>NC_050490.2:3345926-8345926 GCF_012460135.2 Molothrus ater
CAGCAGGGGATCCCAACCTTCCCTGAGGGACCAGACAGACACAGGGGAACCCTAAATTCCACACTCAGAGCCTGAACAAACATTGGGGAACCCCCAACTCTGCCTAAGTGCCCAAACAGGCATGAGGGGGAGCCCTACCTCTGTCCTAAGAGGCCAAACAGACATTGGGGGACATCCAACCCTGCCCTGAGAGGCCAAATATACATCGGGGGACCCCTAACCCTCCCTAGAGCTCCAAAGAGACATTGGGAGACCCCTAACCCTACCCTATGAGGCCAAATATACATCGGGGGACCCCTAACCCTGCCTTAAGAGGCCAAATAGATATTGAGGGACCCCTAACCCTGCCGTAAGGGCCCAACTAGACATGGAGGGGCCCTAAGCCCCGTCTGAGGGCTTAAGTTGACGTGAAGGGACCCTAACCCCTTCCCCGAGAGATACACCCCTAAAATCCCCCCCAAAAGCCCAAACACACACGGAGAAGCCTCTAAATCCCCCTGAGAGACGCTTAAACCCACGCTAAAGGCTCAAAGGGACACAGAGAACCCCTCCAAACCCACCCTCAGAGCTCAAACAGACATAATGAGACCTTAACCCTCCCTCCGAGGGACGCCCAAGCCACTCCTCAAAGCTCAAACAGATACGGTGCGACCCCTAAACGCCATTCACGATGCGCCGCTCGACTCCGAGCGTTCGCAGGAGCCCGCTCACCCTCACGCACTCCCTCAGCCCCCGGCGGCGCCTCCTCCGCGACTGCCGGGCCCGCGCGCCGCGCGCGCTTTTTATACCACCCGGAACCGGAAGGCGGCCGGCATCGCGCTCTCTGATTGGCTGCAGGTTTCCCTCCCTCCCCCTCCCCGCGGGCCGTTCCCGGAAGCGGTGTGGGCGCTTCCGGTACTTCCGGCCGGGCGAGGAAGGGGCGGGAGGGGAGAAGGAGGAAGGGAAAGGAAAGGGAAGGGAAAGGAAAGGAAAGGAAGGAGGGGAGGACGGAAGGAAGGAAGGAGGAGCTGAGGCGGCCGCGCACGGACCGGCGGGACCCGCCACGGGAGGTAACGGGGGAAACCGCGGTGCTGAGAGGCGGGTGGGGGGGGAACCCTCGGTATTTCCGCCTGAGGGGAGGGTCGGGTCGGAACCCTCGGTGGATCCCGCGGTAAAACGGGGGTTCGTTAATTAGTTAATTAATTAATTAATTAATTAATTACCAGCCCTCGGTGCGGGTAACTCTTGCAGGCGGTGCCCGAGCGCTGCTTGCCGAGAGAGCCGGTTAAAAACGGGAGTTAAAGGGGCTGGGAGGGCTCGCACGGGGCATTAAAACCCGGCCATGGGTGGGGAAACTCGGCCCGGCCCCTCCGGAGTGCGGGAACAGGCTCTGAAAACCGGGGGAGAACGTGAAGGTGAGGGGGACCCAAAAAATGAGCCTGAAAGTGAGGGGGGGACACCAAAAGTGACTCTGAACGCGAGGGAGGGACACAAAAAGTGACTCTGATTGTGACGGAGGGACACAAAAAGTGAAGCGGGGACACAAAAAGTGATGGGGAGAGAGCCCGAAAATGAGGCAGGGCCACAAAAAGTGAGGGAGGGACACCAAAGGTGACCCTGAAAGTGAGGCAGGGATACAGAAAATGACAGGGGGAGACCCTATCAGTGAGGGAAGGGAACAAAAAGTGAGGGAGAGACACCCTAAAAGTGAGAGAGGGATGCTAAAAGTGACCCCAAATGGGAGGGAGAGGCACAAAAAGAGACCCTGAAAGTGAGGCAGGGACACAAAAAACTGGGGAAAGACACCAAAAATGACCCTGAAAGTGAGGCAGGCACAGAAAAAGTGAGGGACAGAAGCCAAAAATGACAGGGGGAGACCCTGAAAGTGAGGGAGGGACGGCAAAAGTGAGAGAGAGACACCAAAAGTGTCCCTAAAAGTGAAGGAGGGACACAAAAAGTGACACTGAAAGTGAGGGAGGGACATCAAAAGTTATCCTGAATGTGATGGAGGGAGAGACACAAAAAGTGAGGGAGGGAGATCAAAAGTGACCCTAAAAGTGAAGGAGGGATACAAAAAAATGGGGGAGAGGCAACAAAAGTGACAGAAGGGAGACCCTGAAAGTGAGGGAGGGACACAAAAAGTGAGGGAGAGATGCCAGAAATGACAGGGGGAGACTCTGAAAGCAAAGGAGGGACACAAAAAGCAGGGGAGGGACACAAAAAGTGACAAGGGGAAACCCTGAAAATAAGGGAGAGACACAAAAAGTGAAGCAGGGACACAAAAAGTGACGGGGTGAGAGTCAGAACGTGAGGCAGAGATGCCAAAAATGACCTTAAAAGTGGGGCAGGGATGCAAAAAGTGATGGAGGGAGACAAAAAGTGACCCTAAAAGTGAAGGAGTGATACAAAAAACGGGAGAGAGACAACAAAAGTGACAGAGGGAGACCCTGGTAGTGAGGGAGGGATGCCAAAAGTGACCCTGAAAATTAGGCAGGGATGTGAGGGAGGGAGAGAAGCCAAAAATGACAGGGGGAGACCCTGAAAGTGAGGGAAAGACACCAAAAGTGACCCTAAAAGTGAAGGCGGGACACAAAAAGTGAGGGAAGGCCACCAAAAATTACCCGGAAAGTAAGGAAGGGACACAAAAAGTGACCCTGAATGGGAGGCAGGGAGACAAAAAATGGGGGAGAGCCACAAAAAGTGAGGGAGGGACACCCAAAGTCATGGGGGGGACCCTGAAAGTGAGGGAGGGGCACAAAAATCTGGGGAAAAACACCAAAAGTGACCCTGAAAGCGAGGCAGGGCCATGAAAGGTCCAATTCTTTTTTCCCCCTAAAAATCCTTTTTTTTTCCCCCAAAGTGCCAGGAGGGAGGTGCCAGGAGCTCAGGCGGTGTTTGGGATTGGTTTTTCCTTTGTTCCCCTGAGCTGGGTGTGTTGTGAAACCCTCCAACCCCAAATTTGGTCACTTTTCCCCCAAGAAGGACAATCTGGGGGACACAAAGTGCAGATTTTGTGCCTTTTTGCAGGGTTTGTCCCCAGCTCTGCTCCCAGCCCGGGGCTGCCCTGCTGGGCTCTCTCCAGTGCTGCCTCAGCAGGTCCCACATAGCAGCTGTATTTATTTATTCATTTATTTATTTATTTAAAATCTTATTTATCTAATAAATTTATTTATTTATTTTTATTGTTTTTAAAAAGATGTATTTATTTATATTAAATTTTATTTTCATTTTTATATTTCCTTATTTTTATATTAAATTAATTTTTATTTAATTTATTTTAAAATTTGTTTTTATTTAAATTTTTTATTTAATTTTTTTATTTGAAAATTTATTTTTTATTTTAAATTCTTTTTTTTATTTTAAATTCTTTTTTTATTTTTTTATTTTACATTTATTTTTATTTTCCTTTTTAAATTTATTTCTTTTAAATTTCTTTTAATTTATTTTTATTTATCTATTATTTCTTTTTTTATTTATTCATATTTTTATTTAAATTAGTTAGTTCTGTAGTTAGTTCTTTAGTTAGTTATTTAGTTTTTTCTAAGAAGTGCAGGGGTTTAGCCACAGAAGAATTTAGGGATAGCCTGGCAGGGGTGTATATACATATATATACACACACATACATATCCATATATATAGAGACATAAATATGTGGATATATATATATATATAAAATTTATTTAAAAATTTATTTTTATTTATATTATTTATTTCTATTTTTTCCTATGAAGTGGCAGGGATTTAACCATGGAATGAGAGCACAAAAGAATTTAGGGGTAGCCTGGCACGGGTGTGCATATATATACATATATACATATCTATATATATATTTGGTTACAAATATATGTATATGTGTACCTATATATAACTTATTTTTAAATTTATTTTTTATTATTTATTTCTATTTTTTCCTACGAAGCGGCAGGGATTTAGCCGCAGAGTGAGAGCACAGAAGAATTTCTATCCACAGGGATAGCCTGGCATGCACATATATATATATGTGTGTGTGTGTATGTGTCTATATATATATAGATATAGATTTTTATTTTTTTTTAATACAAATGTGGCCAAGCTCCTCCTGGCTGTGTCCTCTTAGGCAGCCCCAGCGCTGCCCTCGCAGCAGCTCCTTTGGTGGAGCGTGTCCCGCACCAGCCCCTGGGGCGCCTTGGGGCAGAGCAGAGCCGCACACCCCACCCCACCCCACGCCACCCGCTGCCGCCCGGGGCTGTTAAAGCCTCGCTGATTGTTTCACGGTCTCCTGCACAGGAAAGAGCCCCGGCTCTGCTCCGTCCATCCCCTCCCTTCCTGGGGAAGAGATGAAAGCAGCAGCTCCGGCCGCTCTGCCTCAGCAGCGTTTGTGTCCCCGGCAGATCCTGCGCGGCTCCCGCCGGGGCCGCCAGCCATGCGCACGGCGGGATGAAGCTGCAGGCGGTGCTGGAGCAGCTGCAGAAGCAGCAACAGCAGCAGCAACAGCAGCAGCAGCAGCCGGCGGTGTCCATGGATTGCCGGGAGCGCCGCCGGGAGCCGCAGGTGCCGTTCCCGACACCGCCGCCCTTCCCCGGGCAGCCCCGCGCCCGGGGGGTGCCCCCCGCTGTCCCCTCCGCTGTCCCCACCGCGGGCAGAGCCCCCGCTGCAGCCGGCCGGCCCTTGGAGCAGAGCAGCGGCAACTCTGAGGAGGAGGAGGACGATGAAGAGGAGGAGGATGAGGAGGAGGATGATGAAGACGACGGCGCTGAGCTGGAGGATGGCCCCGGGGTGCCCGGCCAGGAGAGCTGCTCTGCCCTGCCGTGTTTCCGCGCTCCCAAAGGTGCCCACGCCAAGGGCAGAGCGGGCTGCGGTGCCAGCCCCGTGGCGGGCACCCAGCAGGGCAGGGAGGAGCCGGGCACAGACCCCGCCCAGCGCTGCGCAGCGCCCGCGGGCCGCCCCGGCTGGCGCCTGGACGAGCCGCTCAAACAGGTCAGTGCTGCCAGAATCGCCCCTGTTTCCAACCGTTTTGGACCAAAATAATCCCACTTCTTTGCCCCAAAGTGCCAGGAGGGAGGTGCCAGGAGCTCGGGGTGTGTTTGGGGTTTTGCTTTGTTCCCCCAAGCTGGGTGTGTTTTGAAACCCCCCAAATGAGAGTAGGATGACCCAAGTTTGGTCACGTTTTCCCCCAAGAAGGACAATCTGAGGGGACACAAAGTGCAAATTTTGTGTTTATTTCCACGATTTATCCCCATTGCTGCTCTCACCTCCATCCCCTGCTGAAAGTTGGATTTAGGGCCAGCCCAGCAAATCCTTCCTGCCCTAAATCAAAACTTAAAGGAAATAAATGAATTTCACTCAGAATTCTGGTATTTTAGACCAGAATCTCCCCTGTTTCCAATCGTTTTGGACCAAAATAATCCCACTTCTTTGCCCCAAAGTGCCAGGAGGGAGGTGCCAGGAGCTCGGGGTCTGTTTCGGGTTGGTTTTTGCTTTGTTCCTCCGAGCTGGGTGTGTTTTGAAACCCCCAAACCCCAAATGAGAGTAGGATGACCCAAATTTGGTCACTTTCCCCCCAAGAAGGTCAGTCTGAGGGGACACAAAGTGCAAATTTTGTGTTTATTTTCAGGATTTATCCCTGTTGCTGCTCTCACCTCCAGCCCCTGCTGAAAGTTGGATTTAGGGCCAGCCCAGCAAATCCTTCCTGCCCTAAATCAAAAATTAAAGGAAATAATATGAATTTCACTCAGAATTCTGGTATTTTAGACCAGAAACTCTCCTGTTTCCGACCATTTTGTGCCAAAATAATCCCACTTCTTTGCCCCAAAGTGCCAGGAGGGATGTGCCAGGAGCTTGGGACGTGTTTGGGGCTTTATGGGTTTCCCTGCTCTGTGAGAGCCTTTGTGGGGTGGGATCTGGGGGAAAACCTGGTGGTTTGGTCATTTTAGGTGCAGGCAGCTCCCTGCTGATGCCTCACTGGAGTTACTTCTTGTCAGACCTCAGGGATCTTGGAATTGTGGATTTTTGGGTGCAGGGGGATGTGACCTGATCCTGGGAGCCAGAGCACTTTATATTTCAGGGGAGGGAAGGGGAAAGGGAAAAGAAAATGGGAAAGGGAAAAGGGAAAGGAAAGAGGAGAGGAAAGAGGGAAAGGAAAGGGAAATTCAGAGGATTCCCCAAGGAAAGGAAAGGAAAAAGGAAATTCAGAGGATTCCCCAAGGAAAGGGAAAGGGAAATGGAAGTTCAGAGGATTCCCCAAGGAAAGAAAGGGAAATGGAAATTCAGAGGATTCCCCAAGGAAAGGAAATGAAAGGGAAATGGAAATTGAGAGGATTCCCCAAGGAAAGGAAAGGGAAATGGAAATGGAAATTCAGAGGATTCCCCAAGGAAAGGAAAGGGAAATGGAAATTCAGAGGATTCCCCAAGGAAAGGAAAGGGAAATGGAAATTCAGAGGATTCCCCAAGGAAAGAAAAGGGAAATGGAAATTCAGAGGATTCCCCAAGGAAAGGAAGGGGAAATGGAAATTCAGAGGATTCCCCAAGGAAAGGAAAGGGAAATGGAAATTCAGAGGATTCCCCAAGGAAAGGGAAATGGAAATTCAGAGGATTCCCCAAGGAAAGGAAAGGGAAATGGAAATTCAGAGGATTCCCCAAGGAAAGGAAAGGGAAATGGAAATTCAGAGGATTCCCCAAGGAAAGGGAAATGGAAATTCAGAGGATTCCCCAAGGAAAGGGAAATGGAAATTCAGAGGATTCCCCAAGGAAAGGAAAGGGAAATGGAAATTCAGAGGATTCCCCAAGGAAAGGAAAGGGAAATGGAAATTCAGAGGATTCCCCAAGGAAAGGAAAGGAAAGGGAAATGGAAATTCAGAGGATGCCCAGCTCCTCCCCTGCAGAGGTGAGTTAGGATCCTGAGGCTGGGGAAGGAGGCAGGCAAATCACTGTAGGATTAATTCAGTGCCACATTGGTTTGTGGGATTGGTGGCAGCTCCCAGGAGCTCAGGCTGCACTCAGGAGCTGCCAGCAGCTGGAATCTTTTATTCCCTTGCACTTGTGTTTTTCTCACTCTGGGGTGAATCAGTGGCTCTGGGCTGGCACTGAGGATCCCTCTTCTCACCCCAAATCAGTCCTGGTTCCTCTGAGTCTTTGGGAGCAGGAGGAATTCAGAGAGCCCAGCTTTTCCTCAAGGATGAGGCAGCAGGTTCCTGTTTGCACATGGAAACACATGCAATGAACTTCATTTAAAAAAAAAAAAAAAGCAATTAATGGTAAAAGCTCAGCCCTTCCCTTCCCCATCCTCCCTGCCATTCCTGAAATCACTCAGATGTTTTCAGGGGCTGCCTTTGAAGCTGGGGGCTGCTGAATTGAGCTCTGTTATTAGCAAGGTTCCCATTGCAGGAGCTGCTGTGGGCAGTAATTACCCCTTGGCTCTCCCTGCCTGAGAACTTGCAGCTCAGGGCAGCAGCCCTGATCTTATCAGTGTTTGTTCTACCACAGTTTTCTTTCTCAGAGCATCTGTTTCACTTCCTAAGGCTTAACTCTGCCCACAAAAGGAATTTCTGTGGATTCCCTGATAATCCTGAAATTGCTGCCCCAGTTCCTTTTCATTGACTCAACCCACAGGGCAGGGGAGGGCTCATCCCCAGGTGGGTATTTCAGCAGATTCCTGGCCTAAAAAACCTAAAAACCTCTGTAAAACCCCTGTAAAACCCCGTGCAAAGTGAGGAGGTGCAGCTGAGCCTGGAGTTTTTATTCCTCTGCTCTGGAAGGTTTTTGTCCTGCAGAGGATGGGAAGTGTTGGTCACCTTGGCAGCTCAGGGGTTAATGCTGGGCTGGGCACCAGGCAGGGCTCTGGTGGCACAGGGAGGGCTCTGGTGGCACAGGAAGGGCTCTGGTGGCACAGGGAAGGCTCCCTGAGGTGTCAGTGGCACAGAGGGGCTGTGGTGGCACAGGGATGGCTCTGGTGGCACAGGGAGGGCTCCCTGAGGTGTCAGTGGCACAGGAAGGGTCTCTGGTGGCACAGGCAGGGCTCTGGTGGCCCAAGGAAAGCTGTGGTGGCCCTCAAGGTGTCAGTGGCACAGGGAAGGCTGTGGTGGCCCATGAGGTGTTGGTGGCACAGGAAGGGCTCTGGTGGCCCAGGGAAGGCTCCCTGAGGTGTCAGAGGCACAGGGATGGCTTTGGTGGCACAGGGAGGGCTCTGGTGGCCCTCAAGGTGTCGGGAGCACAGGAAGGGCTTTGGTGGCACAGGGAGGGCTCTGGTGGCCATCAAGGTGTCAGGGGCACAGGAAGGGCTCTGGTGGCCCTGGCGGTGGGAATTGTCCCCAAACCCTCCCCAGAGCAGCAGGAGGAGGTGCAGCAGCTGCCCCAGCCCAGGTCACACCAGGTGACAGCAGGTGACAGCTTTGGTGGCCATATGGCCAAAGCCTGGTGCCCTCAGCTGCCCTAAGCTCCTTTTCCATGGAGGTGCCCCGCAGATCCCAGGGTGGAGCTGTGGAAAATGGGATGGATTTATTCTGCTTATCCTCTGCCATTGTGATCAAATCAGCTTTTTTTCTTTTTAATTTCATAGAAAACAACCCAAATATGTTCTATTTAACTTTTCCAGAGTCTTTAAAAGTTTTATTGCTGAGAATTATCCCAAGTTCAAACCCATTGGTGGGAGGGAATTGCCTCCTTTAATCCCTCTTCTTTCTCATCCCTGCCCTCAAATGGAGTGGAATAAGCTCTCAGCATGACCAGAATTCCCTCTGGAAGCAGAATTTGCTGGATTTATATCCAGGGAAGGGTCAGAAAGCTGAACCTGCACAAATCCCTGAGTGTGCAAGGTCCAGGCTGGGAAATCCCTGCTGCCTCCTTTTCCTGCCCCTCTGTCTGATTCTGGCTGCTCCATGGATTTGATCCTAGTGAACAGTTTTAGGAGCAGCTGGATGCTTCCATAATTAGCCAAAAATCTGTGGGTTTAATCTGCTGGAGAGAGAGAGAGAGGCTCAGGGAGAAAGGACATTGGGATGGATCCTCCTGTGAGCAAACCCAGCCTGGAGAGGGCTGGCAATTGATCCTGTGCCACAAACAGCTGACACAACAGAAGTGCCAATAATCCCCCATTAAAAATCTCTCAGTTGATGGGGCTCACTGGCTAATTGACTTTCCAGCAGCAATTAGTGGCTCAAACCCAATCAGCAGGCATTAGGGAGCTCGGGGTGGGGCACGGGGCTGTGCACGAGCTCTTCATCTTCCTCGTTCAACGGGAGCCTCACAGCCAGATGGTGCTGGGATTTTGGGGTGCTGCAGCACCTCCAGAATTCCCAGGGAGTGCTTTTGGGGTGCTGGGACCCTTTCTCTCCATGTGTTTGTCCAAGTGGATTTGGCTCTTCCCTTTTCCAGCACATGCTAGATCAGGACTTTTTGGGGTTGTTCTTAGGATGCCTGGTTCTATTTCAGGGTTATTTTGGATTTCCATCCAGCTGGAGCTGCTGCTTTATTTCAGGTGCTGGAGCACCTCAGAGGCTGCTTTTGAGGGTTTTGCACCTTTTCTCCCCATGTGTTTGTCCAGGTGGATTTGACTCTTCCCTTTTCTAGCACGCACTGGACCAGGACTTTATGGAGTTGTTGTTCTCAGGGTGCCTGGATTTATTTCAGGGCTATCCTGGATTTCCATCCAGCTGGAGCTGCTGGTTTCCATCCTTTGGAGACCACTCCAGCATGGTGATTCCCAAGTGGAATAGGCCCTAACCTGATGAATCCTTTTAAGGAGCCTTAATCCAGCAAAGCTGAGCTCTCCATTTCTCTGGTGGAAAATCCACATCCTCCTGGAGTCAGGGCACCAGAGGGATTATTCCCCTCCTTCTGCTCCTGCTTTTCCAGGGAAGCACAGGGAGGATGGTCTGGAGGTCAGGAAGGAAGGGTGACACCTTTCACCAGGGGCTCTGTGGAAAAAAGAGGGACATGAGGGCAAAAATCAGCTCTGCAGGTGCTGGATGTCACCCAGCAGAGGCACAGAGGAGCTGACATCCTGCTCCTCAGGAGGGGAGGAGAAATTCCACTTCCAGGATTTGAAATCCCTCATGGGGAAATTTTAACCAAAAAAAAAAAAAAAACCCTAAAAAGTTTTGTGTTAAAATTTAAGAAACAAATAGAACTTTTAGTTTTTTCAGTCTTCAGTTTGTTGTTTATTTTTTCTCTTGTCAACAATTCAGCACACCCTCTATATACCAAACTTAGTGTGGAAAAAAAAGCACCAAAAAACCACAAAACACACAAGTTTTAAAACTATTTTGTTTAATTAACTCTTAAACTTTTCTACCAATAACTAATTATTTGTCTGTTTACCCAAGATCCACATTTCAGCTCTTTCTAACCAATCAAACACTGCAGAAAGTGGAGTAGATGAAGAATAAGATCAAACAACGCCCAAAATCTTCCATCTTGTGTCCTTCTACCTCCATATCAAAAACCTGAAACTTAAGTTTTTCACCCTGTAATAAACTGGGTGTATAATAAAATAATAAAATGAAATACTTATAATATATATAATATCTATATTATAATATATATTGTATAGTATATAATATATAAAAATATACAACATATTATATTATATATTTATATATTTTTATATATAATATATAATATATAATAGATATGATATATTATAGACATCATAATATATATAATCATTTTATGTATAATATATATTCTATTCTATTATATATTAGATATATAAACTATATAAAATTATATATATTAGATATAATTTATTATATATGTAATAATTATTAAATAGCGATATAATATATTAATTATATTTATTAAACGATAGATATTTATATGTTATAAATCTATTATTTGTATAAATATATTATTTATTTATATATTCATTTTATTAAACAATAAAATAATAAGATATCTCTTTCTTTCACACACTCATAGATTCCAATCCACCCCAAAGTTTTAGAAGCTTTTTTTCATTTTAGTTTAGCTTTTACTTTTAATTTTTCTATTTTAGCTTAGCTTTTAATTTTAATTTTTTAATTCCAGTTTAGCTTTTAGTTTTAAATCTTTTTTTAGAAGCGTTTTAATCTCCATAAATGAAGATAAAAAGCAGTGTTCTCCTAGGGATCAAACCTCAGACCAGACAGAGAAACATTCCCTATACCCCGAATTCCAACACCAGGAAACTGGAACAAAACCACAAACCCCCTCCCCACCTTTCTCACCACCTCAGGCTGAACCAGCAGCTGCTTTTCTCTGTGTTTGTGCCTAAAAACCCGAAAAACCCAAAAATCCCCAACCCCCTGGGGCCTCTCCCTCCATCCTGCGCTGTTTTTGCTCCCCAGAACGGCGGCGGGAGCTGGAGCGACGAAGGCGACGCCGGCCGGGGAAGGGAAATCTCCCGAGACTTTGCCAAGGTCTGTCTGGGGAATTGGGGAAATTGGGAAATTTGGGGAGCTTGGGGAATTTGGGGAATCCTCCCCTGACCCATGGCAGAGCCCTCCCTGCAGGGAATTTATGGGGAAATTGCTTCGTTCTGCAGTTTGGGGCTGGTTTGTTGCCTTGTATGGGGTTACCGTATTTAATTCTTATTGAAATAGGAATTAACAACCAAACTTGGGATATTTAAAAGCTTTAATCCAGTTTTTCTCCAGCTGGGAGAAGAATATTCTCCCTCTGGAATGCTGTGCTCATGGATTTGAATGTGCAGCAGCTGAAGGGGTTCAGTTTAAACTAAGGCAGCTCTGCTGTCTCAGAGCTTCCCAGGAATTCAGCCCCAAAAAGCTCCTCTCTTCTGGGATACACTGCCTAAAGAAATTCATTTTAATGATTTGGCTGTTTCAAGCCCAAATTATAAATAATAAATATTAATAAATAGTTCTATTTTATAAATATTTATATTTTATATAATATTTATATAAATATTATATAAAATTTCTATTCTATAAATTTGTCTATTTATAAAATATTTATATTTTATAACTTTATTATTTATAGAAGTGTCATATAAAATTTGTTTTATAAATATGTATTATATATCAGTATAAATAATAGAATATAAATAGTAACTTAAAAATTATTCCCACAGCAAATCAATTCTGGGCTGGTTTCTGGCATTTCTGAAGGCTTTTGGTTTATTCCAGCTCTGGGGATCCATTCCAGCTCTGGGGATTCATTCCATTCCTGGGGATCCATTCCAGCTCTGGGAATCCATTCCAGCTCTGGGCATCTTTTTATTTTTCCATCTCTGGGCATCCATTCAATTTCTGGGAAGCCATTCTCTTTCTGGAGATATTTTTCGTTTTCATTTTTCTTTTCCATCTCTGGGGATCCATCCCATTTCTGGGGATCTTTTCCAGCTCTGGGAATCCATTCCATTCCTGGGGATCTTTTCCATTTCTGGACATTTATCTCATTTCTGGGAATCCATTCCATCCCTGGGAATCCCATTCCATTTTTGTTGATCCATTCCAGCTCTGGGCATCTTTTTCATTTTCTTTTTGTTTTTCCATCTCTGGAGATCCATTCCATCTATGGGCATCTTTTCCATTTCTGGGCACCCATTCCATTTTGGGGGATCCATTCCATTTCTGGGAAACCATTTCCTTTCTGGGGATCTTTTTCATTTTCATATTTTTTTCCCATCCCTGGGGATCCATCCCATCCCTGGGGATCCATTGCATTCCAGGGATCCTTTCCATTCCTGGGGATCCTTTCCAGCCATGGCCCCTGAGCCCCCAGGACCCTCTCTGTGTCTGCTGTGCTGTCCTTCCCCCCTGGAAGCAGCCAGAGTTCTGGAATGTTCTGTGCCCTCACTGTGCTTTGTCCCCCCAGCTGTACGAGCTGGACAGCGACCCTGAGAGGAAGGAGTTCCTGGATGACCTCTTCATCTTCATGCAGAAGAGGGGTGAGTGACCTTTCATGGAATTCCAAGGGTGGAATGGGGCAGGAGAGGGAATTCTTCCCTCCTGAGGCTGGAAAAAAACAAATCCTGGAGTTTGGGGCATTTCCCTTGGCATTTGAGGACAGCAGCAAGGAAGATCTGGCCTATAAATTAAATTAAATTAATAAAATAAATTAATTTTAAAAATTAATTTAATTTAATTAATTCATTTAAAATAATTAATTTAATTATTAATTTTAATTATTTAATTAATTTGAATTAAGTTAAATTAAATTTGCCTTCAATTTCTTCACGTTCTGATGTAGTTGCTGATATTTTCCATGCCCTGAAGATCCCAGGAACCTTTTCCTGGGCATTCCCAGGGTGTCAGTGATCCCAATCCAGTTCTCAGAGCAGACTGGCGATAATTAAAATCTGTTTAATTGGGGTGTTGGGTGACAGAAGCACCTCTGAATGTTTGGGGTGCTCTCTTGTCCCCCTGAGGTGTCAGTGGCACAGAGTTCAGTGTTTCTGAAAGCCCAGTCCTACTCTGAAGGACTGCCTGCTTCCTGAAAAACCCCAAATCTGTCTCTCTCAAGAGCAAAAGTGTTTTTAACATCACAATCCCAGACTCAAGAGCTGCCTGGTTCCCAAAAAAACCCCAAATCCAGCTCTTCCCTTTTGAGCAAAGTGTTTCTAAAATCCCAGTCCTGGGCTGAAGAGATGCCTTGTTCCCAAAAATCCCAAATTCACCTCTTTTCCTCAGGGCAAAGTGTTTCTAACAACCCAATCCCAGTCTCAAGAGCTGCCTTGTTCCCAAAACCCCCAAATCCAGCTCTCCTGAGAGCAAAGTCTTTTTAAAATCCCAATCTGGTTTAAAAAAACCCAAATCCAGCTCTTCCTCTTTGAGCAAAGTGTATCTGACAACCCAGTCCCAGACTCAAGAGCTGCATGGTTCCCAAAAACCCCATATCCAGCTCCCCTCCCAAGGGCAGAGTGTTTCTAACATCCCAATCCAGTCTGAAGAGCTGCCTTGTTCCTAAAAAACCCAAATCCAGCTCTCCTGAGATCAAAGTGTTTCTAACATCCCAATCCAGTCTGAAGAGCTGCCTTGTTCCCAAAAACCCCAAATCCAGCTCTCCTGAGGGCAGAGTGTTTCTAATATCCCAATCCCAGACTCAAGAGCTGCCTTGTTCCTAAAAAACCCAAATCCAGCTCTCCTGATGGCAAAGTGTTTCTGACAACCTATCCCATTCTGAAGAGCTGCATGGTTCCCCAAAAACCCCAAATCCAGCTCTCCTGAGAGCACAGTTTTTCTAAAATCCCAATTCTGGGCTGAAGAACTGCTTTGTTCCCAAAAAACCCCAAATGCAGCTCCTCTCCTGAGAGCAGAGTGTGAAGAGCTGCTCAATTTGCCCCTGGTGTCTGTGGGGCCGGGAAGCAGCTCTGCCAATAAAAATCCCACTGTAAAAACCTAAACCCAGGGATTTGCTGCTGTCCAGGAGGAGCTGAGGGAGCAGAAACTGCAAAGATTAATGGGATTTCACAGGAGCTGCAGGGATGAAAAGCTTGGGATGGTTTTGGGATGCCCCTGGGAAGGGGCAGCCGTGGAACAGCTCTAACACAGATCAGATGTGTAGGGCTGTTCCCAAAAGCCATAAAAGGGCCCTGGAGCTGCAGAAACCATGGAAGGGGACCAGAGGGAGGCTGGCACTGGCCTTTGTGGGGTTTTGTTCCTGGGAGGGGACACCAGAGAGAAGCTGGCACTGGCTTTTGTGGAGTTTTCTTTCTAGGAGGCTGGAACTGGCCTTTGTGGGGTTTTGTTCCTGGGAAGCTGGAACTGCCTTTTGTGGGGTTTTGTTCCTAGAAGGGGACACCAGAGACAAGCTGGAACTGGCTTTTGTGGGGTTTTCTTTCTAGGAGGCTGGAACTGGCCTTTGTGGGGTTTTGTTCCTGGGAGGGGCAGGTGGGCACAGGGAGGGTGGGACAGCAGGGCTGGGGGTGATGCCTTGGGAAGGCTGAGCTACAACAGGGACTAGAGTGAGCTCAAGAATAAAGCAGGGATTTATAGAAAGGATCTCCTCAATGGATTCACTTTGGGCAGCACAAGAGCCCAGCCAGGGCTGCACCCAAGATAGACCCAAAATGGTCACAAAAATGGACAGCTGATCACGAGGTCTCTCATGACTTTTATAAGTTCTGCTCCATTTGCATATTGGAGTTAATTGTCAATTACAGCTTCAGGTTATGAAGTCCCATATCTCTTGTTTTCTCTCTTCAAAGATTGCAGCTCTCTGTGGGGTCCTGGTCCAGGGCAGGGGCAGGGAGTGCAGCTCCCCCTGGGATCAGGGCAGGATCAGGGATTGCAGTTCTCCCTGGGATCTCCATTCCAGGGATTGAAGTTCTCCCTGGGATCTCCATTCCAGGGGTTGCAACCCTCCCTGGGATCTCCATTCCAGGGGTTGCAACCCTCCCTGCGATCTCCATTCCAGGGATTGCAGCTCTCCATGGGGTCCCTGTTCCTTTTTCTGCCAGCTCTGGAGAACCAAACCCCATAAGTCTCAGGCTGAACCCCTGAACCAGCCAGGATTTCTCCTTGGAGAAGGATTTGAGCAAACCAGGAGCTGAGACAGTGCAGGGGTGGAGCTGATTTGCTGCTGTAAAATGAATTTTCCCTCAGTTCAGCTGGGAATTCCCACACCCTACGGAATTACTGTGCCTCCCTTCAAAGATGAAACATGAAATTCTGTTTTTCTTGAGATTTGGCTCAGTATTATTTTAAATCACTGTGGGCTTCCCCAATTTCCTGGGGGGAAAACCTGTTCCTTCTGGCTGCCTGATACAGAATCTCCCCTGAACATATTTGGAGTGGGAAGAGCAGCTTTTTATTTACCTGCTACAGGTTGTGGCTTAAAAATGTCGTTTCCGTGCCTATTTTTCACTGCAGTGGGAGTGAAAAAATCTCATTTTAGTGAGATTTCAACATCTCTGTGCTGAACAAACCGTGGGGATTCTCACCTCCTTTGTTCCTTGCTGTAAAATGGACACTTGTGTGAGGAAATTGGATAGGGTAGGTGGGAGGTGATTAAAAAGCAGAGCTGGGTGTGATTAAATGCTCTTTGTGCAGGACAAGTCGTGGCTTAGGCTGCTGGAAATCCCTGTGTGGAAGGGAATCTCTGGCATGGAGGCCAAGGAAAGCCATAAAATTCCCTGGAATTCACCTCAAACCCACTTTTGGGGCAGTTTTCCTCAGCCTGCATCTCCAGCTTGAGGTCTGACTGCCAGGCCTGGCCAAGGCAGGGTGGAGAGGAGAAGAACAAAGCCCTGGGGTGGGAGGGAGAGGATGGTCCCAATTAATCCCTCAGCCATGGATGTGCCAAGCCCCCTTGCCCAGGTGATTGCCAGGTGTAATCCCAGCCATTCCAGGCTTTCCTGGGGCTCAGCCCCTCCAGGAGCTCCAGCCTGGGACAGAGGGGACACACTGAGGTCCCTCTGGGTTAACCCCTGAGGCTCCCTGGAACAGAGGAGGCTGTATTGACTTAGTGATGACTTAGTTCATCAACAGTTGTGCTTTTTTATAGTTTTGTTCAAGGCAGCTCCTTTTTCTTGAAGACTAATTCCCCAGTTGCTGTTTAACCCCTCTGATGGTTTCTTATTTTTTAAAGAAGCTTTGGAGCAAGTGCCCATTGCATGGAGGTGATCTGGGCACCTGTGGCTGCACCCACACTTTGTCCCACGTTCCTCTATTAAGCAGGTGCTAATCAATAAGACCTAATTAAGAAACTGCTATCACTTTCCAGATGTGATTTTTAGGGTAACACAAAACAATTTTGCTAAGGTCGTTCTGAATTTCTGCTAGTTGTAGGGACCAAATCAGATACATCTACTGCAGTTCAAGGGGTTAGGAAGGGGGGAAAGCTTTTCAAGGGAAATACAGGTTGGATATTAGGAAAAAGGTTCTTACAGAAAGAGTGATGAAGTTCTGGAATGGCTGCCCAGGGAGGTGGTGGAGTCCCCATGCCTGGGGTGTTTAACCAAGCCTGGATGTGGCACTGGGTACCAGGGTTTAGCTGAGGTGTTGGGGCTGGGCTGGACTCAATGACCTTGAAGGTCTCCTCCAACCTGGTGATTCTGTGAATTCTGTAGGAGACATTCCCTGAAAGGCCAGAGATGTTTATGGCTCCAGTCAGCCTTCCTCTGGGAAACCCTTTATCCCAGAAACCTGGACTGTGGCTGCCTTTCTGCTCAGAAAACCAGGAGCCCTTGGGATGACTCTGCAGCTTCCCTTTCCCAGTGGGAACAGACTCCTTGTGCCCCTCCTTTGGCTGGGATGGGCCAAGTGATGGAGGTGGGATGAGCCAAAATATGGAGCTAGGGTGAGCCAAGGGATGGGGCTGGTGTGAGCCAAGTGATGGAGCTGGGATGAGCCATGTTATGGGGCTTGGATGAGCCAAATTACAGAACTGGGATGAGCCAAGGGATGGGGCTGAGATGAACCAAGTGATGGGGCTGGGATGAGCCAAATTACAGAGCTGGGATGAACCAAGCTATGGAGCTGAGATGAGCCAAATTACAGGACTGGGATGAAGCAAGTGGTGTGGCTGGGATGAGCCAAATTATGGGGCTGATGTGAGCCAAGCCATGGGGCTGGGATGAGCCAAGTGATGGAGCTGGGATGAACCAGGTTACGGAGTTGGGAAGCCAAGTGATGGGGCTGGGATGGGCCAAGTGATGGAGCTGAGATGAACCAGGTTATGGAGTTGGGAAGCCAAATTACAGAGCTGGGGTGAGCCAAGTGATGGAGCTGGGGTGAGCCAAGTGATGAAGCTGGGATGGGCCAAGTTATGGAGTTGGGAAGCCAAGTGATGGGGCTGGGATGGGCCGAGTTATGGAATTAGGAAGCCAAATTACAGAGCTGGGATGAGCCAAGTGGTGGAGCTGGGATGAACCAGGTTATGGAGTTGGGAAGCCAAGTGGTGGGGCTGGGATGGGCCGAGTTATGGAGCTGGGGTTCTGCTGAGAGGCAGAAGTTGTTATTTTCCGAGGAAACAGAGAGGAGGATCTTCCTCTGGCTCGGGGCAGGAGGCTTGCAAGTACAGTAAAATGAGTTTACCATCAAAAGGCAACAAGTCTTGTGCTGTGGCCCCGGCTCTGACCTTTCCCTCTGGAATTCTGCCCCCTGGCCCCGGGCTCATTAATCCTGGCGCTGCCAGATGACAGTAATCCATCACAGCCCTGACAGCCCTGCCCGGCCCGGGCTCTGCCCTTCAGCCTTTCCTGTGGCAGCGCTGGGGCTTTCCAATAAACCCTGCCTTTATCACCTTCCCTGGGCCTGCCTGGGGGAGGAGGGGGCACCAAATCCCTCTGGAAAACACCGGGAATTCACCGGGACCTGCGGGGTGGTGTGGGGCAGTGCTGGGGGAACGCGTGGGAAATGGAATTATTGCAGTGGAAAATGGAATTATTGCAGTGGAAAATGGAATTATTGCAGTGGAAAATGGAATTATTGCAGCTCCTGGGACAGTTCTGTCCCTGCTGCAAAGTTTCTCAGCTGCACAAAGAAATTTTATTTTGGGCGGAGAAAACAAACTCGAGGTTTTATCTCAGTGGATGAATTTATACTGTGTGTAAACA
This sequence comes from Molothrus ater, assembly GCF_012460135.2. NCBI lineage: Eukaryota > Metazoa > Chordata > Aves > Passeriformes > Icteridae > Molothrus > Molothrus ater. Next base: position 3,364,378 of record NC_050490.2, read on the forward strand.
CTTTTCACTGAGTGTTTCTGTATCAGTCCCTGTTTAGCTGAGTTTTTTTATATCAGTCCCTGTTTAGCTGAGTTTATAAATGTGTGTTTCCATCTAAATCTCAACTTAGCTGGGTTTATAAATGAAATTTCAGGGCGCTTTGGTCCTGTTTAAAGCACAGCTGAGGGAGGGAAGCTTTCCAGGGGATGCTGAAATTTTTCAAGCTCGTGGGACAGTTCTTTCCCTACTGTAAAGTTTCTCAGCTACACAAAGAAATATTATTTTGGGGGGGAAACCAAACTCGAGGTTTTGTCTCAGTGAATTAGTTTATATTGTGTGTAAACACATTTCACTGAGTGTTTCTGTATCAGTCCCTATTTAGCTGAGTTTATAAATGTGTGTTTCTATCTAAATCTTTATTTAGCTGAGTTTATAAGTGAAATTTTGGGGCACTTTGGTCCTGTTTAAGGAAAAGCTGTCCTGGGGGTGCTGAGGTGATGAAATTATTGCAGCTCCTGGGAGCTCTTCTGTCCCTGCTGTAAAGTTTCTCAGCTGCACAAAGAAATTTTATCATTTAACCAAACTCGAGGTTTTATCACAGTGGATTAATTTCTATTCTGTGTGTAGCTGAGTGTTTCTGCTTAAAGCCCTGTTTAGCTGAATTTATAAATGTGTGTTTTGATCTAAATCTCGATTTAGCTGGGTTTATAAATAAAATTTTGGGGCTGTTTAAAGCACAGCTGAGGGAGGGAAGCTGTCCTAGGAGTGCTGAAATTATTGCAGCTCCTGGGACAGTTCTGTCCCTGCTGCAAAGTTTCTCAGCTGCACAAAGATATTTTATTTTGGGGGGGGGAAACCCAAATTTGAGGTTTTATCTCAGTGGTTGAATTTATATTCTGTGTAAACACATTTAGCTGAGTGTTTGTGTATAAAGCCCTCTTTATCTGAGTTTATAAATGTGTGTTTCTGCGTAAATCCCTGTGTAGCTGGGTTTATAAATGAAATTTTGGGGCTGTTTAAAGCAAAGCTGAGAGAGGGAAGCTGTCTTCAGCTGAAATTATTGCAGCTCCTGGGACAGTTCTGTCCCTGCTGTAAAGTTTCTCAGCTGCACAAAGAAATTTTATTTTGGCGGGGGAAACCCAAATTTGAGGTTATTTCTCGGTGGATTAATTTATATTCTCTGTGTAATGGAGTTTATAAATGCACGTTTCTGTATAAAAGCCCTGTTTAGCTGAGTTTTAGATGGAAACACACATTTATAATCTCGATTTAGCTGGGTTTATAAATGAAAATTTGGGGCACTTTGCTCCTATTTAAAGCCCAGTTGAGGGAGAGAAGGTGTTCAGGGGGTGCTGAGGTGATTCAGGGAGGTCAGACCCCCTCACTTTTCCTGCTCCAGCTCCCTGGAATTGCTTCAGCCCTCATTCCCATTGATGCAGGTGATGTTTGTGCCTCTCACAGGAGTATCTGGATTAATAATTTGTGTATTTTCTCAGCTGCTGAGCTGGGGGGATCTGGAGAAAGGTAGAAGTGTGTTTGGGGGAAAGGCAAGGTATTACAAAGCAGATATTTGTTAGTATTTTCTCAGTTGCTGAGAGCTTTTTTCATAGCTCTTCCCCCTCACTCTCCATCTGGATCAAAGTCCCTGCTGGACAAATTAATGCCATTCCTTTAATTGGATTGGGAAAACTGGGCTGAGAGGGGCTTCATCCTCCCCCAGCCCAGCAAAGGCTTTGCTGCTGTGGCTAATTAATGAAAGGAGGGGAATTTTCGGGGTGTCCTGGGGGCTTTGGAAGGAAATATTTCCCTGTTTTCCCTGCGGGTGTGACTCAGGTGATGAGTGACAGCTGGAGGTAACTTGATCATGCCCTGATTCCCAGTGCTGCTGTCACCCTGAGACAAAATGGATGCTCAGGAAAAAACAGAGGAAATTGAGGATTTTTGGGAGGCAGGGATGGAGCCACAGAGAGTTTGAAGGGTTTGGATTTCCCTCTGTGCTCCCTGAGGGATCTGTGCCCCTGAAATATGGGAAGGGGTTGTGAGATCTGCTCCTTGGACAAGGAAAGAGGCTGGGATTGATATAAATTGGAACACTTTGAATCTGTGAGGTTTTCAGCCCTTTAGAGCTGCAAAACTGGGCTGTTTTATCCAGCATCTCGTTAACCTGTGGGAATTGGCACCACAAGCTACTAATGCCTAATGGGATTCCCAAAGAAAAGACAGGGAAAAAAAAATCCCCCTTGGATGTCTGACAAGGACATCTGCAGGGCTCCTTTCATGGCACGGAATAAACTCATTTATAGGGCCATAAACGGGGGGATCAGGGGCTGCCAGCAGTGGCACCAGCCTCCCCTGGGGACTGGGGATTCCACAATTGTCCCCTGCCCCCCTCCCAGCCTTCCTGCCAGGCTGGGGCTGCCCATTGTGGGGACAGGATGGGCTGGGCGGCCCTTTGATCCAGGACAGAGTTTCCCAGGCCAAATAAAAGCTCTGCCACTTCAGCTTTTTATTATTCCTTCTTCCTCTCCGTGCCTAAATCTCCTCAGTTTGGGCGTTGGCACTTCCAGGAGCTGCCAAAGGGGGAGGTTAAAAATCAGATTTTCTTCCACATTAACCCAAAATACACAGAACCAAGCAGGAAGGATGGAGCAGGACCTGGGTTTGGGATGCTCAGAGCTGCTGTGGCCTTGTCAGGGAATTGTTTGGGTGGGAAAAGGAGTGAGAGGCTGGAAGCTCTGTGGAAGGAGCAGCCTTTGTTTTTACCTCTCCATGTGGTATTTGGAGGGGTCCCCAGGATGAGGTGAAGAGATAAGTCTCACTCCATGTTTTCAGAAGGCTGGTTCATTATTTTATGATATTATATTAAAAAATGCCGTACTAAAACTATACTAAAGAAAGAGGAAGGATACAGACAGAAGGTTACAAAGAATGATAATAAAAACTCATGACTGACTCCTCAGAGTCTGACACAGCTGGCTGTGATTGGTCATTAAGTCAAAACAATTCACATGAAACCAATCAAGCAAGCACTTGTTGGATAAACAATCTTCAGCCCACATTCCAAAGCAGCAAAACAGGGAGAAGCTATCAGATAATTATTGTTTTCATTCTTCTCTGAGACTTCTCAGCTTCCCAGCAGAAGAAATCCTGGCGAAGGGATTTTTCAGAAAATGACGGTGACATCTCCAGGTTATTCCAAATGTTGAACATGTGAGGGAGGATGGAATTCTGTGGGGGAGAGATGTTCTCCAGTGCTGATTCCCTTGGTTCTGCTGTTCCCAGGCAAACAGCACATCCTGAGGGATGAGGGAGCACTTTTATCCAAGGATTTTAACCCTGAGCTCATAAAACCCATTCCAATAGTCCCAGCTTCCCCTTTTTCTATTCCAGGAGCTGCAGGTTTTATTGCTCTGCTAATTCCCTTTACCCACAGGAAAGGGTTTTCCATGGAAAGACCTCGAGCCAGGCTGCAAATTCCCTGAATTTCCTGTTAGGGCAGAGAGAGCTGGATCCCCCTGAGCTGCCCGTGCCCTCATCCTGTCCATGTTCCTTTTTCCAGGAATTCCCATCATGGCCAAGCAGATCCTGGATCTGCCCCTCTTAGGGCACAGAGAGCTGGATTTCCCCCAGACTGCCTGTGCTCTCATCATTTCCATGTTCCTTTTCTCCAGGAATTCCCATCATGGCCCAACAGATCCTGGATCTGCTCCTGTTAGGGCAGAGAGCTGGATTTCCCCAAGGTGGTGCCCTCATCCTGTCCATGCTCCTTTTTCCAGGAACTCCCATCCACAGGATCCCCATCATAGCCTGGCCAGGTCCTGGATCTGCTCCTGTGAGGGCAGACAGAGCTGGATCCCCCCGAGGTGGTGCCCTCATCCTCTCCATGCTCCTTTTCTCCAGGAACTCCCATCCACAGGATCCCCATCATGGATGGCCAAGCAGATCCTGGATCTGCTCCTGTGAGGGCAGACAGAGCTGGATCCCCCCGAGGTGGTGCCCTCATCCTCTCCATGTTCCTTTTTCCAGGAACTCCCATCAACAGGATCCCCATCATGGCCAAGCAGATCCTGGATCTCTACATGCTTTACAAGCTGGTGACAGAGAAGGGTGGGCTGGTGGAGATCATCAACAAGAAGATCTGGAGGGAGATCACCAAAGGCCTTAACCTGCCCACCTCCATCACCAGCGCCGCCTTCACCCTGCGCACACAGTGAGTTCAGAAGGCAAAATAGAAAACATTCATATTTATATAAATATAAATATGTATATATAAAAATATAAAAATATTTTACTTATAAATATAATTATATTTTATAAATATAATTATATTTTTATAAAATACATAAACATTTTATAAATATAAATTTAAATATTTTATTATATAAATATATACTAAATATATAATATATATTTATACAAATAAGTATACATTTAAGAATAAAATATTTATATATAAAAATATATTTATATATAAAATATCTACACATTTTATAAATATAAAATAAAATATTCATATTTATTATATAAATATATTATAAATATATACTTTATAAATATGTCTATATTTAAATAGATAAATATTTATATATTTATAATTACATTTATATTTTATATAAGATATATAGACACTTTATAAACATAAATTTAAATATTATATCTATTATGTAAATATAGAATAAATGCATACTATATTTATATAGACATAAATATGTATACATTTAAACTGATAAATATTTATATATTTATAAATATATTTATTATATAAAATATATTAATATTTTATAAATTTGAATATTTATATTTATATAAATATATAATTAGTATATTGTATATTTATAATATATAGATTATATATTATTTATATATCAATACATTTATAATTTTTAATATATAATCACTATAATTTTTAATTTATATATTGTTATGTTATATCAATAATTGGATATTATTGGAATAATCCAATTGGAATAATCCAATTATCCCAGTGGATATTACGGGAACAATCCAATTAAGATTATTGGATATTTATCTGGTATTGAACATTTGTTGTTGGATATTTGCTGTTACTGGGTATTTGTCTGTTGTTAGATGGTTATTATTACGTGTTTGTGTTGATAGTTTTTTATTATTGTTAGATATATCTTTTACTAAATACCTATTAGTAGTAATTATAAGTAGTAAATTATTAGTTGTAAATATTATTGTTACTAATAATATATAGCATCTTTTATATATTATGTATCATTTATATTATAATATAATAATTAGTAGTAGTATTATTAGTAAATATTTAGAATAGACTGGCCAAGGTAAGGCCTATAAAAGGCAAAAATGGTGCCTCAGCCTAATGAGCTCCTGAAGGGAATTCTCACCCTCACCTCCCTCCAGGCCTGGCCTTTTTGCCTCTTTTTTTCAGTTGTGAGGGAATTCTGTGTGATTTATAAATAATAATTCAGTTGTGAAGGAATTCTGGATCATTTATAGATGATATTTCAGTTGTGAGGTAATTCTGGGTGATTTATAAATAATATTTCAGTTGTAAATAAATAATATTTCAGTTGTGAGGAAACTGCAGAGGATATTTCCGTTGTGAGGGAATTCTGGATTACTTATATTCAATATTTCTGTTGTGAGGGAATTCTGAGTGATTTATAAATAATATTTCAGTTGTGAGGCAATTCTGGATTATTTATATTCAATATTTCTGTTGTGAGGGAATTCTGAGTGATTTATAAATAATATTTCAGTTGTGAGGGAATTTTGGATGTTTTATAGATGATATTTCAGCTGTGAGGGAAATCTGGGTGATTTATAGAGGATATTTCAGTTGTGAGGGGATTATGGATGATTTATAGAGGATATTTCAGTTTTGAGGCAATTCTAGATGATTTATAGATAATATTTCAGTTGTGAGGGAATTCTGGATGATTTATAGAGGATATTTCAGTTGTGAGGGGATTCTGCTGATCCTTTGAGGATATTTCATTTGTGAGAGAATTCTGGATCATTTCTAGACAATATTTTAGTTGTGAGGGAATTTTGGATGTTTTATAGATGATATTTCAGCTGTGAGGGAAATCTGGGTGATTTATAGCCGATATTTCAATTGTGAAGGAATTCTGGATGATTTATCACTGATATTTCAGTTGTGGGGGAATTCTGAATGATTTATAGATAGTATTTGAATTATGAAGGAATTCTAGATGGTTTATAGATGATATTTCAGCTGTGAGGGAATTCTGGGTGATTTATAGTTAATATTTCAGTTGTGAGGGAGTTCTGGATGATTTATAGAGGATATTTCAGTTATGAGGGAATTCTGGATGATTCTTTGAGGATAATTCATTTGTGAGGGAATTCTGGGTGATTTATCACTGATATTTCAATTGTGAGGGAATTCTCGGTGATCCTTTGAGGATATTCCAGTTGTGAAGAAATTCCCCCACCCTTATGGGATCAGGAATATCTAATGGCACGTTTCCCTACAAACATTGAGCGCATCCATACCAAGCCATGCTTCCAAACACCCCAAACCTGCCAAGCACCTCGGGATGAGTCTCCTGTCCCCGTGCCATCTCATTTACCCCTCTCCGTGTCCCTCTCCAGGTACATGAAGTACCTCTATGCCTACGAGTGTGAGAAGAAGTCCCTGAGCTCCCCGGCCGAGCTCCAGGCCGCCATCGATGGCAACCGGCGCGAGGGCCGGCGGCCCAGCTACAGCTCCTCGCTGTTCAGCTACTCCCCATCCCCACCGGGGCCTCCTTCCCTGCTGTCCCCCCCCAAAATCCGCTTCCCCATCATCGGCGTGGCGCCGGGCAGCGCCACCGGCAACCCCCGCGTCTCACCGGCCCTCAGGAAAGGTCAGCACGGCCATGGCGGCGGTGGGAATGTGCGAATGTGGTGTGGGCAGTGTCCCCTGGCTGAGTGACCCCTCCTGGCAATGTCCCCTGGCTGAGTGACCCCTCCTGACTGTGCCCATGCCAAGCCATATGGCCTGGGAATGTGGGACTGTGGCGCTGGCAGTGTCCCCTGGCTGAGTGACCGTGTCCACGCCAAACTGCATGGCCTGGGAATGTGGGACTGTGGTGCTGGCAGTGTCCCCTCCTGGCAATGTCCCCTAGCTGAGTGTCCCCTCCTGACCGTGTGGCCTGGCAATGTGGGACTGTGGCGCTGGCAGTGTCCCCTGGCTGAGTGTCCCCTCCTGGCCCAGGTGACGGCGTGCCCCTGACGGTGTCCATGCCGAGCCGCGTGGCCGTGCCGGTAACGTTGGGTGGCCAGCAGGCCACGGTGGCAGCCAGGACGGCCACGCTGGAGCAGCTGAGGGAGAGGCTGGAGGCAGGAGAGCCCCCGGAGAAGAAGGTGCCGCGCATGACGGAGGAGGAGCAGCGGCTGGTGCAGCAGGCCCTGCAGCGTAACCTGTTCAGCATGGCCCGGCAGCTCCCCATGAAGATCAAAATCAATGGGAAAGGTGAGGCTGAGCTCCTCAGGAAGCAGCAGAGAGGGAAAGGTCCCAGCCTGGAATGTCACACACACACGGCTGGGTCACCTCTGAGTGACCTCTGGGTCATCTCAATTCCAGCTTTGTTGGCATGGAGATTTTCAGGTGCAAGGTTTTGTTGGGTTTTCCTGCTGGGTTTATTCTCCTGCTCATCTAAATCCAGCCCAGATTGAGGAGAAGAGGAGACTCAGGGGTGACCTCATCTATAACTCCCTGAAACGTGCCTGTGCTCAGGTGGGGTTGGGATCTCTCTCCAGGCAGCACTGACAGAACCAGAGGACACAGCCTCAAGCTGCACCAAGGGAAATTTAGGTTGGATATCACAAAAAAGTTTTATTACAGAAAGGGTGATGAAGTTCTGGAATGTTCTGCCCAGGGAGGTGGTGGATTCACCATCCCTGGGTGTGTTTAACAAAGCCTGGGTGTGGCACTGGGTACCAGGGTTTAGGTCAGGTGTTGGAGCTGGGTTGGACTCAATGGAAGGTCGCTTCCAACCTGGTCATTCTGTGGTTCTGTGAATTCTGTGACCTTTGCCACATTCCCAAAGCTCCGAGCTGGTGAAGTTTGGCACAGCTTGGAAGCAAGGAAGAGCTGTTCTTGCTCCATCAGTGCTGGTTTGAGGTGCCTGGCCACAAACCACGGGTGGGAAAGGTCAAAGCAGGTTCCTCGCAAGCAGCAGTTCTTTTTTTAGAACTTGTTTCTTTTTTAGATTGTATTATTTTTTAAAAGTGTTCTTGTTTCTGGGCTTCTTCCCCAGCCTGTGTTTAAACAATTCATCCTGAATCTTAGCAATGATTTCTGCGATGTCAGTGCTCCCAGTTCCTGGCAGCTCTGCATCCAACCAAATTCCACATCAAAACCACAAGAGCCAGTGATAGGGAATACAAATTTTATCCAGGAGTGTTCATTCCCTCACCTCACTTCTGCTTTCACCCTGAACTAAATCCAAACGCTGGGAACCATTGCTGTCCCTACAAACAGGAACAGGCTGAGGATTCAGGGATGGGATTCCCACCTTTGCAGGGGCTGTCTTGTCTTCCCTGCCCTCCTTTTCCCCACTGCACCATAAAAACCAGGTGGAGATGCTCTGAGAGCTGGTTTTGATAAGCTCAGCATGGCTTGGTAACAACATTTAGGTTCAATGTGGAGTTTTTAGAGGTGGTTTTTTTTTGCCTTGCTGCTCTCCTTGGAGGGGCAATCCCAAAATCCAGGCTCACCCTTGTGGAGCTGGACGAATTCCATGTTCAGCTGCCCATCCGTGCCCAGGCTGGGGAAAATCCTGATTTTCATGGAGTTTCCCTGCCTTTAACCTCCCCCCAGTGGCCGCTGGAGCCGCTGCAGTGCGAGCACAGCGAGCCGCAGCAAAATCCAGCTGGGAGTTAAATCCGGGCTCATCTCTGTGCTCCCAGCCCTTCTTGAGACAGGAATGGCCCTCGGGGAAACATTTCCCAATGCCAGCGGGCTCCCAGCCTCACCAAAGCCTTTCAGCACCTCTGCAGCCTTGTCCTGGAATGGTTTGAGTTGGAAGGGACCTCAAAGCCAAGGACAGGGACACTGCCATGTCCCAGGGTGCTCCAAGCCCCACTCCCAGGAACGTGGGCGTTCTGTGGGCACTTCCTGCCCCAAGAGGGGACAAAGGGGGCTGTGCTCACCTCGGGGGGCGCGGGGAGTGGGAAGGGTGCCCACTAACTGTGCCCCCCTCCCTCCTTCCCTGGGACAAGACAAGGCCGACTCAGCGGCGGCGGCGCTGAACCTCTCCCCGAACGGCATCGGCAGCATCAACATGTCCGTGGAGATCAACGGCACCACCTACGCTGGTGAGAGCCCTCCTGGGATGGGACAGCCCAGGGACAGCCCTCTTGGGAATAGGACAGCCCAGGGACAGCCCTCCTGGGAATGGGACAGCCCAGGGACAGCCCTCCTGGGAATGGGACAGCCCAGGGACAGCCCTCCTGGGATGGGACAGCCCAGGGACAGCCCTCTTGGGAATGGGACAGCCCAGGGACAGCCCTCCTGGGAATGGGACAGCCCAGGGATGGCCCTCTTGGGAATGGGACAGCCCTACTGGGAGCCAGACAGTTCTCCTTGGGGGGCGCTGGGAAAGCCTCCCCTTTGCCCAGCCTAACCCTTGATGGGATGGGATGGGATGGGATCCTGGGGCTGGGAAAGCCTCCCCTTTGCCCATCCTAACCCTCTCTGTGCTGGGATGGGATCCTGGGGTTAGGAAAGCCTCCCGTTGGCCAGCCTAACCCTGTCTGTGCTGGGGTGGGATCTGATCCAGGGGCTGCGAAAACCTGACCCTCTCTGGGATGGGATGGGATGGGATCCTGGGGCTGGGAAAGCCTCCCGTTTGCCCAGCCTGACCCTGTGTGTGCCCACAGGGGTGCTGTTTGCCCAGAAGCCCGTGGTGCAGCTCCTGGCCGGCTCGGGCACGCAGAGCTCGTGCAGCAGCAGCTCCAGCAGCTCCAGCAGCAGCTCCAGCAGCTCCCACTGCTCCCCCAGCCCTACCTCATCGCGGGGCACGCCCGGCGCAGAGCCCTCCACCAGCTGGTCCCTGTGACGGGCACTGCCCAGGAGTGCACACATACCTCACCTCAAAGAACCTGCTCTCGTGGCTGCACAGCACCTGGAGGATGATGATGATGGTGGTGGTGGTGGTGGTGGTGGTGAAACCTTTCCATGCCAGCGAGTTTTCCTTCATCGTCTCTTTGTCCAGCCTTTTTTTGGCTTTGTTCCCCCGCCCTTTCCTTCCTCCCTTTTGCTCTTTGGTTCCTCCTCCTCCTTGCAGGGTGTGTGCTGTGCCCATGGAGGGGGGGCACACCTGGCGTTTCTCAATCAGGGATGGCTCTGGGGCCACAGCTCCTGGCCAGGATGTCACCAGGGCAGGGAAAGGGCCAGGACTGGGGCGGGGAGCCCTGGTTCTGCTGGGAACCCTGGTTCTGCTGGAGTCTGGTTCTCCTGGAACCCTGGTTCTAGAACCCTGGTTCTGCTGGGAATCCTGGTTCTGCTGGGAACTCTGGTTCTGGAGCCCTGGTTCTCCAGGAACCCTGGTTCTGCTGGAGCCCTGGTTCTCCTGGAATCCTAGTTCTGCAGGGAGCCCTGGTTCTGCTGGAACCAGGGGCCACCAGGGCTCTTCCCACCCACAACTCCGTGTTTTGACAATCCTGAGAGCCAGGGGGTGCCTGGCCCTGTGTTCCCATGGCAATCTGCTCATGTCCCTTCCTGCTGTGTCCCCATGTCCTCAGGGGAGGCTCCTGAGCCTCCCTCCTGTCCTCTCCACGGTTCTGGCACCATCAGCTGCTCGGTTCTGGCTGCTGCCACCTCACCCCTCGAGTCCTGAGTGTCCCTGAAGGTCCCTGAGGAGTGACACAGGGCCTGGGCATGCTGGGGTTCCACGTCCCCCCCTGTGTCCCCATAGCAGGGTCCCTCAGGTAGCAGCTCTGGGAGCTCTGCAGGGCCGCGTGCTGGGTGCAGGGCTGTAGGTGGGGTGGGTAATGTGGGCATCTGGGGCTCTGCCCAAACCCCCTGCCATGGTACCTGAGCAGGGCAGGGAGGGGCAGAGCCCAGGGAATCCAGCCCTTCCTGGCCCTGGCTGGAAGCAGAGCTCCCTGTGAATCAGCTGCTCAGGTGGCCTGGTGCTGTCCCCCTGCCCCTGTGGCCTGTCCCCATGCCCTGCCCTGGTGCCATCCCTGCCATCCCTCCTGCCCTGGTGATGTCCTCCCCGTGCTGCAGGCCCGGGTCAGGTTTTTTGAGCAGATGAAATACCTCAGCTATGTACTTGTTGGGTTGCTTTTGTTTGTGTTGGGTTGGGTTTTTTTTAACCTCTTCAGGAAGTATTGGCATATCCTATCGCTTTGGGGGTTTTCATAGGTGGGTTTGCTGAATTTGTGTTTGCTTTTATTTCTGTTGGCTTTTAAACGGATCACCAAAGACAGGGAGTTCAGACAAGGCTGAGCAGAGCAGCAGTGGCTTCCCCACCCTCCAGGAGCCCATCCCAGGACAGTTCACGGCAGGACAGCAGGGTGACCCTGCCCCTTGGATCTGTGCGTTGTCCTCGCTGTGCCAGCCCCGGGCTCTGCCCTCCTGCTGCTTCCTGCGCTGTGCTGGGGCTGTCCTGCCCCCGCAGCCCCCAGGGCTCTCTGGGATCAGGAGGTGGGGATGCCCTGCAGGGAGGGAGGGTAAGGGATGCTGCTCCGGGTGTCCCCAGCTGCTCTCAGAGGGAGCAGGGGAAGCCGGCCTGACCCACAGGCTCCTTTCATCCTCACAGACTCCCAGAGGATTTTCCAGCCTCTGGGACTCAGATGATTTTTTTTCCCCTTTTTTTTGGGTTTTCTTTTGGTTGTTTTATTTTATTCTTGGGTGGGGTTGGGCTGTTTCCTCTGAGTGGGACTGGGGCACTTTCTGCTTTTCCCTCTGCTCTGCTCCCTGGCCCCGGGGGAGCAGAGGCTGCTCCGGGGTGGGGCCGCTTTGTCTCACTTGCTAACGTTGTGTTTTCTTGCACAGAAAGGCACTCGAATCACTGAACTGCTTGGACACTACTAGAGTATTAATGTTTATAAGCTTTACTCAACCTAGACTGGAACTAGCCAGGGACTAACAGATTGTTTTGTATCCAATTCAGGGAAAGAATCAGGTCGGGAAGCGTAACAGATACCTCAGTTAAATAAGCTGCAACAATAAACCGGTCCTTTTCCCAGCCCGGGGTGACAAGGACCATCCAGACTGTGAAGAGTTTAACCCTTTCCCTCAGCCTGGCTTTGGCCCTGGCAGCCTGAGCTGCGGGTCTCCTGCTGAGCTGCCAGGCTTTGGGTGCAGGGGGTGCTGGAAACCAGCAGCAGAGCGGGGGGGAGGCCGAGCGGGGCGGCCCCGTGTCGTACTCAGGGTTTGATGCTGCCGGCAGGACGTTCCCGATGGATGATGGGCAGTGCTCCATCCTCCCCCAGCTCCTCACACCAGCCCAACAGCCCCGGGCAGCCCCCAGCTCGCTCCCCCGGCGCTTCCAGCGGGGCAGAGCGAGCCGAGCCTGCCCCGGGGCTGCGGGCAAGGCGGGAGGGCGGGCGGGCCGAGGGGAGGCTGCTGTGCCTGCCCCTTGCCAGGGGACTGCGGTCAGATGTTCTCTCCAAACAGCTGCAGCAGCCTTGCTAACTAGTTTTCTTACCTATTTAAAAGAGAAAAAAAAATAATAAAATAAGTAAATAAAAACAAATGTGATAGCCTAGGCGGTGGATAAATACCTCAACGTCTCCTTCCAACAAGTGTCTGTATATGTTGTTGTTGGGTTTTTTCTATCTTACAGGTTATCTGAATGTTTATATTCCAATAAACTTCTACCTCTTCACACCGTGACCCCCACGCCTGCTTTGTGCCCCTGGCTGGCTCCCTCAGGGTAAAGAAGTCCCAGAGGCTGGGCTGTGTCCTGAGGGTAAAGAATTCCCAGGTATTCCCGGAGGCTGGGCTGTGTCCTGAGGGTAAAGAATTCCCAGATATTCCAAGAGGCTGGGTTGTGTCCTGAGGGTAAAGAATTCCCAGCTATTCCCAGAGAACTGGGCTGTGTCCTGAGGGTAAAGAATTCCCAGCTATTCCCAGAGAACTGGGCTATGTCCTGAGGGTAAAGAATTCCCAGATATTCCTGGAGGCTGGGCTGTGAGGGTAAAGAATTCTCAGATATTCCCAGAGGCTGAGTTGTGTCCTTGCAGGGGCTCTGAGGGTAAAGCATTCCCAGCTATTCCTAGAGAACTGGGCTGTGTCCTGAGGGCACTGAGGGTAAAAAATTCCCAGTTATTCCCACAGGTTGGGCTGTGTCCTTGCAGGGGCTCTGAGGGTAACAGAATTCCCAGCTATTCCCAGAAGCTGGGCTGTGTCCTTGCAGGGTCTTTGAGGGTAAAGAATTCCCAGTTATTCTTAGAGGCTGGGCTGTGTCCTGAGGGTAAAGAATTCCCAGATATTCCAAGAGGCTGGGCTGTGAGAGTAAAAAATTTCCAGATATTCCCAGAGGCTGGGCTGTGTCCTTGCAGGGTCTTTGAGGGTAAAGAATTCCCAGTTATTCCCACAGGTTGGGCTGTGTCCTTGCAGGGGCCCTGAGCTCCCAGTTTGGAGCTGGCCCGGGCTGGAACGCTGGCGCTTCCAGGCTGGATTCTGACGGGAGCCGCCCGGGATCTCCTGTCCAGGTGTCGCCGGAGCTGTCGCCGCCCTGTCCTGTCACTCTTGCGCCGACAATGACACAGGAACGGGCGGGAGGCGGTGTTGTAGAAGGAGCAAAAGAAAGTTTTATTCAAGAGAACCGCGTGGTTTTTATGAAGTGATACGATCGATTCTATTTGATCGGTTACTTCACAAAAACACCTTCCTCACACACCGTCCTTGAGAATAAGAGAAAGAGAAGTAGAAAACACCACCTGCAGATTGTTTGTACTTAACAAGTTATCACATCCTTACAGCTCCCTGAAAGGTCTCCCAAGCCGCTGTGAGAAACGCTCGCTGTTTCTCTGTCCCGTGGCATCCCCAGCTGTCCCTTACCCATCTCCCAAATCCCTTCTCTGTCACCGCCTGCTCCCCACGAACAGCTCCTCCAACGCCTCCCCGCTGTTTGCACAGCACCCGCCGCTGCTTTTCCACTCATTGAACCAGTTGTGCACGGCAGGCAGCCCTTCCCAGTCCCTCCCGTGCCAGCCTTGCCCGTGCCCCGTGCCCGCATTTGCCTTGGCCGGGTGCCGGTGAGGGCACGGAGCCCTTGACCTTCCTCATCCTCACCCCGTGGAAGCAGAACCGCTGCCCTGCCCTCATTGCCCAGCTGCAGGTGAGCTCCCCGGGCTGGGCTCCCAGCCTATCCCAGCCCCGGGCCCCCATCCCCTCCCCTCCTGCCTCCGGCTCTCCCAGCCCCGGCTTTTCCCTTGGCAGCGCGGCTCCAGGACTCCCCCGATGCCCGGAGCAGGTAAGGCGGGGTCCCCGCGGGGTTTGGATCTCCCCCGGCCCCGGCGGGCTCAGCTCAGCTCAGCTAAGCCGGGCTCAGCCGAGAAGCGGCTCCGTGGTGCTCAGCCCAAGCCCGGCAGTCCCTGCCCGGTGGAGCTGGGCCCCGCAGGGGATCCTGGAGCCCCGCATCCCGGAGGTGCGGTGCACATGGGCACCCCAGCCCTGCCGGTGTCCGTGTGTCCGTGCGCCCGGGCCGGACACGCTCCGGCCCTCCCAACCCGCCGTCCCGGGGCTGGACGGCCGCGGGCTCGGCAGGCGCTGTTTGGGCTGGAATACAATCCCTGGAGGGAAATTCCAGGCAGCCCCGTCCCCTCCATCCCTCCCTAAATGCCGCCATTCAGCTCATCCCGGCCAGCACCCGGCTCCGAACAAACAACAAAGGGCTGCGGGGAGCCCAGGGCGGATTAAGGCACCTGGGCAGGGCGGCCCGGCCCCGCGGGGTGAGACAATGCCCGCTTTTCTCCTTCCAACATCCCCATCCCTTCATGGACCCGCTCAGGCTCTGGCACAGCTTCATCCCGGCCCTGTTCTCCTTAATCCCTCGCTCCAGTGCTGGAAGCGAAGCCAGCTCTGGGCACAGGGAGGTTTTCTGCCAGCACAGCCGTACAGATGCCACCTCTGAAATTCAGGAACTAAATTCCAAAGGAGTTTCATCCCTCGTGTGCAAGAGTTGCTTTCCTGTTCCCTAAATGCCCAGTGTGCAGGGATGCCCTCCTTCCAGGGAGCCCAAAACCCCACGGGCATCCCTGCAGGGAGGGACAAAATCCAGCTCATCACCTCTCGGGGGGAGGTTCCCCTCTTTGGGACCGGGCTTGGCTTGTCTCAGCCCTCAGGGGCCGCTGCCGCTTTGAATCCAGCCCGGACACCCCAAATCCCTGCAGGTGCTCCCTGTGAGCCCCCACCAGCGCCCGAGCTGGGTCAGCCTGGCACGGCGCTGATAACCACCCGCTTCCAGGGCCCTTATCACGGCCGGGCTGGGGCCGCCTTTGTTTCACCTCGGCCAGTGTCAGGCTGCCCGAGCGCGGCTCCTGTTCCACCTGCTGCCTTTGGGATGTCACAGCTCAATCCCCGCTGACAGAGAGCGGGGAGGGAGCCCCGGGCAGGGGGCACCGGGCAGGGGGCACCGGGCTGGCCCCAGCTGCCGCAGCCCCCGGGGAGAGCCGCGCTGGCTCGGCCGCGCTCACCGTGCCCGTCTCTCTCTCTCTCTCTCTCTCTCTCTCTCTCTCTCTCTCTCTCTCTCTCTCTCTCTCTCTCTCTCTCTCTCTCTCTCTCAGCGCACCTGCAGCTCTCCCCCGGCGCGGGGCTGTCCCTCCTCTTCCTCGGCGTCCTCCTGGGCTGTGCCATGTGCTGGTGGCACCGCCGGCGCCCGGGCCGCCCCCTGGGCCGGCAGCGAGTGGAGCTGGGGGTGGCTCTGCCCGCGGCCACGGTGCCGGTGCCCATCCAGCAGCGGGGCGAGGAGCTGACGGGAGAGGCGCCGGGGACCCGGGCCAAGGAGATTTCCCCGGCACCGCCGGCACCCCGAGGGGGCTCTCCCCACGGCAGAGCGTCCCTGCCCAGCCTCCCCTTCCTCCCGCAGCTGGCGGGGCTGTGGCAGCGCCGCTGCACCATGGCCGGCACCAAACTCCGCTGCAGCGAGCGGAGCCCGCTGGTCCCCGCCGCCCCACCGCGCTCCGGGCAGCGTCCCCGGCTCCACTGCGAGCTGCGCTACTCCCTGCCCGAGGCCACCCTCACCGTCACCATCCTCGGCGTGTCGCAGCTGCCCCGGGGCCAGCAGGGCTCCCGCGTCAAGGTGTCCCTGGTGCCGCCGTCCCGCCGCGGGTCCGTGCGCCGCAGGAGCCTCCGCCGGCAGCCGCGGCGCTGCCGCTTCGGCCCGTACGGCCCGGAGGAGCTGGGCAGCTGCACCCTGCGCTTTGCTGTCTACGCCAGGTCACGGAGCCTCCAGGAGTCCTTCGTGGGCGAGGTCCTGTTCCCCTGCGCTGAGGCCTCCTGGGACCCCCGCGCCCCCTCCAGCTACTCCTGGGAGCTGGCGAGCACCAAAACCAAGCTCAGCAAGGTCAGCACGGCAGCGGTTTCAGTGCTCGGGCTGAGTTTTGTCTGTTCTCAGAGCCCTGGAACTGCAGGGGCAGAGGCAGAGCCTCCTCCAGGCAGCACGGGGAGCCCCGGAGAGTGTCCATGGCAGTGCAAGCCCCGGGCTTGCCTTCCTCACCGGGGGCTTTGCACCTCATCCTCAGGGGGTGCTGGGGTGGAAGGGACAAACAGAGCTGGCAGCATCCCTGCAGCGCTGGTGGGCACCAAACCCACCCGGCTGCCCCATTCCTGCCCAGCCCCGACCCTGCTGGGGGAGGAGCAGCACCGGGATGGAAGGGCTGGAACTGGAGGGGCTGGAGGAGGCTGGAGCTGGAAGGATTTGGACGTGAAAGGACATGGTGGGGTCAGAGCTGGAAGGACTGGGTGAGGTTGGAACTGGAAGGATACGATGAGGTTGAAGCTGGAAGGGCGGGATGGGGTCGGAGGTGGAAGAACACAATGAGGTGAGAGGTGGAAGGGCTCGATGAGGTTGGAGCTGGAAGGGCTGGATAAGGTTAGAGCTGGAAGGACTGGGTGAGGTCAGAGTTGGAAGGACATGACAAGGTCAGAGCTGGAAAGGCTGGATGGGGTAGGAGGTAGAAGGACATGATGAGGTCAGAGGTGGAAGGGCTGGATGAGGTTGGAGCTGGAAGGGCTGTGTGAGGTTGGAGGCTGAAGGGCTGGGTGGCTGGGTAAGTTCAGAAGAGGTTTCACAGCATCCCCTGCTCTCTGTGCCGTTCCAGCACCGCAGTGCCCCCAGCCTGAGCTGCAGCGTGCTCTCCTCGCCCGCCAGGCCCCTGGGGCAGCTCCTGCTGCTGCTGCAGCTGCAGCCCCCGGCCGGGCGCATCAAGGTGCTGCTGCGCAAGGCCCAGGCTCTGGGCCGGCTCTCCTGCATGCCAGGCACCCCAGGTAGGGCACTGCTTTCCAGAAGGGAGGGGCAGGTGAGGAGGTCTCATCTCAGGAGAGAGGTGAGCTCTGTGCTCTCCCATCAGGAGATGCACAGGATCTCTGTGCTCTCAGGAGCTCTGTGCTCTCAGGAGCTCTGTGCTCTCCCCACAGCTCCACAGAGCCTCACGAGGGTCCTGCAGCCCTCCAAGCACCACTTAGGAGCTGCCAGCCTCCCTCCCTGGCGTGTGCCCCTCTCTCCAGGGCTCTGTCCCCATTTCCAGGCCACTATGTCATCGTCCACCTGCACCACGAGGGCCACATCATCGACACCAAGGAGACCAAGTCCGTCAGCGGCTACAGCCCCGTGTGGAACACGCCCTTCCTCTTCACCCTCCCCGCCGGGGACATCCAGCAGCAGCAGCTGGCCTTGGAGTTCGTTGTCATGCAGGTGAGGTGACCAGGCTGAGGAGGTGACCAGGCTCAGGAGGTGACCTGGCTCACCCCTGCTCAGCCCCTGCAGGAGCCGATTCTGGGCTGGGACGGCTCCTGTGGGGAGAGGGGAAGGCCACCAGCCGTGTCCCCTGTCCTGTGCTGCCCCAGGCTCGGCTCCACGGCCGTGGCTCGGTGCTGGGCCGTGTCCAGGTGGGGCCAGGGGTGCCACACTGGAGGGACATGTGCAGCCAGGCACCGCTGGAGTCGGAGCGCTGGCACTGCATCCAGCCCAGACCCTGATCCTGGCCCAGGACTCACAGTGAGCCAAGGGCGTCCCCGAGCTGGGCACAGGGGAGGTGACACCCCCACGCCACCGGGGGGAAGTCCAGGTGCCATCTCCAGGGCTGGAGATCACTGGAGGTCAGCACAAGCCCATCCCAAAGGGCTCCGGAGGGGACTGAGCCCATCCGAGGTGGCCCCAGCCTCGGGGGAGGAGAGGAGCTTTGTCTGCTCCATCCACTGTCTGCACCTGGAACCTGGGCTGTGGAGGAGCCCGGTGGGACAAGGACCCAGCTGGGACCCCTGTGGCCACCACAGTGGTGGCATCTCCTGTGTGGAGGAGCCAGGAGGGACCAGCACCCAGCTGGGACCCCTGTGGCCACCACAGTGGTGGCATCTCCTGTCCCTTCCATCCTTGCTCCACCCCATCTGCTGCCCTTTCCACCCCACCTGAGCAGACCCACAAGGACACGCCAATGCCACCCGGTGATAAAGGTGTCCATCGGCATTTTTAATTGATTGCTGGCCCTAATTAGTGCTTGATAAATAAATAAATAAAGGGGTTGGGAATGATCATGTGTGTGGAGCTCTCTCTCTTGCCCATGGGCCACCACAGTGAAGACCATGGGAGGATCACCATGGGGAGGAAGGCTGTGGCCAGGGTTGTCACTGTGGGGGTCATCATGGTGAAGGTCATCATGGTGAGGATGACCACGGTGAGGAAGGCCCTGTGGTGAGGAAGGCCTGCACTAAGATAAGCCGTGATGAGGAAGACCACAGTGAGGCAGATGAAGAAGGGAAGAAGACCATGCTGAGGGAGAGGCTGGCCATGGTGAAGACAGGCTCTGGTGAGGAAGGTCATGGTGAGGCAGACTGTGAGGAAGAACCAGACCCTGGCGAGGAAGGCTGCATAAAAGGTAAGGATGGCCATGGGGAGGAAGGCTGTGGTGAGGATGGCCCTGACCACCACAGTGGGTCAGAGCATGGGGAGGAAGGCACGCTGAGGGTGAGGATGGTCGTGGTGATGGATGACCATGGTGAGGAGTCCCACAAGGAGGAAGCCATGCTGAGGGTGAGGATGACCATGGTGAAGATGACCATGGTGAGGAAGCTGTGCTGAAGGTGAGGATGGCCATGATGAGGATGACCATGGCCATGGTTAGGATGACCATGGTGAGCAGTCTCAAGGGGAGGAAGCCGTGCCGAGGGTGAGGATGGTGGCGGTGATGAAGCACAGGCTGACGCGGACCCAGACCGCTTCCACCTCTCCCTCTCCTGCCAGCGCCGGTTTAACCCGTGCCGTCCCCTCAGCGCGGTGCCGCCCCGGCCGCGGCTCCGAGGCGGGCCCGGCCCGGCGGGGCGGGTTTAACCCCGGCCGGGAAGCGGAAGCGGCGGCGCTGCGGGGCCGCAGGGGCCGGGCCGGGCCGGGCCGGGCTGCACCCGCCGAGCGCGGCCGCAGCGGCGGCGGTGAGGCCGGGCACACACCGGGCACACACCGGGCACACACGGAGGGAGGGGACGCGAGGGCGGCGGGCGCGGAGCGGGTAACGGCCCCGTATCCGCCGGGCCCACGGGCAGCCCCGCCGGGCTGGGCCGGGCCGGCTGCCGGGGCTCCGGGGCCAGCGGCCTGAGCCCGCCGTGCTCCCGTCCCGCAGATGCATCACTGCAGGAGGCTGCGGTCCCCGGAGCAGGACGGCGAGCCGGGGCACCGCTGGAAGCGGCGGCGGTCGCGGAGCCGGGAGTGTGAGGGCAGGCTGCGCTACCCGCCCCGCAGGGAGCTCGCCCGCAGATCGCGCTCCAGGAGGTGAGCGCTGCCCCAAAAACCCTGCTGAGCTCGGCTCCGGCTGCTGATGGAAACCCCTAAACCCCGGGGGTGGAAGGGAAGGGTTTACTTGTCTGTCTGTCCGTCTGTGTGTGTGTGCTGTGTGTGCTTTCCCTGGCTCTTCACCCTTCCCGAAGTTCTCCCCGAAGCCGTGGCTGCGGTGTTGAGGAGCAGCCGCCTGCCCTGGAATCACGTTTCCATGCTGCGCAGGCATTAAAGGCTTTCCTGACAGCCCGCTTCTCTCTGACAGGATTAAACCCGGGTTTAAAGCGGCCGCGCTCCTCCCTCGCCTCAGAAAGGATCCCAGCTGAAGGATCCAGCTGCTAACCCATCCCTCCTGCTTCGCTTCGGGATTTTACCTTTGGTCCTCTCTTTGTCCGGCCTTTCCGCAGGGACAGTTCGGGGCTGGGAGCGGGACAGGGCCTCTGATGAGGGGAGGGTTCTGGAACAGCGGCCGGAACCGCTGGGGCTGCTGTGGCTCCACTGGTTGGACTGGGCAGGTGCAGCCAGGCAGGAGCTGAGCTCATCTTTAAATTCCTGAAATGCTCTCCAGATTAATTTCTCTCCCCAGCCAGGCTTTTGTTTACTTGAAGGAGGTGGCTTGTGAAATAGAGCTGGCACACTTTTTCCCTTTTTTGTTTCCATCTGATGGGTAATTTGGAGCAGATTTGGATGAAAGCAGGCTTTTGTTGGGTGAAAACAGCCTTGTCCCTTCAGTGTCAGCCTCTTTGAGGTGACCTGAGTCCTTCAGGTTTATTATTATTATTTCTGTTTCCTGTGTGCCCCCAAAGCACATGAGGAGTGTCTGGGCAGGTGCTGGACAGAGCTGTGGGTTGTGTTTGGGTACTTCAGCAGTGACCAAGAGCCACGGCTGCCCTGGCACAGTCTGGAATTTTACCCACTCTGGGATGCCCCCCCAGTGGCCCATGAGGCTGCCAGCAGCAGAGCTGGTTGTTGGCAGGGCAGGGAGGTGCAAACAGCAGAAATTCCCATTTCCAGGCTGAAGGTCTTGGCTGAAGCTGTTGCTGGGTGATGGCACCGACCTGGGGTTATCACCGGGGAGCCAAAGCTCTGCTTTCATTTGAAATTGCAACATCTTCTACCTAGAACACAGCTCCCTTCTCAAGGGGGTGTGAAGCAAGCCTCCAGTGAAATCTGCTGGGGAAAGCACTCGTGTTTTGGGGGCAGAAGCAGGGAGAGCTTCTCTCATCACTGGGGTGCCCACAGTGTGCCCAAAACCTCCTGTGGGTCAATGCCTGCACAACTGAGCTGGGTCTGGGCTCTCCTGGCCCCTCCTGGTGCAGAGTTTGCCCATTGTGTCCTGGGAGGTTGATGCTCCCGGAGCAGGAGCTTGGGGACAGATTTTGCTTCTGGCTCCTGCTGATGATCCATGGAGCTGCTCTGTGTGTGCACACCGAGGGCTTGGAGCCCTGGGACCTCCTGTCCCCCTGGGGTGACAACCAGAGCAGGCCCTGCTGCTGCTCCTCGTTTGGGTAAGAGCTAATGAGACACGTCCCCCAGGGAGGAGGAGCAGTGACAAACACCTGTGTGTGGTGGCACAGTGGCTCAGGTGACGTGGAATTGTGGAGTGTTGGAAGGGACCTTAAAGCCCATCCAGAGCCACCCGCTGCCATGGCAGGGACACCTTCCACTGTCCCAGGCTGCTCCCAGCCCTGTCCAGCCTGGCCCTGGGCACTGCCAGGGATCCAGGGGTGCACAGCAAGGCAGCCCAGCTGGAGCTCTCTCTCTCTCAGAGTGTGGTTTTCCCCCAGCTCCTTAAAATGTGGCCCTGCCTCAGTGTTTTCTCTCCAGAACTCCTCCCCAGTGGTCAGGGTGTGAGGTGCAGAAAGGTTTGAAGCTCCTGGCACAGGGAGTGGGAGCAGGAGGGTTTCACCACCCTGGTGGTGACAGGACCCAGGGGGACAGCAGGGAGCTGTGTCAGGGGTGGACGTTAGGAAAAGCTGCTTTTCTCCAGAGAATGAGCTGAACAGGCTGCCCAGGAGATGGGGTGGGATTGTTGGGGTGTCCCTGAGCGTTCCAGAGTCCTCACGCTGCCTTTCCATGACTCAGCCTCAGCTATGGGACTATGGGAATAGGATTATCCCTGCGACAGGGAGAAATGATGAGGAGGATTTTATTTTATCAGAAGGCTAATTAATTACTTTATGACACTATATTATTTTACTTTATTATATTTTTTATTTATTATTATTACTTTCTAGTATATTATTATAATATGTTACACTATGTTACATTACATCTAAACTGAATCTGCTGGGTACTGAGCTGCTCTTCACTTGCACAGCATCTCATGGCTGTTAGCTGGCAGTCTCCACACACACATACACACACACACACACTTGGCCCTGACAGGCCAAGGAAATTGTCTTGGTTTGGAAAGCCAGGTGTCTGCTAAGGAAGGCAGGAGCCTCGCCTGAAATGGAGAATGTGAACCCTCCCCACCCCTCCGAATTGCTATAAATTTTAAATTAAGGGGCTCTCAGGCAAAAATATGGGAGCAGGAAATAACAGTTCTTTAATAGGGAAAGAAAAAAAAAGGATAAAATGAACAATGCAGTGAACTAGAACAACACTGATGGAGTCAGAACCCAGCCTGACACCCTGTGGGTCAGGGTGTTGGTGGCAGTCCCATTGGAATTGTGGCTCAGCCCCCCTGCAGTGCCAGGTGTGGTTCTGCTGGAGCAAGGGGGATCTGTAGAGAAGGATGGATTCCTCCTCTGAAGATCCAGTGGAAGGAGAGGCAGCTGCTGCTCCTCTGGGGAATCCTGTGGAGAAAGCCGTGCTGGTGTCTCAAAAACCTCTGGATTATATCTGGGTAGGAATGCTTGGCTCCTCCCTCTGGGCGGAGCATCTCCCAATGAGATGTTATAGTTCTTATCATTCATGCAGAGGTACAATAGGCTGTTATCAACAGATGTCCCCTCCCCAGGGAGGTGTGATTGTGGTCACTCAAAGAGAGAGATAAGGCAAACTGCCCGCTTGACAAAAGATAATCTGCCATACAGATGGTAATGGAAAACATCTTGCATTGCAATCTGGAACAGAAATAAAACACCATCACTTTGGGTAAACAATCTTTGTCTTGTATTCTGCTTTTGCACAAACACAGGAGCAGCGAATGAGATCAGAATTGTTTTTCCTTTCTCTGAGGTTCAGAGAATATGAATCCCAGAATACCCTTGGGGAAGCTGTGCCTTGCTTTTCTCTGTGGCTGCCCGGGACTGTTCCAGCATTCCCAGCCAGGCTTTAAGGGCGCTGTTTCTGTGCCACAGCCATGAGAGGATGCCCTACCAGCGGCGCTGCCGGCGGGACAGCGATGCCTGCAGGCTGGAGGAGCGCAGCCCGTCCCTGGGGCAGGATTATTGCCCGGCGCGGCCGCGGCCCTGGCGGCGCTCCCGCGGCCGGGGGCAGCACCAGCAGCGGCCCCGGCGCTACCAGCAGCAGCAGCAGCAGCAGCAGCAGCACTGCCGCCGCCGCAGGAGCAGGTCTTGTAGCAGCGCCTCCTCGGTGAGTAGCATCCACTGCGAGCTCAGCTTTAACTGTTCTTGCCTCCTTCCAGCCCCGAGTGCTCTGGTGAGTACCTCGATCCCCGTTGCTGTGTTTGTTGTGAAGTTCTTCCCCCCCATCTGTGTCGTGCTCATGGCTGTGGGTTTTGCCTTGGAGCCTTAATCCGTGAGGGAGCTAAGCCATGTTCTTTAGGGCCAGGGAAGGGATCAGGGAGAGCTTCTAGTGGCACTCACGTGGTGCCTCGGCCCGGGGCCAGCCCTGCTCCCGGGATTCGCTTCTGCTGCAGCTGCTGCTGCTCTGGGGGGTTTGGTGCAGCATTCCTCAGTTTGGCTTCGTGCCTGGATCCCCTTGCAGGTGGGATTGGTCAGCCTGGCTCTCCAGAGCTGATTTTATGCCCTGTCACGAAGTTCCCACCTTCACAGGGTACACGTGTGTCCTCTTTCCCCGTTCCCACCTGGATTTCAGCTTCCTGCACACTTCACCCTGAAACGCAGCATTCCTTCCCGGGATTAACTGGGAATGTCTGCAGCTGGGTGGGGGCTGGTCCCAGGCATGCCCTGGAAGTGGTGAGAGGTGTCAGAGCCAGCCCTTCAGCTCTTCCCTCCTGTGAGGAGGAGCACTCCTCTCCCACCTGAAATGTGACCACAGCTGAGGGGTGGGCTCTGATCCCAGCAGCTGGATAATCTGCATGGCTGGGAACTTCTGAGCTCCTCCTTTTGGTTCCTCTCCAGCTGACTGTGGCATTGGGGTGTTGAGGGAGCCAGGGCTGTGCTGGGGTGTGTGGTGGTGATGCTGTGCAGGTCTGGCCTGGCAGGAGCTCAGCCCTCCAACACCTCACAGCTGTCCCAGCTCTCCTCCCACCTTCTCCTCTGATTTTTTGGGGAGTTTTGATCTTAGCTCATTATTTTGGACCTTCTGAGGGGGGCAAGGGGCACAGAAGAGAATCCTGCTAGAAGCTCAGGCATGGAAATGTCAAGGTTTCCCTGAGTTCCTTTGGCTGCAGGGATTGTAACTATTTTGGAAGCAGACTAGAACAAGGTGAGGAATTAGGACAGCTCGCTTTGTGGACCCCGGGTCCTTGCAGGAACCTTGGGCTGGTTTTCCAGTAGAAGCTTGCCAGTAGCAGGGTGTGAACATCACCTCAGAGCTTGCCTGAAGTGTTCCCTGGGGATTGATTTACCTGTCCTGTTCCTAAAGCTCTCCCAGTTTCAAAGAGGCCGATGTGCCCCAGCGGGTCTGCGAGCAGCCACGCGGGTTTAGGCTCAGTGTGGCACAAAGTTTCTTTTCAGGAGGGGCAGGGCTGCTTCCCAGCCAGGACAGGACACAGCTCTGGGCAGCTGGAGCTGCATTGCCCGAGGCACAAAGAGCAGGATGCACAGAGGGGAAAAAAACCTGCTACTGTGGCTTCTACTGGGCAGCCTGTCCAAACTGAGCGCTTGCCAGCCCAGAGGTGACGTTGTGCTGGCCAAGGCCTCCTCCTGCCGTGCATCCTCCGTGGGGAACAGAGGATTCCTCCTGCAGCTCCCCACCCTGGAAGAGGAGGGCATTTCCCTGCCCTAGAGGCCGTAGCTAATGAGCCGAGTTTCCTTGCCGTACCTGTAGCTGTTGATGACTTTTCTGTTTTGAAGTCAGTTCTGTGTCTTGACGTGTCCCTTGCACTATCCCTATCGTTTATATATATGCCGTGTGCCTTATGAAATGCTGGCATCTGGAAAATCCACCCACCGGCGGCCCCGTCGTCCCTGCAACCTTTGACTGCCCGCTCTGGGGGGGTGAGTGCAGAGGAGCCAGCAGAGCAGTAAGCGCAGCAGGAGCGTGGAAGATGACAAGGAAGGTCACCTGGTGTGCAGGATCGGCGATTGGCTTCAAGAGCGATGTACAGCCACCTTTCGTAAAACTTTACCTCTACTTTTACCCCGGGTTAGCCCAGATCTCTCTGGCCTCTACTGGAGGGGTCTCTAGTGGTTCATTTACTGACCATAACTTGCCTGAGGCAGAGGCTTGAGTTGTAAAGAGTGTAGCGGTGACAGACGGTTGTTTTGGTTGCTCTGAGGTTTTGTTGGTGTGAAGTGGCAGGAGCCCAGCTCTGCCCTGGCCCCCCAGGCTCACACCCCCTCCTGTTTTCTCTCCTAGATGAAATTGTGGGCAGCCTCGGTGAAGGCACTTTTGGGAAGGTGGTGGAGTGTGTGGACCATGCCAGGTGGGCTCCTTTCCTTGCATCTGGCCCTTGAGCATCACCAGGTGTGGCAGTGCCACCTGGGCTCCATGGGACTGAGTTTGTCACCTGGGCCTGGCTCCAGAATTTACAGGCTGGTGTGTTAAGGGAAGCATTCCATTCCATTAATAGAATAGAATACTAGAATATTATTCTAAGAATATTCTAATATTCTATTCCATGAATAGAATAGAATAGAATAGAATAGAATAGAATAGAATAGAATAGAATAGAATAGAATAGAATAGAATAGAATAGAGGAATATCCTGAGCTGGAAGGGACCCATGCCAATCATCAGAAGTGCAGCTCCTGGCCCTGCATGACACCCCAGCAGTCCCACCCTGTGCACTCCTGAGAGCCCCTGAGTCCTGGAGCCTCGGGGCTGTGCCCATTCCCTGGAGCACCTGCTCAGTGCCCAGCACCCTCTGGGGAAGAGCTTCTCCCAGATCTCCAGCTTCTCCCAGATCTCCAGCTTCTCCCAGATCTCCAGCTTTTCCCTGACCCTCCCAGCCCCAGCCCCACCATGGAAGGTTGTTCTGCAGCGAGTTCCTGCTGAGGGGCGTCCCCTGTGACCTCCTAATCTGCCAGGGCACCTCTCCATTGTCCCCTTTCACCTCCCCCGTGGTTACATCTGACCCCTGTGCCCTTCTGAGCCCTGGTCTGGCCCCGAGCCCTGGGCTCAGTTTGCTGCAGGGCTCTGCTGCCTCCCAGGGTGGCCCTGGGGTCACAGAGAGCTGTGTCAGGAGTGTCCCTTGGGAGTGATGGCCAGCAGTGACCTTTCACTAATTGGCAGTGCTAATTAGCCACTGCTCAAGCAGCAAGGAGGGCTGGCAGAGCTTTGTTAGGACCAGTGATGCCTGGATGTGCCTCTCCCTGTGGGCTGAGCACACAGGTTCTGTCTCTGACTCCGTCCTTGTGGTCTCCTCCCTTCCAGAGGCAAGTCCCAGGTGGCACTGAAAATCATAAAGAACGTTGGGAAGTACAGAGAGGCTGCCAGGCTGGAAATCAACGTCCTGAAGAAAATCAAAGAGAAGGACAAGGAGAACAAGTTGTGAGTTGCCAGTGCCACATCTGGCACACAGAGCAGCACGGGGCTGAGGATGGGGTGAGGGAAACTGGCCCCATTCTTCTGCTGCCCTGTCCCACAGGAGCTGGGGAGCTCTCCCCAAAGGTGGCTTGAAGCACCTCCCTGGGTTGCTGTGCTCCAGAGGCAGCTCTGCTCCCCAGCCACTCCTGAAGTGGCCAGGAACACCAGAAGAGCTGTCCTGAGCATCCCTCAAAGGTGCTTAAGCCCTGCCTCTCTCTCCCTGCACAGCCTGTGCGTCCTCATGTCGGACTGGTTCAACTTCCACGGCCACATGTGCATTGCCTTTGAGCTGCTGGGCAAGAACACCTTCGAGTTCCTGAAGGAGAACAACTTCCAGCCCTACCCCCTGCCACAGATCCGGCACATGGCCTACCAGCTGTGCCATGCCCTGAGATGTGAGTGAATGTGGTGGGCTCACAGGGCTCCCAGGATGAGGGAAGAGATGGGAATCTTGGCTCCGTGTTTCAGAAGGCTGATTTATTATTTTATGATAGATATTATATTAAAAGAAAATGATATACTAAAACTATACTAAAAGAATAGAAGAAAGGATTATAAGAAAATTATATACTGAAGAAAATGATATACTAAAACTATACTAAAAGAATAGAAGAAAGGATTTCATCAGAAGGCTAGCAAGGAAAGGAATGGAATGATAAAATCTTGTGACTGACCAGAGTCCCAACACAGCTGGACCTGTGATTGGTCATCAAGTAGAAACAACTCACATGAGACCAATCAAAGATGCACCTGTTGCATTCCACAGCAGCAGATAATTATTGGTTTTCTTTTCCTCTGAGGCTTTTCAGCTTCTCAGGAGAAAATTCCTGTCAAAAGGATTTTTCATAAAATATGTCTGTGACAAGTGATCCCCACGGGCTGGGGGGCACTGGCACTGGCACTGGGCTGGGCTGGGCAGAGCAGTGCCCCTGCTGCTCTCTGGTGCTTAGAGAGGTGTTTTCCTCCTCCCTCTGTGCAGTTCTACATGACAACCAGCTGACTCACACTGACCTCAAGCCAGAAAACATCCTGTTTGTCAACTCGGATTTTGACACTCTGTACAACGAGAACAAGGTGGGTTCTGTCCCAAGGAGCACTGGCTGCACAGGAACAGGCTGCCTTTATCCCTCCCTGCAGAAATTGGATCTCCCCTGCTCTGTCCAGGCCTTCAGAACCTGGGAAGTGGGAACAAGGTGGAAGGCAGAGCTCTTCTTCCTGCTGTGCCTTCCAAAAGCCTTAAGGCTGCCCAGAGTGTTCAGGGATTTTCCACAACACTGCTCTGGGGCTCCTCAGAGCTCCATCCCTGTGAGGAGGTGGAGAGCAGCATTCCTGGAGCTCCACAATTCTATCCCTGTTAGGAGTTGCAGACCAGAGCTCTTAGGGTTCCTCAGCGCTCCACAGCTCCATCCCTGTGAGGAGGTGCAGACCAGAGCTCCTGGGGCTCCTCAGCGCTCCACAGCTCCATCCCTGTGAGGAGGTGCAGACCAGAGCTCCTGGGGCTCCTCAGAGCTCCATCCCTGTGAGGAAGGAGCTCTGGAGAAAGTGCAGAGCAGCACTTTGGGACTTCTCAGAGCTCAGAGCTCCATCCCTGTGAGGAGGCACAGACCAGAGCTCCTGGGGTTCCTCAGAGCCTGGCAATCCATCCCTGTGAGGCACTTTGGGGCTCCTCAGAGCTCCACCCCTGTGAGGAGGAGTAGACCAGCACTCCTGGAGCTCCACAGCTCCATCCCTGTTAGGAGTTGCAGACCAGAGCTCCTGGGGCTCCTCAGAACTCCATCCCTGTGAGGAAGGAACTCTGGAGGAAATGCAGACCAGCACTTTGGGACTTCTCAGAGCTCCATCCCTGTGAGGAAGGAACTCTGGAGGAAATGCAGACCAGCACTTGGGGTTCCTCAGAGCTCCACAGCTCCATCCCTGTGAGGAGGCACAGCCCAGCAGCTGGAGCTCCTCTCCCAGCCCTGCCCTGTGCTTTTCCTGCAGAGCTGTGAGCAGAAGTCCATCCGGAACACGAGCATCCGCGTGGCCGATTTCGGCAGCGCCACCTTCGACCATGAGCACCACACCACCATCGTGGCCACGCGGCACTACCGGCCCCCAGAAGTGATCCTGGGTGAGAACTGCATCTTCTGGGGATGGGAAACCAGCCTGGGAATGCTCCAGCTCTTGGGCAGATCATTTCTAGCTCTGAGTGGATCCCTGTGGTTTCACCAAGGAGGAATGTGGTGGGGGTTGTTGGGTGTGGTGGTGTTCACAGGGGTCCCAGGACAAGAGAGCTTCAGAAGGCTGATTTATTTTTTTATGATATATATTAAAAGAAAATTATATATTAAAACTATACTAAAAGAATAGAAGAAAGGATTTCATCAGAAGGCTAGCAAGGAAAGGAAAAGAATGGAATGATAATAAAATCTTGTGACTGACCAGAGAGTCCAAGACAGCCAGACTGTGATTGGCCATTAATTAAAAACAGCCACATGAGACCAATCACAGATGCACCTGTTGCATTCCACAGCAGCAGGTAATTATTGTTTACATTTTGTTTCTGAGGCCTCTCAGCTTTTCAGGAGAAAAAATCCGAAGGAAAGGATTTTTCATCAAACATGTCTGTGACAGTTGGGAGCACAGAGTTAATTTGGTTTTCTTTGCAGAGCTGGGCTGGGCACAGCCGTGTGATGTCTGGAGCACTGGCTGCATTCTGTTCGAGTATTACCGTGGCTTCACGCTCTTCCAGGTAGGATTCTTGTTCCCTGAGAACCCTTCGTGTCCAGAAGGGCTCAGAATTAGTTGAAGGGGAGGGAAACACAGAGCAAGCACTGAAAATGAGAAGCTGAGTGTGAAAATGAGGCCTGGAAAAGGGCTGGTTTGGACAGAGTTTGGATCGTTTCTGGGTTTAGGTTATGTCTGTTGTCTGAGGAGAGGGAAAAGCAAAACATGAAAAGTTGGATAGGACCTGGTGGAATCCTTTCTCCCAGTCTCTGCATAGGTGACAAACCTTTTGTCATCAGCTCCTCAGGCTCTAAGCCACCACTGCTGTGCTCCTTTGCAGACCCATGAGAACCGAGAGCACCTTGTCATGATGGAGAAGATCCTGGGGCCGCTCCCATCTCACATGGTCCACAAAACTCGGTAAGAGCCTGGTCCTGAGCTCAGCCCAGGCACCACCTCCTGGAAGGGAGGGAGAGCTCCTGCCTGACCCCACCTTCCCCGTGCAGGAAGCAGAAATACTTCCACAATGGCAGCCTGGTGTGGGATGAGAACACGTCCGATGGCAGATACGTCCAGGAGAACTGCAAACCCCTGCAGGTGGGTGCTGCTCCCCTCCTCCCTGGGGCAGGGCATGGGGCTCAGGGCTGGAATTCCCTTTGTGACTGCTTGGTAGGGAGCCCCAGCTCCCATCCGCAGGGATCCCGCTCTGGATAGGGCAGGATGGGGATTAGGGAAAGGGGAATGATGTGTTTGGGGTGGGAGGCTGCCCTGGCCCAGGGTTCCAGAGTCCCTGTGGGCATCAGGGCAGTGGGGGATGCTGTATTTGGGATGGGAGGCTGCCCCAGGGGATGCTGGATTTGGGATAGAAAGCAGTCCAGGGGGATGCTGTATTTGGGATGGGAAGCAGCCCTGGGGGATGCTGTATTTGGGATGGGATGCTGTATTTGGGATGGGAAGCAGCCCTGGGGGATGCTGTATTTGGGATGGGATGCTGTATTTGGGATGGGAAGCTGCCTTGCCCAGGCAGGGGCTGAGCCTGTGTCCCTGTCCCTTTCAGACATACATGCTGCACGACTCTCTGGAGCACGCTCAGCTCTTTGACCTGATGAGGAGGATGCTGGAATTCGACCCCTCCCAGAGGATCACGTTCTCCGAGGCCCTCCTGCACCCTTTCTTTGCCGGGCTCTCGGCAGAGGAGCGGATGCTGTGCGGGCGCGGCGCCAGCCGGGACCTGAGCAGATGACGGCCGGGATCCCTCAGGATGGATCCCTTGGGATGGATCCCTCAGGGTGGATCCCTCAGGATGGATCCCTCTGGGTGGATCCCATGAGATGGATCCCACAGGATGGATCCCACAAGATGGACCCCACCGGCCTCTGCAGCTCAGCCCCACTCCCCGCCCGAGTCCACAGGGGCTGGGGCACTGCCACAAGGACCCTGGGAGGAGAGGAGGAAGGAAAGCTCTGTTGGAAAGCACAGATTTGTCTATTTATATGTTGTAAAGTTAAAATAAAGTGTTTCTTATTGTTTGATACTTCCCTTGTAGGTGGGTGTAGGGTTATGTTGCCTCTTGTGCAAAGGAAGAGGGAGATGGTGAAAAATCACCTGGAATCAGTGAGGGGGAGTGGCCCGGTGTCTGCCGTGGCAGCAGAAGGTTCTAGAAGGAGAGCAGACAAATAAACATCTGCACACAATAGCACACATGAAGAGTTGCACTTTATTTCAGGGCATGGTCCCCCGCAGTGGCAGGAATTGGTCGTTACAAACATCAGGTCACAAATGGGGTCACCAAGCAGTGCCACGGCGCAGTGATCGTCACCTGTCACCAGAGCGGGCCCAGAGCAGCACCAGGGGCAGGAACTATCCCAAACACAGCTACAACACTGCTCCCTTCTTGGAATTACCTCTGGCACCGTGGGGGATGGTGATGAGGACACCCAGAGCCCCTGCTGGGTGTCTGAGTGCTCCAGAAGAGCTGGTACCTCACGTTCCAGGTGTGTGAAGCCAACAAACAGCTGCAGTGGGGGGAAGTACAGCCAAATACCCAAATCGAGCAGGCAGTGAGCACAGCCCCACATTCCCTACACCAGGGGCTGAACCCTCCTGTTGTGCAACACTGTTCACTTTATTTTTATAGTTCAACGTGGGGAAGCATTTCAAGGCTGGTAAGAACCAGGGGCCTTGGTGCTTCCCAGAGCTCCATCCCTGCAAAACCACCATCACCTGCCCCAGTGCCTTCCAGGCAGGGCAGATGCACCCTGGACTAGCCCTGCCTGCTCCTGCTCCGTGTGTACAAGCTACAGTTCAACAGCCAAACCCAGAAAGGGCAGGAAAAACCTGTAGAAAGCAGAAATTGAAACAGCAAGTCTCCTACTGAGTGTCTTGAGCAAAGAGAGTGAAAGGAAGGGGACTAAAGCTAACACTGACTACAGCAACAACCTTTTTTTAACCTGCTGCTGCTCCTGGGTGAAGATCCAAGGAAACAGCCAAAAAAACCAAAAAAGGCAGAGGGAAACCTTGTGTTTGTGTTGTGAGTACCCACCACATTGCTGTCCTGTCCCAGTCAGAAGCACAGCCTGGTCTGTGCCACCACAGCTGGGGCTGAAGCGTGGGGCACATGTGGCCCTGTGCCCAGGATGGAGGGCAGAGCCCCCCAGGCCAGCAGTGTCCCAGAGCAGCTGAGGGGAACCAGGGCTGCCCAGCCAGGGCACAGCCCCTGGTCCTGCTGAGGTAGATATGGCAACGTGCAGGGGCCAGACCTCGGGGTGAGCCCGGGGCTCAGCAGCCTCCTGGGCCCTCCACACTCCCAGGCCAGACCCAGTCATCGCTTCTTTCCAAGCAGGAAAAGCTCTTCCCTCCTCCTCTGGCAGCCCTGGCTTGGTTCTAACAGAGGCAAGGAAAGATGAGTGCCTGACTAAAGCCCCAGCTCGGGGCACAAGCGGGTCTGTGGGGCTGGTCAGTGGGACTGGACCCACACTGGACTGGTCCCACTCTGGTCCCTGTGCTTCAGCCTCCCAAGGGATCCGGCGGCCCTGGGCAGAGGCAGCACCCAGAACTCTCCCTGGTGCCAGAGCAGAGCTGGGTGAGCTGGAGGGGCCTGGAGGAGCCCTGGGGATGGGTGAAGTGTGAGAGGAGCAGCAGAGCTCCCAGCACTGCCCATGTTCCCAGCTCCCTGGCTCGGCTCTGGGGGCACACAGAGGCAGCAGGGTGGGGGGGTGCCTAAGCTGATTGCCAAAGCCAGCGAGCTGGTGGCTCCTCAGCTCGTCCCTGCTCCAGGCACTGCACCCACGACAATAAAAGGAACACAGGAAAGGATAACTCAATGTTTCTGGCCAGGCATGGGACAGCAGAGCAGATTTCTGATGGGAATCCTGCCCAGGAGCACAGCAGCTCCCAGCACACCCTCTCCTGCCAGCAGACAGGAGCCAAACCCCTCCTCAGGCCAAGCCCACCCCACACAGGCTTTGATTCCAACGGGAATGAGCAGATCCATGAGCTACTTCCCAAACCATACCAAATGTAGCAGGGATGCTGGAAGGACAGGGGAGCTTACCCCGAACCTCACCTGCACCACACAGCACCCAACAACCCCAGAGCAACCCTGCCCTGCCCTGCTCCACTCCCCCAGCCCTGGAGCAGCCACTTGCTGGGCCAGCACAGAGAAAGAACCAAAGAAAACAACCCCAAACCCCACGAGGATGCTGGAAAAGTTCTTTTCCATCCAAGGCCTCCACCCCACGGAGCTGGGCTTCGGCCATGAAGCGAACAAAGAAAAGCCAACAGTACAGAAGCAGTAAGGCCTAGCTGAGGAAGGACATCAGTGCTCCCAGAGCATGTGGGAGCCTCTGGCTCCTGACACAAGCTCTCCAAACAGGGAAAAGCCCTCTCTGTGAGGGGCTGGACGGGCTGGGAAGGAGAGGGAGATACAACTGCCTTCCAGAACACAAAACAGTGATAGGGCAGTCAAAACCAACATGGGAACCAAACAAGATTTTCCCTCGACACAAGGGATTTCTACACAATCAAGGGGTGCTGCTCCCACCAGGATGTCCTTGCTGGGAATAGTCAACCAGAAGGACCCAAAACACACCTCAAAGCTCCAAACCAGCCTATTTGTACCATGTGCCAGCCAGGGCTGGGCAGCAGCAGGGGACAGACACCATGGTCCTGCACACTCCTTCATCCCACAGCAGGAAAGAATGAAAGAGCTTTGCAGGAACAATTCACTTCCTTCTCCACCTCCTTTTTTTTCGTTTGTTGGGCTTTTTTTTTCCATTTCATTTTACGATTATTCCATTTTTTTCTTTTTAAATACACAGCATTTCTTCCAGAAGGCAAACCCCTCCAGAACTTCACATCCTTTTTTTTTTTGTTTGTTTGTTTGTTTTCTTTAAGGCGTCACCAGAGTCGACCAGCCAGGATCCAGCTCAGCACAGCTTGGCTTTCACAGAGCTCCTCCTCTCTCCCTTCACAGCCAGGAGGGCTGCACGAGCTCTAAGTGGAGTGCAGGGGGATGACAAATTTGCAGCCAAAGGGGGAGTGGTAGTTGATGCCCACCTCCTGGAAGACCTTCTGGGGAATGCCAATGTCACAGAGGTAGACGCGGCCGGCGCGCTCGCCCAGCGGCAGCGGCAGCCCCAGCGCCAGCGACCACTTGGCATCGATGCCCAGCTCCATCTCGCTGATGGGGGGGTCTATGCTCAGCACGGGGGCACGGTTCTGGTTGGCCCAGTCCACCACTGCTTTGTACCAAGGCTGGTCTCTCAGAAAGGCATTCTCGTGACAATCCAGGCAGTTGATCACTAAGTCAACCGGGGTGTCTGGGAGGTCTGCAAGAAACACAGGACACGGCTGAGAATCGGCGGCACCAGCTGCAGGGTTGGGGTTTGGCTTCCACTCTCACAGCACAGCCTGGCCTCACCTGCTGGTACTGCCACCCTTCCCTCACAGAGCCATGCTCAACAGCTCTGGAGACATCCCCAGCCTGGCAGGTACAAAACATCACCCAGTGACAGCTCATGAGCAACCCCAGCACCACTGACTCACAGTGCAGGCAGCCCAGGGGAGCACTGGGGCTCTCTGCCCATCAGGAACATTTCTATTCCACAAGGTGAAAATAAGGCTGGTTTTTGGAACACACCAGCTGTGCTGCACTGCTGCCTGTCCCATTGAGCTCTGTCATTCTCACCTGCTGCATTCTCCACTCCTGCTGCATTCTCTCACCTGCTCTCCATCCCCCTCACCTGATGGAACACAAAGATCTTCATGCAAAACCATGGAATGGTTTGGTTTGGAAGGGACCTTAGAGTTCATCTCATCCCACCCCCTGCCATGGGCAAGGACCTTCCACCATTCCAGGGTGCTTCAAGCCCCATCCAACCTGGCTTTGGACACTTCCAGGGATCAGGGGCAGCCATAGCTGCTCTGAAAAATCTGTTCCAACCTTTTACAATATTTTCACATAGGCAAGTAGCTCTGTCAGCACAACACAGCCCTAACTCCCAGCTTTGTTTCTCCCCAGAAGTTCAAATGAAGCAGCTTGGAAAACGACTGGTGAAGTGCCAGGCAGCAGCCAGCAGTCTCCCAGGAGCTGTTTATTCTAGGGAATACCAAGATGGGAATCCTGACAGCTGCTGCAATCCTGCCAGCAGAGCTGGCTCCTGCTTTGCAGCAGCAGCTGGACACTCATTCCCTCCCAGCTCCAACATGCTGAACAAGGCAGCCCCTCATCCTACCAGCACAGCTCCATACAGCAGCTCTTCCTGATCTCTTCCCACCGGAAACATCTGTGGCAGCACAAGTGCTCCTCTGTCGAGGCTCTGAGTGCCTGCTGTCCCTGCAGCCTCTGGGCAGCCACCCAGGCATGGCAGTGCCACTAGATGGTGCCAGGGCAGCGGGCAGAAGCCAGCTCTGCTCCCTGGAGGAGCCAGCCCTGCTCTTCCTGCAAGAAGCCTGGAGAAGCCAGCCCTGGAGAAGCCAGCCCTGGAGAAGCCAGCCCTGCTCCCCCAGGAGAAGCCAGACCTGGAGAAGCCAGCCCTGCTCTCCCTGGAGAAGCCATCCCTGCTCCCCCCCTGGGGAAGCCAGCCCTGCTTGGCCACTGACCTTTGACACTGGACACCTGCTGGCCCTGTGTCTTGCTGAAGAGGTTGAGCTCGTTGGTGATGGACTCCAGCATCTTGACGAAGTTGGGGAGGAAGAGGATGACGTGGACGTCGTGGTTGGAGAGGTGCCGCCCGCAGCTGATGCCCTGCGCCCCCTTCACGTGGGGGCCGCAGAGCAGCGCCACCGTGGGCCGCTGGTGCACGTTCTTGGGGTTCAGTCTGAAACACAGGCAAAAAAAAGGGACTGTCAGCAAACCCCAGAGTCTCTTACCTTCTTCCTGCATGAGAAAAAAAAAAATAAAAAAAAAAAAACCACCCAGTAAGATGTAAATTGCCAGGTGTTCTGCAAATCTGCCACCGCTCTCCAGAGCAGCCCACATCCTTTTGTGGTGCTGACGCTGCTCTGCCTGCAGGTTCAGAGAAGCTCAGACTTGGTTGGGTGCAAAGAACCCTAAAGGTCATCCCTGTGGGCAGGGACACCTTCCACTAGCCCAGGCTGCTCCAAGTTCTGTCCAACCTGGACTCGGACACTCCCAGGGATGGGGCAGCCACAGCTGTGCTGGGGCTCAGCATCCTCACAGGGAAGAATTTCTTTCACATATTTCACCTAAATTTCCCCTCTTTAAGTTCCTGATAAAGAGGCCCTCTCTGGCTTCCTTACAGGCCCCTTCACATACCTGAAGGTTGTTCCAGCCTTCTTTTCCCCCTCCCTTCAGGACTTCCTGCACCCACAGCTGAGAGCATAAGGTTCCAACAACTGTAGAAAGTAAAGTCCCAACAATCTCTACTCCCTAAGCTTCATTAATTACACAATAAAGTTAATTTGGCTAGGAAGGCATCAGGCCTTGCAGCAGGAATTTCAGCTGCCTGTGTGCACTCAGTGCTCTCCATCAAGTGATCAGGTGCTGATAAAGAGCTCCTGAGTAAGTGATCAGGGCTAATAAAGAGTTCCTGAATAAGTGAGCAGGTCCTGTTAAAGCACTCCTAAATAAGTGAGCAGGTCCTGCTAAAGCACTTCTAAATAAGTGAGCAGGTCCTGTTAAAGAGCTCCTAAATAAGTGATCAGGTGCTGGTAAAGCACTCCCGAATAAGCAGATGGAGACTGAAGGGTTACTATTCTTTTTGAGAGCAAATAATCTGGAGCAGCTATCAACAGCACAAAAACACAGGTGCAGTTCCTGCCCACAGCAACAGCCACAGAAGCAGAGGCAGGGAGCAGAGCTCTTCAGGAGTCAGCAAAAGGCACTGAGTGCACTCCAAAGCTGCTGCAAAGAGCAGGATGTGCTCAGGTGAGCTGCAGATGCTTGAAGAGCTGAGTTAGCCTCACAAAAATCCACACAGCGCTGTTTTCACGGGCTGCCTTCTGCTTTTATTGACACTGTGAAATTGTAATGTGCCAAATCAGCAAAGGGAAGGTTCCTTTCTGTGCAGAAAGGAGCTCATCACACATTCTGCACGGCTCCATCCACCTCAGGCAGCACCTGTGCAAAGCTCAGCTCCCCCAACGACTCCCAGTGAGGGGAAGGAAAACCTCAGCTGTGCTTTGTCTGTGAGTCAAGAGCTGAGAGGGCCCTGTCAGCCCCTTCCCTCCCCCCAGAGGCCCCAGCTGTACCTGTTGGGCCCCCCCAGGAGGCTCAGGGCCATCTGGCTGGCACACACCCCTGTCATCTCCAGCCTCCTCTCCAGGGTCAGCCCGTGCTTCTCGGCCACCGCCAGCAGCTTCTTGTGCAGCTCGTAGGACACGCTGGGGACCACCAGCCCCGAGTCTGGGGGGCAGAAACAGGGGAAGGAGGCACAGATGGGGACAGTGAGACACCTCAAAACAGTGAAAAGGTTCATCCTTCACTGTTAACTGTTCACCCACGTTCCTTCCCAAGCCACCAAATTAATGGTTAAATTATTCTCAGCGAAGCAGAAATAGCTAAACACAAGTGTTGGCTTAAAATGACACTTCCACAAAAGTTCTGTGGGAAATTTTAGTAACATGAGCTCTGAGAAGGCCTCTGGGACTTAAACCTTAATATTCCATCTCTTTCTTCATGGTCTCCAGGCCAACAGAGCTTTAACCCACCATAAAGTGCTCCTGAGCACTGTGAAAGTCAGAAGAGCAGCTGTGAAGTACCAAAAAAAGCCTGGATGTTTTATGCTTCCTGACACTGGTCCCCAAAATCCCAAGATCCCAGCAAAACAAGCCATCCCACATTTGCTGGTAGGTATTCCCATGCCAGAAGGGCTGCTCCAGACCCAACAGCTGCATCACAGCACACAGAGGCAGCAGGGAAATGCTCAAAGGATAAACTGTGCAGAAAAACACCTCCCAGGTGATCTGGAGAGCCTGGGCTAGCAAGCTGGGAAATGCTCCAGCATTTGGATCAAGAGAAAAGAAACAAGAGAGGTTTTTGTGAAGTGTTGGGAACTGTCCAGCCTGGCCTTGGAGACTTCCAGGGGCTGTCACAGCTTCTCTGGACAACCTGTGCCATCTCCTTATGGGATGTCCACAGAGCAGCTCTCAGCTCCTTCTCTTCCCAGGAATGCCAGCTGAGTGCAGCAGCCAGCTCCCACTCTGAGACAGGCACAGGAGGTGCACCACGGAGCAGAAAGGCTGAGGATTGAATCAATGCCTGCTAGAGGAAACAGCAGGTCAGAAAGTGTGAGCTCAGTCCCTCCATCAGCATCTCTCCTCTCAGCTTGCCCAGTGCTCAGCAGCCCTGGCTCACCCTGATGCTCCCCCTGGCCTCTCTGCTCTGGGGGTGACAGTGGCCCCCTGGGTGCTCCTGGTAGCCCAGCAGGGCTGGGGCTGCCTGTGCTGCTGGGGAAGAGCTGTGGGAATGTGACAGGGCTGCTGGAAACACTCTGAGGGGCACGGGCAGCCCTCCTGCATCCACCCCAGGAGCAAACCCAGCCATTCCTCATGGGCTGGGCTCCTCTGCACACAGCAAACACCACCAGAGCCAGCTCTCACAGCCAAGGGCCAAATGAGCAGTGTGGATTTGAGCTGGGAGGAATTATTAGTGCTGCTGTATTCCCCAGGGTGCCCCAGTGTCCTGGGCTGTGAGATGTGCCTGGGGTGTGAATTCTATCACCACCTGTTACAGCTGGGGCAGTTCTCTTCAGTTCATTGGGCAGTTCTCTTTATCTCTTCCACAACCAACTCTCCCTCCAGGAGATCTCTTCTGTTCATGGGCCATTAATTATTAATTATCTTCTGTTCAGGGCCAGTGAGTGTCCCTGCATGGCTGATAAAATTCCATCATCCCACTGGGAGATGCTCTGCCCAGGGGAGGAGCCAAGCATTCCTACCTGGATCCAATCTGAGCCTTGGGACACCCCAGCAGCCTTTGCCCAGTGCATTCCCAGAGGAGCAGCTTCTGCTGCCCTGCATTGCCAGAGGGAGCCCAGGCCCATCTCCAGCAGCCCTGGAGCTGCAGAGGAAAACTCCCCCCTTGTGCAGGATCCCTGCTCCAGCAGAGCCACAGCTGGCACTGCAGGAGGGCTGAGCCCCCATGGGATGGGGCTGTGCCACCCCCTGACACACAGGGGACAGGGCCTGCTCTGACTCTGCCAGTATTGGTTTGTATTACTGCACTTTTATTTTATTTCATTTTTTCCCTAACGAAGAACTGTTATTCCTATTCCCATACCTTTGCCTGAAAGCCCCTTAATTCCAAAATTATAATAATTTGGAGGGAGAGGGATTACATTCTCTATTTCAAGGGAGGCTGCTGTCTTCCTCAGCAGCAGACACCTCTCTTTTCAAACCAGGACACCCAGTCACCAACCACCCAGGCAAGCTGCAGCAGAAATGGGAGGTTTTGCACATCCTGGGGTGTTGGAACCCTGCATGCTGAGAATTTTAGATTTTCTGTATTGAAAGACACAGATACTCAAGAGAACACCACATTTGACCTGAAGCCATAGAAAAAGCTTCCAAAATTAATTGGTAACACTAAGATTATAAGTGTGTAGTTTAAATAGAAGTGTGTAATATCACATAGTAAAAAACATTAAGAGTTTAAACTTTTAAAATATATTACTATATTACTTTTACTATATAGTAATACATTTTAAAATATATTAATATAAAGCTAAGATAGAAGTTTTAAGGTAATGATTACTCCATCTTCATGAGTTTAAGTAGTACTGTATAATTGAAAAGTCCACATTACAAGACACAAATAATTAGTTATTAAGTTAAAAGTAACAATAATTTAGGTGTCATTTCTTAATTAGATAGTTTTTCCTTAAAACACCTTGTAGAGATAGATTCCGAGCCATTTTCTGACTTGTTAATGAAATGCTGCAGAACTCACAGCTTATCCATAATACAGTAAGACTGTATTATGGATAAAAATTAATAAACATCTGAGTCCAAACACAACAAAATACCATCTCCACACATTTAATCCCAACCCAACCAAAACAAAACACAAAACCCAAAAAACCCCCAAGAAACCAACCAAAAAAACCCCAAACAAACAAAAAAACCCCAAACAACCCCCCCAAAGACCCCTAAAAATCCCCCAAAAAAACTAAAAGCCCCACCCAAAAATACCTAAAAGGCCCCCCAAAAAGTCCACCACAAACAGAAAAACCATTAAAAACATCCAAAAAAACCTCAAAAAACCCCCAAGAAACAAAAAAAATCCCAAAACCAACAAAAAAACCCAACAGAAAACCCCCCAAAAACAAAACAAAAAAACCCACCAAAAACCAACCAAAATCCCCCCAAAAAAAACAAAAATTCCCCAAAAATTAAAATAAACAAAAAACTTTCAATAAACAAATAAAACACAACCCACCCCCCCCCCCCCCAAAAAAAAAAAAAAAAAACAGAAAAAAACCCCACAAAACAAAAAATAGTCAACCCTGGGGTTTTCTCCAGAAGTGAACCCAGAGGTGTCCCTGCAGGGGGACAGCAAAAGCAGCAGAGGGGACCCTGCTGAGCCCTCCTGGAGTTCATCCCTGGCCGCAGCAGCCAGGCCTTGCACACAGAGAGGACTCCATGTGTGCCACCGTTGCCCCAGAGGTGTCACCTGGCTGTCAGGCCAGGCCAGCAGGCTGTTATCAGCCATGCCTGAGTGCTGATAAGAGCCTGAGCCCTGCAGGAATAGCCCCGGGTCTGTGCCAGCAGCCATGGCCTGCCCTGTGCCCGTAGTGGTCATGGTCACCCACCTGCCCCAAGCCCACAGCAGTCACCCACCTGCCCTATGCCATGCCCTGCCCTGTGCCCACAGCAGTCACCACCTGTCCCATGGGTCACCATCTGCCTCGTGGGTCACCCACCTGCCCAGTGCCACATCCTGCCCCATGCCCGCAGCAGTGATGGTCACCCACCTGCCCAGTGCCTGCAGCAATCACCACCTGCCCCATGGCTCACCCGCCTGCCCTGTGCCATGCCCTGCCCTGTGCCCACAGTGGTCACCACCTGCCCCATGGCTCACCCGCCTGCCCTGTGCCATGCCCTGCCCTGTGCCCACAGTGGTCACCACCTGCCCCATGGCTCACCCGCCTGCCCTGTGCCATGCCCTGCCCTGTGCCCACAGCGGTCACCACCTGTCCCATGGGTCACCCACTTGCCCTGTGCCAACAGAGGTCACCCACCTGCCCCATGCCCACAGCAGTCACCACCTGTCCCATGGGTCACCATCTGCCTCGTGGGTCACCCACCTGCCCAGTGCCACATCCTGCCCCATGCCCACAGCAGTGATGGTCACCCACCTGCCCTGTGCCATGCCCTGCCCTGTGCCCACAGTGGTCACCACCTGCCCCATGGCTCACCCACCTGCCCTGTGCCATGCCCTGCCCTGTGCCCACAGCGGTCACCACCTGCCCCATAGCTCACCCACCTGCCCTGTGCCCACAGCAGTCACCACCTGCCCCATGGCTCACCCACCTGCCCCATGCCACACAAGCCCTGCTCTGCCACGCTGCCAGTCACAGCTCTGCCCCTGCTGTTGTTTTCCAAGCTCCAGGGATGATTTGCAATGAGTGACCCGAAGTTGGGGTCTCTCCTAGCATCACTGCTGACCCCAAAAAAGGGAGATCCCAAACTCTATTTTGAAGCACTCACGAATCCCCTGCTTAAATGCTGTACCAAGCCCCTGAAGCAGAAGGACAAACCAGACAATGTCCACTCTGTATGCACCCAACTCAGCACAGATCTTGTGTCCCCTCCACATCCTTCCCTCAGCCAGCAGCTTCAGGAAACTGCCTTTACCACGGGCTGGCTGCCAGCAGTGGGTTAATGGGAGGCACTGGTGGAGTGGCATTTAGCACGCCAGCCTGTCCTAATTGCTCCCTCTCAGGAGCAGCTGAAATGCCAGGAGAACTTCCCTTCTGTGCCCTCACGCAAGGTCCAACCAGTCAGACTGGCTCATCAAAAGCAGGCCCAGGGAGTTAAATAAACTCTGGCAGAGTAAACCCACTAACAATAACACCACTGCCACAAAACTGAAGCTCTGCCAACTTTAATTATGTTTGGGTTGGACAGGGCATCTTTATTGTTTGCTAATGAAGGCAATAAAATAAATTAGCCCAGGCCTTTTAATATTAAATAAATGTATTTTACAGCTGCCTGGGAAAAAAAAAAAACAAAACAAAACAAAACAACCCACAAGGCAGATATAGACTGGATGGTTTTGGGACATGCAGAGTGACACTGGGTGGATAAAAACATCCCAAGCCAGCAGAAGAGGGAGTTAACCTTCCAGAAGTTAAAGAATAATGAGTTTTTCCCCAAACAAGCCCTGTAATGCTGCTGGGATGCCCAAATGCTTCCCAAGCTTGCAGTGGCAGGGAAAAAGGAGAGGGTTGTATCCCATCTTTTCCCTTGGCTATTTCAGCAGCTCTCTAGTTCCAGTTCTCTGTTAAAATAACTCCAGGCACTGGCTCAGGCAGAACTGGACTCAGCACCTCCTGCAAGCTGCCCTGACATCATCAGCTCTTCCCTTTGGCAATGAATAATCCCAGGTCCAGGTCCAGAGCCTCACAGTGTGACAGTCTGGAGCTCTTGTCCACACCAGGCACATGAGACATCCCTTGCTGCTTTCTGCTGGTGGTAAAGCTGGAAGCACCTGCCTGCAGTCTCAGCCAAACACATTTACTGCCCCTCAAACAACACAACCTTAAGGGCTGCTTTTGTTAATCATCGTTGTTTTTAATTACAGCAAATCCCACCAGAGTTCTGGCTGACCTTCCAGTGGGATCCTCTCCCAGCATTAGTGCACAATTCCCTCCAGCTGAGCAAAAAAAAAAACTGCCAGAGGGACAAAGGGACTCTGCCCCAGGCCCACTGTTTGCTCCTGAAGCAAAACTGAGGAGACTGAAAGTTTTCCCTCTCCTCAAAGCAGCCCAGAACACTTCACACATTCAACATTCACATCCAGCTTTGGAGGAGCTAAAAGAGGAGAAAAGTCAGTCAAGGACAGGGAAAGGAAAAGCCTTTCCAAAGGAAAAGCCACACTGTGGGCATCACCCTCAGGGCAAACCCAGCCTCTGACCCTGGCACAAAGCTCTGCCTGCTCCTGCACCTCCTCACTGTGAAGGAAAGGCTTGTTTGAAGAACAGACCCTCCTGCAAACTCCTCTGAGCTCCAACACTCCTGCACAATGTTGGCTCTGCTGAAGGACCTGCTCCCAAAACACAGAGATGTTCAAACACAGGAGTTTTGGTGCCAACACAGAAACAGAGACAGGCCTGAGCCAACCCACATTTAAATTCTCTGGAAGCAGAAAAAGGCATCTCACACCTTATGCAAGGATCAGCCTTTCCAGGGAGGCAGTTTTTGCTAAACAGTTGCATTTCCCAGTAAATAAAGAGACAGATTTACAGCAGCCAGCCCAAACCAATGAAGATGAATGATGTGTTTAGGAGTGTGGAGTTCCAGGGATGGATTCAGCTCAGCCACAATCACCTGCTAAGTTCTATTAGCTCCAAGTTTTCACTTTTGCTTGGAACAGATTCCCACCTTCTTCCTTCCTTGCTCACTTCTAAAACCCAGGGTTGTTTTAGAAGTGTTTTACTTGACAGCCTAGCTCCACAAAACCAGCTCTCAGCAAAGCATCCCAGTGGACTGAAGTGTTTATCCTACACACACCAAGTTCTTTCAGTCAGCAATAAAACCCCAGGCTGGATGTCCTGCAGGTGAATCTTTTGGGGAACTCAAAAGACTGACTCCAAACTGACATCAGCAGTTTGGTTTTACCTCTGTACCATCCTCCATGGCATCAAAAAGCAGGCAGGGATCCACAGACAGGGATCCCACAGTGCCAAGAGCTGGATATGAACTCCCTGCCAATCTCCAGCATCAGTTTTTGTGCTGTTGCAGCAGACAGAGAATCACTGTCTCAGTCAGAATCACTGTCTCACTGTCTCTATTAACACAATCATCTCTCAGACTGGCTCAGGGTGAAAAAAAAACAAGAGAAAGAAGTGCTTTGTCATAACTAGGAAGTGCTTTTTGCAAGGAGAGCTTCCCTTAGGAAACCAGAAAATACTCTGCAGGGAGAATCCTGCCACAGACACATCCAAAACCAAAAAGGCTTTTGGAGCTCTTGGCACTCATTTAATCCTACCAGCTGCTCTTTGAGGCACTGAGAGGCAGGCTGCCTACAGCTCAGCATCTTCCTTCCAGCTGCTAAACAAAGGGATTTGGAGTGCAGCAAACAGGATTGCGTTTCCATCCCTGAATTTACTCACTGCTGCTCAGTGCATGGTGGTTTTCCTCCCAGGAATTCTGCTGCTAGAATCCCCTGTCAGCCATCCTGCTCAGATTGGCTGCCAACAGTGGCTTAGCTTTTGTTTCAGACTAGACATCCACAGAGGCCCTGTCTCCTCTCAAACAAGCCAGCTGGAAGATGGATTGACAAGTATGAAATTTGAAAAAACCCACAAGACAGACAGGAAATCACACAGAAAATGAA
The DNA here is from genome assembly GCF_012460135.2 of Molothrus ater. Taxonomy (NCBI): domain Eukaryota; kingdom Metazoa; phylum Chordata; class Aves; order Passeriformes; family Icteridae; genus Molothrus; species Molothrus ater. The sequence goes on from NC_050490.2 coordinate 3,408,871, forward strand.
GAGGTGCTTGTTCACACAGCACAGTGTGGCTACTTCCACAGAGAGATGCTGAAAGCTTAGGGAGATGTAAAAAAGCAAGAGGTTAAATTAAGCAGGGAAAAAAAAGCCATTAATCCTGAACTCTCACTGCTACCTCAGGAAGTCTTAAAATCATGAAAAATCAAAGACAAAGCAGTGGGGGAAAGTCTCACTGCATGTTTGTTTCACTTTTCCTGGAGGATCCTTGCAAACACAACACTGAGCTGCTACAACCCACTGTGTTTTCCTCTCACCCCAGAGCAGAATGGGACACTAGGAAGAGGAATGACAGAAATGGAAAACTAGGACATTGTTATACACCAGAACCATCAAAAAAAGAGCCTTCTCAAAACTGAAAAGCAGCAAATCATTACAAATCCACCAGCTTCCTCCCCTGAAGCATTTCACACCCCAGATGGAATTTCCAGGCAGAGGAAGAATGACAGCCCAAGGAGCTGCTCACACTTCTGCTCAGGCTACCAGAATATCAGTTGGTTTGAGTTCCTGCAAAAAGAGCTGACATCTGATTTCACTCTGATGTGGAAAAGAAACACTCCTGGAACGCCAAATTTCCTTCACTCCCACATTTTACTTAAAATCAAAGGCAAGATACCCCAAGGAGACTAAAGTTACCTGAAATTTAGACTAAATGTCCCATAAATCCTTTTTACATGAACTATATTTAAACCCACAGAGAAATGGAGAATTACAACCCAAAGAGTGCCAGAAGCACAGGAAATCTGAAACCATGAAAGCACAAATCCTGAGCCCATCCCTCTGTCCCTCTCAGAGTCCACATGGGTTCCCCAGGCTACTGAAATCAAAGCAAGGATTCAAACACCTCTTCTTCAATTCCCAACCACCAGCTTTGTTCCCTGCTGGAGCAACACTTACTTTGTTGCCTGTCACAGACATCTTTTATGAAAAATCCTGTCCTTAGGATTTTTCCTCTTGAGAAGATGAGAAGCTTCAAGAACAAAATGTAAACAATGGTTATCTGCTGCTGTGGAATGCAACAGGTGCATCTGTGATTGGTCTCATGTGCTTGTTTCTAATTAATGGCCAATCACAGTCCAGCTGGCTCGGACAGAGAGTCTGAGACAGAGCCTTTGTTATCATTCTTTCTTTTTCTATTCTTAGCCAGCCTTCTGATGAAATCCTTTCTTCTATTCTTTTAGTATAGTTTTAATATAATATATATCATAAAATAACAAATCAAGCCTTCTGAAACAGTCAGATCCTTGTCTCTTCCCTCATCCCAAGACCCCTGTGAACACTGTCACAGCTGCCCTCTCTGAGCATTTCTCTCAGAAACACTGCAAAGAAAGGCCGTGTGTGTGAACACACAAATGCAACCTTGCTCGGACCCCTCGCAGCAAAAATCCACCACGTGTGGCCCCAAAAGCAGCACTTTGGCTCCTTATCAGGAACATACCCGTGCAGAACTCTTTGTGGGGGTTCTGGGGTACCACAATCCTCCTGTAGACGATGGGCTCTGACTCCAGGATGTTCTCGTCGTGCCGGTAGCGGGCGGGTTTCTCGTTGGGGGTCCCTCGGGAGCGGGTGCCGCTCCTCCTCTCGTAAGTCTCGATCTCTTCAAACACAGCTGCCTTGTCAAAAAGGGCCAGGTTGCCCTCAAAATCGAAATCAGTGTCTGGGATTTCATCAATGTCATCCCCAAAGCATTCGTCATCCTTGCTCTTCATCTGCCCGTTCTTCAGGCCGCTCTTCTTTGGGGTCACCTGGTTGGGGTGGCGGCTGCTGGATGACCCTAAGCCAAAAGAAAAGCAAGGTGGGAGTGGGTCCTGAAAGGGAAAAAGGCATTTTGGGGCAGAGGGGAGCTCCTGCTTATAGTCCCCTCACTCAAGCGATGCTCACCATGGAGCTGGCATTACCCAGGCTCAGCTAAGCCAGCAGGAAATAGAACATCAAATAACAAACAGAACACCAAGAGAAAATAGAGCAGCAGCAAAGAGACTTTCAGGGACTTCCCTCCAGCAGCCAGGTTAGAAAAACAGGCTTGCCCACAGTAGCAAAAGAGGTGTTTCTCCAGGTTTTATTTAATCCCATGCCACATCAGTGGGAAGGTAATCAGCTGTGACCTAGGAGTTTTCCCATGTTCAGACAAGTGTGTGACCCAAGCCCTTCTCTGGAACTCCCCTAAATTTCAGAAACTACTGTAGGTTTTTCCATCCCTATTAGTGATTTTTAAGGGATAACATCAAACCCTGAATAGAAAGGATCTCTTTTTGCTCAACCTTGATATAATTTCTGTGAAATGAAACACAGTCCATTGCCTTATTCCTGTTTCACTCTCCTCCTTACCCATGACCTTGTGTTTTGGAATACACTTCTTTCCAACCACAAGTCATTGGGAAAGCCCAAATTCTCTGGAGTGAGACTGATGAAAGTCTCCTCCTAAGGGCTGGAGATGAAGAACTGATGTAAATATACAATGATGAGCTCAACATATCCTTTACTTGCTCATTTCTTCCTTTGTCCTCCAGGTCCAGACAATATTATTTTGTTAATCCTTGCCAGTGTCACATTTGCAATTACTAGAAAATATTTCAGGCCAATTCCTGCAGTTCCAGGAATCACCTACAGTGTCCAACAGATGGAGTAAGTTATCAAGCCAGAGCTCTTGCTCTACTAAACCATTTCCTGTTGTTCAAGATAATCCCATTTGTGAGGGATTTATACAAATGACTTGGAGAGAATCAATTTGATACCACAGAAACAAAGAATTTTGAGCCATCCAAGGAGATTTCCAAACATCCCAAAAGATTTGCAGCAGGCACAAACTCCACCAGCACCCTTCCCATCCCCTTCAAGTCCAGTTTCAGCATGTCTAACTCCAGTCATGCTGAAATGTGATTAGCTGAGGATGTGTACCTGGTTTATTTCCAGTCAGAGAGGCATTGCCTCAGCAAGGAGTTATTTCAGATAGTGTGGGGCTTGGTTTTTCTCAAGAACTGGTTAATAACTAACCTGAAAGCTTTCCCAGTCACCACAGCAAGATCCTAAATCTGCCAGGCCTTGCAGAATAACCATTCCCCATTAAGGAAAAAAACCAAACAACCTTCTCAAACGATAATGCACCTTTTGTCTTGGAGGGACAGACAGCAGAATTCCAGCACTGTGGTGACAAAACAGGATTTAGGGGAGAGGAAAGGCTTGCCAGGAAGAATTTCAGAAGGCACACTGCAACCACTCATGTGCAGGTTGCACATTTGGTTTTGAAAGTTTTTGGTACCAATTTCCACTCTGTGCCAGATAAAGAGTTCCCAAACCAAAGGTGACACAAAGCTGGACAGGATTTGGTTTGGAACTGAACTGCCACAGCTGCTGCTCTGAAGGAGGAAGATGAGGAATGCAAACACAAGAGGCCCAAGCTCTCCCAACACTCAGGAACTGCAGCTCAAGCAGAAGCCAAGGGACTCTCAGGTGGACAAGCTGGAGCCTGCACTGCCACAAAGGCAAAGCCAGCCTGCTCCTTGTGTCAGTGGCAAGAGTTTGGCCAGCTCAGGCTGCTCCTGTCACACTCCCCTGCAGCAAACAGCTCCACACTCCCCTCAGCTGCCCTAAAACTCAGAGTGGCTGTCCAGTGGGACAGGAGCAGCTGATGTGAGCATGGAATGCTGATGGAATAAAGCTGGAGAACAATGGCTGCAAAGCTCCCTGCAGTCACAAAGAATGGGAATCAGGAGCCCACCTCATCAAAATGTGGTGGGCAGCTCCCTGAGCCATCCTGAGCTCTGCAATGTTGCTGACCCACCCAGCTCTGCCCTGGCTGCCCCACAGCCCCCTAACAAGGCACACAGAACGTGGCACAGGCCTGCAAGGAGCTGGGAGCAAAGTTAAGAGCTGTTCCTCTTCAAGCATCACCTTCTAGGCAGGAAAAAATGACAGCTGGTTCTGCTCAGGGAAAAGAAAAGAGGCAGAAAAAGGGCAAGGGGGGAAAGCAACATCAGGCTGAAGCAAGGTAGATCTCCTATTCCAGCTGCTTCTGGATCACAGCTTCCAGTGCTCTGCCCTGCATGAGGAGAGCCCCACTCCAAGCTGGCACACACAAAAGCACCTCCCTCACAAGATAAACAATCCTTCCCGGGCTTTTTTTGTTTCTGAGGAATAACAAGCCTTTCATGTACAGCACACAAGCAAACAAAGTTTCCAGCAAGCTGGCTGCCTTCCTGAGAGATCCCTGTGGGAGGCTTTGCTGCCAGCCCTGGCACCACGAGCCCAGTGCCAGCACGGCAGCAGAGCCATTGTTGGGAAACCTGAGCTGGTGTTTGGTGTTTATTGATTCCTGTCACACCAGGGCTCCAAAGGGCAATTGTGGCCCTCACTTGGCACGCTAGAGGCCAACAAGAGGTCAACTTTCAGCTGTAGGACACAAGCTCTGGATGACATCTCAGCCCATTCTTCCCTACAAAGCCAGGCCCAATTCCATTCCCCTCCCCAAACTCCCACATCACTCACCCTACTCTCCAAATGCACATTTTACAGGGTAAGATATCCCTTCTGTACCTCCTATATTCCAAAATGGACCCAAGCCAACACCTAGGACCTCACTCAACCTGCCTCAAAGACTGTTGTGCTCATGTAAACCCAACATGAGTTGTTTGTGGGGTGAAGCTCTGCTCTCCCCAAATCTACCAGACATCCTGGAAGGGGTAAAAAATAGCCCAGTTGGTGGTGGGGGAGAAAAACTTCCAGAGGTCTAGGAATTTCTCCCTAAAACCACAGCCTTACACCTGTTTCACTGGCCTGGCCCACCTTGGTTTGTTTATTTTGCAAGAAAATGAAGTAATGGAATTACTCTGGATGCATACCAAGGCTTCAACAATTAAGTCATGGAAATATGCTGGATGTACACTGAAATTACAGGAACTGGATTATGAGGATCTGGAAAGGAAGACAGCTCAGGAGGCTTTGAGGAAAAAAGTGAACAAAGCCAGTTTTGGCCCAATTTTGAAGATTTTATCAAGAGAAATAAAAATAAGGGATATGTGACTTTGGGATGCTCTGATTTTACATCACCCTCATTAATTTATATTTTTAACAACACAGCCAAAACCCATTTGTAATTATGTATGGGGTGATGTTGTAAAAGGTTATGGGTATAAAAGCCTTAAATAGAAAAGCCTGGGGAGATTTAAAAAGCAAGAGGTTAAATTAAGCAGGAAAAAAAAAAGCCATTAATCCTGAACTCTCACTGCTGCCTCAGGAAGTCTTAAAATCATAAAAGACAAAACAGTGGGGGAAATTCTCACTGCATGTGTCTTTCACTTCTCCTGGAGGATCCCTGCAAACACAACACTGAGCTGCTACAACCCACTGTGTTTTCCTCCCACTCGAGGATCACATTGCAGTTTGTAGCAGCTCCTTTTAGAGGAAAGATTGGAAGCTGGGAATCTTCAAACAGAAAAGATAGCAAAATGAGGAAATCCTTGGAACTGGCATTAGACATTTTCTACATAAACAGAATCACTAAGATAGAAGATCACTGAGTCCAAGCCATGCCCTAACACCACCTCAACTAGACCACAGCACTGAATGCCACATCCAGTCTTGTTTTAAACACATCCAGGATAGTGACTCCACCACCTCCCCAGGCAGACAAATCCAGTACTTTATCCCTCTTTCAGTAAAAAACCTTTTCTTAACATCCAACCTAAATTTAAGATTGTGTCCTCTCATTCTGTAAGGAACAAGAGACCAACCCTGTCCTGGACTGCCAAACAAATTGTATCCTATCTGTCATCTGTATGGCAGCTCTCTTCTGTTCAGTGGGCAGTTTTCCTTATCTCTTCTACAACCACTCCTCCCTCAGGAGGGTACACCTGCTGATAAGGGGCTATTGAATGTCACTGCATGGCTGATAAGAGCTACAGCATCCCATTGGGAGATGTGAGCCCAGAGGGAGCAGCCAAGCATTCATACCTGGATATAATCCTGAGATTCCCGAACACCAGCACAGCTTCTCCATGGATTCCTCTGGATTTCCCAGAGGAACAGCAGCTGCCTCTTGCCCTGGACCTTCAGAGGAAGAGACTGCACCCTTCTACAGGATCCCTGCTCCAACAGAGCCACCCCTGACCCTCCAGGAGGGCTGCAGCCACAATTCCAATGGGACTGCTGCCAACACCCTGACCCACAGGGTGTCAGGCTGTGTTCTGACTCTGTCAGTGTTGTTTTAGTGCACTGCATTGTTTATTTTATCTTTTTTTTTCTTCCCTAAGAACTGTTATTGCTGCTCCCATATTTTTTTGCCTGAGAGCCCCTTAATTTACAATGTATAACAATATGGAGGAGTGGGGAGGGTTTCCATTCTCCATTTCAGGCGAGGCTCCTGCCTTCCTTAGCAGACACCTGTCTTTCCAAACCAGGACAACCCTCACCTGACTACAAGCCACCTTTCAGGTGGGGTCAGAAATAGACTGTATTTCAAAATAACCCACAGGTGGGCCAGGACAGTTCCCAGCAAAGGGAAGATGGTGGACAGGAGAGCCCCACACTCACAGGAGTTGTGTCTCCTCCTGAAGCCTTTGGACTGGCTCAGCGTTTCCATGTGCCGATCCATGTAGCTCTTGGAGCACTGCTGCTGTGGGGAGATGACAATGTCCTGGCTCTTCATGTCTGTCCTCCTGGGGATGTTCTGTGGGGCACTGCTGGACATGGGCTTCTTCAGCACCTTGCCAGTGCCATTCTGGCTGGGCCCCACCTGGCAGCCCACCCCTGGCATGGCCACGTCCATGTGCTGTGAGTCCCCGCATTGCCTGCTGTCCCCTGGTCCTGGGATCTCCAGGATCTTCAGCTCAGTGATGTCACCTGCCCTAAAAACAGCACCAGAAAAGCAGGAATTTAGCAAACAGCCTGGCAGGAAAAAACCTCCTGAGGAAAAACATCCTTGTCCAATGGGATTTTTCTGATGCCATCATCAATAGGAACAAGGGAATAAAAGGATTTTAATGCTCAAACATACACAGACATCAAAATGTTCAACTGAAAAGGCAAATCTTCAAAATAACCACTTCAGTATGCCTGCACTGCACCTGGATTTTGTTTGAAAGGCTCTGCAGCTGAAACAGGAATCAGTCAAGCAAAAAATGGAAGCAACTGGCCCAGAGCTTAGCAGAAATCTGCATTAATTTAACAGTTCCCAGCTAATTAATTGCTCTCAGCCTTGAGGCTACTATTACTTTTAATCCATTTCTGCAGAAAGCTACTCTCAGATCAGAGGAGTTCATGCTCAGACAAGGAGGATACTTCCCATTTCCAAAGAAAAAAAAGCTAAAGAAAACTAATCTAGCACTGGTCAGAAGCCAAATTAAAACAAAGGAGTGATTATAAAGCCCTCCATTTGCATTGACTGCAAGAAATAAGTCAGGAATGAGACTCTTCCAGCTTTAACTCAGCATTTGTCCAAGTGGGATGTGAAAGCAGAGAGACTTCCACACATGCCCTGCCTTCCCCCAGTGCCTCTCTTCAAAATCCAAGGGGAAAAAGAAATTCAGAGTATTGACTTTGAGGAGTCAGTGTTATTGAAAAAGGAGTGACTCAGAGCCTTAAGTACAGCATTGCAGGGAACAGGAAAATGGGCACTGAGCAGGGACTCCTGGGTATATTTTTAAGCACAGTGTTAGCAGGAACTGTGGGAAAGAACTGCTGAGGGCAAAGCTTTGAAAAAGCACCTCAGCCCCCTCTGCTACAACAGAATAGAATAGAAAAAAAAAAAAATATAAATGTATAAAATATATATTAATAAAAATTATATATATTTATTAAATAAATATATATATTATAGATTTATCTATTATATATATTGATAATTTTAAATTATATTATACATAATATAGAAAAATATAGATAAAAATAAAACCATTTTTATATAGAATATATATTTATATATATTATAGATTGATATAATATATATTAATTATTTTTAAATTACATTATATATAATATATAAATGAAAATTACAAACAAAAATATATTAAAATAAACTTATTATTTAATTTTTATAAATAATATAAATAAAATTCTTTTTAATAAAACATAATAAATATAAAGAAATAAAATAGAAATATATAAGTATATACTTAGAAATGTATATATTTATTATATTTATATATATAAAATATAAACATATATTTGTCTACACACATGGTCTGTCCCTCACATAATCTCCTAGCCCAGTCCAAGTGCAGGATGTGAGGCAGGAATGAATCTCCTGCTCACAAACTCACACAAACACCAGAGGCACTGAGCAGCAGCAGGGAAATTTAGGGTGAAGAGGCCACTGGGGGGGAAAAAACCCATCCCAGAGAGTTTGTAAGGTTTGATAGAAGGTTTATATAGCATGGGGTTACACAGAAATTTTAAGGTAAGAAATGTTGATTTACAAATACTGTAGAGTAAGATAGATACCATTAAGAGAGGAACAGAATGTAAAAAAAGTTCCAAAAGATAGTTTTAAGAGAGAAATAGAGTTTAAAAAGTTTTAAAAGATTGTTTTATAAATAAAATTAAATACGTCAGAAAAATAAAATTATAAAAAATATAGTAAGACTTACAAAGAGTAATTTTAAATTATTAATTTTATAAATAAAATTAAATATTTTAGAAAAACAATTATAAAAAATACAGTATACTATAGTATAATATAGTAAAATAGATTATAAAAATATTCTATATTATATATTTATTAACATATTAGAAAATGTTTTAGAAAAATAGAATTATAAAAATTATAGTAAAATATATTCTATTATAATATAGTAAAATATAATATAAAATATATTATAGTAAAATATAGTATAAAAACATTTATATTATAAATATATAAATACATTTACATTTAGATAGAATAAAAATTACTATATTATAGTAAAATAGATTATAAAAATATATTAGATTAAAACTTACAAAGAGTAATTTAAAATTATTAGCTTTAAAACATCTAGAACATAGTAGAACAAAATATTAATAAACCCAAAACCACTTCTAGTGTTTTACAGCTGTAGAGGTTTTGGTTCAGTCTGAGATGTCACCAGTTTGGGATTTCCCAGCTAATGCCCTAAGGAGTGTGCTGGGTTCAGTGCTGGCCAATCCCAGTGCTGTACTCACTCCTTGCTGGAAGACAGCATTAGAAGGAAGCTAAAGCAGCCTCAAAACCTTCCAAGGTAAAAGAAAAGGGTTAAATTTTTGTGCTGGTGAATGCTTTGCATCACTTCTCTAAATATCTCTCATGCAAAACTATGACAATTAAGAAATAGTTCAAAATCTCATTGTAATAGCTTAAATTATAACATTTATATCATCTCCCTAAAAAAAATTAAAACAGCTCTCAGTCACCCCATCTCTAAATCAAAATAAAAAGTATAATCCAACAGCCAGGCTGTCTTAGGTTGGAAATTGGGGTGTGTATTCTATTCCTATCTGTGGTGCAGTTCTCTTCTGTTCATGGGCCATTAAGTATTAATTATCTCCTGTTCATGGCCAGTGAGTGTTCCTGCATGGCTGATAAAATTCCATCATCCCATGGGGAGATGCTCTGCCCAGGGGAGGAGCCAAGCATTCCTACCTGGATCCAATCTGAGCTTTGGGACACCCCAGCAGCCTTTGCCCAGTGCATTCCCAGAGGAGCAGGTTCTGCTGCCCTGCATTGCCAGAGGGAGCCCAGGCCCATCTCCACCAGCCCTGGAGCTGCAGAGGAAAACTCCCCCCTTGTGCAGGATCCCTGCTCCAGCAGAACCACAGCTGGCACTGCAGGAGGGCTGAGCCCCCATGGGATGGGGCTGTGCCACCACCCTGACACACCGGGGATGTCAGCTCCTGCCCTCACTCTGGCAGTTTGTGTCGGAACCCAGGACATTGCTCTGGCTGCCTTGGAGGACTTGAGACCCTGGCAGGGGGCTCAGAGACCTTGGCACAGGGTCAAAACCACCTGTGCCTTTGATTTTAGCCCATGGAAACATTTACCAACTTTGTGTGAAGATCTTCAAGCCACAAGAGTTTGAGTAGAATGATAGTGACTTTATCACCGGGTGAAAAAGTAGAATTTTGGGGTTTTTAGAATGGGGGTTCAAGGGGCAATATGGAGGAATCTCGGCATGCCCTGTTCTTCTTCTTCTTGGCCACCATCTTCTCCTGTCATGGCGGCACCTTTGGATTGGTTTAGAGTAGAGACAGACTGTCTAACATAGGTGAAAGGTATTGGAAAATTATTGTAAATAAAGTACAGGTAGTTTTTAGTATAAAAAGATAACACCAGTGTGCCACAACCTGACCTGCTGGACAGATCTCAGCAGGTCAGACAGACAATGTACTGGATAAGAGCAAATAAACAACCTTGAGAAGGAGAGCCAAGGAATCCTGTCTTCTTCAGTCATAGGGCTGGGAAAAAGAGACTTTCTAACACCTCAGGGTCATCTCGACACCAGACACTTTGTCAGGTTTGTATTACTGCATTTTAATTTTTTTTTCTTCCCTAATAAAGAACTGTCATTCCCACACCCATATCTTTGCCTGAGAGCCCCTAATTTCAAAACGATAACAATTCAGAGGGAGAGGGTTTACATTTTCCATTCCAGGGGAGGTTCCTGCTGCCTTCCTTAGCACACTTTGCACACCAAGAGCCAGGCACTGGGGGCAAGGCAGGCACTCACCTGAAGGTGACCTCTGGCACGAGGCATTTGACGCCGTTGTGGAAGGGCCGTGTGAGGGAGATGGTCTGGCTGATCTGATCCACAGCAGACACCCTGCCCTGGTACACTCCCAGGCTCTCCCCACAGTTAATGGACACGATGCTGCCCAGCCAGTCCGTGGCCATGGCTGTGGCACAGAGCTGCTGCAAAGAGATGCACAAATCCACAGCTTGAATCAGCATCCACAGCCCTAGAGCCCTCCCCAGCTCCGCTGGTTCCTCTCTCCTTGGTGGGGAGGAAATGACAGCCCAACCATTCCAGGCAGAGTCTAAATCCCTGGATGATAAAAAATAATTTACAATAAAATAGAAACAGATATTTTTGCCTTCCCCATGGTATGACAGATCTTTGTTTGACCACCTCAATGCAAAATCCAAAATAAATATTCGGTGTTTTGTCCTGCCTGTGGATATTCTCCTGCTGCCTCTTCCCCAAGATGGAAATGAAACTCCAGATAATTTTAGTAAGCAGGTGATAAAAGAAATATGTTCACAGAAGTCCTTGAAGGCCTTCAAATAAAGATCTGCAGATCTTTGTTTGACTGAGTGAATTTAAAATCCAAAAGAAATATTCAGAGTTTCATCCTGTCTGTGGATATATTCCTGTTGCTTTTTCCCCAAGCTGGAAATGAAACTCCAGATAATTTTAGTAAGGAGGTGATATAAAAAAGATGTTCACAAAAGCCCCTGAAGGCCTACAAATAAAGATCTGCTCTTATATCACCTCCTAACTGAAATTATCTCGAGTTTCATTTCCAGGCTGGGGAAAAGGCAAGACTCCCTGTGATTTCAAACTGGGAATTTATCTTTACTTCCCTCACTGAAGTTCTGGCAGATGGACATTGGCCAGAACAGCTCCTGTGAATATTCAGGACTGATCTCTGCATGTGCAAATGAAAAGCAAAATCTTTCAGGGAACAGAGATACAGGGCAGGAGGAGAACCCCAACTAACAGAGAAACACAAAAGGGGGGAAAAAATCCCCAAAAAGTGAAATGCAGGACAAAAGCAGCAAAGGCAGCCTCACATCACTGCCATAATTAGATAAATGAATTAAAAAATGGTTGCTCTCCTTGCCAGCACTCGAGTTCTGTCAGAAGCAGGGAGGAAACACTCCAATTTGTTTAGACAGATGTTTCCAACACTGCTGGAAGCAGCTAAAAAGCTCCTTTGATCCCAGATTTCCCAGTGACAGGCTCACAAGCATCATGGAGAACAAGAGACATGACAAGCTCCTAAATGTATAGATTTGCCTTTCATGCTGCAATCAAAGAGGGAGAATGTTTGATATTTACTGTGAGCAGCACAAAGAAACACAGGAGACAGCCCAGGGAGATCAATTTCCATGTAAAAATCACATTGCTGGAAGAGACAGCTGGGTTCTCTGCACAGAAAAAGATGCAAGGAAATAAAAAAAACTGGATGAGGGGGAAAAAAAATCAAAATCTCACTTCCCCCAGGTTTCACAGGCTGAAAACAGGGGATGCTTCAAAGGGAAGAAAACATTAAATTTAGTCACAAAGCCATAAATTCCTCAGGAGCAGGCTCCTCTCCTTCCTGTGGCTGTGTGTTGATATTAAGCCATGATGAGAATGCCTGCATTCCAAGGAGATGGCTGATAAAAAGCACTCTCAAAACACAGATAGCACATCCCTGGGTATCCACAGGAAAGCTAAAGCTTCATTCCTTTTCCTGTTTTCTTTTTAATCTCCCTTAGGAAATATGGGAAGGAGCTCAGCACACATCATCACCTTACAGGGATCCTTTGGAAAAACAAGAGCCTCCTTTTAGCAAAAAAACACCCAACAATAAATCTATGTTTGAGTGCAAATATAAATTAAACTATTCTGGGGTTGGACTGGGGGGGTGGCTGTGTCCCTGTAGGAATATAGAGGGGATCCCATAGGAAAACACAGGGATCCCAAATATTGCAAATATTGCAAACAAGTGGACCAACCACATGTAAATTCAACCAGACCCATAGGTAAATATAGGGGGCCCCCAAGGTAAAAAGGGGAACCCCCAAGGTGAAAAGGGGGATTCCCCATGGATAAACACAGGGAACCCCCAAAATTAACACAGGGATATCCCAGGGACAAACACAGGGACCCCCAAAAATAAACACAGACTCCTCCCATGGATAAACAGGGAACCCCCCAGGGATAAACACAGGGAACCCCCCAAAAATAAACATGGGGATGCCTCATGGATAAACACAGACCCATCCTGTGGATGAACACAGGAAATCCCCAAAAATAAACATAGAACACTCCCATGGATAAACACAGGACCCTCCCCCATGGATAAACACAGGGATGCCCACCAAAAATAAACAGAGAACCCCCCAGAAATAAACACAGGGGCCCCCCAAAAATAAACACAGACTCCTCCCATGGATAAACAGGGAACCCCCCATGGATAAACACAGGGAACCCCCAAAAATAAATACAGGGAATCCCTCATGGATAAACACAGACCCCTCCCATGGATAAACACGAGGACACGAGGAACCCCCCAATGGATAAACATAGGGAACCCCCAGAAATAAACACAGGGATACCCCATGGATAAACACAGGGACCCCCCAGGGATAAACACAGGGAGCCTCCATAAATAAACACAGGGAACGCCTGTAAAATAAACACAGGAAACCCCATGGATAAACACAGACCCCTCCCATGGATAAACACAGGGAACCCCCCCAAAAAGTAAACCCAGGGCCCCCTAAACCACAAGACCCTTCCCCATAAGCAAACACAGCCCCCCACACAGATAAACACAGGGCCCCCCACAGGTAAACACAGGGAGCCTCATATACAAACAGGGTCCCCCCATAGGTAAACACGCCCCCCCCATAGGTAAACACAGCAACCCTCAGGCAAGCACGGGACTCAAACACAGCTTAACCCCTTGTTAACCACAGCCGCCCCACAGGCCTCCCGCCCCGTGCCTGCCCCGGCACCACCTCCCCACCACGGCCCGCTCAGGCCGGGCAGGGCCTGGCGCCGCCACCGCGCCTCACGGCAGTCGCGCAGAGCCCCAGCCCGCCGGGAAGGCACCACGGCAGCCCAGCCCGCTCCCTCCGAACGGCCGGGCCGTATCCGCCGTGCCCCCGGTGCCCCTCACCCGCCGCCGCTGCTCCCGCCTCACCGCGAACCCTCCGCTTCACAGACGCTCGGCGTGACGCAACTTCCGGTCACGCCCCCCGCGCGGCGCTCTGGCCGCCGGCAGGGCCATAGAGACGGCGTGGGAGCCGCGCTGTGCGCATGCGCACTGCCCGCCACTGCAGCCCTCCGCAGCTGTCACACCTGTGTCACACACCTGTCTGTCACATCTGTCCCTCCATCCCTGCATCCCCTCCCTCCCTTCCATCCCCTCCATCACACCATCCTTTCCATCATGTCCATCCCTCCATCCTCTCCATCTCCACCACACCTCTGTCACTTTTCATCCCTTCCATTACCTCCATCCCCTCCCAAGGCTGCTCTCCTTTCCACACCCTTACACCCAAATTACCAACAGCTCCGTGCTCCGGTGGGGCTGGGCACTCTGGAGGGCTGATCCCTGCAGGAGATTCCCTTGGGGATGAACAGACCCCAACTTTCCATGGAGTGCCTTTGCATTTCCATTGGAAATTCGTGTTTATTGCCTTTCTTTGTTTGTTTTTCAAGGGAAACTGTGCAAAGCTTTGGATTTAATGGTGCTCTGAGATGGGGATGGAACATCTCCCCACAGATGCCTCCCTGAAAGGCTGTTTTTGAACTATTGATTCCAGTTTTTCAGGGGTAGAAAGCTACTCCCTATTTTTAGTAAAGCCCTGAACTGATCCAAAGCTTGGCACCACCTTTCTGCCTTTACACAGGAGAAAGACCAGAATCAGCTCCCTTTGGGATTAAAAACTTCCCCCAATGCCACTGGAGTCACAGCCCTCTCATTTCCCACAGGAGAAACACCAATCCAACACACCAACTCACATTTTTAGGGATGATAGAGGGACATAGGGTGCTTTCCCCCCCAAAAAAAAAAAATTCCCAGTGGAATAAGATCAGAAAGATACTTAAAAGATGCTCATGTAAGTATTTATTGGGTTAGAAATATGGTGTGGTTTCCATCCCAGCACACAGCTGCATCCCAAACAGGCACAAACAGGCAGGAATTGCTGCTCCATTTGCTTCACCTTCCCACTGGCTAAAGCTGAATGCAGCAAAAGGCACCGCCTACAATCCTGAAAACTCCTTAACCTGGATATAGAAATCTATTGCTTGATAAAGAAAAAAAACCTGATATTAAAAAAGGCAGCAAATGCAGAGTTAGTCTGAAAGCCAGGAGTGTCCTGCAGTTCCCTGTCCTTTTTCCCCAGTCCTTTGAGATTTTCCAGGAGGCCCCATGGTAGAGATTGATTTAAAATCTCAATTTGTGAGTGGCCCTGCTGGTGGATTTCTTTTTTTTAATCAGTAGGAACACTCAGGAATCACTCCATGAGTTTACATTCAAGGAATTTGGGTGTGTGGGTGCACCCAGGATAGGTCCCATCGAGGTGGGTGCTGCTGAAGGCTCCAGAACCTTTCTGAAGCAGCAGGAAGGATCCATTCCCAGTGGGGCAATGAGCTGGAAAAGAGGCTTTCACCCCATGGGATAAGGCTGGGCAGAATCCCCTGAGAGGAACCTTTATTTCTGTTTGGATGGAGGTGGAGGTGGAGCACATCCCACCCCACCCTACCCTCCAGCATCCCCCTCCCCACCACAAGCTGCATCTCTCCAAGACATGCATGGCGAGTATCGATGTGGAAAGGCACTGATGGGGCTGGGAAGAGCCCCACAAAGCCCATCTGTGCCCCCCAGGAGAGGAACCATCCTCCAGAGGAGCAGCACAGCGAGGGGCTGAGCCTGCCATCCCCTGCAGCAGCTCACAGAGAGCTCCTCTCGGGCAATCGCTGCCGGATCTGGAAGGCCTCGCACTTCTTGTACTTCATGGTCAGTCCGTACTGCGGAGTGATGTCCACCTGCTCCCCGGGCCTCAGGCTGAAGTGCAGCTGCTGCAGCAGCGTGGTGAGGAAGAGGAAGATCTCCCAGCGGCCGATGGTCTCGCCGAGGCAGCGGCGCCGGCCCAGCCCGAAGGACAGAACCTTCTCGCTCTCGGCGCGGTTCAGCTCCGTCCCTGCCGCGCTCAGGAACCGCTCGGGCCTGAAGGCTGAGGGCTCCTTCCACAGCGCCCTGCGACACACAGGGGACACTCACTCACAGGGTTGGAATATATATTATAATATATTATTATATATTATATAATATTATATATTATATTATATATATTATACTATATAATATATTATATAGTATAATATATTATACATAACATATTATACTATATAATATATTATATAGTATATTATACATAACATTATACATAACATTATACATTATTATGTATAACATTATGTATAACATTATGTATAACATTATGTATAACATTATGTATAACATTATGTATAACATTATGTATAACATTATGTATAACATTATGTATAACATTATGTATAACATTATGTATAACATTATGTATAACATTATGTATAACATTATGTATAACATTATGTATAACATATAATAGAATGATATTTATTTAAAATAAAATAAAAATAAATAAATAAAATTTCAAAATTAAATTCAAAATTAAAATAAAACAATAAAATAAAAGTAAAATAAATTTTAAAAATAAAATAAAATAATAAAAAATATAATATTGATTCCAGTTTTTCAGGGGTAGAAAGCTACTCCTGATTTTTGGTGAAGCCCTGAACTGATCCAAAGCTTGGCACCACCTTTCTGCCTTTACACGGGAGAAAAGACCAGAATCAGCTTCCTTTGGGATTAAAGACTTAAAAAAGAAAAAATAATTTAAAAATAAACTAAAGTAAAATGCAATATATTATAATAAAATATAACACAATGTAAGAAAATATAATATATAAAATATGAGATATTATATATAATATATTGTTCCAGATTGCAAAGCAAGAGGTCTTCTATTTGCCATCTGTATGGCAGTTGTCTTTTGTCAAGTGGGCAGTTTTCCTTATCTCTTCCACAACCACTCAGGAGGGTAGACCTGCTGATATCAGCTATTGAATGTCACTGCATGGCTGATAAGAGCTACAGCATCCCATTGGGAGATGTGAGCCCAGAGGGAGGAGCCAAGCATTCCTAACTGGATATAATCCTGAGATTCTGGAACACCAGCACAGCTTCTGCACCGGATTTCCCAGAAGAACAGCAGCTGCCTCTTGCCCTGGATCTTCAGAGGAAGAGACTGCACCTTTCTACAGGATCCCTGCTCCAGCAGAACCACACCTGACCCTCCAGGAGGGCTCTGCAGCCACAATTCCAGTTGGACTGCTACCAACACCCTGACCCACAGGGTGTCAGGCTGGGTTCTGACTCTGTCAGTGTTGTTCTAGTGTACTGCATTGTTCATTTTATCTTTTTTTTTTCTTCCCTATTAAAGAATTGTTATTTCCTGCTCCCATATTTTTTTGCCTGAGAGCCCCTTAATTTACAATTTATAACAATATGGAGGAGTGGGGAGGGTTTACATTTTCCATTTCAGGGGAGGCTCCTGCCTTCCTTTGCAGACACCTGGCTTTCCAAACCAAGACATATATATACTATATATAATATATTATAAAATAATTTTTGCTGAAGGAAGTTAAAACCCACAGTATTTTATGTACTAAAGCCAGTGTCAGGCAACAAGCAGTAACAGGCTAAGTGATAAGGATGAGGATTTCAACACCAGGAGGACACTGTCTCCAGAGATGTGTATTTCAAGGGATTTTTTTCATCTGACAAGACCCCAGCAGGAGGCATTTGATAGGCATCATCAATAAGATAATATTCTTATTATCCAGAATTATCCAGATACCAGAAGTTTATCTCAGAACATTTCCACCTGACAGGATTTCAGCAATTACCCGCCAGTTCTGGGAAACATGGTAGCAAGAAAGAAAAAACTACAATAATATGCTAAAATATGCTAAAGAATGGCCCCTTCCAGAGCCCAAAAGACTGTATAAAACAAACCCCTTAGAAATGACATTTGGAGACCCACGGGGACTTTGGTGCAATAGAAGCCAAATCCTGGGTTCCCCAGCCCTGATTGCCTGGCTCAGAGTCAAATTGCTTGTAGCTTTTTCCAAATATATACTTTGATTAGTTAATAAATTTTCTTAATTATTAAATTGAAATATTCATTTATAACAGGGTCACATAACAGCTTGTCCAGTGCCACCCCCTGCCATGGCAGGGACAACTTCCACCATCCCAGGGTGCTCCAAGCCGTGTCCAGCTATAGGGATGTGCCCTCTGTTGACAGAGTGACCAAACTCTCCTTTGTCTCTTTAAAAAGGAAAAAACGACCAGAAGTTTATTTCCTCAATTAGCAAAGAAGACACCTCATAGGACCTGGGGGACTTCACCTCAAACTTCAGGATAGCAAATTGGATAGGAGCTAAAGAGTCCCTCTTAAGCACTTTACTAGAAAAAGAAGAGAACAAAGAAACCAATGGCTTTTGTGAGGTGTTTTACCAGGGGCAAGAACCTCTTGCACCTGGCTTGGTCCTTCTCTGTAAAGAGTTTTGTTATTTTTGCCTTTTATGAAAACTTTTCTGTTTCCAACACTACCACAGAAGCCATCCTGCTGCTTTTATGCCTTCTAAGGTAGCTGAGCTAGCTTGGGTGTGATATACATCTCCAAGAGTTTGTGAGACCTGGCTTGTAGAGACCTTATATCATCCAGCCTGGCCTTGGACACTGCCAGGGATCCAGGAGCAGCCACAGCTTCTCCTTCAGGCCCTGCAAGGGGCTCTGAGGTGTCCCAGATCCCAGCTCCAGAGCAGAAGGTTCCAGCCCTTGGGCACTGTGATGGTTCTGACCCCCTGCAGTGGGGTCAGTGACCAAAACCCCTCCTTGCAGAGAGGAGCTTTGCAGCACTGCCTCACTCCACCACCCAAAAGCACCCTTGGCAAGCTCTGGCCCTGATCTATAGCACCAACTCGTGTCAGACTCCATCAGCTCAGCCCATTGAAACCCCTGTTCCAGGCTTCAGGCTGTGTTTGCCCAGGCAGACACCAGAGATGGATTTAATTCCATCCATTTCATCCCAGCAGCCAGAGAACCTGCAGCTTCAGCACTGGGATCAGCCAGCAGCCCTTCAAACATGGAAAATGGGGACCAGGAGGGTTCCCTGTGTTGAATACTCTCAGCAGAACTTCCCAGCTTGCCCCAGGGCAGCTGCTGGGAGGTGCCAGGTGGGATTTAACAGTGTCTCAGCTGGGAATTTCTGCTGGGATATATGGAATCCTCTCTGTCCTAAGGGCAGCATTCCCATCCCACAGTCAGGCAGGAGCAGGAGGGATATTGGAAGGTTTCTGGCCTCTTGGGGTGTTTGGATACAAACATCTTGAGCTTTGATCCAAAACATCCCACCTGGGAACCCCCTCCTGTATCAATCCTTAGCTCACTCCCTGCTGGAATGTCTCTGCTGGGAAGCAGTGGAGGGGCAGGATGGAGCTCTGCTTCCCAGTCCCCCCATCATTCCTAAAGCTGATTATCAGCAACCACAACACGAACCCGTGGACTTTAGCAGGGTCACATCACCACATTTTTCTCCCTTAAAAAGAGGAGTCAGCAATTCCCATTGAGCACATCCTGAGCTCGGATCACAGGATCTGCTTGGCAGCAGGATTTTCTGATTCCTGACTACCCAGCAGCCTGAGCAGCACATAAATTATGTAATGCCTCATGCTGGGGAGCTGCTGAACTGGGGGCCAAGTCAAGCTGGACCAGCTCCATGCCCAACAGAGCCAAGGCTGGGCTCACCATCAAACCCACACCATTTTTGGTCCAATCTGCCCTTTTGTACACAATCCAGTCGTTTCTTGGAATGAGGATCAGAGTGATCTGAATGCCAAGAGCAGCCACAGCAGCCTGGATGAGCAGGAGGGGTTTGGGATACTCACTCATCATGGTTCACTTGCCACTGGTTGATGAACACACAGGTGTCCTTGGGGATGTAGTAGCCATTCAGCACTGTTGCTTTTGTTGTGCTGAAGGGAACAGAGAAGTTAGAGGAGATCCACAGCTCCTGACAAGCCAAAGCCCAGCGAGTCCTGCATGAGTTTCATCTTCAAAGCCCTACTTGTGCCCTTAGGACTGGCTAGGAAATACCCCAGATCGTATTCGGGAGGTTTAAGAGTCTTGGCTTCACTTTCCTCCACCAGAAAAATTCCAGTTTCACTTCACAGCTCATTCCAGATCCGTTGTGATGGTTCCTCCCAAGGCAGGAAAGAAAATATAAACCCAGGTGTGCTCTGCCAGCAAAGGTTTGTGGAGAGAAACCACCCTCAAAACAAAGGATCCAACCCCCAGAAGGGCAACAAGCTGGAATATTTCCCCCTCACAGGGATCAAAACCCCCAAAGAAGGTGTTGGCCGCTCCAGCCCGTACCTGTGTGGGATGGTGAAGGGCAGGAAGGAGGAATGCCTGAACATCTCCAGGATGAAGGCTTCCGTGTAGGGCAGCGTGCCCCGGTCCGACAGCCGCGGCCGCCTCTCGCGCCCGATGGTGCGGTCTGGGGAGGGGGCAGGACAGGGTCAGCACCGGGGCTGAGCACAGAGAGCCCCAGAGGGATGTGGGGCATGGACTCACCCAGCTCTTCATGGATCTTCTTCTGGACATCGGGGTACAAGGCAACGTACATGAGGCTCCAGGACAGGGCAGTTGCCACAGTGTCAAAGCCTGGATGGGCATGGGGGAGGCATTTAGAGACCACAAGAGGACAGGTGAGTGGGTGTTTCAGATGCCACCGCTCCAGATGTTTGCTCCCCCAAAAAGTGTTCAGGAAGGCACCCAAAAGCAGCTCCACACACTCAAAGGTGGCCAACATGTCCACCCAGCAGCTCCATGTCCCCACCCAGCCTCATCCCAAAAGATCCAATGGTGCCCTCAGAAACATTCCCACCTGCCCCAAAGAGGTCGTTGACGATGTGGATGATCTTCTCGTTGGAGAGCTGGACACCCGTGTCCTCCCCAGTGCTGTTCTCCTGGCAGTGCCCGATCAGCGAGTCCGTGATGTCCCGGATGTGCTCCTGGGGAAGAATCCACAGAATTCACAGAATTACCAGGTTGGAAGAGACCTTCAAGACCATCAATCCAACTCAGCCCCAACACCTCAACTAAACCCTGGCCCCCAGTGCCACACCCAGGCTTTGTTAAACACACCCAGGGATGGTGACTCCACCACCTCCCTGGGCAGCCATTCCAGACCTTTATCACCTTTTCTGTAAAAAACTGTTCCCTAATATCCAACCTAAAATTCCCTTGGTGCAGCTTGAGGCTGTGTCCTCTGGTTCTGTCAGTGCTGCCTGGAGAAGTGGCTCAGGGACACCATGGACACACAGGGATGGGGAAACCTGCCTCAAATGGCTTGGGGGAGAGAATCACTGCAGCTCAGAGGCCTCCAAGGGGCTTTGCTGGGTGAGAAAGGGAGTTCTGGATGCTGAGAATGTCAGACTTTCTGTGCTGACAGACAGACTCCGAGGAGAGAACTACATTTGACCTGAGGCTGTGGAGAAGGCTTCCAAAATTCATTGATAGCACTGGGATGATGAGTGTGTAGTTGATGAGGAGTGTGTAATGTCACAGGGCAGAAAACTGGGGTTTTAGAATATACTAATAAATATAGAGCAAGATGGAGGTTTTAGGGTGGAGGCTGGTTGTTCTTCTTTACCTTCTTCTTCATGGGTTTGGGGTGGTATTTTGTAATGGGTAATTTTGTAATTAGGATGTCATTTCTTAATTGGACAGTTCAGCCTTAAAAGACCTTGTAACAAGAGATTGTTAATAATTTTGTGCCTTGTTAATGAAAGACTGCAGAACCCCCTGCTGTGAGACTGTAACATAGATAATAAATAATAAACATCTGAGCCTGAAGGTGAACTGTCACCTCAAGTACCTTCAATCCCAACCTCGACAGAGGCAGAAAAAGGAAGCCAAAAACCAGCAGCAGGGGACACTTGCAGGCATCTCCACCCACATCCAAGAGCATGTGAACCCTTACCTTATCAAAAGTGCTGTAATGCTCCTGCACAATTTTCTGCACGAAGGCGTTGAAGCGCCGGTTGATGTCCTTGAAGACCTCCATGGTGCGGCTGGGCAGGTAGCGGAGCAGGGGGATGAAGTCGGCGGGGTGGCCGCTCCCGGCCACCTCCCCAAACTCATTGCCCAGGTTGACCAGGCTGAGCAGCTCCTGGTCCTCGTGCTCATAGCGCTTCCCGAAGCACATGGCGCAGATGACGTTGGCCACCGACACCACCAGGTACTGGTTGAGGTCAAACCTCTTGTCCTCCTCCATCAGCTGCAGGAACTTGGTGACCAGGTACTCGGCCTCCTTGGAGACGTGCTCCTCCAGCAGGCAGCTGCAGGACGAGGTGGGGCTGGGGGCGATGGAGAAGCTCTTCAGGGCGCTCTGGGCCAGCTTCCTGCGGGCTTTCCACACCTCCCCGGAGTCGGGGCTGAACGCCAGGCTCTGCCCGTTGGAGATGTAGTGGAAGCTGTAGAGGTCGGGGCGTCCCATGAAGTCCTCCCCTTGCTTGACCAGGGCTTGGCGGATGGTGTCCAGCCCGCTGAGCACCAGCACGGGCCGTGTCCCGATGCGCACCTCCATCACGTCCCCGTAGCGCCGGCTCAGCCGCGTCAGCGCCAGGTGCGTGTCCGTGCGCAGCTCCAGCACGTTCCCCAGCACGGGATAGCCCCGCGGGCCCGGCGGCCGCCGCAGCCCCGCGGGCACGGCCGCCCGCAGCCGCTGCAGCAGCAGCAGCAGCACCAGGCACAGCGCGGCGGCCGCCAGCAGCGCCTCGCTGCCCGACACCGCCACGGGGCTCCCCGGCGGCCACATGGCAGCGCTCGGTGTCACCGCCGGCACGGACAGCCCTAAAGGAGGGAGCGCAGTGAGGGGAGAGCCGCGAGCAGCGAGGGGCTGAGCGCTGCGGGTGTTCCTGACACTGGGACAGGCAGCGACAGCCCCACACCAGCTCAGGGGATGGAGCTGCCCCTGCAGCACAGGCTGGAGAGCTGTGAAGGCTCCAAACACACCCACCCATGCCTTATGGGGGTCCTCAACCCATCAGAGACTTTGCAGCACCCCTTTCCCTGCAGCAGACCCTTAGACTGGCACGCAGAACCCTCGGGTGCAGAATCCTCAGGGTTAGGAGATGGGGCTGGTCTCTGGGCTGAGACACCTGCAGGTGCTCCTGACAGGGACAGGGAGCGACAGCCCCGAAGCAGCTCAGGAGATGGAGCTGCCCCTGCAGCACTGCGGGTTTCCAGCAGCACAGCCTGGAGATCTGTGAAGGCTCCAAACACACCCACCCAACCCTTAAGGGGGTCCTCCACCCATCAGAGACCTTGTGGCACCCCTTTCCACACAGAAAGCCCAAACCCCCACTGGCACAGCCATGGCCTCCTGCCCAGGGAAGCCAGTCTTGTAAAACGAAGGCATGGAAAACTGCAGCTCAGCAAATCCCAGGGAAGCAGGAGCAGAGGAACAGCAGCTCCTCTGTGAAGGTGGTTCCAGGACCACCAAACCCATCAGGAGTCACAGCCAGGAGGATGGACCTGCTGACCACAATATTGGGGGCTTGGGGATGCCACAGGGCTGCTCTGCAAGAACACACAGCTTACTGGGTGAGCAGGAGCAGCACCCAAATATGACCTTTCTGGTCCTATATCCACATTCAACCCCTCCCAAAATGCACAAGCTGACCCCAACCCATCAGAGACTTTGTAACATGCCTTTCCCCGCAGCAGACCCTCAGGAATAAACCAAAGATGGGTTAGGAACTGGGACTGGTCTCTGGGCTGAGACACCTGGAGCTCTGACAGGACAGGACAGGAGCAGAGCTGGGCTTCACTTCTGATCCACAGTTGCCACACTTTAGGAAACTCCTCATTCTAAAAAGCAGGGTTTTGCTAGCCAGGAGTGGAAGGAATAGGTTCCCCAACTTTTTGTCTACGTGCCAGGGAAGCAAAGGTGCTCTCTTAACCACAGGACCTTTCTTTCCTCCTCAAAGTTTTTTTCCAGAGCACTTGGCTAGAGTAGAGCTGATCCTGATTTGAGTCAGTGAGCCAGCATTTACCAGCCCGTGGAGCACAGCAGTGGCAGGGATCGTCCCTGATCGATGCATGCATGACAAATAATCCTGCCTGCAGCCGGGGCCAGCGGGATGGGTGCATCCCGCTCGCAGCTCTGTCACAAACCATGGAATCACAGAGTCCCTGAAGTTTGAAGGGACTCCTAAGCATCACCGATCCCAACTCCCAGCTCCTCACGGGAAGAAATCCATCGGAAAACCCCGAGAAGGGCTGGGAGAAGGCTGGCTGTTAAATCCCCCCCTTCCCTCGGGTTTGGCAGGGGTCCACAGCCACCCACGGGACACCTGTGGAGGGGACTCCAGGGGGCTCTGGGGACCTCGCACAGCAGCGGGTGCAGCCCAGCCGGGACCCCTTCCCAGCCCTCGGCAGCGGCAAGACCCGCGAGGGGAGCGTTACCCCCAGGATCCCCCAAAATCACCTTCCAGCAGGTGGGGGAGGATGCTGCTGGGGTCGGAAAGGTAGAACAGCCCACAGTGGGGCTGTCCATCACCCAGGGGTGCTGGAAAAGCCCCCCTAGCCCCCGTCCGTGGCGGTCCAGGCTCTCCAGTACTCACCTGGGCGGGAACGGTGCGGAGCGGCGGGAAGGGCCCGATCCCGCGGCTGGTGCCCGCTGCCCGCGGCTCCTGCTTTATATGCATCGCCCCGCGCGCTGATTGGCCAGGCCGCCTCCGATCACGTGACCCCCAACTCCCCAAGAACTCCCCGGACCCCCCCCACGCTCCCCCATCCCTGGTCCCCCCACCCCACCACCTTCCCCGGGGCTCCCCCCACACCTGTGGTGCGGGACCCCCGCTCCCCGCGCGTCCCTTGCGAGGAGGCTGAGAGGCGGGCGGGGGAGCCTCAGGGAAGGGAGGGGGGGTCCCGATAAGTCGTGGCGTGGGGTGCGGGGGTGGGGGGGGGTGTCGGTGCCGCCCGTGGGTTCCAACCCGGGGCGGGCATCGCGTGCGAAGAGGGCGGGATGTTTGGGCAAACCCGCACCGCCCCGGTCACTCTAGTCACGCTACCGGCAGGATCTTAAAGGCGCCGGTCCCGCGCCCCGCTGCTCCCCAGGACCCCTACGGGGGCCGGCCCGGCTGCCCTGCTCGCCCCCAGACCCAGAGGGTTCCGTCCAGCCACGGCCGCGCCCCCCGCCCCGGTGCCCGCAGCCGCGGCACATCCGCGGTGTCCGGAGCCGCGGGGACAGCGGCAGCGTGGGAAAACAGCCCCGGGCGGCGCCGTGCGGGCCGGGAGGGGGGGACTGGCGGATTCGGGCCCTGCGGGGCTCCGCGAACACGCGGGGATGAGCGCGGACCGCTCGCCGCGGGGTTCAGCCATCGCGCACCTCCGCGGGGGCCGTGCCCGTCCCGCCGCCGCTGTGCCCGGTACAGCAGAGCCGCGGCCACCGGCTCCATGCATGTCCCCGCACCTCGCGCTGCGGGACCACCCCACAGCTCCGCAGGGACCCCGCGGGGACGTGGGCGGCGGGGCAGCCCCGGGGGTCACGGCCCTGGCTGCCCCGGCCCAGTTAAAGATTGTCCAGGTTCGCGTGAGAAGCGGCCGTGCCCTGTGTCACCTCTGTTCCCTGGGGACAGGGCGGCCCAAGGGGCGAGGTGGGGCTGCCATGGGGCACAGGGTGCAGCCGGAGGGAGGCGGGCACGGATGGTGCAGCCGGGGCGGATGGTCTGGGTCCGAAGGGGGGTTCAGGCAGAGTTTGGAGCCCCCAGCCCCGCTCCCCACGGGGTGACAGGCCAGGTCCTGCCCTGCAGCGAGGACAAGGGAGACCGGCCCGCTCCCAAAATCTGTCCCCTCCGCTCTCATCCTTGTTCCCAGCCCAGCCGCCACGAGGTGGGAGATAGGCCAGGGGGTCCCGCCCTGCCGGGGGGTCCCAGAGGTGGCATTAGGGACATCGCGTGCGAAGGGGCTCCGGCCAGACCCGGGAGGGCCGTCCTGGTCACTCGCAGTCACGCTACGGGTGGGTGGGGGGGGAAATGGTTTTTAAAGGACCAGGGCGGTGGCCTCCCGTCCAGGAGCCTGGCCCGGGGTCAGGGCGGCGCCGGAGCAGCTCAGGATCAGCTCCCCCCACGGCTGGCTGCGGGCTGGGGAGCTTGCGGGGAGTCCCCAACCCTGGGGACAATCGTCGGTGTCAACAGCGGTGCCCTCTGCTGCAGGATGCTGCACCACCTGCGAGGGGACGGCACTGCCCCTGCCATTTGTGTCCCCTCTAGAGGACATGGTCATCCCAGCCCTTTCCAGCCACGAGGAGAGGGAGAGAGGGGAGTGCCATCTGAAATGTCCCCTCTTGGCGCCGGGCGACACCGAGCGGTGCGGGGCTGCTGGCCACAAACGTCACAAATGTGCCCCAAGGCTGGGGACACTCGTCAGGGCGTCCATAAAGCCCGGCCGGAGATGGCTCTGGCACCTCGTACAACTCCGGGCACAACGCTCTGTGTGTCTGTCCGAGTGTCCCCGCACGGAGCCGCATCCGTGTGCGGGGACAGGCTGGGGGCTGCCAACCCCTCCGTGTCCCGCACGGCTCCGTGTCCCTCGGGCGTGGGCACGTGCTGGTGCCATGCATGCCGTGCCACACGTGCCTGCGGGCACCGTCACCCTGCCGCTCCCGCCTGTCCCCGCACGCACAGCCCGGCCCCGCGGGGTGGTGACCCGCGGAGGAGACAGCGACACCCAGCAGGGACAGGGGGCTGGCAGCGTCCCCGCGGCTGCCCCAGGCAGCTCCGGGGATCCGCGGGCTCAGCGAGGGGCGGCGGCGGGTGCTGAGGGTGTTTTGAGGATGGTTTTGGGATGTTTTTGGGGTGCGAGGCTGCCTGGCACCAACTCTTAGCACTGTTCTCATCAGGAGGCACCCTGCCCTCGCACGGCTTGGCAGCCACCGGGGAGGGCTGGGACAGGCTGGAAGAGGGTCCTGGGGAACCTGTCCGGGACCCTCCCCAGCTTTTCCAGAGCTTTGGGATGCGATGGATGAGGAGTGGGTGGGTTCAGCATCAGCACAAGGTCTGAAATGCTGCTGGGGGGGGCGGGGGGGTCACTCAGCCGCCCCCCCCCAGCCCCAACTCCACCCCATGCAATGGGTCCGGGTAGATCCATAGGGATGGAGGATCCAGCCTGCTGGACGAGCCCTGCTCCTGCAGCCTCGTTCCCCAAAAGCGTTCCCAAGGGTCCTGCCGGGCCGGGAGGGCTGCGGCATTCCCGGGAATTATCAGCAGGAATATTAGCAGCCGGAGTTTTGTAATTGTTCTTGCCAAACATTAATGAACGGCGTCATTGCTATTAACGAGCCCGATTAGACCAGATGTTGAAAGCCTTTATTAAATATTAGCTCAGCTTTTACCGGGGCCAAATTCCCCTCGGAATTTTCGAAGATTGAAGGAAACTTCGGGCCAAACTCCCAAGATCTGGCTCATTCCTGCTCATCCCAGCTGCACTTCCCAAACTCCCCTGAATTTTGCCCCGCCTGGAGAAGCAGCCCCACTGGCTCGAGCATTTCCCTGTCGGGTGTCACCCAATGTTTTGTGGGATGAACTGCCCCAGCCTTGCCCCGCTCTGCCCCTTCACCTCTCCTATCTGCCGGACTCACCTCCTCCCCTCTGCCCCGCCACTCCTCCTCCTCCTCCTCCTCCTCCTCCTCCTCGCTGCCTGTTTGCCCCGAGGAGCCGGGGGAAGCGAGCCAGCCGCCTTCTCACGCAAACCTGGCCAATCGTTAACCTGAGCCTGGCTCTGCCCCTGGCCCGGAGGATCCTGCTGCCACCATTCCCGGGGCAGGGCACCTGCTGGATCTTTCCCCAGGGATGGATGGGGAGGGCTGTGGTTGCCTTGTCACAAACGTGTCCCCTCGCTCACAGCCTGCAGCTCCCAGCACCTCCAGAGTGGCCGTGGAGGTGACAGCCCTCTCTGGCTGCTGGGAACAGCCTGGCCAGCCCAGGAAAGCTTTTTTGGGGAAATGCTGGCGCCCACATTCCATAGGCAAGACAGGCTGACAACGGGCCCTACATCCTCCCCAAGGCAGGGCTTAGGGACCCCCTTCTTCCTCCCCAGGGCAGGCTCCAGGGCCTGGCCCGGGAGGAGAAGTCACTCTTCATGGCCCAGAGCCTGTTGGAGGGGAGAAAGGCTCTTCCCTGGCTTCTTGGGCAGGGTCCAGGCAGGGTCAGTCCTGTTTGTTAATGGGTAGCTACTGCCAAGGGCTTTTGCAGTGGGAGGAGGGAGATAAATACCCAGTGATGCAGTGAGGGCAGAGTTTAGACAGCTGTGGACTCCCAGGTGGCAGGAGGAGAAGGACCAGGCAGAGGAGAAGGAGGTGACAGGAGAAGAAGGTTGAGGAGACAGAGGAGGATTCTCCCCTGCTCCTGGTGCCAATCCCTGCTGGGAGCCTTGGGCAGTAAAACCAGCCAGGTAGGAGACAACTTGTTTTGGGAGGGTTTGAACATGGATATAGGACCAGAAATGTCACATTTAGGTGCTCCTGCTCACCCAGTGAGCTGTGTGTTCTTGCAGAGCAGCCCTGTGGCATCCCCAAGCCCCCAATATTGTGGTCAGCAGGTCCATCCTCCTGGCTGTGACTCCTGATGGGTTTGGTGGTCCTGGAACCACCTTCACAGAGGAGCTGCTGTTCCTCTGCTCCTGCTTCCCTGGGATTTGCTGAGCTGCAGTTTTCCATGCCTCGTTTTACAAGACTGGCTTCCCTGGGCAGGAGGCATGGCTGTGCCAGTGGGGGTTTGGGCTTTCTGTGTGGAAAGGGGTGCCACAAGGTCTCTGATGGGTGGAGGACCCCCTTAAGGGTTGGGTGGGTGTGTTTGGAGCCTTCACAGATCTCCAGGCTGTGCTGCTGGAAACCCGCAGTGCTGCAGGGGCAGCTCCATCCCCTGAGCTGCTTTGGGGCTGTCGCTCCCTGTCCCTGTCAGGAGCACCTGCAGGTGTCTCAGCCCAGAGACCAGCCCCATCTCCTAACCCTGAGGATTCTGCACCCGAGGGTTCTGCGTGCCAGTCTAAGGGTCTGCTGCAGGGAAAGGGGGGCTGCAAAGTCTCTGATGGGTTGAGGACCCCCATAAGGCATGGGTGGGTGTGTTTGGAGCCTTCACAGCTCTCCAGCCTGTGCTGCAGGGGCAGCTCCATCCCCTGAGCTGGTGTGGGGCTGTCGCTGCCTCCAGTGTCAGGAACACCCGCAGCGCTCAGCCCCTCGCTGCTCGCGGCTCTCCCCTCACTGCGCTCCCTCCTTTAGGGCTGTCCGTGCCGGCGGTGACACCGAGCGCTGCCATGTGGCCGCCGGGGAGCCCCGTGGCGGTGTCGGGCAGCGAGGCGCTGCTGGCGGCCGCCGCGCTGTGCCTGGTGCTGCTGCTGCTGCTGCAGCGGCTGCGGGCGGCCGTGCCCGCGGGGCTGCGGCGGCCGCCGGGCCCGCGGGGCTATCCCGTGCTGGGGAACGTGCTGGAGCTGCGCACGGACACGCACCTGGCGCTGACGCGGCTGAGCCGGCGCTACGGGGACGTGATGGAGGTGCGCATCGGGACACGGCCCGTGCTGGTGCTCAGCGGGCTGGACACCATCCGCCAAGCCCTGGTCAAGCAAGGAGAGGACTTCATGGGACGCCCCGACCTCTACAGCTTTCGTTTTGTCACGGATGGGCAGAGCCTGACGTTCAGCCCCGACTCCGGGGAGGTGTGGAAAGCGCGCAGGAAGCTGGCCCAGAGCGCCCTGAAGAGCTTCTCCATCGCCCCCAGCCCCACCTCGTCCTGCAGCTGCCTGCTGGAGGAGCACGTCTCCAAGGAGGCCGAGTACCTGGTCACCAAGTTCCTGCAGCTGATGGAGGAGGAGAAGAGGTTTGAGCCCTACCGGTACCTGGTGGTGTCGGTGGCCAACGTCATCTGCGCCATGTGCTTCGGGAAGCGCTACGAGCACGAGGACCAGGAGCTGCTCAGGCTGGTGAATTCCACGGAGGAGTTCACTGCTGTCACTGCTGCTGGCAACCCCTGCCGACTTCATCCCCCTGCTCCGCTACCTGCCCAGCCGCAGCATGAAGCTCTTCATCGATTTCAACAGGTACTTCCTCAGCTTCCTGCAGAAGAGGGTCAAGGAGCACTACGAGACCTACGATGAGGTGAGAGCTGGCAGGGCCTTCCCCTACTCTCCTCCCCTCTCTATCAGCGAGGTGTTTGTGTTCTGGCAGGCATTGTCTCTCCCCAGTCCTCCTCCTCACGGAATCATAGAGTATTGTAGAATCATGGAATATCCTGAGCTGGCTCACACGTGGATCATCCAGTCCAGATCCTGCCCTTGCACACACACCCCAACATCCCTGAGAGTGTTGTCCAAACTCTCCTGGAGCTCTGGCAGCCTTGGGGCCATGCCCATTCCCTGGGGAGCCTGGGCAGAGCCCCACCACTCTCTGGTGGGGTGATGGGATAAACAGAAACTGTCTTCTGTTTTATCTGCTTCATTTTGTAGCAGTCATTGCCTGTTTTGCTTCCTGGTGTCCTTGTACCTTTTCCTGATGTCCCACCTGAACCTCCCCAGACTCAGCTTCATGAACCTCTCAGCATCTCCTCCATTCCCTGTGTGATGTGGCCAGTCTGGTGGTTGAACATCTGCTCAGTGCTTGGGTTCCTTGGAGAACCCTCTCCTTGTTTCCACAGGGACCACAGGAGCTGAGGGATGGTGCTCCCCAGAGCTCATGTGCCCCCAGGCTCCCCCAGCACTCTGTGGGGCTGCCCAGGAGCACCCACCCCTCTGCAGTCCTGCCTTGCCCCATGACCTTGCCTCCTCTTCCTCTCAGAACAACATCCGGGACATCACGGACTCCCTCATTGAGCAGTGCCTGGACAAAAAACTGGGAACAAACACGGCCACACAGATCCCCAAGGAGAAGATCGTCAACCTTGTGAATGACCTCTTTGGAGCAGGTATCCTCCCAGCTTTCCTCAGCTCTGGCAGATGCTCTCAGATCTTCTCCAGCCCCTCCTGTCCGACCCTTCCTTGTCCAACAGCAGGCAGCTGGTTTGGGTCTAAGCACTCGCCCTCCTGCTCACTGGACCTTCCAGGGATACCTGTAGAGACCAGTCTGGGATATCAGCTCTGGAAAAGTGAAGGGCATGGGTTATATAGCTCAGCTGAACCTCACAATCTAGAGTGGTTTTTCCTGCTTGAGGGACATGTCTGTGGGCTGATTCACCTTTCTGTGGAAATTCCCCCAATTCTGGAGAAGCTGTACAAACCTGACACAACCCAGGAGTGGGACAGGCTGAGAGAACAGGATATTTTATCAAAGTTTGTTATGGCAGAACAAAGCCCCAAGCCCTGCTGTGTGTCCAGGATGTCCTTGGCCTCCTCAGCCAGCCCAGACTGCCCTGTGTGATGGTCAGCCCTCAGGGTGGTTGCTTCTCAGGTTTTGTGTTGCTGGAATGGCTGCCGAGGTATTAAAAGTCTCGTTTTCCCAGCCGTGAGCTCTTGGAGGAGTCAGGATTCCTCGGCTCTGGGTTTCAAGGTTGTTTATTTTCTCTTATCTGTTCCATTCTTTCTATGACCTGCTGAGATCTGTCCAGCAGGTTGGGCTGTGGCATAGTCCTTGCCCTTGGGGTGGTGTTGGCTTTTTATACTAAGAACCTACCTGTACTTTATTTGCAATATTTTTCCAGTACCTATCACTTACGTTAGACAGTCTGTCTCTATCCTAAACCAACCCAAAAGTGTCACCATCCCAGCAGAAGATGGAGGACAAGAAGAAGAATAAGAAGGACAGGACATGCCCAGATTCCTCCATCTTGCTTCTTGAACCCTCATTCTAAAACTCCAAAGTTCTACTTTTTCACCCTGTGACAAATTAACTACCATTCTACTCAAACTCTTGTGGCTTGTAAATCTCACACAAAGTTGGTAAATGTTTCCATGGGCTAAAATCAAAGACACAGGTGTCTTTGACTCTGTGCCAAGGTCTCTGAGCCCCCTGCCAGGGCCTCGATCCATCCAGGGCAGCCAGAGCAATGTCCTGGGTTCTGGCAGGTGCTGTGCTGAGCTCACCCACACCCCATCCTCTTTGCCCAGGCTTCGACACCATAACCACAGCCCTGTCCTGGAGCCTCATGTACCTTGTGACAAACCCCAAGATCCAGAAGAAGATCCATGAAGAGCTGGGTGAGTCCATGCCCCACATCCCTCTGGGGCTCTCTGTGCTCAGCCCCGGTGCTGACCCTGTCCTGCCCCCTCCCCAGACCGCACCATCGGGCACGAGAGGCGGCCGCGGCTGTCGGACCGGGGCACGCTGCCCTACACGGAAGCCTTCATCCTGGAGATGTTCAGGCATTCCTCCTTCCTGCCCTTCACCATCCCACACAGGTACGGGCTGGAGCGGCCAACACCTTCTTTGGGGGTTTTGATCCCTGTGAGGGGGAAATATTCCAGCTTGTTGCCCTTCTGGGGTTGGATCCTTTGTTTTGAGGGTGGTTTCTCTCCACAAACCTTTGCTGGCGGAGCACACCTGGGTTTATATTTTCTTTCCTGCCTTGGGAGGAACCATCACAATGGATCTGGAATGAGCTGTGAAGTGAAACTGGAATTTTTCTGGTGGAGGAAAGTGAAGCCAAGACTCTTAAACCTCCCAAATACAATCTGGGGTATTTCCCAGCCAGTCCTAAGGGCACAAGTAGGGCTTTGAAGATGAAACCCATGCAGGACTCGCTGGGCTTTGGCTTGTCAGGAGCTGTGGGTCTCCTCTAACTTCTCTTTCCACCCATGTTCCCATCAGCACAACAAAAGTGACGGTGCTGAACGGTGATGGGCTGGCAGAGCTGCTCCAGGGATGAGGTGGCCTTGAGGCACCATGTTACACCTCGTGGAGGACACAACTGTCCTCACAAAACCACCCCTTTGGGTCACGCCCTTCAGGAGCAGCCTGACAGTCCCCTGAGGACGCAGAAGAACCTGCTCTCCATCTTTTCTCTCCCCAGCACCACCAAGGACACGGTGTTGAATGGCTACTTCATCCCAAAGGATCGCTGCGTGTTCGTCAACCAGTGGCAAGTGAACCACGACGAGTGAGTACCGTGAGGCACAAACCCTCCTGTGCTGGCAAACAGGTCCCTTCTTGTGCTGGCAAACAGGTCTGTTCCTGCAGTGACAATCAGGACCCCTCCCATGGTGGCAAACCATCAGGGATGTTCTTCCCAACAGTTCCCACCTGTCTTGGTTTGGAAAGACAGGAGTCTGCTAAGGAAGGCAGGAGCCTCCCCTGAAATAGAAAATGTAAACCATCCCCACCCCTCCAAATTGGTATAAATTTTAAATTAAGGGGCTCTCAGGCAAAAATATGGGAGCAGGAAATAAAGTTCTTTAATAGGGAAAGAAAAAAAAAAGGATAAAATAAACAATGCAGTAAACTAGAACAACACTGACAGAGTCAGAACCCAGCCTGACATCCTGTGGGTCAGGGTGCTGGCAGCAGTCCCATTGGAATTGTGGCTCAGCCCCCCTGCAGTGTCAGGGGTGGTTCTGCTGGAGCAAGGGGCACCTGTAGAGAAGGATGGATTCCTCCTCTGAAGATCCAGTGGAAGGGAGAGGCAGCTGCTGTTCATCTGGGAATGCAGTGGAGAAGCCGTGCTGGTGTCTCAAAAACCTCTGGATTATATCTGGGTAGGAATGCTTGGCTCCTCCCTCTGGGCTCACATCTGCCAATGGGATGCTGTAGTTCTTATCAGCCATGCAGGGACATTCAATAGCTGTTATAAACAGATGTCCCCTCCCCAGGGAGGAGTGATTGTGGTCACTCAAAGAGAGAGATAAGGCAAACTGCCCACTTGACAAAAGATAATCTGCCATACAGATGGTAATGGAAAATATCTTGCCTTGCAATCTGGAACACCACCTTCCAGTGTCCCCCCAGACACCCATGCCCAGGAGAAACCATCTCAACACCCAATGTTTTCTCTTCCAGGAAGCTTTGGAAGGACCCAGAGACCTTCAACCCCGAGCGTTTCCTCAGTGCGGATGGGACCAAAGTGAACAAGGAGGACGGGGAGAAGGTGCTGGTGTTTGGCCTGGGGAAAAGGAGGTGCATTGGGGAGAACATTGCCCGCTGGCAGGTGTTCCTCTTCCTGGCCACGCTGCTGCAGCAGCTCGAGTTCAGCATCTGCGAGGGCGGCAGCGTGGACATGACCCCGCTCTATGGACTGTCCCTGAAGCACAAGAGGTGTGAGCACTTCCAGGTCAGGCAGCGCTTCCCCACCAAGGGCAGGAGCTGAGCAGTGGGAGAAGACATCTCCAGGGTGTCCTGCCAGCAGAACTGGGTCTGGAATGACTCTGTGGGGTGATGGGATAAACTGACACCATTGGGACTTCTGCTTTATCTGCTTTGTTTTGTAGCAATTGCTGCCTGTTTTGTTTCCTGGTGTTTCTAGTGTTGGATATTCCATTAAATGTTGGCTATTCCACCACACCCAATCTTGTACCGTATCCTTTGGGAGTCACCCTCTGATGCAGAACAGCCAACCCATGGCATAACCCCACAGCCCCCATCAGAATTACAGAATTATGGAATTGTTTAGGTTGGAAAAGGCTTTATTGTCATCAAGCCCAGCAGTGCCAAGGCCATCACTAACCTGTGTCCCCATGTGCCACATGTTTTGACACCCCCAGGGATGGTGACTCCACCACTGACCACCTTCATGGTGAAGAAATTTTCCCAATATCTAAACCTCCCCTGGGGCAACTTGAGCCTTCATCCACCTCCTCCACCACGGTCGGTGGTGACCCTGGAGGACACAAGGGAGGACACAAGGGAGGACACAAGGGAGGACACAAGTAAGGACACTTTCAGCCCTGGCTGCTGGGAAAGCCAAACTGCTGCTGTTCCAGGCTGGAACAAAGGTGTTTTCACAGCAGGAAAAGAATGACACCCA
This sequence comes from Molothrus ater, assembly GCF_012460135.2. Taxonomy (NCBI): domain Eukaryota; kingdom Metazoa; phylum Chordata; class Aves; order Passeriformes; family Icteridae; genus Molothrus; species Molothrus ater. The sequence continues at coordinate 3,443,676 of NC_050490.2, forward strand.
GGAATTGCTCCAGCTCAAACCCAAGAGTTTACATTGGCTGCCAGTCAGCCCATGCCAGCAGAGCCAGATGCCTCCTTTTCCCCAGCTTTGCACGCAAAGCCACCCCAGCCAACCCCAGCACGTGGCAGCGATGACAGGGACAAGCACCACCCCGGTGCAGCATGCTCTGTCCTGCACCCATGCCAGGGGAAGGTTCTGCCCCCACAGCCCCAGACCCGGGCAGTGGGGCTGCAGCCAGAGCTCCTGCCATGTCCAAATGCCAATCACTCATCAGGCATTGCACAAAAGCTTCCCAGAAGTGGCAGAGATGAAAGCGCGGTGGGGAAGAGAACGGGGAAGCCGATTGCCCAAGACTTCGGGGAGATCCTGGCTTGTCCAGACCTGCTAAAGCAGCCTAGGGGAAAAGCAGTGACTCTGTGTGTCCAGGCCCTGCTTGGTCAACAGTTTATGGTGGAACACCGAGGTGACACAGCCTCAGAGCCACCCAAATTCTCTGAGCCAGCACAAGCAGCTGTTGGCATCACACCAGCTTTGTCTTCCCCACTTAATGTCATGATCCCAATATCGTAGGAAAAGCACTGGAGGGGAAGGTCCAAACCTGCTGCAGGCTACAAAAGGCATTGGAAAAAATGTGGAAGGATGCTTTAGGACGACCCATGAGGTTCACCAGCCAAATAACAGCTCCACCAACTGTGACAAGGACCCAGGTCAATGCACCAGAGTCCCAAACCCACTTCCCACAAGGGACATCCCACAGTCAGTGCACCAAAATCCCAAAACCCACTTCCACAAGAGACATCCCACAGGTCAATGCACCAGAGTCCCAAACCCACTTCCACAAGGGACATCCCACAGTCAGTGCACCAAAATCCCAAAACCCACTTCCACAAGAGACATCCCACAGGTCAATGCACCAGAGTCCCAAACCCACTTCCCACAAGGGACATCCCACAGTCAGTGCACCAAAATCCCAAAACCCACTTCCACAAGAGACATCCCACAGGTCAATGCACCAGAGTCCCAAACCCACTTCCACAAGAGACATCCCACAGGTCAATGCACCAGAGTCCCAAACCCACTTCCACAAGAGACATCCCACAGGTCAATGCACCAGAGTCCCAAACCCACTTCCACAAGGGACATCCCACAGGTCAATGCACCAGAGTCCCAAACCCACTTCCCACAAGGGACATCCCACAGGTCAATGCACCAGAGTCCCGAACCCACTTCCACAAGAGACATCCCACAGGTCAATGCACCAGAGTCCCAAACCCACTTCCCACAAGGGACATCCCAAAGCCAGCATTCCCCTGCCGCAGGGCAAGGTGGTGTCATCCACTGGAGGTGCACCTCAGTGCCTAACCTGGTGACTCAGAAGAGCAGTGAGATTGCTGGGGACTCATCGGTGCCATGCTGTCCCCGTGGGGTGGACTTGGCCCCGTGGGGACACGCGATGCTGGCCCTGCTGTGGGACCACAGGCCTCGTTTGCTGCAGCCATTGCGTGACTCCTGTGCCCCAAAGGCTGGCTGGGTGTGCTGATAAGGCTGCAATAAACAGGAGAAGATAGAAAGAACAGAGGGGAATTTTTTTTCCCCCCTTTGCAGATGAGAGTTTTATGGCCCCGGGACAGATAAGCAGCTTAATATTAACAACAGTGGCGTGGAACAGCCTCTTGCTGGTGGGAGGGCTCCCCAAGATCCATTCCTGGAGGGCTGAAGAAGTCACCTCTGTGTCAGGATGGAGCAGGGGGAGGGAAGAGGCTTGAGGGGAGAGGAATGGGCAGGCAAATTATCCTTCCCTTCTCTTCATGGGGCGTGAGGCAAGACAGCCACTTTATAATTCCCTACCTACATTTAGTGCCCCTCCCTCTCTTGATGCTGATGGAACCATCCCACAGAGCTGTGGAAGACCTTTCCAGGCATTCTGCAAAGGCAGGAGGGACCCCTGAGACCTTGGTCTGAAACCCCTGCATGTTCACCACTCCTTGGACATCCCTTTTAACGGGCCAGACCCCAGGAGAGGCTCCAGTTTTCCTGCTGGGCTCCACAAAATCACAGTATGGAATCTCCTCAGCTGGAAGGGACCCCAAGGATCATCAGTCCAGCCCCTGCACAGACACCCCAACAATCCCACCCTGTGCCTCAGAGCACAGTCCAAATGCTCCTGGAGCTCTTGGGGCTGTACCCATTCAGTGCCCCACCACCCTCTGGGTGAGGAGCCTTTCCTGGCATCCAGCCTGAACCTCCCCTTTTCACCATGGCTGCTGTGAAAGCCTCAGCAACTCACAGGAGGTGAGAGGCCCCAGTTGCCCTATCTTTGCCTGCCCCTAATGACCTTCCTCAATTAAGCCCTCCAATTACTGCCCGGGCAGTCTGTGAGTGCCATGGTTTCGTTACTGGAATCAGGGTGCTGATAAGCCAGGGAAGCTTTGATCACTCCATGCAAAATTGCTTTTATGGTTGGTTTTAAAATGAGTCATGAGTCCAGCCACAGCAGCAGGGCTCCAGCTCCACTTCCAAATGCTCCCAGCACCCTCATTCCTGCAGGAAAAGCTCTGGGCAGACACAGGCTCCTCCCTCTGCCTGAGGCACCTGTCTGATGCCAGCACTCGGGCTGGTGGCATCTCCTCTCTGGGAAAATCAGTCCCTAGCCCCAAAATGGGCCAGAACAACCACTTGTGACTCTCCTGGGGGGAAGAGAGGAGTTGCTCTAACACCCAATAGCCCTCCCAATTCAAAGTGAACCCTGCATCTATAATTTCTGTCCTTTGGCTGTTTGGGATCTGTTATCAGGAGCCATCTCCCCGTGGGGATTAATAATTCTGTGTCTCGCTTTTGCTGTTTGTCCCCTGCACTAGTGACAGAGGAAAACCCCACCAACACCATCTTTCTCTTTGCATCTCCACAGGCACAGAACTCCACACTGGTTTCTGCCTTTTGGGAGGAATAAAAATCTCTGCTCAGCCTCCCTAGGCAGCTTCTGGGGTGCTGGAGCTGGTGGGTGAGGAAGCTGCTGGTTCTCCAATCCATCCAGGTTGGACCTGTGGGTGGAGCAGAGCTGGATCCAAAGGAGCTGGGCACATTAAACCCAGCTCATGTCTCTGCTCCAGCAGTGCTCCCAAATCAGCCTGAGCCCTTTTCCCTCCTGCCACCCTGCCCTCCCTCCTCCTGGGGGGAAGGAGGCAGAGTTTGGGCTGATCGATGCTCCCGTGCCATTCCCAAGGGTGATTCACAAGGCTCCTGTGAATCAGAGGGCAGGAAAGAGGGCAAGCATGGAGTTTGTCCCCAGGCTGAGAAGGGAACAGCAGAGATGGAGAGATAGCTCCTCCCTGCACACAAAGCCCTGCTCAGGAAAAGCTCTGGGATCCCAGGAATTCCCTTCAAACCTGGCTGTACACCCACCCTGGCAGGATTATCCATGAGCTGAGAGATGGGAACACCAGGGGCCACCGGGTTCCACCAAGCACTGGCAGTGTGAGCCAAAAGCCCCTGGGATGGTGGATGCTCCTCAAGCTCTGCAGGATGTGGGCTGGAGAGCTGGGATGCCCTCGGGGCTGGCTGTCCCCTGGGTGTCCCCAAGGCTGGCCCTGGTGGCAGCGTAGCAGTGGGAGGTGGGGTCACACCGAGGGACAGGCCCTCATGTCCCCCCCAGAACAAGAGGACCCAGTTGTCTGCCCCACTCTCACCCCTAAAATCATCTCCCTGAACCCCAGCAGGGTGGGTAGAGCAGGGCTGGTGCTGTCAGGGTGGGGGACACGGGCAGAGGGGGACACAGCAATGGTGGGACCCCTGCTGACAGCCAGCATCCCCACCCTGCTCCCCTTCAATTAAAACCATCCCGGAACCAGGGGAACGAGAGAGAGCCCTGCAATGAGGCTGTCCTCCACACCCAGGGGTTTTGGGGTTGGCATGGGGGAAGAGGCACCCCGAGAGGCAGGACTGGGATCGAGAGAGCAGGATCCTAACTCGCTGAAGCACCGCTGTCCCTGAACGCCCTCCGGTGGCACCTGGGACACAGCTGCGCCAGTGGCACCGAGGAGCGCCGGCCTTTACCGCTCACGGGACACTTTTTGCCAAGAGGGACATTTGGGGAGGGGGATCTGTCGGAGACGGACCCTCCCTGCAGAGCATCCCGCATCCCCCAGGGCCCCCGCAGCCCCGAGAGCCGCAGAACCGGCCAAACCAAACCCGGCTCCCTTCGGGGCTTTTCCGGCTGGAAGGTGAATTCTGCAGGCTGGAATGAGCCGGGAGCTGTCACGCTGGCTTTACTCGGCTGTTCGCAGCCACCGCCTGCGCTGTCTCGTACATCCCGGCAGGATCGCTTCCCTTTCCCTGCCCGCCCCTCTCATCCCGCCCTCGGACGCTCCGAGCTCCACAAGGAACCCATCCAACCAGCCAGGGATGCAGAGCGACGGGGCAGGCGATTTTCCATCCTTCACTCCGCCAGGATTTCACTCTCAGTTCCCCCTTTGTTGCATTTTCCCCCCTTTTCCTTTATTTTCTGTTTCCCTGTCGATCCCAGGCGGCTGAAGGGCCCCCTCTCCTGGAGATGGAGATGGGGATGGAGATGGAGATGGAGATGGAGATGGAGATGGAGATGGAGATGGAGGTGGAGATGGAGATGGAGATGATATGGAGATGAGATGGAGATGTCCATCCCAACCTTGCTGCCCGTGAATCCATCCTTCCCTTCCAGTCAGGGCATCACCCACTCTCAAACTCAAACCCTTCCGGGGAAAAATTCCAGCCGGGACTGGAATCCCGAAGGGCTCCAGAGGGCACTGAGCCCATCCGAGGTGGCCCCAGCCTCGGGAGAGAAGAGGAGCTTTGTCTGCTCCATCCACTGTCTGCACCTGGAATCTGGGCTGTGGAGGAGCCAGGAGGGACCAGCACCCAGCTGGGACCCCTGTGGCCACCACGGTGGTGGCATCTCCTGTGTGGAGGAGCTGGGTGGGACCAGCACCCTCTGTGTCTCCCCGCACGGACCATCCTCAGCCCGATTCCCGCACCAGCCCTGGGGATGCTGAGGCTCTTGGGGCCTGCGGGGCAAGAAGAAACCTCGATGCCAAAGTATTATTTCCCTGTTCCTCGGTCGGATGGACCGGGAACACCCGGGGCTGGGCACCGTTCCCCACCGAGCTGGGTTCGTGCCCAGATTTCCCCCCCCGGGGAGGGGGCTCCAGGCTCCAGCGGTGCCGTGATGAGGACTTTTTGTGGAATTCCCGTTCCCAGCCACCCCAAAGACGCCGAGACCGTGCAGGGCAGAGCTGGGTGCGTGCAGGGCACGGCAGAACCGGGCGGGTGCAGAGCAGGCACCGGGGCGGGGTGCGTGGCTCGGTGACCGCGGGTGCATTTCTGGTGCACTTTCAGCTGCTTTCAGTTCCTCCCAGAAGGAGCCTGGGAGAGCATGGAGCCCCTTCCACACCTCCCCGAGGCCAGAGGAACATTCCAGACGCCGCGGGGAACTCGGGGCTCAGCCCAGTAACACGTCCCTGGATCTTTCCTGCACGCTGTTGGAGCAAGGCTGTGCTTCCTAAAGATGGGCTGGGCTTGGCATCCCGCTCCCGTGGCTGCTGGGACCTCCCTGGTGCTGCACCCCGACTTTCCCTGTCCCCTGAGGTCCCTTTGTCCCCATGGAATCAGGGAATGGGTTGGGTTGGAAGGTACCTTAAAGATCACCTATTAATTCTATTAATTCATTCTATATTATGATGTCATATCATGTCGTTATATGACATTATATTATGTTATGCTCTCTGATATGTTTATGTGATGTCATGCTATATATTATTTGAGCAATTTTATTACATTATTGTTACTATTAATAACAATAATTCTACATATAATATCTCCTAGGATCACAGAATCAGGGAATGGGCTAGGTTGGAAGGGACCTTAAAGATATTATTATATTATATTATATTATATTATATTATATTATATTATATTATATTATATTATATTATATTATATTATATTATATTATATTATATTATATTATTATTTTTCATTGTCATTTGACCATTTTAACGTTATTTATTGTAGACTTTCTAACGCTTTTTATTCTTTTATTGCCATTTTAGCATCATTTCAATACTACTTTGGACCCATGTGAGCACACACCGGGCAGGAACCGCGGGGTCGGTCCCGGTCCCCGTGCTGCTCTTGGTGCGGGTCCCATTCCCAGTGCGGATCCCGGTGCCGGTGTTGCTCCGGTGCAGGTGCGGGTCCCTTTACCGATCCCCATGAGGCCGCCGGTGGCAGCCCCGCTCCCGGTGCAGTTCCCGCTCCCATTGCCGGTGGCAGTCCCGTTGCCGGTGGCAGCCCCGCTCCCACTGCCGGTGCGGCTCCCGTTGCCGCCGCCTGTTCCATTCCCGGTCGCGGTGCGGGTCCGGCTCCCGCTGCCGCTCCCGTTTTTGTTGCCGGTGCGGGAGCCGTTCTCATTGCCGGTGCAGGTCCCACTACCCGATGCCGGTCCCGGTACCTGTGGGGATGCCAGTACCGGTGCGTGTCCCAGTGCTGCTGCCGCTGCCGTTCCCAGTGCGGCTCCCGTTCCCGGTGCGTGTCCCATCCGCGGTGCGGATCTCACTGTCCCCGCTGTCCCTGCCGTTCCCGCTCTCGGTCCCTCTGTCCCCGCTGTCCCCGCTGTCGGTCCCGCTGTCCCCGCTGTCGGTTCCTCTGTCTCGGCTGTCGGTCCCTCTGTCCCCTCTGTCCCCGCTGTCCCTCTGTCCCCGCTGTCCCTCTGTCCCCGCTGTCGGTCCCTCTGTCCCCGCTGTCCCTGCTGTCCGTCCCTCTGTCCCGCTGTCGGTCCCTCTGTCCCCACTGTCCCTGCTGTCTGTCCCTCTGTCCCCACTGTCCCCGATTTGTGGCGCTGCCGGCGGTGACCGCCAGGTGGCGCCGCGCGCCTCCCGCTGCCCCCGCCCCGCCGCCGGCGCGGTGCTCGCGGCGCATGCGCGCTGCGCTCGGGGCGCTCCGGTTCCGGGCGCCGCTCCCTCCGTCCCTCCTTCCTTCCCTCCCTCCCTCGGTCCGTCCCTCCGGCCCCGCCGCCCCGGGACCCCCCGCGCCCCGCCCGCCCCGCGCCCCCCGCGCCCCCCGCGCCCGCCGCGCTGGGCCCCGCCGCGCTCCGGCGGCGGCGGCTCCGGCTTCCCCCGCCCCTTCCGCCCCCCCCGCGCCCCCCCGCCGGCCCAGCCGAGCCCGGAGGCCCCGGCGGCGCCGCATGGAGCAGCCGGCGGCGGGCTGAGCCCCTGCCCGCACGGAGGTGAGTGAGTGACGGCGGTGCTGGGAGCGGGCAGCCAGCGGGGCGCGGACAATGGGCCGGGGGGGGGCGCGGGTCCGGCCCCGCCTGACCCCCGGTGACCCCGCACGGCCGCTCCCGCCCCGCCGCAGTCCCCGGGGACCCCGCACCCCCTTCCCGTCCTGCGAGGGGACGGAGAGCGACCGCCGGCACAGCGAGGGATGCTGCGGGGGTCCGAGCCCGCCGGGGGTACCACCTCCCCCTGCCGCTGCATCCCCATCCCGTACAAAGGCCCGCGGGCTCAGCCCGGCTGCTCGGAGGGGTTGGCGGCGCCTGGTTGGGTTGAATGTTTGAAAATTTGGGGCTTTTTTTTTTGTTGTTGTTTTTTGATGGGTTTTTGGGGTTTTTTGTTGGTTTTTTGTTTTGGTTTTTGGGGTTTTTTTTCGGGCAACAAGGCGGCGGCGGGTTATTTATAGCCGCGGCTGTTTAGCGAGAGCGAAAGGGGTTGTGCCATCGGGCGGAAAAAAGAAAAAAGTCCCCCCCGAAAAATCAAAAAGTCCCAAAAAAAAAAAAAAAAATTAAAAAAAGGCGAATGGGAGGTGTGAGGGCTGGGGAGAGGGAGGAGGAAGAGGATGGAAGCCTTCCTCCCGGGACAGGGGTTTGTTCCCACTGGACCCACGCAGGAGCACGGCCCCATCCTGGCGAGGCAGGGAGTGTCCCGAGAGGTCCCCGGAGGGATGCGGGAGGTTTTGGGAGCATCCCCATCCTCCCTCGTGGTAACCCCCTGCAAAGGCAGGGAGTTTTGGGGAGTTTTGGGGTGCCTGTTTGCTCTTTGACAGCTGTCTGCCCCCAGCTTTTCGGTTTTGAGCAGGCGTTTGCCAAAAAAACCCTTCCGTGCCCCACTCCACATCCTGTCCCCGTCCCCAGGTGACAGCACCTGAGAAGGGGACACTGGGGTGATTTCTGGTGGAAAGTCACCCTGGTGAGGTTTTTGTAGGGTAAAGGAGGACCAGGAAATCCTCTTTGCAATGCGGGGCTGGGAGCAGCTTCTCTCCAGGCCTCCACCTGTCCCCCAGGTACCTCCAGCTCTCTGACCAGCAGCATCCTCTCTTTCTCTTCTAAAAGAATTTCAAAACCCCTGAAAAAGAAGCTCCTTCCCCCCCTTTTTTGCAGGAGGGCACCCGGCCGGGGCTGGTTTGGGGGAGCAGCACCGCAACGCTGCGAGCTGGCGGGTGAGATGAAGGAGGAACATTTTTCTTTCGATTAGAGTAATCGTAGGTGTTCGTTGTAATAACAGCAGATAACATCTTTCAGAGGCAGGGAGGATGTTGTCTAGTTTGGGGTGGGTTTGAGAATTTTTTTCTTTGGTTGTTTTTTGAAGTTTAAAGGACTTCATTGGGAGCTGGATGCACAGGAGGGGGTGGGTGTGGGTGGCTCCCACACACCTGTTCCCGTTGGGAATGAGGCTTCTGTGCCATCAAACTTCATTTCAACAGAGCCATCCTGGTGCTGGGCAGGTGCTGCCCCCTCCCCTGCTTGGGTTTGAAACTGAGATGCAGCATCCTTCACCCTGCCCACCCCGTGGTGATGGTGCTCCTCTGTGGAGGTCCCAAACTCCTCTCCCAGCCTGCCCGTGGGTCTGGCACGACAGGGTTTTATTTTGATTAATGAGAGAAATGCTGTCCCCAGCTCATTCCCCAGTGCCCTTTGGGTTCTCAGAGGTGTTGGCTGTACCTGCCCTGCCTGGCTCCTGGCTGCCAGGCTGGCCTTCCCACCGGGACATGCAGGAGCAGGGCCGTGGGGATGGACCTGGGGGACGAGATCCATCCCTGGGGCTCCTGCACCCAGGATGCCCCGCTGGGCAAACAGGGGAGCTGGGTTTTGGTTCACCTGAGCACATCCTGAGCCTCAGTTTGGGAGTGGGGAGCTTGCAGAAGGAACAAACCCTGGTCTGGCAGGGCTGGGAACAGCCAAACCCAGCACTCAGCTCTGCCCAATCCGCCAGGCTGCTCCCTGGCTAATTTTTTTAATGATTATTAATTTCTTTCATGTGCTGCTGCACATCCTCCTGGAGGAGAGCAGGGGCGATGCCCGTGGTTTCCCGGCAGGCACAGGATGCTGCTTTGAAGCTGTGGATCCCCTCGGGCAGCATCTCCAGGTCCTTCTCCCAGCCCAGCATCCCGAGGGATGCGCGGGGCGGGCGGATGCGGGCGCGGGGCCGGGGCTGGCCCGGGTGACACGGGCAGGAACCGCTGGCTGTCACATGGGGCCTTCGGGGGGCTGCTTTGGCAGCTGCCCCGTGCGGTTTCCTCCTCCTCTTCCTCGGAAAGTCTCGGCTTTGAGGCAGAAATTAGGTGACGATTAAAAAGAGAATGAGGCTCAGAGGAGGAAGGCCTGTGTCGGGCCGAGGGGCAGCCGCTGGTGTTGGAACCACCTCCCTCTTTAAAACTGAAAGGCAGATTTATGGTGTGTAATTATAACAATGCCACAGTCCTGTGCCATGAATATCCATGATCTGAGAAGATAAAAAAGCCTGGGCTGGCTGCAGCGTGTTCTTGATGGGGTTTGCTCAGGCAGTTTCCTCTTTAGCAGGGAAAAAAAAATTCTCTTTATGAGGGCAGGCTATGAATTTTGTATCCTCGCTGCATTTATCAAATATAAATGCTGGTGACATCCGTGAGCTGAAAGCCCAAACAAGCGGCCTATGGGACTGGGAGGATTCAGCTCCTGCACGGGGTGGGAAACATGGGGTGAACCTTTGGGCATCCCTTGCACTGGCTCCAGGGTTTTCCAGCTGGTGGAAACCTCCATCCTGCTGATTTTGGGCTGTTTGGAACTAAGGCCTGGCCGGTGGGAAGCGCTGACTCAGGGCTTTGGGCTGGAGCTCTCCTTGAGCAACAGCCTGTGCTTGCTGTCCCACGGGACCCTGCATGGGGAACAGGGCTGAAAGCCCCAGCCATGGGAAATCCCCTCCTTAAACCTCCTTCCAGGCTTCAGCTAAATCCCTCCACGGCCTAGAGAGTGGAGTTTATTCCCTGGATTTCTGGTGCTGCGTTTCAGACCGGTGGGATCCAGACCCCTGCCTGAAATTTTTGTTCCATGCCAGGTGTAAATTCAAAATTTAAGCAAAAATCAGCTTGGAACAGCAGGGGCTTGGAGCTGGGGGGCTGTTCACAGTTGTGGATCCACTGTGGACCCCAGCTGGTGCTCCCCAGCCCAGAACTGCCGGGCTCTGCCCTCCTCTGGGTCCTGGCGCTCCTGGCAGTGTCCCCAAGGTGCCACCAGGCTGGGTTTGGGTGCCATCTCCAGCTTTCCCCGGGCTGGCTGGCAAAGAAACCCACCCAGCACTGTGGTGATGGGAACCCCTCAGGTCCCCAGACTGTGTTTTTTGGGGTGAACACCCCAGCCTCGATTTCTGCCAAAAGCAGAGGGCCGTGTGCCGTGTCCCCGTGCTGGGGAAGGTGACAGAGGTGCTGGGGAGCAGCGTGACGCCTTTTCCGGAAGGCTGTGGGCACGTGGTGGAAACAGGGCCACGTTCTCACTGAGCTCTTCCTCCCGCAGCTCTGCCCCTTATCTCCTTCCTCCTGCTTGCCCCTTGTTTCACTTCCTCCTTCCCAAAATACTCCCAGCCCTCACTGACGCCACGGCAGCGCTGCCGGCGGTGACCCCAGGGGAGGGGATGAATTCAGCAATATTTGGGTGGGGTTTTGGGGTTGCTCTGTCTGTGTCCCCCCCTTGTGCCCCCCAGGCTGGCACGACCCCAGCGCCCAAGCCCAAGAAAGCCTGGTTTGATTGTGGGGCCGGTGACTTCATCCCATGCCGGGGGCTGGAGCGGTGGGAATAAAGCTGGGTTTGTTCCCCTCCCTCCCACACACCCGTCCCAGAGCACAGCACCCCCGGGCAGCACATCCCCCTGGGCTTCAGGAGCTGCACGTTCCACAGTCCCAGTGGTTTTCATGCTGCAGGGAGCAGTTTTGGTTTATTTCTTTTGGATCTCAGGCCTGGGAAGCTCTCAGGGCTGGATGTTTCCATGTGTGGGTCACCAGGGTGAGCAGGGCTCTGGCTGTGTAGCCTGGGAGAGGAGTGGGATGGACTTCTGGAGGTCATCTCTGTTCCCTTTCCTTCTCTGGGCATCTCCACACTGCACTGGACTTTTCCTTGGTGCAGATGCTGCACTCAAAAACTCAGTTCTTAAGAAGCTGGATCCGTGCAAATGCCTCCTAATCTGGGTGAGCAGCTGCTCCCACCCCGACTGCAGGGGCTGAGCCGGCCTGGAGCTCCCCCTTCCACCTCAGTTTGGGGATATTTTGGACGCAGGACCTGTTCTTGGAGGGAGAAGAGATGCTCACCTGGCCTGAGAGCATCCTTGGGGGAGAGCTGCATCCTCCTCCCACCTCATACCTGCCGTGCCCCATTCTCAGCTGTGCCCTGTTCCCGCCGTGCCCCCTTCTCAGCCATCCTTTCCCCCCACACAGGTCTCATGGTACCAAGTGACGTGTCCCCCCTGTGAGAGTCGCTCCCCCAACCTCCTGAGAAGATGTCAGGGATGCAGGTAAGCTCTGGGTGAGGAGAGGAGGGCATGGAGCCGTCCATAAGGCTGGCTCATCCATCCATGGAGCCATCCAGAGGTAGCCCCAGCGCTCGGGAGGGACGTGGGGACAGTTGGTTTAAATAGGCTCCCTTTGGGTTCCCATCTGTGAGGAGAGTCCCCGAGGGTCAGGGGGTGCCAGGGGTGGGTGGCACGCTCGGGCAGGGCTCTGATGGCACTCCCTGCTCCTGCCAGGCCGTGTGGCCATCCGGTACAGAATGTATCGCCAAGTACAACTTCCACGGTACCGCCGAGCAGGACCTGCCCTTCAGCAAAGGAGACGTCCTCACCATCGTCGCTGTCACCAAGGTGAGCTGTCCCTTGTCCCTGTCCCTGCACCCCCTGACACGTGCCAGTGGCAGCCCCTGGTCCTGCCAGTCCCGCTGGCTGGGTGTGAATCTGGCCGGGAGCTTGGTTAATTAATTCATGGCCTCGTTAGTTAAGGTTTCTCCAAAAGGCGAGTGCCTCCCGGGAGGTGGAGGAGGGATGGGAGAGGCAGCAGGGCTGGGCTCCTCTCCAGGGAAGGAAAAGAGGGGCTCTGGGTTTGGGGGCGCTCTGGGATGCTTGGCAGGTCAGGAGGGGGATCACAGTGAGCCCTGTGGGGCCAGCACTGGGGTTTGGTGGTCCCAGCACCGACCCCAATGCCCTGCTCATCCCATCCTTCCTGCAGCCAGCAAGGGGAACCCCCAGAGGGCTCCTCGGGTGGGATGCAGGGGCCGTGGGCTCGTTGTGACATCCTGCTGTCCCCACAGGATCCCAACTGGTACAAGGCGAAGAACAAGGTGGGCAGGGAGGGCATCATTCCTGCTAACTACGTCCAGAAGCGGGAAGGGGTCAAAGCTGGCATCAAGCTCAGCCTCATGCCGTGAGTACCCAGCCAGGGCTCTGGGGCTGCAGCATCCCTGTGGCCCAGCAGAAGGGATATTCCTCACAGGGCACAAGGGGCAGCAGCGTGGATTTGGGATTGGGATTTGCTGCTGCTGGGGAGAGCTCTGGGTGTTTTGAGAGCTGCCTGCATGGCTGGGAAGGTGATTCGATAGTTGGGTTGTGTTTTAAATTGGGGTTGTTTTGTACCCAAGGCTCGGGTTAGGGTTAGGCTAACCTAGGGTCAGGTTTACCTAGTTTTACCTAACCTAGGGTTTGGTAAAGGCTGCTGGGAGGAAGAGGGAAGATTGGAATGGGGTCTGTACAGGAGGAATGGGAGACAGGCAGGTTTGATGTTCCTGCTGCATCCCGGAGCTGCCAGTGACTCCCAGGCTGGAGGAGGAACCTCCTGGGAGCGTGCAGAGGGACAGAATCCCAGCTGGGGCCCGGAGGAGGGGAGCAGGACACCATGGAGGGAGCTGTGTCACGGCGTGGGTGGGGACAGCGAGGAGCAGCACGGTGACAGTGAGGAGCACCGTCCCCACGCAGGCAGGGCCAAAAGCTGCTGCACACCCAACCACAGCCCCACAGGGGTGCAGGCAGCCCTGACCCCGCCCTGCATGGCCCTGCAGGTGGTTCCACGGGAAGATCACACGGGAGCAGGCGGAGAGGCTGCTGTACCCCCCCGAGACGGGGCTGTTCCTGGTGCGGGAGAGCACCAACTACCCCGGGGACTACACACTGTGCGTCAGCTGCGAGGGCAAGGTGGAGCACTACCGCATCATCTACTCCTCCAGCAAGCTCAGCATCGACGAGGAGGTCTACTTTGAGAACCTCATGCAGCTGGTGGAGGTGAGAATCCACCGCTGGAATCCCCTATGGACATCAGAGCTTGTGGGGTTGCAGGGCTGGGGGGCGGTGGGTGCTCTTCCTTTCTGCTGGGGTGGGGATGCTGGGGACAGAGGGAGGAGGAGGAGGAGGAGGGACAAGGGCTCTCGGCTGCCACCAGGCCTGTCCGTGGCCTCGTGCTGCCACCTGGTGGGACCTCAGAGCCCGGCACCACTGGGTGTCACCCCCCCCACCGTGCCGGGGTGTCACCCACGCCCCACTGTGTCCCCCCAGCATTACACCACAGACGCAGACGGGCTCTGCACCCGCCTCATCAAACCCAAGCTGATGGAGGGCACGGTGGCAGCACAGGACGAGTTCTCCCGCAGTGAGTGGCCGTGGTGCCCCCTCCCCTGCCCCTGGGCACCCCCCAGCACCCCCTCACTCCCCCTTCTCCCCCCATGCAGGCGGCTGGGCCCTCAACATGAAGGACCTCAAGTTGCTACAGATCATTGGCAAAGGGGAATTCGGAGGTGAGCCCACTGTCCCCAGCCCGTGGTGGCCCTGAATGGTGGTGGGGGGGCTCCTGTGCAGCTCCCCCCAGGGTGCTGTGGGGCCCCAGGAGGTTGGGATGCTTCCCAGTGCCTCCTGTGCCCGTCTCTCCTGGCCTGCAGACGTGATGCTGGGGGACTACCGGGGGAACAAAGTCGCCGTGAAGTGCATTAAAAACGACGCCACAGCGCAGGCCTTCCTGGCAGAGGCGTCCGTCATGACGTGAGTGTCACCCTCACTGGGGGGACAGCGTGAGGGAGGGGGCACCTCTGTCCCTGTCAGCAGCGCTGGGTGGCCCCTGACACCGCTGTTGTCCCCAAACCCCTGCCCTGAGCCCTCTTGTGCTGCGCAGGCAGCTCCGACACAGCAACCTGGTGCAGCTGCTGGGGGTGATTGTGGAGGAGAAGAGTGGCCTTTACATCGTCACCGAGTACATGGCCAAGGTGAGACCCCCCCCCTGCCACCTGCCCTCCCCCTCTGTCCCCTTGTCCTTCCCACGCTCCTGGGGCTTCACCCTGGCACAGCTGGGTCATGCCAGGGGGCACAGTGGGGGCTGCAGGTGGCATGTCCCTTGTCCCATTGCTGGCTCCCAGCAGGGGTTGACATCCCCAGATCTGCCCCTTGGGGAGGGACATCATCCTTGTGTCCTGCCCCTCGTTTAACGGACATCTGCCTTGGTCCTGCTCCATCTTGAAGGGACATCTTCCTTGGTCCTGCCCCATGAGGGAGGGACATCTCCCCTGGTCCTACCCCATCTTAAAGGGACATCATTCCTGGGTCCTGCCCCATCCTAAAGGGACATCATTCCTGGGTCCTGCCCCATCCTAAAGGGACATCATCCCTGGGTTCTGCCCCATGAGGGAGGGACATCATTCCTGGTTCCTGCCCCATCTTAAAGGGACATCATCTCCAGATCCTGCCCCATCTTTAAGGGATGTCATCCCTGGGTCCTGCCCCATATTAAAGGGACATCTGCCCTGATCCTGTCCTACAAGGGAGGGGTGTCATCCCCTTGTCCTGCCCCACAAGGGAGGGGGCAGCAGGTGGGCTGCTGGCCCTGCTGACCCCCTCTCTGTGTCCATCCTGCCTCCAGGGCAGCCTAGTAGACTACCTGCGGTCGCGCGGGCGGTCGGTGCTTGGGGCAGACTGTCTGCTCAAGTTCTCCTTGTAAGTACCAGGCAAGGCCGTGCCCACCTCCCTGACCTGCCCCACCCATGCTTTGGGGCCACCCTGCCAACCCCCTTCTGCCTCCCACCCCTCCCAGAGATGTCTGTGAAGCCATGGAGTACCTGGAAGCCAACAACTTCGTGCACCGGGACCTGGCGGCCAGGAACGTGCTGGTCTCGGAGGACAACATCGCCAAGGTCAGCGACTTTGGGCTCACCAAGGAAGCCTCCTCCACACAGGACACAGGCAAGCTGCCTGTCAAGTGGACAGCACCAGAAGCACTTAGAGAAAAGGTGGGTGAGCAGAGCAGAGGGGGAGCTTGGGTGTGGTGGAAGCTGCAGGAAGGGGGAACATCCCAGGTTGTCCCAGAGTGGACAGGAGGGGCCACTTGGCACTGTCTGACCCCCAAAGCAGCTGCCCTGAGGGTGGGGAAGATCCCTTGCCACCCTTTGTCCTGTGATGTGTGCTGGGATAGCAGGCCAAGCCTGTCTCCACAAATGAAAAACATTCCACCAGGTAATTGGAAGGAAATAGTAAATGCAGATTGAATTAAAGAAGTATAGTTACACCATGAGGTCTGATTTTTAAATATGCTGTGAAAGGGAGTAACATCTTTTATAAAGATCCATCTTTTTTTGTATAAATAAATTTGACCTAATAGGTCATGTACATAGACCCAAGGATCTCTAATTCTTGAGGCTCAAAAGATGCCTTGGGAAGGTGAGGAGCCCACTCTTCCCATGCATCCAAAAATTATTTGGGGATGGTCCTATAATATCATGCCTGATACAGCTTTTTGAATATCTTTTGGGATTGGCCAAACATCTACTGGCACACCAACCAAACAGGTGGAAAATGATTTCTTGGGGGCCACGTTGGACAAACATATGGTACCTAAACCTGAAGCATTAGCTGAAGTCACCCAAACATTTGTTTTAGGTTGGCAAATCTGCATGGCTAAAAGCAAGCAAAAGCAAAAAGGCAGAAGCATAACTTTCGATTGAGCCCCATATTTTTCTTAAACTATTATCCAACAAAAGAATTCTCCAACACTACTGATTCCCACACCCAAAGTCCACAATCTTCTGTGGAGCTGTAGATCCCACACCCCTGCCTGAGCCTGCTTCTCTCCCTGCAGAAATTCTCCACCAAGTCGGACGTGTGGAGCTTCGGGATCCTCCTCTGGGAAATCTACTCCTTCGGGCGAGTGCCTTATCCGAGAATTGTGAGTGATGAGCACCCCCAGGGGCTGGATCCTGGGGGGGGAAGCTGAGCCCAGATTTTTGGGGAGAGCCCCTCCCTGACACCCCAAATTCCCCACAGCCCCTGAAGGACGTGGTGCCCCGCGTGGAGAAGGGCTACAAGATGGATGCTCCGGACGGGTGTCCGGCCGTCGTCTACGAGGTGATGAAGAAGTGCTGGACGCTGGACCCCGGCCACCGGCCATCCTTCCACCAGCTCCGTGAACAGCTAGTGCATATCAAAGAGAAGGAGCTCTACCTGTGAGGGGGGGCTCTGCCACCCCACAGCCGCAGGGGACCCACGCTGAGGGGGGGAACCAGGGTGTGCTCAGCCCCCCTGCCCCACCACGGCACCAGGAGGGAGCCCCGGGGGTGTGGTGCCCCCCTCCAATTCCCCCCGGTTGCTTCCAAATTTCCAAATCTGTCAGTTTTTTGTTTTTTTTATTTTCCAGGTTTGGGTTTTTTGTTTTCATTTTTGTCTCCCACGCTGGTTTTGTTTTTTATTTTTGTGGGGTATTTTTGTTATTTTCTCGGTTTTGGGGGGAGCGTTTATTGTTTTGGGTTTCTTTTTTTTTTTTTTTTGTCGTTGTTTTTTTATTATTTCGAGCAAGGGCCCAGCTGAGCGTTGGGCATTTTACTAAAGTACGAATCTTATTTTTTAATGTAATTAAAAGAAGAAAAAAAAAAAAAAAAAGGAAAAAAAAAGAGAGAAGAAGGTTGTTCAAAGGAGAATAATAATAAATAAACCAATGAAACGGACACATGAAAAGGAAACCCCCAGCGACAGAAGTGATGGTTGATGGGGAGACGCTGGACTCGCCGCCCGGTCGGGAGAGCGCAGCCGCGTCCCCGCCAGACGCTTTTTCTTTTTTGGGTTGTTTTGCTTTAAACTCGTTGCAATGTTTGCATGCTGTCTCCAGAGGCCTTTTTTTCCAGTCCTGTCCAGTGCTTTATTCTCATGTAATGCTACCGACTGTGAGATTAAAAACTGTAATAAAAAACCATTCCATACGGACGCGGCACACCCGGCCTCGGCCCCCCTCTGTTGCCAGCGGCTCTCGGGGTCCCCTGGCAGGGGAAAAAGTGGGGGTGGACCCCCCATCTCCTCCCCAAATCAGTGAGGATGAGCAGCCTGGGCAGCACTTGGCTGCATCCTGCCTGTGAAAGCTGGCTGTGACAGGGATGAAGTGATGCCAAAGCTCCCCTTTAGTCCAGGCTTCACTTTTTACTTTCTGATGCTCTTGGGGAGCAGTTTGGGGCTGATTCCTGAACGTCGCTGCCTTCCCTGCTTATCCCACCTGTGCAGGTGAGACCCCGATGTCCCGGGCCCCGTCCCCACAGTTGGAATCCCCGGAGGGAGCCGGGTGGAGGTGGCGTCTGGCAGGTTTAGAATAGTTCCGCTCCTCCGCAGGGAATTATTCAGCGTTAAACGCCGGCTGCCGGCTTGGCAAGCCCCGGGCGGGAGCTCTCCACCTGCTTCGGGCCGGGATCGAGACCGAGATTCCTCTTGGAGCGGGGTTAAAGGGGAAAAAAAGGAGTGGTGGGACACGGGCAGAGCTCAGGGGTGTGGGATGGAGCCTGCAGAGGGGAGATGTGCTGCTGACGCCCTTCCCTGAGACCTCGGGGTGTCAGAAGGGGATGGGATAGGGATGAGGGATGTGATGGAGCTCCGTGGGGTTTCCTCTCCCCTGGACTGACCCCCCTCCTCTTGTCCACGTCCCCCCCCCCGTTCCTGCCAGTGCTCCAGCAGGGCCCAGCCCGATAAGCAGCTTTACTTTTTGGGCTTATGAAGATTAAAGTCATTTACAGGCAAAGCCTGCAAGAAACGGCTTTGGGAATGGAGAGAAATACCCAGAACCTTCACGTGATGGGAGACAGCAGGGAGGGCTCTGCTCCTGTCCCCCACTGTGTCCCCTCCCGTCCCCTTGCCCTGGGTTACTGCCAGCTACTGTCAAAAAAGGGGAGGAAATTCACCCCAAAATTATTGAGATCTTCAATTATTTCAATTTTTGATTTTCCTCCAAATGGCACCACACTTCCCATTTCTGAGGCTGTGCCTGGTCTCAGGGGTGGTGTTTGGTGCCTCAGCATCCTCTGGGATGTAGTTGAAGGATGCTGAGAGATCTGCTGGAAGAAATTGTGTTCTTCTCTACAAATCAGGGAATTTAACCCTGATTTGCCAAGGTCCTGCCCCTCCTGTCACCACCGTGCCTCAGTTTCCTCACACGGAGCCTCTGGGTCTCTCTCACTCGGGCCTGGAGCTGCTCCTCCTGGATCCCTCCAGGGATTTGTCCCAAGGGATTTTGGGGCTCTGTCCATCAGCAGCAGCGTGGGCAGAGGGGACAGGCCGAGTGACACCCCGGGGCTCTCTGTGCTGGCTCACGTCACGTCCCCTTCCTCCTGCTCCTCCTCCTCCTCCTCCTCCCTCGGGCACCGAGTCGGGCACAGGGCCCGGCAGTGTCAGCTCCCATCCTGCCTCAAATTCCCGGCTGAATCATCACCGTGCAGGGCGTTATTCCCATGGCACACGGGGCCCTCTCCCTGCTGTGCCAGGAGGGAACACGGCAGAGGGAACAGGAACACGGGGCTTTAAAAAAGCTCTGGAAAATCCAGCTGGAAAATCTCCTCTCCACCCCACTCAGTGGGATCCCAGCTCAGGATTCCAGATGGATCAGGACAGGGCTGGGGAGAGCTGGGGTTTGTTTGGGGTGTGGAAAGAGCCGTCTCCAAAGTCACACATCCTTTGCTTTTCCATCCTTACCCATCACCTGCACCCCACACGGATTCCTGAGCCAAATTATCCTTTCCTGGCTCCCCCCTCTCCCTGCAGATCCTCTCTCTTCTCCATTAGGGAATATATACTTTTTTATATATACATTAGGGCTCCTTCCACCAGCTTTGGCCCTTTCCCATGTCCCCACACCCTGCCTGCCTTCTCCCCTTTACCCACAGAGCTGCAGAGAGCCTTCCTCACCCTAAACACCCCAAAATCCCTCCACAGGACCCCAATTCCAGCTGCAGAGAGCCTTCCTCACCCTAAACACCCCAAAATCCCCTCAAAGGACCCCAATTCCAGCTGCAGAGAGCCTTCCTCACCCTAAACACCCCAAAATCCCCTCAAAGGACCCCAGTTCCAGCTGCAGAGAGCCTTCCTCATCCTAAACACCCCAAAATCCCCTCAAAGGACCCCAGTTCCAGCTGCAGAGAGCCTTCCTCATCCTAAACACCCCAAAATCCCCTCAAAGGACCCAATTCCAGCTGCAGAGAGCCTTCCTCATCCTAAACACCCCAAAATCCCCTCAAAGGACCCCAGTTCCAGCTGCAGAGCCTTCCTCACCCTAAACACCCCAAAATCCCCTCAAAGGACCCAATTCCAGCTGCAGAGAGCCTTCCTCATCCTAAACACCCCAAAATCCCCTCAAAGGACCCAATTCCAGCGGGCTCCTCATTCCCCCGGGTGGCAGAGCCTCCATCCCGAGTAGAGGGGGTGCAATGAGCCCCCCACAAGCGACTCTCTCATTGCTGCTTGAGGCTAATTAGCAGCTCTAATTACGGCCCTTCCTCTCCATCCTCGGAGCACGGGCTTCCCGACCCCTGGCATCCCTCCCCCTCCGCGATCGACTTTATCACAAGGACTATTTTTAGCGTGATGTACAAAGCCATTCCCATCACCGTTCCGTGCCGTTCACCTCTCCCCCTCTCTCTCTCTCTCTTTCTCGTTCTATTTTTTTTTTTGGTGCTTTTTTTTTTTAATTTTTTTTTTTCTCTTCTGGGCACTCCAGGAATGAAGGCAAGGCTGGGAAGATCCCCCGTGGGAATGCTGCGTGTGTGCGCGGCCGTGTGTGCGAGCGCCTTTGCTCGGGGCTCGCTCTCCACCAGCGGCACGGAGCAGCACATGCTCTCCCCATGTGCCTGTTTACATGCTCTGTATGTCTGTCCGGCCTCATTTGTGTCACGGCTCGGCTGCAGACACCGCCGTGGGAGCCGCCCCCCGCCGCCCCCAGCACCTCCCTCCTCTTCCTCACCTCGCACAGTCCCCCTGCTCCCGGCGGGAATTGCAGCCGCTGCTCTGCCGGGAGCTGCTTCTCCTCCTCCTTTGCCAAAGCACTCGGGGCACCCCAAAACTTCTCTGTGCTCTGGGGAGGGGCTGTGTGTCCCGTGGGATAGGACAGTTCCCACCCTAAAACCCCATCCCTTGGGACCAGGGCTCTGTGTCCTGTGTGACCATTCCCACCCTAAAACCCCATCCCTTGGGACCAGGGCTGTGTGTCCTGTGTGACCATTCCCACCCTAAAACCCCATCCCTTGGGACCAGGGCTCTGTGTCCTGTGTGACCATTGCCACCCTAAAACCCCATCCCTTGGGACCAGGGCTGTGTGTCCTGTGTGACCATTCCCACCCTAAAACCCCATCCCTGGGGATGGATGTTCTGGATGACAGGACCATTCCCCCCCCAATCCCCATCCCTTGGGACCAGGGCTCTTTGTTCTGTGTAACTATTCCCACCCCAAAACCCCCATCCCTGGGCATGGATGTTCTGGATTATAAAACCATTCCCACCCCAAATCCCTGTCCCTCAGGATGAATGTTCTGGATGACAGGACCATTCCCACCCCAAACCCCACGATGGTGACTCTGGGCAACCCCATGCTCAGTGACACAAAGATGAGAACAGGGAATTCCGAGGGAATTGAGGGCACAGCCCAGCAGCATCCCCCACTCCTGGCTTCCCTTCCCAGCAGCACTCAGGGGCTCCCAGGGGCTCTCCCAGGGCAAGGATGATTTTTTTGATCCTGTGGAGATGATGTCAGGCTTGGTTCTATAGGAGTGGGGAGGCTTTCCATGGGAATGCCTCCCTAGGTCAGGGAAATCTTTGGTTTCACTTCCATGACAAGCTGAGCTGCAGTCCCTCTTCCTCAGCCAAGGCAAATTCCAGCTTTATGCAGTTGAGTAAATGACAGAAATAATTTCATTTGGTAATTTACCACACCCTTAACCTAAAATTTCTTCATTCCCTTGTCAGTGACATGGCAGCACTTTGATCCCCCTAAAGGATCTCTAGTGGGGATCCCACTGAAGGGATGTTTTTCTCAAGACCTTCAGGATATTTTCCCCCAATCTCCTGCGAGCTGGTGTTCCCCAACAGCAGCGGGACTCTCTGGATTGATGTCCCCGTGCCCGAGGGGCACAGCAGGGTGTCCCTGTCCCATCCCAGCTGGCCTGAGCGAAGGTGACCCTGCCCTGCGCCCGGGGTCAGCGCCGAGCGCGGCAGCTCCTGAGGTGGCGGTGCCTGTCCCCATCAGCAGAGGTGACAATCAGCTGCCAAGTGCCGGCCTGACTTCCCCGCAGCAGCAGCAGCAGCAGCAGCAGCAGCAGCAGCAGCAGCAGCAGCAGCAGCAGCATCGGGCTGCCTGCTTGCTTTGGAAACGCCTTCTCATTTCCCTCCCGTGGCGGCTCCAGCGCACACACGCGGCTTTCCAGGATTCCCTCACCTACTCCTATGGGGTCTCCAAAGGTTAAAAACGCCCATGTTCCCTGCATTTCAGGCCGACAAGGATCAGGCCTTCTGATGGCCTTATTGCCATGGCCCCGCAGGTCGAGGTCACCGAGCCTTCCCCTCTACAATCCACGGGACCGGCTGCTCCCGGGCATTTGGAGCATCCTCTGGAGCCCGGGCTGTGGTAACTGTGCCTTTGGAGCCAGTTACCTGGAAAGAAGAGCTGGAATGATCCCTCTCAGCATGGCAGAGGGAGCTGCTTGCTTCCAATTTAAATCAGGTGTCAACGCTGAGAGAGGATCCTCTTAACTTCCACCGTCTTGTCTGCGGCTGCGGCGGGGGGACGTCTCATCTCGCTGCCGTCTAATCCGTGGAGATGTGTGATATAGCATAAGCTAATATAATAGGTCATGCAAGGATTTACATCTCATTACGGCAGGTTAGAGTCCTGGCAGGAAGGATGACTCATCCTCACTTGAATATATTTCAGGGATGAGGAACGGTTCAGCTGCCCGAGGAAAGGCAAATGGGGAAATCAACCACCTCGGAGCATCATTTCCCAGCTCGCTGCACCCTCTGATTGTCCCCCCGGCTCTGCCTCCAGGTGGGCCACCGGCCTCTCCAGGAAAAGCTGAGGGGATGGGAGAGCTGCAGAACCTCTCTAGGGGTCTTTGCCTTTGCCTTGTGCTCCTTCCCTGTAAAACCCGGGCTGCAAGAGGCTGCAGAGCCCGAGCTGAGCGAGCATCCCCGCCACGAGGGGCGGGATCCGAGGCGCTGCCCGGCTTGTTTTCACCTACTTGCCTTGGCCCGGCGGTTCTGCTCGTCAGGAACTGTTTGCTCTTAGTTCCTCAGACAGGGAGGCTCCGTGGGAGCTGACCCATCTAACCCAGCTGGAAAAAATCGGTCCTGACTTCCAGTCTCTTATTGTTAATGGATGCTCGCAGCGAAATCCGGAGTGAGCGGAGCTCCCAGGACCAGCCACATCTGAAACCTGCTCTTGAGCCCACACGAGGCTCAGGCCAGCACCCAAGGACACAGCCAGGGGTGCTGGTCCTTCTCCCTGCCCCTCTTTCCAGCCAGACTGACAGCCAGAACGTGACCACGCTGCTGGCAATGGGACATCTGCAGAGCGCCCGGGGCTCCCAGCCTATTTCTCAGCAAGGCTGTGCCAGCTCATTGTGGGTTAAAATTAATTTTCCATGGGTTCTCCATGGGAAAGCGCTTAGGAGAGCCTGCAGATTGGTGTGAAAAGCAAAAATCATCACTTCAAAAAGCTGTTGAGGCTCCTGAGCTGCCAGCTCGGGGTGAGCAGCAGGAGCAGGGGCACCTGCCTGGTGGGGGATGCTGAGGGTGACACTGGAGTTGTGCCAAACAGAGGGACCTCCCTCATCCCAGCATCAGTTTGCACATTTGGGTGGACTCCAGGGAACTGCTGGCATCGATCAGGGGGCTCTGCTCTGCCAGGAGAGCCCTCACCAGGACAAATCCCTTGTTGTCACCTCCAAGAGCGTGTCCCAGTCCCTAAGAGCAGCACACTACCAAGCTGCTGGCCAGATTATTACCCTAGAAAAATGCATTATTTTTAGTCTGTTTTCCTCTTAAGACATAATTTTACCTTGGGTGGGGGGATGGGAGGAGATGGGCCATTTCCCCCTCCCTCTGTCACTTTGTTCTGTCGCTTCCCAGCTGTTCCATCATTTTAATCTGCAGAGATTGTCTTTATATTTCAGGAATGAAATGATTTCCCACAAGCCGGGATTGAGGTTTGGATCCGCGCTCATTTTTCAGGAGCAGAGAAGAAAAAAGGGAGAAATGTCTGTTAAAGCCAGGCTGGCCATCTGGAAGGGAGGTGCGTTGCTGATGCCATTAATTGCTCACCCCCCAAGGCCTGGAATGAGGCTGCAGTCAAAGGGAAGAGCAGGAGTGGGAGTGGGGCTGGAGAGAGCCAGGGGATGATGCAACACAATCAATGCCTGCTCCATCCTCCTCATTTAGGTGATCAATGAACGCCCTCGTGCCTGTGTTCTGGGGGCTGAGAGCAGCTTCGATATTAATTCATATAATAAAATCACAGGATCACAGAATCCCAGAATGGCTGGAGCCAGAAGGAACCATAAAGCTCCTCCAAGCTCCAAGCCCTGCCATGTGCAAGGACACCTTCCACTACCTCAGGTTGCTCCAAGCCCTGTCCAGCCTGGCCTCAGACACTTCCAGAGATGGGAATACTTCCAGGGATATCATTAATAGGATAAAGGGGAGGGAACTTTTGGGCACCAGCCCTTGGATGGATGAGCAAACAACAATTGTGACTGGTGCTGGTACATATGGCTTGTTCCGAGTGTCAAGCCCAGCTTCCCCTCCTGCCAGACCCCAAGGATGGGGAACAGAGTGGGAGAAAGGGCGCTGGGGTGGGTTTGCTCCTCGCTGGGATGGAGCAGCCGGGAATCACGGAGGGAAGGGTGTTCGGGGGGCTCCCCGCAGCCCTCACCGTGCCTCCATCCACCCCGGTATCCCCGGGGAGCTCTGGGGCTCCTTCTTCTTCCCGCGGGGGTGGCGCCACTCGCGGTGCCCCGGGGCGGGTCGGGACGGCGGCGGCTCCGCCCGGCGGAGGGCGGCGGGACCGGGGGAGGCGGCGGGACCGGGGGAGGCGGCGGGGCCGGGGGAGGCGGTGCCGCCGCCGCCGTGCAGGGACACACACACCGGAGCTGTGCGAGCCCCGGTGCTGCAGCGCCCGCTCCGCTCCCGGCCGGGACCGCTCCGCCATGGGCGGCCGGGCAGCGCGGCCCCGCTGACCCCGCACACTCCGACATCCCGGCATCCCGGACTCTGACATCCCGGCACCCCCGGCATCCCGGACTCTGACATCCCGGCACCCCCGGCATCCCGGCACTTCGGCACTCCAGCATCCCGGCAACTCCGCTCTGCTGACCCCGGCTCTCCTGGAGCTCCGGACTCCGCCGTCCCGGGACCTCTACTCCGTTGAGCCCGGTTCCTCCATCTCTCAGCACTCCGATATCCCGGGAACTCCGTGCTCCACCGTGCCAGGAACTCCGCTGCGCTGACCGCTGGTCCCGGCTCCTCGGGAATTCGGTACTGTGTGAGCTTGGCTCTGCTGATCCCTCATCCTCCATAACCCCCTATCCCCGCTCCCCGCGAACCCGCGGCTCCTCCCCGGGATCTCATGTCCCCTGTCCCCACCTCCTCCTGACCCGGTGCCCCCGCTCCCCAGGAGCCCAGCTCCTCTCATCCCGGCTCTTCCACCGCCCGGTGCCCCAGCTCCCCGGGCGCTCTGTGCTCCAGCTGCCCCGGAGCTCATCCCGGTGTCCCCATCTGCTCCCTAACCCGGCACTCCGGCTCTCCAGGAGCTCCCATCCACAGCATCCCGCTGATTCCCTATCCCGGCATCACAGCACCGACCATATCTGGGCTCCCTGGCGCTCCAGCTCACCCTTAGCCCCGTTCCTCGGGGGGTCCCCACATCCCAGCCCCCATCCCGGCCGGAGCCCCCCGGTGACCGCGGCTGTCCCGGCTGCAGATCCGCGCTGCCCCCCGGCCCCCGGGCCCCCCGGAGGTGCAGCCATGGCATTCATGGTGAAGAGCATGGTGGGGGGGCAGCTGAAGAACCTCACGGGCGGCCTGGGCGGCGAGGAGAAGAGCGAGGGCGAGAAGTCTCCGGCCGAGGCGCAGGGCATGACCCGCGAGGAGTATGAGGAGTACCAGCGGCAGCTGGTGGAGGAGAAGTGAGTGCGGGCGGCACCGGCACCGGCACCGGCACCGGCACCGGCACCGGCACGGGCTGAGCCCCGGGGTCCCTGCGGGAAGGGGGTGCTCCCGCTTCGGTCCCACATCCCGTGCATGGGAGATGGGGGGAGCCGGCGCTGGGGACAGCAGGACCGTGAGGGGGTTTGATGAGTCCCCTAATCCCTTAATCCGCTTCCTCGCCCGCCCGGGAGATGGGATTGTTTTCTCCTTCCAGGCTGCCCTGGCGGGGAGGAAATTGTGGGAAAACGGGACTTTTCAGAGAAAATGGGGGGTGCTGAGGTTGGGGGGAAGCGCAAACTCCGGGACGGGGGGCATGGGCTGTTGGTGATTGCCCCGTGTGCTTGGCAGGATGGAGAGAGATGCTCAGTTTGCCCAGCGCAAGGCGGAGAGAGCCACGGTCAGGTCCCACTTCCGAGACAAGTACAGGCTGCCCAAGGTACGGCTGTGCTGGAACGGGGCCACGAGGAGAGCCAAGCTCCAGATGGAGCTCTGGAGGGACGGGAAGGGACAAGGACTCCCTTGACTGGCTAGGGTTTGAGCCTCAAAGCCCAAACACAAACAAATTCCCCTCAAAACCATCCTTCTTCCCAAACTTTGGCCATTTTCCTTGTCCCTGAGCACCACAGCCCACCAGCCTGAGACAATGGGACTCCCAGCCTTGCTTGATCCCCCTCTCCCTGGCTTTTGCCCCCTAAATCCAGCTGGGTGAGGGAAAACCACCTTCACCCCAGACTCCCTGGAGCCAGGAGTGCAGCCAGGGTTGCACCTTCCTGGCTGGATTAGCCAGCTCAGCTCCTCTCCCTGGATTATTTGGCGAATGTCTCCCACCTAAACTCCGATTTTGGAATTTCCGCACGATGAACCATTCACTGAACACAATTTAATCAAGGGATAATTCAGCCTTTCTTGGAATTGCCACAAGCTCCTCTCCCTCCAAACCCACCCTGTATTCAGGGAGAGTCGCTCAGTGGTGAATACCCCAAATTGGAGCTGGGCTAATATTAGTTCCGAAGGGTCAGCTAAGCCAAGTGAGATTGCTCTGATTGTTTGGTGTTGTTCAGGCAGCCTGGATTCACCCCCCTGCTTCCCACCCCCCTTTTATATCCAGGAAATAAACAGCTGGAGAATTTCTTTTACCCTCTGCCAAAAGCCAGAAAAGGCAGAAAAAGAAGAGATGGAGATTTTTTTTGTTCTCCAAGGGAAACTGGGATTTGTTTGGATCTGGCCCCAGCGACCCTGGGTCCTTTCACTGCCTTCTTGTGCTTGAGATGTCCCTTCTCATCTTTTGACAAGTTTCTTCTGCTCATTACTGATCCCACTTGGCAGCCAGGCTGCCTCATCCCGAGTCTCCCCATGGCTTCGGGCTCAGAGCTGATCCCGACCGCCGCTGGGAGCAGTCGTTAAGCATAAGCCCAGCTTAATTAGGTGCCTAAACCCCCGCAGTGCGCGCTGGAAACCAGTCTGTACTGGTGCTGCGCGTGGGTTTCCATCTTGCCTCTCACTGTGGGTGCCCAGACTCTCCTCAGGCGGCATCAGCATCCCACCCCCACCCCCAGGGACCTTCCCACATGGTCCTGTAAGTGGGAAGGCAGCCCAAAGCCCCTCCTGTGGTGCTTCCAGGAGCCCCCTTCCCGCTGTGCCATCCCCTCTTCTGACTCTCTCTCCCGGCCCCTTCCAGAACGAGACGGATGACAACCAGATCCAGCTGGTGGGAGGCGACGTGGAGCTGCCCAAGGAGCTGGCCAAGATGATCGAGCAGGACAACGAGGAGGAGGAGGAGAAGAACTCGGTGATCGGCCAGCTCAGTAACATCCAGAACCTGGACCTTGATTCCTTGAAGGACAAAGCCTCGGCCACGCTAGAGGACCTGAAGCAATCGGCGGAGAAGTGCTCCGTGATGTGATGGGGCTGAGCAGGGAGGGGACGCAGCGCAGGCTCTGGCGGGGGCTGCTGCCTGCAGCGGGGACCCCAGCCACGTTGTCACCCTTGCCGTGTGTCACTCGGCTCCTCCTGAGCCACGTGGCCCCTTGAGCCCCTGACCCAGATGTCCCTGATGTGTGGCTTTCGTTTCGTTCTCCGGGCTGAGGTTAGAGCCAGGAGCCAGCACGTCCCCCCCGTACCCCACAGCCTGCCCCCGTGCCCAGGCAGGGGTGTCTGCAGCCAGAGCTGGGGAGGTGGCAGGAAGGAGAGTGACCTTGGGGTGTGATTGACTTGGAATGTGATTGGAGAGTGACAGACCTTGGAGAGTGACTGGCCTTGCAGTGTGACTGACCTCGGGGTGTGACTGACCTTGGGGTGTGACATTGGGACTCCCAGCCTTGCTTCATCCCCCTCTCCCTTGCTTTTGCCCCCTAAATCCTGCTAGGTGAGGGAAAACCACCTTCACCCCAGACTAACCCTAACCCACACTGACCTTGGGGTGTGACAGACCTTGCAGTGTGACTGCCCTTGGAGTGTGACTGTCCTTGGGGTGTGACTGACCTTGCAGTGTGACTGACCTTGCAGTGTGACTGTCCTTGGGGTGTGACAGACCTTGCAGTGTGACTGCCCTTGCAGTGTGACTGTCCTTGGGGTGTGACAGACCTTGCAGTGTGACTGCCCTTGCAGTGTGACTGTCCTTGGGGTGTGACTGACCTTGCAGTGTGACAGACCTTGCAGTGTGACTGTCCTTGGGCTGTGACTGACCTTGCAGTGTGACTGACCTTGCAGTGTGACTGACCTTGCAGTGTGACTGACCTTGCAGTGGTGGCCCCACGCTGTGGCTCTGCCTCCACGTTCCCACTCAGCCTCCCAGGAACGAGCGGGAGGCTCGGATTTGCCTCGCAAGGACGAGGCAGGGTGTGGAGCACCCCGCTCCCTGCATCCCATCCCCATCACCCGAGAAACAGCATCCCATCCCTGCCAGGAACACCAACCCCGTGCCCTTGAGGGCCCCTCTGAAGGAGCCAGCCGGGAAGGACCTGCCATACGATCCCTGTGGGAAGGGGGGTGCTGAAGCCTGAATTGACACCAGAGAGGAACAAAAGCCCTCCCTGGTGCTGAGCTGAGCCCGCAGCAGCCCTTCCCCGGAGCAGTGGTGTCCCTCTCCTGGGATGGGATCCTGTCCTTGTTCCTTCCAGGAGAAGAACAAAGCCATGAGGGAATATCTCCCTGTCCTCCCGCTCGTCGTGCTGTAGTCGTGCCGTGCTCGGTTGAGTGTCCCTCCCCTCCTGTGCTGTCCCCGTGCCATGGTACTGTTATAACCGGTGGAATAAATACCAGGAGATGTCTATGCATTTACTTTTCTCCCCCAGCTCTGTTTTCCTGGGCAAACTTTTCTATTTTCCTGGTTTTGGGGAAAAAAATGTTCCTATTTTCCTGGCAGCAGAATCCCAAAGAAAGCTCCTCTCCTGGCTGCACTCATATTTGGGACTAAGGGGATGCTACGAGCAGCTCATTGGCAGGAGTCAGGTTCAAAGCAAACAAAATTCCCATTTTTCTGCAGTTTTTTTGGTCTATTTTAATACAAAACCTTCAGAACTCTCAGTCTCAGGGGCACTGCAGGATGCCCAGTGCACTGCTCCAAGGAAGGACACTCTGCAGGGATGAGCCCGAGCTCGTGCAGGTGTGACCCAGCCCTGGTGGCATCCCGGCAGGCAGGGGGCTCCTGTGGTGAGGCTTCCTGGAAAAACTTGGCATGGGCTGGGAATTTATCGCTCCAAATCCCATGGGAGCTGATGAGCTGCAGTTTGGTTTTGCAAGGAAGGATGGGTCATCCAGGAAAACACAGGAGAGGGTGCTGGGAAACTGATATTATTCTTATTCTTATTCTTATTCTTATTCTTATTCTTATTCTTATTCTTATTCTTATTGAGTTTGGATCAAGCCATGCCTAGGGCTGCTGCACCAAGAGATTCCTTTCTGCCCCCAGCCCCCTGATAATCCTGTGCCAGGGCCAGGTAGTTCTGGGAAACTCCTGATGTCCATTCTCGAGAGGACAGACAGACAGACAGAGGCAGCTCAGGCGTGGACACACATCCTCCCAACCCTCCAGCCCCCGGGACCAGGGCACTCCAGCAGCTCCAGGGATGTGTGCTCCCATCAGATCCCCAACCCAGCGCTGGGAGCCGGGAGCAGCGAGAGGGGAGATTGGCAGGAGCAGCTTCAGCTCTGCAAGGAGATCATACCTGATGAGGATCAGCCCGAGCTGATCTAATCCCCCACCAGGAAAGGGATAGCAGGGAGCAGGCACGGCCCCAGCCCAGACCTCGCTGCTTAAATCCCAGCCCCAAGGCTCAGCCGGTGGGAGAGAGCGGGATCCGCACCGGGGCGGGGAACCACGCGGCTGGGATGGGGGCGAGAGGCTGGGATGGAGGGAGGAGAGTCTGGGATGGGGGTGAGAGGCCGGGATGGAGGGAGGATGGGCTGGGAAAGGGCAGCAGGGGCAGGCTTCCCCTCCTGCCTTTTCGCTGCCCACCAAGGGATGCATCCACGCTCACCCCACGGGAGAGCAGGATCCCAAGCGGAGCAGGGGATGCAGCCCCGCGGTTCATCCCCCCAGAACCAGCCAGGATCCTCTCCCGCACCTTTCCCTGCCCCCTCCCCTTGCCCTGCCCCCCGTGCCCGACCCCTGGGCTGTGCTCGGCGTTCTCCCGGCCCACGTGAGCCGCGCAAAGGCCGCGTGAAGCTCGGCGGGTTTATTTTAGGAGGCACCATGACCCCCAGGCATGTGAAAAGGCAGGCAGGCAGCCCCCGCTGCCCCCGCCCGGCTCCCGAGACGTGTTAAGCCTCAGCAGAGCGTTCCCGGCAAAGCCGAGCGGCGGCAGCGCCGAGGATGCTGCTGTCCCTGCTGTCCCTGCTGCCACCGCTGGGCCACAGCCTGCACTGGGGAGGAGAGGCTGGCATGGACGGAGGAGGGACTGGGATGGAGGGAGGAGAGACCGGGATGGAAGGAAGAGAGGTCGGGATGGAGGCATGAGTCTGGGATTGGGGGATGAGAGGCTGGGATGGAGGGATGAGAAGTCAGGATGGAGGGAGGAGAGGCTGGGATGGGGGGATGAGTCTGGGATTGGGGGATGAGAAGCTGGGATGGAAGGAGGAGAGGCTGGGATGAGAAGCTGGGATGGGGGATGAGAAGCTGGGATGGGGGATGAGAAGCTGGGATGGAGGGAGGAGAGGCTGGGATGGGAGTAAGAAGCTGGGATGGAGGGATGAGGTCAGAAAGGGGGCAGCAGGGGCAGGCAGCCCCTCCTGCCTTTTCCCTGCCCACCAAGGGATGCATCCCAGTTTCCAGCAGTTGCTGCTCCTGTATCCTGAGCATCCCTGCAGCCTCCATGCCATACGACTGCTCCGGGCATCAACACGCAGACTGAAAATCTTAAAGCAAAGAATAAGTGTGGATTAAAGCAGAAAATGTTGTTTTTCTCTCTCTCTTTTACAGGTCTTATATCATTCCCTCACCTTTGGGGCTGGGATTGGGATAGGTTTGTCCAAGCAAGCCCTTGCTGGTTGCTGGAAGACACTGGCAGTAACAAATTTTGTCAATAAAATAAAATAACCTTTATTGATCAAATAACATAAATTTTATTGACAAAACTCCTGCCCTCCTGCACCAGCCCATTGCTCAGCTGGCTGCAGGATCTTCCTCCTTCCCAGTGGTGAGTGTGGGACGGGTGAGTGTGGGACGAGTGAGTGGCTTCCCCAATGGATAAAGCATTAAATGAGCAATTGTTAAAGTGCTGAAACAAATGAGCTGCCACGGAAGGCTGGGGAATCTCCCTTCTCCTTTTTGCAGGCAATTAAACTTCCCTGAGAGTGGCTGTGGGAAGGGATGGCCCATCCATCCACCCACTGCTGGTCCAACAACCAGGATTAATCCAGATTAAAGAGCCCTGGGGAAGCCCAAGGCTGGCTCCACACACTACCCAGCTGTCCCCAGCACATCGTGCATGACCTCGCGCCACCCCACGCGCTGCCACCGCCAGGGTGACAGCCCAGCTGCCACTCCCCACCTCTCTGGGTGACGATCGGGCCCCAAGAGCCACCCTTGAGGGCTGGGAGAGCCCTTTGGAAGGGCTGGGTGGTGGCATGGATGGGACTGGAGGGGAGCAGCTCTTCCCTGAGCAGCACAGTGACAGAGGCCACGCTGCCAGGCTGGGCACTGCTCCCTTTGTGCCATCTTCCTGTGGGAAATCCAGGACTCTTGGACAACTAATCAATATCATTAATGAGAATCCATTTATTGTTTATATTATGTATTTATTTATACATTTTAAGTCTACTGATCACCTGATCACACATTTCTTATTGGTGTCTCTGCTTGTCCACGTGTCCTGGAATATGTGATTGGTGACGGTCCAGGTGGCTCACAGCTCTCTGTTACCTCTTTCTTGCAGTCTTGGAATTCAGTTTCTTTTCTTCTTTCTTATTTTAGCACAGTTTATATCTTAGTAACATTGATGAATTCTAGAGAGCCCTGAGAAAATCCTGCTAAGAGCAGTTACAAGCGGAGTAACCGGCGCACCCTGTCACTGCTCAGACACATCGCTCACCTTCCCTTGGTGACATTTGGGCAGCCAAAAACCCCCGTGCAGGTGACACTGACATCCACCCCGACTCCATCAGCCCCAGGGGAGCACCCAGAGGCTGGTCCTGCTCCCAGGGCTGGGGCTGGGCTGGGGCTGGGCCGTGCTGTGCTGGCGGCCGAGCGTGAAGGCAGATGCGATTATCCGCGCCGGCTGCTGCAGCCGCCACGGGCCGGGGAAGGACACGGGCTGGGAAAGCACTTTAAAGCCTCAGGGTATAATCTCTGCTCTGAATAATAATGATAATAAGAGTAAAAAGAGATAAAAAAGAGTAAAAAAAGATACACAAGTGCCTCGTCGCATCTGCCCGGGAAGCTCCGCGCCGGTTTGAGCACGGAGCAGCCGGC
The DNA here is from genome assembly GCF_012460135.2 of Molothrus ater. NCBI lineage: Eukaryota > Metazoa > Chordata > Aves > Passeriformes > Icteridae > Molothrus > Molothrus ater. Next base: position 3,476,319 of record NC_050490.2, read on the forward strand.
ACTGGGGTAGGATGTGGGGGGAGGCTGTCTTGGGAAGAGGTCATGGCTCAGAATATCCGTGGGACACCCCAAAAATGCCCCTGTTGCTCGCCTCAGCCCTTCTGCTTTCCCTCATGGCCCAGCCCGGCCCTTCCTCACCTGCCACAAAAATCTATTGGAGAAAACAGGAATTTACGTAATGGTTCGTGTTGTTCTGCCCCATGTTTTACACATACACACACAAAAAATAAAAAGATGGGAAGTGAAAACAAGGTCAAACCTTGCTTTGGCTGCCTCGTGTCCCTGGGGAGCACAGGAAGGGAGAGCACTGCTGGAGCAGAGGAGGGGACACCCCAGCTCTGCTCCTGGGGGAACAGGGACCAGGGTCCCCAGCCCACCTCAATGGCTCCAGGACCCCAGGCTGCCTCTGGGTCCTGGGCTTGCCTGGGGACCCCTGCTAGCCTTAAATCACAAACCTGAGCGCAGAGAAGGTGGAGAAATCAAAATTAAAATTTATTGAAGACAATAAATTACATTCCCTTGAGATACAGTAGATTTTTGAGACAAGTACCTTGTTTTACAGGACAGGCAATATCAGCACCCCATAACAATGACTCCTGGGAGCATAATTTGGATGTTGGGGATGCCAGGGCCCTGAGGAGTGGAGCAGGGCAGGCAGGATGCTGAGAGTGTCTCCCTGAAGGTGACTGACTGCTGCTCGTGCCCGACTCAATCGGTCCCCGCTGAGCACTGCTCACGGTCGTGACACTGATGATGCAGCCAGTACCTGTCAGGCTCCAGGTTTAGGAAGGAAAAGCCTCATTCCCAGTGCTCCAGCAGTGAGAGGCAGGGAGGTATGGCCAGCCTGGGCCAGTGCAGTGGCTGCTGGATGGAGGCTGGACGAGCAGCAGTGGATGCAGAGGTAGATGCTGGGCGAGGAAGGCACAGCGGAGCATCCCTGCCCACCCTCAGCTCCCAGCTGGATTTGTGGGCTCCCCCAGAATTTGGGAGGTGGAAGAACCACCCAGCTGAAAAAGCAGGGGGGATGTCCTGCCAGAGCCCAGTGCCAGGATAAAAATACCCTTCCTGTGGAGCCAGTGGAGGGAATTAGAGTGGAATAACCCGCCCGCTGTGCCAGGGGAGGCTGCAGCAGCAGACGGCCGAGGCAGGGCTGGCAGGGAAATGAGCCAGCGCCTGGGAGAGGGGCAGATGGCCCTGCTGACCCCCCCGGGGCTGGCAGCCCGAGGGTGACCCCCCAGGTGTCACCCCTGGGGGTGGGGGGGACGGAAGCCAAAGCCTTCCCTTGGTGCCGGTGTCTCCTGGCAGGGCAGCGAGCAGTGTCCCACAGGGCAGCTCCGGGGGTCACTGCAAGGTACAGGCTGTGCCGGGGCACATGGGGACACTCACAGGGCTGTCCCCGCCCCTGCCACCCCCCAGGAGGGCTCCCGGGGACACAGGGCCCGTGCTGGGTGGGGCTGGGATCAGCCTCGGGCTGGGGAATATTCCCCAATCCCCGTGGCAAAGGGCGACTCACCGCTCCGGACGGACTCTGCCAGCGCCTCTTTGCCCATGGATTGTGCCTCCCGCATCTGCCAGGGGACAGGGGGATTTTCCAGCCTTCATCCTCCCCCAGCACGCTCCAGAGCCCCCCCCCCCCCCCCCCCCCCCTAGACAGCATACCTTGATCTGATCCTTCAGATACTCGGCTCGGGCCATTAGGGTCTGGATCTGGTGAGGAGAGATAGAAAGGACACAGTCCCTCGGGGCCAGGCCAGCGGGGACAGCAGTGTCCCAGGGCTGGCACTCACCTCTGCGTGGAGCAGCTCCCGCCGCCGCCCCGCCGGCTCCGCTGCAGGGAAAACGTGCCAGGGCATGAGGGATGGGAGCAGGACCCATCCCTGCCCTAAAAGCCCGGCCTCAGTCCCAACTCACCGGCCAGGAGCAGCAGCAGCTCCCCCAGGCTCTGCTGGTACAGCTCCAGGGCGTCACTGTCATCCCTGCCCTCCTCCTCCTGCAAGAGGCCCCACGGGCTGGCTGTGGTTGGTGGGGTTCAGCAGCCCCCTCCTCACCAGGTCTGCACTTCCCCCTTCCCTCGAGGGGTGAGGGGACCCCCAGGGCCACCCCTCACCTTGGCAATGGCAGCTGAGGCCACTTCCAGCGCCGCGCAGAGCCGAGGTTTGTCCTTGGCCATCTCTGCAAGGAGACACAGGGATTGCCCAAAACCTTCACCCTTCAGCCCAAAACCCCACCACAGCCCCTGCCAGCTCTGACACCAGGGGATGGGCAAAAATCACTCACTACCTTTAAGGAGCTCTCTGGCCGGGTTTCCTTTCTCCAGGAGGTTCTTGTTGCTGGAGGTGACCAACACCTTCAGCTCCTCTGCTCGGGAGATGTACTGCCTCACCTGTGCACAGTTTGGGGGTGAGGAGACCCCCGATATGGGGTGCAGAGGATGGGGGTGCTTTCCCCCCCCAGAGGTTTTGGCTCACCTTGGCCCGGATGGCTTCTTTGCGCCGCACGTCGCTCTCATCTAAGGGGGAGAACAACCAAACACAGGGGTGGGTGGGCTAAAAACTGGCCTCCCTCGGGGTGCTGCCCCCCAGAAATACACCCAGACCCCACAAAGCCCCCAGGGGGGACTCACAGTGCAGTGCTGGCACGAAATACTCCAGGGCTTTGCGGTAGAGGGAGAAGGCGGCAGCGGCGTCTCCCTCCTGATCCTTCCTCACTGCCTCCACCACCAGGTCAGTCTGGGGGACACAGGGGGGGTCTCAGGGCTTGGAATGGCCCTGTTGGCAGGCAGCAGCCCCCAGCCCCGCTCACCGCCTTGCCCAGGCTCTCAGGGCCGGGCACGTGCTCCATGTCCACGAAGGGGTGGGCAAAGAAGCACTCGAAGGAGATGCGCTTCCGAGGGTCCCTCTCCAGCAGCTGTGCCAAGAGATCCCGGCATTCCAGAGAGAGCTGGGGCCGGCTGGGAAGCTGGGGAGGGAAGGGGCTGAGCCCACAGAGCGCAGTGAGACGCCCCCCTCCAGCCCCATCCCACCCCACCCCACGTTACCTCCACAGCCCGGTCACTGCGGATCTTCTCCTCCAGCTCGGCGAAGGAGCGGGAAGCGAAGGGCGGCTTCCCAAAAAGTGCTTCTGTGGGGGGAAAAGGAGAGGTAGGGAGATATGGAGAGGGGGGAACCAGCCCTGAGTAGAGCCCCTTGGGGCAATAAAAGCCAAACCCACCATAAAGGATGACGCCCACAGACCAGAGGTCCGCGCGGGCGTCGTAGTGCTGCCGACACACCATCTCGGGGGCCATGTAGAGCGGGGAGCCGCGCAGCACGTGCTTCTCGTCCCACGGGGACATGTACTGAGCAAAGCCGAAATCTGCCGGGCAGAGAGCTCGTGGGGGCACAGGGAGAAGGGATTTGCCCCCTGCCAGCCCCTGCTAGGGGCTGTCCTGACCTGCCAGCTTCAGCTGGGGGTTCTCTGGCGCGCTCAGGAGGATGTTCTGAGGCTTCAGGTCCAGGTGGGAGATGTTGTGGTCGTGGAGGAACTTCAGGGCACAGGCTGGGCGGATGGATGGGCATGTGAGAGCACAGCCCTGCACCCCAAAACCCTGGGGAGGGTCCCCAGCAGAGGCAGGGTGGGAGCCAGGCGGGGTGTCCTCACCGAGCTGCTGCAGGAAGACGCGTGCCACCTTCTCAGGGAGCATCCGGCGTGTCCGGATGAAGCGGGACAGGTCCCCCCCAGCACAGAACTCCATGATCAGGTAGATGTGGTCACTGTCCCACTGCGAGGCAATGAGACCCCGCCGTGCCACCCCAGCCAGTCCCACCCACACAGCTTCACCTGGACCAGTTTGCCCAGTTGCTGGCACCAAACCCCACGGACACACCCGTGGGAAGTGAGGATGGATCCAAGCCAGAGTAGCTCTGGCTCAGAGTCCCCCCGGGAAGCCCCCAGCCCACCTGGAAGTCCTTGAGCTCCACAATGTTGGGATGGCGGATGGTCTTGAGGATCTCGATCTCTGTCAGCAGGTTCTCCACCGATGCCCGGTTCAGGCTCCTCTTGTTGACGCATTTGATGGCCACCACCTCACGCGTGTCCCTCTGTCAGGAGGGGGGCAACGCTGGACCCCCACCCAAACAGCCACCGCGGGTGGGGAGGGGAGGGAAGGAACCTCTGCAAGGGGGCGGCAGGTGCCAGGCGAGGGCTAGGGGGGTGGTACCCGATGTGGAGGGATGGAAAACGGGGGTGGTACCCCGTGCGGAGGGCTGGAAAACGGAGCTGGTACCCTGTGTGGAGGGCTGGAAAACGGGGGTGGTACCCCATGTAAAGGGCTGGAAATTGGAGGTGGTACCCCGTGCGGAGGGCTGGAAAACGGGGGTGCCACGCGAGTGATGGGGACAGATTCCGGAGCAAAAAGGCGACCCCCGCGGCGGGCTCGGCCCTACCTTCCTGTAGGCCTTGTAGACGGTGGCGTAGGTGCCGGAGCCGAGGGGCTCGGTGAGGATGAACTCGTCGAGGCGCGGCGGGGCCCAGCCGGGCCCGGCCATGGCCCCTCCGGAGCCCCGCTCCCGGCACTCGGGGCCCGGGAGCTGCTTCCGCCTTCCCGGCGCACCACGGCGCAGGCCACGCCCCCAGCAGTCATGACCACGCCCAGATATTTTATCTCCGTAGCAAGTCACGCCCCCGGTCCCACCCCGTCCATATTGGTCACGCCCCCAAGCCGCCAATCACAACAGGCCACGCCCCCCCCCCCCGCCGCCGCCGCCCGGGCACCGCGTCTGGACCACATGAACAATATTTTATTAATAATTTTTTAAACATTAAAAGATCAGACGCGAGGGAAAAAAAAATCCAATAATATAGAAGGAAAAGGGTGTAAAAATACCGATTTCTGTATGCCAGCGCCCCCCGCCGCCCCTCACCGGCACATGAGGGGGGTCTGATACAACCCCACCTCGGCAAAGGGGCACCGCAAAGCCAAATCTGCATTAAACCCCCCCCGACACCTAAACCACGGGGCTGAGGGAGGGAGAGGTGGGAACCTGCCCCCATCCGCCCCTCCGAGTCCCAAGGGACAGCCCATCTTGGGATGCAGCTGAACACACACACATGGAAACAGTTCCTTCCCAGCTAAAAAAAACCAATTAAACTCGTCAGGAGGAAGGCAGGGAGGAGCCTTCCCTGGAGAAAGACTCATTCAAGGTTAGCTGGAGAAGGGCGTCACAGGCACTGTGTGACCCGGCGTCCTCAGCTGCCCCAAGCTGGAGCTGGGAGCCAAACCAAAATCCCTTTTCCCCTCCCTCTCCCGGTCTCAAGTCACTGAGAAGACTCAGCCCCCACTGATGCCTTCTCCCCCTCTCCATGCTCAGGGCTGGCACCTGCAGGATCCTCCTGGAAGCAAGGGATGTGCCCTGGGGGGACCAGGGGAAATACATCCCCTCCCACATTCCCCCCTGCTCCCAGATTTTCCTTGGTGGCTCTCAGGAAGCCCAGCAGTTATGAGGTCAAAATACAGCATTGTGTGAGTGTAATAAACCAAAAGTACAGTTTCTGTTCTTAAAATTAACGACATCAACTACATGCATGTTACAAAACCCTCCCAAAACAGCAGATAATCAAATTCTTCATAGCAAAGGCCAAGAGAAGAGAGAGTAAAATCAAAAACCTGCTTCCCCTCATCTTCCTGCTACAGACAGAGTGAGGGGAGGAAGAGACAAACACCTGGAAGGTCCTGGAGAGAGGAATATTTGCCTCAGAGAATGTCTTCCCCCATCTCCCCACACCCTAAAACAAGACAGGGAAAAGGAATCATCCAAACCGTAGCTCAGCTGAAGCCAAGAAAAAAAACCTCTTCTCATCAGGAGTGTCGGCATCACAGAGCTCACATGGTACCCCCAAAAAAGTGCATTTTCAGAAAAAAAAAAACAAAACCAAAAATAAAAATAGAAGGTTGGGGAGATGAGGGCAGAGGAAGCAAGAGGGAGGCAGCCCAGGAAGAAGGGCTGGATTTCCCAGGAAGAAGGAAGGGCTGGATTTGCTGGGCAGGGTTAGTTTCCTCTGAAAGCACTCTGTGCAGCTGAGGAGGCTGCCCCAGCTGCTGCGTTCTGGAAGCTCCTGTTGGTGAGGATGCCTTGGGAAAACTCCTCCTGGGCCCTCTGGAAGCTGGCTCCTGTGCGCCGATACAGGGAATGCACCTGGGGAAGAGAGGGGAGGGAAAGAGGGATTGAAATCAGCCCGTGGCTGTAGGATTGCTGCACACACCCAGCTGGTCCTTGGCTAAGAGCTCCCTGGACAGCTGCAGAGCATGGGCTGCAGCCAGTGGCTCCATGGCAGATTTCAGGAGAGCTTCATTTGCTGAAAAATGTGGAGCTCTCAGCAAAATTAGTGGCTTCAGACCCAAAACTCCACACACTGTGATGGCTCAGGCTTAACCCAGTATTTACTGCAGGGCAGGACCTGAAGGTGCCATCAGGTATTTCCTTCAAGATAAAGGCAGGAGAAAAGAAGGAAGTACCAACAGAAAGAGGATCAGTCCAGCCTGTCCTTGGCTTCCCCCAAGCTCCATTTCTGCTGTTCCTGCAGAAATCCAGCCCAGCTGTGGGCAGGCAGGAGGGAGGAGGGCTGGGTGTAGGAACCAGTGGGAAGGCACTCACTGGGACCCCACCAGGGTTTGAAAGGCCCCACAACGCTGTGGGAGCAGTGACTGAAAATCCTTGAGTGCTGAACAGAGCCATGGCCACCTCTGCTCTGCCAGCTCCAGGCATGACAAGGGGCAATGGTTTTAAACTGCCAGAGGGCAGGATTAGATGGGATATCAGGAAAAAAATCCTTCTCTGTGAGGGTGGGGAGGCCCTGGCACAGGTTGCCCAGAGAAGCTGTGGCTGCCCCAGGATCCCTGGAAATGTTCCAGGCCAGGTTGGACAGGGCTTGGAGCACCCTGGGAGAGGGGAAAGTGTCCCTGCCCTTGGCAGGAGGTAAGATGAGCTCTAAGGTCCCTTCCCAAATCGTTTCATGATTCTATGACTCCAAGGGGAGGCTACTTCCCACTTCAAGACTGTCCAAAAAATTTGTCATCGCCGCAGGAAGCACAAGCAAAACCATTTTAATTAAAACCTCCTGACCCACCAGTGCTCCCATCCCATCGTCATTCCCAGGTGGGTGAAGGGAGGCATCAAACCCAGGAGCCCTGGGGGCAGCCTGAGCTCTGCTGGCCGCCGAGGCACTCACCTGCTTGAGGAGGAAGAGGGAGAGCACGGCGCAGAGCGTGAAGAAGGCTGCCACCACCATCATGATCACCACCACGGCCACGTTGCCGTGCACCTCCGACAGCGCCGCGATCCAGCCACTGCCAGGGACAGGAGAGAGAGGGGCTGGGCATGGGCAGCATTGCAGCACAGCTGGAGCACAGCAGGGAGCACAGCCGTGCTGCAGGGGAAGGTTACAGGGCAGCACGAAACCAAGCAGCTGTGAAAACGGGAGCCTGGAGCTCGTCCAGGCCTTTGTTTTGGGGATAGAGTTTCCATTAGCATTTTTAGAGGAGGATTGTGCTCATCCCACCCACATTCCAGCCCTGTGCCCTCCCCCTCAGGCAGCAAAATCAATACCCTTGGCGCCAACAGTGACTTCCATGGGCACCTTCTCAAAATTCAGCCAAGTGGGGTAAAGATAGGCTGGAACAGCTGAATTGGGAGAGATCAGCTGGCAGGTCTGGAGCCTGGACCTGGGTGTCACCCTGACAGGGATGAAAGGGTCAGGAGCAGAAGGGAGAGGCAGGAAGGGATGGAAGTGGTGAAACCCTGGCACAGGCTGCCCAGAGCCTTCCAGGAATGGCTGTTCCATCCCTGGAAGTGTCCCAGGCCAGGCTGGATGGGGATTGGAGCTACCTGGCATAGTGGAAGGTGTCCCTGCTCATGGATAAGATGAGCCTTAAGGTCCCTTTCAACCCAAAGCATTCTGTGATTCCATCATTCCAAGTTCCAGACACTGGGAGGTGTTGAAGAGAAGGGGCAGGGAGAATTCACAGAGTTATCAGCACTTGGCTGTGGCTGAAAATACCAAGACACCTCACACAGAACACCTTCCTGGGTGATGGAGAAAGGAACCTTTCCAAGTGCTCCACCAGCACACCGTGTGCCAGCAGCAGCAGGAGGGATGTGTCTCATCCCATGTGTGGCACCGCTCCTGGCAGCACAGGGAAGCAGAAAGGCACACCACACACTGCAGCCAAAAATAACCCACGCTGGCTGGCAGCAGGAAACGGAGCAGAGAGCTGCAGGCAGCCTCTCCAGGCCAGACCGAACCCCCTCCCCATCCCCCGTGACTCGGGCAGGGGGAGGCGGGGACAGCGCTGCCCACGGGCCCCTCTGCAGGCACAGGGCAGAAACAGACAGCAGCTCCTGCCTGGAGGCTGCCCTGGGACAGGCACCACGGGCTGCTGGCCTTCCCTGATCTTCCCCGAGCTCCAGAACAGGCTGCTGACCTTCCCTGAGCTCCAGAGCAGGCTGCTGACCTTCCCTGAGCTCCAGAACAGACTGCTGACCTTCTCCTGAGCTCCAGAACAGACTGCTGACCTTCCCCTGAGTTCCCTAAATCCAGAATAGGAGCTGCTAACCTTCCCTGAGCTCCCTGACTCCAGAACAGACTGCTAACCTTCCCCTGAGCTCCCTGAGCTCCCTGAGCTCCCTGACTCCAGAGCAGGCTGCTGACCTTCCCCTGAGTTCCCTAAATCCAGAATAGGAGCTGCTGGCCTTCCCTGAGCTCCCTGACTCCAGAACAGGCTGCTGACCTTCCCTGAGCTCCAGAACAGGCTGCTGACCTTCCCCTGAGCTCCAGAACAGGCTGCTGACCTTCCCTGAGCTCCAGAACAGGCTGCTGACCTTCCCCTGAGCTCCAGGACAGGCTGCTGACCTTCCCCTGAGCTCCCTGACTCCAGAACAGGCTGCTCAGCTTCCCTGAGCTCCAGAACAGGCTGCTGACCTTCCCTGAGCTCCAGAACAGGCTGCTGACCTTCCCCTGAGCTCCAGGACAGGCTGCTGACCTTCCCTGAGCTCCCTGACTCCAGAACAGGAGTTGCAGCAGGGGCAGCAAGGTGAAAGGAAAGGCTGTGCTCTCCCTGCAGGGCACAGCTGCTGACATGAGGCTGCTGGACCTGCTCCAAAAGCTCAGGCTCACCCTTCTGGACAATGTCACTGAGAAAGGGAGAGGCTAAAAGCCTCTCTGCTTATCTCAGCCCACCAAGCACATGCTCCAGAGGGATTCAGGGAGAGTTTGGGGACAGAGTCGGGGTGGTAGCAGCAGTATCAGGCTGAGCAGTAGCCAGATTTCAGGTCAGAAATCCCTCAGCCCCACAATGCTGTCAGGGAAGGCTCCAGTTTGAACAAGGCAGATCTGGTTCACACCAGAGGAGCAAATATGATCTGTACTGAGTGAGGGAGAAGAGGCACAGAAGAGTTCTCACAGAATCACAGAACAGTTTGGGTCAGAAGGGGCCTCAAAATTCATCACATTCCACCTTCCTGCCATGGGCAGGGACAATTCCCACTATCCCAGGGTGCTCCAAGTCCCATCCAACCCAGCCTTGGACACTGCCAGGGATCCAGGGGCAGCCACAGCTGCTCTGGGCACCCTGTGAGGGAAGGATTCCTGCCCAATATCCAGTAATTCACATTCTCATACTCCTTCACATACTGGGATTAGGACACGAAGAGCAGAGAAGGGAGGCAGCTGGGACCTGCCATGAGCTGAGAGAGGAAAACCACAGCAGAAAGAACAGGCAGCTGTCAGAAGCAGGCCCCAAAGCTCCTGCCAGTCACAGCCCTGGTGAGAAAAGGGATGTGTGACATGGCAGGCAGTGAAGCCAAGCTTACCTGTCTCCCCAGCCAGGAATCCCAACAGCCTGGATGATGTAGATTGCTATTTGGCAGAAGAAGATGAAAAAGAAGACGAAGAAGCTGAAGGAGCTGTCAGACCTGCGGGAGAGATGGGAACAGGAGTGAAACCTGTGATCCCTGCACTGAGTCCCTGCTCTGAGAGGAGAGAAACAGCTTCAGTGAACTCTTTTCTCCAGGGAAGAGCTGCTGAGGGGAGGAATTTGGGCACCTAAATGTGTCCACTGGTCTGCCCAGAGCAAGATGGTGTAAAGGCAGCTCCCTCAACAAACACAGTGTGCTCCACGTCAGTGTACCAAACAGTGTCTTAGGAATTAATAAAGTGAATAAAAAATGAATTCAAAGTGTCCTCTGTCTGCCTAGGCTTGGATCTCAGGATGAAAAAGGATCACCATAATTAAGTTCTATCAGACAGATCTAATATGTTTAGCAACACAGTGGTTTGGGTTTATCTCATGATGCAAAGAGCTGGAAAAATCCTGAGGGCAAAACACGATGGGAACAGATAAACCCAAAGCTCCTCCCACTAAGAGATACATCCCTGTTACAGAAAAAAACAACCCAGTACTTGCCTGAAAGCCTTGTAAATCGGTCGGTACCAACAGAGAAAGGCACAAGGGGTGAATAAAATTAACCACAGAATGGAGAGCCCAAAGTCCACTCCTCTGCTGCTGTCCACTGTGAACCACGCCAGGCAAGCCAGCAGGTTTAGGAGCAGGGTGATGGAATGCACTGTTTGGGGTGGGAGAGAGAGATAAACAACATCAGCAAGCTCTTGGAAACTCCAAAGCATCCCCAGTGTCTCACTGACCACAGGGAGAGCTGCAGAAATTAAGGTGACTTTGGGCCATCTAATTTCCCTGCCTCCCTTGGAAGGGAAACAGAGCTTGACCTAAGAAGCTCATCTGATGCTGCTGCTCATGGCCAAATCTTAAATAGGTGCTCAAGCTTCCATTAAACAATTAAAATTTTGTCATGAATGAGCTATTCCCAAAGCATAAATTCGAGGTTCTTCACATTTACCTTCATAAGAAAGGAGGGAAACCTGATTTTAGCCTCGCAGACAACACCAACAGCATTCACTGCGTGACACAGCTCAGCTTTTCACACAGAACCTCCTCCAAAAGAATTCTGACTGCAGGTGAGGCCATTACTTACACATCCACAAGTAATAGAGCATCTTGCATATCCTCTGGTAGTCAGCTGGGATGTCTGCAGAGAAGTCCTGATAGAAGCAGGGCTTGATGGGACACCTCTTGGGGAGAGGAGGCCAGTTGTTCTGCCTCGCTGTGGGAGGGAGGAAGGAGCAGCTCTTCACTTGCTCTTCTCTCATTCAAAGGCTAATTCCCACCCCAGAATTTCCAAGCAGTTGTTCAGCTATTGTTTAATTCATGCATTAAAACCTTGGCAGAGCCCAGGGGTTGGGCAGCTCCTACATCTGAGCAGGCAGCACAGCACGAGTGGGATAAACTGCTGGCACAGCAGCTGGGTGCAGGGGTTTTCCCTGGAGGAAAACAGAATTCCCCTGCACTGGCCAAAGGGCCATCACAACCACCATCACTCAGCCCTGTAAGCCCAGATTCAGCCACTTCAAACCAAGATTAGGGGAAAAATACTGGGTTCCTGTGGTTAAGAGAGCATTGAGGCTGAGGAGAAGAGCTTTGCTGCTCTCAGTGAGAAGCCTCAGCGTGGCAGAGTCACTCACCAGCTCTGACACGGGCACAGATGAGTGCTTGAGAGCTTTTGGTGGTGAAATGCAGCTGCTTGAGGGCAAGGACCCACCAGAGCTAGCCTCCAGCATCCTCCCTTCCCATCTTGGAAGCTGTGGATGCCAGGCACTGTCCCAGAAGGGCTCCCACAGGGAGTTTTCCTGAAATCCTGGCAAACCAAGGGACCCAGGCTGCCCTGGGCAGGAGTCAGTACTCACGGTCGATGCTGGCTGCGTGGCTCTGCAGTTCCCTTTCCTTCTTCTCCAGCTCAGCTGCCTTCCTCTCTAGCTCTGCCTGCTGCTGGAGCAGCCCTGCCTGTGCTGCTGCAGCCACGGCCTGGGGAGGGGACAAAGATCAGAGAGGTCAGCCCTGCCCTGGGCTGTGGTGGCACCACCGGGTGCCAGGCTGGGAAGGAAGCAGGGCACAGGGTGACATGAAAGCTCAGCCCCTGACAGCTTGGGCACAGGGTGACGTGAAAGCTCAGCCCCTGACAGCTTGGGCACAGGGTGACGTGAAAGCTCAGCCCCTGACAGCTTGGGCACAGGGTGACATGAAAGCTCAGCCCCTGACACCTTGGGCACAGGGTGACGTGAAAGCTCAGCCTCTGACACCTTGGGCACAGGGTGACGTGAAAGCTCAGCCCCTGACACCTTGGGCACAGGGTGACGTGAAAGCTCAGCCTCAGATATCTTGATTCTGCCACTGGAGGACAAAATCAAGTTATCCTACAGGAAGTTAGGGCTGGAAGCAGGAGCTTATCCACAGCTTCTTCTACCTCACACTTCATCTCACTGCTCTGAGCTCATCATTACAGAATGGTGAGCAGGGCTCCTTGGCTTCCCAGGACAATTCCCTTCCAAGCTGCCTACCACACCTCTTAAGGATCTCTTCTACCTGTTTTGTATTCTGAGAATGATTCTTTCTCCCAGTTCTTTGGATGAGGTGGTGCTGGCAGCTGGGTACTTGCATTTATTCTCCTGGCACTGAGCGTGTCTGACCAGACACCAGAACTAAGCTAAAAGCATTAGCAGGATTCATTCCAGGATTTCCAGGGGGAAGCCAGAGCCAACAGGACACAAGGCAAAGCAAGCTCTGCCACCAGAGGGACAGGGAAGGAGATATAAGAAGAACTCTATGTGTGTATTCCCTACAAAGATCTGCCTTGGAAATACAAGTTGAAAATCACACCTGCAGCTTCCCAGTGCTCAGCCCAGGGAATGCTGTGCTCCCAGAGGCCCTGGGAGCTGGAGGAGGCTGGGAGGGCAGCACAGAGGGGCTGTACCTGTGGTGTGGGCTCCACAGATGTCTGCAGCACAGCTGGCTGTGAGTGGCCCGAGGGCTGCGCCGCCGGCGTCGTCCGTGCCGCATTCGTCTGCAAGAGACAGGGGCCAGGAAAAACAGGGCAGGAGAAACACAAAGGGCTCTTGGTGAATTGTTTAAAGCAAAAAAAAAAAAAAAAAAAAAAAATCAAACAAATCTCGCCTTCCTGCCCTCCTTCTCCCACCTGGCTCATGGCAGCAGCCAGGGAATAAGGATGAGGCTCTCCCAGCCATCCCTCAGTGGCAGGGCCAGCACATCTCCCAGCCCAGGGAGCAAATAAATGCTGCTGTGCCCTGCCACAAACCATCTTCCCCTTCACACTTCATGGGGCTTCCCTGGGAGCCAGCAGCCAGCTGGAGAGGAGCTGTTCCATGCCAGTGGAGAGCTCCAGCTGGGAGCTCATTACTGCTCCAGTGCAGGAGCAATTTCCCACTCCTGCACACCATGAGCCACATCCACAGGGAAATCTAGAGTTGTGCTGTGATGGCCCTGATGAGGGGAGGGAATGATGCACCTGACTCCATTGATATTAGAAGGTTAATTAATTACTTTATTATACTATATTATTCTATACATCTAAAACTGAATCTGCCAAGTACTCAGCTCTGCACACACTGCTTACCTTGCCCTGAATCTCGTGACTGTCACTCAACAGTCCCGACACACACACACTCTTGGCCCTGACAGGCCAAGAAAACAAAACACCATGACTTTGAGTAAAAAATCTCTATGTTGTATTCTACTTTTGCACAAACACAGGCACAGCAAATGATAAGAATTGTGGTTTTTTTCTCTGAGGTTCAGAGAATGTGAACCCCAGAAATATTCTTGGGAAGAATTGTGCCTTGCTTTTGTCTGTGAATAGAAATGTGGGGCTACAGAAATCAGCTGTGAGTTCCTCTTTTTTTTAAGCTGCACCTATCAAGGGACCTTCTACACCACTAAAAACACCACCAAGCACACAGAGCACAAGGACACATGGCACATACCCGCTGGGAGCTCTCAGAAAAGGGGTTGAATTCATCCAAGCCACTTTGGCTGGTGTTTGTGAGCTGTGTCACCGAGGGGTCCTGCAGGGAGAGAGCACAAGGAGAAATCACCACTGATAGCACTGAATTGTTCAGTTTGGAAAAGGCCTTTAAGAACATCAAGTCCATCTTATCCATGCTGCCTGGTTTCCATCTGCTTGTTAGCTGGGAATTTGAGGGGGTGAAACACATCCCTGCCCCAGGGAGATGGCCCTGGCTGGCATGGAGTTTAAATATCCAAGGAGATGACTACCAGCAAGGCAAGACTTTTCAGCAGAAATGATCTCCTGTTCAGCCAAGAGGGATGTCTGAACAACCACAACGTGCTTTTGGCACAAGAATACTTTGTGCAGGTTACTTCTGCTCACCTACAGCGAGTTATTCCTAATTTCCAGGGATTTGGATTCATCCACCCAAGGTCAGGATGCTGCTGGGCCTCACAAAGCAAGCATAGAGCCACATAAAACGAGGTTTCAGATGCAGCTGATCCTGGCTGAGAGATGCTGGCAAGCTAAAATGCCAATGATTGCTCTGGATGAGTGAAACACTCAGGAAAATTGAGCTGGAGGTGTGACACCAATTATTTTAGGAGGTTTTAATGCTGCTGGCATAACAGCTCTCACTTCCACTCACAGCACCTCCCACTCGTCTTTTAAACATCCTCTGATGTTTAAAAACAGGCTCTGTGCACCTCAGAACACCTCCCTCCCCTCACCTACAGGGTTTTTACACAGCTGTTTTTATCTCCTCTTTTCCACACCTACTCCTTTGCATGCAGAGGTTCCTCTTGGGCAGCCAGGTGCTGCCCTCTGGAGCACTCCTCTCCCACTTATCCCAGAAACGAGGCCCTTTTGGAACTCGGAAATCCTCCTGGCCTGGCAACCCGAGAGCTGGGCGTGGCTCAGAAAATTAAAAAGTGGCTTCTCCTCCCTCCCTCAGCACCTCGTGTGTCCAGACCAGCCCTTCTAATTTGGTGCTCCATGGGGGGGAGAAGGAACCGAGGCTGCCCCGGGGTGTGTGGGGCTGATGGAGCCGGGGAACGGAGGAAAATCTCTCTGGAGCCATTCCCAGATGTGAAAAATGCCTATTTTATGATTGGTTTTTTGCAAATATTCAAATGAATATTATATGTGTTGTGTTAGAAAGTGATGCTGTATTAATTTTCTTAAGCAGTGTGTTAAATATAGTTTTAGGTTATAACATCATGTTAAAATAGAAACTATGCTATGTAAGATACTGTTTTTAAAAAAAGAACTCCCAGCAAGATATCAGCCACAGGACACCTCAATCTTTCAGAGAAAGAGAATTTATTGCCCTGTTATCAGAAGAAACAAACTTCTTCCTGCCTTGCTCAGCCCTGAGATGCTGTCAGGATTCAGAAGAAGCTGACACTGCCCTGACAGAATTCTGTGTTTGAATGGAATTTATGCATCATGTATAAGGTGTATGAATATGCAACAGGTTATTGTTTTTAAGGGTTAATCCTGTTAATGTGTGTCCTTTTTCGGGCTTATGCTGCCCAGAAAAAGGTACCCAGACATCCATAACTCTTTGTTTCCATCGTCTGATATTGTCCTAATTCAAACTGTCCAAAATGTTTATTACTCTAATTATATCGCTATTTTTATAACCATTTTATTACTATTAAACTTTGAAAATTTTAAAAAGAAGCGATTGGCGTTTTTCACACGGGGCTCTAGCGCAGCCTGGCGCTGAGCAGGAGGCACAGGGAGCAGTTAATGAGTAACTGCAGAGCTCCTGCAGGGCAGGCACTCCCCACCAACAGGTCACACTCGTTTGTGAATCACCTCTCATTCTCCAATACTGCTCAGGGAAGTTCAGCTCCCCAGCGAGGAAGGGCTGCAACAAGTGGGAAGAAGCAGAAGGACTGCCAGGCTGGAGATAAAAAGTGCTTTTATTTCACTCCTGACTCCTCTAAAAGCTTCAGTTGTGCAGAGATAAGGGCTGTCAGCACAAGTTTACACTTCCCCTCATGCACAGCAGCACTGCACATCAGCACAAACCCTTTAGTCCACATTAAAGTCCAGCAGAAAACAACTGCACAAGGAAGAGAAACTCCCTTTAAGATGTGGGAAGTGGAAAGCGAGAGCTGCATAACCCTCCAGAGAGCCTGGGTGGGCAGGCTGGGAACAAGGAAAAATGCTACAGTACCACTGGAAAACACACATTTTACTTCCCTTGGCTCATCTGCACCCAAAAGAAAGCTGGAGGCTCTCCAAGGGCAGGGAGAGCAGCACCACGGCTTCAGCTGCACCACAGTTTCACTCCCAAGGTAGACAAGCTCTCATCTTACTGCACAGCTCTAAAAAAAATCACTTAATTAGGCTGTAAGGCCAAGGTCCAGCAGCTGGCCTGAACTTGCCTGCTATTGTGCAAGCGTGTCTAAAATAGGAACCCAAAGAGCAGAGAATTTGCAACAAAGCTGAAGTGTTTGGACACGTGCCTGGGGAGGGCAGGAAGGAAAGCAGAGGGTGATGCACGGGCAGCAGCTCCTGTGAGCCTGGAGCAGGCAGTGAGGGATGAGCGAGCCCCAGGAACGCAGAGATCAGCGAGGAGTTGCCCACAAACTTCATGTTCTACAGCTATTTTCTGCCAGCTAGGCAGGAAAAGGCAGCTGACCCTCTTGAAACAAGCCTTAGAAAGGATCAGGGGACAGGGATTTAATTCAGAACCTCTTGGAGCCACAATAAAGGTGTCCAGCCACAAAGCTCGTGCTCACAGATCAACAATTGGCTCAACCTGCAGGGTGCCATCAGCAGATCCCATTTGCTGCCCTTCCAACCATCACTTCCTCGAGTGCCAGGGATGTGTGGTGCTGTTTTTCATGGCTTCAGATGCCCCCAGCACAGAATAACTCCACATCTGGACCAAACTGCACTGCCAGGAATATTAAAACTATTTTCAAATGCAGCTTTAATGCAAATACAAAGTTGCTGTCATGCTGCTGAAAGGTTTGGGTACAACAGGTTTGTGCAAGGAATTCTATTTTTTTCTTTTCTTTCTCTTCCCACAGATTAAAGAAACAAAATGAGAGGTCTCTCGAGATGAGATCAAGGAAAAAGAGCTCAACCTAGAATCACCTGGAACTGAACACATTTGTCAAAATATCACAGTATTGCCCCAAATATAACCAGTCCTGCAGACTAAGGGTGCTGCCACTGCCTGGGAGATGCACTGAGAGAAACCTTGAGGATTTTGTTTTTGATATCTCTGGAAAGGATGGAACTTTCCAGCTCTGTCTGAAGCTGGAATCAAAGTTCTGGAGGCAGCTGCCACTTCCAGCAGGTTACTAGATAAAGGAAGGAAGTTAATCATCTCTCATTAACTGGTTACAATAAGTAACAGAGCAGCCAGAGATATTTTTAACAGGACCAAAGCAGCTTATTTCACACAAAGCTTGAAGGACATCATGAACAAAGTCTCCTGAAAAGGCAGAAACCCTGGTCACATCAGGATTTGAGGAGGATGAAGCACTGAACTGGGAGCTGCAGCAAGGAGGGACAATCCTGGTGCTGTGGCAGGAGGGATCCACGGGCTGGGAGGGTGAGGAGGCTTCTGCTCCTTCCAGAGCATGGCAGGGGCTGTCAGTGGGACACTGTCACCCCAGCACAGAGCCAGCACCTGGATCCAGCCCCTGGCAGGGAACAGGCTGTCCCACAGGCTGGGATTCCATTTCAAACCTGACCAACGAGGCTCCAGGAAGCAGCAGTCAAAAATTG
The DNA here is from genome assembly GCF_012460135.2 of Molothrus ater. NCBI lineage: Eukaryota > Metazoa > Chordata > Aves > Passeriformes > Icteridae > Molothrus > Molothrus ater. The sequence continues at coordinate 3,493,982 of NC_050490.2, forward strand.
CTCTCAACCAGCAGCTGGGAACTGGGGAATTTTTCTTGGGAAAAAAAAAAAAAGGTAAGACAAAAACTTGCAGTCCCGAGAGGAGGGTACAGAACCTTCCACAAGGATCAGATGAGCTGCAAAGAGCTCTCACAGGGGAATCCACGGTGGGACATGTGTCAATCCTTGTTAAGTGAGCCTGATATGGGAGTTACTGCCTGGAAATCACCTTCAACCTTTTTTTGTTTGATCAGTGAATAAAGAGTGAGCACGGCCCTGTTCTGCCAGATACCAGGAGAGCTTTAACGTGCACAAAGCAGCTGAAGGGAGATGACAAGAAAGATGGAGACAGACTTTTTACAAGGGCCTGAAGTGACAGGAGAACAGAGAATGGCTTCAAACTGACAGAGATTAGATTGGATATTAGGAAATTCTTCCCTGTGAAGGTGGGGAGGCCCTGGTACAGGGTGCCCAGAGAAGCTTTGGCTATCCCTGGATCCCTGGAAATGTTCCAGGCCAGTTTGGACAGGGTATGGAGCAGCCTGGGACAGTGGAAGTGTCCCTGCCCATGGCAGAGGGTGGGACTGGATGAGCTTTAATTTCCCTTCTAACCCAAACCACTCTGTGATTCTAGGAATATTTACTTCCTCAAAGCCAAAGCGAGAAATCCCATGTCCATGAACAGCAATATATTCCATCCCCCAGAATGAACATCAGAGGAACACGATCATCCCAACTCTCCCCATTCCTGAGAGTCACAGGACCATGTCAAAATGAAAGTGAGGAAGAAGAGAAAGAATTTTTTAACTCTGATTCCTCAAAAGACTCAGCTCTATCAACAAACAACTTCTGTTTGGCTCAGCCCTGAGATCCAAGGTCAGGAAAGCACTCCTTCCCATGGCTCACATCCCAGGCAGGCAGCAGAGGTGAGGCTGGGCTCCAGACCCTGGCTGTCACACAGAGGCCGTGCCAGGCCATCTCCCTGCATCAGTGACCCCAATTTCCAGAGGTTAATCCCAGAGAGGAGAAACCCAGCGAGCACACACAAAGTCCTCAGTGACCTTAACAGCAATCCTCTGCTTTGAGCCATGAAATCCACAGCTGTGCCACGGGAACTCACTTTAAAGCTGAAGCGCCTTAAAAACAAACCCAGAGAGACACAGCGGACAACCAGCCCACCGTGCAGCACGGCCGAGAGAGCTCCAGCGATGGATTATTTTTAATAAACCCTCGGAGCAGGCATTCCCAGCTGGGTGGGAGAGCCCCCCTCGAGGTGAGAGCAGCCGGGTGCGGGGACACAGCAGGAGGGACCGGGGGGGGGTCACAGCAGGAGGGACCGGGGGGGGATCACAGCAGGAGGGACCGGGGGGGGATCACAGCAGGAGGGACCGGGGGGGGGGTCACAGCAGGAGGGACCGGGGGGGGGGGGGGGGTCACAGCGCTGTGGAAGGGGTTCGGGACCCCCGGCCGTGGCGGCGCAGGGGGCTGGGGAAGGGGCTGCAGAGAGGGGAGGAGATGGGACCGTGACCCGCGGGCAACCGGGGACGGGGAGCGGGACCCCGGGCTCGGCTCCAGGCCGCCCTCAGGGCCGGGGGTCGCGGCGGCCTCACGCCCCCCTGGTCCCGCCCCCTCTCTCTGATTGGCCGAAGCGCGGAGGAGCGGCTCTGCCATTGGCCGGCGGCGCTTCACTCAGTGCCACGTCCCGGCGTGCGGGGCACGGGGCCCCGGCCGGGCTGGGCCGCGCAGGGGGAGGCCGCCCGCAACCCGCGCCCACCTGGAAAGGGTTGGTGTCCACCGGGTCGGCGAACGGGTTGGTGTCGAAGCCCGACATGGGCGCGGTCCGCTCCTGCTCCGCTCCCGCCCGCCGCCGCTCCTGGCGCTTCCGGGGCACCCGCGTGACCGGGAGCCGCGTGACGTCAGGGCGGCGCGCACAGCTCGCGCGGGGTTAACCCGGTGGGCGTGGCCGCGTGACGTCAGGCGTGGCGGCGGCGGCGGGGGGGCGGTGAGGGAGGGGGGCAGGTCCTGCCCGGCCGAGCCATGGCGGAGATCCGCGGTGAGCGGGGCACGGGCACCGGGCACCACCGCCCGCCCGCCCGGGGATGGGCTCCGCGATGGGACACCGGGGACCCCCTCCGGGACCCCCCGGGCGATGAGGAGGAGGGCCCGTGAGTCGTGCCCCCAGCCCGGGCACCCCCAGATCGCCGTGTGATGGTTGAAAATCGTCCCCACAGAGTGTCCCCTGCCAAGGCCGTGGTGCTCTCCCTCCCTGCCATCCTGTCACCCTGCCCCGCGGGCTCTGTGCGTGTGCGGGAGGATTTCCGGGGGTTCTTTCTGTGCCCCGCTAACACTTGAATTCCCTCCCGCAGTGTTCCCCCTGTCCTGCGTGGTGCAGAACTATTCCTGGGGGAAGGTGGGCCTGGAGAGCGAGGTGGCCAAGCTGGTGGCCAGCGCTGACCCCCTGGTCCAGATCCAACCTGACCAGCCCTACGCTGAGGTGAGTGTGTCTCTGTGTCCATTCTGTCCGTGTGTCCGTCCCATCCGTGTGTCCATCCGTGTGTTCATCCCACCCCGCGGCCGTGGTGGCTCTCACCATCCTGTGTCCTACCGGGACACGATGCTGCCCCTCAGCTGTCCCGTGTCCCCCTGGCTTGGAGGGCAGCCCGGCATGACTCAGCCCCCGAGGGAGCTGCCAGGGATCACCTCCTTGGAAAAGCCCAAGTCATCCGTGCTGGCTGCCCGGCTCGGCTCGGGGTGCCAGCTGTGTGTGTTGGTGTCTGGCAGCTCTGGATGGGCACACACCCCCGGGGCGATGCCCTCATCCGGGATAACCGCATCCCCCAAAAGACCCTGGGCCAGTGGATCGCCGACAACCCCGCCTGCCTGGGGGCCAAGGTGAAGGATGCCTTCCAGGGACACCTGCCCTTCCTGTTCAAGGTGCTGTCGGTCAACACCGCCCTGTCTGTCCAGGCACACCCCAACAAGGTAGGGAGAGTCCAGTGTGGGCAGCCCAGGCAGATCCTGTGTCCTGGGGAGCTCAGGCAGCTCCTGTCCCCTCTCTGCAGGAGCTGGCAGCGAAGCTCCATGCCCAGTTCCCTGAGCACTATCCCGATGCCAACCACAAGCCCGAAATGGCCATCGCTCTCACCCCCTTCGAGGGCATGTGTGGCTTCCGGCCTGTGGAGGAGATTGTCTCCTTCCTCCAGAGTAAGGGTGGAGGAGGGTGCATGGTCAGACTCCGAAGTGGGGATGGTGGCCATGGGGTGGGGATGATGGCCCTGCTCCCTTGGGATGGGCTCTGGGATGGGGATGGTGGCCATGCTCCCTTGGGATGGAGTTTGGGGTGGGGATGAGGCCCTGCTCCCTTGGGATGAGGTTTGGGATGAGGATTGTTACACTCTTGGGTGGGCTTTGGTGTGGGGATGGTGGTCCTGCTCCCGTGCAATGGGCTTTGGGGTGGGGATGAGGGTCCTGCTCCCTTGGGATGAGGTCTGGGGTGGGGATGGTGGCCATTCTCCCTTAGGATGGGCTTTGGGGTGGGAATGGTGGCCATGCTCCCTTGGGATGGGGTTTGGGGTGGGAATGGGGGCCCTGCTCCCTTGGGATGGAGTTCAGGGTGCGGGCAGCGCTCCCAGGGATGGGATTCGCCGTGGGGACAGTGACTGTGCTCTCCTGGGATGGGGGTGCTGCTCCCGGCCTGGGGCTGTTCTCCCCTGGCCTGGGGCTGGCTCTGAGTGGCGCTGGCCCCGCAGATGTCCCTGAGCTGCGGGCCCTGATCGGGGAGGTGGCCTGCGGAGCAGCTGGAGCGCAGCGGCAGCGACGACCCCCGCGGGGTCTCGGCCGCGCTCCGCGTGTGCTTCACCCGCCTCATGAAGAGCGAGAAGAAGTTCTTCGTGGACCAGCTGAACATGCTGGTGAAGAGGATCTCCCAGGAAGGTGGGTGCTGGCTGTGACACCCCAAACCAGTTCGGGGGGCTGTGTTTGGGGAGAGGCTGAGGCTCTCCCCACACTGGTCTGGGTCTGTCCTGCGCAGCAGCGGAAGGGAAGGACACGTCAGGGAGCAACGGGGAGCTGCTGCTGCGGCTGCACTCCCAGTATCCGGGGGACATCGGCTGCTTCACCATTTATTTCCTGAACCTGGTGAGGCTGGAGCCAGGGGAGGCCATGTTCCTGGGAGCCAACGAGCCCCACGCCTACCTGCACGGAGGTGAGCGTCACGGGGGCTCTCCTAAGCCCGGCATCCTGCAAGGCCTGGCCGTAGGGACGAGAGGAGGGGCTGGGCTGAGGGCTGGGCTGAGGGCTGGGCTGAAGGCTGGGCTGGGCTGAGGGCTGGGCTGGGCTGATGGCGCTGCCCCGTCCCCACAGACTGCGTGGAGGTGATGGCGTGCTCGGACAACACGGTGCGCGCCGGGCTCACGCCCAAGTTCATCGATGTGCTCACTTTGTGTGAGATGCTCAACTACACACCAGCACCCAGCAGCTCCAAGATCCTCCCGGCAACGCAGAGCCAGCTCGATCCCCACGTCTACCTCTACGACCCACCTGTGCCAGACTTCACCATCATGAGGATAGAGGTGAGAGGTGACAGCTCCGTGCTGGGGACACCGGGTGGGACACACCAGTGCTGGCTGGGGCTCACACACCTTTGTTATCAGTGTCCTGGCAAGGTGGGAGGGATGTTTGGGCATAATGGGGTGCTGGTCTCTTTATCCCTCCCTGGAGCTTGTTCACCTTCTCCAGCAGCTCTGGGCAGAGGGAGAACCAGGAAGAGGCCTTGGGTGTCCTCAGCCAAGCTGAGTTCCCTGGGCTTGGGCTGCTGCAGGCACAGCAAAGGGGTGGGAGTGGGGCCAACCCCCTTCCAGCTCTGCAGAGAGGAGGAAAGCTGAGGGACACCCCAACACAGTGACATTTCCTTGGCAGATCCCTGCCTCCGTCAAGCTGTACCTCATCTCTGCCATGGACTCTGCCAGCATTCTGCTGGTGATCCAAGGGACAGCCGTGGGCACCTCCACAGCGGCAGCCTCAGAGATGTCCCTGCGCCGTGGCTCCGTGCTCTTCGTGTCGGCCAACGAGAGCATCTCCCTGCACCTCTCCTCACCCGAAGGGATGCTGCTCTTCCGAGCCTGCTGCCTCCTCTGAGCAGCGCCTGGGACACTTCCACCACAACACTCCATGTTTGAGTAGATAGAAACTGCTGTGGGCAAAGTCTTCTCGCTTGAAAGGTCTCCCTCCACCTGTTAAACCCTCGAAGCAGCCCTGAGGTCTAGAAAGAGCAGTTCTGTGGATCAGCTCCTTGGAGGTGGTGCAGACCACAGGCTTTCTGCTGCTTCTGGTGGGCTCTTCCCAAGCCTGGCTGATGGCAGCCAGTGTCCCCCTTCCCTGGCTGTAAAAGGGGGCTGCCTGGGGGATGATGGAGCAGGAGAGCCTCTGCTGCTGTGAATAAAGAAGTGACTTTGTCCCTGGTGAAGGGCAGCGTGGTGGAGGGAGCAGGAGGATGGAGGGGGACAGAGAGGCTGGGAGCAGCTCCAGCATCCCCCCAGTGCTGGCTGTGATTCCCCCCCTTGCTCCTCAGGCACAGGAAAAGAGTAAAATGTGATGAGAGAAGACAGGAGTCCCCCTCACAGCACCAGCACCCCTTCTGAGTAATGAGATCCAGTTTATTAAGTGCTCCCTTTTACAAGTAAGATACAAAAACAAACAAACATGCCCCCCACCCAACCCATTCATGTCTCTTGACATGAAATATTTAAATAAGGTTTCTGTATAAGAAGCTGATTGTCCTCTATGTCATAGAGCAGGACCATGGTTTAAGGCAGCGTTTATGGTTTGCAGCAGGGAGGCTCTCCAGCCCCCCAAATCCAAGCCCTGTGCAGAGCTGGGATGGGGGCCTGGGCTGTGCCTCACCTGCATCAAAGCAGCGTTGAGGAGAATGGGAATAAGCCATTAGCTCCAACCCCAGAAACTCCCAAATCCTTCCCTTAATACCCCCGTGAAGGTGCCAGGCCCTGCCTGTCCTCTCTTCCCACCCCAGCCAAGTGCGAGGTCCCATGCAGGTCACCAAAATGTCACTGTGCCACCGCCCCCTGGTATTGCTGAGTGTAAGGAGAAGTGTTTTGGAGTCAGTTGGTCTCTGCCACGAGCAGCATCGTTCAGTTCAGTCCTTGTGTCACCATCCTGGCACGGGACCCGGACACCCACCAGCCATCCCACGGGACAAAGAAAGTGCTGGATTTTGACCTGTTCTTGTGCAGCTACTGGATCACACAGGAGAGATTTTCTCCAAAACAACAGGGGCAAGAAGAGGAGGCAGCAGGTTTTGGGGGGATGAGGTCCAGGTCTTCATCATCGGGGACCTCGTCGAGGTGGTACCCATCCTGCAGCAGCTGCCGGCTCAGGTCCTGGGTCACCTGCTGCAAGGGGACAAAGCAGAGCTCTGCAGGATGGACACACATCCACACCCTGGGGGTGATGCTTCCAGTCCCAGCCAGAGCCTCGAGGGGTCAGGGGGACGAGGGAGCCCCTGGGGACCCCATGGTGTCACAGTCAGAGCCCCGCACTTGCCTCAGCAGAGGAGTATCCCGAGGAACACCTGGATCCTGGCTCCCCATCACTGAGGGGAAAAAGAAACAGAGCTGGCCAGGAAATGGGGGCTTTAGGGTGCAGATAAGGGGAATTTGGGGGAAAAAAAGGAGCTGGCAGTGCAACCCCAAGGAGTATTTTAAATCTGGGACAGCAGGAGCGTTTCGCTGCCCTGAGGTGCCCAGTGCCACCAAGGATGCTCTACAACTGACAAGGAAAATCAACCCCCCCAAAAAGCCATCTGGGAGAACCCCCACCCTCAAAATCGTGGGATATTTACTGAAAATCTTGGGCTATTCACCTGTCTGAGTCGAGGGAGACCAGGTTTTCATCAGCTGTCTGGCTGAGCGCCGTGTAGCCCTTGTTGAACTTCACAGACCTGCCAGGAAATGCAGGAGGGAGACCAGCACAGATGTTTTATGTGCAAACACATCCACAGAGCTGACAGGCTGAGGAGCCAGGGCAGGGATCCCACTCCTTCCCACCACCAGCTAAACCCCAGGATACCCAAATAAATCCATACCACTAAATCATCCCCAAAACGGAGAGAAAATCAGTATATTTTATTATACTGGGTGTTCCTGGCCAAACAGAGCCAGCAGAATAAGGTCCCAAACTCTTCTTTTTAATCCTCTGAGTTTCCCAGTCTCCCCAAGAAAAGTGAAAAAGGCATTTTGAAAAGAGGAGGAGGAGATCAGACCTTTTAGGAGTTGGTTTCAGGGCAGTGGGTGCCCCCAGCAGCCCCTGCCTTCGCAGCGCTGCCTTTGCCAGCTCCCGCTGCCTCTCTGCAAGCCAAGAACAGGGACACAGAGGAAAAATCCCCAAATGCTCCCAAAGGGGTTCTTCTTCTGGGGAATGGGTGAGGAGGGTGGCGCAGGTGAGCCTGGGTGCAGTGCAGTGCTTTCCCAATGGGGTTTTAATGGGGTTTTATAAAGGTTTTATCCCACCAAGGAATAAAAGGGCTTTTGGTAACCCCAGCTCTGGGAGAGAGGTGGGAATGACACCCAAAATCCCAGCAGAGTGCACCAAGCATCACTTACTCAGCTTGGCCTGGATGGAGGGAGGTTTGCTCATGATGTATGGACCTCTTTTCTCCACCACATCTGTCCCTTTGTTCAGCCTCTTCTTTTCAGCCCAAATCAGCTAAAAAAAGAATGGAAGAAGCATTTAGCACCTCTCCACGGGGATGAAGTAAAGCAGAGTCATCTCAGAGCATCTGATCCTTCCTGGGAGCTCAAGGTCAGCAGGGAAATCTGTCCCCAGGGAAATGTGTCCCCAGGGACAGCTCCTCCTCCCCAGCCTAGGGGAGGGAGAGGAAGAGGAATAAGCAGATCTGATAGCAGATGAGAGGATTATTTGGGAATGGTGGTGCTAATTAAAAGCACAGGTAGTCACCATCACAATTCCTGTGCAAGCCTGGCTGCAGTAATACTTGGGAAAAGGTGGTAGAGGAGATTTCCTGAGAGGTTAATCAAACACAAATGTAAGGATTGTGTATTTTTAATTTGAGGTCTCCAAGCTTCTCCTTTTATCCAGTTATTGTCAAGGAGAACCAATGCTCCTAAGGGCAAGGGGGAGGAAAAAACCTCCACAAACACAAGAAGTAATGAATAAAATAGAGGGAAAATCAGAGAGAGTTGGCACAGGAGGGACATGGAATTAAAGGAACACGGCAGAGGACTGGGGATGGTGATTGCAGAGCACAGCCAGGATTAGCCTCAGTGTCTTAAGCTGGAATTAGCAGGACAGAGCTTTATAGTGGGAATGACCAGGCAGGCAGTGCCCCCCCAGATCCCTCTGGATGTGCCATACCCCTTCCTAGCCAGCTGATGCTGTGTGTGTGTACATATATATATAATTATTTTTATATTTATATTTATACACTGTATACACTACTGTGCTTCTCTGTCTGCAACTCGGAAAGATGAACTGTCCCACTGTATTGCTCCTATACTGCCCCACACACCTACCCCACAATGCCCCATGGACATACCCCAGCCCCACAACCCCTGTGCACACACCCCACAGTGCCCTACAGATACCCCCAGCCCCATAACCCCTGTGCACACACCCCACACTGCCCCATGGACATACCCCAGCCCTACACCACCCCTGTTCACGTACCCCACACTGCCCCACACTCTCCTCAGCCACACAGCCCCACGCAGATATCCTACATGGCCCCATACCCCCATGTAGATATCCCACACAGCCCCATAGCCCCGGGCAGATATCCACACAGCTCCATGCAATATCCCACACAGCCCCATAGCCCCATACAGATACCCCACACATCCCCACACCCACAATGCACATACCCCTCCCAGCCCCACGCTCGCCTCCCAGCCCCGCAGCCCCAGCACACCCGTACACCGCACGTACCCCCGGGCCCCGCCGACCGGCGGCTCCGCTGGCAGCGGCACCAGGAGCGGCACCGGGACCTGGCCCGGCTCCGCCGCCGCCCGTCGCCATGGCCGCCCCTGGCCCCGCCCCATGGCCCTCCCGCCAATGGCAGCGCGGGGCCGGCGGGGCTCAGCCAATGGGAGGCGGGGAAAGGGCGCGCCCCTCTGCCGCGCATGCGTGGTGGGACGGGCCAGCGGGGCGGGAGAGCGGGACGGGACACAGGGACTGCGGGACAGGACCATGGATTGAAATAGGAGTCTTTTCGAGACAGGTCCCATAAGCTCTTGGAGGTCTATTTCACACTCAAGATAGCTCCAGCCACTTTTGGAGGTCTAAAATCAGCACCAGGATGGCTTCTGTTGCAGTGTTGGAAACAAAAATGTTTCAATAAAAGGCAAAATAATAAACTCTTTACAGAGAAAAATCGAGCCAGGTGGGAGAGGTTCTTGCTCTTGGTAAAACACCTCAAAGAAGCCAATTGTTTGTTTGTTCTCTTCTTTTTCTAGTAAATTGCTCAGGCAGGACTTTTTGGCTCCTGTCCCATTGGCTATCCTTAAGTTTGAGGTGAAGTTCCCAGGCCTATGAGATGCATTTTTCACCTAATCGAGGACAGGAACTTCTGAGCTTCTTTCCTTTTTAAGGGGACAGAGGTAGTTTTGTCACTCCGTCAACAGGGGGCACATTCCCGTATCTCACCCTTTCTATACATCTAAAAAGAAGGAGAAATGAACAGGAACTGAAAAAGTCTTACAATGGATGAAACAGTGGGATGGGATGGGACTGTGGGACACAACACGGCTCTTGCCCTGAGCCCACTGTACAGAAACAAATTCCTGTTTTCCCAAAAAATTCCCCTCTTCTAGGAGGAAAATAACAGGATGAAGATATTTCCCTTCTCCTTCCACCCACCTCTGTTGGTTTATTTCCCAAACCCTTGCCTGGGCCAGAGCTGAGTGGAAAACAGGGACAGTATCCCAGAACAGATCCCCTTCCTGGTGAGGACACGACCCTTGCAAACAGGAGCTCCCAGCCCACATCTGAGGCTTTGGACGTGATTTCAGGGAAATGCCTCCTCCCCAAAGCTGTGCATTACAAGGAACCACACTCTCCACACAGCTCCTGCTCTTCCCCTCCCAGAGCCATGTGCTTGAGAAGGCTCTGGGCACGAGCTTTGCAGAGAAAGCAACAATTTAGAAGCTCCTACGAGCTCATTTATGGTTTGTTCCTTGTTTTTCCCTACAAAAGCAACAGGAAATGACCACACGAGGCACTGGTACCACATGAGTCAAACCAGGTTTTCCTTTATTAGGCCCAACTCCACAGCACTTCCACTGTGACTCAATAAAGGAAGAAGTTATGTCAAGTAAGATTTAAAGTTTGGCTCTCCAAGTGATGGTGTACAATCTGGTAGCATCAGCAGAACACTTGAGTGATCCACCTGGCATAGAAAATAACAGGGGAAAAATAAAAAAAAAAACATTAAAGAAGCAGACTAGAAGCTCCACAAAGTTTCCATGAGGTCCCAAATGAGTTATTTCCATCCCTTTTACCTTCAAAGCCTTATTTAATCATGCTCAGCTCAAAAATGCAGGTACTGCATTCCCAGCACAGCTGATTCAGGACCCCTGGCACCAAGACATTGTATCCCAGGGCAAGGAGGAGGAAAAGGACTTAAAATATCCAGAATCAAGCACTATTTGCAGCAGTCTGACACACAGTATCTCTATTCCAGGCATAATATTTAAAAAAAGAATATGACATTGGTCATCTGAGGAAACTGAATTAAGAGGTTTCACTTCCATGAGGATTTTTATTTAGGGCTTTATTTTAGTCTGGGATTAGGGCACATTAGGTCTTGCCTATGCTGTCTTTGCCAGGGGGTTTGGTGTACAGGACTCCCATGCCAAGAGTCTGGGAAGCAACACCAAATCTTACCAACAAGGTTTATGCTTTGTCCAGGCCCAGTTCCTCTGGAGTGGAGATTCCAAGTTCACTCAAAGTTGGTCTAAGCTCCTGGATAACGTAAGGATAGATTTCCTTGTGGGGTCCTGCCTTGTCCTGAAAAAAAAAAAAAAAATCCCAAAAAACAAAGAATGGAGTTACTTCAAAATACACATTTCCAAAGCCTCCCACTTCTGCCTGTGGCAGAGCAGAGCTCCTGGCCTCTAAGGCTGAAATAAAAGTCCTGGCTTCTCTGAACTCCCTGGCCAGGCTGGATTCAGGTTTCAAGGAGTTGGTTTCAGGTGTTCCCCAAGAGAGCTTTCTGAGTTACTTCTCTCAGTCTCCCAAGAAACCAGCAAGCTTTGTGCTCATCATGGAACCACTGATGGTGGTTTCCCTTTGCAGCAGGGAAAACTGCCCTGCTGGCAGGCTCTGGCAATGGCAACAGGGCAGTTCCACCCACCTTTACAACCTCTAGGATGCGGACAGCACTGGCAAAGTCATTTAACCGTCTGCAGGCCCTCAGAGCCGCGTCGATGATCTTGGGCTCCGGGACCAGGTCGTAGCCCACCAGTGTGTTGATGCCTGTGGAGACAAGGGAACACCAAGGGGAACTGGGAACCAGCTTGTCATGATCTCAAAAGGAGCCCCTTGCTGTCTGCTCCCTTCCTCTCTGACAGAAAAACTCAGCACCTCATCAGGCAAGTGCTGCTGGAAGGATCCCTCTGGCTGCAATTATCTGCTTATGAAATCACATTTTGAAGGCATAATGGGCCTTAAAAGATGAACTGTCCCATTGTATTGGGGGGACACACACCTACCCCACAATGCCCCATGGACATACCCCAGCCCCATAACCCCTGTGCACACACCCCACACTGCCCTACAGATACCCCCAGCCCCATAACCCCTGTGCACACACCCCACACTGCCCTACAGATACCCCCAGCTGCATAACCCCCGTGCTCACACCCCACAGTGCCCTACAGATTCCCCCAGCCCTATACCACCCCAAAAAATGGGGTAAGTTTAATAAAACTTGGCAACTCCACAGCAAAAACCTGAAGACAGCCACACAAAAAGTCTGTAGGGAGTTATGGCCAAGCCATTAGCCAAAGTCCGAAGAAAAATGAGCACAGCAGAGCTCAAAAACACTGTCATTGGAGCAAGTGCTACTGTCCCTCCCATCCAGATGTTAAAATCATGGAATCATGGAACGGTTTGGGTTGGAAGGACCTCAGAGATCATCTAGTCCACCATTCTATCATGGGCATGTGTTACGGACATATTTTATGAAAAACCTTTTGCTAGTATTTTTCTCCTGAGAAGCTGAGAGGCCTCAGAAACAAAATGTAAACAATAATTATCTGCTGCTGTGGAATGCAACAGGTGCATCTTTGATTGGTCTCATGTGGTTGTTTTTAATTAATGGCCAATCACAGTCCAGCTGTCTCAGACTCTCTGGTCAGTCACAAGATTTTATTATCATTCCTTTCCTTTTCCTTGCTAGCTTTCTGATGAAATCCTTTCTTCTATTCTTTTAGTATAGTTTTAGTATATCATTTTCTTTTAATATAATATATATCATAAAATAATAAATCAACCTTCTGAAACATAAAGTCAAGATTCTCACCTCTTCCCTCATCCTAAGACCCCTACAAACACCAACACAGGCAGGGACACCTTCCACTAGACCAGGTTATTCCAAGCCCTGGCCTTGGACACTTCCAGGGATGAGGAGTCCACAAAACACCAACTAAAGTTGTTACTTCTGGTCAGAAAACTTCTATTTACTCCAGGTTATGCTTCCCTGGTCTCCAACTTACCTTTCCTGAGCTCCCAGGCATCGATATCTGGCTTGTTGAAATATGTCACCCAGCGAGCATCGAATTCTTCATCTGACTCTTGTGACCCGTGAGAGTAGCAGCGAGCAGGAAGCACAGCTGAGTGCAGGAAAAAAGGAACAAACTTGGAGCAAAAGGAACATAACTGCTTCAGTCCTGACCAAGAGGCCAGAAGCCTCCATAAAATATGGATTGCCTTGTTATAGTCAGTCCTGGATGAGCCCTGGGTGGATGTAACTTATTAAATATCGTGGTTTATGTTGTAGCAAAGTGTCTGCTTTTTTCCATATCAGACTTCCAAAGTGTTCCCAGAGCATTGGTCAGAGCATGGCAAAGACACACAAAAACCTACTCTGAAGAGGTTTTCTGGCATTCCTTTTTCTGTAAAATACAGGAATTCTTCCTCTTCCCACAGCCAAGTGAGACTGAGAAGCTTTAACATGCACGTTCCTCACCAACAAAATTCCATGCAATTCCTAGAGAGGCTCTCAAAAGCAAAGGGATGAGAGATATTCCTTCCAACAGAAGGGCTGGAGGAGGAAAAAAACGATCACAAGGTATCTATCCAAGAGAAAAACTCCTGGATCTCAAGATTGCAATTGCATTAATATTTGATAACTAATCACAAAAGCAGATTGTATGCTAACACACAAATTAGTCTGATAGGATCATTGTTTCTTCACTCAGCACTATCACAAATTTTGGTTTTTTGGATGAACCTGTCTTTTTTTACCCCACAAAGGTTGGAACAGTTTTCTAAGGGAACTAAACTGAAGGACCACAAGCCTGGTGCTTCCTTTCCCCACTGCTAATCTCACTCCACTAATATTTGCAGAGAGGTCACACACCAGATACGACCTTGGAGCTCAAAGCTCTGCTTCACACAAGTCAAATTTAGCTCCTGACTTTTTCTTTCTTAACCCAGCACGAATCACTCACAGTGATCAACTACAGGGTTTTATTTAAAACCAAAACAAAAAAACCCAACACCACAACTGGGCTGTACTTTTGCTGATATACTTCTCTTTGGTTTCATTAATGGTAGCCTAATTAGCAGGCAATTTGCTTTTTTAACAAAATGTAACCTTGTCCAACATTTCAGCTGCAATACTGGTTTATGCAATGGAAGCATGAAAATAGCTTTATTTAGTTTAGCTATGGAAAAGTAAACAACAGGCCAAGACAGAATTAAAATGCTCTTTTGGTTTCTTTGTAGGGAAATTCCCCCTCCTTTCCCCAGCTCCAGAGTAGACCTTTGACCCTGCTCTTTGCAACCAATCACCTGCAGAGCTGAGCTCAGAGCAAGAGCAGGGCTCTGGAAATGCTCCTGCTCCCAGGACACTCCTGAAAACCCTCCAGGTTTCAGCTGGCTGAAGGAGAATCCTTATTTTTCTTACACAGAAAAAAAAAATCCTGCCGAAAACCAGCAAATCTCAGCTGGAGAAAAGCCTAAACTGAAGCGCTCAAATACCATCTTTAAGTCAAAATCTGAAGTCTTTTCCTCAACAAAATCATTTCCTGGATCCAGGAGGCAAATACAGACCGTAAGAATTAAAGCTCTGGCTTTCCAGGGTGTGTTTCTCAATTGCTGCTATGTTTCTTTTCCACATTCATGTTTCTATGTGTGTCTGCAGAGTCCCTCTGGCCTGAGTTTCAGCAGGGTCCATCAAGGTCACTGTCACACACATGACGTGTGTGTGACAGCCAGCCTATCCAGGCAGAGATTCCCAGCTCAAGGAAGAACCAAAGGGCAAGCACCTTTGCTTTAAAGTGAACTTAACAGGAATTAAGCATAAAATCACCTAATATGACACAAAACCATGTTGAAGCTTCTCTGAGGGCCAAAATTGGGCAGTTTTCTCCAGTAATGAGCACAGAAGCACGTGTGAAGATAAAACATTAATTTACTGAAAATCTGAGAACGAGGAGCCCAGGGGAAGTTCTGCAGCAACGGAACCCCCCTGCAAAAGGGTGGCAGCAGTGTTAAGTGGGGTGTTTGAAACACAAGAGCTTGGAAAAGAAGAACACAGAGCCTCCTGGAAACAAGGCCCAGGAGCAGCCGGGGTTCAGCAGCTCAAAGGAACAGCGAGCAAAGATTTTAGTGGATTCAAAATAACAAAAGATCAAAGGCGCTGAGCAGCATCTAAGAAATCCTGTGCTTATTATTTAAAAAGACGCAGTGACAGGCTCCCTAAGGCAGTTGTTTAACTCACACGTGCCGCAGCAGAGGCACACACAGGTCTCCGAGCATTATTAGTGTCTGCTAATTAGGTATTAATTGCGATGAAGAAGTTAATTAGCTATTAATTGCGATGCACAGGCAGTGCATTCTCTGCAGCCTCCGTCTTCCAGCCCTGCCACCCTGGCCACCATCACAGACCGCTGCCTGGAGCCGGTCCTCCTACTCTCTCTATTAACTGGGGCGTTAATATAACAAATAAAATTAACTGCGGTGTTAATTAGGAGGGTGAGGGCCGGCGCGGAGCTGCAGCGGAGCCGGGACTGGCCGGCGCCCCGGTGCTGCGGAGGTCACCGCCGCCCTCCATCAATGTCACCTTGGCGGGAGGCGCAGGGAAAGCGCGGCCGCCCCTCGCTGCAGCCCCTGGGCGGTGCGCGGTGCCCGCTGAGGCGGTGCCGGCGGGGGGATCCCGGTGGCGGCGGCCGGAGCAGGCGGGGGCGGCCCGTGCTAGGCCGCGGGGTCACCGCAAGGACGCGCCGGGCCGCGCGGCCTCGCTCCCCGCCACACCGGGAACCCGGCCGCCAACCGCGGCGGGAAGGACGGAGACGAGCGCGGCCGCTCACCTGCTGGGCCAGCGGGCCGGCGGACGGCGGCGCGGAGGCCGGAGACGGCGCAGCGGCGGAGGAGAGAGGCGCTGGCGGCCAGCATGGCGGCGGGCTGTGAAGGGAGGAGACAGCACCGGCAACCGGGGGCGCGCGCCGCTGGCTCCCGCACCCCACCGGGAAGGAGGGACGGAGGTGAGGGCCGGGGGGGGCCGCTGAGGCGGGTACGGCGGCGCGGCGGGGACGGAGAGGGAGCGTGGAAGGGCGGGAGGCCGCGGGGACGGGCTGGGGGCGCGGCGGGGACGGGCAGGAGGCGCGGTGGGGCGGGGCCGCCGCCATCTTGGGGCGGGGCCGGCCGCCATTTTGTGCGTGAGGGGAGCGGCCATGGGGGGTCTCTCTCAGGTCGCCTGAGGCAGTTTTCGGGAGTGTTTGAGCTCGTTTATGAGGGGTTCGGGCTGCTGCTGTCCCCATTTAGCCGAGCCTGCGTAGCATCCCCGTCCCTGTCAATGGACAGCCGCCGCACTCGATCCCTGTGAGGGAAATGAGCTCAGACCGGCTCATCTGCCAGCTCCAGTTCTCTGAGAGTGTCCCTGTCCCCTCACCGGGGGCTGCTCCCCTCAGCCACCATCGCGCCGGCCTGGGCACGAAATCGCTCCAAAACTCGTCCCTTGGGCTGTGCCTTAGCAGTGCTGCACAAAACCATTGTGATTATTCTACTCACCATGTCCCCCGGTTTTATTTTTTTTTCAGTAATTTTTTATTATTTTCTTATGCTGGAAGCCATCAGCCAGCAAAGCAATGAGGGTAATATCCCCAGTGCTGTCTCTGTGATTGGAAACTAACTGCCTCTGAAATCCATTAAAAACATCTTGCGAATTAACAAAATAAGGAGAAATAAGTGGTTTTTATTCTTTTTTTCCCTTGCTCAGAGAAATGTGAGGTGGCAGCAATGGAGGTGAAGGGCTGTTAGTGTTTAACTGTGTGGCTCTCACAGTCTTCAGGCTCTGATCAGGGTGTTTACAGAGGGATTTATTAATTACGAGGTTTAAAATTAATTTTATTAGTGATTTTGGATTCATTTGGGGTAGGTGCCTGTACCCGGTGCTACTGTGTGGGGTGGAGGGTTGATCTTGAATGGGGTCTGTACTGGAGAAAGGAACTGGGAAGAACTGGCTGGTACAGAGCCCAAAGCTTTACCATCCCCAAACCCACCAAAAAATGTTCATTAACATTAAAAAACCGTTGGAAATTAATGTTTGAGTGAAGGGAATCAATCTGCAGAAGGACAGATAAGCACGAGCCTCTGGCCCGAGGAGCAGCTGCCTGCTGAGGGAGATAACAAGGTCACTGCCTCACAAAACAGACCCTGCTTCCTCCTCTTCCTCCTCCTCTCCTTTCATTCCCGCTCCCAGCCAAGCAAGCCCTTGACAAAGAGAGAACGCTGGCTGTCCCTGTAGAGCAGGAGTGAGGCAGGGAGATAAGGCAGCTGCAGCCAGAGAATCCCTCACACGTGGATTTTGGGAAGGGTTTGCTCTTAATACCGATTAATTCATCCTGCAGTGCTGCTGGGCACTGGGCAGAGGGAACCAGGTGGATCAGGGCTTGGCATCCCATAACCTGTCCCCCAAATCTCCCCTGTCCCCACTGAAATTGGGGCTTTGCCAGGTGCTGCTATGCCAGCACAGGAGACCCCAATCCCATTCTTCCAAGGGACAGAGTTTGGCTGGGATCCCCTTGTTGTGAGCTGGCAGCAGCCTTCACTGTGCTGATCCATGCCACAGCCAGCAGCCAAGATGATCCCCCCATTTTCCCATAGACATATCTCAGCTATTTCTAAAGAGCTTTTATTTTCCATTCATTTCTCTTTACCCCCTGGAAGTAGCAGGGATTTTGCGCCAAAGCCTTCGGCAGCCAAGGCATGACCCCAAAACCTCCTCATCCTGTGCTGGGCACTGCATCCACTCACAATAACCCCCCACCCAACACTTCCACTGCCCCCAGCTCCCCACAGCGTGGTTTCCCCCCACTCCAGACCAGAGTATCTGATGTGGGTTGTTTTATTTCCTTGTGCTGTCCCACAGGCAGGCAGCACAGTGCAGTGCAGTGCTGGCTCTGAGGGTGCAGGGAGGGAGCACCCCTGTGCTTGTTTTTTTTGGGATGAATCACAGTCTCACAGGATGCTGAGCCTGGCCTTAATAACTCCAACAGCTCCTCAGCAGCAGGTTTGATAATGAAGGTTTTATTCCAACAAGCTTGGGGCAAACCCATCTCTCTGATGGATGAGGCGTTGCAGTGGGGAGCGGTGGTGGTGGTCCAGGCACCCCTCAGCTGCTCTGGCTCCCTGGGAGTCACTGCAGGATGTGGCTGGTGGTCACAGTGTCCCTGGGTGGCTGAATTAGAGGTCACCAGCTCCCCCCCACATGCTCACCTGCTTCAATCCATAACCAAGACATGGTGGGTTCAACCCTCATGCTAAATCTGGGGACCCCCATCCACAGGGGTCAAGGAGCAGCAAGTGGGGACAGGTCAGGGGGAGCCTGCAGCCCACCAGTGACCCCGGAATGAGTGGATATTCCTGCCTCCATACCTGGCAGGTGGGGTGGGAGGCACTGGGGTCAGGGGTCCTGCTGGCCAGCAGTGGTCTCCGTGCCCCTGGGGCTGTCAGACACCTGTACCTGCAGCTTCTTGGGCAGCAGCTCCTCGCAGGGAGGCGGCAGCGGCCGCTTCAGCCCCTTGCTGGAGGACCCCAATGTGTCTTCTCCTGCCTCGTGCCGGGGCTCGGGGGGCTGATATCCCGTCTGGTTGGGATCCAGGGGGTCCCGGGAGAGCAGGATGCAGATGGAGGGGACGTTCTTGTGGACAGTCAGGTTCTGTGCGGGGCCATGGGGTGGCGGGTCCTGGCTCTCCCAGACCTCCAGCACGGTTTTGTAGCGTACCTTGGTGACCTGGTGGAGCCCTCCCAGCTTGCGCTTCATGATCTCCACGCAGGTGATGGTCTTGGTGACCGCCCTGCCGCAGCCGCTGAACACGATCTGCCGCCTGCCCTTCAGCTCCATCTGGGCCATGGCGAAGTTCATCAGGTTCCTGATCTTGCTGCCCTCCTTCACTTTCATCTCCACCACGTCCGGGGGCAGGTCTGGGAAGGGTAATGGCATCTCCTCCTCCGAGGTCCTCACCTTTCGGAAGTTCTCCATCCTGGACTGGGCAAGGGGCTTGGCTCTCCCTCCTTCGGCAGCCATCCTTCACCTCTTCCCGGTGGATGCACACAGGCTCCTAGCCCCCCACGACCATAGCAGGGCTGACCTCGCTGCCCTCCAGCCCAGCCCTGCGTGCTGCAACCACCAGCCCCTTCTCCTCGGCTCTCCAGGGGCTGGCAGTGGGCTCGGTGGCAGTGCCAGAGGCTGTTTCCTGCGGGAGACAGGGCTGCAGGATCCCCTGGGTGCTCCCAGTTGTTCCCAGCAGGGAAAACAGCCGGCTCCAGCTCTCGGTGATGCTTGGCTCCTCCGCTCCCACTGCAGCACTCGCTTCTGCTGCTCTTTGCTTCATTCTGGACTTCAGCAGCCCCCAGAGCTGTTCTGTGTAATTAGCAGATCCTCCCCCTCTCCCTCCCCTTCCTCCCCTCCTCCTCCTCCTCCTCCCCTGCTCAGCCGCCCATCCCAGCACCCAGCTCCTGCCTTCATCCCTGCCAGGCAAAGGGAAGGGCAGGGAACCTGGCTCTCTGTCCCGGAACAGAGAAGGGAAGGAGGGGAGGGTGGAAGGCAGAGGGAGAAGCTCACTCTTGCCTTCATAATGTTCCCAAAGTCCTGCCCCCTTAAAGAGAACCTGGTCCCTTCTCTCGGCGCTCGCTCCTCTCAAGGACACCCTCTGCTAACTGCAAATGTCACTCTGCCAGCCTGCCCTGCAGCATTCCCAGAGGGATGCGGAATCCCAGCCACGCTGTGTCCAGGGATGGCACAAAGATGCAGCAGGTACTTTGGGAAGTACTTTGGAGTCTGAGCTTGACCCTTATTAGCCATGAGAGAAGCCACTGGAACCCACAGCCAGGAGAAAGCCTGGCAGATGGCATTGAGTGTGAATCGAGTGTGCCAGGGCTCTGCTCCCCCCAGCACCCTGCAGCCTCAGCCCCAGCTCTGCCGGCAGGGAAACCTCTCAATTCCCAAAGCTCCGAGGAGCAGATGCCGTGGCAGAGCTGGTTTTCACGGGCAATTTCTCTCCCTCTCCGCTGCTCCTCCTCCTTCCCCATCCCTGTCCCTCATTCACCTCCCAATGTGGAGCTGCCCACTCTGGGCTCACCATTACATGTACTGGCAACAAATCCCAGAAAATCCCTGTTGCATGCCAGGAGATGTCCCCTTCCTGCCCCCAATCCCTTCCCGGAGCAGAGGCGATGTCCCTGCCCCAGGCTGGCCCTCTGCCTGCCCCTGTCACCTGCCTGTCCCCTCCCGCCCCGCTGGCCGGGGGATCATTGCACAGTGGAAAGACATGTGAGTATTGACTTGCAGTCAAATCTTATCGGCCTCTGGAGGCCCCTGGATTGGTTTCACTCCTAGCAGGGCTTGAAAAAATACATAAATAAATAATAATAAATAAATAAATAAATAAATCTATCTCCCATGTCCTTAGAGGTGAAGGCAGGATGTGGCTGTCACCTCCTATCCAGGGAGGATGCTACATCCCTGTGGTCCCCAAAGCAGCTTTCTGTGGATCACACTGCCTAAATGGGGGTGGATTTTGGACACCCCCCCAATCCAAACACTGGATTGGGGTCTGGGTGGGTCTGTGGGATGGGATGGGAAGGGATGGGATGGGATCCTCCATGCACAAGCAGTGTTCTGAAAACCCCTGTAGATGCAGAGCATTGATTCCCAATCCATCTAACCCTCCCTGAGGCTCCTTGGGCACACAGAGGGAAACTGAGGCAGGGCAGGCAACGCTCCCAGGCTCACCCCCAGCACCAGATCCAGGCTTTGAGCATTCCCAACTCCCTTCTGGTGCTCTGCAGTAGTGAGCAAACCTATTCCCTGTGCTCCCACCATGAATTCCTCACTGCTATGAGACAAAACAATGTCATTTCTCCATCTTTCCATTTGACAACAATTCATGGAATCTATGCAGATGACACTTGGTTCCTTCCTTGGGCAGGCAGGGAAGAATTAAACTCTGGGAAAGCCCTGCCTTCAAAATGTGCTAAACCCCTGAGGAAATAATGGGGAAGGATTTTAGGGACTGAGAAACCCCTCAGGGTCGTTTTCTAGGTAGCCTGGGAGGGTTACATGGACACGGAGGGCTGACAGCTCCAGGGCTCTGGGCAAGCCACGTGAGTCCCTGGTGCTGGCTGAAGCATCCAGCCCTTCTTTCCTGGCCCAGAACCAGCTCCTGCCTCCTGTGGC
This sequence comes from Molothrus ater, assembly GCF_012460135.2. NCBI lineage: Eukaryota > Metazoa > Chordata > Aves > Passeriformes > Icteridae > Molothrus > Molothrus ater. Next base: position 3,514,896 of record NC_050490.2, read on the forward strand.
CCATTTTCCATGGCATCGTGGTGCTTTCCCACCATCGAATGATGGAAGCAGCAGCAGCTTCTCTCCCCTTCCATCACTAATTGCTGCTTAATGAACTCTGCCTATCACAGCCTCCGAAATGGAGGCTGGAGAGGTGCAATCACAGAAAGGCTTCCAGAGGGTGCATTCCCCCCAAGGCCAAGGCTGTGCTGGGAGCAGGGAGAGCATTAATGACAGGGGCTTATTTTCCCTCTGCAGCGCTTAAAATGTAAATGAAATTCATTATTAGCAACTCCGTTGCTAATTACCATCTGAAGCTATTCATTAGCCTGTCAGCTTATTTGTTGGAGGACAACAGAGTGGATGGGTTACTCCAAGCCAAGGAATAGCTGAAATGAGCTCAGTGGGGTGGGAGAGGAAAAGCAGGGATGGGGGACAAAGGCACAGACAGCTCCAACCATGGGGGGTCAGGGAAACAAAAGCTGGAAAAGAGAATGAGGAGTCCTTTTTAAAATGAAGAAGAAGCAAATGGGAAAGGCAGGAGCGATGCAAAAATAAGAGTAAGGGAATTACACACTGAGTATTGTCCGTCTGTCCTTGAGCAGCCACTGTGGTTGCAGTAGGACCCACAGCCAGGGAGTGGTTTCTGCTTCCCCTTTCCCATTACAGTTTCTCTCTGAGCATTCCTGTGCCAACCCAACCCCATGCCAGAGGACTTCCAAATCCCTGTGGGACCCTCTTGCCTGGTCCCAACCCCACAGGAGGTGTGATCTTGGAAGAGCTGCTTGGCAGAGCAGCCAAGAGGAGAGCTGGTGGTGGCAAGAATGCAGAGGGCTGCTGGACACAGCTCGGAGCCCAGACAAACCTGGGAAAATGGGGAAAAAACCCCAGAAACATATTCCTAACAGAGATCAGGGCAGCTGGAGAGGAGCAGTAACCTGAGCCCCTGTCCTCCACCTGCCCTCTCCATATTTTCTTTCATGCAAGGTGGCCCTGCTTGGGAACAGGACGGAAAGTGGGAGCATCCGATACAAGGAAAGTCTGGGTGCCATCGCCCATCTCTGCGTCACATCGGCGCGGCTCAGGTCTCAGCCTCTCATCACGTTGCACTCAGCAGCAGGCTGATGCCAGCATGGATTGTCACCCTGGCAAAAGGGGTGCAGAGGGACCTCCAAGATGCCACAGCTGCAGGGATCCCCTGAACCATCCCAATCACGGTCCTGGAGCTGCTACTTCTCAGGAGCAGCCCCCTGAGGATGCAGCCCAGGGTGCAGGGGCTGTGCCAAGATACCAGAGGAACCCTTGGAGCATCCTGGGGTAGCACCAGCTCACTGCTGAGGTCTTATCCCTACCGTAAGCAGAAAATTACAGAGCTCAAGATAATCCTCATTTTGAATAGCCTGACAGTAAAAGAAAAGGGAAAAATCCCTTTCATAAGACAAATCCCTTTGCAGAGCTCCAGCATATAAGCAGAGGGATGTTGAACGACCCTGAGGGCATTAATAAACCTGAATGCTCCTCACCAACCCCACCTGGGACCCCAATTCCCCCCACCCATGGCCCAGGAGCTCTTTTTAAGCTCAACCCAGGGGTCTCAGTCCTAGTCTCAGCTATGTCAGGACTGGTCTCTGGGTCAGCTGCAGCTGCTCTGGACTCCAACCGACAGACTGACCCTAAACTGGACTTGTGGATTGATTTCCTTGGTTTTGAACCTATTTTCTTGCTGGTAATTTGCTGCTTGATCCAGCCTTTTCTTTGGCCCTGCCCTTCCTCCCCAGCCTGCCCTGTTTAGGCAGTGTGGGATGGGCAGGGAGGCTCTTCCCCCTGTTATCCCTTGGCTTTTCAGGCATTCCCTGGAAGGAGGGGAGCGCACATCCATTTGATTCCTGAATATGCCTGATTGGAAAATCTGCAGGCAGACAGGAATGTGGTAGTGCTGAGGGCAAGGATCATTCCCAAAGCCTCAGTGGGATGGGAAGGTGCTGAGGCAGCAGAGATGCAGGTGGGGAGGAAATTTAGGTTTGAAAAAGCTTGGAGAAAAAGAAATAAAGGACAAGAATCCAGCCTCAAATCTCCAGTGTGCTCAGTTGCCCACAGGCAGAGCCAGAGCAGCTCTCCAAGGCACTGAGCACCCCCAGTGCTTGGCAGGAGTTGGAATCCATGATCCCATCCCTGCCCCCCTTTCCTTCCCTGTTGCTGGGCAGGGCATGGAGCTGGGTGTGCAGAGGTCCCTGCTCTCTGAGGGGATCAGCTCAGGGTCCAAGACCCAGAGAGGGGTCAGAGTGGAGAGCTGGGCCCTCTGCTATGAGGTCATCTGTGGCATGCTGGTTTTCCTGCTTCCCTCTATTTTACCATCTGTGAAGCAGGCATTTTCCCTGATTCTGCCAGGTTTCCTTCCTTGCATCCCCACAGCAACGCTGTTCCCCTGCTGAAGGGGTTTGGCCACCAGGGCTCAGTGGTGTAAAGAGATTTTGCTGCTTCCTTGCCCAGCTGTTCTCATCTTCACCTGGTGGGATGTTGTCCTTGCTGCCCCTCTGTGGCCCTCGAGGCTGGACCCTGGGAAGGGAGGATGATTTAGCTGTCAAATAAAGTAATTTTCACAACATTTCACTGATATTTTCACAAGCTCTAAGGCAGGAGATCCAAGTGATGTGCACTGAGAACAAGAGACACAGCCTATGGAGCTCTCAAGCTGATTTGGGATTTATATCCCTGTCCTGTCTGTAAATCAGTCCAGTCCCTTCCCCTGCCCTCCACATCCCAACCTTAGCATCGCTGGCAAAAGCAATTAACATGTCCTCTGGCTTTCATGCAAGTCATTCATTAATTACTGCTCCCAGAATGAAGCACACCAGGGTATGACATGGAGTACCCCAAAATTGGCCCTGCTGGTGGGGAGCTGCTGGTTTCCCATTGCCTCCTGGATAGAGGGAGCCTGTGTGCCCTGCCAGGGGCTGTCCCCAAGAGCTCCTGCCCTTCTCAGGGCGATCTTCTACCCACATAATGCTTGCCATACCCTGGGTAGGGGTCGCTGCACCTCTGCCCCACAGAGCCCCCATTCCTATAAAGCCCCCCCAAGCCCCATAGACCACTTCCAGCCCTATAGAGCCCCCATTCCTGTAAAGCCCCCCAAGCCCCATAGAGCACTCAAACCCCATGGAGCCCTGAGCCCTATAGAGCCCCCCAAGCCCCACAGAGTACTCCCAGCCCCATAGAACACTCCCAGGCCTATACAGATCCCATTCCTGTAAAGCTTCCCAGGCCCCATAGAACACTCCCAGCCCCATGGAGCCCCCCAAGCCCCATAGAGCACTGCCAGCCCCATGGAACCCCCAGCCCTATAGAGCCCCCATAATGGCCCCGCCCCTTCAGTAGGCCCCGCCCTTTCCCCATGGCCCCGCCCCTCCATCCGGCGGCATCAGGACCCTGGACAGCGGCGGGCGCTCTCGCGAGATCCCGGCGCTGCCCATAGCCCGGGTGGCGGCGGCGCCGCAGTCTCGCGAGAGCGCGGTCGCTGCGGCAGGAGCAGCACCGGGCGGGCGGGCGGCCGCCGCCACCCGCCGGGGACCGGAGGGGACGGGACGGGTCACGCCACGTGGTGAGTCCCGGGAGTGTGGAGAGGGGAAACGCCTCGGTGTGAGGGCGCTGGATGCTCCCCCCGAGGGGGCTGGCCGCCCTTTGCACCGACCTCCCGCTCTGCATCCGCTTGCGGGGGGGGATGCGCGGCGTGGGGACAGCCGCGGTGACCCTGCACACGCGTGGGTGCACCGGGGACCGAGCGGGGCTTGGGCCGCCCTTCTCCCCGATCCAGGCCGCTGCTGGGAGGCTGCGCCGGCTGTGAGGTGGGGATGCGTGGGGCACGCAGCCCTTCACGCGTGGAAACGTAGGGGCAGCGATGCCGAGCCCTGCCTGCCCTCCCCAAACGCGCCCCGTGCACCAGAGCTGTTTCTTCTCGGTGCCTTCACCTATGCGATCCCCCGTCCTTTTTCCATCCACTCCACCATATTCCTCATTTTGCAAAAAAACCCCACCCGAATGTGTCGCTGTGCCGGTGCTTTGGCCCCACGGTGGCGGGGCCGGGGGGTGCCGGGCCGCGTGTCCCCGCTCCCGGCACACGTGGGTAGGGGCGGCCGGGCGGACGTCACCGCGCCCGAGGAGCTCGTATTTATAGCACTGGCGGGATGGAAGCATCCGGGGGATGCCGGCGGATGTCGGGCACGGCGAGCCCTGGGGGGTGCGAATAGACCCCTAGAGAGAGCTCCCCAAATCCCCCCAGGAGCCCCAGGCACCAACTGCCGGGACCCCGTGTCCTGGGAAATGTGTTGGTCGCTGCCTGGATAACTGGGAAAGGGCAAAACCTGCAGGCAGGTGGGGATACGCCATCTTCACGCTTCTCTTTAAAACCTCAGGTAATAATTTTTCGCTTTATTTCGCCGTAATTTTCACATCTGGCACAGAGCTGAGCATGGAATGGTCTGGGATGGTCCTGGGATGCTGAGCTCTCCTCCTTTCCCACCTGCATGCTCTGGAATGAGGTGCCAAATGACATGAGTAATTGTTAAGCCAGGCACTCAAGTGACTCACTAGTGACAATCGCCACTGATTTATTTTTTTTTCCAGCTGATTTCTCTGCTCTGATTTTCTGCTCCCGTTTTGGCCTTGTTTTTGGCTTGGGCTTGCAGAGATGGCAGCTACTAGGCAGCCAGGTGCTGGAATTCAGCAAGAAAAACCCAATAATACATTTTTAAAAATAATTATTTTGGGGTCAGGTAATGAACTTGAGAGTTTCAAACTGCCCACAGCCACCTCCTTTCCCTGCTGCCCTACCTGGCCCTCTCCTGGATGTAGGTCAGTTGGGAGTGGGAGGCCCCACATCACTGGATCCTCTCGTAATCTTCTGCCTTAACTGGCACATAAGCCTGAGCCAGAGGAGTCAGGATTTATCACACTGCCAGTCAGGTGCCAGCCTGGATGTGTGATAGTCCAGAGTGTCACAGAAGTGAAGCCAACTGCTGTCCTTGAGTTGTTTGGGAATGGGAGGGAAGGTGAAGGCTTTTGCAGACGTCCCTGACCACTTCAATCAACCTTTTTTTCTCTTGTTCTCCTCCAGCTTTGCTAAAGCTCCCACGTTTTTCCCAAGTATTTTTCTCGAGGAGCAGAGAGGCTGAGCGTGTGCCAGCATGGCAGGTACAGGGGGCTCTGGAGATCATTGTGGGCTCTACTGGCCATAATGTCACCTCGTTAGCCATCAGTGGGGTGGGGGGGGTGTCCATGGCTGCAGGATCTCTGTGGCCAGTGAGGGCTGAATTTGATTCTTTCGGGTGGGTTGGTGGCAGTTTCCATAGGAAATCCTTAACTCCTGTGTAAAATTTGACTGTTCTTGGGGTTATTTAGGAAGCCTCTTGGTTTTTGTTCAGCCTGATACTAGTGAAACTTTTCCTTGCAGAAAAGGTGAACAACTTCCCTCCCCTGCCCAAGTTCATCCCCCTGAAGCCATGTTTCTACCAGGACTTCGATGCGGAGATCCCGCCACAGCACCGGACCATGGCCAAGCGGCTTTACTACCTCTGGATGCGTGAGTGGCCCTGTGGGAATGGCTCCAGTGGGATCTGTTTGCCTCTCCAAAGGCTGCTCCTCTGGGAGCTGCCAGCTGAAAGGGCAGGATAAGGTCAGGGGAAGCCCTTCTCCCCCTCCAGGCCTTGGTGTCTCCTTTTAAAAGTCAGGAATGAGAGGTGGGCTGCAGCATCCCATGGATCCCAGCCCTTCCAGCCTCCAGGATGGAGCTATGGAGCTGGCTCAGTGTCCCAGGGTCACTGGTGGTGCTGTTGATGTCCTGCTGTAAGGAGGAGACAGCTCAGACTGGAGAGCTGGTGTGCCTGCTCCCCAAAACGTGGAGCTTGAGGCTTCCCGGAGCTTGCCTGTTCCTTTTGCATGCCTCTGTGTGCCGTGCTGTGCTAACAGAGCTGTCACCAGCTTCCAGCTCTTCCAGCTATCCTGGATCTCTCTTCTTCACCAAACACGGGCAGGGAACAGAGCCAGAGGGACAGGTCACACCCCAGCATAGGTGGAAACGTGCACAGCTCAGGGCAAGTTGGCACCAGCATTTTATTTCTTTCTAGAACTCAGTTCCCTTATCAGGCATTTCCCCTGAACTTTGGAAGCACCAGTGCCCAGGGAGTGCCCTGTGCTTTAGGGGCAGGTTAGGAAGAGCTGAGCTAACACAACAGAGGTTGTGGTGTGTTCCTGCTTTTGCCATGGCACCAGGCTGGCATCCCTGGGGCTGTGTCCTGTCAGGAGGGTGACCCTGGGGTAGCTTCATCATGTCAGGAAGGTTTGCTTGTTTAAGGCATGGAAGGAAAAAAGCTGTGCTTCCCTGGGGAAGCTCTCTTGGGGGTGTTCAGTTCCCTCCCCATCCCAACCAGGATGTTCTTCCTCTTAATGTAGCAGACCTTGGTCCTTGCTCCTTAACACCAGCACCACCTCCTAGAGCCAGTCACTGTCCCTTGGGTTTTGCCTCTGGAGCTCCTCTCTGGGTCATTTTCTCCCCAGCAGCCCCTCAGACACCCAGCACAGCGTGGCTGGAAGGTCCCTTCATGTCCTTTAGGGCAGCTGAGCTCCTTGCCTTGCCAGCTGCAGCTCTCAGGCAGGCGGTGGTGGGAGGGCTCTCGTTCTCGTCGAAATAATGAATCATTCTCCGAACTCGGAGGCGTCAGAACGCAGCTGAGCCTTCTCTGCTTTGTCCTGTGTCTGCTGAGCTGGGACTCATAGTCAGAGCCCTTGTGTGGCCTGATCCCAGGCAGGGGTGGGCGAGGGAAATGTGTCACCCCCTGAACCGGCGAGGCAGGGTCAGGAGTTCAGCATTTTGGCTCTCAGTGGTGCTCGGGGAGCTCCTGCACAAGCTCCTTCAGCAAAGATGTATCTGGAGCAAGCGAAAAACTTCACCACAATTCCTCCAGTTTCCTTCTGTTAGTGGAAATGTGACCTGGCTTGATAGGAGCGGGAGGATGCAACTCCTGCCAATCTTCAGAGCTCAGGAACTGCTTAGGGAATTACAACTCTCAGTGATACATTGATTTTCCTCCTGTTACACTCAGCTGAGGCCTGACCCCCTTCGGCCCAGCCAGCCTGGGAATGTGCTCGCAGCTTAATTTAAGGGAAATCCAGCTAGGGCACGATTCTGAGGCCACGTTCCCTGGGGTTGGGGTCCTTGGTGTCTCAGTGCCACCCTTGCATCCGTGCTACTCTGCTCTGTGTGTGTGTGTGTGTTTGCAGTGAACAGCATCACCTTGGCGGTGAATCTCGTGGGCTGCCTCGCGTGGCTCATTGGAGGCGGCGGAGCTGTAAATTTTGGACTGGCAATTCTCTGGCTCATTCTCTTTACGCCCTGCTCCTATGTCTGCTGGTTTAGACCTATTTACAAAGCTTTCAAGTAAGTGGTCGCACCTGAGCCTGGCTTCTTTCTGCCTTGTTTTCCTTCGTAAACGGTCAGTGTTTAGCTTGGGGCATTGCCTGACTAACTGGGGGAATTCCTTTCTGTGCAGCCCTTCAGCTTTACTTTCTAACCTTCAAAACCAGAGTGTTTGGGATTTCCTGGGGGCAAAACCCCCCATCAGGTGTTGTAAGGACACTTTCCTTGTGCCTCTGTGCAGTGGTGGGGGATAGTGGTGAGGATGCAGCTGGGGTGCCACTTTCCCTCCCATCCCTGAGGCATCTCTTATATTTTTCCATGAATCCTTGAGGTGTTTGTACAGATTACCTGTGGTGCTGAGGTCAGTCCCCAAATCTAGAGAACTAGGGGTGTATTTATTTCCATGTGGGATGGTGTGAGCTGAGAGTCGTGTCCCAACACAGATGTCCTCAAGCCCAGCTGACTGAGCCATAGGGAGGGTCTGGTGCCCCATGGCTTTCCCAGGTTTCCCTTGACCACCTTCAGCCTCTTGCAGTTTCTCCTTTGCCTTTAATTTTTCTTTCCATCACCCTCCTGCTAAACCACAGCCAGGTCTGATACGTCGGAGCATCTCCTTTCCCTTGGAGTGCAGCGGGGATGGAGGTGCAGGAGTGACTGAACCTTCTCTTGCAGGACAGACAGTTCCTTCAGCTTCATGGCCTTCTTCTTCACCTTCATGGCCCAGCTGGTGATCAGCATTATCCAGGCAGTGGGGATCCCTGGATGGGGGGTCTGGTAAGGAAAATGTTGCTGTGTTGGGTACAAGGGTGGTCACCATGGTGTTTTAGCTTCCTTACTGGTTCTCTCCTTGGTGAAGATGGTTTGAGGAGCTGGGAGGGCTGCTGGCAGTCTGGGAGAGGTGGTTAATTAACCAATTGTTTCCATCCCCTTGCAGTGGCTGGATTGCAGCGATTTCCTTCTTTGGGACCAACGTGGGCTCAGCTGTGGTGATGCTGATCCCCACCGTGCTCTTCACAGCCATGGCAGTCTTCTCCTTCATCGCTCTCACCATGGTATGGCAGGAAGAACAGGGGTTCCACATGGCTTTGGGTGGCCCTCCTGCCACCCCAGGAGCTCCGTGCCGGCCGCGGGCGCTCAGCCCCTCTGGATTTTCCCTGCAGGTGCACAAGTTTTACCGGGGCAGTGGCGGGAGCTTCAGCAAAGCGCAGGAGGAGTGGACCACGGGGGCCTGGAAGAACCCCCACGTGCAGCAGGCGGCGCAGAACGCGGCCATGGGGGCGGCGCAGGGCGCCATGATGCAGCACGAGACGCAGTACTCGGCCACCCCCAACTACACCTACTCCAACGAGATGTGAGCAGCAGCAGGACTCTGTCCTCAGGAGGAAGAGCTGGGGGGGAAAAAGGGAGGAGGAAGCCTGAGCCTGAGTTTCTGCAGCTGTCTCAGAAAGTCAGAGTGTACCATAATGGTGGTTCTTTTCCCGTCTTTGTAACGAGATCCTTTGGGATTTTTTTCTTTCCTTTTTTTTTTTTTTTTTTTTTTTTCTGTTTTTCTTGTCTTGAGCTCTTCTTTTCTCCTTTCTTTTTCGTTCTGAAGAGGCCGTGAGTTGACCTGCAGGGCTCTTGTTGTGCGTGGTAGTCAGTGTCCGTTCACGTGTCTTCTTTTTCCCTGTGGAATAGTGTACGGTGGTGGTTTTTTAATTACTGTGGTGATAGGTGTACGTTAGAACCTCATCAGCCAAAACCCCCCCATGCCCCCAAAAAGGGAAAAATAGCAACCAGCACCCATCTTCCCTCTTGGAATAAGCCCCAAACCTCGGGTTTTTGACGTGTGTGTTTTCTCATTCAGTTGGTAGCATCCAGCCACTTGCCACTGTCTCAGCAAGGGCAAGCAATCCTGGGAATTCTCCTTTTTTCTTTTGCTTTTTAACTAGCAGGTGGCTGGCTGATTTAGGATTTAAAAAAAAAAAAAAAGGGAAAAAAATATAAGAAACCCTCAATCTTGCTGTTGATATGCTGGAAGCCAAGAGATTCCTAATCTACACCCTGGCTCAGGATCTACAACTTCTCTCAGTGCGTGGTGTTGTGAGTAGTTTACACTTCGACGTGGAGGACCAGTGTGTGTGTGTGCATGTGTGTGTGTGTTGGGGAGCAAGGACAGGTTTTCCCTGTGGGATACAACCATCCCATTCCAGATTCTGCATCCTGAGTCTGTTTTTTTTTAAGGCTTCTGTTCTGAAAAGCAGCTGTAAAAGTGACAGAGCATTCCTCAGAGGACCTGTGCTAGGGCAAGGCTGCGGGTCAAATCTTGCCACCCCGAATCCCAGCACATCCAAGCAGTTTCCCTGCTCATGGAAATAGCCAGGCCAAGGTTTGTCCCTGTTAGCTTTGGAGGTTTGTGCTAATTTAAGTCTCTTGAGGAAACCTCCAGGCTGGAGGGAAGGACTCCTGCTCACTTGCACTCCTGAAAAGCATGGTGAGATGTGGCCCTATGTTTTCCTGGTGCAGAAATCCCTGTCAGGCCCGAATCCCTGCCCAATTTGGGGATGTTTGACATTAAATAATGATCCTGCACCCTCGCAGGAGGCAGCTGAGCTCAGACCAACACTTCTTGGGGAAGGTGACTGGCACACCCTGGAAAAGATTATGAGTGGGAGCATAAATGGGATGGATGCTGCAGGGCAGGAGTAGGGAAAGCTACTTCTCCGAGATGCTTTTCAACTCTAAATGCACTTTAAATAAGCCAAATTTTTCTCCAAGTCCTCGAAAAGCAGCCCAAACAGAATCCAATCCAGCCCTTTGGCTCCAGTATTTCCTGCCTGGCACAGGGAAGGAGCTCAGTGTGCCACCAGCCAGGACTGTGCGAGTCCCCAGCCCCGTATATGTCCCCTCCAGCCCTCCACTGATGCTTGGATGTGACCCCTACCCCTGAGAATCACCCCAAAAAGGACCTTCTCTTCTCCAGCAAAGCACACCAAGACTAGTTTCCTTTTTAAGGGTGTCACTCCAGTCATTCTGCAATAGGCAGTCGTCTCTTGACCAGACTAAAATGCAGCTACTGATAAAATGCCTGTCTCTGTGTGTGTGTGTGTGTGTGTATATATTTATGTATAAAATGTCAGGAGAAAAGTAATCCTTTGCTAAGCCTATTATGTACTTAATCAGGTTTAAATATTGTGCAATCCATTTCTAGCTCGCCTAAAACTTACTCTGCCAAACCACGTGCTCTGTCATCCGTGTCTGAGAAATGATGGATTAAGTGACTTCACCTCTTGCATTGACAATAAGATGCATCAATAATAACTGTAACGAGCTGTAACTAACAGACATTGCTTCAGCACCTAACCCTCCTCTCCGATGTGTCTCCTGAGTGATGTGTGAGCTCCGATGTGTGAGCACTGAAACGTTCCCCCCGTGGCTCCAGCCAGGTGGGAAACTCGACCCCTCGTTCTCACCTCGGTTATTTGTAAGCTGTCCCTGCTCCAGGTGGGGCTGATTCAAAGTGTGGTGCTCCCGAAGCCCACAGGGTGGGAGAGATGGGCTGTTCCTATTGCTGGGTAAGACGCCTCTCATAGAACACACCTGGGCTTCTCCTGAGGTGTCCCTGTTGCCTTTCACGTCCTGCATTCAGCAGGGCACAGCTCTCCCTGCCTCTTGCTGGCCTTGCTGCTTGTTTGTAGCCAATATCAGAGGGATGTCCAAATAACTGCTGCTTTTGAGCTGGATCTGCACAGGGCTGGGCACCACGGGCTGCCCCAGGTCTGTCGTGCCCACATAATCATGGGATGGTTTGGGTGGGAAGGGACCTTACAGCTCCTCCAGCAGGGACACCTTCCACTGTCCCAGGCTGCTCCAAGCCCCATCCAGCCTAGCCCTGGACACTTCCAGGGATCCAGGGGCAGCCACAGGGGACTCGGTGCCAGGGCACAATTCCTTCCCAGTATTCCACCTCACCCTGCCCTCTGGCATGGGAAGCCATTCCCCTTACCTGTCTGTGCCTCGGACAGTGAATACTCAGTCCTTTAATCCACTTTCCCCTGTCAGCTCTGTGTGGCTGCCCTGAATCCCATAGGAAAGGTTTCACTCCTGATCTCAAGCACTTTCCTGGGCTCAGATATCACCCCTGTCACTTGAGGGGCCCTCAGACCCTCTCCTCTATACTGTCCCCCACAGGCCTTCTACACCGAGTTTCTTTGGTTTTTGTTCCGTTCCAAAACCTTGCCACGAGCCACAATCCCAGCTAAGACTGCTTCCTGAGCAGCCTGAAGCCACCCGCTTGTCCTTGGCGAGATCCCCCGCGTGGGCACGACTGGGGCACGGAGCGGCACAAAGCCCTCCCGGGTGGCAGTACTGCCGCCATAACCCAGGACGGGGCCGTGAGGGGCCGCCATGACACCCCTTCCTCCCGCTGGGCGCGCGCGCTGCCCGCACCAATCAGCGCCCAGGGCGGGAGCAGCGCGCACCAATCAGCGCCGAGGGCGGGAGCAGTGCGCACCAATCAGCGCCGAGGGCGGGAGCAGAGTACACCAATCAGCGCCGAGGGCGGGAGCAGAGTACACCAATCAGCGCCGTGCGTGCGCCGGTCCCCGGCACTCCCCAGTTCCGGTCCGCCCGCTGCCCTCACGGCCCTCCCGGCCCTGCCCGCAGCGGTGTCGGGCGTTGTTTGTCGCCTTCTGGGGGCCCCTGCGGCTTCTCGGTGCTGGCGTGCGGCCTTTTGGAGCCGTTTGCAGCACCGCTACCGCATTAAAAGTCAATTTAATTAACCCTTAAGGGTCTGTAAATTGCTTGTTTTCTGGTGGCTGCTTCACCACAGGTGTGTTTGGGTAAGAGGAAAGCGCGGCCCAGCACTTTTTTTTATCGTTATGTTACATGTATTATTATACATACAGCTTCTACTATAATATTTTGCCGTTATTTCATATTTTTACCACTATTTTGCTATTTTTGCTTTTATTTTTACATTTGTACCATTTAAAAATTTCACCTTTTTGCCATTGCTTTACCGTATTTATCATTATTTTACCATTTTAATAATTGTTCTATATTTTTTCATTTTTATCCTTTTTATTATTACTTTATAGTTCGTAAGCATTTTGAAAGTTTCCTACTTAAAAATTTACTTTTTAATACCCAGGCTTTAATTTGTAGATGCTTTGGTGGAATTAATTGTGGACATTTTGGAAACAGCCTAAGGGTGCTTTAAATAGATAATAATTTTAATTATTTATAAATAATAATATGATTTTAATTAGATGTAGATAAATATGTGAAGCGTGGTGGTAGCATTAAAATCTCTCAGCCAATGTCCTACTACATTTCCTCACCTCTTAATTACCCTTAATTTGTGGATGCTTTGGTGGAATTAATTGTGGACATTTTGGAAACATCCTAAGCATGCTTTAAGTAGATAATAATTTTAATTATTTATATATAATCATAATAATCTGATTTTAATTAAATATAGATAAATATGCAAAGCATGGTGCAAGCATTAAAATCTCTCAGCCAATGTCCTGCTGCATTTCCTCACCTCTTAATTACCCTTGCTAATCAGCAAAGCTGGAATTGGGTTCTTAGTGGAAAGTGTTCCTCCCATGACAGGGGGTGGGATTTGTTCACTTTCATTTCCCTTCTAAGCCAAACCAGGCTGTGATCCTGTGAAATTCCTCTCTCCACCCTCTGAGTTGCTCCCAAAAATCAGGACAGCCAGTGTCCATCTTCTTTCCACCCAAAGTGATTCCAAACAGTTTGAACAACAAGGACATCACTAAAATGGAACAAACTTTACTGATTGCAGTGATTTTTCAAGAACTGAATTTGCTCTTTGCTGCTTAATCATTAATTGATTATATTTGAGATATTTGTGTCAGTTTCCTCACCAAAACATTAATTTCTGGTTTTTATCAGTGTGGCAGCAGCATAGGGAGGCCAGGAGGAAGCAGCAGACCTGAATTAGAGCTGCTAGGGAATTATTTCTAGTGTTGCTGTTAATATTTAGGGACACAGTGAGAAACAAGATGGTTGTGCATGCAGTGAGGCCCCACATTTTTAATTATTAAGACATCTCTGTGCATTTATTAATCACCAGAGAGTACAGAGGGAAAGCATCTCAGCAGGGGTTTGTTTGCCTTTAGAGAACTTGGTGTAAAATTTTATCCCAAATTGATTTATTTATCTCCCCTAAATTCTGGACCATGTTCAACATGTGGGAGTTTTAATTTTGGTGGGCATGAACTTTTCCAGGGCACATTTGTGGCCTCTCTGCTCAAGTTTTAGGAGTCTATTTCCCAGTGTCTGACAGAAAAATGTAATTACACATTGAGCTGCCCTCAAAGTTCTGCTGGTGCTTGAATTCCCTGTGGGATGGGTGGCATTTGGGGATGACCCAGAGCCATCCCATCTTTCTGGGTCCTGCAGAGTCCAGGTTAGATCCCCCTCTGTTGGGAATGTGTTGGGGTTGGAGGCTGTGTTAGCCCAGTGTCTTTGTTTCCCTGTGCCTGCACAGCTGGATTGGAGCATGGAGCCCATCTCCCTGCCAGAGCCAGGCATTCCTGCAGGAAACAGCTCATCTGTGGCACAGGAAAAATTCCATGTGCTGCTGGGAGTGACTGGAAGCGTGGCTGCCCTCAAGCTGCCCCTGCTGGTGGCAGAATTGCTGAAAATCCCTGGGGTGAGTGAAGCTTTTGGTGGAGCTTTGTGAAGTTGGGGTTACCCTGGTTTTGGGGAGTGATCCCGTTCCTTCTGCTAAAATAACAAAAATAATAAGTTCCTCCTTGGGGGCCACTTAGTTTTCAAAAAAGTCTGTGAGGAGAATTTCACCTGTTTTTTAAAATCTTTTTTTTTTTTTCTTTCTTACCATTTCATACTTGAAATGATCTTTGCTTTGGGTGTTTTGTTTTTTCTGGAGTTTGTCCTTGTCAGTCAGGTTATCAAATGTGGTTGCAGACAGAGGTGATGCTTCTGAAACTTGAAATCTCCAGGGTATTGCAGTTTTGCATGGGTGGGATATGGCTTTTCCAAATGTGACCCTGAAAGGGAAAACAGACCTTGTAAAACCAGAAATGGAGAACACAAGCTGCTCTATGTGTTTGTGTAGTATTTTTTTACTATTTGTTGTCTGGAGTAACAGAGGTGCCCAGCAGGGGCCACTGGTGCCTGATCAGGGAGGGAAAAGTGCTATTTTTGCTGTAGGATAAAGTTAAACATAGAAAACTTTTAGATTTTTAGAAAAGGAAGAACTATTTTGGAGCAGTGAAAGAAAAGAGTGGCAGGGGCAAGAAGAGTGCACTGAAATCTGCAGATTTATTGATGAGATTGCTGCCTGAATTTCCTTTGGGGTGCCCTGGGAGGCTGTACCTCGTGGGTACATTTAGCAGAAAAGCAGAGGAGGTGCTGGTTTATCTGGTTGATGTTGTCACCCAAGCTGGAAAGGGAGCTGGAGGTGAGGCAAAGGGAGGCCTCAGTTAATTTATGACTTGGCCTGATGTGGTTAGTGAGGTCAAAGGTCCCAGCCTGAAATAAGAAGGACAAAGAAAAATGACATTACGGAATGGGGTCACCAGCCCAGAGCCAGAGATAGAGATCTTCTAATCCTCTCCCTCTTGGATTAACTTGGCCATTGTCCATTTTCCTTTGCTCCTGGAGCTTGGGACATCCTTCTGTGTAGGTGACAGGCAGAATGCAAATGACCTGTGGTAGGAATTTGGCTCAAACGCTTTGCTTCTCTCTGAGTATTTGTTTCATAATGAAAAGCTGCAGACAGCTGGACTCAAACTCTCTGTGCAGCCCCAGAGGTCTGTGACATCCAGTGCAGATTATGGCCATTGGTTTTAGGGCAGAAAAAGCAAAATTGAGACATCCAGGAGTTTATAAAAGATTATTAATCCAAGTTATTTACTCATTTCTGCTGTGATTTCAAGGCCTGCTGAGTCAGTGTAACTTTCCCATGGCATTTATTGATCCTGCGCCAGGCTGTTGCATCAATTCCTTTACTGCTGGAGCAGAGCTTTACAAAGCAGGCAGGGCAGGAGCAGAATATGGCTTTGATACCAGAGGAGATGTGGTCACAGGCTTGCAACCAGAGTGGTTAGTTTAAATGGATGTTTTGCCTGAAATGCTCTGTGGTGAACGGCTTGGCAGAGTGATTTTGCTGCTCATTAAACTTTAACACCTCCTCAAGGGTGCCAGAGGATGTGACAGCTCACTGCCTTTTGCTTGAATTGTCCTTGACTTGTCCTGGAAGTGTCCAAGGCCAGGTTGGACGGGCTTGGAGCACCCTGGGATAGTGAAAGGTGTCCCTGCCCATGGCAGGGGGTGGCACTGGAACACCTTTAATTTCCTTTCCAATCCAAACCAGCCTGTGATCCTGATAGTAAAAGGTTTTAAAATCATCAAATTCGGGGAATTAGAAAGAAGCTAGACTTAGTGGGGCCCTGGAAAAATGTTAAAAATAGACTCTGAAAATATTAGGCTTTGTGTTTGCCAGATCACGTGAAATTGCATCTGTGTAAGCAGTATATGATAAATGATATAATTGTTAGATGTGATGATTGTTTAGTAATTAAATATAATTATTGTTTAGTTGTAAGAAGAATCATGAGAAACTATGTTAGAAGTTTGAGGGGGACCACGAGGAGCCCATGCTTGGCTGAAATCTATGTATACAGTAGAACAATATAAGTTTAATAATTAACATGAAAGTTATATGATGATAGAATATAAAAACATGTTCATCCTGAACTCATGTTCAGGAGTCATATTTGGTTTTGTACCCCTGACACCCAGAGCTCTTCAATAAAAACACCTGCATATAATCATTCTTGTGATTATGTGTTTCTGAATGCTAACAATCCTAGGTTAAAGAAAGGCAAGGACAGACTTTTTGGTGGGCAGAATGTTTTGCTCTTGAAGCTCCAGGATGTCACCTGGACTTCAGGTTAAAGTCACACCCTGTCACTTCTTTGTGCAGCTGCCAGGCAGGCTCTGCCTCAGCCTGTAGGTGCCATTTAACAGAGGAGCTCATGTGCTCAGGCTATCTAGAAAGATTTTGCTGTCAGACCTGAGAAAGCCATTAAAAAATAAAATAACCACGTGCACCTCCTTCCCCTGAGCACAAAGGGCTGGGCCAGGAGAATCCTCTATCAGAGACCAGCAGTGTTGCCTGAACGTGGGCTTTGTGGTAAAGTTTGTTTTGGAGATTTGGCTTAAGCCAAAGACCTTTAACTAATCTAAACTGTCTCCAGTGAGGGAGTTTGAGTGTGGCCAAACTCCCTTTACTGTTGAAGATATCCACAGGCAAACAGAGGGTGTGCCAGGTAAATAGAATAAACTATGCAGGCTGAGGTAATCCTGAGAACAGTGGGCTCTTCCCAGTCTAGCTGGAGGCACTTGAGGGACCAGGAGCCCACCCCAGCAGAAGACCTTCATTAGGGAGAATATTTAACTCACAGAACAACTTTTTTGGGGGCTGGTGGGATTTCAGCACTCAAACTCCTTCAACATCCCTCTGCAACGTTCTGGCCTGGAATGGTTGAATGCAGTGCTCGACAGCCAGAACTCTTCCCTAGTCATGGGCTTATGCTTGGAAGAAATAAATATTTTTTTCAATGGCAGCATTTCAGAGAGCAGCCATCTCCTTCAAACAGCACAGTGGCCTTCAAACCCCCCAAATAAATAAATAAATTTTTTGCAGACTGAGGTTAACACCTCACCCGAAGCCTGCGGCGCAGTGGAACAGCGATAGCACCTTTGTGGGTGTCGCTGCTTGGCTCGAGCAGCTTCCTGTGGGGTGAGGTTAGCATGGAAATAATACAGTTAGCTAATGCCTGGGAGTGTGATCTTCATGCTCAAAAACACTATGAACACCTGTCATTCCCAGTCAGGGGTGTTTCAAGAAAAACAGACGTTTAGAAGTGGCAGAAAAGCAAATGTACAGTACCAAAAATGTGTCGTGCAGCTGGTTTATCCTGTCACTTTTCTTTCAGAAATTGGGGGGAAATTACCAGTGGGCACAATATGCTGAGGCTGGGATTTTCCACTGCTCCCAGCTGTTATTCTAGTCTCATAGGATGCAAGGAGCCAACACTGCCTTGTTCCCATTGGAATAAACGGTGCTGGGAGCTGGATTCATGTGCTCTGTCATATCACTGCTGCTGTTGCAGAGAACTTCTTGGAGCTTGGAGGTTTCCAGCAGTTGGTTGTAGCAAGGAGTGTACACACCAAGTGCCTCCTCAGTTTTCTATCTCAAGGCACTGCTTTCCAGCAGGAAGGAGCAGCTGGTGGGGCTGATTTCTCCCCATCTCACTGCCAGATCAACAGAACCATGCAGTGGGTTCTGGGAGTTGCTGGAAGGAGCGGGTACTGGCCAATACCATGGAAAATGGGTATTTTTCACTGTAATCAGCAGCCTGAGGTTCATCTTCCTCATTACCAGTCTTCAGAGTGCTCCATCCATGTGTTTTGATGTTGATGGGTTTAAGGAACACCCTTGGGAGGAATTCAGCTGGAAATTCAGCTCCATGTCCCACATGGGCAGTCAGGGCATGCAGAGCTGACACTGGCTGACCCTGGTGTGTGGAGGACACCTCTGGTTCCCTGCCTGTGGCAGGAGCTGTTGCCAACGTTTATCAGAGCTGCAGGACACATAGCAAACAGGGAAAGGGCCCCTTTTCCACTTGGGAAGATTTCTGCAGGAGGAAATGAGAGGTTCACCTTAGCACCTTTTGTAAGTGTGTGCCAGATAGACACCTGAAGGATGGGATAGGCTTTCCCCAATAAAAGAAGGTTCCAATGGCTTTGCAGGTTTATCTGAGATTTCAGAAACCTCGTGTGTTCACCCAGTCTCTCTTTGTGGAAGCCACTGGTTTGCTGCACAGAAACCCTGTGCTATGGACACAGCTGCACAGACGTTTTCCCTTGTGCTTGGCAGGTGAGGATCTGTCTGTTTTAGGTAGACATGAAATGAGTTTCTGGTTCCTGCAGATCCCTGTGGTGGCCTGGCCCTTCAGCTGTGAATAGGGGAGGTTCTCTGAGAAGCCACAAAACCTTCTAAATTCTCCTCAAGTCTAACCAGTGGTCTTTTTCTTTCTGCTTAGCTCGAGGTGAAGGTGGTCACTACTGAGAGAGCAAAACATTTTTACAATGCCCAGGAGATTCCTGTGACCCTCTATGGTGATGAAGAGGAGTGGCAGGTGAGTTGTCCTTGCAAATAAAAGCATTCCTCTTAAGTTTTCTTGCAAGAAACCACACTTAGTTCTTTTTTAAACCTGAGCCAAGATTCACTCCTTGGTCTAGGAATATATGTTTGAAATGTGGCTTTTGAAGAACGTGCTGTAAAGGAAGAGGAAGAGAGAGGCTGCTCTGATGCAGTGCAGGATTTTGTCCTGCAGCAGGCAGGGAGAGTACAGAGTGGTCTCTCTCAACCCTGGGCTCAGCTACTCTGAGTGTCAGGAAATGTCAAGACAGCCACTGCAGAGCCATGGTGAGCAAGTTTGGTGCTTGTCATGAGTCATACTTGTCACGCAGGCAGCAGCTTCATTCTCCTTAGCTCAGCTGTCAGGGCTGTGAACATCTCTGCTCCCTGTGAAACGACTTTTTCTCCTGACTGCAGTTTTACTGACACACTTTGAGACTCCTTGAGTATGAAGAGGTTCATTGTACAAGCATCAAGATTTGTTTTTCCATACATTTCATCCCTGCTTTGCAGTGCTGATCTGAGCACGAGGTGCTCTCTCCTTACCCCTATTCCTGCTCACACATGAGCATCACTTTTAAGTGGATAGAAACACGCCAGTGACAACAGCCGGGAAACTTTCTGGCTGGTCTCAGGGATTGGTGGATACCTACTGGATCCCAAGGTGCTACAGCCTCAGGCAGTTGTTTCTGAGGAAGTGGGGTGATAGAAGGGCTGGAGGTCAAGCTTTGAGGTCTGCTGGCACACTGGAGAGCAGGCACGGAGCCCTTGTGGTGTGAAATAATCACAGAATGATTTGGGTTGGAAGGGACCTCAAACTCATCCAGTTCTACCCTCTGCCATGGGCAGGGACACCTTCCACTATCCTAGGTTGCTCCAAGCCCCATCCAACCTGGCCTGGAACATTTCCAGGGATGGGGCAGCCACAGCTTCTCTGGGCAGCCTGTGCTAGGGCCTCACCACCCTCACAGGCAACAATTTCTTCCAATATCCCATCTAACCCTGCCCTCTGGCAGCTGGAAGCCATTTCCCCTTGTCCTGTTGCTCCAGGCCTTTGTAGCCTCCCTCCATCTTGCTGGCTTCTTCAGGCACTGCAAGGACACAATTAGATCATCCCAAAGCCTTCTCCAGGCTAAACACTGCCAGCTCTGTCAGCCTTTCCTCATGGGAGAGCTGCTCCATCCCTGTGATCAGCAGCTTGATGGCCTCCTCTGGGCTCAGTGTGACAGCCTGCTCAGCATCTCTTTGGGAGATCCTTCACTCTGACAATAACATGGCCAGAAAGGATAGAAGTGAGTGGAGGAGGTAGGAAAGGTGTTCAGGAAGCCCCAGCTTTTCGGGTGCTGCCTTTTTGTTGTGGCTTCCCGTGACTCAGAGGAGGAGCAGTCTGTGGCCCTGACACAGCCCCTGCTGGCCTGTGGTTGGGTCTCCTCTGGGGAATAAGCACCTGATGCTGTTTGCTGCTTCTCAGGACTCTTTCCCAGTTAACTGAGCTCTTAAAACCAGGGTTCTCTTGAGCAATTCAGGGCTTTAGAGAAAACAGAAATAATCACTCAAGAGTGTGTCAAGGAGAAGCTGTGGCTGCCCCATCCCTGGAAGTGTTCAGAGGTGGGATGGGCCTTGGAGCAACCTGGTCAAGGAGAAGGTGTCCCTGCCCATGGGACAAGGTGAGCTTTAAGGTCCCTCCCAGCCCAAACCATTCTGTGATTCAGAGAGCCAAGAGAGGAGAGAAGTGCCAAACTGGATAAACCTCATCCATCATGGAGAAGGGCAACAGGACACTGTTTCTTGCAGTACTTAGGAGGGTTCTCTTTGCTGCTTTGAGTGTGAGTAGGGTTGTGCATCCTAATTAAAAGCGACGTGTTCGTTTAGGGGTCTGTACCTCGTGAGAAGCCAGTGGGCAGCTTCACATCAATGTGAACTTATAAATTACATGAGTTTCCCAGGAAATGTACCCCTGGTTTGGGCCTGCCTGGCTCAGCTGGTTGAGGAATGGAGCTCTTAGGAATAATTACAAAGCTAAGGAATGCCATGGATAGGGACAGCTCTTTGCTGTGGTTGTCAGATGTGTTAATTGTCTTGTGGGGAAGGCTCCCCCTATCCATTGATCCACTGCCATCCCTTAAATTCCATAAGCATAATCCCACAGGAATTCCATCAGGAATTGTGATTCCTGGGTGGGCTGGATGAGGTGTGTGAGGGTTTGGTGCTGCCCACCTCGTGTCCCCCACAGCTGTGGAAGGGCCGCTCGGACCCCGTCCTGCACATTGAGCTCCGGCGCTGGGCTGACCTCATGGTGGTGGCACCTCTGGATGCCAACACGCTGGCAAAGGTCGCCAATGGCATCTGTGACAACCTGCTGGTGAGTACCCAGGCTCTGCCTGCCACTGCTGCCACCCCTCAGCACTGCCTGACCTTGCCTCCATGGAACCTTGGTGCTTCTGCAGCATCACCAACAGTGAGATTTGCACATTCTGCTCCCCTTTCATCTGCTTGTCTCTCTCTTCCCCAGCATGATTCCCCTGCTCCGTCTCCTTTCTTCCCTGAAATCTGTTCCCACTCCTCAGTTCTCTCAGCCTCTCATCTCATTTCCCAGCCCTGCTTTGTGTTCCCTGCTTTTCTGGAGGGTGGTATTTCTTTCTGCCTCCATCTTCTCTCTCTGTCACTCATACACACAAACACACACTCACTCCCTTTTGAGTTCCTCTACATTTTTTTCAATGCAATCTGGAAAGACACCTGTGAGATCAGATAAAACTGTTTACTTCCTGCTACTTCACCACCTCCCTCACCTAACATAGCACAGACTTTCAGACATGCTCATGCCCACTTACCTCCCAGCCTCAGCTACAGAGGATTTTGCTTGTTCAGGCTTGTTTCTTGGTATTTAAAGGGCTCTTGAGCTCTTCAGCCTAATCAGAAAGTGTATTTAAAGGGGAATATTCTTCTTTGTTGGGTGCTGGGGACCTTCAGTGGGGCTGAATAGTTTGTGGCCAGGCATTAACCACACAAAAGGTCTCAGGAAGCTGCAGATCTGCGTGACCTACAGCCTTTTGGGTAAGAAGTGCATATAAATGAACAAAATCCACCCAGAGCAGATCTGTGGGAGGGACAAGCAATGTCTTGTCCTTCTGGGTCCCTTGTGGGTGTGCACAGGGAAGAGCTCAGGATGGATGTCAGGGATGTGTGGCTTCACAGGCTCCTGCCAATCTTTGAGAGCCTTGTGAAGGGAAGAGGCAGCTCCAGGAAAGGGAAGTGAGTGCTGGAGGTGCTGGTTGGCAGCTCAGAACAGATTTCATCAGATTTCCTTGTGCTGGGAAGGGTTCAAGTCACAGGGTATAAAAAGGATGGGCAGGGTTCCTGTAAGACTCTGTGATCAGAGCTGCTCCCTTGGAAGCTCCTTTGTTTGAAATGCTGCAAGGCCTGGGGAATCCAATGGACATTGCACTAAGAGCAACCAGCATTGTCTTTCCAAGGGGATGAGGTGTTCTTGGATTATCTGGAGGTGCTGAGGAGTCAGATTTGATTGCCTGTAGCACACAGGAGCTGCCAGATGCCTTGTAACCTGCCAGCATCTCCTGCAGCAGCCCATATGTGCTCATGCTCTCCTTTGTTGTATCCTGGAAGCAGCACTGTTTCCCTTACAGGGAGTTATGGATCCAGCTGGCATTTCATGTCAGAAAGACTCATTGCCAACTTTCAGTGTTCAGCTTTGTTATCTGAAGTGTTGCCCCGGGAGTGTCTTTGTAGTCAGTAAGATCTGTGGCCACCTCTCAGCTCCTCTGTATCCCACACAGTCTCTACACATCCTTTTCCAGCTTGGTTTGCTCTGCCTGGGCTGCTGCCTAGAGCAGGGTGGGATTTATCCTCTGCCTAGCCTCCCTCATCTTTCCTGCCTGTCAGAGATGAGCTTGGCTGGAATGTGCTGCAAATTAATCTCAGCCCATGGGTTAATCCAGCTGTGCTGACAAAACAACAGCCAGGCTGGAAAGGTGCAGCAAAGGGATGGGAAGGAGTGAGGAGATCCCAGCCCCGCCATGGCTTCTCCTGCAGACGTGTGTGATCCGCGCGTGGGACCTGAGCAAGCCCCTGCTCTTCTGCCCAGCCATGAACACGGCCATGTGGGAGCATCCCATCACAGCTCGCCACGTGGAGCAGCTCAAGGCCTTTGGCTACACGGAGATCCCCTGTGTGGTGAAGAAACTGGTGTGTGGAGATGAAGGTCAGTCCTTTTCCTGGCTCCTGCCCCTTTCCCTGCCCTGTCCTGGAGGGTTGTGCTGCCTTTTGCTGTGTGGCCACAGAGATGTTGAACTGCCAAAGCTGAAGCTTTGCCCCGTGTTATCCCTCATCATTAATTTTTAAATAGCCTTAAGAGCTTCCAGCTGAGCCTGATACTTAACAGAAATGCTCATTCAGGAAGAGGGGAGATCACAGAGAAGGAAGGTTCCTGTGGCAAGCTTCACCAGCCTGGTATTTGGGTGTCCTGACTTTGCCCTCTGCTGGGACTGGGGGCTGTTTTCATTGTGCCTCAGTTCCTCAGTGTGGCTGCATTTGCAGGGGTCCCAGGACGAGGGAAGAGATGAGAATCTTGTCTCCATGTTTCAGTAGGCTGATTTATTATTTTATTATATATATTATATTAAAAGAAAATGATATATTAAAACTATACTAAAAGAATAGAAGAAAGGATTTCATCAGAAGGCTAGCAAGGAATAGAAAGGAATGATAGTAAAATCTTGTGACTGACCAGAGAGTCTGAGACAGCTGGACTGTGACTGGCCATTAATTAAAAACAACCACATAAGACCAATCAAAGATGCACCTGTTGCATTCCACAGCAGCAGATAATTATTGTTTACATTTCAGGCCTCTCAGCTTCTCAGGAGAAAAAGATCCTAGCAAAAGGATTTTTCATAAAATATGTCCATGACACCTCAGTTCCATCATTGGGATTAAATCTTGTCCCTGAGTGCAGACAGTGAGAAAAGCCCTTTGCAGATGTGGCTGGGGGTGTAGCTGGACACACATTTAACATTTGTTGTTGTTGTTGCCTGGGTTACTTTTTAGCCTCCCAAACAAGCTGTGATTTGGGGTTTTGACACCGGAGTTCTGTGAAGTGAAAGAGGGGTGTGGAGGAAGTGCATACTGAATACATTTAGCTTGCAGTGTTAAGAAATAATGCTCTCATTTGAGTTTTAGTAGTTTGCTTTAAATTGAGGTATTTTGACTTTTGGGAAGGGTTTTGATACAAACCACTTGGATGAATGGATTTGCTTTTTTATTAAAATTTCATTGGGCAAATCTCTGTAAAACGTGCCTTAGTTCCAGCCACAGCCTGCACCTACTTCTGTGTAACAGCCCTGGCTCCAGCAGGATTTTAACCACCCTGTCAGTCCAATAAACAGTCTGTGACAAAGGCTGTTAAAATGTCTCTCATGGTTAAATTCTAGGCCTGGCTTAGTTTTGGAATCCTTAGGTAGGTGCAATGCCTCCATGGATTTGTACTTTTGGAACTGAAAACTGAAAAATATTTACAGTTAGGTAAGTGTAGTCAAGTAACTGAGACATCAGTTGAAATATCCTAGATGACTAGCCTTCCACTGGGATTTTAGACATGATGACATGATCAAATTTCTTCATGTCCAGCTCAGCTGTCTCAGCTGTGAGAGCAAACTCCTGAAGGAGCTTGGAGGAGAGGGATGCAGGGATGGCAGGAGCAGCCTGATCTGACTGGACTCCACCTGTGCTTGTGAGTCAATTCCCAACAAGATCTTCCTGATGGCAAACACCAGCACTTCTCCTGGCATCCTGTAGGGAGATTATGGCAGGGCACTAATGGATTCCATCTCTCTGAAGACCAAACTTGTCTCCACAAATGACTTTTTTTCACCCCTTCCCCTTTTCTCAGGCCTTTCACCCCACAGCCTCTTCCACACTCATTTTGGTTTTGTGGCTTCCATCCACGCAGGGGTTTCCCTGGTTTCCACACAAGCAGCACGTAGCAAAGCTCACACACGTGGTGCAGGAGAGACTCAGTTTGCACCAGTTTTGTCTGTTGATGTTGTGGTTTGTTTTGCTCTAGGAGGTTTCTCTTCCTCACCCTGTGTGGTTGAGTCTCACCTGAAATGCACCAGATCCTTACTGCCTCTGAGTTTTATCTGATGAATTTTTCTCCTTTAGTAAAGTGTGGGTTTAGACAGAAAGTCCAGCTAAAAGAGTTAGAATACCAAACTGAGTTTCTTGACTGGATAGTTTCCACACTGCCATTGTCTTTATCATCCTTGGCTGGATTTCTAGAGCCTGGCACACTGGCAGATTTCCACCTGTAGGCCTGAGCTGTGCTGTAAGAGTTTGCTTTGCTAAACCTCAGAATCCAGCACTGAATTGCCAGAGATGTTGGAGTAGTGGATGGTGGAGGAAGAAGGCAGGCCTTGGAAGTGTTCTGGAGGGGTCTAGCTCTGCCAAACCATGCAGAGGAGTGTCTCTTGTCAGGTGCAGCTCTTCTCCCTGAGCTTAGCAGAGCAGAAGGGTCCAAATCTGCCTGCAGCTTGTCCACAGGATGCTCCAGACATCCTGGGATTTATAGGTCTGAAAAAGATGAAAACAGCATTTCCCAGAACTAATTTCTGCTGAGCAGTAATTTATGAGCTCAATTAGCCAGCAGGATAAAATACCAAGGGAGACTCCTTTTCAGTCTTCCAAGAGACAAATACCTGTGGGAGAAGCATTTTTCCTCAGCTCCAGGCAAATTAGAAGAGTGAATGGCCTCAGTTCCCAGTGCTGAGTTGAGCACACAAGGTTAGACAAGGTGATTTAATAATCTCAGGCTTTAAAATTCTGAACCTGAGTTTAAAACTGCTTCAAAGGAAAGCAGCAACACAACATAGATTAGATGTTCATCTGGCAGATAACCAGGCCCAAAGGAAAAACCTTTCCATTTTGTTCTGTCCAGCACTCAGCCTTCTCCAAGAGTTGCTCCCAGGATTCAGGCTGGTGGGAATCCACAACAGCTTTCTCTAATGGAGGTCCTTTCTCCCAGGCAGAGTCATGGGAATGGTCTGGATTTGTCAAGTCTTTTGTGTAGGCAAAAACTATTTCAGAAAGATTCTGAAACCACACAACTTTGGATTGAAATATACCCTGGAGAAAGGAGGTGAGATAGGGAATTTTGCTCCACACACTTTCTTTAGGTTACCCCCACCCTGGATTTCACCATGTGGTTTTGCTCTTGCCCTGCAGGCCGAGGTGCCATGGCAGAAGTGTGGACCATCGTGGAAAGAGTTAAAAGGATCCTTGAAGAACGGGATGTGCCAAGGCAGAGCTGATGTTTTGGCATGTAAATGGTGGTTTTTGTGCCTTCCTGATGGTTTGGAGATAAAGCCAGCAGGAAGCTGGGCTCAGCTGCCCTGGTACCATGGCATGCATACCTTTAGCTGCTCTCCAACAGAAGGAGCCAACGGTTGTCTTCCAGCTGGTGCCAAACTGAAATGTGGTACCTCACCACAGACTTTTAAAAACCAGAGCCAAGAATGTGCTGCTTTAGTGTGGAAAACCCTGTGGTATTTTGGGAGTAACTGTTCCTGAGGCTGCTCAGCCCCCAGTGCTTCACACCTGCTCTGTTCTGGGCAGGCTGCAGAAGGTGCTTGAGCTCCTGTGGTTCTAAAGAGGAAAAGGCCCTGCAAATTCTGGTGCAGGGTAATTGCAGTCCCTTCTAGCAAGTGTCTCCTGAACCATTCCTGCTCTCCAAAGCTTGGTCCATAGCTGTGCTGGCTGCATGTTCCTCCCAGCAGGAGTCACTGTCCAAACAGATTTTCCCTCTGGGAA
This sequence comes from Molothrus ater, assembly GCF_012460135.2. Lineage (NCBI taxonomy): Eukaryota > Metazoa > Chordata > Aves > Passeriformes > Icteridae > Molothrus > Molothrus ater. The sequence continues at coordinate 3,541,295 of NC_050490.2, forward strand.
CTTAATAAAAAAGAATTTTTAATCCTTCCCCTGATGAGTTGACTCTTGTAACTGCTTTGGCCAATATCTTTGCTAAGTTGTGTCTGCTTAGGGGTTTTATCAGAAAAAAATTGACTGAAAGGAGCTCTGCAGTCCTTTTGTAACTGTTGTCTGGAGAGGGATGCAGGTATCAACCTCATTCCGAAGTGCCTCCTGCCCATCTGGGTGCCCCAGTCAGGAAACAAGCAGGCCAGGCCCTCATGGAAAGCCAAGACTGCGTTTTTCCCATGGGAATGAAGTGAAACTTCACCTTTGATGACCTTTTCAGCTTGAAAATTTATTGCCTGGCATGAATAAGTTGGGAAATCCTGTGCCCTTATGGGCCAGACCAGGCAGGGCTCCCCCAGTCCAGCCTTTCCTTGGGAACATGATCTTGCTCCTGAGAGGACTGGGAGCTGTGGAACATACTGCTCCAGCAGATCACTGCTGACCTACAGAGTTCATTTTTGACTAAACCCAAACAAATTGAGGCCTTGGGTACAGCATGTGCATCCTGACAGTGAGGGAAACCTCCAGCCTGCTGTGCATGAGGGAAGAGGTCACTAGGTTAGGTTTGCTTAACTTACCCATCCCACACAATTAAAACCTCTGAACCTTTCCTGTTTTGGCTCTTCCACTGACAGAAATCCACATAGTCACAATTTCTGAGAAGGATCTTGGTGTGAGCAGAGCTTGTGGCTCACACAGAGGGCTGGAGTGGTGCTGTGGCTGTGGCTTCTGCATTTTGCCAGGATTTATGGAGTGACCTGCATCATTTGCTCATGTTCTCAGCCTCTCAGAGGACCTTCCCTTAAGCTCACTGACAGTAGCAGAGATGTTTCTGGCTTCCATGACTTCTGATGTGAATGGTGTTTCTTCTCCTCACAGGACAATGTGTGTTTTGGCTGCTACAACTGGCACTTGTCCTTGGGATCTGTCCTAGCTACCTCCTGTGCCTGGAGTTGTTTATCCCTTCTTCTGCTCCCTGACTTGGCAGCACAGAAAATCCAACAGAGATTCCTCTAGTCCAGGGCAAAACACCACATTCCTGATAAGAGCCTTCCTCTCTTCCAAGCCTGCTTTGCTGCCTTGAGCTGCTCCAGAAATGTTGAAAAGTGATCTGCACAATTGCTGTGATTTTTCCTTGGAAGCAGGTTGTGATAGCTTTCCAGGCTGGGATAAACCTGTGCCCAAACCACCTTTCCTTCAGGGCAAATAGAAGAAAAACAGTTAAGCTCCTTCTGGGAGGTAGGAGCAGCTTCCAGCCTGGCACAGGTACAGGCCCCCACACGTGGCCGGGGAGATGCAGGAGCTGCTCCCTGTGGAAAAGGAGCAGGAATAGAGCTGGGGAAAGCCCTGTCTGCTTGAGGAGGTGACTTTGGGACAGTGTTTTTCTAGGATGAGGCTTGGGGTGATGATGAAGGACCTGATTCCAAACCAGGGCTCTGTGCCAGCTTGGGCAATAGGCACTGCCAAGCTCTCCTTAGTGAGGTCACCAAGAGGTGTTGAGGGATGGATCCCTCAGGGCATTCAGGCTTCCGCCTCCATCCCTCACAGCTCTGCGTGTGACCCAGGTTCACAGGGCAGGCCTGAGACACTTCCCATGAGCTTTTTCTTTTCCTTCAGCTTTTCTTTTTGAGCCACACGCTGATTTTTTGTTTCACTTTCCCATGAAACTGTCGGATGACCGAGGCAGCACTCCCATGAATCCTGCTGTGTTGCAATTTCATTCATCCTGCTTAAAACTGTTTCTCTCAGCATGGCTTGGGAGTGGTAAAGAGCCAGGACAAAAGCTGAGCAAAGGCAGCAGCCCACCTCCTTTCCTGGGCTTGCACATGCCTCTCAGCATCCCTGGCTCTGGCTGCTTTCCCCCATCCCAAACTCCATGGGATTCCTTTGCTGCTTGGATTTAGGGAGCACCACAGGAGGATGGAGATGCCATGGTGCTCTTTTGGTCTGGCTTTGATCAGGAGTTGGCTCCCCAGCCTGAGTTGGGATGGGAATTGCATCATCTCACATGCCTGTCCCATCCCACTCCTCCATCCTGGGAGCCTACAGCAGGAAAAGAACATCTGAAAAAAGTGACAAAACCTCCCAAAATTTAGATTTTGAGCAGTGGTGTCTCCGTGGTGCACCTGGTGCTGTGGCTTTGCACCCCGGGCCTCCGGATTTGACACCTCTTGCCCCCCTGGGCACAGGGATGCCACCCACTCCAGATCCCCAAAGCACGTGAGGTGACAGGAAGTGGCTTTGTCCCCAACCACAGCCCAGCCAGGCACTGAGGGAGGCCAAGGGTTGCCACAGGGTGACAGATCAGCGGTGGCAAGTGAGAACAGGAGGTGTTGGGAGGTTTTTTCCTTTCCTTGCTCTGGCAGGGTTCAAAACAACACCATGAGAAACAAATCTTCCTCCTGTAAGAGGAGGGATGGTGGAAAATGGAGGTGATCCAAAGGATAGTGGTGGTTCCAACCTCTGCCCTCATGTTTTGCTTTCCATGTGCTTAATTTTTTTTTCCTGGCCAGCCCTTCTGACTTGGGAGATGCTGGGAAGCAGCTGCATGACCCTCACTGGTGATAAGGTGGTTGCCAAAAGACCAGCAGGGCTGGGCACAGACTCCTTGGCACCAGCAACACAGATAGCTTAACTTTGGTGGGGCAAGCTCCCAATTAAAACTTGCAGGTGCAGGGTTCTTCCCCTGGCCACCTGCCTCCATGGGTGCTTGAAAATTGTTTCCAGGAGTAATTGAGCTTAATTAGAGCTTGAATTCCCTGGAGCTGGGAGGCTCAGAGATGCACAGGGGACTGAAATAATCTGATGGGGCAGTTCCCTCCTAGGTCTCTGGGGTTTTCCATCCTCTGTCGGGGGTTTTATTCATGGGATCTCATGTTGTCCTTTAGATGGGGATGGAGTTTTTTTTCTGTGGGAATGCTGGCTTTGGTGTTATACCTCACTTTTCTGACTCTCTGGGAAAATGGGATAAAGGGGATAGAATGACCAAAAAGCCTTTGTGCTGTCCAGGAAGATGAGGAATAAAGGTCACTTTAGTCATCACAGTAAAGATAAAATGTATGTACTCTTGACCACAGGGTCCTGGGATCCTAAAGGGAAATGGGCTCTGCATGGACACTCCTAAAATGAGGGTTAAAATCAGGCTCCAACCAGTGTAATCAAAGAGCCCTCAGTCTGAAATCAAGGAGTGCCTGGGTGCTCCCAATCCCCTGTCCCATTGCATTCAACCCCTGGCAGGTCATCATTGGCCACTGCCAGCTGTGGGGGGAGACCACCCCAGTCACTCTTTGTCCCCCCACTCCCCACAGGAGTATCCAGAAAATTCCCCCCACATCCTTCTTCCAGCACTGGGTGAGCGTGCCAGGAGAGGCAGTGCCAAAACAAGCTGGGGGAGGGCCAGCACAGCAATAAAAGCTTTATAAAAGGGATTTATTCCTCCAGGGCTCCTTGGATGGCTGCAAGAGCCTTTCCCCAGGAGAGCTGCACCCCCAAGAGCAGCCTGAGCCCTCAGGCCTGGCTCTGCTCTGTCTCGCTTCATTTCCACAGGGTGCTTGGGTGGTTTATAGTTTAGGAGAAATATGATTCATGAACTCCAGTGTGATAAGGATGAGGGAGGAAAGAAAAGCCACGTCAACCTGAAGGAATGTGGCTGGTAGAGAGCCCAGCCTGTGGCTGGCAAAAGCCCTGGGAGAGAGGATCAGGCGTAAAAAGGGACAAGATGAGAACATGTGCCTGAAAAAATAGCTGAAATCTTCCCATCCCTGCTTCAGGGGCTCTTGTCCCCCAAATGCACTGCAGCCTGAGGCCGTGGGATGGCTCCAGATAAACTCCATGGACATGGGTCAGCCAAACTTCCTAACTGGGGATAATTGATGGCCCAAGCTGCTGTGTTTGCACTGGGCTGACTGTGCTCCCAAGGCTCCAGAGCACTGCTCTGCTTCCCTGAGGATCAGGAACCAGTGTGGGGTTGGGAGCCATGCCAGCCATCCCAAAGCAAGCTCCTGAGGGGAGCATTGTCCCTTTGTCCCCCTGCTCTGCCTGCTGGGCACATGGCTTGGGCAGCCAATGCCATGCAGAGATTTCCTTCACCAGTGGGAATGAGGGTGGCAGGGAAAGCCCTGACCTGGTTCTTGCTGCCCACTGTGCAAACCCACCACGTTTGCCATCCTGGCAAACACAGCTCCTTTATAAATGCAGCAAAATTTGGCTGTGATGAAAGAACGCGGCCATTATCAGAAAGAATTCCAGCTCTGGGATGTGCCAAGGCACACACAGGCAGACCTCTGCCCCCTGTTCCCATCCAGAACATCCTTCCTGAGGGCGGGGAGCTCCCCGCTCTTGCAGCATCCCCAGGGAGTCCGTATCCTGCATACCCTCGGGGTGAGTGTGCTCTGAGATGTTCTGGGTGGATGTTATTTACAGCAGCAGTTTTCATTGATAGCAAATCGCTCTTGGTGCCGGGAAAAAGCTGCCGAGGTGCGGGCAGGGTGCGGGCAGGGTGCAGCCGGAGCACCCAAATACCTGCAGCCCGTGAACCCAGCCAGTTGCCTCGGCATAAAGTCAATATTGGCCCTTGCACGCAGCGGCACTCCCGCTGCCAAAGCAGAACAAAGCCCAGCGCGTCCCTCCAGCACCGCCTCTCTGGGCCGGCTCTTTAAAAGTAATCAGCATTAAATTGTTGGGTCTGCTGGGGCTTTGTTGGAAGTCAAATACCTGGGAAAAGCTGTGGAGAAAGAGAGCTCCAGCTGCTCTGCTTCTTACTCCTCACCCTTCTCTCTCCCTCCCCTGACCCAGCATCCATCCTCTCCCAGAGCACCCATCCAAGCCGGATCACTGCAGGGAAGAGACATCACTTCACATCCCTGTCACATCCCCAGCTCCTCGGAGGGCACTGTCGTGCCAGAGCCGGGACATGGGAACTGGCAGCACCCCAGGGAAATAAAAGCTGAAGTGCTTTGAAGGCTTGGCCTCCGAAGGGGGAGGGTGATGGGGGAGCAGAGAGGAACCAAAACCCAGCGGCAGAGGAACAGGCAGAGGGTGAAGGGGAAGTGAAAGCAGCTGTGATTACTGAAAGCTCAGATGTGAAAGAGTGGGAGCACTATCTTTGGGGCTCTCACTTCCCTGTCTGTGCAGGTTTTCTTGGCTTCAGGCTATTTTTAACCCCGTTCCTGTCTTTGCTCATAAATTCCACCCTGGGGTGGGTGGGGAGGTGAGTGCCACATGTGCCACCAGATTTTGGAGTCTGGGGACTGCTCAGCATCCCTGGATGGTGGGGTTGGGGGATCACCCAGCATCCCTGCATGGTGGGCTTTGGGCGGGGGGGGTCACCAAGCATCTCTGCATGGTGGGGTTTGGGGGGATCACCCAGCATCTCTGCATGGTGGGGTTTGGGGAATCACTCAGCATCTCTGCATGGTGGGGTTTGGGGGGGGGGGTCACCCAGCTTTCCTGGTCTGCTGAGTTTTGGGGACTGTTCCCTGCCAGGGATGCAGATATATCCAAGTTGCATCACCCCTTTCCATCCCATGGCACCTGGGCTGTATCTGTGTGCTTGGCCTCCAGATAAGGAGGTATTTTAGTCTTTTAAGCAGACTCACAAATATGTGGTCCCTGTCCCCAAATATTTTCTACAGGACTGAGCACCTGGTGGTGGGGCAGAGTGGGGTGTTTGGCTACATCAAGCACCTCCATAAAAGCCTTTTTAACGTGGAACCCTGTCACCAAGGGATGAAAGAGCTGTTAGTCTGGTATCAAGCAAGGGTTTTCTTTCTCAAAAACTAGTAAGTGATGCTTCCTCTAAATGGTCCTTATCCCTGCAGCCTCCACGCTTAGTTTTGGTTAACAAAATTCTGCAGAGGTGTGGATTTAAGCAATTTAACGGCACTAATTAAAACCGTGCACACACACACACCCACACACACCCCACCCTGTCCCATCCCTGGAAAGAGTCAGCATAACTCAGCGGTGACCTCGGCTGGGCTGTGTGACTACTGTCCTCTGTGGGACCCCAAACCTGGGTTTAAAGTTAAGCCTGGGATTAGAGGCTGTGCTGAAGCCAGCAGGGTGAGTCCCTCACTCTCCTGAATCAGCAGTGGCTGCACAGGGAAGCCCCAGAGCAGGCAGGAGGGAGTCTGGCAGCTCGTGGGGTGTTGGATGCTCCAAGGAGGGAGCTGGCTGAGGGTCCCCTGAGCTGCAGAGGACAGAAACCCCAGTAAAATTAACATCACTGCAACTGGGTTTAACCCACTTAAACCTCTGTGCCTTGTCCTGTTGTGGAAGCATCCTCATTCTCCCCCAGAATTCTCCCAGGGCTGTCTGCCTTCCTTTTGAAGCCTGTTTTTCTCTTCCCTCTGCTCTTTTAATGCTGCTGGGTCGATTTACCCCAGTTTAAGGACAGTTTCGTTTCCTCTATACCGTCCTTGAATTCTGTCATTAACAGGTCACTCAGCAGTCAGTCCTGTTCCAGGGATGGGGAGGGAGGCAGCTCCTGCTCCGTGCTGAGGAGGGGATGCAGAAGTGTTAAAAACGGGACCACACTCCCGGTACTCAAGTAATTTCAGCATTTATTATAATAAAAAGAAAGGCCTAAAGCAAGGAGGCCCCCGGGCCGAGCAAGAGCGTTCCCGTCGGGGCTGCTCAGCAGCGATGGCCCTGATGTTCCAGGTGGAGCAGCACAAATTCAGTGGGTCAGATGCCCCTTTTTATCCTGTTTTTTGTCCCTTTGGATTGGTTTCTTTTTGGATCCTTCATTTGCATGAAGGCTTTCGGTGCTTGATTGGCCATTACGATTCTGTCCAGGCTGGCTCGTTTCACTTGGGGGGTGATGCACTTTACTCAGGTGTACTTATGGTACATTGAGTACTGGATTTCTTATAACTACCCTCTTAACCCTTTTTACAATGACCAAACTAACAGTACATGTTTAACAATTATCAACTATTTTACAGTCGTTTCTAACCCATTTTTAACAGAAGGAAACATCTAGGGACTTTCCCTTTGAAATAAACCAACACAAGAAAGAAAGGATAATATAATTAGGTGGGGAGAGAGGCAGAAGAAAAGTCACTCCCTGAAACCCAGCCCCTTTCATCCCGCAGGGAGATCACAGGCGAAGCTGGGTCAGATGTGCTGGAACACTTCCAGGCCCAGAGTGTTTAAACAGAAAGGTTATGTACTTGGGAGATTCATTTCATCTCTTAATTGGTTGTTTGTTTGTTTATATGACTCGGGAGCTCTTTTCTGTGTTTGCTTTGCTGGCTCACTCAGCTGCTGAAAATCCCGGCCGGCCGCGTCCCCATCCGGCCAGTGCCGAGCACGGGGCTGTCCTTCGGTCCGGCTCCTCCCCATGACCCCTTCCCAACACCCCCCCCGGAGCCAGCGGCCTTCCCGTGGCACCCAGGTGTGCCGCTGGGATGCTCCAGCTGAGGCTCCACCGTGCCACCATCTCCTCTTCCCTTGTGGAAATCAGGAGATGGTGGGGATGGACCCCTCTGAGCCAGCATTTGAAGCTCTCCCTCTCCCGAGCATCCTCTCAAGCCCAGGAGAGGATGAGATGCGAAACGCTACGGGTTTGGGTTTGGGTTTGGTTTTCCCCCTGGTCTTGGTTCTCTGCTGGTTTCAGCCTGCACAAAATTTAGGAGGAAAATCAGCTTTCTCCTACCATGGCTCTGGAGAGAAGTTTTGGAAATACCTGGAGAAGTGCAACAGCTTCTCTCTCACCCTCCTCTCTTGGCTGTATATACATTTTATGCTAATTTGCTCCTGGTTTTATCTGGGTTTATGTTAATTTCCCCGTATCCAGGCGTGCCCAGACAATGGGCACGAGGTGCCCTGGGGCTCTTTGGCCCAGCGGTGTCCTGGTGGCAGATTGTCCCCTCCACCTCGTGCTTGGATGGGAGAACCTCTTTCCATCCCCCTTTCTGGAGCCAGTGGATCTTTATCTCAGCCTGGCATCCATCCCTGGAGGTGAGAGGGGAAGCTGCTCCTGGTTGGGCAGATAAGGAGCAGCCACCCAGATGGATCAGTGGGATGACCTTGGGAGGAGCAGCCTCGGGGCGATGGGGAAGCCGAAGATAAAGGAGGGCATCGTGCCCAAGATGAGCTGACACCACCACCCTCGAAATGAGGAAAGTGTTTCCAAAACAGGCGGGTCGGCCCCAAAACACCTCCCAGCTCCTGCGGCTCTCCTGGAACTGATGTCAGCAATGGCCACGTGTGTTTGGGAGGAGCTGATGGGCGTCAGTGCAGGAATGTGAGGATCTGGGGCTTTTTTTTCCCGTGGGTTTTGGGGTTGCAAATGTGTTAACATCTGGGTTGGGTTTTTTTGGGGTTTTTTTTTTTTTTTGTTTTTGTTTTTGTTTGTTTTTTGTTTGTTTTTTTTTTTTTTCCAAAATCAATCCCTTTCTCAATCTTTGCTGGATGCAGAGGAATACACATTGCTAAGAGCTAAATCAGAGCCTCTGCTCCTCCTCCTCTCTCCTTCCTCCCTTTGAAGTCTGCATCAACACTGCTAATTAAAACCACGTTGGGAGAAGTTTATTGATTTATTCTCTGGAATTTCTTTTTCCTCCTGGACTTTTGAAATGCTGTCATGGAAAAGGACTTCTCCATGTGCTGCCCACTCGTTTTTGTGGGGATATGATGGAGATTTTAGGGATGCCATTTGCTTTTGTTAAAATTTTAGAAGTTTAATAGTAATGAAAATAGTAATAACAATTAGGACAATAAGAGACAATAAAAAGCAAAGAATTACGGACATAGGGTGCCTGGCACTCTGCCACAAAGCACACTTTGCTAACAAAGGATTACCCCTTAAAAGCAATAGCCTATTGCATATTCATAGATCTCATACATGATTCAAACATTCCTTTCAAACTAGGGGGTTTCTGCTTAATTTCAGCTTCCCCCCCATCTTGTAAATCGACCTTCTTGGTTCCTCAAAGTCTGAGCTGTCCTGATAAGGAGGCAATAATTCTTCTCTTGGGATCTTGGTGTCCGTTGCTGTTATCTCTATACACATAGGATAATGTGAAGAATTTCTTGATTATCTTTTCCATTCCTTGAGCTAGGAATGGAAAAGTATACAAAATAATACAAAAAGTATCTTACATCACATAGTTTCTATTTTAATATTAAGCTATAGCCTAAAAAACATATTTACCACACTACTTAAAAGAGATTCATACAGCACTACTTAAAAGAGATTAATACAGCATAACTTTCCAACATAACACATCTAGTATTCATTTTAATATTTGCAAAGAGCCAATCATATCATATGCATTTTTCACAGCACCAACTTGCAACCATCCCAGGCTGTGATGGTGTCTCCAAGCTTTGGGGCTGTGAGAGCATCCTGTGCTGCCTCCCCAGTCTGTACCTAATCCCTTGCAGTCAAATCCAGCAGGACACAGCCCCAAGCCATCCAGTGGGCCCCATGAGATGTTTGGAGCAGCAAGGAGGTCAGGAAAGCAGGAAGCCTCCAAGCTGGTGCTGGCCTGAGGTGGTGGGATGGGAGGACAAAAGGCTATGGGGGATTTTTCCCTTTTGCTGCAGGTATTGGGGAAAAAATGTGTCAGGATGTGGTGATGGGATTACCCAGCCAGGGCCACGCTGGGTAATGGAGCCTTCTCCAAAAATTCATCATTGTTTGGGGCTGAAAAGTCCTGCTGGGGCTAGAAGGCCCAAGCTGGAATGGTGAGCTGGGAATCACCTTCTGGAGAGCAGATGGGACCCTGCCCCGAGCATGGTTCTTCTGCTGATGCTGAGCTTTGATGGGAAAGTGCTCAGTGGATTTTGGGACTGTGGAGAACAGCGAAGGCTCATCCAGGATTTTCCTGGGTTGGGATTTATGTATGCCACTGGCCAGCTGATGAAAAGTCTGGAAAACCCAGGACCTGCTATGTCTTGCAGAGCCACTGGCTTGGCGTAGGCAAAGCCCAAGCCACTAATTACCTGCCTGAGGACAAAAAACTTGTGGATTTGTGTTTTCTTAGTGTCTGATCCAAGGAGGTCCCCATCCAAGTGGCACCAAGAGTGCCCCAGGGAGATCTGGCGTCCTTCTGGAGAACATGCAAAGCAGGAAAAGCTTTGAAAGCCAAGAGAAGGAGGAGGAGATCCCTGAGTGTCACTGAGCATCTCCTCCAGGCCTGGCTGATGCAATGTTAGCCCTTCCAAAGGCTGGGAAGCCCTGGGAAGTCCCCAGGAACTTTGGTGGCATCAAGGCCAGCTGCCAACTGGGGCTGGGGAGTCCCCAGCTCAGGGGCAGATGCTGAACTGGGGCCAAGCTGTGGTTCCCTGTGGGAAGGGCTGATCCAGCTGCTGTGGATCAGATGGCATCAGATATCCCTGAGGGAGGGTCAGCCAGGAATAAACCTCCTTCTAACAGGTTTCCATGAGCTGCAAGATGATGAGGACTTGGAGTTGGGTTGGGGAAGAGGAAGGCAGGGGGTCATTTCAGCCCTAACCCTGAGCAGCCATTCCTCTCCTCTCCCTGGCATGATAAAGCCATCCCCAAACTGGCAATGGGGTTTATCCACCACCTCCTCATTCCCAGCCCTCTTTCCTGAGGGTTTCCACAGTAAAAACCCTGCTGGGGGAACTGGGGTCAGCCCCAACATCAGTGTCCCAGTAACAGAACAGATGGAAAAGGACAGCATCCAAGCAGTCAGCTGGGGGATGTCCTGTCCCACACTGGGCTGGAGAAGGTCCTGCAGCCCCATCCAGGGATTCTGCAGCAGGCACAGCCAAGAGCCTCACTCATTTATTGTTATTTTCTTTTCCTTTGCAGGCACTGAAAATTGCTGCGTGGGAAGAGAGGTGTCTGAAGGTGATGAATAGCTTTGCTATGTTTGCCAAGGAGATGCTTTCCTTTGATGGGCACCAAAACACCTGGGCTTGCCCTTCCTGGCTGGAAGAGTGAAATTCCCTAGAACAGCTCACAAATACAGGCCAAATCAGTAGTTTCAGGAGAAAAAGAGGAAGGCTGGAGATGCCATTGCAGAGGAGGGGAGAGGCCAGGCTCAGCAGTCTGAGGTGTGTGATGTCCATGTGCTCCTTCTGTCCCAGCCAAGGGGATTTTCCAGTGACCTGGATGTGAGCAGGGCACACTCCGTCCCTCCCACCAGTCCTGGCTCAGGGGAACTGGGTTAGATAAGCATCCCTGAGCCTGGAGGAGGGGAACCACACTGGGATGGAGGCTCCCAGGTCCCAGGGATGCAGCACCCCAACCTCAGCTCCTTGGTTTGCGTGTTGAAGTCGGGGGTTTGCCCATAGCAGGAAGATTGTAGTATTGCTCTGCTTCCTTGGAGGAGCAGCATGTGGGCTGTGAATCATGCCTTGGACAGCAGAAGGGAGATCTTCAGGGCTTGCTCCTTGCTCCTCTAAACATCCATCCATCCATCCATCCATCCATCCATCCATCCATCCATCCATCCATCCATCCATCCATCCATCCATCCATCCATCCATCCTAAGCCATCCCACCAAACCCAGGTGCTCCCTGTCATCCCAAGCTCTCTGCCACTGCTCCTTTCCTCCCTGAGGATGGGATCACAGGGATTTGGGACTGTGGATGTTGGTGCACATCGTTTATCCTGGTTTATCTACTCTGTTTGGGATGTATTTGTACTTTCTCATGGTACTTCTGAGGAGCAGAACCCAGACAGGTGTTGGGCTGCAAAAACTTCAGTGAGCTAGCATGGATGGATTTCTTCAGAGAAATATTTTTAAGCAGGGAAAAAAAAAAGGGACATATTTATAATATTTATTTCTTTTTAATAGCTTTATTTTTGTTTTTTTAAACTTCTTAGCTGGTTCTTCAAGGCATTCCAGCCCCAGCAGCATCCCGTGGTGAGAAGTTCCCTGGATGAGCACGCAGCCTTAGCTCACCTCTGCCAGGGCAGGGACCTGGCACTGGAGCATCACCAGTAATTTTCCACTCGTCTCCACGCTGTAGAAATACACCCAGGCATGGAAAAAGCCTAGAAGGGAATAAAGAAGACGCTTGGCCAGTAGAGCTTGGCCAGCTCCCAGCTCAAGGAACGGCTTCAGGTTCATCCCCAGCTCTCCAGTGCTTGGCAGGCTTGGCTGTCTCAGCTCCTACGAACGGGACAGGCCAGCAGCATTCCTGCCAAAAGCCCGGGTGCTCCTGCTCCAACAGCTCCCTGCACCCACGGGTTAGCTGCAAGACAAAAAGGGGGGAAAGTGGCCTTTTTGTAGGGTTTGGTTGGGATTTTTTCCTTCTCACCGCAGAGAAAAGGAGAAGGAAATACTTGGCACGGAGGGCGGAGCGGAGCGAGGGGGAGCTTGGGGACAGCGGGGATGTGGCAGTGGGAGGCGAGTGGGCCCTTTGTGAGGCTCTAATTGCTCCAGCCAAAACCCACATTAGCCTGATGAGTGAAAAGAGGTTTTTACGAGGGCAATAAGGTGTCCCAGCCTGCCGGGGTGGTGATTGCCAGCCCGTGGCCTCGGGCTCTCTGTGGAGCCGCTGGTGCTCCTGCTGCAATTCGACTCCAGCTCGGCAAGAGGGTCCGGCCCTTTCCCAACCTCGCGGCGCTAATCCCTCTTACCTCAGTGGTGCAGCAATAACCCCGGGAGCCACCACCACCTCCCACTGCCGGCGGCTGCAGAGCACACCGTGTTCCCAGACAAGGCTCCTCACACCCTGCACAGACCCGGCAAACAAGGGCGGCTTTCCAAATCCCATGAGCATCCTTCCCCCAGCAGCTTTCCTTGGAAAACACCCTCGAAGAGTCACTGTCCCCAGCCCACTTCCTTGAAAACTCAGGTTGCTGTGAAAACGGTGGTGAAACAGGCTGAGAAGGGGGCACCAAGGGCAGAGTGACCCAGGTCTGTGATATCCTCATGAGTCCAGAGAAGATAAGTGATGAGAGGGTGATGATTCACTGCCTCTTGTGCAAAACCCAGCACCATCCAATGCATCCAGCATGTCTGAAGATGTTTCTCCATAGGATTTCTCCTGACAGGGGAGGATGAGGGTGGCTTCAAAAAGTAATTCCTGGAAGAGGAAGCCACCCAGGACACCAAGACCACTCACTCTGCTGGGTGTAGAAGCTCTCTGAGGTCTGATGTTTTCCTGGGATCCTCTGCTTCAGCCCATGGTTGTGGAGGAAGGAAACCCATCAGCAAGGGTTGCTCCCACATCCAAGGGACAGGGAGTTCCTGGGGACAGGCTGGCCAAGGGTTGGCCAAGCTGCAGAGTCAGGATTGGCAGGCCTGAGCAGAGGCAGGAGGGGGTTATTTGGTAGAGGTAGTTATGAAGGAAACAAGATATCTCCTTTCCCAAGGTGCCTGAAGGGAGCTGAAGACACCAGAATTTAGCCCCTGGGAAGAATGAGTCAGTCACAGGGGTGACCACAAGGATCTGTTATCACAAGGATCTGTTATCGATGGAAAATCTGTCTCATGAGGGCATCAAAGCAGCTCCTTGTGTGCCAAAAGGAAGGGGGAAGGGGAGGAAAAGAGGACAAAGATCCTCAGTGCCAGGCAAGGAGAGTTCTGTGGGCCCCAGCCCCTCTGGGATGGTGCAGGAGGGGGTTCAAAGCCCTGTGTCCTTCCATTTGAGAGCTTCTTCAGCCCATCCTGGCAGCCCAGGGGCTGGGGCAGCTGGGAGGGGAAGGTCTCACTCTGACAGCACCACGGAGCCAGAGCTGGGCCCAGCGAGTGTTACTCACCTTGAAACTATGTGAGTAAACAGAGAAGGCTCCTCTTCCTGGTCCCACCTGCAATTAGGCTGCAGACTGGAGCAGAGGAGCTGAATCCACCCTGGCAGATCATGGGGATGCTCTGCTCTCTCCTCTGCTCAATCCTCAGGCCAAGCCACCCAGGAGAGGAGGATGGTGAAGCTCCAGTTGGCCTCCTGGACCATCCCCTCCTGTATGAGCTTCTTGGAGATGTCCCACCAGGTGGAAAACACCCCTTTCCCATCACTTCTGGTGTTTTTATATGGGAATAAATCACATGGGACTCAATTTTCTTCATGGTGGAAAAAGCCCATTCTTTATTCACAAAACTCCTTTTTATACAGTTTTACAGACCTCGTGTGTGACTCCAGTGGGTTAGCAGCTTTCTTGTCAATTATTGGTTAGTAGCAAGTTGTTATTCTGTATTGATTAGTCACTCAAATCCCCTGGGAGTACATGCAGGAAAGCTGTTTGTGAGAGATACTTTTCATTTTTCTATCTAATGGTGTAAAAACAGTTTATGCAGGTGCCAGTTGTTTTTCAGCCAGGAATAGATTGTTGTGCTAACAAACTGCTCACAACAGGATTGCTGGATTGCTTTCACATGGGAACTTGCAAAGTGCCTTAGAAGAAATGACAGGCTAGCCAGAGCAGGCCTGATTTTATGAAGCCTTTCTTTATGATTTTTCGACCTTACTGCAACATTTTTATAACCTGTATCACATTTTTTGTTGCTGAGCAGCAGCTACACTCGTGGCTCCCTGTGACATGGGGGAAGTGGAGCCAACTGGGAAGAACCCAGTTGAGAGACTCAGCACCAGCTGGGAGGAAGAAGAGATGATCCCACAGGAAAGGGACCTCCCTGCTGGCACAGCAAAAGCCTCTGAGCTCCAGGGATTTGGTGGCCACCACTGCAATCATGAGTCCCATTGGATCCTGACACCTTCCACTTTGGTCCTTGGAGTTCCCAGAGGGGCTTGGCTCTTCTCTGTGGAAAACCTTCATCCATCTTGGTGTCCTCTTCCCCACCAGTGCCTAGAGGAAGAGGACAGACCACCCTGGACCATCCCCTAGAGGCAGGAGAGCAGCCTGCAGAGCAGCACTGGCGCCAGCCCAGGGCCAGGGAGTCGTGCAGAAGACTGAAGGGTTTCCAGGATTGACAGACAGTGGTTTCTGCAGGCAGGAGAGGGAATAAAATGGTCAAATTGCTCACAATTCCATGCCTGTCCTCCCACACAGAGTAAAGGAATGCGGGAGATACCGCAGCAATGCCATGCAAACACCCTGGAGAGGTGAACCTCCTCCTGACCCCAGCTAGGAGAGAACAAAAACTGTTTTAAAGACTGGAGCATCTTGATGCTTCCGTGGGAGGCTTGTGGGCACTGGATGTGTGGGAAGCAGCTGATGGGTCGATAGCCTGCAGGAACACCAAACACATGGACATCAGAGATAATTGGTGGAGACAGAGTCCAGAGATGTTACAGAGACTTGTAGCCATTCCCACACTGGGAATCATGTAGAAATAAATTAATTAATCATTCCAGAGCTTTAGGTACAGGCAGCAGCATCTGTGCTGGCACAGACACAGGGATTCTCTTTGGGAATGAGGCCACGGATGGGAAGAGAAGGGGAAGAAGGTGCATGTGTTGCTGAGGTTCAGACTGGGTGATCTCAACCAGAGCAGAAACAAAGGGAGGGGAAAAAAAAGGTAAGAAATGGCAGCTTCCTCAGGCTCATCCCTTGCAAGACTTACTCAGAGTTACATCATGATGCTTATTAGGATGCAGATCCCTGAGAGCCAGGGCTCCAGAGCCTCTGGAAGGATCCCTGGAGATGTGGGGATCCCTGCCAGCAGCCAGGGCAGTAGGGGTGGCACCCCAATCCCAGCTGTGCCACTGAGGCCAGCTTCCCAAACACAGGCACTGCTGCTGTCCCCACAGAGGGACTCAGCTTCGTTTGGGAGCCCAGGGAGGTGGGGGGTGTTTGGGCACGGGGCTGCCTCCTCTCAGTGCTCCTGCCGGTGTTCTGTGACAGGGACTGCACAGCAGCTGCTGGCCACAGCTTCCCTGAGCCGGCTGTCACCACACCCAAGGCTTTCCCAAGACCACAGGGCTATTCCTCAGCACACAGCACTGAGCACGGTGGTTTCCCTGCCCTGGCTGCTCTCCTCCTCTGAACCAGGAATGCTGGGGTGTCCCTGGAGGTGGCCAGGGAACAAACCTGGTTAGGGGGCTGCTTCCCCCTGGAAGGGCAGGATGTGGAGGTGGGCTTCACAGGGGAATCCCAGCCCAGGAATGCCTGTTCCTGGGTGTGAGATTCCTGCTGAAGGTCTTCTCTCATGCCCCAGGATGCTCGTGAGAAACGGTGCCATGGCACTGGCCTGGGTGTTCCATGGGTATCCATCCTTGGCTTTGGGGGTGTTTCCTTCCTGCAGGCAGGGAGCAGGTGAGCCACCCCAGTGCCTGCATCCTGCCTGCTGAGAGAGCAGGGAGCATATCAGGAGCATCCCCAGTGCTGCCACCATGCCAGGACTTCCCACAGAGGAACATCCAAACGTGCCAAGCTTAGCAAGTCCAGCCAGGAATTCAGCGCTGGAGCTGTGGACTCCAGGCCCATGTCCCGATGCACCAGTGGCTTTCCTCAGCTTTGGATGGATTCCATCAGCCTGCAGGCTGCTCCAAGGAGCTTCTCCCTCCCTGCATCCTCCCCCAGGGTTTTGCAGGATTTCATGTCCCGTACTGGGAAACAAAAGCAAAAAGAAACACCACGGCTTTTTCATAATGAAGTGCAGGAACGGCGTGTGAATGCCCGGGCAGTAATTCAAGTGGGAACATGGAGCTGGAAAGCTTTCAGCTCCCAAACTCAACCCAAGCCTCAGCACTTGGCTTTGTGCTGCTCATTCATCCACAGGGTTATTTTTGGATTCCTCCTCCTGGGAGAACAGGATTAGTTTTGTTTTCAGTGTTCCTTGGAGAGCAGCTTGCTGAGGGAATGACTTAGCAGAGAAAAACCCTCTTAGCTGGTGGGGTCTGCTCGATTCCATGATTCTGGGTGGGAATGTGATGATCTGTCATGTCCCTTGGGGATTTATTCCCACTCTGCTCTTGCTGGGGCTTGGGTATCTCATTACCTATGGATAATTATCTAGAGATAATGAGGTACCTGCATCTCTGGGTTGCTGGGCCTTGTCTTTATTGCTTTCCTGGGGCAGCAAGCAGAATAAGTTGAGATTTTTATTTATTTACCAATAACTGTAGGCCCTGGCAAGATCCAAATCAAAGTTTTGAAGGAGATAAAGTTGGAAAAATGTTGGATGAGCAAGCAGACTTGGTTGCTCATATTTTCTTATTTTCATATTTTCTTAGAATCATAGAATGGTTTTGGTTGTAAAGGACTTTAAGAATCATCCAGTTCCAGACTTAATTTTCTCCGAGTTCAACCTAAAAGGGGATCTTAGAAGAGAGAGAATAGAAGGAGAATATCTCCCATAGAAAGAGATACAGAGCAAAGAGGGATGGGAGAAGCTGTAAAGACCCTCCCAAAAAATTGTTAAAGTGTGGGATCTGACTTCAAGGACAGGGAAAGATGTGGGAGTGGGTATTTCAGAGGATATTTGGGTCTCCTTTTCCCACTGCCAGCAGTCATTTGGAGGTTTGGAAGGAGCTGGCATCTTCCAAGGCTTCAACTCCTTCTTGGCTCCAGAAGAAATGAGTGGGATGAGGAAACCTGGATCCCTCTCTTCACAATAATTGTACTTTAAATTTAACCACAGTGGCAGCTGTTGGGAGCCCTCCCTATAATCCTCCTTAATCTTGCCCCCACCTCTCCATCCCTTCATCCCTGTTTTCCTCTGTCCCTCCCCTGCAGCAGGCTGTGCATTGGGACTGTCTCTACAGCTCTCTTATTCCAATTAGCTCGCTAATTAGAGCCTCATCAGGGGTGCTGCTGCCACCAAGGATGTCTCCAAGGCAAGAGCTGCTAACGAGGCTGGGAAGTCCCTGGCAGGAGTCCTGAGGATGGTGGGGTGGGATAAATCTCCCTCGTGTCCTCTTGGACAGAGCAACAGATGCTGGTGTCCCAAATTCCTTGTGTTGGGATGGAATTTGGGGATTTTTTTGGGGACCAAGGGGATTTGCCTTCATTCTGTTTATGGGAAGTGTTTCATCTCTTAGAGGAGGGCCCCATCCATCTCCCACTCCCTTCCAAATGGCTCCTGAGCCAAAGAAACCATCTCTGGTTTGGCTCTGTTGGATAATTTGGGGGATTGCCAGATGATTTGAGGCATGGAGAGGGGTTCTCTGGTCCTTAGGAGCAAACCCAAGGTCATTTTGGAGGGCTGCTGTGTTTAAAACCAGGGCAGCTGCGGGGTTTGTGGCAGCAGGTGACCTTTAAATGCCACCTCTCCCTGTCACCAGGGAATCAGTTGAGTAGCTCATCTCTCCTGAACCTAAAGCATGACTTTATGGGTAAGCATGTCAAAGAGAAGAGAGAAAAAAAAAAAAAAAAGAGGGAAAAGGAATGAAGGTAGATGTTCCTGGACAGATCTGCCACAGGCCTGTGAGCTGGGGACCACCCACTTTTCTCCATCACTCAAGCCCCAGGCCAGCATCACTCTGGGTTCTGCCCTCCTTGAGGGGGTTAAATCCTTCTGGGGAGCTGAATTAGCACCAGGACAAATTGGGGAGCAAAAGCTGGGACAAGAACTGACCCTTTTTGGGGAATGGGAGAAGTGGTGTGGCTGTGGAGCAGCAATGAACTCCAAGTGCTGCCTGGATGCCCATAATCCCACCTGGAGCCCCTACATCCCTGTGTCTGCCAGGGTGAACCCCAGGATGGGTGTCCCACAGGGACATCATGGAATTTGGGGACCCTGCAGGCAGTGACAATGTGAAGCCTGCAGGTTTCCTGAGCACTTAGGGGGAGCCACAGCCCAGAAAACAACAGATTGAACAGAGATGCTGAGATGTCTCAAAAAGAGAATTGAAAACCACACGGCCAAAATTTGACTGAATCAGTCAAATCCTCACCTCCCCAGCAAGCCTGTGGGGATTCTGGGGCTGCTCCCATCACTGGGTACCAAACAGAGAGTATGCTGGTGGCTGGAGGGGCAAAAAGGGTGGGAATGGCCATGCCCTGATTGGGAATCACCATCCACCTTTCCCCCAAAGACACACTCCCAAGTCTTTAAAAATTAATATAAAAATTAAAACAAATAAAGGTAAATAGTGAGGATTTTTTTTAAGTTGGTGTCTCCTGTTCCAGCAGGTTTGATGCCTCAACAAGGAGCAGCTCAGATCATCTGAGTTGCCAAGGCAGAGATAACCACACCAGGAGCTGAGAGAAGGAAATTCACAGGAGAAAGATCAAAACAGCAGGTAGAAACTCCCCTCTCTGCACCAGAGAAATGTAAGATTGAGAAAATGTTGTTGAAATTTAGCTTTCAGAGTCCAGCTGGATGCCTGGCAGCAGGGATGTGGCCAAACCAGTATGAGGAAAGGTGTTTCTTGAGTAAAGTTATGTAAATGTATTTGAGCCAAGTCAAGCTTAAAGGGATTATCTGCCATTTTGAGGGAATTGTGATTCTGTTCAGTCAGGTCAAAATTAACACTGATAGTTTTAATGCCCATGACTCTAAATAACAACCTGTATTATCCACCCATTCGCTTGTTTTAATATATATTACCTATTCTGTGTTGCACACTAATATATAACATTTCATAATTGAATGCAATAACTATTCTCTAATTGCATAACCATTTGACCAAAGAGAATATTAATGGCAGCCCCTGATCGATGAGCTCCAGACAAAGCAGTGTGTGTAAACTTTGGAGCCAAGGGACTGGGAATTCCACGCCTGCTCCTCCCAGATCCTTGTTTTCTTTGCTGCTGCCACAAAACTGCTATAAATTAAAGTTGTAAGTGGAAAATAATGCTTGTGAGGCCAAGGAAAGGAGAATTTAAACCCTGCTTTCTCAGCCTTTGTTCAATGAAGGAATGAAAAAGGGGAATTATTTCTTTTTCACTTAGAAATCTTTATTTCTCACTGCCTGAGGGAGCTGAGCTTCTACCGCTGCTTCACTCCACGGCCTTGGGCAACACACTTAATCTCCCAGGATCTGTGTCACTGGGTTAATCATATTTACGTGCCTTTTATGAGGGTTAATGATTAGTCTGGGAGTGTTTGCATGGACTTTTCCAGACGCGACTCCTTAGATAAACGCTCCGTGTTAATGCTTGGGGCCGGCAGGGGTTAAATGCAGGAGGAGGGGTTCTGCTTTGGGGCGGGGAGTGACTCTGAGGGGGCTCAGAAGCCATCCCCAGCCCACCTCAGGCTACCAGCGAATCGCTGGCTCTGCAGACCGAATGGGAAAGCGATTTTTTGTGGGCACAGGGAGTTGTGTCCGGCCAGAGCCGGACCTCCGGCCGCATCCCGGGAAGGCTCCTCTGTGCTCTGTAAAGGAGGAGCTCCTGTTTCACTGGAACCCCCACAATGCATGGGCTGCAATGGGGGATCCTCTTCATGGGGACTGCCGGTGTCACCGAAATTAGGAAATAAAACTTCTTAACACCGGTGGAGATCTAAGAAGCACACGCTATTACCCACCCGGATACAGGGCGGGTGACACCGCCTAAGGTGCACTCATGGCTCAAGATGATACACGCCTTTATTAAGCGGCGCCAATTCATCAGAAAATGTTCCATTTGAAGGTCTTTGCTGTCAGGGTGAGCTGTGCACGTGTTTTTGAACCATTTGTTACTCAGGCAGCCGTGGAGCCCCTAAACTGGATTGGGCGGCACGGAATTATTACCGATCCCTCCATGTCCCACAGCCACATCACCTTCCGTGAGCCGGGATTTGGCCGTCAGCACCTGCACCGGGGGTCCCCTCGATGGGGGTCCTCCCTTATGGGGTGCCTGTAATTGGGGGCACATCCCTAATGGGACCCATGTAAGTGAGGGGTCCTTCAGGGGTCCCTCTCTAATGGGGACTGCTTGTAAGGAGAGTGCCCTTAACGTTGCTCCTCCCTAATGGGGTCGCCCCTTAATGGGAGGGTAGTTCCTAATGGGGACTGCCTGAAATGGTGGCCCCTTCACTGGGGGCTCCACAAAATGGGAGTCCCGTTAATGAGTCACCGTAAAATGAGGGCTGCTCTTAACAACGCTCCCTTGCACACCGTGGGCTCCCCATGCGGTACCTCCTCTATAATGGGGGGCTCGCTGCAACAGGGACCCCTCCGTACAGCGGCTCCCGGGCTGCGGGTGACCCCCGTAACGCGGGGGGATCTTCCCGTCGCGAGAGACCCCGCTCCGAGCGCAGGGGCACGGCCCCGACCAGCTCAGCGCATATGAGGCTGGGCTGTCCTCTGCTGTCCCGTCCCGTCCCCTCCCCTCCTCCGGCCGGCCCACACGCACACCCAGCCCTCCTCCTCCTCCTCCTCCTCCTTCTCCACCTCCTCCTCCCACTTCCTCCGCACAAGGCGGGCTGCCGGCCGAGGAGGGGCAGCGGCCCCCCCGTTCCCCCGTCCGCGCCGAGCCCCCAGCCGAGCCCGTAGCGATGCGCCGGGGAAGGCACCGCGCCGCAGCCGCAGGTGAGTGTGGGCCCGGAGGGATGCGCGTCCCGCAGGAGCCGCGGGGCAGCGGAGCGATGCGGGGGCAGCGGGGCGGGGGGACCCCCGGCCAGCGTCGCGCCTGCCCTGGCCTCCCTCGGCGGCTGAAACCCTCGAGCAGGGGGGGAGCCCTGCACGCCTTCCTCGGGATCGGCTGCTTCTCCTCGGGCCGTGCGAGGAAAAACGGGCTGCGAGCTCCGCATCCCGGGATTTTACCCATTTATGGACACTTTGGATCATGCGGCTGATTCGCAGCGTGAGTGCGCTCAAGCTCCTGCCAGAGGTTTCTTTGGGGCTCGCCGGAGTGTTGCCCACCCTGATGCGGTGGCCGTGGCTGTGCGGAGGGGACAGAAGGACGGCCACGGCCACCCAGCCCTGCCACATCCACACCTCGTGTCCTGGCAAGGGCCTGCCCGCACCGAGGGGGTCCCAGCCGTGACCGTGGCCAGCCTTGGATGTGAGTGACATCGATGGGCCGGGATGGGATCGAAGCCTTTTGGAAGGGTTTTAATTCCTCAGGGAAAAGGGGACGCAGTCACTGAGCCCTTCTGGTGACTGCTCATTGCCCCGTGAAGTTTTGGCGTTTTTAAATAAAAGGGAGCATTCCTTGGGGGAGAGGGGGGGGTTCAGCTTGAATCGCAGACCAGCCGTGGCTTGCTTGGTGCATGCATTCCAGAGGGATACTGCCTTAAAAAGCAGCAGGTCCACGGGAAGGCTCGGGCTGGGCTTTTGCACGCCTGGGAGAAGCTGGGGAGCTGCAAACTTTGTGGAAAAGGGACAAGATGTGGAATGAGGGAGCTGCGACCGCTGAGGCCGCTTGTTTGTTCCCCCAAATGCCCGAAGTTTGGGGGAGCGATGCCGGTGAGCTCATCCTAGCCCGCCGGCCATGGGAATGGTGACCTCCAGGGCAGGATCCCAGAGTCCCGGAGGTTGTGAAACCCCGGGGGAATCCGCCTCCTTCCCGCTGGAGTGCGGGGAGAGCCCGGGACCCCCCCGTGCCGCAGCGCCTCGGGGGGCTGGGCTTGCTGGGTGCCAGCGGCTCTAGGAGCTTTTATTGCTGGATTCCTGCGGATTGGCCGCGAGCTGGCGGCTGCTTTTGGCATCACGTGGCGATGGAGGAGGCGGGAGAGTGCGGAGAGAGGCTCCCGCTCCAGGCATCGCATCCTGGGGAGGAAATTCCGGGCAGCCGGCGTGCCCCGCTGAGAACACCCACGGGCGCATTGCTGGCAGCTGTCGGGGCAAAAAGAGATGTGTGAGGTGTTCCCCACGGCCTTGGCAGGCCGGGGAGGACCGGGAGCCCTCCCGTGTCCTTTGGACACCCAAAACGCGGCAGATAAGGCTCCCGCGGGAGCTTATCAGGGAGGTTTCGCTGCTGCGGGCACGTGTTCCCTCTGAGCTTGGTTTTACTTTTACTCCCTCCCGGCCAAACGGCCCCGTGTGGCAAAAAGCCCTGAGACGACGGAATGGGGGGAAAAAAGGGAAAAAAAAAAACATTAAAAAAGAGGAATAAGGGGTTGTGTTTATTCCACCCGCTGCTTTCCCCAGCTGTAGGGTTTCGGAATGACAGGCTGCATGTGCTGGGGTTCTTGCAAGCATCCCCCCGCCCCCAGCGCTGATTCCCACGTGTCCCTCTCCTCCCCCCTGGCTGGGACAGTCCCCGAGGGAAAAGGCTGATGGTGGCAGCAAAAGCAGAGCAGTTTTTTCCTGGCCTGGCACAGGTTGGGCAAAGTCCCTGTGGATTTCATGGAGAGAGGGAGCCCCTGTCCCGAATTTGGTTCATGAGCTCAGTTCTATCAGACAATCCCTGCACTGGGATCACTCGTCCTGCCCTGCAGCCCTGCAGCCAGAATTGAACTCGGAGCTGGGTGAAGCAGAGCGGCTGCATCGTGCCCGGTGGTGTCACCCGATCCCGTGGTGACAGCGGGGCCGCTGCCACAATGTCCCCACGGAGGGGAGTTGCAGATCCCCGGGGCTTTGGGAAAGGGAAGCAGCAGTGGGGAAACATCGGGACTCACAAGATCCCGGATTTCTGTCCCAGCTTGTCCACCCCTAACCTTGTCCCAGCTGGGAAGGGATCCCATGCCTGCATGGCCCTCCCACACAGCATCTCCCAGGGAGATGGATTTAAACACCACCCTCCCAAGAGGTCCCTTTTGGAGGGAAAATAATCCAGCCTGGGGTTTTCTTCAAGCTTGCTTCCATTTGAAGGGAGCTGTTTTCCCTGGATCTAAGTGCTGGAAATTGAATTGGCACTGCACAGCTTGGGAATAACCCCAGGGATTTACCCGAGGCTAAAACTGTTGGAAGTGATGTGGGGGAGCTGCTGCCAAGGCTGTGAGCAGGGAGGGAAGCACCGCGGCTCCCGTGGGGGTTTCCAGGGGATTCCAGGGCAGCAGTGTCCTTCCTGGGAAGTGATCAATCATTGGAGCTTGCATGAGAATCCCACCAGGAGGGCTCAGTGAGGGGTGCACGCTCAGCTGTGCTGTTCTGGGGTGAGCTGGGGAGCTCTGGTCCCCTCCTGGCAAAGCTGCAGCAGCACCAGTGGCTCCCTCCCTTATCTCCCCCACAAGTCCCCCTCCATATCTGCTCTGTTTCCCCTGCTGTTGTTGTGGCTTTTATCTTATCTCCACGTGCTCTTCCTCCATTTCCTCCTTGGCTTCCCTGCTAACGCTGCCACAAAAGGAAAAAAACCACCCCAAAATGGAGGAGATCCTACTGCAGGGAGTCCATCCCTGGGCTTGGGGGTGCTGGGCCGTGCTGGGTGACAGGGGGTGACATTTGGCCGTGCTGGTAGAGTGCTGAGTGAGGCTCAGGTTTGTCCTGGGCTGCTTGGGTGATGTGCAGGATGCTCAGGTGATGCTGGCTGACGGTCCAGTGGTGCTCTTGGGGCTCAGCTGATGGGCAGGTGTCTCAGTGGGATGCTCAGGAGTCGCTGGGTGATGCCAGCTGATGCTCAGAGAACACTTGGGCTTCTCGGGATGCCGGGCTGTGCTGGGACAGGCTGCCAGCTCCACCTGCTGGCACCCACCTCCTGTCACTGCGGGCCAGCCCCACCCCGCAGCAGCCCCAAATCCCCTGAGGGAGAGGCTGAGCTGCTGCCTGGGGGTAAAAACCTCACATTACTTTACAAGCTGATGCCGGGGATGGGAACTTCGGGCACTCTGGGTCTGTGTCTGCTGGCTCCTCACCTGAGCTGACCCAGCTTTGCTCCCTGCTGCCTGCAACAGACGCTCCTTGAGCTGTGGAACCAAAGCAGCCTGAGCTTTCCAGGGCTTTTCCAAGGAGATGGATGGAGAAATGCCCCACCAGCCTCCCAGGACTGGCCCCACTGGCAGGGAGGGTCAGATCCTGGGGAAAGGGGAGATCCCTGCACAATTAAAGCCCTCACGACTGGCCATGCTGTAGAATTGTACAGCAGACTGTGCATCTCCAATAATGCTGCACACACAGGTATTGGACCTGCAGTGACATTCCCCTGTGGAAATGGACTCAGATGTGCAGAGATTCCCTGTCTTGATCTGAGGCCTGCCTGATGCACTAAAAGTTTGTCCTATCATTATCAGACATTATTTATAGTTGTTTTATTTGTATTTTCATCAAAAGTAACTCATTTGGAGGCCAAATATTAGTCAAACAACTTTTATACATTGTTAGAGTCATTTTTGCTAAGTTTATTTACTCTTTTTACTTGAAAAAAAATGTGGTAAAAGTTTATTCTATTGCAGAAGTATAATTTTGTCCCAGCCAAACTTAGCGTGGGAGTTCGTGCAAGGATTTATGCATATTTGGAACAAAAAAGATATGTACTAACCTTCCATGTTCTGCCTCAGAAGGTTTGGAATTTATGATGGTGAGGCTACATTTTTCAGAGATATTAACAGGAGAACTGATCAATCTGGACAAAGTAATAGAAGAAAGTGTCACCCAACTTCCTGTACCATTTTATTGAACACCACGTTGGGAGATTTGGAGCGAGCAGCAGCAGAAGAGAACTGATGGAATGTTTGATTGGGGTGGTGTGTGAGGCTGGAATGTTCATGGTTAATGCCTCAAAGGATGGAGCATTTGCAGCAGCTGTCCAAGTGCAGAGGGGCACACCCACAGCCCAGGCTGCAGTTACCTGTTGGACAAGATAAGGGAAGAGGCTGATAAGAGACAAATCCTGCCAAGTGCCATGGTTGGCCTGCAGTTAGCTTGTAGGTATTCATCCCCTCTGATGGGCCATAATCGGCCTCTCAACCTCACCTACACTTGAAAGGTGTCACAGGCAAACAAATACACAGAGAGGTGTCCCGTGATCCGCAGCATTACATCATCCAGAGTAAAACTCCCTGCCCCAGGGGAGGTACCTGGCTGTTCCCACTGAGCCTGAACATTTTATTAACCCCTGGAACTTTGTGCTTCCTGCACTTTCCTCACCGCAGGTAGATCATCACCGTGCAATTGTAACCTCCCAGTCTCGTTGGAAAATCCATGGGTGATGGGATCTTTCTCCTCTTACCCTTTCCTACCTTTTCCTTAGGCATTTTTGAAGTATTATTTTTGTGTTTTTATATTGCTTTATTACAGTAGATAATAAGCAAAACAGCACCACTGCAACTAAATTGTTCTAAAATAAACCTGATATTTATATATATGTGTATATATATTTATAAACACCATTCAATCAGCATTGTTTCACTCTAATCAGCCCCAAGTGATCAATTAACAAGAACCTGGGTTACCCTCATGTCACAGCTGAGACTGACACATGACACCACACTCGAGGTTCATGTGGCAACAGGAATTTTTTTTTTTAATTGCAATTCCCTTTATGTATTTTCAGAAAGCCCACACAGTTGGGCCTGATTGGCTGAATTTAGTTACCACCCAGCTTACTGGCCAATAGCTGTCTGCATCCCTAATGGCCTAGACTGGTTCCCCAAGGGCATAGAGTGTCGAGGTATAATTGGGGTTATCTATGACTGTGAGGCCTCCCGGCCAGCTGTTAGCCACCACAGTTCCCCCTTTCTGTTTTTAAATACAAAGGCAATGTTTGTTGTCTTCTGCAGGGCCCTTTGCAGACAGGATGACAAACACTGCACAATCTCCAAAATAATTGACACAAATAGTAAGCCTAGGTCAGATGAGGCTCTGCATCCATCTCAATAAGTCTAGCCTTACCAGTTGTTGTGTATCCCACATACCATCAAAAAGGATTTTTCAAGCACGGCTTATCAGGGTGGTATGCTGCACACTATTCACATTCATAATTACACAATCAAAGAAAATTGCATTTGACTTGCTTACAAACTGTTAAACTTGAAAAACTATCATGCTTCTGCTTTTGATATGTCCCTGTTATATTTGCCCAATTATCCCATCAAAAACCAAACAATATTAAAGGTAGCAGTAATTTTAATTGAATAGCTTAAAATATAGAAAATCGGATATACTTGAAATATCGACAATATAATTTGGTTAAAATAAGGGATAATTCGGTTCCAATAATAGCATAAAAGAAAAAAAAAACCAAAAACCAAAAAAACCACGTGGGGTACAGAGTGCAGGTTATGGACCCCTGCCACCTCACGTACGAGCTTGTCAAGCAAAAATTCCCCCTTTTATGCCATGTGTCAATGCCATCTCCTCCCATTTTCGATTCATCACACTTCTACCTCCGCCCTCATCGCCACCTTTACCGTGCATGCTCCACCACTCGGTTTGGTGGTCGCATCAGTCTTTGGGGGTCATCTCTGATGAAGGCTCTCCTCTTCCTCGATGTCCTTTAATTCACCTTTGGGTTACACATGTGCACCAAGCTAGTATAATGTAAGCCAAAACTAACATAATATTATATTTAAGCATCAAAGCAATAAATCTCTTATAACTAGCATTTTCCTGGGACCCAACCAGATTTTCTCTTCTTTCTGTAATTTGTAGTAAGTGTTATCTCTAGTTTTAGAAAGGGTGGGGGGTGTGGAACCCCTCCTCTCCCTTTCTTTCTTGGCATTACACCTTACTGTTTTATTATTTCCAAATATTAATTATTGTATCAATATTGATTACTGTTTCAATTTTGTCTGTCAGCACAAATCATACCTATTTACCACATACACTAAAAGCAGCTTCCGTGGTTGTGCCCAGTCCCTGCCTCTTACACCATGACAGCAAGGCTTGGAGAGCCTGTTCATAATATTTTATCCCAGTTTGCATGAAAAGAGGGTCCATACCTGTACAAGAGCCTTTTCCTCCAATGAGACTTGCATCCCATCTTCCAAGTGGACAATTTTTCTATTTACAATGGTCTGGACTCTCTGCAGCTCTACTCACTCCTGGCAGCTCACCTGGCTGCCTCTCTGCTGGGCTCTGTCTCCCTGCTCTCAGTGCTGCAGGCTGCTGCTGATCACGTTGGGTATCACCACCCCTTGCAGTCAAGATGCACACACGACATGACACTCGAGGTTCATGTGACAACAGCAAATTTTTGTTGCATGCAGCTCCCTTTTGTAAGAGACGGTCTGAAGTTCCCCTCATTTGCCTCACGGCCCTCACAAGGACAGAGACCAAGACCCTGAAGACCCCAACTGAGGTTCTTGCCTGGTTGAGGTGGATGCTTGCCAAGTGATTGTTTGCAGGTGTGCTTGCTGTGCTGCCACGGTACACTGCGTCGGGCAGGGACTGGTGAGGAGCAGCTTGCTCTGTACGCTTACACCTGCTTCATGGAGCAGCAGGTCTCATCACAATAGCCCATGAATTTCCCCACCTCTTGGCCAGATCCCACTCACTTTAGACAAAGACTATAAAAAGTAACTTTCTGAGGTAACTTTGATGATTCCCCATGGAATGAAGATGAATCTATTGGCTGGACCACGAGGACTTTGTCTCTCTGTTGGTAGCTATACCCCCTCTTCTCTCTGTCTTCCCTTTACTTTGTTTTCTTTATATCTCTCTCCTCTGTGGCATAATTGTTGTTGGCCTTCAGTAAAGGTGCACTGCTGTGATTAAACTGAAAGTCCCCTGCTGTGTGTCTTTAGCACTCTGAGATCAGTAAAATGAACCATCAAGACCCCTGCTTGTACTAGTGCATGTAGACACCTTTATATAGTTCCAGAAAGCCTGCGTGGTTGCTCCTGATTGGTGAATTTAGTTACCAGCCAGCTTACTGGCCAATAGCTGTCTGCCTCCCTAACGGCCTAGACTGGTTCTCCAACGTCCTAGACTGGTCCAGGTGTAATTGGGGTGATCTATGACTGTGAGGCCTCCAGACCAGCTGTTAGCCACCACACTTTCATCTTTATGGGATGGCTTGGAACCCTCTGTCACCCTGTGCCATCACAGGCTGCAGGCTGTGGGGACTTGCTTTGCTCATGGCTCGTTCTCTCTCTTTCCAGGCAGGCCAGCTCACCTCTGCCGTGGGGACACCGGCACCAAGGTATAAATGGCCTCCAAACGGTACTCGCAGTCTGCAGGCCCCGTGATTCTCAAGAAGCTGCCTCGTCTGGCGCCCGCCCCCAGCTTCCTGCCCAGCAAAATCCCAGGCACATCCAGCCCCGTGCCCCACCCTGGCTCTGGAAACCATTTCAACTACAAGGGCTCCTACTTTGCCTGCCCGCTGCAGAGCCCTGAGGGCCCCGAGCAGCCCCCGGCTGGCTGGAGCCCCACGCCCGCCTACCTGCACTATGGGCCTGGTGCTCTAAACCAGCCTGTGCCAGCCGAGGGGCCACTGCTGGGCTTTGTGCTGTACCCACCAGAGAGCCTGAGCACCAGGCTGCAGCCCCCAGACACCCAGAAGAGCCAGGACGGCCTGAGCCAGGAGCAGCTTATGGCCAGAAAGAAGCTGGACAGTCCCAGGTGCCCCTTGCCGGTGAAGAAGCCAGTAGTGGTAAAGAAGGCAGCTCCTCTAGCAGTCCCCAAGCCTGTGTACGGAGCCCCCGCCTCCTTCCTGGCTCCCAGGATGGCTCTGCTACTGGGAACACAAGCAGAGAGCCTGCAGCAGCGACCAGGGGAAGCAAACTGGCCCCTGCCCCCTGCCACCCACCCTCTGCACCCCAGCGAGCCCCACAAGAGTGGTCCTGGTGCTGACCACAGCTTCCTGCCGCTGCCCTCCAGCCTGGCCCTGCCTTCCAGGGAGCAGCTGAGCTCCCCTGCTGCCTTACCCCACTACTGCATCCCCTTTGATAAGTACAGGTCACCCTCCAGCACCCCGTTCCTGGAAGCAAGTTGTCCCTCTGCCCAGAGCCAGAAGAAGGTGCCGGAGGTCCCCAGCCTCAGCCTGGACCCCTGGCCCAAGCTCCAGCCACCTGACACCAGCCCAGTGATCCAGGAGAGGTCAGCAATGTGCTACCCACCCACCCCCTACCCACTGTCACCCCACAGACCCGGCCCCCTCTACCACCCCCCAGCTCCCACTGTGGGAGAGCCCAGGGCCCTGCCCAGCTTTGGCTACGTGGGAAGCAGGGAGCCCTTTCCCAGCACCTACCTCAAGCCCC
Source organism: Molothrus ater (assembly GCF_012460135.2). Lineage (NCBI taxonomy): Eukaryota > Metazoa > Chordata > Aves > Passeriformes > Icteridae > Molothrus > Molothrus ater. The sequence goes on from NC_050490.2 coordinate 3,571,103, forward strand.
AGGAGCCCAGGAGTTACTTTCCCAGCCCCTTGGAGCCGTGCGTGCCGAGGACAGCGGGTGCAGGCTGGGGGTGGCACTCAGGGATGCTGAGGCAGCCAGGGATGCCGAGCTGCCCAGGAACAGCGGGTACCCAGGGCTTGCCCTCAGCCCGGGCGATGCATCCGTGTTCCACGGCTCCTTTCCCGGCACGGAGCCGGGCTGTGAGCAGCACAGGGCGGGCAGCCCGCAGTGGGGAGCAGCACCGAGGCACAGCAGCGCTTTCCAGCCTGTCTGCACCTCAGAGAAGCTTTCTGGGGGCTCTGCTGGGCTCACTGAGACATTTCCTGAGAGAGGAGGGAGCTGGGAGAAACCCAGGCAAGGGGAGGAGGAGCTCCTGTACCCAGGGAGGAGGAACAGCAGCCCAGTCCCTCAGGACACCTATGGGGGACAAGGGCAAGGAAATGCCTGCAAGGTCATGGATCCAGCCAAGGAGCTCATCTGCCCTTCTCCATCTATGACCCCCATCAAAGGGCTGGAGGACCTGAGGGACACCAAGGCTTTGTCATCCTCCCCACCAATGCCTGTGATCCACAACGTCTTCAGCCTGGCACCTTACCAGGAGTACCTGGAGAAGGCCAAGGGCACAAACCCCATCCTGTTCTGCAGGAAGCACCTGTGGGAGGACTCCTCACCCCAAAACCCGGGTGGCAGCCAGGAGCCTGCTGCCCTCAGAGACATCTCAGTGGTGCCCAGCCTGAGGTCAGGCAGTGATGCAGTGCAGAGCCAAGGGGAAAGCTGTTACAGGAGCATCTCTAAAAAGCCAAGGCCTGTGCCCCAAGAGCTGGAGTCTCAGGAGGGCAGCCCTGACAGGGTGGACAGCAAGGAGTCACCCCATAAGGACATGGTGCTGGACCTTAGCTTCAAGAAGAGACTGGTAGAAGCTGGGGACACCCAGAGACCCCCTGGCTGTGCGGAGGGGATACTGGAGCGAGAGGATAAGGAGGAGAAAGAAGCTGCAGGAGGGAAGGTGGGGTTGGGAGAGGGGGCGCAGCCCCAGGTGCCTGAGGCAGACTCAGGGGACAGGAGCAGCTTCCAGAGCTCTGCCAACTTCATGTTCCAAAAATACAAGCGGCTGCCCTCCGTCCCGAGCAGCACTGAGCCCCCCCAGCAGGATGGCAGCTCTCAAGCCCCCCAGCCCAGCTCCCCCAGCAGCACCCCCACTCCAGCTCCCCCAGCCTCCTCTCCATCCAGCAACCCCCCGTTCCCACCGCCTAGCCCCAAGCTCAGCATCATCCTATCCCCAAACCCTCCCCAGACTGTGCTTCCCAAAGCCCCTCCCACTCCAGAGGAGGAGAAGGTGTTGGTGGTCAAGAAGGTTGGGATCCCCTCAGGGTCCCCCTCGGGGCAGTACTTCAGCTCCCTGCACACCTTGCTCTGTGACACCATCTCGGGCTCAGTGTCCCGCTCCTCCCCGGAGCTCCTGCGGCAGTGGCTGAAGAAAGCTGAGCTGGCAGAAGAGCTGGAAGAGATGCCCAAATCCCTGCCCAGCCCCAAAGATGGCTCCAAGGCTCCCAATGCTCAGAAGCCCAGCAATGGCAAGGAGATCTGGCTGGCTTTCCAGGACGTGGCCGCGCTCCTCACCAAGCTGCTCTCCCAGCTGAGGACCTTCATGTCCGCTTGCCCTTTCCCGCACGTCGTCCGGGCAGGAGCCATCTTCATCCCCATCCACGTGGTGAAGGAGAAGCTCTTCCCAAAGCTGCCCGGGAGCTTTGTGGACCAAGTGCTGCAGAAGCACAAGGTGGAGCTGCGTCCCACCACCCTCTCGGAGGAGAGGCACCTGAGGGAGCTGGAGCTGAAGAGCTGCACCTCCCGCATGCTGAAGCTCCTGGCGATCAAGTGGCTTCCTGAAATCTACCCTGACCTGCTCAACCTCCACTGGCACAGCTCCATCCAGCAGCAGCTCGGTAGGTAGCCTGGCATCTCCTGGGGATGGGTCCCTGTGGCTGTCCCAGGGTTGTTCCAGCTGCACCTGCCCTCCAGGTGCTGCTCTTCTTGGGGAGCATCCAAAGGTGCCTCAGCATCCCTCTCCTACTGAGGGCTCTGCCCAGATTTTCCTCCGTGGGTTGTGGAAAGGGGAAAGTTTGAGCTGGAAGCGAGAAAACTCATCCTGGGCATGTCAAGGAGGTTTCAGACAGTTCCAGGCCACCTCTGCCCGTCCAAGGGCACAGTGTCAGACCTTTCACCCATGGCTGTCCCATCCAGCTGATTACTTCACTGCTGTGTCCAGATAACCTTTTGTTGCTGCTCGAGGCCATTAACAGCACCTTTATTTCTTCCAGATTCAAGCTCAGAGACTGGCCAGTAGCCTTCCAAGTAAGTAACTCCTCTTCCAAAGTGAGTTTTTAGGAATTAATGGGATTTGTTTGTCATTTTGTTGAGGGGTATGTATGTGGATTTCATGTGATGATGAGCAGCTGGAGCTGGCTGGGGAGGCTCTGCTCCTGGGTATGGGCTGGAGCTGGGAATATTCAGGATGTGGAGGTGTGCCCTCCCTAATCACTCCTTCCTCTCCCAGGTAGCCCTGGCCTGGAGCACTGAAAACTGATGGCAAAGCAACAGCCACAGAGAGATCAAGAAAAGGAGGCACTGAGGAATGTGCCAAGGGCAACAGCCAAATGATGACAGGAATGGGAAGGTTCTGAGTCCCCAGAGCCGAGGATGCTGACACTACCAGCAGCCCTGCAGGCAGGTGCTCAGGTCCCACCAGCATCAGGATCGTCCAGGATGCTGATACCTTGGCAGGAACCCTCTGGGATGCTGCTCAGGGTGGACAACAGCTCAGGGCTGCTCCAGGGACACACAGGGATGCTGCTGGCAGGTTATCCGGGCCTGCAGGCATGGGCTCGAGCCCCTCACGGCAGCTGGAGCTGCTTTTCTTTGAATGGATCATCTTTCAGTGCATCTCCCGCCTCCATCCGTGATTGCCCTGGTGAGCTGAGAGGGAATGGCTGGAGTTCCAGTGGAGCTGGATCAAGAGGAGCATGGAAATGGCCACAGCACCGTCCCCAGCCTTGGAAAAAGGGACTGCAGGGATGACATCCCACCTCCTCCTGTCTCCTCTGACTCCCCCTCCTGCTTTATCCATGCCTTTCCCAATAAACATCCCCTTCCTCTGTGGTTTTCACCTTTAAAGTACCACCAAGACTGGGCACAACAGCAAGGGCAAGGGAATCGTGACTTCCATAGTCCCAGGACTAAGTTGGTTTTGTCATAAATGAAGACATTTTACAAATGTTCTGGATTAACCTTTATAAGGAGCTGCTGCCTTCAGGTCATGTGTTTTGGGTTGGTTTTTTTCTTGAAATAGAGTAATTTATATATGTTTTTTTATTTAAACTAAAAGGCTGCAAGAAACTATTAAAGAAAAGAAAACCAAATCACTTCATGTCCCAGATCCTGTCCCAAAGGAGAACATGGGAGATGCACATTTAGGGACCACCTTGGTGGAGACTGAAGGGGCACAGAGGGGAATGATGCTGCCAGACCTTGGAAGGAGGGATCCTTTGATCTCAAAGGGTTATGGGCATGCCAGGAGGGATGTGGGCATGCCAGGACTAATGGACAGCCCCTCACCCTGGGGGGCTGCAGCAGGGTACACAGCAGAGGCCTTAAAAACTCATTGCTCAGGTGTTCTTCAAGCTGCTGCAGGGCACGGAGGAGAACCAAACAAGGGTTATTCTAATTTTTTATTTCACTACAGGGACTATTTATTTTAAACTAAGAAGATGGGGTGGGGGCGGGTGTGGGTAGAAATGACCTTACCCAAACTGTACTTATTTTAGCCAAAAGGTGTGTTTGCTACTGGGGGATTTCTGTGAGTGCCTTCCTGGTTTTCTGTAGGGATGGGGTGGCTGTGGATGTGAGGGAGATGCTGCTGTTCTCCTCACTCCCCCCCACCACTCCATGCCTGTGCACAGTCATTTGGAAAGCAGTGTTTGTTAATAATGTTGGTTTTGTACGTATATAAGGTTCCAGGGAAGAAAGTTCGTTCCCTTTATTTAATTTTTTTTGTAAGAATATGAAGAGTTGCCTCACCTGGTTTAAATGAGTTTGGCTTGTTTCCAGACATGCCCTGTTTCTGTCTCTGCTTCCCAGCATGGGCACAACGGGACCTTCCTGGGGCTAGAGGGTTCCCAGATCCCCCACCCCATGCACTTGCTCTCTTCTCCCTGCAGCAAGCCACAAGTGCTGTGCCCAGCCCCTCTGTGCCATCACTGGGGGCTGGATCCAGTGTCCAGGGTGCCACCACAGGAGCATATCCCAGCCTCCACAAACCCCACGGGTGACAGCCTGGGAAAAGGCTGCTGGTGCATGTCTGAGCACCAGAAACTGGGCAGGAGAGTCTGGGGTGCTCAGGGATGCAGCCTGGGCTGAGCCAGTGGGACCCCTTGAGACTCTCCCCCTTGTGAGCCTCCATCAGGCACAGAATCTGCCTGATCCCAAAAGCCAAGTGCTGCAATCCACGTTTGTCAGCCCCAGCTGGTGGAGCCCAGCAGGTGAACACTGCCACAACCTCACAAACAGGGAGTTTTGCGGAGCATCAGCAGGGTTTGGGGATCATCCTGCCTGGAGGAACAGGCCCACCCCCTCCTTCTGCTGCTGAGTGCTCCATGAGGAGCAGAGAGAAGCTGAGACCCATCCATTTTCACCTGGGGAAGCTCAGATGAGTTTGTGTTAATTGGGAGCAGCTGGGACAGAGCCACATCCTCCCCTGGGAAAGCAGATAAAAGCCAGGGCTTGGCTGGGCCTTGGTGCTCTCTCCTCCTGAGCTGCTGCTAGGTGAGGGGTGCTGGGGGGCCTGGCCCTCCTTGGGGAGGTGTCTGGGGATGAGGAGGGTGTTTGGGGCAGGGAATGAGGGAATTCCTGAGCCCGGGGCTGTTACAACCCTGGGAGCTTCCCAGGAGGTGCTGAGGCTCGGCACAGCCTTTCCTGAGCTGGGAGCCTGTTGGGGACAAGGGAGTGGTTTTAATGAGGAGCTCAGGGGATGGGAAGCTTGGGCATGGGACAGGCACTGGGATGTGGGAGCTGCAGAGACTCACCCTCAATCTCCTGCTGTCCCTCTCCACAGCTGAGCTCTCGCCGTGGCCTCTCCCGAGAGGAGCCGAGGGGTGGGAGCACCGAGAGCCCCCCTGCAGGCAGGAACGATGCTCCGTGCTGCGAGGGGAGGGGCTGCGGGCACAGCCGCCTGTCCTGCTGCCCGCGGGGCTGTCCCTGCCCGCAGCCTGTGCTGCAGAGCCCTCCTGCTGCTGGCCGTGTGTGTGTGCGTCACTGCTGTCCCCTATGGCCTGGCTGCTCTGGCTGCTGTCACCTGGGCTCCCCCGGGCTCACCAGCCTCCCAGCCAGGGATGGGTGACACTCTGGGGACAGCCTGTGGGGACCTGCTCTCCTCGGGCTGCTTCCCAGAGATCCAGGGAGTTGTGAGCCCTGGGGGACAGAGCCTGGGGACACAGACTGCAGCCACACGGACATCTGGGACCTCCCTGCAGGGGCAGCCTGGCTCTGGGGACAGGGATGGGCTCAGGCTGGGCACAGCAATGGCTGTCACATTGTCCCCCACACCGTGGCCTGGCAAAAGGGTGCCTGCTGCCCCAGCCCAGCTCTTCCAGCCTGAGGGTGTCCCCAGCCCTGGCTCCTGGGGTCACCTTGCTCGGGGTGGCCTCCACAGAGCAGGACCAGGTGGTGCCACACAGATGCCAGCAGAGACTGCAGCTGGTGGCCTGGGGCAGCCAGCGGGCACAGCAGAGCCCCAGAGCCCACAGAGGGGCTCTGAGGCCACCTCCAGAGCTGGGAGTGAGCCAGCTGCTGGGGTCCCTGCCACCTCCCAGCTATGGCTGCACCCTCCTGCCCTCCCCACAGCTGCTTCTGGCCCCTCTGCAGGGGCTGCAGTGACACAGGTGACACCCAACCAACTGGTGCCACTCCAAGGGGCAGCTGTGGGGTCTCAGGCCCCACCTGATGTCCCCACATGGGCACTGATGGGTGCTGGCTCCTGGAGCCCCAGCCCAGCAGAGCAGGTGGTGGCCTCTGCTCTGCCAGCACAGGGGACACCCAGCTGGGCCCAGCTGAGCCCTTGCACACTGGGGGTGTCTCCTGCCCTGGCACCAGAGGAGCTCTGGGACACTGCTGGCACTGCCCTGCCTGGGGCAGCTGCTCCCTTGGTGGATGCTGTGTTGGCCCCGGCTCCAGGAAATGGGTCTGGACTCCAGGATGCTGTCCTGGCATCACTTCCTGCCTCTGCAGCAGCTCCTGCTGCCCACCATCAGCACCTGCTGGCTTCTTCCCTTCCCACGGTGGCTTCTGGGGCTCCTGCTGTCACCCTGGGGACACAGAGTGAGTTGCCTTGTCCCCCTGCACAGCCCATGTCCACGGGAGCCTCCCCAGCACAGCCCAGGGCTCCCAGCCCTGCAGGTCCCACCATGACTGGGATGGGCTCCACAGCCCCTGGTGTCACCCCAGAGCTTGGACAGATGTGTGTGACAGGAGAATCCAGGACAGCATCAGTGGGAGCCATTCCCACTCCAGCAGGAGCTCCAGGGCCCAGCCCTGCCAGCCCAGGCTCCGTGCCTGCCCCCTCTTCCACGGACCCAGTTCTGCAGCGTGGCTCTGAGCCTGGGCACCTCACTGCCACCAGCAGCAGTGTGACCTCTCCATCCTGCCTGCTGTGCTCTCCTGGGGCTGGGCATGCAGCCAGCTCCCTGCCCAGCTCCCAGAGCCTGGCTGTGCCCACAGCCCTCACCCTCCGTGCCCACGCCGTGTCCAGTGGCTCCAGCGCTTCCCAGAACTCCTCCACAGCCACGGAGCAGCTCCCTGCAGCCACCAGAGAGGCCTCCAGCCCAGCTGAGCTGATGACAAAGGGCAGACCTGGCTCCACAGGGACAAACCCCCCTGCATCCCACCCCTGCAGCCTGCCCTTGCCCACCCAGCCTGTGCACGTGCTGCCCCTGCAATTCCGGCTGCTGGGCATCGCCTACGCCCCGGCTCTGGGCAGCAGGAATTCCCAGAGCTACCGGCAGCTGGAGGGAGATGTGACACTGATGGTGGGTGCTGTGGGTGCCTGGGACACATTTGGCACTTTGGGCTCTGGGGTGGTGCCAGGCTCTGCTGGGGGGAGCAGCCTGAGTGCTGCACCGGCCCTTGGCTGGTTGGGTGCCCACCTGAGCAGGGTGGGGGTGGGCAAACCCCTGGCACTGCTCCACTGGAGCTTGGTTTGAGCTGGGACTGGGCTCCCCTCGCCCCTGGCAGCCAGCAGGGCCCTGGCACAGGGCATTATTGCTGGGGTATTCCCTCCCAGGATGAGGGTGGCTGCTCTGGGTATCCCAGCTCATGCCCAGGCATTCCCAGAGGGCTGGCACTCCATGGGGTGCCAGCGTGCCCTCCCCTGGGCAGCCTGAGCTGACTTCCCTCTATTTATTGCCCACCTGCTCCTGCATTTCCCCTTCTCATGGGGGAGCTTAGAAAACCTCCTCAATTAATTACCAGGTGCTTCTTCCTTCCAGCTCAACCAGATGCTGTCCAGCTACGAGAGCTTCCTGCAGGCAAATGTCCTCGAGTTCATGTGAGTGTGCATCTGCTCTGGAGGGCTGGGGTTTGTAGAACCAGAGGCCTCAGGGAGCCACCCTGGCCTTAAAGAGAGTCCTGAGTAGGAGAGCAACTTGTTACACTTTGATAGAGACTCTGTTCCCTTGGGAAAGGTGCATTCCAGAGGAATGGCTGCAACCATAAATACCACGGGTGAATGTTTTTCCTTTGGCTCCAGAAGGCTGGGAGGTGGATGTTGGAATGAATGGCTGATAAGGGCAGAAACCTTGTGTGCTTTAATGACTGTTTGGTGGTGGAGGCTGTTTTGGCTTTCCTCTTACATACATATTCCTGAGACATTCTTCAACCTTTCCCATGCTAGAAATATAAATATTGGAGTGTGTGCAATAAAGATTGATCCTGCTAGAAGAAGCAGTGGTCTCTCTTTGTTTTTTTCCAAGCTGCTGCAACTTTGGCTTGGAGGGAAGAGTTTGCCCAGAAAATGCTCCAGACAGGAGCATTGAGGGGCTTCACTCCCTCCCTGGTGTCACCATCCCAAGAGATCTCTGTCTGAATTCCTGGATAAATGCACCTGGAAAGAATAAAGCAGTAGGTGTGCTGCCCACTGTCTCCTGTCCCTCCAGGAATGGCTCAGTGGTGGTGAGAGGGGAGGTTCTGTTCCGGGGGGATGCTCCTGCTCCCACCAACTCCCACCTGATCCGCACAGTGGTCACAGAGGCAAGCAAGGGAAGGAGCATCTTCAGCTGGCAGCTGGAGCCCCAGTCTCTCCAGTCTGCTGGTAAGTGCTGAAGATCTTCCCACAGCAGGGTTGCTGCTGCTGCCAGGTGCCCTCCTTGTGCCTTTCTCCAAGCCAAAACCCATGCAGTTTGGGTTCCAGGCTTTTCCTTCACTGAACATCCCTGTGTAAAGCCACTGTAAGGATGTGGAGGGTGGTGGAGGGCATATCTGTAGCAGCTGGACCTGTGTGGGCCAGGGCTTCTGCTTAGCTCCCTGGCCTCCCCTCTTTGCCCCAGCTCTGCTGTGCTGGGAAATGGTTTATCCCAACCCCTTCCCACATTCAAAGGGATCCCTCCTCACTCAGCTGCCCTGCTGCTTTCTGCTTTTGGTGTGTGGCCATGGATGAGCTCTGGGCTGAACACTATCTCCCAAGGAAGCTGCAGGAACAGGTCTGAGTGTAACTCTTCCCAACTCCCTTAGGCTTCAGCCTGGAGAACCTGGACCCAGAGAAGCTGTCCATCTCCCTCACTGGCTCCCAGCTTGGAGTGGACAGGATGGATCTTCTGGAGAGGCTGGTCAGAGAGGTATGCCAAGCCTTGGGGGCTCTTCCAAAGGGAATGGGCACAGCCTGGGTGCTGGATTAACCTGTGCTAAACAGGGGAAGGTGTGAACTGTTGTCTCCTCCCTGCCCAGGTAACTGCATCCGTCAGCGGCCTCTACGACGTGAGGAACTTCACCATCTCCCAGCTCAGGTATGGGGCGCAGCTACTCCTCTGCCAACCTCTTAATTTCATGGCCCTCACTCTGTCCTGTGCCCTCTGCAGCTCATCAGCTGTGCTGCAAGGGTGGAGGAGATGGGAAACGCTGGGAGGGGATGTGCAGCTGGAGCAAACTGGAATTGAGCCCCTTCTGTGGGGATCTCAGGAGAAAACCACCAGTAAAGGTGCTGGGGCTGGCTCTCAACCCTCCTGCCTTGCTCAGACCTCTTCTCTGCCCTCAGGAACCTGGGTGGGAACACAGAGATCACTGGAGACCTCTACCTAGACACAGTTGTCCATGCTGACATTACAGAGGTCCTGGAAGCCCTGACTGCGCTCTCAGGCCTCTCCATGGACCTGAGCTCCATCTCTGTGGAGGGTAAGGATGGTCCCCGTGTGTGCTGTGGGCAGGGTCGCTGCCAAATGTGCTCAGCCAGCACTTCTTTTCTGTTCCTCAGGGTCCAAGCTGGGTCTGCTTGTGTACCCTCTGTCCTTCGTCGTCACCAACAGACCCTTCAGCCAGAAGCTTCAGGATCCTCTCTCTGCAGAGCACCACAATCTCTCCAGGGAACTTGGTGATGTGGTAGGAATGGGGCTGGTGGGAGGAGGGCATTGATGTCCTCCCAGTGGGATTAGAAGGGAGGGAGAGGGGCTGGTTTGGGGTGTCCAAACTGCCCCAAAAGCTGGCAGGGAGCTGAGCACACCCTTTCTTCCAGGTGGCCAGAGCCCTGAGGGATTACCCATCCTTCCTGACAGCCATCATCAAAGAATTCCTGTGAGTGGGAGCAGGGGTTCTGCTGGGCAGGGCTGCACAGGGGCAGGGAGGGCTCCCTTCAGCCATCAGCCAGCAGGTCACGGCTGACAGCTGCACGTTTTTGGCAACAGAAGGATTTGCGGAGGAAGCTGAGGTCAAGCATTAAGCTATTGTAGCAGTGGTGACTTGCCAGACCTCCAGGGATGTCCCTTCCATCCCAGGGCTCCCTGAGTGCAGAGATCTCTTCCTGCTGAGCAAATCCCTCTGCGAGGAGGCTGGGAGTGCCCACCCATCCCACTGTGGGGTCATGGTGGGATGGCAGCTGCTGGAGCTGTTCCCAACCCTGTCTGCAGGCCTGGCTCCTTGCTCTGCCATGGGAACATGATCTTCCGGCACCCTGCTCCAACCAGCGTGCAGGTGCTGAAGACCCTCGTGCGCTCGGTGGGGCCAAACCAGGCTCTGGCTGGCTCTGACATCCATGTGGATCCATTCTCTCTCTCTGTGGGAGGTAAGCTCCCCTCTGGCACCTGGGTACCTGAGCTCCACAGGCCCCACACCTGCACTGTGAGCAGGGTGGATCCACAGCTGACCCCATCCTGATCCCTTATGTGCAGAGAGGCTCAGGTGTCTTGGCTGCTGAGGTGAGCAGGCAGTGACATTTAGTAACAGTTGTGCCCTTTGCCTCTGCATGGCCTGGGGCATTGGGCATGGGGACTTTCTGCTGCAGGCTGGTGTGGGATGGGAGAAGGCATGGAGGGAGTGGAACAGGAGTTCATAAATCCCTTGTGCTTGTCCTGGGGCAGAGGGTGGCTGGCAGCCCGTGGGGCAAAGCTGCTGCTCCAGGCTCTCAGTGCTCTGCTTTGCTCCAGAGAACACCCTGGAGCGTCCCAGGCCCCAGCCAGGCATCCCAGCCTACGGAGTGGCCTTGGTGGTCATCGGTGGCCTCTGCATCGTGGCTGCGCCCATCGTGCTCGTGGTGAGGGCCAGTTCTGTCTGCTGGGCTGGGCCAGCAGCCCTGGGCTGGGCTGAGGGGCTCTGTGGGACCAGCTGGGGCTGCAGTGCCTGTGCTCTCTTCCCCAGTGCCTGGGCACCAAGAGGCTGGGCTGGCAGACAGGAGGAGCCCTTTGGGACAGAAGAGACCCTGAAGTGGGGGTCCAGACGTTGGAAATGGATAACCAGGGCTTCTGGACAGAGGTGAGTGGCCTTTGCCTCCCTCGGATTATCTTCTGTGTCTGGGAGCTGGTGTTTCTGCAGCTCACAGGTCTCCTGTTAGCTGGTGAGGATCTCTGGGGCCGGAGAAACCTGTGGGGAGCTGGAGGGCAGGGACCCTCACTCCTGCCGTCACTGGAGGTGTTTCAAGTGACTTCTTCCATCTTCCCTCTCCCCTGCAGGACCCTGAGGATGGTCACTTTGAGTGGCAAAGCACTTCTGCCTGAGGAGAGAAGCAGCAGCAGCTGGGGGGAGCGTGGAGAGGGGCTGTGTGTGGGAAGGAGATGCTGAGAAGCTCTCCCTGACCCTGTGGCAGCAGCTGCCAGGTGCTCCCTGAGCAGAATGCAGACTCAGGTGTGTAGAGGAATAATTTTGTAAATTTTGTAATTTGTATCTTAAATAAACTGTTTGTAGACCGTGAAACCCAGTTGTGAAGGATGTGTGTCTGCTGTGGGGGTGGTGTTGAACCCACCTCCCTCCCTGGCTCCCAGTACCCCCCCTAGCCATGTGCTGCTGCTCTAACTGGTGCTGCAAGCTGGGCTTGGTCCTCTGCAGCTCTGGGACAACAGCCCTCATGCTGGGGAGGTAAAAAAGCAAGGATGTGCATGCCAGGGACCAGCCAGAGAGCTAACCTGGTCTAAGAGATGCATAACAGCTAGAGAACAAAGAAGGATCCTGAAACGACACGTGTATTTTAGATAATTACACAGAGATGATAAAGCATAGAAGAAACCAGCTATAAGTACACTAATTTCATCTTATGAATAATGCCTATTATTAAATTGGTCAATTCCCATCATGTAATCAATATATCAGCAATAACCCTCTCAGGAAGTTGAGATAATACCTTCCTAAACAGTCATATGCTTATGACAGGAAACTAAAACAAAGGAAAACGCTAAAACAGCTTACAATCAGTAACAGCCAAAATGTAGAATCATCACTGCCTCTTACTATGTTATCCATGGAAGAAAAAACAGCAATTGTATCAAAGATTGTAGCGAGCAATAGAATCCTTGACAAAATCAAGAGTGAACAGACTGTATGCTCTTTATCCACAAACAGGTGTTTATCAGTGTTTCATCACGGCTGTTTCAGTTGAGCTTGTCTTACCTCTTAAAAGAAAACAACTATATATTTTACAATGTAGAAAGTATTTAACTGTCTTAGATTGCAATGCAAGATGTAACCAGATGTATTCTATTTCCATCTGTTAAAACTAGGTGGGGCAGTGTTCTTTATCTCTTCCATGACCCATCCCTCCTATCTCTGGGGAGGATATCTTTTGTAATGGGCCAGCTGTTAAAACCAGGTGGGGCAGTTTTCTTTATCTCTTCCACAACTAATCCTTCCTCCTGGAGATATCTTCTGTTAATGGGCCATTGACTGTCACTGCATGACTGATAAAATTCCATCTTCCCATTGTGAGATGCTCCACCCAGGGGGAGGAGCCAAGCATTGCTTCCAGGATATAATCTGAGACTTCAAACACCACAGGCAGTCTTTTCCACTGGATTCCCAGAGGAATACCAGACCCTTCTACTTCACCAGTGGACCTTCAGAGGAAAACTCCCCTCTTCTGCAGGATCCTGCCTTCTGGAAGCAGACACTAAGCCAAGACAGTGCAGCAGGCAGCAGAGGAAGCTGCGGGCAGGCAGAGTGCTCTGCCTGAAGTGGAGAGTGTGGCAAGGAACAGCAGGGAACGCTAAGTGGATCCAAACACCTTTGTGATTTACAGGCACCACTGGGATAAATGGGAGCATGGGCATCAGTGCCAGAAGACCCTACACTCCAGGTATGGACTCTTATTTTAACAAGCAGAGGGATTAAATATGATAAACAGGCTTTACTAGCCTTAATAAAGTGGTGTGGGAGCCACGGACTGGACGTGTCCGAAGAGGCAGCCTTGGACCTGAACACGTGGGATTGGGCTGGCAGATATATACTTGCAGCAGCTGCCACAGCTGATGAAACTGCCATCAATGTTGTCAAACCCTGGAGGCTCATCCTGGACCTGATAAAACAGTTAGAGAGCGAGCGAGACATGAGGCCAGTGCAGGGGATGGCACTGGGTGAGCAGGGGAGGGGAATGGGCAGAGCATCCCCCCCATGGAGCTGTGGAGCCTCCCCAGGGAGGGGGTGACCTGTCTGCAGAGTGCCCCGTGGCTGCCTGGGGCCATGCCACTGCCCAGGGCAGGGACAATGTGCCAGGCAATCATCCCACCATGGCACAGAGCCGTGGAGCCAGCCCGCACAGGGATGAGATGCTGGTAGAGCGCACTGTCACTGAACAAAGCAGCAGAGACACTCCACACTCCCGAGCTGAGTTACACAGGCGTCCTGCAGCCACCCTGGGTCCTGCCTCTTCTCTGTGCTCTGCTGCACCAGCTCTTGGAGCCACGACAAGCTGCCCTGCCTTTCCTCTGTGTCCTGCTGCTTCAACCAAGACCACTGAGACCACGACTGCCTGCTGTGAAATGGCAAACTGCTGTGGAGCCTCCTCTTCCTGCTGCCAGGCAATGCTTGGCCACTGCAGGATAACTGGCTGCTGTGGAGCACATGGCTACTGCAGAGGGCTGCCTTCCACTGAGCCTGGCTGTGCCACAATGGCAAATGAGCACTGTGTGACCAAGCCTAGCTATACTGGCTCTGCTGCTGTGCTGCAGGGGTGCCCAGCTCTCGCAGAGACAAAGCACCCTACAGCTGTTCCAGTTATGCCTGTGCAGCCATTCCAACAGCATGCACCAGGGACACCTACATGCCCTGATAAAGCACACACACCAGTACTGCCTCCTCCCAGAGCCCATTGGTCCAGCTCTGAGACTGCACCTTCTGCCTGGCCTCCATGGGGTGGGTCCAGCCGTCGCTGCAAGTCAGGGGTGGGCCTGGGAAATACGTCACCAGAAATCCCTGGAAGAAACAGCCGATCAGGGAATCCCTCAGCAGTGGCTGCTGTGACTGCACTGCCACCATCGGAGCAGAAGTTTGCTTTGGATTGTCTACCAGCAAAGGACGTGAGAGAGAACCAGAGCCATCATCCCTCAGCAGAGCCACAAAATATCGCCACCATTGCCACGTTGCCAACAGCTCTGCCCAATCCTGTGACTATTGGGCAAAAGGAAAATGATCATCTTAGTCTCCTGGAAATAAATCAAGAAGTTGCTCCAGCTGTTCTGTCATCTAAAATTGCAAAAGTCGAAGGCTGCATTCGGATGTATGAAGAGATGCACAGGCTGAGAGCAAGGGAGAGGCTGAGACAGCGGCAGGAGGAGCTGGAGCAGATGGTGAGGGCAGCCTATGCCCAGGCCAGTGAGCAGCTGAAGCGCTTTGATGAGCTGAGGGAGCTAAAGCGGCATCAGGAATTCCAAGAGTTGCAAGAAGTAATGGAGAAGAGCTCAAAGGAGGCTCAGAGGCAGCAAGAGAAGTTGAAGGAAGAACACCGACATAGAGCAAAGATATTGAACCTAAAATTGCGTGAGGCAGAGCAGCAGAGGCAACGTCAGGAAGAGCTGGAACTCTTGCGCAAGAAAGAGGGCCAGGAGAGGCTGCGCCACCTTTATTCCATCCAGGAGGAGCTGCTGCAGCTGAACCAGCAGATTGGTCCCAACTACAGGCACAAAGATTTGCCCAGAATCAATCTGGCTGCGTACAGCAATCGTGGCAACCAGATCTGTGCACTGGTGTCAGGGCTCATCCGCACCGCAAGCGAGAGAGGGTTCCCAGCTCCAGCAGATGTGGCAAGCTCTGAACGAGCCCTGCAGGAGATGCGAGGGTTGATATCCAGCATGCAGCAGGAAATCACTGCAGCTCTAGAAGAAAGGAAGAGGAAAGATGAAGAGGAAAAGATACAAAAGCAGAAAGAGTTAGAGAAAATAGAGCAGATGATGTGTCAGACTTTTGTACCTGCACAGCAGTCGTGCGGAAAGCAGCAGAAGGAAGGACTTCAAGTTGAAACAGAAGAAAGTATCATGCAGTGGTACTGGCAGCTTCAGGATGCTGCTGAGCAATGTGTTGCTGCTTTCAGTGAAATTGGAAACTGCAAAGGCAACACTGAGGTGAAGAAGATAAAAACAAACTTGCAGAAAGCAGCTACAATCCCTGTGAGCCAGATCTCTAGCATATCAGGCTCTAAGCTGAGAGAGGTGTTTGATAAGATCAATAACCTGCTGTCTGGGAAGCCTGTTCAGACTGAAGGGCAAACGGTGTTTGTGACTCAGCATCCACAGGGGCTGGAGTTTGTTTGTTACAAACTTGCAGAGAAGTTTGTGAGACATGGGGAAGGAGAAGTATCTTTTCACCACGATTCAGCTTTCCCAATTGCTGCAGTGCTCTCAGGAATCTGGGAATTACACCCTCGAGTTGGAGACATCTTTTTAGCTCATCTGCACAAAAAGTGCCCATATTCTGTGCCATTTTACCCTGCTCGGAAAGAAGGGACTTCTACAGAAGAGTATCAGAGGATGCTTGGATATGAAGTCCATGATTCTGAAGTGGAAGAACCAGATCAATTTCTTAAAAGGATGTCAGGCATGATTCATCTCTATGCTGCCATCATTCAGCTCCGCTGGCCTTATGGAAGCAGACAAGGGGCTCATCCTCACGGTCTGAGCTATGGATGGCGCTGGCTTGCACAGATGTTGAATCTGGAGCCTCTGGCAGATGTGACAGCTGTGCTGCTTCTGGATTTCCTGGAGGTGTGTGGCAATGCTCTGATGAGGCAGTATGGGATTCAGTTCTCTTCATCAATGCTCTTCAACAATGCTTCAACAATGCTCTTCATCCAGAAATCCTATATCCCAAGAATTGAAGCTGTGACCAGCTCGGGCCAGATGGGCTGTTTGTCACGTTTGAAGACTTTTGTGCAGAAATGTCTACAGGCAGAGGAAATTCCATTACCAAAGGGCATTCTGACACCTTCCTTTTGGAGAACATAAATCAGTCTGTATTTCCTTTCCTCTTCATGTTTAATTTAAGAAGATTTATTTTTTACACTTAGAAGCTAATCTTTGCAACCCTTAAGCAACAGCCTCCCTAGCCATGGTGAGGAAAACAGCTTCCCTCAGAATGCATTGTTGCTGCATGTTGGTTCTATGTATCCCATTGGTTCTCCCCCTTTGTTCCACCCCTGTGCCCTCATCTCATTTGTTCTGATGTTCTGCCCTGCCCCTCACTATCCCTTTATAAACCCCTGCTCTTGTTTTCTGGGAGAGTTCTTAATCCTTGGACCCCTTGGGGGTAGGAGCTCAATAAAGACCCTCTGTGGAACACCATACAAGGACTCTCTCCTTCTGTGTTGCTCGTGGCTGAAATCACCCAAGAGCTGAAATCACTGGACGAGAGCGTGATGTGCTGTGCACCCAGGACGTGTTTTTAAAGATGCTTCTCTGGGAAGGTCACAGCACTCTACCACCTCTGCCTGCTACAACATTTAATCATGTAGAAAATGCTTTAAATCCATTATCCTGATGGCTCCAGAGGTTAAGGACTCTTGGACTGAAAAGTTGCACAATGCAATGCAAGTTCCACTGTGCAGTTAATCTCATGGAAGTGAAAATACCCACAGAGCAGAGTAGCAAAAGCTGTTTACACACTAAACCACTTAACAGGACCAGAGCAATCCCAAAACCCAGTAATCTTAAACTATTTCCTATCATTACAATCGTCAGGTGATGCCCAATCACCTAAAACAATGACAAAAGACATTATCACAAACAGGAGGGAAGGTCCACGGGCCCCCATTCCATGGGGACATGGGTATGGGTGCATTCCCACAGACACCAGAACAGGATGGGCACCAGCCAGGTGTGTCTGCCCTACGTCCTGCTGGGGACCAGAGACAGCACCCTCCTGATGGTCCCTCAGCAGATATCGTGGACCAGTGATTTTAACAACTTCTACACCTCTTACATGGAGATTTGGGACCTTCTGAAGTGACAGTTTGTTCAAGGATTTTATCTATTCAAACGACACAAAGATTTTATAATATGAGGTCTTGAGTATTTTATCTATTTAAGAGTCAAAACCTGAACTTGGCAAGTTGTTTTCCATGTTACCTTCTCATGGTTCTAATGTTTCCAGTTCATAGAGTCAAGTTATAAGTTTGTAACCTCCCATGCCTCTGGCATGCCAATTTGAAAGCTTGTAATTGTTGGTGATCCCACCTGACAGCTCCTGGGAATGAATGTTACAACTTCAATGGTACAGGGGATACATCCCTGGCTGAGAGAGGACTTGTTGAGTTGGGCAGAATCATCTGTGCCACCATGAGGTCCTGTCATCCTGTTTGCAACGGGCCCTTGCAGAGGGATGACAGAGAAAATGCATTTTTTAGAACAGAAAGGGGGAGCTGTGACGGCTACAGCTGGCCTAGAGCTGCACAGAAAATTTGGCCTAACAGACACCAACTCAGCCAGCCTAGCTCGTTAGAAGAGAGAAGTAAACAGGTCCCCAGTGATAGGTTGGATTTAAGTTCAAACAGGGGACTGTCACTGATGGTGGAGACAGGAATGTGACAAACACACACTGAGGTTCATGCAGCAGCAGCCAACATCTACTGAAGTGCACCCCCTTTCAGAGGGGTTTTGAATGTCCTGCTCTTACAGACACGAGTGGATAAAGGTCATAACTCTGCCCAGCTCACTGGCCAGTGATATGGGTGCATTCACTGTTCAGAGGGATTGTCTGAGCTCTGTTTGAGCTTGTTTGAGCTTGAACCCAGCCTATCAATCTCATACCTGGGGACTTGATTACTTCTACCACCTAAGAGCTAGGCTGGTTGAGTTGTGTCTGTTATGCCAAATTATCTGTGCAGCTACAGACCACCCATAGCTACCACAGGGATCCCAGACAATCCCTTTGGATCATGGATACACTCCTATCGTTGCCCAGTGAGCTGGGCAGAGTTAAGATCTTTAGCCAATCACATTTATCTGAGTGGATGTCCTAGGGTGATGTTATGATGCTTGTGTCCCCAGTTGTGTGTTCTGTTTATGCTGGATATCATGTTCTGTGCCTTCAAGACTGGCTCTGAAAAGTGAAGTTTTGTTTTGTTATCAGACTGCTCACCCCCCCACAGTCAGCAGGACACAGAGACAGGGCAGTACAGAGTAGAGCTTTTGCTTTTTGCTTTTGCTCTTATTCTGCTCTTGCTCCTGCTTTTTTGCTCCTGCTTTTTTTTTTGCTCTTGCTTGTTAGTTAGTTTAGCTAGGCACTCTGAATTTTCCCTGGACTGTTTTTCCTTTCCCTTTTTTGGCACCATTCAAACCTGCTCTGGACTGGGACCTGGGAAACACCGAGAGTTTGCACCTTGTGGCTGCAGCAGCTGCCCCAGCACCGGAGGGACTGATAACAGAGAGACCACTCCCAAGAGAGACTTTCTGAATTTGTCATCTTTTCCAGAGCGGTGAAAGAGTTTTGTCATCTGGTATTGTTCATTTTATGTGCTGGGGGGTGCTGTGCCTGTTAAATAAACAGGTTCTTTCCACTTCTCTCCAAGGAATCCTTCCCAAACCAGTCAGGGGAAGGGACTGTGTGGGTTTGCTTTCTGGAGGGGCCCCCTTTGGAGGTTTCCTCCCAAATTTGCCATAAACCAGGACAGTGGTGGATATGAAACCCCCATAAAAAGACCTGTCAGACAATAAACCTTGGCTGTTGCTGCCCAAGCATAGTGTGTTCTTGTCGCGTTCCTGTCTCCAGCACGCAAGTGACACAGGGGCGTCCCCTTGCCTGGGTTTCTCCCAGCTCCCTCCTCTCTCAGGAAATGTCTCAGTGAGCCCAGCAGAGCCCCCAGAAAGCTTCTCTGAGGTGCAGACAGGCTGGAAAGCGCTGCTGTGCCTCGGTGCTGCTCCCCACTGCGGGCTGCCCGCCCTGTGCTGCTCACAGCCCGGCTCCGTGCCGGGAAAGGAGCCGTGGAACACGGATGCATCGCCCGGGCTGAGGGCAAGCCCTGGGTACCCGCTGTTCCTGGGCAGCTCGGCATCCCTGGCTGCCTCAGCATCCCTGAGTGCCACCCCCAGCCTGGCACCCGCTGTCCTCGGCACGCACGGCTCCAAGGGGCTGGGAAAGTAACTCCTGGGCTCCTGGGGCTTGAGGTAGGTGCTGGGAAAGGGCTCCCTGCTTCCCACGTAGCCAAAGCTGGGCAGGGCCCTGGGCTCTCCCACAGTGGGAGCTGGGGGGTGGTAGAGGGGGCCGGGTCTGTGGGGTGACAGTGGGTAGGGGGTGGGTGGGTAGCACATTGCTGACCTCTCCTGGATCACTGGGCTGGTGTCAGGTGGCTGGAGCTTGGGCCAGGGGTCCAGGCTGAGGCTGGGGACCTCCGGCACCTTCTTCTGGCTCTGGGCAGAGGGACAACTTGCTTCTAGGAACAGGCAGCTGGGGGATGGCCCATACTTATCAGGCCGTCCTTGCTCTTCTGGGTGTCCAGGGGCTGCAGCCTGGTGCCCAGGCTCTCTGATGGGTACAGCAGGAAGCCCAGCAGTGGCCCCCCTTTATAAGCACCTCAATGAGATCCCAGCTCTGCAGTGCTTCCAGCTCCACTCTCACAAGCCTTTATTTCGCTGCCAGCTCTGCCTCCTCCCCCTGCGGCCAGGTGCAGCTGCTCGTGCACCAGAACAGGATCTTTATTTCAGGTCGAGGCCTGTGAAGCTTCAGCCCCGGTTCCAAACGCCACATTTCCGCTCCGGCCCTGTGGCTGGGGGTGCGAACGCGAGTGCGGGGCTGAGGCGGCGCCTCCGCTCCCCTCAGGGCGGTCTGAGGGGCCGGGCTGGGCGGGACTGCGCCTGCGCAGGCTGGGCTGGGTGGGACCGCGGCCGGACAGAAAGGGCGGCTGTGATTGGACAGAGCGGAGAAAGGCGGGCCGGGATTGGCGGCTGTGATTGGACAAGGCAGGGATTGGCGGGCGGAGCGCTGTGATTCGCGGCCAGTGGGAGCGCGAGGTGCCCGGTGGGGCGGAGCCCGCGCTGCTGGACGGGCCGGGGGCGCCTCGGGTGCCGCTCTGGGACCCCCGTCCCCTCGTCCCCTCCTCCGGCCGCTCTCCTGCCCGGATCCCGGCTAAGAGGCCCCGCAGGGCCCCGACCGGAGCGCCCCACCGGGGCAGGGGGCGGGGGGCGGGGAGGGCCATAGCGGGCAGCGGCCCGGGAGTGGTTCCGGGTCTCAAAGGCGACTCTGCCGTAGGAGCGCGGACCGGGGAGCGGCGGCAACATGGTGGGGAGGGGTTCGGCGGCGGGGAGCGGGGAGGGCATGCGGAGCCCCCTGCCGGCTCTGACTGCCTGTTCTCCCGCAGCGGTTCCGCTTCTGCGGGGACCTGGACTGCCCCGACTGGGTGCTGGCCGAAATCAGCACCCTGGCCAAAATAGTTAAGTGTCCCCCGTGTCCCCTGCCTGCTCCCCGCCTGCTGCGGGCCCTCCGCTCACCCCCCTTCTCCCCCGCAGTCCTCGGTGAAGCTGAAGCTGATCTGCGCCCAGGTGCTGCGGGACCTGCTGGGGGAGCCCATCGAGGTAAGTGTGGGGTACCGCAGTGGAGGCAAAGTGTTTCAACGCTACAATGGCATAATCAGCAACGTTAATCTCGTGTTCTTCATGTAAGCCTCAGCATTAAGAACGCTACCGGCCTCAACTAGTAGTACTAATATGCATAGTGTTAGTGGTATTAATGCTTAGGTAAGAATTGTCAGTATTAACACTTGTAGTGAGTGTGTTAGCTGGTGCTTACCGTGATGCTCTGCTCTCCCACAGTATGACAAGATCCTGAAGCTGACCTCAGATGCAAAGTTAGGTGAGCACTGCTGTCCTTACCAGGATCCCCCGATGGAGCCATGCTCCAGGGATAGGCAGCAATGGATCTGGGGATGCCTTCCCAAGGTGACAGAGCTCGCCCTCCCTCCTGTCTGCAGAGTCAGGGGATGTGAAGGCGACCATTGCTGTCCTCGGCTTCATCCTCTCCAGTGCAGCCAAGCACAATGTAGACAGTGAGTCTCTGTCAAGCGAGCTGCAGCAGCTGGGACTGCCCAAAGGTAGGGGAAACCCTCGGGGTGGCACCATGAGCCAGACTTGGTGGGATGCTGCTGGCAGTTCCCACCCAGATGGAGGGCAGGCTGTCTGCTGTGCTGTCCTCCATCACCTCCCTTCTGTGCCGTCGGTCCCTGGGGTGCTTTGGTGGGGTTTGGCAGCTGCAGGTCTGGTGTGAGCAGAGGGGCTCTTCTCTTGTGTCCCCTGACGAGCAGAGCATGCCAGCGGGTTGTGCCGTTCCTATGAAGAGAAGCAGAGCCCCCTCCAGGACAGGCTCAGGGCCTGCAGCCTGCGATGTGAGTGGGTTCTGGGGCTCACTGGGAATGTGGGGGTCACCCTGCTGGAGAGAGCCGGGGTGCTGACACCGTCCCACTGCCCACCCTAGTGAGCCAGCTGGGCTCGGTGCGCTGGCGGGTGGATTACACCCTCAGCTCCAGCGAGCTGCAGGAGGTCAATGAGCCCGTGGTGCACCTCACCTTCAACATGCGGGACAGAGAGTGTGAGAAGATGACGGCTGTCCCTGTGACGCTCTCGGCCAACAAGTTCTGGGTGCTGCTGGCAGGTGAGGCACTACAAGGGGTGGCAGTAGGGACCTCTGTGGGGGATTCTGCGGGGGGAATTGCTGTGGGAGGCACGCTGGGAATGGGATGCTGGAAGGGATGCTGCAGTACCAGCAGCTCCCCCACAGCTCCACATCTCTCTGCAGAGCTGAAGCAGGCCCAGGCCCTGATGAACACCCTTCTCTGAGGAGCCAGGAAAGGAGCCCGGCCACGGCGGGAGGCTGCGACACTGAGCTGGGGGTCCAGATTGGTGCTTGGAGGACGTTTCCCATCCCTCTGGGCTCCCGAGCTGCACTCGGGGCAGCTCCAATAAAGTCTTGGTGACAAAGCTGAGCCGTGTCCCGCTGTGTCGCCCCGCGTTGTGCAACCTCCACCCGCGGCGGGACCGCCCCGGCAGGGCACCACCGACCTCCGGGATCAGCGCTCGGCCAATGGGAGCGCGCGCCGCCCGCGCCGCAGCCAATGGGAGCGCGCCCTGCGCCCCGCGCAGCCAATGGGGGCGGGCCGTGCCGCCGGCGGTGGCGGCGGGCTCGGGCCGTGCCGTGCGGCCGCCACCATGCCCGAGTGCCCGGAGCTGCACCTGGCCGGGCGCTTCATCAACGGGACCTGCGGGGCGCTGGTGTTCGCGGGCGGCGTGGAGCGCTCGGCCGTGGGCCGCGGCCCCGAGGTGCTCTTCCGCAGCGACGCTTACGGCATCTCGGCCATCGCCCGGGGCAAGGAGTTGCGGCTGACGCTGAGCGCGCTGGACCCCGCCGCCGGGCCCCCCGCGCAGGACCTGGTGTTCCGCTTCGGCATGTCGGGCTCGTTCCGGCTGTGCCCCGCCGCCGAGCTGCCCCGCCATGCCCACCTGCGCTTCCTGACCCGGGAGAGGCCCCCCCCGCGCCCTCTGCTTCGTCGACCCCCGGCGCTTCGGGTCCTGGCGCCTGGGGGACGCCTGGCAGCCGGAGCGCGGGCCCTGCGTCGTGTCCGAGTACCAGGCGTTCAGGTGAGCGCCCCCCGGAATGCTCCCTGCTCGGGTTTGGTCCCTTTTCCTGCACAGACATGTCCAGGTGACTCTTCTTGATGTCCCGTGCTCGCTTGCAGGGAGAATGTGCTGAAGAACTTGGAGGACAGGGCTTTTGACAAGCCCATCTGTGAGGTCCTCTTAAACCAGAAGTATTTCAATGGAATTGGGAATTACCTGCGTGCTGAGATCCTGTACAGGTAAGTTGGGTTGAGCACTCACTACATAGTATTATGTAGTTTTGGGGTTTATAGTCTAATTCATAGAAACTGTGTAAGTTCTATTAGACGATCTGCTCCTTATGAAAATTTGTTTACCACTCTTGTCTTTTAATTAAAACATGCCTCAACTCTATGTCATGCTGTAGTTGTGTGAGAGGGACTAAGTTTCCCACTCCCGAGTGTAGGAAGTAAAATGTAGCTAGAGTTAGAAAGAGCCTTCAGGGAAAAGAACCAGGAAACTGCAGTAGAGGGGTACAGAAGTGGGTGGGAGTTGAGGGGAATGCATTTTTCCTAAAATGTGGAATTGAAATGAAATATACCAACTAGACATTGAAACCTATCGTGAAAATGTGTCCCTCAAAATAATAGATTGTTATGGACAACAGCAGCTTCTACTACTGTTGCTTATTGTTTCCTTCTGTTGAAGAAAACAATATTAGCAATAGTAGTAGAAGCTGAGCACCCGCTGACCTGCCACGGAGGGAGGTTTAGGCTCTAAGGGTTTGCTGGAGCTTGCCAGCTCCTTGGCTAAGCCGCTGTGCCTCCTCACCTGGCAGACACTGGAAGTGGCAGAACCAAGGCTTCAGGCTGCTCTGTAACTCTCAGGTCGAAGATCCCTCCCTTTGAAAAAGCTCGGACCGTGCTGGAGGCCCTGAAGGAGCGGGAACAGGAGAGGAGGAAGAAGGTGGGCAGTACCAGGTGCTTTCACAGGCTCAGAAAGCAGCAGGTTTCCAGACAGATGCCAAAGGCAGGGGTTTGGTTGCCCGTGGCCCTTTGTGATGAGCTCTGCCAGTCTCCTGCCCTAAGGAAGTCTACAAGTGTTTTTGGGGTGGGTGGAGAGGAAGAGGTGAGGGAAACAAGCACCTTGCAAGCTTAAAATCTCCAAGGGGAAGGCTGCCCAAGGCTGATATTGTGGCCTCAGGGGAGAGGAAGTGGCTATTTTAAGCCTGAAAACTACACTACACGACCTGCTGCTGGTGTTTTTGTGTGTTAGCCCTCTTTCATGGCTTTGTAGCTAAGTTGGAAGGCTACTGTGTGGTGAACTCAGGGCTGTTGTGTGGAGAGCTCATCCTCTGGAGGGCAGGAGATGGGGAAGAGGATGGGAGGAGAGAAGCTGAGGAAGCAGAGGTAGCTGGCAGGTGACTTCTCTGCCCTTCTCCATGCCTGCAGGATCCTTCCATGACGCTGAGCAAGAAGGTGAAGCTGAGGCAGGAGAACCCAGATCTGCTGGAGCTGTGCCACAGCGTGCCCATGGAGGTGATCATGGCAGGTGAGGGAGTGGGGCTGGCAGGGAGGCCAGGGCTTCGCATTCTCAGCATCAGGAGGTTTGGGGGCCACCCTGACATGGTGATCACAGCTTCTGCTCTGATTCTGTCCTTTCCCTGTCTCCCCTCCCAGAGAAGCAGCTCCTGGACCCCGAGCACCCGGATAATTACTCCAGCTTTAAGAACTGGCTGCAGTGTTACTTGGTGCCTGGCATGAGCTCCCTGCGGGACCGCAGTGGCAGGACCATATGGTTCCAGGTAGGAGCCTGGAGATGGGGAGTGCCCAAACCACTCCTCCAAGGGGACACTGGCCTGTTTTCTGCTTGCTGAGACTCCCATTACTCTGTGTGGCTGGGGGTTTCCCTCTCCATCCAGCTCCTGGGCATGGGGGTGACGAGGATCTCCTTTGTGGTGGGTAGCCAGCTAATGGATGGTGAGCAATCTGCAGCAGATGGAGGGAAGAGGGGGTGTTTGGGTGCTCTGGCAGCCCTGTTCTTCCCTCCTGGGCCCTGTGTTTGGGGCCTTGCAGGTACAGGGAATGATGGCAGAGTCCCCAAGGCAAAGGGCAGGCAGAGCAAGCCCAACTCCCCTGTCTTCCCAGGGAAATGTGGCTGTTTCCCTATCACTGCAGTGGCTGGAGGATGGAGAAGGGGCAGGGATTCTGCTGCTGCTGCCTGCAGAATGACTGCACCCCAGCCAATGCTCTGTCCCTTCCTTACAGGGAGAGCCTGGCCCCATGGCTCCCAAAGGTGAGTTTCCTCTCCCCTTCCTGTGGGACCCACTCTTGCTCCAGGAAGGCTCCTAGGAAACCCTGTTCTTGCTGTGCAGCACAGGGGAACAGGCAGGAGCCAAGCCCTTCTCTCTGGGGTGCTGACAGGCCTGTGACAGTCATTGGCATCAGGGGACAGAAGCCATTTGTCCCCAAAGCTTCTTACCAGCATCCAAACCCGCCTGGGTGCAGCTGGTTTTTCATCCTCACCTAGAACAGCATCCCTGCCAGGTCACTGTGCCATGGGCTGTCCCTTGGGGTGCAGGTTCTGCCTCATCCTCTCCTCACCCCACATCCTCTGATGCAGGGCAGAGACCCCGCAAGGCGCCCCGCAAGAAGAGCCCTCAGCTGAAGGCAGAGCCTGAATCACCGAGCCCCAAGGTGAGCAGCTTTGTGGCTGTGTCTGGCTGTCCTGCTGCCCCTGCCCTGTTCATGGTGATGATCCCACATGGAGTTTCCCTCCTTGGTAATCTCCAGCTCTGACACCCACCCAGGTCACCCCCCGTGCCCCGAAGCAGCGCCGCAGGGATGCAGCAAAACCCTGGCTGGAGGAGCAGGAAGAGAAGGAAGAGCAGGAAGTGAAGGAAGAGCAAGAAGAGCAGGAAGTGAAGGAAGAGCAGGAAGAGCAGGCTGACAGGCCAAGGAAGGGACGTGCTCGTGGGAGGAGGACAGTGAGTGCTGCCCCAGCCCCGCCTGAGGTGCCTCAGAGTGTCAGGAGAAGCCGCCGCACATCCGCTCGCAGGGGCACAGGTGAGCCTGGCAGTGCCTGTGGCTTTGGGCACCCCTGGGGGCTCTGGGAGAGCTCCCTGGTGGTAAAGGGAGGGAGGGGCACGAGAGGAGCCCATGGGGCAGAGCTGGATACCCCCTTGCCCTCCGACTCCTCATTTCCCTCTTTGTTCTCCAGGTGCAGCCCCTGCCATGTGAGTGTCACCTGCTGCCACCTCCTGAGGGGCATTTTAGGGGCCAAGAGGAGCTCAGACAGGGCCTGGCCACGGACCAGGGTTAGTGCTAGTGAAAATGGAGCTGCTCCCTACCTGTGCTCACACTTATTTGCTGCTGTGGCATTGTGCCAGTGTGGGAGGGAGAAGCTGAGCCTGGTGATGGGGCTTTTTCCTGCTGTCCACAGGCATTTCAGGGGAAAAAGGGCCAGGTCCACGTGTTGTAGTGGACTCTGACTCTTCCCTCTCCCTCCTCCCTTTCTGGCTGCTGATCAAATCACTGTTTTTAGCTGACTAATAAAGTATTTTGTGTAGAAATCACCGTGCATGCCTTTTTATGCAAAGGATAAATCCCTCTGTGTCCAGCCTCCTCCACAGGGGCTGGAGCAGACTTCCCCTCTGCCTCATCCCCCCACAATAAAGGTAAGTTCAGCCTCCCCATTGCCAGGAGTGAGGTTCTGCTCAGGCAGACACTAAAAGAGCAACTACAACAAACACCTGGGAGGAGGCAGATCAGTGCAGTTACCTGGAAACAGGTTAAGAAAACAGGCTGGAGCTTGTTTTTATGTAATTCTCTTGATTTTTTTTTTTTTTTTGTTTCCTCTTCTGCAAGGGCAGTGCAAGGGGCAGGCAGGGGGAGAAGGGAAGGAGTGGAGTGTGTTTTTACACACTGCTGGACAAGATGAAGGCTGTGACACAGGAGTCACTGTAGAAGCTGCTGGTCCCCAAACCTCTACAGCAGGAGCAGGGGGCACCAGCCTGTCTGCACCTTTGTCCACACTTAAATGAGCTCAGAACTCGCTCAAGACCACCTGCCCTGGTCAGGCAGTGGGCAGCTGTCCTCCTTCCCTGAGGAGTAGGGTTGTTCAAGCGCTGCTCTCCAACACTTGGGTGCAGGACGTGGGGACAGTGCCCTTCCCTGGAACTGCTGCCTTGCACAACTCTTGGGATGGGGAACAGCTCAGTCTGTGATTTGAGCTCCCAGGGCTGGTCCAGGTGGCTGCAGCACCAGCAAGGGGCAATGTCTGGTGTCAGTGGCTCCAGACCAGGAGCACGGAGAGCACATGGAAGGGTGTGAAGGAAAGCCTCAGGCCCTGCTGCTCCAGGGGCAGGTGGCCCTGCGCAAGGGGACGCTCCAGGAGGTCACAGCTGGGGGCAAAGCACAAGGCTGAAGGACTGATCTCCATCCCCACCCACCCCCAGCCCTTCTGCATGCACTCACAGCATCGCCTCCTTCACGGGGAGGGAGGTCTGGAGCCAGGCAGTGACTGTGCTGCCGTGGGCCTCGTAGAGACGAACCACCACAGCCTCAGCTCTGTCCTCAGCCTTGGGGAGAGTTTAGACAGATGAGTTCAGACAGATGAGACAGGCACAGCCCCTCCAACACAGGCTGCTGTGCCTAGCTGAGCCTGACCACCACTCGGTGTGGGGGAAAGAGCAAACTCTGCTCAACAACAGCTCCTGAGCCCCTCTGCCTCCCGTCCTCTACCCCAGCACCTGCCTGCTTGACAGCCTCCAGCACGATGGCAGGTGAGCTGACAGAGAAGGCACTCCAGGCTGGGCACTGGGCACAGCTGGCTGGGACCACGTGGAGGGGGAAATTCAAGTTGTAGGCTTGCTGAATCACACCAGCCTCCTGGAAGGAGCCTGCAGCACAAGAACCTCTCTCTGCTCAGCCTCTGTACACACACAGCCAGAGGCACGCTCACCCCAGGGCTCCCCAGAGCAGCTGCCACCCTGCATGTCCCCACAGGTCACTCACCCCTGTGAGGCATCACAGCGTAGGTGAACTGGTGGTGCCCAATGTCTGCCGTGGCATCAGGGGACTTGGGTGCTCTCAGCCTAAGGCAACATGAGGTGAGTGAGACCGGTGCCTTGACAGCACCCAGTGTCACCCAGAGCACTGTGACAAGACAGCTGCTCCCTGTGCTACCTCAAGGCTGGACCCTGACGTGTAAGCAAATATGCAACAGCAAACAGACCCTGGACAGTCCCAGAAGCTAAAAACCTGGGGTATCATCCTGTGAAAATTGCAGCTGACGGAGTCAAACTGAAATAAGACAGCTTGTTTTAGCTTTGTATGCACCCGTAACATTAACACTCCTGTTCCTTTCCTCTCCTTAAGCCTCCCTTCCTGGTTAGCAACAGAAAAGCTACCTGCTACAAATATGAGTCTGATCTTTCCTCAATTATCTTTGAGCACAGTTCACAGGAATTAGTTCTAACTGACTAACATAATGTAAGTCAGCCAAATTCTCAGAAAACAGCCACCCACCAGACTATTTCCTTGTTCTAACTGAGGTCATTTAGGAGCAGGTGTTGCCTTGACTTCCAAGGGACACCTCAGAAGGCAGAGTGGCACAGCAGCCCCCCTCACCCATCCCTCACTCACAGGGAGAGGCTGAGGACGTTCCTGTGGGCCGATGCTCCGTACTTGCAGTCGTTCAGCAGAGCCACCCCAAAGCCGTGCTCAGAGAGATCCAGCCACTTGTGAGCCCACACCTGCAGCAGGCACCGAGGGATGTGTTCAGCACATGAGGCACTGCCTGGAGCAGGAGCAGCCCAAAGCAGCTCCCTCTCACCTCGAAGCGAGCCCAGTCCCAGGACGTGTTCCAGTGCGTCGGCCGCTGCAGGTGGCCAAACTGGATCTCGTAGGTGGCGTTTGTGCTCCGCACCTGCACGGGGAACTCCACCTTGAGGAACTTGTGAGCCTCCTTCCACTCCACCTAAACGTGGCAGCAGAAGGATGTCACCATGGGGGACTGGCAGGCAGAGACTGCACTTCTCATGTCCCGGTGTGCAGCAGCCAGTGCATGCCAGCTACAACAAAAACACAACAGAGTCTCAACACGGATGGACTGGTGGGTCCCACCTCCACCCTTGGCCCTTGGGACCCCAGCCTTGGGCTGCTTGCTTGGGACAGGCAGCAGGGGACTCCAGGGAAGAATACAGGGAGGGGGGATATAATTCAGGCCCAAGGTTCAGCTCCCCAGCTCCCAGCTGCACAGGATGTCAGTGTCACACAGCAGCCACGGGCCAAACCTGGGTCAGGAAGCGGAGGTAGGGGCACATGGCATCCAGAATGATCTCCTGGGTTAAGGTGCTGCTTTTCCCCACCTGCAGGGAGAAGCTCACGCTTCCCCGCAGGCCCCCAGCCAGGGTGATTTCCAGAGGCTTCAGCAGTGTGGTCACTGGCTTCCTAGAGAAAGGAATGAAGGCAGAGATAGTGTCAGCCTGGTAGATCCAAATCCCAATGCAGCAGGCACTCATTACTGCAGAGTGAATGCTCTCTTACAGCTAGGACTGACAGGGAGGCAGGAATCTCAGGGCAAACCCAAAATCCAAGTGCTGCATGCACTGCTTCTCTACCTAGTTTCCAAGTGATAATCCATCACATCCCAGGCATCCCAGTAGAGGGGAACATCATCAAAGAGTGCAAACTGGTTGGCATAGCAGCCATCTGGACTGATTCTCTGAAAGAAAGTGGAACAGGGGAAGAGCAGCATCAGAAGGACTGGCAGTGGAGAAAGGTGCACAGTGAGGAAGTCCTGGGAGAGGTTTGAGGAGCTCAGGGCCAGGAACTGGGTGACACAGACCTCCCTGAGTCCAGCAGCTGAAGCGAGGTCAGGCGCCCCATCGTGTCCAGGCAGACAGCAATTACCCCATTGTCCATGGTAATGGAGCCATCCTCCTTGGGAAAAGGCCAGAAACAGGTGTCACAGACCCCACCTGTGGGAGCTGAGTGCCTCCAATGCAAATTTAACATGTGGATTCCTTAGATTTCTCCTCCTTTCAACCCTAACCCTGATTTCTCCTCAAACAGCCTCTGATGTGGGGAACACAGACCTGAGGAAATCTGCCTTGTGCTTACCTGTTTCCTCACTGCCACAGGCTGAGGAGGCACAAATGGCTCCTGCACTAGGGCATAGCCCATGCTGGGGACTGTCACCAGAGCTGGAAAGCAAAGAGGTTCTGCTCCAACACTCATCCCAGACTGAACCCTAAGTGACACCACTGCTGCCCTGCTGCTGTCATGTCAGATCTACTGCCTCCTCCCATACCCTCCTCTTCCTCATGCATGCTTCAGAGGACTTCATCCCCTTTCAAGTTGTCCAAAGAACAAATTGAACAGTCAATAAAATCCTCCCCAGGGGAGGAAAGGCAGAGTATTTCCCTGTTAGGAACTCAGATACAAGAGTTACTGCCAGGTCAGACATACCCAAAGTCTCTGTTCCGTCCGGCCCAGGCCTGGCGATCACCTCGGTGCGTTCCCAGGACAAGGTGTTCAACACGAGGGTGCTGTGGGTGCTGCAGGCCTGGGGCTGCAGCAGATCCCTGCACAGGGACTGCACAGCCTCCTCCTGCAGCTGAGCACCAGTCCTGCGGATCTCTGGGCAATAGAAGGGCCTGAGTTGGCTCTGAGAGAGCTTCTGGCACTCCCCATGCAAATGTACACACACTTTATCTCCTTCCAAGCTACAATTGCTAATTATCATTAATTATTATTATCTATTAGTGATTCAAGTGTATAATTATTCCGAACTTTGTTGTTACAAGATTACAATGAGCTGTGCCAGCTCAGCTGGAAAATTCTGGTTACTGAAGCTCCTGCAAGCACCCCTGGGCAGGCAGAAACAAACCTTGCTGGGAGTCTATCCTGGCATGCCAGCAGCAAGCAGAAAAGCCAATAAATTGGGATGGTTCTCAATCCCTTGGCTCCCCTGCTAATCTAACACTATTTCAGACATGCCTGCTGAGCTGCTGGCAGCCCAGGGCTGGAATCTCCCCAGCCCCACCAGGCAGGAGTTGCTCCCACAGGTGAGCGCCCTCCTAACCAAATTCCCTGCTCACCTGTGTAGTATTGCAGGGCATCCTCAACCACCAGCTGGATGCAGCTGCCTGGCAGGACATCGTGGAACTGGTTGAGCAGCAGTAACCTAAAACAGAGAGCAGAAATCAGGGAAGAAAGTGGCAGAGAGCACCAGATTTGTGTTGGCTTAGAACAAGCTCTTCTCTCAAGCAAGAGCCCTGTTTGCAAGACAAACTTAATAACTGTTCCTTATTCCCCCATTACCCAACACTTGAGAGAAAAGAATTTTTTCCACTGCATCCTTTAAATCCCTTCATGTTAGGTCCTGTCAGCTGTCAGTAAACCACAACCACGGGCAGTAAGAGCTATTTGTTTTTACCCCTCAGGGCTACAAGATACCTTGTTGCACAAGATCAAACAAGCCAGAACTGGGGAGGAAGAAGCTTCGGTAGGAAATGAAGCTTCCAGACAGCAGAGCAGTGAGGGTTTGGAGTTATCTTTCAGCAGAAGAATCAAGCAAAGCAGCAAATTCTTTCCAGGCAGATTCCTGCTCCGTTTATGGCAGTGCTGCAGCACTGAACTCTGCCCCAGCACCAGCAGTGCTCCTACCCTCCCTCACCTCCAGAGCTGCTGGAGCTGGCTGGCAGGATACTGGAACGCTGTGTCCTGAGCCACAGCCAGGCTGCTGAGCACTTCCACGTCATGCAGAATCCGCTCACATTCCCGATTGCCCTTCTTTATCTGGTGCCAGGTGAGGACAGAAGGAAGATGCTCAGGAGATGGGTAGCTGGGAGTGGATCTCTCTCACCAGCAGCAGAATCCCAGCTCCAGTGCAGGAGGGTTGGCTGCTTGCAGGTGTTGTGAGTTTGCTTGGCCCCCTTGCCTGGGATGGGACCCTGACCTGGGCCTGTGTGGTGTAGGTGCCATTGTGCAGCTCGAGGAAGAGCTCTCCCACCCAGGTGCACAGCTGGGATGATTCCTTCTCCAAGACAGAAAAGAGCTGGTCAGGAGTGGAGATCTGCACCCTGTGGGACAGACACAGAGACAGTGATGAGCTGGGGAGAAGCCTGACATGGCTAATGGTGCATCTGCAACACAACAAAGTATACAAAGTATTCCCCTCTCCCTTCTCCTACCCTTCTCCTACGACATTCCCCAGGCACAGCTGCTGTGCTGGCCATTCACTCCACAGCTCTCCTGAGGGGGTCACAAGCAGTCCATGGCTGCCCTGTGGACCTGTTCTTACAGCTCTTGATCATGGAGAGATTCCATGCCCTGAAAATCCTCCCCAGCCTTCTGCTTGCCCATCTCCCTGCCCTTCTCCCTTTCTTTTGGCACTGCTGAAGGCCAGACCTGGCTCAAAGCGAATGCCCCTGCCAGGAGAGAGGGTGGGAGCTCTCCTCTCACCTGGGCAGCCCATCTGTGTCTCTCATTCTTTTCATCCTGTCCAGCATCTTCTGCGTGGGGCCCCCTCCTCCATCCCCAAAGCCGAAGAGGAACGCGCTGTGGTTCACACGGCCTTTGTCCTTGTTGTTCTTCACTGTTTTCAGCATCTGGAAGGATTTTTGGGCAGCTGCAATCCCCTGGCACCCAGCCCCAGCTCCCACAGCTCCATACAAGAAACCCAGGTCAGTCTTTAGGGTGCAAAGCCCAGTCTTGCTCTTCTTCCCCAGCCCAAAGTGCCTAAATCAGGCACGGGCACATCTTGGAGTCAGGCACCCCAACAGCCTTTGTCCAACAATGCTGCCAGATATCCTGCTCCCCTCCCAGGCAGGGCCCTCTCCCAGCAGCCCCACAGCTGGCCTCAGGGGGCTGGCACTGCCCTTCTCATGCAGGGCTGGAACCTCACTCACCTCTGCCACTCGCCCCTGCATCCCATAGGAATCACCAGGGGGGAAATGGGTCAGGACCTGGGAACCGTCAATGCCTTCCCAGAAAAAGGTGTGGTGCTGGAGGGGAGAGAAAGGAAAATGTGGTGCACAAGGGCATGTCAGAGCCTCTTCAGGGTTCAAAGTGGGCCTTCACTTTCTCTCCAGGGAGGTGCAGGATGCCCTGATGGATCAGTTCAAGGAGAGGACAAGAACATTGAATGCCACCAGGGCAGGGGCTGGATTTGCTGTCTGTTGGACCTGCACACAACTCACAGCTTCCTGTTTGGAAGCAGATGGAATATCTAGGCCAGGGCCCTGGCTGGGATCTCTAATCACATCCTTCCTCTCTCCTAAAGCTGACAGGACATCACTGCCTCCAAAACCTAGTGGCTTAGGGAAGCAGAGCCTGTGTTAGCTAAACTGAAGAGCTGTGGAACCAACAGGTCGAGCCCTACGGAAGACTCCAGCACCCACAGTCCATCCCCTGGGGAGAAGGCAGCAGAGCTCACCGGGAAGGAGTTCACCAGGTTCCAGCTGAGCTTCTGCGTGAGGAAGCGCTGGATCCCAGAGCCACGCATCAGCTGGGGCAGCTGGGCTGAGTACCCAAACGTGTCTGGCAGCCAGAACTGGGGCAAGGAGCAGAGGGAGAGAGACACACAGGTCAGCCCAGCCTCACAAAGAGCAAGGGGTGCAAGGAGATGGTGGGTGAGGAAGGTGTGAGGGAAAAGAACAAGTACCTCTGAGCAGATCCGGCCAAACTGCTCCTGGAAGAACCTCTGGCCCTGGAGAAACTGCCTCACCATGGACTCCCCGCTGGGCAGGTTCCCATCCTGGGGAAGGCACAGGGAGTCCATGAGGAAAGCCAGGCACAGGGAAGGAGAGATCATGTAAGACTCCCATTCCCACCCACCTGACCTGGCAGATTGTGGGGAGAACCTCAGCAGGGCTCAGCAGAGGGGAAAAGGAGGAACACACTAGGGAGTCCAAAGCTCCTTTCTCGGGGAATTATTTGGGAGCATTGTACTTTTGCCAGGCTGGACCCTTCAGACAGCTGCTGTTCCTAGGCCTGGAGACCATCACCAACCAGACAGGCTCAGCAAAGGCTCTGCTCTCCCCTGGTCCCAGAGGATGGCACAAGGAGGATGTGGCAAGCTCACCACGAGTAGCTCACCACGCTACTCACCATTTCCACCCAGGTGCCTCCCACAGGAATGAACTGTCCCTTGGCCACGAAGTCCTGAATGCGTGCGTAGAGCCCGGGGTAGCAGCTCCGCACCCACTGGAACTGCTGCGCCTGCCAGGGCACAGGGATCAGCCCCAGCTCCCCACACCCTGCCCCTGCTCCCTGCAACACTTCTGGCTCGTTACTTGTTGGAATGCAAGCCTCTCTGAGCTCCTCAGAGAGACAGATGAATGCAGGGGTTGAATTAAAGCCTTTAGAGAAATTAAGACATATTAAGCCACACAGATATGAAGCAGAAGTGTA
This sequence comes from Molothrus ater, assembly GCF_012460135.2. Lineage (NCBI taxonomy): Eukaryota > Metazoa > Chordata > Aves > Passeriformes > Icteridae > Molothrus > Molothrus ater. The sequence goes on from NC_050490.2 coordinate 3,605,046, forward strand.
GGTTTAAGTTTTAAGTAAGTGCAAGTGTAAGTTACAGTTTTAAGAAAGTAGAAATATATTTTAAGTACCTTAAGAAACTGTGTTAGCTAGTAAAGGCCCTAAGGCCTAGTTTAAAGTTCAGTAACTTAGCTCCAGACATATCAAAAACACAGCAGAACTTTGACTGTATCTCTAGAACAGACAGAACTATATGTGTAAACAGATAGAAGTATTCATGTAAATATATAAACTCATACACATAAATTTTAAGTAAGAAAACAGTATATTTGTGTTAAAAGACAATATTATGTACGCAGTTTTTTAGGTGAGAACTGACACTACTTTCATACTACTTTTGCAGATTAGAATTAAGTTTAGATTGGTTTAGAAAGAATGTTTTAGAATCGTGCTTTTAGCTTAGATTGGTGGTTTTGTATATAAGAGTCCCCCTGTATTAAAAGGAACAACAAGAAGATGACAACAAGAAGACAACAAGGAAGAAGATGACAACAAGAAGACAACCAGGCTCTGGTCCCTGCTGCTGCTGCTGTTCCTGCACGAAGCCTGGGACTCTACACCAGAGAGCAGCTGTTGAAGCTGCAGCTCTTGCCTCAGACTCTATGCCAGAAAGCTTTTAGTATGGGTTTTAATACTTTAGCATGGACTTTTAACACCTTGAACTCTCTGCCTTCAAGACTGATGTACTCATGCAATAAACAACTTTATAGCAACTAACAACCGCCCTTGCCTCCTTGAAGAGCCCAGACCCAAAACAGCCTCGACCCAGTTACATCCCCCCATCTCCTTTTGCTGGAGAAGCAACATGCCACGAGCAGAGGAGAGGTGTCCAGAGGGAGATCCCTCACCTGGGAGCAGGCAAAGGTGAGCTCTGGATTGTGCTCCATCAGATGGACCACGGTGACCCAGCTCCGGGCGCACTTACGGATGGTCTCCTCATAGGGCCACAGCCAGGCTGCAGGGACAGGCATGGCCCCACCATGGTTACTACCTAACACAAGCTCCTCACGGAGCTGGAACCTCTCTGAAACCCCTCCTGGGATGGGAAATCGAGGGGTGAAGCCCAACAGGTGGAAGACAGCAGGCTGTAATTCATCCCTCATCCCCAGTCCCCTCAGTGCTCCAAAGGGCACAGCCAGCCAGACCCACACTCCCACACTGCCCCAGAGACAAACCAGCAATGTGGCAGCACAGAGGGCCCATTCCTTCCTCTCAAGGTGTGCCTGGAGCCCAAGGGCAGCCTGTTCTCCCCTTGGGCAGCACACCCTGGCCTCCAGGTGAGAGGAGAGGGAGCACTGTGCTGCTCTCACCAGAGTCAATGTGGCAGTGTCCCATGGCATGGATGGTGTGCTGGCTCTCGCCGTTCCTCTGGCTGAAGATGGCTGCAGCCAGCTCACGTGCAGCAGGGAAGGTGGAGGGGTCTGTAACATCACACACGTTGACCATCTGGTTGGCAGTGTAGAGTGCCTGGAAACTCCTCTGGTTTTCCTCCCCGAGGAGCTGGGGTTGAGAGGGATAAGAGTATGACTCTGGCCACTGTATCAGCTCAGATGTTACCTGCCTCCAGGAGAACCTGCTGCCTTCTTTCAACATCTATCTCAGGCAGTCATAACAGGTAAACACCATGTCTCTGCTTCACAAACACAGCCTTTTGCCTTTTCTCACATGCCTTCCAAATCCAGGTTCCACATATGCCCATTCCAAGGAACCATGGTTAACATATCCTGCTTTGGAGCAGAAAGTGGATGAAAAAACACCTGTGGCTTCTCTCAATTCAGTTTTCTCCTATTCTAGAATATCCTGAGCTGGAAGGGACCCACAAGGATCATCAAGCCCAGACAGTGTCAATTGTGCTAAAGCAGAAGCAGCAAACATTTTCTCCTCCAAGGTCTCAGGTCACAGAACAGCAGCAGGAGAAGATGCAGTGAAAGTGAGAAAAAGGTGAAAGAGGGAAGAGGAGCTCCCAGACCTGAGCCATGTCCAGCAGTATTTCCAGATCCACCAGCAGTTCATAGACATCTCTGTTGAAGACAACCAGCTCAGCCTTGCTCAGGGTAACCCTCCTGTCTGGGTCTGGAGGGGCGATCATGCTGCCCTGGCCAGCTCCAAAGAGCCCATTGCAGGCCAGCTCCACATACAGTGTCAGGCTGTGGGGACCAAGAGGAAACCATCAGGGAGCAGTCACAAGCACCAGGACACAGACAAGGATATGTGTGTGTGTCCTCAGCCTCTTGGCTTCCAGCAACACCAAGGTCCCCCAGCAGTGGTGGGCTCTGGCTCGCCTGACCACCCACCTGTGGGGCTCTGACTCTTTCAGACTTCTTGTCAGGATGTAGCTGGTCTTCTCACCTTCTTTGGTCAATCCCTGCACAGGAAGATGGCACATTCAGCATGTGTCAGCAGAGGTCCATGACAGCAGGCTGGATGAGCAGGACAAGACACCCCAAAGTCCAGCTGGACAGAGGGGCTGGTCCCACACATTGTGGGATAATTGTTGGCACAAGAACAGGGACAGAGCCCTGCACACATCACCACAGAACATGGCAGAGGTTCCAAAGGTCACCCTGTGTACACAGCAGGGCACCTGGCACACCCCTGATCCGTGTCTCCATACCTGGACGGGCTGGGCATCTCGCCACACCATGCCCTCCCCATCGCTCTCCCAGACGAAGTGCACTTCCCGCCCTGCCCATGCCGGGGGGATGCTCAGCTCCACCTTAAACCAGCACGTCTCCCACCTGGAAGAGAGCAGGCAGTAACCTCAGTCCACTGTGTGACCTTCTCCCGAGGGAAAGCACGCTCCCTCAGAGCCCTCCGTGGAAAAACCAGGGTGGGGACAGCCCACGAGTTTGACAGGATTCACACACAAGGATGCTGCCTGTCCATACACACACCTGATTTAACCTCTGCCCTTCTGGAACCCCAGAGAAACCGGCAGTGGCATCTTGTCTGCCCACTGCTGGGATAAGAATCTCCTCCCAAACTTGACAGGCAAACACATCCTCTCCAGAAGCATCAGAGACACAACCATGGTCCCAAGGAACTCTCAGCAGAAACCAGCAAGAAATTTGTCCCTGCCCTCATTAAATCTCCCTTAGGGCTTCTGAGCAGACGCCTCCAAGCACTCAGCAGGGAAGATCAACTCATGCCTTCACCAGGGAGACCTTGTGAGCACTCACCCACACAAATACCTCTGAGACACGAGCTCCGACCCCACCAGGGGCACAGCACCACCGAAACCTGCTACTCACGTGGGCCCGAAACACTCTCCCACTTGAGCCGGCCCGAATTCCTGCGCCACAGCCTCCTGGTACGGGATGCGCCGCCGAGTCTGGAAGCAGGAGAGCGATGCCGGTGGACAGCGATCCCCAAAAAGCCTGTGGTGGGAGACGGTCACATGAACAAGATCAGTCCCGCTCGGACTAGCCCGGAGTGGTACAGAGAGCTTGCACAGCACGGCTGAATCGCCCTGCCACCACCCATCAGCCTCAATAATATTAACAGCGAATAAATATTAATTAATTTATTCGCTGAGGAATAAAGGGCCCTGTTGGCCCCGGGTGGCCAGGGGAGGGCAGGGGCTGAGGGGCTGTGCCGTGGAGCCCCGGGGCAGCGCTCCATGCCCACTAAGGAGAGTGTGTGTGTGAGATTTGTCATCTCAGCGTGAGCGCCCCGAGCCCCCGCACCCACGGCCGGCAGCGCCCGGGGCAGCGTCCCCACCCCGAGGGGACACAGCGGAGCGCCCCGGGGGTGTCCCCGAGAGTCCCCCCGCCGCCCACCTGCCCCGCAGGTTGCAGTCGGTGAAGTAGGTGTCGGACAGGAACTTCTCCACTCGCTCCAGGGCCGTCCGCCGGTGCTTGATCGCGGCCATGGCAGCGGCCGAGCCCCCGCCCCTCCCGGCGCGGCGCAGGCGCGGCCGAGCCCCGGAGCCCGCCCGGAGCCCGCCCGGAGCCCGCCCGGAGCCCGCCCGGAGCCCGCCCGGAGCCCGCCCGGAGCCCGCGCCCGGAGCCCGCGCCCGGAGCCCGCGCCCGGAGCCCGCCCGGAGCCCTGGCCGTGGAGAAGTTCCTGTCCGACACCTACTTCACCGACTGCAACCTGCGGGGCAGGTGGGCGGCGGGGCGACTCTCCGGGACACCCCCGGGGCGCTCCGCTGTGTCCCCTCGGAGTGGGGACGCTGCCCCGGGCGCTGCCGGCCGTGGGTGCGGGGGCTCGGGGCGCTCACGCTGAGATGACAAATCTCACACACACACTCTCCTTAGTGGGCATGGAGCGCTGCCCCGGGGCTCCACGGCACAGCCCCTCAGCCCCTGCCCTCCCCTGGCCACCCGGGGCCAACAGGGCCCTTTATTCCTCAGCGAATAAATTAATTAATATTTATTCGCTGTTAATATTATTGAGGCTGATGGGTGGCGGCAGGGCGATTCAGCCGTGCTGTGCAAGCTCTCTGTACCACTCCGGGCTAGTCCGAGCGGGACTGATCTTGTTCGTGTGACCATCTCCCACCACAGGCTTTTTGGGGATCGCTGTCCACCGGCATCGCTCTCCTGCTTCCAGACTCGGCGGCGCATCCCGTACCAGGAGGCTGTGGCGCAGGAATTCGGGCCGGCTCAAGTGGGAGAGTGTTTCGGGCCCACGTGAGTAGCAGGTTTCGGTGGTGCTGTGCCCCTGGTGGGGTCGGAGCTCGTGTCTCAGAGGTATTTGTGTGGGTGAGTGCTCACAAGGTCTCCCTGGTGAAGGCATGAGTTGATCGTCCCTGCTGAGTGCTTGGAGGTGTCTGCTCAGAAGCCCTAAGGGAGATTTAATGAGGGCAGGGACAAATTTCTTGCTGGTTTCTGCTGAGAGTTCCTTGGGACCATGGTTGTGTCTCTGATGCTTCTGGGAGGGATGTGTTTGCCTGTCAAGTTTGGGAGAAGATTCTTATCCCACCCTGAGTGCTCCCTGGGTGAGGAGAAGGCAGAACGCCCCTCATCACTCTCCCTCAGCCTAAGCAATCCTGTACCCTCCTCTCCATGTCCTGGTTTGCCTCCAAATCGCCCCAAAATGTCATTATCATCAGGAGGGAGAGAAGAATCTGTACACGATGCTCAGCCCTGATGTTTTAATGGAAATACTGCGCTACAGTGAAGTTTACAACATTGGTATAGAAACCCCATGGGTTGTGGGCTGAGAATCACATTACAAATACAAAAAGCAAGATCAAATAAGAAGAAAATAGAAAAGAAGCAAACCTCTGCTATTGTACAGGCTGGGAGCAGAGCTGGGATGTCAGATGGAGCACCAGAGGCAGAGGGCGCCCCACGGTGTGTCCCAGGGACCTGCACCAGCCCCCTTGGCTCAATGATGGGCAGGTACAGGACCCTCCTGGCATAGGACCCACCAAGCAGCAGCAGCTGGTACTCCCAAGCTGGCCAGAAGTCTAAATCACCACAGATTTTCCCTTCCACATCACCTTGAGCATACACCAGAATAAAAAAAGGGGGGAAATTATAGGAGAGCGTGCATGACACCTTTGGAATGGAAGAGGATACATGAGAGCCCCTTCCTGTCTGGTTACAGCAAAGGAGGAGAAAGGAGACAGGTGATTTATTGCTAGCAAAGTGTGAGAATCCCCTGCTGGGCTCTTCCTTCTCTCCCTCTTCTCCAGAGGAAGCCCCCATTCCAGACCTGCCTGCTGTGCATGGGCTGCCAATGACTCGTGGTCCCTCGGGGCTGTGACTCCCACCCCGGCTCCAGGTCCCCCTCAGCCTCGCTGTGGTGGCAGGGGGGGAGAACCTGGACCTAGATGATATTTAAGGTCCCTTCCAATACAGACCCTTCTGTGATTCTGTGAACCTGCTGTCTCAAAACACAGTGAGTCCAGGGACGATGAAGCCACTCCAGCTGTGCAGCACTGGCAGCATGCATTTTTGCTCAGAAAGACACCTCCTTTTGAGGAGACACGGTGCAGTGGTGGCTGTCGTGGCTTACAAAGTCTGTGCTGACTTCTTTATTTTTAAATAAAGAAGTGAGAATCTTCAGAATCTTCCCCCGCATTTTAAATATCTGCCAGCGTTAAATTTCTCTGCTTAAAAAAATATATATTCCATATGTGGATTTCTGGAGTGAAATGCACCAAGCCCCCCCCCAAGTCCCTCCTCCTTCTCTTGCCCACACACACACACAGAGCAGCTCTGTCGAATACTGGCTTGGTAGTTCCCATGATGTTTTCTCCAAGACAGAAAGGGAAAAATACATCAGCACAATCAGCCCCAGCTGAGTTGCTCAGCAACACTTCCCAAAAGCGAAGATCCTTGGAGCTGGAAGACAAGGTGGATAAAAATTACCCACCAGGAAAAAAGCCAAACATTAAAAAAAATTAAAATTATATACTCTATATTTATATTTCTTTCAGGCTGCTTATACCTCAGTTGTTTAACCCCCAAATGCACATGCTGCCTCTGCTGTTTCCTCTTGCCAGCCTTAGAAAAGGGGTTGGATTACACCTCCCTCTTCCTCCCTCCCCTCTCCCACCCCAAAACCTGCATGCTGCAACAGTGCCTCAGACCAGGAACACGGCTGTGGGTGAGCGAGTGTCTTCCTCCAGTTAAGAACAAAGACATTATTTTTTTTATTTACAAAAAAAGGAGAAAAAAGTTTCCACACAAAAGCACTACAATGATAACTCCCTTTGGTAAAAAGTGTAATAAATGTCTCCATCGGTCTGTCTGTCGGTACTAATTCTCAAGCCACCTGGTACTATGGTACACAAGAAGCTAGTACAGTTATGCTAGCACATCAAGCATAATTCCTTTAATTAAAAAAGAAAAAAAAAACAAAAAGAAAAAAAACCAAAAAATTGACAATTTGTACATTTATTTACAAAAAAGGAGGGGAACATGTTAAAATCGTGTTGTTCTCTGCTGTGTGTGTGTGTACGTACATGTGTGTGAAAAGCTGGTGCATGGCACTAGGAGAGACTAGTAAACAAGCAGGTACAAAAAAAAAAAAAAAACCAACAAAAAAAAACAAAACCAAAAACCCAAAATAAAAATAAAACAGTTCCACTGGCACTAGAAAGGACAGACCGATCTGCACAGGGTGAGTCCAGCCTGGGAGGGAGGGGAGGGAGCGACAGGAACCCGGGCTGCGCTGCGCCGGCCCCACGCCGGAGCCCGCTGGGAGAGGGGAATCCGGTGGTGACAGGCACCTGGGGACTTCGGGGACACATCCCAGCAGTCCAGGCACCTGGGGACCTCGGGGACACATCCCAGCGGTCCAGGCACCTGGGGATTTTGGGGACACATCCCAGCGGGCCGGTGGTGGAGAGCATCCTGCTCCCCTCCCTCGCCGCTCGGGGCCTCCGGGGAGTCAAAGCCTCAACGCTGCTGGTGTGTACGAGCTCGTGGTGTTTTCTCTGGGATGGCTCAGTTCAGAGAAGGGTCCTTCCTGCCCAGAAAGGGCCGGCAGCCCACGGCCCTGGGCAGAGATCCACATCCCCACGGGGAATCCCGCCGGGACAGGCTGCACCAGCCACGCACTAGTCAAGTGGCCATGTGACGGAGATACACAGTGAGGGGAGAAAGACATCTCCCTCCTTCCCTGGCTGCGTGCACACACACACATCTCCCGCGCTCTTCCTCGCCCCGGGGCACTCCTAGGGTGTCTTGAATATCGTGCCGTATTTGACGCGGTACTTGTTGATGCTGACAAAGTGCAGGGTCTCTGTGTCACAGGTGGTGGTGCAGGGCACCAAGCCCTCCAAGCCTTCACCCATGAGCCACTTGTTTGTTTCGGCTGCCATTTCACGGGGCACGTGCTCCTTGGTCCATTTGTCCACCCAGGCCTGGAATCGCTGGTGCAGCCGCTTGCTCACCCTTTCGTGGGACTGCAGAGACAGGGAGAGGTGTTAGGAAAAGGCAGCTCTGGCCCCCAAACTGCAGATTACACCAAGCTTGGCTACTGGGTGACACAGGCAAGGAGATCAAACACACAGGGAATTTGTAATGCAGGCACTGAACTAACAACAGAGGGAAAGCTCTGATGAAGGCTACCCCAGTCTCCTCTCCAAGCAAATATGTGGCAAAATGAGCTCAGAAATATAAAAAAGTTTATGCTCTTTGTTTAATACAGTTCATGGGCTGAGCCTGAAAACTGAATGCCCAGCTCAGATTGAGTCCCTTCTGCATTACCCTCCTCTGCTAGCACCCAGGACCAGGCAAGTCCTGCTCTTCCCAGCCCTCAGAGTCTGTCCCCAGCCCCCTGAGAAGATCACAGTCCCAGGAAAGAGTAAGTTCAACATGCGTTACACCTACTGGGGACACGATTGCTACAGAAAATTAAGACCCAGGCCAGGTCTAACAGGCTCAAGAAGCTCTGACTTAACAGAAACATCAGGAGAGGAAGAGCTGTGCACTTTTTTGGGTAAGAGCAATGTAAAATGCAGGACAGATGTTATAAAGCCATGGCTACAGTCATAATTGAAAACAGCCAATATAATTAAACCTCCAGATTAAAACTTACAGATTTTATTATTTGTTTGTTCTTCTCTAAGAGACTGAACTGCTTTGGGGTGTTAACTGCTAAATCCAATAGATTTGTTTCCAAAATCCAATGTAGCTTCTACAGCTCCCTCAGTGCATTCCAGTAACCAAGGGCTAAGCTGCACGCTACATATTTAACACTTCAAGCTCAGATTCTCTGTGAAGAGCACTGGCACACAGTATCCTGCTTATAAGCTTACATTTCCTTGAGGTTCGTGCCAGTTGAATAAAATAGATGGAATTCAATCAAAATCCTCAGTATCAGTGTTTCAAAGAGTCACTATGCTGCAATAAAATGCTCTCATCTGATGTGGATGCAAAGTTTAGGAGAATTATTTTACAACTAATGAACTAAAGCCACTATCTGTATCTCATCAGCAAGAAACATGGTAAGTAGTTGTTTTATAAACCTAAATACATGATAGAAGTGGAGGGAAATATTCCCATAAGATGAGAAAAGGAGAGTGTCAAAGCATCGAGATGAGTAGATCTGTTTCCTCCAGTGCAATCCTCCTAAATTTCACCCATCTGGAGTCACAAGCTGTTTTCATCTTGGATAAACCCAAACCTTTACAGCTTCCCAAACAGCTGGAAAGGCAATGCCTCCTTCCTTCCCCTGGGTCCCAGGAAACACCAGCAGCCCACCCCGTTCTCTGGCTGCCTCCTACCTGCTGAGCTCGCAGCAGCGCGGTCCTCCTGTACATGTAATCCTCTGATTTGATCACATACACCATCTTATAGGAGTTCAGCTTGAATTTACACTCCACCTTGTCCAGGCTCTCCATGTTCTCCATGGACTTCTTACTGTTTCCCTCCTTCCCTTCCTTCTCCTGCTGCTCCCGACCACGCTGACACTTGCGGATCCGCCTCAGATTCCTGCAAACCAGAGAACCCCTCTTGGGATTAGCACACACCCCTGGGTGTAATCTCATCTTAGGCCAGGCTGGACAGGGTCTATGGGAGGTGTCTCTGCCCATGGCAGGGGGTGGAATGAGATGAGCTCCAAGGGCCTTTCCCAGCACAGCCTGGCCTCTCACCTGGGCAGGAAGACGGGTTTCTGGGCCAGGTGCTCGCGGAGCTCGGGGGAGGTAGAGTCAGAGTTGACGTACCGCTCCACGTAGTCAGACCAGCGCTGGAAGCAAGCACAGAGCACACATCAGCCACTGCCCTCCCACCAAACAACTGCAGGGCTTGAGGAGGCTAAGCTGGAAGTCATGCAGAAGAAGAACACAACATGCCTCCTGAAGGTTCTGTGCATCTTGTGCCCAAAAAGGCAGGTACAATGGTTCTTTATGTGGTTTTGAGTATTTTCTAATATGAGATAAACCAAGAAGGATTTGCCTGCTCGCATCAATGGAAGTTTTATGGCACGTCCTTGATGTTTCTTTGTCTTGTGCTAATGGACCACGCCACCACTCAGCTGGACACTCAACCTTGACCGTCACAGTCAGCTCTCTGGACAAGCTGCCCTTACCTCTGCTTCCACAGGGTCATCTGAGTTTTCCTCTTCTGTGTCCAGCAGCTCAATGGTTAACTGAACTTGACCTCTGCTCTGAATGAACATCAGCTACAAAGAAAAAGCAGAAAGAACTTCAGCAAGAGGAGGTATGAAATAGAAACAGACACCTTCACTTCTCACTAGGGCAAAGGGAAAATGAAGCAAGTTGGCAGTTTTGGGGGCTTCTTGGGCCCTCAAAGTAAGTTTGTGGGCATGGGAAGAGATATTATACACTCAGGCTTTTATCCAAAGTACTTCTCTGGCTCAGAAAGGGCCTGACCACTTCCTGCCTCTTCAGCAAAGGAAGTATGGATTTGATTAGCACAGGTTTATTAGCAATGTATGCAGGCAGCAGTGATTTAATGCCCAGTGAGTAGTGGCAGATCTCCCAACAGTCGACAAAACTGAGGCACCAGAGAAACAGGAGAGTTTGAGCTAACAAATCAAAGCAGTGGCAGCCAAGCAGTCAGTATGATACAGCCCAAAGCTGCTGTAAAGCACAGGGGATATTCATTGCTGTTCCAGGAAATATATTCCTCCTTGAAACTTAATTTCTGAGGGGCCCTTACAGAAGCATTAACCTGTTCTAAAAGCTGGCAGCACGCACACTGGTTTCAGCTGGGACGGAGTTAATTTTCTTCATTTTTGGGTGCCTAAACAAGGCTCTTTTTCAAAAGACCAGTGCCTCTCCCTTCTTCCAAGGCACCCCCTCAGCTCCTGTTGGTTTCCCACTGCAGTTCAGAGCCTGGCTTTACCTTGAAGCAGTTCTCCTCGGACATGAGCTGCTCGGCTTTGCGCTGGTAGGCGGCCTCCAGGAGCGTGCGGGAGGACTGGGACGCCAGGAGGCCTCCGGTGGCCCCGTTGCTGTTCTCTGACAGGTACAGGTCTGTCACCTGCACACAGATCTCATCGCTCACGATGTGCTGCAGCTGCAAACAGGAGCAACAGAGACCAGGGGTTTGTCAGGGAGGCTGCTACACCCCCATCAGAATAGAATAAAGTAAGGGTGTGACAATGGGATTGAGCTCAAGCAAAAAAAAAAAAATCCCTTAGCTTCTTCCACTTGCAGATGATCTCTGCTGCTATGTGAAAAGCCTACAAGATCTTTAGAAAAATTAGCAGGTGACAAAGCACAACAAGTCAGAGAAAAACTACACACAGAGAACATTCTGATCAGCAGCAGGGGAGGAAGGGCCAGAGCTCTGTGACACAGCGTGTCCTCTCCTCACCACCAAGAGGCTGCTGCTGCGTCTGAGGAGAGGGGTGGGAGGTTTAAGATCAAATCCATATTTTGTGTAAGTTTAAAAATCAAAAGTCTCCCAACTGTCTTCTGAATTCAGTTAATCTCTGGACTGAAGGGCTTCTGAAGAGCAGCTCTACCCTTCTGAAAGAGGAAAGCCCTTTCAAGCTATTCCACTTCCAGCCCCTTGTGTCTGTTTTTGTTCTTTATGCTACAAAAAGGCACAAGAATTTTTCCTTTGCTCACGCATTCTTCCTACCAACCTAATAAAAGGACTGGAGTTTAACAGCCAAAATGAGCTACTCCAGCAGCCAGATAAAAGAGACAAAAGGTTTTTAGAAAAAGCATGCACTCCTACAGCACTGACGGAAAGGAAAGGAACTATTTAGATGTAATTTCTTTGGGTTTTTTTTCAAAGCTAAAGCAAGATTAGCTCTGGACAGGCTTTGAATACTTACATCCTAAAACATACGGAAAACTTTGTAGAAAATGTTCTCAATAATTCAAACAGATCAAAAATCACTCTCTATCATTTCTTTACTATGAGGGTTAAAGAGCTGGGTGAAGAAACACCCTGAATTTACCTTTTTACCCCTGAAATTCCCCATGTGGGCATACAACGCTGCCTCCAATGCGAGCCTGGAGCAAACAACCTGCCTGCTGTCCCTGTCCCACCCCACCCAGCCCCCAGGCCATGCTGCAGGCACCTGTCTGACGATGCTCTGGATCAGCTTGTCCATGGTGAAGGCGATGTAGGCGTGGATGGTGAACATCTCGCGCAGCGAGTCCTCGTACTGCGACGAGTCCATGTTCCCGTCCAGCAGGTTGCGCACCATGTCCAGGAAGGCCGGGTAATAATCCTCAACATCGATGTCCACTGCAGCAGGAGAGAAGGGGACACATGGGCACACCACCCCCAGGAAGGGCTGCTGGAGATTTTGGTCCTCAGGTGACCCACGTAAGCTGAAGAGTTACTTAAACTTGTCCTTTATGGACATAAATCTTTGTACATAAAATCATACCTTTTAAGGCTGCAGGTATTTTCATCATCTTTTGCTTTCTAGCTCTAGCTTCCTCCATGAGCAATTTATTTCTGAAAGCTTTTACTTAGGGAATCAAGTTCCCTACTTAGGGATATGCAAGTGTACAATGAAATAACTGCTGCGTATTATCCTTCTGCTAGTCCAAGTCCTATGTTCTCCACATCTTCCCATCTCCCCAGGGATAATAAAAAAGAGCCCATCTTAAAGGCTCACTGCTGTCACATGCCTGAAGACACCAAACACTCTGTCAGCATGCTACAAACAGAAACACCATTTTCCCCCAGCCTCCCACCAGAAGTCACTCACTGGGCTCCTTCAGTCGCAGCTGGATGGCAGGACTGTCACTCTTGTCTCGCTTTATGCCCAGCACTTCCCTCTCCCACTCCCGCTCCCGTGTCTCCTCCTCGATCTGCCGCTCGGCCTGGGTGCAGATCCGCAGCAGCCGCAAGCACAGGATCTGGTGCAGCCTCATGAAGATGTACCAGTTGCTGTTCACGTAGAAGAGGTTGTAGACCTCATCCATGCCCCGCAGCTTCTGGGCTGTCGTGTTGTTGAACATCAGCTTGGTTTTGGGAGGACTGCCCCCAACACCGTTGTGCTTTTTTGCAGCCCCGGTGGCTTCGTCCACATCCATTTCCTCCTCTTCTTCCTCCTCCACATCTGAGAGTTCACCTCGCTGAGCAAACAGCAGGTCTGGAATGAAGTGATACATGATCTGCTTGATTTTGTACTTGTCCTCTTTCTGGATTCCCGTCTGCCGCTTCACGTGGTGGATGATGAGAGAGGCAGCATCTTCCAGGATCTGCTTGTCTTCATAGGCTAGTGAGAGGTGTGGGCCTGTGGGGACTCCAGCATTGTCTTCTGAAGCCTGTTCTTGCCTCTACAAAGGAGAAACAGCATAAAAATCAGCCTAAACAATCCCTCTCCACCACCCAAGAGCCTGCTAGAAACAGATTTCCTCCCTCATCAAGCTGTGAGGAAGAGAAACCGAAACTGCACTAGCAAAGTGCATAAGGTCAAGGGAAGGAAACTACTGGTGATCATCTCACCTCATCATAGATGCTTTCAATCTCATTGAGGAGACTCTTTGACCTTAGGACCTTGGTATCATTCTGCTTGAAGTTGATGCCCTGGTGGTCCAAGGATTTCAGGTAATACTTCTCATTCTGCTCTCGCCAGACTTTATTAAATCCTCTCTGGGCTTCTCGCCACTCTTCCTCTTTCATCTTTAACCTTGGATCAAGAAAACAAAGGTGAGCTAAGAGGTGAGCATATAAGAAAAACCTCAGCCTGTGGTTCTTAGTGACTGTTGACAAGAGCTGAACTCCCAATGAAATGGGCATGGATTAAAGATCCCCCAGAAAGGAGCTTTCCAGGAGGTGCCCCCTGGACACACCCTTCTGGAGAAACCACTCTGGGTTTCTTTCACATTTAGGTAAAACCACGCAGGAACAAAGCAGCCCTAGGAGAGGGAATAAAGGGACAGGGAAGGCAAAAAAGCTGGCCCTGGTCTCTTAGAAATCCCCAGAAAGCTCCACCTGTGGAACAGGGGCAGGTTAGTTTGGACAACTGAACAAAGCATGGACACCTGAGTATCGTGGGAATGCACTCCTGAACCTTGACTCAGCATCCCAAGCAAAGCACCCCCGATTCAGCTGAAGAAGGGTAAGGAAACTGGGACCTTGCAGGTATCCTGGGAAGGCTGCTCTGCCCAGCTCCACAACTCCAAAACACAGGACCAAGAGCCCCACAGAGATAAACCAGCATGTGCTGCTTACACATCCCCTCGACCTTCCCCAAGGAGGTGCAGCATCCACTCCCTTTTAACTGAGGAAAGGGAGGCTGACAACAGAAACAGGACTGGGAATCTGAGGCTAGCAGAGACACCATGATCTGGGCACACAGATCCATAGGATTTGGAAAGGGATCACAGTTAGCCCTGGGACAACAGTTCCCTTATCTTACACACAGTGCTGACACCAGGGAAGAAAAAAGTTTAAGAGGAGACAACAGAAGCTCTATATCCTTCCAGCTGAGCTATAAGGATTTTGCTTCAGGAGGGCAATTCCCTCTAGGTGATTATTATGGAGTATACCAACTGTCCAGAATATAAATGAATTTTTTAGTTTCACACAATAATAGAATCATGGAATGGCTTGGTTCAGAAGGGACCTTGCAGATCATCCTGTCATAGATCAGAAGGGACCTTGCAGATCATCCTGTTCCACCCCCTGCCATAGACAGGGACACTTCCCACTGGACTATGTTGCTCCAAGCCCTGCCTGGCCTTGAACACTTCCAGGGCTTGGGCAGCCACAACCTTGTGGGGTAAATTCAGCCTTGTGGAGGGCACACTCAGCCACGTTTCCATAAATTTGGAGGGCATGGGGTGCATCACCCGTGGGAAGGGACCCTGGGGCAGGGTGCTGGGGCAGTCAGCACCTTTTCAGCACGATGGGCACAGCCACAGAGGGGTTCTTGCGCAGCCCATCGATGATGTCAGCTGCTTTGTCAGCGTATATCCTCTGGAGAGCCTTGCGGTGGATCACCTCCGAGGTGCCCCCCAGGGTGTTGTCCAGCCGGAATTTGGCCTGCTCCTCCGCAGACAAGCGTGACAGCTTCTTCTGGATTGCCTCGAGAACGCGGATGGTTGCCAGGTTGGTCTCCAAGACAACATCCAGCTGGAGAGAACAGTGCATTAGCCGTAGCATTTGAATAGACAAAACATGATACTTCACGGAGGCAAACATTCAAGTGACATGAAACAAGAAGCTGCGCCTGTTTAACAAGGTGTACTCGAGCACTTTGGTGTTCAGCTGCTCTAAAATAATCCAATTACATTTCATCTGCTACCTAAATAATACTGTGGAAGAATTTAAAGGCTACCAGAATGAGACAATTTGGAAATTACATCTTCCAACTGGGAGTAGAACACAATTGACAGTTACTCTACAAAAGGACGTGCCAAATCTGTGCAGATTCAGGTAATTGCCCAGCTAACTTCCATTTCCAGTCAAAATGTCAGTCATTTAAAATCCTGAACATATTGCTTTGCAGATGATTACAGGGGAATGCATGTTCTCATGCACTATGTGGGCAGGAAGAACAGAAAAGATGCAGCAATTCCATGCTCGGCCATTCAACAATTTCATGTGGAGTGGGGTGAACGAAGAGCTCCACACAAAAGGTGAGGGGCGGGGGTGGCAGCTTACACTGCTTCAGGCATGAAGAGAAAACAAGCTTTTATGCCAAAATCCAGGTGGCAGACACAATAAAAGATGCAGAATTAAAGGTATCATTACATCAAACTCATTAACTGTTCACAGAACAGAACTTTCTGAGACATGAACCAAGGAAAAGCAATTTACCTCAAAACGCTCATCCTCACACCTGTAGATGTGCTCTTCATATTGGGTCTTCTTGGAGCTCACAAATGTGGAATCTTCAGACCAGGATGGGAAGGAGACCCAGGTGTCATTCAAAACCTTTGAGGGAGAACAAGAGTCATGGTCAGTGTTCAAGGGGATCACACCTGGCCAGCTTCAAGAGCAGTCTTCTGATGGGGCAATCTAATTCCCAGCTGAAAAAGTGTGTGTGCCTTCCAAAGCCCAGCATTCACAGGGCAACCCCAAACAGCCAGAACCCAAACAGCCAGGGCAGCCTGAAAAATTCATAGGCTGGAGCTCTGAGGAAAACCTTGTGGGAGAAGAGGAAAATAAAGGTGAAAGGAGCTTTTTCTGCTTCTTTGGATTAGTCAGCTGCAACCAGCTGGTTCCCATGTGTGATTCACCATCAACACTGTATGGTCACCACAGCAGACCTGACTGTTAGACAGGACACAGTTGCTGCCTCCAAATAAGGCTAATTGGAAGTACAAAACCATACCCCAGCACCACCTTTTCTGACAAAACAGCTCAGCACCTGCAGCTTTCAATATAGGAGCAGAACATTAAAAAGCAAACAAACAAACAACCCAACAACCACCTCAAAGAGGCCAAAGGCAAAGAAACAATGATTTTGGCAGGCAGTCTTGAAAACCAGGTCCAGTTTCCATAAACTCAAAGCCTGAACAACTGAGTCATTAGATTCTCACAGGAGAAAAGTTTGTAACTGCATCACACAAGAAGCTTTTGAGAGACGTGTCAAGACATGGATTAAAAATTCAGCATTTCAGGGAGAACGAAAGATGCATCTGAGGGAATACGTGGGAGAATCTGTCTACAGAAAACATGATTTTCTTTTAAAGTTGGCCTAGAGACAACTCTGAAAGCAGACTAAGTGAGAATTTAGGTAAAAAGGTAGCAATAATCCTGAATTACATACTACCTTGTAAAGGACCTCTGAGATCACATTAAGAACACACAGAAAACCAGTTCTTCATCTCCTACTTAAGTTTGAAATCTTAATGTTCCTTTCACAGGTCATACACATAACACATCATAAATAAGATGTAGGAGCATTGGGTATGTCAGTAATTAACCATCATAACTATTCAGTAGGTTTTTCTCCAGCTGCCTCCCAACACTCTATGCAAACCTTTCACAAACTTCTGGAGAAGAGCTGATGCCAACCATCAAAGCCACGTGGGTACCACATCTCCCAGCCAGCTCTCAGCATAACCCAGTTCCTAGACTGACACCTCACCCTGTGCAATAACTTCTGGCTATGATCCAGATGTTTATGGGAGTGCCACCAGGAATTCCTGAGCTGTGCTCCCCTGGGGCTGCCACACACGCAGCACCATCCCGAGCCAGGATGGTGTGCCCATACACGCCTGGCTGCAGGAGCAGCATGGAGCAGTGTGGAGCAGTGCTGGGCAGGGAGCTGCCTGGCCCCAGCCCCATGCCCACCACCACCAGCCATGCCCTGACACCCCCAGGAACCTTTCCAACACGGGGATACAAACAAAATCCCCCTTCCTGCTCTGATTTGCTCGCTTTTGCTTTAAAAAGGCTGGGAAGAGCCTTGCCCTGTGGCACAGCTCCTGCCTTACCTCTTTACACAGTGGAGTCCTCCCCGTGCACTTGGGCTGCTGGTAGCTCTTGGGCAAGGCTCTGTAGCTGGAGCCCAGCCTCTTGCAGGAGGCATAGTCAATCTCCATGGCAATCCCCTCAGTAGCCCGTTCCTTGGGATACGTCTCCATGTGAACAGACTCCTTATATCCCAGAAAGTTTTTAAACCAAGTGAACAGTTCTGGGAATTTCCTAAAATAAAAGGAACAAAGTGAAAAATGAGCTAAACAAAATGCAAACAGCCCAAGCTGTGATGCTGAGGCTACAACTGATTACTACAGAGAACCCTCTAAATTATCAATCTGGTGAGAAGACCCTCTCTGCTCAACCCCATTCCCACAGAGCCTGACCAAATGGGAAGCAAGCACCTGCTGTTGATCAGGTGGGGATTGCTCTCCTGGTGCAACTAAGGTGCTTTAGGATTAGTGACCAGCAAGGAGCAGCTGTCAAAGCTTTTGCTACAGGGACAGCACTCGTGGCACAGTCACATCTGGGTCTCCCCAAACTACCCTGGTACTGAACTCAGGCCAGGTTCCTCATTGTTTGCCAATAGTATGAACCTTAAACCAGACCTTTCCTTTCCAGAGGCAGCAAGAAGAAACCAAAAGGCAATTCTGTAACTACACAAAAGGTTTCAACCAGATTGCTTCAACCAGACTTCACAGAGCAGCATGAATCACAGAGAAACCTTTGCCTGCAAGGCCCAAGTTTGCCTGTTTGCAGAATTTCATGAAAAATTTATTTGTCTAAAATACAGCATTTGTTCACATCCTCTTATTTCATGCAAAGCTCCAGCAACAGGATGAACTGAACCTGTTACTAATTGAATCACTAGTTATTAACTGCTTTTCTGTTATATGGCAAAAGACAATGTCCAACTCCAGAATAAAAACACCCCTGTATTTTATCTTTCCCTATAGTTAGGAGCACAGGCAGTAGATGGGAAAAGTACAGAATTTTCTTGTCAAATATTGCCCCTTTTTTACCTAAAGTCAGGCATCCTGCTGATGCCTGTCTAATTCCAGTGGACCTACAGAGTGAATGGAAGCTCCTTAGGGCAGTTTCTCTGAACAGTAGCTACTGTAATGGGGTCCTGAACCCAATTTATGTTGCTACTGCCTTCTCCCTTGGAACCAGCAATTCAGTGCCCAGGCAAAAGAAACACTTATCCTGCTGCCCAAAGTTGATGAGAGGATATCTGTTGGTTTTAATAAATTAATAGAGTGGTTCTGTACATTGCTGACAATCATGGAAGTTGTAAATTCTTATTTAAAGTACAGAGTTCTTTAACATTTTTAGTTGTGTGACAGAATTCAGCTGCTTTTTGGAAACTTTAGTGAGCTTATATCAGCACTCTGCTTTTTTCGGGGGGACATTTCCCTGTGTAATTAGACAGTGGATCTTTTCTCAAATGACATAATTTGAGAATGATTCCAGAGCAAGAAACTGCAATAACCGGCTGCTAATCATTTTGTTTGCCCTGCTGGAAAGGGAAGACACACATCAAGCAACACCTGTACTGCTCCTGCACGCTGCCTGTCAGGACACAGCGGGAATCTCTCTGGGATAAGGAATAGGAAAGGGCAGTGCACAAGACCACGAAGGTGAGTGTTTCTTTCCTGGCTCCACAAGAGAAACAGACCAGGAAAGGGGCTATACTTACCCCAGGAATGGGGAGACCAGTTGCACGAGCTCAGCCCTGGAGATCACCTCCTGGTTGAAGATCACCAGGCAGCGCAGAAAGTTCTCGTAGGCCTCGGTGCTGCGCAGAGCTTTGCGGACCTGAGCCAGAGCAGACAAGAGAAGAGGAGCTGTCAGGGTGACACTCAGCAGGGGGTGGTCCAGGAGACCTGGGTTTGACACTGTGTTTCCCACTGAGGCACATAAATCTTTGAGCTGAACAGAGAGAACTCGCCCTGTACACAGGGCCAGACAAACTGGTACTGCTGGGAGCCACCCTCATGCTGGGATCCCCTGCAATGTCAGCACTGAGGCATTACTCTAAGAAAGGAGCTGCAAGTGAAGAACTAAATCCTTCACAGAACCCTGTAACAGCTGGATTACAAAGCACTGGAATCATGGACAACATCAGTTACAACTGCAGCACCACAAACCCACCTAGGCTGCTTTTAAACTTCAGAGAGTATTTCAAGTAGGGAGTGGGGGGGTATGAGACCCATACCCTGGGTAACACCTCTCCAGCCCCTGCCTGCTTCCAGCTTGGATTGTCACAGACAATCCTCCTTCTGTGACCTCTGTAATCCTCCTTCTGTAACCCTGATCTTCACAAAATGAGAAAGCCAAACTATTCATCCCAACATCACTACCTTTCCCACAAGAACAGCAGGATCTACACATTAGACTGAGATCTATCACTGTTAAGTTATTCATCATTATGGTTATAATTCCACAGCAGGGATTTCTAGGTTTACTCATGTTAACACCTACACATCCTCCAAGCAATAAATTGGTTCCCAGTTACCATTAGCTGGTTCCCATCAAGCTGCAGAATTCACCAGATCAGCAGGGAGCAACCAAGACTGTCATCAGTGCGTGAATATTGCTTAAAAGATGGTTTTAACTTTGTCCCATACTCCCCTCTGAGCTATAAGGCACTGTATGGACATCTCAGAGAAGACACCAAGGTACCACTTGGAAACATCCCATATCTCCTTTCACTTGATCTGTGTGCTAAGCCAGCAACAGGTAACAACTGTGCAATTAATTAGATTAATCTCTGAAGGGAAATATTAAAAAAAAAGGCAGCCCAATGTAAATATGAATCAGGTGCTTTGTAAACTGAGCTCCCCCCCTGCAGCCAGCTGGCTGTAGATGGGTACAAGCTGTGCCAACACAGCAAGACAAGCCATGCACATCATCAGCTGTAGGGGGATCTTATAAAGGGGAAAACCACTTGGAGTGTGGGTTACAGGAAAAAAATCCCATTCCCTCAAACAAATTGCAGCAGCAGGTGGAAAGCTGGAAAAGGAGCTTTGGGGAAAAGACACATACAAAAAGTATCACTAATTTTAAAAAAATTCAATGTATCTGACTTAGAGGTCACCGGATACATCTGAGGTTAAGCTGAGAAATGTTATCAGGGTGGTGTAAATCTCACACGTCACTGTGATAAAAATCCAGATGTGTATACAGGAAGGACATACATCAAGCACATGCAACATCTGCATCCTGCCTCTCACCTTCTCGAAGAAGAGAGATTCTGTCCCCACACCATGTTTGCTGGCTTCTGCCAAAGACTGGTCTTTCAAACCAAGCAGTTTTGGTTTCTTCTGTTATCAAAAAAAAAAAAAAAAAAAAAAAAGAAAGGCAATTAAAAATAAAAGGTGTGTTCAGCAACTTGGGATAATTTGATTATATATCACAGGTGAGTGCCAGCTCCCTGACCCCACCATGCACTTCCCATTAAAGAAAGGTGGCTTTTTTAAGAAGAAAAGTCTATTAAAACACGTGCTACAAGTTAATTTACTGAATGTTAATAAGTAGCATGCCACTCCAAATATCTGTAATACATTGTTTCACCCTTTCCTGTAACTAGCTGATTGTTTCAATCACACTGCAGCATATCTTACTTTGATAACTAGTTTGGAAAACTGCCAGAATAGATGATTTTCGTATCACTCATCCAGTTCTGCAAGTCTTACACTTACCCAGAATGACAATTTTTTTCTCTCTTACATTCTACTGAAAGATGCTTTATTTTCCCCATCCTCAGAAAGGCTGTTAGGTGCCTCCAAAATGTGCTTTATTTTGGTGCCCTCGATTTGAAGAGAAGGAGAAAGGGCAGAAGGGGACTTAAATGGTACAATTATGCCTGCTAATGCTTCTCATGACAAAGGAAGATATACTGGCTTCAAAAAAAGCAAGCAAATTTATCCCTCATGCACAAACACGAGGCCACCTGGCCACAGGACAATTTTTGTTGCACTACAAAGCCTCGCTGCTCTCACAAATCATGTGTCATTTGAAAAGGGCAAACTTTGCTGAGAGAATAATCATTTATCATTGTATTAAAAGCTTCATCACAGGAAAGATGAGCAAACATGATTCTACTGCATCTGCTCCAAGTTCTACTACAACAAAGCTTTCAGGCACACCTTTTCAGCTCATCTTTCCCTATGTGGCTTAGGAACATTTGCTACAAATATTGGGCAAATTTATTCTGTGGCATTACTGAGACTTTTGTCTCCACACTCCATAACTCCCCCTCATTAAACACTGCTATTAAAACTACATCTTTTTTAGAAAGCGATGAAAACTCTGTTTCCCCAAGCCATTAAAGTAACTATGTCCCACCCTCAGGAACAGATACCACCATCAGTTCACAAAAATCAGAGGCAAAGATGTGTGCTTGGAAACAAGGACTTCTGAAAGCTTTAAAGACAAACACTATTTTCCACATTCTCAAGCTGCAGCCTGTGCCACAAAAACCACAAGGACCTGGAAGACACCTCCTGAAGGAGCAGCCCAGGCTCTTACCTTCACCGGAGGGGTGGCTCCGGTGCCCGAGTGCCGTCGGATCTGGCAGCCATTCTGGTTGGGTCTCTGCTGCTTGTTGTTGAGCTGTGGCTTCTTCACTGTGCCCCCGTGGTCATTCCTGACTGATTCCACTTTCTCTGCAGTTGTCTTGCTCAACAGCTTGTTCAGAGACAAACCCATAAGACCATTAGGGCTACGTTCCACACAAAATGTCACTGAACGGGTTGGGTTGGGAGGGACCTTTAAGGTCATTCAGTTCCAATGCCATGGAGGATCAGGGACACCTCTCACTATTCCAAGTTGCTCAGAGTTCCATTTGACCTGCCCTTGAACACCTCCAGGGATGGGACAGCCACAGCTCCTCAGGGTAGCCTGTGGCAGTGTCTCACCACCCTCACAGGGAAGAATTTTTTTCTATTATCTAATCTAAACCTATTCTCTTTCAGTTTGAAGCCATTCCCCCTTGTCCATGCCCTTGTAAAGAGTTTCTCTCCATCTTTTTTTGAGGCTCTCTTCAGATACTGGAAGGTCACAATTAGGTGACCCCTGAGCCTTCTCTTTTCCAGGCAGAACAATCCTAATTCTCTCAGCCTTTCCTCACAGGAGATGTGCTTCATCCCTCTGATCATTTTGGTGGCCTCTGGAATTGCTCTGACAGATCCATGTCCTTCCTGTGCTGGGGACCCCAAAGCTCCTAGCTCTAGATGATCAATGGATTTTACTGCAGTTACAACCCTAACTTAGAACAACCCTCTTGCATTTAAAATAAAAGTTATTTAAGAGACAAGTTGTAGCCAGAAAACACAGTCTACCCTCCTAACCTCCTTCCTACACCCCAGGAAACTTAGAGCAAAAGCATATTTTTCTGAACACTGGCTTCATACAGAACAGTCTGCACTAGGTATTTCACCCTATCTCCAAGGGTACTCACCACAGAGCTGTTGGCATCAGGCAGGAACTGCCCAAATTCCGAGAGCAGATCCTCCTGGTTCTTGAAGAGGCGAGCCACCTGAGCATAGACCTCCTGCTCTGTCAGGGCTGGTGTGTAGTTCCCTCCTGCCTCCTTGGCATTACGCTGCTCTTTCTGCCAGAGGAAAGAGGAGAGGTGTCAGAAGAAAGGATGCACAAACTATTCAAGTGACAAAGAAAAAACAAACAAACTTTCAGTGATAGAATAATGGAACAGCAAAGGTCTCAGCTTCTTTTATAAAGCATCATACTATATTAATAGTATGACTCTCATATATTCTAAATATCTATACTTATATATACACCATAAATACACCCTAAATGCCCAACTGGCCCTCTAACAGTAAGACACTGACCAAGAAGTGGTTTTTTTTGCTTTTAACATAGAGCTACAGCCACATTGCCTCATCCTGACACGTGCTCATGAAAAATGCCAAACTCAGTTTTTAAACAAGCATTGCAGAGACTTCCAAATAAAGATGATGGATTGAGATCTATTACTTCATACTACTATGTAACTTTTTTAACTTGCCAGACTTCTGCTTAGTTCAAGCAGAATTCAAGACCAGGCTGGAGAGGGCTTGGAGCAACCTGACCTAGCAGAAGGTGCCCCTGCCCATGGCAAAGGGTTGGACTAGATGATCTTTAAGGCCCCTTCCAATCCAAACCAGTCCATAATTACCTGCTGGCCACTGCTAGTACAGCAGAAGACCCAAATGCAAATTTTGGACAGCCCCCAAAGCAAAGCAAGAGAAAGAACCACACACAGGCACAAATTCACATTTCCAACACTCACCTGATACGTATGGAGAATCTCCAGGAAGGCTTTGTAGATGTCTGGCTGTCCCTGGAACCGGTTTTTGATCTTGTTGACATAGTTGATGGCGTGGTTGAACTCCACGGGCTGATTGTTCTGCAGGGATGGTGTGGTGCCCAGAGAGATTGTCACGGGCGTGTGCGGCTGCACCGGCGGCGAGCGCGGCGACGCGTACGGCGGGATTGGGGGCGTCTGCTGGCTGGCAGGGGTGTGAGCCTGCAACTGCGATGGCTGAGGGGAACACAGGCTCTGTTAGCAAGCAGCAGACCCTCCCCCCCTCATGGTCAGGATAAAGCAATTCTAACCCACTTAGGGATAAATAAATAAATAAATAGAAATAGATAAATATTTAGCGGGCCAGCAGAGACTAAACTGCAACTGCGATGGCTGAGGGGAACACAGGCTCTGTTAGGGAGCAGCAGATCCCCTCATGGTCAGGATAAAGGCAATTTTAATCCACTTAGGGATAAATAAATAAATAAATAAATAAATAAATAAATAAATAAATAAATAAATAAAAATAGATAAATATTTAGTGGGCCAGCAAAGACTAAACTGCATCACGGAGACAAAATACCCGGGCCGTTCAAGCAGTTGTTATTAAGATGATTTTCCTTGCTAATTGCTTTGGACTGAAACCTGACAAGAGACACAAACTACCTCAAAAACTTAACAGAGCCAAAATGCATAGATATGGCTGGCTCCCACACAGCCAGTCACTTTGGCACTAGTCAACAATTGTGGGATGAATGGAGGCAATAGCAAGGGAAAACATGAGTTTCTTCAGACAAAAAGCAGGCAGTGAGTAATTATTTTGAATACTCTCAATGGACATTGAACAGCCAGGTGAAAATTTAGTTTTGAGGTGGCATTTTAAATAGAAATGGACGTACTTATTCCCCTCACATTTTACATTTCAAAACTCCTATTAAACAGAGTTTTCAGGACTGAGAATTTAAATAACTGTCTTAGGATGGGCATAAATATCCTGTTACAATATCCTGTCCTGCCTTTACCTGCCTAGTAGGGACATCTTACCTCATTGTCTAGCCTGTCCCTCAAGCTCATTTTAAAGCTTCAGCAAGGACAGTTCAACACTTTGCAGGTGTGACAGGGAGAAAACCACTTATCCCATGGTGTTAAGAAGGAGACTGC
Source organism: Molothrus ater (assembly GCF_012460135.2). Lineage (NCBI taxonomy): Eukaryota > Metazoa > Chordata > Aves > Passeriformes > Icteridae > Molothrus > Molothrus ater. Next base: position 3,629,793 of record NC_050490.2, read on the forward strand.
TACATCTTTACTGAGAGCATGTACCTCTTCAGAAAAAATCCCTGAAACCTAGCACAGGCAAGTTCATTCTGGAATGATCTGCAGTGTCCAGCTTGGCAAATCTTTTACCAAATCTTTCAGCATGTTTTTGTTTGCCATTTCTGAGCAGGAAGTTGCATGTCCCAACAATGTTTGCCCAGAGATCAGCTAACTGCCATATTTTAAATCCTGCTGCTTTTTAACTGCATGTCACCTTTTCCTCTAGCTTTTCCAGGCAATTGTTATCTAACAGTTTAGGGATTAACCCTTGAAACTTTGGAGATCCCATCCCTAAGGCTCTGAAATATTTTCACACTTTGAGGCTAAAATACACAAAATTTCATCTGGAGTAATCTCCTTGAATGTCTATTATCCTGTTCTGTTTCACATAAAATACATCTTTTGGACAGTAGAATCTGGATTATATCTAAACCAGAGTCAAATTTCCTTTGTTACTCAAAGGTCTCTGTTTTGGGCACACACAACCAATACCTACAGGCAATCTCATGGTCATTCTGCTAAACTCTTGCACTTTAGATGTTGTCAATAACTCCTGAACCCTTCCAGCTGACAGCTGAACCAGACCCCTCTACAAAAATCATTCAATCTGAAAACAAGACTTCAAGCAATGCAGAGGTCACCAAATAACAAATGAAGGTTTCCTAAAGATTTAATTGCCTCAAGCATTTGAAATGATTCACACACTTCCACACCAAAGAGAACATCTTTATCATAACCTCTGTTTTATGGGCAATTTCTTGGGACTTTAGGTCTAAGACAATATACTCAAAAGCAGACAGATAGTGTGTGCCCAGTGCTTTAACTAGGAACCTTTTCCCTAGGTTGCTGGATCACTTCTTGAATAATGTGTGTGCCATTTACCAGATGCTCTGACTGTCTTTCAGTTCCCCACTGCCAGCAACAAGGCTTTTCCAAACCCTTAATGTTTTGGAAAGCTTATTTGAATTGCTGTCAAATTAACTACAACTGCATCTTCAAGTTTGAAAATGAGAAACTAATCCAGCAGCAGAAGGGAAACACATGAAGGCTCACAAGTACTGTGGGAAAGCAGCGTGGAAGTTAATTTTTCACCCTCTAGCTGCACACCAGCTTCAGCTGGAGGCAGCAGGATCTCTGTGCTCTCGGTGCAGGTCACCCAGAGCCCCTCACCTTGCTGATTTTGGCAGGTGTGGGCTGTGGGGCCGGCTGTGCTGGTGTCGGGGTCGACTGCGCCGAAGGCTGCGACGGATGCGGCGGCTGCGGCTGCGGCTGGGGCTGCAGCCCGTGCGTGGGGATCTGGTGAACCTGCCCCGGGGTGGTCACGTTCACCATGTCATTGGTCTGCACCTCAATCTTGTAGCCAGGTGGCAGGAAGGTGTTGAAGCCCATGATCAGGTCTGGGTGGCCCTTGAAGAGCTGCGACACACGGCTGATCACCCCCGGAGTGTCGATGCTGGGGAAGGAATAAGATCACAGTGTCACCATCCCCTGGCACCTTGCAGTGGGACAAGGTTCTCCACACAGCGATCTTCCAGTAGACTTTGTTTTCCCCCCTTATCACCTCTAACATATGAAACAATGCAAAACTGAGTCCTATAAACAGACTGCTGAACTCAAGAGTGACATTAGCATTATTTTATCAGCCCAGACAGGGCTTTATATCCATGAGATCCAGTCCCAAGTCTGACCATTATTAATGGGCAGACAACCAGATGAATCAGCTGTCAAGGCTGAACTTGTGAACTCCCACTCTAGGCAGAGATTTAGTATAAATGAAGGGATGCATTTCATTTTCAGAAAATAAAGCACACAACTGCTTTTACATCATTGTCCAGGTGTGTTATTCTGTATACAAAGGACAGAATTCAGCTCCTGCCCTGTGCTCCCATGTCCACATACACTCTTTCTAACCTGGAAGGAAGAAGCAAATGCAGCTTGTTACCTTTGAGATTTAAATTCCTTCATAATATCCAAGAAGTCATTGTAGACCTGTGGCTGACTACCAAACTGTAGCTTCACCTGGTCAAGGTAAGACAATGCATCCTCCACCTGGAGACAGACCAGACAGGTCGTTTTAGCAGAGAAGATTTGATTTCACCTCCCATTGTTCTGTAAAACACTCAGCATTTGAAAACACAGCTGTTAGCCCTGAGCCTGGGCAGGGAATGAAGGAGCAAAAAGCTCATGAGCCTGGTTTGTGTACTACCAGCACTGTTTGAATAAGAGTTACTCACTCCCCACTCCTGGCCCACAAGATAAAACTGTACCAAAAAAAAGACAACAAGGAAAAAAAAAAAAAAAAAAAAAGGCAACACAGATCAGCAGAATTACTCAGAATGAAAAAAAAAAAAAAACCACCAAAACCCAACATGCTCCAAATCTACCATCACTGAAGTGACTGCTAGGATAAACAGAACTAGACTGATTATTTTTCCTGCATTCATATGTGGAAATTATTATGGAAGTGTAAGAATAAGCAGAAAGTGGAAATGACATATTCAGTGTAGTAGATGTCTGCCAGGTACACGCTTGCACTTTTCTCAAAAAACCAGACATTTCAGTTCAACATAGAAGGGCTTTGAAAATGGCAACTGTGGGTGGCAAAATGTTTTACACCTTAAACAGCAAGAGGTTCATGATTTGTGTACCAACAGCCAATTTTCAGAGGTGCAGGAAGAACACCCATGGCTCAAAGTGAGAGCTCTGGGTCCCTGAGCCTCCAGCAGCCTGGCCAAGCACTCAGCAGCTGCAAGAGCAGCACACAGGACCCCTCTTTGGTCTGAAATTAAACAACAGCACGAGAAGACTCATGTATAGCCCCAACCTTGCACCAGCAAAGGATTTTTCATGGATTTCACTGTGAGGAAGAAGCACTCTTTTTGAAACTGGTTTTCAGAGGTTTGTAGAAATGAAGTTTCCTACATTCAGCAAAAGGAAAGGGCAGTGGTTTCCACCAAAACTGGAAAAGACTCACACCGTATTTGGAAGAAGCTGAAACAGGCATCAATTTGTATGTATGTGCCTTCTCCAAATGTAGCAACTTAAAGGGGTTATTTTTGGTGGACTTGTCTCTTTGTTTAAGGGTTTTACAGCACATAATCTGAGAATAGAGCCTTCCTTACTCCCAAATTACTCCCACACAATCACCCACATATGCCATGTGTTCAGAAAAGCACCAAATGTTTTGGTAATTTAACCCATTCATCCAAATACTCTAAGCAATACATTCCTCCTTTCCCTCCCTGCCACAAATCTTTTCCTGGCCAGTCCAATTTCTTTTTATTATGGTTATGTGAAACAACAGGGCTTCAGCTGAAAGAGAAGTCCATTTCTGTGTTCAATAGACTCCCAAACGTGAGAAGCATCAAATCCTTGGGAAGGGGGAAAGGGAAGGGGGAAAGGGAAGGGGGAAAGGGAAGGGGGAAAGGGAAGGGGGAAAGGGAAGGGGGAAAGGGAAGGGGGAAAGGGAAGGGGGAAAGGGAAGGGGGTTAAAAATGGCCAGAAAAAGGGACCTGGCCGCAGAAGGAATTTTGGGAGAGGATGGTTGACATCGGGCAGCTGCTGACATTACCTTGAGCCTCTGGAACTGCTGCTGGCCCTGCACAGGCACGGCTGGGGGCGTGGGGTGCGTGTGGCTCTGCACCACCTGGCTGCCGTGGGGCTGCACGGGCGCGGGGTGGTGGTGGCCGCTGTGCACGGCGGCGATGGCCGGCCCGTGGCTGCCCGAGCTCTGCGGCACGGCCGACACCTGCCAAGGCAAACAGCACATCAGGCACGGCCCCGTGGAGGGAGCAGAGCCTCCCAGCTCCCCAGACACAGCAGGACAGTCAAGGAAGCAGAAGGCAGCTGGTTTGAGCTTTAACCATGAGTGCTAACAGCTTTGCTCGACCAACTCCAGACAGCTCTCATCCCACACTCCAAATACAGGAAAGCCCTCCCTGCAGACACGTGCCAAACGCAGGTTGTCCCCAGCCTGCACACTCACTGCCTGTCCTGTATGTCCCCTGACATAAAGAGCTGGAAAAGGAGGGTAAAATGGAATTTTTAAGCTGGCAAGAGTCAAGGTTCTCTCCTTTCCCTATATGTCACAAGTAATAATCTGAATGAATGAATCTACATTCTTGATAATTCAGTTTGGGTATTAAAAGTCAAATTGTGACTCTGGCATCAGCAGGCTCAGGGGAAAACCCAGCTTGGTATTTCCCCTAGAAAACCAGGGAAAGAACAGAAAGCATGCACTTTTAGGACTTCTTCATACCATAAACCAGGAAAGTTTCAATTTGGAAAATCATTTTCGCAAACTCAGTTTTCCATTCAAGTCTCTTTTAGATGGAACATACTTAATTTAATTCTCATGAACAAAATAAGGTTTGCTTGCTGGTCCATCTAAGTTCTTTTTAGGAAGGACTGCCAGTATCAACACACCCTCTTAGAAAGGGTCTGCCTGCAGCTCTTCAGCTCTGTGGCTGCCACTATCAGTGTGAATATCCTTTCTGCAGAAGCAAGGATGAAGCTGTGGGTAAAATCAGGCACTAGACAGGGAGAGCAGCTCACCAGCAACACAAGTGTGGAAGGTTGAACATACCAGAAATGTGGCAGAGACAAATATCCCACAAATAGCCTTTCCCTGCTCTTTCACTGACAGCTATCTCCAGTGTACTCTTAAAAAGATTTTTTTTCCCTGTTCCCAGCTGCCAGCTCCTTGTAAAGGAGGCAAGAGAGGGAAGAGTGCCACCTAATGACTCTGGGGTAATGTTTTACAAAACATTTCAATTTTCCTGAAAGTCTTCAATCTAAATGCTGATCTAGTCTGTTAAGCTTAAGATCACCCAAGATACCATAAGTCTTTTACAACAGCAAACCTTTTCCTGCTGAAAAACAGAAAAATGGAGGAAAAACCCTTCACAAACCTGACTCTGAGATTCAGAGACCAGGGTCTGAGAGAATCATTAGAAGAATCATGTTCAAGAAAGCCAAGTCACACCATGTTGGTTGGTGAATGAAGCCAACAAAGCAAGCACTGACAACGAGACGTACATTGTCCATTTTTTAAAGGAAACCCCGAGTACCAAAACAAAACTTTGTGTCAAATACAGAACTCTACGGTGCTACAACACGGTGCTGGCTGGCCAGGGAGCTAAGGGCTGAGCACACACACCTGGTAGCTGGGAGTTACAGAGTACTGGATGCCCGTGGCCGACTGCATGGTGTCGGACACCGCCTCATAGACCGGCGGGGCCGGGGCGAGCACGCGGTGCTGGTGCGGGAAAGCCTCGGTGCTGCTGGTGATACGTCTCTGCTGCGACGCATACACGGGAGACTCCTGCTCATCCAATCGCCGCTTCATGCTGAACTCATGCTCGGGAAGCACCTCAAAACCTGGGGAAAGCACACTGGTTAGCACAGGGAAATTGATCCAGCGCTCCTGTCCTGCAGAGATCACCGCGAGCAGGCACGGCGAGTTTCTGTCTGTTCCAGTGCTGGTATCTTGTAAAGGGAAAGTGGAATTAAAGATTAGCTTTCAGCATAAAACATGCAACCGTATCTCAGCACAAAAAGTACAGCCTTATTGTTGTAGGAACTTGAAAGTTAAGGATTTCTTCAGTCTCACCTAAAGGATGTTGCTAACACACAGACCCCAAGCGATGCAGAGCTTGTGAATGCAGTGTTTGAACACAAGAGGCTGGGGAAGGAAGGAGGTGTTACCTACACACCATTTATACTGACAATAGGAAAAAAACCCCTCTTGGACAGTCCAGGTAGGATGACAGCTGAGAGAGATGCTGTGAGAGATCCTAAAGGATGTTGCTAACACACAGAGCCTGAGCGATGCAGAGCTTGTGAATGCAGTGTTTGAACACAAGAGGCTGGGGAAGGAAGGATGTGTTATCTACACACCATTTATACTGACAACAGAAAAAAACCCTCTTGGACAGTCCAGGTAGGATGACAGCTGTGAGAGATACTTTAAAACATGGGAAAAAAGCAGGCTGCAGAATCAGAGTGTGAAGTCGCTTACAAAGCCCCAAAGCATTTAATACATGTGTATTAAGCACATTTCATGTGTAACTTTAGGGAAAGACATAGGTCTACTATACTAGGAGCATTTTGGGTACCACATGCCACACCTGTGGTGCTGCCAGCACCCTGGCCCCACTCAGAAGCTGGATTCCTGCCTGCCTGCCAGGGAGCACAGATCAGCAGCTCCCTCACTTACTCCCTTGTATTTATTTTCATGTTCCTGCCCAACCTCAAGTTGTTTTTTTGCAACTTGATTTCACTTCAAATCCAACAGGTCATTCTGCCACTGTCCCACTCCAAAAGGAGCCATGAATTCCTGGCTCTGTTGGATTGAACCAGTCACCCCAGTACTCTTCACTGCAAGCAAATTCCAGTGCTGTTTTCTGTCCATTGATAGTTATTGCCATCCTTGAGATGTTATCTGCTGTTTATCAAAAGCACAGGCAGCCTGTTAAGATGCTGGAAGGACAGAAAACAGTGAAACCACCCTCTTTTGACTCAGGATCTCTCCAAAGCAAGGCCTTTTCAGTTCAGTGCAGTTAAGACACACTCATTGCTAAGGCAAGCATATGGATAAATGAGAGGGAACAACATTCCCCCAGAATAATGGTAACAGCCAACTGAGCCAATCCCCATCTACCAAGTCAGGACAGCTCTGCACAGTGTAAATCTGTTATTAATCAAATAACCCAAAGACCATTCACTGATATCTCATATCAAACATGGAAACAGGAATCAGCAGGACAAAGGTGCAAATTTTCTTCTCCATGACATAAAACATGGAAAACATTAGGAAAAATTTGTTTTGGAAGGGACCTTAGAGATTATTTCATGGGCAGGGACACCTTCCACTATCCCAGGTTGCTCCAAGCCCTGTCCAGCCTGGTCTCAGACACTTCCAGGGATGGGACAGCCACAGCTCCTCTGGGCACCCTGTGCCAGGGCCTCCCCACCCTCAACAGGAAAAAATTTCTTCCCAGTACCCAATATAAACCATCCCTATTAGCCCCTCCTTTCACTTGGAGAAGGTAGGACAACAAGGAAGATGATTTAATTTATTTCTGAAGTTACTCTCCAAGTTTAACCTCTCAAGAGGTCCCCCAATCACCTGGCAGGTCACAGACAGGAAGCAGAGGGCTCCTTGCTCAAAGTAAAGGAGAAAAGGTCATCAACTGCATCTCAATTGCAAGTTACAAACCCTAAGTAAGCCTGATCCCCAGCACACACTCAGCAAGCAGAACACACACTCCAGGAGCTCACTCCTCTAATGGTGCTGCACTGGTTGTCTTTTCAACCAGTCTCTGCTGATAAATGAAGAGCCAGAAGGTTAACATGGAGCTACTCCCCCCATGGAGCTACTTCACTCAGGCACAGGCCACATTTTGCTTTGCAAAAACAGAGTTTTATGCTAATAAGGCTGGGACTAAACTGAGTAAATCTGGCCTCGCCCCATCCACCCACAGCAGAGCTGGCCAGGATTTTGCATGACAATGGCTGAGTGCATGACTAAAGTCTGGGCAAAGCCTTGGTGGCAGCTATTTACAAGCTACTCACCTACTTGGATGCCCTTCTGCTCTGAACCCTGCTCCCTCAGCCAGCCCTGCCACTCACCTCTGACCTCCCAGGCTGCTTCTGCCCTCACCCTTTCAATACTGTGTGTAGATCCACGTGGTGTGGCGGCTGCTCAGTGTCCCACCCTTGGGTCTCATTTCCCAGAGCATCACTCCACACTCACCCCTTCAGATGCACTCACCAGCCCCTGACGCAGAGGCTGTTTGAGGGCAGAAGATGGCTGGGAGGCTCACGTGCCCTTATGAGGATTAAAATGCCACCTCAGGCTGTCTGAGAAGACTTTTCCCTGTGAAGACACCACAATTCTTGGCCTGTGAGGCCACAGGAATCATGACAGTACCAAGGATCCGTCACCACACACACACCAGCAGCGTGAACATCAGTTTTGGAAGCTCCCAATTCTTGCAGGCCAAGTGTACAATCTTCCAACAATTTAGTTTGCTGTGAGGTTGATAATTGAAACTTCTGTAAAGCAAAAATTAAAGCTCATGTATGTTCATCTTCCCTCTGAATTCCCCTCACCTTCACCAACTGAGCTTGGACTCTGCTTTTATCCAAGCACTGGAGCTGCTTCAGCTGTGAAATTCTGTATTATAAAAGGGTGTGGGGTGTGTGTGTGTGTATATATATATAGTCAATATATAGGTAATAGTCAATAGCAGCAGTCAATTTTCCCAGATAACACCACACTAACTCCCACCAAGGATCTGCAACCCACTGAGTAAGAGTGTCTCACAGCAAACCAGCCATTAATGAAGATTGCTAATTGGCAGGCTTTATTAATCCTAGCAGAGAGATGGTCTCAAAGCTCTGCTGTACCCAGACAGAGACAGGTGATGGTAACTCTGCATCCATCACCACCCAAACCAGAGAGAGAGGGGAAAGCAGACCAGCACCCCAACAGTGACTGGTCTGCATCCTGCAGGAGGAGATGTGGTGCTGAATGGTCCCAAAGTGCATTCATTTCCTCACTGAAGTCCTGCTAATCTTCACCTGGCATCTCCCATCAATCTCCTCTGTTCAAAAGCTGGAGAGATCTGTCCTGCAGAAAGTCCTTCTCCTCCTACAGCCCACCAAAAAAAGCTGAGGAAGGAACAATGAGATGAAACCCAGGACTAGACATGTCATTTTGAACTGATTTAGCCAAAGCATGCTGCTCAAAGGGCCAATTCCACCCACTTCCACCCTCAGTAACAACTGATTTCTCCTTAATGATGGCAAAGCCCAGCTAAGGGAAAGATATTTTGAGAATAAGCACACAACATCAAAGACTTGTACCAAGAGTTTTCCCTCCACATTACAAACAATACTATGCTTATGCATCATCTCAGAAATGCAGCACACATCTCTGGCATCCCCTCACGGACTTTGAAGTGCAGATTGACAGAGCCCCAATTCAAACTGCAACATCTGTAACCTTAATTTGAGGGTTGAAAAGCCCTCAAAATACAGCAGGGACTGAAAGTAAGTCACAAAATTCAGGCACTTTCCTTTGTTAAAAGCATTAACAGGATGCATGCAGGAGATCTTAGCTCCACCTGAGCAGACCAAGTCAAGAATTGAATTCCCTTTCCCCAGCAGCATTTCTACCCAAACTCCCTTTCAACTCCTTAAAAGGAGCACACTTCATTCTGTCTAGGGCAGGATGAAAACTATTGGGTTTTTTTTTCCCCTGAGGTTTTTAGTTTTTAGGCTTTTTGAGGGGTTTTTTGCAGAAAAAGGGAACACACCTCTGGATCTTCCCACCTGTGCCACCTCCGTGCCACAGGTAGGATTCATCAGGCAGACACACACACACAGGATCTTCAGCTGGTAAAGCAAAGGAAAAATTAAGAAAAGCTATGTTGCATCTCAGTAACAATGCTAGAATTATGGAATTTTACCTCACCAGCTTCATCAGAGGGTTTCCCATCCATCTTCCCCACATGAGCTGGTGGGACAGATAAGGGCAAGTGGAGCACATCCCTTTGCCTCTACTGAGGAGAGCAAAGGAGTGGCAAAGCACATCCCTTTGCCTCTACTGAGGAGAGCAAAGGAGTGGCAGTACTGACACAGAAGGAGAAGGAACAAAGAGGGGACGAGGCTGGATTCAGCTGGAGGAGCACTGCAGGGCTCTCCTCCTGCCTGCTCACTGCTCCATGGGAGCAACAGAGGCACCAGAGCCCAGGTGCTCCCCTCTTCCATCACAAAACCACCTCTCTGTGGCAGCTCTGCTCCCCAGCATTTTACCACATAATATCCCAAAAATCTCCATTATTTCTACTACAGGTTTTCCCACCAGATAAGCAGGGTCTTCAGGCATTGGAGATCAGCTGGTAAAGTTAAAAGAAAAAGCCAAATAGAGACTAGGAAGAAAGCAAATTGGGAAGGTGCACTGCCTCAACACCTGTTGGAAACCCAGCATACCTGTGAATAAACACCAGCTCCACCAACAAGCTGTAAAAACCCACTGGAGAGGATTTTGATCCCTCTGAAAAACTGCAGGGAAATTGCAGAGCTGCAGAGGATTCGTTTAACACACGTGAGGGCTTTTTAAAAGGTTTTCTTTCGAGGGAGAGAGGACTCAAAAGTAGGGAGCAGCAAGTGTAAGTGTCAGCTCTGCTCCCGGAACAGTCACGGATGTCCTGCAGGACACATCCCACACAGGATTATGGAGGAGTGCACAGCAGTGCCTGCTGAAAGGAGCCAGCTCAGGTTCCAGCAGTGCTGCTAACCCAGCCACACGACTTCCAGAACATGACCCAGCTTGTTCAGCAGTCACTGCTACACTTTGTTTTTACGGTGCCACACGGCCCTGCAGCACGGGGATAACCCCTTGGGCACGCTACAGAAAGGCACATCCGGGATCAGAGCATCATTCCAAAATGAAATGAGAAGCATCCTTAGGAAAAGGTGCTGGAAAAGCACGACCTGAAGCTTTGGGAGCAGTTGGGGGAGTTTTCTGCAGGGTGACATCGTGCCAGCACTCACCAAGAGGCAGATGGGACACAAAAAAACCCCACTCGTCCAGATGGGGAACAAGTTGGTGAGGCATTGATCCCTGCTTTGCCAAAAAGTGGCCCAGGTGCCAAACACCACCACAGACACAATCCAAAACACGCTCAACAGAGCTCAGAGCATTGTTCTGCCCTGTTTCCTAACTGCACCTACCCCATGCACAGAGGGAATGATCAGAATCCTTTTATTTAACCAAATGAAAAAAGACAAGACCCCAGCAGGGTTGGAAAAAAGTAGCCTGGTCCCAAAAGCACAGCCCAGGCTGAAGTGACAGCTATTATGGGGCTCTTTTCTGCTCCAGCTCCAACAGCCATAAAAGCTTTCCAACGCTGGAGAAGTCCAGAACAGCAATCTGGACAGAAAACGATTCATAAAACCTGGAAACGTAAATGATCCGCCTGCCAATTCCAACACGATGCTCCCAGCCCCACACGTGCCAGGAGCCTGAGCAGAGGGCTCCCCCAGCAACCCAGGCTGGGCCAGGGGGAGAGCATCCCCCTTCCCCACACTGCTCACAAAACCAGCCTGACTTCCCCCAAACTTGAGTGAATTAGTGCTGTTTTTTTGGATGAACGACTACGTTGCAGCATCTCAAACTAATTCATGCTGAGACCATGTGTCTTCAGCAGAAGCAGAAGGTGGGAGGGATGAGGAGAAGATACTCTGGGGGGAGAAAGCACGATTTCCTTTTGCAAAGAGCGTACCCATGTGAAAAACCGCTAACTTCACCTCAGCAGGGGAAAAAAAAAAGACCCTAAAAAGTTAAAAAGTGGTTTTCTACTCTTGGAGATACAGCACAGGCTGACACCTGGCTGCCAAGGCACTTTATGCGATGAAGGAAGTTTTACAGATGCTTTAAAATTAGTGTATTAAAATAAAATGCCATTTTAATTTAAAATACTGCACTATACAGCTAATCCTATATAGTAATGCTTACTTTTCTGAAACTGTATTTTTTTAAATAATTACGAGTCAGGAGTGGAAAATGGCCAGTACAGATACAGCTGTACTGAATTAAGTTGGGCATTTTCCACTTGTTTACTGAGCCTGCACGTTTTAGCACAACCTAAAGCAGCAAGTTAAAAGAAACATGAGGTGTTATGTCAGCCTTAAGCTACACTTTAACACACAGACCAGGTTTAGGTTCCTCTGGACAGCGTGGGAGACTGAAAATCCATGCACAGCTGGAGATGCCTTTGATAATGAGTTTAAAATAGAGCTGACACAACTTATTTTGCCCCATTTCAGTGGTCCAAATAAATACATTTCTTCAGGGATGCAATTTGTATCTGAGCACATGTGCTATTCACACAAATAATGACTGTTAAAATTCAGAATGGCTCTGAACCCAGGCCAGGAAGAGGCAGAAAAAACAGAATTTAGTAAAGCAGACACAAAGCACAATCATACTTTTAAAGCTACCTGAACTCCACCAGCCTCCTGCTATCAAAAAAACCCAACCCTAAAGTAGTTTCTAGAGATTTACAACAGCCTGAAGCATTTAAAAAAAATGGATGAAATACCAATGTAAGCATCTGCCAAGTTCAGAGCACGGGAGGACGCGCAGAGGGCTCCGGCTCGCTATTAAAATCGCGGATAAATTAACGGGTGCACGAGGAGCTCTCGGGTTTCCGTGCCTGTGCCGCTCCAACAGGTCCTTTCGGAGAGCCGCGCTGCGGAGCGGGAGAGCTGCGAGAGCCACGGGGGAGCCTCGGCCAGCCCGGAGCCGCCGCGGAGCGCCCGTGCCGCGGGGACCGGCACCGGCACAGCGCCTTCACGGCAACTCCGCCGGGAAGTTGGGCGAACACCGGCACTGGGGAGCACCGCGCCGCCCCCCCGGCTCTCGGAACGCCCCCCAGGCGGGCGGGAGCCCCGGCGCGCGGTGCGGCCGGTACCGGGGCCGTGCAATGCGGGCGAGCGCTGCCGGGGGCGGTCCCGCCGCAGCCCGGGAGCGGCACCGGGCGGAGGGCGGGCGGAGGGGCGGGGGGAGGAGGCGGCGCCCGGCTCGCAGCGCGCCCAGCGGCCGCCGCACGCTCCGCCCGCCGCTCCCGCCATGCCGGGGCCGGGACACCCCGGCGGGGCGGGGCGGGGCGGGGCGGGAGGACGCGCGGCCGCCCGCGCGGGCCGGGGCTCCCCGGGGAGCCCCGCCGCGGGCACCGACCGGCCCCCCCCCCCCCAACCCCGCGCCGCCGCCGCACCGGCGCCGGGCCCCGCCCCCTACGGATCGCCGGAGGGGGCCGGCCCCGGGCCCGGCGGCCTCCCGTCCCCGCCGCCCCGCTCTTCCTTACCTCGAAGCGGCTCCTGGCAGCGGCCGGGTCTCCCTCAGGGTCCGGGGGTGGCGGGCACCTCCCGGGCGGGCGGCGGGGGCGGGCTGTCCCCGGCGCAGTGAGAAGGGGGGGTCCCCGCGCCCCTCCTCCCGGAGGGGGGGGGGCGGGCGGGGGCGGCGCCGGTGCCCCGGCGGGGGCGGGGGGCTCGGCCGGGGGGGGTAAGATGGAGTAACCGTCTGTCGGCCGCCGCGGCGGAGCGCTGCCCGCTTCTCTGTTCCCCGGGAAATCCCGCCCCTCCTCGCGCAGGGGGGGAGCCCCGAGCGCCCGTTGGCTGAGACGCGCGCCCGTCACCGTCTCGGCCAATGGGAGCGCTGGCCCCGCCCACCAGGCCCTCCCCTATTGGCCACGGCCCCCAGGAAGGGGATGTGGAGAGGAAGGGAGGGAGGAGAGGAGGGGGGGGAGCGACCGCCGAAGAAAAATGTCCGTATAAGCAGCGCACCCCGCCCCCGTCCCGCCTCTCCCGCCGCCCTATTGGCTGCGATACCAAAACTCCAACCAATTGGAGAGCGGGGCCGCGCCGCCGTCACGGCGAGAAGCCCACCCACGCGGCGAATTGGCCCCGCCCGCCACCGGCGAGACCACGCCCCCCTCTCTGGGGAGCCCTTTTGTGGAATGTTTACATCGCGGCCGCGGCCCGCGCCAGCGGCTCCCCCCGTCGTCCTCCCCCGGGCCCCGGGTCCCGGTGCTAACCGGTTCGGCGGCGGGAGGGGAGGGGGGGGCTTGGCGGCGGGGCCCGGGCCCGGGGGCGGTGCGGCGCTGCCTTTTGTCCCCGACCCCTTCACTTCCGGGATGGCGGCGCCCCACGTGGGGCGGGTCGGTTACACGTGCGGGCGGGGGGCACAGGGCGCACACAGACACTCGCTCCCGCACACGCCCCGCACACTCGCACACGCTCACACTCACGCACGCACGCACCGAGGAGGAGGAGGGGGGGGGGCCGTGGGCGGTGCGCGCCGCGGGGGGCGGCGCCCTCAGCCGCTGTAGCCAATGGCATGCCAGGAGGGGGGCGTGGCCACCGCGGCAATGGCCCCCTCCCTCCGTTCCCCCCCCCGCACACACACACTCAGTCACTCGCCTCCCCCCCCGCCCGTCGCGCGCTTCCCGCCGGCGGGATCCGGAGCGCGCGCGCGCGCTTCCCTCCCCTCCCACCCCCCCCCTTTTCCCTCAGGTTCCCGCCCGGCCGCCCGCCCGGCCCTTGGGAAGCGATTCCCGTGAAGGGGGGCGAAGCTGGGAAAGTGCGTGTGGGGGAAGCAGCTGTTACCTACCCTCAACGCGCAGGCGAGCAGCCCTGAATGGAGGGGGAACTCCCCCCGGGGCGGATTGGCCCCGCGGTGCCGATCGTCACGGCCGCACCGCCCACGGCGGGAGGGAGGGGGGCCGCGAGCGAGGGGGTGTGAGGGACAGGCCTCTCCCGGCGGCGGAGGGCGGGAGGGAGCCGGGCGAGCCGGTGCCCCCGCGGCGGCAGCCGGCCTTCCCCTCCGCTAGAACACGAGCTGGACGTGGGGGTTGATGCCTGCAATCACCGTGTTTGTCTCCCTTTGGAAAGTTGTGGAGCGGGCTGCTGGGCTCCCCAGACGGAGGCTGCAGCAGCCAGGCCTGGCCGCCCCTTAGTGCTCGTCTGGGCATCTAGAGCGTGCTCGGGAAAGGGTGAAATACAAACACCCATGTTCCACACTTCTGTTAAAATGTGTGTTTCAAGCACCTTTACTCAAACAAGGTCCAAATCTCCTAGTTGTATTTTTTTTTTCTTTCCAGCTGTTCTTCCCTTTCTCAGAGCGGGAGAGCGTTGCAGGCGCAGGCAGTGGGGTGGTGCTGGGACAAGCAGAGGAGCTCTCTCCTCTGTCTCTCTGTAGCTGGGAGCTGCAGCTCGGTTTAACCCCTGGAAGGGCTCTCGACACGGGGGTTTGAGCCTGCACGGGCTGCGGTGCCACTGGAGATCGAGACTGAGCCTTGGAAACCGGAGGCAAGGAAGCAGAAGGGCTGGGAAATGAAGCGCTCTGGAGCTAGGCTCTTTCCAAACTCCCAGGGTACAAAATTACAAGCACTAAAGTAATCGTCATTAGTGAGGCGTGCACGCAGCCAAGAAAGCCAAATGAGACAGGTGGGCACAGCGATGGCAGCGCCGCTTTAGGATTGCCCTGCAATGCCTTTAAATCCCCGTTTCCAAACTCCAGCGGAACTTTGGATTTCATTCTGTGGTGTTACTTTTGCCTGTGGTGGCTGATCCCCATCTCTGGGCTACTCCAGGGAAGGGGAGATCCTCCAGGCATCAGGCTGCTTGCACTCAACAGCCCATTTTTCCCACCGCTCTCCAAACAATACAAAGTTTTTCTTTCCAGTAACTTTTGGCTGTCTGCGTGAAGTGACCATTTCCAGAGAAATCCTTGTTTCTACTGCTGAGCAGGACCTGCTGGCACAGAAGGAATGGATGGAACAAAACATCATGTTGTGCAAGAGGACTGAAAATGCTGGCTTTGAGAAGAAATGCAGCCCTGGAAATAGTAAGGGAGGGTGAATGTTTGGGTTGTTTTCCCATGGAAAAGGTTTACAACCTTTTCCTCCGCCTCCAGCACAGATGGGCTCTTCATCCCTCCTCGAAGGGAGCAGCATATCCGAGCTGTTCCCATTCAGAGCCAGAGTTGGTTATCTTCCTCCCTCTCCTCTGGTTATTCCTATCAGATACCCAGCACACGAGTCTTGGAAACGTTTTGGTTCTCTGTGCCCACATCCTGTAGGATTGAGCTAGAATGTACAACCACCTTTACCATGTGCACAGAGCGGGCTTGGTTGGGATTTCACAGCCAGTGGAAAAGAGACATGGGCTGGGCACATTCGTGGGGCCACGTGGGACACTTGGCATCACCTGCAGCTTTCTGATCTGGACCCAGCACTTCGCCAAAAGCCCCGCTGAGCCACAGAGAGCTGCTGCTGACAGCACAGGATTAACAATGAACTGCCAACACTCCCCTCCTGCACGTGTGCTGAGAAAGCCCAGCTGGGTGAAAAAGTTTGGCAGTGAGGAGGTAGGGCCCCAGGAGCCTTCCTTCAGAGGATGAGAGCTCTCTTGGAGGAGCCACCCTTGCAATGGGTGCCTGGAGGGAAACTCTGGGGCAGGCTGAGCCAGAGGAGCAGATCACACTGCCTGGGCTGATGCTGCTCCAGGAGACAGCTGGGTGGAAAATGGTACCTGGAAGGATGGGACACTGCAGCTGAACCAGAATCACTCTCAGGCAGGATGTGCACACCTCCAGGGGTGCTCCCAACACCCACTTCTCTCTCTCCAGTGCACTTTGCCCTGGGACATGCAGCCCTTCCAGACAGATTCCCTGCTGCCTCTGGTTCTTTTCCAGCCTTCCAGTGCTTGTGTCTGACCTCACTTTGGCACAGCCACGCCACAGTCCACCCAAAGAGCACAGGGGAAAGCTTCTCCCTGTGCTACTCCTAGAAAGACACTGGCATCCCTCACTTTTTTAGGCTCCAGCTGAACAAACACAGGTGCTGCTCTTCACACCCGCCAGCTGCCCTGCTCTGGGGCACGAGCTCTCTGGCTGGCTCTAGGGCTTCATTTGCACAAGCTGCCTTTTTTGTTCCCTCATCCCTAAGCCTCAGGCTGCTGCTGCTCTGGGACTGGCATTGCTTGCACCTGAAGGCACTGGGGCTGCCTGACAGCCCCAGGAGTTCCCCCTAATTTTTGTGCCCTCCATGCCAGCTCAGAGGGGATCCAGAAGCACAGAGGCAATGCCTGCACCCCCAAATCCTGCAGCAGAAGGTAGCAGCAGGCAGATACCATGGCCAGACAGGAGACTGATATCCTGAGGCTTGTCAAGGCCCTGGGAAAAGAGGCAGGAGCTTGGAGCAGGGTGGCTTGTGTCCCCCCTGGCTACGCCAGCTCATTGTGCTGCCTTCCCTCCTGACACTATCCTGCCTGCCCAGGAAAGCTTCCTGCAGCCTGGTTATCTCTGTCTCAGCCTCACCCAGGCCAGAAGAAGCCCTAAACACAGCCTTGTGCTCCTCAAAGTCCACATTTAGCCAGGGATAAGGCCAGAGCCAGCTGGTTTTTAGAGATCACAGCCCATGCAAAGCCCTGAATTCCCTCCTTCTGTCCTGCCCAATGCCCCCACGACAGCAAAGAGGACTGGTCACTGGTGGTATATTTATATATCAATACAAATAAAAACAAAACAACTCCCAAAAAAGTAACAACAACAAAAAGGTTTCTCTGAGAGCAAAATAGGAACATTTACAAATACTTCTGGCTCTGGCTTGGATCAAGTTAATGTTAAATACAAAAAAAAAAAAAAAAACCAAACACAAAAAACCCCCAAAAGAAAACAAAACAAAACCGCCCAACCCCTGCGCCCCCCTCCCCCAAGATTATAAAAAAATAAGAATATACACATTCAAAGAGCTTATTACAGTATAAAGCTGGGGAGGCCCAGGCAGTGGCAGGGCTGGGGCTGGGGCAGGACTCGTTGCTTCTCCAGGGTTTGGGGTTTACTCTTGCTCAGCGCTTTCCCAGCCCATGACTCAACGCAGGACTGGGCCTGCGGGTTCCCAGTGGCAGCTTGGGAAAGCCAGGCAACCTGGAGAGCCGGTCGGTCCCCACGGCCCCGTCACCCTGTCACCTCGTACCTAGTGACTCCCTCAGTGGCACCCAAGGGCCAGGGGATGCCTGCCAGCTCAGCACCCCCCAGACAGACAACCCAATCCTCCAGATCCTCCCAGGAGCACTGCTGCTATCTCTCTCCGTGGGGAGGATGAGACAAAGAAACAGAGGGGACACCATCAGGTGTCCTTGTGCCTCTAGCGGGACGGACACAGGAGTGGGTACTGGGTCCCAACGCTGCCCATGAGGGGAAATAAGGGCAAGGGGGAAGACAAGACAGAGCCAGGACCAAACTCACCGCTCCAGAGATCACAGCAGTGAGGTGGCAGGACAGCGGGGACCCTTGGGAGCTGCTAAAGGGGAGGTTGTATATATGTATCTATATAATAGCCGGGGTGTCACAGCGGGGGTATATTATATACACACATACATACAGACACACACATGGAGCGTCAGGTGAGACCGAAGCACGTGCCTCTTCCTCAGCCCCAGGACTGGGAATACATTTCCTAGGACTTTGCAAAGACCCTCTCTAGGTACATCTTAGGTGGTCCCAACAACAACAAAAAAACCAAAAACAAAATTAAAAAACCCAACAACTCGAAGAGAAGACAAACCACCTCCCCAACCATCCAAACCCAACCGAAACACGACGGAGAGGAGTCAGAGCCCCTTCCCGTGCCGGCAAAGTGGCAGCCACCGTTTGGGTTGAATAAGGCACAGTTCCATAGCAGTGCTGACAGCTGAGGTGCTCTGGCCCTGCTGAGTCCCGGCGGGGCAGCCCCCGAGGATGGGCAGCGGCGTCCGAGGGAGGCGGAGGGTCTCAGTGCCCCGGCGAGCTCTTCTCCTGGGCGGCCCGGCTGTGGTTGGTGAGCAGCAGCCCCTCGCGCTGGGCGTGCTCCAGGATGGCGGTGTAGCAGAAGTAATACTGCTCGGGGGTCTGGATGCTGAAGGCGCGCTGGCTCCGCATGCGCAGCACTGTCTGGTAGATGTTCAGCGTGCCCACGTCCTGCAGCTGTGACAGGCAGATGTCCAGCGCGCAGAAGGTACCTAGGGACGACGATGGGATGGCATCAGACACCGAATGGCACCATCACCGCCCCTTGTGAGAAATGGAGTGCTGGTGCTCAGCCCTCCACTGATCTCCTAAGGGCATCTGGGGACTTCTCCCAGGTCTGATGGTTGTGGGAAGTCCTGAGGACATGTCTCAGCTTGCAAACACACCGTGGGTTCTTGTAGTGTGTTTTTATACTTTGTAATACTTTGAAGTGTTTTGTTTTGTATCCCTGTATTTTTCCCAAATGGTTTATCCCAGACTGTAGCCCCCTCCCTTTACCTGTGTAATCGCTCTCCCTTGCTGAGATCATCCCCAAACCCCCACCCTGGCTCTCTGTCAATCACTCAGCCTCCCATCCCCTCCATCTAGAAGCTTTGGTCTAGGTCTTCGAGTGATTAGCCAGAGGCCAGGGGTCAGCCCCCCAAGCCTTGCCCCACACGCTGTCCTAAATGTCTACCCCCAGTACCCATCTCTTAGAGTCACTTATTGGTTAGTAAAATGTTATCTACTTTGGGTTTCCACCTCCCTTTAAATGTAACCTTGGCACATCTCCCGGGGCTCTCAGCAGGAGGCCCCTGAGGTGCAGGAGCTCCCCAGAGCCCCTGAATAAAACCTTGGATTAACCCCTGCTAAGAGTCGGCCCTTTATCTTCTACCGATGTCTCTGGTGTCTCTTGTGCTGCAAAGGCGCCCACCCAGGTGCCCTCAGTACCCTCGGGGCACACACAGAGAGTGTCTCCCTGCTGTCAGCCCAGGTGCCCTCAGCACCCTCGGGGCACAGAGAGTGTCTCCCTGCCAGCCCAGGTGCCCTCAGTACCCTCGGGGCACAGAGAGTGTCTCCCTGCCAGCCCAGGTGCCCTCAGCACCCTCGGGGCACAGAGAGTGTCTCCCCGCTTTCAGCTGTGTTGGGGTTGCCCCCCTGGTGTCTGCCGACTCGGGACTGGCCGAGGGTCCCTGAGAGGCTCCCCAGAGAGACAGAGACAGTGGATCCCCAGGATGGAAATGCCTCAGGAAAGCTGGACCTGTCACCCCACCATTCCCAATCCTCCCCCACACCCATTACCTGTCCTGCCAATGCCAGCGCTGCAGTGCACCACAACTGGGGGTCCCCCGGGGTGGCCCTTGAAGCGAGGTCCCAGGGCGCTGACAGCCACTCTCTGCTGCTGCTTCACTGCCCCCAAAAAGTCAATGAGAGTGGCAGCGGAAGAGGGGACGCCATAATCTGGCCAGCTCAGGTACTGGAAGTGGGACACCAGCCGCCTCTCCCTGGTCTGGGGAGAGCAGGGGGTTTAGACTCTCTTTCCTCCCCTGACCCCTGGTGCCCCCATGCCATTCCTCCACCAGGCAGCTGTGCCCACGCACCTCTGAGCTGTGGATCTCCAGGATGGTTTTCTTGTAATGGTTGAGGTTCTCTACGCCCAGGTTGGTGATGGTCAGGGCCCCAAAGCACACCTGGAAATCCTTTTCCAGGGGCCAGTACTGGCCGCACTTCCTCCTGCCTCCCTCCTCCAGCCTGGGAGCATGACAACAACAAGCTGATAATGTCCTCCTTGTCCTGCCTGAGGCATCTCCCATACCACCCAGCCTTGGTCCTTTGGGGATCCCACAGGGAACAAACAATCTATCCTTGACCCAATGTCCCACCTCTGTGGGGCTCTGGCTGGCACCGCTACTGCAGGATCACTGCCCCGAGCCCAGCATTGCTTATCCCACACCAGAACTCCTCATTTGGCACAGAGAAAGAGGGCTGTGACCCTCCATGAGCGCTCACCGGGTTGTCATTACAATCACCAGGACGTTCTGCTCCCACACCATGCGCCAGAAGTCACTGTAAGTGTTTTCCAGAGGCCCTGCAGGGACAACCAACACATCAGCCCAAAACCTCATGGATCTGGGCAACCCCCTGCCCAGTGGAATCCACCAGCCCACCATCATCCCCTCCAGGAAACCACAGTCCCTTCCTGTAGGGGCTGACCCAGGTGTGGATCCGTGAACAGTCTGGAGCTGCCACTGACTGTCACCTCCAGCACTGTGTCCCTATGGCTCAGCACTGATCCTGCCTCTCTGCTCATCCCTGGGCAGATGGGGCAAATCCAGAACTAGGATAGGGGCAGGGAGAGGGAGGGCTGCTATCATGGATGAAGATGAATCCCCTTGCTCTCTTCCAGGAAAAACTTCAGTCCACTAGCTGGAAACTGAGAGGGGATAAATACACCCAGTGAGGAGTAAATACCCCCTGGGAGAAGGGGGACCTGCTGGGCAGTGCCCAGCTCCTGGGATGTCCCCCATGGCCAGCGGCTGACACTGGGCAGAGAGGTGGAACCCATGGGTGCACCAGGAGCAGAACATCCCCTTGTTGACTCAGCCATACCCTGAGTGCCGATGTAAGCATTCCTCTGCTTGTAGCCATCCATGAAGCTAGCATTGATGTAGTCAGTCAGCTGCAGGGAGAAAAACATGGGTGAGATAAAGCCTCCAGACCCCTGGGACAGCTGTGCCAGCTTCCCACATGACTGTGGAGTTCCCTCCTGGGCTGGCTCACCTCTGGGCGGCTGTATGGCTTTGCCAGCTTGACACGGGTTTGGTCCAGGCAGGGCACGTCCCCGTACCGGTTCTTGTCCTGGTTGTAGGGTGCCCTGGAGAGGGATGCAGGGATGTATTCCAGGCAAGGCAAAGGCAGCATCCCTCCCTCTGTGCAAGCCTCTGGGGCCCGTAGCCTGGGCTCTGCTGCCATCACCTGGCCAAAGCCTCGGGAAGCAGAGTCCCGGCCACGTCCTGGTCCCTGCTGTCCTCTGCAGCTCCCCCTTATTCCCAGAGGCTGCAGGACCCACAAAAGGGCTCCCACCATCCCTAGGCTGGGGCTCTCTGTTGCTAACCCAAAGCCCCACACCATGAAGCAGCTGATAGCCTCCACCCAGCAGCAGAAGCCTGGGGTGGGGGTGCTCACAGCTTTTTGGGGTGAGAGGGGCACCTGGCTCCCTCCCACAACTCACAAAGAGCAGGCGAAGGTGCCGGCCGGGCTCCTACGCCGAATGTCTTCGTACTCCTCATAGATGCCACGTTTCTGCTTGTGGCTGACATGATCCAGCAGCTCCTGCAGGGTGACAGACTTGGGCCCGGGGACGTGGACGGAGCCGTTATCTTTGGGGGCCGCCAGCGGCACCAGGATGAGCTCGTCCAGGGGGTCGGGGTGCCCGTTCTGCTGGGGCAGGAACCGGCAGTTCCAGCTCAGAGGGTCCAGTTTGAGGGACCCTCCGAGGTACTCAGGGAGGCATTCCCGGGGCAGGTGATCCTTCAGCTCTGACATCTTCACCATCTGCACCTGTGAGAGGAGGGGAAAGGCAGGGGTCACTCCAAGAAGGCTGGAGAGGATTCACCAGGGATGGGGACAGGGATGCCAAAGGTCTGGTGCTTGGCAGCTTCCAGCAGATGGGGCTGAATGGCACAAGCTGCTTCCACCACCCTGGCACGAAGGGAAAGCAGCCTCAGCCCTGCCTGCTGAGGGTCCTGTGCCAGGAGGGTCCCATGCCAGGAGGGTCCCCACTCACCCGCTCCCGCAGCTTCTCCTTCAGCAGCAGGCTGATGATGGAGTAGGGCACACGGAACCACATGGGTGCTCCCACGATGAAAACCTTCTTGAGCCGAGCTGGGAAGGCACCCTGTGGGCATGAGCAGGGGGTCAGACCTACTCTGCTGTGGCAGGGGACATATCCCAGTAGAGGTGACAGCAGCTAGCACAGGGAACCCATGAGGGCAATGCCACGTCTGAAGTGTGCCTCGCATGCTCACAGCTGTGCTTGCTTTTATGACTTGATACAGAACCAAATTACTTCCTTGGAATTAGGTAAGCAGAGGGTTTGGCTCCACAGGGAGAGGTGAAGACTGGGAACCAGGATTATGCAAAGAACACACCCCGGCCAGTATTTACTCTTATTGATTTTCTTTCCGGAGAAGGGAGGAGGCACCAAATGCCAGCACGATTAAAAAATAATTTGCATCTGTTTTCCCAAAAGTGCTGCCAGCAGCTGTGAGAGGAATCCAGCCCGGGGACAGCTGATCCCTCCCGCCCGCGCCACACCGCAGCCACAGCCGGGTCCAGCCTGGCAAGCTCCCAGTGCCTCCCCGAGGTCCTGCAGCTGGTGCTCCTGGCTGAGACGTGGTCAGCGTGGTCTGGGGGGCAAATTGATGCCAAAACCACAGGACTTTGGGTTCTTGGTGAGTGAGTGGCCCACACACTGTCCTCAGATATCAGTGAACCCCCAGGTATCACCTTGAGCAGGTTGAGGATCTTCTTGCTGAGGTCCAGCTCGAAGTTGGTGTACTGTGACCCTGCCATGTCGTAGATGAACACCAGCCCGTTCCTTTGTGTCTCAAAGCTGAGAGGAGGAAAAGAACAACATCAACCCCACAACATGCAACCACCTGGCTCCTGCACCACCAGCTCTGCCCCACACTGACCGCCGAAAATCCCTTCCCATGCTTCCAGAAGGACTCACAGACTCAAACCTTGCTTCTTCCCAGCTGCTTCACCATCTCTTCCTACAACCGTCATTTAAGCCTGAGTTGTGCCTTAAGCCTGCCTCAGCAGCATCACTCGTGATGGGTAAGGTCAAAAACAGAAAGAGCCCAGCAGGATAAATGGCAGGGGAATGTCCTGGGCTTATATTTTTGGCAGGGCTCACGTTACGTCTGTCTGATGGTGGGGCTGCCTCCTCCCCAGCCAGAGCCTGAAGGAATCCAGGACTTTGCTAAACTGAACCCAGGGCGTGGACGGGGCAAGGCTGCAAAGAGCCTGGCTCAGGGCTTGGGGGATTTTGCTCCCCTGCTGAACAGCTCCATAAGGAGGACTGGCTGGAGCTCAAACCAGGGAATTTCAAGCTATGAGGAGCAGTGATCTCCCTGGCAGGGAACGTGCTCCCTGGGGACCCTGCAGTGTGAGACAGGGTACCCCTGCAGAGGCAGGCTCACCTCTCCACAGCTCGGTCCAGCAGGTAGAAGAGAGCCTGGAGCACCACGTGCTGCACACTCTTGCTGGGGTGGTGCAGCTTGGCTGTGAACAGGGCGATGGAGGCTCCCGAGGGGTCCCGCACGCTCTGCCAAGGAAACGGGGTCAGGTTCCTGAGCACCCCCGTGGAACAGAGCTGGGATAAGCCACCCAGCTGGGAGAACTCCCTGGGGGACACCCCACTTACCAGAATGGTGAATTTCCCACTGAGCAGCTCCGAGCGCAGCGGCTCCTCGTGCGGCTTCAGCTTCACAATCCCCTCCTTCAGCCGCGTCTCCTGTGGCACAGAGGGCAGTGACAGGGGGCACAGTGGGCACAGGCATGGCCCACCTCTGCCCCATGGGGCACCTAGCTGTCCCAGGGAACCTCTGCTCCATGGGATCATCTTCCAGTACACCCCCCAGTAACAGAAGGAGCAGCCTTGCAACACCAGGCTGGAAAAGGCAATCATGGATGTATATCCCTAACATATAGGGAAATGCTCAGTGGGCAGCACACACCAGCCAGGAGGGCACCCCATGAGCTGCTCCCAGAGCACGGGAAGGCATTGGGATCGGTGAGATCTCCATGGCAACCCGCCTTGGCTGAAAAAGGATTTTCCAGCTGGATAAAACTTGTAAGGGAGAGAGAAAAAGAAAAAGGAGGAGGGGGAGGGTGGTCCCAGGGAGCAGGAAGCCCTCAGATGGGGGGTTCCCATGTCACTTACCCGGTAGGAGTGGAAGAGCTCGATGGCCCGCAGGACGTCGAACTTGCGGGCCATGAGGAACTTGACAGCCACGTTCCAGGAGAGCGGGGACACATTGTACTGGCCTGTCCACTTGTTGATCTCCTCCAGGAACTGCTTGGTGGCCTGTGGGAGAGATCAGGGACATGCAGTGAGACAGGGTGAAAGGAGGAGGAGAAGGAGGAGGGGTGGCCAAGGAGCATTCCTGGTCATTGTGGAGATACAATCCTCAAAAGACCCAGCAGCTTCTCGGGGTGAAGCAGGGAGCTCCATCACAAAAGGGTAAGGGCAGTGGTGATGGAGACGGCAGAAATGCTGCATGGGAAAGGGAGCAAGGGGTGGGAAAAATGGCCTGGAGGCTGGGGTACACTTATGGAAAGGAGAGGGGAACTAAAAGGAGGATTTTACAGGTAGCAAACTCCTATTCAGACACAGCACCCCCAGCACAGCCCCATCAGCTGGCAGTGGCCTCCTCGGGCTGCAGCTCCACCATGGGGCAGTGAACTCGGCTGCGGGAACACAGGCAGTGACACTGAGGGCTGACATTTCGACCTGCTACAGGCCATGGACCAGCTCGCCCAGTAACACCAGTTTCACACATCATGGAACACCAGGAGGGTCCCAGGACGCAGCTTTGCCTTCTGCCGTGGATTGATTCCCTGTCCCACACAGGAGCCCCAGGGGAGACAGGGCAGTGCAGCCCAGTCTTCCACTGCATCCTGCTCAAAGGATGCAGGCAGCATGGAGGGAGACACCAAAATGCCTTCCTCCTACCCAGGCATACACCAAAATAAAACAGCTTCCAAGCTCCCCAGAGCAGAGGATGGTGAGCAAGGAAGTGGAGAGGGAGGGGAGTGCTGAAGGCTGGCTCCGGGAGGGAGGGAGGCAGCCAGGCGGCGGTGTAGGATGTCAGGCACGGAGTTACTGGGAACTATTCAGAGTTACTGGGAGCTATTGAGCCAGAAAAGCTTGTCGGTGTTAATGACTTCCGACAGGAGGAAGCGAAGGGCCGGGGTTTATCGGCGGCGCGAGGCTCGGCAGGGACAGGGAGCCCCTCTCATGGGATGGGCCAGAGGAGCCCAGCTCATCCCAGGGGTCTCTCTCAGCACTCTGCAGCCAGGAGCTCCCTAACCTGGTCCCAGAGTCACACAAAGCAGCCAGGCAAGCACCACAGGAAAATAAATGGGGCAATACAGGAACCATCTTCAGCCTTAACACAGCACACATCCACACATACAGGAATATATTCTATCTGTAAACATATCCTATCAATATATCCTGGGCACATCTCTGCTTTGCCAGGGCATCTCCTGTGGCACCCAGCTGCTCAAAATCCAGGGCTGCAGATGCAAACCCAAAATAAGTGAAGAAGATCCTTCCCCAGCACATGCAGGACAGACAAGGTATGGGAGTGAGAGCCAGGTACAAATCTCACTTCCCTTGGACGAAGACCAGAGCTGACACCACAGCCTGAGCTGGCAATGATACACCAAGATAACGGGAAGGGAGTCCCCAGATGATGGGAAGAGAGGCCTAAAGGGCATGATGGCAATGAGGAGAGGATGCAGCCTGCAGTTCAGGTCTGATTCCTCAACATCTAACCCGCCACACTTCACACAATCCCATTTCCAGCAGCTGTCATGAGGGATGATGGGCTTTTTGCAAGGGGAAGATGCACAAGAACAAGCACTATCTTTGCAGGGCAGTTCAGCCATGAATTCCAGCTTTCCCTGGGAACAAAACCAAATTCCAAACTTACCGGTGCTGCCATTCAACAGCAGGGAGCCAGGCATTACAGAGCTGAGCATCAATGCCAGCCATAGCTCTGCCCCCTTTGTGCTCCACTGGGTCTCGTCATCATTCCTAGCCCCAATCCCAAATGGATTTATACACATGTCAATCCCAGCAGAACAGGGATTGCTCCACGTGCCAAAAACAAAGCCTGTGACCCAGAGCTGCAGCAAGAAGTCCTGTTTCTGCAGCACTGAGAGTGAAATTGTCCGTGGCCAGGCGTTTGGAACAATGCTGGTCTTTGGAGTGCTGGCGTCATCCCCGTCCCCGCTGTGCTGGAGCAGGGTGGTGACAAAGCCACTGCTGCCGGAATCCAGGGGTTCTCCCAGCCCTCCTCCCCCAGGCAGCAAACCTGCCCTCCTTCTTCAGCGTGGGGAAGTGGGGGATAAAGCTGTGAAAAGTGCAGCTGGGCTGAAAACCTTCAAGGAAAATTGGTTTGGCTCCTCAGGGATAGGCTAGGGAGGGAGGCGCAGAGAGCCAGTAGAAGAGATGTCCCAAGGCTGGCCTAAGAGGAGAAGGGTGAATTTCCCTCTGGCTTGCTGTTGGTAACAGGGGAGAGTGGAGGAAATCTTGATGGTTCCAAGAAGGATGAAGGGATGGCAGGAAGGGCATGTTCCAGCCCAAACCACCACTTACCCACGAAAAGAAGGAAACTTCCGTTATTTTGGCTTCCAAGCCACCGAGGGCAGCACGAAAGGCAGCCTTCCCCACACCGAGCTGACGACCCAAACCTGGAGCCATTATTGCAAACATCTCTTCACCTTCTCCATCCAATATTCCCAAACAAACCAGACATCTCAGATCCCTCTCCTGGGATGCTGCTCCCACTGCAAACCAGCCTTCCCTGCTGGTGCAAGATCTCCAAAACCTCTATTTCTGGAAGCTTTGCCCCCTCCATGACACAGGAGAAACGCAAATCTCAGGCACCTGTGGGGACGGAGGACACTCCCTCCTTGGACACTCCAAGGACACTCCCCATTCCTTGGGATTTTACCACCCTGGAGAGAGCAGTGCTGCTCCCAGGAGGAAAGAGCTGGTAGCTCTGCATTTGCTGAGCACCACCGCAGGCTGCAGGAGGGGCTCTTCCATGGAGGTTTTGGAACTCGGCACCTCCATCCCAGCCCTCCTAAACCTCCCTGTAGAAACGAAGGATTTTTAAAGAAGAAAACCAACCAGCCAACCAACTGGAAAACCGACCATTTTGGAAGGAAAACGGGACTTTTTTGCCTTGGCTCTGCAGTCGCCAGCGCCACCAACGTGGCCAATGTGACAGCCCGAGGGGGCAGAGGGATCCCGGCAGCTCGCCCAGTCCCGCTCCCAGGCTCCACATCCCCATCCACAGGGAAGCCCAGCGGCCGCGGGTGGGCAAGCCTGGGGAACAGGACAAAGGAGGGGACAGGCAGGGATTGCTGCGGCCACCCGAGGCGGCCCAGCCGGCTCCAGGGCCCCGTTCCCCGAGCCCAGCAACATCCTCCCGCGGTGACGCAAGGCCGGCGGAGGAAGCCGGGACGTCACGGGAGGCCTGGGGCGTGGGAAGCGCGTGCACACGCATCCATCCATCCATCCATCCATCCATCCCCACGCATCATCCCCACGCATCATCCCCACCGCAGGGAGCCTTGCCAGCGGGGCCACGCTGCCCTGGGGATGCGGGACCCACGCCCCAGCACCCACGGCAGGGGCCTTGCGAGGGCTCCTGGGGAACGGGAAGGCTGGGGGGGTGCGTGGATGGGGGTTGTAGGGTGGGCGCTGCGTGGGTTGGGAGGCTGCGGCTTTGGCGGCTGCATGGGTGGGGGGCTGCGTGGGGATGGGGGCGCTTCCCATCGGGAGAATCGCCTGGCTGGGAAAAAAACCAGCCTGGCAACCCGGGCTAGCCAAAAAACGATGGGAAAGGAGCGGTGTGGGGAAGGAGCCCTCGAGGTCCTGCCCAGCCCGACCCGGGGAAGAGGAGCCCGGCGGGACCTACCTGCTCCTCCTCGGCGCTGAGCTCCGCGGCCATGCTGCGCGCCGGGCCGGGCCGGGCCGGGCCGAGCCGAGCCGGGCTGCTCTAGGCGGAGGACGCCCCGGCGGAGCCCATCCCCGGCGCTGCGGGCACCGGCCCCTCCCGGCGGCGAGGGCGGCTCCGCCCCAGGGGCCTCGCCGAAAGTGCCGAGAAAATTAAAATAAAACGGGGGAAAAAAAAATTAAATTAAATTAAATTAAATATCTATGTATGCGTGTGCGTGTGTTGGTGTGAGCCCCCCGGGAAGTTTGGCTCGGCCCGGGAGCGCCGCTCGGCTGGGCCGGGCCGAGCCGAGCTCCCGCCCCGCTCCGCTCTGCCCCGGCGGGGGCGGCGGCAGGAAGCGCCCGCAGCCCCCGGTCCCTCCTCCCCGTCCCCTCCCCGCGGCTCGGCCGACCCCGCAGGGCGGGCGGGGGACAGGAAGCCCTCCCCGGCGGGGGGGCGAGCGGGGGACAGCAGCCGGGATGGGGCCGGAGGGGCCCGGTGCCCCCCCCGGCTCCGCGGCGGCTCCCCCAGCCCCGGTTCCGGCCGCGGCAGGCGGGAGCGCCGCCGCTAAAATGGTGGCAGCATCCTCCTCCCTTTGCTGGTGCTGGATAAAATTCCCGGCAGCCGCATCCTCCCTTGCTGTTACTGGATAAAATTCCCGGCACAGCTTTCTCCCTTGCCGGGATTCCAGCCGCGCAGCCTTCCCCCTACGAGCAGGAGTCCGGGGTTTCCAGGCGTCTCTTTCCACTTCCTCCTCTACGGTCCCTAAATTGCATTTCCCAGCCGAGCGCAGGTGTCAGCGCCTGGATGGAGAGTCCCGAAGCTCCTCCGGGAAGGAGCGGGGATCTCGGGAAGCACAGCAGCGGTCGCTCCAAAAAGCCAGGCCCTGGGACAAGGGGACATTTTGTTCAGCCGAGGAGCACTGTGCTGGCAGCGTGCCTACAGCCGGAGCCTCTGCACCTAACTGGGAGAAAATGGAAGTAGGGTAGAGGGAAGGGGCTGAGAGCCCCGGCTGGATGAGGGCTCCAGGCTGGCTCTGTCCCCCAGCGCCCCAGGCCACATCTCCTGGTCGAGCTGCCTGCTCAGCTCTCCTGCCCCGGGCCAAATTTCAGCCCCCGGTGGGGTGACCCCTCCAGCGGAGCTGCTGCCCGTTCCTGCTGGGAGTGGGATCGCACCCAGCAAGCAGAATAGTCACGGCACCAAACTGTGCTGGCCCCTGCGACTTCCGTTTGACACCCTCCCTCCAAAAACAGCCTTTCGTTCCCAACAGGAATTGTAACGCAAATATTTATTTCTCCAGCCCAGCTCATGCTTTTAAAAGGGAAACTATGAGGCATCATCTGGAGCCGGCGGGAAGCTGCAGTCGCTTCCCTCTTGCTCTCCTCCATCAGCGCACACAGCCCCTCTTCGGGTGTATTTACTCTCCTTCCTTCCTGGAGGACCTTGGAAAGCTGCTGGAGGGCAGTAACCTGAGCTGCAGCTTTCTCTGCCCTAAGGGATGCACAAATCTTCCATCCAGATGCCCACCTCCGGGTTTAATTGCCTGATGGAAGGAGAACTCTGCTGATAGGAGGCTGGATGAGGTCTCCTGCTCAGCGCTCTCCCTGCAGACGTCTGCCAAGCAGGGAGGCTGAAGGTGGGAACCTTTGAGGGATTGGGAGGTTAAGGCAGTCCAGGTGCTCATCCTCTTTCCCTGGGTCAGCTGCTTCATATGATAAAAAAGTAACACCGAAACCAGTAACTTAAGCAGCTGCTTGAAAGCGACAGCTCTAACACTGTGGGGCCAGGGTGCCACTTCCCTGGCGGGGAAGGGGAGGGGAGGGCAGCCCCCTCCCACAGCCAGGCCAGTTCCTGCTGCCCGCTGCTATCATCAATAGCGCTGCACGGCCAGATGGTCGCACACAGCCCACACGCTTGGCACAGAAACCAGGCTCTTTCTGGGAAAAACGGGGGGTGCAAGGGCAGGATACAAGTGTACCCGCTATCTGCAGGTGGCCATCCCCATTCTCAGTATCTCCTCCAGGGGAATTTCCATAGAGAGCTGGGAGGAGAGTCCCCAACGCTGCTGTGAGCTTGGTATTTCATCTCCCTCCTTTTCATCTCTCTCTGGAAACCAACCTGGGGACAGTGAGAACGATCATTTCACCCCCCCAAAACCAGGGAGGGGGAGCAGCTGGTGCTTAAAAGGTGGGGTTGGGCTGGGATGAGAAAGACAGGACAAGAGACTGAAGTACCTCGATGTGCAGAGAATTAAACCCACACAAGCGTTTCCTCTGCTCCAGTCAGCACTGGAACCAATTTTTCAATCCCTATTTGGGAGGCACAGCACGCATCCACCCTTAGGTAGCAGGAAGACGCTCAAGAATTTGTCTTTCTGAGAAACCTTTTATTTGGCACGATCAATGGTAGCGTTTTTCAGAGAGAACCCATTCCTTCCTCCCCCCACTAGGGAGAAAAGCCTTGAGGAGAGAGAGGCTTCTGCCGTGCTCGCGCTGCACAAAGCCCTGCTCCAAGGCAGGTCCTGCTGCAACGCAGGGAAATTTAGATTTTCCCAAGAATGCATGGGTGTGGAAAGTCCAGCCTTTGCATTTACAGCAGATCACTGCAAACTTTTTGTTAGTAACAACTTTCATTGGAAAGGCCTCAGAAAACAGCTGGATCAAAGGCTGAGGAGCCCCAGTTTCCAGAGCTGGGAAGGTGGGGCTGCTGCAAGGGTCACAAGCAGCAGCTGCACCTCAGAGGTCCAAGCACTGTTCCTATGCTGGAGTTTTGCCAAGACTCTAACAGAAGCGGGGTCAGGAGCTGAACTGTATCCTGCCCTATGGGGACAGATCATTTCCCAACACGACTGCTTTAGTGAAGAACCAGACTGTTAAGGCCTCACAGAAGTCCTGGCAAGGAGTATATAGGTATATACTAACAACAAATACAAAAAATCCAGCAGCACCTGGGGCAAGATATTCCACTGTCATGCCCTTTAAACAAAGCCATCCTATCATTATTACTCTGCCCCCTCAGGAGCACGAGGCACAGTGAGGAGCAGGGAGCTTTTTCCCTGCTCTCTGCCCAGCTGGGCTGTCCCAGCAGCTCAACTCTCCATCTGGCTCACTGCTCCATCCCGGCCCTCCGGAGACTTTTCTGGCTGAGGGGTGGACAAGTGTTCCAGCTCGTAGTGTCCGTTCCTCGTGGCTGCCTGGCCCTTTTCTGCCGCCAGCTTTTTGCTCCTCTTGCTCTCGATGATCTGCTGGAGCTGCCGCCCGGCGTAGTCGGGCTTGGCTGTGAGCTCAGTGGCGGGCACGGTGAGCCCCAGGATCTCAGGGACCATGTAGGGCCGCAGCCAGCCCACCAGCGGGGTGCTGCCCGGGGTGTAGTGGGTCTGCTTGTGGTAGAAGAGCAGCCCATCGACCTGCGGGCAGGAGAGAGAATGAATGAAAGGGCAGAGCTGAGGCTCCTGCAGGTGAATGACCAGGCAGCAGACAATGGCTCTGCTCTCTGTTCGTAGGCCAAAACCACCAGCTGGATCATTTTTCCTCAAGCAGTGCAATAAATAGCGGAAGGGAGAGGAGAAACCTGCAGAGCTGCTGCCCTGAAAGATCAGCGACTGCCAGATGGCTTTAAATTGTCAAAGGCAAATGAGTCCAGCTTGGTGTCGGCACAGAGCAACGTCCTCTGGATGCTTTCATTCCATTCTGCAGAAAAGCCAGAGAGTCTCTGAATAAGGCAGCCCACTTTACTGGATTAGGGCTAGTTTAAATAATACATTTGGAAAGTAATTAGCCCGAGCGTGTGACGCCAAGGAGCCCCGATTCCTAACAGCTCTTTCAGCTGGCTTATGCCAAAAAAATTCTTAACGTTTCCCTGGAGAGAACTTCTCCTAGCAATCAGTGACAGTTAAGGGCACTCAGGACTTTAAATGTTTAGGCCCTAACTCTTGTGCCACTATTTCCACACTCTGCAGTGCTGCAGCTGGCTGACGTTTTCCCCACTTCCCCACCGTGCTCAGGGATCCTCATCCCCCGTCTTCCCACGCTTCCCAGGGGTGTGCTCTGCAAGGTTGGATCCTTCTGTCTCAGGCTGACTAATGCTGGAGGTGGTGCTCCTCTTAGCTCAGCTTCACAAGCTCTTAAAAGGCCATTTGGCTACGAGGAAGAGTGGCTGAGTGGGCAGAAAAGAGGAGAACAAGAGCCCACCTCAGGATGAACTGCTCCCAGGCCCCTCCCTGATCCTACAGACTCCAGAACAGAAACACTGGCTGAGCACAAAGCAGCATATGTCCACTTCTGCTCCACAGCTGCTAACCTCTGGCAGAGAGGGTAAAGCTTCTGGCACTATTCTGTGCATAATTTTCAGTCACTGTTAACATTTTGCAAAATAATCCCAGAAAAAGGGGGATTTCTGTGCTAGGAAAACATAAAACCAGAACAGTAAACATCATGATGAGCTTGTGCAACCCCTCTGGACATATAAAGTGAAAAGCTTTTCCCCCACCCTGCCTCCTGGCAAGAATCAGATTCTGCAGCACTCCAGTACATCCAGCCCATTCCTGTGGGTGCGTGGCACTCGATGAGCAACCGGGATTCTCCAGTACCCACAGGAATGTTTCAGTACAGATCAGAGCCTGGAAGGCCTTCCAGATCACTCCAAATACCTTCCCCAAGCTGGAGAATTCAAAGGAGTTCAGCCTGGTGGAGACAGGTCACGTTCCCCATTGCCTAATTTCAGTGACTCCTATACTCCTTCTCGTTTATTTAATTTGTTGGCCGGGTCCCTGCCCCAAGTCACCACAGTGACAGTGGCCACATCAGAACCAGGACTGATGCTGTCCCTGAAGGCCCAAACCTGAGGAGAGACTGGCCTGGCAGGATTTAACATTCCACAGCCATGCTTTCCAGATTTTAGGTGCTTAACAGTCCTCCCATTCCTAAGCATCAGGGTTTCTCAGAGGCTTTGGCTCCCCTGCCTTCGTGGAAAGCATGATTTTACCCAGATCTGTGAGAGGGACAGTAGCTCTTAAGATCCACTCTGAAAACCACTTGAAATTCAGAGCCAGTCAACTGATCCAAAGTCTACTGAATTCCAGGGAATAAGAGTCCACTGAATAGAGTGGATCAGTCCCTAGCTCTGAGGTTACAGATTAACTCTGAAGAAGACCCAGATCTGAAAGCACTGACCTCCTCTGTGGCCACCACACACACAGGATCCCTGTCAGCATCAAGATGCTGGGTCCACACCTAAGACCACCGTTTGTTACCCTCCACCCATAGTCAGGATGTATTTTGCCTCCTGCAAAGTTTACTCTGTTCTGTGCCGGTGGTAGGAGGTGCTTTTGGGGATTTTTGGGCTCCCTCTTGTGGCACACCACACAGACCCACAGCTGCCTTCTTCCTGGAAAAAGCACCACAGTTCCTGTGGTGTTGGGGCTGCTTTGAGCCAATGCACACCACGTTTTGCTTCTTGGGGTCACACCCTGATACAGCAGAGGGTTTGGGGGGGCAAATCACAGCTGGATTACACAGCTGGAGCCTGTGCAGCTCCATCTCCTGCTCCAGAGTTTCGCAATGGCCTCCTTTGTAGCCCAGAAGTTTGCTGCTCTGAGTGCAGCGGGCAAACGCTGCAGCCTTTCCTCACGGGAGAGGATGCCTCAGGAGGGGATGAAGACTTTACTCAGGAAAGCCAGGAATGACTGTTTCTACAGAGGCACTTGGAGCATTTATTATTGAGCAAGCCAGCTGAAAGAAAGCTGGGAAGCCTCTTCAATCCATGTTCAGAGCAGGGTCTGGCAAGACCAGCTAGGGGCTGGGACTTTCCAACTTGCTCTGATGACTGTCCTGGCTTTCACAAGCTGAAATCAAAGTCATTCCTCACAGCCAAGTTAGTGCCCTTAACTTAAACCTACACCTATTTTAATGGCTAACTCAGGATGGGAGACCATGAGAGACACTGTCGCATCAACGTGGCTTTTGGCTTCGTGGGACAAGAAATCTCTGTGGAAGCTGCTCCTGACGTAGGGCTGAGCTGGGCACTCCCAGGAACAGCTGCAGCCACTGGAGGAGGTTCTGGCTCACAGATGTTGTCACTGTCACCGGGTCGGAATGCCACTGCCTCCTCCATCCCCTTCCCTTGCAGTGACAAGTGAGCCAGGGCAGACAAAAGCAGCCAGAGCTGATTCCACAAGGGGCTATGAGACTCACTGCTCACAACCACACGGAACTGAGCTGGGTGGCACGTGGCTTTGCCTGTCCTGCCCTTCCCCAGAGGTCAGAACAGCACAACAGCTGTGGCAGGGGAAGTTTAGAGTGGATATAGGAAAAATCTTCCCCCAGGGGATGGTCAGGCACTGGAATAGGCTCCCCAGAGCAGCAGCCATTAGCCTCAAGCTTGCCAGAGCTCAGGGAGCCTTTGGACAACACTCTCAGGCCCGAGGTGGGATTCTTGGAGCTGACCTGTGCAGGGCCAGAGCTGGAATTAGACGCTACTAGCAGGTTCCTTTCCACTCAATATTGTATGATTCTACTTTTAAAGCTGATGAAGCAGACACGGGTGTCCTGCTCTGTAAACAACACTGCTCAGTGATTTCTGTCACAGCCAACTGCCCCCAGCTCCAGTACACTTCAAGCACCCATCATGAACACCCAAACCCCTCAAAAACATTGGGATCTTACTACCACCCTTCTCCTTCCTCCTCACAAAACAGCCAGCTGCCTTGTTGGAAGCACCAACACCAAGGAAACGCACACAACCCCACCCAGGGTAGTGGTCAATACCAGTTTTGGCCCTAAAAAGGTCAGCTGTCCATCACACTGCTATGTGAACCTGAGTTGTGCTGCTGTGGAGGCAGCCTGAGTGTCCTCTCATCCCAAGAGGCTCTTTCAGACACAGCCAAATGCAGCAAGGGCAGCACAAACCCAGGGAGTGCTGTGCTTTAACTCTTGCTCGTTTGTGTGGTTGGATGAGGTGTGTGACAAGGCAACAGATCAAACATGGGCATAGAGGCATCCACCTCACACACAGCAAACAGCAACTTGGCAAGCTTTCTGCAGCCTCAGGAGAGCAAATTCCCAAGGAGAGAGGATGCACCTCTTTCCCAGCACTGGCAGAGCTGTTGCTAAGGCTGGGGTCCAGGCCCCCACCTGAGTGTTCTCACCTCAAAGGGAAAGTCTGTAGCCAGCAGCTCACACAGGCTGTCCGAGGAGCAGGGGAAGTTCTGCAGGCCCACAAATTTGTACTGGAAGAATAAGAGAGGGTTAGAAGAGGCAACTCTCTGGTCTACAGGAGAACAAGTTGCTGCACTGGTGTGCAGGCAGCTAAAAAGGAAGGATTCCTCTGGTGCAGGATGTGGCATAAGAGGGAAAGGGTGAGGAACAGCTCCCACATACTCCTGATACCTTTTTTCCCAAGCACCTAAGACTGCAGGAAGGACTTTTCAGGAGACCTGACCCAGAGATGCTCTTCTAACCAAAATAGAAAATGATGACCTCCGGGCAGGATGCAAAGCAGACAGATGTCTGCTCCAGGCTGCTGCCTCAGCCAAGCCAATCTTTCCACCCAGGAAATGAAAGCTGAAACGACCCCCCCTCCATTAGGTAGTTATCTTCTGGATATTCCTGTTGGGAGTCAGGACAGGATGTTCTCTGAACACAGACACCCTCACTGCAGTCAGCTCCATTTATCACCCAGATGCTCAGCTCACAGGAGCTGCTCTGCTTGGCCATGTTTGAGCAGACAAATCTCTCATGTCTGTACCCAAAATTCATGTTCCAAGCTGCTGTGGACTCTAGGTCTGACCCCCATGTGTAAGCCTTCAAAGCAAGACTTTTTATTCTGGCTCAGCAGGGACTCTGGGTGGCAAGCCAGCATTCATCCCGACAACTTCAATGATCAGTTTAAACAGAGGGAAGGCTTAAAGCTTTACAAACCCACAAGACTGCCAGAATAAACCCCATTGTAGTCAGGCTGCCAACCAACACTGCTCCTGAAGAAACCACACTGGCTTTCCATTCCATTACAAGGGAAAGCTAAAAACAGCATGGAAGTTAGCTGATACCCTGCAGTGTGATCTCCCTCAGCACTTTGGATGGGGGGGAAAAAACCCAGTAAACTCATTTACAATATGCAGTGGTTCTATTTACATCCTGACCACGGCATCCCATTTCATCAGATCTACACTTTGAAGCCTGATCTGTGAGGGGAAAGGAAAAAAAGGGAAAAAAAAGCTTCCACTTGTGAAAGAAACTGCTGAAGCCTGCTGAACAGGAGAGCTTACCCCCCCTCAGCCTCCTCCTCAGTACAAAAGGACTTACCGGATTAATCCTGCTTTTCTCTCCCAGCCCTTCCTCCTCTTGGATTTTTGAGGAGAGCCAGAAGAATCTGAAGTCAGTCTGTGAAAGGAGGCAGAGTTAGTGACCATTCACCACACATCACCTCGCAGCGTCTGCTGAGCATCTTTGATCCTCTGCCCTCACCTGGGAGATTTACAAATCGACTTAATCTGCAGAAACAGCACCCCAAACCCTGCTGCTCCCCCCCAAACACTTATCCAGCAGCTCTAAAGCTGTAAAGATGCTGGTGCTTAGGAGAAATTTCTGCCTTTTGCAGAGTGAGCTTCACACAGTGCTGGAGCAAAGCAGCTCAGGGAACAGCAGGGAGGGCAGGGTCAGTACCTGGCAGTCATAAACAGGGTGTCCTCTCCAGCACATCACATCCAGGATGTAGTAGGTCTGCTTGGCCTCACTGTAGATGCAGTCCAGGATGCTGTACACTGCACACACAAACACAGGGAGGTCCAGACCTGCTCCTAGCACTGCCCAAGCCAGCTGGCAAATACCAGGTCCCAGCTCTATGACAGTAATCCTGCCCTGATGTGGGACTGTGGTGTGCAGAGGGATCCCCTCCTGCCAACACAAACTGCAGCCCCAAAAAGCCTTGAGCTTGAGGAGTCCCACAAGGCTGCAAAGGCACCAGTCAGAGGCACAACAAGCAAGGGCATGTTTCAGGAAATGGCATTTGCCAGACAGTAAGCCTCTCTTTTTGGGGCAAAAAAAAAGAATTCCAAGACATATTAAGGAAGATGACACCATACAAAGGTGTCTGCTAGAGGACAGAGAGGATGTCAGAGTTTGTGTCAGTCAAACAGGAAGTTTATTAAAAGATGTGGCAGGACATGAGGCAATGGTTTTAAACTGGAAAAGGGCAATTTCAGATTAGATGTTAGGAAGAAATTTTTTCCTGTGAAGGTGCTGAGTCCCTGGCACAGATTGCCCAGAGCAGCTGTGGCTGCCCCATCCCTGGAAGTGTCCAAGGCCAGGCTGGACAGGGTTTGGAGCACCCTGTTTTAGAGGAAGGTTCCCTGTCCTTGGCAGGGCAGTGGAACAAGATGAGCTTTAAGGTCTCTTCCAACCCAAACCATTCAGGGATTCTGTGTGCTTATAAAGGCATCTGATACTGCTCCCATCTAGTTATCTCCAGACATACAGAAGGCCTGAAGCTGACCACCCCCAGCACAAAAGAGGGGCACAGCTGTAGGCCTTGGGGGAGCTGAAGGAGCAGCACTGGGCCTGTGAGCACACACAAACTCCCAGGCAGTTCCCTTCTCTCCATCCCAGACCCTCCTCACACCTGTACCTTTGTCACTGGTTGAGTTGTGCCGGTTTCCCCCTGGCAGCAGGGATGGGAACCTGTTGACACAGAAGCCACTCTTGGTGTAAGCTGCTGTTGTGCCCTATGAGGAAAAAAGGAGAGAAAAAACCCAGTCAAGCTAGTTTTATGTTGTCTGTGAATGGGTAGACATCCTTTAGCAGCTGGTGGAAGCCCACTTACCCTGGAGGCCACGACAAGAGCCCTTTTCCCGACGGGACACACCACCACAACCCACTCCTGCTCCAGATCTGAGGGGACATCCACCAGCCACTCTGACAGCATCAGCTGCAGGGAGCCCAGGGAGAAGAACCAGTCAGTAACAGCTCTGCTGAAGTTATGGACAACAAACAGCTCAAGGGTAAAGCAAGGAGGTTTTGACTTTGCTTTGACACTGGGTGTTTTAAGGGCAGCTGGCACTGCTTGTCACCCCCGAAAGGGCTCCTTCCCTCCCCTCTAATGAAGTCCAACCTGCCTAACACATTCTTCCTCAAGTCTTCTTCTTGCTTCCCAGCTGCTGACTGAGCTTCAGACCACAGCACAGGGCTCACACTGGGCACCCCACACCTTGGTCCCTGCTCCAGCACTTTAATTTTAAGAACACAGCAGGGCTTAGAGATTCCAAGATGTCAGGAGTAAAGAGCCTGGACAAACTGACCCCTTCAGAGGTTGCCTAAGTGGCTGTGTGTTATCTAGAACCAATACAGCACCCAGGCTGATAAAACCCAGCTGAGTTTGCCCTTTTTTCCTTTCCGAACACAGGGAAACAGAAATCTTTAACTGAATACTGCCTAACAGGGTACTCATGCTGCTGGCTGAGCTGAAATCTCCTGAAGTGGGGAACACAGTGATGCAGAATTAATGGCTGGAATCAGTGACCTTCGAGGTCTTTTCAACCTAAGTGATTCGAAAGCACATCCCATCTCCACGTGTTTTGGAGGTGAACTAAACACAATTTCTCTGCAAGCACCAAGCCGAGCAGGACACACTCCTCTGAGCCCCCAGATGGCCATCACCGGGGCCTCAAAGCACCCCACATCCCTGCCCCACAGCCACACCTCGCCACGGGGACACAGATAGCCAAAACTGTGGCCTCAAAGCACCCCACATCCCTGCCCCACAGCCACACCCCGCCACGGGGACACAGCTGGCTCCTCACCTGATTGGCGTAGCGCTTGGGCAGCTTTTTACCAGCATCCACGTCCATCGCCTCTTCCTCCGCATCTTCCCCTTCCTTGTCCTCGTCCTCGCTCTCCACCCCTGCCCAGTCGTCCTCCGCCAGCCTCCTGGCATGGTTCACGTAGTCCAGCCGCCTCCTGGGGTCGAGCAAACAACCCGCGGGGTGTCAGGTCCCGCACGGCACACGCGGCCCGGGCTGCTCCCCTCAGGCAGCTCCGGCCCGGCCCAGCGCGCCCCGCGCTCCCATCCCGGCGGCTCCCATCCCGCCCGCCGCCGCGCTCACTCTCTCTGGATGCGGAGGAGGCGCTGCCGACGCTCGGCCTGCCCGGGGCCGCCGCGGGGCTTGTAGGCGGCCAGCCGGGGGTGCGGCGCGGCCGGGCTGCAGGGCCCCGCCAGCCCCACGCCCGCCGCCAGCGCCGCGCTCAGCTCCTCCATGGCAACCCCGCGGCCCGCCCGCCGCGCTTCCGCCCGCGCCGCCCGCAGCGCCCCCGCCTGGCGCGGAGGCCCCGCGCCCCCCTCAGCCCGCTCGCCCCGTGCCTCAGTTTCCCCCGCGCCCGGGCACCGGCACGGGGCGCTGCGGGCCGGGACCGGGCACGGGCGAGGGGTACGACCCGGCGGGGACGCGGGAGCAGCCGCAGCCCCCGCGGGCGGGGAGTCGTGCCCCCGGGGCCGGCTGCCTGCAGAGGGCAGCGTGCGGCTGGCCGGGCCCGGCCGGGCCGCTCCCCGCCGCGAACCGGGCGGCGGAGCGCGGAGCGCTGCCCTGCGTCACGGGAGGCTGGCGGCCGGCTCCGCCACCCCTTCGTCAACGGGAGCGGCCCCGGCGCTGCCCCGTCATAGCCGGTGGCTGCAGGAGCGGCCCCGACACCGACACGGGCACCACCGCCGGCGCCGCCTCCGTCCTGCGTGAGATTTACGGATTTCAGGGAAAAACCAGACCCCACCAACCATCGGGAAAGTCGGCCCGGAAAGGAATTGCAAAATCCCGGGATCACCGGGAGGTTGGGCAGGGTTTGAGGTCGTGCCCGGCGGTCTCCCAGCGCCCACCGACGGGAAATTTAGGGTGTTATACCCACAGGAGCCCCGAGAAAAATCGCTTTGGATTTATTTCCTCGTTGGCAGCCAGGGGTTTTCCTCCCGGAGAGTGAAAGCTCGGGATCAGCCTCCCAGGGAGATAAACCCTGCGCGGACATGGCAGAGCCCGGCTCTCGGGCCGGCCGGGATCCACATCCCGGAGGAGCCAGGCGAACGCCGCTCGCGTGACTGGGAATCTTGTTTTTATCCAGGGAATGCCGTTTTTAAACGGAGAATGTTCTTTTTAAGCGGGGCGCCGGGATCGCGGGGGGTCACTTGGACATAGGGACGTTGGCGTCACCTCGTAAGGGATTTCTTCTCCACCTTTTTTTTAAATTTTTTTATTATTATTATTATTTTCCTGGGAAAGCAGCCAAGCCATTTCCCACAGCGCCTGGTGGTGATCCCGGAGCGGCGCGAGCCCGCGGTATTGCCGGGACTGGGGGGGTGTTTTGGCCGGGGGGGTTGCGTTCCGCTGGCTGCCCCCCCCCTCTTCCCGACCCGGGACCGGCCATGGCGTTGAAAGCCAGAGCGCTTTACAACTTCCAGAGCGAAAACAAAGAGGAGATCAGCATCCAGGAGAACGAGGAGCTCGTCATCTTCAGCGAGAACTCCCTGGACGGGTGGTTGCAGGGCCAAAACAGCCGTGGGGAGACCGGCCTCTTCCCCGCTTCCTACGTCGAGATCCTCCGCTCCCGCTCGGGCTCCAACTACACGGACTATTCCAGCAGCCCGGTCGGCTCCCCCGGGCACGATTCCTCCTTGTACTCGGCATCCCCCAACCCCGGCATCTCCTACCAGGGCAGTTTTGAGGATGATGATGATGACGATTGGGATGACTGGGACGACGCGTGCACGGTGGTGGAGGAGCCGCGGAGCGCGCCGGGCACCAACGGGCACCCCTCGCCCAGCCTGCCGTGCCCGGCAGCCTATGGCCACCACCAGCACGCCGGCTACCGGCCCAAGCCGGCGCTGGAGAGGCAGGACAGCATGGGCTCCTCCAAGAGGGGCAGCGTGGTGGGCAGAAACCTCAACCGCTTCTCCTGCTTTGTCCGCTCCGGGGTGGAAGCCTTCATCCTGGGCGACGTGCCCCTGATGTCCAAGATCGCCGAGACCTACTGCATCGAGATGGGCTCCAGAGGCCCGCAGTGGAGGGCCAACCCCCACCCGTTCATCTGCTCCGTGGAGGACCCCACCAAGCAAACCAAGTTCAAGGGCATCAAGAGCTACATCTCCTACAAGCTGACGCCCAGCAACTTCAACTCTCCCGTGTACCGGCGCTACAAGCACTTCGACTGGCTCTACAACCGCCTGCTGCACAAGTTCACGGTGATCTCGGTGCCGCACCTGCCCGAGAAGCAGGCCACCGGCCGCTTCGAGGAGGACTTCATCGAGAAGCGCAAGCGGCGGCTGATCCTCTGGATGGAGCACATGACCAGCCACCCCGTCCTCTCCCAGTACGAGGGCTTCCAGCACTTCCTCTGCTGCCGCGACGAGAAGCAGTGGAAGCTGGGCAAACGCCGGGCGGAGAAGGATGAGATGGTGGGCGCCAGCTTCCTCCTCACCATCCAGATTCCCACAGAGCACCAGGACCTGCAGGATGTGGAGGACCGCGTGGATGCCTTCAAGGCCTTCAGCAAGAAGATGGATGACAGCGTCCTGCAGCTGACCAATGTGGCGTCGGAGCTGGTGCGCAAGCACGTGGGGGGCTTCCGGAAGGAATTCCAGAAGCTGGGCAATGCCTTCCAAGCCATCAGCCACTCCTTCCACATGGACCCTCCCTACAGCTTGGATGCCCTCAACAATGCCATCTCCCACACGGGCAAGACGTACGAGACTGTGGGGGAGATGTTCGCTGAGCAGCCCAAGAACGACCTGTTCCTCATGCTGGACACTCTCTCCTTGTACCAAGGGCTCCTCTCCAACTTCCCAGACATCATCCACCTGCAGAAAGGTAAAGAGGCATTCTTCTCCCCAGGAGTGGCCCCATGTGAGTGGGAATGGTGCTGCAAGTGGGATGGGGATGCAATGAGGAAATCCTTCATTGGGCCTTGAAGGGAATGGGGAATGAGGATGGGAATGGGGATGGGAACCTCTTAGGGGCGCGGTGTGGTCCCTGCTGGCACAGCTCTCCAGTCAGCCCAGCCTGGCAGAGTCTGCTAGGGCTGTTGGGTCCAGAGTCTGCCCCAGTGATCCCATGGACTCTGTAACTGCTGCTGGTGCTCCCAAAGCACTGCCAGGGGTGGTCAGCAGGGATGTCACATCCCCCAGATCGTGAGCAGGAGCCAGCACTGCTGCTGTTATGTCTGAGGTGACCTGCCCTGCACCTCTTGTGCATCCCCACCCACTGCCACTTGTCCCTCCTCATCCTCCCTTCCTGCCAAGGCAGAGAATGGGTGGCCAGCAGGAATACCAGAGCTTGCTCCCCCAGGGCTGGGACATGGCTGGACATGGCCTTGGGTTGGTCAGAGGGGCCGAGGGGGCAGGGCAGTGGAATAGGGGACACACTGAACCTCTGGGGACAACCAGGGTCACACTTTTCAAGAGTATGTCCCTGCACCTCCAAGCCCAGCAGGAGGGGGTTAGCACCCCCAGGGCATCAGAGCTCCCCATGTCCCATTTGTCCTGTTTCCCTGGATTTGGTGGGATCAGAGTGGGGGGAGAAGTGTCAGCTGTTCTCTCCCTGGGGCAGGCAGCAGGCAGGCAGGGCTCGGTGTCCCTTTGCACCCAGGCAGCCAGCAGTGTGGGTGTGGGGCCAAAGTCCACTCACACTCCTCCCTGCCCAGCTGCCCGCAGCAGGGAGGGGACACCCACACCAGTGTCCCCAGAGTGTGGAGGACAGGTTTTCCCCAGGGTGAAGCCAGGGCTGTTTGTGTCCAACATGCAAGGATTTCTGTGCATCACTCTGCA
The DNA here is from genome assembly GCF_012460135.2 of Molothrus ater. Taxonomy (NCBI): domain Eukaryota; kingdom Metazoa; phylum Chordata; class Aves; order Passeriformes; family Icteridae; genus Molothrus; species Molothrus ater. Next base: position 3,672,687 of record NC_050490.2, read on the forward strand.
TCCCTGGGGGAGGCTGGGAAGGCAAAGGGCACAGGGAGGATTCAATCCTGCCCGGGCAGCTTCCCTGCCTTTCCTCTGAGTGTTGTTTACCCATGGAGAGGGGCTGGATCCTGTCCGGAAGCGAGGCCGCGTGGGCAGAGCGGAAGGCAGGATTTGGCCTCCAAACTTCGCTTCTTCCTTCTCCTCCTCCTCCTCCCCTCTGGGAGCAGGGCTGGCGCAGCAGGAGCACTGTAACCCCGGGTCTGGTGCTCCCGGCAAGGGGCAGGGAGAAGGGAAGAAAGCCCAGTGCGGGCCAGATCCTGTTTTTAGTTTTTTAGCCTCTGTGCTAATGAGGGGGAGGAATGCAGGGCTGGAGCCAGGCAGGATTCTTTCGAAACCGAGCTGTAAAAAAACATGGAAGGAGAGGGAAAAACTGGTGTCAGAGCATCAGCTGCCTCTGGGAGTGGGAGATGCTTTCCCAGCTGAGCTCCAGACAGCACCACGTGCCCTTGCCACATCCTGGTTCACTGCTTCCTTGGGCTGGGTTCTCCCAGGTCTGCTCCTGACCCCTATTCATGGAATGGCATGGAATATTTGGAGGGCAAGCTTGGCTGGGGTGCTTCACTGTGCTAACACTGCTCCATATCAGCTTTGCACCCCAAGCCTTGAGTCACAGCACTCAGGAGCCCAGACCCCCAAAACCAGCTATACATGAGGCTGACTGCCCAGGATGGAAAAAGAGCTGGGGTGCCAGAGTCCGGAGGGAAAATGCTCCCGGACTTTGCCTGCCTGGAGGAGAGGGAAAGGTTTGATGAGCAGGGGGAGATGCAGGCAGATCCCCCCCTGCCATGGGGCAGGTCTGTGCCTCTCCTTTGGGGCCAGGCTGGTGCCCCGGCATGGGGGGCCATGGGCTCAAGCAGGGCTGCCCAGGGAAGGGGCCCGAGGGTCGCACCCATCCCCTGACGCTGCTCCTGCCCCGCCAGGCGCCTTTGCCAAGGTGAAGGAGAGCCAGCGGATGAGCGACGAGGGCAGGATGGACCAGGAGGAGGCGGACGGGATCCGCAAGCGCTGCCGCGTGGTGGGCTTCGCCCTGCAGGCCGAGATGAACCACTTCCACGAGCGCCGCGTGGCCGACTTCAAGAGGATGATGCAGTCCTACCTGAGGCAGCAGATCGTCTTCTACCAGCGCGTCAGCCAGCAGCTGGAGAAGACGCTGCGCATGTACGACAACCTCTAAGCCTCGTCCCGCCCTGCCCGCAGCCCCCGCGGCTCCTCGCACGGGCTGGAACTCACCACGCTAGTGACCAAATGACTCTGGGCTTCTTCCCCCTTCCCGGGCTGGCAGGGAAGGGCTCGCCCGCGGGCTGGCCGTGCCACCTCTTCCTTTCTTTCCCTGGGGACCTCCCACCCTGCCACGGGTCTGGCAGGAGCGTGGGGGGATCACAAGAGGGACAGGTGGGGAGGTAACGGTGCTGGGGTCTCTGCCCAGTGATTTTTAGCTTTCTGAAAACCCACTCTCCTGGAGCAGGGGTGGGTGCATCCCAGCCCGCTGGGAGGAGAAATCCAAGCGGTCGACATTTTGCACACTAAAAGCTTTTCTGATGGAAAAAAAAAAAGAGAGAGAGAAGAAAAGATATCTTTATTTGGAAGAGATTTTTTTTGTTTGTTTGTCACAAGATGTTTTCAATATTTTCCATTTTTCTGCAGCATTTTTACTGATCAGTTTTTAACTAGATGCACAGAGGCAAAGAGAAATCTCTTTCTCAAGTATGGCTGCTGACTGGGAAAAGGGAGGAAAAAGGAAAAAAAGGGAAAAAAATAGCCCCACAGCCTTTTCAATAAAATCATTGGTAGAAAAAACACCCACCTTCTTCCCAGAGATGTCTGTGGAAAACAGAGCTGCTCCAGGATCCCGGGGAAGGTTCTGCCTGAGCATCCCCTGGCTTCCAGCCAGCTTTGAACATCCCCGTGGTGTGGGGAGAATGACCCCAGGGGGGGTTCCCACAGCAACCACCCTCCTGCTCCCTAAACAGCCCCCTAAGGGGCAGATCCTGCCCCGCTCTGCCCTGGCTGGGACAGTGTGCTGCTGCCTGGAGACAGCAGGGCTGGCACGGGGGCCTTGTTTTTGAAGGGAAATGGCTGGGATAAATCACAGCGAGGAAAGTTAGGGCCGCCTTGGCCTGGCTCCAAGGATAAAATTAGCCCCGGCATGCAGGCCAGCAGGGCATTGTTAAACTAACAGCGACGACGCTGGGAATGCTGCGGGCTGTGCTCCATCCTCCCGAGCCCTCCCTGGCCCCAGGCTGCAGGACGAGCACTCTGAGGTACAGCCCTGCTCACAGCCTCCATCCAGGCAGGACGTGCTTCCTCCTGCACCCACAGCCAGGGCAGGCCCCTTCACCGTGGCCCCATTCCACCCTGGGTCCATCCCACACCAGCCCCATCCTAGCCCAGCCTCATCCCACCCTCACCACATCCTGCCTTGGCTCCATCCTACCCCATTCCCAGCACGCTCTGGTACCATCCCACCCTCACCCCATCCCATCCCAATCCCATCCCAATCCGCATCCCACTCCAACCCAATCCCACCCCAACCCCATCCCATCCCAACCCTGTTCTAGCCTGGCCACATTCTAGCCTGGCCCTGTTCCTCTCTAGTCCCATCCCAGCCAGGCTGCATCCCTACATGGCACCATCCCACTCCATTTCCATCCCAGCCCTATCTATGGGATGGGATGGGCCCACTCTGGCCATATCCTATCCCAGCCCCATCCTGCTGCAATTCCTTCCTACCCTGGCAGTGTTCTACCTTGGCCCTATCCCACCCTGCTCCCATCCTGCCCCAGCCCCATCCCACCCCAGCCTCCTCCTCACCTGACCATATCCTTCCTTGGCACCATCTCACCCCATTCCCTCCTCATCCCAGCCCCATCCCAGCTCAGCAGCCATGGGAATGTGCTAATCCTGCAGGAGTGACGGGTCCCCAGCCCTGCTGGCCCTGCTCTGGGTGACCATGGTGGCCTCGGTCCCACGCTGAGGCCAGAACGTGTCCCTTCCCCCAGCCCTGCTCCCTCAGGAGCACAATGGGCACTGGGGCTGAGCCTGCCACCGCCGTCCCCGGGCTGGCAGCCAGCCTCTGGCACTGCAGGCAGCCTCCAGAGCTGAGCCAACATCCCAGCTCCCCTGGACTGCCTGGGCAAGGGCAATCCCTGCCTGGAGTGCCCTATGGGAGCTCGGTCCCTGGGATGTCCTGAAGCTGGGGTGTGCAGCTGGAGCAGGGAGATGTCCCACGCCCCAGGAGTTCGTCCTCTGCTCTGGTGCCCTGGCATGGGGACAGGGATGGGCTAAGGTCCCTGTGGGCTGCATGCACCCCTTTGGAAGGCTGTGCCTCAGTTTCCCCAAAGGTGGACCTGTGCTCTCTGTGGTCTTTCAGCATCCACAAAGATCTCCCTGCTCCACCATCCACCCCCTCTGTACCCTCACGTCTGGAGCACACTCCCAGGACACAGCAAATCCATTGGCTAGAACCTGTATTCCATTAGCATTCCTGCCTTTTCCCACCTGGCAGTAGGCAGCTGGGCCTTCACTGCCCATGGTGGGCATTTCAGAGTCTGCCTTGGCCAGATGAGGGGGTTGAGCATCCTGCTGCTGCCCCCCACACCTCCGACAGCATCCTGCAAACCTGCCCAGGGTTGGAGGATAGAACCAGCCCCGAGCATTTTGGTGGCTGTCCCAGGGTGCAGGATGGTGGCTGGGAGGAGTCTGGGGCTGTACACAGTGCTTCACATGGCCCAGCAGTGTCTGTCACTGCCTCTGTTATCCGTGACACAGGCTGTTCCCTGCTCCCACAAGAGAAAAAAAAAACAGGGCATGGAGGGCTGAGAGGAAGCACCAGGAACATGGAGCAGATCCGTTTCCTCCTCCCACTTCCCAAGGCTGCTCCTGCGTGGGAAAGCCAAGGCTGAGGCCCTGTGTGAGTCCCATCAGTGCTGACAGCAGGGCTAGGAGGTGGCAGCAGCGGTGGTGGCTGGAGCATCCTGCCTGGAGAGCACTGCAGCCAGCACCACAGAGCCCGTGCCTGCCTCCCTTCCTGTGTGAGGCTTCTCGGAGCTCTTGTCTTGCTGCTTCTCTTTTGGCCTCCCTCCACCATGGGAAGAAAACCTGGCATCTTGTTCTGAGCTCTGGGAGACCAGGGTTTGTGTGTGAGTCAGGCTATCAGGCGGTAGGAACTGCCTGTGCATGTACCCCGAGCCCAGCAAGATGCTCCAGGGTGGGCAGGATCAGCCGGGGCCCCGCAGGGACCGGCCAAACAGCTGGAGGGCAAAGGATGGGAATGCTGGGACAAGCAGAGCTGCTGATCAGAGCCCTGTCAGCCACACGGATCCACCCAGCAGTGCTCAGTGATTCGGGATCAGCCGCCAAAGGAGCGCAGTGACCCAACCCCGCTCCTCCCAGCGAGGGGAGCGCAGGGTGCAGCTGCTGCTGCGGCGGGCAGGACGGGGCTTGCTGTGCACGCAGCGCTGCCGGCACACGCTGCCACGGGGCTGGAGAGGCACAGCCGCCAACGGGGAGCAGGGAGCACCCCCGGGGGAGCGGGGAGAAGCCCTGCCTGCCCGTAGGGTCAGCAGCAGCTCGGGGATGGAGCCAAGTGGAGTTTCAGTGCCACCCCCACCGGGTCGGGAGGTGGATGAGTGCGTGCCCGCCTAGAGGAGTGATTCCGGGCGGATGCAGGTGGGTGGACACAGGCATGGATCAGGGCAGAGGGAGACAGCTCAGCCTGCCAGCTCCAATCTTTTAATTGCTGTGCTTCTGAAGTATTTCCGAAGCATGACCCTGAGTTGGCTCCTCCAGGCAAAAATACGAGCACCAGCTGGTTCCCTTGAGCACCCCTGTATTCCCTTGGCTGTGGATATAAATGAAGCTCCCTCCTGCTCACAGCCCAGGTAAATTATGGCGGATCTGTGGTATCTGTTTTAGGGAATAAGCTGGAAACCTCCTCTAATGGGGGTGTGACCCAACCCAGCTCCAACCTCAGGTTCCCCCTGCTAGGCACAGCCAGGTCAGGTCAGGTCAGACCCGGACCCAGCTCTCTGTGCCAGCCTGGATTCCCTCTCTGCAGTGCTGGGAAGGTGCTGAGCAAGGGGAGGTCGGTCCTGCACTGCCAGGGAGCTGTCTCTGGGTGTGTTGTTTGTGCAGGAGGGGTGGGGACGGTGGGGAGCCCAGGCTCTGGGCTGTGGTTATCCCTCCGTCATTGTCTGTCTGCCTTGCAGTTGCTGGGTGTGGAAACAGAGGTCAGGCTCAATTTGTCTGAAATTTAAAGCACAGCTGGCCTGGGGAGCCGTGGCAGGCACGGGGATGCTTTCTGGTGGCCGGCTTCTCATAACTCCACAATTTCCCTGGGAGCTGGGAATCTCCTGTGGCCCTGCAGTGTAAATCCGTGTGCTTTATCTCCCGTGGGCAGGTGGTGGGACAGATGCCAGGTTCCCGGGGCCAGCACCGGCCCTGTGTGGGTTTGTTTGAGGTGCTCCCAGGGTGACGTTCCAGCTCTTCCCCCGGGCTCCATCCCGTCGTGCCGGGCTTGCTGCCAGCCGAGCCTGTTCTGCCGGCTGTGGGCACGGCTGGCCCCGATCAGACAGGCACGTAGCAGGGAGGGAGGGCTCCCGGCATCCCGGGGCACTGGGCTTGGCTTGGAGCCCAGTGGAGGTACTGAGCCCTGTCACACCAGGCAGCTGTCAGCCTCGGCTCTGGCTCTGAGCTTTCCTCATAAAACAGCTCCTAGGAGGACCTGACCCCCCTCACCTGTCTTGGTGTCCTCCTGCCCTCCCAGGAGACTCCTCCTCATCACCTGCCATCAGGCCTGTGTCCCCTGAGGGGACACCAGGACGCTGCTCCTGGCTCCTGGTGAAATCCAGAGCAACTCCTGAGGCTGCTGAGAGCTGCCAGGGAGGTTTTGGGACTGGGACAGAGAGGCTGGAGCCCTGGGATGTCCCCAAAACAGAGTGGGGTTGCTGTGAGCTCAGGGGGCTCCTGTGCTCACTCCCAGAAGTGTGGACAATGCTGTTCCAAGGTCCTGCAGCTGCTGTGGCCCAGAGCAGTGGGGATTTTGGAGGCACATGATGCCTCTGTGGGTCCCAGTCTCCTGAAGCCGGGCTGGGAATGGAGTCCCACCTTTGTTGAACCCCTGCATTTGCATGTCTAAAGCTCCCCGGAGGGGTTTCAAAGCCAAAGGATCCATCCTGCCCCGGGTGAATTCTTTGTTTGCATTTGAATAGGTGCCTGGAAACTGGTTCAGTCACCCGAGCTGAGACAGCCTCCCCTCCTGCTCTGTGTCCATCCCTACCTGGGAGTCCCAGTGCCTCCAGCTCCTGCTGAAACCTGACCTGAGACCAGCTGCTGGTGTTATTCACCCAGCAGGGGTGTTGGATCCAGCCTGTCACAGGTGGGATGGCCCTGGGGTTATGGTCCCCTTCCTTCTTCCCAAGATGCTCTCCCAGGACTCTGGGGACAGGATGGGAGCACTGGGGGTGTTCACCTGGAGAGGAGAAGGCTCCAGGGAGAGCTTAGAGCCCTTCCAAAGGCTAAAAACAGGCTCCAAGGGACCCAGAGAGGAACTTTGGACAAGGGCCTGGAGTGGCAGGACAGGGGGTGAATGGCTTCCCACTGCAGAGGGCAGGGATAGATGGAATATTGGGAAGAAATTGTTCCCTATGAGGGTGCTGAGGCCCTGGCACAGGGTGCCCAGAGAAGCTGTGGTTGCCCCATCCCTGGAAGTGTTCAGGCCAGGTTAAATGAGGCTTGGAGCAGTCTGGGATAGTGGAAGGTGTCTCTGCCCATGGAAGGAGGGTGGAACAAGATGACCTTTAAGGCCCCTTCCAACCCAAACCATGCCATGATTTTCCCTGAAGCTCTGTTAGCTTGGCAGGAAAGGGCCTGGCCAGGAAGCTTCTGAGATTGATTGGGCTGTGGTTTGTGTTTCATGTCCAGGCAGGAGCCCTCCTGGGCCCTCAGCCCTTCCTCAGGTGGTGGGGTGGCAGCACAGAAGCTGCATCTGATCCTGCAAACCTGGAATAACCCAATCCTTCAGTTCTGAGGATTTAAACTCTGCCAGCAGAGCTTGGCCCTGGAGAGCTGCTGTCCTTTTTCCAGGTTACTGCCTGTCCTCCCCTGACCTCAGGAAGGGGATGTTTCCCAGCAGCAAGAATACAACCACAAGCCTTAAAAATAGGCTGGTTTGCTTTCAGTGTTCCTTACAAAATAGGCCACGTTCCTGCTGTTTAATCCCTGGGCATGAGGCGAGAATTGCTGGGAAGGAAAACACAGCCCTCGGTGGATGGAGGTGGATGCTGCCCCCATCCCTCACTGGGGGGATGTAAATAGTGAAGAGAATAAAAATGTGTGTTTGAATGAGATGGGGAGGTGCAGAGCTGTGATCTGGAGTCAATGGCAGAAGTTGTCCCAACCCTTGGGAGCAGCACAGCCCTGGCAATCCCCCAGTGATGGCGTGGGCAGCACGGTCACCCTGACCCCGTTTCACAGAGGGGAGAGGGTGTAATTTGCCTCTGAGCAGAAGGAAACCTCATTTTTCCCTCTAGATGAGGCAGGAGAAGGTTTTGGAGGTGGGGAGCAGACATCCATCAGGCTCCCCCTTGGGCCAAACAGGCTCAGAGGTGCCAGATTTCCACCATGCCCTGTCCTGTGGGGACATGGGGACATGGGGTGCCTGCCTGCACCCTGATGGCTTTGAGTGCCCATGAGATGTGCCAGCACCAGCTGAAGCAGGGCAGGTGTGATTTACTGCTCAGCAAAGGTCTGGCACCATAAACCCAGCCAGGAAAACTGCTGGCATGATCCAGGCAAACACCCAGCTCTGCTGCAGCCTTGGAGTGGGACCACACAGGGTCACTGTTTAGGGAGGGATCATGTGCTGGATTTTGTCTTGGGTGAGAGGGGTGCAAGTGGTCCCCCGTGGTGCCTGGGGGCTCATGTTAGCTTCCCACCAGACGTGTGTGAGCAGGATGTGCCCTGTGATGAGATTCCCAGCTGGAGCAGCACAGGGTATTATTGTTGGGTCCCCTCCTGAGCTCAGCACTCAGTTTTTCCTCTGCCCTCCCTCAGACAGTTTCTATTTAAGTTTTTAGGACTCCAGGCTGGGGAAAATTTGAGCAAGAGCCCAGAATATGGTCCATTACCTCCAAATGTTGCTCAGCAGCTTAAAACAGGCCTGGCAAGGGAGACAGCTTAGGAAAACAGTGATGCACCTCGGAAAAGGCACTTTATTCTGTTTACTTCTGCCATACTGGAGTATACAGTGGAAAACCGTGCTGGCTCCGCTTCTCTGCTCTCCTCTCTGGTTTCACACTGCCCAGGTGAGCTCCAGCCATTCCTCCCTGCCAAGTCCTACCTGTTGTGCAACCCCCCCAGAGCTCGGTGCAATTGGCTTCATGCAGCACACGGCAAGTAGAGAAAGAGCGAGGCGGGTGTTTTTCCAAGTGGGCAGGGACTCCTAAATTCCCCTGGCATTGGCCACAGAATATTTTCTGAGCCTCTGCTCCAGTGTCTCAGTGTCTCAGTGTTTTGCCTAGCCCTGGGGAATTTGGGCAGCTTCATCCCCAGCCTGACTCAGCGCAAGCTGCTCCTCATCCTCCATCTCTTACCAAGAGCTGTGAAAAGCACCCCTGTGGCAACTGTGCTGCCTTCAGAGGAGCCACCACTGGACCAGCCTGGGTGGCTCTGTGGGGATCAGAGTCATCAGGTGCCCCCCAGCACTGTGGCCTCCATCAGGTGGCCCAAATGAGCACCCAAAGTCAGCAATTCCCAGCAATGCTCAGGAATTTTGCCTGTCCCCAGTTGCTTATGCAGTGCCCCCCTCCCCTGCCCAAAGGAGATGTGGGGCTACAAGGTGGGCTGGAGCAGCAGCCCCTGTATCCCCAGGGCCCTCCTGCATCTGTGGGATGCCAGCTCCCAGGGAGGAGGAGGAGGAGAGCCGGGAGGAGGTGGCTGGTGGTGCTGCAGGAGGGGCTGGGTGCCCCGGTGGTCTCGTGCCACCGCAGCTGAGCCCTTCACACCCAGTACTGGTTGTTTTTCAGGGGGGGGTTGGAAGTCCGGCAGTACTGCAGGAGCTCGGGGTCGGGAGGTGCCCCAGAGCCCGTGCCCGGGGGCGGGGGCCCCGTGCCCTTGCCCTCCAGGGTGGTGACAGTCGTTAGGGGGATGCTTTGGCTGGGCTCTGTCCTCCGGAAGGTCTCGTGGTCGGGCACGGCCCCGTTCTTGGCCTTGGCGCTGGGGGTGCCCTGGACGTGGTGCTTCCCCGTCTTGTTGCGCTTGTGCAGGTAGAAGAGAAGGGGCAGGATGAGGGCCAGCAGGAGGAAAATGAGGCAGATGGGGATGATGATGCTGAACATGTTGGCCTCAATGAAGCTGAGGAAGGTGCCCCCCGCCCCGGGGCTGGGGCTACTGGTGGCACTGGGGGCCAGCCAGGGAGTGGGGGACATGCCCAGCTCGCTGGCATTGGGGCTGCTCCGTGCTGTGCCATGGGGCACTGGGGGTGAGGGTGCCAGTGGGACTGTCAGCAGGGTGACACCGTAGGATTTGGAGGCATTGTAGGGCTCGATGCCGTACTCCAGGGATGCCAGCGCTGGTGGCACCCCCTCAGCCACCAGCTCAAAGACAAAACTGTCCCTCTGCAGGGGTTGTTGGGTGTCCCCAGCATCCAGCACCTCCAGCCCCACCAGCCCCTGCTGCAGCTCGCTCTGGCTGAAGGTTTCGATGGGGGATGTGGGCTGTCCTGGATCCCTGGATACCCTCACAAGACGGCTGGCACGGGGCGCCCTGCGGACCTTGAAGACCGGCACGCTCTTGGTGTGGTTGGCCAGCTCACTGGCATCGAGGACACTGGTGTCCAGGAGGGCTGTGGTGCCTCGGGGCCACAGGCTGTCCACTCGGGTCTTCACCGCAGCTCGGACGGTCACGTTCACCACCCCGCTTCTGTTCCCTGCCCGCGAAATGGCAACGAACTGGAAGTCATCCTGAGGCGACCTGAGGTCACTGAAGGTGAACGTCACCTCCCCACGATCCAGCTGCTTCTGTGAGAAGCCCCGTGATGGCTTTTGGTTGACTTGCACCTGTCCAAACCTGGGCTCCCTGGTGATCCTGTAGAGGACATTCCCTGCCCCTCGTGGTGCGGCACCCAGCAGGTGATGCTGGGACACAGGGGCCCTGTTCAGGTCTTGGGGCACCTCCAGCAGTGCTGGGCTGGCAGCGGTGCTCAGGACAGGCAGCACCTCGATCTCCAGTGAGGTCTGGATGGGTGGGTGGTGGCCACCGGAGAGGCTCAGGGCTAAGGAGCCTGGGGACCGGCTCCCAGTGGCAACAAACACCACGCGGCCAGCATTGACATCCGCTTGGGTGAAGCGGCTGATGGGCTCCCCTGGGTTGTGGGCGCTGGCCACGTGGCCAGAGAGGGGTCTCTGGAGAATGCTGTACACCATCTCCTGAGGGGACACCAGCGGGTCTGCCACATCCAGGTACTCCTGTGACAAGGTGACCACGGAGCCTGACGGGACCTGCAGCACTCCTTGCCGCTTCACCACCCGTGGTGATGCGGTGCTGCTGGTCACTGTTATGTTGAATGCTTCAGAGATGACCACCCCATCCTGTGGAGGACGGACAGACCGCTGTTCCTGGGGCTGGAGCCACGCCCTGAAACTGAAGTGGTCTTTGGAGACGCTGTCCCCACCATGGGCATACACCAAACGCCTCGCTGCCAGGTCTGACTGCAGGAAGAACGGCCGTGACTGCTCCAGGGGCACACCGGCCACCAGGAGCTGTCCATGAGCTGGTGGCTCTGTCACCAGGAAGACAACATCATATCCAGCCCTCTCAGGGACCAGGATTCGGCTCAGGAGGTTGGAGGCATCCAACACCGAGGTGTCAATCTCAGCCTGCTGAGCCCTTGTGAGCTGCAGACCTGGCAAGAAAAAAGGGATAAGAATTAACTAATGAAAGTCGGTCAGAGCTTGTTGCAATGATGGAAGAAGGAATTGGATGCAGTTTTAGATGTCTGATCTAATATATCAGCCATGGAAAACAGCACATTTGTCCTCTTCAGACAAACAAGTCCTCCTGAAGAGCTGGTTTGTCCCATGCTTCTCCATCCTACCCTTACCTGCGTTTTTCCAAAGCTGAGTCAAGTGCTGGGGACAATTTTCCTCGAAGGAGATCAGGACAAGGAGGATGAAAGAATCTGAGATGGTCGTGGGAGTGACCACACGGAAGCGGATGGCATCTTGGGCCAGCCAGAAGGGCTGGCCTGGCATCTCGTGCTGGTAGAAAATCAGCTTGCTGTCCACCTGAAAATTAAAAAAAAACCCCTTGATCAGCTCCTATCTTGACTCTGGGATGGAGCAACCAAGCTCTAATTAGGTAAGAAATCGGGATTTTCACTAGCCATGGCACGGCAGTGACCATGGAGAGCTCATGGTGTTTCTTGACCAGGAAGTGAAATTGTGGCTGCCCCACCCCTGGAAGTGTTCAAGGCTGGGTTGGATGAGGCTTGGAGCAATCTAGTAAAAGGTGTCCCTGTCCATGGTGGGGGAACAAGGTGACCTTTAATCTCCCTTCCAACCCAAACCACTCTGTGACTCTGATGTTTCTCTCAGCAATAAGGGGAACTTAGGCTCAGAGGAATGGTTGAGCTTGCTCAGCATCCTCCAAGGGTGAGCATAGCACAGAGGAGCTTCCAGGGAGGGTAAACCTATGTGTCTCTGATTGATGGAATAAAATAAGAACCTTGCTGGGCCCTGCAAAATTTGGCCCCACAGGAGAAGGGTTTTTTCAGAGCAGGGGTGAAAAATCATGCTTGGCTCTTCCCTTCAGCAGCAGCCAGGCTGGCTGGCTCTGCAGCAGGGAGATGGCCTAGGAAAAGGGATTATAGCTCCCTCAGCCTCCCCCAGTGCTAAATCCAAGGCTGGGGCAGCAGCTCTTAATCCCTCTTAGCAGCTGCTGGCAGAGCTGGGAAAGTCACAGCATGGCTGGAGCCTTGTACTGCCTCCTGCCTGGGATCAGGTGCCTGTGGTGGAAGTGGGCTCAGACTGGGACCCCCATGTGTGGTGGGGGGTGATGAAGGGCTGTGTTTGGGGTTCTGAGAGGCTGGAGGAATTGAAATCTCACCTGGGCTTGGGTGAAGTTCCTGATTTCCTCCCCCTGTGAGGTGGTCAGCCTGCCCAGGCGTGGGGCTTGCTCGATGCTGTAGTACAGAGCGGTGGAGCTGGTGGGGCTGTTGCTCACTGCCTGCAGGTTCTGGCTGGTGATGGGCTGCAGGGCACCTGGAAAACACATCCAGTATGGATTTCAAGCAGTCACCTTGTCACCCACCTGCAACCGCTGCCAGGGGCATCTCAGCAGTGCTTGGGCAAGGGCAGGAGTCCCAAGGGGGCCCCATTTGGGCTGGATGAGGACGGAGAATGTGCTGGTACCCACCTGGGCAGACAGTGAGGCTCTGCTTCCTGGCCAGGCTGATGACAGGCTCTCTCTGGGCCCTGATGAGGAAGAAGTGCCCAGGAGATAGGTTCTCACCATCCCACAGATCGAAGGCAAAGCCACCATCCAGGGGTCCTGTGGAAAGCACAGACCTGGGCATTTGTGGGGCCAGAGGAGATGCAGCTCCCCATTAACCTGTCAGGGGTTTTTGGGATGGGCTTGGCATCCCCTGTGGTGGCACAGTGTCCCCACCACCCTGGGGTGGTGCAGGGGCCTGGGGCACCTCAGTCCTGCCCTACCTTGGTGCACGAAGAGGACGAGGCCGTTGTCTATCTGGGCCTGGGTGAACCTCTGGAGCTCAGTGCCGGGTGCTGACCTCAGCACAACCTTCCCGTTGGCCGGGGGCTGGATGGAGTAGGTCACCTCCTCTGCTGGGGAGTCCTCATCCTCGGCACTCAGGATGTGGGGGCTGAGAACAGCCGTGGCACCTTCCCGCAGCTGGGGCACAGGGAGAGGCTGAAATCCCCACGCCACACCCCCGGCACCTTTCCCCTTCTTCCCATCCCAGCTCAGAGCACTCTGCTGGGTGCCAGAGCACATCCCAGCCCAACAAGGGTGCCTTGTCTGCATCCTGGGGACGCCTCCATCCTCTGGCCTCTTCCCAGCCCTGCGTCACTGCTGCCGTGTTTGCCAGCACGTGCCACACAGCTGGGTCTGCGCCTCTGCACGCCATGTGCTGGAGGGCAAGCGTGCCTCAGTTTCCCCAGTTCCTGGAAATGGAAGAGGGCACAGGGCCCTGGGGCAGGGGGCTGTGCCTTTGGGACCTTGCTTTGCAGGGAAGGGGTTTTAGTGGGGTGCACAAGCTGCTGCTGGGCACACAGTGACCACAAGCAGCCCTGTCTCTCCCTGGCTGGGTGTTTCTCCTCACTCCTGCTCCTGTCCCAGTTCCCGTCCCACCGCCCCCTCACAAGGCTGCAGCGAGGCCCGCTGTCCCAGCAAACCCTCCAGGAATGACAAATATGTGGCTGAGTTCAGAGCCACTGAGGAATTTCCCAGGACCACTTCCTCCCATCCAGTGGTGCTGACCCTCCTGTGGGAACATTGCCACCCCAAAGCCTTGGCATCTCCCATCTCCAGCTGGAGGCAACAATTTTCCCTGCTTGTGACCCTGTGCCACATCCCCATCTTGGCAGACCACAGGGATGAATGTTGTGCTGCCAAACAGGTTCTGCCCACACAGCCCAGAGCTGCCCTTTGCCCTCAGGATGCCTGGAAATCATGGAGTGCATGGATGGAGCTGTGCCAGGGCTCATGTGGGGTGGAGGGCTGGGATGTGCAGCATCCCACAGCATCACAGGGCTGGGACCTTGGAAATCTGCATCTCGGGAATCTGCAGGACAACACCCAGGCAGGCGCTGGAGGAGGTGCTCTGCTGGATGAGCTCTTTTCTGCTGTTTTTCAGCTGGCCTAACCCAAAACATTGCTTGAGTGGGTGTGGGTGCCGACAGAGAAATTAAATCCCTCAGCAGTCCCCACGGGATGGCAGAGGCAGGCTGGAAAACACAGCTTTGGAGAGGCAGGGTGGGGGAAGTGCTGGACACGCAGCCGGGACAGGAGCCTCACTGAGTTCTTTGGGCTGCTTCCTCTCCCCAGCACCCACAGCAGCTGGAACTGCAGTCACACTGGGGACTTGGAGCCATAAAAAACTCCCTGTGGGCAAAGCAGGCGGGATGGCAGCCCCGGGGCACCTCTGTCCCCTGGGAAGGGACAGTTCGAGCAGCTGGAGCAGCTCTGCTCCCAGCCCAGAGCCTGCGCTGCGGGAGCTGACCCATTTCTCCCTGCTCCTCGTCCTCTCTGCATTATTAAAGCCTTCCCCTGGCTCTGTGCTCGCTGGCTGGGCCCTTTGTGTTTGCTCAGCCTCCGTGTCGCCTCCGCTCGCGGGGACAGCGCGCGGGGAGGTGGCGGAGCGGCGCCGGGAGCGTGGCCGGGTGCTCCAGGGTGGTGGAAACCTCTGCCTCGGTGGCACCCAGCCATCCTTCCTTCAGATCCAGCCCAAAAACTGCTGCTCCTCCCCAAGGGGCTGCACTTTGGGGTCTAGACCCAGCCTGTTGTCCCTCGGCATCCCTGGAAACCTTTGTGCAATCCCTCTCCCGGGCCTGGCCTGACCTTTAAACACTGAAGTCATCCCTCACCAGAGCACAAACACGGCAGGGCTGGGCCTCTCCCATCATTCCCGTTGGGGGAAGGAAGCCTTTCCCTGCTCCTGAGCTCCTCTGGGCAGCTGTGGTCACTCTTCCCAGGGTGCTAAGGCATTCCCATGGAAAGGCAGACAAGTTGCTGCCTCAGAGTTTAATTTTAGGAGGTTTTTCTGTCTTTTCACCCTTATTCTTAGCATGATGGCTGGGGGAACGGAAGGCCATGCTTACACTGGATGTTTGGAGTGGGGAAAAGGGGCTGGCACAGGCCCAGCAGCTGAGGGGTCAATTTCTCCCTGAATTTGGGCCCATGTGAGGCAGGTCTACAAAAGGGATTTGGTCAGAAGCTTCCTGGGCTGGAGGGGGAAAACTGGGGCAGGCACAGAGCTGGGGCTGGGGGTACCTCCCAAACTTTGCTGGTATCCCTCGAATTAGCTGCCTCTGGGGCCAGGCAGGGCAGCCCCTTCCCCTTGGGCATCTTCTCCAGAGTCCAGGCTCCCAGGACCCTTCCCAAGGCAACTGTGTGATGATCCCCATGGAGTAGATTGCTTTCCAGCTGCCAGTCTGGGAAATCCCAGATCTGGGATAGTGAAAATAGGTGCAGGGGAGTGGGAGAGGCATCACTGTGCTTCTGTGTTTCCCACTAAATTCTTTGCTGGAATTTTGCATTAATGACCCCGAATAGGACAGGGAGGGGTTGGAAGCAGAAGTGAGAGTTGAGCAGCAGGTGAGACCTCTTCCCTTCTGCCGTTTTCCGGGATGCACGTAAAGAGAGGTGTGAAAGCTGCCCGGATGATGGAGTAATTGCAGCCTGTGTTGGCGAAAGGCGGGCAGGCTGCTCCGGGAGCTGCCGGGGATTATCCCGCGGGCAGGGCTGCGGAGGCGCTGCCGCCGTGGCAGCGCTGGGAGCGCGGGGCGATGCTCCCACCTCGCGGCCGCTCCCCGCAGCAGCTGGGGGCGAGCACAGCTCTCTCTCCGCCTCCTCCACAGCCTCGCCCCGGCGGGAAAACGCTCCTCCCTTCCCATTCCCATTCCCTGCGGTCCGCCTCTGGGCGGCAGCCCGGCTCCGCCGAGCGCAGCTCCCGGGGCGGGTGACCCCGAGTGCCGGGGGATCCCCACGCTGGTTCCCTCCCCGCGGCCTCCCAGCCTCACCTGCAAACCGGCGTTGACCTTCAGCCGCGGCGCCCTGGTGCTGCGGGGCAGGATGGTGATGAACAGAGTCCGGGCATGGCTCTGCCGGGACACCTCGGAGGCGTTGGCCAGGATGGTGAAGCTGTCACTGAGGGATCGGCGACCATCCTGCCTGTACTGGATCTGCTGGTTCTCCACCTGCGGGGCAAGGGCCAGGTGATCCTCCACGGAGGACGCAGGCCACCGGCCCCTCTGGGGAGGTGACTCTGAACCGTCCCGGGAGGATGATGGCAACCCACCACAAGCTCAGGGGCAGCCCTGTAGATTCTCTGTGGGAAGCAGACCTGGAGCCCAGCATGGGTACTCTGCCTGCATCCCCACTCCATATCCCTTATCCCGTATGTGGGGCTGCAGAGCAAACCCACCACCCCAAATACCTCCATCCCTTCCAATGGGGAGAGGACTCCTGCAGCCTTCCCCAACCTCCCAGTGTGGCTGGGGGCTGGAGACCACCCCGGGCTCTCTCCAAACCCTCGGGAAAGCAGCCTGGTGGGCAGGTGGGTGCTGTACCTCGCTCCAGGTGAAGCTGTGCAGCCCACCCTGCTCGGGCCGCTGGCTGCTCAGGAGGGTGCCAAACCGGGGGGGCTCCAGCACCCTGAACTCCAGGCCGAGAGCTGGGTAGTGGGCGTTGGGAATGCGGAGAATGCTCGAGGAGATGGCGGCAGAGCCACCTCCTGGCACCGTGATGTTCTGGACATCCAAGGGGATGGTGATGGGCAGCACAACCAGGCTGACCACCACCCCCTCCAGAGGGTCTGCACTGCGGGCGGTGATGTCCAGGACAAACTGGTCACGCTCCTCGTTGGGCTTGGAGTGGAGGTAGAGGACTCTGCCATTGTTGATATCCTCCTGGGTGAAGGACTGGATGGGGTCCAGGCTGGGCTGCTCATTCATGTCCTGGCTGTGCTGAAGCATTGCCAGGAAGCCGGAGGCTGGGGGGCTGCTCACCAGGTAGACTATGTCTTGGGAAGGTATCTCTTCGTGCGTCACCTGGGAGCATGGGGGAGATGAGGCATGAGTGGGAGGGCTGGTAACTGAGGCTGGGCTGCCCCACAGCCCACCTGCTGTGCAATCAATCCCTCAAAGCTTTGCTGTGGGATGGACTGCAAGAACCACCTTCCTGAGGCCATGCCTGAAGCCCTCTCTCTTTGCTCCCTGGGAAAAGCCTGACATCTGAGCATGTGGGAGTAAAATGAAGTCCCGTGGGTAGCTGCCCTGGTTTGGTGGCCAGGAAAGTCATACATGCATGGGGAATGACTGGAGAACGGGATACTCACCATTAAGTCCTCCTCCTTGATCCCAGATGCTTCCCCCTGGAAAACATAGATCTCCTTGTGGTTAACTATGCTCAGGGGGTTGGGATGGGTGTCCAAGAACACAGTGATGGCCAGTGTGTCCTCCACTGCCACCTCATTTGCTTCTACAGTGAACTGGAGCTCATCCCGGGTGTTCCTGCTCCCGTTGTGGTGGTAGGAGATCTCTCCTGCCAGCAGGTCCCTCTGGGAGAAGGCCATGACTGGCTGGTCCCCTCTCAGCACAGTCCCCCACCTTGGGGGGGTGGTTATTAGGAACCGTATCTCTTCATCTGACCTGATGTCCATGTTGGTCTCCAGGCTGAGGACAGAGGAGTCAATGCTCCCTTGGGTGCCCTGGTGGATGACCAGACCAGTGTTGTTGACTATTTTGATGTAGGGGTCAGATGCCTGCACTTCCAGGAGGGCTGTGGTTTGGTGGAGGCCATCCGAGACCTGCAGCTGGATCCAGCCCCGGTCAGCCCCGGAATGGACAAAGAGGATCTTCTTCTTCCTCAAGTCATCCTGTGTGAATCGATAGACCTGGTGGCGTCTGTCATCGACAGACACAATGCTGCCAAACAAGATGTCCTTCCTGGTCAGCACCAGCTGCGTGTCGGAGAAGCCGGAGTCCTTGTCAGTGAAGGCGATGTGGTCAGTGGTCAGCAGGTGCTGCCCGTTGCGCACCACGTTGAAGACTCTGTTCACTGCCCGGACAGGGCTGTGGTCGTTGACGGGCTGGATGGAGACCCTGAAAACGCCCCTCACCTCCTCGGCCTCAGACCCAGCACTGCCCTCTCCCTGCCTGATGGCTACGAAGGGGATGTCATCCTCCAGCGTCTCGGAGTCATCGTGCTGGTACAGCAGCCGGCGCTGCAGGATGTCGTCGTTGGTGAACTCGGTGATCTCCTCCAGGGAGGCCCAGCCATGGGACGCAGCCCAGGCCAGCCTCCCGTGCGCTGGCCCCTCAATCACCTCATAGACGTAGTCCATGCTGTTCACGCTCTGCACAAACAAGTGATCCTTGGAAATGACGGCCTGTCCGCCTTCTGGCACGGTCAGGAGCACGTTGGTCAAATTTGGTGCATCGGGGTCCCCACCAATGCTGATTCTGTAGGTGTAGACAGGCGAGTGCTGCTCACCAGCGTAGACGCGGAACTGGAAGAAGTCCTCAGCTTGCTGGGAGTTTCTGATGGTCACACTGTAGCTCAGGTGGTTGCCCTGCAGGTCCTCCTCAGTAAATCCAAAGCCTTCAGTCAGCCTGTTGCCAAGTAGCTCCAGGTTTCCCTTTTTGGGAGCCTGGATGATCATGTAGTGGAAGGGAACTGGGGCAGAGTTTGAATCTTCCAGCATTGCCTCCAGCTCCTTGCTGGTGATATTTCTGTGCCGCTTATTCTTCATCTGGAGGGGAGCCATGGTCCTCATCTTAATGGTGGCTCTTTTAATCCTTATGAGGAAGGTGTTGTTTGGCAAGACCTTCTGCCCCACCTGGACTTTGAATCTCACCTCCTCCACGCTGTCTTCCAGACGGTGCTCTGGGTCTGTGCTAAAATACTGGATGCGCCCTTGCTCCAGGTCTTGTTGGTGGAAGGACTCAACTTTTTTCCATTCCCCTCCCATGCTCCCTTGCTTCTGGACCTCACCATACTTCAGAGGCTCTGTGAGGATGTAAAGGATGGAGACCCGTTGTTCCACGGCGTTGGTCTCCACAGACAGGTTGGCTGTGGTGATGCGTGCAGCCCCTCCTTGGGAGAGGGAGAGGCCAGTGTTATTGAGCAGGCGGATCTCAGGATCAATGGCCAGGATCCTCAGGGTGGCAATGGGGCTCGGCACGGTGCCATCACTCACCTGCAAGGTGAGCTGTAAGTTTGTCCCACCCTGGTGCACATAGACTACGCTGCCAGCTTCCAGGTCCCGGCAGGAGAACTCTTCAATGGGCACTCCAGGGTGGAAGTCTAGCTCCACGTAGCCCTCCTCCATCTGCTGACTGTGCAGCTGGAATTCGAGGTCATCGCAGGACGAGTCATCATCCAGGACCTGCAGGATGTCAGTGGTCAGGTGTTTCCGTGTGTGCTTCAGGATTGTCATGTGGTTCCCACGGGGGAAGATCACCTGTGGGGCATCGTTGACAGGGTTGATCATGATGGGCAGCAGGTACACCTGGCCCTGCCGCAGGCACTCTGGGACCCCTTGCTGGGTGGTCACTGTCACCTCCAGCATCAGCTGGTCCATGGGCCCTTCGGAGCCATCGTGGATGTACCTGACTTTCCGATTCACAATGTCTAACAAGGTGAACTTCCTTCTGCTCCTGGACCCGGGAATGTCCAGCTCCAGCTGGCCGTGCCTGGGGTCACTGGTGATGCTGAAGAGGATTTGGGACTGACGGATGTTGGCCAGGCTCAAGTCTACCGTAGGCTGGGCGTGTTTCCACTCCAGGTAGGCCATGCCCCCTTCGGAGACGATGAGGGGGCTGACGTGCAGCAGCCTGCTGATGTTGGCAAAGGCGGGTGGGAAGCTGCTGTCGGGCCGGCACGGTTCCACCACCAGGCCCGGTGCTCCGGAAAAGCCATTTGGAGGTGGGGAAGTGGATGCCTCATCCTGCTCATACACCTCCTCATAGTCCCAGTAGTGGTCCTGCTTCCCACAGCCTGCTGTGATGTCCTTTGTGATCACAGCATCCTGCAGGCTCCTCCTCTGCAGGTTTATCCGGAGGTCCTCCAAGCAGCCAACAAACGAGTGGTTGGTCATGGTCCACAACGAGATGAAAGAAAGATGGTGCTCCCTCAGCCTCTGCAAAGCTTTTTCATCCATACCTCCAATGAAGAGGTTTCCCTGAAGGTCCAGGTAGTTGTTGATGCCCCGGTTGGATGTGGATGAAGCATAGTAATCGATCAGTATCTCAAACTTGTGGATGTCTGTGTGAACTTTGACATAGTGCTGCTGCTCGTCGCTGATGAAGACGTTGTTGTGCAGAATGATGACACCGTTCCCCTTCTCCACAAACCCTCGCAGGCGCCCGTTGGAGATCTCCAGGTAGAAGAAGTCATTCTCCAGCCCTGCGTGGTAGATGAGGGGTGCCTGGGTGATGCTCGTCGTTATCACAAACTCGATGGTCGCTTCCTGCCTTGCGTCCCAGGTGGGAAAAGCAACGTAGGAGTGCGGCCCTGGGAACCCGAATGGGTCGTCAGGCTCTGCAGAGAACTGTGTGCTGCACCCTTCCTGGACATGATGGAAGGTCTTGGAGCTGCCATCAGCAGACAGATGGGAGAGGACATCCAGGCCATTGAATGTCACCAAGTGAAGGCACCCCCTGAAGGGAGGGCTGGCCTGGGCAAGGTACGGCAGGTCCAGCGTGCCCGTCCCGCCAGCATAGAGGCCGTGCTGGATGTCCAGCTCCCTCGCTGGCCCTGCGATGTCTGCGGAGCTGTTGAAGAGGCCATCGATGGTCAGTGTCATCCTGCCATCTTCCACCAGCAGCTCCACGTCGTGCACTGCCAGGTTATCGAGCTGCAGCCCTGCTGGGGACTGCAAGGTCACCTCCTCCGAGCCCAACTGCAGCCTGGCCTGCAGGGAAAGACACAAAATCCTCAGCTCAAGTGGGACCTCTCCACCTTCCAATAGCACCTGCATGGACCCACACCCAGGTGCTCGCAAGAGTTTTGGTCCCTTGGTTCACTCCTCCACCTCTGGATGTGCTCCTCCTTCATCCTCCTCATGGGCCTGCCCTCTTCATCCTGCTCTTTGAATTTCTCTCCTTTTTCACTCATTCTCAGCAAACCCTAGTCTCAGGGCTGGGGTCCTCCATCTCCCAGTCTCACAGCTGGGCTTTTCCTCTCCCCTCACAGAGCAGCCCTGCCAGATGCTGGCTCCTCCTTCCCTGCCCTGTCTTGCCCACTGCCCTCCATCCTTGCAACCTGGGCTGCTTCCAGCCCTTTCCCTGGGAACTGGCAGGGGAAATAGCAGGCTTTGCTCCTCGTGGGCAGCAGCCTGGAGCCTGCCTAAGTAGAGGGTTAGCTGGTGAGACACATGGCCTGCATTAGGGACACCTCTGGCCAGTGGCTCTCTTGCTCTTTTGCTTTGGTTTAATGTGGTTGGTAGCCCAGCCCAGGCTGCAGGACAGGCAGGATGTGTGCCTCGGATGCTCCCTGCTCTTTTTCCTTCATGGTGGATGCCAGCACCATAACCACAATTGGGAATTTTATTGCTCTGTCTTGATTGCTTCTCATGTTCCAGATGGGACAAGGGAGATCTCTTTTTTCCCTGGATCCTCTGTGTCTCACCTCCTCACACCTCAGGGTGCTGTGCACTGTGTCTGACCATGCAATGCACACAGGGTGCCAGTGTTGGGGTGTCCCCATGACCACCCCCAGCATCACCCAGGCAGTGGGTGAGCAGCTTCCCCAGATGGAGCCAGGTTCTCTGTATTTAACCAAATCTTTCAAGACTGTGTCCACTCTCCTCATGGAGGTCCCTGTCAGGGGCCCTGGCAGCTGGGCTGCCCCTTCATCCTCTCACTGGATGAAGCAAGGAGGACACAGTCTCCAGCTATGTCAGGGAAGGGATAGGTTGGATATTAGGAAAAAAAAAATCACCAAAAGAATAATAAAGTACTGGAATGCTCTTCCCAAGGAGGTGGTAGAATCACCATCTCTGGATGTGTTTAAAAAAAGACTGGACATGGCACTTGGTGCTATAGTCTAGGTGAGGCGTTAGGGCATAGGTTGGACTCGATGATCTTAGAGGTGTCTTCCAACCTCATCACTCTGTGATTCTGTGAAATCACACTCGCATATATCTCCACTTTAAGCCATGGCACAGAGCCCCCAGCCCGGGGAGAGGAGGGGGTGCTGACCTGCAGGCGGCCGGCTTGCAGCTGGAGCAGGAGGTGGTCGGGCTGGCCGGCAGCCAGGAAGAGCAGCCCGTTCCCCTGGCTGGTGAGCAGCTGCAGCCGCAGCCGCACCGCGCGCGAGGCGTCCGCCAGCGGCATCTCCACGAAGCTGTCCCCGAAGAAGGAGGCTGGGGAGAGAAGGGAGAAGGTCAGGCAGGGAAGGACACCTCCTGCAAGCCCCGTCCGGGTGGAATGCTGCGGTTATGGAGCCTCCCAAGCCCATCCATCAGCCCTTCCCTTGTTTGCCATCTGACAGGTTGCTGGAGTCCAGCAGCCGAAAAAGACCCTTGGGGGAATCTGTTTTTCTGATTTTCCTAAAGAAATCCTAGAATGGGCTTGGGTTGGAAGGAAACAAAGCTCATCTAATCCCAGTCCCCTGCTATGGCCTGTGACATTTCCCTTTCATGAGGGACCTGCAGCTTCTCACCTCTATCTCCCCTCTTTATTGCCCTCCACTTTGGAAAAGACACAGAAATTTTCCACTATCCCAGGTTGCTCCAAGCCCTGTCCAACCTGGCGTTGGACACCTTCCAGGGATGGGGCAGCCAGAGCTTCTCTGGACAACCTGTTGCAGGGCCTCAGTACCTTCTGATTAAAGGAACTGTGTTTCTCCTCAGTGCAGGAGGAATAAACAGAAGTGCAGTGATCCATAGGTGGATGTGAGAGTGGATGGAAACCTTGGCACAAAGTGAGCGTCTGGAGATGCAGCTGGAACACGTTCAACACCCAGTATGCATCAGCCCTGGAGGACTCAGCTCAGTGGCATGTGGTCATGAAATGACAGACTGTGTCACAGGGCAGAGGCAGGAGAGTGCAGGATTAAGAGTACAGGGAGTGGCCAGGCTTAATTTTAGAGCGCTTTTAGTTTTTAGCTGACTCAATGCATGCATGTGCATCTCACACATGTTAAATGTGTGTGGCTGGGGCCTGCAGCCACCCATCCTGCTTGGCTCCAGCTCAGCCTGTGGCAAAACTCTGTGCTTAAGCATAAACACTGCAGCCCTGTAAGCTGGAGATGTTTGGGGAGGATATGTCAGGGACGGGGGCAAATGCACATTTTCAGTCCATATGTAGTCACAGGCTCTGCTGGAGTTTATATGTGTGAAGCTTTCCTGCTGTGCTTTACTAGAGCACTTATCAGATCCACCCAGTGGGCGAACTACATTTAGGTTTGGGGTCCCAGAGCTGTCTTGCTGAACTAGAACAGGAATTTGTTTTTCAGGGTCCCAGCCCCTGATCTTTTTTGGAGGAGGCAGGGATGGATGTTGGATGCTGGGGTGACACCAATCTTCTGCACAGCGAGGTCTGGGTATAAACACCCACATCTGCTCTTACAACTGCTTCCCTGGATGCATTTTCCTCTTACCCAAGTTTCTGTGGGATGACCAGGCTGGGAATGGGCAATGCAGGCTTTGCTCACAGGGTGGTGCCCTAAGTGAAAACCCAACCCTGCAGGACAGCCACAGTCACTGAGACATTTGGAAGGGGACCATCTGTAGAGGTGATGGCAAAAGTTGGTGTGGCAGTGACAGAGTTGGAGCACTCTGGTTTAACTTTTCCCATTTTCTTCAGAGCTGAGCCCTGCAGTGCCTGGGGGAAGCTTTCCTGAGCCCTTTGGGAATGGGGAGACCTCCTTGTCCAGGACACCACAAAAAATCATTTCCTGCCACTGGCAGCAGAAGAAAGTGCCTCAGTTTTCCCCTGTGGTCTGGGAGGATGACGTGGGTGTTGCAAAGGACCATCACCCCACCCGTTCTGGACAGGGAGGAAATGGCACCATGGAAATATTTGGCCTTTGCTGTAAGACCGAGCCCTTTGCCCAGCCCAGGGCAAGGCTGTCAGGGTGCCTGCTGCTGGCATGGGGCACTTTGGCTTCCTTGTCCTCTCCAGCCCAGCCAGTGACTCAGAAGAGCTGTTCTGTTCTCTGCAGGGCTCTGTCCTTCCCTGACCTGCTCCCTCCTTCCCATGGTCGCAGCAGAACCAGCCTTGCCCAGTGGCCAAGGGTGGTGGTGGGTGCTGGAGCTCTCAGCACTGCCTTGTCCTGGGGCTTGGTGAGCTGGAGTGACGTGGCACAGTGGAAAAGGGAATGTTCCTGTCCCTCCTTGCACAACCACAGGCACACGTGGTCCCCAGAGACATCCGTGGACGTTATGTGCTGGCTCCCGACGAGCTTCCCTGTGCATGCTCCATGCTCCAGCTCCCACTGGGATTTTGCTACATTTTAGTGGCTTCCCCTAATTCAAAAATGTTTTTCAGATGGGTACTGAGTGGTTGCTCTCATGGGGAGGGAAAGCTTGGCTGGGCTGGACCCACCAGCAGCTTCCATGCCCGCCCAGGGGCTGGGCAGTGTCTCGCTGTGGGTGCTGGGGATGAGGGTTTGGGGCTGCTCCAGCAAGACCAGCTTGTTTTCCAGTGTGCCAGGGGGCACCAGCTCCTGCAGCCAGCACATTTTGTCCTGCCTGCACTCTACCAAAGCTGCCAGAAATGTTTTCCTTCTTCTCCCATAAAATACTAATAATAAAAAGCTCCCAGAGGTGCGGATGCCATGGGGAGTGGTGCTGTTTGTTGGGGAGGAGGAAGGACCCTTGCTTGGATCCAGGAGGCGCTGGAATTTTTCTCCAGCAGCAGAGGCGGTTACTGTTGTTTGTCCTCCCAAATTCCTGCTTTATTTCAGGGCCACTCTCCTCCTCCCTCATCAGCCCAGCCAGGATGTGAAACCACTTGGCCTGTGACATTTCACTTTCACAAGGGACCTGCAGCTTCTCACCTCTATCTCCCCTCTTCCTTGCTCTCCACTTTTGAAAAGATGCAGAAAAAATGGATTTTTTTGAGTTCTTTTCAAATGCATTTTGTTCTGGAGGAGCCTCCATGGGACAGGGTGGCCCATCCTGGTCCATCACCTGGAGCAAGGAGGGACTTCCAGGCACCCATCCCCATCTTGGGCAGGCTCAGGTGAGCTCCTGGATCATCCCATGAGGATGAGTTCCCATGCCCCAAAAGCACCTATCTCAAGTGATCTAAGGCTGCCACGATCATACCACAGGAGTGTTATGCCCCTCATCCCTGGATGCAGATGCCCAAGGGGGTCCCTCCTCTCCTGCCATGGGGGAGCAAGAGGTCCCAAGTCCTGGCCACGGGTTGCAGTGGACACCCCGGATGTCCCACTCACCCCGGATAAAAACAATTGACATTCCCATCTTGCTGCGTCCCACAGGAAATCACCATCGGTGCCTTGCCAAGCCGATTGAAAGGCGTTGACGAGGCGAGAGGAGCCTCCTCCGTCACAGTTTCCGAGCAGCCAGCCAGCAGCCAGCAGATTATAGACTGCAGTGTCACTTGGGTTTGGGGTGGTTTTTTTCTTTTTTTGCATGGAATAAAACAAGGAGATGAGCCAGAAGTTCTAAGGAGGGGTCTGGGAGCGAGGCCCTGGGCTGCTCCTGGGCCTGCAAACAGCGAGGGCTCCGTGCGAGCCGGCCCTGCCCCAGCGGCCGCCGGCCACGCGCCGGCCCCGGGAGCTCTGGCCCTCTTCCCCTGCTCCTCCAGCTGAAAACACGGCCGGTCTGGCCTCTCCAGCAGCTGCTTTTTTGGTGTTCAGGGAATTTTCTGGCCGGAGGAGCAGGAGCAGAGCCCGGGGGGGATCCCCATCCGCTCAGGGCGCTCTCTGAGTGTTTGGGGCTCGGTGAGGCTGTTTTGGGCTCTCCTTTGTGTTTTTAACACGCATCTCAGCACAGAAACTTCTCCCACCTCCTTCCCTGCACGTAGGAGGCTGAAGGAGCCAAGTCCAGGCCCAGGCGAAGGGAAGTGCTGGGAAAGCTCAGCGCAGAGAGGACCGGCCCTGGGCACGAAGGGTTTGTGCAGCAGGGACAGTCCTGGGCGTGTGGGAGGGCACGGGGGCTGCTGGGGGGCTGCTGCCCTGCCCCAAGGCTCCCACCCCAGCCCGGGGCATCCCCACCCTGCCGCAGGACAGCCAGCTGCGTTCTGGGGGGCAGCCGAGCTCCTGAGGGGCTGCAGGGTCCCCATCGCTCTGGCCACGGGAGGATGCCGAGGCCGAGGAGGAAGGAGCGGAGCAAACCCTGCCCGGGGATCGGGGTGTGGAGCCGGGGAGGGGCTGGATGCTCAACAAGGCTCCATTCAGGCTGCGGTGGGGCAGATGGGGGCCAGGGCCGGTGGCCGGCTGTGTTTGCAGGGAGGGGACTGGAATTCATTAAAGCAGCTCTTTAATGAGCGCAGCGGTGCCAGGAGAGCCCCGTGCAGACACACGCGCCCCCCTGAAAGGCTCCCTGTGTTCGCAGCCGCTTCCCATCCCGGCCACACCGCTTTTCCAACGGTGGAAAAACAGCCGGGGAGTGAAGGCTCCTTGTTGCCCGAACAGCCCCGGGCTTGTGCGGCCGCTGGTGCAGCCCAGCCCGCCGGCTGCCCTCCTTCCTGCCCGGCCCCTGTGCCAACAGGCGGCCCCTGGGCTGTGCCCGCTGCTGGGCCGCCACAAGGGCAGCCGGCTGCGATCCTTCTCCGCAGCCTCAACCAGGGAGCTGGTTTGGAGGCCCTCTGAGTTGTTTGGGGATGGTTTTTTTAATTTGTGTAACTTTTAAGGTAGTGAGATCACCCGCTGCCAGCCTCGTTGTGCTGCACCCCCAGCCGCTGTGCAAAGGGCGGAGGGGCTGCGGGATGTGAACCCCGGAGAGATTCGAGAATGTGAACATGGGAGGGGTTCAGGGGGTGAAAATACCGGAGGGGTTCAGGGGAATGCCAACAGCAGAGGGGCTGCGCCATGTGAACAACACTGGAGGGGCTGGGGGTGGCTGCCCAGCGCTGGGGATGCTGCTGAGCAGCTCGGTGCCCTCCTGTTCCCTCCGCAGTGAGAGCTCAAGGCTCCAGTCCCGCTCCCAGCGCAGGCAGGGTGGGCAGGACCAGCGCCGTGGGTGGTCCCGGGGGCTCAGGCTCTCTTGTCCCCATCCTGGAGCTCTGATGGCCAATGGGACCTGTAGCCCCCTGGAGCTGGAGCTGGGCTGTGCCCCTGTCCCCACATAGGGTGGAGGGGCCACGGGAGAAAGGGATCCAACAGGCTTTTGGAGAAAGGCTTCATTATGTTCCACATTCCCTTCGTTTTACGGTGTGGTTTTATTTATGGCCAGGGAAGGAAATGAGCAGCCTGTGAGGAGGTTAAGGCAAACACCGTAGCCCTCGGCTTTGGCTGGGGCTTTGCTGGGGGGACAAATGGGGGGGGCTGCTGCCTTCAGACATGCCCTGAGACCCGAGCTGAGCACCCACCTGGGTGTAAAGAAATCCCAGTGCAATGGAGGTGACCTGGGTTTATTCTGCATGAAGGGCATTCAAAAACCCAGCAGGGATCACACCACAGTCCCCTTGTGCCTACCCCAGGAAAGCCTGGGGTTCTGCCTCAAGATTTATGGGATGGGGTGTCACTAGCACAGATCCATCCCTGCTGGGATAGCTCCTGGCACAAAGAAGGACTTTTCCTTTTATTCCCAGTCCCAGTGATTCCAGGGACTGCTGCTCCCACATCCTGAGCCAGGGCTGTGCGTGCTTTTCCAGCCCCAGCAATGGGAATCAGTGCTCTGGTTCTCGCCTCCCCCCTCCATCTGGCCCTCCCTCACGGCGGGGCTCCCAGGGGCCGCCGCTTTCCAGGAGTGCTGGCCAGCAGAGATTGCTGGAAAGCAGCACCCACAAAACCACCAGGAAAGCCATGGCTGGTCACCTTCCCAGCTCTGGTCACCTTCCCAGGGCTGCCGACCACCAGAAGTGCCATTGCCCTTGTTTTGGGCGTGGGAGGAGAGTCCTGGCCAGGGGTGCTTTGCTTCGCCCCCATCCCACCCAGGTGGCCTCTGGCTGCAGCACGCTGCTTTGAACCCCTCCTCCTCTGTTTATTCCTTCAGTTCCTCTCCCCTGTTCCCCGGCCAGCTGCTCTGCGTTCGCCTTCCCCAGCCTGACAGCTTTGGGGAAAAAACAGCCTTTTTACAGCCCACGGACTCTGGGGTCAGGGGAAAACATGAAAACATGCCCCCTGCTAATTCTGTGCTGTCTAGGAGGGGGCTGGTTGTACCTTCCCGTGTCCTGCCAGTCCCCAACCCCTGCCCAGCGCCTCTGCCTGCTCCTGCCTGCCTTCCCCATCCTTAGGAGCTGTGATACAGCAGGGAGGCCATATAGCAGGGTCCAGGAGGCTTGGCTAGAGCTCCAGAGCTCCATCGCTTATCCAGCATGGTTTTACGATGATTCAAGCACAGCCCTAAAGCTGATGGTATTTCCTGAGCTCTCCTGCTCAGCCAGATGCAGAGCCATGGAGGGGAGGGCCAGGAGCTGGGAGCCAGCCTGAAACCCCCCACAAAGGTCACAGTGCTTTTGGGAAGAGCTGTGCCCCCAAAGCCTGGCAGGAGCAGGAGCAGGGATGCAGAGCTTTTAACGATGCGTGGCTCAATGGCTCCGGAGGGACTGAAGGAATAAGCCCAAGCTGGAAGCAGTGTTTGGAGTGTTTGCCCTGGGAAGTGAAGCGGGGGGAGAAAGTGGGAGGATTTGGGGAAGCAGGAGGCTCAATGGGGCTTTTGTGCCGTCCCCTGCAGCGTGACTCAGGCTCACTCAGGCTCCCGCTGCCAGGAGAAGTTGGCCTGGAAATACTGTATCAGCCCCAGAGGACGTGGTTTCCAAACCATTCGAAGTCAGGTTTTGTTCTATTTTTTCTGTCTTTTTCTCTCTCCCAAGCCCTCTTCCCCTGTCTCACAGGCTGGCAGGTTTTCCAGCTCCACCCTGCCCATCCTGGCACCCGCTGCCACTGTGTTCCCTACCCCAGCTGCTTCCCACCCAGCCAAGGAGAAGCTTGCAGAGAGCTGGGCATGTGGTGGCACAGGAGGGGACAATCCCAGCCAGCCCCTGGTGCACATCCCACCTGCAGATCCCTGAATCCCATCCCTGCCAGTGCCTGTTCCCAAGCTCATCCCCAGACGCAGTGAGGGGAAGGAGCTGGCGGGGGGACCGGCGGCGCCGGGCCAGGGGATGCTCACAGACGCGCCTGGAGCGCTCGGTGTTACCGGAGAGATCCTGCCTGCTGTCAACAAACAGCCCGCGGCAGAGCGGCCGCCTCCAGCCGCCCGGGCTCTGATGGTTCCCAGCCCCGCTGGTGTCAAGTGGCTCCCGACGTGCCAGGATGGGGGGAGTTATCAGCCAAAATGGTGGGGGAAGAATGAGCACGAGCAGCAGTGTTGAAACCTTGCCAGAAGATACCTACTTGACTTAACTGCAGCATCCAGGGATGTGGAAATGTGTCAGCAGGGATGGCAAAAGGTGCAATTGCAGTGTGAAATGTGTAAATTGGGGCCATTCAGCTTTAGTTGTGCTGGTAAGGCAGCACCCACAGCACGCTGCACCCCACAGGGCACCAAGGACCACGGCCAGGATGAGCTTTTGGTGATGCTGGGTGCTGTGAGGGGCAGAGAAAAGTGTCTCCACGGACAGAGATGGGGGAAAGAGAGGGCATTTTTTGATCCTCTGGGGCTGACATGCTAAACTGTCTGCAACGAAAATGAGTATTTTCTTTTTCCCGCTCCTTCTAGAGCTGAAAGCCCTGTCCTCTCCTGTCCTGTCCTGTCCTTTCCTCTTCCCCCACCCTTCCAGAGGTCCCCCTCCCCACTCCTGCTATCCCTGACTTTTCCATCCATGAGAAACACCCGCTGGGGTGATGTTTATAGAGAAAATAAATGCCTGCTCTATTTGTAGCCCGGGGGGAGGCCTGGCTGGGGGGGCTGTGGGGGTGTGGAGGCCGGTGCTCACATCCCCTCCCAGGGCTGCAGGGCTTTCTCAGCCACATCTACCTCGGGCCAAGACTTCCCTCTCTTCTCCCAAGCTCCCAGAGGAAATGACCCTGGTGGGCTCAGAAATTTCTGTGGGATGGGATGCTGAAAACCTTGAAGCCCTTCTGAAGCTCAGCCAGAGGCTGGGAAAGGGAATGGGAAATTCCTGCTGCCTGCCCCTCTCTCTGCCAGGGCTGCACCACGCCAGGGGTGTGAGATGCTCGAGGATGGGGAGCACCCATCAACACGGCTGGGGATGGCACCACCAGCACTTGGTGACTCCAAACCCTCCCATCCCTCGCCTGCCTGCAGCAAAGAGGAAAAACAACTTCCAGAAAGCCAAGACTTGGGCAAAAGTAGCAGCAGGGATTCACAGGGCCATCCCCAGCTGACTCACAGCTCCTTCCCCAGCCAGTGAGTCATGGTGATGGATCCGTGTTGCTTCTCTGTCTCCTTGTCTGGGAGGCACGTGATGGGCCTGGCCACCTCCAAACCATGTTTGCCCCATCACTCTCTCCACTCCCAGCCGTTTTTGGCACCCTTCTCAGGGCTGTCAGGCAGCCAGGGCAGTCCCTGGGCACAGGGCAGCTCCCAGAGGCACTACCTGGAGCCATGGGCGGCACACCCGGGGAACAGGGATGGAAAATGGGCATTTATCACCCTCCTGCATCCACAGCTCAGGGCACAAACACCTCCCACCCCACCCTGATGCCAGCTGAGAGGCCCTGTTTGGTCTGTCCTGAGGGTAGAGGACTGGCAGTGGGTGACAAATCAGGCAGCAAATGCATGTTCCCTGTCCTGGGGTTGGGAAGAGCTACAGCAGCCCTGCTCCTATGGATTTTAGCCTGGTTTTGCAGATCCCAGTGCTGCCCTGACTCTCAGCTCTGCTTTGCAAAAGGTTTTGTGAAAGGTTCTCTGACTTCATAGAACGTATTTGGGATATGCTTCATGGAATATATTAATATTCTGTCAATACAATAGACTAAAAATTATCCTCATATGACAATACCTAACAATATTTTGCTATATTAGTCAATATATTATATTGGTTATATATATATATATATATATATATATATATATATATATACATATTATATATTACATATGTATTACATATGTTACCAATATATTATATTGGTAAATTCGACCTCCCTTTTTTTGGTCTATTTACCTCAGGAAAGCTCTGAGGGGTTTCCCATGCCAGTGCAGCATGGCAATGTCCAACCAAACACAGGGCATGATGGAGATAGCTCAGGAAGGGCTGGTTTGGGAATGAGGCAGCTCTGGTGGGCACCCTCCTCTCTCTGTGTCTCAGGGGTTTGGAGATGCAGATGGTGAAGGGGCTGGTGCAAACCAGGCTCGGGCTGCCCAGGTGGGAGCTGGGAAGGGCACAGGAGTTTCCAGGAGTCTCCCAGCTGAAGGCTGGGGGTGATGCTCACACTCAGGCTTCCCAAAAAGGAGACAAAGCGAGCCCAGCACCTGGAAAGGGCCAGGGAGCAGCCCTGGGGAGCCGAGGCTGGGCTGGGCCAAGGCCTGCTGTGAACAGTCTGTGCTTGGAGCTTTATTTAGGCACGCAGGCTCCCGCCTCCCAGGCCCTGTTCCTGTCCAGCCTTCAACCTGACGTGAGCTCCTCGGGGTGAGCTTAACCCTGTCCTGCAATCCTGTAGGAATGCACTCATTATATTTTTGCCCACAGCTCTCTGTTGCTAAATATAAGAGTGAGACAAGAATATTCCTCCCCGATTCCCACGATACCGGTTTGCGTTCTCCCCCCTTCTCAGCATTTTTCCTGTTCTTTCCCATCAGCTGGAAACTTTTCCAGCTGCTTTGAGCTATGACCTTAAAACATGTGGCGCGACCATAAAAAAGAAAGTTTGACTAAATCAGTCAGATTTCCAAAAGTGGAGGAAAGGAAGAGCCGAGGTGGCTCCGTGGAGCTGAGGAACCTGGAGAGAGCAGAAGGGATCCTGGATGGACACCCCAGGGTGTCCCAGACACTGTTCCCTGTCCATGGGCAGGATCCTGGACATGCCAGTGTCCCTCCTGCCTCCCCAGGACACCGTCACTGCCTCTGGGGTCTGCCTAAGCTCTGGAGGGTGTCACATTTGTGGCACCCACTTGCTGAAATCTCGGGGTGAACGCTGCTAATGGGGAGTCCACACATCCAATTCTCTCCTCTGCCCTCACTCCAGACCTCCACTAACAGGGATTTTGGGGAAGGGGAGCCCAGCCTGTGGGTGACCTCACTGGGAACCAGAGGGGAGCCAGGCTGTTGAAAAACAGTTTACTAAAGCTTCACACTCTGATGTCAAGAGGACAAGTTTTTTGAGTGTTTTTTCTTTTTGGTATAATCCTGTGTTTGATGAAGTGCATGATGACTTTTCCCATGCTGGGCTGGGCAGGAAGGCCAGGGTTCCTGGACCTGAGCTTGGAGGGAGCACAAAACACAGGCTTCACCCCCAAAACCTCAGCCCCATGCTCAGCACGCTGCTTGTGGCTCTCCCTGATGGGGACACGGGATGTCCCACGGTGGGCAGCCCATGGGAACAGCTGGAGTGAGTGCTGCTGGGCTCAGCAGGGATGTTCTCAGCTGCAGGGGGCTGGTGGGAAGCTGCTGCCCAGGCCCAGGGTCACAGCTGGCACATCTGTTCCAGCCCAGCGCAGAAACAGTCACCAGCATTTGAAAATGGGGGTAAACCCCCTTTTCCTCCCCAGCCCCAGGTGTTGACCAGGGAGGTGCCCACTGATCCCCAGAGCCGTGTCACAGCCATGGGGGAGTCACCTGGGGCAAGTCCTGGGCTGTCAGTGAAACCCATGGGGGTTTCAGGGGTTTTTTGGGATTTTTCCAGCCCCTTCACATGAAAGAATTTGGGACTGCCAGGGCAGCCCTCAGACCCACCCTGGACACTGCACAATCAACAGATCCATGTGGGGAAATCCCATCCTGGATGGAAAGGTCAGGGCTGGGAGGAAGGAGACCACTCTGTTCATTAACAAAAGGGATTCTTTTTCCACTCAGCTTGCCAGGCACCCTCCTATTTTGGTGCATGACAAAAAATAGAAAGAACAAGGCCTAAGGTAATGAAAGGAGCATGTCCCAGAGGCCAGCTGCTCTCTGGGAGGGAATGGGGACAGCAGGAGACCAACAGCAGCCCTGCAGGTGCTGAGGGCCACAAGGCTGGGCTCTGGGACCATCCTCCTCCTTGCACTGACACAGACTGGGATGCAGAAGTTGGTTAGGAAGCAAAAGGCTGGAGGTTTTCAGTAATTCCTTTGGGAACTGCAGGGAGCAAGCTCCTGCCTCTCTGCTGGTCAGAGTCCTGCTCCCTGGGGGGAAGTTTGGGGAAGAGACAGTTCAGTGAGATGATATATTATTTTTGGGGAGAGTTAGGGACATGAAAGTGCTTTTTAAACGCCCTTCACGTTCAAAGCTGCAGATGCTGCCGATGCAGTGCCCAGTCAGACCCCAGGCACAGCTTGGAGGGTCAGACCCAGTGGGACCGAGCCCGTCCAGAGGCACAGAGCCTGCTGAGGCAGGGAGGGAGTGGGAGGGAGCAGGGCTGTGGGACGGCTGGCAGCATGCTCAGGCTGGACACACGTCCGTGACAAGAGCTGGGTGTGCAAACCTGGCTGCTCCAGGGGGAAAACTAGGTATAAATCCCAGACCTCTGTCCCACCGGAGCTGCCAGCCCTGTGCCACCACGGGGGCACCCTCAGCCCCAGCTGGTCCCCGCTGCCCTGTCCCCCCAGGGGTGGTCCCACAACCCTTCAGGGGCTGTGCTGCTGCTGGGAGAGGTGAGCCACTCACCGACCCCGAGCCGCGGGACGGACAGCCCGGGCAGGGACACAGAGACAGCCGCAGCCGCTCCCGGGATGCAGAAGGGCTGCCCTCGCAGGCGGCTCCCGTGGCAGGGCCAAACATGGGCAGGGAGGGCTGGCGAGCTCCCTGGCCGTGGCGCCGGGCTTGGCGGGGCAGCCACGGTGCCTTTCCCCCGCCGGCTGCCCCTGGCGCCGAGCGCAGCCGCTCCGAGCCGCATCCCGCACGGAGCACACACACACAGCCCACATGGAGCACACACACCGTGCGCCCTGCAGGAAGCGCCCTGCGAGGCTCCCACCGCCCTGCGAGCCGCTCCTCTCCTGCCTCCGCTTCCCCCGCACGCCCTGCCCCAAACCACAGCGCTCCTGCCACCCGGGAGGGACAGCCCGCATGGGTCACCCATGTCCGCTGCCTCCCCGGCTCTCCCAGGAGCAGGATTATCCCCAAGGATTTGTCACTCTCGGGATGGGGACGGGACTCACCTCCGGCCGGGGGTCCCGCGCTGAGGGGCCGGGGGTGGCCGGCCAGCAGCAGCAGCAGCAGCAGCACAGGGGTGGCGATGCCACCTCGGGCACCCATCGCGTCCCCGGGGCTGCAGCGGCGGCGGCGAGGGCTCCGGGACGGCACCGCCTCGGCCGGCGCCTGCTCCAGCCCGGCGCTCCCGCTACTACTATATTTAATAAAGCGGAGCGAGGGAGGGACCCTGAAACTTCTCCCGCCTGTCAGAAAGGAGAAGTTCGCTCAGATTACAACCCCAATTTTCCCCT
Source organism: Molothrus ater (assembly GCF_012460135.2). NCBI lineage: Eukaryota > Metazoa > Chordata > Aves > Passeriformes > Icteridae > Molothrus > Molothrus ater. The sequence goes on from NC_050490.2 coordinate 3,707,095, forward strand.
CTTAAAGAGCTAGAGGCCCTCGCCACCCACACCCGCTCCTGAAAGCAGCCTTGTTCCCGCCGGCCAGGGAGGGAGGAGCGGGGACAGAGCCCGACGTGGGGTGCGAGGGGCGGCTCCGGAGGCACCGCCTGCTCCGGGCTGAGCAGGATGTCACAGTCCCAAAATACTCTGGGTTGGAAGCGACCCACGAGGATCATCGAATCCAACTGTGAGGTGAGCGGCCCGTGCAGGGATCAAAGCCTGGTGCTATTAGCACCGTGCTCTAACCCCCTGGGCTAATCTCCACAGATCCCTTGGCACTTCTGGGGGAGCAAAGCCAGTTCCTGATGTCCACGCAGACCCAGATCAGTGACTCGGTCCCAAAGCTGCTGTTACCCAGCCCTGGCCGTATTCCTGCATGGCCCTGCAAACCTCACACCTCTCTCAGCTGGCACTCAGGATGACCTTTGGCCCTCAGGGCTCGCAGCACTCCAGCTGTGTTAGCACAACACTGGGGAAAGAACTTTCCAGCTTCTCCTCCCGTTGCAAAGCTGATTCAGGACAAGGCCACCACCCTTTGGAGACCCAGCATCCCACCCAGCCTGGCTCCCTGCTCCTTGCTTATGCCCCATCTTTCCAACCCTATCCAAAGGTGCTCCCATCCTCCTCCTTGGCTCTGGTGCAGCACACCCCTCTTTCCTCATGGAATTCTGGATTTCAGGCCCTTTCCCCTGCGTGCCATGCTTGGCTGATGGATTACATGTGGCTTGTTTCCTGCTGGGTTAATTCTAACCCCTCCAGGGCCCTCGGCTTGACTTTGCCGTCTTTGGCAGCATTTGCAACACCTTCCAGCGTACAGTCATCTGCAAACATAATTAATTTGTTGTTTACTTTTGCTTTCAGATCATTAATAAAGACATTAAATAAACCTGGGATGCGCTGTTTTGTCAGTAACTTTTTCTGAGTAATTGCCAGGGGCTCGGTAAGTTCATTAGCTAATTCTGTTTAGTCTGGGGGTTTCATATTAGCCAGGCTGCCTGATTTGTACAGATTCAATTTTGCAAAGTATTCCCTTTCCTGCTCTTTATCTTAGGGTCTGCTGAGGACTCTGGGAGGCTTATCTCTCTGTCTGTGCTCAGCAGTCCCCTCTCCTTGCCCCTCTTAGGGGCTGATGAAGGAAGAGGAGGGTACAGGGCTTTAGCCTTCAGGGTGGAGTTCGATCTCCACTGTCCCCGTCATGCCATGGGCAACAGGTGGGCTGAGCACATCCAACCCTCTCCCACCTACCAGGACCATCTCCAACCCACCAGAACCACCTCCAACTCACCAGGACAATCCCCAAACCACCAGGACTACCTCCAGCCCACCAACGGGCATCCCTGGCTCTACTTCAGGCTCTCTGTCCTCAGGTTTGCTTTGCTCACTGGGCCACTGGAAATGAATCACCCTTTGCCAGGGGAGCATCAGACTTGGATGAGGGCAGCAAGTACAGCTTGAGCAGGGAAATGGTTCCAAGCAACCTGAGTATCCTCACCCTCAAGAATGCTCAGGGTCCACTCCGCAGGCATGAGGCTGGTGGGAAAATATCCAAGACAAACCTGTCCACAGCAAGCACTGAGGAAAACTTCCACTGCTTTTTCAATTTTTAATATTCGAAATATTTAAATTTTAAAATATTTAAATTTTTATATTCCCCCCTCCTCCAAAAAGGAAATCACAACTTCTACTTGAAACTTCCTGCGTTGTCCAGAGGAGCATCCCCAGTGAGTCCTGCCTCAGGCAGCTCCTGCCACCCCCTCGGCGAGCCCCGAGCCCAGCCTCGTGCCCCACATCTGGCCAGCACATTTCCATCCCTCAGCCAGGCCCGCCGGCAGCGGGGGATTTGTTTTTCCCTTTCCCAGCCAACATCTGGCTGAGAGCAGAGGGGCAGGGCCAGCGTGGAGCGGTGTCTTTGCCCTCCAGACAGGGCTGGCAGCCTGGTTCTGCTCGGGGACCCTCGTCCTTCCCCCCAAGGCAGCTCCAACCCCAATGCCAGTGCCAGTCCAGTGCCAGCTCCATTTGCAGGCAGTGGGGGCTGCCCCTGCTCTTTGGTGAGTGCCCACCGTGGGGGGCTGGAGGCTTGGGGGGACTTTGAGGAGGGAAAAAAAAAAAAGAAGAATTAAATTCTTTCCTTCTCCTGCAGTCCTGGGGCCGGTGCTTGAGGCAGCCACTGCTCCCATCCCGTCTGGCTGCTCCCCTCCTCCTCCTCCTCCTCCTCCTCCTCCTCCTCCCGGTGCTGGCTGACCCGCCGGCCTCCGGACACAGTTATTTATCCCAGCCCAGCTTTTATTTGGGATGTGTTTCCAGGGCAGCCGGTACAGAGGGAGGTGTGGAGGGCTGCCCAGGGGGTCCACAGCTGCAGCCCTCCACCCAGAGCCCTGCCATGCCTGCGGGCACCCTGCTCACATGGGCACCTCTCGGGCACCCCATCTCTCACGGGAACCCCACCTCACCCACTGCATCTAAGCCCTGTGTGGGCTGGTGAGCTGGGAGCCCCTTCCATGGGATAGCCCTTTCCATGGGAGAGCCCTTCCCCTGGACAGCTGTGTTTGCTTGGTATGGGCAAAGCCATCCTTGCCAACTATTTCCCTGGAATGCCAACATTCACCTGCAGGGCAGAGGCTCCCTGTGCACCCTTCAATACAGCAGAGCTTGCCTTTTCCCCCAAAAACTGCACCCTGCACCCTGGCTGGGCCCTGTGCCAGGGCCAGGCTCCCCTGTGCCACCCACCAGCAGCACAGGAGGAGCTCTGGGGGGTTCCTGATGCTGTGAGGGGAGCAGCGAGCGTGATTGGAGAGAGCTCCTGGAAGGAATATCCCATTCCTCTTCTGGAAGGAATATCCCATTCCTCTCCTGGAAGGAATAGCCCATTCCTCTCCTGGAAGGAATAGCCCATCCGGCGCTGGCAGCAGAGAGCACATTCATGAATGCTGCTGGGATTTAGCTTCTCAGCATCTGCCTTCCCATGTGCTGCAGGGATTAGAAAAGGAAAGGAAACAAAGCCCTGGGATCTGACCTGGCTGGAGCAATGCCCTGGCCAGAGGTGGAGAGTGGGGCTGGCCTGAGGTGGCAGGACTGCAGCCTTGGCCAGGCACCCCTTCCCCCAGGAGCAGGGGGCTTGGGGCAAAAGCGACGTGAACCTGGTGTCTGTGGTTGGAAACAGCTGGGCAGATGTGCTGGGCTCACCCAGGGGAGTAGAACAGGATATCACAGGGGTTGTTTGGTGTTTCTGACATGCCTGCCCTGCCTCGGGATGGAGTCAAGGAGGAAAAGGATGCTGCAGGGAGCTGGGGATGCTGCAGGGAAGTTGGGAATACTGCCTGCCTCTGCATTAGGTGGAAGAAGCACAGTCCAGAATCTGTTTCATGTCTGTAACCACCCACAACCCCGACTTTGTACTTGTGGTGCTGTTAATTTGAGGAGACAAACAGCTGGGCAGGGGGTGCTAATTGTCCTGACAAGCTGCACCTGGGCTCTCACCACACCCTCCACCCCGGCTGCCCTTAAATTCAGGTGCCTTCAGCATTTGCTCCTTCTCCCCACAGCTGTTCTGTGGCACTGGGTAGATGCTAGGCCTGGGCAGAGGGTCTGCACCCCTTCCCCAGTTTGGGGGAGTCCCTTGCCCTCAGAGGACTGGGACGAGGATGAGGTTGTGTCCCCAGCAGGGTGAGTAAACCTCTCCTGTCCCTTCACTTGGTGCTACTTTGCAGCGTTGCCACCTGGGTAGCTCACGCACAGTCTCTGACCAGGAATGGGGCTCTAAGTCCCTGAAAAGTCACCTGCTGGGGCTTTGGAGCTGTGCTGGACCATGGGACAAGCCTTCTGCACCAGCCCCACAGCTCTGCTGCTGCTCCCCCACACCCTGTGAAGGGGTTTGGTGTGAGGTGAGTTTTATTTACATCTGTGGGGGGTTTGGAGGGCTGTGACTGTGTGACTAATGCCTTTTGCTCTTCCTTGAGCACAGAACACATCACTCCCCAGCATTAGTTTTAAAAAGGAAATCAATACAGCCCATTTATTTTTAGCTGGGATTTAGGATGCCTTGGAAGAGGAACTGAGCTGTGATTTGGAGGCAGCAGGCTCACCATCTTCTCCAGGGCTTGTCAGACAGAGGAACCAGCTTTTCACACTAGGTAGGTATTGACTGATGTGTTCTCAAGGAGCTGATGCCCCACTGTGTGAGTGAGGAATTCTGTAAGGGCTTGAGAAGGGGTTGGAGGGAGCAGTGGTGGGCTGTGCTGGCTGCTTGGGCTGATTTTGTGTATCCAGTGAGCTCTTGGGATCTTGGGCTGTGGCAGGGCTGGGCTTGGTCTTGGGGACCTTGAGATAATAGAATTGTAGAGGGGTTTGGGTTGGAAGGGACTTTAAAAAGGTTATCTAGCAATGGGGGTCTTTATTTTTAAGGGGACTTAAAAAAGGCAATCTAGCAAATTTAAAGGTCAACTAGCTCCTGCCATGGGCAGGGACACCTCCACTATCCCAGGTTGCTCCAAGCCCTGTCCAACCCAATTTTGAACTTTCTTGTGAGGCAGCCACAACTTCTCTGGACAACCTGTGCCAGGGTCTGGCCACCCTTGCAGGGAGGAATTTCTCCCTAATGTCCAATCTAACCCTGCTCCTGGTCCCATCACTCCATGTGACAAGAACAGTGTCTGAAGAAATGCTCTTCCTCACCAAGCCAGAGCTAAAGCTCACAAAACCCAGGGCAGGCTCTGGCAGCTGGGTTGGCAGAGCCCTGGGAGCTGAGGAAGATGCGGGTGCTGCCTGCAGGAGGGCGCTGGGGCGGCCCTGCTCGGCGGGGTGTGACACCGAGCGTGTGTGCAGGGTTCCTCGGTGTCCCAGGGAACGTGGATGTGGTGGATGCGGGACCCTCCCGCAGCGGGCAGGGCAGCCCAGGAGATGGCACCAGCGCTCCGCGCTGGCCCGGCTGGCGGCGGGAGGGATGGGTGGGGGGATGGATGGAGGGATGGGTGGGTGGATAGAGGGATGGGTGGGTGGATAGAGGGATGCTCCCGGAGTGCAGGGTAGGATGCTCGGGGGTTGGGGACCCCAGGGGCCGTGCAGACCCCACTGCCAGATCAGGCTGTGTTCTCACCCAGGTCTAAGCAGGTGGGGACACGCTGGGGACTGATCCCCCTGCTCCTGCTCTGGCACTTGTGCTAATTTGGGAGGGTTTTACCTTGCTGCTATTTGGCCTCTTGTTGTCCATCTCTACTGTCACTAAACCAGCCTGGGAAGGTGTGCAGGTGCTGCCTTCCCAAACACATATTTGCAAGCACACCAAAAGCACCAAAACAGCAGCAGCTCGAAGCTCTGACCCTGGAAAGCCCTGGCTGCTGCTTCACCTGCTTCTCAGAGGAAGATGAAGGTGTTTCTTCACCTGGGAAGGTGCTGGTTGCTCCAGGTGCACTGACCTGGCCAGGGAAGATGCTCATACTCCCTCTCTCCATCCCCAGCAAACCTTGTGGTGCCTGAAGCCCCCAAAGCTCTTATTCCTCCCCATCTAATGTGTAGAGAAATTAGCAGAGAAAGCTGCCATGGCACCACCCCAGCACTCCCCCCTTGCACACTGCTCCAGCTTCCAGTGCTGTGGTTTCTCTCCCAGCCAGGTTTAGCCGTGGGATTTCTCTCCCAGCAGAGGAGCCCATCTGTCTTGGAGCAGATTAGAAAGATGTCACTGTGCAGGCACAGCCATTTATCACGGCGGCTGGGGAAATTAGCAGGGCCTGGGCAGGGAGGAGGGAAATTGGGCTTGTCCTGGAGCTCTAAGTAAAGGTTGTGGGGAATTCTTGCTGGACTATTTCTAGCCTGGCATTAGTTTGTCCTGAGAAGAAAAGCAGAGCCTTGGATTTCCACCTTCAGGTCCTGATGCGGCAGAGAGCAATAAATTCTATCAAAATTTACAGGGCAGAATAGCTGGGATCTCTCAAGCGTTGGGGTTTTATCCAAAGGCTAATATCCTCCTTCCAGTTGTTAATTCCAGGAGCCAGGGTATAAATGAAGCTATAATAACAACAGGGCTGGGACAAACAGCATCACCCTGCTGTGGTTTGCAGGGTTACCTGCACCTCTCTCTGGGTGGGAGCAGCCTGGGGGACAGCAGTGGGACAAGGGGCCACAGTCACTATTTACCAGCTGCGCGAGGACAAAACTCAGGAAAGGCGATAAAATTTTTTAAAAAAATGCGATTTTGCAGCCACAGTGCTGCAAACAAACGATGAGTAAAATGCAAATTAAAACAGATAAAAATTCCTTGGCAGTGTCCCCTTTCAGCGTCATATATTTTTATCCTGCCCTGGTTTTATTTGCTGGAAAGAGAAACATAAAGAGAGAAACATTCAATTAAACCTGCTTGTCAGCTGGAACCCCCAGGCTGTGTCCCTGGGGGCTCTGCCAGGGTTCTGCTCTTGCTGTGCCCAGCAGGGAGGGCTGGGGTGCCTGGACCATCCCTCGCCTGTCTGCTCGCCCACCACAACCAGCTGGTGGCACAGGGCTGTGTTTGCAAGGCAGCACCAATCACCATAGTAACAAGGGCTGGTTGCTGCCAGGATTTGTCCCCCTGGCTGCGTGGCAGAGTGGGGCTGTGTCCTCCAGGGAGCAAGCAGTGTCCTCAAGGACACCCCTGTGTTCTGCCCTCTTGCTCTGTGTGACAGCAGCCTCCCCTTGCCCGTCTCCCGCTGCCTTCTTGCCTGGCTCCTCTCTGTGCCCTTCCCTTCTCTCCCCCAGAGCACCTGGGCTGCTGCTCCAAGGACCCAGTAAATCCATTGAGGAGGCCCCAGAAATCCAGGGGTCAAAGCTGGGGCTTTTGGGGCAGAAACTGCCTCTTCATCTGCATGTGGGCACTCTCTGGTGTCCACACTCACTAACACGAGAGGGAGGTGCTTACAGGCAGGTTTCTGCTTGGGTCATTGCCTTTTCCTTCTGGAGGGTGAAATGTTGGAGTTCCCATGAGCTGTTTCAGTCCACAAAGGTGAGCAGCAGCTTGTAGATGGCAGGAAGGAGGATGAGGGCCAGCTGTGAATCCCAGATTGAGACATTTTCCTGTGAATACAGTACCTGTGGAAAGAGTCAGAGAGAAGGTCCTGGGGATAAGTTTCTCTCCTAACCACGCAGGGTTTCTGTGAACATTCCCTGCCCGACCAGGCACAGCTGATTCCCAATAAAAACTGGTAATGTGGAGGATCCAGGCCATGTGCTAGTGGGAAGGAGCCAGCCACTGGCTTTTTGCTGTGAAAGCACCAGGCAGTGGAGAAGATTCCTCCAGAAATAATCCCCTTGTGGGTACTTAGACTTGTCTTGGTGGGAAGGGAATTTCCTGGCCTGGGTAGAAGGTGCTGGTTAGCAGTGGTGTGACAGGAGCAGCTGCAACGTGGACATCCAGTCTCCCCATAACTAGAGTGAGACCAATGCCTTGTTCCCTTGCATGAATTCATCAGTTGGCAATGACTTTCTGTCTTCATTGACCCTGGGCTGGAGCTGAGCCAGTGACATGGAGGAAAAAGGTTATTTACTCATGAAAAATATCCTGAGGTGTCTGGAGCCTCTTTGAGATCCTAACAGTGGTGGGACCATGGATGTGCTGTGTGTGAGGAGGAGCTGGTGGGACTGGAGCACCCAGTAAGGTGCATGGAGCCTCGCTGAGACCTCAGGTGGTGCCCATGGGATGTGGGAGAGCTGCTCTCCAAGCAGGGAGACTGGCAGCACAGCTCCTGCAGCCCACCACAGCTTCACTGAGGCCCTGGAAAGCTGTCATCCACTGACATGGCACAAACAGAGCTGTTTCACTGGACAAAACCAGACAAAGCATCCTCTGTTGTGTTTCCCCTTGATGTGCTCTTTGTGAACCCCCGGCTGTGTGCACTGGAGTGCGCCCAGGTCACACTGCAGATGGAGATAGGGAAGTAAAAATGATAGAAATGGGACAAGAGCCACCAAAGAGTGACTAGTTGGAGAAGGAAATGGGGTAAAAATGCTTAAGGTGAGATAGGAGCTCCATCCCTGAGGCACAGGTTTGCTTCAGCCATTCCATCATCTCCTCAGCCTTCTCCACTCTATGTCCCTACTCCTACATCCCTGGAACCTTTCCAGCTGACCCCATGCACGTTCCCAGCCTCTCTTACCCCCATCAGAACCCCCAGTTAAGGAGCTGTACCTGCTTCCACAAAATCATTCATTCCTCTCCTCACCCCATCTCCTTAAATGGATGAAAATTCCCCCTTGTTGCAGACTTTGCTCATGCCACAGAGTCTCAGGGAGGCACATCAAATTTAATTCATGTGCAGGTAACCGTTATTTTTATTTTCTAGCTTGTTAGAAGGCCCAGGGCCATACCAGAAGACTTTCCTGTGAAAGCCAAGGCTGCCAGGATGGGTGTGGAGAAAGGATCAAGAAATCTCCATGTGGATGCAGATGATCCCCAGAGAACCCAGACCCTGGGGGAAATAACCACAACAGGAAGAACCCAAGTTGGAGGAGGAAGAAAGGCTGAGGGCAGCTGTAAAGAAAGGAGGAGAGAGCAGGGAGGCTGTGAGGATGGATTTTTGGAGTAGCTTTGGGATGTGCTTGTTGGAACTGCTCCTTTGTCAGACAGAGTGTGTGGGGAAGGTCAGGCTCTATAAATCTCCCCAGTTTGAAAGCAGGCATCCAGAAATGCTCCAAAATGTCCATTCCTGTGATTTGTAAGCATCCAAAACACTGAAGAGTTGGTTCAAAAGACTTTTTGCCTAGGAAATGTGAGTTTGCTGTGCCACATCTAAAGACAAAAAAGTGAAGCAAGGCCTGATGACTGAATCCAGTCAGGATTTCTGCTGAGGTGGGTTTGGCTCCCATTCTTTCCTTGCAGCCCTTCCTGGCCACCTCTGTCTCTGCAGTGAGGACAGCAGCCCTTTTGGGTGACAAAACCCTTTCCTATCATTTCTAGAAGAAAGTGACTGAAATCCAGGACCTTGAAAAGACAATTCAGGAAACTGGAAATTCAGTCCTATTGAAAACTCAGTCTTGCCCAAATTCTGTTTTTCGGAGTGCTGTCACTGACTCCCAGCCCTGATTTTCCAGCATGGCTCCAGCCCTGGGATGTAGGGAACATCCTCAGCCTGGCACTGACACAAGGTAAGTCACTGAATTTGGGCAATCTTTAAATATCCTGCACTGGAGTGACTTGCGAGTGTTGTGTGGTTAATGGGGATTAATGGAAATTAAATGAGAATGGTTGAGAAGCCTGAGAGGACTAAACTGCATAGGGAATAGGCTGTAAGAGGGAAGTGTGACCTGGAAAGTGCCTGGGGATGGAGCTGGGGATGATTTGAGAGAACATCCTGCAGGATGCTCTGGGGGCAGGGCAGGGATGCAGGAACAGCCCCACACCCCCTTCCCCCAGTGCCTGCCTTCCCAGAGGGGCTCAGACCTCCAAGTCTGGCTTGTGGGGTTTTGTGTCTATGCTTTTTTCATCTGGAGAAGTCTCATGGGGGCAGCTGTTGAGAGGCAAAGAAGCTGAATTGGATTTTTGTGCCCGCACGAAGCAGGCTCTGGTTACACAGTCTGAGAGAATAGGATCCTAAATTGGATTTCACTGCTCACTTGGAATGGGCTCCAGTCGTGTGGGATTATTGGGGATTTAAAGCTAACATATAGGAAATGATAATGAAACCATCACCCAGCCAAGAAGCTGGGGAGCTGCTATATTCACAAATGAGGAGGAATCTCCCAATTAACACCTGAGCCATGAACAGAGCATTGCTTGGGATGCTGGAGTGTAAATCAAAATTTACAGGATCACAGGTGGTTATTATCTCCTCCTCTGATGTGAAAGAAAGGCACATGTGCCAGCATGGCCAGCTCCATCCCACTCATTTCCTTTCCATGCCTTTGCCAGGCAGGCCCTCGTGGGGGGCTTGAGGGTTTTGCAGATCCATGGATGGGTCCTGCCAGCACTCGAACACTCTGCAAAATCCCTGTGTTCTCTGGTAAAATCAATAATAGATTTCCTTTCGGTTTTTTAAAGAGTGAAGTTTGGGATGCTCTATGGGTTTTGCCTGGTGCTGAGATTTAAGGTCAGATGTGTTTCCACTCCTCTGCCTCCCCTTGTTTTGGCCCCAGCAATGTGAAGGCCAGCTGCCAGAGTTATTTCTCCTCTTGTTTCAGCATCACCTCCCAGAGCACTGGGACTTGGGGTGGAATGTTCCAGAATTACCTGGTGCTGGTCTGGGCAGCCCCTGTCCCAGTTTGGGGAGTGCTCCCACAGGATGCTCAGCCAGAGGCTGGGTGAGAGCTGGGGCCTTGATCAGAGAATCACAGAATGATGAGGTTGGAAGAGACCTCTAAGAGCATCGAGTCCAACCTATGCCCTAACACCTGCCCTAGACTCTAGCACCCAGTGCCATGTCCAGTCTTTTTTTAAACACATCCAGAGATGGTGATTCCACCACCTCCCTGGAAGAGCGTTCCAGTACTTTATTATTCTTTCGGTGAAAGTTTTCTTCCTAATATCCAACCTATCCCTTCCCTGATGAGGCTGTGTCCTCTGCTTCTGTCAGTGCTGCCTGGTGGAAGAGACCAACCCCACCTGTGCACAACCTCCCTCCAGGAAGGAATCCTGAAGGGATCCTGATCTGATCCAACAGCTCTTTTCATGGAGAGAGAATCCAGGTGGAGCTGTGGGAGCACATTTGGCAAAGGAGGGGGGGTCGTTCAGCAGTGGGATTTGGGGTGTGGGGCTCCCTGGGTGCCTGCAGAGGGATCCTGCTCTGGGTGTTGGGGGCTCCTGGCAGGGCTGGGTGCCAGCAGCTGGCACTGCAGGATGTGCCACTCAGCCTCCTGGGCTGGCACTGCAGGATGTGCCACTCAGCCTCCTGGGCTGCTCCCCTGAGCTGGGGCTGGCCCCAGCCCTGCCCTCCATCCCTCACTGCCTGCACATCCCCCCTGTGCCCCACAAGTGCTGCTCCTCATCCAGGTGCTCCCCAGCCTCTGCTTTGCTCTCTTTGACATGCTGGGTGTGAGGAAGGAGGCCAGAGACCCCTCCTGCCAGAGGGGGCTGCCCAGAGACCCCAGCCCCGGGTTTTGGGGCTCAAGTTTGGAAGGGGAGGAGGGCTGGGAGCAGAATCCTGCAGAGGCAGTTTTTTCTGTCCCTTGGGTGGTAGGCTCTCACCTCTGCCTCAAATTACAAGTCATGTCACATCTTAGGAGGCTTGAAATTGTGTTTCTCAGCAATGTTCCCAAAGAGATTAGAAGCAGTGAGATGGTTGAAATACCCTCTGAGCCCAGAGCAGAACAAGCCACTAAACAAGGAGTGGGATGAGGAAAGAGCTGCAGCATCCTCAGCAGAGTGGAGGGAGGGCTGGGGGCAGCTCAGTCCTGGCCCCTCCCCAAATCCCTCCTGGCTGGGCTCTGTTTTTTCGGTGCTGGTTCATCCTGGTGCTCATGGGATGTGGGAAGAGCCAGGGTAGCCCTCTGGCAGGGGATGGAGAGCCCCAACCACCATTCCAAATAGTTCCTGGTGTCTTTTAACCCATGGAGCATAAGGTGCTGCTCCCCACATCTTCAGGTGGAAAGTGAGGGGCTGTGATTTATGGGAATGAAGAAGGGCCAGGCAGCAGCTGGCCCTGAACATGGAAGGGATTGGTTTCCAGCACTGAGAGGAGAAGGCAGAGATTTCCACTGGGGCACCACTAAATGCTGGTTCTCTTTTTGTTTGTTATGCTTTTGTTAAGGTTGGGATTGAAGTGTTTGAGATGTTGATGTTTTGTGTTTAGATTTAGGTGTTTATTATTTTTTATTTATATCATAGACTTATAAGCTGTGAGTTTTGTAGTATTTTACTAACAAGGTATAAAATGATTAATTATTTTTATAAGGTTTATTAAGGTTAAACTATTTAATTAAGAAATTATATTTAAATTATTTTCAGTTTTAACTCAATAACTAATCTTTCATGTTTTGTAATGTGTACTTTTCTGTTTAATTATAAAACACTACTTAAACTCATGAAGAACTAGTCACCTAGTGAAACTTCTTAGTTTTATATATATTACTATATTCTAAAACTTTAAACTCTAAGTTTTCTATGTGATATTACTTTTATTTAAACTACACACTCATAATCTCAGTTTTAAGAGAGGTTTTAAGCTTAATAATGAGTACTGTGTATTGTTAATAGAAAGGTTTTAAGCTTAATAATGAGTATTGTGTATTGTTAATAGAAAGAAGACCAGCAAGCATTGTGTGAGGCAGGTGTGTGTGTACTTTTAGTAATTGGTTAAAACAACTGTCTGTAAGCTTTAGCAACATGCTATGGGCTAAAAAGTTTTTAAGATGCTGTGTAACACAGAAATCTTTGGCTGCTGCTGGCTGTACGTGAGCTTTGCCATCCTCCTGTTGTCTCAAGCATGTGATGAGGCTGATGCTGAGAATGAAGCTCAAGGAACAAACCCAGGCAATCCTGTCCCGTTGGTGAAAGGGAAAAAACATCAACAGAAAGGTGCCGCTGTGCTGTGCCCCTCCCTGCCATCCTCATCCCCGTTCCCGGCGCTGTCTGGGATGTCACTGGAGCCAGCTGGTCCCAAGGTGGCGCTTGGAGGGCCTGGCTGTGACACAGGGATTTGGGATCTCGGCTGAGCCCACGCCTCACACAGCACCTGGAGACCTCCTGGAACGGGAGGGATGCAGCCAGGCGGGGATGGAGCCGGGTACAAATATTGGAGGAGCTGTTAGAGATGCAAACTTGTCAGCTCCTCCCAGGGATATCAGTGCCAGAGCAGCACACAGGGGTGATGGATGCATCCATAGGAGTGGGTCTTGTGTTTTTGGAGGGGATGGAAAGGTGAGCTCGAGGACAGACATGTCTGCAAATCATCCCAGTCATGGCCTGGGAAGAGCTGCAGGGTGTGAGGAATGGGAATGGATGGAAGGGGTGTCAGCAGGGTGGGACAAACCAGGGTTTGCTGCAGGAGGGGCCTCGGGTGTTGAAAATCCAGAGATTCGGTGAAGGAGGAGCTGGGACTGAAGGAGAAGCTCGAGTGGTTGGGTTTATTGGGGGAAGATCTGCCTCCCACTGGGATTCACTGCTCTGGACTTCACTGGTTAATTGTGCTGCCCTGTTCCTGTGAGACTCAGCTGAAGCCTGGCTCTGAGGTCAGCAGAGCTAATTGAGCTGAATGTCCTGTGAGAGCATTTACGTGGCTCTCTTCAGAGGGGGCTTTTTCCACACCTCTGGAAAAAATGCAAGCTAAAAGAGAATTGCCCTCTGCTCTGAGCCTGGTGGGACCTGCTGCCCCATCCTGGCTGAGCTGTGCCTGGGGGAAGATGTTCCTTCAGCACATGAGGAGGGAGAGCTGCAGGGCACTGCAGTCCTGGGGGGCCTAAAATTGTCCTGCCCTGGTGAGAGAACCCCAAACCTATTTTTATCTGGTTGTGCAGCTTTCTGTCTGCAATACCAATGTGCTCAGTGTGCAGAGTGAAATTAATACAGAGCCACATTTACCTTGGGAATATTTGAGCAAGTTTTGAAATGAATATTCATTGGAATTTTTGTGCTCTTACATCTTGCTTGGCCCATCATGGCTGTAACTGGGCAGCTGGGTCAGCGCTTTCCAGGGCACTGCTTGCCCTGTCAGAAACGCTGGAAATGTCCCAAAAGACAGCATATCCACCTCTGATTTTCTCTGCAGCCTTTGAAGCTGTGGGTATGATGTGAAGCCTGATGCTGACACCTGTAGTGTGAGAAGAGAGGAGCTGTGCCCAGGGTGCAGCTCCTGCCTCCATCCCAGTGCTGCTGGTTGGCTGGAGGAGAGGGAGTTTGCAGCCCTCAGAGGGAAGGTGTCCAACACCCAGGAGCCAGGTCAGAGCTGCAGGATATGCTTGGACTCTGCAATTGTAATAAAAGTATGTGAGCTGACCTGTGGCCAGCTCCATAGAGAGCTCTCAGCGCTGCAGCTAAATGAGCTGGTGGCAGATTTGGGCAAGACTAAAATTAAACCAGGTCAGGTACAGGCAGTATCGTGGAGCCAGGAGCCAGAGTTTCAAAGCACACTCACTCTGAGAGAGGGAGAGAAGGAAAAAACCTTCCTGTGTATGCAGAGGACATTTCCAGAGCTCTAATCTTTTGATTATAACAGATCTTAGGAGAAACTGTGCTACTCCTTGAAGATGGGAAGGGAAAAAAACCCATAACTATTCTGAACTGATGGAAGTGGAGCTGCTAATCAGAGGAGAATAATGATCTATTTATTGGATGTGAGACATTTAATAATGAAATACCAACTGTCTCCCCTGATTCCTGTGACTAATGGAGAAGGACATGGTAAAAAGTGCTGGAAGGCAGACTGAGGTGGGGCAGGGGTTGTTTAGACAAGGACAAAGAGAAAACAGGAACCAAGGGAGGGTTCAGGAGGGAATGGGGGTTTGCAGGCTGTATTTCAGGAGAGGTTCAGGAGGGAATGGGGGTTTGCAGGCTGTATTTCAGGAGAGGGGTGTGACAGTGTTCACAGGGGTTTTCGGACTGGGGAAGAGATGAGGACCTGACTCCATGTTTCAGAAGGCTTGATTTATTATTTTATGATATATATTACATTAAAACTATACTAAAAGAATAGAAGGAAAGGTTTCATCAGAAGGCTAGCTAAGAATAGAATAGGAAACAATGATAAAGGTTTGTGGCTCGGCTCTCTGTCTGAGCCAGCTGGGCTGTGATTGGCCATTAATTACAAACATCTAAGATGGGCCAATCAAAGATCCACCTGTTGCATTCCACAGCAGCAGATAAATGTTTACATTTTGTTCCTGAGGTCTCTCAGCTCCTTAGGATTTTTAGGAGGAAAAATCCTAAGGAAAGGATTTTTCATAAATGATGTCTGCGACAGAGGGGAATAAAAATACACCCATGGACACAGCCAGGGGAGCAGGGGTTGCTGGAGAGAGCAGGTGCAGAGGCTGCAGCAGCTCAGGGTGCTGGTGGAGTGATCCTGTCCTGGACTCTGGGTGGGGAGTGTGACATGGGAATGGCTGGGATGGCTCATGGGGGCCTGTGCTTGGCAGGAGCCACCGGCCAGGGGAGGTGTGAGCAGAGGATTGTGCTCCATCCCTGGAGCTGCACGTGCCTCCCCAGTGCAGTAGCAGAGCCTGTAGCTAGGTGCCACTCAGCACCAAGGCGTTGTTATTTTTTATGAGCTCAGAGAACATTCCCTAATGCGCCTTGGAACATTATCGTAAATAATTAAATCTGAGCTGCAGTTGTCACAGTAAATGAACAAAAGATTGTTCCGCTCCCCATGTGCAAAGTGCAAATCACAGACTTTTAGTCTCCCTCAATTTTTACTGCCAATTTAAGGAAAATGGCAAAGAACTGATATAAAGTTCCCAGGTTGGGAGAGGATCCAAAATCCCTCCTAAAAAGCCAGCATTTGGGCAGATCAAATCTGTTTTTCTCTCTGCAAGGGCTGAGGATATGGGGAAGCTCGTTGTGATGGCTCACATAATAGAATTTCAGATTGCCTTGGGCTGGCAGGGGCTTTAAAGATCACCCAGTTCCAATGCCCCCACAGGGACACCTTCCACTAGACCAGGGTGCTCAGGTTTCCTGGGATTTGCAAGTCCTACCTTAAAAGTAAAGCTCAAATCCTCCTCTAGCTAAGGAAACACTTCCCTTAAGTTCAAGGGATATAACAGGGCACAATTAGGGGGCTATTTATGTGACAAAGGTTTAGTTTAGCTCTTGGGCCATCACACGTGTCTGCTCCTAAACCAGCCAAGCAGGAAAGTGATGTTCCCAAAAGGTGGGATCAACAGCCTGTCATGGCCAGGACCTAGGGAGAACAAAACACAGCCTGTGTCTGGAAAGTTGGCTCCTGTGTATCACAGGGACCCCTGTGGCCACCCAGGCTGTGCTTTGGAGAGTGTCTCCTGCCCCCTTCCCGTGCCTTGATTTAAGGCTGTCGGTGTTGAGGACACAAGGATTTGATGACCTGTGGTACATCTCACCTCCCGAAATCTCCCTGTATGGGTCTTAATTCAGTGCAAAGTGGCCCTGCAGGTGTCACCAGGGCTGGGTGCTGGCTCGGATGGTGTCCCCAGGCCGTGCCACCATCCCAGCACACAGCCCTAGCCTCCAGCAGGAGAGGGCGAGTGGCAGAGCAATCACCTTGCTCTGCTCCATTCCAGGTTTATGATGCAAAACGTTTTAAAAGGGTGAATAATTAAGTGCTGCTCATAAAAAGGGTTGCTTGGCACTGCTGCCAGACTCCTCTGGCTCCAGGATCTGTGATCCAGATGGGGCTGTGTGAGCTGAGACCCTCCTCTGCCGGGCACTGGGCTCATCCTGTGGGCAGAGGGGGGACTAAACACCCCACATTCCTCTGACAAGGAGGACAGAACTTCCCACCTGCTGAGCAGTCCCCCATGGCTGAATCCATCCCCAGGCTGTCCAGCCCAGGGGGTGTTTCCTTTGGGAAGATCCAGCAGTGGTAAATAACCCAGAATTTGTGCTTGATGGATGTTCGTTCTACACCAGCCTGTCTCCTGAGAGTTATATAATTCCCTTTCCTGCAGCTCAGCTGTAAATCCAGAGTGATTCATGGCAGGCCCCTCCACCAAAAGCATTTACAGCCCTGCCACCCTTGGGCAGGCAAGGACAGGGCTGAGGGCAGAGGTGGCCTGTGCTGGGCTGGGGGATGCTGCTTGCCCAGGCCTGCTGGGTCTGCCATGGGGATGGGACAGCCTGGTCCTCTTCCTCTGGCTGGCAGCAGCCTCTCTTTGTTTTTGCTGGTGTTGTGGTGTGGGTGAACCAACCTCTCTGGCTCTGGAAGGGTCCCATCAGCTCTGAAAGTTTCAGAGAGCAGGAGAAGCCAAATTACTGGGGGGTTTTTGGAGGGAACCATCCCTTATTCTGCTGTGCAAGCTCCTACAGGCTCCAGGCCTGTAGGATTTATGGTCAGGCTGGGCTCTGCCCACTCCAGTGCTGCTGGAAGGGACTGTGGCACCCCAGGGATTGGGGAATGGGGAAGCAGCTCTGCAAATGTTCCTGTTGCAGTGTGTTTGGTGCTCAGGGGTGATATCCCATCTGCAATATTAGCACATGTGAAACTGAGTATATCCCTGTTCCCCCCTTAAATCAGGTGGACCCCGTGGTGGAGGGAGCTGAAAAATTCCCCAGGCAGTTACAAAGGCAGGGAAATGTAATTAATTCTTATCTCTGACAGAGGCAGCAAGCAGCAGGCAGGAAAAGGGATCTTTCTGGTCTCTTCTCCATGCTGAGGAGCTGGAGAGTAAGGGAGGCTGCTGGACTTTGCCCAGCACAGGGGCTCCCCATTCCCACCCTGATGCCTGAGCACAGGAATCTGCTGGGAGGAAAGGAAACAGAGACCTGCCAGCCTGCTGCTCATGGTTTGATCCATCAAAATCCAGGCACCTAACCATGTCAAAACACTGGGACATATAAATAGCTATTTCCAGGTACTGGAAGTATGTCTAAATAAAACCAGCTCAGCTCAACTGCTTGTCCCAGACAATAAACACCTGTAAATTGTGAGGTGCCTGTGACGCACTCCTGGAGCACACCCATTCCTCCTTGGAAAAATATTTTGGAGTGGTGTTTATCTCTGGTGGTTGGGAAATCATGGCAGGGCTGGATGGTGCAGAGAGGGGCAGCCAAGAGCAGGGTGGCTCTGGGGAAAAGGGGGCACGTGTCTGGTGGTGGGACGGACACCCACTGACAGGGTCACCTTCTGCAGCTGGTCCAGAAGCTCCAAAGCAGCCTGGAGCATGAGGCTTTGAGCAGATCCAGGGTCAGGGGTGCTGTGCTGCAAGAGGAGAACTGCTCCAAGCACCCCAGCTTTGCCCCAGCTGCTCACCAGCCCCTGGGACATGCCCTTGACCTCGGGGCAGAGGTGGGGATGGTGGGACCAGGTCTCCAGGACAAACCCCAGTGAGGGTGTGGAGCTCTGCTCTGGGCAGGAGGAAAGGTCCCTGCCCTGTGCAGGGTGTTTGAGCTCCATCCAACTTCACCAATGCTGATCAATTCCTCAGTTTTTAATGCTCCTGTCCTCCCAAGAAGCCTGGCTTTCTTTTTTCTCCTCTTTTTCTCCCTGTCACTGGCCATTGCATTTTCATCTTATTCTGCCGATAGTTCATTTTCATTTGACGTATTAATCTATGCTTCTTTCTGTAAAATAACTCATCCCTGCCTGATGGCAGGAGTGCATAACCAGCACCACGCCAGGAATATTTTACTCCCTTTGAAAAGACGATGGAATAACAAGTAACCAGAGTTGAGCTGGCATCACCCATCCATTTTAAGAAGCCAGAGGTCCCTGGCAAGAGGCCTGGTGTGAGAGCTTTGCAGGGGGGTGAGATTTGGAACAGGAGCTGGGGGTCAGGATGCCAAGGTGGGGCTGGATACTGGGCCCCCCCTCCCTACACACACTGGAACGTTGGGCTGTTGGCACTGGCTTCATTTATTTGCTGCTGTTAATCAGGCTTGTGGCTGGCTGGCAGCTTTAATGGTGTTTATTTAAGGAACGGTAGCAGTGTACAAGAGCAATTATTCCCACCAATCTGCCCGGGGGTGGGAACTGTGCTGATTCCACCACCCCATCCCCAACAGCAGGGGCATGGGAGGTACCACACAGGGTGGCAGATGTCACCCAGAGGAAGGTTTGACAGCAAAAGCTGCCCAGCTTCCCCTGCACCCATCTGCCAAAACCACACAGCTCCGGGGATGCTCCCTGTGCTGTTCCCTTAAATGCTTAAAAGGACTCCATCTGGTTTTAATTATTCAAATGAGCTGACAGGGTAATCAATATAAATGGTTAAATGTGGCCAGGACTAGTGTCAGCTCTGCTGCAGCACCTATAAAAGCTCTGGAGAGGGGGGATGAGCTGCTGGAGGGGTGCTGGTGTTCTCCTGCTCTGTGGGCACGGGTGGTGTGGCAGCAGCCCGGGCTGGGGTCACAGGAAGGGTTTGTGTCCACAGCCACCCTGTCAGAGGCAGGATTTAAAGCCATAACCTGCAGTACTTCTGGCTCTGGCTGCTTTTTTATTGCTAATATACTGCTAATTGCACTCTGCTGTGTGGTGATACTAATAAAGAGAGATTTAGAAAGCAGGAGGCTGGAGAGAGTAAATCAAGGGCACGGTACAGCCTCAGTTCTCTGCATCACAATTACCCCCAGCTCCCTGGCACCAGGAAAAGGTGAGGGACACTAGGACCTGCAGCTGGGGTCCCCACAGCGCCCCGAAGTGCTGGTGGGTGACACATCCTGGGGTGGGAACTTCAGCTCCTCCCTGCTGCTGGAGCACTTGTGTCCCTGTGCCCTCCATGGCAACAAAGTTTATCCTGACCCCTTTCTCCTCTTGGAGCTGTGGCCCTGCTGCTTTTTTGTTGTGTTGCCATGGAAATGCTGCCTGCATCCATCCCTGGTCCTGCCTGTCTCCATCCTGCTGTGGTCCTGACTGTCCTGTCTGCATCCCAGCCTGGTCCTGCAGCTGGTGAGTGCTACCAGGCTCCTCTCTCGGGGCTCCAAAGGGGTTCCCCCATCTCTGCCAATGCTGCACAAAGCATTGCTAAGAGATGGAAAGAGAGAGAGGGGAGGAGGTGGCACCCAGGGTTGTTCACTCTGTCCCTGCCTTGGTGCAGGTGAGATTGATCATGGCAGCCCCTGAAAGCAGAACAGCTGAAATTCTGCATGTGGCAGGAGGGGAACATGGCAAAAGCTGGGGGATGGGAGGGACAGTGACATCCCTGTCACCACCTCCAGCCAGCTGTGAGCATTCCAGGTTTGTCCAGCCCCGAGTGAGGGCAGAGCTGAGGTTGGGCTGTTCCTGCTCCTTCTGTTCCCAAACCCTCATTCTTACCTTGTTGGGCTGTTCCTGCTCCTTCTGTTCCCAAACCCTCATTTTTACCTTGTTGGGCTGTTCCTGCTCCTTCTGTTCCCAAACCCTCATTCTTACCTTGTTGGGCTGTTCCTGCTCCTTCTGTTCCCAAACCCTCATTCTTACCGTGTTGGGCTGTTCCTGCTCCTTCTGTTCCCAAACCCTCATTCTTACCTTGTTGGGCTGTTCCTGCTCCTTCTGTTCCCAAACCCTCATTTTTACCTTGTTGGGCTGTTCCTGCTCCTTCTGTTCCCAAACCCTCATTCTTACCTTGTGTTATAGCATGGAAATGTTTGACTTTACAGCCTTAGTTTATATTGCCAGGAAGTAACTTAACCGTGCTCTCTAAGTGTTGAAGCTGCATTTCTTTTTGATGATTTCAAAGATTTATTAAGTTCTCCCAGGGAGAAAGAAGGAAAGGAAAGGAAAAAAAAAAAACCAAACCAACGCCAGCAAATAAGATTCAGTGGTAAGCCCAGCAAATAAACCCAAAATATATGTGCAGTGTTTAGAGATTTCGCTGGAGCATTCACTTGCTGCCAGCTCCTGTCTAGAATAGGATGTAGATGTTCAGTATTATCCTTGGCTGTAGGAGCTTTGGGGATGCTGTTTTCAGGGTTCCCCCTTTATTTTGGGGGGTGGGATGCAGGAGCTGAGCAGGGGTAATTTAAGGTTTGCTCTTTGCTAACAGCTGGAACACAGGGAAGTGATCATCCAAAGCACTCAGCTGAAATCAAAACACAGTAAGTGCTTCCTGAGCTGGAATCTGGAGCAGTTCCTGGGCAGCCTGGGAACATGAGAGATGGGTCCAGTTCACCGCACAAGTTAGTTGCAATAATTAATGAACTGGTTCTATTAATTTACTCCAAAATCCAATCACTGGGGGATGAGGTCACAGCTGGCAGAGACGTACCAGCAGGTTGCAGAGTTTTCTGCAAAATAAATTAGCAGCATTTAATTTCAAGAATCCAGAGGAAAAAAATGTGTTGAGAAGTGATGGAGGCCTGGAAATCAGCTGGGGCTGCAGCCAGGAGAGGCATGGCCAGCTGTGAGGTGAGTGAGACACAGGGCCAGGCTTCTCTCCAGGGGTGTTTATGTACCTGCTCCATCAACCTGCTGCTCCCAGGACTGAGCCATGCGCCTCCAGAGGAGAAATTCCTGGGGGAAGCCAGTCTAAATTACTGTCTCCCCCAAATAGATGTGATTTGAAGCAATTTTCTGAAGTGGGGGATTATTATAGGTAAGTTCTGTATTGATTTTGAAGGCTTTCAGGTGAGCAGAAACATCCTTGCCTCATCACAGAAAAGCTGAAGGGTTGGGGTGGGATTTTTTTTTTTGCTTTTTTTTGAGAGAAAAAGAGGAAAATGCACCATAATAAGGCAGAAGTGAGACATAGGAAGGCAGAGATGGGTTTGAGATCTCCAAAAGAGCTCTAGCCACTGAATTATCCTCAGTGAGAGGTGAAAAGCAGTGATTTGTGGTTCTCAAGGTCCCACAGGTGTTTGCCTTCCTCCCTTTTCCCCTGCACCCAGCATTTCTCCAGCCCAGAGAGGGGGCTGCTTATCAGGGGGAGTGCTGAGATAAATCCCTGTTAATCTCCGCTCGCTGTATGTGAAGGGCAGTGGCTCTGCAGGTTATTTTCTCACCTGTTTGGTGAGCTAATGGAAAATCAAGTCCTATTCCTCTTCCATATTCCCTGCTCTGACAGAGGCCAAGCTGCTGTGTTTGGCTGTGGGATGCTGTGTGAAGATGTACTGGTGTAATTACCCACAACACACCAGCGTTCCACCTGCCTTGGGAACTGCAAAAATTGCAGCTTTCCTCCATAAAAACTACCCTTTGATGGGGCCTGGGCTGCCCAGATCCTCCCCAGTGCTGCTGGAAAGAGGATTGCTAACATCTAACCTGTCCCTTCCTCTCCTCCTCACACTGGATGCAGGGAACAGCTCTCTCTCCCACTTTGCAGCCATCACCAGCTGCATTTGCAGACTCAGTTTTGCCCTTGGCACTCTCTTCTCTGGGTTAAGCAACTCAAATTCATTCAACCTTTTGTGTTCCCCAGATCTCCTGGACTGACTTCATTGAATTCATTAGTGGGTTCTTGGCCAGGAGGAGGGAAGGTCCCGCCTGAGCCCCAGGCTTATCACTGGATGTGAGTATTCTTCCCCTGCCATGATGCCTTGGGGCCCTTTGGGAAGGTATAGGGGATATTTTAAGCAGTTTTGGGCACTTTTTTTCCCTTACCTCTTTTGCAGAAGGCTGGCAGCACCACTTGCAGCTCTCAGCGTCTTTATCTAAGCGCATCAATTTGGCTTTTCCTGAACTCAGTCCTGCAGGAGCACCTCGCTGCTTCTCCTCCCATGTATATATTTAGGTATTTTCCCATATCCAATTAATCCAGCCCCTGCCTGGATCCATCCTGCTTTCCATCCTGCTGCAATAAAGCCTCTTTTGTTAGCGGCGCGCTGCCGGCTGCGCTGCTCCGCCAGGCTGGTGTGAGCCAGCCCCAACCCCTGCAGGACAGGGATGTTCATTACCCTCACTGCAAACCTTGGTGCTGGGAAGGGCAAGGGAAGAGGTTCATTATAGTCTGAGCCTCAGCCCCCTGCATGAGAGGCAGCCAGAGGGAAGGAGAGCTCAAGCATTGCTGTGGTTAGTCAGAAAAATTCGGGGCTGTAACCCCAGGAATTGGGATGGATCTGGCCAGAGCATCATCCCAGGGTTTTTTTAGCACTGTATTTCTGTGGATGCATCTCAGTTTGGCTTCCCAAACTGAACCTTTTTCTCCCCATCAAAATCTCTTTGAGGTGATGGATGTTTTTTCCATGGATAACATGTTTTATTTCCATTCTCTCCTCTCCTTTCCCTTCCCAGCCCAGGGATAATGAATCCAGCCTGGCTGGAGTGTTCAGGTACCTTCAGGGAAGGAGATGATTCTGTAGGGTTCTTCCTGTACCTGGTGAGGCTGAGGGTGTCCTGCCAGTGGGATGTCATTCCCAGAGGCTTGAGTAGATGATACTTGGAAATGCAGCTCTTTCCTGGCTCCTCCTGCCAGCACAGAGGTGTTTTCTGGGAAAGGTGCAACATTGAGCTGGGCATCACCTTAACTCTGCCCCATCTGAGATGTGTTCTACACAGCAGGGACACTACAGGGCATTTGGAGATGGGATAGCTTCTCCAAAGCCCTGAGGGATGCAAATCTTCTCCCTTGCCCTTCCCAGCAGAGGCTTGTGAGCAGGTCATTGCCATCCCTCTCCTTTCCCTCCTGATGGATGCTGTGCTGTTCCAAGTTTAGCGTCAGTGGGTCTGTCAGAAAAATTAATTTTTTAATTAAAAACATTTTTTTGGTGGTGCTTTAATGTCTGGATCTGGAGTAATTATTAGTAGCTCCAGGGAGATTGTGCTTTAGAAAAATTGTTGGTGCTACTGCAAAGGAATTTATCTGATTAACGTCAGGCTTCACACGTGGCTGTCAGGGGGGATGGATGAGGGTGGGAGTCCTGCTGCTCTCAAGCAAACTGATTAATCATGGAAAATGAGGCAGGGCTCTGCAGGTGCTGATTTTCCACCTCAGAGGTGGGCTGGGAGCATCAGCAAGGGAGATCCCCTTGCCACCCCCTCCCCTGCCCACAGGTCCTGGGATGTGGCTGGGGAGAGGTGAGTGATGGGTTTGTCCCCAGCTGGAATAAAGAGGCAAGAAAACACCAAAAGAGAGCAGGAGCAAAACCTTGGATATTCTTGCTCCCATCCTGGGTGGGAATGGAGGGGCTTCTGCCACCCCAGGGCTGGGGGTGCTTGGTGATGTCCCCATCCAGCCCCTGCCCTGCTGTGGCTGCTTGCACCGTTTTCCATGGCCAAATCCTTCTCTCAGCCTAAGATTCCCTGAGGGAAACAGCTTTTCTCCCAGCTTTTCCTTGCCAACTCCTTATTACAGGTTTATTCCTGTGCTGAAGTGTAAGCATTTTGATTCTTCCCAGAACTCCTGGCTCTGGAGGTTTGTGCTGGTTTAATCCCTGTAGCCCTGGCTGTGCTGGTTGGTGCCACTTTGGATTCTCTTGGCTGGGAGGGATTAACTGGGCAAAGTGGTGTGAAGGCACCTGTTAGCTCATCCATCCTCCTTCTGCAAGCAGCTCCTGGTGAAAGGGATGGATGGATGGACGGATGGACAAACAGGAGAAAGGGATGCAACAGGAGGTCCTGGGCTGTCCAGAAGCAGGAGGGACCAACCCCTGCCCTGCTCAGGACCCTCTTCCCCTTGCAGAACCTGTTTACCCAATTCCATCATAACATTACCAGCTGCTTCTCTAATGGGTTCTGCAGGCTCCAGGCAGATCCTACCCTTTGTGCCCAATTAACAGGCTGTACCCTGGAGAGTGGGAGGCAATACAAATATTTTCCATGTAGTAATAGGACTTTTAAAAAAAATTCCTTTTCAAAAAATATTTTTTGGCTGTGGTGCTGTCATTATAATATTGATTTGACATCCAGGTGTCAGAAACAGCTGGATGGCAGAAAAAAAGGCAACTTTAATTCATTTTGCAGGCAGGGGAGTGGGGGGAAGAGTTTCCTCGAGGCTTTTCCTCCCCTCACCACCTTCCCTCTGCGATGCTCCATGTTCCACCCTGACAGGAACATTTATAAACTGCCACTGTGGGGAGTATTATTAACAGCTCGATTCCTTAAAGATGCAATTAATTATTCACCTGCTTCCAAATCAGTTTAAGCAGCTTCTAAGCTGCAGTGTAAATAAAACCTTCCCAACTCTCCTCTCTCCTCTTTTGCACACATATTCCTGGTATTCATAAAGTGGAGCTATTTAAATTGAGCCAAACTAGCAGTTATTGTAAATTACTGCAGCTCCATTGGCTTCCTGGGCTCTCTGCTGAGTTACACCAGCCAGGATTTTAACTCATCCTTGTGGGGATGGCAACTGTCACTATTTCCTCATTTGCCATATTTTTAGGCTATTTTTACCTTGTTGCTAAATCCCTCCTGTTTTGTTGTGCCTGTCCCCCCTTAGCCCAATCTCCCTTTTACCTGTTTGCTATTCAATAAATCATCCCCTAAATGATCCCCTGACTTGAGCATCAGCTACAACGCCTTGGTGCAGGGTTTATTTATATTTTTTTCTTCCCTCTTTGGAAAGACGTTGATTAGGTCTCAGCTGACTGCTGCCTTCAAAGGAGGAAATGCCGACGGTGCTCCAGGGGGGTCTGCAAGCAAAAGGCTCATTTATTGTGGTTAAGTTTCTGGGCTGAAATTTAGGTTTGGCAAATGGTAGATATTTGGGAAGAAAACATTTTTAAAAGGGGTTTGGACTTTTTTTTTTTCTCTCAGGGAAAGCTGAGACCTGCGGTGGATTTTAATGGGAGTGGATGGGGCAGAGCTCCTGAAATACCTTGTCATCAGCACCCAGAAATGTTGAGCCCCCAGGGCTGAAGGGACAAGGGAGCGAGCAGGAATGCCTGGGGGATGCTCACCTCCATAAATAGACTCCGAAAGAAAAAAGAAAAATAAATTAAATGGATAAAAATCCCCTTTCCTCTTGCAGGGTCCATCTCCAGCATGAGCACAGCAGCCGCCTCCTGCGTTTCAAAGAGGCCAGGCCAAATCTTTGCACAGATTAGTCGTTAACAATGGAGTTAATAATGATAATGGCACAAACGTCCTGTAGCTGCGTGAGCTACACTTAGGAAAATCTGCCAGCACCAGGTAATCACCATGTTTCACGCTGTCAATGAGATCAATCATGTCGAGAGCCCTTTCATCAATCAGCTGCGCCTGGGGCTTAGCAGGCAAGGGGGGAGCAGAGGCAGCTCTCGATGCCTCAAACCCCAGCTCCTGCGGGAAAAGGGATGGTGTCCTGGGATCAGAGTAGGGTGGGGAGGTGTCAAAGTCCCGGTGGGCTCCAAACCCAGCTGGGTGCCAGGGTGCTCACCTCTCCTCAAGGGTGCTCCCCTCTCTGTGCTGGCTGGGGCTGTCGGGGCCCCTCTGCCGGAGACAGATTGTTTGTTGCTGTTCCTCCATCTGGCTGGAATCACGTCTGTCTTCCGCTGTGTTATTTGTTGCCCGATTGCCACCTGTAAGCCATCCTTTCTGCTCGGCTTCCTGGCAACGAGATGTCCTCAGCTGTGCAGCTTCAGCACTGCCCTCAGGTCCCTTCTTCCAGTCCACCAGTGCTGGAAATCCTGCCCCAAGGAGCTTTCTGCTCTGAAAAATAGGATCTTGTCTCAAAAATCCTCCCTAAAGGTGTAGTCCTGGCAGAGGGGGAGCAGCAAGGCATCTTCGCTCCAGCAGGCAGCGGGAGGTGATGGAGAGCTTGTCCCCATCTGTGGAGAGGCCGGGGCTGGACCCCCCCAGGGCACTCAGCCGAGCCCAGCCTCACCGAAGGGACAGGAACAGGCTGTAAAGAGCATTTTATGGGCAGCTTGGGGTCTGCAAACCGTGCTGGACAATCCTTGGTGGCTGCTGTGCTGTTTTGGGAGAGATGCCCTAAGGGTGATCTCAGCACCTCCCAGCTCCTGTCAGCACCAAACCTTGTGGGACAGGGACACCCTGCTTCTGGGTGGCTCTGGGGGGGCAGTCCTGCCCTGCCTGTGCCTGTCCTCCCTGCTGGCTGATGGGTGAGCACCCTGGGAGCTGGGAAAGGCCTCCAAGTGCTGCCTGCTCAGAGCTGCCCTGTCTGACAAGGCTGTCACTCCTGGCCTGCATGAATCAGACAGCTGAAGGCATGGGGACACGGAGGGGACACAACCCTGCCTGTCACTCCTCTGGCCTCTCTATCCAGCCCCAAACCACCCTGCTGCTGCCAGCTCTGCCTGCATGGACCTGCTGGTCTCCAGCCTCTGGGCTAGATGGAGATGCAGCCTGGGCACCCCCTTGGCCAAGGGGGCTTCAGGCTCACTGCCAGAGTAGCATTTTGGGCAGAGGATCACACCCCTTATTCTGCATCTTAGTGAGAAGGGAGCAAACTGTCCTACCTATCTCACCAGGTGAGTAGGCGTGGTAAACCCAGCACAGGCTTTGGTGACGCCACCTCCAGGCAGCCAAGAGGGTGTCCTGAAGGACCTGGCACTCAATTTGAACTCTATTACCTGCATGGAGCCCTTGCTTTTACAGCACTTCTGTAATTCCTGGGGCAAACATTATTGCAGAGCACAGCCCGTGAACCCAGGCTCAGCCCTGTGTGCTCCAGAGGTTGAACTTTCCAGAAGCTGTAAACTTTCCTTGCTGTGGCCAGCATCCTCATCTTCCTCAGTGTGGTACCCAGTTACCTCAGCACCTCTGCTGAGGATGCTGCAGATGCTGCCCAACAGGTAATGGCACCTCTCTCCTCATAGCTGCACCACGAAGGGATGCAGGGCTGGTGGTGGGGCAGAGTTAATCCCTTCTCCCTGCCTTGCCTGGCCCATTCCCCTCTTTTTTTCCCGACAGCAGCCCTTTCTTTCTTCCTCCTTCTTTCCCCACTTCTGGGAGGCTGCTTGATTGCCTGGCTCCCTTCATTAGCATGATACCTCCCGGAAAATTGGTAAACAGAGGCGTATGAATGAGGTGTTGATTGCAATCAGCGGGGAAGAAGGGGGACTGAGAGCGCTGGAGAGGCCAACGATGCTTCTCAATCCCCCAGTGGTCCGGTGGGCTGCTGGAGAGGATCCGCTCCCCGGCACGACCCACGGGGGCTGGGGACGGATCCGTGATGCTCCTTCCACTCGAGCACCCCTCGGCAGGATGGCGCTGCGTGATCCCTCTTTGTGCGATCCCGCTCTTTGTGCGATCCCGCTCTGGGAAGGGTGGGATGTGCTCTGCAGGAGCCCCCCCTCTCTGCGGGACGGGTGGGATGCGGGACACGCTGTCCCGGGCAGGGCACAGCAGGGAAGAGCTCCCGGGATAAACCCATCACCCACCCTGGCGCTTCTGATTCACCGCGGGCCTGGGCTGCTGCCAACAGCTCACCCACAAGTGTCTGTCATTAAGCATCTATTTAGGCGTGCAGAAGTTGCCTAATTTTTCAAGGGTGCTGCAAACCCCCAACGTCCTTGAAGTCGGTTGTTGCTGAAAGTACCTGACACCTCCAAAAATGAGTCATGGGGCACGTGCATCTGGTGCCCAGCAGAAATAGGTGGGTAAAGGGCCAGGCTGTGTGAGGAATGGATGTTGTCCTATTAGCAAAGGGGGTGTCAAGGTGTATCAGAACCCTCCTGGGTGTTGGGGAGCGATCCCCTGACTGATACCAAGTCTCCAGACTGCAGCCCTGCATTGCTGGAGAAACCCCAAGAGTGATGGGAAACTGTGGGAACCCAGAACATCCCTCTGGCTGTCCAGGACAGCCAAGACCCCTGCCAGGGGGCTCAGAAGCCCTGGCATGGAGCCCAAAACACCTGTGGGTTTGATCAGACCCATGGAGCAAGTTACCAACCTTATATGAAGATCAGCAAACCACAAAAATTTAGGTAGAATAATAGTGAAGTTATCACGGGGTGGAAAAGAAGATTTTGGGGTTTCTGGTATGGGGGTTCAGGAGGCAAGATGGAGGGAACTGGGTGTGTCCAGCCTTTCTGCTTCTTCTTCTTGGCCTCCATCTTCTGCTGTGATGTTGGCACTTTTGGATTGGTTTAGAGTAGAAGCTCACTGTCTAACATAGGTGACGGGTATTGGGAAGTAACTGTAAACATTGTACACGTAGTTTTTAGTATAAAGACATAACACCACCCTGTGGGCAGGCAGAGTGCCTCTGTCTGTCCTGCTGAGCTGACCTTGACAGGACAGGAGAAAGAATTTTATAGATAAAATACAATAAACAACCTTGAGACTGAGAAATGAAGAGCCCTGACTCCTTCTTCAAGCACCGGGCTGGGAAAAGAGACTTTCCAACTCTTCTTGGGGTCACTCTGACGAGCTAGAGATCCTGACAGGAAACCCTGTGGGAAAGTGCCTTTCCCTCTGGAGCATCCCATTGTCACCCAGGCCATCTCTGCTGCCTGTCCCCATCCCTGCTGCTCCCCAAAGGTGGCCTTGGCTCATGGGAGCCAAACTACTTGTAAAGCCCTGCCTAGAAAAGGCAGCCAAAAGAGGAGGCCAGAGGATTATTCCCTAGGCATCCTCAGCAGGAAATGCAACCACTGAAAGAATAAACACAGGAATTAGAGGACACCTGAAGACAGGGGCTCAGGCTGGGAGAAGGATCCCTGCAGAAGGAGGTAAAACACTGGCAGTGGTTTTTACTCCCCTGCATCTATTATTTGACCTTATAAAACTCTATTTGTGGAGGTGGATGTTATTTTTTTGTTAAAACTTTTAATCTAAAATCCCATTAGGCTCAGTGGTGTGTTCATTTGTGAGCAGAAGCAAAACAGTTCAGTGTTTGCTCATTCCTGTATCTTCCTCACTTCAAACAGATGTAATAAAGTATTTTCTCTTTCCTTCTTGTTTTCCTTTGTGGTTTGGCTTTCTTTAGGAGCCTTCGAGGCAGTTCAGCCTGGTTTTCCCCATTCCCTGCACCGCACGTCTCTTCTAGCTCTTCTGCTTTCAGGTCTGTTGAAATCAAATAAATTCACAGGATGTCCTCTGAAGCAGGGACTTTTCTTTGCCTGGCTCTCCTGCCAGTGGGGTTAAACCGGCCCATGCAGACTAAATTGTCTGACTTTAGGATAAAAGAGCATTAAAAGATACATCCAGGGTGTATTTTTGTGTGTGTGCCCATCTCTACCAGGCAGCAGCACCCTGTGGAGGGGACAGCCTGGTCCCCACACCTAGAGAGGCATCACAGTGGCCCTTTATAGTGGTTTTTTCCTTCACCCCCATTTCTCTGTCATCTTTATTTCAGGAATTGCTTTAAAACCAGGCTTTGAATAATTCACTGGGAGCATACGGCAGTCCACCCTGATTGCTTCATCACAGCTTCCCTTGGCTTCAATAATTCACTTTCCCACCAGGAGCTGATGTGCTTTCCTTGTACGTGGGTTTGCTGCTGAGCACACCCGGCTCCCAGAGCAAAGCTGGTCTTGAGGAGGAGTAAAAGGGGATTTAAGGCCAAATGCCTTTGTTTTAAGAAGTGCTACATTTCAGGCAAGGCAGATAGTTGGCCAGGCAGCTTCTCCAGCTGTGGAAAAGGAAACACCAGGTTCCCCTGGGAGCACAGGCTGTTGGTCATGCAGCCCCTTCCTTGATGGGGGCTTTGGGTGCTGCACATCCAGTGGATCAGCATCCACTCCCCAAGAGCATCCCAGACCCCCCAGCCCCACTGCTCCAGCCATCTGAAAGCTGCATCACACACCAGTCTTCTTATGAGGGCTCTAGGCTTGTATTTTTCCCCAGAAAATCAAGCCAAAGGGGCCAATTAGTTGGCGATGGCCAGGAACAGCAAATAAGAGTGGGAATGGGAGCAAGCCATGGGAATTCAGCAGCCTCTGCATCCAAGTCCTGCTTATTTGGGTAAATTAGGGTTTAAGTTAAAGGAAGCACAAAGGCCCATTGCAGTGCATTGATGGGAGAAGGTATGATACACATGGGGAGTAAATATAAAATATATAATGTACAAGTGTCTTGGTTTGAAAGACAGG
Source organism: Molothrus ater (assembly GCF_012460135.2). Lineage (NCBI taxonomy): Eukaryota > Metazoa > Chordata > Aves > Passeriformes > Icteridae > Molothrus > Molothrus ater. Next base: position 3,737,528 of record NC_050490.2, read on the forward strand.
TGGGAACCTCCCTTGGAATAGAGAATATGACCCCCTTCCCTCTGAATTATTGTAACTGTGGAGCATTTGGGCAGAGCTGGCTTTAAGAATGAGGAAGACAGGAATGCAAAGCTGGAGCAGCAGTGCCGACACTTTCCGCCGTGTCCGTCCCGGGGCAGCAGTGCCGGCCCTTTCCTGGCCCTTTCCAGCAGTGCCAGCCCTTTCCCTTTCCCTTTCCCTTTCCCTTTCCCTTTTCCTTTTCCTTTTCCTTTCCCTTTCCCTTTCCCTTTCCCTTTCCCTTTCCCGGCGCTCCGGCCCCGCCCAGCCCTGCCCGCGCTGCAGTTCCCGGCACGGCCGCAGGGGGCGCTGCCGGCTCCCGGCCGGGCAGGCGGGCGGGGCTCCCCGCGCCGGCAGGGGGCGCTGTGCGCGTCTCCCTCAGGCGGCGATGGCTGCGGCCGGAACGGCAGCGAGCAAGAGGCGGCGGAAACTGGGCAGCTGTGCCGGGAGCTGCGGGGTGCCCTGGTAGGCACAGGGTGTGCGGTTACGGTGTAGCAAAAACCCGGAGCTGTGGCAGAGAAATGGCGAGGCCGGCTCCCGAACACGGCCGGGAGAGGCTCCCCTGAGAGGAAAGGGCCCCGGGGTTCCCGGGCTTCCCCTGAGGCAGCGAGCAGATGGTGAAGGGCCCTTTTTTCCTGAGGTTGGATGTTGGTAAGGCCCCGGTGCAAATGCCGCTTCCACAAGCACAGCTTCGCTCCCGGTGGCAAAGGCAGCAGGAGACGGAGCCTCGCAGCACTGCCGAATCTCTTCACAGGGAGCACAGCGGCTTCCCCTCCGAGGGACAGGAGAGAGACCGAGGAACTGCACCCAATGCACTTCCCCCAGACAGATCTCAGAGGAGCTGCACCCAATGCACTTCCCCCAGACAGATCACGAAGTTTCTCTGCCCCTCCAAGAGAAACCCCTCAGATAAGAGAGTAGCCAGCTGCTCTCTTCCCTTGGCAACTTCTTTGGTCTCTCTTAAGTACTGGTCGTTTTGGTTTCTTAGCGACAGATGGGATGAAATTCCACGAGCGAAAGAAACACAAGGAAAAATCCTAAATCCGGACACCAAGCTTTATGCAGTAGTGTTTCTGTTGTGGGTCTCTTTTCTTGCCATTTCGGGAGCAAGCCTGGCGAGGGATGTGCAGCCAGGAGCCATGGGTGTGAATAACCAACAAATTCCTGGGAGGAGAGCTGTGTACCTGATCCTGCAGATGCTGTGGGACGTGTGTTTGCAGTGATACAGGCTGAGGTAGGTCATGGTAAAGATACTCTGGTGCCTGTGTAAGAGTGTGGCATGGAGGAAAGAGCTTACACTGGTGCTAAGTGCAGTGGATTTAATTTCCTCACTGTAGCACTTTGATATTACAAGGCGCTCCAGAAAAATCAGAGAGGGCCTGGAGCGAAATGCAGCCGAGTCAATTGAAGTTAACTTCCCTGGGCACGGGGCCAGGCCCCTCTTTAAAGGCTATTTTTCCAGAAAGGCTACAAAAATGTATTTTGAGTTGGTTTTGATTCAGCTGCCTTGAGCCTGCTTGAGTGAACTGTGTGCAGAAAGAACCCTGAAAGCCTGGTCTTGAAGGAGGGGGTGCAGACTGAGAGGAGCTGGCCTTATATCCCCCCTGGCTCCCTCAAGGAGCCCCATGAGTGCTATAAGGGCCCTGTAAGGGCCCCCAGCCCTGCCCTCTTGCAGCATCACCGAGGAAGGCTGGAGGGAGGTGGGGGATGCCTTGCAGCCTGCAGGGCATGGAAAAGGGTTTGCCATCAGGCAAGGCAAAGCTCCCTCTGTGCCCAGTGCTGACCGAGGGCAGATGGATCCCCAGCACCAAGAGATGCTTCTGACTGGCAAGGGAAGCACCAGGAGAGTTGAGATTTAGGGACAGAGAGTCTGGACAGATCTGCTGCAGGTTGGGGCTGAGCTGAATTTGTCCTCAGGTTGTTTTCAGGGTTTGATGCTCCATGTCCTTGGGGGCCTGATGAGACTGACCATCCTCTAGCTGGACTTGCAGTTTCTCTTCCTTTTCAGGCTGTGCTTCCCACACCATGGCGTGGAGCAGGAGGGGTTTCCACGGCTTCTCTCCCCCTCCTCGCTCCCCCACATCTGCTGCTGCCGCTCCCAATAGCTGCTGCCTCTCTAATTGCATTATAGGCAATGGGGGGAAAGAAAACACTGCTTTGGCTTCAAATAACGACGCCCTAACCCAGCTCATTAGCCACCTGACTGGCTCCCCAACCTCCTGTGACACTCCCGTATTTGTCACGCTGTTTTAGCACCACTAACGAGCACAGCAGCTGAGGCTGTGGCCGGCGGCTGCCCCAGCACTGGACCTGGGCTCTGGCAATAAGCTTGTGCCCAGAACCCCAAGGGGATGCTCTGCCTCTGCTGTGCTCATCCTTCTCTTTGCCGTCATCCTTTTTATCCACAGGCGCTTCTTCTGGCCTACTTGCATTCAGTTCATTCTCCTTTTGTTAAATAAAACCTGACTCTAGGCCTTATTTGGCAAATAGAGCTGGGAGAAGCTGGGCTTGCTCTTTCTTCTCCTGACAAGCCTTTCAGGATGGGGGAGATGAGATGGAAAGAAAGGCAGATGAATAGGATGCAAAAGCAGTGAAGAAAAATAAACAGGAGATAAAGGGGGTGTGGGAGAGAGAGAAAAATGAGGCAGATCTGTAGCTGGGATGGGAAGCAGAGGGAAGGCAAGAGGGAACCTGCTAAACTCCAGGCAGCCTGGCCCCTGTGCACGAAGCCAGGGACCAGGGGGTCTCTCACACTGGTATAATATGCCCCTTCCCAGCTCCTCCTGGCCATGCTCACTTGGGGAATTTGGGGAGAGGGACCTGCTGTGGTAGAGAAATGTCCATATTTCCATCCAGGAGCTGCCCTCCCCTCTCCTCCAGTATCCCCTAACAATTTCCCCCTGAGGTACAAGGCCGTTCATGGAAGCAGATGAGCACTTTAGCCTGACTCTGTCTCCAGCTGTCAAATGCTGTAAATATCTGGGAGGTGGTTAAAGCTGGGAAAACACAGAGATGTTTTAAACACAGCCCAGAGCTGAGCCCACTGCTGGTAGGGCTCATAAATATCCCCTCTGAGCTCCTGCTCTGTCAGGAGGCTGCAATAACAGGGAACAAAAACCAAAGCCATTGTGGGGTGGCTTCAGCATTTCTGATGCCTCCTTACCTCTTCCAGGGCATGTTGAATAGCAATGAAGAGTAAAACTCAGTTAGCTGGGGGGACATGGTGGCACTGGGGTGTCCTCTGGGCATGAGATGGTGAGGTTGGGAGCCAGTACAAGCAGCTCAGCATGGAAGTCATTGTTTTTCCTATTATTTCCCCATTTTCAGCTGGCTCTATAACACTGAACATCTGCCTTAAGGCAAGTCACCTGGCCCAGCTCTTGAAACCACCAGCTTCATTGGCAGCGAATGAAGTCCTTGGCTGAAGAGAGAAATTGAGGACTTAAAACTGTCTGTGCAGGAAACAGGTGAGAGTGAATGCTGTTAAACAGGGCATGAGACAGGAAACAGGTAATTGCCAGCACAGAGCAAACCCTGGGCATTGCTGGGGAAGCCCGTGAAATGTCTCTCCTTTATCAAGAGGCCACATCACCCCATCAGCCCTACAAGCACAGGGCCTGCAGGGCAGCAGGACCCACTCTCAGGGAAGGTGGAAGCCTCATCTAGAGGCAGCACCGGCTACATTGCTCTGCCCCAGTTGTGATTTTTATAATAAGCTGAATTCTCAGTTGGACCCAGCAGAAAATCAATAGTGGGACTTGAGAAAGCAGTCAAAATCCATGGAGCTAAATTGGCCACCCCGCAGGCAGCCGGGCCTTCTCGGGCATTGTGATGTGCAGCCACACTGAAAGGGGAAAAAATAGGACAATTTCAAAAATCCTTTGAAATAATTGCCTAAGATTATTGAATTCTCTTGAAATACCAGGGCAAGATGCAGAAGTGCTTTTTAAAAAGTTGGCAGTGGGAGCTGGAGGAGCAAGGGAAGCCACCTTCCTGCTGCCAAAGGCATCTGGGGACAGTTGAGGTGGGTTTTTCCCTTTCCCAATTAGATCCAAAGAGTGCCTGCCACTCCACCTGTGGAGCCTTATCTGCAGAGCAGCACATCAGCTTTAGCAGAAAGCCTCTCTTTCTCCAAAGTCCCTTTAATTCCATCCTTTCAGATCTGCCTTTTCAAGCGCAGCCCCAGCGCCTTCCATCTGCCCTTACAATACAGACGCTGTCCTGAATGGTTTTATTTTTGGCAGCTCTGCCTTCCGCTCCTCGTTGGCAGGGGAGCAGGGAGCAGATATGCCCCTCACCACAGCCTCTGAGGATGCTGTTGGATTTGAGGATGGCTATTTTGGTCCTCAGCTCCTCTCCCAGCAGTGGATGCAGGACAGACAGACGCTGTTGGGCAGCATCCTGAGGCTGTGTGAGCCTGTCCATGAATTACTCACAGCACATGGCTCTTGCTGGTTTATAGCTAGGTGACTCTAGGGACACCTGGCTGTGCCATGTGCACCCTATATCCCACCCCACATCCACCCCATGGTAACCCAGAGCTGGGCTGGCCTTTGAACATTCCCCCCCTGGGGCTGGGGAGGACATGGGAAGCCTTGACCAGAGTTCTCCATGCCTATCAACCTCTTCCAAGCTATAGGAAAAAAAGACAGGGCAGGAAATGAGGAAAAACATAAAGAAACAATTTTCCTCTGACATTTTTCTTTTCTTTTTCAATGTGAGCCCTTACAGGAGGAGGTCTTTAAAATTAATAATGTTCTTTCTTTTTCTCTCTCTATTCCCCAGACTCCTGGTTTAAATTAATGAGATGTCAAATACTATTAAGTTCCAATGATGTGTTTGTGATAACGAAGGGACTGATTTTCAGCCAGTTTACAACTCTGATCCATTCTTTCACCCCCTTCTCTTGGCTCTGATTAAAACTCTCTTTATTAGATTTGCTCTTTCATGGGCTCTCTCTGATTTCTAACCTTTGTGGTCCAAGGCTGGGGAAAGCCTTTTCATTGAGCAGATTTGAAGGCTTTTAAGCATTCTAGTATTTTCTTGCCATGTCTGCCCAGGAGCTGGTGGGTACTCCCAGGGATGTCACCTGGGCTGCTGCAGGGCACATCAGGACTGGGCCCTGCTACTGGCATGTGGCTTTCAAGGCAGCAGGGATGCCAAGCTGGGTTTTCCCTTATGGTGACTTTACTGGGACATTGTGAAAAGGAAAAAAAAACCTCTGATGGCCACAAACTGCCTTGGGGAAGGCCAGACAGGGATCTCCAGAGACCCATGTGCCTGAACAGCCTCTCTAGGAATTGAGGCAGTCCTTGCTTCACTTGCTTCCCTGCCAAGGTCATATGGCAAGAGTTGTACAGCTGATAGCATGTCTGGAGGGATGAATTAGGGAAGGACAAATGGATGGACTCATAGCTAGATGGGCCCATCCTCTAATGGATGGGCCAACAAGGTGACAAGGTGCTCTTGCTCTTGCTCTTGCCGAGGGCTTCATTAGTCACCTGCCTGGCTGTGCTCCCTGGCAAACTGGAAGGGATTAAAGGGTTAATCTGTAATTTAGGACTCAACACCAAAGATACAGTTGTTGGGAGAGAAGAAAGCCTTGTTGAAGGCTTTGGGAAATAATTTGCCTTGGCACTTTCTTATAAGAGTGAATTGATTTTTGCTGGGCTGTGTCAGGCTGAATTATGAATTGGGGAAAGTAGGACTGGTGCTCCTGGAGCTGAAGGTATGATAATTAGAGGCACATGCAGAAGGGGCTTGGGGGCTGCCTCCTTCCAGGATTTCCCATGTGAATCCAGGACTTCAAAGCGCTCAGAGTGCTTGGAGAGATGGGTTTGCTTCAGCCTGGCCACAGAGGTGGCCCCCCAGACTGGACCAGGAGAAGCCTTTTCTGGGTCATCTGGGACCATCTCCTCTCCCTTCCAGGCAGTAGAGCAGCATATCCTTCTTGCTGGAGGGTGAAACAAAGCATCACCCTCATCCTGGGAGGAGGTGGGAGTGTGCAAGGGGTGATCCTGTCACCCTGCCCTCAGTCCTGCCCTGCCCACTGCAGTGCTGCTGGGAAAGAACTGTGTCCCCAAGCCCTGTTCCTGCCCTCAAAAACCCCTGGTACTGTGCCACAGCCTGCATCCACCTCCATCAGTCAGTGCTGAGCCTGCTGCCCCTCAAGTGCATTATCCTGACCTGCTCAGATGCTGCTTTCCAAGGCAAAGGCGTACAATTCCTGCAGGCTGCTGGGAATTGTAGTGCAGTAAAGCCAGCAGGCAGGAGTGGGGACAAAGCCAGGCTGGCAGCTGGCTGCTGGCCTGGCCCCTGCTGCTCCCCGTGGCAGAGCCAGCACCAGACCTTGCCCCTGGCCTGCAGAGACCCTAGGAAACCTGCAACTGCCTCCAGCACCAGCCACCTCTCCAGAGCTCCCAGCATCCTGCCATGCAGCTTGGCTTTTGTTTGCCAGCTCAAGAGGAGTCACTGGGAAGAGAATGAGGTCTAGGCTTTTTTTTTTTTCCCCTTGCCCTTTTATTTATTCTCCTCTATTAAAAGCCAGCTCTAGCTCATCAGTAAGACCTGGGAACAGCAATTCCTGAATAAGAGAGATGCTGTAGAAAAGCCTTGCCTGATCGCAGCCACTTCCCAAACAAAGAGGCTCAGACTATTCACTTCCTTCCCTGCCCCTTTTCCCAGAAAATCCACCCCACAGAACAGCTTGTTCAGTAAGCTGTCTGCTCCATAATCAGACTAACCCAGTAATAAGCACCGGGCTCATCCAGCTCAGCACAGCATCCCCCGGTTCCTGGGAGGATGGAAGTGCCCTGCTCCCCAGGGAAACAGGCAGCACCGAGAGGAGGTGGCTCAGGGAGGGGGGAAGGGGGGGACCCATCTCTGTTGCCTCCTGGAGCCATGGTTTAGCCTTCCCCAGGTAATTGTGCATGGAAATGGATTCCCATTTCTCTGCTCAATTGTCCTGTTTGCTGTCACAGCCGAACGTTTTGCATGTGCAATTACCCGTCCCCGCACATCTCTGTGGGCACGCTCAGGTGTCGCCTGCCAGCCTCGGGCAGCACTGCGCAGCCACATCGTGCTGCGTGCGGGCTCTGATAGCAGTCAAGCAGAAGCCATTTTCCATATGAAGCTGCAGGACCTATGGGATAAATAAATGGGTTGGAAAACCAGGCTGTATAATGAGTTAATTTAAAACCTGCATTCCCTTCTTGTATATTAATTTACTTGGCATTATGTTTAATCTTTCTCTTACTGGGTTGCATTGGTTTCTTTGTCTCCTTCCCCCTCTGGCAGATCCCTGGGGTGCTCTGCCTTTGGCTGGGGCAGAAGGAAGCTAAGCCAGGGCTGGAGACAGTGAACCAGACATGGACCAAGAGGAGCTGCTGTGTCCCACAGGAGCTCAGATTGCCACCTTGAAGGCTTTTGTTCTTGTGGATGCCCAGCAGGTTTGGACGAGTTCCCTGCAATGGAGGGGAGACCACTGCTGGGTATCCCTGGTGTCATTCCCATGGTGCTAATTCCTTTTACCAACTGGGAGAGTGGCACAGGGAATTAATCAGCTGTAATAAGGACAACTGGAGCTGACAAGGCAGGAGGAAGTGGAAGCAGAGGACTGGGTGCAGGAGCTGAAATTTGGCTGGGGATGATCCTGCCCAAGCATCCATCCCATCCTCCAGCAGCCATAAAGCCTCAGGTGTGAGTGGATGGCACTTCAAATGAGCACCTCTCTGAAGGGCATGGGAGGCCAGCACAATGAATAAAAGGCTGCAGCAGCCAGGGAAGGCAGGGAAGAGCCGACAGCAGCAGCTCTGTGGTGAGGATGAGCAAGTGAACACTGGTCTGGGGCTTTGTGTCACTGTAATGAGACTGTGATGCTGCTCTGTGCCCATGGCTGGCTGGATCCCCACCGGATCACTCACTGGTCCAGTCAAAGACAAACTTGAGGGTGGATATTTCAGGCAGGGAGAAGTGGGGAGGGAGGGAGCAGCAAGCAGGGCTTGTAAGGGCTCACCAGCAACCCAGTGATGCTGAGTGCCAGAAAGTGTGGCAGGCATCAGGACGCCTCAGTGGGAGTATCCCCAGCCATTTCCATCATCTCTCTTTGCTGGGGATCAGCTTAAACTGTCTTTTAGAAGGACTGACCAACCATCTGAAAGAAAAAGAGACTATTGTGGAACCTATTTAAGATAGGCTCACCAGGGAAACTGTCCCTGAGACCATGCCAGAGAGAGGAAGACTGATGCAGGCCCTGGGGCTGCATCCAGCCCAGGGAGCACAGGGTCACAGGCAGGTTTGATCTATGCCTGCTGCCTCTTCCGTGCTGGGGGAGCATGGGGAGCATCACAGCAGCTGCTGCTGGGAACATCCCCTTCCCTCCCCTCTTGATAACGAATGTAGGTGAAACTTGCTGTGCCATGACTTTAATCAGCAAAGAAAACTGCAAAGCCTTTTTTTTTTTCTTCCCTTTCCCCACCTGCTGAATTCAGCACCGAATGCGAATTAGGCGGCGCTCGGGCTTGGCTGCGCGCCCGCTTCCCGTGCTAATGCAGGGAGCCAGACTCCCGCACTCGGAGCCTCCCAGGCTAATCCGAGGCAGGCGTGCCTGGATCAGCCTCAGGCATTTCACACTGTGCACGGAACCCCTGGAGCTTAAAGGCTGCTCGCTGCCTGCTCAGCCCGTGCCGGGCAGCGGGACTGGCCCTCGGCACCCATGGGTGGCTGGGCAGGGTGACTCCAGCAAGACCATGCCTCACCAACCTTGGGAGCCAAGTGCTGCTCTGGGGAGTTTGTGGTTGCATTATCCCACAGCTGGTGTGCTCAGCAGCAATGGGCTGCCTGCCCCAGCAAGGGATGCAGGAGTGAGCATCCAGGAGCTCTGCATGTGTGTGGAGTGCTGTACCCCCAGGCTCACACCTATGGGTCCATGAGCGTGGCAGGAGTAATTTGTGGCTCCATTAGCACTAGGAGTCAGCATAGCAGCCCTGCAGTGTGTCCATTTGATAAGAGGCAAGTTCCACTGAATAATGAGCAGTAATTGGATTTCAGGGTTAACCAGCTTGCAGCAAAAATAGAAAAGAACAGAAAGCCATTGGATATTTCTGTTCTGGCTCATCAGACACTGGAAGTTTATCTCTGCTGAGAATAGCACAGGAGAGGTAAAGTTATTAGTGACCATCAGAGCATGGTGATACCATCTCTCTCCTCCGTTTAGTGGGATGAGTCTGCACATCCTCTGTGAGTTTCCTTTAAGGCTATGGAAGTTTATAAGCTCCTGTGGGAGAGCTCCACATGTGTACCAATGCAGTGTGGCAGAGAGGGGAGAAACCAGCTCTCCTCAGTGTGCAGGAACACCTGGCCTTTCTGCTGCCAGCCAGAGGCAGAAGGCAGTGTCTCCTGCCAGTGTCACCTCATCCAGGTGACAGTCTGGTGGGGGGAAGGCCAGCAGCTGTGCAGCACCACCATGCCTGTAGCTGCTTTGGGGTGGCACCAGTGTAGGCAGGATGGGCACTGGTGGCTGTGCCAAGCCCTGGGAGGTGCACACAGCCATGATGGCCCATCTTGCAGCGAGATGAATTCATGCTGGGAGTGGTACAGAGGAGGGCTATTAGCATAGGGCAGAATGGAGAGCCTGTCTTGTAAGATGAAGCTGAAAGCACTTGGCTTGTTTAGCCCAGCAAAGAAAGGCAAAACAGGAATATGATTACTCTCCATAAATATATCAAGCCAGTAAACACCAGGTACAGAAAGGAACCATTTAAGCTAAAAGACTGTTGTGGCACAAGAACAAATAGGCTTAAACTGGCTAATGTAGGCTGGAAATTAGGAGACAGTTTTTAACCATGGGAAGCAGAGGAGGAAAAATACCTCATTGCTTTTCCAAATGGAGCTAGGCCACCATGTGAAGAGAGCAGAATGCCAGCTGACTGCAACTGCAGGGATCTGGGGGGGGAGCCAGCAGGGTCCTGGCATGCCAGGCTCCCTCCAGGGTGACTGGGTGCATGGTGCACAGCCAGCAACTTCAGAGGTCCCAGTGTCCCAAGGCAAGGGAACACTTGCTCCTGCAGGCAGGGCCTGCTGACACAGTCTGCCTCTGTTCCGGGGCTGGCAGTCACCTGGCACTTGGGACAGCCCCCCAAAGTGCTCGGGGTGGAAGGGGTAATGAACCCTTCCACCCCAAGGCAGCAAACAGTGTCTACCAGCTTGGAAGATGCCACAGGAGCAAAACCTTCACTGATCAGAGCAGGACAGCTCAGAGCACCTGGATTAGGGCTGGGAATCCGCTGCCATCACTGCTTGGTCTGGATTTTCACTGGGAATGGCACACAGCTGAGCCACCAACTCCAGATTTTACCTCCTGCATGAAATTATTCTCAATTCCCTGTATATTCTAGGGCCTGCCTAAAGGATGGGTGAAGAATCTGTTGATGAGGACTCTAATCAGTTTTGAGAGCAGGTAATTTCTCAGCTAGAGATCATCTCCAAACAGGAAATCAGATTCAGGAGATATCTGCTTTATGCAGCACATCATGGTGGACTCAAGCAAAGCTTGTGGTAATAAGCAGAGCTGGAATAAGAAGATCATTATTAACATTATGCATTAATTATTTTACAATCCTCCTACCAGGTGTGCTTTCCTATCTCACTCATCTCTAGTATTAATGGAACAGGAACAATTCTAGACCCAATCTTGGCATCTGGGCAGGTTTTTTTGGTGATGTTTCTCCTTTGTGAAACTGAAGGAAAGATGTTCCCTGCCTTCATTGTGCGTTTAGAGTTTGGCAGCGTGCCTGGGATCATAGTAAGACACAAAAGCATCTGAAGGAAGTGGCCACTGGATGGAGCCTTAAAGGTCATAACAATTGCCGGCTCTGGTACAGATGGTGCTTGCTGATGAAAAACACCAAGCGGGAAAGCAGCGAGCATCAGGGCTGTGGGATGCTGCAGAGCCCAAATCCACCGCCCTGATCCCAGCTCTAGACACCTGAGCCAGCTGCCAGCACGGCTGCCTGCTCCTGCCCCCGGGTCCTGCCCTCACTGTGGCAGCTGGAGATTGCTCGGGGCAGGGATGCACTCACACCCCGGAATGCTCTAAAACACCTTGCTTCATTCCGGCAAGACAAATAGAGATAAGTGACTGTGTGAAGAGAATTCCAGTTTTGATTAAAACCCACAGACCTGCAAGCCTCGGCTCCCGCTTGAATAAGGATGAGGATAATATTGGCAGGAGAAAATGAAAACATCCGATGATATCTGAAGCAGAAGTGTGGCAGGGTGTCAGCTTTGGGAAGGGGCTTCACAGCTTTCTCCTGGACAGGGTCTGCTGTGCCGAACCCTTGGTGGCTTCACTCCCTGCAGCATCTGGGAAGGGGTAAGGCAAACTCAGCCCGTGGGATAAGAATTTTCTGGATGAGCGGACGAACGCGCTCACTAAAACGGGCTCTGCAGGGGGGACGAGGGCCATCACTGGGTCCAGCTGTCGGGACTCAGCCTCATGGCACACCCAGCCGCCCAGGGAGTGATGGAGAGCTACGGGGGTGCGGTGCATCTTGGAGGGGATGTCGAACAGCGCTCCCTCTATGCAGGCGCTCTCCCTTTAAAGCAATCCCGGGGCCGAGAGCGGGGAGGAGGCGGGGGCGGGCGGGGGGCGCGGCGCCTCGGTTCGGCGGCGGCTGCTGCGGGAGGTGGCCGGCGCCGCGGCGGCGAGCGGAGCCCGGCAGTAGCCGCCAGCCCCGGGGTATGCGGGTGAGCGGGAGAGGAACGCGGAGGAAGGCGGAGAGCGGCGGGGAGCGGGGCGAGGGAGCCCGGCCGAGCCCTCCCGAGCGGCGGAGGATGCGCCGAGCCCCGGGGAGTCGAGCCCAGCTGCAGCGCGGCGCGTCCCGCCCGGCCGCCGCCCCAGCCCGCGCAGGTAACGGCGGCGGAGGGGATCGGGGGCACCGGCATGGCGTTTGGTGGGGGGAGAACATCCATCCTCCCGGAGGCGGGGGGGACACCCATGGTCCCCGGGGACCTGCGGCTCTGCAGCGCATCACTCGGCAAGTGGGACTGGATCCCCTCGCAGCGGGGCTGGGATGAGGTGAGGGAAGGGTCCCCCCGCGGAGTGAAGGGCTCTCCCGGCGCGAAGAGCTCGGTGGGGCAGGCAGAGACAGGGTCGCCGTGTTCTGGGCCCCCCCAATGCCCCGAGGGGCTGGAGGCCCAGCTCGGAGCAACGGCAGATGCTCAGTGCCAACCTCAAAACCACCCCGATCGAAGCTCGGCTTTGAGGTTGGATGCATCCAGCAACCTCAGGCAGCTGGCGCAGGAGATAGGCAGAGTGTGGTGTGAGGTGACAGGTTCCCATTTTGCCGCTAGCTCCCAAAACCAGCCAACTTCGGGCTGATGCTGTGGGGCACCTGGCTCCCAGTGGTGCTGGTGGGGGCAATGGGAGCCAGTCCTTGCTCGGACTAAAGCTAGAGGAGATGCCAAGGGTGCCTGGAACATCACAGCTGGGTCCCTAGGGACTGCTGACTGCATGACGGATGCTACCCCAGGTTTAGCAACAGCAGGGGTTCGATTTGATCCCAGCCAGACACTTTGTTTTCAGCTCTCTGTTCATCAGAGGATCTGCCCGGCTAGGGGAGCTGCCTGCGTGCTTCTGACATCTTGCTCCCCTGCTAAATTAGGGCAAATTGCCAAGTTGGCCCCCTGCTCCCTTGCCCATGTCTCTATTGAGAAACTGAGTCTCATCTCACGTTCCTCGACTTGTTCAGGAGCAACCCACCACAACAGCGACTTGAGGGCCCCAGGGCTCTCCTTTTATCTGCTGCGCTGCCAGTGGAGGAGAGAGAGGTTTAATTATCCTCAAGTGTCAGTTCAAGATAGATCTGCTGGGACACAGCTCTTGGCAGGTGCAAAATAACAGGACGTTTTCATGCATGGGAGGCTGAGCTGGGAACAGTTCAGTGGTTTAATTGGAAGGGTTCATATCAGGGTACAGAAAATGGGACGGTGCAGGCTCCAGCAGTGATCCTGCTGCTGCAGCTGTGGGAAGGGAAGATGGATGCTGAAGGCTAAGAACTTTCTCTGGTGTATTGTTTTGTGGGCTTGGAGCAGAGAGGGTGCTCCGGGCTGGTAGCACAACCTCAAATCCTGTGACCTGCGAGGTGCTGATGTGTTTTCAGTCTCACTTCAGTTCTCAGCTTTTCAGTCAGTTCCCATGAGAGTCCTTGCAGGGCCACTGGGAGATGTGCCCTGTTTTATGGGGCATCCAAGAGCTGAGAATGAATGAATTGCTCCTGAACCAGGGCACTCTGGGGCTGTCTTCTGGGCTGTAGCTGTCGTCACATAACCTCCTCCAGCTGTGGCATCCCACAATGGCCGTATTGCTACCACAAAATGAGACCTTTTTATATCCAGACCCTGTAATCAGCCTGGTGTGGGACACTCCAGCACAAGGAAGAAGGATATCTAATTTTATTTCCTTTTATTTAATTTTATTTTTTATCAAGATATGCTGAGCTTTTCTCTGTGCTCATTCCCTGGGGACCATGGGACAGATGTTGTAAAGAAACCATGCCCCCATCTCTTCTGGCTCCTCAGAGGGGTCATGGTATCCTGATTTTCTGGCAAAGTCACAATGTTGTGCTGTTGTAGTTAGGTTCCTTGTTTTAGGGTCCAACATAATGAGTTAGCTGTACTTCTTTTCAGTGCTGGGTGCAACAAACCAGCCCTCATGCAGTTCCTACAAGCACAAAACAGCAGCTGGCGTTAGAAATCTGGGGTTGGTCCTGTGTCATCTACAGCAATCATGTTCTAGCCCCCCTTGCTAATTGCTGGTGTCTTTTTCTGACACTGTGAGAGGACATTCAGTAAACTCGGTGAGTTTTGTAGTTGTGCTGAGATGGTGTTTTCAGGAAGACTCAGTTATTAATGTCATTTTGGCATCATTCCCTTCATGCTTGTGCTTGGTGAACACTGCCATTTGCTTGTAGCCATGCTCCAGTCCTGCCAGAGTCACATCCCTCCTTTGCAAATCTGCATTAGTGAAACTTGTTGGCTGTTGCTTGGGTGAAAACCTTGTGGATACTCCTGGTGCTGTGACCTGTGTGGTGCTGGTCCTGATGCAGGAGTGCTGGGTATCTGGCTAGCTGTGGCTCGAGGGAGGGCAGCTCTGAGAGGAGGCTTTCTGTCCTTTGTCCTGGTTAACTGTGCCTGAGTCTCTGACAAAGGCATTTTGCAGGTGAGACTGAGGAGCAGAGGCTCCTCCTCGCTTCTCCTTGAAGGTCAAGCATCTGGGAGATGGGCTGGACCAAGTAAGAGCAGAACCCTCACTCATTTCAACTCCAACAATCTTTTGGTGCTGCCTGTGACAGGAACATATCTAGACTTGATATATATCCCCTGCCTTGACTTTGGGCTCTGGATCAAGGCATAAGAGCTTTTGATGCTTGCATACACAATAAAGGGAAAAAAATTAAAACCACAATCCTCAAAATGTTTGCAAATCCAAGAGCTTATCCTCACTCTGGGTAGGAAAAACTAACCAAGGGTAGGATCAGTAAATCACAGAATCAGCCACTTTCATCATCAAACATCAGGGCTGGGACACAGCTAGCATGGAGCAGCATAACCACATGGAGTCCTTGGGAGTATGATCAGGACCTGGCACCGTGGGTTTTTCCTTTAATACCTTTACAGTGAACAGCTTGGCAATCAGCAGGGATCCCAGCCGTATGTGGATGGGGCTGGGCTTCACCTGGGTGTGATGGAGAAACAAAGGCTGCTCATGGAACAGAGGACACCCACTGTATGAACCTCTTGCTGGGGCTCTGCGAAGGACAGTGGCTCATTCAGGACCAAATGGGCTGAGCTAATGCAAGCCCCCACCTTTGTCAAAGGGGTCTGATAACTTCAACCAATAACTGAAGTGCAGAGCAGGGAGAACACCCACACTTTTAGCCCAGGGAGGAAATTTAGGCCGTCCCTGCAAAGCTGGGAACATCCTATCTACAGATCAGCATATCAGAGCCAACAGTAAGAACAGTAAAGGGGCTGGTAGTACAGCATCTCATCCTTTAGCCACTCCCTACATCCACTTGCCACCAAAGCCCCTCTCCAGTGAGGCCAGTCCCTGCTGCTGGTGAGCAGGGGCCATCCTCTCTCTGTATTGGTGTGATGGGGAGGTGGATGGTGCATGGTGAGGTGGGAAGGGATCAGGCTGTCCTGGCACATGGGCATCAGTGGTGCATGATACCCTGAGGCAGCCACTGCTGAAGCTGACTATGTGGGGTGTGTGTAGCAGCAGTGGGAGAAGATGGGCTGGCATCTGGCCATCAGATCTGTCCTTCTGCCACGCTGAAAGCAAACTCAGAGCCAGAAGTAGGGCAGGTGGCATCTCTGTCACTGGTGCTTGTGTAGGGCCAGGCTGGTGTGTCCATGGGCAGCAGCGAGCCCAGGTTGGGGCAATGTGCCAGTGGAGCAGGGCAGCACATCAGTCGGCAGGGACTCTCAAGCCCAGCCCACAGGGAGCACTGCAAGGCTGAAGGTTTTTTCCCAGGGTGTTTGGACCTGGGACACTCCCCAGTGGTGTCAGAGTCTGGGGTCAGGCCAGTCCGTCTGGAGTTTCATGGCATTTCTCTTAAATGCCTTTAACTGCAATAGGATGGCCTGACTGATTGGATTGTGCTCTGTAATTAATTAGCTGGGTGTGCCGTATGGGAAGCAGCATCAGTGGGATGAGAGGGGGGAATCTGCTGGTAAGAGCTGTTAAGCTTCAAATGTCCATTTCTTGTTAAACCAGCCTTGTGCAGCAATAGTCTCTGGGCACAGGGGGTTCATTCCAGGGTCATGGCCCTTTTCCATAAGAGGAAGTGTTGTTTTGCTGCCTGTGTTCTGAGAGCCCCAACCAACTTGCCTGGCCTTGGGGACCACTAGGAGGGAAGAGCTTGTTTGGGCTGGGATGTTTTGGGGGTGGTGAGGGGATGCCCCCTCCTGCCAGGGTGACAGACCCTGTAGGATGGCTCCAGGGGTTAGGGTCTGCTGGGCATGCCTGGCAGAATTCCATTGCTATTTCTTCCCACACCGGAGCCCATGGGCTTCTCCCCACTCCCTTCCTGCTCCCAAACTTGCCATGCCTCTGCTCAGCTTCTTTGTCTACTTTTACCATCCATTTGTGCCTTTAAACAGACAGCATCCCCCTTAGGGTGGTTCCCTTCCTTTGTGTTTACTGTGGGCATTAATCTGGACCTGCAGCGTAAGGAACGGCTCCTTGTTTATTGTTTGATTTGGGAAATGCTGCTGGGCTGGGCTCATGTTTCAGGTCTGTGCTGTTTTTTAAGGGGTACATTTTGGGAGTGCTGTGGGAAGAGGGGGTTCCCTGTCTGCCCTGGGCTGGGGTCTCTCCTGGGCATGGCATCCTTTGGGGTCGCTCCCTCCCTCGCTGGGTCCTGTATGGGTGGAGGAGGGAGGGCTCTTCTCAGGGTGCCTCCCCTGTTTTCTGCTCAGGTGCCCCCACCAATCCATCCAACACCCATGTGTCTGTCTGCAGCCCTCGGGTTCCTCCAGCACCCATTTGGAATGTGGTGAGCTGGGATGTTTGCTGCCAACAGGCACTTCTGTGCTCTTGTAAAATTTCAATCTGGCTCATGATGGGGAAGCTGAACTTTGCCCTGTAGTGCCTGCTCAAAATGGTCCCTTCACCTCTGTTTGGGGGTCTGGGATGGGCTCTCCCGCTCCTTGATGATGCAAGGAGGTGTGGAGGAGGGCAGTGTAAGACTCCAGAGGGTTGTTGTTACTGTCAAGCTGGAGAAGAGTTGTAATGCCCTCTGCTCCAATGGCTGATAAATCTTGGAGGAAAAAAACAAAGAAAAAACAACAAAAAAAAGTCATGTGCCTGCTCAGCTTAACCCTCAAAGGAAACCCACGTCATTTTAAAAAGAAAAGCTGTTAAAAATAGAATTTTTTAGCAGAGAATGACACTCAGAGGAGTCAATGAGATCCGTTTCAAGAGCTGGGAAACAAAATGCTCCAGGGACTGTGAAAGGAAGTCTTTCCTTTTCCAACTCCCTGAGTGTCAGGTGTGGCTCCTCAAGCTTGTTGTTTTCCATCTGGCTGTGCCAGATCCAGCAAGGCTGTGGTGGTCACTGGCAGCTCCCAGCTGCTCGCTGGAAGTAAGGAATTCACCATCTTGGAAGGGGACAAAGCTGTGAGTCAGACTTGTGTTACATCCTGCCTTGGGTTTCCTACTCACCAGCAGGGCCGAAGGGGAGGTGGTGAGCCCCAAGGAGCATCCCTTCCTTATTTATTTAATTTTTAATTGGCTAAGGAGCCCTCTCATTTGCTTTGGTTCTGACTAATGAGACGCGCCTCGCTTTGACAGCGTGTCACAAGCAATAAATTTCTCAGGAGCTTCTGGGCTGTGTGGATGCCCTCATGCTCTTGCCTGGCTCACCCTCCTCCACATCACCCTGTGCTGCTGCCCCAGCCTGGCTCTTGAGCAAAGGAGAGGAGGGTCAGGATGAAGAGTGTGAAATTGGTGATCTCTTTAGGCTAGCCTCAATTGGTGATCTCAAAGCTGGGGATTTGAGGGCTTCCTATATTGTTTGTCTGGGCTGGAAATTGGAAAGTAGAAATCTGTCAAAGACCCAGACAAGCTGTTGTTTAGCAGCCATGATCTCTGTTGCGTTTTCCCGAAGATCTCAGCTGTGCCTCAGGGTGTGAACATTGTTCCAGGCTCCAGCTAATCTCACCAGGGGCTTGGGCTGGCTGTCAGTGAACCAACATGCCAGTGAAGATCCTATGGAAGACTTTCATTCACATTAAAAATGCATTTTTTTATTGGAAGGTTTTGCAGGAACAAAACTGTCTCCTTTGGTGAGGAAAGAAGGGGATGGTCTCCAACAGGAAAATCTAGATGGACCCATGATTTCCAAAGCATTTCTCAGGGGGCTTTACCAAAAGGGGCCTGGTTGCTGCAGGGGTGTGCAGAGATGGAATTCTCCTTCCTTGCCATCCTGCTGAGGTCAGGATGTGGGGGGCAGTCCTCCTGGGATCCTCGCTCTGGAGCATCCTTGTGTGCATTAGGAGCATATAGCGCAGGTGCTGTGTTGTATAGGTGATATGTGATGCTGATACAGGTGAGGAGAAGGGTCGTGGGCACGCTGAGGGCTGCCACCCTGGGGCAGAGATGCTCAGCCACATCTGACCATAGCAGAAGGGGCTGGATGCTGCTTTGTTTGAGAGCGTGGATGCCTTGGTGCTGTTTGTCACCTCTTGCTGGGTGACACTAACCTTCACTCTCCTGGAGTCGTTAAGGGACTGCTTGAGGTTTCAAATCATTGATGGGAAGCACTAACTATTAGCACTTCTTCTCTTTGTATTCGTGATGGATTCTCTTTAGGCGTTGCTCTTAGTGGCTCTCCACTGTTAGCTTTTGTTTTCTCTTCAATAGCTTGTCTAATAAACGCCATTATCTTGGGCACAAATCTACTTCATGTCTCAATTCCACTTGGCGAGAGTTGGTAATAACAGCTGAACAACATCCTTTGAAAAGGGACTCTGTCACCAGAAGCCCTGGATGCCACTTCTCTGCTTCCCACACTTGTCCCCAGAGCAGATAAAGACAAGGGGAAGGTGCGTGGCCAGAAAGCAAAAGGGACAGCCTCCTGATAAATTGGATGTCTGAGCAGTGCCGGCAGCAGTCAGTGCAGCAGCTCTGGGGATCAGGGCAGCTCAGGCCCTGCCACCTTGGTCATTAGAGGAGATGTGCTTATGGCCTGGGATCCTTCCTAATTCCAGCAGATTAGAGGAGAAGGATGGTGGTGAAAGGTGATGGCTTGCAGGGAAGATCAGCAGTATTTTGTACAGCTTGAAGGAGCTTCTTATCTGTGGGCAAATCAAGCTGTTGCCTCCCAGTCTGAATCTGGTTCTGAAAAGGCTTTAACAGGTAGCTTCTGGGTGCTTACTGGGTTTTGGGTCAGCCTGCAGGTCTGTGAGGGGAAGTATTAAGGCAGGTCCATGTTTTGGCTGAGGGCAGCACATTCCCAGCCCATGGAGACCTGACTTGATGTCACTGTGGTGACTTTTGTTACTGTCCCTACTGCATGAGCAGATGAAGCGGAGGGCGAGGAGTGTTTTAATTAGAACAAATTTTATTTATTTCTACTGGACCAGGCTACACTCAGCTGCTGTGTTTTCAGAGGAAATCCTTCTCAAGGTAGATTTCTCATTCTCAGGGGGAAGGGGACCACAGATAGGAGCAAGCTGCCCCACCTCCTCTCAGTTGTCCCATTGCTGGAATGTCTGGCTGCTTCCAGTATCTGTCCCCTCCCTGAGTTATAAATACTTTATCTTCTCAGTGCCTACTGCATCAAATATTTTTTTTTAAATGGCATTTTCTTTTTCTATTTTTTCCTGACTTGGTTCTTGTATTTCAAAACACGCCTGCCACGCGCGTAGCGCTCAGACATGCTCTCGGCTTCCCCCCAAATGTAATTGCTTTAAAACTGCAGATAGTTGGCGAAAGCAATTTTCTCTCCATTACAGAAGACTCCAGCTCCTCTCATCCTTCATGCAAGTCACTCTCCCCCAGCCCTGCCTTCTCTCTGCCACTGTGCAATGCTCAGCACTGGGGCTGGTGGTACCTCCGCTTTCCCAAATGAAGCTCTCGCTTTTCTGGGCTTAAGTGGTGCACGGTGGGGATCTCTCTGCAGGGAAAAAGTGCCTTCTACCACAGCTTCTGCTGAGCAAGGGCGATGCTCTCTGGCAGCAAAGCCCTTCCTTGGCTGTGCTGATCTCCCTGGTGGGATGGGTACCTGTGCCAGGCACGTGTTCACCGTGGTTTTGCAGCTCCACCACGTGCACATTTAACATGCTCTTTCTGTCTGCAGGACGTGTTGGGCTTTCAAAGACATTAATGATGGAAAATAAATTGGAATCTGAGAGAAATAATCTTTAGGCATTCTCTGTAGGCCTTGTCTTGCCTTGCCTTCCTCAGCCATGTTGAAGGCTGTGGCTGGAGGGGAATATAAATGAGGAGGAGCCCTGGTCTCTCTGATCTGCTGTGATGCCTTGTGCTCAGTGGATCTCGCTGCAGGGAGCCTGTCCACTCACTGGTGCTGATAAACCCAAAGGGGGCTAGAGATAGTGGAAATGATGAGGAGTTGCTGGACCTTCCTGGAGGGTTTAGGGTCCTGAGTTAAAGGAGGTTGAGGCACACCAGGTTTTCCAAGGGTCTGTGCCGTGCCTGAGGGGTTTTAGTGTCACTCTGGCATGGGGCAGCAGTTGTCTTTGGCTCTACACCAACGTGTCCCGGGGAACCAGGCCCTTGTGTCAGCTGCCCACAGTGCAGATGGAGTTAAGTCACAGGTAAACAAACCTGCACATGCTCCATACACACTATGGCTGCAGTGTTCTCTGCCCTGTGCTCAGACCCCCTAAGGTGCTGGTCTCCTGCTTGGAGGAGAAGATGTGATCCCCCAGGACCACCACCCACAGCAGGTAGGGATCATGCTGGTGGTTATCACCCCTGACACGTCTCTACAAGGCCAGCAGCATCTCCAGATGCACCCAGAAATATCTTGTCTGGGCACCCTCACAGCAGGAGAGGATGCAGTGGCTTTGTCAGCATCAAAGCTTTCGGTCCCTGGAGGAGAGCCAGTGTGCCATAAAACCTGCTCATTTCTCCTGCCCTGCTCCTGCAAAGTGAGTGCAGAACTGGCATGGACTGGGAGCCCACAGGGAGCCATAGCTCACACTGGCCTCTGGTGAGAGGCTGTTAAAGCACCCCTGCCTATCTTAGCTGGCCCCTGGGCTGCTCTTGGACATGAACCAGCCTTGTAATGAAAGCTTTCTCTATGTCTGTTTGTTTTCTGAGCATCAGTTTAATGTCTGAAAAATCCTGTTGCAGCAGAGCCTGGAGCACTTCAAAGACACTGCAGGAGAGGAGGGGGCTCTGTAGGGACCCTGCCTATGCCAGGTGTGGAGAGAAACCTGGCCAGCCACCACAGCCAGCTTCCTACTTCCAAGGGATTTGGCTTGGTGTGTTGAGGGAGACATTGAGCTTTGTTCCCACAGCACAGATCCATTGCTGTGAGAGCCTTGTACATACCATGTCCTCCCAGCCTTGGATATTTGGAGATGCCTATATGAAGACCTGAGGGTTTGGGTGCGGAGGATTCATGGTCTGAAACCTGCTATAGTTGTCACATTAGCATGTTGAGTGCTGCTTGTGCATCCCTCTCTTAGGGGATGATGCTGGTGGCTTCCACTTCTCACTAGGATGAAGTTAAGACTGTCTGGCTGCTCCAAGGTGCTCCACAGCTCCCCAGAGTGGCACTTCTTGCAGTGGTATCATCCTGTAGTTCTGTGTTGTCTTAATGGTGTCAAGCTCTGAATGAGCTTGGGCAATTTGTTTTATAAAGCAGTGCGCTAAATATGTCAACACTCAGCGCATGTTTTTAATATAATATTTCAGATTGTTTTGAAAGAAGCCAAGATCCTGCTTTCCCTCTTCATTAGGAACGTTTTATATGAAAGAGATGAACAATAGAGAGTGTTTGCCAGAGAGAAAGCTTTCCCAAGTATTTGTTGCTGCTGAGAAATCAGCTGCTTTTCACAAAAAAACCCTCAATGCATAACTATCAGGGCAATTAAGCAGCTTGTAAGCTGCCAAGGAAGGTTGTAGAATTGACTTTGCTGGAGATGTTGGAGGCCAGGCTTGACCTTAGCAATTGGGTGTGCTTTAGGCACAGTAAATCCCAGTTTCCAAAGGGGGAATGGACTAAATAACCCACCAGTAGCCCCATGGCTCCTGGGAGTTCCACACAAACAGTCTGAGCTGCTCTGGCATGAGCAATTCCAGGCTGATGGAGTGAGTGGGTTTGTGAATCTCATGCTGTTTCAGGCCAGAATTGATGGCTTTGGCTTTTAATTCACTTCCCAGCAGGACCAGGGTTGGTTTCTGTCCTGGTCTCCAGCTGGGAGATTTGGTCTCCTGCCATGGAAAGGGTAAGACCTTCTGCCTGCCTGGTTGCAAAGCTCTGTTCTGGCTGATGCTACTCAAAAGAAAAGAAACCCAAAAAATCCCACTGCAGTACTTTCATCAGGGAAACTGGGTTCCTGTCTGTTCTCCAAAGAGGTTCTCTTTCATCACAAGTTAGAGGAAACTTAGAGGGAACTGAAAACTTCCCTCTTCAATGAGGACACACCTGGAGAGATGATGGGAGGAAGCTGTTTCCAAAGCCCCTGCCAGCCCTAGCTCTCTTTCCATCAGGCCTCCTCAGCTGAGGTCCCAGGAGGTGTTCTGAGATCACTTCCTTATGGAAGGGAGGGCAGCCAAGAGCCTGGAGCCTTCCTATCATGGAAAAGCCTGTCTGAAAGGCAGGGACCCTCAGCCTCATTAGCTGGGGTGGTTGGCACTGGGGAAGTGGACCCTGGAGAGGGATTTGAATGAAGAGGGCAATCCTACAGCCAGAATCAGCCCAGGAGAAATGCTCTAGAGGTGAGACCATGCAGATGTTGGCTTGACAGCTGGAATGTGGGCTGTGCTGGGATGCTCTGACCCAGGGTAGGAGGGAACTGACTGGGTGGCTCTGAGGTGAGACCTGGTGTTTTGTGTGTGTGCTCACTGCACACACACACTGCTGCTGGGCCTGGGGAGAGGGTCCCTGGGGATGCTGCTGCCCTGCTGCACCCAGGACAGGCAGGATCTGGTTTTCCTTCACCTCCTGGTAATCCTGTACTCAAATATTCTTCCTGCAGATCTGGTTTTTATCTTTCTTTTATTTTTTTTTACCACTCCTAAATGGAGTGTTTAAGCCTATTCTTTTGTTTTCTGTGAAAGGAGCAGTAAATCCTTTATCCTGCCTGGCTATTTCTGTGTGCGTATTTTCTCATTGTGCTCTAGCTTGTCAGCTGTGTCAAAGCCCAGAAACCTTGGCCTCTGTTGGACTTCACACTTGGATTTCTCTGTGTTTAACAACACAGACTCCTTTGGACTAACAGTTCTTTTTTTCCCTCCCCTTGGTGGTTTTTTTTTGTTTGTTTTTTTTTTTTTTTTCAAAGAATACCTGGTTAAAAAATCCCCGACAAGAGGGAGCGAGCAGAGTGGTTGTTGGGTTCATTCCCAGCACATCATGCCAGCGCTGGCAAGGAGTCACAGCCAGCATGTCCTCCTTTTCCCCTGTGCCTCTGGGGTGCCAGGGCTGCCCAGGGAAGGGAAGGGGAACCCCCCTGGGTGAGGGAGCTCTCTGGAGATTAGCTCGGGCTCGGCGGGTGCCTAGTGCTCAGGCAGTGGATGTGATGAGCACAAAGGCAGGATTTCGGTGGGATTAGCTGGGGAGAGGATGGATGGCTGCCTCTGTGCTGGGGCTGTGTGCCAGCTCTGCCTGCCGTGCTCACTGCTGGGAGCAAGTGTGGGGTGTCTCCCTGGGGGGATCTGATGGAGTGGCAGCCAGGCAGCCATCCCCATGGCTGCAGAGAGGAAGAATGGGCTGTGGCACTGATGGCTGCAGGAGGGATCAAGGATGGTGGCAAGTGAGCTGCAGCCCACACTGTGCCCTGACAGTGGTGGCAGCAGCCTCAGGAAGCCAAGGGAGGCTGTAGAATTGGCTTTGCTGGAGATGTTGGAGGCCAGGCTTGATGACTGGGCATACTTTAGGTACAGTAAATCCCAGTTCCCAAAGGAGGAATGGACTAAATGACCCACCAGCAGCTCCTGGCCTCCTGGAAGTTTCAGAAATATGGTCTGAGTTGTGCTGGCATGAGGAATTCCAGGCTGGAAGTGTGAGAAGGGTTGTGAATCTCATACTGTTTCAGGCCAGAATTGATGGCTTTGGCTTTTTACTCACTTTCCAGCAGGACCAGGGACCAGCTCTGTTCTGGTCTCCAGCACTGAGCCCAGCAGCCAGTGACCCACATTTGCTGGGGTCAGCTCCACCAGCTGTGCTGGTGCTCCATGAATGCCATGGCAGCTCACCAAACTGGGCAGCATGGGCGTTTCTGCGAGAACAAACGAATAAACAATGGAAACTGTGATTAATTAGTGCAGCTAATTAGCAATGTGCTTGGCCTAGGCTGGAACTTGGTGAGGTGCCAAAATCAGAGGCGAAGCCACAGGAGAAACTCTGATTGGAACTGCTTTGGGGAGGGAGCAGGGAAATGGAGAGGATGCTTTCCCAGCACCTCTTTGCAGCTTGCCACACAGACAGGTCAGACTGGGGCTAGCACTGGTCTTGCAGCCTGCAGGTGCTGCTGTTGCCATCCCCAGCAGCATCCTCCCATTCCCTGGTGCTGCCTTTGCTGAGACATCACTTCCCTGGCCACAATCAGCATCAGGAGCTGGGTGTTGCACCAGTGCTGCAGGTGTTAATTAATGAGCCCTCGTTAGGGTCGGTGGGGTTGCCTTCCCCATGGAATAGGATCCTGCTTGTTCATCTTCCCCTACACAGTACGGCTGCATTTTCTTTGCTCTCCATTTGCAAATTAGTCCAAGGACCACGATCAGCAAACAAATTTGCAGTGAGCTCATGGTGGGCTTGGAGATTTGGAAGAATCCTTGGCAAATATTTGCCAGCCTCCACCGCAAACCTCGTGAATACTTTTCATGACAGAGAGATGCTGAGCTTAGCTGCCAACTTGGGATAGGATGGCAGACCTCAGGTAGGGGATGGCTGCTAAAAATACCTGAGCTAAGAGGTGTTTTTAACTTGCTTCCACCCCTCCTGTCCCCTGCCCTCATGCTGTGCAGCATGGAGATGGGTGGAGATGGGATATACCTGATCCCCATGCTGGATGGTGCATGTGGGTGTGAGGGCTAGCCCATGGGCACAGGGACACGGTGACACTGCACCCACAGGTCAGCATGGTTGCCACAGGCTGTGGGACGGGGGAATGGGAGAGCACCCCCACAGCCGCTTTGTCCCTCTGGGGCATGGGGTGAGTGTGGGAAGGGTCCCCACGGGGCTGTGGTGGCCTTTGATGTCACCGGTGGATGGGTGGGCAGGAGGTGGCAGGGATGGGTGTGGCCCAAAGTTTGGTCCTGGGTACCAATGGGCCCCTGGCACTGCGGGGGACAGTGAGGCCTGTGGGCTCGGGGGGCTCTGCCTCACTGTGCCCGACCCCCCCCCCCCAGCATTGTTCACCTTCCTTGTGGCGGGGTGGGGATTATGTCATTGTATTTTCAGTAATACCATCATTTGGGAGATGAGTAATAGTGCTTTTAGTAATTTTTAAGGGTCTGTTTTAATTAGGGGGCTTGGACTAGGTGACCTCCAGGGGTCCCTTTCAACCCTAACAGTTGTGTGACTGCAGCCGTAGCAGGATCACATCATTGCCATTAAAAGGTGGCTGCACTGAAATGCCATTTGCTCAGTGAGGTCTGAAGCAGTGCCCTTTGGAGTAATTGGGAAATGTGGCCCCTTTTTTGAGGACAGGACAGTCTATTTTTCAAGGTGCCATCATATTATCATTAATTTGTTAAACACTGACTGCTCAAAACTGTTTGAGATGCAAAAAGAGGATGTGAGTTCTGCCTTGAGGATCTTACCACTAAATAAATGTTTAAATCAAACTCTTGCTGGAGAGGAGAGTGCTGCATGTGAAGCTGAAGCTGGTTAGAGGATGGGTGGATGTACTCCCTCCATCAGCAAAGGGTCTTGCTTCCCTTTCAGTTTTGAATTTGGGAGGAGTGATCACAGATTGGCAGGTCAAGGACCTGCTTTCTCTTAGCTTTTCCTAGGTGCTGGTGGAACCCCTTGACTTGTGAGGAATGGAGAGAGCTCCCCTTGTCTTATGAGACCCTTTGGCTGGGCCTGTTGAGCTGGGGGGTCCTTCCCTTGCATGTTCATGGGTGTGTGCATCAGCACAGGCCAGGGGCTGCTTGCCCAGGTGAGCTTGTGCCTTCTCTCCTTCCCCACTAGTGATGCTGGAAGCATATAACACCCTCTGGGAAACTGCTCCCAAGAATCCCCCTGTGCCTGGCAGGAGCCCCTTGGGCCGTGCTGGACCTCTTCAGGTATCCACATCTGCTTAGTGTCCAGATCTAAGCAGATCCCACTGGTTTCCTCTCCTTGATGATGGGGAGGTGGGGAAATAAGAGCAATACAGAAAAAATACCAATATATTAAGTTCTTCACCTTCTTAACTTTCAAGTCAGCCTTTCTGTGGGGTCGGGTTTGCTTGGTGTGTGCTCGAGGCCTTGTGTTTCCTGACTGACACCTTCTGTGCTTCCCACCCACAGCCCCCTGTGCCCTGGAGCCATGAGCTGCCCTCAGTGCCCGCAGAACTGCAGGAGCAGCCTCCCAGCCGCAGCCCCCCAGCACTCTTAGGCTTCCCTGCCCCCCTGGAAGGTGCTCATCGCTGGCCAGGAGAACCAGCTGCACCTGCACCCAGCCTCTGCATCCCTCACAAGGTAAGGATGTCCATGAAAAGCAAAGGCAACCCAATTTCACTTGGCAAATTCAAGTGCAATCAGGTTGTTGCTGTGTTGTTGCATCTCCTACCTACTCCTCTCCCCCTTGTCTTGCTGGGAGGAAAGGTGCTGGCCTGGGGATAGGAACTTCTCTTGCAATTAAAAGGTGATTTTGAAGATGAGGTAGCTGCTGGTGAAGCCTGATCCTTGCAGACTGTATCCCATTGGAATTCGCTCATAGTTTTAGAAAGTGCTCTGCTGCTGCAAGGAGCCAGGCTTGGGTGGGACTGGTGCCTTGTGACTGCCTCTGCTCCCCTGATGTACCTCCTGAGGATAATTGTGTATAATTTTCCTCTTAACGATGCTCTGGAGGCTTCCCAAGCACAAGCCACCTTTCCTCCCAGCTGTAAAAGGCCTTTGGAGTATTGGAGGCTTCCTGTGATGGGAGAGTAAGAAATGGCTGGGGCAGAGCATTTGGGTGGGGGCCAAGTCCCTCTCCCAGGAACACCCTTGTCTGTTTCTTGCACTTGGCAATAGGGTTTTTTTAAAGTTAAAAAAGTAGAGCTCAGCTTGTGGGGAGTGAGCAGGGGCTGAGGCTGATGTGGCCCAGCTGCCCTCCTAATGGGTACAAAATCAGTATTCATGGAACAGAAGTGGAAATCAGGATTAGAAACCAAAAACTGGTTTCTGGGGTGGTTTTGGAGTTGGAGATTTTTGGGACCTCTTGTCTTCAAGTTTCTCCATGCAAACAGAGATGTCAGCTGTGTGCAGTAGCATATGAGAATAGCAGCTTCTCCATGTGTGATCCCACACATGGGCATAGGAGCTGGGCCTGGAGGAGGATGAGGATGCTACCAGCTTGTCACAGGATGGACATGGGCATGACACTCCTGTTTTGAGAGGTCTGTGAGAAAGTCACAGTGGACCCAGAGAGCTAAAAGTACAAGTCAGAGCTGTGAACTGCCTTGTTCTGGTTCACTTTGGGAGCTCCCTACCTGGAGCTGGGATCAGCTGGGATGCTCCAGCTGGGAAGCAGAGGCCAGTTAGCACTGGGAAGACTGACATCCTCAGGCTGTAAATATCCAGCCAGCTCTAATCCTCCCAGTAGCTCCATCACTGCTCTTTTCCTAAGAGTTATTTGACTCTTTGTGTTGCACTTCTCAGACAAATGGTTTTTAAATAAAACGTCTGCTAACTTGTTAGGCCTCCTGTCCAGGTCACTTCCTGCATGGGTGATTTATGGGCTGCTTTTAACATTTTATTAACTTTCAATCACTGGGGCCAGTCAGTCAGAGCCTATCCCATTAGCTGTGGTGAGTGGCTGCCCAGGGCATCAGGCTCTCCTGCTGCCTCCTCGCTTCTGGAGAGACCAACCATGGTGAGAGATGGGAATGAACAGGAGGAGAATTTAGATAAGGAGGAATAGATCTGGGATGGATAAGTGAATACATAAGGGTTAAGGAGATAATGGCGCCTGTGATCATATCTGGGAAGGCAGCTTATCTCCTGCTGTTGGTACGTGATTTCTTGGCTGCATCTCCTGCAGCATGTGCTGAACCTGTGGTGATGGGAGAGGAGTGCCAGGGCTTGGTAAGGAGGCGGCTGCTCCACACTGATGGCAGCAAGGCATCACAGCTGGAGCATCCCTGGGTAGGATGTGCCTGTGTTAAACCCCTCCTGTGACAGTGCCAGAGACAGTGCTTCTGTCTCTTCCTCCTTGCTAGTGAATTTGTAAGTCCCTTTAGCTCCTGGCAGCCCATCTGATCCAGTGGGCTGCCTTGAGCCTAGTTCCCTGCTATCTCAAGCTCTCCTCTGCATCTTCTTCCCCCTTGGAGCTGAGCAGAGCCAAGCCCTGCAGCCCTGGCACAATGGTGAGTGGGGCTGAGCAAGCAGAGACCAGTCCAGCTGGGAAATCCAAAGGAGATGGAGATTGTAAGTGATGTGAGGCTGCAGCAATAGCTTTGATTATCTCTGGTTTAGTTGCTCCTCTCCCTGCCATGCCCTGTCTTTGTTCCACCCGTGCTCAGAGATGTTATTCAGTGGAGTTTTCCAGCTCTTAGTAACAGGGAGAAAAAAACCCTGAACTCCTGCACAACCAGAACTAATGAGCTCTCTCTGGAAATAAAAGCATCCTAAGGACAGCCTTGTGATACAGAACATCCCGTTCTCTGTGCCTGCTCTGGCCACTGCCTCTGAGCAATGGCCCAGCACAGGGCTGTTGGGAGCTGAGCAGAGCTGTCACCTCCCATCCTTCCCTCCAGCCATTGCTCATGTGAGGCATTGAGAAAGCTGAGCCATGGTTTGCTCCTCTGGCAGAGCTCTGCTGTGGGGACAGGGATTTGGGAACATTTGTCCAACACTGTGATGCAAAGCGCATCACCTTGTACATCCTCTCAGGACAGGGCAAGGAGGGGTCACATGTCCCCACAGGTCAGGACCAGCTCTTACTGGCTTGGAAAGGGATTTGGGGAACAGCCTGGCTCCCATCCCTGGCTAGAGTGGAGAGGTGTAAGAAGGTGGGCTCACTGCAGCCCCTGTGTCTGAGGGAACACAGACCTGCAGTCCCCAAGGGCTGTCGGGGTTGTCAGGCATCTGGCTTGGAGAGAATTTGTCTTGCAGCAAAGCTGGCATCTGAAACCTATCGCTTCTGATGTGCCCATGATTTGATGAAACCTGTGTCTCCTTTGTCATTCTTCTGTCTCTGTCTCAAATCCCAGAGCAAAGACAGAGAACTTGCTCACAGAGACAAGCAGTTTTTTTTTTTCCCTCCACCTTTAAATATTTATTCTGAGCTCTCAAGATACACACGCTGTGGTCTTGGGGGCCTGCCTGTGTGTTGGTACCATCTTCTGCCTGGCAGAACAGGGCTGGCTGCCCTTCCCTCTGGGGAGCACAGGCAGAGCCTACTCCCCCTCCTACTGCCTTGTGCTGTGTCCCAGAGGAGTGACATGAGGTGTTCACCTCTTCCTACACATGTGCTCCCATGGGAACAAACCCAAGACCCACAAAATGCTGTCCAAAGAAGGTGTGGGTTGTAAGCTGCCTTTCTGGGGCTGAGACAGAGGTAAAAGCAGCCTGGTCCATCTGGTGTGCTCTGTTCCTGGGGTGGCACATCCCAAATGGCACCCACCCCTCTGTCCCCTGCCTGAACTTCCCCATCCCTGTTAGCACACAGAGCTGCCACTGGAGGCTTTCCTCTTCCTCCCTGCAGCTTGTCAAGGTCGTGCAGGCAACTGGAGCAACACTGCCAGCCTTGGCTTTACAGCCTAAGCTGCGGTGCTGTGCTCAGCTATGGTTTTCTCTCCCTTCCCTCCTTTTCTCCACTCTCAGTATACTTCTCCAAGCCTTCCTGGTGCTGCTGCTTGGGTACACAGATTGCAGGAAGAGCAGCCCCATGCCACTGGGAGGCATGTGCCTGGCATGCCAATGAGGAGCGAGGCTGGCGCTGGCAGCTCAGCCTGGGATGTGCCAAAGCAGAGCCACGCTGCAGGCACTGTCCCATGGTTCCCTTCAAAACAAGAGATGCTATCCCATCTGGCTGCAACTGCCACCTTCCAAGCATTTTTTCCTGGAAGCTGGCTGTCCTGCAGAGCTGTCTCACCTCTGCTCCTGCTATGGGGTTTTCTGCACTCAAGGGAGAGGGGATTTTGCATCTGCTCATAGTAGCTGGAGTATTGTGATGTTAAACTCCTAGGAAAAAAGCCAGGAGCTGGTTTCTCAGCAGCTCTGCAAGGGATGAGAGGATGTCTGCCTTTCCAGGTGAGTACACAAATCACTACCTCTGCCTCCAGCTGCTGCAGCCCAGGCATCCTGCTCAGCAGCTGGCACTCATCAACACAGAGCTTGTCCCCAGCTGCCCCTGGCAGTGCCAGCCATGGCCTCCCTGGGACCTGTACGGGTGTGGGCACCGATGCAGAAAGAAAATCCTTTTCAGAGGCCTAGGATTGGATGGCAGGTGCAGCTCTGCCAGGAGATGCCTTGAAACCAGCATGTAGCCAAAGGCAAGAGGAGGCAGAGCAGACAATAGCTGATGTGGTGAGATTTTTTGTTGTTTTTAAAGAGAAATAAATTAAAGCCAGGTCAGGAAAACTGAGCTCCAGTAAGCTGCAAAGTGATGAGGTTGGGACCATGGTGGTGGTTTCCTGGGCTGCTTTTCCCACCCCTGCCTGCCCTCTGCCTGCACCCACGATGGGCTGGCAGCAGCAGCAGCCCTGTCAAATCTTGCTGAATGTCTGAACAGAATGGCCTCATTAGCAGGGAAAGTTTCTACAAGATAAGTTAGTGCTGCTGTAAGAAGTGCAATTATCTCTTTTCTGCTCTCACAACTGTGGGCATTGAAGTTTCCTGCTCTTACACCATGTCATGGCCGAGCTCTTGTGCACAGGAGGGTGCCACCAGGAGAAAGAAATTATAACAAGGATATTTTTTGGAAAGAAAAAGAGATTTTTTTTCATTAAGGATTTGTTACTGCTTGGTTGTCTCACTGGCTCAGAGCTGCTGTGCCCATGCAGAGTGATGGCAGCCCCTGCCTCCCCATCCTGGTACCTGCCTGCATGTGGCTTGGTTGGGATGGTGGCAGAGAGTGTTTTTTATGGAAGGCAGAGAACCTGTGCTCTGTATGTGTGTGTGAACTCCTGCTCTGCCTGTGCCCTGTCCTCCTCATGGTGTCACCCCTTGCCCAGGGCTGCAACACTCCAGGGCTCTTCAGCTCCAGTGGGACTTTTCACTGAGCAGTGCATTCACAGGAGCAGCCTGCCAGCAGTGTATCTCCAGAGTGAAAATCTGGGGCCTGAGACTTGCAGGAAATATTCCTTCAAGATTCAAGCTTCTCCAGTCATTGGTCATTTGACCATGAGCCATGGGGAAGGCTGCCAGAGCACACACAGAGGATGTTTGCAGCTGGATATTGTAACAACTTAGTAGTGAATGGTTGGGATAAGTCATATTTCATAAAACCGGCCAAGAAAAAGATTGGTGATTAATTCTTTTTAATAAACAATGGTGAGTAGTGTGGCTTGATTTGAGCCTGACTGACTTTTACAGTGATTCATGGATTTTTCCACAGGAAAAACCACCTTTATGGTGATTGCTGGTGTGTGGGGTGCCTGCTTGCCATCATGAGTAATTCCCCCCAGCTCCGAAAGCACCAGGGTGTGGAAAAATGATGAACTCTGCAGGAGCTGAGAGGGAGGAAGGGTGTGCGTGGCTCCACCGCCACAGCCAATGACTGTGTCCCTTCAAAGAGCATTGGAGGACGTGGGAGAGGGGGAATTTTACTGCCAGAAGTGCTGAAGGAGGCGAATCTTACGGCAAAATGAGTGGAGCTGAGATGTCCATGTGTGCTGTTCTGGGCTGGCCAAGAGAGGCCAGCTGGGACAGATAATGGTCCTCTTTGCACCGTGCTGCCCCACTCCTCCAGCAAACCAAACACCTGAGCAGAAGTGCCCCAGCATCCCATCCCTATGACATTGGTTTTCCGTCCTTTGCAGCCCCCCAGGCTGGAAGCTGGCCAGGCTCCGTGGCGTCGTGCGGCTGCGATTCGTGGCTCTGGGGCGGGAGCGTGCGGCCGGGGGCGTAGTGCGCGTCTGAGTGATGCTGCTTTTTAAAACCCGCCGGGGTGGGATGGGGAAATGCCGGGCGAGGCACAGTCAGAGGTGTGAGCAGTGCCTGCGCCTCGCAGGCGGGCGCCGGGGGCGGCGGCAGCCCTTGCTGCGGTGTCGGGTTTGTTTTCTAGTTTGGAGATGAAGGAAAAAAAAGCTGTAGTTTTGCTGAGATGAAACTTAAAACATAATTTGGTTCCTTGGTGAGGGCTTTTTTGACTTTTGGTGAAAAATATAGGTATTTGGCTAAAACTTTGATTTTCAGAGCAACGGAAAGGAAAGGTGGCACAATGGTAGGAGAGGTTTGTGTAGAGATGTCGCCGTGAAGGAGGAAGAAGGAGCCTCAAGGTTGGTCCAGCTTCTAGCAACAGCAGACAGGCTGACACCTCCCTTGGTGCAATAGCACCCTATGGCAGTGTGACTCAGGCCACCAAATGCCCAGCCTGGTCCCCTGTCCCTTCAGTCACTCTTGATCACTACAGGGGCTGCATTCTCTGGCCATCGTCCCACTCCCTCCTCATCCTCCTTCAGCCCTCCCTCCACCGCAGTGCCCATCCCACATTCATTACGGTGCCCATGTACTTCTCTAAGCCCAATATACTTTGAATTACTGCTCATCTCTTCCTCTTGACATCCTCATGCTCATAACTAGGGAGCCTGCATTACCCGTTTGCACATCTGTCAAGCTGCGTGTTCCTTGGCCATTTCCAGAGATACATAAAATTGCCCGTGGTTATGACATTATTGACAACCCACCCCGTCTCCTTCCCCCTCCCCAAGCCCAAATGGCTGCCTGGCTTTATGAGGATTGATATTTGGGCAGTAAATATTTTAGAGCCTCATCCGATGAGTGTGTCTGTGCGGGTGAATACATTTGTGGCTGAGGACAGATGTTGGAGCTATCTTCATTGGAAATGCAGGGCCTTGTCTTTCTCCCTCCTGCCTTTGCAGCATCTCTGTCATCTCTCTGCAGCCTCTCAGTGCTGCCTGTTCCCAGTGGGAAGAAGGGAAAATTTAGGGAAAAACCAAGCAGAGGTTGACAGGAAGGACAGGAACTGGCAGAGCTCTGTGAAGGTTGCATTGCTACTGGGTTCCTATGCTCCATGTACAATTTCTGTGGCAAAGTGTTTTCCTTCCTTGAACCCAGAGAATCTACCAGTTCCTGCTGTGCTGGACAAGTAGCTTCAGCCCTTTTGAAAAGAAGACTACAAGTATCAGGCTGTCTGTGGTTTCCAAAGGATATATTCTGACTCCTGTTCTGAAAAGCTGCTTCATCACCCAAAGTTTCAAAATGTACTTCAGTAAATGCCACTAATGAGGAAACAACTTAGGAATTGCACAGCCTGGGTGATCTGAACCATTTTCTTATCTTGCTGAGAAAAGCAGAAGAGGCCATTTTCAGTTCCTCAGAATGATTTGCTCTCTTTGCTTTCAGTCAGCAAAACAAAGAGTGATGCCTGATTCCTAGGGAAGAGAAGAAGGACACTCAGCTTCTGCAGAGTGACCTGGGGCTGGGCTGGGCTGAGGTTTTGAGAGTCACAGCTCTCCTTGGGCTGGATCTCAGCTGTGTGCATCAGGATCCAGGGAGCTTTCAAAAATAAGTCTGCACTCCAACTCTCTGGGAGTTTTGCTTCAGCTACCAAGCAGAGTTGTCCTTGTACCGGGATCCCAGCCTGGGATGGGACTCTGGTCTCTTCCCTTCAGGGAGGACAATGGCATGGGGATTTGGCATGAGCCCTCTCTGCACACAGAATGGTTGGAGCACATGCAAGGCAAGTCAGCCCTGCTCCTTGATTTCTTCTTGCCATTTTGCTGCTTTTTTCCCTCTCCAAGTCTGGTGCAAGTGCATCCAAATGTGTAAAAAATCAGCTGCTTGGGGGCGGCTTTGCAACCGTTCAGTCCTTGCAATCCCTTGGAGTCTTTGTCAGGAGACCAGGAGGTTCCTGGCTTGGTTCAATCCCTTTGTCAGGAGACCAGGAGGTTCCTGGCTTGGTTCAATCCCTTTGTCAGGAGACCAGGAGGTTCCTGGCTTGGTCCAATCCCTTTGTCAGGAGAGCAGGAGCTTCCTGGCTTGGTCCAATCCCTTTGTCAGGAGAAGGGGATTTTCCTGGCTCTGCAGTGGGTGCTGTGCTGGGCTGGTCCCTGCCATCCAGGGTGAGGGGCTGTGGAGGCTGCTGGGCTGGCAGTCATCCCCTCCAGCACATCACCCAGTGCCAGCTGTGCCCAGGGTGTGGGTGTCCCTTTCCCGACAGGAGTGATGTGTTTTGGGGCAGGGAGTAGGAGGGAGTGTTTCTGGTTCCTGCAGCTTGAGGTTTGAAGCTGTTGTGTAGGCAGTGGGGGTCCCCAAGAGGGCACATGGATTTCCAGGGGTGGCCCATGTGCCAGAGAATGTCACCTGCCTTCTTGGTGGCCGCTGTGCTGTTGAATGTGGGCGGTTGAGTGGACCATGGAGTCCACTGTAGCTCTTATATCCAGTTTGCTCATTGAAGGAGATATCTGTGTCATCAAGGAGCTGTACAGGACAGCTTTGTGAAGGTGCTGGGAGAGTAGGAGGTGCCCAGCTCCCTTTGCAAGGGCTCGGTGTCTCCACCTCCACAGAGCCTGGCTGCAGGAGCCACGTGCCGAGGGGAGGGGTTCAGTGGCCTCATTGAACTCCCCGATGAAGGATGCTGCCCTGGCCCTGGCCAGTCTGCTCTTTTACAGCACTATAGTATCTATTTATTTATGATTTCCGTGGGTGGTGTTTTGGATGATCTATTGAGCCAGAGTGAGATATTTTGAGGCACAGTGAGATATTTTAAAAACATCTCATCACTCTGGAAATATCCATGGTGCGATAGCTGTGTATTAGTCATTCGGAAAGGGAGTGATTTCAATGAAAGAAAAAACATTTCATCTTGTCAGAGCATTTTCACTCACTGTCTGCCAGGCAGCTCCTGTCAGTCTTCAGTCTCTGTGGCTGGTTTTACTCTTCTTAGGCTCTGCCTTTTTTATTTTCTAACAAGAAATAAAATAAACCCTCTAATGGATATTGGTACCTATGAACTCATCAATTGTTAGCGAGAAAGACCCTGTGAAAAGATAGAACAAACCCTCTTTGTACTGGATTATTTCCCATGGGATTATTTCTCTCAGGGGCTATTTGCATTTGGAAGGAGAAACTCCTTCTCTGGGTATTGCACCTTGAAAAAAAAACCCTTCCCTCCAAGATTATTTATCCCCCTGAAAAGTGAGAGTAACTCCAAAACCCTTGAATGTCAGCTGGAGATGCAGAATTAGGCTCACAGAGAGCAGAAGGAGAGATGGTTTTCTCCTAGGCGGAAAAAATAAAAACCCTGTTAGAAAACACAAATGATGAGGCCTTGTCCTGCAAGGGAGAAGAGCTCAAAGCTGTTCAGCAAATGAAAAGCCAAATGAGCTGTGAAAACCTTACCACCATGGTAGGAGGGATTTTCTCTTGGAGGAAATCTGCCACAAATCACCTAATATTCAGCTTTGCACTGCCATTTGGGAAAATGCTCATCATATTCCCCTGGTCCCTGCTGCAGCTGATGTGTGTCTGTGCCTGGGTTTCTCTTGCACAGCCTGCACGCCCAGGGGGAGGTGATTGGGCCGAGGTGCTCCTGTTCTTGGATCATTCTCTGTAATCAGGCAAAGAGAAGTTGCACTGTAGTTACACCCTGAGTGCTGTTCACTGTTGCTTTGAGGGGCACAATTGCTATTGCTTCATGCAACAAGTAGATAACTGCTTCAATGACTCAAAATGATCCCTTTGTGGATAAATCACAGTGTTGATATTCCAAGTTTTTCCAGGGTATGCAATAGTAGAATCGTAAAATCAGTTTGGGTTGGAAGGAGCCTCAAAGCTCATCCAGTGCCACACCCTGCCATGGCCAGGCACACCTTTCACTATCCCAGGCTGCTCCAAGCCCTGTCCAGCCTGGCCTGGGCCACTGCCAGGGATGCAGGGGCAGCCACAGCTGCACTGGGTACTCTGTGCCAGGGCCTCACTACGCTCAAGCACATCTAAGGGTACATCCCTGGTGGGAATGGGGTTTTAGGGGATGTTTCTCTGCTGCTGTGGCTGCTCTTTGGCCATCTCCTTTGGTATTGGGAGTCTTGGCTGGGTTTTCTCTGCACCGGTGCTGAGCTCTGGCTGCATCCCTGCAGGCCCACCCCACTTCCAGCCACTGTGGCCATAGAAACTCCAGCCAGAGCTGTAAAATAGAAACTCTTAACTACAGAGCAGGAGAGGGCAGGAGAGAAGCAGCCCTGGATCCCCTTGATGCCTTGGAGCCTTTTCCCCAACTCTGCCAGGACAAAAGGGGCATCACTCCCCATGAAAGCAAGAACTAGGGGAATCAGGGTGCTGACTGCCCTGGAGCAAGTGCCCATAAACCCCATCTTGCTAAAATCTGGGCTTGGCAGCAGTGACCTGTAACCTTTACAACTGTTGCCTATTTTTTCTTGGCCAAATGAAATTAAAATGGCCAACCAGTGCCATTTCTTTCCTTTAACCTTTTCCCTTTCATGTCCACACTTGACCCAAAATAATATTCTTTCTTGGTACTCCCTTGCTGGACACTAATTCAATTAATTCAGTTAATTAATTAACACAAGCTGACCTCTTGCATTTCTTGGCCAGGGGCAGCAGGACTTACCACCCACGTGGTGAATCCTTTGCTCTCCTGCCCTTTGTGGCATGGCATCTTCTGCATCCCTTTGCTGGTGGTGAGCATGTCCTCGTCCCGTGCCCCTGAGTCAGCACTCTGCTGCTGGCGTGCTATTTCAGCTTAGGGGAAAAAAAAAAAAAGAAGAAAGTTTCAGTATTTAAAGTATTTAAGCAGATGGAAAGCCACAAACTACAGTCGGTGGAAGGAGCGTGTTTCATGACTAACAAAATATGCCAGGTAGGCCGTTCCACTTGAGATATTTTCAGGAATATATAATCACTTTCACACATCCTCATAAATTTGCTAAAGTGTTAGTTTTCCCCCATATGGATGGGGAGGATGCAGCATGTCATGACTGTTGCACGGCATCTTGAATGCTGTGTCTTCGTGGTGTAGTTTTTTTTTTCCTTTATTCCCCCCACCGTGGCTGTAATTGCAATTTTAAGTTTGATTCACCCTTCCTTATAATTAGTGTAGGCAGAAGGTCATCCTTGAACATTGTGGTGAGAGAGCTCCTTGGACAAGGCAGGGCAGAGGAAGCAGCAATTAAATCTCTAATAATACCCCCAAAAATGGACTGGGGGTGGACTGGAGCAGTGCCAGGGTTGCTGTCCCAGTGGGGTACCAGCAGGTGATAAAGGGATGCTCTAGGGGAGCCCCAAAGGCTGCATCCTTCCCACTGAGTTCCTCCAAATAGATGCTCCAGCGTGGCACTGGGGTAAACAAATGCAAAATATTTTGAAGTCATTCAGTCTCAGCATTGGATTCTTTCTTTTCTTTCTAGTATCATGGCAAAATTAAATAAAAGGACCCGTTTTCTGCATGTTATTGATCTTTCACTCAAAATCTGGGCCCTTTTCCAGGAAAAATGAGTCCTTTTGTGAACAAAGAGACAGGCACCTTCCCAACAAAAGTCAGCTTTCAAATCCAATGTTCTGTGTGTTTGAAAATTCATGTTTCTGATAGGAAAATATCAATTTCACTCAAATTTGCAGAGCAATGATGTGGTGGGGGGGAGATGGCCCTGAATGGATTGATGAGCACTTGAAGGCCAGATTGCCAGAGAGATTTAAAAGCAAAAGAAAAAGCAGCCTTGTCACTGATTTTGAGCAGCTTGTGTTTGAATCCAGAGCCAGGCTGTTTGGCTGGAGCTGGCCCTGCTGTCCTTTACTCTTGGGGACCTAGAACCTTCACTGTACACTGTGCATGTGGCAGGAGGGCTCAGCCCATTTCTCCTGACCAAATCCCAGACTCAGTGGTTTATATACCCTTTTTTTAAAACATGCTGGTGGCTGGAGCCAGGCTCTGAGTTAGTGTGTGTGCTGGCCTTGCTCCGTTACCCTGGTTGGGTGCCCCACTGAGAGCTTCCTGCTGTGTCTCAGACAAGCTGGGCTTTGCCAGCAATGTCTTACAGGTTAATTTGTCAAATCTCTGTAGCTAGATTATTTGTTGGTGGAGCCCTTGAGGATTGCTGGGGAGGAGATGCGTTACGCTCCCTTGGACCGTGCTACCGCACACATGCTCAGCTGTCAGGCAGGGCTGCTGAGCTGGGTGTCCTAAATGTTCTTATAGTGCACCCTATGACACTGCTCCCATGGTAATGAGGGTGGCTGTGTTCCCTTGCCATTGCATCCTTCAAGAGCAAATAAATTGGTTTTTTTCATGTATTCTCCCTGTGCCAGCAGTGGTGCTCCATCCTCGCTGTGACGTGGGGGGATGGAGGTAATGCTGGCTCAAGGGCATCATTCCCAGTGCTGTCCATCATAGAATCATGGAGTGCTTTGTGTTGGAAGAGACCTTAAAGATCTCATTTCACCTCCCTAGTGTGTGCAAGGACACCTTCCACTAGACCTTGCACCCTGCTCCTTGTCCACTGCTACATGGAAGGTTTGCCTGGTACCTGAGCAGAGAATTTCCCCCCTGCCCCATGGGATTGCTCCCGGGGCTTTGCTCCTGGGCTGCGTGTGTAAACTTGCTTATCTTTGGAAAGGCACGGCGGCGCTGACAAGCGGTGCAGGAGATGGGGGCAGTAGGTGGATCGTTTTTAGCAGCGTGCACGCACGGAGCAGACAGCTTGGGCATGTTCCAAAACACTTCCCACGCCCCCAGGCTGAATTTTAAGAAGCTGGGGCATCTGCACGTTCAAAACGCTACGGGGTGGAAGGGAAAAAAGGAAAAAAATCCCCAAGGCAGGCAGAGCAGCCAGCGCGTGGAAGGGGCAGGCAGCACCCAAAGGCTGATGTCTTGCTGCGGAAGGGAGTTTGTTGCAAAGGCTGAGCAGCTCCAAGCCGCTCTCCGGAGGGGCAGAGCACAGGTGAGCGTGGAGCAGCGGGCGCTGGCTTGCAAGCTGGTCTCGCTCTTGGTTGAGTGGGGGGAATGGGAAGAGGAGCTTGAATTACCCAGGAACAGCGCCCGGGTGAGTGCCTGTTCATCCTGTCCAGTTGGGGTGGTGCAGCTTTTGAGGAGCCCCACACATTTGGGGGCCCCAGAGTCTTGCAGTAAAAGGGGGGTTAGTGGGGGAGGTAGTCCTGTCTTCCTTATGGTGATGGGAATGAGTCCTGTGCTCAATCCACTTTTGGTGTTTCAAGGGACTGCCTGGGATCCTGCCCATTAATAGCAGGAGATGCCCCACTGATTTCTTTCTGTGGGGAAGCCATGGTATGCAGGACCAGCCTCATCCCCTTCTGCATCTCCTGGGGAAGCTGAAACAAGCAGGCAGTGGGCAGGGATTGATGTTGGGAACACACAAGCTCCGGGCTTGCACTGGCTAGCTGAGGACTATTTCTGCCCTACCAAAGGCTCCCTGGGGCAGGGTGGGATATCCAGCCCAAGCAGGGAACTCTGAGGGATGGGGAACAACCTGTGTGTACAGTCCAGCAGAGTCTTGGATCCCCTGGAGTGATGATCTGGAGTTCCTTTCTGAGTGCTGGTATAGCTTTGGATAAAGTAGCTTCAGCTGTGATGGTTGGGAGCTTTCGGGCTGGTTCTCAGCTTACATGGTGAGAACAGCCCCAGTTCTTGCTGTTGCTGCTCCCTTGGGATCCAAGGTCCCTGCTTCTGGTGGTGTGGGGCCTCGGATGTCTTGCACTGAAGCATCATGAAGGGATGGGTGTAAATCTGGAGAGCCCAAGGTGCCGTCCGTGTTCCTCAGATCAGGATCCGGTGTGCGCTCTGTGATCCAAGGGTGGGGAACAAGCCCATCTACACGTTCCATTGAGCTCCTGTTGGTGCTGCTGGCGAGGAGGATGATGGTGTGGCATCCTGGCAGCCTGAAGCCATCCTGGTAGGGTGGCTGGGCTCTGACTGCTCC
Organism: Molothrus ater; assembly: GCF_012460135.2. Lineage (NCBI taxonomy): Eukaryota > Metazoa > Chordata > Aves > Passeriformes > Icteridae > Molothrus > Molothrus ater. The sequence goes on from NC_050490.2 coordinate 3,777,533, forward strand.
CTCCCATCTCGCTGGGCCAGGCACTGGGGGATGCTCCTCCCGACGCATCACGTGCACGAGGGGCATCTTCCCAGTGCTGCCCGTGGCTGCCTCCTGTGCCTCCCCTGCCTCCTGTGCCTCCCCTGCCTCCTGTGCCTCTCCTGCCTCCCGTGCCACTCCTGCCTCCTGTGCCACTCCTGCCTCCTGTGCTGCTCCTGCCTCCTGTGCCCTCCCGTGCCACTCCTGCCTCCTGTGCCACTCCTGCCTCCTGTGCTGCTCCTGCCTCCTGTGCCCTCCCGTGCCACTCCTGCCTCCTGTGCCCTCCTGTGCCACTCCTGCCTCCTGTGCCTTTCCTGCCTCCCGTGCCACTCCTGCCTCCCGTGCCACTCCTGCCTCCCGTGCCACTCCTGCCTCCCATGCCTTTTCTGCCTCCCGTGCCTCTTCTGCCTCCTGGCGCTCAACTCTGGCAGTGTGCAGCTCTGCCCTTCTCCTGGCAAAGCCAATGGCTTATTGAAATGGGACTTTTGCCTGGTGAGGAGACAGGGAAACTAGTGAGGAGAGAAGTCCTGGGGGGAGATTTAAATGCCTCCAAGATCAGAGCTTTTTTCCTTTCGTTTTGGGAAGAGAAGACTTCTTGGGAAGCCTCCACTTCCTAGGTATCCCTCCAGAAGAGGCTAAAACAGATTCTAAGTTATGCACTTTGTAAGTCTCTTGGTACCAGTGCTCTCCATGGTGTCCTCACATGCCTGGTAGCCTCATGGCAAGAGCATCTTCTTGGCAATAGGTGTTCCTGGGGTCCTTCTGTCCCTTGTCCCTCGGGTGGGCAGGAGTACCTTAGCACTCTGGCACCCAGGGGAGGAGTACAAGGCCATCCTGGTGCTAAACACAAGATGAGGTTCTATGCCCTCCAGGGTGAGGAGGAGGAGGAGGAGGAAGGCAGAGAGGGATGGGGATGGACCTGGTGTGCCCCAGGGGACTGGCTTGTTTCTGCTAATTAGCAGTGTAACCAGCCGTGGCACAGCCCAGGGCTCCTGGCAGATAATTACCTTGCTGGGTGCTGGGAAGGGAGCAGAAAGACTTGCTGTCCATGGGGACTTGAAAACCTCCCCATTCTTGAACAGATTTGGGAAAGGCAGCTCAAAAAGAATAATATGGATATATATTTTAACAGAGCAATTTCTGCCAGGCAGGCAGGCCAATTTGTTACTGAGGTGACACATTTGGTTTTAGCTATAAGAATCAAGATTTTTCGGCTTTTCTCCTTTTTCAGTCCCTAGGGCAGGGGTTGGCTAAGTCATAGAGAAGCTGGGGGTCTGCATGGGAACAGGCTTGGGGTTCTGGCTTCCTCCTGACCAAGCATTTATGGGTGTTTCATAGAGCAGGGGGAGAAAAATAAATCTGGGAGTGCCCCCAGTCTGCTCACTGCAGCTTGGTGAGGTTTCCATTGGGCCAGGGTATCCTGCCATCTGTGTGCTGTGTGTGGCTGTGCAGATCCTGTGCTGTGTGTGACTGTGCAGATCGTGTGCCCTCCCTGTGCTGTGTGTGGCTGTGCAGATCGTGTGCTGTGTGTGGCTGTGCCCTCCCTGTGCTGTGTGTGGCTGTGCAGATCCTGTGCTGTGTGTGGCTGTGCAGACACTGCCCCAGGGCTGCCGGGGGTCCTGCCCCAGGGCTGGTTGCTCTGCCAGACTGGGGATGGCTCCCTGGAGCTGCCCAGGGGTCCCTGCTGGTGCTGCCAGGGCTGTGCAAGGCAGGGCTGTCCCTCGAGTGCTCCTTGTGCCTGATGGGTGGGATTGCTGCTGGCCAAGGAGCATCTGTGCTCTCCTCACACCTCTTGTTGGGGCCAGGGACCTCATTAGCTGCTTCCATCTCCTCTCTCCTCTGTTTATCTCCAGGTTTTCAAACGTTTGTCTGATTTTTTTTTATTATTATGTCTTTTTTTTTCCTGGCTTGAAGGGAGAAATGATTGTGTGAGTCATGATAGGGCCTGACAGCTCCCTGTGTGCCCTGCCAGGCTCTACTGAAATTGGGGCTGGGAGGCAGGGCTGCACTGACTGCTGCCCATCCAGGTCCTGTTGCAGAGGGACACGGGATGGGGAGTGGGGAACAGGCATCACAGCCTTTCCCCCTCATCACCCATTAACCCTTTGGTCTGTGGTGCTTGGCAGAGGGTCTGGCAAAGCTCAGGCCTCCAAGGAGGGATTGCAGGCAGATTTGTGATTCTCCTTGGGAGAACAGAGGGAATGTCATGACACTGGGTGGCAGGAGAGCAGCAGGGTGGGAACAGCTTGAGCTGAAAGCCCAGTGTAGCGAGCCCTGCTTCTGTCCACTGTCTGTAGGAGATTTGGGGCCATGCTGAGCTAGAGGAAAGCTCTTGGCCACATGCATGTGCCTTGTCCAGGAACAGGCTGAGATGACAGGCTTTTCTGGTCAATGTATTTGTCCCCATTCCAGAGCACCCAGGATGTCTGCTTCCATGCAGAGTGGGGTCCCAGGCTGGTGCTTCCATGCAGAGTGGGGTCCCAGGCTGGTGCTCCCCATGGCATCTCCCTGCTGAAGGAGCACAACCACCGTGTAACAAGCACAGAAGGATGCAGGGGATGGCAATCCCACCTCCGCCTCCTCGGTCAGGGCTGGGGGTGCCAAACTGCATCTCTCCATCTGCCAGCCCTGCCTTGTTGGCCACCTCAGTCCCCCTTCCTCCACACCCCATCTCCCTCTGGAGAGCCAGCAGTAACTCTTAGTCAGTGCTGTCTCACGGACCATTACTTTGGAAATCCCAGGGAGAAGGGTGCTTGCCCACGGTCCTTTGTGGCTGGTGCCATCCTCTGCAGCCCATTGCCACCCAGGCACTGCTGACTTGGAGGGCAGGGCCATCCTCACCTCTTCCTCCCTGCTCCAGGATGATCCCAGCATCTTGCCTGTGCTTTTTATAGCCCGTGCTTCCCAGCAGGCTCACCAGCTGACCTGGATACGGCCACACCGCATTTGGGCTGAGCTCCCCTGCTCCCTCTTTGTGCTGGGGTGGGCTGCTGCTTTGTCAGTGCTCATTGGCACCCCAGGTTGCTCTCACAAAGACAGAAGCATCCGTCATCCTGCTCTTGCGTCAAGCCTTTCCAGTCCAGGCTGGGTAACAGGGATTGCTGCGAGCACGCGCCTCCGGATCTCTGCTCCACGGGGATCCCTTCTCTTTAGCAGGTGCTTTTTCTCCCAGATGCTGTTCTGCAGAGAGGAAACAGGGACAAATTAGCATCCCTGGCATTTCTGGCTTTCCCCGCTCCTTGCCTGCCAGCTTCCCCTCCCTTCTCTTTTTAAAGAGATTCAGGTCACGCCTGGAATTAGGGCTCCCTGAACTGCAGTGAAAGAGCATTTAAACTGCTTACCATCGATTAGATGGAGTAGTTGGGGTTTGGTTTGTACCCCACCTCTGTTCTCAGCTTTGGATGGGCATTCACAGCACATTACTCCTTCTTTCAAGGCCTTTGCCATCATGGGCTGCTCTTCCCTGCACAGTGGGTCTGGGGCCCCTGGGGGCTGCTCCCTACTTTGCACCCCGCCAGCAGCCAGCTGCTCTCGACACAGAGACCTTGCAGGAAAGCATTTTATTTAGCCGGCTTCGTTTATCGCAGCGCTCCGGCTGGGATTAGACACAGATAAGACGATCGATAAATCCTCCTCTTGGCTGAGATGTGCCGTGAATTTTTTGGGTAAGGGTAGAGAAAGGAGGGCACCAATTCAAAGGCAGCAGGACTGGCTGGAGGTGAGGGAGGAGACAGCTAAGGCTTCGAGGTGGTGGCACAGAGGCGACCCTGCTGTGATGCCACTGGCAGTTTTGAAGAAGCCGTGTGTACGTGGTAGAGAGAAAAGAAACCCCGCGCTGCTGCTGCGGCTGGTGTGACTGTACCGCCAGGGAAAGTAGGTCAGGCTGTGCTGCAGAGCCCGGCTCGAGCCCCCAGCACAGCAGGACACCCACCCCTCCCCAGATCCCCTCAGCTCTGCTCACAGCCAGCCACAGCCAGCCCTGCCCCAAAGGCAGCTGCTCTGGGGCTGGGCTGGCATCAGCCCCTCACCCCGGTGTCTGGGCGGCTCTTTGGTCCTGCTCTGGTGGCTCTGGGTGAGGGTGGGCAGTGTGGGAGCCGTGCAGGAGGAGAGGCAGAGATAGAGGGAGGGGAGAGGAGACAGTGCTGCCTCTCCCCTGCCTGCATCCCTCAGCTGCTCTCCTGCATCCAGTGAGGATCTGTCTGCAGGAGCGATGTAGGGTGCAACCCCAGCATCAGAAAGGAGCAGCTGTTTCTCCATCTCCCCAGAATTTTGAGGTCTCCCACTAGCTGGGGGTGGGAAAAGCTCAGGGACATCACCCTCCCTCCCCCCGCCCCTTTCTGGGACTATTTTCTGCATTGTCAGGGAGATTTGGGGAGGAAGAAAAAATGGTTAAAGGCAGAGGCTAACACCTCAGTCTGCAGGGATTTTGGGTGTCTCATATGGATTTCAAAGCCTCCTCAGAGGGGAAGGGGGAGCAGGACAGGACAAATGATGGGATTCCTGCGGATAGGACTCAGGCAGGACTGGAGGACGTCCTAACTTGGCTCAGGAGGATGGCTTGTTCCATCATCACTCTCAGGAAGGTTTCTTGGCTGCTGGGGAGAGGGGAAAATTAAGATGTGTTTTCACAGGACAGAGGTGTTCCAAGTGCAAATCCAGAGTGTGTGCTGTAGCTGTAGGAACCCGTTGGGAGATGAAAGGAAACTCTGGAATTGCCTTTGCCACTGGACATGGCTGGGCTGTCACTCCTGGACATTTTGTGGGGAGGGATGCTGTGGGGCTGGATCACAGCCACAGGAGCATGGCCTGTGACTGCCAGGCTCAGGGAGGTGACAGCCACACACTAACGTGGCTCTGGTGACACCAGTGCCATGACCCAGAGGTGGGCAGGGACACTGTGTCCTGCAGCAAGGACCTGACTGATGTGAGAGGGCTGGTGGTGAAGATGCAATGAGCTGAGCAAGGAATAAATTGAGTGTGTACATCACAGGCAGGTCTGGGCTTTATTGATTTTCAATGAAAGGCTGTGTCATGAATTTTTCTTTCCCACTGTATTTGCTGGAAAGTTGCATCTGGTCTCCAAGCATTAACCACTAACTAGAGAGCTCATTTTTCGCCCCCCAGGAGCTGCCCCAGGGGGAGGCAGGCTTGCACATGGTCTGTTTAAGTGTGTGATGGATGCAGCAGCTTTACTAATCCAGCATCAGAAGAGAAGGCCAGTATTAGCAGTGGAAAACGTTCTGTCCAGCAGTTCAAGTGACTCATTGCCAAGGGGATGCATGTGTGATGTGTCTTGTTTGATGGGCTGCGCCAGGATCCATCAGGAATGGTGTCCTGCTGTCCCCAAGAGGGACAGGGCATCATCTGGGTGTTGTCACTGCTTTTGCTGGTTTGCCTTTCCTCTCAATGACAGGAGGACTCTCAAAGAGAGGGAACATATTCCCTATGGTAAAACCCTTTTGGAAGCTCCTGTTGCATCCTGCTTTTAAACTGGTGTTCAGAATTTGGAGCATCTCTTTAATCTTGAAGTCATTGTTTTTAAACATTAAAGAACATTTGGGAATGAGTGTAGCACAAAATGTTTTAGGAGACATTTCTCCCTATCTTCAGAAACTCTTACAGATCTTCTTTGCTTCCTTATGAATGTGTTGAGGACTTAGGGGAAAACGTTGAAACCAGTTGAGGGATTTAAAAGCAGATAACCAATGGAGAAAGTTGGAGAGGTTTAGGATGAGTTTGTCTGGAAAAGAGGTAATAGGGAGGAGGTGTTTGGCTAGAAAAGAGGTGATAGAGAGATGTTTTACCAGGTTTTGAGTAGCACTGTGCAGTGAGATGTGCAGCGACAGCAGCTTGTGTCCTCACAGGGAGAGGCTGGCAAGACTTGCAGGGTTGGGAACTTGGTTGGAAATACCCTGGAAGGGTTAATTCTGGTGCCTGGATATAACTGGATGCACTGAAGCTGAAGTGGAGCAGTATGCAAATCTATCCACTTTCATAAACTGCTTAATTAGGCGAATGTTAATGAGACGTTAATTACTGTTGTGCCGGCGAATCCCACGGAACGGAGATTATGTTTCTCTTCAAACATCCAGTCTTAATTATAACTTGTGCTTAATTCCACTGTCTTGCTTGGGACGGAGCTGGGTAGGGAGGATGAGTGCCAGCTCCCATGGCTGCCCGCCTGCAGAGCATCTCCCATCCCTGCCCATGCCATGGTGCTGGCTCTGGGACACTGGGGATGGAGCTGTGGGGGCAGCAGGGGCTGCTTGAGGACAGTGGCTGTGAATGCTTTGCTTGCAGCCATCTCCTTGTGCTCAGGTCCAGCCCAGCAGCAAACCCTCCAGTTGTGAGCAGGCCAGGGTGGGAAGTCTCATGTCATGTGTAAGAGCAACCATGCTTTTCCTTTGTGGGCTTGAGAAGCCTTTGTGAAGTCCCTGTTGGTGCCCTGTGCACCCCAGGGATATCACATTGCTCTGCTCTGGAGGTGCCTGCCCTAACTGGTCAGACTGGGGTAGGAAACTTGAGCATGTGCCTTGTCTTTCCTTCCTCACTTCCTCTGTTTCTACCTGCCTTGATCTTCCCAGTAGGACTGTAAATGCATTCTGTTGTCCATGATTTCTAGTTCCTGTATGGGTTATTGTGGCAAATTGCCAGAGGTCTTGCTTCCAGAGTGCCTGGCACACATGAATATTTTTAAAGTATGGCTTCCACTTGGAGATCAGCAAGAGATCACAGCAGAGATGAGCAGAGAAATGGCATCCCATTTTCAATTTGAACTCCTATTATTATTATTATTATTATTATTATTATTATTATTATTATTATTATTATTTTACATGGCTTTCATTAAAGTTCAGGATAATATAATGCCTTCAAATGAGGTATAGTGAGCCATGGAATCTGCATCCTCAGGGGCTTTTGGCTGGTTTTCCTCTGTGCTTTGCTGGTTCGCTGGAACCTCTGAGCAGGCTTGTCTGGCTCGTTGCTCATTGCTGCCAGCTGGGTAGCAGAGAGGACAGCACCTTAAGGCTGAAACACGAGATTTGGGCTCCATCAGAGCTTTGGGTACCCCTGAGGAAGATTTCTTCCAGTGGCCAGGCTCTTGTCCCCAGGGAGGTGTTTGCCTTGCCACTGCTGGTGGTGGGAGAGCCCATGGGCTGCCTCTCTGCTCCTCCTGGCATGAGCTTCACAGGATTTTAATCACACATACAGTGGCATCTGCATGCTCAGGGCTTGTCACCAGAAACCTGCAGCTGAGAGCAGTGACAGTCCTCATGCCAGGCCCTCTCTGATGGCCGGCGGTGTCTGGGGAAGCTGCCCCGGGGCCGGAGTCACTTTGGATTTCCTCTGCAGAAAGCGTGTTGTCCCCGGAGCGGTGATTCTCCGCACTGGGTGTTTTCAATTACAAAGGGTGTCAGTTTAGGTTTCGTTTCCTGTGTTTTCTTCTTTCCTTCCCTCTGTTCTGACTCTGCTGTTTGATTTCCAGACAGGTTTGATATTTCCTCTCCCAGCAAGCCCGCAAGCCCTGGGGACTTTGGTGGGCGGCTCCTTTGATCGCAGGACACGTCCCAGTGAGAGGGATGGGCTGCGCTGGGCTGGAGGACCAGGAGCCGACAGGATAGGGGCAGCACCCATGGCAGCACCCATGGGGGTGGCACCACCAGGGCTCAGGGCAGCTCTGCGTGCCTCCTCCAGAATCATCGGAACATGAAGTTTTTAATCTCCTAAAAAGATTTTCTACCAGAAGAAATGTGTCCAGCAGCCAGGGAGTTTTGCCTTTTTTTTTCTTCTCTGCATTCTGCATCTCTCAGTGTTGAAACCTTTGTTAATTAATTAAGAATTAATTAATAGCAATTTCTTTAATTTTTGAAAATGGCAGGATCTAGCCACGTATCCACTTGCAGAGCTGCCTGCTGCTCCCTCCTCCCCTCTTGCAAATCTCCAACAAACAGAGCCCAGCACAATCAACAGCTGCGTGGGAGGCAGAGCCAGCACTCTGCCTATGATTCCAACCAAATACAGCGTGTTTGGGAAACATGGGGACACCAAAGCCAGCTCAAGGGGACTGAGAGAGGTCACTGCCTGTGTTGAGCCCCACTGCTAAGATGCCTCCGTGTGTTGGTGGTTCCTGTGCTGCTTTTCAGAGCCCAGAAAATACCACAAGCAGGACCAGGTGCTCCAGTGCAGCCCCCCAGGGTGCCAGTACCTGGGGTGGGTGCCCAAGGGGACATCGCAGGCAGAGAAGCAGGCAGGAGAGGAGAAGCTTTCACTCTGTGTTCTGCCTGCAGCTGCTTGTCACTTCCAATTGCTGAGCCCAGCACCTGCTGGCTTTAAAATAAAATAAAAGAAGGACAGAGGAAAAAAGGAGGATTTGGCTAAACATCTAAATTAGCCTTATTGTGCTGGGAGCTGAACTGGGTGTGGGGTAAATCCATTCCCACAGCACAGTGTGTCTGTACTGTGTAAGATGTTGAGGGATAAATGACTGCTTTTCATACATTATCATGGCCTGACAGCCATGAGGCTGACAGAGGCAGTGCAAAGGTGATAAATGAGAAAGTTTGAGTAAACAAAGTCAAGATGTCTCTCATTAGTGGGAAAGGAATTCCCTTTACCACAAGTCCTTGGGCTTGTGCAGTTGGGATTGCTCCTGCCCTCTGTTTTGCTTTTTTAAAAATGCCTGATAATTTGTTTCTTATTTACCTTTGCTTGCCAGGTTGATGCTGTGATACATGGGTTGTGTGCTGGGTGTGGGACTCTCTTGCAGTGCTGGGTGAGTGCTTGGGGATGCTGGTGGGGGATAGAGATGCTCCTGGGGACGTCAAGGCAAGGAGATGTGCAAAAGGGACTGCTCAGGGCTGTGGGAGGAAATCCCTGCTCCTCCAGGCAAGGGAGGGGAAGAAGTGTCTCCCTGGCAATCAGCCAGAACCAAGAAAGCAGGTCTTCAGCAGGAACCTGCAATATTAAATAGTCTTTTAATGAAAAATACATCTGCTGTTGAGCTGCCTCGCAGCCTGAGATGTGAGCGTGCTTTTTGGTTCCACAATAGCTGCTGCACGACCTTTTATTTTACAATATTTGAAACAAAACTGGAATCTATTTTTAATCCTTTCCCTTTTCCCCTTTCAGTCTTCTCTTGTCACTCAGCCATCACACTAATCCTGCAAAAGCTCAGTCAGGGTTTGGGAGAGGCCAAGGGCCAGGTTGCATGCCCAGCTTAGAGCAGGAAGTCAACCCATCCCTGCATGGTCCCTCTGCCCAGTGACCCTGGCTCAGGCTGTCCTACTCAGGGCTGCTTTGCAAAGACAGAGCTTTGCCTGCTGCCCTTTAATAGCTCTACCTTTTCAAGGAGGGGGAGATTTTGTTTTTACTGCTGGATGTGGGGCAGACCAGGCAGGATCTCCTCAGCCTGGATTTCAGATTGTCTTATGGCAATCCTGCCCAGAGGCAGAGGTAAAGGCTGGGTCACAACAGTTTGCACTTTGCTAATGCTCTTCATGGTGAGATTTCTTAGCAATTCCCAGAGAAACCAGCCTTTGCAAAGCCCATCCTGCTAGTGAGGAGCAGAAGGAGCTGGGGAGGTGAACTGAGGTCCTGTGCAGGGTATACCTGCTGATGGCACATTTTGACATCCTTAGCAGTGGTTGTGTGTTTCAGCAGTGTCTGGCCCTGCCAGTGCCATAGGCAGCTCCCAGAGCTGCCTTGCCTTTCCTCCACCCACTGCCTGCAGCCACAGAGGCCCCATTTATCTAGAGCAATGACTAACTATAGAAAAATAACAGTAAAGAAAAGGTATGTGAGAAACATCTGTGAAATAATAACAAGATCCTGGGGATGGAGCTGCTTTCATCTGGGAGCTCTTTGAGAACTGCGGGTTGTTCCTGTCCCTTGTTAGAGAGGGAGCCGGGCAGCGATGCCCGCTCAGATCTTTCTTTCCTTTCAAGATCTCCCATGGTATCCCACAGGCTGTTGAGCCTGGGCCTTGCCAGCACATCCCTCCTGCTGCCCGCTGCTGAACTGGTTTTTAATCCTTCTAATCAGCCCCACATCCAAGGCCAGTGGCAGTGGCAGAGCTGGGTTCATCCGAGGCCGTCGTGCCCTCTTACATCTCGAGTGAAGAACCTGGCAGGGCTGGGAGCTGTGGAGTATGGAAACCCCATGTCTGGCCTAGCTTTGTAAGGCTGAGCTGCCAGCTTTGCAGCCAGTCTCCTCCCAGCCAGGGTAGATGCTGCTTTATGCTTGTGCCAGGTTTGCTCCAGACCCTTGGGGAACACCCAAGCAGTGCAAGTACTGGCAGGCACTAGCTGGCTGGCTGGAAAATGTCTATCAAAACTTCATTTCCTGAGAAAAAATCTGGTTTGGTCAAGCTAAAACACTTGTGGGATTCTGTGTTGAAACCTGTGGAGGCTTTTGATGCTCCCACATTGGTGCAGAGGAGTGTGGACTCTCAGGGCTGGACTAGAGAGAGCTGCCCCATGAACAGCCCTGTGAGCAGCCCCAGAGCAGAGTAAACTATAAAGGGACCCCCCTGGCAGGTGCTGGGGAGCAGGAAGAAGGATGGGGGGCTCAGGATTACACATGGAAAGCCCAGTGCTGGCCATGCTTGGGCAGAGCTGCTGTTTCCATGTGAAACTTATATCACTCTGCCCTTCTCCAGTGCCTGCCTGGCTGTTAATGTGTGGTTATTTGCACATGGCTTGTGAGGGCTTTCAGTGTGGTCCCTGGTTGGACTTTTCCTATAATAAAATAATTTGCTGCTCTGGAAGGAGGTGTTTCTGTGAGTGAGGATTAAGGTGTATTTCAGTGTTTGCTTCTTGGTCTGTGGCATGCAGGGATGTGTGGGTAAAATGTGCTGTGTCTGATTTTGAGGCTCAGTAGTTGAAATGCCTCATGTTGAGCTCAGGAGAGGAGGGATTTCTGCAGATTGCTGAAGGTAAAAGGTGGGGCTGTGCAGGAGGAACTGTGTTACATCCACAAGATGAGCTGGAGGTCTTGTGGGCTTGTCACCTTGGAAGTGAAAAGAGTGGTGACCTTCTGAGCCTCCAAGAGCATGTTTGGACAGCAGTGAAATATCCATCATGTGATTTCAGGTGTGGATACACACATTTACACTGAGAGTGTACACTGCTCTCTGTGTACACGAGAGCAGGACATGGCCCAGGGCCTCCAGTGGGGATGCAGGAGGCCAGAAGCAGAGTTCTCTAAGGCTAATGAAGATGCCTTAGCAGATGATTAGCTTTGCAAGCAGCATTCCTGTGCACTGGAAACAGGGATTATGGAGTTCACACTAAGCCCTTGGAGACCTGGAGCAGGAGTGATCTGTGTGTCACAGTGCTGTTATTGGAAAGGGTGGCTTCACTGCCTATCATCTGGCTTTGCTGACTTAGCTCTGTGGACCATTGCCAAACACAAAGCATCTTCTCCTTGGCCGTGGCCAACCCACCTACTTGGAGTGGGTGATGATTTGTTTGTTCTTCAGCTCAGCTGGAAAAAATTAGTGTCCTTGTGGGAGGGTGGGAAGAGAGGGCGTCACAGGGTGGCATCTCCTGAGGAAAGAAGCGGATTGCTGGGCTCAGGAGTTCAGCTGGAGCAATGTTCAGTGTCCCACTGCCATGTCAAGGTGGTCCTGTTGGGCTCCTTTGTTGGGCTGGGGCAGCACTGCCTGTCGGGTTCGGTCAACTCATCCCCTCCAAGGTCCTGAGGGAGCTGCACACAATGGCAGAGCCCCCCATCTTCACTCCTGGGAGTGTGGGAGTGCTCTTGCCTGGCCTGAAGCCCCCTAGAGCAGCGAGGCTCTCCTCAGTGTGCTGCCACTTCCCCAGCGCTCAGCCCAACCCGGCTTTCCCAGTGCTGGTGTGTGTGGCACAGAATGAGGCGTAGTTCCCTTCTTGGCTTCTGACGCTGTCAAGGCGAGAAGTGCTTGTCATGCTCCTGATTGGGATGGGAAGCATCCTCAGGACTTGGCAATGCATCCCTGCAGAGCTGTGCTGCTCATGGCAAAGCTCCCAGGGCTCCAACAGCAGCCGTGCTGGCAATGCCCGTGGCTGCCAGCCTTCCTGCTGCTGCTGATCCAGCTGCAGATTCCCCTTGGTGCCACCACTAACATCACAGAATCACAGAATCACAGAATCACAGAATCACAGAATGATGAGGTTGGAAGAGACCACTAAGATCGAGTGCAACCTATGCCCTAACACCTCAACTAGACTCTAGCACCAAGTGCCATGTCCAGTCTTTTTTTAAACACATCCTCTCTGGTGATTCTACCACCTCCTTGGGAAGAGCATTCCAGTACTTTATTATTCTTTCTGTGAAAAATTTTTTCCTAAACATAAATCACCGAATCCCTTCTGTGGCAGACACAGACATGCAGTGGTTTAGGGACATGCAGGTTTTAGGAGCTTTTTAAAGAAAAAATCTGGAAAGCATGCCTTTGGCCCCAGAGCTGCTGCCCAGAGAACAGGAGCAGGAAGGAGGGGGAAGGTGCTGTGCAGGGAGAGAAGAGATATCAAATGGAGATGTGGGGTGTGGGAGGGAAAGACTGCCCTGGCTACCTCCCCTGCCAGTGAGCATCCCTCCCCCTGTGCTGGCAGCCCCACCACTGCCAAGGCTGAGAGGAGATTTGCATTAGAGGTGCAGTGCTGCTGCCCTGCTCTCCTGGCAGGAAAGCTGTGGAGCAACTGGAATTCTGATTCCCTGGGAACCTGTAAGAGCAGCATCACTCCGGGTCAAGGACTAAATCCATTACAGAGAAGCATTTGGGGGAAAGCCCTGGATGTGATGCACATGGATGCTGATGCATTAAAACCATTTCCCGTGGAGATCTTCCACAAGGCAGGCAGGGAGAGGGGTCGGGCACAAACCTGTCCCTGGAACTGCTCCAGCACTAATGGCTTGCCCAGCAAGTCAAGGGCATCCTGGTCATCAGCCTGGTGCTGGCTGGAGAAAAAATCCCTCCAGCCCTCAGCCTGCAGCCCCTCTGAGGCCAGAGGTGGCTGAGACCCTTCCCCTCACTGTGCCCCTGGGTCCTGTGGAGCTGAGCTGCTGCTCCACCAGCAGGTTATCAAACCTGAGGAGGTTTTTCCAGCCATTTCTTTTCCAGCCACAAGTGTTGCACAGGTCAGAAAAAATCCATTCAGAGTGATCCTGGTCGGCTCTGAGCACAGATGGTAGCTGGGTCCCTGGAAGGTCGCTTTTCCTTGCTGGGATGGCTGCCTGCACATGAGGTACGGGCAGGAGCAGGCAGCTCTGCTGTGCCACTTTCTTCCTAGGTGTTGCCTAACAACTGAGAGATGCAGAGAGCTTTAGAAAACCCCCTAGATTATCAGCCCTTTCCTAGAATGGGTTCTGGAATCGAAGCAATCAGCCATTCTGATTTGCTTTGAAAAACATGTATTTTCAGTATTCATGTATTTTTCCCTTCTCTTCCCTTCCATCTTGCATCCCCACACACTTCCTTTCATTCCCCTCCTTCCTCCTCCTTTTCATGAGTTATTTTCAAATGCCAGGAAAGGCGAGATCTGAGGGGAGGAGGAGTAACTGAAAGAAAAAAAAATGGTGGTGAAATTATTTCACACATTTATGGGAAAAAAAAAAAAAAGAAGGTGTGGGTGTGGGGAAAGAGAACAGCTCCAGTTTCCAGAAGACAAAAAGCAACTTCATTCATTTCCCAACATAATTTCATCAGGTAGGAAGGCTTGGTTACGTTTCTGCAGCCCTGCAGTTCCCTGAGATGGTCCAAGTTGTCCCTCCTGCTGTGTTGCCCTGACTTGGAACAGGTTTGGTACTGGGCTTGACTGGAAACCAGGGTAGGAGGATGCCAAATGGGGGGAAAAGAGAGGATGAGCTTCTGGAAAATGTGGCTTTGATTAAGCCAAATGTAGCCCTGAGAAGGGTAGGAGAGATATTGCAAATATCACCAGCCTAATTGGAAGCATTTTTTCACACAAGGACAGTATGTTGGATGATTTCCCTTGTTTAATAAATAGGATTAAACCCAGCAACAACAGCTTTTGCTGGGAACTAGGAGTCTGGGTTGTGATAAACTTTTTAGATGACAAAATCTCCTTATGCTCAATTGTTTTTTCATCTCACTGGTAAAACTGGAAATAACTGTTTTGGCTTGTCCCACCATTCTTGAAAGGTGATTTGTTTGTCCTACTGGCCCTCTGACTCACAGCCACTGGAAAAGGGAAATAACCCAAATCCTCAAGGAAGCTTTTCTGAGTAGCTCACTGCTGAGATGCTGGAGGTAATTCTGGAGGACTCATGCTCTGGCTGTCCCACACTGAAGTCTGTCCCCTTCATGCCATGGAGCTTTGGAGAAGGCCCTGGACAGGAGGAATTTGGAGATCCAGCAGCATTAGCCTGCCCATCTCCCCACAGCTGAGCTGGGGATCTTGGAGCAGGCTGGCATTTCACACCTTGGCGAGGGTGACATTTTCTTTGCAGCTTTTCCATGCTCGGAAGATGGCATTTCACCCCAAGAGGAAGCTGGTATTTATAAGGCAGGGCACTGGCATTTCATTCATTGTTACCATCCAGTGATTCAGACAAGGTCTCTTAGCCGGAAAGGTCAACTGGGTCTCTGCTGTTCTTTGCTGCTTTTCTTTCTTTCTCCTTTTTTTTTCCTCCCCTAAGGGGAAGAGGGAAATACAAAACCAAGTCACATGCCAGAACTGCTGATTGTCATTTTTCTGGCCTTGAAAATGAAGGTGTGCTAAGCTACATAGAAGCTAGGAGTTTCCAAGTTTGCAAGGGTGTCTTTGGAAACGTCCTTATTTTGCTTTGAGTTCCAAAGGTACAACCCAGAGCTTGGTGCTGGGGTGATGTGGGTGGGTGACAGCAGTATTTGCCCCAGTGTTTTGCCCTCACTGCTTGAGCCAGTGCTCACCATCACCCCCCATCATCCTCTTTCTTGAAGCTGAAAAAGAGCCTAAAACTCCCACCTTTTCTGCCCAAACACCAGGTTTTGTCCCCAGGGTTGAGGAGCAGGATGGGAAAATCAAGTGCAAGTCACCTCTGTGACTATGGGGATCTTGTTGGACTGGGGCAATCTAAACACTGCCAGGGCCTGGGAAACATAAATAAAATCAATAAGAAGCTGTTAAATTGTGCCTGAACCTCGCAAGGAGCAGCGTGGGGAATGCTGGCTGCAGAGATGTATCTGCTGCCACTCCGCGGGCTGTGGCACATTCATTAAGCATCTTTAAGATGGATACACCCCCCAGTTCACCTCCTGCAAAAGCCTGGGAATTTATTTCCTCCTGAACCATGCCATCAATCACTGGTGACAGCACCGCCTCGGCACCGCGTGGCTCAGCCGCGCAGCAGCCGGAGAGGCACGGGGCTGGCTGCCCCCCGGCCTGGGAGGGGGCTGCCTCGGACCCCCACGCCCTGCCTGGAGGAGAGGGATCCCATTCCCTCACTCTCTGCTGGGGGAAAGGCTGTCTCACACCACAAATGCATCTGTGCACCTTTTCTCTGCTGTTCAGGACCCTGCTACCTCGTGCTGGCCTGCAGCGTGTCCCTGCTTCTCTTGGGCATCCAGCACTGCCTGCATCAGTCTCTAATCCCCACAGGCAATGCCTCAGAGAGGAGTTGATGGTCCCACCTCTTCTCTCCCCTCTGTGCATCTCCCTGTGATCCTCTCCCATTCCTTGGCACCCTGGCTCCACTCCCAGCTCCCAGTCCAGCATTCAGTGCTTGCTGGGATGCTGGGAGCTCCCAGGGCCCTGCCTTGTGTGTGTAAATATGAGAGCCTGAAGTCTGGACAGAAAATTTTTCCTTGTGCTGACTTGATGCTTGTAGCTTTTATTGGAGCAGCCAGACAGGAGCAGGACAAATCCAGCAATCCAGGGCAGTATGGGGGATGCCAACTGATGGCTGAGCTGCTTTGCTTCCCCTTCCCTTCTCCGCCTGCTCTGTTAGTGATGCTCTGGACTGGAAAGATGTGACAGGTCCACTTAGCATGAGGAAAGACCAGCTGGAGGGGGCTGAGTGACCCTCCTGTCCTGCACCCAGCACCCTCTGTCCAGCCCTGCCCGCACCCTGTGGCCGCCCCTTTCCTTCCTGGCTCTGACATTTCACCCTCCAGTGCTTTCAGCTGTCAGCCAAGCTGCACATTACTTCAATTTATGCAGAGGCCTCAGTTTCTTGCAATTTCTTCAGATGCTTTTAATTTTTTTCCCCCCCCTATCAGCTGGGAACCTACAGATTATCCCATAAGAGCAGAATAAAGACTTGTCAACCTTTCTTACCTGCTCCTTGAGATGAAAATAACTTCCTGAACCCCTTATAATGCTTTATTTTCTGCCACTTCTGCTACTCGGAGTGTAATTTGACTGACTAAAGGATCTTGAGCTAAAGGTAAAAAAAAGATAAAGTAGACTAATAATAATAATGGTAAAAACTGCTCCTGAGAGGCTGATAAGGGCCTGGCGATTCACACACTGGCCTCGCCTGCCGGGGCAGGTGTGAGCCTGGCTTTTGTTCCCTAGCTCCATAAGTCAGTGCTGGGGGTGGGGACAGCCGGTCTCTGCAAAAATGGGATGTTTTTCAAGAGAAGAAAGGTATTGTGTCCCCTGTGATATGGAAATGAGCAGGGAGGTAAGGGCAGGGAGAGACGATTTCTGATGGTAATGAGGTTTTACACTGGCTTTCTTGCCTTGCCTCCATCCCTCCCTTTCAACTGTAGGATGGGGTTTCAAAGGCTGTTGTATTCTTTTCCTTGGATTATTTGTCATGTTTGTTTTTTGTTTTTTTAACCTTGCCTGTTGTGGTTTTTAAAGATAAAAGGTGGAGCTGCAATGGAGGAGAATTTTCCTTGCCCTTCACTCGAAGGGCTGGGAGATCCTGCAGAGTTTGGGTTACTGATGTAAGGATGCCACGAGCTCTCATGGGCAGTTAAACGGGCTTGGGAACGCATTTCCTCTCCCATCCTGTCGCACAGCCTCAGTATGGCTGGAGAGGGATGTGACTTGCTGGCTGAAGCAAAGGCTGGTGCCAAACCTGAGCCCATGGTGGCTGTGCCATCCCCAGGCACCGTGTCACAGCTCTGTAGCACTGGTGGAAACCAGCCCCTCCACAGTTGTATTCTACTTGTAACTCTTGGATGGTGCTTGTGGCACCTCCTTTGGAGAACCAGCCTTGCTTTCCCTTGACATCACTGAAGGCTGAGTATTCCTCTTGTTCCTACCTCAGCTGCTGCAGTATTCCTTGTGACTGTCCAGCAGTCAGGCCTTATTTTAGTCCCAGTTTGCCTAGATTCCAGCCTCCAGCCATTAACTCTGGTCCAGCATTTATCTGCTGCCTTGAGGAATGCTCTGTTTTCCAAAGCCCTTCCTCATGTAGGAAACTGTGCCTCTTGATGGAACGGACTGGACACAAACTTCCTGTGCAAACAGTTTCTGGTGGAATACTGAGGCTTGGGCTGAGTTCAATTTGTTGTGTAAAACGTGGTCTTTGCTGAAAAGGTGAACTTTCTCCTCTGCAAAACCAGTGCTGTGAGCCCATGGATGCAGCTCCCAGGGGAACAAGGTGGGGAGCAGACAGCTCGGGGCATGGAGGGACCTGAAGCTGTTCCTGGGCAGTGGCAGGGCTGTGTTGGCTCTGTGCTGCCACTGAATTCCTGCAAGACCAGCAGTGCAGTGAGAGCCTTGGCAGCCAGGGCAGCTGGGCTGAGCTCCACAGTCAGTGCTTTTCATCTGTTGTTGATCTGAGGAACTTCACTGGGCCTGCCAGGGGAGCTGCCTGCCCCTCCTGTCTCTCCTGCCCTGCAGTGAAGGAGCACTGAAACGTGGCTGCTTCCAGAAAGTGCTGATTCGAACGAGCTCTGCCAGGCTGCTGTGGGTCAGGAGAGCTCCCAGGTCAAACCCACTCTTTGGGCAGGAGCTGCAAGCAAAGATGCCTCATGGTGAGCTGTGCTGGTGTTAATTCTGGAGCTCCCTGTCTAGCCAAAGCCCTTGAGCTGTGCTGGTGTTGCTCCCCTCCCCCTGCCCAGCAGACATTGCTGCTCAGCTGTTTGGTTTTATCCCTTCCTAATTTTACAAGAAGTGACACTAAATCCATTCTGTATGCACAGGACTGTGTGGGGTGTTTAAACAATCATTTGCATCCAGATCAGGTGATGGCTTTGGGGTATCTCCTGGCAATGTGGGTTGGTGTGGGATATATCATGCTGTAAAAGTTAACATTCAGAGCCTGTGCTGTGTGGGGCCATCCCATGGCCTGTGGGTGCCTGGGGTGTCACCAAGGGGTGTCAGGGATGTTGCCTATCAGACCTTCCTGCAGATACTGCCACTGAAGGACTCCCAGGCACAGCCAAGAGTACCTGCACAGCTTGTCTGCACATCCACAAGGACCATTAGCTTGGGAGGAGGAGGAGGAGGAGGGGCAGCAAGGGGACATGGCAGAGGAAGATAAGGCCATGGAGCAGAGGATTTGTGGGAAGTTAATGGGTGTTGAATTGGCATTATGCCCCAGCAGGTTCTCATTTCCCTGGCTCTGTGCTGGCCCATCCCCACCCCAGAGCAGAGAGGGAGCAGGATGCACCCACAGCTGAGGGCTGTGCCCAAGAACATCATGGTCAGGGAGTGCAGGGAGCCAGAGTTTGTGGCCCTGGGACCTTGGGCACACAGCAGGTGGCAAAAGGGATAAAGCAGAGGAAAATGAGGTTGCTGCACTGCTGCCCCATGGGTGATGCTGAGGGAGATGCTCCATTTTAAATCAAACTCAGATCAAAGTGGAGATGGCTCCTCTGCTGCTTGGGGATGCACAAGGCTGTGTCTGAGCTCATATCGTAAGGGCAGCTTTTACTACTCAAAGCTCTCTCCTTGCTCTGCTTCACTTCTCAATGCCTTCACAACAACCCAGTATTTGCTCTGCTTCATATTCCATTGGCTAGGAAGAACTGGGGGGAGATTGCCATGGCTTCCCCTCTGGGCAGGAGTGGAGGCAGGGCCTCTGCTGCTCTGAACTGGGCAGGATGCTGGCTCTGTAGGAGAGTTATTTTTGAGGCTTCCTTTTTTCTAGCACTGGGGTAGGGTATTCCCCCATTAGCTCAGCCTGCACCCCCAGGGTAAGTCTCTGATGAGGAGCCAAGGTGCAGCAGGGCTGGGGACTGGCAGCACAGTCCAGCCCCATGGGAAGCACTGCAACTTCCCTCTCCATGGGGCAGGGAGAGGCCATAGCCTCGGCCAAAGCAAAAATGCTCCAATGTTGTGATCAGGTCTCTGGCTCAGGAGAAATAACAGCTCTTCTCCTGTGCCTCCTGAGCACTCTCAGAAGCAGCTCCATGACTGCTTAAGTCCTGTGCTCTTCCCCTGTGTCCTTGACATGCCACCCTGGGGAGGGCTCAGCCATCCAGGAACATGACAGCAGTGCTTGGCATAGGCTCAGGAGTGTCCTTGATGGGGTGTGCTGGGTTTGGTAGCCACTGGGGAGGGGTCAGCCCTGGGATGTGCCTGCAGGTGCTTTGGTCCTGGCATCTGCATTCACCCTCCTTCATGTCCCCCACAGAGCTCAGAGCTGCCTGGGACAGGTCTGAGAGCAGCAAGGGGATGTGGGGGAATGGAACCTGCAGGCCAGACCCTGCTTGGTCCAGTGGTTTCTGCAAGACTTTTTCCCTGCTCTCATTGCCTTGCTCAGGCCTGGATGGATGAAATGGACTTTACAGCCCCAAATCCCTTAATCTCCAGTATACTTAGCAGTATTAGCCAGCCTACAGAAGTTATATACACAGTAATTGCACTCAGTGGAGGACACTCTCACAATTTCATGCTGGAAGAAAACGTATTATTCATTTTCCCCCATCTCCCACCCATCTATGCAGAAGTACATTGGAACCATGATAGGGATACGTTAAACATGCAGAGAAATGTCATAGCTGAAATACAACCTGCTCTCCTGGCAATTAACCCAGGCAGCCTTGCAGAAGCTGTGCAGGGTGAAATCTGCTCAAAGTGGGGCCTAAAGCTTCAGCACATCTTAGCTACTAATGCTAAGCAAGTTATGCTAAGCAATTAATATCCTTTACTTCTTTACAGCCCTCCCTTTGTTTTTATTAAGCATCCCTGCTAATACATTTAGCAAAGCTTGCAAAGCCTTTCAAAAAGCATGATCAGCTTCCATAATCTTATATACAGAATGATCACAAGCACCAGACCTAATAGACTCAAAGCTAGTATGATTACCACTGGGTGGAGCAGGAGGTTATAAATTCCTGTGGCTGTAGGTGACCACCCTGGGAGAGGTTCCCACCAGTGTGTTCTCCATCTCTTTTTCCTCTTTTGAACACACAACACATTTCATCCCCATTATGGTGGACAGTGATTATAGTTTCTTTTTATCAATTCATACGTGTTTTAATACTTGATGTAAGTCATCATGTAGTGATAATTTTCTTACCAGCATTAAGATTAATTCCAGTTGAAGTAGGTAACAAGTCTTTAACTAGTGTATAATTAGACTGTAACAACTGGCAGGACGTAACAGGAGCTGTATAATTAAAATCATACCCTATAATTCCACTAAAGTTACGAATGCAAATATTCAAATGATTACTTGTATCTGCAATAGTATCACCTCCTAATATAAAACCACAAAGGGTCCTTAAGAAAACATATCCTTTTCCAATATATATAAGTTCAGTTGCAGGGAATTCATCAGCATGTGTTTCAAGATGACAAACATTTTGCTCAGTGTCAAGACGTGTCTTGGGCTTTAAGGGTGTTACTGTTGAATCCTTGTTGTTCCCATATACTGTTTGCCACCTGTGTCCACTCTGTGGTGTCCATGCTCTATGTTCTATGGGAAAGAGGATGATTGTATTGTGATTTAGTGCAGCAATTGGCTATGTGCTGTGTACTGAAGCATATTATTATTAAGACAGAAACTGTGACCTTATTGATAGTGGGGTCATAATTGGCCAAATACTACCAGGACTGAAGTTCTCTCCCAGTTGTGCTGTCCCAAGCCACTTTTTAAACCTCTGTGGGTAAGGTGCTGCGTTTGCCTACCCTTTTAATTTCTGCCAGTGTGGAGTGCATCCACAGTTGAGAGTGGATACATCTAAGAGCTGGTGAAAGATTGCCCTGGACTATTCCAAGTGCCTCTCCAATCAGCTGGTGGTCCTTCTCATTAATTTTCTCCCACAGAGGCAATATATCAGACAAGAGCCATTGATTAGTCCCCAGTGCTAATAGAGAGGATTGCAATGGGTGCTCTAATATGCTCAAATCACTTGTTGTTGCACTTAGTTTATTTAGGAACACTTCAACATCTATACCATTTAGGATTCCCAATCCTGTCCCTGTAATACTGGCTGCATCCTTCCCTGTTTGCTTTGAAGGGGGATGAGCAGGGAAAGAGTAATCACTCCTGGATCAACACTTCACAAGTGATGTTAATTGTATACTATTACTTCTTAAACTATTATCTGTCATCACACAACAACTGGTATTAAGTCTTGAGCAGCAGCTGGTATTATCAAGGCAATGAGACCTGTCCTTCTGCTTACCTCTGCCCAGGCTAAATTATAAACCTTATCTGATAGACACCAGAAAGCAAGAGCCTTCCTGTCACGTGTTTCAGGAATTGGGAACCTTGTTCCTATATAATCTAGGAAAACTATCTTCTCTTTGGATTTGTTAACTTTCCACTAATCTGGATCATCCATCATTTTTATCCTTAGCTATGCTGTAGCAGTAACAGAGTCAATAATACCAAGAGTAGTGAGATGCCCCATTCATTCTTAGCTGATGTGAGAGTTTTTCTAGGAGTCAGTCATTTGTCAGCTGGCTGGCTAGTTACCACCTCCTTGATGGGAGAATGGTGTATCCATCTTTCTTTTCCTAAACTTTTAACAGCAAAATAGGAACATAGTAAGAGGGTATATGGTGCTTCACACTTGGGTTCCAGTTTATATTTTCATGAGAACATGTTAATTAAAATGTCATCTCCAAGTTGTATATAATGGACCTGTATTTCTAGATGTGTAGGCTGATACCATTCAGCTTATTCTATTATTTTCAAACCCCTCCTGCATATATATGATGTATTGTGTCAACCATTTATCAAATGAGATTAGTAGGTGTCTTAACTTGGTATTACCTTCTTTAATAAGGCCCTGTGTCAGCCTTTCTTGTGGGAAAGGCTTCTACCCAGCCTGGTAACTGATGTATTATCACTTACAAATGTATTCATTGCTGCTGTATCACGCAAGGCACTTCCTTCCCTAATGTCTGTAGAGGCCTTGGTATGTGGCTGGACAATACATTACAGCAATTTCTCTGGATAGCTGGAGCTGATTCCAGCACTTGTGTATGTCTTCTCCCCTTGATACTTTTCCCCCCAATGATGTGAAAAATCCTCGTTCTTTCCACAGCTTTACCATTGTGTGGCATACCCTGAGAGCACACAGAGAGTTTTTTGGCTCGTTTCCCTTTTCTCAGTTGTTCTGTACATGTCAGGGCTGCCAGTTCACCCTGTCCTTGCTGGGAGTGTGTTGTGGTTGCACTAAGCAATTAATACCCTTGATTTCTTCACAAGGTGAGGAGCCAGTCCCTCATCTTTACAGCTGGGTGTTTGTGCGTCCCACGCCTGGTGCTGCTCCTGTTTGCAGAGCTGATAACTGATGGCAGAGAAGACTTTACTGTCTGAGGAATACTTATGCAAACAAGCACAATGGCTTAATAGGGAACACCCAGAGAAATCTCCAAAGAAAGCACCATAAATTCCTCTTTCTGTGGATTTATGGGGAGATTTTTCACAGATGTTTATGGTTTCCCAGGTGCATTGTTGTGACTCCTTTGCACAGATTTGCATGGCGTGCTCCGGGAGCTGATGAGAGGGGAACACTGATGGGGCAGCCCAATGTTCATACCAGGATGGTAATGATGGAATGGCTCCTTAATCCCTTGGTGAATTCCTCTTGTGTGCAGCAGCTGTAGCTCTGCCAGCACCAGCTGAGCCCCTGGAGAGGCTGGCAAGCAGGAGTGGGTGGATTTAGGTGGCCCTGATCAATTTAGATGGTCCTGGTGCAATGCTAGGGTAGGTGACTGCCTGTCTGAACGTGCTGCCCCATCCACCCCTCCAGGGCTGGGCCACACCAACACTCCCCTGCTGCTGACCACAGCCAACCCACTGAACCACATCTCTTCTTCTCTTCCTTTCCAGGTTCCTTGCCTCGCCAGCAGGTCCTTGTAGGGTTTCAGCTCTGGTAAGTGCAGTTGTGTTTTCTCCTCACTGAGTCTGTTGTGAAAGTGTCACCTGGGGTTGGAAGGGCACTGGGGCTGGGCACCACCACTGCTCCCCAGGCAGGTGGAAGAGCCTGAGTGTGCCCCTGTTGAGGAGCCAGTTCCTGCTGCACTTCACCCCAGAGTTCTTTCTCCTGTGTGTGAAAATACACTGAGATGTGTCTATCAGTGCCCTCCTATAGTCCATAAAGGGAAACTGTGTGGGCATGTTTAATCCTTCCTGGGCAATCTGTATTGGATGGGAACTGAAAACTTTGGTGATTGGCATGATGATTGTAATAAAAGCTGGGAGGTATTTCCACTGGGTGTGACTTCAGGGGACATCAGGGGAACAATAAGAAGGTGAACTGATGGGTGGAAGGAGAGCACAGCCTGCCTGGGGACCTTTGCACAGGAGCCAGGCTTAGAGGAGCATTTAGGCCCTGGAAGAAATGTGAATGTGAGAAGCTGCAGTCCTGGCTGCAAGCTAGTGTTGTCACCTGTAACCTTTCCAGGAATGTGCTCCTCTCAGGCCACCCTCTCTGCCACCAGCCACCCAGCTGACTCTCCTGAGGGACTAGTGGGTAGAAGGATAACATTTCAGGGCTTTCTCAGGCTCAAGTCCCTGTGCCATTCAGTGTTTGATGTTTTCACATTTCTATAGTCCCCATGGGTTTTCTAACCTTACCTTTAACCCAGCGGAAAGGGTCCTGGTTCTGTGCTGAGGTAAATCAGCAGAGGTGTATTGCAATCAGTGTGGCTACCATGTATTGTGTCATCTTCACCTTTGTCCTCTTGATGTGTTTTTTTTTTTAAGTATGCATTTATCAAAAAAAGCAGCCTCTTTGTTTGATGCTATCTGTTGGTTTGATAATTAAGTCCCATGGAAGGCACTGACATCAGCCATGTGCTCAAGGAGTTGCCAGCGATGTCCCAGGTTGCATGGCCTCGTTGAACTTGAAGGGTTTTCTTTTCTTTAGCTGCAAGTAGTTCACTACTTGGGGCCTAAAATTATCAAAGAGAGCACTGTTAATGGTGATCTCAGGGTTTTGGGGTGCTGCTGGCATGACCTTGCTCTGAGACAGAGCTGTTCTACAACAGGGACACCAGTGTCTGGGGCATATCTAACCATGGCAGGGGGCAAACGAAGGTTGTGGATCCTGGTGCCTAGGGAGCTGCCCTGATGTCCTCTCCTTGTGCATCCATCTCACCAGAGGGCATCAGGCATTGTGTGAGCTTACCCCAAAAGCTGCTCCTCACTCCTAAACTGTGCAGAGACTCCTCATCTGTGGTGCTTTGCTCATGACCTTGGCAGCCTCAGCTGGGAGCAGCTCAGGCCCTTGGGAGAGCTGTGCTGTGTTGAGGAAGCAGCACTGCCATATTCCAGCACGTGGAGAAACTCCAGCCAAGAGGTTGATGAACCAATCAAGAGATTTTTCTGTGTCAGGGCTGTGTTACATTGGGAAGTGAACATATAGCTTTGTCTTCCCAGACAATTCCTGCAGGAACAGCTCTGGCCACACTCCCTCCAGCAACAAAAAGCAAGTGTCTATAGCTTCAGAGTGGGGACAGGCAAGACAGGACCCACTGGTCCTCCAAAAAAGGGAGAAAGTGGAAAATGGCCTGAAGGAGGGGGCAGTGGGGGAGAAGTGGCCATGGTGGTAGAGCTGCCTCTCCTGACACAACGTAATCAGCTCATGGCTTCTTCTCCCCAATCCTCTTACACCCCTCCCGTTGCACATCTCTCCCCAGACGTGGCCATGTGTGTTAGCAGAGATAAAAGCTCTCTTCCCACACGGGCTCTTCTTCCCCAGCGTGCTTAATCATGAGCCAATGTGGCAAACAGCCTTCCTGAGAGGAGAGCCCCAGGCTTGGCTCTTCACTCTCCCTCCCTGCCTGCTGCCTTTTGCCTGGGCTCCCACTCTGCCTGCACCCCAGGGCTCCCCGCACGCCCCTGCAGCCTGCGCAGCCATCACGTGCCTCTGACAAATGAGCTTCATCTGCACCCAAAATTAATCACATTGTCATGCTGGCAGAGGATGAGGCAGCTGTGCTGAAATGCCTGAATCCCTGGCTAATTTATCACAGGGGCTGGATGCAGAGCTGCTCCGCAGCTCCTGCCGCATGGGGACATGCTCCGGAGAGGCAGATGGGGACAAGGAGCTGTGAGGCCTGGGAGTGAATGCTCAGGAGGACACATTCTCCTTCTCCCCAGAGCTCAGCCACTGATTTTCAACCAGGAGAGCCTGGTGGGAGATTGCTGGTGCCCAGGGCTGATGCTGCTGGTGACAGCCTGGCTCCTCTGAGCCACCTCAGACCTGGAAGCTGATGAGTCCTCCTGCACTGGAGCATGCTCAGGAACCTGGAGCAGAAGACTAATGAAAGAAATGGATATGAGGGAATTATTCCAGGATTTCCAAAGCTATGGTCTGTATGGATGGTGAAAGGAGGAGGCAGCTAGCCAGGCTGAGGTGTCTTGTTCACTTCATTGCTCCAATTTTGCTCATCAGAAGCAAAGTGTTCGCTGGCTGTGCCCGTGGTGCCTGTGATGGGCTGGGATCAGCATAGAGAACCAGCTCTAGGGCCCAGGGCTTCCAGCTGGACCAGTTCCTGTAATCAGGATGTCAAGGATGGGGGCCAGTTGTGATGTTTGCTCCTGATGTTGTGCATCTTTCTGGGATCCACATCATCCTGCTTTGCCAGCTGCTCCTCTCCACTTCAGTGTGGGTTTGCTGGGCAAACTCTTTTCCTAAGTCCATCCCTAAGACAGACGTGGGTTTCTCCAATATAGACACCCTTGCTTGTCTTGTGGTAATTAATTACTAATTCCAGACCAGACTCAGCTCTGGAGTGCTCGTTAACTAATTGGATGCCTTCCAGCAAATCCCAGCAGTCCCTGCATGATGGGAAAGTCATGCATTCCTTGTCCGCTTCCTCATTGCTTTGTCCCCCCATGGTCAATGGGAGCACCTTGGAAGAGAATTCACGGGGGCTGATGTCCTGGAGCTGCAGGGGGCTGCTGGCAGCACAGCAGGCCCTTCCTTGGGGTGCATAATAATGGACAGCAAAGCAAAGCAACACACAGATGCCCTGTACAGTGACTGGTGTCATCCTTTGCTGTGCTCCCAGCTGCTGGAAGAGGCTGGAAACCTGCTCTGCCCACTGGTCTCTAAGGGTTTCACACCAACTCTCTTTGCAGATGTTGTTGGATGTGGTTTTGTTCCTCATAGCCTGGCAGAAGTGCTGGAAAACTGTTGTCCTGTGCAGTCTGAAGCTTTGTGTTGCTCACTTTGCTGTCATGGGGAGAACTGGTCCCATGTTTTTAGAGAAAAGAGGCTTTTATCCATAAAATTGAGCTGGTGGTGCTCCCAGCAGTTTGCCCAGACAAAACAGTGAATGGCTTTTGTTAAAACTTTAAATCTTAACTTACAAGGGCATGGACTCAGATCAGTCATAAGCTGGTGCACAGATAAACATGGTGTTTTGAGGAGGGAGAAGGGGTGTTTTGGTCTCCTGTGCCTCTGAGGGCCCCGTGGGGTCTCTGACTGGGCACCAGCAGTCATGGGCAGCTGAGCAAGAGACAGTGGAAAGTTCAGTCTGAGCGTCTCTGAGCCTCATCCTCAGAGCCTGCAGCCTGCTGTGCTGACCAGGAGCTCTCCTGCCTCCTCACCTGCATGCTTCAGAGTGGATTTTAGGGCTGGGCTCTGCTTGTGGCTCCATATCCAGGCTCTTTGGAGAGGCAGATGTGTGCATGCCTGTGAGCAGGAGACACGTCTGATCCGATGTTCATCCTTATTTCAACTCCCCCAGGGCCTTTGGGGGATGATGCAGCCTTCAGACAGCACAGAGGAAAGAGTTACAGTTCTCTTGGCTCAGTTGCATGTTCAGAGTGAGCTGCTGACAAGGCAGGGGCTCCCATGGGTGCCACCCCTAACCCTGGTGGCATGGTGATGGGTCCTGGTGCTCAGCCTTGTTGAGGCTGCCTTATTTTTTCCCTATGCTCTTATTTTTTTAAGTCAGGGCTGCAGCTGAGGTTTTGTAGGCACCCCTTTGCCAAAACATGACTGATTTGTGCCCCCTGTTGAGTGGAGAGGCCAGGGAGGAGCTGGGAAGCAGCTGAGATGTGACATGGGGAATTGGAGATGTGTGGTGACACCAGAGCAAGAATTGGTCACACAGCTTAGGAAATTACAGCTTGGGTTTCCAGAGTGTGTTGAGAGGGTAGAAGGCAGAGGAGCAGAGGACTATAGTAGAGGAAATGTATTGTAATTGAATATTTGTATTTGAATATCTGTATAGAGGCTTTGCCCCAGAGGTCCTGGTTGCCCTTGATGGGCTGCAGCTGCGATGTCCTTAATTGGGCTGCAGCTGTAACCAATGAAGATGACTGGGATGAAATGGGGTGGGTTAGGCAGTCAGGGAGAGCCTTGGAGGAGCCCTGGCCTGAGAGAGAACAGCATGCAGCAGAAGGAGTCTGTGCAGCAAAGACCTGCAGCTATGAGAACACACCGAACAGGTATGGACTTTAGAAGTCTGAGATTATCATTATGGACTCTAGAGAAATAATAGAACAACAACAAGTGGTGACCCCGATGTGATAGTTAACAGAAGATAAGACAGCTGAGAGCCGCGGTGGCCAAGAGCTGTGACAGAACACAGCCTTTGGGTCAGGGAGCTGTGAAATAGTATGGCCTTTGAGCAAGGAGCTATGTGGGTTGTACATGGCCTGTGAGTCATAGATAAATGTATTATATTTGAATATCTGTACAACTGTTAACTTATGTAAAAGAAAAGGGGGAAATATAGTAGAGGCAATGTATTTGAATTTCTGTATAGAGGCTTTGCCCTAGAGGTCCCAGTTGCCCTTGATGGGCTGCAGCTGTAACCAATGAAGATGACTGAGGTAAAAAGGGTTGGGGTAGCCAGTCAGGGAGAGCCTTGGAGGAGCCCTGACCTGAGAGAGAACAGCATGCAGAAGAAGGAGTCCGTGCAGTGAAGATCTGCAGCCATGAGAATATGCCAAAGAGGTATGGACTTTAGAAATCTGATAACAGCGATATGAAACTCTAGAGAAATAATAGAACAACAACAGAGGACATTGATGCTGGAAGACTCCAGGAGATGCCTTTGCTTGGGCTGTGTGAGGAGGAGTGCTGAGGGTCAGTCCCAGGTCTCCCAGAGGTGGCTGGGACAGGGCAGGACCTCCTGCCAGAGTCAGGCCTGGAGCCACTGCTGGCTCTGCTCAGCATTTACCATCCCCTGGGCAGGGAGGGAGCCCAAACACCACTCCAGGAATGGCTGAGAGAGGCATCTCCAGGAGCACA
This sequence comes from Molothrus ater, assembly GCF_012460135.2. NCBI lineage: Eukaryota > Metazoa > Chordata > Aves > Passeriformes > Icteridae > Molothrus > Molothrus ater. Next base: position 3,806,109 of record NC_050490.2, read on the forward strand.
GGGGATGCTCCAAGGATGCTGAGCCACCTCAGCAGAGGGAAACACTTGTCTGCTCAGAGAAAAGGCTTTTCCAGACTCTGTTAGAGCATGGGGAAAGCCTGTTGTGGCTGTTTAGAAGCACTTTGCAGTTGGAGGTGCCCAAGTCTTTAGGATTCAGAGTGCAGTTTCTGAAAGGACCTGTTCTCTAGAAATTCAGAGTGACTGACTGCAGATCCCTATGTACCAGCAGGCAGGGCAACACTCAAGGACTTGTCGTGGCAGGGCTGACACCAGCCTGCTTTTTCCTAGGTGTAAATAACTGTGCCACAAATTACATCAGACTTTGCTATCCATTAACAACTGCTCCTTTGATCTTTTGTCAGTGTGAAGGAACTGGAAGAGTTTCTTTGGGTCTAGTCCAGCCCCAGGGTAGTATATTGGACATCTCCTGGCCCTCTGTCTCTTGTAGAAACCATATGGATGTAATGGATTTAGTGGCATCTTGCATTTTCATCTGTTGGGACACAAATAATGGTATTTCACCCTGGCACCCAGTAGTGCAAAACCCCTGCACCCACATTTTGGAGAGGACTGTGCTGTGAATCCCTACCTGTGCTCCTCTGAGCTCAGCATTTGGGAGCTGGGCATGGTTTGAGAAGGGTTGGGCATGGTTTGTGTGGGGTTTGGAATGGTTTGTGTTTCCTTGAACCACTGCGCTTTTGGACAGAGCTGGAAGCACCAGCCTCTCTGGCACACCCCAAAGCCAGCTCCAGGGAGCTGCAATAACTTGGTGTGACTCTGCAGAGCCTGATTTCTAGTCCTGTCATTAAACACCCAGCTGTTGAGATCTTTTATCTGTATTCAAATTGAGACTTGGCAGGCTTAGGTAGCAGGGAGCTCATCTCGGTGACCAGGAAGATCTGATGAGCTCTTAAAGCAAACTCATCAATCCCTCAAGAGGATGGGCAGGAGGATCTGAGCAGGCCAGAGATGCTTTCGTGGGCTGAGCTGGTGAGACTGGGTGGGAAACTCTGCTGTGTTACTGCTGGTGTCCAGCCCATGGGAGCTTCCTTAGAGGTGGGGTCTCCAGACACCCAAAGAAGTACCCAGAGCCCCCTAAGGCACACAGGGGCTGCACTTTGTGCCGAGATGTTGAAGGGAGAAGAGAGCTCAGCATCTGGAAATTTTCCAGGCAGTGCCTGAGCTGAGCCTAAGGATAACCACCTCATCACATTGGAGCTGGCAGGAGAAGATGGCTGCTCCCCTAAATTCCAGATTTGTCCATCACTAGCAATAATGCACCGAGAAATAAATGTCACTTACAAAATTTATGGGAGAGCAGCTTTGCTAGTCTCCTTTTTTTAAGGTTATACTAAAAATTAAACCACATTTCGCCCCGAGGGGGAGCGGCAGGCTGTCACCGTAACAAATGTGCCGGTGTGTCACGGAGCAGCGCACATGTGTGTGCACACAGCGTTCGGGAGGCAGGGCGGCGCAAGCCGAGCCGCTCACGCGGCTGCTTAGCTGAGGAAAATCGTTATTTTTGTACTTACACTTTATATGGCACTTTCCTGGCCCCGTAAAGAAAAAAAAAAGAAAGAAAAAAAAAGAAAAACAAACATAAAAACATGGGATAGTTACACAAGCTCGAAGCCGAGTCCCCACTAGAAAACCTGCCGCGTGAGTTCTTCATGCAGCGGAAGCCCGGGCTCCTCCCGCTCATGGAGAGCATCCCTTGCCGGCAGCATGGGCGGGATGGCATCCGGCAGCCCCATGCCGTAGGCACCATCAGCTCGCAGAAGGTGTTTTTCTAAGGTTAAGCAGGGATCAGTGTGCTTTTGAGGACTGTTTTCCCTCCTTGCCCCGTGCCGGGTGTCTGGACGGGGCGCTCCGGCTGGGGATGTTCATCAGCTCTGGCAGCGGAGCTAACACGATTGAGGGCTTTTCTCACCCTCCGCTCTGCGCTCATTAACATTCCCCTGCTAAGGAGTTCAGAAGCGTCGCCTCATCTCGCCGCAGCTTTGGTTTGTGACGGGCGGTGCAGGGGGGAACTCCCCTGGCCCTGTGGGTTCTGTCCGGGCAGCCACAGGGCCACAGAGGGAGGGGACGTGGCTGTGCGAGCCGCTGCAATGCAGTGCAGTGCCACCGACAGCAAGGAGTCCTATTTCTGCCGGGCACTGGGAGCTGGGCAAGGCAGATGCCCTGGTTGAGGGAGGGTGAGGCTGCCTGCCTGCAAACGGAGACCTACAAACAGCTCCTCTGTGGTGTCACAACCCCGTCCTCTGCGCAGGCAGGGAGAGAACCCAATTTTGGAAGCCTCCTTCCCAGATCTCACAATCGAGAATCAGGAGAGATATTTTTATTTGGTCTTACAAGTACGTCTTGAGACGTCTCTAAGTGGGTGCTTCATAGTCTGTGTAAAAATAAAACCCTCCCCGGTGCCACCCAAAGCCCTTCACAGCAGCCAGCCCGAGGCTTTGTCCTGCTGCCTCTACTCTGTGCTCTCCTTTTGCTCTGTGTCCCTGGCCAGCTCTCCTGGGGGCACCCAGAGCAGGCTGACATGAGTTCTGACCCCTGCCCAGCAATATTTGATGCAGGAGATGCTTCTACACTTTCTGTGGTGGGTCCCAGATGTCTTTTTAGTCACCTGAAATGTGTCAGTCTGTGTTGAACCAAAGATGAAAAGTGCACTCGATGATTTTTTTTTTTCCCCCCGAATATTTTAATTCTTCCATCCAGAAAACCTGATTCTCCCATGGAAATTGTGTTTCCTGTTTGAAAACAGGTTGTTAACACGCCACTCAGCACTACAGAAGGCTGCTTTTCCAGGGGCTAATACTTGAAGATTGACTGATTTCAATATCTAGCACGCTACATCCTCTGATTCAGCCTTTCCCTTGCATCATCAGGGCTTTTGTGCTTTTCCTTTCTCCGATGTGGATCCTCTGGTGCCTTGCAAGACCCAGGCTCCTGCTGCAGCCTGGCTCAGCTGATCTGAGGAAGACCTCTCCACTCTGTCTGCCTGGTTATTTCCATGAAACCTCCAGGAATTTAATAACTTTGAGATTTTCAGCTGTCACTCACAAGCTGTTGAATTTGACTGCTGAGTCGGAGAGTAATTAGGGTAGACAGACAACATGTGGAGCACGTGATGGCACAAGACTTGTTTTCTTAAGGAAACCACACCAACAAAAAAAGGAAAAAATATCTAAAAATACCTCTTTTCAAAATTTTTGCCTTGTTCTACCTGCAGATAGCTCTTGACTGGCAGTAAGGGAATGTGGGCTGCCTTAGGGTGGTGACACTCAGCACTGGGTGCTGTGTGGGCAGGATAGGGTGTCCTTGTCCCTGCAGTCCTTGGGGACACGGGGCTGAGAGCTCAGCATGGTGACTTTGGTCCCTTTGAAATGACATTGGGTGTGAATGAAGGACGTGACACGAGCATCTCCAGTAGTGCTGTGCTATTTCAGGGCAAAGCCATCAACTCAGAACCATCTTTTATAAATAAAGGAGGTTTTAATTAAACCACAGATTGTTAACAGTCTAGTACACTGCACATTCTGCCAAATAGCAGAGCATTCTTGAAAGTACCTGTTAAAATACTGAATGGTGCTGCCATTAAGGGATTTTGGCTGGCTGGCCAAAGGTCTGTGTCCTGCTGCAGGACACTTGAGGTGTGCAGGAGGTGCAGAATGTCTCGGCTGAAGCAGCCAACATGGGATTTGGGAATGATGCCTGTTTGCTTTGTGTGCCCTGTCCTGCCCTTCGGAAGGGGGACACCAGCATTGGGAGCAAAGAGGGGTCAGGGTTGTGCCAAGGGAGCTACTGAACCTCTTACTGTGTAGGGAGTAATGGAAGATGCTGCCTAAGGCTTGTAGTGGAGCCTCATGCTGCAGGCAGAAACAGGCAGGAGGAGAAGGATGAGGGCTGCTGCTGAAGGCTGCAGTTCCTGGTCAAATCTCTGCCCTCCAGAGATTTGTGTCTGGGATGCTCAGAGAAACCCAGCCCCACACAGCTGCCTGCCCGTGCCAGCTTTTATTCCCTTTACCCGCTCCTCTCTCTCGGTGCTGGCGGGCAGCCCAGTGCCAGGCTTTTTATGGTTTTCTTTTTGTCTTTTTCAATGAGAATAAATCTTTTATCTGTTGACTGTGAGACTGTGCTGCAAACAGAGTCGTACAGATCTTGTGGGTTTTTATAGCCACCTCCATCTTCCAGGTTGATGGTTTGCAGCTTGGTCAGTGCCCAGAGTTGGCACTGCTGGCTTGGATGGAGATTAACCCCAGCTGCTCCATGCTGGAGACTGAGATGCAGGGATGGAGACCTGCCCTGCCACCCCCATGATGTTGTCTCTGCTTGCCTTGTACTGAGTGTAAGAGGAAGGGGGAAGTATGTGGCTGGAAAGAGGCAGACATAGAACAAGGAAAAGCAGCTCATTTTGCTTAATTATGACTGACTGTGACAGCCTGCATCTTTAGTTTGAAAAGTATCTGTGAGGTATGGGCTGCTTCTCTCAAACAGGATAATTATGTTAATTAAAATGCTTTCTTTATGGCAGTTCTGATTAATAAAAACAGTTCCAGTGCTCTCTTTAAACACGCTAACCTTCTGTTGTGCGGGAAAACTGGCTTTTCTCAGCAATTTATGACTTTTAAAACAGATTAGAGTGGGACAGCCTGCTGCTTTCACACAGTAACGCTTCCTCCCCGGGGGAGAGCAAGGCAGCCCACCAGCACAGTGCCCTGCTCGTGGGGAACAGACGGAGCAGAGCACTCGGGCAGCGACGCCGGAGCAGGCAGCAACATGTGCCCGTGTGGGAGCGAGGGATGGGAGGCGTCACAGAGCTCTGCCAGAGTGCCAGCGAATAAAAATACCACTTATTTCTCTAATTGCTGTTTATTTCCTCTGCAAAGTATTGCGATAATTAACAAGCTCCCAATTAAGAAAAAATTGTGTGTAGAGGAAAAGCAGGTATGGGTGCCAAGAGAGCTGGGTTTGTGCCAGAGCGTGGTGAGGGGCAGTGGTGGTGGGTCCCTCTTGCTGACCTCATGTGGGATGGGGTCCTTTGGGGACTCCAGCACTCTGGAGGATGTGGTGAGTTCCCAGTTCCTCGCTGGAGACCTTTCCCAAGATGATGGTTGTGCTTCCAGAGGTTTGAAAGCTTAGGAGCTCATCTGACCCCTGTTGTGGCTGCCTCATGTTTCATCCTTTGGCTGGTTTGCTGGTCCTTGAAGGGGTTTCTTTCCTGCACATGGAGGTTCAAGGCCCTTGATCAAGGTGGGTTTGAAGAGGGGCTGAGCATCCAGCACCCTCCTGGAAGGCCAGTGGCAAATCAGGAGGGCTTGGTATCTGCAGATAGCTCTGAAAGTATAATCAACGGGCAGCCTGGTGTTCATTAGGAGGGTGGGTTTGCCACACACTTGTCCACAAATGTCAGTCCCCAGCCAGATGCATGTTCCCACTGTGGCAAGGAGGTTTTGTGTCCCCAGCCTCCCTTTTCCTTTTTCCACATCTTTCCCCTGCTGGCAGCTGGTGCCTTAGGCTGGGCCAGATGCTGGAGCAGTTCTTAACTCCCACTTCCCAGGCCCAGCCGGGGACTCTTACACAGGGGTAGTGACTTACCTTGGGTCCCTTCCCTTCCTCTATGCCCAGGAAGGGACCAGCACCTCAGCAGCCCATCCTCAGGTTTGGGGAGTGCTGCTGAGCCCTCTGCTTTGGCAGATGCTTTGGGAAGGGTGACACCATCCAGCTGGCCAGAGGAGTTTGGGTCTGTTCTGCCCTGCTCCTCTAGGAGAGAAGGAAAAGGAGTGCTTGTCCCTGACCTGTGAAATGCTGCATGTGACCAACAGCCCTTGCCTAAAGCATTAGTTTGCCATCAAGCTGTGACTCCTGATGTACAGCTGATTGACTTCACTGGGTTTGGTTGACCTGGTGAACTGTTGGCAGGCAGCCCCACCCCCCTCTCTTGCCATGTTTGAGGTATTTTGGGAAGGATTGTTGTGGGAGATGGGGAGTAAAAACACCTAGAGGTATGGAGTATAGGCCAGGGGAGGGTGGTGAGGGGCTGTGGGGTGAGGTTCCTGCATGCATCCAGCAAGGCAGCTTTGCCCTTTGGTGTTTGCAAGCCGCAGATCTTGGTGAGCAGTGCAGTCACTCAGGGAAGCTATCCAGAGCTTCCCTGCAGGTTATCCCCCCAGCCTGGGGGGCTGCAGCCACCCCAGCATGGCTCCATCCCCCTGGCACAGCCCTTTCCTTGCCCTGCAGGCTCGGCTGGGGCTGGCTCTGCTCGTCTCCTCTCCTCGCTGCCCCGCTTACCTCTGCTATATTTACATGTCTATTTTATGATTTCAATTTTTAATGCTTCTGCTCTTTGAAGATGCTTAATGCTTTGGAGTGGAACATTTTCTTCTGAGTCCTGAGTGCCAACTGAGGACAGACCAATAAATCAACTAATAACTGGAACCTCATTTTCTGCTCCCATGGCTGTGAGTTAACCCTCCTTGTGCCTCCAAGGCTCTCTTGGGGCAGGAGAGCTGCCTGTGCCAACTAGGAACACCCTTTTGCTGGGCAATGTCAGGCCTTTGGGATTCCCATGCTGGGTTGTATCTTAAGTGGTGGTTTCTGGGTGTATCTTAAGTCATGGTTTCCAGCTGCCACCTTCTTTACCTTTCTGTCACCACTGCTCCCAATGCCTCATTGGGTCAGCAGAGCTAGAGATTAGGAAGGCAGCCTGTAGAGAGTGGGGAGCATGGTGGCTGGGTCTGGCAAGTCACCCAGTGAGACCCAGGCTGTTCCAAAGCTCCTCAGGATAGGACAGCCAAGTGCCATCTTTGTGATGCTACAAATTCCAGGACTTCTAACTGTGCTCTGCAGGAATGATGTCCAGAGAAAGACACTTCCTTGCTGCTTGCACAGGGAACTCTTGCTCTGCTGACAACTTGTGGCAGAACTGGAGGAGCACCTCAGGAAGGCATCCTGTGGCCCTTTTACTGGCAGCTGGAACTGATGAATCCCCAGTGCAAGAGAACATGCTCTGCACTGCAGGTCTAACAGAAAGTGGCAGATCTCAGGTAAATCTTCTTTCCAGCTATTCAGCCTAACCCCCAGGGGCTGAGGACTTTCCACACTGCTGCCTTCATTAGCCCAACTCTATTTCCTGTTCTCATTCATCTCAATAACGTCTAATCCTTTAAAGAAGCATCTGCTTTTACCTGTGTCTCGGTTTGAAAAGGCAGGTGTCTGCTAAAGAAAGCAGAAGCCTCTCTTGAAATGGAAAATATAAAGCCCCTCCCTCCAAATTATTGTAATTTTGAAATTAAAGGGCTCTCAGGCAAAGATAGGAATAACAGTTATTTTATTTGGGAAAAAAAGTAATACAAAACAACCCTGCCAGAGTGAGGGCAGGAGCTGACACCCCCTGTGTGTCAGGGTGGTGGCACAGCCCCATCCCATGGGGGCTCAGCCCTCCTGCAGTGCCAGCTGTGGTTCTGCTGGAGCAGGGATCCTGCACAAGGGGGGAGTTTTCCTCTGCAGCTCCAGGGCTGCTGGAGATGGGCCTGGGCTCCCTGTGGGAATGCAGGGCAGCAGAAGCTGCTCCTCTGGGAATGCACTGGGCAAAGGCTGCTGGGGTGTCCCAAACCTCAGATTGGATCCAGGTAGGAATGTTTGGCTCCTCCTCTGGGCAGAGCATCTCCCCATGGGATGATGGAATTTTATCAGCCAAGCAGGGACACTCACTGGCCCATGAACAGAAGATAATTAATAATTAATGGCCCATGAACAGCAGAGATCTCCTGGAGGGAGGGTTGGTTGTGGAAGAGATAAAGAAAACTGCCCAATGAACAGAGGAGAACTGCCCCACCTCTAACAGATGGGAAATAGAATACACATCCCAGCCACTTCTTCCATTTGCAACATAAGATGACCTGATCCTGCAGCAAGGTATGCAGGATCCTTGCAGGGCATCTGTGTTTCCCCTCTGCATGTCCACACCTGCAGGCTTGAGGATTCAGGTGCTAGCCCTGCTCTCAAGATACCTTCCCTGAGACAGGCTGCTGGCCTTGACTTTCTCTAACACTTTATAGCCTGTTGAATTATGAAAGCACTGCTTGTATCACCTGGCAGATGGCCACAGAGCTGCCTCTCAGCTGCTCTTTAACTCCTGACTCCCAGGTGTTGCATGCATTAGCTTGGTCAGCTCTGCAGCTGGAGCCAGGCTGTGCCCGTGGGCTGTGCTAACATGGGGTGCCAGGGCCCTGGGGAAGCCCTGGCCTTGCAGAAAGCAGCCATGCCTGGGCCCTGCTCCCCTCAGGGGGCTCAGGTGCTGTACAGTGGGCAGGGGGGGCCCCTGGGCCAGCAGCACGTGGGGCTGGACACACCAGTGTCCTGTGGAGAGCCCTGCCAGACAGGACAGCTTGGCATCCCCATGTCCTGGGCCCTCGAGGCCCTCTGCTCTCTCCACAACCTGGCACCAGCTGATCCAGAGCAGAAATGGGCTTCACAGGGCTCCATGGCTGCCTAATGAAGTGCTGGACCCTGTGAGCCAGGCACATCCCCTGGTACCCTTCCTCTGCCACAGAAGCACAGGGCTGCAGAGCAGTAAACCAAGGCCATGCCCACCTTTGTTTTTTGTCTCTGATGCTCTGGGTTTGCTCCTGGGGGCTGGAGCCCCACAGATACATCTGCAGGAGCTGGGGCTGCACTGCAGGTGCCCAGTGACAGCCAGGAGTGGGCTCAGGCAGGGTGTGATTCCCTCTTTTGCTGTCAGAAGTGATTTGTCCCTAGGGAGCTCTTACAGTCCTTGCCCTGGCACAGCCTGGCCCCCAGCCAGCTTGGTTTTAGCAGGCCAGGAGTGCCCAGGGCTGGTTGGCAGAGCTGCTCTGGTGCAGAGCTGATGGCTCAGTCTGCCCAGGGCCATCTCCTTCTTTCCCAGTGAGTGCTGGGAGAGGGTGGGGAAGGGAGCAGGGCCCTTCTTCCAGCCTAGTGCTCAGTTGCTCTCTGATGGCCCATCTTGTGTTTATCCATAATTACATTGTGGTGACAGGGCTACAGTTTCCAAACCCATACACAAATGCTTAATAACCCATGGGAATGCTTTCCCATTCGTTAAGGGGCACAGGCTGGGTCCATTTCCCCTGGTCCTGCACAAGCCAAGTGTGGGGCAGCATCTCAAGGCTGGTCTCCTCTCTGCTGGGGACCTGCCCTGGAGTGACACCACCTCTTTCCCCTGCATCATCCATCAGGCACTCTGGAAATGGAGGAAGAGGGTACTGGGGTAAAATTTTCCATTGGAAAATGTATTTTTTATCAAACTACATTATCAGAATCAGCATGGAGCCATGGAGCCAATATTCAGGTGGGAGAATATTGAAGCAAATAATTCTGGCTTCTGTCTGTTGACAGTGTCCAGGAAATTCAAATGTGTCTCTTTGATTTGATGTGTTTTGACTTTTATGTTTTAATTTAATATCCAGGTTGTATTTAACATTTTATTATGGTTCGTGCTTGAGAAATTAAATACTTTTTCCCTTACTGCGGCAAAATTCCTGAATATTTCCCAGCTTGGGTTTTTCCTAAGTCCTGTCCTGCAGGTGATTTTGATTCACTTGAGTTCAGTGCTAGACAAAACTTTTCATTTAGGAACCTTGCACAAACCAGATAATGGTTTCTATTAGGCAGTTTCTGAGAATTCATGGCTTTTTGGTTACATGTGCCTTGGCAATAGCTTGGAGCAGGTTTGGGGATCTGGGAAGCAGCATGTGGCCTTGTCTGGTATTTGGAGGTGCTGCAGAGGCAATGTAGAGGTAGATTTATTTATGGCTTTGACCAGACCACTGTCAGAATCAAGGGTGACCCCCGTGGCAGGGAGAAATGATGAGGAGGAGTCCATTGACATCAGAAGGCTAATTAATTTACTTTATTATACTATATTATTCTATACTATATTACACTACATCTAAACTCAAACTGCACAAGCACTCAACCAAATCTCCTGACTGTCTCCTGACTGACTGTCAGGACACAGTTTGCAGAGATTGGTGAAGAAAACAAAACACTCACACCAGAATCCAATCAAGCAAATTCCTTCAGGTAAATAATCTTCCAGCACGTTCCACATGTTCCAAAACACAGGAGCAGTAAATGAGATAAGAATTGTTTTGATTTCTGTTTTTCTCCGGAAAAACCTGAGAGAGAGAATTATGTCTTTCTCTTCAGAGAATGTTAATGCCACAGACCACTGAGGGATGGACATGTCTGGGGAGCACCATGTCCTGTGCTGTTGTGGGTCCACTGCTGGGAACAGTGTTGGAGGTGGCACATCCCTCTGGTGGGATGCCATGGGGTGCATGCCTCTCTCCTGCTGTGGGACACACACACCCCTCTGCTCTCACTGACACCATAACAGGGCAGGGGTGCCACAGACTAAAGCCTGCTCTGCACCCCCAGTGACCCCCCTGAGGGAAGGGGAGCTGTAGGCAGAGCTCAAAGAGCAGAAGAGCTGCTGCTGCTGCCTGCGCCGGCTGGCTGCTTCCATGCACGTGAGCACGTGCGCGGGTGTTTGTGCATGCATGTGGGGATAAAACCACTTTCCAGGCAGCTCTTTTAACAACCAAATGACAGCTTGTTTGCTGCTAGGATTGCAGGCCTGCCTGGCAGAGGCTCCACAGTAGAACTTTGGAAGCTGCCGCCAGCGAATAGCCAAACATTTGTACGGGCTCAGTCGACAGCGTGTTCCAGCCTCCAGCTCTGGCAGGGGGGGAAAAATCATCTCCCTGATATATGTGTTTCAGCACCAATTATCCAAGCCTCATTTGCTCTAGACTCACAAGACCATGTCCCATGACATCTATTAATTGCATTAAAGATCTCTCATTATCCTAAATCTCCAGGATGCCAGGTTGGAGTGGCTCAGGCCCAGGTTTTCAGGAGGGCACACGTGTGTGTGAGCACACGGGCCGGAGGATGCGCCTCATTCAAGGCAGGCAGGGCAGGCACAGCCACCACAGGCAGCAATGGTGTTCCTCCCAAGCTCCTGTCCCTGGTTATTCACAGCTGGGTTGTGGCTGTTCCCTGGGGCTGGATGTGACACTTGGCTTGGAGCAGTCTGGCAGAGCCTTTCCTGTGGTCCCTGAGGTGTTGGTTCTGTGGGGGAAGGATGGAGGGATGCTGTCAGCACTCCGCACCACACGCCGCCAAGCATGAGCCCACTGCCCCTTCTTTGCCAAATGCTTATTGTTCCTGCTTTGAACTTCTGCAGAGTGAGGTTTGCCAAGGATCCAACATGAATCATTAATTAATTCCTGGAGGGCTTTTTTTTTTTTAATGTTGTTGTTTGTTTGTTTTGAGTTTTTTTGGTTTTGCTTTTTTTTTGTGTGTGTGTTGTTTTGCTTTCATAATTGAAAGCAGGGAGAGGAAGGCAGTGTAGGTGCAGGATAGCAGAAGTGCAGTCAGAACCATTTCACCATCCATGGTCAGGAGGATGCCATGGGGGCCCTGCTTGGCCTTGCTCCTTGGGCTGGGCTGTAGTTGCTGGCTATGGGCACCCAGATTCCTGCCCCTCATCCTGCCTGCCAGGCTCTGTGTGGGCAAACTGGCTATGAGCATCCCTCTCCCCCTGTTACCCTCCTCCTTCATCCCATGTCATGTTTGGGTCTCCTCTGGTATTCACAGTTCTGGAGGTGCCCTTTGCCAAGAGCCTTGTTGGATGCAGGGACCCTGAGGTTCAGTGTGGAATTGCTTTGCTTCCTTTGGAAACATCATTCCTTGATGAGGCCTCTGGAGGGGCTGGTGGAAGCAGAAAGCTCAGCAGGGCACCTTGGAAAGGAAAAGGCAAAAGTGAAAAGGACAGAAAGGTCTCATTAAAAGAGAAAAAAAAAAAATTATTTACCGGGGCAGCCTCAGGGTTGTGGAGATCTGAGGAGGGCAGTAAGGCCTTCTTGGAGGCTGACAACCCAACTCCTTGTGCACTGTGTGCTCCAGTCCCTGACCATCCCAGTTTGTTCCAGTGCTGCCTTGGACTGGGGAGCACCAGCTGGGTCGGTCTCATGGTGCTGCAGGGAGGGACAGGCCTGACCCCATAGGTCAGGGAACACAGCAGGAATGGGCAGCATTTGCAGTAATGCCCAGGCCCTTGAGCCTGCACGAGCTCTTGCCATTTCCACCCTCTTTCTGGTGTAATAACTTGTTCCTTATTGACATTTTTATTCTGAACACAGGGAAAATGCCAGAATGGTAATTGCTGTACATGTAAAGCAAGGCACTGTGCCACATCCTCCAGATCATTTCCTTCCCTCTTCTCCCAGCTTGTAAGGCCTAGGTGGAAGTGACAGTGGCTTGGCTGGAGGGTGGGATACAGGGACCCACATGTGCCATGGAGCTGCCACCAGGTGGGTAGGGAGGAAGGCACTGTCCCCTCCTCTGCAGTGACTCACAGGGCAGCGGCAGGGCTGGGAATAACACCGGCTCTAATTGCTCTGCTAACAGCTAGACCTGCTGCCTCCAGGAGCACTTACATCTGCAGGTATCTTGTGGTTTCTCATACCATCAGAAATCCCTCTTGCTCTCATGTTTACCAGCATGCAATTGCAACCCCTTGATGTCTGCATAACAGCTTTCCATCTCCTAGTTCCCCACAAACAGTGACAGAGCTATGACAATCAGGAAGGAGGCAGACAAGAAGCAAAAACCCACTGGGATCCAGGGAAAATGCTGTGTCCTGCAGGATGTAAATTGAAAATAGAAATGCTCTTCCCTCCCTCCACCCTGAAAGCATTTGATAAAAAGATAATGTAGAAAATGTAGAATTTTGCAAAGCCATGGTGGCCACATTTTTTCATGCAATAAGCCAGAAAATGTTTACTGCATGAGCAGAGCAGAAGCTGTAATGTTGTAAAATGATAGTGCTGGGGAGCCATCTGCTTATTGCCTGAAGTCTGGAGCATGGGCTTTCTGCTCCTGTGTCTCGCAGAGCTGGGTGTGCATCCGTGTGCCAGGGATGCACAATGAATGTGTGCTGCCAGCGTGATTCCTCATGCCCAGGGGCTGGTCCTTCACACCTGGAGAGACCCTGGGCTGTTGTTGGCTTACAGCAGGATGGGTGGTGGCTGGACATGGCAGGCTCTGGGGATGCAGCAGGAGGATCTGGTTCTCTAAGCAGGTAGAAAAGCAAACCTGGGGCAAACAAGCAGCCCCATGAGCTTAGGGGCTCTCAGGATGGCTTTGGAGGGGGATTTCACTGCCACAGCACCGACAAGGGGCACATCAGAGGGCTCAGAGGGCACATCAGAGGGCTCAGCACAGCCCTCCCATGGATCTGCATCCGATGAGAGCCGGGTGCATCCCAGGCTCCTCCCGCCAAGGCCTCTGGGCCACGCCGGCACGTGGTTGCCCGTAGTTAAGTGGGGGATTATGCATGTCTGAACAGTTGGCATTGAACTTCCAAACTCTGGAAATCAAATTGTGCCCTGCAGAACGGCTGCCCTGCTGCTGCCGAGGTCAGGGGGATTTGTGGCTGCCTGTAAGAGAGCCAAATCTGTCTTTTCTGCCCCCGCTGAAGGTCGTGCCACAATGCCTTCAGCATCTGGCTGATCCAGCTGGTGCCCTTCACCCACACAGACCTGCCCATCTCCAGTGCCCACCGAGGCCATGCTGACTCCACCCTGGCACCCCAGCTCACACAGGGGAGCAGCAGGGACCCCCAGACACCCCTAAGTGTGACAGCCTGGCTGGGAGAATCAGTCTGCAAGTCTCCAGTGCTGTGAATTTGGTCTGTAGCATTGTTTTGATGACAGGAGTGGTGTGAAATAACACCCAGGGGACAGAAGGGATACCAAAATTATGATATTGCCCTTTGGAATTATTTCACGGTCAATGTAGCTTTCCTGTCCTCACGGTGATATTTTACCCAGCCATTGCTCAGAGGATCCCTGTCTTATATTAATCCATTTCTGTTGATGCACAGAATGAAATGCTATATTCCCCCCAGCCCTCCTGCTGTCCGTTTTGTTTCCAAGCAGCAGCTCGGGCAGTGGTGCTTGCCTGCTGCTGGGAATTCTGATGGGCTGTGGCAGAGCAGGGCTGGGCTATGGATTCATTCATCCTCCTGCTCTCTCACAAGCTGCTCGTGTATTATTGATAACCCAGGGCTGAGTGATTATTACATATATAAATTTATTTTAATTCCTTACAATTGCTGCTGTGATTAAAGGATGTGCCAGGTTGTATGTAGCCTGGTAGTGATTAGGCACTACAAGCCATTGCAGAGATAATGTGCAGGGCCTGGCTCAGTGAGGCTGACAGATGAGACAGGACTGGTTTTCCCATGCAGGGCTTTGTCCCAGACCTGCAGAGGGATTTCAGTGCCTACAGTTCCTTGGTTTCATTTCTGGTGTGTCTGAGTGCTGGTGTTGAGCTCAATGCCGGGATGTCCCCATGCCCTGGGATTGTCTGCTCCAAGCCACGCAAATGGCTTTTCCTGGGCATCCAGAAACAAAACCAAACTTTACTGTCACTTATTTCTTTCCAACCTCTCCAATTTTTCTTAGAATGATGAACTTTGGGCTGGAATTATAAAGGTATCATACAACATCACTGAATATCCTGAGTTGGAAAGGACCTCCAGGTATTGAGTTCAGTGATCTTAGGTACTTAGGCAGTTAAAGACTGAGAGAAAAGCTGAGGAAGATGAGGTGGCTATGCCCTCCTCACTTGCCCCACAGACACTGACCTGCAGTTTCAATATCTCAATATCTGGCTATTAGGGCCAAGCAAAGCTAAGTGTGTGAGCAATTTTGTTGACTTAGTTATTCTTGTAAACATTGATAGAATCAGCTCTCCTATTCCTCAACAGGAAATACTTCCCAGCAGAAAATATAAACAAATTGCTCTTCATATCAGAGCATTTTAAAATAAAAATATCAATAAGGAGCTAAGTCAAAACTGCATTTTAGATTCAACAGATTATTCAGCAGAAAACACGAAAACAATGAAGCTCCTCTGGGGATGGTAATCAGCACACGTAGACATATTGCTTTTTCAGATCACAAAATCTCAATACCCAAGATCAGTAGAAAACTAAGCAGAAAATGCTTTTTATAGGATTCAAGTTTCAATTAAATTAGAGCAGATTATTCAACAAGAAAGCCTACAAAATGAAGTCTCGGTTTATGTATTGGAAAGCAAAATGCAAATATGTTGCTTTCCGGCTCACAGGGTTTCAAACCAAAAGACAAACTTACTTTAAGTAAAAAATATTTCATTCAAATTCTGGGGGAATCGACTCAAGTAACTGATCCTCAACTGAATTATTCAGCTTTTTTATCAACAGACTTATTTCTTCCCTCTTTATTCTTAATTTGCCTATTCATAAATCCCACTGCTTTGTCAGTCATAAGTAATACTTTCCAGTGGCTTTGACAAAGCAGAAATTAGCAGGGAAGGGAACTGGCACGTAACTGCCTCACTGCAGAACGCTTCCTTGCAGCGTAAGGTATTTTTCTCTTCCTGGAGCTTTAATGCCAGCAGAAATCAATGTGAGATCTCAGCTCACCTCCTGCCTGATGCTCACTGCAGGGCTTCAGCCAGGCTTTGGGTCCCCAGTGGTGGCTGTGTTGGACCTGCAGTCCCCAGAACATGTGTTGAGGGGTCCCGGTGCTGCTGCCCTCCCCGGGGTCCTTGGGGCATGCTCAGGGGAAGAGCTTGGCTTTTAGCAATGCTGAGTTGGGCCCAGAGGTCCTGCAGGGCAGGAGACTGTGCTCTTCAGCCAACAGCTCTGCTGCTCCATTTCCTTTGCTCTTAACCACTGACATCTTCTTCCCACCTGGAATTGCCTGGCTTTGACTTGGAGTCATTGGATCTCATTCTGTGAGTTTGTGAGGGTCGTGGGTGTTTCTAAAGGAAACACCAGTGATCATAAATATTTCTTTTTGATCAACTTCTGGTGATCTGAAGAAGATTACAGCAAGAGTTTGAGTCAGAGCGGTAGAGCTAGATGAAAATCTTAGTTCTGTAATTTTACGAGGAAATGGGAAATATTTTAACAGGAAGATTAAATGTATCTTTAAATACAGAACTTAAAAGGAAGAAAGGGATTTGTTCAATTGACACACAGGAGGAGTTGTAGGAACCTTAGAAACAATTTGTAAAACCTCATTAAATGGTAGAATGTTCTGCAAATCCATCCAGTTTTCCTGAAGAACTTTGGACCTTCCTTCTCCCTCTGTCTGCAGTGATTTATTGCTGTGTCCATAGAGCAGTGACCAGCTGCCGGCCCCACGGGCTGCGTCCTGGCACCCTGGGGTATGGTGTGGGATATAAAAGCAGTCAGGTCCCTCCTCATAACCAGTTCTGATTCTCCCAGTTTTCCCAGTTTCCCTGTGAGGCTCATGTTAGTGGAAGGGATGGAAAGAGCAGTGGATGCCTTAGGTCAGAGGTGTGACTTTGAGGGTGATCTTCCTTCTGCTCTGGAAACGTCACCTCGCGTCTCTGCTGCAAAGTGGCTTCTTTTCCTCACCTCCTTGTGTTGAGGTGCTACAGAAAGGCCAGGGGGATGGTTTTGCTGTTCTCTCCTCTCTCAAGAGCAGGCTGGGAGGGGACAGTGAGGAGCTGCAGGGTGGGGGGTGGTTGCCAGAGAAGAAGTGCCAGGGGGTGACAGCTGGGACGGGGCACCCTGGCAGTGGGAATGCACCCCCAGCCTGTCCAGCCCTGCTGTGAGTGCTCAGTGTGCTGCAGCCTCGTGCCTCCTGGGATGTCAGGGGAACACTGCAGGTTTTGGAAGCAGCCCAGAGAGCAGCTGGGGTTTCTGGCACCTGGGAAGCTCTTGAAGATGTTTTTCATGCTTGACAGGCACTTGGATGTGCTGCTGCTGGAACAGGGATGTCCCTCCACTTTCCTCTCCCTTCTTTCTTGTGTGGGGGTGAGGGTTCCCCACCCTTTGGTGCTCCAGCTGTGAGGGAGACTCCCTGCACAAGGAGTCTGGGGAATGGCACAGCTCCAGGCTTTTCCAGGCAGTGTCCCAGCCTTCCCCAGCGGGCTGGCAAGGCGACCTTGACTTGTTTCATGGAGCAGTCAGACCCTGTAGCAGCTGCTGCTGCTGCTGAACACTGGCTTCATGCTTCTCAAGCCTCCTTCTCTCTGATGGCAGAGGATATAGATGTGGGGGAGAAGGTTTCTTATCAACCTCCTTAAGAGATTGCAATGTCCACCTGAGGGTGGCAGCAGAATGGAACCCCAGCTCAAATCCTCTTCCTCCTGTGACCTCTGCCTTGTGCCCACAAGGGAAGGGCTGTTACAGGTACCACACAGCAGAGGGGCTGGGATTCTCTCAGGATGGAGCTTTATCAAACCCTCAGCACTGCTGAACTGGTGGCTTTTAGGTCCTGTTTTGGAGCTAGGGGAGAGCTCAGCTTTTGCTGGAAGGAAGGGCCAAAGCAGAGGACAGGGGCTACCCATGGTCTGGGGGAGCTGGGGAAGGAGAGGGAGACAGAAGGAAAGGGAGGGGAGATAAAAGGGTTGCTTCTCCATCTCATTCCCCATGAGGGTGGCTGGGGAACAGCCCACAGTGTTCCCTCCCTGCAGAGGGTTTTCTGCAGAGCTCCCTGCTCCACCAGGAGGGAATGAGAAAGCAATGTCAATTATATGTTTGAAATGTCAACAGAAGGGCTCTGCAAGATTGACTGTAGTCTCATGAAATATTTCATTCTTTCTCTCCTTATGAAGAGAGACGTTGTTCTGGATGACAGATAAATTCAGGAGGAACAGGGCAAGGGAGGAGGGGGCAGAGGGGGAAGAAGTGTGCAGGGAGAGGGAGGCACCGGCTGTCTCCCTCTCTCACTGTACCCCTCACAGGGTGCCTCTTACTCATCATGGGAAATATGGGCTCTTGCTTCATTATCTCAGCCTCCTTTATTTCTATCAGCTTATTTTCCCTTTCTGCTGCTTTTATCTCTGCATAGATGCCTGTTGCAAAGCCCACCTGCACTCTGCCCCCCCAGCCCCTAACAGCCCTGGCACAGCCCACCCCAAAGCATGGGGACAGCAGTGGTGGTACAGGGCCCTTGGTGGGACAGCCACAAGGGAGCCAAATGTGTTATTGTTTTGGTTTGAAAAGGCAGTGTCTGCTAAGGAAGGCAGGAGCCTTCCTTGAAATGGAAAATATAAACCCCCTCCCTCTGAATTATTGTAATTTTGAAATTAAAGGGCTCTCAGGCAAAGATATGGGAATAGGGATTACAGTTCTTTATTAGAAAAATTTAAAATACAAATGCAGTAGTACAAACAAAAAAAAAATACCCAAACCACTGCCAGAGTCAGAATAGGACCTGACAGCCTGTGGGTCAGGGTGGCAGCAGTGCCCTTCAGGGGGGCTCAGCCCTCCTGCAGTGCCAGCTGTGGTTCTGCTGGAGCAGGGATCCTGCACAAGGGGGGAGTTTTCCTCTGCAGCTCCAGGGCTGCTGGAGATGGGCCTGGGCTCCCTCTGGCAATGCAGGGCAGCAGAAGCTGCTCCTCTGGGAATGCACTGGGCAAAGGCTGCTGGGCTGTCCCAAAGCTCAGATTGGATCCAGGTAGGAATGCTTGGCTCCTCCCCTGGGCAGAGCATCTCCCATGGGATGATGGAATTTTATCAGCCATGCAGGAACACTCACTAGCCCATGAACAGAAGATAATTAATAGCCCATTAACATCAGAGATCTCCTGGAGGGAGGGTTGGTTGTGGAAGAGATAAAGAAAACTGCCCAGTTAACAGAAGAGAACTGCCCCACCTCTAACAGATGGGAAATAGAATACACACCCCCAAACCATATCTTACAACCTAGGACAGACACGGGGGTAGTGACCAGGATAGCATTTTCCTAGGCCTGAAGGTTTTATGCTGCCCAGGAGTTTGGTCTTGCTTTCCAACATGAGGTCTGATGCTGGAGATCCAGGGGGACAAACAGGCTGAGGCAGAGGGGGAGGGCAAGGAAAGCATTCCCCTTTTCTGCTCCCTACTCAGCACCATCATCTGCTCTGCTTCCAGAGGCTCTCTGCCTGTCCCTCTGCCTGCTGAGGGGAGCAGGGGGACAGCCAGGGCTCTTTGGCACCCTGCCCTGCCATCAGCACGTGGTGACAGTGACAGCTGATCTGGTGGCTCTCCCTCACTCCCACCAGGGCTGGCACTCTGAGTGGGACAGGGCTGGATGTCTGCAGAGAAGCTCACCTGGAGCCTCCAGCATCTGGTAAAGGCAGTAACAGCCACAATCCTACTGAGGCCATGTGAGCGGGGCCAGGAGTGGCTCAGGAAGCATCTCCCCACCCCTGCAGCTCCTGAGATAGAAAGAAGTGAGTTCCCACCAGCATCAGAGATGAAAAATTCCAATATCAATAAAAGAATAAAAATCTTGAAAGCCCTCCTTTTGATTCCACTGAATAAGGGTTTTTAAATATGCTTTCAAAACATTTTGATAGTTGCTTTTCGTTTCTAGTTCTTTTTTGCAAACTATAAATTATCTGAGATTTATTAACCTAAAAATTGATTCTTTCTTATTTCAAATGTGTCAAAAATGGGACATTTTGACTTTTTGAGCCTTTTTCCAGGATTTTTGTGAAGTGGATAATTTGTCACAATTGATCCTTTTTTGAGAGGCTTTGAATTTCAACAAACTGGTATTTACTGCTGAAAACACAGTGAGCTGACAAATTCCCAAACCAGCCACTGTGATTTCAGGTTTCCAGAGCAGAGTGGAGGAAGGTTTAGGTACATGACAAGAGCTTTAGAGCCTGGATGGGGATGCATTCTGAGAATGGGCACTTCCTGGACTTTTCCAGCTCTCTGTGCAGAGATCTGGAGCACTCCAGTGTCCCCTCCTGAGTCTCCTTGGGCCACAGAACAACTCCATGACTCCACTTGCAGCTCCCCACAGAAACCACAAGCACTGGCATCACTGGCACCCGTGCTGCTGGACTCACTGCAGCATTAAACCTTGATAAATGCTTTTAATATTTAATTGGTCTTTAAAAAACATAAATAGGCAGGATATTAAATGCAACTCCTCAGGCAGAGTAAGGCGAGTAATGAATGTTACCCGCGACTGGTGGCATCTGCAAAATGCTCTTTTAGTGTGGTTTGAAACCAAGGGCTTGGGAGGTGTTTCCTGCTCTTGTTTCCCAGATGGAGTTTGTGGGTGCTCACATGGGTCTTTCACTTTGGAAATGGAATGTGGGATTCCTTACACACCCTCCACTGTGTCTGCTGATGAGGCCACCAGAGGTTCTCCTGCTCCAGCCTCCGTCTGTGGTCTCAGCCAAGCATGAGGTGGGAGTTCCAGCCATTAAAAACAGTTTCCTAAGGGTCCAGCAGTTTTTGTGCCATTTACAGTAGTAGGTGGGGGCAAAAAGCACTGGGACGTTCAGACTGGAATAAGGCCACAGAGCCAAATTAGGGCTCTGAGTCCCAGAGCACAGTGCACACTGCAAGTTTCATCTGCTCAGAATGTTGCAGGATTTGCCCACAAATTCCCACCTCCAGCTGTGACAGGTTTTCAGAGGGCTTCAGCTGTAGCACCACATGTCCTGGAGTCAATCCATGCCTTGGGAAGTCAGGTCCACTGCCCCACTGTGACATGAGGTCACAGTCAAGAGCTTCAGCCTGGCTGTGGGCAAGTTATGGACTCTGCAGTGGGTGTACAGGCAGGTAACCCTTGGGAAAACAAAAACAAAGCCCTACTCAAACACCTTTTGAAGTTCACTGGAGGTTCAGCTATGCAGGAACAGCACATTTAGGTTTTAGGGGAAGCTGGGGTTCAGTCATGATCCCCTCAGCAGCAGTCCTCCCAGGGAAGGTGGCAGGGATGCAAGGAGCATCCTGCCCTGCCATCTCCAGCACACATGTACAACCATTCCAGTGTCACCAGCACGAGTGGTGGGTGAACCTCTGCACGTCTCCAGGCCGATTTTTCAATCAGAGGAACACTCAAGCTGCCCAGAGTTCAGGTACTTGTCTCTCTGATGCCACTCCAGTGAGTTCAAGTGGCCTGAAGATCCCAAGGGAAGAAGCTTTGCTATGGAGTTGCTGTTGCCTGGGGCTCTTGGGCTGGGGGTGGCACCAAAATAGCCACTCTTCCAGCTCAGCTCCCTGTTGTTCACCCACAGCAGTGTCTGAGCCACCATCAGCTGCTTCTAAATATGGAGAAATGCTGCAGGCCTTCAGCAGCTACGCTGGGGAGCTGCTGCTAAACGCCGTGGAATAATGATCCTGCTGCTGGGAGGCCTGGAAGAACAGAGGAGACAGGAGGGAGCGGAAGCAGCAGCCACAGCAGTAACAACCGAGGAGCAATCCAGCAGGGAAAGGCTTTGATCTCAGGGCTGGGAGACAGGTCTGCTGTCTGCAGGGGATTTTTCCTGCACAGGTTGTGGAAGGATCAGGGGTTTGTTGGAGGGAAGTAAGAGGCAGGAGCTACACCCCACCCACACAGTATTGTGCCCACCTCAGCCATGTTCTGTGTGCAGCAGGGACATCCCTGCATGGCCACATCCTCCAGATGGAGTGGGTGGGGGTGGCTGCAGGTCTGCATCAGCCAGATCTCACAGCCCTGCTCTGTCCCACTGCCACCCTGTGCCAGCCAGCAGGGCAGTAATTCCCAGCCAGGAGACACACACACCGCACATTCTCCTCTCATGGAGCTCCTCAGAACCCACCCAGAGCAAGATGGAAGCAGGCACCTCAGTCCTGCAGGAGCCGGCAGCATCTCTCTGCCTTTTCCTTTCTCTCTTTTCTTTCCTCCATTCATTTGTGTTCTCCCTCTTCTGCAGAACCAAAACATTTTGGAGACTCTGCACTCCGTGCTAGCCTATTATTCACAGAACCTCCTATCTCCCTGCTTCAGGATGCTGCCTGGATCCGACCAATTACCAGCTCCCTTGATGTATAACACCATAAAACCCTTAACCTCATTATAGAAAATTTCTTTTGAATGGCCTTTAAAAACCATCTCATTACACAGGAAGAACTGTAATTACCTTTAACGAGACTGAGATATTGTGCGAGCAAGTGCGTTTGGGCTGTCAAAACAGGAGCAGTGGGAGATCATCTCCAGCCGTTTTCGCCACAAGGGCAAACACTTTGTAATTCCCTCCCCTGCGCCGCTCCTCATCCTAGACCTCCCCCTGCCCCTCTCTCCTCCTTTCTCCACACCTTCCTTGGGCAAACACAGCTGCTCATGGGGCTCTGCTTCCCAAGGCAAAGTCCATCTTCCCCAGGGTTTGTCTCTGAAGCTCTGGGTGTGTGCAGTGTCAGCAAAGCTCTCGGTGTGGATGCTCTCAGAGAGCTTCTGTTGTTATGAATGGCACGTGAGCAGCTCCAGTGATTCCAGCTTTATTGGAAACACTCGAGGCAGGGGATCCATGGGGGTGTGCACTCACCAGTGCTGCTCCCAAGATGGCATGGAGGGTCTGGCCTGGAGGAGCTGGGTCTTCTCTCCTCACGAGAGTCTCTGAGTAGGTGCCTGTTGGTTTCAGATCCCAGTCTTTATACTGCTCCTGGCCTGCTCTGGTTAGGGTTGTTAGGAAAATTAATCCACAAACACCAGAGGTTTCTGTCCAAAAAGGAGACAGAGGAGTCCTTTTTGGCTTTATTCCAATAAAGGGAGAGGCCATGGGACATTCCCCTGGAGTCTCTCCAATTTTTGGAGGACACAGCCTACTTTTTATCCTAATTTCCCACATTTCCCTTCTCTCTTTCCCCATTGGCTGAGGTACTTGAGAGGTACAGACTCCTTGATATGCCTGATACTGAAAATTTCCCTCTAATGTATAACCCTCCTTTTAATTTTTACGGAATTTAGGGGTTTTTCCCCATTGGCTGAGGTACTTGAGAGGTACAGACTTCTCAAAATGCCTGATACCAAAGATTTCCCTCTAATGTATAACCCTCCCTTTTAATTTTTAACTCTTATGGAATTTGGGGTTTTTCTTCCCCATTGTTTCTTTCATCTTTCAATGTCTAATTTAATTTATCAGCAAACCTAAAGTTTATTTGTAAAAGTAAATATCTTTTTCCATTCACCAATCAGAATCCTTCCCATTATTTCTTTTATCTCCCAGTGCTAGTTTTATCTACCAGCAGACCCACAGCTTGTTTGGAAAGACAAATCCACTATTGCTCTCGGGGTGATGAAGGTGAAAAGTTCTGACTCGGGTCTTTGATGTTGTCTTATGTTCTCTCTGGTTACAGGTGTTGTTTCAATTCTTTATTTGCATGGTGGTTCATTGTTCTAGGGGTTTTCTCTAGGTAATCCTTCTCTGCTAAGTCTTACGGGAGTTTCATATTTGCTTGTTAGGTGATGTAATCTCCTTCATGGTCTCGGGTGGTTTGCCATCTTACATGAGAGTGGGAGCAGTGGGGATTCACATAACTACAGACATCTAACAAGTAAGAGGGATCTTATACAACTACAGAATATTGAACAATCAGCTAAGAGGGATTTACATAACTATAGAACATTCAACTAACATTGGAACTTTATATTAACTTCTTCAACAATGAACTTTATATTTATATTGGGTGTGCTGGTAGATAAAACTAGCACTGGGAGATAAAAGAAACAATGGGAAAGATTCCACTGATTGATGAATGGAAAAAGATATTTGCTTTTACAAATAAACTTTAGGTTTGCTGATAAATGAAATTAGACATTGAGAGATGAAAGAAACTATGGGGAAGAAACCCCCCCTAAATTCCATAGAATTAAAAATTAAAAGGAGGGTTATACATTAGAGGGAAGGAAATCTTTGGTATCAGGAGTTCTGGGAAGTCTGAACCTCTCAAGTACCTCAGCCAATGGGGAAAGAGAGAAGGGAAATGCAGCCAGGAAATTGGGATAAAAAGTAGGCTGTGTGCTCCGAAAATTGGAGAGACTCCAGGGGAATGCCTCATGGCCTCTCCCTTTATTGGAATAAAGTAAAAGGACTCCTCTGTCTCCTTTTTGGACATAAACCTCTGGTGTTTGTGGGTTAATTTTCCTAACAATATCAATTCCTTCAGCAGTGTATTCTTTACATCTCTGGTCCTTGCACTCAGGGCTGGGCTTGGCCAAGTGGAGCCAAGAAGGTGATGATGTGGCTCCAGGGACATGCCACCGTCACAGCTGAGGGATGACAACTTTCCCAAGCAAAACCATCTGGTGTGACAGGGAGGGCTGAGGGTTTGCCTTCACCATCTTCCAGCGAGGAGAAAAACACCTTTTTTGTAGGGCAGACCCATCTCTGCTCCTTCCAGCTGTGGTCTCTAGTAATCTGAAGGGCAGGAGTGTGTCCCTGAAGTCTCTTGGGATTTGGCTCTTTGCTGACATGATACAGGTAATCTCTGGAGGGGTTAAGTTTTTTTCCTTTCTGCATGTGTGACTCAAATAAAGATTTTTTTTTTTTTTCAAACAAAATTTTTTCGTTGCCATCTGTCACTAATGTTAAGGCACTCCTTTGCCTGGATCCATTTTTTTATGAAGAAAAAATAAAAATTTAACATTATTTTAGAAAAATCTGGTTATTGCCAGAGCAGTGATATGTTCCTTTCTTGGGATGTTGCAGTGTAAACCTCTGGTGTTCATCCCCAGGGCTTCCCCCACTACACAGCTCTGCCTCCTTCTCCTGTTCTCTCCTGGGGTGTTTCTGGGTGTTGCTTCTTTATTTCTGTCTTTTTATTATTTTTACCTCTGGGTCGGGGTCTTTTTTTGGGTGTGTTTTGGTATTTACAGAGAAGCTCAGGACAGAGAGCTCAGCTGGCATGAGTCAAGCTAATTGTTCACAGCTGCTGTTGCCCTAATTGCCCTAATGGCCCTAATCACCCACACCTGGAGCTGCCCCACTCCTGCTCAGAGCCCTGTTTAACCTCAGGACTGGCCCCTTCATTTTTTTTCCAGACCTTCGTGGTAGGTGGATGTGTGTTCTTGGGCTCCAGCCTGTGCATTTTGGGGCCTCGTTTGTTGCTGGTGGGGGACCTGGCTGCAGCTCCGTCCTGTTGTTTTTGGAGCCATGGGCATGTGCCCTGTCACAGAAGGCACCCACTGCTCCTGGGCTGCCCTCCCTGACAGGACAGCCAGGGCTGCACCCTGCTGCTCTGGGGACACGTTTCTGCTGCCAGCTGGTGAGTTTTGACCCCACAGTAGGGGAGCTCCTGCTGTTGGAGGCCCTGCCTGTGAGGAGGGCCCGCTCCTGGGGCCCTGCCTGTGGGAAGGGCCCGCCCGTGGGGCTCCCTCGCCAGAGGGAATGCCAGTGTTACACAGAGGGGGCGTCCTGCTTTATTTTGTGTAAGGTGGCTTTGCTGGCCAGGGGTTGAGAAAAGGCTGGGAGGAAGCAGGTGTGCTGTCCCTGCTGCTGCATGCTGGGCTTGCCCTGCTGCCTGCCAGCAGGGCTGGTTTTTCCTTTCATTCCCCTGAATGCCTTGAGGGAGGCCTGGACTCACAGTCAACTCTTACATCTACTGTGAAAAACGCCAATCACTTGTTTTTAAAATTTTAAAAGTTTAATACTAATAAAATGGTTATAAAAATAGCAATATAGTTAGAGTAATAATAATTTGAACAATTTGGATTTGGACAATATGAGACAATAGAAACAAAGAGTTATGGACGTCCAGGGTACCTTTTTCTGAGCAATATAAGCCTGAAAGAGGACACACGTTAACAGAGGATTAACCCTTAAGACAATAACCTGTTACATATTCATACACCTCATACATGATGCATAAATTCCATTCAAACACAGGATTCTGTCTGGTCAGTGTCAACTTCTTCCTCTTAATCCTAACGGTGTCTCAGGGCTGAGCAAGGTGGGAAGAAGCTGATTTCTTCTGATAAGAGGGCAATAAATTATCTTTCTCTGAAAGATTTAGGTGTCCTGTCGCTGCTCTCTGGTGTACCTCATTCCTTTCTTAAAAAAATATCCCACATCCATAGTTTCTGTTTTAACATGATGTTATAACCTAAAACTATATTTAACACACTACTTAAGAAAATTAATACAACATAACTTTCTAACATAACACATATAATATTCATTTTAATATTTGCTAAAAGCTAATTGTAAAATATGCATTTTTCACATCTATCAGACATGGTTAATAATCACCTTGGGTAGCTGCCTTCTCTGTCCTGTGTGTGTGCCCGAGGCTCTGGAAAATGATCTCTGTGCTTCCCCTACCTAAGCAGCAGCCTCAGGTCTGTGGCAGCAGTCAGGGCATTTCTGCAGCCTTCCTGCTGGCCTTTGTGCTGTAGGAGCACAGCCCTACCTTGTGCTTTCTTGTGACAGGAGGTTTTTATTGGAGGCTCTGCCAGGGCGGCCAGGTCCCCTTGCAGCAGCAGCTGGTGTGTCTGGGAGCAGGGATGGGTGTGGTGCATCCCCAGGGAGCCTGCAGCAGGAGCTCTGCCTCAGAGGGTGCCTGGGCAGCCGGTCCTGGTGGATGTGCAGCTTGTGTTGGCTGAGGAGTGTTCCTGTCCTGCTCCAAGCACCCTCTGGAGAGGGCTCTCTCAGCCTCCATGCCTCTGACCTTTTCAGTGTGCTGCAATAGCATTGGCTGTGGAGCTGCTCGCTGTCTAATGAGCCTGTGGGGATTGGGGGGAAATGGGCAGCCAATAAAAATATGGAATATTGAAAAGGTCAGAGCTATTTGGTGGGGACACAATAACTCACCAAACTTCTCGGGCGTTGCATTTCTGGCTGCCAGCCCCTGGTGTGTGCCTGAGTGTAGGGGCTGTGGGCTTGCAGCTGGCTGGGAGCTGCATTGCATGTGCTCCTGGGGCAGGGCTGAGCTTTCCAGCTGTGCCAGGACCTCTGTGGGTTGGCACATTGGCTGCACCTCTGCAAGAAGGGCTGGAGAAACCCTTGTCCAGAAGGAGCCTTCAGGGCTTGGGCTTTGCTTGCACCTCTGTGGAGGGAGAGGCGAGCCTGTGGTCAGGGTGTTCTCTGGCATTGCTGGCAGGCTCCTGCCATGATTCCAGCAGCAGGGAGCTGGGTGACAGGGGCCTGTTTGAGGTTGTTTCAGTGTTGTGCTCTGGATCTGTGCCCCAGGTGTCACAGGCACAGGGACCACAGACCTTGTGAGAGCACTTGCTGGGGCTCAGGGTGCATCCCTAATAGCCAGCAGCTGAGAATGCATTCTGAGTCAGCTGTGGCTTTCCTGTGCCCCTCCTACTTGCTAAACAAGGGCAAAGCTCTCGTGCAAACCTGTGCTGATTTAGCAAATCTGTGCCTTGGGGGGGGTGGTGGGAAAAATGCATCCAAAAGTTCCCAAACTGACTCCATTTCTCCCGTGTTAGCACCGAGGGGAGTCTCCCCTCTCTGTCTCTGACCCCTTTTAGTCCTCAGCTCTGTCCCAACACATCTGTCAGCTTGTCCTCTGCCACAGGCTGCTGGCTGAGGGAGACCTCACCTCTCCAGCCAAGGTGCCTCTGATGGCCTCTGTGGTGGCAGAGCAAGGTCTGTGATCTTGCCATATGCCAGGTGCCAGGAGCAGAGGGAGAAAAAGGTCTTTTAAAAGCCATCACACCATTTCACCTTACCAAAGTTGTCATGGCAGTGGAACAGTGAGGGCTTTGTGACAGCCCTGTGCCTCAGTGTTGGCTACTGGGAAATCCCAAAGAGCACTTTGTGCAGCCCCCTTTCCTGTAGGCAGGAGGCATTTGGAAATGACAACTCATTGAGCTTAACAGTAAAAATTTAAGTTCTGGGAGTGAAACCAGAGCAGCAGGGGGAAAGTGCCAGGACTGAGCACTGGCAAAGCAGCAGGTCTCACCCTGGACGCTGATTCTTCTGCAGACTCTGTGCTCAGCAGTTGTGACTTAGGCAAGTTTCTGGCAGAGGAGACAGTGCTTTGTGCTGCTTTCTTTGGTTAGATGTGATGGTTGGATTATTCTGTGGGCTCCCCACAGCTGTGTGCCCAGATCCTGTGTGTGTCCTGACCCCAGCTGTGGGCACTGGGGATGTCTGCCCAGCCTGGTGCTTTTTACAGCCCTTGGCTTTGTTATTCCAAGTGTTGGTGTGGCGTCCTGGGGACAGTCTGTGTGATGTGTAGTTCAGTAAATATGTAATGGGGTCTTTTAGGGCTTTATTGCTTCTATGCAGCACTAATGTAATGCCATTTAGAGAGCTCTGGCACACCCATCAGCAGCTCAAGTGGAGCAAAGGAAGGATGTTCTTCCTCTCCAAGCCCATCATCTTCCCCACTTGATGCTCTCAGCCTTGATATAGTGGTCTAAAGGTGACAACTTGTCTCTGTGAGCACTCTGAGAAGCAGGCAGTGGGATCATTAGAAATGACTGTGGATTGGCCCTGTTTTAAAAGGGAGCAAAATATTTGGCCAAAGTCCCACTGGAGCATTTTCAGCTTTTGTGAAAACCTTCTGCTAGACAACTTGTTTCTAGAGTTCCTACCAGAATTGGGCTCTTGGGTTTCAGATAATCTCTGAGGAGCTGCAGGTGCTCTGTGGGGCTTTAGCCAGCCTAGGAGGTGTCACCAGGTCTTAGCTGAGTGTTGGATGGGGTTGGAAACACTGCCTTGCCTGGCATTCCCCTGCTTCAGGGCAGGACTTGGCTCTTGTTCCTCCCTGTGCCTATTTTGTAGGCTGGTCCTGGGCAGGGCTGCTGCCCAAGAGCAAAGCCTGTTCTGTGGTGAGCCTGGTGCCCCTGTCCCACACTCAGCACTGGGGGCTGGGACTCCCCTGTGGATGGGTGCTCCCTCTGGGTTGTAGGGGTGCTGTTACTCTGGATTGACACCTCAACAATTTGGGCTCCTAGCAGTTAATAACTGCAGTACCTAATTTTAGTGTAATGGCACCCATTCAATCTGCTGTTCCCAGACTCTGCAAGTGACATAAATTAATGTTACACAGAAAAAGTCAAGTTTCTAGTGTGAGATCAATAGATCATAATGTGGTGATATTTGAAAATACATCTTATTAGCAGTTCATATTTTGGCACTTTCCATGGATTCCCACGAGCTCCCTTCCCTGCTGCCCCAGGGAGCTGCTGTGCATGTGGTTGCTGACAGCATCAGTAGTCCTGTGAGATGATCCTGCCTGTGCTGGATGTCACTTTGTGGCTTTTATCCCTTGGGAAATGAATGGAAAGAGGTTGGAGTGCTGTTGGTCGCTGCAGGGCAGAAGCAGGAGCCTTTGGCATCTTGCAGCAGTTATGAGAAGAGTTTCTTTCTGAGCTGGCTTAGGGTGCCCAGGCAGGCAGACATTGCATGGTGCTGTTGTGAACCAGCCTGAAAAGTGAGGTAGGGTGGGAGCCCATGGCTGCTCTCCTGTCCTGGCTGAAGGCAGAGCTTCACTGGGAGGATGCTGAGCACACCTGGGTGAGCTGGGCTGTGCCTCTGGGTAGGTGAGCAGAGGCTTTGAGCTTTCAGAGCCCAAACAGCACCATTTACCTGCACTGAGGAGGAAGAGTAATGTGAGGGTCCCCCATGGCAGGGCATGGCTTTGCCTCAGCACAGTCCTTCTCAGCTCCAGCTTATGGGGCCTCTGCAGAGGTGTTTGACAGCTCCAAGTGACTTCCTTGAGGCCTGGGCTCAGGGTAAAGGCTGGTTGTGTTCTGTTTGGAGTCTCCAGTTACTCCTGTGCTTCTTGTCTCCTCCCCACGTGCAGGAGATGGTGCTGGGTTGATTTGTCTGCATGAGTCAGGCTCTTTGGCAAGGGGCTCCGAGCTGAGTTTTGCAGCCAGCTGTAAAAATATCCCTCGAGGGCATGTGCACTGCACCTCTCCCCTCCCAGCCTTGTGCTGCTTCCTCCTCCTCGGGAGGAAGCTAATCTCCTCTGCAGAGCTCACCATCAGAGCAGATTAGAGCAGCTCCCAGCTCCTCTGGTGCTGCAGGGGGATTGCCAGGATCAGAGGTTTGGATTGGAGCTGTGGGGGATGATCCCTCTTTCTGTAAGCCTGGGTGGGAAAGGTGCTGTGCAGCCATTCTGAACCGATGGAGTGTGCTGGAGAAGATGCACTTCCCTCTGGTCCCCAGAGCCAGCAGGGCTTTGCTCAAATGGAAGATGCTTGTGTACACTTCTGTAAGCAATGAAGTGACTCAGGTTGCCCACTCAGTCTTCTCTTTCCACAGACTGTTCCCAGAGTCCCTCCGGATGTGTCTGAAGCATCCTAAATAAGACCTGAGCGCTGTGCTCCGAGGTGGAGCTGCTCTGAGCTGCTCAGAGGAAAATAGGCCACTGCTTTCCTCACACAGGCAGGCATTTAAAGAGCCTGTGAGGGAGGAGTGTGGGCTTGTGGCTAAATCAGAAGTGAGGAGCTGTCCCTTCCTTTGGCACCTCACCTGCCTTCCATGAAATGGGGCCACTGGGAAGCCAGGCTGCAGGCTGGCTGGCTTTTTTTGGTAGCTTGCTTGGTGGCATTGGCTTTGTGGGTCGCTCCCAGCACCCAGCAGAAATCACTAGGGAGAAACAGCTCACTTTTTGCCTCGCCTTTCCAACCAGAGTTTCCAAAATGGCTCAGGTTTTTCCCTTTTCTCCCAGAAAAGTCAACAGCAAAACCTGCTTGCCTGAAGTGGGATTAGGCAATTGCCCTTGCAGGAATCCCAGTGTTGCTCCCCCGATCCTTTCTTCAGCCAGTTGCCCAGGCAAAGCATCTATCTCTGTCTTCCAACCTGAGAGGCTGTCTCTTCACTAATTAAATGAGGAATATCACCTCTTTATAATTGTCAGTTAATTTCAAATTAAAAAAGGGACCTGTCGGACCAAGAAGAACCTTATCCTCCCTCTGGGGACTGCCTTCCTTTTTATTTAAGTTTTTTTTCAGGCTGATAATTCCATCTGAAAGTCTCCTGTGATACTGTGGTAACCCTTGGATGCTATTCAAGTGCATCCTGGCCCCTGGCGTGTGCTCATTGCCTCCTAATTGCTCTAAATAAGTTGGGAATGATGAAATTAAAGTGCCATTGATATGAGGCAGCCCTGGCACGCTGCAGTTACAGGCATGTGAGGGATGTAGACAGATGGGGAGATGTTAGGATAATAGGTATTAAATGCAGATTTTACCCTGTTTGGGATCCCCATCTAAGCACAGTTCAACCTCTTGGTGCAGCAGGTTTGGCAGCTCCTGTGCTGGAGCCCCAGCTGAGCATTTGGCATGGGCTGGGGATGTGCTGGACATGGAACTGTGTGACCTCCCTGAGTTTCTGAAGGGCTCCTGGGTAGTGGACTCTCCAGGAACAAGGACATGCAAGATAACCCCGAGTCCACACAATGTCCCCAGTCTGTAAATCCTGGGCTGCTCATCCTTTGGGTGATGTGGTTCAAGCTGAAACAATAGATGTGGGGTGCTGGATGTGCACTGATTCATTGAATAGGGCTTGTTGTTCTCTTCATTCCCTTCATCTGTAATTTTGGAGTTGGGTTCAGGTTTCAAACCTGAAACAGCTGAGTTGGGGGTTCTGGTGTTGAACCAGAATGGGTAGCCCCCTGCCCTGGCGTGCAGGAAAGCTGGGCTGACACTCCAGTGAGCCTGGGATCAGCATTGCCTGCTCCTGACCCTGTCCTGGAGTGGGGATGTGTGCCCTGGGCAGAGGCTGGGAGCTGCTGGGTGTCATTCAGTAGCTGCTCTTGTGCTCTGCTCACCTGGAAATGTTGCTGCTTTTAGTGTCCTTTGCTCTGAGAGAAAGCAGACTATTTTTGGCATGTGTAGTCAAAGGGGGAGAACAGCACCTTGCTGGCTGGTGGTGCTGCAGTGTCCCATTGCAGCAGAGGGGCCTGGATGAGACCTGACTCCAGATCTTCAGCAAAGGCAGTTTTGTGACAATCTGTTCCCAGCCAGAATAGACTTTTCACATCACCCACAGGGTGAAAGTCATCCCAGTCCAGCAATTCCACACTCATCCCCATGACTCACTATCCCATCCCTGATCCTGCAGCAAGAGCTGTCTGGGCATGGTACCACGATGCCCAAGGAGAGCATCTTGCCCAAAGCAGCCCATTTTTGGGGCATACAGGGGTGGCTGGTCCCAGAGCTGCAGGTGAGGAGGAGCCTCATCAGTCTGCAGGCACTTTGATAGCCTTACAGGTGTGCTGGGCTTGGTGATTGTGCAGTTAATAGTTTTCTGAAGATAGATGGCAGGTACAGCACAGCAGTTTGCTTTCCAAAAAAATGCCAATCATTCTAATCACTTGCCTAAGATTTGGGTCAAGTCCAGCCACCTGGCTTTGCGTAATAACTCTTCCAAGTCTTCTTGAGCTAGTCTTGTGTAGCATTGGCATTCTCAGGACAGTTGAAATGGATGGGAGGTGCTCTGACATGGCAGCCAGCTGGCCTCCAGGATGGATGGCTGATTGCAAAGTGATGGAAAGTTACATTTGCTCGGTCTGAGCCAATTCTATTCCTGTCACTGGCCTTGGCTGTGACTTTGGCTTCCCCGTGGCTCATCGGATGCTCACCCTGCGGCATGCTCACCTGGAGCCTTTGGGTTGAGATGGCAGGATCCCTTGCTCTGGGCAGCCCTCCAGGCTCAGGGCTCATCTATCAGAGGAGTTCAAGACCTCTGAATTCTACCTGTTGCACATTTAAAGGCCAGAGGAGCAGATTTATGACTCTGGTCTGACCTGCTCTGGAACAGAAGCCAGAACTTGTCCCTGGCTGATTGCTTTGTCAAGTGTAGCAACTCTGGGCACGTGGTTCCCAAAGACAGGGGAGCTGCAGGGTCTTGGCTCTGCTGGCAGGCAGCAGAGGTCTCCAGGAGGCTCCCATCTGTTCCTAGCTGGGCTGCTTGCAGTAATCCCTTTGAGTAAGGAGTGCTCCCAGAGTGCCTGGGCCTGTGTGGGGTGTCACTGCCCGATTGCACAGAGGCTCATGGGCACTGCCTGGGCTGGTCCTGGTGCCTGAAAGGCCAAATGTCCCCAAAATGTGGTATCTCCAAGCAAACAGGAGTGGTTATGGTGGCTGTAAATCCCTACAGGCAGGAAACCCCAGTGTTTGGAGGGATTTAGGTGTAAATTCATTCAGTTAACTTTCTCAAAAGGATCTGTGAGCTGCAGGGTTGTCAGCATGATGCCACTTGTGCTTTCTGGATGGCCAGTCTCCCTGGGGCCCAGCACCCTGACGTGCCCTGCTTGTGTTCAGGGGTGTGCCCCCACCCTTTGCTGCTGCTCTCTCTGCTCCCAATTGCAGCCCCTCTACAGCTGAGCTCCCAGTACAGCACATGGAATTCTCAACAGAAGCTGAGGTGTGTGCTGTGACCTTGAGATCCATTCCCAGTGACTCCTTTTCTCCTCATCTTTCTTGCATGTCTGTCAGATCATCTCTGCTCTTCCTCTGCTTCCCCTTCCCTTGGCCACTTACAGGAATTGCTGCCTTGGGCAGGAGCAGGTCTGTGCCAGCTCCCACCAAGAGCCATCCCCTTCCCTGCATGGCTGAGCACAGTACAGGATGTCCCTGGACCTGCAAGGAAAAGCTCCTGGTGACTTCCACAGGGCCATGGAAGAGGGGGAGCACAGAGCAGGGCTGGCTCATCTGTGCCAGCACACTGGGTTTTGGCCTGGGCTGAAACTGGCTGTTCCTGCCCAGCATGGAGGAGAAGGAGGAGGAGGAAGGAGCAGTGCTGGGTGGAAAGCCCTGGTGAGCTGGGCTTGGCATGGCTGTGGGAGGAGGGAAGGAGCAGTGCTGACTGCTCCCAGGAGGAGCCACAGGAGCTGTCACCATGTCTCACCCCCTTTTTGGCAGCCCCAGCCTGCTTGGCCATCAAGAGCAGTTAAAAAGGCTGAGCAGGCACCAGGACTTGCTTTGCCACCAGAAACTGCTTGATGCTGGAGGCAGCTCTGCCTTGTTGGTCTGTGCCATGCACACTCTGGGCAGGGATTGGTCTGGGAGTTCATTTGGGGAGCAGATCCCTTGGAGTGCTGCCCTGGTGGTGATGGTGCATTTGTTGCATGAGAACTCTGCTAGCTGGGCCAAGCTTCAGTGTTTTGTGGGCTTTGCATCCCCTCCAAACAGGGCAGTCTCACCCCTGGCTGGCACTGGGCAGAGCGGGCTGCTCCTGGTCCCCACTTGCCACAGGTGCCCAGAGATGTGCTGGCATTGCTGGCCAGGGCACTGAGTGGATAGAAGGACTCAATTCCCGTCTTGATTCCTTGTGGCTGAGATTTCTCTCAGAGAGCCTTTCACCCAGAGGTGAAGTCACTCACCATGGCCACCTTCAGCAGCTGCTTCTGCATTGTGGGTTGTAAATGTCCCCTTAATTTAGTGCCTGCAGTGCACTAAAGCAGCAACCTTAGCACAGCCTCTGCATAATAACCAGAGAGGCTCTAGATCCTGAGCTCTGACACACAGAGCTCTCCTTGACTGCTGTAGTCCCAGGGGCTGCTGTCTCCTTTACCCTGGGTGCCTCAGCCTCCCCACCACACGCTTTTGAAAGATAACTCCCTGTAAAATAGAGAGATTTAGTCTGGTCCAGCTGGGCAGGCCAGTCCAGGCAGTAATGCACTCACATCCTAAACGTTCAATTCTTTTGGCTAAACTTCCCGGTGAAAGGTGGTTTTTTTCTCCTTCATGAAAGAGGATAACAGCTCTGACCTTGAGGAGAGAAATGAGGGTTCAGAGTTCTCTTTCTTTCTTTTTTTTTTTTGTTGCGATTTTTCTTGCAAAATATTCCAGTTGAGAGGGATTTTTTGCTTAACCAATTTATACCCAGTGGATAGATTTATTCTGTTCAGCTACCAGCCACAAGAAAGCCTTGTTATTCCCTGTGGCATGTGGGTTTTTTTTTTCCCCTCAATACTCATAAATACTCTTTGCTAACTATGAGTTTTTACTACTTGGAGCAGGAGGGACCAGGTACTCCTGCCCTGTTCTGATGCTGGAGGAATCAGCCTCCTGTGCTGACCTGACCCTGGGTAACCTGAGTGGTGCTTGGGATTGGTTGTTAAATATCCTTCTGTCTCCCCATGCCTGATCCAATTCTGCTCCCTTGTTATTTCCATCTCTCAGGGATAAAGGATCTGCACAAAATTACTTTTGTGAGCATCCTGGAAGCAAGAGGTGATTTGGAGGCAACGCTTCCGAGTCCCACCTGCTCTTCCTATGCCTCTGCTCCCAGCCAACACCCTGCTGTCCTGGCTTTTAGCAGGAACTGGGCAGAAAACTGTTTCTTGGTTTAGCATCATTGTTTAAAGGGAGAAGAGGAAAACGTGGAGGTTTGGTTTGAAATTATTTGAGTGAACGTGGCAGAAATGCAAGGTCTTGACAGCAGAGTTGGTTTAGATTAGGGTAGAAAAGAAATGAGGGGAGTTAAAATGAAAAGTGGGCTCAGAGGGAGGGAAAAAAGGCAATGTTTCCTTTCAAACACATAAAACCTGGCTGCTTTGATGCTGATGGGGCACTTGATACTCTTTGTGAAACCATTCCATATGACAAAGCCAGTTTTCTGGGCCAGAATTGTTGCTGGTGGTAGCTCCTTGAACCCCTGGTGCCTGCCTCAGTTTCCCTTCGTAGAATCACAGAGTGTTTTGGGTTGGAAGGGACCTTCAAGGACAGCCCCCTGTCATGGGCAGGGACACCTTCCATAGACCAGGGCATTCCAAGCCCTGGGCAGCCTGGCCTTGGACACTTCAGGAATTGGGGCAGCCACAGCTGCTCTGGGCAGCCTGTGCCAGACCCTCCCCACCCTCACAGGGAAGGATTCCTCCCTAATATCTAATCTCTTCTTCCCTTGTCTGTAGTTTTTCCATGAGGTTTGGGGCACTTCAGCTGCCTCATCTCTCCCTTCACCAGGGTGGGCTGGTGCAGGGGACCCACATGGTGCTGGCAGCACCTCCCTTGCTCTCTAAACTAAAGAGATTTAGTTGAGCTCTCCAAACTCATTGCAGTGGTGAGCCCGAGGCAGCATTCCTCCCCTCAGAGGCAGCTCTGTCTCTCTGTTTTTAGTTTCTTTGGAGCTCAGATTCTCAGCCTCCTTACCTCTCCACTGGTGCAATGTTTCAGGAACAGATGGGCTTAATTTCCGATTGCCACCCCCTGAACTTGGGAGGAGGTTTGAGTTTGGAGCCAGTCTGCCTCTTGTTCCATGTGAGTCCATGAGGCAGGCTCTTGCCTGCCCTGCCCCTGTGGCCATGGAGCCAAGGACCCGGCAAATTGCCCTCTCTGGGATGAGAGAGGCTCTCAGAAGGAAGATTTTCCCTCTCAGTGGATAAATCCATCTCCATGTTACCTTAGCAGTGGCAGCGGCTGAGCATCTTCTTATGGGTTGATACTGCTGAGATGCTTAGTCTAAGCTCCATCTAATCCTCTTTCAGGGAGCTATCAGGCTGGTGATCTCCTACAAACAGGTTTTCCAGCACCAGCCTCGGCATTTTGTGGTTTGTGATCGTGCTGGAAGGGTGATGGTCCTGCTGCACCTCTGCTGCTGCTCCTGAGCTGAACCAGAGGTGAAAGGGAAAAGGAAATGAACCTACAAGTTTCTCACTTGAGCTCTGGTGGAGTTTGCATTTAGGTGTCTACTCCTGCTTTTATAGGGGCATGTGATCTCCTTATCCAGCTTCTTGTGGAGCATAAATCAGATTTTTATAACTGATTTTGTGTTGGATTAAAGCTTTGGGGTGGTTTTTTTGAGAGCACCCTTATGAATCTGGCCTAATGTGCTCCTGCCAGTGTACCCTGGGAATCTTGTCACTCTTTGGGAATCAATAGCAGATGTAAAGCAGATTTAAGGTATTTCCAATGTCCTTCTGTGTGTCAAGGCCCAAAATTCAAGGCAGAATTTAGAGGTGCTGCAATGTGCTTGAAAACTCTTGGACTGGTGAATTTGGCAATCGAAGCCTGATTCCTGCTTGCTGAGTGGGAGCCTTGTGTGTGGTTGCCCTCCATTGTCACATTGTCACCCAGACATCTGCATGGGGACAGAGTCAACTGGCAGCAGTGCTGGCACAAGGCACTTATGGGGACTGGCACCCAGGGCATGGAGAGAGGAGGCTGTGAGATCTGCTGTTGGTAAGATGTGATCAGCACCAACCTGCTTGTTAGACCTCACTCCTGGGATCTGGTTTGGACCAGTTTAGGGATGGACATTGTCCCACCTGGAGCAAGATGAGCAAAGCCCATTCTGCCATGGGCTGGGCTCCCTGCAGGGAGCACTGGCCAGGGGTAGGAGTGAGCAGTCCCTGGGGGAGAGGGCAGATCCTTGGGCACTGCTGCTGATGCCCGAAGGAGCTGGAGCAGAGGCTGGATGGAGTTAAGGGGAATAAAGTGGAGATTTACTGAAGTGCCCTCAAAGGGCACACCCTGGCAGTGCCCAGATGGCTCCAAGATGGAAGCAAAACAAGGCTCAGTCATGAGATCTCACATTTTTATAAGTTTTAGTCCATTTGCATATAGGAGTTAACTGTCCAATTAACAGCTTCAAATGACGAAGTTTCATCCTCCTTGCTTGCTTTCCCACCCTCCTCTTCTCACATTGTTTATGCTTTGGGCCTGAAGTTTGAAGAGTCTCCAGTCCTTGAGTCTCCAGCTAGAACAGGATTGTTTTGTCTCCACCACCCTGTGAAAAGATCCCAGTAACACTTAATATAAAGCTAAAGCTGCACACCAACACAGAAGAGAACAACCCCAAGGTATCACTGACGCTGTCCCCTTCCTCCTGTCTTGCAGGGCTGTGTGTCTGGGGCTGAGCCAGGTGCCCCCTGCTCTGTGCTGGGTCCCATGAGACGGGCAGGACCCCCCTGTCCCTCGTGCCCGGGGCTGCAGCGCCCGGCTCTGCCCCCCCAGAGGAGCTGCAGAGAGCTGCTGCCACGGTGAGTGCTGGCCTCTGGCTTTGCTTTGTGACTCCTGGCTCTGGCTTTGCTTTCCCAGGACACCCCCCTGCAGAAGGGCTGCTCCAGGGCACTGTTCCTGCTGACTCCGTGTGCGTCCCCGGCTGCAGCGGGGTCACAGCGTGGGGCACCTGTGCCAGCCTGCAGAAAAAAAGCTCTCAGGGAACAGCTTATGCACCAAAAAAATTCAGGTTTCAGTCAACAGACTCAGCTCACGAATTCAGGTTGTATTTAGCAAGTGGCTTTGGCTGGGAAAAAAAAAAAGTGAAACACTGAAAAGTTTGATTTTGACATTTTCAAAATGAAACCTTTCAGCCATCTGTTTCAACATGACATTTCATTTTGATTTTTTTCTAGGTTTTTTTTTTTTTTTTTCCCCAGGGTGGAGGGGAAGCCACCTACAAACAAAATGAAAGCTTCACTTCAGCCCAAACAAAATGTTTCATTCAGCCTCAAATTATTACTGGAGCTTTAAAATTTGGCAAAGAAAAAAAATACTTCTTTGGTCATCCTGAATGACTTTCTTTTCTCTGTTTAATCACCAGGACAAAAGAGAAGCATGTGAGGGAGTGGGAGCTGTGGGGCCCATGGCAGGCAGCGTTGGGGGTTTGTGAGTGGGAGCTTGGGAAGAGCCTGTGGTGGCAGAACATGCTGTACCAATGACTTTGGTGATGGCAGAAGCCTGTGGGAGCCAATTTTAGCTACAGCAGAAAGCTCATGCTGGAGAGGAGAGTGTGCTGTGCTGAGCCCACCTGGAGCCAGCACCTCCCAGGCTCTGGGGGTGGCCCCAGTGTCCAGAGCTGTGCTGGGTGCCAGAGGTTCAGTGGCAGGTCTCACCCAGTGCCATTCCCTCCCTGTTACCTGCTTTCCCATCTGCTCCTTGGGAAAGCCCACTTTGGGGATTTTGATAAATGGGAAGGAGAAGGGACCTTCTGCTCTGCCCAGAACCTTTGAACAGGAGAAATCACTCTGGGGATGGAGGAGAGCAGGAAGGGACTGGGGGAGGAGATCAAGCCCCTGTGAGAGGAGCATGGGCTCCTCTCAGCCCCCTGATGGCAGGGAGCAGGTGATCTGACCCCTGTCCCAAATCCCATCATGGCTGGCACCTGGGTAGCACTTCCACCACCCAGCTCAGCTGAAACTAGCCAGCTGGAGAAAACAGCTGTGCTTTTCACTTTCCTCACCCTCTCCACCCCAGTCTGCCCTAAATGTGACCCTTCCCAGCCACACAGAACTGTTGGATGTGGAGGAAAGTGCTGGAAGGGGGCTGTGCTTGGTGGGGGCTGCTGGATTCATCGGATGGGGTTGTGCAGGTTCATGCCCTGTGTCAGGAAGGAGCAATGGAGGCTGAATCACAGAATGAGAATAGGAAAGCCCCAAAATCATGCCATGAAGGAAAATCTGTGCAGCAACACGAGGGGCTGCAGGAAGGCTTCCTGGGCTGATTTCCTGGGAGGAGTGTGCTGCTGGCACATCCTGGCTGCCCACAGCCTGGCTGTGCAGGACTCCCACTCCAGCAGGAAGGCTCAAACACAGCAGGCAGGTGCTTGGGAGCGTGGTGGGACAGCAGGTGTTCAGGATCTGCTCACACGTGCTCCCATGCTTCTGTCAGCACTGGCTCCCTGCTGGAGTGCTGAGGGGTTGCTGCCTTTGTTGCAGAGGAAAAAAACCTGGCTGTTCAGAGGTAGGTGAGATCAGAAGGGATCATGGCTGCTGCAGGTCTGAAATCAGTGTCTGCCCTTGTTTGGAGGGGAGCTGGTTGTGCCCAAACCTCTGTTAGCAGTTTTGTAGGTAGCTGTGACCCCAGGGTGTGGGTGGCAGGACCTTGTCCCTGTGGGCTTACCCCAGAGGGAATCCCTCCACCCTGCTTTGGGAGAGTCTTTCCCCAGGCCCTGAAACTCCAGAATTGTGTGCCTCTGGGGTTGCATTTACTGTTCCCATCTTCCATTCTCCTTCTCTGTTTTCATTTCTCTCTCTTTTCCCCCCTTCCTCCATCTTTATCAGTAGCTAATGAAACAGGCAGGGAGAAACCCTATTCGTACAGTAATTAAATTTACTTAGAGGGTATTCAGCTGGAGTAATGAGAAGTTTAATTCAATGATTAGTTTTTTCTTTCATTAATTAAAAATGGAACAACGGTGCAGTTACAGTGGGCTGCATTGATCCTCCTTGTGGAAAGCTGCTGGTGGAGAGGAGGAGGAAGGAAGGAAAGCTTCTCATTTTATCTTCTCTGGATGCTCTCCCCACACACAGATGCCTCTATTGTCCCCTGTTCCCAGCTGATCCCTTGCCCAGGTGTCCCTGAGTGACTTTAGGTGAGGGGTGCTCGGGGTGGTGATGAAGAGAGCAGTGGCACAGTTCCCCACACGGGTCCTCTCCCCAATCTGTCCCCAGCCTTTCAGTTTAAAATTGGATCTGAAATATTTGCTGTGGGTGGAAGAT
Source organism: Molothrus ater (assembly GCF_012460135.2). Taxonomy (NCBI): domain Eukaryota; kingdom Metazoa; phylum Chordata; class Aves; order Passeriformes; family Icteridae; genus Molothrus; species Molothrus ater. Next base: position 3,846,286 of record NC_050490.2, read on the forward strand.
TGAAAAGCAGGTCCCAGCCCACAAGAAGTTTGGGGTGGGAGAGTTGTTTTCCATCCTTGCTGAACAGATTTTGATCCATTTAAATATGTTAAACTCATAAACATGTTTTTAGTCTTTTAAAATAAGTGATGTGTGAAAGCAAAAAATAAACCAAATAAGTAATTTCCCGTTTTTCCAATGCCTTCTGCAGGATCTTGAGCAGTGTTAGGACCTCAGATGTCCTTTGAAGCATGATTGGGCAGGTTCTGTTCCCCTAAAGCAGAGGCATTTGTGCTCCACGTTTTCACACAGATGGACTTTTTTTGGTAGCATTGGGGATTTTTGTAAGATCTGCTTATGTATGAGTTCCTAAGGAGGAGTAGACAGGAATAACCCCCAAAAAACCAAGGCACCATTAACTGGTGTCACACATCCTGTCTGTGCAGGAGCTGTGCACAGAAAGGGGCTGGGCGGGTGAGCAAGCTCTGCCTCCCCTCACCTGTGCCCTCCCTGCCCACCTGTCTGCCAGGTCCTCTGCTGCTCTGGGGGCTGTGATGGTGAGAATTAGCCAAGGCCTGGGGCACCAGCACCTGGGTTTGAAGCCAGTGAGAGCCAAGAGCACTCAACACCTCTGGAAATGGATGCTTTAGCTTTTCCTGGCTTATCTTGGGGGTGACAACTGCTCCAGGAAAGCTGGTAAGGGAGAGGCTCCTGGCCAGCCCAGCACTGTGTCCCTGTGCTGGGAGCACAGACAGAGTCCCATGTGGGACTGGAGCCCCTCCAGCAGTGCTCACACCTCCTGGAGGCTCCCCTGTGCCCCCTGTCTGTGGAGTGGCTCAGGACTCAGAGAAATGGCTTTTTATGGCAAGAAAGGAGGAATGCATCCCCCTGCTTTGACCTCATCTCCTGATACAGCAAAAATTGTACTGGGAGAGGGTGAATATGGGGTACTTCTCCTACCTGCAGCTCTTCTACCTCCAGCACATTTCAGCTGTGGTGGCAGTGGGAGGGAGCCCCAGGCTGGGTAAATTGGGGCACCCCAGTGCTGCCAGCCTGTGCACCCCTCAGCTGGACTGAGCTCCTGGCATCTCTCAGGCCCCAGCCTGTTGTCCCCAGGACTTACGGCAGTGTTCTGGCTGTACCACAGCATCTCCAAATCCCAGCACCATCTGTGGGAGAGGCCCCCTGGGTCCATAGGGTGCAGTGTCCCCAGTATGAGCCTCATTGCTGGGGTCCTGAGCTGTGAGAGCCTTTTGCAGCTCAGCCCTTTGGTGATGTTTTGCAGTTCCTGTGCTCTGTGAAGCATTTGGCTGGGATAGAGGGATGCAGCCAGGGACTGAGCTGCCTGGAGAGGCTTTTGGAAGGAAGTGTAAACCTGTGCTGACCAGTGAGTGACATCTAGACTTGTAATCAGCTGCAGCAGTGCCTTACAACAGTGTTTTTCCAAGGGGTTTTGCATGCATGTGCTTCTTCAGAGATCACTGCAAATGATTCCCAAGTGCTCTGGCCCAAATCTGTCCTGGTAGCTGTCAGCAGATCAATGCTCTACTAAGTACAGACCTGCTCTATTTCCGTGGGAAAATGGCTCTCTTAAGCAGTTCATTTTGGGCCTTCCAGCAGCAGGGCCACTAAATTTTGGTAGTTGTGTTTTTCTGTCTGTTATAGCTTGATTTATAACTTTTAAATATCAGCTTGGATGAAGATTGAGCTTCCCTGAGCTCAGTTTTGAGAGGGAAAAGCATTCACAGCTTTTTAATTTCTCTCCTGCTCGCCTCTCAAATGCCAGGTTTAAAACCCTACTTTTGGTTTCCTTTTTGTTCACAGTGCATGAGTGGAAAGCAGAGGAGAGGCCGAAGCCCAGTGCACACCTGGCATCTGATCCCCCAGCATCCTGCCTTCATCTGACCCAGGTAGGTGAGCTCAGAGCATTGCTGCAGGTGATGCTCACATGCATTTGTGGTGCTGAGTCCAGGGCTGGACTGGTTTCCATTGCCAAAAGTGTGGTAAAAATGCCTTTTCCTTCCCCCTTAGTCTGGGGTGGCTTCCCATCCCTGCTGGTGTGGTTGAGGCAGCTGGGTGCCTGTCTCCCATCCCTGTGGTGGGGATGGCTTCCAACTGGGACCTGGGGCAGGTGGGAGGTGTTCAGTCAGTCCATCGTGCTTGCTCAGGGGAGTGTTTTACCAGGGGGAGAGGCCTCTAAAATGAGTATTTGGATGGTGGTGATTTTGAGAAAGGGCTTTGTAAAGGGATTGTGTGACTCTGCTCGGGAGGGTTTGCTCCAGCTCGTGTTACATCAGGGAGGGACAAACGCTGCCCACATGGAGTGATTCAGGTGGACAGCTCGGGAATGCCGGGCAGGAGCAGTTTTATCCTCCAGGAGAGGGCAGGCGAGAGGGTCCTCCAAAAGCGCTGCCTTTGGAGATGGCTCTGCTCTCCTTGCTCGGCTCCCCCGGCTCAGCTCCTCCCCACGCTCTTGCCGGGACAGTTAAAAGAGGCAGGAGCAGCTTTGGGCTTGTTCTGCACATTCCCATCCTCAGCTGGCTCTGGGAGCTGTCAGCCTGATGCAGGAGATGCGTGAGACAGCAAACATCAGAGCTGGCTGGGCTGAGGTAATTTCCCAGCATGTCAGTCCTCGAGAGAGAATAAAAAGGATCTCTCGGTGAAGAGCAGAGTTTGGTTTCCTAATGAAAAAAAAAAAAATTAGGATGATTCAAGCATCTTTCATCTGCCACAGCTGGGGGAGGGTTTGTTGAAACTGGATGTTGTCCAAGGTAGTAGGAGATGGAGGAAAGTGCTGGCATCTCTGTTTGACAGGAGTGGTGGCACTGGGAGGGGCACTCCTACCTGGGCAGAGCACAGGGGCTCACTGGGGTTGCCCAGGGCTGGTGCTCCATGCCTCGTTCAGGGAAAAGAGAATCAGAACAGTGAAGCAGAACTCTTTCACACTCAGATATGTCATTTCTCCCTTATGTTGCTCTTTGCTCAAAGCAAAGAGCAGGCTGCATAGGCTCAACCTGGTGCATGCAAAAAAGGGACCTGTCCTTACCTTGCCTCACATTCCTGTGTGAGAGGAGCCTGTAGAAGGCATTTCCAGCTTTGCAGGGAGGTGTTTGTAGCTTCTTGTTACCGTTTCCTGTTTTATGGTAATCAGGAATGAGCCCAGACATCCCTCCCTGCTCCCACAGGTGCTCTGTGTGCATTGGACCCTGGGAGAAGCTGTGTGTGAAAGATGCTCCAAGGAGGAGCTCCCACTGTGTCAGGGCTGACAGAGCAGCTACAGGGACCATGGAAATAGCAGTTTTCTGTGAAAATACCTTCTCAACAGCAAGCTCTGAAGTGCATTTATTTTTAGTGATTGTCTCTTAAAACAAAATTCTGCTGGGAAATGATCCTGCTGGTTAAAGTCCTCCTGAAAATATAAGCACCAAGAGCCATCTGCTCTGTGTTTGGATTTGGGTGTTTTCTTTCAGAGTGCTCTTTGCAAAAACTGAAGGTTTTTCCTAAGAACAGTATATAGAAAACGAGGTGGTTTTAGTTTTCCTTCTGCTTTTTCCTTTGAGAAAAGGAGAAAAGTTTTTTTCCTAGGGAATTTGGGATAATGAGGGAGATGGGTGTGTGGTCAGTTTCTCAGGCTGCTCTGTCCACTAAGCAGTGCAAGAAGAGGGCAGCCAGGCACAGCTGGGGTCCCAAACACCCCACAGACTCCTGCCCTGCCCAGAAGCTTGGAGGGAAGCAGGATGTGGTGCTGGGAGCAGGGATCTCAGCCTGAACATCCAGCAGGCACAGAAGCTCTCTCCTCAAGGAGCCTGCAAACCTTGGGCTGGATGATGTGGTCAGAGGCTTTATTTAGTTCTGAGCCTGAGTGGATTTTTAATGCATGAATTTTTAGTGTTCAAACTGAGTCGATCTTTGAACTGCTGTGGTTTCTGAGGGATGTTTCTCTTCCTCTCTGACTGCATGTGCCATAAATGCTCCCAAAAAATCCCCCATGTCCTCTCTAGCTCTGGTGATGTGGCCATGGACTTGCAGCAGGGCTTCCACCAAGCCCCTGTGGAATGTTTTGGATTCTATTGAAAAGCAAGTTTTTGGTGCCAAGGTTACATCAAAAGCCCCACGAGCTGGGGGGACATGTAGGAGTGGCAGCAGTGTTGGGGCTGTCCCCAGGGACAGTGGGGACACCAGGACCACTCTTGTCTTCAGCTGCCCCAAATGCTGTGGTTAAACAGTGGGGCTGGGAGAGCTGAGAGAGAGCTGGGCTGGAGGAAGGAGTGTCACACAGGGAGAGGTGTCTGTGGTCTCTTCTGGAACATTGGCTTCTTCACCCCAGTAGAGCCAAGGGAAGCCCTGAATTTCTGTTCTGTGCCTTACCTGGTTCCCACTTGGCTCTCTGGATTAAAACAGATTTCTTCTCAAACATCTCCCTCCAAGGGCTGACAAAGCTATTAAGAGATTTTTCTGTTGTTAAAAATAATTCTTAATTAATTAAAAATAATTATTAATTTTGCAAAAATCTACCAAGCCAGGCAGAGAGCCCTGCCCAAGGGTGGCACCATGAGTGCATTTGCTGGATGTCACCATCAGCAAATTTGCTGTTGCTGTCACCATTTGCTGGATGTCCAGCAGCTCTGCAGAGCCCATTGATGGGATCTTACAGAGTGTCTGATGCTCAGGGTTTGGTGGGGACCATCAGGGACTCTTGTGGCAGGAATCTGGGCACTGTGTTTGTGAGTCTGGGAGGCTTCTGAGGTTTTCTAGCAGTTGAGGCAGCTCTCCCTTCTCTTGGGCTGGGAGATGATATCGTGTGCACACACAGCTTTGGGATGTCACATCAATGTTAACCACAGGGAAGAAGTGAGAGTGGAGGTGGGTGTGCATGGCAGTTTGTTTCTTTGGGTTTATGCCTTGATACTTTCTGCTTAATTGCACCCTGACATGCTCCAAGGGGCAAGGAAGGGTTTTAAAGCAGCTTAAAAAAAATAAAATTACCTTCCATGAAATATTTAGGATAGCCTGACTACTTTTTAAAGACTGTTCTAATTACTCCTGCAAGGCTTCCACTTCTCCTGATCTCACTGCACATGGAGAGAGGCAGCAGGAGTGTTTGTCCTGGTTAGCACTGAGGGGCTGGGATGGTTTGTATTCACTGCAGGGAGGTGATCACTGCATTGACCTTGGAGATGGTGAGTTGGGAGTCAGAGGGCTGCTTTGTTCCTGTGGATGTTTGCTGGTGATGGACTCAGGGCTTGGAAGGGAATGGAGGCAGCTTAGTGACATATTAGGGTGTACTAGGTACAAGAATAATGCCCTGGTGCACCCCATGGCTCCCTCCTGGCTGTGTCCTGCCCCCCATGGCTGTGGGGAGCACGTGGCTTGCCTGTGGAGACAGGCTGCTCTAGGAAGTGCTCTCCCAGTGCTGTGAGGTGTGATCCAAAATTAGCATCCCATTCACTTGCTCTTAGCTCTGTTAGCTCTGCAAGGCTAATAGGGCTTAAAAAAAAAAAAAGTCTCTTGTCACCAAAATCAGCAGCTCTGACTCAGAACATGCAGAGGGAACAGACTTGCTGATTAAGGAATGTTGATGTTGTAAGTGCTCACCCGGCCACAGCAGGGCCCTGGGACTTGCCTGAGAATCTCTCTCAGAGCCTGGGAGGGGTCCTTGGTTCCCATCTTGGTGCCTAAACCACCAAGTGAGGAGGATGAAGGCGTGAACATCAAAGCCAGCCAAGCCATGGAGTGTTCCCAGTGCCGTGCCATGTTCCACAATTAATCACTGCCACCCACACTCCACCTTCTCCCTTCCTTGAATCCTCCCTTGCCTGGCTCTGGAGCAGGGAATGGAAGCAGCTCCAGTTTTATGAATCAATCAAAGACAATGGCTGCTTTTGAGGGCTGCTGATTTAGAGAGCCCTTTGCAAGCATGTGTGCAGTGTGATTTCTTATCAGAGCACAGCTCTGGAGGAGCTTGCCAAGAGGAGCTGTTCCAGCTCCAGGCCACATCCTGGGGAGACGGCCTGAGCGGTCCTTTCATCTACAAATAAAACAAACAGGAACAAAGGAGGCAATAATATTGACTTTCATCATTGATATTTCCATTTATCTCATACAGTTACTAATAATTAGTATTTCTGGAGCTGGATGGGTATAGCTCATAATCTCACTGTTTCAGGGGAGCCTGTTAATGTCACTGCCAAAACCAGGCATGCATAAAGCACTGGGCAAGTGCCAGTGCACTGCACTGGGTGGAGGGATGGGAATGGAGCAGGGCTGAACCTGGAGGGGAGGTGAGAGGCTGTGGAGCAGGGAACAGTGGGACAGCAGCTCTGGGGAAGGGACACAGTGGGCAGGGCCTGAGTCAGCACTGCTGTGCCTATGGTGGGGTGAGAGAGCTGTGTGAGCTGGGCCTCATGGGGCTGCCATCATCCAGCCCCCTGCTGCACCTTCTGGCACAGCTGGAACACAGCTGGGCTGTGCTGGGAGGGAAGGGCAAGACTGGCACTTGGTGCCAGTGGGAGGATGTGCTCCAGGTGGAGGATCTGCTGAGATGCAACCCCAGAGCCCTCCCCAGGGTGTGATGTGCCCCCAGACTGTGGCAGCAACCCCCCCATGTCTCCAGGATCCTGGGATCTGTGGGGAACCAGGGCAGGGATCTGTCCCACCTGCCCCAGGGCACCTGTGTGGTTCATGCACACACTTCCCACAGCACCTGCTTGGTTTCCTGGTGCTTCATTAGTTATTCCCTGTTCTCCTTTAAACCCAGTTATGGTGCAGTCTATGGGTGCCTTGTGCCTGTGTGTGCACAGAGCTGGCCTGGATCTCCTCTGGCATTCCAGAGGAGGTGGGACTCTGAGGTTTCCATGCTGCTGCTGCTGCTCTCCTGTGTTTCTGTGGAAGCTTTGACACACAACTGCTCTGCCAATCATCCTGGGTCAGTCTGAAGGCCCATTTCTTGCATCTGTGTTTTTAATTGTCCTGTTCAGTGCGCATCCTGACCCCTCCTGTGAGGGATGGCATCCAGCATTCCCAATTCCACAGGAGCTGCTGTCAGGGCAGCCTCAGGGACCTGCAAGCAGCGAATGCAAATGCAGGGTGGTGCTTTTATTAGGATTTAAATGAGTTTAAGACTGTTCAGAATTACAATGTGATTTGAGCCAGGAGGGGCTTATAAAACTGGTATGAGTTCATATATTACACAGTAAACATGCCCAAGCCCATGGCTCCTGCTCAGCACTGTCCTCACCGAGCTGGGGAGAGCAGTGGGCAGCTGCTGGGGCTCAGCCCTGTTGCCCCAAGGTGTTCCCATGGGGAAAGGCTCTTTGGGATGGGAGATGGGCTGCAGTCATGGAGCTGGCTGTGCAGGGAAGCTGCTCCCTGTTAATAAACCTGAGCCTGTGGTGCAGTACAGGTGTGTACAGTCTCTGGCTGAAAGGTAGAGGTGCAGGAGGGGCTTGTGGGCGTGTTTTGGGTCAGAATGACACTACTTTATCCATTCTTCCCTTTATAGCTCCCCTGTGTGAAGTGGCAGGCATGCCTCAGTGCTGGTTGTGCTGGAGGATGCTGTGCAGTGAGTTGTGCCTTCCCTGGGTGCTGGTGCAGCACGGGGCCACCTTTTCCTGGGCCAGACCCCACTCCAGGTATCTGGGAGCAGTGAACTTTCTCCAGCTGGTCCAGGCTGTGCCAGCCCCAGCTTGCACCTCCCTGGAGACCTCACAAGCACACAGGTCACCTGCTGGTTGTACAGGCACTGCTCATGAAGGCTTTAATGGCCATTAATAAAATCACTGGCAGCTCTGTGCGGAGATGGGTGCTGTGAGAGCTGTACCTGTGTGCCCAGGAGTCCTGGGCCTGTGACACCTGCGAGCCACCACAGCGATGGAATGCTCATCTGCTTCCTCAGCCAGAACAGGAATGAAAGGGAAGCTTGAGCTATTGGCTTGGGATGTTCGTGCTTCGCCTCGTTTCAGTGCTGTGCTTTTGATCTCTGAAGGATACAGCTGAATATTTGAATGAGAAATACGTGGTAGTGTTGAAATCCTAGACAAAATGCCTTTTGTGCCTCCCTGCATGTTTATTTGCGTAAGAAAGTGTTTTGCTGGAGAAACACAGGAAGGAGCTGGAGGGAGGGGAAGGCGGGCGGGCAGTGAGAGCTTTGGGGAGCTCACAGTGCAATTCCAGGACACTTAAGAGCCTCTCATTGTCAGTGGCAGACAGTGACATCGGAGGCAGCTCAAGCAATTGGCTGAGACAAATTGTTTCATTTGATGTCTTTGTTGGTACCTCACTGGTTAAGTTCCTGCGTGATATATTTATTATTATACACAAAGCACACGAGAATTACAGCCATACATACATATGTGCATCTCAGGATGCACAGTTCTCTCCCATGAATGACCTTGCAGCAGTAAATAACGGCCCCAGCCTGCCTGGTGCTCCTGAGCAGCTGGATGTTTGTTCTGTAGGTCCGGGGGGCGAGGGAGCCAGGCCCCTTTTGGGCTCCTCACGCCGGGGAGCGGGGCTGCCGCTGTGTTTGCCACAGGAGGGAGCATTCCCCTCGTTCCCAAAGAGAAAGGTTTCACTGGCTTCAGGAGACACCGAGGGAAGCGCCTTTGACAGGCAACATGCTGCTAAAGAAAGCTGCTTTCCCCAGAGAGGGAAAATTGCTGCTGGTGCCTGCAGGAGAGGGGAAGGTGGAGGTGTGACAGAGAGCAGCCCCGCTGCTCTGCCCTGCTCGGAGGAGAGCTGGCAAAGAGGGATGTGAAGGCAGCCTGGTGGAGAGACCCGCTGGGGGCATTTGGATGGCACTGGGGAGGCTCAGCTGCCCTGTTCCCGTGGAGCCCTGGCTTTGGGCAGCCCTGCAGTGCTGTCCTCGGGCTGGGGAGGGGGGAGGAGGGGCTGTGTTCAGGGCTACGTAGGCTGGGAGATGTGAGCTGCATCCAGCAGCCCAGATCAAAGGCACCTCAGCCAGCAACATCCACCAGAAAGCCTTTAATGCCCAGCCCTGGAGCAGGGAGATTTGCTCAAGGGACTCATTTCCTTGCCTGAATGTAAAAAACTGTGTCAACTTGACATTCAGGAAATTTTATTTAATACCTTTTTATTCATTTAACAGTTTAGTTAATTGCAATGCTTTTTTTATTTTATTTTTATATACTTCTTTTTAATTCATTCCAGCTTTGTCCTTCTATACACTTTGTTCTTTAAAGCCGTTTCATGATGGGTGTTTATTGTCTGTGCTGGTTCTCTGAGTGCATGGGGAAGGAGGGGGGTGCCCCAGCTGCACCCATGTGCCAAAGCCATCAGTAGCTCTGGTGACACAAGCCTGTCTCAGCAGATCAGGACAAGATATCACAGAATTGTTTAGGCTGGAAAATACCTCTTAAGATTATTAAGTCCCACCACTAGCCCACAAGCCCACTGCTGAACCATGTCCCCAGAGACCTGCTTCTGTTTTGCTTAATTGTTTGTTTGGGGCAGAAAAGCAGAAAAAGGAAAATGTCCTGGGGTTTCATTGTGCTATTTTCTGTATGAATTAATTGCTACTTTCCTTTCATAAGAAAACTTTAGTTGGGAAGTTCCTTGACTTTTGTTTTAGAGAGCTGGGTAAATCCTTGGAAATGTCCAGATGTAAAGTGAAATGTCATTTTATTTCTCTGTTTTAGATTTACCAGCACTTAGCAGAAAATGTTTTCTTCTATTAAGCTAATTCTTACTGAATTGTCAAAATTTTGAAAAGATAATAATTGCAATAATTACCCTAATGGTAATGGGCTTTCACAGCCTTGACTTTTACCACAGCTAATTGTGCTCATCCATTCCTCCTGCCTCCTCCTCCTCACTCAGACTTTTCCCCAGGCACTGTGGGTCCCTACACAGCACCCCATATGTGACCTCTTGCATCCAAACTTGCAGCAGCCCTGGCCCTGTTGTGTACTGAACTCACCAAGCCTTGCTGGAGCTGCCTGTGCCTGGTATTATCCAGGTGGATGAGCTCGAGTTTCAGCTGGACCTGCTTCCAGGAGGTGCCTCAGGACACACCTTTGTGCTGGGAGCCCCATGGCATCCATGCCTGCAGTCTCTGCCACCAGATCCAAGCCTTGACTTGTCCCCTTCCTGAGCAAGGCCCACTGTGCCCGTGTGCCCGTGGGGTGTTAGCCCAGTGCCCAGTGGATGAATCCAGTGCTGGGAGCAGTTTGCCCTCCCTGTGCAATCCTGGCTCGGCCTGTGCGTGAGCCCCAGCCAGGAGAACACAGTGGGCAAAGATGTCAGGAGCTGTTAGAGCGTGTGCAGGGAGCTTATATAAAGGGATCCATTTCCACTGCCCTGCTCGTCTGCTGCAGTCAAAATACAGCACCACAGCTGCGGGGGTGCAGTGGCAGGGCACAGTGAGCCAATGCATGGCTGCTGCATCTCCCTGACTGCAGCCCCTAATGCACGGCTGCTGCCGTGGGTGCTGCATCTCCCCGGCCCCGCCGCAGCCCGCAGCTCTCCCTGCTGTGAGTCCTGGCTCCCTGGCGCTCCCCAGCTGCCAACCCCGGCCCTGCCGGGCTCCCCTCCAGCCGGGGAGCGGCTCTGCGGTGCTCGGAGCAGGAGCCGCCCCGGGAGCTCCCAGCTGAGCCCGCCGCAGGGCCCCGGGAGCAGCAGGGCCGTGTCAGGGATCTCTCCCTGCTCAGTGATGGGTGTGTCAGGGATCTCTCCCTGCTCAGGGACAGGGGTGTGTCAGGGATCTCTCCCTGCTCAGGGACAGGGGTGTGTCAGGGATCTCTGCTCAGGGACAGGGGTGTGTCAGGGATCTCTCCCTGCTCAGTGATGGGTGTGTCAGGGATCTCTCCCTGCTCAGTGATGGGTGTGTCAGGGATCTCTCTCTGCTCAGGGACAGGGGTGTGTCAGGGATCTCTCCCTGCTCAGTGATGGGTGTGTCAGGGATCTCTCCCTGCTCAGGGACAGGGGTGTGTCAGGGATCTCTCTCCCTGCTCAGTGATGGGTGTGTCAGGGATCTCTCCCTGCTCAGGGACAGGGGTGTGTCAGGGATCTCTCTCTCTGCTCAGTAACAGGGGTGTCAGGGATCTCTCCCTGCTCAGTGATGGATGTGTCAGGGATCTCACTCTGCTCAGTAACAGCACTGGCACCTGGTGTCTTCATCTCCATTATTTAGAGGCTGTGAAGAGCATCTCAATCTGCCCCGTCGCTCCGTGGGCACATTGTGGGGCCACTGGGGATGACTGGCTGGCTGGCACTGGCAGGGGCCAGGAGATGGTGCCTTAGGCAGAGGGGACAGTTGATGTTTGTGTGCTCAGACCCCCTTAGCCAGGGCAGGGTGACAGCTGTTCAGCTGAACCTGTGCTGAGACTCCTTAGAGATGTGATGTGGGGAGATGAGCAGTGTGTAGGGATCTGTGCTTCCCTTCTTCTTCTCCAGAATACTTTCATGCATTCCTTGGCAGGGCTTATCTCACCTGGACCCTTCGTCCTGGGGACACCTGGCTTTTTTCTGCCACTGTGCTGGGCAGCAGACACGCTCTGTGTGGCTTGGAGGGAGCAGTGCATGTGCCCATGTGCCTGGGCTTGGCAGAGGCTCAGGGATGCTTTGGGCAAGCCTTTGCTATTGTGTTCTCCCCCTTCTCCCCTAAAAGTCCCTTGCATCTCCTCTGGAGTCCGTGCTGAGGTTGTGTGCCTGTGGAGAGCAGTGTGTTTGTCCAGGAGGTGGATGGGGGTGGCTCTGCCCTCCAGCAGCCCTGCTCCATGATCAGGCCCCGTGAGGATCATCCTCTGGCCAAGGCACCATGTCTTTGTTCTCTAACTGCAAACTTCTCCTTACTGAGGGCTCCATGAGCAGAGCCTGGTGCAGGAACTGGCAATATGAATCCTGAAACCTCAATGCACTGAGCAATTTTCATCAGAGGTTTTCACACCTTGCTTTTCTCTGCTCTCTTTTTCCCCTGATTTCTCCTCAGTTAGGAGGACATGGAAGCAGGTCTCCTGGGCTTTGCTGGGTAGCTCACCACCACTCCTCACCTCTCACTGGTGCAGGCAGAGCAGTTGATGGGGCTGTGGGGATGCAGCAGAGCTGCAAAACTCTTCCCAGCACTGGCTGAACTGAGGCAGAGGCCACCAGCCATCACCCACCCCATCCCCCTGAAATGTCACTTGCTTTTAAATGCACTAGTAGTTTAAAATAAGAATAACCTGCTCTAGGGCTTCTTAAACCGTGGAATTAAATATGGTTCTAGTCTCTAGGCAGAGTCTGACTCTTCAATTCTAAATCTGCTCAGCCAAGCGAAGTATTGCAGGGGGAAAGAAATCAATATTTCTCATGCCTGGCACAGAGAGGAAGCTGTCTGTGTGTGGCTGCAGGCGTGCAAGTGCAGATGTGCACCCAGGAAGGGTGGCAGAGCTGAGACCTGGGATGGAGAGAAGAGCATGGTGTCTGCAGTGCCAGTGCTGTGTGCTGCTCCAGGAGAGCTGTGGGGGTGAGTCCATCCTACTCATGTGTGTGGCACAGCTGGGCTTCCCTCCATGGGGTTCCCAGCACAGTCCTTTAGAGAAGGAAACACAGTTTTTCTCATTTCAAGAGGTGTAATTTAGTAGCCAGTGTGAGGCTGTGAGTTTATTGCAGAGCAGGTGTGCTCTGCATGTCCTGGTTTCTGGTACCTGGTGTGTGGAGCTGAGCTGTGCAGGAGATGGGAATAATCAGGGATTCTAGCAGAGTGAAGGACTTTCCCAAGGACCCACAGGCCCCATCATTTGGAGGATGGAAGTGGTTGAGATAGGCAATGGATGGGGTGCTGATCTGGGTGCACTGCATGCAGCACTCTGTGTGGCCTGTGATGGTGTATCCTGGGTATGGCTGTCCTTGTCCACGGTGTTTCTCTTGCCCAGAGGACATGGGCTGTGTGGTGAATGGCCCCTGGTGTCTGCTGTGGGAGCACTGCTGAAGATTCCCATCCTTCCCTGCAGAAGGGATCTACAGCTGGGGCTGTAGTTCAGGGCCAGGTGAAGCTGTTTCTGCCAGGTCTGGGTTCTCCAGGTGGTTTCTGTCCAACCTCTCTCCCCTCTGTCACTGCTTTGCAGAGTTCTGCTGTTCTCCCTCTCTGCTCCTCCATGGAGTGTGGTGGGAGGAGGGAGCTGTGCCACCGTGTTGGGATCAGGGGTGGAGAGGATCTCCATCTGCAGTGGGAAGGACAAATGTTACTGACCTGCTCTGGCATCTGACCAAACCACAGACACTCGACCCTCCCAAAAAGCCTCTCTGATAGCTTAATTTCTTAATTGCTATCTGTGATCTGGATGTCAGCTCTGGCACTCCTCCAAGATCTGTCACTTCAGCAGGCTGGTGCTCACTGCCACCTTGCTTTGGTCACTATTTTCAGCTCACCTGAATAACTGACTGGAGAGTCTCTCCTCTCCTTTCCGGCCACCTCTGCTGCCCCTGAGGGCAGTGGTGAGTATTGAAGGAGCTCAACAAACTGAGGAGTGCCAGTTTAAGGCCCCAGCTCCAAACTCCCCAGCCTTGGCCAGACAGCAAGGGTTGGAGCTGAGCTGTGTGTTCTGAGCTCCCAGGTAGAGTCAAGCACAGTGCTGGGCTCAGGATGGAGAGCATGGTCAGGAGCCTGGGGGTGAGTGGGACCCAAAGGAGAGCTGCCCTCTGTGGGCTCTGTTACTGGGCAATGGGAATTCCCAGTGGTTCCAGCTCCAGTTAAAGCAGTGCCATGAACATGGGCAGCAGGAGCTTACAAGCTGCAGCACAGCAAGGTTCTGTATCTCAATAAGCAGCACTCCAAGGCAGACCTGAAAATAAATATTTGAGGAAGAAATAGTACTCTGTCTTCTGTTGTCTCTCCTCCTTCCCTTTCACTCTCTCTCCTCCCCCCTTCTCCTGTCTTTCACGTATGACTGAGCACAAGAGTTCATTGTTAAAGGGGGTTTGTTTTCTTGTGGGTTTTTCCCTTTCTCTACTTCCCCAAGGAGGAAACTCCAGGTGCTGCACTGTTAACAACCCCATACAACAGCAAGGGCTGTCTTCATGCTGAGTTTGTCCGTGCCCAGGATGATGGGTGCTTGTTTTTTTTGCTGTGCTTAGTTTGTTTGCCATGATAAAACACAAGTAGACGGCTCTTCCTTTTCCAGGGAGCAGATATGATGGGATCAAGCTGCCTGAAGTCTGTAAGTGTGGTTCAGCCCAACACTACAAGTTTCCTCATTCTTAGCAGGTCAGCAGTGCCATGAGGGATACTGCTCCTGGTCCCTGTTCTTGGTGGGAAAGGTTAAAATTGGGCCAGAGAGGAGACAGCTGGGCTTGTGCTTTCCTGGAAAAAAAGGAGTCAGAGGCTGCTAAGCTGGGGATGGATGTGAAGGTCAGGGCTTGTGGCACTCCATGTCAGACAGAAGGTGAGCTACTGAGGCAGAGGTGGGAACATCAGCCTGCCACCAGAGAGAGGGGTGCCCATGCCAAGGTGGTGTGCACCCTGTGTTTGTTGTACGGGGCTATCAGGGAAAGTTGGGGTGCTGTGTGCAGAAGTTGGTCCTGGAAAAGTGAATGCAGAGTCAGCCCACAGGCTTTGCAATCTCCCACTGCATCTGAGGATCCGTGGGCTGGGAAAGGAGCATTGGCATCATCTAGAGCCCTCCTCTGAGCGTGAAGGAAAGTGTTAGGAGAATTCAACTGTAAAAGTAGAGGTGAAGAGTGGTTGTGAGAAGGGAACGGGGAAGGAAAAGGCTCCAAAGAGGAAATGGGCCTGAAAAACGCAGAGGTGGTTTAAGGATATCTGAGACGTCACAGGCAAGGGAGATGGGCCGGGGGAGATGGAACTTTGAGAGAAGTCTTCTCAGACTGGCTGCAAATGTTTGCTAAGCTCCTGGGCTATATTTAGTAGGCTCCATGCTCTTTGGAGAGCTCTCCAGGCAGATGGTGAGGAGCGCTTTGCCAAATGGTGGGAGCCGTGTCGGAAGGGGGTGCCCAGCGTTCGGGGATGGACATTTAATGTCAGCTTCGCCCTTTCTGCCGAGCGCTCGCTTTGCTGCCCGCTGGACAGGGCTGCCAGATGGCCAAATATTTGCTTAGAAATTAGCAATGGGAAACAGGCGAGGCAAAGCCCTACACTGGAGAAACCCAGGGCCCGGATTGGACTCTTCCTGCTGTGCGGGATGGTCTCTGCAGAGCGGGGCTGGGTGGATCCACTGTGGGGGCAGCACAAGGAGATCTCAAAGCCAATGAGCCTGGGCACAGCACTGTCATCTCTCCCCTCCTCACTGGCACAGTCACGGGCCATTACTCAGGCGTGTGCAGCCTCTGGCTGTGTTTGCTTTAAACCAATATGCAGAGAAAAACAGCTTTCCTCTCTAGGTAAAAAATAATGCTGCTTGGTCTTGTATCTGTGCAGTATCTCACTGAATGGGATATGACTGGAATGAAATTTGCAGGCACTAATGCAATAGAAGTACTCGTAATTTGTGTGTGTGCCTGTGTGGGCACAGGCAGTGTACCTGATCTGGTGCTGAGCAGCATTCCATATGGTCCTGCCCTTCTGGAGCTCACCTGTGAAAAGCCTTCATGGCTCATTTGGGGTGTCTCTGCATCACACCTGAGCTGGGGCTCTGTGCCAGTGGGGAATTAAAGCCTGAGAAATGCCAAAAGATTTTGAGGTTGAGGGGTGGACAAGGGACCACAGGGATGTGCACAGCCTCTCACCAAGGTAGTGCTAATGCTGCCTCTTGCAAGTCCTCCCAAATCACAGGAATGTCCAGCTCCCTGCTCTCTGCAAGCCTTTACTCCAGAGGCATAAAATGATTTTAAAAACAGATAAATTTTAAAATAATGGCTTCCTTTTTTTGCTGCCTGGAGTTGGAGCGGGGTGCTTGCACATTCCCCAGTGCTCCTGCGCTGGCCTCTCTCCTCTT
This sequence comes from Molothrus ater, assembly GCF_012460135.2. Lineage (NCBI taxonomy): Eukaryota > Metazoa > Chordata > Aves > Passeriformes > Icteridae > Molothrus > Molothrus ater. The sequence goes on from NC_050490.2 coordinate 3,862,155, forward strand.
CTGTTGCTTTCTTATGAAAGCCAAGCTTCCTGTGTCTTAACTTGACTCCAGGGGCTGGGGCTTGGAGAAGCTCTACTTCGTTAATGCTGGCAATAAAATCATAAGTGCTGGCTACACTGCTGTAAAACTTTTACTGCTGTGGGAAGAGGAACAGCGAATCCTCCCTCTCTCCCTTCTCTCCTTCCATGCTGCTCCCCAACTCTGGCTCTGCTCATCCTCCAGGGCTCTGAGCCTTTGTGCCAGGCAGCACTGAGTGCATCCCATTTCCCTCTGCTTCTGCTCCCTTTGATCCCCTGTCCTGCATCCCTGTGTCTGTTTTCTGCTGCTCTGGCCCCGCTGTGCCCCATGGCAGTGTGCTCCTGTCCCTTCCATGCTGTGTATCCCTGTGTCTGTTTTCTGCTGCTCTGGCCCTGCTGTGCCCCATGGCAGTGTGCTCCTGCCCCCTTCCCTGTCCCTTCCATGCTGTGTGGCTGCTCAGCTCCATTTGTGGTGTGCTCTGAGAGAGAGGAGCTGTAAGAACTCCCCGTGTGTGGGGCCATGCATGCATTTTGCATTTCATGGCGCCTGGAAGCGTCGTCTGCCTTCCCACAGCATCCCTTCCGTATTTATAGATGGCAGCGGCGTTATCCGTGCGCACACAGATCGAGCACGACGCTTTGCTATAAATACAAATGCTCTGTAATTATCCTTAGAACTATTTAGCCCAATTCAAAGGTAGATTAAATAATGAATGTGTGTGTGATACGCCTGTCGACATCAACAAATGGAAAGAGACATCTCTGGATGCATATCTGGAGGTTTCCCTGGTGAAGGAGGTGGGGGAGGGAGCTGAGCCGAGCGTGGCTGGAAGTGCCTCTGTCTCAGGGCTCAGGTGGGGACTGATGGCCACACTCAGCTCCATGGTGGCCTCGTGGGACTGGTGTTCAGGAGGCACCGTGCCAAGGGGTGGACAAGGAGGATCAGCAGGAACAGAAGGCATTGGTATTCACAGCTACCCATGGCTCTGCATCTTTGCCCTCCACTTTCACTGGTCTCAGGAGAAAGGAGAGGTAGTTTCAGGCTAGGCTGCTGATGGAGAGCTGTGGAAGGTGTGGGATAAGGCTCCCCAAGGCCTCTGGCCCCTTGTTTCATGTGGTAATTGATTTCCTCTGAGGCCATGCATGCTCTGGCATGTTTCCCTTCTCACAAGCTGGTCCACAGCAGAGCCATGTGGGGACCCTGGCTCTCTCCCCTCTTTTGGCTCCTGCCCCTGGCACCCCTTGGAAAAAAGGAAGGGGGGAGCTTTAGAGCCCTTGCACAGGACCTTCGTGGTTCTGGCTGAGGATGATGTGGCTTTATTAGCATCACAAAGGGGTGAGGCAGAGGACAACTGACACTTGGGAAGACCAGAGGATTTAAAGGCAAGGATGGATGTGTGGGAACCCCTAAACACTGTGTGTGCCCCAGGAGGGGAGTTTGCAAAGCCGGTGGAAGAACGAGAACAGCCAGCACTGCCTTTCACACAGGAGCTTCTGTCTCTTTGCCTTTCCCAGGTGCAGTGAAGCCTCAGCTCCCAGGGCACAGCTCCATTAGCTCCTGTGTGGCTGTGCTGGGTCTCAGCCCTCCCTGAGTTCTGTGTCACATCGTGGGCTGCTCCCCTGCCCTGGGGACAGCAGCATCAGGAGCCAAAAGGGAAGCGGGGCTGGGAGGAAGGGCTCCATCATAGTAACTAATAACTATGTGCTGACAAATTGAATTATACCTTTTCCAGTTGCCTGCACTATTGATCAGAGGAAAGGTTTGTGTTTTTGTTAGGCTATTTTTTTTTCTTTTTCTTTTTAAGTTACAGTTGCAATGTCCTGGGGGCTTATAATGAACTAAATAAGGTCAGGTTAGCAGAAGAATCAAATATACTCTGTCAGCAGAAGCGTGGGCTTTTCCTGGTGACTCTGAGTGGAGAGGAAAGCAGCAGCAGCTCCTGCTCCTCCATGCCCTGGTGCATGGGGGTGTCCTGCTCTAGGCTCCTGCTCCCTGGAGGGCTGCTTGGAAAAGGGCCTGATGTGGGTGGCTGTGCTTGGCCTGATCCTGAGGAGCAGTGTGGCAGGATCAGGGGGAACTGGGGCTCACCAGGCCCGTGTGTCACCAGCCCCAGGTTGTGCCAAACTGTGCTGCCCTGGCAGCTCCATGGCCCCTGCCCTGCCTGGGGGGGCTGCCAGGAGAGGCAGCAGATGCCCAGGGGCACGCAAGGAGCCAGGATGTGGCCAGGCACAGCACCTGCCCCGTTGCTCTCTGTGGGGTCCCTGCCTGGGGAAGCTGGTGGTGTTCAGTTCTTTGCTGCAGAGCCGAGATCCTGCTGTGAACTCAATTAAAGCTGTGTTGGGGAAAGGGGGAATAAATTACCCAGATGAAAAGGATGAGTAAAAAAAAACATGTGCAGAGAGCTGCCAGCCCACCTTTGAAAGGCTTTATTGAATTTGGACATGTGTCACCTTGGCAGCAGAAGCTGCAGGGGAAAGGGGAGCACTCCCTGGTGTCCTCCTTTGTGTCCCCACTCCTGGGCTGGGACTGGAGAAGGGTAGGGCTGCTGCAGGAGGAGCAGAGGGTTGAGGTTTTGTGTCTGTGCCAGGACAGAGGTGAGGCTGGAGGCTGCTCTCAGGTGATGGCTTGCAGAGTGTCTGCCTAAGAGGGAAGGGCAGCTGCAGGTCCAGCAAGTGTCCCCAGCAGCCTGTGTGTCCCATGGTGTGTCTAACCTGCTGTTCCCAAAGGAGATCCAGGGGATGTGTAGTGCCTGGCCAGCTCCACAGCCCTGGGGCTGTGCTCAGCCTTGGCCTCGGGTCACCTCTCAGTGAGCAGTAGAAGTAGGGACATTCACATCTTGTTTTTGTGTTACTGTTTACAAAGACCTCTGTTGAAATCTCAGCTGCCCTGGGGTGGATCTGGATGCTCTCCAGAGCTGTCTGTGAGCTGGCAGAGCTGCTGTGCTCCACACAGTGGGTTTTCCCACTTAGCACACAAGTCCCCTCCCTGGTGACCTAGCAGCCCCAGGCTTTGGAAGCACAGGCTCTGCCAGGACCAGTTCCCAGCCTGCCCTGGGTCCCTCCTGCTGTGCTGAGACTCACTTCTCTTCTGGATCCTTCCATACAAAATTCACTGATTACAGGCAAGGACCAACGAGCTGTCACCCCTTGTCTCAGTGGATTGGGCCTTGGTGGAGGAGGAGTGGCTGGAGAGCTGGGTCCCATCCTGCTTGGTGTTCCCCAGGACCTGCCAAGGTGTGGCCAGCAGCTGGGGATACTCTCTGGACACAGACCTCATATTTCTGCTCTTAATTGCAGCCTTCCTCCTCCCTCACTGCCTTGCTTGAGAGTCTGGCCACATCGGGTCTGGGATTAACATTCCTGGCACAGCATAACTCCATCACCATTTCTATTAAACTCATTTGCTATCTAAAGGAATTCATTTTCCACTTTGTTTGCCCATGAGAAGAAAAAAAAAAGCCCTCTGAGCTGAGGCCCCAGTGTTTGAGAAGGTGGAGGGGGGAGAGCTGGGTGCCACGAGCCCTCCTTCAGCTGGCAGAAGGGATGGCATTCCCACCATCCATACAAGAAGATGCCCACCTCTGTGCTTCCACCATGCTCTTGGAGGCAGGAGCTGCCCATTGCTGGCACCAAGGCCAGTGCTTGCTTTCTGAAACAAATGATGCTGTTTCACCCTAGGATGAGTCTTCACAAAATCAGATTGTCCCCTTTTCGTCAAGGATATCCCTGGACTTCCTGGAACTCCACCCCCTTCCAAAAATCAGTTTTCCTTGGCATCTACAGGAAGTTCAGGGATGGTAAAGCCAAGCTGGATTCTCTCTGCCTGCTCCCTCATCTCCTTGTGTTCAGTCAGTTGCTTTGCAATAGGCTCAGGAGCTGAATTCCTGCCCCTGCATGGGATGTGGGGCCAGTCTGTGTATTTGGGTGCAATGGGGAGGAGGAAAACACAGGTACAGGGGTGCCAGGAGGAGAAGTGTGTATGTATGGCATGTGAGGAAACCTCTTCTGTGTGTGCATCCCCTCCAGGGATTGTGGGGCTCCTGCTGGCAGCCCTTCCGTGGATTATCACCTCCCAAATGGGCACCTCCTGCCCAGAAAAGGAGGGAGACACTCTACAGCCCTCTGTGCTTCTGCTTTCAAGGTCAGAGGCTGCTGATTATTGATCTACAGCCTCTCTATAAATCTGGTGCTGAGGGGAGCCTTCCCTGTGCCTCTAGACAGCAGCATCCATCCTGCAAGACTTGGCCAGCCCAGCCACCTGCAAGGGATGGAGGGTTTTAATCACTCCCTGCCTCTGCTGGGCAGCATTTGGGTTTGCAGCTGGCTCCCAGCTCTGCCACATTCCCTGTGCTGCTTGGGGAGCTTCCTCCTGGGGCCAGGGAACCCTGCCAGGGTGTGCAGCAGCAGAGCAGGAGAGCTGAGGAGCTGATGTGGGATCTGGGGAGTGACTGCTGGGGCCAGGTGGTGGATCCAGTGAATCTGGGATATCCAGCATGGCTTTGAGTGCCCCACAGGACCCAGAGTCCAGCAGATGGGAAATTTGACTCCAAGGCAGGCAGAAGAGGAGTTGGAATCCAGCTTCCCAGGGAGCCTGTGGAGCCATGTGTTATGGGGGGAGAAGGAAGGTGGTGATGGAGGCCACCAGCTGTGGAGCACTGGGCCACCCTCCTCACGTAGTGGCCACCAGCTGGATTTCAGGATGATCTGTGGCTGTGGTCCCTCTGCCTGATGGACTGCCATGGTCAGAGGCTGCTGTTGGGGTGGGAGCTCCTGGGTGTACACCACAAATTGAATTGGAGCCCCTGGAAAATGATAAAATGACAGCCCTTCGTAGCTGCTGAACATTTCCCTTCATCACCATCATCATCATCATCATCATTTGCAGCTAAACTGTGGCTCTGACAGGGATCACTGCAGTTTTCAGCCCAGAGCTGAGCTGGTCTTGAGCCCTCCTCACCTGCCATGAGCAGAGCTTTGCTGTCCCTGTCCCTTCCCATGGGATTAGCCCTGTTCCCAGGGTATATCCTGCTTCATCCAGAGAGAAACCAGTTTCCCTCCCACAAATCCTTTCTCTGTGGCTGCTACTAATGGAGAAGAGAAGCAATCAAGGCAGTTTAACCCCCCTGCTACCTGTGACTCTCCTGCAAAGCTCGTTAATGAGCCAGCTCAGGTTGTGCTAATTACCACAACCCTGGTAGGCCTGGTGAGAGCACCAGGAGTTAACTAACACTCAATTAACCCCTGGTTGCTCGTGAAGATTTCCCCTGTTCACAGCAGTCTCAGAAATTCAACAAGGAAACAGTGGCAGGCAGGAGGCAGATGAGCCTCTTGTGCAGCTGGGGAGGTGACAACTTTCCTGTGTGGTTTGGAAGCCACAAAGCCAAGGGATCCCAGGCCACACAACAGAGCTCTTCAGCTGCTTTTTCCTGGTGATTTGGAACACCTTGGAGCCCCTCTTTGAGTCAGGAGTTTCAGGTCCCAGCTGCCTCTCCATCCCTGGAAGAGCCCAGCCAGATGGATGCAGGGAGCATCCAGCCCTGGTGCAAGGGAACAGAGCAAGTGGGATGGAGAAACCAGGAGGGGTTGAGGTGGTCAGGAGGGCCCTTCACCAGGAAAACAGACCCCATCCTATGGGTCTCTGGGAGCCTTTGGCCATGGTGTATCTCATGCCAGTCACTCTGCAGGCTCCCAAGGCGCCTTGGCTGCAGGGCTCAGGTGTGTGAGGGTTGGAGCTATCCCAACCCCTTGCACCCCACAGGCTGTGCAGAGGGGCTGGGGCAGCCCCAGCTCCTGATGATGCCTGAGCTGCTGCCCAGAATGTGCCCTGCAGTTGCTATGGTGACATTACCATTTCTTACCTCACTGGGGGAAAAAAAGCCTCCAAACATTTAATTCTGCAGCCCACCTGGGAGCCTTTTAAAGTCCCCATTCGGTGTTTGACATGTAATAATTTTTCTGCTTTTAAGATTATCCTAAAATGCTCATTCTCTTTCTCTCTCTCGAACTCTCAGCAGTGGAGCCTCAGAAAGAAATCAGCATAAAAAAATACCAATACAAGTTTCAAATGCCAATTTGTCACCATCACTGGGAACAGGCAGTGACAGGCACCAGGGAAGGAGACACAGCAGAGTGAGTCAGGGCTGACAGCGCCGGCACGCTCCAGCCACCGCTGACCGGCTCCCGTGGGAGATGCCAGGTGGAGAGCTGAGCCCACGGATGAGAGGGGAGAGGAGGTGATGCCTGCAAGTGAGGAATTTATGGAGGAGAGCTGGTCCTGGTTGGTAGCAAGGAGGGCTTTGATCTGCTGCCCCACATACACAGCGGTGCCGTTCCTCAAGGCAGCCATCGATGCAAAAAGGAAAAGATAAAACCTCCCTTAAGAAAGCAAATGGAGCTTTGGCTCAATTCCCCAGGTCTGCCTCGTGCTCCCAGCTGACCTGGGATCCCCCTGGATTTCCCGGATGGTGCGGGGGAGCAGAGCCCAGCCCTGCCAGGCTCCCAACCTTGATGTGCAAGTAAATATAGTCAAAACTGTCAGGCGCCGGTGCCGCCGTGCCAGGAGCGCTCGGGTACCACCAGTGGGACCCCATCATATGGCTCTTCATGCTTGGCTATCCACACACCTTCCCAAGCAGATGGTCTGCTCCACAGCACTGGGATCCAGCAAGCCTGTGGAGCAATTTAATCTCCAGAAATAATTTAATATGGCTTCCTCCAGAGTACGGTGGTTTGGGGTTTTTTTCCCTGACCAGCCATAGAATAATTTAATCCTGCCTTCTGTGTGAAGGTCTATTTTGAGCTTGCCACCTGCAGAGTGTTTTAATCCCACAACTCACAAAGTAATTCAATCCTCTCCCTTGGTGAGTAATTTAATCCTCTAATTCCAGGGTAATTTAATCCCCTCCCTGGGGAATAATGGAATAATTTGATCCTCCATTTCCAGAGTAATATGATCCTCTACCTGAGAAGCTCAAAACTTCAAACCAGCCACCTGCCTATCTGCAGACACTGCCATCCCTGCAAAACACTCCCTGCCAGGTGGGGATCTGGGTGTTCTTCCAGTAAATCCATTCCCACACTGGCCAGGGCAATCCATGCAGGTCCAGAATGGGCAAAACCATTCAGCACTGCCTGACCCTGGGCCCTTGAGCCTGGATGTATGTGATCACTTCATTTTAATTCCTCTTCAATGAATTAGTCCATTTTCTGATGAGTTAGTTGTAATCTAGGTTGGTGCCATGGTTGTTAAAGCAGGGCAGCCTTTGTCCACATTCTGGGGGCCTGCTGGTGTGAGGGAAGGGCTGCTGTGGTCCTGTGTTGGTCTGAGTGCTCAGTTCTACAAATATAAATATAAATATAAATATAAATATAAATATAAATATAAATATAAATATAAATATAAATATAAATATGTGTATATGGATTGTTTTCCCATTTTTTCCCTGGAAGGGTAAATAGGAAACAATCCATATATACAAAAAGTGTACCCTCACACAGCATTATCTCCACCAGGACTGGCCTTTGAAATGTCTTAACCCCAGGTGCCATTCAGTCAAGGACCCCTTGGACCTTGCACTGAGGGTCTGTGAGCAAGACCCCAGCCTCTGACTCTCCCTGAGGAGCTGGGAGCATGGCAGGGCCCTGGAGCCCCCCTGCCCTGCCACAGCATCCTGGGCACTCCATGTCCTCTGTGCACACTGTCCCCACACAAGGTCAGGGGCCTTAGGGCATGTCACATGCCACCTCCAGTATGGAATTCCACCTTGAAAGCAGTGCAGACTCCCTATGGAGTGGCAGGAAAGAGAGATTCTCTGCAGGAGCCTGGCTGGTTTACTTCTCCCTCATTTCTGCTTAGCAAAGGCTCAATAGGACAAAGAGTTTCCTCAGCCAAGATGTAAAAAAGAGAAATCCCAATAATGATAGTGTCCGTTTCCATGCAGAGGAGGATCTGGGGAGTATGCAGAACAGAAATATTTCCCTGTTCCTCTGAAGACTGCAGCAGTTTGTACTCAGGAGAGGGATTAGCATACTGGAAAGGAAATAACACCCTGAGAAGCACTTGTGGGAGAGGAGAAAGAGGGAGCAGGGCAGGAGGAGAGGCCTGCAGAGGGGGTCCCCTGAGCCATGCTGGCCCCAGGTTTGGGATGCCAAGACACAGATGGGATGGTGCTGAAGCACAGGGGGAAAGGGGAGGTTCCCCCCCATAGCAGAGGGGGACGGGGCTGGAGTCCATCCCCTGCCTGGGAAGTGCCCAAGCCAGGCAGCCCCACCCACACTCTGTGGGGCCCTTTTGCACAGAGTGGTCTATCCTGCATCATCTGTCACATCCCCAGGGAAAAGTGATGAGGCTGAGACTCTGATTATTCTTTTTGCTTAATCCTACTGTCAAGTTAGTGCTTGAATCTTGGAAGCCAAAGGGGAGGCAAGGGGCTTTGGAGGACCAGAGCCAGCTTCCCTCACTCCCTGTCTATTGCCCCCATCTGTAAAGTGTTGAAATTATCATCCAGTTCCCCCCACCTTGCTGTGACCCCATGGGACCTCCCCATCACCCACCACAGCTCTCTGCAACCTCCCTCTGGGGCTGCACTGGGCTCAGAGGTGTCAGTGATAATTGTCTTTCCTAGGGACAGAGAATTCAAACAAAAGTCCTTGCCTGGGCTAAAGAGAAATCACTGCTCGTCCTACTGCATGCTTTATATGCCCTGGTCCTGCCTGGGACTGCTAAAATTCTGCTTTTAAAAGTCTGCTTTGTACAAAAGTCTGTCCTGGATATGTCATCTTGCATTCTAACGTGATATATTAGACAAATAATTCTTTATGTGCAAAGCGTTCCTAAGTACCTGCAGGCCAGAGGGAAGAGAGAGAGGGGCTTGAATATCTTAAAAAATCCCATTCTAAATGGTTCCATTTCAAAGTCTCTTCTGCAAATTCTGTTCCATGCCACATCTCATGCCCAAAAGTCAGCTCTGCCAGTGCCTTCTGTGTCATGCTGATGCCACATGGCAGTGCTCTGTGGGGCAATGGTGGGCTTGTGCAGGCTGTGCTGTGCCTCCCAGATGTTGTAGCCTTCTGTTGGAGTGGGGGAAAAGAGCAGGAGAAAAGTTCCTCCCTTTACTCCTTGAGATATGAGCCGCTCTCTTTAACCAGGCTTGGTGTTCACTCACCTCTCTTCCCCTCTAATGAGTTGGGTTTTGTTCTCCCCTATCACGTCTGGATGCACATTGTGGGTAATTGATGGACAGGACCTGACCTCTGAAAGCTATCAACGGAGCCACTGTGAAATCACACGTCCAAATATGTTTATCTTCCCAGCTTTTTGGGCCTGAGCACTCTTGGACACGGATTTCCGTGCTTCAAGGAGGAGAACAAATTTCCTTCAAAATGTCAGCATAGAAATGAAAGATAAAAGGGAAGACACAAGGGCTGCTTAAACTTTGCATTCCTAGCAAAGCAGAGCGGTGTGGCTCAGAGGGAAGGAACTGGAGCTCAGCCATGGGCAGGCCATTTTGGGGGGGTTGGTGGTGCCTCAGGGGTCTGGATGGTGCCCTGTGATGGGTGCACTTCCAGTGGTGACTTCCAGCCAGCACTGGTGTACAAACTGCCTCCTCTTCTCCACCGGTTTTCCCCAGGCTCCATCCCAGCAGGTTGGAGCCTGGGTGTCTTCTCCCACCGTGAGCTGAACTCCTGGTGTTCGGCACAGGTGGGTCCCTGGGGTCACACCAGGTGTCCACCCCAGCACTGGGGGATGTCTCCGTTCACCTGATGTTCCTCTGGCATGTGAGGAAGCAGCCCTGGATGCTCTGGGCCTCTTTGCTCTGCCAGGACAAGGCTGTCCTGTGCTGCAGCCACTGGGAGTGGCAGGCAGTGGCCCATGGTGGTGGGCTCCTGTCTGTGCAGGTACACCCTGCCTGCCCTCGCCGTAGCTTTTGAGTGCTCTGTGAGTGATTCTCAATTGCAGGAATCACTCTCCAGACAAGGACCTCTCCAAAGCAGCAGCAGGTGTTCCTTGTTCCTCCCTGCTCCCTCCTTGAGCTGTGGCACGGGAGGAAAGCGGCCGAGCTGCAGCCAAGGAGCTGGGAGGATTCCCTGACCAGCCAGGAGGATGGAGACCATTCCTGCCCCCTGGGCACAATCATTGTCTCCTGGCCAGAGCCTGGAGGGGCTGCCCACGGGCACCAGGGAGGCATTTCAGGGAGAGCACGAGCCCTCCCCCGTGTCAGCCGGAGCGGCCGCGGCGCTCCCTGCGTGCTGACTGACAGCCAGGACGCGTGGCCCCACATCTTGTTTTCAGCAGTCTGGGTGTTTGTGTTGGCAGAGCCTGGCTCACGCTCATGACAGGAGCTGCCTCTCACTGTCAGCAGCAGCTCTGCTGTCGCTGAGCCTTTGCACACCCACCTCTTCCCCAGAGCTGCAGGCGGCTCCAGCAGCCTCTGCTCCTGGCACCTCTCGCATTGCTGCCTGCAGCCCTGGTGCTGCCTGCAGCCGCTCCCTGCCCTCCTGCAAACTCAGGTTTTGCCCCTCTTTTCATGGAGCCCTGTTGCTCACCATCCCCCAGCCATCATCCCTCTCCCACTGTCCTGGGGATCTCCTCATGCACCAGGATCAAGGCTTAGTCTGCTTCTAGCCTCACTCCTGAGGTTGTCTGTGTGACGGTGTTCACAGGGGTCTGAGGATGAGGGAAGAGATGAGGATCTGACTCCATGTTTCAGAAGGCTTGATTTGTTATTTTATGATATATATTATATTAAAACTTTACTAAAAGAATAGAAGAAAGGATTTCATCAGAAGGCTAGCTAAGAATAGAAAAAGAATGGAATGATAACAAAAGCTTGTGTCTCGGACAGAGAGTCCGAGCCAGCTGACTGTGATTGGCCATTAATTAGGAACAACCACGTGAGACCAATCACAGATGCACCTGTTGCATTCCACAGCAGCAGATAATTACTGTTTACATTTTGTTCCTGAGGCCTCTCAGCTTCTCAGGAGAAACAATCCTAAGGAAAGGATTTTTCATAAAAGATGTCTGTGACACGTCTGCTTTAAATACCGGCAGCGGGTGAAGTGAGGAACCCTTATGGATTTGCTGTGGAGCTCCTTGGGGATGGTGTAGTTTGTGCTAAGCAAGAGCTGGGAGTATAGGCTGAGAGTGGTCCCTCTGGGCTCTCATTTCTCTGTCTCTAGCCCTCTTTTCTTGAGGAACTCTGTGGGATGAGGATGAGCTACTGGAGCAGGTCCATGGTGGGATGCAGATGGCAGCAGAGCCAGGGCCCTGCCCAGAGCAGTGCTGCCCACCCAGCCCATCAGCTACAGCCTGTCAGTCCTGCTCACACTCCCAGAAACTCTCCAGGAGTGCTGAGGCTGTACCAACTGTACCTGCAACCCCTGGGATGGGGCTGCCTGCCCAGGCTCCTGCTCCACTGGGCTACATTTACTTCATCCAGTGTGGGATGCAGGTGCTGGATGTGAGCTGCACCTACTGAGCTGCAGCCACTGTCTCAGCCCATGTGAAGAGTGCAGATCCCCAGCCCTGCCATGGCTCCTGGCTATGCAGCCCCGCATCCATCCCTTGTAGTGGCCTGTCCTCCTGTTGCACTGTCACCAGGAGATGCCACTGCAGGGCCAGCGAGCCTCAGCCTGCCAGGAGGACTCGGCTCTGCCCACTGCTGCCATGCAGGGACCTGACAGCAGCACGGCGCAGAGCCCTGTGCCTCTGCCTTCGGATGACAGATGCTGCCGTGCCCCAGCACAGCTTCCAGGCCCTTCCTGGACTGGAAGGAGCTCTTGCCTGGTACTGCCAGGGAAGGGAGGTGAGGAGAAAGAGGAGGGTGAGCTGGAGCATGGGTGCATCTGGGGACACAACAGCAGAGCTGCAGGGAGGGGAGCGTGTGGGAGAGGAGCTTGGGCTCAGGGGTTGTGTATGCACACAAAGGTCATGTGGTCATTGCCTGACAACATGTTCATATAGCGAAATCACCTCTGAGCACCTCAAAATCACCCTCCCCACCCCAGGGACAGCAAATTATACTGAGACATCTGTAGATGCTTCATGACTCAAATGAGAGCTTGGTTGCCAACCTACTCCTCTCCTTCTTCCCTGCTAGTGCTAAAAAAACCCAAAGAGCCCTAAATCCAACTCCTGGCCCATTTGCAGCATGCCAGCAGAGTATTAGATTGGGGCACTTGGTCCACAAGGGTCAGGGCTGCAGGAGGAAGCTTTGAGCCACCTCTGAGACCTTTCAGTAGCCCCAGAGCACCCTTTGGTTCTGTCATCAGAAATCCATCCAAAAAGGCACCTTTTTGATGGAGAAAAATGAAATAGAAATAGGTTTGTAGAAGTCTGGAAGTGAGGAGAAGCTACATTTCATCCCACCCTCCCTTGGAGCTCTGGAAGCCTCTTGTGCTGCCAGAGCTGCTCTTGCACAGGTAGCCCCTCTTGGGAGGCATGTACCCTCCTCTAGCAAATGCATTTACCACAGTGTGAAGCACAAACTTGTCTTCTCTGTGTGTGACTCCAGGCTGTATTGTAGATTAAAAGATTTGTCTTTCTTCTTTATCCAGCAGGTGGGTCTCTGGTGGCTGTTTCAATACCATTCCTGCATGGGCTCTGGGATGTCTGTGCTGAGGTTCTCAGTAAACTCAATTACACCGTGGTAATAGCATGGTATTGACTCAGGAGCCTCAGCAACACAGGACTCTTGCCATTTATTAGTTGTTTAATTATATGGCACATCAGGCCAAAATAATGTCATTAGCTAATTAGCCCATGTTGGGGGTATCTGTATTTTTTCTTAAATGATGTTAGCATCATAGAATAGCACAGTGAAAGGGGTGCCAGCTGATAGCCCAAGAGTCAGGGCTCCTTTTGTGCACAGACCAGGTTGGGGCTGATGCCAGCCTAGATGCTCCTTCGTGTGTCCCAAGGGCACAGGTCCCCTGCCACCTCTGGCGACAAATGTCCCTCTTCAAGGGTTTGGGTGAGCTACTTACAACAGCACCTTCTCACAGTGTGGCTGGGATCCAGCACCCTGTAAAGAGCTCACTATGGGCATGGCTGGGCCGAGCTCGCCTCCAGGGGTTATTCAGTAGCATCATTTTTGGGATTTGAGGAGTACTACGGTGGCATTGAAAGGCACAGCTCTCCAGGACTGTCACACAGCTCAGCCCAGACACTGCCCATGTGCTGCCAGAGCCACTGTGAGTCACTGCCCCCGTGTTTGACACCGGCCACGCACGGCTGGGCACACTGAGGAGGGAAGCCAGTGGCAGTGCTGCAGTCATAACCCACCAGAGGGGGTGACAGCAGCACAGCCCTAGGGCTGAACCTTAGTGTGGCACCCTGGTGCTCCTCCTGCTGCCTGTTTGGCCCAGGAATTCACCCAGTTACTCAGCAATGCCTCATTTTCCTCTGCCTGGGGGGCTGGGAAGGCAGAGCCCCTGTGTCCTGTGCAGGAGATGCTGCCAGGACTGCTGTGCCTGCCAGCACACACCCTGTCCCCATTCCTGTGTGCAGACTCCAGTATGGACTTCCCTGCATTCCCAGACTCCAGGGTGAAAGCTTTTGGGCTGGGGCTGTGTTCTCAGGATGCATCAGTCTGCCACAGGATCTGCTCCTCGTGTCACTCAACAACATCCCAGTGGCTCACCCGGAGGATGCAGGCTGCTGGCATGGACATGGGCTGTGTTAATCCTGTGGGATAAATCCTGTGGGATTAGGAGTTCTACGAGACAGTTCTGGCTGTCTCCCTGTGGTTTCTGTGGCTTTTCAGAGGAGGAGGCAGCATTGCCATGTGAGAGCACTCTGGGCAGGATGCTGCAGGATGTCCATCAGGGATATTGTTATAATTAGCATTTCTTGGTTGCTCTATGCCACCAGCACCACAGGTTTTCAGGGTGATGACTCCTGACTTAATGTTAGTCTTTCAGCTGGCTGCTTTGGGCCTGCAATTCCCAGTTGTGTTGCCCCCACAAAATTCTTACCATTATTTAACCTAAACAGGTCAGCTCTGTGCTTTACAAAATACATTTGCTGATCCTGAAGATTTCTAAATGTCTTTCAATCTGGCTGGGTCTATTCCAAACTCTGAAAAATTGCAGACCCCTGCAGATGCATTCATGTCCTTAAGGACAATTCTGCCCACTGGAGAACCTCCCTGGGGAGCCCACACACTTCTGAGAGGTTCAAGAGTCCATAGCAAATAACTCCAAAATTAACCATGCAGGCCTCCCCCAAGCCCTCAAAGCACAAGTTCAGATGAATAAAATAAATTTGGAGTTAATAGACCACACTGAATTTTAAATATGACTTTTCTAAAATGGGGAGGGGGAACAGAAGACTTGTCCAATAGTTAGAAACTTTCCCTTTTTCATAGCTTATCTCCCCAGTGCCTTCGCTGCTTCATTGGAGACTCTCTCAAATAATTATATTCCAGAGTAGAGAATTCTTTGGTGGACAGATTTTTTTTTTTTTTTTAATTTTTAAAGCACATTAGGGGGAAACAAAACTGGGCTTGTAAGGAGAATGAGTTATATCCTTCTGTTGGCTGTGGCTGGTGTGGTTCCACAGCACTGCTGTGAGATAATCACCCATTCTCCTATGCTCTGCCGCTCACCTTAATAACTCTCCCAGGATTTGATGTAATGGTTTACATAACCTTTCTGAAGCATCCTGAATTCTGATGCCTCCAGCACTTAAATGTGACATTGAGTCAACTCTGAGGTACTTTACAGCTGGATGATGCTGCTTGGGGCTATGGCAGACGATGAATGGAAAAGTTTCACTTACCAAGATGAACTTTGTACCAGCTGAGCTGTGTGTCTGGGAGAAATCTCAGGGTCTCAAATCCCGAGCTGGGTTTGTCTCCCTGTCCTGCCCGTGGATCCGTGCAGCACCAGGGTTGATCCAGGGCAGCAGCTATGGACTTGAATCCCTGTTACTTGTCTGCATGTGGCCTCTCTGTAGGTACCTGCCTTGGAGCCCACTGGCTGGATGACATTTATAGTCAGCAGGGAGAAAAAAGGCACGTCCAGGCAAAATTCATCTGACCTTTCTCAGGCAGGCACCTTAGAACGAGATTAATCCTGCCCCTGAGAGGCCTTTTCTCTCCATTAGCCATACAGCAGTTCATCCAGCTTGTCCATGGATGCAGGCTGTGTATGGGCAGATGTATCCCCCCGGATCCCTGCTGGGCTGTAGGATTTGTGCATGGCCAGGGAAGATGCCTTGCTCCTTCCTGGGGCAGAGTGCAGGTTTGGAGATGGGCAGCCCTGCTTTCTCCCAGCACCCTGCCCTGGCACGTGGCATTCACCAGCCTGACCAAAGGCACAGGATAAAGATGGGCATGTTCTGATATCTGGGGCTGATTCTGCTGCCTTCAAAATCCCGCAGTAATTGCTGGTGTTGACTGTATATGTAAATGTGTATCTATAAAAGTCTCTCCCATGTATGTGTGTGTATATATATCAGGCACACGTAGATGTGTGTGTATCTAACATATGTGCTCCCAGCCCACACAGCAGATGGGGCTCTGAGCGCCGCTGGAGCTGCGCCTTCCTCAGCCCCGCAGCGCCCACGCAGCGGGCAGGGGGACGGCCTGCCTGTGCCAGGGCCAGCCTCACCACCCATCCCGACCTGCCACTGCCCCCGATCCTCCCCGCTGGGATTGGCACCCTTGCACAGCCTGGATGTGTCACCGCTGTCCCCCCAAACGCTGGGTGGGGTGCTGGCACCCTCCTGTGCTCCCAGGCTTTCAGGGTTTGGTCTGTGCTGGGAGGAGCCTGCCCAGCTCCTAGTGCAGGTGGGTGCAGTGGGATGTAGCAGGCTCCCAGTGCTGCACTGTGGCTCCTTCATTAGTTCATGTGTCTTAATCAACCAGCTTGGTCTTCTGCCAGCAGGGAGTAACCCAGGCTGGGTTGTGGGGGAAGCACCTTGGGAATGGGAAGGAGCCTGTGGAAAGCACAGCTGTGCTCCAGGCACACACAGGAACCTATCCCAAAGCCCTTGGGGCTTGTGCTATGCCAGATTCTGGGCCAAAATCACTCAGAGAAGGGGCTTTTGGCTGTACCTTTCACCCTGAGGTGAGATGTGGCTGCAGGGTGTCCCCAGGCCAGCAGGACACAGTGCTCTGCAAGAGAGCAGGCTCTCCAGGGTGCTGTCCAACCCTCCAACCCCACAGCAGATCGAGGTGCTGCCTGACCCTTTTCCCCATCTCTAGAGAGGTCACCATGCCTCCCAGCTCTTCCTTTTTGCCAGTGTGAGTACCTACATCAGACACCAAGCACAGCCCCAGTACTTTGATGCAGGTCCTGCTACCATGGCTGGTCACAGTGAAACAACATGATTTCGTTGTGTGATTTCCAGCCCTGGCATATTCACAGAATCACAGAATATTCAGAATTAGTCCAGAGGAGCAGAGCTGAGGGAAGAAGGGTCTGCAGGAGTGTAGGGATGGAGAGGGAGAGCACACCCAGCTGAGGGTGGTCTCTCTACTAGCTGTGACCTGAGCATCTCCTGCCAAAGCACAGGAAGCAGAGCAGGTAAGGGAGGAGTGGGCAGGTGTAAGAAAATTCAGGTGTGCAGCTGGGAAAGAGCCTTTCTATAAGAGAGCCATTGGTGTCACTGATGGAAAAATTCAATCACTTCCAATGAGGGAAAAATAATTGTCTTTCGGGGTACAGTAGGTTGTTGTCATTTTCCTATGACACACTCCATCAACTTTCAATTTCTAGTACAAAAGCCCTTCGTTCTTGCTTGGGTGTCTCTAATCCATTGCAGTGAACACTCATGGCAGACATGGCATGGGCTGGGGGACTTGTCTGGGAACAGAGAGGCCCAAATTGCACTAAGCTGAGGAGAACACCCAGACCCTGCTGGGTGCAGAGGGTGCCAGATGGGGGAAACCAGCTTGGGTCAACAGTCAGTGAAATATCTCATGCCCTGGAGCCCCAGGTTCTGTAAAACAAGGAAAACAATATGGTGAGGGGCTCACACAGCTTGGGTAGAGGGGTTTGGGGTGACCTCTGGCACTGGGATCTCAGGCAGGTTTGGCACAGGGAGGCTCAAACCCTCTGGGGCTGGAGGATGCAGGTTCAGCACTGTCCTCCCTTCTGGTATCCACAGTGGCAGAGGAGAGGAAGGGGACAGTGGCCAGCAGTGATTTGGAGCAGAAGTGTGTGTACAGGAAAGCCAGAGCTCAGCACTTCCCTGCCACTAGGTGAAATGAGAGGTGATTAGCAAAAGATCCCAGCATCCCAGCCCCAGAGCCTTCTCCTCTAGCACTGGAAGAGGAAATATGTATTTAAAAACACTGCTCTAACAGAGAGGGGTAATGATGTGTTTCAAGGCAGAGCTGGTATCATTCATAAAGCCCGTGCTGCTTAATTATATCTGCCCCATTTAGGAGAAAAATGATTTCCCAGTGAGTTTCTGGTTTGTTTTCCCTCTGTCCCGCTGTATCTCACCATGGCTCCAGCTGTTTGTCAGGCTCTTTGGGATCTCTGTCTCCAACCACAGCTTGGGGCTGCCTGCCAGCCCCAGGAACTGAGGATTGTCACTGTCACCAAGTACCAGCCACCCAGAGGGGCCTGAGAGCTCAGATGGGCAGAACTGAGGTGATACTATCCTACACTGACCCTGGGTGGGGTAGCAGGGGTAGGTCCCTTGTTCTTATGGGACAATAGTCAAGACAGAATCACAAAATATGCTGAGTTGAGAGAGACCCACAAAGATCATTGAGTCCAACTCCTGGCCCTGCACAGGAGCATCCCCAAGAGTCACACCAGGTGCCCAAGGGCATTGTCCAAACACTTCCCGAGCTCTGTCAGGCTTGGAGCTGTGACCACTTCCCTGGGGAGCCCGTACCAGTGACCAGCCACCCTCTGGCTGAAGAACATTTCCCTGATATCCAACCTGACCCCCTGCTGCTAGGCACACAGCCCTGCTGTCCTGGCTGGGGACTCTCTGGGGACCCCAGCATTGTCCTGGCAGGCTCTGGCACACTGCTGCCTGCGGGTGCCTGTGCCTGGCACTGGTTCCTCTGCCCACCGGCCCCACCAGCCAGGGCTCCCCCTGCTAGAGGAGCTTTTCAGGCTGCTTTGAGGCAGCCTTAGCCTGTGGTGCTTTCCTTTTGCCTGTCAGCTCTAGCCTGACATTATTTGGGTAGAAGCAGAGGGGTGGGAGTGTAGAGAGGCAAAATGGTAGCTTTTTTTTTCATTTCTTGCATTCATAAGACATTTCGAATGACACACAGAGACAATAACGTATCACTCAGCTCGAGTACAGCTTGAATGGTTTAAAAATACGCTCCTGAACTTTCCACCCCTATTCACACACAGACACCATCCCTTTGGGGTCTGCACTTTGGCAAGAACAAGCAAGGAGTTAAGCAGCTCGGCAAGACGAGCTATTTATGGATGTTGCAAGCTCCCTGCTCTGCTCCCATACCCCATTCAATCCTCTAATTATGTGCAGTTGTTTCATGCTGTGTCTCACCGCGCGCTCTCTGGGGGAAACCGCTGGGGCTTTGCCAGTTGATGAGGAGGGGGTGGGAAGGGGGAAGACTCTGCCACACATGCTGAGGCAGCCTGGGAAAACAAGGAATGCTGTGAGGTCGTTTGTCTGTGGGCTGTGGGATACCAGGGCACGGCCCTGGGACCTTCTGGACGAGGAAGCAGAGCTTGTAAGAGCAACAGCCCCAGTGGGGGAGTTACCTGTGGGAAGGAGGATGTAGCAACAGAAGGTGTGGAGAGACTTCTCTCATCCTTGGGTTCAGTCCCCTGTGTCACTGAGCCTGTCCCTGTGAAATGGAGCCCAGAAGCTGCAAGACAAACATGAGAGAGCAGGAGGGACCACAGGGCTTGCCAGCCACCGCTGCCCTCCAGACAATTCCTCTAGAGCACTGCCAGCTTGGAGAAGAGAGCGACTGCTGCCAGGACTCTGAGCCTCCTCTGGCAAGCGCTCCCAGCTGCAGACTTGCTCCAGGGTAACATGAGAGCTGCCCCTGAAAACTGCCCCTTCCAGCTCCCTAAACCCCTGCTAAGATGCTGCTCCAGCATCATAAGAATTTTAGTTAATCCACTAATAGTCTTTGAATAAGTCGACCGAACAAGAAAAGAGATGAGAATAATCTCCGGTGCCCGGAGCTGCGTGGCTGTTTCACTAAAGCAGCTCTGTGAGCATCCTCAGTGCAGCAGCTGCACCCGTCTCCCCGGTGTTTCACACTCCCAGGACACTCTCAGCAGCTTTTCTGGCCCTTAGGAATGGTGACAAAGTGGTCTGGGGCAGACCAGCCACAGCCAGCACCCTGTGTCCCCTCCACACTGCAGGGGGAATGGGCACTGGGAGGACTGGAAGGGATGAGCACCCCCTGCTCATCCAGAGGCTGACAGGGCCAGGGGGATCTGTGCAGATCCTGGTGGGCACAGGAAGGTTGGCATCTGCAGTCAGTGCTGTCGGACTGGGAAGAGCTGGGGGCTGTTGCTGGTTACACTGGTGTCAGATAAATTGCTCATGGGAACTGGAGATGCCCAGATTCAGTTTTTTGTGTGGGTCTACCAGGTGTGCAGGGCTGTTACCTTCCCTGTATATCTATTCATGTCTCTCCTTCTCCCTCCAGTCCTCTACCTTGTACTTCCCTTCTGGCTCATCCTGGCCAGCTCCAGTGATCCTGGGTCTCCTGGATCCTTCTTCCCATGCAAGTGTGGCCCAGCTCTGCCCAGGAATGTCAGAGAGAGCAGGAATGTCTTCTCCTCCCTTTACCCTCCCCAAGCTGGACCAAAGGTCATACACTGCACCCCTGGGAATGGTGCTCAGACCCCAAAGCTTTCACAAACACATCCATGTGAGTGAATTGCCTGACCTGTGCCTCTGCTGTCGTTTGAGCCCATCCAGCCATCCTCTGTGCCCCCAGCCTGCTCCCAAGCCCATCAGCAGGGAAGGGAGGCTGTGGCCAAACCCCTGTGTGGTCACAGCAGGCAGCACAGGCAATCCACATCCACTTCCATCTGCCACAGCATCCAGAGGCACAGGCAGCCCCTGCACCACACACCTGGGCTCGGGGAGCCAGCCTGTGTCCTCCATCTGCTCCATCTGTGGGGAGTGGGGCTGCACCACCAGTGCCCATCCAACAGCTCAGTTCAGCTCTGGACAGCCTTGGGTGAAGGCAGGGTCCTGGCAGTCCCTGCCCATGGAGGTTTAGGTGCTGAAAGGGCCCATCTGTACAGACCCAGTGCAGCAGGAATTTGGGATTCAGCCCCCACGAGAACAAGGGGTCCCTTCCCCTGGAAGCCCAGTTTGGTGGGTGCTGATGGGGTGCTGGGGACCACTGCCATGGGGCCCTTGCTGTGGAGTGGGGAATGCTGCCAGGAGCCAGAGGCTCCCCCTCCTTCCCTGCTCTGCTCTCCATGGGTTTGCTGTATTCTCACCTGATTAGTGGATTTGAAATACAGCCTTTGGCTTTGAGACCCAAAATAGATGTCAGGTTGTCTTTACTGCGCTGAAGGCTCCTTAGTATGTAAATCCCTCCCCAGCATGGTCGGTGCAGCACAGTGGGATGGCACCTCCGGGATCCCGGCGTTCCTGGGCATCCCCACCCCAGTGTCCTGCTGGGCAGGGCTTCCCCAGGCCCTGCTTGCAAGCCGTGGTGCAGTGGGGTGCTGGCACAGCCCCCGTGACAGGCACGTGTTAGGGATGGTGCTCTGCACCCCTCCTCCACTCCCCCTTCTCCTCCATGGGACCCGGCAGGTTTCCAGGGAGCCACTGGGGCCAGCGGGCAGTGACATTTGTTTTGTCACTTACGCTGTCGTCACCAAAAAACCCTAAAAAATCGCTGCCTGGAGGGGAGAGCTGGGCCCGGTGACATTCGCTTCATCTCACAGCAGCTAACGCAGCCGGCAGCGTCCCCAGGAACCGTGTGCTCTGTGCCGGGACAAACGAGCTCCGTGCTGCCAGCAGTGTCCCCCTGCTGGGGTCCAGCTGGGCACAGCCAGGACCTCCCCAGGGCTCAGAGACACCCCGTGCTACCACAGCCCCCAGGAGCTGTGGGCTCTGCAGAGAGCAGAGTGTGTTCATTTGGTGACATTATTGCTCGATACTTTAGCAGTGTTCCCTACCTTGTAGAGATTGAGTCAAAAACCAGCGCCTGAGGAACTGCCTCTATTAAACTGATGTTCATTAGAGTTGACTTGGTGCTACCTCATTAGGCTGCTGTAATTGAAGGAGTTAATTGATTATCAATAGTTTGAGTTCCCTCTCCTCATGCCCACAAGGCCCTACTGGGTGTTCTTCGGGGGCCAGCATTCATCATGAGGCTGGGACGTGCCTCAGTGCTGGCAGTCACAGCTTGGGCTGCTCCGTGCGTCCCCATCCCCGTGCTGTGCCCGTCGTGATGCCGGCAGCGTTTTCCGCGTGGGTCCTTTTGCGTTCAGCTTATTCATCCCCATTTGGCACTCGCTCGAAACTGTCTAAAATACTTCTGATGGCTCCCCTTTCCATGGCTGTTCTTTAATGCATATGTATTCTATTTGGAGAGGCTGCGTGTGGGGGTTTGGTGACTCTCTCCTGGGTGTGAAAGCAAAAGCAGAGCCTCCGAAGCAGCTGCTCCCGGAGTGGCTCCGTCCCGCAGCGCAGGGATGGGGGCATAGCCTGGGGGGGCCCGGCTGCCCGGCGGGGGCTGCGTGGCCACGCTCGCACGCTGCTTCTGCTGAGCTTGGACTGACTCCCTCGCACAGACACGTGCTGCTGACTCAGTCACACCTCCGCTGTTTTTAGAGGCGGCCTTCTAACACCCTGCCTCGTTCAGCAGAAAGCAGGGAGATGCTGTGCTTCCCCCAGCCAGCCTGAAAACACATCCCCTGCGCTCAGGAGCCACTCTTGGGCTGCTCGTCCTGGCCCTCGGCTGCTGGAAATGGGACAGGCGTGGGTTTTGGAGAGAGAAAGGTCTGTGCTCAGCCCTCCTGCCATAGACACCTCTGCCGCCTGCCCTGTCCTGCCCTCAGAGTTCACCCTCGTGTAGCCCTCCTGCTGGGAGGAGTGCTCAGAGCATCCTCAGGTACCCCCAGGAGCTGATGGTCCATTGCTGCACCCAGAAGGACCATGGGTGACATGGAAGTGGTGATGCTGCAGCAGGCAAGCTGGGAATGGAAAAAAGGATCCTCTCCATAGCTGCATCCTTACACCTCCACAAGGGCACAAGTAGGGCTCAGAAAGCCAGGGGATAAGGCTGTCACAGGCCATCTATCTGCTGCCAGATTTTTTTTTTAGCCAAATTTAGGCCTGCCCCAGCTCAGGGTCTGTGCGGCATCACAGGTGACAGCACAGACAGCGAGGTGGGAGGTAGACAAGCCAGGAGGAAACTGTTGCTCCCCAACTTCGTTAGCTTTAACTAACGAGCTGTTTATAGGAGTGACATGACACCTGCTTTCCTCTTTATAAATTCAATAATTTATGAAAGGTATTAAAGGCAAAACAGCCTCCCGGATAAAGGCTGTGATGCGTGTACGCTGGGTATTAGCCAGACGGGACAATGAGCTACACTTGAATAACACACGAAGATATTTACCCTCTCCCTCTATAAATTATTAAGGGGCTTCTTTGCACGTAATTACATGAGCTTTTATGTTTCTCACTCCCTGCTTTTAATCCTTTCTGGAATGGTGCCAGTCACTTATAAGAGGAGCTGAGCAAACAGCAAGTGCTGTGGCTGGGTTTGGGGTTGGGTTTGGGGTCGCTGCAGATGATGGAGATGCAGGAAGGGGCATGGCTGTGAGCCCATCCCACTGGGCACGGGGCACACCCTGCAGGGAGGGACACAAACAGTGGGGCTGGGATGGGGTTTGGCCCCAGCATGAGGTGCTTTTCCTCTGTGTGGGTTCGGGGAGGTGGCTGTGGGAAAGTGCAGACAGGCTCCAGTGTTTTAGCACCCTCCAACTGTGCGTGCAAATCAATTACATGCAGATGTAATTGGGCATGCAAATGTCACTGGAAGGCTGTTTACATGTGCAGTGCATATTAGGGGAGCACGTATTTGTGCAAAGGAACACTGAGGATGTTAGTAATAATTGCACCCTGAGAGTGTCCTGGAGCTGGGTCTGCTACTGCTGCTTCTCCAGCTTGGCCTTCAGGGAGCAGAGCTCCCTCCTTACCCTGCCACATGCCAGACCCCCCTTCCCTGGCTGATTGCTCCCTGGCCTGTGCCCAGCAGGGCAGCCCAGCTCCCCCCTGCTCCCCATGCTGCTTCCCATGCAGCCCCAGCTGAGCCCTGCCCATTTCAGCCTGCCACACCAGGCAGGGGCCAAACTTCTTTTGAATGTTAAGATGAACATTTCATCCCCTTCAGGCACCGTGACCCCCTTCTCTTAGTTGCCAAGTATTTGTGAGTCAGCCCCAGCAGAATGGTGCCCATATCACCTCGCCATCCTCCATGCCCAGGGCAGCTTTTGCTTTTTCAGTGTGGGCAATTGACAGGACTCTCCTGTCCTCCATACTCACAGCTCTCTCCAAGCCCTCTCTCCTTTGTGCCAAATTCTTTAATCATTGCTCTTTGTCCTGTTGTGCAGCTCCTATTCTTACACCAAGCTGTTAAAAAGCTGTCACTGTCATAAATTCCTTGTCCCAGAAATTATCTTTCATCTCCTGAACGTGGGCAACAATAGGCACTGAGGTGCTTGATATTATTAATACCTTCTATATATGTGTCAATGGGCTTAAGAACTTAATGGAGCCTTTTCCCTCAGCCCTTCATGCCACGTGTTTGGGCTGCTTGACAGAGCAGTCAAGTTATCAGTGCTTGACTCAGGCTGACATGAGGACATGTGGCCTCTCTCCATTCCAGAACATTGCATAGAAAGGCCTAATTTCCACACCCAGAATTCCAATGGGTCAGGGTGGGGACAGTGCCCTGGCAGAGATGTGGATGAGCTGAGCTGGGGCAGACGCTGTGTATCAGCAGCTTACCCAATGTTCAGTAGCACTTGCTGAGGGGGGCTACAGAAAGGCTTTTTTCTCCTCTTTATCCCTGTTCTCCAGAGCTTCATGGAGGTCAGGTCATGATTTGAGATGTGCAAGGCATGAGCACAGCATCTCCTACTTCTCACCTCACTTTCAGTTGGACAAAGAGCTGGAGATGGGTCCAGCCATGCACCTGCAGCCTCCAGCAAGTGAGGCTGTGGTGGGGACAGTGGAGGGATCCCCTCCACGGCCTCACAGCCCCAGCCCATGTCCAGGGGAACATTCTGTGGCTCCTGCCACTGCTGTCCCAAGTGAATGGCTGCTGGTCAAAGAATATTTGGGTCATTCTGCTCCAAATCAATAAGCTGACCAGAGCAGGGAGCAGTACAAGGCAGTACAGAGAGAAAGCATTATGATAATACTTGATAAGGATCCTCAGTTTCACTGAGGAGCAGCCATACAATGTGGAATTTGGATTCCCTCCAGCTGATAATGAGAAGCCACTGGACTGACTCAGCCTGCTGTGAGGAGGCACCAGCACACATCCAGATGGCCGTGGGGACGGGGGAGCAGGAATATCCTGCCTTGCCTCTTCATCCCACTCCCCCCACACACCCTGAAATGTCACCACCTCCAAGGGAGAACGTGATCTGGGAGCACATTTCTCCCTGACTGCATCCGCAGGGGCCCGGTGGAACAGCCATCCTCAGGAACAGGGGTTCCTCAGAACAGGGGTTCCTCAGAAACAGGGGTTCCTCAGGAACGAGGGTTCCTCAGGAACGAGGGTTCTTCAGGAACAGGGGTTCCTCAGGAATGAGGGTTCCTCAGGAACGAGGGTTCCTCAGGAATGAGGGTTCCTTGGGAACAGGGGTTCTTCAGGAACAGGGGTTCCTCAGGAACAGGAGTTGATCAGGAACAGGGGTTCCTCAGGAACGAGGGTTCCTCAGGAACGAGGGTTCTTCAGGAACAGGGGTTCCTCAGGAACGAGGGTTCCTCAGGAACGAGGGTTCTTCAGGAACAGGGGTTCCTCAGGAACGAGGGTTCCTCAGGAACGAGGGTTCTTCAGGAACAGGGGTTCCTCAGGAACGAGGGTTCCTCAGAATTAGGGGTTCCTCAGGAACGAGGGTTCTTCAGGAACGAGGGTTCCTCAGGAATGAGGGTTCCTCAGGAACAGGGGTTCCTCAGGAACAGGGGTTCCTCAGGAACAAGGGTTCTTCAGGAACAGGGGTTCCTCAGATATGGGGGTTCCTCAGGAACAAGGATTCCTCGAGGGTTCCTCAGGAACAGCAGTTCCTCAGGAACAGGTCCTGCTGCCCGCAGTGCTGAGGAGGGCAGGGGAGGTCTGTGTCCATGTGATGTGCAAGGCACGCACAAGAATCAGGATGACCTTTCCTCCCTGTCCCGAGCAGCCAGGAGATGATGGTGCCTTCTCCAGGGACTGGTTAGGACTGGCAGGATGAAGGAGCTGGTTGCAGGTGGAGCCCAGGGCCATGTGAGGACCCTCCTCTCCTCTCCTCTCCTCTCTCTCCTCTCTCCTCTCCTCTCCTCTCCTCTCCTCTCCTCTCCTCTCCTCTCCTCTCCTCTCCTCTCCTCTCCTCTCCTCTCCTCTCCTCTCCTCTCCTCTCCTCTCCTCTCCTCTCCTCTCCTCTCCTCTCCTCTCCTCTCCTCTCCTCTCCTCTCCTCTCCTCTCCTCTCCTCTCCTCTCCTCTCCTCTCCTCTCCTCTCCTCTCCTCTCCTCTCCTCTCCTCTCCTCTCCTCTCCTCTCCTCTCCTCTCCTCTCCTCTCCTCTCCTCTCCGGATGTGCAGGGGCAGAGCAGGGACAGCCCCTCCCCCGTGCCTGCTGCCGAGGGAGGAGGCAGGAGGGGCAGACAGCCGATCTGGCGTTCCTAGAGCCAGCGCTGGCAGTACTTCAAGGTGTGGTACATCTTATCTCTGCCTGGCATTTGCATGTATTTTCTCAGCTCAGCTTGTTACGACAAAAGTGTGAAAATCTGAAAGAAAAGGAATGATAATAATAATGGGAGTAATTAAAATCCACCTCCCTCCTGCCAGCTCGGCCCTTTCTAGACCTCTTGTGGCATTTCTGGACACGTGCACTGAATCCAAAGGAGGGAATGGGTCCCGGGTCTCTCCCCTGAGGGGCAGCTCTGCTCCCACTGCCCAGGTCCCTCAGCAGTGTGCAGGTGCTGCCTCTCCAGGAGGGAGCTGAGAGCAGGGATAAACTCCTGCCTCATGCCAGCAGAAGGGAACCATCTGCCACAGCCCGTTATCATCCCAGGATGGCAGTGGCAAAGAGCTGGAGCATCTGTCTGAGGGACAAGCCCCTGCAGATGGACACCCAAATGTTCCTGCCATTCCCTGCAGGTTTTAAAGAGGAACATGTTCAACGAGGGCGTGTGAGCCGAGCTGCTCTGCAGCTTCCAGGGGCTGCACACGGGTCGGCACAGGGCAGTGGCACCTGGAGGGCTGGGGCACTGTGGGTCACTCCATGCTGCAAAAAGGAGGTTGACCCAGTTGAGGAGCTGATCCAAAAACAGCTGGAGTTGGTCTCTACAACATGGGGGAGGCCAGTAAAGGTGATGGGAGAGGGAAGAAAGGCATGTTAGCGGCAAAGCTGTCAGCTGCACATAGCTACGGGATGTTAGTGGGGACAGGAGGGGATGGTACTTCCAGTGAGGCTTGGTTGTGGGCTTGTGGCTGTCCCCAGCACACTGTCACCCGTGCTACAACACCTCAGGGACATTAACAGTAAGCTCAGCAGTCATGACAGGTCAATAAATGCAGAACATTGGAGCCTTTGGGGCTTCCGAGCAGGGGCCCATGCAGTTCCTCCAGCAGAGACCAGCAGGGTTCACTGCTGCCAGGATCTGCCTTTGCCCAAAGTGTCCTTGAGGCTGCTGGGGTGAGGAAGTGTTGCCCATGAGATGGGCTGAGGGTTAAAGAGAGAAAAACCCAATTGGCAGTGGTGCTCCTTGGGCAGGTTGGTTGTACTGGCTGCTCTTACACTCTGGCACTGTGGGCAAGGGCCTTGGGGCTCCAGCTGAGAGAGCAGCTCTTAGGTGATGGTTTTATCTCCCTGCACCCTCCGTCCTTCCCCTCGCCTCTCCTCACTGCTGGCCAAAATGCACAGTGTAGCTGTCAAAGCAAACAGGGCTGTGCCCTGCTGCCATTCCTGGGGCACCCGTGCTGCCCTCACCTCCTCTGCTGCCCCTGGTCCCTGCACCCAGGTCCAAAATCATGGAGCCATAGAATAGTTTGCATTGGAAGAGGTCTCAAAGATCCTCTCGTTTCCAACTCCTGCCCTGAGCAGGGACCCCTTCCACTTCCACCTTCCCAGGTTGCTCAGGACCCATCCAAGTTGGCTTTGGCCACTTCCAGGGAAGGGAATCTCACGCTGAGGGCACACAAAAGGCAGGGTTTGCACGGACGGGACTGTTCTGTAGCAGAGCTGTGCACGGATGCCCTCTCAGCCCAAAAGCTCATCCCTGCTCCTGCACACGCAGTGCCCCGTCCTGTGCCGCTCGGCTCGCTCCCAGGGCGGGGATGGCCGTGGAGCCGAGGTGGGAAAGACGGTCTTGGAAGGCCCCCTGCTTCCAGGCAGTGCATAGCATCACTCTCACACGCCACCAGCGCTGCGTGCATGGCGTACTTGCCGTGTCTTTGTGGAAGGGCTGAGGTGAAATTTCCCCCCTCACACACCAACAATTCCAGGAATTATTTCCGAGTGTTACTTCTGAATACGCGGTGCCCTGCACTTTAGCGGGGCTTTAACGGGGCGGGGGGAACGGAAGCATTAGAAACGGCATTCAGAGCTCTTAGCCTGTCTTTTGTCCTCTGTTTGTTTTTTTCTGGCCGCATTCAGATTGCCGGCTTTGTCTGTGTTTGTGAAGTGCTATTAACATCGATGGCATTGCTGCCATAGCCGTAACAATAAGAGGCATCGATCCGCACCGAGTAAAGGTCTGAGGAGCGCTGCGAGCGGCCAGGCTGAGTTTCCTTGGTGGCAGGAGGAGAGCTCGTGCACCAACACACGCCTTGTCCCCCCACGGTGTTCCGTGCCACGAGGATGCTGTGCCCGAGCCCACGCAGGGACACACCTGACGGGTACCCACCGTGCCAGCCGAGCCGGGGGCTGTGCCCGTGGGAGCCGAGCAGCAGCGGGAGCAGGGAGCTGCAGTGATTCAGCCGGC
Organism: Molothrus ater; assembly: GCF_012460135.2. Lineage (NCBI taxonomy): Eukaryota > Metazoa > Chordata > Aves > Passeriformes > Icteridae > Molothrus > Molothrus ater. The sequence goes on from NC_050490.2 coordinate 3,890,303, forward strand.
GAGTTCACCGTGCCCACCCTTTGTTTATTCCTCCTCTGCTCAGAAGCTCGCCTGTGCCAGGCGGGAGGATAACGGGGATAACGTTACCCATAACGGGGCTCCGGAGAGGCAGCAGCCACTGCCTGAGTGCCAGGGGGGGCTTGCTCGTAGCCTGCTGCAGGGACGTGAGCTTGGGATGGCCTCTCCTGTGCGATGGCCTCCCCCAGCCTGCCACAGAGCACAGGAGAGGCCTGGGGCCAGCTCAAAAGCTCTCACTTGCTGAAAGAGCCCTTCAAGGGAAGGCTCATGGGACCCAATCAAGAGACTCGTGGCCCCAGCCCGTGCTAGTGCCGGGCGCCCTGGTGCCCCTGCCTTGGGTCCGCCTTGGCTGGCAGCCAGGGACAGCTGGGGAGAAGCTAGACAGGGCAGGAAGCACCCCAGGAGAGCCCAGCCCAGAGGAAGCAGAAGGAAAAGTGCACATTACAAGCAAAGTTTGTGTCCATTACTGCTGGAGAAACCAGCCTCGGCTGCGAGAGCCAGCGCTGGGCAAATCCAGCGCTGCTGGATAAAGAGTGTCCATTATGGAAGGGGGGAGCGGTGGGCAGTGCTCGGGAAGTCGTGCACTTAGTCCTGAATGAAAGGCCATCGGCTCAGCATACGCCGGACCCTCCGAGGGCGCTTTGGGATGGCCAGGTCCCAGACCTGTCCTCGGAGGCGTCCCCTCAGCGCTCGCAGCCCTTTCCCTCTTATGTGCCGGGAAGGGGGGACAGTGTAAAGAGCAGCAAAGCGCAGTGCTGAGGGAGCTGCTGTAGGACGGACCCTCCGGAATCCTCAGGGTAGCCCGGCTCCGTCTCCCGGCGGACGCGGGGAGGGCTGGGCACCGACGCGACGGTGACGGGCAGAGCTCCGTTGGTCCGTCCTCTGCGGGCAGCGAGGCTGCACCGGCGGCGGGGCGGGGGCTGCGAGGGCCCCCATCCATCGAGCGGCCCCGGTTGGCGGGGGAGCCATCCCCGCTCCCCCCGCCCCGCAGCCCCGGGCACCCGCACCCCCCGCGCGGAGCGGGGGCGGCGGCGGGAGGAGGGACCGGCCGCGGCCGCCGCTGCCGCGCTCGCCGCTCCGCGCACCGCCCCGCACCCGCCGGCGGCTCCTCCCGGAGGGGAGGCGGGGGCCGGCGGCACCCGGCCCGGCCCCGCCGCGGCAGACCCGGCCGGCGGAGCGGGCGTGCGGAGCCCGGGCTGAGCCAGCCGCCCGCCCGCCCGCGGGGGCGATGCCGCCGCCCCGAAGCGCCGCCGGCCGCCCGGGCGCGGAGGGCAGGGAGCCGCCGGCAGCGCGGCCCTAGGGCGGCCCCGGCGGGGCCCCGTGCCCAGCCCGGCCCGGCCCGGCCCTCCCTCCCCCGGGCGCGGGACTGGGGGGCGGCCCGGCCCCGGGAGCGCCGCCGCCGCCGCCGCTCCGTGTGCTGTCGCTGCGGAGAGGGGGAGCTGCGCTACTGCAGGTGGAGGTTTGGCGGGGGGGCCGGGGGAGATGCCATTTCTGACCGAAGGAGATCGCCGGCGAGGATGAGATGCGGGTAAGCGGGACCGGGGACCGGAGCGGGGCACGGGGCTGGCGGGACCGGCGGGGTGGGGGCTCCGCCGCCCCGGGACGGCGCCGCCGCGCTGCCCCGGGGCCGGACCCGCTCCGGTGCGGAGGGCGCGGGGCTGGAACTTGGTGCGTGCCCCGGGGCTGCGGGGGGAGCCGTGTGCTCCGGGAGCTGCCGCCCTCCAGCCCCGCCGGTGCGGATGCTGCCGCCTCCTCGCCCCGCTCTGCCCGGGCTCTCCCCTCTGCCCGTCTCCTCCCCGCACCGTTCCCGCAGCCTCGGCGCAGCCCCTGCGGGAGCTACGAGCCAGGCGGGGTCGGGGTTCGGGGCCGGGGTCCCAGCGGGCGGGCTGGGGCTCGGCGGGACTGAGGCTGTATCCTGATGGGGAGTGTCCTCCTCCTCTCCCGGTAGTTCCCGGGTGAATTGGCCGGCCTGGAGCAGATGCCTTGTTCAGGTAGGGAAAGGATTGTCTGGACAGCGCTACCCTCCGGGACTGGCACGGGAGCAGGGATCAGCCTCAAGCTGGCTGTGCCCATCTCCTGCCCAGCAAGGGTTAACTCGAGAGGAGGAATTGTTCCTCTGCCCATGCCCAAAGCAGAGGCATTAAGGGTTAAAGACGGGCAGGGAGAGCTCTCCAGCCCTGAGATCGGAGGCAGGAGTCATGGGGAAGGGGTATTTTTCAGGGCAGGTATTTTTCAGGGGTTCACCTCTCTGTCAGCAGCCCCCCAGCCTGGAGATAGGTGAGTCGGGGCCGTGGGGAGCTCATGCCGAGGGGGGTGATTCCTCAGGCTCCGCGAGGGCTCGGGGGGCTCTGAAGGGTCCCCCCCTGCCTGGGCTCAGCTCCACACCCCGGAGCCAGGAGCCAGCCCAGAGAACTGGAGATGCTGGGCCAGGGTCAGGCTGCGGGTGCGGGCTCTGCCCTCGGTTTGTGTCTGGCAGAAAAAAAGAAGCGGTTGATGTTAAAGGAGCTCCACAGGGCACTGGGGATTGCGGGGATGCCCAGGAGCCTGCTTGGCAGAAGGGCTCTGGGAGCCCTCCCGGGCGGTGCCGGTGCTTGTTGCTCTCCGTTACTGTGTGTGGGTTATTGGATTTTTCACCTTGCGCCGTGGATGTATAAATAGCCCGAGTGATGGGTAGAGGCACGACTCGATCCAGGTGCTGGAGGTGCCACCTCCGAGAAGGAATGGGAGCGTTGGTGCCGCGGAGGGAGGGAGGGAGGGAGGGCCAGCGGGCGAGCGTGGGCACGGGTGGGATCGAGGCTGCTCGGGCTGCTTGGCGTCGCCGAGGCTCTGCTGCCTCTCCCTGCCTGTCCCTGCCCCAGCTGCCGCCCCAGCCATCGCCATCCGCGCTCCTTCCCAGCAAACGCCTGCTCCAGCAAGCGAATGTGGCCGCTGGCCGGCAGCAGGGGATCGGTGTGACAGCCCCGCTGCTCTCCGGGGTCCCGACTGGTGGGGGGAAGTTCAGGCATTCCGGGAAGAGCCCCACTCTATGGATCTCCCTCCATCTCCCGTTCCTCTGCACCACCTCCAGAGCCCGGCTGTGGCTCTGCAATGATACCCCTTCCACAGCCCCATCCCAGCCCTCCTGCCAGCCTTAACCCTCGCCTCACTGCTCTGCACCTTGCAGCAGCCCTGACCTGACCTTCACGCACGCTGGAGACGACCCTGGAGCAGCACTGTGGCCGTGCCTCGAGCCATCTCCTCCAGCACGGGGCTGCACAGACCTACAGGACTGCCCAGCCCATCCCCAGCCAAAGGCAGCTATCCCAGCCCCTATCCCAGCCCCTATCCCAGCCCATCCCCACCCTAAGGCACTATCCCAGCCCCTATCCCAGCCCATCCCCACCCTAAGGCACTATCCCAGCCCCTATCCCAGCCCATCCCCACCCTAAGGCACTATCCCAGCCCCTATCCCAGCCCATCTCCTCCCTAAGGCACTATCCCAGCCCCTATCCCAGCCCATCCCCTCCCAAAGGCACTATCCCAGCCCCTATCCCAGCCCATCCCCTCCCAAAGGCACTATCCCAGCCCCTATCCCAGCCCATCCCCACCCTAAGGCACTATCCCAGCCCCTATCCCAGCCCATCCCCTCCCAAAGGCACTATCCCAGCCCCTGTCCCAGCCCATCCCTATCTCAGAGCACCCACCCCCACTCCATGACAGCTGCCCCAGCCCATTTGCACCTTACAGCTGTCATGGAGCTGCTATCCCAGCCTGTCCCCATCCCACAGCACCCATCCCAGCCCTTACCCACCCCAACACCAGCGATCCCAGCCAGCATCACTGCCCAAACCTTCCTTCCCCCTGCTCCTTCCCTGTCCATTCCCCTGGCTCCAAGAGCACGCTGTGTCCCTGTCCTGCACCTCTTGCAGCTCGGGTGGCCGGAGCAGCCGTGCCTGTCCCAGGTGCCAGGGGCAGGCCCAGGGTGGGTCTCTCCCAGCAGGGTGGGCTGGGGCACGGCAGGAGTGGCTGGGTTGGCTGTGCCTGCTCTCCTGCTGCTCCTGGCTCCCTCCTGGATCCTGTTGGCACAGCTGCTGGATGCCATGGAGGAGAGGGGGCCTCTCATAATGAGCAAGGCCAAGAGGGAGATGTGCCCCTGGCTAAAGCCTCCATGTCTTCCCACAGAGAGTTTTCCCCATAGCAGCTGCCTGCTCCAGGGCTCAGGCAGCCCCAGCTCTCGCTGGGTCCCGTGGAATGGGCAGGAGGTGACTGAAGGAGACAGTGGAGCTGCTTTTACAGCTCCTGGGGAAGCATCAGGTTTTGCAGGCCTTCTTGTGGATGGATTAATTACTCAACAAATGGCTGTACCACTGTAACACCGTACTGTGCTGCAGTTACTCTACACCTGTAATGTAATTACTGTGTGATACCTCTAATTACCACTGTTTCCTGGAAGGGTAACAGTATCACTGAAGGACTTCTGTTTCCTTTAGTGTCCTGCTTCACAAAGCCACAGTTGCACTGCTGAAGTTAGTGCTGCTCCATGTTAGTGACAAGTATAAAATCTTTTAACTTGAGGCTTTAATTCAGGGGTTGATAAATCCCTTTATAATAACACCACAATTATAGCGTAATTACAGTTGTTGAATTACAAAACACAACACAACCTGTTGGGGCTCAATGAGGTACATTGGATGACCACTGGGTGCTGCTGTTTGATGGGACCCTGTCCTTGGAGGCAGAGTTGGCAATGGGCACATCTCTGTGAACATTTGGGTGGAAAACACCCAAATGTTCCCAGCTTGGCCAGGGTGGGTGTTGTTTGGTCTCTCCAACACACCCAGTGCACTGAGTCAGCAGCTGTCCTTTGTTCTCTGCTGAGCCTTGAGCAGGGTTCAAGCAGAAATGGCTTTTGGTGGGAAAAGAGCCAGAAGAGCTTTTCAGGTAGCTGGGATGAGAGAGAAAAGGGCTCCAAATGTTTAACTCAAATCAAACAACCCAAGAAAAACAAAGGGAGAAAGAAACGGAAGGCCATGACCTCAATTTTCTTCTTAGTCAATTTTTTCCACTTTCTTTGCAGAGAGAGAGTAAAAATTGGAACTTTTGGCAGGGAATGGTTGTAGGGAGAGAGATCTCTGTGCCTCTGCACCGTGTGGCCATGCCTGGGGACACGCCTTACTCCCAGCCAGTGCTGGTGGCTGTTGGAGCCTGTTGCCTGTGGGGCAGTGCCAGGGCATGTGTGATACAGAGGGGACAGGGGTGTCTGGGCATGGGCCTTACTTGGGGAAGGGACAAACACCAGCCAGAGTCCCCCTTCCCAGTGCTTCCCCAGCCCCCAGGCGCTGTCAGCAGCATGGTGTGGCCTCTGTCCCTTGTCACCAGGAGAAGGCTGGGTGGCACAGAGGTGTCTGTGTCTGAGCAGCGTTAATTGTCAGCTTGACCCGGGCAATTGAGTAAATGCTGATAAATGTCACTGAGGGTGACATCATCATCTCCCCTTCAGCCCGGGCAGGGAGTGTGTGGCTCTCTCTATCCCTGGGGACAGGAGGTCACACCAGTGTGGCTTCACAGTGGGGGGAGCACTCTGCCTTGAGCAGAGACCCCAAGCATCGTGCTGGGGTGAATCCTGGGTGATTCCCACTTCAGGAGCAGCAATCAGGAATGGCCAATGGGACCTCTCTGGGCCTGCATGGGATGCATGGAGTGTATTAGTGCAGCATGGCCATGTTGGGGGAGCTCTGCCATGAGCCCCACCAGTGGCTCAGTCCTCCTTCTGGCCTCACCAACATCATGGCCACCATCCCTTGCCCCTCCCATGCCCTATCCAGACAGCATCTCCTACCTGAGTAAGGCTCAGGCAGGGCAGCAGGTCACTGTCCTGTCACAGGGGCTGGGGAGCTTGGCTTTGTTTTGCTCATTCTCATGGTGAAGCACAGACCATGGTTCTGTTTAACCATGCTGCATGGTTTTTCCATCATTTTATTCATGTGTCAGTGCTGGTCAGTGCCTTGGCATCCTGCAATGGATGTGTGTAGAATGAGCTTTCCTCTCCTGGGCTCCACAGGAGTGTCCTGGCAGAGGCCAAAGGCTTTCCCCACTGAAGCACTCGTGTCCTTTCTCTCTGGGCTGTGGTCATTGTCCTGAGGTGGGGACAGTCCTTGGGTGAGCTGGAGGGTCCCCACAGGGAGCAGGGACAGAGTGAGGAGGTGCAGGACTGGGCTGTGCCTTCCAGGACATGATTCCTGTGCTCCAGCATTGTCCAAGGGATGCTCAAATAGCAAAATGCCCGTGGTTGCCATCAGACTGGGCTGACCTCTGCTCTGGGGGTCAGGCTGGCCATGGCTCCCAGGGGGATGTGCCCTGAGCACCCAGCCCTGCCCTTGGGGATGTAAGGTTCCTGGTGGAGCCCAGCCCCTGCCACCCCACACAGCCCTCACTTCCCGGGCAGCCCTTCCCCTCCCCCCCAAGTTGCTATTAGTTATAGCAGTAGGACCCACAATTACTCATTTTTTTGTCATTTCCATTCTGTTTCTTCATCAGAATGCAAAACATTAAATATCACTCTGGTAATTATGGTTAATTTCATAACCTGCACCTTAATTGGATTGGTCTCTGATGGGGAATTCTCGTAGGAGGGAGAAGCAGAAATATTTTGACGTGATCTATTCTTTCAGCTCTTTGTTTGGATTTGAGATGTTGAGTGTGAAATGGGAAACAACCGATTTAGACCTCAGAGGCAACCTGGGGGTGGTGAGCAAAGCCTGAGCCTTCCAGAGGTACTTGTCACCCTCCAGCAGCCAAACCTCTCCCTCCCATACCCAAACCCAGCCTTTCTCCACCCCTCCTTTGGATTGGGAATAGTCACAGAGAGCCAGATCCATCTGGTCTACCCAAAATATGAGCCTGATGAGCTGGGGAGGCATCACAGTAGGCACTGGCCGGGTGCCCTGTTCTGCTGGCCAGTGCTTTGTGTGCTCTAGCACAGAGCAAGGCACAGCACTCCACAGGCCCCCCGTGGCTCTGAGGACCTTAGGGACTTGAGGGACACCCACAGGGACACCTCTTTTCTGCTGGGAATTGGGCAGACAACAGTCCATGGCTGCAGAGGGACACGAGTCCCCTTGTACTGTGATGGACTGGGTGATCTCAGTGCTGCTGCCAGGGCAGCCAGTCCTGGGGGGCCCCCAGTGCCTGTCTGGGGCTGTGCCATGGGGTGCCCATCCCACAGAGCTGGCACCTCCCTGCCACTTTGGGCCTGAGCTGTCCCACAGAGCTGCCATCTCTTTGCCACTTTGGGCCTGAGCTACGGCTCGCTCCGGGAAGCGCAGAATTGCGCTGCCATTAGGTGCTGCCATTAAACTGATTTGTGCTCAGCCTGTTTATCCTCCTCGATGGGAAACGGCAGCGAAATGGAAACCCTGGCCTCGCATTTCCCACTGCATTCCCGTGCACTGGATTTCCCCATGATTACTTTTGTTCTCACGTACAGCCCAAAGCGCAGGCTCCGTGTCATTATCCACAGTGCTGGGAGAGGAGAAAGGGCAGAAAGCATTGCTGCAGCTCAGGCACAACACAGCAAATCCACCCCACAGCTGCCTTCTTTTGAGGGCAGTGGGGAGCTGCTCCATCCCCGTGGTGGATCTCTCTTTTTTTCTATGCCCACGGGCTCAGCGTGTGCTGGAAAGGCTGAGGAATGCATGGCTGAGGCTGCCACTGTGCTGACACTGCCCCCCCTTGTCTTGGGCATTAGAACAGCTCTGCCTGGCACAGCCCCATACCTGCCAAGGATTTCTATCAGCCCAAACCCTGTCCAGGCCACATCCCCCAGCACCTCCCTTCCTGCAGGATTTGGGCTGGGAGGGGCTGGTGGCCCCTCGCCCGCCCTGCCTGGCTGTGTGGGTTCAGCTGGAGGCAGGACGGGCAGGCTCAGCCGTGGCTCAGCACAGTTTGTTTTTATCTAATCCATTTTATTGTTGAATGAAACAATAACAGCAAATACAGGCCCTGAAGACAAGCCATAAATAATGCAAAAATCAAACAAGTGAGAGAGGGAGAAAGAAAAAGGAATTATACATGTAAAACCAGCCCAGAGAAAACCAGGCTGGGAAGAGGAATCTTCCCTCTGCACTTGCTACTGCTCATGCTTTCTTTGCCTCCCTTTTTTCTCCATTTCTCTCTCTGGAATTTCCTGCGGCACCAAATTTGTGATTATGTGAACAAAACTTAATAATAAATGGGAGGGGGAGAGAGAGAGAGAGAGAGAGATGTGGCTTGCGGGAAGGAGTTGGGAAATGAGGTGGATGGAGTGAACTGGGGCTTCCATCTCTCACAGTGCCTTGAAGCACAGCGGTGCTCCTGCCCCCTGCTCTGCCCCGTGTCCCTGGGGGTGTGCAGCAAGGACAGCTCTGCTGGTGCCACCCGTGCTCATGGGAGCCCTGGCAGCAGGGCACACACAGTCCCTTGACCCTTGTCTCACTGGTGGCTGATCCCAGAGCCGGTTCTGCCAGGCTGGGCTGCACTTGGCTTCTCCCGAAGGCTTCCCAGGCCACTTATTTTAGGCAGCAGTATAAAAATACCAGGGCTAGTCCTAAAGGGGGGTAAATCAGCAGGTTTCCCTGAGGTCAGCAAAGCTGACTGCTTTATGTCCTATGTCCTTTGAAGTTCTCTTGCCACTATCCCAAAGGTTTCCAGAGGAAAGGAGCAGCCCTTGTACTTTTTTTTGGTATCCTGTGCTGGTTATAGGGGAATTCAAGGGATGTGCCCTAGGAACCAAAGTGATGCTGTAAGTACAGTCTTAGCTTAAATTAAATGTAAGGAATATGACTGGTCCCTGCAGCTGCTGTTCCCCAGCCTTTGGGACTTTGATCTGGGGTTTCAACCTTTGAGCAGTGTCAGGGATGCAGTAGGGACACAGTGGTTTGGAGTGGTGGCATTTAGAGGGGGTCACATCCCAAAGCCTCAGAGCTGTTCTCTATGGCCCTTGGGACCAGGGTGTTGGGCTGGTTTGGCATTTGCTGTGCTGAGGCAGCCCTGGGTAAATGAGGGCAGGAGGCACTGCTGGGGCTCCCCCAGCCCTGCCTGCTAGCCCTGGGTTTGTGCTGCTGGAGCTGCTGGTGCCCCAGCCCTCCTGTGGGCACTGAGCAGAGCTCTAGGCAGCTGTGGAGCCATAGGATGCCTTTTGGTAGCTGGAGGGGGATTGGGTGTTCCCAGGCAGGGAGCAATAGGAGGGAGCAGCTCATCTTTCCTGCCCCCAGGTGTGGTTTGTGGGTGGCCAGGAGCCGTGTCTCAGCCTGGCAGAGCTGTGTCCTCCTCACTGCTGGGGCACTGCCCGTGGCCCAGGCTGGAGCCTGGCTCTGGGGGAGCAGGGAGCCCCTGTCCCCAGCCCAGCCCTCAAGGCAAGCCCACACAGCGATGCCATGTGCTCCTGGCGGGGCTGAGAGGCGCTCTGGCAGTTGGGTGACTTTGTTCAGCTGCTTTTCTGCCATGTCAGGTGCTGTCCTGCCCTGCACACGGGTCCAGCTCAGGCTCTGTGCAGCTGGGCTCTGGCTGATTCAGCAGCTCTGGGGCCCTGTGCTGGGAGGGAGGGCTGTGCCCATCCTCCAGCCCCAGCCCAGCCCTGCCACCCCATGCAGGGAGGCTCAGGGCAGCTCAAGGAAGCACAGAAGGCGACTGGGCCACGGGCACGTGGCAGGGGATGCCTTTGCAATGTCATTGTGACCCTGGCGCTCTCCCAGCAGGAACACTCCTTGGACTTTCTTTCACCTCTTCAGGGCAAGTGTTTCCATTGCCCTGAGAAGAGCCTGGGGTTTTTACATCCCCCTTTCCCAGCTTCCTCAGCTTTCTGGCAGGGAAAAAGAACCGTCTAAGGAGACCCTCATGCTACACTGGAGCCTCCTGTACACAGTGCCCACTGATCAGAGTGCAAGGTGAGCTGCCTGCCTTCAGTGAGCACTTAAAACATCCTGGTGACCCAGCCCATTTCCACAGAGGTAGCAATCCCAAGGAAATTTGCCAAAATAAAGGAAGAAGAAAGAGGAAGGAGAATCTCCATTCAAAATGGTGCATGTCCTTCCCAGTGCCCACCAGCCTCCAGCCATCTCCAACCCTAGAAGTCTCCAGCCAGCCCTTGGGAGCTATTCCCTTGGCAAACACACCTCCCCTGCTCTTTGGCTCACATAAGTAATAAAAAATGAGCCTTCTCCAGGCTCACTTGACCTGGGAAGCACAGAGCCACCAGTTCAGGCAGTGGCTGTGGCAGCAGTGACCAGTCCATGTCCTGGCTACCCCTGCCCATGAGCAGGGGAGCATGGCTGGTCCTGAGCCCCAGCCCCACTCTGCACAGCACCCTCACCCCCCTTGTTTATCTTGTGCTGGCTCAGGGCTTTACAGCCCCTGACATCCACAGCTGCCTTTGCAATTACTTATTGATCCCTTGTCAGGATGTTTTCTCTGCTGATGGGGTGCTGAGGCATGTGCAGCCAGAGAGAGAAAAGATGCTCAAAATGAAGGAGCACAGGTAGGAGGAGGGTGAGGAGCTCTTGCACAGATGTGATCACAGCAAGAAACAGCCTCAGCAAAAACTGCTCTGAGCTTCAGCATCCTGCAGAGACAACCAGGATCTCCTTCCCATTGTCCTGCTCCAGTAACCTGCCTGAAAATGAAAGCCACTCTCCAGGTTGGCTCTGGGCCACTGCTGGCTGTCCCTCTCTGTACAAAGCTGTCCCTGCATGGGGTCAGGTAGATCCACAGGCCCAGGTTTAAACCAGTAGGCAGCTGGGCCAAAGCCTCCCTTACCAGCATTCCAGCCCCTCAGCCCATGTTAGAGCTCTTCTCCTCCCCTGGGCATCTCCGTTTTTTCTGCTCTTCTTGCTCTCTGACTTGGCGCTTTCCTGACTGACTGCAGTGCTGGGGACACCCCATTTTGGGTGGCAGAGCCTGTTTCCATGAGGAAATGCCTTTGCAGGGCCCTTCCATGGGCCAGCCATGACCAAAATCTGGTGCCAGCCGGGCGGTGTCAGTGCCGGAAGGGGATTTGCATCTTCAATTCTTCTTCGTGCTCTTTTACAGCTCCAGAGCAGCTGCCAGAGCAGATCAGGTTGCCTCACACCTATTCCAGGCTCCCACCTCGGAGCTGCTGAAAGCAGATACTCCAGGAGGCTGAGCAAGAGCTCCCAGCTGGAGAGCTGTGCCTTCCTGTGGGAAGGGGAGCAGTGACCCTGGCAGCTGGGGGTGCTGGGCTGGGGGTGTGCTCTCCTCTGGCTGACCTGCCTTGGCTCATTTGCTTAATTTGCACAACTTGCTCCTGTGTCCCCACCACCCTGAGGGGTCCTTCTCATCTCCTGCCTGTTTCTCCCCCATTCTTTCACCCTCCTGTGTTGCTCCTGGATGATTTTGGGGCCAGGCCAGGACACAGTGCAGCCCTCTAACCCTTTGTTAGCAGCACATCCATGAATGAAGGTCCAGAGGAGTGTGGTGGCAGGTCTCCATTGCCCAGGCCAGTGCTGTGCCACCCTGGCTGTGCCCACCAGCCAGCCCTGACAGCACTCAGGAATCACTTTATGCTTTCCCTCTTTGATTTCTTCTTCCCCATGTGAAGCATGGTGGTTCCAGAAGGGAAACTCCTTCCTTTGCCTGATGCTCCCACCCACTGCTGCCCATCTTGAGCAGGGGGGAGAAGGGCAATTACTGCCAATGCCTGCACTCTGGGACTGGGTGGGAAAAGAGGAGGAGGAGGAGGGAGCAGATAGGGTGGAGAGGAGGGAGAGACAAAGCAAAAGGGCCCACAAATGCACACTGGACACAGGGGAAATGATGAGAGGAGGAAATGGGCACAAACGTGTTTGGCAAATTAAAGCTGCTCCCTTTGTTTTGCTGCTTTGCAGATAGCTACAGAAACAGTGCAGAGCCCGGGGTCTGGGTAAGAAACTCCTCTACCAGCAGGAAAGGTTGTTAAATATTTATTTGTAAACCTGAAGTCTTTGTCTCTAAAATGTAGTGAAGTTCAATAAAATTTGATTTAGCTGGAGCAGCTTAGAGGAGACAGGAGCATGGACTCAGGGAGCTGTGTCTCACTGGCTTTGTATGAAGCCATCATGGCAGAGATGGGGTGAACCCATGGCTGAACGCACCCCCCCACTGCAGCCCAGTGAGGATGCCCAGCACTGTCCAGCTGTGCACAGCTGGGAGCAGCAGGTTGGCTCCTGTAGGGACAGGGTGGGGATGGTGCCCCCAGAGCACCGTGGGCCCCCGTCCCTGCTGGGGTATGGCTCGCTTTGTCCTAAATTGCCTGTTGTGGCTCGATGCTCTCAGAAGCATCTGGTTCAAGGGTGAACATCTCCAGCCCTGTAATTTATGGCTGCCAGGTGGGCTTAGAGCTGACTCGGGGTTTTTGCCTCCTGCTCGCTCCCTGTCAGCACAGCAGATCGCTCCCTGCTCGGCAGGGTGGGAGCAGGGGACAGCCCAGGGACAGCGGTGACAGTGGTGGGCATGGCCAGGCGGCTGCACCACCCCTTGGGGCATCCTCAGGAGCACACTCAGGGGCAGAACCTGGGCTCCCTTTTGGGTCATCACCCAAGTTTGGCTTTCTGGGGCTGTTCCTCCCACACCAGGGCAGCGTGTGCCTGTCACAGCAGAGCAAACCCCACGCACGTCAGCGCTTCAGTCTGGCCCCAGGCTGCATTTCCAGGCACAGCCCAGAATGGCATCTTCCCTCCCAGCAGTGAGGCCAGGCACAGACACTGGGCAGGCCCTGCTGTATTTAGCACCAAGGCAGAGCTCTGGTGCCTCCATCTGCGCCTCTTGGGCTGAGGCTGGGCCCTTCCTGCAGGAAGGGACTGTACTGAGAGCCCTCAGCCCTGGGCAGCAGGTGGTGAGGACAGGGGTCAGTGCCTGCCATGGCTCTGAGCATGAGTTTTGCTTTGGCTTGCACTGGGTTTGCTGTCACCTAAAGGCAGTGAGCCTGGCAGCTGCTGCTTTTTTTGTCCATTCTTTTTTTGTGGTTGAGGAAGGAGAACCACGCTCATGCCAAGGGCTGGGCTGTGCATCACAGCCATGGCCCCATCCTCTGCTCCTGCCTGGCAGCTCCTGCTGGGCCATGGCTGGCACCCTGGAGGGGAGCTTGGGCATGTTTCAGGGTCTTCCTCAGAGTAAATCTGGGAGGGCTTTGTGGAAAGCCCTTCCTGCAGGTAGCAGTTGTGCAGTGGCTGTAAAGCCATGCAAGCATTGTTGGCCCACAGCTCACACAAAAATCACAGTTTGAGTCGTTTTTAGAAGGGCATCTCTTAATATCCACATCACCTTGAGGCACAACTATTTCTCTCCGAATCAGGCAGAGGTAAATGGGAGCCAGAAGTGATTTAAAGCTCATCTTAGCTCAGAATTTTCCAGCTTATTTATTGTCTTTCTCCAAAGCTCTTCTGTGGCTCTGGTTATTAAGATTACGGATGTTTTTGTCAGGGATTGTATTTATCACGGATTTAAATTTAGCTGAGAACTAATAACATGTGAGGTGTGTCTAGACTTTAATTCTGGGCTGTGCTCGTCGGTAACACCACACAGATTCTGCTTCATTCATCTCTGGCCTCTTTGCTGATTTTTTACTCACTGATACCTCACAGCTCTGGCTCTGCCGAGGCTGCGCTGGGGATGACAGCACAGGACAAGGTGCTTTGGAGGTGCAATTCCCTTCCTGCTGCTGGAGAGGCAGGATTGAGCCTGGGGGAAGTTGGTCTGCAGGATTCAGCTCTGCCTCCTCCCCATGGCCAGCAGGGACCAGAACAGAGCAGCACATGCAGGCAGAGCGGAGCTTTTGGCCTGGCACACAAACAAGGCTGGTGCCTGGCACTCTTAATGAGCTGAGTGTTTTCAGTCCTGCTATAATTAAGCCCCTCAGACTGTATTTTGTTTTGCATGCCGTGTTTTGCTGTCTTTGATGGCTTTCTCAGCACGGCTTTGAGGAGCAGGAGTTGGTTTCTGAGAAAAAAGGCTGCGGGCGAGCCAGCGCTCAGGAACGAGCCTGTGGTGGGAGGGCAGTGCCCAAGAGGCTCCTGGCCGTGGGCACCCACTGGCAGCCCAGCCCCAGCCAGGGCTGCAGCAGGAGCCTGGGGAACAAATCCATGTGCAACCTGGGCCATGCCAACCAGGGGCCAGCCTGGCTCCAGGGCACCGGCCCCAGTCCCAACCCCACCCCAGCAGCATGGCAGTGGGAGCAGCAACCCCCTTGTATCTGTACTGCTGCCCAGCACCAGGGAGGTGATGACATGGGAGATGATGGATTGTAAATACCCAGCAAATGGCTGTTTGCAGCCTGGCTGGGGCCCAGGCACTCCCACTGGAAATGTTTCCACTGGACTGGGACATGCTGGCCCAGGGCCAGCAGGAGGGAGCTCAGCATCACGGCCAGGGGAGCTTGGCAGGACCAGCTCCCATCCCTGCACCCCTTCACTGTGGGGTGATGTGTTCAGCATGATCCCCATTGAGCAGCCCCACTGCAGAGGAAGCAGGGAAAGGGGGGGTGGGGGGGTGGAAGGGGACAGTGAAATGGGAGGAAACCACAGAGGGTTCCTCTGGGGGCACTCCAGGCCCTCACAGCCCATCACTGGCTGTGCCGAGGCTGGTGGTTTCCAAGATGGTGCTGGTGGACATTTTTATGGCCAGTCCATCATCTCCCATCCTTGTATCTTACAAAGAAATTTTGAATAATTTTTTGGGAACAAAAGTGATCCTTGGGTCATATATCTGTATGAAATGATGAATATGAGCAGATGCAATGGCAGGAATGTGCAGAACGTGTACCAGCCCCATAAATAGTGCTGGAGCAGGGAAAGTAATGGACAGGATATACAGTGATGGATACAAACAGAGCCAATGGAAGTAATGGATTGGGTGTGTTTGGTGATAGCCATAAATAGCATTAGTGGGAGTAGTGCAGAGAGTAACATAACAATAGATATAAACAAGGGCTGGAGTAGCTGGAGATCTAATATGCAATATTGATATGATTTGATTCCTCATAACAGCCTGAAAAAGGAAATAAATGCAACGAAGGCAGCGTGACAAGGAGCATCCACTTCTGCCGGGCCAGGACGGCTCTGGGCTGGGGCACAAGCCAGACCATGAGCCCCCAGGGAGGTCTCCCAGCCCTCCCCAGGGACATCAGCAGGAGGCTGGGTGATTCCCAGCTGACACCAGGCAGCTCCCTCATTATCCAGAGCCCCCCTGGACCTGACTTGAGGCTACAGCTTGCTCTTGTAGGCAGTGTCTGCCCAGTTGCTGTTTCTGGGTGGGGGGAAAATGGTTTGGGTCTGCCCTTGCAGGCTGGCATGGTGGGAGGCAAGGAACTGGCCTTGGGGACACACTGAGAGCAGCTGGGGCATGGGGGAGCACAGAAGGAGGGAGCTGGCTCCCACTGAGCTCTCAGTGTTGCTTGCCCCAAGTGGGGCTCCCCCAGATGCTCCATCCTCTGCTCGGCTCCTCTGTTTGCCAAGCAGCCTTTATATTCAGACTCCATCTACAGGGAACGGAATAATTTCAAGAGCTTAAAATAGGATGTAGATAGATGTGTTTCGTATTAAATTATTTTTTTAAGAAGCAGAGGAAGCTGTATGACACAGATTCCTCAAGGCCTTCCACTCAAGAGTCAGTGCACGTTCAACCATCAAGTGGAAAGTCAGGGAAGGGGGAGAAGAGAGGGTCTTGAAGCCAAAGGGCTGCATTTCAGCTGGAAAATGAGACCCTCTGCTGTGCATGGATGGTGCCTTTTGCCTTCCCATCACCTCTGGCAGGACACCAGAGCTTTTGCCTTGGCTGTGCCCGTTGTTTGCTCACGTGCCCCTTGCTCTTTCTCCCGCTGTTACCTGCAGGTGAGAGATAGGATGGTAGCTGGGGAGGCGAGTATGCGCAGCCCAATCCTGGCCTGCTGGCAGCCGATCCTCCTGCTGATGCTGGGATCCATCCTGTCCGGCTCCGCCACGGGCTGCCCGCCGCGCTGCGAGTGCTCTGCCCAGGAGCGCGCTGTCCTGTGCCACCGCAAGCGATTCATGGTCGTGCCAGAGGGGATCCCCACCGAGACCAGGCTGCTGGACTTGGGCAAGAACCGCATCAAGACGCTCAACCAGGATGAATTTGCCAACTACCCTCACCTGGAGGAGCTGGAGCTAAACGAGAATATTATCAGTGCCATTGAACCTGGGGCTTTCAACAACCTCTTCAACCTCAGGACGCTGGGGCTCAGGAGTAACAGACTCAAGCTGATCCCTTTGGGGGTGTTTACTGGACTCAGCAACCTTACCAAGCTAGACATTAGTGAGAATAAAATTGTGATCCTCCTAGATTACATGTTCCAGGACTTGTACAACCTGAAGTCTTTGGAGGTGGGTGACAACGACCTCGTCTACATCTCCCACCGGGCCTTCAGTGGCCTCAACAGCCTGGAGCAGCTGACCCTGGAGAAATGCAACCTGACCTCCATCCCCACGGAGGCCCTGTCTCACCTTCACGGCTTGATCGTGCTGCGGCTGCGCCACCTGAACATCAACACCATCCGGGATTACTCATTCAAGAGGCTGTACCGGCTCAAGGTCCTCGAGATCTCACACTGGCCCTACCTGGATACCATGACATCCAACTGCCTCTATGGGTTGAACCTGACCTCCTTGTCCATCACCCACTGCAACCTGACGTCCATCCCGTACGTGTCGGTGAGGCACTTGGTTTACCTCCGGTTCCTGAACCTGTCCTACAACCCCATCGTCACCATCGAGGGCTCAATGCTCCATGACCTGCTCAGGCTCCAGGAGATCCAGCTGGTGGGAGGGCAGCTCACCACGGTCGAGCCCTTCGCCTTCCGCGGCCTCAATTACCTGCGCATCCTGAACGTGTCAGGGAACCTGCTGACCACCCTGGAGGAGTCAGCTTTCCACTCGGTGGGCAACCTGGAGACGCTCATCCTCGACAACAACCCCTTAGCCTGCGACTGCCGGCTGCTCTGGGTTTTCCGGCGGCGATGGAGGTTGAACTTCAACAAGCAGCAGCCCACCTGCTCCACCCCCGAGTTCGTCCAGGGCAAGGAGTTCAAGGACTTCCCTGACGTCCTCCTGCCCAACTACTTCACCTGCCGCCGAGCACGAATACGGGACCGCAAACCTCAGCAGATCTTTGTGGACGAAGGCCACACGGTGCACTTTGTCTGCCGGGCAGATGGGGACCCGCCGCCCACCATCATGTGGCTGTCTCCCCGGAAGCACCTCATCTCTACCAAAACCAACGGGCGGCTCACTGTCTTCCCTGACGGCACGCTGGAGGTGCGCTACGCCCAGATCCAGGACAACGGCACCTACCTATGCATCGCCAGCAACGCGGGTGGCAACGACACCATGCTGGCCCACCTGCACGTGCGCAGCTACTCCCCAGACTGGCCCCACCAGCCCAACAAGACCTTCGCGTTCATCTCCAACCAGCCCAACGAGAGCGATGCCAACAGCACGCGCGCCACCGTGCCTTTCCCCTTTGACATCAAGACTCTCATCATCGCCACCACCATGGGCTTCATCTCCTTCCTGGGTGTCGTGCTCTTCTGTCTGGTGCTCCTCTTCCTCTGGAGCCGCGGGAAAGGCAACACCAAGCACAACATTGAAATCGAGTACGTGCCACGGAAGTCCGACGCGGGCATCAGCTCTGCCGACGCGCCGCGCAAGTTTAATATGAAAATGATTTAACCAGGCGACAATTTGCAAATAATAATGGTGTTGTTTTGTTTTGTTTTTTTAAAAAAAATGAACAAATGAACAAATAAAAAATAATTAACAAACATTGCTACAAACATACCGACCTCTCTCCTTCCACCGTGCCCTCTGCCCCTGTCCAAACCCACTGCGCCCGCACTGTCACCACCTCCTCCTCCTCTTCTTTATACCAGGAAAACATTCAGCCGATGTCTTCAGGACTCCTGTGTTTGTAAGGACTTTGTCTGATGGACTCTGGTGTCAGATATAACTCTGAGAGGGGAAAAACAACGGGGGAGGGTGGGAAAAAGAAAGAAAAAAGAAATAAAATCAATAAAAAAGTTACGACCTTTCTTCTGTAACTTTGATTTCAATAATTATGGATTTTTATGAAAACTTGAAATAATAAAAAAACCCTATTTCCTATAGATAGTTGGAATGAAAAATTTTGACTTCTTGATCTGTCCAGTTCTGTACCTGGCAAGTGCTTGCTTTCTTGCCTCAGAGGCACTCCCCAGATGCCTTGCCAAGAGCAGCCCCAGGCCAGGGCGAGTCTCCTGCTGACATCAAAGGCACCTCCCACAGTGCAGTGCCCACTGTGGCACCGAGGCAGGACTATTTTTCCTGGTTTTTACAGTCAGTTCCCCTGGCCATCCCCAAAGCCTGTGGAGCAGGGCTGTGACACTGGTGTCCATAAGCAGCATGGAGCAGGGCTGTGCTTTCCTGCCCTCTGTGTGGGAGGAGGATGCAGAGCCCCATTTCAGGGCTGGCCCTGCCTGTGGCCTCCAGGCGAGGAGCCAGGGGGGCCAGGCTTTGCCTGGGCAGGGCTAGGGATCCTCCTGCTTCTTACATGGGGAGAGGATCTTCTGCCAGCCTTTGCAGCAGTACCAGGGTGTGTCCTCTCCTATAGGGGACAAGCTGGCTCCTGTGCTCTGCACAGCTGAGCCCAGGGCAGGGATGGGATACATCCATTGGCAGCACCCACTTGGGTGCCTCCAGCAACCTGTGCCTGGAGCAGCTCCAGCACTGCTCCTCACCTGCCTGTAGCTCAGGACCTGATCACTGGCAGTCAGTCTCAAGCACCCTCAAGCACATCCAAGGGAATTCAGCTTCCAGGCTCACAGGAGACCTTGTCTGAAAATGGAATTCCACAGGTCTGTAGACACAGGCATAGGCTGAGGCAGAGGACAGGCACAGGCTGTGATACACTGCCCCTGCCAGGCAGCAGTGAGCCCATCACCATGGGCTCTGGTCACAGCAACATCCTGCCTTCGCTCTGCTCTGGGACTTGCATCAGATCTGGAAGGGCTGTGTTGCCTCACAGAACCATGGCATGGGTTGGGTTGAAAGAGACCTTAAGGACCATCTCATCTCCACAAGAACAAAACACAAAACATCCCTGCAAATGGTGTCAATATGGGCACTGAAGGTTTTATCATCCTTACTGAATCAGGAGGTGCTTCCCAACCTTCCCAGCTGCCACCAAGAGGGTGCCACCACACTGACCCCCCTGGCCCACCCAGCCTCAGTGACACCTCTTAGGCAGAGCCCAGATTTTCATTCTTGATTTGTAAGGCACCTAAGGAGTCTCCAGGGATCAAAGTCACTGCAAGATGGTAAAATGTAAGTGCCAGGAACCTGGGGCCCCAAGAGGGGAAAGAATGGATTTGCTTTTCTTTCAGCACTGTGCCATCCTTGAGGAACCAACCTGAAGCATCTGTGCTGCGGGGAGGGGGAGTTTTTGCTGATAGCAGCTTTCTGTTCATCTTCAAACAAAACATTTTGTGTTTCTTTCTCCACAGCAAGTTTCAGAAGCTTTGATTTGTTCTTTCCTCATCTCTAACACATCTTCCTTTGTAACTTTGAAACCAATACATTTTTTAAAAGCCTTTGGCTTTGTTTTGCTTTTTAAAAGAGCCAAAGCAAAACGCTCTTTATGAGCTTCCCCTCCCAATATTCCAGCAAGCTAAACATAAAACTGCCAACAGCAACACACAAACCTAGGGCTGAAGCTGAAGGCAGGCTCCAGAGACTGCAGATCCTGCTCCAGGGGCTCAGAGCAGCACTCCCCTGGGACAGGCAGGGATGCACAAGGACTTCAGCCCTTGGAGGATGATGCCAAGCCAAGTGGAGCCAAGCGAAAAAGAACTTTAGGCACAGAAAGCTCAGTTTGAGCCTGGTTGTCAGGACTGACACAAACTCAACCAGTGGCTCAGCAGAGAGGTGGAAGGGGGGTCTCCATGACCCTGGACAGCTACAGGCACTGGCCATCCAAAAGAGCTCTTAACTGGCTCCAGTGATCACTTTTAGTGCTGTAATGAAAAGAGTTAATTCAACACACATAGATTTTAAAAAATACTAATAACCAAGTCCAATGAGGAAATTTGCAATACATTACAAATGATTGCCCCAGCAATCAAATGGGGGAACCAAGTCTTTCACTGTCAGAAAAGGTTTAATTAAAAAAAAAAAAGAAGAGAGCAAATGATTTATTTTCCATAGAACAACTTAGGAATTTTCCCAGCCCAGCCCTGTCACAGAATCCCACACCTGTCCCCAGCCCCATCACCTCTGCTGTACCCTCCTGGGGGAGGCCACACTGCTGCCTTAAATCCCAAGCTGCAGCTCGAATCCCTCATTAGTGAGTATGCCTGATGCTCTGTGGCACTGCCACACACTTTGTTACCCACACTGATTTTTTAATCTTCGATGCTTTGTGAACTAGATAATTTTTTTTCCAGTCACCATGTGATTGAAGCAGATGGATGGAGCAGAAGAAAAGCATCTCAGAGTGGCCAGCAACTAAGCTCAGCCATTTTCATAGCTGGTAAAAACGAGGAAAAAAACCAAACCCAAAGAATAGACTCTCTTTCTCTCCTTTGCTGAAATTTACAGTCTGTTTCTATTGCAGTTTAATCAGGGGTGAGAAAGCAGAGGCTGGATTCCAGCACTGCACTTCAGGGAACCGTGGCCCATGTGTCAGAGCCAGACAGCAGTTTCCACTTGCTTCTTCTGAATCACAATAAATACAATGCACTTTATAAAACAGTTTAAAAGAGGTAACAAAAAAACCCAGGGAGTTGTGCTTAGGGCACGGAGGGCAAACGTGCCTTACCTCCTCTGCTTCCTAGACTGGGAGTGCCATGGGGATCTTGGTGACAGGCAGGGTGTGTGGGGACACAGCAGGGAGGAGATGAGTGCTTACACAGCCCTTCCACCCTGAGAGCATCACCCACCCTGGCTCCATGTGTTCCCCCACTGCAGGGCCCATGCCTGGCAGGTGCCTGGCAGGTGGCAGCTCTCCCCTCTGCCTCCGAGGCAGGAGCAGGGCTATGAGCACCCTGCAGGCCACATTTACACCCACCCACTCCCTGACCCTCCCCAGCAATCCCTGTGCCCGCTCTGCTCCTCTCCATGGATCACCAGAGCTACACAGAGCTACACAGGGGTAAGGGTGCTCAGAGAAGAGGGGTCAGGCTGGCCCTCCACCTTCCTGGGCCCACAGCCCCCCAGCTCTCCCCACAGCCTCTCTGCTCTCCCCACAGCCCCCAGCCCTGCCCACAGCCCCTCTGCTCTCCCCACAGCCCCTCTGCTCTCCCCACAGCCCCTCTGCTCTGCCCACAGCCCCCCAGCCCTGCCCACAGCCCCCCAGCTCTGCCCACAGCCACTGTGCTCTCCCCACAGCCCCTCTGCTCTCCCCCACAGCCCCTGTGCTCTGCCCACAGCCCCTCTGCTCTCCCCACAGCCCCTGTGCTCTCTCCCCACAGCCCCCTGGCTCTCTGCCTGGGCTTGCTGCCTTCCCCTTCTTCTATCAGGCCTTATCACACTTAATTTTACTCCTTCTCTCACTAACTGCCCTCTCTCTCTTATCTCAGCTTCAGAGCCAATATTTTACTCTCTCCCTTTTTCTTCCTTATCGCTCTTTTTTTTTTTTTTAAATACTTTCTGCCTTCTGTGCTGCTCCCTCGCTCTCCTGCCATTTCTCTCTGTCAAGAGCTCTCCTGTCTGCACCACGGCTGTGCTTCCTGCAGTTCCCTCTGCTCACAGGTTTCTCCCCCACATTTCTGCCTCCCTCCTCCCCTGGCAGGGTCTCATCCTGCTTCACCACAGCGAGCAGCACACAGAGAGGTGGAGGGAAAAAAGATCTTTGGGCTTTGATTCCCTTTTCTCTTTTTTTCCCCCATCTCCTTCCTTGTCCCTCTTTTTCCACCTCCACATGGGCTCTCCAGCCCTGCCCAGCCAGTTTGCCATGAGACAGGGCAGGGACATTGCAGTGCAATCCCTGCTTCCAGGCTTTTGCAGGACACAGCAGAGGAGAAGGGATTGGAGGTGCAGGGGCTCAAAGCCCCAGAGGAGATGTTTGGGGGAGCAGCCCTGTTTCCCCTCCCCCTGGCCCTGCCAAGGTACACATAACTCCTCTAAGAAAAAGCCTATTGCTTTCTCCTCTTTTTCCTGGATCTGTATCTGCATGCTTATGATAGATTTACTGTGATTCTATCAGTTTATGATTAAAAACCATAAATTTTACTAGGCCTTTTTCTTATTTTCCATAATCCTCAGGATTCAAGGCAATCAAATTTTAACTGGAAAGCATGGGCTGTGCTGTTAGTCCCAGTGTAATGGGGAATGGTTCATTTCTCAATCCACCCCTGTTATTGGTGGTACTGAAGAAATACTGTCCTGTGAAAGAGATTTGTTCCTCAGGTCCCTTTAAAACAATGTCCTTACCTGAGAAAAGGATTAGAGGAACAACACAAACTGTGACTAAAACACAGTTTGCCCTGCCACTGTGGTTTGTTCCCATCCTGAGGTTTCCAAGCAGAGTTTCCCTGCAGATTTGGGTGGGTGCTGAGGGTCTCAGGGTGACCAGCCTGCAGTCAGCAGGGTGCCAGCTGTGGGTCCCTGTCAGCTGCTCCATGTCAGCTTGTACCACCAGGAAAGCTGGTGGGTAGCTCCAGCCCCTCTGCAGATTTCACCACGGGCCTGTTACGATCCAGGTAATAAGACATTTCATTCAAATGAGCAAATTTATTCCAGTGGCACTTTAATAACAAAATCAATTAAACTACACTTCCCAGCAGGGCTTTATCATATGCTATAGCTACAGCATATTGCCTGGATATACTAAATTCTCTCCCTGAAATAAAGTGCAAAGTTTAGAAGACAGATGACACCATTTGCAGCACTAGTAGAATAATACCCTAATAAATCTGTGGCCACCTGGGCACTTCAGAGTTGTCACACACTGCACTCAGTGGCCACTGGGAACTTCCCAATGGCAGTGAGAGCTGGAATGAGACCTTTGTGCTCCTGGGGCTCAGAGTGCAGATGCAGGGAGTGTGGGCTCTGGAGCACAGCCCTGTGTCACAGCAACGAGGCATCCATGCACACAGAGCAGCCAGAGGGGAATGCCTACATGGGAACACTGGGGGCCTGATATCAGTGCAGGCTGCCTTATCTGTGGTGGCTCTCTCTGAAAGAAGCAGCTCTGACCAGGCAGAATGGCGAGCATCCAGCTTGGAGACCAGGCTGGCCTCTCCCAGCAAAGCTCTTTGGTGTCACCACCAAGCTAGCAAAATGATGGGACAGTCAGGAAAGGCTGCTGGTCCTGCAAGCAGCACCCTGGGAAAGGCAGCCCAAGGAAGTACCCACATAAGGGGGCAGCTGCTGCCCTGCCCTGCCGTGCTCCTCTCCATGCAGGATCCCAGCCCTGAACCCTGCCCTTTGTGGCTGCTCTGCCCCAGGCCATCCCTCTCACTCTCTGCCCTCCTCCAGCCCCTCTCAATTTCCCCCTGCCATTTCATTGCTGTTTCCCTATTGTCACACTGCAGACCCTGCCTGAAGAGATTATGGCTCTTCCCTCCTCATCATCCTCCCAGACCATCCTGCAGCAGCTCTCCAAACCCTGCCCTGCTCCCAGCCATTCCCATCTGCAGTCAGCCATTTCCCACCAGCTCTTCTCCTCATCATCACTTCAGCTTGTGCTTCCCAAGCCTATCAGTGTTCCCCAGCCTTGAGTGCTGAGAAACTAATTAGCTCGCTACAAAGATTGAGGAATAATTAGGGACTCCACGGAAGGCACAGAACTAGGGCAGCCCGCCTGAAATAAACCGAGCGAGCGGCTCCGTGCTCTGTGCTCTGTGCTCAGGCCGCGATTGCTGCGGGCACTCGATTCCCGACTCACCGTCCCTCGCTCTGCCCCAGGCACGCTCACCAGAGCTGCCTCTGCTCCATCTCACCCTTTAGGCAGGTGCTTTCTGGGTGTTTTGGCTCCTCCCCAGATCTCCACAGCTAGCCAGGCACCAAAGCAAGCAGGCGGCTTTCCTGGGGATGCTGGTGCTGCCTCCTCAACAGTGCACCATCTCCAGCTCTCTCTGAGGGAAAGCTAGAGCCAAGCATGGAACATAGCCAGAAAAACATTTGCAAAATTTCTCTTTCAGTTGCCTCTGCTGGGTAGGAGAGAGGCTAAAACAGTCTTTCCCCTGGGCAGCTCCACTGTGATGGGCAGGAGCCTGCCCTGCCCCATACTGGAGCCCCTGCAGACCAGGGTGATACAAGAGGAGGATTTTGGGGGCTGCACAGCTCCTTCTTCCTCACACACAGACCATGCTGGGGACTCCCCATGTGAGCACAAGGAAGTCCCTGGTGACACACACCCTCCCTCCTGCCTCTACCAGGTAATGAGAGTTGAAGGCAGCCCAGACTGAGGTGTCCCTGACCTTCAGCATTCACTCATCTCCTGGCACTGTGAACCATCCCTCCTCCAGTCACTGTCTGTGCCTGAGGAGCTACACACAGTTTTGGCACTTACTAATGACATTTAATAACAACCTGACACTCAGCCCCTGCATCTTACCCAGAGACCTGAGGAGCCTGATAACATCCTCAGCCATTTGTGGAGGAGCAGGGGAAGGTGCAGCAGGGCACAGGGAGACAAGCCTTGCTTTAAGCCCTTTGGAAGAGCCTCTCCAGTTTCTGCTCCCTTTGAACCTGCTCAATGCAGGCTGAGCAGCCCCTCCTGTCCCCACCTGTGCTGAGGAATGCTGGTGGCCAAAAGGACAAGTTCTCTCCCCAGGGACCAACCACCAAAGGACCTCATGGATACTCTGGTGCTTCACACAGAGCCACAGCCCCTTCCATCAGTCTTATGGACTCTTGGGTTTGGGTTGTTCTTCTCAGGGTTTTCTAGTGCCTCAGATCCCCAGCCACAGAAGGGGCAGGGAAGGAGAAGTGGGAAGAGGGTTCTAACTTGGTGGCCTACATCAAACCAACCCTCATGTGATTGCATTCTGTAATGTACTCATGCCCCTGCCTGCAGCAGGAATTGTGGCAGTGGGTGCCACCCCCAGATCCTGCTTGCTGCCACCAGTGAGGTGCATTTACTCAGCACACCCAGCACTGTGCATATAAAATTACACTGCAAATACAGCTCCCTCTTCTCCAGCCCTGAAGGGTTAAGGATTTGCAGAGTGAAGCCAGGCAGTACAGGCAAGGTTGGATATGCTATATCTGCACCTTCAAATGGACTGGAGCAGCTGCTCCCTTCTCCTGGGTGGCTGCTTAAAGGGACAATGCCAAGGTCAATTAGACCCAGCCCTGGACCTGCCTTTTCTTTCTCGTTTCTTTTTCCCAGGGCTCACAAGTTGACTATTCAAATGGATGAGAATTCAGGACAAAAAGCAAGAGAGATTCAAACACCTTCACCTAAGAACCCTTCCCAGGCTGGCTGGCAAGGCAGCTCAGCATTGCCTGCTGCACAACAGCTCACTGGCCCACTGCAACCTGCTCCACAAACCACAGGGGAAGAGACCCAGAGCTTTTAAAATTCCCCTGCTTCTCTCTCTGTGTACCTGGATAGCATGTTTTCACACCCACTGAGTCTGCTCACAGCCTGTAAATCCTCTGTGACAGAGTTAGTTCCGGGATAAAACCTCCACCTAAGCCATCTTACATCAGGCTGAGAACAGAGGCAGGGCCAGGCTGTTTGCTGTGGAGCAAACCCCTTGGTTCTGCACCAGAGGAGTCCCTGGGCATTGTTCCAGCCTGGCACAGGGCAGTCCACCAGGCAGAAAGGTGCAGGAGTGGATGGGGAATGGGCTGCAGGCCCTCCAGCCCCCTCTAGAGTAACCCCTCCAACAGGATGCTCTGGAAGCCAACCTGGCAGTGTCTCCACATTGCTGGTGGCTCCAGGTGCAGGGCACTGAGCATTCAGCAAGGTTGTGTTGTCAGGACCCCAGCAACAGCACCAAAGCTGAGAGCATTCTTCAAAAGCTGAAGTGTGATGAGGAAGAGATATAAAATCACCTGAGACAATCTTGCCCAATGCCAGAAGGATTCTGCTCTGGCATCTTTTAAGGAGGATGAGAAATGCCCTGAAAGTCTGAGATGGGTTGGGATTTGTGTGGAACCAGAGGTTTCTTCTGGCACAAGGCCCTCACAGATGGATGCTCAAGGCAGCAAACAGACAGACATCTTTATCCTGCAGTGCAAGTGGAGCTGTTCTTGTCTTTCAAACACACACCTAATCATTTTTAAGATCTCTGCCTCAGACCTATCTTTTTGATAAAACTAATCACAGGCTTAAATTACAGAAAACTACCTGATATTAAAAGAACAGTTGGAAAGGGAGGAAAGTTTAACAGTGCTCATTTTCCCTGCTTTTCTACAGCACACATCTCAGGCTATTTAACTGTAGAGCTTATGAGCTTCATTCTGACAGCTCTCCTTTCCTTCAGATGTGGCTTCTACAAATGTTTCCCCCGGTTTCTTTGCCCGCTCTGCCTCTGTTATTGCAGCAGTCACTGTAGCTCCAGCTGAGCCTAAGAAGCAAGAGTGCTATGAGCTCTATGAACACACACAAAGGAACCAACCTGGTGCTTAGAAGGCTGGACCCAAAAACATCTACACAGGGAATCAGGGACTCACAGGTGCCTGCAAAGGATCTGGGCTATAACAGCTCAACAAAGAAGAGAAGCTAAAAAAAAGAAATCAAAGCTGCAAGAGGCTCAAGAGGCCGGCTGAGGACAGAGGTCTGTGCCCACAGCTCTGCCAGCCCTTGTGCTGCCAGCCAGAGGGATGGAGCTGCTGTTGGCCTGGCAGGAATGATCCAGCTCTAGGTGCTTTTAAGCACAGCACAATCCAAGCTCACGCTGGCTTCTTCTGCTCTGCAGGGAACAATGGCTTTGATCAACAGAAGATTGCCGAGTTAATTGTAATGATATTCTAATAAAGCTGGGGAGATTAATTACGGCTCTTTATCAGCGCTGGCCCTCTGCCAAGGGTTGGCAAAATTGTTTGCCTCTGTTTCTTGTCATTTGAATTTAGGAGAAGAAAGGAGGAAGTTGGGTGCCTTGTTTTCCTGCAGCAATCAGGAGCATGGCCTTGTGCCCTGCTCACGCTCACAGCTCGCTGCGCTGACGGAGGGAGCGGGGGGGCAGCAGGGAAAACAAATGGAGAGAGACAGAGCAAACCAATTAGACATGATGCAGCACAATTACACTCCTAGTCAATAAGTGGGCTGGTGCAGAGAAGCACAAAAGATGACGTGCAGACCACAGACGTTGCTCCACAGTGGGCAAAGCTGAGGCATGCTGCACCTTCACAGGCTGGGCAAGACAAGACACACACAGTGCTTGCCAGGAGGGCTCACGGGAGCAGTGCTGACAGCAGGCAGAAAAGCCTCGTGGCCTTCATTCCTGCTCATGCCATTCCAGCACAGCAAAGAGAGTGTCCAGAGAGCAGCCAGAGCCCTGCTAAGTGGCCTTGGGGAACATGAGACTCAAACCTTCCTATTTCACTTGACAAATAGTTCTTCCTTCCAGGGAAGATTTAGCAGTGCCCAGGCAGGTGAGAGACAGACCTGCAGAGGAATGATCCGGGCTGGAAGGCAGCAGATCAATCAGGCAGAGCTGCCTGTCTCACTCGTGCACAAGGGTGAAGAGGCCTTTCCTGCATCTGGCCAGCAGGAGATACACTGGTGGAACAGGCTGTGAGTGAAACCAGGGAAGGAGACGTGCCCCTCACACAAACCAGAGAGCTGAGGATTAAAATAATACCACTTGATTTTCAGCAGGCAAGATAGCAGTACCGGAATCTTCCTACTGAAGTTTCAGTTTTCCTACTGATGGGTCAGGGGTCGCAGTTTTTAGGAAGAAACATGCCACTACCTAACCCATGCCTTCTCCAAGGGCAGCCATGGGACACACAGCCAATCCAGAGGTATTTCCCTGGACAGCTCCAGGAATTGCTGCAGTAGCATTGCTACTGTTTGTGAAGCATGATGACAGACTGGAGTCTAGATGAAGATTTGAATCATTATTCCTGCCAAACAGAACGCATCCAGGTTTTATGCACCTATGACATGCTCAGGCAGGAGCAGCCCCACAGGGTCCCTGCTCTCCCTGGGCACTGGGGCTGGCACCTGGCACAGTGCAAGCCCAAGTTATTCACCCAAGAAGAGGTGAATTGGCAGGAGTAGGCAGGGAGCACCAACTTCCATGTGCAACACGGTGCTGACAACCTCTGGCTGCTTTTCCAAGTGCACTGAGCCCTTCTTGCCTGTGGAAGGGCCAGAACATGACAGCAACATCCTCTCTGTGCTAAAGCAGAGGACTCAGAGCAAGGTCACAACAGCCTCGGAGAGCAGGGTCTGTGTTTTGTGCCATCACCCTGATAACAATCCAGATAATTCTGTAGGGTTTTCAATGACCCATAAAACTATCTCACACCCAAAATGCTTCCTCTGACTGAGAGGAAAAATTGCTGAGCTACATACTTTTTTCCTGGAACATGACAGAAACAATTATTCATTTAGGCTTTTGTAAAGGCTATTGAGTTTGGCAAAATGTCGCCCCAGGGGCAAAAAAATGGGAAAAAAAGTTTCAAATATATTTCAAAACCCTGCTCTTTCCTTTCCTTTCCTTTCCTTTCCTTTCCTTTCCTTTCCTTTCCTTTCCTTTCCTTTCCTTTCCAGAAACTCCAGGTTTTCTATTTAGAACAAATCCTTACCTTGAATTGGAGTTTATCTTAAATACAAAGAAACAAACAAAACAAGGAGAACAATTACCAAGATGGAAAACACCAGAAAGCAAAGTGTTGTAAAACCTTCCATCACAACCTTCCATCACAACCTTCCATCCCAAGAAAATCTATCTGTTTACGCAGATTCTGGGCTACCACAGTATTTTAGCAGCTTAAGACATTCCTTAAGAAGAAAATCTAATTTCCAGCTGCCTGGAGCCATTATCCCTGCCAGCAATGGGTCTGGTACTGGTGTCTCTCAGAGGGCCAGGGACAGCACCACCACTCCAGCATGCACTACCCAAGATTCCCCATAAATAAAATCATCTGCATCGGCTCCCGTGTTCATTTCACAGGCGGCTGCTCTGCTGACAGGTTTCACACGCTGCTACTGTGTCTTGTCAGCTTTATACTCTGAGGCCAACGCCAGCTCACCAGCTCTGATGTATATACATAAAAATAAACGGCTCAGAAACCCCAATAAAGTGACAGATAACATAATGGGAGCCGGCTTCAGAAAATAAGCTTGTTTATGGAACCTCTGTGCCTCCAAATTTGATTTATGCCACGTGGGCTGCCTCTCAGCAAGGGTTTGGGGAGCAGGGCTTGCTCGTGCTCACTTCCCATGGGCAGTGAGGGGAAAGTCACTGGTTAAGAGCTGCCTTTAGGGCTCCTGCTCTAAGCCTGGCAGCATTAGTGTTGGGGCAGAGAGCAGAGCTTCCCGCAGGATTTGGCTGATGTGATCTTCCTCCAGCTCCTGCAAGTGCTTTGCATTTTTCCCACAGGCTGTCTCCATCAGGTCCAGTACCTGCCCACAGCAGGGAAGCTTTCCTCGTCCTCTCTGACCCTCTGAACTCCCCTCCTGTACTTTCTGGGCTTGCCCACACTGTCTGCAAGCTGGAGGTAGCTGCAAAGAGCTCAGGGCTCCAGCAGCTGACAGAGCATATGAAGTTAAACCAGACAGTGCCTAAAGGAGACCATGTGGGCTTCAAAGGGGAGAGCTCCTGATGGCACAAGCAGGTTCTCCTGGTAGTCCCTTTGCTCTGGGCTGCAGATGGTCCTTATTCAATCTCTTTCTCAAAGAGCTTCCTTGCAAACAGGGATAATCCTTCATTTGATGTTTGCTCCCTTGGATATCGCTGTTCACAGCAAGCACTGCAATTTGTGTTTATTCTTGCCAAGCCATGTTTATTCTTGAGCCGCTTTGACTGTTACAGTGAAAGCTAGGATGGCTTTTTCAGTCAAAGTGCCTGTTTCTAGGGGGCTAATAATGAGACACTGTCAGTCTGGAGGCACAAGGGAAAAGATTGCAGCCCCTCCTCTCTCAGCAAACAGTCAGCTTCTCAGACCCCACGCTTTGCTCTTCTCAATCTTTGACATGCAGCTGGGAGATCCTTTGCTCCAGCCTCGACTGGAGGTGCCAAAGGGATGCCAGCCCCAGCACCATTCCTGCAGAGGGGCACAGAGACTCCCAGGAAAAGCTGCACACACGCAGTGTGAAAATGCCACGAGACCTGGGGATTCAGGCAGCCCCGTGCCACATGCCTGGTGTGGGGTGAGCCCAGCAGAACCTGCCTGGTGCAGCTGGACTGCTGGGACAGACACAGCAGAGCTCCTGGCCCAGCAAGGCAGTTCAGAGCAACTCATGGGCACAGAGTTCCCTCTGCAGGGGTGGGTCACAGTGGTTCATGTCCATATCCTACCCCATGGTGGTTCACCCTGTCCCTGCACTCCTGCCCAGCTCCCAGGCTCCCACATACAGAGCAAACCCCTGGCTAACTGCTGCCAAGCATGGCCCACACCTGGAGAGGAAGAATTCCCCTGCAAGATGCAGGATCACACAGCCAGACCTGCCACAGCACAGCAAGGAGACCTCTGCCTCGTGTGATAACCACGTGGCTCCCTATCTCCTTGTTCCAATCTCCAGGCCCTCATACCATTCAGATTTTAATCAAACCTTACATTATGCTGTCATTTGTCTGGGGCTTACTACTAAGGAGGGTTGTGGGGGAGGTTTCCCCTCAAATTAAATAATTAAAATGTTTTTCTCAGGCTAAATAATTTTAATTTCCCCCCCCCCAGCAGACCAGTGGCTATAAATATTTAATACATTGCTTGCTTCACTGCATCCAGTGTGTTGCCATTTTAGAAATCATTTTACTGTGTGTATTTTTCTTCTTTTAATTACAGTCGCCTGGTATCAGACCACTTCAATAAATAATTAAAGGCAGGGGGGAGACAGGGCAGCCAGGATGCTTCAGGAGAGGTGGGCTGTGCTACCTGCATGGACAAATAGGAATGGAAAAAAGGGATGCATCCCATCCTGGCTGGGTGCTGACACCCATCTCCATGCTGCAATCCTGGCAGCTGATTTGGGGTTACCTGAATGTGGCCTCTGGAAAGGACACAGTGCTTTTCCAGCTGCAGTGCAGAGCTCCACCCTGCAGTCCCTCCGTGGCAGGGGCCAGCAGTGGATGCCAGGGGATGGGTGTGAGAGCTGGCCAAGCGTGCACTGATACCTCCCCAGGACGCCCCCGCAGCCGCCGGCAATCTGCGGCTGACAGACTTCCTGGCTTAGGCACCCTAGCTCTCCTTTAAAAGCCCTCAATGGATTTATTTTTATTTTCTTCCAGGAATTTCTCTAATTACCAGGATAACCCAAGCACTTCTTAACTCTTCTCTGTCCAAACCAGCCCCTGATTTTCAGTGAAGTGCCCTCCATGCCTGCATTGATAGGGGGGCTCCTGGGGATACTGGGTGCAGCAAGGAGAGAACAGAAAGTGACCCCCCATGCTATTATAAGCTGGAAACCTGAGAGCTCCAGCCCTTCACTGCATGGCCAGATCCTGCTGTCTCTACAGCCACCAGCTCATGGCCCCAGCAGCTTGGCAAGGAGAGAGTTATCAGCTCCTGCAGCCACCACCGCAGCCAGCCTGGTGAATGGCATTAGCAAAAATGAATAGGAATAGAACATGAAGCTAATAGGATCTGAGGGGAGCTCCTTAGACAAGTTGATTTCCAAATTGGACTGACTTTAACCTCACATAAATAAAAATGAACGCTTATAAAATATGGTGGAAAAATCCATAAGGGCAGATGAAGGCACTGATGCATTTTTCTCTCCCTCCTGCACTTGCAGTACAGAGCAGGGCTCTGTGTGCTGCTCAGGATCACCCTGACCCTGCCCCTGCTCCAGATTAGTCCAGGTACATTATGTCTGGGGCCAGACTTGGTCTGCACCAGCAAATGCTGCCCTGAGGTGTACAAGGAGGTTCCCTGGCAAGGCTCAGGACTAGGAAAGCTCCCCTGGGCCATCACCAAGCACAGTGGAGCAGACATCAAGCAAGATGGGGCAGGGGCTCAGCCTGCTCCCCATCAGCACTGAGCTGTACAAACCCAGCACAAACCCAGCTTCCACATCCTGGCTGCCAGAGAAGGTGCCTCTCCAGTATCTAGACATAACCTGGAAGGAATAACATCTCCACCCAGCCTGCCAAATTCAGCTTGAATTCACCACTGCTTGCACAAGGCATGGCAGCAGGACAGGCACACATCACACAGGCACAAAGCCAGAAGGGTCTTGTGAGTTTGCATATCTTTAGGCAAACACTGCTAAAGAAAGGTCCTGCCCCAAAGGTCTTCAGCCTAAGCTGGTGGTGGAAGAACAGCACAAAAAGCCAGGATCACTGCCTCCCAGACAGGTGGTTCCCACACCTGCACCCGAGCCATTGTCACCAGTTTGGGATAGGAGCTGGCAAATGAGGGCTCATGCTCGAAGAGGAGCTCCCAGAGGCACCAGAGCAGAAGGCAGAGAGCTGGGAGACAACGGCGAGTGCTGGCAGAGGCTGTCACCGGAGGGTGAGTGACAGTGAGAAACCACGTGTGGAAAGGGACTACAAGGTTAACAGCAAAGAAAGCTGTGAAAGGGCTGGAGAGCAGATACAGGTAACTGCTGTTTGCCAGCAGGAATCAGCAAAAGCAAGTAAAGCATGGGTGACATGAGCAAAATGACAGGCGCAGAAAATGATCCTTGCAGCAGAGCTCTGAACAGGCAAGAGTGGGAGAAGATTGCATTTGTCAAGGCCAGAGAAAAGGATGTTGAAGGAATTGAGCCGTGAGATGATGACACTCTGGATGAGAGTTTTAGCTGTACCTTGGCAACCTGAGGTGAGGGAATGAGGCAGGCCAGCACAGCCCCCTCCACAGACAACACTTCACTGGCCCTTGGGAGAGGGGTAACCCTCAGGTACCCATGGGTGCTTGCATATGTGTCACCATCATATTTTCTGAAAAATCTCTTTGTCCAGGATTTTCTCCTGGGAAGCTGAGAAGCCTCAGAGAAAAATGAAAACAATAATTATCTGATTTGCCTCTCCTGTGTTTTGCTGCTTTGGAATGTGTTTGGGCATTGTTTACCAACAGGTGATTGTTTCATTGGTTTCTGCTGTGAATTGTTTTGACTCAATGACCAATCATGGTCAGGCTGTGTTGGACTCTGGAAGGAGTCACAAGTTTTCATTAGTATCTTTAATGCCTTCTGTCTGTATCCTTTAGTATAGTTTAGTATTCTTTAATATAATGTAGATGATAAAATAATAAATTAGCCTTCTAAGAACATGGAGTCAGAATCATCATTCCTCCCTTTGTCGGGGGTGTCAGAAAATACAACACACATGGATGCTGAGATCCCAGTCCAGGCAGAGGATGGGCTCTGGGGAGCCATCTCTGACCCAAACCATCTTACTGGCATTATAAGGGTCCTCAGACAGACAAGGCAAATGAAGAGGTGCATAGAAAACCAGGAAAGATGATCTGAGTTACCAAGGGAGGACAGGTCTTCAAGAGGTCTGCAGGATGAGGGAAATGCTTTGCCAGTGTGGAGCTGTTGCCAAGGAGAGCTTATCAGTATCAGGGCAAGCAGGGCACAGGGACAGCCCTGTGCTGGAACCAGAGGACCAGAAATGGCCACCAGTCACTGACAGCACATCCAAAAACCTACAGGAACTGGGGGAGAGAAAGGGGTGTGTGAGAGCTGACAGGGTGTAAGGTAAAAGGGAAAAAAACCCAAGCCTGTCTGGGAAGGGAAGATCAAAGGGGAAAGAGGCAGGGAATTCCAATGAATGGAAAAAGTCACTGCACCCCCTCTGCAAGCTCAGCCAGGCCTCCCACAGGCACTAGGTGAGAGACATCAGCAGCTAAAGCCCTAAACCAGCCAGCTCTGAAATGCTGATCACAGCAGCAGCTCCCCTATAAAAAGGGGTCTGGCATCCTGAAAATGATGTGGGCAATAACAAAAAGGAACAGCCTTAAATATCCATTTCCTCCACATAAATAACATGGTCTATAACTCTGGCTTGACATGCAAATATTTACAGGGCAGAGAATCTACAAAAGATAAATAACCTCAAGGCTGCTTGGGACAGACGAGGAGTTCAGAGAGCCCCTCTTGCCCAACGCAAGCAAGGTCCCTGGGAAAGATGGATGGGTCCAGGGGCTTGGGCAACCAGCTGACACTGGGAGCCACGTGCCCCTCTGAAAGCACTGGCACTCCTTTGGTGCTCTTGAGATCTTTTCTCTGCTGCCACAGGCCAGCTTGGAGCTGGTTGCATGCAGGACCTGATGTTCACCGTGGGCTTTGCTGACAGGCAGGGGGTGACCTCAGCTCTGCTTCTGCCAGGAGACAACCTGGCAATGATGGAGGAACCATCAGCAGCAGCTGGAGCTCTGTGCTCACCCATGAAAGCCAGGCTTAATCAACCCACCACCCTGCTTGTACCAGCAGGCTTCAGCTGAAGGAGAGGGCAAACATCTCAGCCTCACGTGTGCTGTACTTGTTAGGAGTGTCCCTGCCTCCAGCCTCCCTGGCACTACTTGAACATATCTTGGAGAAACTCACGGTTGCCAGACAACACCAACCCCAAGGAACCGGTCTCAAAGCCGTGAGCAGCCCTGGCAGCTGGGAAAGCACCAGGCACACAGCAGCTGCAGTGCTTCTCAGAGAACACAGAGTGTGATTTTGGATCCATGAAAAAATGCAAAGCTTTTTGACCCATTTCAGGAGTGAACAAAAACAACAAACCCAGACCCATGTATTAAATCCTCCAAGGTTTCTGTGGCACTGAAATTCAGGCTCAGAGCAACTTTCTAGGAGTAAGGAATTCCCGCTGTGTCCCTCCTCTGCACTCACCGCTCATTATCCCCCATATGGAAATTTTTCCTAGCATTTCCAGGAGGTGCTTTGAGCTGTTTTCAGCTCAAAATGTTCTGTGCAGTGAATCCAGATTGGACTTGGTAGTCAAGGATAACAGGAGGCTGCGAGCAGGAACAAAAATCCCTCATGACACACATACAGCATAAAGACGCCTCCAGCCTCAAAGGATTTACCACTTTCAGTGCAGACCTTGCAGCCTTCTCCTGAGCCTTCCTGGTCAAGTTTTATTGAATCTGGCAGCGTGGGCCAGTGCAGGATTAGGGCTTTGGGGAGGAACATGTACACCCAGGAGCTGGGGAGCACTGCAGGACACAGCAAGCACCCAGCTCACCTCCCCTGGTGTGTCGGGGCAGATCTAGCACAAACCCACAAATGGGTTCTTCTCTGAAAACACTTGCCATGGCCATTCCAGAAACAAAGGACAACTACAAGGGAAGAAGCCTCCCTCTGCCCAGGGGAAATCAGATCACTGCTTTCACGTTTGGGCTGTGTCCTACCCATGTGCTGGGAGCCAATGCCTCCCAAGTCAGCATGGCTGCAGCATGGCATGGATGGCTTGCCCATGGCATGGATGCCTTGCCCACGCCATGGATGCCTTGCCTATGGCATGGATGTCTTGCCCATGCCATGGATGGCTTGTCCATGCCATGGATGGCTTGTCCATGCCATAGATGGCTTGCCCATGGCATGGATGGCTTGGCTATGTCATGGATGCCTTGCCCATGGCATGGATGCTTTGCCCATGGCATGGAAGGCTTGCCCATGGCATGGATGCCTTGCCCATGGCATGGATGCCTTTCCCACAGCATGGATGCCTTGCCTATGGCATGGAAGGCTTGTCCATGCCATGGATGCCTTGCTCATGGCATGGATGCCTTGCCCATGGCCGCACTCAGGGCTTGGACAAGTCCCCAGCCCTCTTGTAGGGCATGAGGTGCACGAGAAGGACTTACAGGGGTGTCTCAGCAGACTCAGGCAGGGACAGACACACAGATGTCCAGGGCAGATTGGGATGAAGACAAGGGAAATTGTTCATAAAAGTGATGGATTTACCTTTTCTCACCTCTCCACCTTAAAATGCAGGTTTCAAACAAAGACATACAGGTCAAATTTGGAGAAAAACTTCAGAAAAAAAGAAGTGAAAATGAAAATTTCAGCCCTGACTTATTTTTCCTGGATGTTTCTAAAACAGAGGACTTTTCACTGAGGAAGTGAGCAGACATGCACAAACAAGAAGGAAAATGAAATGACCCCAAACAAATGAAATGGATTTTCATGGTTTGTTTCTTCCTCAGGGTGTGTGTGAGGAGAAAGGGATCACTGTCAGTCTCCCAGAGACATTCTTTTAACTGTTCTACTTCAGACACCACACTGAAAAACTGAATTATTCAGAGAGCTCTAATTGCAGCTCCGAGGTACCCCTCCCTTCCCTGCTACAGCATCACACTGGGTGCAAACTGCTGCTCTTCTGCTGCTTTCCCAAGGGACACAGGCTCTACCAAACCCAGAGATCATCATGTACCTATTCCCAACAGCACAGCACCCTGGGGCAAGAGGGTTTTACAGGCAAGTGTGTGCAGGTCTGGACAAGCACATTGGAACTTAAAGGGATGGGGGAAGCAGGAAATAATTATTCCCCCTGCACTCACTAAGTCCAAACAAATAGACTGAACTGGGAGCCTGATTTGCATTGGTTTGATTGAAGATGTAATTTGCTGCTGAATAAATGTGGTTGCATCCAAATCAAACCTTTAGTCCCTCAGACATTATAACTCTTTCCTCTCTTCCCTCAGGCTTTGCCAACCTTTAAGGCTGACCAAGGATGATGCATTACAAGAAGGAATGAACTTAAATAAGAGAAGGACAAGAATAGATTATAAGGAAAGACTTTCCATAAGGAAGAAGGAGATGTTTAAAAACACCTTAGAGGAAAGGTGCCATCACTAGAATGATCACAGCCAGCCCAGCCCCACATCCCACACAGCATCACCCCAGGATTATGGAGGCAGTAATACACACAGAGCTGGCCCTACATGCCAAGGGGCTGGGGCTCTCTTTTCCCAGCAGCCTCCCACTTGAG
This sequence comes from Molothrus ater, assembly GCF_012460135.2. Taxonomy (NCBI): domain Eukaryota; kingdom Metazoa; phylum Chordata; class Aves; order Passeriformes; family Icteridae; genus Molothrus; species Molothrus ater. The sequence continues at coordinate 3,927,327 of NC_050490.2, forward strand.
GCACTTTCTATCCACCAGAGCTCCCCTTAGTCTGTCCCACAGGTACCCAGCAGTGTCAGCAGCCCTCCTGGTGCCACCATGTCACCATGGCTGCTCAGAGCAGGGTACATGACACGCTGTCCTCAGGGCAGGTGGGACATGTGCAGGTCTCAGTCAGCACACATTGCTAGGATGGGCCCCTCATAGAAATGCCAAAATTTAAGGCGATCCAAACTGGGGAGCATCTCCCAGAGCTCTTCAGGAACTTAGAGCCTTGGCCCTGCTACCTCTGTTGCAGTAAAGCCTGTTGAGATTCAGAGCTTTCCTCCTCTGCTCATATCTCTGTGGCTTATCACAGCTGCCCTGCTGCTGGAATTGACACTTGGACGCCTTCCTCAGGCTACTGCTGACTGGGTGAACCTGCTCCCCGTCACACACCCGCTACAAGCTGAGCTCCCTCACTTGTTCTTTCCTCCCAGTCCCATATTTATGAGATCACTCGAGGGTCCCCATCAATCCCTTGGGCAGCCTTGGGCACACAGCAGCTATCAGAGCAGCAAGTCAGCCTCTCAGGCAGGGAGCAGAGGACAGTCAGGGCCCAGGAAGGACAGATTTACTGGGTAGCAGTGGAGGATGTGGCACACACCCTCTCCAGCCCCATCCCAAGGGACACTACAGTTGTTCTCTGCCTGCCCCCAGCCCACAACACAGCTTCATGCAGCTATCAGGCACCATGGTGCTGAGTAGAGAAAACAGAAGTCAGTACAAAAGAAAGGAGACTAATAGTACAAAGATGAAAAATTGGGCATTATAGCCAGGAAGGAAGTTACTTACCTGTCACTGAGCAGGTTTTGGCTTTGCACAGTGCCTGAAGGTGTGTTTTGAACCCACACCAGCATGGGGACAAGCATCTCCTGGGCATGAATTCTACCCTTGCACAGGCCTCACTGCTCCAACTGCAGCTTCCCAGTGGAATGCATCCCTGAGAAGAGCAAGGATGTTCACAGCCTCAATTTATGTGAGGGAAATCCATCACAAGGCATGAAAGCCTTTCATTGAGGACAATTTGTTGCAGGAGTTATAAACAGAGGTGCTGGGAAGGCAGTTGTCAGGCCAGGAGCGCTGCAGATTGGCAAGGCGGGCAGGACTGCCCCTGCCAGAGGGATGAGAGCTCTCTCATGAAGGCTCAGTGGGCAGGAGGGGCTGCAGACAGCACGGCTGGGCAGGGGGAAGGAAGGAGGCAGGGGTGGGCAGCCTCATCCCTGTTTGTAGCCTGGAGTCATCACTCAAAGCAAGGACCACGGTGCAGGCAACGCCAAGGCCAGAGGAAGGGAGGGAGGCAAAGATTGATTATCCCATAAATCAATCGCCAGGCACTGATTACAAAATAAACCACCAGGGCAAAGGTCAAGTGCTTTGTTATATCACCCAGCCCACAAGATTTATTCACCCCTTGGGCCATCCGTCCCTCTGGCCATCTATTACAGGGAGCTGCAGCCTATGGACACAGCCAGCACAGCCCTGCAGGCAGCAGCACAGGGCTTAGAAATCAGATCCAGCTGCCAGGACCAGGCAGGTTCCACACTGATCCTGTGCAACCTACAGAGCCACATCTACAACACTGGGAAAGGTGAAAACCAAGTGGCCCACCCCTGCTGCAGGCACCAGAGGTGGCTGAGGGTGCTCACCAAGTCCTCCATCACACCAGCCCCTCTGGAAACAAATCAGTTCTCCACAGTGGGAAGATCAGAAGGATGAGGTCTCCTCTGGAAAGAGCCACCAGGCCTGGCTGTGGCCACCATGAAGAGACTCCCATGGCCACTGGCCTCAGGGTGCACTTGCCTTTTCTTTCTGAGCTCCAGGAAAGACCAAACACTTTGAGAAGTCCAGCAACTTCCCAGCAGCCAAGCAGGGCCTCACTCCAAATCAGATCTGTACCCAGCCAAGCTTTCCATGCCCACTTCCATCATGTGAGATCCACATCCTTACAGGGAGAGCTGCAGGGAACGTCTTGTAGCACTCGACTGGAATTCAGCCTAAAAAACTTTATTTTTTTCCTCCCTTCCCTCTCTAACTTTGTATTTTAAACACAGGCAGCAATAAGAGAAATTCCTGGGAGTATTGTTCATCTGTTTCCCATAAGCTGCTTGTCACTGACCATGAAAAAAAAATTTCAGTCTGGCTCCCAAAATATAAAAACCCTAAAATGGACATTTTTTGAGTCCTTCGCAGCAACCCAAGGAGAATAACGTCAGAGCCACATGAGGCGTGTGCATGCGTACCCGGAGGGTGGCGAAGCGAGCTCCGGCAGGAGGCGAGGCGCCAGCCCTGCGCCGGGGGCGCTGCCCTCTCCCGCCTCCGCCGGGCACACAGCGCGGGCTGCTTCCCCTCGGGGCTGTTCCCAAGGCCCTGCGGCTGGCACCCACCCCCCTGCACCACGGCTCTGCCAAAATGGCTGCTGCAGTTGGCACTTTTGCCTAGAGTTTGTTTTTCTTTCCAAAGCGCTGAATGTTTTGACTCCTATTTTAGCCCATGTGGCGGCAGAGAGCAGAGGCTCCAGGTCATGGGCTCAAGCACGTGTCCCCACAGGGCACAGGGGACACCACCATGCAGGGGGACACACAGCTGAGGTGATGAGCTGCAGCACATAACATCACAGACTTCTTTGGGTTGGAAAGGACCTGAAGCACCATCTCAATCCAACCCCCTGCCATGGGCAAGGACACCTTCCACTGGAGCAGGTGGCTCCAAGACCCATCCAGCCTGGCCTGGGACACTTCCATGCCCTGATGCCAGTCATGCTGGCACCAGACAAACCTCAGTGACTTACCCAGACACCTCCTACCCCAGGGTGGAATTCATCCACTTTTTGTAGGGCATCTCACAGCCCCATCAGTCCCTGCACTGCTCCTGCTGATGTCACCCTCCCAGTAAACTCAACCTCAACTGTCTCCAGCTTGAAAACACCAGGCATCCTCATTCCCAAGAGCTAAAACTCCCATCTCTGCTTCTCTGAACTGCAAAATCCATCCCTAGTCCTCCAGGACAACCCTATGTCCCAGCAGAATCAGAAAAGCACAAGGGTCCATGGTAACTTCATTGGTCCCAGCTTCCCTGAGGAAAGCAGCTCTCTGTGGGAGAAGTCCCCACAGTGCAGAGATGGGCATCTCTACCAGAAGCTGTGTTGATCTTAGCAATCACATTTCCCCCTCCATAGGTGGGTTCTTCAGAGGATGGTGCTCATCTCCAGAGCTCCATTCTCATCCACAAGCACCACCCTGGCCTCAGTGGGAAGAGTGTTGGAGGTAGCCAGCCCCTCCTGCACTTAAGGAATCCAATGCAAAAAAAGATATTATTCCAAGCACTCATTCCTAGAGGCTTTTGCAAATCCCTTGAAGTCAACAGTGTATTACTTTTAGGGCTTGGTATGTCTGTCCCCTCCCTCAGGGGTTCTGAGCTGCATGGCCATCCATCACTCCTATCTCTCAGCCCAGCTCCTCGCTTCAGACAGTGGGAACAAATCCAGGCTGGGGTGAGGCAGTTATATTCCCAATCCCTCCCTCTGCTCCCCCCTGGCAGATTCAGAAGTTCAGATTTAATCTGAAAGAGGGAAGATGGAGAGGAGCCTCAGCAGTTGCAGTTTCTGTAAATGTCAGGATAAGGGGATCTTAGCAAACCTTAATACACTATGCAAATCCTCAGAGCATGACCGTGTGCTACCAGGGCTTTTTATTCCCCTCCATGGTAATTGGAGAGACAGGGATTAAAAAGAGGAGTTACCACAGCACTGGCTGAGCCCTCTGCTTTACCAACCGTGGTTTATAAACAATATTGGGCCACACAGGCCACAGGGTCTGTAAAGACCTCCAGGTAGAGGTGGGTGTTCTCCTAAAGGGCACAGGGCAAAGACTTTTGCCTGCATAAGGCCATTAGAGAGTGTCCAAAGGAGAGCTACAAAGGTGGAGAAGGGTCTAAAGGGAGAAGCCATGAATGGAGTGGCTGAGGTCACTTGGCTTGTTCACCTGGGGAAAACTGAGGGGAGACCTCAGTGAGGTCTGCAGCACAAGGAACAGGCACTGATCTCTGCTCTCTGTGACAGGACCTGAGGGAAAGGCTGGAGCTGTGCCAAGGGAGGGTTACACTGGATATCAGGAAAAGGTTCTTCCCCCAGAGGGTGCTGGGCACTGCCCAGGCTCCCCAAGGAATGGACACAGCCCCGAGGCTGCCAGAGCTCCAGGAGCCTTTGGACAGCGCTCTGAGGCACAGGGTGGGATTGCTGGGGTGTCTGTGCAGGGCCAGGCTGGACTTTGAGGATCCTTGTGAATCCCTTCCAACTCAGAATATTGGTTGGCCTTGATTCCCTCTTTTGGCATATAGTTGGTGTACGTGCAAGGGGATGAGAGATGTGTGCAGGCATTTGGCTGAAAGTGAGACTGTGCTCCATGGAGACAGGATGAGGAGAAGGCTCTGCATGGTGCCCAGGTGTGAAGCTCTGTGCTCCTCTTTCTACAACTGCATGTTTACATTGCTTTTTTTTCCTCTACATGTTTTTTTTTAATGGATCAGAAAAGCTCCATCACTTTCCTTTCCTGTAACGATGTTGACCTGATTAAAATTTTTATTGGATTTTACAAAATAATTTCATACATACTGTTCCCTGGAGCACTGCAGGGTGGAGGGAGGCAGGGCAGAGAGAGAGAAGAGAGTATATTAAGAATGAGGTGGAAAAGGAAAATATTTTATTTTACACTGAAATGATGTTTCCTGAATGAATAATAGATTAGAAAGATTTTTTTTTTTAATAGTGCTCTTACAAGTGCCCCTGCAACATGCAGGAATGAAAACATCACCAGTTGAGCATTTTTGACCTATTTCAGTAAAGAAGCTTTGCCTTCCTCCAGGTCCTAACCCTTTCCACCATCTCTCAGCAGTAAGCAAGCAGTGGTTAAGGGGCTGCCAGAACCTGGGAGACAGGCAGGACCACAAGGACAGACCCTGCTGGATATCCACAGCCCTTCCCTCAACCAGCCCAGAGCATCCCCTCTAGTCTGACTCCTGCTTTAATGTAAGCAAACTATGTGGAGGCAGCCCAATGTCACCCTCCATAGGGACAATGGTGTGGGGTCAGTCCCAGGGACTCCTAAGAGGGTTTCATTGATGAAATCACAGACAGGTCACAAACAGGACACACACATCAGGCTCTTGTCCCCAGCCTTGGCCAGTGAATGAGCCTGATGCACCCCAGGGAGCTCATGGAGCAGGGCAGACCCTGGGAAGCCTGAGACAAATGAAACACCAGTTACAAAGGAGGGTTTGAAAGCAGTGCTTCTCTTGCCATTTTAGCATTTCACTGCTGTTTTCCTCTCTTGCCAAGGCAATGCCCTAGCACTGATGCTTCAGGCATAGAATCCCCACTGGTGTTTCACTCTGGTCCCTAGAAAGAAATCAGGTCTTTGCTGTATAAGGAATGTCATGAGGATGATTTAGTCACCCAGTTCCATTTTAATATATTTAAATTAGATAGGAACCCCCTGGCCCATGGACTCACTGTTGCTTTCCAGAGAAAGGCAGGCACTCCTGCCATAGACAGCTTTGCACCCACCTTTGTCCCTGTTGAGACCATTTAATGGTCCCAACATCACTGAAAAAAAAATTTGCTTTTCAGGGAATGCAACATTTCCTTCAGTGTCCTTTGAAGAGTACCCCCACAGGGCTGGCTTGTTTGGAAATTTAGTTTTCCTGGTGGATCCTTAAGAAATAAATATTTCAATGCTGCATCAATGGCTCAGCAGAACCCCCCAAGCAGCAATAAATCTCTGAGCTGAACCTGATGCCAGTTTAGTCCCAGATGACAGCAAGAGTGAAGCCAAGGTGAGAGACAGAGCACGTTACTCTGTGGCTACTGCCAGTGGCCAGCATTGGAGACTGTCTGCAAGTCCCTTGCTCTCCAGGTGGTTCTCAAGGTCCCACAGATGAAGGTTGTCTGAGTAACTCTTAATATGTGTTTTGGAATGAGCCTGCAGGGCAAGGGTTGATTCCTTTCCCAACACCATATTCTCTAACCATTGCTGTTTGACATTTCCCCACAGGCTCTGGTTTTACCCCCATAGTGAATGTTCTGTCAGGCTCCAGGTCTGACCTGCAGCCTCTAAATCCTGCCCTGCTGGATCAGGACTGCTGTTTCCACACAAGGAGCAGTGCAAAGTGTCACCTCCCCTCAGAACACAGGCAAAGCTCCTGACCCCCGGCAGTACTGGGGATTTCAGGGCTGGGATTGCACCTGGGCTCTGCAGTCTGCCCTCAGAGCACCATCCCTTCTGCTCCTTCATCTCCTGCTGCACCACTGTCCCAAGGGCAACCTTCTATGGGATTTCAGGATCTGTCACCAGCACATCTTAATCTTGACTTCACCACTCTGTGCTACTCCATTCCCACCTGAGCACCTCCTGGGCAAGGGTTGGAGGCAGCAGGGGGAGTCACCACAGTCTGTGCCAACCCAGAGACCAGCAGAGCAGAGATCTTGCAGCAGAAAGGGATTTGCAATGTAGTGAATAGCTAACTGATAAATACTACATGGAGAAAATTCCAAGCACTGGATAAAAATGGCTTATGTCATTGAGCTGTGCCTATTGTCCAAGAAATGGAGGACATCTGTCACCACTCTTACACTGCTCCACACCCAGCACAAATCCCTCATTCATTCCCAACTGACTTTTATTTCAACAGTGACAAAGAAAAGAAGAATATAAAGCATCCCAAGAGAGTGAGCACAGAAATTCACCAACAGCCTGAGCAGGGTAAGACATAAAATGGCAGCAGCAGGCCCTGCAAGCAGGACCAGCAGAGCCAGCTCCTGCCTTGTGCTGCTGCACAGCTGGCTCAGCCCCAGCCCAGGAGGGAATGAGCAATCAGGGACATTAATTCCTACTCTGTGATGGGCAAAAACACAAGCCCACAGGCTCTAACCAAACCTGAGTCTTTTTGAAACTCAGTCATTCATCTGTAGAAAGAAGAATAACTCTCTCCAAACAGCCACATTTTCCTCCTCCTCCTGGTTTGTGAGGCAATACAAGGCAGACGCTGCCCCTCTTTGCTGGGTGACCAGATCCTGCAGAGCCCACAGCTCTAGGAATCTCACACATGATCTGCAGACCCACTTTCAGTCCTCACAGCTTCACCTCCTCCCGTGGGAGCTCCTGGGAAGCCTCCAGGCTTTGAAGCACACATGCACATATCAGCAGCCTCTCTCCAGGCTCCCTGGAGTGCCTGTGCCACAGCCAAGGGCAGACAGCAGCTCCCAGGCCACTGCCTTGGCTCCTGTCTTGTCCTTAAATCACACATGCAGATGGGTTTAAACACACCCGTTGATTTCCTAACCTCACATCTCCCTGGGAGCAGGGAGCAGGGGCTGGAGCTGTCACAGCCAGGTTACACAGGGCAAACAGGAGAGGCATGAATTTGGGAACTGCTCTCACACCAGTGAGGAGGGACAGGTCAACATCAGCTCCCACCAACCCTAGCTGTTAAAAGACATCTTTTATGGGCAGGGATTTGGCAGCCAGTGTGTAAAAGGAGCCTGTAGCCCACACTACAAAACATCATCACCACAAGTAGCATTTCTTGGCCTCCACAGAAGCAGATGTGCATTAACTTGGTCCCTCAGCATGCATGGGAGGCTTGTGCTGTTGCTGCTTCACCCTGGATAACAAGGGATTTAATCTCCAGGTTTCTCAACTTAGCACCTTGCCAGAACTAGGGCTCATTTTTAGTATTAAAAAACAATGCATATTTATCAAACCTAGTGAGGCAGAGGGAGGGGGAAACAGCTGGCAGCAGCCTCCCTCTCCCCATCTGACATGTGCTTGCCATTTCTCACATTTTCAACAGCTCTCCAGCTCTAGTCCTTATAATTATGATGAAAAAATCCTCACACTCAACCATAGTGCCTCACAGCCAAGATGCCAATGTGTTCCCACATAAAAGCCTCATTGCAAAAAATCTGAAATTTCTCAGTGTCTCTGCTTTATTCCCATCCTCCCCTACATCATTGTATTCACATGGCGTTCAATTATTTACAAGCATACAAAACACTCCAGCCTGGATTCTCAACTGGTATTAATCAGTGAAATGCCAACTAAATCAACAGAGTTACAAAGAATTGCTCCAGAGAAGGATCTGTCCTGCTGTCCCTGAAGATCCCTTCTTCCCTTCACAGCACACATTGGGAAGGAAAGGACAAAACACAGTTTTGGTAGGTTTGTTTTTTTCATTCCCTGAGTCACACAAACATATTAATGCCCACACAAAGAGCTGCTCCCCACTGCAGACCTACTTCCCATTTCTGTGCATGTGGCACACTCACCTGCCATGGCAGTCCCAGGTATTCCTGGAAGCATCCACCCCTTACCCAGAACCCTGGGGCAGCACCTGGAGCTCTGCATGGGGCAGCCCCTGGGTGTCAGGATAACAGCCTTGACCTAAATGCCACATAACACTCCCACATTACTCAGCCAGGCCTGGCACTTCCTTGCAGTGGGTGCAGCATCATCTGTCTCCAGCCCCCCAGTTTGGGGGGGCAGTTTTCTCCATCCTTTCCAATGGCAACACTTCCAAAGAGGCCCGAAGGGAAGGACAACTTCCCAGGCTGATGAGCAGAGGGCTCACAGACAGGATGAGCTCATTCAGTGATGGTTTCTTTTCAGTATTACAGCCTCCATCATGTTAATTCAATGAGACCAACGGAGCTGCAGGACACAGAGCACAAATCAGATGGAACAGGCATAGGGTATTGCTTCTAAAGCTATGGGACAATCTTCAGTCAAATTGTGGTTTTTAGGATTCCCACAGAAAACTGAGCCTTCCATAAGAGCAGGCCCAGCACAAGCAATCCTTTGGTAAGTCTCTTTTCCAGGACTTTGTGATCACACAAAAATCAGAAACTGACTTCTGAAAGACATTCTGTTATTTGAACCTTCACTTTGAATCAGAAAGAGAAGAGTCCATGAAAACATAATGTGAGTGTAAAGAAGAGGTCTGGTCCCTCAAGAGCATTTTCACAGACAGGCTGGAGAGCCACGTGTGAGACCCTGAGGCGCTGGGCACCTCATTAGAAGACAGGAGATAAATGTACTCCTATTTCCAACACAGGTTCATGATCTGGGGCTTCTCCATTCAAAACCAGAAGGCCAAGGAAATGCAGGAGATGCACACCAGGCTGGGTCTCACTGCACTGAGCACAGCTTACTCATCCCTTGTGTACCACCACCACAGCAGAGAGAAGTCACAAGGCCTTCATCATGACTGGAATCATAATATCCATGATTCACATGGAATACTTTTTATACAAAGCACCAAGATAAAAATAAAATGAAGAGGGAAAAACTTAACAAGAAACTTGTTTCATTCCCTATGAGATGGATAAACCAAGATGAATGTAAACAGCTCAACTTGACCCAAATATTTCTTCGTTGCTGAGTAACCCCACAAAAAATGTTGTTATCTCATCAGCATCTGGGGAGATTAGATGGTGGGGAATTTTAAACAAACTTTCACTGTTGTGCCTTGTTTGAGGAATGTCAGACTGGACATGAACCCTCAGGACTTGTAGCACCCCAACCCCTTCCAGGAGGGAGCACACAGCTGAGGAGGGCAGGAAGCATCTGTTACATCTCCAGCACATGGATATGTGGACATGCTGTTGACATGAAGGTTTACATGAAACATTTGGGCATCCAGCTTTGCCAACCCTTCCAAGGGAAGGATGCAGCTGCTCTGTGAAGGCTGCAAGCAGGAAACACAGGCTCAGGCCATGCCTCCAGCAGGAGGTGGGAGCAGTCCCAGCAGATGGCTGTGAGCCATTTTGGGTGGCAGCAGGCACCCGCTGAGGGGCTCAGACTTTGCAGCCCACACTGGCTGCCATATGTTGTGACAGTGGCTCATCATCACACAGGACCCAATTTATAGCATCCTTTGTGGCTGCAAGCACCACACTACCTCACACTGCTCTCCATTAGCACAATCATCTTTCCACCAAGCATCTTTTAGCAGCTGCTTTCATATTTACTGATTTTCTGCATGTTTCTGTAGGTGGAAGGAGATCTGGGAGATCATCTGAGAGATTCAGGTATGAAGTTTTAGTCTCATTTGTGCTCTGGAGGTCAGGCCTGCTCACTCCCAACAGATAAATGCTATCTCAACAACACACAGATGCTTTTAGAGATCACCTTGGCCACTGCTAAGCTGTGCAGCATTCCTGCCAAGTGCATCCCAGCAAGCAAGGCTATGCCTGTGACACTGGGAGCTCAGAACAGGGCAGGTGGGAGATTACAGCTCTGAAAATGGCAGTCCTTCCAGCAACAGCAGGATTCCTTGGTGAATTTCTCCTGGAGACACTCAGGGAAATGAGAGCAGCAAGGCAAGAAAGGCCTGGAGGTGGCAGGATGGAAATCAGGCTTCCATCACCCAGGGCTCAGAGGGAGGGATGCCAGTGGCACTGGCAACAGGCTGCAATGGCACAACATAAAGAGGGGCAGAGCTAAGGCACAGCATCACTGTGCTCCTGCAGCAACATACACCCCAGGGCTGTGGCATGATGCCAGTGCAGCCCAGTGAGCCCCAGGGGTGGACAAAGTGCGATGGGCAGCCTGAGAGCTGGGCCTGCCTCCCTGGGATGGCAAAGCTCTCACAGGTCTGTGGCGCTCTTTGGGAAACATGGCAGTCTGCCCAAAACATCTGGCACCAGCCACATGCAAGTTCATGGAGTGGACTTTGTGCCCTAGGAGAGCAAAGAATGAGGTCAGTTCATCCTTCACCCTGTCACCACCAGGAGCAGAGCACCCTGAACCACTGCTCTGCACCTCACCCAGGTCAGCCCAGCTGCCCAAATAAAGATTCAGGCAAATTACTCTGTAAGGGTCCTTAAAATATCAACTCAGCACAAGTATTGCAGCTCCCACCAGGGCTCTGAGGGAGGACAGTCATCCACACTTGTGCTAGGCAACTGTGGTTGCATCCCTTGGACTTATGAAAAATCTGGGATATTTTTAACACTTTGAAAAAAAAACAGCCACTCAGTGTTGGTTATTTTAACTCAGTACAGTCCATGAATTCAGACCAGCCCTACAAGTCCATTTCCTGGTGTCCAAGCCACCTCTCTCTCCATGGATGGCTCTGGCCCATCCTGGCCCTCCCAGATCATGGCAGTTACATTTTCTACCTCAGGTGATGCCTCATCTTCTCAACAGACACAGCCAGGGAGCTTCCTGGAGCAAGCAATTACAGAAATTGAATTCACCTAAACAAAAACAATAAAGCTGAGATACATGTCAAAGCCTCATTTTTTCTCTCTACTGCACCTAGAACCTGCATCAGACCAAAATGCATCAGTGGGAGCAGACTCTGCTCTTCTCCAGGTGCTGCCTGAGCCTCCACCAGTGCTGGCAGCTCTCTGGGCTAGCCCAGAGGCTCCAGTTCACCAGGAAGGTCAGCACAGACCAGCTGTCCCATTTAGACTGAATCAACCAGTTCCACAAAGGAAGTGGTACTGGTTTCACCAGTGCAGACTGGAGCCTGGGAGCACCATGTTCAGCCCTGGAAAGCAGAGGCTTCTCTCTGCTCAGAGCCTGCTGAAAAGCTTTGTTTTTCCTGCCCTACCTGGCAGCTGCACACAGAGCCAGCTCCATAATCCCCAGCAAAGCACATCTCAGCTGCAACTTAATCTGAACTTCAGCTCTCACCGACAGCCCAAGTGAAAATGAAAAGCAACCGATAAAAGAAAACCCACAAAATGCAGCAGGTGGTGAGGGGGCCAGAGGCAGGGAATGAGACTGGAAAGAGCAAGGCTCTGCTAGATCTGTGGTGGCAAACATTAATTGCCTTTTAAGTATTCCAGTGCTTTCCTTCCCTGGTGGCTGGCAGCTGCAAAATTTCTGTTTGTTCTCCAGAGGAGGAGGAGAGGGAAGCCAAGAGTGTGTCAGCCAGGCAAACCAGGGACCAAGCCCACAAGCTGACCCCACAGGGGACAGCAGGAAGCTTCCCTGACCCTGGAGCTGCTGATATTTCTTTTGAGCACCATTGCAGGGCAAGTCTTCCATATCACCTCAGCCATCTCTGGGGGAACCTGAACCACTGGTGATACCTGTGTGAAAACACAGCTTGAGCTTTGAGTCAAGTGCATCATCATTTGCTTCTGATCAGAGATGTATGTAGGAAAAAGCATAAACAAAAGCAAGCACAGGCCAGATGTTTTGCCCCAGATTCAGCTATGTTTCTGAGACTCTAAAAAACAGAGTAATGACTTTCTCCTCTGCCCTGCTGCCCCACAGGCCCTTGATCTGGACACTTGCAGCTCTACAGATGGGCCCCACTGCCTGGCAGCACTCCTCATGCTATCAACACCTACATAACAAAGCTAGCTTTGTGCATCCCTCTGCTGCTTTGTGACCTGGAGAGGCCAGGATGGCAAAGCACAGACACCACCAGGTCCCACCCGTCAGCTGATCGTGTACAAGTGTCCCTACAACAGTCCTGAGCCAGCAACAGACTTTAGGTTCAGCCCCTCAAGCCTTCAGCAGATCCCCTCCATGGGAATCTCACCCAGCACCATGCATAAGGTCCCAGAGCAGCCACAGAAGAGTAAGTAAATAACTTGTCTTAGCTAGACAGGACAGGAATTGGTGCTGCCATTTTTGCTGGCATTGTCAGGAGTCACTTTCTGGCACTGTAATGGCTTTTCTGGGAACTCAGACAAAAGGGATGAAGGAAATCATGCCTCATCTTGCCTTTCCATAACCAAGCCTCTTCATGAGGGAGGGGGAAAAGCAGCATTTTAACACAGGAGAAAGGAACTGCTGCTACAGCAGCACAAACAAGCTCACCTTCCACTTGGCACAGCTGGTCAGCACCCCAAGGGATGCTGTAGGTGGGATGATCTGGGGGTTGAACGCTGTTGGTGCTCCAAGCAGACAACCAGGCATGCTGTGAGCAAGAGGGGACTGAATCCCAGGCCACTCTTCCATAGGAAGAAAGAAAGGCAAGTCCCCTTGAGGCCTGTGGCAGGGCCACATGCATGGCCACTGTGCCATCAAGCCACTAGGGTGTGACAAAACACCACTGGGGGAGACACAGACACCCACCCAGCCCCTCACCACGGGGGTGCTGAGGAGCAAAAAGCCATCTGGGGTACAGGAGAAACACTTCAAGAGCAGTGGCCAACAACACAACACGGTACTGCAGAGAGGAAGCCCTTGCACCTTCACACACACTGCCCTGTTTCCTCAAAGACCCAATTCCAAGCCCTCCAAAAATCAATGAGATAACAAGGAGATGAGTTGCAGCCAATATGGATTTGTCAAGAGCAAATCACATCACTCCCATCTATCTCCCTCCTCCAAGAGCCGAACGGGCTCTGGGCCCAGCACTCCCTGTCAGACACCTCCCCTCCCATCAGCCAGGGGAATGGGGTCTGAAGGGGAACAGTGACAGGGCAGGCACAGAACTGCCCAGAGAGCCATGTGTAAAGAGCAGATATCAGCACTCTCCTGTGCTACAAAGGCAGAGCATATCGACAAACAGGATTTTGTAGGAACCTGTCACACACCTGCCTTCCTCAGAGCTTCTGCTACAGAGCTGGATGAAGGAGCAGAAAGAAAACTCATTAAATTCACAGGTAGCATGGAGGTGGGAAGAACTGGCAGGTTCTTTTAGAAAACAGAATTAGAGAATGTTGGTAATCTTAAGAAATAATTTTTTTTCCAGGGCAGATACAAGGGCCAGGTTTTTCTCTCCAGCAGGAATAATCAGCTGTCTAAGAACAAATGTCCACATAGAAAGAACAAGTTTTCAGGGTTTTGCTTCGCCACTCTTGCATATCAAGGGTTACTGAAGCTGTAAGGAACTGAGACCTCTTGCCCTTAGTCCTATGACAGTACCACATAGAGTTTAAGGCATTAGGCAGGCATCTGGATCTCTCCCCTAGCAGCATGCAAACAGAATCAGTATCAAGCTCAAAGGCCCAGAACAGGATCAGAAAACAAGAATTCCACTCCCAGGCTGCTCTTTATCTCCTGCATCACTGTCACCTCGTTGCAACTGGCACACTGAGTGCCTCTTGCTTCAGCAGGGAAGGTGTTGCTGTGCCAGCAGCACATCATGCTAATCATGACAGCCAAGCACAGGCTGCAGCCCCTGCTGTGCATGCCATACATGTTTCATAAAGTTGTCCCAACTGCCTGCCCAAGCCCTCCCCATAACCAGCTGCACCCAAGTTCTGCTGTCAAGTGTCCTTCCTCTTTCCCTGTGACAATTCACACCATTTTAACCCACAGACTCTGCAAGACAAGGATTTGCCATCTCCAGTTGCCACTGGAGGCAAGCAAAGCACAACTGCCCCACAAAAATAATGAGCCAGCATTTCCAGATGTGGTCTTTTTATGGAAAACCATGGCCAAGCCCCTGCAATGAGCTACATTTTTAGCCTGAAGAGAAGATACACTTGCAGCCATTCTCCACATGATCCTTGGGCTTTTCCTTTGGCTGCACATTTGGTTTATCTCAGTGTGAGCTGGTGGGGAAGTGGACCTTGCAGCCCTGGGAACTCTGATGTTCCAAGAAAGTTCATCCACTGCCAGAATAAGAAAGCAGAGTTTCCAAATAAGTGACATTTCCTTTGGCAGCAATTGCAGGGAAGACTGCAAAGCAGCAGGGGATTGATCTGGCTCCTGTGGAGGTGACTAATGGGAACAGGATCCCACAGCTACAGCAGAGGACTCGATGGCACTGTCCCCCACAGCTGCCTTGGCACACAGACACTTCCCCACATGTAAGGGAGGGAATCCTTGCACCATGCTCCCCATGTGTACAGCTCCCACGGACACGTTCTGCCAAGCCCTCCAAGAACCCAGAATGGGGGCCAAACACTTGAAATGAAGGCAGGAGAATCATGTCAGGGAAGGCACTTCAGGTTCAGAGGTACCCAGTCAGCTGGGAAAATCCTCTCCACTGGAGCATCACCCAGACCACAGGCTTTTAGCACCATGTGGAGCATGACTGAATGCAGTCTTATCCCTCCAAAATGAAGACTGAAATAAAGCATTGCAGCAGAAATTATAGTGAGACTCAGGGCAATCCCAGGGCAGGTCTTTTCATGGTGAGGTCAAGACAATTCATGCATCAGGAACTTGACCAAATTTAAAGAAAGGTTCAAAGAAGAGACAAAGAGGATGAAATGACTTGTATTTATTACCCACCACAAAAGACAGCAACAAGATCAAGGTGTAAAAGCAAGGCATTAGCACCTCTGTGGTCAGCATCAATCTGTGAGCAGCTGCCATCTCTCCCACCAGTACTTATTGTGGTTTCTCTCCTGAAGGATGGGCTATGCACGTACACATCTGTACACTCTCCTTCAGACTGAAGGCTCACAGCACCGACAACCTTGGCACAGCCTGCCATTGCATTTCCTCCTTCAGAAGAGACTGGGCATTATTAGCATTGCCAAAAAGCCTGTGAAGTTTAAAGCAGGATTGTCATGCTTTTGTTATTCTCACAGATGCCAACACCACAAGGGTGCCCTAGAATTTACACAAGATCAGCTGGGAACTGAATGGAAGGTACAAGCTGTGTAAATTCACCTCAAAAATGGCCCTGAGCACTGGAGAGCAGGGTTAGTGTGCCACTGGCACAGTCAGTTCAGCTCTTGGCTTCCTCACATCCCTTGCTGCCATTAAGCTCTGCCAGAGCACCTGTGATCCACACTATTAACACCAGCATGTCAGCTCATTCCTGCCTGAGAGCAGCAGCACAGCCACAGCTATTCATGCCTTTTGCCACCTCTCAGCAAGACCACAGCAATCTGACAGCCTGCAACGTGTAAAGAGCTCTATCCAAAGTATGCTCTGCACCCCGAGTGCTCTGTAATCCCATTTCCACACTGAGCTGGTCAGCTGCCTCCCAGGTCCTGATCCAGAGATCCAGGAGAAATCTGATCCAAGGCCTTGGCCCTCATGTCCCTGAGGCCTCAGCAGCAGAGGCAAGGCTGCTTCCCAGGATGGAGTGAGCATGGAGCACTGCAGAGTGCCACAGGATCCCCAGGGCTCATCCCATCCATATGCAGCAGAACCTCCTCAGTCCCTGCTGAGCTGCTGCTGCCCAGGGAGCACAGGTTATCAGACATCTCCTGCTGCAAACCACTGGGTTTCTTTGTGCTACCTAGTGTGACAGAAATGCACCATGACGTGGATTTCAAAGAAATATCCTAGAACATGACTTTCCACTGCAGGCACTTAACCCCTGGGATGACACTGAAATATCCAGACCCTGACAGATGCAGACACGTTCACTGTCATGCACAACTCAAATCTCTCAGACATCCTCAGAGCACAGGAAGCTCTGTCTGCAGCCCACACTTATAGTGAAGAGCTTATAAATTCTCAGTCAGCCTGTTCAGTCATATCAAATTAGCATGGGAATTGTTGGGCTCCTTTGGAACAGGACTGGGACAGTTTATCTGGAACAGGACAGGTATTAGAGACATGGAAGGGAGAGGAGGGCTCTCCAGGGCAAGCAATGACTATCATGGCATGAAGTGACAGAAAGATGTAGTGTCTGTGCCTCTTCTGAGCTCAAACAATTCCCCTATGGCTCCACTCCCTCATCTGTAAAGACAAGGAAAACTTGGCTCACCTATCAAATTCCTATTTGCATCAGCTAAAAAGAATAAAGGTCTGGTCCCACGAGGTTCTGATTCACTCTGCTGAAGGTGCCTTATCCTTTTACGACAAGTTAATGGGAGCTGTGGTACAAAGCAATCCACCTTGTTTGGATGTGTTCGAACAGATGACTGATGAAGAGAGGCAGCCTCAACACCTCACCCTGCACACTCCCAAATGTTGCTATAGACCTTTTCTTTACCTGCCTCTGCCAATTTTCACCATGAGCTGTATTGCTTTATTATCACCTCTCTAAGGCTCCTCCACATGCTCCAAGCTCATCCTAGGCTACCTAAACACCAGGCAGGGCAGGCAGAGAGCCATTAGCACTGCAGTGCTGTTATTGTTGCTGCCTGGGCTGGAATTAATGCTGCTCAGCCACGGCGCAGCGAAAATATTGACTTTCCAGCTAATCAAACCAAATTCCATGAAAGCTACAACTTCAAACTTCAAAAAAATCCATCAATGATTCATAAATATTTGAAAGTGCCAGATTGATTGCATCTGGATTACTGCAGTGGAGGGAGCTGAGGTCTGGCTGAGGAGGAGATGGATGAGGCAACTGCTCAGACCTTGATGTCATGGCTCTAAGGCTGCATGGACCTCCCCAGCCTCAGTGAGAGAAGAGCACTACA
The DNA here is from genome assembly GCF_012460135.2 of Molothrus ater. NCBI lineage: Eukaryota > Metazoa > Chordata > Aves > Passeriformes > Icteridae > Molothrus > Molothrus ater. The sequence goes on from NC_050490.2 coordinate 3,944,647, forward strand.
CCCCAGTGCTGTGTTATCTGCACTGCTGCTGCAGCCCCACTTGATCCAGAGTGCCCAGCCTGCAGGTAAGGATGTACCAATCCAGCTGTTGGCACCATGAAGATTTGAAGCCTAATAACCTGGTTGTTTAACTTCTGACCCTGGAATAAAAACATAAAATATATCTAGATATTCCAACCTCCTCCACTCATTGCTGCCCACTAACAAGGTTGTTGGCATTCCCAGAACACTTCAGCTGGCCAAACTTCAGCTGGTCTCCAAGGAAGCAAGGGAATTTGTTAGCCTGGCCTTCTCTCCACCCAGCCCAGCCCTTCCATCTTCATGCCATTCAGCCAGCCAAGGAGGGGTGTTTTATTTTCCCAACAATCTTTCCAAGGGGAACAAATTCCAGGAAATTATGCAAGATGCAACAAGTCAAAATGATCTATTTTTACTTCACCCCACAGAGAAGCTCCAACTTTCCCCACATAAAAGAAAATTAATCTAATTCAAAGTTGGATGGGGGAAACTTTTTGGAAAGAAACACAATAAATAGCTTTGGTTCACTGCAGACAGTCTTTGCTGCACAGGAGTTGGTTTGCAAAGCCACTGCAGGCTGCCTTTGTCCTCCAAGTCTCTGGAGCTACATTTGTACACAAAAGAAGGCAGCACAAAGTCCTTGCCTGTGAAACTATATATCCAGCTCTTGAAATCAAGAGGGGAAACAGAGGCCTACAAATCTTACTCTGAAACACAAAACTCTCCTTCATTAGCAACTGATGTGAGAGAGAGTCCTTCAGGGCAGGGCAGACAGGTAAGAGAAGAGGACCAAGGCAGGTTCCAGGCACTGTTCGACCGCCTCATTCCTCAATGACTGCCCTGGCAGGAAGCACAAATGCTGACTGAAGTGCTCCTGTGATTTCAGCATTCAGGGTCCCCTCCATAATCCTCTCTGTAATCCTGTCAGCTAACACAGCACAGCACTGCAGCCTCTCCCTTGGCAGGAGCACTCCCAGCTCCAAGGCTCTGCAAAGAGCCAGGCAAGCATGGCCTCTGCACAAGGCTGCTCTTTGTAGCAGACAAGCAGAAATCCCCAGAGGCTGGCAGTGCTGGCTGGCACTCCAAGAGACCCAGCTTGCCCAGGAGCACTGTATCCACCCCCATGAGGGAAGGCAGGGCCACAAAAACCTCACTTCACCCAGTCAGGTGCCTCATGTCCGTGGTGTGCACAGAGGGCAGTGCAGACATGCTGCGGGCAAGGGCTGGCCCCCAGCATAAGGGAGAAATCTGCTCCTCATCCTTTATGAAGATCAAGCTCCCAGAGTCTGCCAGCTGCTTGACCACAAACCCTGACAAGAAGGAAAACATTCAGCTGCCAGCCTTCTCCAATTTCCAATCCCCACCAAGCTCAAGATCTGGCAAAGGGCTTCTCCCTCCCTGGCATTAAACCATTGGCCAGGCCACCTCAGTACTCAAAACACTGCTTGCACTGGTGGCTTGCTGGCTGGGGTTAAACCACAACACACTGAAATAAGGCAATTAAACCACTCATTTCTTTCTCACCACCGAAAATAAACAGAGGCCCTAAGATAGTGGTTCTAAACACAAGATTAGAAAACATTCCTTGCCCATAAGCTTCCTGGAGCAAGCCTTCCTGTCTTCATTCCAGTTAAAGATACCTTTAATACAACTCACTCTACAGCACTGTTGGTTCCTCCCAAAACATCTAAGAATAGTCTCATGTATTTAAAGATTTTTTTCCCTAATCAGGAAAGAAACAGGACAATCACTTGAAGTAGTTTAATGAACTAGTTAAGAGTCACAAAAACCTCAACTTTCTTTGGCAGCCATGGCACATACATTGGTCTGACCCTCAGTGCTCACATAGGGAGCTTGAGGGCAGGGCTGAACCTCGGTTCTGGGCCACTGCAGTGCTGGAGATTGGAAATGAGCATCACAACTACCACAACAGCCAGCAAAGCAGCAAACACACCCATGCTGCACTGTCTGGGTTATCTGCCACAGATGCCTTGGCCTGTCACACTGCCTTGTAAGAGGCTGTATGAGGAGGAAGAGGAGAAGAGGTCCCTGATAGTGTCCATAACCAACATGTGCAGCTGCTTCTCCAGCCTGCTGCTGCACACACACCTCATTTCTTGCCACTCTCCACATCCTCACTCCCCAGGGTGAAATTGTTTCCTAGGAAAATCAGAGGATCCCGTGTTTAAGAACTGGACTCCAGTTTAAGTAAAAGCTATTTAAAAAGGAACCTGTCCTTGTGAGTTTGCTCATGGAAACCAATGGCATACTAGCAGATGTACCAAAATCCCCCAAAGTGCACGTGTCAGTGCATTTCTGCCTTCAGAGATCATTAATGGCTCATGACCAAGGTCAGGAGTCAAGTCTAAGACTTTGCTGCTGATATAGAGGAAAGCATCTTTGCAGTGACACAGGGCACAACCTGCCCAGCTAATAGACTCACAGGAACTCGACTCCCAGACCTCATCCATCCCCTAATTTATAAATAATAAATTGCCATTTTAAAGCTGCTGTCTAGGAAGAGTATCCTAAGCCTTTTCCACAACTTGGAGAGTGCAAACACAGTGACAAGACAAGAAACACACAGCAGATTAAAACAGCTGTAAGTAAAATCAGCTTCAAAGCCAAAATAAAAGCCAAGCACACCACCAAAATCTTCTGGCCGAAGAAAGGTTTTTAGAAAAAAATCCCCTTTCTATTAGGCAGATAAGGCCTGAAATGGGCAGGCCTGGGACCAGCCCCCCCCAGCCTCCACAAGGGAGAGCACTCAGTCACCATAGAGACAAAGCACAGGCACGATTGCTCTTGTCCCCACTCCGCAACCTCCGTCTCCTCCGAGGCTCCGGAGCAGATGGCGAGCTGCGAGCAAGGGAAGGAGGCACTGTGGAATGCTGCATGTAAATAAGACAGCCAAACACTTTTGCCGTGCCTCGGCAGCAGCCGAGCAGGGCTATTAAGGGGCTGCTGCAGGCGAGCGGCTCGGCAGCAGTAATGAGCTGGCCACGAGTGACTGATTCCGTGTCAGGCTCGGGCGGGATCGATCAGAGGCTGCAGCGCTGCCACCCCGCACTGACGCCGGCTCAGGGATCGCCTGCAAGGCCACGGCACCGGGGCAGGGCAAGGGAGCGAGGATGGGGATAAACCCCAAGGCAGCGTCCCAGGAGGAGCCAGGACAGCGCCGGCACTCCGGGCCGGAGCTACCCCGAGCGCTGAGCTTCTCTTCATTTGTCAGAGGCAAATGAAGATGTTCCTGTTACAAGTAAAAAATCTGCCAATCTTTTTTTAAAAAGGTTGCAGAGTGAACAAGCTAAACCAGTTGCTGCCAAGGTGGCGTTCTACCTGTTTAATATTGTAATCACCGGGTGTTTTGGTTAATTGCTCCTTTTGTATCAGTATGGCCCTGCCTAAAGCTAAGTTGATAGCCCTCCTCCCCGGACAGTGAGAGGAGGGGACATGGGGTGGGGGGCATCAGAGGGCATGCAAAATAACCTCGGGACCAGCATGCCATGGGAAGCCACCCCACCAAACTTACCGTAAAGACCCCAAAAACAATGAGCCAACACAGAATTAAGAGATCAGAGTGATGTCTGGACGTGAGGAACAAAGTACCGAGCCTGCAGAGATGCTGAGAACCTTTGTTGCCCCTCGCCCTGACCACAGACTTCAGCTGGAACCAAGACCACAAGACTGCAAAAGCCAATAGTTGTAACTTGGAACAATTTGATATTGTGTGCGTGTGGATAGAAACGCTAGCTCAAGTCTCTTAGGAGACAAAACCGTACGTTCTTCCTTCATTAATTCACCCTGGGAGTAACAACGGGGAGGCCATGGACTTTTCAAGCCTCCCAATCTTAAGCTGGTTACTTTTAATAAAGGCATCAATAGGAATAAAAGTCTCCTGCCCTGTGTACTTCAGTTCCTTTTGCTGATGCTCTCAGAGTCTCATGAGTATCTTTTCAGTCCAAAGTCCTATCTGGGGAGGGAAGCAGGAACAGGGATAGCTGTGCTTCCTTGGAGAAAAGTATGATTTGTAGCACAGCAGCCACAGTCCTGTTAGAGACTCCTCCCCACAGGAAGGGAAGGTGAAGAGGCAGAAGAATGCTGCCGTGCTTTGACACAGGACACACCGGGTCCTTGCAGCTTAGACTGTCCCATCACTGCCCCAGCCAAGAAACAGGTGTTTTTCAGGATTCTCACCTTGTTTCCCAGGCATTCAGAGAATCTGGCACTTTGTTTTTTCCCTTTATACCTGATTAATTTTTCCACCTTAAAATTATCTCAGGCAAGGGACCTGCGTATCTCTTGGGCTTAGCCTGCTGTTCCAGGAGAAGGGAACAGCTCTGCACCTCTCAGATGGACTGAGGCAGCTCTCAGTGCATGTTTGGTACCCAAAGCAGTATCAGTGGGTCCCTCCACACAAGTGCAAGGCCAAGCCTTCTGCACAGCCACATCAGCACACCCTGCCCAGGCTGGGAGAAGCAGGAACAACATCCACTTGGAGTGCATTATCACAGCAAGGCCTTGATGGATCCAAGCTGCAAAGGGCAGACTGACAGCACGTGGAGACTCTCCCTTGGAAGAGAGGAGCATTCCCATTCCTGGTAGTAACCAGGGCACCACAGCCCAGCTCAGCTTGCAGGGCTGGGGAGTTTGAGATGAAGGGTCTGCCCACCATCAGTCATTAGACCAGTCACCAGCAGTTCTGGATTTCTCTGGGTTTACACTCTTCCACTCTCCCTTACACAGCCAAAAAAGACTAGCAATAGTCACAGCTCAAATGCTCTATTTAAAGGCTGCCTTGAGGACTAGAAGTTAATTTTAAAACTAACTGACCTAAGCTCTCTGCCATAGTACCTCAGGAGGAGTCTGGAAGGGTGGGGTTACTGCTAATGCTTGTCTAGAGAGTGTGTATTTTACCTCCCAGCTCTTATTTCACATTATTAATGTCAAGGTTTTTTAACAAAATTTGTCTTGGTCAATTAACTCAGACGGGGATGCTTGTAACATTCCAAATAAAGCCAACCACATCCTGTGCTCAGAAAGATGAGCAAGCATGGCTCAGGAAGCAAGGGAATGACAAGGGCAAGGCATGACTCACACCCACCTCACTCCCACATCCTGGAAAACAACCCACCCCACCAGCCTGGCAAGGACACAGACACCAACAGCCTCCTGCCCTCCCCACAAGAGTCCTCTCTGCTGTCCTGCACACCAAGGCCAACAGCTGCCCCTAGCACAGAAGAGTCTGTTTTGAAGTATATTTGCCCAGTGGATCTGTCACAACAAAAGCATCAGAAAGACACTTGCAATGACACTGTTGCACACTAAAAATAGAAAGAGGGAATCCTTTTCACAGAAAGGTGTTACTTGTGCATCAAAATATCTCTTGGTTTGACTTTTATCACATTCAATTACCATGAATTGAAATTTAAGGTACAGTCCTTACCTGAACAGACCCATGAGGGGCTGCCCAGCATCTCTGCAGCCAGGTAAGAATCACACTGGGGAAGCTGGGGCCAGTTCCCTTGGATTTCAGTAGCTGCACTCTGCAGTGGGTCACTTCACATGTTATTTTTTTTTGCCTTGCCTGGATGACCACTGCTGTGGAATTGGAAGGCAGTGAGTGGTTGGCAGAGAAGAGGGATGCAGGCAGAGCTGCTGAATGAGTATGCTTCCCTTCCCCAAAACACCTCAGGCTGTTCCCAACCGAAAAACATTTGTGTATCAAAACATCCAAGTATTTCTCCAAACTATGTCAAATCCAAGAGACAGGAGTAGTTCCAGGGAAACCTGGACAAAAAAAGTAATTTAGAACTTCTTCATAGATCTGAAACCAAGTGTTTTGACTATCAGAAATTCATCTCTCTGCTGAAAAAACCAAACCCCTCTCAAATTTAAGGTCCTCACAGAAGCTGTACTTTCACATAAATAGAAGTCATTGTACAAGTAGCGAGGAAGGATTTTTGAAAGCCATCATCATCTGAACTCACCACGTTTTCCAAGGAACACATTCACAAGTATATTTTTTGCTACAGGAATTTTAGCACATGTCATTTCCAACCAGAACATGCACTACCCATCTCAAATCTGTGATATGGTCAGAGCAGGCACAAACCCGTGGGTGCCTGGGGTGAGAATTGCCTCTGGCTGCCTCCAGGCCTTCCTCATCAAGTCAACTGCTAATGAAGAGCTGGTAAGAGCCCATCTTAGGGGAGCAGCCCCCACAGCTGTGTGGGCAGGGCAGACCTTGCCTCAGACTGTCACCTGGCGTGACAGGCACAATGGGACAGGTCCAGCAAGCACCGAGGCTCACAAAGAGAAAAGCAATCTGCTGGTGACCACGACGAGAGCACAGGTAAATGGCCAGCTCAGGTGAGCATTTATTCACACTGCCCCCACAGTTTCATATTCCAATCAATGGAAATAAGGGTTGCTCTACACATTTGGTTTGTAGGCCAGATACCACCTAAGAGGTCTCAGCAGATGTCAGCTCTTGCCAGCCACGGGCTACAAATCCCAGGGTGCAGGTGCAGACCATACCACTTCTGGCCAGGCAAAGGCCACTGGAATTCCCCCCACAGGCTCCTGTTCAATCCCAGCCCCTCCAGAAGCTCATTCCTGCCCTCATGTGCATCTGTCTGCGCTGGTGCAGCTCCCAGCTTTCAGTGGAACCAAGGCAAGCACGCAGGACCTTCTCGAGCCGCCCTCACAACAAACCACCCCAGGCACACATCCCTGCTCAAACACTTCCAGATGTGCTGCCTGGTTCAGGGTTACCAGTCCCAGCAGTATTCCAGCTTTGCACTGCTCATGCCTGCACAAACCTGTGCTGGGCTGTCCCTCTGGGTGCCACAACACACCTCAGGCAGTGCCTTGCAGGGACTCTGTGACATCCCATCCCAAGAAGCAGCCTGCTCACAACTGAGCTGCAAACCATGTCAGTTCCATTACCTGCACCAGAACACATGAAGAACTGTAGTTAACAAAATAAATAAATGCCAGTCTTCGGTTCAGGAGTGCAGAAAGGCAATTGCTTTGATTTGCAGCACAAACTAGAACTTGAAGGAAAGCAAGACCAATTTCTACTAATTAGAATCATAGAATCCCAGACTGGTTTGGGTTGGAAGAGACCTTCAAGATCCTATCATTCCACATGTCCTACCACAGGCAGGGACACCTTCCTCAGGTTGCTCCAAGCCCCCTCTAACCCAGCCTTAAGCACTTCCAGGGATGGGGCAGCCACATCTTCCCTGGGCAGTCTGTGCCATGGCCTCACCAAAATTCTCACCTTTAGTTCATTCAGCATGGATGTGGAAATGACACAGAGCAGAAGAGTTGTAGCTGCTGCACAGCTGTGACAGGTAAGTCAAGAAGCAGCTGGAACAGGTTACTGTGCTCATCCAGCAGCCCAAGAAAAGAGTTTTCAGGATAACCTTTCATTAGTGCATCCTGCTTTGGGCTGCACAGCCCACCTGTGCTGGATGGCAGCAGCCAGCTCCCCAAATCCTTCCTCGTGTAACTGAGGGCACAGCATCCAGGGATCCTGCAGATCCCCAGAGCCCTTCCAAGGGAGAGCACAGCCCCCCTGACCCAGCACACACAGGCACTGCCCCTGTCCTACTGATGCTGCAGATCAGAGGTGGGATCAGTACCACACTCCTGCTCAAACCAGTGTTGAGGGCAAGGATTTGACACTGACTAGAAACACAAGTAACACTGACCTCATTGACTATCACTTTCCAAGCCAAGGCAGTGAATAAGGAGCAGACTAGCAGTGCCAAGAGCAAAAGACTAATTTGGTGGGGGCTTTCTATTTAATATCCATGCTCTTGATCCTACAGAGATTTAAGATTTCTTTGGGCCTACACACTTGCATAAGGTTGTGTGTGCATTTAAGAGACTGTAGGATCTAAGCCCAACTTTTTACTAAGTACTTGATAAGCAAATTTGCCTAACAGGAATTTTAATTTGCCATTAGCCCTTTAAAAATGTATTTGTTCTCTGCTAAATAGTAATAAATTAGCCTAACAGCAATCATTTATGTTTCTTTAGCATCTTGAAAGCATCTCAATACATTTTTACCAACCACAGCAGCCCAATGAAGCTAAATCAACTGCCACATGTACGTCTCACAAGGCTTGGTTTGAAGATGGGGTCTTTACAGTAGAAAGCTTCAATTTTTCACTAACTCACTGAAAAAACATATTTATAATTTCAAGTAGGAGGGAAGACGCACAGGAGCTCGGCAAGAAGAGTTTAATGTGGTGAAAGGAAGAATTTCTTTCAGTAGATTTTGTACCCTGCCCACCCTCCCTGCCAGCACCCATCAGGAGGGTCACACACAGCGAGCCCAGCCCTTCCAAGGAGGCTGGCACGGCCTCCTGCACACCTGGGCTCTGCACACAGGCACCAGTGCCTGCCCCTGCCCCACACCAGCCCAGCTCCAGAGGTGGGCACTCCTCCCAGGGCAGGGATGGGAGCACACCCAGCACAGGCCTGCCTATAGCAGGGGCTGGTTTCAACAGACAAGGACCAATCCTGGAGAAATCTGTGTTTCACAAGTACTACAAAGTTGTTTTTTTTTTGGGGGGGGGGGGGGGGGCTTGCCTGCTTCCTGAGCTCCCTTCCCGAATGCAGAAGGGTATTATCCCCTGGAAGAGGCTGGAGAGGTGACAGACACTAACCAGGCAGGCATCTCCAAACTGGAGCCCTAAAATCTCTGTATTTTGGCATTCCTCCTCTCCACCATTACCTGCAGCATGTATCACAACCCATTTCACCCCTGAAATAACACCACTGCAAAGGCAGGGAGGGGAAAGAACAGCAATGCCTAAAGAGGAATTGAGGCTGACCCAGGATGGCACAAGAAAAACCACTCTACCTCTCCCAAAAACAGCCATGCTGTCCCCTCTCCCCACCAAAGAGGTGCTCCCTTGAGTGCAGCTGGATAGTAATGAAGGACTGGGTGGAAATGGATTTCTTGTTCTGCCTGGCCGTGGGCTACTGGAGCCAGGATCATTAGCTATGCACGGCAAGCAGCAGCACTCCCTCATTAGCAGGCCACTGTCAGCTCCAGCCACCTTCATTATTGGTTCAAAGGAGTGTGCCCAGCCATTATTGCCCTCTCCAGAAACTCAGCCTAATTGGCTTAGGGAACATACAGGTTAAGAGCACGAACAGCTCTGCAGCTAGCACAGTTTTGCCAAGTCATGATTTTATGAGTTCAGGGAATTGCATATCCTCAGGTCCTGGAGTCTTCAGCACTGCACTTAACCTCACTTTCTGCATCAACTGAAGGGGACAGGATGCTTCTAATCCTCATGGCTTCTCGAGGAAAGAGTGGCCCTTAAAGGACTGCAAGCCAGATAGAACAACTTTACAAGTTTTTTTCCTCTTTATTTTTTTAATTTCCAGGCCACTTCCCAGGGAAGAGCTGGTAATGTAACTTCCACAAACCCAGAAAAACAGGCATGTTTGCTCTGGGCCAAGGAAGCAGCCAGCCCAGAGCCCACTGCCCTGGGCAGTGAAGCTCTCTTTGTCCTCTGAAGCCACAGCACAGGCAGAGCCTGTGTTTCCCTGTATTCCAAGGCCAGGGAACCTCTGTCCCCAGGCACCAGCCCACACCCGCCCTACCTACAGGGCTGGTGTTGCTCCATCCATCATCACAATCCAACTCAAGAGAGAAGGGAGGAACAAGGATGAGGAGAGCCCCTTCTCCAGCCACAGCCACCACCAAAACACACCCAGCAAAGCATACCTTCAGTTCCTGAGCCATTTCTGTTTAAATGATCCAACATCCATACTTGTCCTAAGGCTTTTGCAGTGGTTTCTCTCCTCTAAAGCTGAAGCAGCACATCAAGAAGTATACCCCAATTCCTCCTCGCTTGCACACCTCTCCCCAGCTGTCCTTCAGACTGAAGGACTTCCATCTTCTCCTCAAGCTTGTCCTTCAGAGTATCTCAGCTCCTCTGGTCAGCATGGTTTATTACCTGCTTACAAGTTCCAGGTGCTGCAGTGCTCACCTGGCTGAGCCTCCCTGTTGGTGCCACCTGTTTGCAATTACCAGGGATGAGCCAGGGACATCACTGGGGGGCTACCCCCACCCTGGCCTTGCTACCACCTGAAACCTGGGCCCTAACACATCTCAGCTGCGCACTCCTTCCAAGCCTCTTGAATTCCTGACTGGAGTTCAGCCTTGCAGCCCAGTTCCCTGGGGCCTGTACTCTAGGCAGACATTGGCCTTGGTGTTTGTTAGGGGTTAGGATTTTTTCTTTTGTTTCTTTCTCTCATGGAATTTTGTCCCATTTGTTGCTAAGAAACAATAACAACCAGTAGTAAGAGCAACAAAAGATGTACCTAGGAAGGAGGAAAGGAGAGGAGTGTACCTGGCTGCACTTCTCTTATCTGAGGGGTTTCTCTTGGAGGGGCAGAGATCCTGTGAGATCTGTCTGGGGGAAGTGCATTGGGTGCAGCTCCCCTGAGATCCGTCTGGGGAAGTGCACCCGTTCTTAAAGCCAGCTCTGCCCCAAAGCTTTGTTTGCCTTCGTTTCAAGGTTACAGACAATTTGGAGGGAAGGGAGTCATACTCTCTGGGAAAAATGCCTATTTTATGATTGGTTTTTTGCAAATAGTAAAATGAATATTCTATGCGTTGTGTTAGGAAGTTATGCTGTATTAATTCTCTTAAGTAGTGTGTTAAATATAGTTTTAGGTTATAACATAATGTTAAAATAGAACCTATGCTATGTAGGATACTTTTTTTAAAGAAAGGACTCCCAGCGAGAGAGCAGCCACAGGACACCTCAATCTTTCAGAGAAAGAGAATTTATTGCCCTCTTATCAGAAGAAACGAACTTCTTCCTGCCTCGAAGGTGCCATTAGGACTAAGAGGAAGAAGTTGACACTGACCAGACAGATTCCTGTATTTGAATGGAATTTATGCATTATGTATGGGGTGTATGAATATGCAACAGGTTATTAAGGGTTAATCCCTTGTTAAGGTGTGTCCTCTTTTAGGCTTGTGCTGCCCAGAAAAATGTACCCAGATGTCCATAACTCTTTGTTTCTATTGTCTCATATTGTCCTAATTCAAACTGTCCAAATTATTATTACTCTAATTATATTCCTATTTTTATAACCATTTTATTACTATTAAACTTTTAAAATTTTAAAAACAAGTGATTGGCGTTTTTCACACTCTCCATTCCAAGGGAGGTTCCCTCGCTTTCAAACCAAGACAGTGTTAGGGGTCTGTCTGAACCTTCACAACAAGTCCAGGCTGAGCTGATCTGCTGAGAACTCAAGCAGACTGAAATGGATGGGAGAACTAGCACTGTTAAGCTCATCTGGCAGCCTATTTATTTCTTGCATCATTCTGATAAAATTCCCTGTAAACTGCTGGAAGAAATTTAATATTTTACAATGACATATGATGCAGAGGAGTGTGTTTAGGATTTTTTGATAGTGATGGTCACAAAAGCTTCCCTTTGCTTCTTGCAATAGCTAATGTCTCATTCTATAGATAGTGACCAATATATAATACAGGCCTTGTCCATCTTTCTAGAGCAGGTCAGAAATTTTTCATCAGCAATTGCTTACCACCAAAATAAAATAATCAATTGTATTCATTTAAATCAACACATCTCAGGAAATACTAATATCACACAGTCTGTTCAATAGCTTTTCAATTTAAAAAAATGAAACAAAGAATTTTAAGAAGTCTAAAACGCCTTGTTCAAAATGATTTTTTCAAACAAAATAATTTAGTTTGTATTTTAAAATAGTGGCAAGCTGCAAAGACTGAAATAGAAATGAAATGTTTAATTTTGGAAGAACATATGCTTCATCAGAATTTCTAACATTCATTTCAGAGTCAAGAGAAAAACTGATGCCACAGACTTTCCTGTCAAAAGGAAAACTCGCTTCTTTGCTAGTCCTAATATTTACGACTTCTGCTCGGTGTTAACAAAATGCAGAAATACTTCTCCCTTGCCACGTGAGTGAGGGGAGCTCTGTTCCAGAGCTGCCACACTCCAGCCCAGAGCGGCTGCACTTCAGCCCTCTGCGAATCGCTCACTGCACGCAAAGGCTGCGGCTCTGAGGTGGCAGCAGCTCCTGTCACGACTGGCCAGAGCAGCAGCAATGGATCAGCATTGCTGTCACACTGCTGTCAGTGCCTGGCCCTTGGCCGGCAAAGGATGGATCCACTGGGGCTGAATTAATTGAATCTCAATCCTCCAGGCATCCTTCAGAGACAGGAGTTGGACACAGCTCCCCATGCCTCAGGCACAGGAGTGCTGCTTTTGTTTGGAAGCACCTCTTTCCCAGAATACCTTTAAAAGTGATTAGCCATTGGCAGGTAGACAAGTGACTGAGCTCTAGGCACTGTAATTCAAACCGGGGGTTAGCACATCTCTGCTCTCCCTTCACACCGACCTGGGAAAGGGGACACAGTACCTGGATGGGTGAGAAGCTGCTCTATGGTGACAGGCAAAAGCAAACAGGAGGAGCACACGCCCTTGCCATCTCCCTCCAAAATAGAGTCCCTGGAATGAGCTGAGCTGGCAAAACCAGCTCTGGCTGCTGTGCACCACAAGGTCCTTCAGCCTGGAGAAGCTACCTGGTTAGTACCTGCCTCCAGGAGCAGAAGGCACCCACCAAGCTCCCACAGCCAGGCATGGAGAAGGGGCTGCCTCTGCCAGAGGAGACACCAAAATCTGTGCCTGATGCTGTACAAGCAGCTCCAGCTGTCTCACCAGAGAACGGGTAATAGTTGGCTGTTCATGTCCCAGTGAGCACCAGAGTTAAAGGGCTTTTTGGAAAAGGCATGTAGAAAGGGGAATGTTTAAAATGAAGCATGAATAAGAAATCCATCCCCATCCCTATCATGATCTTGTTGATGACGAAAATGCTAAGTTAATAGAATCATGGAATGGTTTGGGTTGGAAGGGACCTTAAAGATCATCCAGTTCCACCAGCCTGCCATGGGCAGGGACATCTTCCACTAGACCAGGTTGCTCCAAGCCCACTCAAACTTGACCTTGAAGTTGTTCAGGACAGAGAGGTGGGTTAGTGTGCAATCCCCACCCACTCTTTCAAGGGCTCCTGTCTCAAAGAAGTGTGTTTGAGGTGTGGGCCCAGCAGAAAGGGGCAGCTTCTTCCAGAAAAAGAGGAGTGTACAGTCACCTAGTAGTCTAACTAGTCACCTCATAGTCTAACTAATCACCTAATATAGATACCTAATAGTCAGGTGTAGAGTTGACACAACCAGAGTTGACTCAAAGAGCTTGGCATGTACACCACTTTCCTCACACTCCAAGAGGCTGCAGGGCAGGAAAGGACTGACAGTGTTTGTCTCCTGTGATATTTGCAATTTTCCCTTTTCCTACCATTTCAGAGAAGAGTCACGCTCCAATCCTTATACAACCATCCCCAAGCAGTGCCCACTGAGACCTGAGCATTTCTGTCTCTTTTGATAGTGCCTGGATCCCTCAGAAAGACAAAATGCCCCCAGCACAAAGCAGGCTCTGCAGCAGAGGCAGGAGCTTTGCTCCCAGCAGCTGGTGGCAGACACCAGTCGCTGAAATTCCGAGCCTGTCTGCAGGCACAGGCACTCTCATGCCTTGGAGCAGTGGGGGTCCCCCAAACACCCATGCATTAGCCTGCTCTCAGGGGACAAACAGCTCCTGAGTCACTGCACAGCCTTCAAACACAGGCTTTGTGCACTGGGTTATAAAAAGATGGAGAAAGAAGTCTTGAAAACATTGGGATTTTTTCATCTTTCAGTGAGGTGGCACGGGAAGGGGTGGGGATCATGTGTCTCAGTAGTGCAGCAATTCATGAGGCCCACAAGCTTCCCTGAAAGGAGGCAAGGCAGCCCTAGAGAGATCAATCGCAATTTTATCTACCCTTTTCAAGTTCTCATTTCTTTTTATCCCGTACTGCCAGATAAAAATCTCTGCCTCAAACATGGGTAAGGAGATAGAGCTTTATTATACCATTCCAAAAACATTAGACGCTGTAGGCTTCGCCCTTTTATGAGTTCACTTTGCTGGCACTTTCCTCTCTGCCCCCCCAAATCTCTTCCCTTTAATATTTTTTCTCTCCAAATCAGAACAACAGGCACAAAACTAATTATGTGATATTTCAGATCCATGTTGTGTTAATGGCACCCGATCGCGTGTGACATTTCCGACTTGTTAGACTATTATTCTCGCTTATTGTTATCTCTGCTGCTCTGAATACTGGCTCAGGGCTTTATATCCCCCCCATGCACCAGGCTCTCATCCCCCCCTTCCCTCTCTTGTTCTCATTTATCAGTGTGTGAGGATCTGTGGAATATTAAACTGGGCCATGCTGGATTGCTCACTCTGCTCGTTGTGGGCAATGGTGGAAGGGAAGGTAGAGATGGCAGAGCAGAGAAGGTGGGGAAAAGCAAATGCCATGGGGGATTTGTGGGGAGAAGCCACCACAGCAAGAGTCAGCCCAGGGGAGTCACTGACTTTAGGCAGAGCTGTGTCAGGCTGTGAGATGTCCTCAGGTGACCTTCCAGGGATGGTTGCCCATCCCACCTGCCTTGTATTCTCCAAGGGTGGACTGGAATCCATGGGAGACCCTTCTGATGTGGCTTCATCTCCCACAGGCCTTGTTTGAAGAGACAAAATTGTTCCTTCTGCTTAGACCTGTGGAAGGGGCCTTAGGCAGCAGAGGCAGCAGACTGGCCCTGGCCTTGAGCCCCTGGGCTGCCTCTCAGTGACAGCTGGTGGGACATGTCCCACCCACAGCCTCTGCTGCTGGCCGTAAACCCAGAGAGAGCCTGGAACTCTGGCCATGGAGATGGAGGCTGAAGTCCAGAAGCAGCAAGAGCCCAGTGAGCATCAGCTGCTTTGCAGCTGCAGCACGAGGCAGAACAAATGGCAAGAGCTAATCGAGGGGTGCTGCTGCCACCACATGCCTACCAGGCAGATATCTGTGATGCCACCTCAGGGACTGGACTCCTTAAGGGAATATCATGGTGCAGCTGTTGCCCCTTTAGGGCCAGTTCAGAGTCCCAGGGGTTCAGGAGAACATGCAATCATTACACAAAGCTCTAGCTGCTCCTTCACCTGCCTGCAGAGCTCCCATATCCTGAGGACTCCTGAAGGTATTGGCCTGAACGCTGCCATCCTTTTGTTTCACTTCCTGACTGATTGTGCTCCTGGGTCTCTTTAGTCACACAAACACAGCAGCTGATCTGTCTCCACGCAGCACTCAGCGAGATGGCGGCTGCCAAGTTCTTCCTGCTGGTACAGGCAGTGTGATCATGCCAGCACTGAGACTACAGGGAGACACTGGGAGGCTCCTCTTGCCCCCACTCCTGCTTGCTGAGGCTTCCCAGTGTGCCACAAATCGCTCGTCCCTCCCCATCCAAATTCCCTGTTCCCTTCCAGCCCCACCCTTGCTCCTGCTCCATGTGTGGGAACCCTGTGCTGCCAGTGAGCAGCACTGCAGACAGCCCACAGACCTGGCTCCATGAAACTCCTTCTAGCCTGGGAAACTGTGTCAGGAGAGATCTACTTTGGTAACTAAGCCAGGGCCAGAGCCCAGGCTTCAGACACTGTCATTGCCATCCAAGCCAGGACATGCTTCCCTGGCCTGCTCCAGCCAGCAGTGTCCCAGAGGATCCTGGACACAGTTCAGGGGATGGCATGAGCCAGGGACTGTCACCAGGGGACTGGATGGGAGAGGCCAGAGTTTAGTCGTGTCAGCAGGAACCACACCACATCACACCCCCGCAGGAGCAGACTGCATTCTGGCTCGTTACATTTACTAGAATAGATACAGCCTTGGTACAAATGAGTTTTACAGAGGACTCTTTGCCAGGAATATAATCTCCAGCTTCATTCCTTAGGGTTCAATCCAAGGAGAGTTTGCAATCATGTACTGCTCCCTCTGTGCCAAGGAGCTGGGAGGGGGTGCAATACAAAAACCCGAACATTTGAGCTGAATTGTTTTATATAACTCTGAGTGTCTGTCATGGTTTAAGCCCCATCCAACTCTAATACCACCAGCATGGCTGGAATCACCTGGGCTTCTGACCATGGGAACCCTTGTAAGGGCCATTAGTGAAGCCACAGACACAGGCAGGGCTCTGTGAGTTGCCAGACAGGACTCACTTGTCCCTATGAGTCTGTAGGCTGGCAGCTATTTAGCAGACACACATGGAGACCTGAAATAAACTTCAGCTGGGAATAGGCTGCTTCCAGTGGCATCTGCAGGGATCTGCTGCAGGAACAGCTTGGGAACTGCTCATGGGAACAGGGCTGTGCCACTGCCTTGTGCACTCAGGGGCCCCAGGCAAGCAGCAATTTGTGGCATTTCTGTGCAACAATTCCTGTCCAGAGACTCTGTCAGCCCTCCTGATTCATAACTCACTGAAGCTCTCACTCTGAGCAGCTCCAGGTCCAGCTCCATGACTGCATTCTCATGGGCTCTTTACCCCTGTCTTAAAAAGAAGGACTAGGAGACAAAAAAGTGGACAAGCTGCCTCCCTGCATGCCCAGCCCCTTCCCAGTGGGGTCTGCTGCCCTCCTGCTGCAGCCCCTTGCACCCCCTGCCCAAACACCCATCTGTGCTCCCTGCCTGCTCCCAGAGCCCTGTGCACCATGCCCTGGTGTCCATGTCACTGCTCCTCCCTGCAACAGCTGCAGCACAATATGCTCCACAGCCTGTCAAGGGGGATGGGAGGAGGAGCAGCAAGATATAAATAAATAAAATAAAATACGTCTCACTTAAGCCTTTTATCACTCTACTTCTTTCAGTCATTTACAGAGATAACAATCGCCCAGACTCTGCAGGAAGCACTGATGGAAGCAAGCACAGGAATCCCGTGGCAGCACCCTCCTCCCTCCTCTGCTGTCTAAAGAAAACAAATCTTTACAGAGGGCAGCTCAAGAGTTAGTCCCAGAGGGGCTGGCTGGCAGGTGAGCAGGATCAGGGCCAGCAGGACATGGAAAAGGGAAAAAAATGGGAAGCAAAAGAGAATCAGAAGCAAAGCTATAGAAGGAGAGGAAATGTAGAGGGAGGGAGCAAGCTAAACCAGCACCCTGGCATCAAGGAACTGAGCACACATCACTCTAAAGGCTATCAGTAAAATGCTGCTTTCCTTGGAGATGGACCAAGGGTCAAACCACTGCTCCATGCCAGGGTCTGGGAGCCCTGCCCAGGGTATGGGAATGGGTGCCTGGCTGTGCCTCCAGCAGGGCCAGCTCCAGGGCATGGACCAGGCATCCTGATGGCCACCAGGCTCTGCTGCATTCAGCGAGGAACTGGGAGAGAAGAATGTCCCTCTGGGCAAGGGCAGGAGAATCACAGCAGGTTCCTCCTGGGCAAAGTGGGCTTTGAGCTGGCCTAAAGCCACCCAATCATGGCAGCAGGAAGAGCTCAGAATGTCACCTCTTAGCACATAGAGACTCAATGATCCCACATAAAATGGCAGCTGTCTCTTCCAGTAAACAGATGCCTTTGTGGCTTTAAAGGGCACTGGATCAAGGTCATGTTTTCCCAAGGTTCAGCCATCTCTTTCCTTTCCCTTCACATTTGCTAATATGGTACATCAGTCAGCTGCTCTTCAACACAGCTCTTCCAGTCACATTGATTCACACATTGATTTGTTTAAGTGCAGCACCAAATGCAATCCCATTCTTTATGTGTTCTGCCCGCCCTGGGGAGTCCCCAGCAGACCCCAAAGGTGCCTGTCCTCATGAAGAGCCCCCACCCCCTGGGTGCCAGCCAGGCGTGCTGCACCCAGGAGAAAGGAGCCTCTATCCAGGAAACATCAGGTACCTCTGGGTGTGATCTTTAATTTCCTGCAGAACTAAGATCTACAGTGCAACACCAGGAAAACAAGTAATTTTATCTGCCTTGGCTTTATCCTGCCATAAACTATCACCATGGGAAGGCTTAGGGAGCTGTGTGTACAAGAACTGCTCATGCTTTGAAGGAAGATCCCTGGATGCAGATCACTGGCTCCTGCCCAGGCTTCCCAAGCATCAGCTGGGCTGTGGGGAAGCTGCCTCTGGCTTCTCTCCAAGGGGAAAACCTTCCCAGGAGGGCCAAGCTGAGATTTCCCAGGCAATCCTTGCTGAGCATGTGGGTTTCAGCCTCTTCACTTCCTTCAGGGCCCTTCCAGGAGCCCAGGCAACTGCAAGCCTGAGGGGCAGTGGCCCCTCCACGTGTCCTGAACAGATCTTTGTGCATCAACAGTGTTTTCTAAGCAAAAAATGCCAGTGGTTCCTTCTGCCTGTCCCCACAGAGAGAGGCAGTGCCCCAGGAGAGTGACAGGAGAAAACAGAGCTGCTTATTCCAATGTGCTCCTGCATGAGAGCATTGTCAGTGCTGAGAACATTCCATGGAACTAAAGAACAGCTGAAAACAAAGCAAAAAACAAATCCCCAGAGAACAGCTTTCCTTCTCCTGACAAGGACATTCAGTTCATCTCCAAATGTAACCTCTGCCTCAGCCCTCAGGTCCCTTGGGCTCCTGATTTTATTCCCTAGCTGGGTGAGGAGGCTGCACAGATGGGTTTGGGGAGGAAGTGACAGGGGAAGGCTGCCCTGGCTGGCTCTGTCCCCTGCCCAGCACACTGCCTACCCTGCCTTTAGGTCCCATGCCAGGGGAGTGACACACAGCCCTGCTGTGCTTCCCCCATGCATTTCCAGGGGACCCTCATAAAATCTGACCTTCATGCTGTAAACCTGTGACTGATTGCTGAGTAAGTAATTCCTCCTGGGTGATTTAGCAGGGACTGTCCACAGAGCTGCAGTTTGTCTGGATTAGAAGAAGAATTCATCAGGCAGCAGCATGGCCCACCTGCCTGTCTGCTCTCATTGCCATCTCCAGAGCCATCCCTCCTTCTCCCCACACAGCCCTGAGCTGTGAGGAGGGGGACCAGTCAAGCAGGGAAAGAGGTGCTGGGGCTGCCTCTGCTCTTTCCCTCTCATAAAGCTCTCAGGCCCAGCTCTGCAGTCAGGGGAATATTATCTCTCCATGCTGCTGTTAATCTCTTTATGGCATCATTTGACCCTTTCTAACATCCATTGATTTTTGAACTACCCTTTATGGCAACGCTTTAGATCCCTTTGGTCTAAATGACTAAACATCAGTGCCCAGGGCAAAACATGGGAACAAATAAAGCAATAGGGAAGAGTCCATTCAGTAACTGTGACTTCCTTGGTACTTTTGGGGCTCTTGTCCCTCCTTTGCTGCCCCTCCTCAGCCTCCTGTCTGTGGGCACCCTAGGGATGCTTCTTCCCTGCCAGCACCCAGAGGCCCCTGAGGCACCTCACCCTGCCCCAGCTGTGCTCTGGGAGCAGGCAGGGTGGTGGATGGCACACCTGGCAGCAGGTGCTGAGCCCACCTGGCTCCATCTCAGATTCTGCAGCTCTGCACTTCCCCAGGCACTGTCACTCTCAGGTTCTGCCTTTTCCCACCTGTCTCCAAACTCACACTGCCTGAAGTCACACAGAAGAAGCTCCAGGCCAAGCCTTGCTAAGGCAGCCTAATAGGGCAACTCAACAAGAGGTGAAGGCTTCTGCTTTTAATTTACTGGATAAATGACTTTTTATTCCAGATTAATATGTTTTAATTTATTTCTGTTTTCCTGCGCTCAGCCCTGGTCCAGCAGTGACTGTCTCCTTGCCTCATACTTGCTACTTGTCCAAATGAAATACTGAGGTATATTGTCTACTATTATGGTAAAATACACAATATATCACACTGATGCATTCTGTGAGTATGACATAAAAATGACAAATGTGCTCTGGTCAAACACTAAAATGTATTCATCCTGCATTAGTGCAAAATTAATATTAATATGCTAGAAAATGGCTTAGATGATGAGGGTTTTGTGTCATATTAGAGAGGACACTTCATTCCTTCCTCATTTTTTAGACAGCATCAGCCCTTAGTGCTGACAGGAGCCCCAGGATATCTACCACAGGCACATTTTCACAGAACTCCAGCCAGGACCACAGAGGATGAAATGCTTGGACACGACACAGACCTGAGTCCCACAGAGCAGCTTTAGAAGCCCAAAGTGGTACCAAAATTAAAATGGTCCCCACCTTCTCTCTGCTATAAGATGCTTCATGATTTATCCCTTGTACATTATCATCATCCCCTCCCTCAGTGTCTTCAGTCACTGACCATGAGGGAGGAGTGGGATCCATCCCCATGGGTGGTGGGTTCAGTTCATCACATTTGGATTTGGCTGGATTCCCCTGCTGAGTGCAAGTCTGTGTCAGATTTTCATAATTACTGCCCTCCTCTATGAGGTGTGGTAGAATAGCTGCTGAGTGCAATGCTGAAGATAATATACTTTACAATTAGGCCATTTAATTATTCCATTGTGTGATTTCCATAACCACAGGCAGATCTCTGCAAATTTATTGACCACGTACAACAAAATATACCAAGTGGAGAGGAAAAGCAGCAGTTTTAATGTATCAAACATAAAAAATTATTTCCTCATCTCTCATCTGAAAGTCTCAAGCCCTGAAAGTGGCTCCAACTCAGGTCTGCACACTGTGATTAATTGCCCTGCCAGTACCATATACATACATACTATATACATATTATGTGAGCAAGACAAAGTGGGGAGAGGTGAGGGATGTTTTCACCTTATCTAACCATATCTTAGGTAATGCTTTCTTACACAATAGCTTAGTTGCTGCATCTTTGCTGGAATCAATGTCCCCCCTCCCCTCCAAGCCAGGCTTTCCCAGTGTCAGCAGCTGAGCACAGCTCACCATGGCTTCATTTGCTGCCAGCGGATGAGCAATTCCAGGCCAGGTCTACCACAACCATTTCTCTCCCTCTGGCCAGGGCTTCAATGGAAGATGAAACAAATAAGTGCTTTATTATTATGAGTACAAAATTGCAAAGCCAGGATGGCTCCAGAAACGCAGACTTTGAACTGCACGGGCCCCCAGTGCAGTCCCCTGTGCCCCCCTGCCCACAAACCCTCCCTCACAGCCACGAGTCACTGAGCAAAAAAGCCTCCAGAGCAGCCCCAGAGGAACAGTCTGTACCCTGCCTTTCATCTGCAGAGCACAGGCCTTTCCACAGCACCATCAATACAGGATGGAGGAGGAATCGTTAGATGAGGCACTTCCATCAATATCTCTGAGAGGAACAGGTGACATGAAAAAAGGTGAACCTGAGACCTCTTCAGACTGGAGACAAAGAAATTACAAGGTTCTTTTCTTTCCAATGGGTTAGCATTTTGGTTTATATCTATATCTATACCTAATTTATACACCTAGAAATGGAGCATCCATTTTTCCTTTGTAAATGGGAAGTGGAGGCTGAAAGCTACAACCTTTGCCTAGAAGACTAAATGGCCTTTGGAGCAGGCTGATAAGTGATAAAAACAACCTGCAAAAGCATGTATCCTTGCATCATTTAAGATGACCTTTTAGAAGGGAGATACAGGAAAAGGGGAAGAAAATGAACAGAGAAAAGGAAAAAAATGCTGGGGGAAACAAAATTTTAAAACCAAACATCCGCTGTTGGCATTTGAAGCAGCTGCTACTAGAACAAGAAAATAAAAATAAAAATAAAATGAGATTCGACATTTTATTTTCCCCATCAAACAATATATCCCAGCTAATGGCAGTAGAATAAAAATTTACCCAATGCAGCCTGTGAGAGAGGCAAGAGAGGAAGAGGAGAGAACAAGGTAGAGGGAGGGGAGAAAGGTTATTATAAATGTGTCAAGCTTGTTTATGGCCCTTTATCAGCAAGTGCAGTGGGAAGAGAGAGGCACCGTTAGCGCATTTTAAAAGTGTTTGGCAGCTTTGGTTGCAATGTAAATAATCTTTATAGTCAGGAGCAGTTATGTTTCAGGAACAGGCAGGCACGTGCCACCTGTGCCAACAGATTTTTGAAGGACCTTCTGACAGCCCTGCTGGGCTCTGCCTCCTGGCTCTGTGACATGGGTGCTTCATCTGCAGGTCTGAAAGCACCTCTGAAGGAAAAGGCTGCACTGGGAGGAGTATCAAGGGATTGATGGGAGGACTTAAAAATCAGGGAAAATGTATCCATCAGGGTCAGGGGCTGGGCTGCTTCACCTCGACCCTGAGCCAGGGCAGTTGGGTTCCACTTCTAGTGATGTTGCTACAAATCTGCAGGACAGCAGCTCTGGTGCTCCATGCAGAAGACCACAGCTCTGCCCAAACTGCAGCCCCCTGGGAGCAGGGTGCAGCAGTGGGGGGGTCAGTCCAGCAGAGGATCTGGTCACCCCTTCTTCTGCTTCTCCCAGTTTCCACTACAATTAATGTAAGTGACAGGCAAATTGCTGCCATTTATTTACATGGAAAATATATTACCAGGAATACCTGTGCCCTGAAGGGAGCTGACATCTCATTTTTCATGGGCAGGACAGGGAGGGAGAGCCCTGAAGAGCGGCAGTGGCAGAGATAAACCAGGAGGCTGCCATGAACACGGAGACAAAGGAGGACACCGTGGTGCCTCTCCCTGCTGCTGCTGCAAGGGAGATTCACGCTCTGCAGATTAATTCTGAAGCAGTGTTTAACACATCTCCCTTTGGGGATGAAGGATTTGCCCTGTGTTTCAATGAGACATTGAAAATCACACTCATCACTCTCGGAAATGGCTCTTAGTTAAATTGTCACCTCTCAAGCAGGAAGGCACCGGGAGCTGCTCAGCCTGGGAGGAGAATGGGGCTGCAGGGCCACGGCAGGGCTGGGCTGGCAGCAGCTGGGAGAGCAGCACAGGGCCTTGAATCACAAAGTGGAGCAGCTTGAGTCAAGGACTTGAAGCCCAGGCAGCTCGTGGGATGGCCACTGGGCTGGCAGGGAGCTGGGGCATGAAGTGGGTGTGTGGCTGCCAGTCTGTGGAGCAGAGGAAAAGAGAAACATCTGGAAAGGGGTCATGGCCACAGGGCAAGGTTTTCCTACTTGTATGGGAAATGCAGAGTGGCCAAGAAGTGGTCTTCTCTTTCTCTGATCTCATCTTGTATGCCTTCACCTTTCCTGTTTGTTTCCTGCCCTTCCTGATAGACCAAAAGAAAGCAAAATTCAGAGGGAACATGCAGCTTTGCTGCTCTTGTGCATTCTGGACTCCCAGAGCCAGCAGAGAAGTGGAGCAGAGCAGAAGGGCCAGCAGATGAGTGATACCAAAGGCCCAGACCTACCATGTACCTTAGCACACACTGCAGTGTCCAGCACACACCCAAAGGGTGATGAAGAGCCTTGGGAACACCTCCATCAGCAGAGCAGGGCAGAGCAGATGCAGTGACAGCACTGGCTGTGCTGCTCTTGCTGTAAATCCACTTTGAGCTGCAGGGGTGAATCCAGGTCCAAGGCTGGGGGGGTCTCCATTCCAGTACACCTGGCTGGGATAGTAATCCAAGCAATTCCCCTCCCAAGGGTCTCCAGAACTGCCAAGTGATGAGTGACAACTTCAATTGCTACTGACCTGAGGACATCTGAACAAAAGTCCAAAAGCCCTTTTTTACCCTTTTACTGATCTTGAGAGTATCGACATCTGCTTTATGAAAAGGTGTAACTGCATTAAATCTAAGATTTCGAAGGTGTGAATCCACTATAAGAGAAAAAGTTGGATTTTTATGAACTCAGCACACCAGCACTTTCCAGGACGCCCTGGAATACTGTCAAACCTGTGTTTCCCTCCTGATAAGGAGCCAGCAAATTCACTTTCCCATGTGCAGCCAGGTACCTGGAAATGGTCATATAAAGGAATTGAAATGTAGATGTGTGATATTTACTGCAAAGCACGGCCTGTACACAGACAGGGGAAGCAATGCTTGAGCAGGAGGAGTAAATGACTATTGCAGGTAGAAAACCCACTGCAATTCATGCATCACACAAATGGTTGTGTATATTAAAGCAATGAGGACAAAGGGTATTGATTTAGCACAAGTATCGAGAGTCCCAGGTGCTAAAACCTGAAGAAATACAAACTGTGCTGGGCAGAATAACAACAAAACGAAATGATAAAAGGATATGAGTGTTTGAAAAGACACTTTGGACGGGCTATAAATTCTAATAATCCATATTTCTCGAAAGCAGCAGCTATTGACTCAAAAACAAAAGAGCAGGCATTGTAATGTAACAAATGTCAGATGGGATAGCAGCAGGAATTCAATTTGCTCTGGCCATAGATCAACTTGAAACTTAATGTAATGGCACATAGTTAAAGCTGCACCCTCACTTAATGGCTATTACCAGTCCTGGGTGGGTTTCCAGCAAGCATAAAGCAGTGAGTAATTGGCCCCGCTCTGCCTGCATCACTGCTAATGAAAAAAATCCTGCTCCAGCCTGGCAGCAGCGGGATAAGGGGAAAGCAGGGAGCCCTGGCAGGAGCAGGCAGCACCAGAGCTGCCAAGAGCCTGCCCTGCCAGGATCCCTGGAAAGAGTTCAGGAGAGACCTCCTGAACTTCAGCTGACCAGCATCTCTTTTGTAGAAGGGTCAGATCCTCGAGGCAGCAGTCAGACATCCTTGTTAACTTCCTGAATGAGCAGCATTCAGCCTGCTGGAAGAAGAGCAGGAGAGACCCTGGCAGCGATCCCTGCCCTGCCCTGAGCACGGAGTGCAGGGGCTCTGCAGCCAGCCAATTAGAGCCACTGTAATTACTGCTGTCCCGTGACTGGCTGCAAACGGGGCAGTTAAACACCACCCAACAGATTTCCTGTCCCACAGCTCCTGTGGCTGCTGCAGTGAAGAAGCAGA
The DNA here is from genome assembly GCF_012460135.2 of Molothrus ater. Taxonomy (NCBI): domain Eukaryota; kingdom Metazoa; phylum Chordata; class Aves; order Passeriformes; family Icteridae; genus Molothrus; species Molothrus ater. The sequence goes on from NC_050490.2 coordinate 3,969,418, forward strand.
AGTGACAGCATTGCTGAGAATATGCTCTGGCCATATGCTATGGGGAAGAGACACTGAATGCAGGGGGAGGCAGTGGAGAAGAGGAGCAGGATGGATGTAGGACACAAACCTTTGTAGCAAGGAACTGCAGAATTGCAGAATGGTTTGGGTCGGAAGAGACCTTAAAGATCATCCAATCATCTAATTCCAACCCTCTGCCATAGGGGCTTTAGGTTGGAAGGGACCTTAAAGATCATCCAATTCCAACCCCCTGCCATGGTCAGGGACACTTTTCACAAGATCAGGTTGCTCAGAGCTCCATTCAGCCTAGCCTTGAACACTTTAAGGGATAGGGCTTCTCTGGGGAGCCTGTTCCAGGGCCTCACCACCTCCACAGGGAAGAATTGTTCCCCAATATCTAATCTAAACCTACTCCCATTTAGTTTCAATCCATTCCCCCTTGTCCTGTCACTCCAGGCTCTTATAACAAAGTCCCTCTCTGAGTTTCTTGGAGCTCCTTCAGGTACTGGAAGGCTGCAATTAGGTCACTCCAGGCTGAACAATCCCAATTCTCTCAGCTTTTTCACATAGGAAAGGTGTTCCATCCCTCTGATCATGTGGAGGCCTCCCCTGGAGTCACTCCAACAAGTTGATGCCCTTCCTGTGCTGGGAACCCCAGTGTGAAGCATCCAAAGCAATCGGGGAGGGCAAAGATGTAAAATTGTCCCGATCACTCCACTGCAGATAGGCAGGGCTGCTCCCAACAGGCACATTAGACTTCTAAGCAAGAGTAAAGCTTGCAAAATGTTAACTTCCCAGGGATATGCCACTCCAAATTTCAGGACGCAGCTTTGGAACAATCAAAAATAAATCAGCCCCTGGGAGAAACTCTCAGGTTTGTCATTGAGCCTCACACATAGCAGAAAGGAGCTCTGGAAGGTCAGGGCTGTGTGAAGCTCCCTGCAGCACAAACAGAACCAATTCTATTCCGTATCATTAAATATGGAATTGCGGCCTTTGACTTTGCTCTTGGAATGCTCCTCAGGAGGCCATTTAAATACCTTCCACAGCCTTTTATTAAAGCAGTAAAGATCTCAGAGCTTGTGACTCAGCTCTGCCTCCTCACTTACCACCAACCATACCTAGAACTTGCTGAGGTGCCCAAGTATTGGTTTCTCTGGGTTGAGATTGAAGGCACTTGAGATGGTAGTACATGTTTGGACTCAGGTGTTTATTATTTCTTATCAGTGAAACAGCCTGCCAACCATGAGTACTGCAGCCTTTCATTAGCAAGGCACAAAATGGCTAACTAGCTCTTGTTACAAGGTATTTTAAGGCTAAACTATCCAATTAAGAAAGGACACCTAGATTAATTTCCTTTAACCCAACAACTGATCCTCAAAGCCTGCAATGTAGACTTTTCTGTTCAATTACAAAACATCACCCAAATCCATAAAGAAGAAGGAAAGAAGGTAAAGAAGAACAACCTGTCTCTGCCCTAAAACCTCCATCTTGCTTCATATTTGTTACTATATTCTAAAACCCCAAACTCTTAAGTTTCCCACCCTGTGAAAACACCCAGGGTGGAAAACACACTTCTAACCAACTACACACCCATAATCCCAGGGCTATTTGGGAAGCCTTCTTCACAGCCTCAGGTCAAATACAGTGTTCTCTTGTGGGTCTGTGCCTTTAAGCACAGAAAGTTTAAAAGTCTCAGCATCCAGGGTTCCAACACCCAAGGGTGGCAGGGATTACCCCAAGTAAGGGTTGGCAAGCAGTGCTTTGTGTGGCACCACTGGTGCTCCTTGTGCTGCAGCATCAGGAGGTGTTGGTGGGGTTTCAGCTCAGAAGAGCTGCTGAGCTGTGGGAAGCCCAGCACAGGCTCCCTGGGAGCCCAGCTGCTCTCCCAGGGAACAGGAGGTGCCTGTTTTGCTGAGGAGTTCCCAGCTTCTATCCATGGGTGAGGACACAGCCCAAACACCCAACCCAAAACCCAACAAGGAACAAGGTCAAGCAAGAGCCCAGCTCTCAGTTTAGCCTTGCTCTTGGTGTTCAGTGCACACAGGAAATCAGGAGCAGATTTGGTGTTGACCAGAGAGCTGATGAGAGCAAATGGAGCACTGGAAGCTGAGTGTGCTCATGGAAACCAGACCTTCTGAGTGAGAAGCTGGAAGGGGGAAGGGATGTTGTACAAATCCACAGTCCAGATTAAATCTCATCTTTAAGCCCTGAGTTCCAGTAACAGTATCTGCTTTAATGCCCACAGGCCTTGCTTTCCTCAGTAATCTCAGCCATCAGTCTCCTGTGACTGACAACAGCAGGAATGAATCTCTTTTGAAGCTGACAAAACTCACTCTGAACTGATTTTCTCTTGAGCTCTGTTTATCTGAGACCGAGACTGAAGAAAGCAGCTCTGAAGCAATCACAGCCCATATTCACCCCCAGATCTGCACTGATGCAGCAACAGCCACCAAGTGTGGCCAAGGCCAGTCTTGGCAAGTGCAGCACCCACCAGAAGCAGCCCTGCTCATTTTCTGTGCCCCAGGCCCCTTCCCCTCTGGAAGCCAAGGCTGTGTTGACACATCTTGGCTGATTCCCAAGGGACCTGGGGCAGGCTGCCTGGCAGAGAGGGGGACCCCAGCCTGAGTCACAACAAAACAGTTGAAAATATTCTGGGCGTCTGTTTACAGCCCCATAAAGATTTTTATGCAGTGCATTTAGCCTCATATCTCTGCATTCATCGTGTTAAATGCTGAACGTTTTACTTTAATACCACACTGGCTACAAGCAGGAATACTTAATGTCAGTAAATAAGAAGTAATCACATTTTCCCAGTGAATGGATCAAAAATAGCTACTGGGAGAGTTAACCTTCTGAAGTCAAAAGCCAAGAGCTCTTGGTAGAATTTCTAGCAGACTACAGACCCTGCGGGGCATCTCCAGGAAAACAAAATAATTAGAAAAATAATGGTATAAATAATAAAGCTTATGCATCTTTTAATTGAGGAACTGGTCTGTAAATTGGGCACAGCACACTCATGCCCAAAAGCCAATATTATACATTCAAATGCAGGCAATGGAGGGAAGAGGGGCAGAAGCAGATGGACTAAGACTCTGCATTTGTGAGGAAAATCTAGCGGAAAAGCACATTAGAGCTCCTTGGAAACTGGAGCATTTCATGGAGAAACACACACACACAGAGAAGAGGGGCTCCTCAAGTGAGCCCAGATTATCACAACAGACTCTCAGGCACGGTTCCTGCAGCTCTCTAACCAGCCCTGCCTGGGCTTTGGGCACACTTCTATCTGCCTGGAAACTCCAGGCTCCAGCAGCAGCTGAATTCCCCTGGATGCAATCAGTCCTTCCTTGAGGTGGGCACATGGTCAGCTCACAGCCCCACGCTGCAGCCTGGGGCCCACGTGTCCCCTGTGAGGAGGGGCTCAATGTCTCATGACATAGCAGCTCCAGTGTGGCAGCAGATTAGCAATATATTAATTATGTTTGAGCTATCTCAATTGAAATGATGCTTAACAAGAAGGTCAAAATCTACCTGAATGTCTCATGGCTTTACCTTAACTCACCTTGCCACGTTGACAGGCTGCCCAGAGCAGCTGTGGCTCCCCATTCCTGGAAGTGTCCAAGCTGGACAGGGCTTGGAGCAACCTGGGCTAGAGGAAGGGAGGTTGGATTGGATGATCTTTAAAGTCCCTCCCATCCAAACCATTCTATGATAGGTTCACATTAGGTTTCTGTCACTGTCATACTTTATGAAAAATCCCTTTGCCAGGATTTTTCTCCTGAGAAGTCTCAAAAACAAAATGTAAACAATAATTTCTGATTGCTTGGAATGTGGTTTGGAGGTTGCTTACCAACGGGTGCATCTTTGATTGGTTCCATGTGAATTGTTTTACTTAATGACCAATCCCAGTCCAGCTGTGTTGGGACTCTGGTCAGTCATGGGATTTTTATTATCATTCTTTTTCTAGTCTTTTGATGTCTCCTTTCTCTTTCTTTAGTATAGTTTTAGTATATAAATTTGATATGATATGATATGATATAACGTAACGTAAGGTAACGTAACGTAACGTAACATAACATAACATAATATAATATAATATCAGCCTTCTGAGAATTTGGAGTAAATTCTCATCTCTCACCTCATCCTGGGGACCCTCAACACCGCAACAGTTAATAACCACAACTGGTGATCCTGAGTGACACCCCAACAGGTTTCTATATTATATGATTTTCTAAACACACCTCTCCTCCACTCCCTGTTCTGAGCTTCTCTCTAGTTCAACCTTCTCATGTAAATTGCCCCTCCCTTGTTTCTCTCCAACATTTTGTCATTATTCTGCCAACCAGAAGACCAGTTTAACTCCTTTGCATCTCAATTTAACCACACTCTCAATCTGTCACTCAACTGTCAGCAGTAATGTTAGGAAGCAACACTTCAACACCTTTCACACATCACTCCTACATAAGCTCTCCTAAGTCTGAACTATTGGTTTCTCTTGGTATCTGGGTGCATCACTCTGGTCTAAATCTAGGCCTTGGCTATAGAAAAGACCCCATAAAGGGGTCTGATCTCCAGGTTACTCTTTCAAGGGCACAGGTGGTGCTGATACCAGCAAGCCTGATGCACAGTACAACAGAACTTCTTGTCCAGCAGATGAGAAGGGTGGGGCAGGCAGAGACGATGCCCAGTAGAGGATAATGCATGTCCCTATCCAAAACATCCTTCCCAGCTTGTTAGATCCCAAAAAAACCCAAAGATATTTACATAAAGCTTCTTCAAGGCTCAAGCTATCAGCTCCTGAAAACTTCACTGTGCAGCTCTGGAAGCACAGACTGACATGGCTGATTCACAGCTGATTCTACAGCTTTCCCAGTCACAGAGGGGCTGGGAATTTGGTTGTGGGGATAGAAGGTGGGAAGCTCATTTGCTTTCTCCACCTCAGCCTTTTTTTCTCTCTTGATAAGCTGTCTACAGGAAAACAGCAACTTTGAAGCTGACAGCCAGACACCAGTGCTGTCCCATAACTGGTGAGCCACCACAGAACATGACAAGATGTTCCATTTCCTTCAGCAGTCACAGAACTTCCAGAAGACCCTTGATGAGAACACCTCAAGTCTACAGGATGTTCCACAAGGTCTCTAACTGCTGCTTGCACAACATCCCCCAGAACTCCTCGCGTTCTCCCTTTGAAGTTGTGACCTGATTACCAAAAGCAACGTGCTGCAGATGTACCTCTGCAAGCCAGAACCACCAGGGGAAATGAATATATTAGTATTTATCATATTAATGCAGATCAAGCTGGGTATTTGTTCTGACATTTCAATAATAGCTTTTTCTATTTTTTTTTAAGCAGCAGCTTGTATTTTCTTCTCCTTTAAATAATTCATTGTTACATTAAACTTATTTTAAATTGGGGTCCTTTTTTGATCAAACTGAAGCCTTATTTGGATAGCCAAAGGGGAAAAAAGGTATAAATGAAAACTCCCTCTTTTCTCTCCTCCATTCTTTCCCTCCTTCTTTTTTCTCTCTTGTTAAAATCTCTAAATCAAAGTGACAATCTGTCTTTCCCGGGAAGGAAGCTGGTGCCTTTGAACAGTGCTGCTCTGAGAGCTCTGTGCTTTGATGTGGGATTTAACTTCTGCCTGTAGCAATCTCCAGAGTCTGTGCACCATGCCCTGTGCCAGCATGTGCCCATGGGTGTTCTCGTGTGTCCTTGTGCCAGACACAGCCTGACCCACCTTGTGGGCAACAAAAATAAATCAAATGGCAAGGGGAAACACAGCAAATGCCTCCACCCTGCAGAAGAGTGATGTGACCATGTGGAGCTACTGCTGGGCACAGCTCAGAGGGGACTTTGTTCTTTGCCTTCCCCCCCGGTGACACCATCGAGCACCTATCTGTGAACGTCAGTGCCCACAAAGCAGCCTGTGACAGGGCTGGCACCCTGCACAAGCTCAGCTGTGTCCTGGGAGCCCTGTTCCTGCAGGTCATAGTCCCTGGCCATGGCTGCACCCTCTGGGTGATGGGACACAGCCTGGGGCTGTCATGCTACTCGCTGTCCTTTCCCTTCCCTCCCTCAGCTGCACTCCCTGCTCTCAGCACTGTCTCCCTTCTGCTTTGGAAATTGTTTCACTCATCTTTTCTCTAGGCCCAGCTGACCTCAGTAGTGGCTCTGGGGGACAGTGAGGTCTTCACCTTGTGTCTTCTTTGAGGATACAGCACAATCAGCAGATTTGACCTCAGGAAACACAACCCAGGCTTGGGCAAATGAGGAGCCTGAGCCCACCTTGCTTCCATGGGTCACTGCTGCCCTGGTGCCTTGGTCACACATTCTGTTGTGGGGTGAATGCCGCAGAAAGCAAAACCAGAGCAGAGTTGCTGACATCTTCCCATTCCACAGGAGGAAAGCTTCCTCTCTATCACATAAGGAAGCACCATCACTTGCTGCTGTGATTTTACAGCAGCTACTCATCACATCATTCCCACAGACCTCTGCTCTACTCCTGGCAAGTGCCTCTGGGATTTCACCCAGTCCTTCAGGGATCACCTTTCCCATCAGTGTTGGTACCTTTGTCATCCTTAAGAGAAGTTCTTTGTGTGAGCCAACCAGAGCTCTTGGTTTTGTGTACATTGAAGATTTTACAGGTGCTGCTACCTGTCATCCCCAGTGGTTTTCTGTAGCAGCAGGCCAAGTGCACAAATGCTTTACAAAATATTGAACAACACAAACCTCAGAACTACAAATCTCCAAAGCAGCTTCAAGTCAGAGAAAACAAAACCTTGACAACAACAGAATCCAGCACTGCCTCAAGTTTCTTGTACCAAAAAACAATCTTTAGAGCAAACCTGGTATCAGTTCATAATGTCATCTATCAAGAGTCTGAGGGATTTTTGGAAGTTTAATGTTTCAAGTTTCCCCCACTTTTCTCCTCTTTAAAAGCTTATACACAAACACGCACACACTGAACTTTCTTCTGCTTTAAGAACAAACACACATAAAAACACATACACAGGGACACATTAATTTTTTTAGGATGTTTTCTTTCTTTTATGTGTGTCCCATTCCTCACCTCTTCTAAGTAACAGTAGAGTTCTTGTTGGAATTCTGTCTCACATTTCTGTAAGCTGTGGGGATAGCATGGCAGGAAATAAAACTGAAATTCTCCCTACTTGCCTGCTCTGGGAACCTTTGCTGAGATACTCCAAATTCCTGCACTGCTGTGAAGAGCTCACACCTTGCCCATAGTGACCCAAGAGGGAGATGCCAGAAGAGATCTATCCAATTTCCAGTGGCTGCATTGCAAACAATGTATTATAATCAGGACAGAAAATAATGATAGATACAGAGTAGGAGGGCACAATTCCCCAGACTCCATCTATGCAATTGCTGCCCCTTTTTGGTTTTTGACAGAGACTCTCTGGTCAATCTGATCTCTCCTGCAGGCCTGCTTTTCTCATCTCCATGGTACTCTTAGGTTCATCTCCCTCTGTCTGGAGGATCTGTGTTGTCCTTAGCTTGGAGATATGCCCTCCAAGGGATATATGGCATTACATCCCACTGAGCACATATTGCTTCCAGAATCTTTTGTTTCCCCACTCCAGACCCCCTTCACTGAGTATCTCTTTCTGTACATCTTTGATCAGCCAAAATCAAGGGTTCTGTCCTCTCCATGGAGGAGTGAGGGAACACAGCAGCTGACACTTAAAAACCAGGGGACTCTGGAGAGGCCAGTGATGGGCTGCCTACATCCAGGGATGGTGGTAAAGGACACAAGATGGGCTTCAGCTGGAGACCAGGGTCAGGCTGCTTGGGAAAGGAAACACAGAAGAGCAATAAAAGAGACAAAATGTGAAAGGATAGTGACAGGGAACAGGAAGATGTTTTACAGTGGACAGGAAGCATTTGTTTCATGTGGACCAGGAAGCAGAGAGATCTCCAGGGAGGTTTCCCAGGCATTTGTTGTAACTGGAACACACAGAGGAAATTTCCACCCCCAACTTTTGTAATGTTTGACGTGGGAGGTAAAGTCTGACAGAGGTACAGCTCTGAGCTACCACATTACCACTTCCCTGTCTGTCCTGACCCCTGTTACATGGACAGTTCAGTCCATCCCAATACCCCTCCCCTCTCAGCCCCTGCCTTCCAGGGCACAGAGCATTCTCAGCCCCCTGAGCACCAGCACGCCTGCTCAGAGCCTCAGGGTTTTTTGCTTGGGGGTTTTGTTTGGTTTTTTGGTTGTAGGTTTTTTTGCTTGGGGGTTTTGTTTGGGTTTGTTTTTGGGTTTTTTTTTTAATAACGGTACATTTGGATATATAGATATTTTGCCTGAATTACAGAACAGATCTCAGTGCACAGCCTCGGGCCGTGGGGCACAGGATGGGGCTGTGCCTCTTGCTGCCAGTGCCAAGCCCATTCCCCCGTGCTGCCCCAGGTATCGAGGATACAGCTCTGCAGTACTCAGTGCCCACATGCTGCCCAAGGAAAGAGCCAAAACAGCACCTCTGCAGAACCCCTGTGCCATTTCTAGCAGGCAAGCAAAGCAAAAGGGCAGGAGGAGCATTTCCAGGCAAGAACACCTGTGCAGAGAGCCCTGCCAGTCCAAGGGCACCTCTGCTCCTGCTGGTGTGGAGACCCTGGGGGGGCATTCCCATTCCCTGGTCTAGGGAGACACAGGAAACTTCCCTCAAAAAGCTCTGTTAGACCCCACTGGCTCTTTTCCCTGTTCCTGTGTCTGTTCCTATGTCCCTGAGCCACCCCTATTCCCTGATTGCCCCTCATCTTTGTACTGCCCTGAGACCAGGGTCAGCCCCAGGTTCCTGTGAGAGTAAGCTCGACCTTCAGCTTACTTAGTGTGGGAGCTGGAACCTGATCATCTCACTGTGGGGCTGAATAAAACATCTTTGGATATTATGCAAAGATCCCTTTTGCTTCCTTACCCTGGACTATGCTAGCAACAATTCAGACTGCTACATGCTGGTGATGCTCCCTAAAGCCGAGCCTGCAGCCGAGCCTACAGCCGAGCCTGCTGGCTGCATCACTGTGCCACACTGCGCTCCACACTCCGCGTGTCTCTCCTGAGATTTGCCACCAGCTTAATTGAGTGCACGTTGGAGAAGGTCCCCCCGCCCCTACCCTCATGCATACCCAATCAGACCTGCTGATTATGCAAATTAAATACAGCAACATCATCACCACCAATACACACACCGCCACCACCTCCCCCCCTCCCGCGCTTCCACCCCGCCCCATTCCAGCACAAAAAGGGAGGGGGGTGAAGAAGAGTAACAAACCCTTCATTCATAACCAGAAACATTAATTATATGTAATGATGGGCAGTCAACTCCCTGAAGCATTTGCATAATTACTAATGCTAATGGATTCAGAGTGCCTCTCTCCTTCTCGTGGAAGAAATTTAATTGGAAAATGCATAAAAGCATGAGGAGGGAGGGAGCTCTGAGCGGTCTGAAGTGGCACAGGCACAGCACAGGGGCTCTCTGGAAATGGAGGAGGAAACCTGGGCACTCCCTCCAGCTCCTGCAGCCAGCCTGCCTTTCCTCCCTTGCCTGCCCCAGCATCGCCCCCATCTCTGGGGAGCAGGCACAGGAGAGATGGAGGGGTAGGACTAGAGAGCACCCAGGTCAGTCACCCTGATCCCAAGGGGATTATAAAAACAAGATTTAATGAAATTAGGGAATTCTCACCGAGGTGCCCCAAAGACAGTGAGTAATAATGCATGGCACTTGCCGGGCAGGAGGATTCCCTGGGCCCTCTGGCCCCACAGATCTCCAGTAGCTGTGTCTTTCTCTGTTCCCCTACACCTGCTGGTGGCTGCTGAGGTTCCCTGAGGCAGAACTTGCTGCTTTCTCCCCACTGCCTCCAGTTATGCTGCCACAGGCCTCGGCTCCCTTCCCAAGCAAAAGCAACATCACAGCAACACAGCCAGAGCCAGAACCTCTCCATGCCCTCAGGGAATGTCTTTTCCTCCATCCTGGCTACCTAATAATGGCTAAAGGGGCATCAAATCTGGGACTGGGCCACCTCCTGTGGTCTTCTCAGTCCCCAGACTCACTCCCACAGTTCTCCAGGCCAGAGCATCTCCATGGCCAGGATTTGGGAAGGGGTGAACAAGAGTTCATGCAGCCATATGTTGGCTCTTCCACCTTTTCCTTGCATTTATTCCCCATCTCTCTGGAGTTTGGCACTGGGTCTGGGCCTGTCCTGCAGCCAATGCACAGGAGGTCAGCTGTGCACCCTTCCCTTGCCCTCCTCAGGGGGCTGAGCTCAGCTCCTGAATGGAAATAAGTTTTGCATTGCACTGTGAGCAGCTGGTGAGGCAGCAGATGGCCAGGAATCTGTAAAAGTTAAAAAAAATGTAGAAAGTGCCTCTGTCACAGCCCCAGGTATTGTTCACTCATTCCCAGTGCCACCAGACTCCCAGTGCATATCAAACAGGCTACGTGCCCTTGGAATCATCATCACAGGCGACTGTGCACACCAGTGACAGAGCCACTGCAATGTCCCCAGCCAGGAGGACACGCTGTGACAGTGACAGAGCTCTGCCTCAGCGCAGAGGGACAATCAACCCTTCATGCTGCCCCTCTGCCATCCTTCAGCAGTGGCACAGCACCCCAGGGACTGGACACCAGTCATTGCTTTATTGCACTATAAAGCACTGTGCACACCTTTGGCAGTGCATAAATAACAGCAATAATGTGCTCCCTTGAGCAAAGCAGCATTTCATCAGCAAGGAAATTGTCCTCTCTCTGCCTCCTAATGTCCCACTGGGTACCTCTGGCAGTGCCTGGCTCTGGGAGGGGTGTGCACCTCTGCTTCCCACTGCAGCCCCCTGTAATTCAGGGCAGGGCTTGGCTGGATTTCATCTTTCTCCTGTCAAAAAATTGTGGTTAACTTTTAATACTTGTGAGGACCAGAGCCAGGCAAAAGGCAGCTTTGGCAATGAATCTCTCTCCTTCTGACTTCTGCCTTGCCTCAGCAGCTACTCCAAGCCTGGGTCCCCATTTTAACACCAGCAGTAAGACAGAAAATCCAACTGGCACCTCCACACTCCAGAATCAGTGCCTTAGGCAAGCCTGAGATGGAAAAATGTTTCAACTATCCTTGTCCTCTTTTGTCAGCTCACCAGGGACCTCACTGGACACCTGCCCAATTCAGTAGGAGCTGCAGGTTTCCAGCACCTCCACAAAACAAATGAACAAAACCCCTCAAGGAGTCCAGCTCATGGCACGGACAGCTGAAGGATTGGTGCACACAGGGACAATATTTCCTACGCAGGCCTGGTTTGAGTGACTGATTCCTTCTCAGAATATTGTTTTAGCTTTAAGTGATTCAATGGTAACAAATTCTGGATTTTACCAGTATACTTTGTTCACTCTAGACCCCCCAAACCTTGGGGAGGGTTAAACTATTTTGCTTAGGAGAAATCCAAAGTCTAAGCTCTCAGCTTACATTTCCCTTTACTTTGAAGGCTTTTTGCTTGGGGGTTTTGGTTGAGGTTTGGTTTTTTTTTTTAATAATGGCACATTTGGATATATAGATATTTTGCCTGAATTACAGAACACTTTGAAATCTAGTGCACATTTGATCCATTTTCCCAATACAGTAGAAGTGGACAGAAACCACGGGGTACATTTTCACTCCCTCCAGCTAATCTCAATGCAAAGAGTAACCCAGCATCACTTCTTTTAGAAAATATCCCCTTTTTATTCATTTATCAGTAGAGAAAGGAGAAGATTGAAACAAAGAAAAAAAAACCTGCAAAAAAGCCCACAAAGCAGTGTAACTGCTGATTAAACCTTGTCTCAGTTGAGAGTTCAACCTGAACGTATCTAAAATTTTAGCAAAGTTAATCTACGCATTTCCATGGAGAGAAAAACAAAGCTTTTGAATGGTTGTGTGAAGCCTGCAGCAGAGCAGAAATGAGAGCCATGAAGGTGGTTTTGCTCCATGCTACCCCTGAGCTCTGCTTCTGGCTCTGTAACCCCGCCAAAGGTGAGGAAGAACAATTCTGCAGGAGCTCACTGAGACAATCAGAAAAGCAAACAACTGCCACAGCAAGTATCATTTCATTTTCTTGCACAGATGGAACACTGTCATGTGCAAAACAGGTTTGAGGGACCTCAAACTTTTTAAATGGAGGCTGCCCCAGAGTCCTGGGACAATATTTGCCCAGGCTCAGCTGCCTGTGTGTGGAGGGAAGCTCTATCCCTGTGCTGGGAATTCCTGCCTGTTCCCAGAACTCCTCCTGCTCCTGCTGCAGCACAGCAGAAATAATGAGCTCTCTTACAGCTCAGGATGAGAAAGGGACAGGAGGTTTTGGGGACAAAGGGGAGGGAGATTTCCTCAAAAGCCAGCACAGGCCCTCCCTCCAATCCTGCAGCGAGGTTAGAGCTTGGGAATGGAGAAAATCAATGAGTACAAGTTGAAGGACTGGAACTGACTGAGAAAGGTACTTCAAATGCTCACTCCCCCAGAGACTGTGAGCAGTGACTCAGGCTGTCTTGCAAAGCCTGCTTCATTTCCCCAGACTTCCTTGTTGTTTGAGATCAAGGCTTGGGTAAGTGATCTCAAACAGCAGTAGTTCATATTTGTACAATTTCCTCCAGACTAATGGACCCTAAAAGTCTTCACAAATTTAATACAGAAATCACCTCAACTATCACAGCAAGATTTTTAAAAGCTAAATTCACCCAGATTATCCCAGTTTCTGAGCCTGTTGCTCTCTAAATATTATTTTCCCCCCTATATTTACCATGGCCTGAATCCAAAGTCCCACTGTCTGGAGGGTTGCTGGCCCATGAACCAGAATGACTTGAAACAAAACTATAGATAACTATAATAAAAAATTAATCTGAGAATTATTTACTTCCCTTAATCCTCCTCAGGTAACAACCTCAATGGCACTGCCAGCAGCACTACAGCAATAACTCACAAGAGATCTCCTGGAGATTTGGTGTTTTCTAACCTGAGTAAAGAAATTACTTTGCATGAATCATTGAAGGTACATATAATTGTCACAAGACCTATGATAGGTTTTGCAGAAGTTTCTTTGTTGCTGTGGTGGACTCAGATGAGAGACAGTCCACAAACAAAACCTTGTAAAGGTTAGTACAGAACATTTCTGAAATGGATTATTGCCTGCAAATCCAGAGTAACAAAGTGGCTTCTGTGAAACCACAAAGGCACACAACACCACTATTTAGTTGTTTGCAGAGATCTCTTGAATCGGTAGCAAATTAAATAATGTTGTTTCTACAAGATTAACTCGTAGCTAAAATGCTGCATCTTCATAAGGCAAAATCTGTGTTCATTGACAAAAATATATTAACTTCTTTTTCAGTACAGGAAATAAAGACATCCTAGAAAAGGACAATTTTATTTGCTCTCTCTACGCTACAACCTTTGGAAATATAAAAATATTTTCAATAACCATTTATAACTCCAAAGCTGAATAGGAAGGAACTCATTGTCTTCATGATGACTTTGAAAGCAGCACTGAAACTCCATTTGGAATATTTTTAAAAGTTAAAGATTTACTGTAATGTAATTATTTCAATATTGGCAAAGTGTCTCCACTTGTAACTGGTAACGTTCATTTGTGCACAGAGTTGTAATTCCCAAGGCCAATGGAATACAGGAATATATCATACAGCAAGTTTCCCATGGATATATCATCCTTTGATCAAGGAGGCTGCATTGCAAAGTTTTAAATCTTTTTAAATATCTCCCAAAGTGATTCAGCTTTCCCACAGGGCCCTTGCATATACTACATTTGAAAAGGTTTTTTTTTAAAATGTTCTTAAGCTGCTGGAAGTGACTTTGGTGCAGGGGAAGAGGATCAGATTTTTCAGCAGCAATTTTTAAGTTCTTTCAGGCTGTCCAACACAGGAAGGCACTTCCAGTACCCCACACTAAGGGTCCTTTCACAGCGTGCTAAAAGCTTTTTAATGGTAGAGTTTTTAAAATTAAAACAATGGCAAAACACATTAAAGCTAAGTTACAAAATGGAGTTGAAGAGAAATTATTTGACCATAATGGCAACTTTAATCCCTGAACACATTGTATCCAAAAGAAAGGAAAGGAATTGCATTCGGCATTATGCGTTAGCTCTCAAATATCTGCCTTCACATTTCAGTTAATTCTAGTGCCTTATTCCAATTCAGCCACTGATAAAAACTGTTTACTTCTCAGGAAACCATGAGCATGACTACTCCAAGGCCAAAATGTCACAAAAAGCTCTGTGGAGCTGTTTCCTGACCACAGCACATGCTGAGAGCAAGCTGAAAGCACCAGCACAGGCTTCAGAAACCCCACACTCACAGCTGGCCAAAGTCCCTGCAGCTCTGGGTCTCCAGCTCTAGCAGGGTACCTCATGTCCTTCCCTTTGCTGCAAGAGAAATAACATTTTCCTTGGGAAACAAGCTAGGGCAGATTGCAGAAATAGTCACTCTGTTAAATTAAAGTCAATTTCAATTAGACATGTAAAGAGTTTTGTGAAATCATTTCAAAAAACAAAGTTACATTGAAATGCATTGGGACTGCTAATAAGTATTTTATTTTAGATAAAAAATGACACTTAAGAAAATTGAATTTTGTACTTGCAGACAATAGAAAAGCAAACTAGAAACATTAAGGAAAATAGTTTCTTTTAAAATCTCACTTAAAACAATTAGCTAAGCACAGTAGCTCTGCTAATTCTGTGGTATTAGGGCCTAACTGTGTCTAGTTTCCAGCCAATGACAGACAAAACTGTTGTACAGCCAAAGAGAGCAGAGGACCTGGACACTGCCAGCTTTCAGCTCCAGAGAAGCCATTTCCACAGCTCAGGTAGAGCAGAGCCACAGCCCAGGGACCCCTCCTGAGCTGGCACAAGGGATTAGTGGGAAGGTCACCTTTCCTCCAGACCACTCTGCCAGAAGGGAGCTCTGCAGCACAGTTGTTTTTCTAGCTGGCCTCTACTTCCAGCACCCACCATGGGTGGTTCCCATCACACATGAACCTGTGCACCTCAGAGTGCTTTTAAAACCTGTATTTGGCCATAACATTTCAACATGTTGCACTTTAAACATTAGCTTTGATGCAAAATGTGAGGCTCTCAGCTGCTTCTGAACATCAAGGCCCACACAACAAAGCACACCAGGCACAGGACTGTGCTCTTCATCAGCCTAAAACCAGAGCAATCACCATCCTTTGTGCTTCCTGCTCAGGTTTGTGTAACACACACCCAGTGAGAGCACCAGCCTCTGCACCTTGTGAAGGCTCTGTCCTGGAGCTGCTCAGAGCTCTGCAACCCAGGGCAGCTGCCCCTTGGAGCTGCTCTTTGCTCCCTGTGCCTTCTTCATTCCAGCACCCAAAGCTCCTTACTCAGACCAGGAGGTTCCCTGCAAATTCAGCCCAGAACAGCACCAGGCTCACACACACAGGCAGCATTCTCACACTGCCTTCCTGAACTAAGAGCCCGGGTTAGATGTGTAAATAAACCCTGGGAAATCTCTTTGCCAGGTGTGAGTCTACCACAGGTGCCTGTGTGACCTTTAGCAGGTCATTCAAGCTCTCAGTAAAATAACTTATATATATATATATATAAATATATCTATAAGATATAGATATAACACTTCCATCTGCCTTGCCTGTTTAGACCTTAAGTAAGAGACTCTCTCTTACTGCACTGAGGCCTCTCAGGATAATTCTCTGCCTTGCAGCAGTTAACAGCAACAATGCACACAGCAGTGCCTGGCACAGGGATGCACCACCCCAAAACACTGCAAAGGGAAACAGGTACAAAGCAGGAAGTTGTGGATGAGCACAACAGGAATATTATTGAATGCAAACTTATTTTTGAGCTCTGTGATGGAACTGGAAGGCAGGTTTGGGGCTGTAACAGAAGAAATCCTGTTATTAGCCACTTGCACAGCCTGACAGCACAGCCCCATGCAGAATGCATGAAAGCTTTCCCTTTCTATTATGCTTAGGGGCTGTGATGGAAACTTATTTTTTCTTCTTTTCATAAATAAAACCATAAATGACTAGCAGTCTGGAAAGGCAAAATCTTGCAAGGGGGGAGCTGCTCTCATGTTTTATCAATGAGGAAGCAGAGTTCTGGGCATCATGATTTGTCTGTTTGCCTGTTTTCATTATCTTTTTAATGTTAACATTAAAGCCTTCTGGAGGCTGTATTTAAAAATCTGGTGTCGAATGACTATTTGAGTAGAGATGAAATGCACCTTTGAGAATAGCAGGTAACAGCAAGGCTTTGCTTCTGCCTGGGAGCTGAGAAATGTGCTGTAATGTCAATGCTGGGTGCTGCTGAAAAATTCTATCCTGCTCCAGGTTCTCTGGGTTGTCTCGTCTCCTTTGGCCTTTGCTCAAGAGCAGCCAAAGGAGAGCTGGGGCCAGGGGATCCCAAAGAGCAGCACTTCTGTAAGAGTGACCAAGAGGCTGCTCTGACTCACTTCAGGCTCTGAGTGCTGCCCCAGCACTCCCAGGCTGCTTCCAGGTTACAATCCCAGCCCAGCCACTGGGAGCGCTCAGGGATGCTCTGAATGAATACAAGGGAGGTGTCTGTGGTTTCTGTGGTGGAGATGACCCCTGAGGTATCAGAAAGTCCCTTTTCTCCAGCCCCACGATTGAAGAAGTCAAGATTCATTGGTTCTGCTTTTATTTTCTCTTATCTGTTCCATTCTTTCTCTGACCTGCTGAGATCTGTCCAGCAGGTTGGGCTGTGGCACAGTCCCTGCCCTTGGAGTGGTGTTGGCTTTTTATACTAAGAACTACCTGTGCTTTACTTACAATAATTTTCCAATACCTATCACCTATGTTAGACAGTCTGTCTCTATCCTAAACCAACCCAAAAGTGTCACCATCTCAGCAGAAGATGGAGGACAAGAAGAAGAAGAAGGAGGACAGGGCACACCCAGATTCTTCCATCTTGCTTCTTGAACCCCCATTCTAAAACTCCAAAATTCTACTTTTTCACCCTGTGACAAATTCACTATCATTCTACTCAAACTCTTGTGGCTTGTAAATCTCACACAAAGTTGGTAAATGTTTCCATGGACTAAAATCAAAGGCACAGGTGGTTTTGACTCCATGCCAAGGTCTCTGAGCCCCCTGCCAGGGTCTCAAGCCATCCAGGGCAGCCAGAGGGATGTCCTGGGTCCCCACATCAGTGCAGAGGGAAAATAGCTCTATTTTTACAGCCTCTTCTGTGCCATACACAGCAGAGCCTGAAACCCCCAGGCCAGCTTTTGTTTTGTCAATTTTTTTACTTTAGTTAGTTGTTTTCATTCCTGCTCAGGGTTTTTTTATTAGACATTCAGGTCCTGTCAATTCTGTTTCTCTGGAAGATTTTGTGGATGGGTAGAGAACTAATAGGTTTAGGATATCAGAGGAAGCAATAAATTGCAAGAGCCCTAAAAAATCACAAACAGATTTTTATCTAAAATGAGGCAGTTGCTTAAAGGGTACCACAAAGATGCATTTTACTAACATAACAAATGTTCAGACCAGCTTTTGCTTAGCAGGAGGTGCAGACTGCTTAGGAAATTTGCTTCACAGCCCACCCAAAAACGCTGAGGCAAGTGCAAAACCCATACACACGTGCTCATGTGCACACACGCACACAGGGATTTTCAACAAGGAGTAAGCAACTTTCCTGTGAATTCCTCTGCTCCTCTTACTGGTTTCTGACAGACTCTCCCTGATTTCACCAGTGCATTCTGTGCAAGAGCAGCTGATAATTATCCTCTGTTGGGCATCAAAGCCAGAAATGATGGGTGAGATCATTTATGCCACATTCCCATTTTTCATACACACATATATGTTGCTTATGGCACAATTCAGTCCTTCTGTCGCTGCTCTGCTACAGAAATACTGGCAATGGGGAACAATTATCTGCTTGTGCCCTTCTGTCCCTCCTGATGGAGATTGAAAAAACCATGGGAGAGTGAAAAAGATGTACCAAACTCTCTGAAGCAAACCTGCCACCTCTGAGCCTCAGAGCAGTTATTCCCACATGTGCAGTGTACAGATGAAGGAAACTATTTGATTCCAAAGTGAAAAACCTGAGAAACTCTAAGGGAAAGTGAAAACACAAGAACCCAGGACATGGACCATTGGCTAACTGTGAGTGACAGGATGATTCCATTCCTGTGTTTCTGCCCTGCCTTCTTTACCAAGGCCCATCACAGACCCAATTCCTATCCAGGAGCAAGGGTGGTGCAGGCTGGATTCCCACCTGACCCCACAGAGGAGCCAGCTGGTCATGGGGGAGCCAGATTCCTTATGGAATCTGTGATTAAAGATGCTGTACCCCAACTGCACTCAGGCAGGTGCTTATCTGCTCAGAGAACTCATTAAGTTGATAGTAAAACTGAAAAGGAAATCATTGGGATCTAAAGTGCAGGCCTGGAGATGAGCACAGTCCCCAGTGTGCTCCTGAATCAGGGCCAGGGTAAGCAAAGAGCAGAGAAAAGGGAATTATTTCAGCTTTTTTCCCTTCTGGATGCTCCATATGCTCCAGCCAGCTGTTCTGGGTTTGTTCATACTCATTACAGTGGGTATGTGTGACAGACTCTACCCCCCTTCAGAGTGACTCAATCAAACAGGGTCTCAGCTGGTTTGCTCCAGGCTTTCAGGCAGGTTGTGTCCCCGAGAGCTGCAGAGCCCAGCTCTCCTCCTGTCCAAACCAATGGCTCTCAGGAGTCCCACCTTGGTAGGTGTGCTTAGAGGAAGCTTTGGTGAGTGCTCTGTCTGTTCAGCCATCCTTTCCTGCTTCCCCCACTGCACACCTGCCATCTTACACACATTTAGTGAAGGGGCTTCACTCCAACAAGAAAAGTTGTTTTGGGCAAATCAAATTTATAGCTGAGAAGCTATTTGGAGGAACAAATTCACTGGCTTGGAGCTTTCATGGTCCCAGAGCCTGATGTGCTCACCAGTGTCACAGAAGCATCCCCAGGTAGCTCTGCCTCCATGTCATTGTCCCCTGGGAGTCCCCAGAGGCTCCACCAATACCCCGGCCAAGCTTTGCACAGCACAGGGCTGGGATAAATGAATAATTATAGGGTTGACTCTCACAATTAAAGGGCAAATATTATGTATATGCTAAGTGAAGTTTTATAGATTTACAGGTTTATTTCTTTCCCTTTTGCATTGTTCTCATGGGATGGCCAGGGAAGCCAGGGCACTTGGCAGGGTTGGCTTATTACTATTGCCAGGAAAATTAACCCACAAACACCAGAGGTTTATGTCCAAAAAGGAGACAGAGGAGTCCTTTTACTTTATTCCAATAAAGGGAAAGGTCATGAGGCATTCCCCTGGGGCCTCTCCAATTTTTGGAGGATGCAGCCTCCTTTTAATCTCAATTTCCCAGCCACATTTCCCTTCTCTCTTTCCCCATTGGCTGAGGTACTTGAGAGGTACAGACTTCCCAAAATTCCTGATACCAAAGATTCCCCTCTAATGTATAACCCTCCCTTTTAATTTTTAATTCTTATGGAATTTAAGGGTTTTCCCCATTGTTTCTTTCATCTTTAAATATCCAATTTCATTTATCAACCAGCCTACAGTTTATTTGTAAAAGCAAGTATCTTTTTCCATTCATCAATCAGTGGAATCCTTCCCATTGTTTCTTTTATCTCGCAGTCCCAGTTTGATCTACCAGCAGACCCACAGCTTGTTTGGAAAGACAAATTTGTCATTCCTCTCACTATGGCAGCACCTGACCTCCAATCAAGATGTAAGATAGTGATCTCCACCACTGGACAGCAAAGAAGGAGTCCATTGACAAGACTTTGGGAGGAGCCAAAAGGGTTAAAAGGTGGAACATCCATTCCCATCCATGGTGGGAAAGATCCTCTGCTCCCAGCACCCTAATATTTTCTCTAGTCAGTTTTCTGTTGTATTTTTTAGAAGGTTTTAATAAACCTTTCACATTGTTTGAAGTGAGTATCATTTCTCACACGGCCAAACCCTGAGCTCTGGGCTGAGCTGGACCTCAGACATCCAGCAGTGGCTGGCACATCCCAGGATCAGAGCCCTCCTTGTCTCCCCCAGGAGAGAGGCCTCTGCTAGTGGAGTTTAATATTCTGTCATTTCAAAAACTTCCCAAAACTGCTGTGCCACTTGCCCACAGTGGGTCTGAAACACAGTGACAGGAGAATTTGGCTGTTTTCCTGCTACTGTCCCAAACAATTATATCTCCAAAACACTTGCAGCCTTCTCTGAGCCTTTCTTTTCTTATTACTTCACCCATTCAAACCCCAGAAATCCTTCCCCAGCTTTTTTTTTTCCAGTAGATTTCCCTTCCAGTGGCTCAGAGTGGGTCCTCCCACTGTTCCCCCACATGTTGTCTCTCAGCTTTAATCAAAGTCACTTCCTTATTTCCCATCTGATTACCCAAGTGCTGCCTGGCCCTCAGCCACCCTCAGAGCTGGCATAAGCAGGTGCAGCTCTGACAAAGTGACATCAATCTGTGTGCACCCTGAATTGGAGTTGTCTTCCTGATGGAAACCTCTTGATCCCGAGCATTTCTGAAAGCTCGGTCGCATGGTTTGCACATGTGACTGAAGCACAGGAGAGGAGGCAGCTCTTGCCTCTTTAACCTACCCGAGGATCACCAAATGAAGAATCCGCCTCATTCCGCACACCTTCTCCCTCTCTTTGAAATGTAAATGCACTCTTTTCAGCTTGGCTGTTGGGTCAGAGGGATTGATGAGCCTGCTGAGAGTTCCTGTGGAATCAGCAGAGCCTTCATTTACATTTCTCACAACCAAATCAGTCTCTGTGCTCTCCCTTGCTGTCCCATGTGAGTCCCTTCCCAGCCAAAAGGCTGCGGTGCTCCCTTCAGCTTCCTGCAAAGGTATTGTGAAAAACGCCAATCACTTGTTTTTAAAATTTTAAAAGTTTAGCAGTAATAAAATGGTTATAAAAATAGCAATATAATTAGAGTAATAAAAATTTGGACAGTTTGAATTAGGACAATATGAGACAACAGAAACAAAGAGTTACGGATGGTCTGGGCAACATAAGCCTGAAAAAGGACTCACGTTAACAGAGGATTAACCCTTAAAAACAACAGCCTGTTGCATATTCATACACCTCGTCCATGATGCATAAATTCCATTCAAACACAGGATTCTGTCTGGTCAGTGTCAACTTCTTCCTCTGAATCCTAATGGCGTCTTCAGGACTGAGCAAGGCAGGAAGAAGTTAATTATTGCCCTCTGATAAGAGGGCAATAAATTCTCTTTTTCTGAAAGATTGAGGTGTCCTGTGGCTGCTGTCTCGCTGGGAGTCCTCTCTTTAAAAACAGTATCTTACATAGCATAGTTTCTATTTTAACATGATGTTATAACCTAAAACTATATTTAACACACTACTCAAGAAAATTAATACAGCATAATTTTCTAACATAACACATATAATATTCATTTGAATATTTGCAAAAAGCCAATCATAAAATAGGCATTTTTCACAGGTGTCAAGCACACAATGAATGAACGTCTGACTTTTCTGCACTTCTCAGCATTGCTGCAGCACCACAGGCAGCAGGGAGGGCAGACACAGCCTGTCCCCTGCACCCACAGCTCAGAGCTGCAGAAGGCACCCGTGCCTGCACTGCTGCAGTGGCTGTGGCCCGAGGAGAAGAGGAAATTACTGCCTCTCCCTGCTCCCAGCTGAGAGGAACAGTGGATTTGTCTTTCCAAACAAGCTGTGGGTCTGCTGGTAGATAAAACCAGCACTGGGAAATAAAAGAAACAATGGGAAGGATTCCACTGATTGATGAATGGAAAAAGATACTTGCTTTTACAAATAAAATTGCTGATAAATGAAATTAGACATTGAAAGATGAAAGAAACAATGGGGAAGAAAAACCCTTAAATTCCATAAGAATTAAAAATTAAAAGGAGGGTTGTACATTAGAGGGGAATCTTTGGTATCAGGAGTTCTGGGAAGTCTGTACCTCTCAAGTACCTCAGCCAATGGGGAAAGAGAGAAGGGAAATGCAGGTGGGAAATTGGGATAAAAAGGAGGCTGCATCCTCCAAAAATCTGAGAGATCCCAGGGGAATGCCCCTTGGCCTCTCCCTTTATTCAAATAAAGCCAGAAAGGACTCCTCTGTCTCCTTTTTGGACATAAACCTCTGGTGTTTGTGGATTAATTTTCCTAACACAGCTGACTGAAGAAATGCCTTCTGCAGATTCATCTTCTGGGAACTCCCAGTGTCCCAGAGCCCACGCAGAGCCTGCTTTTCAGGAGACATATTTGTGCCAGAAGCCTTGAAAGTATTTCTAAGCTACAAGCAACACTCTGCTGACTCACACTTCCACAGAAAGCCATTCAGGTTTCAGAAGCATCAAAGATATCTGCCCAGGGACCTTCATCTCTTTGAGTTATTAGGTTTGCTTTACTAGAGAAGACAACACAAAATCCTGTGTTTTGGGCACCAGCAGGATTTGAGCGGTGGAACTCCTTGTTTCAGGGGCTGGATGCTATAAATTCTTGTAAGCTGAGGGAAATTCAAGGGAGAAAACCCCATCTAGTGCTACTGATTGTAGGAAATGACTTTGGCTAAGAATGCCAAATCTCTGGAGATGGAGAGAATATATTAAGAGGTGTCACTGCATGCTTATCCTGTTCCTACATTCATCCTCTATTGTAGGCATCCACTATTTACCACTGCAGGAGAAGGAGCACTTGGCTGGCTGGATACTCTTATTTAGGCTAAGGCAAGCAAAGCACCCTCAAATACACCTGTACCCCTAAACCACCTGAACAAACCTTCACAAGGCTGCCCACCATCACCACATTGCACCAGGAGCCACAACGTCATGATGAATGGTTTGCCTCTTGATAACTTCAGAGAGAAGGTCAGAGACCTGCATTTACCTCTGTTAGCTTCAACCCCCAAGGGAGGAGCAGAGAATAGTCATCCCAAACTCATTTACAACCAGCAAGTTGGAGAGCATGGCCAGAAGGCCACTGGCCTCAGATGAGCTGATTTCCTCTCTCCCTGAGAGCAGTGACTGTGACACCAGCAAACAGAGCTGCACTCACAGTTTATCTGCATTCCTCAGCTTGGATGGGATGAATCCCAACTTCAACAATATACACAGAGAACAGAACCTGCACCTCATTGCCCTGTGTGATGAAGCCTCCACTGCTGGAGGCTCAGGCTTCCATCAGAATTGTTTTTGAGGAATTCCAGGACAGCATCTCTGTGAACACTCTGAGAAGGGCTGTTCTCAACCCTCCTGTGTCTTGGGCCACTGCAGGCAGGTTCCTGATCAAAGTAACCTCTGCATTTGGCAAAAGGAAAAGCAAACAAGATCAGAGTCCCACTGTGATTCTAGGGAAAAGGATGTGCAGAGAAAGCCTCCCAAGGTCATGGCTGAGAAACCACATCCACAGCTGCACCAGCAGCTGTCAGGCTCTGCTGAGATGCCTTTGTGCCTTTGCTCAGGAGGTCTCTGGGACATAAAGGACATCACTGAGCACAGGGACTGGGTATGGACAGCATGGTTCAGGCTCCTGTGCCCTGGGCACAAAGCCCACCTGCTCATTCTCTAAAGGCAGAGCTGTGCAGCAGCCCTGCACATACAATCCAGTCTCATGCTGGAAAAACCAAGGGAGGTGCTAAAGGCCAGGGCTTCTCCTTTTTTCCTTGACAGCTCTGAAACACCAAATATACCACAGCATCTGGCTAAGCAGCCTGGCACATGCTGTCTCTTCCTTGCCAGGGAGACTGACAGATTGGATCAGACACACAGATAATGGGCTGGGACATCTTGAAGCCCCATCTCAAGCTGATTCCTGTTTGCAGCATTAATCTCCAGTGACAGAGGGCCCCCCAACATGCAGAAACCAGCTGTGCAGCACTCTAAGTAGGACATCATGTCATACATGCTAAGGGGAGCATGAGGGACTTCTGAGGTGCCTTGGTGGGTGCTAGAGCAGAACATCCCAATGAGAAACTCTTCCACTGAT
This sequence comes from Molothrus ater, assembly GCF_012460135.2. Classification (NCBI taxonomy): domain Eukaryota; kingdom Metazoa; phylum Chordata; class Aves; order Passeriformes; family Icteridae; genus Molothrus; species Molothrus ater. The sequence goes on from NC_050490.2 coordinate 3,993,425, forward strand.
AGGAGGAAAGGCTGAAATGGCTGCTGGGAACAATGAAGTGGAACAGAAGTCCCAGGATACAGATGGGAGCGTTGAAGTCTCCCTAAAGACAGACTGTATGTACCCCATCACTAAGCTTCCTACCAGCAGATGTACAAAGCACTTTCCTGTCACTGGGAGATCTCAGATATCTTTAAACGAATGCCAGAGCAGCCACAAATTAAACCCTAATCAGGGAGGGTCATTCCCCAGAAGCTGCATTGCACATGCAGTGATCCATCAGCCCTGATCCACAGCCCTGATCCACAGCCCTGCTCCAGCAGTGCTGATCCCTCAAGCCCTAATCAGCAGCCCTGATCCAGCAGTTCTGATCCATCAGCCCTGATGCACCAGCCCTGAGCCAGCACCCAGATCCAGCAGCCCTGTCTCTCACTGCTGGCTGCAGCCACAGTCTCTCCCTCTCCCCCACATTCCAGGTGACCTCTGCCTGATCTCCTCTTGCAATGCTCCATCTCCAGGCCCTGTGTCTTTCCTGGTGGCACATCCAGCCTCTGCCACAGAGCTGTGAATCATGATAGAATAATAAGCTCATTGATGAGCTGCACACAAGCCCAAAGGACCAGAATAAATCACCACAAAGCCCTCTAAGCCGATTTATTCATTCAACAGTTCCTTGCTTTGACTCCAGCCTCCTCCAACCGATGTCCAAACATTGTGGCAGTACAACAGCAAAAACAGCAACTTTCTTTCAAGAGGTTCATTACTTTTGTCTTTTGGAGATCAAGAGATGAACTTGTAGAGGATTTGCAGCTGGCCTGCCAGCTGAATGCATCGCTGCCCTGGCTGACTGCCAGCTTGCAGTGAGCCCTGGTAACATGTAAATGAACTGCTAGCACAGGCTTGCAGCACACAGCTGGCCAGGGAAAGATACTGCCTCAACTCCAGGGCCCTCCTGTCCTCAGGGTAGTGGGTGAGGATTTAATCCTGGGCCTCTCTTGGGGCAGAAGGATTTCCAAAGGTGAACACAGCTGTTTGCTGACTGCTGGTGCAGTATAGTGTCAATAAAGGGGACTTTGCCCTTTCTTCACACCAAGCATCACAGCACTCAGCAGATACGAGTCCCCCAAGCAGAGCTGCAGCCATGTGATAGCTGAGAATCACTCACCAGCTATCCAAACAGGAACCAGAGGCAAGGCAGGCTGAACACACTGATCAAAGTCTGACTTTCTAGGTGGGTACAGAGCTGGGACAGGAATCTTCAGATTCCTCCTTCCTGTCCCTCACCATCTTAGCTCCCCTCTCACCTTTCACCCAAACCCTCATGCCAATAGCTCAAGTCAGCTTTGGTTTTTGCCAGGCCTTTAGGCTTTGCCTGTCCTTCAGGCTTACCCATTCCTGGGCTTTCTCACCCCAGGCTCCCCACTATGCTGGTTGTAGAAGTTGTACTTCTGTAGCTTTTTCAACTTTGTCACAGCTCAGGTGCAGAGAATAAACAGAGCATGTGGTCACACGGGATTTTCCCTTTGAGCAGCCTCTCACAGAAATCCAGGTGAGTATCCAAGCCTAGAGTTGCTCCTTCTCAACCCCTCACACAGGGAGTGTGATCTACTATGACACACACAACACAGCAACTGGAGATCCCTGACCTGTTTCTCCTTTTTTTTTTTTTTTTTTTAAGGTGAGAATAACTGTGCAATGACTCAATAATTCAGCCCAGTGGAACATTCATCTGGGATACAGAAAAGGGTCAGGGTCCCATGGCAGACTCCACTGCTGCTCCCTAAGCCTGTCTGTGACTGACTGCCAGGTGCTACATGAATGCAGAATATTGCTCTCTTACAGATGATTTGGACAGGAACTGTGAAGGGAGAAGCAGCAGGGTGCAGCTATAAGAGAAGTGAGCACAAGATTAGCAAGCAGCCAATTTAGTGACTACCATAAACCAGGTTGGATGAATAAGAGACATTAATGGAGCTCTCACAGGCCTTTGCCATCACTTTTTCACATGAGCATCACAGCAAAAAGGAAGCCTTGTAAGTTGAATGCCTTGATTCATTACCCCCTCCAAAGTCCTAAAAGCCCCACAGTGAGACAGAAAGCACCAAAACAAACTGCAAGCAGCTTTTCCTTGATCCAGAGGAGTTTTACCCTTTGGGAGGTAGTTGGCCATTTGTACTGATGTCCTCCCTGCCAAATCCACAAGATTTTCTGAAATCCCTCTGCAGAACACTTGGCTTTCCAACTGTGTTGCCTTCATGCTGAGAGTATCCCTCATCTCCATGGGGATGAGAGGAGCCAAGAGAAAGGAATCCAGGTCTTGTTCAAAGGAATCCACCTTTGCTTTCAAAAAAAGCCCAGGAATCTCTCAGTTGGCATTTTTGTCCATGGCTAAACACTGGTGGAAGGTGTAATGTGTGGCTTAAAGGAACAGCTCACTATCAATACAAAAAACTGCCAGGCTCACATTGCCTCTGCTTTGCAGAAGGACTCTGGGCTTTGAAAGGCTTTTCCAACTCCCTCTCCTCTACATAATTAAAAGGTGATTAGTTTTGCAATGCAGGATGGAATCACGTTCAACATCCTGTGGGCAGCAAGAAACTACAGCAGGGGAGAGAGAGGCACATTCTGCAACCAGAGGATAAATGGCCTTCAAGAATTGTGGAGGAGGAACAGAGATTGCAAGGAAAGGAGAGGCTGGAAGTGAGAGGAGGAGCTTTTCAAGTCCTGTAGGGTGCAAATTTTGGCAAAGTACTTGCTTCAAGATCAGGGTTGAGGTCCATTGAGCAGAGCAGTGGGGGAGAATGAAAACTAAATTAGTAAGGCCAAGGAATTCTCCCCTGTGTGCTCAGTGCAGGCTCAGCTCAGCACCCACTGCAGCCACTGGAAATCTTCCAAAGGACTGCACTGACCCTCCAGGCCAGGCCTGGGCATCTCGAGCAGGAGCTGTCAGGGCCCAAGCAAACCTGAGTCTCTGAAGGCATCCCCCACACACACAGGAATGTCCTCAGCCCTGTGGGGCCAGGCCAAAGCCTCCTGCAGTGCAGGTGAAGCTCTGATCAGGACAGGAAGCAGAGAGAAGGGGCTGACCCCTGTGACTGCATGCTCAGTGTCCTCAGGAAGGACAGTGCCACACCTTTCTTGCACAGAGGGACAGCAGCTGTGCCTGGCAGCTCAGGGAGCAGCAGGGGAGGCTGGCAGGGCACAGCACAAGGTCTGTCCTGTGCTGCCACCCAGCCAGGCTCACCTTACCCCAGCAGGGTGCTGGTGGAGGCTCAGCAGTGCCTGAGCTGCCCACAGAACAGGCAGAGCCCACTTGTGCTGCCTGGGAGAGCTCCTGCAGCAGTGCCACTCCTTGCATGTGAAACAGCCAATTTAAATTGGGCCCTTGCCTGTTTGCAAGAACAGCAGCCTCAGAGCCATTACACTGTACATACAAAAAGTTTTCTTCCTTTTTTTTCTTAATCTTTAAAGCAGCTTTGGCATTGATTTCAAAGGCATGCAGGCAGTGTGGTGCTTTCAAGAACCCCTTGGATTCAAGAATCAGACCTGACTGTTTTGGGACACTTACTAAGAGCCCACAAAGTGCTTTTGAACAAGGGACTTGGCCCCTTTGAAGGTATTTTGTTGCTGTGGATCCTACAGCTGGATGGCTTCAAACTGGTTCCATAACAGAGATTGATCCAACACCTCATGGTATTCAATTCAGACATTTTTTTTCTCATTTTCACAGGCAAAATAACCACTTAAATTTGACTTTGCATCAATAAATTGCCTGAGATAATGGGATAGATGAAAAGAAAAGCTGACTAGCAGGAAAACACAATAAAAAGGTGCTTGACTGCATGAGTCAGTGCTGGTCCGTGTGTCAGCAGCACAATTAGTCCTCCCCTTGCAGGCCACATGGTTTCATGTTGTATTTGACAGACAAATCAATCCTCCCCTTCTTCTAAGCACTGTGTGATGAATAAATCAACAAGGTCACTGGTGCTGCTGCTTTGCCCTTTCCCTGCCAGGCAGCCGGGGCTGGACCTGCTGCCTGGCTCCATCTGCTGTGCTTCCAACAGGATCCAGGTGTCCTCCTGGGGAGCAAGAGGAGCTGTTAAAACACACAGCTGGGCAGCAAAAGTCCCTGGGTTTACTCCTGACTGCTGTGCTGTCTTGGACAAGTCACAGCAACCCTTAGGCCAAGCAATGCATTCACTAAAGACCTTGGCAGGGGAGCCAGTGGGGGGAGAGGGGGAAATCAAGGAACAAATGCCAAAGGACATGATACCACTGGCATGGAGGGCAGGAGGACACACTGCACCCCAGCCCAGAGCCCTCCTGCCTGGCACAGCCCCTGCAGAGCAGGCCCAGAGCTTTGCTGGAGAGCCCTCAATGTGCCATAAAGCAATTGTGAGATGATCTGGGGCCCTGAGCTCTTGATGCAATAACAACAATGGTGGCAGTCATTTCCTCAGCACCAAGTGTGCTTCAAGTGCTTGCAAAACACACTGGCAGATGAGGCTGCTGTCCCAAAGCACTCACTGTGAATGGAGAAGAGGGAGAGATTGGAAAACACACACAGGGGGATGGCTGAGAATGGAAGCATATCTGAGACCAGCAAGTGAAGCTTCTGGCAGACCTGTTACAAACCCAGCTGTGCTTGCTTTTTTGTTTCACCCAAGGCTGTTCCCATGATGAATTTACCTCACAACTCCATACAAGACCAGCATCCTCTCCACTGCTCCCCAAAGTAAAGCATTTCCCACATCTCCTCTAGTTCCTAGTTCACCATTTAGCATCCCTGAAATCCCTGCAGAACAGCATCCAGGACCAAAGTGGTTTTGGGGACCCACAGAAGGTGCTTCCCTCAGCCTGAGCCAAAGCCAGGGGCAAGAGGTGACCATGAGTTCTGTGGCAGCCACAGGAGGGGCTGGGAAAGAAGAAGAGGCAGCTGAGAAGGCAGAGAGGAGAGGGCTGGAGGGGGAAGGGGTGACCCAAAGCTCACCAGACCTGAAGTCAAGCGAGGAGAGTGTCACACTTCTGACCCTGTGGAGAGGATTCCCTGAGAGAAGAGCACATATCCCTTGCCCAGGCATGGGCAGCAGAGCCATACATAGGAGAAGCATGTCTGAGCTGGAAAATGGCTGAGGGCTCCATGTGCCCAGACCCCCACCCTCAGAGGGAGGCATTTTCTCATTCATACTGTCTACACCTCATTGCCCTCACACTGCCAGTCCATTCCCCAGCCCACCATGCCCAACACCAGCTGTCCTCCTTCCCAACCTGCTTCTACCCATCCTCCCTTTTCCCTGCCAAGCTGACAGGCTGCTTCCAGCACCCAGGGAGCTTTCCCCTTTCCTAGGCAGTGAAGTCCCTGGAGAAAGGCCCTTCCCTTCCCTCTGCTAGCTCTGAGAGCCTGGGATGCCATGGGAGCCAGTGGCTGCTCCATCCCTGCTTCTCACCCACGCATCCATATGATTTGTGGATGTGCTGGCACACAAACACTTAGGAGAGGTGTAGGAAACTCATGCAGGGATAACCCAGCAGCCTGGCACAGCAGGAGAGCCCTGAATACAAACAGCTGTGAGGAAAAAAAACCACAGAAAGCAGAACAGAAGGGAGAGCAGAGGCAGGAGGAAGAGACAATGTGGACTTGCAGGAGGAGCAGAGGAGTCAAGCAGTGCACCTCAGTGCAGGGCAAAGGATCCAGCAGGAGAAAAGTAAAAGCCTGATTAAGTCCTTGGGGAAATGATCTGTAAATCAGTCCCTTTTCCTTGATATTAAAATGAGAATGACACCTCAAAGTCAGTGGCACCTACCACTGACTTTGTCTCCTGGAATGGGCCAGGAAACCCTGCTCCATTGTGGCCTGGAGAAGTGTTTGTGTGTTCTCCATACCAAGGGGCCACCAAAGGGATAGGAGTTACTCCCAGGAGCAGCAGCAGAACAAACCCTGTGCCTGAGATGGGCCAGCCAGAGCAGATCTCTGACATCCTCCCTGAGGCATCCACTGAAAGCTCCATTTAGATACAAAGCAAGAAGAGGAATGCTGCAATGCCTTCTGTGTCATGCAGCAACTGAAACCACTTCTGCTGGAGCCCAAGAGCTCTCAGAACAGCTGGCTGCCCTCACTGGCTGTTAGCCACAACATCAAAGAAAGGCCCTGCCAGCTGCTGAAGAGAGAATGCCCATCCAGTAATGAAAGATGACTAACTGTTAGGCCATTGGTACAGATATTAATTACAAATACAGCTTTCTGCCATGCAGGCATTCTAGTAATCATGTAAACAACAAGTTCAACTGCCTCTTTCCATCAAATTGATGGAATAAGAAGGAGTCCTCTGGGCTAGCATGAATCACCAAAATGCAGCCACCCCCAGGGTGGGATGCAACTGTGTGCAGTGACAGCACCTAATCTATAAAGGCAGAAACAAGCATGACTGTACCAGCCACAACAGGAGACAGAAGTGAAACGAGGCAGAGAGCACCAAAATTCCTCCCTGCCACAACTTTCCTAACGTGAGAGGAGAGAAACCAAAAGCAGGGCTCTTGTTACTAACCCTGCCCCTGGCCTTGATGCACAGTGACCCTTGTGGGTGACTCCAAGGGCTGAAGGCACCTCAGAGGCCCACACTCCATCTTGAAGACATCCCCATTACCAACCCTTTGCTCCTTCCTCACTGCTGTAAGTGTGGCAGGGGCTGAGGATGTTGTAAGGACAGAACAAAGCACCAGGAAGAGAAGACTTGGCACGAGGCTTTGCTCCTCACCCTGCACTTGTACCATCCCTCCCCACACAAGCCTCCCACAGCCAGGAGCTCTGTGGGAGCAGAGATGTCTGCCTGCTGCTGCCTTGTTCTGGGCTCCCTGCACTGCCTCCCTGCTCACCCAGCACTGAGGAGCCTCCTCTGGGTCAGCTCCAGCACACCAAGGGGCACAAAAGCTGCTGCCTTCTCTCCTGTCGGTCTGCTTGAGCACTGAACACCTCCCCTCCCCTCCCTTTTACAGTCTGGGTGTACAGGTACTCAGCAGATGCTGAGCTGTAAATCCAGTTCCAAGACAATAAATTCAGCTTGCTGAAAACACACATTCATTGCCAGTGAGCACAGGAACCCAGGGTTTTGCAGGCAGCAAGGCTATTAAATGCTGCTGTCACAACAGGTTTATTTGACTGCATCAGCTTCTGTAGATATCAGCAAAATGGGATTTAGTCCTGCAGTCCTTGGTACTGGGAGTACAGGCAGTGGCCACTGCCTGCCTGCTCAGGGGCAGAGCGCACAGCACACTCATCAAGCCATCAACACAAGAGTAAAACCAGGCCCCAGGTCCATGAGCAAGGCTAAGCTTTACAGCTGGTTTTTTGTCCATATCTAACTTGAGAGGCAGAACTACTCCAAGTTGAAGCTCTCAAAGGAGTGTCAGGAAACAGCAAGGTCCTGCTCTCCCATAAATGCAGACAAGCCTGCAGGCAGAGGTGTGGACAACAACCTCCCCAGCAGGATATGGTCCCACAGCACTTGAGTCAGGCAGTTAAAAACAGCTCTATTAATAAATCATCAGGCAAGAGTAAGATAACAAATCAGGTCTGAGGTCAGTCCAGGAAATCCAAACAAGGCTCAGTTCAGGAAAGGGCTGGAAGCAGATACAGTGGAGCTCAGGAAAGGGCTGAGGCCCAGGGCTGGTGGGTAGAGGTGGATGGAGGGCCCAGGTGAGGGTGATCAGGGCAATTAAAGCCTGTTAGAGCACACTGCCCTGCCAGGGAAACACTGTGTTCTAGGGCACAGCTCTGCTGCCCTGTTCCTCAGGAAGAGTTTTCTGAAGGGAACAGGGCTGCTTGAACTTGTTCCTTCCTTCCAGAGCTGCTGTCAAAGAATATTGAGCTGAACATGATGAGGAAGCTGCAAGAGATGGCAGACTCTGAAGGAGGAAGGGAAGATGAGAAGAGAAGGGAAATTAAGAGCCAGAGAAGGCAGAGGACAGATTATACCCAGTGGACAGAAGCAGGAAATCCTTGCTGCTCACACATCCCTTCCTCCAGGCCCCACAGAGGTCCCCAGCCAGCCCTGCCATGCCACAACAGCAGCTTTCCTCTCCAGTGCAGACAGGACAGGCAGGCAGCTGGGACAGCACCTCTGTGACACACTGATCCCATTCCCCACTTCAGCACTGGGATTAAGAAAGGGACAGCTTTCAGCAGGCAGCATAGTGGGAGCATCTATCTTGGGACAACAGAGGCAACATTTCCTCTGCTGAGAATCCCAGGAAGAAATTTTGCTGCAGGACATTTAGAGAGGTGACCCAGATCCCACAAGGATGCTGAGCAGATGCTCTGTTACAGTGACCAACTCTTGCTGCAGATAGCTGAAGTTTATCCCTAGCAACTTCCAGGGGAATTTGAAGGAGATTTTCTTGTTTCACACAGCTTACTTCACTAAACTAGAAATAAATTGGTCCTTGTTTTCCTGGAGCATTCAAAACAAAGTCAAATTCCCCATGTGCCCAATGACCATCGCTTCACCTGCTGATCCCCATGCTTAGAGTGAAATTTGGGCTCTCTCTGGAAAAAGGATTTACCTTGCAGAGGCAGCCCAGGATCAGTTTCTCTCCCAGTGGAAGCTCTACAAAGCCACATCACTGCTTAGTTACACAGTTATGCAGCCCCATGAGACTCACTGCCAGGTCCTCCCAAGCTGGAAAAGCCAAGAAGTTTTATCAGATCTGAGTGCAAGAGGACAATGAGAGCAGCATGAAGCACTGGACTGAAACGAGTGACAGGTGAATCAGGCCTTGCATGTGGAGGCATCACAATTTTTAGAGTCTCTCCAGAGCTACAGGCAACAGAGCTGGGCCCACAGGTGAGGGGCACAGAGAAGAAAACAGGGTCAGAGCAAACACTAAGCAACATGGACACCCCTTTGACTTCAGCCAGGTACCCACTAGACAGCTACCTGGCTAAGCAGGGCACATCCAGCAAAATTCCTCATTTCTGCTTTTATGAGATTTCCAAAGTTGCTGGGGGGGTAGATTTCTAAATTCCACTTTAAATTAATGTGAATCAAGTATTGAAACCCCTATGGTAACTTGGCAAATCTCTGCTTTAATATAGAGTCTGCCTGTAATTAATATCTGATTGTGGAGCTCTGGGAGGTACTGCAAGGAGGTCACTGGAGCGTCTCTGGCATTTTCCTGAAGGCCTCAATTCAGGCTGAACAATAAGGAAATCCCATGGGGCAAGCACAGCAGTTTGTACTTTCAAAAGGACACAGCCCCCCCTCCATACCAGCTTACACAAGGAGGGCTCAGCCAATGCTCCTCATGCCCCTGGGAGCCCAGGAATTACTTCTGAATTGTATTAGCAGGCCCACAGTCAGGGTCCAGAACTCATTTTTCAGCATTCAACACCTCACTTAGGAAACCTGACAAGGTGTGCCAATCAAAACTGTGCAGGAAGACATTCTCAGTGCATGCTCCTGCTGCAGCAGCTCTGTTATTAGCCAGGCCAAGGGCCCAGCCACTGCTGTCCAGCAGAACTGGCTTCATTTTAGTGTCTCCACACACAGCTATCACAGGATTGAAGTGCCAGGGCACAGTGAGCCTGGCTCCTCCCCACAGCAGAGCAGCTCTCTGAGCTGCCCTCCCCAGCCAGGGCTCCTGCAGAGAGCAAGGTCCCCCCAGAACTGCACTTGGGCCACCCCACAAGTACCAGGGCACAGGGGGCAGATCTGGGATATTCCCAGGGGAAATGGTGTGAGCAAGACACTGTCAGGTGTGCTGTGTAACTGCAGCTTACACTCACCCTAAACAATGGCTGCCTTAAATCAAGAGCAAATAAGATGCTGAGAAGCAGACAACAAAACAATGAGGAGCGGATGAGGAGAGACCAGGAAGGAGTACTTGGAGCTTCTAAATAAATCTGACAGGGAATATTCGTCTTAAATCAGGGCTGCCACAAGCTAGCTGGAAATCTGCCTGGCCAATTTTCCTGTCATCTTGCCAGTTGCTGGGGAGACAGATGAATTTGCCAAGAGTGGGTTTTTTAATATCCAAGACCAGGATTTGTTGCACAAGCCCAGACACACTGTACATGCCCAGCTGCAGTGACAACCTTGGTTCTGCTCATCTTAAACTGCTCTCCCAGCAGAGCCACACAGGTGTTACATCAATTCCCAAGATAGGCCCAAACTTATTTAAGTGGAGTCAGGAGAGCTGTGCAACTAAAGCATGGACACTGTGCTGCACCCCTTCTGACCCAGGATTTAGCATAGAATCACCACAGACAGCTCTCAGCCCCAGTCTGGACACATTTTTGTTGTGGGTGTGAGCAGAGATGAGATGCCATCTATGCCAAATCACTCCCATCTTGGTAGCCTTCCAAAGCCTTTTCATGGTTTCCTGTCAAGAGCCACACTGGCCCACAATTGGCCACAAAGCTCCCACAGCATCTCAGCACAGAGAACCATGGAAAAACCCTGAATACAACATACAGCAAAAGAGAGCAAACAGGAAAGACTCAGGATTGCAGGTGGAATTTCCAGGATGGACACTTTTAGCACAGACAGCTTGACCCAGCCTAGGTACCAAGCAGGCTGTGTCTCCCCTCAGACAACTTTTAACACATGCCAATTAAATTTTGGCAATCGTGCATAACCTTGTGAAGCTGAGGCAGCAGGTGCTTTAAGCCAAGAGAATGGGGCTACCAGCTGACCTCAGACAGCTAATCTGGGAAGAAAAGGATTTTAACTGGTCAGAAACGGATCTTTTTCAGGAAGGAATGAGTTTTTTCCAAGGCATTCCGCTCCAGCTTTATTTAGCCACTGGGAAGCCAAGATTACAAAGCAGCTTCAGTAGGACCAAATCCAGATAACCTTAACATATCCAGAAATCCAAGTCCTCCCCAAAACCATGCACAGCTCATGGAGAACAAGAGTTAAGAAGAAAACAGCAATTTTCTGCCTGGCATTTGCATAGTTGGATTCTAGCCTGGAAATAAAGGAATATAGAAAAACACTTGTAAAAATACAAACACGATGTGTTCAAATCATGCTTCCATTGACTTTGAACAGTGTTATGCCTGGAGTGAAATGGCTCTGCTGAGCTTAAGCTTGTCCTCAGAAATGCATTCTGAGTTCTCAGCAATGCCATGGGAACCACACGGGCATCTCCAAGGGAAGAATTTGGCCAACGCCATTTAACTATTTAAAATTCCAGGGTTATTTGCAGAATACAGGCCAGAGTCCCATAAAAGCAAAACAATTTGAAGAGAAAGATATTGCAGAATGACTGTGAAATGGCAAACGGCACCCTCTCCTCTCATCAAAAGGCATCCATTTACAAAGTGATCAGCACGGGTATTGATTCAGGCAAGGAAGAGGCAATATTTACCTAAGCACCTGCACTTATGATGTGTCAACCCACCAAACAGCCTGCAAGCCCAGCAATCATTTACCATGGGAGAGGAGGCTCTATCATTTCAGCCTTAAAAGAGTCATGAAGCAGCAGATAGTGTACTCCAAAGTGTGCATTTTGGCAACGAGGGAATAAGTCATTCTGTGCTGGAGCCAGAGCCTTCTGTTCCGGGTCACGTGGACTCAAATGAGCTGCTAACATCCATTCTCATGTGCTCTTCTCCCTCTTGTCACTGTAGTCATCTCTTAAAAATCCCTGTGCCTGGGACTTGAGCAGGAATTTCTCTCCCAACTTTCTCACAGGCAATAAAAAGCAAGCGCAGAGCTCAGCAGAGAAAGCACAAGAACCATTTATGCCTCTTCCCACACTCTTGTCATGTTTCTCCCACAGCCCCCACCTGCTGAAGCCAGCCTGGGTGTTGTGAACAGCAGAAGAGGATGAGCAGGGGTTTAAGCTCATCCTGCAAAGTCCCCAGCCCTGCACTCATGTGCTACTCAGTTCAATCCACCCCTGCTACCTGAATCCCCCTATTCCCACATGCCAACCTTACAACCAGTTGTTTAACAGCTGACTCCAGGCATAAAAGAATTGGACATGTAAGGAATGAGACTGAGGCTCTCAGCAGAGAAATCTGCAATATCAGGGATCAGTTTAAAGGGCCTGAACCACCTCCCAGAGCAGATATTGATGTTTCCAGAACATGGTTTCCTGGGCTGTCTTTGATAGCATTTTCCAGAATAACATCAGTGTGCTCATCAGCCCCAGCATCCTGTACTCCCTGCAAAGGTAAGGAGGGGTGCTGGACTTCAAACACCATTAGCCCAGAACAGGGCTCACTTTGGAAATAGGGACCTAGTTTTTTGGAAATGCTTTTGTGGTGAATGGCATCTCCTCACCACTGAGAAAGCCAATCTGAACCCCAAAGAATTCTCAGCACACAGCAAGCAGGTTCCAAAAAGCACACGCTGGCCAATGGTGATTATTAGGACATTTTATGTGCCACTAGGTAGTGTTTGGAGGTTGATACCAGGAAATGCACACAGGCAATCCACAACCAGCACCTCCAGCCTCTATGCTGGCAGCAGAGGAAACCCAGGAAAGAAGACAGCAAATGCAGATGTAAAATGTTCTCCTATTAGTTCCCTCTTGCCAGTGACTGGAGCAGAAAGGACCTCATCCTGAGAGACAAGCAGAACGTTTTCCTGCTCTGCTTACCCAGAACCTTTTGGATTCAGTCCCACCTCAGTGTTGTTACCATGGCAGGACTCACACAGACACAGTGCAGGACATCCCCAATTTACTCAATTCACTCTCCTATGGCAGGGCTGGCTCCATGACACAAGCACAGCCCAGCAGAACAGGACAGAACCAGGCCACAGCTTGCACTCCTTGACATGCAGAGAGAGCATTTCAAGGCCCCCCAGAAGAGTCTTACACTTCATCCCCTCTCTCAGCACAAGCCCTTTTCAGGGGAAAGACTGGGTGTTTCTTTCCTGCCAGCCTGAGCTGGAATGGCCAGGCTCCACCAGCCAGTGGGACAGCTGGGTCACACACAGTGGCACAGAACTGGCTCCACAACAATACAGACAGAGTCACCCCCGTGGCACTTGGTGGCAGGGATGTGTGGGATGGCAGCACAGCTGCGGCAGAGCAGGGTGCCCATGGCTCCCAGCACATTTGCAGCAGATGCAATGCCCAGTGTGCCAGGCTGGAGCTGGCACACCCTCAGCAGGCATGGCCATGAGATACTTCTCATTCCCAGGCCATTCCAGCACACTCCTCAACAGCTCTTGCACAATTTCATGCGTTCCCAGAGCTGCAGAGTTTTGAATCATCTCTGAAAAACCTGTTCAGTTGCTTGTGAGCTACAGAATGATGAAAAGCACACTTTGTGGTGGGAAAAAGCCCCCAACAAATCTCAAAAGCCTTGCAGCCAGAAAGTGTGGCTGGTGCTTGAGACCTGACACATGGCACCTCAATGAGGAGCCTCTGCTTCCCTAAATTGGAAGAAGTTGGTCTTTGATTTCACCAAGTTATAAGTGGATGAAAATTGCATACTTGGTATGCAATGTAGTAGAAGCCTTTGTGCAGTCTTAACTCTGCATTAGCATATTCTAAGTCATTTAATTAAGTGTTGCAAATTGTTTTTCTGTTAATTATTTGGGCATTGGACATTATTATTTTCCCTTTTGGAAGACAGAATCTATTTCATGAGGGTTAATAATCCTGCTAACTCTCTTTCCCTTAACTGTTCATTACTGCTGATAAGGTTCCATGTGCTTTTGTCAGACTGTAGGCTTCTAGCTCATTTATAATTGGATACATCCTGTACCGAGTATCTCTAGAAGTGCTGATATGATATCCCAGATGGTAATATTCCCTCTTTTCTCTGTGTGTAATTTCACAAAAAGGCCCACTGACAGCTAGTGTTTAAAGGAAATTCGTGTAAGCAGACATGGTAGGTGATCTGATCTGCTTTCTATTAGGGATGGGTAAATCCATTCGGATGAGGAAGAAGCAAAGAAGAGTGAATCAGAGCCAGGGAGAGGCACCTGGGAGTCCTGGGCTTTATTCCCAGCACTGCCACTGATCTGTTACAGAGCCATTAAACTGCTCCACCTCAGACTTCCTCATCTAAAATGGGCTTATTATTGACTGTACCTACCTGGTAGGTGCCTAGTGGGGATTAACTAATATTTGGAAACACTTTGAGAACCTCTGAGGGAAGGTACAATATAAATGCAAAGCAGTTGCCCTGCTGCTCTATTAACTGTTGACAGCCTGCTCTGCTCCTTTTTAACTGCCTGCCCACAGACCTGGATCAACAATGAATGCCAAGAATTAAGATGAGGAACAGCCCCAATCAAAAAGTCATCCAGAGGGGAGTCCCCATGACTTTTCCAAGGAGTGTGTCTCCCATCTGCCTTGCTATTAGTACACAAAAGCAAAGCTCTTCATGCAATAAGGGGCTGCTCACAAACCATAAAGAGCTGAAGGCATTATCAGGACTAAACACACATTAAATTCCTCTCCCATAACTTATTCAAACATTTCACATCTGCAAAGCTGAGCTGGGAATCTCAGAAGAAGGATCTCTCTCTCTGTCCCATGGTACTCTCATCTACATCTTCTCCCAAAAATTTATTTGTGACCTTTTAGCTGGTTTCGTTCCTGCAACCTGAGACCATTCTAAACCTCTGCAGGAAAAAAAGAACAAACACCCAGTGAGGACAATAGTTCTCAACCTTCAGACAGCAACTGGTCCCTTCCTTCTGCAAAATCATCCACATACCCCATACAAGAGCAACAAAGCACAGGACAGCAAGGCAATAATTTTTCAGAAGCCCTATAGGCTGGCCCTGCCCTGAGAAAGAATAACAGACATTGCACTAGAAAAACTAATGTATTTTAACCTCAAAGCATCACATAAACATTAACCTCATCAGCCTGAGCTCTAGGATGTGATATTATTCTTTCCATTCTGTAGAACAGTCTAAAAGATTGAGGAGCACCTTGCTCTGAGATGCACTCCAAACAGCCTGAAAAGGCACTGCCCCTCTCAGCCCCCTTCCCTCTCTCTTCACCCAAAGGTGTTTATCTTTCTCTTAAACTCACACACGTCCCAAAGTAAATGAGAAGGCCAGGGCAGCAGGCAGGGCCAAAGGCTAGCACATGAATTTACTGTGCTGTCTCCAGTCTCCCAGCAGCCTTTCTTGAGTCCTAATAAAGATATCTGAAACAAGATGCTAATGCTGGATTATCCAGGTAATCTCCCAGAGTTACTTCCCTGGTTTGCCTGGTTATAAATAATGAATTAGGCCTTCACTTATTATTTTTCCTGCCCTTTGGGGTCGCTGTGAGGCTTGGGAAGGAATGCAAATTTAAGAATATTAGATCCATTTATTAATATCAATTTCTGCCAATCCTGCATGAGAGATGTCCCTCGCCCTGTGCGTGCTACTGATACTCTGAAGGGGCTGGGATGTTAATGGCATGGATCTAATAGCTATGAACTGGCCCAGCCTTACTCACCATGCCCAGAAATTGAATTTTAAAAAGGCAGATGGGTGCTTCATAAGTGGAAACAGAATCATGTGCCAGTTTTCATTTCTTTTCCATTCCTGAGCACTGGTGAAATGAAGTCTCCCCGCTAGCTTTGTCCATATAAGCCTGTTGTACCAATTTAGTGCCCATCTTCAGAGCCCCTGTTATTCCCACACTGGATTTCTAAAGCACCACCTTAACCCCTTCTCTGCTGAAGAGAATTCAGCAGCACCCATTCAGCTGAACACAGCCACAGCAACCACCCAGGCTTCCAGAGATCCTTGGGGTGAGAGAACAAGATCTGTCCCACAGCCCCTTCACTTTCTCCCTCTTGCCTTATTCCATCTGCTCTTTGATATAAATGTAATTAATTCCAGCCATAACTATGAGCATGCCTGCAGCACTCACTGTGCTGGAAGTCCCAAGCTGAGCCTGTCTCAAGGGACTGGGATTAATTTCACAACAGTCTGAATGCTGATAGGCTCTTAGTGCACACAGCTTTTACCTCAGCCTGCCCACGGGTCCTTTGGCAGCACCAGCAATCACCAAGAGCTACAGCAGTGAGCTCACGGGTGTCAGCATTCCCAGAAACCCAGACAAAATGCTGCCTCTTCCCTTCGTGCACCAGTGGGAACATGAGCCCTTCTGATAGGCTCCAACCATTTAATTACCTTAATGAGTCTCATAATAACTTCAAAGGCCCCTCACTAAAGGGATCAGTCACCAGCCATCAGCTGAAGGGAGTAGAAGCCATAGAAGCAAGAGTGTTAAGTTTCTATAATTTGAATGTAGATACATTTTTGAGAGCCCAGAATTGCTCAGAGCTGGGCTGGGCAGGACATGGTGGGATCACTGCTGAGCAGCCTGCATGAGCTCTCCTGCCAGACACAAACTGAGACTTCAGCAGGGCCCTCCCCAGTGTGCACCTCTTTAGCAAGAGGCTCAAAGAGCAAGGCCAGGAGGTTCAGGCACAGAGATCACTGTGCTGAGATCTTGGGACAGAATTCCTCTTCATTCCAGTCTCCAGGGTTTGTTTCAGCCAACTGCTGAACTCCAGGCACATCCTCAGTGAGGCCAGGCCAGGTGCAGTCACTGTCCCTAGCTGTGCAGGGAGGGCATCCTTGTGAACACAATTTCCTCTGGAAGCCTCCCCTGCTTCTCCCTTCTGCAGCACCCGAGGCTTGCCCAGTGAATGCAGCAGCACACTCCACCCCACTCTCTCTTCAGAGTCCAGATTGTGCTCATGTCGCAAAAATAATTGGAAATCTCAGCCAAAATATATGAGGGAAACAGATTTTGCAGTGCAGAGTTTCTCTAGGTTTCAAAATACTTCTGAAATCTTTGTAGAGTCAAGAAATGTGCTGTTTTATTCCTTTCCCACTTTAATGTCATTTCATCTACACCTTTGAAACATGGATCTCCTTTCTTGAGCATAAACACAGCTCCTCAAAGCCCTCTTATGCTTAAAATGTACTTTTCAATATCAGCCACACATTTGAAACCAACCAGAGAGTGTTGAATCACTTAATTGAAGGTTGTTAGCAAAGCTAAAAGAAACAGGCCTGAGTGATGATGCCCAAGCAATGGGCATTGTACTGGAGATGTTTCCCTGGAGCACATTTTATGGCCCTCAGCATTTGCAGCTGTTTCCCATTTGCTCATGGACCCTCTGGAAGTCAATGGCAGAAATTAGAGACTTCCTTTCCTCCAGAGTGCAAGGCCTGGCTCATGAGGAAAGAGCAGGCTGCCAGAGCCCTTGAATTAGGACTTGACATTCCCTCTGAAGCACAGACCATTTGTTCCCCTTCCCTCTCAGGTGGCACACCTGAGCCCCTTGGGGAGGGCTGCTAAAGGGAAGTGAGGCTGTGAGTGAGCAGAAAAGGCAGATGGCTACAACTGAGGGCTAAGCCAGATGCACTTCTAAATTCTGCTGCCAACTGAAAGCCCATCCTTTGCAGCCTGGGGGATTTCAGCCATGGCCTCAGTGTGAGGTCCTAACAGTGGATATCCTCTCTTTTCCAGGCCTAGGTGATGGCCACAGAGAGCTGTCTTGTAGGGGTCTCTAGCTTGTCACAGTGACCCTGGGATACGTTAGAAAGTCTCTTTGCCCAGCCCGGTGGTCGAAGAAGGAGTCAGGGCTCTTCAGTTCTCATTATTTTATAGATAAGAAACAATAAACAAACTTGAGACTTTCTCCTGTCCTGCCAAGGTCAGCTCAGCAGGACAGACAGAGGCACTCTGCCTGCCCCCAGGGTGGTGTTATGTCTTTATACTAAAAACTATGTGTACAATGTTTACAATCACTTTCCAATACCCATCACCTATGTTAGATAGTGAGCTTCTACTCTAAACCAATCCAAAAGTGCCAACATTACAGCAGAAGATGGAGGCCAAGAAGAAGAAGAAGGAGAAAGGCTGGTCACACCAAGATCCCTCCATCTTGCCCCCCTGAATCCCCACTCTAAAAACCCCAAAATCTACTTTTTCACCTTGTGATAAATTCACTATCATTGTACTTAATTTGTCATGGCTTGCAGATCTTCATCTTAGGTTGGTGATTTGCTCCATGGGTCATGATCAAACCCACAGGTGTTTTGGGCTGTGTGCCAGGGTCTCTGAGCCCCCTGGCAGGGGTCTTGGCTGCTCGGGACAGCCAGAGGGATGTCACGGGTCCTGACACTGTCTGATCACTACACCTGAGGTAAAACCCCCTAGGACTGTCTGGAGACATGCTCACCACCCATCCTGAACGTTTCCTTATAATGTTGATGTATTTGGGATTCCAGCCCCTTGAATTTGCTATGAAATTGTTACCTTGTAGCCTTCAGAATCCCACAGGAAGCTTGGGAAGGATCAGAGGGAAGTGTGGGAAACATGGAGGGCAGAACACTGTGCTGTTCATATCTTGTAGCCCAGAAGAAAGGAAAGTCTCCAGACCAGTTCTACATCTCACTGACAGCCAATATGAACATTTTAAACCTGATGTTAATCAGACAGAGCTGGAAAACAGTGAGAACACAGACAAATTGCTGCTGCTCCTGGTGAATTTTGTATGAAATGGGGTGATCTCAGAGGCCTCTGAATGATATATTCAAAGGGCCAGTCCCAGGCCCCAGAAACGCAGGAGCAAGCAGTCAGATGCCCATGCACTTGGGAAAACAGGAGCAGGCTGAGCCTCCTGTTTCTGAGGCAACTAAAACAAAACAGGCAAAGGGAGAGAGATATTGAGAGAGAGGGGGCAGGAATTTCCTCATTGCACATTAGAAATACTACAGAAAGGTTCAATTTTAAACCCACACACCACAGTGTTTGCCATCATTCTTTGTGGATCACTTGATACCATCCCACCAGCCACAGCATCTGAGATCAGCCTCTGCAGAGCAGCCTGCAGCAACACCAGGCTCCCACCTTTTCACAGCCTCAGAGGTAAGGATGTGCAAGATCCCTGTCCAGTACTGGTGGGATGGGCAAGGTGGCAGCTGATTATGCCCCTAATGTCACTCATCTGGAGACATTTCTCATGCAAAGGAAAACCCAAAACACATTTAACTGCATCTTGTCTGCTCCAACTGCTCCTGGAGTAGCTACACTCAGCTCACAGCCACCCTTGTCACCTCAAACTGGCTGCAAGCACTGTTGGCGTGGTCTGAGAGCAGGGCAGGCCCACAGCAGGGCCAGCTCCCAGCTCCCCCTGCCAGCTGAAGCTAGTGGCATGAGAGGGAGGATTTTCTCCCTTCTGTGCCCTTCAGTCACATCATTCATCTCCTGCCCAAAAGTGGCAATAGTGCAGATTTTCAGGCATGGCCAGAGTTTATCAGTGGCTGCATATGGCTGACAGAGTGATCCTTGCAGTGTAAGGTCTCTGTTCACTTCTGTAATACTGTGTCACACACTCCTCTCCTGAGCACAGGTCAGGTTTTAAACAAGGACAGAGGAAAAGCAAGTTTAGATGCAGAGGATAAAACTGAGGCAGTAGGGATTAGAGCAGGCAGAGGAAAGCTGAAAGTCATTCTGTGGCATCCCATTGCCTTCTATCTGACAGACCTGCCTTTTAAACATCCCTCCCATGTGCCACTTTGGGCAACGACTGCTCCATGAATTTATTTACCTAGGCAATCCAAGAAGAAAACAAAGGAAAAAAAACCAAAAAACAACAACAGGAAGTTACTCAGATTACAAGTCTGCACAATTAGAACCTTGATATTTCTGGCACTGTAAGACAGAGGCACATTAATAAATAATACTTTGCTCTTTTACACCACTTTTCCTCTAATGATCTCCAAGCAATTTACAAGTTTTTGCTAGCTGAGCTTCACCAAACCCCTGCAAGGCAAGGCATAGATAAATTGAGTCCCTTTGCTCCCAGCCAAAGTTAAGATCTCTGGGAGGGAAACAACGTGATACACCAAAGCAGTTCTGCCAAATGCATACAAGTACAAAAATAAGCCAAGTGCAGCATTTTTAACTGTTCAGCAATATCTAAAATACCAGCTCAAGCTGAGCTTCACCATGCTGGGCACTACCTGACACACAGTAATGATATTCCTCGAGCCAAGGACACAAGACATGCAAAGAATAAAAGAAAGTGGGGTCAGGACAGATAGGAAACCACCCCAGCAATGTGTTGCATGCATTGCAGTGCTCTAATCAACACACAGCATGCCCTGGCTGCTGGGGCTGGCATCTGTGCAGGAAGGATTTTTTCTGAACACCTGAGCTACCAGGGCCTGGGCTTCCCTCAGGAAGGAGCTATGGCAGCATCTTTGGCATCCAGGGCCCACACACAACAGAGGCCCAGGGCAGCAGATGGCAGCAGGGCTGGGTGGCAGCCAGCTGGCTGGGCTACATGGAGCTCTTTGGGCAGCTGACCAAGGCCTCCAGATGACAGGAATGTCACCCAGGTGAGGACTGCAGAGCTGAGCAAATTCACAACTACCCACAGGAGCCTGGAGCTGATGTGGTTGTAGGCTTCAGTCCCTGTATCACTCTGGAGTCCTTCCCCTCTTTTATCCTTGTAAAGTGTGAGATTGCCTCATGCACTCTGACAAAGAGAGGTCCTTCCTCCTGGGAGCAGAAAAAGCTGCTGGGTTAGGACAGGGGGAGCCCAAAGGCTGGAGTGCCTTCAGGCCACAGCCCCTGCTGATCCCTGAGGGGCTCACACTAACACCATTATCTCCCTGAGCTCCTGGGAGCTGCAGGAACCTTCTCTGCCTGTTTTGCCCTTAAAGCTCAAGAGACTGACCTTTGCTTATTCTTCCACAAGCTTGTTAGAGCCAGGTCCTGAGAGTTCTGACTAATGATGGCTGGGTTTAGTGCAGACCAGGCTGTGCTGCAGTCAGAACAAAGCCTGATGCTTGTCCTGTGTGAAGAGGGGTGCAAAGGCAGAGGGATCCCTGTGGCTTTTTGCACAGGTTGGTTTCTCCAAGCCCAAAACTGCAGGGCAAGCACAGCAGAGGGGCACTGCATGACTGCTGGGTGGGCTTGCTGCTCACTCTCTGGCCTACTGCCAAAACCAGCTGATTTACCACCCTGTCAAGAAGAGAAATTACATGCCCTGCTTAGAGGTTTATATTTATTAGAATAGAAAAAAAAAACCTCAACAAAGAACCTACTTGGTGACTGCTAGAAATATGTGTAAGCTAGTTAAACACACTTTATAAAACCTTACAACAATAATACACTTTTACTGAAACAATCACAGGAGCAATTTCACCTGTACTTACTGTCCAGTCATCTGAGCACAAACAGCCCTGAGATTTATGTGCAAGTGGAAACATAATTTCTATTATCTCCCACATTAAACTTGGCAATGGAAAATCCCATGCCTGGAGTGCAAAATCAATTTCAATAACCAGAATAGCAAGAAGTCAAAGGCAGGACTTGGAAAGGACATGAGTTTTTCAAACAGCCAGCCAGCTTTCTTTATAATGGGAATGCCACTGGGATAGGATGGGATGGGCAGTTGGACATTCTGGCTAGATTTTCTCTCTCAGCATGAAATATTGCTGTAGTTACATGAGGCGGGTTCTGGACCACAGTGGTGGCTCTCCAACTTTGTTTTTTCCTGTCAAACCCCACACTTGGGGCATAGAAGACAGGAGAGCAATGACTGAGCTGCAGGATTTAAAGCTGCTTTTCACTGGACCCAGGCCTGAAATGCAGCTAGTCCACAATGCTGGCTCTGAGGCAGGGCCAGGTGTGTCAGAACAAGATGTGCTCATTCCTACAGGAGGTGACCTGCCCCCATCCCAATCCCCACTGCAGCAAAGGCTGGTGTGAGAGGTTTCCTGGCTAACAGCTTGGGGACAAGGGTGGGGCTGGTCCTGCCTGGGAGAGGGCAGATGAGTCAGGGAACCTGCCAAGATCCAGGCCAGGCCAATTTGCTGCAGTCACAAGACACTGCCTTAACCCTGACACACAAACTTTGTATCTCTGCCACTGTTGAGGTCTGAGGGTGACAGAGGGGAGCTGCTGTAAGTGTAACAGCTCTGCACTCCCTTGTGCCAGTGAAATACCAGCCCCCCCTGCAAGCTGGGGGCTTGCCATATTCTGCTTTGGAGGCAAAATGCTCAAAGCTCTCTGAGCCCTGAAGCTGCAGACACCTGAATTCAGGCTTTGCACCAGCTCAGAAGCAATGGCAGGAGCTCCAGAGGTTTCTGGAGCCATCACGCCATTCCTAGAAGTACCAGCTGCAGATGGGGAAAGCTGCAAGTATGGGCTTAGAAGTGATGCCTTCATACACTTACATTTATACATTCTCTTTTAGGACCTCTTCACTGGGGACTGCTCTACAGAAAGCTGGAGTGACAGTACTGCTAAACCAAGTACTCAGATCCTCACTGCACCCGTGCGCAGACAGCACTTCAGCTGCCCTTTGCCTCACTGCCTGTGCTTTCCAGGCAGTCATGGCAGATTTTAATCCATTTCTCCACCCTCTGGGAACCAGGACAGGCTTGTACCAGGACACCTTTGCCCTGCAAAGGCAAAATTTTTGCCCTCACATTGTAAACACTGTAGGTTCCCCTCTGCAGTAAATTCAAGATTCAAGCACAAAACCAGCATTTCAAGTTTATCAGAAGACATACAGACACAAAAACCTTCTAAAAGAGGCAGTAAAAAATTAAATGCCATCTTCAGTGCAAAAATATTCACAAGTCACAAAGAGCTGAGCCTCTGCCATGAACTACAATCAAGAAATGAACCCAAGGCATGAACCTCCCTCCCAGCTCCCCTCACTCATGTCTGTGTGATAACCAACAGCCAGCACAGCAGAAAAGGAGAGAGACTCCTGAGTGATCCTCCCTAATAGATTCGTCTTTTATCATGTTTTCATGACCTTTGTAAAAGGCAATTTAAATTCTAATTGTCCTGTGAGCACCACAGGAATCAATTAGTGACAAGAGATGTTAATTGTGCAGACTGGGAGGAGGCATTGCTGGGCTGCTCAGCCCCAACACGGGGTTAAGAGCCCAGGGGAATGCTGGGATGGCTGGGGCTTTAATCAGCCCTCCCTTTTTAATAGTTTCCATGTTGTGCTGCAGTTGTCAAGGTCCATTAGTCTTCTGGAGCACTGAAGGAAGCAGTGGCATCCCCTCCACTCCTGCACTCCCCAAGCACATGCACAAAGGATCAGAAGGAACTGCCACTGAGAAAGCAAATCCTAAAACCTCACTCTCCTTTTGTTCTTGCTTCCCCTCTCTACAGACCTGCACAGAAATCAGGTTTTGGGCCCTGGCAATCACAAAGCAAATGCTTCATGTTGGTGGGTTGTAAGGGAGGTGAGCCTGGTCCTGTCACCTCAAGATCCAGCTTGAGCTCTGTGTGAAAAGGAAACCCTCCTGGTTTTGTACTGGGGCACAGTGCTTCTCCATGAGGACCCTGGCACTGGTCACACTGACCCCTGAAATGCCAGACAAAGGGCAGGCTGGATGCAGAGTATTTAGACTACACAAGCATGGACAGTGAAAATTTGTCTGAGCCAGAATGGGAACATGCAGCTCAGATGCCCAGAACAGATGGCCATGCCAGCCTGGCACAGGTACCTCTCAGAAAAGAGGACCTGGCACAAGTAATCAGGTGCACCCTGAGATACAGCATTTGTCACCAACTCCTCCTCAGGGGAGAGCAGCACCACCCTCACCTGTCCCCCTGGCTGGCACAGTCACCCAGTGGGACTCAGGAGTCCTCAGCATCTCCAAGACATGTAGCAGGATTTCATGCAGGAAAGCTTGTGCTGTGCAAGTCTGGGATGGTTAAATCCCCAGAAATAATAACCCAACCCCTGTTTTCTATTAAACACCATCACAGGCCACTATCACCATCTAAATCCCTCTACATTACCCACTTGGCCAGCCAGCAACCTTGGGAGCTGCCTTGGGTAGGTGCTGTGCCTTAATTACTTTTGCTCTGCCTGAAACAGAGTAAATGCTCTTTCTTTCTCAGCAGATGTTGCTCTTGGGAATGCCCTCCCCATGGACACAGATTGATTTGGTTTTTAATTCTATTTTATTTTTTACATGTGTCATTTTCTCTAGCCTCTGGAATAGGTGTTGGGAACCATTTTCTAAGGAGCACTAAACACAATGGAATGTCCTATATGACACTCCATCACATATCCTGTGACATGATTGCCATTTTCTAAACTGAGCTTTAGGCACCCCACCCAGAAGAAATGAGAAGAGAGAAGACCTCAGAGTCTGTGAAAGTCTCAGTTCTGCTCCTTGGTGGTGGCATCAGAACCTTCCCTTAATTTATGAGCATAAAGCTGAGCATAGCTTTAGCCACCTGTAATTTGGAAGAAATAGTTAACCTGCTTACCAGGGATCTTACATTTTTATTGCAAATCCAACATGCAGGAAGTTTCCTGGGGGCAGCAAGGCTCGAGCACACTGGGAGGATACTGGATGGAGGATGGCCCAGGTCAGTAAGGTTGCTTAGGGACTAAGCAAGGCAGAGGGAGCATGTGGTGTGTCCAGGTTTGATGTGCAAGCCAGAGGGGCAGGATGGAGCCTGGAATTAGTGTCACACTGAAATGCCTGAGACCTATCCTCTGCAGGGGACCCAGAGCTTCACACCAGCACAATGGGCTCCTGTGGTGCAAACAGGAAGAAAACCTGGCAGGTGTGAAGTGCAATCCTCACATGAGGTTCCTCCCATCCCTTGCTAGAAAGTCCTTTCCAGCTGCCACATCCATTTGCCTGAGCAGTGGAACAAAGCTGGTTTCACTTCCAACAGTACAGAATTAGCAATTTCTCTACTCAGCCTCTGCCCAGCACATCTACAGAGCCTTTTCTGAATTTCCATTAAAAATAATAATGCATTTCGTTCTGCTTCACCAGGCCCATTGGTCACCTGCCTGTATCTCTTTCAGACTCCACTAGTTCCTCCTTTCTTTCACCTGCATAATCATTTTATGCTCTCATCTTTCCCTTCCATTATTTGGGTGATAGTGGACACGTTTTTATTGCTGAGATTTACAAAACAACTCAGTCAACCTTTGCAGAGCAGAGCTGTCCCTGCTCTAGCAGAGGGAAGCAGTGATTGTGGGAGTTGACCCCCAGGCTCCTGAGGTGCAGCTGCTCAGTCTCACACCTGGGCTTGCCTGAGCCCCCATGGCAGAGCCCAGGGCTGGCAGGCACAGTGCTGCACACGTGGGAGGGGGTTTGTTTGCTTCCTCTGCAAGCTTTGATGCCCTCACACAGAATTAGCAAACAGTGAACCCAATCTTTTAAAACCAAACAGGAAACAAGTGCCTTCTGAAGGGCCATGACAGAACTAAGTAAAACAGGCTCATCCATCACAAGATTCCCTGAGGCACCACTTGCCCGTGCCTAGGGACCAGCTGAGCAGTGAAACTCCCTCTGGAGGCTGCTAATGCCTTCCTCTGCTCTCTGAAAAGGATGACAGAGGCAGGCTCACTCCTTCCTTTCCCACTTTATTCATTCCCCAGCATCTGCATTGCGTGCTAACACAGCCTGCATTATCCCTGAGCATTCAGGGAGGGCAGGAGAGCTCCAGCCAAAGCCAGGGCCTCAGCAAGGGCTGCATTCACAGCCCAGCACTCAGCTCCACAGGGAAGCCTCGTGTGGAAGCTGCTCCTGGACAGGAGCTGATGTAAAGAGCTGCCAGAGGAAACCTTTTTCTTGGCACAGCAACCTCTAACACTTCCATAAATCCAAGGAATTAGTCTGCATAATATCTAATCTGCTAATAACATGGATATTGTATATTATATGTGCACATACCATAGATATTAAATATAGAGGTGTTAATATCAAAAATGATGAAGTGTATCTTACACACCTAATTACCAGTCCTTACTCCAGACAGAGCCAGTTTTGCCTCTGCCTTTATCTTCAGCATGCATTGAGTGTGCCTTAGGGGTCCCAATTTTCCTAATCCTAATCCTAAATGTAATCTTTAACCTTCCTTTAACCTTCCAAAATTGCTGCCCTGAATGCATCCTGTGATGCTGTTACTTATTCACAGTTAAAGGCAGCATTATTTCAGCAGCCCATCTACCTCTTGCTCTCCTGATTCTCTCTATTCACAGGCAGCTTTGCTTCTTTCCCTTTTCTGTTCACCTGGAATAGCCTGTAATGGCTCCCCCATGGATCCTCACTACCCACCTGCCCCAGCCCAGGCAGGACAGCTGGAATCAGGGCCTTGCTGAGAGCAGGCACTGGTGGTTTTCATGAGCTGAACTGTGCCCAAGGCAGGTGTTGAAGCTTCACCAACTTTTGCTTTTTTTTTTTCCCCCCTCTGCTCCTATACAAAAGGTGAGAGGCCCAAACACAGGTATCTTCAAAATCACACCAGATCCTACACCTCAGCAACCAAACATTTCTTCAACCAGCCACTAAAAGGAAAGAAAGGAAGTGAAAAACAAGTAGCATGAGAACTATGCTACAGTAGCTGGGCTACTATGAGAACTGGGCTACAGAGAGTGGCCATCAAGACTGAAATTTCATTTGCCAAGTGGGAATTTTAACTGATTGGCTTCTAGTATCACAGAGTGAATGTTGACACTAATTTGACTTAAAAGCCACTATTATTTTTCAAAGCCGTTTTCCCCCAGCTGCCAGAAAATACAGCCACATCCAAAAGCTACAAGAAAACATATCAAGTTTCACCAACTGAATTGCAGCCAAGTTCCCATGATGGCACCTGGCATTAAAGTCAAGCCACTGAGTCCAGCAGCAAAAATGCTTCTTGTTTATTTTACTTATTTTATCTTTGTAGCACCAGCCATGCCTGTACCAAGTCCATACAGCCCTCAGGCTACAGATATAACTCAGCCTTCTGCTGCCAAAAAAATAAAAAAAAGAAGAAAATTTGGGTCTCTCAGCACCAACTCAGACCATTTGTGTCTGGGCAGGGACTGCTGATGGAGCCTGGCACAAAGTCTTTGTCTGGCTCTAATACACTCATTCCTGTGTCTGGCCATCAGGATGCTTTGGTGGAGCTGTGTCTGCCTTGCTGGGAAACATTAACATCTCCTCCAGAGCTCTGCTAGAAACTCCTGCCCTTTTGTCTTCACTAGTCTGATGCAGAAGAGAAAGCCATTGTGTTCCCTCTATGCTGGGGTGTTTTATTTTTTCCCAATCACAGAATTGTGTAGGTTGGAAAAGGCCCCTACAATCATCAAGTCCATACATCTACCCAGCACAGCCAAGGCCACCACTAAGCCATGTCCCCAAGTGCCACATCCACACAGCTTTTAAATCCTTCCAGGGATGGTGACTCCACCTCTGCCCTAGGCGGCCTGGGCTAGGACTTAACAACCCTTTTGATGAAAAAAAAATCCCTAATATCCAATATAAAGCTTCCTTAGTGCACCCTGAAGCTTTTTCCTCTTCCCTTGTTGCTTGTCACCTGAGAAAAGAAACGGACCCCATCCGGCTACAACCTCTTCTCAGGTTTTATCTGATGCAGGGATATTGTAGCAACTGTTCACTTGCTTTTCCCTGTTTCTTGAAACTGAGTTTTCACAAGGAAAACATTGTGGCCAGCAAACAGCACCTGTGCATCATGGGACCTGTCTCAGCTCTGTGTTACACAAGCTGATGGTCCCTGGACAGTGTCTAAAACACCTTTCCCAAAGCTGAGACACCCAACGTTTTTCTGGAATCCAAACTGCAAGGAAATGAAAGCACAGGGAGTTGACATGACCACAAACAGCATCTGGCTTTAAAGGTTCCTTTACTTACATTTGCACAAATACAAGAGCAGAGGGGCTTTCTGTGTTGCTGCTGGTGGTACACCCCTGGTAATGTTCCTAAAGCTGGCACACTCTGTCAGTTTGAGAGTCCCACGTTTTGCCAAGCACTGCTAAGCTGGGGAGGAGTGCTGGGACACAGGAGCCCAGGCTGCAGCAGCTCCATGGGGAGGCACAGGGGTGTCTGTCCCACAGCAGGGAACAGAGCAGGCCCCTCTGTGAGCAAGCCTGCACTGCACTGCCAGGGGCAGAAATCTGTCATTGCAGCCCTGGCTGCTCTCAAAGTCTCCTGTGTCCATGGGAGGGGGGGGGACAATGTGCTGGCAGAGCAGGAACGTGGGAAAACTGGATGTGAGCTGAAGCTAATGGGAGGAAACAAGACTGTTTTAACAGCGGCAGCCACTGGGTGGTAGAGTCTGCCACCGAGAGAGGTGGCCAAGGAGGTGCTGCTGCCAGGGGCCACGGTGGCCCATGGAGAGTAGGAATTACTAATTCAGGGGTGCCCTAAAAATCCTGGGTCAGCTCCAGCCCAATGGTCCTGCCAGCCCCACTCTCCAAGGTCACACCAAATCAAAGCAGAAGGAGCATGTCCTTGGGCAAAAGGAGGGCACAGGGTTACATTGAACCCCCCAATTAAACTGAGGCAAGATGGATAACACAAAAGTCAGCTCCAAGATCAATATTTCTATTCATTTACAAGCATAACAAGGTTAGAGAGGTGAGCAGAGTAAATAATTAACTCATTTACAGGATTTTGATTTTTTTTTTCAAACAGAGTCACTTTATTCTCCTGGGAGATTAGCTATGCAGTTGACATTAATCACAACTGCAGCAATTATTTGATTAATCAATCCAGGGGAAAAAGAGAGCTAGGCCAAACTAGCCTTGCTGCACAGCCCTGCTGGTCAATCAGTCAATACACAGGTGCTGGCTCTCACAAAGGTGTCACATTTCCTGCAGGCTGTGAGGACTCCTCTGGCTGGCTGGATCCAGCAGTAAGATGGATATCACACTTCACATGGGGAAGATGCAGACCAAGATGCTTTCCAGCTGAATTAAAGAGTATTTATTAATGCTAGACTTGCTGAATTGGGAATCTCAACTTGGGGCCTTCCAGCTACTCAAAGACAAACACAATCAAATGCTTGCCCAGACCTGATGATACATGTGAAAAATACCATGACAGAGCAGTGTGTGTCAGCCAACACTGGCAAGGGGCTGAAACTCCCAACTCTTTCCTTCTCACCTATAATCTGAGAAGTGATTTTAATTAAGGTATAACAAGAAGCCTAGAAAGTGGTCTGAGTATTATTATTAAAAGATCAGGTTGGAAAAGATCAGGTGTGTACTTTCTTTTTCTTGCTATTTTTCCTTCTAATAAATCATTCCTGGAATTTCTGTTTACAACTCCTACTCCTGGTGGTAGTGATCTTCAAACTGAATTGGAAGAAACTGCAGACTTGGAAAACCACTGAAATCAAGTTTCAGCACCTTTCTGACAATTCTCACACCTACTGACAGGCAGCTGGTAATGTGCTATATTATAATACATTCTCATCTACTTTTGCTCTGGATTAGGCTGCTGCTTTCAAAAATGCAAATGTTAACTCCCTGAACAAACTTTGCTTGATGATGTTAAGCTTATGTGTAAACTGAAATGCAGCAGACTTTCATTACAAGAGCTCAACCATTTAAAAAGATGAAAATTACAAGATGGGGCACATTTTTAAAACAAATATTAGAACATTCAACCTGTATTTTATTGATTATGTTTCCCCATCTAACAATTCTACTGCTGCATATAAATGAAACTAATGTTTCTTTAGCACAAAAACCATAAAGGATCAAAAATCTTTTGGACTGCTACAACTCCTGGAGGGAATTTGCCTCATGATCATGGCAATGTGAAGCTCTGCTGTGTGGCTGCTGGTTGCACTCTCCTCTGGGCACAACCCAGGTGGAAAAGCAGCTCTCCTGTGTGCAGACAGGACATCAGAGTGCCACACTCCCAAAGCTTTTGCACACAGACCCTTCATGCACCAAGGCAGGAGGTTCCCACTCCAGGAGGAGAGGCAGGGTCTAGAATAAGGCACTACATACATACATGCTTTTGGTAAGATCAACCACTCCAAGTTTTTTGTCTGCTCCTCAAGCAGCATATTTCTTACATCTGGCATGCAAAATACTGTAATAGTGAAGAACATCCCATTTTGATTTAAATGAATGCATTTATTTCCAAAAGGGAGACTGTAAGTTAAACAAACACATTTCTCTCTTTGCACATGAAAGCATTGTTTTGTCACAGATGTACAGTATAATACATTTATTTTCTCAATTGTTTTGTATTTGTAAGGCACTGCCAGTTATTTGGATGGGTTTGTAAGGATGAAGCAAATTGCTCTGTGGGGCTCTATTCAGGGAACATAACATTCCCACAAAAGCACCATAATTCTGCATGCAGCAACACAAACTACCACGACACTGCAGCAGCTGGCAGAGTGGATAGAGTTAGCATTATCAAAACCAGCATGACAACTCCACTCCAAAAGCCCCTTATATGCATAAATTAATGATGAATATACATTGATTAGCCCCCACCCAGACTCCAAGGAACCCTGCTTTCCTGCAGTATAATTTGGGGCCTCACCACAGTTGCTTTGTCCACTCATGAGGCCTGGGGAGCACTGCAGCTTGTCCTTGGATGGCACTGGCCTTGTCCAAAGCTCTGGAGCCCTGCTCACAGGTGAGCACTGGGGCACATCAGGGACCGTGCTGCAGCCCTGAGCCACAGGGAACAGCCAAGAGCACAGAACAGCATCAGCACCGTGCCAGGAGGGGCATTTTGGGAGCTCTGCCCCACACAAAGCTGAGAGCAAGAACATCCTGCCAGGGATCGTGTCTGTGTTCCAGAAGCTGGGTATGAATTCAGCTGCACCTATCCTTCTGAAAGAGTACCTCCCTTCTCCAGACATGCAGGATGGCAAACAAGCTGCCACACAAACACTTTCTGAGACTACATTTTCCATCACAACTAGAGCAAGCTGGAAATGTGCACAGGCCCAGTGGACATTGCTGCCCCCAAACTCTCAGGCTTCTCCAGCTATTTGCCAGCTTCCTCCACAGCTCTAACCAGTTCCCTCCTGACACATTCTGGCTTCCTGAAATTTGACCACAGAGGCCTTCCTATCCATCTCTAAGTCCTTCTGGTTACACAAAAATGGCTTTTAAAAACCAAGAAAATATGTGTTCTGAATACAGGCTGACTAACCCACATTACTTAACTCAGGATAAAGCAGGAGTAAGACAAGGCAGGTTGACCTGGAGGCTCAAGTAAAACAATGTGGGCATTCACATTTCAAGTCAACTTGTCTTGTTTGATATTGAATTTGAGTGTAAAGCTTTTAGCATGCACAGGTAAATAGGTTTGTACTGAGTATGTAAGACAATAATAATGCTATATAGTCACAGTGAATACCTAGATCCAATAGGGAAGCCTCCTGTTCTGCTGCTACCTCTCTAAAATATCCCTACATTTTCCTATGTCAGGTGATTTGACCTTTAGTTAAAGGCACTTCCTTCACCTCCTGACTAGTTTCTGTGAGGCTGCTGAAGCCAGGCTGCTCCTTGCATACGGATGGCTCCTCTCTGCCTAGGAATGTGCTTTTACCATACACAAGCTCAGCCTGAGAGAACCCAGTGCAGCCTAGTTTGTATGAGCAGGTGCACTGAAACTGAGCAAGGGAGGAAAATCTGTGTCAGCAGGAAAACAGAGAGGAGCAGTGCAGGGGGGCCTTAAAGAAACAACCACCCCTTGCTTTATACTCATTGTCTCCTACAAACAGGAGAGCTGGAAGTTTCATGAAGAGGTCCAATGGTGATTGAGACATGAACTTCAAGGTCCAGTCTCTACTGGAATCCTTTATCCAGAAGTTGTCTGGGATCCCATGGTTCTTCTAAGCCAATCTCTCCAGCAGCAATTTGCATACAGCATCATTAGCAGCTGGTAACAGCTCATGACCTCAGAAAATTTACTACTTAGAGCACTGACAGATAATAATAACAACGCAGAAGGGGATTTGGGCAGAAAGAATCTCAGCGTTCTAGTTTTTTTGCAGGATAGTGTTAGTTTTGATCAGTCAGCTCTAATGTGGAAGCCAGGAAAGAGCTGACTCAGTGGGCACACTAAGTGGTGATTTCACACAGCATCCTTATGACGACGTTGTGGTAACTTGTGCACAGCTACTGAGCAGCACTGGGAGAGCAGAAGAGCCCTGCAATATATTGCTGTGATTCCTAATAGACCAGTAGAATTCCTGCTGAGTCCTAAGAGAGGTCTTGAACCATTGCTGGAGCTGAGAGGTGGCAATAAAAAAAACAGTGTCAGCAAAAACCAGTGTCAGCTGAGTTCTCTAAACTCTCTGCAAAGGTGAGTCAGACCATTATCCCTGTTTTGCACACCTCTGTTATCACCTCTAAGTGACTTACCCCAAATGAGCACCCCTTGAGATGTCCAGCCCATCTTTTCCAATTCCCAGCCTGTCACTCATCAAGCTACAACAGATCCCTGGAATACTACAGTCCCTGACTTCTGAAGTGGCAGTGACTAAATCTCATAAAGAGCATGAGAGCTGAGCTGATTTTTCTGCTGCTGGTTGTTACCTAGGAACATTCTAGAGAACACTGTTCTCACAAACAGAACAGGAAGGCAGTGCTGTTGCAGAGCCAGGAGGTATCCATTGCATGGGTGGGTTGGTTCCTCTGCCAGCCACAGCAAAGAGAATAATTGCACAGAAATAACTCTGATAGGAGTAAGCAAATTATCTGTGCATTTGCTAACAAGTTGGATAAGGGTGTTGCAACATCACAGAAAGGTTTGGGTTGGAAGGGACCTCAAACACCAACTCATTCCAAGCCCCTGCCATGTGCAAGGACACCTTCCACTAGAGCAGGACAGTCCATGGCCTCCAACACTGCCAGGGATGGGGCATCCACAGCTTCACAGGCTCTGTAGGACCCCAGTGCCAGAGCCTCAGCACCTCCTCAGGGACAAATCAGATTAATTAATGTCATTCACCAAATTCAGCTACACTGGGCTGGTGGGGAGCAAGGGAGAAGAGGAAGCCACTGTGGCTGGATGAAGCACAAGGACAGGTCAAATACATTTACAAGGAGTTTGAAGTAGGAACTTCTCAGCATAAGGCAGCAGTTACAACAAAAAACACAAATATCACAAAGCAATCAATACAGCAATTGAAAATTGTGCCAGCTTTACAAAGCACCTCCCTATTTCCAAGGGGATCATTAAGAAACAAAAAAAAAGTGCAATTATTCAATGCCGTTAACACAGCTGAATCTGTGGTTTATGTCCAGAGCTGAAGTCATGGCATGACTTCATGTCTGAAAGGAGCGAATGGAAAGCACACGTGGAAAGATGGCTGGGCTCAGGGCTGGGCGCGCTGCTTGCCCGCCAGGGGTCCCCCGCGCTCAGTCCCACCCTTTGCGGGGAATTCTGTCCTGCTGGATGTTTGTCAGCCCAGCCCAGCCCTTCCCCCGTGCTGCCCGGCCATCCCACAGCACCCTGACACCAGGCCACCGACACCTCCCAGCTCCTCACCAGGCTGAAACCAGCGGGTAATGACAGCTCTGGGTTTGTGCACGTAATCCCACAGCAGCCATTCCCGGGCAGAACCACAGCAATGAATCCACAATTTGTCTGCATGGGTACAACACCTGTACATGCCTGAGACACGTTCACATCGGGTCAAATACCCCTCACCTAGAGGCAAAC
The DNA here is from genome assembly GCF_012460135.2 of Molothrus ater. Lineage (NCBI taxonomy): Eukaryota > Metazoa > Chordata > Aves > Passeriformes > Icteridae > Molothrus > Molothrus ater. Next base: position 4,026,844 of record NC_050490.2, read on the forward strand.
GCATCCTTGCTTCTCAGAGGCTGCAGGCACTGCTGTGATATCAGATTTCCCGGGATGGATTTAAGCCTTACAAATCCACATGTGAGAATGCCAGTGGTTGCAAAGCATGGACTGTAAGTAACTGCTAGGTAATTATGAAGGGATGTGTCTGTGTGGCTCAGCTCCAACATCAACAGAGGGAAGAGCTCTGCCTATTGAATCACCAACAGCATTTCCTTCCAGCCCCTGGGTTTCCCGACAGGTCCCCTCTGAGTTGCTGCCCAGACCCACAGTGGCTAAGCTCATAAAAGCTGTGCTGAGCTCACAGGGAACAAGGCTCCAGGCCCCCAGAGCCAGGAGAGCTCTCCTGGCCACCACCATGCTTCAAGGACATGGTGCCTCACCAGCCTCTTTACTACAGCAACTGAACTGAATAGCAACAACATCCCAGTCCCAGCCAGCACAGAAGCTTCAGAGATGCCCTGCCATCCCCAAACAAGGGCTGCAGGAACCACACCAGAGTTTTAGTGCCCCATCCCTTTGGTTATCCATGACTGCCAAACTGTCCACAGCCCAGGGGCCCCCATGTAGAACGAAGTCAGCATTTCCTCTGTATTATCATCTTATTGCATAAGTTCCATACCTTCTCGGTGATTTCTCATGGGTAGCTCCTCACAGCACCAACTCCTTCTTCTTCACAGCTCAGCAAGAAACTCCAACTCCCTCCTTACCCAGCTACACCACTCTTTTGTAGCACTCATCTTCTTATTGGACACAGCTGTGGCCTATTAAGGGCAGGCCTGTTCCTAATCTTTGGTGATTAGTGCAGCTGCAACTCCTCAGGTGTGAGACTGCCTTCTGCACTATCTTTATTTTCTTACATTCTATCCCTCCACACCTCTGCAGGAAAATCATCTGGCTAATGAGAGACTGTTAAACTAGAGGAAGATGTTTCTTAATCAGAGACCAGATCCCATCAAAGACAGCAGAAGTGTGCCAGGCCTTCACATGATCACAAGGGCAATGAATACACAGGCATTTTTATTTTACCTTTGCAGTGTGCAAGGTTACCTGAATTCTTCTACACTTAGTTATTTTCTGCTCTTTGTTATAGACTTTTCATTCACTTTCTAGTTTGTCCTAGTACTTCCTTCTGGTTTTCTTCTTTTTCTATTCCTTTCTCAGTTCCACATTTTAGGTTCTGTTTCTTCTGTTGTCTCCATCCCTTCCAACAGAGCTGAACAGTGAACATGTGCTGATATGTCTGCTCCATGTCATTCCCCACTATAACTTTCACTTAACAGATTTGTTAGCCCCATAAAATAGCCACTGAAAAGTTTCCAACAATAACAAGGACTTAGGACTCTAAAGACCTCATCTCAGTGGATCAGGTGCCAGACCACATGAACAAGCTAAAGCAAGTGGTTTGATGGAGACCAGAGGGTGTCTGCCAGGGCTCTGCAGTAAAGCATCTGCTCTGCTGCCTGTGGGCTTTCCTGTGCTACTGCAGCAGCACCTTCACATCTCTACCAGAACAGAGTGACTCCCCAGGTCTGCAGGACATCTGAAGACATTTCTGAAGACCAGATAAGAGAAAGCTGAAAAATTCAGCATCAGAACTGCATGTATCTCTGAAACAATAAATGTTTTGAGTGATCAGCATTTCTAGGCAGTGAAACAAACGAGCGTTTCCATTCCCGGGGGAAGTAGGAAGCAAGCAAACTCCATTCCCCTGTTCTGTAGCGTGCAGGAAATCACAGTGATTGATGGCAGCAGTAGGGAAATGCACATTCAGCTCATATTTCCAATGTAAATGATTTGCCACCTCACCCTCTGCTTCCTGTTCCCTCTTGTAGCCCCCACACTCTGGCTGGTAGTTGAAGCATGTGTGAATCAGGGAGGAAAAAGGAAACAGGACTTGTTAGACTGCTTCCCCCCAGCCCAACTGAAATGAGAAAGATAACATGCTAAATCAAGGGGCAAACAGCTGTTCAAGCCTGAGCTCTTCTTGCCCACAGGCCCAGGGTGGTGACATAGGGATGGACTAAGGAATCCTACAGCATTGTTGGCAGACCCCATCTGTGCCAGGTGCAGAAGGCCCCTGCTTACAGAACATCTCCTTGCATTACAAAGGTGAAAGCAGAAGGCAAAGAGGCTTTTTAGGATGCTGCACACCATCTGTGGGATCTGCCTGGCTGGCAGGGATGCTGAGACACAGGAAGGCCAGGGCAGGAGAAGGAGCCACGGGAACATTGCTATGGGAGGCGTGGCCCTGCTCTTTCCCAGGCAGCTCACTGAGAGGTGCTTATTTGTACAAGGCAGCCTCTGAGATCCTAAAGAGCCAATGCTGTCCTGGTGCCCTAAATCAATGAGTATGTGACCTACTCATTCCCACTCTGTCCCTTGACCTTTTCCCATAGCATTCTCCAAAAGCATCACATGAAAAATAGCCCTTCTCAGCTCTCCAGAGGCTTTGGAGACAGCATCAAAGCTCTGTGCTTATAAACAATTCCAGCTAGGCCAAAATGCCATTTCAGCATCAGGGGTGCCAGGATTTCTAAGCCTGTCACAAGGAACTGGAGGCAGAGGGGGCAGGGCAGAGGCAGCATGTGTTCCAAGGGGAGGGGGAAATGAGGGCCAAGGCAGCTGCAGTGTGAGCTGAGCTCCAGGAAAGCCCTGTGGGCTGGGACAGGATCTGCACACACACCTGAGGCCACACAGGATCCTTCTGCCTCCTTGCTCATTACAAACAGCTCTCTTAGCATAGGCTGAAGGATCATTTACCTCATTGATCCTTCAACCTAATCTTCTTTTCCCCCTTCTCTCACCTTGCTCATCCACTAACACTCCAGCTTCCATTCTGGAGAGGAATTCAGAGCCCAGGTGAAGACAGAGAACTCAACAGACTGCAGAGGGGACAGTCCTTGAGCATCAAGACTAGTTATTTGTTAACTCTTCAGGCTTTGAATAGCAGCTGTCCAACAGATACTTACAGGAATCCCTGTCAGCTCCCTCTGCTGTCTCACACCATCCTTGGCACTCTCCTACCTTTAGCTGAAGAAATTCAACTCCCAATTTTTGTGTTTCCTGATAGCTCCAGATCTAACTTCCCCTGGCAAGAGCTGCACACATTCCTTGAACACCCTCTAAAAAGCAAATGCCACAGAAGATGCTCCATAATTGAGTGAGACTTTTTCCTCAACCATCATCCTCTTCCTGTACCTTCCATTTTTTACCTGTATTTGTTCCTCCACATAATAATAAGAGCTACAAGGGACACACAGGGATTCTCAGGTCAAACTCTTCAGTGAACAGCCCATCCAGGGTGCAAACCCACAACCTTGGTGTTATTAGCACCATGCTCTAAGCAGCTGAGCTGATGATCTCAGGGGGTTTGTCCTGCTGTTCCTGCCACAGATTACAGGCAAGGCCTTCAGTTGGGCAATCCACAGCAAAGGTTGTTTGAGGACTAATTACAGCTCCCTGTCCCTTGTTTCAGTGCACTACTTTTTGCCATGAAAAGGGAGACAAAAAAGGGGTTAACCATCTACCAGAACATCACCACCTCAGCCAACTGGAGCTTCACCCGTTGAGTCTGGGTCCCACACTCCCAGTGCAACCAGCAGCCAAGGAAAAACCTTTTTTTGTCTGGATATGTGGAGTGCTGCTGGTGGCAGCCAAGCAGGTTTGTGTTTGGGTAGCTCTTACGTGGCAATAGGGACACTGCCCTCTTGCAGGGCAATAATTTCAGTCCCAACAAGGAAACTGCATAATTACAGAGAAAAGCAGCAGGCACTTCAATCATTCCTACTGTGCCAGGTCTTTTAAAATGCCATTGAAAAGAAATGGTGGGATAATGAATGCCTTGACTCACTTTCAAAGCACCTGGCAGGACAGACAGGAGGAAGCAACAGGGTTAGGAGGGCTCCATCATCCTTCCTGGTTCCTGGGGACTGACCCTAGAGGGTGGGAGATCTGGGACAGGATGGTGTGATCACAGAATGGCATAAAAATAGCAATGCAGTCATGTGAGTTCTATTGCTGTAGATGTCTCCAGTTTAAGAGCAAACTGCCTGACTTTATTCTAGTTGATCTTATTCATTCTGTATTTTAGTTGTGACCCTTCTTCACCATTTTCCCTTTTATATAGCATCAGAAAAGCATTAACTCATGACTTTGTTTCATTCCACTGACATAACTGCTTAAATAGCCTTCCTGATGTTTTGACATACATCACTTGGACAGACATTTAGAAATTTAAACCATGGAAGCTCCAGGACATTTTAAAAAATTAGAAAATATGTGGACAATTCTTCTGTTATTTTAACAATATGAAGACTCAACACTTGTGTAAGTCTGCCAGCAAATGCAGGGAAATATGTGCTTACCTGGCACAAATATTAAACTGAGCACATAGATTTTTAGAGCCATGCATTTACTACACACCCTGCACACATACTCTAACCCCCACATTCACAAAAACAAATTTACAGTACATAAGGTAGGCACAGATGATTTTCAGTGCAAAGCACCTTTTTCTGTAGGCAAAAGGAGCATGTGTACCAAGGGAGCACACATACACTGAGCATGCAGACAAAACATCCATTCATTCCATGTAGCAAAGATTTATGTCTACCAAATGAAGAATTGCACCTGTATATCCATTTAGAATAAATTTGACATTAGCAAATGCACAATTGCTGTGAAAGGAAATAATACATCTGATGCACTCAAAAACCCACCCTTAATTGTTCAGCCTAGAAAACAGGAAAACAGAACAATCAAATGAAATGCCACACACACAGGCACTGTGTGTGCACAGAATGTACACTGGGGAAAGCACTCCCCTCCATAAACAAACACAGTATTCCCAGAGGACTCCTCCATACACTTCTGTTGTGCTCAAGTGCACACAGGCAGATCCTTAACCATACACTCACCTGCACAAATATGTATCAGAAGAACAAAAGCCCATTACACATAATAAGGAGTCAAAAATGTACACTTTAGAAATGAGGAACACGCTACACAAATACCCAATTCATGCATAGAAGTGTTATATATGTGCTCCACAGAAAATAATTCCTAAGTCCCAAATGCAGGCTGCAGTTAATAATCCTCACACACTGGGGGCTGCATTTCACCCTGCAGCTCAGAGCACAGCACTCAGAGCAGTGGGGTGAGGTCACAGCTGGCCCCACACAGGTTCAGTGCCTGCAGTTCATGTGGAGAATATCATCTTCTCCCAGAATAAGCACCTGCACTGCTGCTGTAATTCCCCAGAGCCATCTTAGAACTACATAAGCTACTGTGTCTGAACTGCCAAAATCCATTTGGAGATTCATTGGCAATTCTCCTATTTTCCCCCCAGTCTAGGGGGGCCCAAGAATTCGATTTTATGGAGGGTAAAGTAATGCAGCCCTCACATGGGCCATCTCAATCAGCCCTGTGCCCTCTCACCTTACTACCTCTACAGCTGCAGTGGAGGGCAGCCACTGTTCCACTAGAGCACCAGTCACAACCTGAGCAACAAAGCAACTGCTGGAGGTGCAGGATAAAGGCATTTTACTCCCTTTTATTGCCCAGATAAGACCTCTGATAATTTTACAGTCAGACTATGGAGTACCTAAAGAGAAACAAATGCACCTAATCAAACACACCAGCAGGCACTGCCAGAGCAGCCAGCCAGGCAGGACTGGGGCAGGAATCAAAAGCAGGAAGCAGAACAGTCTGAACAGTTGCTGCCTGCCCAGGCCACAGCCAGCCTTGCACTCCAGAGAGCCTTGCACACAAACACTCCTGTTCCACAGCTTCTGTCCACCACAGGCTGCATGGGAAAGCCCAGGGACACACTGGGAGACACATTCTGCCTTGCAGCTTCAACACCAGACTCTGCTCCAGCTGCTCCACATTCCAAACCTGCTCCAGCTATGGACACACAAAGAAATCCTGTGGCAGGTGATTCATTTCATCTATTGCACATCATTTAAAAGTACCTGACCTAACCCCATCATAAAGGCTTAGAAACAGCAAGACACATGCACAGCATGTTTGCTTCTGCTTCCAGAAATGCACATTTCTCTCTGCTCTGATGAAATCTAGACTTAGATACAGCTGTCCATGTTAAGTGAAACAAAATGCCTTCCACATCTCTCCTTTGGTCCTTTGTCAGGGAAATGGGAATCAGCACTGCTCCCCTAGCTCTGCTGAGAGCTGCAGTATCTCTAAATGCTATGAACTTGCACAGTACCCCACATGCAGAAGGATCTTACCCTGCTACCACAGCCTGATGGCACAGCCACAGACACACAGACACAACCTGGGGTCTGCCTTGTCCCTCCCATCAACTCTGGCCAAGCAAAGGTTGGGGAAACCCAGAAAAATGGGGAGTATCTTTTCCTCCAGGTGCTCTATGTGGTAAGCAGAACAAAACAAAAGAAAAACAAAACAAATCAGGAGAGACTAATGAATAAAAATAACAGACTCTCTGCTTTTCTCCTTGTAATTTCCCCACCCCAGACAGCTGTAATGTGAAAAGTATTGAAATTTAAATCACACCTCAGCCTAACCTCAGCTGACAGGCTGCCAATGCAATAATCTCAGCCTGGCTATCTTCTCTCAGGGAGAACGACAAACCAACTACAGCAAAGTGATAAATTTTCAATTTTATTTTAAAATATACCAGATGGGAGATTTTATTGGAGTCATAAATATGTCAAAAGCAATGTTGGCATATGATTGGAGATTGCCCCCTCCAAGGGAGCAGCTCTCCTTGTTTAGAAGTGCCATCAGATTGTTAATAAGAGGCTCCAGTTCCATTGCAGCAAACCAGTCCCTGTGTTAAGCCCATTGAATGTCTATTTGCCAGACATCTTTCTTCTCTTCTCTGCCAGCTCCAGCTTCTTAAACAGGAGAAATGAGGGTGCTGAGGTCAGACCCAAGCATCACCAGTTTGAGTTCTCATTTTGTTGTTGGAAAATGGCTGAAAAGTATTTGATTTCTCACCAGTATTTGAAAGCAGAATTTCATGTCAGTCAGTGAAGCTCCCTTTGATTTCCTAGAATCCCAACCAGCAGGTGTCAACCAAGTTCAGCCTCAGATTTAAAGCAAATCGAATTCAAACCCTTAATCCTAACCATGGGTCAACCTCAAATTACAGAATAGCACTTGGCCTCAGTCCCAAAATTCCATGTGAGCTAAAACCAGTTCTAAATCCCACCAGCCACTTCCAGAAATATGAGCTGCCTTTTGTAGCCTCTGCACCTCTCCTCCTTCTACCACTGGTGCTGTGACAGATCACAGTAGTCTAACAGGAAGAAGTCTGATATTTATGCCTTTTCATCATTTCAAAGGTTTTACAGACTGGCTCTACCAGCTATGTCTCTGAGCATGATTCCCTCCTTCCAGCTTACTCAGGAAATCCTCATATTCTTATACCAATAAATTCAAATCAATCAACTCTACCACCACTGATTCCCATCACCACAGAATCTGCCTCACTGAAACTCTGACAGTGAAAAAACTTAATGCAAAGCAAATGAAAAACAACAATAATCTGTTACTTTGTTTTTCATATAAATGCTTTGCAGATTTAATCTTTTAGCCACAAAACTGTAAAAAGGGGATAGAGAATTAGTAAGAGAGCCAATACACAAAATATTACAAAATAATATCCTGCAGTTAAAGCCAATCCAGCAGTAACAGCACCAAAGAGGGTAAACCAAGAAGGAAACTTAGGCCAAAAGTGACATAACTTTGCACAGGTTAGAGGTCTGGGGTCTTTTAGACATTACTGATTCCTCACAGTCAAAGGAGTGCTAGATGCTCTTTCAGTATTCTAACAGATTGATCATTTGCTGAAGAAGGCTTTTAAAAAACTTTGTGAACATAAAACACCATCAGGTACATTTACCACAAAAATCATCCTCCTACCCACAGCCTCCAGTCCTGGACATGCCATTCATTGGTCTTGAAGCAGCAGATGCAGCAAGACAAGCTGAAGCTTTTAGCAGCTTTTTAATCTGAAGGAGCAGATTGAAATAGAAGAATCATACCCATCAGTCTCAGGCTTAAAATATTTTGACTTAATGTACTACACAGTGAGGCTGGCATTCCTCTGGCTTCTGCAGTGTTTTCAATGGGGACTTGTACAATTCATCACTGATTGGCACAAGGTCAGGGAAACCTGGTGAAGTACAAACCAGCCAGGAAAGAATTCAGCTCACATTGTAATGCTTTTGACAAAGCAGAAACCATGCTGGGGACATGAAAGAGGGTGGCCTGGCTCTACTCTTCCACCCTCAGGAGGACTCACTGAGAAAGCAGAATTGGCCTGTTCCAACCCCATTTGAAACTATCATTTCCCAAGATTCTGTCTAACAAGCAGTGGTAATGACAGAAGAGCACGGACAAAGCTGAAAATTCAGGAACACTGCTGCCTTCACAGGTTAAAAGGGCTGCAAGGCCATTTCCATTACAGAACCTGTGGCACTATTTGGGGCACTAATGCCTCTCAGGGTGCTCTAATGGGCTGATGCACAATAGTACAGCCAAGCTCTGAGTCCTCCAGGACAGAGACTGCAGCTCTATGTCTGTGCAATATTTAGCACAATTGAGCTTCAGCTCTAATAGCAGCCTCTAAGTGTAACCATGCTACAACAATGGGCAGTGTTAACTTAGATAATAAAAATAACATAATGCATCAGGAGTATCTATGGCATAATTACAAGGTTTATTCAAAGCACCTAATCAAATTGTTCAGCAACTTAGCATAAACAGGGACATAGAGGCAGGTACTCCTAGATTAAGGAGCAAATTATGATTAGTGCAGGTATAATTGCCTTGGAACTCCCCACACTTTCAGTCAGGCCAAGGACTGACTAACAGCACATTCAGGCAAGCACACATTTCTCCTTGTGGAAAATAACCCCCAAACACCTGATTAAAAGCAGTCTGAAAATGCAAGGATCTTTGAGTTCTGCACCTCTGAGCCCAGGAGGAACCAACCTCAGGCAGCTTGGTTAGCTTCAAACTTACTTAAGATGTCTTCAGAGCATTCTCTAGTTAAGATGGTGTACTAGTAAAGCCTATTTAATGATTTGAATAAAGTTACTATTTAATAAATCACTTAACAAAGGAGTGAACTCATTTAGGTATTGACTGGTTAACCTACCTGGCAAACAAGTAATATCCAGGCAAGTAGGAATATTTCCAGTCCTTCCAGTAATGGGCAAACCTGCTGTCTCACTGGAAAGCTGTCCCATTAAATCATTGCAGCACACAGGACTACAAAGGTCTCAGGAGATTTTACTGACACTGATTTTACTGTACTCTCACATTTGGCAGCCACGTGACACCAGTCCATAGAGAAGGCCCTAATATAATCTCAAAAATATAAAATGCTGACATTCAGCATCACAGGATCCCATCTAGCACAGGATACCCTCCTGTCCAAAACACCACTGAACATCCCTCCAGTGCTGTCAGATGTCACACAAACTCACTAGTGCTCTTGCTGCTATGTGTCTGTTCACCTTCAGGAAAAATCCAAGCATCAATTCACATGTAGATCTGGAGGCCTGCAAACACACAGCCACCTTTAAATGAGGCAGCAGCACCAGGAACAACCCACAGAGGTGGGAAATCAGCAAAAAAAACCATCTGCAACCAGGTCAGCTCCCATAGTCCTGCCAGGACCCCTCCTTTTTGTTTCCCTCATCCTCTTCCCATCCTAGCATCACACCAGGACCTGGACACATGAGCAGATACAGGCTTCCCTCTGATGCAGCAGCTACCTTATAAATTATATAACAAATTAAAATGACTTTACAGTGATAACACCATCATCTGTGGTGTTCAGGGGTTAATAAATTGTGCCCATGAACGAGCATGTGCTGACTCACAAACTAAGCTGCAAACAAGAGCTGTTAATCTCCTCTGCAGTACCCTGAAAACCGGCATCCCCCCTCTGCCAGGGAATTCATTTTCCTTGCTTTGGAGAGGGGAGAAGGAGGGAATTGCTTCCTCTTGCTGCCTTCCCGCATTAGGAAAGCCCTGGAGGTTATTTAAATTGGAACTTCAAAGGAGGTGTATGATGGGCTGTTTACTGCTGGAGGAGGCTCATTTTACACTCAGATTTAAAAGCCTCTCTGACTAAGAGGCAAACAGCATCACTTGCAGGCTTCCAGCCCCTCAGATACAGCCAGCTCAGGTGCAGGGGGCCAGCAGGAATGGGACAGACAAAGAAAGGATTTTTTATTTAAATGTTGTTCAGGAAGGATTTTCAGGCTCGGTAGGGAGTGATAGGGAAAGGTTCTCCATGAATAGAGAGCCTAAATGCTCCAAATGGGGAGAAAGAGGCTGTTTGGTCTTTAGGACAGTAAAGGAAGGGAATTATGAAAAGTGGTTCTGAAGCACACAGGCAGTTATAGAGGGGAAAAAAATCAGAGATTCTCATGTACTGAGCCTCCTGCACACTTACCCACCATGTCTTTTCATCAGGTCTTGAGGCTACTGTGTATGAGCTGCAATTGGTTCCTTCCATCACTCTTTCCTCCTGGGGATGGCTGGGGGTCAGGCAATGACTTACCTTGCGAAGCCTTATTAAGCAGATTCACTAATACAGAAGGAAGATTAAAAAAAAACCCTGCTCCTGGCACTTGGAGTGGAAGTGCATTTGTGATGTGTCTTTGTTCTCCTGAGCACTGATTTCTCAGTCTGACATTAGGGTGGATATGGAAGGGAGATGAGGTTTGGAGATAAGGTGATTCCCCCAGCACAAAGAGCAGTCCATGTCACATCAAGGCAGCTTAACTCCACCCTTCCACAGTTCCACTTAGCTTTGGCCACTGAGAACCTACCCCACACGTGGAATTTAACTGGATAATTTTAATCATGTTTGTAGGTGTGGAGTTTGGGGTTTTATTCCTGGAAGCAGAGAAAATCTCCTCACCTCCATCTGTTGAGGCAGCCAAGCACACGGAAGAAGCAGGCAAGAACAAAGAAACCATCTCCCTGGAGAGCCTGTAAGTAGAATTTGTAAATTCAGGACCTTCTGCAGTTGGGCATAAGGACTTGCCCCTAAAACTCATGCTGGCCAAACCACAGAACTATGAATTTTCAACTAAACCTATACTTTTTTCCCCCCCCATGGGCATTACTAAAATGGAATCTCCTGAGAAAAAGCCATTTAGACAAATTTTCTGACACATTCTGCCTAATACTGCCTACAGCAGGAAGCAGCAAGATTAGCATGGTAGAAATACCACCTTGTGGGAGAAATAAGCTCCAGGTAATGCCAGCACTTACATATGGTTGGCTATAACTGCTCCAAGCACATTTCAACTTCTGTCTCCATCAGGCTGGGAAATGATTGCATATATATTCATTTGATACAAAGAAAGTGGGCCCTTGGAAGGATTTTTTTTTTTTCCCTGTGAAAAATAAAAAAGGGTTGCTTTAATTAGAATCTACCAGCTAAAAGCCTGGTTTTGGAGCAATTGCATCAATTTTGTTCCATTAGCCACCATATGAAGCCGGATCAGGAAAGAACTTGATATGTAGTTGAAAAAAGAAAGTAAATGAGAACAGAACAACAAAAGCCACAGCCTAGAAGCAATCAAGCACCCAAGAGGATTGGAGGGGATGAGGAATGCCTCCCCTTATTGATGTATTTCATGCCTTTTCCCATGACTGCAGTGCACAGGCAAGCAGAGCAGTGACAGCCAGAGATGATGGGCTCACATGAAGCACACTCTGCAGCTCTGGTAAAGGCTCCATCCCAGTGATTCCTGCAGCTCCAAGGCAGCCACTCCAGATCCCCACAGGTGTGGGACAGATGTGTTTGCTCTCTCCCAGCTGCACCAAAACTGTCTGTACTGAGAGCACTGCCTGGACTGCTTCAGCCTCTTGAGGCAAAACTGTTATGGTTCCACCTGCACCAATTACAGTCCATGTATTCAAGGGTGCATAGATCAAACTTTTCCTCAAGTTTTAGATTATTCAGGCTTGCATGTGACAATGGCTGTGTCTTCAAAGTGTTCTGAAATAAACTAGCTGGAGGGCATGGACATGTTAAACAAGGGATTGTTTTTGCAAAAACTTTCTGTCAGTTTATTCAGACAGATGGGAAGGCTGTCCTCTGTGAAAGGCCCTGTTCTAGGAGCTCAGAGATGAAAAACAAAATGTAAATTCAACAAGTGAATATGCATAAGATGAAAACTTCACAAGACTATTTTATATTTAGAAACCTTTGCTTGAGAACATACCTCCCAACACCAGACATTTAAACTAATGAACCATCCAGACTGACACTACCTCTGAACCTTCTCATCACACCAGCTCAGCAAATTATGTCTCTTGGGAGATCTGGAGTTGACAGGAACCCTTCCCTCTAGGGCAGCAACCTAGCCAGCTCTAGATCTACCAGTGAAGCCCAAATCTGATCTGTTCTCCTCTTCAAATGTCAGACTGGGCTAATAAAACAAGATTTCTTTAGCTGAGCAGCACCCAGTGCTCTTCCCTCTCCAGTCAAACCCCTTGGGTCAGCCTGTCATTTGTTCTAAATCTTAAAAAAAACAGTAGAAACACATTTCACACTGACTCAAGTGAGGAACAAGACTGAAATTCAGGAGAAATTGGGCAGCACATGAAGAGAAAATATAGATTGAGGAGACTGGTGAATTTAGGACCCTGAGAAACAAATTTTTTGCAATGATTATTATTTACTATGCACAGTCTTGTCTGTAGACATCAAACCCAGACAGGGCTCATTAGTATGCAAAATAAATAGCTTTTAAACTGATATAGTTAAATTATGTAAGTCTATATAGCCACTGATTTTCATATTGGATCATTTTATTAAAGTATCCACACCAAAATTAAGAATTTTGACATAAATGTATGTCCACACAGACTACACTCTTATGGTTAAAGATGGTGTAAAATCCCTCTTCCATTATACTGATAATTTCTGGTGAGGTGAACAAGCCCAGGCAGGAGGTTATTTCTGGCTGCTGCACTCAGTCCTGTCATTCATTTTCTCTTATCCACTATTCTTTCCTGATACATTTTCTGACTACTCTGTCATGCAAACAAAACAGGAGTGTTTTCAGAAGGCTACACAAGACCTTTGCCACCTCCTTGTATAGATACCAGTTCCACTTGTGTTCTTAAAGGTCAGAGCTTGAGAAAGAATAATGAAAATAGGATTCAACTGCAAGAGTTGCACTATTTCAGGCAGTACAGCTCAAGCAGAAAAAAAGACATCACAAGTCTACTTTAAATAATAATTAAAAAGCCAACAAGAAATTACTATTTCCAACCCCAAATCCTCTTAATGACATCGAAAATTATCAGTGGAGGTAGATGAATTAACAGAACAAAGCCTATAGATTCCTATTCAGTGGTAGTTCCTGGCTAAGACACAGCCCCCTTTTCAGGCAGCTCTGTCTAAAAGGATGATGTTTACTCTTTTCATTTGCACAATGAAGAACTGAAGCAGACCAAAAACAGCCCACTGTCCAAAAACTCTGTCTCCATCAGTTCCTCTAACAGCATCATCACTGAACTGAGTATCTTTCACTAATTTGTTGACTGGACCATAAAGCAGAAATAGAATCTGTCACACAGAGAGAGCCTGGAAAACAAACCCAGATCCTCTGGATCCAGGCTGAGTTCTCCCACCCTACCCTGAGAACACTTTCATTGCATTTGCCCATGGTACTGAAATACTGGATTCAGTGAAATTGCTAATGGAGAACTTGGGAATCCAATTGAAATTTCCTATCATAAAAGAAAAAGTAGCAGCAGTGACAGGAAGTAACAGAAGTGTTTCTTTAAGTGACAGGACTGACATTTTGGTGATGTGAAGCCCTCCCACTGCTAGGATTTTGAAGTGCTGATATTTTATCATCAAATTGGAGCCCAGCTAGTAAGTATCAATAACATGAGAAACTCAGCAGAGAAACAGTGACCCCATTATATGTGAAAGAGCAGTGCTATTTTAGCTGAAGAAACATATGCTTTGTCAGCCTGGTAGTACATTGCAGGAGTTTGGATTTTCCTTAGGAAGAACCCTCACACAGACTCCTCTGTGAAGCTGCAGGATTACAGACACTGGATGAGTCTAGGAAAAGCTGGAGACACAGTTTCAGCTTCCATATGGACTGATTGTCCATAACCACACATAAAACTGCTGAAGACTGCAGATGAAATCCTGGCTCCAGCAATGTCAATAATTAAATTTTCATTAATTTCATAGGGGCCAAAAACTTTCCATTGAAGCTTTGGCTTTAGAAAACAGTTGATCTGATTGTGAAGTGTTTCCTACTAGATAAGTATGTCAAAACCACATGACAACAAACTGAACTGAGACCTGATATTTCATATTAGTTCAGGCAAAGTTGTGCTTTAGAAGAGTCTGCTGAAGTTACTGCAGTCTGTTCTCCAAAGCACCAGGCACAAGTGACATTGTGTCTCTCATTCACACTAAACACATACTGCCCAGTAATTTAACATCCAAATGCTTTTTAATGTTCATGAAACTGTTGTCTGTGCTTTTACCACATAGGAGTTGCAAGACCACCTGTGTAAGAGGACTGAACAATTGAGCTTTGTGTCCTAAGGCATCAGTGCTGATCTACACCATCCTCCCTCACCAAACAGCCACAGCTGACAGAAGTCTTTATAAAAGTCTGTCATCCCGCACAGTTTGTCCACTTTAAGTCTTTATAAAAGTCTGTCATCCTGCACAGTTTGTCCACTTTAAGATGATATTTTATCTTGGTCTTTGATTTTTCCTCTTTGTTCTGTTAGTGCTTCAGCATTAGAAGAACCCATTTCTTTAACATTATAAATGTCTTAGACTGTAATTCACTTTAGGTTCTGCTGTAGTATCACTGAACTCAACTACCAAACAGCCTTGTTTGTAAAATCTGACTTCAGAATCCATTCCTCTTATGCCTGCCAAGAACATTTGACACAGACTTGGGAACAGACCAGAGGCATTGCCTATGGATCTACTTCCTCAAAGAAGGGAGATAACCCTCAAACTCCAAGCAGTACTACCAGGAAAATGCATGCATGAGATGTGATGAAGAAAAAAGAAGCCCCAGAATAAGGTAAGTGTGTCCAGGCATCATTGCCAAGCTCAGCAGGTATGGTACAGAGCATACCTTCACTTCATCTGGCTTCAAATTGCTCCTTTTGCAGGCAATAAAATTACTGCAGAAATCCCAGGGAATAAACTGAGTTAACACTCCATTAAATAGAACAGACTTCCAATCCAAGGTAAGGACGTGCCCAGATTAAGCTAGCCCTGTACAAACTGGCCCATGGGTAACATACATCACTTCTACTGACTTATGGGCTGAAAGAAAGAAAGAAAAGAAAAAGCTGAGATGAATTTCTACAAGGTAAGAAAAAGATCTGTTCTTTGAAGCATGCTTAAACAGCACAATGTAGTCTTCCATAAACATTCTTTCTCCAGCTGAATGCACACCCCAAGGGAGAAAGCCTGGAATTTGTTATTTTACATATTTTCTTTTATCAGTAATGTGATCTTGCCCCTCATCCCCCTCCCACAGATTAAGCAGCCTTGATTTTATCCCTTCAGTTTGTTTTGTCAGTATCTGGCTTGGAAACTGGTACCAGAGAGAAGAGCACTGTTGCTGGGTTGATTTGTTGCCCCCATTTCCCAAAAGACAAGACAATTTAAAATACTTATTTCTATAATTTTGCCTTTTCTAAATACTTCACTTGCAGTACTTGTGAGCCCCTCCTAAGTCCACTGGATAGTGACATTCCAGTGACATTCATAAAAAAGACTTTATAAAAAAAAATCTTGGTGGAGCCACTTAAGTCAATTTTAGCTGGTTTTAAGCTGAAACAGCTCAGCACAAAGGAAGAGGGGAAGAGAGAGAAAGAAAAGCAAGACATACAGAAAAACATACAGATAAGGGCAACAGCATGAAGCCAGGAGTTATATTTTGATTGTCACGTATTTACTGACAGCCCTAGGTGCTGAAAAGGAGATAATTCTCTACAGTCTGTGCTCCCACAGCAACTCAGAGTGCAGTCTCGTGAAACTGAGAGCCAAAATGCAAGCAGGATACTCCAGAAAGGAGCTCCTGCTTCCCTTCATCTCCTCTCTGATCCTCTTGCTCACTTCACAAAAACCCTAGTGCTTGCCAGACTTCTACAGCAGCTCAGCCAGTTCACAAACTACAGACAACATTCTACAACAACCAAAAGCTGTGTAGTTTTTCAGTATTTTGATGCACTAGTGGAGCTCAGGGTTGGACAGGGGTGCTCCTGGCTGGAGAAAGGCCATAGAGAAGCAGCTGCCACCTTGCTGTACACCTGAGAGCTGGTGGGGCTGATGAAGTGTGAAGCTGCTGCAGGCTTCCAGAACAAAAACCAGCTCTGCAAAGACACGGTGCTGTGTAAATACCAACAGCTGCAAAGCTTCCATTCCATGGATTTATGTATTCATAGCTCCTGCTAGCTCCAAGTCAGGCAGGCTGATTTTGCCAACACACAGAGACAGCTTTAGCCAACCAGAAATCTTTATTACAGCCATCCTTGCAGTCAGAATGATGACCTCAAAGACAAGCTAACTCAGGTCATGTTTTCTATGCTGCTGTCCTTGTAACACAGGAATACTTGCTGAACCACTTTCACCCTGACAAGCTCTCAAAGAGTGGTAGGAAAAGAAAAATGTATCTGCATGAAACAAAGATATGAATCTATTAAAAAAAAACAGATACCAAACCCCTGAGAAACTGCCATATGCCTAGAACAAAACCAGGGAACTGACTTAAATTTTCACATGCAGAAGCTCTGGCTCCGGCCTTCACTGCCAGGCTTTCTCACTCTCAATCAGAGATACCAAGATGGATCATCAGAGGGCACTGCTCCCCCCAGGAGGAAACTGGTGAAGTGGACAGAGATTTCAGAGATCTGGAAATGCACATTTACCACATAACTGTGAAGTTCTGAAACGAGGGTGCAGCTGGAATTTCATTTTATATTTGCTACTCTTCCTCCTCAAAAGCACTTCAAGAATGTATGGAATTTGCAGGTTTGAATTCAAATTTACTGAGGCTGAAAACTCAACCTTTTGTGTACTGGCAGTAAGTGAACATTAACCTCAAGAAAAAAGGCAAATTCTGTTCTTGTATCCTTTTCTTCTGTCCTTATCCTACCATGTCCCTTCACAGATTTTTAGCAGGGTGAAGATAGAAAGCAATTCTTGCCACCTTCATCACAAAAGGAAAAAAAAAAAAGCTGTAAACAGAATTTGTCTCTGTGCATTTACATATGTCTGAGCCACTCATCATTAATGCCAGTAAGCAAAAGAAAATTTAACCCCTTCCTCCTGCATATCAAGTTCATACATGTGCCTAAAAGCCACTACACAGAAGTACTCCTACAGGAGCAGATGCTTTGTTGGGTAAAAGCAATTTCAGAGAACTGAAATCATTGGATGACCATGTCAACACTCTCCAGAACCAGCTGTTAGACACAAGGAATGCAGCCTTTGTTTTGCTGCATGTACAACATTCATCCTAAAAGCACCACAGTCCTTCCTGGGAAAGGTGTAAGATTAATTTTCCAGAGCTTTTCACTCTCCTGGACTCAGCCACCCTGCTGGCCTGCACCTTTGATAAATTTCCTGCTAATCTGCCCCCAGTCCAAACAGTTTACTTCTCTTCCTTCAACATTCAACACACAAACCCAACAGAGGCAGGAATTTAAAGTGTTATTGAGAAAAAGGAACTTCCTCTGAGAAGAATCCAAATACTGATACAGTTGTTAACACCCACTTTGGAGGGGGAGGGCTTCAAACAGTGTTTGTAGGCCTTGAATTTCAGCTGGGGATTTCTTTGCAAGTGTCTTGGGCTTAAGCAGTATTTCAAATAAATTAGATGAGGGAATTCTCTCTTGATTAACACTAGAAGAGATTTAATAAAACTAGAACTGCTGATATGAGATAGAAAGAGAAATCCCACAGGGCTATTGCTTCAAAACAAAAACTAGAACTCTGTCTCTGATTTCCAGCGAGTCAGGTATTCAGTGGGAGTAACACTGTTCCACTCAATTCTAGGAAACCAGATGGCATCTAGCAGCCCAGGATTTGGACAGGTAGAACTCTTTTTCATTAAGGTTTTAGAATCCAAATTTATAAACAAAAAGATCACATGGACTTCAGTGCACAGACATATTTCTATGGAAAAGTGAGAATGCCTTTTGCCTTCCAGAGCATGCATGACCATTCAGTAAACAGAATATTTAACAACTTTAGGAGAAGAGCCATTTCATCAATGGGAAGAGACAGCAGAGACCCTTACAATTACCTTACATCTTAGAATAACTTGCATTTTTACATCCTCAGACACACAAACCATTAGTGCTTGCACAGGAAATAGCAAAAACACCCAAACCTCCACAGCATAAGAATTACAGGTTAATTAATAAAACCCTTAAATAAGTTGAAGTATAAATGCTATGCCTTGTATTACATAATGGATGTGGACACTTCACCACACACAAAATGGTACAGTTCATACAAAATCCAGAGATTTTGCAATTAAGATAGCAAATCTTAATGTATTAACATTTTAAAAACCTCAGTACTATCAGCAATGAAGGAGAAAGAAGCAGCAAAACTCTTGATGGTTCCCAAGCAGAAAGATGCTATGGTAAAAGTAAAGGAGAGGCATCAGTGTAATCATGACTCTGAAGGGTTCAACTGCAATGAAGCAGAAGGTTAAAAAGACCCAATTTCAGATTCCAAATGAATCCACATTATCAACAGGAAGCTGCCTGAGCAGAGAGGAAGTGATTTCTTCCTCTAAAGAGCCTGAAGGCCTCAGATCCCCCCACTTCCCTTAGATGATAATTAATCATCAGGCCAATTGCCCAGCTGCAGAGTAAACAGGGGGAACAAACAGGAACAAACAGAGGAAGTATTACACCACATTGCTCAAATTGAGCATGATTTACCACCATCTGCTCCTGGTGCCACAAACAGGAGCACAGGTTACAGAGGAATGAGGTTTTTCTCTCGTTATGAACTCACTGCTGTTCTGCTCTTACTCTTTCCTCTGGGTGTGCACCTGTCTGGCTGTTCCTGTCTCCAGCTCCAAACCAGGCAGTGTCACATGGCAGCTGATTATCCAGTATCTTCACCATTACACAATTAGTGGTTTAAAGAATCTCCAAAGCATTCTAAATCTCAAGATAGTCTGTCCCAGGAAGAGGACAGTACCAAGCCTGTTGGTATAGACAGAGCAGGCATTAATCTGTCAACCAAAATAATGAGATGTGACCACAAAAGTAGCATAAAGACATGGCTGCTCACAGCACTGTGACCTCAGAAAGAGCATCAGCAGAGGCAGAAGTCATCCAAACTCCTCCACAGAGCACCTACACCAAGTACAAATGTCATGATGCTACAGTTTGCTTCATTCTCAGCCAGCAGGTGGGTAAAGAGAGGATAAAAATCTAGTAGGGGAAAAGAAAATCAAGTGGGGAGTTATGAATAGTTATCAATAGTTATGATACAGAAGGTTCTTAAAGAAAATCACTATGATGGTGGGAAATTAGGGAGGATAAAGGAAGACAAAGATGTAAAAAAAGGGATGAATGAGAGATGACATTTTTAAAGTTAGTCAAGTTGGGGAAAGACCCTGGCAACCATTAGTTATAACCAAAAACTCTGATGCTTTCACCATTGTAAGTAATAATCTAAATTCCTTCAGCTTTTCCAGAGGAAGACACTTAGGATGGAGAGGTGGAATTTCAAAGGTTCAAAGGTTAACATGGAATTGCCAAAATCTCTGAGAGCTATCAATGTAGCAATAGTTCTTTCATGAAAATGCAGTTAAAATTGAATCAGAATGGATTCAGCGTTGAACAATTTTAATGAAGCAGTGTCAAACAAGCACATCAACTTCTTAGAAACCAAGGAGCTCCAAAGTTTAATTACAAAAACATTGTACAGAAAACTTGGCATTTAAACAATTCCAAACACGTTAATCCAGCAAATGGATTCTGCTTTCATATATTTCTCTTAACATTTTTGCAAGTGACAAAATCATTTTATTCCTCTCTTCTCCTTGACACCCACTTCATTTTTTTTTAATCAGTCAACACTGAAAACTGTAAACTGAAGTGACACTCCGAAAACACTGGAAAGACAAAATCCATTTTTATAGGGTTAATAAACATAAATAAGAAGCTTCTTAATGAGACAAAACATCATCTGTCACATCATCAGTGAGCAAGAACTCAGTCTTCTCCCAGCTGCTTCAAGATGGATAATCCACCCCACCTCCTTCCTTGTGGGAAGAAGCAAGAGATTTGTCAGCCCCCAGCTAATAATATCACTTTAAATTTCCTATCCCACAACACTTGCATGCTTCTCAGCTGAGATGGATGAGCAGTATCCATGAGCAGATTTCTGTAAGCAGGCAGCCTGGAGCCATCTGACCCTACTGATGGACTGCATATGTTACAGCCTGGAAGTGCATCCTACATTACATGGAATTTCTGGAGTCTTTATGGGATACAACTCCAGGTGTTAGGTAGGATGCCACAGACAGAACTTCAGGATTTTGTAAATCAGTTTTTGGCTATGCAGCGCATTTTGGCCACTTCAACAGAGAGTCAAACATCACCAGTTCTAAAAAACCAAGATACATACATGAGATGAAGGTGTAGGTGCTTCTACTGGAGGCATTAAAAACCTCTAGGATTTACAACATTCTTTTCAGAACACACTAAAAAAGTTCATGGCAGCATCAGCTGGTCTCATCCATGCTAAGGAGAGTGGAAGTCAATGCAGCAAACTGAGGTTCCTTTTTGTGAAGTCTTGAAAGCAAAACAGATAACAAGAGAAAGGAGTTTCCTCCCTGAAGGAAGACTTGATTTACATGGAAATCCTTGCTTCTTGGCTACAGCAATAACCCCAGGAGTAAGCTGAGACCTGGCATAAAGGCGCTGACCTGAAGATGGCTCCAGGCCAGCACGACGTCCATGTGTACAGCGCAGGAAAAGAAGAAATTGGTTTTTAATCTTCAAAATATTTGTGTCCAGGTACATGAAAGTGATGCTGACAGCAACACAAGCAACCTCCACATCACAACAGGGAATCTTAACACACGTCATGAGCAGGAGCAAAGAGATTGTCACGTGGGAGCAAGAGCATTTCAACCACCCCCATAAAGCCCAGAGATGTCCAACAAGTGCTGAGCCAAAGTCAGAACCAACACTTTGACAGGAAGCAAAGGGCAGGGAAAGTTTTGCATAAGCCAGTGCAGGCAGTGGGTGCCCCAGCTCTGCCAGGAGGTCTGGTGTAGCTCTGCAAGATCAGACTCAAACATGCAGAGCTCTATTCAATGCAAGTGAAAGGCCATTTAGGTCAGCTGGTGCACAAAATGCTGAATGCCATGGGCTCCATGGGCAGTACTGGACTGTACAAAAGGTGAGAGCAGAAACAAGCTGCAATGCTGAGTTCTGTGGGCTATGTGGAGCTAGTTGCTAATAACCTTCTCTGCTCTAATAATTCATGCAAAAATATATGTGCTGCTTCCAGACACATTGATTCCCAGCACAGCAATTTCAGGAGGGCAGGAGGGGAAAAAAAATGCAATCCTGTGCCCATTTCTCTTTTTATAGAAAACTGCTTTCCCCATGAGATCATTCTCTCAAAAACAAAGCAGTAACATTAAATTAGACTGAACAAGGTATCAGATGAAGGGCAAGCTTTGTGGGTTTAGTCTAAACTGAAGAATCCCATTTTCCCTGCTGAGAAGAACTAATGTTTCACCTTCTATCTTGATTTCCACTGATCTTTGTGGATAGTAAAATGCTCCAGCAAACGTTTTCAAGAGATGACAGGAGACCTTCACAGAAGAGCAGGATGCAATGTGCAAGAGAGGTGCTTGAAGAGAGGGGAGAGAAGAAGTCTGTCTCATAGTAGAATCAAGTCACAAAGCATCAACCACAGCCAGTCTCTAGCAGGGGCAAACTCACATTGTAGGAACTGCAGGCTAACACAAAAAAC
Source organism: Molothrus ater (assembly GCF_012460135.2). NCBI lineage: Eukaryota > Metazoa > Chordata > Aves > Passeriformes > Icteridae > Molothrus > Molothrus ater. Next base: position 4,048,892 of record NC_050490.2, read on the forward strand.
CCCCAGGATTTTGCTTAAGAAAAGCTCCTATAAACATAGCAGGAGGACAAGACAGTGCACCAAGAAAAACTCCCTGTTAGAGCAGAGAACACAAGCACTGCTATCCAGTACTGCAAGAATCAGGGAACAAGATCAAAAGAAGAGAACTGAAGTGAAGGAAGGTAACCTCACAGGATAAACATGAAAACAAAATAAAAGACACTAGAAGACATTAGGCAATATAACACATCAAAGTTATTACTACAACATATACGCTGACTCCATTTCACAAGCCGAGATTTCATCTCCACAGCCAGCCAGTCCACAGAACACAGGCACCCTCACACCCAGCAGAATCCATAAAAAACGTAGATTGCACAGAAGTTGCATGCTCTTAAATGGTCACACAGAGGACAGTTCCAAATGCTTAGTGGGCGGTGTCCGTGGCTTCTTAACATCTCTTAATGCATTGATCTGTTTGTCTCCCTGACAAATCACCCAGGCAGGGCCCAGCACAAACCTGCCCTCCTGCCTCCCACCCCAGGCTTTCCCCCATGGCTTCTTATTCCACACTGGCCAAAAAAATTTTGTAAAGCTTCCCTGGGTCACGAGACCTGCAGACGAAACAGAAAAATAAGGGTTAGAAGGCTACAATCTGCCAGGACCAAACAGGCACCATGACAGGGGTGTGGGGTGTTTGATCTGAAAACACAACACTCAGGATAGTAAAGCAGCCTCTAGAGACACAACCAAACTGAGTTGCTGTTTCCATCCAGTGCTCCCCATATACTGTTTGCACAAAGAAGTTTTTACCATGCAGTACAGAAAAACCAAAATATTGACCAGTATAATCAAATATCCCTAAACACAATGTACAAAGCCACCGAAACCCACCTCAGATCTGTGAAAGAGTTGTTTTCAGGAGCGTTATGGGCACAGTTTTCTGTGGTATTGATTTGTGATGTGTCCCAACCTCAAACAGAGACCACTTGGTTGACGGAGATAACATCCAGCATTAATATACACATATGCACACTAACAAAGGGACACTGGTGATGACAGCTTGTTGATACAGTTTATCATGTGCCAGATGAACCTTTTATCCAAAGCTTCCTTGTTTTCCAGGGAATCTCTATCATTTTCTAGATTTGCATCCAACAAAACCCAACCTTCTTCCTTCCAAAATTTAGTCTCAAAATATAATCAGTGCCAAGTGAAAGTCAGTGTAATTAACAGTCCCATTAATTATTTGATCATTATATTCCATTACAAGCATGTCATTGACCAGTGAAACTATGTGATTATTAATCCCATTTTTGACTGCGTCACACTGTTTTGCTGCTGAAAAGAGAGAAGGCATTGGTAGGAAAAGAAAGGAAAGAAGTACTATTTTTCAAGTAGAGGTTAGAAAGAAGAATTTTAAAGCAAGAATTACTTTTTCTAAATCAATTACAGCCAAATCTAGCCTATCCAAGAAAATTATATGTTTAGGAACACAGGAATTGTCCATCCTTTAGGAAAGATGAAGCCACCTGGCAAGAGAATGAAAGTCTAAATTTTAGTAGCTTTGTGATATGATTTTTCTAGCAAGGTGCTTAAAGGACAAATATCCATTTCTGGGCCTGGCATACCCTTCTAATAACTGATGGATGAGAAACTGCTCTCCCTGTTAGCCATTCTGTAAAACCTCCCCTCTGAGGTTTTCTCTCTCTGAGCCTGAGAACTAACTGAAAACAGTATACAAAAAGGAGGAGGTTGATGAGCTGCTGAAAAATCCCAGACCTGGATCGACAAGCTGTTCCCTTCACAAATAGCAGCAGTAAAGGCACTTCTTTATTCTGCTGGGAGCTCAGTCATCTCTTAGAACTACAGTGTGTTCCATCTGGCTACCCTCCTGAAGGACAATGATCTCCCAGCTAAAGCCACACTATAATGGGAAATGTGTAATTAACTGTTCTACACAGCACCACAAAAGGTCAGAACCAGAAAGGATGAAAAGCCCCGTCTTCATATTTGCAGATGGCACAAGGCAGCTTTATTTGCATTTCTAAACACTATTCAAGACATGTACAGTAGATCTCTACATAATAAATGCCTGAAGAATGAAGGTATGCACTTTGTTAAAATAGAAATAGGCAAACTCCTCATGGCTGCCTAGTGCTGTGCATCATGGGCAAGTGGGGGAGTGAGAGGTGTGGGAAATGCAAAGCAGCACAGTAATGCAGAAAGACTGGTATTTACTTCTTTGTTAATTTGTTTTTCAACTCTGTTCTCTATTACAGTTTTCCAAGCTGTTAAACAGCAGCAAAAATACAGAATCATGAGCTCAATAATAATCTACGCACATGCCACATAAACATTAGTCTCAGCAAATGCTATGTACAGCTTTGCATCTAAGCCTTCCTCATTACAACAGCTTGACTACAGGTGCCACTGAGCAGAGGTAGAGCATTTTCAATTTATAACAGAATTGAGTTCACCTGTAACCTCTTGAGACAAATAGAATTTCCCCATGGCCATCAGTTTCTACAATTACTGCTAAAATCTTCAGATTTACTTCACTCAAGAAAGGAACCTTCTTCTAAATTAGTCACCCTGTTACCATTCCGTCAGAACTCTTATTCACCTTATACAAATACATAAAGATCTTGGAGCTAAAGGGAATTTCAGAGCCCTTTAATGCCGTGGAATCCTTTCAACCCAATTTGACTTTCATTAAGACAACCTGCTCCTGCAGCTTTGAGGAAGAAAGCCTTTGGATTGTACAATGTAGTGATCAGCAGAGGCCTCAGCAGCAGAACAGGTGCCAAAGGCAGGGAGCAGGCACCAGGAGCAGCCTGGCAGAGAGCACTCACCCCGTCACTAACGCTCCAGCCTGTTGACCACGTCCCGCACAGTGGCGATGAGGTTCTCGTTCTCCTGGGGGTTGGCCAGGATGATGCTGTGCAGTCTGTTCATGTAGGAATCGATCGTTTCCATCGTGGGAGTTTCCCCACTGCCTACGGTCAACACAGTGGAATGAGCCACAAGAGACTTGCATGACCACAGCAAATTCAAAAAAGTTAACACTACGCTAAGGGTAATTTGTGCCAACTCACAAACTGCTATAGGAGGTGATTCTGCTGTGCACCACCTCTCGTGACAGATTCTGCTAAACAATGTCCTCCTAACTCCACAAAGTGAGTAGTTCCAAGGATATCAGGACTAATGAAGCATGGCTCTCTTTTATTTGGGTCTCATAGTTGACTATAACAAACTCTTTCAGCTGGGCATTCATAGAATCTAAGCAGGTTCCCTGGCAGCTGACAATACAGACACAGCCCTTATTTTAATCAAGGAACTTGCACGTCCTGTCTATTCTATTCAGTAACGTTTTCATAAAACAAGTGAAGGAGAGCCAGGACTGAATATGTGTCTCACTTTATTAGGAAGAGTAGGAGCAATAAGAAAATAAATGTCATGTTGAAATAAAGCACTGACTCTACACTTCCCCCTGCATGCATTTTAGTATTTCATTATCCCATGCAACAAAAGCTCAGAAATGGCCAAGAGCACAGAAGTACGAGAGCAGCCTGTGGTGGTGTTCACAGGGGTCTCAGGACAATGGAAGAGACAAGAATCTTGTCTCCATGTTTCAGAAGGCTGATTTATTATTTTATGATATATATTATATTAAAAGAAAATGATATATTGAAACTCTACTAAAAGAATAGAAGAAAGGATCAATCAGAAGGCTAGCAAGGAATAGAAAGGAGTGGAATGATAATAAAATCTTGTGACTGACCAGAGAGTCCAAGACAGCCAGACTGTGATTGGCCATTAATTAAAAACAACCACATGAGACCAATCAAAGATGCACCTGTTGCATTCCACAGCAGCAGATAATCATTGTTTACATTTCATTTCTGAGGCCTCTCAGCTTCTCAGGAGAAAAAATCCTAATGAAAGGATTTTTCATCAAACATGTCTGTGACAGCAGCCCACGTGTTCTCAGGCCACAGCACGACACAAACACGAGCAGTTCCTTTTCCCAGGCCCACCTGGCAGCGGGACTGCAGCGAAGCTGCTGGTGAGGGCCTGCCTCAGGCTCTCCAGGTGCTGCTGCAGCACCGTGTTGCGGCTCCGCTCCTGGATCACGTCCACCTCCAGCTTCTCCACGGCCGTGCGCATGCTCTCCACGTGCTTCTGCAGCGCCGCATTCCTCTCCTCAAACTCCATGTTGGATTTGCGCAGCTGCCGCAGCTCCGCCTCACGGGCTGCCAACATCAACCCATCCCAGAGAGTCAAAAAACTGCTACAAACATCTCTAGGACCAACAGGCAATGAGACAGAATGTTCTGGAGTGCTCAGCTGATAATTACAAATGGTGCCGTTGTGGTTTATAGATAAAGAGCATCACATCATGGAGTGACAAGAGCACCTACAGTGGCACTTGACAGAGATCATTCCTAGAGACAAAGTCAACTAGGAAAACATTCAAAGCATCAGAATGGAAATGAATGGGGGAACTGATCAGGGAGGAAGACTGCAAGACTGATTTCAAATGCAATCAGCATGACAAAGTTTAGTAGCAGTGCTAAGAATCTTGCAATCAAGATACCAGTTACAAAAATAATCTTCTGTTGACCACAGAAAGTATCTGAATCTAAATTCTGTTCAGTCAGGAAAGTCTTCAAGAAATCTGGCAAAAAATACTCAACCTTGAGACACACAGATATGAAAACTAAACAGAGTAACAGAAAATATATCAGTGTAATCTTCCACATATGGGGGGAAATAAAATACTGCTAACCAGCCTGATCACCACCAGGATACATTTTTGATATTTCTTAGTCCTATAGAACAGTAGACAAACCTTGAACTGGCTGGAATAAACATCAGAAACATTCTCAAAAAGGCTAATTTGGGAAGACAATGCCAGGAAAAACTGCTTTTCAGCCATTGTGTATATACAGAGGTAAGGTAATAGCAGAAACTATACCCAAGTCTTTACGTGAGCTGAGATGGGAGAGTGCAAGGACCCTTCAGCTGGACAGCATTTGCCAAGAATTTTGGAAAAGCAAGGAGGAAAGCATCCTGGAAAAGTTAAAATTACCTTTACTATGATTCAGGAACTCTTCTGTGAAGATTGGGATATCAAAGACAGATCTCTCCTTTGTATCTGCTTCTTTCTACAACAGAACAAATAATAGCATAGTTAAACAGTTTGTTTTCAGGAATTCATTGAACTGTTTTGATCATGAGAATAAAAGGCCAAGGAGACCAAAAGCTGAGGCAGCTAAAAGCTGTATGGATTAAAGACACTTCCAGCTCCTACCAAGAAAGGCCAAAGGAAGTGTCTTAGATTTTCAAGATATAGGTTTAATCAAACCATCATTAAGAAAGAACATACAACATACTAAAATACATTCTTTCATCCTAATGACATTATACCTAAGAATTATTCATTATTATTTTAAATTATATTATTAGAATTATATTATTATTATTATTATTGCTATTATTATTATTTTAAAAACTATCTGAATGCATTCATATTTTCCACCATCAAGCAACTGACACATTCTGAAATATTCTTTACAGGAATATCAACAAACAGGAGACAGAGTGAGCAAAATGCACAATAAGTTTCATGGCTCTTGGCCTTTCAACACCAAAGCAAAAAAACAAAAAACACTTGTAAATCAGGAAATGCTCTACAACATAGTCAAAAAACTGTACATAATGTGATTTGACTCAAGGCAAAAATCCCCTACTATAACATACTTCAGTCACCACTTCTAAATCAACAGGAATTAATGCTTGTTTTAGCACCTGAATCATTACGGACAAAGCCAATGCAAATTTGGTTTGATAAACTGCAGCAACTACAATCAACCTGTAACTTAACACAGAAATGAAGTTATGCAGGAAAGAGTGTCTGTGGAGAATAAAAGCTTTTCACAACTCTCAAACACCATAGCTGATAATGAATCACAAACTCATCATCCAGAATTGCAGTGTTACACATGACTGGTGTCCTCCAGCAGACAACCCCAATGTCTGACAGCTGATAAGGGAATTCTGGCCCTGAGTTCAGAGCAGCACGGTGCTGTCTGCCACAGAGGGGTACCTGAATGCCAGCTGACAGCCAACCAAGACAGACAGGACTAGATGGAACTACAGCTACTCTGTTTCCCCTGAGGAGACAGACTGTCCATTGATTGCCTTTAAAGATAAGCTGGCTTTTATTGTGTGGCACAATTACAGCTGAGGAGCTCTCTATTTACTGAGTGAGAATTCAAACCTTACTTGGCCTGAATCAGCTGGAGACACATGAGAAACAGGGGAGACTGGAGGGAAGGGCAACTCTTCCCAGCTCTGTGAGGCACAGTAGGATTTATTTAGGGTTTATGATCATACGTGCTTTTCACTGAAGTTTTTGTACATGCTGCTACAGGGCAAATGTCTCAAGAGTATATTTAGAAAGAGAAGACATACACAGAAGTGTGAATAATGCATTTGTTTTGTCTGAACACTGCCTAGATGGCTAAGAATTAATTTCACCCCAGAATCCAGGATCTCAACACTAATGTGCACCAAGAAATGTTGGCAGTTATGAAGCTTGGTTAGAACACTTATAAAACATCCATTTTAAACATTCTAATTTGTGCTCACTGTTACTACCTGTGTTCAAAGAGCCACTGGTTTGGATCATCACTGGCTCCTACAGAATAGATGGTGGAGGAGACAGAACTGCCAGGAGAAGATATTCTCTTTGCAGCCCTAGGTTGGCAAAGGTTCTTCAGATAAAAACCAAAAAAATTAAGGCTTTAGATGTAACTGCCCAGCCTCCAAAAGGCAAGAAATTCTACTAAGCAGAAGAGTGATCATTAAAACCATCAGCACTCTCCCATTACAAAATACATTACCCAGCACATAAAAGATCCTCTTGAGAACCCTGAAGTACTTAAGCCACTCTGAGGTTCACTGAAGATTAAAATCCTAAGGCTTTGATTACCTCCTACTGGAAAGGACCCAGTCTGTTCAGTTCACGTATCATTTAGTCATTCCTTAAACCAAAAGACAATCAGAATTCTTTCTATCATTTACCCTAAATAAGACTGAGATGCTTCAAGAGTCAACAATCTCATCTGGTTATTAAAACTGGGGCTGAACTCTGAAGATTCTGCAATGAATCAGGCTTGAAGTTCTTAGAGACTTGGTGAAGTATGGTAATGAGACAGCTGAGACTTTGGGGGGTTTAAGCTCACCTTTGCTGCCATGGTCAGGCTGCAGACAGTGGAAGGAACAGATATAATAAATGTACTACTCCATTAAGTGTTTTCAGAGCAGGTACCACGAGGCAACCCCTGCTCTCAGTCTGTGTGCACAAACCTTTGAAAGCTTTCCAGTAACAAGTGTAACTGAGTGCATGATGCCAGACCCACTTGGAATCAAGCAGCTTGAGGAAATAAACAAAAACAGAACAATGGAGAACAATTATCCAGGGGTTTAGTCACTGCTGATGACAATAGTTCCACTGTATATTGCTATATGTGACATTTATGAAACTAGAATTTGAAGGAAGAAAAATGTTCTATTTCATGCATATAGATGAGCTCAGGGGACAGTATGTGCATGTTTTTCAAGGCAATATCTATTATAAGTTCTCTCTCATCCTTTAGTTATATTTTATTATAATCAGTGTTTGAATTGCCCATCATGAAACTCTTCAGAGGTCAACTCTGTGTACAATGTTGAAAATATCTTCAACACTGACTCACAGAAACTACATCAATAAACACTTAAGTTGAGGAAGGGAAAGAAAAAAGCTTTCTTTGACCTTATTTTCTTATATTCTCTCAAGAAATAATTTCATCAGCTTGTACCTGCTAATCACAAACACAGCAACAGAAGTCAGTGTGGACAGGAGAAAGCAGCAAGATGACAAAGAGCTTTAGTCTCACTTCCAGTTACAACTTGAGCAGACACTTCTAAAAGCAATCTAAGCTTTTCTGCTGATTCCCACCTATACAAGATTATAATACTTGACTTCCCTGACAAAAGATGCAAAAGCACATCAGGTGATAAGCATGTGGGATTTTATAAATATAAAGGTGAAAAACACCAAGTAGTCAAAGGCACAGTTCAGAGTAGGATGTCTGACTGACTGACAGGTTGATGTTCAGCTGTATCTGATGAAGCTTAAATGTCCTACGGGGTGAGGAGAACTCATTTTTTACTGCATTTATGATGTGAAACATCAGCAATGATAGCTTGAATCAGAAGGGTAAGAGGGAAGACTCCAAATTTGTAGATTGCCACCTGTATACAGGTTATGTAACGTTCACAGTCAACCTAGAACTTGAAGCCTCCAGTTTTTGTACAATTAGAGACAAACTTGGATTCAGTGACTGTAGAATCAGAAAACTTGGGGACCATGTACTTCTAAAGGATAATCTCACTGCAAGCACTTCCTTCAGGAGTTAATAAAAGGCATATAAAAAAACATGCTACCAAAACATTGTCCTGAAAGTGAAAGGTACTTTCCTTCAAGACCAGTAGCTGCCTCTCAGCAGTGCTCAGCCTTGTCACTATTGTAATGAACACATTAGAAGCAAACTGGATTGCTTTCCCAAGGCAAAAAGCCTCACAAAGAAAAACAGATCTTTCAGAAAGCCCTATTGCTTACAAGTGAAGAGGCTGTGTATAATCAAGATTTTTTCCCCTGCTCTTTGTTTGCAATTTATTGGTAACCATTACAGAAGCACTGTGGCCCTAGGTAATACAACTGGAGAAAGCTGCAGTGTTTCAAGGAGAGAGAAACCACAGTCAGCCAGGACACACGAGATTTGTGCTAAGATGCCTGTGCTGTAGCTGATGAGCTCCAGACATTATCACTCTGACATTATATGCAGAGGGCAAGGGAGGGCAGGAGAGGGTTTAAGCCAGAGATTTTCCAATTATTTGGTTGCTTTACCCATTTTCTTCTCAAGGAAGCCACAAGCATTTGTGTTATTGCAAAAAATTAGTACCTGAAAACAGCCACCTAAAGGTGCTGACTTGGCAGGCTTATGGAGGTCTCACACTATTTTTAGGTTCTTAACATTGCATTACAAAACTGACCAATGTTTTAAGTATATACTCTGCTCCATTCCATCATTTGTACCTGCCCAAGACTCATCAAATTTAGTTTTGTCATACCAATGAGTGTAAGAATACTCAGTCATTTCTAACTTTTCAAAACCTGCATTAGGAAGAGTTCCTTCCTTACTAACCTGCATTAGTAAGGAAGAATTCACAGTCAAGTTCTGATAAACTGGGTTTTGACTTCACTATAAGTTTTTTTCACCTGAAAGTCTACCCAGTGATGTAAATGTAGAATTAAGAGGTTTACCTCATGATCATGAGCTGGCTGTCTTGCTCCATCTGAAAAGGAAAACAAGCAAGAAGTCTCTCAAAATAAACAAAATTTAAGAAAACAAGCAAAGAATTAAGGCAGTTACACAACTCTAATTACACAACAATTCTAGACAGATTTGTGCAGCTCTCCTACAAAGCCACAGAGAAGCTGTGCCTAACTTTGATGCTCTTAAAGCATATCCTCCAACACAATCTAGACACAGTGAAATTCACCTAAGTCTAATTCCCTTTACACACAGCTGAGGTAAATGCCACAGAAAGAACACTTTCACTTTTTAACCAGGCTCTAAATCCAAGGCTTTCAAGGAGTGTCAGGCTGCGTGGCTGGCAGGGAATCTTCTATTGTTCTAGTTAGGCACATACTTTTGTCCCATTCAATACCTTGTCTGTGTGATTTGCCTTTTTGTCTGTCCTGTGCTTTCCTGCTGAAGACTTTGTAGGCTTCAGTCTTCTGGTACTGCTCCAGCTCCCGCATGTAGCGCTCCTTGTCTCTGTCTGCTTCATCCAGGTAGCGCTGAAACAAAAAAGTCCCAGGGTTTCAGGGAGTTCCCTCCCCTTCGGGAGGAAGGGAAGAAAAACAACTTGTCAAATGAAGTGCTGATCCATTTCACCTATGCAAACAGGAGAGGAGTGAAGAAACAATGAGGTGCAAAGACATAAGATCTCTGGATAAATTACTGTATTCTGGTGTCCCATTTTCTCTCTCTTTTTTATAATAACTGTTCTCTTAATTTTTTTTTGTTAGGCCTAGGAGTAACTTGCTACTCTACTCTACTGAACATTACCAACATGTCACAGACCAGACACTTCAGAATTCCTGTTCTGTGGCCAGGAGGAAGTGCTGCCAAACCATACCATCTTATCAGATGATAGATCAGATGATGCTTTATGGTTCAGACCCATAACAGTGGAGTTCCAAATACACACTTGTTTTCAGGCCCCACAGACAAAAAGCACCACCAAAAACTTGGCACATCTGAGAGGTGAGCAAAACATCATGGCTATTGCAAAGAGCAGTGTAAAGATGAAAGAGCCTGGTTTTAATTGATATAATCTATCTGCTTTTTAGGTAATAGAAAACTTTTTTAAATTTATATAATCCGTCTGCATTTTGGTTAACAGAAACCTTTTTTTATTAGCCTGAAGGTATTTCACACATCTGCAAGACAGAATGAGCTTAGCTGGAAAATTCTTTAAGGGAACTGATGAACTGAAAAACATTTAATGAATGGTCAGAAGGCTTACTAATGGGATCCTTTCAAGAAAAAAAGTCGCCTTCCCAATTTTTTCTCCAAATGAGTTTAAAATTCAATGAATGTAAGAATTAAATCAGTGAACCTTAGTCACCTAGTATTCTCTAAATCATCAAGGTAATACCTGTAAGTTATGATTTCCATACATTTGCAACAGATGACAATAGTAACATGCTGGATTGAGCTGCAAATTTGGTGATGCTTTCGGGTTGGCACTGCTTTTGGACATGTTATTTCTCTGTAAGATATTCTTTTTTTTCCACCTCCAGCAATGCGTTGCTGAAAGGGCTCAGCAGTCTTCCCTTGACCTGCTCTGAGTTAGAAACTTACAGCTTTACTTGAGGACAGATTCCCTGGGGATTTAAAAAGCAGCATACAGAATAGAGATTTGAACTCAATTTCCTTTTTCAGGTTAAAAATCTGCCTGACACATGATAAGAATATGTTAAAGTGCAGGGGACAGAGGGGCAGATGTCTTTTACCCTTCTCTCCCAGCAGACATTTTCACCACCACACGACATCGTCTCCGTGGATGTAAATTTCCAACCTTACACAGGAGCAATCTTGACTTTTCTCTAAGCAACATCATTCTCACTATCCCTGCTACCAAATCAACTGCTTTGCCTTGCCACATATTTTCCATTATGGTTCGGTCACAGTGCCTATGCACCATTCTGTATCATCTCTGTAAGTGGTATTCTACAAGCTTAGCAAAAAGCAACAAAAGGAAATCTTGTTTTTTTGTGTCATCTGATTTTTCATTACACCCTTAAGGTATTTTTAAAAGTACAAATATGAAGATCAAATTCATATGACAGCATTCAGAAGCACTGTGATTTAAAAACTGCTTTGCAGAAATCTCCAACTGGCAATCAGGAGTGGACAGTGAGACATCCATTAGCAATTAACCCATTAACAAGGTTCACTCCAGAAAGTCCTAAAAACCATCTCAAACACGGCCTTGGAGCTTCATTCACTTGTCAGATAGTGCAGAAGGCCACAGGACTCCCAGCTAGGAGACATCACATTCCATGACTTTGGCCTTACAAGTCTCAGATGTATCTGAGTTGGTCCAGCAGAGTTACATCCATGGATCACATGAACTGTGGGATGTCTCATTAGAGCAATGCCCCCATTCTGGATGTATTCTTGCATTACCTACAGGACACAGCTCTCCTCAAGTCACCCCTGAAGCAGATGCCATGGCCCTGCCAGGACCCATCATGTGAACCTGTGGCCCTCATTTTGAAATATCCTCCTAAACACGATTTCAACCAACAGCCTGTGTCACCTTCCTCACTAAAGAACATTCCCATGTAGCAGCAAGGACAAGGAAGTGCAGAGGTACCCGCTTCTCCTCAGGGGGCAGCTTGCTCCACTCATTGCCCAGCATCCTGGTGATCTCAGGGAAAGGCACCTCCGGCCGCTTCGCCCGCAGCTGCTCCCTGCGCTCGTTCATGAAGCGCACGTACCCGGTCAGGGGCGACTTGGGGGCATTGCTGTCCCGCAGGGGTTTCTTCCTCTTCCTCCCTTTGGCCCAGCCTCCTCGTTTGGTTCTTTGCTGCTGCAAGATGAAAACGAAGGTAATTCAGGCTGAGTGAAAATAACCCCCTCTGGAAGGAATAAACAACTTCATTAGGAGTACATGGCTGCAATCCTCTCCATGGATGCAGCTTTCCAACCCTACTTTAGAGATATCCTGACTTTTGCCTAAACAAAGCCAACCAAGTCTCACTGTGAAAAAAAAAGTAGCTTACAGTTTCTCCCAGTCCACAGGGACAAGAAACTAACATTGGCATCAACTTCTGATTGTAAAATCACAGGGACTGATAATCCACAACATGATCATCTCAACTAATGCAACTGCAAATATTCTTTTATTACTTATTTGCTTGGTTTCAGTTATTCTCACCCTCACATACCCTCCCCTGCAAGTCATTTACTTCAATAGGTTTTTTGGAGAGATTTTGTGTACTAGTTAATAATAGATAAGTAGTCATTTTGCACCTTCCAGATCTTTGTCCTTCATGCACAATGTGCTCAAAATGTGGCTGTAAAGACAGTAAACAGGCTACTCTCATCTGCTAAGTAGATTGCCTTTCCCAGTAACCCCCTCCAATGGAGCAGCAAACAAACTCCAAAAGGAGGCAATATTGTAAGATGTGTCTGAGACACACTTGTGAGTTCACAGGAATAACAACATTATCACTCATCCTCTTGGCTTCAAATTATTTCTACAGCAAGCTCTGGACAACACTATTTTCTAGTGCTATGTACATACAACTATTTTCAATACTTCTAATCTTTCCCCAGATCAACATGTTCCTGCCATCATGTTACTTTTTGTTTCCCTCCTGGAATTTTATTACTCAATTAAAAAAAGGACCTCACAGCTGAAAACAAACTACAAGGGAGAATATCAGATACATCTATCAAAAAAAAAAAAAAAAAACCAAACCAGAAAACCCCAAAACCACTTCCTAGTGCAACTTCAGGTCCTTCATGATTTAGTCACCAAAAATCAGTGTTGGATGGTACACAAGGTATAGTCTAAAGCAGTAAAAATACAATGGTTTTAAAGACCTCAGTTACTACCAGAACATTACAATGGTCTCACTTTGCTGGCTCACAAGAGAGAAGATCATTTGTGGCAGTTGAAGATTCAGTCCTGAATGCAGCACGAGCCTGTGGGCCCCTCTGGCTAAGCTGAGACCCATGTGCTGCTCTCTGCACAGTCCAACTGCCAGCTATCTGTGTGCAGCTGTGCAACACAGGAGGAAATTAGGGAATCGGAAGATGAACATGGCAAATGGATAAAAATTTGTGATCCTATTAAAAATAAAATCCGAGCAGGTAAGACAATATAATGACAAAATTCTATGCCTTTGCTTCATTGAAAAGTTACTATTATTTCATCTCACCTCCTCCTCAGGCTTCTGCTCAGTGGTTTCAGCAGCATTAGAAGACTCATTTTGCTGCTGCTGAGCCTGTGACAAGTCCTCCACCAAATCTGGGTTATTTGCAGGCTGTGAAGTTCCACCACTGAATGAACTCTCTGAATTAGCTAATCTGAAAAAGCACAGAAGTGGAAAACAAAAAATTTAATCATCATTCCTAAATCACTTCCTCCCTAATCTTCTAAAACATGTAAAAATGTTGCAAATATATTCATTCTCACACTAGCAAGAAAAATGGGATTTAGAAGTGATTTTTGAAGAACTGGCTGTTCCATCCAAGCAACCACTATAACTACCACAGCTCCCATGGACTTTCAGACCCAGTTTGATTTTTAAAGTGGTATTTTGTTTCATTTTTGGTGAAGCATTTGCTCACACAAACAACTCACAGGCAAGTGAACGTTTGCATCAGAAACCAGTCAGCGTGAATCTATCCTTTTTCAGAAGTACCATAAGGAATTTGAAATTAAAAGTTTAATCATCAACCAAGATACACCTTTCTGGATGTATTTAATATATTTCTCCACAAATACATGTAGAGATCTGTGATTGGGTATGATCTTGGCTTGAACTTCATTCCACATACTCTCCTGTTCATCCACATGGGTATTTAAACACAATTATGACTAGGTCTCAACAGGCTCCAGAATGGCCCTAATTTAATTTTGCTGCAAGAGTTGTATCAATCTACCTTATTTCAAAAAAGGGCAAGATGGCTGCAGGCAAAAAAGAAGAGCAAACGTGCAGAAATACTTCTGAAGGTAGACTGACAGTGCTGAACACATATTTTGGGGCAATAACCCCATGGACATTCTCAGCCCTGTGCTCAGTAGGCAAATTAATGTAAAATTTTTGGACTCATCTCAGATTCTAAACCCTTTTTGAGACTAAAGAATACTTGGCCTTACCCCGTTACATTCATGAAAATTCCTTTAACAGCAGGATATGCTTCAAGTCTCCTTTGCTCATTTATTCCACTCTAAAGCTACTCATGGCTATGGCAAATTTTAAATATTCAAAATACCTGTTCCTATTAATGTAGACTACAGCTATAAAAATTTGATATATATTAACAGAATTGTTATTTGAATGCCCATGGGAATATCTGTCTTCAGAGAGAACAGCATATTTTCACTACTCACTACAATCAGCAATTGTGACATAATTACTGGTAAAGACAAAAGGGCTGCAGAGATCCATGGCTGACTTTGAGACCACAGATTGAGCTCACATTACTGACAATTAGAGAGGGACCAAGGGAACAGAGCAGACATTCTCCCTTAAGTTAATTATATTTGGTATGTGTCAGAAAGAATAGGAACAACACAGCTCTGGATTCACTGTTAGGATTTGAAGAGTGTTTCAGTTTTCCTCTCCATTCCCCCTTAGCAGAGAAGTTCTTTAAACTACACCTACAGGAGAAACTTCATGTGATGCAGCCATTTGCAGCAAACACTGATGAAAGCTCAGCCAAAACATTAATATCTCTTAAACACAAGCCTCATTTGAACATGGACCTCATTTGGCACCAACAAGTTTGAAGTCCCAGATAAGTAAATCCAAATTTAGAGTGAAAGTGTTCACATACATTTTTACAGGGCTTTACCTGACTGCAAAGTCTGAATTTTACTGTTTGGTGCTTTGCAAAATGGAAAAGAAGCTTTAATTATAAAAACATAGCAAAAATTCCATGTATTCTTAAAAGAAAACTTCTCTTGGCAATTTGATTTTAAGAGGCCATTGCTGTAGTTTCCAAAAGCAGAGTCAGACTGACAAAAATGAGATATCAGTGTCAGTGATCAGTTTCACAGATCATTGATGAACATTGATGATATCCTTAATTGAAATCATTTACTTAGCAGAGACCACTATGGCCCACAGATACTTCCTCCCTCTCTGTTCCCAAAATGTCACTTTCTTAAGACTGAAATCCCAGGGATTTACCTTTTAAAGCTAAGAGACACTAAAGAACAGTTTGTGACCACTTCCATCAGTTCAGAAGAGTTCTGGTTTCTCCTAAACAGGACCCTGTGATCTTCTATCAAGGCCAAGGGCACGTTGCAAAATGGAATTCTGTCGGGTTTATTTCTCTTATTTTTACAAATTACTCAGAATACCCTCCTCCACTGAAACGATTTCCCTGACAAGTGCAGAGATAGTATCTACCAGCTGAAGGTGAAAAAGGAGTTACTTACCCAGTTACATTAATTTCAGCACCTTCCTTAGATCCATCCTCATCTGTAAAAAGTGGAGGAAGATTGGACCCAGCTACCAAGTTCTCCATACCTCTGGGAAAAAGAAAACCAAAGATAAAAAAGGTTAAGTTAACTATGTCATTCTCTCCCTTCAGCAGTCCTTCAAATCAAACATCATAACACAGCAGGAATTTTTTACCCCATGAACCACTTGGCCAGTGCCAGCTGATGGCTTCAGGACAGATCCTGTGCTTAGGGACAGAGAACAAAGAGCATAAATGACACTTCAATTCTGAGTTTCCATGTTAACTGAGCTCTGTGCCAGTGTTGCTGGAAATCCCTGCAGTTCTGTTTTATCCCTCAAGACAAGTCCTCATCCACCATACTCAGCACACAGGTAGGTAGATCCTGCTCTTCCAGTCCACCTGCCTGATCATTCCTCACAGTGCACCCTTCAGCAGAGCTTTGTTTGACCCCAGTAAAAAACTGAAACCAAGTCCTCCCTGAAATTTCAAATTAAGATTGCACTAATAATTTCTTGTCCAGATTTTCACAACTAATCTATGTGTGCACAGAACACAGCTATTTAGAGTACTTTATCTTCAATCCCATAGAACTGTTGCTGAAGCAAATGGTTTAAGGACTGTGTATTTCTCATTGAATACAAACTACCCCCAAATTAGAAGTAGTTCCATTTGTAAGCCTGTGGCCTGTCATGGGAATTTAATGTCAGACATGAAATCTAAAACCTAATTAATTTACCCCCTTCCTTACTAAAATACAAAAATGTTGTATTTTTAGTGAAAATAAAAACAAACAAAACCAAAAAGCCTTAATAAACTCACTCTACAATTATGAGTTGCCAGTTCAGGCCATTTTGAAGGGCCATACTACTTAAATTCCTGTTCCTTCAGTTTCAGAATCACCTTTGATGAGCAGCAGATACTCCACTCAATTCCTGCTGTCCCTTTCATCCAGAACACTGGGGCTTTGGGCCTCGAGGGACAGAGGAGAGCTATCACCCTGTACTGCTCTCTCCTGGCTTGCTGCTTTCCACCCAGCACTGAAATCCAAGTGATCTGAGAAGAAAATCTTGCTGCATGTTTTGAATATTTGATGTGTTTTCCCACATCCCACCCCAGTTCTAAAGGTAGATGTTTTCTACAGACAGAGGTAGAAATGCTTCTCGCATCTTACAGATTTTGCAGATCAATATCACAAGTACAACATGGCTGACATTCATCCTTTTTTCTTCTACTTTTGCAGCTGCTGAGATCCTTAGAACCACCCTTAAGCATCCCATCATCCTGACTCCTCATCTGGAAAATAATTAAAGCTAAGCAGACTATTCCTGGGTGGTACAGGCACTGATCTCTAGCAGAGGAACACCTTTACTTGTGCACAGGAAAGGTTCACCCAGGAGTGAACAAACTGAATTCCTGCTCTGCCAGTACAAACCAGGGACTGGGTACAGTTTTGGGGGCTCAGCCTTAGAGCTGAGGCACAGCTGGAGACTGAGCAGCCAGGGGCACCCAAGATGCTCAGGGCTCTGAAGCAGCTGGCCCAAGGGATGCTGAGGAAATGGCCTTGCAAAGCATCAGGAACAGCCTGGCACAGGGGCCCAATCTGATGGAGCTAAAGGTTCTGGGGGGAAGTGGCACAGAGGACAGAACCGGATTCTCCCCAGCTCTATTGGCTTTGCAGGCTCAGGCTGGACACCAGGATGTGTTCCCAGAGAGGCGGAGTCCAGCCTGGCAGATTGTAAATGCTGAAAGCTCTTATTGACCCAAACCAATGCTGGCAATAGTCTTGCTCTGAGTGGGAGGCTGGACTAAGATGACCTCCCTCCAGATGTCCCTTCCAAGCAACATCTGCAGCTCTGTGAATCACAGCTCCACATTATGGGGTTTTTTTCAAATACCAGCATCTCTGACAGGAAAAGAAAGACAACTCAAATAATATAATGCTGTGAGGAAAAGTAGTGAGATACTCTGCTGAAAGAAATAGGATTTAAATCTTTAAAGAAGGCAAACAATCCTTCCTCACACACAGAGAAAAGAAACTACATAAAGGCCAGGACTTTATGTATCACAAGAAATCTAAAAATTCAAGTGATTTGAAAATTATGCTCTTCACTGCCCAGGAAGTTCTTTAAGCACAGCTTCTAAACATACAACATAAATTGCTTCATGCAGTTATCATCTAAGAGGGAAATTAAGTTCTGCTTCATGGTGCACAATATTCATCAGTCAAAAATTCTAAATTATAATTTTCAAAAAAGGAAGCCTAAGCAATTATGCCCACTGTGACCTTCTCACCAGGTCCTGATCTGTCTGCTTACAACTGGCCCAAGCTCACTTTCAAACTGCAGGGAGACAGCTGGACACCAACCTTACCAACATATAAACAGAACACAAACACAGGAAGCCACACGTTTTTTTATTTAACCCATATGCTTTAGACAGTAACTGTTTCAGAGGATGCTGACCCACATCCTAAAGAAAAAGTAACATCAGTGAATTTACAATGGCTTCTAATCAGTTCCAGAGAGCAAGGAAACAAAACAGTTCCCCTAAAACTCACTGAGAGCAGATGGGAACCTACAGAAGCCTTTCAGTCCCATTTCTCAGGGATAACCTCCTATACCTCTGCTCCAAAATCATTACCCACTTCATTTCAGCCCCACTGCAGAGCTCCATGTTCATTGAAACACATTTAACTAAATTCAAGGCAACAGAAACAATGTACATTTAGTTTCCTAGTAGCTCACACATATACCCTATTTTCATTCTTTAACTACATCTACCCAAATGCAAAAACAAAACTGAAACTGCAGTTAAACCCTAAATCCTACCAGCCCTACAGTTCAAGGCAGAGAAGCCTCTCCTCCAAATAAAGCAAATAATTCAAACTGGAGCAGCTCTGGGTTCACTGTACTGCTACACCACTGGCTGTGTTGGCTCAAGAAAGCAACCAGCTACACTTGAATAGAGAGACTGATTTATTTATTTATTTACAGCAGTATTTGACAGGATTTCAAAGGTTCAACTAACACATACATTGGCATTAGTTAAACCTCTATATGAGCCTAGAAAAAATCCTACATTATCAAAAAGTGGCTTAATTTAGCTTTTCCTTTGCCTCTCTTCCCTGAGCAATCATGACTCCATGACACAGAAAGTGGACAACACTATTTGGTAACTTTCAGTTTAAATTTTTCAGCTGGACACTTTGTTTGCATGCCACAAAGATCATACTTACACAAAATGGTACAGAGTGTACCAACATGGTCTGACAGAATTACTCAGGAAATGACAGCAAAACTTTTACAGCATAAAGATCTAAGTGCTACTACACACATCAAGGATCAAGCAGTGGGTAATTAAACACCATTCAAAACCAGAATATGATTTAAATAACCTTTCTTAATTTCTTCTCACATTACCTTTTGCAGGCCATGATATGTAATTATTATTCTAGTAGTAAAGTAGCCAAGTTACATTTTGCATCGACTGAAAGCTACCATGTGATCAAATTTCCAACCACACTTGTATAGCAGAGAGGAAAACTCAGAAGCAGGTGGCTTTAAAATCAGGGTGAGAACAAATCCATGGCTGGAGCTAGACAGAATGACTCACTTTTCCACAGCATTACTGTGCCTGCACTGTTCACAGTACAGGGCAGCACATGTAAGGACATGACAAAGTTCAAGGGCCTTTTATACATGCTGTAAATGAAGGGTAAAATTTACCCACAGTCAAAGCATCAGGAACAGCAAAAATGCCATTTAAAACGTGCCAACAATTTTATCCAGCAGAGTCTGGCTGCATTGCTGGGTGTCAGGAGGCAGCTGCAGGGCCAGAGCAGCCCCTTCCTGCCCCTGGGCACTCCGGGCTCACCCCCCCCCAGCCTCCTGCAGAGCCCAAGCACAGCAGTCACTGCACACCCAAAACCTTCACAGCACCTGCTGTGCCTGTGCAGTCACACCAGCAGGGACAGGGCTGGGCTCTGCAGGGAGTGCACAGCCCTGGGCACCACTGAGTCACTGGCACTGCAGGCTGTGCACAGCCCTGGGCACCACTGAGTCACTGGCACTGCAGGGTGTGCACAGCCCTGGGCACCACTGAGTCACTGGCACTGCAGGGTGTGCACAGCCCTGGGCACCAGTGAGTCACTGGCACTGCAGGGTGTGCACAGCCCTGGGCACCAGTGAGTCACTGGCACTGCAGGGTGTGCACAGCCCTGGGCACCAGTGAGTCACTGGCACTGCAGGGTGTGCACAGCCCTGGGCACCACTGAGTCACTGGCACTGCAGGGAGTGCACAGCCCTGGGCACCAGTGAGTCACTGGCACTGCAGGGTCTCTGCACAGCCCTGGGCACCACTGAGTCACTGGCACTGCAGGGTGTGCACAGCCCTGGGCACCAGTGAGTCGCTGGCACTGCAGGGTGTGCACAGCCCTGGGCACCAGTGAGTCACTGGCACTGCAGGGTCTCTGCACAGCCCTGGGCACCAGTGAGTCACTGGCAGTGCAGGGTCTCTGCACAGCCCTGGGCACCAGTGAGTCACTGGCACTGCAGGGAGTGCACAGCCCTGGGCACCACTGAGTCACTGGCACTGCAGGGAGTGCACAGCCCTGGGCACCAGTGAGTCACTGGCACTGCAGGGTCTCTGCACAGCCCTGGGCACCAGTGAGTCACTGGCAGTGCAGGGTCTCTGCACAGCCCTGGGCACCAGTGAGTCACTGGCACTGCAGGGAGTGCACAGCCCTGGGCACCAGTGAGTCACTGGCACTGCAGGGTGTGCACAGCCCTGGGCACCAGTGAGTCGCTGGCACTGCAGGGTGTGCACAGCCCTGGGCACCAGTGAGTCACTGGCACTGCAGGGTCTCTGCACAGCCCTGGGCACCAGTGAGTCACTGGCAGTGCAGGGTCTCTGCACAGCCCTGGGCACCAGTGAGTCACTGGCACTGCAGGGAGTGCACAGCCCTGGGCACCACTGAGTCACTGGCACTGCAGGGTCTCTGCACAGCCCTGGGCACCAGTGAGTCACTGGCACTGCAGGGTGTGCACAGCCCATGTCACCAATAAGTCACTGGCACATGCACACTGATTTCCTTCTCATCCCAAGGCCAGGCCGAGCCTAAAATGCCCCTGAACACTGGGAAAAGGGAGAACAGTGTTAACAATGTTGCCTTTTCAATGGCTACATTACAACAGATAATCTTATGAAAAATAAAAAAAATAAATTACTAAACTCTTTAGCCATCCAATTACATGGTAAGATTATTTATTATGGTTAAGCATATTTAAATATGAAGTCAGCATCAGAAATCCAACTTACAAGCTGATTATAAAACACTGCAGGAGTTCCAATTACCTCATCACCAGCTCTAGTTTTAGAAACGTTACTGCTGAGTGAAGAATTTTTCTCCTCAAGTCTCTCATCCCCCTTTGCCAGAGTAAATATGTCCAAATTTTACCATTTAGAGGCTAACAGATTACAAAAAACCAATCAATCATCTGCTACATCACAGAAGAGTCACAGCATTCCTTATCTCAGCATCAGAACTCAAGCACTTCAGAATGCAAACAATCTAAATGCAGATGACTGAGAAAAAAATTCAGATTCACGGAGAGAAAAACCAAAAACGCAGAGGACTATCACTTCCTCTGCCTCTCCACAAGTAACCAGAACATCAGAAAGAAAACCCAAGTCCATCTCCTATTAAAACCACAAGGTTTTGGAGCTGTCAGAGGAAGTTCAGACCCTCTGACAGAGCCTTTTCTTCCATCAAGCTGTAGAAGAAGCTCGATATCTAAAATACTTCACTGTAAAAAATCAGATTTTACTTTTTCCCTAAAGGCAACTCATTAGACGAGGGGTTTTGTGACTAGGAAAATTGCAAGCTCAACCTAATGGGACGAAGGTTTTTCTGTCAAAAAAAGTTTTTGTCAGAAAATACATACCAGAGAATAGCCAACTGCTTTTAGTTTTACTTCTTGCCAGTAAAAACAAAGAAACACCAGACCAAAATAGAGACTTGTAGGAAAAAATTCCAGAGTTCAACTGCATTTCCAAGCAGCTTAAGGAAAGAAGGGAAAGATGTAAAGCTGAGGTTTATGTTTAGTTTAATTGGGTCTTTGCAGCAAACACTAACAAAGCTATTCATACTCTGACCTTAGAAACAGCTGTCAAACATCTGCAAACATGTATTTTAAAAACACAGGTGTTCAGTTCTGCAGTCTACTCTAATTTATATGAAGTTTTAGGATGAGGCACATACAAGACATCTCTCACATACATATAAATATATATATATATATATATCTGTGTGTAAAACCTTGCTGATGTCTGGAATGGAAGCCACAGGAAAGGAATATACTCAACTCTCCGGACAAAGGCAAGAACAGTCCCACGTTGATTCTCTCCCTTCAAATACATGAGTGAAATTTTGCATTTCAAATAAACCAGCTTTTAGATCACTTCAGGGAAAACAAAAGCCCACAAAGAGATGAAAACTAATTGTGCTATAGATCCCTGGATAGCTAAAGCCAGTAACTGTGGTTACCTCTGGTATGCAGAGGGAATGCTTTGCTATCTAGGCCTTCACTGCAGGTATTACACACCTATGGATTAGGATAGTTCATTTTATTCTGAATTAACTTTGTTCATGATAGCATCAATTGCCATTTAAACTAATACCAGTAACAAATAGAATTCTGCAAAATTAATTTAATTTGTGTGTTACAGATCTCACATGAGAACACAGAAACCATTCAGATCACAAAAAAATAAGTCTCAAAATAAATCTTGAGAATTTTTTTCTTTTTCATTAATCACTCTACCTACAGTAAGTCCAACAGATGACTGCCAGGGATGGGAGCAGGTTTTGTAATCTGCACATAAAAATGCCTTCAGAAATTCCAGTTACTATAGGCAATTCAGTCTTCTTCACCTGCTCTGCCACTTGAGAACTCCTCTGGGAGCTGAGGACCTCGTATTTCACAGGACAAAGTGTTCCAACAGCTCCTTTCCCATTAAGGAGGCACAAGGGGCACCCCATAAACCCCACAAGCAGCAGCTCCAGTGTCACAAACTGGAAGTGCCTGGAACACAGAGACTGCCCACAGCCCATTAGCCAGAAAGCACCCAGCTCCCCCAGCAGTGAGCAGAGGTCACTTCCCTTCAACACTGGAGCTCCATTCCTCTGAGCATTTATGTCTCTAAGAGTCAATCACCCGCTGTTTGTGCAATGCAAACATAAAAGTGCCATAAGCAAAGCAGTTATTAAAAAATGTAAATGAACAGACTGAAGTTTTTCATGGTGTTTACCCAGTTCAAACATTTACCAGCATCACACCAGTGAAATAAGAAACAGTATTAATTAATGCAGAAGAAATCACAATTTTTAGATAGCCTTAGTTGTGCAAAAGAACAGGCATATAAATCTGAGCAACAGAACTGCTATTAGCAAATACTTTCTAATAGCAAGGATAGTGAAGAACTGAGTTGGGCTGTTTGTTTCTAATCTGGCCCTAAACCTCTCTGGTAATAGTTTAATATCTATCAGAAATTCAAGTTTGAAGGTACATCACATGAAGTGAACCAAAATCCCTTTCAGCCAAGGCTCTTCTTGCAGTCCCACAGGGGTACCATTGATATCACAGGCTAAGATTTGTAAAGGCCTTGGAAACACTCTGATGGAAAAACTAATAAGGGAAGTGAGCACAAAGGAACAGACCAGAGGTTCATGTAAGCATCAATACATCTGTGGACACTGCTTACAAAACCTTGTCTGGATTCCTGAAAAGAAAAGAAACAGCAAAAACAGCCCAGTCCTGCCAAAGCATCCTGTCCAGGAACAGCAGTCAGATTCTTTTACCACTGTTAACAAGATTTGAAAGCTGTCTGAGTTCACAGACAAAATGTGTTAAAATGGATCCGAGAGGAAAAGACTATACCAATAACAAAAATTCAGGAAAATATAAAAAGACAAACTTTGTGCTCTAAACCAGGCACATTCCAGGACACCCCTCTCAGCACCAAAGGGAGAGCTCACAGAAATTTTAAAATCATACAAAACCCCGCTACTTCCATGGCTCCATAAAAGAATCAACTTAAATCAACAGCAGAATGTAGACAAGTTAGAAAAAAGCTTTCCCTGTACTCATCTTCATCCAAAAGCAAGAGAAAAAGACAATAGTTAGCATCGTGAATGGAAAACAAGGGAAAAAACCAACAAAAGCATAAAGCCACTGGAGTGGTCTGACTGCTCTCCAGTGCTAAGCAATACACAAGAGATCCAGAGATGCATGTGAGGGATGGGATTTTTGCAGGCAGAGGGCACAGTTTTGGAACACCTCTAGCATAGATAATGAAAATAGTTCATTTTAGAGCTGAAGTAGCATTGAGAAAAAAGCATCCATGCCTGCAGTGTGCCTAAATATCCTAGGCTGAGTGCTTGGAACAACAGCAGCACATTTGCAATACTGCACCTCATCCTCAGACCGTCTCCAGCAGCCCAAAGAAACTGCTCTGAGGGCAGTGGTGAACTTCCTCCCGCAGCCTCTTCTTTGTGCATCTCCTGTCACATCACAGGCAAGAAGGCAAACGAGGTGAGGGAAAACCCAAAAGAGCAGAGTATCACTGCCTGGGGCTCGGAGCCAAAGAGCAAAGAAGGACGTGGCAAAAGCAAGTCCAAGACTTCATCTCCTCTTCCAAGTCCCCTCTTCCACAGCTGCTCCTCATAGGCTGGAAACAAGAAACTGCAGGTGGGAAACATGCACAAGCTTTGAAAACTAGAGTTGATCAAAGCACTCAATAAATTTAGCCCTAGAAGAGAATGTAAATCTTTTCAAACAGGTTGATGACTGAACAGACATGAGGATGGAGGTCTCACACAACACTATGTCTTCAAGCACTTGCACTTGGAAAGATTCCTAATTTATGTTTAGTTACAAGTGTTCTGAAAGATATCTGGCTTTCAGGTTTAGTATTTACCATATTTAGCAAACAGCAGATTTATACTGCTTTTACATTTCTTTTGCATGATTTCATTTCTCTATATATTTGTTAAGCAAAAATGGTTCCTCTGAGCTAAAGCAGAAATATTATCCCAATACCCCTATATATGGGTAGAAATGCACAGCTGATTTAAAGGTCAGAGAGGAAATCTCCCAAAGCTAAGAATACAACCAAACTTCAGAAACAAACTCTGAAGCACTACCAATCTTAACCTTTATTTTGGACAGCTCAACTAATTGTTAGTCTTTGCTTGGTTTCTGAGATCTTCAGAGTGCTGAGGCTCTGACCTGAATACACATCATGCAATTCTTACTGCAAAAAGAAATAAGAACTAAAGTCCTTGTGATCCTTGCAAAAGGTCAGCACCACTCTGCTTTACACAGCATTAAACAGTGGGAAAGTGGAAAAACATTTCTATTTTCAAAAGTGCTACAACATGGATTTCACCTCAGTATAATATCATAACCTGAAGTTCATTGCCTTGAGCAGAAACAAAGCCAACTGGTGGAAAACAAGAGTTCAGGCACTACTGTCTTTTTTGATTTGTGGAGCCTAAACATTTTACAACAGAAGTGCAAGCACAGAAAAGTTACATTCTTTGATTACCTTCTGCACTCTGTTAGAAGTAAGCACACAGATTGGCTGAGGATCAAATACCACATTTAATCCCCAAAGTTAGCTCAGGAGCTTTCTGAGTTAGACAACTGCCTTCTCAGTCACCAGCACTCCCTTTTCATTTAAAAAGACTCCTCTGAAAAAACACTCATTTATATTTTGCTCCTCCCTACTTCTCCCAAAACAAAGGCAAAAAGGCATGATATTGCTTTTTAAATATTATATTTTTAAAAGGTCTTTAGATTTTATGAAAACTTCAATCATATTTGAGTTTATAGATGTCCCAAGATAAAACATTTATTACAGTAATGGAAGCTTGTTTTTCCTGGTCTTTAACAGTCTCCCAAAACAGCATATTCCCACCCTGGAACTGTTTCCTGACCTACAGAAAGGGTCATCTATGTATAACACAGACAAAATATGGCCAGAGCATTCCAAAGCTCCGTGGTAAGAGCACCAAAAAGAATTCAGCAGGTTCAGTTCACATCTGAACTCAGCTGTGTTTTTCATGACAGAAGACTCAGAAGGAAGCATTAGGTTTGAGTGAAGCCTTACCTGACTGCTGTAAGCAGCACACGCTGATCCTTCAGCAATGAGGACACCCCCAAACACACATCACCACTCCCACTGCTGCCTGATCAGGAGCAGCAATAAGGAAACCTCAGAGCAGGTTGTACTGTGTAAATAAAAAATCCTGGCAGAGGACACTGCACCAATCTCTACCTAACACCTCCCATCCACAGCACAGCAAGCCCAGGTCTTGGAGTTTAGCATGTAGGAAACAAGCAGTTTATTATTTGAAACTGTGCCAAGTAACCAAGCTGAATAGGAAATCCTGTCTGAAATTTCAGTTTGTAAAAATTGTGGCTTTTGACAATTGAAGTGTATTTCATTTACAGCTAACAGTTCAATTAACAAGAAGCAAAAACATTCACTCACTTCACAATTAAATTTTCTTCTACTCAAGTATCCATGTCTTAATGAGCATGAACTCATTTGTATTCCTATTTAAAATGCCTTTCTCAATAACACTTGTGGCATCACATAAATGTTACACATTTTATACACAAGTATCCCCTAAGCATACAAAAAAATTCTGAAGATTCCAACTAGTTTTGCTGATTAAGATTACCCAGCCAAGCACATGCCTAGCCACCACAGTTCCTTTGTCAGCTGAAGGGGAAAAAAAGGGAAACAATGTGAGAAAGGTCCACATTTTCTGCTATACTGAATTAAGCCTACTCCCAGAAATCAAGGAATACATCTCTTGCATCATTCAAATTTAGTGATTCCAAGTTTAGACTAGAAGTGGCTTCTAGAGGTCGTTTGATCCCAACACCTACTCAAAACCAAGGTGAAGTCATCTTTATGGCAGACACCACGTTACACTGTCTGACTCAAATCCTGATCAACCCTGATTTAAATCATCAAATGCCCTCAACTGCTTTGGGTTTTTGCTAGGAAGGTTACCAAGAGCTGAAGAAATAAGCACTGCTTACTTTCAGGACACAGGGAAGGATGGAAGACAGGACAAAAGCAGTTGAAAAAGCCCTTAGAGTGGCCAGAGGAGCACAGGTGTATCAGACAACTCCTCCAGCCCTGACAAAGATGGAGGGACAGGAGAATAAAACAGCACAGGAACAGAGAGAAGGTTTTCACTGTATTCATCTGTTAACCAGAAAATCCATCAAGAACAACCTTAGCAAGGAATCCAGGATCTTCCCTCTGTGAGGCTCGAGCTGGACTTCCAATACTGACCCTAATCAAAGACTCCCTCAGCCTTTGAGTTAAGCTCAAGTTTACTCTTAATTCTGAGTACAATAAGCAGTATTTACCCCAACTCAAACCATTTCAACAAACTGTAAAAAACAATGACAAGCTGCCATTTCCAACAAAGTCCCTCATTAGGCTCACTTCACAGAACCCAACTTCCAGTGATTTCAAGTAGGTTTAACTCAATAGCAGCTTCAAACAGGTTTTCTTTTCTTCAAATGGAAAGCTTAGCTCAGGGCTGCTGTGTTTGCTACTCCACTTGTTCCATCTGTCCTTCAAGTGGAAGGCACAGCAAAATGAGCTGCACACACTTTCACTAGATGATAGGGACAGATGACTGAGGGACCAAGAAGATATTGTAACATCAAGCCCTTCATCGCCTATGAGCAAAGGAAGTTCTCATCTCTACCTGCCAGAGGATATATTGTTATCTGCATGACAAAAGGGCTTTAAATCTCAAAAGAAATAGTCAGCACTAGATGAAAAATTGAAGAGACATTCTGTGCCAAAGCTGGATTATGAATCACCCACTAACACTCCTGCCACCAGCAGCATGAACCCATCTCTGCAGTGATACCCAAGCCCTACCTCAATAACTGCTGCAGTACTAAACACACTCGTAACCCCCCTCTACATTCAACACCCAAAAAGCAACTGATTTGTCACCTGTTTCACTGATTTGACACCTCTCTATTCTTTCAATAAATTGCCATTCTAGGTCTTGTCTGGTTTTGTCAATGCTGTTGTGCTTCTTTGTATTTCATTCACCTTTAAAATGCTAAATTATTTAGCAGTCTCAAGTCACAGCAAATGCCAGGAAACTCCTTTATCTGATCTGCAAAACCTCCAATTGCTCAAATTTCTGTATTTTTAGTTACAATGGTATACAAACACATCCACAGACCTGAGATGCTACAAAGCAGTTCAGAAGCAGAGACACTCAAGTCTCAAAACTACAAATATGACAGACACATTTCCTATTACAGACTAACAACTGATTTGAGTAAAATTTATCTACAGGACAGACATTTTCTAGGTTAGAATGTATTGCTGCACTAGCACAATCCTGACTCATCACTTGCCCAGAATCTTCTACTGATCAGTCACTGAAAACACCCAACCATGCACCAGAGCTAGAGAGCAGCAGGTCCCTGCATTTACAGAGCACCACTCAAATGTCTCCAGGAAAAGTAGAGACACTGAGCTGACAAACATTACTGATCTCAGACTTGTGAATAAGGAATTGCCTCAATAAAGAAATTGGATCAATAGAGAAAACACACTTTTCTAAAGTAATTCACAGAAGTCTATAATATAAAGACATGAAGATAAAAGCTGAAGGCTATCTTTTTTTAAACTGTATCCAGCCTTTAGTATGCATTTGAAATCTGTCTTCCCACTCTTCCTCACTATAAAAATGGAAACCCTTTGTATGTGGTTATTTGAATATAGTAGTTTTCCATGTAACAGCAATGTGAGAACAAAAACTTGAAGAACGTGCTGCAAAGTTCCTTGTGATCAGTTATTTTCTGCATGCCTTGCAAATCCTTCCTGATAAATGTCTGCTCTGTAATTCCCTTGAGAAATACTTTGTTGAAATGACTTTGGGACAGAATGCATGTTTTTACAAGTGGCAATAAAATGATATAAATAACTTGCCTAAAAAGATCCAAACATGTAAAGTGTATTTCTAATAGAGAAAATTGAAGTAAGCCATCTGTAACAGAGTTCACAGCTTTTCATACTTGCAATGAACTTTAAGTTTTTTAAGGTTAAAATAATATTAACAGAAAAGATTTCTCAAGTAAGAAAAGTATCTTTGATATTTGGAAAATTTTCACATCACTACACATTCAAAACAATTCGCATAAAGTCTCACAGTCTAAGTTTAATATGCAGTTAACAATGCTACAGGCTTTTATATCCAAATGTAAACAGAAGAACAATCTTATGTCAAGACAAAGACCATTGGGTTAGTTTAATACAAATATCTGCAAAGTTTTTGTACGTTCCAAAAATTTCCTGGGCTGGGATTAGAAAAGTTTATTTCCTTATAAAAAAAGCTGCAGTACAGCCACAGGAACAGGCCAGAGGGGATGAGGGTGATCACTGTGACCCATTTAACACCAGGCACTACCCTCTGCTAAAAACCAGAAACACAGAGGAATTCAAACCTTCATCATGGTTTTAAAGTAAGAAGCATCACTACAGCAGCTGTCCCACGTGGCACTTATGCACACAGTAAATTTGTACAACTTCTTACTGCAGCTGTCATGGAGATTTTGTTATCATTTCACAGGTTAGACCCTATAAGCTAAGAGCCTGTATCAATAAACTCTGATTAAGTTGTTATTTGATAAATGTATCATTTCAAGAAGTTAAAGCTGCACCTGCCTGTATTTTTAGGAGTTAAAATATGCCTTAAACTCATGTTCAAATGGATCTTTTTCCAGTGTTCTAGCAACCCTTTCTGAATTCCAAAGCAGCTGCAGCAGCACCAGTGCCAGCTGCAGCAGACACGTGTTCTACCTTGCCTGTTCAGATTCTTCTGTACTCTTATTTATACCTAAGGCTTAGCTGCTCAAGCTTCACTAAATGCTAATGTTCCCAAGCTGGATTATCCTGTCACCGCCAACACCTCCTCATGTCAATGCTGCCAAGGAGGCTTTCCCAGCCCACACCTGTCCAGAGCTGGGCTTGTTTTAATGGCACCAAGTATCAAGTCTGGTTTGCTTGAGTACATTCTTTAAAAACAGAAAGCTGAACCAGGTTAGTCAAGCACAACTACTGAAAAAGCACTTGTCACATTACCTCTCCACAAATAACCCAGAAGTTTTAAACTGATGGCATTTTGTTCAAAACCATCAGCAAGCAATATGAATCATGCACTATCTGTTATTCGAAATTGACATTTAGAAAGCAGGGATCAAACTAATATGATTCAGAAGCTTTTCTCTCACCTCTTTCCTATATTCAGAGCTTTAAGAAAAAATATTTGTGCTTCTACATTACAAGTACATGTTTGGCGTTAGTGAACAATTTACAGGATCCTGGTGATGTCACACGATTGAGACACAGCTCTCAACTGACACAGAATGGGAGACCAGCAAAATACTGGTGGCCTAAGATGGAGGAGGCCTGAAAATTGTATTTCTCTAATGGCTCAAGCTTTGCATATTTTGATACAACCTAGATTTTGATAGTTTACAAAGCAGTAACTGGCTGCTGCAAAGAGGAAGGTCTTGCCCTTTCCCCCTTTCTCAGCTGGTTACAGCTTATTGGACATTTTACAGAGCTACTGAACTCCCTAACTCTTCCCTTTGGGAGATTCCCAGGAAAGAGAGGAGGCTCAGGATCTCCAACTAGGCACAGTTGAAAGGAAGGGCTCAAAGAAATACCAGAGCTAATTGAAAAAGAATGTGCATGGGAACTCCCACTGCCATGCGTGGTAAAGTCGTATCAAGCCTGAAGAGCCACCTCCAATCACCAAGATAACTTTTGGGATTTGTTCTGCCAGCAGTGGGCTGCAGTTCTCACAAGACATCCAGAGAAGCATCCAGAAGGATCCTCTGCCTGCATGAAGACAAGCCAGGTGCTGGAAGGTGCAGACAGCAGCTGTCCACTGCCTTAGGCTATGGTTTCACTGCAGCCTAAGCCTGTTGAGCTACCAACTACTCCTAGAGCATCATCTTTCAGCCTGGCACCTGTTCCCTGGACAAACCACATGGTGCTTCAGCATGCTGAAGAAACAGAAGAGCATTTAGTTCATTTACCAAATTAGTTTATGGCAAATGAAAGGGTGAAACGGCTCAGCAAAGGATCCAACAAGCAGCTGGCAGAAGAAAAAGGGATGTGAGTAACACAGCCAGGAGTTAGTGATGTACATTGCTGTAACTCCACAGGCTGCATTCAGCTCTCCCCAAAATTCCACTGCTGCCAGAAACGAAGAACATTTGAAGCTATTCCAGTAACAGAGGGCCCCAAAATAGTCTTAAGTGGGACAAAATATGATTACAAAAAAAATTAGGGTTATATCATTAACTGACATGACTTTTTTCCCCCTTTCCAATCTAAAGCAAACGTTTATTCTCCTGATGAAAGATGAGATTCTTTCCCATAAGTCTGGAAAAAGAACTTCAATTCTACAATTCTGATTAATTTCTTATTATTATTTATTATACTGGCTTGTCATATCTTACATGAATTGCAGCAATTTCTTATCTCAAGCTCAGCAAAGAGTAGTTGGAGTCTATTCTGTCACGTTTCCCACATATTGAAACAGTGAGGATTTAGTCAAATATTGGTTATCTCAGTTTCATTTCAGCAGCAGCATGAGTCATGTGCAGTAGCAGCTACAACATACTGCAGTAAATGCACCCAGAGCCAGCACAATCTCTGCTCCAGAGATTTTAGGAGGTTACCTATGATGGTTACTGACTAGATGTCAGGGCTGGAAAAAAATGCATTCCAATATGCCAATATTTCAGGACTTCTGGAGACTCTGAACCTTTGCTTCTCTGCTCTAGAAATCCCACAGAATTTGTGATTATTGAGATATTCCAACAAGATGTTTGTATATTTGAAGAGGTGGTAGCATTAAACTGAATATCCTACTTCAGTAAGTCTTACTTTTTTATCCTTTAGGTATCAGGAGGTACCTTTGTAAATGTCCTGGATAAGAGAAAATTCAAACAAGGCAGACTGCTCTTAAAGCAAGACGGGGAGAACTGGGGCAGAAGAGCAGCACCACAGCCAGGGTAGAATACAAGTAAGGAAACAACACCCCTAAAACGACAAACTACAAAGCTTGTACTCCAAGCTTTCTCCTCTCACCTCCATGTGCCACTATCCCGCACTGGGAACACCCTCCTGGCTCCCCAGTTTTCCTGTCAGAAATGCAGTGTTAGCAAACTCCAGATTTGGAAGTGTGACAGAAGATTCACAGTTTACTGTTTCCAGCACCTTGCTCTGTGTTATCTGTTTTCTGTCCTGTACAGTCTCATGCCATTACCAGAACTTGTTTTGCACAGCTCTCTCTCCACTGCTTTCCCAGCTGTGGAGATTGACACTTGCCATACATTGCTAGGCACAGCACATCCTCCATATTGGTATGGGGCACTGATGCTGTTACATCAGGAACTCAGCCTTTGCTGAACACAGAATTATGGCCTGGACACCAGCCTGAGATTACCTAGCCTATTCTTACACAAAGTCCATTCTCCCCAAATCTCTCTCATTTCCATTACTAGATGTTTTGCCAATTACTGGATTTCAGCAAACAATACTCCAAAGTTAAGAAGAAATACACTGCCTTATATCCAAGGCTTCAAAACAGCAGCCACGGGAATTCCAAGAGGAACAAATAGTTTATTTCTTAAGTAACAAACACAAAAATTCACAAAAACCCCACTAATTCATGCCATACTACTTACCTGAAATAAAAGGAACTACAGACAGACACAGCCAAGTCAGACCTGCTTTAACCACCATTTGGTTAAGACTGAGAACCCCTCCAAACAAAGCCTGGCAAGTTCTACAGATGACATTTTGAAGGGCAGTTGAAAACTGCTGAATTTCTTTTGGCTGCAAACAATCCCTCAGACACCACCGTATAATTAAAGCTATGAATTTATCATCTTTTCATATTTGAACACAATAATAAAACAAAAGTAGACTTTTCCCCTGTTAATTCACTAAATTGCTGAGAAATCCTCTGTGTTTTGCACTTGTTAGGGGAAGAAAAAAAATGGAAAAAAGGATCCAGAAATAAATCCTGTCAGTCTTAAGCCTCTTGAAGTCAACTAATAACCAGCACTTTGACTACCCTCATTCTCTTATGCACTTCACAGGTTTTTGTTGTCAGCCACAAAGCCTTCTGCCACTCAATCTTGTGACCAAACCATCCTTTGCCATTTTCATGCTATCCCAGTATCCTGAGCTGCAGGCTAAGGGTGCCCACTGCTCACCTCATTACCTATCCCAGCCATGATGCACAAAAGGCACATTCCAATGTCTTAGATTTCCATTCCTTTTTACATGAAGAAACAGTATAAACAATCCAAGTCACAGGAATTTCAGAAATAGTGAAATATAAGATTTATTTTGCAATTCACTGTATGCCAGGAGAGATGTATGGTCCAAAAGACTGAAATCAGTCAGCCAAGTCAGCTTTTGCCACAGTCTCCTGCAGAACAGTGCAGGATTATTTGTTTCTAGGATTAAAATCATTAATGAAGGCAACACAGCACAGGCTGTTTTTAACATATTTGCTGTTAAAACACTCTAGCCAATAATGCTCCTAATGTTTCTGAAAGACAGGTTTTTTTCCAAGTACATCAGAACTTGCAAATGTAAGGTCTAGGAACAAAAAAGATTTCCTAAAACATTTAGAGCTTGGAAGAAACTTGGAAGGTATTCCACAGTTAAATGGTTTTGTTTCCCTGTACCACAGAATGAAGATTTCTCACAAATAAACACACTCAAAAGTAGGTGCAGCTGCAACTCATCAAAAGCTGTCCTTGTCAAAGTGGTACCAAGTAGAGCTTCAGAAATCAAATGTCAGTCCCAGCTTTGAACAGCTATAACAACAGCTATGAACAATGCAAGTTATTCCTTTAACAAGAATTAGTCATCTGTGGGATTAATGTGCATACAAATAGCTTTACCATATACATCCCAACAATCCCATTATGCAAGAGATTAAAACAGACTAGTCTGGTAATATGCAGATTTGGAAAGGACCCACAAGGACCACAGAGTGCAAGTCCAGCAAAAACCAACAGGTGCCATCAGAGCCAGCAGTGCTGCTGGTGGCACTGGGCAGGAAGGAGCCACAACCCCCCAGTGTGGCCAACACTGCCCATCCTGCCACGGAGCCTGACCTACAGCAATAAAGCTTTAACTGACTGTGTATTGCAAATGGCCATCAACTAGCCTTACCTGCTTCCATAAACCAATCCTCTGGAAAAACCATAATTTACCTGCTTCCAATCCTCTGGAAAAACCAGGGGCTTCTGAAAACCACCTACACTTAGTAATTCATACCTTGTGAACACTTTGTGTGGAAGTGTGTTTATTGATCACTCTTCTTGTCTTAAAAATAGCAGAAGCTTAACAGCTTCCATGAACACAAGAAACATTTTCCCTCTCTTTCTAAGGGAAATCACTGAAGTAAAAAAACCAAAAATCTAGAAGGAATGCAGAAAGCAACTTCATTTTGGGACTCCCAAGCCACTCACATTATAAATTGAAACAGCATTTTATTAAAAGGTACATGAACAAATGGGGAAAAAAAAGACAACTTTTCTGTATTCACCTACTGCCTTCAAAATTGTAAAGGCCTGTTCCCTTGAGTCACCATCTCTCCCATAGATCACTATCCAGAGTATCTCCATTATTTTATTCTCTAACAATTCCTCACAGCACATGCCACAACACTCAAAAAACCCCAAGCACAGCTCTGTGTGCACTGCAGCCATGCTGAGCAAGAATACTTCAATTTTTCACCCACAGCCTGGAGAGGGCAAGAAGTACAGCAAGAATTCAGAAACTTGGATGAGCCAGTAAGCTTGAGAAAAATCCCATTGAATAACTGGTCCTAAAACACTTCCAATTTAGTCAAGGAGCAGCAATTAGCATGGAAGGCTGAGCTGCTGTGGCAGGTGAGGAGACACACCTGGATAATGAGCGACCCTTCATTTAACTTCACTGGGAACAGACACCGACAAAGGTTACAAAGTCAGCCCCAACACAGCCGTGCACAACTCCCTCCATTCCTGTGCCCTGACAGTAACACTGTGATGCCACACAAGCAAAAGCACAGCTCACAGTCAGGGCTGGCAGCAGCAGCACAGCGAGCTCAGCTCTGGGGGCAGGGCTGGCCATACCCTGCAAGCCTGAGCTGGGCCAGGGAAATCCCCTGCGGAGCACACGGTGTAAACAGTGAGAATCTCTCTCCTTGTGGTTCCTTTATTGCAGAGCACCAGAAATTGTTACAGTCACCTTCTAACAGTCAGGTACAGGAGCTGGACCCGAGCCTCAGGTACTAAAGGAACACGATTCTCTCCTCCCTCTTCTGAGCCATGAAAGGTCATCACCACATACCCTCTGTGTGCTCCACCAGGGGCAACCAAAGGAACAAAAATCCATTTATAACCAGGACAGTGTGGTCAGATCACACAATCTCTCATTTTTCTAACATTTTGCTGGGATCCTATATAAGAGTTAACTTAGGATTTCAAAGATTAACTCAAACACTTTAGACACCATTTTTAAGCCAAACTTCTCAACTATTTCAAGACATGCCAGATTTCTAAGGACAGGGAAAAAAATTACCAGTTTCCCTCAATTTCCTGAACTCTGAAGTTACAGTACCTGCCACCAAGAGATATAGTTCTAGAAATAATGAATATCTCATCCCTTCTAACAGGCATATGATACAGGTGTGAAAAAAGCCAAGAGTAAAACAGCATTTCACTATCATTTCACTATCTTCAAATAGGTTGTGTCCCTACACATGTGGCCAGGATTAAAAAGAAAAGTTATGAAAAATAAATTATTTGTTTTCATCAGCAGTTTATGTTTACACTCCTCAGAAGTTAAGAATGGTCACTTCAGAACAACATAAATGTGCTCTAAAAGTGGTCAAGGGGGTCACATGCAAGGCAAACTAAAAAAAGCTACATTATTTGCAGCTTTATGGATTAATGTCTTAAAATACAGTCTATTTCCCTTTTGTCTTATCCTTTCTCAATTTCTATGTCTGAGTATGTTTCATAACATATATATCCAAACAGCACTACATGTAGATAACTGATAAACCAATAAATCTATATACATGAGAGATGCATGATAAAAAGTGTTCTTTATTGACAGCCAAAAAAAGCTGGAGGCCGCTACTTTAGAGAGCAGGAGCTCTTTTATTTCTATTTCCCCTGCCCTTGCTCCTTCTCGCCCTAGCGCTGGTTTTCCAGAGGATTGGAATGAATGGCGCCTCGCAAAGCACGAGGCCCCGGTGTCTCCAACCCCAGGGTCGGGGCTTCTTTCTACCACCTCGGAATAAGAGACTTGGTTCCCCAGGAACGAGGAACTGAGTGTGGAAACCTGGAGAGAAGCATCAGAAAATCATGCCATAATAAATCACCTGCTTGACAAGGGAACGTTAAGTGGACCTACGGAAAGGACAAATAAATAGAACTTAAGAGCCATGAAATATCGCTTTGGGGGAACCGTGGAAAGATATATAATGGAGAACACCGAAAGCCAAGCACTTAGACCCTCATCCGGTTCTTCCCCCTCACCCCCCGTGAGCTCCGGCGGCTCCCCCAGCCCCCCTCACGGCGGGCCAAGGCACCCGCGGCCGCCCGCCGGCTCCTTGCCCGCCGCGGCCGAGGAGGGGCGGCGGGCTCGTCCCTACTGACCTGCCGGCGGCTCTCGGCCAGGGCCGGGGTCGCCGGGGGTGGCCGCGTCCCCTCAGCCGGGTCCCCTCAGCCCGCGCAGCCGCCGCGCCTCCCTCACGCGCAGGGCCACCTTACATCCCCGCCTGCTGGGATCTCTCCGCTCCCGCCTCAGCGAGGCCCTCTCGCCTCCCCCGGAGGAGCCCCTCGGGAGAAGGCCCAGCCAAATCAGGAGCACTCCCGGCTCTGCACCTACAGTTCCGCTCCCCTCAGCGGCCCAGCGCGGGGCTGGAATTCAAACCACGAAACGGGACTACTTCACCACCGCAGGCGGAAGCACATGCTTTCTACACACACGCGCGCGCGAACTGACGGAACGCATTTAAAGGCCCGCGCGCGGTGCACGCCGGGAGTTGTAGTCTTCTCGTGGCGGTTCTCCTGGCCGCCCGAAGGCCTCGCACCGCCCCGCGGTGGCGCCACGCCCTCTCACCGCCGGCAGCCAATGAGCGAGCGGGGGGCGGGGCTTCCCGCCGCGGTGCGCGCGCGGGGGGCGGCACCCGGAGTTGGTTGTTGCGCGCGGGCGCGGCGGTCGCAGCCCCGTCCCGGGAGCCGCGTCCTCGCCGGGGCCCGGCGGGAACGGAGCCCCAGTCCCAGCCCGCACGGAGCCTCCGGGGTGCAGCCGCCGCCTCCCCGCGGGAGGCGCTGCGGGGCCGGGGAGCCCCTGCCAGGTGAGAGACGGGAGGGGAGGCCGGGGGGTGGCGGCGGCGGCGGCAGTCAGCTTTCCTCAGCGGGGCCGCGGCGGGGGCAGCGAGCAGGGCTCCGGCGGGGCGCAGCCGCCGCCTGCCCGTCACTCCCTCCCCTCGGGTCCCCCGGCTCCCCTCGCCCCGCCGCGGTCCCGGTCGCAGCGGCGCCCGCAGAGCCCGTCTGGCGCCGGCAGCCGCGCCGGGGCCCCCACGGGGCCGAGCGGCGCCCTCGCCCCCGGGGGCGGCGCGGGGCCCCCGGGTGCTCGCCGGCAGCCCCGGGCGCTGGCCGAGCCCGCAGCGCGGCTGGGAGCGTGCGGCGCCATCCCCCGCCCCGCCGGGGAGCGCCTGCCGCCGCGCTGACACCTTCGAGGAATTTGCCGGGATAGAGCTGCTGGGGGTGCCGGGTGGATGCTGCTCCTGCCGGGGCTCTGTCCCTGCTCTGTTATTATTACCAATTACTGACTTGAAAGGCTTTACGTGTTAGCGCGTACGTGTGTAGCTGCATTCCATCCTCTCGGTCCTTTCTCTCGAAGGTTGTTTCGGATTTGTAGGTGGGTCGGTCTGTTTGCCAGTTTTTATTGAGGGTGAAGTTGAGGCTGGGCTGGGAAAGCTGGGATTCGCGTGGGACAGCAAGTGAAACGATGTGGATACTTTGCAGTTGTCTGCTACTTGCGGAGCTGCTGATACCTGATGCAGAATGGCCAGGCTGCTCCGAGGTGAGCACAGGGCAAGGAGGAATGTTCTCTGGTGGATCTCTGACCTCGGATTTAATAGGGGCTCCTTCTCAGATAGCATAATTTCTGTTTACTTTAGATCTTTGCCATTTACTTTTGTAGAGCTCATTCTTCTTTAACCACTTCGTAAGTGCCTCTAAAGTTTTTCCCCTTACTCGCTGTGACTTAAAGGCTGTCTGATGTCTGCTAAAACATTTTATTCCCAGATATTTACAGAAAAAATAACATATGGAGATATATGGGCATGAAGGAAAGAACACACAGTTGTTTTAGGAACCAAGACTTTATGGAATTCCAATAATTAGGTTCTATAGTTAGAAAGTTTACTTTAACTTGCTTAAAATTGCCAGCTGAACAACTGCCTTTGTGACAGACTGGATCTACTTCCTTCTGTGTGACTTTTGCTTGACTTACAATCTCCTCTAGACAGTCTGAATCAAGAGGTGTAGCAAGAGTGGCAAATACTTGTAGAGATTTTATTTGGTTGTTTGGACTTGTTAGAGCTCTTAATCTAGCTTCATACTGGCTTACAAGGTTGTGTCTGTAAAGTAGCTAAGTTGTTTTATCCAGATGAAGCATCTTCCTGGCAGAGTTACTGCTTAGTGTGTTTTTAGGAAAATTTTGTTTTATTCTCTAAAATACAGAACTATGCAAAAAGGAATTACCAGTTTTTCCATGAGTAACTTTCCATGATTAATCTTCTGTATTCATTTCCTGATGGCTTTACCGTATTGCTAGGATATCCCATGTAGATAATTCAGTCACAGATTTCCTGAATTACCTTTTTGGACAGACCTCTTTGGCTCAACTACACCTTCCTCACCTGAGCAGTGGCAGGTGGGGCTCAGGTGATTCCTGAGCCTGGGCAGGAGGTACCAGCTGCAGAACAAGGAACCAGCAGACTTTGCTTCCTGGCCTGGCTGCAGGTAGGCACTTTCACTCAGCTGCAGTTCATACTGGATGCAATGTTTGCATTTCCTTCTACTTTAGAGCATAGAGTTTGTTTGAAGGAACAGCATTTCCTACGTAGCTGCAAGTCTTATGGCTCTTTCAGTGAAAGAGAGCAAAGAGACAAAATACTATTCCCACTTCTTGGGTAATTTGTGTTTCTGACTTTTCAGCTCTTCACAAAATCCATTTCCACACATGTTTACTAATATATCTATTATTTCCTGTTTACTTTCCAAGTAAAGGAATTGGTTGGAGTCGGTCATTTAAAGAAAAATAAAGGGGAGGATGCTATTTGGCTAAATGACTCCTAAATGTTGACTAATTTCTTTTTTCTAAAGAGGATAGCAAAATATTATGATAACTCTTGTAATCTATTGATAAGAGTCATAATATTGACAGTTACAGTCGGGCTAGTGATACTGTTCTGTATTGTGCTAGGAAAAATACGTATGTAAAAAACTTCCTCTAACTTAACTTGTAACATGTTTTCTCTACCTTGTTCCTGAATTTACACTCCCGAGTGTCTCCTTTCCTTTTCCTGTTTAGTCTTTGCTCTTAGGCTCCCTTTTCCCTCCAGCTGCCTCTCAGCCCGGTTTAGGATCACACTATCCCATCCCTGCTAATGGCCCACGTTTTCTTTGCCCTTTTCTCTGAAGGGATCTGCAGCTTTCCCCCTTGTCACTGCTTCTCTTGTTCTGATTGCTCTCTGATGAGAGAGGCTGTGTTTCGGGCAGCGCTAATAGTTATTTTTTGATTGTGAG
Source organism: Molothrus ater (assembly GCF_012460135.2). NCBI lineage: Eukaryota > Metazoa > Chordata > Aves > Passeriformes > Icteridae > Molothrus > Molothrus ater. Next base: position 4,088,679 of record NC_050490.2, read on the forward strand.
GCTGTTGGAGCCCCTCTGGCAGAGCCCCCAAGGGTTGCCGGGTGGGCTCCGAGGTGCCCCGCGCTGTCCCCCTTGCTGTGCTGCCGGGAATCCTGCCGGGAATCCTGCCGGGAATCCTGCCGGGAATCCTGCCGGGAATCCTGCCGGGAATCCTGCCGGGAATCCTGCCGGGAATCCTGCCGGGAATCCTGCCGGGAATCCTGCCGAGCTGCTCCCTGCCGTGCACTCGGTGTGTCAGAGCTGACGTTCGGCTACGGGCAGCGCATCGAAATGCAAATGCCTCGGCTCTGACGCGGAGATGGTGCTGAGCTGGTGCAAAGCGCTGAGAAGGTTGTGGAGTGCCTGTAGTGTGAAAGGAAACAACTGACAGGGGAACTAAAAATGTAACTTTCTTATCTTCCTGCTGTTAACACCTCCAGATGTTTTTAACCTACTTTGAGTACAAAAATAATAATTTGTAGAACGTGTTTTGGTTTAATAACTGTAGCAAAGTTGAGAGAGAGAATGTCAAGTTATTTGCAGCCATATATAGAATTTACTGGCTGTTAGTGGCAGCCAAAAATCACCAGTGAGGGAAATTCCACTCTCTGTGTATGTAAAGTCCCGTGGATTTTGGAGGAGGAGCTGTGTAGCCTCGGACCCACGGGAAAAGGCTTTGGGTTCTCCGTGCTGATACCTGGAGGGGTGGATGGAGCCCGTTCTGTGAGTGCATTACGTGGGACAGGCTGCTGCAGGGACCTTGTCTGCAGAGCCTCACTTGGCATTACCAGTCTTCCCACCTTCCTGTGCTCCCGCACAGCTCCTCTGTGAGGACCAGGAGTTGCGCTGGAATTTACATTGGCCTAAGGCTGAAGTACTTCTATTGTTTCATATGGATCAGCACAATAATGCAGAATTTCCATTACCATACAGTTTTATATCTAGAGTGGAAAAATACAGGCTGCAAACTGGAGGAAGAGTTGCTAGTTGACTTTCACTGTTTTAAAGCAGGGTGAAGTGGAGCAAGTCAACAGTGTACACTGGGGAGAACGTGACAGCTTTAGAATCCCTACAACATCAGTGACAAGGATAAATGGCTTGTTTTTACTTGGTAATAATTCTAACTAGTTGTCCAGTATTTGAGCTGCAATTTCCATAAATTGTGGTTTAGCGCCGTGGGCTCTGTGTTTTCCAAATCAAAAGCAGAAATTATCAACTGTGTAAGAAATTTTCAGTTTCCCTTTTGCCTTAGATAGATAAGTAGCTGAGTGACTCAAGCAATTTCTTTTCCCATATCTCTTTAAGTGGACTGGGTTGATTTGAGATTGCCTGATAGTGCAAAATGTGGATAGAGGAAAACTACACAGTGGGTGTAACTCTGAGGTCACCTTCTTTGAATTGAATTTCTCTTGGGATGCATTCAGCTATTATAAAAGTTATCATGTTAGCTCACCAAGTTACAAAATGGATTTACCACAAATGTTTTTGAGTTTGTCTGTTCAGATGACAACAAGAACAACAGGATTTCAGAACCCCTGGGATCCTCAGGCATCATTTATCTCCTCCTAGTAATCACATATTGCTGTGCAGGATGAAGACAAACTCAGTTTTGAGCCATACCTCTTAGAGAAGTGTTTTGTAATCAATCTATAATGGATTTCCTTTTTTACGTCTTTGGTTCAGGGGAAGTGGGGGGGGAAGTATTTTATCTACATAAAGTGTAAAAAAATATAAATATTGTCCAGGAAAGGCATTTTAAAATCTTTCTGTTTGTAGACTTTATCCCATATTTTCCTTAAGAGTAATATTTCAGTTGTAAAGCCTTACATGTGTTTAAATATAAGTGCTGAAAAATGCTCAACTGTCTTAATGCAGTCACTGTTGACTGCAGGAGACATTTTTAGCAAAGTTTTGGAAATCACAGTAAACAAATGGATAAAAATCATGCCAGGCTAAACATTGTAGGCTTCTAGCAATACTTGTTTTAGTAACATCTTGTCTGAGATGCCAGTTCAGTGTGGTGCTAAAAAGTAAGATCACTGACTTGATAAAGTTAGTGCTATTTCAGAAAATACTGCTACTAGCACAGAATTTGCCAAAGCAAGGTTATTGGTGTTCAAGCAGATTTGGGTTATTGTATTGTTGGCTACTGGGTTCTGTAGGAAGCTGTTTAGTGTTCACAGTTTGACCTTCCATGTTTTTGTAAAACTGATCTCAATCCTAAAATGTTCCCTCTTGGATGCATGCCTGTATTTACACAGGCCTCTCTGCAAAGCTCCCCAGAGGAGGAAGACAGTCTGTAATGCAGGAGATGTAAGTTCTGCATGTATATATTTATATCCAGCCTTCCAGCTCCCAGGGTCTTGCTGTCAGAAAAGCCTTCAAACACATTTAAAAGACATTTAAATCTTACACTATAAACATGAACAAATATAGACATCCTTCCACACTGGCTTCATGTATATTCCCTCTTAGCATAAGTCTCTGTACATATCACAGATGCTCTTATTGTTGTCTCAGCTGCCAAATTTCCTCTTAGTGAGTGTCATTGTTCTGCTTTTATACTTGTTGGTGTCCTTTCTGGGGGCTTCTGTGGTGCAGCAAGAAGGAAGAAGAGTTTTAAAAATCCATAATCTTCCCCCAGATTGGCCAGGACACTCAGAAACATGTGTGTGAATGTAATTGAGACACTTCAAATCTCAGTGCCTCTGGAGCTGAAGTTGTCCTTGGGTAACTGTTAAGTCTTTTTGCACCTCTTTCTTCCCCTCAGTTCTGCCTTTCTCTCTACCTCATTTTAGCCCTTTTAGCCTGTTTGGCATCCTGTTAAAATCACTGATTCTCTCTGTGAAGGCTCAGAATTGCATCCATGTTGCTTTAATAAAGTTTGAAGTTTAATGCAAATATATACAAGCTCAGAGAGAATAAATATTAGTCCAGGAGTTTTCCATGGGGGAGTAAGTCATGTTGTGTAATTGTTTTTCCATTTGCTTTAAACCTTGCTAATTGTCCTTCTGGGCCTTCCTCATCCAGATTGGGTAGTTTTCCTTAAAAACAGGTTGCACAATATTCCCCAGTCTGAGACTTCTAAGGCTGTAACTATATGGTTAAGGAGTGTGACTCCTGCCATTTGGAATGATCTTTGGAGGAGCTGGTTTATTTAATGACTTTTGTTCTGTAAACTGTAGACATTCTGAGTTTTTAGAAGCAGGGAGACAGCTCCTAGTAAAGATGTAGAGAGTGGGGGGCACATCAGAGCTGCCAGTGTGATCATTTACACATGCTGTGATTGTGCAACAGCTTGTGCTATGTTGTAGTCAGTGGAAGAATTCACTGAACTTGGTGTTAAACACACATCCAACGCAGAAATGCTGACTATTTTAGAGCTTTATTTATGTAAAATTGTGTTTTCATGCTGGGATTTTTTTTTAATTTTTAAATTTGGAATATCAGATTATTGACAATAAGTCTCAAACCTGCTCTGCTGCTAATGAAGTTGTCAATAACTTACCTTTAAATTGTAACAACAAAAATTGGAAAGTGTTATTGCAGGCCTTGAAGTGAGAGAGGTTCAGGTTTAAGGACAGTGTTTTTGGCTAGAGAAGTTTCCTTGGGAAGCACAGAAAACGAAGGCGTGTTAGGGCAAAGCTCACTGAGGCTCCTGCTCCTCTGAATTTTGCCTGGTAAGTATTTCATGTGCAGCAAAGGCAGCATCCCTGAGAGAGAAAATGTCAGCAGAAGCAGAGCTCAGAGCTTCCCCCGTATTTCATTACCTGTGATTCTGGCAGTCCTGTGCCATATCCTCGTTGGCATCTCGCTCCATGCAGCTGTTGGCAGGCAGGGTGCTGGGTCATGGTTCCTTACAAGTAACCCACTATCTTCTCAGAGCAGCAGCAGATCTCTTCCAAAGGTGGTTCCTTAGTGAGGTGCTCAGTAACTGTGCATCAGGAGGAGTGTTGCACTCTGGTACATAAAGTACCTGTTTTTAGCAGCTGGTAGAGAGACACTGTTATTAACAGTTGCCATGAAAAACCTCCTGCAGCAGCGTTAAGGAGAGATTGCAGAGTGGCCTAGCTGGAGATTCCTCAGCCTCACTGGAGCTTTAGTCATGGTGAGTTCTCCTGTGTTCTTCATAATTCTCTGTTGTTCTGCTTGTTGGAGTGTGGGAAGTGTTTGATTGTTGCTTTCAAAGAGAGGAGCTGAATCAGGTTCCCTTCTGATGGCATTGCCATCAGCATCACAAGGGCATTCAGCAAATGCATTCTTTACATACACGACTGCAAATCATACTGGATTGCATAATGTTGGAAACAGCAAGAAGTGCTGCATAAAAAAGGTGCCCAGTCCTCACCCCTCATCTTTTTTTTTTTCCCCACAAGGCTGTAATTTTTCTCTGTAGTACTTGATAGTGATAACATTGGAGGCTTTTTCCCACTGAGTCCTTTGCAAATTGACTTCATTGCTTATGGTTGTACATTATCTTTGTTTATCAGTGTAAATCAACAGTGCTATTCCTGAACAATGGAGATAGCAACAGACAGACCTTTTGAAGCCAAATTTGCTGAGTGAGAAGCAGTGTTGTACAGAAACATGGTGGAAAAGATAAACCAGCACAGGTTATCAGGGAGTTCTGCTCAGTCCCCCCAGAGGGGATGATGGAAATGCTGTGGAATAATGGTATTTTCTCAAGTCTTCCTGCAAAACTGCTGGGGCACCTGGAAGGTTCATGCATACACTAATAATTCTTAGGAGAAATAAAAGTAAACAGGTGATATACCAAAGCAACAGCAATTAAATAAGTGGGAATTAGATTTACTAGATCAAATGTTACATAATTGGGTTTTCCCCCTGGAGTTCAGTTTCTGCAGTTCAATATTGGTCTGTCTACATAGAGAGCCGATTTGGGGTGCTTTCATTTAAGAGTATTTAAACACCCAACAGAGTGAGATCTGTAGAACACAGGAGGAAATATGAATCCATATAATGAATTTTGTTGCTTCCAGCAGCAAGCACAGCTTACTGAGGGGGTTATAAGTTCAGTCAATAGTCACTGAATTGTATTGCACAGATAACACATCGAATTTTTTTGTGTTCTGCTGACTAAAAGAGTTGGTGTACATTTTCAATCAAATAATCACAATAGAAGTTTGAAAATATATTGGAAAAATAAGCAGCCAGTACTCAGTTTATAGCTGCAGTGATTGTGCTGCATGCAAATATCTGAACTATGGATAAAAAATTACTGAACAAGTGAAGTAATTGAAAATCAGTATCAGTTTCTAAACCAAGGTAAGCTCTGCTTTTCCAAAAACCAAAGCTTGTCCTGAGTGTAGCCACTGTAGAGGAGCACAGTCCCATCCTCCATCTCTCTGCAGCAGATGGATGTGGCTTTTTGGGTTTCGCTTGCTGATAATGAGTGAGAGATGATTGTCCATTCAAGCTGGTGTTTCAAATGAAATGGGAACAGCTATAATTTAAAAACTTTGTTTCTTTCCTATTGTGAATGTGAGGCAAGAGCTGGGGTTTTTTTTTTGTAATTTTCCTGGCTTTCAGTTGCCAGTTTGTCTGTAACTTAGAGTATTTTAAAATCCATAGATTTCAACTCCTAAAGCTGACTTTGCCACATGGGTCAAGGTTTCTTTTCCATCGTTATTTTTCCATGAATTCTTGGAGTAATTGTTCTGCAGGCAAGGTAAACGTGTATTATCAGACATACAAATGTTCATTTCATGCTACGTGGTAGAAAATCTGCCCCAGCTGCATAATCTGCTACAGCATTCTGAAAAATGACAGCCAGAGGACAGCTCAAAGCCTGGGCAGCTCCTGGATCCTTCCTGGCACACGTGGGAGGGGATTTGTGGTCTCAGGGGTGCACTTGCACTCATCAGCCTGCACCTGTAAGTTTTTCTTGAACTTTCTTGGTGTTCTCTTGGCAGTGGGTTTGTGATGGAGCTTAGAAAGGAGGGGTGTCACAGCACCCAAAAGGCACTCTTCTTGTTGATTTGAGAGATGAAGGCACTCTTCTTGTTGATTTGAGAGATGAACTAGAGTCAAGTTGTATTGCGAGAGCTTAAAAAATAGGAGAATGGACAGTGCTGTCTTCCTGAGGTGCCTTCCTCAGGCTGTTAAGGAGCCCCACAAACCACAGGAGCTGCTCAGTGCCGTGCTCTGGGTGCACATGGCAGCAGGGCTCAGGAGCAGAATATACAGGGAACAGAAGGGGTGGCACCTGCTGCACCTGTAAAACCAGCACTCTGGCCTTCAGATCAGGAAAAAATATTGAAATGCAAGTGTGCCTTCTGTATTTTTCCTGAGAGAGGAAAGTGAAGGTGTCTTGTGATGCAGAGAGCTCTTTGTGAATGCTGCTTTGCTGGCTGGTGTGCCCCTCCTGTGCCTCACAGCGTGTGCTGGGACCTGGCATAAACATTTCCTTTGGAAGGGCTGCACACAATGTGCACATAGAGGGAACATGGTCTCTTCTGCCTCTCTAAGATGTGCTGGAATAAATACATTGTTTTGAAAGGGTTTTTGTCATATTTTTCAGATGAGCAACTCTCTTGAGCTTTGTGCTTTTTATTACATAACATTTAAGTTTTTTTAAGTTTGGAGCATGGCCACAAGTTTTTATTTTGTGTTCATAAAGTATTTACTGCTTGTAGCATGTAAAAATGGATACATTTCCCTTTATTCTAGCTCTGTAACACCTCTAATGCCCCAAAGTAGTTTGTTTGGCACCTTTAACTCTGCAGTGTTTTGAGTAGAAATTATTTTATTTAACACTTATAGAATTCAAAATCATTAGAATTTGCTTTATATAAAATTATGACTTTCTGAAGAAGTATTAGCACAAACTGTGGAAGCTGTTATGTTTTGGAATTTGTATTCAAATTACTCATATTCTCTGCTTTATTTCTTCTTTCACCTCACAATTAAGGGCTGGTGGACAAAGCAAACTTGAGGCTGAAGGGTCTGCTTTGGAATCTGACAAAAAGGCAGTCACTTGGAAAAGAGAGTGTGGCTTTTGGGTGGAGAAAAAAGAATGCCTGAATTGAAGAAACAATTTTAGGTGCTGTGGCTTATTTTGCTGTTTGGTTCTGCAGACTCAGGCAGTTCTGGCATTTCTGTGCATCACCTTCTGTGATTTCATATCTTATTTATACAAATAAGTTTATAGTTTTGTAGGAAACAGTTATTGACTGATCCATTTTAGTATTTGTGGAAGTTAAGCTCTAAATTTTCTGTGAGTAGTTCAGGAGGCCTCTCTGTAAATATCTTTGGCCATGAAGATTTGGACAAATGTGATCATCCTACACTATGTTGCTCTGAAATGTACAGCTTAAAAATATTTATATCTCAAAATCAAAATATTGTACAGACTTTCATTCAAAGAGAAGACATTTCTTGTTTTCATCCTGAGAATGGTGTGTGTCTTTGTTCAGATTTATCTGAATGTGGGTATGTATGTCTTGCATATATACTTGATTGAAGTGACTGTTAATGCTGGCTTAGGAAGTGGTGTTGAATCTTCTGCTGTATTCATGTTTTGGGAAGAGTCCATTTTTATCTTCAGAGTAGTGCAGGAGAAGTAGGGGTGATGTAAAAACATTTCACTGTCTGGAGAGTGTGACTGAAGTGCTCATCTTTCCAGGAATTTGCTGGGACTTTGCTTTGCTGAAGTTTTTTTTCCTTTAAAGTGCTGTTGAGGAGACTTCTAATGAGCATCCCAGCTGCCTGTGTGTTGGGAGCAGGGAGGCAGCAGAGTGAAATGGCTTTTTAAGTCAGCTCTTCTCAAAACCCAGAACTCCATAATTTACTGATTTTACAAATAAGAGAGCTAAAAGCTTGGCTTGCCTCAAGTCAATTATTCTAGTGTTTAAAAGAGGGCCCAGAGCACTCTCATGGTCTTACTCACTTTGCTAACCCAGCCTTTTGAAAAGAGCCATGGTAAATATTTATTTAGTTGCCATAATAGAGTATGGGAATCTCTTCTAACCTTAGCAGTGAGGCTGCTGCTTCTAAAAGCTTCAAGTCTTTAGTTCAAATGTTAAAGATTTATGGCTTTACATCACAAATTGTTTCCAAAGGCTTCTCCTAGCACTGCTGTATTTTGTTTTTGTAACTGTTGTATTGTCATCTTTCTTGAATAACTTGCTGTCAAAGCGCATGCCAGGTCATGTGTTACGGTCAGTTCAGAGCAAGCACACATTTTGCCAGTTAAATATTTCTCTCTGGGAGCTGCAAGAGCTGCCTTGCATATCAGAAGCTTGCAGTCCAGCCTGCTGATGAGGATTTGCTTTGCTTGTGGCTGAATACTTGATATGTGATTTGGGAGTCGTCTTGGGAATTAATTTCTGTATTGTTCAGCAATTGAAGGAACTTGGGAACTGGGATGATGCTTGGTTTGTTGCTCAGTTTTCAGATTATTTAATCTAAGTGCTCTTTTCCCATCCAGAAATTGAAATTTTGGATTAAAACAGATTTTTGCTATTTTTAGAGCATGGAAGATCCTGCCTTTAAACTCTAAGTCAGAGACTGAATAAATAGTTGTAAGTAAGGAAGGCTCATTTTTACAATTTCCCTTGTTGACCCCAGGATCACATTTTCCATCATTTATGACAAGAGAGAAAGCAGTCTGCTTGCAAAACAGTAAAATGCATTCAAGTCTTTTGGTATTGTCATGCTGTGACAAAAGCTTAATAAGATGAGAATGACTGGCAGAATGATGTGCACCCTCTATTTTTTTAACTCTTCTAGAAAATATACTGAGATCTGAAATGGGGCATAGAGTTCTCAACAAAATGCTGACAGTGACAAAAACTTTGACAATGCAAACATTCTCACTTGTGGAGCTAAATCGGTTGGAAAGAGCAGCCAAAAAGGCAAAGTGGAAATACAGTTGTCTGAAACATTTAGTAGCAAGGATCTGCATTAAAATAATTTGCTGCAATTAATTGGTGCTTCCTGCCATTTGTTTTGCACAGCAGATTTCACGTGTGTACCACAGTCTTATCTTAAAGCAAGAAAATGAGGATCTTTCTGGGCTGGCTAATCCTTTATTGCAGAGATTTACTTCTTAATCTTCATTGGAGATTTTGAAGTACTGGCTGGTTTCTAGCAGGCTGATTTAGTTCTTGTTTGATTCGACAATGTACAAAATAGGACTGCTGTAATTAAAGCTTGGTGGAAGCTTTTGGCAAGTCCTGAGTTATTTGTGCAGTAGCATTGTGCTGAGGACACGATGCATTTTAGGGAGGGGAAATCAGAACAATGTGCTGATTTACTTGTGTGGGCTAATATGACTCATTTAGAATGAACTCCTTTAAAAGTTTGGGTTTTTTTAGGAGAAACTGACAGGCTAACCTCAGGTTTCAAATCAGTTTTAAACTGGAAGTCTCCCTTCAATCTGCAAGGCCCTAGCAATTCTCCATGGTTGGGGTCAGCAGTTTACAAACACTGCCTGGACCAATGATCTGTGAAATCAATCTTTGAGTCTTCCTGCTGCTGCCTTTAAACAGTTTCATTGATGGCAAAGTAGAAATGACTCAGGCTTTGGGATGTGATTATAAAAATTCTAAAGCTTAAAACATACAGAAGACAAAATGTTGATGCTTGGAAAGTTTCTTCACAATTGGAATGAGAGAGTTTTGGTCCTGACATTTTCTGGAGGTTTGTCACAAGATCCTGAACAGAATTACTTTGCTAATGTTGCTGTTGCATAAATATATTGGAGACATTTTGCCCACCTTTCAAATTGAAACCATGGTATGAATGAGTCAGCTGGCTGGCTGCTTGCATGCTAAAGCTAACATTTTGTGGGTTCAGATACTTAATAGCTTTTTTTCTGTGAATGAAGAAGATGGATTAATTTATATACCACGGATCCTAGTCAGAGAGAAGGCAGTAGTTTGAAAGCCCAGTGAAGCAGTGGTTATAGATGCCACACAATCTGCTCCTCTTGTTGAAGACAGTTCTTTAAAGCTGGGCTGTCGTGGCTCCTTCACCTCGAGCTCAGTGCCTCTGTTAATCACACATGCTTTCTGCTCTTGCTTCAAGCATCTGTGACAACTGGCTTATTGTCCCACCCAGTGCCCATGGTGTCTCATATTAAGCCATTTTTTTCCAAAGCAATTGTTTTGAGTGAAGGTTCTTGCATACTGACTCCAGCCAGCATTCTTCACTCTGGCAGTGGATTTGGATATCCCTCTGAAGGGTTCACATCTTTGATTCATTGCTCATCTTTTGCACTTGTATTTTCTTTATTCTTTCTTTCAACACAGCATATCTCTAAAACACTGTGTGTTCTGGCTTGTAGGATTCACTTCGGTGTAAGTGAAAACAAAAGTGTTATGAAAATCATGGTCCTGTTGGGAAACTGCTGGACCCTGTTGCAAAGCTTGGTGTTGTTGGCTTTTCCCCAGTGCCAGAGGAAGTGATGCTCTCAGGTCTGGGAGGCACAGGGCTGCCTCCCGTGGAGCTGGAGCTGTGTCAGAGGCAGAGCAGCTGCTGGCCGTGTCCCAGGCTCGGGGCTGTGGCCATACAAGGAGCTGCTCTGTCTGATCCCCGTGTTCCATGTGTGTTAAAGTTCGTGGGGCTCTGCTCTGGGGGTCAGCCACGGGTGCCTCTCATCCCTGAGGTGCCTGCAGGCATCTCTCCATTTTATTGGAGTGGGAGAGAGGAAGTGGAGAAGAGAGAAAACAGACTTACTGAATATTGCAGCGGGGCTTTGCCAAATCACATTTTGGGATTCATTTCTATTTTAAATGCTACGGTGGCTGCCAAAGCTGGCAAACTGTGATCCCCTTTGGAAGGGGGAGGAGACTCCATTGCTTCTCTGCCAGAGGAGGAACATCACTTCATTTTCCTGTTGCTTTGTTTTTCCTTTTGTAAGGAACAAAGAAATTCTGGGAGAGAAAAGTAGAAAAAGCCATTTTTCAAAGCTTTTCCAGAAATTTTACAAAAGAATGGATTTGATTTACACTTTAAATGTGGTTTCCTGTCTTCTCTCACGTCATTTGCATACCTTTAAAAATAGCTTGGTTTAACTTTATTTTGTAGGAATGTCTCTTTTCCTCTGCTAGTGCTGGTCGGGGTATTGTTTCCTTGATTGTTTCTATGCATAAAACAAGAAGTGATCAAATTTAGTCACCAAACAATCGGCCAGATTTGCATAGAGGAAAACTGATTAGAATCACCAAGAAAACATGCTGAACATAGAATAATATCTATGCTAAAATAACTAAATCCCAGAGTTTAGGAAGAGAAGATGACAGAGCAGCAAGAAAAAAAGAAAAAGCTGAGAGCCAAAAAATATCTGGGTTTTCTTCCTGCCTTTGTCATGCCTCACTTGTAGCCTTGGAAACTGAGACAAAGAGGTTAAGAAACTTGCTCATTCTTAAAATGGAGATAAGATACAGTGTATAGCTTATTTTAGTCTCACTTATTCCTCTGCAAAGTGCTGTAAGTGAACAGTGCTGGATTTCTAGCAGTATATATCTATACCATGAGCGTGTTTGTTTAGGACCTGAGCCAATGAATCAGGTTTAGTTGTGTTTCCTGTGCATACCTGTTAGTGATCCCTTGTTTGGATCTGTCGGTCTTGGCAGGTTATTGCATCCTCTGTGTCTGGAGGGAGCTGGATTTTGGTGAAACCAGGCAGTTCTGGGATGGAGCAGGATGGCTCCTACCCCAGCACCTGGCCATGGTGCAGGCTGGCTCCAGAATTCTCAAACAAGCTCTGGTTTTGCCTCCAGGTATCTAACCCAGGGATTCAGAATTGTGGGATCAAAACATTGGAAAGGGTTCTTTGGCAAATTGGTCAACTGTGAAATAGTTCCAAGCTCTTATTTTTTAAATCTGAGAATGGCACTTTTTAGTTAAGGTCTGTTCCTAGGGCTTTTGTTTTATAGGCTCTCTGGACATTCACATGCTGTTTATATTAATGCAGCTCATTTGTAGGCAGTGCAGACACTTTTAGGAATTGTAAGACTGTGGAGACATTTAATGGCTGAGGATAAATTGCACAGCTGTGGACACTATTTATACTTTCCTGTATAGAAAAGAGACTGTGTCATGAAATAAGCATAGCTCAATGTTGTGAGTTATTTTTCATGGGTTTTTTTTTTTAATCTGGGAGAGGGCTTGCCAGCTCTTGGGTTTACATGTTTAAAAGTGTTACCATGTCCATACACTAAAGATAAAGTTCATGCTTTACCCATTAAGAAAATAGATACTGGAGAAAAGAGAAAGTAGGTAAAATGTTTAAAAATCTTAGTAAGGAATTACAGAAACACTGCATAAGATTTCTGGGCTGAGTAGTTCCTAAATATGCAAAGGGAAAATAGATAAGATTGAAAATAGCCAGGACTTGATAGAAGGCCAAGTGAACAGTAACTCATGCAACAAGTTAATTTACAGGTTGAGGATCTGAAACTTCTGTAAAGCACACGTCCTTTCCTAAAGAAAGAAATGTCCAAGCCCACAGCTTTCAGTAAAAGAACAATTTAAAGCCAGTTCCAACTTATTAAAATCTGTAAGGAGAAATAATTATAACTTTAATAATTAGATCTCAACCAAAGAACACAGAGAGCAAGTTGTTTGTTCCTGGTAGATGTGTTAATGATGGGAATCTTTAGAAGTCAACTTTAAAGGACAAAAGGACAAACACAATTATAGGATGTGTAAAATGGAAATTAGGCACTGAGACAGAAACTGAATTGCTTCAAAGATAAGAGGCTGGTATAAATTAAGAACTAGTAGATACCATCTTCGAAATACTGGAATCTAATATCTTTGACAGTTACTTTGAAAAAAGTTTGCTGAAAGAAACCATAGGAAACTGAAGACACTGTATATTCTGGGCTCCTAATTTTATATCATGCATGTGGACTGTGGCTAATTTCAAGTTGTCCCCATATTTTATATCTGCAAGGTTCTGTAAAATTATTCTGCCACGTCAAATACCTCTGAGTGCTTCTACATCCTCGGGAGGTTCAGCTGCAGCCCTGTAGTTTGTTCCCTTCTCTCCCTTAATGCTCCAAAATCCACAGGCTTGTGCTGTCTCAGATTGCTGTCTGTTATGGGAACCAGGGGATAGGGTTAGTGGGTGAATTATGAAGTAATTTGATCAAGGGCTCAGGAGATAGGATCTTTCCTCTCTTTTCTTGCTTGTAATGTCAACACTGTGGTTTTTAGAAAATAATAACTTGCACGTATGCTCTGAAATTCCAGCTTTGGCTCTGACTTGTCCTAAGCTGTTACTGCTTTGTTTGGGTCAATCTGATTTGACAGCTCTTGTCCCTCTAAGAAACTAATTTCCAAATTATGTGCTACAAAAGTTTGATCAAAAGAAAAAGCTTGAACTAATAAGATGAATAACTTAGTGACATCAAAGACAAAATGGAATGGGGCAGAGCTGAGAGCCTGGAACACTGATGTGTTCCCAAAATATTTCTTCTGGAGTTCTGCTGACCATTGTATGTGTCTCATTGCCACTACTCTTTCTAAAAATGAGGCTATTTTAGAAACCAAAAAAAAAAAGAAAATATTGGTTAACAAAGATTTTTTCAGAGCATTTTGTACATTGATAAGGTTATTTTTGATTCAGAAGCTGATGAAGTCCTTAGACCTGCCAGCTGTGTTCCTGCAGTTCTGTTCAGTGCTCTGTTGATGCAGACTGATAAATTCTTTCTAGGTCAAGTTGGAATCCATGAAGGGGACATTGTCCCTCACCTGTCAGTCATCCCTCAGCTACAGGTTACTGCGCCTGCTCCACGGTGCAGGACAGAGCTGCAGCACCTCTCACTTGATTTCAGTACAAAGTGAGGTCGATTTGTTTACTTAGAGATTTAAACATCTTACATCTGAGTTGTTTTCCTTTGCACTGCGGTGAGCTTGCACAGGCATTCTCCATATCCTTGCTGAGAGACAGCAGCTTGATCAATCACTCCACCTGACAAGAGCAAGTTTTTACTTCTTGACTGGTACCTTCAGCCCACTCACAAATGAGGTGGGTTTTTTTCCATTCTTCAGATGTCTGGTTATGTGAGAAAAGAATGTGTGTGTGCAGTGGTGAAATGTGTCAGCCCCGCTCCTTAGGGCAGAAGTTGTGAGGCTGAGGGAGCAGCACTGGCTGTGCCCCCCTGGGGGACAGAACCTCTGCTGAGTGACCCCAGAAGGGACCTCTGGGCTACCTCCCTGCAGTCCTTTGGGAAGAATCACTTTAGTGGGATTCCTCCATTTGACTGACACTTCCAGGAAAGATTTCTCTGAAAAACATAGATGTGTTTATACATGTGTCTCTTTCTTTGCCTGTTTAGCTTTTTCCATTCTGTGCATTCTAGAGCTGCACGTTCAGGGAGATCAGGGCAGATTGCTGGCTGGCTCCACAGCCTGATGGGGCCCTGCTGTGGAAAGCCTGCATCCCCTGGATCCTTCTGAAATTGCACAGTGCTAAGTGATTTGTGATTCCAGGCTGAAAAGCCCTACTGCTACTTTAGACTTGTGGAAAGTGAGACAAACTCCTGTTTTTCTTATTGCTGCCATGTTGGAGAGCCAGTGTATGAGCTGTGCTGCAAATGCAGCTCGTGACTTCAGAGCAGCAGCTCTGTAGCCTCAGTGTCCTTCAGACACAGGTAGCTGTGGCAGGGCTCAGGGCAGGAGCAGTGCTTCTGCTTCCTGAGATGACACAGGAGAGAAGAGGCACCAATGCCACAGCACAAGGTAATTAATTTGTCTTTAGATGTCCTTTATGCATAAATTGTCAGCATTAGCGTGGTGTCTGCACAAATACATCAACAGAATAATGCAGCTGTGCCTGTGAGGATCTGTGTTATCACACTGCAGTCTGGGCAGCTCTGGCATGCAGAACCTTTCATGATGAGCTCCTCTTGATTTACTTGCTCTGAAGCAGCGAGTGGGAATATTTGTTTCAGATTTGGAGGTTTGTTTTATTGAATGTATAGGAAGTTGCTCACTTTGTGAAAAGACTAATACCAAGTGTTCAAGAACTGAAAGCCTTCACTGAGTGAGGGAATGTAATAAAACTTGGAACTTGCTAGCAAAGGAAGGGATATCACCTCATACTGCACTGGTTTCCCAATCCTAAGGAAGTTGGGTGTGATGTAGCACCAGTTAAATGCAGACTGCAGCCCTTCAAATGCAGCCATAAGCTGGGCAGTCAGACTTCTACATTCTGACAGCTCTTCATCAAAGGTTTTACAGATCATCTGGCTTGTAAGAACACCTGATCAATCTCTCTTGAGGACAAAATAACTTGGATGTGTTGGGGAGAAAATAAGTTCTTCATAAAAATACTTTTCATAACCTTTTACTAAATTAGGGAAAATAGAAGTATAGTTCTAAGAGGTTTTGTTAATAGGAACTTTAAAAGGAATTTAAATTAAGAAAGGATATCACTGGTTGCATAAAAGTGTAATTAAACATTTATGATACTGCAAAATCATACTTTCCATGTGCCTCCATAAAGCCAAGCATTCTTTTTGTGTTCCTCTTATTTCTGTTCTGAGATTTGGGGTCAGGGGTAAATGAATGACTCTCATGTGTGTCCAAGCTCTTAAGCTCTGCTTTACCCTCTTCCTGTTGTGCAATCTGTTTTCCCAGGAGTTGTCAGTCAGTGGAGTAATGCATTTACTCCCTGAACCTGGGTTAGCCAGGACTCTCAGGGTATTTCATGCCTCCCTTCTGGAAGGTGCCTGTAGTGTGATCACATGCAGCCCATCAGTATTCCTTGCAATCTCTGATATCCAAGGTAAAAGGCAGTGCAAGACTCACTTTGAAGAACACATCATGAGGAAAAAAACTTATTTTTCTCTAGAAGGATTGTGTAGGCGTTTAATGCCATCTCAGCTTGATGATGTTCATAGGGAAAAATGTTATAGCTGCATATCTGAAGGAATGGGATCTATACTTGGATTATTACACTAATGTTTGCCATTAGGCTGCCAGACTGGCTAAAGGTGGCTCAAGAGCCAAGCCCTTCACCTTGGCCTGATTATCCCTCTGTGGTGGGTTTCACCTGGGAATGAAAGCCCTGCTGAAGTCCAACCAGCCTTTTTACCTGTGTCTAGAAGTAATAAATTATGTTAAGAGTTAGATTAAGAAGAGTTTCAGTGCGTTACAGTCTGAAGAATCCATAAAAGTCAATTTGCAAGATGGCAGTAAAACTTCCTTACTGCCTTCATGCTGAGCTCCTGCAAGCAGATGCAAAATCAAAGAGGGAGAGGATTGTGTTTATGGCATGTGACTGTTGCCATGAGATTCTTGGTTGCCATCAGAAAGGTAATTTTGCTAAATGGCTGTGATCAGCAACCAGTTGAGACATAGAAAAGTGCTGCATTAAAATAGCATTCCATCAGTTCCTGTGCAGCTCTCCTCTTCTATCTGTTCAGCTACCCAGAGCTCAGAAGCAAGAAAGCAGGGCCTTTCAAGGTTAGAGCTTGTCATGCTTGGGTAATGCAATTCAGAAGAGCCTAAACACAACAAATCAAAATCTGTGAAGTGATGCATGGCTTCATGCTGTTGTAATTTTGAAAAAGTATGTACAGATTTCCATTCTTCCAGTCCAAAGGGCCCCTGAAGTATGTCAAGTATTTATAGATTTGGATGTCTCACTTGTACATGGAGAGTTAATGACTCACACCTTTCCCAAACAATTGAAGTGCTTCCTGAGTAGCAGAGAAAACATTCCCTCCTCTGCTCCAGTACTGATTCACATTCTGATTCACATTTGTTTGTTGTGTGGCAAACACCATTTGGCATGTTTACCCTAGGTCTTAATTAACCAGCAGCAGTACTTTGCTCTTTATAGGTCTTATTTCCTTTTCCTCTCCCAACTGCAGCATGAAACAGCACCTAAATTAATCCAAAAATAATGGCTTAGTTCTTCCTCCTATCTTTCCTCCTCTCCCCAGCTGCCTCTGCTTCTTCCCCTGCCACCAGCACCTGTGGGCCCTCCACTGAACTTGAGTCAACTTGTTAAAGCAGCAGGGAGTTACTGCAGTGGAGAAAAGAGAGTTTTAGCACTAGGTTTGCAATTCAGATTGGCTCAGTGATGAGGCTCACAAACATCAGGAGCAGCACACAGGAGGGAGCCACAGTGGCACCAGGAGCAGGGTAAGGGAGAGGACCTGTGCAATTTAACACAATGAAATGAATGAAATTCTTCATTCTGCTTAACCGTGACCTTTGGACAAAGATTTATGTTGCTTTTTGTCCCTGAAAGAGCTTATCCTGAGGCATGTGAGAAGGAAACAGAGCATGCTGTGGGGCCAGCAGGGAAGGGAATGGCTCTGGGATCCCTCCCCATGTAATCCCTAGTGGTTACCCAAGCCCTCAGAGCAGTGTTTTGGCAGATGTCTGGCACAGGCCACTTTGAAGAGCTGCTTGCACCTCCTGTCCTGTCCCTTGGTTAGCACTTGCACTCGTGTACCTGTGTCCAGAAATGGATCCCAGGAAAAATGGGCATGAGTCAAGTGCTTGTTTGGCTGAGTTGCTGTTTACCCAGATGAGTTCAACCTGTGGCCCTGCAGAAGGATGTCAGCATCACCAGGAATGAGTTATGGCAGATTTTTTTTTTTTTTTAGAGCCCCTTGGCCATATTGCATTCCATCTGCTTATCACAGATCTGTTGCTCTCTTATTTGTGCAGAGAACAGGTTCATAGGGCTGTGCTGGAAAGCAGGCCATGGAAACCTTGTGGGCTCAGCACCTGGAGAGGGGAGGTGCCTGTGGAGCAGCAGATCTGCAGAACAGCAGCAGCAAGATTTGGGAGAGCTGGGTGGGGAGGTGACAACTTCCAGATTTGAGTTTGTCACAAAAGAAAATAAATATTCATTACCCATACTCTCACATTGTGTACATTTCTGATGCTTTTATTCAAAAAAGTTGGAGGTGTAGCCAGTAACTGGTTGTTGAAAAATGCAATGAAACGTTTGTGGGCTAAACATAGCCTATAGGTTGAGATAAAAATAAAGTTATTTGTAGGACTTGGGCTTTGTGACACAGCCTGCTTTGAATTTGAGGTGCTGTGGACTGTTGTAAAGGCTGTCTGTGCTCTGCAGAGGAATCTGCAGCAGCTAGATCAGATCTCTCCAAGATGCTCCTCTTTGCATGGGTTGTTACTCAACCACCCTTCATTCTCTTCATTCCTCTGCCCTTTATGCTTCTGCCTGGTTTTCCTCCTCCCTCGTACATGCTTGATGGCATTTGTTTCCCTCAGTGTATCTCTGCTATTTAAATGTACCAGTGGTACTTGTTGTTCTTCCACTCCCAAACAACACAGATTTGCTTTCCCTTTTGATAATTTTTGCTGTTGACCAATTACCTGGCTGTATGATGTCTGTTTCATTAATTGCACAATATTTTAACAGGTAATCAGTACTACAGAGAGTTTAGCAAAGCAATTTAGCAAAAACACTGGTAGGAAACCAGCAATCATCCTCTGCCCAAATAAACTAATATATAAACCCAAAGTTTCCCCTCCACATCCCACACAAATGTCTATCTTCACACACAAATAAAAATATTTGGAATGTTACAAGATTCCTGTGGGTTCTTGAAATGAAATGACCTTCTCTTGCTATCCCAGGTTTTAAAAAAATAATCATTGGAAACCCAAAATGCTTTCCCTGAGCTATCTCTGAGTAGACCACACAGATTGCAGTTTGTGTGTCGTGAGGATAGGGTAGGGTTGTGCTGTGATGGAGTTTATTAGGGAAATCTGGAGCCAGGGCATCCATGGACCAGACAGATTAGAGAATCACAACTGGAAGCTTTCTTTCTGTCATCCTTCTCTGCAGCATTTGAAAAAGAAATTGAGCTAATAGCCCTCATACCTTGAAGCTGTGCCTTCAGGGAGCCATTATGTTCACTCCTCTTTGCACAGAGGATAAATTTATTTTATAATCAAGTGTTGTTAATGCACAGAAGAACATCTGCTTTTTAATGCTGGAAAATGAGCAGAATTTGTCTTCTGAGTGTATTGCAAGTGGTGCTGCAGTTCTGGAAAAATAATTTTTGTTCAGGTTTTGGGAGTTTAAAATAATTCAAAGTTTTAGGAGCTTCATGGAATTAGGAATACAACAGAAAAGACTTGATTATTTTTAGAAACTTAGAAAGCTGCTTCTTGGGGTACTTTTGACTTGTTCTCCTCTGCTGTCTACTAAAAACCAGTGAAATGTGGCAAGCTGCAATCCCTGTCTTGAAAACCATCTTTGTCCCAGGCTGCACTGTCCATCAGATGATTCTGATTATCTTTGTAGGCTTGGTAATGGTCCATTGTAACAAGTGAGGCTGTAACTTGTTGCAGTATCTGGTTGGTCCTGTTGGGCTTGCATATTAATGAAAAGCAGAATAAAAAGGCTGTCTGCTTTTCCACCAGGTTCTCATAGAAAGAGTTTTGTTTCCAGAACATTTTGGCAGGATTATTTAGTGATTTCATTCTGATGTGTCAAATACATTCACATATTAACAAATAAATCTGGCTAGGATTGCAAGTATTTGTTTATATAATGTATTGCAGCAGTTGTATTTTGGTAACTTGCTATTCTTTTTCTTCCATTCCTTGATTTTTAGACATAAATAGAAATAGGTTGTCTTTTATCCATAAATTGAGAAATTCAGGTTGCACCTGCCTCCAGGTGCTAAATTGTCCTTTTCCAGCAAGCTCAGCTTAGCTAATCTGGAGATGGATTTAGTGAGTTTCTTACTCTGATAACTCAGTCCAGCCCCAGAGCCACATAAAAAATGCCAGCCTGGAACCCTGAGGGTGGCAGTGACTGCATCCCTCTGGTGAGAGGCTCGGGGAAAAGGGGACAAGATCTCTCCCCAAAAGAAGAAA
This sequence comes from Molothrus ater, assembly GCF_012460135.2. Classification (NCBI taxonomy): domain Eukaryota; kingdom Metazoa; phylum Chordata; class Aves; order Passeriformes; family Icteridae; genus Molothrus; species Molothrus ater. The sequence continues at coordinate 4,108,509 of NC_050490.2, forward strand.
GTTTCTTTAGGGAGCAGCTGCTGATTTTTGGATTTTGTTCAGAGAACTAATCAAATTGGATCTTCAAAACTGAAAGCCAACCATTAATGTGGATTCAAGAGACAAGCTGTTGCCAATCTAAGAAAATTACTTCCATTTTTCTATTCAGGGTGGAAAAACAACCAAAACAAAGCTGAAGTGACCAGTTTAAAACATTTAAACTGTGAGCATTTTTTCTCCTGTGATTTTACTCTGTGTGGGTAGGAGGGAGGAATTAATGAGGTAATTCTGTCAGAATTTTTTGATTAGGTGATCTGCCAATTAACCAATTCTTTTTCTACAGATTGATTATATTCTAAATAAGCTGTGGTGATTGAAAACATACCCCAACTTCTTGTGAAACCTTGGAATAATTCTTGCAAGAAATGTGTCCTTGCACCAAACTGCCTAATGAACTTGATGGTGTTTGATAGCCACATGCCAAATGTAGATAAATATTTTATAGTTATGGATCAGTTATCCAATCCATTTAGAGTAATGGATCTGGGCTCTGCTCAGCTGGAGCTTTTATGCTGCTGAATGTCCTTTTGGGACTTAGAAGAACCAAAAGCACTTGAGGTCAGTGGAAAATTTTCAGTGTCAGGGTGGAAAGATTAGATTTATGGTGGAAATACAAGTCTGCTCATGTTTGGAAAAGGTGGATAAACAGTTTTTAAGTGAGAAGTGTTATTTTTATGACCAAAACAATGCACAGAAGTGCATTAATTGTCCTGAGCTTCTTACACTGTTTTTCCCTTTTTTCTCCAAAGGACTTGAAATACATTTTGTTGAACCTGTTAACGTTGGATTGTTTTGTGTGGTGATATCACTTTGTGTAAGCACAACACTGGAAAAAAAAGCTGTGAAATATCTAATTTCCTTGAAAAAACATTTTTACTCCTCTCAGTTTGGTGCAGAAAACAAGTTCTTGGAAAACTGGGATTTATGGAGGTTTTTTAACCATCTCTAAGTCCAGGAGAGAGCTGAGGTTCCAATCCACTTTCCCTGTGGTTCCTCATTTTCCTGTCCTGGTTTGTTCCATCACCACCCCTTGTCACACCCAGTGCATCCCTCAGGCCTTTTTGTCAGCTCTGCCAAGGACAGAATTTGAACTGTCAAGCCTTCCTCAGCAGACTTGGTTTACTAGATGGTGCTTTTCCCCCCTGGATTTTGCAGATTTTAAGACACAGTAGTTCTAACACTCCTTTTATTTGCCTGGCAGTTGTTAAGGGAGGGCACATAGCAATAAAACTTCATTTTCTTAGAATACCAATATGGACATGAAATTTATAGAAAATTAGTCCAGTGGAATAAGTGTTAGAGTTTATTGAGAATGTTATTATATCATGCCCAACTCAAGTTTTTACCTAAGAATTACCACAGTTCTGGAAGATCGTTTCTCTAAATGTGTTTCCATGGAATAACTTAAAAAAAAAATTGCAATGACATGGTAGGAAATCAGAGTTGCCTCTTGTAAATAATCTTGACCTGAAGTAATATGAAAAGCACGAAGCTGAAGTTTTCTTGTGTGTGGGATTAGTTTCCAGACAGATTAGGGAGCACATCTATCAGGCTGATTACACAACCCTCAAGCACTTTCAGCAGCTCCAGCTGCCAGAGGAGTGCAGGGATAGTCCCTTCAACCAAAAGTGCAGATTTTTATCTTCTTACACAGATTGTAAATCCCTACCTTAAGAAATGGTTTGTTAACATGCAGATGGGCTCAGGATGGCTCAGCTGCTTCCTTGCACTTTAAAGAGAAAAACAAAGCTCCAGAAGCTTTGCTTTAAATGGAGTTGTGTGGGGAATAATCAATCATTTTGTGAGTAAACTTCTTACTGATTAAATTTGGATGTTTTGGAGCAGAATGCCCTGTAAACAGATCTTGTTCCTTACCAAAGTAAAAGGGCTCTTCATGAAGTCTGCTACACTGCTGTATTCCTACTGCATCAGTTTTGCCAGATTTTAGCTTCAGATTAAAAGTTCCAGACAAATGTCTAGACTTGTAAGATACTGGAATTAGAGGTGTCGGTGTCACACAGTGAGCTGAAATGTGCTGGATTCAATTGTGATTTTGTTTTCAAGCTTCCTTTTTTTTTTTTTTTAACCTAAAATAATTATACCTTAAGATCTAATCTGTCGTTCCAGATTCTTCACTTGCATTTCAGTTGATTTTTCCGTTCATTTTGGAGGATGAATCTTCCAGGGCATGGGGAGGGAGGTGACAAGATGCTGTGATAGTGGCACCACTCCAAGAGCTGTGAGTCTCTTTCCTGGTTGGTAAATGCTCAGGATCAGTCTTTAAAAAGTGCATTGGTTTCTGTTCCTCTTTCCTGAGGAAAGCACTGCTTAGGCTGGACTGGCACAGAGTTCTTTTGGCTCAGCTCTTTTCACTGCTTGGCATTTCATCGTGCCAAGGCATGCTCCAGGCTCAGCATTCGTTTGCTGCACTGAATAACTGAGCTGATAAAGGTACTGAGCACTTGCTCCATCAGGCAGGGGCAGGACTGTGTGCTGATTGCTGAGTGGCTGATAGGAAATGTTTAAATTGAGAGATTATGTGCCTTTGTTTCTCAGTGCCTTCCTTCTTGTTCCCTGTGTAATGAACTTGTCTCATTTCCATGTGTGAAACGCTGTCTTGTCCTGTTGCATGTCAGTCTGTTTTTCACTCAGGATTACTGCAAAGACATTTTTTTAATGTTTAGCTTACAACAGGTAATAGATCTTTCCTTAGTAATACTGTTTGTGTTCTCCAAGCCCCTTGAGAAAAGGTATCTCATGATTCTTGAGTGGATGATAAAGCAGTGATAATGAATAGTTTGCTTTTATGGACCTAATTGAGAAATAAATTTTGCTCTCTGACATCCAGTAGACTTTACCCTGTAGTAGCTGCACTTCAATGATTTATTTTTTCCTTGCTTGAGATAGACTTTTGGTGAAAAGTGTCCTGTGGACCATGTCCATGTACAATCTGCATTGCCATCAGCTGCCATCCTCCTCATCCAGCAAGTCACACTTGAGGGAGCTCATTTGAGATAATAACTAATGCAGAGTCTCCAGCCTGTGCTCAGCTTGGAGCTTGAACACAGTAATTACACACATTTTTAGCCTCTAGCGAGCATTTGCACTAGGAGAGAACAGATCAGAACTGAGGGAGCAGGCAGATAGAAACTGAGCATCCTTCTTAGGTAAAGTACTTGCAAATTTTTCATGTTGCAGGAATGATCATTTAGGTGAACGTTTGAACACTTGGGAGAGGTGTGTGGCTCAGGGCTGTGCAGCAAGGTGGGGATGCCGTGTGCTTTTCCTTCCCCCAAACATACCAGTCCAGAATTTCCCTGGGAGCCTGTGCAAATTACATATCCACAGAGAAATAAGTGACTGCTGTGTGAAGGGATGGGGATTTCAACAAAGCATTAGTAGTTTATTAAAAATCTCCTCTGCAGAGGGTAGAAATGTTATGTTTCAGTAAGGTTTTTAGGTTGGTGGCTGCTGCAGTACTTCTTGTTCTTACCCTGAAAGTCCAAAGAAAATGATGCTGAGTTGTGACAGTGTAGCCCAGTTTTTTAAGGATGCCCTGCTTAAGGGAATATTCATAGGGCTTAATAATGTATTATTCAGCTTTAAGGTTTATTTGTGGAGATTTGAATTCAGGAAATGGCATTGTTATGCAAGAACTGGAGCAGCTAAAAGGAAAGGAGATTAATATGCTCAGATTTGGAAGGGGAAGCTGGGGCTGGAGGATTATGTTAGCTCAGGCACTGATTTTCATATTTAACTATGAAACTTTCTCCTAAACTTATTTTTCTTCAGAGCTGAATTGGGATTCAGGATCAAAAATATGTTACTGATGCATAGAAGCTGAAGATATTTCTAATCTTTGTGCAGAACTTTTCCCACTGATTCAGGAGATCTGGGCATGCTTCACTGTAGGCATTTCTTTCCAGGGACTCATTAAAATGAATGCACAAGTAGCATCAGATCATTTTTATTCAACTATGTTATTAACAAAATGGCAAGTTGAAGTGATTAAGGCATGAAACTGTAACTATCCCTTGGGAACAGCTCAACAATTGTGCTTCAGAATGTTTCCTATTTGAATTCACTGCTTACTTCAACAGAGGAGAGAGGCAGCAGTAGAGAGATGAGCTTGTGTGTCTACAGATCGACAGACTGGCATTTGCAGAGGAGTTTACATTGTGTTACGTTGAAAATGGAGAATTTAACATCGGATTTTTTTTATCAAGTTGGTGTATATTTTATATATTTCATTTTGTTGCTGTGTACATTAACTGCAAGTCATAAAAAATAGAAAATTTCAAAGTTCTGTAAGGTTTCATGTCATAAAATCTGTCACAAGATACCGTTCAAAGTTCCAGTATAAAAAATTTGGTATCTCACATATCGCTTTCTCTTACTACTGAGAAAAGCACAGCATTGCAGCTTTGATGTTATGTTAGTTTTTCATGGGGAGAGAAAATCTCTTTGAACAGAGGAATGAGTTATAAAGGAGTAAGATTAGAGAAAATTAATCTATAGCAATGAAGTAACTTAAGATCCTCAGGGAATGCATACCTTGTACTGTTAAGGAAAAATAAATTAAATCTCTGCAGTTTGGAAAATGAAAATAAAGATTGTCAATAACTTAATGAAATATCTAATAAAAAGTTAGCATTGAAAGCTACTGACCTGAAGGGCAGCTGAAAGAGTAATTTGTCCATGTAATCTTTCTCCCCTGTCTATAGGAAGACCTGGGGCTCTTCAGGCATAACTTATGTCCTGTATTCTGTGTGCACCTTGTAAGGTAATGGGCTGTAACTTTCAGGACAATAAATGTGCATTGGGAACCTTATTTCCCACTGCAGCTGGACTGAGAGAGGGGGTTCTGGGCAGGTCCTGAGGGGGCTGGAAGGCCCATGGCCTTTGTAATTTATCCAGCAGCATCTCAGCAGCCTCCAAACACCCAAGCTGTCAAGCTGAGCATTTGTGTGTGGTCTGCAGGCAAAATGTTCTGACCTGTTATGAATGAGAAAGTTGTTCCAAAACTTTTAGTGCCTGAGGAGTGTGTGTGAAAAATAAGGTTCCCAAGTGCAGAAATCCCTGCTGAGCAGTGTGCAGGCTGGGCAGGGGCAAGGTGAGATGCTCTGGTGCATAATTACACCCGTTCTCAAGAAGTGTCCGTGGTGTGTGCATTTCTTCACTGCTTACACCACAAAGTACCTGGTGTTTATGGCCCACCACTGTGTTAGGAAATGCCTCACATGACTGTGTTGCTTTACAATTTTAAATTAAAAACTTTGTAATGGGATGTGGAAATAAAATTTACTGAGGACTGAGACTTTGAGGCAGAAACCTCAAAACTTTGGGAGATACTGATTTAGAAAATTGTAGATAACATTTGCCTGTACAAATATGAATATTTAAAGTGTTAACATAGATAATCTCTCACTTGCAGGTAGGAAATCCTTAAAGATCTGTGGCAAAAAACAAACAGAGAAAGGCAGCAAATCTTAGTAGCCTAATTTTTTTTTTAAAGGCATTTCTGGACTAAACCTTTGGTAATTGTCATTCCAGGGAAAGCAACAATAATTTTCACTTGGTTCAAACTTCACTGCCATTAAAGAATAGTTCTTGGTTTTCTGCTGTTTCTCCTTTAGAAGTGTTTGTTGCTTTTGGCAGGTGAGGACACGAGAAAGCTCAGGATGGTTTGGTTATTTTGGAGGAGCTGGAGCTGTTTGAGAAGATAGGAATTTCTGTTTAGAATGGAAAACTGACCCTAATGGTCTCTTTGGAGACAGAATGGTCTTTCAAAAATTCTTTTACTTCTGGATATTAGAAAAGCACTTTTCTGTGGAAGAAAGGTATGTTGGGACTGCAATATGGCACCACTGAACATGTGTCCAGATAAATTACACCAGTTACTGGTTTTAATTTTGATTGAAAGTAACCTTAGAGATGTCTTCCTGTTCACAACAGCAGTGTTATTCTGGCAGTACTTGCTTTTCTTGCAGTATTTATTCTTCATCCTCTGTTCAGCCTCGCTCTGTGCTCATCTCATGGGGTGTGGCAGGGTGAGTGCTGCCAGTGAGCAGCCAGGAATTCTGTCAGGAGACTGGCCCCAGTCACCCTGCAGATCACCCAGAGCTGGAGCTTTTCCTTGGAAAACAGGGATAATGTTTATTTAGCCACAACTGTGTGAGGTCAGGGAGTGCTATTTATAGGCTGACGTATTGTTGTGTTGGTCTGACAAGTTGATACATACAAATTTTTATTTTGAAGTATTTAAGATTTTATATATAATGAACTTGATGTAACCTCATGAAAGCCAGAAGGAAAAACTGTATTTGTTAGCATGCCATCTTTTTATTTTCCTTCCATGACCATATGCTGCTAATATTTCATCTTCAGCATGTCCCAGATCATGCACTGAAATAATAATTTTGCCCTATCAGATCATCTTCTGTCTAAGATGAGCTTTTTTTACTAACCTGGAATTAGTTGTTCTGAGTTTAATTAGGTTTAAGGATACACTCTAATTGTGAAAGAAAGTTTGAAAAGATACCACCTTTTCCTTCATCTTTGTGTCCTGTTTCAAAAGAATATGCATTATGAAACCTCAGTAAAAACTCTTTACAGGAAGATAACCATTATTCTTTTGATAATTTCTATCAGCACTCTTTATGGAATATGTAGTTACCTTGTTATTCCTTGTTTCTATTAATTCACGGTGCTTCTGCTCTAATTTAAGTGCTGTTTTTTCTCCTTGCAGTCCTAAAATGCCATCAAGCAGTTGAGCAGTCCCTGTGCCATGGCCCACCTTGGAAAAGCCTTCAGGGGTGGCTGTTGGGGAGGAAAGGCAGAGCTTTAGGAAAGAACGAGTGTCACACACACTTGGCTTTGCCAAGGCAGCACAGGGCTGTGCTTCACTGCTTGCCATAGAAGCTGCTGTGAGTAAAGGGGCTTTGGTGAAAGGGAAATTGTAATTAGGGAAATAGCATGTTCCTTAATTGCTGCCATTTCAGAATGATCGACAGTAAAATGGGGCTTTGTGTCCTGGCTTTGGAAGGAATGGGATAGGATGGGCTCTAAGAAGCACATCTGGGTTTTAAGTGCTTTTAGCCTATATCATGTAGCAGTTCTGCATGTTGATTTTGTAGCTGGAAGGGAGAGTTTACTGGGCATGTGGGGAGGGAAGGGAAGGTACAGCAGCTCATACACAATGTCTGGAAAAGAATCCCTGGAAAAAACCCACATGATCCCTGTAAGTGGAGTGAGAAACAAGGTGGAGCACCTAAAGCGTCCCAGCTCCTGTTCCTACACCTGCTTAGCAGAGCCAGGGAAGAACACAGGGCCTCCTCCTTTCCCACAGAGCATGACTGGGTGTTCCAGCCAGCTCCTCCAGCATTTAGATTATCTCCTTTAGGAAGACTTCAAAGCAGGCACAGGAATATGATAACTGAGTGTGGGATCTGATAGAAGAGGAGATGTAAGTGGAGAGCTTCCCTCTGGAGGCAAACCCTCGTGGCTGCTGGGTGTTTGTGCAGAGAGAAAAGCAGTTTTATAGCAGTAAGGTGTGTGTTTTAGCAGGAGACACCACAAAAACCAAGCAATTTGTGTTAGGGTTGTTTTTGTTGGTTTTCATAAGCTGCAGACCAAACTGCATCATCATAATTCCTTCCCAGATACTCGTACCAACCCCTGTGTAAGGAATGTCCGTGGGAATAGGGATGCCCTGCTTGGCCAGGTACAGAACTGAGTGTTTAGTCCCAGGACAAGACCCTGGGCTGTCTTTTCCCCCACTCCTGGTTCTGTGTTGTGCTGCCAAAGTGAGTATTTGATGTTGGATGTGAGTTCTGTCCCTGGGCTCACCTGACCTTTGTAGAGGGCTGGTATTTATTCTATGCAGAACCAGACTAGACTGGTTTTGTCTACTTAAAATAGCAAATTCAAAAGATTTTTTAGCATTTGCAATACTGAATAATTTTCAAACCTTTTCAATCTCATTTTCAGCAATGCAAGTTTCTTAAGGTTCCTGATGTTGTGTCTCTAATAATACAGGCTATAAGAGATGGATGGTTCTTTGGCTGCCAGGGTATTCCACAGAAGAACATGTGCAGAGTATTTATTGACTGATACATCCTAATGGCCTCTGAAACACTGTATCTTGGTTTGGCCTGGAAATCTGAGTAGATGCCACATTCTTTTTGTTTGTCTTATGGGACAAGGTTAATGAGTCTTGTAAATTATTAAGGGCTATGCTCTCATCTTCCAGGCCTGATTTCTCTGGATAGGTGCTGTGTGCAAGAACTGCTCATTAGCAGGTGGACTGATGGCTGCCTGGATGTATTATTGATGATTTAGTGGGAATTTCCCTGTCTGGAAGAGGGTGGTAGGCCAGTAGAAATGCTTTGCATAGAAAGGTGATATTAAAATATCTGAGACTTAGTGCATTTGTTTCTGAAGGTGTGTTTGGCCTCATGCCATGGGTACCCAGCATGAGAAGTTGTCCTGGGAAGCAGATGGAATCCTGTTTTGCAGTTCTCTCACTGTTCTTACAGACACACAGTGTTTTTGTTATAACTTTGGTATAATCTATTGCTTTTCCTTGTAAAAGCAATACGATTTTATTTAGCGTGTCTTCATAAATATATTGCTATTTCTACTACTGTTTTACCACTCAAAAATGGGCTGTTAAACAAAGCTAAAGCAATGAAGCAGAAAAGATTCCTAGAGTTGAGTGTGGCTACTGTGGTATCCTACCTATTATCAAAAGCAGCTTCCAAGTGTTCCTGGCAGCCATCAGGGCATTATCCTGCCTGAACTCATAATCCTTGAAGTTTGAATCTGCTCTTAAAGATCTGGTGAGACAAAATTTCATTGCTATGTATCCCATTAAGAGAATATATTACCAGTATATGTAGGATAACTTTTCTGCTAATGTACAGGTTTAAAATGTTTTAGGGACATAAATCAATACCTTAAAATGAAATCCAAAGCTCAGGATGCCCATTTCCTTTAAGACATGGCTCATTCAGGATGATTAATAACTCTTAGTGGTAGACCTCCACTTAGATTTGTCTAGATCTGTATTGCCACAACTTTATCCTGTGACATGTCCTCCATCACTCCCACTCCCTGTGGCTCCTCGTGGTGGCACTGCCCTGGTTTCCAGCTGAGTCACATCTGGATCTGCTCTCTGTGGGGTCATGCAAGCATGGGAAGGAGCAGAGGCCAGTGACAAGGGCAGGGCAGTGCCAGCCCAGATTTAGATTGATTTCAAGGGTTGTGGATCCACACCCTTCTGAAGCATCACTTCTTTGGAATATATTATCTTCAAGTTTCCACCGAGCCTGGAAGTTTCTAGTTGAAATGGATTTTAGATTAAGCATAGAATTTGCAAAACAATAGGAGAGAGAAAAATGGTAGGATGAGTCATGAGCATGGGACCTTCCCCCACTGTCTGCTTAGGGCTGCTGCGATCCCGAGGATTAGCTCACACAAGAGCTGTAGTTTCCAGCATCCAATCAGCCACTATGGCCATTGTACTTTCAGTTTGCTGGAATGAAAGAACCGGATTAGTCATCAGAACTTAGGGTTAGCATAAAACTCAGTAGTTTATGGCCACTTTTTTGGACAACACAGCTTAGATGGTGTGCTAAATGGTGATATTTATTCAATGTTTATTGGTTTGATGTGTTGGCAAAGTGGCTGAAAGTGCCTAATGGATGTGGGGCATTGGGGTTAGTCTGTCTCTGTATTTATCATTGCACAGCTCAGCAGTCAAATGTGTTCTGCAAAGCTGCCAGATTGCCATCATGTCCAAATGTCTCATTGGAGTCCCTTTAATGCTGAACTTTAGATGAGTCCATGAAGGATTTCTGCCTAGATTTATTGCTAGATCATTTCCTAAGCCTAAGTAACTCCTACCTGTGGGCTGTGGGCCACAGCCTTTTTGAGAAGCAGGGAATTATGGAAATGTTTGGCTGCTGAGCTAATGGGCATTTGAGGAGTCAGAAGGGCTTCCAGGCAGCTGGCTGTCCCCATCCCCTTCCTGGGGACTGCAGCAGTCCCTGGAAATTGGGAACCCTTCCCTTTGCAGGCTGCTGGTGTGTAACAGCCTCGATGGGCATTCCCTGCTCCTGGAGCACCTGCCAGGATGGTGCTCAGCTCTGCACTTTGGCGTCTCTCAGAACGTTCTTGCAAATACCAAAGCGTGTTGTCTCCAAAAATACAAAATACTCAATTCCACACCCATCCCTGTCTTCTTCTGAAGCCACTTTTTATTGTAAATTAAGGCATTTTCTTGAACTCTGGTGTTTAACCAAGTTGGTATTTCTTTGCATGGATTTCTGGAATGATACTGTTCAGTGATGGCATTACTGACAAAAGAGATATTTCTTTCTGTATGTTTGGGAGGATAATGTGGCCAAACTTGGAATTTCAAAGCCTAGAAATGTTTTTGGGCATTGAGTAGTAAATCATTTGTTTGGGCAACTTTGTATGGCCCTGTTCTGAAGACTGATATCAAATAGTATATTTGCACTGACAAAGTGAAGTGTGTTTAAATTTTCTATGGAACTTAGAATTTGTGTGACTTGTGGGATGATTAAAAGATGTCCTCTCATGATTTAACCATTTCAATGCTGCTACTCTGAATCTGTTCCCTACTTGTCACTGCCAAATCCCTCCCTCATCTTTAGTTTAACATCACTCTTCCTCTCTCTCAATGTTTCTGTAGCTTGTCTCAGGTGTAGGACAGGAACCAATTAAAGCTGGGATTGTGTCTGTGGTGGCACTGCAGCCCAGTAAAGCTTGATTTCTGTTTTTTCCTGGCCATTCCTTTCCTCTCTGCGCTGTCTCCTGTGCTGTGCCAGCACATGTTGGTGAACCCAGCCAGGGAAGTGATTCAGCTGGGGAAGGAGAATCCTGCCAAAAAGACCAACTGCCAGCATAAACCCATGTGGTCCTGGGTGGTTGGGCTGGCATGGGAACAAACAGCTGGGGGAGAAAAGGTAGGAGTTGTGTTTGTTCTCCTGCTGATAAAGTCATAATGGAGCCACAGCCTAAAAATGAAGGGTTTGCCTAAAAATAAGTGCTATGTAAATGGGACACACACTACAAAAGAGACAACAACCACCATCAGGATCCCTTTTTTCAGATCTCTGTGCTGATTTAGCCCAGGTCAGGTCCTTACTAAGATAAATTAAATCAAAGCATACTCGTATGAGTGATGCTGATGAGGCTCAGGCACAGTATTTGATTGCTGGAGTTCCATGCAATGAGGTTTGTCTGGTGCAGCTTTTGTGGGCCAGGTTTGCAGGTTGCAGCCTCTTTGAGGAGCACTGCAGAAGGTGGTGTTGGTCACTGGTGCCCTTTGTGCAGCCCCTGTGCACCAGGACCAGCCCCCTGACCCACACCAGCAGCTTCTGTGTCCTTGTGCACATTGCTCCACTGACTCAGCTTTGGGTCTGTCAGGGCAAATGAGGAAGACAAGGATTCCTCGTGGATCATGCATTCCACCTGGTTTTCCCTTTGTTTTCCTCTAGGCTAGAGCCAAGCTGGCAGCTCTGCAGTTGTTGGTGTGTGTACCACTGTGTGCCTTGTACAGTGATCAGGCAGAGCAGAGCAGTGGGGACAGCACCCTCAGAGTCCCTGCAGGGACACGATCCAGTGCAGCCCCTGCTGCTCCTGGGGCACTTCCTGAGCACTTTGCCCTTGCCCTTCGTCCCCACCCGTGGTGGTGCTGCCGCCTCCGATCTCTGCAGGAGCTCAGACAGAGCCTGGCAAGGGCACAGAGCTCCGTGCTGTGTCAGGAGTGGGTGGGCACAGAAGAGGAAGCAGAGTGGCTTGGCTGGCAGCAGAGGCAGGGAAAGGGCTGAATCCTGTCTTTCATCTGTCAGGACAGCCCGTGTGACTTCACTCAGTGCCACAGGTGGTGCAGATAAGGAGCAGTGCCCGTGGCACCAGCGCTGTGTGTCACACCTTCACCGTGTGTGTGTGCCAGCGCTCGGCTCAGGTGAAAGCCAAGCTGCAGCACTGCCACCAGCTTGTGCATAGCTCAGAATCCAAAAAGAAAAAATACTTTCCCTTTAGCTTGCAAACTCACAGCTAAGGGCATTTTGCTAAAAGGAGGAGGAGAACCCTGATGCATGTACTGGGTGGTTTTGGTGATTGGTTTTTGTGGTGGATTGTGAACCTGTAGTTCAGGTGTAACTTCTGAAACTCACAAATAAGCATTTGCAATGAACACTGAAGTACAGACACCTGATGCTTTGGTTAGGTGGCCTTGTCCCAGTGCTCCAAAGGTGTTTTTTAGGGAAACATGTTGTGATAGCATTGCCCATCATGCTGCTCTCACCTGCCTCTCTTCCATCACACATACAAGAAAAAATAAGCTATGTTAAACTTCATTATTTTCAAGCCCCATCACAGCCAACAGTTTTCCATTGTCTTCTATTCTGTTGGCTTCCTACAAGAGGTTCTCAAGCTGCAATCTGCAAAAATCCATTTCTCTACAGCTTCTTACTGAACAGCTGCTTTTTGGCTGCAGAGTTTGAGTGTTTGTGGCAGCCTGTGAGAAGCAGCCAGTCTGCCCAGGACCCTGTTAGATCACTTCAAACAGAGGCTTTAGGAAGCACTCCCCATCCAGGTCATGCTCCCTCTCAGCCCTCTGGCATGGAGGTAAGTGCTGGCAAGTGTGAAGCTTTCATTCACAGTGGTATCTGCTAGAGGAAAAAGCTTCAGTTCAAAATGCATATGCAGAATTTTAACTCTTAAGTATCTCCTTCCTCAAAGATCAAGGAATAATCAGTTTGCTTCCCTTATATAAGGAAAATCACCTCAAAATTTCTTAAATTATAAAGGGAAAGAGGATTTACCTTAGTATACATTTCTAAATATTTTTACTTGTTATATAGCTATTTTCACACTAGTACATGCTTTTCTGTCCATAGAAAATTTGTGTAATGCTCCAAATTCTGTGTGGAAAGAGGTCTGAGCCTAAAAAGGAATAAAGGCAATGACTCTCTGAGCCATACTTGGGCTCCCAGGATGCTAATGCCTGTGTCAGAGGAGATAAAGTGAAGGGAGACTGCATGAAACCCATCAGAGCTGTTAAACTGTAGCAGTGCAAAGCTGTTGGTGTTTTAAATAATGGTTAAAATAAATTCCTGTCGGTTAGTGCTGGACTATTTGAAATTCCCCTAGGTTTAAATAAAAAGGGAGAAGGAATTTTAACCAGCTCATTTGATAGAAAAATGACCTGCAGATGGGGTTTGAGAGAATAATAGGCAGCAGATTACAGTGGGGAAATCATGGCAGAGCATCAGACTTTGATGGGTTTATGCAGAGTGGGCAGTGGGGAGCTGGGAAGAATTCCCACTGCAAACCAGCACAGCACTCATTTTATTTCCATTGCCTGTAGCTCTTCATAGCACCATCAAGTTTATGAAGTCATATATGCTGAAAAGTTTTAAAATATCAGAAGTGTTACGTGATATGCAGATATCAGTGGGTTTTCTCCTGTTTCTATGCCTATTTTCAAGAACAGTCATATGTGGAAAACCTCTTGTTTCTTCCAATCTTGACCTGCTATGATCAAGGGCAAATACCCCTTCCCTAGTTCCCAATGTCCTGAAATGTGTTTAGTAAATACTGAATTTTATCAACATTTAAGATTATATGCAGAAAATATAAACCTAGTTTTTTTTTTTTCTTCAAACCGTCATAACTCTGCCAAATTAGAAGGATTTTACAAAGAAGGCAAAAATCTTACACCTGCCAAAATTCAGTTCTAAAGTGAATTTCTAAGTGGGAAAGCTCTCAAGTACATACACAGAGTAGTACTTGAATATCTTTTTTTCCTTTCCTCTGTCTTACTCTTGGGAAAATCTAAAATATACATGATGTAACTTAACAACATAAAAATTGAGATTGCTCTCAATTTTTTTTGTAGTGGCAGACTACAAAAATTTAAATATTCTCATGAATGACACCTGCTGGGATTTTTTGTTAAATAATGGAAGCCAACATTTTTAAGGCAATTCACAGCATTTACAAGAACATTTGTGATCTGAAAAAATATACTGTAAAATTCCTGTGTGGGCTTCTGCAGCCCAGGGATGCAGTAGCATGGAATGCTTTGTGTGTGCCTCCTGTGGGATTTTTCCTTTTGCTTTTTTGGGGATTTTTTGTTTTAATAATATAGTTTGGGGCATTTGAGATGCTTACCAGAGATGAGAAGTGGGATGTTCCTCAAAAATGTTAACAGGACACTTTTTGTGGCAGCAAATAAACAATGTCCATGTCTGGGCTGACCAAAGCTTCGGAGCAGATCCAGAGAGGAGCAGGGCCTGCCACGTGTGTGGTTTGCAGCAGTTTTTAATCCAAGATGTTCTCCCCAAGGGGGACTCGACTTGCAGTGACCTTCCCTGCCCTCAGCTGGGCTTCACTGAGGGCTCCTTTAGTAGAGAAACGCTGCCAGGAGCTGTGTCCTGCTGTGCCCCCTGTGCCCACCTACAGCCAGGTAGTGGGGGATAAGGTGAGAAAAGCGACTTTACCTGGAACAGCAGCTCCAAAGTGCTTCAGTGGGACCTGAGGGGAGCCTGGCCTGGGTGCTAGATCACAGTGCTGCTCCAGAGTTCCAGGAATATTTTGTACTTTTGGAAGTCAGTGATAAAGATCCCAGTTGGCTTTTAATGCTGGAAAAGTTGAGTTCCAGGTATTACTCCAACAACATTAAAAGTGTACAATGACCAGTAATTCTTCTTCAGCCTCCTTTACCAGCACCCACTGTCCAGTTCTTTGCAATCTGTTTCACTGCCTTTATTTCTATTCTTTCAGTATATTCATGCAATTGGAATACAGAGGCTCGTTAGTGTCAGCCTCTAGCACTGGTGCCCCTTTTGAGATGAGCTGGGAAGTTACAAACTGTGGTGAAACTGCTCATTTGAAGGGGAAACAGAGCACACTGAAATTATTTCAGCTCTGTAAAGCATGAAGGCACAGAAAAATAAGCTGATTTCTACTACAAATCTTACAGTTTGTTCCCTATTTCATATCTTTTAATAATGCTTGAATGGTTCTGCTTGCAAACACGTAGAATCACAGTGAAACTTCTTTTATTTCCTGTGTTTTTTCCCTAAATAAGTTTTCTCTCCCTTCGAACACACCTCTTTGTTCTCACTGCTCTAGAATTCTTTCATCCTCTTCTCAAAAGCTTCTGAATATGACACACAGCCTCACTTGAAAAGAATGCAGAAGAGGAATGCAGGGTGGGGAGCTGGAGGTATGGAGCAGCATCCACTCAGCACAAAAAGACACGACAGGACATTTCCATTGCAAGGCAGGCTGAGGGGGCCTGTAAAAGAAATCACAAATCATTATGGCATGGGAAAAATAAATAGAGGTAATAAAGGAACCAAGTTTCTTATCTGTTTTCTTTTTTGTTTTCTGACAAGAACCTGGCAGCTCAAAACAAACGCACAAAACCGAGAAGCTGTGGAATGTCCTTCCACAGGATGTTGTGGATATGGGACTGTAAATGGGTTCAAAAGGTAATTGGATGAATTTCTGAAGGAAAATTCCATGCAAGAATATAAAGTACAGAGACCCCAGTTGTGTCACAGTAGTCTCTAAGCTGCTCATGGGGGTGGCAGTGAGTTTGGGGAAGGTGGTGCTGTTGGTGCCTCGGGACACGCTGGATTCGGCTGCTGGCATCGTGAAACCACTTTTGTCCTCTCTGGGGCTCTCCTTGAGGTATTTGTGATCTTTCTGATCTTCTTCTCAACATCTTTGATATTTGGCAGCTTTGCTAAATCTGTAGTTTGTTACCTCTGTTGTTTCAAATGTCAGCAGCTGAATCGTGTCTTCCCTTCTAGTCCATAATTTATCCTGCACAGATGGAGCATTCCTGCTTTTCCATAGCAGTCGATTCCTCTGTCCTTCAATTTGTGTTTAGGAGTAAAATGCTTGAAAAAGGAACTTGCTGCTTCAACCTTTCCAATTTGGAATTTTATTCTGAGCTAACATATAAAATCATTTTCTAGAGGAGCATTTAAAAGACTCCTCTGTAGCTTTGGTCTTCACTCTTCTAGTGAAGTATAGCACTCACTGAGGTCACCTCACCCTGGGCAGTTGCTTTAGCACACTGAGCCATGTTCCTTTGGCCCTGTGGTCTGCACCAACCTGGCAAATGGCTCCTGTTCGCCAGCAGTTCTTCCTTGTGATCCAGGATCCCCCCTTACTGCTGATACCTGTTTCTCCTTTCTGTGTATTCCCAGTGAATTGTTGCTCAGCTGTGGATGTTCTCAAGTGTCACCATTTGCATTACTCTTCTGATAGTCCTTTATTACCTTCTTTTGATTTTTGCCTCATTTTTCTTTAACTGCAGGATTCAAACAACCACTTTTCTGTGGCAAGTGAGTTTAGAATTAAAGCTTCTCAGAGTCTCCCTTTCCATAACAATACTTATCAATGCAAGTGCATAACTCTTCTATTGATCTTGATACTAAATTTCAGTATCTTTTTTATTCTTTTTGAAGCAAATGCTGTTGGAGAAGTGAGGCTGCAGCAAGCTCTCCTGTGTCTAATGACAAGCCAGAACGGGAGCAATACTTGCAGTGTATTGTCCTCTGTCCTTGCCTGTTTCCGATTGCTCAGCACCAATTGTTTCCAGCTGCAGCTGTTTTATACAGCTGCCAAAACCACTAATGCCCAACCTGTCTCTAGCAAGAGAGAGTTTAAAGAAATAATCTTGCTTTTCTTCAGTGTTTGAAAGATGGCAGTGCTTTGGGTGATGATGTGGTTTGCCTGGTGCATTCACTCTTAGGCCGTGGTGCAGTGGGTGAGTGGTTGGTGGTGAGCAGGGCAGTGTGGGTGCAGCTCTGTATGCAGCTCAGGCAAGAGCATTTCACAGAACTGGGGAAACAATCTGGAGCCACTGAACACTTGCTGCATTTTGTGCTATTTAAATGCATACTCTGTATCTTAATACTTCAGAAATATTAAGTGCTACTTGACGTTCCCTATTACAACTGTAGTTGTTTTCCATCAGTATTTTTAAACTACAGTCAGAACAAGGGAAAATGCCTTAAGTACTTGAGGGAGAGAAATAGCCCAGGAAGGAATCACAGAGGCTCTTTCCCATGCCCTCAGGCCTTTGCAGGGAGCACTGCTGTCACCCCAGTGCTGTTTGCCTTAAGGAGGCTTTGCAGCAAGTGGAGCTGGTTCTGTTCAATTTGTCAGGTTTTATATTCAGTGCACTGTACCTTCTGACCTGTCTTCAAACTCTGCTTATTCTGCTGACTGACCCTACGGTTCTGGCCCTTTCCCTGAGCTGCTGTTCGATTTCTGATGTTCTCTCTCACCTTCACCACTTGTTGCCTTTTCTGCCTTCTGGCTCTTTCAACCAATTGAGTTCACTTTTTGATGTATTTTCTTCCTTTAGATTTACATAGTATAGAGTGCCTTTCTCATTGCAAGGTCGAATGGTACTTCACCGAGAAGTCAAAATATGTGGATTGGCTCTTGTCACAAGCTTAATTTAACCATCATTTATGTTCCTGGAAGTATTCCATTTTTGATCCATTTCATTTATCTTAATACCTGCTTTTAAGCAAAACTTTGACAAATGATAGCAATATGGGGAAGATATTTTAGCATAGTCTTTTGAAAATCATTTTCCTAATATTTGAATTCTAGTCCAGGCCAGATTAAAATAATAGCATTACAAAATGTCAAACCTGGTAAAGCTATTAAAAAAAAGAACAGGAACTTTGACTAATGGCCCATGTATATGGCTTAACATTTAAGTAAAGATTGCATTTCTGACTTGAGCGATGAGAAGAATTCAGCTAAAGCATTTCTCTCCAGCTTCCTGCTGCAGTGAGTGTTCTTAGTCCGGCTCTAGCTGTGGGAAGAGCTGAGTGCCACACATCTCTGGAATGTTCCTGCTCTGTGGGAGCTGCTGTTCCCACTCTGCCTGGGGCCACAAGCCCTCTGTGCTGGGCACGCTGGCTCTGGGCTCCAGAGGGGGTTTGTGCTCAAGCTGAGCTGCCTCCCTGGCCTGAACACCTGTGTGGGACAGGGCAGGGACAGGGCAGGATTGTTCTGACAGAGCCATGGAGGGCAGGGCTCCTAACTGAGAGTACAGAACTGGGCATCAAGAGATGGATCCTCTGCTTTAGCCCAGGAAAGGAGGAGCTGTGGCTGCATTCCCAGGACAGAGGTGCAGCCCATGGCACTGGGTCCCCCCAAGTTCCAGGGGCTGCACAGGCTGCACTAACCAACCCCCTGCCCTTTGGCAGCTGCTGTGCCAGGAAGGGGGGTGCCATTTGTGTTGAGTTTGTCCTGGGGCTCCTGTGGCATCTGTGCAGAGTTCTGCAGTCCTTGTGATTTGCCCTTGTCCATGGCATGAAGCTTTCAGCAGGATTTGCCCTTGTCCATGGCATGATGCTTTCAGCAGGATTTGCCCAGATTTGCCCTTGTCCATGGCATGGTGCTTTCCAGCAGACTCACAGCAGCCTCTGCTCTCAGGAACTTCATTCTGTAGGAGCAGATTCCACGAGGAGAATGCACACATTCAATCTGCCACCTTCTCCTCAATTCAATAAGATTTCCTGATAACCTCTGTGGTACATCCAGGAGTGGTTTTTCCTGTGGGAGGGAATATTTGAGGCTGGCAGCCACAGTTTTAATGTTAGAATTGTTTGGATGTGGGCCTGCACTTGGAGCAGAAAATCCACTGCCATTTCACAGCATTATTTGCTGAATGGAAACCAGGGAATTGACATCACCTATTCAAGAGCAAGAAAAATGGCATTAACAGCAGGGTGTAATTTTTTTTTACAGTCCCAAGCCTTCCTTTGTTTGCAATTTTAGCTTAATATACTCATGATACCTTGAAACAGGGGTGTGCATTGAGATGGGGGTTTGAAATTGCTTTTGTGGTTGTTTCTGGCTTATATAAATGTATACATTCTCTAAAGATCAAAAGTGACTGGAAAAGAGGATTTGGAAGAGATTATTCATCAAAATGGTATTTTTTTGGAATACATTTGGGGGAGGGGGCAGGAAGAGAAATTTCAAGCTTGGTGTCTCAGACTTTGCTTTTGTTCAGCTTTCTTGGACAAAGAATGTCTCATTTTAACCAAAACTTCTAATAAGCCACTGGAGTGAATATATGCTAACAAAAGTAATGTCAAGTGTTTCAATAAAAATCTCTCCTGCTAGTTGATCACAGAAGCACAAACTCTGTGGTTATTCCATTAATTCCCCTGAGAGATTCCAGGGTGCTTTTTCAAGAGCAGATCTACTTTTTTTTATATTATTCATTGAAAGATATGGATTTAGTTAAATATTTTCAGGTCTGTGTTTTTAATTTTTTATTTGCATATAAAATTTATAAAGTTAGATTATGATAATGCTGTTTCCAGTGTGTCTGAAAATACTTTTAAAGTCTGCCTTGCATAATCTGTCAACTCAAATTATTACATTTGCATCTTTTTTTCTAGAGCCTGTGCAATTAAAAACACTTAAATTATGTTTTATCATAAAGTTCAAGGGAGAAGATAAGCTAATTTGTTCATAGCAGTTTTGAAATCCTGCTTAATACTTTTATTTTAAAATGTTCTATTAGGATTGAAAGGAAAGTGTGGGAAGAAAATGGCAAATCCCAGTGTAGAAGCTGTAGAAGTCTTGTCAGAGTGCTTGAGAAGCTTTAAATGGTCTTGTTTAGTTAAACAAGGAATTAGGAATTTGCTTAGGGAAGACGTGGGCTGGAGGTTGTATAAAACAGAATCAGAGAGGTCAGGGGAGATGACAGCAGGGCTGGGATGTGATGGAGAGTTAAAGGATTGAGGTTCTTGTGCAAACGTGGAGAAAGTGATTTCCAGCATTGCTGGGACTCTGGGAGACTTGAAATAGTTCAGTTCATGTCACAGATTGCTCAAATTTACACGTGTACAAGCAGTGTTTGGTGGCAGGTGAATGTTGTCTGTAGTTATTTGTTACCTTTTAAACAGCAACAACATAAGAAAAAAGAAAATGTTTGTGTTAATCTAAACAGGAAAGGAGGAGTGGTGTTCCTTGAGTATTTTGTGTTCATTCTTGAAGTGAATTTGCTTTATTAAGAATGTTTTATGAGAAGATTTGGAGAAATCTGGGAGAGAATTCTCTGTTAGTACCCAAAAGTGAAGGTTGTGCCATTCTTCTGCAGAAACAATTCGGAGCAGAAAAATGCCCAAAGCAATGAAAGGCCCAGGATTTGTGCCATTTCTCAGCCCTGCCCTGCGCTGTCCTGCAGCAGGAGCTGTCCCATCAGGATGGAGAGCTTGGTGACAGCAGGGGTATCTGCCCACAGAAGGGAACAAGGATCTTTAGGAGGGTTGCAGGGAAAGATGGAAGCTTAAGGAGCAGCTAATGAAAGGGATTGCAAAGCATGTTGTGTTCCAAAGCTTGTAATGCTTGTATCATGTTTAAAGAAAATAATTCAAACCCTACAGCTTCACCAACATTCCTCCTTCCCTTTGCACTCCCCTCACTTATCTTTTGCCAAGAGCTGCTCTAAGGAAATACTTCTCTGCATTTCTCTTGTTCTGTCTGTAATAATGGTGAGCCTGAAACCCTTTCTGCAGTGGCAACTTGCAGTACTTCAGTAAATTGTGGCTTTTGGCAGATAAATAGAGTTGGTAAAATTTTTTTTGATCCCCAAAACCCTCATTTATCTTCCCATTAAAAAATATATATACATACATATATATATTCCATCTTCCATTCTTCCTCTTCAGTCTGTAAAGAACAGCATATGATGTGGTTTCTGTGTTGATTTTCTTGATGATTTTTAGCCTGTCAAAGACCTTCTGTCTCAACAACTTTGAAACAAAGATTTTTTGAATAGATGAGAAAGTGCAGCTGCCAGATGAACCGACACAAGAAACTGGAAGGGGAGGATCTTGCAGATGGTTCTAATAAAACTGGGCAAACAGCAAATGGGGGCGGGGGGAGAGGGGGTTGAAATGCAAATTGCAATCCCAGTGCAAGTTTTGGGGTTAGTTTGTGAGAGAAAGTTGCATAAGCAGCCATTTGAGGCTTGGGCACTGGGGGCAGTTTATTGTTGCTCTCAGTTTTTCCTGTTGCCACGCTGCTGCCAGCTTCTCCTTCTCCCTGTGTCCGTGCTGCCACCTGAGCTGGGGTGGCTGTGCCAAGAGCCCTCCTCTGGAAAGCCCCATTCAGCTATTCACAGGGCGTTTAGGAACATGAAATACCAATAACCATTCAGCTATTCACAGGGCTTTTAGGAACATGAAATACCAATAACCATTCAGCTATTCACAGGGCTTTTAGGAACATGAAATACCAATAACCATTCAGCTATTCACAGGGCTTTTAGGAACATGAAATACCAACAACAGGCTAGGTTTTCAGGAGCTGCTGGGAGAGGAAATTGTGCTTGTTGGAGCACAGAGCAGTAAAAATGGAGCAGAGGCTTGTGTTGCTTCATTGTTCCTGCCTCTGCTATCCCAGAGCCAAAATTGCATTTTGGCCAAGCCTTGATAAACTCTGTGTTTGAAGTTTGTACTACATGATTCATTCATAAGGATGGAGGGTGACTCCATCCTTAGTAGTTGTAATTTCTGTCTTTTCTGCTAATTTTCTTCTCTTATTCAATGGTATTGGGTCTCCAATATTAGGCCAACAATTAATGAATAAAATTGCAGTAGGAGAGATGCAGATGAGGGCCTGGATAGCCTTTGGTGGTATCAAATTCAATCACTACTTCTTGACATGATAATTTGGGGTTCTTTAGTGGTTCTTCGGGCCAGAAAATCTTACTGACACCTCATTGCCAAAGCCAAAACAACTAAGTCTTTCTTTTTTTTTCTTCCTCTTGCTAATCTTTCCCTTCTTGAATGAAAGGAAGAGTGTTTGAGAGCACACAGGCTTTCAGCTCACACAGCAGCCCTTGGGGATGTGTCTTCATCTTGCTGTGTCAAAAGCTTTTCAAATCAGTAGTTCGGGAGCAGCAAATCCTTCCAACGCATGAGTAACAGATACTTGTTTTATTTAAGAGTCCTTAAGCATGAGCAAGTCATTAAGTACTTCCTTTCTCCCCATGAATCAGTTCTATTTTAAACAGTCATCATGTATTTAATATTTTTTTAAAGTATCAGAAGTTCTGACTTTTAAACTTTTCTGGAGTCTCTCGTGTACGTCTGTGAATTTGTATTAAAAACAAATCTGTCAGGAGCTGCACATTCCCTACACTGATGCATTCCCTTTCCCTTTCTCCTCTAAAAGTGGAAATGCTGTGTGTGCAGCATTTCTTTGCCCAAGGAGACAATTTGGAAGTGAAGCAATTATTGCTCTGAATGCAGAGCACATCTCTCCTGGTCAATGGCTGTGTAATGCCACCTCAAATGCCACCACCTGAGTGGCCTCAGGAGCTCAGCAGCAATGTCCCCCTGGGGGCTGGGAGTTCCTGGGGGCAGAGTTTGCTGTGCCAGGGGGTCCCTGCAGCCTCCTGGGCAAAGCTGCCCTGCTCAGGATGTGTGTGGGATTCCACTGAGGGGATCTCATGGTTTAATGGAATGCTTTGCTCGTGGATATTGACCCTGTGATGTTGTCATGCTTCTCTGATTCAGTCCATTTGGAAAGAATCTGTTTCCCCTCTCTTTACTGTATCATGCAAAAAGGATAACAAACATAAATATTTATAGTTGGGTATTTTTGCAGGGGTTTGTGTCCAAGATACAACATGCTGAGACATTAAACAGCATAAGTGTTGCCAGAATCCTACCAGCCTGGCAAATCTGACAGCCAGCTGAAGGCCAGGGTAAGCTTTTATGATAAAATCAGGCCATGTACTGAATGCTAAAGCATCACCAGTTGTTCACAGCTCAGGAAGAATTCACTTTCAACCATCATGAATAGGAAAAATCTTTCCCAAATGAATGGTGTGTGCAGGGATGGTGTGTGCAGGGATGGTGTGTGAGGTGTGTGCAGGGATGGTGTGTGCAGGGATGCTCTGTGATTCATTTGTTGAGCATTCCTGCCCTTTGTGCTGCAGGGACAGCAGAGGGGACCGAGTCACATGGCAGCTCTTCACATGGGGCTTCTCCTGCCCCAGCCTCCAGGGAAAGCCAAGGGAGATGCAGGGGGACTCATCTGCAGCATCATTCACTCCACCCATGTGAATTGCCTCTTTGGAGCAGCTGCTGAAAAGAATTGCACATCATCTTTATTAATTAACTTCAAATGCTTTAAATCATCTGTAGTACTGGGCACGGGAACAGAAGTGAATATGGAGTGGCTTGAGTCATTTCTTTTTGAGTGCTAGATTGTGTTTTTCAAGTCCCTGTCCTGCTTACGAGTGCAATGACAGCTGTATCTGTGATCTCTGTGCCACCTGTTGCCTTAGCCACCATTTAATGTGCACTCTGCTGGTGTTGGAGATAAAATGTTTTCTGTGACACCTATGAAACACCTCAGTGATCCTCACAAGCCACAGGAACACCAGATTTATATCCAGCTGTGCAGCTCCACAAGTGAAGGCAAAGGGCAGGGACAGCCCTTTGTACTGCTGGGCAAAGCCTGCAGAATTTTAGGACAGAAGTACAAACACCTGCATGCAGCTAAAATTTAAAAATGCATGTAACTGTTGATATTTTATTATATAGCTACAGCTCTGGCAATGTTTCCTGGCTTGGAGCTCCCTATAGAGATGTGCCAGCGGCGCCCACAACTTGGGAGCAGGTTCTGCAGGCTGGTGGGCACTAAAGGAGGAGAAAAGGAGTAGAAATCCATCTAAAGGAGGAGAAATCCATCCCCCCTCCTTCCCCAGCCAGCTCCTTGAACTGCAGCATCCTGCCTGAATCCACAAAGTTCCCAGTCTCTTGTTCTTCTTGCTAATAAAAAATCATTTTGGAAGGGGTTAAAATTTTACACAAACAATGTTTCCTTATGCTGAGGCTTTAAATAATCTTTCATTGTGGCCATTCCATGCCACCAAGTGTTGGCTGATTTCTTCAGGGCTCTTTTCTCTATTTCAAAGCACTTGATAATATGCAAAGAAAAAGTTTGCTGCTGTGTGAGGATCTCAGAACTATGAAGGATTGTGGTGTTCCCTTAACATTCCTTCTGGAGGCTTTGTAGGGCTCAGTTCTCATCCCTGTTCTTCTCCTGCATCCTATTTCTGCCTAATCCCATCTGCAAAAGTAAATTGGTTGGTAACACTGGGTTAGGAGAAGATTCAATCTTCTCCATCCAGAGGAAGCTTTCTCCTCATCTCTAATATCTCTATTTAGATAATGAGCCACAAGTTGAAGTCTGATTTAGTGGTGATTCCCTTACCTGCCTTCAATGCCAGGATGTTCACCCTTCTCATTAAGTCCATTGTCAAGCACATAATGTGTGTTTTCTCTTTGGATAATTCTTATTCATCTCACTTGTTGCTGCTCATCTGCAGAGCTATTTCAGAATCTTCCTTTCAAATGTCCTAAAAAGTCCTTTTGTGGTGATAATCGTTGTCAAGGAGTTCTGGTTGTGCTGCTCAGTCTGTGCCCTCACCAGGCTGTGTTTGCTTTGCACAGAAGTTTAAGTGCTTTGCTCCTTGTTATTTGTGGCTTCCCTTACACAAATTATTTGTGTTTGCTTTCTTTCTGCCAACTTTGTCACCCACAAACGTGTTCACACTTGAAGTCACAAGAAGCAGAATACCAGAGGAGGGGAAAAACCAACCCCACAAACGAAACCCCAGGAGATCTGGACAGAGCTGTTTCCTTGAATAAGCTCTGCTCCTTTTCCCAGGAAAAGTCCTTCAGTCTTCCAGTGGGTTCTAGAGGCTGTTCCTCAGCCTGTGCCTCCAGTCTGTGTTCCTTGCAGAGCTGCAGCACTGTGCTCCTGGGGAGTGGGAAAGAAATGGGAACCTTAAGGACAAAAGTCTGGGGTGCCAGCTATGCAGCCAGTATTCTGAAAAGAATTCAAATGTGTTTTTTGTAAAAAAAAATGCTTTCACAGCATTGAAGAGATCAGGAGGTCACTCAAAGAAAATTTACAATAAATCAGATTTGAAGTTTGTTTGAAATAATCTTCTTGTCTGTCTTTCACAGAAAATGTTGCTGCCCTGACCAGCAGTAATGAAGAGAAGGGGGTGAAGTCAATTTGTCTGGACAAGTGGGAAGTTTGAAATTTTCAGCAGGATTTATTAGCAGTGGCTGCAGGAGGTTTTGCCAAGCCAGCTATTGACATGAGAATGGATTCAGTGCCTCAGACTTAAGTGGTAACTCATTTTTCTGCCATCTTCTGATTTCCAATACAGTACAGCAGGGTAATTTATATTATAGATGATATTGTTTTACTACTACCAGAGTTTAAATAGACAATCTTACAAGAGGCAAACATGATTTTGTCAGCTTCATTCATTAGCAAAAAGTTGAAATTTTAGTATCTGGTGCTTTATTCAGTAGTTGAAATTTCTTCCTGTGGTTTCATCCCATGTGATCATCTTTGAAAAACAAAAAGAGTTTTATCCATTACTTACTGTCTTCCTACCCAATGTCCAGCAAAATGCAGTTTGGAACAGGGTGTAGACGTAGCTCTGTCCCTGTTTTTTGTTATATTTCAAGTCCTTTGTGTGACTCCTGAAACCTGTTGAAAGATACACTAATTTGGCACACTAGGAAGTTTTCTTTTTTCTCCTGACATTCAATAATTCTTCAAAAATCTTTTTCCATTTTCTTCTTTTCTTTGCTCTTCTTATTTACTTATCTTTTTCTCTGCCATTCATAGGTGGGTATTAAACATCTGAATACTTCTATGCCTGTTCTCCTGAGGTCAGTCAGAAATACAAAACTGTGCTACTTTTTAAAGTTAAATTGGGAGCAGAAAGACCCCCCAGCTCTGTTTTGCTTCCCATTTTGGGCTCTGTGCCTTTGTAACAGTGTAGAACTGGCCACTAATAACAGAAGCTTTTAAAAGGGTGGAAGGGAATTACCATATCTTTAATACCACACCAAGATGATGTTTCCATGTCTTTTGAGGCAAAAGAGTGAAAGGAGGTGTTTGTGCTCTCCTCAAAGCCTCACTAAACCCCAGCTCAGGAGAATCTGCCTTAGTTTGAAAACTGTGATGTAACTGCATATATCAAAAATGACATCTCACCACATTCCTTTCATTTGTCATGAACAAAACAAAGGAAATCTGTTATGTGCTGTGGTTTTGTTGGAAATGCTTATCTCTTACTCTACCCTCTTTTATTTAGAGGGAGAGTGAACAGATCTGACAGTGGTTTTATGTGACTGATGGTAGAAAAATTAGACCAGCATTTCTGAATCTCACAAATATAGCTGTTCTTATTTACCAGTCCAGGTGAGGTATTCACTCCACCCCTGTATCATAGGCTGTGTTAGAACTTCAATGGGAGAGCAGCCGGTGCCCCAGAAGGATTCTGTGAGGTTAAGGGTGGGATTTCAGAAAATGGTCAGCATTAAGGTAGCAATTCTGTCTGAAATCCACACTGCTGCTGTGTCTGTTTTGAGAGCACAGTCAGAGCAGCACTTAGGAGCCTTCCAACCAAGAGCTTAGAGCTCAGCCAGTGCACCAGGTGCTCAGGAGGCTGCCAGATTCCTCCCTCACTGAGTTCCCCTCTTTAGGAGTTCTCTGGTTTGTTGCCAGAGTTGTTTCTATACTGTGTCAGTGTCCTCTGCTGCATTGGCAGGAAGGGAGGGCTTGCAGATTCCATCTGTCTGCAGTGGTGACAAATGAAGCTCAAAAAGAACTTAAAAGAAAAAATGTTTTTCTTCTTTCAAGTTTTCAGATTTACTGTGCTCTCCTTAGTGCTTTTTCTCTGTTGCTCCCTGTAGCCCAGCAGTGTTTTCTCTTTGAAGGTGTGCACAGATCCTCAGATCTGATTCACTCATGTGTCTAATGAGAACAAGAAAAAGACAGTTCCAGCTCTCATGTCTGTTTTGCAAAAGTTTTGGAGCTGGAGCACCTCACTGGGATGTTTGGTTTCTGTAGGGCACTTCAGAGCCACAAATATGAGCAGCACAAGGTACAAAGCAGCCCTAGTCACAAACTCTTGCCCATTCTTACAAAAGAAAATGCACCACCCTGGCTTGTCTGTGTGCAGGCAGTCAGGAGGGGATACAAACACATTCTAACCACCATCATTAGAGGAAACATTCCTAGGAAACTGGAAGGTGATGTTTTTTCTGCTCCCTTGTACATCCCTGCCTGGCAGAGCAACTTCTTTGTGCATTCAGCCTTTGACAAAACAGCACTAACTGTAAATCTGCTGGGGACAAGGACTTCAGCTGAGCAAATAGGCTCCCATAATTGTTTCTGCATTCAAATTACTATTATTTAGCTGATAAAAGTGACAAT
The DNA here is from genome assembly GCF_012460135.2 of Molothrus ater. Lineage (NCBI taxonomy): Eukaryota > Metazoa > Chordata > Aves > Passeriformes > Icteridae > Molothrus > Molothrus ater. The sequence goes on from NC_050490.2 coordinate 4,135,908, forward strand.
CAGAGGCCCAGAAACAGGGAGAACAATGCTATGGGATAGATTCCTCTGCTGGCACAGGAAGATGTTCATCAGCTGAACACCAAGGGGGTTTTGCAGTTGAGGGAAGAGCTGGGTGGGATGAGGCCTGGCAAGAGCCAGGGATTGCTGCAGGGCAGGTAGGTCTGCATCTCCTTCCTGCATCTCCTTCCTGCTGGAGATGCTCTGGAGTGGCCTAGGTAGGAACTGATGGAGTGCACAAATTCTTTCTGTCTCTGAGAGCAGCTGGAGGATGTTGCCTGGGAGGTGCTCTTGGCTCAGGGATTTTACATGGGAGGGTTTTCTCTCAGCTTGAGAACATTTTTTCCGCTTGACTCACTGACTGAAATCTGAATGAGTGATAAAATTTCTAAAAGTAATGTTGAATTGGTTGGAAAAATAAAAACTGCATTTATCATCAGGAAGGAAGGACAAAGTAAGGGGAAAGATTCAATGAAGAGGAAGTCACCACCTTCCCAGGAACAATGGGAGGCTGTGGGCAGCTCACACACCTCAGCCTGCCTGGCTCTGCAGCCACACTGAGGATTCTTCTGAGGCCCTGTCAGGCTCCTGTCCCACACACAGGACCCACACACATTCTGTGGGATGCTTTCATTGAGAAGGCTGCACCAGGAACGTGTTTGCAGAGGTTCCCTCACTGTACAGAGCTCGAGCCCGTGTGTGCATGAAAGGAGACTGCCCACTGACTCCTGCAGAAGCCATTCCTTGCCAGGAACAACACCAGCCTTTGTTGCTTCTCTTTGGCTTGGCACAAAGAGCAAGGAAGGAGCAGAAAATGCTGGCACTGAAGAGGAGCCATGTGAGCTGCAGATAAAGTGAGGTATCTGCAGGGACAGGCAGGGGCTACTGGCTTAGATGGATTTTTAGGATAATAACCATAATAACATTCTTTTAATGATCTTACATTTCTATAGTGCATTTCCTGTGTGCATTCCTGAACAGTTTTCCAGACTCCAAGTGCTGTATCATTTCTGTGTGCTTGCAGTTTGGAGAAGCTCTGGGCACAGAGCTGGGTGTGCTCCCTGCAGAACCGGCCAGCTGCTTCCCTCTCAGGGTAAAACAGGCAACACACAGGGGAACATTTGAACTGCAATTGCACATGCACAAAAGAAAGATGCAAAATTGAGGATATTGATCTCAAAATCAGAAGCTGAAGATACTGAAGGCAGGATCTGTTGGAGTTGGGGGTTAAGGAAAAATTACTTTTTTTCTTCCTGAGACCTGGCTTGTTCATTTGTCAAGTTCAACCAAGCTTTTCCAGCTGAGGTTTTAATGGCTGAAGGCTGATTCCAAATGGAAACATTGACAGACTAAGCAACAATAACTTAATAATACTTTTTCCATGTCCCTATATGCACTTCTTTCCAGAGGGCAGTTCAGATTTTTCACGCTTGCAGTGTCTCTGTTTTCACTTGGACTTATCTCTGAAATGTGCCCATCACAGGTGTGTTAAAAATTCTGTCCTTGTCAGTTTAGCTGATAGAAGGCAGCTGAGGCTGTGTTTGCTTGGATTCATGCTGGTGTGATGGCTGGAAATTTCAAATAAACAGGACAAAATGGAAAAATTATCCTGTAATTGTGTGGGGCTCCTGGTCTTCATTTTGGCCATGCCCCTGTAAGTTCCATCCAAGCAGATCTGCTGCTGGGGATCTTGTAGCTCCTTTTGAGATGGGATGGCAGATTGCTTATTGCAGGAGGAGGGAATTTTCAGTGGCTGGGAGGTGAAAGGCCTTGCTTATGGTGAGGTCTCTTCATTTGCTCAATATTTGTAACAAATTCACTTTCCATGAATTTCCATCATGTAAAACTTGTGTCTTTTACTCTGTCATTTCTTTTATCAGCTGCTCAGTTGGTGATAATTGCATTGTGTTTTTCATATTGGTTTCTTTCATTTTTCTCTAGTCTGTTATTATGTGATGTGGCCTTGGCAAGAAACACATTCCCATTCTTCCAAACAAAAAAAAAAAAAAATCCCAAACCAAAAAAAGAAACCTGCATACAGTTCAGACCCTGCTAATTAAGAAAACTATGAACTTCTAGGTGAAAAAGATAATTATCACATTTGAACCTGCTGCAGGCAGTAATCATTTCCATGGAATGCAGGTAGTGCCACTGTGCCAAGGTTCTGGGCAGTGCTGGATGCCCCTGGGTACTACAGCAGCCACCTCATCCAGGGAGCTGCTGCAGCAGCACTTCTAATGCCCCCTTTAACACAAAATAATTGGAGTTTTGGAGGCTTCTCAGATTCCAAAGGTTTCTTCACTTTATCCAGAATGCAGCTTTTCCTCTGAAACATCCATTTCCCTGGAGCTGGACTAGATGACCTCCAGCCACCCCTTCAGCCCTGATGATCCTGTGATTCCTTAACCCTCCCCAGGATGTCTGAAAATGCACTCAGAACCAGCTGCTGATGATGCACAGTCTTTGTTCCTTTGCTCTTCCAAAGAGGAGTTCTTTCAGCCCAATCATCTCTATCTTAAATATGAACATTAGCATATCTATATTTTAAGCAGGAATACTTCACAGGCAAATAGGCAGGGCTTTAAAGAGACTTCAAAATATTTCCAAAAATACCTGCCTTGCTTTCTTTTTCAGCCTTGTCTTATGTATCATTCTCTATATGAGTTAACCTACTTTTTTTTGCTAAGCTTTTATTTTTGTTCTGTTGCTTTCCATTTCTGGTGATATAAATTCTGTGTATTCTCTTGGGGAGAACTGCAGGTTACACTTTAACTTGCACTGTGGTGGCAGTGCTTTGTGATTTACATTACAGTGGCATTCCAAAGATATTTCACAAAATTCAGACTTTCCCTGCTGAAGGAGTATGGTCGGCCATGTGCAAACATAACTGGGATTGTTTATTTTCCCATTACTAGATAAGAAGGTGCAAGGACAAATAAAATACAAAATGAAAAGAATCCCTATTCCGGATTCTTTGGATTCCTGCCTCCCCACCCTGAAGTTTGGAGAGCACTGCAGGCTGCTGAGGTGCCATTATCTGCTGCACAGCCCTGCCCAAGCTCTAACAATTCCTAAATAGTTCTGTTCCTATTTTACTGTGCTGCATTGCTGTTCTTATGAACATCTTTGCCAGGTTAAAATACTTCAGATTCTTCATGGTGATTTCTTGAATTAGTAACTAGGAATAAAAGTGCCACTTGATAAACAGTAGTGACACCTTGTTTTCTCCTATCAGTGCAGCTGTAAACCAGTCAGAAGGACTGAATCTGTCCAAAAATCCCTGTTTCCAGGGAAAGCACTGCTGAAAGTGGAACTGAGACAGACAACTTTCTCTTGTTGGGAATGACTTCCTCTTTCAGTTTTTTTGCTGACAGCACAGTTCAGGTACCTCACAATCTAAACATGCATTGTTCCATACAGGAGGAGAAGTGCATCAGCAGTTCTGACTTACAGACATTTCAGACTTCTTGAGCACTATCTCTGCTGTCCCCTCCTGTAATTTTGTTTCAGATATATGCACAGTCAAATCAGGATATTTGGTTTTCAGCATAGAACTGTTTGCTTTCAACATTCATATAAAGCTTACTGAGGAGGATACACACACACACACACCAATTTAAAGATGCCATACTCTGAGAAATAAACAGGTATTACTCCAGTAATGCCCACTGGAGCAGTCTGGGGTGTATTTTATTACATCACTGTTGTGATTTCAGTGTATTTAAGTTTAGGGCTTTAAGTGAGTGAATTTACAGGTATTAAATGGATCAAAATTTATGAGTTTGCCTTGTTAATGTAAAAGACATTTCTTCTGCAGCTAAAGAAAGATGGCACCAAGCTCACTGAAGGAAAAATAGTCCTTGCCTGACTATGACTCTGTGCTACTGATTTTCAAGAGTTTAGCTGATAATATCCATTAAGCTTGATGCTGGTGATGGATACAAAAATTAACCTTGAATATCTGGTAGTGACATACTTGAGTCTTGCATCAGTCAGTATTCAGTTAATTATCTAAGTATCAGTGCAAAGAGAGCAGGCTCCAGCTGGCTGTAATTAGGGCTGGATTGTTCCATGCCTTCAAGACAATTTTTACATTCATGGGATCTGCAGCTTTCTGTTGTCCTCATTTCCTGCAACATAAAAGCACTTGTGTGTCAAAGAATGAAAGGGGGCAGAGAGTGAGAGAGGCTGTGCAGATAAATCTCATTAACATCCCTGACAGTTTGGCTGAGAAATAGGCATTGCAAGATCTAAATAATTTTTTTTTTTTAAATAAAGATGGAGAACAACCCCCAGGAGCCATAGACAGAAAGTGTTATTTCACTTGCCCGGAAGACAAGGTGGATCTTTAGAAAGCACAGGGGGTTTTATAAAAGCTGAAATCTGCTCTGTAAATTTTGGTCTTAATGAGAGACCAGCAGGCTGTGCAGGAGGAAAGTTGGATGGCAGCTGAGGAGTGTGTGACAGACAGTGGGTGAGGTGCCCTGGGATGCAGCACTGCCAGTGCCAGAGGTGCCAGCCCCTTGGTGCAGTGCAGGCTCTGGGCTCTGCCCTTGTGCTGCTGAGTTCCCAGCTCTGCAGTGTGCACTGCCTCCCAGGGATGCCCTGGCTTGGGGAGACACTCCTCAGCTCCCTTCAGCTCTCAGGGCATCATGACCTGTGTAGCCTCTATTTCAGCTCATGAGCAACACTGGCAAGTTTTCAAATTATTCCTCTATTTAGGGAAAAACAGCCTTCTGTGCAGTTTGCATGTAAAATTGCATGTTGGTATTTCAGTGGGATCCAGTGGGGAAGGTTTGTGCCAGCAACTGGGCAGGGGGGAAGGGGCAGTCAGTGTGAGCCCAAGGACTTCAGGACAGGATCTGTGCAGGCCACGATGCTGCACAAAACCTGCTGCAACCTCCCCTGGCACTTCTGGGGAGCAGAGGGAGGCAGAGGCCCAACAGCCTCCCATGTTGGTGCTCACTGCTGATGTCCTTCCCTCCCTGGTCTGACAGAAATCCACCCTCCCTCCCCACCCTCAGTGGAGCTGCTGCAGTTTGAAAGCTGGGGCTGTTCACAGGTGTCATGGAGGTGAGCATGGCCATCTCATTTTAGCTTATGGAAGGTAACAAAACCAGTAGTTGATAGGGAAAGGTGTACAAGTTAAATTCCTTCTTTATTGGATGCAGATTAAATACTGTCCCAAGCAGTTGCATGTGTGTTTCTGTTCAGGTTGGCTCTATGCAGGCAGTGCTGTGCAGGTACCTGAGCTGCATTTAGCAAATGCTTTTGCCACGTGGTCATAGAACTGCAATACTGAGCTGTGTCTGGGCCATCCTGCAGTGCCCTGGCACTGGCTGAACACAGACAATCTGTGTGTCACAGCACTTCACTGGGGCAAGGCTGAAGTGTGCAATATACACCCAAGAAAATAATTTTATTTTGTGTGCTGAAAAACACTTTGTACATTTTCTTTTGTGCACTTGATTATTAATAGAGAATTAATGTTTTGCTACTTGGACAAGAATGCTTTACTTACTGACCTTCTGTGAAAGTTTCTATTCTCTGAGTATAGAGTTTAGAATCACAGATTCTGCTGATTGACTGAAACAAAGTCTCTCAATCCTCAGTATCTCACTAATTTCCTTGAAACGTTGCTATGACAGCTGTGCAAAAGCAGCTGGACAGATAAGAAAGTGATACCCAGTGTGTAAGGACAGCCCTGCCTCACTCAGCCACACAGCAGAGCCATGGTTTGATGTCAGTGATTCAGCCTAGGGATGAGCTGTGAGCAAGGGCACTTGGTGGGCTGCTCTCCCCCATTACAGAATCAGAGAATTAAGGTTGAAACTAAAGCTCCCCTGCACTCTGTTCTTCCTTGCTGTGAGGGGCCCCCATGTGAGCCCAGGGTGTGAGGAGTGGCCTCAGCAGTGCCCAGCACAGGGGGATGGAGGTCACTGCCCTGCTCCTGCTGCCACAGGACCTGGGGCCATTGGCCTTGTTGCACACCTGGGCACATCTGGGTTCATGTTCAGCTGTGCCCAGGTCCTTCCTGCTGGGGAGCTTTGCAGTCCCTCTGCCCCAGCCTGTAGCACTGCAGGGAGTTGTGAGCCAGGGACAGGACCCAGCTCTTCTCCCTGCTGAACCTCATAGAGTTGGCCTTGGCCCATGGATCTGGCCTGTCCTGGTCCCTCTGCAGAGCCCTCCAGCAGATGAACATTCCCACCCCACTCAGTGCTGTCTGCCACCTGGCTGAGGGTGCCCCCAATCCCCCCAGGCCAGCCCTCCTCCTTCCCTTTAGCCTGGGTTAGCACTTGGTGGCCAAAGGACAGGGAGGCATGGGGGAAGTGCCTGAAGTCCTTTCCTCGCCACAGAAACTCCCTTTCCTCAGTTTGATTTCCAGCAGGGGACACAGAGCCACAGGCTCCATTTTGCATGTCTGTATTTCAGTGGTTTCCAGAAAATCTAAAGATATATTTTCCAGGAAATTAAGAGAATTCAGTTATGATGGCAAAATGTTAAAGGTACAAGTTGCAGCAAAATTCAGGAGCTCTTGAGAAGCTCCTCCACTCTGATTTGAGGTTCATGAGGTGATTCATCCCAGAGACCCTGCCTTCCCAACTGCCTCAGCTCATGCAGAAGTTTAAGCCTGTGTCTATGTTGCAACTTCAGCATAAGGGATAATGGTTCCTAATTGTTGAGTAGCACATTGAGTGCATAAGTGCTGACCTCTCTCTGCAGCACTGTGCCACAGAAGGAATGGCTTTCGTGTTGAAGCCCAATTGGAGTAGCTGTAATGCTTCATGCATCATTTTAATGGCACTCTCAAAAAGCCTGGTATCTCTGTATGTCATTATCTCAGACTCTGCAGTTGTTGTTTCTTATTTAAATGTCCTATCTCACTTGAGATTTAATGTAATTAGAACCAGCCTGTGGAAAAATCTTTTTCTATTATGTCTTAGCTATTGTTCCAGTCAAGATGGTAAAGCAAATCAAACAGGATATAATGAAAATGATAAAACCATTTGCAAGAGGCAGTTTTCCTGAGGGAAGCAAAAGGCAGCACCACTTTTCATTTTGCTTTGTAATTCTAAACATGGCATGGGCCTGGAGTGACTCCACAGAGACCTGTCCAATACACCTGAGAGCCCAGACAGGTACAGCTGGCAGGAATCTGCCTTGGCTGATCCAGCAGGGAACCAGAGCACCACAGCAATAAGCTTCTTCCACTGTTACTGCTGCTGTCCCAGCCTCTTCAGCCAGCACTGGGTCTCCTTGCCAGCCAGGGTGTGTGTGAAGGAGCTGGGCCTGCAGTAATAAACATCTGAGATTGTTATTTTTTCCTCAAGCTGCAGCATCCTGGCTGGGGAGGGTCATCCAGACTGTGGGATCTGCAAAGGCACTGGCACCCACAGCTTCAGTGGAACACAGGTCTGCAGCAGGAACTGCTGTGTCTCCTGTGGAAGGAGAGGAAAAAGTGGCCAAGGCTTTCTTGGTCTGGCTTGGAGGCCACATCACAGCAAGGCAGGAGCCCTGACTGCTGTCTCTGCTGGGTGATTTCTGAGCAGTTCAGGTGTTACTGTTCCACATCTCTTGGCTTTTCTATTAGGTTTATCATTTGACATCAAAGCTGTTTTACAATGTATTTTCTCTTTTGTGCACAAGCCACTTGTGAGCAGGCTTTTGTATTGTCAGATATGTTACAGAAATCCATATTCATTCCCAGCAGTATTGATAAATTCAGCTCTCTGGAGGCTCTGATGCAGGGCTGTGTGCCAAGGCCAGAGCTGGACAGGCAGTGCCTGCACAGAGGCTGGCAGGGCTCTCAGCCCTGCTGGGTCAGAGGGGATGTGTGGGATTCACATTCTCTGAACCTGAGAGAAGCAGACAAGAGAATGATCAAAACAATTCTTATCTCATTGGCTGCTCCTGTGTTGTGCCAGAGTAGAAAGCAATATGGAGATTGTTTACCCACAGTGATGGTGATTTGTTTCCTTGGCCTCTCAGTCAGCAGTCACAAGATTCTGTGCAGTTGAGTTGAGTTGGGTGCTTGTGCAGATTCAGTTTAGATGTAGTGTAATATAGTATAGAATAATATAGCATAATAAAGTAATTAATTAGCCTTCTGCTATCCATGGAGTCCTCCTTGTCTTTCTCCCCCTTCATTGGGGTTGCCTTGTTTCCCATAGGGATGGATCCAGTGCCCGTGGCACAAAGCCTCTGCTCCAGGCAGTGCTGCTGCTCTGGTCTTGGCCTTACCTGGGACCACGGGCTTTGGAGTGCAGAGTGCAGCCAGCTCAGTCTGTCTTCACACAAATGTCAGAAGCAACAGATCAGGCTTGTTTTTCAAAAGCCATTGATGTAAAAATTCAAACAATCAAAAAAATCATTAGGCTAATACCTGTAAACTATTGCATAACTTCAGATGTAATGAAAAAAGAAAATCTACCTGGAAAAATTCTTTTGTTGTAGGTTTCTGGGTTTGGTGCTGACTAATTTATAGATCACCTGTGCACAAGTTTTCGTCTTCTGTTACCTTGATCTCTTTGGAATTCAAGAAACAGTAGTTTCTTCTTCTCCCCTTCTCCCTGCTCCTTTCTTGTAAAGAAATGATTAAATACTCAGAGTACAAATGCTGCACATGAATATTTATAAGAACTTTTATAACATTTAGCAAGGCAATGCTTCATGGCTGTCTCTTTCTGAATGCACATAAGACAGTGCCATAATTTCTTCGAAGCTGCACTGAGTCCTTATTTGCTACTGGGTTGGCAGGAGCTGGAGGCTCCTCAGGGCTGCAGTCACTGATGATGACAGAACACAGAAACCATTGGGGTGTTTCCTACTTTTCTGTTAAAGCACTTGGCTTGTGTTTAATATCTCATAAGAACACATTTTTCATGCATCATTTACATTTAAGTTGTAGAAAATTGCTAGGTAGAAATCTTGTAACTGGCATTGGATAAATACCTGATTCCTGTGTTGATCCTTTGTTCTGGGAAGAAACAGAGTTAAATGTCTTCTGCTTGGAATACTGACACTGTGGGACAATTGAGTAGCCCTGGAGCACACTGTGCAAAGCACTTGGAGGGTCCTCCTGTTAATGCAGAAGTGCTTTAGCCTCCACTTCTCAGCATATTGTCTCTCTGGAGTAGGGCATCCTGTGCATACCTAATTGCCTGTGTAATGCCTCAGAGTGTTGTCACACACCCACTTGTAAAAAGCAAATGGAAACTAGTAGCTCTTAATAGCAGATTTATCCCCTTGACATCCTGGAAGAATTTAGATCAGATTAAGCACAAGAGGAGAAAGAAGAAAGGCTTTAGGAATAAGCAAAAAGGAGAGAGGGTTAGAGTTGTGATTTGTTAAAGCTGAAGATAATTTTAGAAGTGGGTTTGGAAGTCCCTTGCTCATAATCCTATTGTAACCTCTCCCTTCTCCCTTATAGAATAATTGCCATAAATTGCATGTTCTCATGTCCACAAGGTTACTATAGGAATTGGAGACTTGCAGTGTTTTTTAAAGCTGGAGTGCATGATGTGGATTGGAAGTTACCTGTTGGAGCTTGGCACAGCATGTGTGGGTCTGTGTGAGGGGCTGCTGAATGCCCCCCATGCTGGCAGACCCGCTGGGGGCAGAGTGGGAATCACCCCCAAGCCAGGGCTGTGGCACAGCTGTGACCAGAGCTGTCACCTCCTGTGGGTCTGCCTACTCACCCTCCCCACTGGCCTCTCACAGGCTGCTTTCTGTGGGGTGGCCTTTAAACCATCCCCACTTTAACATCTTTCACTGGATCAGCTGGCTAAGTTAGTTCTTCCTGGAATTCATTAATAGTATAATATTTCTGTTTTGTAATCATATTTTCTCAGATTTAAGTCCCCTTTCATCTGGTCACACTTACTTTAGCTTTCTGCCTGGGATATGTGTGTCTTCTGTAGATCTCAATCTGAAGATGTCAGAATATCCCAATGGATCTGATACTTGTGATTTCTTCCCTTTTGTGTGTGTGTTTATAAATATGTCTAATTTATACTTCTCTGCTACAGCACTATGCAAACTATAGAGATGTATTTTTGAAGAAGGCACCATTTATGTGACTTTAAACCCTGAACTACTACTGTACTTAATTTTCAGATAGTGATTTTGATCTCCTTCCCAGATGTTTTGGGCACAGTAATTATTAGAATTATTTTCATCATTAGCAAAGGACAATTGAAGGAGACTATCAACAAACAGTTTTGTTTACATTTCAATTAAAGCTGTACACTTGTGGCATTACATTTATCACCAGATATTTCAATAATGATATTGAAAGACAATAATGCTCTCAGTTGGGCTTTACTTGTGCAAAACTTTTGAACCTGATGCATGACCTCTGAGCATGTCAGAGTCAGAACTTGGTTACCTCTGTAAGAAAAGTGTGTACTCACCTGAGAACTCCTGGAGTGTGTTTTGCAGCAGGCATAATTCAGGATCTTGGGAAGATGCTCCCATGTTTGCATCTACAGGAAACAAAGGTATTGTCCACATTGGTGTGGAGCAGCTCATCAAATCCAACCAACCAGATTAAACAAACTGTAGTCCTTGGATACTAATATCTACAAGAGTTTTCATATCACATTTTTCATAGGGAAGATTGAAATTGCATTTCCAAAAAAAATTAGTATGACAGCTCTTCCTGATTTATTTCTTTGCAGTTAATTTTCAGTAAAAATGAAGCATGCACCAGGGAATGCATAGGCATAACAAGTGGTAAAATTCCAGGGACCTTTAGAGACTTTGATCTGTCTCTGATCCCTGGCATATTACAGGTTTGTGGAGATTTGAGGCAAATTTATTTTATTACTTCTACAGAGCCTCAGACTGAACTCTTCCATCATAGCTTGTGAGACAAAGGCCTTGACTCAAGCAGGGAACTTGCTGCTGGAGCTTGGTGTGTGACTGCAGAGCAGGGGCTGCAGGATGTCCTGGAGCTTGGTGTGTGACTGCAGAATGTCCTGGAGCTTGGTGTGTGGCTGCAGAGCAGGGGCTGCAGGAATTGCTGCCACGAGGGAAGGGAAGGGAAGGGATCTGCCTGCCCCTCCTTCAGCCCAGGCATTAATGATGCCTCACTTCAGCAGGCAGCCATCTCATTATCTCTGTCAAGTCTCCTCTGCCCTTTTCCTTTCCCGTTCTTCTTTCTCCAAGTTTAGCAAGTAATTAAAAGAGTACAGTGGCTGAGGAGTGAAAAGGGAATTTTTCCAAATGCTGTTCCTTGTAAAGTGTAATCCATCGCCCACACCTCCCAGGGCAGTGATTGAAGATCTCCTCACATTTGTCTTACTTGAGATTTAAGCAAAATCATCTGCTGAGCATTTCAGTCTATCCATGTGCATTACAATCCATCCAGGCTCCCTGAAAAGAAAAATGGGAAAATAAGACATGGTTAATGTCCCGGGCTTTATGTGGAGAGAAGAGATTTCACATCGGGCACTAGAGGCAGAGGCTCCAGCCTATCTCCTGACTACACAGAGCTAATTAGCATGGAGAGCCCGTCCTTTTGTTGGATTAGCTCAGCCTTGGAAGGGCTCTGGGCTGGAGCAGCAGTGCAGGGAGCTGGGGCTGCCTGGCTGTGGCACTGCCTGGGGCTGCACTGTGTCCTGGCAGGGCAGGGCAGGGGCTCCTCTTGGAAGCCCCCCAAAACCCAAGCCTTGCTTTGGCACAGCCACAGGTGAACAGAAGTTGTGCAGAGCTGCTCCTCACAACCACTGTCTCTCCACTTTTCTCTTTACTCTTCCTGTTCCTGCAGTACCATATGGAAGTAAGGAAATTACTTTGCTCTCTACAGAAAGGAAGAAGAAACAAGTATTTTTATGTAGCAGAAATTTTTGTATTAACCTGTAGTTTGAAGAGCTGCACAGCACAGAGCAGATCTGCTTCAGTTACTCAGCTCTGCTGTATGAAGCAATCAAGAGGCCAATCCTCCACCTGTATCCAGGCAGCTGATAAATCTCCCATTATTAACTTCACCTTTTTGATTTTTTTTTTTTTTTTACATACATAATTCTGGCATCTAAACAACTCCTCTGCCTTTATTGAGTTTGACATACTGCAATTTCTCTCAAAATTAAGGCTTTGGGATCCCTGTTCACATACCAGGTTTCAACAAAAGGCTTTATAAAACAGCTGGCTTTAAAAGCTGAGTGATTGTCAGATGAGAAATGATTTGTACTTGAAACAGTCATAGAAGGTGAAGTTAGTAGTGACTCATTTTCTGGTTATGCCAAAAAATATTTCTGCAATCACTGAAATTCAAAAAATTTAGCATTTAATCTTTATTCACATTACTGAGACTGGTTTTTCTGTTGAATAACTGCTGGATACTATTGCAAACAAAAGACTTGCTTTTTAAAACAGCTTTAAAATAAAACACCAATTCCTTGTGTTTGAAAAACCATGTTGCCTGTCTTCCTTGTGCCTCTGTATATCGTCTTTGCAGATGCTGGATTTTAGTGAGGGATAAATAGATAACCTGATTAACAAGTATACAAAAGGCTAAATTAACTTTTAAATCTAGTATATTTTAGTTTTGTTTTTCTATGTTGTTACTGAGAAACCAAAATGATGAAAATGCAGTGGATGTTCTGTGGGTTAGGCCTGGCTATAGGTGACAGGTTTGAAACTGGGTGTAGGTAGCAGGTGCTACTGAGCAGGATGCTCTGTATTAATCTTTGTCCTAAAATTAGTCAGGGGTTTTTATGAACAGTCTGAAAGAAAATGTAAATAGGGAGAGAGGGAGATTTGAAAGCAGAGATGTGCACTGAAAAAAAAATGGAGGAAATACATTTTATTCATTATGTACAGCTGTAAACTGGGAACAAAAGATTTTAGGCCGGGGTTGCCTGACTGCACTGAGAGAAGTGAAGCTGCTGAAAAGCTTGTGGAAGGCGTGAGCACATCATCATCATCATCATGAGTTCTGGCTAACAGTCTGGGCTGCAGAGGGCAGTGCCTGGCCTCCAGGTGTGCAGGGATGTGCTGCAGCAGTGGAAGGGCTGTGCTGGTGGTTGTCCCCAGGGTGGAACACTGTGCCCAAGGGTGCTGCTCACAGTTCACAAGTGGCACTGGGGGTTACAGCTTTGGGCAGCTTCGTTCCCAGAGAAGGCCAGAGAGCTCCATTTATTCATGTTTGTGTTTGAAAATAGCAAAGTAGAACCAGAAGTGCTGCTTGAGTAGGGGGAAAGGGATGAGTAAGGCAGCGTTGATGGCTGTCACAGTTACCATGGCAACCCCTTGGCCACCGGTCGGGATGCCATCCCTGTTTATGTAACCATCACAGAACATATGCCACCACCACTAATTAAGCCAAGGTTGAGCCCAGAACCTCGAGCTCTGCCATACCTCTTTTTTTTCTGTATAAATTGCAGGGTTAAGCACTACAGGGAGCGTGGGGTCTCCTGTGTGACCATCCTGGTGACACCTGGCATCACCTTCCCCTCCTGGGCAACAAGGAGGTGGCAGCAAGGCCAGGCTGTGCTCCTGAGCAATTCCCTCAGGCAGTGGAATGTGCTGGTGTGTCGTGGCCAGCCCCTGGAGACTGAGCCCAGGAGCTCAGAGGGAGCAGCTTCGCTGCTGCCGTGCAGCTTGATGCTGCTGCTGTGGCTGTTGTCTCACACTGGTTCTTGTTATAAACAATTTACTTCCAAATGCCACAATGTTGCACATGGCAGGAATAAACCTCCCTCAAGACCCTGCAAGAGAGCAGGTAATAGCAGCCTGTCCCATTTCACTGGAATGGCAGTGACAAAAGGTAATTGCCCTGGGCTTGGTGTGGCTCCTGGTTGGCTTGCAGCAGCCCAGTTTGCTAATAAAGTATTCTGTCATAAAAATCTCGTTTGAAAGGCAAGGAATTCAGATGAGTGTGGTTCTGCTTTTACCTTCAGATCCCTGTGGACTGGTATTGAGTCATCTCAGCAGTACAAGAGTAGAAAATTCACATTGTTTTTTCTGGCTACAAAAGGCTTTGGATTCTCAGGATTCTGTCAAGCACAAGTAGGAAAATTTGTGTCTGGCAATCAGCTCCTTTAGGAAAACATTTCTATCTGTAAAGAAGAACAAAAGAAAGGGAATTGAATGTTGGTGGTGATTTTCTTTCTCTTTCCTTTGCTAGAGCTCGTTTGCTGTGCTTCAGCTTTGTTGTTTCCTGCTGTGTCCTGCTCCAGGAGCGAGCGCTGGCCGGGCTGCAAGTTCGGTATCCCCAGGTACGATCAGCAGCGCTGCGGGCCGGCCCGACCGGGCAGGGGCTGCAGGGCCGGGCTGGGCAGGGGCTGCAGGGCCCCTACGGCCCCGAGGAGCCACCTCTGGTGCCAGGCTGGGCTGGGCTCAGCCCTGCGGCTCTGCTGGGCCACCTCTGGTGCCAGGCTGGGCTGGGCTCAGCCCTGGGGCTCCGAGGAGCCACCTCTGGTGCTGGGCCGGCCCGGGCTCAGCCCGGCGCCTCTGCTGGGCCACTTCTGGTGCTGGGCTGGGCCGGGCTCAGCCCTGCGGCTCTGCTGGGCCACCTCCAGTGCTGGGCTGGGCTGGGCTCAGCCCTGGGGCTCCGAGGAGCCACTTCTGGTGCTGGGCTGGGCCGGGCTCAGCCCGGCGCCTCTGCTGGGCCACTTCTGGTGCTGGGCTGGGCTGGGCTCAGCCCTGGGGCCCTGAGGAGCCACGTCTGGTGCCGGGCTGGGCTGAACCCTGTGGCTGCTCCTCGGGGCCACTTCTGGTGCGAGGCTGGGCCGGGCCGGGCTCAGCCCTGCGGCTCTGCGCTCACCTCTGGTGTTAGGCTGGGCTCAGCCCTGTGGCCCTGAGAGCCACCCCTGGTGCTGGGCTGGCCGCATGCAGCTGCCGGCTCTCCTGCCTGCTCTGCTGCCCGGAGCACACGGGCAGCGCGGGCAGCGATTTCCTGCCTGCAGCAGCCCGCTCAGGTTCATGCTTCCCCTTACTCCTCCTTCAGCACTGGCTAAAAATTACAGTGGTTTACACACTTGATAGGTATAAACATCTGTCTGTGAAAATGCAGGCTATTTCTTTTCTCATGGAGTAAATTGAGCAAATTCCCCAGCTGCAAAAACCAGTCATTGACTGTAAAGATAAAAACTAACACAGGATTTCTGTTGCATTTCCTTTCTGATTCTGTCCTTGATTGTATTTAATGATGCCTTCACTGCATAGTTTTCCATGTGTGGATTATTTTAAAGTATGGAATCAGATTTGGGAAACTAAAATAAATTACTGGGTTTTGCTGTGGTTTTTTTCCTGCCCTACATCTTGTCTCTTTTGGTAGCCTAAAAAGCTGATTACTGACTGTGGGATACCCCGGCTTTGGCTGTTAGTCCTTTTCTGTCCCCACGGAGGGCAAGGGCTGCACACAGAGCCCCCACGATGTGCCTGGAACATGGGGTGTTGTGGGCTAGCAGGCACAACACTTAAT
Organism: Molothrus ater; assembly: GCF_012460135.2. Lineage (NCBI taxonomy): Eukaryota > Metazoa > Chordata > Aves > Passeriformes > Icteridae > Molothrus > Molothrus ater. The sequence goes on from NC_050490.2 coordinate 4,151,335, forward strand.
CATCAGAATAAGGAAAAAGTCAATTCTTATTATGCATGCCAAAAGCATCCAATGCTAGTACCTCCTAATTCCTTTTCTGAATTTCATCTAATGCTGGTGCTTTTTATCCCTAATAACATTCTTATCAGTGGTGGCTTGCCATTTCATGGGAATGGATTTTAGGCAAAGCATAAGTAGAATAAGCAAAGAAATTATCTGTTGTAAACTTCAACACTAGTAAACATTAATATCTTTAACCTTTTGACTTGGAGCTCATCATTCATTTCATTGCTCTGGCTTATGAGTGCAGATTAAAATTTCTTGCATTCATCTTGCTTGGTGAAGTAGCTTATTGGGATGAATAAATGACACCCTAATTAGAAGAGTAGCCTGAGTGAGAGTAAGCTGCTGGAACCAGCTTTGATGGTCAAAAAATTACCTGTAGCTAGTTTCTCAAGATTATCAAAGAGGCCCTCAAATTAGAATGTCTGTCTTTGATCATAGATGTGAGGAATGAGGCAAAATGAGTGCACCAGGCAGATGGCAGGGGGAGGAGATGGTTGCTGTGGAATGGAAAACTGGAGGAGTTTTTACAAAGATTCAGGCCCTTTCCAGGCATTGCTCTACCACATAGTGAATGAGACAGCAGTATAGGGCTTATTTTTATTTATCTTTTCCACCATAAAATAGTAATGTATGTGTCTTTAAAAGTTAAATTGATTAGGTTATTTTTAAAGAAAAATCCCTCTTCTATCATTCCTCTGTAACCTTACCCTGATTTTCTAGCCTGTAGTGTGCCAGGCTTCAAACAGTACTGATCTTTAGTAATCTCTTTCCACCTGGCTTCCTTACCTGGCTGATTCCCACTGCCTGTCCTGGCTGTGGCTGTGGGTTTGTCCTGCAGGACCTGTGGGTGTGGCCCAGCCCCTGACAGGGTCAAACATGAAGTCACAAAAGGTACAAATGGGATGGCCCAGGACTGAGTGACAAGTCTAGGACAGAGTGACAAAGTGTGGGAGGAGGAGAGGAAGGCCTGACCTTACCTGGGAGATGGTGGCATCTCAGTGCTCCTGCACCCTGGGGTGATTTTGCTGGCTCAAGCTGAAACCACAGACAAGCAGGATCTGCTAAGAGGAGGAGCAGTCAGCCCCAGCCCTCAGCCTGCCCAGACTGCTCCAGTGGCCAGCACGGGAACAATCTGCTAATGAGCAAATCCTCTTCTCCACTGAAAGGGTTAATGCTGCTGTCAAACTCTGAAATTGGGAGCTTTGGGTTCACCCCACCTCGTACAACTGTCATGGCTCATCCCATGTATAAATGTCTGCTTGTTCCTCTGAATCCACTGACGCCTTGATCTCATTGCCAGCTTCTTTCAGGAAGTGTTTTATGTGGAATAATTTTCTTTTTGGAGATGTAAATATGCTGCATTGGGTTTATTGCTTTTTTTTTTTTGAGACAGACACTAAATGGGAACACCCAGTCTGTCTTCTTTATGTGACAGATCATTTAATATACCATTACATTATTTTATTTGTCTCAATTCTGAACTAAACTATCCTAATCTTTTTGTTTCACTGAAGGGATGAAAAGCTTTCCATATTAAAATATTTTTGTGGCTGTTTTATGCAGCATTTCTTCCTGAGAAGTCATAAATAGAACTGAGTGCAATACTCAGTAAATCATGTCATTGATTTTCTCACACAGAAAGCATGTAATCTGCTGGTTGCCTGGCCTTTGCTGTGACACCATTTACATGCCCTGCCATTAGGAATTGGAGAGAACTTCTTAAAAGCTTAAAATAAAATTGTGCCATTTCTTTTTTGCCCATTGATTCATGGTTTGGTAGGAAGAGCAGGTTTCCTTCCCAGAAGTGATGATGAAGAGCAGGTGCCTTTACCATGTGCTGTACTGATGCCTGGTCCTGATAAGGGGCTGTAATTTTGCACAGCTCAGCCACCTGGTTCCTGAATTTCTCCACAATTCTTGGCTCTGCACAGTCCAGCCCTGCTGTGCTGTTGCTGTAATTTATGGGTTATTTTTAATACCTCATTTTTTTATAACGGCTCGTGGCGGTTTATTTTTAAACTTAGTCCTGCCAAGTCTTTATTTAATGACTCCTAAGGTTCCCGGGGGGGACTGGGACCACTGGAGGGTGCCCCCTGTGCTGCAGCCTCGGTGTTGTAGCTGATCCTGCCCTGGCTGTGAGCCAGCCCCTCCCTCCTGAGTTACCTGCCCTGATACTTCCCTGTGTCTTTGGTGCCTGTTTAGTCACTTCTTGCCCATCCTTTCCAATGCTGTTTTGTATTTTGCTATCCACAAGTTATTTGCTAAACTGAAATGGGGGTTTTGGGGCCTTCTGGGGGTTGGCACTTGTGGGTTTTGCTGCCTCAGGTGTTCAGCACTCGGATCTTTGGAGCCAGGGTGCAGGAGTGCAAGGGAGAGAAGCGAGGCAAACAGAAGTTGCAGAATTGCTGAACTCCACAATCCAGGGGTGATCCACCCTGTTTTCCTTCTCCAGCTGTGCTCAGCAGAAGGATAACCACAGCTGTTCCCAGCTCTCTGACTGTAAGAGCACTATAATGTTTCTCAGGTATTGCTTTTTTGTTTATTGTGAGCAGCCTCTGGAGAGGTTTGGTAAAGTTCATTCTTCTCCACGAGTGTTTGCATGTGCTTAAACAAAAGGAAAAAGATCAAAGGGCAGAATTTCAAGTGAGCCCAGGAAGGGTAAATCAAAGATAATTAGATTGGTCAAGATACACTCATACAGGTGCACTTCTAAAATGCTGTGAAGGGCTTCATTCTCATAGTTTTCCTTAAATAAAGTAGGGAGTAACTGAAATGCAATGGAATTGAGGATGCTTTTTTGAAATTATAATTATTGTGCTTTTTTCCTGTCAGCTGATATGCACACCCATAATTTGCTGCTAAATCTTAGAATGTTGTACAGCCATTTTCAGAAAGCAAACAATTTATAGTTTGGCTTACCTCATTTTTTTAAAAGTAGAAAATAAAATCGATTTTCCATGTAAATAAAAAAGTATTCCTAAAGAATATACTGTACTGCTGTGTCTGAGTGATCATCATTATAAGAATTTATATATGTCTAAATGGACCAAATAAATTTAAAATTTTATTAATGCTAAATTATTTCTTTTTTCCAAAAGGAAAAACATCTCCAGTTTAGAATGTCAAGAATTCTTATTATTGGAACACATAAGAGTCCCTTTTCAAATACCTGCCTTGGCTGGCCCCTCAGCACCAAAGGGCAGAGCTCGGCCTTGTTACAGCTCTGTGTGTTCCAGTGTGGTGATGCAGAATCCATTCAGAGTACCTGGGCACATCCCGAGGATATTCCTTGCCTTTTCCTTGCTCTGTGGCATTATCTCTTTGGGTTAGGTAAATTGCAAAGAAATGCCTGTTTTCTTCTGAAGCATCACAGATTGTCTAGCCCTGGGCAGGTTTTTTCTCCAGTTCGTTGGTTATTTCCATCCGGTTTTATCCTTGCAAGTTTTAGGGAAGAAAAAAAACTCTCATATTTAAGATTTTCCTTCACTTACTTAGTATTTTGAAATACTTCTGTCATTTGAGCTGTTTTTAAAGAAGAGAAAATACAGTGGGAAACATTAAAACAGGAAAAAAAATCCTATCTGCAGCAAGATAAAACTTCTTTTTTAACAAAAGTGGTAATGCCCAGCATTTATGGAAATGTCCATCTGTGCTCTCTGCCAGAGTCAGAGCTCTGGCTTGGTACTGCAGTGAGCTGATATTTAGCAAATATCCTTCACTTTGGGAAAAAGTAGTGCCAGCCCATAGTGCTTCTTGCATTCTTTAGTTCCTTGGCTTTTCCTGGCCCAGGCTGAGTGAGGGGAGTGCTGGACACTCCCTGGGAGCATTCCCACAGCCACTGCCCCCCAGGCAGGACCTGCACGAGGGTCGGTTCTAAAACAGTCTCTTAAAATGTTTATGATTGCATTAAAATTTAAAAGAAACAGAAATCAAATCCTGGCAGAGAATAGCCATCCCTTTTTCCCTGCTGTGTGAGACTTGCACTGTTGTTTATGATGATCAGTGACTGTCCAGATGCCTCTAAGTGGTTCAGACAAACCACAAAGCCGTGGTGGTTTTGTGGCCTTTGGGCACTCCCATATAGGAAGCCCAGGTTGAATTCCCACTGCTGATTTTTTCAGTCTGAGGACAGGCCTGGCAGTGGGGAGAGGTTTGTGGTTGTGCAGCAGCCCTGACTGGACTGGTGCCCAAGAAGGCTGATCAATGCAGTTTATTCTGCAGCATAAAAATTGCAGCCCCATTGTCAGGGCCAGCAGCACTAAAGGTAAATGGGTTTTCCCTGGAGTAGGACAAACCAAAGAAGCCCTGTGCCAGGATGTGGTGATCCCAGAGGAGACCAGAGGGTGCTGGTCCCAGCTCAGGAGCCTTTCAGTGGGGGGAGATTTCTGCAGCACACAGCATTGCAAGCACATGTCTAATAGGTGCATTCATTTTCATATGCTCTTCATTGAGCAGGCCTGATTAATTAGTGCGTGTCACCATCTGGTACTTACAGAGACTATTCATTTTTAAAATGTTGAAATTGTAGGGAATGTTGCACACCAATTAAGTTCTTTTTAATTGGATTATTTTAGTATAAAGTATTACTGGAGAAGGCCTTCATTGTGATTCAGCCAGCATGCATCCAAAGGAGACCTGCCAGCCTGAAATTACCTAGAACAAAGGCAAAATGCCTGAAATGCATGTTTATTACTATCTTCATGCACTCAGCAAAGATGATGTCAACAAATAAAAGCTCCACAGAGACATTTCTGCATTGCTCTGCAAGCTTCCTGACACGAGGGTATCTCAGCTGATCCCTGCTTCATCTTTGCACTGCAACTCCAAATCTGTCATCTTCTCCCTCTGACCTGAAAACTGAAATATGCTTTTTCCTTCCTGACTGCTTGATACCAACTCAACAGGGCGAGGCTGAGCCCTCCTGTGCACAGCTGTGTACCTGCTGGAATGAGGGGCATTAGTCTCACATACCCAAAGAATGATTTGGCCTTTAAGGTTGATAAATAATCTGTGCTGACTCAACCATTTAGTGAATGAAGTGTCACGATCTGCTGTTGGGAGCAGAAGTTGTCTGTCTGTGGTTGCTCCTGATACTGACTCACTGGGTGAATTTTAGTTCCTTAACGTCACTGCACTGCAGTGGTTCCCTCTATAAATTGTGAATAGTTCTGTTTACCAACTTACATAAAAGGCTTTGAGATACAGGGATGAAATGCAGACTGTTGATGTCACGTATTTGCTATTAATACTTTCTTTACAAAGCTGATGCTGTTTTGTAAGTAACATCTTGTCATTGCCTTGATTTTGCATGGATTGAGCGTCTTCAAATAAGTTTTGACATCTGAGCTACTCATTTCAGAACAGCCAGGAGCTCTGCAGGGTGCACATTCCTGTTCCTTAGCAGGCACATGGAGTGTCAGTGGAAGCAGGGAAGGTAGGGAAGAAAAGACAGCAGGTCAGCTGCAGCTGGAGAGATCTGAGGCCTGACTGCCTGGATCTCTCATTGCCCTGCTTTGTTTTGGAGGTAGTGTAGGAATCCAGCAATGTCAGGGTGATTTTTTCCTTGTCTTTGTGTGCATTTTCAGTCCCTTCGATGGCCTCTGCTGCCCCCTGCCAAGCTGCAGCTGGTGACAGCCATGGAAGCAGCAGCCTACTGAAAGATTTCATTTCTCTTATCACTCCTAATTACTCTCACCATAATTACCACACATGATAGAGAATCTGTAGTTGAAAAAGGAATTCTTTTTAAAGGAGAAGAAAGCAGCAGAATGATTGCTTTTAGTTGTCCTGCAAGGAAGAAACTGACTTTTTTTTTAGAATGCAAATGCTTGCTTCAGCATATAAAGGTCATTGTGGATTTGATTTGAAATAGCGTAGGAGTGCTTCTGATTTCAAAGTACAAAAGTAGCACAGTGTTGGAATTGTTTTGGTTGTTTTCTTAAGATCCATTTCCTCTGGTTGGAAGGTGGCTGTTTCCTCTGTGGTGCAGCTGCAGGCAGTGTCAGGGCCTGTGACAGGAACTGCTCGTCCTGCTGTGCCCGAGCCAGTTGCAAACCCAGCTGGGGTTCACAGACCAGGGAGTCAGTGGCTCTTCTGTTCCAGACTGTCACAAATCATCCTGGGGTCAGGGCTGTGTTCAAACCACTTCTATTGGCTGTTGGAGACCAAAAGAGCTGGGACATGTACACATGGCTTGTATATACTGTGTGCAGGTTCCCCAGCTGCATTTCCACAATCCCAGGTGTGTGATTGCTGAGGGGAACTGCTGCAGGCAGCACTGCTGGCACACAGGGTGGGGGTTTGGGATGAAGGACAGGGCTGGAGTTGTTACTCTCTCTGGAGTTGTTACTCTCTCTGTGGTTCTGCTGAGTTTCCTGTAGTTCCCATTCTCAGGTTGAGTGTAACCCTTCTCTGGCTTAGAGGAAGTGCCAGCATCAGTGTCAGGGCAAAGGAGAGTGACAGGTGTGACACAGGCAGTGGTGTCATCACGTCAGGATGTAGCCCCAGGCAAGTGGGCACTGCAGAGCTTCCTCAGTGCCCCCCTGTTCCTGGCAGGAAATGCCTGGAACACCCTAAAACTGCCTGCCTTCTGATGGTATTCTAGAGCAAGTGCAGCTTATGCAATTTCAGAATCACACGGGTAAATTTTAAAACCCACACACAAGCACTAACCTTTTGTTTAAATTGGTTGCTCAAAGCTTTTATGTGATGGAGAAATATATTTTTCAAGAAAGCATTTCGTTTAGATTCCCATTAGTGTAACTTTACTCCTTCTGCTTGTTAAACACATGAAAACAGGGAGCTAACCAGAGTATAAAATTCTTGTACGTGCTCTCTCTCTGGTTCTAGGAGAACTATTTCTTAATGTAATTCTTCTGCTTACAATATATGGCCTTGCAAAGTGTTGAAGCAACAAAACTTGAGAGAGATCAAGGAACATACAAAGGCATTTTACTCTGTATATGTAAGATAAAGTCTGAAAGTTTGGGCAGATCTCAGTCTGGCAGAGTTTCTATCTCTTAGGTCATACAGAGAAAGCTTTTGGCAGTGGCTTTTTGGCAAAAAGCTTTGTCTGGAAACATATTTAGTCAGCATATGAAATGTGATAGCCCTGGTAGCACGGCTGTGTCTGCAGGCACTAATAGAGTTAGGCTTCAGCCCCATCTGCTGTTGGATCAGGATGGCTCTGTTGCTTTGCCAGCACAGGCCAGCCGTTGCCAAAACACAGAGCAGGACGTGAGGAGACTGACAAACCCCTCCTGGTGTCAGCTCTCCTCATGATCCTGTGTTGGCCACGCTGATGAAAGGCAGTGGTGCCTGAGAGCTCCAGCACAGCCTCCCTGGTGCTGCTCCCAGCCCAGCTCTGTGGGGGCTGCAGCTGGACCTGCAGGGGGGTGGCCCTGCCCTCTGGGTGTACCTGGGGGAGCAGCAGGGATATCTGCACCACAAGGCCTGTAAGGATAGAGCATTATTGATTCCCAGTGCCTGTGCTTACAGAAGTAGCAGTGGACACAGAGATCCTTTCCCCTCAGTGAAATGTCTCCGATAATTTGAGTTATGCAACAGTGACGAAGAGAACAGACTTGCGGATTTGGCTCAGGAGGCTTAAAATCTTCAGGCATTAATTCATGAAACTCTCAAATCCTGGATACTCTGATGACTATAAAGCACAGCAGATTCGTGTTTGATTTTTACTTAAGGCTGATTGTTTCAGGAAATAAAAAGATTCACTTTGAAAGAGATTTTCAGTTCTTCTTCAGTTGTTATTTCTGGAGGGGTTAGGTAGAAAAGCTACATGTGAAACAAATCAGGGACTCAAAATCCTTAGCTTTGTTTTGAGGATACCAGAATGGTTTATTGCCATTGTGGTAAGCAAAAGGAGAAAAAACACTGACTTTCTAGAAAGATTTCCACTGTATTGTTATCTGACTTTTGCAGGACATCAAAACAGCCTATCTGTTCAGCCAAAATACCTCTCCAGTTATCACTTGACTCTGATGAAAAAAGTGCTAAAATGGCAGAGTTTGGGATTGCTTGAACACATTTACTCACTTAAGCTGAGCTTGTTCACATTCAAAGCTAGAACAAATTATCTCAATTGCATTTAGGAGAGTAAACAGACTCTCACTCTTCTCTCTCATGTCTGAGTAGTTATGGTGAAAGGGTAATGTGTAGTAATCTTTGGGTTTATATCCTCTTCCTGCATTTGTTTTATTGGACAAAATTAAAGGTCAATGGTCCTGAACTAGTCAAGAGAATTACTCTAAATTCTCAGTCATTGCCATTTTTCCCTCCCTCTGCTTTAGGTAACATAGGACTTAACTGGCAAAGTTTTAATTCTTTATGTATGAGAAGAATGATAGTTGCAATTTGGTTTTGCATTTCAATTATATAGTTTTGTAAATGAAGACGTCAGCAAAAGGCTACTTGCCCCTTCTACATTATCCCTAGTGTGAAAAATGTAATGGTCAAGCAGATTTTCCCCCATTCTCATCCTCTCTGTGTTTGGTGTTCTTGCAGCATGATCACTGCTCCGGGAAGTGTCGGTGCCGGGTGAGCGGAGCAGAGCCCATGGAGGAGACTCCTGCCATGCACTGAGCAGCAGGGCTTCAGGCACAGGGCTCTGGGAAAATGTCTGCTTGCAACACTTTCACTGAGCACGTCTGGAAACCCGGTGAATGTAAGAACTGCTTCAAGCCCAAGAGCTTGCACCAGTTACCCCCGGTGTCAGAGAAGAAGCCGCTCTCCCATGCCAACCTGAAAGCCAATGCGAGCCAGAGCAGCGGCCAGCGCCCGGGGAGGGGCAGCGGCAGCTTCCGCCCGCCTGTGGCCAAGAAGCCGACGATAGCAGTGAAACCCACCATGATGGTGGCAGAGGGGCTCTGCGGGGAGCTGGCCACGCTGGAGCAGTGCGAGAACAAAGCCCTGCCCGGGGGGTGGAACCGCAACAAGGCGGTGCTGAGCAAGAAACCACTGAACAATAACAATGAGGAGGAGATCGAAGGTTACAGCCATGTTCCCAGGCCGTATGGCAGCAGCGAGGGCGTGGGGAAGGTACCCAATAACAATAATAATGGGCTGACAGAAGTTCTGAAGGAGATTGCGGGTTTGGATACCACACCTCAGCTCACTGGAAATGAAACAAACGCGAGAGAAACCTTCTTGGGAAGGATAAATAATTGTTACAAAAAATCCTTAGAAAGGAAGATCCCTCCAAGCTGCATGGTGGGTGGAATGAAGGACTCACAGAGTAAGCATGTTATTCTGAGTGGAAGCACTGAAGTCATAAGTAATGAAGGTGGACGTTTCTGTTATCCAGAGTTGTCTAGTGGAGATGAGAGTGAGGATGACACGTTTTTTGGCAGCATGCAGGAAGAGCACGAGAGCTGGGATGAAAGTGATGAAGAGTTGTTAGCAATGGAAATCCGCATGAGGGGCCAGCCTCGCTTTGCTAATTTCAGAGCTAACACCCTGTCTCCTGTTCCGTTCTGTGTTGACAAAAAATGGAATACTGTGCCCCTTCGGAACAAGTCTCTGCAGCGGATCTGTGCCGTGGATTATGACGACAGTTATGATGAAATTTTAAATGGTTACGGGGAAGAGACTGTGATTCTTTATGGGCAAGAGAGCATGCAGAGCATGGTATCTTCTGATTCTACATCTCCTGATTCTTCTTTGACAGAAGAGTCTCGTTCTGGGACAACCAGCAGTTCTTCCCAGAAGCTCTGTAATGGAGGGTTATCTCCTAGCACTCCTCAGGATCTCAAAGTGATTGAACCAGAATATGAAAGTCTTTGTGACAATCAACAAGTGAAGGACGTGCCAAAAGCACCCAGAAATGCTCTGAAAAGTCAGGAAACTCACAAGGCAGTCCTTGCACTTCGCCTGGAGGAGAAAGATGGCAAAATTGCTGTGCAGACTGATATGCAGGAGAATAAAAGTTCTTCAGATGTTGCTGGTCAAGCCGTGACTATTAATTTGGTGCCTGTGGAGGAACAAGCTAAACCTTACAGAGTGGTGAACATGGAACAGCCAGTGTGCAAGCCATACACAGTAGTGGATGTATCAGCTGCCATGACCAGTGAATGTAAAGAGAACCAGACTGAAACCTCAGAAACCAAAAAGGCATCATCTAACCCAAGCTCACCAGTAACCCCAGGCACACCTATTGCATCCTCTGCAGCATCACCTGTACGTGTACACGCCAATCTGAAAAAATCCAGCGCGATCAGATACCAGGAAGTGTGGACTTCCAGCACTAGTCCAAGACAGAAGATACCTAAGGTGGAACTGATTGGAAACAGCTCAGGACCTTCCGTTCCTCCCAGGAAGACAAGCCACAAGTCAGCTCCTACTTCACCTACAGCTACAAACATTTCTTCAAAAACCATCCCAGTGAAGTCTCCCAATTTGTCTGAGATAAAATTCAACAGTTACAACAATGCTGGCATGCCACCTTTCCCTATTATCATTCATGATGAGCCCACTTACGCTAGGAGTTCCAAAAATGCTATTAAAGTTCCCATTGTAATCAATCCAAATGCCTATGATAACTTGGCAATCTATAAAAGTTTTCTAGGGACAACTGGGGAGCTGTCTGTCAAAGATAAAACTACAAGTGTGATAAGCCATACCTATGAAGAAATAGAAACTGAAAGTAAAGGCACCGAAGCCATAGGCAGCAAATCCACTGAGTTGCCCCAAGCAAAGGGGGCAGCCAGTAGCTCTGAGTGCAGGCTGGGCTCTGTGGCTCAGAAGGTCCAAGAGTTCAACAGCTGCCTCAGTAAAAGCCAGATATCCCCACAGAGAAGTCACAGTGCTGACCACAGCTCCCCCCCCAGAGTTCAAAAGGCAATGCAAGAGCCTGCAGCAAAGGCAGATGTGACCCCAGACGGTTCTGTCGGCAGCGGGGGTGGCAGAGAGAACGCGAGCACGGTGCTCTCACAGATTGTGGCTTCTATCCAGCCTCCACAATCTCCTCCAGAAACACCTCAGTCTGCTCCCAAGTCCTGCAGCGTAGAAGAACTGTATTCCTTACCCCCTGAGGGAGATGCTAGTAAAAACACCCTGGTACGACCCAAATCTCTGTTTACATCGCAGCCTGAAGTGGAGTCCTCCAAGATGGAAAGCACTGCCATTAAAATGCAGAAGGATCCTCTGTCACAGCCAGCTGCCACTCCCTCTCCAAAGGCAGCGCGAGCCACCCCGGGCGCCACCAGTCCCCAGGCAGAGCAGGCCCCACCATTCCCCCCTCCACGCTCCACCTCCTCTCCCTACCATGCCAGTAACTTGCTGCAGAGGCATTTCAGCAACTGGGCCAAGCCCAACAGCCCCACCAGGTCCACAGAAGCCGAGTCCATCCTGCACTCGGAGGGGCGGCGCCCCGATGCCAAACCCAAGCGCTGGATATCGTTCAAGAGCTTCTTCCGCCGCAGGAAAGCTGACGATGAGGAGGAGAGGGAGAAGGACAGGGAGAAGGGGAAGCTGGTGGGTCTGGATGGAACTGTGATCCACATGCTCCCCCCGCCCCCAGTGCAGCGGCACCACTGGTTCAGCGAGGCCAAGTCGGAGTCGAGCGAGAAGCCCTCGATCGTGTTCATGTACAGGTGTGACCCTGCACAGACCGAGCCCCGGGCTGAGCTCCCAGCCCAGCCTGGGCTGGACTCTGCCATCGCAGAGGCACTGGCCAAGGACAAGGGGGAAACACAGGAAAAGCCTCCAGAGAGCTCGGAACAAAACGCAGCCAGCCATTCCTCACCACCTCAGGCTCCCAAGAAAATCCCCAGGTACCACTCAGCTGTTTTAGTCACTTACTCTGTTGAGAGCTGTCCTGTATATGCTGCTGAAAAGGGAGACACTAAGGAATTTTATTACATTAACACCATTTTTTCAAAGTATATTTATTTTAGGTAACTTAGAGAGTATTTTAAAATCTTTCTGCTATGTTAGATAGCAGAAAAGATGTAAAGCATTTACTAGAAGCAGTACCTGATATTTAGAGTTTGTCTTGCAGGCTCACTCATGTGTCACAATAGTCATGTTCAGTTGGATCAGATCCATTCTCTTGAATTTCTGCTTTAAGAAAGTGTTTCTGTGTTATGGGAAACTTGAGAATTTCTCAGCAGAAATAGGAGGCAACTATTGAGAAGTACAATAGAAATGCAAAGATCTGTGACTCATGGAAGATGTTGTGCTAACCTTACCTCACATGCCCAAGAATTCAACAGATGCTAATTAACCACACTGCAGCATCACGGCAGCACTCTCAAAATAAACCTTGTAAAAAGGTAGTAACAGAATTAGGGTACCTACAAAATAGTGTTATGTCTGTCTTGCAAGGCCTTAGCAGTGACTGTACTTTGTCCCCTGGCACAGTATTAGATCCAGCAAGAGCTGGTCACATCAGTTGCAGTCAGTCATGTGGGCAGAGTAGAATTCCCTGAGTGCTGGACCACAGCTGTGGATCTGTTAGAATTTGTCCTCCAGTGTTATTACACAAACCAATTCCAAAGTAGCCTCAAACTTGAATTATTTATTTCATTATAACAACAACCTAATGGGAGGAAATCAAAAATTTTGTGAAGTGTGAGCCCCAGAAAATGTATCATGGCAGTGATTTTGGTTTTCTTTCTCCATATTCTGTACAAGAAAACTGCAATGTTTTTTAGCTAAAAACAGTTTTAACCTAATAGAAATCTCTGTGTGAGCATAGTCAGAGCTTACCATAGACTGACTGCCCCTTGTCCTAAAGGAAAATGACTTGTTTTCTTCCTCCATACAAGACAAGTGCCAGAATAGTGCAGTCTCTAGATTTGCCCTAAATGAATTGGTGAGAAGTAGCTGCCTTTAGAGGGCAAGTTAAAGGATTGCAGGAGTTTGTTCCTTTACAGGAATCTGGTTTCCCTCTCCTGTCTCTGGGGCAAGCTAGGGAAAGTGAGGTTGATTTTGGTTCCAGTGCCATCAGGAGCTTGCCTTGCTCCCAGCTCTCAGTGCCCTGCTCCTGTGCTTTGGTGAACCAGGGCAGAGGTCCAGGAGAGAAAGAGCTTGGCAGTCACTGCTCAGGCACAGCAGCTGCCTCTGTGGGTGGTGAGAGGAGCAGCCTGCCAGGGATCCTTGCACTGCCCTGGAGATGGTGCTGTTGGGATGTGTCCTGTTCTCCTTCTGCCCTTCCTTTTGGAGGTGGTGGGTCACTGATCTCTCATTCACTCATTCCAAAAAGCATGTTTACTCTTCAGTTTTCTTCAAGTCACAAGGATGTTGGTCAAAATCATATCTCAGAATTTTCCCCAGTGAAAACTGGAATTTCCCAAATGTTAGAATTGGATTTTCTTCTTTCTGACAACATTGTTCCGTGGTTTCTACAAATTTCAAAGAAAGTACACTGAGGTGCTGAGTTGTGGGAGCACTGGGCATTGGGTAGCTTTATGCTTCAGTTCTTATATTCTTGATGCCTTGAGTTATTTAGGGTTTTTTAATACTTTTTAATGTTGTTAATGAGACCAAGTAAAGCCTTATAATGCCACATAATGAAGGGTTTTATTGTTGTTTAAGGGGTTTGGCTTTCGTTTTCAATATCCTGGTGGGTGAGAATCAGGAATTCTAAATGCCATTTTTGCTCAAACAGGAGGCATAACCCATGAGAAGCTTTGCTTGTTTTGTGTTAACCCTCCAGGTATTAGTACAAGGTTAGCTGTAATTCAGGCTAAAATATGTGCATGAAAAAGATGTTTAGAATGTTCAGTTAAGCCTGCAGAGGCTTAGAGGAGAATGGATGACCTGAAGATAGCCATCAGTGAACAGGACACTTCCCTAACTCAGAACGCCAAGAACAGCAAGCTCTCTGAAAAAACAAACTGATGCCCTGGAAAATAAGATAAGCTTTAAAAATGTCAGATTACTGGGGGGGTCTCAAAAGCAAATTTAATGAAGATCCAGTATTTCCTTACTTTGCAATGGATTACAGAGCTGCTAAAGATTGATAACACAACTACAAAACAGCTGAAGGTATTTCAAGTTATCACTAGAAAGGTCAGTTTTCCCTTTGAACAGCACTTGCAAAACTCTATCAGTTTTTCAGAAACCTGAAAATGATCTCTCATACAGAGGAACTTGGTTTTGATTTGTCAGTGTGGTTGTTTCTGTTTGATGGCAGGATGCAAATATGCTAGTTCAAAAGGAGCTGGCAAATAATGATATATTAAATTTACTGGAATTTGTAGATAGATAATTTTTGCTAAAAATCAGCAGTCATGTCATTTTTATCATTAGTTAAAATGTGAGAACACCTTTAGTTCATGAGCCAGCAGTTGTTCTCAGGTGCAAAACCTAAAACTGACCAAAAGAGACCATGGTATTTCTGGCCTGAGTCACTGTAATTGATGAAGGTGGGACAGCACAGCTGCAATCCACTCATCACAGGCTGAATAGAAAGACCCTTCAAAGGCTTTGTTATCTTATGGATCAGAGTGTTCCTATTGGAGTTTCACAAGGTAAAGGCTTCTCTCCTCATTGAGACATCACTGCTCATACCCAGCAGCAACTTGTTAGATTGAGACATTTCCTCAAAGCAAAGTGCAGCCCAGTGCTGCTGCTGCCTTGGCTGTCTTCATAAAGCACATCAGAGCTGAACTAATCTGAGCTGGGCACAGCCATCTCCATTTCAGTTACAGGCTAAACTCAGGAGTTTCCTTTCACAGCTGCTAGTCAGCCATAACTTTCCTTTATGGGATCTTTGGGCCAGCCTTGGATGAAGTGAAGATAAAACTCTGTTTTTCCTGAAATACTTCCTTCAGGTAGTGAGGTCTGTATATTGATTTTGTTCTGGTTCAGATAAGGAAGCATTTCTTCATAGCTAAATTTGTGATCACCAATCTAAGATTGTGTTAGTTATTGCAAAGGGATTTGATCTCATAACTGATAGATCTGAGCTCTGTATAGAGGAATATGAGTGTTGTGACAGATCACTCACTGGAAACAATGGGAATCACTGTTCTACAACAATGTAGCCATACATTAAGATCAGGATTTCATCCAGAGACAGGCAGGAATAACCACCACTGCCACATTCCACTTTCACATTGTGTCTGATCCAGTCCTGCAGATTCCACAGCTGCTTCAGAAACTGCTTGGGAAGATAAGAAAATCTGTGAAATCACAGTAGGGCTCTGTTTAAAACAAAGTCCTTCCCTGTTTGGAGGGCTTCTGGTATAACTCTTAGGGTGAGGGTCTCACATGAACCCAGAACTGTTTAGGTACAGCCCAAGTAAATTGATGAGCATTTTCAAGGATGTTCTAGATGAAAAGAAATTCCTTGCTTGAGCAAGTCTACTGAAATGGAGAAATTCTCCTGAAAATTTAAGGTGGATCATCTCTTCCTTCTTGTCAAATCCATGTTAGGGCTTTTCTTATCTTGGTGTCAGCAAGCTTTATCTACCTTACTCAGCAGTGCTTAGCAGTGCTTTTAAAAGTATTAACTAGCTTTCTTCTACCATTTCATCTATTAAAAACTTATGAGGTTTTCCTTTAGAACATTTTCCAATTCTAACAGAATTGGAAATTCTGCATGTGCATTAAGCAATAAGTTTGGTAACGTCATAAGTTTGGTTTTATGCGAGAACTTGTAAACACCAAGAACTGTTAAAGATCCAAGTAGAAGGGACTTTACCTTTGATTATTTTATAAATTTAGATTAGGAAATGGTAAATCATGTATTATTGTTCTTAACTCCTCTAATACAGTCTGTAAAATGGAAAGACTGAGAACCTAAAATGGATAAAGAAAAATATCTTCTTTATAATGCACAGTTAATCTGTGAAAGTCATTACCATTAAGTTTCAGTGACACTAAAGAGCTTAACAGAATGTCTTTACTGGATTATCAAGTGTACTCCCTTTATCCGTGCAAACATCGCATTATACGAGATCTAAAAAAAAAAATTCTCAAGCTTCAGGACTAAGCCAGCTTCTCAATAATCAGAATTAGGAATGAACTTCATGGCTTAGTAGTTTCAGGTTGTCATTTGAGAAGTTTGTTTCACTTTCCTCTTCAGTGGCAGTTGGTGGTGGTGAGGTGGGACTGAGCTGCAGGAGCCACTGGAATGTTGGAATGTTTTCTGTATGCACAGTGCCCTGTGACTGAGACCTGGGCACTGCCTGTCTCTGCCCAGGGCTCTGCAGGAGTGGAGTGGGCAGTGTTCTGAGGAGAAGTTCCTGGGCAAGGTGGCCTCTGACCTCCCTCCAGCCATTCACCTCTGCATTTTTCCTCAAGCATTATTCAGTCAGTTTAGGCTTTATGTTTGCTTTATTAGCTTAAACGTGCAGGGCCTGAGGGCATCTCAAGGCGTTCTCTTTGAAACTAATATAGCTACAAATTACACAGTTGGGTTTGTGTGTGTGCAAAGCAAAGTCCTCTTCCTTGTCATCTCCAGCTGTGCAGCTGCCATTGATGGCTGCTGTGTTGATGTCCACTCGGGGAGGAGATCAGAGTCTGTGCTGGCCCCAAGGCCACATCTGCTTTTCTCTGTCTCTGTCACTTATTCCTGCCACTGGGATTTATGTGCTGTCTTGCACAGAACTGTGTTCCCTCACCTTTACCTCTGGATCTGACCCTATTTCAGGATACACTCTCACAATCACTTCTTATGAGCCTTCCACTTTATCTCCCTCGTACTCATTGCTGTTTATTAATCTCCCTAATTGAGCAGGCGTGCTCTGAATAGAGGAGAACACAGGTCACACAAGAGCTGTGATTCCAGTGTCCTCACCAAAATTAGCACCCTACACAGGCAGCTTTCTGCATCCTGCTGTTCCTAAAAGACTGAGGCGAGTTAGACCACATCATCTTCTGGCTATCATCCAAAAACCATGCAGGAGGAGAGCCTGAAGGAAAGAGAGGCATTTGTCCCTGCAGAAAAATAACACTTTTAAGACAGTTTTGAGCCTGTGCACACGTGAATGACAAGTATATGAATTCAGTGGGGTGTTGTCTGATGGACAGTCATTTTTATGGCAAGTTTTTTTGCTTCACATAATCTCAGCTACTTAGGAAAACAGACACATTCTCTGCATGCAGAGGGCTGCTTCCTCCACTAACTGAGTAGTTGTTTAGCTTCAGCCACTTGTGCCCGAGGAGCAGAGTTCTCTAAGATAATTAATTTCTATGAAGTTTGTTTTTGAAATAAAAAAGGGAAGAGAAAAAAACTTGGACAGAGGAGGCTGCGCCCACTGTGCTAGATGCTAAATATGTGCTCTTATGCAAGGCATCAAAGAATCCATCCTGGCAAAATATCTATAAATATCCCAAATAAGGAGATAGCTGTAAGTATGACTTGTTACCAGTAAGCAGATAGAAAGTTACACAAAATCAGGTTTTAATGGTTCTAATCTGAGAGAACTGCCTGTTTGTCAGCTGCTCCTCTTTCCTCGAAAAACCAGCCATTTTAACTGTTTAGTTCATGAAGCAGCTGGGGATGTGGTTCTTGGAGCTCCCTGAGTGAGGATGGTTCCCTTTTTACTCCTCCTGTGTCCTGCCAGCACCACTGAAGGGCTGACATTTGCACTGTGTACACAAGCTTGATCTCTCTGTTCTCAGCGTTAAGATACTGGGAAGCATTTCCCCATGGATTTCATGACCTGACCTCTAATTGCTATGGTTTAAAATGTATTCTTTTGAGGCCCTGAGTACAGATTTGAGATACTCTCTAACTCTTAACAATAGGTTAGTGTCACTTCCTGAAGCTCCCGATGAGAGCTGAGCTGTGCTTTTCCCGGAGCAGTGGGATGAGTGAGGCCATAGCCCATTCCAGAGCAGTGATGCAGCCGTGCCCTGGCCCTGCAGGGAGGCAGGGCAGGAGTTAAGGAGGCAGGGCTGCTGTGCTGGCTGCTGGCAGGGCCCAGCCCCCGAAGGTAAACACTAAGGTGCAGTAGGTGTATCACTCTGTGCAGAGTTCAGCCCTCTTGCTCACAGCTTGCACAACTTGTAGCACACCAGAACACTGTGGAATCAATGGCTCGCCAGAGTTTCAAGACATGATTAAAAGACTCAAGAAGGCCCTGAAAGAATTTCCTTTAATGGGGAATTGTGTGAGTGAGTACAGTGGGTGAGTTGGTATTTTTTTTTCTTTCTTCCTTTCTAGCTGTTGGTTTACTTTGGCAAAATGCTTCTGAGCTTAGGTTTAGTGTATGTGCATGCATGTGTCTGGTTTGGAGAATGAGTATGTTCTTACCTCACCAAGTGATACTAAAAAGTTACTTTGAGATGTGATAATTCCTGGTTTGTGGCAATGACAGAACTGTGAAGCTATTAGAACCTATTTCTTCTTAAAGAAAACATTCCTGTTGAGGAATGCAGGTATGTATATTATTTACAGCAACTACAAGCCTTCAGTTCAATTATCCTGAGAGCCTTGTTACTGCTTTAATTTTATGTCTGCTTTACTCTGAAATTACAGAGGTTAACTCTTTAATGTGGATATATTTATGGCACATGGAATGTTCTTCACACCATTCCTATGCATGGTACTAAAATGGAACAAAAACTGGTACGCTGATTAAAGATTACATCTTTTTGAACTGATGCCATTTTTTCTCTTTTACTAACAAGTTCTAATGAGTTTGGTTTGTGTCAGCCTGCAGTTAAAATTCATGAGTCTGAGCAGAAACAGCATGTGCTCACTGCACTGTCCTGGGTCTTGTCATGTAGAGCATTGGCATGTTGGAACCTTTTACTGGGGATTGCTACAAGATTGTGTCCCAGGATTTTCAGGGGGTTGGCTTTGGCATAGACAAATACCTTTAATTTATTATGTTAACTCTTTGTGAAAGTTCAAAATCCTTATCACAAAAAATAAGTATCTCTACAGATACATGATGTGCTGATTGTTTTTTGATGGAAGTGTGT
This sequence comes from Molothrus ater, assembly GCF_012460135.2. Taxonomy (NCBI): domain Eukaryota; kingdom Metazoa; phylum Chordata; class Aves; order Passeriformes; family Icteridae; genus Molothrus; species Molothrus ater. The sequence continues at coordinate 4,170,277 of NC_050490.2, forward strand.
TACTCCTGTCCCTAATGGAAGTCACAAGTAGTTCAAATTCTTTCTGTTGTATTTGATCAGGCTGTAGTAATGAGAGCTAGCAAACAGCACATATGCTCTTGAGATTTGGCCTCTAATGAGTATTTGTTCCTGCAAGTGAGAGAACATAAAGGCATGGAAATTTTTTTGCTCTGACATGTTTTTGTGCCATATTATTGATAATTGCTGTTATATTTTCAGTATGATTGTGGGGTTTTATTAAGTCTCGGCTTTTTTTCATGCATATAATGCATCATTTTTAAATTATACTGCAATAAATATATCCATGGAAACCAAGTAAATGCACAATTTTCAGAGTTCTGTGCTGTAAGTCATCACAGTGTGATTAAAACTTCATAGCTAAGAGCAGGCACAGAGGAATGTCTTCAGTGCCTTCTGCAGTTGGCCTAATGCAGATAGATTTTAATGGTGGAGAATTTTATATGGGAAAGAGATTATTGGCCTAAATGAGGTCTGCTTCCCAGAGTGTCAGTTCCCAAAATCCTACCAGGATATGAAAATGTATCATTGAAGTTTTATGCATTTATTGGGACTTAATCCTACTTCCTATACCCTATTATATTTGTTTGAGGCACAATTGCTTGCACTGGCAAAAAGCACCCTAAACTCTGCTGCTGTCCTGAGTGCCACTCACTTTACCCAGAATCATGCCTGCATATTTATGAGCGTGGATGTTGATGTAGTCAAGCTGTAAAACATTTTATTGTAGCTTTTATATCAAAGGCATGAACTCTTATATGCTATATATTATTATAATCATGTTAATAGTAACTACCATGTTACTATTTCAATCACGAGTTGTTCCTTCTCACTAAGGAAAATAAAAACTGTAGATGACTGTTCTTAGAAAAGGAGGGTGCAAGAACTTCCTTCTTTCCCAGCTGAGCCCGTCCCCGCAGGTGTGCCCAGGCTGGCTGTGCAGGTGACCTTGTTGTGTCTGTTTCAGTCAGGTGCCCGAGGAGCCGGCCCTGGAGGAGCTGTCCCCGCGTGTCCCCAGGGCGGTGTTTGTGAAGCAGGACAATGGGGGCAGCGCCTCCGTCATCCCGGCCTCAGCCTCCCGCGGGGCCCTGGGCCAGGAGGAGAAGGAAGAAGCTCCAAATTCTCCTGATCTGAGTACCTGCAGTGCTACCTACAGCAACTTAGGTGAGTGGACAGGAACTGGATCTGATTTTGGAGACCTTTTCAGTGTGTGTAGAGCCTTTTCGTCTAAACAGCTCCATACATCTTCATAAGGGTGGCTTTTAACTGCTTAATATTGATTTACAGAAAACAAAGATATATAGTCTCATTCAGAGGTCATAGCCAAGAAAGTGAAGATTCAACAAACTCAAAGGTTTGTTTTCCCGTAATTTAAAACAGTCTTTTAATTGCCCTTAGTGATGAATATCTCAGATGATTTTTAAAATCAACATTGATTTATCTCTTTGGAGGAATTTTTGTCAAAGAGGTTTAAAATACAGAGCAAGTTACCTAGTTTCTTTAGAAGGAATAAATAAAATTCAGTATTTTTCTAAACTTCATCAAAAGATAGGGCTTTTTATTTTAGAGCATCAATAACTGCTAAAATATTTGTACCCATTTCTTGTTGGCTGAAACTGTTCTTATCCTGGTCAGAGAGTTCAGTTTTGGTCCTTCCCAATGAGATACAACTGTCCTAAAGGTGCTACTCAAAGATTACTGAATTCCTGACTCCTTAAGAGATCCATGGATGCAGGGCTTCTCTGGAAGATAAGGGAGCAAGATAAAGCAGCATCTCCCAGTGCACAGTATCAATATCATCAGCCTGATTTTCTAAAGCATTTTGATTTGCAGTACTGTGAATTCAGGGATACCTAGAGCCAGGTTTTCTAGAACAACAAAATATCTAATTTATTTACATTCCAGGATATCCCAATACAAGTTTTTTGAACATCCCAATCCTGTACACAGCAACTCATTAAGCATTTGGCCAAGAGTAAAGTGATTGTGTTGAGATGGCTCATGAGTACAGAGAGTTTGGCATGTCCACACAGGTTTCAGGGATCAAGGACTGAACTTTAAACCCTCAGGTGCACACATTCCTTAGACATTCAGTGAAAGTGTTGCATTTTTTTGCTTAAATGTGAATTAGTGGTAAGCTTATTAGTGCATTCTGCTATTAAAACATTAATTAGGTATTGTTTATAAAGCATAAGGAGGAAAAATATCCTGTCCAAGTGTGATGCTAACATCTACCAAGAAATTCTCCTCTAAGGAGGAGAACTAAAATCTGTATCTTTATGCTGAATTACTCATAGATCTAATGAATTATTTTCAATTTAGTGAGGTATGTATCTGTATCTGTATTTGCTGTATTTAGAAGACAGGGACGTTGCAGACAGAATCCTGGCAGTTGAGGTCTGGCTGCATCAGAACTGCCTGTACCATGTTTATCCTGTGCAGCAAAATACCATCAACACTGGAACAGCTTGCTCAGAGGAGTTTTGGAATCTCTGTCTGTGGAGATATTCACAAGTTCCAGCCCAACTGGAGAGGATCTGGACAGCCTGCTCCAGCTGACCCTGCCTGCCTGTCCCAAGAGATCCCTTCCATCAATCCTGGCCTGTATTAGTGCTATTCCTAAGTTTGAATGTTTCTTTTTAAAACCATAAAAAATTCAGCCCCTTAGCAATTTATTCAAAACCTTCTCCTCACTGTGGGTTCACTTGGAGCTGTGCTGTCTCCAAAGTTCCCTTTGGTGTGAAAGGGTTAAGTTATCTCTGGGGCTTGCCTGGCTCTGGCTGGGAGAGCTGCCTGCTGCTAGGAGAAATGCTTCCCTAAATGGCACTGAGCTCCCTGGCTGCCCTTCAAAGGCTTCCTGCTTTATTCAGGCAACCTCACTTTCTAGTTCAGATGGCAACAGAGAGACTTCTAGGTAGGGACAGAGAATAATCCCTACTTGTTTTCACATCTTGCATCACCTGGGCAGCAAAACCTTATCTTTTATAGAATTAACAAATACTGGTATGTGAAACTGGAAGAAAGGATAAAATGAGAAGTTACATCACATTTGACTCTTGCCTCAGCTGCAGTTAGAGCTGCCTGCTACAGTTTGGAGTTTGTAAAATGCATCACGTGCGCATCTCAATTTGCAGCATTATGCACAAGGTTCACCTTTTAAACTGATCTGATACATATTCTGTAGTTTTTATTAAAAAGCAGATAATATGGCTCTACTCTGATAAATAGCTAATCTTCAATTCTGACGTGTCATGATGCCTTAGCACTCATGAAGTGTCATGAACAGAAATAATTGCAAGCCTTGGTGAATTTTCACCTGCAGTCAGGTAATAGTTTATGTCAGGTACTGCCCTCAAACATATTTGGTTTGGCCTCCCAAGACACAAACCTTACAAAGCAGAGGATTGTCCTCCAGGAGTCAGGTACAACATAAAAGAGTTGGGCTTTTATGATGATAGGATAAGGTGTGTTCCTGGCTTGTGGAAATCAGAGGAAACTTGAGTAGGGGGAGAGAGGTTCTTGACTGCCATGGTCACAGTCAGGCTCTGGTGCCCACAGTTTAAGAAGAATGTTTTAAAAATTGCACAGGCTCTAAAGAAAAGCTTTGCAAATGGCTGGTATTGTGGCAAGCACTTCATAGGGACTAATTCAGAATCTGAATCCATTCAGCTTATCAAAGTAAGAGTCTGGCTTGATCATGGTGGGGCTGCTCATGTGGTGAGCAGAACTGCAATAGGGGGACCTGTGGTATCAACAATTTAACAAAATCCAGAGGCTGCCACTTGAATCAAGATGAAGAAACAAATGTTCAGATGTGTAAGGGAGGGCCTGGATGTTTCTTTTGCAAGGGGTTCTTTTATTGTTACAGAAGTTAATTCAGGTAAGCCCTGTAACTGATGATAAGGAAGACAAAGCCTTTCCTTTACAAATCTTTAAATTGTTCTGTCTTTGTCTGAATTTGTTGGGGAAATTGACTTGATTGAATTTGCATGGCTGTAAGTAGATTAAGGTATTCTCAGTATACTCAGGATAGTTTTTCTGCCATTGAAAAAAAGAATAGGTTATTTCTGCCACTGAAAAAAAATAGCTTATTTCATTATCAGCTGGTTTTTTCTTTACACCTAAAGAAATGGGGAAAAAAGGAGGCTGAGTTTCTAGGCTTTGTGACTGCTGACACTGGAAAAAAATCCCAATCACAGTGTCTGCCATGGGGCATTGCCTCAGTCAGTCAGTTGGACCAGGGCAGAAAACAGTGCTTTAGCCAGGCTGTAAATAAAGTAATGAGATCATTGTTGATGAAAACAGACAGTTCAGTGACAGACAGTGATTATAGCATCAGTCTGGTGCATTTTGTGTAGTACATAATTAGCACAGGTAATGTCTAAGGTGGTGCAATGGAGGGTGGGCAGCAAGACCTGACAAGTCACCAAGCAAACAAAGTGAGACTTCTCTTACTGCATCTCCCAGGAGACCTGTGCCAGTCTCAGGTTACTGCTGAGACACTGCACATGCACCACCAGTGTTACTTAACAAATGTTACCTTCCCTTTCTCTAACATCTCTAATCATTCTGGTAAGATTTTCACTATTCAATGAACACTGCATGTGTAAAGAGTGGAGGATTTAGTGCAAATCTGTACAGGGCAGTTTCATAGCATGGTGGTGTACATGCACAGCATTTATTGGAGCTGGGGCTGTGAAGCATGCTGGTAGCTTTTGCTGTGGTTGGAAGGTACTTGATGCAGTTGTGGGTTTGTTTCATGGTTTGGTTATTTTTATCAGCCAGCATAAGTGTTTATTAAGGAGTGATGTCAGATTTGATAGTTTCAGCAGCTAACATAAATAGGCTGCAATGCAAAGTCTGATGATAAATTAGTTACCCAGAAGACATCTTTCTCAGATGTCTTTCAGAGTTTCAGAACTCTGCATGGTGTCTGGAGACTTAAGCATTAATATTTAAATAGTGTAGTGAGATTCTATAATGGAAGATCTTATTGAACTGTAGAATTATTTAAAGCTCTCTAGAAATCTGCTGTCTGTAAAGAGTTAATTTTTTTTCTTTCATTGAGCAGTCTGGAATCCACTTCAAAGATCTCTCAAAGTGGTAGCCTAATATTGTCCCTATTCTTCCTTTTCATTTTGCCTCCCAAGAGTGTGGCTCAGGCTGAACTTGCAGTGTTGGAGAGTCTGTGCAGTAGGTAAGGCAATGATGAGTTTAAACATGCAAGGGGAGAAGGAAAGGATAGGCAAGAAAAAGAAATTAATGCTTTGCTGGTATTTCTATGCAAAAGGACATTCTTGTGCCTTTGACAGGGACAACATTTAAGAGAATCTTTTTCTTGCTGGGCAATGATTTTATAAAAATTGGCCCTGTAGTTTCCTGCCATGCTTGGGGAAAACTGAGCTGGAGACTGGCCCAAGAGCTATGAAAGAAATGTACAGTGCTGGAACTCAGCATAGAAACAGTGCAGACAGGAAACTTTTCAACTGGATAATACAGATGGTTAGATTTCAATATGGAAAACTTGTTCTTGTGGGAAGAAACCACACTGTAACATAGCATGTTATACAAACTCATTTTTTCTCAGCTGAGACTACTTGAAACAGTAACTACAGAATGACTTGTACATTCAGTTCTCTGGAACCTGCCACCCCCTCCAGACATCTGAAAAAACAACTTCTGGTTATGAAAACCTTCTCCAATTCTGTTTGGATGTCACAGTGCCAGTAGCTGTGCAAAAGCAGCCCTGGTTGCAATCCCAACTCTCACCTCTGTGTGAGTGACTTTTGGAGGACAGAGTCATTAAAGCAGACAGAAAACAAGAGAATGGAGCAGTAGCACTCTTATAAATCTTACCTTTCCTGGAGAGAGCTGCTGCTGCTCAGGATGTGCATCTGGCCCTGTTTCCCTCTAGCAGCTGTGCATCCTTGGGTTAGCAAGTCCCAAAGCAAGGCCCCTTAGCAAAGTGCCTCCTGAGCAGTGTCTGTAAAACCCAGCAGCCAGGCTGTCCCAGCAGAGTGAGGAGCAGGCTGAGGAGGAGAAAACAGGCAAATGATCTTTAGCACAGAGTGTTGCTGGGGAGAAGTACATAGGTCACAGATTTTGTAAGACTGAGCAGCTGCGGAAGGGGACACATGTTTGCATGAGTAAGAGAATTGGGTATCAAGTAGAAATGAACTTGTCTCAGGATTAAGCAAAAGGCATCTGGATGTGTGTCTGGCACACAGACATCAATTCTACTTCTGACTTGGACTCATACCACACTTCACCTCTGCAAAAGGAACTTCAGGACAGAGCTCCTGTAGTGCCCAGCTGGCAGCAGCATTCGATGCTGTGCACAGCAAACACTCACTGCAATACAAAGGAGCAGGAGGGTCCCCCCAGCCCTCCAAGAGTTACATTTCTTTCAGCAACCTTTACAATGATTTGCAGTCTTCCCTGAATATCAGGTATGTACAAAACTGATAGAATTTCCTGCTCAAAACTTGTTTTTTTAAACATCGGAATAGCCAGACTTATCATTAAACCCATAAGGCTCTTCTGAGGCTTTCTGGAGCTTAAACAAAAGATGGGGATAGAACTTTCATTTGGGATGCTGTCTCCTTGGAGTGACTGACAGGAGAACAATTGTTAAGAAAGCAGGGTGTGAGGCTGTTTTGTTTGTGGATACATATAGAAATATGATCCTCTCTGATTTTCTGAAATTAGGAGACGTATTTCAGCATTCTATCCCAGCACTGCAGGGTTTGGTACATCCTGGCCATGTGGATTTCGGGTTCTGTAGTGTTCATAAAAACTGTAACAACCTCTCTTAGCATGCAAAGGAAGCCAATATTTCTTTTTGCAAACTGCAAATTCATTAATTATTAATTATGGGTTGAAGTGATGTAATTCAGATCTGAATCTTAGATCCCCCTAGTCTTCCAGTTTAGTCCTCTCTTTACAAGGATTTTGTGGGCTTGGCAGTGTAAGGTTAACAGCTGGACTCTGATCTTAAAGGACTTTTCAGCCAAAATAATTTTATGATTCAGCACATTATAAATAGTCAAATAGTTATAGTGTCTGTTCCCTTACTAGAAAAGATGCTCAGCTGCAGTTATTCAGAACATCCATTTCAGGTCTGCTGTTTTCAACTGTCAGAGTTGGCTTCCTACCTCACCATGACAGTCAGTGAACCTCCCAGGAGAAGTAGAAAGCTTATAAAATAATTTCTCTGAAAATAGCAGTTGATTGGAAGGATCTCATCTTGATATGAGTAACAGCAGTTTAATTGTCCCAGAGCAATGAGCTGGTCTTTTGTATTTGTGTGTTTATTAGTTTTTATTCTCCATTATATTATTGTCATTTATTATTCTGCATTTCCAAGGACTCTGGCACTTATGAAACATAAATGTCCTTGATAAAAGCCATCCACAACACATGACAGGAAGTTTATCTTCCCTGGATCCACACAAATGTCTGAAACTAGAAAATCCCAGCCTGTGTGTTTGTAACTTGCCATTTAGAATCTCTTGAGTAAAGCCAGGTCTGGTTATCTCTGAATGTAACATTGCCAGCAAAGGTACCTGTGGCAAGTTAGGAAGGGAAATGGATTAGAGAAGTTACAGTCATGGGGAGGGCACAATTTTAATTGCAGGGTAGAAACTACTTCTGGCAAATTATGATCCTGCTCTTGATGGCAACACACGTGTCAACTTGAGTGAAAGTTAGCTTGACTTCCTTGATTTCTCTGTGTGAATCTGCTGGGGCAATCGTGACTGCCTGATGTGACCTCCAGAGTATCTAAGCTGTTACTTGTGTCTGGCAGTTTCTGGATTCCATTCTGAAATAGGATTTTCATGTAATAGCATTTCCCAGTTGTTTCATGGACTGTTATCCACCTTAGTTTTAGCACATTTGAATAGAAAATAAGAAATAATATTACAGTCAGTTGACTGCAGAAGAAATTATAGGACACTGGGTGTAATTGCTGAAACTGGACTTGGCCAAAGTGTCAAATGGAGGGGCTTGGTTTTGCTTGCAGTTCTTGTCCTTGGTCTGCTGGATGTAAAATGGCAACTCTGCTAGCACTGAAGCTGATTTCAATATAAATGCCAAGGTCAAATCAAGACTGGCTGGATGTAATTAGGTATATATGATGCTGATTTGGTCATTTACTTTCTAATTAGTTCATCTTTTCATATATGTATCTAGGGGTTTTTGAAATGTTGGGGGGGGGGGGGGGCAGGTCCTAGTCAGGTTTTTGGGAGTTTTTTGCCCTAAACTTCTTTTCAGAGTGCAATCAGGAGCACAGGAACAGCACATATGAAGTACTTTAATCTTCTCTCACTATTATCTTATTCCACAGGGCAGTCCAGAGCAGCTATGATCCCTCCAAAACAGCCCAGGCAACCCAAGGGAGCTTTGGATGATGCCATCGCCTTTGGAGGGCTGGCAGACCAGGAGACAGTGAACAACTTGCAGCCAACACCACCTCCACTGCCAAAGAAAACAATTTTGAGAGCGAACACAGAGCCAACTCCCCGAGACCTCCAGAAGCAGGCTCTGGAGAACAACCTGTGCATCATGGCCAACCCCACCTATGACATTGACACCAACTGGGAAGCGAGCAGCGCCTGCTCCTCGGTCAGCCTGGAGCTCAAGGTCCTGGACAATGAGTCAGGAGATTCCTTGGACAGGCCCTCAGAGAAGCTGAGGGCGGCCACCTCGGCCACGAGCAGCGTTTCCAGCCTGGCCACCGGCAGCATCAAGGAGCGCTGCTCCACCAGCATGGAGTCCCTGAGCGGGCGGCGCCTCCCGCAGGCCAGGCAGGGCCAGGGCGTGCAGAAGCCGCAGAGACAGGCGCTCTACCGGGGCATCGAGAACAGGGAGGAGGTGGTGGGCAAGATCCGCAGCCTGCACGCAGACTCGCTGAAGAAGCTGGCGCTGAAGTGCGAGGATCTGTTCATGGCGGGGCAGAAGGACCAGCTGCGCTTCGGCGTGGACAGCTGGTCGGATTTCCGGCTCACCAGCGACAAGCCCTGCTGCGAGGCGGGCGATGCCGTGTACTACCCTGCCTCCTACGCCAAGGACCCCCTCAACAACTACGCCGTCAAGGTAGGAAATGCACAAATGCTCACCCATTGTCAAGGTAGGAGGGGCTGCAGAAATGCTAACCCATTGTCAAGGTAGGAGGGGCTGCAGAAATGCTAACCCCCTGTCAGGGTAGAGGGGCTGGAGTGTTGGGGAAGATGAAACAGGAAAGCCTTATAAATATGATTGCCTGGCAAAAGATTTTGAGAATATGGAAACTATAAGTGAGATTGAAATGAAAGCAAGCTTTGAGATCCCTTAGTTACTGAACAACGGGAAAACAATGGTGTGGCCGGCTGAAGGTGATCCCCTTTTGATGAAACAACACCCTCTGCTTGCAGGCAGGTCCAAGGGTCAGAGAAGACCCTGCCAGCTTGGCAGAAGGGGCCCAAAGAGGAGTTTTTAGAGTTTAAAATGTAACACAGTATGGGAATGTAGTTATTCTTATAGGCTGTATGGAAATGCTATAGGGTTTGTATATTGTACTAGATTGGTTAGTGAGAATCAGAATATTGAACACAGAAGATGATTTATTGTTTGTAATGGGAACTTCGCCCTCTTGCCTCTTACCCCTTCTACTCTCTTACCCCTTTTACTCTCATACGCTTTTGCTCTCTTGCCTCTCTGGCGCTCTTACCCTCTCATCCCCTCTACCCCTCTCTTCTCTCAGGCTCTGAGCTGTGGCTGGCAGCTCCCAGCAGGGCCCTACACCCAGGCCCTTTGCAATAAACCCCAAGTTCCTGACCTGGCTGCAGAGATCTCTCGTCTCTGTCTGTCCCGACTGTGCTACCCCCGACGCTCCTACACTGGAGCAATGCTGACCCACTGTCAGGGTAGAGGGGCTGGAGCAATGCTGACCCACTGTCAGGGCAGGAGGGGCTGGAGCAATGCTGACCCACTGTCAGGATAGGAGGGGCTGGAGCAATGCTAACCCCTGTCAGGATAGAGGGGCTGGAGCAATGCTGACCCCTGTCAGGATAGAGGGGCTGGAGCAATGCTGACCCACTGTCAGGGTAGAGGGGCTGGAGCAATGCTGACCCACTGTCAGGATAGGAGGGGCTGGAGCAATGCTGACCCACTGTCAGGGTAGGAGGGGCTGGAGCAATGCTGACCCATGTCAGGATAGGAGGGGCTGGAGCAATGCTGACCCACTGTCAGGATAGGAGGGGCTGGAGCAATGCTAACCCCTGTCAGGATAGAGGGGCTGGAGCAATGCTAACCCCTGTCAGGATAGAGGGGCTGGAGCAATGCTAACCCCTGTCAGGATAGAGGGGCTGGAGCAATGCTGACCCATGTCAGGGCAGAGGGGCTGGAGCAATGCTGACCCATGTCAGGGCAGAGGGTCTGGAGCAATGCTGACCCTGTCAGGGTAGAGGGGCTGGAGCAATGCTGACCCATGTCAGGGTAGAGGGGCTGGAGCAATGCTGACCCATGTCAGGGCAGGAGGGGCTGGAGCAATGCTAACCCCTGTCAGGATAGAGGGGCTGGAGCAATGCTGACCCTGTCAGGGTAGAGGGGCTGGAGCAATGCTGACCCACTGTCAGGGTAGAGGGGCTGGAGCAATGCTGACCCATGTCAGGGTAGAGGGGCTGGAGCAATGCTGACCCATGTCAGGGTAGAGGGGCTGGAGCAATGCTGACCCACTGTCAGGGTAGGAGGGGCTGGAGCAATGCTGACCCATGTCAGGGCAGAGGGGCTGGAGCAATGCTGACCCCAGGCACCAGTGGCAAACTGTGACAGCAGCCACTCTCTGCAGCACATCCCATAGTGATAGGGCTGCTGCTGGCAGAGGGTAAGAAGGAAGGTTCCCAAGATACAGGCTCTTCTTCTGTCCACACCCATCTGTGCCATTGGTACCTGCTGTTTAATTGCATGTTTTTGTTGCAGCTCTAAAATGACTGAAAGAAAAATCAACACATCTTAGTCTTTACTATGGTCACTGCTTAATGACATTTTGAAAGAAAAGCTGTGTTCTTTTAATGTGTTCCAGCGATTTTTTGGAAACTCACAATAACAAAATCCTTTGATTCACCTGCATGCAGAGGAAATTAAATCATCACTCCTAGTTAGGAAAGGTTTCCTAAAAAATTGAAAAGTTCTCCATTTTCAGAGCCATGTAATTTTAAGTGTAAATTCTAGGGCAATAGACCTTTCTGTTCCCATACAAGGTCTTAGATTTTCACCAAGTGCTCGTTACCAGCCTTTCAGAAGCTCTGCCTAGCCATCAGTGTTTGCCTTATAAATTCTTCAGCTAACACATTAAAGAAATAAGATTTACTAGATTTACTGCTAATGTATGAGTGCCTAGCTGGCAGCTATCTCACCAGATATTGTTATTTCATGGGCTTTTATATAGGTAGTTCTTTCTGAGTGCTGTAACTCTGCATCTCTCAATGCTTATCTGGTAGGAAGATAGTGAGAAGGACAGCTGAGACTCATAGCACTGTCAGGCTTCCTGTGTGACCTTGAGTAAATCACTGAACTTCTGACTCCTCCTTGTTGAAACTAAGATAAAACATTTATTGCCTGACCCAGATGTGTGAGGCCTGAGCTGTTATTCCTTTGATTTCACATTCTCACAAGGGTGGTGCTTTACAGGAACCAAATGTTGTTACCTCCTACATGACTGTTTACAAGATATAAAAAACTGAAAGGTAAGATTGGTGAAGCTAATATGTTTTTCTGAGACCTGAGAGGTATCTTTTTAATGCAGATATCTGGGTCTAACCATTTCTATTGTGTTAATTATTAAGGACTTCTTATTGGAAAAGATGTGAAATGAAATGTAGATGTGTTGGAGCTGCCATGTGCAGTGGTACAGAGCAGGCAAGGAGAGCCAGCCCATGAGCCTACCTGCAGTCAGCTGTGCTTCACAATCAGCATTGGCATTGCTCATGGCTGCCTTGGAGGGTTTTACTTTAATACAATGATGTAAAATGATTGCTTCTAGGGCCCAAAGTGGTATTTTTCTTTATTGGCAGGTTTGAGTTATCACTAGTGTGATATCTCTTTGCACATCACAGATGTGCCTGTACAATATTCCCTGACAGGCAAGACCTGTGCCATTGGTCTGTTATCTCCTGTCCTCCAAAATACATTTCCCTTCTAGAAAGCCAAAGAGAAAAAAGAAAGCAGGGTAGCATGGTCAAATAGGTGCTAAATTTTTTTTTCATAATTCAGATTTCTTAAAAATAGTTCTCTGACTAACAAGGCCTATTGCCTGGTAATAGATGTGAGTGAAGTATCCACAAAACATCCTTGAGGCAGAGGTCACCAGGAGCTGTTGTGCTGTTAGGATGAGAGGAAAAGTTCCTCTTGAAAATACCCCCCTGGCACTTACTGTGGTAGAGGAAGGTGTTGGCCCCAAGCTGATCTTTGACTTATAAGCCATCAGTCCAGGATCAGATTTGTCCAAAAGCTCATAACCACAGATTGCTGTTTCATTATACAGAGATTTGGGAATTTAGCTTTAACAAATATGCTAGTTCTTACTGCCATGGGTGTATTTTGTGTGAGCCAAATTACAATAATCTGCCTTCAACAAATAACCTATGTCTTCCTGCCACTCTAAATCCCTTGTCCCAAAACAGGGTGGAAAAAGCAGTGAGATGAAAATTGCTGGTGTGCCAATTGAATCCAAAACAGTCTTCCTGTTATATTGGATCAAGTCTTAGAAATACACTTTGAAAGTGTATATGGAGCCACATCTCTGGATGGTGTAAATTAATGTAGCTCTTTTCAGTTTTACAGAACTACCCAAGCAACACTGGCTAACAATTCAGACAGTTCTTAAGTTTTATGATTTTAATATTAGATCTGAGAAACAACGTCATAATGAGATTTTTTTAAATTATTATTCTCTTTGTAGAAAATCAGAGATTCACCCCCAAATAGTGCTATACTCTTGATACCTAAATTTGCATTTTAATATTCTATTTCCAAAAATATAATTACAAAGGCATTGTTAAAAATTCAGCTTTGACCATTTAACTACTGCTGAATTAAATTTAGAACAATTAATGATTTGTAGAGGTGAATATACCAGTGCACTTTTCCATTCTGGTGGTTTCACCAGTAAAAGATGCTCTGATAAATTTGGTGGAGAACGAGCACAACTTGTTCTGTTGGGGTGGATATGAGAGGAAACATTCATAGGGGTGTGTTGTTTCACAGCACTTTATTATGCTTTTTGCTTCAACTCTCACCTAATCTGCTAGTAAACAGCCAGGGCAAAAATAGCTGCAGGAAGCCATGTGGAAATTATTTTGACTGAAACATTAGAAATAAAACCAGTACATAAGTCGTGATCAGAAAAGTAGGTTTTCAAATGGAAAAATATAAGTTCCCTTTCATGAAAGGTTTCCATAAAATTCCAGCCCCTGAGGTGTTTTTCTTTCACCTAAGTGCAGTACCACCTTCTAAGTTGTTGGTACATCTGGGGCAATATGGATGAACATTCCCCTGAAACCACAGTCTTATCAGTAATTCCAAATATGTGGTGAAAAGGTTACACCAAAGTAAAAGCAGCACAGAGCACCAGCTCTTTGGGCACAGCAGATTGGATGAGTTCTGTTCTCAGTGTCCTGACACAAATCAAATAAGGCACTGATGTGGTAGGGACATCTTTTATTAAAAGATAAATAAATAAATTAGATTACTCAGAAGGAGTAACAGACACTATGACTACTGTGTCAGTGCCATAAACTGGTTCCACTTTCAGAATGAAACTCTCAAAGCAGACCTGTCCAGTGTCACAGGCTGACTCACAGAAGCCATGATTCAGAGTGCAGACAGAACAACAGCCATAAAACCCAGCTGGCTCTGGCCACAGGCACGTGTGGCAGTGCTGGTCAGGTGGGTAACAGCAACTGCAGAGGTGCAGACAGCTCACAAGGAGCAGTTCAAATTTATTGCTTTGATTGCTGCAGGGCAGCAGAAGCTCTCCTAGCAGTAAAACCCTTGGATTCCTGGTAATGTTTGTGTCCCAGGTATAGAACAAGGAATGCAGAAGTAAGCAGCACTGGGCTGAACTTGGTAGTTTCATACTGCAGCTGACAATTACTTCCTAGTCATGTTTAGTTTGTCCCAGTGTGCTAAGGTGGTTTTATTTGGTAATGCAGTTTCCTAGTGGAGCTTCCTGTCAGAAGGTTAAAGGCTGTCCCAGAACTTTGTGCTTCAGATCAAAACAAAGCAATGTGCATTCAACTTCCAGCCCATTCCCAGTTCAGTCACAGCAAAACAGAATTCTGTGTTTTGGCACATCATTAAAAAGTCAAAGCTCTATTCCAAGGCCAGATGAAGAAAATGAGGTCAATCAGAGATCAAACTGGCCTCCTTGGAAAACAAGGTTGTGCCAAGAACAAGCTATCAATTTGGGATTAGCAAGCTTTCATTCTACACAGAATTTCATTTGCAGTTGTCCCTCTGTGCAATCCAACAAAGTGGCACAGATGGTGCAGTCTTTGTGATCTTCTGTGTTTCTCATTTTCAGTGCTTGTAAATTCATTTCCCACAATCCTGGTGGTGCTGTGAGTTCACTGCTGCTGTGTGAAATGCACAGGACAGAGTGGGAATGAGATTCCCTGCTGGGGAAGGGAGAGTCAGCTGATGGCACTGTGAGCCACAGCACTCATAAAGGAAGAAGAAAAGCTAACACAGAACATTTTGTAGAAGCTCTGAAATGTTCAAATCCTGCATCTTGGGCTGGGAGCACTGAGGAAAACTGAAATGGCAGGATATAAAGAAACCTGTCCTTGTCCCTATAAAGGTGACAGATGTTTAGTTCATGTGGATGCATTAAGGAAAAGATACATGATGACAGTGCATTCCAGTGAGAAGGAAGTTGGATACTTTGCATTCCTTCCTACTTGTACTCTCCTTTTTTCTCATTGCTTTCTTGCATCATATGGAAGGGGTTTTCACCAACATTGCTTCATCTTTTGAGCAACCAGCTCTTTATCAGCTCATGAAATAAGGCTGGCCAAGCCCTTATCAACACCTTCCTTTCAGCTGTTATCACATACCATATCTTCATAGCTCAGCTGGATGTATTTCATTAAAGCAAATAGTAAATGACTCATTGATCCTACTTTCTGTGTTAGTGTTTTAGTCATAGTATTTTCACCTTTTCTTCCTGTGCCAAAAAACAGGTATTCAGCATGTTCTATATGTAAAAGGCAACAGGATTGCCATCTTTTTGAGTAGATGACTGGAACAGAAAAAAGCCTTTAAAAATGCAAAGGAAAATAGGCTATATATTTTTTCCCAGCTTTGACACAGAATTAACCATCACAAGCAGAAAAGCAGCTCTGTGTGCACTCCTTTAGCAATTCATCACCAGCAGTTGAAAATACTTGCTAGGGGGGCCAATAAATTTCACAATTTTTTCCCTAATTTTTTTCAAATGTAAATACTGAGTCCAACTCAAGCCATTTTGAAAGTTTAAAATCTTTGTCATTCAGATGGTAGTTTTAGGTGATAGTGAAGTTACTCCAGTACAAAAGGCTTGGATGAGAATAATTACCCATTGATGGTATTAAACACCAGTATTTACTGCTCTATTGCAAAATCATAATATAAAGTAGACTTCTGAGTAGAACCTGCAATGTAAAAGAATCTTGCAATGTAAAACCCCAAGACTTACCTGAAGAGAAGCCAGACACTTACAGGAACATCAGATTACTGCAGGTCTGTCTTCTAGAAACTGCTTTATGAATTCAGACAGGTGTCTGATTTGTTATCACACTCTGAGTTTGGGTGCTGCTTTCCCTTCCCAGCTTTCCCTTCCTCCTGACAATTGCAGAGTGCCCAGTGTACAGATTTTTGTGTTTGTGTAGTCAGCAGTTTAATCAGCCTGAAATAACCCAGCTGCCTCTTCCACTTCTCACTTCATGGTGTTTGTAAACAAAAAGCAAGAAGCAGAAAACACATCTCAAATCAGATCCCAGCTCTCGTGTCTTTGTAGATACTGAATGCAGGTTCATGTACCCATCTACTTCTCTGTACTAAACAAGAGGGCTGGAAGTGTCCAAAAGCCATCACTGTTGTGGGATTAGAGATTTTTTCCTATATTGGTTAGATTCCTTAACAGCACAATAAGGAGGGAAATTCTCTTTTAATGAATGCAGTCATTTTAGTATCAGTTTTAATCATTATTCTATTTAGTATTTAATGTCTGGTTTGTTGATAACTTAAATTCTGTTTTATTGATATAGAGAGGAGTCTGAAGCAAGACCTCATGAAATTTAAGAACTGATTTTGGGGAAAGTTTAGCCCTGCTGTGGCTTCCTGCTTTAGAGTGGACAGTGCTCTGAATGTTTTGAAGCACACATGGAGTTAGTAATGTAACTTATTCTTCCTGCAAAGTGTTCTTGGACAGTTGACAAAAGGATCCTGCAAAGAGGATCATTGGACACAAAGCTTTGTTCTGCTGAATGCTGGAGCTGCAATACTGAATTCATTATAGGTACCACTCTTCAGAAAGATCTAATACATGGGGAGAATCCAGAAAGAGCAACACAAATCAGAGGATTAGGAACAAAGATAGGAGAAGTAAGGGCTGGGTATTTTCAAAAATAAACAAAGATGGGAAAAGTTGCATTTTCCCCAGTTGTAAAGGTATCATATTCAAGGATGGGAATCAGGAATCAATTTTTAGCCAATCAGCAAGGAGAAGGGCTGTCACTTTAATTTGAAGTGAAGTTGATTTAGGATTGAATAGTGGAAAGAAAAATTAAGAAGATAGAGAAGGAGAACTGCTTTGGGGTGGGTTTAGTAGGCTGGAGAAGTCATCTCAGGGATGACCAGACAGAGGAGACTGGCCTTGCAGGCCACTGGCTCAGGGAAAACATCCTCTGCACCAACAGCTGGGTGCCTTTGGCCAGCCATTCTAGATGTGCTTGGCCAGCCCTTTCTAAAAGAGAAGAAAGCACCACCACATCCATAAAGCATGGATGAAGTGTGCTTCTGTACTCTCACAGGTCTGGGGTTGGCCATGCTTACTAAAATGAGGGAACCAAAGCTGATTTCGAGAGGTGCAGATCCTATCTCCAGCTTTACCTGAAATAGTAGTAAATTTGAGAATATTCTCTGAAGTAGGAAAAAGAGGCTGCCTAAAAATAGAAACTAGGGAAAAGTCTTGATTCCTTTGCTTTTCTTTTCTTGTTGGCAAGGAAAAATCTTTTCCATAAACTTTTAAAAAAGCCTTATATTCACCAAACTGAGATGTGTATATTGTTTTCAGAGCACATACTTTGTGGATTATATTTTCCTAGCAGAATATCAATTTTAGCTGACTGGTGGCACTAGAAATCCTCTGTGGATTAAGAAATAGAGTGCAGTAGCTAAGGCCAAGTGTGGTTCTCAACATTTTTTATCAGCAAGTAAACTTGACTTTAAACTCTTTCAGAATGAGGTTTTTTGTTGGTTTTTTCTTATTAGGTCACTTAAGTATTTTTAAAAACTGAAGGCTGAATTACAACATGCTGAACCTTTTCTGCAGTTGGAATTGAGTATTCCCTTGGCTGGCTGTGCAAGAAAAAGGCCATGGACTTGAAGGGCATAGAAGATGGAACAATTTTGTTTTCCTTAATAGCTCTTCTCCCAGTCAGATTTGATACACACCATGTGTATAAATTCAACACATATATATCAGTCTGTCTGTACAGCTTTTCTAGTTCTGTCTTCTGTGCAGTATTAAGTATTTAATCAATCTGGGGACTTCAATCTCAAAGACAATCAGCTAGCATTTTCTTTTTCTATATAATTCAAAGGTTATTGCTATATCTTTGCCTCTATAACCCTTGAGAGGAGGGACCAGGGGGCACACAAACCACTGAGAACTCATTTCACCTCTAACAGGGTAAAATACATTTGAAAATTTAAGTGAGCAAAAGCCACTGTATAAACAGGGTAAGGATCAACATTTCCTCTCATAAATAAAATAAAATTGACTAGAAAATGGGTTTTTCAAATCAGTTTTGTGGGTTTGTGGCAGCTACAAACAGGCAGTTTTCGTGTACATAATGAGTAGGGAAATGTGAGTGCTTGTGAAGTATGGAAATATGCAGAGTCTCAAAGATAAGAGGACAATCAGAATGCTGGTACAAATTTTGTCTGGGTTCCTGTAGTTATCTGACAATGCAGTTTTCTGATCAACTACCATAAAAGATTAAATCTCACATTTATATTTCTTAACCACATAAGCATGTAAAATATGAAAAATTTATGTGTGTGTTACTGAAAGATAGGTTTATAACTTAGCTGCAGAAGTTCTGAGAAGGGGAAAAATGAGAAACAGGAAGAAAAGTCACCTAATGCTTACATTTGGGGCTGGGATGAGATCCGGGTTTCTTGGTGGTGGTGACTGTGTATAACAAGTGCTGACCTCAGTTATCTGGCTTTCCTTGGTTCCAGAGATGAGCTAAGGGAAGCTGTAGCTTCATCTGGAGAGAAATGACTTCCTCCTTTTTTCTTCTCTGAGCTTTGCACTTAAAACCTGTTGGTGCATTACAGCAAGTGAATATTTAGACTCTAACCATGTAAAAGATCAAAACATACACCTAACCTTACATGCTGTGAATGATCTCTCTGAATTTAGTAGAACAAAGGTTAATATGGAAAGGTCAAGACAGCTGAGTCTTTGTAATTTTAATCAGTTAATGCCTTAGAAGCAGAGGCCCTAATAGGGCTTGTCCAGTGACTTCTGTCAGAGGTTGGAGCTGCCAGTTGTTATGGGAGTGCAAACAATTCATAAGGATAATTACTATGTTGATAATGTATATATCAATAAGATACTTCTGGAAATAAATACAGTATATATGGCAAAAAGCCAAACCATATTTTGGATCTTGATAATTGATTGAAAGCAAGTAAGGTACCATGTTCTACTGATTGTCCATTCATCACCTGAGCCAAGTCTGCCTGGCAGCAGACTGTGCATGCACACCTGCCCCCCTCAGTGCAAACACACTGCACTGCTGCAGCTCATGGATTTCAGTTCCACTTACCATGGGCAAGGAGCAAACATCAGTCACCCAGCTGACAGGGCTTGACTTGTTATGCCATGCTCACTCAGCCATGTGCAAGTGTTTGGTCAAATACTTTATGCATATTTCTTTGTATCCCCTATTGCTATTGATTATTTTTATCTTGTTCAAGCTTCACGCAAAGCTGAGAGAATAAAATTGGAATAAAATGATACAGGTAAACAAATAACTGTAAAAAAACTTTGCTGTGCATTTACCATGTACCAGCTGCTGTTCTGATTAAAAACCAGAAATGTATTTTCCATTGGATCATCTGTGCAGATGCCTGCATGTATTGCTCTGCAGTTGCTTACTAGCCAGTGAGAACTGTTTGGGTGCCTTAAGACAGTCTGCCAAGATCAGTTCATTAAAAAAAATGTTCGTTGATTGTGTTTAGACCTAGACTGGAAATCCCATCAGCAAAGTACATATTAAAAAAAAATACAGAATTTAGGAATTAAAGAATGATGTCCGTTGTGTTTGTTTTCCCCCAGATCTGTAAGAGCAAGGCTAAGGAGTCCCAGCAGTATTACCACAGCCTGTCCATCCGGCAGAGCCTGGCTATCAACTTCAACATCCAGCAGGACTGTGGCCATTTCCTGGCCGAGGTGCCCATGCGCCTCCTTCCCTGGGAGGATGACGACGCAGCGGACGTGGAAGAAGAGCGGGAGGAAGAGGAGAAAGAGCCTGAGCAGAAGAACAAAGACACTGCCTGCAGCCCAGAGGCCTCGTGCAGGGACAGCCCCAGCAGGCAGGGCACCCTGAGCAAGCCCCGCAGCCGCGTGGTGGTGATCACGCGCGAGGTGCCGCAGCTCACCGTGGCCGACTTCGTGCGCGACTCCGCGGCCCGGCACAGCAAGAGCCCCGACCTGTACGAGAGACAGGTCTGCCTGCTGCTCCTGCAGCTGTGCCTGGGCCTCGAGCACCTGAAGCCCTACCACATCACCCACTGTGACCTGCGCCTGGAGAACCTGCTGCTGGTTCACTCCAGGCCGGGAGGCAGCCCCCTGAGCCCCGAGGCCACAGAGCCCAATCCCAACACTGCCTGCCCGGCCAGATTAATTGTGAGCAACTTCTCCCAGGCCAAGCAGAAGAGTCACATGGTGGATCCTGAGGTCCTGCGGGATCAGTCCCGTCTGGCTCCAGAAATCATCACTGCAACACAGTACAAGAAGTGTGATGAGTTCCAGACTGGCATCCTCATCTATGAAATGCTGCACTTACCCAACCCCTTTGATGAGAATCCAGAGCTGAAAGAGAAGGAGTACACTTGTGCCGATCTCCCCAAGATTCCTTGCCGTTCCCTCTACTCTCAAGGGCTTCAACAACTTGCCAGCTGCCTGCTGAATCCCAACCCTTCGGAGAGGATCTTGATATCAGAAGCCAAAGGAATCCTTCAGTGTCTGCTTTGGGGCCCACGTGAGGACTTGTTCCATGCTCTCAGTACATCTTCCAACCCCTCACGGAGAGATGCTATACTTCAGAACTGGCTCGATATAAAAAGGACGCTGCTGATGATCAAGTTTGCAGAGAAGTCCTTGGAGAGGGACTCTGGAATTATTCTGGAAGACTGGCTTTGTTGTCAATATCTGGCTTTTGCCACTACAGACTCACTTCATCGCATTGTGAGACTCATGAAGCAGCACTAGTTGTAGAGCCTGTTGCTTTTCGTGAAGCATCCCCACCTCTGCCCCAGCCCTCACTCCAGCCTGCGCTAGGGCTCACACTTTGTACAATTGTTACAAAACAGCCTAGACAACAAAGCCAGCAACTCTGAGCAAATAGGTTCTAATTGGAGAAATTGCATCCTGTACCAAGTATGACAGAAACTTTACTTTTTTGCCAGGCCTGCTAGGGATTGATCTCATACACGACTGCATTTGGATCAGACAGTATGTAACTTGATTCATATCTGGCTGAAAAGGAGAGCAAGCTTTGATACCACTATTTCTACCACTACAGTAAACAAATTGCCCTCCCCTTCTGGGTAGTTTCTGTCATTTCCTACATAGCATTGATTAGTGAATAGCAGTGACCATAAGCAGAGATGGATTCGTGGTGAATGTGAGATGAATTATCCACCATGCCACAAAACACTCATTTGCTTTCACTCCAAATACCACACATTTCCTCTCAGCTTAGTCAGTCCCCCACAAGCAGGCTGTGCTCCTCTTTCCTTTGGTCTCAACCAAACAGGTTCTGATCTTTCTCTTACACTTTACACCACCTGTACTTTCCTCCCCAGATGTGGTTTTCCCACTGAGCATGGCAAGTGTCAGTGAGCAGTAAGCACCTGTGTTCAGTCCTCTTCCCTCCTCCTCTGCCTCATTGCCTACCCATATCCTTTCTAACCATTCACAATTTCATCAATACTGCCTTAATCACACCATTACCCTTAGCTTGAGACATGTGCATTAAAAAGCAGCATATGCACACTTTATCTATCCTATTTCCTAGGCAACTTTCACCAGTCTGAACTGTTGATGTACTGTAGCCATAACCACATTTATACAAGAACAATACAACACATGGTAGACCCTTGAAATTCCCCTTCCATTGCAAAAAGCACTAAAGCCTGACTTGAAATGGATGGGACATACATAACCTTCTCTGACAATCACTGCTATGAATCAGGGACGAAAATAAAAGCCACCTCTTCTGTTTTGGTTTGGTCTGCTCTTGTCACTTATGCCATACTGCAAAGTGAGACTGAAATTGGCTCTGCAGGTTTGTTGGCAGGAGATAGAAATGTTTAGAGCTTGTCTGTGTAGCTAACAGGCAACATGGAGATACTTTCACTGCAGACACAGTTCTCTGAAGGGTAAGAACAAGGGTGCAAAAACACTGTTGTTTAATTATTGAGGGAGCTGCTGAGTTTGGCAGCCATGACCAACAGCATCATGATCCGCATTTCCTGCAGCAGTGCTTGGCTGCCCATCTCTTGCCTGTTGTAACCAGTGTTTTCTAATGTTGCTATAGACAACACCCTAAAAATGGAATGTTGTCAGAAGAGCTCAAAGAGCATCACAGACAAAGTTTTGGACTAGAGCAGGAATTAGTGAGGATTGAAGAGTCAGAATTTTTAAAACCTCAACTTGAAGGAGCTTTTTCACTTTTCGAGGCCCACTGCTGACTTCCTTCTGTGCCCTAAGAGCCATTTCCCATGGAACCTCTGTACAGACAATATCTTTGCTCAGTATTGGTAGGCTAGGAGTTGTTTTCCAGGTTGCTCTGAAGAATGGATCTGGATGCAGAGGGAAAAGCAATCCTGAATATTCTGACCCGGGTGATGGAAAGCAGACAGCCGTAGTTATGAGCCTGTGCTTCTCTCCTATGGATCTATGTGCAATTCTTGTATTATTTTTTAAAGCTGTACATTACAGTGTTCACTTTACACACCAGCCTTTACCTGATGCTAGATCTGCAGCCCCTTCCTTTACTTTCCTGGCACATAAATGCACAGATATCCATGTGTTCTTTTTATGGATTGATGTTCCATTGTAATTGTTAAAACTGTGAGGAATCAATTCACTTCAGCCTTGAAACAAATAGCCACTTTATACAACATATGCATTCTTGGACCACATGCATGGAAACTGAACAAACAGTCCTGCAGGCTTAAAGTCAGCGAGAGTAGCTCTGGATGCACGGCGCTCATCGAGGGCTGACGTGTCTGTGATTCTTCTCTGGCACCTCTCAGAGCTCAGCTCAATGGCCTGTGGAAGCCTACATTGATTGTGCCCTAGTATAGACTGTCTTCGTTACCTTTCTGAAGATTTTTTTGAAACTTCTGATTGTTCTTTTGTTTGATTCACCTGTATCAGTGAAGGATCAGGCAAGGATGAGGATAATATATTTTAATGTGATATGTATGTTTTTCTTTCTCTTTTTGGCAAGAAGGTTAGGATGGTGGCATTGATGCAGAAAAACAGGACAGTGCATTAAAAGCCCAAGTGCAATGTATGTAGTTGAAGTACTTCCTCTACATCAGGAAAGAAAGTTTCTGCACTACTGCTGAGCAGCTTGTAGAAGAACCTTTACAAAGAATCTCCTGTTCAGTGCAGCCCTGCTTCATCTGGACACAGGAGGGCAATGCTCCCATAGTTCACATCCACCGAGCATGGCAAGTCACTTGTGTACTACCTACTCTAGCTATTAGTGCCAGTGTGCTGAGCTGCCAGTGGGGCTTCTTGTTCTCTGTGGTCTGGTTTTGTGTCTGTTCCGTGGTGTGTGTGTGTGTGCACCTGACTTCCCAGCTAGCTCACATAGGCATAGGAGTAACTCTTGGACCACTTGGCATTGCAGTGGGGCAGTCCCTGGATCCTCTGGGTGTTGCCATGTTTAGGGACACGTGTTCCCACTGTCACTGTGATGTCAACACGCACATGCAGAGTTGGATTTTGAATGTTGTACAAGCATAGGTATTAATGCAGCTGGTCCAAGGCCTTTGTATCTCTAGCTATCTAACTTCAGTTTGTATCTTTTGTGATGCACCAATACTCATTTTAGCTCTGCAGTATAACCAAGCATGGATAGATGTTCACTACCAACCTCTTTCTTGTGCAGCACTGGGTAAACTTTAGCAATTTTTAATGTTGTGTGGTTTTTTTCTTTAAAAAAGAAAGAATGGCCAATGTAATCGAACCTGATCTGGCCTGAGTTCTTCCCTGAGGAGCTTGAGGCTGACTTTGCAGATCTGCCCATAACTGATGATTGCAACTGTGTTTGTGGTGGTTCTCCATCCTGGCACCAGATTGTGCCACGTAAATACACGAGAATGTATGCATTAAACTGATTGTAAACAAATCCTAAGAATGCTACAGCATAATTGCTAAGCAAAAGGAAAAAAACCCGCTCTGTTTGTAACAGGATCCTGTGTATGGCAGGAACAAAACCCCTGGCTGTGCACGTTAGAACGTACTTGAATATGTGCACAGATCTTGAATTTTTTTTAGCAATGTCGCACTTTCAGTTGAGCTCAAGAAATAGGAAGAGCTGCAAATCTAAGATAACAGTATTGACTGTAAATATATATTTTTCTATTAATAAAAGCTGTCATTCAAATATTTTTAACATGAACTCTAAAGATTTTTCCAGTGGAAACTAATTTCTGGAAAAATCAAATGCTTGTTTGAAGAATTATGATTGAGTGGTTTCTGATCCTTTTAGAGCCATTAAAACCCTCTCTAATATTACAGAGAGAGCACAGTGATTGGATTCACAATATTTAGTGCCTTGTCAAAAACCTGAAATGTAGCTGGTCAGTGGGTGGAAATCTTATTCTTTTCATAATACCCCTAGAAATATTACTGCCCATATAAAGATGCAAAAGACTTACAAAATTAAATGCTGTACTTTGCATGATACTGGGTTGATCTATTCCATAAGATTTGTGTGAACGGGTTCCTTTAAGTTGCTTGTAGTACAGCATAAACCTGAAGTAACAAAACTGTGGGCTTTCAAATTTGGGATCTGGAACAGGGAGAATACCAGTGGATACCAAGGCAGTTGTTGCAGCCTGAGCAGGCACAGGAGAAGCCTCTTGCTCTGACAATCTCTGCAGACACTCGGTGCTGTGCTGGCCAGGGGGGTCTGTCTGGGAGCAGTGGGGAGGGGGGAACGTGCTGCTCCTGCTGCACAGCACCCTGGGCTGTGGTGGGAAATGCAAACCTCTGTTCCAACAGGAGTGCTACAAGAACTGCTCCTGAGGTGACATGGAAAGTGGGTTCGTTTTGTATTTCTTAAATGGGAATTACTAATTGTCTGTCAAGCCTCAGACCTGATCCAGTCAATATGCATAACCAGGTGAATATGAAGAGACTCTACTGGTAAAAGCTTGCCTATAAATTTGTAGGAGTGAGGGAATCCAGAATTTTCTTCTGGAGCCCCTGGAATGTCCAAATACAGAAGCCTGGTCTCACTTCAGTATTCAGACTGATGAATTCAGTTACTCCAGCCAGGATACCATGTTGCTGCCCCACAGAGAAGAGTGCAGGTAGCATTTACAAAAATGTTCCACCTTAAATCTTTTATTCTCCACACATCCTACCCAGAAAGTATGAATGGATCATCTTGATGTGTTAATACAAGAGAATTCCTACATGTTATAGAGAAAAATATATTATTTAAATAAAATATGTGTGTTAGGGTTCAGCTACCTGCAGAATGTATTCAGTAGCTTCATACTGTAGGTCCTTAATTTTAATGTGTATTTGCTGCTGAAATAAAATGTATCTGGTTCTGAATTCTTGTGCTGAGATTCCCATCTAAATTAATTTCTTTTTTTTTGTAATAACAAATCCTTATGTAAATATAAAATAAATGATCCTGTTTTTATTTAAATCAATTTTAAGTTTTCTGAGAGATACAATTGAGACTGAGTCAGACCTTGTAATGCACTTTCTTTTCCCCCTTTCTCTAAATTGACTGTTTCTCAGTACAAACAGGACTTTACTGCATGACTAGACCATCAGTTTTATTCTGATTTTGCAGAGGTGGTGCTGGTTCTGCTAAAACTCCTGTAAGACCTGGAGCACAATCAGAGCCCTCCAGCCAGCACAAAGATGTGATTGTGATTCAGTTATGCAGTAAGATAACATCAAAGAAGTACGGAACAGAATTTTAAATACCTCTATAAAAATACACCTGTGGAAATATTCTGTAAACAGTCATGTGGATTACAAAGACTTCAAGCAAAGAATACACAAAAAATACTTTTCAAAAAACACTGGGGAGGAATTTCGTAAGGGCACCCTCAACTTCAAAAGAAGGAGCAAGTCTTTTTCCCTGCTGTGTTGCAGAGAATTTCTGGTAGACATTTGGATGGATTTTCTTACTCACCTGGATGCAGTGTTAGAAGGATGGGGATTTTGAGTAGGTGTAGAATGTAATTCAGATAATTTCCTGTAAGTCTCCTTGCATTGGTGCTCCACTCAGAATTTACCTGGAAACCACAGAATGCTTTCAGATCAAGCAGAGTTGCCAGTGAGAAATGAAATACTCAACTTACCTGTACATAAGCATTTTACCACTCTACAGAATTTGAGAATTTGGTTTTTACTTCAGACTATACAGATTTTTTTTCCATAAATTTAAGGGGAAGATTTCAGGGATTTAGAAGAGGTTGGACCTTTTTTTTAATATGGAAGAAATATTTGTTCATAAATATATATATACATACATATATATATATGAGTGCATGTGGGCATGTTTTAATATATATGTATGTATATGAATTTTTATCCCAAAAGTATTCTTTGCCCCTTTTTGCTTGAAAAAATATATATATTATATATTGTATATATAATATATATTTTAAGAGTGTGTAAATTTTAATATAGTAATTTCATAAATAACACCTCTTCAAAAACTACTCAAAATTTCTGTTTCCTTGTCCTTTGGATTGTTGGTATTAGAAAGTTTTGCTGTTGAAATCCTTGGGTTTTTTTCTTTTAAAACTTAATTATGCTGAGCATTTAAGAATATGTTCTTGTTTTTAGTAAAAGGGGGAAATTTATTTTTAAATTGGGGATTCCAAAATCAGCTAACTTTTATAAATGGGATTTCTTTAAATGCCTTGAATAAGGGAATTTCTTTTAATTTCTTTTTTCAGTTCCATTCTTGTGGGTAATTTGTATTCGGAATCCTGGTTGCATTGCTTTATCTGGTGCTTCATATTGATATTTACACATTTTTATATAAATAAGTATATAAACTTCAAGCCTTCCTTTGTGATCAGGGGCAGTTACACTCTGGTTTGCTGTGGTACTTTGCTGTGTACTCCGTGGCATTCATGTTACTGTGTAAATAAACTAGTTTTATTACACTCCAAATCAAACTTGCTGTTGCTTCATTTTCCCCCTTCCCAGGTAATGAAACAAAGCCATGTCTTTCTGAGGCAAATGCATGTGGCCAGTGCAGCTGAGGGTTTTATCCACGAGCAGCTGGGTTGGCAGCAGCAGTGCAGGTGTGGCAGGTGCCCACCTGGGCGAGGCCACAATCCCGGCTGCAGGAGCTGCCAGTGCTCGGACACTGCCCCAGCTCCCACCTCTGGCATTGCCCCAGGAGCCTCACCATGGCTGGCACCATTTCAGCTCCATCTGGCAAGTGGCAGCAACAGCCCAAAAATGAACTGGCCACCAGTGGCTGCTGTTGATTGAGCCAGTGTCTTGTAAGGCCTGCTTGGAGAGAAGTGACTTGGCACGTTAATGACAACGGCCACGCTGGGGACAACCCTTGGTACGTGAGGAGCTGAGCCAAAGTTAGAGATTTCCCTAGAGTGGACAGGGTTTAAATGACCTGCTGTGAAGGAATAAAATTACTCTTAAGTCAAATTTTTCCATGCAGGGACAAAGCAGGAGGATGCCTCCAAGGCAGTCGTCTGCGGTGGAATTCATTGTGTCTGATCCGTTACCTTGAAGCATCCGACCTGATGGAGGGTCTGTGGGAAACAGATGGGATAATGTGCATCTTCTGCAGTGTGCAGACACACTTCAGTGGCACTGAGATCAAACAGCTCAATTTTGTACCCACATTTGACAGGCAGCAATGGTAGCTGCAGATGCTAATTTATTAGCATAGAACAGATGACACCATAGACGTCAGAGCAGCGCCGTGCCTCTGCATGACAATCACACTGCTCACAAATACTCTGGAAAGAAAAATAAAAACAACCCAAAAAACCAGCCTGCATATTGTCCCCACAGTCACAGTGGCTTTGCACAGGTATGTCATCATTTCAATGATCAGAATTAGTTGAAGTGTAACTACTACCTGCCCTTCACATTTATTCCTTAGACACTGTATGAAAGCCTTTCGAAAACAGTTTAAGCTATTGTCCTTATCCTTTTGAAAGTACAAAGCTAGCTGACTCCAAAGGTGTCACACATAAATACACAGCACATTTCACAGCCTGACAGATACTTTGGCTTTGCCAGAGTAATCCCTGCTCACTTCAACAAAATGCCATGGACTTCAGCTAAACAGTTCGATTATGCCATTTAGGTCAGTGGCAATCATCACTCTGCAGGGAAAAGATATACAAAAATAGACTGAACCCTTGTCAAGACATGATAATTATACTAGTTTAACTAAAATCTGTTTGAAATTAATTTAGTTCTGTTAGTGCAAACTCTCTTGTGGGTGTCCTTAAGCAGTCGCAGTCTGGCATTCTCATTTCAGCTTGTGCCAGACATGAACACAAGTGGAACAGATGCCTGGTTTCAGCTGATGCAAAAATGTCTGTATCAGCTTCTTCACCAACTCAGAAAGTCACCCAATAGTAGAGCTATGTTCTAATTGATAAACCTTTCTTTTGTAGAAAGCCTCCCTGCATGACTGGAGCTCTGCAGGCTGCTGCTTTTGCCCCAGTTAATGAGCTTCTGTGGTGCCCCACAGGAATCCCAGCGTCCTCCTTGCCCAGAGGTGCTTTTAACCAGGCCTGGTGGAAGCAGTTCCCAAGGCAAACTGCTCTGCAGAGAGAGGCTGGAGTTTCAGCCTTCAAATCTGCTGCACTTGGTGCTGTCGCTGCTGTCTCAGGAGGCAGCACTAGAGCCTGGTGGTTAGCTCATCCCCAAGGAAGATGGGGGCAGGCTCCTCGCCATCAGTTCAGTGCTCCAGATGAGCAGAAAGTCATTGTCTGGCAAACAGACACCAGGGGAGTCACTGGGACAGCAGCTCAGAGGCTCTGAAGCAGATTTGCTTGTGTAAAATCAGAGAACTCAGAGTAATAGCTACTAAAGGTGCATTTTCTATTACATCTCCTGTTCTCACCCTTTGTTTTGTTGTCATTAGAGTGTTCCTTTTGTTACATTGCAGCTGGCAGACTCAGAACATGCACAGAAGGAAGCACTGGAAGTGATAGTATTTAAGGTAAAATCACAAAACTATTTCTTATCCTCTGAAAAGAGAAGGATCAGGAATGGGGGGGTTTCTTGCTCAGGTAATTATCTGTCTGCTCTAGCAACAGATCCACAGAAAGTTCCTTCTCCAGCTGCTGCCTGGTGTTTTACAGGTGCTGGGAGGAGCCCATGCTCTCCTGCACAGCCCAGTGAGACAGGACAGCCCCAGGGGCAGAACTGGTGTGCAGTGGGGCTGGGGGGCACTTACAGATCTCATGTCAGATGCCAGGTTTTGCCTGGCTTCACTGGAGTCTTAATGGTCCAGATAAACTGCAGTGAATAGCAGATTACCCTTAAAAAACATGAAATCCCTGCAGTGTATCTACAAGAAGCAAGCTATTAACTTTGCACCTCTCCAAAGTGCAGAAGGACATAAATGTTCTTGTAAAGAAAATGAAGAATTAAATCAAGGTGATAAAATTCTCCTGGTTCCTACATGGGCACTAAATTTGAATCAAGTTACTGTTGGAAATGGGCCAGAGGTCTGCCCATGTAGAGCCACGACTGCAACCCTCAAAAGAAAAGGAACTTCCCATAACCTGTGAGCCAGACATGCAGCTTCTCTTGGCCAGGGAAGAAAGTCTCCTTTGAAATTCTTTCCATTTTCATTACTGGGAAAAAAGTTTTATATGCTCTGCTACATTAGTCCTTCATCTTATGTATTTGTGTTTGTACATGAGTAATTGCTGAAGCTGCAATCACAGGACACAAGGGTGTGCTTCAGCTTCAAACAAGAAGACACAACAGAAAGTCAGAAGAGGTTGTCAGATACTACATGACAAATGTTTAATGGCATTGGTTACAAATGTTTAAATGCCACCCAGACCCAGAGCTTGACCATCTGCACTGAGAGAGAGAGGGTTGCAAATGGTGTAGCCAGAGCTCAGTGGAGCTGTGCCTGCCTAATAACTCTAAGAATCCAACCCCCAAATCCCATTAGTAAGTTTAAATAAGTCTCTGGAGAAAAGGTGTCAGATTTACCATAGACCTGACTCTGGAGTAGTCTCTCTGCTGGGCTGAGCCTGTCACCAATGGCTGACACCACGGGCTGTGCATCTTACAGGCTTGTACCAATAAAAATCACCAGCAAAAATAACATTTCCATAATACTTTCTTTAATGTTGCATGCCTTTGTAAGGCTCTCTTCTCTTATCCCTCTTCCTCTTTTTATTTTTTTCTCCTTTGATTGTTTTCCAAATTTTCCCTGTTAGTTATTAAGTAAATGCCAACTCACTGTGTATTTAGTAATCAGATTATCTGCTAATACCTGCCTAAAGCAGTCACCATTGATTAAAATAAAGAGTGGTCATTATGTTATTTTTAATACAAATTATTTACGTCCTGAGGCCGAGATTGAATTAAAGGAGAGATCAAATTAATGAGGGATTGAATTAAATTAGAAACATCTGATTGCAATATTTCCTATATCTCCAAACTGCCAGAAGAAGACAGTGGTATGGCTGTGAATTTATGTTATTTCATGAAAAACATCAACAGCTTGTTTTAACTGCCTCTGTGTGTGCCTTACCATGGATACAGCTGGGTAAGTGCTCAAAATCCACAGCAATTTTTAAAGAGGATATAATGCAAAAGATTTAATGAGAACATGAGCCACAAAATCTCTGCTAATTTCTTGTTTCACACAATGTAGGCCAGATTTGCAGGCACTCTGTTCACCCACTGCCTCCCCCACAGACATGGGTGCACACAGCCCCTGAAAGCAAAGCTCTGGGCCACCCTTTGGATGCAGGCAAATTTAATACATTCCTTCAGTTATTAAGATTGCTTTTGAATCATTTTATCTTTTCCACCCTACCCAAAGTGTCTTAATGAGGGATATGATGTGAAAACCCTTCCCTAGCTTCTAATTTGGACATATTAGTTCTAAATAGCTCAGGGAATGAAGATTTCAAGCTTGCTCTCTACAGGGAGCAATCAGTGAGCTCAGGACGTTGTCTGAACTGAACTGAGCTCCTCAGTTTTAAAAGTGGTCTTTCTAATCCTGCTTCTTATCCTACTAATCATCAACAATCCCATTGCCATTCCTGCCCTGAGTCTGACTTCATCACAGCAGCACTTGTGTCGCCCTGCATTTCAGTCATTTTAGTGAGACTCTGAACTGCTTGTGAGAGATGCTTTAAGTGGCTTGATTGATTGTTTATCTCCCAAACTTAAATGCTAATTACAGAGCTGAGAAGATTGCTTTGTCTTTATTGCCATACTTCCACATAGAAATATAGAAAATTAAATTTTTTATGATTTCAGTGAGTTCCCTTTATACTTTGATCCAGTGAGTGCAGAGGACAGATTATTCCTTCCAGTGTGAGAGACTGCTTTACAGAAGCAGTAAGCCAATCAAGAGAAAAATCTTGGCAGATTTTGGAAGTTGTGACCTAATTCTATCCTTCACTGCATTTCCTCCCCTCTCCAAAACATCCAAAGTTCAAAACAGCTGCCCTTATACAGAACAGTTCTTCTCTCTACTGAAATAGGTCACTTACAGAATAAAGGCCACCACTGCACATAACCCTCTCAAACACAGTCCAGAGTGCTCCCCCCATGCATGGCTGGGCTCTGGGATGCTCCACATCTCTGGAAAAGGCCTTCTTTGTGGGAAATGCAGCTGGGTTTTACATCCAAGGCAGAATGACTTTTCCCTGCTGATTTTAAGAATCAATTGCAATTACAGTCAGAACAAATGCCCAAGTTCATTGTGCAAGTCCCCAGATCCCAGAGTCAGAGAATGCCCCTGCCTATGGCAGATCCCTGCCCAGGGAGGCTCCATTTGGGATGGAGATGTTCATTTTGCAAAGGTGCATCTTTTGCTCTGTGGAGGTCTGAGTGTAAATTAAGAAAGCTCCACTGCAGGCCCCAGAGCTAGGCTGGCTCAGGACAGCTGAGCCCTGCTGGTGGCAGGCAAAGGAGCAGCTCTAACGTGTTCTTCCATGGGTGCTGTTTATCAAATGGTGAAGCAGCATGACCATGAGCCTCAGGATATCTAAACTGTTTGGTGACAGCTATAAAAATTGAGAAGTTAGAAGCTCTTCAGAAAAAGGCAGCAGATTCCTGGCAAAGCTCCCATGTGGTGGGACCCACAGTTGGAGGTAGCAAGGTTCAGTGGCTGGACACTCTGCAGCCATTTGCCTCACAAATCCACACAAATCCAGCATGCTCAGGAATGGCCTTATTAGTGTGCTTCAGAGGGACTGTTTTTACAGGTGGAAATTTCCAAATCCAATGTTTTGCTTCTCTTTTCACTCTGTTTTATTGTTGGGGTTTTTTTTTAACCTAACTGAATCAATGACAGTAGTGTAGCATGTTCTCCCTATTGCTTATATATAAGTATAATTTAAAGACCTAAACTAATGTATGCCTTTCACTATACAGAAATTCCCAAGGGATTAAACCAACAAAAAATTAAGATTAAAATATGAGCTTTCAAATGATGAAATATGTATATCTTCAGTGGTTTACAAAGCTACTGGCTTCTATATTTACAATAGGGTTCACCCTTATCATATTAAATCTCAGTATAAGGCTATATTTTAACATTCAGCAAGTCCTGTACCCTTCCAAAATATCCTCACAGCCTCCTTGCAGGTTTCACAGTCGTGCAAGTTCATCAGAAAGCAAAGGTGTTTGGAAGGAGATTTGAAGCAATGCAGGATCACTGTCAAATGTGTGATCTCTGAACCTCAACCCTCCCTTCCTGCTCAAACACAGACATCTGTCTGCTCCAGCAGAACAGGGCATCAGCTAAACTGCTGGCACTTCTCTCTTTCTCACATACAATACTGACTGATTTTGTAACCAGTCCACTGTGCTAAATTATAAGAAAATTTTCTCTAAGGAATTAACAATGTTGCCACATAAAAAAAAAAAAAAGAGCCTTAGTAGCACAATTCATTCCTGCAGTATTTGTGTGGTTACTGCTGGAGAAAGCCTTTATATGCTGTATCCATACTCAGACACATGATCCTTTTGCTGAGTCCATGGGCTTTTCTACTGAAAAAAGGAGATAGGCTTTTTCAGTGGTAAGGTGATTCAGAGATCCACAGGTGCTGAGGTGATTGCCTGACATATGTGGGATACAGAGGATTATGGGTTAAAAACGTGATATTCAAGACAATTACCTTGAGTTTAAGGTTAAATAGAACTGTACTGAACCTTATAGTACTATGGTATAATGCAGTGGAGAATTAAGCTTCCAATCTTTTTACTTGCTCAATGCTTACAGGAAAACTAAAACCTCTTGAAGTCCAACTGTTTCTGTAATAAGACTGCTCAAAATCCACGTATCCACAAATAGTTAAGGCACCCAAGAATGATGCTTACAACTGGGTCATCCATGTTAAAAATAGAAACTGTTGTAAAATAGTTGGTAATTGTTAAGCATGTACTGTTAGTTTGGTTACTATATTGTAAAAGGGGTTAAAAGGGTTATCAGAAATCTGGTATTCAAGGTACCATAACACACCTCAGTAAAGTGCATCACCCACCAAGGGAAAGCCAGCCTGGACAGAACTGCAATGGCCAATTGAGCGCCTTAAACCTTCATGCAAATGAAGGATCCAAAAAGAAACCGATCCAAAGGGACAAAAAACAGGATAAAAAGGGGCATCTGACCCACTGAATCTCTGCCACTCCACCTGGAACATCAGGGCCATCGCTGCTGAGCAGCCCCAGGGCTGCAGCATCCTTGAGGGAACGCTCCTGCTCGGCCCCCCTGCTTTAGGCCTTTCTTTTCATTTTAATAAATGCTGAAATCACTTTAGTACCAGGAGCCTGCTCTCGTTTTTAACAATCCAGTTCATTGGTTTTGTGGAAATAAACAGCAACCACCACCACCCTCCACCACCCCCAGCCAAAGAGCCAAGCAGGCAGGTTCTGCTGGGTTTGTTCTGTGTCAGTGACTGTGGTCCTCCCAGGACAGCTGTGACAGACAGGACAGGCAGGGACAGTGGCAGCAGCAGAGAGGCACAGAGTGAGTGGATGTCTCAGGCAGGCAGGAAGAGGGGCAGCCAAGAGAGGCTGGCTGCCAGGCAGTCACCTCTGTGCTGGCTGCCTGCTCTGAGCCTGGCACTGAACAGTGAGCCCTGTCCCTGGAGCCCTTCCCAGGCAGAAGGAAAGCCTGCCTCT
The DNA here is from genome assembly GCF_012460135.2 of Molothrus ater. Taxonomy (NCBI): domain Eukaryota; kingdom Metazoa; phylum Chordata; class Aves; order Passeriformes; family Icteridae; genus Molothrus; species Molothrus ater. The sequence goes on from NC_050490.2 coordinate 4,204,430, forward strand.
GGATAGACGTGAGGCCACAGCAGCAACCCTCCTGCTCCCTGCACAAACAATGGCCATGTCCTAGGGTGGATATTATATTCTGTGCCTTCAAGACTGGCTCTGAAGAGAGAATGTTTCGTTTTGGTTTTGCTATCAGCCTGCTCCCCCACGGCTGGTGGGACACAGAGATGGGGCAGTACATGGATGGTGCTGCTTTGCTTTTTGCTTGGCTTTCTGCTTTGTTCTTGCTCTTGCTTCTGCTTTGCTCCTGCTTTGCTCTTGCTTTTTGCTTCTACTCATTAGTTAGTTTAGCTAGGCACTCTGAATTTTCCCTGGACTGTTTTTCCTTTCCCTTTTTTGGCACCATTCAAACCTGCTCTGGACTGGGACCTTGGAAACACCGAGAGTTTGCACCTTGTGGCTGCAGCAGCTGCCCCAGCACCGGAGGGCCTGATAACAGAGAGACCACTCCCAAGAGACACTTTCTGAATTTGTCATCTTTTCCAGAGCGGTGAAAGAGTTTTGTCATCTGGTATTGTTCATTTTGTGTGCTGGGGGGTGCTGTGCCTGTTAAATAAACAGGTTCTTTCCATTTCTCTCCAAGGAATCCTTGCAAACCTGTCAGGGGAAGGGGCTGTGTGGGTTTGCTTTCTGGAGGGGCCCCCTTTGGAGGTTTTCTCCCAAATTTGCCCAAAACCAGGACAGGCAACAGCAGCCAAAACCTGGGCACATGAAAGCACATTTGTGAGGGAGTTGTATCTGGCAGGGAGGACATCAGGAGCAGCTCTGCTGGGGGATGTCGCTGCCCCGCTGTCTGTATGTAAATCCCTGCCTTGGGATCCTGCTGTGCACGAGTCACCAGATGGTGCTCTACATACAGACTTGAAAGTTCTTTATCTTAATGTGGGAACTTCTATGGCCTTTGAGGAAATAACGATGTTATTTTTGTGAAGCCTTTCCTTTAAAGTTTCATTTGCATCTTAGTCTTTTCATGTCAAATAGGTTTTTTGTGAAGCTGTTTATTTGGAACAGCTTTGGTGCTGGGATTTTTGAGACAGAATTTACAGGCATGAGACTTCCATCCAGGTCTGCTGAAAATATGGGAGTAAAATATAAGCTGCAACAAGAAAATATTTAGTCATCTAATTTTTACATCACTTATTTTGCCTGCAATGGGAAATAAATATAAAGAATCTTCTGCACCACAGTGGATATGACACCACAGAAGTGGTTCCATGTAAGAAAAGAAATCCGAGGACGTGGTGAGGATTAAATAGTAGGTGGAAAAATTTTCAGATTAAAATAGCTACAGCATAGTAGAGCATTCTTATCTTCTAGATGTATAATGCCAAGTGTATCCACTCATCTTCCTACTCATCTTCCCTCTGAAATCCTATACCCATCCTGCTTCAACTAATAGTTTTAAGACAATTAACAGAAATACTGAGAATATGGATGCCTCTTTTTCTTTTTCATCACTTCTTAAAAGAGGATTCATGTCACTCAAGTATCTATTAGAAGTCACGTGCACTACGACTGACGATCGGGACATCAGCAATTTATCAGAGCACCCATTTGATTTTCTCCTTGAAATGTTGGGAACCGCCCAGGAGATGGCAGCAAATGAAACTCCGGGGGCAGGAGCTCCGGGTGAGCCTGCGAGATGCTCAAACCAGCGCCCCATTCCCAATTACACCGGGTTTATCTTCTACTCAGCACGAACTCAGCTCATTAATTTTGTTCTTTGCAGAGCGGCAGAGAGAACAAAGCCGCATGAGACTTTCACAATGTTGCACTCAATCGGCGGGTAACGTAAAAATATAGTAGCACTTTAAAGCTACTTGTCATTTTCAGAAAATTTATAATTACTCGAATCATTTATTTCCCTACATGAATGCTATTAAAAATAGTTTCACGGGGAGCACAATTTGTTATGAAGTGAAGGTCAATCTCATTAGATCACTGTAGCAGGGAACCTAATAACATCCTGGCAGAAATGAGGTATCTCATTACAGAAGTTGTATTTTGTTTGAAATATTAGGTCATCATTAACTGAGCACTAAAATACACATAATATTGGATGACATCAATTATTCCCCTGAAAAACTGCCACATACAGAGGTGGTAAAACAATGATGAGGGTACCACACAAATCTTAACATTTTCTACCTTTTCTAGCTGGATTCACCTACTTAATATCAGCTTGGTTTGCTGCTGCTTCTGGGTACTGAGCCACAGTTGGGTTGCTGGAATTATACAGAAAGCTGGTTTCAGACTGTGACACTGCAAACTACAAGCAGTAAGAAAGATGTTTAATTTTCCTTGTAACAGCTGAGTAAGCTGCCATCCAGGAAATAACAGAATTTGAAAGGAAAAACAATTCAAAACAGAGAGAGTACAGAAGTAAACATTGCTTTTAGAAATACAAGAGAAGGAGTTACTTTCCCTTTAATTATCTTTACCCATTTGGAAAGTACCAGTTGGTTTTTCTAGGCCTTTCATTCTACTGGAATCACAGCTGAAGGTATGGATGTGTTTGAATACTTCTCTGGAGCTGGATCACAGCACTTAACACCCTGGCAGGATCGTGCTGGGCATCTGCTCCAAGCCAGTCAACAGTACCCACAAAGGGATCACAGATGATCCATGGGAGGGAGCTCAACAGTTACAGAAACCCTGCTTTCAGAGGCTTCAGACCTCCATGGCATCAACTAAAGACCACAACACACCTGAGGCACAGCAGCAGCCTCAGGAAACCGTGGGCAAAGCAGAAAAAGAGGTTATGCTGATTTCCCAGCACCATGAAGTGCATCCAGGAAAGGTTCTGCATCCATGGAGTGCGTGCTGTAACAGCAACACCCCTGTCCTTTCAGCAGAACAGGTTTAACCACGGGTACTGTGCAGAGGGTGTGGTCAGAAGGTGTGTACAAACACACACACTCGGCCTGGAGCAGCTCACAGCAGCTACAGATGGCACTGAGACAACACTTTGGTGTTTCTGTTTTGCAGAAGCAAAGGCAGCCCTGCTGGTTTGGGATTATAGCTTGGGTTTTTTAAAAATTGCCAACTGGAAGTTGGGATTTTTAAACAAAATATTGATCAAATTTCCAGATAGAAAAATGCTAGTTACAAGAATGAAATATTTTAATTCTATTTTCAGCTGCAGATTATGAACTCAGACAGTAGTGCTTGGCATGTGAGGCAGGGAGGCCCCACAACATCTTACAGAGACACCCCACATCCCTGTGCCCCCAAGGCACATCCCCAGGGTGTGCCACCACATCACCAAAATGAAGTCCTACCCATCATGTAACAGGGACACAGGGACAGGCATGTTGGATGATGAGCCCATTGTGCAGTGCTTACAAAGGAAGTCTATTTTTTTTTAATTTTACTTTCTGCCTGTCACTGACTTACTATATTTACATCAGCTTTAAAATTTTCTTTTTTATCAGTTTTCTATGTGAGACACTTTCTTAGTAGGTAAAACACAAACATAAATAGCTCCAGCGAGATAATTGTAAATTGGCTTGAAGAAAGTGCTGCAAAAGGGAAAAGGCAATGCAGGAATACAGATCATGTGCAAGAACAGGCACAATGCTGTCCATAGAGCACAACAGCTGATAGAAAATGACCTTGACAGTTGAATTTAGAACAAAAAAGCAGCAAGCAAACAGCAAAGGATGATCAGGTAAGATGAAACACTTTAAGGTTCTTGGAGGGTGAAGTCTCAAGAACACTTCTGCTGAAAGCAAGTGAAAGTCCACACCTGCCCAGTGTTTCTGCCTGTGCATGGCCCTGAGAGCTCAGCTTGTGCACTTTCTCCTGAGGACCATTCAGTGAACAGAGTGCATAAAAATACAACCTTCTTTTGCCTGAGTTATTTTTTCCCCCAGTCTGCTGCCTCCACTTGGTCTCCATGGTTACACAAATACTTCTAGGGGTACCTTTGCTCCTGTCATGCAAAGAAGGTTGAGGGAGAATGGAGAAGCCAGCAGAGGGCTGCTGAAGCTGACACTGCTGCAGAAAGGGAAATCTCTTCACAGGATGCTCTGAGATTTCACAAGCCTTGCCTTTCCAGCAGGTGTGATTAAAGAAGTGCCCAGGCCAGTGCCCTGTGCAGCAGTGGCAGCTGTTTGTGGATGGAGCAGTGTCACCCTCTCCTCCAGCAGTGCCCTGGTGCAGCAGAGAGGATGCAGGGCAGTGCAGACAGGAGGGATTTGCCTCTGCTGCCACAGAAAAGCCATGGAACACTGAGGCCATTTTCCAGGAGACAGATCCTGAAAACTGAGCTGACTGGAGCTGGCAGAGAACTCGTGCAGAAAATGTAATGATGGGGGAGCCAGGAGGGAGAAGGTGCTATTTGTAATTTGGTGCAAAGGACTCCAAAGAACAGAATGGACAGTGCCATGATTTCTCACCTTTTCTTAGAGCAAAAAATGGATGAACTACACAGATTCAGCTCCTCTCCAGCACCAGAGTGGACTTGGAGGCCAATCTACACCTATTTCTTAACAAAAACAATGCTAATGTACCTCTGGGGAAACTGCCAATGCCAGTGACATTTTTCTAAACAGAACTTCTCACCTTTTGTTTTTTTAACTATTATAGCAGTCCTTTGGATCTATATGCAGAATTGCTGCAGAGTTTGTCTAATATCAGACTTTTAGCTTCCAACTGCTTTTCTGTGATACTTCTCAAATCTGAAAGGTCTCCCTGCAGCATGCCAACCCTTAGCATGACACAATGACTGCTATCAAATATAAATATAGAAATAAGTAGAGATTAGAGCACACAAACATCCTTTATGTATTTGAACAAGGATACATTATTATATCAGCTCATGAAAATTGTATTTAAATGCAATGTATATATCTATTAATTATTAAATATTGCATTTCATGTAGGTTAATAGATGAAAAAGATAGAAAGAAAATACAATTAACTAATCTCAACCTATGTTTTTCCACTTCCTCAGTCATGAAGAATGCTCCTCATTCCTTTAGCATCCCTTCAGTGGCAATAAAATGGACCTTGCTTCCAACATTTGATCATTACGAGAAGTCCCCAGTGCTCAAGCCCATCAAAAAGTGAAGAAATGCACAGAGTGACTCCTATGAGATCATTTACTCCCAGTGAAGAGCAATTAATAGATTGCAAGTCATGACTGGCATTCCTGGGAAGCACAAAGTCAGGTGGGTGGGATCAAAGTGGTGAGAGATCTCTTCTGCTCCAGAGCACAGCAAAGACTGGATTTCACACTGCTGCCCTCCCTACCTTACACTGACAGTCCCAGTTCCCCCTGTATTCACTGGTTTGCAATACTGTGATATGGGTGCTCTCATTTTCTAACTGTACTTCCAAATACTGAAAAGATTGACTGGGAAAATATTTGTCAGGTAATCAGTCATTTTTACTATGCATCCTTCAGTGTTCATGGACCTTTCCAGGCTATTACACACTTCAAAGAAGCTTATGATTACCTCCTCAGGAGCTGGAGAAAAAGCATGAGATCATTCTCTACTACCTAATTCATTCAAATGGAGCTAACTCATTTTTATAACATTTGCTAAATTGTTCGTCCCAAAAGCAAGAATACACTTTTACTTTTGCAATGCATGCCTGCAAATGAAAATTACTTCTGCTATGGAATTTTCTACAGGCCTTGCTAGATGAGTGATTTATGGCAGTTCACACCCAACTGCACCAATGCAACATGCACTGTGTCCACAGAATTTAACTCCTGGTGTTTAAAACTTCTGAGAGTTGAATTGGGCATCATTAAACTGGAGGTCAGACTACATCATTATTGCATTTTCTTGCACATTTGTTTTTGCTTTTCTGAGTCTACAAAACAGCTTCTGCAGCCACTTACCTTAACCAGGCCACCCAGGCAAGCTGCCCAGTGTGTGCCACTGGGAGCAGAGACTGAGCCCTGGTGAGGTGACCACGGGCACCCCTGGGCCACTCCTGCCCTGCACCCATCCAGCCTCTGATCCTCTCCCTCTGTCAGAGGCTGTGGAAGTGCAGGATATCCTTGTACTCATTTCTGGTACATCTTTCTGAAAATACTGCTATGATGACAGTCACAAGTGGTGGAATGCTGAATAAACATTCTCTGAGGAATTTTAAAGAGGTTTAAACTGTATTAAAAGCAAAAGCATATCTTGGCAGTCAAGCTACCTGTCCACATCAAGAAAGGTGGAGATCTAAGCAGCAAAGCTGTGCTGGAGACAGTTCAATCCAACTCAGTTAAGCCAGATACTGAAACTGCAGCCAGTGTTCACAGTACTTGTTCCAACCTGCTTTCCAGCAAGCCTTGCTACCTGCTCTCCTGGGAATTGCCTTGCCCCACCTCACTTCAGCAAGCCATCCACCCTTCCTCCTCTCTGCAGAGAGCTAGAATTCCCTGCCTACCCTCCCATGTATGGAGGAGGGGCAATTTCTGATGGCATCTTACTATTCACCCCATTTTCCCCCTAAATGTCACTTGGCTGGTGTGCCACGCTTGGCACGAGATGCCAGCACAGGCCCACACCTTATCCCAGACAGAGCCCGTGGACTTGAAGTCTTAGACTGACAATACCCAAAAGTTTTGCACGTGTTCTCCAAAGAACCAAGAATATTTCCCTGCACAGGAGCCTGCAAAGACCCCACCCTGGCACCCACCAGCAGCCAGCACTCTATGCATGAGAGCAGCAAGGCAGCACTGCAAAGAAGAGTGCCAGGCACTGTTGTATTTATGTGTTTTTCAGGAGCCATGCTTAGAGGAACACTTGGCATTTATCTTTCAGGCAGTGTGAGTCCAGCCCACACAAACCCTGTGCCAGCTCAAGGCACTGCAGTCTCCCCACTCTTCCTCTCTCTCCACGAGTCCCTGGTGATCCCTGGATGCAGAACCTGCAGCCCCACCACAGCCCCTTGGATCCCCTCCAGGCACAAAATCCTGGCCCTTCCTTGCCAGCTCTCAATGTCAAATGAAAAATAAGAACCCCAAGAGTCTCTACTGAACACCAGTTCCTATGAATCTATTAAAATTTATGTGAGATATATCTATCTATCTAATCTATCTTTCTCTACCTGTGAAGGCAGAGGGAATTAATACAGAAAATCACATAAGACTGTTAATTTCAACGTTGAAATTGTATAAAAGCATTGTACTACAATCTTTCTGTGAGTTTTTAAATATCATTGATCCTCTCCCTATCAAGTCCCTCTTTAAAAGGCTTTCCTTCTATCAACTTTTAATGGCTTTTTTGATAGTATCGTCTATATAGGCTTTTAAAAATACCATATGTCACAGGATTGTAATATAAAGCACATATAAACAGCACATAAAAAGCAGAAATTAGAAGACAATCACACCCTAAAAGCCATAAATTCAGTGCAAAACCTCATTAATTGTGCAACCAACTTTAAGCATATCTTCTGGGTATATAAATTAATTTTTAGTGTCAGAAAATGGTCTGATAACACTTGCAAGATTGGGAAGTTTCATCCATGAACATATAAGGACTTGAAATGAAAGCTGAAAAAAGACTTAGTATCTCCATGGTATCCAGAACTGGGTCTGGATATAACTTCCCAAACTGTAGGAGGAAAAAGAACTAACTTTGCTACCATGGAAACAGAACAGTGCAATATAACTGGTTGTTACTTGTCTGCCTTTACAAGACCAATTGCTAAAATGTTAAGGCCTTCAATAACATGGGTAGTTTTGTTTCCACCTGAGAAGTAAATCTGCAGGAAAGGACCAAGAACAAGCTCACCAAACAAGGGGGAGCACCCCAGGAATGACAGCATTTCTAGGAAAAGCAGGGGATTAGAAAGGAGAAAGAGAGGAAGAGGAAGATGGAGAAAGAAGATATCCTGGTGCATGAAGGAAGAGGGGAGGGAGGGTTTGGTTCGATTAGTGAGGCAGAAAAAAAAAAGGCCATTAAAATGAAGGGCTAGATCTTGGCCATGCTAAAATAAACTTTATGATAAATTGGGCAGCAAATCCTGGATTGGTGTTACTGCTTCTAGAAACCATGCACTTCCTTAATTTCTTAACTTACTTTTCCTTCGCTCTTCGCTGGAAAATGCCGCCCTCTTTGGATGCGTCCAAAGCACCCAACAGTTACCACCGCCTGCATTTTCCCAACAGTTTGTTTGCAACATGAGCCGCAGTGTTTTACTTTACTGGGAGCATTCCTTCTCCACACTAGACAAATGTCCAGGCTGTAAAATGCTGGGTGTTCCCCTCACGGAACACCTGCCCTCCCTGCCTGCCGCCCAGCTCTGCTGCCCTCACGGCCCCTGAGGGCGCAGGCCCGGCCATCAAACCTCCCCTCAGGCGGCCGTCGGGCATTGTGAAATACAAAGCTGTGTCTCGTGTCAGGTACATACAGGCAATGTGTGTATTTGTGATTGCCATGTGTGGAAACCGACCATGGGACAGTTATAAAGACGAATTCTAATAATAACTGAAGAAAGTAAAGCATGGAAGAAGGCCTTTGAACCTATCTTTTGTTCGCAATTAACCATAGTTGATTTAGGAGCATTTGAATTAAAGCGTTAAGGATGTTGCTCTTTGCTTGTAGTTAAGCCTTAAAGAGTTTTGCAATAATAACTTTTTGAAGTATAATTTTAGAATATTGCTGGTATCCTTGGAACTATAGCACGGAATACCTGCCCTCCCCGCCTGCCGCCCAGCTCTGTTGCCCTCACGGCCCCTGAGGGCACAGGCCCGGCCATCAAACCTCCCCTCAGGCGGCCATCGGGCATTGTGAAATACAAAGCTGTTTTTGTCACGTACATACAGGCAATGAGTGTATTTGTGATTGCCATATGTGTGGAGACCGACCATGGGACAGTTATAAAGACGAATTCTAATAATAACTGAAGAAAGTAAAGCATGGAAGAAGGCCTTTGAACCTATCTTTTGTTCGCAATTAACCATAGTTGATTTAGGAGCATTTGAATTAAAGCGTTAAGGATGTTGCTCTTTGCTTGTAGTTAAGCCTTAAAGAGTTTTGCAATAATAACTTTTTGAAGTATAATTTTAGAATATTGCTTGTATCCTTGAAACTATAGCTTTGGAATATATATAAAGGAAATATGCTTATCTCACACCTTAACAAAACAGAGAAAAGCAGCTTGAGAAAGGAAGATGAAAATCAACTCAAGGCTTTATAGTTTCGACCAAGGGAAGCTGGACATCACTGTTATGAGATGTATAGTCCTTGCAATTAAAAGGTGGACCCACATCTGGGGAGCTGGACTTCACCAGATAGGATTTGTCTTTCTTCTTTTGGAAACCAGACCACCACCATCTGGGGATAATCCTTTTTGGGATACATCCTGAGAAAAACTAAATCACAATAGTGTATAGAATTGTGACGTAAAAATTGGAATAGAAACTGCTGAGAAAGCTTATGAGTACCCCTATAAATACCTGTAAGCCTCAAATATTGGTGTGCAGTTGGAAGGAAAACTTCCCCCACTGTACCCAGCACTGTATTGCTCATACTTTACCATATTAATTAATAAATTGATTGCTGCTTGAATATTGGCCTAGTCTAAATAAGCTTCTTATTTATAACAGCATCTTATTTCCCTCAGGAGCCGAAGGTCTCCAGAGGATGTCACCGGCTTTACGGTGCTTTTTGAGGGAGGATGTGAATGTTTAGAGTTTTTTATCACCTGTTTTAGTACCGTAAGGTAGTCGGAAAATTATCGCTTCAGGCGCTGAACGAGAAGCAGAGGCTGTGTTTGTTCCACTCCGCTGCCTGGGTTCCGAGGCTGGAGGACAGCACCAACCTCCCCCTCACAACAAGGCGCTATCGGGGCTGCCCAGGCGGTGGCTCCGGAGGGCGGGACCGCTTTAAGGGGGAGCGGTTCGCCATCTTAGGTGCCTCCGCCCCCTGGCGCCACGTGACGCGAGCGGCCGCCATCTTAGGCTGCCCGCGCGGCCGGGCGGTCACGTGCGGCGGCGCTGAGGGCAGCGGGGCCGGGCCGGGCCGGGGCTCTGCGGCGCCATGGGGCAGTGCGGCATCACCTCCTCCAAGACCGTCCTCGTCTTCCTCAACCTTATCTTCTGGGTGAGTCCGGCCGCGCTTCGCCAGAGATGGCGGCTCCGGGGTTCCAGGTCGGAGCCTGGCCCCGAGAGCGCTGCGGGCCTCGCTCAGGAGCCGGGAGCCCTCCCTCCCCGCCACGGGCCCGCACGGGTTCAGTTCATATTTAAACTTTTTATGTTTAACGGGCGTTCCGAGCCGCTTCGCGGGCTGTGGGGGTTCGGAGCTGGGTGCAGTCCCTTCCCTCGCAGTCCTCCTGCCGAGTTCCAGGCTGCGGGAGCTGAACCTGGCCTTGAAGGTTTAACGAGCATTAGGGATCCTGGGGTAGAGGCTGTTGTGTAAGCGCATGCAGCTTTTCTCTTTTACATCATTGAGCTTCTCAGGTCTCTAGCAGTTTAATTTGTGTAGCCAGGTTGGTTTTTGTAGCTTTTTTGGCCATCTCGGGTTGGGCTGTCCGCGGCGGGACATCCCGAGCGCTCAGTGTGGGCACCGATCTCTTCTGAGGCTGTAACACAAAATCAGGACATAGCTCTTTATCTATTTATACTTCACGTATTCCTCTAGCATTGTCCTGTGTATGCATCGCTGAAACTTCCCACGGCTACAGTGACAGTAAGACAAAAGCTTACAAAAGAAGGACAGGAGGTTGCTGTAAGTGACCTTTTTCAGGATGGACAAACAGGCTCTAGCTTGGCATTGTATTCGCTGTAATAATTGGCTTGTCAGAACAGCGTAATTCTCAAATAAATCATAATTAAGAATAGTTTGTAGATTTTTAAGAATTCCCTTTGTGCGTTTAGGTACTGCGTTATTCCTGCTCTAATCCTAGCTCCAGGAACAGAATATCTGTTGTCCCAACTGTTCGAGATTACATCTTCGAAAACGTAATAGTGGGTAACAAGCTGTTGGACCATAGAAGTGTAGCTATATATAGCTGCTTCATTTACTATTGAAAGTCATGAGAAATCTTACTAGCGTTACAGAATGACTGTTCTTGTCTGAATTTTTACAAAGGAATCCTCCTTAAGGGTGCCTGGAAATGAATCATGGTCAGGGAAAATTCATATCTGTGCATTCTTTCCGGCATTTGCCTATACAGCTCTTCTGGGAGAGGAGCAGGGAAGGTGAGGCATATTTGGCCTTAAGTGGTGCAGATTAGGAGTTTGTAATTCTGGCTGAGGTGCACAGGCTCCATTCTTTATCTTTAAAGTAGTGACATCAATCTCATTGCAGCAGTAACGTTGGAATCTGCTTTGTTGGGTGTGGCTTTTTGTTTCATGCATACTTGCAAGTGACATTTTAAAAGCTCTTTAACGACTCCTACATCATACTTAAAAGTTTTTGACTGGGCACAGTTTTTGTGGGTTGCCTTCTTAATGGCACCTTGAAGCAGGTTTTTCTGTAGTTGCTGATATAAACAAGGCTCTGTTTGGAGTAAATGAGCACAAGTTCCATGTGCAGTTTCTCCTCTGCTCCAGAAGCTTAGTGATAGGTATTCTTCGTTGTCTGCTACATTTAGTGATTTAGCTGCATGTTGGAGTTTGCAGTTACTCATCTCATACAGTGGTGGGGTCAAAGGTATTTTGTGTAATGCTGAACTTCGTGCTTTACAATTTTTGGTTACTTTTTTGAGACAAACTTGAGTTAATTTAAAATGGGCAAACTGTATTTAGCTAAGATGTACTTCACGTCAAATGAAAATGTCATCAATCTTGTGTTCCATAAACCACCTCCAGCCGAAGAAGTCAGCAAGTGCTGATAGCTTTTTGGCAGATCAGCGACTGGGTTGCTTGTGTTGGAACAAGCTTGCAGCTCATCAGCTGCATGTAGAATGAGGCAGGCTTTCTGAAAGTGAGTTACAGAAAGCAGTGGTGTTCCCTTCTTTCACAAGGTAGAGTCAATAGCTCATTTGTTGACTGAGCTGTGCACGTTAACATTTGGTGCTCTTCTGGTTGGCAATGTAAGTGCTTCTGTGCTCTTACAGAAATCTCGTGCTTGTCGTGCTGTAGTTCCAATGTTGATAATTAGATCATTGGGATTTCCCGAGACTTGGCAGTAGACAAGTGCCTAGAATTGGTCAAGTAACTATGAAATCTCCTTTGGCAGCTTTTGTAAATTTACTCTCTCTCTTTAAGGTTTCATATACCAGTCTTGTGTGTTATCACTATCTTCATGGTCACCTGTAGGAACAGCAAGTTGTGACTACACCGTGGGTTATAACTTCCCCCCTCAACCCGGGGTCTCTTGCTTGTGGGAGGATGTGAATGTTCAGAGAGATTTTATATCTGTCTTATGACTGAGATGTTTAGAAAAGTATCAGTGCTGTGAAGAAATAGAGATATGCTTGTTATGCTTTGAAGTCTTGGTTCTAACTTTTAGGAATTTCTTTCAAGTCTGAAAGTGGCAGATCAGACCTTGCTGACAGGTGACAACTGCTTGCCACCTACAGCTACTGATTGCAATTCTGCAAGTTCATCTCACTTTGAAGAGCCTTGTGCTACTTGTTCAATTTTCGTTGACACTGTAGAAAGTCATTTATTGTCTTGTGAAAGCATTTTTCTACTGTGTAAAATTCTTACATTAACTATACTTTCCTACGTGTTGGTAATACTGCAGGATTTTTATTTCTTAATGAAAATAGGCTGTGGAAGCTGTCTAAAAGCAGGGCAGGTACTGGTTTATCATGCAGAAAGCTGAATGGACCTCACTCACCTTTCCACATTTTTGATGTGGTGTTTTGACAGTTCAGCTCAGTTGTATTTGCAGGGGTGTTGAGCATTGAGTGCATCTCCTGTAGGTGCCCATGTTGCCTTTTAAATACAGTTCTGTAAGAAAGCAGCATCATGACTGTAGTCATAAAGAGTAGCAGAGTGTAAATTTTGTGTGGCACACGTGCTTGACTTTTGGGTGATTGTCAGAGAGTGTTGAAGGTCAAAAATACTTGACCAAGACATGCATTGATGTGAAGGATCAGTTAAAACTTGCCCTCCTTAGACCAGGGAGTACTGATCTGGTTAATAGTTTCTTAGTGTCTCATTTCTGTGAGTTAATTTTGGGGTAGGTATGATTAATGGCAAAGGAAAGCCAGTCCTTCAGCTGACCTTTACCTTAAGTTGGCCCAAGATTTATTTGCTCAGCTGGTGACTTCATTTAGGGGATGCTGAGCCCTTTAAGGAGGGGTGTTGCATAGGAAGTCATTGTGATGTGAAAGACTATGCAGCTCAGAAGTAATGTAACTTCTAGTACATATGTCTTCCTAAGCAGCAAGATTTTTTTGTTACCTTGATGAAGTGTAGATAATAACTAATTACAAAAAAAAAAATTATAGTAAGGTATTTGAGAAAAGCATGTTCTTCAGGACTGCCTCCTAAGTTTAAGGTCTGCATAATTTTGAAAGAGAAAGAAATATATTTACCTGGAACAAATACCTAAAGACTGCTGTCAAATGTGTTATTGTGTGCCCTTAATTTAAGGCTTCATGGTGTGACTTGCATAATTCAGTTGAAACCAGTGTGAAGAGGAGATGAAGACAAAAATGCTAAAGAAATGTTTTCAGTCTTAGTTTAGTTCATAGGAAAGAATGATAAAATATTCAGAGTTCCATGTGGTCTTACTTCAGAAAAGGGAATCTATTTTATATTCCCAAGGAATCTATGTGCTTTGACAGCCTGCTCTGCTAAAATAGTGCCAGATATCCTGTGCTTGCTGAGGTTTTTATCTTTCACCTCTGTCCTTCTCCTTGAGAAAAGGAATGAGCTCTGCTTCTTCAATACTTGCAACTCAGTAGTTGCAAACTGTTTAAGTTCTTGTAGTATTCAGCTGGCTTGAAATCATTACTTTGACAGTTCATTTGACTAAGCTGGTATAAAACATTCTTGGTATGATTGTTTAGAGATTGTAGAGCACAAATACTTTCTAGATCTGTGCTCACCACAATGCAGGGCCAAAGTATGGGGAAATGGAGGATTTTCTTAGAGGAGCTGCAGCAGTCAATGTGTATGTAATATGTTTAGGGATTTCTGGTAGAAAAAAAATAAAATGAAGCAATGGGAAAATTCATTCAAATTTAGTAATAGAAAGGAAGATTAGAGTTCACTTTCTCACACATAGCAATAAGCCCAGTAATTTCTCCAGTTTGTTGTGAGCTTGAAAATAGTCACTGCTCTGGACTTCAAAACAAATTTCTTTAGAGTTCTTTAGTGATCAAAGACTCTAATTGATAATTAATCCAAAAGGTAACTTCACTGGGATTACTTGTCCAAAGCCCTTTTGTCTTGACAGACCGTTGCTTCTGGATGTCAAAATGTAACATTTTCTGCTTCTGCCACTATGGTAGTGTGAAGAGAGTGTGTTCTTCAGGATGCTATAATAGTTTGGAATCTTGTGCCTTAAAAAAATCAGTTCTTTTAACTAAAAATTAAAGATTTAAAACACACCAGTGTTGTTCCCTCTGAGTAATTTTTCTTACAATATTTGAATATGAATTTTCAGATAGCAAACATGGGCCAGGTCCTGAATTTTAGTATTAAATACTTTGATTTGCTTTTAAGCAACATGGTAGTGTCATTCATGTTTCCTTACAGGATGAGTTTCAAGTCTTTGCCTGGGATTTTTCAGGATTTTTGGCATCTGGACTTGAGCTGAAAAGGTCTAATACCTAACAAAGCCAAGTTGCAAAGCTAAATGCGATACCTTTGAATAGTACAAGGAAACTGAAATATCACTTTACCTGAACTTTGACGCACAGAGCGATCATCGTTGTTCTCCTGCAGAGCAAGGAACCTGGGAACAGTGGAGCACAGCTCGAGTTACAGCCCTGGTGACTAAATAGGTGGAAAAGAATGGCTGTGTTGTTACCTTGGCTTCTAAAGAGGTAGAATACTCAGATGCTCCACATCTTGAAGTTAGTGGCACTTGGAATGTGTAATGCTGAATGCAAAATCAGCCTAGCTCAGCCTTTTGCTTTTGCCTGAAAAGCCTTGGGATGTGAGGTGTCCAGGCCCGGTGCTGCAGAATTGAAAGTGGCTACTACAGACAGAGCAGTCTGGCTTGCTTGAATTTTACAGGGCTTGCTTGTTTTCTAAGCCTTTAACATAGCTTTAAGTGTGTTACAGAGCTGAATGGAATTGCTGTCTTTCTTCTCCCAAAAGATTTTGTAGGACAGAGCTCAGTGTTCAAGTTAAATTACTACTGTTGAGAACAAAGATAAGAGTGTCAGGAAACCATTGGGTTCTAAACTGGTTATGCATCAATTTCAGGAACCAGAGGAAATATCAAGTATGGGTGTGGGTTTGTTTGGGAGGGGAGTGGAGAGAGAGAGATACACAGCAGTGAAGTGCTGAAAAGACTATAAGAGAAATAAACCCCAGAGAGATCCTGTTGAGCCTCTGAGGTTAAGGAAATAAATTTTGAAGAACAGAAAACAAAGGAAGACTTCAAAATTTTTGTCATCCCCTTCTTTTTATGACAGTAATCAGGCTATGAGTACTCTAGTGTTGGAAAGAACCAAAAATGTCTGAAATACCCTAGAAGTCAAATAATGGAGAAATGTGGAAAAAACCCACTTATTTAGGTACTGTTCTAAGAAGCCCAGAAATCTGGAGGCAGACCACAATACCAGTGTTCTTGCTTGTGGGTAGGAAATGTTCAGGAGTTGGTATGCATAGACAAAAGCAGCATTAGAAAGGATGAAACTGATATAACTGGAGACTCTTAAAAATCTGTCCTGGAGTACACATGTGCTTTGTTTTTCAAAAAATCTGTTAGAAAGGCAGTGAGAACAAAGATACACTCACATTTAACATGAGGAAAGCAATAGACATGGTGGGAAAATTGTCCTAGGATAGGATCCAGGCAGAAAAGCTGAGTGTTTGTTAGTGTAGAAAGCTTTTTTTCTCACGTTATCCCTAGGTTCTTTTTATCAAAGATGATGTAGATGATCTGTCAGAATATATCAATGGGTGCAGTTAACAATCCCATGCTTGAAAGATATTTCCCTAATGGAATGAATAATTGGTTTGGAGTGGTGTCTGTGTTGCTACCAACATTCACCAATCAGCAGTGGCAAAGCTGGCAGCAGTAGGAAGGACGCTTTTATAAGAAGGTGTCCTTATCAAAAATGTGAAATACTCTTCTTGCCTAAGAGGAGCATTCACACCTTGAATATCAGGTGTGGTTTCTCCTAAGATACAGTACTTTGCTGCTACCTTCATTTTCTTGTTCAGAGAGTGTGTGTTTTTCTGAAAACAGTGGATAAAGCATAGACACTGAAGGGACAAATACTGTTTTTTGTCCGAGTGAATTGAAACAGTACCACAAAAGAAAGGCAGAACTTCTGTGTGTTCTGTTAGGGTCTGTCCCAAAGTGAAGAAAATTCCACAGCAAGATGAAGAGTAAAGTATGAACATGTAAGTAGAGTTGATCTGATCTCTTTGGCAGTAACATTATTAGGGTAGTGTTAGGAGGAATTTGCTTGTAAATGAAGCTGCAGTGTCCATGGTTGATAAATAAATGATCAGTGGAACAAGTTTAAATATCTTACACTCATTATCCTAGGTAGCCACAGTTCTGGCTTTCAAACTGCTGTAGTGTGTGAGCATTACTGAAAACATGAAAACTGTTCTTGGTGTGTGTTTGCAGCTTACTTGGAAAACAAACAAGCGAACTAAACCCCTGAAGCTGTTGCAAGCTGCAGGCTGGCCAGTGTACAGCCTTGTACCCCTCAGGGCTTGTGGGAGGTGAAAGTTGACTTGGAGAAGTAGCCATGAGCTTAAGAGGCTGTGTCACAGCAGCCCAAAGACTGCTCAAAGAACCTCCATTTCTAACTGGGCTTTTCCAGAATGTGTTGAGTGATGCTTATCATTGTGTCATTGGATCTTCCAGTTTTCCCTCCAGTTCTGTGCATAATTGTTGACCTTTTAATAACTCCACAGAGGTTCCAGCCAAAGCAGTAAAATCAATCATTTTCTGAACTGTGAGAGGTCTGTGTGTCTGTGAAACTTGCTTCTGATGAAAAGGATGTTGAATTGCTCAAGCCTTTTGCAATGAGCTGTGTTCATTGACTGTACTTTTATATCAGTGTTTTTAAAGGTTTATTCATCCTAAAATAAGAGTGTGCTGCTTTAGGCTCAGAACCATGAGTTAGATGCAGACAACTGTAAAAGGATGTGTGAATGCTGAATAACCAGTCATGTCCCTAGAGCATGCATGCTACCTGGCACAGATTCAGGAACTGCTGCCATCTATTCAGAGCATTGAGCAGATTAAGTTGGAGAATTCTTCCTTCAAGCCCTGTTTATCAAAGACTTGTTTGAACTGTGTGCAGTTCATATATTTGGCTTCCATTTAATGATAGGAAGTACATGATTGTAAACACAGTAGCTTTATATTTATTTGTCTTTGACTTGAGCAAGGTTGGACTTTGCAGATTTTCTATTTACTCTGCAGGATGGTAAGCATTGAGATCTAGGTTATTTGATATTTTTTTTTTTTTTTTTTTGTAAGCTATCCTTGTGTCTGTATAGACTTTGAGTTCCTTAGATGGTTTCTATCTTGAGATGGGTGGTTTAAGCACATGGTACTATTTTGGGTGGTTTGGGGGAGGTTGTTTGGTTTTAGGTGGGGGAGAGTCAGTTGGTTTGGGGTGGTTTTTTTTCTTTAGAAAACACATGTATTCAACTTTGTACTTGGTTTGCAACAGGTAATAAATGTGCATTTAACTGGTGCAGCCCTGGTCAACATAAACTGCACACTTTGTGTGGTTAGAACTGTCTTCTCTGTCACAGTGTTTATGTTATTTATATCAGTGGATGACACTGTCCTGTGTGCTGAGGCCTCCTGCTGGAGCTGCTGAGCTCTGAGGAGGGAGGGACCTCGGGCCTGTGCAGTCCCATTGACTGAACACCTCTGAGCAGTCAGCACAGGGACTGTACCTGTCTTCTGGCTTGGTTTCACCTCAAGTCACTCGTCTTACACACTCCTAAGATGCACACTCCAGTGATGCAAGCTAGAAGGTAGTAAGAGAAAATCATCAAAAGGTGTGCAAAAAGGATTGCTTCAAAAGCCTTTTCTCATCCCACCTAAGGCACTTGAGATCTCCCCCTTGCTGGCGTAGAGCAGGCTGAAATAAACAGTCCCGTGGTTGTGATGTGAAAGGAAAAGGGAAGGGAGGTCGTCTCCAACTTGTTTATGTAAACTAACCTGGTAGTGTTGCTGTTTTCGTTGTTCTGTGACAGACTAAGTCCTGCACCTGTTCAAAAACAGTGTTCAACTGTGATACATGGGGAAGGAGTTTTAGTCTTCACAGCTTTCAAACCTTGTGCAAGCTCCAGCAGGTACCTCTGCTCTCAGGACCTTCCCCCACTGCACGTTACTTGTTGAAGAGGTAACAGCAGTAACTCTGAGGAGTATGGTCACTTTATCATGGGGGCAGTGTCTGTTTCAGAAACACCAGTTCCTTGACATTGTTCAGAAGTAAACCTAAGGCCCAGTGCTGTCCTGCATGATTAGTCATTCTTGTACCATGTGTGGAAGGGATTTAATGAAGTATTCAAGCTAGGCAGCATTTAATCTGTCTAAAGGCTGCAAAAGCAATGCTTGTTAAAATGCATGTGTTTCTTGAAGTAGGGAAGGAAAGATAACACCTGTAGACAGATTTTTTTTAAGGCTAATCTCCTTTTACTTCAAATACGTGCATTCTTCAAATGCATGTGCTTATGTAGTTTATGATCCAGATTTTTCTTAAACAAAGAGGAAGCCAATTAAATTCCAACAAAAGAAGGACAAAGGAGTTCACAAATGGTTCTGATTTCAGCTTTGTGGTATATGTGGATGCTATCCACAGCTGTGGGTTTTCATCAGCTACCTTGTAACATACCATATTTCTATCAAGCATTTTAGTTCTTAGAAATAGGGGATTACATCACTGGCCTGCCATTCACAGGCTTCATTGCTAGGCAACAGTTAATGTAATTCCATTGTTCAGTGACACTACTTTGAATCTTTGCTTTGTGTACAGAAAGTGTGTGTCTGCATTTTGCCATGTTGTACCTAATATGGCAGGGTTTGTACAGATGGATTAGCATTTCAACATCTTCTGTGCAAGGGGGTGATTCTTCAGTAGCTTGTTCACTCTTGTTTGGAAAAGATGTCTTGCTCTTGGTCTTTGTGACTGAATTTTCAGTATTCCTTCTCCTTATATGTACATAGCACCTTTTATTGGATGAATGTGAGCCTCCTGGATGCCTTTAAGATTCCTGCAGAGTACACAATTCTGCAGAAAGAGAGGTGGGGAGGTCAAATGTATTGCTCAAATCCATGCAGATGATGATACTTTTGAGCTGGCTCTTAATATCTTTTTCTTTGACATAGTGTTTCTGTAGCAAAGTGCTGCAGGGAATATTCCATACATAAAGTAATGTTCTGGTAGTGGTTGTGTGCTATTGTTTTATAGAAAGGCAGTTGCAGTAATGTTGCAATACATGTGGTATGTAGTGGCAAACAGGGCTGAAATCCTGGGTACCTTTTTGTCTTGGGGCTCCTCTTGTTCTGTGCCACACTGAACAGGCTTCCCAAGGAGGGCTTCCAAGACTTGAGCAGCCTGGTCTGCATTCATTGTCGAGCCTGCTTTGTGCAAGCAGCTGGGCTAGATTATGTCCTCCTAGACTGCAATCTGGAGTGAGTCTCAGACTGTACACCAGCACAATGCAGCCTTGCAGTACTACAGCTCCTGGAAGCTGCTGTATGTGTGCCTGCCCTCCTCTTCACTGGCAGGGAGGAGGGGGTAGGTGTGAGGCCAGTGAGTGGGAGCACTGGCTGCAGGCAGCCTGCAGTGTTCTCCCTCAGACTGGAGCTGCAGTGTGTCACCTGCCAGCTGAGAGAGCTCGGTGTCCAGGGGATGGATTGGTTTGTAATAGGGACACCACCCTTCACAGCAGAATGAAATTCCCCAGCTCAGCCGAGCCATTGGCACCTTCTGGGTGCATTGTTCTAGCTCGGCCTTCTACTGGGGCATTGGAAAAGCCTGTCATGAAACATTCAGATTATATTGTCCATCACTGCAAATTGATACTTCGTTCTGCAGCAAGTGTGAGGGTGATTGGGAAGGACATTGGTAAAGCACAAACTGATAAGGCCCTTCTATTTAAAAATAAATGTGTTATTTGGCTCCTCAAGCAACAGTTGTCTCTCTTTCACTAACTCTGCTCAGCCTAAAGATAGGGAAGGTATTGATGTCTGGGGATCCTTGTAACTGTAAGGGAGGCAAGGTCATGGCAGATGGATGTGAGAGCTGTGTGTTACTGTTTAAATGTGTATAGTTAGAGATTCATCCTACAGGGCTTATTTTGCAGTACCTTTAAGTTGACTTTTTGTTTGTTTAAAAAGGACCATTTTGTACAACAATCCTTCTGAGACATTGATTTTGCAAGTTTATGGTACATTTCTGTAGGCAGTTGCTTCTGCCTTTTAGTAGTTGGTGGTTTGCATTTGTTTCTGCCTGCTTTCTGGTTGGAATCAGATTTTTCCAGTTCTGTGAACCCTTCAGAAATGCTGTTGTTTCTAGCAGTTCATCTTTCTCTAGCAGAGGCTGAAGTTCACAAGGTGTGGGTCTATTTTATTGTAACAGTAAGTCATAGATAGTAACTGGCAACATTTCTGAGGAATGCTACTTTATGGTGTTTGTTAAAATAATTGTTACCTTACTGAAGGAAGGGCTTGGGTGCTCCAAGGAATTTACCATGTTTTTGTGCCTGTTGTAGGCAGCAGCAGGCATCCTGTGCTACGTGGGAGCCTATGTGTTCATCACATATGATGACTATGATCACTTCTTTGAAGATGTCTACACACTAATCCCAGCTGTTATCATCATAGCTGTGGGAACGCTGCTTTTCATCATTGGGCTGATTGGATGCTGCGCCACCATCCGAGAGAGCCGCTGCGGCCTGGCTACGGTGAGTGCACAGCTCCTGCAGAGCCTTGGCCTGGTGTATACCTGCCTGCCTTCTCTCTTAATAAACTCCTAAAATATTACTTGAAGTTTTCTCTTTATGGCCTTAAAAGTTATCTGCTTCATTTTTTAGGAATGTCTTACTTAAATTTTCTGTTCTGAATAAAGGTGTTAAATTAAACAGTTGTAGCAGCAGAAGGCGTCTCAGTTTTACATTTTTTAGAACTGTGGTAATCTCATTAAAAAGTGTAGAACCATATGATCAAGTCATAACGGTTTTTAAATCTCACTTTTATCTGTTGTGGTTGAAAAGCTGAATTGGAGGGAGAGAAGTGATTCAGGAGCCTTCTTGCTATAAGTGTCTTGTATCAGGGTAACTAAGGGTTGTCATAAGGCCTGATCATTTTCTTCATGGCTTACTTGGGGCACTTGGTTGGCAGTATTTTATGCCCTGTGTTTCCAGGTATTTGAGCTGTAATTTTGGCTTGAAAACTAGGTAGGGAAGAGGAGAGGCTGTATTTGAATTGTTCCCCACAGGAGGGTTTGGGGCTTCTTTTGTTGAGTGCTGTGTAGACTTCTTTAAAAGTGCTCTTAAATACAGCAAGACAAATGCATAGCTTCTGTCTTTTCCAGTTGTCACAGAGCTTAATCTGAAGAAACATTCCCTTAGTCCATCTACCACTCTAAGTAACTGCCTGGGTAGCCTCTCTGATGAGACATTCCTATTTATCTAACAAAGAAAATTGAAAGAAGCACTTGATTAAAGACCTGCAGTATGGTATTTTCAGTACTAATGACAGCTGGACTTGCCTGACTGGGCAGCTTCTTATTACTTGGTGAAGCTGTGAACACTAAAGTTTCTTGAATGAATTCTGGGCTCATTTGGTCAATTTAAGTGCCTGCATTAAATTATCTGTTAAATCAAGACCTTGCAGCAAAAATAACTTTCAATAGAAAAATCTACATGGAGCCTTTCATGAGGTGAATGAATGAAACTATTTGCACAAACACTTTTGATTGTATTTTGCAGTTTGTGATCATCTTGCTCTTGGTTTTTATCACCGAAGTTGTGGTCGTGGTTCTTGGATACATTTACAGAGCAAAGGTAAGAACTTCTCAGCTTCAGTAATGTTTTGTTGTGAATTCTGACCATAATACAGAAGTGTAATCTTTACTGTTTGATTCTGTAGAACTGTTAATGGGTGTTTAAGGGATTAAAATCAGACATCTGAGTGGATTAATTTGTGATACCAGATCCTTAACATTTAGAACATGAATGCAGAGAGCTATCTTGTAGGCAAAAGATTTCCTACATCATTAACAGTTAAACAGGAGGAGGGAGTCACAGTAATTAATACCTTTACGTTTTTCCAGATGGTCTTCTAGTTCGTTTATGCTTTGACTTTGTGAATGACTGAGGCTATGCAATGTTTGAACATGGGGCATATTTTTTTGATATGCAGCAACTTCAGGGTTGTCATGTGTTTTGGTGTGCAAACTAACACTGCATAATAATAAAATGAAATAGATTGAATGTGGGTAATGTATGCTTTCCAGCATTACTCAGGTTGTTGACAGGGATTATAGCTAAACAAATTACAACTTTCCCCATTGTTTGTTTAATATAATTAAGAAACAGGACCAGAAAAAAATGAAATTAGATGTGTTTCTTCTAGCATAATATATGATAGAAATATATTACATGGTTTAAGGGATGCCACAGAAGTCATTTTAGCTGTGATGTGGAGCATGTTTGCAGTGTAGGACACTCAGGGATATCTTACCAGCAAGCTAAACTACACTACCATTTCTTTCTTTGGCCTTTTGTGAACAACACAGGTTCAGCATTCTCTCCTCCTTGCCTTCTCCTGCTGTCCTGGAACAAATGGGGAGACAAATGGGGAGAGCTTGGAAGTAAAAGTGGTGGTTTTGCTTGGGCCCCAGGGAAGGCTGCTTGGAGCCAGCAGTGACCACACAACCTTGAAGTGTTTGTGTCAGAGACCTGGTGCATGACACTTAGAACAGGCTGCTTCAACAGAAGTGCTCTACTGGCCATGCTTGAACTCACAATATGTTTTCTCGTGCTTTGCATTTGATTTCTGGTATCTTGGCAGTGAACTGAGATGATCTTTGGGGATTCTTAGGTTTGTGGGAGTAGGCCTTAGAAGCCACTGAGGAAAGCACTGCAATTCCAGGGGGTTAGGAAGTGGGCTCTTACATGTTGATCTGAATGGCTTTCTTCTGTTTCAGTACTTGCAGAGGAATACTTTAATATGTGCAGGAATTACCATGGATGTGATCTGGACTAAGCAGTAGTCATCTTACTGTCTTCCATGGTCCCATCTTGAGTGGACTTGCTCTTTTTCAGTGAGCAGTATTCACAGCAGATCCGTGGATCAGCCTTGCCCAGCTGTGTGTTCCTGTTGCTTCTCTTTTTTTTGGTTTGCTCTCATGCAGTTTTCACTGCAGTAGGTAATGCAGGGCCAGAGCTTGGGAGAAGAGGGAAGGTTGTCTGGTTTTGGTGGCAGCCTGTTAAGCTGTTTGTGGAAGTCAGTATTTGAAAACTGAGCCTTAAATCTTTGGAAAGGACAGACAGGTTTTGTTAGTAAAGATGGCAATTTTCTAGTACCCTACAGTATCTAGCATCTTAAACTAATGTTTCAAGTGCAACAGAAATAAACAGAAATAAATTTATTACCAGTGAGCTGGGAGGGGAAGTCTGCTTAGCCTTCTGATTATTTTTGCAGGATAAATAAGTCAGCTTTATGCTTTGTTAATTTTGGCCTGTTGTTTTTGACACGGTGTTTTTGCATCTGTGGGAGCCTTGCTTTGGTTTTTCTAAAGGCACCTGAATCATGTTAGAAGTACTTTGTGTTCACCTTACAAACTCGCAAACAAAGGAAAGATTAAAGTCACAGCAGTTGTAACATTGGGCATAATGCTTCAAGGAAGTGGCACTGTGCTTTCTTAAGATACCATTATTGATCTTTAAATTGTTTAATTTTCCAGCACACCTCTGTAAACCTGTGTGCTGATCCTATTCAGACTCTTTCAGAACTGTGTGAAACGTGCCCAGGCTCTGCTGAGATGGGCTGAGCTGCTGCAGAGCCTTCCAGCATTGCTCCTTAGCTGGAAAAGTCAGACTTTGTGGAAGTGCCAGTAGGGATTAAACAGGCTTGGTTGTTTGAGGACCTGCAGGTTTTTTTCCTCTGGGTGGAGGGCTTCATTCTCTTCATTTTTCACTAAACCTGCCAGTTAACTAGAGCTCGTGATTTCTCTTTGGATCTTATGGAATTTGCATGGTTTTCAGGCATAATGTTGCCCTGATTGAACTGCAAGCCAAATGATGCACAAACAAGCACTTAAATCATTTCAAAATGTATATGACCAATTGAACAGCTGTTTTGTTACGAGTTGGAGTTGTAAATCAAATTAGTTAAATCATCAAACAATTGATTTTGAACTAGTCTGAAACGAGTTGCCTATGCAGGCTAAATTGACTTTTATGCATACCTATCTTGAAATAGGCAGCATTCTTGAAGAGGGGGTGGTGGTGGAATTCAGCTTGTGCTATTGCTGCATAAAAATCTTCCATTGAAGTATTTAAAGGAATGATGTGTTGACAAGACCTTCCTACTGTAGCTTGCAAATGTGAAGAATATGCGTGCTTAGTGCTCAATCCTAAAATTGCATTCCTTGCACATAATTCCTGTTGAATGTGATAGAAAAAATCAAATCAGAGCTAATCTTAAAATTGCAGAAATGTTTATCTATGCTAAACTGTCTATTATTTAAGTAATAGTTTACAGTAATATATAGTATTTAAAGATTCTAGTAAGATTTCCTCCAAATCAGGCATCATAGAATGCCTTTAGAGGGAACAAGTGATGGTTCTTGAGTGGCATCCATTTCTAACACATGTACTTGACAGCATCTTGACTCAGTTACAGTGGTTCTAAAATCTCTTGCAGTAAATGTTGCTATACACAATGTACTGCTCCTTGGGAAGCCCTGGAGACTGGGGCTGAACAGAGAGCCTGGTCACTGTAAGGTCAGCCAGAAGGCATCTTTGAGAATTTATTTACCTGTGCTTCAGCCAGAAGAGTGGGTGGTATGACTTAGTACCTTTTGATCCCAATATCCTCGTAGTCCAAGGGGAATGAGTTAGCCCAGATGGTTATAATGGTTTTGGTTTGGGACCTTGAAGTAGAGAATGGAGTGCATGTTCTTATGGACAGCCCTTAACTTCATGAAATCTCTTCCATGGTGCCACAGGACAAGTGTGTTCCTTTTCTGAGAGACAGGGCAAGATCTGGAAGGTAGCTGCCTGGATTTTCCTTCTCCTGTAGCTGCAAGCTGGCAACATCTTAGCAAAAATCAGGGTTGAACTTTAGGGAGCTGTACCACTGAGTTATGGTGATTTCAGGTGATGGGGAGTTACCTTGAAATGCTGCAGCTGTAAGCAAAATGATGTTCTCTAAGCTGTGCTACTGTGCTGGTGAGCTAATGCAGCTGCTTTCCTGCCCCTCCTAGGTGGAGGATGAAGTTGATCACAGCATTCGGAAAGTGTACAATCGATACAACGGCACCAACCCCGACGCAGCCAGCCGTGCTATTGACTATGTACAGAGGCAGGTGAGACAGCAACACAGGCCAGTTTTCCACTCCTTTCTGTCCTTAAAACACAGGTGCTGTTGCTCTGCTGCTTGTGCAGATGTCCTCCCTCCACTCTGACAAGTCTAGGAAATTGCTGAATAGACAACAAATAGTTCAACTTTGTTAAAATTAATATTACTGCTGATGGGGAGATACATTTTTATATAATTAGCTATCTCTCAATTTGTGCTTGTATTCAAATATGTAGTACTTAAGTGTTTTTCTGCAATGGAACATAATATACTTGTCTTCCTGGTATTGCAGTTAGAATTGAATTCTTTACC
This sequence comes from Molothrus ater, assembly GCF_012460135.2. Classification (NCBI taxonomy): domain Eukaryota; kingdom Metazoa; phylum Chordata; class Aves; order Passeriformes; family Icteridae; genus Molothrus; species Molothrus ater. The sequence goes on from NC_050490.2 coordinate 4,230,349, forward strand.
TGTCTGATTTTCCAGCTGCGCTGCTGTGGGATCCATAACTATTCAGACTGGGAGAATACTATCTGGTTCAAACAAACTAAAAACAACAGTGTGCCCCTCAGCTGTTGCAAAGCAGCCCTCAGCAATTGCACTGGCAGTTTGACCCGCCCCATGGACCTTTATTCAGAGGTAAGGCAGCCACAACGTGAACTGACACAGCCACAATTCATTTTCTTTAGGAGAAATAAAATCTTGGGTGTATTTGCTGTAACAGAAAGTAGATGTAGTTAATCCTCTCTCTCCTCTTTTCATCTGTAATTTTCATGTAATTACTTTTTTTAGTATTAGGATTATCTTTCTGCTCTGTGTGATGCTTTTGGGGTGTTTTGGTGTGTCTAAAGATGGTTGCCAGATTGATACATAAGAAGCCTACTTGTTTCAGGGGTGTGAGGCTCTGGTTGTAAAGAAGCTTCAGGAGATCATGATGTATGTCATCTGGGCAGCACTAGCATTTGCTGCTATTCAGGTAAGAGAATGTTCTTTATTTGTTAACTTCTTTTAAATTAGATCTGAACTTCAGTACAGATAACTACAGGTATGCACATACAGATATTACCCTTTAATACAGAACTTCCCACTGCTATGGGATATATTCTGTTAGAGCTGAACAGTCAGTGTTATATGCAGTAATCCACTCTGATGTAAATGGTAAATTATTTCATGAAAACTTAATTATCTAGGTATTAAGTATCATAAATGTCCTCTGATGGCATTTAACACTCGAGGAGTTTGCATAGTGTTTAATTTCCAACTTTTAAAGAGTTCATTTTTCATGCTGTTTAAGAGGTACATTATCTTAACTATGCTTCATGGTGTATAAATAATGTCAGGACCACCCAGAAGATACACAAAGGTTTTTGATAGTGTGCTCTGCTCATATGCAACTGAGCTTTGCTCTGTGTCTTGGGCTTTGGACTTGAACAGAGAGAGGCTCTAAACTGCACACTCTTCCATGAACCTTGTTACAGTTACCCTGGCCATAAAAAAAGGTAACTGAGGAAATAAACTAATGTGTGTATTAGTATTTATTAAATTTTAAGGAAGAAAAAGTCTAGAACTGTCTCCCAAGCATATTTGTAAAATTGAAATTTTCAATGCTCATCACCTGGCAGACTTAGTACATTAATAAGATTCTTTTCAGACTGTGCCTATGTTATGGTCTCTGAGCAATGTAGTACATATGCTGGATCCCAGGAGACTTAAAAACTAATTTCAAAGTTACTTTAGTGCTCTTAATAGCATTTGAATTCAGAAAACATACCTGTCAAGTCTGACAATGTAAGCACTTTTGTTTTCAAAAGCAGCCTTTGAGCTGGAGTGTGTGTTTGAAGGTAAATAATCTTTTGCAAACAGTCTTGTGAAAAGAGAGTTCCCTCTGTGCTTCAGTGTTACAAGGATGTACTCATAGTACTGTATACAGTCATGTTGAACTGTTCAGAGCCAGACTACTTCAGCTCTGGAACTTCAAGTTTGGTGAGATCTGTGCTTAGTCTCCTGAAGGGAAGGTATAGTTTTAATTGTTTTCCTTAAAACTTTAGTTGTTAAAGTAATACTTGGTCTGCTTGAACAATGAAATGTATTTGTGTACTGAAAATTAATGTCTTACCACAACCATAGTCACTCTGACCAATTTTTATGTCAGGATAAAAGTGTATCTGATGAAACTGGCTGAGGAGAATCCCAAGAGGAGGCATTATTCTTAGTTCTGGAGTTTGCAGGTTGATGAACAGGCCTGCCCCAACATGCAGCACAGTTAGAATCCTTTCTGGCCCTGACCCAGAGTTTGACACATGCTTGCAGTGCCACTGTGGCTGCTTGCACCCTTCTGTTCAAAATGTTCTATTATTTATCTCCTGAAGTTTGAGACAAAACTTCTGACATCTTTGTCTTTGCCATACAGAATTCAAGTATGTACTTGGCTCAGTTCTCAGCAGAATGGTCTGTGGGCTAAGTGAAAGGGAGATAGAATGAAAACTTCAGCACATGGCTGCAACTTGGGTCATACCCTGTAAACTTAGAGGAATGATTATGTTTTTCTTACCATTTGTAAATTTTGCTACCTTCCCTTTGCTGGCTGCACAGTCCCCTCTGAACAGATTATTTTGTTATGCAATGAGCTGTTCAAAGTTCATTACCTCTGGTAGCCTATAGTCAACAAATTTAACCTTCAGTAATTGCTTTAAAATTAAAAGAGTGAGAGGAGTATTTTTGCAAGGCTTGAAATTTATTAACAACTTAGTCTTTTCTGCATAGAAGCAATTTTTGGTATGTTCATGTTTCAGTTACCATGGGGATCTTCCAGTGTGCAATAATTCCCTGGTCCCAGCCACAGTGACAGCACAGAACTATTAATAGCTAGGAGCAAACTGAAGGGAGCAGAGACACAGCTTTTGTGGCTGGTGACCCTTTACAAAGGGCACCTGTATATACAGCCAGTGAGTTTTTGTACAAAACTGGTTTGGGGAAAGATTGAATGTCGTTATTGCTAGCAGGCAAATTAAAGCCAAAATTAATAAAAAACCTAAACAAACCTCCTGAATGAAGGAGGTGTTTAAACTTCCTTGAGTGCTGTTGAAGAGGAGGATGGATGGATCCTTCCTCAACACAGATGTCTAAAATAGCAGTTCACAATATTAAATAGCAACCAAAGAAACAGACTCAGATGCCTTGAAATGTTTAGAGGCGCTAGCATTTTTTTAATGACATAATACCTCAATGTTCTCTACAGACATTATTTATGTGAGTCACTTTGTTTATAGTGAATTCTAGGAATATGCTCAGAGACCTCCTAAAGGATATAAATGGTTTAAATAGTAACTCAGAAGTTAATTGCATGGGGTTTTACTGTAGTACCTGAATGTTTGAGATTTCACACAACTGTATAAATTAAATATCTCCAGGGAGTCATTGAACAGGGTTGTCTTTGTGCAAATAGCTGTAAATGTGCTGGATCTATTTTTATTCACTTGATGTACATGGCTAGAATGAATTCTAGCAGAAGACTGAAGGAGGTGTTGCTCTGCATCACACTTCTCATTTTATCCTGCTTGGAACAGCAGAGAAGTTTTTGTACTTGCAGACTGTGAGCCTTCTTGAGAGTTCTGTAGCCACTGGCAGCTCCTATAACTCCATTTTACAAGTGTAACTGAAGTGGGTTTAATTGTAGATATTCCCTCCTCACTGAGAAGGGCTGTGTCCATGACCAGTCATTCTCCCATGTGACTTGTTTCCTCTTGCTCTGACACAAATTTATGAACCTAAGCACCCTGATGATGTCTCTGCTTGTTACAGAAGGGCTTGACTGGATGGCCCTTAAAGGTCTGTCCCAGCCTAAACCATTTCATGATTCTGTGCTAATATATTTAGGAGTCAGTCTGTGAACTGGAATCACCTGAGTGAAGAAAGGTGCTGTTTTTAACAACAGCTCAAGTACCATCTTTATATGCTTTTTAAACCTGAGCTGGTTTCTGCTATAGATCCAAAGCAGATAATGCACTGCAGACAAAGAAGAGATCTTTACAGCTTGTTTCTTTCCAGGAAATTAAAAAGCTTATACTAGAATTTCATCATGCCTCTTCCTAACCACTGCATATTTAGACTTAGCGTTTTTCACCATTCTGTTTTCAGTCTTTAGTTTTCACCATTCTGTTTTCAGTCTCAGTACCATTCAGTACTCCAGTCTACTCCAGTACTCAGCAGACTGGAGTACTATAATGTGTGTACCATCATTTAGTTTTAAAACATGTTGCACATCTGATGTTTGCATTGGCCTGTATTTTTAAAAAGTCAATAATTCTCCTTTTGTCCCAGTACTACTTTCACTGGGCTTTTGCTGTATCAGAGAGGAAATTCTACACTTGTGTGCTCACCCATTTCATTCTAGTTTGCTTTCTTGTCTGAGGGGATTTTTTGTGGTGTCTTTTTGGAGTGGGTTCTTTTTTAAGAAATCAAGTTGTGTTCAGAGTGGTGCTTTACAATCCAGAGATACTTCAGGAGGCTCCTGTCCTATTTGCATCTGTGAATAAACTTTCATGCATACAACCAAATCAATACAATTTCACACTTTACTAGAAGCTATTGCCAGTTATTGTAAACCACAGAACACTACCAACACTATTGTAAACCACCAACACTATGCTTGCTATTTTTTAGTTGGTACAGTCTTATTCTACCTTCAGATGCAGCTTCTTTAAAATACCATGCCCTGTATCCCTGATTATTCACATGGTTTAAGTCTTGTAAGTGGACACAGGGTGATCATACCCTAAATCATGGAAAGCATGCCAGCACAGTTGTGGTATTATGAATTTTAACATGTCTAAAAGGGAATTATTTGCCTTAGATTTAAGCTTTCTAATATGACATGTTCACAGAGAGCTAGTTCCATGAAATCTCTTTCAAAAGCCCATTCTCATCATAGCAGTTGAGCTGATGCATTTGAGTTGCGCTTGAATTTTCTATACCAGATACGGTATCTAAAAATCTGTACCTTTCATTAAAAAGCATTAGGAATTTCTTCCATCTGAATCTGAATTACTGAGGCAGAATACAAGTGGCTGACAAAAAAAAGGTCTTGTTTTAGATGTCCAGGGTAATCTTGTAAGAAAATGAGGCTGAAGTTTGTGGCCCTGGGAGTTGGCAGCAGCAGCCTGCAGCAGGAGGCTCTTTCAGGAAGGGTGGTTTGTTGCCATTTGTTGGTTCCAGTCTTGAAGCATGCTGGCAGTCTGTGCTGAGGCTGAATCTCTTGAAGCATCTCCCTTGTTCTCAAGCTTGTTCTCTGTTTTTTCTCCCCAGCTTCTGGGCATGTTGTGTGCCTGTATAGTTCTATGTAGGAGGAGTCGGGATCCTGCCTACGAGCTGCTTATTGCTGGTGGAACCTATGCCTAGAAGAGAATTCCAACATGCAGTTCAATCTTCCCCCAGTTCCCTGGAGGGTGAATGGGCCAGGTTTACTTCCATAGCTTTCTTGCCCCAGCTTATTCCAAGCACACCTTTCAAACATGAGGGCAGCCGCACTGTGCACTGGTGACGGGCAACAACAGCTTTACACAACCCATAGAATTACCTGTGACTTTCACTGTTTTAGCCAGCTATTCATGTATCTAAATGTTTTAGTATGCTAGTAAACTTTCTAATTTCAGAACCATTTGCAACTTAAGTGTAATTTGGTTGATATGAAAGTCAAAGGATGTGTGCCTACTTTGGTAGATTACCTCTAAGCATTAACTGGCTGATTCTTGCATATATAGAGAGAGGAAGTCTTAAACCTTCACTACATGAAACTTTTCTGGCCAAAGTTGTACAAAGGAAGCCAGCTGTATTTAATTTGAGAAGAAAAAAATGTTTTAATCTTGCCCCTCACCAGTGTCACTTTTAAAAAAGAGGAAAATACTTAAGTCCTGTATACTTTATATATAAAGAAATTGTAGGGAAAAAAAAACCTAACCAATTTTAGGATTATGTGACTGCAATTTTGACCTTCAGAGATCCAGTCTTTCAAACATCAGTGGTTTAGAATACAAGCTGGCTTTTCAGGAGTATAATGTATGCACTACTGTTCTATAATGAAATATTTCATTTTTCTATGAAGAGCGTTTTATGTGTTGAGTGAACTGTTAGACTGTAGACCTTCAATTGGTTTGGAAACAACGTAGCCATGTAGAGTAGCAAAGTAGTATGTGAAAGTGATCTCAACTGTAAATAATAAACCTGATTAAATAAATCTCTGTATATCCTCCCTATAAACATGTCTTGTTTTTCTTTTTAAGATTCCAGTGTGTTTGGTTGAATGGAGTCTGAGTGTGCTGGATACACAAACTGTGTGAAAACAGTTTTGGGTGGCTTGGCTTCAATAGATCTGTATTTATGGTTTGCTGGAAACCTGATTGTATTGTGTTTGTTCTTTTTATTTGAAACAGTAGCAGTGAAACACAGAACAACAAACGTGGCTGAACTTGATGGAAAGTTAACATCTTGTGCATACAATTAAGGAAGAATCTTGCCTCCAAACAGTGGGTAATGAATAGCTTTACTGTAACTGCTGTATGTTAATTATGTTTTAGTGTGTCTTGCATTATTCAGATACTTAGTCACTGCACTGCCCTACTTTCAGTGTCTTCAGGTTCTTCCTCCTTTGCAGAAGCCAGGAACGCTCAGAATTTTTACCAGTTGCTTATGTACAAAGCTGATGTGCTCGGCTAAACTGACCTCAAGATAATCGTAAGTAACTAAAGAAACATCACTCAGAAAAAGAAAATTCTGATGTGTACACACTGTTGAGGCCAGCGTGGTTTATTGGGGGATTTTTCTCAGTGCTGTTAGACTGCTGTAGAAATGTACCTGTGGAATTCTGTTAACTTCTAAAGGTGGGTTACAAATTGTACTCCCTTGGGACTTAGATTTTCATTCTTAGTACAGCATGTGCCTCAACCCAGAAACCTCCTGACTGTGGCATCAGATTTCCCAGATGTGGCAGCAAGCCTGCTCACTGCATTTGATTATCTTCATATTGTATTGCAGATTGTAAATATGGAACTAATAAGATTGAGATGACCCTAGCTTGGAAAAACCAGTGTGGAGAGGTTGTATGACAGACCTGTGTTGCACAAAATAAGGCTCAGGATGCTTAAAAAAGTGGTCAGCTCTTATCAGCTGCAAGGCAGAAAAAAACTCCAGTCATGAGCCTACATAAGCCCCTTGGAAATGAGCATAGCTTGGGGGAGATAACAGTGCTTGTTAATCTGGCTGGAAGACATGGATTTGAAGTACAGATGACTTGACAGTACTTGCATGTAAATGAAGGAAGTCTGTTTCCTCTTTAAAAAGCAGAATATTTGTCTGGAATGTGGAAACTACTCAATATTTTACAACTTTTTTATAGTCTAAACAAAGCCCAACTGAACTTTTAGCTGCTGTGGATTAGTTTTTTCTAGGAACCTTCAATTCAAGTGACCTTTTTGAATTGCACAGTTTGTAGTTGGTCCTTTATGTGTGAATGAAGTTTCAATGGTGTTTGGGTTTTCTAAAATACAAAATCCAACTTCACACATCCCCACACTCCTCCCAAAAAGCCAACCAAACACAGACTTGCAAGGGTCTAGTACACCACATTTTGTGTGGTTCACTGAAGCTGGGAACAAGTGGTGTAGGTCTGTGCCTTCCCTTACTGAACAAAATGAATAAATGTTTTTATTTATTCTTGCTTGCATTAGGCAGGAGTGTTGGTGTGGCTGTAGTTTGGCCTTCCTAATTCATACATTCCTATCTGGCAGTGCATTTTAGGGGACAAGGGCTGATTTAGTTTCATTATAGCTCTTTTTTTTCCTTGATTCCTTTGTCTGGTTTTTTAAGTTCCTGTATTAATTTCTTCTTGGCTTTCTTGTAGCTGAGGAGTCTGAGAGGGCTCAGACTGCACAGGAAATCGTTCAGACTGAGTGAATCTGTGTGTGCTGCATGGAACACACAGGCATGGAGCTCTCCTGCAGCCTGATCCACTGGGGTTTACACAGGAAATTAGAATTGCCTTCAGGGGTGGTTTTAATTGGGTTCTGTTGTTCTCGCTGCTGTTAAAGTGACTTAAGTACATTGCAGTGCAAGTCCTGTGCTTTCCTGCCTTTCAGCACCCTAATAGGAGGCTCATGAGAATTGGAGGGTCTCATTCAGATTGTGGTTTAGTAAAGTATGATCATCTCTATTTAGCTTATTAAACAGAGGAGAGGTGGTCTAACAAGCTCAATTTAACAAATTTAGTGAAAAAAGAAGTTTCTGCCTTGATAGCCAAAGAGGATAGTTCATGAGATTCTTCAGCGCTACAGTTTCAGATGAGATTTGAGATAAGTACTTGTGATAACAGTATCAGTGATAGCCTTCAGAGGACAGTTAGTGAATCTTGTAACTGACTTAATCTTGGGCCTGAGACAAATCCCTCCGGAATGCATGACAAGTCTGCAAGTGCAGTGGACCTTTGGCGTTCTGTGTGCTGTGTCCTGCAGCAGCAGCACACTCTGGGGTGACTGCAGTGCTTGGAGAATGCCACCTGAGCCTCTACCCTGCCCCTTGCAGTCTTTGCTCTTAGGTGCCCCCCCTACTGACTGGGGCAGCTGTCCTTGCTACACATAATAAACTCGGTTTTACTTCTTTGGGCCTCTCATAGCTGATCTGTTCCCCTGGAGCTGCATTGAGCAGTTGGAAAGCTCTCTTGAGGGCAGCCTCTTTTAAACCATGATGTAAGCTTGGGCTTTTGCTAAAAGGCACAGTGCAGACTTCCATCTGTGCCACATCTGAACTGATGTGAGCACAAAGCTTCCTCTGCCAAACTGCTGATGTGATGCAGTGCCTATAAAGTGGTTGCTGTAGGCCGTGCCTGGCTGTGGGAGGGTAAGGTGCTGGCAGTCTTGGCCTGTTTCCCACTGTCCTGCAGATCAGTCTCCTGTTCCTGGACTGCTTCAGCATGGATCTCTCATGTCTGTTGTGATAACTGGGCTTGCTATTTGTCAGTCTCAGTTTTGGGACTGATTAGGAGAGAGCAAACTGATTGGTAGATAGCAGAATTATGTTGCTGCTGATCTGTTGAAAGTCAGGGTATGATGTGATTTTGATAGGGCAGTCACAGTTTGCCTATGCCCTACACAGCAGTAGGTGTAAACCTTGTCCTTCTACTGCCCCATGAAAGGATTATCTGCAACAAACCCACAAGATAGTCCTGAGGTAGTCCTGTAGCAAGTTGTGTTTCCTTCTGTATGCCTTAATACAAGGTTTGGTGTTTAAGATAATGCTAAGTTGCAGGACAGTTGTTCCTAGGTGGAGGAGGAGGTGCTGGGGAAGCACAGCTGCTCCATGGCCATGTGCTGCACCCTGGACATGTTAAATGTCCTGGCAGCTGCCCAGGGTGGCAGAGGTAAATGTTAGATTTGCTCACCCACTCCTTTATTTCTTCAGTCTGGCAATTGCATTCACAATGCAGGTTTTGTGCTCACAATACATATTTAGTCCAGGCATATGCCTTTGATTTGGTCCTTGCTGTGGCTGCAGTAATCCCTGCTGGATCTGTGCCTGCCAACAGATGTTGCTTCTTTCAGTATGTGCACTCCAGGACAGGAGTTCAGTTGTTCTGTGTGGGGTTACACTGTAGATGAACATGAAGTTTATTCAACATTTAAAAGCAGGCTAGAGTTTGTAGATTAAGTGTGTATGTGAACTTAAACCTGCACAAGTGAGAGTATCAGAGCTCCTATATGGGGACCTGAGACTTGAGCAGTGTGGGACCATGGAGTTGTTCCTGTTGGCACTCCAGAAAATAGCTTTGCCTGCATTTGGATGTGTGGTGCTTCAGCTACCAGCTCTTTTCACTAAATGGGCTCCTGCCCCATTTCAGAGAATAATCTAGGCATTTTTCAACATAGCTGTCCTGTCAGACCTTTGCTAGGTCAGGCTGTGACTGAAGAACTGGAATGCACTTCCCTCATGCAAATAAAACACTTAGGCAAACCACTGGAGTTGTGGGGTTTGAGAGTATCTAGGATGCCTTGCATGCACAAGCAGTCTGCTCTAGAAAACCACTTCTGAAATGGAGTTCTGAAGTTTTTCTCCCAGCTGGCCAAGGGAAGCAGCAAGCTCTGCTCCTGCCTGAATGAGTCTGCCCTTGAATTGCATTGAACAAGTCTGCCACACATGAGTGTGTGCAGGGGTAGTGTTCATATATTCTCAGCTGAGAGGAGGAGAAGGATAAAGCCCCTGTGGCAAAGGTGGCATTGAGTCCTGTGCCAGCCTTCACCAAGCACCTCACAGGCAACAGGCAGGACTCAATTCCCAGTACACACTGCAGAACTAAGCATTCCTTGGACTTCCAGCCCTGCAAGAATGCCCCATCCTTGGGAAGCATGCGTGGTGCAGTAGTCTTGCACTCTGTAAAGTGTTTTTGCCCTTCGAGTGCAATGGCCATTTTGAAAGCTTAAATCCAGCATTTATCCTGATAGCTTTGTTTCCCCCTGTACAGTAGCACCTTCAGCATTGAGAAGTGGTGCACTGAGGATACATTACAGACACTGAGGAAACAGAAGTTAAATTTAGAACTTGTGCTGATAAGTGCTGTGGTTATGAAAGCTGGCACAGGATCCTGCAGAGCAGGGAGGATGCATTTCTCCAGATGCTTTCTCTCCCTCTTCGGTTTTGCATCCTCCCATGGCTGCTGAATTGAGCAGTGACCTAGTGAAACCTTTAGCTGCCACTTAGCGGAACAAAGTCACTGTCGCTTCAGTCTCCCTTCCTCAGCCAGGGCTCAGACACAAGAAGGGCTGTGCAGCCTTTCTCTAAAGACAAAGCACTTCTCACGTCTATCAGTGCATTGAAAGCTTTCCCATTCACACTTAGGTTAGCATTCTTATCCTTGCGAGGTTAAAGTTCACCACTTTCCCAAGAAGTTCCTCCATGGACTGTTCTCGGCTTAAAAATGCAGAACAATCCTTCTTTGGATGCAGCTGTTGAGCATTTGTGTCCTTGCAGAGTGGAGGGGAATGCTCTGAACTCCCCCACAGGCTCCCTGCACTGAGTTGTGAGCGTTATCTCATGTCTGCACCCCCTTCCTCAGAGCCAGCCAGTCCTGTTACAAAACGAGCACTGTGTACACAATAAAATTTGTCCTTTTGTACGAGATTTTCCATTGCAAATATTGATCCGACCACCACCCAATGCTCGCTTGTTTAGGCTGGGTCTGAGATTGAACAATCACCAAAATGCTGAGTGTGCCAGGAGGATTTTCAGCTCGGTGTCAGAGTGGATTACTACAAGCCCCCCACGATGAGTGGGGAAGTTGAGGGGTGAGGTGCGACTTCTCCAGTCATACCTTTGCTTCACGAAGCCACTGATTTATTCAAGAGTTTAGCCTGGGCTGCTTGAACAATCCAAGTGTGTAATCCGACACGCAGGAAATTTCATTCAAGTTCAGGCTGGAATGTCTTGGGCTGTGCTGTTCGTCCATTTACCCTGAGGCAGAGGCAAATGCCTGCGTTTCAGTCAAAGACAATTTCAAAGCACCACTTTCGCAGCTGTAGCTCATTCAGCATTGCACCCATTAACACACTGGTTACTTCTCTTTATGTCTGCCTTGATTTGGTGTTCGGTGGAATTCTGGTAAGGGCAGCAAAGCTGGGATACGAGTGCTGGTTTAAGCTTCCAAATCTGGTTAACAATGGCTCTTTTAGATCTGGTAAGTAAAATTCCTCCTGCTTTCAAACATCCTCTTAGGGTATCTGTTCCCACTTCACCTCTGCCCCCAGCTGTTTTTGTACCCTCAGTCCTCAGGATGATATGTGGAATCCCTGGTTATAAACTCGAAGCTCTGCTCCAAGCTGAGTTCTGTTGCCTGGTGATTTTGGATGATACTGTCTTTCTCCATAGAAATTTCAGGGATGTCAACTCTGATTTCTGCCGATTTTGTTGGGAGTACACGGTGATTTCTGTTAGAGTTTTCTATCTAAAAGCGAAATTTAGTCTGTGTTTTCAGTCAGAATAGAACAACTCAGTAAAATTGCCTTTGGGCCAGTGTATGGGACAGAATGGCTGCAGCCACATGTCACCCAGCAGTGATAGGCTGCAAATGTGCTCTTAATGGTGCCCCTGCAGCTTTGTGCCAGATCAGGTGTCAGCCGTCCTTTAGCAGCTGGCAGAAGGACAAGTTGAGCCCTGTACCCCGTGGAACTGGCTAATTTGATGGAAATATGATTATCCAGCTATTCTAGAAACAGGCAAATTTGCACCGTGCAGGATCCAGGAGTGCACAAATCTGGGGATAACTGTGGCTCTGAGCAAAATGCGAGCTGGCTGCTGAATTTAGGTAATTGCTAACAAAGGATAGATGATGGCTAACAGTTTGAGTAGTTCTTTGCCCTCTCAAGTGAATGCAGCATTGGCATTTTGTTAATAACATAATCACAGGCAGGACACTAATTCCTGTCCCAGAATCTCATTCTCCATACAAGCATTCTTCCCCTACAAAATCCAGCCCATCAGCCCTTGTAGTCCCTCAGCAGCCAAAGTTGTGATGCAGATAAGACTCAGCATCACAACTCTGTTTCCTGTCTTGCTCACTAGCTCTGAGTGGAGTTCCTGTGTAAGGACATGGGAAGTACTGGTATTTGTGTGGCTGCTGACTGCTCTTGTGTCCAATGCCCCAGCCCTGCAAGCTGGAGAACAAGAAAGCCAGGGGAAAGAGATGGTGCTGAGCAGTCCAGGCTGCAGTTCAGGCCTCTACAGTTTGTCCTGTCCCTTGCAGAGTTGTTGCCACTCCATACTGGAGGTGAGCAGTGACTTTCATACCATGTTTGGATAGCACTGATGTAGAGTCCCCTGTGCTGCACAGTTGAGCCACAGCACTGTGATACTGCCAGGAGGTTCTGTGGTACCCCAGAGTGTGTGAGTTTCCCACCAGAGCTGAGCTGGGTGTTCCTCAATGCCCACCCAGGCTCCTGTCAGACACCCACCTGGTGCTTGGCTGAAATGATCTCCTCTTGGATCCATGTGCTTCCACTTCAGCTGCATTCAGTAATCAGTGAGGGATGAGCTGCAAATGGGAGAATATTACCTCTGGAGAGGAGGCTCAGACCATGAGTTCAGCCCTTGAGACAGGAAGGAAGCCAAGGTAAGAGTTCCACTGTTTATGCCCATCATCTGTTACCACTCTGGCTGATGTGTGCTGGGCTTGTTCACACTACAGAGCTCAAGCCAAGGGTCCTGGGGGAGGTGGCAAACACTTCAAACCTTGATCAGTCACTGTGCTCCTGCTGTTGCTACATGCCCACCTGGGAAGAGCTTGATTTCTTCCTCTTAGTTGCTGGTTGTTGGAAATGCTGGAAGCTGGTTGGCTCTATGGATCACTGAGCTTGGCAGGAGGCCTGGCTGTGTTGGCTGTCCAAGAGCTGGGTCTCTTGGATCTCTGTTTCTAGTCTGATACTACTTTGTTGTTGCTACTGGCTTGTGGGCTCTTAATATGCAGAAATCTGTTCTGTGCAGAGATGGACCTTGCCCTACACTTGCAGACATTTCCTAGTTACATGTGGTTGTCATTGGTTAAATGTTATTTCATACAGGTTTTCCTGTTCCTCTCCTTAATTGGTAGTAAATGGTAAAAGAAAACAATACACATTTTGACTTTAGTATAAGAATGCCACTGGAAAGAGCCCATTTCAGCTTCCCACCTTAGCTGAAAATTGAATAATAACTTGATTGTGTCAGTTTTATTGCCCAAATGTTACCAAACTGGAGAGGAAATGTTAATAAGGGCAATGTTATTAAGGCAGTAACCTACAACTGACCTTCCTGCTTTTCCTACTGATGGGGGTGGTAGATGGATGACACCTAAAATGTGGCTGTTCTCAGAGGGTGTGGGTATTCCTTGATATCTCTGTTCTATTTGTGACAAGTGCTGCCATGCAGATAGGGCAAACTGAAGCATTTGGCTGATAAGTAGTTCCAAGCCATATCTAAACAATGTGAAGCAGAGGATTCATGGGAAAACACTGCTGCTGCTTTTTCATTTCCTGAATAGTCTGGAGTTAGCATGTGGAACCCAAATGCTGTGACACTGGGGAGATTTTGAAATACCTATAGCCTCTTGCCATTCAACAGTGTTTACTTGACAGAAGAAGAGACTGGTAGAAAGGAAATTGGTATCCTGACTTTAACAGCAAAAATATGGAATGATCTGATGTGAGAGAAACAGCAGGCACCATTCCACCAGCTGTCCATTTGTGATGCAGACCATGTGGTCCATGGAAGCAAAGATGATCTGCAGTTGGATCTCAGGGCAGTCAAGAGCAGGCCCTGCAGTGCCTTGTGTGAAGTTGGGCCCCCAGGGAAATGAGCTGTCCTGCAAAATCTGTGTGTCCCACATCAGCAGGGAAGGTGTATCTCAGTGGGTTTGGGGTTTTGGTTTTTTTTCTGTTTAATTAAGATAATCTGCAAAATATCTATCTAAATTTCTTTATTTATTGGCTCATTACAGTCTTCTTTGTGGAAGATTGAGTGTTCAAGAAGTGAATACATGAAATCTCTTGTGCTTTTGGTTTCCTCTCCTGCTGTAGCTAAGAAGGGATGCTGTGGTTGTTGGGCAGCCTGCACGAGTGCTGTCCTTTGTGTCACCTGAGGTGTGTCACAGAGGCTTCTCCTTCCCCTTCAGCCTGGGCAGTGCTGCTGCTCTCACTCTGCTGCCTTCAGTGCCATCCCAGCCCCTGAGCCTGGGCTAGTGCCAGGGGCTCATGGCCCTCCAGCCCTGCTGTGGATGTGCTGGGGGAACTGGGGAGAAGGACAAGGGCCTGTGCAAAGCACTGCAGGCAGCCAAAGGGAAAGGGCCTGGAACTTCTGTTCCATCCTTGAAGGCAGAATTCAAATAAGATACTGCATGTACCTCTGACCTTCACTGTGTTTCATTTCAGAAAAGATTGCATTGACCATTACACCTTTTCCTTTTGTCCTGATTTCTCTTGTCCTTTTTGTATGTCTGAGCTAACAGTTCCTCTCTCCTCCATGCCTTTCAGGTAGCAATAGGATTAATTTTCATTGTCAGTTTTAAGGCCTGAAACCTTGGCAAATGGTCATTCTGACCCCAGAAATAGATTGCTCTGATTCAAATTAAATCACCAGGTTTAAATTTTTTTAAACTATCTTGAAATACTGAAAAGGGAAGAATGGCAGAAACTATCCACCAATCCCTTGTACAGTACAGTAACAGTTGGAAACATTCTTAAATAATAAATTAGAAAGACTGATAGAGCTGAAATCTGTGAAATACAGTGAACCTGCACAGTGCAACACCTCTGAAGAGGTTTTGTTGCAGAATGAGCACATTAGAGGTGACTGGAAAGGCCCAGGGTGTCCCTGTGGCAGCAATCACAGAGGTGCAGAGGCTGAGGCAGCCCAGGGAGCCAGAGCAGCCTGGGCAGGAGGGGCTGAGCAGTGGAAGGGAGGGGAGGCTGCCCTGCTGACATTGCAGGGGAGGTGATTGGCAATTCTCTGGGGCTCACAGGAGAGGAATCAGGGCAGTGCAGCACTGCTGGAGGCTTGGCTTAGCTGCTGTTTGTGTTGTTGGATTTTTAAACTTCATAATCCCAGAGGGGTGTTAGGGAAACCTTCCAGCCAAGGAAAAAGCAAGCCTTGGGCCCATCATCTGTCCCAGAATGCAGAGCAAAGCAGAGCCCATGGCTAGCATGAATTCCGTTGTGTTAGGAGATGGTTGTGATGGGGACTGCATCAAGTTTTCCTACAAGGGATGTGTCCTGGTCCTTCAGGTGCTCCTCTCTGGGTGCATTTGCTGTTTTTTGTATTTTCATCCGTGACTGATAAACCATCCTCTGTCAAAAATGCCAGCATGGCCTGTGCATGGGGAGAAAGGGATCCATGGCAGAGAATGTGGCTGTCATGACCATAAGGGTGGCTCCCAGGCTGGCTGGGGACAGTTCTCCAGCCTGCAGAAACTGCACTTGCTTCTGTGATCTTTCCCTTTGCACAGCTGAGATCTGGGTGGGATTTTCCTCCCAGGATCACCAAGCTTTGAAACACTGCTGGCAGCACAGTGTGCTGAGTGACTGTGCCAAAACATGCAAGTCCTAATCTCTCAGGAGGTTTTTCAGATAGTGTAGGCCAGGAGAATAATGGCATGAAGCAGGAGCAAGGGAGAGAAAAGCATGGTCAGTTGGTTATTTCCTGACTGGTGGTTGTAGAAAACATTATTATTGGGATGCTCTTGAAGGTCCTGAAGCAGACCTTGTGTGCTGATTGTTTTCAGTAATAGAATATTTGTAAAGTCTGAGGACTGGGGCTCCTTTTCATCAAAGCTTTTCAAGGTAGGAGCCTGGCACGAAGCCCCTCTGGCCGTTCCTTTCTGCTGTCCACCAGCCGTCGTCGTTCTCCGCGATGACAATCACGGTGTCCCCCTCACTGATGTCCAGCTCATCCGTGTTCTGAAAGGAGACAGGGAGACAAATGGGACAGCCTGACAGCACAGTGGGGGCAAGAAGTATCTGGTGGGGTTTTTTAAATCCTGCTCTTCATCAGCAGTGCTGGTTCTGAAACACCACACAGTGAGGGATTAAGCATTTTGGCTTTTTCTTTAAAATGCTCAGATTTCCCCAGCCTCCGGGGTGCCTCCTCCTGCACAACCTGATGCTTTTATCACTGGGGAAGTCCAGAAAGGGTTAAACACCACTCTCCTAAAGCAGCTCACCATGACCTGCATAGTCTGCAGGTGTTGCTAAATAGAGCACAGCTTAATTCCTAAGGGGGGTAACAGTGCCTCTGCTAATCCCTGCCTGAAATAGGTCTGTCAGTTCTTTTAGCAGGGGACAGCAGTGACCAGTGGGGGACAGTGACTCTTGGACAGCAGTGACTTTCATCCCCAGACAAATGCAGTAGTTGCAAATAAGCTCTCCCTGAGCTCCCAGGCAGCCATCAGTGTTCAGTGGTGCTGTCCTATTTTCCATAGGAAACCACTTTGCTGCCTACAGTGTAGAAAATAGAAAACAGCATAAGGGAGGCTTCCAGAGATGTTTGAGGTGTCAGCTAAAACTGAATTTAATGCACCTGAGTCGGTAAGAATGGACTCAAAAAATGAGAGGCCTCAGTGTACAATATACTAAAGGTAGTAACAGGCTCTTTTCTCAGCAGGGAATATCCCTGTGTGGCACAGTTTTAAGGGACTCCTGCAGAAATGAGGTGATCCAGTAGTCTCCTTAGGGGAACTGCCATTAGCAGTTGAGGTGCTTTCAACTATGCTTGCATGAAATTTCATGTAAATAATAAAAGAAAGTTTAAAATTAAGCAAAAAAACCCCAAACAACCCAACATCAAATAAAAGATGTTGGAATACTGCTGTACCTAAGGGAAAGTGCTCCTTTTGAGCTTTTTCTCTGTTTTCATAATTTATCTGGCATTTATCTATTTTGTCACTGTCACATTTCTTCAATGTTGGTGGCAGGTCCCTGGTGTGAGGCTTTCTGCACTGAGACATGAAACATCCTGGATGCTGTTTCTTCTGCTGATCTAAAGCCAATAAAAGGAACCTTTAAACTGACATGTAAAACAGGAAGGGCTGGAGTCCATGTTCTGGAGTCCATCTGAATTAACAAATATTTATAACCAGTCCATTCACAACCTTTTACTAATGGTATTCTGCCTAGTTAGGACTGGAGTCAGGGAGAGTTCAATATCCCAGTTCAGGATGTAGATTGTTCTCTTTAAGCTGGCAGATGAACCACATCCACTGTGATTCTGCAGCTTGCAACGTGGAAGTACAGGAAGGAATGTCCCTTATGGGATTCTGCCCCCTCCAGCATGGAGAACCAGTGTGCTAAACTGGAGCAGGACAGACCATGTCCCTGGCTGTAAGATGACAGTAATATCTCCTTCACACAATTTACACTTCCAGGATGTTTCAATCAGCATCACTTATTTTAAATGTGACTCTCTGAAGTGTTAATTTTGAGGCCTTTTTTACCTGGGCTGTGTAGTCATAAAGCACTCTGTAGTCCTGTGATGATGTGATCTCAGCTTTTTCATTTACAAAGATGGATGCATAGACTCCTTCTGTTCTCTCTGCAAGGGGGTGGGGGAAATAAGAAAGAAATACCCAGCACAGAAACAAAGAGTTCAGTTGCTTACAAAAGCATGGGATCATATGCAAGACTTCACAAATACAAAGCTTTCTGTTCTCTCCCTGCCTGGAGATGCACACATATAGAAAAGCTGCTGTGAGCTGTAGGTAAATCTTGCACAAAAACTGTCCCCCATTGATGGGATGACAATACACCCATTGAACTTTGTGGGAGGTCAGAAACTAGCTTCAGCCTCAGGTCGGGAAAAAGGTTTCCCCTGGTAAAACACTATCCAAGTCATCCAAGGAGGGAAACACTGATTAAAATGGTTTAACAAGTTGCTACTGGGGGCATAAAATTCTAGCAGTTCCCTGGCTCACATAAGACTTTCCTTTTCTCCTTGAGAAAAATGGGAAATACTGAGCCAGTGGGTCACCAGACATTTTCCAGGGGGTTTTGCAGTTCTCACGTAGCTATTTGTCATGGACATCACTTTTTTTTGCAGATGTTTTGTTTTAATTCAGCTTGTTGTAATTAGGGAAACTTCTCCTTTCTTCCCAGCATCTGTCTGGGGGCTTCCCCTGCTGAGCACCAAGAGAGAGTCTGGGCTCTGCTTCTGGGTGCCCAAGCAGGCAGGGCTGGCAGAGGCAGTTGATTTTAAAGCTGTTTGAAAACAACTTTTTCTTTCGGTAAGAACTACAGTTAAAATGCTTTTGTTTAATATCAAATCAATAAAAATGTCATAAACTGTTACCTTTTACATAGTCAAAATACTGTGTTTTAAATATCATCTGATAAATTCCTAGTTATAAGGATTACAAGACAGCAGTGTAACTGTGAGGTGAGATGGATATTTGTATTAATAAGCCATGTGCCTGGTGTGTTAAAAATGGTATGTATTCTGTGGGGCTTTTTAGTGGTAGTTATGGTACACAAGGAGAAAACTAATAGCTATGTCAGACTGCTGCTCTGAATGTACAGGTTCCCCCTGCCTAGATGGAAGTTTTGAAGACTCTGTGGATTATTTGGCACTTTAAACTGGGAAATTTGTTAATATACATCCAAGCAAAATTAATTTCCAGACTACTCTTGCCTGCCAACATGTGAATATCTGCTGTAGACTTCTGCTCCATGTCAAAGCCTGGTTTAGCAACACAATCTAAACAAACACATCTGGTAAACTGATTTCCTGCAGAGCATACCCAGAGGAGGGGCTGAAGGAGTGGCAGTTTCTGTGTTGTTTTTGCTGCTCCCATGCAGTAGTCCAGAGAATCTGCAGAACCAAGAGAAGCCAAAACCAAAATGAGTGAACAGGCCTGGGTATGAGCATTCCTTCATCTCAGCTCTGACTCAGCCTTCCCTCCATCTGCTTCACAGAGTAGATGTCATCTCTTCCCATGGCCTTCTATTTTCTTTTATGCTATAGATATATTAATCTTCCTTTAAAAATGTGTTTTTAAAAATGCAGCAGACTATTGAACCATCAGCCTTCACTAAATTGTGCATGAAATGCAGCAGATAATATTTTTTTTGTTGAGCCAAAGGCTCATGGTGTGAAACTCCAATTATTCCACAATGTTAAAATGATGAAAATTGTCAGTTGCTTATAGGAGATTAACATCTCTTTGTGTTTGAGGAAAACCCTGATACAATTTAAAATACAGAGCTTGTGTAACAAGCCTTTCTAAAAGCTGTGAGTTTAAGTGAATTTTTATTTTAATCTATCCCTAGTTATTTCCTATATCACAGCTGGGTACTGAAGACTAAGCAAAGTGAGAAAATGGATTAGGATTCTCAAGCAGAGATAGAAATAGCATTGCATGCTTAAGGCATATTTAAAGGGCCTGATTTTTCAGCTAGTGAACATTCAGTTTTTCTGGAAAATGGATTTCCTCTCTCAAGAGTTCCTGAAAGACTCAGGCTGAGTCTCTCCAGGCTCCTTGCCCATGCTGCTCACAGTTGTGCTCTGAATGGCAGGACAATTGTCTTATGTAACTGCACAGGATGCAGCACTGAATTCATTATTAGAGAAGATCCAGTTTCCAACTGAAAAACAAAGCCCTGTGTACAACCCTGAGCAGCTCCCTGGCAAGCCTGGACCACATTCCAAATGGGAGATCACTGCCTGCTCCTTGTCCTTGCCATGTCATAGGGCTTGTTAAATTTTAAATCTCTTCTGCTTTAACTGTGATGCCCTCCCCACTGTGAATTTGCCATTTTAGTATAAAATATTTAAACCAATAGAGGCACCATGCTCTTCTGCTGTTATGACTGCATCCATGTTCTAACATTTACCAGCAGAAAGGGATCAGAATGAGGAAAATTGCCTCCCTGATCATCACAGTTTTTCCATCCTGTGTTTTCCCCCTTGGATCCTGACAGAGCAGCTCTTTGTTCTGCTCAGCTGAGTGGTGCTGTAAGCATGGAGGAATGGCCCCAAAGGAAAGCTCTTCCAGCCTCTGCTCCCAGCCACATTCACCTTCACCCTCCCTGGAACAAACTGGTTTTGTTGCCCTGTGCCCTGACTCAGTAGCAAAGAGGAAACTCTGGCTGCTCCCCCCTGCTGGCCCAGTAATTGTGTGATGAACTCATCCCCTGTCCCTCCTCCCACTGGAGGGACGCCAAGATCACTCCCACTGCATTTCAGTACCTTCACTTCTTGTCTCAAGTCACACTCACTGCTGCCTCTTGCTACTCTGGGGGAAGCAATGGCTTCCCAGTGGTGTTTAGTGCCCAGGCAGGGCTGCTGCTGCGGGAAGGGACCTCTGGCCTCACCTCTTGATCATGCCACAGGCTGGGCTGGGGCTGGGGCTGCAGCTGCGCTCCCGGCTGTAGTAGCTCTCGTAGCCTATGGCATCTGCACAGGGCAAGAAAAGCAAAGTGTTCAAACAGGAACCACTGAGAAAACTCTGTTTGCTCCCTGCCACAATGTGCCCTGGGGCTGCTGGAGCAAACTCAGGGCAGCACCTGCCTGCCCTCACCTGGGTTATAGATGGATAATGAGATGATTGGCTCTTGCAATTAAGGGCTAACTATTGTGTGAATATTAGGAGAAGCTTTAGTGATGTACAGTTATGTTATTGTAGTTTAGATGTCCTCTGTTCTCCTCATAGTTCCCTTTCCCCCCTGTATTGTTGCCATCAGACAGCCAGGGCTGTCTAGCACAGGTAAAGGAAGGCTGCACAGGTGTCCCTTGCATGGGGCAGGTGGGAATGGAAAAGCCTGGGGGTGCTTAGGGGCTGGGCATGGCAACATCTGACCTCCAACACAGTTACAAAGCAGTCTCCATTGATAAATAGCACAGAAGAGCTGACAGACAGACTTTGGAGGGCCAGGGCTGGCTGATGCCACCCCCAAGGGTATAAAAGACTGAGCACCCATCTTGAAGATGAGCTGGCTGCATGGTATGCATGAGGGGCAGTTCCCAGCACTGCAGCTTTTTCCTAATGTAGTCCTTTGTTGTCTTTTTGTTAAGGTTTAATAAACCTCTTTAAATTTTCAAAGTGAGCAGTTGTCTGTCACACCTGGAATGAGGCTGGAGCAGCTCAGGGGAACTGAGTGGTTCCAGTGGCTGTGAACAGCCATGGCCCTGGTGGCCAGGCACCCAAGGCCCATTCCAGGATCTGTGACTGCCCTAATGAGGAAGGCAGTTTCCTCCATGGCTCTTTCTTCTGTGGCCTCAAAGCTCAGGATTTAAGGGGGCAGAGTATGGTCACTGAGTGCCCTAAACCGTGTTCATGACAGAATTTGCTGCAGCGCATTTTGTTTCTTCTTTCCTCAGTCAGGAATTTTTGCCGGAGCTGCGGATGTTTCTGAGTGTTATTGCCTGCAGCAATAACGAGCAATTTCCTGGTGTTTGCTTGTGTGTTTCCCCACCTTTCATACCTCCCCCATCCACCTCCTGAGAGCTTATTTGCTGTTTACCCAGAGATATTTGGGTTTTGTTCTCTCAAACACATTTAGATTGCAGTTCCTTCGCTCTCCCCTATGGTGTTGTTAAGGGTGAAATTCAGACTGTTTCCAAGTGTAACTTTACAGATGAAATAGTTACAGATGGATTTATTTGTCAGCTCAGAGCTCCCAGGTGCAGTCTCACAGCTGGTGGCCACACAGCCTGCGCCAGTGAGAGCCAAGCAAACACGAGTGAAGCCTGTGATAGTGTTTTATCTCAGCCCTGATAGCAGCACCTTAACAAAGACATTAGACTGGGGCTAAAGGTCCTGTTGACATTCTCACACTGTGTCAGCCAGGATACTGAGCAGAGCAGGCACCCAGAGCTAGAGAGTGTGAAGAATCCCTACAAATAAAACTCACAGTAATTAGGGAGTTTTCTGACCAATTTAAGGGTCTCCTGTTGCCCTTCTGCATTGTCACTTTGGTGCAGTTTCCAGTCTAGAGGGCATTGTAAGACTGGGTAGGAAAGGAAGGGAGCAAGACCATCAGGAAGGTTTGGTCAGGATGAAGGTCTGCTGCCACACAATGCAAAATGACACCTGGGTTTCCTCCTGCCTTTTGCAAATAATAGCACAGATCAACAGCTCACCACGTGCTACAGTGCACACTCATTAGCCAGAGCTGTGGAGAAACTGGGATATTGCTTCCAGAACATTTTCTGTAATTTTCTAGAAGGTGACAAAAATAAACAACAAAAAACCAAGTCAGGTTTTTCTTTGCCTTTCATAAAGCTCTCAAGGGTTTTTTCCACCTACTTCTTACTAGAAATGACTCTGACATGGCCAAGAGCTTTTTGTAGAAATTTCCTAGGTGACTGGAGAATGACAAATCTTAAATAGAAAAAATCCCCAAAAACCTAAACCAAGAAACATCAGCTGAGAATTACACATTTCTTAGTATACAGAAGGGGTTTTATACTGTTGCAAGGCACAGTTCTCCTTTCCGCCACTGAAAATGTAATTTTTCCTGGATAAATTCCTTTTCAGTGAATTTAAATCCCCTATGTGAAGAAGAATAAACTATAGCAGCAAAATGGCATCCAGTGCACTAATATCAATATACTAGTTTAAAAAAAATCCCAAAAATCCCATTTTTTAGCCACCGTAAGAGTAATGGCAAAAAGGCTGAGTGAAAAGCAGGCCTCAGATAGCTCAGTGCTGAGTTAGTGGCAGCACCCAGCTCTGCTGAAGAAGAGCCTGGGGTGCAATTCCTGCCAGCTTTGAGCTCTGCAGTGAAATCAAAGGGGTGGAACTTGTTCTTGTAGGAGATAATTATCCCCAGGGATCAGGCCCTGATTTTGTACCTGTACAACTCCTAGCATGAAGGGCTTTATGTAACTCTCTTGTGTTGTCTGTTGAAGTACAGGTGTGGTTTGTGTCTGGCCATGTGACACATCTGACAACTCCTTTCCTGCAGGGTGTTTGGAGAACTCCTACCCTGGAGCAGCAGGTTTTCATTCTCCACCTGCTCTTGCCTCATGCTGGGTCAATCTCCATTTCAGACCAGAGGTTTTGAGCACTGAAGTCAAGGAAAAAGCAGCTTTGGCTTGAATGGCCAGAGCCTGTGAGCCTGACAGCAGTTCCCTGTGCTGGGACAAAGCCAATTTCATTCAGAATTTCTCCCAGCCAAAGTCTTGGCTTATGCAAACTTCCAGAGAGCAGAAGATTTGTTATTCCCCATTGGGCATGTGGAACAGAATAGAAAACTTCTCTGTGCTGTAAATGAGGAGGCAGCACCTCTGCCAAGGGGACACTGGGGTGCAGTTACTGGTGAGGTGGCTCTGTCTTGTCACACTGCAGGAAGTTGAAGTTGCCATTTCTGCAAGGCAATTTGCCACCTCCTTAGCAGTGTCAATTCAGCTGTACTGTGAAATGAGCCTGGCTCCAAAGCCAAAACAAGTTTTTTCTTCCTTGGAGGGTTATTTTTAATCTGGATCATTCTGCTATCCCACTTAGAGCATCACTCAGGCAGTGATGGCAGCACGGTGTGGGGGAAGTGAGCTATGGCAGGTGGGAATGAAAAGTTGGAGCAGGAATTCCTCCAGCTGGTTTCACCTCCAAAGGACGTGTACTGCACAAGCCATCTGACAAGATCAGTAGGAATAATTACCTGGAGGTTGTGTTCCTGTCATTTTTGTCTTAATGAAGTAGTCTATGTCTGACTCTACAACACAGTTCTCCAAGCTGACCCGAACCTCTTCATACATCTACAAAACAGAATCCAAGAGTTCAATTTAACTTTTAACATTTCACATTGAATTAATAAACAACGCTATTGTAGTAATTGTCCCCTTAAGAAACACTTTATACTTGGTAGATGTCTGACCTGGCTGCTCTTCAGCCTGCCCCCTGTACCAATATTCTTGTAAACACCCCTATTTGTGCTCTGGATGGTCTTTAAAGAGAGCAGGACAAAGGCAGTCCAGAACTCTTCAATAAAGAAATTAATAGCAGGAAACAGCCATTCAAAGTCAAATCTAGTGTATTCTTTACATCTTCCACTTTTGAGGCCATGACTGGATGCCTTTTTTGAAATTGAGTCAGAGCCCAGGTACACTGAGCAGTGTTTTGGGAGCAGGGAGCATTTCCCAGCACACCAAGGAGTGCCACCAAGTGCCACAGCCTGCCTGCATGCAGACATGCATCTGGATGGCATCTGGGAGAGCAGGAGGGAGACATTTCCCTGCAGGGCAGGGCGGGCTGTACCTCATCATCCTTCACACACTGCAGGGACAGCTGGTTGCAGTGCACCCACAGCGAGTTGCGCAGGATCGTGATGCGGTCGCACTCCTGCAGCTGGAAGACCTAAAAGCAAACAGGAAACGTGATGGAGC
Organism: Molothrus ater; assembly: GCF_012460135.2. Classification (NCBI taxonomy): domain Eukaryota; kingdom Metazoa; phylum Chordata; class Aves; order Passeriformes; family Icteridae; genus Molothrus; species Molothrus ater. The sequence continues at coordinate 4,254,754 of NC_050490.2, forward strand.
TTTGTGGTATTGAGTTCTTGGTTCTGCAGGCTGGGACAGGGCTGGGGATGCAAACCTGTGCTGAGGGCACCATGGTAAAGGATGTTTTTTCAGTTGGTGGAGAAACTACATCTACTGTTCATGCTCAAAAATTTGTTCTAATTGGTTGCACCAAATTCAAGTTCTATTTTAGAGACAAAAACAAAGCAGGGGAGAGGATTCCAGATCTGGATTTGACTGCTACCTCTGCTGTTGAGGATTTCAGAGGCAGGGTCCTGTCTGCCCATCACACTGAAATCTGGATGTTTAACAGAGCAGTAGAGTACTGGCATGAAAGGATTGTATTTATGTTAGAGGTAGAGGCAAAACTCAAAACTATCCACCTCTGCCATCTAAAATGCTGCTGTAAACTTTTCTCTTTTGAAAGTACTTGGGGCTCTCTGGAGTTGACTATCAAAGGTTACTTTTGTGGTAAAGAGAAGACGATTTTCTGTCTTCAGAGTTATTCCCTTCCTTTATCTGTCTGGCTTCCTCATGTTGCTGCACTGCTTAGGGAGAAGGAAGGGAGAGAGAAGTGTGAACTGATTTGGGGGAAGAGGCAGATAAGCTCTTTCTTTAAAAACTTGAAAAAAACCAAATCACCCTGATCTCTACGTTGTACTGTTAAAAGTAGAACAAAGTTTTGGTTTTCTATGAGGTGTGAAAATCTCAGATGCTTCCAGCCATCTGTCTCCATCTCTATTTGCTAGTAATTATGTCCAGAACACCACAAATGTATACAGCATTCAGTAGAACACTCAGTTGGGTATGCTTCCTGCCATCTAATGACTTACCAAGTAAAGAAACCCAGAAAAAGGAATCTGTTAAGGGAGCAAGCTGCTGTGGGGTCTGGTTTCTGAGAGTAAAGGTTTTAAAGAGAGCCTGCAAGGTGGAGGATGAGTATTTGGATGCTCATTCTGAACAGAAAGCCTGTGGCCCTCGAGGCTGCTGAAACAGCACCAGAGCCAACAGGGAATTTTCCAGATAAATGGTGCCCTGTCAGGAAATGCAGTTAATCCAAGGAGGAACTGTAGTGACTCTGGCCTTTCAAGCCCTTGTCAGCACCCAGAAAAGCACAGAAAAGCCAGAAAAGCACAGCTGGGTGCTGTGTTTGACACATCCCTGGTGCTGCTGGAGAACCAGGGCATTCCAGGACAACGTGGCACAGCCCCTGTGACAAAGGCCACCCCAGAGCTGCCACTTGCCAGGCAGCACTTTCAGGCTGTGGTTGTCCAGCACTCAGTTACAGACCCAAGCAACCCCAGCACTTCCAGATTCCCCACTATGCAGCCACAAGTGTAGGATTTTAAGCTGCTTTTTGTACTAATTGCTAGTTTAAAAAAACCCCAAAGAGTATCAGTTCTTCTCTTTACAAGCACTTTTAAAAGAAGGCACTGAAGATGCCCTTGCTTTATGAGTGGCTGTTTGGATTAAGCAGTGGTCACAAGCTCTGTGGGCTGGCCAGGATTTAGCTATATGGGACAAAAAGAGTGTGAGGTTGTGGAATGCTTCACTGGTTTGTTGGCTTTTTAAGAAGAGAGAAAATATGCATCTTTGGAAGACTAAGGCTTGGCATAATATCTGTGGAAATGTCTGTGCCAGTTGTGGGGCTTTTCAGTCCTCTCAGATAGGGAATATTTAAGAGGAAGCAGGGAACTGGAAATGTATCCTCCTGGCATTTTATTTTATGTGGAAATAAAGCCTGCAACAAGTAAATATAGCAAACTTTAGCAGATGGGCAAATGTACTTGAAGAATTACTGTGATCAAATGAGTGGCTGATTTGGATGCCAACCAGTTCCTGTAAATTGTTGTGCAAAACTTAATAGCCAAGTGCAAATCTCCTTGTCCATCCTCAGTAAAATGGAGACAGAGACTTCTCTACCACTGCCTTTCAACTGAAAGATTATTTCATTGCAGAGGACAAATATTCTTGCAGGTGAATTCAAAGTGCTATAAACATGAAGAGTGACTGGGGTATGTACCAGTTCATATATTGCTCCACCTCTCCCACCTCTGCACTTATTCCTCTCCTTCATTTTTACATAGCTGTGCTGACCAAGCAAGGAGAATGTCAGTGATACAGGAGCAGCTATGTCTAAACAAACTCTAGTTTTTGCAGTAATTTTGCAAAGACCTCTGTTGGAACTCCACATAAAGCAAACAGCAAAACCCTTGGGATGGCATTTCAGGCCTTAGACTGAAATCTTCCAATGGGATAAAATAAAGAGTGTGCAAACACCTCTGCAGAAGTCAATGTTTACCTCACAGGTTTTGATGTGTTCCTGCTCCCACTCTGTCCTGACCTTATCCAGCTGCTCAATGTTCTGCTTGTAAACGTTCTCTGTAAACACAGAACACAAACCCAGCAGTCAGGGAAAAAGTGATACAGCCTTTTTCTCTTTCCTCCTATTGAGCCTTTCCTGTAATTTCCTATACTTCAGGCCTGTGGTTTGCTTGAGTATCACAAGGATATGTGAGCTTGGGACTGGTGGGGCACAATAATTATTGGGTTTTTTCTTTGTAGCTGTATACTAGAGTAAGGATTCTCTCAGTATGGTTTGCAGGTCAGTTATAAACTGTATGGTAGGGATAACACAATTCAGAGATGAAGAGCCTGGACCTTGCTTGGGCACTGAGCATCCTGAGGCTCTCTCCATTCCCAGCCAGCCAGATGAGCCATGTGATCTGGTGGAAGCTGTTCCATGGCGAGGGAGGCACAAGCCAGAGCTCCTGAGCCAGCTCAGGTTGTGCTGGCCTGTCCTGCTGGCCATACACACGTTTGTGGCTGCACATCACTGCTGTGCTCATGCCCATGGGCATGGGGGATGGGATTTGGGCTCTCTCAGGGCAATTTGAGCTCTACTGTGCTTTCAGACTTGCTTCAAGAAGAGCTTTTCTTCCCTGGTGGAGTCCCTAAAGGAAGTCTTCTGTAAATTCTTTAATGTAAACAGGACACTGGCATTTCCACAGAGGGGAGTGTCAGTGACTCTCAGGTTGCTGCTCTTTCATTAATATTTGGGCAGGTGACTCTGGGAACCCTGGCAGCCTGGGTGATTTGGATGTGCTCTATCAAAAGCCTGTGCTGGTAGATCTTTGCTGAGAAGACTCAGTTCAGCTGCAAACAGCATCACCTGCTTCATTTGCTGCATCTCTGCATTGCTTGGCTTTGTTCTGGCTCTGAAACAGAAAAAGAAACACCCCAAATTAACTCCTGACATATTTTTCCTTCTGCCCCACTTTGTTGTGCTGCCTGCTCTCTTTTCCCCCCTAGGGGAAAGGCTCTAACTTACAAGAACTTCCTGGCTGTCCCCCCTTCATGCACAGTTCTGCTGAATGGAGAAGGGACCAGGATTTCCCAGGTGCAGCCACAGGTGCAATGACTTCAAGGGAAATCTTTCCATTCAGACATCCCTGCCAGAGGAGCTCAGAGCCAGGGTGATCCAGCCTGAAGCTGTGCCTGCTGGCTGAGCTGTTTTTTCTCAATTGTTTGATGTGCTTCTCTAATAGATATTTATAAGCAGAAATAAATGGCAGTTAAAATTCTTCATCTTTCAAGCTCCTCATGTAATACTCAGATGAAAAGCACACAACTTTTAAAATACTTTGCAAATGCCAGATTATCTCCCACAACAACTCAGAAGCCTAAAAGTGAAATTCACTCTAAGTAGAAGTCCTCTGTTTTAAAAACCTGCAGCTTTCAGCAAATGAGAAAACAGCCATCAGTGACAGGTCTGTGCTCTCAGGTCCTTCTGCACAGATGGGGTGACAGCACAGTAATGCTCTGCTCTAGACGTCAGGGCCATGCATTCTTCCTCCTGCCCTTGCAGACAAGGCTCAGGTAGGGGCTCTTATGATCATATTCCTCACCACAGCTGGCTGGGAAATGTGGAGTAAGCTGGGAATAGAAGTTTCATTCTTATTTGCTTCCTGGCCCAAACTGTTTGCAAATGCTGAGCAGAATTAAACAGCTTGAGCTGCCTCTGTGCATTCCCAACGTGCTGGCACGTTCAGGGAAGAACTGGCAATGGAGCACCCTGGGATCCTTCTGCATGGAAGGAGCTGGGTCAGGTTTAGCTGCCATTGGAGCTGTGAAATGTTTGGTGTCATTTTGGCAGGGCCAGGATTCCATCCCCTCTTTGCAGTTAAGCTGCAGGGGTTTGCTTATCAAAGATTAGGGAATGCTGGAAATAAAATGTAAAGTTCTGATGCTGTTTTTAGAGTCTCCACACCACCAACTCCCTCTCCTTGAGATGATTTTTGATCCTTTTTGCTTACACTGCACTGGTTTTTATCGAGCCAAAGGGAGTTCATTTATTTTGTTTTCTCCATCTGTTTCACTGTAAAATGTTCCCATTAAAAGTTAGTGAATTGTCAGCTGCAAGTATCAAGACGATGCAATGAAGGACTGCAGTGCCTTAATTTCCAACGATTTATTTTTGAGTCTGTAAATTTAGTTGAAATTAAACTCACCATGAGGAGGAAAATGTTGAGGAAAAAGATGCATTTTAATGTAAGATGCTACACCTACTAATTGTAAGAGACCAAAAGGCAAAACTAACTGCATGACATATTTTTGACTTGTTTCTTTTTTGTAATGAGTAATTTCAGAAAAAAATCCCATTCAGTTTCCTTTCAGGATTCATAGAGCAATTGGATCACAGCCTGGTATAAATTAATTAGATAACTTCATCCCTTCCCAGAGGACTCTTTGAGGTTAATTTCAAAACAAAGCCCCTGGCATCCTGTAGAATGGATTAATTGTATTCTCTTGTACCTGGAGAAGGTAAACCCCCATTTTCCCCCTGGACAGCTGTGTCCTCTCAGGTACCTTTTCTGTTTGCTTGGGGTTGCCTGTGGCGCTGGTGCGTTCGAAGGACTGCTCGGCCTCGTCCGCCTCCCTGCACTTCTGCTCGTAGCTCTTCTTGGACTGGTGCAAAGAGATCACACATTAGGCTCTGCCTGGGGCAGCAAGGCTGGATTCCCCCCAGAGGTGCTCCAGCCACTTCCTCCTCTGCAGTCTGGGGCAGCAAATCAGTGCCCAGGGTGGGCAATAGAAAAAAAATCCCAATGGCACCGTAAGGAGGCGGAAAAATAGAACTGAAACATTGGAATGGGGCTGACAGCACAGATTGAATCCTTTTCCTGCGGCTCTGAAATTGTTTGCTTTGCACAACTGCAACTCCCTGCAGGGGTCAGGAGTGCACAGGCTGCTCTACCACCACTGGTGCCCCAGGTATCTGCCCAGGAGCCAAGGAGAGATGAATTTGGGATCCCACATTCCCGGGGTGGCCTGTGGGGTGGGTTGTGAGGTGCTGCCTTGGCCATTGCTCCAAGCTGTGAGGCAGAGCCACCACCCCACAGGCAACAGTCTTGGGGTAGTTCTCAGAAGCAGGAGAAATCTTTATTTGCACCAAACATCTCTGTATCTTAGAGATGCACTTAGAACCACCACATTTCAAAAAAAAAAAACAAAACCATTTGTACACCTCCAGCTGTAGCACTGACAGATCTGCAGCTACTTTCCTTTAGAGGCAGTTGCCCAATGGAAACCAGTCCCAGCTGCCTGTAGTTGCTGTACCTGCAAGCTTTCCAGATGGAGAGGATTCCTCCTGCCTACAAGATTCCCCCACTGTTCTTAAAATTGTACTTACACACATTGAAAAATTACATTTACTCCTCTAAGCACCCTTGCCTAGAGAGAATGAAGTCCTGTTTGATCTGGGGCACCATTCATCCTGCATTAACCTTCTGGAGACTTTTCAGTGGGTGCAGCAGGGAAGATCAGCTTCCTCCTCACAGCAGGAATGACACCTTTCCTCCCTCACACAGCCTTGCACACTCACACAGCTTTGACCTTTCTTTAAATAGAGGTACATGTGATACAGATTTTCCTGGAGCCAGTTTGCATCAGGAAAGCTGCCCAAGCCCTCCCTGCTTACCTCCATGGTTTTCTTATAATGGGACAGTTTGCTCTTCTGCATCCTCTCCATTGCAGACTCGTACTGTAAGAAACACACACAGGTCAGCATTTCTTGCTTTGGACTTTTCCTCCCCTTTCCAGCAGCAGGATTAGGAGAACCACAGTCAGGGCCTTTCTATAGCCACCTCCCTGTGGGCAAAATTACTTCACTCTGCTTTTGTAAATGACTGGTTTCGAAGTGATACAGAGAGCATCAAAGTGCCAGGTAAAAAAATAGTCCCAGATAATTCTGCTTCAGTGGTTTCCATTAATAGCAGAGAGGATGTAGATCTTCATTGTCTTCCTTGCTTTTTGTTTGTTTGTTTGTTTTCTTAAGGAGATGAAATGCTGCAGCACCCAGTCACAGGGGGCTCTGCCAGCAGAGCTCCTTTGCTGCTGCCAGAGCTTGATCCCACATCTCTGCAGATCAAACCCCTGTCTCACCCACAGGAGCACAGGTAGTTGTCCATTTTCAATCCAAACAATTCCTGTCTCTTGTATATTCACTGCTTCTGGCACCTTTATGCTGAATGGGATTTGATTTCCATGCTGGAGTCATCGGGGCAGGGTTGGGAGGACAGTGCTGGATTCTCTCCATGGTTTTAGCTGGGAGATGCCCAGCTTTATGTGACAGTGAGATATGCTCCTACTGGCAGGGGATGGCTTTCTTCAGGGGGACTTCTGGTCCTGCAATCTTTACATTCTGCTCAGGCAAAACTCTCTCCAGGGCTACCCAGATGCTTGTTTCACACTGGGCACAGTCCTGGGGCAGCTACGGTACAACACAAATCACAGCATTTTGGGAGGCTACCAAAACTGCTGACACCATCCAGCATGTCTAATGCTGGCTTCCTCACATGCTGGACAGAGAAAAAAGCTTATCTAAGACTCCAAAGCAGTTTTTCCTTTTTTTTTTTTTTCCCTAGGCCTCTCTATCTGTTCCCAGTTGAGTTACAGGCTTACAGCTGTCAGCAGGACAGAGCCTCTCTGCACATCCCAGTGGCAAAGGGAATGGGGGACAAACACTGATGAACCTGGTGCCCACTGTCTGTCTTTTAATGCCTCATTTAGTTCATCAGATCACTGTCAACCTCAGATCTCAGTAGCAGCACTGGTTCACCCACTTTCATATTCAGAATTCTTTGCTATTCCAAGTTCCTGTGTGTCAGGGGCTTGTAGACACACGATTTTTGTGGCACTGGGTACTGGTTATATGCATTTTCACCTGTTTAAAATTAGCAAAGAAAGGAATATTTATTTTACTCCTCCATCACTCCATGCTGTCAGAGTGAAGGGATGGTCCTGTCTTTGTCTTCAACCCCACAGACCCAGCAAAGGTGTGAGAGTGGTCCCTGCTGTCTCTATTGAGAGCTATTTTTCAATAGACTTAGGGCTTGATGAGGTCAAAGGGGATGAAATGGCCATAAATATACTCAAATTTTTTATTATATAACATCAACTAGATGCTACTTATTCCATGTATTTGCAATTCAGCATATATTGCTGTTGCATCCAGCATGACATTAATTTGCTTTCATGTTTTAAACATTTGTGTTACGCCTTTAGCTCGTGTTGGAGATTGTGCAGGGTCATATCAAAGAAAAACATCAGCAAGGGTATAAAAAAGAGAAAAGGAAGGATTAAGTTCTTACAGAAATAATAACAACAGCATCTGCAGTTACACCAGAGAGAGTAAAAGGGACTAAAGTCTCTGGCTCCTGAGTTCAGAGCATTACTTTATTTCCAGCTGGGATCAGAAGGAGATTTTTGTTCCACAGTTAGTCTATAGAGGGAGCAGGGCATGCTGGTAATGCTTTATGATCTTTTGCACAACTCCCAGCCTATGGCTGGAGACAGGTCATCAGCACAGCCCACTGACCCAATCTCTTTCAACATTTCTCTAGTTTCTCACCTTTTTTCTTTGCTCCTTCTGCCTTTCTCGGAACTCCTCTATTCCTTTCAGTTCTTCCTTCAGCATTACTGCCAGCTGGATGTGAGAGTTTCCAACATTTTCAATTTCTAAAGCAAATCAGAATTCATATTCAGTCAGTGGGAAAGTCTTTAAAGATAAAGTCACATTTTTTAGGAGATGTTTCTGTGATGTGACTGCTGTATGAGTTGTCAGAAGCACGGCAGCCTTAAAAAAGGTTTTTGTGTTTCTGCATGCCCTGACATCACTGAGGGCTCAAGAACAGAGTGAGTTTCTTCATGGCCCCATTTACCCCAGCTGCCCCCCCCTTCTTTGGGACTGAGGGTCAGGGGTTGTGGTGCAGAGGGAGGGAAGGAGCTCTGGCCTCCATCATCCCTGGGTGTGCTTTGGCCTGGGTGTGCTGCTGGGCTGTCCCTGCTCTTGGGAGCTGCTGCCAGCAGTGGCCAATCATTAGATGGTTGCATGCTGAGAATTTCCAAGGATTAGCCAAGATGGATTGAATTTCAGAGCACCTGGCTGGTGCTGTTTGAAATGGCTGGGAACTGCTCTGCATTTCTCAGCTTCAGTGCCTCTGAAATGGAACCCTGCATTTTCCAGAAATGCTGAACTCCCCCACCCAGGCCCTAAAAATATCTCAGTCCAGCAGCTGCTTTTCAAGAGGGACTTTTGGTGTAAACAGCAGGTGCCAGTGACCAGGTACAGTGTCCTATTGGCTCTCATGGTGCTGCATTTTGTGTGTGTGAAAGGGTTTCATTGAGCCTTGGGCACATTTAGGAAGCTGGTTTGCTGTCAGTGGTTTGCAGAAGAGGGGACAGAGTTCCTATCTTGTGACTGGATCCAGATAAAATTTATGTGATGAACAAGCCATTTTCTTTACCCCCAGACTGAGTAGGCACCCTTTTCCTCCCCTCTTTGCACCACAGCTTGTGAAAGAAAAGCTAGGAATGGTTTAGGGAACAGGATGGACACATTGGGTGCCTGTGTTTCCCAGGTCAGAAGGGAACAGGGAAATACTTACGTTGCTTGAGCATCTCAAACGCTTCCTTCAGTGTGCTGTGGGGCAGAAACAAGACACTGTATTAGTACTGGCTTCTAAGGGTGGATTGGGAATCCAGGGAAAAATGTTTCCCTCAGAACCTCAAAGATCCACATAGAGATAAAACCTGTAATGGCCTCGTAATAAAAGCTGACCATGCTAACAAGCACAATAGCATCAGTCTGCTACCATCAGGAAACGCAATAAAATGCTCCATGAAGCAGGGAATTGCACCTCTCCTTCTGTGCACCCTCTTCCTCCGTCATACTCTGTTTGTGGCCGTGAATGTTTACAACAAAGAGAGAATGTTTTCTCTCTTTGCACCTCGCAGGTAGATACGAATGAAGCGCCTGGGGGAATGGGGGGTTTTGGAGCAGTAACCTGAGGGGTGCAGCGACCCCTGAAAGGTGAAGTAGCCTGAAGGGTGGAGCGCTGCGTGCGGCCCCATTCCCGTCCTCGGTGCCCGGTCCTGCGCCGCAGCAGCGCCCGCAGCGCGTCTGCCGAGCACCCCCGTGCGGCACCGCTGCTGCTTCCCATCCCTGTCCTGTGCACCGCTCCTGCTTCCCATCCCTGCCCCGTGCACCGCTGCTGCTTCCCATCCCTGCCCTGTGCACCGCTCCTGCTTCCCATCCCTGCCCCGTGCACCGCTGCTGCTTCCCATCCCTGCCCCGTGCACCGCTCCTGCTTCCCATCCCTGCCCTGTGCACCGCTGCTGCTTCCCATCCCTGCCCTGTGCACCGCTCCTGCTTCCCATCCCTGCCCTGTGCACCGCTCCTGCTTCCCATCCCTGCCCTGTGCACCGCTGCTGCTTCCCATCCCTGCCCTGTGCACCGCTCCTGCTTCCCATCCCTGCTCTGTGCACCGCTCCTGCTTCCCATCCCTGCCCTGTGCACCGCTCCTGCTTCCCATCCCTGGCTGTGCACCGCTCCTGCTTCCCATCCCTGGCTGTGCACGGAGCTGCGGGATGCAGCCACACTGCCCCAGGATGGGGACACTGCGGGACACAGCCACACTGCCCCAGGATGGGGACACTGCGGGACGCAGCCACACTGCCCCAGGATGGGGACACTGCGGGATGCAGCCACACTGCCCCAGGACAGGGACACTGCGGGACGCAGCCACACTGCCCCAGGACAGGGACACTGTGGGACACAGCCACACTGCCCCAGGACAGGGACACTGCGGGATGCAGCCACACTGCCCCAGGACAGGGACACTGCAGGACACAGCCACACTGCCCCAGGATGGGGACATGAGAGACAGCCCCAGACCGATGTCCCGGCCTGTGGCCAGCGCAGATGCAGCTCTAGAGGCACCAGAGGTACCGGCACAGATGCGATGAGAGGGCACAAGGTGTGTGAGAGGCTTTTCCCGCTGAATAGATTCCTCCAGCTCTGAATGTGCAGGCTGGCAGGGCCTTTGCATACACAGCAGCCAGGGCTGGGTGTGACTTGGAAGATTTTCAGATCTGGAAATGATCTCCTCAAGGCCCAGAGTTGTTCCTGGAAGGAATCAGTGCTGGGCTCTCCATGGAGCCCCGGTGTGCCCCAGGCAGAGCCCAGGGAAGAGCTGGTGAATGAAGAGCCCCAAATCTCCCCAAATCTCTGTACCTGGAGAGCCCAGGAGAGGCTGCTATGAGTTCTCAGCCACGTGCACCCACAGCTGGGCAGGGAAATCTGCATCTCCTGGGCCATCCTGGGAGCCCTACAGGCACAGAAGGATCCTAATTGCCCTGTGTTAATTGTGGCTGGACATCTGTTTGCTGATCAAACATTCTCCCAGCAGGGAGGCTGCCTTGCCAGGAATAAGAAAAATGCACAAATGAGGGGAAAGGTTGGGCCTGTCCTCAGCAAAAACTGCCTGGAAACCCATTCCAGATCTAAGTTTGTAGAAATATGAGGAAGACTTTCAGACAGAAAAGAAGAGCTGCTTGATTTTTTTATCATGTTTCAATTAGATTGTGGTGAATCTCCTGAGATAAGCCAGGGAGAACATTCTGTTTTGATTTTTAAATGGTTTCCTAACAATACTTATACATTTGAAGTTTGCTTTGTAAAATTTAGTCTGGTGTGAAATTTTGATGGAAACTAAATTTTCACACCATAAAGGAAACAAGTAGCATTAGTTTCAGCTAATTAAAAGCTTGGCAGTAAAAGACAAGCTGAATATCAGCAGCAGAGATAACTTTTCCTAATGGATTATTTTGAAAAAATAAATATATACAAGGAATAAAATCTTCTTTTCCAGTCACTAATTTCCAATAGGAGGTGAGGAATGTAGTAACAACTTCATGCCTGAAACAGTTAAATACTGGAATTTAAAAAAAACAGAGGGCAGTTGCAAACTGGACATACTGTTTGCATTCTGTGTTGATTTCTCTTTCTCAGAGACTTTTTTCCCTTTGTTCTTGATGATTCAAGTTATGCAAAAACGGACAGAATTGCTGCAGTAGATAATGAAGAATAGCACTTTCTCAGTTTTTATCAAGGACAAAGGCAATTTGCTGCTTTTTTGGTTTCCAGGCCCCGGAGCTCCCAGAGCAGTTCATGGCCACAAGGCAGCCATGGAGCTTTCTCCTTTTGCTGGCTCTCTCTAAGGCCAGGGGTCTCTGTGCAGTAATGCACCTGGCTGTGACCCAAAGAGGGATCCATTTCTCTCCTGCATGGTCTCTAATGGCCTTTTCAGAAATCTCTGGCCTTTTCTTCCTTGTGTGAAGATTTGTCCAGCCAATTCCATAGCTGCTGACTGCTGCAAGTAGGTTGAAATAGACTTCAGCCATTTTCTTCCTTATTTTTATAATAATTTTCTAAAATCAGTTAATTGGATCCTTACAGGGCTAAAGGGCCAGCAAATATGTCATCATGCCAAATTATACACTTGGGTGAGAATAAATCAATCAAATTTTGACCTGTGGATCCATCAGGACTCCCTTTATGACTCCTGGGCTGCAGCAGCAGTGCTGTAGATTTGCTCCTGGATGTTCTGATTATATCAGTGAAATATTTCAGTGCCTCACAGGGTTTAATGGAAGTGACTCCTGTGGCTGATCTATGAATGAGTTTTAATTCTGTCTGTGCTGGTGTGGACGTACAGCACCTCTTACTGATTGCTTCTGGGTGGGTTTGGCTTTCCAGTGGGACTGATATGGGCTTTACTCTGAGGCATCCAAAGTGAGGACATCTCACTCTCCTGGACACTCTGAACGTCTTTCACCCTCAGTAGATGCTGCTGTTTAGCATTCTGGTGCTAATTGAATTTTTTGGGGTTTGTCCTGTGGCTAAATTAGAAAACCTAGGGTTGAAAACAATTCAAGCACCACTGAAAATTTGATTTTTTTTTTTTTTTTTTAAAGTTGTTCACTTCTGGGATTTTCACATACATTCTGGAAGACTGTTAAATAAACCACTCTGGCTAAAGCCAGAGCTTCAGCCTTCCCTTTGGGCACCCCCACGTGGAGAATCCTGCAGGTGTCTCCTTGAAAATAAGGCTGCACACAAATTCACTCTGTGTGTTTGTTAAACGACTCCCTGTTGTACATTTAAAGATTGGATTTGTCAAAATTAATTCTGGAGGAAGCAGGAGTGCCTGACTGGAGAGGAAGGGAGCAGGCAGAGCCCGTGCAGCAGCCTGGGGGGGGTTTGCCATCTAGTGGCTGCGATGTTCTTACAATGTTCTCAGTCTTGCTTTGGCTTTTTGTGCTTTTTGTGCTTTTTGTGCTTTTTGTGCTTTTGTGCTTGTTGTGCTTTGTTTGTGGACCTTGTTTAGGCTGAAACACTGAGCTGTGCTGGGCAGTCCTCTGTGCCACGGGGACCATCAGGAATTACTCTCATCTGCTTCCCAGCCATCAAAAGCAGAGTTTTGTTTCACCTGAGTGTAATCAGCAGAGCCCTGTTACTGGCAGGGCTTGGGTGACAGCTCTTCTCACCAAGTACACTCTTGCACCACACTGTTTCATCTGTTTCAATTTTTTCAGCCTTAAGTTTGATAGTTTGGGCATTTTTTCGCCAGTACTTTGCCTTTAGACCCTGGGTTAACTGAGTCATTTAGAGAGTCCCTTTCTATCTTGCACACAGGAAGGTAAAACAGGTTCTTCTAACCGGAAAACCACAGATGCTTTTTAATTTTCTTTCTTTGCTACCTTTGCTTGGTGAATAGAAATGTGAAATAACCCCACCTTCCTTTCTGGGAGGTTTCTATTTTGACATTGGTACGATCTATAACGTTCAGTTGTTCTTGCAATTTTCAAAAATACCTTTAATGAAACTGAGAGGAGTCTGTGCCAGATGAGCCCTACAGAGAGCTCCCAGCAGTGCTGTCGCCCCTCAGCCCCAGAAACGTGGAGCCCAACAGCAGAGCTGTGACACCCAGCAGTGATAGTCCCCTCTGAGGCCACCCTCAACATCTGCCTTTCCTCCTGGCACACAGGAACACCCAAAAATTGTTGGTTTACCAACAATTCCTTCTGTGAAGCCCCATGGGGGTAGCAAAGTGTGGGGAGATGCATCTGAAATCATCTGCTCTCAACTCATTCCCACCTGGGGCTGTGTCTGCACTGCAGAACAGAAATGAAGGGGAGGAGTTGTGCTCTTTGCTCTTTAGGAGGTTCCTGAGCACAGCCCAGTCCCAGGCCAGGCTCACAGCACTGTCTGACCTTCTTTAGTGGGCACAAGGCAAAAACACTGAAGAATGAATTTTGCCAGGGCGTTTTCTTGTTCTCAGAGGAGCTCTAAACAGAAAGGCAGCAGCCCTGGCTGCAGCTGGAAGGGCTGGTGTCAGTTCCCTGACAGCTGGGCTCTGATGTGGAGCCACAGGAGCTGTTCTCAGCTGCTCAGAGGCTGCACTGGGCACCAGGCTGGGCTCAGGGACAGCTCTGGCATTTTGTGGCTTTCATGGAGGCAGCAGCAGCCTCTGTGCAGGGCTCCTCTGGTGCTGAGGGGGTTCACATCCACCTTCTGCTGCTTGGACATCCCCAGGTGTGTGTCAGGAGTGCCCTGAGCTCAGGGAAGGGGCTGTGTCCTCACTCGCTCCAGGGCTGGGGGCACACACACATCACCCCAGGCCTTCCTGGGGCAGGGGAGCAAACAGGAAACATCTCCATGTTCTCTCTCCTCCCTGTAAACCTGACATCAAATTAGATCCCTTGTGGCTCCAGAATGAGCTGTGCCATCCAAATCAAAGGTTAAAACAGTCAAAACAAATTTTGTGCCTTTAACATAAGATTAAATTTCCTCACATCTCTCAGAAAGAGAGCAGCACTGCTCAAAAATGCCTGTCCTCATCAGCAGAGAGCTTATCTAGATCAAACTGAACAGGGACTGAGCAGAGGCTTAGGTCCATTTTCATAGTCCTGAAAGTTCAAAGTGCTAGTGTATAAATTCTGGGTGGGTTCAGAACATTTGGGTGGAGAATAAGCAACCATGGAAGGATGTGACCTTCCACACTGACTTTTAGCTTCAGTTCAAAAATGCCTGCTTTGTGTGGAGTAATACACAAGATTTTGTATATTAAGTGACAGATGCACTATTTTTATCCACAGGAAACAGCAATTGGCATTTCATTACAGATGCCCTCACCTCCCACTCACTGAAATGTTCTATTTCAGGCACCACAGAGAAGAGCAGAGCACACATGGGCTTGAAGGAGCTACCCTTTCCTGAGGTCCTAAGGAGGTGGTAGTAGAAAAAAGGGATGAAAAATGTAGGAAATCATATACATGAGAAGAGACAAGCAGAGCAAATGACAAAAATAGCTGTTGTCAGCCTAGGCAGAGTTTAACCAGCTAGTGTGTGTTTGCATCAGTTATTTTACAGAACAGAGTTCCCAGAGGGCCTGGTTTGGCTGAAGCTGAGCCTGCAGCTCAGAACTGGGCTCTGGAGCATTTTCTGCTTTCCTGTTGCTGTGCTGAGGAGCTGCCCAAAGCCACTGCATGGAGATTCCCAGGCACCTTGCAGCCAGAAGGGTGATTCCTCTTAAAGGCACTTGAAGCTCTGCTGAAAATCATCTCCAGTGTGAGAGGCATCATTGCTGTGCACACCCCCAGAAACAACTGCAGCTGTGATCTCAGTCTGTAGCTTGGCTGAAAATCCCAGTTTCTGTACAACCCCTCCCATGTGTGCACCACTGAGAGTACAAATACTGCACTTTAAACTTCAAAGCCTGTAGTTCTTTCTCCTCTGCTGGATATGGTATAAGCTGTCATTTGCCAAGAAAACGTGGCTGTAGGTTTGTCATCACCTTTTTATAATTTCCTTTATGAGTAGAGACTAGGAAATGGTGATGCAGATTTAATTTTTTTAGCTTTAAAAGTGGGGTACCAGGCATACATTGCTTTACCTATTGACTCAGTGGATGCTAAAATGTTTCAGGGCTTCAAATAAGAACAAGAAAACAGTGGAGGCTATTCCTTAGAAAGCTGCTACTGGTGTGGCATCCTGTGAACTTACTGATTGCTATGGCCAGGAGATTATTTAGAAGAAATATCTTTATATGCTTGCCCTGTTGTTCTACCCTTCCCTTGGGACCCAGTGTTGGGGACAGAATATCCAGCTCAAGGCGTTAGTCTGAGCTTGTGTGATCCTTCTTGCAGCCTTAGATTGAAGTGTGTGCATCCTTCTGTGCCTTGGAATGGCCAGGGCCTGTGGCAGGTGCTGAGTGAGAGCTGTGCCCTGGCTGGGGAAGAGGGAAGGAGTTTTTGTACCCCTGCAGTGCTTTGGGAAGGAGCAGCAGCCTGTGCAGTGCTGCTGCCCTTTGGCTGTCAGCACTTGGAGGCAACTTTGACTCCTGAGCTGGATTTGTTTGCTCTGTCAGTGGTATCCAGCACCAGCTGCTTTTAGAAACCCCATCCTGGCTTTTTCTAGAAATAAGAAAAGGTGCAGTGTGTCTGCCCTGCTGGTTTTGGTGCTGTCAGACACATTCTGACCTCTGGGCTCCCAGGGCCAATCCTGACCCTGCTGTGCACAGGAGCAGCAAGCCCTGGCTCAGTCACTGCTGCTGACACTCAGGACAGGCCCTGTCCCTGCTGGCCCTGAGCTCAGAGTGCTCCCACATTCCTGCCCTGGGCACTCCTCAGAGGACACAGCCCCTCTCTGTCCCTGGTCACTGCTGTCACTGCTGGCGCTGGCCCTGCGTGCCTGGCCTGGGGCTGTCCCTGCCAGGCTTGGGCAGAGCTCTCCATCAGAGGGGCTGGAGCCAAGGGAACACCCAGGGATGCAGGAGGATACAGGGATATCCCAGGGATACAGGAGGGCATCCTTATGGCTGCTGCCACCTGCAGCCTTCTCCAAGCAAGAGAGAGTGGCCCCAGAGTTGCTGCTACATTCCAGTGAACCCTCCCTACAATCTTTGGAGTCAGCAGCATATTCCTTCATCTGTGTCTCTGGTGAACAAAAAGGGCAGTAGAATCTATTTATACATTTAGCTGAGTTCAGCAATTGCTCCAGCTGAAGCAGAATCTGGGGAGTGAAGGAGCAAGCCTGAAAAAAGGTTGAAATTGTTTTTTTCTTTGATTCAAACATAAAAGCATTTAAAATATGGGGGAGGCTTGGGAGAGAAGCGTTTTCTGCAGCAATGGCCACTCCCTGGTGCAGTGTGCCACCACCTTCTCCAGGCTGCTCTGGTCCTTGCCATTTACTCATTTGCTTATTCTCTGCACCTTGTTTTGTGCTACCCTGACTGTGCTGAAATATCAACCTCAGCCTTGCAGTTGTTTCTCTTAAGGTCTTCTGGGAATGTTGTCCTACTGGAAGGTTTGGGGTGTTTGTTGTGGATGCAATTTTTATGTTCCCTTTATAGATTTTTTTGAAAGGATATCAGGTATCCTGATATTATGGGAACTACTGTGGTGTGAATTTCCCAGGAGAAGTAACAGAAAGCCTCAGTATCTGAGATATTTAAAAGGTGGCTAAATTTAAGACTAGAGGATAATAATTTTGTATGAGCAAGAAAATGACTGAGTAATTTAAAATTAGTAATTCCTGCTCCTCTTCCATACATAGCATGGCACAGGAAGGTCTGCAGAAACACCCTGGAAGCTACTTTTATCCTGGTGATTGTCAGATGGAAGTTTTAGGTACAAATACATTGGACTTTAAGAAATACTGCTACCCAAAGCTGCATTTGAAGATGTGAACAGCCCTGCTCAGCCAATCAAGTACTTGTAGCTCTATCAGGACCTAGTATGCTAGATGAAAATAGGAATCCCATAAAGAGGAAACTCTTGGAAAAATGCACTGGCACAGTTGCAGCATAGTCCTTTCAAGCTTTTCTTATTATAAGGAGCACATAGATTCCCTCCCTCAAGTCTCCCTGGAGGACTGACCTTGAGGGCAGAACTGCTGCCAGCAATCAATGTCATAGAAACAGAAATTTCACACTGAGGAGAACACACAGACGCAGAAAATTCAACCATTTTAAGGTATCAAAACCAAACACTGCATTTTCTTGTGTTGTTCCAACCCTGGACAGGCTTTAGTTTTCTCTGAATTTTGTTTGCCCTGGACAAATGCCCTTCACTGTCTGTGTAAATCCTTAAACAATCAGAGGATGCTGGATGACAGAAAGTGTCCTCTCTGCTTCAGACCAGGCACAGTGAGACACTTGCTCTGATAAAAGCATCAGAGCAGAGCTGCTCTCTCCCTGGCCAGGTGTGGGTTATGGAAACAGTAAATCAGCCCCACAGCACAGCTTGGTTTGTGTATTCAGCCTTCCCTCCATGCCAAGCTATAAAATTGCTGGATCAAAGTGGAGCTGGGCCCAAGTCCGAACTTCCCCCAACTTGAGGGGAACTTGGATCCATATCCCAACACTGGGACTTGGCTCTGCTTCTAAATCAAACTCTCATAATCTCTTGAGGAAAGGCAGACCCATGAATTGTCACTGAGCTACAGAAGGGCAGCCCAAGATGCTTGTTGCTGAACACATTTGCTCTGCCTGCCCTGTGTTGCCACTAAAGGAGTTGAGGTGAAGCCTTTCTTTGATCCTGGAATGCTGATCTTGGCCTTTGGGTTGAGAAAAACCCATCCATTCTTAACCTGATGCTTTAATTTCAGAATATTTCTTCTTTTCCTTCCTTTTCCCCCATGAGGTCAGTGAACTGAGGCACCAGGAAGGCAGAAGGCATCTCCTGGCACTGAGGCATCCCTGGGTGCTGCTCAGGGGCCAGGCTGGAGCCCTGGCAGGGAAAGCCTTGCACACTCCCTGGCATTCCCAGCACTCGGGGAGGCCCAGCAGTGCCTGTGCCAGCCTTGCTGTGGCACTGCCTGCCATGGCAGGGCACAGCTCTGGGGTCAAGCTCTCCCATAAAACATGGACAGAAACCACTTGCACTGGGAGTGATAAATCAAGGTGAAAAGGAGACTGCAATTAAGGAATGAGCTATGGGGAGGAGGAGGGGAGCAGGCCCCAGGGATCAATAGAGCTGGTTTGTGTTTAGATTGAGGTCTTCTCTTTCAGGATTGTCTTCTGTGACCCCTCATCTTCATCCTCTGCCACCTTATTACTTGTTACAATAATGACAAAATGTCTCATTATTGCTGCTGCCATCAATAATAGCAGCAGTTTATCAGCAGTGTTTATTAAGTTAAATTCCATACCAATATCTATCTTCCCTCCCAACACAATTTATACATAATTTAAGATAGTAATAGAGGAGACAGAGAAAAATATATGTCATCTTAGTGTATTTCAGTAGTCCCATTGAATTATTTCAAATTAGGTCCCTTCAAAGAGATTTACATTTTGTATTCCTATGGTAAGCCTTTTTTCTGCTGCAGAAGCTGATTTTTGGGGTCTTTGTATTTGTTCTGTCACAGTCTCTCAGTGTTCACCAGCTTTCCAGAACTGTCAAGCCACCATCCCACCATCCTAAACATTTCACAACCTTTTCCATTCTCTTTTTTCCCCTTCACTTGGTCTGCTTTTGGAAGCAAACATTAAACATTAAGAATCTTTAAATAAAAAAAAAAAAAAAACTCAGGAAAGGACCTACTGACAGTTTCTAAATAGAAACTATTCACAAACAGTGAATCCCACTGTGAAGGACTGTGGTGTTTCCCCACTTCCCTGGGAAGAGCTGTGTAATGCACTGAAATGAGTGGTTGTGACCTCATCCACAGGCAAAACACAGGAGTCTGCTATTTCTTCCAAAATAATTTTGTTTGCAGTAATAATAAAAGAATTCCTTACTTGATTTCTGTTTGTCCTCCTGCTTTTCGGGCTATTTGAACCAGCTCTTTCCCATATCTCTCTTCTGCTTGTGCTCTGTTAAAAGAAAAACTTACTCAGTTTCTCTTAGTGGTACCAGGATCACATTTACACAAATCCTCTAATTGTATTTGAGGTGCAAAACATCAGAAATGCAACTTAGTTGATTTCTCTATCTCCTCAATCCTAGTGCTGTTAGTTAACCTCTGAAATGCTTTGGGTAAGTTATTTCTGGAAGAAATGAGATAAAAATGAAGCCCCTCTTCATGGCTTTGATTCCTGTGGAATGCCATGTTCAGCTCTGCCCCCAGAACATGAGTTCGTGGGAAGAAGGAGGTGAACAGAGATGAGATGAAGGTGTTCATAACAGAACAAAAGGAACCTAAAAATGATGGCTGACTCAATCCATGAAAACACCAGCTGTGAGAGCAGTGAAGAGCAGGTTCCGAAGGATCCATTCAAGAGATGTTGGGAATAAACGGGAGCCAGGGGTAGCAGGAGTTTTTCCATCCTTTGGAAAGATGAGGCACTGCTGGAAGGGCTGCCATGGAGGCTGAGGACAGAGGAGCCCTGGTGGTTGTGTGGTGAGGCTGGGGCAGCTTTGTGGAAGGGACAACCTCACCTAATGGGGAACTGTAACTGGTGACTCAGGACAGTGGCTCTGTTTCTATGGTTAATAAAGAAATACAAATATTTCCTTTGCTTTCCCTTCCCCTAGCACTGGAGGAAACTTCTATTCTCTTTTAAAACAGTATTTGTACAAAATGCATTACTTCCTTTCTCCTGAGTGCAAGACCAGGGTGGAGCCAAGCTGTCAGTCTTGCTAAAAACTATGGAATGGTCAATAATAAATAATGAACAGAGAGCCTGGTGCTAGCACCTGCGGGGAGGGATGATTTTGTTTAGGGTCCAGTTCTCAAGAGCAGTTTCAAAGCATTTCAAACGGTTTTGGCCTGAAACTTGGCACCTTAGAGAAACATACTCTTTGTTCAAAAAACGAATTTGATGTGGGTGCAAGGCCCCACAACCCTGCTGGGTTTTAGTCCCATCAGTCTTCCCACTTGGCCAGGAGGTGCTTGGTCTGCCTTTGCTGAGTTCCAGCAGTTTGAATGCTGCTCTTGCAGCTTTGCCCCGTGGCAGCTGCTGGGGTGGGTTCCTGAGAGGGTCCCATGGCCCCTCCTGCTGCCCCTGGCTCTGGGAGCAAATCCCCATCTGCTGGAGCTGAGGCAGGCTCATCCTGGGACTCTCCCCAGCCCAAGGAGATGTGTCAGGCACTGGAGCAGCACTGCTGGCCCTGCAGCAGGAGCTGAGTGTGCCTGGCCTCTGCCCATGGCTCCCAATGCATGTGCTGCCCTCCTGCACTCAGAACTGCTGAGTTGCACTGGAGTCTTCCTACATCACTGCTGGCATTCCTGTTAGAGGAACAGGGTGCAAAATATGGTGACAGGCCATGCAGAGGCACCACTTCTTTTTCATGTTAGATGAGTGAAATTCCATCAAAATGGAAACATGCTCCAGACACATAATGCTGCAGAAGAAGAATAGATTGTCTTCTGATTTCAGTATCAAGAAACACTTCTGAGTCAGAGGCTTTGCTTAGTGCCAGTGCCTGTGCAGCAAGAGAAAATTACTCCAGTAATTACTCCCACTTTGCTTGCTCAGTACACAAGTATCTCATGGGAAAAAAGCATGGCCAGCTTTTAAGCCAGTCCCAGCTCCTGAAACCTCTGCATGGATGGGACTGGACTAGCCCAGGGTCAGATGAATTTCACAGGAGGCTGACACCATCTCCATCTCTTCACATGTGCTGCTTGTCCCACTTTACAGCACTCCTGCACACAGCTTCTCGGTTTCCCTGCAGCCATTCAGAGATAGGACATACTTTGTGTTTTAACCCTGGGCTTTGTTCTGGAATACAATTGCTTTCTCACTCCCAAACCTCTTAGGCCTTTCTCTGGGCCAGTTAGGGGATTTGTGGTTGGAAAACTGATGGAGTGTTAGTGTGGCCAGGGCCAGGGCAGCTGGCTTCAGGGCTGCGGGAGCCCTTGTTGAAATTCCAAGGTGAAGCACATGGTATGGGCAGCCTCTAGAAGAGAGATTCATCCCATCCTTTGATCTTCTGCTGGGTCATTCCTATGAGTGACGTGAGACTGAGCTGAAACAAACATCTGCCAGCAATAAACTGGAAATCACATCTTTGACTCAGTGCTCACTTCTCGTCTCCTGTTCCTCCCCCCAGCAGGCATGTACCCACACGGGCACACACACATACACACGATCTCTGCAGTGTCCTGGGATGTGAAAAACCTCATGGAAATACTTGCAAAATGACTGTACATGTATTTTTTCTTCTTTACAGAAAGAGCTTTGTGCCTCCACAATTAACCAGGAAAAACCTCATCCTGCAACTTTCAGAAGCCTCTGCAATATTTTGGAAGGAGCACAGGCATGTGCAGCATCCAATGCAGAACTGCACTGCCCAAGGCCTGCAGTGCACTTCTGAGCTCTGTAGGGTTTGATATTGTATTTGCAGAGAGCCCTGTTGCAGGGAGGAATGATGCATCTGACTCCATGTTCTCAGAAGGCTCATTTATTATTTTATCATCTATATTATATTAAAGAATACTAAACTAAACTATACTAAAGAATACATAAAGGATACTTACAGAAGGCTAAAAAGATTATAATGAAAACTCGTGACTCTTGCCAGAGTCCCGACACAGCTTGGCCCTGATTGCCAATGAGTGAAAACAACTCACAGCAGAATCCAATGGAACAATCACCTGTGGGTAAACAATCTCCAAACACATTCCAGACAAGCAAAACACAGGAGAAGCAAATGAGATAATTATTGTTTCCTTTTTCTCTAAGGCTTCTCAGCTTCCCAGGAGAAAAATCCTGAGCGAAGGGATTTTTCAGAGGATGTGAATGCCACAGTATGAGGCCCAAAGGAGCTGTTTTAAACACTTGCAGCTAAGCTGCCATCAGGCAGATGTGACTTCAGGATGGTGTGATGTGTTCCAATACCACAGTCTTCCACTGGTGGTTGAGAAAAGCAACTTAAATAGCTTCAGCTTTTGATGGGAGACTTCACAGGTGGTGAAACAGCCACCTTTGAGTCTGACAACTCACACCCCCTTGAAAGTACCAGGGCTTTAAAATCAGTCTTCAGAAAACCCCTAAACCCAAAAAACTAGATGGGGACAGCATGGGAAGAAAAAGCAGGAAGGCAGAGCAATATTCATAAGGGGACAGTGCTGAGATGAGCTGCTCTGAGATGCCTGCTGGATAAATAATCCATGTTTGTGTGGTCTTTCCTACATGTCACACCTGAGTACGTGTGTGCTTCGTGCTACATGCTGAAACTGCTGAAACCACCTAAAAACAGAACCAAATTTCAGAGCTGTTTTTCTAAGTCACAACTACAAAAATGAATGGCAAAGGAGCCAGAGAAGCAGTGTGATACATATTTTCTCACCCATACAATTGTCAGCTGTCCATAGTTGCTGTTGAGAAGCAGCAAGAAGCACATAATCAGGAGCATGAACTACAACATCGTTACTCAAAGCCTGCTAAGGTTGGTGTACAACAGGGGCTGGTTTGGGTGTCTGGGTAAGGCTTTAGGTAGCATTTTATGTAGCTTTGTATTTGAAAAAAGGTCTCATTTTTGGCAGGAAACTGAAACAGTGCCTATGGCAACTGCATGTTCAAAGAGAAACAAAAATGTGCAAGTCATTTTTGCCCTGCAAAAGGGGAAACTTAAAAATGTTACTTGTGAATGTAGGTGCTACTATGTACTTCTGGACCCATAACGAGGGGTCTTAGTGGAGCTCTGGGTTTCTGACTCTTTCAACCTCTTCCCTTCTCAAGTCTTTGAGATTTTTATTGGTCTACCTTCACATCACAAGGCTGGGATTCAAATTATTCAGGCTTTTCTATGTAAGCTCCTAACAATACCAAACTGAGAAACAGCCTGCTATTCCCTCTGGATGCCAAATGAGACAAAAAAGGAGGCTGTTCACACTCTGATTTTCATACCTCTGCTTGAGCAAATCCTCCACATCTTTGCACATCTTCTTCCCCTCCAGCAGCCGCTGAACGAGCACCTCGTAGCCAGTGTGGAAGGTGAACTCCTTGCACTGAAGACAGAAAGAAAAAGTAATAGCTGTTCAGCACATGAGTTCCTCTTACCTTAATTCTAATTCTTATTCCTTAATTCCTGTTACCCTGTTTCTAAAAGCAAAGGTCAGAGTCAGCTCAGTACCAATATCAGCCTGTGGGGCGGTGTCTGTGCCACCTGGTCAGCGGTGTTTTCATGGGAGGGCTTGTAGCACAGGCAGACAGGATTTCTGTGTTCTGCTCCTGCTCCTCCCACTGCCTCACAACAGGATCAGGACAAGCCATTTTTCCACAGGGAGCCTGAGTTAACCAGTACATAGTGATAATGCTATTGAAAATGTAGTGGTGAATGTTTTCTGAGCTTTATGTTACAGCATTATGGTAAAATCACAGGCTCTGAAACCATAAAGAGAATGAGTGTGTTCCTTCCCTCAAGCAGTTTATCTACAATACAAGCCCTTACATGTGAACTGAATGCAGTTTATACATCCATCCACTGTCCCCATAGCAGTTACCATTTAATAAATGGGTTACTTTATTGCTTTCCACCACCACTGTGAAGAAGACAGCTGTTGAAGTTTTGGTACTTGGAAAAGATCCTCTGGCAAGCAACTGCTGGGCACTTGAGCTTGTGCCTTTGCTTCCTTGTTGCTGGGACTGGAGAGGAGCAGGGGAGCTCTGGGGATGAGTGGAGGTGGTTGATGGCAGCCTCCACCAGGTGAGGTGCTGCTCACACAGGCCTTGGGGCTTCCCAGGAGATTTGCAGATCTAGGAACAATTTTTTTTTGGTTCTTCAAGAGCTAGGATCAATTTCTGCAGACAATCCTGTAAACCTACAGGCTGTAGTAATATTTCCAGTGCTACAGTCCATTGTTAAAGCCATCACCCCTGAAGAAACAGGATCTCAAGCCCAAAACATTCGTTTTCCTAATGTTTCCAAGGGCAATTTACACCCACATCACAGGAAGGGATCCTGCTGTGAAATAAATGAGAAGCAGCAAGTTTTGCCATTCAGAGAGAAAAGTAGGAAAGGTTCTTGATAATACCCAGGCAATGGACTTAGCACTTCCCCCCTCTCTCTTTTTTTTGAGGACATTCCAATGGCAGAAGGCATCACTGCTGTAAAAAAATTACCATAAATGGGTCCCTCTGCCTGGCAGAAACTCTGGTCAGATGCTCCACAACCAGCTCACACCCCCAGCATTTTAATTGTACATTTTCAGATGCAATCAGCTATCTCTCATAGCTGTGTACACAGCTTTCTTGTCCCAGAAATGCTGCCCATGAGGTAAGTGAAAATATCCTGTGGGTTGGTATCACCACAGCAGTCAGCCACTGCCACAGGCAACAAAGGCAGTGATAAGCTCACTGTGAAGTTAGTCTGCCTTTCTGTTCAAGATCTCTCTTTGTTCAGTAAATGCTAAAACTCAACTGGTGCCTTCCCCCACCTCTTTTAAACTGGCACAGTTGTTACACTGAAAGGATGACAAATTCTTTATGTCTGAGAGAATGCCTATTCAATTCCCTAAACAGAGAGTGCAACCCTAACTTGTTATCAAGCCAAAACCATGCACACAAGCACAGCAGTGTGCTGGGGGCAGCCTGATGGGCTGAGTCCACTGGGAATTTCACCAGACCCCTGGAAACATCACTGCCTGCCAGGTTCCTCTGGGCTGTGCTCCCCTGGCTGGCCCTTGTAGAGAGATTTGGCTCCTAAGGAGAACTCCTACTTCAGACACTCAATCTATCTTCATTTTGGGGGGCAGTCCTCTCAAAATTTGCTTTCTTGTCCTCCTCTGTGTTCCCAAAGAATGTGGAGGTCCTGTTTCAGAAGCAGCAGGGTCAGAAATGCAAAGCAGGGCGCAAAGGGAGCAGCTCTGGCTGTGCCCTGAGCAGCTCGTGCCGCCTGCCCGGGCTGCAGAGGGACAGGAAACGCACAGCCAGGGTGAGACACAAGTGTGAGCTGCTCTGGTCACTCACCCTGGAGCTCTGCTTCTTAATTTCCAACCACAAGGGAGCCATGAATCACTCAGGCCTCAGCTTACTCGCACAAATGTTTCCCTTTCATTTCAACAGCTCTATTTCTTTTTTCACATGTTGTACAACTGCATCTCCTCTCAGCCTCTCCTTGCATCCAAACAAACCTCCTTTGCCCTTTCCTGACATTCTGCTTTGTCATCCCATTGGTTCCCATGTGTTGTTATAGCACTTGTTCAAGGCTGAATAAATCCCTGTTGGACAAGGATGATGCTTTACCACTCCAGTAAAGACCAAGTGATGCTTTGTACCATGGCATTAATGTCAGCTCTCAAAGAAACACTTTTGGTCCATCAGAGGATTGTATTTGCCTTCTTTCACTATCAAATCATAGCAGTGGCACTTAAATGAGCCATGATCTACAGATATATCTGCAAATCTCTCCTCTCCTGCTATTTTATTCAACAAGGTCTCAGAGTATATTGGATTTTTTCGCTACTGATCTCTTACTCCCATTTTGTACTCTGAAACTTTGATTTTTATCTGTTTTCTGTTACCTCACTCTTGAAGGTTATCAGATACCTCCTGCAAAATATTTCATTCTACCTTTTTGTTTCAAGCACAGCTATTTCCAGCCCCTTCTTCAGGTCTTATGGCAGGATCCAGCACCTCCCCCAGATCAGTGGCTTTGCCCATTTTAGAGTTCTTCCCCTGCTTTGTCTGTTCAGCCCTGTTTTGTTTTTATCTAGTGTCTTAAGGATTTCCTGTGTAGCACCATAACTGACCCCACATTTTCTTTGTCAAGACAATCAGACAGCAAGATTGGATCTCATTAAACAACTGTCTAGCCTTGCTAAGCTGTCTCGCCTCTATTCTATTTTCCATTTACCATTTTGTGTTATAATTAGCACTCTCATGGAGTGGTTTTGCAAAAGCTGTTAAGCTGCACTAGTCAGACAGTGCTTGGTACTTCTCAGAAAGGATTTTGCTATGATTCTAAGAAGTAATGACTAGTCAAAGAACTTATTTTATATTTTTTAGAAATTAAAAAATGCTTTAATTAGATAATAAATATAGGCATTAAATGTGTAAAACCTCATTTGCTTATACTAAAATCTAGTTGTTTGGAAGAGGGCAATTTGACTCACCACCAGTAATTTCTCTCATGGCCAGTAAAGGGATTCTGCTTAGTCAAAGCCTGTGTGGCTGTAAAAGAGGATTTAATCCTTGTTGCTAAAAAAGATTAGTTATTCCTCGTTGTCCAACAGGCCTATAATTACCAACAAGAAAGTGCTTGACAGGGATTTCAGTGTTGTGAGCAGAGTTGTGTTGTCCTGAAATTCACCCCCGAACTCTGCACGTGTGCTCTGCTCTCTGCCTGGGGATTTTCTTCTTGTTTTCTTCTTGAAGATCCCCAGTAAAGGAGGGGCAGCCTTTCCTCCCCCCTGCCCAGTGACAAAAGTTGCTTCCCTCCAGTGCAATGAGCAGCACTGCTCCTTCAGAGACAAAAGAAATGTGGAGGGGATTCTAGGACTGGAATCTTATAAACTACTCTATAAACCCTTATAAACTACAACTTCTGTGCTGTAGTTAAAGCAGAACAGTTTTTCCTAGAACACTTGAAAGGAGCCATGGAAGTCTGCAAGCAGAGTTGATGACAGTGAGCACACTGGGATACCCATTCTTCTTTCCCCTGAGGATGAACAATGCTGCTCCCTCCCATCAGCATCTTCCTGTGAGATCTGTGCCTTGAGACTGTGCCCTGTCCCTCCTGGTACAGGTTTTTCCATAGGTAACCACCCAGGCAAATGGGGGGAGTTAACTGTGGCAGAGATGATTCAGGGCTGGCTATGGTTCCTGCAGCCACTAGGGAGAGGCTCTGAGGATTTTGCTTTGGTTATGAAAGCTGCAAGGGAAGACTGGCAGTGTCAGTTCCCTGCCCAGGGGGTAGGAAACACCAGGATTGCTGGGGGGTGACATAATTTCTTCTTACCTTCTGGTGGCACCAAGGTGAGGAACCTTGTGTCTAACTCCCTAAGGATCAGCCTTATTCCAGAACATTCCTCTAAGCCTCCTGCTGCTGGGTGCTCAGAGGGAACTGCAAGGCTTTTTGAAGTACAAGAGTTCACATTTTGAAGTGAAAAGGCTCCTATTGTAATAATATCAAGGAGGAAAGACTAAAATGCTGTCCTCATTACTGAAGCAGCTCTCAATAAATAGCTTTTCCAATGGACTGAACTGAAGCAAAACGATCCAAACCCATGCACAAAGCACTCATGGCACACTCTGCATGTCCAGCTGGTGATGGTCTGCAGCAAAACCATCCAAACCCATGCACAAAGCACTCATGGCACACTCTGCATGTCCAGCTGGGCTGGTGATGGTCACAGTGACATGAACTCATCAGGCCCTTGTGGCCGTGGTGAGGCAACTCTGGGCTTTTCTGCAGTGGCTGCTCTCCTTGGAGCATTCCTAACCATGCTGGCACCTGGCTTGCTCACCCAGGGCTTTGTTTAGAGGCGTTTTACATAGCCCAGCTCAGAGCTCTCCCTGCTCCTGCAGGATGAGCCAGCTTGGCAGCACCTCAGCATCTCCCCAGGGCAGCCTGTGCTGCTGAGGCTGTGTGTCCTGTCTGGGGAGTGCCAGAGCTCCACCTGGGCTTGCTGCAGGGCTCTGGGAGCTGCAGGGCTCTGGCAACTCTGCCTCTCAGCAGGAAAGGGCTCATCCCAGCACCTCCAGCATCTCCAGCACCTGCTCAGCTGCTCTCTGTAGGGAGCCGGGTGCAGGAGGGAAGAGGGACAGTAACCCCAGGGTACAGCTGGGCAGTGGCACCACCCTGATGGGCAGGAAGGGCTGGAAAAGGAAAATCTCCACAGCAGACACTGGGTGCATTGCTCAGTACCCAGCAGGACAGTGCTGAGCTGGTGTGGTGCTAAACAGAGCAGAATCCACCCCCAGTACCTGCTCTGCCTCTCAGGGGGGCTGGCATGAGCAATGACAGCCACAGCAGAGCTCTCAGGGCTTCCTTCAGCCTAATCTGCCCTCATTTAGGAATTATTTGAAATGTATTATCTGCTAATATTTAAAAAAAAAGCTTTTAAACCCCCTCTACTTTCTCCTAAATTTCAAAATATTTAGTTATTAAAGTTCGTTCCTCATCTGGTTCCTAATGATATTTTTCCAAAGCTTGTATCAGAGTGTTCTCACATAGTTGTGGACTGAAAATGCTAAATGCTGCTACCTGATCCAAATAAACTATTAATACAGATATTCAAAGAGAAAAATAACTGAATCTGTTATGAGTATGTTTGGAATTTTTCTCTAAGTCAAACTGGTTTTGCATTCATATTTGTTTAGTTGTAACAGTCTTAGTAAAACAAAAACTTAAGATCCACTTTTCCAGAGTTAAAAAGGAAATAAGTACTGGTGTGAGGAGGAAGTTTAGTGAGAACAGGGCACAGTGAAGTTTTGAACAAGCATCATTTTGACAATATCTTTTTCAACTGTCAGAAAGAAATCCTTTCTATCCACAGTGGTATCACACATGATATCTCAGTCCTGGACTGAAAGTAAGTTGTTCTGACTGAGTTAAATCAATTAATTGTATTCTTGCACCATACCACTGGGTACTGGCCCTGAGTGTTTCAAATCTTGTTCCCTTGATCTGCCAGTCTCCTTGTCAAGTGCTCTGCCAAGGGCTTTGTATGTGTAGAGGAGCAGCAAACAGACTTAAACATGACTTAGAATCTCCAAGTACCTTGGACTGGATATTTCCAGTCAAGGTCATGGCATGGCCTTTCACTGTAATTCAATCACTTGTTTTATGTTTGGTGGTTTTTCCCCTGGTATACTTTAAAATTTCATAGTGTTTTTAGAAATATACTCCTGGTACACAGTGTTTTGGGAAGTTTACTGCTGCCCTTCTGCACGTGCTCTCCTGGAATGAACAGGACAGCAGTGAGCACCCTGCTGTGTGCGTGCTGAAATCCCAAGTGCAGCTCTTATCTCGGGGTGCCCTGCTGTGATAAGAGCTGCTGTGCTGCTGCTTCTTCCTGTTCCTGTTCCTGTTCCAGGGCTGCCTCCCAGCTCTGCTGCACCACAGGGGCACTCAAAGGGCCCTTTGCAAAACCAACCCCAGCTTTTCAGCCTGGCCCTCCTCTGCCTGGCCCTGGGCAAGTGCCAGCAGCTGAAAAGGCAGCTCAGCATCCCCACTCTGAGCCGAGCACACTCAGGTCACCATGCCCAGAACAGAGCGGTGCCACATCGGAAACCTCTGACCAAAACCTCCTCCCCTGACCAGTGCTAGGTGTGATGTGAGGCCTTTTTCACACATGGTCATGTCATAATCAACTGCTTAGTGGGTTTAAAAGCCTTTGCTCATGCTGTACTGTGTAAGAGTTCCTTCTTCCTACTGGCTGAAATCAGTTGGAATGGATGGCAATGTGATGGGTGCTTGTGCTTTCCAAGACTGACTGCAGAATTTATACGAGCTTAAAAAATCTATTTTTTTAAAGTATTGATGTTTTTTCCCCACATAAGCAGAAAAAGCAAGAAAGAGTAGGTGGGTTGAAGCTGGCTGTACAAGATTTCTGTCATTTCTTGTAAATTCACTCTTTGTGTATCAGAAACATAAATGTTTGCTCAGGATGTAGGTAGGGACATTTTGGTGATAATTCCACGAGTTGACTTGGGCATTTTCCACAGGAGCTTAGTTTGCAGTTTTGCTGCAGTCTGTTACCTAAATCTGACATGCAGTACCTTTCATGGGCAGCAAATGGTATTTATTGTCAGAAAATAGCAGAGAGGTGAACCTTGAATGGGACCTTCAAAAATTAAAGGGGAAACCACTGCCTCTGCAGCATTCCAATTGCTGGGCTGCTGGACTGCCTCCCCCACTGCCCCTGTAGCAAGATTCTCACCAGGCTTCAAACCTGCAGCAGCCAGGATGGTCAGAGGTAAAACTGAAATTGAGATCCATAAACTGTACAGGAGCAGTGCAAATGACACTGAGCAGAACAGTAACTCCTCAGTGGTCTTTTGCTCTTGACCCTGTGGGTTTTCTCTGAGAAGGAAATGGTTGATTTCGAGTTCTGCTGACATAGGAATTTGCTCCTCAGCTTCTTGAGCCCTCGCCTGTGGCCACATTTCTCTTCACAGACAAAACCAAGGCTCAATTCTTCCCAAGAATATTTCTGGGTTTCACATTCTCTGAACCTCAGAGAAAGGAAAAACAATTCTTATCATTTGCTGTGCCTGTGTTTGTGCCACAGTAGAATGCAATGTGGAGATTGTTTACCCAAGGTGATGGGGTTTTGTTTCCTTGGCCTACCTGGGCCAAGCATGTGTGTGTGTGTGTGTGTGTGTGTGTGTGTTTATTGGGACTGTTGCTCATGAGATTCTGTGCAGTGTGTGCAGAGTTGAGTGCTTGGCAGTTTAGATTCAGTTAGCATTCAGTTTAGATGTAATGTAACATAGTGTAATGTAGAGTAGAATACTATAGTATAATAATGTAATTAATTAGCCTTCTGATATCAATGGAGTCCTCCTCATCATTCCCTCCTTTGTTGGGGCTGCTTGCAAATATTCTACTCACCCTCCTCACTGGCATTCTGGACTGCTCATGTGTTACGTATTAGGCATTCTTACAGTCACAGCATATTGTTTGGCTCTCTTCATGTTTTAATGCCCCCTGATTTGCACAGATCCAAAGTGATGCCTGCCTCACTTTTGCAGGTGGTTTGCTGGCTGGCAGACTCATGGCACACAGGGAGCAGCCTTGGAAAGTCCCAATTCCAGTCTACTAAAAGGACTCTGCTTGTGCTTATTACCTCTGTTTTAAGTTGTCTTCTTAATAATTTGATTAAACATTGTTCTGAGTGCAGTTCAGAGCCCCAGTGCTCCTGTGCTAGCAGAAGGAGCCAGCAGACAGATATATATCACAAGAAAAACCATGACAAAAACCTAGGAATCCATTCAGGAAATCCATATAGAATAAACTTCTGGAACACCTCCGTGAGGGGGATAATAAGAAATGGGACAGGAGGCAGCAGAATCCCTCAGCAGTTTTTAATGGGAGCTTGATGTGGCTACATGACACAAGTCTGAGGTGGCAGCATCCCTTTGTATTTTCTCCATATGACTTCAGACAACAGCTAAATCCATAATTAAAGTGGCTTCTCCTTGGGAGCCAACAGAGAGGCCAGAGTGAGAATTTGCACCTGTCTTTCAGAAGGCACAGCACTGTTGTCCTTCTGAAACATGACAGATAAACCTGTCAATGGTGAGATCAGATGTTCCTTCAGTTTCCTACTAAGTAACATTAGCTACACAAGAGAAACTGGAAGAAAAATGAGGAGAAATAGAATCTTACAAGTAGAGGATACTTCTGTTTTGTTCAAAATAATGGTCAGAGATTACTTTTGTTTCTATTCCTCTTTGGTTCGTCCACTTCCAGTTTCCTTCTCTGTTATAAGAGGGCTCCTCTCCTTCTACAAGCACTGTGAGCTCAAACCCAGACCACAGTGAGTGAAACTGAAACAGCCCTGACCTGCTCAAGCACAGAGATAACTGTCCACCAGGTCTTACAGAGCCACTGGAACCAGACCTGCTTAGGTAGTACACTAATTTATTAAAAAAACTATGTGTCTTCCCCTCCTTGTCTTAAAAGGCTTAGAATTGTTTCCTGTCAGTTCTGAAAAAGGCACTTCATAAAGTCACTGCTGAACCTATGCTCCCTTTGTTACTGGTGTCCCCTGGCACATGGGGAAGGGTAAAACTTCAGGAAATATTCCCAGGCTCTTGCTGTAGAAGGGGAATGAATTCAAGATTTACTTCACTTCTTAGTAAAGATTATTTCAATATCTACATGTTACCAATTCCATTTCACAAGAGATCTTCGCCACCTAAATGATAATTTTCAACATATCCGCTTATTCAACATGATGCAACATTCTTACACTCCATTAGAGTCTGATTGAGACACCCCTGCCACAGCTCCACACCATCCCCCACGTGCTGCCTGTACAGGGAAGGGGAACTGCATTTCAGTATCTTTCTCCAGCTGTTTTATGTGGGGCTGAACCTGGTGGCAGGAGGACTCCAGGCTGCAGGCAGCGGCTGTGGGCAGGGAAAGCTCCAGTTCCTGTTCCAGAGTGTGCCTTCCCCTGCAGAGCTCCCAGAACCAGAGGGCTTTAGGAGCCTCTTCTTCTCCTCCTCCTCCTCCTCTCTGCTTAGCAAATGCACCTTCATTCTCCATTGTCACCCTGGTTTTTTAAGATTTTCTAAGCCTTCTGATGTTGACATTCTTGTAACAAACTTTCTCACACACTTTCTGTAAATAACTCATTGTTTTGCATTCCTTTATGGAGGAGGAGGAAGTTGATGGACTGTTGGTTTGTCCAGTGTCATTGGAGAGGTGGCACTGTCACCCTCCAATCCACTGTCACTCTTGGAAAACTATAAATGTTGGAGTCAGAAAGTAAACTTCCCTTTTTTCTTCACCTTGAGAGCAGTGGTGTGAGCTTGTGTTATTTCATGTCCTATAGCAACACTCCATCTCCAGAGAAAGCCTTTACCAGGTGAGAACTTTTTCATCAAAGCCCAGCTTCATCTTCCAAACCAGCACCCCTACTTCCAGTAAAGCTGTGTTTTCCCACAAAAAAAGACTGTCAGAAACCCATGTCCTAACCAAATGTTCATCCAGGCTCTCTCAATGGCAGGGCCCTCCTTTCCTTCTCCTGGTGTTCCTGGGGATTTCCATCCCACTGAGCAGCAGCCCCAGGGCTGTTTGTCAGTCCTGGTTTGTTCATAACCCTTCAGTAATTACAGCACCCACTGCAAGGAGCATCGAGTGATGAGACTCAGAGCTGCTGACCACCTACTTTCCTTTTTGTCTTTGTCCCCACCTTTTATTTTTTATTTTTCTTTCATGTTAGGAATACATTAGGCCTGGACAAATCGAGAGCAGCACAAAATAGCTTCTGGATTTGAAAAGCTCTTACATTAAAGGGAAAAATCTTGTGTTTATTTATTCATTTGCTCTGAATGAAACCACAGGAATTGGTATCTCTAAGCTAGCCTGAGCTGGTACATTTTCACTTAATTCCCAAGACTGTTGCCTTTCATTTCAAGCAAAGAAAAAGTTGCATGAGGAACTATGGAACTTTTCAATTCCTCAGTCTTGTTCAGTGACATTTTTCTACCACTTTAAAGAATTACTAAACTCTGTGTACAGTGAGGGAATAATTCTCTGGGGAACTGAAAAGCTATTGGGATCCAGATGTGTATTTTCAATGTGGGCTTTTTTCTTCACCTTGACACCTTGAGCAAGGTTGAGTGATCTCCATGCAGAGCTGTTCCCCTAGCCCTCACCTCATCTCAGCCCCAAATCCCCAAACTCTTACTGAACAACACAGCAAGCTTTGTACATTATTGAACTCTGGCTGCTGAGGAAAGTTTTATTACAAAACCTAGATTAAACTGGAGATGAAACCAGTGTTTTCTGTGCCAAATGCCCACTGGAATCTACCTTGCTGTGGCAAGGCAGGAAAATGAAATCAGATAAAGGTCTTCTTGAGCTAAAGGAGCTGAAATATAATCAAGCAGCCTAACTTGCCTTCCATACAAGTATGCAATGAGTGTTACTGGATTGAAATTCCAAGTGTTCCCCTGTGCCTAGGAAGCAGCCCAAGTTCAGTGTCTGCAGCCAGTGACTGAAGAAAGAGAGGCAGCTCTGCAGGAGCGTCAGGAGAGTCAGCCCAGAGGGACGAAAGGGACAGGCTGTGAATCACCCAGCCCTGCCAGGAAAAAATCTGTTGAAATGAGATTCCTAGGGACACTCTGAGATTCACCCTGGAGAAGCTCTGGGTGGGAGGAGAGGCTGAGGGCTGGCACTGCTCAGCCTGCAGAAAGGGGCTCAGTGTGTTTAAATTCCTGTGGGAGGGAGCAGGGGAGATGGAGCCAGCGCAGGGACACCCAGCGACAGGGCAAGAGGGAACAAGCACCTGTGGAAATTCAAGAAGTCCTGTTTAGCACAGGAAGGTTTTTGCTGAGAGGTTGTAGGGGGATACAGTATGGGCAAATGAAGGTAGTATACAATATAATCTTATCCCCCAAGGAGTTGCAGCTGGACCAATTACTAAAGATTAGGAGCAGGCCTGATGTTAACAGGCCACACCTGTAGCCAATAAGAACAGTGGTATAAAAGGGTGGATTGGGGGGCTCTGGAGTCAGATGGCTGCTGCAAGGACCAGGAACAGTCAGTGCTTAGAGGAGCTCCCTGCGGGAGACATTGAGGAGGTAAGAAACTCTGGTGATATGGAATTCTTGCACTATAATGATAATAGAACTCTTGCTATATAAGACAAAAATAATAGAACTCTTGATATATAAGACAACAGGAGGTGGTGAGACACAGTATCAGTTTGCCCAGAGAGGCTGTGGAGGCTCCACCTGTGGAGATGCTCTGAGCTCCTACTGCAGTGACTGGGCCTGTGCTGGGTGAGGTGAGGCTGGAGATGTCAGAGGCCCCTCTCAGCCTCAGCCACTCTGTGACTCTGCCTCACAAAATGCACCTCAGTGGGCTGCTCTAACAAGCCAGAGGACACCCTCTGATCTCTGAGTGAGGCTCCATTTCAAGCTAGGTGTGACAAACACTCTGTAAGTGGTGGTGGTTAGATGTAGCTGTGTACATGTGGGCAGAGTCCATGACTCATCTATTCCATATTTAAAATACAGACTCATGGCATACTTAAAATTGGCAGAAATAAGAATCCTCCCCTTCCCTGAGCCCAAGTAAAACCAACCAACTTCTGCAGAGCAGGATGGATCAAAACAAACCAGATACAGCTGTGTAAAAATATTAACAAAGTTGTCACAGTGACTTAATTCATCAATCAACCAATTTTAATATTCAAACCTCTCAGTTGCAACATGGTCATCAGAAAATTATAATAAAGTGTATTTAACTGTCTAATTATCTCAGTCACTGACCCAAAATGAACTCTCTGTAAATCCATTCATCTAGTGTTAGTTCATTTGAGCTTCATTTTAGCTGTTGTGCTCTGCTCAGAAGTGACTTGTGAAACACCAGTGTTTCCATAGCCACAATGACTGCTCAGGTTTTCTACTTGTAATTTCCTCTGGTTTCAATGACTGTTGTGATTGCTCCCCCTCCACGGGTGCTTCTCATTGCCTCAGGGAGCCAATGTCTCTGAGCAGCTGGGGAAATGGAGGAAGAAATTACATGTAAAAAAAAGAGTAGAGCAGCCTCTTCTGTGGAGATGAAGTCGACCTCACAACAAACACAGACATCAGCTGGCAACCAGTCCAACTTTTCCAAGCTGGTTCCCCCTTTATTCCCCCTTTCCACACATCCTGCAGCAATGCCTTGGCCTGGATGTGACCAGCACTGTGGCCATGGCCCCACCTCTGGAGCTCAGGGAGTGCAGGGCCATGGCCCCACCTCTGGAGCTCAGGGAGTGCAGGGCCATGGCCCCACCTCTGGAGCTCAGGGAGTGCAGGACAGGCTGACAGCAGATCCCACCTGTGTGCTGCTGTGCAGGGAGATGATTTATCTTAACCTGCCTTGTGTCAGTAGGGCCAGATGCAACTGGTGCCATGCCATTCAAATCAAACTCAGTGGGACCCTCTTGCAAAGCTGGGATGCCAGGCTGGAAGGTTTGCCAGCCTCATCCCTGCCTGTCCAAGCTCAGCCTCAGCCAGCAGGAGCCTTCCCAGCTCCAGTTCCTCCCAACAAACCTGCCCAGTATCACTTCCTCCTCACATACCTGCTGCAAAACAATGGGCCCTGCAAAGCTCAGCCTCTACAGGAAAGCAGGGTAGCTCCTGCTATATAAAAACACTTCCTATATTGAGTAAAACAATTGATGCTGTATTTCTTCAGCATGTTGCCTAATAAGTTTAGGAAATAGCTTTACTGTGACTTTTATCACCACAGAGCTCTTGTTCCACAGTTAAGAGTCTCATCAGAAGCTAAGTTATTTGTGAAGCTAATTACATCTTTTTTGGCATATATAACAGACCATTGTGTGAAAAAGCTGAAGTAGAAGTTGAGAGGCTCATCTACAAAGTCAGCTTCACACTGAACCTGAGGCTGAACATGGCCTGAAGCCAAAGCCAGAGACATTAAAGATCTTTGTAAAGTCCCTGCTCCTGGAGCACTCCCATGGCTCCCACAGCAGCAGTGTCTGACCACAGCTCCACAGGCAGGGATATGAAAGGACCAGCCCACAGCAGGGCAGGGAGCAAATCCCCCCTGCTCATGTTCAAGGCCTGCTTCATGTTTCCTGGCCTGCATCTCCCCCACACTTTTATATGTGAGCTGTGAGAATTCACAAGCCCCAAGCTCGTTCCACAGCTGAGAAGGAGCAAGCATTTCACACTTCGAGCACTTATTTTTAAATCCTAAGTACCTTAGGAGCCCATGACACATTTTCAGAATTGACTTGGCTGCTTGAGTTGGATTCAAAGCTGTGTGAAGGAACAGATCTGCTCCCACTCAACTCTGGGCACTTTGGAGCCTGCCCCA
Source organism: Molothrus ater (assembly GCF_012460135.2). NCBI lineage: Eukaryota > Metazoa > Chordata > Aves > Passeriformes > Icteridae > Molothrus > Molothrus ater. Next base: position 4,291,543 of record NC_050490.2, read on the forward strand.
AAACCAACCAGCTCCTCTGGAAGTTTTCCTCATTCCCTGTTCCCAGGTGGGTATGGCAAAGCCAGGAAGTGGTACCAGTACCTTCCTATCTCTTGGCCAGAAATAGGTGCGTTTCAGGGGCTGCAGCTGCAGTTTTGAGCAGCAGGATGGAGGGAGACTAAATAGAAGGAGAAGGCAATGACAGAAATTGCAAAGGAAAAGCAACAATGAGTGCGAGAACAAAGAATGAGACTCAGAAAGACACTCTGTGAGTGAGGGGGAAAGATTTTCTTGGATAGTGGTTTTTGTAACAAACAAAATTACTGTTGCTCTGCCTGTTAACATAACCCCATTAACATGGAACATGCTGGTGCCACACACACACTCTCCTTTAGCACAGGAATTTCCCTGCCTGTCTCCTGTGATGCTGGAGAAGACAGGTAACATCTGCCAGGCTTGTACAGCAGCCCAGCAGAATATTAATCCATCAGCAACTTCCCTGCACTGGCTGTCAAACCCCATCTGAATTTCCATCTCACTAACATTTTCCAAAAAATATTTTCAGAGGATAGAAAACTTCTGCTAGGAAGCACATTTTAGTGCAGACTTTGAGCAACTGTCCCTTAAACCATTACAGAGAGTGTGGAGTATATAGAAATAAAAACTGTAATTTAAAAATCCATGGGTTTTTTGCTCAGGCTATGCTACAAAGAAAATGAAAGTGAACTAAGTGTGGAAGTTTTAGTATAGTACTATCACTGCTACATTTATATGGAAAAGAGAGGATAAAATTTAAACCTGTTATGAGGAGCAAGTTGCTTTTCCCTGGAAGACAGCACAGCCTGTTCTATGAACAGGGAGAACTTTGGGGAGGGATTCTCTGCTTGTTGGGAGAGATCTCCTGCTTTAAGGGTTTCTTTCCATAGTTTACATTGAGGCAGGTCCTGAGGAAACCCCTGCTTATCCAAAAGTTTCCTGATGGTGGAGCAGGGAGCAGCTGTTCAGGGTGAGGCACAGGGAGGGGTGCAGCAGTCAGAGGTCAGGGCTCTGTGCTGAGGCACCCACTAGGGGCAAACACCTTCTGGGTGTCCATCAGAAAGTTTCTGCTCAGTGTACAGACCAAATACAGGACATAATTGCTCGCTGAAGCAAACCACATGAATACATTTTCCTCTCACAACAGAACCTTATGAATGCAAAAATATTTGCTGATCTTGTGATCTGGGGGGCATGCTGCACACTTGTGCTGTGTTGTGCAACATCCTGTAAGTTTTCACTTTTAAAGGCTTACTCTATAGCTATAGCTTCTATCCTGCAACCTGATACATTTTTGCCCTCCTAATCAATCTGGGCAGTACATTTCCAGCCAAAAAATATGAAATCCAAAGATGCTTTCCTTTAAATAAGGTGTTCTTTAAATAAGGTGTTAGCTTCAAAGCTAAGCAAGGATTTGAGTCATGGTAATGTGACTAAGCACAGGGCAGAAGTTTAGGGAAGAAGAGCCATGAAGAACCAGCCTGGCCAGATTGTCAGCTGGCATTAATCACCCTCACACTACTGCCATAGCTTGATTGATTCTCCCTGAAGACCAAGGCGTTGAAAAGTAACTACCCCAAATGTCCCAGCCCTAAAAGTCAGCTGGTTTGTTTTCCTAGGAAGCTCAGCAATGCAAGGGCTGGAGCTCCCAGGGCAGCCCTGGCCCCCAGCTGTGTCCCACCCTGTGCACTGCACTGTGCAGTCAGAGGGTGCAGAAATGAGGAGAATCTCACATAGCTGTGGTCATGCACAGTTAGTCCCAACATCAACAGCGACTTTCGTATTTCCTCATTGTATTTTTATTCTTTTTAACTGTTCAAATCTAGTCCTGCAAAGGGGGTGGGGAGGGCTTCCTGGAAGTGCCCAGAGGATGGTGTTTCACTGAAATGTGTTTTTGCCTCTGCCCTTCTGTTTTCTACCAAGAGAGGGTTTACCCTGAAGCGTGGGTGGAGAGAAAGCAAGCACAAGCAGAAAGAATTCATACAGCTTCATGTCTTTCTTTAAGTCAGTCCTTGATGCTAAATAACTGATTGCCCAGAAAAGAGGCAACCACATAACATCCTGTTTACTCAACTTTCATATGATAGAATTTTGATTTTGAACTTTCATTCTCCAATTGCAAGAGAAACTCAGATTATCACAGAGAAATTACTAAGGTGCTTTTACCTTGTAACTGCAGGGAAAGAGCTTAAAAACAGGAGACCAAAGGGATTCTCAAACAAAAGTCAAATAACAGGTATGGAGCAGATCTCCTCGTTTCAGTATTTGCTGGTTTAAGGTCAGCTGTGAGGGTTTGCTAGCTATGGAGTGTCACTGCTGGTCCTTTCTGACCTGTGCTGCCTCGCAGCTCCTGGGCTCTGCATGCCTGGGAATGCTCCTGGCAGCAGGGTGGGAGCCTGGAGGGAGCTGAGCAGGAGCATTTTGCTCACAGCTGCTGGCTCTGCTCTTCAGCAAACAGGAGGGAATTCAGCTTATAATTAGCAATAGCTCACCTGGGAGCCACTTGTAGAGCTGAGGACACTCACTGCAAGCAGGTTCTCACTGTGACACAGACAAATCCATGTCCCTTTCAAAAGAGGCTTCTGGCCCTAGCACAGGAGCTGGGAATGTCAGTGGTTTTATGGGGACTCGATATAGTCTCTACACTGCATCCTTCTACCCAGGATCAAACACACTACTAAACACTATGTTTTTGCTTGGAGACAAATCTGGATTTTTACTAAATTAAATTGAGAACAGAGAACAGCATTAAATTAGTTTAAACTATATATAGAACCAAGTTGTATTTAAAAAATATTAAAATACAGATACATTGAATACAGGAAACACATAGTAAATGCTCACTTACCCAAAAAGCATCTTTAAACTGCAGCTGGGTCATTATTATTGCTGTGTGGAGGGGTAGGAATCCTTCAGCAAGTCTGTTGTGGGGTGAGAGTGGCAGCAGGCACAGCTCTGAGCCTTGTCACTGCACCCCAGCCCAAGCAGAGAGTGCAGCACATCCACAGACCCGTCCCTCCTGAGGTCAGGCTGGTGCCAATAGCATGGGGCTGTTCCAGGCAGCTCAGAGAAATGACCTGTGGCTGTGAGGGACAGAGGGCAAAAGAGCTGTTGCTCATACACAGAGACAGGCTCAGCACCCGCACCCCAAACCTGTTTCTCTTCTGGTAAACAGTTAATATTGAAATGAGGAAGCAAGGAGATGTCAAATGGTGTCAGGCTGCTCCTTGCCATGGGTGTGTGTGAGCGGGCAGGAAAAAAATAGAGGGGAAAAAAAGGCACTAAGTTCAGTAAAATGATTTGATCAGCTGCAGGAAGAGAGAGGACAATTACAGTGCAAAAGAAACCAGCACAATACAAAGAGACAAGCTATTCTCTAATGCTGTGGTCTTGCAAAGAAAAAGAAGCAAAAGAAACATAGGTGCCCCATTTCTGCAGCACCTTCTGGGGCTAGCCTCTGCACATGGGAAGCTTAGCTCAAAGCTGCATTTTGCAGCTGGAAAGGCTTTTCAGGACTCAGGTTAAATTAAGAACCCTGAGAATTGTGCAGGTGTCTGCACACATTTCGATACCTGGATGTCGATGTAGAGAACAGTCCTGATTTGCATGCCCTCACTAAATGTTCATATGAATATGCAAGATATGTGGAATTTAGAAGTAAAATCCAAAGTCTTGAAAAAGAAGAGAGCTAAGAGTTTGTTAGCACCAGGACCTGAGCAAAGCCTCACAGACCAGTGAAGGAGCAGCACCCAGACCACACTCAGCACACTGCTGACACCAGGTATTTCAGGCAGCTCCTCAAATCAGCTCCTCCAGTTCTTATAACACAGCTGCAAATACCTGAGCACAGGGTAACACTTCTAAAGCTTCCCTGAAACCCTTTCCAAAGCACCTGTCCTCCAGGTGAGGTTGCCTCTGTTCACCTCCTTAGGACGTTTTAAGCATTCTTAAATACTCACTTGCATTTTTGGGGTGTAGGAAAAGAAAAATAGTCCTGTGGTGGTTGCCTATGTGAAAGCTGTCTGTCCCCACCAAGAACACATCAGGACTTACTGATTTCCAGCTGACTGACTGACACTGCTCTGGGTGCTGCTGCTCCCTGCTGCCCCCAGCAGCAGCCCTGGGCAGATAATTTCCGAGTGGGGAACTCTTGCAACTTCCCTGGGCTCCAGCAGGACTCGGGGCTCTGCTCAGAGAGCTCTGCAGCAGCTGGGGGCTGCAGTCACCCCATCTCATTCCATGGGCAGTCTGTAGCTGCTGTTTAAAAGAATTTACAATGTCCCTTCCTGATGGTCTGAAGAAGACAGGGAATGTGCAGGGACTTTGTGAAGTGCAAGCAGGGGAGGGCAGATGCGAGTCTGGAGGGTCAGAGGTGTAGCAGGAAGAAATCATGATTGCATAAGAGTGGGAGGAGAAATGTGAGGATTCACTTGCAGACAGTGTTGAGGAGAAAGGAGTGAAGCTTTCTTCCAGAAGGGAAAGTTCCTTGAAAAAATGTATTTTGAGGGCATGGGCACTAGTCATACTTGATCTGTATCGAAAAAGAAAAGGATCTTTTTAGAGAGTTTTATCTCAGTCCTTCCAAACCCAAATGCTTCCTGTTACTATTTCCAAGTTACAGCTGTGTTTTGAAACCATCTTTGCTGCTGTTGGGGTTCATAAAAATAAACTGAGTGTGTTTTAGCCCTCTAAAATGTTACACTTCTTTCCTGTTATTTTTAGTTTGGCCTCCAGCCACAAAGCCAATTATTTGACTGAACCTCACACTGGGCTGAGCCTCCATCCATCCCACCCAAGAGCTCTGGTGCAGCACAGTCACCTCCCAGCAGCTCCCAGCTCTCTCTCTCTCTTTCCAACACCATCAGCATGGGCAGCTCACTGTGCTGTGGCTTATAGCTGATATTTTTGTCTGACGTCCGGGAGGAATGATGAGGAGGACTCCATCTTATCAGAAGGCTAAATAATTACTTTATTATACTATATTATTCTATACTATATTACACTATATTAGATTACGTCTAAACTGAATCTGCCAAGCACTCAACTGCACAGAATCTCGTGACTGTCAGCCGACAGTCCTGACACACACACACACTTGGCACTGATAGGCCAAGGAACCAAACCACCATCACTGTGGGTAAACAATCTCCATAGTGCATTCTACTCTGGCACAACACAGGAACAGCCAATGAGATAAGAATTGTTTTGATCATTCTGTTCTCTGCTTCTCTCAGGTTCAGAGAATGTGAATCCTGCAGTGGGTGAGCTCCTCAGACCAGCCCAGAGCAGGTCTCCAGGCCGGGTGCTTTGATGAGTTGTCAGAGCAGCTGGTGTGAGTCCCAGCCCTGGCTGTGATGAAGCACATTTGGGTTGATTTGGGTCCCTGGCCCAGGCCCTGGTGGCGCTGGGCTATGTCCATGGGCGCTGCACCGTGCAGGGGTGGCTTTGCAGGGCTTTACAAGGGGGACAGGATTCTGTATCCCCTCTGCTACAAACAGGAACAGGCCATCAAGGCTGTGGTGGCTAACAGCTGGCCTGAAGGCCTCAGTTACACATGATCCCGATGTTATAACTTGTGAAAAATACCTATTTTATGATTGGCTTTTTGCAAATATTAAAATGAATATTATATGGGTTATGTTAGAAAGTTATGCTGTATTAATTTTTTTAAGTAGTGTGTTAAATATAGTTTTAGGTTATAACATAATGTTAAAATAGAAACTATGCTAGGTAAGATACTTTTTTTAAAAGAAAGGACTTGCAGTAAGATAGCAGCCACAGGACACCTGAATCTTTCAGAGAAAGAGAATTTATTGCTCCATTATCAGAAGAAATTAACTTCTTCCTGCCTTGCTCAGCCCTGAGACGCTGTGAGGGTTCAGAGGAAGAAGCTGACACTGCCCTGACAGAATTCTGTGTTTGAATGGAATTTATGCATCATGTATGAGGTGTATGAATATGCAACAGGTTATTGTTTTAAGGGTTAATCCTCTGTTAACGTGTGTCCTTTTTCAGGCTTATGTTGCCCAGAAAAAGGTACCCAGACGTCCATAACTCTTTGTTTCTATTGTCTCATATTGTCCTAATCCAAATTGTCCAAATTATTATTACTCCAATTATATTGCTATTTTTATAACCATTTTATTACTGTTAAACTTTTAAAATTTTAAAAAGAAGTGATTGGCGTTTTTCACAAACTGAAACACGGCTAATGACGGTCATGATGTACCCAGAGTGCCGTGGGCTGCCAGGGAGGGTCCCAGGCCGCTGAGGACACGAGCAGTGATTGGCTGGCTGGCTGGCTGGTGATAGGATCAGCCAATCAGGATTAAGCGCGCAGACCACCAGCGCCATACTGGAGAACGGTGCTCCAGCCAAGCCGGCTGCTGTGCCTCAACCTTGGGGAGCTTTGTGATGTTCCTGGCTCCAGCATTAAAGGGGTCTCAGCCTGACCTGACAGGCTCACTCGGAAATCCAGCAGTGCCAACAAGGAGCCTTAAGTGGAACTCTTTCCTGACAGCCACTGCATCTCCTTCCACCCCTGCTCTCAGAGGTGTTCTATTTGATAGCGCCAAAACCACAATTCCTGAGGGGTTTTCCCCCCAGTAATTAAATTTTTTGGCAGCAGAATGTACCATTTGAGTCCATTCTGTAGTAAAAAGTGAGGATAAAAACATTAATTCTTTAAAAATATTGTTTTAAAACCCCTCAAATTTTCTCATTCTTTAGAATGGAAGTTTCATTTAATTTTTAACTATATACTACTTTAAGCAAAGCTTTTTATCAGGGATTTGGGTGGCAGGTTTGGATTTGAAAGTAGGAAAAATATGAAAATAGCATCTACAAACATTTTTGTGCACATCCAGGATGCCAAGCAAGTGATTCTTCAGAGGAAATGTTTCTGATTTTGGGGAGGCTGATCAAGTAGAAAGTAAACCTTTTATTCTACATAGCAAGAGGATGAGGGAGTCCATGTAGAAAGCATTAAGGCAGAAGACAAAGAAATGCTGAATACTCAGATAATCCCTGAGATGGTTGGGATTGTCAGAAGTCCTCAGGTGTATTGTGGTCCCTTGGAATGGTGGTTTGGGAAATGCCAATGGAGACTGGAAGGCACTGGTGCAGTCTTTCCCAGCCTCCAGAACCTTACATATGAGATACAGCTCCCAAACATGTCCAAACTCCAACAGCCCAGCCCCCAGTGTCCATCTGAGCCCCACAGCCTGGGGACAGCAGCAGCAAGGGAACTACTGCCAGAGGAGAGCCTTGGCTAAAATAGACACAATTCAGCCACTGATCCATTCTCATTCCATACGAATGGATCTCTGAATTTCCATGGAGGCAAGGTCAGGGGCTTGCAAATTATCCCAAATCATACCCATTAAAAATGTTGAAATCACCTTGCCTTCTGTGAGCAGCCAGTCTGTGTTCCCATGGAAACTGAAACTGCAGCCTCTGAACACCTGCCTTGGTTTGTTCCAGCTGCTCTGGGCCATGGTGGCTGTGGCTGGAGGCTCCAGCACGGCCCAGACCCCACCCCAGGCTCTGCTCAGCCCTGAAACTCAACTCCCTCTGCTCCTGTTAGAGGGAACTGCTGGAACAGCCTTCCAAAAGCAGTCTCACAGTGCAAGGCAGTCCTGCTGGCCTTCTGCTTCAGTAAAAATCCATAACTGATAGAAAGATTGATTGCACAGGCTCTGTTCTTACCTCTTATCTAACATTTCACAGCAGTTTCTAACAGAGGCCATCACTGAAAGGTGGACCCTGTTCTGCTGTTTTACCCAAGAAAAAGATCATCAGCCTCTGCCATAATCATAAAGAACATGAATGGATTTCCTCTAGAATTAAATTGTGATACTTTGTATATAATATACAATGTTTGTATCATAGAAATGTGGGGTCTCTTTGTGCTCCCTATGGGTTTAAACTATCATTAACCCTGAAGGCAAACAAAGGAAGAAGGGAACTGGAGAAGTGCAATGTCACTGGGGCCTTGAATAGCACAAACAGGACTGGGCTGCTCTTGGGAGAAAAGTAGAAGCACTTTGTGAATGAGAAAATGAAATTATTTGGGTTTTTATCCCCCTCTTCTTGGTATAAATTCAGGTACCTTCTGAAAGATGTTTTTAATATCTCTGACACCTTTTGAATGCTTTATCAATACACTGGCTTTGTCCATGCCTTAATTCAAAGCAAATCACTACTCATGTGCAAGTACTGCACATTCATTAGCCAAGCAGGCAATGCTGGTGCTGCTGAGGAGGTTTCTATGTCTCAAAAGGACCTGTGTCCCAAACATCATCTGCAGCAGGTCTGCCTCTGGACCAAATGCCCCTTCTTCAGCAGCAGTGACTTGTTTAGCATCATGGGAGGCTGAACTTTAGCTTCCTTCGCATATTTTAGCCAATACTCAGCATATGTGCTCATTTAGAAACATCACCAAAATATATTTTTTGTTTGTTTTAATATTCCTGGGCACTGGATTTATTAGACATCATTTTTTTAAAAATCAGATCTCACCACCACTATGGCAGGAGCTGTACTCATATTCCCAAGGAACTGACATTAAAAAATATGGGTAGAAAAACATCCAACCACTAAAACTGAAAAAGTGTTTTGAATTTCTATTACTATGATATCAAAAAATATAGTGTATGTGGTTTTGCTTTGAATCAAAATTTCTAACCTTCTACTGACACATCAGCACTTACCCCAAAAGGAATTCCATTTGTTCTGAGCATAATTAAGAGGTGGTATCCTGGGAAAAAAACAAGGCAGAACTAGCTGCTTTTACTCAATAGAGCTGGAGGAAGGAAAACATTAGTCAAGGACAACACTGTGAGAGCATTACCAGAGTTATTTATAAAGGAACTAAAAAACCCTAACACACTCCACACAAGCTGTTCTGTGAGGCTTTGTCTTTGTCTGGAATACTCAGCTCATTTCTCTCCAGGAGACAGAAGGGAATATCTGGACTTTCCTACACTGAACTGTAGTGTCATTAACCCTTCATTAACCTTTATTTCAAATAATCACAAAATGGGACAGCACTCACCTCTGGAGCTTTCAGCTGAGGTTAACTTTTAGAGGTTATTACTAGAAATATTATCTATGTAATGCCTTGATGCTTTAGCATTCCATATACTGCAAATCAAAAAATAAACACAACTGCTTTTGCAAACTTGTCCAGAAATGCTAAATGCACACCTTGCTTTTTTTTTTAATCTTCTTTAGCAGCCAGATAAGATGACACATCTCTGGTTAATAAAGCCAGGAATGCTGCCACTGGACATTATGCACATTGCTCACATCTCCAGGAGCTGCCATGGGTGACCCAAGGTGAGAAACAGATGTACAAAACACAGAAAGATAGAACATTTTAAGTTTTAATCCAACAAATGAAGAAGGTCTCGACACAGTAAAATACCACTGCATTGCTAATGCTCTACAACTGGACATTAAAAATAATTCTTGTCTATTGATGTAAAAATAGCAAGTTTTATGATAGAGTAAAACACAGTATAGAAACCATTCAAAATCAAGTAGAAACCTCTTAAACAACTGAGGCATTTATGTAAGTATTTCTCCAAAGGTATTAAACAAAACACAGTTAATACTAACTCTAAACATCCCCCCACCTTCCCCACACTCTGCCCTAATTTAATTGATTAGAAAAATAGTAGTCTCAGTTACTATATTTTGCATTCTTTCAGAACCATCTAGATTCTCCATTTTCTTCAAGTACAGTAGAACAACTCTTCACAATACAGTACTACCCTGAAGTAATTTATTTCCCAACACTACAGAATTTTGACAGCAAGTATTACAAATTAATTGTGAAGGCTAGAAGAGGCCCAGGAAGTTTGCAGGAGGGCAATTTAATTTTGAATGCAAATTATTTACAAAAACATTAGTGTACTGTAATTACAGCATGAAACTTGCAATGCAGCTGATGGGCTTTTAACAAAAGCTTCAAATGAAAGAAAGGGAAGAAAAAAAGATTACAAAATAAATAATCTAAAGTTCTTCATGGTAGAAACGTTCATCATGAAGCTGCCTACCATAATCTGTTGCTTCACTGTTAAGAAACAAATCCTGGTTCTTAAGAATCTCTGCTTCAGAAAGTTTTTTATCATCATTCAAATCCATCTCTTCAATGAGGTGCAGAGCCTGTAAAAGAAACAGACCACCACATGCACCAAGTTAAAACAATTCTGGTTTTTGCTTATTTATATATTATAAAAAGAGGGAAGTTCAGCAGTAAGATGAAGAACCAAATGCAGAGTATTTTATTTGTAGCTCATTCACCAGTATTTCATAGTTCAAAGCTAACAGGCTGTGCAGCAGCTCTACTGGACCACTTATTTCTGAGAAATAGGAGTCCTGGTATTACATGGGCTTTGTTTTCATTTGCTGAACATCTACAAATACTGTGATTTAGAGAATCCTTCTGTTCCTACTTTTCCTGATTGGTTTGGCTCAATGTAACTGAGCCAAAAATAACAGGGACAAACGTCAGCCAAGGGGATTTTAAAAGCACTCTGCATGGCAAAAGCTGAAAGATTAATATGACAAACATCTTGGCCAACACATGTCAATTCCTGAAAATGGAATAGATAGTAATTTCTCTATTTTTATGTTATTTAACTACCAGGTTTCTCAAGTCATTTTGAAATGCTGAAATGGAAGTGTGATACTCTGACTTCAAACAGCAGTTTATGACTGAAGCAATGCTACCTTCTCTTTAGGACAGGTGACTTTGCTAAGCCTTTATATTACCCAAAGGAAAAAAACGAGCAAATTAGAAAAACAAGTAAAACAAATTATTAGTTGCAGAATTGAACTGTTACTACAGCATGGCCTTGCTGTAAGCCAAAATCTGAAAGATTGCTAAGAAGAGCTAAATAAAAACCCAAACCAAGGAAGCTAACACAGATATGAACAGCCCCAGCAGCACAGAGCTCATGTCAGAGCAGTGCTATTTCTGTGAAGTAAGAACTGAGCACAGCCAGAAAAGGCCATGCAAAGGCTCTCAGATCTCCATTTACAGCAGCACTCCCAGAACAGCTCAGCATCCCACAGGTCCCACACAGCAGCACCCAGGGCTGCTGCTGCTGCTGCCACAGGGCTGCTCCTGGCCCCAGAGCCCAGCAGGGCACAGCTGGCAGCTCAGGGAGCAGCTCATGGACTGTGTGTCCGTGTGTCTGTGTGTCTGATGTCTGACACAGGGAGATGCCTCTCTTCCCCAGGAATATGAGACCATGGGAAGACCTGGCGTTCCTGCCATTCTGAACACCAAAATCCTCCAGGGTAAAGCAATGGAAAATTTAGCTGAGAAGTTACTAGAAGAAAGGCAGAAATCCTCTCTACTGCAGTCAGGGACTGGAAACTGCCACAAAAAAAAAAGCTAAAATGAGAATCCACTTAAAAGCTATTATGCTGTTCTATCCCTGATTAAACCATTTTAATTAGCATCATCAAAGTTTTACACCATCTTGAATCACAGAGTATTTCCATTTTCTTGTACTCAAAACCAGTTTTTAGTTCTACAATTATGATGATTTATCCAGTTAGAAGAATTACAATCAATTTCTTATTTCAAAATTATGCTGTTTCTTTAGGTAGTGCATCTCATTAGATTTACCTACAACAACTAAAAATGACTTATTAAAATTCTGTACCCTTGAGTCAAAGCAGATAAGCTATTTAAACATGTACAAAACCACTTTGTTAATTTACAAACATTTACACAATTAATAGGAACTTCACATTTGCAGTTAAAGGACCTGCATTCCTTGTCAAAGTGAAAAGAAATTAAAAACATATGCAAAGATCTACTGATATTTTTTTTCAATAACTAAGACACGATAAATCTGAATGCTTCTCTCATTTCACTGTGATTCTTCAAAATTCTCCTGCAGTAATTAAAACCTAACCAGCATTCAAGCCACGAACCTCCTCTTGTGCAATTCCCTGGTTGTTGGGTACTATCCAAGAAAGCAGCTCTTGAGGGTTGAGTTTTCCATCATGATCCTTGTCATAGTCATTCACAAACCGGTCCTTCTCAACCAGGATCCATTCTGGATCTTCCCTTGCAGCTAGTAAGACACAAGTGTAAAGTTTAAAGCTACTCTTCACTTTAAAGCAGAGGTTTTCATCTTTTCTCCTAAGCAGATACACTTATTCTCATAAAACATTACCTAAAAGTGATGTCACTAAACAAAAACAAACCATTATGGGCAGAGGAAAGTAGGGAAAGCAATTTCATTTACTGTCAGTATTTATTTGCATACTTGTTTTATACTTAGCCAATGTAGAGGTATTGCATCCTGCAGTCTACAGCAATCTTAGACTTGTCCTTAACTCTTCAAGTAATTGAGAAGTAATTCATCAAAATTATAAACACTGCAGACAAGCATGAACTGGCTTTCTAAGCCTTATGGAAGTCAGAAGTAGCAGGTATCACAAGCAGGTAAGTAACACTTTCAAAATAATTACAATTTCATTATGAAAGAAGAAAAAAATGAAGTCTCTCCTTCCTTTCTAACATTTGGTTTTGCAAGGAGATTTTCCCTTTATGCCACAATTCACCATACAGTGTTGCCCCAAACCATGAGCTAATTATGAATCAGAGCCCCCATGCAGCCTATTAGTCATTGTAAAGCGTGCTGCAGGAACACTGTCTGCAGGAGAGAAAAGCTGAAGTAGTTTGTACAATCACAGGTGATTCTCAAGTCTTGCTAACAAGTTGTAAGACAAAGCTGTTATCTTCTTTATTACTGCAATAATTTCACTCCTTTCCAACAACATTTATAGACTGGCTTGGAAAAGCTTTCTTTAATGTTAGAGCAGGAAAAAGATAAAGAATTCTGTAGCTGCATCAGAGATCAGTTGTTGTTACTGGCTCTGACAAACAAAGATGGTTATAAAACGTGAAATTCCAGGTGGCTGATTAGAGTGAAGAAAAACAGATTATTCCCCTGGTTCTCCATATCCTCATGTGGATTACACAGTTCTCCCCAGCTAGGATGCAATTCAGAATTAGCCCTCCTTTGGGACAAGCAGACTTTCCACAAAACTCAAGTTACTGGGCTTTTTGGAATGGGAAGAATTATTTGCCCTAGCTTTTAGCAAATCAAATACAGTGTGTAAAATATTCATTGAGAAATATTGATAAGCATCAGGTAAGTGTCCTTCTTCTTGTTAAAGAAGGAACAGATCGAGTTTAAGGAATGGCAAGATTGGAAAAAAACAAACCCAAGCAAACCAAAGAGTGAAGGCAGCAATCAGGCTTGTGATAGCTGGAACAGTGCAGTGGCTCCTCACACTTCTCCTCCACCCCTCTCAACACACTCAGCTCAGTCCTCCCAAAGCAAGGCTGGCAGCTGCCTGCTCAGGCTGATCAAGGCCAGGGCAGTTTACCCTTACATTCCTGCTAGCTGGATCTGCAGATGTGCTCAGCTGGCAAATACAGCTGCACCTTGTTTCAGCTGCATCCTCTGTGGTCAGGAATTCATTTCAGTCTTTCAGAAAACAAGAAGCAACTTGCAAGGAAACTGTGGAATGGGCTACACACAAATCACCACCAAATACACATGGGGCAGACTGAAATAAGGAGTCTACTGTGCCCAGTTCCAGAAAACAAAATTATTCTAAGACAGAAAATCTTCCTCAGAATCTGTAGGTCTAATGTGAAAAGCTGAAAATAATGGTGCATCCAGTTCTCCCCATACCAAAAGTTTTTTTGGTTCCCTCTTTCATGCCCTTTCCCGTTTTTCCTTACTTGGGTCTCTTCTGTAATCACCAAGGAATTCTTCCAGGCTAACAAATCCATCACCATCTTTATCATGTTCTTCTAAAGCCTCCTGAATGACAAAGTCCTTTTGTATACATACAAAGAGCAAAATTAGCAACTCATGATCAAGAGAAACAGCACTGAATCATTTTAGAGCAATGACGTATTCCTTAAATTAAAGACTCACTCATTTCAAATCTCTTTTTGTGTTTTATGCAGACTAGTGCAGTAATTGGTTCCTGTGGAATAAAACAGATCTGTCCTTAAGAGTTTAGAATGTCAGATTTCATGAAAACCAAATCTGAACGGTGTCTATAGAGCTGGAATCCTTCAACACAATTCAAAACTACAAAAGCAGCTGAGAAACATGAATATGTACAAAGTTCTACCATCCAATTCCACTTTTCTTATCTGGTGGATTCACTAATTTGCATTCTTGCAACTTAATTGAACTGTTGGGAGAACTGGCTGGTCTTTTGTCCACCAGAGAGCCAAAACCACGAGCTAAAATCTCACTGATGAATTTGCAGCCTACCAGAGCTGTGAGGTGGCTAAGTCAGTCCAGTCCCCAAAGCTGGGGATACTTGAGCAATCCTAGCTCTTGGAACAGATTTCAAAGCAAGCACTGAACTCCTGCTTCAGCTCCTGACCTCCAGCACTGGATCCACAAGACATTACCCAATTTTAATTTGGGGTGTCCAAACCATATCCATAACTGCTCCACCTCCTGTGCCACTGAGGCTCAGGACACACATTGAAAGGACCCCCACACACAGGCTGATAAAGGTTTTCCCCCATAAACCTTACCGTCATGTACTCCACCTCTTCAGGATGCTCAAATGCAATATATTCATCCACATTTAGAGCAGGAACATCATCTCTATTAGCTTTCTCAAAACGTTTTTTCTCCTTTAAATGAAGCTTAGAAAATAGATTTAGTTAGAGCCCTTACTGGAAAGGAAAAACAACATAATAGTAGCTGGCTCATTAGGATATTAATTGTTTCACATTATCTACTCATACTATACTGATGTTAAATTTTCACTAAAAACAGCTCACTGAGAGCAATAAGAACAACACTTTTAATTGAGGTGTTTTATTCTAAGAATCACAAAAAACCCTGTTTTTTCCAATTTAAGGAGACATTTAAAATGAACCAAAGAGAGATGATAAAAAGACCAAGAATTCTCATTTTGATATGTGCATCCTCTTCTAAAAGTCACCAATTTCTGAAATAACAAACTGGAGTACAATTATTATAATTAAAGGCAGCCATTGCAAATTCCAAAACCTACATTTTAAAGACACTTCATAATAGATCTACATCTTATTTATGTCAAGGGCTATCTGTAGTTCAGAGAAGGTCTTGAAAGATCATGTATGTAAAATGTCTTTTCTGAAGCCATTTTAAGGCCAGATTCCTTTACTACAGGACTGCTGTCCATTAAATGTGATCATTTTAAATATTTTAGTGTTTATGTTTATATTTTATGTGATCATTTTAAAAGTCACTTCTCTAACATGTTTTAAGTATATGTATTAGTATGTCATTAAAGATAAATAATATCTGATATAAGCAGGCAAGTTCTTATTTCTGAATGTCTTGCACTTTCTGTTTTCCAGATGTGCAAAGATTTCCTATTTTTTTCTTGGTTTATTTTGTACAATCTCTTTACAAAATACAGACCCGCATCATTGACAACTGATCTCTGCTCAAACTGCAGATCATGTGAACTATAAAAATCTTGGAATCCCATCCTTAGGTGTGCTGTGTTATCAGTGTGAGTGATCTGGGTACAGGAGTAGCCAGCAAATCAGAGATCATAAACACTTTACAAATAACCATTTGAAATTGTACTTTTGGTTTCTATCTCACCTATTGACACCTCTCAAAATCAGGCTAAGCTGATGAACACAGAGCATAACATGTAACAAATGAAGTGTAAGATCTTAACTATTCTGCAAAATAGTTAGATGTCCTCTTAGAGAAAAGCTGACCTTAGCTGGGAGTTTAACTAGGAAGGCAATCCGGAAGGATTACAGAAAGCACTATACTGCAATGTAAGCTTGAACCATTGAGGGAGAAAGAAAGTTTTCCAGTGTTTTTTGGGAAGTGATGAGCAAGGCCGCCACCTTCTGGTAAACTCCTGTTCTTACCTGAGGTCACTTCTAAACTGTATCTTACTCTTTCTTTCATCTTGATCAGAGCAGGACCACTAATCTGAAAACCTAAGGAAAATGCTGAAGGTGCCTGACCTGTGATGCTTGTACGATGCTGCTCATTTACAATCTACGTTGGAGAAGTCAGCAGGCAGGAAAATGCAGCAAGCAGTCAAGTCATAACATGAGCAAGCAGTTCTATCCCAGCTTAAAGATTTATAGCTCCCTATGTATCTGTGATGGCAATGGCTCAAAATTGGTATCAATATTTTAACTGGAAGTTCCTCTGAAAGTCTTGTGGTATTTACAAGCTATGTAATTATTCAGTTATGTGACATTCTAACCTTTACAGTTTGTTTCTTCAGTGTGCAAAATTCTTTGTTCACTACATTAGTTTAACTTCTGCTAACATCCTAAATTATCTACTACTACTTTACTAAAAGCAGACAAAGCAATCCTCACAGAAAAAAAATAAACCTCTGACTAGAATAGTCTAAAACACACTTATTCTCTTTCTGGGAAACATTTACATGTACTTATAAATGTGGAACTTGAAAGAAACAAGTTTTGCTATGTGGTGGTTCTTGTGAACCTGTTCCCCCTGTCTCTCTTGCCTCTTTCCCTCCTTAAGCATCTGCTTTCATAGACCTGACTCACACTCAACTTCTGTGTTTAAACATCCATTTTTAGCTGTGGGAGTTGCATTTTCATTGCTTAAAACTGTTTGTTTGAATGGCTGTTTCTCTCTGTGGGTCTCTAATGGACAGGCAATGTTACAGCAGGCAATACTGACAGCCCACACTGAGTGCTTGAGCAGTAACTGAAAGAATGGCTGAAACAGTGCAACCAAGGGGTTAAAGAGCTTCCTTCTGCTCCAGCCCCAGTGGTGCTGGCCCCTGCTGAGGGCAGGACTCTGTCAGGCTGCAGACCTGACCCAATGGATTGCACCCTGGGTTTAAGATGGTGGCTGGAGACCATGCTCTGCTGTAAGACTGTCAATAGACTTATGCTCCACTCAGCCAGCAAAATACACTCAGGAGGTACCATTTCACTGTGTCTTTATTTTGTCAGTAGCAGCTTTAATACTCCACTACTTTCCTTTAATTACTCCCCTATCTCAGATAGCATAACATGTTAACCATATGCCAGCTGCTCTGCTTTCTCTACCCATCTTGTTCTGTCACAATAAACAAATATTGCTGCCTTTGGCCAGCAGCTTACAGGAGCTGCTGCTGAAACATTTTACCTGGCGAAATGATTCTTCTTCTTGATCCTCCAGGACAGTGTTCTCATCAAAATCAATGACACGATCATACATTTGCAAGTTGTACTCCTTCCAGGACACCAGTCCATCACCATCTTTGTCATAGTCACTGAAGTGCTGCTTAGCTTCTTGTGTAACATAATGCTTAAAAGACTGCTGTATCCAGGAGCTCAGCTCATCTGTGGAAAACATTAAAAATATAACAAAAGAAAGAGAATCAGAATCATCTGCACCATAAAAATTGTGAAGATGACACAGATCTATTCTGTCTGAAATACACTTTGCAATTCAGATGAAAGCATACAGGCAAGAGGTTACTGGAAGCAAACCAGTCTGTTTGCTCCACGCTGTGGCTTTTCCCAAGGTAACTGAATGAGGGAATAGATCACAGCTACAGACTTCAGGGGGTTTGTTAATGGTTATGTGGCCTTGTCTTTTCTAATCTGAAGGAAATCAACAGTATAGCATCATTTCTCATTTCTTTTTTCTCCTGAGCTTTATGAAAATGATGCTGAGTATGGTTTAAACGGACAACTCTAAATCTAATTTGGTATCCCAAAAAACCATTGTTCCCATCACTCTGGGGTTTCTTTTGAAAAATCCACAAACTGAAATAAAAACCCCTTTATTTTGTGTCATTGCCTTAATTACCCAAAATAAAATATTAACTACTTTTGTAGTGCTACTTTCCCTTTACTTGGGGCTGAAATCAAGCCTCACATAGTTTGGAAAGGTTTTTTAGCTGCCTGTTTTTATACAAATGTAGCTAAAAGAAATAAAACTTAATATACCAATGAACTGACAGAAATACATTAAAGTTACTTCATTTAGAGAAGATTGGGAGAACATATTCTCCCAGTATCTCTCAGTTATTTTCAGGTGCCTGGAAGGGAAAAACATCTCCCTCTGCATTGCAAAAATTATACATCCTAATTAACTCAACTGAAATCCTGCTCTGAAGAGTCATGATGACTAAAAAGGAGTCCTATAGAAATCACTACTTTGACGCAGAAAAATCTTACAGCATTTATTAAATACTAAAGTATCTTATCCTCTCCTTCTTGGCAGAGGCATCAATACAACTTTATTAGGTTTATTTAAATATCCTTGAAAAGCAACAAGGGATTTTTTAAAATACATTTTGAGTATTGAATTTATATTAGCAAAGGGACCAGCTTGCTAACAGAGTCTGTGAATTGACTGAACACGCAGAGGTGTGTGTGCCAGCAAGACTTGTGCACAAACCAGCACTGCCTTACAAGAAACTGCAACATTTCTTAAAGATGGGCACCATTAATTAATGGTTTCTTTCCCAGCACTTAAGGTGTGAGGCACAGCCACGTGACCACATAATATCCAGTGCCATGAATCAGAAAAACTTAATATTCCAACATTAGAGAAGCAGCATTAATATATTTCATCTTCTCTCACTGTCAGCCTCCAAATGGAGGCACTAGTAAGGGAGATGTTCTCAAGAGTTTTGCAATACACTGAGGAATAACTGAGCTCAAAAAGCTTCAGTACTGTAAGTTTCTTACTGTCAAAACACATTCCACTGTGAGTTTTACCTTTGGGAAGTGAAAGGAAGGCAAGTTTTCATTAGACTGAGAATCAGATGCAGTAAATACACCATGAGCACCAAGTATGGCTGGAATTCCTATACTTTTATACAGACCTTTTTCCTTAAAGCCTTCATGTTGTGAGCTGCTTGTGGTGTATGACAGGAATTAGCCATCCCACTGAAGCTACAGACTATCTCACCTCTACACAGTCCATGCAGGAACGCTGAAATAAGGGTGCAGTTGATTAAATTCAGTGTATAAATTGTAAAGCATTCAAAAGACACTCGATCTTGTCTTTAAAACTGCATTTTGTTCTCTCACCTAGAAAGCTTCCTGCATGTTTAATGTCATTTTAATGAAATAATGTTCTGG
Source organism: Molothrus ater (assembly GCF_012460135.2). Lineage (NCBI taxonomy): Eukaryota > Metazoa > Chordata > Aves > Passeriformes > Icteridae > Molothrus > Molothrus ater. The sequence goes on from NC_050490.2 coordinate 4,310,711, forward strand.
CATTTGACCAAGGATTCTGCTTGCTTTGTGTGAGCACACAAGAGACTTTTTTGTCAAAATCGCAGCAGAGCAAAAAAAAATGTTCATAATGAAGTTTAAAATTAAATTTAGATTATCATAATGATGTACTGAGAGGACCTGAGTTTACTATGAAGCTCCTAAATCTGACTGACAAAAACCTGTCTGAAGAGCCATTTGATACTGTTCTATGATGCAATATGATCCTTCAATGTCACTTGGTGTCATCAGGTATTGAAGCACACCTATGCAGTGTTATGGCTGCATATGTAGTATTATGGCTGCAGTACTTTCTTTCCATCTTACACCTGCTCTCTGATTTGCACAAAACAGGATGACAAACATGGAAACCCACTTGATTCCAAGTAGCTTCAGACATGCAAGATGCAGGTACAAGTGCAAAGGAGGTACCTTCAACTCGATACTGCTCTGACCTACACTAACTCTTGCTGGCCACATTCCTTCCATCACAGAACGGGTCAGGTTGGAAGCAAGCACGGTGGGTCATCTGGTCCACCCTCCCTGCTGAAGCAGGGTCATCCCAGAGCACATGGCACAGGATTGTGTCCAGAAGGTTCTTGAGTACCTCCAGTGAGGGAGACTCCACAACCTCTCTGGGCACTCTGTGCCAATGCACAATCTCTGTACAGGAAAGAAGTTCTTCCTCATATTGCGGTGGAATTTCCTGAGCATGAGTTTCTGTTCATTGCCTCCTGTCCAAGTAGTTGGCACCACTGAGCAGAGCCTGGCTCCATCCTCTTGGCACCCTTCCTTTAGGTATTTACACATATCAGTGAGGTCCCCTCTCAGTGGTCTCTTCTGGAGTCAAACAGAAACCTTAGGCACAGAGGTAGCCTCTGTATGAGCCTGTCAGTGTTTCTAACTCACTGTGCAAGGGATCGTGATGTTTTCCACAGGGATTCTCCCCAGCCCAAGAGCCACGGGCTGTGTCACGGGTAGAGCGCGTTCTCCTCCCGGAGCAACCCGGCCCGCCCGGCCCCCGCCGTTACCCTCGCTGAGCAGCCCGTCCGCGTCCGCGTCGATTTTCTTCACGATGTTCCTCAGCCGCCGCTGCTGCTCCTCCGGGCTGAGCCGCGCGTACTCCTCCGCTTCCTCCTGCGGCACAGCAACACGCCCCGTCAGCGGCCCGGCCCGGCCCGGCCCGGGGAGCGCGCCCGCCCCGCGGCCCCGCCGGAGCGGCGGCCGGCCCCGCCCGCCCCCGGCCCACCTGCCCGCCGAGCAGCGCCTCCCGGTCGTACTCGGCGCGGTGCTGCCCGCTCGCCGCTGCCAGCGCCAGCGCCAGGCCCAGCGCCAGCAGCACCGGCCGCATCGCGCCGCCCGCCCAGAGCGATCCGCGGCGAGGGGCGGGGAGAGGGCCGGGGGCGGGCGGGGGGCGCGGCGGAGGGTCGGGCCCGCGGGCGGAGGGTCGGGCCCGCGGGCGGAGGGTCGGGCCCGCGGGCGGAGGGTCGGGCCCGCGGGCGGAGGGTCGGGCCCGCGGGCGGAGGTGTCACTTTCGCGCAGTGGCAGCCATTCGGGAACAGGAACGGGCCTCTCTCGCCTAGGCTTTTCTGGTCGACCAGCGAAAGGTACCAAATAGCATCAGGATATACTGAGAATTATCCAACTGTTAAACATCAGTGAGGCCTGTCAGACTTGAAGTGATTTACCACGGTCTGACTGAGTTCGAGGAGCGTTTGGACATGGTAGGAGTGACTATTCGAGATGCCCTGCACAGGACACAGAGTTGGGCTGGATGATCCTGATGGGTCCCCTCTGTCTCGGCCCATCTTTAAGAATCACATATTCTGTGATTCTATGATTACCAGAATTTCAGGCAAGCATCAACAAACCCTGCAAGGGGAAGATGATCAGGAAACAAAGTGTGTGAAAGCTTTGTACCAAAAAGGAACAAGCATTAGTCTTGCTTAAGGTCGCAACTCACAAGTAACGTTTCTGAGGCAAAGAGAAAGGGAAGCAAGGCTTTGTAAGAGTTATTAATAACTGGATCAATACAAGTTTTAATAACTGTTCAACACAGATAATAGAAAGCTGTAAAATAAATTTAACCTCATTGACCACTCAGACAAACTGAAAATACATCGTGTAAATGAGCAGGGGCCTCCCCAAGAATATCATTCCTAACAGCTGTCACATGAAATTGGGATTGCTCTGATCCCAACCCCACTGCGGTCAAATTAATCATTGTTACTGGGTTGAGATTTATGTGGGACCATTGTTAGATTTGGTTTTTTCTCCTTTCAATACAAGAGTATTTTCAAAATTTCTCCTTTAGCCAGAAAGAGGTGAGATTAACCTACCTGTGTTTCCATGAACACCATTGTTTAGGCAGAGCCACAAGGTAATGGAAATTGCTGCACTGTCCAGTCCCTTCCATGGGGACAGCGATAGACTGATCCCAGTTCACCCCCAATTCTATTAACTGTGAAGAGCTACGACAGTTCATTTTGAAGATCCGAGAGTAAAATATTGCAATAAATCAGTAAATGTGTTATTGCAATTTCCTGCCTGTATAAGAAATGTCTTTCCATTAAAAAATCTAATAGTGAGTTAAGTCTAATATCTTTTATTGGTTTAAATGTCAAATTTCCCATCAGTATTTAATAAATCACATGTACAAAATGTGAATTAAGTCCTACTACTTGCGGCATGTGTAGACAAAGCAAATCCTATGAGCAATCAAGTCAGAAATATGATTTGATTAGTTTCTGAAATAGCACTCAGGATGCTTTGTTTTCTTTGTCTGATGCATTACTAACACTACAAAAACCCTCTTTGCTGTGTATCTCAAGGTTTGACAAGTGTATCAGAATGGACATTTCAGTGCCTACACAACCAGCAAGACCACATTTATTATTATTATTTATTATTATTATTTATTATTATTATTAGGAAATTCATTATATCCCATACAATAGGAAAAAAAAACAGAGAAAAAGCAAAAGAATCAGAGAAAAAAACAGAGAAAATCATATTCTTCTCCATGTCAAAATACAACAGACCCTTTCCAGCACACAGTTAAACCAGTTTTGTAATAAAATTCAAGACCATTCTGGTATGAATGCAGCGGGGGAAAAGAGAGAGGTTTTTCTGTTCCCTCCATTATTTTAACCACTTGCATAGCAAATGCATCACTATTGTAAGGAGTATTTAAAAATAGAGAAGCTATTTTTAAATCAGAATATCAGTCATGCTATATAAAAACTTTTTTATGTGGTGAACTTCCTGACTTTTCTGGAAAATCTGCCCTTCCCTCAAGCCAAATCACATGCAGTGTGTCACAAAATCTATTTGGAGCCCTTCTTTTGGTCACAAAGAAAAAGAGAATGTTAGAAGATCATGTTCAACACAACTTCTCTGTGAGATCTGCAAGTGTAAATTGGGTCTGTTGGACTGTCAGCATGAGAGCAGCTGTCCAGCAGCACAAGCACCAGTTCCTGAGCAGTTATTTCTAACAAGTCAAGTTATCCATCTGGTGTTCACTGTAAGTTTTTGACATTTCTACATTTCAGTTTTATAAATCACTGCTTGACTTGAATAAGCCTTACTTAATTTTATTCTAATGTATGTCATTTATACACTGTCAGAATTGATTGACAGTAGCTTTATTTAGATAGGCTTCCATTTTGACATATTTTGTTATTATCACATCAACATTTTAAACTGCAGGAGATGGTTTATCTAAGACCTGCATGCAAAGATTATCCTTCCTTTTTCCATTATAAAAGTTGTTGATTTTAGGTTTAAATAAGGGAAAAAACTGAGCAGCAATTTATAAAGATCATCACATTTAAATACCCTGTGTTTGGATTTCAAAGTGACAGTAATTTGCTTTGGTAGTACCCACATATAACTTCTTGAATGTTCCAATTGTTTCATAAGACTTTGTAGAAAGTATTTTATACTCTGCAGACATTACTGGCCTGTTTTTCTAGTTCTTTGCATTTAGTGCAGTTATTAATATCTGAGGAAATAGGTTATGAGAGGAGATTCTTCTGATGCTGTATCTGATTTGGTATCAAACCAGAACAGCAGGATTTGATGCAACACAGTATCAGGGCACTCAGCTCAGCCACACACCGAGGAGGCAGCTGATAAATTGTAAGTGCATTATCACAGGATGGCACTGTGAGGGATTTGGATGGGACCTTCATGGCTCAGCTCTCTGCTCTGAGTCCTGGGTAAGTGATGTATCATTTCTGAGAGGTGCTGTTGCTGCTGCAGGTCCAACTGAAGTGTGTATGATCTCCCAAGCCATCTATTGCCATCCTTGCAGGACTTTTAATGTTTTAGAGATGACAGCCTGAGCTGCCCAAGTTATCATTTAGGCCTCTTTCTTCTTGCTATTCCTGTCACACAGAAGGAAACAGATTATTCTCTTCACATCATGCTTTTACATGCTTGAACACTCCTACCACCTCCCCTTTTGTCTTATTAGATTCCACTTGTCCAGTGTTTCCTCACAAATCACATTTCCCAGGCCTCAGATCCCATGAGGAAGGCTGGCAGCCCAGGTGGGCAAGCTGGACACAGTAGCCCAAACCACCCTTCAGTGTTACACCCCAGGATTAGGTGCCTGTGTTATACCTGTACCCCATGTACTGCACACAGTTATTTACTGTTCACTTTTTCTCTGCTCCCAGCAGTGGGGAGGGGCTGGATGCTGAGGGGCTGACTGCCATGACTCAGTGATCGCACTGGCACAGTCACATGTCAGGCTGAAAGCAGCTGAACATGAGCCCAGGCGGGCAAGAAGGCTGCTGGCCCCTGGGCAGTACCAGCAGCGCTGTGGCAGCAGGAGCAGGGCAGTGACCTCCATCCCCCTGTGCTGGGCACTGCTGAGGCCACTCCTCACACCCTGGGCTCACATGGGGGCCCCTCACAACAAGGAAGACATGGAAGGGCTCCAGCGTGTCCAGAGGAGGGAACAGAGCTGGGGAAGGGTCTGGAGCACCAGGAGCAGCGCCCCGGGGGGACAGGAGGTAAGGGTTGGTCTCTCCTCCCAGGCAATGGTGACAGGATGAGAAGGAATGGCTTCAAACTGCACCAGTGGAGATTTAGGTCGGACATCTGCAGGAATTTCTTCACAGTGATTAGACATTGGAACAGGCTGCCCAGGGAGGTGATGGAGCCACTGTCCCTGGAGGTGTTTAAGGAAAGACTAGCCATGGCATTTGGTGCCGTGGTCTAGGTGACAAGGTGGTCTTCGGTCATAGATAGGACTCAGTGGTCTCAGAGGCCTTTCCGAAGCAGATCGATTCTGTGACCGCACCCCAGCGTTTCCTCAGGGGCTGAGGGCAGCCCCGAGCTTGGCCTTGCCCGAGGGGACGCGGGAACCTCCTCAGTGGCTCCCTCAGGGTGGGGCGAGGCGCGGGCAAGGTGAGGGCACCGCTTGCACCGGCGCGGAGCGGGTGGAAGGTGTGGGGCCAGGTGTGCAGCCAGGTGAGGGCACCGCCTCACGGGCGCGGGCCGGGCATGGCCGGGCGGGGCGGGTGGAAGGTGTGGGGCCAGGTGTGCAGCCAGGTGAGGGCATCGCCTCACCGGCGCGGGCCGGGCATGGCCGGGCGGGGCGGGTGGAAGGTGTGGGGCCAGGTGAGGGCACCGCTTGCACCGGCGCGGGCCGGGCATGGCCGGGCGGGGCGGGTGGAAGGTGTGGGGCCAGGTGAGGGCACCGCCTCACCGGCAGGAGCCGCGCATGCGCGGGCCGGGCGGGCGGGGCCGGCACGGCTGCGGGCGGGCGGGCGGTGGCGGCGGGGTGCGATGACGTCAGCGCGGCGGGACGCGCGCGGGCGGGACGGTGCGGCGCGGCGGAGAGCGTGAGTGGCCGGCGCGCGGGCCCGGCGCGAGCGGGCAGCGCGCGGGAGGCGCGGGCAAGATGGCGGCGGGCCCGCCTCACCCCCCCTCAGCCCCACAGCCCCGGCGGGCGGCTCCGCCACACGGCCCGGCTAGACGGGGCACGGATAGCCTGGTTGCTACAGGCGACCGGGAGCGGTGGGTGTGGGTCAGGCCGTGCCTTGAGGGAGAAACGGGCTGTCCGTCTAAGCCAGCCCCTCGCGGCGTTCCCGCACTGCCCGTGGGGAGACTCGGACTCAGCCTGAGGGGGGTCCCGGTGCTTGGGACCCCGCCGGTCCTTTAGGCTGTACAGGCCCACCTGTCCAGAGCGGGAGTTGTGTGTGGGGGGAGATGCAGCCGTGCTGAGGAAATTCGCTGTGAACCCGTGTCAAATGCCTCATGCTGTATGACTGTTTGCGCCTTAGAAACTGCTAATGTCGTTCCTAGTGTAAAGCCGTGCTCTTCCTTTGCTGTCAGGGACAAAATCACGGCTGACAGCACGGAAGGTCTCGCAGTGTACTCACGGTCTGTCTTCTCTGTGCAGTTCTCTAAATACAGATTCTTATTTCTGCATTATTTGCAAATTAACTGCGCTACTGGGAGAATACATGGATCCTCGTATTCTCTCTTCAAATATATATGTCAGTTTAATGAGCTTTTATTATCCCTCGATTACAATCAAGTTTGGTGTACAAGAGATGTTTTCTAAGATGCTTCAGTGTTTGAAGACTCCGTGGTGGGTCTGTTCTGATGGTTGAAGTGATGCAGAAATACAATCTCTGTTTTCAAAAACTCCCTTCATCCAACTGCATTACATTTTGGTTTGTATGGGTTTAGTAGGTTGTCTTAAGGCATACAGAGATCCGTGGGCTTGTTGACACAGGCTGGGCTAAATCCTTATAGAAAATTCAGCTCTTTATGTAATGTGACAACAGGTGAACAGTCTGCTAAAGCAGTGTCATTCATGGTAAAGGCCAACAGAATCTGACTTTGGATCTGATTAAAGGTTAATATTGTCTTTTTACCTGATTTTGAATAATTTAGAAGTGTCTTTAAGTTCCATTTAGTGTCTGATTCTTCAGATAAGTAAGATTAGACTGCACTAAAAATAGACTGCACTCAGCTGTTTAGAATTTATTAACCTTAAAGCCAAGGATTTAACTTTATTTCAGAATTGTTAACACTGTTCTGGAAATTCTTGATAAACCTATAAATATTTGCCCCTGTGGACTTTCTTCATTTGTGGCAATGGTTCTTTGTTACAGCTGCATAAAGGTTCACTTTGCCAGAGCTGACTTATACAGGAGCCTTCACATCTTATAGTTACATAAGAACAGAAGTTTCAGTTTTATTTTACTTCATCATTAATTAGCTGATGCTGATTGTTAGTGCATCTCTGATCTGTTTTTCTTTCTGAATTGATCACCAACTTGCCCAGTTCTCTGTCACAGGAAAGATGATTCTACTTGCATCACTGCTGTGGAGCAGTCCATGCAATGATTTGTTTGAAAGTTTTGATAGTCTTTGTACTGTTTACTGTCTAACCACATAGAAAATTACATTTTTCTGTAGTGTCAGTCTCTTTTTGTTTTCTCCTTGGACTTTTGGCTGTTTTTAATAAGGAGCAATGCAAACACTTTACAAATAAAATTATCTTCTGACAACCTTACTGTGCTCATCTGATGTACATGACCTAAATGCTGCCAACAAGTTAAAAGTAGTTTTAAAAGTGGTTTAAGGTAAAATTATTAATTGCATTTTTTTGACACAGGTATGAAAACTCAATGGGGTCATCCAAAAATGTAATAAGTGAGCCTGTTGATGCAGAGGAAGGCTATAACATGATGGTAAGACATTCAGTAGCTATTACACTGTATGGTATTTTTTCAACAGCAAGAAAAACTAATTTTTCATGTTGGGATTAATTAATAAATCAGTTCATTTGTACCTTCTATGAAAGTATTGATTCTAGGAGCTTAATAAATGTTATTCATTAATACTGTGGAGAGGAACCTTCAAAAAGGAATTTTACAGTAGAATAAATCTGAGCATTTCTTCTGTTTTGCATAATTTCTAGTTGTGTTAGTATGGGGGGATTTTTGCATTTATTCTTTTTCAGCTGGCTCCCATTTTAAGCTGCTTTTATCCAAGCTGTGCTGTGGTGTAAGACCTCAGTGTTTGGTCACACTCAACAGTGTGGTGTTCCTGGAAGGGGCTGAGCTTAGAGCTGAATGACTTTGGGAATGCAGTGGATGAAACTGCTCTGTTTGTTTGCATCAGTGTATTTATATCTATGAGCATCATTTAAAAAAGAATCCTCATAAAAGGTCCTTTAGTATTTATACCCATGACAAGTAGCACAGACTAAATAAGAAGCATTTGCTGTTTAGGCTGAGCTGTTTCTGTCCCTCCTTTGGCCTGAGGGCTGATTGTATGCAGAGCAGAAGGAAACTCCTTTGGACAGCTGAGTAGAAAACAGCAGGGATTCAGTCAAAGCCAGGGGTCAGTGTGTGAGGGAGGGGACTGCAGTGAGCTCTTGTCAAATGGAAAGGCTGTTCCTAGCCCCTCCTGCCCTTGGCACAGTGATTCCCACTTCTGCCTGTGCAGTTCCTCATTGCTGACTCCTGCTTGGGCCTCCCTTTTGACTCATCCAGGTTACAGAGATCAGAATTTTAAGTTAGGCTCTAGTTTCATTATACAAAATACCTTGAAATGTCATGATGAGATACTTAATGTTTCCTTTTAGGCTTTTCTGGCCTGTATAAAAATAAATAATTTGGGAAGTTAGTTTGTTGTGGACTAATGCAAAGTTTTAGACTCACTTCATTAAGCAACAAGGGATTAAAAACCCAAACCAAACTTGCTGCAGCAGAAATGGTCATGCTTACTAAAAACTCCTAGCAAGAATAGGCAATTAGTTTTATAGAATAAGGATAGATTGGAGCCAGTTCTGTACAGGTTCTGGGGGTTTTATGTGCTTTATTTGAGTTGCTTTGGGCCAAGGTATGTAATTTTGCTCTGTTTTCCAAAACTTCACAGATTCAGCAGTGCTATTTTTCCTCTGTTGTGTTGCCTGGTCGTGTGTCTGGGCGGGTCTGTGAAGCACTAGATGGCACACTGTGCCTTCCAAAAAGGCAGCTGAGGACATCTGGATGAGAGAAACCCAAGTTAAAAACTATTAGATTAGCATTAAAGAAAAGGAGTTTCTCATTTGTGTTATGTATCCTGCTGCCTTAAAAAATTCTAGCTACTCATCTTCTGTATTTGTTTTTAGTGTAACTTTACTGTATTTTCTTTCTAAAGATGTAGAAGTGGTTGCAGGCTTGAGCTATATGATGGTAAAAATGAAAAGAGGAAAAATGTACCTCCTGATTAGTTCTACAGAAAATCAGTCTAAAATAATTAGGTTTGTTTAACTTCTTCATGGTTAAGTTGGCCAGTGTTTAAAGCTAACATGGTCAGCAGTTTGTGCTATCATGGCACATAACTGTATCATCACTGTACATCCTTTGGCTTTGTTGCAAGTTATTGTCTGAGGATTAACTCTCCTGCACTGTAGAAGAGGCAAGATTTTATCTGATTGACATCTGTCAGTTGATACAAATACTTCTTAATGTACTTGGTTTCAAGTGTCTTGTGATGGTGCATGTCCCCAGTGCAAAGAACTGTGTTTATTAGTAAATGAAGGGCATCCCCAGTGTCTCTTACTCTGTCTTTGAGTGGTTGCAGCTTTGCAGTAACAGCCCATCACAGTTGCCAGGAAATACTTTCTAGGTTCTTCTCAGTGAGAGAGCTGGGATTTTAGTCATGCTTCAGATGCTTCCCATACAGCTCATGCCTTTCTCCAGGCTCTCACCCATCAGCCAACTCATGTATTTGGTCTCTGCTGCCTTTAGCTTGTATAATTAGTTCTAATTGACACAGGGTAATTAAAACATTTGTGAAGTCTGCTGTGATGTCCCAGCAGCATTGTCAAGCAATTAAATGAAAGTGATGTGGTCTAAAGGTACCCACCCTGAGGGCTGGGTAGTTACTCCCATGCTATGCTGCTGAGTAAATCTGCTTCTGTGCAGAAGAATGGCAATGAAAATGAATGCATCCACCTGTTTCAGATATTTGAGGAAAATTCAGCAGCTGTGCACCCCACATTGGATGGTGTAGCCACATACTGGATGAAATCAACATGTCAAACCAAAGATTTCTCTTTCTTTTGTGCCCATGGATGTATTTCTTGTTTTCAGGCTTCTTTCCAACGCTCCAACAGCCATGACAAAGTGAGGAAAATAGTGGCAGAAGAGGGACGGACAGCAAGGAACCTGATTGCCTGGAGTGTCCCACTGGAAAACAAGGAAGATGATGGTATGTGTTTAATAGTCTTCCCAGTCTTTGCACTTCCATCCCTCTGTCATCTGGAGTTCCTCATCTGGAAATATTTTCCTTATGTAAAATTTCTCTATTTAAAGATGTTCTGCTTAGCATACATAGTGTAATTTAGAGGTTTTTTTACAAAATGTGCCTTGTAGTTGGCAGATCACTTTGTAAAACCTCCAGTGGCAGATTAAAAACTGTTTTAATTTATCTGCAAGTGACATCTAAGACTGTTTTCTTCTGCTGATATTGTCAAGATAGTTGTGTAACACAATGATGTTGTCCTAAAGTGCTCTCTTGTAACTGGGGAATTCAGAATTGTAGGGATGACTTAGAACAATCTAACAAATTGCTCTCTGTGTTCTAAAACAAAGAAATTTGGATGTTTCTTTTGGGATCATTTCAGCTTTGGTAAATGCCAATGAAGACTTCTCTCTAAAGAAGGGGATATGTGGGGACAGCTTTCCCTAATGCAAGTCCTCAGAACAGTTTTATTACTGTTGTAATACTCTCTTGTGGTATGATGACTTAAGGAGCCAGGAATTGACTTTTATTTTTATCCTACTCAAACTGTTCCAGATGTCTGAATGCTGGTTTTGAGAACTTAATCTCAAATATTTTTGTAGCTGCATGTCCCTGTCCAGGTGCTGCAGCTTTTAAGTGTCTAAAAGTAAATTTTTTTATGCTGTGAAGATGGTTGAACATGGGAACCAGTTGCCTTGAAAAACTGTGGGCATCATCTTCCTTGGAGATGCTCAAAACCTCCCTGGACATAGCTCTGGGCAGCCTGGAGGTTGAGTTAAACCATCTCTAGAGGCTCCTTCCAACCTCAGCTGCTCTGTGATTCTGCCACTGGAAAAGATATTTCTAACAAATGTTATGTCTTAAGGTGCAAGATAATTCACCTTATGTCTGATGCAAAGTTCAAACTGTCTTTAAGCAGAGTAGAACTGGGGCCCAAAGTATTTCCAGTTTCCAAATGACACTTCTGGGGAAGGTGGTGATAGTAATGTGTGTGAGGTAAGGGAACATGCAGTGTATTTCCAGTAGTATTTTTGAGCAAGTTGTGAGTTGATTCACTTTCTGTGTAAAGAGTCTGTTATTTTTGAATACTACCTTGCTTGTAATATTATTTTAGAAACTTGAATGCTTTTTCCTTAAAAATGTCTGTGAGTTGTAGATTAATGTTTGCTCTAACAAATTCTGCTAAACCATGATAAATGAATGTAAAAGTAAATTTTTAGCTTTCATTAAATAGTAGTTATGTACAGTAATTAAAGTCCAAGTAGCTGTATTCATTCCCTTCTTTTGGTCATATTAGCCCCATTGTAGTTTTAAAACTTTGTCAGTGGGGCTTTCTTTTTAATATTTCTTAAATTATAAGCTGACCTTTTTGCACAATGCAAAGGATCTGATGATTATTCCCTGATGGAAAGTTTCCCTGTGAAAAGGAACTTGTGGTTAGTGAAAGCCTGGCAGAGGCAGATCCTTTATCTCTTGACCCTTGCCTGGTGTGGGGGTGTTTATGGTGAGCTCTGGTTCATTTTTTACTGATCCTTCCATAGGTGCTGTGTCCCTGAGGGATGACACAGCAATATTATGGATTAGGACACTTCTAACTTGTTCAAGGGTTGTGTAAATCAGGCCAAAGGTTCAGGGTGCCTGAGCCAATCCTGCCACTCTCCTGTACAAAGCAGAATTTTGTGTTTGGGCAGTTTCTTCTGCTCATAATGTTCAGAGGTATTGATTTGGCAGCACCAGTGTGTGATTTAACATTTTAAATTATAAACTGTTATTCATAATGAGATTTTTTTTCCAGACACAGTGAAGGTATAAGCACTTTTTATTACTAGGGTTATAGAGGGTTTTATAGAGGATTGATTAATTAAAATGCTGAATTCACCTTTTCCATTTGTATCCTTTTTCTATTTCCTTTAAAAATTGTGTGCTTGTGTTCTTCTTCCCATTTTTTTCCTCTTGCTCTGAAAGACTTGTGTATTTTATATAGCATACATAGATAAAAGAGAAATCAAAACCTTCTGATTCCATACATAGTTCCAGCCAGTAAGCAGTATTTCCTTAAAAAGGAAAGAGATTTCTGGAATGGCAGGTGATAGGTCTGTTGTGTGTTTTGGAGCAGTGTGCACCCCAGTTATGTCAGATCTGAAATTCTAATTATGAATACAGATCAATGCCATGACCAAGTCCCAGGCACGGTGGGGATGCTCTAGGAGAGTGACTGTAACACTTCCCAACCATTGACATTCAAATACTCCTTCACAGAATTCAGTAGTACACAGCAGATTCTGTTGGATAAACTAATCAACCCTATTTTCAGCTTGGTGTCTTGGAGGAGTCTTGAAACAGAAATATTCACTCTTCTGGTATTCTGTTTCCAGAATGGAATTTGTATTCCAAACCTGCAGCCAGCAGTCACCAATTGCAGTCACATTGCTTTTGCCCACCTTGGAAGGCTGTGATAATTCCAATGGAGGGTTTCAGAATTTTTTCTTTTGTGATTATTTCACATGCTTAGAATTAAGTTTGAGGCACTGAATGCAGATAAGCAACTACACACAAATTTTATTACAAAATCTTAGGTATTATATTAGCAACAGTTAAAAAATTGCAGAGGCTTGACATGTAAATGTTAATAGATGGGAAGATATCTCTGGAACTTTGAGATGTGTAGAAAAATTGGAAAATCTGGTATTTGTGACTGTTCTCTTCCTATTCCCTATTTGTTTAAAATCCCTTGGGCTCTTGCCATACAGAATTCATTTGCAGATTAAGCATTTCAGGGTAAGGAGACATATTTTAGTGGTTGAAAGGTACCTGGCACACTCTGGGGAGCTTGCAGCATATTCCACTGTTTTAGCAAGCAACTGCTGCAGAAAAGAAGTTTTGTGGGTTGTGATCAAAGTGATGAACTTTGTCTCTCTTTGGCCACGTGAGGCACTGTGAGAGTCCTGAGTGCACACATTGGGGTGAGCCCTTGCAGCAGGGTCTGAGGGGCCCTGGCAGAATGTGGTGTGGAGGGAAGGGGACTCTTTAAGGCTCATCAGTCCCAAACCTTGAATTTCACTGGAACAAATGGGCAATCAGTCTAGTGCAGGTAGGTGAATACAGGGCCACTGTATTCTGGGTGAGACCCTGACGGTAATGCATAAAATAAATTTTGTGCAAAATATATTGCTGTAATTTAATTTAGAGGTGGGAAAACACGAAGAATTTTGGTTATATCCATCCTTGAAGGCAGTCATTTCTCCAGGTCCTATAGTAGAGGTGGCCTTTGAGTCATGGAGAAATATGTGTGTTGTACATAGCCTTTGAGTCATAGAAAAATATGTGTAACATAGCCTTTGAGTCAAGGAGCTGTGAAAGAGTATGGCCTTTGAGCAAAGAGCTATGTGTGTTGTACATAGCCTTTGAGTCATAGAAAAATATGTGTATTGTACTTGAATATCTGTACAACTGTTAACAAGTAAAAAAAGGAAGAACTATAGTAGAGGTGGCCTTTGAGTCCTAGCAAAATGCACCTATTGTACTTGAATATCTGTCTAGAGGCTTTGCCCCAGAAAGTCCCGGTTGTCCTTAATTGAGCTGCAGCTGTGACCAATGAAGATAACTGGGATAAAAGGGGGTGGGGTAGCCAGTCAGGGAGAGCCTTGAAAGAGCCCTGAGTTGAGAAAGGACAACATGCAGAAGAAAGAGTCTGTGCTGTGACGATCTGCAGCTGTAAGAACATGCCAAAGAGGTATGGGACTTTAGGAATCTGATAACAACAGTATAAGACTCCAGAAATAGAACAACAACAAGGTCCTTAGCACAGTACAGTTAGAAAAATAGCATCTACTGCTGCTGCACAAACTTTTAAAAGATGTGGTTCAAAATACAATTAAAAACTTCAGTATGGTTCCTCAGTATAAAATTACCATTTCTGCTGAGGGTGTGATGATGAACAGTGTCAAAGACATTGAACCAACATATGCAGTTGATTTCTGCCATAGCCAGGACAGAAATAAAGGCAGCAATTAACTCCTAAATGTGAAGGCAGTTCCCACATTTCCCATACCAGTAAAAGTATCCAAAAGAGAGAGGTGAGCAGGATGGTTGTTGAGGTTGTTAGGTAAAAGATAGCTTTTGAAAATAGGTTATCAGCGGGGGTTTTTGGCAGGTATTGGCACCTCTGCTTTTTGGACAGGAAGATTCACAAATCATAAGCCCTGTGTGCTTCATATTTAAACACCAGACAGGGAGGAAATGGACTTCTAGTGTAAAATATGGCTGTAGCTCCTCCAATGCTGCAGAACTTTGATACTTTATATATTTCACATGGGCAACTTAATAGCTAAAGGAGATGATTTTGGGGCACAATTGTTCTCTCCTTACAATTCAGTCAGCTGCTAGCAGGGGGTGCCCTTCAGGTGTCAGTGAAGTCTGTGCCTCTCTTAGCAAAGCCAGCATGGTGTAGCTACACACCAGTTACACACCAGTTACCAGTTACACTGCACATACAAACAGCCATTGGGCAGTGCTGCCACTGCTTGGGAGTATAGAGAGACAAAAGGAGAAATAATCTTCTCATTACCAGAGCCATTATTGTAAAGTAATGAACAAGAAAATGAACAAGAAAGCTTGAAAATGTGGCTGCTGCTGAAATGCAAAGTTTTCTGGCCTACACACCTTAAGAAAAAGTTAGTCCTTGTCCCACACTATATTGAGTTTGCAAAACCTGCTATTGTGCATCTAAATGTCTGCCCCATATAGGAAGTGCCTGGAAGCTTGCTTTTGTCTTTAGAAGGGACTTGTTCAGACATCTCACAGATCTTAGATGATGGATTGTTATTCTGGATTTTATAGAATCTAAAAAGTCTGCAACTTGATGTGTTCTCTGCCCCTTTTTATTTCAGTAAACCCTTACTTGTGGCAAACCTTTTCACTGTGCAAGTCCTGTATGCCATTGCCTTCAAAACCTTGTCTTTGCAGAATGTAAATCACATCAGAAGAGAGATTTGGGTGATTGAAATATTTCTGTTATCAGAAGTCTACCATGGAATATTCCCCAGTTCAAGCTTTTTAGTGACTAGGAAGGTTTTATACAGGTAGTACCTGAATGATTTTTTTTTTTCCTCAATGCTGCTAAGTTGAGTTCAATATATTAGTTTATACCTGTTTTTTGGCTAATGTAGCATTTTAAAAATGAATTACCAAGCAAATCATTTTTAATTTGTTTTAAATGAAAAGCCTTGTTGCCTGGAATAGCCAATGATCCAAACCAGCTGTGCAAACCATCTGTACCACTGCTTGATTAAGACAGGTTTGCAGCTACTTTACATAACCAGAGCAATGTAAAACAGCTGGGCTGCATTGGGGAATTTGGCCTCATCTGTTAAAAACTCAACTGGACAATTCTGAAATTTAAGAATATCTCCATGGTCTAGGAAGGACTATATTCAACTAATGCATTGCTTTGCTTGGCTTCATCCAGCTAAATAATCTTGAAACTTCTCTTTGGATGTAATCTTTGCTAGAGAAAACTCTGGCCATAGTTACTGTTTTGTCTTAACTTGCTTACATTTTTGGTAACTGGATCCTATGAGTTTTGTGTTGAGCAAGTTTAGATACTTGGAGGAATAATTCTTTTTACATTACCCTATAGCAAATCTCAAAGATTAAGTGCACACAGATCAGGTTGGTCTAGGCTAACACAGATTTTTCTATGCAAAGATAACTCTGAATCAGTTAAGTGCCACCAGTGCAGCACTGAGAACCTGGAATCACCCCCTCTGACTGGGAATTTAAACTGATTTTGGAAGCACAGTTGCTCAAGTTACTTTGTATAAACAGTGGAGGAAGACAGGTATGTTTGAGAAGGGATTTCATGTCTAAAGGAGAAGGGCTTGTGTTCTGTGAATGTTTTTCTCTCTTCCTTTGGCTATCTAAATGTTGATGAACTAAATCCTGACCTAAGTTCTGTTTTTTCCCATCTTTCTTGTCAGAACAGCTTCAGAAGAACTAAATCATTACATTTAGTTTTCCTAATTAATGTATTTCTTGTTTGAATTCTGTAATAGCTGGTGGAGCAATCAATCAAAAGCAGACTTCTTAAAATTTATATAGAAAACTAGTATCATGTTTGACATGTAGATTGTAATTTTATGATTTTTAGAGGCACTGAGAACTCAAAGCTTACCTTTGTTTAATAAAGTCTGTGTGTTTTGCCTTTCTTGTATTTTTTTCATTCTCTAGTGTTTTCTGGCATTATCCACATTCTAAACAGTGGAATATATATTTTGAATATAAAATTTGCCAAACCTCTTAACTCAGAAATTGTGCCCCTCTCAGTACACTGCAAGATGAGATATGTGCATTTTAGAGTGCTCTATTTAATTAAAATCATTATTGTTGATTAAAACAGTTGCTTCTCCCACAGGAAAATCGAAATGGCAATCTGGTGGAAAAACAAAAAGGGTGACTCAAGGAACACACAAGACTGCAAAACAGGTATCTGCTCATTTCTTACTGTGACATAAAATAGATGACATAACACTGGTTTTTTCTGTTAGATCACTGGTATATTGGTGGCTGATTAATGCTTTTCTAAAACTGTGCATACATTGTCTTTTCAAAGCATATGAATTTCAAAGTCAAGTATTGAGAAGTTAAAATTGCCAGAATTTAGGTTATCTTGCTCAGCCTTTCCTTTTGGCACTTCCCTGCCTCTGCACACATGACTTATTGGCATTGAAGTTATTTGAAGGAAAGTGCTGTTCAATAAAATGATATAGGATAGTCTTGCTGTAATACACTGCTTATACAGGGGCTGCCTTTCTTCCCAGTTTCTAGTTAAAGGAAATTTCTTGACCTTATGTGTCAGTGGCTCAAGTCAGTATATCTTAATTTGGAGAAGAGTCCAGGTGAGTAAAATTTCTAAGAGTTAGGACTGGAAAGCAGATTTGACTGAGAATTGTAAAGAAGACACCACTCCTATTTTTATTCAGTTTTTTTTTCCCTCTGTGAATGACAACCTTTATTACATTAATAAAGTAATACCTCAATCTTTCCTCATGTTTAATATTTTTAACCACTGTTTTTCTTTGATTTATGGATTTAGCCATTAGTACAGCTTTAGCCATTTAATGTTTTGAGGCAGCCTGTCAGAATTTGGTAATAAAGCATATGGAAGATGTTATTTTTTGAAAAAAATAAAAATGTTCTGCTTCCATAGAGATGTATTTGCATCTTTCAAACCCAGGCATTGCTTTCCCAGTGCAGTTTGGCATCTGTGTTCCCTGCTCACACAGTTCTGCATTACAGACACGGTGTGTGCTGCTTACCTAGGTGAGGCAGGGGGTGTCCCTGGGGTTCCCTTGGTGAGGCAGGGGGTGTCCCTGGGGTTCCCTTGGTGTGGCAGGGGGTGTCACTGGGGCTCCCTTGGTGTGACAGGGGGTGTCACTGGTGTCCCTGGTGCTCCCTTGGTGAGGCAGGGGTGTCCCTGGTGTTCCCTTGGTGAGGCAGGGGGTGTCACTGGTGTCCCTGGTGCTCCCTTGGTGAGGCAGGGGTGTCCCTGGTGTTCCCTTGGTGAGGCAGGGGGTGTCACTGGTGTCCCTGGTGTTCCCTTGGTGAGGCAGGGGGTGTCACTGGGGCTCCCTTGGTGTGGCAGGGGGTGTCCCTGGTGTTCCCTTGGTGAGGCAGGGGGTGTCACTGGGGCTCCCTTGGTGTGGCAGGGGGTGTCACTGGTGTCCCTGGTGTTCCCTTGGTGAGGCAGGGGGTGTCCCTGGGGTTCCCTAGGTGTGACAGGGGGTGTCACTGGTGTCCCTGGTGCTCCCTTGGTGAGGCAGGGGGTGTCCCTGGGGTTCCCTTGGTGTGGCAGGGGGTGTCACTGGTGTGCCTGGGGTTCCCTTGGTGTGGCAGGGGGTGTCACTGGTGTCCCTGGTGTTCCCTTGGTGAGGCAGGGGGTGTCCCTGGTGTTCCCTTGGTGTGGCAGGGGGTGTCACTGGTGTTCCCTTGGTGAGGCAGGGGGTGTCCCTGGTGTTCCCTTGGTGAGGCAGGGGGTGACCCTGGTGTCCCTGGTGTTCCCTTGGTGAGGCAGGGGGTATCCCTGGTGTGCCTGGGGCTCCCTCTCAGGGTGTGCCCCCAGAAGGGGGAGGTGGAGGGCAATGTGTACTTTGGGTTCTGTCTCACCTGGGGGTTAGGTGAACCCTGAGTTTTCAGGAGACTGCTTGGTTGCTACTCAGGGTGGGATTGCTGTGCTGAAGCTCCTGTCACTGACACAGTGCATTCCTGGTGGCTCAGTTGAGGTTTGAGCACTGCTGAGTGTCTGTGCAGCTTGGCATCTCAATTTGGCATTCAGCACCTTCATTTCTGCTGCTTTTCAGACACTGGATTCTGCTGTAATTGGTGGCTTTTTCTTTTTTGGCTTAGTTTTGTCGAGCTTTCACATTTAATTTTCCTTTACATATAAATGGGCCACTAATCTCAAGAAAATAAACTTACAAGAGCTGTTTCATATGATCTTACCAACCTCATCTTCCTTTCAGTAGGGTGCTGGCAAATATACATTCAATAAATTTTGGCATCCCAGGAGTTTAAATATACATTGCATGCTTTCCACAAATCCTGAGATTACTGAAACTATTAGGAGAAAAAAAAAAACCAAATTAAAAAACACCATGAGATTTAATTTAATATCACTTTCATTGTCCGTGCTGGGTTACTTGGGATGTAAGAAGTGGTGTTTCTGTGTCTGTTAACTTCAAAGGTACATCAGCTTTGCATCTTCTGCACTTGAAGGTTTGAACTGTTGCTGCAAGTTAAAATACTTTTTCTGATTTAATGCTAACCTGCTTGTGTGATAGTGTCTACAAGAAATCAGGTAGGTTAGAGGGTTTTACCCTTTCAAAGGTGTTCTGCTGGAACACTGGTAGCAGTAAATGTTGCTTGGGTTTTACTGAGACCCTGAAAGTCTGCTTACAGGATAATGATGGAACTGCTGTGGCTTACAGAGCCTACACAAGGTGTTTTTCTCATTAAAATTTGGCTGATATATAAGAGAAAAGATAAATGGATGCCAAATACAGCAGATGGATAACATTTATTGCTAAATATCAAAACATATTTCATGACATTAAAGATAGGTTTGGACATGTATCTTTCAGAGTGGGAATTATGCATGTTTCCCATTCCAAAACAACTGATCCTTTTTATCAGCAGTATTATCTGAATGACTGTAAACCTAATCTTTCCTGAGGTCCCATTTTATAAATACAGACAGCAATAGGTAACACTGTTATTTTAATGTAGCTATTTATGATTCTGTAGTTGTGCTTGCTTCATTATAAACAGTAGTTTCAAGGAGCTATAAATTAGCCAGAATATAAGCTTTGCTTTAAATGTTTTTACACAAGGCCTCAGCCTAGGAGCATCATTTTTCCTAGCAGTTTTTTAAAAGGTGACTTATGTAATGGAAGAAAAAATATGAAACCCTTCTGAAATTGCTTTTCATTGGTTGTTTATGCCATGCATCTTTCTGAGCATGACTCTCATGCATACATTAACTGGGGTTCATCTGGAGTACAGTTGAAGCACTTGGAGATATATGTAAGGGTAGCCAAGATGTTGGTGTGATTGTAGTAAATCAGGTGCCCATTCTTCTGCAACTTACAGAAAAATTAGCATCTCACCACAAAAGCAGATGAGAGCATAACCACTCTGAGGCACTGTGTCTCCCTCCCTAAGTGCAAAGTGGAATTTGTTTGATGGTGTGTGGTACAGGACAAAAAGGCTTGAATCCTGGCCAATTGTTTTGAAAATTACAGTGTTTCTAGTTAGTGATTGGATATTCTAATTATAAATTTGTATTACTATGTACTGTCCTGTGTGGGGTCAGTTTCAGCTGTTCTTATTCAGTCCCCAAAGTAGAGCATTTACAGTGGGACTTTGCATTAACCCCTGCAAGAGTACTCCAGTAGGAACTGATGTGCTGCAGATACATGCCTCAGTGGAGCAGTGCATCAAAACTACATTAAAGGTGCTATTAAATACATGAATGTAAAAAGCCCACCCAAACCAGACTACCTTAACAGGTAGCTGATAGCTCCATCAGGACATAGCACACAGCTGGGTGTCACCTGCTGTTCACTGAGGGTGCTGGTCCACTGGATATGGAATGCACAAGCTTATGGTAGCAGCCTTTTACAGCTTGTTTTCTTCTGTGGGAGAGAAGTTTAGGTTTAATAAGGGCAGTGTCACAGAACCAAGTAGTGATTTGGTATTTTTAGCCAAATAGGTGTGTTTCAGAACTCTTTGGAATGTCCTGCACACCCATCCCATTTAGCATGTTTGTGGGGGGTACCAGTCATTGTTTTTTCTGGGTCTGGATTGAAGACACTTGAGACAGTGATTTGTGTTTGGACTCAAGTGTTTATTTCTTATCAGTAAAACAGTCTCACTACTGTGAGTTCAGCTTTTCATTAGAAGGCACAAAATGGCCAATAATCTCTTGGTACAAGGGCTTTTAAGACTAAACTATCCAATTAAGAGCTGACACCTAGATTATTTTCCCTTTTAACCCAGTAACTGATCCCAAAGAGCCCCCAATGCAGACTTTTCTGTCCAATTACAAAATGCCACCCAAACCCATGAAGAAGAAGGAAGAAGAAGCAAGAAGAAGAAACCCAGGACAACACCCTGTGCCCTCCATCTTGCTTCCATCCACAACCCTCTGGTTCACATTTTAAAAATCCAAAAACCTAATTATCTCACCAAGTGATATATACCTACTCTGCTCTCTATAATCTATTCCACACTTTTGTGGATTCCAGTCTATCTTGAAGTCTAGGAAACTTTCTCCATGAATGAGGGTCAAAGTCAGTGCTCCCCTGGGGATCAGGACACCCCAGAGCAGACACAGAAATATTTCTGGTGCCCTGGGTTTCCATACATGTTGGCTGTCCCCTGCACCTGTGCAGCAAAGCAGTACTGGTCATTTAAATCTGTGGTTTAGGGTGCATTTCAGTGGCATTAACACGTTTTACCATGAGGGTTTAAAAACAATCACATCATATGTAATGTCTTGGTAATAGAATTTCTCTGTGGTGGAATATTGCTGTTATGTTTTAGTAAAATGCTATTTTCACCTCTGGATATACACATCTGTCAGAAAAAGTAATACAGGATATGTAATTAGAAAATGGATCTTTCCAGTGTGCTGAGAGGCAGAGTATCTCATACTGTTGTGGAATGCAAATATGATAACTGTCAAAGAAACAGAATCTAGTTGATCATAAGTGCTGCCTATATTTAAGAAAGTGTGTGTTAAAAACCTCAAGTGAGTGCAATGATGTGGTGATCTTCAGTGAAAATGTTCTTGTTTACCAGGTGTTTCAATAGGTTGATGAAAGGTGTGTTGCACAGAGACCCAACTCCTTACCACACTTCTGTTTGTTGTTCTCCTTTCCCCTTGTACCTTCTTGCTTTCAGAACAGTTCCTTGGACTGTAAATTAACAGCAGCAGGAGCTGGAGACAAGAACTTTGACAAAAGCCCAACGAAAGCCAGGCAGCCTCGGAAGGTGGATCTGCGGGCTCGCTACTGGGCCTTCCTGTTCGACAACCTGCGGCGGGCGGTCGATGAGATCTACGTCACCTGTGAGTCAGACCAGAGTGTGGTGGAGTGCAAGGTAATGCCCCAGCTGCCCTTTGCCTGTCTGCCTTCTGTCTGGTTTGTTTTATATTTTGCAAAAGAGGTAAATGAGGAATTAGAGCTTCATTTGCATTTTGTATAGGCTTTTAGATAGGAAAGCTGAGGATATATGTATTCATATTTAGGAAAATGCTTTCATCTTGAGCAAGGACTAATTTTTTAATTATATAAAACTTGTCATGTTGTACATGATATTATTAGAGCTCAGCTGTTTGGTGAAATCAGATTTTGTATAGGCTTTTAGATAGGAAAGCTGAGGATATATGTATTCATATTTAGGAAAATGCTTTCATCTTGAGCAAGGACTAATTTTTTAATTATATAAAACTTGTCATGTTGTACATGATATTATTAGAGCTCAGCTGTTTGGTGAAATCAGATTTTGTTAATTGAGTTCTGATTTTGTTATTTTTGTGACTAAGCACTGATTGATTTCTTTCTCCCAGTAATGTCCTTTACTGTAGGTGGCACTGTTGTAGTTCAGCCTTCTTCACATTCATTTGCTTGCTGTTAAGTGGCTTAATTACACTCTGCTCCCTTTCTGCAGTGATAGTTATCACTCTTCTCATTCTCCCTTTGTTAAGAAAGTGATTGGTGGTCGACTGTAAGCAATGTCTGGTTGGGATGTCACTGTAAGACACTTCCAGTTTCAAATAACCTGGATTTGTAATAGCTTGTGCATCTGGTACACATTTTATTGTGATTTTCTAGTAGATCTTTAGAAATACCCTTGTCATTTAATAAAAATCACTCATGCTTTGGCAATGGAATTTATCACAAGCATTAAGAGAAGTCAGAATACATTATAAAAGAAATGTTAAAGAGATGACTTTGTTTTCATATTAAACATGGCTGGAAACTCAACACATTCTGGAAATGATTATCTAATCACTGTAAAAAAATTCATATATCAATTTAAGTAAACTTTTTTTCTTATCCTATGCATCTCATTCTCTGCTGTAATCAGACACAGCCAAATTGCTATTGAGATTAGTGTACAAATACATTTCATTGAAAGCAGCTTTGAGAACTGAACAGTAGCTCAGAGGCTTCCAAATCTCTGGTCTAACACAATTTAACATTTTGTTACTGAACTGTCTTCCTGCTCAGGAAACTTTCTGTAGAATTTTTTGGTTTAAGAAAGTCAGCCAACCTTGCACTGTAATTAAATTAGCATTTTAAACTTTTGTGACTGGAAGAACAGAAGCGTTTTGTGTCATTATCACATCTTTTGGGGGTTAGATATCATTCAACATTTTAATCGGGCTGCTTGATCTGCTTTAGGATGGGGACACAACGTAGCCTGAGTGAAAAGTCTTCATTTCAGCAGACTCTTGACAATGATGTATGTATCTGTGTGGATCAGGGTCCTTGTTTGCAAAACAGAGGTGAAAAAAACCAACAATGAGCAAACAGGGCAGTCCAGTGTCAAATGCTGTGAAACTTATGTAATGTTCATATTACTCTTACCTTTCAAAAAGTTTTTTTTCTCAGCACAAGTGTGCCTCACCTAAGCAGCTGGAATATGTGTGCTCTGGTCTTTTCTCTGGGATTTTCTTTTACAGGTTACTGTTAAATTATGACTATTCTTTTGATAAATTACTATAATTTCTGTTAATTAAGTTATGAAGTGTGAAACTGCTTAGTCTTGCAAAGAATTTTTACTAATGTTTCTCTTCTATAAATTCTATTATTTGTCATTATTTTATGATGGTTTTGACAGACAGTCCAGTTTCTCCCATTTTGACTGTTGGACATAGGTAGGAAATAATATTAAATAAGAAACCAAAATGGTCCTACTGCTAACCTTTCCTTCATTTTTAAGTGGTATTTTGAAAAATCCTTTCAATTAAGATAAATTCACAATATCAAAAACTTCCTTAATTTTGACCCTTTAAATTTCTGTCTCGGTCAAGTGGGCAGGTGCTATTCCATTTAACCATTGTAGTTGTGTAAAAGTTGTCTTCTAAGAAGACCCATTGTGAAAATGAAACATGACAACTTCTGGCATTTTATACCTTCTGTTCAACCTGGTAGAAAAGTATTAGTTGGGATTTTTTGGTATTTTGTGCCTTTTGCTGTCCCCTGTCCTAGGAGCTGTTGCAGTTTTATCGATCGTGTTGTCACTGAAGATGTTTGATGGTCCCCAGTGGGAGAGGGCTCTGGTGGCTGTTTGTGGTTGAAACTGCAGACAGAAGGGTTGTGGTGAGGATCCAAACAGTGGCAATGTGTGTAAGAGGATCAGTGCTTGTGTGTATTTTCTCAGCCTTGGGCTCTGCTGAAGTTGGTATTCTGCTATTGATTTGGAACTGAGAACTCTCAAATCATGTATGTAGATATATAGATATGGCTTGGATGCTTTGTGTGGAAAGGTGTAATCAACATGGTTGAATTATTTCTGAAATAAAGGAAGAGTTGTCAAGTTTAAGCATCATCTCACTGTACATAAATCAGCTTGTGCAATAGTGATAAAAGATTAAATATGTCCTAGTAGATATGGCTGTAACCTTCAACATTTGAAATGCAATTGTGTGGATATTCTCTATATTAGCTGGGGTTTTGTGTGTTTATATGAATATTTTGTGTATTTATATGACTATTTTCTAGGTTTGGGTGGCAAGTGTAGGCAGAGCAGAAATGGTAATGCCTTTAAATCTCCTGCTGTGTAATAAAAGGTATTAAGACCAGAAGATCTGTAGCTGGGTAGAAGGCAGTTTCTGTAGTCAGTTTTGGTTAATGCAGCAGATGTCTTCAGCTGCTGTTCTTCTCTGGTGTTTTCAGGTGTCTCAGCAACTTTGTATTTATATATATGTGTGTGTGTATGTATATATGAACAGAAACACTGCACACTTAGATAAACCCGTTATTGATAGAGTTTGAGCAACTGGATCCAACAACTAATGATACAGCAAGTATAAACTGCCTTTAACTTAATTTTGGAGGTTTCTTCCTCCTAGAATGAATTAACAGCTTCAGCTGTGTAAGAATCCATGTCTACACAACTATTCTTTTCCTTTCAAAGGAGCTGAATTTTATAATTTAAAAATTTAGTTCTATATTCTTTTTACATTGCTGTTTAGCATTACTTAGAGCTTGTACAATCTCTTACCTTTTCACCTAACATTAGTTTCTGGTGTGTTTCTGGAAGCTTTTGGCCTTTTCTTGTTTCTGAAGCTTACAGATACTTTCTTAAATCAGTCTGCTTCCGTGAAAGCAGTTTAATTTTGCTTGAGATTCTTATTCCCTCTTACAAAATGGAAAATTCAGCAGTGGAGTTCTGTTGTTCTGCTCCTCACAAACAGCACAAGGTGAAGAGATGGCTAAAGATTTCATTAAAAGTTTAGACACATTGCATGACATTCCTCAGTGAAAGAACCCATTGAATCAATTTTGGTTAAGGCCTTTGGGTCAGGGGATGTCTGTAGAGGGCTTGAGTTGATTGAGGCCTCCCAGGAGCAGGGAGGAGCCTCTCTGAGGGCTGCTTTTGGGCCTGGGTCTGCAAATTCCACAGCTTTGACTCTCTCTGTGCAGCCTGAGAGCCCTGCTCATGCAGCTGAGCCATTGCTGGCATTGGGACAGGCAGTACTGCAGCTGGAGTGTGGCACAGGGGTGCAAGGCAAGGAGTTCATTACACCTTTCCACACAAAGCATCCAAGCCATGTAGCACTCACAAAATACACCTTCTAGTTCTGAATTTGGGGATATTTAACAGGACTAAATATCTTCCTAAAGAAATAGCTTATGGCTGTGTTCACTGGGCAGTCTGTGCCCAATGAAAATCTCTGTGAGCTGCTGCCTCCTTATGGGCATTTACCTTTTCATTCATTGTCATTTTCCATGGATGAGTCAACAGAGGAGGACAGGAAAATGGGTTCATGATCAAGCATTCAGTGTTACAGATAAAAAGGGATGAGGTCTTTCAAAATGGAGATCTATTCAGATCTGTTCAGAAAAGCCAGCATGTCTTTTAGCCTGAGTATTCCTTTTCCTGCCTCTCCATCCTTTGCACCAGACATCTAAGTGTATATGTGTGTGTGTGTATTTAAGTTTGGTGTGATTGAGTCCTTGCATGTGCCACTGCATTAATTCTTCTGGAGAAAATTTCCTTTGGAAATGGTGGTGGTGCCTTGGAGCACATCCTTTTCAGGCAGGGGATTGTGGCTGCCATGTTCAAGGTGCATCAGTGAGGAGCAGCTGAGGCCAGATGTGCTGCATTTAACACTTGGGTCTAGGAGACCATGTGCTTGCTTAAAATATTGTTTGTCACATGCTGAAGTTGATATAAGGAGAGTCCTTGTCTAGAGGAGCTGCTTCCTTCATCCTTTCCCAAAGCTGTAAGAGTCACTTTGACAATCACATTGGTTGAACCAACCCCAGAGCTGGCTTTAATTATCTGTAATTCAACTGTATGAAAAGGCTACAAGGAATTTTTGGAAGCAATTTTTGTGTCAAATTACTGAAACACCCAGTTAACCTTGAAAACATACATTTAAAAAAGAAGGAAGGAACTTCGTTTGTGTGCTAAAAGCATGCTCCAGTATAAAAAAGAGTTTATTTTGGTAAAAGCTTATTTTGGAGTTTATTTTGGTAAAAACATAACTAAAATATTCAGTATAGATAATGAAACAGCATAAAGTGCAATAGTGATAGTAGCCATGGTTTGTAAAATAGAACCCATATTTCTAGCTTGGCTAATAAGCTAAAGTACAAATGTGGTGACTGAATTAATTTCCCTGATTCATGTGCTACTATTTTGGGTTGGACTAACCTTAAAATCCTACAGTCTTTGGTACTTCCCTGCTTGCCTCTTCCTTTTTTGAGAATGGAGAATAAATGCATGAAAGGACATTTCAAAGTGGTTGAGGGCTTTCTGAAGTGCACTTCCATTCTGTAAAATGGGATTTCAATGGGCCTATCTAGGGCCTGAGACCTGACTGAGGATTGTTCCCATGTAGCAGCTACTCTTGAAGATCTTTGTTGGTTACAAAGTCATTTATAGGATCACCTGTCAGGGTCTCCAGCTGCTCACAGTGACCCTGGGATACGTTAGAAAGTCTCTTTGCCCGGCCCGGCGGTCGAAGAAGGAGTCAGGGCTCTTCATTTCTCAGTCTCAAGGGTGTTCATTGTTTCTTATCTATAAAATTCTTTCTCCTGCTGAGGTCAGCTCAGCAAGACAGTCCAGGCACTCTGCCTGCCCCCAGGGCTGGTGTTATCTTTTATACTAAAAACTACGTGTACAATGTTTACAGTTCACTTTCCAATACCCATCACCTATGTTAGACAGTGAGCTTCTACTCTAAACCAATCCAAAAGTGCCAACATCACAGCAGAAGATGGAGGCTAAGAAGAAGAAGGAGAAAGGCTGGACACACTCAGATCCCTCCATCTTGCCTCCTGAACCCCCATACCAAAAACCCCAAAATCTGCTTTTCCACCCCATGATAACTTCACTATTACTCTACCTAAACTGTTGTGGCTTGCAGATCTTCATCTAAGGTTGGTGATTTGCTCCACGGGTCATAATCAAACCCACAGGTGTTTTGGGCTTTGTGCCAGGGTCTCTGAGCCCCCTGGCTGGGGTCTTGGCTGCTCAGGACAGCCAGAGGGATGCCCTGGGTCCCGACAATCACCCTGTTGAAGAGACTAGAGGTCCTACTTTGAGATAAATACATGGCAAGCAGAGTGATCAATTAAAGCTGGAGAAAAGAAGGGAAAACAAAAAAGAAACATGCAGAACTGGTGATCAGAGAACTGATGAGAACAGAGAGAAGGTAACAGGAGTTACATTGTGTCTGGTTTGAGTCTCATGTCGCTGATTTTCCTTGAAGGGTTGTTTTCAGCAGTATTGCTTTCTACTCAGCTCAAACTGTCTTTAAAAACCGTCCAGGATGGATGTGACCTTGAGAAATCATGAGCTATGGAACGGTTCTGACTCCAGTGCGGCCGCAGCACAGCGGCCCGCGGAGGTTCCTTTTTGTCAGCAGCTTCTCGGGTGGTGCAGCTTTGCCTGGCTCGGCAGGGCTGAGGGAGTGCCGCAGGTAGCGGGGCTGGCTCGGGGCCCCGGCGGGATCCTGTGTCACAGGACAAAGGGACGGCGCCGGCCCGCCTGCCCCGCGCCAGCCGCGGCTCCCTCGCACACCAATCGAAGCCGCTGCAGCCCATCGGGGAGCTAATTGGTAATTTTAGCTGGACATCTATATGGAGTTATCTGCATGCCTGCAACGGCGCTTTCTGAGCCACTTTTGTTCTGCTCCATCCTGCTTGACAAAATGGCCCTCATGGCTTTAGGGAGAGAGATGTGCATCAGTGAGTGTGGGGCCGCTCCAGCTGCTTGTCTTGTTTGTATTCCCTTGTTCATAAAACATGGCTCGGGTTACAGCTGCATGGGTCTGCTCTGATCATTTCTGATAGTGTGGAGCTAAACATTCCTTAAAATAGGTTAAACCATTTATTGTGGGTTTTTCCTGTGCTAGCTAACTTCAGAAATATAACTCATATTCACGTTAATTCTTTTTTTTTTCCTTCCTGAGGAATATGTAAGTGGCTGACTTGAAAAATAAATTATTCAGAATTAAATTTTGGTTTCTATGCTCTCATTGTTAGTCACAGTCAGCACAACTTAGCATGGGCTAACCTAAATGGACATGAATTGGATTAGAAAGCTGCAATTTTATTAGTGGAACAAAAAAAGAGAACTGGTTGAGACACTTGAGTTGTTCATTTCTTGTAGCAGACTTTACTTAATTATTTTGGTGCTGTAAACCAACTGCTTTGTAAGAAAGATTTCTGTTAGCATTTTTGGGGAATATTTCAAAACAAAGAGGAACTTCTGCATCAGCAGTGGGATTCTGTTTGATTTCCCTCCCTGGTGTCTGACTCTGGTGCCTTTCCCTTACAGCAACCAGCATATGCTATGTGTGTGTCATAAGGAGTAGTTAAAAGGATGCTCATGTCAAAACTGAAGCTGAATTTCAACGTTAAACAAAATGAATATTAATCCATATGATTTTATATGAAAAAACATTTTTCATATGTTAGAGGCCTTTTTTCTGTTAGATGGACAATTAAAAGTAAATATGTATGGGATTGATATTGCAAAAATGTGCATTAGTTACCTGGACTGTAGGAGAGTGTTTTTATTGGTTTCGGTGTCAAAGGTTTTGCTGTTAAAATTTGTAGTTATACACTTAAGAACCAATACCTTCTTATTTGTAATTGTTCCCAAAATTTCTAAGTAATAATTACTCACTTTGAGCAGAAAATCTGTCTTATTACCAGCAGGACTGACTTTGGCATAGTAAAGAACTTGTGAAACAGCAGCATTTTGTCATTAGTGTTTTTCCTTATACCATAAAATTATGTCTGTACTTTACATTCTGCATGTGAAGCTCATTGAAGTTTCATATTGAAGCTTCATTCGTGGATTTTGATTCTTTTCAGCACGTTGTCACCACAGAGTACAGGACACATTTTTCTTGTCTGGGATAGAGTAGTTATGAAAGCTGCTCTCTCTGACTGCCATGAGCTCACACTCTGTCCCTGAGAGGGCCATTCATGTGCTGTGTTGGTGATATTCAGCTTTGCTGAGGAGGTGCCTTAGGTCTGTGTTTTGTCATGTTCAGTCAATGATTTTTGAGTTCATGTGTGGAATATAAAGAATTGCTCCTTTCCCTGCCAGTGGCAGCAGATGGCTGTAGTTTGCCCAGGTAACACAAGTGAGAGTTCCATGATAGTATGTTTTGCTCTGCCTTGCACTGAAAAACTGGTGCCATTAACTGAGTAGAGGCAATTTACCTTGAATTTTTCCTTGTTTCTGGATGTAATCTGACCATACCATAGGCACCACACTCACACATTTGTGCCAACTGGGCATCAGTAGACACAGTCAAAATTTCTCAAAGTTCAGGTTGTTTTAATCAGAAACAAGTCTCTTCAGCCACTGCCATTTTGTCTGTGATTTTCTTCCTGGTGTAGTGTGAAGTTAATTGATGTGTCCTTTTGTAACAGTTCATTTTATTTGTTGGAGACCAACATGTGGTTCCAGATTCAAACTGCTTCATCAAGGTTTTGCATATTCTGAGTAAATCCCCAGCATGCCCACATAGTTTCTGACAGTGTCGGTTTTAATCCCACCTAGGTTCTGATGCTGCTGCCTTTGTGTAGTTTTGTCTGCTTTTACTTCACAAACAGATTAACTGTGATATTTTTAGTTTTCCACAGGCCTGTTAGGTTTTATGCAGTTTTGCTTTCTTGGTGATGTATGTTCAGCATATTTCAGAAGATAACTGACTGAAAAAGGGGCATAAATAATGAAACAGGTGTCCTTATGTGTGTTAAGAATTATTTTCCTGCAAATTTTGCTCTTTTGTCCTTATACATTGATGCTGACACAGACCTTGAAGAATGTGCACCTTTTTTTTTAGGATAAATGTTTTAATGATTGTTCACGTAAAAATCTTAATTATCTGTGCCTTCTTGTTTTCAGGGGTTTTCCTGGGTTCATTTTTAATGAGAAAGCTAAATAGTAAATGTCCTTCTTTCTTTTCAGGTCCTTTATTGGGGTGGGGGATTGTTTTTAAATAGAAAGATTGATGTGATGGTTGCTTTTCAGGAAGTCCTGATGATGCTTGATAACTATGTAAGGGACTTCAAAGCATTGATTGATTGGATACAACTACAGGAGAAGCTAGAAAAAGCTGATGCTCAAAGCAGGTAATTACATTTATATTTTTTTAATCTACAGTGAGAGTAAAGTTCACAGTAAACTTCATTTTCTAGCAGAGCTTCAGCAAATAGAACCAATTTTCCTTTTGGACAAAGTGGGTGTGAGGACATTTTATGTGCATTGTCACTGTCACTTAGAAGTAGAGGATGTTTCAGTCCTTCCCTCATCTTTTCCTTTTGAATGGTTGGTTTGATGCTTTGCTCTATACTGGAATTTGAAATAAACATTGTAATCTTGAGAAGAGACATTATTTTGGATATGGGTCTGGCTGATAGGGTTTGTAGTTAGTGTAGAAACAATTGCTAAGATGAATGATTCAATTCAGCAGGATTTGTTACTATACTGAGCATTTGTTGGTTCTAGCTTTGCTTTAAGATGATAAAGGAAGAGTTATTGTGAATTGTACTTTTAAACTTTTCTTTCCTGGGTTTGCAGACCAACTTCCCTGGCTTGGGAAGTAAAGAAAATGTCTCCAGGACGCCATGTGATCCCAAGCCCCTCCACAGACAGGATTAGTGTGACATCAAATGCTCGAAGGAGTTTAAATTTTGGGTATGAAACCAACTAAGAAGTTTATTGAAGCTAAAATAAAGATTAATTTGAAGCAAAGCTCATGAATGCACTATTTTTCTGTAGTAACCAATCTATTGTTTTCTTGTTATTAAATCATATAAGCAATTTTTTGCATTCCTAAAAAGAGCCCATGATCTCTAAAGGAAAATCCTATCAAGGACTTACTTTTTCCTGACTTTGTAATACATTTAATTACTGGTCATTACAAAGACCTGAAGATAAAATACTGTCAGTGTATTTCATGTGATCTGTTTAGTACTCTCTTCTCTCTACAAAACAAAGGTCAGAATGTCTGTAACTGGATTTTAAAATGGCCAGTGCATGCAATGTGAATGGCCAGCTGAATGAGCACAAGTGAATATAGGTCAGAAAGAGTGAGTGTAAAGTGAGATTATGATGGTTCTGATGATGAGTGGCAAAACTGATACTAGTTCAAATGTAGAGCATGTTGTATACTACAGTAAAGCATCTTTTACTTGTTGAAATGAAACTGTCTGAAAGCAGTCCAACAAAAATGTGCATAGATTTAGAGCAGCACTGCCTGGCTCTGTCTCAGTCTGGAGAGCACAGATGTGTGCAGTTGAAATCTTTCTCAGAGCATGTGCTGAAAAACAACAACCTTCAGGTTTGTTGGGATCTCAGGAACACACTGCCCAGTTTCCTGAGTGCTTGCATTGTCCTCAGCAGAGATGTGACACTGCACTGTTTGGTCAGCACCTCTGAGGATTGAGCTCTCTGAAAATCAGGTATTTCTACAAAAATACTACAAAGTGTGTTTGGTGTAGGCCCTGTGTAGGTGAATCTGTTGATTCTTACCTGACAATACCTGAGAGGTGTCTGCTGAAATGCCTGGTGGTGAGGAGAAAATATGCACAAGCACTCAAATGAAACACTTGAATCTGGTGGAAATCAATGCTCTTTTATTTTTATTTTTATTAGAACACAACAGCTCAGCACAATTAGTCTTTCAGCCAAGCCTTATTTGGCTGTAATAACCTGTTGCTATTGCTGCTGGAGCTGTTTTATTCACAATCACAGGAACATGATGAGAAACTGTGTGTTAGAGCAAGGAACAGCAAGATGAGTTTTCTGTCCTTCACACTTGCAAATCTTTTTCTTAGTGTGTGTCTCACAGCAAGGCAACCCCATAGGGCTACAATATTTTGTGTGTGAGAGAGAAAATAGGATGGAAAATAAGGGCTGAGACATACTTGGTGCTACAGAATTTTTTGGCAGAATGCTAGGAGTTACTAGGAAAGGAATAGGGGATAGAAGAGCAGGTAGTGGTGTAGCTCTGTAGAAATTCATGATTCATACCTGTAGTCATCTTCACATCTTCCCCAAGGCAGTGTAGAAAAAGTAGGGAAAGTACAGAAACTAGAAACAGGGACAATCAGAGGTATCCAACAACATTGATGCAAAACCAAATGAATTTGGAGAAGAGATTAACAAGAAGGGTGTGATAAATAAAATCACTTATGTGGAAGATGAGTAGGAAAATCTGTTCATTATTTTTCATGAAAAGGAATTGGGAGTACTAAATGGTCAAATGCCAGGCTTGAAATGACAGGAGTATTTGTCAAGACTTAGTATGTAGAATTTATGATGCATTGCTTTGGTTGCCAAAAACATTAATGCCTTCAGAAATTAGTATTACAACAATTAAATTTAATCTTGTTTATTAAAAACAGCAATTAGTTGAGCAAATTACACAACTTTTCAGTGTAAATTGCTGCAAGCTGGAGAGTTTGCCAAAGGAGAGGTTGTTCTGTTCAGCACTGTTCTGATGGTCTCTGAGACTCTGATAAAGCTTTCTAACAAAGCATTCTGTTACTTGACCAGACACTAAAAAGAGCTGTGACTTTCATTTAGGAACCCTGCAGTGACAATTTCTGCAACACGCCTGGCTCCCTCTGGAGTAAGTTGGGCCGATAAGGTAAAAGCCAACCATGGAACTAAAGCTGCCAATCCTGAGCTGGCAACAGCACAAGCCTGCCTGGCACCTCCTGCACAGAAGGCGCTGCGGAAAAATGGCAAGTCCCCTTCAGTGGCCTCAGTTATTTTCACAAACTCTGTGGGATGAAGTGAATTCAGAATGTAATGATCTGTGTTCTAAGCAAAATTAAACCTAGTTTTGCAAAGTACAGTGTTTAAATTCAGTGTGGAGATAAAAGATTCATGCAGCCTTTTATTGCGATAGTTAAGTTTGAGCCAAAAGTGGGTTTTCATGTGAAGATAAAATTCTGCTGTATTTTCACAAACTAGAATTTGATCTGCTAAAACCAGTTTATAACATCCTAAGAAGCAAAAGGTCTTAGGTCACAAACTGCCAATCGAACTGACTGCAAGTTGGGATGGCTTAACAATATAAAGAGTAATGCATGTCCAGGAATCTGGGAAGAGCTCAAGATAGTTTTATGTGTCCTGGAAGAACATGCTATTAGAACTATGCTGAAGTAACAATTGATGCTTTTTTTGGAAGACAAGAGTTACCACATTTAGTTATGAATTTGTTTTCTAAAGATGCTCTTTGGAGAATGCTTGATTCAGGATCTTTTGTTCTAGAAAAGATTGATTTAGTTGCAGACATAGAAAACTACCATTTGGTTTATAAAATCAGTTTCTTTGCACTGGATCCCTGAGATTGTCTTCAGAAATGCATTCTTTTTCATTTATTTTCTTCATGTGTGGTCTCAGATGACTTTCTGCAAAACCATCAGGCAGGATGTAGAAATGGATATTCTGAAAGAAAATTAAAAGTTCACTGCCTTTACTGCCTTTTTTTTTTTTTTTAAGTTTCAGGAAGTGCATGTATCAATTTAAGATAGTTGTATTTTCAACCTAGGAGCAGTAGAAGCTCTGTATGGTGACTTGCAGACTTGTGGCATATCATGGAAGTAGAACACCTTGTCCAGGGGTCTGGCATGTACTCTGAATGAGTTCAGGAGTGGGTTCCTCTGCTCAGAGCAGAACCATCACAGCCATACTCCAAGGGTGCTGGTTGCAAGGGGGATCCATGGCTGCTGCCTGTGTACAGTTGCAGTGAGCTGCTTAGAGAGCAGGAGCTGTGTGGCTGAGTTTTCAGCACTGTAGTTGATGTGTAATTGCACTTTTGAGATAAACCAGTGGTTGAAGTTGCTTGTAACAAAAGCTTTTTCTGGTGGTTGTCGCTCATAATAGAGTGAGAGGGCTCCAAGCTGTTGCTAAATTCCTTTATTAGGTGTTCTTGTGCATAGGGAGAACGTTGTTATCTACACAGGGAATAAAAGTGATCTGTATTTCAATATGGATAATGTATTTTAAGGGGCTAAGAGGAAAACAAAATACTTTGTTACTTTCAGAGGCTTTTAGAGGGCTGAAGAATCAGTCTTGTGCGCTGTTTTATTGAATGTTGCTTTCAGCTGATGAGCTCCAAAAAGAGAGAAGCCCCTTAGGTCATGTAGTACTGGCTACAAGTGTTCAGGAATCTTCAAATCAAATGGAGGATGCAATCCAGATTTGAAACATTTCATTTTAAGAAACAACAGTCATTCCTCTAGACTTTGTTTATTCTTAGGAATCCCTAATTGCTGACATTGAGCATTGGAGAATTTTTTCAGTGATTTGCTGGTGGTTGAATTGTTATGTTTTTAACAAATCAAGTTCTCTGTAGGAGCATGTTGTCCTGTGTGTGGGAGGTGGAATCACTTTGGTAAGATCCAACTATCCCCACTGATGAAAACAGAAGAAAATCTGTGGAGTTTATGTGAAGGGAGCCACAGGGGCTCTTCACATGCATTATTGGAGCAGCTCTGAGGCTCGTGTATCTGCTCTGCCCTTGCCCAGCTAATGCACTCCCCAAACAGCTGTTTGGGACATGTGGGCCTTGGGGGAAGGGTTCCCCTACCTCTTGTAATGCTCCCTTGCCCACCCAGAGCCCAGCTGGGGCTTGCAGCCACAGGATTTTCCCAGACACTTTTTCTCCAGTGATTTCCAACAACGTTATCATTAGGTCTCACAATGGTTTTCTGATGAGGATGAGTGGTATGATACTGTATCTGTTTCATGGTTGATGCAATTTCCAAATTTAACTAAGTAAGCCCTTAGGGAGAAAGAAAATGCATTATTTTTCCATATAGTTCTTTAATCTTTCTTTTTCTGAATGCATAATTAAATGAGGTTCAATCATCTTATCTCATTTCCCTCATTAAACTTACTGTTACCCTCAATATTTTAATGAATTTTAAAAAATTGTCTTTCATGCTTGAGTGTTTTTTACAATATGAAATGTAATCTCTTCTTACTGTCTGAGCAATTTCTGTTCATGAATTCCCTGGTGCTTGTGGTAAAAAGTGAGATGAATTATACAAGTTTAGAGTGTGTATTAGAAATGGAATAGGTGCTTACAATTAAAATAATGTTATTACAGGATTTAGGACAAAGAACAGTCTAGAACATGTGAACTTCTCAAAAGCACTAAATTTTTTTTTCTGCTGCCATACTTGAATCTGGTTGGTTTTTGTTGTTATTACTATCATTATCGTCTTTCTTGGATGAATTGCTCATGTCCATAGCTGTGAATAGATGTCCTCTGTAATGTACCTAAGACTGGAGACCTTGCAGGATGTCCAGCCCTCTCAGGCAGCTGTCCTGGTTTGGCTCAGATGGGGCTGAAGTTATTTATGTGGGGGTTTGGGCAGGAAGTCACTGGTGAGTAAATTTTTTAGAGGTGCTGTGCATCTCCTGAGGTGGAACCCCCAGGAGCTTGCACACAGGTGCCTGGATTTCTGTGTGTGGTGTTTCCAGTGAGCTCCTTGGCCAGGTCTTCCAGATGGAGCAACTTGCCAAGAGCCTGGAGGCTGGAGGGCCCCGAGATGACAGATGGATGACAGACAGGCTTGTCACATCCATGTAACACAAGAGCAGGCAGGGACAGCCAAGTTCACATGAAACTAGAGAATGATCAGGGCAGGCACATGAATTATTCATTCACAAAGCTCTGGGAGTAATCAAACCCAGCATGTGATATGTAGGCTGTGGAGATGGCTACTGGGCTATAAGAATTCCACACAGAGGGAAAAACCATGGAGGAAGATTGGTGCCTCACTGAGTATTAACTTTGTCTCTCATTAGATGTGATCTAATGTCAATAAACATATTAGCTTTGCAAACTCTTATTTAAAAACGTGCCTGGAAGTGACTGAATCCTGAACTGCTTGGTGAATTAAAATGAACAGAATCTTCTGGTGCACTGCAATTGTCAGGTGGCATCACACTGTTAAACTGGCTCCAGGTAGGTCAGGAGTCTGAATACATCCATGAATTAAAAACTGCTTTGTCTTTAAAGAAGTCACCAAACAATATTCTTTCAAATGCAAGTATTTCTGTGCTGTTAAAATGCTTGGTTGAGTCTTGGGTAATAAATATGAATCTGACAGTGAACAAATGCAAATTAAAAATTGAACATGTGTGGCTTTCATGAAAAGATTTGTTCTTACTTTAGTAAGTGTGATTATGGTTTTTCTATGCTCTGAATAATTTTATTCTGATTCATTCTGTCATTTTAGACTACTAAGAAATATGCCACGAGACAAAGAACAACTAGGCAAGACAGGCAAGAATATTCTTTTTTGGTAGAATAAGCTTTAGTAGATATTAGTAAAAGATACTAGTATGATTATTAAGATACATTTATATGATTAATATATCTTATTATCTAGATGTTAGTAAAATTATGTTTAGGTAGTAGATACAACAAAAGGGTATCTTCTGATCCTTTTAATGTAGAAAAGATGCTTTTATGTAAAAGGTGACTTCAATTTTCAGAACAAATAGCAGGGAAGTGTTTCAACAATCTTGTTTTGCAAATGACAAGCAGAAAGACTTGCAACCCAAAAGTTGCTGCAGTAAAGCAGTGGTGGTTTTTTGGTTGATTTTAGCAGTTCTTCAGACCAATCTCTGCTGTTACTTGCCAGAGAAATTTCTTGGCCAGATTGGGTCCTAAGCCAGATACAGCAGAGTCTTCGTGGTCCCATTGGTTACTAAAATGGATGGGGTGGGAGACAAAGTGCCTGGGCAGTCCTTGTCCCACAGGGTGCAGAGCCAGGTGCTGCACAGGCTGGGAGCTTTCTGCAGTAAATCTGGTTGTGATTCCTGGGGAATTAAACCCTGTTCCCTGGAGAATGGCTGCAGTTAAGATTGTCCCTGGGAGGGCAATATGTTCCAATCACCATGTCCTGGAGATGATATTTTTTCTATATGAAGATGAAGAAATTAAAGAAGGCCAAAGTTGCCTCCAGGGGTCAAGTGGGAAGTCTGTGGTAAAGGAAAATTTAATTGGTGTTTTTTTGACTGCTATTCTTGTCAGTGGGACACACTGAAATGTGTGCAAATGCACGTGAGGAGAAGGAACACAGAAAGGCTTTTTGCAGACTCTGGTACCAGCAGTGAGCTGAAGAGATCAGCCATATTCACTCTGACAGTTTGGGAATTTTGTTTACTTAAAAATACACAGTAATTTTTCTAGACTGAAACTGTCTCAACAGTAAAATACCAAATTATTTTTTGGTATCTATCATTGAGGTTTGTGAACAGTTACATAGTTATGTAAAACCAGCTGTTGCATGAGCTGCTCAGCAAAGATAAATTCCACTACAGTCCTGTCAAATTCCCTGGTAACTCAGGAGTTACACCAGCTGTTGGGCCAGGCTGCTGTGTTTCATCCTGAGATGTTAAAAGCACCTCACAGTTAATAGCAGTGTTTGTAAAATGCTGGATGCCAAGGGCAGCGAAGGATAAACGTGCCATCAGTTCTGGGTTTGGCTCATTTCCAGTTTTCTGGTTACTGCTGCTGTTGGACAGCAGTTCAAGTGCACCTAAAGGCTGTTTAATCCAGGTCATGTGTTAAACTTTAACGTTTGAGCTCCAGCTCTGATCTTTCTGCCTGAGCTGTATGACTATCTTTGTTAGTAAAAGCTTTAGAAACACCCAGAGAATTAATTGTTTATACAAGTTTTATTCTAGATTATTACCTTAAAACAGTGTTGGGATTTTTTGCATCTCTACTCCTCCAGGTAAAAATCATCTCCTACACCCTTCTCCTCTTTTCATGTGAACAATCTTGAAAGCAGCTTTTTCCAGTATGTTGGACAATATATACATAGTTAGTTCTTGAGTTTTTTGTTCAGCAAATAGACAGGCCTGAGCTTACCTTTCACACTTGTGAGTTGTACTGTCAGGCTTCAAAAAATCACTTATGGTTCTTTCAAGATGTGTGGCAAATTACATGCTGCTATTAATTGCTGGCCACAAAAATGTTAGGTATGGAGAAGGAGTTCACCTTGAAATCTGGTCACACCTGGGACCTGATGCTTCAGGCAGACAAATGTAACTTTAAATGGTTTTCAAGTACTTACCAACATCAGAAATATTGATCAGAAAGTTGTATGTAACAGCTATATAGAAATCAAAGTAATTGAAGAAAACTGCTTTTCTATTTTCTCCTTTAGCTTGCAGTCGTAGTCTAGCAATATTTTGCTATTTCCTGGAATCCAGGAAAAGCAATTTTCTAAAAGCTGACACCAGTTAGTATATTTTTGTTACCAGAGTGAAACAAATAGAAAAAGATGTAAAGAAAGCACTGGCAGAATAGTAAGGATAGTGAGCCACATTTCTGCCTTCCATGCTAAGTTGTGCTATTTTGTCTGTACTTGCACTTCCACAAAAGGCCTCTAACGTTACTGTTGCTGCAGAGAAGAGCAGATGCTGTTGCTTTGTTGTGCTTTACCATCTCATGAAATAGCAAGGAAACACATGGCAAGCTTAGGTACACCTTGCCATTTCCCACACCTTTTTGTGCCTGAGCTGCTTCACTCTGCAGTAACAGAACGTGTCCCGTGAATGGAGTTGTCTGTGTCTGTAATACCAATAGCATTCCTTCAAGTAAAAAGCTTTGCTGAAGAATATCTCATTGATTTTTTTGGTATTGATTTTTAGAGAGAGCATCTTTCTCCCACAGCTTGTGTAATACTGTAACAAAGCAGTTGTTTCTAGTGCTTTGTTTAGAAGTGTTCCTGTCTGAGGGTGGGGGTGTTTTTCTCCCGTAGATCGGAAGGACGCAGAGGGCTGGGAGACGGTGCAGCGTGGGAGGCCCGTTCGATCTCGCTCCACTGCTCTGGCAGCAAAAGCTCCTGCAGCTGCAGAATCACTCAAGTCCAGAGGTGACAGTGACAAAGAAAATGTCATTTCACCACCAGCAGAAAACAAGCATGGGAGCTCAGTCACTGGCAGTGCTGCATCTGAAAGCACAGAGCTGGTACAGAAGGATCCTTTGCATCACTCTGAGGGTCCCCTTACTGAGAAGACTCAGGTCAGTCCATCATTTTGAACTGTTTTCTAACCTTAAATCTTGCAACTTTTCTTCAGAGCATTTTCTAAAGTGGTGTTTGCTAGAGCTTTTGTGAACTTACCAGATCGGGAAAGGCTGTTCAAATAATGGTTATTTCAGTTACATTTATGGGAATGCAGTAGGATGTCAGCTTAAGTGGGCTAATTAAAATTATGGTGCTGTGGACAGCTTTTCCATGTTTTCCAGCAAGTCAGCATTCAACACATCTCATACATACATTTCAGGTAGAAAGATCCAACTTTTGCAAGGTAATGAGCACCTGAAATAAGTGAAGTTATTTGCATCACTCACTGTTGTTGCCAGTTATTTCCTTCAAATTTGACTCTGACTTTAAAAATCAGTATGTTCCATTTTGTTAATTTTGCAAATGCCTCTTGTTAGTTCCCAGCCTCGGAAGCCAATGGGAGCACTGGCACAGCATTGCAAGGGGATTCCTTAGAACCAGCTCCTGAGATGCCTCCAGTTCTCAGCAGCACTGACTGCAGTTCAAAAACTCTGCAGATGAATGAGGCTTCCCCCCAGAGCACTGGCTGTGCAGACTGGCATCAAACAGAAAAAGCTAAATCTGAAACTGAAATGGATCCTGCAGATATTTCAAATGTGAGTGCTGCCAGATTGGTAAGAAACCTCATAGGATTTGTGAGTGAATAATAAATCTAAGCCTTAATTTTCTCAGTCTGTGTTGCACAGTGTTTGCTGTTAGCCTTATGTAAAAACTGTAGAAAAATCTATGAGGTACCTACTGTAGGAAAAATAAATTGTTGCACAGATACTTTTCTTGTAAAATTTAATTCTGGTAAAGTTTCAGAACTTAAACTAGAAAGATAGAAGTGTGTTACTTGGAATAAATAGATCTTTTCTCTCATTACTTATTTTAATAATGTTTGTGCTAATTTTTCATTTCCTTCCACTAGCAGTCATTTTAAGTCACGCTCTCATTAAAGTCTTACTTCAGTTTTGCTCATCATTCAAACTGGAAACACATGGGATATCAAAATTCTGTTAGAAACAGAGTCAGACCTCTGCCTTTTAAGTCTTGCTGAGCTGCTCTGCTGGGTCTTCCTTTACAACAAGCAATTTGGAGGAATGCCATTCTTAAAGCAAAAAGCATGAAGTCAGTTTTCTGTTTTTATCTGGTTTCCCAAAAAGAATATCATTTCCTGTCCAGAGAATTCTGCAGGTCTCAGGGTGTGTCTGCTTCACTGGGATTCTCTGAGTGGAGAGTTACAGTAATGTTACATAAAACCCAGGTTATACTTTCAGGTGCTTTGTTTTGGGTTTTTAGGGGGTTGTGTTCATTTCGGTTT
This sequence comes from Molothrus ater, assembly GCF_012460135.2. Lineage (NCBI taxonomy): Eukaryota > Metazoa > Chordata > Aves > Passeriformes > Icteridae > Molothrus > Molothrus ater. The sequence continues at coordinate 4,351,643 of NC_050490.2, forward strand.
GGTTTTGTTTTGTCAGAAACTAGATTAAAATTCTGATTTGCAGAAGCTTTCCTGTAAATCACTTTCCCTTAAACTTTTGCAAACTGGAGTCCTGCTAGGTAATTTCCAAGCCAAGTACCTTTTTGCTTTTAGAACAGATTTCAAGCATCTCAGCCACTAACATTGTTTGAGATGCTTAGTTCTTAGCAGTTCAGGATGCTGCCAGGTTGGTGGGATCTGTGTCTCTTGGAAGGGTTTTACTGCCCCAGATTAGCCTGCTTTAAACCCCAGTTTGTGTATTGTGGTGCACTGTCTGGTACTGGAGTGGAAGTGGTCTGGTTAATGCTGGACACTAAAGAAGGAAACACAATCAGCATCTCCAGGCTTACATTTTTGCCCCACTCTTTTCTCATTCATGTTGGAAATCAAGTACAGCCTGAGATTCCATTATATTAACTATGGTGAAATTTCCAGATACAGTTCATGCAGATAATGTCCATCTTTAAATAATACTTTGGGGCATGGTTACTTTTGTAGAGGTGACAGCATGGCATGCACTCATGTCTCAGAGTATGCCTTGCTTAGTCCCTAAGAGTAAGTATTTAAAGCAGTAATTGCAGGAGAACTGTCTTTGTGCTTTTAATGACAGGGTTGGCAGAAGAGTTTTTAAATTATGTGAATAATTAATTTTGTGTTCCATGTAGTTACTAAGTGAATTAGTAGTTGCTAGCACTTTTTAGTGGGGTTTGTATTTTCAGCTACTTTGACAAAATATATCAATAAAAAAAAAACTGTAAGTAAAGAGAAGTTGAACAAAATACCATAGAATTCATGTTAACTATGTAGAATCCTCCTTTTTGTGCCTGCTACTGATTTTGGTTATTTTTCTGGTGTCATGTTTGCTCCAGTCCATGGCAGAAGTCCTGGCTAAGAAGGAGGAGTTGGCAGATCGGCTGGAGAAGGCCAATGAAGAAGCCATTGCCAGTGCTATTGCAGAGGAGGAGCAGTTAACCAGAGAGATTGAGGCAGAGGAGAACAATGACATTAACATCGAGACTGACAATGACAGTGACTTCTCTGTGAGTGTCCAGTTCATTGTACTGTACCCTGTTAAAGCTGTGTTGTCAGTGGAGAATGAATATAGAATTTTTAGTGTTTTTTTTGGCATTCCAGTAACCTGTTTGACATGTGCCATGTAATAATTGTCCCATACTGAGGGATATTTAGTCTTACTAAAGTCAGCAGCACTGTGCTGCTGAGTGGTGCAGAGCCCTCTGAGCTTACAGTCAGTGTCCTGCTGCTGATTTCTGGGTGCAAAACAGGGGGAGCTGACATTTCTTACATTCATTGCTGCTGTGGAAGAGTAGATGAAGCAAAAGTCTTCATTTTTAATGTGTGTGCACCTGTGAGTTAAAGTTTATGTTTTTACTCTCTGGTTCATATTAAATTTCAGGCTAATATGGGCAATGGAAGCATATCCTTCTGTGGCTTGTCTATGGACTGGAATGATGTTCTGGCAGATTATGAAGGTAAATTTTTGTATATTACTGTGCTTACATGGAAATCTAAAATTTAGAAAAATGCCTGTTTTATTCATGGCCAATTAAGAAGTTTGCCCAACACATTCCAAATAATGTTATCTTCTCTGTTGTTTCCTGAGGAAAGATGGACTTTGTGTTCAGACTGTCTCTGTGTCTCATTGTTTTTCAGTTCTCTTTCTGCATCTCTCTATTAGGATTTTATGATTTTTAATCCAGATTTATATTATCATCTGGATAAAAGTGTAATAAAATCATTAAGCATTAAAAAAGGACAGGTATTAAAGATGCTTCAGTCTGTATTTGCACCCTGGCCCAAGGAAACCCATCTGAGAGAGAACTAGAGAGACTAATCCTTATTATTGGCATTTCTTGTAGAAAAGTGTGTTTACATTATCCCCACTGTGGTGGTGTTCGGAGGGGTCCCAGGACGAGGGAAGAGATGAGGATCTGACTCCATGTTTCAGAAGGCTGATTTATTATTTTATGATAAATATTATATTAAAACTATACTAAAAGAATAGAAGAATGGATTTCATCAGAAGGCTAGCAAGGAAAGGAAAAGAATGGAATGATAATGAAATCTTGTGACTGACCAGAGAGTCTGAGACAGCTGGGCTGTGATTGGCCATTAATTAAAAACAACCACGGGACACCAATCACAGATGCACCTGTTGCATTCCACACAGCAGATAATCATTGTTTACATTTCATTTCTGAGGCCTCAGGAGAAAAAATCCTAAGGAAAGGATTTTTCCTAAACCATGTCTGTGACACCCCACCTTTGTTTGTACCTGTGCAGCTCGTGAGTCGTGGCGCCAGAGCAACTCCTGGGGAGACCGAGTGGAGGAGGAGCCCGCGCGTCCCCCCGGCCACGGCATCCACATGCACGAGAAACTCTCCTCACCCTCACGCAAGAGGTGCTGCCCTTGGAGCCTGCCTGGCTCAGCCAGGGAAAACAGGCAGCCTAACTCATGGCTGCTGGAAACTCTTCAAAAATCTGCTCTGCTTGAGTCTCTGGGTGGAAAGTGCTACAGAAATCTGTATTTTTTCATGAGTAGGCTCGTACTTCATTGTCCGCTAACTAAAGAAGTCTAGAAGAACAGTATTCACATTTGCAGGAAATAATTGCCCTCCAGTGGCCTATTTGTTTTCTGTTAGTGAAATGGCATAGAAATGTTTGCTGCACTGTCAGTTAATATTGTCTAACTTGATTTTACTCTTCTTTGGTTTTATTAAAAGAACAATAGCAGAATCCAAAAAGAAGCATGAGGAGAAACAAATGAAAGCTCAACAGCTGAGAGAAAAGTTACGTGAAGAAAAGACACTGAAGCTTCAGAAATTAATGGAGAGGGTAAGTTTTCTGTGATATAAAGGGCTGCTCTGCTGCCTAGCAGGAAAGGATTTTTTTCCGCATAGTAGACATATTAGAGATTCAAACTAATGGTGAAATGAAGTTGTCTAGTGGAAATGAAGTTGTCATCTGCATCTGAGTTTACATAGTTTTCACAGCTGACTTGTGCATCACAGCAATTAAAGAAAGCATTATTTCAAATCATGAACTTCTTGACTGTTTTATAGGCAACAATCTCAGATTCAGGGAAGGTATGACAGGAGGAGAAATGTGTTGCATGTATTCAACAGAAATGGTAAAAACTCACCAAACTGAAGCAGTGTACTTCGAATTAAACTTAAGGCAGGCTTTGTGTAGGGCATGAAAATACTTTATTACTGTGAAGAAAGCTTCAAGGATCAGAAGATTCAGGCCCTATTGTCAGAGGTTGTGTTAGTAATGACTTGACTCCTTGTGTGTAGGAGAAAGATGTGAGGAAATGGAAAGAAGAATTGTTAGATCAAAGGCGCAGGATGATGGAGGAGAAGTTACTCCATGCAGAATTCAAACGTGAAGTGCAGCTACAAGCAATTGTGAAAAAAGCACAAGAGGAAGAAGCTAAGGTGGGTGACTTTGTTTTCAAAGGAACTATATAATAGCTATGCTTTTGTAAATGTTGTACTCAGAGTGCTTTGAAGTAGTTTGTGAAGGACAGTGCAGTTTAGATATGAACACTGTGAGCCATGAGGCAGATGAATGCTGATGCCTCAATGGTGCACTTTTCTCTAAAACAACTTAAAATTAATTAGCTGTTGTTAGACATCATGGTGGGTTGTTGTGGGAGAAAAGATGGGTTGAAAGAAAGAGCTGATCATTATCTTGCTGCTTTTGTTCCTCACAGAGTGTGGCAGCATTTTTGGTGATACCTAGTCCTCTGGAAGGACTAGATCTGATGATCAATTCTCTGCTTTTCCAGCTCCATGGGGAAGCTCATTTTTCTTCTCATTTGTTAAAAAGCCATTCTAGATCCAGCATTCTGTGTCCTTAAACAGTAGTTGTGTTGCTGTGTTTTGTACCACTGATGTTGTTGAGCAGCTGGGAATAGACAGAGACCTGCAGTTAGTATGTGGCAGCTATTCTAAATTAAGTATATTTAGTGCTCTTCTGACTTAATACATAATTCCATAAGGCAGTCACTAGATGGGTGCTTTTTGGTTTGCTTCCTTCATAGTACTTTGATGAAATTTTTAGTGGTTTAACCCCAGCTTGCAGCTAAGCACCACACAACCACACACTTATTCTGCCTCCTGTCCCATGGGACTGGGGGAGGAAGAGAGAATCAGAAGTGTAAAGGTAAGAAATCTCATGAGTTGATACAGAAACAGTTTAATAACTGGATGGGGAAAAATCAGTTCAAAGAAAAAGGAATATAACAAAGAGAGAGAAACGATAAAGAAAGACAAGTGATGCCAAAAGAAACAATTGCCAGTCCCTGAGCAGTGTCCCCACACCAGCCTCTCCCCAGTTTTGTTGCTGCACTGATGTCTGTGGTCTCAGAGATCCCTTTGGTCCCTTGGCCTTGATGCTGTGCAAGCCCTGCTCAACAGTAATTAAAAGATCCCTGTGTTGTCAGCATAGTTTCCAGCACAAATCCAAAACATAGTCCCATCCTAGCTACTGCAAAGAGAATTAACTCTATTCCAGCCAAAAGCAGCATAAAAGAAATGAAGTATTTTATTTTAAAATCTGTTTTTCCTAAGTGAAGATACATGCATCTCCTTGGAACTGTTTCATTATATGATGAGCATGTATCTCAGCTGTGATTGATGCAGCTGTTCATTTGTGTTTCAAGATAAGCACAGCAAAACTGATTGCACTTTCTTACTTAGTTGCTGTTTCTCTCTTGGATTAAAAGGGTTTCTAGACTACCTAATTCAGTCTGCCATACATTGATTACTATTCCATTACACCAGTGTGACTTCTGTAATTGTACTAACTAAATCACACTTGCCATAGTTCCCCAGATAAGCAGATGTTTCAAATATTGTGTGTTTAACTGTGTGGGATCTGCTGGCTCATGAGGTTCTTGTTTTCTGGAAATCAAGGTTAATTGGGCCAGAAGGCTTTAGAGAAATAGCTGATGGGTAGGGTAGCTGCAGACCATGGTGACTGTTGCTGCCCAGTTGGTTATCTAAATTCCCAGTGCTTGCTTGTTTACTGACCTGTAAAAGCCATCCTGTAAATGGATTCCAGTCAGTAAACAGAATTACAAACATAATCCTACCACCCTTTTTCATGATCTGTTTTTGTCTGTGCCATATGTGTTCTCTTTACCTGTTTTATTTAGTGTACACATTGAAGTTCTTTTGAGCTAACCTTTTCTTACTAATTTTTTTTTGTTCTTATGTATTGCACTGTCCTGTGGTTGAAAAACATAATATATGTTCATGAAATAGGCTATATGGATAAGAAATATTAGACTATGAGCCTGTTTGGTTTTTTCTTATTCATACTATGTATACTTACACTTTTTTGATCAGTAAGTTGACAGGTATTTAAAGTTAGCTCAAAAGCCCTGTTGGATTCTACTAGCACTTGTGTATTTTACTGATTCATCCATCTGGGTTTTAATATTACACATTTTGTGACTGAGAGAATGGACTGATGAAGTCTCGATGCTGACAGGAATTGAGAGAAATTTTCTGTATTTTACCCAAAGTTTCTTGTTTCTCTGATACAATTCAAATTTTCTTTTTATATTCCATGGGCTGTCTTGGTTAAAGCAAACAAAACAATAAAAAATCATTACAAAACCTAAAGACTTATCCTCAAGTTGATGATTTTCCAACTCATTCTGGAGAAATGTCCCACCGGTTTAATTATCAAATGAATAGTTAACAAATAGATGAAATTCCCCAAGATGAAATCTATTTCAACTTCTTGGGTCTTTTCTTACCCTTTCTGATTGTTTTCAGGTCAATGAAATTGCTTTTATAAACACCCTGGAGGCTCAGAACAAGCGGCACGACGTGCTGAACAAACTGAAGGAGTACGAGCAGCGCCTGAACGAGCTGCAGGAGGAGCGGCAGCGCAGGCAGGAGGAGAAGCAGGCACGGGACGAGGCAGTTCAGGTAGGGCAGGTCTGCAGCTGCAGGGCACAGTGAAATACAGCTTTGTGTTCAAGTGCAGCTTCTCTTAATTCCTGTGTGTTTCATGAGTAAAAGAGCAATGAGAATTCTCTTTTCCCTGGCTAGGAGCGCAAGAGAGCCCTGGAAGCGGAGCGGCAGGCCCGGGTGGAGGAGCTGCTGATGAAGAGGAAGGAGCAGGAAGCACGGATTGAACAGCAGAGGCAAGAGAAGGAAAAGGCACGAGAAGATGCAGCACGGGAGAGAGCCAGGTAACTTTGCAATCGTTTCTTTGGTTCCCTTCACCGTTATCCTCCCCAGCAAACTGCACCTTCTCTGCAACAGCAGTACCTTCCTGGGCTGTCAGACTTAGGATTTTCAAAAGTATCATTAATAGGGATGCTTGATGAATGGCTTGACAGAAGAAATCAGGTCAGTCATCATAAATTCTGCATTATGTTTTTGTATTCCTTACATACATGCACAATATAAGTTGTAAGGCTGTATTTTATTATATTCGTCTTAGCTTTATTGCAGACAGGACCTTGTAATAATTTGCCTTTTTCATATTTCACCTTAGTTTTTAAAGGAAACAAGATTTATGTACCCATGTTCTCCATTTCCTCCAGAAACTTTTGGACTTACTGGCATCAATTTGATTTCACATTGTTGTAGACACCAAAGATGACATTTGAGAAGCACACAGCCAGGAAATCAGGCTTCATTAATTCTGCTGCCTGTGAACTATAGGCAGCAGAATATAGTTAGTTATAGTTTTGCCCATAATTAAAAGTTAATAAAGGGGACTTCACATGGACTCTTCTCTCTCTTCCTTTTGAGGTGCAGGGAGAATGAATGTTGGTGTGCAAGACAGGTTTACTTTCCAGTCTGATGCAGTCTGATATATTCTACTTGTTTAATTTACCAAATTCTCTTTATATTCACCTCCTATTTCTCCTCTTTTCCTGCAGTTCCCCTGCCACAAGCATTCCTTAAAACCTTGGGAAAAGTTAAGGTCTTTTCTATGATGGGTGTTTGCTAATGGTTCTTGATACATTTTTAATGTCATGGCTTGTTTTCTTCAAAATTGTCACAAAGAGGATTTTTTTCCCCCAAGTAAAATATTCAGAAATGCATTGATCCCTTTCATCTTCTGAAGTCCTGAGCGACATCATAAAGAGAGTCAGCTTTCCATTAGAAGTGTAATGAATTCTGGGCAGGATCTGTAGCCTTTGCTGGGACTTCATGGACCTTTCCTCATTGTATTGAGCCCAAATCACCTGAGGTTGAGTGAGTTGGAAGGGATCCTTCAGGATCTTACACTCATTTGCAAATACTCGAGGAAGATTGGGACTAATGGGGAATTTGGTTATGCTGTTTTGGGAAGATAGACCCTGCATGTGTGAGGTTTCTATATCTTTCTGCAATTTGAGGAAACCCTCAAAGTAACCAAATGGCTAAAGCCTTCTACAGTTAGATCCTGTTGAAAATCTTCAAGCAGAAAATTCCTTGCTCTTTGAGTTTAATCAGTGTTAAATCTGCCCCATCCCTTTGTTGCACCCCATTAATTTCCTTATGACTTGTAAGGAGAAGCAGTTTCCATTTGCCTTCTGTTGCTATTGTGTGTCAGCAAATCTCTGTGTTTGTTGCTCTAACACTCAGTTTTTAAACCCTTTGTACTTGATATGGCAGTACTGTGCTTGCACTTGTTTTTCTTTTGTTTTCTTTGCCAGATACTGATTACATGAGACATTTTTTTCTTTTTTTCTTTTCCTTTTTTTTTTTTTTTTTTTGATAATTTTGGGAAAGAGTAGGAAAGAATGCATACGGTGCCTTAAAATGTGGTGATTCTGCTCTGTCAGTCATTACATCCCCTAATAACAGTTCTGAGGTTTCTATACCATAACAGAGTGAGGGGAGGACTCAGGGTCCTGGGTTTGGAGCTCAGCTTGACAGGAATCTGGCTGTGCTGTCCCTTCTGTCCTGGACTGCAGTGTGTTTTGGTGGAACCTTGGAGGTATCATTGGGTGTTTTGTTGGGTTTTTTTCCTGCAGCTAGGATTTGGCTTGTATCCTGAAGATTTAATACTGGCTGGAATGAGCAATTTTTGCAATATCTGGTTAAAGTTTCTTGAGTATAAGCTTTACCATGTGCATCTGTGGGTGATTAAAACATCTGTATGAATGGAATAGTGTACTTAAAACTGACTTCAAAAGCCCCTCTGCCCTTAACTTGTTTCCAGTAAAGCTTTAGTTGTAATTTCAAAGTATTTTATATTCCAGAGAGTTGAAATCCACATTACAGAAAATGTTGTTCTTGTCAATAGAAATCATAAAACTGTAAAAAGTATCCTAACTATGGAAAAAGAATGCTTTTCAGAAAGGCTTGTGCAGGAGTTGTGTTGATGCTCTATAAATGGGAACTTGAAAATTTTGTTTCAAAGACAAAACATTATTAGCCCAAACTATGAATGGTGATAATCTGTTGTAGTTTGTAGCATTAAACAAATATGTAAAAATGCAGACTGAAAGAAACAACTAAAATAAGCTTGTAGTTCAGTTTTCCTTTCTGTACCTCAGGGGTGATAACACATAAAGTACCTAATGCTTCTCACCCAAAATCTCCTCCCCAGCCCTCCCACACACACAGTGATTGGAAGAGTTCATTCACTTTTTCTCTCTGAAAGAACAATTTTTAGTGTTTATCATTTGATTTACTTCCTCTCCTTCCTTCTTTCCTATCCACTTTTATATTTCCTGTGGCTTTTTGTTTTAAAAATGTTACTTCTACATTTATGGAACTGATCTTGTTTCTTTCTATCAGATTTCTGTTTAAAAAGCCAGACAAACAGGAATCCACACATGACAAAATCCATTGCTCTTTGGATAATAGTCCTTATGTCAGGCTCTCTAGTTTTGGCACTCAGGCTGCTTTAATTTTGGAATGCTTTTGAAAAGATGGCTGGTGGCTTTGGTTGACTCCTGCATAGCTCAGTTTTACCCAGAGCCTTCATCATGTCTTTAGAGCTGCCAGGCTTCTCTCCCACCACATTTTACAAATTTTGTTTGTATAAACAGCATGAGTAGCTGACTTTCTTCCCCTTCAGGATTTAGTTGCTCCCTTGGCTTAGTGACCACTGGGAAGTTGGTCTTGATGAAACTCTACCTGTGGGTTTCTCCTTAATGGTCATGGTTACAAGTCAAGTTACACCCCTTGTTCTTCCTTAGAAAAAAAATCTAAATCTCTTCAACAGGGTGATACTGTTGGTGAGAGTTTTCTCTGGGAGTTTCTGTATTTAAATTTGTACCAATGAACATTTTATAGAGCACTGCCCTGAGTGTTGCAAAGGGGGCTTTTCACTGTGTCATCTGCTCTTCCCCTTTGATTCAGTGACTGCAGCCCTTGGCTGAAGAATGCAAGCAGTGACAGGGTGTCACAGTCATCACTCTTTTGTGGCATCTTCTTGACTATCACTCTGATAGGCAGTGCTCTGATTGGGACTGAGCTGTGATCCTGGTTCTGCTACAAGGTTCAAGTGTTTGTCTTGATTAAGTCTTTCAAATGAAAACATCCATATTCTCTAAGTTGTTTTTTGTTGTTTTTCTTTTCTACTGAACCATCTTCAACTTAATTTTTGGGTTTTCTTGTTCTGCATTCCAGACATAAATGTGTCAGTATTATTAATGCTTTACACTGATACAAATTCTCCCTGTACTTACTATCCTTTGGTTAGAGATCGAGAAGAGAGGCTGGCAGCTCTTACTGCAGCTCAGCAAGAAGCCATGGAAGAACTGCAGAAGAAGATTCAGCTGAAGGTATAAACAGATACATTAGTTGAAAAATACATCAATATTTCTTTGCACAGTTCAATTCCACTTGCTGTCATTCAATGTGTTTTCTCTTCGTTGCTTTGTTTATTTTCCATTCAGCATGATGAAAGTATTAGAAGGCACATGGAACAAATTGAGCAGAGAAAAGAGAAAGCAGCTGAACTCAGTAGTGGAAGACATGCTAATACTGACTATGCACCCAAGCTCACACCCTATGAGCGAAAGAAGCAGTGCTCATTGTGCAATGTCACGGTGAGTTGGGCAGAGGGGACACTGCTGGAATTGCAGGACAAACCCAAGGCATGAAGCTACAAGATCTGCTTCACTCACTTGCACATTTACTGTATCCCTGCTCTGCTTTTGTAAAAAGTGCATCTTATTCTTCTGTCCATGAGTCAGGTGGGTTAGGGAAGATTTAAAAGAGCTGTAGAGTTGTGGGTAGAATGGAGACTCTGGGCAGTGCTCAGTTATTGGCTGTCTGCTGAGAGAAGCAAGAACTCAGGAGCATCAGATGGAAGAAGGTAGTTTAAAGATGGATTAAAGCAAAGTCAAGAATGTGATCCTTTACATAGCAGGCAGCTGAGCTGGGAACACCTTGTTGTAAGATGCTGTGGGTATTTGAATTTCCTGTGAGTTCAGGAGCTGATTAGTTAAGTGTAGTTGGACTGAAATTCACAGAGAAACCACATCAAGCTCAAGAAGTTCTTGAATTGAGTTTGGTTGGACACTTGAAAGTGTTGGACAGGAAAAGGAGTGTTCTCTTTGTCTCCTCTCTCCCTTTGGTGTCTGATTTTTTGGTCTCTGTTGGAAGCCAAGGACATTGCTTGGCAGTGTCCCAACCTCAGCTGGGGCTCTCTGCCTGTGCTGCCCTCCCTGTCCCAGGAATGGTGGGGGAGAGAAGCCACACAGCCACTGGGCCAGAGCTGGGAGATCTCCTACTGATAACTCTGTCAGTGCTCTGCAGAGGCTGTGCATTATCAGGGCCTTACATGCCACTGAGCATTATTTCTCTGTAATTGCTGCATTAGGCAAGATTGCATGGGATCACCTCAGGCAGTGCTGGAACAGAAAGTCAGGCTCAGCAGGCTGGAGTCTTGTGTACTCACTGATGTTGCATTTCAGAATGAAACTCCAATATATAAAATTAGATTGAAGTGAAAATGAGAGCAGAGCCTAACTTATTTTTTTATCTATTATTACACTGCTGGCTAGCAAATCATTCTGTAATTTATTGTTAAGTCTTGCATAAAAGATGTTTATGTAAATTAGCTTGAGGAGTAAAGTACTGTACTTGAATTTCTGAACATACCCCTGACAAATTAGCATGTTTGTATTACATTTAAAGTACTGTTATTTATATATTATTGAATTTGCAAAGGAAAAATAACTATTAAATTATTATCATTACAGATTTCATCAGAAGTGTATCTTTTCAGCCATATTAAAGGGAAAAAACACCAACAAGCTGTGAGAGAAAACAGTAGCATACAGGGACGAGAGCTTTCAGATGAAGAAGTGGTAAATTTTCTGCTATTTTTTCTGTATTACTCCTGGTTTTAAATGCCATTCAGCTGAGCAGCCTATGAAAGTCTTGGAAAAGGAGTTGAACAAAACTGTTTCTGTTAGCATGGGGATCATAGCAGACTGCCCATGAAAAGCAATGAAGGAAACAGTGCATTGACATACTGCAGGCAATTGCCATTTGAAGTTGATTCTTTATAAAATGTGGCTAATTGCTTTTCTGTTAATCAAAGGCATTTTCATGACACTACATTTATCTTTTCATCCTAAAAATCTTATACATTACAGTTGTCACCATCCTGCTATTTTCTTTTCCTTCTTGTTGCTGAAAATCTCTTAGTCCTTTTCTAGGTGAGCAGGTGTGCTATCCTGTATATCAAGGTCCATCTTGCTGAAAACTGTAGTGCTAAATTACTTCAAAATGTAAGATTTGCAACGTTTTGGAAGTATTAATGTTGCTAAGAAGAATAATAGTTTTTCAGTAGCTTCTTTGGAAGAGTTGGCATTTAGAGTGATTTTGAGGAAGCACTGAGGATTTTATACTTTACCAAGAGGCTACTCCTCTGTAGGAAGGACATCTGCATAGTTGTCTCATGTAATTTTTTGTTGCTGATGCCAGAATTCAACTACAGTATTAAGTCAAGGGCTTTTTAATGAGAATTTGGGTTCTGCCACATCAGAAAAAATTCTGACTGCCCCTGTATTATATCTGTCAGGTTTTAGGAGGAAATAGTGGCATGCAATAGTGGCATGCAATAGTGGCATGCAATAGTGGCATGCCAGTTCTTCAGCACCAATTCAGATTGAACTTGTATTTGGAAATCTGTTTCTAGCCAGGCTGATTCAGATGGCACTGTCCAGTAGTTCTGATTTTTTCACTTTCCTTCATAGTTCTTTTACTAATTTTATTTACTGAAATCTTCTCTTTGTTTTCAGCTTCTTACATCTGGTTGTAACATGTTTTCCTTTTTAAAAAGCTTTGGAGAGTTTGGGTCTCTGAAGTACTAGAATCCACAGAGGTGGTTATCACTGAAAAAGCAGAAAAAGATAACTGGAGAGGCACAGTAGTCTGGAGGAATAAATATTTGTGGAGTTGCACTTTCCTGCCCCTTCCCAGCTGTAGTGAAAGTACCTGAACTGGTTTATCAGTTTCTTTCTTCCTCTTGGACAGTGGTTAGTGGGAGTTGGGTGGTTTTGGATTTGGATTTTAGGTGCCAGCCTTGCTGGTGTACGTATGTGAGACATTTCCATACTGCACCTGTTTGCCTGGAGATACCAGCAGTGAGATTTCCCAGAATCTGTCCTGTTGTGGGCACTCCCAGGTATGGATTGATGTTTTCTTGGATCTCTCTGGCCTTTGCTGGTGCCTGAAGTGTGGTTCTTGCTGGGCAGCTGGCTCAGAAGAGTCTGGAGGAACACTGGACTGGATTTCCTTGTGACTGGGCATTCCACTCTCTCCACATCTCATTTGACAGCTGAGCAGTTCCAGTTTCTGGAGAACAGTCAGCTACTGACAGCTGCCTTTGCACCCAGCTGGGGAAACAGAAGTTCCACTAGAGGGCACAAAGATCCTGATTTTTGTGCCTAAATCCAGGGTTTCTTAGCAAAAAAATTTGATGAAAACTTAAGACCTAGATGAAGGTTATTTCTTGAATAATGCTTAGTGCAAGAGAGAAAGGAGAGAACAATTCTAAGTGAATGAACAGCTTGAGAGTTATTATAGCAGATTCCAATATCCTTAATCAGGATGGTGCACAGTATTTGGCATACTGGCAATGTATGGATGCCTCCATTCTTAGGTATTTTATATAGTATTCATGGCTATATTTCACTTAGTCCAAGTATAAAATTCTGAGCTATATTACTGTAACCTGAAATTTTCCAGGTCTGAGGCCTTCTCTGCTTTTTATTACCTTTTTTTTTTTGTTCAAAGAGCAGTAGTAAGATGCTCATTATAGATCTGGGCAGTGTAGAGGAGGAAAGCACTTTTACTAACCAGAGCAATCTGCTTTGTGTATCCATTATTCAGCAAGCATAGTTAATGCCAACTTCACAACTAAAGCATTCAGTAACTTCTCAAGTTTTGAAATACTTGAGAAAAAAATTCCCAAGTTTTATACAGAAGTGAACCCACATTCCAGGGCAGCTTTGTAATAGTCATAGTTACTTGTTAATCACCCGTTTCAATTTTTCAGTCAGTGAAGCTAACTCTAGTGAGAACAAACTTGTGCTACTTAAAATTATTACTTGTCATCTGTGATGTCTTTAGGTTATATATGTCTTGTCTGTGACCCTTCTTGTTTGACATAAAAGATTTTATTTATATCACCTTTGACCTAATAAAATTTCACCTTTAACCTTATGCACTTGACACCTCAGATAACTTACTCTTGATCTTTGACTCATTTTGTGTTCAGCCTCTTTAGTATATTAGGTAGCTGCCTGGAAAGAAAGCTTTTATAAAATTCTAATCTGATAATAGAATTTCTTTACTATTACTTGGGAAATCACAAGATTTGAAATACTTTAATTTTGTCCATATTGGTACCTCAGATTTAGGTGTCTCCTCAAGGCTTTGGAAACTGATTGAAGCAAATGATTGTATAATTTTTCTTCACAACATAAGGATTTTTCTTGGTTAATTTAACTGTAAGCAAAAAGTTAAAAACTTCTTAATGGTCATGGACACTGGTTCCTCTGGGCCAGTTGGGTGGTAGGAGTTGATCTTTCCAGAAATAAAAAGAAGCTGCTGTATTCTAGGGGTTTTCTCTTTGCTGTAATGTCTATAAATTCTGTAATTTTAGAGACATTTTCAGAGGTAAAAGCAGACTTCATGTTGGAGCAAAGTCTCACTGGTTTGGCATTAAGTGCTTATTGTGCTTAATTCCAGCATGTCTGGTGCAGGAGCTGACAACTGGGATTACACTGTCAGGAAGGGGAATTCATTTGTGGATGTGAAACGTGCAAAGAAAATAGTTTTGCTGTGAATGAAGATACAAAAATGAAAAGCATGGAGTTCATTCTCAGATTGTGTGGCAGCTTCATTGCACGTCAGCCTTTTGGATTTTCTTCATTTGGGGCTTTATTAATCTGCAGCTGAAACAGTTGTAGCTTTCTCTTACAGCAAACAGCTCTTGGTTTTCTAACAGTGTTATCCTGTAAAAGCAAATTAAGTTCTGTTCACATTGGTTACTTCCTTTGTAACTTTGCTTTTGTCTGGCCTCTTGTAGATGCATTAATTCACCTAGGTGGTAAAACTGGCAGCAGGCTGAAATCATCTTCAGTGCATTTCTGAAGCTCTCAGAGCTCCCACTGGCCCACATCCTTTCAGCATTATCTGCTGTGCAGTAAGAGCTTGCTGCCTACATTATCTCTCTGATAAGTGCCTGGCTGCTTCCATCAAACTCTCAGCTTCTCCTGCTTCTGCAGTGCCATTTTCTGTGCTATTGATTTCCCGTCCCCTCTCTCAACATCCACCTTGCTTTTAGTTCAGCAAAGGATGTAACAGTGTAAGCAATTTGCTTTCATTGACTTCACTGGAATCAATTAGTATGTTGGTAGTCCTGACTAATTGCTTTGCTGAATGAAAGCCTGTGTGGCACAAAGGCCTCACTGAAAAGGTGCCTGCAAAAGCCACAGGACAACACCTGGTGATTTCATTATGCTGAGGAGTCTCTGCAAGGACCTTGTGGACGTTTTCTCCTACTTGTAGCTCCTACAGATTTTAGGAGCTACAGGCACAATTTAGGTATTTTTATGCCCCTTTTATGCCCCTCTGCTTTCCCTTTTGCCTTTGCCTTTCTTGTCTCTCCTGGTTTGTTTGGAGAAATACACCCAAGAGCTCCCTTTGAACCATTGTCCCAGCTCTCTCTGTATCTCCTGGCCTTTAAATGCCATGGTTTAAAGGGACTTTCAGAATATAAATCATGTCATTCCATGTGGTCTATGAATGTTTCTAATAAGTGAAAAGCTCTTCTAAAAACCAGATGCAGTAGATAACTGGGCAGGATTTGGTTAATTTATATAAGGTGCATGCTACAATTTTATGTATTCCAAAGAAGGATGGAGAAATATTAATGAACTGTTGTTTGCACATGTGAAAAATGTACTTTTTCTTATCAGGAGAGAAAACTGATTCTTTTGTCATTATATAAAGGCAACAAAGGACTTCTAAGAGGTGCATTTAGATCAAATGAAAACATAATCCCATGATGGAGTAGAGGGGTGGTTGTTGTCTGAAGACTGACAGCGTTAAAATGTGGGGATTTATATAAAGACCTGGTTGCTTGAGCCCACACACGTTCCTTTAAAAAAAGCTGCTGGCCAGTGACTAAAGCTCCCTGTGGAGTGTGGCTGCCCAGCTGGCTGGGGCTGCAGTGGGAGCTGTCCTGGCCCAGCTGTGCCCAGCTGTGATTTACAGAGTGCCTCCTGTGCTGGCAGTGCCCCAGGTAAAGCCTGTGAACCCCGTGAGGCTGGGGGTGCTGGGAGCCCGAGGCAGAGCTGTGCTGTGCCAGCCAGCACCACCCACAGCCAGAGCTCCTGTTCACAGCACTTGGAACTTCTGAAAGGTTTTTAGATTTTAGGGGCAAGGAGCTGTTTTCCTAGAGGTGTGTGCTGCTTCCATTATTTCTTGCAGAGGAAACTACTGAGGGAAAAGATGTGGCAATAGCTTAATGTCTGACCCTTGTTGCTCCTCATCTGTATCTACAAGGATTTTTCTTGTCTAGACACATGGTGGTGCCAGGATTTTGCTAATTTTTTTTTTTTTAATACACTATGTTTTCATTCCAATAAAATTATATATCACTACTGTTTTGTTGCTTTAGCCTTTGCAGTATTGAAAAAATGCTTTTGTTTTCCTTTCTGATCAGACTGTTTTCAAGTTCTTGTATTTAAATGAAGAGTAGTGTGAGTAACAATACTAAGCAGGGTCACATTTTTAGTTTCATCTAATAGAGGAGTTGGAGAGGTTTATACCTGTGGGTATGTGGCTTTTAAAAACCATTAGACACAATTAATACTTTTTTATTCTGGAACATTCAGATGTATGTTACATGTCTACCTGTGTTCACAGAATCAGACTGGTTTGGGTGGAAGGGATCTTACAGCTCCTCAGTGCCACCCCTGCCGTGGCAGGGACACCTTCCACTGTCCCAGGCTGCTCCAAGCCCCGTCCATCCTGGCCTGGGGCACTTGCAGGATCCAGGGGCAGCCCCAGGGGGGTCAGTGTGTCCAGCCTTGCTCTTGCCCTGGTGTTTGCCTTCACCTCTCCTGGCATTTGGCTGCTCCATGATGACCATTCCAGCTCAGGGAGATGGCCCTGGCCCAGCTCTGGTGGTGCTGCAGCCATTTCTGGGCTGTACGGTGCTGCATATGGTTTGGTCATATGTAGAACAATATTCCTGTTCGCTTTATCCACAGACTTCTTAGTAGATTCAGTTTTTTTCTTGGCATCTTATTATAGTTCTCCAACAGTAGCCCATTTTTCTTCTCTGTTGCTCAGGGGAAGCAATCTGTAAATCACTTGCAAACAAGAACTTCCCATCCCAGTAAAGCCTCGGGTTCTGGTTGAGTTGGCTTTACTCAATTTTTTTTTTCCTGAGGAAGGAAGGATGTCTTTTAGAGCAGAGTTGTGTTGCTAGAGGAGTGGAATTGTGCCAGGCATCTGTGGTTCATTTTTGTTTATGGATATTTCATACCTTGTGGTGCCTGTGGTCCTTTCAGTCCAGGAGCTCTGGCCATGTCATTCTGCTGTGAATAATTCTGTCCTGGAAGACATTGTCATGAAAATCAATGATTCTAAAGTCTGATCCTTGTTGCAGCTTGCAGAAGGTCTCTCAGTACCCCATACATCAATTCTAGTTTTTTGTACTTTGCAGAGCAATAGCTTCTTACCTATAATTTATTATAAAGTATTGTTTTTCTTGGCAAAAATGGCTGTGATTAATCGTGTCTTGGCTGTGCCTTTAATTGGGATAGATCACTGCCAGCAGCTGCACCCTTCCTGTTTTTGGCTTGGGCATCTCCAATATCCACAACCAGTAAAAGAAACTACTGCTGGCAGGCCCAGCTGGACTCTGATCTCCCCCTTCCCCTCAGCTTGATCTGTCCTTGCAGCCAGGTGATAAAGTCAGAGCCTCCCAGCCTTCCTCCCTCATCTGCAGGGATGCTTTCCATGGCCAGGATGCAGAATTCTCATCACACAGAACTGACACCTTTACTTCACTTTCTGTTCCTGCATTTTGGAGTTCCAAGTGGGAATGGTATTAAAAATCTGAAGAAATACTCAAAGTTCCTATTAAGAATATTATTTATCTTAGTGGCAGACTGTTGTCATTGAATGCATGGACAAGCAAGGTGACTGAAAGTGCAGTCACTATCAGCAGTAAAAACAATTTTTCATTTGGGCATGCTGAAAAAAGCAGGATTAGTCCCTCATGGAAAAAAAAAACCCTAAATCCCAGATGTCAAGGAAAACCTAGTTGTACAACGAAAGGTCACTCTTCAGTTTTGAATGAATAATAAAAGTTTTTTAGTGCTCTCAACTCATCTTCTAAAGTACAGTCTAGCATAGAAATGGGAATAATTAAAATCTTGATTTTGAGAAAATAACATCTGAAATTCATTGCATTATAAGCTGTTTCTTATACATGTGGCACCTCTAGTAACATTTATTAATAAGGATTACCTTCCTTGTTATGTATGATTCTTCATATTTTGGAGTGGATCATCACTTGTGGTCTTATACTAGTATTTGATCTCTTCATGATGAAGAATTACTGATCATTTGTGTTTCAGGCTGTCATTGTTTAAAATTGAAGTGTGCTTTTGATATAACTCATAGTCTGCTTCAGCATCTGTTTTCCATATTAAATATTGTCCTAGATCATGAGGAAAAAATAAGATAGTGAGGAATTCTGTTGGAACATGTAGTAAAATCATGAACAAATATTCCTGTGGTAGTGTGATTTAGAAGTGAACCCTAAAAACCCTTCTAAAGTTGGCAAATATATCCCTTAAGGGATTATATACACAAGTAAGAAACCATTATTCCTGACATTGGTAATAAATAGTGAAAACACTTTTTAATGATTTTCTGCAGTTGCAGGCTATTGTTTATTTTGAAATAGGTAGAGATGTAAATCCAAAAGATATATGTAGGCTTCAGAATAGTTACCTATTGATTTGCTAGAATATATTCCTTATGTACATTACCTTTATGGCAAATACTCAGTTTGATATATGTATTTTCTATATAAAAATGGTAAATGAATGACAGCTATTATTATGTGATATAAGCTACTACAAGTATTTCTTTATAGTCTTCCTCATGTTTATATTTTAATGCTGATGTGAGAGGGCAAGTAATAACAAGTATTTGGAAGTTCTGAAGACTCAGTTTAGATAAAAAGCTGGAGACAGATGTTTTTGAGGTTGCCTTGGTCTGCAGAACTGGGTTAGAACACTTAGAAGAATGCCTTTTCTTTCAGAACTTGGGGATTCAAGGTTGGAAAGAATACAAAAATAACAGAATAACCAGCCTTACAGTATTTTGGCACTTCTGCTTCAGTTCTGGCCAGAATCCAGAAATATAGAAAGGAATGAAAATGAAAAAATAACAGAGGGGGAAAAAACCTACAGGCTCTGAGATTCAGCAAGGTCATTTTGGCTCGGATTTTGTGGGTGAGAGTCCAGTGGGCAGGAAGGTTTTGCAGATCTGTGGCTTGGTGAGTTTGTGAATGATGGAGCACAGGTCAGCAGCCCTGGGTGGCCGTGGCACTGCCAGCCTTGCCCTGCCCCTCTGGCCAAGGATCCCCCTGCAGAGCTGCCTCCTGAGCTTGGAGCAGGTGCCAGCAGCTCCTGGTCCCCTGGGTACCCTGCTGCTCCTGCCTTCTCCTGCTCCAGGGATCCCAGAGCCCCCCTGCCCTTCCTGTGCTCGGGAACTCTGTGCTTAGGGAGAGCAGGGATAAATAACACAGAGCATCTGCACTGGGGCTGCCCTGCACCAGCACTGCCAAAATACTGTAGGGCTGGTTATCCTGTTATTTTTGTATTCTTTCTTGGCTTTGCTGCAATATTGTCCTGCCTGTGCAGGCATGCCCCAGGCAGAATTCATAAAAAGGCAACACTTACTTAAAAAGAAAGGAACAGGAAATAAGTATTTGTGTTATGGTTACCTCTAATTTTAGAAGGAGGGAATTTTGTTAGGAAGAATTCTCTTTGGCACACTTCACAATTTAATAAAGTTCCTATTAATATTTTCTGAGTAGTGAAATGAATAATAACTTATATGTAATACAGAGAGCCAAGTGTCACAGTGAAAAACATGGGGTAGGAACATAATTTTGCAGTTGTGTTCTGGTTTGAGAAATACATATCCAAGGTTTCACCTGCCAGGGACAGATCCATGGGTGCTCCTGCTGTAATTAGGACACTAAATAGGGAGAGCTGCTGAAGAATATTGGTCTTGTGAATGGCTGCTGTATGGAGTGGATGTCAGTTGGGAAATTTCTTGTGCAGCTGTATTTTATACAGATTACTGAGGTTCAGAATCCAGTTTAAGGTATGGTTTTCCTCATCCAAGCAGAAGTGGACCCTGCTCAGCTATATAGCATTTCAGCATTCTGTAGCATTTGCTGCACTGTCCATGGAAAACTTTGCAATTATGTTTGTTCTGGAGTCTGAAAAAAATTACTTTTATTTCATCGGATATTGATTATAATGCTGTTATCCTTGTAGTGTAAACATATCATTTAAGAAACAGAGAAAACATTGGTTATAAGAAGTGCTTAGTCAACTAAAATTATGAACTTCAAGATATCAGACTAACAGGGCAGATTTTCTGGTTCAGGCAGTTGAAGGGGACTAGGCAATAACCAGCAAGAATGTGACTTCAGGGGTGACCTTATTAGCTTTAGCTTTAATGCTTTTGGCAACTCAATTTCTCATGTAGTTTGTAGATGAGGCCCATCTGTTGCATTTGGAAAGCTTCAGGATTTTCAATGACTTGACCAAAAGTGAGAACAGTTGAGAATGGAGGGAGAAGGAAGGAATAGCAAAGACATTTTTTGTAAATAATCTAATTTCTGTCTGCTTTGTGATGACTGCAGTTTTACATGGGCAATAATACTAGTCTTTATCACCTTGTTTGTAAATAAAGTATTGAAACTTCTACAGAAATTTATGTCAGTTGTTCTAAAAATTACTTCAGTGTTCTGTAAAACTTTAAACAACAACATGTGTCTGAACAAAATGCCATTAAATATCCCATGGTGGATGTTTCCTATCTTACTTTTACTTCATGGCTTTTTCAGCGGGAGACTGAGGGTCTCCCCCTGAGACAGGTACAGGATACCTTGGGATTTTTACCAGTGGTTCTTAGCTTTGGAGAATGCATGGCAATAACACAGGAGAGAAGGAGCAGGAGTATTTCTACTCTAATGGGTCACTGAGCCATCATCACACGAGCAGAGAGGAACATCCACAGGTGCCCATGAGGAAACCCATGTCAGCATTCAGTTCTTGTTTTGTTTCTTTATCTTGCAGCTGTACATCCCAGCACAGAGCAGTGCCTGCTCTTTGTGGCACAGATTCTGTCACCTTCACAGGAGCTGAGCCCTTACTTTGTGATGTTGCTGATCTCAGCTGTGCAGCTCAGAGGATGAGTAGCAAGTATGAAAAATGATGGCAGAAGTACAGAATGACCATCGTTGCTGGCTCTGGTTTAATCCTGAGATCAAAAGTGTTCTGTTAGGACAGAACTAGCAAAATTAGTATATTGTACAGAAGCCTTTAAAACAGAGCTTCAGAGAAATTGCACAGCTAAAATTGATGTAGCTGAAACTAAAACTGCGCTGAAAGTTTTGGTAGGCTGAATACAGATCATAATGACAGCAGCTTCCCTTAAAAAAGAGCCTCTACTTATAATGTTTTGCATTTATAATGGCCTAAATTCTCCAAAGATCTGGTGGTTTCCCAGTATCTGAGGATTTAGGGCCAGAATGTGCTTGGCCTAGTGCAGGACCAGACCAGTGATGACCCCTCACGTTGCCATAAGAAGAAACCCAGAATGCTTTTAGGGAGAGGATAAATTAATTTAATCTCTGAAATTCTGACTGCACTTAGCATTTACTTATATAAAAATAATAATTACAAAGAAGTGAAAGGCTTTGAGAAGAAGTGTGCTGATTACCCCTTTATCCTGCATAACATTTATTAGAAATACACCCACCCCAAACGGATGAGTTTCATTCTTATTTAAATGAAAGGATGGCAAAAGTTTGCTTTGAAAACACTGCACTGGTCTTACTCCCTTTTATGCTCTGATGGTTGTTATTTTTGTGGTGTGAACTATGGCTGTGCAGGTAAAATTACTCATGAATTTAATTATTTAAAGGATTGGACTTCCTGTACTTCAGTGTGACTCAGTGGATTCTAAAACCTCAGTTTTTTCAGGTAACTGGTGAGAGCTCAATAAAACACACTGATAAAGATTTTCCCTCTGCTCTGGAGGGTGATGCAGCAGCAGTTCTCCTCAGGTGCCAGTTGTCACCCAATCCCAAGCTATTTGTTATTCTTGTTTCACACCTGAATGGTGTCAGTCTGCCCACGGTGATAATCCCAGGCTTTGATCTGTACCTTCAGAGGGAGATTGTTTTTGTGACACAAGGCATTATTACTCTGGTCTGACTTTAATGAGCTGTGTGGATGAAGTCTGATATTAATCCACAGTGCCCCGCGTGAAAGCTGAGAACGCTGAGAACCGTGGTGCACAGAGGTGCTCGAGTTCCTGTGAACAAATGTGTTCAACCATCATGGCTGCTCTCCTGGCCCCACAGCCTGGGGCATGAATGTGCTTGTTGAACCCTGCACTTCTCTTCAAGTCAGCAGCTAATCACAGATAAGATGATGAAAAAAGAGATGAGTGTCTGTGCAGGGGGGTGCAAAGCTTTGTCTCCTTGCTTTGTGCCCAGCACAAGTGTGACCCCACGGTCACAGCTGCCCTGGTGTGGCTGCACAGCAGCCTGGCTGCCCTGGTGTGGTGTGGTGGCCATCTCAGAGTGTAGTGGGAACTTTATTCCACTTTGGGGCAGTGACAGATGTGATGAAGCAGAATGCCAGTTGCTCTGTTGAAGGGAGATGCAGAAGCACAGTAGCAGCCCTGGTTAGTTTTGTGTGTTGCCTGTGCTGCCGCTCACAGCAGAGACCTGAGGTGGGCTCCTGGAGGTGCTGGCCCGTACCCTTTGGAAAGCAGGGATGTTCATCCCAAATGCCATGGGAATCATTCAGAAATACCTTGCTCAATAGATGTCAAGGTACCCTGAAGGCTGGTAGCAAAGCAGCAGTGGCATGGTCTGTTCTGAGGAAGCCCTTCCTTTTCTTAACGCTGTCAAACTCCAACCCACCTGTTTCCTGTGCAGTTTGAACCTAAGGACTGGATTTCTGGTTTTAAAAAGAAAATTAGTGCAAAAGGTATTTTTAAGTGGGTGTTGAGGGATACATCTCTTTGATGAGACAGAACTGAGCTGCAGGTTCATTACCAGGACAAGGATGGTTCATTCTGCACTGCAGCAGCTTGGTGGAGAACTCACTCATTGCAGTGATGCTCCAAGGGCACAGCCTCTGGAGGTACCTGAGAAGGTTTTCTTTTAAGTCCTTCTTGCTAAAACTAAATGGAAACCATTAAGGGCAGGGAAAATGCCTACAAAAGCTGTTAAAATTCCCTTACAAGCCACTATAGCAGTCTGTGGCAATGTGTATGGTTTGAGCAAAGTGGACAGTTCATTGAGGAAGACTCTCAGGTGTGCTGGGACTTAGCCAAGGTAGGCAGAGGAGCAAAGAGAAAGTCAACATTACCTTTAGAATTTGCTTAGAGGATAACATTGGATCTCTTTCAGTAGAATTAGACCTACTAATTCAGTATTCATTTTGCATTCCTGTGATTTAAAATGGATATTTCATTTACTGTTTCCACCAGATATATATTCCTAGGTTATACCATGCAGCACTGCTTTCCAAAAACTAAATGCTCTTTTTCCAGGAAATTTCACTGAGATTTATTTTGTTTTCAGCAGGCACAGTATTTTCCTGATCAATGAAAGAACATAGAGGTTGTTTTTTGGAAAATACTGTCTATAAATTTTTGTAGCACATCACCATTTACTTTGAATTTTAAGGGTACTTACCAAAAGGGAAAGAACAGCTACATCTGATTGTGGCCATAATAATATTCAAAGATAAATGATCCTAATAAGCTGTGGTGGGCCTGTACTTCATAATAAGTTTGGTATTTTGTAAGAAAATGATACAAACCTCAGTATATTAAAAATTGTGTAAATTGTTCTAATAACTGGCATTGAACTGATTGTTTAGCATTTCTTCTGTGGGGAACTGAAATTTTACCAATATTTTGCCTAAATTCAAATTTTTTAATGTGAGAGGAAAAGTAATAGTCCTATTAATAAATGGTAACCTTGTAAGTAGTGAAGAATAAAATACATTTCCATATATTTTAATGAAGGTTAAGACACCTTTAGATTTTGATGAAGAATTAACATAAAAACCAAATCTAGCTTATTTCATGTAATGAGTTATGTTGGTAGGGCAGGTTTTCTGTAGCTGTAAAAGGCAGCTTGGAGGAGAGAGAGGATGTCAGCTTGGAGTCCATACTTGCTAGGTAACAATTTCTTGAAAAGAAGGCACACTATTTATTGTTCTTCTTTTAATAATTTTTCTCCCTTTTTAGAAAATGCACAGCTTGTTCTCTCCAGTGTGAAATAATCTCTTTCCCAATATTTTTTTAAAAATTTGGCTTAATTTTCATAATCTTCAAATAAATATTCACCACTGTTCTTTTTCCTGGGAAGATAATCTGTGATCTCCATCACATACTGTACCATTAAATATTATTCCCCTATTTTCTGCAGGAGCACCTGTCATTAAAAAAGTACATTGTGGACATTGTGATTGAGAGTTCTGTTCCTGTGGAACCATTAAAAGATGGAGAGGAGAAACAGAAAATTAAAAAGAAAGCCAAAAAGCTAAAGGCACGGATGAACTCCAGGTAGTACCAATTTCTTTTTATTTTTTTCTAAGTTTTGTTCTAAACTTTACCTTCTGTCCTCTAGTGTGAGTGCAGTGGAAGGCTGAAAAAAAATGTAAAATTATTTGCTTTGGGAGTGTCTTGCAAATAACACTGATGAGCCTAATTTATGGCCACTTTCTCTGATTGAGGAAGAAAACTGAATATCGATCTGGAGCCCTTGGTTTCACCTGTTAAGAGCTTTTCTCATAATTGGATGCCAGTGCCCTGCCAAAACTGTAGCCTCTTCTAGCATACAATAGCATGTTTAAATTTGTGTAAACCATGCCTATTTTTCTTTCTAGCTATTGATTTTTAAATGAAGTATCAAAGAAAATCAATAGTAATCAACAAATAGAAGTCAGCCTGCTGTAGTGTCAAATCCCATGACTAAATTTAATCATTTTTTTTTGCCTGTCACAACAAGAAGACAGTTAAAAATATCTTCAAGTGGAAAGTGAGTTGTCAGACGTGCAATTTGTTCTTAGTCTAAAAAGTGACATCTGCAAATCAGTGTGATGTGCAGGACATCATTACACCATGAACTGGCACTGTCACTCCCTATGGCTGAATGGTCCCAGCTCAGGTTAATGCTCAGCTGAATATTGTAGCATATTTTGCATTTCTCTCTAAAAATACTTCTCACCTAGGTAAGAATCATTGTTACACATTTTCTCTGCCTGTTTAAGCAAGAAGGGTTTCACATAAGAGAAAAAAGCATGCACAGATTTTTAGAACTCCAGTAAAGTGAGATATTTCATTAACTCCTAGCAGGCACATCAGCCTGCAAAACCACAACACTCTTAGAGTGTATTATTGTTCTGACTGCTTTCCTCTTTGGATGAGCAGATCACTTGCTGAATATCACTATGGGAACTGGATAATGTTCTTCAGGTTTCTGGATGTTCAGGATGCAGAGTTATTCACATGACCTGTTGATTTAATGCAGTATGTGTGTCCAGTTTTAATTATTTCTCCAGGGTGACTTCTGTTGAATTTAGGCAAAGATTTGTCAGACCCTGGAATGCAAGTTGACATAATAATTTATTGTTGGCACAAACAGGAGAAAAATTTCTTCAGAACATTTTGAGTTTGTATGTGTCAGACTGCTGGTGAGTCAGCATATTTGTCATCAAAAATTGTGAATAAAACAGTAATAAGTAATAAAGGGCCATCATTTTACAATAGTGGTGTGCTATTGAAAAATACAGTGGAAGTTTCAAAATCTAAGTTATATTGAGGAGCTGTGAAGTTCATGTTCATTAAGCTTGGTTTTACTTTTAAAGGGTGGCTAGAGTTTTCAATGGCTTTGTAGTCCTTGAAGATAACTCAGAGTTAAACAGAAGATTTTCTGATGTTGACACAAAGGACTTACTAATAAAAATGTCCAGTAGCAACATAAAGCAGAGGTATTTTGGTGTTGTTAATTTAGAGTTTCATAGATGTTGGCAGATTGTCTACACACCATGTTTTAGTACATCTTTGCAGCTCTTCTCTGGGAAAATAAATAGTTACAACGAATGCCCCTATGCCTCAGCACTTGAAATGTCACTTCATTTCAGTTTCTAGGAAGCTGTGATATTTTAAACTGGGAAAAAATAATAACTGCAACCAAATAGGTTCCTGTTACACTCCTGAGTTTCCAGATCTTAAATCACTCTTGCAGTATCAAAGCAATGAAGGGCAGAGGTGAATGAGGGGACAAATGGTGATCAGTGGGATATTAGATGTGTTGAGAAGTTTCACTAGTCTTATTAATTATATTTATAACCCTAAGCCATTTAACTGGTGCTATCAGTAACAACTGATATATAAGATAAGTAAATTAGCTCAGGTTATCATGTACGTGCTGCTAGCAGGAGGATGTTTGGATAGTGACACAGGAGAAGCAGGGCTGGTGAAAGCTGAATAGAAGCATCAGAGCTGTGCTTAGCAGGAACTTGGTCCAGGCTTTGCAGGGGACTTAAAGCACATTCCAGCCATGTGCATTTAGTAACAGGGGTTTGGGGTGATAATTCAGGTTTGACTGACTTGTCTGTACAGAAGCTGAAATGTGTTGTTTCTGGTGAAGAAGGCAAAAGGTTAATAAAGGAATTTCACCTTCATGTTTAATACTAAATTCAGCTGTGATTAATGGCTTTATTAATGACCCACAAATCAGAGCTGGTGGTGATGTAACAATATTTGTGTGGAGCTTAAGTTGGAATGGCGAAGCAAACGAAAGGAAAATCTGAGTAGCTTTGGGAAACTTGAGCCATTAGGGTGAACAGAAAATATAAAGAAGGTTTAATATATGTATCTGAGAGAAATGCATCTGCATCCCTGCAGTGCCTGGGTTAGCTTTGCTTTACATGTGTGCTGTTAGGAATGGGGGGCAGGATTGTTGCTGTGGGTCTTGCCTTGCTCCAGGAACGACTCACAGATTTCACCTGTTGGCACAGGCTGGCTGGAGTGAAAACAAGCAGTGGAAAAAGGTCTTGTCTCCCTCTTCCTGCTTTTTGGCATATGGCCAGTGTAAACAATACTTTTAAGGGACTAAAGAGGTCGTGTTTCTCTTTCCAGCAGTAAAGGAGTCCTTGGTGGAGGTGTTTCTGTGCTGCTCACCTAACATTCATTATGTTACACCACAGTCAGTAGTTACATAAAAAACGCTCCCTGCCTGCAAATACAGCCAATTATTTGTATGTTCATTGTCATCTTCTGATGTACTAATCTGGTCTGCACTACGTGTCTAAGTCATTTATATTTTATATAATAATATTATTTATATATTTTTCATAATATTATATAGCATTATTTCACTAATCATTTTATAGTATGCAGTAGATTACTACAGTTGTATATATCACTTGTGAAATTTTCTACCATTTGAAAAGTCAACTGAAATATACACTTTGTGTACTGGTGTTATTTAAAGTAGTGGTGTTAATCATAAATTGTTAATGGCCAATGACCAGTAGTTAAACACCAGTGGATTATGGATTATGACAGGGCAGCATTGACAGAAATGCTGTGCTGTACTATGAAGCAGAAAAACACAAAGGTTTGAACTTGCTTGCTGCTCTTACATCCTGTACACTTTAGACAATAGTCAATAATAATGAATATTTTCTCCTCCAGGGCAAAGGAATATGAGAGCTTGATGGAAGCAAAAAATGCTGTGTCTGATTCACCATTTAAAGCCAAGTAAGCATTTATCTCTATATATTTTAGACATAAGCTTTTTCCCCCTGTATGTCACAGAAGTGCCCCTGAAATTTCTGGTGGAACAGGTGTGGAAGGTTTCCCCCAGTTTGGGACATGTTTCCATCCTGAATTACAGATCAGTCCCTGATACAAAAGGTCAGACCTCGATAAATGCTATAAAGACAATAAATGTGTCTTTTTTTCTGAAGACACTGTATATCTTAACCTGTATATCATACCTCTATATCATCCTGCAATGGTAAAGAGAACATACACTTACCTTTTTCTTACCTGGAAAAAAGAGGGTTCCAGTCTTGTACTTTAAGACTGATGGGTGAAAATTCAGCTGCACTTCTGGAATTGGAAATCTTATGTTTGACCTCCATTTGGTTAGAAACAAAGGTACTTGTGGTGGAAACACAGATGCTTTAATGCACAGCTGTCTTAGGCTGACATTGGGCTTTTTTAAGAATAGACCTTTTTATTGTCAAGGATAAGGCACAGATGAAAACAGCTGGATGGTAGATGAAAACAAGATCTGTGATCACTGACAAATTCCTTCTGCTTAGTTTGAAAGTGGAAATTGCTCAGCTTTTGTTTTCTGATTCCATTGAAACCAGTTGGGAAAAGATGCAAAATATTTGGATTTCCAAGATGAATTGGATAAGTTCTATTACCTAAGACTTTAAAAGAAACTATACAGCTGTAGTTTAAGTGCAAAACAGTTAAGAAATTGAAAAGAAGTGGAGTTTCATCAGTCCTTGGCAGGACAGGGAGGATACCAGTAGAGTTCTGCAGTTTTGTGATGGTCAACATATTCTCAAATGACTTGGAAAATGAGGACCAACAGTGAGGGGACAGTGCAATGTTAATGCAGAGATTCAGCACAGTAGAGACAAGAATTGGTGCTGAATGCTAACTTTGAAGAGAGTGAGTGAGCAGGCAGTAAAATGGCAGGTGAAATCTGGTGTATATTGAGTGCTACCCAATGGAGGGGGAAGACAGAACTCAATTATATCTTCACATAAAAGCGTGGGCCTTGAATTAGCAGATGGGCTAGGTAGTTCCTGGAAAATATGAGCTCAGTACCCAGCAGCTCATAAAAATTCTTCAGTAAAATTACTTAGAAACAAGCAAAAACAGAACAAATGTCATCAGGTACAAATACCTGGGTCATCTGCATCTTTTGAATAGGATGTGAAGTTCTTTGAACAGATAAGCTACAATTGCTAAAAGTTGAGAGATAGCAGAAAGGGAAATATGTAATGATTTCAGGTATGTCTTATGTATCAGGAAATAAGTAAACTAGTACTACTGCTGGAGGAAAATATGGTAATAGGGAGAAGTTCTTCTGGGGTTATGTTCTAGAGATCTGCAGTGTCACAAATGGCATGGCAAAGATGGATGGTGATTGCTTGCTGTCTCCTTGGTACCAGGATGAGGGAGCACAGGGCACAGCTGGAGCCAGGTTCTAGAGAAAGCAGACCCAGTGTTGTCAGTGCAGCATGAGGGAGATGTGGGCAGCTCCCATGGGTGCTCACTGCCAGCTTCCCTGCGTCCCTGCAGCTCTAGGAAAGCACAGCCAGCCTCACAGACTCCTAAGCCAGAAGTGGGGAAACAAACAGATTAGGAAAGAGGATTATGCAGCCTGGGCTGTTCTTAGTGTCCCTGAGACATCCACTCCCAGTGGGCAGAGGGGGTGTGTGCCTTGCTGGGAGCTGGGCTTAGGGAGTCTGTGGCATCAGTCAAGGGGCTGCGGGGTCTCCAGAGCTGGAGTCAAAAACCCTCATCCTGGAGTTGCAACAACTTTCAGATTGGGGATATTACCTCTTCAGACTGAGGTAATAACCTGTACCAGATCCTGTCTGGTTTGTGGTTGTTTCCATCACTCCTAAACTGCTGAGGAAGGTGGCATTTTGTACAAGCTGCTGGTGGTTAAGCAGTTCAGATTCTTGCAGTTAGACCTCCTTAATGTACATGCAACTAGCCTGTATGCAAGGATATTTTACATAGGCTTTTCAAAAGCTTGAAAACTGCTGCTGAATCTTCGATGTATTTTGAAATAATAAAAATCCATCACTGAGGTTAGACACAAGAAAATGACCCATCTCCAGCAGATGGCACACCTGCATAAACACATGGGAAAGAGTTGGCTTTGTTTCTTGGCCATCAGCGCTTCAGTTTGCAAGATGAATTTCATGGTATATTGAGACTTCCAGATTTGTAGCTTTTGTGTTTTGCTTTTCTTTGCTGCTAGAAAATAAAAAATTAAGTTCTAGTCATCAGAAAATAGAAATGTCTGCATTGGACTCTGAAGATATTAATAAGCTCTTGTGTCTCTGTGTTAAATTCTGACATTATCAGTGATGTAACTTGGTCAGATCTGTCTCAATTGTAGCGCTAGAGAAACTCAGATTTTAAATTTTTTTAAATGTTTTCAAATCTTTTGGCTGATCCTGAATTTACAGTTTTCATTTCTCTTTATGTAATTAATTGCTTATTTGCTTTCAGGCAGAATCTTCTGTTCCATCTGCTTTTTTAGTTTCTTCCTTTATTGCCTCTGGTAGGGCCATGCCCTTCAGGTGTGAGCTGGTGATGGCCACTGTGTAGCTCACTTCCATCACAGTCTGGGGGGTCTCTTTGCAGCCTTCATGTAAAAACCTAGAGCTCTATCAGCTGCCTTCATCTAAATTATTTAAAATATTGTTTCAGGAACCATAGTTATTGTTATTTCCAAAATTACACAACTTTTTACCTGCTATGAGGGCTTAAATGTTTTTGAGCTTCTTTGAAATCAAGCAGGTTAAAAATGGGACCTCAAGTCTGAACTGGCTTTTAAGGTAGAGGAATGTCTGTGAGTCAGCCAGAAGCCCATTTATTTCTGTTAAAATGTGTTTACTTTGCACATCACATATTAGAAAATGGAAGAAGAATAGGGAAGTATTATCTCTTTCTGTAAGAGAAAGGATGAGAGGGCAAGAAATTTTATGAGGCAAGAGTTTTAGCTTAGACTGTATCTATTAACATGGGACAACCTAGTCTTAATATAGAGAAAAATAATAGGAAAACACAGAACTAAGTAGGGGATCCTACTTCAGCCAGGCCAGCAGGAAGAGCAGTCAGCACAAAGAAACAAAGAGCAGTAGGTCTGAAGGAAGCATTGTTACCTTGAGAAGCTGTGTGGGCAGTCAGAGGACACCGTGTGCCAGGGATGCTGTGCCTGACCTGGCTGGGTGCAAGCTGCTGCCAGCTGGGAGTCTGCCCAGCTCTCAGGAGATCTGCACAGCTTCTGAGTAAAGTCCCACCACAGAACAAAGGGGGTAAAAATCACACCTTTGAATGCTAAATGCAATCTTTGGGTCAAAACAAATGGGAAGAGTTTTTGTCTTTCCCAAGGGAAGGTTTGAGGTACTCAGATTGGAGTGAAGTGTACCAATGAACAGAAAATATCTTTTGACTTAGTGGGCTGTGGAGCTTAAAAATGGAGAAGCTCCTTTTTAAAATCTATTTAAAATGGGACACAATTGGTAGGTTTATTTATTTGCTTAACAGAAGCAATGTGTTTTAGAATTAAATTCTTTTATGCTTCCTTTCTTATGCCACATTTCTTTATCTACTCCTCTCTCTAGCCCCAAACTGAGAGTGTCTTCACAACCAGAACCACTTATGGAATGCAAGTTCTTATCTGATTTTAGTTCTTAGTCATGTTGTCAGTTGTTACAGAAGAAAGACAGAAACCAGAGTTAGTCTTTGGCAGGTAAAAAGCCTTTTTAGATCACCTTTAAGATTAGGCCACTTTAATAGTATGAGACCACTGATTTGCTGATGCAACTGATAGACTGTTTCAGTGGTTCTTATTAGTTGAAGGTTTGCAGATTTATAAAAACTTGTGCACTAAGGAAGCACTGATCCAAGTCCTTTCTAAGCTCCACTCTGGTACTACACTAACAGCAATAAGCTGGCAGCCTTTGTCCTGCTGTGATAGACACTGGGTGTCCCTTGCTCAGTGGTACAGCACTGATTCATGGCTGGGATTGTCAGTGACTCTAAGGAGTTCTTCCACAGAAATGACTTCTAAAAGATGGCTGGGACAGTTGGGTTTTTAGTATCTGTTAAAAAATGGTGTGCATTAGGGAGAGGGGTGGGATAATTCCAAATATTGCCTTGTTGGGTCAGTATTTTGGTGTCTGAACTGTTCCACCTGCCAAGAGGGACATTCAAGGGAAGGACTGTGGGCATTGTCACCTGGAGAAGCCAGGTGTTGCTCCCTGCCTTTCTCATGTGTCTTTGCTGGTTGGTCCCTGCTGGCACTTAGGTAATTTTGTAGGTGCTGGTCTGGTGAACTCTTGGTGGGTTTGTAGTATTAATTCATATTCTCTGGGAACTGATCTGAGCAATTATTTAGTGTCCAGTGTACTGGGATAACGTGGCAAAAGGTGTGTCAGGTGTCCATTGGAGCATTCTCAGGTGTCCATCAGAGCACATTTTGAAAAGGGAAGGAAAACATTTTCACAAGTTAGAGGGTTATTTGCATCTGTTTAATATTTTCTAATGCAGAGGCAGGACCATGTATTTCAGTGTTAAATATCCAAGTAGCAAAGAATAATTGTCATCTTTCAATACAACAGGGAAACTAAAGTAATGAAAGATTGCCTTGTGCCTGAAGGGAATTAGCAGGTTTCAGGGGGAGAAGTTTTGTTCTAATATTTGAACTAGTCTCTCCTCACATAACAAGGAATTGTTTTAATGTATTCTTTTTATTTACCTTTTGTTTTTAATTGTAAAGGGATACTTCAGATAGTATGGATATTGGAACCACTGTTATCCTGGAAACAGACTGCAGCACAAAAAGAAGAGGTAGAAAAAGAAATATTATTTCCTGTGACAGTCTGCTGCAGACGAGATGGGAATGTAGTGTGAAGTTTGTTCTTTCAGAAGCCCAAAAATAAATGCCTTTAGATGATAAAATACTTTCTTTCCTTCATTAGAATATATCAGTGTAGTCACAGGATAAACTTACCTTGTAGGTTTTCCTGGTATAGAAGGCTTAGAGGCCAGTTAGGCCAGTTATAAGATATTATACCAAAATACTGATTACTGAGGAAAAAAAAACAGACAATCTCTGAAACTGGAAGTACTTGTACAAAATCTAATTTCCAAAATGTTGTGGAAACTGTAGAAGAGCTAGAGTGTAAATAAAATAAAATTCAGGTAAACTTAAAAACAAGATAAGTAACGGGTATGATTGGGCAGGCAGTGGATTTCCTCTTCAGAAAATAGCTAAAATATTAACATGGGAATGCTAATAAATGTATTCAGAAACACACCCATCCTTCCCTGGGCATCAGTGCCCAGCCCAGACATCAGGTTAAACCCCCACGTGCTGGGTACATTGATGCTGCTATTTCAAGGCTTTTTGGCATTTTTCTGGAGATGAAATGTGGCCTAGAAATACTGACAGATCTTTTTCCTTTGGCCTATAAAATATATTAAACCTGCTTAAAGTATTTAGCCCATGTTAGAAACCTTTGATATGAATAGCCCTTGTTTTGCCATTTGCAGTGGAAAAAGTTCAGATACTGTATTTGTATTTGCTGAACATACAATTTATTAGTTTACATTATGGTGGTGTTCCAAGATAAATCAGGGCCTTACATCCTTCTGATACTTCTTCTGCATTCTGAATTATCCATTTGTGAGGAGTACTAAAACCTTAATAAGTGAGATGTAAATAATTTAATGGGAAAAAACATTAACTTTCTCTATTATCCTGCACAGCAAAGTTTCAATTATTTATCATTCTATGTATGGCTTAGTAAGCATTGGAGGAGTAAAAATTGGGGGACAGAAAGAAGGCTAATTAATTGTCTTGAGATGCTTGGATTTGGATTCAATGGTATTTTTCCAGAATCACTGGATCAGGTGTGGATGCCATGTCCCAGTAATCCCTGGTGCATACCAAGAGTGTGCCAGGAGTCCAGTGTGTACAAAGAGCCCTCTCTTTCCAAATCCATTCGTAGCAATGGCAAATTCTGTATCCAAGCACAAGTCCTCTAGCATAGATTTCTAGTCCTTTGAAGCAGTCCAAAAATTATTCTTATTTCCCTGACATGGCCAAGAAGTCAGTATGAAGGATATTTAAGTAATTACTCCAAGGCTCACTGGTGGGAGGAGGAAGGTTTTATTTCCCCTCTCCTCCCCATGTGATCACACAGCACCTTTGACTGGTTTTGGTAGAAAACTCCCTCTGCAGTAGAATATGAGGATGTAAGAGGTAATTCTTTAATGTGGCAGAATTGGAAATTCATTCTTCCAGTTTCTTACTCTGTGATGCTGAACACATGCTTAGAAAGTTTGAATTTTGCTAAAAGTATCCAGAAAGACTTTCAGAAGAAATGGAAAGCTGGAAGCTTTCCCTGGGGCGTTAGTACTGTACAGGTTGTTTTTAAAGTGAGGACAGAAACTGAACCTATGGAGCATCTTAACAGACTGAAGAGAAAGACTCCTGTGTTAGCTGTGCCAGCTGAAGGCTGTGTAAAATGATGATGTTCTCTTGGAGTCCCTGTGAGCAGTGTTTTGATAAACCTTACACATTTTGTATGCTGATGCCTGATGGAGATTAGAGAAGTGCCTTTCTTCAGCCTCTGTGGTTAATCCTGGTGGAATTCCATTCCTGTGATGTTAAATGAAGCAAATGGAAACCTGTCTTGCTGTCTTTTGTCAGATGAAGTTACAATATAGGGTGGTGGGCTTTATATAGGCTTTAATAGTGGAATTTGGGTAGATATACCAAAGAAATAAAGTATTTTTTTTGCTTAATGTGCTAGGATATTGCCAAGGCAATAGCCATTCTAAATCCCACTATGAAAATACTCTGCTTGTGGACTGCAGCAGTTCCACTTCTCATTGGTGCTGTGGTCTTTTGATTTACTGTCCAAGTCCTGCAGTTATTTGGGCTTTGGCTTTTAGTTTTGTTTCCCATTTTAGCTTGTGGCTTATGAAGATAGACAGAGGTTTCCTCCAACCTCATTTTCCACAGAGGAAATAGCAGTGAAAAAAAATCTCATCAGGATGTAATCTCCTTTTATTTTTCTTGTCATACAAAAATCCTGGTTGTATATTAGTGGGCTCAGCTGACCAGATGATAAGAGTCCAAGACTCAAAATTCTACAAATCATTTTTATTTGTACTTCAAGAACATATATGTATCTTCAGCATGTCTTGAAAGCTATTAATGAAGCTCCTAATTTTTTCAAAGAGAAGACACAGAGTACCTGTTGTCTCTTGATTAAGTGGAAACTTCCTATTCTTCTATAAATTAATACTCTGATTTTGGGGATTTTTTTTAATATAGTGTGACTATTGTGGTACATTCTCCAGCTATTCCATCTCCTGCCTCACTTCTGGGAGACTGGTTAATGTAATCTTTTTCTTTTCCAATACTCTGTGGTCACTTTGTGAATGCCTTCTGGCCCTTTAACCCTGACATCTCCATTTTATGATGAGCACTCTTACCCTTCCCCTCTTTTTCCTTCCTTTAGACTTCTGTGTGTAGGCTTGCAGTCCCAGCAGTGTCTGCCACTCCTCCTGCTCAGTTACCAGCTCTGTCCCACTCACTGCAGGTGCCCAGTAGATGAAAGCAGAGGTCCAGCAAGCCCTGAGCCTTGTCACTGAGGGCAGCAGGAGGGGACACTGAGGCAGTGGCACCAAAGCCATGGCAGGGACAGAGTGACACCTCCTCCTGACTGCTCTCAGTCTGCAGCTAGGGGACTCGAGCAGCCTTGTCTCCTCTGCCTTGCTGCTCCCACTGCACCCTCACACTCTGGGCACAGAAGGATAAAAACTCTGGCTCTTTTCACTGCTGTATTTTGTATTTTGTGCCCTGGCACTGGGTGTTTCCCCTCAGTGCTGAGCAGCAGAGTACAGGTGAATAGCCCAGGTGCAGATGTGTAAAACTGAAATGAAACCCAACTCATGTATGTCTACATCATTCCCACCTCTGCATTTTGGCTTCATTACTGACCCTTGTTAATAAAATGCCCTTTCTGAGGTAAGCTGCAAAGCCATTGCTTTTCTCTTATTCAAATAACCCTGAAGAGCCATTTCTTTTATGATGCCTATAAGAAATCAGCCAAGTGGTCCTGCTGTTCCA
Source organism: Molothrus ater (assembly GCF_012460135.2). Taxonomy (NCBI): domain Eukaryota; kingdom Metazoa; phylum Chordata; class Aves; order Passeriformes; family Icteridae; genus Molothrus; species Molothrus ater. The sequence goes on from NC_050490.2 coordinate 4,387,388, forward strand.
TTTCCCTTACTCATCTTAAATAGGGTGAAACCATTTGAAAATGAGGATGGCAAAAACTACCATGATAAGCTGTGGAAGGGGAATAGGGAAACAGCAGAAACAAATGTAGCTCATAAAGCACCTTTATGGCTGTACTGTTCACTCTATAGCTGTGCTGTTTCCTTGAAAAAGTAGATAATGAAATGTCACTCCAAGCTGACAGTATCTCCTTGGCATCCTGTTCAGAATGGATGATAACAATATTTAACATAGATTTTCATGATTCCTTCATTGGTACCTGAGGTTCATTACAAAGATGTAGGTTAATAAGGCAGTTTTTGCTTTAACTGCTCTTTGTTTTCTGTTGAAGGTTACAGAGATTAGCAAAAGACCTTCTGAGGCACCTCCAAATGCAGGATGGCTGTTCCTTGGGGAACCACAAAGTTCCTGGTCTGGACAGGACTTTAGGAGAGATCTCTCGGATTCTGGAGAAAGAGGTATTGTGACTTTTGACTGACCTAGAAATTGTTCTGCCCTCAAGTCTCATCAGGGTGGATTTGGGAATGTTTAATGTGAGATGTTGAAGAATAAATGACCTCTATGTAACAAGCAGTGTCTGCTATAACACTTTTCACTTTTTTCCCCTGTATTTTCGTGAGGATTGTTTTTAACCTGGGTCATTTCAGTCATCTAGCTTGTAGTGCTTACCCACAAACAGCTTTTACAATAAGGGGCCAAACCAATTAGCAGAAAACAGAGGAAAGAATTGGATCCAGGTTTGCTGGAACACCAATCTGTTGAGTTTTGCCAGAGTTCAACAAAGTCAGTGGGTCTTCACTGGAGGAGGAAGGTATGATGTGCATGTATGTGGGATATTCCTACATTTTTGACTTTTTTAAAGTGACATGATTGCAGAGCATGTTTTGCTTTATGGTAAATGTTGGATTTTTTTTTTTAATTTATAGCACTGCATTTGCATCTTTTTTCCCATTTCATCATTGTCAGTCTGCTGCCACAGTGCTTTCTGACTTGTAATGTGGTTTTTTTGCTCCATTAGGACCACAGTATTTGGGTTTTCAGCCGGGACATTATGTTCTGTTCTCTCTGCAACCACTAGAAAATACTTCTCTTTCTTATCTGTAATCAAGACATAATGAAAATTAGTTCTGGAAGAAACCAAATTAATGAAATCTGAGGAGGAGATTGCATCATTGTGGTTCAGACTTGATGTTTGTGAAAATGAGAGCTCTGCTTGATGCTTTTCACAGCTTGGTCAGTGTGGAGAAGACAATTGTTAATGGCACATGCTTTTAAATGCTGGAGGCTGCCTGGGATGCACGGGCTCCTCAGCAGCCTTGGAGCTGCTCATCAAGCTTAAGAGTGTGTTTGAAAGACTTGTGCCATTTTCACATTTCACAGGGCTTCCATTAATTATTGAAAAACTCATTTTTTATTGATTTCAAAATACAGAAATCATGTTGTTGCATGACTGTGATGAAAAGATGAATCTGTGTGAAAGTTATCTAAATAATCCTTGGAAGTTCTTTGGAATGTGGAGTTGTATCCAGCCTTTTTACTAGTAGTCATCTGCTGAGATTTTTTTAAAATGCCATGTGAATTGCAGCTAAGTTTACTCATTAATTGTTTACATGGTTTTGCTAGTTGTTGAGTCTGCAGTGGGGAATTAAAAACTAAATTTGATAGTATTAATAGATGTGGGTTATTTTGTTGTTGATTTGGGGTTTTTCCCCCAAAACATTTACCTCCCTCTGGAGAAGTATTTTCTATCTGAGTGTCCTGATCAATAAGGTCAGGAGGGATTGATTTCAGTAACTGTTGCAGTGTTCACAGCACAGATCTTACATGGCCATTTACAGGAAGGGATGGGAATTCTCTTGTTAAGCTGGGAGTCAGAAATCCACAGCCACATCTTACATGTGAGTGGGCACTGAAAGAGCCCTGATGGTGTCAGTGGTGGACTGAGAGGAGGAGACTGACACTGTTAATTGAATTTCCCTGGAGAGCATAAAAATATAACCTAATGTGGGGGGAGGAAGGGGGAGTGGGAACCACACAAGCTGTCAGTGTGTGTGAGCTGATAACATTGATTTACCCTTGCTAATGGCCTGGCTTGAATAAAGAATTGCCCTGAGGGAGGACAGGGTTCACTACAATAGATCCTTGCCACTTACTAGAAATTCTTCTTACTCACAAGAAGTCCTGCAAAAGTATTACAAGATATAATTGATCCAAAACCCCTCTTTTCATTCATGCTGTGAAACATTGGATTTTTCTTTTGTTAATAGTTTGCACTGCCAGAAAAATTTATGTATTCAGGCTCACCAGGAAAAAAAGGATTGGTTTTACAGATTATGAAATGAATTGCTGAGCTGGTGTTTGTAACAGTAAATAAGAGAAATATATACCATTAAATTTCTCAACAGAAGGAAGGGCTATTCAGCTCATTAGAAATTCCATGACTGTGCTAAAACAGCCTGAAAGGGTGGGGTGTCATATTTATGCAAACTTGAATCACAGAAAAAGCCACACACAAAAGATTTGCAGCCGTGTCTCAATGGGATTTGCCTCCAGGTACAATCAGATCACACTAACAATTTCTGTTTGGACTTAGCCTTCATCTGATGTGCTCCACTGTACTGAATAAGGCTTTCTCTCACTTCTGAACCTCTTCCATGGTGTGAGAACATTCTAGGCTGCTGCATGCCTGCATGCTTATTGTGGTCACACTTGCTCTTGTTTCTGCCTTCCTGCTCTGCTGGACACAGCACATTCTGCACCTGGGGCCAAGTGATCCCACTAGTACAGCAAGAAGTGCTTGTTTAATGCAATTTGAAAGGTTTATATATCCTCTAGGTACTCAGATTTGAGAATCTCTCTCAGGCAAAGATGCATCTTAGCCACTGTGTATTTTGGAGTCCTGGCTGTTTATTGCAGCACTTTACCTGCTCCTCATTCACTGCTGCTGGATCCCTGTGCAGCACAGCATATTTGAGTGCTAACAGATGAAAGAGATGTGCTTTGCTTTGCTTCAAGTGGTTGTTAGATCTCCAAACACTTCCTGATGTGCCCACATTGGCTTAGTTGGATGAAGCTCTACAAAAAGCAGGAGCTTTGTGTCCAATGCTGGAAAAGGATTTGTGAAGAATAAGCAAATTGAAGTGCAGGTTTTGAGGATCTGACTTGGAGTGTGGCCATTAAGCTTCATGAAACATGTGGCTCACGTGCCTTTAAATTAAATATGCATAAGAGGTACTCTAAAGTCATAAACCACCATATGCTTCCAGTTTTCAATAGTTTGTGCCCCTCCAGCACGTGTTGGTAGGAGCAAGGAGCACAACTCCTGATGTTGTGTATGCCTGGAGTGCTGTTCCCCAGGTGTGTCCAACCAGGGGTGCTGCTTTGGGTGTGCTCTGGATTATTGGAAGGCAGTCCTTGGGTTTGTGTATCTCACCCTTTCTGGCAGAAATCCTGGAAGGAAGCTGTATTCACTTTCACCTCTACTTTGTTTAAAAGGACATTAGGAAAACAAACACACACAGAGCCACAACAGCAGAATGCATGCAAATATTTCCAGAAAGCCCTGGCCTGAGGTTGGCAGATGTCATATGGGACTCTTCAAGCTCTTAGTAAGATCTGATAACCCTCAGTTTAAGATCTCCTATGAATGGGCCTTTGATGCTAAAAGAAAAACTCTTCCAGAAGGCGGAGCTGATGTTTGAAGTGGCAGGGCTAGAGCACTTGTCCTGCCATGATTCTTTTGATTTTATGCATGTTCATTCCTTGAAGGACTAATTTTCCCCATCCATCACTGAGGGTAGCTGTGTGTTTCAGATGCACAGTTTCCCACAGTGAGTGCCTTCAGCAGTCCCACAGAAATGTCCTGTGATGGGAACTCTTACGAACAGGGTACTGAGAGCAGTGTAACCTGTTAGTGGGACTGCAGCTACACTTTTAACTTGCTTATGCTTATAGCATGTATTTCCCTATTATGTAAAGAGGTGATATTCCCTGATTTAAAACTTCCCTGATTGAAAAGATCAACTGATTAAAAAATGTCTGCTGCATACACATGAGGCCCTGACCTGACTGAAGTACATACATTTCTAAAGGTTGTGACCCTGGCCTGGGTCAGAGGTTGCTGCCTCTCAGATGGTCATCCTTACACTTGCCAACAGAACATCCCTTCCCTAAAGTTCTTCCTAATATTTGTTCATAGAGGGTTGGGTGTGTCTTCAGGTTTTAAAAGTCCTGCTTTTAAATGTTAGAAGTGTCCTGTGTGGTTTTGGATAGGTCTGTGCTGGGCAGGGTTGGCAGACACTTGTTCTGTTGCCATTGAAGGGATGGTGACAGCAGCTGTGGGCAGTGGCCTTTTCACCTGGCTCAGCTGCAGCTAAAACACTGCAGTTAAATCACTCCAGCTAAATTTGTACAACACTTACATGTGACATTTAGACAAGCCCTTGATGTGTCTGTTCTCCATCTGACTGGGAATACGGCACACAGATTCAGCGGGATTCTGAAGGAACCTCATGATTTTTGGAATTCAAGGGCTACAGTTAATCTGCTTAACTAGAATTGCTTTTTATATGATGCTTATAGCTGATTACTGGTTTGAAAAAGATCTCCACCACAAGAGGAGTGATAAGGTTCCTTTAAGTGAGTGGTTTGTCTGCAGCTCTCCTGACTCTGCTTTGGGAGAGGGCTGCAGAGCAGGGTGCAGGTTTAATCCATGGCCCAGCACAAACAGGACAGCTGAGGCTCTCCCATATACTCACAAGGCACAAAGTCCTACAAAGAAGATTTCACTGCTTCTGCTCATAAAACTTACTGTGATTTTGGATGGGTTTGAGGATAGCTGTGTCCCTGATCTCCTTCAGGCTCTCTATGTGATATAAAAATCTCAGCAAATAATAGTGAGTGCAAAATAAATTGTTAAAGTGTGGAATTAACATGGAACCACAAAATAAAACAGGAGGCTTTTAATAAATTGGGCCACAGTGCTTATAGTTACTTACCAGCTCTCTTCATGCAAATCTAGAAGCAGCTGCCTCTGAATAGGCTAAGTTTAAGTATGATTATTTCCATTAGTAATTCAGAATAATATTCTTACTGGAAACAGATTCCAGGGGGAAAATATACTTCCTTAGAGAAGGGTATCATTTTGTAACTGAAAAATGTGTGAATATGAGCTAGTAATTGACTGCAGTGGTTTAATCCATTTTCTAAAAAAATGGTCTCAATGCTCATGATCTCTAAGACATGCTCTCTCAGTGACCATTAATGGTTTGTTTTGTGTCAGGCAATGCTTTTGGGTTTGGGATTTTTAGAGAGATTTTTCAGCCTCCTGTTTGAGCAGTGGTGATGTCAGTTATTTACATTTCAGTAAAATGTTTGTCGTAGCTTTCAAATACATGGGGGCTGTAGACAGACAGTGTTTATCCCATTGTAAAGACTGTCAGAAATGGCTGGCTCTAACAACACACTCAGGCCCTGTATTTATGTTTTATTCTCTAAACTCTTGGGCCCCTTGGGGATGGTGACCATAGCCAGGGTGAAGAGGGACAATCCCCCCAATAATACAAACTCTTCATCATCAGAAACAGAAACAATAAAATTAAAAACTGTTGAAGAACTAATGTATGGAACCAAAGCGGTGTTAAATGGAACATGGGATAAGGTTCTTCAAATATCTCTACAGAGATTTAAAATTGCCCTGTGTGTGTATATGTGTGAGTATGTGTATATAAACAGATATATGACATATATATACAGACAAAATAGATTTGAGAAGCAAATACTCTGTTATAAAGACTCAGTATTGTTGCTTAAAGTATATTGAAGAATACAGTGAGAATTGTGATCCCAAGCTCTTGCACATTGAATTTTGGTGCTGCAGATATTTGCACCCAAGGAACTGTGTGTTCCTAGTGTAGCAGAGAGCTATGGCCTTCAAAGAGAGAATTGCCATCCTAACTCTCACCATCTTACATAAGTCAAAAAAAAAGCATTATGTATGAAAAAGAGTGAAAATTGCAGTCACAGTGAATTTACCTTAATCATGAAGCAGTGGCTTGACCCACAGTGTATTTTGGGATCTTGCCTATCTCCATGCACGTGCACAGAGGCACAGTTCCTGTATGTAATTTAACTGACATTATTCTCTAGAGCCTCACAGTGAATTCATTACTTAGCTGGCTGAGGATTTCAGAACTTGAGCTGTGGGCATTATTGTAGCCATGAGCAGTGTGCCAGCAGGTTTGTAAGCAGGGCTGTACCTGGGCAGGTTTGTGAGCAGGGCTGCTCCTGGCAGGTTTGTGAGCAGGGCTGTTCCTGGCAGGTTTGTGAGCAGGGCTGTCCCTGGGCAGGTTTGTGAGCAGGGCTGTGCCCAGCAGGTTTGTGAGCAGGGCTGTGCCCAGCAGGTTTGTGAGCAGGGCTGTGCCTGGCAGGTTTGTGAGCAGGGCTGTTCCTGGCAGGTTTGTGAGCAGGGCTGTACTGGCAGGTTTGTGAGCAGGGCTGTTCTGGCAGGTTTGTGAGCAGGGCTGTTCTGGCAGGTTTGTGAGCAGGGCTGTACCTGGCAGGTTTGTGAGCAGGGCTGTGCCCAGCAGGTTTGTGATCAGGGCTGCTCCTGGCAGGTTTGTGAGCAGGGCTGTACCCAGCAGGTTTGTGAGCAGGGCTGCTCCTGGCAGGTTTGTGAGCAGGGCTGTACTGGCAGGTTTGTGAGCAGGGCTGCTCCTGGCAGGTTTGTGAGCAGGGCTGTACTGGCAGGTTTGTGAGCAGGGCTGCTCCTGGCAGGTTTGTGAGCAGGGCTGCTCCTGGCAGGGTGGCTCTGGGCCAGCCCATTCCTGTCCCCGTGTCCTCGGCATCTGCCGCTCTCCACTAGGGGACACCACCGGCAGAAGCCTTTGAATCCTTACAAGTCATAAATCTATTTAGAAGTAGAACTTCTCTCTGATGCCAGGTTCAGACACCATAGTGCTTGGAAATCACACAGCTCTTTCTCCTGCTAAGCTGCTTACAGCAGCTGTCTCCTGGGGTGGGTGCCCAGGGGAATTACCTGGATAATCACTGCATATCCTGACAAAACCTAAACCTGCACTCACACCGAGTTCATTCTGCAGCAAAAGGGGAAGCACAGCTATGCACAGCTCTCATTTCAAAAGGAAGCAGTTGTGTGCCCACAGTCCAAGGGCACTCTGGGGTGGCAGGGCTGTCGGTGCTGCCCTGGCGTGGCAGGGTGGGTGAGCACGTCGGGCTGTCTGTCTGTCCGTCTGTCTGGCTGCAGCAGCCCCTGCAGCTGGGCTGCAGCGCTGCCAGAGCAAGGGCTGAGCTGTGCCGCAGCTGGGGGCACGCCCAGAGCTGGGCTGGGATCAGCTGCAGAGTCCCGAGGCTGCTCCTCTCCCCATCCCCTGGCAGCCCTGCTGCTCTCAGGGCAGCCTCTGCCTTTCACTCCCGTGGCTTTTTGCCACGTGCAGATTTTCTTGCACAGTGCACTGGTTCACACCAAAAAGCCTTCTTTTCTATCAGACAGGGGGCATTTCCTAGCCAAAGTTTTAAAAAACAAACCAAACACCCACATGCCACCTTAACTGTGCTTTCATCCTTACAGGTTTTGTTCTCTGGGAAAGTAATTGATACTCTTATTTGTTACAATGAACAGTTAAAACTTTAAGGTTCATTTTAGCTGAACATATGATGTATTTCTATGCAAATAGTGGATTCATATTTTAATCCATCCATTAATTTTTCAACTCAGGATACTCCTGCAGTAGCCAGTTCCAGAGCTACAGTGATGTCACATGAAGGGAAGTATTTAATCAAATGTAAAGTTGAATTATAACTGTTTAAAAGCAATTTAAAGTTCAAAATCCAAACATTAGGAAGGGTATTGAATTACAAAACATAAAAATAAGTTTTAAAACTTTTTTTTTTCTTGAAGTAAAAAACAAGTTTAAACTCAAAAGTTTTGCCAGCTAAAACTAGAATTTGGACCCTTGGAACTTTGTATATTGCCACTGAAAATCTAAAAATTTTGCAAATACAGAAAGTAACATAGGGAATTCTGTATTTATGCTTTTTTTTGGTGCAAGTGTTAAGTACAGAGCATGAACTCCACAAAGGATAAAGCAGATAGAATTGTTGGAAAAGATGAGGTGCAAGTAACCCTCCTGAAAATTAATTTGCTTCTTTAAAGACTGTAACAGTGAGAATTAGAGAATTTTAATGTCTAGGTGATCATCACTGAGTGCCAGTGATGCACAGAGCCACTCAAACACAGCTTGAAGAAGGTTCAGCAGTGTTCAAAGCCTGGACTATCAGCATTGTCCTGCCAGCACCAGTTTATCTGCAGATGGTCCAAGCTGCTGTTGGAGTAGAAAAATCCTCTTCTGTATCAGCTGCAGCAGCAGATCTGATAGTGCCAGCACAGAGGCAGTGGGCAAGCACAGCAGGAGCTCTGTGGACAGCATTTCCCACCCCAAGAGCCTTTTCCTGTCACTGCCTGGAAAAAGTCAACAGGTCAGGTGTGTGTCATGTGCCGCAGGTTGGGCAAGGCAGCTTTATCTCATCAATAATTCCTTTGCCCAGAGTTTCTGTAATCTGTGGATTAACCTTTTACCCAAGAAGAACATATAAATAGGAACTTGTAACTAGGGGTCAGTCACAGAATATTTTTTAACTTGTTTGCTGGAAATGGTATTTATAAGGCAAGTTGAGTTCACAGATAAGCTCTGCAGTGTTCTTATTCCAAGATTATTGGGAGGTTAATTTCTGTGCCCAGTGGGTGTAGTTGAGAACTGCTGTCAGCTTCCAGTGTTGTACTAATTGTGGCTTTTTGCTGTCAGATCAGGCTTCTACATCAGTTTAGAGCTAATACATCATAGCAGAATGGATATAATGGATATTTATACATTGCAGGGTATGCAAAGTTCCTCCACTACAAGACAAGAGCTATGTTTTAGTGTTGTTAAAGCCCAGGCACTGCTTTCTCAGTGAGGAGAACTGCCTGCCCAGGCATATTTCTGCCAATAGCAGAGGCCAGTTTAGAAATCATAATAAAGTAATGATTAGTATGGTTTCTAAAGAAAAGTTTTTTGTTTCATTTAGTCTGATGGTATATATATACATATATTTTCTTTTAAGTATTTTTAGGTTCAACAGTGATTTGAGACCATCACTTCTGACCTGAGAACACATCACCCAGAGGTCTGTTCTGATGTTGCAGCACCTCACAAACCCACCCTGTTCCTGTGCCCCACAGTCCTTTATGGCTGTCCTGGAGGTGGGCTCATGGTCTGAGAGGTTGGTCACAAGAGAGGACCCAAGGCAATCAGGGGAAAAGCTCTGTTCAGGGTTTAAGTGCTCTTGACTTCATGACAGGTCTTTAAACAGCCACAGCTCCCTCTCCATATGTCCTCTCCCACATAATTTTAGTATCTTCTCTTTGGCTGGCTTGCACTGGCTTGCACAGTCTGGGTTCAGCAGAAATAAACTGCTTTCTAGTGGCTGCCAGCTCTCAGCAGTCACCTGTCAGATTCAGTGTTCAGAGAGACCTGACTTGCCTGCTCACTGGGCAATTCATTGTCCAATAAATGTTGAGAGAGGACAGGATAGGATTATGTAATTTTGCTTTCTATTTACCTGTTTGGGAACTTTTATTTTTGTGATTAATCAGAAAAAGTCAAATTAGCCTCAGCTAATGGAACCATCTGTGGAGATCCAGGAGCTCTCTTATTGTTCCTCTTATTAAAGCTCTGTTGTTGCTTTCCTCCTCTAATTGATGCACTTACTAGAGGCCCTGTTATTTATAAATAGACCAGACATTTATTTTTAATAAGCACAAGTGCTGCAGTGCTCAGTGCTGTCTCTCAGGGTATCCATGAGGGTAATTCTTACTTTCCCAAGCAATGTTGTGTGTTTCTTGTAATGCTGCTTGGCATGGCTGAAAGCAGATGAAAAGAGAGCATGGAATTCCCTGGTTTACCTTTACCTGTCTTTCCTTTATGGCTTTCACAATTAGGATTGTGAGGGTCCTGTCCTCATCAACAGAAGTACAACAGGGTGCTTCTCTGGGACTTCACTGGCAAACTGAAAAGCCACTGCAGAACTTGGAAGGAGATTGTGTAAATAAGGCTCATCCTGTTCAATTAGATCATTCAGTGAGTCAGTAAGGAGTCCTATTGAATTTGGTTTGACCTGACAATGTGGGCAGATGTTAGCAAGCAGAAAAATGAGTTAAGTATATGATGGCATAGACAGAAATTAGGTTTATGTGCACAGGATGCTTAGTGTTTTCAGGACAGGCTTAAGAATCAATTTTTTAGTATTGGTATTGTCCCTAGGCCTGAACAAATTTTGGGTTGCTTGTCAATGGTAGACTTTCAGAGAGGATAGTCCAAAATGCCTCTTCTTCTTTTATTTTTGATACAGTTAAAAAGTAAGGTGAGCCTCATTTTTTATATGGCATTTGAATGCTGTATCAAGTGCTTGCTTTTTCACCCTTTTGGTTCTTAGGTATTTGTCTTGCTGTGTGCTAAATGCAGGCTGTGAAGTTGCAGCTGGCACAGCTGAGCTGTGGAGGTGACAGGCCAGTGTCACCCAGATGGCTCAGGAGCCAGAGGCACCTCTGCAAGGCTGAGCTGGAGCAGGGAGTGGAACACCTTCCCCAGGTGCCAGGGATCCTCTGCTCCTGCCTGAGGACGCACAGACACAGCAGCTGCCTTTCCCCAAGGCCCCAGAATCCCCTTTCAGGCTCAGAATGTGCCCCTTGCTGAGCAGGACAAGGTGGGAGGGGGTGTTTGTCAAGGCCTCCCTGCTCGGGCTTTAACACGCAAGCAGTGCAGGAGGAAGGAATGGATACAAATACAAGAGATACTTCTTGATGTGAGTAATGCCTCCCTCCAATTCAAACAACACTTAGCCAGTTCTGGCTCGTGTTTTACTCCTAAACTAGTTGTTCATTGATAATCAGTGGTTGAAATTTTATTGTGGGTGAATTCAATTATGTTTGAAAACCCGTTTGAGGTTTACACCTGGAGTGGGGGATTATTTTAACACTAATTTCACTACAGAGAAGGGTTGTAGGCAGGAAAATTGCTTATTTTAATAGAAAATACTCCTTTGGTGTACTCTCCAGGGATTTTCACTGTATAAAGTCTGGAGACCTACTCAAAGAGTGTAGGTTTTCTACAGTCAGAAATGTGTCCATTGGTGTGTATGTGCATGTAGACATACTTGTGAATTTGTTTAAAGGGAGAGGAAAGGTGGGGAAAAAAGGAGAAGCCAGCACAATATTCAGTTGTCTGGTTTGTTTTTCTAAGCAAGCTTTGAACTGCATTTCTTAGCCCCTGGCATTTTAGATAGAATCTTCAAACAGTAGATAAAAGGAAAGAAAAAAAATCTTAAGATGGATTTTACTATATTTTACTAATTAGTTATTATTTCTTCCATGAATGAACAGTTTAAAATAGAGTTGCACAAGTGTGTTCTTTCAGAAATAGAAGTCAGCATGTTTCAAAGTATTTGGTTCCATTCAGAAATAATTTCTCCTGAAATACTTCATTTCCTGAAGTCTGTTCAAACGGGCTCTCCAGATCAGCTTCTGATTTGGACATTCTGCAGGACCAGCAGAAAACCTTCTTTGGGTTAATGAAGGAAAAGTAATTTTTCTAAATTTCCTTTTTTAGTCTTCATGAAAATATTTATTTTGGAGGTTTGCCTTTGAGGGAGGGTCTGCACCAGAGTATTTCAGTTAGTTCAAAATATTTCAAATAGTCAAAATGGGCTAAAGTCACATAGAGCAGAGATAGCAATGCTGGCATTAAATCATTTCAGCTGTTGAAGCTCAGCATTATTTCTGATTCTGCTCTACTTATTAACTAATAATAATACTTTAACAGGAGAAATGTATGGAAGGGAGTACTTTGGTCCAGTATTGGATTTCACCCAATAACTCTTGCACCAAATTAATAAATTATGATTTAACTGGGATAATATTTTTCTAGAAGGTATTCAGGTTTGATTTAAAAACTTTAAATTATTGAGAGTCGACTATATATGCTAAGTATATTATGCTCATCATTAATTACTCCTGGCATTAAAAACCCCCATTTTATTCTCACCCGAATTCATTCAGTTTCAGCTTCCAAATATTGGTTGTTCCTGTGTTTTATCAGACATCTTCCCATTCAGGTCCTTCCACAATGTTATCTCAGCATTTTTTTACTTTCCCCAGCATAAACTAAGTTGCACTTCTGTTGTGCTTCTGGTGAGACAGATTTCCTGACCTGTGCTGCTCTGCAAGTGCTGTGTTTGCCAGTGCCAGCAGTGCAGGACAGGCTTTGCTCTCCCTTCTCTCCTGGAATATTGAACACACAACCCAAAGCTGTTGCAAAGCAGTGCTGCCTTTATTTTCCTCTCTGTTACTTAGTGTTACCCACTGCCTTGTATAAATTCAGCAGCATTTTCCCCCAGTTTGGTTTCATTTCTGAAGCACACAGTTCACATGGTGTGACTGCTTTAATGAGTGCAACAAAAGCCAGCCAAGTACCAGCACAGGCCAGTTGGCCTTTTCATGTGTTTCTTTGTTGGCCACGTTGGATAGGATGTGGCATATGTGTAAATCACTCTTTTTGAGCTGTGTGTATTTTCTGTACCAAATGTCAGATAATGAGATGAAAACTTTATATTGAACTTTCTATTTAGTCTGCTCATTTTCGAATTTGCCAAACATACTTGTGTCCTCGGGTAAGTGGTGCTTCTGAGGGTGCCACAGATGCCAAACCCTGATAAAATCTACCCTATCTTGTTAATGAACACACAAACAGTTGTTCCCCATCTGCTGCCTCTGTCTGAAAGGTTAGGAAGCCCTTCCTTCTTGATCACAAAGGACATAATTATTGTCTGTAGAGGAGTCAAGTACAAAGACAGTCCATCCAGTCTGACCGCTACTACACTGCAGGCCACCAAAGATTAACAGCTGCTTCTCCTTTGATTAGGTTAGGTAATAACAGTTACTTTAGTTAATAATTGGATGGATTCCCAGGCCATGTAATTCAGGTTTAGGCTGTCATTTTTTGCTGGCATGTAGCTGAGCTGTATTATTGGAACAGAGCCTGTAATCCTATTAGTCAGTTGTCACTCAAGCCATAGGAGAGAAGGCAAATTCAGATCCATTAAGGTGTTGTAACAGGTAGGTAAATAAGTCAGCCATGCTTGCCCACTGTGCAGGGAGCTGTCTTGATTCTTTGTCCTTTTATAAGGATTAAGTTTACATTTTTAAGTATGTTTAATTCATAATTAATCCACAAAATGGTTACATGGTTTGTCTAATTTATCACGGTTTCTGTTTACTGTGCCACATGCATTAGTGTACACACACTTCCCACTGAGTTACTTGATTCATGCAGTGTTCTGCCTAAATTAGTGGCTGTGGGCTTCAAATGACAAGTTTATAATGATCCAGAGATTAAATACATGCTTCCTGTCACATCAGCTGGGTTGGCTTTCCTCCTGTGCAAACATGACCACTGCAGTTCCCAACGATGGACTTGGGAGGGATAGGGAAAACAGGCTCTTTTCATGGCTTGGGTTTGAGTGCTGTGTCTGCTGCTCTCAGGAGCTGCATCTCTGTTTTTGTTTTCCTAATGTTTATGACACATCTAGGTAGCCTCCCCAAGGTTTTTGTGCCTCATCATCTCTATTAAAAAGTGCAGAGATGACAGTAATAATTTTTGCCTACTTGTTCATTTGTCTCTGCTCTCCTGTGTCACCAGGTAACTTCAGAGCACAGAAATCCTATTGTGTTTAAAAATCAAATTGTTTATAAATGTTATTTGAATAGTTGTGAATTTTGAAAAATACATGTAGCAAATCAAATTTTTACACACTTTAAAAACAATGTATAAAAACATGTTTATATATTTACTGTTGTTCAAGGAACACGAATCACATGGTATCAGTTGCAGAATAACCCTCCCAATCTAAATGTGCAGCTACTCAAAGAACAGTGAAATTAAGAAAGAGGTTTCATAAACAGGAGAGCTAAATCATTTGGTAGACCAAGTTAGAAGTTTGGAGGCTCCTTTCAAGCAGCAAAACCATGCAATGTCGGTTTATGCTCTTTTCAAATAGGGATTTAAAATTTATTTCCCGTAGGATCTATCAGTTTTCATACTCACATGATGCCTAATCTGCTCAGAGCTTTGGGTGCCACCAGAATAAAGTTGTAGTTACCTTAAAGGGTCTTTCATTCTGATACAGGTTCAGGCAGGGAACAATTTGAATAAGAAAAGTATGTGAGCAAGGGCTCTGAGTAACTGAGATGCCTCAGTCCACTTCTTTTGAATCCCTGTTGCAATATGTATCAGCTAATGCAAAGCTTAGCACTTCAGGACATCATCTTTTAAGGATATTAGTTCATTTTTCAGAGAAAGACAATTGGATAAAATGTCTTGCTCACGTATTTCTATGATCCAAGAAAGATTTCTTTAGATGAGTATAAAAATACTTAAAATTTGAAAAATGCCTTAAGTAGGAATTAATTCAGACATATTTTAAAAGAATTTGGTGTGATTTGGCTGCTTCAGAGATGGAATGACAACATGTTTCAGCCCTGGGGAGATCCCTTTATAACAGCTCTCAGTGAGCCTTGGCACGGGTGGCTCAGGGACAATTTCTTCTTCCAGGGTTTCCCCAGTCCCAGGTGTTCACCCTGCAAACGCCAGCAGTGCAGTATTGAAGTGACTCTTGTGCTCCTTTGTGGGCAGGGCACATTTTGCTTTCAGCTCCCATGGCCAAGCTCCAGGAGCTGTGCCTGATGCTGGCGTTCCTGAGAGCTGGGCACTCGCGTGGGGACCGAGGTGGTTCACACTGCCAGATACCAGCAGCGACTTCAGCATCAGCATTGCCTCCCAGGACATGGGGAAGGAGCCCTGGAAGTTCTCATCTTATAAGAATCTCTGGAGAGAAATGTATTAAATGTGCTAAAAGCCATGCATCCCTATGTGGCAGTTTTCCAGACCTCTGTGAGCACAGGTAACAAATACAGCGCTCATGGCTCTAACCCAGCTTTGCTGCTGGTTGTATCTTCCTTTTATTGAAACTTCTCCCTCTCTTCCATGCACATCATTAGGAATTTATTTTCATTCCTAAGTATCAAAATGCTAATGAATTTTTATGAGTAATCTAGAAAGAGGAGGGATAGGACACGTAGCTAAATCATATAAAATCAGAAGAAATTACAGACTCCCTTCTGCTTGGTAGAAAACTGTAGTAGTAACAGAAGGTTTTAAAAGGCAAATTTGTATTTTGACAAGTAGACTTGTATTTTAGTAAAGTATTAAACAAAAGTGAACTATGCACTCTGTCTATAAAGCAAGTGATGCTCCAGATTGAAATGGAAGGAGAACACATAGGAAATGAAACAGCTTCAAAAGATTTATATATTTTTAGAATAGAGATGTGAAGACCTCCCCTCAGAATAGGGAGATGTTGTTGCTTCTTTCAGAGTGGCTCTAGTGACTGATCTGGGATAGGGGGACGTTCCTTTCTGGACACTTCATTACTGGGTACTTTTGGAAAAAAGAGGAGTTCTGGGAAAAAAAAAAAATCACAGGTAAGAAAAGTTCACATGAAAAAATAGAAAAGGTGGGGTTTAGCATTAAAGAGAACATGGAGTTGAGAAACAAGCCAAGTAGGAAAAGGAAGCAGTGTACGAGCTCAAGAATGGAGCAGTTGCTGAGGGGACAAACAAAATGAATGCAATAAATTGGATATAACTCAGAGTAATGGGATGAAATAGAGAAAGGGCATACTTGGTCTGAATGACAGGAAAGACTTCTTGCCTCAAGAGCTAATAGGTTGTGGCATAATATCCCATGAGAAATAGGGAAAGTGAGCAGTGGCAAGTGCTGGGCACATTTGGAGCTGGAGGAGCAGTGACAGATAAATGAGCAGTGTCAGAGCCCTTGCTGCTGTGCTGCACAGCCCCCTCGGAGCTCCCTGTGTGCTCCTCTCTGCCCTGCCAGGCTCTGCCCGTCCCAGGGAAAGGCACTCTGCGAACAGCAGCATCTCTGATTCCTGGGGGTGTCAGCTGAAGGGAGAGGGAAGGGTTAGAAAGGCCCTGGGCCCTGTCTGGGCTGTGCAGCCCTGGGGGAGCAGGGCAGGAGGAGGCCTGGGAGCTGTGGCTGTGAGCCAAGGTGCTCACATGAAGTCAATAAGGATGATTTATGGCAGGACTGTTCCTTTGCTGTTTGGGTCTTTTCTTTATGGCTCTACCAGGAGTTGGTGGAAAGTGTTATTGGGAGCCAAGGGAGCTTAAGGAGGAGGCAGGGGCTTGGGATTTTTTTAGATGGGAGGAAGAGGAAACAGAGGAAGAATATATGAGTGAAACTCAAAAATAACTCTGCAGTTAAGGCACACTTATTGGGCTCACTGGGCTAAAATTAACTGCTAGAAGTTTTACTTATCAACTAGCCAGTAGGAAATCACTGGTTGATTTTCTTAACTGCTTGGTGAGTTGGCACACAGATTTCCACTCATTTGAGGCCACTTATTCCTTGAAAGATAAATCTTTTGGTTGTCTAAAAATCTAAATGCAGTTCATATTAATTGTGGAAAAGGCTTCCCTTTTGAATATCTGCCTTCTGTGAATAGCTTTTCTGTAGCTTGTAAATTAAATACAATGTAGCTGTTTGCTTGACAGAAACTTAATGGAGAGAAAGTTACATGATTTAAATAAAAAGTAAGATATGTACTTCTGTGTGCAGTGTCTGATCTCATAGGGAAAAATGTTGCCCATCTAAATCATATTACAGCTGCTTAATTATTTTTGTAGTTGTTCAAATAAATATTTTATTGTCAGAGTTATTAGGGTTTTTTTTCTGTTATGCAGTCTGTTACAGTAGAATACATTCTTTATAGACTAGTAATAATCATGTTTATAGAGGATTTCCCATTTTTTCCCCATATGTGAAGTGCTTGCAACGCTGGGGGGAAAAAAGAAGAAATTATTTCTTATTAACTAGTATATCATCATCACTGATAAAATCAGAATGATCAAATACAAACTGCCAAAAAACTACAAAATTAGCAGCTTAGAAGTAGAGAATAAGATGATTTTACTTGCTTTATTGTAAACAGAGGACACTAAACCAATTTTGTAAGAAAGGACAAAAGTATAAGTTCTAAAATACTGGATCTGCTGCAGCAAAACCCCAGTCATTTGCAAACTGTGACAATAATGATAGGATGGTAATTAAGTGTAAAATTCTCGTATGTGCAAGTTCCAAGTGGATACCTCGGAAAAGGGATCTGCCCTTTTCTTTTATATTCATAAACCAAGCCTGGAGGTTGTCTTCTGTTGGAAAAGTTTGTAAAAAGGAGGAATTACCCATCTGGAGATTGTCTATATTTTTAAAATCATACAAAGCAGCATAGCTCCAAAGGTAATAGCAACAGATAAAGGTGAACTTTATTAAAGTCCCTCTAATTCTATGTCCTTACAGAAAATATGGTATTCAAGTGTATTACCTGTGTAGTACTGGGTATGTATATATGATAATTGAAACCATAACACCTGAGAGTTTCAACTCCTGCTCTAGAAAGCCTCTTCCTTGTACATGGGCAGTGAAATGCTCTTTTTCAAAGGTGTCCAACATGATAAATGAATGTATTAAGGACTTTGTACTTTGACAGAATCCACAAGTGTCAGATGTACCCTTTATGTAAACATTTCTTTAATTTCTGTTGGTTCTCTTCTGTGTTTGTGTTTCTCCAGAACACAGCAGATAAAATTGCATTCCGGGCTGCAGGAGGACTGACTGCTCTGGAAAATGTTCTTCAGATGGTGACTTCTCCCACCAACCTGAATGCAGCTGCCAGGGTTCCCTTTAAGTGAGTTTGATGGGTCCTTCACCTGCATTTAGAATCACTGGAATATTCATTTCATATCTGCTGCTTCACTGCTTCTTCTTCTCCTAGTCCTGGGTGGGACTTTAGAGCAAAAAACTGAGCTGTTCTCTATGTCATGGAAGGGGAAAGACATTTCCACTCAGCTCCTGGTTTCCTAACTTGGTGGTTTTAGTTTGAGCTATGATATATTTGAGCAGCAGCTAATTGTGTAAAAAGAGAGAAGACAAAACTGTGTTTTAACAGAGGAGGATATCCATATCTTTTGAAGTTAGTCTGCAGAGATCTCTAGTGGGAAGCAGAGGAACTTTTTAAAGGGTTGTAATTCACAGGAATCTGTCTGCTTTTAAAATTAAATAGTTGGAAGATACTGCTAGCTGAAAGGGCGCCTACAAACAGGTAAATCAAAATTCTTGTGGATTAGAGAAATTCCTCTTTACAGAACAGAAGAATGGAAGGGTTTAAATGCCTAATCCCTAAAAAAGAAGGTGGTGACTATGCAGAATTCCTGCAAAGCCTGGTCCCTCAAAAGCATGCTCTTTTCCCTAATCTCTCACTCTAGGTTTTATACAGTCAAGAACACATAGGTGCTTTCAGAGCACACTAGGCATGGTTTTAGTGCAAATCCAGGATATCCTGGTATGTACCATTGTCATAGTTTGTAGATATTTTGTAATATTGGTGTAATTGTAATTACTGCTGTAATTTAGTGTGAGAGTTTGGATGAAAACTGGCTGATAATGCATTATGGGACATACATAAGTGTGAAGTGCTAGGAAAGACCTCTCAGGAAAAAACATTTTTAGATATCTCGACTTTGCACTTCTAAGAGAATAAATAAAATTCCTGCATTTGCTGCAGGTCCAGCCAGCTCCTCTGGTGAGCAATCCTGAGCTGGGCCTGTGGGGAGCAGCTCACAGACAGCCCTGGGGCTTCTTCCTCTGCAGAGTCTCTAATTTTGAGTGATCTCATCAGTGTGGGATAAACTTCACTAGGGACAGGATTGCACTGTGTGCCCACATAAAGCCTCGTTTAAATTGAGCTTTAAACTCTTAGAATGTGCACAACCCATACATCTTTGATTTTTGTTCTTTCCTTTTAAGAATAGTCTTGTTTTGGTAACCTTTGTTGAGAAGGTTTGAGAACATTGCGTTTACATTACTGAAAACATTGTGTTTGAAGTTTGTGAGGCATTTTGAGGATGTATTAGGTCTTGAAGGAGTTTGTGTGCTGATAAATAAAGCCCCATGTCAGCCACATTTGTGTAACAGAAATCACATCCCAACAGTCGATCAGAGGTTTTCCTTTCTCTGACAGTCCCTGTCTATCTCACAGCCCTTTCAGACCAGTGATCACTCAGATTCCTGGGACTGTTTATGACTGAATTATAAAAAGAGTTTTTGCATCTTTGAAAAATTCTCTAAACATTGTTTTATTAAGACAGATTTTCTACTAGCTGTATTTCCGAAGGAAGTACGGGGGCAGAAAAGAGATTAATGTAAACTGTTCTGACAGCATTGTGTGTTAAAAACATCTTCTGAAGAGCTTTGCTCCACTCCTGAAATACAGCATTTCATTCAACTTCACAGCAAATTGCACTTTCCAGTTTGTAGGCACCTGGAAGTATGGAAGTTATCCATCAGCTTGCACGTAATTTGACACAGAATCCTGCTCTCTAAAGCAAACTGCTCTTGCAGGCTTGGTCTGTGAGAGTCTGGCTTAGGGAGTCTGGAGTCAGCTGGAAGTGGCCCAAGGATCTTGGTCGTGCTGCATGGGATGCAGAGGCTCCTCTCTTGGTATTTCTGTGGCCTTTTTGGTGGGGAAGAATGTTCTGTGCAGAATCTGCACCTCAGCTGTTGAGAGCAACAATAGTTCCAGAGGGTGAGACTTGCTATGAGCAGTTTGAACCAGGCACAAACTGTATTCACAGGTATTGCTAGGGTCTCACTGAAAGGATTTAAGAAATTTTTTACATACAGAGTGTTCAAGGGAGGTTCAAAACCAAGGACAATCACAGAATATGTTTAATTCTTTAAACAAGGAAGAAAATTCAGATCACATTTCTCATTTAACATTGAAACAAGTTTGAAGTTACTTTTCTTTCTTTTGTGCAAATGTCATTTGCATCCTGATTTCTTGAACTTTGAATCTAGTGAAGGAGCAGTTTTCTCTGGCAATTTTCTCTGTTTAAAGACAAAGCAAAGCCCTGTGGAGAGAAGTTGAATGAAGACCTTTCATGAATTGCCCTCCAGTCTTCCCCAGCCAAATATGCTTTGCTAAAGGACACTGCTGTACTTCAGATTGTTTGTGGGTTCTTGCAATGTTTAACCATTTGTACTCATCTTAAATTGGGAATTTGTCTGTTGCTTTGTGATGAGGATAAGCTATTTACAAGTAGGTGAGGAGATTACATGGGCTATTATCTACATCTCTCTTTCCCCAAAATCCTGGCTGTATGGTGCAGCTCAGAACTTTAATCCCATGTCTACAAGATAAAGCTTTATTATCAGAAGATTTAACAATATGCCTGTTGTTTTGTACCACTGTCCAGCTCAGTAGTCAGAGCAGCAGGATGGGAAATGCTGTGAGGAGCACATGACATTTATGAGACAGATGATACATTTGGTGTTGGGGCAATTTTCCTCCCCTTCAAATAAATCACTAGAAAAGGGGAAGAGAAAACAGTGGGTTATAGTAAGTTTTATTTTTGGTGTTAACATAAAGATTAATGTCCAGCCATATTATTTCTCAAAGCAGCATTTTGTAGTGTTCCAGGATTTGTCCACTTCTCCACAAAACAAGACACAGTCAGCAGAATTTGTAAAGATTTTGGAGCCCTATGATATTCTTCTTGTACAGAAAAGCAAATGGGAGCTGCACAGCAAAACAATTGAATGCCTTCAGATGAGGAGCAGGAGATGAGTCTCCTCCCCTGGGTTGCCCTGCAATGTGCAGCTCATTTACCATGACATGTTGGTAACAAACCTGCTAACAAATGAGGCTTGTAGGGTTTGTTTAATTAACATTTGGGAAATGCTTTGACTTCCTTGAGTGATGAGTATTTTAAAAGAGAAATTGGCAGTAATTGCGTAAGGAACAATGTTGGTCCTTTACACGTTAAGATGGGATTGAAGTCAAGTTTAATATATCTTCTATTTTCATACACTTTCTTGCATCATATATTTAAAGCAAATATTATCAGGGTAAAAAAGCTCAAACCATAATTACATATATAAAAAGAAGAAATTAGTGTCCCCATGATATTTTGGAAAGCATTGATACAAGTGACATTTTTCAGTAAGAACTATTTTAAGCTAAGAGCTGGTTTTATATGTTGTTCTCTGTAATTTTTACTTGCATTTAGGAGCATACACTTTCTAAGCTGTAGTGTTGCTGTTCATGCAGTTTTATTGTTGTTTCAGTCCATATTCTTACCCTGATGGTTCCTTACCCATTCCACTCTACAGCCATACTGTGCACCATTTTTCAGTCATATTTCATTTCCTAATTCATTGCAACTGAGCAGGTAATTTCCAATACTGATCCCCTTCCCCATCAGACTGCTGCATAATATTCAAACTGGTTAAAAATGAGCAGTTTTCTACTGACTTAACACATCCTAAATTTGATAGTGTTTAGTGTTGTATTATTGCACTGCCAAACTGAGCTTTTAGGGTTATTCATTGATAATCAAAGTATGTTCATTTGTAACATGAGAAGTTGTAAGAATAGGGAAGAGCTTTACACTTGAAACAGGTAAATTGTTGTATGTTGATGATGCCCTGGTTTTTGTAAAGCATAAGTTGAGTTCTTGCCTCTGTATCCTGGTGCACTATCATGGATTAGTTTTCCATGGTTGCATATTGTTAATGCCTCAGTATTTTTAATAGAAGTTTAAAGGTTGTCAACTTGTTCATATCAGGCAAATTGAGGAAATGAAGATGAGCTAACATTAAAAAATAATCACGTGCAGACATACAAACTCTTGAGATCTAGCTTTATTAAAATGAATCCTCCTCTCCTCCTCCTTCATATTTGTGTAAAATAAACATAACATGCAGATGCGTATTTTTGTCTAGTTAAAAGACAGATTTCTTTTTTGGCTCCAAGCTTGTGTACCATAAGGAGGTTTTTATAATTGGATTTACTCTGGAGGAAAGCTTTGCATCCGAGGGCAGCCTGGCCGTGGGCTGGAGTGAACGTGCAGGGGCCAGAGCTGAAAGCTGATTTGTGGCTGTGATACAAAGTTTAGAGCAACAGCCGTGATCAATAACCACCTGCTTTGCAGAGCCTCCTGCTCCAGCCCTTCAGCTGCCTCTGGCATCTCTGGAGATGACACCTTTGCAATACAGAGCAGTTCTTTTCCTCCAAAAGGGAAGAAGAGGGTGGGAAGTGCATTGGGTTTTCCATGCCAGCCAGTTGAAGGTGTGGGTGAATAAAGTTGTAGCTCTGCCGTTCGCAGCCCCTCGCTTGTCTCGGCAGCCTTGTGCAGAAATGGTGACAGTTGACAGCTGTTGTTCTCTTAATAAGATTAAAGTAAAGAAATTAGTTGTGCTGTCTCTAATCTGCCATTTAACACTGCCAACCACCTGGGGACACTTCTGTGTGACACTCGTGGTGCTGGATTGCAGTCAGGCTGTGGAGCTGCAGCAGAGCTGAGCACGCCGTGATCAGAATGTGCTCAGACGAGCTGCTGGTAGCAAGCCTATGGTATCAGTTAAGGGAACCCTCTTTATTGCTGTGAAAAATTCATTTGACATCCATTTGCTTCCAGCACCTTTTCAAAGGCATTATCAGAGTCTCTGGAAGCAGCAGTACTCTTTGTGACGTGAGGGTCACTTGGGAAATACAAAAGCGTGATGCATTCGTACAGTGGAACTTGGTCTTTAGGTGAAGTGAGAAGTTTTTGTGTTTTCAAGTGTAAAATAAATTATCCTCTTAGGAATTAGGAATGCCATATATCAAAAAGCATTTATTGCAGTGAATTAACTAAATCACCTCAGAACTCTGAAATGCTGTCAGAATTAACCTACAAGTTCATATTTGACACTTTGGATGAATTATAATGTTTATATTTAAATAGAACTGATCTTTATTTTAGAATAGCTGATAAAATGACAGAAGGTGATTTAAAGCATCTTCTCAACAGAAAATAGATACTACCAATATAGTTTCTTCTCTCTCCCCCTCTAAACATACCTACACAAGGGAATAATCTTCATGAAAGATAGAAGGAGGTGCCTAATGAAAATATTTTTCAGCATTACTGAGAGAAGGGAACTAAATCCCCTTTAGAATAGTGTTGCAGACAGATTTGTAAAAATGCATGTGAAGCATCCTGCTTCAATTATCTCTAGGTATTATCCTTGTAGGGTAAAAATTAGGTGAAATAGATGAAAATCAACCTGCCTTTGGTCAATGAGTAATTATTTAATATTGTTTTCACGTCATGTAAGCTGCAGATTGAAATTGATTTAATTAGGCAGTAGAGTAAAATTAATTACCAGTATAGTTAGATTAATATAACTAGTGATACGGTGATACTCAGAAATGGAGCGAAAGTATAAATGTTCATTCACTTATTTTCTAAATTCTCCACCTGAAGAGAAGACAATCCAGCCATACAAATGAAAGAATTTTACTCCACTTTTTCTGGCCTCTGAGCATTTCCAGCTTTCCTTTGCCTGAAAAATACAATGTATGTGAGAGGCTACCAGTTCAGCTCTGGGGAGCCAGGCTAAGTGACCAGATACCACAGCAAAGAGCCCAGCATCAGCAAAGCCACAGTCCTTATTGTGTAAATAATTTTGTTGTTCCAAAAAGTATTTTAGGAGAAAGATAAAGCCTAAAACTCAGCTCCAGAAGTATTCTGAATTAGTCTGCAGCTTGTTCTGTTAAATACCAGCTTTGATGGTTTCAGTGCAGTAACTTGGTGTTTGTTGCAGCCCCACTTTTTGTATGACCTTTCAGCAGTGCTCATAATTTATTTTCTTCTTTGGAGCTTGTTTGAACTTAGTCACATTTTTTCATATGTTGAGAAAAACTCAACAAAGTGAAAGTTCTTTTTATTTTGGTTTACTTTAGAGAAACAGTTTGAATGTCCTAGCCATCTGTATTTATATTGGATGTATTCATGATGCATTTGTGTTGTGTGTGTGTTTGTGAAGTAACAGTGATGGCTTTTGTGATATGCAACAAAGCTCAAGAAACAAACTTTTTGTTTATTCTGAAATAGGGTTCTCTTTGGTAAGATTAATCTTCTCTGTGACAATATTCTCTAGGACTGGTCCCAGCTTCCCTGCAGGGCCTGTTTTGAGGAGAACACTTTAATTGGAGCAGATGGAAATCACTGCCCGTGCTGCAGAGAGCAGTTGTGCACGTGCTTCTGTTTTGTGTTGTTCCCCTTGCAAAGCTGTGCCCTCTCCCCCAGGCACAGGTGGGGCTCCCCAGTGCTGCTGGAGCTGCGCATCAGCACTGCAGGCTCTGAGAGGGGACAATGGAGCTGAACATCAGCACTGCAGGCTCTGAGGAGAGGGGAAATGGAGCTGCACAGCAGCACTGCAGGCTCTGAGAGGACAATGGAGCTGCACAGCAGCACTGCAGGCTCTGAGAGGACAATGGAGCTGCACAGCAGCACTGCAGGCTCTGAGAGGACAATGGAGCTGCACAGCAGCACTGCAGGCTCTGAGAGGACAATGGAGCTGCACAGCAGCACTGCAGGCTCTGAGGAGAGGGGACAATGGAGCTGCACATCAGCACTGCAGGCTCTGAGGAGAGGGGACAATGGAGCTGCACATCAGCACTGCAGGCTCTGAGGGGACAATGGAGCTGCACAGCAGCACTGCAGGCTCTGAGGGGACAATGGAGCTGCACAGCAGCACTGCAGGCTCTGAGGGGACAATGGAGCTGCACAACAGCACTGCAGGCTCTGAGGGGACAATGGAGCAGCACTGCAGGCTCTGAGGGGACAATGGAGCAGCACTGCAGGCTCTGAGGGGACAATGGAGCTGCACAGCAGCACTGCAGGCCCTCAGGAGAGGGGACAATGGAGCTGCACAACAGCACTGCAGGCTCTGAGAGGGGACAATGGAGCTGCACAGCAGCACTGCAGGCTCTGAGGGGACAATGGAGCTGCACAGCAGCACTGCAGGCTCTGAGGGGACAATGGAGCTGCACAGCAGCACTGCAGGCTCTGAGGAGAGGGGAAATGGAGCTGCACAGCAGCACTGCAGGCTCTGAGGGGACAATGGAGCTGCACAGCAGCACTGCAGGCTCTGAGGGGACAATGGAGCTGCACAGCAGCACTGCAGGCTCTGAGGAGAGGGGAAATGGAGCTGCACAGCAGCACTGCAGGCTCTGAGGGGACAATGGAGCTGCACAGCAGCACTGCAGGCTCTGAGGAGAGGGGACAATGGAGCTGCACAGCAGCACTGCAGGCTCTGAGGGGACAATGGAGCTGCACAGCAGCACTGCAGGCTCTGAGGAGAGGGGACAATGGAGCTGCACAGCAGCACTGCAGGCTCTGAGGGGACAATGGAGCAGCACTGCAGGCTCTGAGGGGACCATGGAGCTGCACAGCAGCACTGCAGGCTCTGAGGAGAGGGGACAATGTGGCCCCAGAGGACCTGGGCCAGCACCTGCTGGGTTTGCCAGCTCCCTGGGCTTCCCTGTCCCTTGTGCTGAGCACAGGCCCTGCTGAGCTGGGAACTGCTGTCAGGGACTTCACACAGGGCTTGAAGGTCCTGCCAGGGAAAGGTTCAGTGTGTTCTATAGCTGTAGCCACACACAGAGAAATGTTACCTATCCAGCTGTGAAATTGGCTGATGTTCTGTGTCAGTTTTGGTCAGAGTTTTGATTACAGGAGAGTCCAGTACCCATAGAATGTGTGGCTTCTGATAAGTATGGCTTTACTGTTTTAAAGTTATTGAATTGATTTCATTTAAGGTATTATTTAAAGAAAATAAATGTGAATTCCTGCAAGCTTATTTTTTGATGCTGCCATTTATTTGGTTTAAATTTACTGAAGGAAGTAAAATTCTAATTTTTCTTCCCTTCTGACTTTTTAGGTCACTGTGCAGTACAGTAAATGTTTACAGCCTCACCTGCAGCAACTGCATAGAAAACTGCACCTATGTTCTTTTTAGCAATAAGATCACTTTTCTGATGGACCTGTTGATACACCAGTTTACGGTAGGTAAAATAACTTCTTTAATTTGTAAATTTTGCATGCTTCACAAACATGTTAAAGTATTTAGAGTATAAGAACACCAGGAGGTAAATAAGAATAAAGGCTTGAAAGATTAAAATTCATTTGTTGTTTGTATTTGGTGGCTGTATCTACTGTACTCTGTAGAAATTGATGTATTTGCTTCTACAATGACTTCTGCAAAAGCATGTGTACCAGGAACCCTATGAGTGGATATTCTATCTTTTTCTGAGATTGTTTTCTTTAATTCACCCTATAGGAATATTTAGAGTGTAGATCACAATGAGTTGTGACCGTGTGCTTGATTCTTACTCGTTTCAGTGTCATGAATCTAAGTCAGGTCAATACATTGCCAGAGTCTGATTTGCTGAAGTGCTTAAATAGGACTCTTTAGCAGTGAAAGTTTTAATTTTCCAATGTTTCATTTAATTTGAAATGTCATTAAATATTTTATTTGAAAACTCATTTTTAATTCATAGTGACCTGCTCATCATAAGATATTTAGTCCTGTTTTTTTACTTATAAATTGTGTGTATGTATTTTCATGAGCCAAGCAGTTTGTTAATTGAAAAGTTATGTACATACTTTGAATAATTTAAGCGACGCTGTTAGAATCAACAAGCCATAGGGCTGTTGATGAACACTTTGGAAGGAGGGTCCGAGTTGTGTGACACAAAGCAAACCCGAGTGCGGGCTGTGCGCTCTGCCGTGGGGTGTCAGGTGTCACTGGAAGGGGCGGGACAGCTGGGGAATAGTTGGGAATAACCCCCGTGGACAGATTTCCGGGGCCCAGACAGCACTCTGGAGATTAAGTAGAAAAAAAAATAAATTAAAAAGAACAAATTCGAAGTTATAAAATTAGGAGAGATGAGTCAGAATCAAGAGTTCAAGTTGACAATCAAGAATAAGGCTTGGGAGTCCTGTGACAATTTACCTCCCCTGCCTCAGCCTGTAGAGGAAGCTGTAAGACCAGCTGCTCCTCCTAAAGCTACCTATTCTTCTTCTTCAAAGAGAACACAGAGGCAAGCAAGGAAAATATCAATAGTGAGAGTAATAAAAATGAGAGCAGAAAATACCACCCACTTTTACTGAGGGTACCACATCAGGAATTGTTAAATTTGTTAATGCTCTCCTTTAACACAGGGGATGTAAAGAAAGAATTTAAAAAGTTGAATGATGGGCAAGAGAAAAGATTACAAAAAGAAGGAGAGCTTGAGAAGTTAGATGAGAAAGATTAAGAGAAAAAAGGAGGGTGCAAAAATTGTGTAAAGAAGCACAAAAAGCTTATGTGAGAAAAAATAAAGAAACCAAGTTAATTAATTAAGGAAGTTAATTTGGTATGGTACCAGTTAAAGTTATTTAGAATAAGTACATGAACATAGAACAACGAAATGTAACCATACCAGACCCAAGAGCAGCTGGGCTTTACCCAACTTGAAAGAAAAAGTACCTTTCTATTTGTGTTGTCCTATTGTAAATAAAGGTGAGTAAACCAATTTTATTGCAAGGGTGCTCTGGCAGGCAGGCTGGGGAATCACCCCTGGCTGGGGAATCCCCCAGCAGCTCCCCCTGTGCCAGGGCTCTCTGTGCTGCACCTCCTGCAGGACACACAGGGCATTTCTCAGGCACAGCTGGCCACCTAGAGCTCACAGATACTGCAGAAGGGAAATTTGCTGCACTTAGAGCTCTTTTCAGTCTGTTGCCAAATACTACCCTTGAATTGCAGCAAAACTGTAATTAAAGCTTAATGTTTCCCATGATCCACAGTGGACTTTTCTTTTCTATACAGAAAGTCTCTTATGTTCTCTTCATGCAGAATTGGCCCTTAAACTGGGATATCTTCATAGTTCCATGAAGTGCGTATTTGAGTACAAAACCCAAAAACAGTGCTGCTTTTCTAACCCTGATTTTTCTCTCTTGAAAATATAATAAATCAGATCAAGTTTGAATTTTCTTTTTTTTTTTTTTTTTACAAAAAAGAAATGTACAAACTGAGAGCAGCTCTGAATACCAAAATACTAAAATATACCCCCAGAGACTTTTAACTGCCTCCACTTTTCCTGGTTGGAGGAGCCATGTGATGCAGTCTTTGCCTATGTCATGTGTATTTCCAATTACTGTTGGAAAATAAAACCCAAAGTAATACCAGGAGTAATAAAGGAGAATGTATATTTGCAAGGTTTTAACAAATTATTAAACAAGTCCACCAATATTTGCTGAACACAGAAACAGTACTGTTTTGAGAAGCATTTCAATATAATCTTGAATACATCCAGTATGAACCTTGTTTCCAGCCAGTTTCATGTGGATTTAGTTTTGGTTTGGGTTTTTTTGTGTGTGTGTGTCATCCAGCCTGTCCAGGTTCATAGTTTGAAGTATCCTGTTCAGACCTTTCTTTGCCTCCTGCCTTGAGGCACTGCTAGGAAACCTTCTGTAGCCTGACTTACCCTGTTACCTTCCTCAGCCTCCTTAGCTCTGGTAATGCCTAAATCAGTGTCTGTTGAGGACAGCAGGGCTGTTTCCTGATTTCCATGATTAATGGATCAAACCTTCCCACCTACATTCCTACAGCTCTTGTCCTGGAGTTGGAGTTTCCTTTATTCACTGCTGTCTGCTCTTCTTTGTCTACTGTAGCCAGAAAACAGTTGTACAATAATTGTAGCTTTTCTAGTTGTGTGTTTTGGAAGGTTTCATACCAACAAAACCAAGTCATTAATGGAGCTATAGGCATGGAAGGATCATTTCATACTTTAAGGGTTTTATTTCCAGTCAAGTGACAGCTGTCATGTACTTTCCAAAAGATACCTGAGAAGCCATACACCTAAACCATACCTGGCTGTGGGATACCATGGCAGATCCCTGTGATTATTTTTTAAGGCAATCTTTAAAGGAATAGTATCTGAAAATGCTAAGACATCATTAGTGAATGTGCAATGAATGTTAGGTGAGGTAGCCATCAAACAAATGTAGGGATCAAAACCCAGTTGCTGGTTACTTTTTTCTTCTCCAAAATACAGTGCTTAAATTTGGACCATATTTTAGGTTAGTGGCCTATGAAATTTTGCTGGGTTTAAGATAATCTGGCTATCTAGTCACAGGAAAGTAATTTTTCTCCTCCACTTCTTGCCTGGAATATGCTGCCATTTAGTTGGGATTCTTCAGCATGACAGTATACATCCTATTGCAGTTTCTTCACCACCTGTGGCCAGGTTTTTTTTAGTCTTCTGTGCTGCATCAAATAAAGCAGCTCCATGTTAGCACTGATGATGCCAAGAGCTGTGAAATCCAAGGTACATCTGTGCTGCTGGGCTTTTCCAGTCCATTTTGAAATTACACCTGTCTCCACAGGGTTCAGCTGTGAGGCACTGACAGCTCCCTCAATCCCTAATAACAAGCTGACCTGGGGTGACTTTATGATGCTCCTATCCCCATTGGTCTGCCCAGAAAAAAGTTTTGCACTTTTAAGACTGGTTCTGAGAGCAAAGTGGGGAGAGAAGAAGTGCACAGTTTGTTTGCAGACACTGCTCTCACTCCTCCACATTCCTGCTCCTGGACTGCATTGTCTGCGGACAGACAGACAGCAGGACAGAGCTCTCCTTTGCTTTTAGTTAGTTTTAGCTAGCTGAGGCAAAGAAGTTCCCTGGACTGTGGGGTTTTTTTCTTTTTTCCCTTTTCTTTAGAGCTGTTCAAGCCTGCTCTGGCCTGAACACCAGCAGAGCACCCACAGCTCCCACCTGTGGCCACTGGGCTGGGCCTGGCCTGTGGCACTTCCAGCACCAGAGGGACTGATCAGAGACTGAGTGAGCTGAGCACAGCCCCAGAGGGACTTGCTGAGTGTGTCTCATCTCTTCAGAGCAGCAGGAAGTTTTATTGTTTAATATTGCTCTTCTTTTGTGCTGGTGAATGCTTTGCCTGTTGAATAAACAGGTTTTTTCCACTTTTCTCCAAGGAAATCTCTTCCCAAACCAGATGGGGGAGGGGCCTCTTGAATTTGCTTTCCAGAGGAAACCCCTTTAGAGGTTTCTCCCACATTTTCCCTAAACCAGGACACAAGCCCATGTGGAGAGTAGTAAATCCTGAAAACAGGGCTGGAGTAGAAGAGGTAATGGCATGCTGAAGTGTTCAGGGGTAGGGAATTTAGAATTGAAACCTTCACCTGCACCATCTCAAGGCCATGCCCTCCCTGAGCCATTTCCATTTCTTTGGTTCACTAGTTACTGCACAGAGAGTCTGACATCCTACTGAGATTTCTGAGGTGTACTTTTCAGTGTTTTTGAGGCAAGCCCAATGACTACACATGCAAAAAGCACAAAATCACTCGTGGTAATGGGAGAATTATATGAAATAATTGACCACATGAAGAGAAATCGTGTGCTTCTAAAGGTCTGAAGTCTTTCCATTTAGGTTTACCAACTCTACATTTGAAATTCTTCATGGCTGTGGAGGACTATGCCTTTATGAAATAAAAATATGAATGAGTTGTCAGTGCTGGACCTCTGCATTGCTAACTGGAAATTGTTTGGTGTTTTTTGTTAGCACAGAAGGAGAATGTGCTCTGATCTGCAGAGGTATTTTGGTGATGTGAGTCAGAACAGAGGAGCATTTTCAGCTATATTAAATGCGTGCCTAAGTGCTTTACTGGATTGGGGCCATATTCTGCAGCATCTTACAGGATTAAGCCCAAGATGCTGGGCAGAGCTGAAGAGCTTATGGCAGCTCTGCACAAGCATGGGAACCCCTGCCCAGGGTGAATTCTCCAAGGAATAGTTTATGACTTGTGTGGGGTCTGTACCAGAGCTGAGTGTCAGGTCACCAGAGTGTTCCAATTCAAGAACCAACTTAAAGAAAGGAGGACTCCTGATTAGGCCCAGCAAAGCCAGCCATCACAAAAGCTAAAGTAGCATTGAGATGTTGGATGTGTCAGATATTTGGACAGTAGTTACAATTTCCTGATCTTCCATTGTGATTTAAAAATGTTTTATTCTAATTACTCAACAAATCAATTTAAGTGTGTAATCACACCTGTAGATTTGTGTCAGAGAAACTGTTAAACCTCAGGAATGTGGAGTGTTGTTACATTTACCCACTCACAGCTCATGTTCAGCACAGTTTCTCTGAATGTCATTAACTCTTTGTGTAATTGACACAAAGAAACCAGAGCCTGAAAGCTTTCATAATTACACTATTAAATCTTAAGATTTCTTACCCCCTTGCTTGATATAATAATCAACAAGCAAGCACCCCAATTAATTTTGCTTCTGCAAGCACACCAATTAATTTTGAACATAAATCTCAACACACTTTCACACTATCCCATTAATTATTTCTTCAGTAAAAGAGCTGATCTGTTGTCACTCATTTGAGTTAGTGTAAAAGAAGAATCTTCAAGGAATTCAGTTCAAATTTACCTATTTTCTGTCAAATTTACCTATTTTCTTCTATCTGTTGTTTGACATAACACTGTGTAAAAAACCACATTTGTTCTCACTTGATATTAATTAACACACACGCATTTTCCAAAAAAAAAGTGAACATGAAATAAGCTCTGCAGTAAATTACTCTAGTAAGTGCCAGATCTATTTATTTTACAAATTAGGAAGAGCAGTTTTATTTCAAAGCATGAACTGTCATAGCTAAGGACTATATACTTAGAAAATATATTTCTCCTATGTACATTGAACTGGAAGACAAAACCAGGCATTATCCACTCATAGTACTGCTCATTACAGCAAAACAAAGGCTCTGCTGCAAGATATTATAAAATCTTTTTAAAAATAGCACATATAATTTTTTATCTAAGGTGAAAAAAAGCAGTAAGTAGCATTTATTAGCAGTTTTTAAAAGTTGGTGTTCTGAGCACCAAGCCCCATTTAAATTGATTTCCACATGGCAAAGCTCAGTCCCTCTGTTTCAGTGAGCAATTGGTGTCATTAGGCATTAATTAGTTTAATAATTACCAACAAATGGTACTGGAGCCACGTTGCATTGCTTTTCCTATTGAACTTGAGTAAGCAGCTAAAGACTTCTCACTTGCTCTCTTGGCTCAGCACCAGCAACAGACCATTACAATGAGTTTTAAGTACCAGCACAAGGCTCAGAGCTAATGAATAATAAAGAAATGTGCATGTTGTTCTTTGTCACCAAGTGTCACCAAATCCCTCCTGTACGAGGAGGAATGCTTTTCTCTGGCCGAGCTTGCATATTCTGAGTGTAAATGATTTTAACCTGGAAGGAAAATGGCATTGCAGCCAGCATTGATCCCTGGTGCCTGTGGCAGCCCTCAGGCTGTGGCAGAGCAGAGGGATGTGGCTTTGGCCCAGCAGCATCAGCCATGGGGATGTTCCAGGAGCCCCGAGCTCTGACTGCTGCCAGTGTCTGCCTTGAGCACTGCAGGACTTCACACACACTCCACTTACTGTTTGATGGTAACAGGGCAGGATTTCAGCTGGATTCATTACCTTGCATTGCAGAAATGGAAAAATGAAATTAATTTTTTAAAAATTATGCTCTCCATGAGTAATAATCTCCTTCCAGATCTGTATCCTGCATATAGATTTGTCGTCAGATTTACATGTTGTACAGCTCAACTTCACCTTTTTAGGAGTGGGATCTAGTGAAATGATTTAGAAAAATGAGATTCCTCTGAGGTCTGCTCAGAGAGAACTTGGGTGTTGTGCTTCTGACATGATTGGCAGGTGGGTGACCTCTGATGGACAAGTGCAGTGGTTGCTGCTGATGTTTCATGCATAAGAACACAGTCATAGTAATGGCATAATCTGCTGCTGTTGGCTTCCTTGCTTCTTGTGACTTGATTTATTCTGGTCCAGCTTGGATTATGTGCTTTACCTTACCTTGTACCTGAAATGGTTTCATGTTCATCAGCACTGCTAGAATGTTACTTTATTATTACTTTCAGTGTAGGCCTAGGCGAATTTGTAAATGTTTCTCTAGAATCTTTGATTAGTTTTACTGAATTCTGGTTGTTTGTGTTTTTTTCTCTTTACTTAGGTTAGTGTTCCAGATGACCATAATGCTACTGCAGGCAGAAGTGTAAATAAGCAGGTATTTGAAGGTTTAACAACAGGACTTCTGAGGGTAACTGCTGTGATCTTCAGATGTCTCATCTCCAGCTTCCCAGATGGAAACAACCACTCTACTGCACTGAAGATATTGCAGGAAGTGAAAAGTAAATCCTCACAAGTGGAAGCCTTCAGCAGCAGAGTCCAAGACCTAATCAGGTTTAAAAAAAGATGATGAAACTTTTTTAAGTATTCCTTATGAGAGAGAAAGCAAATTGCATTGATTTAAGAGAGGAACAAACTGCTTTAACCTTGATGCACAAGTGAGAGTAGTTTGTGTGGGTAGTCAAGAAGACTACTGAAATACTATATTCTCAATCAAAAATGTTCTTCAAAAAACTGCAGACAAAGAAATACAGAAACCCAAGATTTTTTTTTATTTCTGGACTTGTTTTTAGTGTTCTTTCCATTAATTTTCTCTCCTGATTACCTAGGAGCTAGTTTCCATATATTTTTCTCTCACTTCTCTATGCCAACTGTGTGTGCCCATTGCCTGTGGTCTCTCATGTCATACATGCATTCATATAAGCTGGTCAAAAAAAAATACATTTTCTATTATAAAAGTCACCCAGTCATTCCTAGAATCTGATCTTATCGTGTAGCTGCATTTTAATAGCTGAACCTAAATATATTAGTACATACATAATTAATATATATTTTAAATATATGAAAGTAATATATATCCAGCAGTGTACTAGACTTGCTAAAAGTGCACAGTTTCACTGGTAAGCTATATAAATAGTTATCAATAAATTATCATATAAATAGTCACCAGTGTGTCTTCAGCTCCCTGAAGAAATGCAGTTCTTCTTTATATGCTACTGAAAACATGTCACAGTGAGCCCTGAGACGTTTCAAAGTCTGGTGTGATGCTGATGGAGACAAAGAGGACATCTGGAGGAGAAAAGCAAAACAAGTAGTTGTCATAGATACCAGTGACCTCTAAAACTTCTGTGTTCTCATGTAACTCTCCTTCTCCCCAAACAGGTTTTGATAGAGTGTGAAATTTCAGGATGTTGTATTCCGCAATTTATGAATGGGAGGGTGGGAGGTCTGTGCTGAGCAGACATCTGACACTGGCTGGGCCCAGCACAGGCAGACCCTCAAGATAAGGAGAGACATGAGAATCTGAGCAGGTCCCTCACCTGAGGCACTTTAGGGGATCTGGTTATAAATGGGGAATGAAAGGCATGATGACAAGGTAATGGTGCAATTAGGAAAAAAAGAGAGAGGGCATTTTAAACCAGTCAAAAACAGACAAATTCTGTCATTAATGAGAATCTTTCACCTCCAGGTCATTGTATCATATGTCATGGGGAGTTGATTAAGTGAGAGTTTTAGGAAGATGGGCAAAGAAAGAGGAGCACTGAATTTTTTTTTTTTTTTCCTATTTGGGACTATTAGACCTGATGCATAAACACCAATTATCTATGTGCTGTCTGGGTATCATCAAATGGGTAGCCAGGTTATTTCAGCTGTGCTCCTGTGGGTAAAAAGAGATAGAGGCAATAGATTAGAGAGCTTTGACATTCCACTTGTGTGTGTGCTCAGTTCCTCAAGGAAGGGAGGGCTCCATGCATCTTCCTGATGTCTCCGGGTGCCAGGGAGGAATAGTCCCAGCAGACTGAAAGCTCACATCCATTTCCTCTCTGCCAGAGGAGCAGCTGCTCTGTGCCCAGGTGTGGGTGGGAAGGAGAGGGACAGTGGGCACAGTTTGCAGGTGTCACACTGTGGAGATGCTGCTAGGGAAGAGAATGCTGATGAGAAAGGTTGTGCCTTTTTGTGAGCCACCATCTATCAGCATGAGCTCTATTTTATTTAGTTCTTCCTCTTCCCTCCTATTTCTCAGAGCTGTTTCCAGCACTCAGCATTTCTCTGTGACTGTGATGTATCTAACACCCAGCTCTGTTCCTGGAATTATTCCACTAATGCAGGAGAACTTGTTTATCACCTGTGTGATCAGGTGGATTGCTTAGATCAAAATTGGCAAGAAACTTAATGCTAGTAACCTTTCATGTTGCTAAATAGAACAGACAAATTTACCTGCACAATGAGTGTGCACTTAATAATCTTTGTGCTTCTTTATGTGTTTTTAACTGCTGTACTTCAGTGGCTTTAAAAATCTTCTATGCTGCAGTTCAACTTCTTGCTTTATATCCAGTGTATTTTTATTCTTAATTCCTTCACTTCTTCCAAAAGCTTTGTGTCACTAGGGTGGACATTGGCAGAGAAATCTGTCTTTGAGCAACAGCAGTGTCTG
Organism: Molothrus ater; assembly: GCF_012460135.2. Taxonomy (NCBI): domain Eukaryota; kingdom Metazoa; phylum Chordata; class Aves; order Passeriformes; family Icteridae; genus Molothrus; species Molothrus ater. The sequence continues at coordinate 4,422,837 of NC_050490.2, forward strand.
AAAAATAGGAGGTTTTCTTCTCTAGTGTCAAAATCCCCTGTTCTTTCAAAATCAGACTGTAGGACATGTTGTGAGGGAATAGTTATTTTTAATAAACAGTTGTACTTCTGTGAGAAGCATTATCTAATCAATAGTCTTTATTGACTAGAATCAATATTATTTAATAATGTTCCCTATTGGGTCAAGTTAGGGTGGTCTAGTCAAGTCTGGCAAACTTAAAGCCAGTGGTGTTCCCTTCTCCAGGAGCTCTGTCCTTAGAGCCATCTCTGCCAAGTGCACTTGAGGAGCAGCTGCTGGGACAGTGATCTCAGGAGGGTTGGTGTAGGCAGGGCAGGAACAGGGGATCATTTGTTGTTGTCTGAAGGCAATTGCTTCCCCATGTCTTTTCAGCACAGGATAAAACTGCAGTTCTTCTGGTTTTGACAAGAGGTTTCTCCTGCTTCATAGGAGTGGAGGAAAACAGAGAGAAAATTAGAGGGGAAAGAAAGGGAGATGATTACAATGGACCTTTGTGTCCACAAAGAGAGTTGATCTCACCTAAGTCAGCAGAATATGGTGGTTGAGAAGGGCTAAAGTCTGAGAAGCTGGATGTTTGTGGTAGAAAAGGAAAGTAGGTAAAGTGAGGTGATATCAGCAAAGTGACATGGAAAAATACATCTGTGCATGGTTTAAGTGGAGTTGATACGGATCAAGGTGTGAGAGAACCTGCTGTGGACAGAGAGATCTTGGTACAAGGGTGAAGAGCAGATTTTTTGGACATATGTTTCCAAGCTATTAGCAATTCAAAGAAGGAAGTTCAGCAGTTGTGATCTGAGGATCAGCAATGATGATCTGGTTAATCCTAATAAAAAAGAAGGGAGTTTTCAGTTTTTAAAAAAAGTCACTACATGGTTTTCTCTGTATTGAATTTGATTGAGTCCTGAGGAGATTTTTTGATCCTGATCCTTCTATACTGATAGAAGGTTGTTAATATTCTATTAGTCCCTGAGCTGTTGCATATATGTATTTATAAGAGGGGAACAAAGCCCAACAATTGGCCAGTGGTTGCTATGATGTGTGAATTGCTATAAAACATTATCTGGGTAACATCATTGTCTTCTTGAATTAGTGTGTTCTACAGAGTTTACCTCTTCATGCTAAAAAGAAATTGTGTTGTTGCAGAGCTATCAAGATTATTATAAATCATCTAACTATGGCAAAATTCCATTGTCCTCCTAGCAGTATGCTAAAATAAACATTTACACTCATCTTTCTTGTACAATATAATACAAATTACCCTACAACTCTCAGATCTCATAACAAAAACTACTGATGGTCCAGAGAGCCAGATCTGAGATTATTGTAATTGAAATTGTTTTATTGAACCCTTTTAGAAGGAGTATTTAAGTGATCACAACCTGCTTTTTGAGTGGTTTGATAGCAGAGGAGCAATAATTACTTCTTTTGCAAAGTTACCAAAACTGTTGTGGAACTGTTTTTTGTAATACACTTTTTCCTCTGATTGTAGTTACGTGGTGAACATAGGACTGGTGGACAAGCTGTGCTGCTGTTTCCTGTCTGTGCAAGGCCCTGTGGATGAGAACCCCAGTGTAGCAAGTTTCCTGCAGAGTGCCACAGCAGTGCTCCATGGGATGTGCCAGCTGTGCCAGGCTCTCAGTGGAAGGTGGGTGCACTCTAATGGGATGTGCCAGCTGTGCTGGGCTCTCAGTGGAAGGTGGGTGCACTCTAATGGGATGTGCCAGGCTCTCAGTGGAAGGTGGGTGCACTCTAATGGGATGTGCCAGGCTCTCAGTGGAAGGTGGGTGCACTCTAATGGGATGTGCCAGCTGTGCCTGGCTCTCAGTGGAAGGTGGGTGCACTCTAATGGGATGTGCCAGGCTCTCAGTGGAAGGTGGGTGCACTCTAATGGGATGTGCCAGGCTCTCAGTGGAAGGTGGGTGCTCTGTCTCTGGCAGCTCAGAGCGTGGTGCTCAGGCAGGGGCCTCCTGCTGAGGCTGCCAGCCTGAACTGTGAGACCCACAGGGCCAGAGACAGTGCTGGAGATCGCCTCTGTTCAGCCTCTTACCAGCAATCTGTAATGAGTTATTTGCACTGAACCTGCTTCCTCTGAGCCACCTATCAGAATTGCAAACTTTGCCTCCTTTACTCATCATTCCCCACTGCCTTTTATCACTGATAGTTTGAATCTTCAGTCTCAAAGACTTCAAGAGGAATTCATTATGGGTTAAAATCAACTGTTAATTGATTTGTCTCTATGATTTGTCTCTAGAGCAGCCAATTCAGCTCTTGCTCTTTGAAATACCACTGTCAGTAAGGGAACTCTATTTTCCATAAAGAAAGCTATTACTAGATTTGTCAGGGAATTTTCTAATGCAAAATGCTTGTTGTTGTAACCTAACCAAGGCTGTGGGACGTGTGCATGAGGGTTTGTGCCTGCCAGCAAATCTGGACTTCTGTGGTCTGCAGTGTAGGACAGCTTGACACTCATGTGAGAGTCAAAATTTCAGAGCTTTGGGCTGCACTTCCTAGAACCTACCACACCATTACTGTTACACATTTCAGGAAAAAATCAAGGCTGGCAGAACTTCACAATGCATTCCTGAAGGGTAAAATGATGCTAGGATTGAAAAAGTAGAGCTAATAAAACATAGGATAAGAAACAAAGCTTTAGGTAAGAGCTGTTGCTGGTAGCCAGGGACACAAACACATGGAAAAAGAACTACAAGAAATATGAGCCCAAAGAGACCATCCCAACTTACTGAAATTTCCCTTTCTGAAAACTGCCAACTTGGCATTTTAAACTCCAGCAGAGCACTGCCAGAAGTCAAATACTCACTAAATAAAATAATAAAAATATCACCCTTCTGTTAGTGGAATAATAGTTCTAGCTCAGAGTGAGTAATACAATATTTGCAATTTCTGTAGCAGGCACACACTTCATCAAAATATTAGAGATCTTTGCACCCCAAAATAGTACAGCACTGCAGACATACATCCATCAAGAGCATCTGTTCTTTGCAGCACCAGGATAATTTTGGGGGATTGAGTGTTTTTCTTCACAGTTACACCAAGAAGTATCTGATCCTACCACATCCATAAACAGCAATGCTCTGGATTTTATCCAAAGGTGCTGGTTGTTCCTGATTCCAGGTTACATCGTTCATTTGAGCATGAGAAGAAATGAGAGGAATGAACCTGGAGATTTCAAAACTGTTGTCTTTCACTTCAAGATCAAAAGCCTTGAAGTAACTGATTAGAAGGGCAATTTAAATCACATGTCTTTCATCACCTGAGCCCCTGTCATTTAAGCAGTGTATGCAGAGTGTAATTCTGTCTTGTTACAGCAGTCCTCAGTGCTGGAGGTGATTTAAGTGGAAAAAGGTACTGCCAAACACAGATTAAGGTGGCAGGAACAGAGCTCAAATTTATTGAATTGTTAAATATGTCACACTACAGTAATACATGATGTGTGAGACCTGTTTGCAGCACAAAAGGCAGCCCCTCTGTGAGAAGGACAGATGCCTCTTTCATTCCTGGTGAATGGGGTGGGGGCACTGCAGCCTTTGCAGTGAGCTTTTGTCACTCAGCTCAGCTGATCCAGCCTTGAGCACCAAAGCAGCCTGCCTGTCACAGCCCTCTGTGCATCCCAGCCCTTGATCAGCCAAGGGCTGAGCTTGTTACTGAGGTTTGAGGAGCCCAGCAAGTATTTCAAGTATTTCACTGCAGCATGAAAAGAAGTTTTGCCAAAATAATGGCAGGCTTTCACCATTGTTGCAAGAGCAATTTTGAAATGTTCTTTTCATATATCCTCCTATATAAGATGGTTCCAGGTTGGAAATTTCTTTATGCTCCTCATTGGTAACCAGAGGATGGGGATATAAAATTAATCTGGTTTTTTGTTTTTCAGTGGAGCTTTTCAGGCTGTTACCTGTCACACAGGAAGGTGTCATTCCATATGAAATCCCTGTGGTGTTGCTGTCTGGCTGTGTGCAGATCTCAGCACTCAGCAGTGAGTGGCACAGTGGGAAGCTGACACAGGACAGTAAATACTGGGTGGGGTACCAGGACCACCCCAGGGCTCAAACCAGCCCAGCACAACTGGGAAATCCCCTATGAGCTGTGGGATCCTTCTCCTGTGCATTCAGATCCCACCAGGTTGTTGGGAACTGTACTGCAGCTGTAATTGCCATATCCCCAGAGGGCCAGAAATTCTTGTTCAAAACTCAGGTTTGAAACAATTAAAAGATCGAGTCCTGTGGGTACAAAGTATGTTGGGCCATTTCTGGAGCTCTGAGGTAGGAAGAGCTGTCAATCTGACTTTCCTGCCTTCCTCAAAAGCACATCTCATGAAACTCCAAATTCAGCAGAGTATTTCTAAACCAAGCTCTGGATTGACACCCAGTGTGTATTTGGACAGTTCCTTCATGGAAAGAATTCTGCAGGCAGTGAAGAGATCTCAGCCAGGTCCCTCTCTGCATGTGCCTCTACATCAGGCAAGGTGTCACAAAAATAGTGATTATTAGAGAATAGCCTCAAATTATATATATATATATATATATATAAATATAAATCAACATTATGTTTTAAATGAGGTCTGTGGTTGATATAATGTAGATGGTAAAATTTTAAGACATGAATTAAGAGACTTCTTTTATTACTGTGGTAGACTTGTAGGGGAAAAAAAGTCCAAAATCATAGAGTTAGATACAGTAAAGAAAAGTCTTACTAATGTAGAAGCATAAATTGGAGGATTTTCAATTTTAAAATCATAAAATGTTATTGAAATAAGGGAATATATTCTGAACATATGTTATAAACATACCCTATTATAAGAGAGGGATTTTCTTTCCATTAATGATCAAGGTCTTTAAAAAAGATTTAACTTTGATATTGATCTTACTTTTCAAATTATCATTTTTGATACTGGCTAATAAATGCTTAATTGATTCTTTTAATTGAAATTTTGCTGTGGATGGAATAGCACATTTTCCAAACACGGTGGAATACACATAAAAGAACAATTGTTGAAAACCTTAATAACTTGTTATCCTGTTTCAAGCTTGTTTTGATACTTTTTGTCCTCTTCTCTTACACAGAGAGAATCATTGTGGGTGGCTTGAGACCTCCAACTGGAAGTCCCATTTTTCTGATGCTGTTTTGCATCTATAGCTAACAGTGGAGGTGAGAGCTCCTTCCTCCCTGATGAGTTTTTTTAAAAAAAGCGTATGAGAGCTGAAAAGAGGACATTGTCCCTTATTGTTTGTAGGGAGAAATCAGAAAATGCAACAGGTCTGAATATTGAGCTCTCTCTGCTGAGCAGGTGAACCTGGCATTTGATACTTAGACTTGAAAATTGTGACCCTGGTAATGCTTAACTGACTTTTGCTCACCATTAGGAGTAACAGTAGCCAGAATTGAGAACAGAGACATTTTTATTAACCTGAAATAAATCAAAATATTAAATACACTTTGTATGGAATAACAATGCTGTGTGGCCATATAGACCTCTTGGAATCTGTGTGGAATTGCAGATGTCCAGTAGCAATGTTCAAGATGACAGCCCTGTTTTCCAAGTGTATCACTGGAAGTATGAGAGATTCAAGGCCTCTTTTGAGCCCTCAGGTCCTGACTACACATCTGGAATGTGCTTGGCTTGTACCCACAGGACAGAAAACAATGAGCAGCCTGGAATGCAAGGAGCATTAATGAAGGCATGGGCCTCCCTGCAGCCTCAGCTCAACCTTCCCTAAGAGCAGGGGGAGCACTGAGTGAGCATCTCCATGGCAGGTCCTTAATCAGGACAGCAAAGGTTCTGCTTGTGTTCCTGTCTTCTCCTGTACTGCCCAGAGTTCATCCAGCCTAGATCCCCCTTTCCCTAATTCTCTGGACCTAAGGCTGCTGTCCCAGAAGTTGTTGCTCTGTGGAGGGCTGGAGTTAATGCCTTGTTTCACTTTTGCCCATGAGTGTGAGTGAATGAAGTCCCCCTGGCCCAGAGTTAGTGCAGGGAGCAGGGGGAAGCAGGGCAGCACTGCAGGGTGAGGGTCAGTCACTGGGGCAGCACAGCAGAGAGCAATAACACAGATCCAAGGGGGATACTGCATTGTGCATCAGGGAGTATTGCAAATAATAGTCTCTCAAATTATGTAGGTCCTTGGGAGCACCAGCTGTTCAAAATTTTTGCTGTTTTCTCTATTTAAAAATTGCCTTCAAGCTTTCTCATTACCCCTGGAAAAGACAGTGCCAGAGCAGTGCAGTAATGAAATAGCTGCTGTTCTATCCCAGAGCAGTGGTGGGGTGTATAAATGTGTGTCAGCAGCTAATGAAGCTGTGGTTCCCAGCTGCAGAGGCAGAAAGCTGCAGATGCAGGTCAGGCCCAGGGAAACCCTGCCTGTCCTGCCCCAGATGCACAAGGGGAAGTGGCCTGGGCTCACTTTTATTGCAGTCATTAAGATAATGTCTGTTTTGGCTGCTGCATGGGGAATCAGATGTAAGCCTGTCTGAGCCTTGGTTTTGCTGTTAAACTCACTCTAACTTGGGTCTGAAGTTACTGGAAGGCTTCAGTTCATCACCTCTGTGCAGCACTGCAGTCAGTGGGAATTGCAGCAAGGTCTGACAGGTGCTAAATACTTCCTTGTTCTTCTTTTATTATTATATTATTTGGCCTCTTTATTTTGACATCTCTTTCTAAATAAAATAATTTAGAAGCAAAAAGTACCGATGATAGTTTTTAAATCCTAATAATAAAAAACCCCAACAGATTATATTCTAAGCCTCTTGGAAAGTCATGTTTTCATTTCACTCAGTGTTTTTAATCAGGAGTATATATTTCAAATATACAAACATTATAATGTATACCCTTAGAGGGGCTTGTCTGCTTGTTAGCTCAGCCAGTTTTCAAAACAATATATTTTCAGATATAAACAGTTTGCTCATATTGAAGCTTGGAGAAATTGTAGTTTTATACTTGTTCTGCAGAGTATGCTGTTTCTTATCAAGCTGTATTGAATTCCTGTTTTTAATAAATAGTGGTGTATTTTAAGCAACAAAGTAACACTGCTTAGTATCTTTCTTTCTTTCTTGTGATGGATATATCCATATTTTTTAATTCTTAAACTCTTTTTGTATGTCATAGATCACATACCAATTCCTGAAAGCCCTTGATGGCCAAGCTGAAAATCACAGTGGCAGCCCATAATGAAAATTTGTGCATTTCATTAAACCCTTTTTTTTTTTAAGATAGTGCAGGTTGTTTGACCATAATATAAATATTTGTCTGTTCTTCTGTATTTATATTTAAGACATAATTATTGTGACTGTTAAAGTCACAATAATTATGAAAGCTTGTTTGTTTTCCCAGCTCTGTCAACCAGTGTTAAAAATCCAGTGGGTCTTGCTTCCCTGCAGGGATTAATAGAAGAGGTTTTGTCCATAGTGACTATTTTACTTTTGCAGCTGTTAGAGACCAAATTCCTTTAAATAGGAGAATTAAGAGGAATTGCAGCTCTAGGAATCTGATCTCTTAACTTCAGTTATGTAAAGTCTGATTTTCTGGTGTGACATTGTTGTCTTATGTTATGAAGGTTTTGGGGGTTTTTACTTCAGTCTGTCCCAACAGAACTGAATTTTCATTGGGCTCATGTTTTGAGGTGAACTAAAAATCTGCTAAATGTATGAAACCCAGTGTGGTGCAGACTTGACAAAAATCACTCAGCAGTAGAGGCAGAGGTTCATGCTTTATTTTACATCATTTCATTTAGGTTTTTTTCATTCTAAAGCCCATAGCAAGTACAAGTAACTTCTTTTACCTTTTTATTGTAAACATTTAGGATTAAAGTGGTGGAACCAACAGTTCAACAGGAGCCAGTGTTCTGTTCACATGCACATTAGCTGTAGTACAGGCAACATCCAAAATAAATTTTTTCTGGCATTTCCTTCAATCCATCAAATGTAGCAGACAGATTTTTAATTTCTCTTTAACAGTTTTGTTCTGTACGAACTTCAAAATTTTTCATCTTTTGTGTGAAAAAACTAATGCTTGCATTTAGTTATTTTACAATTGACTTTTTAATGTATATTTTGATTCATTCTCTGCCCCAGAGCAGCACAAAATGGTAAAAGGATTTCATCCAGCAATGTAAGCTTTCTCATATGGAATTGTTTAAAAATAATGATGGAGTGAGAGTTGAAAGCAAGCTAACTTTAACCTTTGGTAAAATTGGTCAATCTTCTGATTGCACAGAGTCAGAAAAAATTCTGTGAGGTATCATATGCAGTAATTAATTTGGGGTTATCATTTGACTGTGAGTGTACTTTTCTGTTTTGTACAGCTGAAAAAGCTAAGAGTGAAGTTAGGAAATCCTGGTTGGCAGGAGGAGCTGTGCTCTCATGTGATCCTGTGGCAATAAACATTCTAGTTAGTCCAGTGTAACTAAGTGATGGTTAGCACATTTTGGCTACTGCATCCTGCAGGATAAATCCTGGGATACCAGGGAGCCCAGACAGAGCAGAGCTGTGCTCAGGGTGGTCCCAGAGCTGCCAGCTCTCCCTCCTCAGGCCTGTGCCTCCCTCCCTGCCAGGCTGATGTGCCAGCACACCTGGAACTTTGCAGCAGGGATCTCCAAAGGCACAGCTGGCACAGGCAGGTGATGGCTCTGGGAGTGTCTCTGCTGACTCCATTCACACACACTCACTTAGAGACCACAGAGCTTCAAAATGAAGATTTGGGGCATGGATTCCAGGCACAAGGAAAGCAAAGCCCTGCCATAAATTGTTGTGCAGCATAGCCCCACCCAAACACACTTAGAACTCTAGGGGTTTTTTTCCACTTTTTATTCTTTGTGGAGTAAATCTTAGGGTCTTAAGGAGAGCAGACACAACTGTGTTGCTTTTTTTCTTACTGTGTGTTTTACTAAAGATCTGATTTTTGTGTCACAGGCTTGTGGACTACTCATGCAGTGTGGGGTGGTTTTTGTGCCTCAAAGCTTCAGGTGTCCCTGGAGTGGGTCTGGGACATTGGTCCTGGGGGTAGCAGCAGAGGGTACAGCACTGAACAGCTTTTTCAGCAGCACTGAATATTCACAGACTGTAAATAGAAATAACTCAGAAATTGTACCCATTAGTGCTAATTTCAGATGAGAGCACTGCTTACCTCATCTGGTAAGGTAAAGGTAAAGAGGGGACAGTGGTGGAAACAGATGGGTGCCAGTAGAGCAGGTTGTGTACAGCCCAAATACTGCCCTGTCATACTCAGCTGAGCCCAGGGCTGCTCTGGGACCTGGGGAAAACAGGTTCCTCATCCTGCTCTGCCTCTTTCCCTCCCTGAGGTCCAAGGAAGGGATGGAGTGCTGCTGACAGACAGAAATTCTTGTGGGCAGACATTGGTTTGGGTAAGGTGGTGCTTTCTTGCCTGCTTTATTTGCTTCACTAGGAAAAGTGAAAAGGACAGAACAAGATGATGGTTGCCAAAACGTGGTCGTTGCTGAGCTCATGGTTTAGTTTCTCTGTTGAAGAAGTCTGTCTGCAATTGTAAAAAGCAGGATTAGTCAGCCTGCCTAGAATCTGTGTTGGAAATGTCACTGGAGCCAGTGTTTGTAGCAGAGGAGTGCAGGGTGCTCCTGGTACAGATACAGAGAGATTATTGAGAGCTGCTCTAGTCAAGGGAAATCCTTCTGATTCTGCTCAACAGGAATATTCTGAGCCCTGTGAGTGTCTGGTCTTTGCTTTCTTAAACTGAGGTCTTCAAACTTACAGATTATTTTAGAAAATGGTTCTGATTTTCACTTCCATTTCCTTTGCTTTTAGTAGTTATAAAAGGGGAAAATACCCTCATTTAAGTTGTCCTTTTATAATGTTTTCTCATATAGTCTGTCATATTTTCTTTTAATTATAGCAAGGAATCATATATACACTCAATCTGTGTAGTCTCTTTTGATATTGACACTTCCTTTCTTTTTTTCCTTTTTTTTTCTTTTTTTTAAGATGGAAATATAGTAGATGAGGTAAAAACCAGTCCTTGATGTAGCATATTTTCATTGTTACTGTTTGCTGTGTTTTATTATTTTAGTGTTTCCTTTGATTACCAGTATTGACAAAATATGTTTCCAAAATGAAATTCAGGTAATTTATGTTATTGGTTTGAAATAGAATTCAGAGAATATAAAACTTGCTGAATTATTTTGAGGCTTCACTTTGGGGTTGCCTACCCTGCACATATTATTTAGCCTCCAGGGTAGTGATACTCTTAGTCTTCCTTAGTAGTTGTCCTGCATCATCCTCTGGATTATTAATAACGTGAAAAAACATGAGTAGTAAAAATCGTGAAGGATTATGTGAAGTATTTTTGGAAGTCTGGATGTGAGAATGGAAAGGGCAGTCCTGAGTTATTTGCCTATCTGTGCTGATATCCAAGATAACCAAAAACCTTCTCCATTATTTTATGTGCACACCCAGAAGGTGGCAAAGGGACCCAGTCTGTGTGCATGAGCTGTGCTGGTTTGTGCTTCCCTGTGCTTTGCTGCCCTGCTGCACTCTCCCATAACAGCATCTGCCTGAAGTAAGGAGCAGTGTGTTTTCCTACTGCTCCACACTTCATTCTTGAATTCCTGCAGACCCGTTTGATTAAGATCGTCTGTTCCCAGTAACTTATTTCGCTACTTAGGTAGGCAGTTTGTTCCAGTGCCTGCAGCCCATCACTGTGAGAGGAGAGGCTCCAGGGAGTTCTCCCACTGCTGCTGGCTGCTATTGCAAGCAGCAAAGGTGAGAGCAGGCTGCTGACCCGAAGCAGGGCTTGCATGCAGCCCCTCCGTGCTCCCAGTGTCCCCAGGCTGGGCGCTGGCAGGATGTGAAGCAGGATCCCGAACGATACAGCTGCACTGCAATTAGAGAGAGCATGAGACGGTGCCGCAATCATTGCAAGTGTTTTCTGGAAGTGCTGTGGTTTCGGGGCACTTGCAGGATCAGGCTTGCCCTGGCTCCCAGCTCAGTGTGTCACCTGGCTGTTCCCTGGCAGGTGCTGCAGCGTGTTTGACAGCGGGCGGCAGGAGCCCACGGGGCTGAGCGCGGCTCTGCAGGCCACGGACCTGGTGGGGGTGCTGCACATGCTCTACTGCGTCCTGTTCCACGGCACCAGCTCCGACCCCAGCACTGCCAGCCCCAAGGACAGCTACGCTGCCAGCACCGTGCAGGTGGCCATCCAGAGCTTACGGTTCTTCAATAGCTTTGCTGTTCTTGACCTGCCTGCCTTCCAGGTAACGGGTGTTTTAAAACTTTTCGTAGTGGGATGATGTTAATTATTGATTATAGCTTTGGACTAAGTTTTGTCTTTAAGATCTTAGTTACTGAAGGAGTTTTTAAATGTTAGATTTTGGGCATGAAATTTCTAACTGTTGTTATGTCTGCCATATAGCTGTGGCTGATGACTTTAACCAAAAAGTGAAAATTTAGAATACTGAATCAAATCCATTATGTTTTCCAACTTATTTTTTACTTGTTTCTAGCATAATGCTTTTTATATTTATTAAGCCCCAAAAGTGTAAAAAGAAAAATCTTAGTCCAAAGGATGAAATAACAGTTTATTTTATGTGAAAGGATTTGCTTGTATTATAACCACATATTATATTTTCCAGTGCTTTCGGGGGCCAATTGATTTAAGATTGTGCAGCTGAAACTGATAATCACTTGATATAATTTCCTTAGCAAGTAAAATTTTGTTGACCAAAAATTGGAAAATATGTTTTCATAATTTTTATTAAACTAAAAATAAAATTGAGTCCTGAGAAGGACTATTTACCTTTGTCTATGAACAGAGTTCAAGGGTAAATGAATGATTTTGCCATACAAATAGTGGTATATTTCTCAGGTAAGTTAGTAAAGTTGTATTGTTAATATCAAACTTGTCAGAAGGCATTGCTTTGAAAACACATTTAGCAGCATCAATCTTACACAATTCAACAGAACAGTTTTCTTTTCCATTTAATGTGTAATTTGTAGTGTGCTGTACCACACTCTCCGTCTGAAGTGCATTAAACTCAGCAAGAGCTTTTCACAAGTGAAGAATTTAGTGTGGCTCCTTCAGCTGGTGTTTCTTGCCATGGACTTTCAGTACGTTTGGTATCATCTGTAACAGCATCAAGACTTGTGTGTGCAGCAGAGTTCAGCTGCAGCACCAGTCCAGTCAGGGTTTGTTGCAGGGACAGAAGCAGGATATTGACTGGAGTTTGATTGCACACACTACTGACTCCATTTCTTTCTGTCAGTCAAGGCAGTTCCCTCCTGACCTTGGTTCAGCACTCTGGGTCTGTGACAGACTGGCTGTCTGTGTGCTGCTGTAGGTGTTACAGGTGTATGCCAGAGTCAGCCTTGACTGGAACAGGTACACTTGGCAGGGGAGCTGTAGCAGATCCCACTGGCTGGAGGGCTGCTCCCTGCTATCCCAAGAAACCACTGGTGTTTTAAAACACCAGCTCCTGCTTACCCTGTCTGTATTTACCCTCTACCCACGCTGTTACATCCCAGCATTTGTAATAAACAGTCAGCATTAACCTCCAAACCCCATGGTCTGTGTTAGTCTGTTCTACCCAAAATGGTTCAAGTCAGTAACTCTTGCATGAAGAACCCCAGCAGTGGGAGCTGCTTCTCTCAGTTCAGGGGCACAGGGCTCTGCTCAGGAGGTGTCCAGCTGTTTGCTGGACTGTGGGGATGCTGTTGTGTGTGATGGACAGGCACCCTGAGGTGTCCAGCTGTTTGCTGGACTGTGGGGATGCTGTTGTGTGTGATGGACAGGCACCCTGGGCTAGCTCAGCAGCTCTCCCTTCCGTGCATTAATGGGATTTGTTTCTGTACTGTTTAAAATAACATCCACCTGAGGCAGTTTGCTGGACACTGACCCCATGGGCCATGGCAGGCTGGCAGACAGAAGAGGGAAGAGCCTCCTGTGTGATCATTATCTCTAAGGAATAGTTTTATCACAAATTGGTAGGACTGTGGAATAGGAGTTCTGATTAGCAAAAGAGGTCTGGTATTCTCGAGTTTGTATTAGCACAGATGGCTCATGGGTATATATTTCATTTAATTTGACAGTATAAACAATTGAAAGATGGTAGTGAGAAACAGTACAGGGTCCTGAGCTGATATTAATTCTGGCTAAAAAGGAAGCATAGTTTCCTTGAAAAATTAGTTTAACTTTTATACACAAACTCAGGTGCCCTTTGACCTGTTGTTATCAGAGGAGGTCAAACCCAGAGCACTGGGTCACAGCATGCACAGGCAGCACTAATTAAATAAGGATGGACCTGAGAACATGGCATTCACATGACATAAAGCAGTAAATGGTGGCTGTATTGGGCATTAAATTTTGAAAATACACTGACTTACCAGAATGCTATTGAAGTTCAAGATCGAAAGCATCCACAGCTGAGCCTGCTTCCACTGTCAAGGATGATCCTGCTTTTCTGGGTGTATTTGGAATTCAGCAGGACTAAACTATGCCACAGCCTGGGATTTATGTATATATATTTACCACAGGCTACAAGGTAGAAAATGAAGAAAACTCTGAAATGAAAGAGATTTTCTCAGGCCTGCATTGCTGTTTCATTAGAGCTAGGAGACTGTCATGCTCATTCCTTGTGCTTTAGTTTTCCCCTTTGACCCTGTGTCGCTCTGTCTGCTTGACATGTTTATTAAATAGAGGCTGTAGGCTGCACAGATAAAATCTAATTCTGAAGCTCCACGTTACAGCTATTTGCCTACTTTTAAAAAACATCCCAAGAAGCTTTGCAGCTGACTGTTCTCTCCTTTTGGATGTTTCTAACTTTTTGTAATGTTTGAAAAGTCATTATTTGTTATTAATCATTTTATTCCATTCAGAGCGTGAGTTATTAATGAGAAATGCATTTTGCTCTGTTGCAAAAATGAAGATGGTTTGGTTTCTTTTGCTTATTTCTAAGAGATATTACTAAATATTCCTGGATCATGTAATGTATGTCAAATGAAATTGTCAACCTAATGCTACACTGAATGTCAGATAAGCAGAATCGAGTTTTTTCTGTGTCCCTTGAAAATTTGAATTTATTCTTGCTTCTGTGGCTTTTAATATTATATTCCAGTTGTGAACAGTAAGCAGCTGAAAAAAGAAATCTGATTGTGGCCTTTCACAAGGAAGAACATAGTCTGTACTTTGCAAAAACACCCCAGAAGGGTGCAGTTGGTGTGTATGCAATTCACACAAGTTCTAGAACATGCTGCTGGAGTGTGATTTCTGTTTCTTGGTGTTTTTCAGTCGATTGTGGGAGCTGAGGGGCTGTCCCTGGCCTTCAGGCACATTATCAGCTCCCTGCTGTGGTACTGCTCTCAGCATACCTGTGAAGGATTGCTGCACGAAGTCATCATTTGTGTGGGCTACTTCACTGTAAACAACCCAGATAACCAGGTAAGGCAAATGGAAAAGGGGCTCAGAAGTTATCAAGGGCACATTTAGTCATGGATCTCTCATTTAGTCAGGAAATTCATCCCCTCAGCATTGCTTTTGAAGCACTTGGGATTCTGTGAGCACAAACGGATGTGTTTGCTAAAGAGAAACTGAAGTTGTTGTTAAGACAAAGACATTGATTTTGTGTGTCCATAAGCAAACTCCATTTGTAGTTCCTCTGCTGCCATTGCATTGATTTGAACTGGCCTTGCACCCTGCCAAGGCACACTTAGCCACTGATATTTTTAATTCTAAGTTAGCTTCACATCAGCTTAATCAGATGGTTGTGGTACCCAAGTTAAACCTTTTTAAAACCAACTAAGCTACTCTCCCATGAAGACTTGACCTTGGATGCCAATGTAGCTGTCTCCCTGCTTGCCAGTGCTCAGGTCTAAGCCATTCTTCTCCATGAATCTTTTCAGTCATAAACTAAATGCCCTATTCAAGAAACAGTGAAAATTCCCCTTTAGCTTCCTTAATTGTTGTCCACTTTTGCCACTGGACTCCGTGACCTCTCTTACTGGCTTATAAAGTAAAACAGACACAAAACTCAAAAAATATTTCAAATTTATTGGTCTTAAAAATCTCATGGTTTCCTCAGCTTATCTGTAACATCTCAGGGTGTATTGGGCAGGGCTTGGCACTGGCTCTTGGAATATGAGAAGCTGACTCTGAGTGTGTAGGTACTGCATTACAGTGCCCATGTGTTGGGTATGATTCAGGTGAATGCTGCATTTTGGGAAGGTACTCACTGTGTTCTCTCTGTGTGCTCGTTCCCTGTTCTGCTCAGCTTTTGGGATAGGGGTTCAGGGTGAGGAGCTCAGTGCCCTCAGTTCAGCTGATGAACTGGAGGAAGTGTTAAACTTGTCAGGAAAGATTTTAGAGAAAAGCTGCTCTATAACATTCTTACAGTTATTGGCTGTAATTGGAACACTGTAATATCTTAAAGCTGACAGTGCTGTCACAAGTATTATATAATTATACAGTGATGCTTCTGTGGGATTGGCCACAGCTGGAGGGAGGATGCTGCAGCCTCCCTACCCTGTGTGACCAAAATCCCACTCGGGATCTGGATCTGCCTGTTGGCAGCACTTCAGAGCGGTCATTTTTAACCCTGTGTGGTGCTGATGCCATTTTGAGTCCCTCTGCTGCCCCAGGGTCGAGCTGGCCCCAGCAGTGACAGCAAACCCTGTCATCTTCTCTCTGCAGCTCAAGGATTTCTGTTCTGGAACAAAGTCCAAACAGATGGGATTCATTGCATGCAGGACTTGGCACTGCAGGAGCAGTGCAGCAGAGAGGTTTCCTGCAGCACAGGGGCTTCCTGCAGCTCAGGGGGTTCCTGCAGCACAGGGCTCCTGCAGCACAGGGGTTCCTGCAGCACAGGGTTCCTGCAGCTCAGGGGGTTCCTGCAGTACAGGGCTCCTGCAGCACAGGGGTTCCTGCAGCACAGGGGTTCCTGCAGCACAGGGGGTTCCTGCAGCACAGGGTTCCTGCAGCTCAGGGGGTTCCTGCAGTACAGGGCTCCTGCAGCACAGGGGTTCCTGCAGCACAGGGGTTCCTGCAGCACAGGGTTCCTGCAGCACAGGGGGTTCCTGCAGCACAGGGCTCATGCAGCACAGGGGTTCCTGCAGCACAGGGGTTCCTGCAGCACAGGGGTTCCTGCAGCACAGGGTTCCTGCAGCACAGGGCTCATGCAGCACAGGGGTTCCTGCAGCACAGGGGTTCCTGCAGCACAGGGCTCCTGCAGCACAGGGGCTCATGCAGCACAGGGCTCATGCAGCACAGGGGTTCCTGCAGCACAGGGGTTCCTGCAGCACAGGGGTTCCTGCAGCACAGGGCTCATGCAGCACAGGGGTTCCTGCAGCACAGGGCTCCTGCAGCACAGGGCTCCTGCAGCACAGGGGCTCATGCAGCACAGGGGCTCATGCAGCACAGGGCTCATGCAGCACAGGGGCTCAAGCAGCACAGGGGCTCCTGCAGCACAGGGGCTCCTGCAGCACAGGGCTCATGCAGCACAGGGGCTCATGCAGCACAGGGCTCATGCAGCACAGGGCTCCTGCAGCACAGGGTTCCTGCAGCACAGGGGATTCCTGCAGCACAGGGCTCCTGCAGCACAGGGCTCCTGCAGCACAGGGGTTCCTGCAGCACAGGGCTCCTGCAGCAGTGCCAGCAGTGCCACCCTGCCATGCCAGCAGTGCCAGCAGGAAGCTCCCTGGGGGGAGCCTTGGGCTGGGCCTGGGCTTTCCAGCTGGATCCTGGAGCCTTCAGCTTGTGCTCCTGGGGCTGAAGATGGCCTCTGCAGCCCTCAGTGTCGGGTTTAGGGTTTCAGGCAGACAGCCCTGCTGTGTCAGTCCTTCTCATACCCTAGAAGCTCTCTTTTAGGGTGCTTTGCTTTGGAGCCACCAATGTCAGATGTCATGACGTGCTTAACTTTTTATGTCATTTCTAATATTCCTCGTTAATGAGATTTTAACTGAGGCAGTTGGGTTTGGCTTTTTTGTTTAAAAAAGCATTTTGAAAAACTGCGGCTTTCCTCACTCAGGTACTTGAAAAATACTGGGAAGGATTTTTAGTGAAAGGAAGTAATTTTTCTTTTACTACCAGGCAAAGCAGTATGACTTGCTTATGGTCATTATTTTAAGGTGCTCTTTGTGTTGTGACTTCTACTAGACAGGCTGCTTTTCATGGAGGGGGAAGTGCTTTCTATTCATTCAGTTATGGTTGAATTTTTTATTATGTTAAGAGCTTCCAATTTTTTCTTCCCTTGTTGATCATCTGGGGAGTCCTACTAAAAATAAAAAATTGGTCTCACAGTGAAAGTTTTCAAATAGTAGGCTTGAAGTCCTGGCAAGTACAGTGTAATAAAAATAGATACACTAGACTTGAGCTATGAAAACAAATTTCTATAAAGCCAGAAAGCTCTATTTAGTATTTGAATCAACTTTAACTGAGTCCATAAATGATGTATTTCAAGGCAGATTCAGGTTCTTCTTGCAGTCAAATACGCATTTGTTTGTAGTTTAAAGTCCTTTCCTCTCTACATTTGTATATTTGTATTTCTTATTACAAACGGAGGTATGTTTTCATTCCTTTCCATATTCAAAACAGAAAAGGACAAACAGTTTGGAGTTTTCAGCATCCCTTTTTGTTGTTCCTTTTTCTATCCACATCAACAGATAAATATCCAAAGCAGCATACTGGAAGAAGGAAAATAAAGCAACTTAAAAAAAAAAAAAAAAAGTGAAGCAGTTCCCCAGTTTGGAGAATAGATAGATTTTTTAAAACAGAAATTTTACGGCCTGTCAACCTCAGCATTGACCTTCTGTAGTAGTACTGTGATTTAAGTAAGTGAACTACTACCACTATGCAGTCAAAATCATAAGAGGGCAATTTCCTAAACATTTCACATTCATAGAACAAAATCTTCCAAGAGCATCATATGCCAGTCATTTAATATAATACAGGGTTGGCTTCATTTGTTATGCTGTCTGTAGAAGTCTTTAGAGTTAACTGAGTAGCAAATGAAGAAGGAATGAGGAAAGTGCTTTTCTCTTGTGCAGCTTGGAGCCTGAGATTTCCCCCCAGCTCCTGCTGGGTCCCACCCAGAGGCTCTGCCTGGGCTCCCACTTGGTGTTTGCACCACGCCTGGCTTTGGGCAGCCCCAAGTGATTCTGTCAGGAGCACTGAGGACAATGGATTCCTGAGGAACACATTCCTGAGTGTTTTGATAGTGCTTGCTCTGTTTATTTTAAAAAGGCTGTGATTTTGCTGACTCTGCCCACATATAATATATTAGTAATATTCCCTTCCTTCGTTCCTATTTTGTTTTAACATTCATAAAGCTTTTCCAGGGCAGCTGCTGTCACTGAAGAAATAAATCAGTTATGGAAGTGCAAACTGCAGAAGGCAAGGAGTGTTTCTTTAATATTTGAAGCTCTGCAAAGCCAGTGGTGAGCCTGAGCTGCCCTGTCTGTTCTGTATCCACACGTGAGCTCTGTTTACTGCAGAGCCAGACAGCCCCTGCTCACAGCCTCACTGGGCATCTGCTCCTCGGGAGGGACCAGCAGGGAAAAGGGATTCTCTTGTTCTGGCCACCATTTAATCTGCTGCTATACAAAAACAGGTCCCATGATACCAAGGATGGACATTAAAACTAAACTGTGTAATAAAAATAATGTCCAATCTTTCAATAGCCAACCCTACTATATCAGACTGTAGAATTACAGTTTCTAATTAAAATAGTCTTGTTAATTTAAATTATCCTTCTGTTTCATTACATTTTTATTCCCTTTTATTGTTTGACTTAATTAGTATAATGAATATAATTATCATGTGCTGTCAACTCACCTTATTTGCATATTATATTGAATAATTGAATGTGGTCCTGTAATTAAATTAACAGGAATGACAGATGATTTGCTTTCTTTCACATTGCTGCATTGGGAATAGAAATCTTTCCATATTCATTGCAGTTAGGGAATATTTTTCATCTGGAAAGTCCTCACAAATCAGATCCTCAGACTCAGGATCTTGCTGATAGGCTCCAAAAGAAGTTGCATTGCTATGCCTTTCTTTAAATAAAAATAGCTTTTGTTCTGCCAGTCTTTGGTACACACTGTATTTAGAATGCTCTAGAAGAATCCCACCAACTTTAAAGGTTTGTAAGATATGAATTGGATGTTTCTAGAAGATACAGTTGCTAGACTGCAAAATAAAATCTCTGCCGAAAGAGTTAGGAAAAAGTGTGTGCAGCTTTTCAGAACTTTGTTATAAAAATAGGCTTGTAGATAGAAGTAAAAAGTTCTCTCAGAAGTTTTTCAAAAATTTACATGCACACTATGTGTCCTTGAAGAAGGAATTTCATTCCCAGAAGTCTTCCAGCTGCATAAGTCTCACTTACTTCTCTGTCCAAACCCTCTGTCCCCAGACATTTGTGTCCTTAACAAGGTCTGTTACTATAAACTCTAAATAATTGAAATGTTAATATCTGATGATCCATATGCTGAAAATAGAAGCACGTGGAATTAGATTTAATAGTATCAGTCACCTACTAGAAATTACTCCTTGCTATACAGGAAAATTTGTTGCAAAACATGTTTCAGGCATCCCTGCTAACTCCAGGTAAAGGAGTAAGGAGCAGTGAGAGTACAGGATATTTTGGGAGGGAATTTCTCCCATGTTAAATATGTAAAATACCACACAGCAGTATCACAGGTAAAAATATAATGTGTAAAGAAATAGAAATACTGTATGGTAGGCATAGTTCTGAAAGGACCTTGAAATTTAGGACTCGCTTGTGGCACTCAAAGCGTGGTAGTTAGTCCCCAATAAAGGTTTCATTCCAAGATTATTTTCCTTTTTTTGTTAAATGATTGCCTTATGGTCATATTTTCTTCTAAGCATTTTTCCTGTGTGGTAAGTCCTTCTTTTGTCATAAAGTAGCAGGAGCCTTTGTCCCACAGTGTGTATCACAAATATCTATCTGTGTATGACACATCCTAGCTGTGGTTATAGGTACTGGGCTGCAAGGAACACTTACAAAGGGATTTAAGATTAAAAGTGACCTTCTGGAGAGAAATTATTTTGTGGTTTTGACAGAGTTAGTACATACTGAGTTTTAGGATGGAGCCAGTTTTCTCTAGTGTTAACAGGAAGGAAGAAAAATACTTCTAAAATGGAAAAATTGTGAAAATAGAAGTCAACAGGAAAACTTGCAAGTTATAAAAATATGTAGAGTTTCCATATGGGTTGTTTACTAGAGGCAATCATTAAGCTTTCATAGTTTATGTTGCTTTTGGGGCTGTGGAGGAACTGGAACAATTTTGATCTGGTAGGTGGACTTTATGAAAATATGGCAAAGAGGCAGGAATTGGTAGTTACCATGCAGTTAACATCCCTATCTGTAAGTAAATAAGATCTAAATTTACTTAATTCTGATTTTATTAGTTTCTTCTCAAACAGGGATTTTTAGGAGTATTGATTTCATGTTGAGGTTACAGGTTTTTTCATTAAAACTTCTTTTAAAAGCCCCACACCCTGATGTTTTAAAGCTTTAGAGGTTTGAACAAGAAATACCTGGTAAATTTTGTGGAATATCTGATTTTGGCAAGTGAGTGATTAATGTGAAGTTGTAGTCTTGACTCACATTTAGAGGCACTTGAGCTTGTGAACAGAAATCCCCTGAGGATTAAAGTGCCCGAGTTAGAGCTGAGTACATTAAGGCAGCTCTGTAATGTATGCCTTGGCTCTCACAGCCTTACATCCTCAGCCACATAAATTCACTTAAGTGAACCAATGTCTTCAGGAGAGATGGCATTCCTGTCTGGGCAGTCAGGCAAAAGTGGGGATGCCTTTTAGGTAATTTGTCAGACACCTTTGTTGTTGTTTGAGCTTCCTGATGAACTTTTTCTTTTAAAGAATGATCTATGACAAAGCAAATCAAGTATGTCAGAAGCATTTGGGACTGCACATTCATGACTGCACATCCTGATTGTATTTCTAACATTCCAAAATACATCCTGGATTTTGGGGGGTTTTTGAGAGGAGGTGGGGAAGGTAATTTAATATGAGCAAAGACTTAACATGAAGTAAAGTGTATTTAGTTTCAGTTCATGATGACTTGCTCGTTCCTGTCTGGAGGAGAAGAGAGAGTGTATGGGAATTAGTGTGAGAAATTAATGCATTTGGATTTATCTTACTGTCTTCCTCTCAAACTGTAAACACGGAAGGATAAACTTATCTCTCATTGTCATAAAAGCCAGTAATTTCATCAGCCTTCAATACAGTCCCTAACTGAGGCTTAGAGAAGAGAGGGAGCTGCTGCTGCCTCCGGACAGCCGCGTTCTAATCTCACTCCTGGGTTAGGATAAAAGGAGTTTGGTGGTCTCGGCTTAATCCCTGGTGGAACTTCGTCCACATGGAGAAAACACCGCAGAGTTTGGCGTAGTCCTGCTCCATCCGCAGTTTGTTCCCGCTCGGAGCTGGGCTCGGACGGAGGCAGAGCTTGCGCAACTCCGCTGCCGCTCCCACCCAGCGCGGCGCTCGCCCTTCGCTTGGGAACCGCTTTTCACACGGACACTTTCAACATTAGAGTCTAAAGCCTGCAAATCTTTAATCAGCCTTGCGAGCTATTGTCTGTCTCGCCTGATGTGTGAGGGAACTCCCTGTGCCTCTCTCATAAAGTCTCGGCTGCCGCGGCCCCGCAGAGCCGCCGTGGCTGTGCCCGGCCCCACGGCGAGGCAGCGGCGGCTGCTCTGTGTCCCGGAGCTGACAGCTCTTCCTCGGATGCTGCTCCGAGGCTGGCAGCCTGCGAGAGCCCCGGAGGAGTCTCTCCAGCCCCTTGGCTCGTGTTCAGCTCCGGTCACACTTGTTTGAAGCGATACTGAAACATAAAGAACAAAATGCATTAATGGAGTACTGTGGAAAATGTTGCTCGTCTTCCTCTCCCCTTAGTAAAGGGTAAATTGGAGCTTGTTTTTCGTGGCAGAAAAGAACATTTTCTTGCTCTCTCTTTGAAGCTTTGTCTCAGACAGCTCTGTAATATGTCCAGTGGCTCAGTGTTTCACAAGCTTTTTAGTTGATGATTGGGTTCTTTGACAAACCCTTTACATTTCTTGTGGAAACCATAAGACAAAACGTGCTAGGAATAATAATTCCAAGACTATATAGCTTACTTGTGAGTAGAGTTCCAGAGTGTGACAGGAAATATTTGCTTTTGAAGAGAGAAAATGCTCTGAGACACACAAGAAGATTTTATGTGTTTTAGACTGTAATGTTGGAATTATTCACACCTTCTGGGGATTTTGACCCAAACTAGCAGTTTCCAAGGGTGCTGGCAGAAACCTCAGCCAACAGTTTGCCTGAACTTCTGTTGACTGGTCCTGTTTCTTCTCTGCCCTTTAAATCATCTTCATTCAGATCAGTTGGATTTCATTCACAGTAAATGACTGCAGAGCCGTGCCCAAAGCAGCAGCCTGAGTTTAAAGGGGTTCATCATCGAGGCTGGGGATGTTATCTGAGTGTGAAGATGATTCTTCAAAAACAGTGCAGGGCTACAAAGGCTAATTCTGATCACTTCAGGGCTCAGAATAACCCCTGAGGATCCGAGATGTGTCGTGATGGATTTTTAATTTTATCTGACAGAAGATAGGTATTTCTCATACATTGGATGTATAATCATACTTTCTGATTTAAAATTATTAGGCCAACACTTGAACATACGAATCTTCTGTTACATTATTGTGGAAACAATGAAGCTTAGAATTTTCTAGAAAGCAGTGAT
The DNA here is from genome assembly GCF_012460135.2 of Molothrus ater. NCBI lineage: Eukaryota > Metazoa > Chordata > Aves > Passeriformes > Icteridae > Molothrus > Molothrus ater. The sequence continues at coordinate 4,445,582 of NC_050490.2, forward strand.
ACCCTTTGGTTTTACAGGGTCCTTAAGTATATCATTAACACAAAGTGTGAGAACAACCTCACATTTAAATATTTATTTTTATGTTAATAAATGCTAAAATGCTGTCACTCCAGAAGTTAGGCTTTTCCTTAATACCTTCTCCTGGTCAGATATTGGATTATTATTTTCTCCTAGAGCTTGGACAAGTATTAAATTCACAAGTAACCTCAATGCATATTAGAATTGCTTCCATTTTCCTTTCATCACATTGTAACGAAGTTTATATTTTACAATATTTGTTTAATATTATTTATTTATTGTTAAATTTAATCTTACATATACTTCATTTATTGTCTTATAACTAAGAGGACATGTTAGTTGTCATTTTGGGCTGCATTTTTTCAAAAGCTTTGTATAATGACCTTTTGCTAGATTTTCCACTAGCATCACTTTTGATAAATATTTTTACATTTCCAGTGCATCATTGTCCTGGTGGTTGGCCCTTGTCCTATCTTAAATGTTCATATGTCTTAGGATAGTTACACAAAAACTGATGCAACAATTTTTTTCTGTGATGTATACACAGAGCACCCTTGAATCTGCTTAAACCATAGAGCTCTAAAAGGACAATGCTTAGAATGTGCTTTATAGGAAGGCTGATGTTATTCCTGAACCACTCTTATCTTCCCTCTGAAGACTTACATGTGACACTAAGAAAATAAACACTGGAATTTTTCAAATAGACAAAATTCTTATTTCTAAATTTCAGTGTAGCATTCTGGAACTTTCTTTTTGCATGGAAATAGTGCTGTGATTCCTGAGAAATGCCAGGAGGAATTTAGAACATTCTTTGCTCAGAGCTTTGCCAATAGTGGAGTTTGCAAAATGGAAAGAAAAGAGCTTGACCTTAAAACAGAAGAAGAGCCTAAGTGGTGACATATTCTGCTGATTAAATACTAGCAGTATGAGATCTGTTTATATAGAAGCAAAGAAATAATGCAGATCTAGCTTTGAAGAGAAACTCTGCACTACTAATATAAAGACTTATTTCTTTTACAAAGTTGTAAATAGCCTAACATCAAACAAAAGGATTTAACTGCTTGATAGAATACTGGTACAGGAATTAGATGCACAGTTCCTGTTCAATGAAGTTATTACTTGTTAGTACAAATTAGAATTGGCATTTGTATAAATGAAAAATCCATGGATTAGAAATATTAGTGGTTCCCATAGGGAGTACCATTTGAAGATGCTAATGTTTGTCATGGCCATGTTGAAGTTTGGCAGCACAGGTCATCTGAGATGGCAGAGAAGGCAGGGAGTGCCTCTCAGAGAACCACTCACTTTTTAAACTGAGCTGTTCTAAGAAAATTGCATCTGAACGTGAACCACATAAGAGCAGAAGAGCACAGACAAGTAAAAGGCACATTTTAATGCTTGGTTTCATAAAAATGAAAGGGAATTCTATTGGGAAGGATGTTTTTCTAGAAAGTGAATTCAGCTCCTGCTAATAAGCACTGTATTTGTTTCTGAGTACCTGTGGAACACCCCATGTCACTGCCAGGTTTGTCTGCAAGAGCCAAAGAAAGTTTTGCTTCAGGAAGTTCTGAGCTTTCCAACTGCTTGTTCCTGTATCCACATTAGGAGAACTTTGTCTCAGTTTCAGTTTTTCAGGCAGAGTCAGTCACACAAGAGCAGTGCACTTGGATGGCTTGTAAGGTTTTGTTCAAAACTCCACGTTTGGGTTTGTGCCTACAGATTTCAGTTCTCTCCTTGGCAATCTTTTTCCTTTCTCTGCTGCCCATTTTCCCCTTCCTGTGTGGATGAAAGGAGCTGATGGGCTGCAGAAGGCAGGCATGGTTCCCATGGCCTGGCTGGGAATGGTGCTGGGAGGCACTGCCAGGCCTCAGCTGCTGGGTGTTGTCTCCTCTTGCCTTGGCCATGCCCCTGTGGCTGCCATGTGCCCCAGCAGTGCCACTCCTGCCAGCTGTGCCTTTGCTCCCAAAGCTTCTTCCCAAAGTGAATCATTTCAGTTCTTTGTTTTGCCCTTCCACAGACAAAATAGTTTGCTGCTGGATTACTCTTCTACCTAATTCTACCTTCTACAAAATTAATTAGCTTCTTTAAAAGATCATTCTGGTGGGTTTATTGTATATATTGACAGAAACAACTCACGTGAATGATGTTTTTACAGAGCTGCAAATGTCCAAGTGAAGCAAGAAAACCTAAATCCACCAGTAGAACTAGACTAAATATTGCTCTAAAAATCAGCACTTCCAGTCTGCAGTAATCCTGGGCTAACCTTGTGTGGTACACAAGTGGTGAAAAAGTTCTTGGTCTGACACTGAACCCTTTATTTTGTTATTTGTAATAAAATAGCTGACAATATTTAACATACACACAGAGAACCATTGGAAAACAATCTGAGATCATAATCTTCTTTAAATTTCTGGAAGATGGCAAGCAGAGTTTTATATTCAGTTAGTTCCTCTTTTTTGAATGCAGTTACAACTTGGAAAAAGAAACTCAGATTGTCCCCAAAAGTGCTACTCCATAATAAATCTTCACAGGGCAGTTTAATTGAACTGTTAGCTCTTGACAAATTACTAGCATGCATCTCCATTACATGTCTATTCAGAACATATGAATATATGAATGATATGAATCTATGAATTATCAATTCACTTCAATGTAACTAATATTTGTCAGTATTTTACATACAGACATTCTTCAACTTTCTAAATGGCATTTTAGTTTTGTTGATGAAAATCCTGTTTGTACGCTCAGTTACCTGATTATGAAAATCCAGTTTCAAAGGCAAGAAGATTCTTATTTTAGTTTTCTGTAAAATTAACTGTTGAATTGGTAAGATTTTACATCTGATTTGACATGTAGCTGCTGAGACATGCTGTGTCATTGCTGTACCATTCCAAAGTTCTGGATCCTGTTAAGTATGAGGATTTTATTACCGTCCTTTGACAACAATACACACATATGCATTTTAAAGTAATGGTAGTTTTCACTGATAAAAGGAATACAGAGAAAGATGAAGTGAAGAACAAATATATATATATGCAGTATATAAATAGAATTAGGAGGTGTTCAGCAAAACATCTTTCCTTTGCTAATTATTGGGCAAAAGTTGTCCCTCTGTGTGCTACTCATTGTCTCCCTGCAAGGAAGGAAAGGAGCTGCACTTTTATGATTCTCATTCCTGCAGCAGCATCAGAACATTAATTCTGGGGCCCTTGGAGCTGACTGAAAAATGAAATGAGCTGCAGCGTTTCCCTTTGCTACCCAGAAGAAAATCGTGCCCAAGTATTTTGGATTCTTATGGTCTGTTAATTCCTTAGCAAAGGCATTCAGTCCTGGGAAGTTCTCCTTTGCAAGGTGCCAGGAAGCAGTGGCAGCAGTGCCAGGCTGCTGTCCTGGGGTCATACAGGGAAGGACTGAGTACCCAGGATGGAATATCCTTCTGGAATATCCTTCCAGCAGTCACATCAGGTCTGGAGCCAGACCCTACCTGAGTGACAGGGGAAGCCTTATCTTGCAGAGAATGATGAGTTCCCCTCACTACTTTATTACTGTTTCATACCACATGGAGCTTTTAATTTTTTTGATTGATTGTCCTATTTTATTGCTCAAGTGCTGTGTGGCATATTGCTGGCTTTTGTCATTGGAGTCTGTTTTGAAAGACTGACTTTTATACTGCTTCAGACTTTCACAGTGAGAAGTGCAGCAAATGGCCAAGCAATACACTTCACAGTGAATATTGGCCTGAGTAAATGTAAGGAAAACATGGATTCCATCTAGAGACTTCAGAAATCATGAATCATGCTTTCCTAAGTGATAAACTTCAGAAATACCAGTGCAGTGGATGGGGATGGTGATTGCACTGGTGAGAGCAGAGTGCATTTCCCAGAGAGTCACACGGGAGCAGGGATTGCTGCTAGGGCAGGGGAGAGAGCCTGACCCGCTGGCTATTGGAGATTAAGTCAATTAGCAGGACCTGCAGAGGGCTATAAAGTGGTGGGAGTGACAGAAGATAACTGATAGGCAGCCCTGCAAGGTGTTGCTCAGTGGAAAGTTCCCACAGGTCACCACATCACTCATGGTGCTGGACAGTTGGCTGTGGGTGCAGCCTGCGTGGTGTGGGGGACCTGGACGTGCAGACAGACACCAACCAGGCAAGGCTGCAGTCCTGAAAGTGAGCATCTGAGTTGCTCCAGTCTCTCCTCAGCAGGCTTTTACACTGAGAGCAGTGTTGGCCAGTGCTTTCTGCTGTGCTGAACCTGAATTCTCACCCACTCTGTAACAGGGGCTCCACCTCCAGGATGGACCAGGGCCTGGAGTTTGACTGGTGGCACAAAGGAAAACTCCCTTCATTCAGTGAAATAGCATTTCAGAAACCTATTTGCTATGTCTCCTACCTGTGTGTTGTTTGGGTCTTCACAGGATTGTTCCAGCATTTAGTACATGTTGGGCCATAAATAAGATAAACTAAGCTGGAATTAATTCCAGCTAAGCACAGGCAAAACCAATAAAGTTGTATGAATATGTGTAAATTTTGAGAATAAGCAAGGTTTTAAAAAGAAATACAGAAAACATCAATGTGAGTTTCCTGCTCTGATTTAAAAACAATAATTGCAGTAGCTTGGACTAATTTGATAGGCCTCAGTTCAGAAAAAGAAAACCACAAGGAAATATTAATGGAACATAGGCACATAGCTGAAGTTAAGCAGGTGCTTAAATGCTTGGCTGTACAGAAGTGCAGTGATTTAATTAGGATCTTGTTACATTTGACAGGCATATCTGATTTGCAGGCTAGAGAGAGAGCAACAAGAAAAGCTAATTCTAGGTAAATGCATCTGGATCCCAGTCTGTGGCAGGAGGAGAGGCAAGCTGCATTTCAGCAAGGAGCTTGTATCTCTTGTATGAGAGCAGTTTGTAAGATGAGCATTCCATATTCCAGGCCTGCAAAAGTCCCTGGGATTATTAAGCCAAGTGACCATTCAAAAAAAAAAAAAAATCAAGCAAGAGAAGTGTAAGTTTTTCATTTGCTTTCTTTGATGTTCATCTGCTAAGTCAAGTGCTGGCCTTCTCTTTCTCCACCCACTGACAGTGAAGCAAGGAATATGTGCTCTGCTGCAGGTTTATTTGATTGGCTTCTTTTCCAGTAAGGGGTGACTCATGGTTTTTTTTCGGAGTACATAATATAGTGTATCAGGTTTAGTAGCTGCATTAGTACAATGAGCTGAAATCATTAAATTGATTCCACATGTGATAAATACCAGATTAAAACAGCCAGCAACCCCTCTATATCCCTTCCTATCTTTAATGTTGATAGCATCATAGTAGTAAAGCTGTTGAAAATAAAAAGATAATGAAATAGTAATTCTGTGGAAGCTATTTGGGTATCTGCACTGTGAGTGTGGCAGGACTTCACTAACTATCCATGGCATTTTTAGGACAGGTAAGGGAAGTGAACTGTGAAATGAAAAATAAAAAGTCCCAAAAACTTATTTTCTTCTGCCTATTCATCAAAGGTATGGTGGCCATGAAAAAGAAACCAAGAGTTCTCTTGTTCTGTCCTGGATCAGAAATGCCAATTGTAGTTATTTTAGTAGCAATTGTGATTGACTTTAAATACTTTTCTGATTATAGAATTTACCACTGCAAAATAGAACAGTATAATAGCCACTCTGGTTAATTTAAAATTTCAACAGTACTCCCAAACTTGGGGGCACCTCTTGCTTACAGGGTGGGAGCTGAGAGTTTAGAATCATCCAAATGCTTCAGTGATATTTTCCTCAAAACAATGTCTGAATGTGTGCTTAATTGTCACTTTTTTTGCTGTCTTTTAAAAATTGCTCCTGTCTTTAAGGACATTAAGACATTGCTACCAGTATTTTGAAAGGTTTTTCAATGTCTTTTTTGACTGGTGAACTGAAAAAAAAATGCAAACTATTATTTTGTTCATCTTGTTTTTAAATTGAACTGCATTATCAACTTAGTGTGTGCTCTGAAGGTATTGTTAAAAGTGCTTTGAAAACTTGTAAATCCCTGTAATTTATGTTCCTGTAGTCTCAACTGCTTCTTTCTGTCCTTCTGGTTTTAATTTGAATGCAGTCTTGTCTGGGTGTGTACCTGTAAAATTGTGTTTTTCCAAGTACAATTTACAGTCATGACCCTCAGTTTTACAGTGTTCCAGCCTTATAGGAGCTTCCTCCTATGCTGAAAAGCCAACTTTGGGTCAAACAGCTCTTTCATATTGTAATTGTCTAATCAAGGTTACTTGGAACAGATCCGATTTGGGCATTTTTTAGTTTATGGCAAAGATTTTATAAGAATATCAAGTGAAATGGAAAGGTTCCTTTGTAGGAGACCAGTGATAGCATTGCCTTATTTCTTCAGATGTATACAGTTGTAAACTTAGCCTTCTTCATGACAACAGTCCCATTTATCTAAACAATTCTCCTTTTAGAGCCAATGGCACTGATAGAAACCGAGATAAGGAGCACAGATGGGAGGATCTCTCTGAGTCTCTCCTTACAGAAACTCCTCACTGGGCAGCTCACAATCCCCTTTTCTTTTTGGTGCCTGAGAATTCGTGGCAGACATCTCCCCTGAAACACAGTCCTCTCGAATTGCCAGCCCCAGGAAGGATGGTCAAGCTTCGGGAGGGTTTTTAAAATCCTGGATTTTTCTTTCCCCTGTGCTAAGTGCATTCAAATGGCAGAGGTCGGCATTTTGTCTTTCATGGCTCTACCTTAGAACAGTCCCTGAGCTGTAATTCTTTGTCTTTTGAATTAAGGTATTAAATTATCTATTTTACTGTAATCTGTAAATTAATCCCTTGCTTATTTGTTGTCTTTTTGGGTGATACAGAAAAAACGAACTTTCAGAGCTTTGTATTTTTTATATTACTCCACAATAAAAATAGTACTTGCACACTGAAACAGAAGTTATTTGAAGTAAATGTTATGGGCTTTATTTTTAGTACTTACTCCTCATCCGTGCTCATTTTTTTAGCATGACTTCAGCACCCTTGGTGGTTAAGAGGAAGAGAGGAACAGATAGATCACGTGGTTGAATTTTGTTCTGTTTGTATTTTCAGATCATTGTACAGTCTGGCCGTCACCCCACGGTGCTGCAGAAGCTCTGCCAGTTGCCTTTCCAGTATTTCAGTGATCCTCGTTTAATCAAAGTGCTCTTCCCTTCACTCATAGCTGCATGTTACAATAACCCTCAGAACAAGATCATCCTGGAGCAGGAGATGAGCTGTGTTTTACTGGCCACCTTCATCCAGGTACGGCTGTGCTCGCCTTTGCTCTCAGGGTGGGGATCCTCACTGCGCTAGGACAAGCAAACAGCACTCAAGTGCTTCCAGACTCTCTGCAGCTCTTCTCAAACCACACATGATGCCTGTACTTGAGGCATTTTATCACACTCAAAGGTTACTGAGTAGTTCAGGTTCTCACTGTTTGTGCAGATTCCAGTTTGCATTCAAGTTTCTGGATGTACTGGGAAGATGTGATGTAGATCTTAAAATATTTATTTTTTTAAAAATTCTTGCCCATATAGCATATCTGAAATCAGTATATTAATGTGTTTACATATAAATGTACAGTTGTATACTGTGTACCATAGATTTACAGGGAGCTGGGTTAGTGTATGCATTTTATGCAGAAAATACACAAAACATATGTTACCAGTCTAATCTTGCAAGCTTTATTTTTGACAGTAAGCCACCGAAGTCATTACAAATACTGTTTTGAATAAAGATTTGCGTTATTTTTCTTCCCTTTGTCTAAATTTATATATTGTTTTATCCATCAGATTTTTTGCCTGCCTCATGGTTTTCAAGCATTTTATTTGCTGTTTCCAGTGAATAAATGTAGTTTTCATAAACACAGTACTGTTAAAAATAATACTCTTTTGGGAGTCTGTAACCCTGTATCAGTCACCTGAAAGTTACTGCTGTTGATAAAGAAATGTTAATCAAAGTCCTTTTTCTAATGCTTTACAGCTAGTCCAATAATACACTACATACATTTCAAAGAGAAAGTACAAGAACTAAATATTTACTAAAAGTCTTTGCATAACATCAAATTTATGAGTGCAGCTACTTTTTATCCTTTTAATTCTAAAATAATTGCACAGCAATTTTTAAAAAGAAGTTTGGAACTTTGTATTAAAAACATTTGCCGTATAGTAATGAACTTCTGGTTAAATACACAGCTATAATTCATCTTCTTTGCCTTTCTTATAGTGAAACTGAAAAATATAATTTGTGCATTATTAGTTATTGCAGCAAGTTTAGTTTGAGTTTTTTTCAGCTAAAAAAACAGGAGAGTGGAGGAGAATGTTCCCTATATGAATAATTCAGGTTGTTTACGTTGATTTCTGTTCTGTAAGAGATGGAATGGCACTAAAATCCCCAGTAGCTACGGTAAAGTGTAAGTATATTTATAAGGGTCAACGTTACTAATACAATTTCCAGTTAGTTATATCCTAGATGGCAAGTTCATGTACTATGCCTGTAGGCTTTTAAAAAAAGGTGTTCTATGAAAATATGGAAGAGCTGTGTGTGCTGTGAAGTGTGCTGTCACTGCTGGCTTCGGTGGTCCTTCAGTATTTTGCCCACACGCACACACGGAGCGCGGTGCTGGCAGGATCCAAGGAATGCGGAGATCCCGTGCACGCAGAAGGGACTCGCTGCTCCACTTCTATTTCAACTCGCTGCTGTTTGTCAAGCAAATCTCTCATTTGCTTCAGTCAAAGGTTTGGGAAAGACTGGAAAATGTTGGCCTGTGACTAGAAAATGAGATTCTTCCTTTGCCAGGGAACGCCAAAAGAAGTCCTGTTTGCATAAAAGTTTGGTGGTGTGTACGAATATAACACTTAAATACAGTGTGTTAAATGTGCAGCCAAAATCAAAGGAAGAGCATTTCTGCATTTTACAGCACTTACCCTACCGATAGATTTATTTCCATCAACTGAAGTTTGCATCAGCCTGTTTATTTTTGTTACTTCTGTTTGGAGATGTGCAGGAATAAGTAGAAACATTCAGGAGTATCCACAATTTGCTGTGCTGTATCTTATCTCGGGTAGTCCCTTCTTCAGTATTCTGCTGGGTGGAGACTCCAGCAAAGGACAGGATCTGTAGTGGGGAGCTGGCTGGTTCCAGGCCAGGTCTGTGTCCGTGCTGGCTCCGAGGATGCTGCACCCCAACACCCCACAGCAGTGAGATCGTGTGGTGCCCTGCGCTGGGGCACAGCTGGGGCACAGCTGGGGCACAGCTGGCTGCCAGGGCCAGCAGCACTGGGCAGCACCTCCACCTTCTCCCAGGAGATAGCGCCTCAGGCTCCCAGGTTGCTGGGAAGCACGGCCATTGAAATTGGGATCAGTCATGAATTTTGTAAGAGTGTATTTGGAGTCGGGAGCAAAAGTCTGAAACACCATTTGTTTTACAGAAACATTGCTATGGTTAAATGGCTAAATAAAAATCACAGTAATAACTATTTCCTAAGAAGACATTCACTAAAAATATATTTTTTGAAAACAGATATAAATAAATGTGTAAAAATCCACTGTAAATTACAGAATTTAAGTGCTGGCAGTACTGTGTTATGATATGTAGAAAACAAGCCAGAGTTTGTTCATTTACAGATTACATGAAGTATTAGTATTTTTGAATGACTGTGAAGACTTCTAAATGTTGTTTTAATTCCTCAGATATAAGATCTGAAAACCTGATGTCTTTTTTTGTTTGTTTTCCCCCATAGGATTTTGCACAGAGCTCAGGCCAAATGGAAAATCAGTTATCTCAGCAGAGGGGTACGTTCCCTGCAGTGTAACAGAGTAACAACTGGGTAGCAAAATGTGGAGTTGCTGTGATTTAAGTTCCTTGAATCGGCGTGGCTGAGGAGGAATACAGTAAATGTACAGTTTGGGGTGGGCTCTCTGCCTCACATCCTGACCTGCACATCCGTGTGTTCCAGCCTGCTGCTCCTCTGTCGGGGATTCAGGCTGTTAATCTTTATTCAATGCTATGTGGTGTCGTGTCTTAAAATGTGATACTGTACCTGTACATATTTAATTAGCTGACACAAAGGCTGCCTTCAAGAGTTTTAGGTTGCAGAAGCTACACAGCCATGCCAATACACTCAGGGAGCCAAAAATCTCTAAAATACTGTCTGTAATTGTCCTTTAAAGTCTGTCAGTTTGCAGAAGAGTCGGGGTTTTTTTTTCCCTCCTCAGTTATAGATATTATTTTAAATGCAGTCAACCTTTCTAGGCTAAACATTTGAAAGATTCTCGGCTGAGATGGCTGTTACTTGCTAAACACATCTGAAATTCAAGTGTCGATGGGCATCTGGTCTTGAGAATTGTGCATAAAATGTGACGCTCAGACAGTCATTTCTCCCTCCCCATAAGTAGAAATCCACCACCATTTCCTCAGCATTTGCTAGGAGATGAGTGGTTCTAGGTCTAAAGCATCAAGTTTTTGTTTAAAAATAAATTATAAAGTGAAAGTAACTTTATGGACATTGTTACTGTCAACATCAGCCATCTCAGTCTGAAGCAGACTCGTGCAGTGTCTGCAGCACCAACTTTCCAGGATTGTATTTCCATGAGATTCTTTTCAAGAAACATCTAAAATCCAAGTAGAAAACTTGCTTTTTATTTTCACTATTCAAACTGGAGGAACTTTTAAACAAAAATGTGGTAACGTGTGAGTGTGATTTCTAAACATTCCCCAGTTGCAAAAAGGTTAACTTAGTAATAGTGTAGGCAGGATTATTTTTATCTCTTCTATCACTTGAACGTGAAGGATGGTGTCCCCCCAAAAAATGGGAATAGTAACACTGATGGGAATAAAACCTGAAAGCACAAACTTCACAGTTGGGTGCTGCGTGGAGGGTCAGACCCTCAAACCTGGCACAGTGCAGTCCTGTCCACGTCACTGCACACTCTCAGGAGTGAAAGCTGCATTTGTGCCCTGAGCTCTGGGCAGTCAGGAACACAACTCTTCTGCAGCCCTTTGTAAAAAAAAGAAACTGCTGAGTAGAAAATGAGGCTGCCCAGAGTGTAAGGAGGCTGAGTGGTGTGCCCAAGAACATGAAGTGGGCAAAGATGTAAAATGTTCCTCTGCACAGGGCAGAGAGCCTGAGCAGCTAACAAATGGAAGCCTTTGCTCATCAGAGCCTCTGCTCCCATTCTTAAAGGCAAGCATAGATGCCATGAGCTCCACAGAAGTGTCACCCCATGGTCTGAGGAGATTTGGATAGGGGGAGGGGAGTAAATCACTTAAATTGGCTGCACATTCATTATTCTTGTTTTACTGCCATCTTATCTTAAGAGGGAATAACTTGGTAATTTTATGTTCTTTCTTCAACAGAAAAATTTTTCAGTTCTCAAGATTATCTTGAGCTCTCCAACAGATTCCCCCGGCAGTCCTGGGAAGAAGCTCGACAGTTCTTCTTGAAAAAATAAGAGTTGTATTTAGCTTTTAAATCCCTAACATCGTCACACTGACCAGTTCCTGCTGACTACCTTCTTTAAAATGCTGTTCCAAAATGGTTTTGATACTCTAAATACTTATCCTATAGATATATAATTTGCACTATTTATATAAGTACTGTAGATACTTCCAAGTTCTGTTTTGTAATTTTGATAATTTGAGTTTATTTCGTTCTTGTATCCAATGTCATGATTTTTGGTGTTTTCTGCCCTGTGGTGGGACTTGCACTGCAGAACTGCTGAAATAAGGTTGCAAACAGAGAAAATATGTTCTATATATCTTGTAATAAAATAACTTATTCTGTCTTGTGTGATTCCTGTGTTAAAATCATCAGTATGTTTGAGTTACCATAAGCAACACGGTTCAGAAAGAGAGAAAAAAACACTCATAAGATGTTTTTCTCGGTAATCAAGAGTCAATCGGAATCAAATCAAAGTAATTCGTCAGATCTGGCCCCGGGGAAAGTTTGCTTATATTTTTTTGGGTGATTGAGGACACGTCACCTAGGACAGATATTTTAGAGCTCATGCATTTTTAACGTCTCGCTTGGACTCGAGCGGGGCCCGCGGAGCCCTCTGGGCTCCGTGCGCGGCGGGGGCTCCGCGCGCCGGCTCCGCCCGGGGCCGCTCCCGCGCGCGGCGGCGCTGAGGGGGCGCGCGGAGGCGCTGAGGGGGCTCCCGGCGCCCCGGCTGCGCTGCGCCGGGGCCGCCGCCGATCCCGGCCCGCGGGCACCGGGAGCACGACCCGGGCAGGACGGGGACCGCGACCGGTGCCGGAGCGAGGACCAGCACCGTGATCGCCACCGGCAGCGGAACGGTCCCTTCTCGGCGGCCCCAGCGCCGCCCATAGCTGCCCGGCCCGGCCCGGCGCGGGCCTGAGGCGAGCCACGCGCCGAGCTCCAGCCCGGCCCCGGGAGAACGCGCCGAGCTCCAGCCCGACCCGGACGGAGCCAGGTAACGGCGGGGGCCTCGCGGCGAGGCTGGGAGGGCGGCAGGATGCCCATCCCCACCTGTCCCTAGCCGGGAGATTGCTCGTCCCGGCGGTGCAGGGCAGCCCCGGGCTGAGGCGGCCCCGCAGCCCGCGCCGCTCCGTGCCCCCCGACGGCAGCTCGCCCTGGGAGCCCGGTCCCTGCACCCCTCTCCGCAGTCTGTCGGGGTAGTGGAGCGGCCGCGGCGCTGCGCTGCCCATCCCCTGCAACCCGGAGGGCTCCGGTAGGGCCCGGCTCTCGCCCCGCTGCCCAGGGATGGGATAAGGGAGCGGCTCCCCGTGGCTTGAGCTTGGCCGGGCCTGCGGTCCCACGGGGAGCTGGCCCTGAGCAGTCCCGCGCGGGTAAGGGGGAGGGCGCGGGAGCTGGAGCGGCCCTGCCGCGCTCCCAGGTGATGCCAGAGGCAGATAAGGAGTCGCCGCCTGGGTCTGGACGGGGGGATGGAGGCGCGGGAAGGTAGGGCTCGCCTCACCGCCCCGGGGGAGCGCCGCCGCCCAGCCCCGCCACCCCCGGGAGGAGGCGAGGCGGCCCCGCACCGCGGCAGGTGCGGACACGGCCGGGCGAGCCTGGGGGCTACTCCGAAAGGGAAACCTGCGCTCCGCCTCCCCGGCTATAAATAAGCGGCCCCGGTTCTGAAAGCCGATTAGCGCGGTGCGGTGAGGCCGTGCGGGAGAAGCCGGCGCTGTGCCCGTCCCGACCCTCTCTGTTCCGCTCCCGATCCGTATGGCCGCACCGCTCCGCGCCTGGTGTGCCCCTTCGCCTCCCTTTCGCGACGTTTTTTAGTTCGTTTTTGGTTTTTTCGTTTAAAACCATTTTTGTTTTCTTTTTTCTTTTTTTTATTAAGTCCAAAATATTTAATCCCACTATTCAACCGCTGACTCTGACAATAAATAACAATAACTTACTTTTGATCGTTAAAGGCGCAAACAATCCGTCCTTCGTCCATTGATAACTTAACATTATTAGTACTGGTTTTCCCGTTAAAAAGTCTCGTTTCCGTGTCCCTTTTTTCCAGCGATCGTGGGGGGTCGGGCAGCGTGGCCCGAGTGAGGCATCGGTGTGAGATGAGGCTGGATGGCGCGGCTCCGCGGAGGAAGGTCCAGGCCAGCTCCGCGGCCGCACGCCGGAGGAGTCTCTCCCCATTTTGTAGATTTTGGTTTTACTATTTATTTTTCCCTTTCAAAAAGGAAAGAAAAACCGTCCCCAGCTCAAACAGCGGGCGAGGAAGCCTGTCACTGTGCCGGGCTTCGGCGGGGAAATCCGAGTTTCTTTGGGGAAAAGAAACACCGAAATCCGCAGGGCAGGAAAAAACCAAACCAAAACCACGAAAAAACCAGGGCGGGGGCTCTCTCTCCGGTCTGGTGAAGGCAGCGAGGATCCCGGTGCTTTTTTGGCCGACAGTAACATATTTTTTGTTTGTTTTTAAATAAGAATAATTAAAAAACAAAGGCGTTTGTCCGGCGCTCTGGGAGCGGCCCGGGGCCGGGTGTCTCATGCAGGGAGCGCAGGCATGCGGAGGTCCCGCGGCGGGGCGGACCGGCCGCTTCACGTCTCGGCCGGGCTGGGTACCATGCTGTTGGGGGTGTCGGGGAGCTGGGAGGACAGCGAGGTCACGTCGCTGCCGGAGGAGGTGCCCAAGGAGCCGGACTCGGAGAAGGAGACCTGGGGGAGCAGCGGCGGTGAGGGCCTGGCGCGGTCGCCCCCTGCCCCGTCCCCCTCCCTCAGCACCCGGGCCCGGCGGGCCGGCATCTGCCCGTCCCCTGCGGCCCGACGGACGGCCCGGCGCGGCTCACCAGCTGCTGGAAGGCGGCGGGCTGCTCCAGGTCGCTCTGCAGGGCGAACTCGCTGAGCGCCTTCCAGGGCGGCTGGTAGGTCTGGACCTCCACGGCGGTGCCCTGCACGGCGCTCTCGTGGCGGATGGGGCTGCCGGCCACGAGCGGAGTCCCGGTGAGGCCCTGCAGGCTCTGCGGGCACACGGGGATTCAGCGCGACTGCCGCCCGAGCCCCCCACCCACATCTCCCTCCCCGCCGGGGAGGGCGGGCGCTCACCGTCTTGTCGCTGTGCTGCTGCTGCTGGAGCTGCTTCATGAGAATGGACTTTTTCTTGTCCTTGCAGCGCTTGTTCTGGAACCAGACGCGGATGACGCGGGGACTGAGCCCCGTCATTTCCACGAGCTGCTCCTTCATCAGGGCGTCGGGGCGCGGGTTGGCGGCGTAGCAGGTCCGCAGCGTGTGCAGCTGCTTCTCGTTCAGCACCGTCCGCACGCGGGTGGTCTTCTCCGCCGCCTTGTGCGCCGGCGGCCGCGGGGCGGGCGGCCGCCCGGGCACCGGCTCTGCGACGGGCGGGGAGGGCGCGCACCGTCAGCGCCGCCGCCCGCTCGCCCGCCGCAGCCCTCCCGATACCCTCCCCGCCCCGCCGCCCGCCCCGCCGGGGAGCCGGTACCTGCGAGGTGCGCGGCGGCGGCCGGCGGCAGCGCGGGGCTGCGCGGTCCGCGGGCGGCGGCGCCGTCGGGGGGCGGCCCGTGGTCGGCGCGGCAGAGCAGGTCGCGCTCCCGCAGGCAGAACTGGTCGCCGGGCAGGAGCTGGCGGCCGCAGGCGGCGCAGCGGAAGCACTCCAGGTGGTAGACGTGGTCGCGGGCGCGCATCACCAGGTCGCTGCTGCTGAACGCCGCCCGGCACTGGGCGCACTTGATGCCGAAGAGCCTGCGGGGACGCGACGCGCCGTCAGGGCCCGCGGCCGCACCGTCGGGACGGCTCCAGGCGGTGCCGCGGGGGCGGGCAGCGGCCCAGAGTCGGGCTTTCGTTGGGGGAAATTCGGGGAGTTTAAGGGGCTTTTGTGCTTTTCCGGGTCTAGGTTATTTTTTTGTCTAACGAGCGCCGGCGCATTCGGGGTCACCTGCTGTAATCCCGTTTGCAGTAGGCCTTGCCGTCGCGCAGGAAGCATGTGCAGGTCTCATCGAGAGGCTGCCCGCACTCGGCGCACTTGAGGCAGGCGACGTGCCACTCCAGGTCCGGCGACACCCGCAGCAGGAAGGGGTCCTGGATGCGGCCCCCGCAGCCCGCGCACAGGGCCAGCCCCGGCCGCCCTGCCGGGAGCGAGCGGGGTACGGTCAGAGCCAGCAGTGCCAGAGCAGAGGTCAGCAATTAGGGAAAAGCACTTTTTCTTTTTTACACTTCATCCTTTTTTCTTATTCTGATTTGTTTTGGTTTTATTCCAAAATAGAAAGAAAGAGAAATAAAGACAGACACACGGACAGAAAGGATGGAAACATGAAAGGAGACAAATTAATACGGTCAGGAAAAAGGAAAAAAAAAAGAAAGAAAGAAAGAAAAAAAAGACAGAAGCTTGAGCAAGGCAAATAAATGCAGAAAGACAGAGACGTAAAAGTAGAATTTTGGAAAAGGAAAATAAAAGCAGAGATACAAAAACAATAAAACAACGGCTGAGGAAAACTTGAAAGAAATAAGGAAAGAAACAAATAAAGAAGAAAGGAAAGAAAGAAGGAAAAAGAAATTAAAACAGAATGACGGAAGGAGATACAAAAGCATCGAAAACCCAGAGACGGTTAAAATGGGAATATGGACAAATTATAACCGTAAGAGACATGGAATCAAAGAGACAGAAAGAGAAATAAAACTAAACAAGAACAGAAAGAAAATAATTGGTTTTAAAAACGAAAAGAGAAATTAAAAAAAAAGACAAACAAACACGAAAAAAATAAAGAAAGAAAAACGGTAACACGACCAAAGAAAGAAAGAAATAAAGGAAGAGCAGAGGGCAGCAGAGAAAGAAATGGAAACAGTCGAAAGAAATGAGCTCAGCGGCGCGGACAGCAGAAAGGACAGCGGGGCCGGGAAGCGCTGGGCACGAACGGGAATAGCGGCACCGGAGTTGCCGCGGGCCGAGCCCGCAGCCGCCCGCGCCCGCCGTGGGGCCGCGGCCCTTCCCGGCGCTGTCAGCGCGCCCGCGGGCCGCCAGTCCCCCCGACGGCAGCGGCGGCGCGGAGCTCGACCCGCAGGGTCCCGCGCCCGCCCGCCCGCCCTGGCCCCGCGTTTCGCTGAGCTGCGCGCACTTACTCTTGGAGGGCTCCCCCATGGCGCCCGGGAGCGGCCGCGGGAGGAGGATGTCCACCATGCGGGCGGCCCCCTGCGCACCGGCAGCGATGCGGGATGCGGAGCCGCCGCTCCACCACTACCCGCGCGGCGCGGGGCGGGGGCCGCGCCCGCCCCCCCGGGCCCGCCCCGCCGGGCCGCGCCGTGATGTCAGCGCGCAGAGGCGCTGACCTCACCGCGCGGCCCCCGGAGGCGATTGGCGGCCGCGGGGAGAGCCCGCGGATTGGCGGTGCCGAACAATGGGCGCGCGGCGGGCGCGGAGCGGGGCGCACGCCCCGCGGGACCCGGCCCGGAGCCGCACGACGCCGGCACTGACGGGACGCGCGGCCCCGCGCCCCGCGGGAGAAGCTCCCCCGCGCCCCGCGCCCCGGGCCGCCGCGGGACCCTCTCTGCCCCGCCCGCCGTGCTGCGCCTCGGCCCTGCGCGCACGGGGAACGGCGGCATCGGCAGCCCGAGGAGAAGGAGATGCATTGTAGCTTTTTTCCCTCCTCTGTTTTCCCTGTTATTCTTCTTGACTTTTAGTTCGCCTATTTTTTTCTCCTTTAATTTCCCTCTTCCTTTTCTTTCTCGTCTCTTTTGCATTTTATTTCGTTGTTCTTTCTCCCGCGTTTCGGCGTGCCGCTGGCAGGTGCCCGCAGGCGGGCTCGGCGGGACAGTTCCGGCGCTGCGCACAGGAGCATCTCCGCGGCAGACGGGAAGGGGCTGCGCGCTGGCCGCCGGCTCAACGCTGCGCACCCGCGGAGCAGTTCCCTGCTGAGACCCGTGTGCGGGAGAGCCGCCCCAACGGACCCGAACAGAACCGACCGCATCGTCGGGCGGCCGTCCCGGGCAGCAGCCCCGTGACGAGCTGAAATTAGAGGAGAAAAATAGTATTTTACCGCATTTTCATGCACCTGGTTCCATGCTGTTCCCGCAGCCGAACCTCTCCTGTTGCTTTTTTCTTCCTTCTGTTCTTTTTTCTTCCTTCTTTCCCCCCAGTCACCATGGGCTTCCCGTGCATTAGCAGAAAAATAGGGAGAGCACTTCCGTGGCCTTTGACTCAGTGTTAAATTCCCAAAGACTTTGCAACACAGCAACACGAGTGCCTCTTAAGGTCCAGGAAAGCTTAAATATGCTGGAATTGGGATTGCTGCTGTCTTGGGGCTTTGGTCCTTTCCTTCACCCCCATGCAATCACCTTTTGAATTTTATACGTGGAATTTGACAGACATTTGCCAACCTGTATGGCTTGGGGAGGACCTGGTGACTTTGGATGTTGGCTCAGGAAGGGCAGGCTGCGCTCATTTTCCTCAGAGGAGGGAGGCGGGATGGGTTTCCAGCTGAAGCACTTGTCTCTTGTGCGAGACAGGCACCCTGCAGGTATGAAGCCCCAGAAGCTGGGGAGGGGGAGAGGACTCTTGGCTAAAGTGCTTCACTATTTGACCCGCTCTCCCAGCCTGGTCACAGCTCCTGCTTACCCCTTTGAGGGCCCCAAATGCTGAAAGCAAGCTCTTAAATTTGTATGATAGCTGCGGGGGAAAGGAGGGTGGATGGCATTTGAAGCACCCGCTTCAGCTGGCACGCATGTCTCCAAGGGATTTTGGTATCCCTGCCTGCTCCTGCGTGTGCGAAGGTGCAGAGGAGCGGTGCAGCAGTGACATCCTCAGGGCAGGGTGAGCCCATGTGTTCCCTGCCTGTGTACCCTGCTGGGGGTTGTGGTCTGACTGCTGCCTGCCGCTAGCGTGGCTCGCTGGCCAGTGGCAGAGCTGGGTGCAGGGTGAGAGTTACGAAGGCAATTGGAAAAGTTTGGTCAGTTCTTCAAACTGGGGTCACCCTGAGGGATAGGGGATGGGAACCTCTGCAGCACTGTGGGGCACCACAGGTCCATGCCTGGACACCTGCAGAAAAGAGGGTACAGGAAGGTGACTTCAGCCTGAGCCAGAATTCAGATTCCGGGTGAGTCAGTATCTGCATGTGTTAACAATAAAATGCAAAAATGTCAGAGTGATAGGAGAATGAGACATGTCTGAGAATACAGCAGCTTGGCAGGGATGGTCTGTGTTGCATCACCCTTTTCCCACTCAAGGGCAGGATCCTGTCTTCTCTCCCAAACCTCCCACCAGTTTAGGAATTTGTAAAGTTACAGTTGAGCCAACCAAACTTTTCCAAACCTATGCAAAGCTGTGCTGCAGTCACACCTGTATCTGAACAGAGCAATGTGCTCACACCAGGCAGGTGTGATTGGACTGGACTCACTTCACAACAAGGCAGGTAGGAACAGGGTAGCAGTGCTGCACAGGCAGTATAGTAGAAAAGCCAAAAAAAGTACTTGCTAGAAAAGTGTTGAAAGCCCTGCATCTCCTCTATGAAATACAAAAAGCTTTAAAATGACTACAGGTAATGCTATGAGGCATTGAACCAGCTTGATACCGCATGTTTTACAAACAGGTTAATTGTACAATAATTGGTGAGGGAGGGTAAGGGAAAGCACATCATGAAATCATGGAATAATTCAGTCCAGGAGGCACCTCTGGACCCCTGCATTCAGGTGACTTGGAAGTGCTGGAAGCATTTTCTGGTCAAAGCCAAGAGCAATCTCTCCTGCCACACTGATTCCTC
This sequence comes from Molothrus ater, assembly GCF_012460135.2. Classification (NCBI taxonomy): domain Eukaryota; kingdom Metazoa; phylum Chordata; class Aves; order Passeriformes; family Icteridae; genus Molothrus; species Molothrus ater. The sequence goes on from NC_050490.2 coordinate 4,464,783, forward strand.
CTCGCTCTCCTCCACCCAGTGCCCGGAGATTCCAGCCTCTTTTGCAGCAGCTCCAGTCGGGTTTGGTGTGAGAGCTGGCAGGGGCTGCTGGCCACGGGCTGAGGCTGCCTAAGGGTGCTCCCTGCTCTCTACAGAGCAGCTCTGGGGTTTGCTCCCAAATAGATGTACAAGTTCCCTCTAGAAGGGGGAAACGGTAACAATTTTTTTTTTGTTTGCAGCAGATTGCAAAGGCAGTAAATGCTGATTCTTTCAGAGCCAACCGTGGATTAAGTCCATTATAAAATTAAAACAGATGGAACGCAATTTCACTTACATTACAAAAAAGGACAGGAACCATCTGCAATAAGATTTAGCATTGCAAAGCTATTGTTATCATGTTACCATTAAAACCTTTGATGAAGAGTTTTCTTTCTTTCACAAACTTCTTCACATGAAACAAATGTTTCATTTATCCATCTTCCTAAGATAGTCATATTTTATTAAAAAGACGATGTCTCTCAAAAAACCTCCCTTGGTCCTAGCAGAATACGGCAAAACAAAGAAATGTTGTAAAACTCCAAGACTGAGACACTGGGAGCTTCAATGGGGAAGATGTAGCAAAATGAGAATTCCCTATCCATTTTCCTTTAAAAACATTTCCTTGTGTTTAGGCACAATGTCTGATACTGAAAATAGATAATTAATGAGATAATGGGATACTGCATGTCACCTCCTGTCCAATGGGATTATCTGATGGCTAATTATGGACAGATTGTGATTAATGTGATTATGGATTGGATATTAATCTGATTCTGGATTGATCTAGTTATGTTTTAGTCTGCTCCAAATGGTTAATTGGATCTGAGATAATAGAAATGCAGCTTGCACCAGATTTTGCCACATCAGTTGATGAAGTATCTTTTGATCTGGGTGGGTTGCGAACAATAAATTATTTACAGCTGTTGAGAAAATGACTCTTCCTTAGAATGTAGTCATTCATTTTATTTTCGAGAGCCTTTGAAAACAAAATCAATATCCTTTCTAAAAGGAGATGTTGACAAAAGAAAGGCACGTACATAACTCACAAACAAATGTGACGAAATTAAACAGTGGTTAACCCGGTGGCCTAATGTCTGGTGATGCATTTGAATTGCTATGTGGAGCTTTGGGCTCAATTCTTCTGAGACCAGCAGGGGTTGGGAGCATTGCAGGGGAACAGGGCCCAGTGCTGGGGAAAGTGGTGTTGCACAACAGCTACTGCCAGCCCTGCTAGTGATTAAAAGTCAGCCATGGTAACATGGCAAAGGGAGCCCTTGCCATTTTTCCCCTCCGGATAAGAAAGATTCAGAAAGTTCATGAGTGCAGAAAAGACTTATTGGCCCATCTCCTCTGGTCTCCTTCATATCAGACCATGCAATTGGACACAGAATTATTCTTTCCTCCCTCAAAATGAGCCTGTTAATTTATGGTTGACCTCAGTCATCTGTTCCAGAGATGCATCTGGTCTTGGTGTCACCTGCCAGGGCAGGAGAGGCTGCCTTGCTCTCACATCCATCCATCCTACTTTCACTGGAATGGACACCTAAGTGTATAGTTTAGGTTCAGCCCCCAGACAGTGGATCTCGTTATGCTGTTATCTGCAGGATTAAAGGCAATGGGTAAATTGCAGACTTTGTAGACTTCATCTTAGACTTTGTGACAGGGCAAGCAGGAGGTACATTAGCCCTTGTCACCAGGTGCTATAAGTGGCAGGTAACTCACCAGAAGGTTCTCCTCCCTAATGGGCTCTGCAATAAAACATCAATAAAAATAGCAAAAATCAAGCAGGTTCCAAAACACTGAAAACAAGGCCTGCTGCAGCTCTGTGCTTACACAAAAGTGCTATTGACTGAGCTGAAACAGAAAGAAAAAAGGAAAAAGCAACTTTCCTTGAAAAGTCCTTAGAGACGGGGAAAGAGTTTTTCCCCTGGAGTGACTGTTCCTGCTGCTGCAGGAACGGCTTGGGCTGGTGTGAGTGGGAATGCAGTGGCATCTGGATTCCTTACCAGCAGTGTAATGGCAAAAAACCACAGCTACCCCTTTAAAAATATTGCTGGTACAACCTGTCAGAGAATTTTACACATATCTATCATTAACAACAAGGTGAGCTGCATGGCAGAAGGAGGTTGGCAGGTCTTAAAACCCCATCCAGCTGTCTGCACTGGGAGGGCAGCAGAGCTCTTCTCACCAGCATTGTTTCTCTTGTCCTCCACAAACCAGCATCACTCCTGGGCAGGACAAGTTGCCTTCCAAGGTAACCTGAGCCTTTGCTTTCAGAAGGTTATGAGGGTCCCATCTTGCCTGTGAGCTTGGTAGAAAGGGTTTCTTGAACTTCTTGGGTGATCTTGTTCTTTAGGAATATGCAAACTGATGTTACTCCCAGGCTTCCTGCTTACTTGACTGGCACATGGAGATTATTAGCGAGGGAGAGTAGTTCATAAAAAAGAGAAAATACCTGTCTGTGGCTTTGTAGGCTCAGTATTAGAAGATGTCCCTGCTATGGGGTAGCTTTGGGGGAGCTCTTTCCTCTGTCCTGCACTTTGTAAACAGGGCTTGTGGCATTGCCCCCTTCCCAGGCTTCCATAAGGCCTCATGAAAGAGCAGCTGCTGCTCTGAGCCATGCAGGTGAGTGGCTGGAAGGTGATCTGAGCAGAGCACTAAGCACACCTGTGGTGGGCTCTTAGCAAGGACCTTCAATGTCAGACATGTGGAGATGAGCCTTTGTGCCAGTGCTGATGAGGGGCAGAGGACAGGGCTCTGGGGACACACGTCCCTCCTTGTGTGCAGCCTCTGAGGGGGTGAGGGGTCACTGGCAACATCCTGGGGTGGCTGAACCACTCGGACCCTGTGAGCTCACAGCACTTGGGCACAAAATATTTCAGCAGCAGAAACCTCTGCTGCTGCTGCTTCCCAGGTGGGTGTTAGTCCTGTCCAGGGCTGGGCTGTGGGTCCTGCCCATTGGTTTGGGGCCCTGCTGAGCTGTCAGCAGGTTGCAGTTGCTTTAACGTTATTGGATTTTGACAGATTAGGAGGCGAATCCTTTCGTGTGCTGGGGAAGCTTCCCAAATGAAGCTCTTTTAATTTATCTGAGTCAGCTATCCCCAGGGTGATTGCAGGAGGAGTAAGCTAAGGATGACCTGTGACAGAGGGACCATCGTAGCAGTAATAAAAAAAAATTCCTGCTCTTCACTAAATCCCTTAGTCATGAGGCTGTATTAGCTGGATTCCATATGTTTTAATTAGGAATTATGTATTTTAAGAAAACCAAAATCCGATTCCAGGGAAGACATCGTTACATATTTGTAATGGTCCTTGTTTCATTTGGCTTCTGTAGACGTATCAATACAGGTACCTCTCCTTGTTTGCAACCATATTTTTAAAAGTTTGAATAATCTATGTTATTATTTTTTCTTTTCCCCAATCCCAATAGTGTGAAAAAATGTAATTCTCTTTCCAATGCAGAAATTAGGTCAGCAGATCCTAATGAAATAATCCTGGATAACAATGCACCATACAAGGATCTGCTTCCACTAATTAATGACTAATTTTTCTTTCAAAATACAAAGTAGTAATTTCTGCCTGCAGTGGACAGTGATTCTACTTCAGCGGCATCTGTTTGTTGCATGTTTTCCATTTCTGTTATTGTCATGGGAAGGTCAAATAGAAAAAAGCTTTTTGCCATCGTTCAGCTTGTATGGATCATGCTGATATAATCCCTACCTGATTACAGTTATAAGCTCCTAAAACACTGGCCATAAGTGATAAAGACTTCCTTTGTGCTTCAGGCTGTAATCCGCATCAAGCCAGTTTCAATAAGGATTTGTGCATCTGAAGTGTTGCTGAGGATTTGAATCAAAATTATAAACAGAAATATAATAAAAAGCCTGTCATGTCTCTGAATTGGTGATGCTACCCCTTAAAATCTGACCTGAAGAGCAGCAATATCACCCTGCTCATGAAAATATGATGTGTGTGCTATGAAGCCAGACACACAGCAAATGGATCAATTTATTATTGGCTATGATGCATTTGGTTCATTTTGATAGCAGCTCACTTTTGTTTTAGTGTGAGGCAGTAAAGCCCCAACTTGAACGAGATAATTTTGTTTATTCTTGTGGTCTGGGGTTTTTAGGTGTATGTTTGTTGTAAAGATTTCATCTGCATGAGATGTGCAGGTTGGAAGCTTAGTTTTGGAGCCTAAAATAGGATTATGAAATTACATGCCATGCTTTTAATGAGTAAAACACCCCAATTAAAAAGACATAATGGGCAAATTAAGGATGCCTAGGATGTTCTTATTTTGCCTTTGCTGTTGATTTGTTGGATTACCTAGGGTGCAGGTAGGGATTTCTACACTGTATAAAACTCCGCATCTCTGAAGAGTTACACTGCACCTTAACCATCATTCAAACTGGTGATAAAGAGCCACAGCAAATATGAATCCCCTTTTTAAACCCCTCCCAGGGTACTGTGGTTTCTGCAAAACCATTTCCCCCCTCATCCTCATTTAAACAATTTAGTTTTATCACTTGGTCATTTGCACAGACCAGACGATGCACAGGCAGCTCCAAACACTCATTTTGTTTTCTTCCTTTTTTTTGGGACTGAAGGGTGGAGCCAGACCAGGCAGAAGTCAGAGCAGCCCTGGAGCTACTTTAATCCTTATAATCAGGCACAGGCCCCGAAGGAGGTTTGCCACCTCCTTTAGCTCTTCCCTTCACAGCCCTCCTTTGGGGCTTGAGGAGTTAAGGTTCTGCTCTGGGGCCAGGGAGCTGTAATATGCAGGACAGCTGCTTTTCCTCTATTCTAGAGACATTTGAGACGAAGTAAATTGTCCATTTAGATGCTTGAGTTGCTGGACCTGGTTACCATTTGCTGTAAAGCAGCACTTTTTGGCATCTGATGTGAAAATCACATGGCAGAATAAATTTAAAAGGTGATTCAGTGCCAAGACTGTGGCAAAGTCGAAGAGCATTTTTGATCAGTCTGCCTTTTGCCGTCTTATGCAGCGACCCAGCAATGCAGAACAAATCACTGATGTGCTGAAGATCACCGCTGATTCTTGGAGGAACAATCCAATGGCCATAATTGCTGGGGGTGAGGAGGGATGTTTGGGGTTCTTTTACACTTCAGGATGGGAAGGAAGAAACTGCATTAGTGGCTCACTATCCTGTGATTTCTGTGATGGGAATTCCATCCTGGAGCATCCCAAATCCATGTGTGCTTGGGGCTCCTGGGCTGGCAGGACCAGTTGCTCCATTGTGGCAGCTCCTGCCAGCTTCTCCAGGACATCAGGTTTTCAGAGAGCCATAGCGCACAGCTATGAATTTGTGAATTCATAGTGAATTTGGCCTGAAACATTTTGCTTCATTGATTTTTAAATCCCTATCCTTACCACCCAGAAAAAAGTACAGACGTATGGAAAACCAGCAAGTCTCAGTCTGGTCCCTGGAGCACCCTGCTGCCATGTAAGGGGCAGGCACAAGATGTCTTGCCTTGGTTCTGGGAAATCAGAATAATAATAAAATAGATCTATAAATTATTCAGAGCTCATGAGCTATTGCCTAATGTTGCTTGGGGCCAAGCACAGGGGTGTGGGTGAGGCAGCCAGAAATCTGTCGTGGTCAGAGGATGCCATCCAGGGCTCGTGGTACCTGACTGAAGTTTAGGTGTGGTTTGGACAGCTGGTGGGGCGCGACATTTGGGAAGCACGGTGACATCTGGCCTTTGGAGCGTGCCACGCACTCCGTCCCTACATTATCCCTCCTGCCTTTGCTGCGCCCGCGGTGCGGGGAGCGCGGCCGGGGGGATCTGGCAGCGCACGGGCAGCCACCGGCGGGGGCTGGAGTCTCCCCGGCTGCTGTTGCCTCCACAGCCGTAAATTAAATAAGGCTTCTCCTTTCTCTTCGCAAGGCACATTTCATTGGCTTAGGATAGGATCTGGCAAGGAGCACCGGCATTTGAAGGCATAACTCTGCTCTCTGATGTTTTCTTCTCTTTCAAGGCTGTAACCCTTTGCGGAAGCAGTGCAGGGGAACCGCGCAAAGGCGGCCGGAGGAGGCCGGCGCTGGTACCAGGTCAGTTTGGGCTGGAAGGGGTCCGCTCCCCTCGAGGCGCTCCGCGGGAGCGGGACGGGCCCCCTACGGCAGCGGCAACTTCGCTCTTGCCCTCCGGCAGGGCCCGGACCGTGCGGGGCGGGCGGATACAGCCAGCCGGGCCGCGGGACAGGGCCGGCTGTACCGGGGAGCGGTGCAGGGGCCAGCCAGCTGTGCGGGGGGACAGCGGGCGGTGCTGGGGGACACAGCCATTAGTGCGAGGGAACGCAGTCGGCAGTGCGAGTGTCAGCGGGCGGTTCGGAGAGACAGCCCGACGGTGCCGACCGTGCGGGGCTCAGCGCGCTGCTCTCCGCTCCGTTCCGGCCGCGCCGCCGCTGCCGCGCATTGGCCCGGCGCTCGGTCCAATGGGGCGGCGGGGCGGGGCCGGCCCGGCTCTCGCGAGAGCGGCGCGGTGCGGGCTGGCGGAACCATGTTGCGGGCGGTGGCGGCGCAGCGGCTGCGGCGGGCGGTGAGTGCGGGGCGAGCCCCGGGCCGCGCACCGAGCGGGGCCTTCCCGCCGCCCCGGCCGGGCGGGCCCTGCCCTGTGGGGCGAAGGGGGCGCGGGGCGGGGCGGGGGCCGAGCTCCTCCCGCCCGGCAGCGGTGGTCGAGGGGGTCTCTGAGAGGCGAGCGCCCCGCGCCGCCGGGCTCGGACTTCTCGGCTGGACTCCCCTCCCACTCCGTCTGTTAAAAATAAAGTTTCCGAGTGGATAAAGGGTGTTCCACCAGGCCTTCCAGCGGTCCCGGCAGGCAGGAGTTGCGGACTGCTGTCCCGTGTGGAAAGCTAACGTAGGTGTCAGGGAAAACCTGAACTTCTGGCAGTGCTCGCTCGTATCCACCCTTGAGCAGGACAAGCTGAGCAACAGGTGGAGAAGACTTCTAAAGTTTGTTACTGTAAACTCTTAAGAGTACTAGAAGAATATTAGTGGCTCAATGAGAGGCTTTCTGCAGTATTGTAGTTAATCCACCGTTTTTCAGTCACACCTGTGCAGAAATGTGATTGCCTTAATTGTCACAACCTGTGCATGAAGCTAATGCAAAGCACCTGTTGCTTCTCCGGTTTGACCTTCATATTGCTCAGCTGGGAGGAGTACTGGGCTGTTGAAGGCCATTTGCTGCTTGGTGTGTCAGTGTGGCTGTGTTACCAAGGTCTAGGTGATCTCAAGGTTAATTGGGGTAGATGATTCATGAGATGTCCCCGAATATCTGTTCAATCTCTTACTGTGCACTAGGAGATGCCCCCTCCACTAGAACTGTGTATAAATAGCCCTTGTAAACAACTTTAAGTCTTGCAAGTCTCTTTTTGAGCTCTTCAAGGCTTTTACACGTACTGCAGTTCAGTACAGCTCTAAAATAGTAGTTATGCATATATTAAATGGCTTCAGGTGATAAAAATCTCTTAAAAGATGAGCAAAGGTGGAGAGGTCAGACATGATTGAATTAGCAGAAAATTCTTACTGTTGTAATCATGGGCATGTTTCAGTTGTTGTTACGCTGCAGGCTTTGTAGAGCAAAGGTCTCAATGATCTCTGAATCATGGTACTGCTGTGTAAATAGTACTCACATGCTCACTGCACAGTTCAGTTCCATAGCCTGGATGTGTGAGTTCAGCTGCTTGGTTTTCAGCCATACACATCTAAACTAGTAACTTTATAAAATAAAGCCAGTAAAATATCATGTGCATCTTCAGTGTATGTGTAACAATGTAGTCTGTGACAGAAGTGAAACAAACTCACAGTTTGTTTTTGTTTACTATTCTAAAGTGAAAAGTTTAGCCCTGCTGACATAGCTCAAGAGTGAGTGGAGTTTAGAGAAAAAGATGAGAGAAACCTGTGAAGTACGAGCAGGAAGGAAAATTGAATTTTTGTGCAACTTAAAGATGGGAGTACTGAGGAGGAATGAGACTGCAAGTGCACAAAAACTTGGTGCAGAGGTGGGAATAAGCGATTTAGGGACTTCCCTGTGTTGAAATACAGTGTTGTATTTCAAAATAGCTTTGTTGATTTTGAGTATTGGTTTGCAAGGGGTGTATTTGGAAAAGTTTACTGTGTTTCATCTTTCTCTTGCTGCTTCAATCCCTTTGTAATATTAAATCTTTATTATGATTGTCAAATCGTTTTTGCAAAGTGGTTTTATTTTTTTATCACTGTTCTTTGCTGCAGTTATAGGTCCTTTTGAATTCAGATGCCTTTAGTGTTTCCTGGAGTTATAATAGAGCTGTCTTTTAGACCTCTTTTGTAGCCAGGTCTTTAGAGAGGTTCTAGAAGTATATGCTTGAGTTTCCTTCTCTCTCTGAGTTTACCAGATTTATTTAGTTAAAGTTTTACAGCTACAAGATTGTGTCTTAATAGAATTAGGCATTGCTTTGTGTTTTAGGAATGTAGCCTTTGTCTTTAGTAATACCCCAGTTCCTAGTTTCTGGAGTTCTTTCTTGGGAAGTTTGCTCTGTGTTAATGGCTCTCCATGAGATCCACAATTCCAATAAGCAGTTTTAAAATTTTATGTTCTGGCCAGTTTGCTTTTACAGCTAAGAAAATCAGCTCTAGAGATGCCTTTTAGGTCCGGTTGTTTGGTGCTCTGCCTTGTGAATGTCTGTTTTGGTTTTGTTCCTGTAACTTCCAGTGGCTCTTCTAAAGAGAAACAGCCTTCATTTTCCCACGTGAAGTTTCTAGCACCCTGTTTCTTATTGATGCATATTTGGAGCATGGGGCCATGTAGAATTCACCTGCTGCATCTCTGGCATTTCTTGGAACAACTTTTTGGCTGACTCATCTTGTGTTGCTGTGCCTGCCACATGTTTTGGTTGGAGCTGCTTTCCCAGTCCCGGTGTCAATGAGTGTCCTTGGAGCAGGCTGCCAGCAGAGGCCACGGCTGCTGCACACCCATCTCCCCAGGCAGCCAGCACGGGTTTACCACACTTCTCTCTGGGTTTTCAAGCTCTTGGTGCAGCTGGTTTTTAGCATACAAGCAGCAAATCTGTATGTAAGAGGTGCTGGGCACGTGTGCTGTTCAGGAAGCCTGTCTGTGTGCTGGCAGAGATGCTCAGTTTGCAGTGGCTTTGTGTGGACAGCAGATCACCTGTGCCCATTCAGTGGGTGCCTGGCTGTGTGTGCTGTTGGCTTCACCTTTGCACGTGTACTGGATGTGCCCACATTGCTGATGTTACACTGGGACAGTAGCAGGGACCAATATCTGGTATTTTGTCTGCAGTCTAGAAATCCAGATATTGTACTTGGAGTTTTTTGTGCTCTGGTTGGGAAATGTTAATGGGTTCCTCAGTGGGGAGCAGCACGGTGCTTTGGGGAAACTTGAGACAATCAGTACAGTGAACCTGTGGCTATTTTGCAAGTGGCTTAATTGATCACTACTGCACATCTGAGTTAATCTTAGCAACTTTTAGACATCTGGATGTCAGAGGCCAAGTTTGCTCTACAGTAAATACTGGGGAGGGAAGGGGAAGTTGGAAATTCTGGGTGGTTTTCATTCACAAATGTTAGTTTTGGTATAAACTGAGTCACTGTCCAGAGTTTCCACCAGAGAGGAGGTGCAGATGTTTCTGCTGTAGAGGAAACATAAGGTGTGTAGCTGTGATTTGTGTGATTTGCACCTAAACTTGAGGAAAAGAAACTTCCCAGTTCTACCTCCCTGTGGCTGGGATGTCATTACCTGCTGTCATGCTGCAGAAGCTACTCAGGTGCCCAAGTTGGTGGGATGTTTATCTGGAGGTGATTTCTGTGGGTAGCCTCATTTTCCAGAGCTTGGTTTTCACCAGGAACCTTCTGTGACACAAGCACTGAGTGCTATTCCTTCTTAAGGCATTATTTTCAACAGCTTGATTGATCTGTGTGTCTTATTTCTTGTGCTTTCTTTCCTTGCTGCCAGCTGGTTAGGTTTATTCTCTACCTTCCTATTTTATTTAGGCCCTTCCTATTTTATTTAGGCATCCTGCCCAAGAGCAGCAGTGATGGCAGTGAAGTGATGGGCTGTTCTCCACACGTGCAGCTGGGCAGTAACTGCATCAAAATAACCACTTGTCCTATCATTGACTCATTGCAGCTTCTTAGTTTTCAGGACCATATGACTGGATGAATTACCCTCTGGTTTTACTGCAGATTCTTTATTATAACAAACAAAAGTCAGTTTGGTTTGGTTTTGTTTATAGAGAAAATTATTTAATGTGTCCTAGTATATAAAATTCAGACTCACATAGAAATCTCGTTTGTCATCTAGATTTTTACCCATAATATATAATGTGACTTTAAATTTATTTTGAATCTGGCCTTGTCTTTATGTTCAGAAATGTCATCCATGAAGTAACCTTCTGGTGTGCATATTGTGTATATTCCTACAAATATAAAATGTGGGATTATTGGTTTAGAAATAATACCTGATTAATGCTGTAATAGCCTGCTTAAGCAACTTCTATTGCTCATATTATTTTTGGTTAAAAACCAATTATTTCTCAGCTTATTCTAGAATGGTTTGACAGAATGATGGTGCTATTTAGGGAAAAAATGATAATATAGGCAGAAATAAATGTGTGTTTAAAATGCATGTGTCTCCATTTGGAAATTTGAAAACTTGAGGATTTTCCAGGAGTATGGTCCATTTTACCCCATGACACAACTGTAAATCATTGGAGAGTGGGCTTTTTGCCACAAAGGCATGGATTTATTCTTCAAATGGTGACTAAAATTTCATAACTTTTATTGCAGATGATGTGTGAAACATAATCAAAAATACAGCATCTGATCTATAGTGGCAGTAAATATTTTGTTACTGGCAATTGGTTTCAAAGGAGCTTAGACTATTTAATGACAGCAAGCATAAGCATTATGCTTAACCTTAAGCATAAGAGATTAAATGCAGAGCACTTCTACAAGAATCCTTATTGTTTTAATCAGAAGGACAAATTATGATCCAGATTCTGCAAAAACTTATCTTTGTATTTTTTTATTTGTGCACTGTGATTAGCTTCAGGGAAGTCCTTGGGATTTGCTTTCTGTGTTTGAAATTCAGTTTGTTCGTAGGCTTTGTGGGGTTGAAGTCCAGATGCAAATTTTAGCCTCTCATATTTTCTGAAGCTTTTTATATTTGAAGTTGTAGGCAAGTGCGTGTTTGGCATGAGGGGAGATGGGGTTTGAACGTAAATTTAAAAAAGTCGTGTTTGGCTGTGCATCTTCAGGGTTGTGTTAGTATTTGTTCCTTGGTTATATTAATGAATTTACTTGGTTTTGCACGTGTTCCATCCTACACTGATCATCGCTCAAGTCTTCAGTGGGGCTTTATGTGGGGTAAGCAAACACTTGAGGGACAATTTTCCTGTTCCTATCCAAAATGTTTTCTCTACTCTAGTATTAGTCTTGGAGGAATAAGGCTTTTCACACCTGAATATTAGAGAGGAAGGTCCCAGAATTTAGAAATTATAATTTGCTTTGGTTTTATGACAGTTTTTTGCCTTTTTTTGTTTCTTTCATTTTTGCTTTAGAAGCTCAAGTTTGTGTATGAATGGTGAATTGGTCAAAGCTGTTATTTAAGGACCATTAAATTGTGGTGGTAGACTAAGTGCTCAAATGTTTTGAAGGAAAAGTGGGAAAAGTGAACCTGATGCCTGTGAAGATTTCTCCTAGTGTGTTTTCAGGCTGTCAGCTGCTCCTGCTTAATTTTCATTCAGCCACTGCATAAAATTTTGCCCCTAAATATAAAAGTGGGTTCTGTAGCTAGATTTTGTTTAAAACTTCTAATAAAACACTGCCAGAGAACACCCTAGAAAACCAAGTAAACATTTATTTGCAACTGTTTATTTCCTTGTCTAATCCTCAGTCTTTAAGGCACTTGGTTAAGTTGATCAACTGAGCTTGAATGTAATGTGTTAAAATGTTTTTTCTTAGTTTTGTTCAGTATTTTCCTGTGGAGTTTCAGTTTAAGCACAGCATGTTACAGACAAGCTGAAGTCAAGTGGGTTTGTCCTTTCCTTTTTGTATCACCCTATGGATTCTCTATAATAATAAAAATTATCTAGAATGAGCCTAGCAGTGTTTTACGACTTGTATGAGTGATGAATTTCCCTGAAGCCTTGGATGCCCAGAGGAGCAGGTTTTTATTTCAAAGCCAAGTTTCCCACTGGTTTTTATTTCAATGCAAGTTTCTCCCTTGCTTTGCAGGCGTCGGTGCTGCGGAGGTCGCAGAGCACCTTGGTGGTGGCAGAGCACAACAATGAGTCCCTGTCAGGCATCACCCTCAACACCATCACTGCAGCTAAGGGCTTGGGAGGGGAGGTCTCCTGTCTGGTGGCTGGTACCAGCTGTGACAAGGTAGGAAATGCTATTTTCATACCAATGAAATAAAGATGCAGTGAAACAACACTTGGCAGCGTCTCAAGCAGCCTGAAAAATAATCTGTAGTCAGGAGAAACCGTGCCAGGAGTTGCTAATCTGCCAGAAAAGTCCTGCACTTGGAACTGCTTCTCTTCTAAAGAGAAAATACGGATATAGATTTCATTTCACAGGGGACGGTATCAATAATGGCTGTTACATGCCTGAGCAAGCAAATTTTTATGGGACTAAAGGACAATTAACTTTGAAAACAAGATCTATCTCTGTAAAGTTTAAATGACAAACATTGCAGTGCTAAGAATTTGGAAAGAAGCTTTTGCTTGTTTAAATGGAAACCAGCAGAAGTGAAACAACAGTGATACATTGAGCTTTTGAGCAAGTTGCTGTTACTAACCAATCTCTAGTTGTGCAGAGAGTGTTTGCAACCTGAAATTCTGAATTTAGTGCTTCTTGACTTCATCACACAGCTCACGTATGTAAAAAGCTCCTTGTACATTAGCTGTGCATTTTTAGTGTAATTTTGACGTGCCAATTCTAGAGACAATGTAGTTAGTACATTAGTGGCACTTTTACTCCAACATGACTTTGTGTTGTGTGAGCAGTAGAAGCACAAAAAACTATGCCTAATATTTACATACTGTTTATGCACTGTAGAGCAGCTTATTCACAAATAGGTGGAGAAACATCAGTAGCTATTCAGGTGTTTGAGGTGGAGATGAAGCAAATATTTGTTTAAATCAAGAAAATTAAAAAGAAAAAAAAACCATAATTGCCTGACATGTGTGTCCTTAATTTTCCTTATTCTATGTAGGAGAAAAATGATTGTGAATTTTTTGTTTGTTTTTTTTTTAATGCTAAATATATGGAGTCTGTGTGTTATGGTGGGAAAAATATTTTATAAAAAATGAAGGTTTAGAGATTTTTATTTAAGAGCCAGTGACTCAAACAGATATTCTGCAGCAGCTACTAGGGATTTTTTCTTGATTTCCTTTTGTTAAATTTTGAGGGTAAACTGATACTCATCAAACTCAGTAAAACTACTCTGTTTCTGGACGATGCATGTGGTCTCCAGACCTTGCTGTCAGTCCTCTTCTCTCTGATCTGTAGTAACCCTTTTATCATTTAAACTTCACTTGTGCCAATTCAAACGAAAAAAATGCATAAATATAAATTGAAAATACACATTGCTTCAGTGGGCAAAAAGTCAGATGCAAACAAAGGGTTGCTCCTAGAATTTGGACAAAAATCGTAACAGCATTGTACATTTGTATTTGTTTGTATGGTAGATACTGACTGAACTTAAAGTAGGGTTTGTTTCTTGGTGATTGTATTGGAATACTGAGCAATAATCCTCCAGTGTGGCTGTTGCTGGCTGCTGTAAGAAGTGCTGGGATTGCTGTGGAGCCCTGCATGCAGGAGGCAAGGTTGAGGCAAGTTTTCCTGAGGCTGATTTGCTCCATAGTTCTCTGATTGACAAATTCATTTTCATGATCCCATAAGGAGCTGTGCTGTGGATCAGAAGACCTGCATTTTATTCTGTTCAGGTCTGTTCTGATTTTGAAATTCATGTACTTTTGGTTCTGGTTTTATGAATCTATAGACTGTGAGCAGTGGGGACTCCCTTGTTACATGTTTGTGGTGCCTGTTAAAACACAAACTAATAATAATTTACTTGTAATCACAGGTAGCATCAGAACTCAGCAAAGTGCAGGGTGTTGCAAAAGTTCTCGTGGCTCAGCATGATGTGTACAAGGGATTTCTAGCAGGTGAGAGTTGTTCTTACCTATTCACAAAAGAAATTTATTTATGTATTTGTGTTTGTGACTGGAAATAGGATGGTTGTAAATTCTGAGCAATGTATTTTTATTCTCAGAGGAGCTGACTCCCTTGATTGTGGAAACTCATAAAAAATTCAATTACACCCACATTTGTGCCGGAGCATCTGCCTTTGGGAAGGTGAGTAGATCAAAGAGCATCAAAAAGTTTTTGTAGAGAAAAGAGACAGACACTGTTGTATGTAAGAGTGTGAATCTAAGGCCTGAGAGAGATCAGCCATGCACAGTTCTGCATTTGCAAACTATTTTACAATTGTTTGCTTAAGAAGTCTTAGTTAGATTTCATGATTCATGTTTGAGTTCTTTTATGAGCTGATGTGAAAAAAATAGTGTAGAAGAAATAATCTGTGGTAACCAGCCAATCCTATGGACACAAGGCAAAATGTGCAATAAGGCAAACCAGATTAAGTGATCTGAAAGCATGAAAATTGTAAGGAAAAGCACACCAAATTGGGATGAAAAATCTGTTATTTGCATGTTGAAATGAGAGTGGGCAAACCTATTGGAAGCAAACTTTTTTTTGGAGTGGGATTTGCATCTGTGATATAAGTCACGTGCATTAAAATGTCTGTAAACACATATAAATAACGCAGAGCTAAGTTCCAGCCAGGATGGTTTGTAATGAAAAGACAATTTTTATTTTTCAAAACTTTTTTTTTAATGTGTTTGTAAGTACATGAAGAGCCTCGGTACTAAGAATCTGGGCAGCATTGTGGTGCAGTAAATGAGAGGAAAAGGATCTTGCAGAAATCTTGCCGCTGTAGGACGAGTAGACATCGGCCTTCCATCTGCCTGCTTTCACTTCCAATCAATAGCAATCCATATGCTTGTGTTTTTGCTAGGAGAAATTAAGCCTTAGGTTTTAAATGTTTTTTTTCTTTTCTTTTTTTTTTTTTTTTTTAACTGCAGTGTCATAGGAGTTAATGGCTTTTGCTTACACTGCCATTTTTGAGTGCTTCATGTGAATGAAGATTTCAGACCTGGGCCTTTTTTTCTTGTACCAGATTAGGAGGCAGACAAAAAGCAAATAATCATCTTATCATTGATTTCTTCATAATTTCTGCTGCTCTTTTTATCCTTCTTCCCACTCCTAAAGGTGCTAAGTAATTTTCTAGAGTAAGTTTTGGAGCAAGAGAATATATACTTTAATATTAAATTTATTTTTTTGTTTTGCTCTGGAGGGAAGAGTGCAGGGTTTTTTTCCTATAATTTCTGGCATCAAACTTCCAAAAGCACCATTTTTTTTTCCTTTGAAGTGCCAAGAGCTCAACAATCCATAACTGTCAATTTTCTGAGTAAGTGGCATCTATATTCAGTTTTAGAATATTTGAAGCAAATAAGTCTCCTAATTTAAGATATTGAATTACGGCTTTACTTACAGTAAGTCTCATAAAATGTCTAATGTTATTACAGTAATGGGGTTTTATTTGGCTGCTAAGGCTACATGAGTAGCCCTTCAAAAATCTTAGTTCTATATGTCTCAGAGACAGCATTATACGAAATCAGGTCAGCAGTGTTCTTTTACTTGACTGTGGACATTTTAGTTAGCTTACTTTGCTAACTTTTCATCTCTTAATTTCTAGAATCTTATTCCCAGAGTGGCTGGCAAGCTTGATGTTGCCCCTGTTTCTGACATTATTGAAATTAAGTCCCCAGATACTTTTGTGAGAACTATCTATGCAGGTGGGTAATCACAAAAGCTGTGTGGTATTTGTCCAATGAAGAACCCTAATTTTTCTAATTAGGGTTCTAATTTTTCTAATTTTTCTAATTAGTGCTAATTTTTCTACATGATCCTAATGTTAAAACCTTGGAATATGATAGGAATTTTCCCTTTACAATCTCAATTGCTGTAATTCATAAAAAATGAAGCCTGGGGATGGGCAGGATGCTCCCTGTGTGAGAAAGGAGGTAATTCCAAGGGCTTTGGTGGAAGCATGTCAGACCCATGTCTGTCACCTTAAGGAACAGAATTTGATCCCATCCTTTCCATGTCCTGTGTTTGTTAATGCCCTTCTGATCAGGTTCTGGAAAGCATAAGACATCAGGTTAATTGTCCAGCTTTATTTAATAGGACTAGCATTAGCTCTGATTTAAGATACCACAGGGTTATTTTTTCTAATTACGAAGACATTGAATGAATTATTTCTAATATTTAATTACCTTAATTTGTAATTATTTTTTCAGTCTTGTTTCTCTAATGCTTGGCTGACACTGTGTTTTATTTTAGATATTAGTTTATTAGCTTGTGTTTCTTAATTTTGCTGTAAAGTTGTACCACATGTACCAGCAGGGTATTACATTTTGAGTTATGCTCCTGGAATGTGGTTTAGTGCTGCACTTTAAGTTACTTTCCAGTAATTCACAGTTTAAAGATGACTTTGTTTATGAATAGTTGAATGTTTATGAATGTTGCAGCAATTTTTCTTTTAGCATTCCCTGTAGCCTCCAGTGTGAAGTATTGTATTATAGAGAGAAACACAGTCCCACAGATACATGGGGGAGGCCTCATTGTCTTCAGTTCTGATGAATTCATGCAACAGGATAAAAGGTCTACTTTGAATTATAGACATTCTTTATGTGTAAGAATGGCATTTTCAAAGTTGTTTTTTCATCCCTTCTGAAATTTAAAATCTCATTCATAAGAGATGATTTGAATGCTTTGTATCCTTTAAAAATAGAGGATTTGTATTTATACTTTAGAAACACAGGGCTAAAACATCAGTGAAAGTATTTTTAATCTCTATTTATTAAGTGCTAAGATTTAGTCATCTAAAACTGCATTTTTGGGAACTACCTTGGTGGATGTTGCATATTCTAGTACAACTGCTAATGTGGTTTTGATATTAATTTTTGGGGTTTTTTTAAAGCATAATATGTCTGATAATCTTTAAATTTTTAATGTCCCTTTTTTTAGGAAATATTATCTGCACTGTGCAGTGTGATGAAGCAGTCAAAGTGTTTACTGTACGGGGAACTTCATTTGAGGCTGCACCAGCGAGTGGTGGCAGTGCCAGTGTAGAAAAGTGTGAGTATTTGTTCTGGGCTGCTGTTGTTTTGTTTAATAGAGTTCGTTTTGCTCACTGCCTGGTGATGCTTTGTAGAAGGATTTGTCAAAGCAAAGTGATTGTCACCATGTAGGCTTTGTATTTTTAATCACAGGTGCTTGCACTTTTTAGTGATGTCTGATAAGAGAAGATAGAGATTATCTGCACAGTTACTTCCTTTTCTTTGGCCAGAAATGGAGATGATCTGTGCTGAAATCCGTGCTTGTTCCACTCGCTGCCTAAACGTCTGCCACTGCAGTCTTGAAACTTTAAGGAAGGACAAGTCATAGCTGTTTGAATAACCAGATTGGTTTTCAAAACAAGACTGAGCAAAAATAGAAGTTTTGGTTTAATCATATTGCAATTGAGATCGGTCATTACATCATCAAGCTAAATTAGTGGCAGTTTAAATTGATTTGAGAATAGAGAGTTTTAGATCAGTTTTAACCATATCAGTTTAATTTACAATTTAATGAAGCCAGTGTAGCTTGGATAATTGAGAAATCCAGTCAAGAATGACAAAGTAATTGAGGTTGGAAGGGATCTCTAGAGATCATCTAGTCCAGCCCCATGGAGCAGGTTGCCCAGGACTGTGTCCAGTCAGGCTTTGAGAATGTCCACAGGTGGAGACTTCACAACTACTCTGGGTAATCTGTTCCATTTTGGTGACCTCTGCTGTTTTTCACTGTGAGCCTTTTTGTTTTGTGGCTTAGTCCTTGCCTGTGACCCATCCTGTATTTCCTGACATCTGTGGGTGGCAGGAGTCAAATGTTCCTGAATGTGTTGTGCTGCTGGACTTGTCTGCCTGTGACACTGAGGCTCACACTTGTTGTGCTGGGTTGGTATCAGTGTGTGGCACCTGTAGAGCGGGATTCCTTGTGGTTCAGTTTGTACTGTAGTTCCCTGAACACAACAGAATTCCTCGTGGTGCAGTTTGGACTGTAGTTCCCTGAATACAGCAGAATTCCTCGTGGTGCAGTTTGTACTGTAGTTCCCTGAACACAGCAGAATTCCTCGTGGTGCAGTTTGGACTGTAGTTCCCTGAACACAACAGAATTCCTCGTGGTGCAGTTTGGACTGTAGTTCCCTGAACACAACAGAATTCCTCGTGGTGCAGTTTGGACTGTAGTTCCCTGAACACCACAGAATTCCTCGTGGTGCAGTTTGGACTGTAGTTCCCTGAATACAGCAGGATTCCTCGTGGTGCAGTTTGGACTGTAGTTCCCTGAACACCACAGAATTCCTTGTGGTTCAGTTTGGACTGTAGTTCCCTGAACACAGCTGGTGAACGAGGCTCGTTCCTCAGTGCCAGCAGCAACTGTAAAAGCTCACGGCAGAATTGGTTCTAGAAGAACTCTGAATTGGGCTTGAGCTCAGGTTTCAGCTTGAAAATACAAGCTTGAGCTCAGGTTTCCGCTTGCAAACACATGCCTTTTCCTTTTCCTTGTGGGGTTTGCTGATGTGGTGGATGCAGTGACGCCCCCGCCGCCCGTGGGCATCTCGGAGTGGATCGAGCAGAAGCTGACGAAGAGCGACCGGCCAGAGCTCACCAGTGCCAAGGTGGTTGTGTCAGGGGGTGAGTGATCACAGAGAAACTGACTGATGCTGCACTGCACTGATGGGACCTCTTGGTAAATCGTGTCTGTAATGGGATACATTAGGAAAAAAAAGAAATTCTGATGTAATTCTCAAATACTCCATGGGAGCTACTGGGGAAGCACCCAACGTGTATATTGTGTAAAGAGGTAATACATGAGTTTAGCATATGCTGGGAGGCTTTGTTAGAACATTTTCATATTTGATGAGCCTCTTTAAAATTTTAGCAATATGAATTGTTTTTTAGATGGAAATTTATAATGTTTTTTCATGTATCAAAATTTATCATGTATCAAAATTACTGCTGATAATTTCAGTCAGTCTGAACATTATTATGTAATGACCTTAATGATTTTAAAATGTGTATTGATTGTATTCTGCTCCTTAGGTATCAAGTGATGGACTGTGATTTTTACTGTATGCTTACAGCTAAAATGATTTCTTACTAATCCCACTACAGTGTTTTGTTCCTGAAGCCAGCAGAGGGAGCACAAATTAGTTAAAAAAATTCTGTTTCCCTGGTTTTGGAGAATGACCTTGATGGTGCTGTGTTCAGGAAGTAAACAAGACAGAGTGGTGTTGGTTTATACATATGAAATACTAATGGCAAAGACAAAAGCTAAATCTCCAAATATTAAATATTGGTTAGTAATGTATCCAGAAATACCCTGTGCAGCCATATCTTTGAGTCTTTGCAAATGCTAATATTCATACAGAAAGTTTACATAGGCCAAAAAAAAAATCTTAAAAAAATGTGTTCTTTCTTGATCTTCTTTTGTTCTTAACTTTTAAGGGAGGGGCTTGAAGAGTGGTGAAAATTTTAAGTTGTTGTACGAACTTGCGGATCAGTTGCATGCTGCAGGTAAACTTGTTTTCCTCCTTTTTTTTAAACCCTGTTTATTATATTTAAACAGGTCACATTAAAACCAGAATTCATCTTAAGTCTTTTATTTTCATATCTCTATCAAATGGTTAAAATGCTCTTAGTTTAGTAATAGATAAAGTTTGGTCAATAATACTTAAATGCCTGTGTATGAAGCAAAATATTAACCTGTAATATTCCCTGTGCTTCTCAAATCTCCAGAACAGAAGCTTGCACACAAAAAGTGAAGTTGTCATAGCTCATTTTGAAGAGCTAATACTCTCTGCATACATCCTTTTCTAGTGCTTCTATACAGAATCCCACTCACATTGTTGTAGTTTGAGTGGCTCTGCCCTTTTACTGTGCTTTTGTATTAACAGGAGAAAATCAACTATATACAATATCTCAGTGAAGTTTTTTCTATAAAGGCTGGGAAAGAAGGAGAAACTGTTTGCTCTAATGTTTTAATTCCATTAATTTTAGCATTTACATGATCGGCTTGTTTTTAAAGTGGTGTTTTTGCTAACTAAATGTCCATATGGAATTTTTGAGTTTACTGTGATATTTTTCTTTACCACGCCTGATTTTTGAGATTCACAGCAATACAAGATAGCACATATGTTGCATTCAGACTTGAAGGAACATTTTGGGAAGGCATTTATGGGAAAATCTTCTTTTGACAAAGCAACAAGAAAAAAAATCATGGAAATATGCCAGATTGAAATCCTTGGTTTAAATATATGGCCCTTTGGGCTGGGAGTAGGGATTTCCTGTTGCTTATGAAGTGCATTAGCACTTAGTATTTGGATGTTTTTAGCTAGTGGTATAGAGAGGGATTACCATAAGAGCTTTTAAGAGGGAGGTTTTTAAATATGTGCCCTTAGAGTGTGGGACTCTTCAGTAAAATACATGGGCTTTTATGGTGATATAAATTTGGCTTGCAAGTATTTTAAAAGAAAACATTGAAAATATTTTCTTTCAACCAGTTGGAGCTTCCCGTGCAGCTGTTGATGCTGGCTTTGTTCCTAATGACTTGCAGGTCGGACAGACGGGCAAAATAGTAGCACCAGTAAGTATGGAAATATCTCTCATCCTAGGGCTGGGATGGTTTCTAGCATGCATTTTCCTTCAGAGCAAGCACTTAGAGATGAGCTGAGTCTTAATTCCAGGCCTGACAGGAGCATCAGTGTGCCCACTGTGATGCTGTCACTTGATGATGCGTTTACAAAATGACAGAAGCGAGCTGGGATGGAAACCTGTGCTTTGGGTGAATGGGATGTGTTCTAACACAGCTTTCTCAGGGGTTTGCATGCTGCATTCTTTCATAGCTGCCTGAACCTTCCTTAGCTTCCTAGCAGCTGGCATTGATATGCTAAGAGATGTCATTACTGATGTAAACTCAAAATTACATCAGTCCGTGGCTTGATCTCTTGCAATTGGGTGTTCTGGGTTTTTTCAGGTGATGATTATTAAGAAACTTTTAGTAAGTGTCACTGAATTATTGCAGTACAGTCAAAGCAAAATTTTTGTAAGAAATGAAAGTGCAAGAAATTTAAGAAAGGAATAGTCTGCAGACTGGCTGCTGTAGAATACCAAGGACGTTCTCTGAATGGCTCAGTATTGGGCAATAGCATGCTGCACATATTTTTCTGCTATTTCTGCATCCCTTTATCACAGGGAACTGATTTTTGTGTCTGTGTGGGCCTTTCTGTCCTGGAGAAGTCTGAGACTTCTTTCATTGTTCTTTATGACCCAAGGACATGCAAGACAAGCTGGAGCCAGCCAGATGAGACACATTTGAGTGTTTGTGAACAGGAAGGTACAAGTGTAGCACATTTAAGTGTTTGTGAACAGGAAGGTACAAGTGTAGCACATTTGAGTGTTTGTGAACAGGAAGGTACAAGTGTAGCACACTTGAGTGTTTGTGAACAGGAAGGTACAAGTGTAGCACATTTGAGTGTTTGTGAACAGGAAGGTACAAGTGTAGCTCACCTGGTGGGGCAGAGCCCACATGAGATGTGAAGGTCTGTCAGGGGTACCCTGAGCTCCTTTACTGGAGTAAAGGTTTTGCCTCTCAGTAAGGAGCTCTTTGTGTATGGCACAGAAGGCACCCAGGAGCAGCTTTTTACTTGTTAGTGGCTTAATGAGACCAGAAGGGAAGACAGAGCTGAAACTTAGTAGGAAAACTCATTGTATTTCAATTGCTGCATTTACCAACTCACAACAATTTAAATAATACTAAAAAGCCATGCAAGTTCAAAACCTTGATAGGATCCTGAAATGTTTTGCCTTTGCCCTTGCTGCAAATTTAAGCAATTGAAGCCATGACCATTATTTTTCTAGTAATAAATTCAGCAGGACAGAGTAATACTTCGATGTCAAAGACAGGAAATTGTGATTCTGTTGTCAGCTCTGTCTGCTGGATTTTCTTGATTTTCATGGAACAAGATGTTCCATGCTTCTGATTTCTTCTGTCTTGAGTTGTGGATAGGGATGTTTGCTACTTTTTTGGAAGTCCTCATCAGAGGCCATCTGATGATGACCCTGTGGGCCTGAGTTGAGCTATTCACAGACGTGCTTGTGTTTAAACCTGTAAATCTATGTGATGACCAACTGCTACAAAACACTCCTTCTGAGAAGCAGACCTATTGATAAGATTAAGGTCATTCCAAAATCTTGATAGCAGTGATATTAACCTCTGCTGTGTAAGGAAATTGGGAGGTTCTGTGGATTATAAATGCAACCCCAACTCTCTCTGCTTACCAGGGTATAAGCTAAGTGTCATTTAAAATGTGTATTTTGAAAGGGCATGAGATGGGACTAACTATCCTTAGTTCTTTTCTACCTAAATATCCATTAATGAGGTGGAGAATATTAATTTGAAGACAGCTCAGCTCTGGTTTGTGTATTAAGGCTCAACAATGAACATTCTTTCCAGAGTCAAGGGCATATAAACAATTATGTCGAAACAAAGAAGGCTGGTTTTTGATGATGATACAATGCTGTATTTTGCCACAGATGGCCCATAGCAACATGTGAGAGTAGTAAGAACATAAAGCCACATCATAGGATCACATCAGGTGTTGTCATTGTCCTCTTCTAGAGGATTGTTAAATAGCCTTTAGTCAGGAGTAATGAATGAATGTTAAACTTGGTGTCATAAATGATCTGAACTGGCACACGTGTGTGGTGCTCTATTTGTCTGCAGGCTGATGCATTTTTCTCTCATCTCACTTCCTAACAAGTGTTTGTTAAATAGTGAGTTGTGCTGAGTACTGGAAATTACATGCCTCTTCTTTCAAATTGCAGATATTTAGTGTGGATCTTAAAATACATGCAAGGATAGCATTCAGTGCCTTAGAAATATAGAAAATATGGAATGTTAATTGTAATGGAAGTGCAAGTTGAATTGATATTAAGCCCACAGAGTTGCTGACTAGAGGTTTTCATTTTTCTGTGTGTTGGGTAGGCATCTTAAATATGAAGCAGTTGAAAGCTGCAAATTCTTAATTTAACATTCCTAATTCTACTTCACCATCTTTTTGGTACTTCAGCTAGAAGTGGAAAATAGAGTTGACTTGAAGAACTGAGCTCTTTTGGTCAGGTCAGGATGGCACTGGCTATTTTAGCAGCTCTCAGAAGATGCTTTCTCCCTGCGTGAGCCGTGCTCGGTGTCAGTTCAGGGAGACCTTGTGACATTCTGATATTCTGTCTGGGGAATTGCAAAGCAGCTTTGGACACTGGGCAGGTGGAGCAGCTGAGAGCTGAGTTTTGTGTTCAGTTCTGAGTTGACATGGTGTGTGTGTGCCCTCTGGGTGTGTGGGTTTTGAGCAGGGAAGAGTCTCAGATCCAAGAAGCTCTGGAGTCTGAGGCACGCTTGTTCTCCTGTGCAGCTTCTGCTGGGAAAGTATCTCAGAGTGTGCTCTGGCACTCTATTAATAGCCTGCCCAGTCTCAGAGGAGGAGTGGAATGCATTGTTTTCCAGGACTCTGGAACTGGGTCAGCTTGAGACTGCAGAGGGACAAGGGTTAGTTCCAAGCTCAGCAAGAGGGGAGGTGCTTCTGCTGCTCTTTGGTTGCCTGCTGGGGTGTTTGTGCTCATCCCTGGGTGAGAACATAGCAGAACTGTCTGAGAGGGCTGCTGTTTCCTTCAGCTGTGCATGTGGGGAAGGAAGGGTAGCCTTGGTCATTGCTCCTTCATAATTCTGTGACTGGCTTCAGTTTTTGAGAGTGCAGCTCAGACAGTGCTTCACAGAAGCCAGGAACTCACAGGCACAGCAGCTTTCCAAAGGGCTGAGGTGTTAAACACAAACCCTGCCACTCCAGGAGTAACTGGAGTTCATTGCACTGAAGTGATGGGAGAATGCAGGTAATTAAAGAGCACAGATTTCACCTTGTGGCTGTTTGAGCCCTGCTTCTGCACAGCACATCTGCTCTTCCAAAGTAACCTTGGACTGCTAAACTTCAAGGTGTTGATCATGTTGGTGTTTAGGCATACTGTTGGGTTTGACTGGATCTTTGGCAATTTTTCTTTTGTACGGTTTTAATCCAGTTGTTAAAATATTCAGTGTATTATTTTTGTTTCTGTTAGTACCTTTTTTTTAACCTCTTGCTTTCAGGTGATTGAGGCTCCTATTTGAACATTGTGTCTTATGAAAGAGAAGGCTGATTTGTATTATTTGATGAGATGGAAGGAAATTTTTAGAAGTGGATATATTAAAATATAAAATGTTTTCTTCCTAATTAAAAAAAGCAATTTAGTAAATTCAGTGTCTTTAATCAGTGACAGCCATTTTAGCATATTTTTTACAATTAGAAGCCAGTTTTTCCTACTATTTCTTATATGCAGGTGCTCTGCAGAAAAATGAAATTTGATTCTCAGGTTAAGTACTGTATGTATTTTCTGTTAAAGAAAAAGCACTTGTAAGAATGTTAAAAGTAGCTGGTTTTGGATAAAAATATCCTTCCTATTAGTGTTTACTACTAAATATTAGTTAAGTATATCCAGAAAATTTAGTATTTAGAAAATACTAAATTCCCTACAGAAATCAAGCCTACCACAATTACCTCAGAGTAACTGCTATTTTTAGATAAGAAATTTCAAATAGTCAGGGGTGTTACCTTCCCCAGTAAAAATCTTCCCAGTTCTTTCTCTCATGCTCATAAAGAAAGAAAGAAAAGCAAAACAGGTGTGGGGATGGATGGATGGATGGATGGATGGATGGATGGATGGATGGATGGATGGATGGATGGATGGATGGATGAATGGATGGATGAAAAGTGGTTTTTTTTCAGTCAATTAAAACTTGGAAATGGAACATGAATGCTTCATTTACTAGTTCAGTATTAGCTTTCCTTACCCAAGGCATAATTAGCAGATTTCTAACATGCAAAGCAGTGTGTAATCTTTCTCAGGAACTTGTGCAGTTTGTCTGATATTCAAGCAAACAATAAACTCTGACTTGTGAGAAAAGGCAAGGAACTGCTCTAAACCTCTGCTGCCTTCTGTGGGACTGGCCAGGAGGAGTGGGGGGCTGAGGGTCCCTGCTGGGGTCCAGCAGTGCCACTGAGCCAGCTGGGCTGTGGAAATTGGAGATGCTGGGCATGGCTGGGACCTGGGCACTTGTTGTGCAGTGTCCACGCTGCAGGTGGGCAGTGCTGCACTGCAGTGCCCTGCAGCTGCTGTCCCTGAATGCCCAAACTGTCCCATGCTTTCCTAGGCTTGCCCTTGCAGCCTGCTCTGATGAATTATATTCTTCCCTCAGCTTTTGAAGGAAGGTGGGCTTGTACTGGGATTATCTCACACTCAGCTTCTTATCCCCAGAGAACAGCCAGAATCTCAGTGACACTGAGAGGTGCTTTTCTTGGCAAGTGTGTGTGTATTTTGTTATCCTCTGCCCTTGTGAAGGATTAGCTGCTGTCTGAAAGGTGTCCTTCTGATTTAATCTCTGCAGAGTTTAAATCTTCATTCTTCTAAAATTGGTTCTCTTTCAGGGTCTAACTCTAGAACTGCCTTAGCTTCTGCTGTAGGATTTCCTAGCTGGCAAAAGTACTTTCTTTTTTTAATTTTTTATTTTAAGTGTTCAGTTGCTGCTGTCTTGTTACTTTCAACATTGGGTGCAAAACACTAATAGATGGCAAGAAACTGAGGTGGAAGATTCAGGAAGGCACAAGTTAGGAAATATGTGCTGTAGCAATAATTGCCACTGGATGAAATGACTGTGCTAGAATGTGACCTGATGCACAGAAGGTGGGTGCATGCACTGAGAAAGCTCCTGTGGGCAAGGTAGAGGGGAGCTCAGTGTGGGTCTGATGTGGTGGCCAGGAGGAAACTGCTTGGCTTCAGTGCTTCAGCTTTGTGCTGGAGGAGCTCTCTGGCTGTAAGAGACAGAAGGAACTTCACAAGGGAGGCAGTTTACAACTGTCAGGAGTTGACAGTAATAATGAGAGGAAAAGAGGCATGGGAGAGGTGCAGCTTCAGGTGAGACACTGAGGACTGAGATGTTGGTTCACTGGAAAGGCACCAAAGCTGTGTAAGAATGCTGGAATTCTTGTTGCTCCCCCTCTTCTAGAAGAGGATGGGATCCTTTCTGAGCCTCTCTGTGCCCCCAGTACTTTCCTGAGCATCCCTTTCACTGCAGTGAGTGGCTTTTAGCACTTAGTGTAGTAGTCATCGTGCTTTGGGAGGAGCAGGCAGGGAGAGGCACAGTATCACATCATTTACACCATTCCTGTATTTTCTATTTCTTTGTAATAAGTGAATGCTAACTGTCCTTGAGTGTTACTTCCTTCCCAGCATTTTCTTAGGGATCCTTTGCTTGTTCAGATTAGCTTATCTGCTGTTTTCCCTTCACTCTCTTATGAGGAAGCATAAGGAAAGTGAAACAGGGGATATTTTATTCTAGTATTTTTCTTTTTTTTTTTTTTCTCTGGCCCTTACCTAAAATTACTAACAACAGAACAAACTAATTAGTTCCCTTGGCATCATGAGAATTGTCACTCCTCTTGTCTGGATTGTACTTTCTTAAAAAAAGTTCTACTCTTTGATAAGATCTTAATTACTTCCTCATTTGCTGCACATACAAGGGAATATTGAGATAGCAAAGTTTCCCTCTTGAAAAGCATGGTACATAATGTCTGCTCTCTTCAGCTTTGTAGGAATGTGTTATTTGTCCATCAGGTTTGTGGGTGTTATTAACAGGCCAGCAGGTGCACTTTGCATGGGATAAATGGTTGGGGCTGTTAGGTAGGTGGCAGATGGGAATAGCATTGGGAAAACCAACTGTGCTTGGGAAATTGTTTTTGGAATATCTCCTCTGACAATTCACTGTTGTTGAAAAGTAGCTTTATGGTGGCAAACTTTAGAGAGCTGTTTGTATGCAGCTGGGACTGAATTTACAGACTGTCTTTCTCTGACTTGCTAAAAAGCTAAGGATTGACAACCCCTTTCATCCTGCATTATCCAGTGTAGCTTTTAACTCCAAGAAAACTATGTTCACAAATTGATGCTCTGCTCCTTTGGGGTTGGTGCAGAAACATTAAATTGTACTAAAATATTCATATGTGAGTGCATTTAGCTGAAAGCAATTGATGTGCTTTTCCCTGGAGAGAGAGGGAAAAAAATGCTGTATGGCCCTGCACTCCAGCAGACACCCTAGCCATGCTTAAGAGTAATTACACAGCTTGGCTGATCAAAGGTTCTTAAAGTGGAAAAGAAGCTGCAGTTGGGCTCTGGTTTAGTGATGTGTGCTTCCTGCATGGAGTGGGTTCAGCTGCACCAAAGCTGCAATCCTGCAGAAGTGTGTGAGGTACAGTGGAACAGGCATGAACTACTGTCAAGCCAGAAAGTATTTTATTGGCCTAATAGCTTGTAATTGGAAGGAATCTCTTGTACAAAGCAATTTTGATCACAAAGATTTCTTTCTAATTTCATTGTCCTTTCACTCTTGCAAAGAAAATAAAATATCTGAGCTGCCTTTAAAAATAGTGTGTATCCAGAGGGGTTTATTAAAGTGGCCTGTTTAAAAGCATGCCATTGGTAGGATGATAAATTGGTGTGTGTTGGAGGTTTTCAGCATAATTCAAAAATTGTCATAAAAATCAATAGCAGTTGACAGCATGCTTGCAAAGTAGCTACCTCAGCTTATGGGCACCTGTGGCTGCCCTGTGGGCTCTCACAGCACCATTCAAGGGCTCTGGAGTTGAAATAAAAACTGTTCTTGTAGTTCTCTTGAGCAAATGTCCCTTAACAGCCTAAGGCATATTGAAATATTCTCATAAGTATAAGCAAAGTAATATCACATGCCACAAATTATTCTATAAATAATTGCAGGAGTCTGTATGCACAGGAAAATAACTGCATTGGTATTTTGGTAATTGCAATCATCCACATGCAGCACTCTGTGCATTTGTCCAAACAGCAGGTAACTGGCTGTATGGATTCTGGGGCCAGATGTGCAGATGGGTGCATGTGAAGTCTGCCAGTGAATAAACTGGGTATGTCTGAAGCAGAAACAGAGTTTAGGGAATGGCCAAGGAGGATTTTTTAATTCATTTTAATGATTAGCATGTAATGACTCTAAGACATACTACAGTCATTTCTGTTGGAAAAATATAAGTCTAGATTAATACTTTAGCAACTGAGAAAGTGGATTTTTGATTTGGAATCTTGCCTTTGAATAGGATCAGTTTGGGAGTTGGAGTTGTGGGGGTTTTTTAGGGTGGCTGTGATGTAAGTCTGTGCTTATAAACTTGGAGGTCTCTGTGAGGGTCCTGCCTGCCACCAGCACTGTGCAGGACATGTGGCAGGACAGACGGAGCCCCTTGGCCTCTGGGCTGCCAGAGACACCTTGGGCTGCTGCTGTGGGCCTGGGAGAGGCCTCGTGGCTGCTTCCCATCTCCTGATGTACTGAGCCCTCCCAGCAGCACATCTGGAGTGTTGGTCCCTCCTCATGGTGCCTCCCTGTGCTCTGCTTTGCAGAGTCTTGCCTGGTTGGTGCATTCAGTGTCCTGTGCAGTGTGTTCCCTGTTCCATCTGCTCTCCTTGCCATCAGCTCTCTCCTCTGGTGTCCCTTCCCCATGCTGATGTCTGCCAGCGACTTCATAAAAATATTTGTGGCATGGCTGTGATGTTTATACAGTATTTCCTATGTGAAATGAAGTTACTGAGAGCCAAGACCATTTTCTAAGCTGATGTCATGTCCATATACCACCAAAACGTTTACTTCCTTGACTTCAGTTGCTCTTGGCACTCCATGTGTTCAGAGTGCTGTGAAGCCTTTGCTCTGCAATGTGTGTGTGCTGTTTTGCTGCCTGTTCTCGTGTGGCACAGTGCTGGCAGCAGCCCTTCAGTGGAAATCTGCCTGTGCCCAGCTCTGGGGAGTTGACAAATGCTGCTCCATGGCCTGGACTTTGCTCTAAGTGCCTGTAGCTGGGGGCTGTGGATCAGCTGCCTGGCAGCAGTAATTAGAGCAACTTCCAGGCTTCCAAAAAGCTGGAATTTGACATTGGTGTAAAGCCGTATCTGGCTCCTGAGAGGTGTGACCCAGCCTTGGGTTCATCTGCTCTGTGCCTTGCCTGGGTGTCCTGCCCAGAGGAGCTCCTTGCAGAGCCTGTCCTGTGCTGCCACGGCCCAGCACCCTCTGCAAGGGACTCTGCCCTGGGCTACCCAGCTCCTTTCTGCTTCCCTTCCTCACCTGCTTCACAGGGCCTGGGGCTACAGTCCTGACCTGGGACTTGGAACTCTGACACTGCAATGGCAGGACTCAGCAAAAGGCCTGACAGAAGTTATTTCAGGGAAAGCATCAGAACAAGGTTGTTCCTCTGAAAAGAAATAAAGATTTGAATTTCTCAATGCTTTATATCATCTCTGGATGACCAGTTGAATTCTCCTCAGGACAGCAGTGAACAGTCCTGAAGCTTTATCATTCAGACATTGTGGGTCCTTTGGGTCCCTCCTACTGAACTGCAGAATAGATTAAAACTAAGATTTAAGCAGTCCTGTCCTTTGACAGCACAGCAGTGTTGCTAAGAACCTGCTGTCCTGTGTGTTCTCTCCATGAAAACACTGCTGAGGTGATCTCCTGTCAGGGTTAGAGCTGGCTGGCAGCACCACTTGTCTGAACCAGGGAGCCCAGAGCACATAACCTGGAAGGCCATGGCCTAGATGCATAATAAGGGCTTTTAGACAAGCCTGGTGATTTACAAATGTCCTTTTAATGAAACATCCTTGTCTTTCCTAGATATTTTAATAGAATATATTCATAGGCATCTGGCTCCTGGTTAGCTGGATTCTTTCCAAAGATTGAACTTCACAATGTTAAGCGGACTGATAAGAGTATCTGGTAGTCTGGATGACTGGCACTTAATGAATTGCTCTAAAAAAATCAAATTACAGTAATGTGTCTTTAAAAAGAGCTTGTATTAAAGACAGCATGATGTTAGAATAATTTCTCCTGAAACATCTGTTCTTTTATTTGGTATAATTAAAATATTGCATTCTTACCATGAGTTCTAATGTGGACATATTAGGTTACATTGCAGCTGTGGTTAAAATGGATTGACCTCCAATAGTAATCCACTTGGTAAAAGCCTGTGAGGCCAAGGAGTTTCTGAGTGTGTTCACCAGCTGTGTGGTTTTGTGGAAGGACATGGACTAGATTCCATGATTCAAAGGAAGCCTTTTTGATAGGAAATACTTCGTTTCTGCTTTATTTCCCCTCCCCTTCAGTTTTTACGCTAGAGAGTTTTTCTATAAAAATACAGAAGAACTTCATAAATTTCATTTATCTATTCCTATTTTACAAAACCATAGTGAGCAGAATCTGTGGTTGGAGAAACAAGAGAAAGCATTTTTTTCTTTCATTGCTGTACTGACTCTGAGGCCTGTGTGGCAGAAGCCTCTGTGGGTCTGTGTTTGAACACCTTGGTTTGCCACTCCTGTGTAGCTCTGTGCCTGTCCCACAGCTGGGCTTGGCTCTGCCATGCTAAAAGCCACATAACTGTAAGGCAGTTTCAGCTGCACAGTGCTAAGATTGGTTTTGATCCTCTTACCCTCCCTGTGGCCTCCCAATATTATTTATTGAGTTAAATTAGATTTATATTTTCTTAGATATGGAATACCCTTGGTATTTTTAAAAGAGAAATTATGTTAGTATTTGGGGCTGTGTCTTTTCTAAGCACATGTGAAGTACCAACTTTTGACTGCTTTTGGTAGAGGAGCCACTAACTAAATTCATGTGTTAATTTTCTGTTACTGAATGAGTTGGTGAAAGGTACTTTCCTTAGTTTGCTTCTGTAATATTACTTAGCTGAAGAGTTCAGCTCTGACTGTAAGAACTGTTAGGGCCCTGAAATACCCTTGGTTTTGGGTGGATGATAGAATGGATGACTTTCAGCCCAAAGAGAAGTAGTAGTTTTCAGCTGTGAATAAAACAGCTGACTCAGATTTATTTACCTATAAATTGCAATCTCTTTTGACTGTAAGGCTCTTTGGAGATGTGAAAGTGGATCCCCAAAATGTAGAGCTGTTGGTGTGGCTGGTGTGCCCTCTGTACCCATCCTGTGTGGGAGTGGGCAGGGAGGCTTTGGGAGGGCTGGTGAGGAACACAAACTGCAGATGTGCAGGGCACCAAACCTCAAAGGTTTATCCTGCTCTAAAGGGAGACATTTAAAGGCCTAACACCTCCATTTCAGCTTTGAGCATTCTGTCTGAGGTAAAGGCTCTGAGGGGCTCTGAAGAGCCCTGCTTTGCTCTTCAGGCAGCTGCATTATCCATCTGTAGGTTCTCTTCCCTAATATTTGCACTGGGAATCTCCAGGGTGGTGGAGAACATGGACTGCCCTGGCCTTTAGCTGAGCATGGCAGATGTTTTTGATGCAGACTTTGTTTATTATTTTCCCCTAATCTGTCTTTGCTCCTTTGGGATTCTCCTTTTGCAGTCACATTGCATCCCCAGGTGGGAAGGGAACCAACCATCAGCTCCTTTAGTACTGGAAACTACTGTAATGTAAGAACTGCTGCATGTAATTGTTAGGGTTAAGGTTTGTGAGAGCTTAGTGAGTCTGTGGTATGGAGACCAAAAATGTCTGTCTCTTGTTTTTTCCTAGGAACTTTACATTGCTGTGGGAATATCTGGAGCAATCCAACACTTGGCTGGAATGAAAGACAGCAAGGTATGTGAAGGTGGATGCACTAGAAGAGATTTTTGAGGAAGGAAGTGAGCTGACTCCCTTGCTTTTGCATCAGTACTTTAGATGGTTTTCGTGTTTCTTGCTGCTTTAAAACACTTTGACAAAAAAAGATCCTGTGGCAAAACATCTCATGCAGTAGCAAAACCTTTGCACTACAACCCACAGTGATCAGTGGAAGCAGCTAATTGACTTTGTTTAAAAAAAACCCACCCCAAGCACATATGCCTGAATTCTATACAATAGTTCCATTTGCCTTAATTCCAGACTATGACATATTAATTCATGCATAACAATGCACAATTTGAATTATGAACTTACTATTCCATAAAGTAAAAGATGTCTCTGACATTCCTGCATTTAGCCATTCAAATGGAAACCTGCAATAAAATGGCAGTAAAACTTTAAAAGGTTTAACTCATTAGCTGCCAAAGCAAATAATCCAAAATTGGAATTGCCAGTTTGGCCCACAGTGCAGTGTTTGAAAAGAGGAGCAGAGTTACCTGCTGATTGATACTATCAAACGGCAGACATCAAAAACTGGAGGTCCTGCCTCCCAGAGAAATTTTTTAAAAAGGCTTTGTGGTTTTATTTCTATTTTCAGAGAATGAACTTAACCAAGCCACAGTTTTGAATAGTTTATAAAGCTGAGGAGGAGGGCTTCAAAACTTTTCAGGTAGTTTCTTGTATTTAACCAGGGAGTTTGTGACTGGTAATTGTCCTCAAAACCAGCCTGAGTGGAAGGATGATCTCTGCTTTCTTACCATTTTTTTTCCTCATGTATTATATAAATATTTTGGGGGGGAAATGATAAGCTTTCTAAAAGCAGGGACCTGAGTGGTGTTAGCATTAGTTGATGCAGTGGAGAAAAAAACAACCAAAATTCAAGATGTTAAGGGTGTGTGATGGGCAGAGGTGAAGGTGTCTCTTGAGAAGTGGGAATTGTGGCAGTGTATTCCCAAGGGTTCTGGTGACCAGCACTGCCACAGTTTCTGCCACATTCCTGCTTGCAGTGCAGCAGAGGGAGAGTCCAGGCACAGCACTGCTGCCACGGCCACCTGGGCTCCTCTGGCACTGCTGGGCCACAGGTGGCTTTGTTTGGAGCTTTGTTTGCAGCAGTTCAGTCTCCAGCACTGCATATTGGAAGCTGCATGGACTTGATGTGACCCTCTCTGTGTTTATCTGCTACCTTAGCTCACTTCAGACTGCCAGCAGCACTGGGAACCTCTGACTTGAAGATCCAGAATTTCTTTTGTTACAAAAACACTGAGCAGTGATATTAACCTGTACTGTCACAGCAAAACCTCTGCTTTTATGGCTTTTCCAAAGGCATCTTTGATATTTTGAGGTATTCTGCTATAACAAATAATGACAGAAATTCATTGATATGAGATGCTTATTTAACCCTTCAACTTCTCCCATATCTGAGTTTTTTAGCGTAAGCTGATGTGTCTGTTGTAAAATTCAGATTTAGTTACTGGTATTTGGAATGTGTTCTGTCTTCCTTTCAGCGAAGGCATTTAGGTGGGGTAGTTATGGAGAGGATCCAGTTTTCCCAAACAAAGAATTCTGCAGCCATGGGAGCTCTCTAGAGCGTCCCCTGTCCTCCCTCAGCACTCTGAATTATCTGGCATTGTGAACTTGCACACTTCAGGATATGTTTTCCAAAGCAGTTGGATGCTTTCTACCAAGTGAGATGTATAATTTATTTGTTCTTTTACAGCAAGGTAGAAAATGCAGCTTTTGAGGAGACCTGAAGAATTGTTGTTGCTTTCTTTCCTTATTTCTAATTCCCTCATGAGAGTTCCCCTGTCTTTTCTTACTCAGATTTAACTCACAAAGTTCTGTTGTGAGCAGGGTGGTGCTTTTGCTGCTCACCCGAGTCAGCAATGAGGTAGGGACCCAAATCATACTGAAGTTATTTCAGCTAAAGGAGGCAGAGGAAGGACTAAGCTGCCAAACCAAAGCTTCAGACAGTTTTGCAAGCAATTTGTTAATTATTTTTGTGATAAGGACAGAGCTGGCAGCCCCTGTGGTGCTGGCCTTGGCTGGGCTTCAGCATCAGCCCCTGTGGATGGTTCTGCAAGGGATGGCAGGGCCTCAGAAGGCTCAGAGAAAGGCTTTGCTCAGGGATCACAGCCTGGATTTGCTCCCTGCTCTGCAGCTTGTCTGGGAGCCTTGCATTTGCAAAGAGGGGTAACTGAAGTAAAACTGTAACAGAGGAGAGCTCTGGGGAGAACATTTCAAGGGCAGCATTGCTGCAGCACTTGCACGTCCTTGGCCATAGGGCAGGGCAGTGCTCTGGGTACTGCCCGCTTGCATTTGTGGTGGGGTCCTCTGCAGGGGCTCTCAGGGGACAAATGGCCAAGAAATAACATTGCTGGGGGCCTAAAACCACAGGATTTGTCAATGTTTCTCTTTGAGTTACTGCCACTAGGCCCCTGCTTCCCAAGCCATTAATTTTGTTGGATTTTCAGTGGAGGGAGTAGAACAGAGCAGGGAGTCGTGGTTCCCTGGGTGTGGCAGTCAGGACCTCAGCTGCCTGTTGGGTCACAGCTGTCCCCAGCCATTGTCCCTCTGGCACTGCCCCAGTCTGTGCTCCAGGCCCCTGGTTGGTGAAAGGCTTCTTCTGGGAGCTGCTGGCTTTGCTTCAGGCTTCCTTTCCCTTCCTCTGCAGAGGGCTCCCCAGCCTGCTGCACATTTTGGTGGGGACACCCAGCCATGCTGATCTTGCTGGGAGCTGTCACAGGCAGTTCAGGATGATTCAGTGTAGGGCAGGGTTTAAACTGTTAAGATGTTTTCTGGATCATTGTGTTGGGATTTGTTGTGCTGTTTTCTACTGTGTGACAAACTAAATGCTGTCCCATTGTAACTACAGAGGCCTTTGGGCAGGGCTTTATTGTGCTTGTTGTAAATGCTGCCTCCAGGTTAGTTCTGCAGTGCTGCAGCTTAGAATGTGCAGATAATCCTTTGTAGAAATTTTTTTCTAGGCTTTTCTACAGGGAAGGATAGAAGAGATGTGTATGCTGAGCAGGGAAGGAAGGGTTTGTGGGTTTTTTTCAGGGGGATTGTGATGTATGTGGAGGGAAGGAGGTGCTTGTTTTTGAGATGGAAAAATATTAAATGCCCAGATAAATCTTCTGCTTCTGGGGACTTGGAGAGAAATATAGCCCATTTCCTGGCTAAGACCTGGCCCTGTAATCCAGCCCCAGAGGATGATCAATATCTAGATTTCATATGGTGCTTTAACTTTCCTTGCAGACCATTGTTGCTATTAACAAGGATCCAGAAGCTCCAATTTTCCAAGTGGCAGACTATGGACTGGTAGCAGACTTATTTCAGGTGAGGCTAAACTTCATGTAAGGGTAACTTTGGGAGAGCTGACAGGGGCTTATGTAATATAATCCCATGAGTGTTAACCACGTCTGTGTGAGGGTGTTTGTTGTTTAAAGATTTGCTTTCTGATGTCATGATTTGCATGCTTAAAATCAAATCCCTGCAGGTAGGTTGTGTTGGGGGGTGTCACAGCCAGCCTGCCTCAGTTCCCTCAGTTCTGGTTTCCTGAGGTTGAACCACTTTGGAAATAACCACACATAGGTGCTTGCATGTATTTTTAAGCTTCATAAAGTTTGGAAGTAGAGAGTTGGCAGGAGGTGTGATTATTTCTGCCTGGGCTTGCTGCCTCTCTGACTGACGCCCAGGAGGAGCTTGCAGCTCCCTCTGGAGCTCCGAGCCAGCCCTGTCCCAGTGCCTGTGTGTGGCCACACGTGTGAGTGGCGGGAGTGGCTCTGTGGAGGCATGGGCAGAAACTCTGCCAGCACTTAATGCCATTCCTGAAATAATGCCCGCTGGCTCCGTGGTGAGCACGGGCCTCTTTGTGAGCCAGAGACAAAGTCACATTCTGAAGAAACACCATGTAGACAATTTCCTTAATAAATTTTGTACGAATGCATTATTTCCACCTAATGGAAATGTAGCTCTCTTAAATAATTAAGAGGCTTTATTCAGCAGGAGAGAAGTGGGGAGTGCTGTGAGCCTGGAGTGCTGTGCTGGGTGGGAGGGTGGGCAGTGTAAGTGCAGGGCTGGGAACTGCACAGGGTCAGTTTGTGGGGGTCAGAGGGGAACATGCACTACTCTGGCACTGGTGTTTGCAGGCGGTGCCGGAGATGACGAAGCTCCTGAAGAAGAAGTGAGTGCTGGTGACGGGACCTGGCACTGTGGTAAGGGCAAATAAAGGATTTTACTGGAAAGAGGTGGGGTCGGTCACTGCGGTGTTGGGATGGTTGTTTTTCGTGTTGGGGTTTTTTTGGTGGTCAGTTGCATGGCACATGGAGTGGTGGGGTGGAAGAAAGCAAGACAGGGAAAGCAGGTAAGAGAAGAAGGCAAGAGCAATACAAGGCAGGAGGCTGCATGTGTTTGTCAGTGTTTATTCCCATCTCCACACCCCTCCCAGTCACGCTCAGCCCCTGGGCAGGGTCAGGCTGGGCCCAAGCTGTCCAGCAGCTCTGTCCTGCCTCTGGCACCATGGGGCTCGTGCTGGCCCTGGACCGGTGGGAGTTCCACGGTGTTCCCGGCCCAGTCTGTTTGTCCCTCCAGGCCCTGTGGGTCCATACTGCCCTAAGACTGCTGGAAGGTCCATTGTTCCCAGATGGCCACTGTAGGTCCCAGCTGGCCCAGAGCTGGTGGCAGGGCAGGTAGGTCGTGTGCACACAGGCACAGGGGAGCAGAGGCGCTGCTGGCCTCGCCCTAGGCTGGTGGCCCTCGCAGCAGATGCCACAGGTGTCTTCAGCACCGCCACCTCAGCTGTGGCAGCCTCATGGCCAGCGTGGTGAGCGTGTCCCCACAGGAGTCCCCATTGTCCCAGGCGGGCTCTATGCCTCGGGAACCCTGCCCAGCCGTGGCTCTGGGGCCCCCAGCGCCCCGTACTTCTCCTCGATCGTTGGGGCACCCTGGGGGCAGTCGAGGAGCGGCTTGAGCTGGAAGACATCAAGGCTCTCCTGGTTCCTGCGGTTGTAGACGCCGAGCCGGTGGCCCAGGTCGGGGCTGGCCCCCACCGAGCCGGCCGGGCTGGGCAGCTTCAGGTTGACGGGATCCAGCCCCTTCTGCGCCAGGCACGCCTCCTCCGACAGGGACGAGAGCAGCTCCTGCACCGCGCGCTGCCGGGCGGGCGCCATCGCGGCCCGGGGCTCCTCGCAGGCCGCGCTGCAGTCCGGGGACGAGCCCAGGGTCGGGCTGCTCTCGCTGCAGCCCCGCGTGCCCGAGCTGGCCGTGGAGCGAGAGGCGCTGCCCGACGTGAGGCTGGCCGAGGTCCCGGTGCTGCCCAGGCGCAGCGGCACCTCCACCGTGAACAGCTCCGAGGAGATGTTGGGTCGGTGCACGTCGATGGCGGCCGTGGTCACCACGCAGATGGCGGCCTCGGGGACTCCGCTGTCTGCAGGGACAGAGCACAGAGGGGCTGAGAGGCCTGTGGGCAGGGGCTGAGAGCGAGGCCATGTGCAACGCTCTGTACCTACAGTGATGGACACACAGCCATCCGAGACACCCATGTAGCACACAGACCCCTCTGAGCCATACATGTGTATATGTCATATACAGATACTCAGCAAGGCAGGCCCTTTTCTCTATCCCCAGCTCTCTGTTGTTCATAGAGATGCACTGTATGCCTAGATCTGTGTGTGTAAATACACCAACCCCTAGAGCTTTAGTCACACAGCTGGTGTGTACATGTGCATAAGAAACTGCACATCCATTTTGCCTGCCTGTACATGGACAGGCAATAGGTGCCTATGGGCTATAGTGCCTCCCTTAAATACCTGGAATTAGCTACTGCTGCACAGCATGCAACCCCCCCAAAATTGTACTCATTTTTCTGTACG
Organism: Molothrus ater; assembly: GCF_012460135.2. NCBI lineage: Eukaryota > Metazoa > Chordata > Aves > Passeriformes > Icteridae > Molothrus > Molothrus ater. The sequence continues at coordinate 4,502,632 of NC_050490.2, forward strand.
TGGGTGTGTCCCCACAGGGATATACAGATACAAATGCACATTTATATCTACACAATAACAGCCCCCTCTCCTGAGCCAGTCTTTAACTTAGGCACACATGCCTTTTATGTATCTCCTGTATCTATGCTGGGGCTGCACAGGCAGCGAGGGATACACAGCCATACCTAATGCCACATACCTGCATATACGTACATGAACACACACATTTGTTACATACAATACACAGGTGCAGAGATGAAGGCTCTCACCCCCTCCCCACCCCATTTCATATACACACAGCCTGTAGATACAGAGATGAGGAATTATGTTTGTATGAGCCCCATATGCAATGCATTGTACACAGACCTTCTGTTATACACACACAAGATACAGTGTCCCCTTGAAAGGCAGACAGCTGTCTACCACTAAATAAAATATATACAACCCCTCTACCTTTCTACAGAAATGTGTACATACTTCTCTGTATGTATATTCATTGGCTAGAGATATATGTAGAACATGATACCTGTAGATGACCCCATCTATCTCTGTATTTACATTGCTATTTATCACAGAATCACCAGGCTGGCAGAGACCTTCAAGATCATCGAGTCCACCCAGCCCAAACACCTCAAATAAACCCTGGCACCACATCCAGGCTTTGTTAAACACATCCAGGGATGGTGACTCCACCACCTCCCTGGGCAGACCATGCCAGAACTTCATGGACATATTTTATTGATATATTTTTTATTTATATACACATCTTTAGACTATATGGAGGTCCATATATGACAGTGCATATACATATAATATATAGACTAATAATACCTGCCTTCCCTTTAAATACATAGAATTATCTATAAATAGAAAACACTTGTGCTTTCACTCACAAGTATACTTACCTTTAAATATAAATACATAGATTTCTCACTGTGTGTGTATGGCTGGGGAACACAGTTATAGAGACATACAGAATATATTTTACCTATACATGAACAACCCCTCCCCCTTTTAGTCTTTTGATATGTACATCTATGTAAATAAGTAAATAAATAAATAAATATACACCCATGTATCTTTTTACATCTTTCCAAGTATGTTATGGGGCTCTAGACATACATATCAATATATAATACCACATACCTCTCTAACCATGTGTAGACACACACATATATAATACAGAGGTGTATCTACACTGTCTCACCCACTTAATTTTATACATACCTAATCTTTATATATAAAGCATACAGATAGGGGGAAGAGCTGTATCTGTGCACACACACACACACATATATACATATATACATATATATATATATATATATATACACACACAAGCACTATATGTAATACATTAGACCTATACATACATATGTACATTTTCTGCATACATAGCTGTGTGTGTGTGTGTACATCTAGGCATAGATAAATAAAAACATATAGAGGTACTAGCTGTAGAACCGTTGTTGTCCCCCTTTGAAAATGTAATTGTTACACTTTAAATAGAATGTATACAATTACACACATGTATACTTACCTTTGTGTATGACTATTTATGTCTTATGGTGTGTATATAAAAATCTGGAATGTATATACAGGAACATATATCTAACATGTATCAAATAAGATATACATGTAACACATGTATAGCTCTACATGACACCTCCAACCTTCATATTATGTTTTAAATTATATACAAAACACCCTTTTATAGACAGCAAAATTTATTATGGGGATGTGTACATAGGGATATACATCTATGTGTAATACAATATGCACCTACATAGATGGGCCTGCCCCAGTTTAAATCCTTATAACATACACCTGCATAGACTTCTCCATGGAGATATGGGGAGTGTGTGTATAATATATATATATTATACACAATATATATATCAAAATATACTATTTATAAGTATAAATATCCACGATAATAGACTGCACATACATGCACACACACACTGTAGTGCAGGGTCCCCCCATAACAATACATCATTCCTATGCTATGCAGCCATTTTACAGATGCACTGTGTAGTCCTCTCTTGAATTCCATCCAGTTGTCACTGGCAGCTGCACAGCCTGACCTTTGTGCAGAAATGCACAGGCTTGTCACTGTGTGTACATACAGGGACAGTGTACAGATCAGGATATGCACTGCAGCCACACCTGCACACCCAGACACACACGTTCCCTGGAACAGGAGCTGCCCACAGCCAGTGAGATGTGTGTACAGACACACACCGTGTTAGAGAGAGACACAGGAATTCAGAGGTACAGAGGGAAATCCACAAACATCAACAGTGCTGTACACCTGTACATACATGCACATCATACATGTGCTGTAGGACACACTGCTACACACATACAGTCTGTCTCTCCCTTTTTATACACATAATCCTTAGCTGTCTCCAGACAGATATGGGCAGTATGTGCATACATGAGCTCCATACAGAGTATTTTACATACACACACATGTGTATATACACACACATATACGCTCTAATACATAACTCACACCTTAAATATATAGAATTATTTATTACTAAATAACAAAGATCCCACCTCTCTGTGTATATTTATTTATAAGATGCATGTATTTATATACAAATATATATTAAAAATACATTGTAACTTTATGTGAGAACTTAGATATATCTTTATTGCTATTTGTATAATGGAGGTTAATATCAAGGGACCTATGTATATATACACATACATCTGTAAATAAATAGGATATGCCTATATATACTTGCTCACTACATATATATATACATATATACATACATATATATGTGTGTATATATATATATGTGTATATATATATATATATATACGTGTACATATATATATAGACAACACACAGAGTCTCCTGCACACAATCATTCTGTAGACATACAGGCAGTGTGTACATGGATGAAGAGTCCCCTGTAAAATACAGCATACATGCATATGGACTTTTGGTCCATGGAACACACAGTACTCCCTCTGCTCTCCTTACCTAGAACACAAATCCCCACATCTGTAAGTGTATGTTCATACACACATACCTATACACACCTATAAATTTGTGTGTACATACACAGTGACTGCAGCTATAAGGATATACAGATATTGTACATTATACTTAACACCAATGATACATATTATACATATAAAATTCTATTACCTCCCCCTTTTAATGTCTCTCAATGTATAGTAGGGGGATATACATCTATAAACAGTACTGTGTATATAAACACAGTATATAAACACATCTATAAACCTGTGTATATATCTCTCTGTATACACATACACACAAAATAAAATACATAGATATATACAGGGTGTCCCCCCCCCAATTTATATATTCATTTATCCACAGAGCTGGGGGAATATATGTGTGTATCTACCCCATACACAGGATACAATATATACATCTGTAATGCTTACATACACATATGTGGAATGTATATATACAGGGATACAAACATGAAATACATCATTGCTGTATGTGAACACACACACACACACACACATACACATTATGTATATATGCATTTGCACAGAAATGGTCTCACACCTTTCCCGTTTTACATGCCCTACAGCTATGTATAGATTCATACATCTTTATATATAGTCCTGTAGAGCTTGGGGATGTGTGTGGAGGGATAGACACGAATAAAACCAATACTTTATACCTCTATATGCACGTGTGTACATTTTTTAAATAGCTCTCTATATAATTCATGTGTCTATGGATTCAAAGGCTTTGTCTCTCACACACACACATGTACAGACTTTATATACCCATATACACAGCTTTATATATAGACATCCATATTTTTAGAGGGAATATCTCTATGCATGTGTTTCTCAATGTTCCCCCTTCATAATATATCTACATATGTACACATATTCTATATATAATACATATGTCTCTATATATACACACTCATGTCCTTTCTAATGTATAAACCATACACATATTTAAACAGGCTCTCCCACATATATCTCTCCCTGTATCTATATATGTATCTTTACTTATATTTATACATATACAAAGTACTAAAGTAGTACACAGATCTTTACCTGTCTTTGTATCTGTCTGCATATATATGCATAAATAGCTTCTATACATTTATACAGATGTAGGATAAGCCTATATATAAAATTCTATGTGCTTATATAATTATAGAAAAACAAGGTATATTTTTATATGTAAGATATAATAACATGCATAAAATAGATTAAAAAGAGATGTATATGCAGAAAGTCTTATACACACTTCTAAAACAGATATAATTATGTTTTAAAATAAAATATATGGACATTTTTTCCCCTTTGTGTCTATGTGGGGAATTTATATATATGGGGATATAATTAATAATATATTATACTTGATACACAAAGACGGATCCATATTTATGTCACAGATATGATACATATTAAAAATATATGTATATAGCCATTCACAGCCCCTATATGACCTAAGATATATAAAATATGAATATACAGTTTCTCTCACACATGTATAAATATGCATCTATCCCTATATATATGGGATAGACATTATACCACACTGCAAGTACCTTTATATGGACTGTGTACAGACTGCATGTATGTATATACAGACTACACAGTCCCATCCAAGCACACAGCTCTGCATGTATGCATGTGGCTAGAGATACATCATACATTACAGCTCCATATGCACACACATATAAATGTAATGCATATAAAACAGGAATCTATAGACACAAACATGTACAAATGCCTTTACAGATCTTTAACTACACGGGACCATACTGCAGCCATATTCATATGCACATATCCTGATCTATGAACACACACAGAAGCCATCCTCAGCAAGCACATCTATCTGCCCAGTGATACAGTGTAGGTATTCAATACAATATCCATGTGCTCATAGAGTCACCGAATGGTGCCTCCCAGCCCACCCAGTGCCACCCCTGCCATGGCAGGGACACCTTCACCATCCCAGGGTGCTCAGCCTGACCCTGGGCACTGCCACAGGGCTGTGCCAGGGCCTCATCATCCCCTCAGTGCTGCCAGCCTGGCCCAGGGCAGCTCCGGGGCCTCCTCGGAGTCTCGGAGTCACTGCAGCAGCTCCAGGTCCTGCTGATGCTGATGCTGATCCTGCTGGGGCAGCGCTGCAGGTGGGGCTGAGCTGATGCTGATCCTGTCAGGGCCAACTCTGTAGGTGGGGCAGAGCAGGGCAGGCATCTCCAGGTCCTTTCCTCAGGGCTGCTCTCGATCCCCAGCCATGGCTCGTGCTGGGGAGTGCCCAGGGACAGGGCCAGGCTTCCCCTTTGCCCTGCTGAGCACTGGGAGTGTTCAGGAGCCCCCCTCTCCAGCCTGCCTGGATCCCACTGAATGCCAGCTGGGCGTACAACCAGACACTCACACTCCCTTCTGGTTAGTATTTATGTAGCCTCAGTTCCATATGAATCTATTTCCATTTATATACAGGATTAAAGATATACATACATTATACAGAGAGATATTTTCATTCCTGTAATATATACACATGTATTTCTATAATATATACACATATATTCTGACCACCTCTCACACTCCTTTCTACATTTAATATATGCATTCTAATAAAATATCTCAGTATGTACAGAGACACAGTCTTTCCCACGTCTTTATATTTAGATAAAGCTCCACCTATATGCAGACACAAAATCAAAAATACCTTCATATGTGTATAAATCTGCTTACATAATACCCATATGGGGATGTGTGTATGTTTGGAGAGACATATATGATACATTATATACATACATGTAGAAACATGTATGTTTACTTACATCTTTATCCATGTATATGTATCTGGGTTTGTGTGTGTATACAGATATGTATAACTATATATATGGATATATAGAACACAGTATAGATTTATATGCATACACATACATTATATATATACTAGGCATATCCTTATATAGAGAAATATATCTATATATGCCTATATTCCACTATGTATGCATACTATATATAAAGTATGTAATACACTCATGTATATATACACACACATACCTTGTGTATATTCTATGTACATGCATATGCAGGCACACACACATTGTTTTCTTTCCTATAACTCTGTATAATATATATGGGGATGTGTATGTGGAGATACACAGTTATAACACATTATATTTAAGCACACACACATTTTTAATATATATACAAAATGTTATATTCATACCCCACCTGTCAGAGCCTGCCTTCCTCAGCCCCCCCTGCCAGCAGCCAGACCACGGCCAGCCCCAGCAGGGCTGTGCAGAGCCCGCAGCACGGGCAGAGCCCCCTGTGCTGCCCAGCAGGGCTGTGCAGAGCCCCCAGCACGGGCAGAGCCCCCTGTGCTGCCCAGCTGGGCTGTGCAGAGCCCCCAGCACGGGCAGAGCCCCCTGTGCTGCCCAGCAGGGCTGTGCAGAGCCCCCCCTGCCAGCAGGACTCCTGCCAGGAACATCCATTTGAAGGCTGCCCTTGGGTCAGGCCCAGCTGCTGAGGTTTCCCACCATTCCGTTTAACCTTTCTGAAAGGTTCCCAGCATGGTGCTGGGCTAAGCTGTCTCCCCACTTCTTTTCTCTTCATTTATTTTGTCCCTACTGTTCATTCTCAGATCCATTTGAAGTGCTCTGTGAGCTGGACAGCCCAGCTACAGGGAATTAACCCCTCCCAGATCTCCCAACTATCCTGAGTTAAATACACAAGTTTGCAAGAGCAAACTCGGGCCTTTCAGAGAATGACTGTTGGCACACACTTCCAGGGACCAAACCAGAAGACTCCGTGGTGGGTTTCATTTCCAGGACAGATCTACAGCACTGCCCAGTCTCACCTGGTTTACAGCACACAATGCAATGCAAACATAGCACTCATGTTTGTGTTTGTAAGCAACACTCACCACTGCTGGGCTCGTTGTAGTATCGACTGATGTAATTATTCATGTCATCCTCTGAAAGAACAGAAAAGCAGCCCTTAGAAGAGCATTTATTTCATTACATGGCTGAATCCCACCCCACAGAAAGCTTTCCTCTCCCTGCATGCCCAGAGCCATCTGCTCTGGATTTTAGGCTACAAGGCCTGTGTGCATCACACCCCATCCACGCTGTGGCTGCAGCCAGCCCAAGGACTGGATTATCCTTTGTCACAGTCCTCTGCAGCACCAGCCTGGGAATGAGGCACTTTGGGCTCCAAAGGAAAGGTGCTCTGTGATCTTTCCAGAGGCTGACACAGAGCTGGCCATTTCCCCTCACTCTGTGCAAACAAACACAACACTGGCCTTTCCCTGGTCTGCAGGGGCCTCCTGTCCCAGCCAGGGCACACAGATAAACCTGGATTTTTCCTGACAGGCTGAACCAAGGGCACCAGCACAGACAGAGCCATTGCTGCTGCACACTGACATCCCCAAGTCACCTCCTTCCCCACAGGAGAAAGGGAGGCACCATGTATGATTTTAATGTGCAATTCCCTACCTTCAAATATAATGTCACTTCTTTTCCATGAATGAAGAGTTATTTTGGTGTATATAACACATGCATATAAGTATACAACATAATATTAACATTACACTATCTGTTGGCTTAAAACCTACTATAAATAGTTTTACTAATCAAGGGTGTAATACTAAACCTCTAGTACATGCATGAGAGCTACACCTGAACTTCAGCAGCGAATTAAAAATGAAGATGTGACCACAGAATGGAAAGCAGCAGCTCCATTGCATGTACAGATTTTAGATGCTACAGATGACAGGGGGTTTACTGTTATCTTATGGAAAAGCAGAACATTTTACCATTGTGGAAAAAACCATAAAGTTCTCTTGTTCTGAAGGCAAACAGTGCTGCTAAGAAACAGTATCAGCAGGCCCAGACAACTCAGGCTTCCAGGCAACCTGACCTGCCCAATTTGTGGTGTATCTGTGCTCTAAAAGCACTCTCTCCTTTTAAGTGCTCTTTTTGATACCATGTTTCAGAAAGCCGTGCTCATCCCTTTGAGCCAGATTTCCTTCATCCCCTGGGTCTCTGTGGCTACAGTCCTGCCTCATCACAGCACATTGCGGTTTGCAGGTGAAAGAAACAGATGTTTTCTGGGGAACACTTTCCTCACACAACAAGACCCAAACCACCAAGCACTCTGTACCTGAAATAGCTGCACTCATAAGAAGGCAATCTAACCTGACACTGAAAGGAAATGTCGTTGTTTTCCTGGTTTCATTGGATCTTAAAAGCTTTTTCGGCCCTTGTTGATCTTTAAATGCCTGCAGTCAGAGGTGTGCTTTGTGCTAATGTCTGAGTTTAAAAAAGAGGCCTCAGAGTAGCTCAGGGCAATGCCACTGAATTAGGAGTACATTGCAAGGCTTTTCAGCTATCTGCTACTAAAATACACTTCATTTCAGTCGTGCATAATTGATACTCTCAGTGCCACCAAATCTGCCAGCTACAGACACGGGTTCTGGTTCAGAGAATGCCTCTGGAGCTGCACTTCTGGCAGGGCACTTTCAGCATCTTGGAGTCCAGTTCTAAGCACACAAATGAAAACAGCACACTTGTACTTGGGTGCTCCCAGTACAGTCTCTCCAAAAGCCAAGACACTTTGCATCAAAGAGAGGAAATGCTTGGAGAAGTCACTCACCTGCTTTTTGTGTCTCAAAGACAATGCTCAAACCAAGGCTCCCTTGGGACTGCACACTCTGCTGACAGGATGTCCCAGGGCACTGCTCCCAAACACAGCAGCTGTGTCCAAGCCGAGCCAGCAGAGAACCAGGCTGCTCTGCATGGCAGCAGTGGGCACTGCCAAACACCAGGAGAGGAGCTCCAGAAACGCCCTGCCCCTGCTCCCTCTGAGCTGGCCTGGCCTGGCCCTGTGTTGACCACTGGCACACAACACTGGGGGAGCTCCCAGCTGCCTACTTTAATGTAAATATAAAATACATATCTTCAACCTTAAGTAGTTTTTTACAATAAACACCAATGAAGAGTAATGGAATAACAGCAGCAGAATAAATATTTCAACAACAGATTAAGTTTCTGAATCATTACATTAAAGCAAACTGACAATTAACAAACTCATCTGAGTCTCAGCTGCTTTGGGCATTGAAGGTTATGAACAATTCCAGTTATCTCCCATTATATTCTACATTGCTGAAAAAAGAAGTTCAAAACAATGCAACAAATACCCAACTGAAAGCATCCATCTGTGCATATAAAATGTACCCCCAAAGCCACAGTTGTGCACAGCACCAGAGAACACTGCTGAAGGGATTGTGGGGGTTCCCAGACGAAGTCCCTGCTCGGAGTGGGGCTCCCATGGGATCAGGATCAGCTGGTGGCACGCAGGGGGTTTGTAGGAGCAAGCAGGGAACACCAGCTTTTACACAAGGGGCTGAGCACTTGTATTATTTACACTCTACACAGTTTTTCTGCTGTCAATCTAGTCCAGTGTCAGCTGCAGAAAGGAAGTTGTCTTAAGAAGTACTTAATTTTCACAATTTCCATGGGTTTTTTTTAAATCCTTCTTTTAAAAATTTTATTTTATTTCTACCACCTTGGAATTTCCAGGATCCAGATTTAATTTTTCTCCTTTCCTAGAAATAAATCCATCTCCTCCAATGTGATGAAGTTCCAGAAGGTGTGAGCTGAGAAGGAAGAGTGTGGCAGCTTTCCCCATGTGAAACCCTGTGGTGAACAAGGATTTATCTACAACCCTCCTGCAGAGGGGGAGCATGGGGGCAGTGAGAGCCTGGGGAGGGATTCAGCTGAGAGTTCTGCAGAGCAGGGGAAGGAAGGAAGGAGCAGAGCAGGCTGCTCTCTGCAGCCCACAGCAGAGTTTGCCCAAGCAGTGTGGGCTGACAGCTCCAAGGGGGAGGCAGCAGACACCACAAAGGGACAGTGGGGCTGACTCCAACAGCATCAGAACTCCCACCCCAGAGGGAATGTCTGACTGCAAGGCTGCTCAGACTCTGCCCCATCTCACAGAAACCCAGCCTCCCCTGCAAGGCTGCTCACTGCAGGGCAGGCCCAGCTCTGCCTGCTGCCCAAATCCCAGTTATTGAAAAAACGTGGGGCTCTCAGTCAGGATCTGTCTGACAAGCACTGGATTTTGTCTGATGAAGGTTTCCAAGTTATCTGCTTGTTCTTTTCCTGCAGGACTCCAAACACACACTGCAATGGCTCAGGGAGTACTAAACTACTTAGAGTACAGTGCCATATAATCTCATCTGACCCAAGAGACAACATTGCAATCTCTCTCTCTCGGCCCCATAAAAACCTCATAAATTTGGTGAAATATATCAATGACATTCCACCCAAGGCAGAGCTCTTTCAGTTCTGTAATGCCTCAACAGTGATCTTTAATTGTTTCATCAATGCCTTCATGAGTGATCTGCAACTCCCCTGCATACAAGAAAAGGCCTTAAAAAGGGGGTTTTATTTAGAAATATTTCATGATTAGAGTATTCTATTTCATATTTTTATTGCCATTGGTTGTACTGCCTTCTGTCTCTCCAAGCTGAATTTTCTGAACTGGAAGGTTCTTTTTTCTGCTGTGCAGCCTCCCACTGAGGAAGTGAGTCCTCAGAGTAATGTCTCACCCCAACTTCCTCCCAGAAAAGAGTCTTTACTAGGAGGTTTCTAAAGAAACAGATCTTTCATCTGTTTCAACAGGAACCAAGAGCAGCCAGCTGGCACTTTCCAGGAGACTTCCCCTGCCTTTGGTTTAAGACAGATTGCTACATTACTGCAAGCTGCAGTAGTCACACCACTGTTCAATTCACACACACATCCAGTCCCTGCAGAGGCTGGATGGATGCCTGGGCACATGGATATTCCATCTTGAGAGCAACTGTAAAGTCAGCTTGCAGAGAAAACAGAGCCACAGCTTCAGCCTGGTTCTAAGTAAGAAATCATTCTGTGGTCAAAGTCATTGTGCAGAAGGAAACCTGGGATATGCAACAGGCTCCATTATCAGCAGATGCTGCTGGGATAGAAACCCAGAATCCTGACAACAAATGGGGGACTTTGGGCCTCACTTGAGCAGATGATGCAGCAAGAGCACTGTGAGCTGGCTGGAGCAGGGCTGGGATGCAGCACAGCTCTGTGTCAGGGGGGCACAGCATGGCCTGGGGGACTCCCAGTGCTCTTCCCAACCTTGTTCCCTGAGTATGGGTCAGCAGAGCCACATCTGAGCTGGCTCAGTACAGTCAGCCTGAAGCAAACTCAGAGGAACCTGGGTTTGTCTCTATGAAACAGCAACATTGGCCAAGTCTGCAATACAAAGCTAAGGAAGAATATGGCTGCCACCAAAACAATCATCAAGATAAGAAAAAAATAAGCAAAAGGATTCAAGAACAAACTGTTATAAACTGGCAACAAATAAATGTAATCTGAGAATTAGGAAAAGACTTGTATCACTTGAGAAGCAGGCGTCTGGCAGGGCAGCAGAGGGCAGAGCAATCGCTGCTGTCAGGGGAGCACCATCTGCTCATGAAAGGGATCCTGCTGAAAGGCTGCCTGCTTGGACAGTGCAAAGCATTCCAGTTCTGTGCTCCTCTACCTGTCAGCAATGTCTTCACACCTCTTCACACTAATGATGAGAGACAACTTCACCCTCACAGCCGTGACTGCAGGCTCACCCCTTCTGGGAGTGAGCAGTATCCACCCCACCCATTTGGTGACTGTGAAATACAAGAGCCTGACTCCACTAACTGCACACACATTTCTCTAAGTGTTGCTCAAGGTTTAATTCCTTTGCTTCCTGCCTGGCTGGTCAGTGCACAGAGAACCACAAAGCCTGGAAGAGGCACCTAGAGAGAAGTCAAGCTGAAGTGGTGTGCACTTAGATACTCCACTTCCAGGAGTAGACTTCAAAGTAGATACATTTCAGCATTTGAAAATAACCATAAATTATTTTTTATCTATTGTTTTGCACTAACAGGGTTCTTTTAGAGCACTAACAGATGATCACCAAAGGAACTGGCTCAGAGTTTAAAAGCATCCAACCAGCATAGACTGCCTTGCAAGGAACAACTGACAAAATCCTTCCCAGTGCCCTGCTTTGCCTTCTCAGACAGCTTATGAATAATGCTAAGGGAAGCCCTCTGAAGCTCCACAAGTTTTCATGCTCTCCTCCCAATATCCTACTTTCTTCACTTACAAAACAGCGGGTACCTACAGGGAGGGCAAGCTTTACTTTTCTTTAAAGCATGATCATAAATTGCAGCAGTCCCCCAAAGCAGAAGACTTACTGCTAACCCCATAAAAATGGAAATTTTACTCAGAATAGTGAAAAAAGGTTTTTGGCGATGCGAAGTTCCGGTTCTTGCTCCAAGGAATAGAAGGGTGGTATGTTAATCTTACAATATGGCAGTACTGTAGAATTTCAAAAACCAAAATGATATATGCAGGAAAATGAGGAATTTCCACTAGGGACTCTAATTCATATGTTATGGGACAGATTAAAGAATAATAAATTTTGGAAGGAAGTATTAATGGCTAGAGGGGGCACTGTGAACCTGGCATTCCCTGAAGCCTGGAACTTTGTATACCAAACACTAAAAATGATTTGTGCAGAGCAAGAAAACATTAGCTGTTATTCTCACCATGACCAGTTACATACTGTATGGGGTAGGAACTGCTTTATCATTTAGAACTTCCTTTATAATTTAGAGATTAATAGATAGGATGATATTTGCCATTATGTGAAATGGCAACCATCTCTGGGAAGAAGAAAGGAGCACTCAGGGTATTTCCCTGCTCTCAGAGAAAGGCTGACCACAATGCTCCTGAACATCATTAGCGATGCTGCTGTGCACTCACAGGCAGCAGCTTTCAGCCCAAGCTCTTCACAAACAGAGCTGAAGTGCTCTGAGAGTGCAGCCAGTGTCAGAGCTCTGCCCTGGTCTGCAGCTCCTCCAGCCCTGCCCTTCTCTGGGGTCTGTTTGTTTCCTGCTGTTGATACTGGTACCCTTTGACCTGCAGGCTGAAAGCTCTTTCAGCCTTCACATTTGTCTGGTCTGGAGATAAAATTCTTGGCAAGAGAATTAAAACCTCAATTCAAAGTAAATTAAAGGTGAAAAATATTCCTGCTTCTTTACCATATTAATTAGGAAACACCATATATCCATACATTGCCCACAGTGTTATTCCTCCTGTGTCAGGAGGTCTCTTGGTGAACTGCACTGCAGAGACAGAAGTGGGAGGCAGCAACCAGCTCATGGTTCCCAGAATGAGCACAGGACTGGCCTTCAGGAGGAGGCATGAAATGTAAGCTGGGGAGTTAAGGGACTCCTTCAGAGCCCACTGTCCATCTGACCAGAGCTCTTGCTTCTCCCAGTCTTGTACCTGCAATTAAGGCACTTTAAATACAAAGAGCAGGAGATCTGCTGCAGGGAAATCTGGGTGAAAACATGGAATTGAAAACTCCCAGATCAGCCAGCACACACAGAGCTCTCCTGGGGCAGGTCACTGTGTATCCTTACACAAATTTGCAGAGGTGCTGCACGTACCATGTGATACTGGGGTTACCTGACTGACTTTACTGAATGCTGTGGTAAATGGTTGCACAAAATCCTGTGTAAATACCAGAGACAAGCTACAGCTGCCCCTGAGGAGCTTTAACTTATGCACTGTCCCATAAAACTTCCAGGTAGGGAAATGAGTAAAAAGTCTCAATGCCTTCTCATTCCATCAGCCCTTCATGGTGAAGAATTCTGCACTGAATGTTTCCATTGTTCAATACAGATGGGGGAAATAAGATTAGCCTGAGATGGAATATCCCATTTTCTCATGCAGTATGTTCTCTAGCCAACTCAAGCTTGCTGGTTTGGCAGAATTCAGAGCTCTCTGAAGACAGTGATTTTTTTGAAGGCTGACAAAGTTTCATTTGGCAAAAACACAGGCATTCCATTCCATCCCCCAGCCTCAGGTGTTGTATGTAGGGCTAATGTTCTGCCAGAGCATAAAAGAACAGCACATCAGAGCGTGTTCTGCCAAACAGCTGAATGGTGGCTTTGAACTGCTGCCTCCCTCTCCACAGTGAGGTGACCTGGTCCCTCATTTCTCCTCTCCCTAGCAGGGCAACAGGCCATGGCAGGTATGTTCCAGAGCTCACAAGTGCCAAGTGGCACTCAGGATGATTAGCTGCAGCCCTCACTCTGGAATCTTTAAGGATGAACAACACAGCTTAGAGAAAAGGGTTGCAAAGCAATCCCTGATGTGGTCTGACACACAGGGAGGGTAACTTGCAAAATATAACCCTTGACCCAAAGGCTAAAACATTGGTGGCTGAAGTTCCAGGCAGAGCAAGTGGTGTGGGAAGCCCTGAAGGCAGCACAGCCAGTGTGACTGCAGGAGAGTACAGGAATTGTCTTGTCAGCCTGTGCTCTGCAGAGCCACATCTCTGATATTTCACATGCCCCAGCAGATGGGGAGATGGGAGATCCCACCCAGAGGACATGGAGGCACCTTCAGCCATGCCCTGCTGCCCCCTGGCACAGCACAGGCAGCTCTGGCTGACACCTGCACTGCTCAGGAGGGTGCAGAATGAGCAGATACTGCCAGCATGGCAAAGGGAGCATGGTGGAAGCTGCTGCAGCCACTGCCAGCCCATCACTGGGAATAAAAGCTGGTGCCAGAGAGCTGGAGAAGAAAAGCCCCAGTCGAGGTGGGGAGGGAGAACAATGAGGCAGGGCTGGCCCAGGATCCTTACTGCCTTCTCCAGCTGTGAGCTGAGATTCCCAAGTTACACAGAAGCAATCCCTGAGCCAGCACTGCAAAATAATCCCAGATGCCGTGTGAAATCCTCTGCCTGGACTGCCTGTGCCCTGGGCTGTGCACTCTGAACACCATTGCTGCTCTGGGGTGTCTCAGGCACTCTGACTTGGGCCCCAAGGGATGCCAGACTATCACAGACTGCTGCAGAACACAGGGAATTTCTCCTGTCCAGTGCCTGCCTCATTCCACAGAAACTACTTGTTCAAATACTGTCACCCTAATTTAGGTTCTGAAAACAAGCACTCAAGGCATCTACAAAGACTTTGTATGCAATATATAATACAGGGCACAAGAAACATTACCTCTGGTACTTTCAGATGATCTCCAGGAACTGGAAATTTATTCTGCAAATTCAGTATAAATGTTTAAATATAACATAACTGCACCTGACCCAATAAGTAAAGCAATCCATGTTTTCTTATTTGCTCAATGTCTTTTTTATCAGTGAAAAGCACAAATCCCTCTAATCATGTAACCTAAGTGCAGAAATCAATCCTGAAGATTGGGAGTTTACTTTGTTGCAAGTGTGGGCAGCATTTTACAGGAAGCCATGAATAATGAGTAATTCTGTTAACCTGGATGTTGGAAGGAATACCTTGAACAGAAGAATTTTTAGACCAACCTCCACAGCACTAAAATTTCAGCAAACCTCCTTACAGTGTGCACAACACTCTTCAGTTCCAAACGTAACCCGCAAGGAACACATGCATAAATTATAATCTATCCACTGGGGAAACCTCTGAAATACTACAAAAAAGAGGGAAATGCATTTTAGGGGTCAGTCTGTTCAACTGTCTGCTTTTAAATACAATTTCATATCAGGAATAATTAATGGCTTTACTGTAGTTAGTGCTTAGATATTATAAAGTGGAAAAAAACAAAACAATTTTCTACATGCTTTCACTATTCTGTAGAGAAAGGAAAGGATTATAATTTGAAAATGTCTAACAGCTTTTAAAGTATCTGTGCCTTCAATTCTAAAGAGTTTGACCAACATAAAGATACTGTGCAAACTTTGTATTCCAACAGATCCACAATAATTAAGCTAAGATGCCCAAGGAATACTAACACAGCACTAAGGCAGAAAGTGTTGTCTCCTCTGGAATATTACATTAAAGCAGGAGAAGGGCTGATGAATCACAGGAAAGGAGCTTTGTCTTTTCCAGAAAAAAAATCAGGTCCAGCACTTACATAATAGAATGTGATCCAAGCAGATGTAAGTGCTGTTATCCCTGAAGCACAGAGCTGCCCAACAGACACCCTGGGCAGCAGAGTGCTCTCACCACGGCCCTGTGGCACTCAGACATGCAAGCAGGATGCCCACACTGCCCTTCCCTCCTTGCCTGGCACCAGTGCTGCCCTGCCCAACACTGGCAGCTTTAGGGAACTGCTGAGAGCACAGCCTCCAGGCAAGGCAAGCCCCACAGCTGATGCAGGAGTCCTCTCCAAACCACAGAAAGGCAAGTGGCCAAAGGCTAAACTGTTTTTCAATGTTCTTACCAATATCCTTGCTTTTACCTGTGAGTGATTATCCTTTGGCCAACTTTCATTTGGCTGCTGCTCCTCCAGTGTTTGATGGATGTGACCATGAGGACACTGGGAAGGTGCATCGTAGCCATTTCTTTGGCTCTGTTTAGAACCCTCTCCCAAATACAACAACTCCTGCCACTTGAGAGCAGATGCAGCAATGAATCCCTGCAGGAGTGAAGGGGTTCAGTGGGATCCCCCTGTGCAGGCTCAGCTGTGCTCTCACCTCGTGCAGGTCGCAGCTCAGAGATGTTCTCGGTGCCTTCGTCGTCCGAGTCTTCGGTGGCCACCACCTTGTACCTCTTGCTGCTCTGCTTGTTCAGCACGTGTGGGACCTGCAGGGCAGCCTCTCTCTCTGCAGCCAGGTCCAAGTCCTGCTGAGCAAGGTGCGCCCTCAGCTGCCTGATTTCAAACTAGAGGAAAAAACAACACCACAAAGCGTGTCTGTCATGTGAGCACAGCCAGAAGCTGAAATGCTACAGCTGGGGACCTGTTACTCATCCCTGAACACTGCAGGTCTGGTAAAACAAACACTGGGGTTGAGCCAGGACATGAGTCCAAGCTGGTGCTGCTCTCCCAGAGCCAAGGTGAGCCAGACCATTGCTCACATATCCAAAGACAATGACTGCCTCATGCTGCTCCTGTTCTGCACAGCTGTGTCCTGAAGGTAATTTGGACAATTTTAACAATTCTTACTGCAAACCTCATGTAACCTTTATAGCAAGAGACCACTTTTAACAGGCATTTAGGGAGTTAGGTTCATGACAAATATCCCTAACCAGACTTTGTAATGAGGCTTCCAGTGGAGGGGAGGTTCTCTGAGCAGCACCCAGAATGGTCCTCCCTCACTAATCAGACAAGGGGAGGATACCACAGTCCTCTTCCTACAGTCCCTCTCCTGACTTGAAATCTTCTGTACTCAGCAGTGTGCAGAAAACCTTGAGGAAGGTTGCCACTTTTCTGGCCATTCCTCTCAAACATGTTAAAGAACTTCTGCAGCCACAAGGGGATTTGCTCATGACTGGTGTTATAAAGCAGACACCTGAAAACAAGAAGCTACCAGGTACAATCTGACTGAGGGATACAGCAGATTTCATTTTTGATGGCCAGTATCTTCTACAATGCAAGAAGAAAACCAGTTTGTTTTGAGAGGCTGCAGAGACCCTTTAAACCCTTATACAAGCAGGAAAAAACTCTCTGTGCCACACAGCACAGCTGTGGGGCTGCAAGGAAGAGTTTCTCTTTAAAAGAGTAACTCTTTAAAATCAGTAGTACAGCAGTGACCAAGCCATGTCTAATTCTAGAGCTGGAGAGGGAAACACAAATGAGGTAACAGGCAAACACTCAAATGTGGCATTGCTGAGCCTCCCCTGGCTCAGGGCCTGCAGAGCCACGGCAGAGCAGGAGGACACAGCAGTGCCACAGCACATCCACAGCACACATGGAACTGGCACCTCCATGCTGGAAAACTGCTGTGGAACAGCCCTGGCTGAGTGCACCTGGCTGTGCCTCAGCCTCAGATGTGACTCAGATCTGCTTCACTGGCAGATTTTGGAAGCCATCACCACACCCCATTTGCTCCCCTGCAGTCAGACGTGGTGCAAACACAGGGAGGGGAAACCAGACAGAATTTCCACAGATTCAGGAAAGGAAAAGGGATTCCAGTTTGCCACACCTGGACACTATCTGCTTTCCAGAGCAGCTGGGAAGGAACTACACTAACTGGAAGGCCTATTGCAAAACTCCAATCTAGAAAGCCAAAGGGCAGCTCAAGCTTTCCAGATCCCATTAAAGCAGCTAATCCAGGGCTCTAACAAAGCACACAGCTTTTCCTCCATCTGCAGTCCAGCTGCAAACAGCTGGCTGCAAGTGCTCACTGCTTTTAACCAAAGATCTTCTGGCAGTGGCAGTCAGGAGTCAGGTGGAATCAGCAAATGCAAAATCCTGCCCTGCTCTCTGATTTCCTGCAATGAAGCCTCCATGGCAGATTCTTGTTATTGTGTTAACCTATTGCTAGGAAGAACTGGCACTGCTAACTCTGTTCCCAGCCAGCCTGAAGCATCCTGAACCTCAAGGTGCTTGTGCCAATATGAACATAGAGAATTTCAGGTTTTATCCTTTACTTGAAAACAAAACAAGGAATCACAAGGAATACCTTACATTCCACCTTTAAAGAGAGAAAGATACCCTTTCAGACACCCCTTTGGTTTAATGGAAGAAATGCACTCAAACAAATTAGCCAAAAAAGAAATTTGGTGATTTTTTTCATGTTGTCTAGCTTAAACATAATTTCTGTTTTTCTACATTTCACCCCCCAAAAACATTCACATGTGTCAGAAAAAGAAATAACTGTCATTGAAATGCTTAATTCTGGCCTAGAGGTATGGTACGATTTCCTTTTTTCATGCAAGACAAAAAATTTGGCAGGTGTTTTTTAACACAGACAGACAGAACTAGCTGAAAATCAGCTCAATAACTATGTCTGCATCAGATCCAATTCAAGGAGCTTCAGCATTTACAAGGTTTGCTGAGCATTGTAACAATCAGAACCTGAACGCCTCAGTGCGTTATACAGGTGTGAAGGAGAAACGGGGAGAGCCCAGACTCCGGTGCACTCACAGCTCCTGGGACGGAGTGAGCGTTTCCAAACAGCACAGGGTACTGCCAGGGTACTGCCAGGGTACTGCCAGGGTACTGCCAGGGTACTGCCAGGGTACTGGGTATTGACAGGGTACTGCCAGGGTACTGCCAGGGTACTGCCAGGGTACTGGGTATTGACAGGGTACTGCCAGGGTACTGCCAGGGTACTGCCAGGTTATTGCCAGGGTATTGCCAGGGTACTGCCAGGGTACTGCCAGGTTATTGCCAGGGTACTGCCAGGGTACTGCCAGGTTATTGCCAGGGTATTGACAGGGTACTGCCAGGGTCCTGCCAGCCCTCAGGCCGCAGGGCCGGCAGCGGTTCCGGGCACACCCGTGAGGGCCGCGCTCGGCTCTGACCCGGGGACACGGGCCCGCCGCGCGGCGCTGCTGCCACCTGCCGAGCGCAGCGGGAACTGCAGCCGCGCCACCAACCGCGGGCACACAGCGGGCGCGGGCACACAGCGGGCACGGGCACACAGCGGGCACGGGGACCGAACTGGGCTCCAGTGTCACCCTGTCACAGCCACAGGACTGAGGCACTGGTGTGGCAGGCACTGAACTGGGCACTGGAGTCACCGTCTCATAGATACCAAATCTGGGTGCCAGTGTCACCCTGTCACAGGCACTGAACTGGGCACTGGTGTCAGCCTCTCACAGATACCAAATCTGGGTGCCAGTGTCACCCTGTTACAGACACGAATCTGGGTACCAATGGCCTCTGTCACAAACGAGAAAAAGTTTTTGTTCATAAGGGATCTACAGAGAGAATTGGTTGGGTAGGAATTGTTTCCTAAGCAGTATCCCAGGATCCTGCAGGTGCTGGAATCCAGGAGCCCCTAAGGCAAAGGTTTGGTCTAAGGGCGTGTTCCTTACAGGTGAAATGCAGCGAGAGGCTGCATGAGCAAATTAAGGCTGTAGGTGCTTCCATCTACTGGAGATTATATTGCACACTGACCTCAAGCAGTTCTAATGTGTACAAGAGCTAATGAGATTGCTCTGACTGCATTCAGGCAGTCCAGAGGAGCTAAAATAAATCATTAGGAGGTATGTGTAACAGTCTTTTTAAGGTAAAATTCTGGGCCAAGGTAACATGTTGAATTTCTATTTGCAGTAGGAGCTGATGTAGCAATCTGAGCAGAGACCTGGAGCAGCACAGCTGGACTGAGGAAACCATGGTCTGTACTTCAGGTACACCATCCTCTCCTCAGCCTGTAGGGCAGGAGCACACTGTACATATCATCAGATGACAAAAAAAAAGCATATAAATTTCAACACATGCTTTGATTTGCTTAAATTAACTCATAGGTATCAGTTCTGTGGAAGAACCTTGCAAATCTCAAAGAGATCCAGTGAGCAAAGAAATGCTGTTGTGTAGAAGATAACTTGTGACCAAGGAGACAAAGGTAAAGCACCTCCTGACACGCAGGACATTCATGTTCCTTAACTACACCTACTTTGGTAGCTTCTGGTGGGTATTCACCACTAAGTTCCAACATAGTCTGTAATGAAAAAAGTATTTTTGAAAACTTCATAGAATGCCAGCATAATCAAAACTGCAATGGAACTGGGAGGGCCATCTAATCCAACACCTTGCTTAAAGCAGCTCCATTTAGCTCAGGTTGCTGAAAGCCTGTCCTCTCAAATTCTGCCCATCTCCAGGCTGTGTGTACACAGCACCACCTCCCTGGCAAGATGCTGCAGTGCTTGCCCATTCTCACAATGGAAATGTTTTGTTCTTGGATTTCACAGGAAGTTTGCCCATGCCATGCTTGTGTACTGTCACCGTGCACCTCTGAGAACTGTCTGGGTACACCCAGCACGATGGAGCTGGAGACAGCAACAAAGGTGCAATAATAAATGTGGCTGATGTGAAAATACACTTATTACCAAGAAAAATGGAGATACAGAACACTTTATAGAAGAATGAGTAACTAGATTGTCTGGCATGAAGAGAAAATTCATCAGTGGGAAATTTAAACTTACCATTTTCAAAATCTGTTACATGTCCTCTTGCAGCACAAGCCTGGCAATATTTTGTCAGGAAACAAACCAGAAATAATTATGGGGCACTCCTGAGCACCTCCTCACTCTAATGATGCCTTAGGTGATTATTTCTAAGCAGGTCAATTGACAGACCTACCTGGAGCTCTAGATAACACCTCCTTTCACATGCCTGGTTTTATTAAGTGGGCCACCCATCCTAGCTGATATTTTATAATACACATGTAAGTCTTGAAAAGAGCAGTGAATCATGGAGTATTCCCCTTTAATGGTCTAACAACAGACTAGGACTGACATAGTTTCTGAGAGATCAATGAACATTTTAGCCAGAAGCTTATTTGTGTCTAATGCAGGAGCAATAACTTTGCTCAATTCTATTAGTGCTGTCTGTACAGAATGCCCTGCCCTAAAACTCATCTACCACTGGGATACAATCCAATGTTTATTTCCATTAGTTTAGCCATTGTTGGTAACAATAAAAATCAGGAGACAGTTGCAAACTAATGATTTATGTGTAGAATAAAACACAGGATGACCTTGGCTGCCTTCCATCCACCAAGAAAATGACTGGTAGTTAGAAATAAATTAAAATTATTGTGAGAGGATAGCATACGTTATTTCTCTGATAGGTAATTTTACCAGCTAAATAGCCCTGTCATTAAACTGGCAGCTGTTGTACAAATTATATTCCAAGATAAAAAAAGGAATTACAGCTCCCATAGTTGCTGCACTGGTAAGAATGCTGAAAACCCCAGTTCTGCAGGAACTGACAGAAAAGGAGCTCTGGTGTTACAAGGATAAGCACATACTCCTGGCTGGGCTGTGTTCAGCTGGATGACTCTTCTGAAAGCTAAGCAGAAAAGATCAGGTAAGTATATCCATTATCACAAATGGAAATTCCTTTACAGGTGATTCCAGAGAAAAAGAGCAATCTTCTCTGACTGGAATTTGTAGGTAAAGAAACTTTGGAACTTTGTTTTGCAATTTAAGTTATTCCAATAAAGCAAAACCATCAGCAATATACTCTGCATATTCTTGACAGTGACTGCAGTGAGACTTTTCCTTTTACCTTTACTCATTTTTAGAAATCCCTCGTGCTCCATTCCTGTTTAATAACTTCTTCTTTTGGCCAATGGAGAATAAATAAAAAGCAAACTACTCAAACAGCTGCAGTGGAGTACTACAGAGAACAAAGTGGTGATCTGTGCAAGTTTAATTTATAAATATATTCTGTTTTTCAGATGTACAGCTAGCCAAAAAGCAACATGTGGAAAGAGCACACGTTTGCAAAAGTACATCTCCAATGTCAGTCAGGAATGGAAATGTACTTTATAGCTGTGATACACCATCACTGGTCAAAAAACCCACAACTGACAAAAGAAAGAGAATTCAAAAAGATGAAGGGAAGTTGTATCTTTCCTGCTTTTAATTTTTAAAACAGAAATCCTGGTTTTGTCTGCCTAGCATTAAGCACCATCTTCAAATCAGCATGGGATTTCTCAGAAAACCAGCCACCAATTATTTTTGTTTTAAATCCCAAGCAAAACAGGCTAACTATTTTTCCCAATTCCTCTAACAAAATAATTAATACTTTGCTTGAAACTTTCAAGATCATTTCTTCTGCAGAATAAGCCAGAGCCTGAGAATTCTAACCCCAACTGCCTGAGCAGCAGCAAAGCAGTAAGAAACCAAACCCTCAGCAAAGGAAGTGCTGGGAAACCTTTCCAGCAGGAATGTTCTCAGCCCCACCTGTAACTACTGAATAAATGCAATTATTAATGCCAGTGTGGTCACAAAGGTGCAGCCCAGGGTGAGTCCCTGCTGGGCTGCAGGGAACCAGGGTGACCTGTCTGCCCCAGCACCCCCTGCCCTGGCACCGCTGGCACCACAGGCACAGGGCAGCCTGGAACCCTCCTGGCACAGCCTTCTGCAGGCAAACCTTCCCCAAACAGACAAGCACAAGGAAACACCAGGAACCAGCAATCCTTTGGAAAGCTCAGGAAAGATGATCAAACGAAAAAGCAAAAACCTGGCAGAAATTTAGACATTAAATACCATTAGGAGCCACTTTCCCCATCAGATGCTGTACACAACAGCATGTTAATGGGAATATTATAATGCTGACAACTTTTTCTTGACTGAATTATGAAGCTAATAATTTACAAATAAAGGATGCAGTACTCCTGTCAATGTCTTATGTTACTAACTGCAGCAAATTAGTACATTTACCTGATATTATACAGCTGAGACAGTTGTTTGGCAGCAGGTCAGGCCAGTAAGAGGGATTTAGCATGCTGTCATCTTTCTATAGACTGTATTTTTCCATAGCAGATGACACTTGAAAGCTGCAAGAGAACCTGCTCTGTTTTCTCAGATTGACTCCTCTCCCAGTGCAGCATTTCTTTGCTTGCTGTGCAGGTTGTGACCATCAGAGCTCAGATTTAGGGTGATTCTGGTCAGACATTCAGGAGTACCTGGCTCAGAATGAAGAGCAGCAAGAGCTGCTCCTGAACCCCAGCTGGGATCAGACTATGAAACTATAACATCAAAAATTGTTTAGAGATTGAGAGTGTTATCTGGCTGTATAGCAAAGTTCCTAAAAACCAATGTTTTACAATTCATGATTGTCAAGACCTTTAATATGGTCTGACAGACAAAATACTGCACTGGGACTCAAGAAATCACTGATTTCTCTCCCTGGTAAAATGGGGTATATACCATTTACCTGGCAATTCCACAACCTTGACAGAACCCAAATCACCAAGTATCATTGTGCAAAGGTGTTATGAAGAGGGCAGCAGTTTTGCCACCCAAGACAACACAGTTGGCACTTACTAATTTTTGGCAGAAGCCAACCTTAGGTTTAGAACTTGTTATGGTTAATATGAGTGACTCAAAAGCAGCATTATGAAATGACACAGTGTCTATAGCTCTCCCTAATGCATCACACAGACAAAGCAACTCACCACCAGCAGCAGTTCATTGCAGAACCCTAGGCTGACATCCAGGAGATCTGGACCTCAACTTAAAATACGTTTGGGGACCCAAATATTGATGGTTTTGTATTTCAAAAGTACCTGCCACAAGCCAGGAATGGTAGATGAAGCTAGAAATCTCCAGGATTTATTTGGACCATATGTCATAGTTCCCCTTTCACTGAAACAAGAAGTAAATCACCTGGGGATCATCCTGTTGTGGTCTGATGGTCACCTCAACACTCACTTATCTCAAGCCTCAACATCCATCCCTGCTTTCTACTTTAAAGCAAGTTAGTCAAGAACTCATTTGCATAAGACAAATGGCAAAAACTCCTGGCTCATTGCCCCAAAAATGGTTTTACACCTTTTTCATGTAAAATATATTCACTTGAGATATTTCAAACTTCACCTTCCCTTACCTCTAGACTGAATCACTGAACATTTGGGGGCCTGGGAAGAGTCTTAAATCTTGACTTGCTTCCAGGAACTAGAAGCTTCTACTGCAACATTCTGAGCTTGCCAGGAGTCTCTGACTGACCTACAGGGAAGCCACCTCTTGCATTTAAAGCAGGGAAATTCATTTCTTTAAACTGCACATCCTTTTCCTGGGAATGCTAGCTGCAGTCTCCAACAATGGCTTTTGTATGTTAGTACTATGTCAAGCTAGCTATTCTCATTTAACAAATGACATACTGGAACCATTTATTTTCTGCTGCTCACATTTGTTTTCCTCACCTCTGAAAACACAAGCCCAGCAGCAGAGGCAGCTGACTGCTGTTTGACAAATACCATGCTGACAATATCCTGGCTGCAGCTAAAGCTTCCTTAGCACTGAGACCTGTCACCCCCAGCACAAGTCCCAGTGGTACTTCTCAAAGCTCAGCCTGCAGCGAAGTACATGAGCTGTTTGACTTGCCTTGGCAAGATATGTGTAAATAAAGACAGAAATGAACTTTACCCCTTGTTCTTGGCAGATCTGGGTTAGTCTTTCCAGCTGCTCATCTTGAATAACTTTTGCCTTCTCATATTGCTGAATCATCATCTCCATCTCCACTTTCACTGGAAGGACATAGGCTGGAAAACACAAATAACACTTAAAACAACCCAGCTGTGATTTGTTTTTTTATCAGGAAGAAAACCTTTACAGGCCAAAGAACATCATCCCTTTCCCATGCATCTGGAGAACCAGAGTATTTCCAATAGAAGCAGCACTAGAGTACATTTTTCAGGGAAGGATTTCTATCATAGGAAATGCAGGGTCAGACCTCCATCTGCCTGGCTGAACTGAAATGCATGCTGCCTGCTCTTCCCAGATTCCATACTAGTACAGCTCTTCCCCAGGGTTTACCACAGATTTCCTGAATACTGGATAGGAGGATTTTCTCTTTAGAGTCGGTCCCATTCCCTCTAAACCTTGACAGCACAGTTCCCTCAGGAAAAAGAACTATTCCACAGCCCTAACCTAGAATTTAATTCCTAGACTTTGTGGTAAGGCATCAGTTCTTAATGAACACAGCAGACCAAGAAAGATATTTTGAAGAAACAAAAAGGGCATTTATCTTCTATGGCTTTTCAAGCTACAGCCCAGTTTTCAGTACGTTTTCTGAATGGCTCTAGAAATTTTGCTCCTGACTCTCCTGACTTAACTATGGCAAACTCACACTGATCAGGAAAGCTGGTCAATACATACTGCAATTAATGTTTTCTGAAGCTACACAAAATCCTGCAATTTTCTTTTATGCTTCAATCAGAGGGCTCTGACCTCTTCTGAACTCTGAACGAGTTTCCTGGACATTTAAACCCAAAATAACAACTTAACTCTGATTTTTCACACATGAGCAAAATGGCCATTCATTTATTTCTTTTCCCTAAGCTGCCTGAAGCTGCTGAGCACACAGTAATCTACACTGAAGTCCAGACTCTGCTCTCTGCAACCTTGACTTGCTGGAGACTTTTCATCTCCCCTGGCAAATCCCCACAGAGGTTTCTGCAAAACACCACCAGTATGCACTTTATTTCCAGGATGTACAGCATGCAGAGAGCAACTCCTGCTGGGAATCCCCAGGGCAAGAAAATCCTCCTGGAATCCCACATAAAACTTATTTACTGACAAAAACTGAGAAAAGAAAGTCCCAAGACAGAGCTGGCTGTATGGTTATGAGGAGGGTGCAGCAAATACCAGCAAAGCAGAGAATCAATTATTTTGCAGAAACAGGAATGACAACTGGTGGCAAGAGACATAAAGCAGGTAAGGACATTTACTTTACAGGACAGGGGATAGGAAGCTGCCTAACAGGAAAACCAATCAATAAATTATAAAGGCTCCTAGAGAGCAGGAGATAGAGCCATGATCTCCAGACCTACTCTCCTCCATGGGAGCCATAACTCTCTTCTGTTCAGTGCTAGCAAAATGCAAGAGAAAGGACAATGACAGGAACAGTGGTAGCAAGCAATCTTCCTGTATTTTTAAAACCTCTTTTCCCCAGCCTGGCAGGTGATGTTGCAGTCACAAGTGAGTCCCCACTCACCATCAATGATCCTCTTCACTCTCCATATCCTCAGAGTGATGATAAGGCTGATGGCATCCCACGGGCTGCTGGGGCCGTTGGCCACTGTTGAGGCCACCATTGGTGCCAAGGACAAGATTATGACAGCACCATCAAACACCTGAGAGAAATCAGCTTTTAAAACCTTTCCTTAAAATCATATCCCTGCCATTCCTCTTTGAAACCTGGAAGGAGTCTCTCTTTGTCCAAAAGAAATGCAATTATGTACCTCTTTGAAAGGGACATGAGAGGTGGCCAAGCCACAGAAAGGCTGCATCCTTTCTGGGTAGCACAACAGAATTCCTCAGTGCTTTTTATGAGGTGAGGAGAGATAAACTGTGGTGGAAGGGAGGGGGGAGAGAAAGGTATTTGGAAATACTGGCCAAAATCCCCAAGGAGAAGTGATAGTCTAAATGTTATTGCAGCCAAAGAGTTTTATCATCACTGGTATTTATTACCTGTTACTTGGCATAATGTCATCTAAAGAAAAGGCAGTCCCTGCCCATAGATCTTATTGTCTGAATGAAGAGATCAAGAAGACAAGCAGAAAAAGATGGAGCCAAGAGATTTGATGGCTCTTGGCCATGTCCTGGCTACACCACACGTGTGGGGAGGGCTGTGCACCCCGACAGAAAGGCTGCTCTCACTTCCATGGGGCAGGAGCTTGTGAGGAGTCTGACAATTGGGACTGCTCTGAATGATTCATGTGACACTGGCTGCACTGGGATTAGATCAGAACAAGCAATTGTGCAAAGCATTAGACAGAAATGAGCCAGCAAATGTGTTCCAGGGCACAGTGGCAGCAGTGCTGTGCCTGTCCCACACTGGCCCAGCAGAGCAGAACAGAGCACCACGTTCTCATTCCTGCTGAAAGCCTCCCCTGCTGCCAAGGCCCACTGATTAACTGTTTGCATAGAGGCAGGGCACAGATTTTTGTGAGAACTACATATTCAGAACTGTGTATAACAATTCAGTGTATTGAAAAGAAATACTTACTGCAGCCACTCAATGGGCAGTAAAAGTATCACTATTGCAAATTACCAAGATGAATTCTCAGAAACTGCTCCATTTAGCCTCAGTTATAAGAAACTCTGAATCAACTATTTAAGTTTCATTTATTTTTTTTAGCAAAACAAGTTAAAATGTTTACAACTTCATTACAAAATATGCAAGTCTCTATACTGATTATGCTCCAAAAACACCCAGATTGTCTTCTGGTTCTTCCTGCACAGTAGTGGTTTATGAGGTAGTATCAAGAAAGAGCTTTTAATTTTCCTGATCTCCAGATTTCTGCTCAAATCAGGATTATGTATTATTTATTACACACGAATTTCCTTTTCTTTCTCTACAAGAGTATATACATTCTACATAATTTTTAGTTTGAGGCAGTAATTACAGTGTTTATCAAAACAATTTCATAATAAAAATGGGGGTTTTGCCAAACTAGTATTTACTACCAGGAAACTACATGCAATTCTTCCACTAACTCAACTAATTTCAACTCAATTATGGCAATGGGGATATAAAACTCAGGTGACAGTTTTTACATTTCAGGGTAGCAGTATTGTCAGACCAGCACAGCTCTAACAACAAAAGTCACACAAAGAGCAAGAAGACCAAAATCCCTCCCTTCATAAAATATTTTCAAATATTGCAATCTTCTGAGTCTCTCACAGAAAAAGGGACTGCAGCACTCAGCTATTGATAATGCACATAATGAAAAGAATATGTGTATTTATCTGCCTTAAAAGATACTGTATTGCACAGGTTAATAACAAAGCCATCTAAAGCAGTTCCTCGTGGTCTTACTGGGGCTGCCTGGAAAACAGTACCAAGAGAGAGAGCTTACCTCTATTTTGTTTTCAATGTAATCCCATATGCCAAGGACCACAATCCTCAAAACAGTCTAGTAAAATAGATTAGGGGGAAAAAAGATTATGAATGTTATTGCAGTCTTAGATAAACATTTAGTCCTTTACCTATTTAGGGAATATTTTTGTCTTATTTAAGAATTATACATTTCTTCTAAATAATAATCAGCTTCTAGAAATGGCTAAACTTCTACATTTAAAAAGCAGATATTGCTTCCCAACCAGTATATTGACTTAACAAAACCTCCACAAACAAGTTCCAAGTTCAAATGCTCATCAGTCTTTCCATCTTCCTAAAATGCTGCTTTCAGATTTGTGTGATTTAGATTACCAACCCTCCCCAGCCTCCTGACCCAAGCCTATGTAAGATCCACCATGGGGCTCCCTCAGTCAGAATGGGGGAAAATTCTCTTTTCTGGCCATCTTTGATATGCCAGTGCTTACTGATTTTCTAAGAGAAGAGGCCCTGTCCTGTCCTGATGCCTAAAGGTACTGACATTTCCTCAGCATGAAGAGCAGATGCTCTTTACTGCAGTTGAAGGCAGTTGCTTTATTGTAAGATCCCAGAAAGTCATGGGATAAGGGAGAAAAATATCTCTGAGAAGCAAAACAGCAGTAAGTAGCCTCAACAGCTAAAAAAGGGGAATAAAGAAAAAAACCAGAATGAACCAATGGTGAATTCTTATTTAAAATCCAATGGCACCTTTCCCAATTTTTCATTTGGCTTTCAGAAGACACAATAAAAGAAAAAATCCATGAGTTAACTTGCAATTGATATTAAATTGACATAAAAGCCTAATTGGTAGGGATGTTTCCTGCCAACAGCAACAAGGTCAGATTTTGACAGACATGAGGAATCTGCAGCTGAAGCCTTACAAGGGCCACCAAAATGTTACTTTCTCCATTGAGGAGCAGCATAATGACTTAGTGCTCAGCAAGCCTGTATGTCAGGGGTAACCATGCCCAGAACTGCACAGAAAAAAGTGACTCTGATGAATACATGTATCTCCTCTTCACTACAACTCCAAATCTCAAATCCCAAGCAGCTCTGAACTGATGCCAAACACACCAGCAGTACCTAACTGCAGAACAACACAGAATTGTTCTGTGCTCCTGTGCATGGCTCTGCCACTCTCCAAGTGCCCCAGCTGGCTGGGATGACTGTGCCCCATTCTCCTGCACTGCAGACTTGGCTAACAGCACTTCCCCTGCTCAGCCAGGGGGACACTGCTGCTGTGGGGCAGATGGTGCTCCCAGAGCCCAGTCCCACAGCACCAAGGGGCAGGAAAGTGAAGCAGCCAACACCTCAGAAATGGGGGATGCAGAGGCACAGGCCAAGGCTGGCTGAGAAAGGGAGGCACGAGCCAGAAGACAAAATGCAGCATCCTCTTTCCTCTACAAGAAATGATGATACTCCACAGAGACAGCAAGATCCACCAATGCTGCCAGTCTGTACTCCTAAAAACACTGTACTTCCAAAGCACTTGACAAATGCAGCATGGGAGTAAGGCTCTCTCCATAATAACCTATAAATAAACCTCAAGGTTTGTTTATTATGTGGAGGAAGAGATGCACAATAGCTGGTGCTCAAGCCCCTTAATGACCCCAGACTGGCCAGCACAATGTGACCTGACACAGGCACAAGGTCTAAGCACACGTGCTGCTGAGCAGCCAAGGCACTCCTGCAGCACAGCTCAGCTCCTGAGCTGAATTCTGCCAGGAAAAGCATCCCAGCTCTTCTGCCAGCACCTCCCTCATTCCCACCCAGGAGCTGCACAAAAGGCTCAAGTACAAGTGACCTGTGAGCCTGTCAGTTCAGCTGTAGCAGTCACCTGGGGTCCATAGAGGTTCCACAGCAGGCAGCCATGGGTAAACACCTGAGGACAGGCAGAGCCTTCCTGGGGCACCACCTCTCCTACAGCCACCCTGCTGAGAGCACAGCTCAGGCTCTGCTCTGCTCGGGCAGGACTTACAAAGTGCCAGGTGAATAAGCAACTAACACAGGATGGCTGAGCACTTGACAGCATTACAGAAACTGAGGGTGAAAGTCTTCCTTCCTTTGGACAGGTGTGCACAAAGGTATTTTCACTGAAATGAGGCACATCTGCACAAAGGAAACAGAAACACTGCCTCACAACCCTAAAGATGATTTAGCATCAGGCCTGGTGAGGGAATGTAAAAAGGTCTTTTCCTTCCTGCCTTTTTAATTCCTGACTGCAGCATTTCAATCAGACTGTGCTACTGCCACCTTAACGGGTGTGAGCAGTTCCAAGGGCTGGAAGCTACCACAAATGTTTTCATTGCCACTCTGCTGCTGTGAATCAGCACAAGCCAGCAGTGACTGGAAGCCCACTTGGCAGACATTTAATGCAGGATTGGGTGCTGCTGTCCAGCACAACATGCCCAGATGATCAGCACCTTGGCTCTGAGCTCGAGCAGACACTGCAGGAAGGTGAGTGTAAGGGTGGGATAAGCCAGCTCCTCCCACCCCAGAGCTGGGCACAACTGGGGGTAAGCTTAGAAAACATTTATTCTGCATGGAGGCTCTTCAAGCTGTGCATCAGCACTGTCACTCCTCACACCCATCCCCACTGAAGTGCCAGGAGGCAGGAAAGGCACTCTGCCCTTGGTGACCTGAGTGAGCCCCAGCCTGGCCACCCCTGTGCCAGTACAGCTCCAAGCCAGCCCTGGCTGTCCCCACTCTGCCTCTGTGTGCCCATTGCAGGGAGAACATCCACTGCTCTCACCCAGAAAAGGTGGAACCAAAGGAATTTGGATTTACTGGGCACCTCCTTGATTGCTTAGTATAAGAAATGCTTTGACAGCAAATGAAAGCATTGGTATTTCTTATATATAACATTTTAGTATTTTTTGCAAAGCAATCAAAAATGTTTCATACAAATACATACATATTGCATTTGATTGTACACTGCCCCTGTACAGAACTTTAAAAATGAGGACCTGTAGCAGAATCTGAAAAAACACAGAGACAGAAATTAATAATCCAGGAAACTTCCTAGCTACTGTTCAAGGACCAAACTGAAAAATGCACATGAATTAGAAGAGAAATGCAACTGTAAAACATTCATCACAGACAAAACCAATGTTAGTCACAATTCTACCATTTTTAAGTACAAAAATCTACAAGAAAATGAGAAAAACTGGGGTAGCACCACTGTTTCCTACTGATGTGCAGGCATGTACAAATACACAAAAACAGTTTTGCATTACACCACAGGCATTCTGCACTTTTGAATACAGATTTGAAAAAAACATTAAGTATCAATGGGAGTACTTTCTGTTAAAGGAAAGTACTGCCAGATAGGATTTTTTTGTACTTGAAAAAGAAAGTTTTAATTAGAAAGTCCTTAACACATATATTTTTTCTTCTACATTTTTCTTCTGCTAAAGCTAATTTATTAATGTGCACTAATAAAAGGTAAATGACTGAACAGCTGTGTTAATTTCTTTAAGCTAAAGTAAACCCAGACAAAATTTTAAATCATTTTTCAGACAGAAATCCAATTTCAAAACTGACAAAGTCTCCTGGTTATACAGAATTGTTTGCATGACAGTAACTGTCTGCAGTGAGGTTTAAATGCTGCAGGTTCTCTCTCTAATTTTGTAGGGAAACTTGGCCAAGTCCTTTGCTGAGCCAGCTGTGTGAATTCCCACAATCTGCATTTGTCAGCTGACTGCATGGTACATTAAGTAATTTTAAGTACTTTTCTGCTTGCACAGTTAATATTCAATTTACTGCTCAGTGAGTCACTGAGTCCAATCCCTCTGTAGGGTGAAATCAGCAGGAGGCAGCACAGGAGGGACCTTGGCCCAGCAGCACCAGGCAAAGGAGAGAGGAGAGCACCTCTGCATTTCATGATGGGGCACAGCTTGGGCAGGAGAGAGACAGGATGGAGGTGGCTGAAGGGACGTCTGTCTGTCCTTCCTTCCTTCCTGCCTCCCTTCCATTCTCTGTCACAGGGGCTCCAGAAACTCTGTCAATTAAGCTTTTGCCTTTTGCATGTATCTCATAAGACGAAATAATTATTGAAAGCTTTCCTAGAACACCTTGTACCCAATCTGTAATTTATAACCCCTCTCATCTGGGTCACTCCCAGAGGCTTAGCTCATGCAGTCCTCAGAAGAAGCCCCTTTTGCCAACTCCTGGTGTGCCTGTACTGAGCTACTGCACGAGCTGTGCCAGCACACGCTGTGCCCAGGCCAGCAGAGCCCAGAGGAACGTGCTGGCACACGTAAACAAACACATCCTCCTGCTTCCAGGGCACAGGCACCCTCCTCACACAGCTCCTCTTCAACCAAGGCTCTGAAACTACAGCCACCATTGCCCAGTACAACCCAACCCCACGTCCTGGCTGGAACTGCTGGGCTCCATCAGCTCCTGGTGCCACAGAAAGCATTCCCTGCCAAATTCCCATGAGCAGACACAAACACACTGGCTTCTCCCTCACCTGTACATCACATACCCAAATGCACCTTTGCACAACCTCTGCACTTCTATTTCTTCTTGTGTTCTCCCAATACTCTCACAATCTTAATTCTTGGCATACAGGGAAAAGCAATGAATTTTCAACTGACAATTCTGTCTAGATTTGAAAGGGCTTTTCAGGCATGGGAATGGCCCCCAGAGACCCCACCACAGGTGCAGAGTGGCCAGGGAACTGGGCTTAGGCAGCCCTGCATCACAAGCTCCCTCTGGGCATGGTCACACAAGCACTAACAGTTCTCTCTGAAACACGTGGGGTAGGACCTGCTGCACTGCCACTGTCAGGAGATGAAAGCACAGGTGAAGCACTGACACAGCACACTGTAAGTCAGGTATATTACTGGAAATGAAATGGGCAGACTGGCATTCAAGCACATGTCCAGCAAGATTCCCAGAACTTTATGGGACCAGTTTCCATGGTAACTACTTCTTTGTGAGGTCAGAAAATTACTTAGTAAAGAAATTTCCCAGTATATTAAAATTTATTTCATACACACTAGCAAAGAAAGAAGCCTAAATTTACCTTTATAAATCGTATTAATATATAAAATCTGTATCCGTGTTCCTAGACCCCACTACTCACTCCATTTAGAAAACAAAACTTACAGCAATGAAGTGAATTTATGCACCATAAGAAAAGTTGTATGTACATGGAATAAAAGTAAACCCACAGAAGAGAAACCACAGCTTACAGAAAATTAATGGGAGATTATTATCTTCCCACTCAGCTCTTTGAAGCTCACAAATAATATAACAAAAGTAACACAGCCAAGTTTCTCTAATGTAAATTATGTGTTTCTTAAGGGAAAGATGTTTTTATTTAGTTTTGTCATTTAGGATGTTTTTCTTTTTTAACAGAACCTTAACAGCAGAGTCTCCCTTTGGAGGTTTTATTCCTTTCAAGGGTTGCTATTAACAAACAGAAAAATGGCAGGTAACTAGGAACACTTCCTTTAAACATACAGGATGAGGAAAGCCTTGGAGTTTTTCCTACTGTGAGCCACAGCAATGAAACAGATTGTTTATCAGCTGGGAGCCCAGACCCACCCCACTAAATCTGAGAGTTCACTTCTTGGCCACAGTTGCCAGAAGAAAGCTGCAACTGGGTGCTTGCCTGACTGAGTACACAAACTTGATTCCTCCCAGGGAACCCTCAGGTGCTTCCCTTCAGCAGAATGCCTGAGAGCTGGGCTGGCTGCGGCACACAGGGCAGGGCACACAGGGCAGGGCACACAGGGCAGGGCACACAGCTGATACCAGGAACTCCCTTCTTGCATAGTCTCATCAGTCCCAGTGGGAAAGCAGAGCTGAACAACAGCCACAGAACCAGGCAATTGTGGCAATGGGATAGAACTGCCCAGAGCAGACTTTAGTCCACTTACCAAAACTCTGAGACATTCCCCATCTCCTTTTCTCAACCAACAATACCAAGGCTGAGTTTGCCCTCTGGAGAGGGTACAACCCCAGCCTTGCCCTGCTGCTGATACTGGGATTTCCCCCCAGTGCCTCTTTCTCCTCTTCTGTCTTAATGTCTGGGTAACATATGGTGCACAGACAAATCACAGTGATGTATGTAAACAGAGACAAAGCACTAGGAAATCCTGTTCAAATACTTGGAAAAAAGCAAAGCTGATGTGCACTTCACTTGAATATGATTTTAATGCTGGAAAGTCACAGACAGTGACAGTATAAAATGAACAAAGTACCTTTAAGGCTTGTGGCTGTAAGACAAGCCTAGGGAAAGCAGGAAGATGCTGTGAGAGCAGCTACTCAGCTCTGCTGGCAGCTGTTCTGGTGGCATTTGCCAGCTGCTGGCATGTTCAGCCCCCTCATTTTAACCAAGCAGAAAGCCAGTGGCTGTTTAACTTCAACTGCACTGCAATTTCTTTTAATGCTTTGAGAGCACCACCTTTAATCAGTTGTATTCTAAAACATTCAGATTTTGTGCTGAAAGTTTTATGGGTCTTAACAAGTATTTGACAACTTTGTTTGTTAAGTTGAGGTCCTCCTGAAGAATTGCATACCCATATTTACAACTAAAAGGAACGAAATTACAGAATAAACACTAAACATTCAAACTCATAACAGGGTACTTGCTATGGAAACCTTGAATCCTTGCTTTGAGTCGAAAAGCAAGGACTGAAGGGCTCCTCAATCCTCAGCAGTTGCCTGTTATAGCCAGGTAAACTAATTAAACCTGGTGATCTCTGGAATATCATCCTGGCATGAACAATCACTCACTGTAACATATGATCATCTCAACAAATGATCCCAAAAACAGCTGACTCATGGTATGGGAATCAGAGGGAAAAAAAAAAAACAACCTGAAGGGACCAAAGGAGAAAATAAAATTAAAATCTCAGGAGGAAAAGCCATTTGCAATTTTTGCAGTATTTTGTAACCTCTTGGAAAAAAAATTATTTGGATGACAGAAAATTTTACCCTCTGTTTTTGCTCTCTTAAGACACAATTCAGTATGAACTCAACCTGGCATAAGACCAACCCCAGCAAACCCAGCAGGAAAGGTACACCTGAACTCTTTCCCAGACTGGTGGTCTCTGAAGCACATCCAGCTGCTCTGTGGAGCCATCTCTATCTCTGAGCTGCCAAATGAACCCCTATCCAAAAATCTACCCTGGCCTGTGCACCTCACATGGCTGTCTTGTGGCCTCATTGTTCTTTGATCTAAATTCAAACCATAATCAAATAGCTGAAGGAAGCTACTTTGGAAGACAGAAGTAGATAATGAAGTGAGTGATAAGTTTATAATAAATGAGAACAGCACGTAGACAAAGTAGTTCCAGATATCTGGTAAAGACAGAAAAGCCAATGCAGATCCAAAATGAGCATGGTGAGTCAGGGAAACTGTTTGGGCTCTGTGAAACACTTCTGTTACTCTTTTCCTGAAAAATACTTCTGAACAAGTTCAACCACTTTGGAGGGTACCCTGTCCCAGTAGAACTGAAACAACCAATTCCTTCCTTGAGCCAGATGAGCCCTGGCCTCAGGGAGTGTCTGCAGTGCCACAACCAGCCCAGGAGCAGCTGAGCACTCAGGGAGGGCCACAGGAGAAGACACTGCCCCAGGTGTGAGCAGAGTGTGGTGGGGCAGGGAATGAAGCCAGAGCTGCAGACTGCAGCAGCAGGGACTGAGCACAGGAGAGGCTTCTGGTGAGAGCAGCTGCAGAAAGCCAAGGGGGGAACGTAGCTGTGCTGCCATGCTGCCAGCAGCAGCTACAAGCTGATCCTGCTGGGAAGCTCAGGGAGCTCCAGGGTGCTAATCCCCACTGAGGAAAGATTCTGGAGGGGAGAGGAAAGTATTTCTTTGAAGGGAATGGACACCATCGAGCAAATCTGAGCCTTTGTGAATTATCCTCATTCCCAAAGGAAAGACTACAAATTCTTTTAATTGTTTAGAGATTATTTTCAGTCATTTTACATGTAACCTCCAGCCCAGCACCACTTTCAAAGGATGGGGCCAGTAATGGGACCTCTCTGTGTACGTGCAGCAGAAGGCTGGGATGCAGAGTGAGATCCCTGCCTGCATCACAAAGCCCCCTCAGAGAGCACCCACTGACAGCACCAGCTAAAAAACCCTGCTAAGAAATACAAAATGCTACATGTAAATGTTTTTCATTAGGAGCACCATGGAAATTACCAATCATATGTGATGAGTATGAATTCAATACA
Organism: Molothrus ater; assembly: GCF_012460135.2. Classification (NCBI taxonomy): domain Eukaryota; kingdom Metazoa; phylum Chordata; class Aves; order Passeriformes; family Icteridae; genus Molothrus; species Molothrus ater. The sequence goes on from NC_050490.2 coordinate 4,539,149, forward strand.
AGTGGTCCAGTAAATAATTTGCAGATATCATAGCTTTGTTTTTTGATTATTGTTTTTTTTTGTAACCTTCACCTAGTAACTATCTAAACTTTCTACAGAACAAAATCATTAACAAACCTCTCTGGATTATATTTTCTCCTGTGGAACCTGAAAATATATTTTAAAATATTTTAAGTCCAAGTTGTATTCCAATTAATAAACATAAAACATGTTATTGTGACAAGTAACATATTAAAACCTGAAAAATAGCAATAAAAGCATTCTGGAATATTTCAGGAGCAGTCCAAATGTCTCAATACCAATGATTTTTTTCTGGAACAAAGCTGAAAGCTCAAAGGCAGATTATCCCAGTTTGGTCATTTGTTACATCATGACTAGAACCTTTTCCAGTGCATACATTCATAAACATTTTGGCAAAGAAATTCACCATTGGTTTCATTCTCTGGCTAGGTCTACATGCAGCAACCTAGAATATCTAAACTACCTTAATAAATTGTGAGAGGAGATAACTCCATTCTCAAAACAGATCTTTTTGTACAAAACTCCCATGGATCTTTATTCTTGAAGAACACATCTTCATTTCATCAAATCCTATACTTTATACCCAGTGACACTGGTAACAAATGGATCAAACTATCCTGTCCAGTGTGCCTGTAGATTCAGGGGTAATTATTTCTTTCTGCACCTTACCAATTATAATTTTTAAGGCAGTATCTTCCCTTCCACGTTGCCTTACCTGACATACAGTGCTAATTTAAATAACACCTTTTAGTTTGCTAAGTAGAGGCAGCAACAGCACACTTTTATTGTTTTTTTTCCTCAAAATACACTGTCCTACATTATTTGCAGTCAAACTCCTGTAAAACTCTTGCAAATTCCAGTGACAACATAATGTGGTGAAAGACTTTGGTTATACATACCTCTGAAAAGAAAACAGAGAGGATGACTAGGCTGATCCAGTGAATTACTCCTGCAAACTGGGAAGCACTTGAAACTGCAATTAACATAATACAAGGAAGGGTCATTACAGTAGCAGAGTGCAACTTAAGTTTAGCATAATTAGTACGGCCACAAGTTACATATGGTAAAGCTTGCTTTGTCAGATTTTGCAATGAAGTACCAGAAAGAGGATGGGATGCAATGGACATGGAACTCCAGCCCTGCCAGCTGCTCACCTTCATTCACCATGTTAGCAGCTCTTCACTGGAGCTTTAACAGATCCTGCTGCTGGTTAGCAATGGCAGACACAGTTCAGGTCTTTGATGCTCTGCCACTGCTTCATGTTCTCACCCCAGTACGAGATGTGTGACTAATTCCTGTGTACCTAAAAATCCAGATCTAGGACTCAGTAAGGAAACAAAATGCTCTGCTATCCCCACATTATTCCTTGTGTTCAGTCTTTGACAATTCATCTCAGATGATCAGTATTTATCAGGAACAGGTGCTTAAAAACTAATCCTCAAAATGGGCTTCAAAAGACATTTCATGCTGACAGAAAAATGCAGAAGGTTGACAGGGTCCACTAACTGAGCTGCTGGTGATTCCTACTCACATGCTCCCAAGTTTGGGCTAAGGGAATGGAGAGCAAACACTCTCTCCCTTCCTGCAGGGTATTTGTGAGTCTAGCATCTCCAGAGCAGACACAGCAGAGCAGTCTGTGCAGGCTTGCAGTGTCAGGGGATGACTGTGTAAGACAAGCAGTGGCTGTGTGCACAGAGGTGCAGGGCTGCAGCAGACTTAATGATTTCCCAAGAACATACTGGGCACATAATAAATGCAGAATTTTATTTTAAAATCAGAATCGATTAATATGGGAAGGAGAGGAAAAGGATGTAGGAAGAAATCAGGATACAAATAAAACTGAGTATGCCCTGCCACTGGAACCCCCCCCACTGCTGAAGCTCTTTTGGGGCTTGATGAGAGCATTTGCTGCGTGGCAGCAGAGGAACTACTTAAAGGTGAAACAAATGGGCAGAATACAATACAACAGAATAAAGTTTCCTAAGGCACTTCTCTATCGGGCAGCCTGAAGAACGGGAAACCCTTGAGATGCAGTTTTTCCAACAGGGCTCGACTGACAGACAAGGCTCCAGCTGCCCCCTGGCGACACAAACATTCAGCAACCAGGAATCTGGGGGGAACACTCCTCCTGCCAAACCCCGAGCGAGCACTGCAGGAGCTCGGAGCAGCAGCACCTGCTCTGAGGGGACGCTGTTCCCGATTTCCTGGCAGATGCACATTGCAGGGTGTGTGTGATGCTGCTGCTTCGGGCAAGCCCTGACCCCGCGGGGCTGAGGCTCTGCTGCGGCCCGGGGGCGTTTCCTTTGCACGGCTCTGTCGGGACACAGCTGGGCACAGCTGGGCACAGCCAGGGCTCTGCTGAGACACAGCTGGGCACAGCTGGGTACAGCCAGGGCACAGCTGGGCACAGCCAGGGCTCTGCCGGGACACGGGCACAGCTGGGTACAGCCAGGACACAGCTGGGCACACTCTGGGTACTGCCAGGGCTCTGCCGGGGACACAGCTGGGCACAGCTGGGTACAGCCAGGGCACAGCTGGGTACAGCCAGGGCACAGCTGGGCACGGCCAGGGCACAGCCAGGGCTCTTCTGGGCACAGGCTGGGTACAGCCAGGGCTCTGCTGGGCACAGCCATGGCTCTGCTGGGGCACAGCTGGGTACAGCCAGAGCTCTTGGCCAGGCACGGCCAGGGTACAGCCAGGGCTCTGCTGGGCACAGCTGGACACAGCCAGGGCACAGCCCCTCAGCCCCACGCTGCTCAGGACAGGAAGGGCTGCTGCCTTCTACCCATGCATCGACTGCAAAACAAGGGTGGTACCACCATCATTTCCCCAACTCCTTTTCCCCAGAACTGCTGAAGATGAGGAATGGATAGCATGGTCTGTATTCCTGAGGCACTGGAACCTGCCTAAGATTTTTTTTTCTTTAATTTTTAAAATGAGGTGCAAGTGAATTAATACTCATCTATTTCTGCTTTCACAGAACATCACAAGGTAATGCGATGTTATTTTGTCATTGCAAGTGAGCAGCTTTGAAGACAGACTTAAAAATCCTGATTACAGAACACAGACCTAAAACAAAACACGTATTATATGGCTTTCTGGGGTTTCTAATTCCAGTATGAATACACTTTGTGCTAAAATACCCTAAAAGGTCTCTGATGTTTTCACGTGTGTGTCCTACAATTTGTAAATGTGGTGTCGACCTATGAAACCACCAGCTTTGTGCATGGGAGAAGTGATCATGCAACCAAAGACTGCACAGAAAGCAGGAGAGAAAAGCTATACTCTAACAATGTACAGAGAATAGAAAAGCTATACTCTAAAAATGTATAGAGGATAGAAAAGCTATACTCTAAAAATGTATAGAGGATAGAAAAGCTATACTCTAAAAATGTATAGAGGATAGAAAAGCTATACTCTAAAAATGCCACAGCCAAAGAAAACACCAGGTTTCTTTTGCTGTGGTTTTTTTTCCAGTTGGTGGGTTTGGATTTCTTCTAATAAAGGGAGGCTTCCTAAGTAATTACAGTCTATAGCATGGATTAGCAGTTGTTATTAAGGACAGAACTGGCAGTGATGTGCTGTAAGGTATCCTAATGCACTGCTTGGTTTTATAAAGAATAAGGAACCCTTTGAAACTGTAATTACATTTTTGAGAAAAATAGTTATGGGCTAATAGCTTTTCAAAACCTCAGTGTAAACGACACACATCCCTTACAAGGCACAACCAGAATACTTAGATCAGCCTCACTGAGACAGCCTTTATCTGATTTAAAACAACATAGAAGGTATTCAAACTTGGGAAGGCAAAAAGCCTCATGGCAGGATTCATTAGCTAAAATGTAATGGAGTAACACAAGTGGAATGGACCTGAGAAAATCCTTCCTGGTGCCAGGGGCCACCTCTGAACCGTGAAGTCACCTGGCTCAACCAAACACCTGCAGGTCATGCACAAGGTGTAAGCTGCAGAGCCTTCAGCAGGGTCATATGCACCAGACACACAGGGGAGCAATGATTCCTAAAGTAAAGCCTTCCTTAGAAGGGTCTTCAGAAAATAAATGGTGAGAAAATGATTGCTTCCAGAGGAGAGTAACCAAAACTGTTAAAACTCAGAGAAATCAATAGTCTTTTAAAAACCCTTTGTCTTTACAGGAAGTGAAAATTCTCTACATAAACAGAAAGATGTGACACCTCAGTAAGTACTGTTGAAAGCTTCTTCCTTAAGGCTTTATACCCATAATTCACATTCCTGACTTTTTTCAAAGTGGCAGACTTGTCCAAATCCTGGGCTTCCTCATCCAAAAATGGTGAGTGACCAGAGAACAGAGAAAGTAACAGCTGTAAGGGAGTGGCCATGCCCCAAACAGTGTGTGCAGTATGGATAGATGGGTGGAAATGGGGAGCAACAGCATGGAATGACACACAGTCATTCACATCCATCTCACAGAGTTTAAGAAATGGCTGCAATTACCAATGAAGTCCCTTGAAGTCATCTCAATACAACTGCAACACCTGAATCTTTATGCCGCTATCATCAGTTGAACAAATTCCAACAGTAAAAGGACTTCAACAGAATAAAAATTTGGTTTGCTCATTTTAAAGCTGCCACAGGAGACACCAGGCACTCTTTTGTGCTAAGTACTATTGCATTTATGGGATTGTCTGAACCCCAGCTGCCATTTCAACACATCTGAGATTGCATGAAGATACTAGAGGCTGCTCCTCAACATTTAGCTTAGAGGAAAGTGTTGGTGGTGTCTGTGGTCATGTCAACTTCATATCATAAATGAAAAAGAGAAAAAAAAGAAAAAAAAAGGGTGCAATGGAGGAAAAGAAGAGTAGGGGGAAAAAAGATGAATTAAGAAGCAAAACAGCAGCATTAAAATTTCCATTGTGGAACCCGTGTAGAGTGAATTCAGATAAAGCAAAACTCCATTTAAGCCATGATTTGACTCACAGTGTGTTAGCAAAGTAGAATGAAAATCTGTCTCATTTCAGTGCATTACAAGCTAGAAGGCTGAAATTTCGAGCAGAAGTAATTAATAAGAGGTTAACATCAAGTACCCTATTTATTTTTGTATGTGCATCACTTTTGTCTCTCCACATGTGATGGGTATCAGAGATTAATGATGCACAGATTTTTCTCCTGTGCATGTATAACATGTCTGTAAAGGACAGAACTTTGCAAGTACTACTGACAATACATGTAAATCTCTGCATGTACACTCTGCTTGTAATCTTTGAAAATTTGTCCTGTACTGAAATTGTTATTTGACCCAGCTTTGGTCAGAATAATAAAGAAGAGACTGACTTCACTATACCAGGATTCCACAAAAACACATTTCTTACCTAGCCTAGCAATCATTTAAATGGTAGGGAAAAAACATTCCCAACGTCCTCCCCCTTCAAAAACCTCCCAGCAAGTTAAGCCTTTATTTCATCAAAATTAAAAAAAAACCAACCAAAAATTAAAAAATCAAAATTAAAAAAATCCTCCTACTCACACTGGAGAAGCTTTATATCTATTAGGAGCTCCAGAGTCAGAAGAATCACCACCAATACTACACAGGCTACCAGGAAACTGTTGAGACTTGCACTGAGCAAAAATACCTGCCACACAGCTGCTCGTCTCCCACAGCACGGTTTTAGCCAGTTAGATCTAAGGAAATAAAATTAAGGGAAAAACAAGAAAAGAAAAGAAGAAGAAGTGAAAAAGGAAAAGAGCTAAAGAGCAGTGAACTCAAAATTTTAAGTTCTGCTGTTATGGATACACTCAGCAATAATGCACAAAGACTCTGCAAAGTTCACTTTCACTGGATTCTTTTACTGAGAGAAATGTAAGAAAAACCTTCAGCCTGGGACCTCCCCAGCTCTGGACTGCACTGGTGTCCAAGTGCCTTCAGTGTACTCAGTCATGCAGCCCTAATTACCATACACACATTTCTGCTTTCCTCCTGTCTCACTAGTTCTCATGTGCTCTTATTTTGACACACATGCTGCATTCATTTACCAGTGAGTACCAAGGCACAGCAGGACTCTGCTGTTTAGAAGCTAAAGAGTTTTTTAAAATAACTTCTCTGCTACTGAATTTTCTGGCCATGCACCTTTATCCCTGCTCTACTGTGAGACAGATCTGGTAAGGGCTGCCAAATCTGGGATGCAACAATGACATCAAGGAAAAGAACAACAGGAATCTGGGAAACACCAAAGCAGCAGCTCAGTGACTGCACAGCTACACCTGACAGCAGCAAAGGCACACAACAGCCTGGCAGTGTCCAGCCTCTGGCCAGGCTCTCTCACTTGGTTATTTGTCCAGCTCTCATCAGCCTGTTTGTGGATCAGGCTGAGAATTACCTTGTCAAAGTTTGGGGGACAGCATGCACCAGGGACCACTCCCAAGCCTGGTTTGGATGAGGTGACCCTTCTCAGTGGAAAAATAGGGTTTAGGCAGGATGCAGGAAGCTGTGAGGAAGCTGAGCTCTGAGGAGCAGAACTCAGGAGGGAAGCTGATGAAGCAGTAAACGTTGCACTACTGTTGTGCTAATGCAGATACACATTTACAAGAGGGCTGCTAAATTTTTTTTTAGGAGTACTGGTAATAGGAATAACAGTAGCATGGACTTCAGATGCATAAAGTCCATCCCGGTTCTGTTCATCTCCTAACTCCTCCCACCTCAGTATCACATCACCTCTCATCACACTGTTCTGCAAGGTTCCTGTACTGGCTCACCTCACAAAGTTCCTGACACTTCAGATTTTCAAAGCACAATAAATACACATTAGGTAATGAAAAGCTGACATGATTTATTAGCCAGGGTTTAAAAAGCTGCAAGTGTGGTGCAGTAACCCCACTGTCTGACTAAAATATCACAACACAGAAATCAGAGGTTTACAAGAAGATATGGTGATACTGATCAATTCCTAATAAACAGCTCTAGACTCAGTAACTCACACTATAATCAAACACTTGGAAAAACATCACAAAATGTTCTCTGACATACTCACAAATGAGGGAGAAAGCGATGCCAAGCAGTGCTCAGAGACTTGACACTTTCAAGCAGCTTCTCAGAATTAAGCACATCAACAACACTTATAGTCAGATTGCCTGATTGCCTGACTGCAAAAGACCTCCTCAATTGACTCTCAAAGCTTGAGAGAAGATTTGACAAGTGTTACTATCAGCACCTTGCCCTTAGGTTAAACTTGGTTATGGCTCCAGCCTGAATACAGAATGCAATAGATTTCAAATAGGCTGTGTAAAAACATAAGGCAAAAAAAAAGGCATTGGGATAGGGGCCTTTTTGCCTGCTTGATCTTTTAATGGGTTTTATTTTACATATCTCAAAACAGGGTCATTTGTTTTTAATGCAACTATGATTTTAGGCTCAGGGCTGAAGTTTTTTTAGATATTTCTAAAAACAATCAGGGGGATGGCTCTGTTTAAACAGAACAGGCTTTAGTTCTAGTCTCTGCTTACATTCATGTTCCCTTTTCCAAAAGGCCCATTATGCCAGTATTTTAATATTGCAGGGCAGCTTTTCCTATTCACAGAATCATCAGTAGAGGGCCCAAGTACCTATCTCTAAAAGCTCTGCAAAGTCAAGATTTTGAAATATACCAAATGCACCAGTGAGAATAAATCAACTGTAATACTTAGCATACAATACACATAACCATGATAATTATTACTCAAGCTGCTAGTTACTTATAGAATCCTAAATAACATGGCATCATTTTGTCTGTTCAGCATTAATACTCAATATTATTAACAGCAATTCTAAAAAGCTTCTGAATGAAACTACCAGTTTACAACTGATAAAGCAATCAGCTTAAGAGGTGAAGTGCAGCTCATGTGCTCATTTCCACCTCTACCATACTCATAAAATATATAAACTGATTTCAAAGACACAAAAGGATTTGACATTTAAGCACTATAGAACCACCTTCAGTTCTGTATCTAACTTGCTACACCAAGGTGAGTTTGCTATCACCTGCACAGCCCTGTCTGCAGGCTGGCACATTAACAAGCACCCTGACCCCTAACACACACACACCTCACCTCTGCAACCTCTTCTAGCAGGGGAGCCTCTCTCTCCCCCCTCTGATGGGCAAGGGCTCATCTATTCAGAGAAATCTGGGTTTGGAGAAAAACAAACCCCTACCAGAATTAGTGTGGGTTTGAACTTACCTTCCAAATTCTGGCCATTTCACCTGTGACACTGCAAAGCTACACTTGAAATTTTAAGCTCAGATTAGAAAGGCAGCTACACAGAATTTTCAAAAAACCCAACAAACCAAAATATAACTTACACAGCTCATAAATTTATGAAGAGATTTCATACTAACCATAGATAAGTAAAAGACCTTTTTCCCCTCACTTCAGACAAAAAACCCCAAACCAAACAAAAAAACCAAAATTGCCAAAAACCCACAAACTAGCAAAAGAAGTCCCCTATTCTGTTCAGAGAATAAGCACACATTCTATTGGTGTCCTGACTGTGTTTGCTTGAATTCACACTCAAGTGTGACTTTGGAAAACATTCCTGCATGATTTCAAACAGGTCAATCAGGTATTTCAGCTAATTTGTCTCTACAAGAGAAATATCATTTACCTTTCCTGCAATGCCTGGATGAAGTAAGTAAACATACTAGCACAGGAAATTTTTAATTGTTGGTGACATTGAGCTGTAAAGCTCTGTTCTGAGACATTAAAATATATTTAGTGGAATTTTACCAGGGGTAGTTTTTTTTAAAGATACTTTCACACATGGCTTCATCCAAACCCAATCTGTCATCATCCTGCTAGCCTTAGTAATAAACAGCTTGGGAAATACAGAACATAAGGCAAAACTGGTAAAGGTTGAACATATTTGTCTGGTAAGGAACCACTACAAACAGTATTTTCAAGCTGCTAACAGCTGTCACTGTTTCTATTTTCTGGTATTGTAAACAAATACCCCAAAGTCTGCATTATACCTTACCCTGTCTTTTTTTTTTGCTTTCTTTCTTTTGGCTAAACAGCAAGTGTTTGCACCTCACAAGATGGTTATGATCAGAAAACAGAAGGATGGATGAGATCCAAATTGCTATCTGAAGGAGCAGAAAGGCCATGGTCAGGAAGTGGCAGGAACACAGGCTAAATAACAAACCAAAATGTGGCTGAGCCAACACAGACAGCAGAGCCTCACAGCAGGGAGCAGGGAGCAGCTGGGCCCTGGAGCAGGAACTCCAAGGAACACACACAGCTCTGCACCTCTCTTATGGACTTCTACCAGCCTGCTTTAACTACAGAACTTTAAATATTGACAACACTCTCATCTTTTTACCCCTAAAACTTGTACTATTTCAAAGCCCACGGAAGACTTCTTGGAAGACTCCTGCAAAACTCTGCTGCTCAAATGGCAAGAGAGATTTGCCCATTTTTCTCCCCAAGCTCACCCAAGGCCAGTTGATACACACTCATTCTTGTGCCAATATTATTCTTTGCTTGAGGAGGTCTTTTCCCCAGCTGGCAGCCTGTCCACGAGGCACTGCACACAGTAATGGCAGCCACGTGTGTAATTCAATTAAAGCCCATGCTTTTTGTGGAACACTCAGCCTCTGTGACTATCCTAGCAGCCTCTTCTGCATGTGAATACAGACAACTGGAGCAGGAGATAATATTTTACAATAGGCTTAATTAATTAATTACATGAATGCTTCCCAGCTCTATTTGAAGTACTTGAAGCTTTCTAGGATCATTTGTGCTTTCTTTATAGGTGTATCACACCATTTGCTCACTGACATCCAGTGATTATCTGGCCTTTTACTCCTCTCACTAGAAAATTGCTTGTTAGATTTTGCCTTTTTATGCTAAAATCTTTAGTGCATATATATAAATATAACATCAAATAAGACATCAGCCTCAAAAACTTCCTTTAAGAAACATGGGAACAGCCATACTAGAATATACTGAACCAAGGCTTGGCACCCTGTCTCCAACAGTGGTCACGAGCAGATGTCTCAGAACACAGCAAACATATAAATCCTTCCCCTTAACATTCTCACAGAATCCAACTCTTTTCCATTTCGTCACTTCCTGAGACAGATGTGTTTTCTCAGGCTGTATTTAGTGAACTTCAGTGACTTTCTCTTCCACAAACTTGTTCAATCTCCCCTTGTGGGGATAAGCTGCTCTCAGCCACACATCCTTCAGAAAGTAGCTTCAGGCATCTACTGCCCTCTGTGCCAAGAGCAAACTCTTCTTGTTTCTTTGGAACTGGGCTTTAATCTATTAATGTACCTTAGAGACTGTACTGGGAGGGGGGTGTGTGGGTGTCAAACCTATTTTAACCTCTATGTGTCACAGACTTTGTATTATCAATCAAATCTCAATCAGCCTTCTCTTACCAAGCCTGCAGAGTCCTAGTTTACATTAATCTCCAATGGAAGACGTATCACATCTTTGATCACTGCTTTTCTTTGATTCTTTTCCAGTTCTTTTATAGCTACCATATTCTTTCTGACAGATCAGAACTGCACTCATGTTCAAGACATGCAAAAAGCTTGGATATATAGAGAGGCACAACAACAGCCTCTTATTCTCTGCTCTTTTCCTAAGCAATCCTAAGATCTGATTTGCTTTTACACTGCTGCTCAGCATTTAGCTGGTTTTATTTTACAGACCTGCCTTCCAGACAAATAGTCCTCTTTTCCACATTTCCTCTTTGTCCTATGGCTTATCCATATTTCAATATTTGCCCTAAGTCATATCTTCCCCAATTTAGACAATTAATTCCACTGTCAAGCCAGACAAATTAGACTCACGTCATTTCCAGTCTCCAATAAAGAGCTTTGCAAACAATGATTTGTGGGCTACAAATGCTACATTTCTATCCTCAAAAACTGTCTGGGAAAAGCAAGTTCTGTTGGAAAAATACAGAAAAATCTCCAAACCAAAAAACTCCTAAAATCACTGAGCTAGAAAATTAATTCTTTGTCTTACTTACAGTACTGCTCTCTCTACCAATTGATAAAAGACATGGAGGGACACACTCAAAGCACTGAGGCACTGGGATAAACACAGTAATGAGCTACTCTGGAAAACAAAATTTACCAAGAGAAACACTTGAAAGGCTGTACAGAAACAGAAATTTCTAAATCACTGAACACCTCTAACATAGCCCAAAATTTCATGTTTTCTCTACTGAAGAGCTGGGCACCTCAGAGGTTCTGTTGAGCTGACTGCTCCTTTTCTGCTGCAGTGCAGGTCTGTTTTGGACCACAGCACCGAGAGCAGCAGTGATAAAGTGCTGCACAAAGAACAGATCAGCACACAGTCTCATTCACTGCATCCTCATGGTAGGATTTTGCACTATCTTTCTGGATTCAGACTATGACTGGCAGCTAAAACTAAATTACAACTCGCTTTTGTAAGTAGGAGCTTACTTGCTACATGAAATAGTTGTGCCCTCCAAAACCCTTGCATTTATCTTGGGCTTGGACCTCATTATTCACAATTATTCCAGATTCAAGATCTGCAGAGGTGCAGAAAACTTTTCAGAAAATGGACTGTTTTTAATTACACCTCCAGATAAAGACAAGAAAAGTGGAAAACAAGAGAAATGTGATAACTTGATCTTTTAGATAAAGCATCTTTAAGTTTTGTAGAAAGCACAAGTAAAATACCTCAAAAAAATCAAAGTAACATCTGAAAGATTAATCTGAAAAGCAAAATAACAGCACCTACTTGGTACAATTACAGAAGACAGACTGAAGGAACAGACTTTTTTCCCCCCAGGATGGGTGAATACATTTACCAGCAGAATCTTGTAACCAGTTAAAATGAGAGCTCCCCACTCTTCTCTGTGTTAACTCCTGCATCTCTGTAAACTCCTGTTCAGTTTTGGTTTCCCTTCCTTTCTCTCTCTCCCCTTATGGTTTTCTTTGATATTCCCACTGTTTAATGCACTTTCTAGCTGTGACCATACAAATCTAAGGCTATGAACAGATGATCATAAATTATTAAATTACAACAGCCTATTTACAGCTAATGTCAAATGAGTTGCATTAACTGTGAACTCACAAACTTTACAGTTTTGATGTAAAACACAGGATTTGAAAACACTTTCATGTTTCAAATGTTTAACATTAAAACTCAAGAGCTGCAATTTAAAACAAATACAACAAATAATTAAAAAGTTGGTGTACATCCTCTCCCCCTTGTTTCTCAACTCCAATAAACACAGATCTTCATCAAGAGAGAGGCTGATTGTCTATCTGCATATTCACACAATAAAATACACTCTGTAGTGCAACTATCTGTCAATTTTTTATCATTTATTGTGATTGATACCTATTAACTGGAACTTATATAAAATAAAGGAAGGAGAGCTTTTCCTTCTCCATGTATTACTTTCTGCATTTTGTCAATTTTTCTGCTATTCTCCATCACTTTTATTGGACTTGATGCAAAAAAAGCAGAAGAGAGAAACTATTTTTTGAAAAACAGAATACTTGATTGGAAAAAAAAAAAACCCTAAGAGTGGCATTTAAAGCAATCTTAATATTTAAAAATCATCTCACCTTTCTGGGTGATTAGACTCCTTAAAGAAATGCTGGCATATTCTTTTCATGCAAACTGGGTTCAATTCAACCACAGTTTCTCCAGTAAATTCAGGACAACACACTTTGTATTTTGTTTGAGAGTTTCAGGTAGAGCAGAAAGGTTTTTCTTGCCTGATTACCCTTTCACTACCTACAGGTGTACATCAGGGACAGGCATGACTTGCCTCTAACCTGCAGTCCTTCCTTCCTTGCTTAGCACAGGGATCAGCATTGTCATCTAAATGTCCACAAAATGCCTTCAACAACAGCAACAGACAGGAACTGACTGCCCTGAGAATTTGATATGAAAAGGCAAAGACCTCTCAAACTGCACAAAGTAAGGCTTTATTCCAGTATTAAAGCCACAGGAATGGCAGCTTAGACACAGTCTGTCTAACAAGTTACAGACAGACCATAACTTTCTTTCTTTTTCCTTTTCCTTCTCATTTCTTTCTTTTCTTGTTGGAGGGGTAGCTAGTGTGATGCCATGCTAATGAGAGTTTCCAGGCACACAATGAGGGTCATGACCCACCTATTCCTGATCACCTATTAATATCAGCTTTATTAAGAGAAATATTCCCTCAGATGAAACAAAAAGCTCCCGCAGGGAGCAACCAGGTCAAATTTGTGCTTGGACCCTGAACACCTTGTAGCCTTAAAGAAGAAAAGGTTGAGGAAAACCTTGTGTGTTCCTTGGGGTGCACAGAGCATCACCATTAAATCAGGAGACTCCTTCCTGCCCTCTCCTTCATGCCTAGCCTGAAGTCTCTTCTGAGAGAGGAAATGAAGACTTACTGGTGAACACCCAGAGTATCTCCACCTGCACTCTGCACAGCAGCACTGGGGTAACAGAGCCCCAGTTACCAAGATGGATGCTGGCAGAAACTACAGGGATTTTTGCCATTTTCTGCCACCTTTTGTGCTGCCCTCCCCACATCCCCCTCTTTGCACCTAAGGCAGATGTGGCTGGATCAAACTGATCTGACCTGCCCCACCTCCTCCTCACTGGGATTGGAGCCATTCACAATGAACAAGGCCATGGTTAAGAAATGACACCACATCCATAAAACCAGACAATATTCCCAACCAAGCCAGGAGGTGGCACAGGGTTAGTATTTCACTTTGCTGCTGGGCTTATGAAGCCCAGCTCTGCTCCTGAATTTCTCAGGGCATCAGTTGTCATGGATGCTTCTGAAAGGAAGAAGCCACCATTCCCACAAGGCAGCTGAAACACGTTTAGCCAAAATGCATTGGTATGTCCAAACTTAAGCTCTGAACTTTATTCAGAGAATGTGCTCTACAGCTGGGAGGTGTGGAGGGCACCTGCTTATTTCCATTCAGACTGACAAAACCACAAAAGAAGTCTAAGTGAAGGGAGAGATCTCTGCTGAGGAAAAGAATAACAAGCCTATTTCCATGTTTAAGACTGCAAAGCTTCTCAAATGGTTCTAGTGAGAGACCTGTGCCCTATGGCACAGTGAAGAATTGAGTTTCAGATCACAAAAATCTATAAAAATGCATATTTGAACTAAACTGGTACTGACTCAGCACCAAAATAGCCTGAGGATTACACCTGCATACTTAAATTAATTTTCAAGTGCCTCTTTTGCTATGCAGGGTGTTTTATGTTACAGTTGTAGCGTACTTATATAACCCACTTGAAATGTATTTCCCCTTGTTTGGAGTAACAGCCCTTTGGAGAAGTCTCATAAAGTCCAATTTGGAAAGCAATTAAAGGCAAGAGCCATCCCCACATCTTGCTTCCTGAGTACCCCCCAGAATACCTGCTGAGCTCAGATCAAGCAGGTCTCTGCTGATTACAGAGCACAGGTTGAAACGTACTGAGCTGTTAATAAATGGAGCCTTATATAAAGCCTTTCAAAGTCTTGAGCAGTGAGCATTCTCCATGGCTCACTGGGAAGGGCTGTCCCTGGACCTCAGTGACAGTGGAGTAGCTCTGTGCTCACTGTGGCACCCAGGGGAACAGCAGGCACAGAAGCAGGGAGGGCAGGCCCCAGTGCCCAGCCCGTTTCTGTCCCGGGGGATGTTAAACACAGTGTTACCATTCCTGGCAAATGCACCTTCCTGATCAGCAACCCAGCAATTGTAGCTCTATCCCCCTCCTTCCCACACACACCAGCCCTTTGCTGCCCTCACTGCTCTCTGCTGCAATTCAAGCTTTTTACTTCTTGTCCTACACATCATGGAGATCAGTACCAGGCTGCTCCCTTCCTCACTGAAGGCTCTTGGAAGCTCCCTCAAAGTCTCTCTGTCATGTGAAACACAGTTATTTCAATCAGTACTCCACAGCAGGTTTTCTGAGCCTCTAATCATTCTCACTGCCTTCCTCTGGATTCTCTCCAGCTGACCCAAATCTTTCATAAAGAATTTAGTACAGCAGTCCACCTACAGCCACTTCAAGCCTGAACCAGGCATAAGGGTGACTTCTAATGTCCTGTAGGACATCAGTGCTACATAATCTGACACTGGGCTATGTTTGGGCACATGCTATGAACTGTTTAGGATCTTTTCTTGCAATGAACCTGGAACCACCTTTCTATGAAAAAGGGAGCAGTATGTATATACTGTGTACAGTACCAAAGACAACATTCTCACATTAGTAAATGACATAATTCACGTTACTGGGGGGCAAGTACACTCTCTGTCCTGGAATCAGCAGCACCAGACTTTATCTCTCAGTCAGGAGATGTACAGTTATGTGCAAGAGTCACAGCAGCCAACTCTCAGCATCCTCAAACGCCTTTCTCAAGGAGCTTTCACCAGACCATTCTGCTTATCTGACAGGCCAGGTATTTCATCTGTTTTTTCCTGAGATAAAGCTTCCTGACTGTGGTCAAACAGTACCTATGAACCACTTAAAAAGATAAAGATAAAACGGCTCTGAACCAGCCCAAATTAGTGATATCAGAAAAGGTCTCTTCCCTCCTGTGACAATAATTTTACATAGAGTTTAAGGACAACCGGCTGCACTTCTCCAGCTTAAGGTTTGCTGTTTAACAGGCCATGAAAGTCCTGTAACCTAAAAGTACATGACAAAAATCTGCCCTCTGTACTTACCCTTCTCTTTGGTACTCCTCATCCAAATTTGGCAAAAGCTGGGACCCAGCCACGGACAGATCAAGTGCAGCTAAAGGTAGATCTCGATAAGCAAAATTAACAAGCTGCACAGGAGCAATGCTTTTGGTCTCTTCTTCCACTTGTTGGGAAATGATCTCAACTTCTGAAACACTGCCTTCAATTGTGGGCCTGGAAATGTAATAAACACACATACACACAGAAAGAAATAGAAATGAACAAGCAAGTAAAAGACAGTTAGAGACAAGAACTTCATGGAATCCTAAAGAGCCAACAACTTAAAAGGCCTCTGCAACGTCATTGAGGAGGTGTTGTCATTAAAGAGGAAGATCAAATCTCTCCAAACTTCAGTAGATCTCACTGTAATCAACAGAAACCTCACACAGGAGAGCAACTTTCACTCTGCTGAATCTGCTTCAGAAGCACTAAATAGAAATGGCTGTGTATAAACAAATAGAGAAAAAATGCACGAGCCCAAAAGGAAAATATTTATGCAAAACAGAAAGAAGGCATGTTAACTATGCCAACTAAAAACTCACTGCTTTCCAAGTTACATTGGTGAGCAGTGAATAGCCAGGCTTTTTAATTACTATATACAAACCAACTGTGAGCTACTAGGTGCAGTCAGACCCCTCTTCCAGCAGATTTGAATACTGACTCAAACAGTTTTGAAAGATGGCAGCTTTGTTACACTCACCTAAAAAGGATCATTCTGTCACAAGTTATTTCAAAACAGTACTGAAAGGGAACAGTGATTCAGGAGAATTCTGGCCTCCTCCGTAAGATTATCTTAAGTAACCTTATGTACAGCTTCTAAATCTGATCAGGTATTCTTACAGCAGCCCACTCTAAATAATGGGAACTCCATGCAGCTAAAAACAGTCTGACAATGTGTATGTCTCCCACATTTAGAACAAGATACTACTTCTGTAGGAATTTTATCTGTTAGCATTAGTGCATGCACAGGATGACTTGGCTTATTCCAAGGATGTGCAAGCACAAACTTTTCCAGCTTTCTTCTAGGGGAGCCTGGTAACTTTGGAAGAAATCTCAGGGTACTGTCAGAGGTTTACAGCAGGTGTAAAGATACTCTTTTTCTACAAGGATATGGTTAAAAAGTTCTTAGCACGCTGTATTATTTGACTGCAAAAATTGCATTTTATTTTAAAGAAGCTTATTAAAATCTTCCAGCAATTTAAGCAACCTGGTTGGCAGTTCCTTTTTTTTCCCCAAAAATAAGAGGCTACTTTAGAAGATCACTTAACTGGTACATCTTGTATAAGGATATCATTTAGGGATGTGGGTGAAGGAACTAAAGTTCTATGCTGAAAGTTTCCACTGATCTGAGTCTTACCATTAGACTAATTCAGATGGAAGACATTATTCTTGAATTAAAAGGAACTAACTGCTGCCAGAATTACCAAGAAAGTAAAATGCTGTTATGTGTAGAGTATTTGGCAGGGAAAGGCTGCAGCTGTGTCATACTGTGACAGAAAAAGAAGGTAAAAGGAAGTACTACCTGAATTACCTAAAAGCTTTTATTTTATTCATGTCTAACTAATAATGGAAAGTAATGAGATTCTTTAATTTCCAACAGAACTGTATTCTTCTGTCAACAAGAATCTTCTGATTCTGAAATCAGAAACCCAGAGGTAAAAGCTAATTTTAGCAAGAATTTTCTTTGCTTTTCCCCTTTAATGCCATCCTGTGGACATGTACCTTTGTGAGTCCAAGCTGGCTCAGTTTTGCATGAAAGAGCATGCAATGATCCAATTTCCAGTAGTATAAAAGAAACAGGAAATGGGTTGGTGCAACCTTCCCTCCCCCAACACTACTGAGTTTCTGTATTCTTAGACAAGACTATATAACAAATAAAGCCTGATCTGATTGAAAAGAAAACCAAACAAATCTGAAAATAACAGCCACTGCTGTTAGTAATGCACATCAGATATGCTTACAGCATCATCCATGTAGTTTCTGCTAACTCACAATCTTTAGACAAACACAAAACCTCCAGGATGTCACATCATTGTCCTCCAGGTAGCAGCCTGTTCCCTTTCATTGAAAGTCATTTGTATCACATGGTACTTACTGAGGATTGGTCATGTTGGAAGATGCAACCAAATCAGCAGTGCTTCCAATGTTTAACTACTTCCAGCTGCTCTGCATTAAGGTTCTAGCTTTGCAAGATTAGGTCTCTGTGAGAAGCAAAACAAGGTTATCTGAAACACAGCTGAAAGAAATCCAAAGGGCTACAACTGACTTCTGTTGTCATGTTGCAAATGTGATTAATAGGTTCGTTCCCCCCCATGATTCTTTTATAAGTATTTTTATTCCAGGTTAATTCCTCCATATTATGGAAGCTGTAAAGTTACAGTGCATTTACTTTTACACACTGACACATATATAATTCCATAAGAACACAGGTCTTGTTTCAATCCACTAAATTGTTGAAAAAATAACCAAGATCAGAGGGGGAAGGGGATTTTCAGAGAAAGCTCACAGCTTCAGGAGGGTAAATTCTATTGGAAGACAATTTTTTACATGCTCTAGACATAAGCATTAATATTGTCAATGAAGTTTGGGGGTTTGCTCTCCATTTTCCAGTTGGAACTGTTCCTGACTCACTTTGCTATCTTAGGAAGTCTCTTCCAAAACTCAAATCATGTCATCAAACATTCTAGACGGGCTGTTATCAGGATAGTATTCTGATCAACAAAACCCAGTAACACATTTGGAAAAGGCAAAATCTCCACTTGTCCTGTACCTGGAGCAATGCATGGCCACCAGAGAAAAAGTGGACAAGCCTGTGAGAATGAAACCTACTGATACACAGGTTTTGGAAGCAGGAAAAACAAGGAATACCACACAACAAACCAAAGCTCTTAAAAATCATGAGAGACCTTATGAAGCTATTGTGAAGATTAGATGCTACAGAATTTTTTAAAGCAACATAAAAACAGACTCTAATTTTGATTACACAGAAATAAATATTGGCAAATTGGAATTACTTACAATAACACCAATGATCATGAAAAATGCTCTTATACTAAACTTTACCCTAGAGTCACTTACAGGCTGAATTGTTAGTCAAGTATTTACAGTGGAGCCATACAAATGTAGCTACATTAAGATGCTTAACAATCACTTCATACAAAAAAGTAAAACTGAACTTACATCTTTTGTAGAGCCATTTCCAAGGCTTTATTTCATGTTTTGTAATTTTACAAAAATGCAAAATGTAGCCAATGCATTTTCACGTTTTCCAGATAATGTGCCTGGAAAAGATGCAAGAAAAAAGTTCTACACTGTGATCACCCTCCTCAGGTAGATAAGTAAGCCAAAAACTTAACATCATATGAAGAGGACAACTTTAAAACAAAAGACTACACATACTTTAAAAAGACACAAGCCTTCCATTTATTTACAATCTTGTAATACTTCTAAAGACAGAGTAAGAAGGAAATGTTTTTCAGATAAAGCTTTGCTAACACAGAAGAAACTTGATTTCATATCCATTCAAGTATCAATGGGAATCTATTCCCTGGTCTTTGTACACCTTAAATTATTTCATTTACTATACCCCCTAAGGCAGCAAAATACTGAAACATTTGCCTAAATTTATGAATATTTCAATCACACAGAGCTTTCTGATGCAGACTCTTGCATCTACCAGCACAGCAAAACTACAAGACTCAGACTTGTTTCACAATGTTAGCTCCCTAATATCTCACTTTCAGTCGACATTTTTACAACACAAAACAACCCCAAACAATTCTGAATGAAAAATTTCACCCAAATTAGTTCTTCTAAGCACTCAGCATGAGAAAATGGTCAAGGCATGAGATACTGTGCACCTGTCTTCTGAGAGTCAGAAAACTGAGAATCCTGCTCTAACTGCATTTGCAGGCCTGGAGAGCAAAAAGTACATGGGGATCCAGCTGATTTAGGAAATGGGAATAAAACTGATGGAAACCGGCCTCAGAGGACAGACAGGCAAATGTACACGTGGAAGCTTCTTAACCCAGTAGAACCTCACCATTTGTTCAGGAGACACAGCACAGTGCTGGTAACCCCAATCTCACGTCCAAAGGGGACGTAGAAAAGAAAGCAGTGACACAAACTGTACCTCTAGGTTGTAAGAAATCTTATTTTTTAGATTAATCCTAAGATTCTGGGGAATGGACCAGGACACAAACATGAAATATTTGTCCCTCCCTTCTCTTGCTTTCCCAAAGCTGGAGCACATTTGCAGTCAAACAGAAGAGTGTTTTCCAGCTCAGAACTGTGTTTCCAGCTTGGCATGTAACTTTGAGATTGTCTTTCAGCCATTGGCCTTCAACCTTAAGACTCTTCCTCAAGCTATCAAATTTAATTTTCTGGGCCTCACGGATTCTGGAATTAAAGGCCTTTAGAAATTTCAGAAGTATCCTCTGGTTTTCTAGAGAACGTAACGTCAGTGAAAATACAAAAGATTCACAACACTACAATAAGAATGGCAGAAAGTACAGAGAAAAATCTCATAAGAAATTGTTGGCATCTCTTGAAGCTGAGGATTTCAATGCATCTTGCCAATTACAACTCTGTGAGGCCCATAAATATTATGTTTCTAGCTAGGAAAGAGAGTGAGAAGTAAGTTCTTTAGACCAATTCTGGTTTTCACATAATTAGCAGTACAGAATCAAAAGAAACCTAACTAGACTGGTACTAAATCCAGTTATTAGACAAATCGAAACAAACCTCTGGAACCAAAGATTTCATTCTAAGAACCAACTGAATCACAAATATATTTGTGAGAAGTATCTGTTTTGTCACTCCTGGAAAAGTATTATGGGCAACCCTCCAGACAAAATGCAATAAATTCAGATGAATTTATGGCTTTACTGTGCACGGGACCCGGCTGGGGGCAGAGGCAGCAGCCCCAGGGCAGGCCAGCCCCTCCTGCCGGAGCGGCAGCGCTGCAGGCAGGGCCGGGCTGAAGGAGCAGCTCCTGTGCAGGGAGCAGAGTCCAGCTCCAGCCCGGGGATCGCTCCGTGCCCCCGGCAGCTCCGCGGGCCGGGACAGCCACAGGGAGAGACGGGACCGAGCTCCTGGAGCCCTCCTGCAACTCAGAGTGCCAAACGTGAGTAACTGCTGGGGAAATTCCTGACGGATTAGCTGATCTGGGGAACTCAGGAGACAAGGCAGGAAGTGCAGTAAGAAGACAAAAGAGATGTAATAGGTTGTGTATATGTATCTATCTCCTAAATGGATTACTGTGATTCATGCTTCTTTCCAGGCTTTATGCAAGCAACAGAAAGAAGTATCTTAACATATACTGGTATTCTGCAAAAGCATTTTTTTTACCGTCCACTTCACCTCATCTGTTTTTAACTTCCTTTAAAAAATTCACATTTCAGAGCAACATAAACAACTTGAAACTTCCACAAGAAATTTCTTTGCAACTGACTTGTGCTTAAAGGCAGCAGGGATCAGCAGGGAAATTGTATTCTTTTAAACTTATCTCCTGCTTGCATTCCTACAGGATTTTCCTGTAGGCAAAGTGGAATGACATTGCTCTTTTCCCTGCCAACAAAGAGCAACTTTTGGGTATTCCATTCATCACCTGAGTGAAAATTTTTCCATGCAGCCCTTTCCCCGCCTAATATACTCAATGTTCAGTAGACAAAAATGCCTCATCTCTCATAGTCTCCTCTGATGGAATTACTAACAGGTCCAGAGTTTCTGGCTTTTTTCCCCACTTTGCAGAATTGAGAGTAGGCAGCACACAGCACTTGCTGAGCTGCCACGTGAGCACGGGCAATGCCCAACCCCTGAGAGCTCAGCAATTCTGCTTGTTCGTGGTTTTCCAGGTGAGATGGTGCAGCAGGAGCAGTCTCCAGAGTTTAACAGAAACAGTTCAGAAGGGAATTCTGACAGAAAGGAAAGAATTGTCCCTCTAGTTTCTAGTGCAAGCTTTCAAGCAGTCTAAAAACCAGAAACATTCAGTGCACTAAATGACTGACACCTCGTGTGTACCAAGAGGACAGTGCAATCTGATGGGAACCATGTAAGTTTGCAACTGGTAGCCCAGCTTCAAACGTGTGGGATCACAGCTCCTCACCCTCTTAAGCAATGAAGGGAGTTGGAGCCCAACCCCTGAGCTCTTTCTGAGGCAACATCTTCAAAATGCTTCCAAGTGCTGTCCTTGCCTTGCAAGCCCTTCAGCTCTGCTCTGTGCACCCTCACTATCCATGCCAGTGCTCCCAAGGCTCCTGTCAGGTGCTTTTGGGCTGGCTGTGCTGTTCCCTCTCCTGTGCAGGGCCCTGGCAAACACCTGCCCCCAGCTCCTGCTGTGCAGGCTCTGGGTCATGCCCTGCACTGGAGCAAAGGTTCTGCTGCTGGCCTTGCCCAGCCACATCCTGCCCCAGTTCATTTGTTAATGTTTACATCGATCTTCTATTGTCAGTCACCACACCTTGGCAGGAGCTTGCTAACAGGAGATAAAATCTCGCTGAAACAACAAAAAGCATAGAACAGAGTTTGGAAAGTATATGCTAAAGCATAGCACATGGCATACATACACTAAGCTAAAACAAAAAACAAAACTCCAATAGCAAACTTTAAAAAAATAAAAATCTATACTCCACTGGTGCATGAAAACCATGGCTTTTAGCATTGATTCAAGCACAGTCTTACAAAACACGTGTCACAATGTGGTGGGCCCAATTGGGGGTGGGGAGTAGGAAGATTATTTAATTTAAGCCTTTTGCACCAAAGTCCCCACTAACTTGTACCCTATTCAGCTGAGCTGAAGTCAAGACATGATTCAGAGCTGTTTGCTGCACTTGCTCATGTTCTGAGGCGTAGCATCATGAATCTGTAAGCTCCTGTACAAAATTCAGATGCTAACTGAAGCATCCAAGTTTGTGCCCTTACAAAGTAGCTACAAAACCAAATTCTGACATGTTCTTGTAATAAGTCCCCCAATAGCAGCTTAGACAGCTGGACAGGCTCAGAGTTTGCATTCAAAGGAAATGCCACAGGCCCCACTCAAGGAGACACTGCTGTTGCTGCAAGGGGGAGTTTTGTGCTCTCACCAGCTCCATCTCCTTCCTCTGCCCACAACCCATCCGTCAAAGAAAAAAAAAAAAGCAGGATGGCTTCTCTGATACAGGTCATAGTACAGCTCAAAAATAGCTGTGCCAGCAAAAGTGAGAGTGCAGGGCAAGGCACTGTGCACAGCCAAAGAAACAAAGCACACAAAGCAGAAAGACTTTAGATCAGAAATAGTCCAAGATGATGTGCAGAGCCCTGGCCATTGGCAATATCCAACTGGAGCAAACATGCAGCATAAAATCACTGAAGAGACTCAGGCAGGGGTGCAGAGGAGGAAGAGGGCTGCTCTGGGGGTTTTTCTCCTTTTGTGTCTCACTGGAGCTTTTTACTCTGAATCTAGTCCACATCAAGAAACAGAATTTTGCCTCCTTTGTGCAAACAAGTTACATTCTTATCTCAGTCTAGAGATTGAAAGCCTGATACACTTTGAAGCCTAAATGCCAATGATGGCTACTCATGTGCCAGCTGGGCAATCCCAGAGATGTCAGGAGCTATCAGAAAAACAGGAAGAAAAGGAATAATCTGAAATAAGATTAAGAAGAGTAGGGGACACACCTAAACAGACATTACCCCCGATGCTTTCAAAGTGAAATTGCAAGAGTGATTTACACATTGAGCCCTTGGGAATTAGCCAAGCCAGGTTTTTTGGTGACTGACACCATGGATATCGTCCTGAGCATCACCACAAACCTGATGTGATCACTCATTGCCACTGCTGCAAGCTGCATTTCTCCAAGAACTGAAATTCCCAGGCCCCCTGGGATCACAACTGTTTTTGTCCTGAGAATTTTAATTGGCTCCAATCATCTGCATTTAGAAAGTTGAATTGGTCACATATGCCAAAACTGTTCCCTTCAGGAATCCAGCAACTTGTACGTCTGAAGGGGAAAAAGTGACAAAATTGCCAGCATGGTTCCTGCACTTCCTTGCTTTACTTTGGGTTAAACAAAATTGGTTCTTCTTTTTCCCCCAACAGGAAAAATCACAGGCTATGAGATTAAAAAAAATTCTTTTGATTAAACTGACCTTCCAAAATGCTTTATGTAAGACAAGAATTCGATAAGGTATTAGATTTGTCAAAAAATTATGAATGCAGAGATGCCACACAGAAAACAAAAGGCAAATAACTTCCTTAATCTTTAACATTCCTATGCAGTGTCCAAAAGAAAAGAGGCACAAGAGAAAGAGCTTTTTATTTCAAGGAAGAAGGGACATTTGAATTTTGCATCTTTTTCATGGAGGGATTGACAGCAAAGTTTTTTAATTCACCACATTAAAAAAAAAAGAAGGAAAAACTCCTCCATTGCAGGAAAGGTATTTAGATTGGGAAAAAAAAAAAGTCAGGCATTCACAAATTAGGAAATGGCAGATTTGCACTTGCTCATGCAGTAATAATTCTATTCCCTTGTGGAATCAACCTCTATGCTGAAATTAAGCAGAACACTTCAAGGAAAAAAAACCAGCATGTAATTATGTAACTAAAAACCCTTATTAATCCTAAGTGGACTCTCACTTTCTAGAGAGAAGTCTAGATGGGCCAAAAGAGAGAAAAATTATCTTGTGCACAGATAATAATCTCATCACAAATGCAACAAGATCATTGGCTGAATCCTGAACATTTCAGTGCTGCAAATCTGGAGTACAGAACAAATAAGAGTAACTGGAACCAAGGCTTTAGAGGAGCATTAATCCAAAACAGATCTGAGGAGAGCCCAGTCAAGCCCAGCCTCTTCCAAGGAGCTTGCAGGTGTGCAGCACATGGCACTTCCAGACCAAAAGAAACAGGAGGAGCTGCTCTGTTTTGGAAGGTTATAAAAAGACTCCACTCAGGCTTCTTCCTTGTGCTCTCTCTCTTCACATGGAAGCTGGGGAGGAGGCAGGGATTGTGCAGCAGGTCTCCAGACAGGTTCTGTGACCTGCAACTGCTCCAGCATCAACAGACTTTCAACACAAGAGCTGCCCACAGCTCCTCTGGGCTCTCATTCAGTTTGTGCTACATGGTGCACACCGGCACTGCTGGAATTCATGGCGCTCACGCACTCCCAACATTCTCCAGAAAAGGCACAGGTCTGGCAGGTACTGCAGCAACTCACAGTGCTGCTAGTTCAGAAGATGCCATGGGGCAAAGAAAAGGTGCTCTCTGCACTGAGGGCCTTCTGCTTGAGGAAGTTTAATAGTAAGGCAAATACTGAGAGCAGTATGGATCTCAAAGATGTGCAAAACTTGTCCATCCACAAAGGCTTTTCAAATAGCAAGCTTGCTCTTAGCTCCTCAATACATAAAAGGCATTCCTTCAGCCAGATTACTCATTTGATCTCTTTCTCTGGAGTAATTCCAAGCATGCCATTTCCCTTTCCATTTTACAAACTGCTTGTATTTAGCTGTAATAAATTGGTGATCCTCACAGTTATCTATAGTTCCTGCATGTGGTAGAAAAAAATCCCCACAGGGTTTCCCCTGGGGAAAAAGAACACCACAGGGTTCTCAAGGCCAGAGAACAGCCACATAGCTAAAAGGTCCCTTCACAGATTTGTCTGGCCTTCCCATGTGGGCCTCCTGAGAAAGGGAGAGCCCTAAGCAGGCTGTTCCCCAGCAGGACTGGGCACAGGGCTCCCAGCACTTCCCTGCGCCCCTGAGCATCCCCTGCTCTGCCCACAGCTGCAGCTGGGGGACTTAGGCTGGAATGGGAGGTTAAACCTGCACACAGAGAGCAGCACCTGGGCCAGCCAGGGCTCCAGGGAGATGGATGAGTCCTGTGCTCAGCTCAGCACAGGGATGGAAGGGACACCGCGGGCTCGGGCGCCTGCGGATGCTGCCCTGGGCTCAGCCCTGGCAGCTCAGGATCAGTTTGCATTTGAAATGTGCCACTGCACTTGCTGATAGGAAGGAGCCTGGCATCAACAGCTCCACTGGACTGAAAACATCTGACTTTGTCTGCTCTGGGAAACTAAATGGACTCAGCATATAGTCCAATGATCGTTTGGACAAATTCATAACACAGGCACTCCCCCCACAAACCATGACCTTTTTATGTTGCAAATTCTGTTTCTCATAACAAAGAAACAAACAAACCCCCTCAAACAAAAAAACACATCCACACCCCCCCATCTGAACCCCAAAGTTGGGTTTATATTTCCTTGGCTAAAAACAACTGCATTTCTGGGAATGCCACTAACCCAGTCAAGCTGCATTAAATCAAACTGTTACTACTGGAAACAAATCAAGTACCAATTTAGTTTCAAAGCAGTTTGGTTTGCTTTGTCTGTCAAGAGTCAACCCTTGGATGTTGTTTTTAGTTCTTTTTTTCCCCACTCCCCTGGAAGTGCAGTGAAAAGCCAAACCAGAAACCTGCAGCCACATCTTTTTGTTTTCAAGCCAAGAAAGATCAGTCTAGCTGCTCTCTAGAATAGTGTAGAAAAAAATATGTACCCTTTTGAACATGCCAGAATTAATGTTTTTAGGTCTATTTAGAGACCTGGCAGGTAATCTCTGACTAGATTTGAGTTTATCACACATGGACCTAATTTTTGCAGCCCATTGATGGCTTTTGAAGGAAGAACATACGTCCATTTGAATCCAACAGCAAATTTTATTTGGACAGAGCTGGAAATTCACCCAGGCTTTTAACAGCAGCAGAATAACACAAATCCTTGAGACACCCTGAGTAAGAGGTGTGTGTCAGTTCAGGGCAATCTGTCTTAGTCACCAGTGTCTGTCACCAGCTGTCAGAAGAACAGACAAAACTCACTACATTTGAACTTTCATCAGCCATATAGCCCATCTTACTTGGAGCTTAACTCTTCCCTGAGTTTCTGATCGTACTCGTAGATTAATGTAACTTTGAGATTGTCTTTCAGCCATTAGCCTTTAACCTTAAGACTCTTCCTCAAGCTATCAAATTTAATTTTCTTCAGATCCTGGGCCTCACAGATTCTGGAATTAAAGGCCTTTAGAAATTTCAGAAGTATCCTCTAGTTTTCTAGAGAACGTAACGTCAGTGAAAATACAGAAGATTCACAACACTACAAGAAGAATGGCAGAAAGTACAGAGAAAAATCTCATAAGAAATTGTTGGCATCTCTTGAAGCTGAGGATTTCAATGCATCTTGCCAATTACAACTCTGTGAGGCCCATAAATATTATGTTTCTAGCTAGGAAACAGAGTGAGAAGTAAGTTCTTTAGACCAATTCTGGTTTTCACATAATTAGCAGTACAGAATCAAAAGAAACCTAACTAGACTGGTACTAAATCCAGTTATTAGACAAATCAAAACAAACCTCTGGAACCAAAGATTTCATTCTAAGAACCAACTGAATCACAAATATATTTGTGAGAAATATCTGTTTTGTCACTCCTGGAAAGTATCATGGGCAACCCTCCAGACAAAATGCAATAAATTTATATGAATTTATGGCTTTACTGTGTATCTTAAAAGCAAGTATATAACAATTAGCCCATAGATGTGAAATTTATTGTTCTTCTCTTGGACAGTGTTATGCTTTGTAATTCAGCTTTTGGAAGCAACCAACCCAGCTGTTTTGAATGCAAATTTACAAACAGTTGCAGCATTTAATCCTGGTGATGTACACAGGATAAACTCCACTCTAAAAACACACTAAAACTCTTGAATTCTCATCTGTCTTGTACTTCAGAGGCAAGTTATCTCACAGAGGTATGAGGACACAACAGCTGTACTGCTTTTGGCTGTCACAGTCTTTCCTGATCACCAGGAGCCTAAAATGCAAGATTTAACCACCTTATTCCAGCACACAGAGTACTGACAGCCATTATTTAATATATGTCTGGTGCATTTAACCAGGTCACCCTGCTTCCCTCAGCAGGTGATGGAATGCACTTACTGCAAATTACAGGCCAGCTTTTTGCCACAAAGTACTGATGCTGAGACACTGGGTCCAAGCTGTGAGCAAGCAGGCCCAGCCCAGGCAGTCCTGTGAAGCACTTGGAGCCAAGGCCACCCAGTGCAGCCCTGTCAGCTGGGGCAGATTTCCCCTGCAGCAGAGTGTGAGAGTGTGCCCTCCCCTCAGCTCTGAGTCTGTGTCACAGGGACACACACACACACACACGGCCAGGGATCCCCCTGCAGCACAGTGTGCCTTCCCCTCAGCTCTGAGTCTGTGTCACAGGGACACACACACACACATACAGTGCCAGGGATCCCCCTGCAGCACAGTGTGCCTTCCCCTCAGCTCTGAGTCTGTGTCACAGGGACACACACACACACACACGGCCAGGGATCCCCCTGCAGCACAGTGTGCCTTCCCCTCAGCTCTGTGTCACAGGGACACACACACACACAGTGCCAGGGATCCCCCTGCAGCACAGTGTGCCTTCCCCTCAGCTCTGAGTCTGTGTCACAGGGACACACACACACACAGTGCCAGGGATTCTCCCTGCAGCACAGTGTGCCTTCCCCTCAGCTCTGAGTCTGTGTCACAGGGACACACACACACACACATGGCCAGGGATCCCCCTGCAGCACAGTGTGCCTTCCCCTCAGCTCTGAGTCTGTGTCACAGGAGGACACACACAGAGCCAGGGATCCCCCTGCAGCACAGTGTGCCTTCCCCTCAGCTCCAACTCCATCACAGGGACACACACACACACACAGAGCCAGGGATCCCCCTGCAGCACAGTGTGCCTTCCCCTCAGCTCCAACTCCATCACAGGGACACACACACACACACAGAGCCAGGGATTCTCCCTGCAGCACAGTGTGCCTTCCCCTCAGCTCTGTGTCACAGGGACACACACACACACAGAGCCAGGGATTCTCCCTGTAGCACAGTGTGCCTTCCCCTCAGCTCTGAGTCTGTGACATAGGGACACACACACACACACACATGGCCAGGGATCTCCCTGCAGCACAGTGTGCCTTCCCCTCAGCTCTGAGTCTGTGTCACAGGGACACACACACACACAGTGCCAGGGATCCCCCTGCAGCACAGGGTGCCCTCCCCTCAGCTCCAACTCCATCACAGGGACACACACACACACACATGGCCAGGGATTCTCCCTGCAGCACAGTGTGCCTTCCCCTCAGCTCTGAGTCTGTGTCATAGGGACACACACACACACACACAGAGCCAGGGATCCCCCTGCAGCACAGTGTGCCTTCCCCTCAGCTCTGTGTCACAGGGACACACACACACACACACACACGGCCAGGGATTCTCCCTGCAGCACAGTGTGCCTTCCCCTCAGCTCTGAGTCTGAACACACCCATGGCCAGCAGATGTTTGGAGCCTGCCTAGTCTGACCACTGCAAACTGAACAGATAAGGCAACAGTTCTTCCCACTGGAGCTGGAAAAGAGATAGGAAGCAAGGGCTCTTTTTTACTAGAAGTAATCGATTCCTTAGTTATTTTGTATGGAATACAAAAAGGATCAGTGAAGTATGCAAGAGAAGTACTTTCTGAAAATGTTAAAAAGCATTTGATCTACACAGGCATGCAGAATTCCTTCAGAATGAAGCTATTTGCTTATTCATATAAATATGTATTGAACTGCATTCAGCTACTGGTAATAAAATAAACCACACATGGAAAGTAAAAATGTCCAAATTATCTTTTTCCCCTCTCAAGAATACCTAACATCACCATCCCTGCCCAGCACTCATCTTTTTCAAACTCTGCAAGAACAGAGAGGACTGATATTCTTGTCACATGAGGAAATGCAGAGTATCACAAGCTACTGAATAAATTTCAAAGAAGATGCAGGAACACCCACCCATGCACTCCCTTTGATTTAGAGGGGAGAACTGTCAGCTTGTGCTCTTCCACTGATAGCATCAAGATAAACTTAAAATCAACTTCTCAATTGCTAAAGGCTCACAAAGTTCACTATTCACTAGGAAATTGATCTTATTGTGATTCAAAACTCTGAGCCTAGAACCAGCTTTTCCTGTGGGACACTGATTTGGTGCTACTGCTAACATACTAAGAAATCCATGTTGTGAAGCAATAAGGATGGTACTCTGGGATAATATAAAATTTAAAATAAATATAAAAAATAAAATTTAAATCTAAAATTTAAAATAAATTCAAAATAAATTTAAATTTAAAATAAAATATAAAATTTACCTCAGTATTCCCTCAGGCTTCTGCAATGCACTTTGAACCACAGCCTTAAAGACACGTGGTAAAACTACAGCCCCAGAAAAACATGAGCAAGAGTGGCCCAGAGCACTAAGAACAGTGATATCTTACAGGCAGATAAAATATGCACCATGGTTCAAAGAGAAGTGTTAATGCTCTGACACTGTCTCAGCTGCTTGGACTTCGGTGCCTGAAACCACAGCAGGTGCCTCCACAGGACCAGACCATGGCTGCTGGACGCCAGTTCTTCCTTTATGGAGGGGGAAAAGAATGAGGAGAGAGGAAAAAACCAACCAACCAACAAAAAAAGAGAACTTTCCTGCCTTAGAAAAGTTTTGGGAATAAATTTAGAGGAACTGTAGTTATAAGACACAATGATAAGGGAAAGCAAACTGATGCATTTAGCATGGATCCCTGCCTGGGAGCTGGTCATCCTCAAGTGTCCCCAGGAATCCCAGAGGTTCTGCCCCAGCAAGCTCCTGCTGCCACTGACAACAGCCAGAAAGTTCAGGCCAGGGACTGGCACAGAAAGGGACCTGCCCTCAGCCTCTGCAGCAATTCCACAAGTAAACTTTGGAGTAACTGTTCTACCCAACACTTACTACATCATAGCAAAATGGGAAGAAACAAATAGCATATACAAACCTCTCACGTATTTTCAATTAAAAGTCATGCATGTTAATTCCTAGGCTTCTCTTTCAATATACAGCCAGAGTCGTTCAATTGCAGTTAGGGAGATGATGGAGAAAAGTTATTCTCATTTAAAATGCCTGGCACTAACTTCAAATCAGACTTCAGTGGCTTTTGCCAGTGTATTAAATAATTATAACAAATATCTATGAAAGGAGCCACAATAATTTTCTGTGAACACTTCTAGCACAGTGTCTGCTGGAGAAATGTACAATGGACGCTTATGCAACAAACTCCGCTACCCTAGGGCTCAGCACAGGCAGTGTATAAAACACATGTCTTAAAAAGCTTTGTTTAGTGACTATTTTCATCAGAACAGGAGATCATAAAGAAAACAGAGTCTTCCCAATGTGGCTGGGAGACCCCAGCCACTTGCCCCACAAAAAAACCTTTGTCCTCTGTCCTTCACTATTCAGTGGCAGCACACAGGCAGAAAAGCTTTGGCCACTGTGTGACCCAAGGCCATCCTGCCACCCTCCCCAGCTCTACTGCACCTGTATCTTATTTAGTACCTCAAGTCCCATGACCCATTTCCAATAAGGAGGTTCTGTCTAATACACTGAGCAGATAAAAGGATGCTTTTCAAGCAAAGGTTATGCAACAGATCCATACTGCAATGCAAGCCCCAGAACAGTAAACAAATGTCAAGATATAAATAAAACACATTTTTGCTCTTCAACCTGTAACACGTACCAGTCACCTGCTTGTAACAGAACCGTGACTGTTGCAGCTGCAAACAGAAATTTTTGTTAAGATTTATCAATTCATCTTTATTAAAAATAAAAAAAACCAAACCAAACTACTTTACCAGTATATTCACTAAACATTTTTAGGATATAAGAAACTCAAAAACATGCTAAAAACAGATGAGAGCAAAGAAGCTACATCTGTATTAGCTTTCTGGATTAAGATCATTAAAAGCTCGTGAAACAGCTCTGAAAATTTTCAGAAATAATTTGTGTATCACCATTGCACTAACCCCTCCAAACCAACCATTATCTGCTAAACAATCTATCAAACTCAGCTGAAGACTCCCCAGCACTTTCCATAGAATTTAAATAAACTACTGAAAACATACTTCCTAACTAAACACAAAGCACAAGACCACATAGGAAACAGATGCTAATATCTGGATTAGTATTCAAGTTTCTGACCGTTGATCTAGCATTCTGTTGATAAAAATCCTGCCACTTTCCAATAGAAGGAAAAACCTCAAGTGTTGTAAGTGTAGGTTTTTGAGTTTTTTTAAGATACATATGAAAATATTCCAAAAATAAAATTAATTGCTTTTGAAATCTTATTTCAATCAGAAATATAAAAATCCAAATCCATACAAATTTTCCAATAAACCAAGAATATCTGTGAGGTATTAAGATGATACTGGCATCAGGTGAGAGATTTACTGCACCTGTCACTGCAAAAACAAGCACTAGAAATGAGACAATCTGCTGCAAAGAGCAATACAGGATTTAAAGGGGCAATATCTTGTGAGCCTTCATTTCTCATCTTCATAGCTCCAAAACACCTGTCCTTGATAAAACATTCTCTTGTATAATTCTTCTCACTATCAACATACACTTTTAAAACAACGTTGACAATTGACAGGTTATGAACGGTAGAGCTCACAACACTTGAACAGTGGAGGGTAGAAAGCTTTCAGATGGTCCCAGGCATCTGCTCTCAGTGAGAGCTGCCAAAATCCACTGCAAACTCCACTGCAGCCCAAGATGGGAAAGGACAACAGAATCCTCTGGTTTTTAAATGAACAGAAATGAAACCCAGAAATGAACACAAGAAAGTTAGCCCATACTTCAGTTATTCACATGCTACTTAGAGACACATTAGGTGATTTAGAATGTGGTTTTTAAAGTGAAATAACCCCTGGTCCAAAGCACTTATCTAAAGTGAGGCATTGTTTGCAGTAGTAAGATCACACTGCTTTGAACAAGTATAGATTATACACCTTATCAAGAGAGGCTGCTTTAATGGACCTACCACACTGAGGCTAACAGAGAGAAACTGCAGGACAGACAGCATGAGAAACAGGGAGTGCTTCAGGATAGGAAAATTGTCTTGAATGGAAGATATTCCATTAACAAGTCATTTCAAGAGGCAGTAATATTGGAAACGCTCTGCTATAGAGCACAAAACACAGAGATGTCCAAAGGAAGTGTGATGCCACTCAGAAGTAGTATCAGGCAGCATCCAAAGGGCAAAAACACAGGCAGGCCAAACCAGAGTTCACCCTCAACCAAGAGCAGAATCCTTCAGGAATGCATGGGACCAAGGCAACCACTGAGATGAGATCAGTTCAGGCATCCCCACCCTTTACTCACGTTTCACCACTGCCTGCCCACTGCTGCAGGCAGAGCACACAGCTGCAGGGCAGAACTATTTTCTCCTGCTATTAGCAAGAACCGTGCCTCCTTTCAAAATCCCAAGGAATAGCTGTACTCCAGTGTGCTATGTAACTGCAGCATCACATTTCACTCATGTAAGGAGTCGACCCATTCATTTTCCATTAAATTAATATGCCTCCCTTTGTTCTGGGAAAAAAAATATGGTGAGCCATAAAAACGAAACACACAGACACATTTTTCCCATCTCTGCTTCCAGAGGCCATGGCTAAGTGAAAGAAAAAATTGCTTTACTGTGTCCAGGCTAATAGTTTTCTCTCTGAATTAGCACTCAGGACTACCACAGTTTGTGCTGGGCTTTGTGACTAGTTGCCATTGCCCAGGTACAGCTGTACAAACTGCACTCTGCAATGCAGCACAGAATTAACTATTTAACTTAAACCCAAATCCATTCTCCCTGCTTACTGAAAACCAGCAGCTGACGAAGTATGGATCTGGCATTCACTCACATGCAATAAAATTTGCTGCAAGTATCTAAAAATACACTTCCTGGCTGGCAGCCCAAGGAACCAATCAATGAAAGTTCAAGAGGTGTGTTTCACAGTCCAGATGTTCTCAAACTCTGCTCCACTGACAACTTATAGCTGGTCACATTATGCTGACTTTTCTCCCCTTTGTTGTACCAGCTTGTGTCCAGAAGATGAAAAGCACGTTTCAAATTCTTTAAATATTTCTCCTTAAACATCTCCTTTTGCTAGAGTTAGCATAAAAATATCACAGCAAATCAATGGGATAAGAGGCTATCCCAAAGCCAACTTGGTGGAAAGTACAAATCAAACTTGAAGCTCTGCAGCAGGATGAACTTAATGAGAGCTCTGAAGGCAGAAAAATTACAGGATCCACATGTGCATACACACATTACAGATAATGACAAGAAGTCCACCTGGCTGAAATGCTTTTCTTAACCCCACCTACTCACTTTGTCAGCAGATACAATGTTGAAATTTGTGAAAACTGGAGAAGGGACAGAGTGCTTACCTGCTTATTTAAGGATAAAACTTAGTAGGACTTTCTAGGTAAATAAATTGTAATTGTGAACAGTGTTACTAAATCTTATTTCATTAAAAACCCATGCCTGAATGATTTCCTCTAACACTTCAGTTGTATAATATATAACTTAGAACAATCAGTTATAAATTATTATAGAAATGCAAAACTATATCTCAGAAAAAAGATGAAAACTAATTTAAACACGCTTATCCATGCACCAAAACGATCAAAACTGACAAAAACCTAAGCTTGAAAACACTCCATACTCCTTGCACAGGGGATACACAAACTCTAGCTTTGGACATAAAATGTTGTCATCCATCCTTTCATCTGGATTTTAAATTAACAATAAGCAACTTTAACACCTTTGACACCACACACCACGACGGGCACAAGGGAAGCAGCTTGGTCCAGCATGTAGGTCCAGTAGCTGCTGCTGCTACACAGAGACCTGCCCTTGCTGGAATCACAAGAATGCTCATAGCTCAGTCCTTAGAGGGAAAAATGAATGGAATGTTTAGCTTGATACAAGGAAAAATCGTTAGAAATTGCATACCATGCAGCTTCATTGCCCTTAGCAGAGAAATTGAAAAACAGGTCATGTATGGCACCATTTACACACCATTTTTTATTTTGATCTTGGCTTGCAAGTCCTTTGTCTCTCCCCTCCTTGCAAAGGCTCACCAATCTGTGAGCATACCCAGAGCAGCCTCTGAGGCTCTTCTGCTGCATTTTCCAGGGAGCAGCCCTAATCTTGCCAAGTCAGAAGAGTCACCGATCCATCATTTCTGCTAGCATGTTACAGAGCAGAGGACTAAAGCAAAATTCTAATATTCAGTGCTTTTCCATGAAAAAAGTGCTCTGCAACTTAACTCTGCTCTGTCTTTCTTTCCCTGAACAGAACTTTTGCCCTTGGTTTTATGTCTCTGCTTCAGACACAGGGCTGCTTGATGATAGCAGGACATGCATTACATTCTGTGATTTCTTCAATCCTAAATAAGCCAGACAAACTCCTTGCTTTTAGTAAAACAATTGTATGCACTACAATTTCTCCTTGAGCACCAAAATTCCAACTCTTGCCCACTAGGTCACTGAATTTTCAAGTAACCATTTTCAATGTAAGCCACAGTGCTCTAGCCAGGTACTCAATTTCTGCTGTGAACAAGAATTTGTTTTCACCCGGAGGTTCACGTGTCTGCAGCACAGGTCAACAGCTTCATGCACTACACAAACCCTTCAGCCAATATTCTGCTAGCAGATTCCTTTACAGACAGGCTTCTAAATCAACCCAACCCAAAATTATTGCTGTGGCTAAATATGGGGCTCAGGTGAGCAGGGGAGAAGTGATTTCCTTAGCTCACCATCAGTCTTGTTGTCTGAGGAGTTACTGAGATCATGGATGCTGCTGCCTTGGTCTCTATTTTTCACATGTCTTTTAGCAGATATATAGAGCAAGACAGATTCCTTTATGTATGATAAATGCTACCATCACTGCCATCTCCTTAGGGAAGGCAGAGTGCTGATCACAGCTCAAATGGGTATTCAGCTCATATGGAAAATACAACTTCCCTACTGCAAGGCAGGCTGATCTTCTGCAGGCTAAACAGCCACAGATAGAGAATATGTGTTTTGATTAGCTGACTACACTGCACTTTATAAAAAACCCATTACTTTGGGTGGGTTTGATCACTTTTGTTGTCCTTTAAGGCAGTAATTTTATCACCTTACTGCTTTTCTTTTAAACTCCATCTTGGGAAAAAGAAAGTAAGACAAAACCCAGAGGAGCAAGGTCTGTTCACCACCACCTGCTCCCCCAGCCTGTACAACACAGGGTACTGTAGCACTGGGGATCCTCCCAAGCTGACAGTCACCTCCAAGCATAAGCTTACAGAAATGAGTGCCCAAGGAACCTGCAAACTTACTTGAGATTCTGACATACTCATAAAAATTACCAGCTATTGACACTGCAGTCAATAATTTCATATTACACCTTGGGATCGTTAAGGATTAAAAAGCCTAAGTAAATATTCATGCAGCAGAAATACTCTCTCCTCTAGATAAGCAAAATAAGGTGTGGTGTGTGTGACACACAAAGACATGGCATTTCTCTCATAAATCCTATTTGCCTGTAATCATACTCTTGTTCTCCCTTCCCTTCCTGCCCACCAGCAGGTCAGAAAGCTTCCAAACTGTTTATTCTTCTGGGCATTTTCTGTTTGGTTTGTTTTTAATACTGTCTGTGTTTAAACAGTCTATATAGTCCCAAGCATTGCTGCAAACACCCATACAAAATTAAATTCAATAAACCAAAACAAAATCTCTTTAATGCCTTCAGAACTGCAGGTATGATACAGTCAGTGAGACATGCACAGCAGAAGAGGCAGTCTAGCATCCTAGAAGCTTTTACTGAACTGTGTTCTATTCAGTTCTTACATCAGCTGGATAACAGATGATTTAAAATACAAATATTCTATATCATATACTTCCAATCTAGGCTCTGAATGCAAACAGTACCATTATCTGCTTAACAAAGACCAATTATTCACTGAATAATCAAGCTACTGTGCAAGTTCTGAATACTTGTAATATGTTATTTGATAATATGGTGCCTTCTGACCTAGACAGTGCTGCCTACAATATATAATTAAAGGTTTCAGATACATTCTGCTTCTCTTCTGCCAAATGTTGTTCATGCAGTATGCCTTATATACTCAGTGAAACTAAGAGAAAAACAGCCTTTTTCAGACTGAAGTGCTTTGCTAAACCATTTAAACACAACCAGTAAAAGCCCCAAGCTCAGATGTCCATCTAGGGAAGGAAAGTACCACTGTCATCAGTTTTTCTTGCAATATCGAATCCTCCATTTTATAACTTCATATCTTGAACACTGGCCTTCCCTTTTTTCTACCTTCATTCTAGGAAACAACACTTACTATTGCCTTATGATAGCATTATAACCAAGATAAGTATTTCATTTCATTAGACATCACCAGAAGAGAAAGCTCCTGCCCCACACAGCCACCAACAAAAAGGGAGTATGTTTAGAAGTGATTTTTAAAGCTTGTGAAATACACAGGCACTGGGGTATAAAGTCCTCCCTCTCTTGACAAAATGCACTGTGCAAACCTGTATTTCCCAGTCAATTTGTCCCATGTACCTTAATCCTTATCTGGAGGCATGAAGCAGAAGAAAGCTGGCTGACTTCACTGTTCACTCAGCCCATGAAATCTCTCCATCAAGGCAGCCCATGGAAGCCAAGAGTTTACAGTGCTTTTAGATGAGACTGTGGAGCCTTCCTCTCCCACTAGAGATGCACTTACTTCATTTAACCCAGCAAACATCACTCACATCCCAGCAGTCACCCAGGCACTCAGAGACCTGGCTGCATTTGCAAATGCTTCAAACAAATAACCAATTAGTCTTTGCTTGCTAGTTCACTATACCCAGTGCTTTCAGATTTGGGCCTTGGCAGGCTACCACCTACTTGGGCTGCAGTCCTTTCCCCCTGAAAAAGGAAATCATCTTATACTGAAAGAAGTTCTTCAAAAGCAACAAGCCTATCTATGCTTCAGAATGAAGTGCTGCAGTCAGATTGGTTAAAATACCCAACTGCTAATGGAAAAAACTCCAAGTTTCTTGCCATCACTCCCAAATTTCAGAAAAGCACTAGGGAGCTGCTGCTGAGCATTTTTAATCAAAAGAGAATGCAATTAAAAAATAAACCAAACATCACCCTTACAACTGGACAGTCCATAGCTCGAGATTCAAAGGGCTGAAACAATCCCTGAGCTCCTATTCCTTGGGCTCTGGAGGGAACCCTTTGCCTGGCACTCCAGGCCTTCCCAGCATTTCAAAGAATACCTTCATATACCTTCAATACCTTTACACATCAAAACTCCTGCCTTCTGGCAGGATATGAAGCCTGGGTACCAGCCTAAAAGCAGCACTTCAAGACAACTGTCATAGTCTCTTCCTTAGCTAGAACCATGGCTCTTTACCTGCTCAACAGTTACTTCTTTTTCTACAGCAGAATAATAGATGCAGGAAGATGGCCAGTATCATTAAACTCAAACTCTTTAGAATCTTTAACTAAATATAATCTTTTTCAAATGTCAGTCTCAGGAGTCACTATGGTGACTATTCTGACTTCCAAAGCAGAGAGAAACTGCCTTACCAGTTACTTCTATCTCATGAGAAACAAGCTACTAAAGGAATTCTTTCTCATTTTCACATTAAAAAACAATAGCAGGGAGACAAGTTTGGTGAATATGCCCATGAATCTCACTCAGCATGTAACATTTAGATTCATCACAGATTTATGCCACAACGAACTTTGAAATAAAATATATTTCAGAAAACTTCAATACAAGTCATATGACACCATGCATTTAAAAACCCCAACTACTACTCAGGAAGTATCCTCTGATGCTCTGAGCTACAGAAATGGGCCTAAAAGAAAAGCTTTGAATTTTTCTGTGCTAGGCCTCCTTATTTTCTTCTTCTTTTGAACTGGAAAAAAGTTCTGCAGGGCACAAGCCATTCACCAAGGCAGCGCAAGGTGCAGCTCAGCAGGGTTTTAGCAGAGCTGGCTGCCCCAGTGCTGCTCCAGCAGGGGCTTGGCTGCGGATCAGCAGCACAGAGGCCACAGCTCTCCCCCAGATCCAACAGAAGCCATGAAATATTTCCTCCTCCCCAAATCTACTCTGAATCCCCACTGTCAGCCCAGTTTTACTGCTGTGTACTGAGGGTTGAATTCCCATTTTAAAATACTTGGAAGACATATTAATGCAGAGAATATCTGCTCAAAAACAGTTCCTTTGGAGCAAATCTCAAACTTTGGATTTTTTGTTTTTTTTGAAACTTAAAATGAACTTTTCCCATTGTATGATGCAGTACAGAACAAAAGTTTTTCAGAAAGCTATCTATAGTCCTTTAAATAGGCTCTTGGAGGAAAAAAGGCAAAAAATCTCAATACTTACAATATTTAAAAACTTGACTGCACTTCTATTCAAAACAAAATGAAAACTTTAAAGAATGCAGTTAAGAAACTCTAGCCACTGCCCTCCACAAAGAAAAAACTCTTCTTTCTAGTCCACAAGCACTTTGATATCACAGTGGAATCACTGCAGCAGTACTATATAATAAATATGCATGTAATAATCCAAAGTCAGGATCCCTGATCTAAAGAGCAAGGAAGATTGTTTCAGATAAATTACTTTCTTTTGACTGATCTTCTACTTGTGCAGCCAGCTGTTCCAATTTAAAAAAATATAGGCTTTTCCATGGGGCTACATGAAAAACAAGCTCTTGACTCACGCAATAGAAAATGTACAAAAGTTAACCTTCCTAACTGTAAAATAAACTGAATTTAAAAACTGCTTTCACAGGTACTCTTGTCAGCAGATAAGGTATGAGAATATTACAGCATAAACATCATCACCTAATTGGTTTTTTTCAGTGGTATTTCTTTAGATAACTAGAGGAAAGCTAGGTTATTACTATTTCAATGTTTGCAATGTGAAATGTGATAACAAAAACTTACATGGTGCTTATGGAGCCAAAGACAGTAAGACTTTTTTTTACCACTGTTGATCCTTGATATGCAGGTAAACAAGAAATACCTGGGTATCCCCCAAAATCGCACAGACCTGAATTAACATCTGCTATGCATTTCAAGAGACTATGTGACAAGCTTGTGCTAGGATGCAAAGATGCCAATGGAATTTTATACAGTATTATCTCTGTAACTAGGGGGCTCCTAAGCACCTATCACCATTCACTATATTCTCATTAAAATGTATTTAGACTGCAGATCCTCTGGGACAGGACCTGTCTTTTATCTGTACTTGAAGAGTCTACTGCTCACACAATGAGGATCCCAGCCTTATTTGCTTTAAATACTAGCATAGCACAAGTTGGGGTTTATTTAATGTAGAAGATTGAAAATATTCAGAAAGAGCCCTTTGTAATTCACATTTACAGCTCAGTAGAAACACTTCAGCTGTCATTCTAGTAACAGTTTCTCCTACCTAAGAAATTCAAGATGGGGCCAAATTTGCCTGCATAATGATTTCACAGTAAGTGGCAACCAGATGGACAGCACACTGCCATATGCTCCCCTTTGCTCAGAGGTGGAAAAGTGAGCAAACAGAACCACAAAAAAAAGAACAGAGAGTAGGGAGAAAAATATCTCTGCAGTGTGCCCATTAATTCATGCACACATCCCTTCCTACCAGGAGCAAGCACCAACTCACTCCCCTGCTCCTGAGAGGTGAGGATGTGAATTCAGGGGAGCAGCGATCAGGGCACCCTGAGCAGCTGCTGCCCCGTGGGGAAGGGAACCAGCAGCAGCATGGCCCTGAGAAAGGAAGGGAACAAGGGCTTCTCTCTGGAGCCTGCACTCGAATGAAGCACCAAGAGCCCAGAGGCTCACAAGTTCTACCCACTCTGCAGCCTCCTCTCAATTTATTTTTTTTTTTTTTTGCCCAGAGATAACATGCATCAAAAACTTTTAAGTAAACCTTGCTGCTGCCCATGTCCTGTACTGCTCTTTAGTTGGAGGAGACAATCTGGCCATATTAGAATGTCTCCAAGGAGTACCTGCCCTTTTGAGCTAGTTCTAAAAATAACACCTTTCCAAGTTAAACATATCTATTTAATTACACTACTGCCCCTGCTCCAAAAGTCCTTCCTCTTATGACTGAAAAAAAAAAAGAAAAAAAGAGAGCATTCAGATTTCTGGATGTGGCAGCCGGTAGCAGAAGAAAAGCAACAAATATATGCAAGAAAAATCGTTCAGATTGGCTTTTTTTTAATACACTTGTGCAATTAACACGTGAACTTTGACTGTATCTCCCTCTCCTGTTAAAAACTGCTTTCAAAGCTGTCTACTTTTATCATTCCAGATAAAAATGCAATTATTTACTACATCTGGGTTGTAAAATGCAGGCAGCTATTATATACAGAGAAAAATTATGCACTGCTTGCTGAGACACACCACATGCCTCATGTTTACATCCTGTATGTTTGCTAACTTTAATTATTACAGACAGACAGGAGCTCTTTAGTTCACTCAAAGAAGAGCTTTCTTTACATTTGTGCCATCAGCTAAATTGACTGGTAGTCCAAATAATCACTTTTCTGTAAGAAGTAATTCGATAAATTTGAACAAAAGCATTGAAGGAAGAATTATAAAATAATTCAACAGTAAAGGTCTCACTAACTTCAATAAAACTTGTATTTTGCTATTTTTATGCCCGAATTTTCATTTTCTATTAGTGGAAAAACCTGGTAGGCACACTTAAATATCAGACACATAACACTTTCCACTACAAAGACTTTCACAACTTTTTTGAGAAGCTCTGACACTTGCCTCGTCTGCAGGCAGCCTTTGAAGTTCCCTGAACAGCAGAGATGATCTTTGTCTCACAGCAATCCATTCAAGTTAAACTGAACTGTTTTCCTATGCCTGCTTGCTTTTTTAATCAAGTATTAAAAAGGGTGGCCTCTCAAAAGCCAATCCAAATGGACACAAACTCCCTGTGCAAAGGGCTTGGGCACCTGGTACCTCTGAGAGAACAGAGGCAAGCGTGCTGGGAGCACTGCAGGCTGCTGAGGCAGGACACAGAGCAGAAAGGAGGATGAAACAG
Source organism: Molothrus ater (assembly GCF_012460135.2). Taxonomy (NCBI): domain Eukaryota; kingdom Metazoa; phylum Chordata; class Aves; order Passeriformes; family Icteridae; genus Molothrus; species Molothrus ater. The sequence continues at coordinate 4,580,811 of NC_050490.2, forward strand.
GTCAGACTTCACCTCTTGTTCCCCTGCACAAAGCACAGACCCAAAGGTCCTTTCCCCATTCATCCAGTAACAACCTCATGAAATAAGGGAATTACCCGAATTAGAAATCGCCACTGAAGGCTCAAATCCCATTTAGGGATTTTTTAAAAGTCAACAAGGGAAGTTTATACCTCCATGTAGTGTAATTTTACAAAATGAAACCCAAACCAAACAAACACACAAAAGTGGCTAAGCCTCCCAATACCAAGAGGTTCCACGTTAGAAACTAATTTGCAAGAAGGTTATTTGGGCTGAAAGTAAAGCTCTTGAAAATTCAGAAGCACCATGTTTAGAACAGCCTATTACTTCAGCTCCATTTGCATTAATCCTCCTCTCAACTATGAAGATCACATACCACTCTTCCTGCAAATCACTGCCTCATTCACCGAGCAGGGTGGCTCAGAACACAGAACTGTAGCTGCACAACCCTAATTCAGGTATTTGCTGATTTACAGGTCTAGCACTGCAACCAATGGATTTGAACATTCATTTCCAAAGGCACTTCTATTTGTGTGTAATGCTATAGGCACACACACTGCTTTACAGATCTAAGGAAAGATACAAAAAATGCCCCAAAGAAATTTTGGTTGAAACACATCAAAGCAATGCTGAACTCTAGAACATAATAAAATGCAAGTGAGACAGAGGAATAAACCAAGAAATGAGCTGATGTTGCATTTTATGATGCTTACTTGATAAACATTATTGACAAGTATCATCAGAAAGCCTCCACTGCTATTTGAATTTACAAGGCCTGACTTCACTCTATTCACGCAAACCCAGTGATTTCAATGGGATTACATGGAGGCAACAGGTTTCACTGGGACCTTATAACAAAATTAAGAATTAAACCCTAATACATCAACTTGCCACACCAAATTCTAAGCCCAGCAAATGGGTGGGCTGAAATATGACAGACTGAGGTGACCCTGCTGCTGCCCACAACACACCAGCTACAAATCTGGAGGAAAAAAGGTTTCAATTTGTTGTCATTGTATTTCAAAAGTCCCACACCTTCTCACTGATTTCTCATGGGCAGTTCCTCACAGCACTGATTCCTCCTTCTTCACAGCACAGCCAACAAACTCCATCTCCCTTCACAGCACAGCCAACAAACTCCATCTCCCTCCTCACCCAGCTACCCCACTCTTTTGTGGCACTCATCTTCTTATTAGACACAGCTGTGGCCTATTAAGGGCAGGCCTGTTCCTAATCTTTGGTGATTGGTACAGCTGCAACTCCTCAGGTGTGAGACTGCCTTCTGCACTATCTTTATTTTCTTACATTCTATCCCTCCACATCAATTCACCTTGGACAGAAACCTCTAGAGCCAAAGAATGAACAACAGCAAAGTTCTACCCCAGAGCAGTAAGAAGCCAACCTTTTACTACTTTTTTACTCTTCTTCTCTTGAAAATGGAATTTCACCAAGTATGCTCATATCCACCTACTTCAAAAATAGTCCCAAAAGTTCAGAAATTTTTTACAAGTCAAAAAATTCAAAACTCCCCATTTTCCAACACCAGTGATTATTCCAGACTTATCCTCCTACTACTGAACCTAACAAGAGTGTGGCAAATACCCTTCAGCAGCATACACAATCAGTCTAGAACCAGTGAGGAGAGGAAAAGGAGGAATTAAACCTCAGTCCTCCTCTCATACGCCAACTAGAAATGTAGATTCTGCAAATGGCACTTATTGGACACTTTAGATGTTAACCCATGCAGCAGAAGGACTCCAGCTTGGTCTCCTCTGTCAATATTGGTTCTGCTCATAGGGATAAAGTATTTTTTCTGTTTGTTAATCCCATTGTCCAGGAAGCAGTTTAGCTGAGCACCACTGTGATTGAAGTAACACCCCGTTTGCTGCTCTGATAAAAGATGCAGTTTTGTCCTGTGTAACACAATTCAATTAATTCTTGTGCTATTGCCAGGTAATGCAACTAATTTACACGAATCCTGATGATACAGGTAAATTTTAGTCGTGTCAGGATCTCGCAGGGCAGTGCAGCTTCTCCTCCAGTGTGGAGCTGATCACGTGCAGGAACAGGGTAACCATGAGCTCCATCCTGCTGGAGATGTTGTGAGTCCTGTCCCCCTGTGATGCAACACCACTGCAGCCTCAGGCTCCGCAGTGAGAGCCCAGCAGAGACAAACAGCAAGCTGCAGGTAGCCAGGTTTGGGGGAGCCACCACTGAACCCACCTGGTGGAACAGCACTGGGGGCCAGGAGAGCATAATGAGCTGTAAGCATCTTGTACAGGGCACCTTCAGAACTGTAATCACACTTACATCCAACTAACCTTTGGGAACAGGCACAGTGAGAGGGGAGACAGCTACTGTTATGTTCTGCATTTATGCTGTCAGTCAAGATCTGAAAATACTTCAGCTGAGTAGCAGGCTTGCACTTGTACTCACACTGCAAGCATACGTAGCTCACATCTTAATTTTCTTACCGGCCTTTTCATAAACCAGTGCGAGTTCAGATCTTTATCGTACCTACTACTCCAGTTTTGTGGCTGAAATAGCAGATGTGTACTCTTGCTTCACATCCCTGCTGTCCACTGCTGTCTTTAGCACAATTACTACCTGATAACCACATCTCAATTTGTGTGCAACTTCCACCTCTTTTCACCCTTCAGGCGAAAACAGCATCTTGCCCTAAACACTTTTGCATCAGGACAGAGCTGCAAAAACTCCACTTTGTTCAGAAACCCAGAGGAATGAGTAAGATGAGTACACACATGCATTGCTTCGGGAATGGGCTCCTCACTCACACCATCCCCTCGCTGACTGTGGGCACACTCTTCCCAGCATTTAGGAACCATGACACGTTTCAAGCAGCACACACTTGCTTCTTATTCTGCATCCTCTGTAAATGAGAAGTATTCCTCTCCTTCTCTGCACAGAGTATTCTGCCTCACAAGACAGACATTGTTTGCAGCATCAAGACACACATTTTACCATACAAGATACCTGGTGCACAATGCTAATTGCAGTATCTCCTTGCAAAGCACCTATGTGCTACTATTTTGTACAGTCTAATTTATAACCCCCAGCTAACGTGACTGTGGTAGCAAAAACCCTTTTACAAGTGTCCTGCAGGAACTCTCAGCATCTTCACAGGAGCTATCAAAAATTATTATCAGTACTGTTTCATCTAATCCACACTTGGTTAGTAATGTTATTACAGCATGTTAAAAGTACAGAGGCTGCTTACCCCTCTTTGTTCAAATTCCAGTAATAAGTGTTACAAAAATAGCAGGATTCCTAAGAGTCACATAGCAAAGCAGCAGTTTCTGACTATGTGCCTGAGAGAGGTGCCCTGCGTTCCAACAAACGAGCCTTCTCTGCTGATTGCATTCACAGCTGTAAATACCCCCACACCATTACACATTTTACTTCTTTTACACATAAAATCTTCTGCAGCTGTTACAACTGGTGTCAGGTGCATGCTCTAATACAGAGCTCGTACATCGGTTTGCTCTTAAACTTTCATCTAAGAACCAAGAAATTCTGGAGACACGCTTAGCAGAGCCTTTTCCTAACTTCAGGATGCTAACAAGCTTAGAAACCATGCATGTTCACATACTACTGTTTTTAAGAAAAGTTACTCTGACGTGCTGTCCCATTACAGCTCATCAGTCCCCACAATTTAGATTTCATCTCTACAAATCTAACAAAAAGGCCTGTTAAGTTTATTACGCATTAAGGAAGGCAAACCGAAAATTCCCTAGTAAAGAGCACTCTAACTGGATTTCGACCCCAGAAAAGAAACTACTATTCCTTTTCTCGTTGGGGCAAGCAATGATGCTACTCCAGGACAGGGGGTTTGCAAGAAGCAATGCAGCACCTTACAGATACAGAGTACTCTTGTGTGAAGACACTGCTGAGGCACCACCGTTGGGTGGGTTTGCACACACACACACACACACAATAAAAGCAACTTTCCCGCTCAGGCATTACCGGGGCTGTTCGTATTCGGGATCCGCACATCCGAAGTTGTCCGGCCGGGCCCGTCCGGAGGCGCGCGGGCCGGGCCGCGATGCGTGAGGCGCCCCTCAGCGCCCAGAGCCCCCCCCGGCCCCGCCGAACGCAGCTCCGGCCCCGCAGTACAGGCGGAGCGACCCTCGCACCGCCCCGGCCGGGCCGCGGCTCGGCTGACCCCGCGTGAGGGGGCTCGGGCCCCGCCGCAGGCCGGCCCGCGGCACGGCGCCCTCGGGCCCCCGGCCCCACCGCCGGCAAGTTGGCGGGAGGCGGCGCCCGCCGCCAAACTTTGTCCGCCGCGGAGGGGCTCACCCGCCAGCGCGGCCCCCGCCGCCGCGGCGCGGGGAGCTCGCCGGACCGCCCAGCCCGACCCCGGGGACGGCGGGGCGCGCGGCGGCCCCGGGAGGCGGAGGGACCGGGATTCCCGAGCCGCGCACGGCCGCGACGGGGCACGGCACGGACCCGCCGCCCGCGCTGGAGCGCGGTACGGTCCCGCGGCTCGGGCACGGCCGAGACGCGCTGCCCGCGCCGGGGCACGGCGCGGACCGGGGCTCCCCGCTCGCGCCTCCGTCCCCGGGGCTCCCCGCACGTACCTGCTGCCCGCGGCACCCGCGCCGCCAGCGCCCGGCGCGCGCCCCGCGCGGGACCGGCGGCCGCGCGGGGAGGAACCCGGGGACCGCCCGCGCGCGATCCCGCGCGCGCCTCCCGCCGTTCCTGCCGGGTCGCCTTGGAAACGCGGGGCCGACGCGCGGGGTCGGTCCGCGGGAGCGGAGGGGGCGCGCGCGCGTCCGCCGCGCGTCACGCGGGCGCGGCCGGGCCAATCGCGGCGGCGGGTGGCGCGCGCTGGAGTACTACGAGCCGCGAGCCCCCGGCCCCGCCCCCGCGGCAGCGCCGCGACCCCCGCGCCGCGCCCGGCCCGGCCCGAGGGGAGCGCCCGGAGCGCCGCGCTCGCCCCGCTGTGCCCCGGCCCTGGAGGCCGGGATTACATAACGGCACCGGAGCGAGCAGCTGCAGGATTCCAGCATGCGGATTAGGGATTACGTTGATTCAGCAGATTGTCCTGTGCATGTCTGAGAAAGATTACACCAGCAGAGTTAAGAATACCCGTTTGCTGTGGTAAGCCGTGGTTTAAGTAGAACAAATTAACTCAATACAAAATTAAATGCACAAAAAAAAAGAAGTAAAATACCCCAAGGTTAAGAACTTCTTTAGTGCTTTAATTTTAGGTGCTTTAAATGGTCAAAATGATAGAGACTGAAATTCAAGTTCTGACAATTATCTCCCCTGTGTTTTGGAACAGCTGATATTAGCATCAACCAGCTATTAGTGCTGGATGAATCTTAAAAAATCAAAATCATTATTATGAAGACTAGTTACACTTGATTCTTGATGGCTGCCATGTAAATATCAAGCTCTTATGACATACATTCCTAGTAACTCAAGATTATTGAAGTGGCACTGGTCTATTTTATTGTGTCACCATGTGCTAAACTGTCTCCTTGTATATTAGCCTGTAATATGGATTTTTGAGTTCTGATTACTGGATCCGAGATTATTGACATTTGAGAGCTGACATTATAAGGGACACTACATCTGCCACTGAGGTATGAATAAAAATTAACCATGCAGAGACAAACTTCAAGTTGCATTCATTTCAGTTGATTTCTTACAAGAGTTAGGGATGAAACTTGGAAGCAAAAGTGCCACAGAAGAAATCAGTAAGCACACAGAATGATAGAATAGTGGTGGGGGTTGTTTTCCAGGACTGATAGTGATTTTTTTGAATTCAAGGGTCTTGTAAAATTTAATAATTCCCCTCACATAAGCACACACAGGCTTGAAACTGGAATCTCCATCTCAAAATTACAAATCTGTGGTGTGACTACAGTAGTTACATTGGACAGAAGCCTCAACTTCGTGGCTTTGCCAATGTCTGTATGAATATCTCATACAATAAAACTGGGGTTGCAGATGGAAATTTGCAGTTGTTTGCAAGCTGCTTAGGAAATTTTGGCAATGGGAAGTTTTCCCTGAAATTCACTGTAATGTCTCAAATTTCAATTTCAACACCATGATGAGAGCTTTACCCCTGTTTTAGTATATTGTTAATCCTAGACATACTTTAGTGGATAAAAATGAAAATGTAAACCTAAATATTTGCTGTAGGGATTTCTAAGATAAGAGGACTCAGCCATTTGTTGTCATTTCAGAAAACTGCAGTGGAAAGAATTTTGAAGAACTGTGTCCAAAGAAATTACCCTGTCAACCAAAGCACGTTGAGATTTGTGAGCTATTTGTCATCTGCTTTAGCTTCATGTCTTTTGTCTGAATTTCCTGATATTGTGGTTATCCCAGCCTAAAAGAAACTTCCAGTGTATAAATTTGAGTAAAACATTGTTCTTATACAGATTTGTTATAAGATCTTACCTGGAATTCTTCCTTATAGAGATCCTCATTTGTTTTGGTGCCTTAGGTTTTAGCTTTTCTATTTTTCAGATTCTGTACTGCTTTAGTGTGTAGTTCTGAGCTTGATACTAAGGGATGGTGAGCTCTCCTCACAGAGTAGGGAGACAAAACAATTCCTTTCCTAGCTTGGGACCAAGGACAACCACCTAAATCTCAGGCCCAAGAGCATAAACAACATGGACTGAAGAGAGAAAAACAAGAAGGATGGGACTCCATAACCTAGAGCTATAACTGGACAATTAACCCCAATATGCAAATGGAGCAGGACTTATAAAAGTGAGAGCCCTTGTGACCAGTTGTCCATTTTGGCTCACCTTGGGTGCAGGCCTGGCTGGGCTCTTGTGCTGCCCAAGGTGGATCCATGGAGGCCTTTTAATAAATCCCTTCAACTCCATCTATCCTCTGTTCTAGGCCAGCCTTCACAAGGCCTCAGTTTCAGGCAGTTTGATGGATTTTTTTTTTGATGCCTGATGATTTTCTGTGCTCAGATCAGTTATGAGCTCCAGGCACTGAAGGTATGAGAAGTTATACCTAGGTGAGAAAAAACAGACTGCTTTTAACAAGACTTCAGGACAGTTCCTAGCTCTTGTAGAAAGTACGAGGTGTGGACTACTGACTGCTTGACAGGTATCAAGGTCATCTCAGAAGGAAATTTCTATTTAATCAGCATAATAAGCAGTTTTAAAATTTTTCCCCTTCATTATTTTCATGACCAAATATTTGAGCTCAATATTGGGGCAGAATGAGATTTTACCTTTTTTGATTTTTAGAAAGAATACATAATGCAGTAAAATCCCATTCTCAAAGACAGCTGTAAGGTGCAACTTAATCTGAATGTACAAACAATGTGTATTTGAAATAGCCACATGACTGAAACCATCTTCTTTAATTTGGGGGAGCGTTTATATAGAGATTAATTTTAAGAGTGTTTGAATAGCAAAGATCCATAAACCAAAGCACAAATCATTATTCAGTGCTTGATTTTATCTGCCTATGCTCATTAAGACTTACAGGTACTGTGGATGCTAAGGCCAGCTAACCAGTAAAAGTACACAAAACCAAGAGGCAATACAGATTGTGATTTAAATAGATGGGGAGTAAAGCACACAGGTTCATTTAAAGACAAATCTAACGAGTTCCAGACTTGTTTCAGTATATCTCAGTATACACAGGTGACCCAACTTTCATGTACAAGCATTTCAAACAATGCATTACTATTCTTAGCATCGCTTCAGATGACAAAGATGAGGGGAAAAGGGTAGAACTGATAAGATTTTTCAACAAGCTGGCACAGAGCAAAACAGGCTATATTTTAAATTTCAGATTAAAATGCTCTTAACTAGATATACAAGGTAACATTTCACAAACTCCCAAGATACATGGAAGATAAACATTTGAGCATTCATACAATTGGATTTTTAGTTTCTGTGAGCATAGGCTATATCTGCATCTAGAGGAAGACTCAGTTTGGAAAGTGCAAGAAAGGTGCACAGATGATCTTTGTGTTTCTAGTATGAACTCAGTGCACACACAGACGTGAGTTACAATCAAATTTAGCAACGATTTCTGCTGCAGTGCTTTCTTTTCTTTAAATATATCATCTTATTATCTAATGAGATAGAGAGTCCATTCTTTTTAGAACACTGATACATCTTGAACTTCTGTTCAGAGTGCAACACCTCAGAGAAAAACATTGAAATACATCATTACCTAATTATGTACTTTTCAATCTTAAAAAAGTCAAAGCTGTGAATACTCTCAGCAGCACCTTTTCAAAAAAACATCTTTAGACCCATATTGTGATACTTACTATCAGAATTAAAACATAACGTTATGCTTTCACAGTGGCAGGGAAGTATTTGCACTCCCTTCCTTTGTCACCCCCTATTTCCTTGAATACACAGGCAACAGAGTTTGAAAAGAAATGATTAGCAGTCCCACAGCCTTCCTCAAGCTGTCTTGCTCTCTACACTCAGCTTATAAACAATTTGTCTTACATGGAACAATTAGTCCTAGTCCCAAGAGCTGATGAGCTGCAGAGCACATCCATTTAACACACTGATGCAGTAGAAAACCATCAGCTTGCCCTAAGGGATTTTCTGCCAGATCATTGGATTTAAGCATCTTCTGAAAAAATTGAACTTAGACCAGGAGCAGCACCAGAGGTCCTGAGGTACATACTGACTGTCAGATGAAGGAGAGGAAATGTGAGATCTCCTTTTGGCAGTAGCAAAACTCAAGCTGTTTTGTCAATTCAAGGATTCATTTCCTAATTAAATCTAGTGCAGGAGCTAGTTAATTTAAATCAGATTTTTGATGCCAGTGTGAAATACATGTATGGTACAATTTACATGTACTACATTTTGTGAGTATTTTGAATTCAGCAATAAACTCTAGTACTGGTAACCCTAGAAAAATATGCAAGTATTGCTGTGAGCATGAGGGGTGTTACCCTATTCTGTCCTTGGCCCCTATACATGTGTTTGTCTTTGTTGTAACTTCACCCCACTGCACTGAATGTAAACTGGAAACCTTTTTAACAGCACATATAGAATCCAGATCTTGACTGCTAGAAAAGTGAATCTCCTGATTTATTTCTTTTGAAAGATTTTAGTTCTGAAGTGCCACATGCTGTGTTAATTGTTCTTGCTTCTGTACACAGAGCAAAGTGGAGCTGTGAGCCACCTTTGGGTGGGGACCTTGCTGTTACAGCCCAGTGTCACAGGGAGCTGCCAGTTGTCATTGTCTTGGATGGACAGGACAGTTAAAAAGCTAGAGAAGCCACGAGAGGTCCCATGAAAACAAGAACCAGCTGCTTATAAAGTAAGTACAAATGCATTACACCTTTTGAAATGGGCCTCTACAGAAAGTCAGCTGTTAGTTAAAGCTGCAGTATAGGCAACTATTTATCATAAAGCTGATGGTTTACTTGATCATTTAATGGTTAAAAAAAAAATCTTTCTTCCAATATAGGACAGTTTGCTTAAGTATTTACTTTGCATACACTCTGAAGACAGAAAGCAAACATGACAAAAGGATCTATTATGTTAGACTTATTCAGTAGCCTATTTGGTACAGTAAATCTTGGCTGTATAACAGAAAACAGAAGATAGCTAGGATAGATGGTTATAGAGTTGGCATGTCTACAGAATAAGATTCTTTTAGCAATGTCAAGTGAACACTGGTTTCTGTCCAGGCAGAAGGTTTCTATTGAAGATTTAAAAAATCATTGTATAAGTTTGATAAATTCACAGCTTATATTACAATTTCACCTGACATCCAGACATGAGGGACACTCAAGTGAAACACCTATTGACTCTGAGAAATGACAAATTAGAAAGTTCTTGTTTGTGGAATGGAAGAGCTCTACCACCAAGATCTTACCTGACTAATTAGCAGTCTGAGGAATGGTTCAGTTGTGTGCACTGTCTTTCAAGGTGCAACTGTCAATCTAATTAGCTGGCCAGAATCAATCAGACTGCCTAAATGCATCAGATATTACAATTCTGAATAAGCATGGCAGTTTTTAAAAGGTATTCATTGTTTAAACATGCTTTAGTCTGAATTTAGTTTTATTCTGCCTTCAGGGATTCACTGAACTTGACAGCAGACTTGAATGTTTGCCATTAACTGTGAATTAATGGAACTTACATATAACAGTGCATTACTGTCAGAGTGCAATGGATGTCTTAGCAGAAACACTGAAAGTTGCATTCCAATAGCTATTTCTTCAGGGGAAAAAGACACCAGCTTCAAAAATTATATGCTTAATTTACATGTTTGTCTTTAGGTGCTGTTGCCTCTGACCAAGAACAAAAATTGTTGTGGGAATAATATGCGAACAGGTAACTTCAGCCAAGTCTTTATTTGGATACATACATCTAAATAATTGGAATTCACTGAAATGGCATTGATTTTGATAGCTGCCACTGGGACTGTCACAACTGCTCTGCAGAGATGCCATCCCTCACCAGAGTTTACCAGCCAGTGGTACAAATCCTGTAAGGAGATGTTTGCTCTGATCAATACTAATATTTCAATGTGGGACTGGTTAGTGTGCAGTGTAAAGCTGCTTACAAGTGAGCATGCATCTGCCCCCTTTTGCCTTCTGCTGACATTTCCCACTCCTCTCTCTCCCTTTTTTGTGTTAGCAGTCCAGTATTGTAGCCTCTGGACTAGGCAAGACAGCTGAGTCTACATGTGGATTATCAAGGCTGGCTGGCTCTTTGGGGTTAAGACGATATTGAGCCTGCATTTGGTTGTTTTTTAAAGTCAGGACAGTCAGGTTACAAAAGTTTAAATACAAACAGACGAGACAGTTTAGGGACACAGCACTGTACCAGCTACTAGGAAGAAAATTAACTCTTTCCCAGCTGAAACCAGGACACCTGCATGTCCTCAAAAAGAATAATTAAGTATAAGTGTATTTAGAGGCTGCTATTACCTCAGTCAGTTTTAAGTATTCAGTCTAGCATTAGAAAGAACAACCTCATTTTATTCCTCTTCACTTCTTCCACCAAAATCCAATTTTTTAAAGAAGAAGCTTTTGTGTCCTACTTCTCTTAAATCTCTCATTAGAGGATGGTATCAAAATACATATTTATATGTTATGTTCAACATAGATTGATAGAGTATTATTAATTTTAAAGCTAAATCTTTTGTATTTTTTTAATTGCCCATCATCTCTTGTCTCTATCTTCATCATGGAGTCTGACTGTAGTATACATTTGACTTTCAAAGCATACAATTTGCATTTTTAGATTAATATAATGTATTGACTTACCTCATGAAAAATCATAACACATTCACCAATGCTAATGTAATTGGGTTTTGGCTTGTATTGAACCCCATCTGATTCTCCAGTATACTCTTTTGCATCATTGACTATTGATTTAAAGGGGTAAACTGGTGCTTTCACACTTTCCTGTCTACAAATACAGAACTGTAACTTTGAAATTTGCAGCAAGCTACTGCATTTCAATATCACAGGTGTGGAGTACAATAATACCTATTATTGTGTTGTAGCAAATTACAATTTGTTAGTTATATTTTTTCTTGGTGTTAAAGCTTCCTGAATTTCTTTGATTGTCTTTCATAATTCTAACATCTACATTATACTGTGCTACTCAGATAGTTTTACTAATCAGTAGCAAAGTATTAAAACACAAAATAGAATTAATGAAAAGCACAACTGGATGGAAAAAAGGGGTACCTGATCAAGGTGGACATAGACATTTCTTCAAGTTTCTCATTACTGCTGAAATTAAGGTTACCATTTTCCCCTTAGTATTGGAAGAAAAGTCTATTTCTAGAAAGAAATAGCCTATAGAAAAATTGTCTGTAATTACAATCAAAAAGGTTTCAAAGACTTCCTAGGCACTTTTTGTTCTCTCTCTCCACCTCTCTCACTTTTCTCTAATAGACCTAAGAGAAAGTGCCTGAGGTATTTTGCCAGAGCAGAAATGCCTGGTTGGGCTGCAGAGCTGGTCCTTGATACAAAGATCACACCTTAGCAGTGTTCATTCTCCCAGATGTTCCAAGGCATGAATGACTGGAGGCATTCAGCATTCTTCAGTGCTCTGCCCCTGTGCCAGTGTGAGGCAGGTCTGTTTCTGCATAAAGATGAAGAAATAGAAGCAACGAGGCAGGAGTTTAAGGAGGCTAACAAATTCTCATTAATTCTCATGAGAATTCCTTTGAAACCTTTCCGTGAGCTGTTCAAAAGGATTTTTCTGCAGGGCCCACCTTCTATCATCTTCCTTTTCTGTCTGCTAGAATTTCAACAGTTAACTCCCTCAGACACTTAACAGAGTTGAGAGCAGGTCAAAGTTGGGAGTTTTGTTTTTCTCACTTGATTCTTAAAATTGTATAGATATTCTGATACACTGTTGATGTGTTCAGTGCCCTCTCTTGATTTAAGGAAGGATGTAGCCTTCAACTGAATTAAACTTTCACAGGAGGTCCACTGTTATGTTTGAATAGAATGAAAATCAGCTAAGGTGTAGTTCTTGTTTAAAAACCTCCTTGTTTTCTCCCATTCCCATTGTATTCCTATTGCAATTGTACAGTTACCCATACAAAATAATTTTTAAAGTCTTTTAATTGTGAACTTGCAGTAAATGAATTGCCAGCAGACAAGCACAGAAAGCTTCAGAGTTAAAATAATTTTCCATTTAACTTCTAACAAGGTAGGACAGAGCACACATTTCTGTGCAACAAGGTCAAACATGAACAATCTTTGCAGCCTTTCTTCTCCCCTCCTCCAGCTTCCTAATTTATCTGCACACAGGCAAGAAGGTCCAGTTACCATTTGGATGCTGGCACTTCAGTAACAGGAACATGAAACTGAATTCCTCTTGGGCCCTGGGGTATAACTGTCTTCATCTCAAAATAATGTAAGGACTTCCTCACACTTCTGCATCAATATGATGTCATAGAAAGGGAAGAATGTAGGAGAAGGAGGGAGAGTAAAATTGGTAGAGCTGGTCTAGAGGATAGCAGGATGCACAATGATTTTTTGCACAGAAGGAGAAGTAGCTGAGCATTTCTGCCACTCTTAGAAAAGCCTGACTTATTTTAGATAAGTTGTAGAAGGTCTCTCTAGGGTAGAGTGTCTTACAGCCACACTTCTTACTTTTTATTTTTCTGCATGAATAAAGGGGAACCCTAACTCTTTCTTGAAGGACAAATAAGAAAACTAAAATCTTGATTCCTCTTAACTCTGTTATGTATAGAACATGTCTTCTATACATAAATAGTGACACAGCAAAATTCTGGTTTTCAGAACTTCTGAGAGAAATAACAGCAAGAACACCTAAAGTGTGAGGCAACACATGACTATCACCCCTGTGATGTCAGAAGACTGCTCTATTTTTGTTTTGATTGAGATACTGTGGTTTCATAAGATAGAAGAAATATATAAAATATTAGATACATATATATGAAATGAGTTAGTGATGCATTAAATGTGTCATAAATATATTCAGTCCAACTTCCAAATTTAGACTGCTTTCAGGAAGAATGAAGTGGTACAGTTAGATGAGCTTTTTAAGCACAAAATGGACAAGTGCTGCTACAAGTGCCAACATTAGTGTCCTGTATTTGGGGTGTTATCAGAATGCCTAGTTATGTTTAACACATTAAGAATTCATCTAAGAAGCCTACTGAGTTAGAAAAAAGCCTTTTTGAGATCTGTGGAAATGATATTGTAGCCAGCAGTCCTGTACATAAGTGAGTGCTGCAGGCTGTGCCCTGGTTTGGCCATTGAGAAATTGAGAATTGGGGTGGGGAAGCCCAGGAGTGTCCCAGGTCCCATTGCAGCTTTAGTGCAGCCCAGAGCAGCCTCACAATGTCCTGGCCCTTACCTGGCACTGGGTGCCTCTGCACTGACTGACTCTATTGCTGGAGCCAGTTCAGTTAAGGGGGTTTGTGCCTCTGCAGCAGGAGAAACCAGACTGCACCTAGGTCATGGGGTGAACCACTGGACTCACTGTGTGAGTGCTCATGAAGGGCAAAGGAAGTAATGGAGAATTTCTCACTGCAAGAGAAAGTTTGATTTATTAATCCAATTTATCTGTTTCACATCTGATATGGTGATAAATTTGTGATCTCTTCTCCATATTGTTACATGAAACTGTTCAGCAAAACAGTGCTCTGTGTTGCTGGCCTGGAAGGCAAGACCTGTACCTTTTTTGCTCATAGGCTGATTTCATTTGTGTGGTAGTTTGTGTTTTTTTTGGTTTGAAGTCTGTTTTTCTCAGTGTTTCTTTTGGTCTTATTTTTAAGATCATGAAGAACTCTGTGGCACCAGTTATGGATCTTTTTGTCTAAATGGAGGGATTTGTTATATGATTCCTACTGTATCCAGTCCATTCTGCAGGTCAGTGAAACTGAAGTTTGTGTGTCTAAGTATTGGACAGTAGCTGTCTAAAGACTGTTTCTCCATTTTCCTTCTTTAAGGAATCGCTTCTAAATACCAATGACCTATTACTTACCTAGTTTACAGAGACATGGTGATATGAGAAAAAGAAATGTGTATACTTGCTTGGCAGGTGGAACAAGATTCAGTTATATGCATTCAGGATTATATCTATAATTAGAGCCATATTTCCTTATTACAATACAGAAAGAACAAAATAGCCTTTGCCTCATGGAATATAGACTGTGGGAAAGGCATTCAGAAAGGCAAAGTACAGTTTTTCTTACAAGTTAATCACATTGCAAAAATTTTTATAATATAAAATGGCCTGACCTGATCAAAATGCAGAGACACAAAAAATAATATAATCTTTTAAGAGGGGAAAAAAGAATGTAATTCAAGACTTACTGTGTTCTTCGAATCATGCTGAAATACTCAAAGAGCAGCTTTATAGTGACAGCCAAAGACTACTTGATAAAGAAACATCAAGGCAGCAAACAGAGATACTTCTCACAGCACTCCATAACAGAACCATTCTTCCTGCTGAAGCCCACGTAGCAAGCTGGAAAAGATGCATTTCCTGGTTTTGCATGTGGATACATGTCCTGCATAAATACTGCCCTATCTTTTTATTCTCTGGTTTAACAAGACATAAGATGCTAAATAAAACCGTCACTTTTCAGAGTCCTGCATTGACTAATTCTGAGTTATTCATCAAAATAAATTATGGTTGATTTAATGGCTTTGCTTAACAAAAAATAGGCATTCAGACAAATATTAGATACACTTAAGGATATTATCTTTTTTCTTCTATGGCAACTTTTGTTCCCTCTTCTGTCTTGAGCTATAACTAATGATAACTGGATAAAACAGTTGAAGAAGCAAACAACATCTTTTCCCAAATGCTTAACTAAAATATTACTTTCTTTTGTTTGGGACAGTTCAATCTAAATACTTAAATTCAAGCATGTAAACTCATTTACTTAGGGAGAAAAGAGGCAATTTTGTGGTAAATGCTCACTGAAAATATACACAGCATATCACTGTCATTGTTCAGTGTCACAATGAATCAGATCCAGAAGTGAGATTAAAGCTCTGAAGTGCTGTCTGATGATTTATTCTATGTGCTAAACCTTGCAAGCTTATGCAATATAAAATGAATTCTACACAAAAAAAAAAAATAAAACATTTTGAAATACATATGTTTTTTTTCCTAGAAGGAATCCTGTATTATTGTACATAAATGAAAAATGCATGGTTAAACTGAAGAGCAGCTGCTACACAATTTCAAAGCACCCTCTCAACTACTACTGGACTGTGTAACAAGGAATATGTATTCAATGCAATAACTATAAATATGAAGTAACAAATACTCAGAAAAATTCATTCTTCAGGAGCACAAACCAGTCAGCATAGATAATTTCCACCTTAACAGCTCCAAATGAAGTAATTTTCAATTCAGGTACTTTAGGATTTTATAATCTGCTGAAACAGAAAAGTAACATCTTAAGAGCATTTTTGTTATATTCAGGCAACCTTATTGCATTTAAGTTATCAACTATTTTTTTCTGTATCTAGTGGTTGATTATGAAGTTAGATGCGTTTAAATAGCAGCATTCTATTTAAGCACATCCTCATTCTAAGCATGTTCCTTAATCAGTCAGAGAAGGCTAATTATAGATGAGAAAGGTTTTGTTTACACACAGATATCTTAGTAATCAGCAGTGATGTGAATAGAAACAACAGAAAAAATGCATCACTATTCAGCAGAATTCAGAAAATATTTGGTGCTTTGGAACTTCATGACTGCATCGTCACACAGTTGCGCAGTTTCTTTGATTAAGGTTTCTGCCAAATCCCACCCAAAGCTCCCCAGTGCTCTCAAATGGTCATGTCCTACTGAAAGGAAACTCAAAGCACTTTTAGACTCAAGGGCTGAATGATTGTTAATTAAAAGGAGGAGATGGAGAAAGAACAGACTAGCAAACTGTAAAACTACCTTAAAACACATGTGCCTTGACATGGTGCTTGGTAGCACATTTGTGTTGTGCTCAGCAGAGTTAGTCCAGATCACCCTGTGCAACATCATTGGAAGTAACTTCACCATGTGACTAAGAAAAATGCATCATTCTTTAGAAAGATGTGCTTTGTAGCATGCTAAAAATGAAGAGCTGCTGTTTACCTTTGGAATTTCAGGGGGTTTTTATCAATCACAAATAGATACATACAAGGCAGAGATTTAATATCTGTTGAACATTAATTGACCCCCTCCATGTGCAACAGTAGCAGATTTTAAACACAGCTGATGTGTTAAAACATGAGGTTGCTCAGCTGCCATCTTCCCTCACTACTTTCCCCACAAAGAGTTCATGTTCTCAGCAGTAAAAGGCACACCTGTAACCATAAACCAGATGAGCTTCAAACCCAGGAACACTCAAATGAACTAAATAAACAGGCAGCAGGACAGAGGAGGATGGAAAAGCAGCTGCCTCAGGTGCATCATAAAACACAAGGCAGAAAGCTGTTTGCCTCAGCACCTGATGCACAGCTGTCCCATAATCACCAATTGATGCACTGCAGAATTAAGTGAAGATTTTGGTTTCTGAGGGGAAGCTCTGATACTCCCATTTTTTTCTTATACTTGGCAGATTTCTGAGAGCATTCTTTCTGTATTTCAAACAAAATACAGATGGTATAAGACAACATGCACAGAGCTCTGCTTCAGAGGGCAGTACACACAGAAATTAACAGTGAATGCTCTCATTTTGGGACAGGGATCCTACTCTGCCCAGAGCTAAGAACTGCAAGAGACACAGGCAGGCCTTGCAAATCTCCTCCCTGAAATGCCTGTGCATCTTCAGGGATATCTCTTCCTTTTTCCCATCCTTTGCTTCCATCCCAATGGAATCTCTCCTCCACCTTTCCCACAGTAATTCCCCTTTCAGACATCCCCACAAGTCACACACTTGCTGTGCTTTCAGCCTTCAGAATATACACCCTACAAGTTGCCAGGGAACTTCCCAGTCATCTGAGCTTTTCTTCTTTCTCTGCCTCCAAAAATACACTTTAATGTACCTCAGGTTCTTTTGAAAACAAACTGACCAATTAGTATTTTTCAGTTCTGCTTTTGTCTTGGAAGGTAGGAATGAAAGTTAGAATACACACTAAAAGTATAGCTAAAAAGAGTCAGTAATTAGGATTTCTTTTTAATGGGACATAAGATATAAAATGCAACACTCTCTTATGTGTTTGAAAACTCTTACCAATCCAAATTAATATAACTGCCAGATAGGGAAACCTTCCCATATAAACACATAGCTAAGGGAGGGGAGATTAAGCCTTTCTTTTAGAGAAGAATAACCCATTCTTTCAACTTCTCTCCAGTAGGAGCATTTGATTTTACTCTCAGTGTCTAGAGAGTAACAGTTTTGAAACTTCTCTAAATGCAAAGCTTTTTTAAAGAGTTGCTTAGTTGTCCAATTAACTTTGCCACTGCTTATTCACTTTGGCTCTAAATTATTTTCATACTTACTAGATGTTCTTAGACTGTATGTATTAGGACAACTTTTAGGAGTCAGCTACAGACTGAAGATTATGTTGATTTTGAAGTTATCAGCCATGTAATCTGAATTGCATTGACAAGCAGATAATTTCTTATCTTTTTCTGCTCAGAGCTTTGTATTTACATGGAAATAGTTTTTATACCAATAAGTATCCAAAATTTTTCTGACTAAAGGAAGACTAAAAGTAAAGTCAACACCCTGACAGTATAATGCAAAGCAGTGAGAATCTGCATATTTGACTGAAATTCTACTTCCTGCTTTTACAGTCTGTTAGATACTTCCTTATGATGCCCACCTTAGAGTCAGGTAAAGAAAGAAACTTCACCTTCTTGCTAAATCCCAGTGCCATGGGATCACTGCAGTGTCCAACAAGCAGCATCTGAAAGCAGTGATGCCCCTGTTACTGCAAGGCTGTTATGCTTTAGTTACTAATCAGATTGTAAAGGATCAATGTAATTGCACACCTGCTGGTCATCTCCTGACATCTTATCCAATGCAGTGCATTTTCTTTCACCTTGCATTGATGCTGATGTGATTAGTACCCTGTGCTGAAAGATTCTATGGATTTCTTTCCATATGCTGGTGTTTTGTCTGGAGCTCCTATAGGAAATTTGTATACAACATTTAAGGCTGGTTTATCTCATCTGACATGAGGTGTGGGTGTGTGTGCACGTGTGTGCAGCCATCTAGGAGAGCAGAAATCTGGATGCCAGCTGAAAATGGGAGGTTTTAGTCACAGATTTTCCTCAAACATTGAACTCTGCTGTCTTTCAACTCTGAATTAGAAATTCAATTTTCTTAGAGGGGGAAAGACCTTTTTTCCATTTTAAAAATCAGCTCTGGAATGCTGCATAGCAGGGCCATTGAAAGGGCCATGTGCAGCAGCAGCAGCAGCAGGTTAACAGCCTGCAGGTGACACAAACACAGTGAGTGCAACTCCCCCTTGCTACAGCCTGCCCCAGGCTCCTCTGGGGTTTGCCCCAACTCATTCAGGTGCAGGTGCAGCAGTGCCTGTCGTGTCAACAGCTGCTCTTAACTGGTGTGCTGCTTTGGGCATCCTTATAAACAGGACAGAGCTGCCCCTGGCTTTTGAGGTGTGCACAGTAAGACTGAGGCTGCACAGACATCATCCTTCTGGGTTATGTTCACAGCCCACATGCTGCTTAGAGACTGTTTCTGTCTTGCTTGCAGTCACTGCATGTGTAACTCCTCTGAAATTATTGGAGATTTCCCAGTGCAACAGGATAAGCAGGTCTGAGAGAATTCCACTGCTAATTACTGAAGTCTGCTTAGTTTCTTTCTCACCTATTTTAGCAAAGGACTTGCAGAAGAAACCTTTCCTGGTTGTCTTAAAGCATCAGTTGCTTCTATCTTTAACATAGGCCTTTACCTGTTTGTACATCAGGAAAGGTGACTTCATAAAAGCTTGGTCAAACCAATATTTGAACATCTGGATTTTCAGAAATGCCATAACTGTAGCACAGCTTGGTCACATTAGCTATAATTTTATTATTAAAATGTAACCCAAAACCACTTCATCTTAATTTTCCTGTTTCTATGAAAACCCACATAATTTTTAGGTTATATGACAGCATTTTCTAGTAGCATGGAATAACTTCCAGCAAGTTTAGAGAAAGTGGATGGGTAGTTTGGTAATCCCTAATGCATTGCTCACAGTTAAACAGACACTGGCAAACCAGCTAGTCATATTTCTACAACTTGGTTTTGTTACAACCACGCAGAATTAAAAGGTTCAGCATCTAGGATGTCTTAAGTTTGGCATGTGCTTCTTTAGTATAGGCTTTTTTCTTCTTCCTATAACCTTGCATTCATATCACTATAGTTTTCCCCTTGCCATCTTAGGCCTTCAAGCTCTTTTCCCTCTTAAAGACTTGTGACTACCTTAAGCATCTGGCTCTGTTTTCTGTTTTGTAGGAAGTGCTGTGATCTCAGTGACCCTTTTGCTGTGCTGTCAACACATTCCCAATTCTTTTCCTCCTGTCTTTGCAGCACATGAATACAGCTCCCATGCACTGTTCACACCAACTCCCTCTCCTGCATCACAGCAGTTCAGTAACCCTTACCCTTTACCCTGATCCTCTCTCTGTGCAGCTCTCTGCAGCTGTGACTGTCTTGTCTTCCTCCTGCTATATTCTGCTCTTTAGGCTACTGACTACTCCCTTTACACTTTAGAACTTTTCCATGAGCCTTAATTTGATGCCAAACCTATTTTTTTTCTTCCGGTATCATTTTAGCCTTGCATTATTCTCCAGTTTTCATTGCTATTCAAGAATACTCCTATGAATTTCTTATTCCATTTTCTTTCCCTGCTACTCTATTCAGCTCTCCAAAGCATTTCTCTCTCACTTGCTAGAGAACAATGCCCCACTCAAACCACACTTCTATTCTTAAAGTATTCTACAGTATTTCAGAAATAGGCCACTGAAAAGCCACTACACTTAGAATAAATATCTGGAACATTATCTCAAGCAATCAGAGCAGTCTGCCTACCCTTGCTTCTCCCAGCAGTGAAACATCATGACTTTGAAAAGCCTCAGATTGTCCTTAGTAAATGCTGTCTGTTTGATCAGTTGCAGAGCTTTAATATATGATGATAATTAGATGTCTTTTTTTAGTGCCTAAATCTTCTATTATACTTCCAAAGACAAAGAATTAAAATAAAAGGGTAGTAACTCTCTGTGCAGTGGTTGAGGCCAGCAGTACTGAAATACTGGTCCATAACCTACAGAAAGTGTAGTGGGAGTCACATCAGGCATCATGTCAGAAAACTCACAGGGATCCTTTGGTCTTAGTTAGATATGCTAAACATTCTTCTTTTTTGGCAGTTCCTCCCCTCTCCACCTTCTTACCCCTCATCTGAAATTATACCTTGCAGCTGCCAATGGCAGTTGAGAACTTCAAGTATGTTGCAGAGTTTAGCCCATTTTTCTCAGCTGGAGTCTGAAATTGCTTATGTCACAGATTATTATGACTTCAGTGCCAGAAATAGCAAGAAGGAGCAAGATCTTTAGTAATACAAATAGAGAGAAGCAAATTTACATATATTAAAAATACACACAGAATCTAGATATTGAAAGAAGTGCTTCCCATTTTCTGTAATGAAATCAATTCCTTAAAAAAACTTAACAGAATAAGTGCAAAATACATAATAAATTAAGATTAGTTTAACTTCAACCTACCTATTTTTGGCTGAATATTAATTACTAAGCCATTAATTTTATTTATTTTTACTTAAATATCATACCATTTTACCATGGTAAAATACCATATTTGTTTTAATCCTTTCTTCAGGAGAGGTTTTCAGAAGCTCAACACATAAAATAAGCAGAGTAGAGAAGACTTCTACGTAGGTCTGTCCAAGAGGGGGTTATTCACCAAGCATGTAGCATGTTCTGGCATGAATTATTACACTGCATCAACTATTTCTGCAGTTTAAGCTGTACTGTGCCTCAATGAATTCTCATTTCCTTGATCTCTTTAGCTGACACTACTATTTTCAACAAAGGAAGCCAGAAAGGTACCTGAAACAGGGAAAAGCAAGCATGACTACTGTGTGAACAGTTAACACTAAAGAAGTAGGCTTAATTAATTAAATCTGTCAGTGATGAGTACATGAAACTTAATATATAAAAGCAGGATGGATCAGAATGTCAACTTGATGCCCAACATGCCTAAGTCCCTTTGTTCCAGAAATACAAGGTGAGAGGAAATTCTGTAAGAAAACTTGCTGTGAAGCAAATATAACCTTTGAATTGAGTCATAACAAGTTCTCTAGCCAGAAGAAGCCTTTTGTGCTTTTCATTGATGATGACAAGCTACCATCTAATCCAAATACAACTTGGTTTCCCAGGTGTATTGAGAATTACACAGGAGCTCGTTGTGAGGAAGTTTTGCTGCCCAGCATCAAATCCCAAACAAAAGGTGACCTGTTTGCAGCTTTCTTGGCTTCCCTTCTTCTTCTAGGAGTTCTTGTAATTGGAGCATTCTACTTCCTTTGCAGGTAAAAGTGATTCATAAGGCTGAAGCTATTCAATCAAGTAGAAATGTCTTCTGGTAATCATGTACTAATTATTTGAATGTAAAAGTATGTAATGAATTATCCATAAGGTTGTATGGTTATTCAGCATAATGAATGGGGATGTCTCAACTTGTTGCTTGTAATATTTACTTCCTGGCTTGAAGTTTTCTCATTTCTAAGCTCTTACTTACAGCTGCTTTGTAAAAAACACCCATAATACACCCCTATCTGAGATTCTGCAGTCCATCTAGAGTTAGTGCTAACATTTTAAAACATTAGTCTGCCTTCTGTTGTCCAAAGACGGAGAAGTAGTGGTAAATTAACAAAGGATCAGAAACTGTTCCTACTGAATTGGTAACTGAAGCAGCTGGTGCCACTAGCTCCTAATTCTTCTACCACTCCCAGTCTAAAAAGGAAAAATACTAAGGAAAGAATGACATTGAAGAATACTTCCAGGTAGATGTTTACTAGCATTTAGGACAACTCAGAGAGCTTACTAATCTGTCCAGGCATGATCCAGGTTTGAGTAGAAGGCTAACATCAGTGCCAGACAGCAAGTGCTGCAGGGTTGGTTTTAGTAGCATTTTAGGTATATTAGGACTTGATTTACTGGGATTGAGGCCACTATTTGATGCTGTACATATATCAACAAACCCAAACTAACTTATCATCTTCACTTGCAATGCCCTCTCTATTTTGCACCTGTGCAATGCACTTGTGTCCCCTCTTTATTTTTAGAGTACAGCACTTTTTGTAAGAACTCATTTTGCCATATACCAATAATATGTGTTTATGCATCTCTGTGTCTCTCTACAAGGCAACTTACAGCCCCTGTAATTCTTTACCATCACAGACTTGCAGAATCTTTTCTTTCCTCCTATACTGCATTTCTCCTAGGTTATGATAACCAAAGGTTCTTGCAATTCTGTTCTTTGTGCTCCCATGGTCACATTGCCAAATCAACTTTTCTGATCTGTGCTTTCAATGAGCGACCTTTGGAATAGCTGGTCTAGTTTTACCTCAGCTGCTGTCATGGAAACCCACTGAATGCCAGCTTCTCCCACAGCTGAATGTATTTAGAAGAGATAGAGAGCATTTGATAAAACAGTTGGTATAAAAAAATCCCTTGTTGTAAAGGATACCCCCCACATTAGCAATTTTAATTTAATTAATTTTGCTTAGCCATGGAATGCCACAGCAGTTGTTTGCTAAAAAATATTTGCAAATTACTATAAACTTATTAGAACAAAATACAGCTTAAACTAACTTAAGAAAAATACATTCAAGTCTCATAGAGATACAGACAGTATTTCTTTAGAAGTAAAATTGTCTCTGAGAAAAGGAAAAAAAAATCTTCAGAGAGTAATGTGTTAAAAGATCCCTTTTCTTTCACATACAGTAAAATTAGGGGAAAGCTGGAGACAATCTATTGAGTTTTATGGTCCAAATACAGAAGCTTGGAGTGATAGCAATGACAGGTCTGTGAAAATTCTTTTATTAGATAGTTAGAACATCAACTTCTCTTTACTCACGCTTTACCTGACTGGCAGAACAAGTAGTAGTGCCTCTTTATTAGCAAAATAAAAAGGGCAACAACTCAGTTATAACACAGTTGTCCTTGAACTCCATCTTACACACCAGACTAATGTGGGAAATCTCATAAAACCATTATGAACCTCTTTAGTACAGATTAAAGAACCTAACTGGCTAAAATTTTCTTACCTTTACACTTCAGAGGCTGATGTAGGATGGTCATCTGCAAGAGAACTCATCTATAAATGAAACACTTTACATCTCTAAGTCCTTATCTCTTGGCTGAAGCAACCAACACATGAGGAGTCTCAAGTGGATACTTTAATGTACTCCCCTCTTTTCAGCTGAGTGAATGAGCATTATTGCTAAGAGCTGCCATTAATCCCCACTTTTTTCTCAAACTTCATCTATCACCTCTACCTTAGGAGAGGGTGGAGGCTTATAAGGGTTATGAGAGTTTGCATCACCTTTGACTTGGTCTACTGACAGCATATTAGTTTTAACATGTAACATTTTAAACATGTTAAGTTTAAAATGCTAACAGACATACTGTGCTAAAGTTTCCACTGCTCCACTTCATTAACAAAGACATTTGATCCACAGTCAGAGAGCAGAAAGGCTTTTTCCTGATACCGTGTTAGTGAGCATTGCCATGGCTCTTCCAGCAGAGGGTTCTAGTGGGGTTTTAGTATGAACAGTAATGTAATCTGGAGGGGTGCAGAAGAGGAGATACTAACTGAAGTTCAGGACAAGGAAACTGAATTCCTAAAATTATACATCAAATCGTTTGGAATATAGAACTCAGTGCTCAGTTTTCTCTATTTTCTTGTCTGTATCACCGTACCTCCCTCCTTTCCAAGTTTTCTTTCTCTCAGGCTGTTTGGGGCAGATTTGAGGACCAAGCATGTGCAAGTGCATTTCATGCTCCCTAGAAACAAATCCATTCAACA
The DNA here is from genome assembly GCF_012460135.2 of Molothrus ater. Classification (NCBI taxonomy): domain Eukaryota; kingdom Metazoa; phylum Chordata; class Aves; order Passeriformes; family Icteridae; genus Molothrus; species Molothrus ater. Next base: position 4,605,303 of record NC_050490.2, read on the forward strand.
TACAAGGGTGGAGGTTGTGTCTGTTATAAAACTAAATCATAACTTACAGTGAAAGTAATCCATGAAAGAGTAGCGCTGCACATGAAAGCTCTGGCTGAACAGTGGGAAATAATTCTCCTTTTGCATTTAACTGAGTCATCACATTTTTATCAGCTGATGATTTATTTTTTCCAGTCTGCAGAGCACATGGAGGCAGGGCAAACTCAGATCTAGCTGCTCTCCATCTTGAAACAACCCCCCAGCCTCTCCAACAAGCAGTGCTGATAAAGCCTGTCCTTCTGACATGGGCAAAACAGGGAAGTGTACAAAAACCCCTGCTATTATTACACTGCTACTGAGGAACAAATGGCATATTCTGCTTCCAGCAATTCACCTATCACACCAGGTCCATCTGGTCTTCTTCCTCCAGAAACATATTTTGCCAGGGTTACTGGAAGAAGAATAAGAAAGGTGATGAGAAGAGATGCCACATAAGCCAGCTTTTCTTTAAAAGCTTAGATAAGCCTAAATGCCACACATATAGCTCAGAGGAATAGAGCAAACCCTAGGAAAAACCAAAATAAATCTGCAATTAATTTCTCTATTTCACTGTGAGTGCATGCTAAAATGCCAAATGACCTGTAAAGTAAGTGTAATATTGATGAACAAGAACTGAGCCAGCCAAAACAACAGGGTCTAGGAACAAAGCCATTTAAGCTGTCCAAGACAACAGACTTTGTGGAGGAGTTCCATCACCACAGGACACAAACTGGACACAACAGAGAATAGCTCATGACTCTTCTCAAGAGAGCAGATGTCTGATTACTATTAAAAGAAAGGGAACTAGACAGCAAATGATCAGCTCCATTTACAAGATTTGCTTCTCTTCAACAAAGTGTGGAAAATTTCACATCATTTCCAAACACTATGAGAATTAATAAATAATTGTGTGCTATTTACCAATTTTTTAAATAAAGACCTAAGAAATCAGACAGTTCCCTTCAGGAGGGAAGCCATGTAATTCCAAAGGCTGTACTGCCCTCTGATCTCTGTTCTTCTCCCTCAAACACATGATTCTCAAAAGCAATGAGTTAATTAGAAAGTAATTGGAGAAAATCCATGACTCTTTTTCCAATGGAAAAATCATTCTATTAATTTGTCTCTTCCCTGATAACATTTTTCCCTCTGTGTGTATTTCTCTCTCTCTCTCTCTGTTGTTTCCTTTTTGTTTTTTATGGTCAGGAAAGTTTCTATTCCAAGGACAAGTTCTTCAGAGTGTGGCGCCAACCTAGCTGAAACTACAAGCAGCAATGGCTGCAACAGTGAGTACAGTTTAAAATTAAATGACTGGACTCCACAAGGCAAGTGGGGGAGGAAGTTTTTGTTATTAAAAGTCACATGTTTTATTTTTCAGAAATAACAACAGCCTAAAGCATTAGAGTGGAAGAATGGTGGAGAAAGAACATGCAGAGCAACCCTAAGAATCTTAAATTGTAGAGGGTGACATGATAAGCAAGATGAGAGAAGAAAGTTGACTGAAACAGGAGGCTGACATATTGGAGAAGACATCTAAGACTTAAACAGTTGCACTTAATGGAGTTTCTATGTACTTTTAAAACTGTCAATTATACAGAAATCACTATAATTTATGTTTGAATTCTGTGAGGTTTTTTATGCTTTTCAATAATGCACAGCTAGATGCATGAGATAATCTTGGGTTTTACTACATGGGAAATAAATAAAGTACAATTTTTTTTTCACTGCACAGAGAATATGAGATATCACAGGATTTTAGTGTGAGGTGATATGAATTTTTGATAGGGCTTTTTCATTTTTCACAGGATTTCCCCAGAGGAGCTGAAGCCTATCTTGATTCAATAGTTTCAAAATTGATATTTGTGATACATGTCCAGAATTTGGCTTGTTTCAGATACCCTTACCAGATGTAGGGGGAAAAACCCCACCTTTCTCCCAGCTAATACTTACTTTTCTTTTTTTATTTTTTTTTTTCCTTTATTGTAACACAACATCAGCACGAGGTACCATTGGTAGTTTATTGCCCAGGTTCCTGGCACACTATTTGAATTAGAATTAAAGGGAAATATTAAGAAAAGAGATTGGTAACGGTTAAAAATTTTTAGGCAGAGTTTGGTGTACATTCCTAATATTAAGCAAGACTAACATCAATCTTCCTTGATGGTTTTTAATTTTGTCTGGCTTTCTTCTGAAAATATCACTACTGAGGGAAATTTAAATTTTACCTTGAATATTCCAGCTGACATTTCAGATAGCAGAAATCAGAATTTCGTTTGGCAGGTCAATTTCTGACACAAAATATTATTGAGACAGGTATCTTGGCTGAACAAAATGCTGCCCTCTCCAAAGATTTTCTTTTATTCACATAAGCATCTGTTGATCACACTAATATATTGTATACCACATTTTGGTCCCTTACAGGATTCTCTTACTCAGACAAAAAGAGGCCATCTGCCATGGTCCATGTCTTTTCTTTTTGCCTTCAAAACACAAAGAGAATGTCTGGTTAGTCAGAGGCATAGAAAATGTGAACTGAACAGAACTGGTTTTATTTTCAACTTATTTCTAGCACTGGAGGCAGAAACCAGCAAAAAATCAGGTATGTTCCCATAATGGCACATTACCAAGCAGGTCATTATATGGGATTTATAAGGTTGTATTGAAGGGAAGATTAGCTGAGAAAATTCATTAATTGAAAGGAGAGAAGATTCAGAACAGATTTCTTATCTCTGAAAGAAACAATCTGAAGATGTATAAAACCATAGGTGTAGAGAAAATCTTTTGAGTAGTCCTGCTATTTACATTTGCCTCAATAGCTGAATACTCATTTAAGTAACTTTACCCACTTTAAAACCTCATGCTTGCTTCTTTGAAGAGACAGAAGTATAAATTTTGACACTGCAAAACTTTCTATCAATTATCTCTGCCTTTTGGTACATGCATTTTGTAAGTAAATATATTTGGGGTTCTCTCAGGGGTTGTTGTGGTTGAAGAGCAAATAACAGCATGGAGGCAAAATGAATCTGGATAGCAAAACACTTTAATCACAGATGTTGCAATTTTATCACTTAGACCATTTCCCTGTCACATGGAAGGCATGATGTGGCCTGGGACAGTCATTCTAGTGGTTCCAGCTATGTGCATGGCTCCAGGGTATTCATCTCCACACTTCTGATGCTGGAGACAAGGATTCCTGGATTCTGATGCAGAGCCCCCCACCCTGCACCCCCTTTTCTGCACTAGGTTTATCTCTGAAGCTTCCTCAGCTACAGGACCTGCTGAGTGTCCTCTGCAGACCACTCTGTGCTTCTGGTTTAGCTGTGCCACTGTCTGAGCTCAGCATCAACTTCTCTGACCTTCTGGCAGAGTCTTTATTGAGGACACGTGGTTGATCACCCTTCAACTGCTCTAACAGAGCACCCAGTTAACCCTCCCAGGCTGCTCAGCATGGCTGCAGCACCAGGAATCCTATCTGCATCACAGAAATGAAACATTTCCTTTCTGTCCCGTTAAACATGAACCTTAGGCACACACAAAGGGCCAAATGTGACATTCTGGTTATACTGAAATAACACAGTCACCTCCCAGCAAGGGGCTTCTCTGAAAATTGAACCACACTCTATTTCCAGATACATTTCCCTCTAAATGAACTGAATGTTGTCCACGTCACACCCACACTTACTAATCTTCCATCCACAGGTGGCCACTGGGAGTTCACAGCTCATTCTATCTTCTAATTAAAAAAACCCATCATCAATCAGTACAGCCATGGGGAAGTGCTGCCTGTGCTCAGCTGACACAACAGTTAATGCTCAGGACAGATACACCCCTACTAAAGCTTGCTAGGCCAAGTGCAGGAAAAGTTTTAACTAGACATGGAATAAAGCTGGTAACTGAAGTTTTCCTTGGTACATTTAAAGCAAAACTTGTTACTTTGTTGTACAACATACAGGTATTTTCTTTTTACTACACTGAAAATGGGCCAGCTGCTTGATTTAGCACTTAGAAATCTGGTGATATGGTGCAAAATTGATCTTATTTTCTTGTCATTCTATTACTACATGAAAATAAAAGGGAGGAAAGAATTTAAAAAGCAGCAAATATATTACTAGCTATACTGAGACTATGCTGAATTTACTTACTTGGTACTGCATGCCAGCTGCAGCAATCAAAACAGGTCACTGATGTAAAAGCATGGGAAAAACATGCAGAAGCACAAGTCTTACTTAAAGTCTCTATATAAATATAATATAGCCAGATCTTGTGTGTCCCACAATTCCAAATTTAAGAGCAAAAAACTTCCTGTAGAAATTCAAAGATAGATAGACTTATTCTAAGCACTCTGGATTTAACAGATTGTAATCACACTACAGGAGAAGAGGCAACCACTATATTCTGAGCCACAGAGTTGAGCAACTGCAATTCAGTTCAAGGTGGTGAGCCCAGCTGAACTCTTAGCTGGACAACATCTTTAAATAAAAGATTTTTCTCTAAGAATAGAAGGCAAGTTACTTAGACATACTTCTACCTTTACTTAACAAGTACTTTGTTTACTTTTCTCTAAAGATTTTCATTGATTTTATCTAGTAAAACTTCAGTTTTGTAAATAGGACTCTGGGAAAGTTCTGCATCTCTCTAGAAATAAAATCCAGGAAATGGTAGATTAAATGCATCAGTAGTTTTTCTAGAGTGCTTTATATGCATAAATAGAGCACATCAAAGTAGTTTCTTTCTACATTTGGGTTTGGGTTTGCCACTGACACTAAACTGGGAGGAGCTGTCAACTCTCTAAAGGACAGAGGCCCTGCAGAGACATTGACAAAGAGCAATCACCAACCACATGAAATGTAACAGTGGCAAGTGCTGGATTCTGCACCTGGACAGGGCAGCCCTGGTTGTGTGTATGGAATGGGGAGCAGGAGGGTGGAGGGCAGCTCTGGGAGGGGAGCTGGGGTCAGTGGCAAGCTGGCTCTGAGCCAGCCGTGCCCTGGCACCCAGGAGGGCCAATCATGTCCTGGGGCATCAGGCCCAGCACCGCCAGCCAGGCCAGGGAGGGACTGTCCTGCTCTGGGGCAGTCTCCAGTGCTGGGGCAGTTCTGGGCACCGCTGTATAAAAAAGGCATCAAGTTTAGAGGGGTCCAGAGGAATGCCAGGAGGAAGTGAAGGATCTGGAGGGGAAGCCTTATGAGGAGGGGCTGAGGACACTTGGTTTGCTCAGCCTGGAGGAAAGGAGACTGAGGGGAGACCTCACTGTGGTCATCAATATCTCTTTACTCTCATGACCAGTGCCAGAACTCGAGGAAGTGGCATGAAGCTGAGTCAGAGAGGTTTAGGTTGGATATCAGGAAAAAGTTTTTCACCCAGCGTGGCTGGACACTGGAACAGGCTCCCCAGGAAAGCAGTCAGAGCACCAAGCCCTGCCTGAGCTCAAGAAGAGTTTGGACAACACTCTCAGGCACTTGGTGGGATTCTTGGGGTGTCCTGTTCAGGGCCATGAGTTGGACTCAACGATCCTGATGGGTCCCTTCCAATTCAGCATATTCTACCATTTGTAGAAACCATTTTCATTTTGGAAGAAAGAGGCTTTCTTCAAATGCAGAATTCCATCAAATATAATTTCCTGCAATTCTGATGTGTACAGGGGATTACAAAAAATGCAAGGCTTTCTCACAGATATTACAGTAAACTCTATTGCAACTACAAGACTCAATAACATTACCAAAATGATGTTTATGTTTTGGAAGGGGCTTTGACTGCAAGATGTCCATTCTTCCAGACTTCTCAGCTCTCTGGAATGAAACAAACAGCTCACTGAAGCATTAAACCTTACTTATGCTTGGTTTGCTTTAGTTGAACCAAGGTGAATAAGAGTCATAACAGTAGTATAACCATGAAGCAGGTCATCCTTTATGTCATTACATTCTCTTAACACGAAATTCCCAGTAACTATTCGATCACATCCTATTTCCCCATGTCCGAAAAAGCCAAAGAGGGGCACATTTGGAAAGAACTTCCTAAATGCATCTGCTTCCATATTCCTTTTGGTTTTGTAATGCCGATATCCTCTGCCGACGCAGGCAAACATGAAGCCAATGGTGTTGTGCTCGGGGATGTTCGCTGCTTTGAGACGCTGCATGGCTGCTTCTGCTGTCCTCTCATCAGCCACATCCTGGTCTAGCAGGACAGTGGCACTCTGGATCTGGGGGCCGCTGAAAGCCAACCCAACCACACCGCAGGCGTCACCAGGCTGGGCGTGGTTACTGAAAGGCAACGGCACCGAGTTAGAGCGTTCTGGGGGAACCACTCCTCAGCAGACTGAACTGCTGCTGCAGCAGCCCTGGGTGCAAAGCAGCTGACATTGCAGTGATTCTGATACCAGCCAAAGTTAAAAAGCAAATCAAAGACTTCATATTTTAGCAATGCTTTTGTGTAGCAACCTTTCACAAAGAAACCTTCCATATCCATTACTAGGTATTGACCATAAACTTGTTTCACTCATTCCAAACTCAGTAGTTTGTGTATGTCACAGCTCTGCAATTCAACTAAAACATCAGTTAAACTTAGGACAAGCAAAGGCACTGAGGACTTATACAGTAAAGCAGGGCAGCAGTCAGTAAACGTTTTGGATTCATGTTGCTTTAAATTGGTTGGCCAGGACACACAGGGTCAAGTAGTTACATACTTAACCTTTATCTGCAGGGACTTTACTTAAGGTCAGCTCTCTTATCTGGGGCAATGGCCCAGACTGATGGCAAATCAGATGCAAGGAACACGTTGATATTAGTATGGACTCCAGACCTGCAGGTGGGACGAGAGGAGCTATGGGCATGGCTCCACAGGACGGAATGCCACGTCCTCCAGCAGCCAGGGCACATCAGGTGAGCTCCTGGGGCACAGCCTTGCTGTGTGTGTGCAGCTACTGCTCCGTGCTGTGAGCCAAACTGAGGCACATACACACACACATGTTCACATCCTGGGCTCTGTCACAACAGGCACTCATTTACCTGCACTCCAGAGATGAAATGCTGACTGCAATAAACACACAAAGGTATCTGAAGCTAGAAATCGCCTTTCTATTGGGTTTCTCCTAGCTGGGTTTGCAGAATCCAAACTGTAACACAGCCATACCAAGCTTCCAGCTTTTCTGGCTACATCACAGTGTAGTAGTTGTGGCATTTTTCCCCTTTAAGAAATTGTTATTTTCCTACTGGTAAAGGGGATTTTCAATATAACTAGAAGGCTATGGATCTGCAATGTTTCTCTCACGTTAAATCTTTTTCATCATTTACCTTGAAAAAAATACCTACGTCTCAGAGGTCAGTGATGTAAAGCTCTCCACTTGTCCTCCAGCCAGGATGATACTTTTCTCATTCAATGGATTGACTATTTGATGAAGAAATCGAGTAGCTCCAGTCTTCCAGGAGTTGTAGCCAAACAGAAGAACAACACGGAGATCTGGGTTATTCTTCAGACCTACAAACAAAAGCCAACACTGATCCCCTTATTTTTAAATCCTGAACTCTGAAGTCCAACCATTCTAGTTTCTCCTCAAATATTACATCACACCTCCCTCTGAACAGCTCCACTTAAAATGTAACTGAAGGAACTGGAAACCGATACTCGGGATAACTTCTCCTTACTGCTCCAGGGACTGGGAGGAGCAGAGATGCACAGTCACCAGCTGGAGCCCCACAGAGGCTCTTGGAGCCAGTGCAGAAGCTGCTGGTTCTACTCAGAACTCCAGTGGCACCTCAGAGAGCAGCATCTCACAAAGAGCCCACATAAAGGAGAGAAAACGACATACCTGCTTCAGCAAACTTGCTTTCATCAAAGACCCTGTTCTTCACGTCTTTAGAAAAATGAAAGGTATGAATTTTCACCCCATCAATTTTGGGAAACAACAGAGCAAACCCAGCTTCACCCTCTTCAATTTCTTGAGGTTGATTGCTGCTTGAACCCATTGGAGTAACTACAGAGACAAAACCAAGAATCTTGTGTTCAGAGATTCTAATACATTCTTTACATGACACAGGCAGAAAGAGGTTGAACAGCTCAGGTGATATTAAACATGATAATCTATTTCCATAACAACTTATCTAACTGAAAACTGTGATTTTTTTGTTAATGTTTTGGAAAGATGAAACGTGTAGGTCCTGCTGGCTATTGATCCCACTGAAGTCAGTTTTGACATGGAGACATGGATATATTTACACATATCTCCCCAGGCACATCAAATAAAAACATTAGGAAAACAAGAACAGTGCAATAGAAGCTTTCCTGTCAACTTCTGCAGGCACACAGACATACTCAAGTTTTTAAGGTATCCAATAAGCATGTGATGACAGTATAAAGCAAAACTGACACAAAAATTGGGAGTGTACTATTAAAATATGGCAGTGACAACAATCAAATACCTTACATATAATGTGGAAAGTGAATTTAAGGTGAGAAACTACAAAAAACCAAATTTCTAATGATAAAAATGAAGCATGAGAAAAATACTGCCATAGGAGGCCGTGAATTTTCCAGTTACTGCATATGCCTCCTGCTAGACCATTACAAACAGGCATGCGTACCAGGATGCCCTCTACAGTTAGTCACAATATGACTGAATGTATCCATAAATCCAAGCAACATTCAATAAGTACATTAAGGTTCCAGGGAAAGCTGCCTGCCCAATTAAATTAACCCTTTTAATGATAACTGCAATACATGAAGTAAGCTCCACGTCACTTAGCAGCAACACTGAACACCTTAAAATTGAAGCCAGTGCTGAACAATGGAGATGACACCTTCAAGCTGACCTCTCAAAACCCACACATTTTGCTCCTACCTACAATCCCTGGGGTGACCAGTCCAAGAACCTGACATCGCTTTGGCAACAACTTTTCAAGTGCGAGAGCTGTTTCTTTACTGTTTCTTTTTCTGGCTGTTAAAATAAGAAGAAACAAAAAAAAAAAAAACCCAAAAAACCATCAGAGAGCAGTAAAAGTGCGTTCTGAGCAAATCCCACAGCCAACCCCGTCCTGTTTAACCAATGCTGCCCATCAGTGGCCGCCCTGGTAACAGCACGCTGGTCTGTGCTGCTCCCTGAGAGCACAGAGCTGCCGGCAGGCAAACACACACAGCGTCCTCCACAGAAGGGAAAGGAACCCATCTGTGCACGTTAACAAAGATCTGTGAGCTGCTCCCTACCTCAAATGCAATACTACGCAGTCACGGTTTCTGCAAAACATTTCCTTTCCACTGAAACCAAACCACAGAGAATTCCCCCTCATCTGACTGTGCTCTGCTTACATCCCAGCGTATCTTTAAATGGAAGTGAGTTAGGTGCAGGCTTTACCTTTCTTTTGCTCGTGACACTCCTCGTGCCCGCTGAAGGTCTCTGCATCAGCGATGTAGAGCACGGTCTGGGGCAGCACGTGCACCTTCTGCAAAGACACGGGTGGAGGAGTACATAAGACAGGGCAGAGTGGAGGGAAACTGGGGGCAGAAACGGAGGAGAAACTGCTCCTGCTCCACCGCCAGCCCACGTCGGTCCCCTCCCCCCTCACCAGGCTCCTGTCAGCCAGCACATAACCTCTCAATAGCCTCAGAAGTGCCCAGAGGAACTTCTGCCGACAGGCAGGAAGCTGACCCAAACCTCACAGAAGCGAGAACAGCTCAGCAGACTGGTCCATGACTCTACTCCTTCTTTTAGCACTGTCTAAACTCCTTGCATTCATGGTTGTTGGCATCTACTGTTCACCAGCGCTGATGCTGGGAAACAGTGTGGAGGCGCTTCTTGTCCCAGTTGGTTTAACACTGATCTGCTGAGGCCTGTCTACTGCGGAAGACCCCGACATGAATCTTTTGTGTAGTGAAGGCCCAGCACCAGGTTAATACTGAAAATAAATCCTGCCAGGCAGATTAATCCTGATGTGTTTACTCAGTGTCTCCCAGCCTAAGAGGGTTAACCTTTTAACAAGATTGTCGCGATGAACAGATGTGTCCTGAACCGCAAATCCTCGGCGTTTTGATCGGTGTATTAACACGCAACATTTGAACTGTCAAAACCACCTACGCCTCCGAACACGTCCCTTTTGCCGGGAGGTTGGAAGAAGCGCGTTCAGCGATTTAAACGAAGGCGCCGAGTCCTCGCCCCTCGCGCCCCCTCAGCCGCCCCTCACCTCGAGCTCGCGGGCCAGCGCGCGCACCAGCGCGTGGTTCTCGGCGGGGCCTGGCTCCAGCGCCGACACCCACGCGATTCGCTGCCGCGTCCGCAGCGTCCGCCGGGCACACTCCCTCCATAGCCGGCATACGCTGCAACACAACACGGACACACCGCGTCGGCCGCACCGCCCCCGCCAACCGGAGCCGGCCGCCGCCCACCCCACGGCCCCAGCCCTTACCAGGCGGCGCGCAGCAGCGCCTTGGTGGGCAGGAAGCCGAGGACACGCTCCACCACCTCGGCGAGGTTGGCGAGGACGTAGCTGCCCTTCGCCGCGGATTCCATGGCCCCGCCGCCTCCCCGGCCCCGCTGCCCTGCGTCACCCGCGCGCCTCCGCACCTGAGGCAACTTCCGGTCAGCGCGAGAGGGCACAAACCCCGATAGTGGCGCCGCCTGGCGGCGGGGAGGACCCGTCCCGCTCTCACCTCCCCCCTTCCCTCGCGCCCCGGGCCCCAGCACGGACACAGCGCTTCGTAAAATGCTTTTTATTCATAAACTTGATGCAAGTTTACAAATTACTGTACATTGCCAAGGAACTCTGCCAGAAGAAATGGAACCCAAACCGAAGCGTGCGCCGCAGGGCGGAGGCCGGGGCCGCCGCAGCCCCGCCGTGCCCGGCCAGCGGCACAGCCCCGGCGCTCGGCCCACGAACAGCGCGCACCGGGCACCGGGAGCGCCGCCAAAGCTCGCCCAGGTCGTTTCTTTCGAGCTAAAAACTGGATCTAGAAGCAAATGCACAAGGACCCGCGGGCGCCTGATAGAGAAAAGAGCACAAGTTCGATAGTCAACTAAAAAAAACCCCATAAAAACATGCTTCTGCACTTCTGAAAGTGCTTAATCCATGGAACACACCCTTCGCTCGGCCCCGAGGAGTGCACAGGCCTAAGGACTAGTACTACAACCAAAATAAGAGTCGATTCTGGTAAGGCAATGGAATTGTGTAAGTACACAGACCCAGACTCATCTCCTAATAAAGAAAGAACAGTTCCCATTAGTCTTTCAATAACAAAACCACCGTCATGACTATGGCAGCATTTCTTATGCCTCTGAATTGGATGACATGTTTTTGTACTTTATTGTAGTTTTTATATAAAAATTTTTCATTCATGGACTTTCATCTCAATTTGTGCCAATCACTTTATAAGTTCATTAGTTTAGAAATGATTGCAACAGCCCGTTAATAAAATGGAACACCTAAAACGGTTTTTAGTATTTTAAATAACTTCAAGCTTCATACTGTGGCTCTTCTTGTTAAGGAGGTTGAGCCAACAAGTAGCAGGAACAGCCCAGCAAGTTCTGACGCCCCAGTGGAAGTGACTAGTTACAAGGTTTTATTGGCACAGCCTTGCTCTGCATAAAAACAAAAAACCAAAACAAAATAAAAAGGAAAAAACCAAACAAAAAAAAATTAAAATAATCTAAACAAAGAGCATCTTTTCCAATAAACAGTTCATATTCTCATACAGCCATGAAAAATGTTTAATGACTTAACATACATGTGTTTTTCCTATATCATTAATTTGGAAAATACTACAAACGCTGTCATTTTAGACCAGAAAAACTACTGTGATTTGCAAGAACTGACATTTCCTAAAACAGTATTAAACAATGTATTAAACTTCTTGGCTTTAAATGAAACAATACAATGCAAGTCTCTGCAGTCTGCATTTTGCAAAAAGTAAGAAATACACAGAAGTGTGTGAACAACTCACTCCTATTGTATGATCTTTAGTAAGTTGATAGCCTGCTGCAGGGAGAGTTTATGCTTTCAAATAAAAAAAGGGAGAAGGGAGGGCGTGGCCCAAATCTGCCTAATCCATAAGAACAAATATGGTAAAGGCCCAAACTGCTCAGTCCAGATGCCTAAGAAGAGCGGAATGGTAAGGCTGTAACTTATACTGTACGTGTCAGTTGACAGATTATCCACTAACTTATCTAATAGCTAAAGTCCTCAGTACAGCTGTTATAGGGGCACTCATAGCTTGAGTCTGTGTTGGAAAACATAAAAAAGAGCTTGTTTTGTTGACATTGGTCCAGGTATACAACAGTCCTCAGCATTAGCCATCTTCTTTTGGAGGAGTGTACCAGCCTGTGGAGAACAGAGACATGTTAGGTACCAACGCTGCTGTGTCCAGACCATCCTACTCTTCACCTGGGAGATGGAACCTGGCTCAGTCCTTCCCTCTTGGGGCAGGCCAAGCTCAGCACGAGCTGAGCACCCTTACTTAGTGCCCTAAATGTGAGTAAGTCAGCAGTGGGAGACAAACCATGTGGCACATTCCAGGATCTGCCCTGGTATTTGGGTGTGCACGCGCAGATTTGTGAACAGCAGCTATCCTGAGCTGGACAAGCTGAACACCAACAAGGGGAAGCTGCTGAAGGAGGAACATTGCTCTAACCAAACTTAACAGAAGAGAGGTAAAATCCCCAAGTCCTCAAGCTACTTAAAACATAGACATACAAAGATGACTGCACTGGGACACTTATATAAATCCCATTTTGTGTAGAGTTAGGCATGCACAAGCAACCAAATGGTTTATCCTACTTCTGCCAATCTTACTGTAGGAATAAGCTCAGAAATGGCCATTGAATAACTGGTCTCCTGACATAATTTGGCAAGTTTAACAGCTGAATCATACCTGATCAGGTGTGCACTGCTTTTTCTAGTAACCTCCAGAGCTCCAATCTAAATTCTCCCAGCCCCTCTTGTAACATTTCCTTTAAATGTGTGTACAGTAACTACAAGGCCTATTTGTGCTGGCCCAGAGAGCAGATAGCAGCTCTAAGCTTAAGACATCCTTCACAGCAGCAGTGAGTACTGTGAATGCTTTGTGTTCAGCTCCTGAGGCAGCACTGATCACTTGTAGCACATACAAGTAAGCAGCCACGCTGGCTTTTGTAGCAAACAAAAAGAGCAAAAGGTTCAGTGAACGGCAAGATCAAAACACTGTAAAACTGGAGATGATGTTCAAGTCATGATCTTTGATCTCCCTCCCAAGAGTACAGGTGTTCTGTCCCGTGTTAGCAGCAGGGAAATTGAGGTGCTCACTGCAGTCACACAAACACTTTCACAATAACATCAATTCCTGGAGGACACTGGGTCCAACCCAGAGCCCTGAACATCACAGAAGTGTAACTGCACTGACTCCCTCATCACAGGACCAGAGTACCAGTTCTGCTGACTACCTTTATGTAACATGTAAGCTACTTAAACCTTCCAAAGCCTCAGGATTCTCATACTGCCACAGTGAATTCAATTATACCTGAAGCACTTGTACACTTGTTTTATGCAGGAGAGAGACTTTAGAGTAAAAAAGCCCACACTGAAACAGGTGTTTCCCTATGCTATTGTACACTTTCCCAGCTAGTACACCTCACTTGGACTTGTTTTCTTCAGTTTCAGGTCTTTTTCCCCACTTTCTCTCTTCATTAATATTCCACATAGGTTCTTGACACATTGAAACAAAATCTTCCAGGGAAAGGGATAAACTCCCAGCAGATACTCTGCCAATATGAAGAGTCCCTAAAGCTACAGTAACAATGAGGTTCCTAAATCGACTGGATAAACATGAAATGCAGCTGCCTCTCAAAAGCAGCAGGAACACACACAACATTCAAGTAAACTGGAAAAGTTGCAATGATCTCAGTCAAGTTCTTTAAGCACTACTGTTTTTCTAGTGCAAGAAAAAAAGAAGAAGAAACATTTCTGGTCTTCCCAAGCCAAAATAAGACACTTTGTCACTTCAAGTTTCTCTGTGGCAAACACCAATTCCCAGGGTGCTGTGCAGACAAGAACAAAGAGGCAAGAATATACATACCATTTTTCTCATGTATTTGTACTAGTGACTTATAGGACTGCTGTGCTCTTGCTAGATTATATTGATTCTGAAAGGAGAAAAAAACTCATATAAAAACCTGCATCTAGACATGCAAGACTCAAAACTAGTTCTAACAAGGAAATTCTACAGTAGACTTAAAAATAAAGTCCATGCACAATGTTAGAACATTCCTGGCTTTCAAGATTCCCTTCTTAGAGCCAGAAATTCCAAATCCTCCCAATTCTAATTGTCCTTCCCTCCCCTCCCTTGCCAATACAAGGATAGCAAAAGCCTACCCTGCCCATCCCAAGGCTTTATCTACCTCATATGCTTGTAATTACATAAAAAATATTTAATTGCCAATAAAATACTTATAGAGTCCCCAGACAATTTGAAATGCATATATATATTTGCAATTCTGTCACTAAGCACCTTCTAAGCAAGCCAGCAAGTAAATGGAAGCCCAGCAGTGATTTGTGTAGTTGAGAACCACAGCACATTTACCTTATTGGCTCCAAACTGTACTCTGGCTTTTCCTTTGACTAAAGTGGCATTGATCTGCATGATGACTGATTCTATTGAGTAGGCACTGCTCCAGCCCTGGAGGAGGAAAGGAATGCTAACATACAACATGTACTCACTTCTTGTACTCACCTTGCAAATCTGTTTTGGAACACATGCTTTGGGATTTTTTTTTTCCTGCATTCCAGATTCAATTACTAATTTTCAGTTAACATTTATTTTCCAAAGAAAATCTGTAGAATTATATACAGTCCTAGTACTAAGAATTCTTAGAAGAATTAAAAGACTGAATTATATTTTCAAAATACAGCAAGACAGGAACAGAAAAATCTCCATCCTTACACCATTGACATATTTTCAGCAATATCACAACAGAAATTACAACTCCTTTTTCCAAGAAGTAGAAAAGACTGATCTCTAATGAAGTCAGCTCAGTAAGTTGTAAGAATTCTGCTCATCTCTGGCATTGCTTTACCTTCCAGAGCTCACAAGAGTTTCTGCCAGAGCCTGCAAGTAAGTTACTTCATTAATTTACTTCTTTTAAAGAGAAAATCACTCTGTCTGCACAAATCATCTATGACTACAATCATCTGTATTCCTCACTTCTCCAGAGCTGACTTTATGCAGTTGAAGAGGCTTCTAGAGAAGAAAACAACTTGTCTTGCTCCCCAGAGCTCGCTCCCCACGCTGCCTTCCTCACAGAGATTCTGAGAGCTCCAAGCTGACCTGCTCACACTGCCTCCTCTTCCTCACATCTCCTGTAAGCTATCCAAGGCAGAAAAGATCCCAAACAAGATCAGCGAGGCAAATCTTGTGGGACTGAGGTTTAATTCCACTATCTTTCCTTTGGAATGTGTAATTTATTCCACACAGGGATTCTTCAACTCAAGAGAGGCACCTATTTTCATTATTTTCAGGCACGTTTTATTACCCAGATAACAGAGCTCATATTCACCTGTTTAGTAAGAAGTTCCATGCATAATGCACCTCCACCTAGGACATACCTAGAAACAAATGTGAAAGAAAATATACTTGCCATCAGCAGTTAGTAAAAAGGTACAAGTGCTCACAGCACTTTAAGCTCTTGCCAGCTTGTTTGTTCAATTCTTTGTTCATAAAGCTGAAATGCCCTTTAAGCAGTAATATATTGTAACTAGTTAGCCATGTCATACCTGGGCAAAGAAAATTAGCATAGTGAGACAAAAAAGCTGTTTGCTAACTAGACTTAGTTTAAACCACTGACTGAGCTACTCTGCAAAACTGCAGAGACCATGGAAAAAGGGAAGTTCCTTTTTATGGCTACTCTACATATACATGGTACAGATGTGTAGCTAAAAGAAAACAACATTCAATTGTGTAAACAAGTTCAACACCATTTCAAACAATGCAGGTGCACTTATAAACAACATGAGATAACCAGATCTTTTCTTGCTCTATGTAAATACCTTTTTTAAATTTCAAAAATACTTTATCTATTGTGCTTACTGGGACTCAGCAGAACACCTGAGCATGACAAAACCTGGACTGAGGGAAGAGAATTTACCACTGCCAAAATGTATTCTCCTCTATGATCAAGACATTTATACCTCATAGATCCATATGACATTCAGAGGGAAATGACCACTGAAAAGCCATCCTTTTTTCATTCTAAAAAGATGTCTGACTACAATCAAATTAGAATCCAATTAATTTTCTGGTGTTTGGGTCTGCCTGTTTAATTTTGAGACAGGGTTCCTGAGGGGGGCTGCTATTTAACTGCACTAACCATTTACTGAGTTAAAGAAGAATACACGACAATTCAAATCACATAAGAACCAGCACCAGCTATCACAGACTGCATTTTCAAAAACAAGTATCATTTCCTGTCACCAGGAGATGCATGAAAGCCTTGGCAGGTGAATTTAATTGTCCCTCCAATGGATATATACAAGTCCAACAGACAGCACTTCAAACATGCTTTAGATGACATTTGGAGCATGTTTTCAATGAAATTTTGTGGTTTTGGATTAGCATTTGAGGGATTTTAAAACAAAAACATTATGGCAGTGCTACCAGCAAGAGAGAGACAGGTAAGACTTTACAGCAAACTTAAGGCAACCCAGGGATCAAGACCCATTCAAAGCACCAACCCAAAGCACCCTACAAGAGGAGAAGGAAGAGCAATGTTAACCCCCCCCAGAGGTCAGTTCTTACACATATGGCAGGCACAGAGTTTTTCAGGTTGTAACATTTTTACCACAAAGCACAATTTCTGCAGGGCAGCTCAAACCTACCCTCCCGTGAGCACAGGAGACACCACTCGCACAAAGGGAGGATCAAAAGGGAAGTTATCCTGGGAAGAAAAATAAAAAAAACAGGTTAAGGAAAATACTGTGACATTGCTTCCCAAACAGAAAGTATTTCAATAGCCTTATTTGTCAAATCAGATCTGAAGTACTACAATTTTTCAGTTGTGTAAAAATTCACTTTCCATAGTATTGGCTAAAAAGCTTTTTTTGGGAAGCTTCAGAGATTAACTTAAAAGTTAGTTTTCTTTTTCCACCCTTTTTTTTAGACCACAGATCCGTTATTACCCAAGTAATAGCTGAAGGTCATTTCAGTAATTTTCTATAGTAAGCCTCAAATTTAACTGCAGCTTTTTGTCCTACAGACACTTACCTTAAAAGAGAAGTTGAGTAAAATGTATTCTACACCTTCTTTTTCTTTTAAGACCTGAAGATCACTATGCAGTGGGCTATCAGGATCAACCCTGTAAAAGCAGCAGGGGGGAGACCATGGATCAAGTTAATATTTTCAATACCTGTAAAACAGTAGTTCCTCTTAAATACTTTCTTTACGTAATTGTAGTTTAGAAACTGCAGTTCAGGGTGAAATGTAGGAAATTATTGCTCCTTTTACCAAGTAAAAACTTTGCCACAAGATCAGCATAAAAGCTTGCTACAACATTCCCAACGCTATCAAGTGTTGCTTAAACATAGCACAAAATAAGCTGTTTATTTGAAAAGAGCAATTTTAATTCTCTTCAGTTCAGTTGTGTTCAAATAAGAGGGGAGAAAAACAGGAAGACTGTAGTCATTTAGTTTTCAGCACATAGTTAGTGAATCCTTTATGGAATATGTAATTGTAATTCTGCATCAGCTGTTAAAAGTAATCTGCATCAGCAGAAGTACTAAAGCCAGCAGCTTAAGCTCAGCAGAATTTCAGCAACTGTTTGTTCCAAAATGCTGGTGGTTAGCAGCCTGGCCATTAATGCAGACCCTACTGGGTTAATCTGACACCTCATCTGCTTTTAAATAGAAGAGACTAGTCAAAAACACCTGCAGCAAGCCAAAGCAGATGTTAAAGGGACTGAAAGGCCCTTAAACCTAATCCCCTACTACAGCTGAAACTACAAAGTTGTAAGATCTCATTTCAGAACTTCTTGGGCAGGTAGTCCCCATCCTACCAGTGTGAAGTTATTTCAGAAGAAAATCTTCCAGTGCTTAGGAACCTCTCATTTCAAGCCATGGCTTTTGCTGTGCCAGTTCAAAGGGATTTGTTCTAAGTAACAATACTGTTCCTTCCTGACATGGGCTCTTTCCCCTGAACATCTACCCCTCAGCTACTCTGCACATAGTGCATTTGTTTCCAGACACTATTTGCTGCAATAAACAAACACAATTCTTTTCTTAGACATTCTGGAAGGCATTTGCTGCATGTACTCCATTTCCTCTTTTCTGAAGGCAGAAAATGAGACCTGTTCACATCACTTGAACAGAGATTTCAAATCACTGCACATGGTTTGAGCACTTGGTTACAGACACACTCAATAGGAAAGGCCTCCAATAATGTGACACAGATTTCTCTGATGTGTCATTCCTGCCACTTTCAGCCTCAAAACCTCCACATGCCCATGATTACACTAAGAAGGAAACAAAACTATTTCAGCAGCTGGTGACCCAGGTTGCGCAAGGCAACAATTCCTACACGCAGGTCAGCTACTGTGCTGAAACAGCCTCTGTCCTTCTCCCCCAGGACATCTCTGAACCCATGGAAGCTCTTCCATCCACTGCCAGCTGCTGCAGCCACCCAGCACAGCCTGGGTAGGCTCCTCCTTCCTTTAGGGTACTGTACAGGGATGCCAGCAGATGATCCTGTTACCAGGAATAATTCCACTCTAACACCTCTAGGATTAAAGTTACAGGACTATGGATGTAAGAAGGTGAGTTATGTACTGCTTTTCACTTGGAATACTAGGCAGTGACAGAAGACAAGGTACATAGAATTATATAATTCACATTTTTGTGATAGCTACAAGTCTCAGTCCTGTGTGTCTGTTTAACTGAACAGAAATAAACAACTAATAGAAATAAACAACTAATAGAAATAAACAACTAATGACACTCAGTTATGTTCTTTCCCACATCTTAAGTGCAGCTAGAAGCTGGATTTCCCTGTCATTCAAAACAAAAATAAAATCAATGCAAAAATTCTTGAAAAGAATTTTCATCATTTAAGGTTGCATCTTTTGGAGCAGTTTTAGAATTGAATAGTAATGACACTTAATGCAATACATATAGCACTGGCAGAGAAAAGCAGGTCTGTCTTTTTGCCAGCTCAATCACTACTGGTCTATCTCTAGATGTTTCTATGTATCAGAATTACAGCCACTATTTAGTGGCTACAATTACTCTTACTGTACTACTACAGTAATGGTGATTATATGCTATGGCACATAATGCAATGGTGATTTATATACTATGGCTAGAGATACTCATTTATCAAAAGAATCTCTCCAGCAATACTAAAACAAGATTGTACAGAACACGTAAAAACTTTATTAACTTACTTGAGAAGCTTAACATGCCATTCATACAAGCTGTCATTTACCAGTTCCACTGAATATATCCCTGTAGAAATATTAGATAGAATTAATTATGCACTAAAAGTATAGATAGAAAACGTAGCAAAATCATTTTTTGTTTTAAATTTGAATACTGTCAGCAGGTGTAAGCAATGGGCAGGATACTGAGGCACATCCTTCCTCCAGTAGCAGATGCACTTCTGAGGAGCTACAAGGAAAAAGTGTTTTCACTTCTATTAAAAAATTCCACATTAATCACTTGTTTTTCTGATACTTAACCATTTCACCTTCAAACCTTCCACACCAACAACTCCAGCTTGCTTATTACTCACTGTATTTTACACCCAGTACACCACCAACATGTTTTTAGACATTTCACAACACAGTGTGAGTGTGCAGCAGTGTTTCCCAGGTTCCCATCAGTACAGACAGACCAGGACAGCACACAGGGCAGTGTATGCAGTAGAAACCCAACAAAAAGGAGATAGAGCAGTGGATGAAGCACATTCCCAACATGACTGAGGAAGCCAGAAAGATGCATCTAAAGAATGGAGTGGTCTGTGGGAGCCAGCTGGTGACTTTCAGTGGCCTGGTTGTTTTAAGCATGTTAAACAGCAGTTGTGCAATTCATTTCCCAGGGAAGGATGGAAATTATCTGCCATTTTCTTGTACATTCAAAGCTTCCTCTCTGCATAAATTCACAAGCAGCTCTGGAAAAAGCAATAAATCTTTAACCACCCAGCAAGATTTAGAGCATGGTATCAGTCATGTACAGAAATTAAACTTCCTCTTTCACAGAATATTCATGCATATAGACTAACCCACTATTATTAAACTTGTTACCTGGCCTAATATTTAACAACATCCTTGTTGCTGACCTAATTATTTGGAAGCCATATACAAATCAGGAATTTGCCTAGAATTTCTGAAGGCAATACAACCACCAGATTGCAGTCACCACATTCTTCCCAAGGAATGGGGGATAGTAATTTCTGAGTTTTATTATTCTAGCATAAAAATAATCTTACAGTTGAAGCTTATAAGCATTAGTACTTGGAGTACAGGTGACATTTCAAGCTGTCCAGACACCATAATTTCTACAGCATTTCAAAACTTGCCACACAGGTTAAAGCACCCATGCTTGGTTCTCCTTTCTGAGTGCCACTAACAAGTGGGTACTGCAGCCAAGAGCACAATTTCTCATTTTTCTATGTCTAGAATAAAAATGTAGGCCTGAACACATACTCACTGTGCTATCCACGTCCCTTTTAATCAGTAGCTACAGGGACACAGCATCTCTGTTTGAGGAGCAACCAAAGGAGCTATTAAGGCCTTTTTCCAATTCCCCAGATCCAAGGACACTATTTTCTGAACTGACCTTAGTGTAAGTCACAAACTGTAAGAATTTCAATTTGTACTGCTCTGATGTAATAACAAAAGAGTTGACATTCAGAACTCTGCTCATTGTCAACTCCCATTAATGACAAATCTATTCCACGATTGCATCCACAATATTTTCCTCCACCTGCATCCAAGTGGGAGCAAACAATACTTATTACAGAGAAGGCAGTAAGTTACAGTAAGGCTCCTGACACCGTGCTCAACAATGGAAGGTCACAAGAGACCTTCTATGGGAACCCAGGGCATCCCTCTGGCTGTCCTGAGCAGCCAAGACCCCAGCCAGGGGGCTCAGAAGCCCTGACATGGAGCCCAAAACACCTGTGGGTTTGATTATGACCCATGGAGCAAGTCACCAACCTTAGATGAAGATCTGCAAGCCACAACAGTTTAGGCAGAATAATAGTGAAGTTATCATGGGGTGAAAAAGCAAATTTTGGGGTTTATGGTATGGAGGTTCAGGAGGCAAGATGGAGGGAACTGGGCATGTCCAGCCTTTCTCCTTCTTCTTCTTGGCCTCCATCTTCTGCTGTGATGGTGGCACTTTTGGATTGGTTTAGAGTAGAAGCTCAGTGTCTAACATAGGTGATGGGTATTGGAAAGTAACTGTAAACATTGTACATGTAGTTTTTAGTATAAAAAGATAACACCACCCTGGGGGCAGGCAGAGTGCCTGGACTGTCTTGCTGAGCTGACCTCAGCAGGAGAAAGAATTTTATAGATAAGAAACAATAAACAATCTTGAGACTGAGAAATGAAGAGCCCTGACTCCTTCTTCGACCGCCGGGCTGGGCAAAGAGACTTTCTAACGTATCCCAGGGTCACTGTGAGCAGCTGGAGACCCTGACAACCTTCCAGCCCTTTGTCCACTCACTAAGCCTTCAGCCCCACTCCTGCCCTCCTCCCATCATCCTGAGCCTCCTGTTCTCAGCCCCAGTTCCTGTCCCACTCCAGCTCCAAGGCCCAGACACTTTGCCAGCTTCCCCAGCAGGAAGAGCTGTACCCCCAGGGGCTGTACTGCATCTACTGCAGGAGGGTTCTCAGAGACAGAACACCAGTGCAAGACACTCCAGCAGCCTCAGGCAGCCACGTTCTGAGCCAAACAGCATCTGTGTCTCCTCAGGAGCAGCAGCAAGGGGACCCCAGGGCTTGATACAGAAGCTACTTAACACCATCCAAAGCTGAGGGAGGGTGTTTGGGGTTTTCTGAATAATCAAGGGGATGTTACTTGGAAGGAATTTATGTGGTTTTTTTGTAATTTTGACAGTGAGAGAAAAAAGGTTCCTGTCAAAAATAATTTCAGTAATAATTTAAAATAATTTAATAATTTAACTTACTAACAGCAGTTTTAAAATAAGGACAAGTCCTTAATTTAGGAAAGGAATCAAGGTAGGTTCCTCTTGCTTAAATACAAGGTGGGGTGGGGTTTTTATTACTCAAAGGTGATCAAGTAGAAAGAAACCCACAGAACCGTGAAGCAAGCAAAAAAGTAAGAAATTGAAATGTAGAAAGAAAAACAATTCTTTTCAAAACAGAGGCAACATCTTACTTAGGGCAACATTACTATCTTAAAAAGTAAATCCCACAGAGTCCTTGGATAAAACCAGGGAATTGAAGTCCATATGAACTGTATCTGAATAAAACAGATGCTAAAAATATGAACAGAAAAGATTTCATTTAATGTCCCCAAATTCTTTGTTTCTTGCCCTCCTTTCCCAATCCCTTAAATTACATTAAGTCATTTGTGAATCTCCAATCTGATATGTGGAAATGAGATAATCTTGTTTTACAGGACTTATGGCTCCCATTATCTGAACACGCTAATGAAACTAATTCACAACAGAGTATCTTAATTTTCTGGAGTATTTTTTGCTTCTGTCAGCTCATAAGAAAATTATTTTCTGTTTCTTTAAGGACAATTCTTCCCCTAGATTTCCCAGGTAGATAAGCAACTTTGCTGTTGAGGGCAAGTTTGTAATCTTTTGCTTGAACTCCACCAGCACTGCTTCATTTGATAAAGGAAATTAATTTCTAAAATAGATACCACCTTGAATGCACAGCTAGAGTTGAGGCCACTGTCTTTTAATAGTACTTTTTTATAAAACAGTCCAAGAGAAAAGAAAAAAAATTAAAATACTATTGCTACAAGTATTATTCACTTCAGAACTCCCAGTGTTCTACAGTCAGTCCTAAAAACATTAACCTCATGAAAACTAAATAAAGTGATCCTTACCTAACAAAAAATCAGCCTTAGCCTTTCTGGCTTGTCTTACAAAGAAATGAAAACAGCATTAAATTACCTTGCAACAGTTACAAGAACCTGGGAGTTTCACAATGGTTCCCTTTGTGCACTAGTAGGAAGAAATTAAATTTAGGGTAAAATAGACCATGGGGCAAGTACTCTAACAAAAATGACATTAAAAAAGCCAATTACCTGCCACAGCCTGTGCACATGGTGACAGTTACCTAACAAAAGGCAGAACTAGGCTATGAAAGCAGGAGTTTTGTGCACAGTAAAGAACCAAGAACATAAATTTACTCAAGGTCGAAGAATAAATGAAACCATAAGGAATTAATCCAGGCAGGTTTTATAACAAACAGCATCAATTTACTGGCACAATGTAATAAATGTGTCAGTAGGACGGTGTTTCAAAGCAGAATTGCCATCATCTTTGTAGTGTCAACCTCCACTTGACACTACTTCATTACCATGTTTTAGAGATCAACATGAGGCATCCAGCTGCAGGGTTTTTACATATTTCCAAAGTCATAAGCTCTAAGTTACTGCCCCCACCCTTTAGAACCTCATCCTTCTGTAGAGTTTAGCAAGATTTGCTCTTCCTCATAAGTCAGAGTACGCTTTCCTACACCAAGATCAGTCTTTTGTGACTCATTAAGTCTTGCTTATCTAAAGCCAAGAAATGGCATTATTGGAGAGTCTAAGCCCTCCCCTCAAACCACAGCTAGCCAGGGGCCCCTGGCTGACCCCAGTGGTACCACCACATGACTGAGCACCCCACAGCACTCTTCACAGTCTGGTTTGTTAGAGCCAGCCTTAGCTCTGACCACCAAAACAAACCCTGAAGGTCAAAACCGGGCAGTAAAGCATCCCCCATGACTTCACACAGACCTGCTTCCAGCTCCTCCCTAGACCCACTAATCCATTCCTTCCCAGACAGGGGTCATTGGGGCACACTGGCAAGCACTCAGTTGTAACAAAGCTAAAAGAAGGAGGCTGCATTGGATCAACACTAGGTCACCACATCAAATTTATACCCCAGACATTTTACCACTGTCCCCAGCATGTCCACACATGAAACAATTGACCTAAAAGTTAAATATGACAAATCAAAACAGGAACCTATTGTCTCTTCACCTCTGTTCTTTTACACATGATTAAAATGGCATCATCAAGTGAGGTTTAAGTCCACTAGAAATAAATATGGACACAAGTCCAGAAAAATGAGAATGTATTTAAGTTTATACTGACTCCCTAATTAGGCATTCCTCCTGTTCTCACCCTGGCCTGCACCAGGGTCTGACACCTGGCTACAGTGATGGAGTTTTCTATTTGACCTGGAGCAATACAACTTGCCCAAAATCCATGTAATTTCTATTTCTCATACAGTAACACTCAGGCAATTCAATTTGCTGAATCCTTTGCTGAGCTTATTCCTATAAGGAATAAATGCAACAGCCATCCACTACCTCAAGATAATCACTGCTCATTACTCAAACTAATTTAAAATACAAGCTTGTTTTCCACTGTAATTCACATCATTATTGCAAGGAATGTATGTTCTGACTTTTCTCCACAAATAAACTACTTTATGTAATAAGAGTATACATAATGTATCTATGTATTTTTACATATGTGCACACATAAACATGCACGTATATACAAACACAGGACAACAAAACACAGAGAAGTTAACAGCAAGTGTTTCCCAAGAGAATTCATTTAAAGTATATTTTAAAGAGGGAAATCTGAGGCATTTACCTGTTTTATAACTCTGTGATCTATATATATCCCTGAGTTCTTTCATAAGTCGATCTGAAGCCTGAACTGACCCAGAGACTGCACCCTGAAATAAACAAAAAAGACTCCAAATAAGTGAAAAGTAGTATTTACAAACAACTTTACATTACTAACTAGAAGGTATTAACAATATATTAATTTCTGTAGGAGAATTGGGTTTCTGAAAAGTTAAATATTCTGGTGAGCAAAGTCTACTCCAAAGAAACAAGGCCCTCCATCTAAAGAACATTAATATATACTACTAAATGCTATAGGTGATACAAACTTTTAATCAAGGTACAACAGGCATTTTTCTGTAAAGGAGCTAAATCTTTGGCAATTTAATTTCCAAGATGGATGCGCAGTACATCTCAGAGTGAAATATTTAATTTTACATCCTGCTTTTACACACTGAGAAGAAAAGTAAGCCTAATCCTGAGAGTGAGCTTCTACACATAAGGTATTATTGCTTTCTCAGAGGTATATTTTTATTTGGTCATTGAAAAAGGTCCAGGAGTTGGTAAGTATCCACTCTAGAACAGCAGCTTCCTGAGGAATAAGACCAAGCAGTGAATTTAGAAAACGTGGAACAAAAGCAATATTTATTGCAATTGAGTGAAAAAAAATCAACATCTACACAGAGGAAGACAAAGGTATGTAAACCTTAAAATACAAAATATTTCTTGTGACTTGTCATAGTTCTTGTGATTTATGCAACTATGGCAAAATCTGTTCTGTTCTTTTAGAGTTCAGCTCTGTACTTCTCAGCACCTCAAAGTGAGAGAAACTCAAACCAATTTTCCTATGTTATGTGATTACTCTGCTTATATATCCCACCCAAAATACCACTTCAGGTTCAAGAGTCTTGAAAAACAGAGAGATAAAAGTTAGCATTATAAGATTTAAAATACAGAATAGGAACAAGGACTCCAAATGAGCTAAGGTAGTTACCACCCCAAACCCTGGCCCTGTGGCACTTGGGCCTTCACCATCAGTCTGTTTCCCAAAGGCAGATTATTCCATTATTATTCCACTGGACCTTTGCAGTTCCCTTCTGCTCCTGTTCTTCAGTCACTGTCACTGAAATACAGGCTAACATATGGAGCTCATAAGCATGGCTGGGGGGAGAAACCGTGACAAAAAAGAAAACAGCCCCACTACCAAATAAAAAAGACCCACCTAGGATAATTCAGCCTGTCTCTATCAAGTACTAAATAAGTAAGTTGATGAGGCTGCTTTTTTACTCCATCTAAAAATTCAAAGATTCTTACTTTTTTTCAGTTTCCTTCCAGACACTATGAACACCTATAAACATATCCTTTTTGGACACAAGTGTCAGAAAGCTATTTCTGGAAGAACATGAAGCAGCTGTGATCATTACCTAATACCCAAAACATCTTCCCTGTTTGCCTGAAGTCCACAGTGATGTTTTATATTCTACAAGGTCTTAATTGTAAAACCAAATTATTTCTTAATAAAAATTAAGTATCAGTAACAGTTACTTGATGGTAAAGCCTCCATATAGTCCTGTCTTCTCTGTCCAATAATATCAAATAATACACTTAGCTTCACACTAGAATCTGTAGACTTTTCTTTCAAGGCTATTCATTTTCATACACCTTTGGATTTAATTATGCAGATTTCTGAAATTCCACTAGTTTTTCTTAACAGACCGGTATGAAGGATGAACCTTGTTATTAAACATGCAAATAACAGGCAACTCCTTTCATCTGATAAAACAAAAGCTACATACAAACAAGGCTTCAGACAAATGAATTTCTCTACTTACTCTGCTCCTCTCTATGGAGCAGTTTCAGACAAAGAAGGGATTTCTCAAACATCAAGTACATGAAATTTCATGGAAAAATGTTGTTTATATGCAATATCTGCATATTACTACTATTTACAGATTAGCTGAAAAGGAAGCATTACACTTAACCAGTTAACACAGCAGTGTTCATCACCATTCTTTGTATAGTTGCTGTGCTTTGTGAGCATTAACATTAGGACTCCTCAATATGTTGAGTCTGGAGGAAAGACATTTCATAGACAAGTGTCAAGACTTTGGTTTTCTTCTGAGCAGAGCTGTGCAGATTCTTGCCCCTTCCACTGTACTTCTTACTAAAAGAAGGAATTCATACACTTTACAGATTGTCAACCTATAAATACAGGCAATTTAAGAACAAGTTAGATGGTCAAAGACATCCTGTGGAAAACTACCTCTCTCTTTGCATCTCTATTTTCATCCAATTAAACTACTGAATTTCTATATATATAATGTTGGAAGTTCATCTTGGCAAATGAAAATTTAAGTATCTTCTGTACTGGAGACATTTAAAAACCAAAGCTTAACACACCCACATCCCCCTGACTTCCATTATAACAGCTGATAAATGAGGTGGTATTAAAGGAGTTGGCTGCAGTGTGTGTAAGCAAGCCTCAGCACACCTGTCTTTGTCTTCACCCTTTTTCCCCAAGGGTTTCTGGTTGGGCTGCTCACCCCTTATATAGCAGCAGTAAATGTAGTTACACTTGCTGCTCTAAAGAATCCGTGGACTGTAAACCAGTAATCTACAATCAGGAGAAAGAGGATAGCAAGCTTAACTTAAGGAGTTTAGCACAGGGGCTTATTTTATGTGCTCTGAACTATCCTTGGAGGAACTTGAAGAGGAAGGTAACAGCTAAACCTGATGGGAAGCCTAATGGCAAACACCAGTGCTCTGAAGCACGTCTTCATTCTGGTGTCACTTGTGGGTTTTGGAGCCTCTGTAAAATGCAGTTTAGAAGAGAGCACAACTTGCATCCCACCACTGCACCACACAGAGCATCGAGGTCAGTTTTGACTACAGTGATACTAAAATTAAAAACTTTTTCCATAACTCAGTACACGTAAGTTATAATTTCAAAGACTGAACCCAGATATAAATAACATTATCCTTCTGGAAAAGTGGGACTTGACACTCCAAGGGAGATAAAGTTCCCATTTCTCAAATTGTGACAGTAAGATTTATAGTTGCAACTGCTTCAGACGTAAGTGGTCAATCATGGGATCTGATGGGTATCTGTCACATGGGGCTGATGCCAAGAGCAGGAAGGCAAAGCCATTTTATCTGAAGTAGTTAAATGAGCTGCAGGACCAGACCCAAGTGATTCTTTTTCCCAATAAGTAATCAAATAGGCACAAAAAGTCTCACTTAATCATCCCATCCTGTACTATGTTGTGGCTCTCCAGAACAATGAGCAGGTAAGCTGGAGAAATCCCTGCTGCAAGAGGCACACATCTATGCTGACAACACGCCAGCTGCTGAGAGCTGCACATAACAGAAAGGCCTGATGCAGGAATTCTCCCAGCCAAAACTGCTGGACATGAAAAATATTCATGAGATGCACCACTACAGGCCTGTCCTGCTCTCAAACTCTTCCCCCCAAGGATGAGCCACTGTTGGAAACAGGAACCTCGTGGTGCAGTCACACCAGCACTTGCCATTGCCCTGCTGTACTAAGGCCACAGAGACATCAGGGGCTCCTTTTCCCCTTCCAACCCTCAAAATGCACCCACAGCCTGCTCTCCCCCCTCAAGTTATAGGGGATAGGAGGTGCTGCTCGCTGCAGTTTTTTATCCAATGATCTGACTGTTTTCTGTCTGATCAGAAAAATACTGTGAACACATCAGAACACTACAGGAAACCTCTTCACTCAATAAATTTCAGAAGATTTAGCCACAAGACCAAAAATCACCTGCTGAAACAAAACAGGAAAACTTCTCCAAGATAATAAACTGAAATCTAAAGTAACTCAAAAAGAGCTAAAGAACATAAGTTCCATTTGTTACTGAACCTTCCCCATATTTGTGCAGAAGCACAATCATTCCTAGAAGTTAAGGTAGTTTCATACTTCCTTCAAGGATTAGACTAAAAATAGAAATGACACCTCAGATTTCATAAAATCTGAAGATGAAAGTACAGACATTGGAGACTTCTAAAGGGAAGTGCTTAAACTCCTCAGCATGAAACAGGAAAAGCTAATAGCATAATCTAAATAAGAAAGGCATTAGTCTCTGAAATGACTATGTGGGGAGAGACCTCTGAAAAGCAAGCAGCAGCAAGTTGTTAAATATTTGAAGTTAATGATTCCAGTTCAAAGACCTATTTAACTACAGGTAAGCAAGTGGTTCTTTAAAGTTATTACAATTTTAAGAGGAGGATTAATTCTTGCTCCAAGTTACATACTGTACCAAAAGCCAAATTTATTTCCTGATGCCAGCAAGAAGAATAGGATTAAGGATACTGCCAAAGACAGAACTCATTTACAAAACTAGTAAATACACATTCTTAACTTGTACAACACACATAAACACTAAAAACTCCTATGACAACATCTTAAAAAGCAGAAAAATGTCTTTAACCTATCAGGAATAAATGACAATGGGAGTGCATGCACTGCTTTCCCATGAACAAGCCTTGAGCATGATCTGTAACTCCAGCCTGCACTGCAGCCAAGGGAGAGAGGACAGCCCATGGACCTGGGCCAAAGAACATGGAAAGGAAATGAAAAGTCTTCTGGCTGCACTGGGCACCAGTCAAAGCCCTGGTTTATGCTGCACATTCCCTTTTCCAACAAGCAGCATGTAAATGGTGGCATGGGTTTGTTTTACTGGCCTCTGCTGAGGAAACAAAGTATCCCAAAGGGCTAAAAAACCACACTAGTTTAGCCACTGCATTTAGGTTTGTCAAACTCATAGTGTCCTCTAAGAAACCCAGCTGTGGGGGCTGTACAGATTTAAATTTTGCTTTGTGTTAGGACACTCAGCAAACAACTGCTCTTAGAGCATGGTTAACACATTCTATCAGAAGCCCCCTGTTTTGGCAGCATGGAGGACCAATAAAGTGCTGCTGGGATAGCTCTTTCCTAGGTCAGTAGCACAGCTACAGCTTTTGGTTCTCCAGCACCTAGGAGTAAACTTCCACAAGTCCTTGGAGAAATTATTTCAGCAGCACAGCTATTTCTGGTGACCCACAAAAATACCACAGTTCCTCAGCAGCAGTTGAATACCCTGTTCCCTGCACTCAGCTGACCTTGTTTATGCACCAGCATCAACGAGAGTGTCCTGGCATGAGAAACAGCTATTATGTAAGTTGAATCTGCTGTTGTCAAACAGAAAACCAGCAGTGTTCATTGCAGCTCCACTAAATGTGGAGGAAAAAAGCAAAAGGAAAGGCAGTATTGGCCAAATAGGAAAAGAATAGATAGCAAAAGAAAATCTGCCAGTTTTAAGAGGCTTTCTGCACCAAGGAAGAATGCTGACACCACAAAAACCTTTTTTCTGTTCTACCACATTTTAGATGATTGTAAAGCAGGCCATGCCTTTCAGGATGCAAGAGGTTATATTTTCTTTAACAACTAAAGACTCCTTAGTATTAGGAGTTTGAGTTATACACACAGAAACACACAAAACCTCACTAGGCATCGTCTCAAACTGTGAACATTCAAGTTTAAACAAAACCAGTAAGTGACTGTTGTGCTTATGGTTACTCAAGTCTCAAAACAGGACTTGACTATACAGCCAAAGCAGTTTGGGACCTGATGTTTACCTGCTTTTAAACCCTGAAATGCCAATCAGGTTTAGGTGTGAAAATTTTAAAATCCTGTGGATGAAGCAGATCACAAACAGAGGTATTAAATTTCATGTTTTATACTTTATAAGCCTCTATGAAACAAAAGCTTTGATTTCTTTGGGAGTCAGGGTAAATAAAATTAAGGTTGTATGACATCATCACACCCTCCTACATGCACCTCTGAGAAGTAGAAGCCTCTCTGGAGCCTGGCACTTGGGACAGAACGTTTCTAAGCCTCTGGAGAACAAGCACCTTTTCTACAACTGCCTGCTGGTAAGATCACTCAGAAAACTGACAACAAAGCTGCAGAGCTGCTGAAGGCCCTTGACTTTATGCATGGCAATAAAAAAACTGCACAACAATCCACCATCCTTCAGTAACTTCCAGGTGGCACAGCTATTACTGAAAAATAAACTCATGCATAAAATTGATTTAAAGCACAGGTTTGCCAAGTATTTTAAGTCACCCGTGACTTTTAACACAGGCAATTTTAATTATGGCTTTAGTTTTTTACTTAAATAAGGGTTCAGCAACAAAAGTCAAGCTCAAAGCCTGGAGGCATTCTGCTGATTCTGCAAGGAGAACTAATGCTTGTAACAAAGGCACCAAGCAAGAAATAGAGGGATAACCCATGGGTACCTCTGGAGATGAGCAGGTAAACAGTCAGCTACAGGTTAATTTATGTCTAGGTGTATAGGAGTGGGCTTTCTTTGCAGAAAACCATCTCTGTTTCAAAGTCAGAAGTATTGCAAAGAAGAAGCATGGAATCATTAACTCACATTTAAGTGATCTTGCCTTTGATTTTTTCTGATTTTTTCTAAGATTGCAAGGTTCTCTTTTTCAATGCCTTCATCCTCAGATTTCTTCCCATCAACTGGTTCCTCCTCCTTCATATCATAGTGATCCAGATCTTCAATGTCCTATGAAAGAGAGAGAGAAGTTAACTGTAAATAACTGTCCTGTGCTCTTCATTCAATGAAACCCTCTCCAAAGGCATGTGGGATAAAGTCACATACTGCACAGCACTACAGATTTGTGATTGTTGGATGCCATTTCTATTTTGTTCTAACTTCACCCTCAGCCAACATAACCACTGGAAATAAAGGGAACCTTCATAATAGAAATGAAACCCAAATTCACAACACATTTCTGGTCACAGAAACAAATACTGCCTCTGCAAGAAGATAAGACTGTAGAGAATTAGCTCACTGAAGTGGGCAGCAAACTGGACTAGAGAATCCAAAAGTACCCCAAGGTAGGGTGGCTCCAAGATGTTTCTAAAAGGCCCTTTTGCAATTAGAATCCTAGCTATATTGCACTTCTCACAAGCTGTGATTAACCTGTCTGGCAGGGCTACAACAACCCTTCAAGAAAGTTAAATATTAGAAAACTATGTGTACTTTATTCAAGGCTAACATTTCAGCTAGAGATTAGATACAGTAATTTTGGAATCAGGACATAAGACAAAATTCTGTGGTCAAGCATTCTGATCACCCAAGCCAACACTTCAGTTCTACGTTCTAGACAAGGCACTAAAACCCCTCCACTCTGTATCCTGAGATGGGCTTATCTTTGTGGCAGAGAAGCATTCTGAGCTTCAGACAATTGCCTGAAGGTGACTCAAATGCTGCCTGTGGAGAGGAGGGGAAGCATGTAAATACCTTGACACGAGAAGGAAGCACTGCAGCAGCCACACCAGCAGATTCTGGTTACACAACTACCAGATACACTCCAGTATGCAGAGCTCTGGCACACCTGGGGCTGCTCTGCATGCACAATCAGTTTGCATGGCAGAAAAACCCACATTCAAAGATGTCCTATGTTACAAGAAATGCACCTGGGTGCATCTGATAACTCTGTTTCCTTCAGCTGTAACAGACTTCAGACTGAGTATTCTTCAAAATGCTCATGTTTCTCCAATGACAGAGCTGAGGAATTGAAAACTGCTTCTCCATCTAGAACTTGGACTAGATTACAGGTTACAGATATCACTGCCACACACAGTGCCCCCTGACAGCTGATAAATAATGGCAGACCATTTCTCTTTTTTACAAAGTAACCCAAACAGAATGCAAAAGGCTACTCTAGCAGTCTGCAAGCAACCAGAGCCTTGTGCCAGCAGGACATGGGACACAGCACCTTTAAGGAAAAACACAAGCTCCAGCAAACGTAGTCTGGATCAGGCTAAATATGGCATAAGAAAGGCTGCTACAAATTAATTTAAGAACTCAGTAGCATTGATATTTTCTATAGGAAGATCATTTATTCAGAGAGAGTTGTTCATTCTTACTAAACCTTAAATATCTAAATCTGAAGAAGTCAGAACAGTTCTACTATAATAAGGCAGTCTATAGTAGTGTAGAAAGCAAGAATCTCAGAGCTATTCTACAATGCAGCAGATGCAAGCAAAAAGGGTGATTCTTACAACTAAAAAGCTCATTAAAGAGAGCACCATGTTGCCAGAGATGGACATAAAAGTTTAGTGTGTCTGCTTCGATGTCCTTCCAGTCCCTTCAATTTATTACAGTCAAAAACTAGCTCACCCATTTAATGAGTCAGCAAACTGATTTACTCTTAGCAAGTCTGCTTCAGTCTGGGAGGCACTTCCAACTATATCAGAGCCAGTTCACATGCTGCTTGAAATAGGAGTTAACAATGCAAAAACTTACTGATTTGGCACACAATGTTATGTATTGTCTGACTAAAGCACAAACAGATGTCCAATTCTCTGTATCCAAGTACCTCACAGCTGAGATCTAGGTTTAAGAAGAAAATTTCACTAGGTTTCTGGTTGAAGGGAAAGCTGACATTCAGGTAAACATCCAAATTTTAATTATCTTTTCTGTTGAACTCCAGGAAGGTTACATGTTACAGTTTGGTTTAATTATTAGCCAGACATTGCAAGGCAAAATGACAAAATTCTACTAGATTAGGAAAACAATCTCATATATAGACATACTTCACCCATATCATCTTCCTCCTCCTCCTCTGATGTAACTTCTTCTGTTGTTCCATTCTGCAATACAACAATGAAAGGTCTGCATAAATTTTGCATACTTTCCTTGCTTTCAAAATCAGCAAGTCTACTCTCAAAGAGAAGCAGTAAATGCAAAAGTTACATGTCAAACTTCCGTCCTTTGCAGATAAGGGTAAGATGCATAAAGATGATTTCCTGGTATATGACACTGAAGAGACCTTTTCATGAAGCAAAAATAAATCGAATGTCTCAATTAATTCCAATTAAGTTGTAAGTAGAAGCTTTAAATTCAGATAAGGAACATCCTATTCTGAACACTGTCAAATGCAACAAACACATCAAGTGGGTTACAACCCACCATCCCTTAAGCATGAAATCAGATCATGGCTCTGACTAGAATCTATCTACAAGCTACACCCCTAGAAAGAAAAAACTCAATCAACTTTAGACCTCCAGAACCTAATGGATTCTTTTTCTCACTACCTGGAACTGCCATGCAGGCACTAGTATCATCATGTAGCCATTGCTATTAGCCTGTTTGAGGAAATAGCAAAACAATGCACCTGAGTTAATTTTTATGACTCTCTTTCAGGATACCACTCCAAGCTCAGGAACTCTGAGCTGCAGAAATACTCAGGAGTATTCTGATATGCTTGTCCTCTGCTCACTCTTCCTTTGCCAAAGTAATGACACTGCTCTAGACAGTATATGGGAGCAGATATGTCTTTGGTCAGAGTTACTAAGACCCCTCTTATTTCACTTGAAATTGTCTGACATTTCTGGCTAAGAAACCTTCCATGAGTTTGTTTTTGAATTTCACAGCACATGTGAGACCCCTCACAAAGCTACACCCTAATAGCACAGCCCATTGCCTTACAGCTGCACTGCTGAGTGGGTGGCTCAGAAAAAGGACCTACCTATAGGATTACAATGTGACCAAATATTAAGCAAGTTATTTGTCATTACTATAGCACTGTCACCACAGGAAAGCATCTGTTAATCTAAAGGAGTATTTTAGCAATCATGTCATCTTAATGTGTATAAACAAAAGAAGATCCCATAATCTTATTAAAAAACAGAAAAGAACAGCTACTGTCAGTTACCAGTTCTGTTTTCAACACAATACAAAACATTTTGGTTAAGAAGACCACCTCAGGCCTTCACAATCCTTAAGTTTTCAAGTGCACAAGAAATAAGCAAGGTACCTCCCTACCCAAAGTAACATATGGCCTTGATATCCCATGTCTCTGCAAGGGACTGAAGAAGGAAAACATCAACAGTAGTTCATCCAATTGCACACTGTGAAACACATACTCTTCCACAAAGAGCCAAATATTTCAGAAAAAGTAACTTTGGGAAGCACTCCAAGTGCACAGAGATTGGCTTGAATAGTGTTAAGGAGGGAATTAAACTTGACAGCACTGGTATCACACACACACCTTGCAGTGATACAGAAACTTCAAAGGGAACTGGGTAATATTATCACACGATTATTAAATGGATTTTGTAAATAAAATTCAGATTGAAGACACCGTAATGCAAAAGTGCTTCGTATCTCAGTTCTGGTTTACACAAGGTTCAATCTTTCCCATTATCTTATTTCTTGGAGTTAAAAAAACAATTCCTTTATTGGCATAAGAAGGTGTCCACAGCTTTTTTGATTTACCTGTCCAGCTGGCAATGGCTGATCTAACATTTCAACATCTGGATGCTGAGGAAGATTATATAATCTGCAGAGGTCACATATTAATCGCTTCAGCTGCTGAAGAAGCTAAAAACAACAAAAACACATGGTTAAGTTCATTTAAACCAAAGCACAGAGAAATATATTTCGAATTTTCTTCACACATTGATATTGAACTTGAAGTCAGTGTACAGCATTTAACTCTGCTAAGGCTGGAATAAAATATCTTCTGCAATCTTTGTAGTAAAGTCCCCACAACAGAAACTCAAGGACATGGCAAGTTAGCAATGACTCCCATTCATCTTCCTATGTATAAGAAGAAAGCCATGAGCTGAAAAACCATTTTTGGTCTGACAGCATCATCTATTCCAAGCATAGGTGTCTGAGCCACACATCACTATGGAATAAGCAAATGGTCACATTCCATGAGATAAAATAGCCTATTCCCATTTCCCAGCTTAAATAACCAAGGAGGAACAGTCTGGTTTTCCATGCCCTGAATTCCTTCAGAGGGCACACCAGTGAGGCAGCAGAAGCAAGACCAACCCTGTCCAAGTCCCAGGAGCCAGGAGGGCTCTGAGCTGGAGCCCAGGCACTCTGCTTGCTGTATCTTGTGTCAGGGTGAGGCACAATCTGTTACTATCTCTGATTTGTGTTTCCAGCCTGTTCCACTGCTTGTGCTCTGTTAACTGCAAACTATGCACCACCTCACACTCACTAATGTAAGGCAGAAAAAAACATTAAGTTTGCTCTTTGATCATCACACTAATGAAGATGATTTCTACAGCTCTTCACTTTCTGTAGGCAGCCTCAGATTCCTAGCTAAGGCCAAGATATAAAGATTATACTACTGCATTTCCTGCCTTTCCAAGGTCTTTGCACAGCTATGTCAGGAAAACAAAAAAAGGACTGCAAAATCTATTTGTAAAAGGGTCAACATATCATCATTTGCAAAATACTAACCTAGATGAAGCTTGCAGAAATCATACATCCATTTATGGACTTTTCTTCCCAAAACCAAGGAGAATTTGTCCTGCCACTTGTCGAGGGCAGCATGCAAGACAGGCATTTCTGCACACACACTCCAAAATACTTGTCTAAAGCCTTGCCATTGGCCAGTTTAAATGCTCTCACCTTACCTCACTGGAAGTGAAAAATTCAGTCTGTCCAAGGTTAAGAGCTCATTTCCAAGCCCTAATCACTAGCAGTGACAGAAAATGTTGCCCTTATGCTATCTGAAAGCTTCAGTGCTTTTCCCTTCTGCAGCAGAATTCAACATTGTGCTCCATAGGAATGTTATTTATCCATCTGAGGCCATGAACTGAGGTACCAGCCTGCATTAGAACACTATCACACCAATGCTTCTGCATCATTCATGATAGTCAACCCAACCCCAAAATAAAGCAGATAATCAACCTAACTCAGAAATAAAGCAGGTATCACCTAAAGGACTGAGGCACCAGCACCACATTTCTTAGGGGTATATCCATGAGACACGATAGGTTTTGGCAAAAACCCTTCTGTAACAATCACATTTCTCATCAGCACCAAGACTCTACACTCGTTTGAAGCTTCTCAGGTATCCAGAACATAATGAAATTGTTTAGCAGACAGGAATCAGGTTAATCAATCAAAAAGTTGGTTGCCAGATAGAACCACAGGTCTTAGAACTATTATTTTCAGTAAGTGCAAGATACTTAGAATTGCACTGCTATACATTTTGTTGAGAAACTTTGTCTCTGCACAAACATTGCCTCATGGAGAGCTGGAGCATAAACCATACAATTCCAGGAGCTGTAACTTTTCTCACAGAGCCAATAATTTGTTTAAATCTTCTGTGAATCATACAAAAATAAATCTAAGCAGTGAGGGAAGACTGCCACCACTGGGCTGGTCAATTAGCACTGCCCTGGAAAAGCAGATGAATAGGGTATTAGATGTGCCTTGACAGAGAAACAGTAAGGACTGGAGAGTTAAGAACTGCTGCCCTGCTTCCTTCAGTCCCCCTCCTCCCCACAAATAGTCCTGTCAGCTGAACTGGAATTCAGAAGGGATTTTTGCAGCCAGGACCTACCACACTGTGAGCTTCCCTTGCTTCTGAGCACAGCACCACAAGCAAGGAACAGGAGCACCCTCAAAACAACAAGGTGCTGGCACAGCCTGGGCTGAGTTACAGCTGTGCCTGACAAGGGCCTCCAACAGCTCTTCACCACCTCATTTCCACTGCACCACAGATCACTCTGCTCTGTGGCACTTATCAGCCTTGTGGTAGATCAGTTCTGGTGTGCTTCAGCACACAAGCACCATTTCATCATGAAGGGGAAGGCAGAGACCTGCTGAGAGCAGGGATCCCCTTCCCTGGCAGGATTCTACACTGCAGGGTTACCTTAATGCAACTCATACTGCAGTTCATTTTTATAGATCAGCTGCTTTATTTGCAATCAGTGTCTACAATTTGCAAAGGCGGTGGCAGAGCAAGAAGCTGATCCTGTCTGTACAACCTTTCCACCCTTTTTCCTTATTGCTACATTTTTCCTCCACAGGAATTAATTTAATACCATTGACCTTTCTGCCATGGGTCACCATCACTGTTATCCCTTATCCTCTGCTCATCTGTATGAAAAATCACAGGGTAATTTGAGCTGAAAGTCACGTCTGGAAGACATCTGATCCAGCCCTGTGCTCTAAGCAAGATTTGGTATGTGTTGGTATGTACATGAACAGACTATCAAAAGGGAGAGCAGATTTCTGTCATGTATTAATAATTTAAATGTATTTCCAGCGTAACTTCACAGGCTTGACTACTGTAAAATGAATGCTTAACACACACACTTGGAGGCTACTACAGAAAAGTGAGCTATCAGCACACCAGGAGGTGCCCTGGAATACAAACAGCCTAGAGCACAGAGTAAACAGCAACCAGAGCTCCTAACCCACAGGGTAAAGGAGTGATGTGAATAGCCTGCAGAAGGGAAACCCTCAAGTGACCAAACACAACACACTTCTAAATTTGTTAAAATTATTATAATTAGTATCAAAATAACAAAAAATACACCATTAGAATACACAGCCTCTATAATTTTTAATGCTTCAGGAGTTCTGAGAAGTTGGTGGTTCTTTTAGACACAATAATGCTGGTTCAGAACACAAACACCTCTTGGAACTGTGTTTCCTATCTTAATGTCCTGCACATTTGAAAACAGTTTAAAACAATTTTTTCTGAAAAATTCCTAGCCCACACTAGGAAGCTTTTTTATGTATGAAGATTTCTTCCTAATGTAGTATGAAAGCATTAACAATTTTAGGATACCTTTGATGGTATTAATATCCTGCTGGGCTCACTATGAAACATCCTGTTTCCTGATTACGAAGAAAAATGAATTTAAGAAGTACAGTTTAAGCATAAAAAGCCTTCATTATTCTGTGTGTCTCTACCTACACCCACAATATCTATATAAAAATAAATGCATCAATAAATCTTAGCCTACCACTGAGAAAGTGCTGAAGAAGGATACAAATGGGAACAGAGGGAAGCAGTAATTGTCACTTGGAGTATGGCCACTACTGGGTTATCAGGTGCCAGTGACAGTACCTGGCCTGGCCTCCCCCACACTCTGCAGCCTTGGGCAGCTTCAGACCAAAGCAAAGCTGATTCCTGCATTTTGTCTCCTCCACTCCCACTGCAGAAATAGCTGCTGCCACACTGGGAGTTTGCAGGAGACATTCTTCCCTGAAATGCCTCCATGTGGGACTGAATCTAAAATATTAGCACAGAAGCAGTGTATTTCAAGACAGCAGCTTACCCAAGCTGTAAACATACTTATGCCAGGAATTGTGTACTTACTTTTGACATCTTTCATGCAAATTTAAGGTCTAGAGTGTGAGAATTAAAGCTGCCTCTCTGAATTTCAGCCCATTTCCCTGTTCTCTTTAAAAAGCAAACCTCTAAATAGTGTAGAGTTATAGTTAACATCTCATGAAATAAGGTTTGAGGCTTCAGACTCACATCATGTAACTTCCATCATATTAAACAGAACAAGGGAAATCACAGTAAGATTTCTCTTTTGCATAGCACAGCCACTAGAAGGCAGATGGCAGTTCCACACATAGGAAATCTAAAGCATGGCTGATTTTCAGAAGGAAATTCAGGAGACACCAGGGGCTGAAAGAACTCTGTAGCCTCTTCATCTGCTGACTGAAACTTGCCCGACACTGACAACCAAGCAGCTAAGCTGTCCAAACCTGAGGATATCCCTGCTGATCACATTCTTAATCATCTTTCAACATTTTTAGTGTTGGATGAATTTTCATAGTAAAAGCAACATGCTGGTGCAAGGTAATTAGCACAGTTTCAGACCCACAGAAGATTTTCCAGGAAACACATGTAGGATTTCAACATCATAAATCAGTTTTTGTGTTACCATGTCAAATGACAAGGCTTCCACATGTCAAACATTTATGCCTGAAGAGCATATTCTTCAGTTTCCCAAGAGCTGACACCTGTCCCATATTACAAAGCAGGTAGAAAGGGCAGTAGAATACCAAAGGCTAAAGCAGGGTACATGTGCTAGCACTGCTTTTAGCACAGCTGAGCTCCTGCAAGAGTCCTATGCCTTCTTCCATTCAAAATTTGACTGCTCCAGTAACTCTGAGTTTAGAGCAACATGGCACTAATGATCCTTTACCTGCAGTAAATTAAATGAAAGGTAGTTTGAAACATTCTAGATTATTCTAAATTAAACTAAGTGAATTTTTATGAGACTGTGATAAATTAGAAGCCTTTGGATTTGTACTCCTCTATCCCTTCTTTGCTGCAAAAAGTCTCTGTGTGAGTGCTCCATGCCATTGAAAGGGAGGGAGTTCTATGGGGAAGAGTTGAAGGGGGAAAAAAAAAAAACAAATTAAAAAGTCACAAGCCATGTCTTTGGAGCAAAAAAAGAAATCAGATTTTGTAGTGCAAGTATTTGTCTCCTCAGCCACTCCCATCTGCCTTCACCTTGGCACAGCACTAAGCAGGGTGGATTCCTGAGAAACCAATGGGCCATCACAGGTGTCTATTACATCAACCCAGCAGCTTTTTTACATGGGCAAGTACAATCTTGATAGCAGAAGCTGTTTTCTTACCAGCTACATAAGCAGTCCGTGTGCATATGCAATTCAGCACAGTCCCTTGCATGTTTACAACAAAGCTTTCCAGCCTCTTGCAGGCCGTTGCACACAGGAAATACCTCGTTCAGAACCTGAATATCAGCCACACCAGCTTCAAGCTGCACAATCTTCTGAAAAGTGTCTTTAAGCAAAAAGCTCATTTAGCCAGATTTTCTGCTACTGCCCCTTTCCAGGCAGAGCTTAAAGACTAAGATTTATAATATTCTCCTGAATGTAGTTCAGTCAAATTGAAGTAGAAAATACAGAGATGTACATGTTGTGCAATCAGATCCAACAAAATGCATGAAAGCCCTAACGTCCCTTTACAATTGTTTTTAATTATGGCAAGGCCCACAAAGACTCACTTTTATTGGTTTCCTAATTATTTTTGCTAGAAGTCAAATGCAACCTATCTTCAGAAAAAGAAACTTGTACATTTTTACGTAAGGCTGGGTATCCTAGATGAACGTGATCCCAACATACATAAGTAGTGGGTTTTCTGCAGAAAGAACATTCCAAATTTTTCCCAAACCAGACAAATACTAAGCACATAATCCATGCAATAAGCAGTATTCTGATTTGTTTAGTACGTATTGCATTCATGTCCACCAAAATAAACACAAAATGTTAATATCATCTATTAATAAAGATCACCTGAGTTTATCAGTATGCTGCAATACCCCTTTTTGAGGCACAAACTGCATTTGTACTGAAATTTATTTCCAAGCTCTATTCAAGGGCAGTTTCCTAGAGAGACTAGGAAATTAATTTTATATTAATGTGCCTCTCCTCTGAGCTCCCATCACTACATGAAAGGGTATTTAAGTAAGATACAATGCTTGAGAGCTTTCTGAACTACAAAACAGCCATCAGAATCTGTATACAAAGATTTCCTTTAGCAATTGTCCAAAGTCACAACACTGCTTAAATGTATCAGTACCTAAGAAACATTCTGATGAATTAGAAGCTCTCAGGTCAAGTTTCCTTTGAAAGAAGGAAAGGTTAAAGAAACTAAGAATCCTTGGTATTAGAGTAATGGTTTGGAGATTACATTCTCAAGAGTACAAAGTTTTGCCTCTGCAATTGATTTCTGTGCAAAGAAAACTCTACAACAGCTCTCTTATTCAGCAGTTTTAACATTTTCATCCACTTCACTGTTAAATTATTTTCAGAAAACATCACACTAATTACTGGGACTGAAACATTACTTAAAAGCTTACTCACTAAAAGAAGTTATCTTTTTCTTCTTGCCTCAAATCTTTTGGATTACTTTTGGCTCCTAAGCTTTTTGGAAGAGAAAGTTGTGTTTATAAAATCCCCCAAATAACCCTAAAACTGAACTTGTTAAAGTGACAAAGCCAAGTAAGCACACAATCCCAAATAAATGTCCAAAATAACCAAAATACTTCACTCACCAGAGTATTGCTCTTCTTAATATCTTCTAAACGCTCTAAGACTGAAGTCAGGTTTGGGTCATCTGATTCTACAAACCATATTGGTGATGAAGAGGGGTAAGATTCCTGTTTAAAAAAAAACAAAAAACAAAACACAAGACCCAACAAATAAGCAAAAAATCCCAAAGCTTTAAAAATCATTTACCCCCAAAATTTCATAACACTAGCATTAAAATCGCCTTTAATCTTATTCTATGTCAGGTAACACAGAAGCTTTTAACACCACATTTTTAGCTAATGCAAAAGAAATTGAAAGAAATCCAGCCAACTGGTTCTTCTAGTATTTCAACCTATTTTTGTCTCTCAGATGATGGATATGCATAAGAAACAGTGCTGAAATGCTTAAAACCTTGGGGGCAGGTAGGGCAGGAGGGAGAAATTTAAGAATGTGGTATGGGTGATAATTAGCAAAAAATGGAATCACAAGTAGTACATGTCAAAGAATAAAACTGATACTGATTTTTCATAAAAACACAGCTTCCTGCAAAGAAAAGTTGTCAAAGTGATAAAAGTTGGTGTCTTTAGATTTCCTCCTCAAACAGGATTATTGAAACTCTTCAGGCACCGACCCTCAGCCAAAAGCAATGCACCTTAAATGCCCTACCCTGGAGGACAGTTTAACTGGTAGATCACAGTTTAATGACAGATAAAATGTGCCATTTTATCTTTGCACCACCAAGGCTCATTGAGGACGTTCCACTGTTGAAGATCTCTCATGCAATACCCTGAATCCAGGAGAGCTCACAGAGTAACTCCATTCCATCCAGAGTCCCACAGCTGGCAGGCAGGTGCCAGGACACAGCCAGGTGACACCAAATGGGCTCACAGGATTACCAGTGTGCTCCATTTTCCACAACAAGCCATGGTTTGGGCACATGGAACCCATGGAAGAGATGGGAGCCACAGCTGCTCATGGGTGCCAGAGCATGCAGCCCTTCCAAAGGTGCTTGGCAGAGCCCTGCTACAGAAAGGTAAACACAAAGTCCTTGGCTCTTGCTCAGACATTCTAAAAACCAACTGAAGTTTTCTCCTCACACAGGTTTGGTAAGATTGTGAGGATGGAAAATACCATGTAGTTTCCAACTCAACAGTAAGTGTCCCTTCACATCATTGATGTGTGTGGATTTTACTTGTTTTGCTTTAGTTATTAAAGGCATTCTCCACTTCTCACTCTTTCAATTAAATTTCAGTAGTGAGGACAAATTGCTGAACCTCAGTTTTATCACCCAGATATTATCTTCATATCCCCGGGTCTTACAAAATAATGAGGGAATTTTCATTCATTTCCCTCACTGCAGTTGAAAAGGGAAAAAATGCATCCTTCTCATTCCAGAGACAATAAATTATGCTTCATTCTTCAACAGTTAACAGGCAAGGTTTGAAAATGAGAAAAATACATGAAGAAAGCATGTCAGAACTGGCTTTAATTAAAGCATATTTCCTAATTGACCTTCTATCTGAAGTGCTGAACCCCATAAACAAAGCCACATGACTAAAGGGCACCAGCTTTGGCAAAACAGACTGACACCATACTCCAGAGAAGTTCTAGATAGAGAGGTCTAAAATCCCACCTGTAAACTGAAGCCTCTACATAAACTTATTTTTTAACAAGTTCAATCCCCTCAAGTTTACGTATATTTTTTTTTCTAATTCACAGCTAAAAATTCCTTAAAGGAATACTTGATATTCCCAGTATCTTTATGCAAAAACACATCTTTCATCTTCACTTCAAAGCACACTATACTATCCTTCACTTGCTCTTTGTATTTCTTGATGGGAATGTTGGTGTAATCTAAAGGCATGGCAGTAGTGTTTACCCCACTGCCTTTCTTTTAACTTCGTGAGCTGGACAGAGAAATTTGGGTCTCAAGAACAGCTGGGTGGAACAAGTATTCAGGCAGTGGGGCCACAGTTAGCAGAGATTCCCTTGTGCTGTTCCCCCATAAAGCAGAGACCTCTGAGTATCTATTCTTGATTAACTAAGGCCTGACATCTCAAAGACCTATCAGGAAAGTCCAGCTTGCCAAGATTTACAGCTAAGGCTGGCTTACCGATGTGGTTTAATCACCTTCCTCCTCCTTTACATAACACAGGGCTTCAGAAAAATGTATTTTCTCCTCAGTTTCACTGAACAGATTAACCACTATGTCTGTGGGAGAAACAAGGCTGAATTCCCCATTGCCACTGGGTTTCTAAGCTGTTATTTTTAGGAGCTAAACTTCATTAAAGATATTTCAGGTTTTGTACTGATAACATCTCACTCGTTTTTAATAACATGCAGCCTACTTGTGA
Source organism: Molothrus ater (assembly GCF_012460135.2). Lineage (NCBI taxonomy): Eukaryota > Metazoa > Chordata > Aves > Passeriformes > Icteridae > Molothrus > Molothrus ater. The sequence continues at coordinate 4,649,297 of NC_050490.2, forward strand.
AGTCTTCTGCACTGGTGCAGCCTTCTCACCTCAAGCCCTTCCCACTGCACACTGATCTGGATGTGCAGGGGGAACAGCACAAGGGAATCTCTGCTACTGTGGCCCCACTGCCTGAATACTTGCTTCACCCAGCTGCTCTTGAGACCCAAACTTCTCTGTCCAGCTCACAAAGTTAAGAGAAAGGCAGTGGGGTAAACACTACAACCATGACTTTAGATTACACCAACATTCCCATCAAGAAATACAAAGAGCAAGCAACATCCCTTTCAAGATTCACCAAGCCATCTATTTCTTTAAAATCCTCAGACTCAACAGAATAAAAATATTCTCCAGATACAGTCACATTTGGGCTGTGCATGCATGCACCATTCTGCTAAGAGGTATTTTTGGCCTTTTTTTTTTAAACCAAGCATTTTTTAAATTATGTTAGCCCAGTTCATTTTAAAAATTATGTTATTAATTGCTAAGATTTATAGAAGACAAACACCTGCTAATCCTCTCTCCTAAACTGTATCTGGAATCCAAAGACTGCTTAGGAAGTGGAACTCAACTCTTCCCTGTCTATATTCCTTTTTTCTGACAATTTTATTTCTCCCCCTGAAGAATTTAAGGAACAACCCCACAGTAGGACACTCCTTACTGCGACCAGTATCTGTTCCAGTCTGGGGGCCTAGCTCAATACTCCTCCAAAACACTTGCAGCAAGTCTGTCATCAGCCAGGGACATGACTGACAGTGCAGATCTGATGATCACACAATCCCACTAGGAGTTGAAATACACTGCAGTGGCTACTCGAATGTGCTGCTGCCTCCTGCTCTGAGTGACAGCTCTTACTCACGGTTTACACTCCCTCCCTTTCGTGCCCTGAAAACAAGCCCTGCCCTCCCTCCCCTCCTGCAGGTGAGAAAACCTACAAGGACTCAATACTGCCTGGATTATTAGTGTGTGTATAGCACACATGAATGACTGTGTCCTAAAAATTATTAACCATTCCAATTTTTAGTCTGATCTAGCTTTTGAAACATGAATGAAAGAGTGCACTTCTCAGAAAGGCTCCTCTTTAACACTGCAAGCACATTTACTCAGCTGTATCAGAAAATACTTCAAGTTTTAGATTTCTGGCATATGATTACTTAATTGCACATTCCAACTTTTTCACAACAGATGATTAATATTAAAATACAAATTCAATTAAACTTGTTTTGTTGCCACGCTTAATTCTTCACACTTACCAATAAATATATTCATTTAATTTAAAAATATAAATGGAATTAAGTTTCTTTAGATCTGTAAGCAATCCATATTTTTGGAACAGCTGATTTCCATGCGGATATGAGTCACTATATTTTGAAATACAGAATTCACACATGAACTTCAAACATTCTGAACTTGAGATATAAAAAGGCTCATGAGTTTGTAATAGCCACAGCAGGCAACTTACAGCTAAGCTTGTGGCTTGTAAGGTCAAACAACTGAACTTCACATGAGCTAATTCTGTTGAGAGAATTAAGGCAGCTTTTTTTTCTGTATCTGTATGCTACAGAGGTAAGAGGTGGGTTTGAGCTGTTGTGCCATGTAAGGAACACAGGCTTCTCAAAGACATTTCATGAGAGGAACCCTGAAATAGCAGTTATTTTACTATTAATTGTCAGTGGCTAAAAAGCCCCATAACTGTGAGCCTTTCATTAGAGAGCTGCCATGCAGTGATTTTGTCTCCATAATCTCTCTCAGCTGCACAGCTCTCCCCATATTCAGCACTGGAGATGTTTTATGTAACTGCTGCTTTTTTGCTGCTCTCCACAAGCGAGGGCAGGGGCTCATTGCCCAGGCAGGGCCGTGGGCACAGCAGTGACAGGACAGCAGTGACATCACACCTCCCTGCACGGCAGGACAAAGGCAGGATGTTTACAGCAGCACAGATACAATCACAATTCATGGCATCATCACTTCTAGAGACTCTTTGTATCAGCACCGGGACAGACTGGGAGCTTTGTGAACGCAAACGCTTCTGTGACAGAACGCGGTGAAAGAATTTAGCCCGCTAATAAACACACAAAATACAAAGGGAATAAAGCCCTGCACTCCTGCCATGGGAGCAATTTCAAAACTGATCAAAATCATTTAGAAAAACCACTGTGTTAGAAGAATACACACGGGATCTCACTGTTCAGACATTCCATTACACCCTCTGTAAGAGCTCTACTTACATTTAATAATTTTGCTAACCAAAGGGAAAAAAAATAAATAAAGCAGCAAAATGTGACAGAAGATTCCAGGAACACACACATTAAGACAGCTTTTCCTGGGCAGGATCTGTCATCTAAGTATATCCTATCTAAGCTTTCTCATCCTTAACAATAAGGCTGTTTCCTTGCCATGTTACATAATCTTCAGCCTGCTTTCTAAAGCTACAGTGACACAATTTTGACATCAGTAGGAGACTTTTAAATGAGACATTTCTAAATTACTACAATACTTTTAGAATTCTGATGTTGCTAAATCAAAACAAAACAACTTCCTCTGAGTCTTCACATTAGAACAACCTGTACTTGCAGTTTGCTGCAAGGCAAAAGAGTAATCATCTCTCCTTGTACACAACTGAGCCATTTTATCACAGCTAAATGGCAGGAACATACATTTAAACACATGGCTACTGCATCATGATTTAAAATCATGATGACGTGGTGACAGTTCCTTATTTTCTTTAATTTCCCAATAATACTAGATGGAAAAAAGTGTGGGGGTGGTTTCTTTTAAAAATCCTTAGCATACTGTCTGAATAAATTTCAACCGGCTTTTTTTTCTTTTCTGTTAGTTTTCACAAAATCCCCATCATAGACAGAACCCAGTTCTATTCTTTTCATACCAGATACAATCAAAACTTAAGTAATTTTTTAACAGTCCGTCTAATATTCATTTTCTCAGTCCCAAAATTTTTTCACCCTCCTTTACTTACAAAAAGCAGGTCTTTTAACCAGCTTAAATACTCAGAGAAGGCTGGAAAGAGACCATTCTTGCTCCCCCAGATCTTGGTAATGAAGTAAATCCTAATGGAACAAGACATCTCAGAAGCCTAATACAATCTTCTCAAGGTGAATACATTTGCAGCTATAAACACGTGCCAAATAATTGATTACAAATCACAGATGGCTTTCCAACTTTGTCCATTTAATTAAACAGCAGAATCAGATCTTTATTAAGGGTCTCATATACATCCTACACAAACATTCAATAAATACTGAAGAATAAACAACAATTAGGTACACTTTAGTACATGTTATTTGCAATTGTTAGTCAATTATTTACCACTTATTTTTCCACCTGTATCAAGCTGCCTTTAGAGGAAAAAACCCACAGAGTTAATATTAACAAAAATATCAGGATTTCAGAAGATATTCTTAAAGCTAAAGTTTAGCTTGGTGACCATAAAACACTAGTACTTACAGCTACTTAAAACAGCATTAGTTGTGATTACACAACTGACAGATTGTTTCCCATTATTAGAGGCCAAATTTTCCAAAGGCAGCTTAAGAAGCAGCAAGCATTTTCTATCACTAGCAGCTCAAGTGCCAGTGAAATCCACAGGCTTAAGAACCTTTAAAAGCCAGCAGATTGTCATCTGCCCTCTCAACCAATCCTTTATAATAATTAAGAAAGAAGAAAGCATGAAGAATCACTCTCATTGAAAGTAATCCAAGTCAAACTATTTCCCAGAAACCTCCTGTTACTTAAACCCCCCAAATTTTTACTTTCCAACATTCAGTCACCACCATTTGCTGTGTTGTGTAGATCAAGTCATTGAACACTACAATACTCTAACATTTGCACTTTTAGATATGAAAAATTTGCAATTTCTTAGAGAATTGAATATGTCAGTGATCCTGAGTTCTAAAATCTAAGAAAAGTGTTTGCAATGGAGGGTTTAAAATTAAATTTAGTATTTGTGGTAGCAAGGAAGCAAAGTGAATTGTAAACATCACTACCGAACAAGAGGAACTTGCTTTTTTCTTGAATTTTAAAATCATATAAAACATGCTATTCACTTGCCCAAAAGCCAGCCTGTATTGCTTTGCTTTTCTTCCACCCTCCCTAAAGCCTGACAGCCTCAGTTCAGTGAGAACACTTGTTATAAATCCTGCACTTAGTAAGGCACCAAGTTCAGCTGTCTGAAATACACATCTGTCTACAACATACAAAATTACTGCAATTCTACTCTCAAATTTAATGGCTGTATTGACAGCTAGAGCCTATACACGACAACCCCAGGTGAAGCATCACCCTTTGGTAGGATCCCTGGGATTGCAGGAGCTTAATCACCCTGCACCTTTGCAGAAGAAGGTGAAAGAATCCCCTAATCCTGTTCTATGTCAGTTCTGCTAATACGCTCAGTGCTGCAGAAGCCAACACCTTCAGGAGCACATTAAACCCACACAACCGACGGGGTCACAGCTGGCCTCTCCCACACACTCTCCAGGGAAGGAGGCAAGTGGAGCACAGGACCTTGCTCTAGAATTGTTCATGTCATTAAATACAGCCATGCTAGAGATGACAGGGTCAAAGGTACGTGCCTCATGGAGCAGAAAGACCATAACAAACCATAACTCTGCGGATGCCACTAAGATTCACTCTGCAACCACAAATTGTCCCAAACAAAAATACAGTTCTCTGTACAGACAAATTCCATCGATTGCAGAAGGCTACCACAAAAGTAACCAGGAGGAGAGGTTTGTTGTGAGCATACAGAATGGTTATGGAGATCCCCTCTGAGAGCAAAGCCAGTGCCCTGCTGCCACATCAGGTGTCACAGGCACACGTGTGCTGCTCTCACACTGCAGCTTCTCCAGCCACCTTCTGCACGAGTGCACAGGGACCACAGCATGGATCTGAATCAACTGAGTTAGATCATGGAAGACTTTTTGCAATACACAGATTCAGCAGCATCTGTAAGTGCCAGTCTTCACTGACAACCACCACAGATCTCAGGAAGTAGCAAAAGGGACAGTATTTCAATGGCAATTCGCTTGTGTACAAATTATTCCAAAATCCAAGCAGTTTGTCATCTGCTTCTTCATCTGCACTAATTTCCAGTTCAACCCAAGCTCAAAGAATTCTCTTGAAATTATTAAGGAATCTTTAACTTCTTAAATTTTTTATACACCCAGGACAGAAAATAACACTTTGAGGAAAAAAAAAATTCCTGCAAACTTCAGCAACTGCTGCTTTCAAACAGACACATACAAGAGGCCAGTAACTTCAGAGTTTGTGGAATAATCTAAGATACTTGAGTGTTTTACTTCCATATCTCTCTGTCCAGGTACACACATCTCTCACTGCTCAGAACATTGCTACCTGATAAGAAGCCAAAACATCTACAACCAAAGTAGAAAAGGCACAGAACATCACTTCAAATGGTCACAAACATCAATGCAAATGTAGCATTATAATTCTTACATTTCTTGTGGTCAGCTTTTTATGGCCAGCTGTTCTTCAAATTACTTGATCTATGCAAAATGTCCCAACAGCCAATTCCCATACATGAAATTGCACATAACCCTGGAAAAAACAGGTTTATCAGATTCTCTTATCAGCTGCCACAACCTCATTCTCACTCCATACCAAGCAAAAGGCAGGAGGGTACTTGTCCAGTGGAACAAAACTACACAGAATTAAAGCACGAATTTAGAGCATAAAAGGAAAAAAAAATGCACTTTTCTGACAAAACACAGTTACTGTTTATCACTGTGAAGCAGCATTTTACTCTCCACATCATCCTAATGCAGCATGTAATCTCTCCACTCAAGGAAATTCACAGAAAAAACCCCAAACACTCCTAACACTTTTGTCCAGACCCAAACTAAAAATCCACCAAATGTTACTGAACTGCTGCTCAAACACAACTCAAGACTACAGGACTGCATTAACAGCACAGCAAGTCAGTTGTTCTGGGGAAGCAAGCAGTCTGTGAATATGTACACTATCGCAGAGGGCCAGCCTAAGGGAGTTAAGGAACATTGCTCTGCCAATGTTAACAGCAACAAATAAAGTTAAACATCCTCCACACTCAAAACTGAGCAAAGCACACAGCACTGCTGAAGACTAAGTGACTTGCTTACTGGGACCATGTCTGTAGACCTGAGACTATGTCCAGGTTTTTATTACAGCACCTTACAGCAGCAGGATGAAGCTGTCCTGCTCCTCACACACAAAACCCCACTGTGTGCTCGTACCCTCAGCTTGCCAGTTGTCAGAGGCTGGTTGTTTGGGAGCCCTCAGACACAAGGGGTTCTCTTTAATGCACACATTACACACACACTCAAGCTGGCAGTGCTTTACCCAAGAGCAGCTACACACATGGGCTCAAGAGACAGATTTACAAAATACCTGATTCTGCAATGCTCTTTACTACCAGCATAGAATCTGATGTGTCCAAATTCCTGCAGGAAGTCTAGTTACATGAAACAAATTATCAACACATTCTAATCATCAAGAGTTATTAATTACCTACTTCTGCAACTATACAGGCCAGTTATCATTAGCATGAGTGTCACAAAGCCAGAGTAACAAGAAATGGCTTCTAGTATGGCTAGAACAGAAGAACTGGTTATAAGTAAGTTGTGACATATCCCTCTCTCACCAGCTTAACTCCAGAAAGTTTTCTTGCAGACCTGCCCTCACCTCTATCACAGTACACAGTTATCCCACAGTAAGCAAATTCTGGTATCACCTCTATTGTCACCCAAAAGATCCAGGCTTCCCCTTCTTCTAACTTCAGGAATTTACATCCTTTAAGTGTTCAAACCACTCAGCATCACCTTCTATCTGTGCACCTTCACCTCTCTGAGAGCCATCTTCCTCTTTTCCACCTTTTCCCTTTGCAAAATTGCTGTACTCCAGGCACACCTGCAGGCAGAAGAATTTTTTATTCTCATCCTTGGCTGAGGGAGGTCCTGCTGCCCCTGACCCCTGAGAGCATTCCAGCTGCCACTGCCCAGCTCTCCTCCCACAGTAACATGTACACAGCTGCCCTGATGCTGCTCAGCCACAGGCCTCCAGATTACAGCCACTTGGATGGAACTTGGTCCCCCACATGCAAAATTTCAGCACCACGGAGCTCAACCAGCATTTACCATTAATAAGTTTAATACCACAACTCTTACCACAGTTATTTCCTACTTCAAAAATTCAAGGAAGCCTGTGGTATCTTGAACACCACTGCTCAGGAACGCTTTGATTTTTTTCTAATGCCACTATACAAGTTCTGACAGAGCTTATGCTCCTGCCCTCCTGAATACACACTGAAGAAGCCACTGCAAGATCTCCAACTGCATTGAATTCTTTTGCTGTAAGGGGACAAAAGATTATAAGGTCTGAGAGAAAGGAGAATACAGTTCATACTAAATCTTCAGAAATCATGTATTAGCTCTTTTACAGCACTTAGTACACCGAGATGTCTTGTAAGCAAGAGATAAAAAAAAATCCCCACATGTAAGGTCATTATTTTTATACCATGCTTAGAGATTACAGCTGGACACAAGACATAAGTAAGACATACTGGTATGCTTGATTCCACCAGAGATCAACTCAGAACTACTGTGATCATATTAGCTTCAAGTGTACTGCATACAGGCAGACTGATGGAAGAGCTAAATGCTAAATAGCATCTTCTTACTTTAATCAGTCATTTAATTTTCCAGTTGCCTTCTAGGAGCTGGTGAAAGGTCATTTTTGCTTCTTCTACATAGCTTGTAGCTGAAGAAACACAGTAGAACACATACTAAATCATCAACTATCATGTCTCTTAAAAAAAGGGATATTACCATTTAAATGAAAAAAAACCCCAAACCCTAATACTCCAGCCAAGAATTCAGGCATTTACAACCTTTCACAACTACATAAAGGCAAACAACCTGACAGTACTGAACAGTAGTCCACACTGAGGCATAACTAAAATAGCAGTAATTTCTGTTAATCAACTTCTACAAACATTTGTTCCTATCAAGAAACTTCACCTCCTCTTTTTCTTGTCTAATAATAATACTATTTAGAGAGGTGTCTCTATCTTTGCATCTTGCAGTCTCCAGGAAAGAGTCAGATTTTTCAAGTAAACAAACGCCTTGCAGTTAAGTCAGGTCCAGCTGCCACTGGTGCCACTGGTAAGAACACAGGCACTGGTGCCACCCCAGGCACTGGTGCCACCCCAGGCACTGCACCCAGGAGAGGCCAGTCCCAAGTGCCACCCTGGGCTCTGCCAGCACTGCTGGATGCAGCAGCTCCCACTCAGTGCTGTGTCCCTCCTGTGACAGGACAGATGTTTGTGCAGCTAAACCAGACTGGGAAACAGTTCAGATCAACATAAGAATTTTACATGCCAGCCAGGTCCTTAATGCAGCAAACTCAATTTCAGCCACAAGGCACACAGCCTCTGTTGGTCTGCAAGAAACAGCACTATTACCATCACACTTTGTTCTTACTAAAAATTCCAATTTTCAGTACATGTTGAGGATATCAATAAGGCACCAATAGACAAAACCTCCTGAACACCTCACAGGAGGAAGGATGTTGAGTGAAAAGAATGTAATTCTTTCTACAAAACTTCTTTCATTATCAAAGTGCAGAGAGCTCTTTCAAGGACCACAACAATCCCAGTTCTGATGTTACTGTCATTAACTTGCGAGCAACCCACCGGAAAAGAGCACAATTTACTGTGCATTAAGACCTCAGGATATGCCAGCATTTCTATTTGAAGCCCACCACTGTGGCTTCCTAGGATATTTTAGGAGCACTTCATACCTTGTAGGGAAGAACCATCCTTTAAGTCCTGAAGTACTGGTTACAGCCTTTTGCACATCACACAACCAGACTGTGGCATCAGAAAGGTCTTGTCTTCCAGACACAAAAGATTCCTACTCCTTTTTTCAATATTCTTTTTCCAATTACAGTTTTGACATAAAAGGAGAAACTAAAGCCCTCACTACTCTTTTAGTAATTTTTTTAGCTTAATTTTGGTCTGCTAAATAAAACAATACTGGTCAATTCTGTTGCATGTTATGTTTGATAATAGTTGCACGAGTGCCTTTTTAAAAATCAGCAAGTATAACTAACCCTAGCTAAAAAGTACATGCTATCAAGATAAAGCTGTGTATGCTTTTATACAGTCCTGACATCCACATGCTGCGAGACAAAGGTCTCAACCTCACTACAGAATGCCTAATGATGTACAAAAATAAAAAATAAAAACCCATGGTTGGAACAGAATGCCTCCTTCATTATGTGGTTAGTTCTGTGTACAAATAAATAACCTGTTAGAAAGGTTACCAGCTGTATAGGAACTAGCTAGGAGGGACTTCAATATGAAAATCTGTCTCTGAAGAACTGTCCCAGGTTCCAATATACTCACTCTCTGTTATACACCCAACTTGTCAAAAGCTTCACAGGTAATATCTTTTCATCCATTCTGGTTTTAAGGGAAAATAAAGTCTTCCCATTAACTGCAGTTATCTGTAGGCAGCAACCTTTTCAAGTCTTTCATAGCAGCTTCTAACTCTGATTTAGCAGCAGGGTATTTTTCAGCAGAAGCAGAAGATGCTTCTTTCCAACAGAGAAGCAGGAGTTTACTGAGTCAGCCACATCACCTGAACTGAATTGCTGAAGTATGAAGGATATCACTGTACATCACAGCCCTGGATCCGTTTAGGGCAAACCTGCTCCCACATGGAATTGGCACAAACCCCCCATTCTACCTGCAAGGGTCACTTGAGGATACAGAATTTCAACAGGAATTTTGCATATGGGTGGAGAAGTATTAATATCCTGTTTCTCTTTGAAGAGATGACAAAAAATACAAAATGTTTTACAGCAATCCAAACTTCAGTGTGGAATAATTCTAACACACCCTTTGTAATTCTATGACCTAAGTCTGATAAGGTACCAAACTGAAGCCAGAGATTGTATTGAAGGACACTTCCCTAAAGTCATGATCAATAAACACCCTCCTCTAAGTAAGGCCATAGGCTTGATACTATTTCAAAACACATGAGGAACAGGACAAGGTTTATTGAACTTGATCAACTGGAATAGTGCTGTTAACTAAAATGGAAACCTGAGGAAAACAGAAATAAAACCTCAAATGGAGACACTGCTGTTGGCATAACAAAATGGGAATGTGAAAGTACACAGCCTGAACAAGTTCAATAATTGGACAGTTCTCAGGAATAAGCAGCAATATTTCTGACAGGGATGACTCCACCCTTAAGTGCCTCTTTTAAAATAATCTGATTAACCACGTAAGCTCTAATACAGGTCACTACCAGAAATAGTGAAGGACAGACTTGGACAAAGTTTGGCTGCCACTCTATAAACAGAGGAGCTATCAAGTAAAATGTATCTTGTTTTAATTTCTAGCAGTGTTCAGAGTCACAGGTACAGTGTCCCTGAGATGCTATAGCCAATACTGAACTTTGACAGTTCTACAGACTTATACTACAGGGACAATCAACAAATCATCTCAGTGAGAAATGCCAGGGGCAGACTTCTCAAACTCTGAATTTTAGTCTAGAAAACTTGTGGACACCTACACAGTTCCTAGCATATATGCTCCCTCACATCTCCAGAGGAATATTTCCTCTTCCCTCTAGGCTGGAGAGAAAAAAAGATTTGTTGGGAATTTCAGAGCCAGCTTAGTTATCAGATCACTTTTTAGCTACTGAAAGCTTCCTTCCCTACCAGATGTTTCTCCATCCTGTAACTTTATAGCCTTACCAGTCTTTGCATGCTACTACTGCTATTTGAAGTCCCAGTTCCCTCAGTACCTGCAGAGCCACTGAAGCACAGTAAAAAAAGACTTAGGCTCTTCTAGTTTACAGTATCCACAAAAACATCTGGAGGCAATCAGGAGTCAGGGCCAAGGGACTCCATTCAGTGGGAAGGGGGAGAAAAAAAATTCACTTTTGTGACACTAGAGAATTCTAAAATGTATGTCAAAGAACTAGGATGGAAGCCCAGAGATGAGCTTGCTCTTCTCGGCTCTATCACCTGCTGCCCATTTGTTTCAAGGGAGCCACGTCTGTATCTCAGGTTGTCCGATCCCATTTATTTTTAACAGATGGGGAAAGTAGCCACCTGCCTTGAAGAGCAAGAAATTAGTCAACATCAGAAAGCACCAAGCTGCTCACAGACAACTGTAAGCAGAACTTTCAAGAAGCTCAGACACAGCCTTTCATCAAAGCAGAAGTGTCAGCTCAGAGGTTTCAAAGAGCACTTCTCCTGTTCTTTCTCAAGTTCATATGCCACAAGTCTAATAGCGTGTGAGAGAGCTGCTGACCTTTGGGACAGGTGACTCTAACAGCAGACTGCAGACACTGTTTCCTCATTAACACAAACATGACAACAGTGATCTAAGTGGTTTCTTGCCTGCTCACCTCAACCAAAGGCCTACAGCTAAGGTGGGTTATTTCTTTGCAGTAAGAATTCCTATTAGAAGTAATTGCAATGAAAGCAGTCCCAGAAGTAGATAAACACCACAGCACAAACCCTGAGCACAACTTCAGGTCTTACTGCTGGCTTAACCTGGCAGCTGTGACTTGACAAAGAAGAAATAACTCATCAAATTCAACTGGCAACCAAGGGTGCACAATCATCAGACCTTTCATTTTTTGTTTAGAGCGAGACTCATGAAATAGATCATGTTGTGTGGAAACAAAAAGCCAAATTTCTGTGCAATGGAACACCCTCTACTGAATAAAAAATATTTATAGGAAGTCACACAATTCATCATCAGATGGGTCATGTCTGGAAACAAGAACACCAACGTTTCTTGTTTATTTTACCATAAACCCCCAGAATTTTATGTCTTACAAGTACCCAGTAAAACAAAGACCTGTCCCATGACCACAGAAGCAACTTTTCATAACAGTTAACTGTGAAAACTGAAAGATCTACTTAACAATTCACCTTTAATTTAATAAAGGTACTTTAAGGCAAGTAAGAATCTGGTCATGATTATAATTAGACTTGCCTGGTTTGCACACACATTTTCATCTTTCAGTACTAAAATATTTGCATTTACATTAATGTTTTGACCACCACGGTGTTTAAAACTTTCATAGAAAGACAAAAAAAGGCAGCAGAATCTGCTTCCTTAAACACAAACGTGCTATTTTCACCCGAAGTGTTTCAATATGTCACTGTTCAGTTGAATCTTGATAAGGCATTTAAATTCACCTAGAACTGCAACCAACCCAACAAAAATGAACCTCCAGCACTTTCCTGTACACGAGTCACAGATGCCAACATATTCAGATCCTTCTGCAAGTTTAGGCCTTAAACTTTTAAAGAACCAGAGGATTGTTACCACGTCACACAACAGTGAACGTTTTATTCAGCTTCTCTTCCACTCATATAAAAAATATTAAGCCAAACGAATTTAAGGGGAAATAAAACCCGCAGACGGGAGAACCTTCAAAGCCCTCGGCAGGCAGCAGACCCTCAGCTCGGACACGGCTGCTCGCAGCCCCGACAAGTTTAAACGCCCCGTTATGATAAAGCGGCCCTTCGGCGGCAGAGCGGGGGCTCTGCCTTACCCCGCCACGACGGCGACACCGACAAGTTTCCCGTGGCTGCGGCCGCCTCGGGCTGCCCCGCGGGGGAGGCCGGGCCCGCCCCAGGCCGCGGCCGTGTGGCGCACTCGGTAAAGCGCCCGCCCGCCGCCTGCTCCGGGCTCCGCGCACGGCGCTACCGGCGACCCGCGAGCCGCCGCAGGGCCGGGCCGGGCAGCGGGGCCCCTCTGTTACCCCCCGCCGCCGCCCCGGGGCTCTGTGCCCGCTGCCCCGGGCCCGGCCGCCCTTTGTTCCGGCTCGCGGCTCCCGGCCCCAAAGCGGCGGCGGCGGCCCCGGCCCGCGTCCTTCTCCCGTGCCTGGGTCCCCCGGAGGAGCCCCCGCCGCGCGCGAGGAGAGGCCGGGGCCGCCCGCCCCTGTAACTTTTGTTATGGTGGCAGCGGGGAGGGCGCCCGGAGCCCCTGAAGAGCGGCCCCCCCGTGCTGAGTCACCCCGGCGGGGCTGCGCCCCCTCCCCGCGCCCCGCGGACAATGGCGAGGGCGGGCCGTGCCCGGCCCTCCCCGCCCCGCGCGGCCCCCGCACCGTGATGTTGCAGTGGATGGTGAGCGGCGGCGGCGGCTGTGGGCTGGAGCCCGGCGGCGGCGGCAGGAGCACAAACTGGCAGTGGAGCTCGTCCAGCTTCCAGGAGACGATGCGGAAGCGCTCGTGGTCCTTGTCGAAGATGGACTCGAGGAACTTCAGCTCGGCCTTGAGCCCTGACACCGACATCCTGGCCTCATCTCCGGGCCCGGGCCTGCGCTGCCGCCGCCTCCCTCCGACTCAGCCGGCCCGACCCTGGCCCCGGCCGCGCCTGCGGGGCGGAAGATGGCGGGGCCGGGGCAGCCCCAGCCGGCGGGGCACGGCGGAGCTCCCTTTGTACCGGCCTCCGGCGCCCGCTCGCTCGCTTAAAAGGGCAACAGCGCAGCCCGCTCCCCTTCCCTTCCTTCCTCCCCGGCGGGCCGGGCCAGCCGCGCTAACCGCCCCGCCCTCGCCCTGCCCTCCTCCCTCTAGCCCGGCCCCGCGCCCGGGACACGCGCACCGGGGCCGGCCCGCGCCCCGCTCCTCCCCCGGGGCCGCCGCCCGGGTCCCCTGGCCCGGCAGGGCTGACCCGCAGCACGTGCTGGCGCTGCCCGCCCGCCCCAGCCCTGCCCGGGCACTGCCTCCTGCCCCCGGCTCGCAGCCCTCCGGTCCCCCTGCCGAACCGCAGGGACCGCTCAGCCCTGCTGCTCCTCCTCTCCCACCGCTCAGCCCTGCGGAAGGGCACGCGGTATTGCTTCCTCACCGCACTTCTGTTTTGCTGAGAAAAATCTGCAGCATGGGGTTTGCGCTTGTCATCTCAGAGTCCCGTCAGTCCTTCAGTACTCCTCGGGGGTCAGTCGACTTAAGCCAGGAATTCCTGTCCTGACGTTTCTGGCTCATCCATACCCATAAAATCTGCTGTCAGTCACTGCAGGCTGGAAATCAGCAAACAGAGGCCAAGAAAAATTGCTTCTACTCCATTTAAGCTCCCCTATAATTGTTTGTACAACATTTTTATCCCCAGAAAAAGCATCATGATGCATGAAAGCATCGGTGGTGAAGTGAATACTCCCTACATTCAGAGACCAAGGGGTCCTGCCCTTCCTGACACTGGAAATACCGTCTCTGCACCTTTATCTGTCCCTTCCCCTCTTGATTTTGCACAGAGATAGTTGTCAGTTCTTTGGGAATATGGAGTGGCTCTCACGTGGTGAGAAGTGTGATACAAGCAATGCTGTTGCGCCGTGTCCTTCATGTTTCCCAACCAGGTATTAATTAATGCAGTACACACATAAACCTGAAACAGGGGATTGCCTTTTTTAAAATTGATATTTTTTTATAGATCTTTAATTCCAGTCAAACTGGCAGCACTTCACAAACCACAAGCTGAATCTTGTCAAGTGGTGAGAACTCTAATCTTGATCCAGAAAAACAGTTACGCACATGCCCAGCTCCAAGCATATGGAAGTCTGACTGATTTGTGGGCTTCAGATTCCTACCCTTCCAGCAAAGAGAGCTGCAAAGAACATGCTTTGCTGCAAAAGGACTCAGGAAGGATTGACACTGGTTAAATACTCTGAATGAAAGATATCAGAAAGTCCACAGGATTTTTTAGCTGTTATATGAAAGACTGTGATTATCCAGTGTATGCAACTCAGCTCCTCTAGAAAGGCTGAGATATTGTTTTGACTGCACAGCCTGCAAAGTGAAGCCAGAGTGGATATAACTGTTGTGTGTCAATACATCAACAGGCAGGGCAAAGAACTTTGAGAGATAAGGGATGGTTTCAGTACAGGGACAAACTAGCTATAAATAAGCAGCAGAAAATGACTATACCTATTAGAAAGGGAGGACCTGGTAGCCTCCCTGTGGGAACCCCAGAGACAAAACCAAACAAAGCAGACTTTGTCAGGCATTGCATGGTGTGATGCATGAAACAGCAGAGGAATGAATTTGGTGACTCAGCCCAATTTCCCTTGTACAATAGGATTTTGGCCTGGAATGCCTCATTGCAGCAGTTAGGTGAGTAGGCTTAGCAAGTTCAAACTGCACCTTCTGTCATACCTTACCAGACCTGCCTCTATCACTCCCTCTGCTCTTCCATCCTCCTCGTCTCCTCATCTACCTTCCCTCTCCTCTGCCTCTCCACTGACTGGGACACCACACTTTTTTTGGCAGCTGCACAGCTGAGATGTGTGGATGTGCTGGCTGAGAGGACACCCTGCCACACTGTCTTCTGAGCACCTGGCAGGACAAACAAATTGTTTAATTGGCCAAGTGTGTTCTGCAAACCTGGTCTAGAACTTTCCCCAGCTCATTCCATCTGCCTTTTTGTTGCAGGCTTCAAGAAGTAACATGCAGCTGCACAGCCACCACTCCTCTGAATTCTCCTGCCTTTCTCAGTATTTAGTAGGCATTGTGCAAGCTGAATTAGTTTCTGTGATAAGACCTTGAGAACACATTGGGGCTGTCTCCTCTTCTGGAATTCAGAGACTGCTTCAGAGGTGTGAAGAGCTGTCAGACATGTGTGACTCATCCTGTTTCTTTCTTCAGGACTTGCCATGGGACATTGACATGAATCTCATGTTGGTCATAAGGTGATTCAGGAAAGCCCAGAGTTTCCCAAAGACCAAAATGATTGTACACAGGGCAGGACCTGACATCTCAGGTTAATAAAGGTCGTGAATCTTGGTACAGCCCCCAGGAACATTCTATCAGATTCCAGTAGTTACAGTTGCTCTTAAATTCCTTGATCTATATTGCCTGTAAGCACCATTGTTTTCTAACCTGCATCTTCAACATCACAATTACCTTTCTCTATCATACAGCTAGGTTACCTCTCCCAGGGGCTGAACTTTGGCCAAAACCCTGTTTTGAAGATAATATACCTTCATAAACTTTGTTTCTTTTTCCTCCTTTTTATTTAAATATAGGAAATTTCGTAAGAATCTTCAACTGAAACTTTCAGAAAAAACCCAGCAGATTCCTCATTGCATTCGTGGGTAGAACAAGAAGACGAACAGTTCAGACCAAAGTTGTCCTTCCCCTCAGCATTTACTGCCAGCCCTGTTTCCAACAGATCAGATAGGCATGTCCCTGGCAGGACAAAAGACCAGCAGCAAGGGGCAACGGGAACTGAAGGAAAGATGAGCTCAGAATGAGCCATTAAGAAGGAAATGAAGTACAATATAGGATGAATGGGCTTTGATGAAAGCAATAATTGTCTGTCTAAAGAAAGGATATTCCAGAGCACAAATGAATTTCAGTTTGTGTTAGTCCTTTTCTTCCTGTGAATGTCTTTTCCATGTCTGCTGTATTTCCAGCTTTACCCCTGAATGAAGCTCCTGTACATTCAGTCGAGTGTACCTAGCAGAGGATTGATTTGCTTCTCTGAGAGCAGTTTATAGTTTTGTTTTTTTGATCTCACTTTTCTCATTTACAGCCTAGCACTTAGAAAGGGGTCTTTCTGTCTAATTCTGATGTCACTTTCCCAAAAGAAATGTCAGGCACCAAAAAGGAACTGCCATTTCAGAAATAGGGAAGGCCCAGATCTTTTGTATCCCTGAACCTCAGCAGACAGAGAAAGTAAAGGATAAAGCTAATGAGATGGGAGGAAGTGTAAATTGATTTTACTGATGGATGATGCAGTTTGATAATAGTTGATTCCCAGATAGACTCTTGAACTTTTTCACAGATAACAGCAGGACCTAAGACTAGAAAAGACAAATAATACCTGACACCCATAAAGAGAAGGACAAGAGAGGGACCCTACCTGAAACCTTGGACAAAGGCAGAGGAGTCAAGAGGATCCTGCTTTACCAAGATACAAGTCAAGCTGTCCTGCTTGCCAAAGCCAGGCTTTCACACCATTCTGAGCTCACAGCAACAGTGTCATTGCTTCAATAATGAAGTCACCTTCAAAGCATTGAGAAAAAAACATACATCAGTGCATGAAAGCTGATTAAATGGCCAGTTTCAAGAAGCATCGTGTGCAGTGGGTGAGAGATTGATTAGGCCCTCAGACACCAATTTCCCTTCCAACAGTTCAGGAATGGCATTCTAAAACCAATCCATCCTAGAGCAGCTTGGGACAGACAGGGGTATACTGTTGCCCAGATGTTCAGTAATAGGTGTCAAAGAGATGTCTGCAGGCACTTAAATACCATGGCCATGAATTTAACATTAAAAAAAAAAACAAGTGCATGATTTTACCCAGGATGACTTCAGCAATGAAGTAATTTAGGTCCCTTCTTTGGAGTGCTTTGGCTCACCCACTGAGGAGTGTTTGTAGTCCTGTACAGGAAACAGCAGTAGCCTGTTGGTGGAGATCACACTACTGTTTGTGGATTTCTGTGTAGTTCTGGCTGTACTTACATCCCTGGCTGAACAGTGAATATTTCTGAACTGTCAAAAGCTGGATGGTGTCTGCAAAGCAAGGTCAATGATATGTTCTTGTTCTATATGAAAGTTGTGAGAGTTAATTTATTAGAAGAAAGGTGCCCCAGGAAAGCCAAGCCATGCTAATCACAGTCTTGCAATGCTGCAGATGGGGATTAAAATCCTCTTTGTATAGACATCAGAAATCAAACTCCTTGAGCATACAGTGAGAGAACACACCTAGTCTCTCCTTAATGGCTCACACATCTTCCTGAAAACAGATTAAAAACACATCTCTGAAAGCAATAAGGAACCATACAGCCATATCTGAGGCATTCCATTTGATAAAATAAATGAACAATCTAGAGAAAAAAGGAAAATGTGGCATCATTTTCCAAACCCAGCTAGGTGAGGGAAGAAGTAGTTGCATGGAACTGTTCAGAACAGAGCAACCTTCCCCTGACTCCCTAGGACCTGCACCCTTTCCTTGGGATCCACAGGCTCAGAAGCCTTACAGGGCTCATCAAGCTCATCTTCCCTTGCCCTCTCAGAGCCTAAAAGGGATGTTCAGAAGCCCAGGTCGGATGCCAGGCTCAGTCCTGCTAAATACATTTCTAACTGGATTGGGAGGCAAGGGAACAGCCAGACCCCCAGCTCAAGTGCAGGGCTGAGATGCAATCATAGCCACAGCTGAATACTCAGCCCCTCCATGCCCATTTTGATTTCTTATTTTGATAGGCAGTTAACTTTGTCTACATTTAAAATATCAGCACAGGGCATCTGAGTTGGCAGACAGTGAGGTGAACAGGGCAGGTCAGAGTTTTTGCTCCAGATTCTGCAACCACATCACCTAGCATGGAAAAGAGAGATCAAATGCATCTCAGCAACTCTACCATCCACAGCTTCTCATTTACTTTTATCTCTTTTTGTAGGCAGGTTTAGATTTTGGGGACCAGAGTTATGCCTGGGACAGTACTGTCCCTGTTCAAACCCTCCAGGGACTCAAGTGCTGCCTTAGCCGTGTCACACCAAACCAGGTGTGAGAGGATGCAGCCTCATTTGATATGAGGGCAAGGACAGACTGGGGAGCTAAACCAGTGTTTTCAACCATTTCCTGATTTAGAAATCACAAGTGTCCACAGGCCACAAGTCAAGATCTACCAAGCCCCAGTATTTTTACATAATCTGCCAAATTTAAAATATCATATGCACAAAATTGAGTTTGGTAGATACAACACTGTAGATTGCTTCAGTTTTGTAGATACAACACTGTAAAAAAAAAACAAAAAACAAACAAAAAACCCCAAACCCAAAAACCCCAAAAATACCCAACAACAACAACACAAAACCACAAAACCAACCAACAAACCCACAACCCCCTCCTCCCCCCCAAAAAAAAAGGTAGTGAAGTACATCTGGAAATCTAAGCCATTTACCTTTACTGGTGAAAGAAGGACAGAAAATACAAGATTTTTTTCCATTATAAAGCTGACTTGAAGTCATCTTTTCTCAGGTAAGACCAAACCTCAGAAAAAGAATGACATAGCAATTACTTTCTGTAAATCTGACTCTTCTCCTGCTAGAAACAAATTCTAAGCACAAAAAGCTGCTGAAACAGGTGAAGGATAACAGATTCAAGCAGTTATATGTGCCCTGGAGTTTATAAGGAAGGGAACTTCATATAGATTTACAGTATCAGTGAGTAAAAGGAAAGTAACAGAACCAACATACTTGGCCTTAAACCAACGTTTGGAAGACTGAATCACAGAATTCTGAATATAACTAATTCACGTTTCTTTTGATATAACAGCACCCACATAATTTGAGAACTGGCTTAAGAATTGTGAATAAGGAATAAAAATAGCAAATAACTCAGCAGGAAAAGGTACTTAATGTGTTTAAAATGGATCATGGTAGTGCTGTGTTAGAGTTCAGATCAAGAATTTCAGTGTGATTTAGAAGAGACTGTAATTGATGAAATTATCAGATGACAGAGAGAGACATTTGAATAGCAACGAGGAAAAATAATAATTACAACAGGTGCAGAAAAATCAATTTAAAAAATCATGTCCTTGATCTATAAAGCCACAAACCTAGTGATTCCTGCTCTCCTATAGATTGCATTTTTATATCACCATCACACTGGATCTCACTTGGGCCCATTCTATAACACCCCCCACACACCTTCCCAATTCCTTCCCATGCCTCCACACTTCTTACTTTCCATAGGATTCTCCATATTTCCACCCACAGTTACAGCCTGGTTTGGCTCGGGGAGGCAGAGCAGATGCTGTCACTGGTTTCAGAATTTACCCTGCTTGGTACATTCTATTGTGCTCTTTACCTGGAACACTGCAACTGTCATCTTGGCAGAAAATTATCAAAAACCACAGCAGAGTGTGGGACTTGGAGGACAGATTTCTGATGTGATTTCTAATAGCATTAAACTCCAGAGCTAGATTCTCTGATGCAGCCAATGTCCATTAGATACTCTTTACACACCCCAATCCTAGCCCTGGCTTGCACTCGCTTTAGCTCCAGGCACAACTGAGCAACCTCAGAACAACATCTGTGTGACACCTGCAAGAATGTAGTATGGCAATGTACTCACCAAGGTGGTTTTTTTTTTTTCCTAGACAAGAGTCTTAACTTGTCCACTATCCGCTGAGATAAATCTGGGAGATTTAGCTGGCTTGAAGAACCAGTCTCATATAAACAGTTTTAACTAGGGAATAGTCAAATAGAAATAGACACTGTCTTCCCACAGGGACAGGGGGAGAGGAACAGGGCTGGAGGGAAGGAGCTAAAGGACCTTTATCATCCCCTCCCTTCATTAGTACATGGTTGTATCACATAACCAAAAGTACAGCGAGTTGTAGCACAGGCCTGCCTTTACGTTCTGGCTCCCCAAATCTGCAGGCTGAGAGCACTGTGTAAGGGATTATTTTGTTCTGGTGCAGAGAAGAAGCAAGGAAAGTTAAATTAAGCCAGGAAGAGGAAAACATGAGCTGAATGTTGGCCCAAAGATTCCTGCCGCTCTGACATAAGAGACCCTGGAAGGATTGCTACCTGGAGGATGCAGCGCCATAGGGCAAAAGAGCTGCCACCAAAGCGGGCCAAGGGCGGCCCAAGGTGAGCACAGCAGGGAAGGCCAAGGGCAAGGGCTGCGCTTTTCCAGTGCGGGCTGGAGCAAGCGGAGTGCGGGGCAGCGCCGGCCGTGGGGCACTGCCCCTGCCGGGGTCCCGCTGTGCCCGCTCCCGGTGTGCCGGGCGTGCCCCGGAGCTGCCCCGTTCCGGTGTCCCGGCTGCGTCCCGGGTGTGCCAGGAGCTGCCCGATGTCCTGGTGTCCCCATGTCCCAGTATCCTTCCGTCCCGGTGTCCCTCTGTCCCGGTGTCCCTCTGTCCCGATCTCTCCCCTCACGGCCGCGTTGCGCTCGCACGGCGCCCCCTGACGGGCGGTTCCCTCCCGGCCCGGCCCGGCCCGGCGGGTGGAAGAACGGGCACACAGCGCCCACAGCCACGGGCGATGCAGGAGGGCACTGGCGCTCCTCCGTGCTCCGAAATTGATTTCACGCCTTCGGGACGGTCAGTCGCATTTTGTCCATCACCTCCGATGGACTTCAGCGAACACTCGGGAGTACTACGAATTCTTAGACTCAAGAGGAGCTGTGTAAAAATCAACTTAAGCCCTGTAAGTATAAAATAGAAAAGTAGCTTACTGTTCCCTTTCCCTATCTTGTTTTTATACAGTATTATTAACAACTAATCTGGAGAACTTTCCCTTTGTGGGTCTGCTGGTGAGTATGGCTGACCATATATAATTCTTACTCATTTTTTGGTGTGAATCATGCTATTTCATAAAATGCTTCTATGGATGAGATTCTTTTTGTCCAGGTACTCTGAAATCAGCAGAATCAACAGCATGCTCATCAATTTACCTTTGCAGTCATACAAACGCTGATACCTTCTTCTCCAGGCAAGGAGATTAGTCAGGAACATTTTTAAACCTTTTTTCCACTCACAAAATTTAAACTTTTTACAAGAAGGGCTTTTAGAAATACACAGTCATTTACCAGCTGGTGGAGCTCAGTAAATAGCAGGAAGATTTGTCCACAAACATCCCCTGAATTGGAAGAGAGTTCTGACTAACCTTCTGCTTTAATTTCCACAAAAGCTGATGCCTTTGGGATATTGCTGCTTTTTTATTTCTGCTGACAGGAAGCATTACAAATGCACTGAATTCACTGTGGAGTTGCTACCACCTCAACCTACTGAAGTTCTACAGAACAGGTTTCCTTGGCACAAATGTAAATGTGCAACTTTATATAGAACAGCTGTAACAGATGTGGGTAGGCCCAGTTATCAAGTGCTGAAATTGGTCAAAGCAATACCTCATCTTTATCATGAGACCAAATATGAACTATAAACCACCCAATTCAGATAAAGAACCCTCTGAGCTCCAGTGAAACCTGCCCATTGAGCCCAGCAAGCCTGGAATGAGGCCTTGTCTACAGGGGAACATTTAGTCCCTGAAAAGGCATCCCAAACATTTCATTTGTAGTGTGATCTGGGGGGAAATACTGTAGTTAATGTAAATTAGTGAAATATCATGTTAATGTAAATGAGTGAAATATCATTCAAACACATTTGCAACAGAATTGAATATTCAACATGGACACCTGCTCAAAGACCCAGCTAAAAGATGTTTTAAAACTCCCAGAACTTCAAACTTTTCTTGTTGTTTTCTTGGAGACACAAGGGATACTTTCATACTTTCCTCAGCACTTTGAATGCTAAAACATGCCTTAAAATTAACAAGAAAGTGTTAAACATTTAAATCAGAAACTGAGTTTCAAAGAAAAGTACAAAATGCTTCATGAACAGCTACAATAAATAGGTTATTTAATTTGGGAGCATGAATGTTTCTGTAAGAAATTATGATTGAACTTCTATATGTTCTAGACTCATTGAAAAAAAATTCTCCTTACACAGTCAGTAGAATTAAGAGTTGTGCACTGTCCTAACTGCTGGAAGAAATTGTGAAAAGCATTCTTCTAATGCTTTTTCAGGCTGCAGAAGCAGAGACAGTGATGTGATCTAATCAAGCATTCAATTGCCAACACATCTTTTTTAAAGTTCTGATTGGACTCTCTTTAGACCATTCCTGTGCTAGTAATTTTTCTGATTGTGAAACATGCATACTGTTTGTGCTTAACTAAAGAAACCAGGAGGTTTTACTGAGCCACATCACTCTCACACAGGAAAAAAAATAAAGTGTAGGCTTTGTTCTAGGCATACAAGCAGTGCCACAGAAACAGTTGGAATGTAAGCACATACTTTATATTAAAAGCAAATGCTCAACTGTTTTGCAGGATCAAGAGCTGCAAGTCTTAGTGATGCCATGGTTTCTATGACAACTAAGTGTGATATTACATGAAGGATTATGATTTAAAGGAAGACACATCTGGCCTTTTCCACTGATGTGGTCCTAGTTTATCCTGCACATACCTTGTGTACAAATCTGCTCATCTTTGTGGAATCACTGAGCCCACAACCAGCAAGGGCAGGCCTCAGCAGACCAGGCAGAAAGTGAATGAAGTGCACTCTATTCCTGCAGATTTCAAGAAGAAAAAATAAATTCAGACTTGGGGCTGCACTGTCCTTTCAGGCACAGCTGCAGCCCAGGGGCTTGCTGGTGGCTGAGGATACTGCAGCAGCAGTGCAAGAAATGAAGTGCCTGGTAAAAGCAGCAGGTGCTGTGCACCCACACTCCCTCCCTTCACAGCTCTGACATGGTTTCCTGCACCCCAGCCTGCCCTGGGGTAGGCTCCACATCCTGTTGAAGGCTGGAGCTGTGGAATTGTTAACCAAAGCCTGGTCCCAGCAGTCACAGTCTCCCTCCTCCAGCCCAGCAGTGATCTCTGCTGGCTCACTGCTCCTCTCAGCCCTGAGCTCTGCAGAAACTCCACTTCCACCCTGCTTGCTGATTAACTTATTCTCCATTTGTCTCAGTAGGGAACATGTTTGATCTCTTGGAGATATACTCCAGCTACCTCCATGGTCCTCAGTGATCTCTGCAAACATAACCAGAGAGGTATTTCCATCCCTTGGGAGCAGGTGCCAAAAGTAATTCCCTATGACTTAGTGCTAAAAGCTAGCTCTGACGAGCTGGTTTGAACAGGGTAGGAAATACCTGAGAAAAAGCAAACTCTCTCCCTGTCCTTGGTGTAAGAACAGCAGCCTGCTCTTTAACTGAGAGTGCCTAAACCCACCCCTGCATGTCCCCAGCAGCCAGAAGGCTGCAGCACGTTCTCAGCTGCTCATGTGCTGTTGCCCAATTCATCTCAGCAGTTCAGCCATTTTGGGTAGGAATAGCTTCTCCTCTGTCTCACTGCCTCATTTTCACAGAGCAGCCTGGCTCTGGGCTGCTGTGCATTCAGGACACACTGATTCACCTGCTGCTTTTACAGGCAAATGACTGCCACTGTTTCAAACGTGTTCAATGGCCCTTTTAAGTACACGGCTGGCTTTGTAGCAAACAGCTCCCTTTAGATTAGGATAAATCCTTTACCAGGGAGATTAGTGCCACTGCACTTGTGAAGTCATGATATCCCCTGCAAATAAAATCAGTGACTATAAATAGCCAAAACATCTTCCATCCCATGAGATTATGAGCTTCTTCCTTGCAAAACAGATGAGCTCATTGAGAGATAATTTTGTGATAGCCAGATAGCTTCAACATAAGATTGAGCCCATCATCATTAGTCCAATTAAAGCTCCTTTTTATACCAGTAAAATAATTGATGTGCTGATAAACTGCTTTAGTTCATTGTTACTGCAATATCCACAGCTGCTCTGAACACATCCATGTAATCAATATGGCCCACTAAAAGGTTTCTAAATGAGTTAACTCTTCCAGGAATCAGCTGGATTTCTGAGGACTATCATGCTTTTTGTTCTGTGTTTCTTTTATTTACAGAGCTATTAAGTCAAATCACAAGCTGATCACACACACTCCAGCAGAGCACAATATGAATGTTGCATGCTATTACTGTAATAGAAGTTGAGCAAGAGAACCTGGCCTTGAGGCTACTTTTCCCATATTAAAAAAATAGCCAACCTAACCTGCATCATTCTGACAGAACTAGGTTAGGGAGTGACTGTGTGTGCAGTCACATTGGCAGAGCAGGATGTACCGTGAGGGACAGCAGAGCAGGAGCCAAAGACAGGGAGCTCTCACTCCAATTCAGCAGCAGCCAGAACAGCCCCTCCCAGAGCAGCCTCAGCAACGTGACCAGGAGGGCCCATTTCACCCCCATGCCAAGCTGCAGCCAGCACTGGGACAAGCTGGGCTCCAGTCCTCCTGTTCCTGTTGGTGCCATGGCCCCCAGCCCTGTGCTGCAGGTGCCAGGAGCTCTGCAGCTCCCAGGGCAGCTGAGAACAGAATCCTTGTGCAAGGGTGTGGCTGTAGGTACAGCCATCAGGTTCCTGCCCTGCTCACTGGGGTAGATTAGAAGCATTCTCAGGAGCCACAGAAAATCTCTCTCAATGCCTTACTTTACTCCAGGTCCAGAAGAAACAAATCTCTCAGGTCAGCCTCTCCCTGCCCTGCTTCAGGGACTGTGGGGAAGACAAGCCTGCACACATTTTTTTAGGGGGCATGGAGCTTTTGTTGTTGGCTGCAATTAAAAACCCCAACTGAAATGCCACAGCCTTTTAGAAGTTTTGTTAACCTGCTATGAGGCAAATGCTTGAACTTCAGACTTACTCATCCACCAATCTCTCTTCTGAATCACATATTTCATGGACTTGCCACATTGGGGAGATAAAGGGTTTTTAGCAGCTGTGGATACCTATGCAGAAGCAATTACTTCTTCCTGATGCCTGCAGCATTCCATGAGACCTTCACAGTGTAAAATGCAACTGCCCAGTCTCTGCTCAAGGTTTGCTGCCAGCAGCCTCACCAAGCACTAAGGCTGGTGCTGCACATGCACTAGAGGAGCTAGAAGAGGTAGGTTTTCATACTCAGAGTAGTCATCACATGCATACATCCCACTATGGGGGTCAGGCACTGACCTAAACAGAGATTTTCAGCTGTTTGTTGCTATCTGCTGCTGATGTTGTCACTAGAAATGCAAAAAGGCAACTCTGCATTTCCGCTGCTGAAACACAAACCTTTAATGAGTTTATTTTGAATTATGTCTCATAGATCAGGCAGAGATAGGTAGTAAGCTACACAGCTTTAAACAACTTGTCAAAATCCTTCCAGGAAACAAAATAGCATACATTTTTTGAGGGGTTCCCATCTGTCTGAATTTCTAATTTGACTTTTGCAGCTCACACAGCTCAGATGGGATTTAGCTGAGAACACATAACCTGAAGCTGGGTTCCTGAAGTTTTCTTCATACCAGGATGGCACCTACATAAGAAAATTCTTAAGCTGCTGGGCTGCAGCCCAGGCCCCAGCTCTCCTCTCTGCCTTCTTCAGATAAGGAGGGCCAGCCAGCCCCAGATCCCAGTGCCCCCAGACAGGGTGCCCCAAATGTGCCAGGCATAGCTGCAGGGGAGCAGATGGGACAGGGGTGCAGCACTGAGCTCTCCAGGCTGCCTCTGGCCACCTTAGCCCTCCACCATTCCTGCTGGTCCTGGTACCACGTTTTGTCAGCTGGTTTGGTTTAAAATCCCTTTGGAGGCTGTTTACAAAGGCTTTGGCTCATGAGAAGCACAAGGCCTACTTTGAAAGGGTGGTGTGCCCAGAGGCAGTGAATTCTACATTGCTTCAGTTGTGGAACTCCACCTTAGAGTTCCCATCCAGGGAAGGGAGCCAAAGATAGCTCCCTCTTCCAAAGAAAGATCTTCTGGAGTCTATATCACCCTCTGATGTTTGAAATTTCCAGTGGACCACATCAGTCATGGTGAAGTGAGAAGCAGCATTTACACTCAACCTTTCACAGTACAGCATCATCTGTGTTGTGGATACCATCTTGTTTCAAAAATCCCACATCTGTTAGAATCCTTTAGGCTGCTCTTATAACATCTAGTGACTAAAAATAATTGGTTTTTTCCTGGTGTTTCAGTCAGTTTGCTCTGTGTGCCTGGCAGCATTTTGCAGAGTTTCACTGTTTCCCCAAGGCTGTCAGTCAGTTTTCCCTGTTGTTTGTGTGGGCTTTTCACACACAACACAGAAGAGGAAAACACTAAAAAAATCCAGGAAAATGTGATTATAATCCACTTAAAACAGCCAGCAGGGGGATGTGCAGGACCAAGAACTCCTCTGACTTTTTGAAAAAAGTGAATACATTTCAAATTTCCTATGCCTAGTTATCTGTAGAAAATATATTCTCTGTCTATAATAAAAGAGCACAAGTCATCAGCCTATCACTGTCTATGGCAATTTCAAAATCAGCTGAAGAAACACAATTTCATCTCTATTGATTAAATTATATATGGCTATGTAGGTTAAATGAGCATAAGAAGTCAGTGATCAAACTTCTGCCTAACATTTTTAGAAACCCAAGCTGGGTAATGCATTGCTCCTTTTAGGATGGGAAAAAAGTATGTAGTCATCAAGGCAGGAAAGTCAGAAATTTTGGATTTTTCCCCCCTAGTAAACAATACCTAGTTCTATTGTTTACAGATCTTTAGTTTTACTTCTGTTGGTTTAACCAGTTATGGGCTTCAATCCCCAAAGGTAACATCTGCAACCCTCCAAGGAGGGGCACCTTCTTTGAGCTTTTCTGTCCCAGCAGCTCAAGCTGCTCCTCTGGACCCTGATCTGATCCAAGAGGCTGTACCTGAGAGCTGAGGCTCAGGAAGATCCATGGCCCTTGGTGGGAGCAATTTCAGAGCAATTCCCTTTGTTAGAGACAACTGCTCACTTTGAAAATTTAAAGAGGTTTATTAAACCTTAACAAAAAGACAACAAAGGACTACATTAGGAAAAAGCTGCAGTGCTGGGAACTGCCCCTCATGCATACCATGCAGCCAGCTCATCTTCAAGACGGGTGCTCAGTCTTTTATACCCTTGGGGGTGCCATCAGCCAGCCCTGGCCCTTCCCAAAGTCTGTCTGTCAGCTCTTCTGTGCCATTTATCAATGGAGACTGCTTTGTAACTGTATTGGAGGTCAGATGTTGCCATGCCCACCCCCTAAGCACCCCCAGGCTTTTCCATTCCCACCTGCCCCATGCAAGGGACACCTGTGCAGCCTTCCTTTACCTGTGCTAGACAGCCCTGGCTGTCTGATGGCAACAATACAGGGGGGAAAGGGAACTATGAGGAGAACAGAGGACATCTAAACTACAATAACATAACTGTACATCACTAAAGCTTCTCCTAATATTCACACAATAGTTAGCCCTTAATTGCAAGAGCCAATCATCTCATTATCCATCTATAACATCTTGTTACACTCCTTGGTGCTAATATCTGTCACCTTTTACAGAAGAGCTGCTTTAAGAAAAACCATCCAGGATATGCAGAGCTTCTATCTACACGGGCATGGAGCTCATAGTATTTTTTGTGACTTTCATGTCCGTGAGCAGACTTGGTGGCTAATATCAGCAGCTTTTCACACACCTCCTCAGCCAAGTGCCATCCCCATCAGGTACAGGCTGTTCTTTGCAAGCCAGGGAAAGCAGCAGGATACAAGAGGGAAAGCAGCAGGAACAAGAGGGAAAGCAGCAGGAACAAGAGGGAAAGGGCCTGCTCATGGCTCCACCAGAGAAGGCCATTTCTCACGTTGATAAATGCACACGTTCTGTGTGCAGCAGGACGTGCAGGCAGTGCCGAAGGGCTGACCAGAAGATGGAGACAGAGGAACACTTTTGGAAGCACATCGTGAGCCTGACCCTCGGCAGGGCCCTCGGAAGCAGGGGAGGGGCCAGACCCATCCCACGGGCCACAGGGATGGATGGATGGATGGATGGATGGATGGATGGATGGATGGATGGATGGATGGATGGATGGATGGATGGATGGATGGATGGATGGATGGAGAGCTATCAAGCTGGTTAATTACAGGGACATTTCTGCCCTCCAAATCCCCTGTGCCCTAGGAATCTGAAATTTTCTGAAAATCTGTAAAACTTGAGTAAAAAAAAGAAATTACATCTACAAATCTTTTGAGGCAGAAGGGGAGAAAATAATTCTTAATATTCTTTAGACAACATGGCTCTTTCTCAGAAGGCTGTGCAGACACTACACTCTTTGGCAGGTATCTCCACAAGAAACCAGTGACACTCAGGCAAACCTGGAGCATTCTTATGATAACACAGGAGCTACTATGGGTCAGTATTCATTCAGAGGAGATCAGAACATTCAAAGGACATTCAGAGATAATTCCTTATATGTTGCCATGGTTATTTTTTTCTCCTACTGAGCTGATGTGCAAGTTCAGAAAATACTCCTCAAATTAAACTGAACTACTAAGTTCAAGCAAAGTGTTCTATTTCTAGACAACTTATTAATTTAAGTCATGCTAATTTTACTATTCAGCGTCTTGGCAAAAGCCACATGGTATTTATAGTATGGGATTAAATGCTTCTGGTAATTTTAGTGTTCCTGAGAATCTATAATGTACTTTGTATTCTGAAAAAGCACATAGAAATCTATTTTTCTGAGGTTCATAAAGCCTTCACCTGTTTGCCAGTATTTAATTTGTCTCAGGCTGAAGTCAAGCAGGGAGTTAATTCTGTATGATAGCCAGACAGAGCTGTGATGGAGTTTTACCATCTGAGTGCAGCACAGGATGGTTTGATGAACAGTTTTCAGTGCAGATCCATTGACAGTGGTTACAATTTAGTGTAAAAGGAAGGTATGCTCACATTAATGTTCCAAAACTAGCCTATTCCATTTTATTAAACTAGCACATTTTCACAGGGGAAAGACTCAGTTTGGAGAAGCAGTGTTGCTCAATATTTATCCATGACTTCTTTCTCCTTTAATTTCAATTTATTTCACTTTTCCACCCCATTTTCAACTGGAAACACTGGAAACTCTTCAAATCTGTCCTGATCAACCTTATGTTCCTATCTTGTATATGCTTGTATCTTAAATCTCAAAATAAGAAGGACTTCATAGGAATAATTCACATTATCTGTTAAACTGGAATCTTCAACATCACCTATTTCAGTTCCTGACCAAACATCCAGTGGCTTTGTGCTCCAGCTGGGCCCTCTGCACATCCACAGAGGTCCAGATGGCCTCAGTGTTAGTCCCAGCCCCTTGCCCTCTCACTCAGTTATGCACATGAACTCCAGGGGCCACACAGGTGAGAAGGTGCCCAGATCCCTGCAGGAACAGGTCTGGCAGCCCTGGGAGCTCCCTGCTCTGCACTGGGTCATTCCTGAGCCATCTGACACTCGGGATGGCACTGCCTGAGGGCAGGTCCTGCACAGTCCTACTCTAAGTAACTTTGCCAGGGTGGCTTTGGGCCTTTTGGGAAACAGAGAGAGCCACTCATCCTCAGAGGCTCTGTGAGAAGCGAGGCAGTGTTACAGACTGTGTTTTCCTCTGCACATGCAATGTTGGCTTTGGTACCTGCCACCCCATCTGTCACACTCAGAATGGAGCCAACTGCTTGGCAGTCTGCTACAATGTTCTTCACTTTTGTTTGCTATTAACCTTTTGCATTACTGATTTAGTTGCTGATTGACTATGGTTTATTTTGCAGAACTTGATAAGAAATATTTGGAAAACACTCTATCAATGACATAATAGCATTTCAAGTGGGTTTTGTCAGTGCTACCTTACATAAACAGTATGCAAATATCTCCAGCTTCCTCCACTCTTGTAAGACACATCTGTTTGTAGAAACAGGGCTCCTAAATGACAGAGGTGGACATGGGAGACTCATGCTAAACACTTACCAGCTGTACACCAGCAAACAGTTCAAAAAGAACCTCTCTGAGCACACAACTTAGGTAACCAGTGGCAGAGAAAAAACACATGATCATCTGTGACCTACAGAGAAGGAACAAAGTTCCTCCTGTTTCCAAGAGGAATATTGGGGCACACGAGACAGAGAATACATTGGATCTCTTAGCATAAGAGATCTCATAATCAGGATCCCTTGTCAAGAACAAACAGAGCTTTGAGGATTGATCAGGACTGGCTGAAGATTGAACCAAGACTGACTGACAGGAAAAGAAGATTGAATCAACTTCTGCAAGCAAGAGATGTTGCAAAATGTATAAGTTTGTTTATGTGATGATTAACCTAATCATTGTAGTAAAAAATTACTAGCCTTTCTAGAACAGCATATAAGCATATGTAGTCCACAGTAAATGTGGCTTCTGATCACCACTCAGCCTCCCCATCTCTCTAACCACTGCCAATATAGGAAAGACTGAAAATAGTCTCCAGTTAGGTTCTCTGGGGAAGATCAAAACTCCATCCATATCATCAGGCACCTAAGCACCTTTAAAATATGCTTAAAGTCTTCCAGCAGTTCACCTCAATAAACTCCTGGTTCCCCTTGGCTAGTTCTTGGCCAGGCACAGGGTTTTCCATACACACAGCCCTTGCCATGGTTCCAACCTTGCTGCTCTGGGGTTAACACAGCATCCACAGCCACCATCCTCTCCTGGCACCCTCCCCATCTGACCTTGGAAGTGCTTTAAGGCAGGAGTGGGAGACAATCCTGCATGCCTCAGCCATGATGGGTTTATTGTCTGCAGAGCCAAGGCAGCAGGGCCAGGGTTCCATGGGGTGCAGGCTCACTGAGGCAGGGGGGGCTCCTCAGGGACACAGCTGCCTGTGCTCCCCCAGTTCTGCCCTTGCACAGCTCCTCTCCTCTAAGCCACACAGACAAACAGTTCTGGCAAGGCAGCTACAAATATGTGCCCAGGGGAACAACACTGAGGCACGCTGAATAGCACCTGCTTATCAGAAGTTCAGAAAACAGAAGTACAAATCTACCCTCCAGCAGAGAAAACATAATGAGAACTAATACAAAACACTGATGCTGTAGTGAAAATTCCCTAGTATAGCTGATAATCTCATTTTATTTGAGTATGAAAGTCTTCACTTTCCTAATAAACAGAAGGTGCTTTCAACTCCTCCTGTTCCCTGTACGGCACCTCTTTGCCACAAGAGTGCATCCTTGCAGCTTGCACCAGGCACACCCCTCTTGCTGCAGCATCAAGGTACCTTCAATCTTGGGTTGCCTTGTACCAGCAGCCCTGAGCACAGCCTCTGATAAGCAGCTGTTTGCAAGTGCTTAGTTTGATATAAGATCTGGTTTATGGTGTAGCAAATCAACGGGATGGTAAGAAAATGCCTTGTAACTAGATTTAAGATAGGTTTTGGATATTGGCACGCTAACAAAACACTGTTAGAAAAACAGTATCCAAAGCAATATTGAAATATCCAAAGCAATATCTCTGACCAACTTTCTTAGGATTTCCTTGCCACATTACCCTTTCCCTAACAGGCTAACAACAGAAGAATAACTGCCCTAAGTAGTTTAACTCACAGTTCCTTACCAGGTACTGGCCATGTCTTTGTCAGCATTGCAAAACACTGGTTTTGTAAATTAAACTTCTCAGCTGATGATCTCCAGGCATGTCTCTAGGAATAGGAACCAAGGTGAATAGAAATACCACAGTATCTGAAGTGTACTCTTGATATTACACGGTCTCACACACCCAGGACTATGAGGCTTGTATGTAAACCAGGCGAAGGGAAAGCTGATGAAAGCAAAAGTCTCCTCAAATCTTCCCCTTCTAAAAGAAGCTATTCCATCTTTTTGTGGATTTTGACTTTCCTACCTGAGCTTTTTCACTCCTGTGCTTGCCCTGCACAGTTGGGTACAGAGTTGGAAGCCTAAAAAGAATGCTGAGTATTTCCTGCTTTGGTCAAAGAATATTCTTGCTGAGATCCTATGACTTAGCAGGAGCAGCACAGCTGATCCCCAGACAGGCTATTTCATTTCACAGACATCTTTCTGGAACTTCACTGCTGTCTTCCCAGAAACCACTCCCTCTGGGAATGATCTTATACTTTACAGAAGTAGAAGCATCACTTCTGATATTTCCACAATTTCTCCATGATGACTGCCCTGTAAAAAAGCCACTATAAATAATCCCTAGCAATCCCATTTCAGACATAAAGGCTCTACAGATTAGATACTCGTTCCTGATCCTTTTTCCTGGGCTGATAAACAGTTGCATTGCTTTGATTAACACCCACACTGCGCTGTTGGACTCTTGGTAAGGTCTCACTACCTGATTCTTTGGAGACTGGCTGGTCTAGAAGCTGTGCCAAAGCCATGGGGACACAGACAGCTGGATGGCTGTCCCAGCTCTGTCACACACCCTGCACATGGCACCTCACAACTGCCACAGGAGGTCAAGCAAGTCACAGAGCCTGCTGGTGCCTCCCTCTCCTTTCCACCTGTCATCTGGCTCCTCTCTTTAGACTCAGAGCTCTGCAGAACAAGGGTTTCTTCTTACAACAAACTCATTCAAGATCACAGGTGTGGTTTCTAGACACAACTGCAGCACAATGGGAAGCACAAAAGCAGAGCTGAGCTATTGTCTGAGGCTGTGCCCAGCATGAGGATGGTGAGGCTCAAGAAGTGCTCTCAAAGGGTGTGTCAAGGGCAGAATTCATAACAAATAAGACTGTTCATTGGAATGTCTAAAAGCAAATGAATGTGCACATTACAGTCATTAAATTCACTTAAGAGGCAGACAACTAATGTGATACACACAGTTGTGGATAGAGGACAGACAGTGTAGTCACTGAAATCATCTAACTAATAAATACTGGTGGCTGTTCTAAGTTTCTCAATGACCTAAAAAAGTTTTTGTTTTCACCTCCTTAAAAAGGAAGGAAGAAAATGTTTTTGCAGAAAAAGGAGGATTAAACAGGGAGATCAATGCCCTTGGTTAAACAGATACATGTCAGAGAAAAATACTTGTAGCAATAAGTAGTGGTTATAAATATGGAACAGTGTTGGATGTGAAAAGAGAGGCAGGATATTGGTGTGAAGTGGTGGCACTCCTACTAGCAAGAAGACAACAGTTCCTGGATAAAAAAGAAGAACAGGGCCACAGAGAACGGCACTTAAAAAAACACTACAAAAATCGCAAATTTCTCATAGGTTGAAGAGGCCACTACTAGAAAATAGGAATAAGAATCTGATCCCAAAACAGATAGAAATATGTCCCAAATCTCACACAAGAGATTTTTTTAACATCTCAGTTCAAAAACTCTGAAACTGTGACTTTTCACTCATCAGCTGATAGGCTCTCCATCAGTAAAACAGCCAGAACAGTCAGTAGAGGATAGGAAGTACTCTAAGTTAAGAGTAGTCTGATTAGCAAAAGGAAGATTTCCTGCATCTCAGCAATTGAGAATCAGTGCTACAGCTGTATCTGCCAATTACTGGGTTTGGACTTTTAGGAAATAGGAATTATTATTCTTTACTTTTATCTCACATCACTAATGAACCAGTTAATCCAGAACAACTTCTTGTTGTATGCAAGAATATGAGCTCTCAAATGGAAAGTTTGTGACACTGAATTTGATCCCTTTGTTTGAAAGAAAATTCCCTCCTACAGGTAAGTGTGAAGCAGCACAGTTGTGTTCTCCCAGCATGCCACCAGGCACTGCCTACCATCTCTTTTCAAGAATTTCAGGCAATAGGTCAGATCCTGCTTTCAGGCATATGTGATTAGCTGGGGATCAAATTAATCACAGGTGAAAACATAGCTATGACAACCAGGTCAGTGGGTGTACTCATACCTGTCTTTGGAAGTCCAAACACAGGTAAACTTGTTTCCAAAATGTCACTGTGGTGTCAGAGGCAGGAATGTGACACAGCCACAGCCCAGCAAGGTTTGTGCCCAGCAGCACTTTCTGCCTCACACAGGGCTGAGGGTCCATCCCCATTGCTGAACTCACTGCTCCAGCCAGCCAGTACCTGCTCTCTACTCAGATTATATCATCAAGGAACTTGTACAATTTAGTCTTTCAGTTATAAAATGGGGATTAATTATTACTGTGAGGTCTTCAGGCCAGCTGTTAGCCACCACAATATCAAAATATGGCCTTAGTTTTCCCACAGTGCTAAGTCTGCTAAGCTTTTTTCCATGATTTACAGTGGGATTTCCATCATTTACCTGTGGGAGAAAATAGCATCCAAGCAGAGGGACAGGTTTCTTTTTTCTAGCCTCTTCTTGGCTCCAAAGACCTCTGAGAGAAAAGGTCAGTTCCACTCATTTTCTTCATTTGTGAGCAAAGACAGACACTCAGCAACAGGGAAGCAAAGGACATGGGTGCATGAAAGAGGGAACACTGTGACCTGTTCTTTGGGCTGGGCATCCTGCAACACCATTCTGTTACTACAACAAAATATGGTTTTACAGCTACTGCTAAGAAATTCTGATCTACTCCTAAACCTGCACAGTGGAACTGACACAAACTCAGACAGTGACATCACCTGTGGAAATATCAGCTGGAAATGGCTTCTGGTTTTCCACATGTCAGAGTTGGGGGAGGAAGCTGAAGACCTCACATTTGACTATTCTGGGCTTGGTCAAATGGACAAACGATGGGACACAGTATCAGGTTTTTGCTGGTGCCACTAGCAATGCACACAGAGCAGTTGGTGTCTGGGTCAGTGATTCTGGGCTTTCCCTTGACAGAATGGCTCTGTCTCAGAACTTTGCTGGGCTTTTGTGCACAGGGAAGCCCCTTGGTGCCTGTCAGCAGAAACTCCAAGACAGTTCTGGAGACCTTTGTGTCAGCTGCCACCTTCCAGTTTTCCTGGTTTTAGGAAAGCCAAACAATAACTTGTAGGTCAAGATTCTCCACTGCCAAACAACACAGTAGGACAATTTGTCCTCCTTGTTTAGGCTCCCTCTATCAGTAATTGCTGCTGATATCTTTTATAGACAGGTGGATAAAGGAATGAGCTAGTAGCAGCCAAGAGCTGCTTTTTCCTTGCAATACAGGTTTAAGAGGCCCAGTCCTCCTCCAACCCCTGCAGCAGGTGCTTAAAACAGACAGTGAGTGATGAGTCATCCCACTAACAGCAGAAGAATTGTATTCATTATTTACCACTCCCTGGGGTTCTGTGCTGCTTGGAGAGGGCCTCCATCTCCTCTCAATTATTTAACACATTCCAGTTCAGTGCAGTTAATACAGCTCAGAGCACAAATCTTGTCCAGAAGAATCTCTCACTTACTGCTCTTTTTGTGCAATCTCCTCCCCTGTCTCATGTTCCTTCACCAGCCTTATAACTTACTGGCAATGGTTCGGCTCTTCTTCACTTTAAAAATTCATCTGGTGTTCATGAGAGGTGCCAAACTGCCAGCACTCAAAACTGCAGCCTGATGTTCCACAGAGCAGACTCAGCAGGGACAGGGAGGTTGTGCTGTGTGGTACAGACATGATAATGCATCTCATTCATGCATCTCATGTGCCTTTTATGAGGCACAGTCTTCAGAGGTCAATTAGGTACATTTACAAACAAATTCATTTCTCACCTTCTAGCTGAGAGTATGCAAGGTCTAGCCATATAGAGTTGGACTAAATAAACCTCTGGTCTCACAATCCTGGATCTCTAGATGCTCCAGGAGGAAGACAAGAGACAAAGTAGCAGCCCTAAATACCCTTCTACAGGCTGCAGCTCAGAGACCTCCTGGGTGTCTTGGTTTGAAAAGACAGGTGTCTGCTAAGGAAAGCAGGAGCCTCTCTTGAAATGGAAAATATAAACCCCTTCTTTTTGAATTATTATAGTTTTGAAATTAAGGGGCTCTTTGGTAAAGATATGGGAGTTGGAATAACAGTTCTTTATTATGAAAAAAAACCCTAAAAAAAGTGCAGTAATACAGAACAACCCTGCCAGAGTCAGAACAGGCCCTGGCACCCTGTGTGTCAGGGTGGGGGCACAGTCCCATTCCATGGTGGCTCAGCCCTCCTGCAGTGCCAGCTGCAGTTCTGCTGGAGCAGGGATCCAGGAAGTTCCAGAGGTGCTGTGGATGGGCCTGCTCTCCCTCTGGCAATGCAGGGCAGCAGAAAGCTGCTCCTCTGGCAATGCAGTGGGCAAAGGCTGCTGTGCTGTCCCAAACCTCAAATTGTATCC
This sequence comes from Molothrus ater, assembly GCF_012460135.2. Lineage (NCBI taxonomy): Eukaryota > Metazoa > Chordata > Aves > Passeriformes > Icteridae > Molothrus > Molothrus ater. The sequence continues at coordinate 4,685,876 of NC_050490.2, forward strand.
AGGTAGGAATGCTTGGCTCCTCCCCTGGGCACAGCATCTCCCAATGGGATGATAGAATTTTATCAGCCAAGCAGGGACACTCACTGGCCCATGAACAGAAGAGATTTCCTGGAGGGAGGATGGGTCATGGAAGAGATAAAGAAAACTGCCCCATGAACAGAAGAGAACTGCCTCACCTGTAACAGATGGCAATAGAATACACACCCCCAGCCACACCTTGCATTTCCAACCTAAGACACTGGGTTTGAGGTAGTTAGTGGTGCCTAGAGAATATGAATATCTTTTTCACAAACTTGCTCCTGGAAGTCTTGGGCATCTGCAATCCTGCAGCAATAACCCCACAGTTAATCTACCCGTTGCAATAACCCTCATATTCTTTTTCCTGTTGTGGACCTCCCCACATGAGGTTCACATGACCAGAGAAGATAGTGATAATTGTTGCCTCATCTGCCAATAACCTACCCCAAGATGCAGGACAAAATACAGCATATCTCTAGAGCTCTGCTTTACCTGGGTCAGAACAGGAGTTAAAACAGGCAGACTTTTCTAGGACATCTCTGGATGAAGAGGTTTGCAATGTGCATTTTTGCCCATGAGGTGACTGCTGGTTATAGCTAACAGACAGAGAACAAGGTCAAACCACCAGGTCACTAAAAACTAAAGGTTTTGTAATGCAGCTAATCTGGAGCAAATACTAAACACAAACTTAGAAGTAGGCCTGGAGCTCCTTTCTGATCCTCCCTATTGATCCAAGGGTAACTGCCAACGCAACAGTGCTCTTACACCACCATCCTCCCTCAAGGAAATAGCTAAAAACCTTCTTGTGTCCCCATTCAGCATTTCTGGAAGGAAGGTGTACACTGAGTATTTACAGCAGCAACTTGGAAAGCAGTGCAAGTTTGAAAGGATTTAGAAATATTCAAAATTAAAGACATCTGGAGAAAAATGCCTATTACATGTTTGTCAAACACAAACAAGGTTTCCTGCAAAATGTTTTGAGTTTTCATTGCAAACCACAGTTGCTTAAGGCAAAATTGTAAATACAAGATTTTAGAGTGTTTTCCCTCTCTGGTTTTGACAGCAATATGACTGCATTAATAGAAAGATTGTTTCTTTATGTTTACTAAATTTTTGGTAAAACTAAACCAACTCAACTGACCCTTCTTAAAAACCTTTAACAAATGGAAATGCCAACAGACGACGAGAGAGAAATGAAAAAAGAAATTTTTGCCATTTAGAAGACTTGGTGCATTAAAAAAAAAGATAGAAAAGGAATTATGGAAGAAAGAAACTGGAATTTTTTTTTAAAGGTAGAATCCTGTTCCTGTACAAGCTGGCTCGTAATAGGCAGTTAATTTGGCTATAAACAAGAAATGCAGCTGGCTCCATAAACCAGCCCTGGGCTGGGTGACAGGAACCTCAGCCAATTCCATTCCACCCTCAGCTGCAGACATCCCACTGCTCTGGGAGCTGGGCAGTGTCAAAGATCAGACCAATGATCCATCAGACTGGGCTTTTCAAACTCCTTTATAAAGAGGGGCTGCAGGAATAAATTCTCTTTGCCACAGGGACATGGGGGTGTGTGTTGTCCCTGTCTCCAGCCCCCACCCCATGAAACACGTGGATGTTAAACCCAATAGAATCCTATAGGAAATCCAATGTCATGCACAGGGTTTCAAAGGGACAGCTCTGTGCCTGAGCACCTTGGCATAGATTTATGTGAACAAGGAAAGTAGCTGTTGCTCCTTCTCCTGGTGCAATTCCAAATTCCTTAAGTTCACTGAACAGTCTATTGGTTATGTCTTACCCAGGCAGAGTAGAGCAAACTGACAGTGAGGGTATTTATTCTTCAGGGCTTTGGACAAAGCCAAAGTGCTTCAGTCTGCCTGAGAACCAGGGAATACACATGTGTAGGTTATGACTTCAGAAGAGTTTTCTCCAAAAAAGACAAACATGAATTACTCCCATGGAATACTCAGTATTTCACAACCACAGCTGCTTCCTTGACTCATTTCTGCAACAAAACACAGCAATGCACTTCAGACAATACCATGGGTTGGTGTTTGCCTGGACTAAGTCCATTAACTCCAGCACTAGCAAGTGTTACTACTTGTGCCCATTTTCTATCCAAATATTTTGAAGAATTTTTGGGATGCAGGTCTGTATCTTCTGGAATACATAATGAAAAGAGAACATTTTTCTGATAGCTTTGGCAATTTTTCTCCACACTACCAACACTACCAATCACGAGAGGAACTTTCAGTTGTCTCCCAGACTTTTTCACAACGTACTTATGTGCAGCTATTCTGAACTCAATGCATTCTTCATGATTACACAGGAGACAGGCTGGCAAATACCCTGTATGAAGTAATCAGTTGCAGTGATCATGCTCTTAATGTAACATGACAGCTCTTCACTCAGCCACCTTGCAAAAGAAGCTCTGCTATTTAGAACTGTTATTTTTATTTTGAACTTACCCAGTAGGAGATTATGCCTGAGTTATGCTCAGGCTAAAAGAACACAAAATCTGTGTGCAGTTGGAGTACATGAAACCTTGTGTGGCTCTGTTTTCCTCTGGGTTAGCTGGGAATGACACCTCCCTAGCCAATGGAATCCAGCTTGAGCAAGGCAAAATCTCTCATGATTTTACCCAAGTTATAAATATTCAGAGTATAGAAACATAGAGTCAGGGGATAGTTTGGGTTGTAAGAGACCTTACAGGTAACCTAGATCCGACATCTTGCCATGGCAGGGACACCTTCCACTAAGACCAGGTTGCTTCAAGCCCCATCCAAGCTGGCCTGGAATATGTCAGGGATGGCAATTATACAGCTTTTTTCATTTAAACCATGAACATGGAAACCTTGCTCCACATGCAAAAATTTCAATTATGATCCTATGCTGTAGAAAATAGTCATGGGTTTATATTTTGCACAACAAAAGGTGGGGGAAGGTTAGAATGAGCAAGAGCAAAATACTAAAGTAATTGAAAGAGAGAAATGAATCTCATTTCATCAAATACTTCTGATAAATGTAAGACTTGAATGCAAAAAGATAATTCCCTGCCACACATGGCTCAAACTGAGCTGCATCTGCAGTGTGGTGTGTGAGCACCATGTCAAATCCAGCAAGACTCATGCTGCACTTTCATTCCACATCATTTCTTCAGGGAACAGCAGTGTCAGTACTCCTCACCTTTATGCTTATTCACAGCTCTTTACATGCATCTGCCTGCTCTCACAGGACTGCCACAGATCTGCACACTGTAATACAGCATTACTTTCTAACACAACACATATAATATTCATTTGAATATTTGTGAAAAGCCAATCATAAAATAGGCATTTTTCACACTTCCCTGGCACTGCAGAGCTCCATAAGAGCTGCCCAGTACCTGAGAGCTGCCAGTGCACAGTCCTACCCCCAGCCACAGGGAAGAACTGAAAGGAGCCCTGGGCTGAGCCTGTAGGATTGGGCTCTTTAACATCCAGGACACACCTCCCCAAAGCTGGGAGAGAACTGAGCTGGACCAGGAAGCTTTGGCTGTACCCACACTCGACCCTCACTGAAACTTTCCTTCTCAGCTGTTTCTGCTGGCTGCTCCCTTTGTCTCCTCCCATTCAACATTCACATGTGGCTCCCCCTGGGTGAGCCTCTCTCTGTGTCTGGCTCAGGCGCCTCTGTGCTCTCCTGAAAGCCCTTGGAACAGGCTGCAGGACCAAACACAGCTGCATCTGCACTCTCCAAGGGATCTAATGCACACTCAGCTTCTCTAGCACTGTGCAAGAAGTGAACTCACCAAAATTTTTTAAATAGCATTCCACGTTTTGATCTCTTACTTGAACTCATCACTACATCAGCATGGGAGTATTGGCTTGACTGACAGCTGAACTGAAATTCAAGCAGCTCCATTTTTAAGGTGCAGGAGTGTTAAGAAAACCATGAATACTAATACACTTGATAGAACTGAGTGCATGAACCAACACACTTTTATGACTCATCTGTGACACTATTTAAACATTCCAAGGAGTGAGAAGTTGGAACACTGAACAGATGGTCTACTTCACATTGAAAAGAAATTTGTATTTTCGTACTTCATGAGAGTAGTTTGAATTCAGTGAAGCATTGTAACAGATAAGCTGGAAGTGCTGACATTTGCAAGCAGAAAATGGCTCAGTATTGAGTGCTGCAGGCACAAACTCCAGCTGACAAAACAGTTCCTCTCAAGTTTATTGGGAGGTTAATATGGGGTGGGTTGTGATGATAATGCTTTTCAGGTTCAGCCCTTTGTGGAAAGGTCAAGCCAGAAGCACAAATATCTTACAGACCCCAGCATTGCCAAAGTCACTGCAATTTAGCAGCAATTGTTATTTCAATTGTTGCATCTACAAGTGGAAGTAGAGGTCACAGGTAAAATGGTCCTCTTGGGTTCTTGCTGAGCATGCTGTATTTGCTCTTTCATATAAATTGGGCTTGGAACAAGCACAGCATGCAGCCAGGAAGGCAAACTGCATGGGTGGATGTGGTTTGGATTTTTGGTGAGTTTTTTATTCTGGCTTGTTTGGTTTTTTTAATAAAATGCACCTCAGAAATATTTGCTACAAGTATTACTCAAGCCTCTATCTATCTATCTATCTAAACATTGAGGAGAATGTTTGTTTGCCATGAGTGGAAGATGATCTCATGATAGCCAAAAGAAAGAAAAGGGTTTTCTAACTCTCTTAAGAAAGAAAATCTTGTTCCAATCCCCAGGTACATATACTTTTCTAATTGTCACTCTTTCTTAACTCTTCCAATCAGAAACTTAAATACCAGACATTTATTCTGATGAATGTTATAGATATTGTACAGGTAATTATCACATGGAGGTAATGATATGTAGTCCCAATGGAGTCTACTGATTCTAATTCTGAAGAAATTTTAGCAACATGAGACCTAGGAAATTTGGACCTTTGATTCTGAATCCTTTGATTCTGATGGATTCTGGAATGTTGTACAAATTTCTTCTGAGAGATCCCTCCCTTTTAGTCAGTTCTGAAATGCACTATAAACTGTACCACTCCCACAGCAAGGCAGGCAGGTAATCTATTACAGTCACTCAAATCACCATTTCTGTTGCAAAAGTAGTTGCTGAGACTGGGAATCTGAGAGAGAAAGATTAAATATCTGCTCTTAAAACACAAAGATCTTGAGCCCAAACATTTCATGATTGAAAATTTAATTCTAATTATTGCTTGCTTTTATAATAATTTCTGTCTTGTGCCTGAAAAATTTCCTGACAGATTTTGACCAAACTGAAATGTTTCTAGTCAGGTACAGCTGTAATACTTTGCAATGAGAAAGTTTTAATCAAAACATTCCTGGCCTTCCTCTCCTTTTAATACAATTTGTTTATTTAATGATCAAGCTTTTCTGGTTGCTCTAGAAACAAAGGCACTGAAAAGCCCAGCCTCGCTCATTATTGTGTTACTTGTTCTTTCTACCTGCAGCCACAGTTTTGTAGCTGTGTCCAGAGAGTGGCTCTGGAACTTGAAGAGCTGCCAAATTGTTAAATTCAAATTGTTAAATGTGCATTTAACAAGCAAAGTTTAGGATATTTACTAGCCAGGTTTCAGCACACCTCAGGCACTTGGCCAGTATCACCGGTGACAGAAGAATGTTCTAGCAACTCTTTACAAGTTTCAAGCACACGATAAATAGAAAGACTTGAGCCAAAGAAAAAATATCACCTTTGCAGTCCTTGGCATAGAGAGAAGCAGAAGAAACAAATATCCTGGAAATCCTTGTAACTGTGGGAAAGTCAAATGACACTGGAACTAAAGAAAGCACAATTTCTTTTCCACCTGAATAGCCTTACAAGGACAGAGAGCATTGGCAGCTGCTGCTGTCAGCCAAAGCTGATAAATATAAACAGAAGAAAGGGAAAAACCCCAAAATTTACAACTAGCATGGGAGTTCCAAGGAGAACCAATACACAACTTTCACACAGAAATGGCTAGAGGGAATATCTGTCGAAATTCATGGTAAGGAATCACTTAATGTGATTTTAACACATTGAAGTCACATGGTTCTTTAATCCCATTAAGTGTGATATGAGTGAGAGCTCCTTACAGAAATGATGATTTAGACAAAGCATAAACTAGACTAGAGGATTACCTACCTCACAGTAGATAGGAGTAGCTAGCCCCTATAAATGCCAGAAAAACATCATATTTAGCTACTCTGCAGCTACAGGCGCATCCAGCATAGATATTCTAAAAGCTGTAGGCCAGCACACTGGCACAAGGCACTCCTGGTGGTCTCTAGCCACTGTCATTTTTCTAACAACCCTCTCTACTTACCTCCAACCCATCAACCTTGTACTTGCTCTAAAAAATCCATCTAGGGCCAAATCTAGATGACTGGTCAGTATCAGTAACAGAGCTTCCCCATGGGAAAATATCTTTCATCAAATTTTAATGCTTACTTCCAACCCTGCAGCTTCAGCCACAAAGCACAGACAATAAAATTAATCTCCATCATCATTAAGTGTACAATTTTGAAAGTTCAAGAGAGCTCATAATTCCATTTGGATTTCCATTTAGGATGAGACCACTGCTCCACAAATTACACTGCCTATCAAATACGCAGCTCCTGTAAAGTGACACTAAATCTCGTTTCCTAATACTGTCTCAGTGATCTCATGTTGTAAGCACAAGCACACAGACAGAGAAAAACAGAGAAGGAACTTTTCAAAACCCTCTTGATGATTCCATTATTCTGCTCCTTCTACCAAAAATATTATAAATTTGAGAAACAGACAATTTGCATCCTGCATGTCTATTAGCAAAGTCATTACACTCCCATTATGATATGAGATTACAATGTAAAAACAACTTTAGTGCAATGCAGCAGAGACCCACTGATGATCTTTTAGAATGAAACGATAACAAGCTTCCTCTGAAGATGAAATCACAAAGAAAATGGAACAGTTTTAATACAGCTTGTACAGCTTTTCAAAAGGACACAAGGAATTAAAGACTGGAATTTGAATGAATGCTGTATTACAGGCAGTAAAGCCCAGCAACACGCAAGCCACACACTTTTGCACCTGGTTGTTCTGGGCCTGCCCAAGTGTTACCATTGCAGTGTCTGCTCTGCAGTGGATGATGGCACCTGAGCACAGCAAATCCCATTTGTGTGAGGTGGGTGCCACCATCATATTTTCTGGAAAAATCCCCTTGCCCAGGCTTATTCTCCTGGGAAACTGAGATGCCTCAGAGAAAAAGGAAAACAATATTATCTCATTTGCTTCTCCTGTGTTTTGCTGCTTTGGAATGTGTTTGGAGATTGTTTATCCAACTGGTGGCTGTTTCATTGGTTTCATGTGAATTGTTTTGACTTAATGACCAATCAGGGTCAAGCTGTGTCAGGGCTGTGGAAAGAGTAATGAGTTTTCATCTTTATCTTTATAGCCTTCTGTCTGTATCCTGTCTGTATTCTTTAGTTTGGTTTAGTATTCTTTTATATAATTTAGTATATTATATATATTTTAGTATCTTAAAATAATAAATTAGCCTTCTGAGAACATGGAGTCAGATTCATCATTCCTTCCTGGGGAACCCTGTGAACACAAGAGGTGGGCACATGGCTGGACATGGACTGAGTCCCAGCCCTGCAGTCCACAGGGAAGGAGAGCAGCACAGAAAGGCAGCAAAGCTCAGAGCAGAGCTGGTGCTGCCAGGGCAAAGCACCCTTGTGAAAGGATGGTCTGCAGGACAGCACCCACAACTGCTCATGAACCACCTCAGGGCTCAGAGCCTAATCCAATATCACTTCTAAAGAGATGTTTTGTCTAAGCGTGCATTCACATGTCAGTACTTTTCCAAAAGTGGGTGGACATTTGTGCCAGGTCCTAATGCAGATGGAATAAATGCTGTATTTACATATTTCTTCAGTCTGATTAGACAAATAATGTTTGGATGATTTAACCAAGGAAAGATTGTTATTGATGTAATACATTCTGAGACCTTTTAAAATAAGCCAATCAATAGTCCTTCCATTTCTTCTCTGTCCCACTGGACAGCAGTATCAAGAATATTTTTTTCCCCGATATTCATCCTAGTTTTCCATTAGCTTAACATTCACCCTTTGACTAATCCTTGAAATAATCTCCTCTCCTCTTCAGTGCTGGGATCCTCTAAAATGATTATATGATAAAACACACTCTATATCTGTTGTTTGTATATTTTTTCAAAGATAAACCCATGCTAAAGCCACTGTGGAGGGAAGGGCTAGAAGGACAGAGCTCAAAACAAACCTAATTCTTATACCTCTTTCTGGTCTCAAATGAGCTTTCAGTTAATGTATCAGGACCCTCCACTGGCCCAAAACAGAGCAGAATTGGGACAACTGTTCTTTGAAATGCTATAAAGGGGTGGAGGTGCTAATACAAAGCAGTGCCTGTAAAAGCTACATTCACTTCACTGATTACAGAGAGAGAAGATTTGTGTGAAATGATAAATGCCCAGATAACAATCTTCCATCCAACCATAAAATGTAGCTTATGCCCAGATGCAGCACTATCAATAAAGATAAAGAACATTTGCAAAGACCTGAGAGGACAGCATTGTAAATGTTGCTAAGAAAATGCTTTGGGCATTTTAATATAAAACATCTGCAGCAAGTGTATAAATAGAAAACACAATTGAAGCTTGAATGGTTATTCCAGAACAAAGGTTTGCTCTTCTAAACTCTTTCTGGGAGAATTTTCTATGTGCATACAATATATACACTAAGACATAACCCAAGAAGGTGTGCAAAAATAAATAATGCCCTCCCTGGATGACAAGTTTACTCAAGCACAGTCCTTGTCACAAATCCTGCAAGTCATTACATTCAATGTTCTCCTCTAGACATCCCAGATAGCTTCAGACACCAGCTCTGAGCTTTCTGAGTAGTCACTATTTCATTAAAAAAGAAGAAAAAATCTTGAATGTAAAGTTTAAAATTGCAAATAATGTCTCAGCTGAATATTGTACTGAGAAGGTCAGCTGGAATGCTCAAACCCAACCCCAAATCATCATGAACAAGTGCCAAAAATCACAAATGTGTCCCATTCAGCTGCCAACAGTTTCAGCTGGCACTGCACATCTTGGTCACAATACAAAAATCTGTGGTATGGGAAGTGCTGACAGTGCAGCACAGCCAAAATAATAACATCTATCAGTATCACAGGCCCAGCAATCTGCAGAGTAAGTGCTGTGTCTGTTCAAAACCTCATGCCCAATCTCAGATCCCAGTCATTAGAACCCAGGCCGGAAGAAGATTAGGAAAAATATTTGTCACTACAGAACTGCCTCCAGATGATTTGGAGCTGGGAGGAGCATCATACATGTGTCATAATTTCCTGTAAAGCAGCCTGCACTCAGAAACACTGAGCCCAGGTTAGGCTGGGCTATACCCCTGCTGTATCCTTGTGTCCTGCTCAGGTTTAAGGTCCCAGTCCTGCAGGATTTACTCCCATGTTTTTCCTTATCTCTGCTCAGTCCAGACAAGTTCAATGGACCTGTTTGCATCTGAACACCAGAACACACAAGAATCTCTGCAGGACCAAGAAAGGACAAATTCATGTACTGTTATTGCTAGCTCGTGTGTTTTTTTTAACTGATCCTGGCCCAAAGATAGAGAAAAGGGGAAGAGGTCTGAATAATATTTTCAGTGTCACACATCTGTCACTGCTCAGTGCATAACAAAAAGTCACGCTGGGAATCCATGGAGATTGAGACACATACAGTTTGGCAGCACCATCATAAATTCCTGTTACCACATTAAGCTAATTGACTCTGAAGAAGGAAAAATAATTAGGAGACAGAATTCTCATAGTAGAAGAACACATAGCATTAATGAGCTTTGCTATTTATTGCTCATATTCCTGCCTATTTTTGATACAGAAGTGCTCTACTGAACACTCGCTGGAACTGCTACATAAAAATATAAGAATGAAAATCCACTTTCTTTAACTTCTCTCAGGTTATTCAGAATAGAAGTAGATAAGGTGACAACAACACAGATCTGACAAAGAAGATGACAGCAACACAAATCAGAAAGGAACAGGATATTTCAGGACATGATGAGGAACAAAATAGGGACAAAGTAATTTACCCCTTAAGGAGATCTAGGTTCTGGCAGCTGCCTCTGGATATTTCAGAAATCGTGCAAAAGAGAGAAGCAAAACCTGGACTTGGGACCAAGCCTGCATGTGAGAAAGAAGTGCAGTGTCTCTGCCTGCCTGCTGACAGGGCAGGTACAGATAGCAGCAGATAAGCATCTTTACAGTCTGAAGGGGTTCTGGTCATGTTGTCCTGTTCTCAGAACCCTGGAGCAAACCTGACAATCCTACTGAGCCACTTTGGTGCCACTGAGCCCTCTCCCCTCAGGTGAGTGTGGTCAGAACAGCTTCAGTGAAGGCAATGGAAACCCTGGAGCATGGCAGGGTGGTGAGCTCAGAGCAGACCAAACGGATTGTCAGGAATGGAAAATTGTGAGGGAAGCATCACAGAAGCCTGGTCCAAGTCAAAGAGAAACTGCAGCCTCTACTTGAGGCACCACAGGGCCCTCAGCTCCTGCCTGGGAACACGTGCACAGGCAGTCAGAGGAGCTGAGAACAAGGATCCCTGCCCTAAGCTGCAGGCAGAGGCCTCTCCCAGGCAAAGCAGAGCTGGCAGGGTCCTCACTGCCAGCACAGCCCCAGGGCTCCACAGCACAGCTGAGTTCACACACCCAAGGTGTCCCAGGAAACTCCTCTCCCCCAGACAGGACTCCCTTGCTCTTGGATGAAGGGATCTTAAAAACTTGACCCTATTCTCCACCCATAGGAGGCACAGTTTAAGTGCTTTGAAGTCTCCCATTCTGAAGTGAGAAAGGGAGGGAAAGAGGGACAAGGAGGAAAGAGCTGTAGGAGTGACTGGGGCCATGGAGAAGCTTATCAGGACACATTCAGCTGATGTGGCTACAGATCACCCATCCAGAAATGCTGCTAGTGCTATTTTCCCTGATTCTTATGGCCAAGGGGAGATTTTGACACAACAGAACAAAACCCTTTCTTCTTTGTGGAAGAAGACCATTACTACCCTGTGACCATAGACCATTCCTACCCTGAGTGCACAGAGAGGCCAACAGCAGCATTTTGCTTGACTTTAGCAGAAGTGAGAACAGTCACATTGCAATTCAGATTAAAAAAAAGTGGGAGATCAGGTGGGAGGGAGAACATGCACACGTAAATAATTTCCACTCAAGCACAAGATTTAACCATGCCTCTTTTTCTATCCCTTATAGAGTTTGTGGAGTAAAATAGGAAAGACCAGATTGCATGAAACTGATAGGCTAATAAAAGATGTAATAATTACTAGAATTAACAAAAGCACTTTCCTATCTGGGCAGGCAAAATGGAATTTGGGATTTTCTTTGTGTAATTAAATGCAATTTTTAAGTTAAGTCTCACTCCAGGCATGCAAACCCCATCATTTTCTGCTTACGTTATATCTGCAGCAAAAATAGCAAACCAGAAATTTATTTTTGCAATTAAAAAGCTCCCTAAAGGAAGGCACTGCTAATCTGAGCTACTGTGGGAACAAAAGGCAGATTTAGAAGCACTGGACATGGAAACAATGACAGTTAAGGGAATGGCCTCAGTGAAGTGATAGATTCTTCCCTGTCCTGCCCCAGTGACACAAGGACAGCAGAAACTGTATTTCCCAGGAGTCAGGGATCCAGCTGCTTGCTACTCTGAAGTTTTGGAGAAGCAGAATCTCCTGGGATGATTTCATTTTTGAATGACTGGAACTGCTCTGTGACTCTTTCCCCTGTGCCAGGAGCAGCTGGGTGCCAGTTAACTGCAGCTGCTCCCCAAGGCTGGCTGAACCTAAAGAAGCTCCAGGCCGTGTCCAGGTCTTGCTCCCAAAGACAGACTTGAGCACAGTTCACTGAACCTAGAGGCAGGACCTGCATGGTGTGAGACAGGAGCAGGAATGCAGTCAGGGGGTGCTCCTGCAGCAGATGTGCAGCACCCAGGATCAGGAACAGGAGCCCCAGTGCAGCAGAGGCAGCCTGCAGGCAGCCACTGTGCCTTGAGCTTCACAATGCTGCCAGAAAAACAGAGAGTGGTTGCAGGGTAAATCCATGAGGCCTCATTTTCAGCTCACCTGCTCTCCTTCCATTTGAGTGAAGTTCTCAATTTAAATCAGGGGCAGAAAGAGCAAAATCTGCCTGAGAACAACTATTTCCATTAGATGAGCCAACAGGAACCATTCCAGTCACTTCTGGCCCATCTGGGACCTTCAGTGCTTTTAGGTCTCCAACAGTTTCTTTTCTAGGACCTGTCATCTACTGAGCTAAAACCTTCCAGCATTCCCTGAGGCTCAGTTAAACTGGGTACTGAAGTGGACACAGATTTTTAGATGGCTCATAAACTCTTTAGATCTTTAGTACTATTATTCCTAGTGAATGGTTTTATTACATGATTCAGGACCTCATGAGGAATTGCTCAAAACCATACAAGATATTATTAGCATGTGTCATGACTGGAAAACTCCTTTACTGTACTATTTTCTAAATATGAAATTCTTCACTGTTGCTCTGTTTTCAGGAGAGCAGAGTTTGAGGGCTCTTAGAAATTCCCAGTATTTGACAAGAAACAGATTTGTCCATGTTATTTTTTTGACCAAAGAAGTAAAGCACAAAAATTCCCTTCTTACATAACTCTTCTTTCATTTCAGAAAAATGTCAAGATTCTTATAAAAAACCCCACACAGGTATACAGACAAAGAGCAACTCAAAGTACAGGTCATCACCATAAATCAGACACCAAGAAATCACTTTGTCAGCTTTAAGAACAAATACATTTTTCTTGGTAGAAGTAACCTTCATTGTCAAGGTGAACTGTTTTTCTACAAGTCTTTGGAGATATTTAATAAGTACTATGCACCCTTTTAAAATTCTCTTACACTATTACACTATATATTTCATAAGGCCAAGGAGGCAAAAAGAAAATAATGAAATGTCATTAGAGTATTTCCAGAAGCTCTGCAGATACAAAATCTGCAAGACTTGCATGTCCAGACATAATACAATCATCAGCAGCAGTGAAGTTAGAACTCGGTATTCAGATCTGCAGCTGCTTCCCACTCCATAACCAAATGGAAGGCAAACACAGTTATCACTTCCTTCCTTGTTTATTAAAAAAAAAAAAAGTAAACTTCGTTGGTTTCTGGATTATGAGAGTCCAAGAAAGTTAAAATCCACAACACTAAATAAAACCCCATCCATTTTCAAGGGACAGAAATGGTTCAGAAATCAAAATGTGATGCATTCCAAGACTGGTGCTGTGGTCAGACACTGGTTAAATACCTGCCTTTCTGTTAGGGGTTTCCATATGAAGGTTCCTCAGACAGACTCCCTTGGCAGTGAAATTAGTCCTTAAGGACAACATAAATTAAATACAAAAGAAACACGGAGCAGTGGAAGGAAACACTGTCCAACTGCCAGCTGGGTTTGCAGTGCTCAGGCTGCAGCTGCTGTCTGGGAGAATGCACAGAGCAGCTCCAGCCCTGCCTGTGGCTGAGGGGCTGTGCCAAGCTCTGGCATCACCAGCTCTGCTCTGTGCCAGCTGCTGTGAGGTCTCCTGCACTGCAGACACAGCCGGGGCTGACGGGCACCTACACCCCCCACTTAGGTCTGGTCCACAGGAGAAATGTCAATGTCAGACTATCTCTGAATCTCTCATGCCATTTCCATGCTTGGCTTCGACTAGCAGCTATTGCTTTGAGTAGATAACTTGGTTTAGTTTAGAAGGATTGCTCATTTTTTTCCTTGCAAAGTTAGGTTTGCCCACGTGAATTTTCCTCCCCCTCCAACGCAGTTGTGAAAAATCAGTGTGTAAAGGGAATGCATCACCCCACACCACCTGCACAGCTGTGGTAGCCCTTTTTTCTTTGAACTGTGCCTCTGAGACCTGTTCAGCTCGATGCACGTGTCTGCAGACAGCAAACACACACTATGTGCCCCCCTGGAGATTTAGCTTCTCTTTCCTCTTTATTGTTAACTTTATGAGACTAAAAGCTCACTCTTTTGCTCTGTGTAAAAGAAGACCATATAAACCTCATTTTGCCCTGAAACTATATAAACTTCTACATGCAGCCTCTTTAGCCTAACAAAAATATTAATGAAGCTCAATTTCAGCATCTGTGTTTGATTCTCTCACTTCCTTAGAGCTGATGCATTTTTTCTAAACCCATCCTTTTCTGCCTATCCATAAACATAAAGAACAGGGTTCCTATGAGTGCTGTGCATGGTAAAAGATGACATTTGCTGACTTATTACTACTCCAGCAGATGAGGTTTGTTTGTATTTACCTCAGTGCATTTAGGTAACAAACCCAAGGGGAAAGAAAAGCTCTGGGGATCTACACAAGAACTGCCTGACTGGCTGCACTGCCACTGAAACAAGAACAATTTTCAAAATGGAGTGTGAGCCTTTTTCTCACACAGAACTTTGGCATTTTAGTTATCTTGTTTATACACAGGCAACTGTCCCCAGTGTGTGTGCACAGGATTAAATCAGAAAAGCTTATTCCTGCATAGGAAACCAATCTGATAAAAGGCAATCTGATTCTAATTTGACTAATTATGAACTTCACAACTATCAATTTGTCATACATATGTATTTGTAAAAATATAAACCAACATATTTTTGCCTACAGACTTTGTTCCCGGTATGAAAACCTATGCATTTAGAGAGTCTGAAAGTGCTGCTCTGAGAGGAATGTTCTATTCAGTTCTCAAATTATCCCCCACCACTATCAGTCTTAGAAGTTCTGCTTATCTACATATTCAAACTGCACCTGTCATCCTCATGAGCACTTTTCTTCTTACATGTGAGGATACACAATTTCAGGAGCTTGCACTCCCCTCTGGGACTGGCATGTGGAGTTACACAAATAGATGGATCTGGAAACAGCTCTGTTCCTGTGGCTGTGGGAAATCTCACACATACTGCTGCCTTCGGAATTGCACGAGTTACAGCATAGGGATCACAAGTAACTGTTTTCATAAAATCAGAAGGAAAGAATTAGAGCAGCCTTAGGGATGTAAAAGCTGATGGCAACACGTCCTGCAGGTGCAGAAAGTAAAGTAATGCTAACTTGAGAGAACACTTGCCTCGACAGTAAAGGCTGAGAAAGAAATAATCGATCTTCTCTCCCCTCCATCAAAAATTCAGCTGCCGAATGGTTTTGTGAGGAAAAGAAGGCAGTGGCAATTCTTCCTTGGTTTACTCCCAACAGAAGACAAGAAGATGCTGCTTTCCTTGCCCAAATGGCTCCCTTTGAACCTCCCAACAGAGCCACATCCCTGTTGGGCTGTTAGCAATTTTGTCTTTCAGCTTTACTCTTTGGCCTTAATGCCAGTGTTACCAAAAGGACACGAACACTCAACAGTTTGCCACAGGGAAGTTTGATGTGGACTGCGTACCACATCCAAATTCTTGTCAGCAATACCGAGCCCCACAATCACTTCAAACAAGATTATAACCCCAGCAAAGAAAACCAAACCAACACCAATTCAGCAGCTGAAGACCAGATTCTAAAGAAATTCTTGCCTTGTGAGAGAACTACAGTACACAGAGTTAGAAAAAGAAAACAGAAATGCTTGAATATTTTGAGTACCTAAAATGTTAGGAAGAACCTTATGGCAGACAAATATAACAGGAGGCACTATCACTCTTGTCAAACCTGCAGGAGTTTGTAGTTTCTTCAATTTACAACCACTTCACAGATACCCTCCTTGGAGACCACCTCCCCACTTTTTACCTTGTTGTCATTACATTGCAAAGGTTCCACATTGCTAGAGTTTCATACCTCCTTGATGTTTCTCGTAGGCAGCTCCTCTAAGCACTGACTCTTCCTTGTCCTCGCAGCAGCCATCTGACTCCAGTTCCCCTCAACCAACCACTCCACTCTTTTATAACATTCTTCTTCATTCTTCTTATTTGCTACAGCTGTGGCCTGTTAAAGTCAGGCCTGCTCCTAATCTTTACTAATTAACCCAGCTGCAACTCTTTAGGGGATAAAATTACTTTCTATACTACCTTTATTTACTTATATTCTATCCCCCTACATTACCTTCTTCAGGCTCCTAACAGAATGAACCAGGTAGAGAGCACCAGTAACCATACAGTACCCAAGCCTGCTTTTACAGGTAGGGGAAAGAAGAAATGGGACACTGGGAGAAGGAGGAGTTAAAGGGAAGTTCAATAATAAGGTTCTTTTCAATCCCAGGTAGAAGACATGTAAGCCTTCTCTGCTTCTCAGTTTTCCTCAGTATCCAGTAAAAAAATTGATGCAAACTACAATTGCCAATCAGAAGAGAAAAGCAATGGGAAATACACCTGCCATTTACACAGCTTTTAAGTTTGTTAATCTAAAGGCAAAGAACACAGCGTGAAGAGTGCTTTAGACTGCTGTGTAGACTAAAATGTGGCTTGTATGCCAGTAAATCCTCATCTTTCACTGTGCTTCTACGTTGTCAGTGTAAGCCAGCAAATGGGCTGTATCACAGGATGCTCAGTTTGCCTCCCAGGCCTGTCTGCACAGTGCAGGACCCCCAGAGATGTTCTGCTGCCTGCAGAGCAGACTGAGCACCCAGAGTGAGCCCTGCCAGCCCTCCCTGCAGGCAGGCACCCAGCCCAGGGTGCCATTGCTGCCACTGGGCCCACACTGGCTCTGCAGTTTGGATGTACCCTGCTGACAGCCCTGAGCCACCAATGTCATTGCAACTTCATTTAATTTATACCACCTTCACTAGACTCTGCTGTAGAGTTGTCAATCAAAATGACAATTGGTCCATTAAGGCTGCCACCAGTCAAATGCAATTTTGGGTAACTCAGAGGAGGTGAACTCCCTCACTGTATGAATCCTGACAAATTGGCTATCACCTCCTTCCTTCCTTTTGCATTTTTTTAAAGTCACCATGTGAGCTGTTTCTTGCTTTTCTAGTAATCCTATTAACTTCCAAAGTGATGCAGCATGGGAGCCCAGTCAATCAGCCAGGCAGTGAGAATTAATGGCCAGTGGAAAGGCTGCTGTGATAGATTGAGCTTTCATGAAAGAAAATTGAAAATGCAAGTGAAAGAGTCAATGGAGTAAGCCACAGTAGCCTGGGGCCCTGCCAACAACGGAGTGAAAAATAGCTACAAAACACAGTGTACAGCTCTCTGCAAGAGCCTGACCCTCAGACCATGGACCAGGCAGATTGCTCAGGCCACAGAAGAATAAGGTCTGATGCCAACACATTGTTACCAACCTCAGGTGGAGCTGCTAACTCATTAGTGGAATGAAGCTAGGGGTAGAAGATGATGAGGCACTGTGTTTTGGAGACCATCCAAACCATCTCCAAGCCTCTTATATATGGGTGGGGAGGCTTAGGAAAGGTCACAGAACACAGAGTCCTTCAGGACAACTCACTCTGTGTCTTCTCAGCTCTGTGTCAGTTAATAGAAACTGATGGCAGCTTTTCTAGCACAACACACCAGAGATAAATGCAAAGTTTCCCTTCTTTTGGCAGCAAACCAATCATCCAGGGTCTGAGATGGAGCTTCAAAGCCCTGGTCAAACTGAAGGGCTAAGGCAGTTTGATTGCAACTCTCTAGTCCTCTGCATATGAAGGAAAAATCTTCTAGTTTTGGCTGCTTGAATGCATGCTGCATTCTGCATTGATGCATTCAAATAGAAAAGCAAAAATCTCCAAATCTGACAGGTAGTTCTGGAAGACAATCCTCCTTCCAACAGGAGTAATGGGAACAAACCTAACCAGCTCAGATGCACAAGCCCATAGAGGAATGCTTGAAAGCCAGGATTTGGTTGTCTGCAACAACAGAGGATAAGGTGTATTGGTTTCCTAGGGTCACATGTAGGCAGAGCACAGTCATACAAGAGCTTTTATTGTCACACAAAAGCAAACAGAAACACAACTGACCTCATTCTGAGCCTTCAACACTGTTCTTTTATAATTTGTGATGCTTGATGCTGTGCATTAAAGCAGTGTACATAGTACCAAGAATAAAAGGACCAACTTGATCACTCTCACAAATAAGATTTTCTTGGCCCTGTAATGAAGAGAAGCAGATAAAGATGGCTTGTGATGCTCTTTACTCCTACATACCACCTGCATTATCCAAATGTCACAAAACTGCTCACTTGTATCAAAACACATCTGGGGAAAAATTTATCACTCACATAGTCCAATATTCTGTAAACCAAGTGTGCAGGGGTGTCTGCTCACTCAGTTACTTCTGAAGACATACACTTGTATCCAAGGAAAAGTTTCCACCCCAAAACAAGCCACCCAACAATAAACATGTGTGGTTGGGATTTTTTTCTGCATGTTCCAAATGATTTCAAGCAAGAGATGTAAATATTCCACTTCTGGAGTCTAATTTCTGTAGGAGTGAATCAAATTACCTTTTGGAAGAAGTGACTTCTGGCTAGCACTCTACTTAATTCATTCTGTCAGCGTGTACTTTAGTGCTTTGTGTGGGAGACTGACTTTGTCCAAGACTGATGCTCTCTACTCTGTAAATTGAATCCACTGATGCATAATTGAGCCCTTGACTATACCAAGCATTTGCTTCACCAGACCCTTTTCTTGCTTACTTTTGCTATATTTGCTCTGTGAAAAATATGCTGTTTTCATTCTAGGGAATGAAATATTGAGAGCTGCGCTGAGCATGCTTGGAGCCCTGCAGAAGTAGGTAATATTTGATACATGTCAAGTAACACCTTTGATTTCTATTTTGCTACTCCTTTTGTTTTTTACAAAATGTTTTTAAGCAAATATGATTGGAAGCAAAAAAACAGTTAGTGTTTGTGTTGAAACAGTAATTATTCTGGTTTTGGAAAGAAAAAAACCAGGCTGACTCCATAGCATCCTGTGAACCTTACAAAGCTCACAGGGCTGCTCTTGGGGAAGTAACCCACAGTCTGGGGCCTTTTGGGATTCTGTGGTGCCCATTGATTGTACAGCACCCATGGCACACACCCTGCCACACACCTCAGCTACTCCATCTGCAGAATGGGGGAATGTTTTCACTTGATGAATAAATGTCCCACAGGGACACTTTCCTTGTCCCTCTGTCAGTGCTAATTAACAGCATATCATGACTGGGTTTTACTCATTCAGAGAGAAGCACAGAACAGCAGGGTTGCCATTCATGTCTCTGCTGCTGAACTTCCAGGCTTTGTTCCAAAGAGATTTGAAAGATGTTAGGAAGCAGCTGCTCAGAGCTAATGTCTGACAGGCACAAGTGTCTGAGCACAGCAGGCTGGGCCAGGTGTGGCAGCCCCAGCTCAGAGCCTTCGCCACGGGCTGAGCTGTCCCATGGCTGCCCTGGCAGCACTGCCTGCAATAGAACCCCAACTTCTATTGCAGCTGAACTGTCAGAAAGATTGCCTGCTTTTCTGTCTATGGTGAAATGGGGAAAGGCACCAAGGTGCCACTAGCACCATGCAAAATGGATCAGATAACAAGAAAAGAGGAAGCAAAAATCAAGTTTTAGGCAACACACCTATTAGGAGAAGCATATTTGTGGCTAAACATCACCAGGCCCTTTGACAGAAGGGAGGGCTGAGAGGACAGAACAGCTTGAAGTAATGGTACAGGAAAGTCAGACCATTACTGCAGGGATTCCTTGTAACACTCCTTACACTCTTTTTTCTGTAACCAGGGTCTATGTGACTATGTTAGCCTGGAACAGAGAAGCTTATTCCACAAGCATAACATAATTACACTTCACTTGGATATGGTGGAAATTCTGCTAAAACCTTTGAGGATCTCATTAATCTTTCCTGGCTTCATTTACACCAACTTTGTAATTCTGGAGAATTTCAAACCTACTGTTTGAAAGAGAGGAAGGACAAAGCTGAGGTTACCAACTCCAATGCAGATTACCAGCTGGATTTAAAACTGTATTTGGCCCAGCCTTCCTGCAAGATCTGGCCAAGCTGCTCACTGCCCAACTTGCAGAGAAAGAAGAATACTCTTCCTTCACCAGCTGGTGGCCCCACGTGGGACACTACAAATGGATGCTCCTTGGAGTGGGGAGGATGTTCCAGAGAATACACTCAGTGCAACAGGGCTCTGATTTTAAACCATTTAAAACCTAACAGTGTGGCATGGTGTATATAACAACAATCACCTCTGGACAGGGGATTTTCTGTTTGACAAATCTCCATTTTCATCAGCACTCATCCCCACCAGAAGACATGATCTAGAACCTTTGCATAGGAAATAAAAGAGTCATAACAAAGAAAACTGAGCAATAAGTAGAAATAATTTCAAATAAAATCACCCACAGCTAAACTTCTGGAAATAATTGTGCTTGGAATTCTATGTTGAACATACAGAAGCTTGCCATCATTGTACATTTTTAGGTTTCCTTTGTTGGGTTTTGTCAAGAATGTATCTGTGGTATTTTTACTACACTGATGTCACTGGCACATGTAAGCTATCTCATGACTGTCATTCATAACAAAATGGGGACAGGTTGTTACAAGTTTAACTTTTTCTGGAAGCCCTTGGGTTTCTCTGCACCAGTTAGGCAGATTGGTTTTGACATGTGGGTTGCACTTGCAGATGCCAGTCAGAGAGCAGCAGAGAGTTCAGAGCAGCCTCTGTCATCCCTCCAGCTCTAGAGGTCACTGCACAACCAGGATTACACTCAACACTGCATCCAGAGCCTCTGGCTCACCCACAGCTGAACACACCCTGGGGTGTCACAGGGCAAGGCCCACATTCTTCAGTTTTTCAGATTCTCCCTACATGTATAATTAATATCATATTCTGCACCTTGCTTTATAGTAGTCTCAGAAAAAGCATATTCAGAAGCCATTCAAATGAAGGCTGCTGTGAAAAATAGTAAGAGTACTACCTGATAATACACAGTTCTACATTTACTACATTTTTTGAAAGTATTAGGGGGTTTTTTTGGTTGGTTGGTTGGTTTTGTTTTCCTTTTTTTTTTCCTTTTCTTTTGGTGTTGTTCTTGTTGCTGTTGTGTGGGGGGTTTTTTAATGAAGCTAATGCAGAGAAGCTGTCTGCAGATATAAACTGTCCAGCTTGGAATGACTGTACACCAATATGTACTGGAGCAGGACCCTAGGATGTGATTTCCAAGTCCTGGAGCAAAAAGGAGTAAATCATTTGCAAACATATTGTGTAAAATTTAGCTGAATTACACTGCAGAAAATCTGTTCCCAAGCTCTTAAAAGCCCAGTAAAGGCCATTACAATTGATTTAATGCCATCCTTTGCTTACTCTGTTTTCATCTCACAGGACTGCACAGGACCTAACACAGCAGCAGTTGGGTGAAATCAGATGAGACCCTTCCCAGGCTGAAACATAATCAGCTCCATTCCCCACCTTAATGTCTATGTACACACAGGAGAAGCAACATTCATATGAGTCTCAGAAGTATTTGGAAAGATCTAGAGAAAAAATAGCAAGTTTCCTGTTTCCTCAAGTGTCTTTCCACTGTGTCTGCTGTGATGAAGATGAACAGTCCTGATGCATTATTTACAGAGCTGTTGGGAATGTCCCAGAACCAAAGGAAGCATCTTGTGGGCCAAAGAATTGCTGCTGCTGCTGCTGCAGAGCCACAGAGCAGGGCAGCCACAGCTTCACATGGCACCACAGCAGTGCAGGCACAGCTGAGGCTTTGGGGGTAACAGAATTATTCTTTCTGGAAGGAATCCAATACTCATGAAGCAAGATATTTCTCAAAGGCACAAAGAAGCATAAAGGCTCAGCTCCCTCCTTTAACAATTCTAACTTTACATTATTTCCTTTATTCCATGGGCCTGCCTATAGGTCATATATTAATTATGACCCTCTTTCTTCTGTAAAAGAAGCCTCTCCAGCTTTCTTCCAAAGCTGTCCTCTTATCATTCACTTCCTTTCATGCCCCATGCTCCAGCTCTCACCTCTACTCAAATCCAGCATTACTTTCTCTTCTTCCAAACTGTTCATGTCAAATACATCACAGGAAAATGCTTTCAGATCAGCCCCAAGTTAAAAAAGCACACTAATATCATGTCCATAAGTTGTCTTTTCCTCAGTGTTGCAATGTGTTAGTATCCAGTTGCTTGGTAGGATCAGATGCTGCAATGGTTTTTGCTGTTACTGTGAGTGCAAATAACAGCTGAAAGCATCAACAAAGGCTGTTCTGCTCACAGAAGTGGCACTTTCAGATTTTAAACTCAAGCCAACAGGAAACATCAACCTCCCTCTGCACAGCATCAAGAAATCTACTGGCACTTGACAAACAAATGCAATAACAGCAGCAGCAGCAACTTCATCAATAGGGACCTGCCTGGGCTTTTATGCCTCTTTCTGCCTTCCCTGTGCCTGAGAATCTGCTAGGAGGGAAGCCCTGAGGCAGCATCACAAACTGTGAGCACAAGGCTGAGGATTCTAAGAAAAAAGCTGAGGGAAGAACACTGTGCACATGTGTGAGTGCAGGCCCAGCACAGACATGCCCAATTCTCAGCCAGGGCATCCAAGAGCTGCTGCACCAACCAGCAGTGCAGAGAACTCTCCTGTGAGTGCTCAAATGTTTTCAGCCTCGGGCTTTTGAGAGAAGATTCATTTCTCCTTCTGTATTTCCCTACTTAATTTCTTATTTTCAGGTGGCTGTTTTGAGACATGGTGCCTTGGTAAATATAACAATATAAAATATTTCAGTCAGACATTGAAATGAATGAATGACAGAACAGTAACTTAGGGCTAGTACAGTTTCCTCTCAACCATGTCTCCAGAAGGAAAGCTGGAACAAATCGTAACACTATAATTCATGCTCTCAAATTACTATGGACTGACTGCACACTGGAAGTTATAAATTATAGACCAACATTTTAATGTCAGTAGCCAATCTAGATTTATTTACAACTCAATTATTTGTGGTCTTTTCTGTACAGGTCTGTGAGAAGTTGATGTAGAGCTGCAGGGTATTTTGAAACTAAAAATTTTATCAAGCCTATATATTTGGGTCCTGAGGTTTTTAAACCGGTATTTTGACAGTAAAGAAATATTTGAATCTGTAAGTGGGATTTTTTTCTTTAATGACGATATGCTCTCTCTTTATTAAGTGACCAAATGTGGTCAAAAGGGCTGGCAGATGAGATTCGAAGCCTCCCAAGTGTAATCAAAACCTCACTTTTATTTTTAACCTTTTTTCACTTTTTTTTTAACCAACTATTTTAAAAAAACCCCAAACAAACAACACAGGAAGACAAACACATTAGATGATAACTCTATTGCTACTGGCTTCAAAGCAAAAGGACCCCAGCCTCACTGACATTTCACTTCTCAAGATCACTCCAAGGGTTTGCTCTCAAGTGAACTGCATGAACAAAGCTAGCACAAGATGAAGTGTCTGCATCTCAGGAGCAGGTGCAGCTCCAGCTCTGAAGGGTCATGCCAAGGCTGAATGGGCATGTGAAAGCCTGCAGCTCCAGTGAAATGAAGCTTTAATGTTGCAGTTTGCTCTTAGCAAGTCGTTCTGGTGAAGCTGGCCAAAGCTTTTTAAATGTAAGGGCATTTCTGCATGTTGATTAGCAGCCAGGAGCTATAAGCATGGAAATGCCATTTGAAACACTCAGAGCATAATTTGCACATATTTGTTGCAAAACCTAATCAGGATTGCAGTGCTTGAGACAGTAAATCAAAGACATGTCATAAACTTCTCCAACGAGTTAATGACCAGCATTTTGCAGGAGCTGGGCAAACATTAGTGCTAAAATAAGAGTGCAGTCCACTGTAGGTTCTCACATCCACAGAACTAACACAAGTCCATTTATATTCAGAGAAGATATATTGCACTCTGGAGTTACCTGTTATGTGGCATACGAAAATGCTGCCTAATGAGGACTGACCTGATTTTAAGAATGGAGAGAGCACCCTCTGTTTACTTCTCCTTCCACTGCTCATTAGTAAGTGCCTTCTCCTCCAACAGCCCCTGACCAAACCAGCACAACACATGGCTGACAATGGCATTTTTTTCACCATCCCTTTAGGATCTTTGTTAACAGTAACTCTAAATTGCTCAGGGGAAAACAAACACCACCAGCCTCCCCTGCATCTGAAGCTCAGGAGCTACTTGGTACTCATCCTCATAGCAGGGTTCAGAGCCCCTGGCTGGGGAACCTCAGTCACCTGTAGTTACTTCAGCAGCATTAATACACCATAAGGAGGAGACAACATCCCAAATCAAATCAATATTTCTCTGATTGCATTGAAAATTCAGCTCCAATTAAAAAATCATTGACACTGGGAAAAAAAAAAAAAAGATCCGCTTGTCTCAAATGGCTCCTAAATTAGAAGTCTGAGAGAGCCTTGTCACCCAGGCAGATTTAATGAAATATTATTTCAGAAGTAGAGATCATGACTGCACAGCAAAAGCACTTCATCAAAGGGAATCTGACTCATAATGCATCTACATCCTAAATAGAAAAGATATAGCCAAGGTAGAAGGGGAAATAAAAGCTGTTGGGATGGAGGCAGTGTGCCCAAAATCATGCTGCAAGCCCAAGCCAGTTCTACAATGGTGTCCTGACTCTGCTGAAGCAGTCCTGAAGGGCTATTGCTCACTGCATAATCCTCCTTCAGCTGGTCATGTGTGGGTTAAACTAAACACCTTACATGCAATTTCTGAATGATTTTTTTTTTTTTCATATAACCAATGTCTTCCATATATACCTGGAAGACTTGCATTAGCTCCTGTAAAAATTCACCACTGGAAATGTATCACACATCTTTCTATGCTCAATAAACTTTAAGTTTGTACATGTCTATTTGTTTTCTCTACTATTTCTATGACTTTTTTTTTCATAACACAGATACAGTACAAAGAAAAAATAATAGAAGCTAAAATCCTTTAATCATGAAATGATTAAAGCTATCAGGATTAGGGAGCTGCTGAATTATCTGAAATTACTTAAGTTCTCTCTTCTGCATGTCTCAAGTGACCCTTTTTATGGTACACACAAAGAAACTGCAACTGAATCAGACTAATAAACGAGTAGTTACATGAAAAGCTACTGGATAAACACCCAATATTCAGACCAGTAATGCAAAAAGAAACATTAGTGCATTTCTCACTGCCTCTTATTACACAAGTGAAAAACAGGGGTGGTCTGCTCTGTTCACATCTGGCAAAAAGGAAAATTAACAGAGTCATAGTATGAATACAATAATTGTAAGACAGCTCTTTCATATTTATGGACAAAATTAAAACATTCATTTTAATCCTGTGGCCATCAGCTCCATAAAGCACAGCTCTAGATACCAGGGTGAGCACTCATGTAACTACCTTTGTAAAAGATTATGTGACTTAAATGTTCTTATGTTCAGCCAGCTGAAAACTCTGAAGTCTTTCCATAGAAATGAAGAAAAACGTTTGTATTCTTAACTAAGATACACAGTGAAAGTCCATATGAAAGGAACCTCTGATTTTCCCACTGAAACTCCCTGGCCTGCCATCTAAAATGCCAAGCAGTTGGCAGTGGATCAAGCTGCCATTCTTGAGACATTTGCTTTCCCTGCTGCCTGCCCTGCCCATGTGGACTGACATTCCCCAGAGGGAGCAGCACACAAACCTGCTCCCAAACCACTGCCTTCCTCCTCCTGCACTTCCAGCCAGCTCCTGTTCAGTTCTGCCTCCCACTGCCCTTTCAGGCATTTCAAGGCAGGTCCTGTTCAGTTTTGCCTCCCAGTGCCCTTTCAGGCCAAGGATTGCTGCCTGCTGCTGCTGCTTTGTGCCCCTGGGCTCCTGGCACAGGGAGAGGCAGTGCCCAGGTCACAGCTGGTTTGTCCCTTGAGCTTAATGCACTGCCAAGTGCACGTCTGCCCTGAGAGTGAGCTGACATGAAGTTCAGCCCTGAGAATGCACTGTGGCCAGGGCCATGTCACAGTGATAATTTAATCCTGTTCTTATTTACACTGACTACTAAACCATGGCTCTGTGCAGCCAAGCAAGCTTAGCTGCTCACAGTCCTGCACACGCAGGAGCAGGTCAGGTGAGGTCCTGTGGATAAATAGTGATGAGTTTCCCTTGGTTCACTGCCACTCTGCCATCACTGCTAAAAGCAACATCTACAAACCCTGTCTCATGTGGGTCAAAAGGCCTCTGGATGGGCAATGCCTGTGGTTTGCCTGCACCAGGCCTGAGGGGCACAATCAAGTCCCACTTCTTAAGGTAAGCATTCAATGTTAAAAAAAACTCCAAACCATAACAGGAGCTGGCCAGTATCTTCCTGTCTTCTCTCCTTGTTTTATGCTCTTAGGAGGGCTAACCAAAAAGGGAAACAGGCCAGCATCATGAAGCAAATAATTGAGTCATCCTGCATTATTTCAGGTATGATATTGACCATCCACAAATATAATTGGCAGCTAATGGTGAATTAGTGCTGCCAAGTCATCTTCTCTCTATTTTTCTCAAATTATTTCCCCAGGGATGTGCTAGAAGGGAGATATTCCAAACCCCTTTAATAGGAGTTTATTTAATATAGCCACTGACTTTCAAATGCAGTAATTGAAAAGGACAAAGCAGAGACAGTGACTTAGGGAATTAACTTCATAGCCTAGAAAATGGATTTGTTCTCACATCAAGTGAAAAAGAACTTAATGATCACAAGGAATCCTTCCTGGGTTTGTTCAGGTCACAACCTCACTCACAATGCAAAAAGATATTATATTATATATATATATACGAAAATAAAATATAATTTATATAATATATATAATAAACATTTATATATGCAAATTTCAGCTTCAGATAACTCCCCCAGGGGCACAAACTCCTGTCATGTAGGGATGACCCAGCCCTACCCCACAGCCCCAGAGTGGCACAGCCCTTCAAGCACAGCCCCCAGGGAAGAACAAAGCAGCTTTTTACCAGCAGGAGCTGCTCAGCATTCAGAGACTTCCCTTGTGGCAAAACCAATTACTTCATACCAAACAAACTCAGGAGTGTTTGGGGTACAAGGTGCCATGTCTGGAGTGCATTCCTTCACGTGAAACAAATGACTGGATGGATGGCTGCTCCCAGGATTCCTATCTGAGTATCCCACAGCACCCACAGGTGGCTATAAACCACAAGGGGCATCCTTCCATCCAGGTTTCTTGCTTTTATATTGGTTGTTTCCTTCTGTAAGAGCCTTTAGTACTCTTTAAGGACATTCATACTCCAAAGAGTTTGCCTTTTTCATCCAACCCCTGTACTTGGTGAAAGCATTTCAAGGTCATAGTCCATGAGGAAATAGGAATTATTAATGCTTTATTACTCACATTTTATTGCATCTTTATGGAGAGGAGACTTCACTTTCCTCATGATTTAAACAAGCCTTTTCTTTTTTTTACAATTCATAAAGAATTAAAAATTTCAAGTTTACCCTGTGAGGTTCATTTGTGATTGCTCTCCCAGCACTGGTTTGATCCTTTGGATAAATTTTACTAGTATAAATACTTATAGAGCAACTATATTATCAGCTGCTACCAAAACCCCTCCTACTGCAACAATCAGCAGGATTTACTATATTTAGATTACTTGCACATATTGAATTATAGTAACCTAAAGTTACGGATGTAAAAAGCAATACTGCAATTTAATTTCTGTCCTTAAATATCTAAAATAAATATGTTTTCAGCATTGTTCCCTAATTTCCAGAGGAAATATGCACTCATCTCTAAACGCAAGAACAGCATTAACTAACAAGAACAGAAATTGAGAGTTTGAGTAGCTTGTGTGGTTCCTGTGCACACCTGTGAAGTTTGATAATGGACACAGGAGGTTACTCTCCTCATTATCCTCAGGCATAGTCATAGTTTTAAAGGCCTGGACTCGAGCCTTTGTCATTTTATTTAGACTTTTAAATCTGGAAAAAAAAATTAGCAATGCCATGCCATCATTAGCAGAATAACAACAGCATGAAAATCTGTATTTGTATTCAAAACATACACACATTCCAAGTGTCTGTCTCAAAGATAAATTGCCTCGCAGTCACACACACACAATTAAGTGACTTGAATAAGAAACTTGCTTGATTGGTTTGATAAAGATAGAAAGTTATTTCAGGCAATTAAATCTAAATGTGACTGCAAGGAGTTACAGAAAGAATGCTGAAGAAGCATTCAAATTCAATAGTCTTAAAACACTGTAATACACACAAGGGTAAAACTGTGCTAACTAAATATACTTCTTAATAGAACACTCATCATCCCTAAATAAAGTAATATGAGAGTCATCATGAATGGGTTTATGAAAGTGTTTGATACTCACAGGCAGTAAAAAGGCAGATATGTCTGGAATTCTTAAAAAAAAAAAGCACATAAACAGAAAACATGAGGGTGTTTTTAGCAGAAGTCTGAGTTTTGATCATCAATCTGTTTCTCTGATTCTTCTCTAAGCATTCTGTGTATTACTAAACCATCAGCAGAGATCAGGAATTTGGATGTCAGGACCTTTGTTTGCTCAAGCACGATTGTTCTTATCCATGTTTTAATTACCAGTCACCTTTCCCTAGTCACATTTTTGGTGGGATTATGTTTAAAAAAATATAATTGCTTATTTATTTATCTATTTTCCACCCTCTGCATAGAGCTGAGCTGTGATGGCAGAAATTGCTGAGCAGTTATCACTGTTCCTCACAGCAGGCAGAAGCCAGCAATGCCCTGGCCCTGGGTGTCCCCACCTGGGGAATGCCCATGGGCTGTGCCCTGCCCCATGGGCTGTGTTTAAAAGTTTAAAAAGCCTGATGATTTAAGGAGAATAATCAGTTATTGTGTAAAGAGCAACTAATTCAATTCAGGATGAAGCAAATTCGTTTCCTTGCCTGGTACAGCAGCAGAGTAAGCCCTGTTTGCTGAGCATCCCTCCCTGCTGCTGCACCCTTGCAACACAGTGACAGGGTGGCTACAGGATGACAGGACTGAGCTGGCACGAGGAGGCAGCCAAACAGTCACTTCATCCCCCTGGGAACTCATACCTGGCCAAGGAAAGCCCAAGGCAGTGCCTGAAGCCACCAGGAGGTAACGCTGCTGCAGAGGTTTCAGACACAGAAGGCCAATATTGCCCAGGTGCAATTATCCAGGAATGCAGCACCTCAGTTTATTGGTACTGTTGAGAAATCTCTATTCCTGCATAAGAGGAAACAACTGAAGGCAAGTACAATCTTTATGGTGATTTCTGTGGTCTTTAGATCAGGTTTTAAATGTAGAGTCTTCAACCACTGCCCCTGGAGAGACTACAAGGCTCCCACACACAGAAAGCCCATAGCAGATCCCTCCTGTGCAGAGTGACTCCTCTTCTGCTGTGTGTGCCCTGCTCTGCCTTAGGAACTGACAGACAAAATCTCCCAGTTCCTTAACCTCCTGTCTGCTTCTTCATCTGATCCCACACAAAACTAATGTGCTTACTCCTAACAGCCAGTTCTTGGCCTTCATAAATGAAGTCACTGTTGGTATTTGTACATTTCAGAGAGTTTGGAGTGAGTCACTTGAGTTTCTTCATCAGTTTCTGTATTTATGAAGGGGGTAAGATCTGTAATGTACAGACAGTCCTCCCATTATGACAGTACTGCTACAGATCACTATAAGCAAAAAAGTGCACATCATTCATGAAGGACTTTTTGGTAACTATTTTACAGTGCTGGTTATAAATGGGCTCATTGACTTACCTAGAGCCTGATGCCAGCACCCCTGCAGGGCCAGACACCATTCATTTTTGCAACACCTTCCATTGTCTTCAAGTAGGACAGTGTTTGAATACCTAAATGCTTTTGTAGAGTGAGTAAATCTCTCTAGTCCCATTACTCACTGACTTTTCATTCAATATCCTGCAAGTCCCAAATGTCCTGAAATCGGTAGTGACTTCTTAAATAAACCTATTATTAGAGCAAGGAAGGAGCCCAAATCCATGAGGATGTACTTTCAAAACCCCTTTGCTTTGATTCTGCATTTGCTATGCAGAAATGAATTTTGCAATCCAGACAGTAGGGAGTTCTGGCAAACAGGCAACAGACAGAGATATAACATTATCTGATATCAATTCCTTTTCTTCCATCCCAGAATTTTTACAAGGACAGCATTGCAGTTCTACCAGCAATGCTGGGATAGGAAAGACAAAGAAACTGAATTTAAAAAAAAGACATGAACATGACACTCAGTGTGTCTATTTTCCTACTGGTCTCTAGGATAGCATGATCTGTAACAGCACATCTTCAGCAAGAGTGGAACAGAAAAGACATATATTTAAATATTAATAGCTTTTACTGCTCTAAAGCAGAAACAGCTCTGCTCACTGCACACTAGAGAGCTGATCCCAGGACTAGAGGTATAACCCATCATTATCTTCCTAATGTGGGCAACATATTGATTTTTTTTTCCCTTTTATTCATGCATCAAGGCTCCCAGTGAGTGCACGTGCACATCTGGGTCTATTTGAGTGTGTGGAGTAAAGACCAGAGATAGATGATATTCTTCGGAGATTTCAATCCATGTCTCTGGACACAATGGCTTTTGGCCTAACACTTTATGTTTCTCTGCTCCTTCCTGTAGGAGCTGTTGTTTCTGTGCTCACCCTGCAGCTGTGAAATGAGAGTCTGAGCTGTGTCTCAGCTGAGGGCAAGCAGTGAAGCATGATACCAACCCCACTTTCCATCCTCTCTGCAGGCAAACACGTTGCTTTTACACTGCTTCCAGCCTCAGCTGAACTGAACTTGAAAGGACAGACTCACTCCTGATCCTGCAGCTCGTGCAGGATGCTGCACAGTGCCCACATCAGATCTCAGCTGAAGCCCCTGTCAGAACCATGTCAGAACTGTTTAGAAAAGAAGGAGAAATAGAGAGGAGAGCTAAATAAATAAGCTAAATAAACTCTCAGCAAAGTAAACTCACAAGCCTGTATCTTATTACTCAATAGCAGTATTTCTTTCTGGTTAAAAAGTTAATTAGAAATTGTAGCAATTGTTGTAGTTCTCCTGGGATTTTACTGATATGGAAAAAGGTAATAGAAGAGACTTGGCCTGACACTCTGTACTAATACTCCTTGTCAGCCAGGGACCAATCCTACATTTCAGAATAAACTCTTTTTTGCAAAGGTAGAACTGGCCTCAAGCCCAGTGCATTTTTGTACCTTTGATGTGTCCTTAGTTCTTGCAAAAGAACAAGATTTTTCCTAAGGGGAAAGGCAGAAATATCTGAATGAGCACTACAGAAGGCTGGTTTTGGGAATGCCAGCTCATTTGTGTCCAAGACATTGTTGCAATTACAGGACACACAACATGTGAATGAGAACACCAGGGCTCATGTGAGGTCTGCCTGCAGATTCCTGCCTGCTGTATTTCTTCTCCAGCCAGGACTTGGGAAGGACATAAATAGCACTTAGCATGCTGGCAAAGGGAGCTGTGACAAAGTGCTGGGCTGACTCCTTAGTGTCATCCTGAAGGAATCAGCACTTTTTTTGGGATGCTACTTCAAATCTTAATAATTGGAATAGACTGAAAAGATCAAGCGTGCCAAATACAGTGATTCCAGTTCAGAGCAATATTGTAAATACACAAAAATCAGGGGCATGGAAGGAAAATTCCCTGTAGAAATAGTCTCTTTTTCTCTCACTTCTCTAATCCAAAAGGATTTAGCCTAGTACTTAATGTACACACTGGTTAGAGAAAACAATCTATCCAGCATTAAGTGCCTTCCATGGCATCTGCTGCACAAATCCAGTGTCCCAGAATACTCCCAACTGAACCACGCTGGTTTTGAGTGAGCTCATGGACAAAGGCAAGAGGAAGAAATGAATATAGGCAGATTGGACAGAAAATCCATTTCCAGAAATTCAGTCTCATATTTTCACTGACCTCAGGGAGACTATAGCAGAGATAATTCTGCTCCAAGTGCAGCATGGTGATGGCTTTAAAAGGCTGTGCCAGGAGAAATAGAGAAGAGTCTAACAAGGAGGGGTGCTTGGAGAATGTACAGGCCCAGAAAGGCTTCCCTGACTTTGTCCTGCTAGAACATGGACAGTACTGAAGAAAAACCAAACCACCCCTTCCCTAGAAGCATGGCTGGACTCATTTTGAGCTATAATTCCTGCTTACCTAGCCCTGGCCAAGAACTGCCTAAGCAAAACCAAGGTAACTTCCCCAGCCACCTCACTCTCCTGTGTACACAACAGGGTCATGTATTTCTCTGTGCTCCCCAAGAATGACCTCACTGGCTGATAAAAATCCAAAGTATGTCTTTTACTACACATCTCTCTCAGACCCTAAAATAAAGACACTGTGTGATGACAAATCCAAAAAAAGAGGCCTCAAAATATATTTCCAGTGACCTGGATAAACAAAATGATGGTCTTGTCCAGACTTCCTAGGCAGCTCCACCTTCAAAGGGGACAACCTGGGACTTCAGGTGCTGAATGCTCCTGCTCAGACTGAGGAGGTCTCAGCAGGAGCTTTCCCTGCTGTACCCACCTATACAAGCCTTTCAAGCACAGAAGAAAGGAGCGGAATCAAAAATGTCCTCTTTTCCTAAGTCTGAAATCAATAACTATTTGCCAAAATGTTTGCATCTAGGTATTACTCAGAGGTCATGATGCTCAGTGTGAGCTCTGCTGCCTTATTATGCTGGTAATGAACTCATAAATGTCTGATGGAGACATGCACTGAATGTCACTCCCAATTTCTGTAGAGGCCAGTTGATTATTATGGCCCAAATAGAGTAAGGTGCTAATTGACCTACTAAGAGGCTGACTGCACAAAGATTCAGACTCAGGAACTTCTATGCATAGATGCACTTTTCATGCTCTGTATACTGCAACCTACTGGGTATCTTCACCTTACTAGAATTAATTATCTCTCTTTTCTGTCAGTTTAGCTCAATCATGTAGAGCAAAATAATTGGCCTTTACCCAAGCAGGCATCCAAAAATATAATTGAAAAGTATACTGCCCAGAATTCAGACTTCTTTTTCCATTCCTTCGCCTGTATTTGTGAATTTTTCTGTTAGAAAACAATCACATCCTGACAGAATAGATTCAGGAAAGGATGGCAAAAGCTTCTGTCAATAAACCCAGTGGGACTGGGATTTGGAACTTCTATTCTCCTCAAATACAAAACATCTTAGTTTTTAGTCCATTGGTTTGTTATTCAAGCTGCTGCAAATAGCTCTTTTTGGTCTTAAGCAAGTGTTGTTTGCATAAATCTAGCCTAAGGCAGCACTACACTAGAGCAATTTTTAGAAACAATTCTAAAGCAATGGAATATTCTGGGTGAAGTGAAGCTCAACTGGCACATGAATCAAGCTGAATGGGTAAAATTCACATAAAGACATTATATAGTGCATGTATATGATCCCTGTTAACATAGGATTTAGCAGCCTCCAGCTTTGTCACTTATCCTCTCAACATCCCAGTGAGGAAGCAGAGAGAAGCTGAGGGACTTGTTCAAGCACACAGAAATTGTGGAGAATGAGGAATGGATTGAACCTGGACAAACCAGAGCTCTGTGTGCCACAGAGCCAATCCCCCTGCTGAGCTCTCCATGAAGAAAGAAAAGGCATGAGGGGAACCATAGGAAACATCACACACAAACCTACATCTTGGGCAAAACCAAGATTTCTTTCCATGGCTCTCCTCCCCGACTGCTGGTTCCTGCGCCAGTGATTTCAGCAAGGCTCAGGCTTACTCCAAATGCTCTTCATGAAAGACCAAGGAATGATCTGAACCAGCTCCATTCCCTGTTGCATTCAGTTATAAAGAATTCTTATGCTTCTAGGATAAAACTCCTGGATATAGAAAAAAAAAATCATTAAGAACTGTCTCACATTTTGGTTGCTACCATCTTCCTGCTAATTAGATGACTTCTTAAGTAAATTATCAAAAATAAGACCTAGCCAGTTAATCATCCTTTTTAATATGGTAGATTACTTTGATTTTTTAATTGCTGCAAGATTAAAAAAAAAAATCCCCAAAATAATGTGCACACTCATGAGCCAACCAGGAGAAGCTCATTGTATATCTCCCCCAGAAGCACACAACCCAAGGAGTCAGCTCAATTCCATGTCCCCTGGAGCTGTACAGGAACAGCAATCCCTCTAGAAGAATACACAGCTGGCCTGGCCTCAGGAGTTGGGATATTTGCTGTTTGCCTGACAAAAGTAATCAACTATTGCTATGCTGCAGTCACCAGAACATTCCCTCTGCCAGAACCCAGAGATGGAGCCAAATGGTTCTCTAAGTGGTGAGAGAAGTAAAAATTAAATACGACTTCCCTTTTTTAAATTATTTAAACTAATATAAATACTGAGTATTTAAACAGTGAGCAATAAGTAACCAGGAATTCTAATATCTTTTTGCCAGACTTAGAGCACTCATTTTTCATCCCACCTGATTAAGGTGATGCTGATTGTACACAGGGTTAGGACCTGGGTCTGCAGAAATGGCATAACTGATCTCAGAGGGGGAAGAAATCACTGCTAGTAAAGCAAAGTAAAATTCAGCCTTCCTCATGTGGAAAGCTACCAGTTGCTGCACCTGCTGCTTTCTGAACCCATCCTCCTTTACAAGAACACTTGTAAATCTGCAGGTGTGTAATAAAAGGGAAAAGCTCCCACAGAACATTTCCCTGTAATTCTGTGCCAGCAGAACATGACAGGTGACCACCCTTGGTTCCACCACCCCTCTTCTCTACCCTGTGTGCACAAACCAGCTTGAGTGGAGCTCCCAGAGCCATAACAAAGGAACCAGCTGATGCACAGAAAGCAATGGGTGCTTTGGATCTCACAGTAATAGGAAGTTCAGTGAAATTAGGCTGTATCTGGCTTACCAGCACTTAGTTCTCCAGCTGGTACTGGCAAACATAGCAACAACCATCAGTGAAGTGGTTTCATGCATTTGCCAACTTGCCAGTCCCTCAGTGCTGTGATAAAATTGGAAGAAGAACCAGCTGATGTGTTAAGCAAAAGAGGAGGAGGTGGGTAAAGGCAAGGAAGGAGTAAGAGGGTGCAAAAAGTTAAGTTAGAGAAGGAAAAAAATGTCTCTAGAAACTCAATAGTAAAAGAGGTCTTGTGAATAGTTAACTCACAAAAACATTGGGATTAACAAATTGTGAGAGATTTAAAGGAGCAAAATCAGAGGGGTTGGGAAGATTCAATGTTACTACCATCCTAATATGAAAAAACACCCTACAAATAAAAATCAAATAAAACAAGGAAAGGCCCATCTCCTTAACTCCTCTGGGTAGTGACTTCGTGCTTTATAGTCAAAGTCTTGCTTCCTGGTAAAACAAGAGCTCTTATTCATGTCACACTCCTGCCCAGTGGGCCCCAGTTGCCTTGGAACTTCACAGCTGATTAAAGCTGTGCTCACCAGAAGGGCAAGG
Organism: Molothrus ater; assembly: GCF_012460135.2. Classification (NCBI taxonomy): domain Eukaryota; kingdom Metazoa; phylum Chordata; class Aves; order Passeriformes; family Icteridae; genus Molothrus; species Molothrus ater. The sequence continues at coordinate 4,721,334 of NC_050490.2, forward strand.
CTTCCAACCACTCCAATACCTCTGCAGACAGGCAACCACCAGCAGAGTGAAATCCCAATATACTCATCTTGATTAATCAGGGGACCTGTACTACAAACAGCCTTGCAAACCAGACTCCATTTTCAGGCAGTTCTGAAATTCCTGGGTCAGACCTATTCATGACTGCAACCAATTCTTGAATGATTCAAGCAAGAGCATAAGGCTGGGTACCAGAGTTTCTGGGGTTTCTTGGTGTTTTTAGGCAGTACAAGCTGCTTAAATTATGGCACAACACACATAACACTGTATGTAGTTGGGTGCTAACTCCAAATAAAATACTTATCTTACTCTATATAAAACCCCCACCACCTACTGTGGTGGTCAGAGAGCCTTAATTCTTTGCATGACCTTAGGCAAAGCAGTGTGTAAGTTTTCAGATACTTTGAAGAGTTGACAGAGAGCAGACAAAGGATTCTCCCGTGGGTACACACAGACATCCCCCAGGCATTCTGGTATTCAGTCAGTGCTTCCAGCTCTCACCTACACAAGTGTCCTCCTTGTCTTGACAAGCTGGCTGCTGCAGTGTGGTGGAACCTGTCTTCTCAGACACCTGTCTGACTCCTGGCATTGCAGGGCTCTAAGCACAAGCTCCAAATCCTCTCTACTTCTGGTTTAGATCCCTGTCTCTCAAAGTGCTCCTGATGGCAGTAAGCACGAGCAGGTGGTACAGCAGCCCTTCAAGTGGATTTAAAAGCACAGCATCCTTTCCAGCACTTACCACACATTCACACAGATGCACTCCAGAGTATCTCTAGTTTTGGAGTGTGGTTCCTAGTTAGTTCAAAGCTATCTTTTGTGAAGACTGCAATGTAAAGTGAAGTATCAGGCATAGCCTTTCCAGCTGGGAGTTGTTTATCCTCTGGAATCTCTCTTCTATGAAATTCCATCTCTTTTTATTGCAGCTGCCTGAAAACAGCCTGTACAAATCATATTAATAAAATACTAATCTGCTTTAATTGAAGTATTTTGCAAGTGTATACAATAAGGTAATATGAACACCCTGAAGATAATTTTTTTAAAAAGCACTGAAGCCAACATAAACCTCAATAATTACTTGGCAAAGCATAAGGCAGAAAAAGACCTGTGGGATCTGCAGTTTCCTATAGGCTCACATTCATGCTCCCCTCTGCTCAAACACCATACAAGAGCCAGGACAAATGGGCTGCACTGACATTTCCAGTACAGCTGTGCTTTGGAGGGTATAGCTGGAATATAAACAGCCTGGCTCTTGGTTTAAAGCAAGCAGCACTCCACACCAATGGTGTGTGTGCTCAGATCAACTCTACTGCTGCAGCTTTGGAGGTGTCCCTGGCAAGGGAACTCACTCAGACATGGGATGGGTAGTGGGAAGTAAGACATCAGGCAGGAGAGTCCTTTGAACATAAGCTGGCAGAGGCAGAACTTGGGAAAGCTGGGGGATGTGATATCTCCTCCTACCCACCACACAGCAGCTGACTTCAGTCAGACAGAGAAGAATGTAAGGAGAGAGGAAAAAAAAAGCTAATACATATTATGCAAATATTCTGTGCTCCCTCATGATCACCCTTCTCTGAAACTGTTTCACCAAGGGACCCAGCTGGTGACAAAGTCTAGAACAATTTCTCTGATTCCTCTGTAAGCAGAGAGCAGTTCCATACATCATGATTTTCCCAAAGCCACCTCTTGAAAGCCTTGTTCACTAATGAACAGCTCCTTCTTCCCTCTCCCCTCAGCTCCAGCTAACAAACCCCTAGAGATCTGCTTTGAAAGCAGTGGGGAAATCCTGATCGCTTGAAAATCCAATTTCATTCCCAGCACAGATATTTGTATCTTCATAATCCACACATTTCTGCTCTCCTGTGCCAATCACTCCCTTTCTGCAGCCTCCCTGATCCCAGTGTTGGTAGCCCAACCCTGAAAGAGCCACCAGGCTCAGAGAAACACAAGACAGTTTGATTATAAGGGGATCATAAATTTTGCATGTTAAAAAAGAGCTTTTTCTTGCGAGAATTAGGCAAAACCCAAGGGATTCATCTGAAAGAGAAGTTTTTGGATCTTGGGATGATAGCTTTGATAAAATGTATCTTCCCTTGATGTTGCTAAAGACACTAAGAAAGGCCTGTGGCCTCTTTATTAGCCATTCCCATACACTAAAGGATGATGATAAATCTTTAACAAATAGCAATTCAAATTTCTTTGTCCCAACACATTTAGCCTTTATAAAGAAATTGAGCATTTTAAGCTCTCTGAGCAGTTTGTCCCCCTTCCTCAGCCAGTGGAACTGAACCCTGAAGAAGCTGTTTTCCAGCATCTTGACTTCCAACTGCTTTCGTGGCACATTTTAAGACTTCTTTACCTCTGTGTTTCAATGCCAGCAGCCTCAGAGACATAATCCTCTCAAAGTGCAGGGATAAAGAAACCCAGGTCATTGGGAGGAGGTTCTCCTTTGGACAAACCTCTCAGCTCCAATGACAAAGGATTCAGCTTTCTCTCAGGTGCTCACATTCAGCAGCTGTCTTCAGGTGAAAATTCCTCACCAACAGCTGTTATAAAAATTAATTGCTCTTAGAACTAACTGAAATCTTAACAAAATGGTATTTAGGCAGAAAAGAGTCACATGAAGCATAAGAAGTCAGGACACATCTGTCAGACACAAGGTAGGGGCAGGCAGAAATATCCAGCCTAGCTCAGAATTTCAAATGAGTGCACGTGCTTCAAACCAAGCATCTTCCTGCTCCCAGTGGAAAGTGGACATTTAAATGAAAAGAATTTTAAAAAGAGGAATGTCAGTATTTTTAAAACTCTAGGAAAGTGGCAATCAGAGACAGAAGCATTTCACCTCAGGGTATCTCCAGATAAGTGCCTGCAATATTTACAACTTAGTCAAAACCAGAACATTTTGATTGGAATGATGACAACACAAAATATTTTTAAAAACATTTTCAGCAAGAGAAATCCTCACAAAATTAGTTCAGTGTTGATCTGACCTGATCTGTCTGGTTTTGTGCCAGTCCCACTGAATCAATTACTCCTACTGCCTCAAATGAGACTGTAACAAGAATATCACAGACACGGTTCCAGCCTAGTCAAAACAGGATGGCTTCTGTCCCCTTGCATGCTGGCATGCTTCAGAGTGCCATAAATAAGGAGCAGATGGAATACAGACTGCACTGGGTAGAACTCAAAATAGGTTTTTGGCTGTGGAAGACACAGTCGCCTCTGAAGCCTCTCAAACACATATAAGAAATTGTAAGGTTCCAGTTGAATTCTAAAAATACACCACCTTCACTGACAAGGAAATGTATGCCATGTTTATATTTAGCTCATGGCCACATTCAGAGTGACTGCTGTTGAGTTGTATGTGACAACAGGGCCACTATTGTTTTTGACCACACACTGGGGTAGACATGTCCCAAACCCAATTTGACAGAGATTTTATGGACTGCTAGAGAGGAGAGGAATCACACAGACACACATAAGTTAATTATACAGGATTAAAAAAAAGAAAACCAGAATATGTAGTAAGCCAGATGCTTTGTTAATCACTTTATATGACTACTTAGGAAACAAATAAATGAGCCAGTGAGTCAGATCTGTTACCTGCTGAATCAAATGTTTTACTGCTCAATCAGACACCTCATCTCTTCAAACAGAAACACAGTTTCTTAAACTAGAGGCAACATATTGCCTTCTATGTTGTATACCATGACTTCCACCCACTGAGAAAAGCCACAAAAGCCATGAGGTGCACATGGAAGGTGAGGATAAGGTCACAGACGCTGCAGGGTGGAGCTGCCTGGGTGAGTGAGCTCTGTGTGGCTTAGGGACAGCACACAGAGAGGAGTGTGCCCCCCTTGGGCACTGCAGCTGCCTGCTTGGCACGCTGGTGTGTTGGGCAGGGCCAGCAGCACAGCCCTGGCAGGTTAAGAACTATAAATAACCAACAAATGTCCATCCATCAATCTGGGCTGTCACAGGAGTTTGTGGCTGGGGAGGAGGAGTCAGCTTTTTATGCAGCACCAGCACCTCACTGCTACCAGCCCCCTCAAACATCAACAATTTGTGTGGGTTTCCCTGCTTGGAAAAATCTCCTGAGTTCTCATAAGCATAACTGCTACAAAGGATAATAAAGTACCCAGAAGTGGTTACAAGACAGAGGCCCTTGTAATGATTTCCTTTCAGTCATAACTGATTAAATCCATACAACAGCAACCCAAGACATTGCTAATGATAGTAGAATCTGTCAGTATGTGAGATGCTATGAGACTTTGTGAGTTAAACCCCATTACTGCCCTAAATTATGGATAAATATTTCCTTTTCCTTGGTGATATGCAACATATTTTTTTCTTCAGGGCAGTTAGATGATGTCAGCACAAATTACTGCTTTCCACATAGTGCAGATGATAGAACCAGAGGCATTAAAGAAACTCACAAAAGTCAAATGTGAAGAGACAGAAGGAAGTGATTCCTTTGACTTGGAATAACAAATTCTGCTGTGGTATGAGGAGTAAGGCAAAAGAAAAAAACCTTAAATTTGGGGCACTGATGGAGCTTCAAAAGCTTTATATACTTAAAAATTTACTTCAGATTCTTGCTCTAAATTACAAAAAAAAACCCCATCAATTAGAAGTGCCTGTGTTTAGATACTCATGTCTCTCCATCAAATGTATATTTATGTATAATACTCAGAGATTGGGGTATTATCTAGCAAACTAAGGAGCTCTATTTTCAGCTTTGAAAAATAATGAATATGCAATTAGAGTGTTTTTCTAAATGGCTTCCTGTTGTCACCTTATTGCAAAAGTCCCATACCTTCCCAGTGATTTCTCATGGGCAGCTCCTCACAGCACTGACTCCTCCTTCCTCACAGCACAGCCAACAAACTCCAACTCCCTCCTCACCCAGCTACCCCACTCTTTTGTAGCACTCATCTTCTTAGTGGACACAGCTGTGGCCTATTAAGGGCAGGCCTGTTCCTAATCTTTGGTGATTGGTACAGCTGCAACTCCTCAGGTGTGAGACTGCCTTCTGCACTATCTTTATTTTCTTACATTCTATACCCCCACAGCTTCCTCTTCTTTTAATTTTTCTTAGTATACGACAGTTGAAGGAAGGGCAGAGGAAATGCTAGTGGTTACATGGCAGGTTCACAAGTTCTATACATTGCAAAGTTTGCAGGCAGTAATAGAATCTTTTACTAGATCAAGTGATACAACCACAAAAAAAAAAAAAATCCAACACGTTGTCAGACATATGACTTCATAATTTTTTTTGTTACTTGAGATAGAAATACTGAATTCTCAAATCCATGACCTGGGCATTGCTTCATTATCCTGCATAATATCCCTTTATTATGCTTCCATCACTGCCCTGTATGCACCAGCAGCCAAGCTCTTGCTTGCCATCTGCTGTTTCTGCTCCTACACGTCTCCACTTCTGCCAGCAAGGCTGGGCCAGGCAAGGAGCCTGCAAGGGCTGGCAGGAGCAGGCACAGCTGCTGTCCCCACACAGCCTGGCTCCAGCTGCTCACAGGGACAGCAGCCTGTGCCCTCCCAAACCCCAAGGCACAGCACGAGTGGCCAGTGCAAGTCAGCACAGCAGATCCATTGGACTGGCTGTGGATCCTTTGGTGCCCAGGGCATTGTATGAAACCTCCCTTGCCAGGGCTGCCTTCCTGGTGGCCAGCTCTGTTCTTGCCATCACCATGACTGGCAGCACTCCCTGCTCCTGTCCTGTACCTGGCTGTGCACTTCCACTCCAGCTCTGCACCACTACCCTCTCTGCATCCAACACAGAGATGCATCTCCCAGCTACATGCTCTGTATCAGACCTCTGGGTTTCAATTCTCCCAGTGCCTTCTGTTTCCCAAACTGAGAGGGTACAAAAGCCCTAAATTTAAAGAATTAATTTTGGAGCTTCTCTCTAGACAGAAATTAAGGCTGTACCTGCCTGCCTCTCTGTGAGAGTGAGACCTTTTCCACCAGTGTTTTCAGTTCCATCCTTCTCTGCAGTGCAGCAGGAACAATCTGACTTGTACCCAAACACTTTCAAGTGACCTTAATGAAAGTCTCTCACACTGAAAATTTTATGTAATTTCATGTTCAATGGCCTCCCACAGAACCACATGCCCTGCTAATCTCTTTCAGCCACATTTCTTTACACTTAACATGTTTAATTAATCAGTTTAGAGACACCAAATTAACTTCATGACAGACAAGCCCAGTGTCCATTTCATTTGCTTGTTAAGGAAAGCAAAAGCCTCTTTAGTAGTAGAAGTGTGAAAGCCAAATTACTACACAGCTTCCCTCTCTTTTCATGATTCTTTTTCATTCCTTGCCATCCAAGCTCTTTACAAACATTAGTTAATTCTTTGAAAATCGTTATCTTTGCTTTACACCTGGGGACAATGAAGCACTGAGCAAGGATGGTACTTCTCTAAACACAGCCCCACAGACTGGTGGTAGAGCTGAGAGCAAAGCCCATTCTTTTGGCTCTGAGTCTTGTATCCTAAAGCCCTCTTTTTTCAGTGCACTTTTTCTATTTTCTCATTTTGAAATGTAGCAGTTCTAAATAAAAAGGTCAAGCTCAAACAGTACAGCTGTCCTTGACTCTTCTCCTCCTCCTCCTCCATTTGAAGGGATGTGCAGATACAGAAGTTATGATTCCCTCCACCATGGGTGCAAGAGAGAAACCTTTGCACTGTGCCACAAACAGTTGACAGTTTATTTTTTCCTGGCACACAAGTGATCTCAGTAACAGGAGATTAATCCACAAATGCCCATGTCTCATCCTAAAAGCCCAGTGTACAGAAGAGCCATTACTACCCTGGCAGGGGCCCAACATGAAAGCAAGGAAGGAGGTAGCAGTGAGCAGCTCTGTCTCACTGAAGAGCAGTGGTTAGAATTCAAGTAAAACTCTTCCCAATTTTGCAGTGAATGTGTTCTGCACCACAGCACTGCTGGCTTTTCCAGATGACCAGGTATGTACTTATCTATTGCTATTAACATCCTGCAGCACAGAGAGACATCTTGAGAAGGAAAATCATTTTACTGCCAAAAAAGTTACCCTTCTAATACAAGTCTGGCCAGTACAAAATTTGCCAGCCTCATGGATAAAACTCACATCACTCTACAGTCCAAGCAGATGTGCAGGTCTGGCCCTGCAACAATAAATTCACAACAGCCTGAAAATATCATGTTTGATTTATTCATAGCATCTACTTTTGCCAGACAGTAGAGCTTTTCTCAATAGCTTACCAATTACTGCAGAAAACACAGTAGTAAATGGTACTAAAATTTCAATATGCATAGTTGACTGTGCATTTGCCTTAGCACAGGCTGCTCACTCTTTACTTTTGGGATAATGATGTTGTATTTCACAGCAATGTTATATGCATTACAATTTTTGATACCCATGATAAATAGGTTTTTGCTGTAGGTTTTTGCTATAGGGTTTTCCACATATTTCAGTAGAAAGGTGTAAATACTAAAAAAGCTGGAAATAAATCCTTAGTAACTGATTCTTAGGCTTTGATAATAAAGAAAGTGATGAGGAATAAAAAAGGCAATTCTACTGAATCTGGAAAACACTGTGAATACTAAAAACTTATAAATGGACCTTACCAAGAGATGTAGTACACTGTGTGGTTACACCAAAGCTGGAAACTGCACAGCAACTACACTGATTTGGCGGGTAAACAAGAAGAGATTCTTATTTAGAATAATGTAGCAAGATAGATAAACTTAAGATATTGTTTCCTACTCCTGGAATCTACATTTAGAGTTTTTACTTCAGAAAGTGAGAATACACAAAAATGCTTATGCTGTATATAGAATACATTGATATTGCCAAAGATGTGCAAATATTTAGCTCCTTTTAATTAACTTCATACAAAATACAGGCATTGCAAGAAAGGCTACAGCTTCATTTCCAATGTCTTCAAAGAATGCATGACTGTTGGCCAGTCCTGTATTGGGCACTCAGCAGGTTTTCCTGCAGTAAATCTCAAAGCAAGTAAGAGGAAGCAAAAGAAGACTAATAAAAATAAGAATACCAGCTCCAAAATAGCATAACCACCTCCAGCTGATGCTTCTGCACTGCTTTGGAGAGCTCTCTGGACTTGTTACACTTGTGCACTTTGAAGGTTAAAATGGTGAAAGTAATCAGTGAGTGATAGAGGCTTAGTATTATTGCCTAAGTACTCTACCAACACAACACACCTGTAGCTCACAAATACATGGTAACAAGTTCCAAAATTAACCAGAAAAGGAAAGCACTGGCTTTGAGGGGTGACTTGTCTGCCATCAGGCATATTCCAGAGCAGAAAGGTGGCTTTTAAGTTATCCATAATAATTTGCATTTTCACCATGAAAGGTGGAATTGCATCCATTGCTACTGAGTCATTCCTGTTAGTAACATCATCCCATGCTATGAGTGGCAATTCTCTGGAACTTTTTGGGGTTTGGAGCAGATTCTGATGGGATAACATAGAGTATCATCATTTGTAACCCTAAAGGAGTGTTATTTACCTGATAATTTGGTATCATCCATAGCTGTTTTGCACCGCCCTTTGCAAAATCTTGATGGTGTTTTGTGTTGCCTGAAGGCAGCTTATTACAAATATCTGTACAAAATGGTTAGAACCCATCTGGGAAGGCAAATGCATCTATGAATGCTGTGGGTCACAGACTTTATGACACAATTACCCACACAGACACAGTCCATCACTGTGGAGTAAGCCTCTGGATGAAAACTAGTTCTCCAGTATAAAGCATCTACTAATCCAAAAAAAGCTTCCTAAATTCCAAAGCTTTAGATTACAGAAGACTAAATGTTTCACATACCCTTGCCCTTCCCACTAATTTCTACTAACAGTTGTGAGGACCTAGCTAAGCTCATCCAGCTGACAGTTACTGGAACTACAGTGCCACAGGTTTGTTTTGCCTTGCAGATTTTAAATCGGGCTACACTACAGCACTGTGAAATGAAGCTGCAGCAGTACAATTTAACCCAAAAACATCAGCACCAGAATGACTGAGGCATCCCACTTTTCTAATAGGACTGTAAGTGCACTTGTAATGAAAAAAATTCCAGAAATGCAAAACGTCAGCTCCAGTACAGCTGTTCTAATGAGCTCATCTAGGTAGTGGTGAGTAGGGAAAACCAGGATTTTACCTGCAGAACCCTCTGGGTATTTGCAGAAGTTCCATTTTTCAACCAAACAGAAAGCAATGTAAGCCTTGCTGCTGATGACATGAGTCAGGACTTTGGCAGATATTATTACCTTCACACCTAAAAGGGGCTAGGGGGGAAAAATTGCCATTAGTTGATATTTTCTGTAGTAATTTTCAACTAGAAAGTGATAGCTGTTCTGTTAGTGTAACATTAAGTCAGTTCTATGTTTTCTGAAACTTCATTTCAGCATCACAACTAATTGAAAATAACTGTGCCCTTCCACCCAGAGCATTTATTTTTGTAGCAAACTCCCTGTACCTGTACTTGTGTCATTAAGGAAGCTGGCTCTACCCTAGGTTGCTTCCACTTTGAAATCGAATCTCCAGCATTTCTGACTGATTCTTTCCTAATGCAAACAGCAGCTGGAAATCACCCCGATAAATCCCCAGAAGGGGACTGCCAGTTTCCCGGGACACTTGAACGTCTTGCATTCCTGATGCATCTGAGAGCTCTAATACCTACGGCATGCAAAGCATCACCAGCAGCAACCCCGGCCAGTTCAGGGATGGCTCCCTGCCGTGCCATTCCCACGCTTTCACAGTGCATTAACATGCAAATCCACAATAGCACATATGCTAATGTCTGATAAAAAGGCATTTCATTTCGGGACCTCAGCTTAATGAACAAATGGAATCCTGCAGCATCACTGTGGGGAAAACAATAGCAGAGCACGAGTGGTGAAGGAAGACCTTGAGTGCTCTATCGGCATGAACGACTGAAAGGGGACGGCAAAGGGAGGTGTGTGAAAACCAGCTGTGGTAATTCCTCCCTTCCACCTCAGCTTCAGCAGGATAACCCGAGCAATCAGCGCATGGTCTGTGACCCTTTGGCTCTGTGAGGCTCCACTGCTTTGGAGAAGCAACCCCAGGCTGTTTTGCTATACCCTGAACTGCTACTCAGCTCTCAACACCGAGCAGTGTAAGATGGCACAAGCACGGTGACTTCAGGGACCTCACATCTGTTCCTTCTACAGCCACTGCAAAGCACAGAGGCTGCGTTGGCAGATGGAAGATTTGCCTTTGGGGAGAAACAGGTCAGATATCAGAATGTAACAACAGAGAAACAGATGCAGTCTTTCTTCCCCATCACACTGGTGCTTTGCTCAAACACACCCTTATTAAGTGAAGGTTCAGCTCTGTGAAAGCAATTCCCTGTACATTAGGAGAGACAATCTTGCCCAGCAGGCTCAGGAGTGGAGCCAGGTCTCTGATGTACAAGCCTCTGACAAGGTACCTGACAAGCACACTGTCGTGAGAAGCACAAAGTGGAAGGCTCAGGATAAAGACTTTACTTGGGACACACCTCCTAGGTTTTTTGACTGTTGCAAGAGAAGAATTTTCTATAGTCTCTTTTTACATGCTGTTGATTAAACATCAGAAAAACAGAAAGAGTGTTATACTTTCATGCAGTTAATCTATTTACAGGTACTTACTAGGACTGCACTGTTTTTTTAAAGTCAACTAGATTTCCTCACCGTGACTGTTCTGTCTTACTGAAACCATTCACAATCCCTCTTAGGTCCCACACTATTTAGAATCATAGAATAATTTCAGTTGGAAGGGATCTTTAAAGATCATCTTGTCCAACTCTGCCCTGCAATGAGCAGGGACATCTTCAACTGGACCAAATTGCTCAGACTCTCGTCCAGTCTGGTTTGATTTCCTTGGATGGGGCCTCTACCATCTACCAGTTCTGTGGGCAACCAGTTCCAGTGTTTCAACATCCTCATTGTAAAAAATTAATTCCTTATGTTTAGACTGAATCCACTTCTTTTAGTTTAAAAACATCGTCCCTAGTCCTATTGAAACATCTGTCCTTCTCTTTGTTATAAGCCCCTTTAAGTATCAAAGGCCACATTAAGGTCTCCAGAGCCTTTTCTTCTCCAGGCTAAACAGTCCCAATTTAAACCAATTCTAGCTAATTGATAGTGAATAAAAAAAAAGGGGGTGATGAAAGCAGAAAAAAAGACTGAAAATAAAGGCTGGAACTTGCACCTGGTATCAGGTGACCCCTGATTCAAGGCTCAATTTACTAATTAAGATCTGCAACAAACCCAGCACATTAATGTTGGGATGTTTAACAATAAGGCAACAGTGTGCTGAGAAATTTTTTTGAGTACACAGAAGTCATCAACCATCAATTCCACTATATAATCCACAGAACTTTTTATCATCTGAGATATTTGCACAGCATAAATACAATAAATGCACCTCTAAACAAAATTGATTACATGTACATATAGAAAAGTTATGTTACAGGGGATCAAAATTGGTTTGGTTTGTTTTCTATCCCATGGGGTATATATCCCATGGCCTGTCCTACAGTGCTTGCAAAGAGCACATAAGGTCTTCTTGCCCCCTCCTTCTACACAAATCTTCCCATTGTAAGTCCCAAAACACATGACACTCTATAGTCTGCTAAACCCTTTAGCTCTAAAGATGAATTCCACAGAATTTCTCTAAATGCTCCTCTGGAATGTCTTTATCCCTACTGCTACTTCACCACATATTGCTTTAGCTTTCTTTTAAAAATCCTATCACATGCAAATGACAACAAGTTTTCTGTTCCTCTCTCAGTGCTCCCAAAAACTTTTTGGAGCTCTAGTTTAAAGAAATCACATGTGTGGGCTTGGAGTCAAAAAGGGTTGGCAGTAGGTACTAAACTTTCTCTCTTGACACAGAAAATAACCCTCTGCTGGGGCTATAATTTATTGACACTAAGAGGTTTTATGGCACGAAGTTTAACCAGTTCTTCCCACACAGCTATTCTCACCCACTGCACTCATTAATCAGAAAGCCTTTTAAATGTTATCTAGTAGCAAGAATTAAGCAGTTGTGTTTTGCACATCATGTCCCTTAGCTTGCTCTTTCATTTCCTCTTTTTCAACATTATCACATTATGTTCACTCTTCTTATTTGCTTTTCCTCTTCACAAAGCTCTTTAAACAGCTGCAAAGGGGGAGGGACCACTATGCTCACGAAAATTGCACTTTGCAGAACGCTTCTGTCAGGTCCTACTGTCTGTCTCTTTCCAGGCATTTCATACCTCCAAGATTCAGGTTTGCTTCTACATCTCTTGCCTGTGCATCTCTGCCAACAGAGCCTATTGCCAGCTGTCTAAGCTGAAGAACAGGAGTCCACTTCTTCTTACTGCCATGAGGAAAATGTACAGCCTCGTTCTCTTTGTGGTGGGCTCCTTTTGTCTGAACGGTAAGTGACCTTTTCTTTCTCCTACAGTTTCAGAACAGTCAGAGCTTTTGGGGGTAACAGGCAGGGCAGTGGCATGAGCTCACAGACAATTCATAACCATTGCCTCAGGAGGCTGCTGGCTTTAAGAGATGTATAAAATTGATTATTTTAGTGCTGTTTTGGGCTTGTTTGGTATCAGCACATGCACTACGACGAATATGGACAGACAGGTTGGATATAAAATTACATAACTGTAGGACATGACAGTGATAATGACTAAATAATATCCCTTTAGATGCTCCCAGGATCATCTGTGATAGGAAAAGCAGCATATTGTACTGAAGGTGAAAAAATGAGCCATAACATGATCCGTAAATATGACAGATCTCATCCTTCTACCATTATTTTCTCAAGTTCCAATATTTTGCAAAGTTCACACTTCCTAATTTTTAGAATGGAAACAGTTTAAATTAAGTTGTCATATGTAAATATACGCTACAAAAAATATAATAGTTATGCCTTTTATACAAGAACATTTCCCTCAGTCTGTCAGGATTTCTTGGATATGTTTTAGCCAATACAACAGCCTGACAGCAGCATGAAATAGTGCATTTAGCATGGGAACTTCTTCCCATGGAGAGGCTCCTCTGAAGTGCTCTGAGAGAAACTGGCTGAAACTAAACCAAGATCCTCAGATCACACACTTCCCATTTTTGTCTATTCATTCCACACTTGTTTTGTTTCTTCCATCTCTGAAAGGCAACTTCAGGAAACATCTGCTTTGTGACAAAAGGAGAGTGAGGGCCCACTTCAGATTTTTAAATTATACATTTCTAAACCCCTGAGTATTTCCTTTTTTATTTGCATTAATTGCAGTGTAAAAATTAAAAACCTTTAAAATACAGTAAAGTCACTGCTACTTCCATTGGAACAAAAATATTTCAAATCAGCATGTGTTCTTCTAGGAGGTTATGAAAATCTTTTTGCTTCAGAGTATGTTGAGAAGTAACAACATGATGAAGTAATTTCAAAGATAATGGGACTGCTTTATTGCTGCTTCTTACTTGTTCTTTACTAATTACAGATGGGAACTTGGTATGTCACTTATGTGTGAGAGAGTAAAGGATTAAAATAGTAACACATGCTACAGTGCTACTTCTAAACAAATATTATTTCAACATTTATTATAAGAACTGAGTTCAGAGAAACACTAGAAATATGTCTTATGTTACATTTTGAAATGTAGACAGTAATAACAGTGAACTTCCCTGTATCTCTCAGCACTGCTCCTTATTCTTTTCTGTGGAAATCACTCCAATTAATTTGTTATTATGCTGGAATCAAACAGGATGTCTAGTTATTTCATTTTATGTATTTAAATTAGACTATGTAAAAAGGAAAGTCTCCACAGCAGTGGTTTAGTTTCTTTTGCTGTGAAATTGGAAGCATCTTGGTGCAATTTTTTTAATGCTCATAGTCCCACAGAGAAAACAAACTTACTGAGGAATGTGTACTGCAAGGTATGTGGTGATTGCTCTCCTTGTCACAGAGCAGATGTGCAGCGTGTTCAGTGAAGCCAAAATCATTTCCAGAGCTCAGGATTCACCCCAATGGGCTTTATTTATTACTGCTTTCAGTACACAAAGATGCTCCACTCCCAAATTAGGACTGCTTGATCGTTGTTGTTAAAATAATTTGTCTAAAAGCATCAGTCTACCGTCTGCACTATCTCTGGTGGTTACTGCTATTTGGAAAAAAAAACCAAAAACAACAAAACCAACAGTTTGTGGGGAAAACTGCACTTCCATTTCTTCCCACCCTGAGAGGAACAAGAGACGTTTCAAAGGCCTGGCTACTGACACACAGTGCACATAAAGATGAAACTGGATGCCTGGTAATTTTGTTCTCATTAGTTGCCATCTGGTTTATAAGTAGATTGTTAATGGAAAGTAGACTGTAAAAATTAGACAACAAACACTCATTTCTCGCCAGTATTTACTGGGATCGGTTTTAACAGGTTTTAATGCAGTGCAGGGCTGACATCTAGTGGTGTATGATACAGGTGACAGCAGCCCCTTTATTTCTGATTACTAAGTTACAAAGGCTGGAATTTTATAAAGGATTATCCCTAGTGAAGGAATGCCTTCACTAAGAGCAGATAATAATTTCTCAAAGGCATTCATTGTTGAATAAATATTTGTTATAACTAAAGTCATGGTTGCCATTAATCCACACAAAGTTTATTAACAGTCAGTACTTGGAAATCTGAGCTGTTCTCATCAGATATGCAGACTCCACAACATGTTTGGATTTGCAGACCAGACGACTATGATTGCTAAAAGCAGGTTTCAGAGTAAAAACTAATGACAAATCCAGAATTAGCTTTCTGCAAATATTCTGCAGTTCCTACTCCTTACTCCCCATTTAGCAAATACTCTCCGTGCTGGAATATCCACAGACAAAGGCAGCAATGCAGTGAAAACACAGTTAACAATTCAAACAAGAATTCACATCTTTGCTAACAGTATTCAGTGACCACTGAATGAAACAAACCAACTGACAATTTATTTATATTTGAATTATAGCCATATGTTTACATCACTTACATATGCAACAGTAGGAATGTCTACTAAAAAAACTACTATAAATAAACCCAACATAAAACTCCACCAAAGAACACAATAAAAAAAATTTAACAAGGATTCTCTCTTGAACTACCACAGGATTTCTAACCTATCTTATAACCACAAGATTCATTCCTAGAGCACAGCCCTCTTTTCTTCACAGTATCAAATTTAGCTTTTCCTTGATTGCTACACACAAGAAAACCACCCCCAGAATCTGAAGCTTAGCAAGATTCAGCATAGCTCTTGCTTGATAAGCTTTTGATTAGGCACCTTGCATTGAGAACAAATGTCATATTAAAATATCACATGGTATAGGGCTTTTATAATGACTCGAAGGGAGATACAAAGCAAGTATAAATCAAAAAACAAACTGACCCAACAAACACAGATACATTCATCCAAATTTGTTTTTCCAAATGCCTTGGAAAGTATTTGAAAAGCCTATTCTGAAGAACAATGTTATAGTCAAGTATAGGTGGAGAATTTGGGCTACCAGACCACAGCCTACGCTGGTCTTACAAGAATTAAATTAAGCCTGGTGTTTACCTCAAGCTTTCCACAAAGCTTGAGTAGAAGTTGTTCTTAGATGTGAAATCTCTGTTTGATAATCTTTCCTTTTACCTCACTCCACTTTCTCACTGGATCAGAACCAAGAAGGTCTTAGGGTATTTAGGTTCTGAACCCAGGTTGGATTCAGAAGAATTTCAAGTTTAAAGAGAGCCTATCACTATCAGCCTATCAACTTGCAGCCCAGTTCACAAGGAAATGTGGCACCTTCTAGACATGCACACGAACTTTGGCTGCTTATTTGATCCTGACCTTTTGGTGTCTGCCTTTCCCCAGATTTCATGGATATGCTACAACATAAAAAAACCCCAAAACAAATTAATGTACCACAAATTTAAAATACTTGCATAGTCAGTGTTTTTTACTGTGTGAAATTGCTTTGGGAAATAATGAAGCATGTATGCTCTAAGGACACTGCCCTCATTTCTGCAACGTCTAGGTGTGAATTAGGTGAGCTGGATTAGGTGACCTTTGGAAGGTATGGAAGAGGTATTCTATCCATTGTATTGGAACCTGTTTTCACTGGCACAGTAATTTCATCAGCATCACAACCCAGACCTGCCCAACACAGAGCACAGTGTCTCTGGCTCAGTTCTGTCAGCAGGATGTCATCAGGACCTTGCTCATCAGTATGGCCAGGTGGTCAACAATGGTTTGAAAGTCCACTGGAGTGACTTTAAAAAGCACACATGAGAACAGAATAAATGACCCTGGGGTTGTGCCAGAAGCTGCTCTGCTCCACAGGCAATGTTCAGGCTTGTTTGATAGTAACCTGTAGATACTGTATTTTGTAGTCACTGGACTCCAGCTTTGGCAAAGATTTACAGTATTTGTGCTGGTCCACAAAACAGGTTTTACTTCCACATAAAGTAAGTCTAACATACTGCCTAGGGTTTTCAAATTTTGAAACAGAAACATCACTAGCTACTAGAGAGTCCCCAGTCATTTAAAAATCCTTTATGACTCCTAAAGCTTATCCCTTGGTTTTCTCTACATAGAGTCTTTAAATTTGTATTTGTAACTGCAACTCTGTCTCCTACAGCACTAGACAGAGAAGTCACAGCTGAACCCCCCTCTTTGGATCATAGAATAATTCTTCCCCTGCAATCAAGAGGGTGGTTTGCTCCCAGCTTCTATTTCTGAGTGTAATCCCAAAAGTATCTACCAATTTGAGATTCACATTTTATTGCAAAAAACCCTGAAAGGGATCTGCTTTGATCTGTGCTCTGTGAAACAGCCAACTTCAGTAGAACAGATATCAGTGCAAGCCCTGTATCCTCCTGTTCACACAAGTCTTTAGAAAATCAAAAGCTGTCATTATTTCCCAAAGACGATCTGATGCACAGATATTCTGTGAGCCCTACCTCATGTCACTTTAGTGTCCCTTCCATAATCCTGTTTTGTGATGCTTTACAGGAAGCATGGCAGCAGATGCTGAAGAAAAACTAATGAACCACCTACTGAGTCCTGACAGGTACAATAAGTTAATTCGACCAGCTGTCAACTCCTCCCAGCTGGTATCCATAGAACTGCAGGTTTCCCTGGCACAGCTTATCAGTGTGGTAAGTTCAAACTAGGCTATGCCTTGACATTCAGTACTACCTGCACAGCACTCGAATTAATAGTTATACTGGCATTGCTACATCTCTGCTCTTTTCTCATTTGTGTAACACTATTAATAGGCAGAGCCCATACACACAATTTACTGGTTTTAGACCTCACAATGGAGCTACAATGGGAAAATCAGTCTATGCCTAAGCTTTGAAGGACTGGGGCCAGACCTTCATCCAATAGAATTCCATCTAGCTAAAATTCAAAATCATTCCACTGATTTCAGTACAGCTACTGTAAGTTCCCCCAGGTCAGACCTATCCTGGACAGTGCACACTATCCACCATCAGGGGAATGCTAATCCATCTTCTACTGAAGTGCTTCAATGGCCTGAAAACGAGCTACAAAGCCACATCCAAATCACATGACATATCAGGCATATTAATAAAGAACACTGGAATGTTGTAAAGAAAAACACACATTAGTTCTGGCTGGAATAGCTTAACATGGTTAAAATAATCCTCATGAAAGCAACTCCTCATATTCAATAACAATTACTTCAGTGGGTCTTTCATCCACAAGGTTAGTATGTGTTTGACAGTTATTACAAGGTATAAACACATCTTTACTAAGAGAGGTTAGCATTAACTGCAGTGACAACAAGAGCCAGTATATAAGTGGGAATAATTTCCTGAACTGGGCTTTCAACTCTGCTGCTCTCCCTGAGAGAGACAGAGAAGATACAGATGACTGCCTCCTGTCAGAATTTGTGTAAGGGCTAGTGACTGGACTGCTGCAAACTTTTAGAGACATAAAGAATGTATATTCTGAAATTCAAGAGGAAATGAGAAAGACTCTGTTGGACTGTAAGGGAAACTGTACAAATAGCTGAGGTTTCATACACCCATGCAGACTGGATATAATATATATAGATAGTCAGAGATGTATATATATATATACACTCAGGATTCAATGCCATGCATACCAGATGATTCTAGTTAAGTGCTCTCTCTCCTGGGGAGCTCCATCTGGACACAGACAGGACACCTTACATCCTGCACTACACCATGAGCACAGTGTCCCCCCAGACTGCAGATTCTGGGCATAAAAAGGGAGGTGAGACTCTGGTGATCAACAGCCTAAGCAAGGTGGATGAATGGGCAAAGACCAAGACCAGCACAGCTCAGTCCCTATCCCTCTATAGCCTCACTCTTTGAGCAGAACAAAATTAGGCATCTGTAGACTCCAACAATCTCAAGCATCTTCAGGATCAGAGAATTAACTCATTTTCCTGCAGAAATCCTCCTGACAGATCTTCTACAGAGAGGTTTCTCTTCTGGACTGCTGTCTAGAGACATGGTATACATGGCAAACCTTACACCAACCTCACACAACCTCATATAGGCCTCCCTGATAGTCAACTGTCCGTTCTGTTTCAAATCAAGGTAGAGAAGTGGGGTGGGGTGGGATGGGAAACCAGCTTAGCAAAGTGGTGGTTATTGTTTCCAAATAACTGCACTCACTCCTGCCATAACTGTTCTTGTTAAAAGGCATTTGGAATTCTACATTTATGGGGTTACTACTTATCATTAGTATGTGTACAAGACTGGCCATTGTACCTCAGAGAAACTGTCTTGAAATACACTAGACAAAATCCTGCTTAAAAACCCACTGAATAAATCTTATTACTGCAATGAAGTGAAACATTTTAGAGGCCACTTTTTGTCTCTGTTTTTTCCCCTGCAGAACGAACGAGAGCAGATCATGACTACGAACGTCTGGCTGAACCAGGTAACAAAGCCACAGAGAAATGGCTCTTGCAAACCACAAATCCAACTGCTCTCACTCCATCACATGATTATTTTGTTAGTGCTGCTCTGGACACTCCCATCACTGCTGTCCAATTCTTCTCTTAGGAGTGGATTGATTATCGGCTGGCTTGGAAGCCCTCTGACTATGAAGGAATAAATAAGCTGAGAATACCTGCAAAACACATCTGGTTACCAGACATTGTCCTTTACAATAAGTAAGTAAAACTCTTGCAGTTTACACAGACAAAATTTTAACCAAGGAAGAAACATCATAAACGATGAAGCAGGTCTGGTAAAATTTTAAAACTGAATTTTGTCACTTTTAGATAGTAGCAAGTGTATCTGACTGGGCTACTGGGCTCAAAGATAATTTTCATCATCAGCACTCTGGTTAAAGAAATTCCAGCAGAGCTGGAAGATGTCTGCAGCATGAGCAGTTACAGCACAGGATGCATGCCAAGGCTCACAACTAAGACAGATTTATATGAAAATAGACTGTATGGAAAGAATAAATTGTAGGTATAAGTGCAGTTGCAAGAAGACATCTGGAATTTTATCAGACATCCTAGGGGCTGAGATATAGTTTTGTTTTCTTCTTCCCCACTCCTTCTTCTATCACAGACCCCAGGACAGAAATCTGTTACAAAGTTCACACATACCATAACTCCAGGAGTTCATATTCATGTAGAAAACCCAAGTTATATTCCATTTTCATAAAGCATTGAAAAAGCCCATTCTATGAATACACAACAAATCTGTCAACATTTGACCCTGTTGCTTTATAGTACTGAGAAAAATATCATACCTAGTTCCTCTTTCAAACAAAGGAACTGACAATTTTGTTCTGCTTTGGTTTAAGTCTCTAGCAAAACCTTGAAGTGGATGATTTTTTTTTTTAAATTATCAAAATTTATACTTTTATAATACTTTGAAAACCAATGAATTCATGAACACACGATGATTTATGAACATATACAGATGGGAAACCCAGGAGGTTTATATATAACTGAGTTAAGTCCTTGGAATCCTACTACTGGAAACCAGATTTGATGAGCACTTAAATCTAATGTATGAGTCACAAAATAATTCAGCCAGTGGATTAGGATATAGTCTGCCTGCTCAAAGCTTGTTCTGGTAAATTGTGCCTCTGCCCTCTGCTTCTTTTTGCTGCTGGCCAAGTGATACCGTTTAATAGTTTGTAAAAATAGAAAGGAATATTTTCAAAAGGTTTCTTAAACGCACAGGAACAAGCCTCACTGTATTGGATTTCTACATTAGTACAAAGCTTCAATTAAATTTTAGCTAAAGGACAGCTCCATGTAACTTCCTGCTGCTGGAGCAGAGTTTCACAGGCATCAGTCAGTTTGAGGGGCTCAGGAAAACACAAAGCGTGTCCCCATGCCCACAGCTCTGTCTGGGGCCTGTGCAGAGGGCTCTGGGAGTGCAGCCCAGCCTCTTCCCACCACTGAGACAGGACAGTCAGCACCAGAACTCACATACTCCCAGCCCAGGATTCTGCCCAGCACATGGCATGGCATGATGGCAAAGGTAACTCTGGGAGTACAGGTATGTCAGAACTAAGATACAATTCATTTCTCAAAAAATAGTTATCTTATTGGCAATGAACTAATGACCCCTATTAGTGGCTGTAGCCACTCACTTCCACATCTGGTTGTTTCACTCTGCATGAATTAGCTGCAAAGGTCTCAGTTCAGTGCCAGGCTCTCACTGCCTCACCCAGGTGAGCCCTTTCCAGAGTCAAACCTAACTGATTCAGACACATGTGCCAAGCCATAGATATTTGTAGCATTTCCCTGCTTAGGGGAAAAAAAATCACCCTTAGCACTGAAAGAACTATTTTCCATGATGCCTTGTCAACAAACACTACCCCAGGATACTTAAGGGCTTAAACAGCCCAACCTTGTTGGCCCACACTGTTGGGCAAGAGAAGATACTTCTGACTGATAATGATCTTCTCCCTAAGTTAAAAGGCCCATCAGAACATAGAAGACTCCCCTGCTGGAAATTCAGGAAGAGATACAAAGCCAAGATTATTTGTGGGCACTAAGAATGCTGTGGCTTGTCTGTTCTGGTTTTGTAATAAGTAAACATTAACTGGAGTGATGCAATAAATAAGCTATATAATTACATTTCCTCTGCCTACACTCTCCCTGCATTTCTAACTAATGCAGCTCATCCTTATTTCCTTGTCCAAGTCATTTAGGAGTGTTGCTCTGTGTTCTTAGCAGTGGCTACACTCCAAATCGAAGGTATCTCTGTTTTCACATGGGATGAACTTATTTTTGCTTAGCCTTCAGAGATGTAGGAAGCTTTAATTATGTGAGCAAACATTTACAAAACACATTGATTTCTTTGGATAAAACAGAGGTGTGTATTTGGTACTGAATAATAATTTTATAAGGTTTTTTCTGTAAGTATTGGACCAAAAATCAACTCTCTCACTGGGAGGAATGCATACATTAATCTCCCTATCAAGTTATAGCTCCCTACAGCATAGATTTCAGAATAATAGTATTACTAAGCTTTGATTCTCAGAACTGGGGCCCACAAGATCAAGAATGTCAGACCTTTTCTGTTTTGAACTGGTTTTCCTCCTAATATTTTACCACTTCCTCCCCTTTCTCTTTTCTCCTCTCATTAGTGCGGACGGCACGTACGAGGTCTCGCTGTACACAAATGCCATTGTATTGAACAACGGAAGCATTCGCTGGCTGCCACCGGCCATTTACAAGAGTGCCTGCAAGATTGAGGTGAAGCATTTCCCATTTGACCAACAAAACTGCACCCTCAAGTTCCGCTCCTGGACCTACGACCACACAGAAATTGATATGGTGCTTAAGACTTCCACGGCGAGCATGGACGACTTCACACCAAGCGGAGAGTGGGACATTGTAGCACTCCCAGGAAGAAGGACTGTAAACCCTCTGGACCCCAATTATGTCGATGTGACATATGACTTCATTATTAAAAGGAAACCACTTTTTTATACCATCAATCTTATCATTCCTTGTGTGCTAATTACATCCTTAGCCATCCTAGTATTCTACTTGCCTTCAGACTGTGGTGAAAAAATGACTTTATGCATATCTGTGTTGCTTGCCTTGACTGTGTTCTTGCTGCTGATCTCCAAAATTGTCCCTCCAACATCTCTAGATGTTCCACTGATTGGCAAGTATCTCATGTTTACAATGGTGCTGGTGACCTTCTCAATAGTTACCAGTGTCTGTGTGCTCAATGTCCACCACAGATCTCCAAGTACTCACACTATGCCCCCTTGGGTAAAGCTGGTTTTCCTTGAAAGGCTCCCGGCCTACCTGTTCATGAAGCGCCCAGAAAATAATTCTCCACGGCAAAAGCCATGCAACTGCAAAAAGACAAAAGCAGAGAATCCTTGTATGGAGCAATCTGACTTCTACAAGAACTCTACCTATTTTTTGAATACAGCTTCTGCCAAAAGATATGATATGAAAGTCTCTGAGACACCAGACAATGTGAGCAGTCATCGAGATTTTAGGTTAAGAACAGGTGCGAAGTTTTCTCCTGAAGTGCGAGAAGCAATTGATGGAGTCAGTTTTATAGCAGAGCACATGAAAAGCGATGACAACGACCAGAGTGTAAGTAAAAATGAGAAATCCCTGCCCTTCCAAACTTCATCTTCTGTCCTCCTCTGTAACATGCTATTCCTCAGAAAGCATTTTTGAACTCTCTAGCTATTGTCAAGATTTTAGAGAGATTCTAGATATAGCTCATAAGAGGAAATAATTTATGCCACTAATGAAAAGTAATTTGATAACTGCAAATAGTCTCCTGATAAATAACATGGCTATTTCTACAAAAAGAGTTTGCTGATTGCTCAGTAAGTCATGAAACACTCTTAAAAAAGCTTTGTTGTCACATTCAAGTGGTGATTGGCAGGGGAAGAAAACAATATTCAGTTCCAGGTTAGAAATAGACCATTTTTCACCATTGTGAATCAGTAAGACTGTGATTCGATCCATGGCCAGGCCAAGCTAACCAGAAACAATGTTCCTGCAGCTCATGCATTCATTTACCTAATGAATGCACAGAAGGAGAATTTAGCAAAATTGGTAGAAGCCCTTTGCAAACACCTTCTCTAGACTAAGACAGCTCCCTCTATATGGCAAACACCATGGGTAGGATTAAGAACCTCAACAGAGCTGACACTTCTTTCATTATTTATAGATATACCAGACTCATTACTGGTTAGGAGAAATACTTTATTTAAGCCTTGCTGCTGCTCTATTCCCCTGCCCTGCTCACAGGCCTGTAGCTAGCACAATAGAGTTGATAGAAACACTGTGAATAATGCTTGGAAAATTCAGGGTCACAGGTTTTATTTAGACAAGCGCCCACAGTTGGGAAAAATCATCCTCATACTTACCATTGTCCTCTCTCTAATCCAGACCACAGTGAGATCCAGGTTCTCTATTCCTGTTGTTCTTCCCCTCCCTCAGCCAACAGATTAAATAAAGTCTGGTTTCTGATCTTGCAGCAGTCCCTAGAGGAGCATGCTGCTAAGTAGTTCATGTTTTCTATTAACTGAAATTACTGTCAATATAAATAAAGAAGTTCAGCTATTAACATTAGACATGAGCTTGTAAACATTGAAACTGACTCAAGAGAAGCCGACTTCTTAGTGCAGGAAAAGGTTTTCTAATAGCTCAGAAATTCTTGCAAGGATTATTACACACTAAAGGATCTACAATCTTTCACTTGGTAGTAAGAACAATTTTCAAGAGCATTTTATATATTGAAAATCCACTTACTACTTTTCACATAGGGTCCTCTGATATTACATACAATTTTTCTAGATTCATAACTTTATTCTCTGCTTCCTTGCCTCATCACAATGGTCTGATAACAACTGTTCATATACATTTATATGGTCTTATTGCAGAAGCATTCAATTCCCATTAGCAGCAGTGGGAATTAAAAGTGTGCACTGAAGGAAAAATATGTAATGGTCTAATATCAGACATTATTCAACTGACAAGGATGATAAAGTCACTGATGTGAAGACATCCCCTGTGTAACCAGAATGAATGAAAGACGAAAAATTATTCATGAGATGCAAATGAAGATTGATATATTTCCCCTTTACAATAACAGCCCAATTGGTCACTTCAGTCTGAGACAGAATCTAAGGCCATGACTTTCACAGACAACACATGCAGGGCAAAAAGGCATTTTAATAAAAGCAACAGTATTAATATGCATTAAACCCCATGAATAAGATGGCTGCTGATAAGAAAAGAACTCTGAAGCTAACCTTGTTTAACAGCAGTAAACACCATCTATTTTTGCCCACTCAGATTAATAGCATTTACAAACTAAAATTGAAGAAAAAAAAATTCCTTTATTGGATTATAGTGTGGGTCCTTCAGGGCTGGCACCACACCAGGCAGCCACACTCAGTATCTGATGTATCCAAGAAAGCTAAGAAATATTTACTGTATTTTTCTCCACTGCTCAGATGTGTTGTACGAGAAAAATCCCTTACCAAGCCTAAAGCCAGTTTATTCCCTGAACCTTGAGATCAGTTTCCTTTTATTTTGATAAACAAAAACTCAGCATTAGCGAGAGGAAGACCAAAAGAATATGACAAATTACTAATATCTTTAATTGGCTTTTTCTTCCAGGTCATTGAAGATTGGAAGTATGTTGCCATGGTAGTGGACAGGCTGTTTCTCTGGATATTTGTCCTTGTTTGTGTCCTGGGGACTGTTGGATTATTTCTGCAACCACTTTTTCAAAACCACACTGCTGCCATAAACCCTTAGCTATTATTTTAAATGTCAATACTTACACAGACATTTGGTCTCATTCTGCTCTCAGTTCCCCTTTGTTAACTCCACAAAGGTGCCAAGTGAGTTGCACTTACATCCCTTAGAGTAGGGAAAAGAAACATAGAACTTGACTTACTGGGATAGGAAAAAAACCAAAACAAATAAAAAACTATTTTTTTTTCAGTGAGTCCAGTACTTCTGGTGATATCTTGCCCTTTTTTCAATTATTTGAAGTCTGAACATTACAGTGAAAGATTTTTGCTGTACAAGATGTCATCCTGGCATCATCATCATCATATTATTATGTATTTTAAATACATTGCCTTAGGAAGGCTATTTTCTTTCCTTAGAATACTGCAATTTCCCTATGACAAAGAAGGTACTGCTGTGAAATTTACTTTCTTCAAATGCATCAAAGTTATTTGTGTCTGATTTATAAAGAGCTTTGCAAGTGGGTTTGATACTTACATCTGAACTGAGAAACAGAAACACTTCTGAAGTAGCCACTGAAAGGTTTCTCAGCTTGCCATCTCTGGTACCTGATGGATCAACAAAGGCCAAATTAATGTATGATAAACAAACATGTATATAATACTCTGCTTGGTGATGACATAGAAATAAAACATAAAATTTTCCTTTATATAGATTTAGTCCTCAAATTCCCTGCAGGTTTAACAGCTCATGTATCTGGGGCACAAACACACTTTAATGAGTCTAAGGCTACGAGCACAGGAAAGCAATGGGAGAAGACAGTGGTGAAAGGCAGCAAGAATGAGAGGACAGGTGACCACACACAGACCTGTGTGTTTTTCTGGACAGATTTTAATGTGGATTTAAGTATAACCCTCAACAAATCAGCTAGGGAAGCACACAGAGTCTTAAAGTTTTTTGGCAAAGGACAGATTGAGGCCCTAGATCCCCCATCACAGGACAATCCCACCACAGTTTGTTCCAGGTAACCTGCAAAAAGAAAAGTGGGCTCCTTGCACTTTTCAAGTGAGACCAATCTCAGTTTTGCCTTGGGGTGCTGTGAGGACACACAACAATTGTATCACCATTGGTAAGTACAACTAACACCTGGTAAACAAACTTGAAACCCACTATTACTTGTGAAGGGGATTTGAGGCTCACCTGTCCCAGGGGAATTAGTTGACACCTAAACCTGTGTTCTTCAACAAGCCACAGCTGAAGACAGTTCCAGCCCTACCTGCCTTCATCAAGACCAAGCTACATTTCTACCTAGATTGCCATTCCCAGGCAGCCTCAGATAAGTACAAAGATTTAGCTGTGCATTCACACCTTTGCAATTTCTCTGAGCAGCTGCAGGGCTGCATTCACTCCCTCCCAACCCGTGGCTGAACCCCCCATCCCTGAGGCCTGGGAGGGTCCCCTGGGGCCTGAGCACTTCAGCAGGGCCAGGTGCCCCACAGTGTGAGAATATGGTGTCTTGGTTTGCAAAGCCAGGTGTGTGCTAAGGAAGGCAGGACCGTCCTCTGAAATGGAAAATGTAAACCCCCTCCCTCCTAATTGCTATAAATTTTAAACTAAGGGGCTTGCAGGCAAAATATATGGGAGCAGGAATAACAGTTCTTTACAAGGGAAGAAAATAAAAAGCTAAAATGAACAATGCAATAACCAAAGTAACACTGACAGAGTCAGAACACAACCTGACACCCTGTGGGTCAGGGTGTTGGTAGCAGTACAATTGGAATTGTGGCTGCAGCCCTCCTGGAGTGTCAGGTGTGGTTCTGTTGGAGCAGGGATCCTGTAGAAAGGTGCAGTCTCTTCCTCTGAAGATCGAGGGCAAGAGGCAGCTGCTGTTCCTCTGGGAAATCCAGAGGAGAAAAGCTGTGCTGGTGTTCCGGAATCTCAGGATTATATCCAGGTAGGAATGCTTGGCTCCTCCCTCTGGGCTCACATCTCCCAATGGGATGCTGTAGTTCTTATTAGCCATGCAGTGTTCCACATGCAGTGAAAGGGAGGAGTGGGTGTGGAAGAGATAAGGAAAACTGCCCATTTAACAGAAGAGAACTGCCATACAGATGGCAAATGGAATATAATTTGTTTGGCAATTCAGGACAGATGGGGAAAAGTATCACAAGTGTGGTGGGTGAGGCTGTCTTCAGCCCCACAGCAGAAGGAGGAAGGGTTCACACTGTCACCCTCCCTTCCGTGCCCCTTCCTCTAAGCACTGTGTCGCTCACACAGACAGGGCAGGGAGGTGAGGGATAACTGTAGGACTGCCTGCCCCAGTGATGCAGGTACACCCTGGGATCACCAGATCCTGCTGGCACATGGGGGGCAGCTCCCTGGCCATCTCCCCAAACATGAACTATTCTGGACACTCCCATAGTCACTCCCATGGTGACCGCTGGGTGGTGTAAAGTTTAAATGGGTCAAACGGGATTTGCCCACCTCAAATGTTTCCTTCTCCTTTTCAGACCTGGAGAGCAGAGCTGCTGCTCTGCAGGCAGCTGTAACCACAGCTGTGAGGTGAGATGGGGCACGGACAGCCCCAGGAGCAGAGGGCTGCCTTCCCCAGGCAAGGAGATGCTGCTGTATGTTAGGTTACATCCCAGCCACAGGTGCACACATGCCCCAGCTGCTGAACAGCTTTTTCTGCTTACAGAGAAGGCACCTGGGAAGCCAGAGAAGCTGCCAGCACTGTGCAGGCAGTGTAAAGGTGAAGGCCCTTTAAATATCAGACTAATGCTGAACAGGGACTCTGAAAGAGGCAGTGCAGACTTAGATGCTGCCAGAGCTGCTGCACACTCCCTCAGGGCAGGAGGGAGAGGGACTCACCCAGCCAAGCAGCCATGGATGCAGCAAAGCAGCTG
This sequence comes from Molothrus ater, assembly GCF_012460135.2. Taxonomy (NCBI): domain Eukaryota; kingdom Metazoa; phylum Chordata; class Aves; order Passeriformes; family Icteridae; genus Molothrus; species Molothrus ater. The sequence goes on from NC_050490.2 coordinate 4,748,996, forward strand.
CAGCCCCCCTGAGTGACACAGGGCCTGTGCAGAGCACAGATCCCTTTCTGTTGTTTTCAGCCAGCATCAACAGCACTTTGGGCTCTGTCCCACTCTTACCCCCATTACTCTCCTACCCAGCTCCCTCCTATCCTCCCCCTCACTGCCTGAATGCAGCTGAAACGAGGCCCCAGGTGCTCCCATCTCAGAACTGGCCTCATCTCTATGAGCAGTAAAGACTGATAATGCTTGGCTCTGTAACTGCAGCCTTCAGCTAAATTATCCTCAGCATGGACAAAAGTTTTAGAAAGGATTTGGCAGCTCAGTTAGCAGCTATCACAGAGTCCAGGCAGATGAAGTCCTCAGACTTGACAAACCCAGAAAAAGCTTTCAAGAGGCACATCCCTGGCCCCAGGGAGATCCCTGCAGAACCAGAGCTCCTCATCCAGGAAATGGTGGGCTCTGGTGCTTTTCATACACTGTGGCCAGCTTACTCTTTTTAATCATGAATGAAGCAATATATTCTTTCCTAATTTTGTTCTTGGGAACCACCTCTGTAGGTTTAGCTTTTCCAGATCTAATTTAACCCATAGCAAACTTCAGAATGAAAAATTTCACCCAAACTCCTAAAATTCTGAAAAAACTGACCTCCTAAAACTGCATTTTCCAATTGGCAAATCCTATTTTTGCCTAACTCTCGACAGCACCACCTACATAATAGATAGAACTGCTCCCAGTTTAACTTGTCAAAGAATTACAGGGTTTTCTGCTTTTATTTTTTGGTAAGATTTTAAAACTAAAAGACAGGAGAAAAGGAAATATCAAAAATGTCTTCTTGCAGGCAAATATGAATAGGATAATGTCCCAGTTCACTGAACAAAATAAACTTCAACATTTCTACTTTTTAGGGGTTTTACCGTAATGCTTTCCATTAAAAAAAAAAAAGGTGGACATTCAAAATGTATTTTACACTAAAATTTTTCAGTGGTATTGTGCAACCAGTCTTTGTTTCCCTACAAGTGAGGAGAAATCTCTGTTTGGTTTCTCTCCATTCCCTACCATTACAAAATTCTTTAATCCTGAACCAATCTTGCCTTCCATCGGAACATGTAGAAATTCCAACACCACCACTCACCACCTGCACTCAGATGAGTTTACTGGGGACTCTTTCTGCACCCCTGCAGCCACAGCAAACTGGGAACAACAGCAAGCAAACTGGGAACAACTGGGAGCATCAATACCCTAGACCAAAGATGGAAAATGTTCTTTCTTCCTCACCTGAATTGATTAAGGTTTGATCTTAACAAATCTTAGCAAAACCCCTCTAATAGCAGCATGTTTGTTAAAGAACAAAGGCTTCATCAGGTTGCTACTGCAGATCTTCCTGGTAGATCAGCTTCCCCCTACCCATACAAATTCTTCTGCAATGCAGTCTGGTGACATGTTCTCATCATATCACCCTCCTCAGTCCTAAAAAAAATTCTACCACAATTCTAGCTGATTTCACCAGGAGATACAGCATGGGATGTTAGAAACAAAATATCTGTGCCATAAAACACCACTGAAAATGTCAGTAACTAGGCAAATTAAGCTAAAATATCTATATCTCTTGATGCTATGGCTCTTCGCTTCCTCTGCAGATCGGTGTTTCCAAATTATTCAGGTTAAGCATTGACTTTTAGAGAGCACCAATTATGGTCTGATCTTTGAAGCTTTAACTCATTTCTAGTTGGGATTAAAAAGAACAAACAAAATTCTCAGTTATAATGCTGCTTATAGCAGGGAGACAGAAAGGCAAACCATTTAGCCTCAATGCCCTGGAAATGCAAAACCAAAGTATCCACAAAGGGTTAAGCTAAAAGACCAAGCAGCTGAGTCCTCTGGAAAGAAAAAATAAATAAAATCAAATGGACAGTAAAGCCTATTTCCTCCACGCTAACAGAATTACAGAAATTATCATAAGAGCATGTGTCTGGCGACAAAGTGAATGATGATGCTCCGAGAGATAGGGCTAACAGGATAAACAAGCTCAGTGCCAAGAACTGAACCCAGTCTGGTACTCTTTCTCCCACTGCTACCTCTGAACACAGCACCAAACAGGGTCATTGCTTACCCTTCCCTAAGGGCAGACAGTGAAGCACCTATAGCTGCAGCCCTTGTCCCACAGGGCTTCCTTCCCAACAGTTCTAAAAATGGGGGCAGAATCCCATATTGTTGTCTCCCCTCTTCTTCCTTTCACATAGATGCATCCAACAGCCACTGCACAAGCCTTGCATCACCTGGCCATTTCAGATAGGGAGGGCAGTGCAAAAGGTGACCTGTAAGTTAACAAGAAAGCTGATGGGCACCTAGGAAATGCCTCACTTTGCAAATCATGATTTTATGGAACTTCAAACAGCTCCTCCTTCCTGCTAGTGTCCTTTCTCACGAACAATAAGGTCTTGTGGGATGAAGTTGGGATCCTGTGCTCATATTCCTCTTCTCAAATTTCACCTTTCTAATCTACAAAATAGGAATGGTCCAAAGACAGTTATTCTCAAGGGTTTGGTCAAGTCTGATTTCTGTTCTAAGCCCCCCGATTCTTGCCAGATCCCAGCTGCTGTTTACCACTCTGGGCACAGATCCCACCAATTGCACATGCCTTTAATTACTCTTGGGAACAGCACATCCTTTTCACATGGTCAGGCACCCAGCACATCCTCTTGCGAGATGAGACACAAGCAGGGAAAAAACGTCAACAGCCTAATTGGAAATCAGGTCCCATGATCTCAGTTCACTGCTAAATCAGGCATTCCTAATGTTGATATTCATTTCAGAACAATTCAATTACAAGATTTGTATTAATTAAACTTCCCCTAGCAGATTGGCATGATCTTCTGATAGATAAGGATCCTGTATAGCAGCTGGCTGGAAAACTCTTCAGTGTTGTCAGATTACCGAGCTCATTTATGCACCATTTTAAGGACTCTCACCCACTATCTGTGCCAGAAGACTGCTCTTTGCCTACAATAACATCTGTTTTTCCTGCACTTTATTTGCCGTTCCCAAAGCTCTGACAGCCTGGGTAGCTTGAAAGGGGGCAGCATAGCAAAGCTAATGGGAGCTCAGTGCGCAGAGCTGTGCTCAGGGTCCTGCCGCCTGCTGCTCGCAGGCATTTCATGCATCGGGGGAGCCGAGCCCTCCCTGCTGCCTGTGCTCCTACAGTCCTGGCAGTGCAGCTCATCCTCAACAGCCTCTGTCCACAGGCAGTAATTCACAACACCATGGAGAGCCTGAACACTCTCCTTCTAGCTGCTGCTGTTTGCTTTCTCTGTCAAGGTGAGTGATCCTTAATCTGTTAATCTTTGATGGTGAAGGCAGGGGAAGAGTGATCCTTAATCTGTTATTCTTTGATGGTGGAAAGGGGAGCAGGAGATGGTTTTGGTGCAAATTGTTTTTAAGAAGTGCAGAAGCGCTCTCCAACCTAAGGAGCAAATGTACAGAATTGTGGTACAGCTCTTTCTGTTACATAGCTTGTTGTTCAGTGGGGGGGGGGGGTGTTTAAGTTTATCCTTGCAAAGTAGTTAAGTAGTCCTGATTGAAAATGCCAAACAGGACACATAAAGCCATTTTAACATGAAGGAAAAGCACCTCACACATAAAGGTGTGGTTTCCCATATTGCAGAGAAGATAAGAAAGTGACAACATTAAAGAGCTTTAAGTATGTGCTGCAAAGAGCACATCTCTCTGCAGATAGGGAAAGCACAAAATAGTCAAACAAAAAAACCCCACATGAATGCACTGTTTCTTCTCTAGAAACAGCGGATGCTAGATTTAATTAGAGTGCTGGTACCATGTAAAAAGGCTGGCAGTTTGGGATTGACTATAATAGTTGTTAAGATCTAGATTTAAAATTATTTACCTAAAAGACTGGGGGGTATTTATTCCAGGAAATCTCAATCTAAGAGATAGAAGATATCAAGAAGTAATATGGGCAAGACTGGCAGTTAAAAAGTGTTCATTTTTTAGTTAGCAAATTGACTTGAATGATTTCACTAATCTGAAAACAAAATTGTACTCCAAGTGAACAAGAAAAGGCACAAGGGGTTAAAATCAACCAAACAAAACCAAAAGCAAACAAAAGACCTTTTAGCTGAATAGTTTAACATGCGGGGAACCCTTGTCTTAGGGAGAGGTGAGGTCTCAGAGATTCAGAAGTAACACCTGCTTTGTGTAGTCTGTCACCTGCAGATAATTCTGCCTCCTCTCTTTTTCTACTAAAAAACAGGCAGAAAATAAATGTGTCCTTGCAAATATTCATATTTCATATATATCCATATTTCTGTTTCAAAGGAACTGTAGAATATGTTCGACAGACTTCAGTTTGTGCCTCTGTCAAATTTGCATAATGACATTAATGACAAAACGATTTTTCTGGTGTTTCAGTTGGAATTCATGAGCATGTGTTGTCCAGAAGAGAGTTTAAGAGATAGCCCCCTAAAAATAAAAGGCCACTGACTTGTAATAGTGTCAGGATGGTTATTACCTAGATTGATAGTAAAATTGCAGTGTAAATTACAGGTTCTCACACCTCATCCTGAAACAGGTCAAGTACCTTGTTTTTTAAGAATTTCAGTTTGCAGCTTTTTGTTGGCCACAGGGTAGGATGAACTGAATTTATGAGTGGCAAAAGGACAACAGGAATCTATTATAAATAAAAACTACTTAGAATAATAAAGGGGTAAATAGCAGATTTCTTCGAGTGTGCTGAAAAGTCTTTGAATCTAACAGTTAATCAAATTTTGATCCTTTTAAAAATATATTTCAAGAAGCAGGCCATTATCCTCATTATCCTCCCTGTACTCATGCAATCATGACTCAGACTAGAAAGCAAACTTCTCGTTTTCTACTGCAAGGCTTCTTGCCCCTTACCAGAGGCCTGGTCTGTTGGGCTACACTTTCCTCTGCTCCACATCCCTGTGGCTTTGCCAGGTTTGGGGGACTGTGACTGTGAGGGGAAAGGGCTTTTGCATCCCAAGTTCCTCAGTAATTCCCCGAAACTGTTTTTTTAAACTCATTTGCAGACGTGTGTTAGAAAACCTGTGCCGCAGCATCACCTTTCACTGCTCTCCTCGCAGTCCAAGCGAATGCCCCATGGCACAGTGCTGCCCGCTCAGGAGGGGCTGGGGCTCTGCCCAGCGCTGCCGAGCAGCCAGGGCAGTACCGGGACAGCCCTGCCCCGCTCGGGGCTGGGAGCAGCCAGGGCCGTACCGGGACAGCCCTGCCCCGCTCGGGGCTGGGAGCAGCCAGGGCCGTACCGGGACAGCCCTGCCCCGCTCGGGGCTGGGAGCAGCCAGGGCAGTACCGGGACAGCCCTGCCCGCACGGGGCTGGGAGCAGCCAGGGCAGTACCGGGACAGCCCTGCCCCGCTCGGGGCTGGGAGCAGCCAGGGCCGTACCGGGACAGCCCTGCCCCGCTCGGGGCTGGGAGCAGCCAGGGCCGTACCGGGACAGCCCTGCCCCGCTCGGGGCTGGGAGCAGCCAGGGCCGTACCGGGGCAGCCCTGCCCCGCTCGGGGCTGGGAGCAGCCAGGGCCGTACCGGGACAGCCCTGCCCCGCTCGGGGCTGGGAGCAGCCAGGGCAGTACCGGGACAGCCCTGCCCGCACGGGGCTGGGAGCAGCCAGGGCCGTACCGGGACAGCCCTGCCCCGCTCGGGGCTGGGAGCAGCCAGGGCCGTACCGGGACAGCCCTGCCCGCACGGGGCTGGGAGCAGCCAGGGCCGTACCGGGACAGCCCTGCCCCGCTCGGGGCTGGGAGCAGCCAGGGCCGTACCGGGACAGCCCTGCCCCGCTCGGGGCTGGGAGCAGCCAGGGCAGTACCGGGACAGCCCTGCCCGCACGGGGCTGGCCCCGAGCTCACCCCGTGCCCTCCGCAGGCTGCGGCGGCTCCGAGGCCGAGCACCGGCTCTACGCGGCCCTCTTCGAGAGCTACAACCAGTTCGTGCGCCCCGTCAAGAACGTCTCGGACCCCGTCATCATCCAGTTCGAGGTGTCCATGTCGCAGCTGGTGAAGGTGGTGAGTACCGCCCCGCCGGGCAACGCGGCAGGGCCGGCGCTCCTCCCGACACACCTCTCTTTTCCAGGACGAGGTCAACCAGATAATGGAAACCAACTTGTGGCTGAAGCACGTAAGTAGCGCTCAGTGACAGCCCAGAGGGCACCAGCTCACTGCCCCTCCGGGGTGGGAGCGTTCCCCGCTCCGCCGGGGCCGCAAGAGCCGTCCGGCCTGCGGGGTCGGCGCCAGGCTCGGCTCCTTCGGGGCACAGACGCATCCCGGGACAACCGCCCTGGACAGGAGGCCAGGAGAGCATCATTAGGGAGGATCCCGGGACAGCAGCCCTGCACAGGAGGCCGCGACAGCAGACCCGGCTGCCTCGCTCCGCGCCGCCGGCGTCGCCCGAGCCGTTCCCCGGGGCGCTGCTGCCCCCCAGCGGCCGCCGCCCCGCCCGGCAGGCGGGGACAGAACGGGAGCAGCGGGGACGGGGAGGGAAGGGACGGGACGGGACGGGACGAGACAGGAGGAGAGCAAGGCTGCTACACTTGCTGCAGTCGCTAAATACAAGATTTTTGCTCTAGAAATTCCAAATCGCTGCCTTGGCAGACAACGCAAAGGAAGCACCTCGGCTCGGAGGTCGCGCACAGCGCCACTTGGTGCTGGTTAGCTCCCGTAAAGTCACAACAAATGAAAAATGTGTACTTCATGTTAAAAAGGCTTTTTAAAAATGCAGTTGCTCACTGTTGTAGTCAGCCTAGTAACCAACTTAGTTCCCACCTTTAGCTTGATACTCAAGTTCATTATAATGGGGTTTAACAAGTGCTAATGACAAAGGCAGTTACCTGAGCCATAACACGCTGGAGCTCTCTCTGACCCTCAATTGATGCTCACAACTTGTGCCACCAGCCTCCAGGAACTTGTTTCCACTGTCCCATAGAAACCTGGTTTTTTGAGATCAAAGTTATTATTACAATCCTACACTCTCTGAAAAGAGAGTGTCTTATTCCTTCTTTCAGCTTGTTCCAGCTACTAAGTAGGCATTCCTGGGACAGCCACATATATTTAAGTCATATACGTATATAACATCTAGATATCTAGGCCCCCCTACAATCTGCATATGAACAAACACCACACATATGTGTTTGTTAAAGAAATATCTAAACACTGTAGTATCCAAAATAAATCAACCCAAGAAGTGATATGACAGCACTTGGTTCAGATCTAGTCCACCGAATTTCAGTTTCTTCACAAACCTAACATGGACTCATTTCTACCATAATTAGATCTGGAATGATTACAAGCTTCGGTGGAATCCAGCAGACTATGGAGGTGCTGAATTCATCCGAGTTCCATCTGGCCAGATCTGGAAGCCAGATATTGTTTTATATAACAAGTAAGGCTCTTGCGTATTTAACTTCTTAATTCAGGGAGAGAGGGGTGATGCTACCAGCTCTAAAAAAATCAGCAGCAAGTTCACTGAATGCACTGAAAAGTTGCTTTTCAACACACATGTGTCCTGCATCCCTCCACTGCTGTTCTCACCTTCATGCCAGCTATGTCAGCATCCCTGGGCAGGAGCCAGCTCTAATCTGGAGCTGCAAGTGAGCAGGCCAAAGTGAACTTGGCTTTTCGCTTTCACAAGCCCCTGCAAGTCACAACTTTAACTGAAAGGAATGCAAATTCTAGCTTTTTAGCAGTCAAATTCACAATTTGACACCTTTGATAAATAAAAGCCACAGATAAAGCTTACTTTAGATGTCAGTTTCTGAGACTGTAAAGAGCCAAACCATAACTAAATGGATCTGTAAGAATGCAATTCTCATAGAAATACACTCAGCTACACAGATCCAAAACTCAGGCCTATGGATCAATAGTGATGCCATCCTTTCCTAACTGGGGCCTTAAAACTTCAAATTACCCTTTAATTTTACTTTTTCATATACTTAACTGGATCATATAAGTTAGCAAAGTGGGACTTAAAATAACCTCTTACTAAATACTCTCCTTATGCAAAGATACACCCCAACCCTAATCCCTCCTTCCATAGTTACTACCTGCTCTGTCCATGGAAGACGTGGAAATACCAGTAATATTCTTATCACCCCTTGAGTTCTGATGTTCTTGATCAATCTAGAATAGAATAGAATTAAATAATTCAGTTGGAAAGGCCCTACAAGACTCATCTAGTCAGACTGTTATTTACCATTTTGAATATTGATTGCACCAAGCCATGCTATTAATAAGGGAGAATATTTGCTTTCAGCTCCTCCTGGTGAGTTTATAGAGCTGTTTGTTTCAGTTTAACCATGCAAATTTATGATGGTCACTTAGTCAGTCTTGCATGAGCAATTCAGCTCCAAGTAAACAAGTAATGGCTGACTTTGCCAAAAAAGATTAAATAGTTCATGTATATGATCTGAATGTATGAAACTACCTGGAGTAGATAATTCTAATTTTTGCTATTTTTACTTGCTTTACAGTGCAGTTGGGGATTTCCAGGTTGATGACAAGACAAAGGCCCTTTTAAAATACACGGGTGATGTGACCTGGATACCTCCAGCTATATTTAAAAGTTCATGTAAAATAGATGTAACCTACTTCCCATTTGATTATCAGAACTGCACCATGAAGTTTGGTTCCTGGTCTTACGACAAAGCCAAAATTGATTTAGTTCTAATTGGCTCGACAATGAACCTGAAAGATTACTGGGAGAGTGGAGAATGGGCTATAATTAAAGCTCCTGGGTATAAACATGACATCAAATACAACTGCTGCGAAGAGATATATCCAGACATCACATATTCTCTTTACATCAGGCGTTTACCTTTATTTTACACTATCAATATGATTATTCCCTGTCTGCTGATTTCTTTTCTGACTGTATTAGTTTTCTATTTGCCCTCAGACTGTGGTGAGAAGGTGACACTCTGCATATCAGTGCTTCTCTCTTTAACAGTGTTCCTTCTTGTTATCACAGAAACCATACCTTCTACTTCCCTGGTAATTCCCCTTATTGGGGAATACCTCCTTTTCACCATGATATTTGTAACTCTATCGATTGTCATTACAGTATTTGTACTGAATGTGCACTACAGAACACCCAAGACACACACAATGCCCGTGTGGGTGAGAACCATTTTCCTGAACTTACTTCCCCGGATCATGTTCATGACAAGGCCCGCCAGTGATGAAGAGAGTAATCAGAAGCCAAAACCATTATTCACTTCTGAGTTTTCAAACTTAAATTGCATCAACGGCTCTGAGAGCAAATGCTGCAAAGATGGCTTTGCTTGTCAAGATATGGCCTGCAGCTGCTGTCAGTATCAGCGCACCAAGTTCTCGGATTTCAGTGGCAATCTCACTAGAAGTTCAAGCTCTGAGTCTGTAGATCCTATGCTTTCATTTTCAGTTCTGTCACCAGAAATGAGAGATGCTATTGAAAGTGTGAAATACATTGCAGAAAATATGAAAATGCAGAATGAAGCAAAAGAGGTAAGAACATATTTTACTGTTACTCAAACTGCAGATACCTTTTGCCATTAGAGTGTTTGGTAAGAAAAAGATCTCAAACAAACAGACAAAGAAGATAAAAGAAACCATTATTCTTTGCAAGTAAATTACACAAGCTGTATTACAAATATGTGCAATTTTGAACTTATATAATTGAGAAGCAGCTCTGCTGCACAGTGATCTCTTTATTGACAATATATATACCGAGTGAGGCACATTAAAGGGAACACACCAAAGCATCCATCCCATGAGAGTTTAAGTTAGGATTTTCCAAGTTATAATCTTAATAGTGGAATTTGCTGACCCTATGGCCTTTAGAAAGTTACATTATCCCTCCCACAGCTTACCATCAACAATAGAAATCTAGAGTGAATGTCCCTCACAGTGATGATGGTGCTCACTCTGTTGCTGCTGCAAAGTGCTGTAGCTAAATGAGGCAACTGCTGCAAGACAGGGACTGGCATCTTTCATAAAGCTGCATTTTAATACAATAAAGGAGAAAAAAAATGAAAAAGTTTTTTTCTTCCATATTCCTCAAACATACTATGAGCAGTAGCCACACCATCACAGTTTTTACATCCCCAAACTATAGCACTTCATTCTAACTTCACTTCGTTTATACTTAAATCAGAAATCTATTTAGGTTTAGATTTAGTTGGTACAGAAAATAAAGGTTGTTTTGGGTTTTTAAGTTTCCCTTAACAAACAAGTTCTAAGTTAAAAAGAACAAGTTTCAAAACCAACAAATTAATTTCTTATCATTCTTGAAGAAAAACAAACAAACAAAAAAAAAATTGTAATCTCAATAGTAACTAAAAATGATCACTGAGTAACTAATAATATATAACATATATAATACTTCATTATCACTCTTGCTATAAAATTCACTGTAAAAAAAGAAAATTAGAAAAATCAGGGGTTTTTTGAAATGTGGTTCCCTCTTTACATGAAAGGTAGAGATGCATTTTACATCATGCATGAAAATGGTCAAATTTCAGTACTACATAACAAAGTACCAAATAATTATATACCAATTAATCTTTGCTTTTTACATACTACCTAAAGGCCAGTAGGAACAGAGGAACAGTCTGTTTCAGTAACGTTTTCTGGACAAACGTGTTCATCTAAGAATGTAAAGTTTTACACTTTCATTTTTGGAATAGAGAAGCTGTGTCTCCTCAAGTCCAGTGTCTTGGTGAAAAACCTTTTGGATTTGAAGCAGCAGCTTTTGGCTTTGCTCCAAAGAGCATATTCAAATAAAGCTTCTTCAAGATGAATTTGTCAGTGAAAACAGATGTGTAAGCTGTGTATTCATAAGGATATCTACATACAGAAAAAACTGTGCTTCTTTTATGAAACGGTATTACTGCTAATGCAACTTATTCACCTAATAAACATGCCAACTTGCTATTCTTTTTTTTCTTTTCAGATTCAGGATGATTGGAAATATGTTGCCATGGTAATTGATCGTATTTTTCTATGGGTTTTCATCCTGGTATGTATTCTAGGAACAGCAGGATTGTTTTTACAACCTCTGATGGCTGGAGATGAAATGTAAAAATTAACTAAAACATTGTCAAATCAAATAAAACTGCCAATCAACTCTGCATCCCTTTCCCAGCACCTCCTGTCTCTTCCATGTAGTAGAACAAGGATCTCTCTTGGCTTCACCTTCACTTGACCAAGGCAGCTTTGTTCAAAATGCAGAAAAAGGAATTTGGAACCTTTATGACAGCTAATCTCAAAGTGATACAAGCTATGCTTTACAGCTACTTCCTGCAATCACTGGAGAAGATGGAGGCAGTATGTTAAACTTTATAGGAGTGATTTAAGAAGGGGTTAATAAAGAAATGGAAAATTACACGAGTATTTGGAAAGTCACGATGAGTCGAATGCTTTGGGCTGTTAGGTTTGTTTTGTAGTCTGGTCCCAAGCTTCCTCAGAGCATGCCAGGATCTTCTGGAAGGAGTTCACAGGGAGTTCCATGAATACCCTCTCAAGGACAGAAGGGTGGGAAGCACAAGTACCAAACAGCTGGAGTGCAGGCATTGCCACCTACTGTACAAACTGACCCACACAGTGCAAGAAAGGACTGAGGAGGGGTTTAGTACAAAAGGAGAACAAATAGGTAAATAATAGATGGTGGTAATAAAGCAGCCATAAAGCAAACTCTGTGTATCCCTAGACTGCAACGTATGTGAAGGCTGTCAGAAAAAAAAAACCTGCTCAGACCTACTGATGTTCAGAATTGTGTACAAGTAAAACACACAATAAGACAGTCTGCAAGTGATGCAAAGGATCAAAATACTCAGATAGGATAGTTTGGATACAGAGGCATCCTGCTGTAGTGAAGTGTTTTATGCCAAGGTAAGGCAGGTAGACAAAAATAGTCCTGTAAAGTGTGCTAAAATTGTTGCTTAGGCATATATATTCTCTCTTTTTTTTTAAATCAGTAACTGCAGATTATTTAAAGAGCATGAATAAAGAATGCAACAAAACACTGTCATCAGATCATATTTTGTAAAAATACGAACTGTTCTCTCTGTACCAAACCAAAAACTTTGTGGAAATACAGTGTATCAAGTGATGTAACGTTTATGAAAATAAAGAGAATCAAACTGTTGAAAATTGTGCCTTTTTTTCATTTATTTTGAGTGAGTGACAGAGATCTATATAAGGTAGTATTACCTACAGTTCAATACATTCAGCAGTAAGTTACAGAAGTAAAAGTCCATGCTTCTGAGTATAGTAACATTCTCTTGTTTCAGACACACCTGATAAGCAGAAGACCCCAAGGATTCCAGTGTCAGCTGTGTTACCTGAATCTATCATGATCAGACTAGAAGTCCCTAAAAGAAATTCATGCATTTGCAAAAACTGTGAGCTACTATAATAAAGAGAGTGACTCCACTGGACAATGTGCTTGCTGCCCATCATGATGTAACTGGGCAGCCTGGAGACATCATTTAACAAGGGGAAAGAGATGAAATGGAGAGTTAAAAAAAATAAGATATATATATAAATCTACAGTAGTACTCACTTGCTTTCTCTATAGGTAAGAGTAAATTTCAGTAATTCAAACCCTATGGAAGACTTTAAAAAGAAATGTTGTATTTGAAGAGGAAACAAGCTATCTGAAGTATTTCTGCAACTTGTACACAGAGAAAGTCATTGATGCATTGTTTAACCTCAGTAATACTGAGAAGTTAAAGCTCTTATATTAATTAATTAAAACAGATAATCTTTGCAAATTCACCTTGAAAGTTATGATGGGAATAGAGGAAAAATGGATATCCAATATCAGATGTAATTGTGTAACTGAAGAAGAATAATTCCCTAACTGCTATTATTAAAAAAAAAAAAGTAAGAAAAAAAAGGTCTGCCTGATATCATTTCCCTACCTGGGAGCCTTTAAAAACCACACAAAACCAAGAGTGTCCTGCAGATTAAAACATTTTGAAATAAATATTCAATTATATATAAATTATGACATGAGTAATCACTATTATATTTATATTATTCATTATTATAATTAGTGCAGGGATTTTCTAAAGGAGATCCGGGAGAAATATGTATCCATTGTTCAAATTTTTAATCACTATAAAAAAATTATTGAAGATATCACAGTTTACATTAAAACTTCTCACCTAAGCATGTTATTATTCATGTAGTAATTCATGCAAACAAAAACTTCCTAAGATTTGCTCTAGCCTGCTCTGCTCCTGTATTAGGCCTACAGGATGCAATTATATTACAAAAACCACTGAAAAAACTTTAGTGTAGGAAAACACCCAACTATTTTAGAGTCTTTTCCAGAAATAAAACTATTAAGAAAGGAAGAAAGGTGGCATTGGAATCAGTGTAAAGAATGCATTTTAGTGGAATAATTGAAAAATTGCAAGTTCATTTTCAATGATCTTAGGAAAAAAGATTTTCAGAAAACTCTAAGTCCTTGCTGCTTAGAGTTACATATGGTTTTTAAAGTGAAAGAACTAATCCAAGGCAGCTCTCAAGTTCAATTAAACAAATGTGAAAATCATTTATCATCTCCATTTGGTTCCACAGCATAGTAATTTATAACCCATTTCCTTCGGAAAGATGCTCCACAAATTCCTTCTGCCTGTGCTTAAAATCTAAATTCTGAGAAACATCCGGACACAGGAAATAATGAACATTTCTGCAAACTCACACTATATCAAATTCTTCATCAAGACTGAAGAAATCTGAATGTTCCAGCCCCTTAGAATACTTATGCTCCTTGGGAAGTGAGTTAACTGCCTTTGGCTTCCTTTCCAAAGCTGATGGAGATATCAATATACACACATGCTTTAGGCTTTTTAAGGCTTATTAAATGCTCATGTTGGTATCACAGAATTAACAAGCTTTAAAATTTAGCAGCAAATTGCACTGAAATTTTATAAAGGCCAAACATGGCCAAATTGCTGTTCTTAGTTGTATATTATGTATACAGGAAGTTTAACTTATATTATTTTAAATTATTCTGGTGAAATTTCAGACTTCTACAACACACTGAAGAGAACTGATGAAAATTCACCTTTGTATACTAAATTGAAATAAGCAACTCTACTGTGTAACTGCAAATATTTAATATTCAGTATAACGATTTATATAGTAATTTAATAATTGGACTACAGTGATGATCATTAAAAATTTGAAATCCTTCTCTATCACAGTAGGTGTCAGAGTCTTCTTTTTTGATAAATCATACATACCATGGCTAGAAAAGGTTCTTTTAATTCTGACCTGGCTTGGCAGTAACTCAGTAGACTGGCAATAAGCAGACTGACTTCTGTGTGTCCTGGGAATGCCATGCTTTAAGATAAACCTAATTTTCTAGTTCTGGATTTTTTTTTTCACTCTACCAGAAACATGCCTAGAAAGAACATGCATGGAAACAGAGGTACTGCAAAACTTAGAGCCAGATCAGTAGGACACAGCTCCAAAAATATTTTATGCATTTGTACTGCCTATATGGGTAGGGACTATTATACTTGCCCATTTATGAATAACAGGAATAAATAACACAAGTGATCCAATTATTGAAACCAGAAGAAAAGCCCATAAGAACATTCGATCAAGCACCTGAGCAATGTATTTCCAGTCTTCAACAACCTAAAACACAGAGAGCACATGAGTTGGTCAGTGTGTGCAAGAACAGGTAAAAACACAGCACCAAATCCTGCAATTCTTCATTATTTCAAGATAGGCTTTTTCCAACCATGTCCCTGGGAAAACCCTCTGGAGCAATGTTTTATAATTATACTGGGAGTTAGAACTGAAGCAAGCTTCCCTCTGTGAAGATGGATAAGCTATGTAGATTTTGATGCAGAAATTGATCCTGAGAAGCACCAAACATCCTCATCTATAGAGATGAGACTGGCCTGCCATTTTCTAACATACTGCAGGATACATGGCACATGACATCATAATGGAATTCCCAAGCAGGAGTTGAAAGCAAAAGTTTTAAAAACCTCCTAACAACGAAACCACCAACCCAAACCAAAAAACTAACCAGAAAACCAAAACCAAGCCTCCCAAGTAGTAAATAAAAATTTTTTTAAAAATTGTTAGTACAGAGCAGCTGTTGTGTTACAAACAATTGCTGAAAGCTGCAAAGAATTATACACTGGGGAGAATACTCACAGTAGTTTCAAGACTACTTTTTCTTTTTTGATAAAATTATTCATATCTATACACAGTTTTGCAAGTATTGCAGATATAATTGTGCAAGCAAATTAAAACCCTGCCAAACAATTGTCTTGCATTTGAACTGGAGCTATCCATGTTTCCCAAGCCTAATGCTTCCTAAGATGTAAGGCTACGATAGCACCAGCTGTCTAGTGTTTATTAAGAACTTTTACAGTTAAAGCTTGCATTCTCTGGAGCCCAGTAATAATAAAACAACTGAGTCCCCAGTCAGCTGTATATTAATTTCCAAGGTTTATAGTAACAACATTACACTTGGAAAACAAAATACTTACTACTTGTCTCTCACAGTGAACCCTTAATTTACAGGAAATTATGTATTTAATAGCAAACTATTCTATTTCGTTGTTCATACAATGCAGATGCTGCTTTAACAGTACAGCAGATACATTTATTTAAAATCTAGGCCACATCCCTTGTGACACTGTCAGAATCAAGTCCTGAGAAGGCACATCAGAGGAAGGCACATTACTCCTAGTCTCCTAGGGGAGAACACTCTCTCAGCAACCAGAGCCTTCTGAAGACAGCAATTCCCAGACTGAAAGAACCTCAGCCTTTGCCATCAGAAACAGACAGTACACCACAAACTTCTATATTTCTACAAACTTCTACATCAGACTGGAAATAGCATTTAAATCTCTGATGTACCAATGGTGCTAGATTAAAGAGCATGTAAAGAAAACAGATTTCTAATGCTCTTACACAAATGTTGTAAACATCCATGAAGGATAATTCAGAGTGCAAATGCACTCTGACACTGAAAAAAAGCCTCTGACATCTTTTGATAAAACTTAGGTACAAATAATAGTAAGGATAGAAGAGAACACTTAGGAAGTCATTGAATCCATGTTTCATCTGAGCACAAAATGGCCAACATATGGCTATAGCCTGTATTTAAATTAATACAAGTTACAGCATTCAAACTGTTTTTATTTGAAATCAAAAGCTGCAAGATAAGCCTTGGCAGTATTTATTTGAAAAATATAAGGCAAATGCATTTTTCAAGATAGACTTTTGGGTACAACATTAAAGTGAAAAAGAGCTCCTTCTCCTGTCATCTCAGCAGTGCTGTAGGGAACAGTTACAGTACATGCTCTTGTCACAGACAAGTGTCTCACAATGTGTAACTATTGATAAGAACTAATAGAAAACAGCAAAAGACTTTTGAAAACCCCAAATACTGCACTGTATCAGCCAAATAGTCTCAGTATTGTACCATATTTGCACTTTTTTTCCAGTGGAAATAACTACAC
Source organism: Molothrus ater (assembly GCF_012460135.2). Lineage (NCBI taxonomy): Eukaryota > Metazoa > Chordata > Aves > Passeriformes > Icteridae > Molothrus > Molothrus ater. The sequence goes on from NC_050490.2 coordinate 4,765,498, forward strand.
AACTTTCAGTGAAGTACAAAAGCTGGAAATCTGTAGCACATCTTTAATATGCAACTGCCCAGTAAAGCCCTTGAGTTTCCTAATTTGCACTTGTACAAAATCAGGGCAGCAGGACTAACACACCCACCTCACGGACCTCATTCTCCTTCATCACGTGCCTCGTAATATAACGGATGGAATCCAGAGCTGCTTCCAAGGTGTTCCTGGATGATTCTGATCCATTCACAGTGGCTGTTTCCTCCTTCTGAGCAAAGTACCTATCCACATGGCTTCTCATGCAGAGCAGCTTGGGCAGCTTGTGCAGGAAGATCTTGCGAACCCAGGGCGCCATGGCGTTGTGTGTGGACGAGGAGCGGTGGTGGATGTTGATGGCAAAGACCGTGATCACAATGGACAAGGTCACAAATATCATCGTGAACACCAGGTACTCTCCTATCAGAGGGATAACTTTAGAAGATGATGGAATAATTTCTTCAATAACAAGAAGAAAAACAGTCAAAGATACCAGTACTGAAGTGCAGAGTGAAATTTTTTCACCTTCATTTGAAGGAAGATAGAAGACAAGGACAGTTAGAAATGAAAGCCCAATACAAGGAATAATGAGAAACAAAGTGTAAAAAAGTGGCAAACGTCTAATTATAAATGAATATGTAACAAAAGGATACCAGCAGCATCCATCAGTCCTGTTTCCTTTGCTCCCTGTTGCAGTCACTATTTCCCATTCTCCGTTATCAAAAAAATCTCTTTTGTCAACATCATAATCTTCAAGAATTAGATCAACCTGTGAGCCATCATAAGTCCAGGAACCAAATTTCATTGAGCAATTTTGAAGGTCAAAGGGGAAGAATGTTACATCAATGGTACAAGAACTTTTGTAGTTTGCTGGTGGAGTCCAAGCAATGGTGCCATCATATTTTACCACAGTTTTTGTAGATGTTCCCTCAAAACGTCCATCTGCACTGAAAGAAGAGATAAATTACAGGCAATTACAATGGGCTGTGGGGATGTATTTAAAGAACAAATTATGCTTTGTTATTATGCTGTCTATCCCTTGATAGCCAAAATTTTGTATTGTCTTCATAGTCAACTTTTTCCCCTCAAATCAGAAGCTAACTTAGGTAAAGAGCTTTGGAAGACTGAAGAATATTTTCAGGTCCTGAAAAGATCTGTGCAACTTTCTAGGGTCCCAATGACTTATGAAAACATTGTAAAATGCTGGTCTTTAAAAGCAGGACTCAGCTCTGGTGTCTCTATTAGTAAGACAGAATAAGTACTTTTAAATTCAGCCAAACCATAATTATTGAAGAAAAAGAGTCACTAAACAGTTAAATAATACTTGTGCCCAAACTTGAATTTACAATCACAGCCTTTTTTCCTGACTCAACAAGTCTGGAAATGTAAAAGCACTATATGTGCACCTGGGTTGTGCACAAAGGTTAATTCAAAAGTTCTTGTTTCTGAAATCTGTTAATTTTCAAAATAAAAAAGTCAAAACCAATCCAACCCTCCCCTTACAGTTAAATGTACCTGACTTTAATTCCATGCTGAAGATGACCTACAACAGCATAATTAGTTACTTCCATCACACTACACTATTTATACCCAGCAATGTGCAAGATATTTTTCTCCAATAAAGAAAAAAGTTCACACAACAAAACAGAAATAACCTTTCCAAAGGGACTAGAAATTCCATTCAGAAGTAAAGCAAAACATCTGAGCACTTAACATGGCAACAAAGTCTATTTGCATTCAGAGGCAAGTTCTTCCACAGGTTCTTCAGCCCACTAAATGTACACATTATGTCTATCCAATGAGCCTCCTAGAAGCAGGTTTTATGAAGGAAATGCATTTTGCATGAAAAGATTCAAACCTTACTTGTCATACAGCACAATATCTGGAATCCAAATAGAATCTGATGGGACACGGATAGATGTTATTCCTGCATAGTCTTCAGGATTCCACCTCAATTTCACATCTATCCATTCCTGTGGATATGTGAGATGTAAAAATCAGTATTATTGGGAAGTGGATTTCAGCAGGGTGATACCAGATGAAAATAGATAACAGGGCAATTAACAACAATCAAACTGAACTAAAATCTGCATAAAACAATGAAGTTGCTGAACAGGCATGTAGTTAACTCAGTATTTGTTTTCTGTTATAAGAGCTGCTTGACAATGTTTCTGTACAGAACTTAAGATATGATGTTCCTTTTTCAGAGCACGCATTTATAAGTAAGAGCTATTATAATGTAATTTGATTGTATAAATTAAATTTGAAAAAAAAGCTTGTTCTGGATGAATACCAATGACTGGAAGCTAATCAGAAACAATTTCAACATTTTCATTATACAAAAAAACCCCATCATGCTCCAACTTTTAAAACTGGTTCAACTTCAAGAAGACCTGCAGAAACTATTAAAGAGGACACAAAGAATCATCAGCCCACATGGCCATCTCATATTTGCTGACTAATCTCAAAGTTTTCCTAAAAAATAAAAACTTGGCCTAAAATTACAGTTACTGAAAAGAAAAAACTGGGAAGCAAAAGGAAAAAAATCAAATAAACAAACAGAAAGGAATTAGCCCAAACAAAAAATAATTCCATAAGCTAGTAAGTATACCCAGCATCTGCAAAGATTCTTTTAAGTTAAATCAAGAATGATTTGTGAGCAGCATTACCTGAGTAAATAGTGGCAATTAAGTTTAGTACAGGACTCTGAGGCTTTTTCCTGCCCAAACCCAAATAATCTTAAGAGAAAAAAGTATTTCCTTCTAGCAAGCATATTTAACTTTGAAACTAGAATTCTACAGTAATGTATATCAAATAATTTCAAGTATCCCACAGGAAAAAGACCTCATAAATATTATACAGAAGAATACACCAGCCATACTTTTCTTAATAAAACCTTTGAATAAAAACTTTCCTGCTGGAGCAGCAATTTATGGTTGGTTATGTACACCTTGGTATATTAAATTGTCATGCAATGCCATATCATATTACTTTTAATCTGGTGAATTTTTATTGACCTTGTTATGGTTTTCTTAAGAGGTTTGTCACAATTAATCCTTTAAAGCATTTCCAGGGCCATTCTATAAAGATACTATGTGAAATAAAATTTCTTGCAAGAGCTAAGTTTTTTGAATATACAATTAACTAGAAAAGTTTCTCCTAAATGTTGATTTGCAGTTATAAAGCTTCAGAAATTTTCATCAATATTTACACATACCTGTTTCAACCATACATTTGTTGTCATCAATTGATTTTTTTCATCCTGTAAAATAAAGCATATATCACAAAAAATAATCTATCCATAGGAAATAGCTGCTTTAGTTCACAGAGGTCTGTAACTTAAAATACAAAACACACTGCTGAAAGCATCCTAATCACTAAATATGTTTATATGAGAACATTATATATTCATCTACAGGGCATTTTTTATTACACAGATAATAATTTAAGATGCTTAATCTATTGTGTTTAACAGGCACAATTATTTCACATGAAATTATGCTCCTTTTAAAGTTACTGGGAAAAAAAAAAACTTATTTACTATACATACCACATCTACTAGCTGAGAGATTGCAAGGCCAAACTTGATTTTTATTGTGTCATTCAAACGTTCCACTGGACGAACCCATCTTTGATAGTCTTCAAATAAATGCTTAAACAAACGATCTTCACTTTTAGCAATAAAAGAAGGTTCAGATACAGCTGTATTTAAAAAAAAATAATTATTAACATTGATTCAAATGAGCAGTGTACATCTGCATTCTTATGTCCAAACAGTTACAGCTTTTTTTATGCAGAGTTCAATTTCTCATCTCATCCCCTTCTCTCTAGAAGCATGCCCAAGGTCATGGAAGTAGAATTTTATAAAGTTACCTGGTTTTATTGGCATCCTCAAACCATTATCACACTTCTAAAATTGATGACTCAAGAACATTAAGATAATCTCAGCAGGCAAAAAGCTCTTACATCATTTACCCAATGCCATGCAACTATGGCACTCCTCTAAACCAGAAAGCTGATCTATGAGGGACTGAAATTCTGTCAACCTACATCCACATCACACACCTGTAGCATACTGCATAACTTGTAATCCAGTTTGAAACTTCAGTCTCTTTGTTTCATGTATTTCTTCTATGTTTGGGCACATTTACCATGTATAAATTTTGCTGCACTTGTAGAGCACTTTCCCTCACGCTGTTTTGTATCTTAGATGCACATGCCAAACTATTTACCAGTTGACTCTCTACCCATTCTAATGTTACACTGCCTGGGATGCACCTTTCTAGTTCTTCTTCATAGCTCTCAAGGGGTCATTTTGGGGAAGAGGGGAGGAAAAAAGGGAAGATCAGAGTCTGGCTAAATAACTTGAGTAAGAACAGCTTTCAAAGGTGTTGTGATAGACCTGAAGATGGCTGCTGCCTCGAGAAGCACAAACTACACACATCACCTTACATGGAAGGGTCTCCAATGCCCAGACATAAGTTAGAATGACCACCAGAAAATACTGACATGTTCTAGATAAAGATTTTTACTACTTACCAATGAAATTTAAAAGGGAGCTATTGCTAAAAAAAGACCTAGCAACTGTTATCATCAGTTTAAGGGACAGCATGAACAAAAGAAAGGAGCTCACCACCATCTCTTTTAAATGCAGATCTAAAATATTATGCTATTACATAAATCTATGGCACAACTTCTCTAGAAATCATGTGCTTACTAACAGCATCCATCTAAAAAAAGATGTATCAGAAGCAGAAAATCACCAGAGAATGACATAAACAGATTAAAACCAGAGACAGTCATCCATACAAGGAGAGATTTAAAAGATTAACATTACTCTGTTTGGAGAGGAGGTGAATTCAGTCAACATAACAGAAGTAGATCAACTAGGAACGATACAAGCAGAAAAAACATTGGTAGTATCTAATCTTTCTCATGAAATAAGCTAAAGGAAACAAAGTATCAATTAGAGGCAGCATAAATAATGTCTACTTGAAGTTCATTACCATCAACATTCAATAAATCAGCAATTCATAGACACTGAAGAGGACTGGGATTTTAGACTTGCCTGGATGACTACACTGTACACCAGGTAGGGTCACACCTGCATAGGGCAGCAGTTCTCATTCCCACCAAACTGGCTAAAGCTACCTCAGAGTTTGAGGAACCCTTCCACCACTTGGCATTTGTGGCAGAGGCCTGGCTGACACCACTCAAGCCATTAATTTGAACTGACCCAACCCAGTCCCACGTGACTGCAGCCACTGCAGCCCAGACAAACTAAGATGGGCAGCCCAAGTTTTAAGTTCCCTTGTGTTCATTGCAGTGTGACTGCTGTGCTGCAAAAGGCTCCATGTACAGGTCCTTTGGTGAAAACAGCCAAAGCACTGCAGAGCTCAGCAAGGCAGGTCCCTGCCCTTGGCACTGCAGCTGTGGGGCAGCCCAGTAGAAATATTATTATTTTACACACTAAGCAGATTTCTCTGAAGTGTCATAGTAGCAGCAAAAGCAGAATGTAGCTTAAGAAACAGGATCAGCACAGTGGGAGCAGCAGGACCCCTTTTTTGTCACAGACACATTTTATGAAAAATCCTTTCCTTAGGATTTTTTCTCCTGAGAAGCCAAGAGGCCTCAGGAACAAAATGTAACCAATGATTATCTGCTGCTGTGGAATGCAACAGGTGCATCTGTGATTGGTCTCATGTGGTTGTTTCTAATCAATGGCCAATCACAGTGAGCTGGCTCGGACTCTCTGTCTGAGACAGAGCCTTTGTTATCATTCCATTCTTTTTCTATTCTTAGCTAGCCTTCTGATGAAATCCTTACTTCTATTCTTTTAGTATAGTTTTAATATAATATATATATCATAAAATAATAAATCAAGCATTCTGAAACATGGAGTCAGATCCTCATCTCTTCTCTCTTCCTCAGACTCCTGTGAACACCACCACACTTTTTCCTACAAGTTTTACCCTACCCTAATGTGCTGCTGAATGGTTCTTGCTGTGGGCTGAATCAACATTTGGGTTTTAAGACAGGTCACCCTTCTGTTTCAAAATACAAATCTTTCTGACTTGTGGCATGTGCAAAGAACTGATGGGCAACTTAGACTGTACCACTGAGATAGCTCAGGCAGATACAGAAAAACTCACAGGACAGAAGAATTGCTGGCAAAAAGGATCCAGCAAGAGAATGTTGTACATGTACAAGTTACCTTGTAAATGTACAAGTGCCAAAAATATATTTAACTGGTTCAGTATATCCTCATTAGCCAAGGAATTTTTCTTATTTGTAACTATAGCCAGATTTGCCAAGGCCTACATTTTACAGACATCCAAAAGAATGCTTCCTGAAGACACAACTTAATTTCTCTATTTCTATATCCCTATTTCCTGAATTATGAATGGTTTTGTGTATATTTCAGCCTAATATTTCATAAATACTTGATTTTTATATTAGCATTAATTACATTTCCCTCCTCCAGTTACAACTCTCAACTGAATTTAAGACTGACTATGCAGCTGGGTATTATCTCTCAATTAATTGACCTTGAAGCAATGCAGAGGCAAAGTTGCACTTTCACCATTTCTGTGCTCCTGTAAGACAACCTCCTGTGCAACAATAGAGCATCTTCAGGGTACATGTTGTTTCCAGATGAAGCTTCTCTTAAAACACAGCATCTCCTCTGCTATGCTAAAAGGGGACATGTTCCTTTACTGCTTTATATACTTAGATTATTTTTCAAGCATTTTATACTCAGACCTATAGTATACTCACTGATCTATTACAATGACCATTATTTACTAACAATACAGTTCAATTATTTCTTTCTTTCTTTATCTGATCACAGATGTATCCACACTTTTCAATATTTCTAGTTTATTCTCTTTATTAATACGTTGGGGTAAACTGGTCTAGAAAAGACTTCTTTAACAAAGGAGAGCTCCATGAGGAGCTGGGAATGGTAAGAGTATATTAAGACTTGGCAAAAACAAAATAAGTAATCACCCCTACCCTGTACATTTTATTTAACATGGCCATTCAAATAATTTGTTACACAGACTGCATATGTTTTATATCTCTTTTCCATGTATCTATGATTTTAAGATTACAACAAGGGGCTGTGATTCTTAGTTACTCCTTGTATTAACATCAATAAAAAATTGTGAAGAGCTGGTGACAAGTGGAAAAAATGTAAAGAGAGGAAAACAAGTAGAACAGTTTTAGTGGCTTAAGGCAGCAGAGTACCTCTGCTGGCTGGAGAAAAACAGAAAGAGGTTAAAACCTGTGACTAGCAAGATTAGCAAACAAACAACTCAGAGTACAATCTCATACTGAATCAGATGGCAAGAGATTATGGCAACACTCCCCCTGCCAGCAGCTCAGAGTACTAAAAAAAACTTAAAAGATCTGTAGCCTTTGAAGGGCAGTTCTAAGCTGGCCTGTATTTGTGTGGTTTCATTTCTATTGAGGCCAGGGAACCTCTGCAGCTTAAATCAAAGGTGGCTCTCTGCACTGTTCAGTGGCAACTCCCAATGACAACTCCCAATGTTTTCTTTATTATTTGCACCTTCAATTCTTCTCACTGCCCCTCAGTGTAAGTCCACATTTAGCAACAAAAAAACCCCAAAACAACACACCTAAATCACATATGAGGTTGGATGGCCTAAATTTTAATTCTGCACAAAGGAAACAAATGTTTATGCACAAAGCAGACTAATGATTCAATTTTTTTAAACTCTGAAGTAGCTGGAGAACGCTTTTGACAAAGGCTAAGTAAAAATTCTAATGAAACACTTGACCTAGAAAACATTGTATTTAAAAATTGGGTTCCACCATTTCCTCCATAGGTGTTTAAAAAACTTTTTTATTAAAGTACTTTGGAAGAACTATTTAGAAAATAGGGTGAAACATCACATGGGCCTCAGATGCATGAGTAGCATGATGAAACATGTACATGTCTATTTATCTTGATAACATTCTCAAGTCATAATTTCACATGGGCTGCTAATGGCTAACTTTTTAAATGTTGTAGATAAGAAACAAAAGATGGGTTTTACAAAAGAATAACACTTTTGTAATTTACTGTACCATTATGGGATTAAATTTCCTAGCATCTTAACATGATTTAGCAACATTATTCCTTTTATAAGAATTACCAGTGAAATACTTAGTGTTACAGGCTTGATTCTAGACATATTTTCATAAATCTTTGTTTTTAAATAGGGAACACCACAGTCCATGCTTCTCCAAATAACAAGCTTTCTTTGAACTCTGTATTCCTCTGCACTTCCTTAGATGAAGAGTCTAAGAGACAGATTGGCAGTGCGGTGTAACACTGTATCATTATACATTAAACAGCACAGTTCAAAGCATTTTCTAGTTTAAACAGTGTAACTCAAATCATTTTCTAATTGACAGAATTGAGTGTTAATGATTTCAGGTTTTCTTTACATCACTACTGGGTGCAAAAGGAGGCCCATGGGGAAAGGGAAAGGGTCATTTTCTAGAAGTGTAATGTTAACATTAGAATTAATGTTAACATGGATATTCAGAAGTAATATATATTACTTATGCATATTTTTAATCATATACCATTACAGCAAAAAAAAAAAAAAAAAAAAACCAAAAACAAAAACAAAAACAAAAAACAACAAACCCACACTACTAAGGACAGTAAACATTGCAAAATATCCATACTTTGCAGTTAACATTACATTCTTTAACTCTGGGGTATTATAACACAAACTTATCCACAAATCTAACTGCTAGATACTACAACTAATAATTTCCTTGGAAATCTGGAAGGTGAAGGAATATATACAGAATCCCTGCCTTCAGTACTCTAGTATATTTACTGAGATGATCTCCCATCGTTACTTCATTAGGTAGAAAAGACAGGTGTAATGTATTAAATTGAAGTTTTATTTTATACTGATTCCTCTGACCCTTTGAAAAGGATCATGAGTCATACTGCCTGCATGGTCTTTAATTTTTTGGCCTACTTTTCCTTCTATGCATTAGCAATTGCCCAGAATCCAATCACAGTCAAGCGTTTAATTAACAGCAAGCATTTAGAAAGATCACAATCATCTTAACTAGGATGTCTGTAAGTCAAAGCAGCAATACTAACTTTATTCTATTTACTGAATAGAAGTCAGAAAAGCCAATGATTACATTCTGAACTTTCCAGAATTATCTTCTCTTCCCCTGTTTAAAAAATAAAGGTAAACCCTATCACCACACTGACAAGCATGGAAAAGGTGGATTAAAGTTACTGGGAAGATTTGTGCCTTCTCTCTTGCCTAGCACATCAACCTCCAGCCAACCAGGAGCAAAATAAAATGACATATATTGGACATGAAACTGTGAGGAACTTGGAACTGCAATACTGCTTAGTACTTACCAATATGCACAGAGGTACAAGAGCTGCTCACAGAAAGTAGGGAAGGTGTTTCTCACATTCAATTCAAATTTAAAATGTTAAAGGTACAACTTGATGGTTGTAAAGGAGAATGAAACTACTCCCTAACAGCTTAGCAACAAGGTATAATTATGGCACATATTTCTGAATACACGTACAAGTTTGGCTAATAACCATAAGAGACTGCCATGTAGTTTGTAAACCCACCAAGAAATAGATGTGAACTGACAGTCAGTCTTTAGATTAAGAGCTAATTGAAGCACCAACCATTCCTTTCTGAGCGCCCGTGCTATGGATTCGAGGGCAAGTCCACACCCCGTGCCAAAGAGCTTCAGACCTCCCTAGAGACACGGCTGGCACAGCAGTGACAGTGACAGTGACCTGCAGCTGTACCTGCAGCCTGTGCCTGCCCCAGCCCTTCCTGCCCCGCTCACTGACACCAGCGTGCTCCACTCAGCTCCCACAGCCAGAACTGGGATCCTCCTCCCTGCCCAACAGCCAGGCCACAGGAAAAGGTGCTGCATGTCAGGGAAAATCCTGTCCTGCTGACGGCAGGAGGACGTTCCTGTAACAGATCCAGGATTTTGGCATCTCTCTTTGTACCATTTTCAACCATTCCATCATTTTCACTGATTGCTGACACCAAAGATGGATGTGAAGTCAGCATCGAGGAATGCTGAAATCAAGCAGCAAAAAGGCTGTACAGAAGTGCAGATAGCACAAGGAAGAACAAGTATGTAGAATCTGGTAAGTAAAACCATTTATAAATGTAGAGGCTACGTGTCATAGAATTAAACATAAATCTGAAATGTACGTAAAACTTATGGAAAAGTTCCCTTATGGAAATAAGAAACAGGCCAGGGCTTCTCATTCTCACCAGCTGCCAGTGCAGCCCTGGGTGCTGCAGACTTGGGGCACCAGCCTTACCTTCTGCCTCAGCAGTGTTTTGCCCACTCAGCTCCATTCCAGTCTTGGATACACTGGAACACAGAATCCTACAGCTCACAGAAATCAGCTACATTGCTCAAAACCAGATGAGGAGATTTCAAAACCTATAATATTACAGAAACCCTGGGTTTTACCATTCTAAAAAGTGGGAAACTATGCAAGTATTTCCTTCCACAGTTCCTTCTACAAATCAACACAGGCACTTCTCCACGAATCAAGGCTCACATTTATCCCCTTAAGAACCACTAAGGAAAGCACAAAATATTTTAAGAGAAAAATCACAAGAAACCCATACAGGCAGGAAGGTTTGCAGCTTTCTGTTGGGGAGGGAGAAGGATTTGATCTGTTAAACTGAGTGGAAAATGCCTGGGTGCATGAAGTGCCAGGGAAACACCATCACAGGTCTGCAGCACAGCACAGCAGGGCTGGGCTAGAGGTTGTTGTTAACCTCAGCTCCATTTGGGTATTCAAGTCTCACTTGTTAGTTGAAAATTCAGAGCAAGCACAAAACATACTTTGACTGTATTTTAAATCAGCAAGTATTTTCTCCTGACAATTCAGAGTTAGCCAAGATAAAATGTTGGTTCACTATTAACTGAAGGAAACACTAAATTAATTTATAAGCACTCTTATAGCAAATTTCATTTTATTTTAGAAAAAACAAGTTATGAAAAGAAACTTTAGCCACACTGTATAAAACCAGTTCTCAGTGAAGTCAAAACTGCTGGCTTGTGCCAAAAGGCAAAACCTGGTTTACCCTGACTGCAGGTAATTCCATGCAGTCCTATAAATCATATAATGTAACATAATGATTTTGCATCTTCTGTCATGAAGAACAGGAAAAACACTACTTTTCCAAATGTTGGGACAAAGAATAGTCCTTTAAATCACATTCAGCAATAACAGACTGAGTATTTGTAGGCTGAAATAAAACCTAGATGTTGGTACAATCAACTTTCCATAAACTATATTTACAATCGCTTTTTCAATTTTCAGTTAATATAAAAAAACGTTCAAATTTATCTTTCATTAATTTTCTGTCTGCCTTTAATTGTTGTGGTTATGGTTTCAAGACATTCTGCAAGACTCTTGGGAATGTACTTACAAATTATATCAGCGCAACATTTTGGAACAACTGTTTCTAAATAAATCTGCGGAAGAGAGGTGATTTTGCTCCTTTAATCTTTGTGTAATTCTATAAACACTCCAGCTTCACATGCTATTTTACATCCTTCAACTCGGAAAGTTAAATCCTGATTGAATTATGAGACTGCCTCTTTTGAAGTCAAAGAAATGATGCACGACTAAACTAAAGACAGTTGTGTTATAAATACTTAAGAGGGTTGTTTTCATGTGCAGACACATCCGTATGCGAAATTACAGTTATTAAAACATATTCTGCAAGTTTACCTCTGTACCAGATGCAGAGCATGCATCACAAACCTACAACTGCACCTCCTCCCAGAAAGTGAGCGGACAAAAACCTGAAAGCTATAGCAGCTGAGATCTTTAAAGCGTTATACATATGCACATTTAGGAAGTGTATGTAATGTAAGGAAATGTGAGGCATTCAGGACTGATAATGCACCTGAAAAGCTATAGTTTAGCACAGACATTTTCCCCCTCTCCTGCGAGGGGGCAGCCCTGGTGAGCCCGTTTGACAGCGCTCCCCGCAGGTCCTGCTTGTTCTCCTAAAGCCAGCGCAGCCCCGCGATCCTCCCTCAGCAGCCGCCACCGCACCCGGCACCTGCCTTACCTTAACCTCGGCCGGGAAAAAGTTGACGGCGCGGAAAACGAAGCTGCTGCGCAGAGAGCCCCATCTCCGACAGCTTCCCCCCGCACAATCCCGCCTCACCCCGTCCCCTCACGGGCCGCTCCCGCTGCCCGCGCTCCCAGCCGGGCAGGGCAGCGGCGCCCGCAGACCCCCGGGCCACGGTACCGCCCGCTCCGTCCCCGGCGGCCCCACACAGCGCCAGGAGGGCTCGGAACCCCCGGCCGGCCGAGCCCTCCCCTCAGCCACTCTCCTGGCTCCTCACCAGAGCGCTTTTCACCCCTCACTCTTCTTCCCAGCGGCCGACCCTCACCCCCTGGGGCCGCCCCGAGCCGCCTTACCCGCGTGTGAGGCTCCGGGCTGGCCGAACAGGGGCGCGCAGAGCCAGGTGAGGAGGAGCACGGCCGGAGAGCGGCCGCAGCACGGCCACGCTCCGCACCCGGCCATGGCTTAGGGCACGGCCCCCGCTCGCTCCGAGCCCCGCGGCGGGAGCCGGGAGCCGCTGGGGCCGGGCGGCGCTGGCCCCGCCCCGCAGGGGCCGTGAGGAGGCGCGGGGGGCGGGAGCCTCGGACCGCGCGGGCCCGGCGCCGCCGCCGGCCGCCCCCGGCCTCGGGAGCCGCTCTCAGCCCCGCGCGGGAGCCGGTGCGGTCGGAGGAGCTGCCGGCGGTACCGCGGGGAGGAGGCGGCAGCGCTGCGCCCTCAGGTTCGGTCCCCGTGCCCGTCCCGCCGCCCGGGAGCGGCTCCTGGCGGGGCCGAGCAGGTGCGCGGCCGGGGCCGCTGTCCCGAGCGGCGGCTGCGGCTGCTGCAGCACCAGCGCTCGATAACCCCGGCACAGCCACCCGGGCAACGCCGGCTGCGTCTGCACTGTGCTGTTGGGAGGGTGCGAGTGTAAGTGACTTCTGGCGAAAAAAAAATATTTAATTTCCATTGCATTTGAAACACTCTGTAGGGTTTTTTGTTTTTTTTTTTTGTAAGTTTCTAAATCAGTACGATTTTTTTAAGTTTCTAATTTAGAATATTTTGTAACTTTTAATCTAAGATAGATAAACTAATGCAAGCAAAAAAGACGTAGGATATTTCCACATCTTTAGATATATTACAGATATACAACATATATAATAAATACTCTGTACAAAACACCACTTTTTTCTGTATCAGATAAATAAAATCTATTACAAAAGACAACTTCCAACACACACATTGTGAAATTTAATCAGTGATTTTTCCTAAATCATCTTAATGGAAATTTATAGTGTACACATTGCCAAAAAAATAGAAGCAGCTGGCAATAACACATTTTTTACATCTAAGACAGTGTTTAGTATTTCATAGAGAGAAAAGACGTGGAAGGGCTAAATGACTTTACTGTGTTTATCAGCTTGTACGTGAAAAGTGCTAGACACCGCATTCCTCAGGAGAATAGTCCTTATTTAACTCAAATAATTTTAGCAACTTTATACCTTTCTAAAATGAGCCCTACCCAAACAGCAATTGCATTAATCATGTTGTTGATTTTACAGAAAAACTGCATGTCTCTGTGTAAACAGTGAATCTTTTCAATGACCAAAACAGAATACTGGAGCATTTCAATCCCTTTCTTAATTTTTAGACCCATGTTTTTCTGTACTATCTTTTCCTGCAGCCATATTTGGGTTGTGCACGTCTGTGCAGGCTGTACAAGCACACACAAAAGGCTGCTTACACAGGAGTTTCTTCCAGCACACTTCTAGTGACAGGCTGTATTGATTTGAATGCTCTGCAGTAAATATGGTCATTTTATATATTAAGAATCCATTTGTATATGGCATATCTTCTACAGTCAAAATATTTGTGTAAAGGATGCAGCATGCTCTTATTTTGAAATGCTTAATGTATATGCAGTTGTCAACTCAAGATTTTATAGTAAATGAAAAATATATTTTAGCCCAAAACAGGGCAAAAACACTCACTGTTTTTTTTTTTTTTTTTGGTGACACTCTAGTTCTGCTATTTTCTGAGTGCTTCAAGAATTACTGGGCAATATTTGTACTGAAATTGCAACTCTGTAGTTTTGATGGAAGCTGGTTCACTACCACACTGCACCTGGTGTTCCTAACATGAGATTATCAGGTGAAATCTGTATTTCTGAGCAGTGCAGCTGCTGCATTTTAGAGCCATAGTGTGTTGTTACCAATGTTGAACATGGCTGCCACTAGAACGTGCAGGACATAGGAAACTGGTTTTATTACATAACTGTGGATTTGTGTGCAGCTGGGTCCTAACTAGGCAAAACAGATGCTGTGGGATATAAAAGGATTAAACTGTCTGGGTTACATGCCTAACATTTTGCTAAATATTTTATATAGCATCATCTGGCACATGTTAATTATGTTGTATTATTACTGGTTTAGAAAACACTAGTTATAAATAAGTAGATGTTTTTTCCTGCTGCTTTGAACTTGGAGCAGAATGTCAATAGTATCAGCAGCATATTAAGTTTACTATTTACTAATAAGTGAAAGCCTAAAGAATTACATGAGTAATGCTGTCTTCCAAAGGACCCTTGTCAGCAGGAGGTGACATCTGAAGGTCCCTGCTAAAGTACACTGAGAATCTGCAATAAATTGGCTGATGGCAGCTTTTACTGTGCACTGAAGAGTAGTTTAACTGGAAAGCCAAATGCCAAATTAAACCCGGATAAAAATAGCCAGCTGCTCAATTCTATTTGTAAAATGAGAAATGTTCTAAAAACTTTGTGAAGCTGAATTTTCTCCAGATTAAAGCCAGTGAATGGTACTCTTAGATCCAGATTGGGTAAACTTCAGTGGCTTTTCATATTGTAGTAGAGATAACTGCAATTAAAACTTGAAAATTAGGATCATTTTTACTACAGAAGAACATAGCAGGAAACACTCTTTAAAGAAAATGAAAGACATTTAAATAAGTCTTAGGATCTCCACCAGTCTAAAACGAAACAATTTCTCTCATGTATGAAGTATTTGAGTGCACCAGCTTCTTGGACTTACATGTCTTGTATACTGAGCAGTGTTATCCATGTATCTCAGTCCTGAGGCCTCTGAAACCACTGAACACCTTTCAATAATTATATTCATTTTCACAACACATTTTATTAGATTTTCATACATTTTATTTAAATTTTCCTTATTTAAGATTATGAAGAGAAAGAATAAATAATTACCTTGGAAATACATACGAAACCAGAAGCAGCTGTCAAATTTAACATCAGGAGTTTTTTGTTGTCTCTTAATTCAGGTGCTTTTGTAACTGACAAGTAAAATATTTGGATGAAGAGAGAAGCATACCTAAAGGAGGTCATATAAGAAGCAGTCTTGGAAGTTAATTTGACTTTATTTGAACAGAATACAGTCACCTAGAAAACAAGCTAACTATTTTTAAACACTGACAGATGCAAGGGACACCACAGGTAATTATTGGAGAAGCAGTAGTTTCATTATCTCTTAAACTACTTAGAATAACAAACCACATTACAATTTCTTAGGACAATCTATTTGTGAATATTTGCATATTTGCCCTAACAAGTTCTATCATGCACTCAAGTGAGATATAAGCTAACCAGTTTTTTAAGTTTACAAACATCCTATTATGCAAACAATATTAAGTAAATACTTTTACCTAACTGGAAAAATCTGTCACCTTCCACAGCACCACATGAATATCTTGTTTTAAAATAACATTAAATCCACAGCAATAGCTAAATATTTTAAATACTTATGTATTACACTGTAAACTCTATGTAAACACTACGTACACCAAAAAAAAAACATACAAAGAACAGGAAGATCATTTTGATTAGCAAAGATACCTCAAATGTATCGCCAGAATCATTTTTCTGTTCTTACGACTTATCCCCAAACCACTCCCAGAAAAGGCACAGTTGGTGGTGATTTTTTTTTAATTTTTTTTTTTTTTAACACACAAAGCCAGAATCAATACAACAGGCCAATGCAGTCAAACACTGCTCTTATTTCTAGGAAGAACAGGAAAGAAACTTGCATTAGTGTCCAGATGGCTCAGGAAGATTCTAATAAAGAAAGATCTCCAGCATCTGCTTACTGCCCTAGGCTCAAATGCAGAAACTAATCCCAAATTAAATTTTGGTTAGGAGAACTTGGCTGTACATCTTGGACATGACTGCCAGCTAGAGTTACTTGCCTATTCCAAGGCAGTACTGAGGCTCAGCTCACAATCAGCTATTAATGGCACTCAGGAGAGATGATGGTTTTTTAAATTAAACTGGTGATTACTGTTCAAAGATTATACTCAAGAAGTATTAGACAATATTTCTTCCACTTTGTGCAAACAAAACCTTTAAATAAATAGATCTTTTAAAACTTATTACAATGCTTCAATACATTTATTAAAGTCATTCCAACTTTTTATTATTACAGTATCTAAAAAGTTCTCCTTTACCAGCAAATGATGCCATGTTTGGCAAGAAAATGATATTGGCAATTCTTTCAACCAAAATATGCATATTTGAGTTATCCCCATTTTTTTAGAAAAGAATGCTTCTAAGAAAAATATTTTACTAAGTCTATATTCTAAGATACCTGATAATACTTACACTATTACACTAAACAAACTGCCTTTTATGAACTATATACACTGATGAACACAATCTCAGATGCACTAACACTTTCCCAGAAGACAGAAAGCATTGCTGGAATCTATCACATATTGTTGCAAGTAATCTTTGAGAAGTGAGAAAAAACTCCCATTTTGGCATTGCTGCTTTTAGAGCATTTTCCAAGTACTTGTATAACCATCATCAGCAATCCAGAAATCTGCAAAAGATGCTGATATATTGCATTCATGGTATCAAAAAATAGAAAGATTGAGCACTGAATTTTTACATAAAATAGAGCTTGAGGTATTTATACAATCCTTTATAATGGAGATTAAATATTACCCATTGCATGTTGTCTGCAACTACTCAGGACTTGTTACGTGAAATAGCATTCCTGTATTGTTATTTGGAAGACCTACTGTTGCACAAGGTGTAAATAAGTCAGTAGAACTTTCATCAGCTGTCAGATTTGCGTATTAACAAAGTGCTGTCCAAGTTCAGTGCTAAAGACTAAAGCAATTGGGCTGCATCAAGGCTTAGAGAATGACCAAGCAGGTCCTGCAGAGAGCCCACAGCCTCCCCCCTCTCTGAACAGAGGCTGCCAGAGGGAGTGCAGGACAACTACACAAGCTGCAGCACAGACATCTTGAGTCAGATTCCTTCCCTCTGTTCTCCACAGTGACTCTTCCAGCAGTGAATTCAAAAATGGGTTTAGTCAGGAGGAAGGGTCATTTCTGGCCATGTTGACAAAGTACATTTTAGTCAAGAATGTCTGAGATGGATTAAACCAACAAAACACTGGATGGATTCACCCTGTTTCTTTAAATGGTCATATTAAATCCTGTATACATCAGTTATCCTTTGGGGTAAGAAAACCAAACCAACCTTACAAGATCAATACAATCCAGGGTGGGCACAAATGGGCTGGATCACTGCTGTTATGGTTTGAAATTCAGCAAGGCCTCACTTTTAAGCACTCAGGCTTTTCGCTTTTTTGATATCTGAATTGGGTGCACAGCAATTTTCAGTAACTTTTATTTCTTTTGTTCACTCCTGATCACTTTTGTTTTCAGAAGTAAAAGAGATTTTTGCTCATCTGACAATCATACTTTTTTGCCTTCAGTAGAGGGGCAAGCTGGACAAAAAGGACTGATTCCTAATTAATGCACAATTAATTGGTGGTTAACTGGGTAGTTTTTTTGACTGGTGTGTCAGAGAAAGGAATCAAATTCACTGGGGAAGTATCAGTAACACTCAACTAAACATAAAACATCTTCATTTCCTTTCAGGATAAAATGTGAAGTAGTCAACATGGCCTAAAAATCATGCACTATTTTACTTACCTATTTGTACTTTGACAAGATAAAGCATTTTCACATGGCCTTTGCAAAATGTCTTTCTAGTTTGTGTGAATATAACTAGTGTTGTATGATTAATTCCTTAGAAAACACATGCACTTGTGAAGGCTATGATAAACTGAACACATTTCCTACAGGGCATTTTTAAAACACTACTGCTTGCAAGACCATCAGTTTGACAGAGCCTGCTATAGAACAAAATAGGCCAAAACTAAAACTTGGCATGCCAGCACACTTTAATTCTGTATTTGTGAAATGACTTTTCAAACTTAGGAGCTCTTTTCACTACCTTTAAAGGAAAACCCACACATACACACAAAATTCTAACAATTCTAACACCATATTTGTTCTTTACCAACTAGCATATACCTTGTTTTAATGGTTTAAAGCAATTAAATTCCTCAAGACTGTGCATATCCAGGCATTACTGAGGAAATAAAGACACCCATCACTATTCTTCTTAAATTTTATTCCATAATAAAAAATAGAAGATGAAAGAAAGAGTGTTCAAGAATTAAAGCAATTATTGGTCAATGTAAGGAGCAGTAAACTAATTATCTAAATGATGACTAAGGACCTGGTTCATCAAAAGTACTTCTGGGTCCTCCATGGCATAGCTGCAAGGCTTCTACAGCACAAAAATCCAGATTATCTTTTGCTGAAGCAGGTCCTTTATTATCTAGAGAACACTTGATTTCATATTCTATTTATCCTTCTCTTTTTGTTCTTTCTCCTTCTTTTCACGTTCAGCTTTTGCTTCCTCCTCCTCATGTTGTTTTATCAATTGTTCCACCTCCTTTTGCTTCAGAACCCTTATTACTGTCTTTCCGTTCTCTCTTGTCAGTGTTGCAATTTCAACTGAAACACATGGAACAGACAGCAGCGTTTAGGCAGAGCAATCATCAGCAGGGCAAGGTTTGAGATTACAAGTGACAGTGAGGCAGAAGGCTCCAAAGCTCCGTGTGCCAGGCAGCCTGGCTGCAGGCATCACCCCCAGCTCCCTGCTGCAGCACAGCACAGCACAGCACAGCACAGCACAGCAGCAGGGCAGCTCCTCTCAGGGCTCTGCTCCCAGACACGCAGGCATTCCAATCCCCAAGCTGCAGCCTAGCCTCTGGAGCTGGCCAACACGGCCCAGCAGCCTGCACTAAGCTAGCTGAATGCCTCTCAGGCTAAGGCTGAGAACTGCTGCATCTTCTGAAAACACTTTCTTGTGACAACTAACACTCCAGTGAGCCACACCTGGAATATGTGCACTCAGCACTCCCTTTGTTTAAGCAGAAGGTGCCATCCTGTGTCGAGAACGCTCACCTTTCTCAGCAGAGAGCTTGCTGACATCCATGGTCTTGTTTAGAACCTTAATGGCCAATGCCAGGGCAGTCTTTAAGGTCATTTCCCCTTCTTTGTAGTCTTGCTTCAGCATTGACACAGCTGCCTGTAAATTTCACAGAAATTAAAACTTTGGGCAGTCAACCACACAGCCAGGGTGTGGGGTTTTGCCAGATAATACTAACACATGAGTTAACAGCAGCATTCCTACCATTACCTGTGAATCTCTCCTGCATTAATAATCAACAACTCAGCTTAATTAATACACTACAATTTACACCTTTTCACTTGTCTTTTTGAGAAGAAAAAACCAGAACTTACAGCACTATTATTCCCAATGCATGTGGCTTTCCACCCTCCATAATTTCCACTAGGATCACTTTGGTACAGCTGAAATCCGTAATGCTTATCCCAGCCAATATAGAGCAATGAAACACCAAAAGGACGTTTTCCTGTTGAAAAGAAGGCTATTAGCAACCTAAATTTAGTAACAAGATTGGTCACGAGTTACAATTATTTTCTTTGATTTCATTTTTCAATCTATTCCTGTGAACTAGGATTTAACACAGTTCTGCACTTCTGTTGCTTGAGATAAGCACGCCAGCATTTCCTTCTAAGTCATGGGGGGGAAGGCAGCAGAGGTTTATTCCATTTAACCTTTAAAGCAGTTCATTTGTGTCTCCACAAATTGTAATTTACTATCTCAGGACTTTAAATCAAAATGTAGTATTTCAAGTATGTAGCTTAGCTGTTAAAGCATTTAACTAAGCAATGTCAAAAGCCAGGTAGTTTAAAAGGTAATTCTCACTACATATATGTAAAACAATAAAACAACAGAATCATCAGTTCACATACTAAGGAACACTACTTACAATATCATTTTCTAACATGTTGCTTGAGCCACTGATACCCCTACACACAGCCTTGTTTTTCATTCATTGTGTCATTATGCTGGATGGGCCCAAAATGTTGAAAGGTTGCCTAAACAATTCTCAGCTGGTCTTTTGATGGCATTCATTAAATGCAAGAGCACCCAAGGCATTCTATGCAATGAGCCAGCATCTCAGCCATCAATTTCCCAAGCCATAAAAAGTAGAAGCCTCAGAAGCAAAAAACAGTAACCATGACTACCCATTCCCTCTTAAATTAGGCTATTTTTTTCCTGAGTAAAAGTTTTTCAGAGAATTCAGTAGAACTGTCCACAGACTTAGATCCTTCACATTATGTAAGAGAATTGTTCTTGAGACATTTAGTAACACAATGATTCATCACACTTCATTACCTCCAAACTGTGTATAAGCCTGCTTGATATCACACAGAGCTGTTACTAGTTGTTCACAAGGAATGGGCTCTTGATACTGTAACAAATACCTAATATCAAAGAGGAAAAAAAACAGTTTTCAAAACTTGTTTTGCTGATCATATCCTGCACAACATTTAAGAGGAAACAAGTTCCCAAGTTAAGAGTATCTGTGATCTAGCTGTTCTATTTCAGCCTATTTCTGATCTACTAAATGCATGTTCATTCTGATCTAATGCATAGAGAGCTGAATGTGGCAGCACAGGTGAGTAAAACCATGTTAGCTGTCAGCAGACCTACCTCTGTGCAATCAGCCTCAGCTCATTTGTTAGAACATTGGCATCTGAAGTTATTCCTGCAACGCTGCAGGCCATATCCCTGCAAGAAAAGCATACAAATTAACTGAATTCCTGTCAATCTCCAACCAACCAACCAACCAACCAACCAACCAACCAACCCAACCAACCAACCAACCAACTCACATCTTCATACAGAGGTTCAAGCAGAGCAGCTGCTGTTGGGCTTTTCTCATCAAAGCTACACAGCTGCCATACAAAATGGGTTCATCAGCTCCTACCTTCAGGGTGCACCAAAAATATCAGTAACCATTTGCTAAGAGCAGAGGTGGACAGCCAAAGTCAGCAAGTCAGTATGTCAGTTATACATACAGTTCTGAGAAGAGGGTTATGCCAAGGATGATCAAGTTCTGAGGGGATTTACAAGAGCCATTAGGCACATGTGTACAGGTGCCTCTCAGGAGGCCACCTGCCACAGCACACCTCAACACTGAAGGAGGCACACAGACGTGACAGGCCTGCAGTGGGAGCCGCTGGCTGACACGTGGCATCTGTGAAACTTCAAGGTCTTGGTAGGGCCCTAACAAAAATAAGCACTTCAATCCTTGATTGTTTTGTTGGATCTTAATTTAGTGTCTCTTTAGCTCAATCTGATATGCTACAAACCTTTTGCTACAAAAAAAAAAGATTTTGAAATTAGGAATTTTCCAAAAGATGGAAGGGCCGTTCTAGGTGACTACTCCACTGTGCTGTTACACTGCCTCCTTGAAAATCCAGTACTTCCTGCCATTCCAGGTGCTTTCAAGATCAACATGGAATGGGAGGCAGACAGGATAGAAAACTATGTATTCCTTTGCAGCTTTTGTCAAGGATGAAGCTCTACCTCCCTTGTAACAAAAAAGCATAATCCATACAACTCTTTGCTCTGACATCACAAATTTAACTTCCAGGAGCTAGAATGAAAATGGTAATAGACAGACATTTCATCTTTGCTATAACTGTGGCAAAGAAGCCTAAGGCACATTTTACCCAGTTACCTCAGACTTTTTGAGCCACCAAAGAAAAACAGATGTGGAAAAGGAGCTGAAATAGCAGGGTAATTTTTGTATGCACTCCTTATTCTGCCCTCCAATGGTATTTTGTAAAGCTGAGACTTCCCAGTTTTCTTAACTGCTACAGTACCATTATCTTGTATGGTGTAGTACCAACAAACAGGCTATTTCACCTAGAAAATTCTCATGGAGATACAAAAAAACCCAGCAATACTTCTACTTTAGAAGGGGAACTACTAAAGTGAACAACGACAGAATAGTCATACTTGTCTAAAACACCAAACAAAAAGATTATTAACACTTCAAATAAAATAAGACCAGGTTATGTGCTAATCAGCACTTTGCTGTTAATAACATCACAGGACATATAATCACCATTTCAACTTACTCATTAAGTTTGTATATTTTCTCTGAGAAAAACACTTCATCGAGAAGCTTGTGAATGTTGCGCCGCTCTGCTGCCAGCAGGACTCCATCGTTTGCTAGAATTCCCAGGCAAGTGCCTGCGTGGCCAATGGCCTCCATGGCATACTCAACCTGGTACAGGCGACCTGAGGAAGGATTGCAACTCCTGTCATCAAAAAATGACACTGAACAAGACCAACCAAGGTGACTGAAAGTTACAAGAATTTGACAAGTGCTCATTGTCCCATCTACTTCTTCAGTCTCTTACCAGTCAATTGTAAATTAATTGGCTGAAAAGGAGGAAGGAATCAAAGAAGGAAAATAAGGTAATACTGGACATGGCCACTGGAGAAAAAAAACTTTTCTATAAAAAAAAAAAAACAACCCACCTTTCTGTAAAAAAAAAACCCCTTCTATTAAAAAAACCAAAAAAATTAAAGAACTCTGTGCTGCAGTAGAATAACCCAAGACAAATTTTAAATAAACAAAGAAAATATTTTATACTGGATTTCTTGGGTTCTTCCCAACTAAGAAGTAAGAAAACGTGGCTTGTACATACTTGTTTCAGCATGTGCAAGAATAACAAGGAAAGGCGTGACTGCACCCGCAGGACATTATCCATTCTCAGGGGACAGTGACAAAATCTAACCATGCTCAAATAAGAGATAAATGGTTATTTCAAAAACATGGCACATGATACTATTCACTAATGGGACTCAGTCTCATTATTGCTTCAATCAGAATGAATTTGAAAGTGTCCACTTTGGACCCTTGCTGTCCATACAGAACTGGGTGTAGGCAAATATGATATCTGTAATTCATATTCAGAGAGAAACATGCTACTAACAACCCCCTTTGTGCAAGTGTTTTGATAGTTTTGAGAAGACAGAACAGTCAGAGTTGACTTGAAAGTGTCGGGTTAAAAAAATACCTTCCGGAGAAAATATGGTAGTTCTGGAGTCATATCTTCGAGACTGTAAAAGGAATAGCTCAGTAAGTATCACCAGTCTCTTGTCACCAACGCCATAAAGCCCCTATATAACAGACCCAGCCATTCGGTGACCTCGGGCTGGTCACTGGCGCCCACAGCCCGGCCCCTGCAGTGTGACCGCCGCCCCCGCCCGGGCCGTGACTCGGCAGCACCCGCGGCTCAGCAAAGCTCGGGGAAGGCGGCTCACTCACCATGGTGCTGGGGACGCGCCAGGGGCAGAGGGCAGCGCGCCGGCAGGAGAGCACGGGGCACGGGAACCGGCACCGGGCCTGCAAGAGAGCACAGGGCACGTGAACCGGGAACTGGCACCGAGCGCACCCAGCACGGCCCCGAGGGGGCGCTGCCACCCGCGCCCGCACTGCACAGTCATCCTCAGCGCGAGGGTGAACGCAGAACGCGAAGGCCGCACCGCCTCCCGCGCCGCACAGATATGCGTCCCGCGCCCCACCGCCCACCCGCCGCCCATCCTCACTCACGGCGGGCCGGAGGCAACCGCTGGGCCGGGCGGGGGGCGGCGAGGCCCAGCCGGCGGGCAAGAACCGGGCGCTGCGGCCGCGCCCGAACCTTCACCGCCGCGCCGGAAATGGCCGCCGCGCCTGCGCGGTGCCGCGTGCCAGCCTGGGGCGGGGCCTGCACCCTTTCCTGCCGCCGGGGGCGGTGCTGGCGCGTGCGGCCCGCAGTGTCACGTGCGGGTGGCCGGGCTCCGCCGAAAGGGGCGGGAAACGGCCCCGCCCGCCGTGCGAGGGCCGGTAACGGTCACACCGCACCCCGGCGTGAGGGCCGGTAATGGGCACAGCACAACCCTGCCGTGAGGGCCGGTAACGGTCACAGCACACCCCCGGCGTGAGGGCCGGTAACGGTCACACCGCACCCCGGCGTGAGGGCCGGTAATGGGCACAGCACAACCCTGCCGTGAGGGCCGGTAACGGTCACAGCACACCCCCGGCGTGAGGGCCGGTAACGGTCACACTGCACCCCTGCCGTGATGGCGGGAAAGAGCCCGGCTCCTGCCATGAGGGTGCAAAATGGTCACGTATACCCTCCCCCCGCTGTGAGGGCGGTAATGGCCAGGCCCCTGTACCCGCCGTGGGGGCGGTAATGGTTTTCTCTCCCGGGGTCCCGCCCTGCCCCCGGACGCGCCCCATCCAGCTCAGACAGCGCCGCCTTTATTGCTTTATTCAGTGCGGTGTCAGCCCCGGTACCG
Organism: Molothrus ater; assembly: GCF_012460135.2. Taxonomy (NCBI): domain Eukaryota; kingdom Metazoa; phylum Chordata; class Aves; order Passeriformes; family Icteridae; genus Molothrus; species Molothrus ater. Next base: position 4,790,176 of record NC_050490.2, read on the forward strand.
CAGCAGCCGCGGACCTACGGGGCAGGTGCGTGGTGCGTGTACACCTGGGCAGTCTCAAACCACTTCTTCTCCACAGCTTCCTGGCCCACCTCGAACATTGTCATTAAGTGTTTCCAGCCAGTTTTTGCCGTGATTGTGAGGTACTCCTTGTTCTCTGGGTACAGAAGAGCTGTGTGGGCAGCGATGACGAGGGACTGTGCAAACCTCCCACTCACCAGGAGAAAGAGGGCACCTCTCTCCTCAGCAGTGAGCGGCAGGATGCTCTCAAACCCTGCGAGAACATGTCCCCCAACACTCAGAGGGTCTGGGCTCTCAATCATCATGTACATGATGGCTATCGCAACCTCAAACACGTAATATCCATAACTCATGTCGCTGAAGTCCAGGATGCCAGACACTCTGTACTGGGGATTCTCCAGGGAAGCAGAACAGGAGTCTACTAGAATGTTGTGGTCATTAAGGTCTCCATGATTGATACCTAAACACAGAAGAAATAGAAACAGTATTTCATAATTATTAAACAGCTGAAACAGCTTTGGGAAGATGCATGTCAAACTAACACTCGGCTACAAAACCACACTAGTCCCCTGCAGCATCAAGTGCTGCCTGTCACACCTTTACTGCTTCCCATGAAGCTCTGCTGTGCTGCCAGATGACCGACAGCAGAGGACAAGAGGGAGCGTTAGGGGATGGTGCTCCAGGCTGCTGTGATCTGCAATGCACTGCGTGTTCACAAACTATAGAACATCATCATCAATATCAATGGCATTTGAATTCCAAATTTTGGATTAAGTACTTATTTGGGCCTTTATGAAAGGTAGCACTGTACTCCATATATATTTAGTCAGCTGATATAACAGCATGAAAATCATAAACTTAACTGGGAGGAAACTCATCAGAAAAATAAAGAACTGACCCTGACTGGACAGAACATTCCTCTTGGCTTACTGCTGTGTCCATGTCTAGGCTAGGGAAAAGAGATTTACTTTTTTTGCTGTTTTTGTTTTCCTTCTCTACAGAGCCATACTCCTGTATGAAATGTCTGTGTCTCAGTTCAACATAATTACAATGAGAATAAAATACTCACAGGCTCGGAAACTGCTTAGCTTGGGTATTACTTTGCCTTTGAACTGCTCAATAACTTGCTCCACCACTGCACGGTATTTGTTCTGGCCCAAGGCATAAATGTACTGATCTAGAAGAGGAACATTTGCCAGATTCCAAATGAACTGACCTCGATGCAGACTTTTTACTGATGGATGCTGGAATTTCTTTGGAAAAAGCACACAATAATATAGGCATAAGAAAAATTGCAGACTATATGATTAAAGGGCTTGATTCAAAGCCCCTATTAATTTTAACAGGTTTCTAAAAAGACTCACTGAAAAGTACCATGAGTTGGACTGTTGTTTTATATCAAGAATAACCTGAAGAATGATTAAAGCAAGCATCTTAATATCTACATACAGCCTGGATGGTTTCCCCCCATATTTTAGGTACAAAGGTTACCTAAAGTCATTTGTCATTTCAATAATGTAAAAACGCTGTTAACTGTCCATAGGGTGATGTAAGAGTAGCAACTTTGAGCCCCTGCCAAGGCCAGAGTCCCGCTCTGGCAGAGCTCAGCCTACACAGCTGGTGCTGCAGAAAGCTGTGGGAGCACCAGAGACACAAAACCTGCCAGCATGCTGGGAGCAGGCACACTCTGTGCTTTTAAACGTGGGACCTTTGGGGGACAAGCCTTAGGAACAGCTGGTGTGTGGAAAATCCGGAGCACAGCAGTTTATGGAGACACTGACCATGGCTTTATGCTTATGAAAATTTGCTTTTGTACATCCAGGCCTCACTACTTTAAACATACAAGGTCCTTAACCCCTCTCTCCCTAGCAAATGGAAGGGATGGTTTGGAAAGTGACATTCAAAGAGGAAAAGCATCTCTCCCACTACACACCCCATGCTTATCTTGGGCTCCTCAAATGCTTATTAAGGTGACCTCTGGGCCAGACTGCATCACTGCATAAGGGCAAATTAAAAAAAAACACAACTTCCCACAAGAGCTGGCTTCCTTTTAAGAAAAAGACTACAATAACTATGTTTGAAATTAAGGCTCTTAAAGGTCACTAAATGACAGTCAAAAGTTGATGGTGCATGAACAAGTACAGAACAAGACCAAGCCTAAACCACCTTGGTGGATGATAATCCATGTGTTAAGGGAATAAAGAGCCTTTTCTATCAGAGTTTCTTCTCATTAACTACTTCCTCCTTAGCAGGATCAGTCACAGCATATTTTGAGACTAACTTGTTTTAATCACATTTTAAGAGTGTGACCAGTGTGTCAGAAGGCAACAGTAAGTTATCTTTCACAATTGAAAATGCTCTTGTAATTTAAGAATGTGCTTAGTAGAACTGGCAATTCACATTTCATAACTGTCTGAAGCTGGTAGCCTGAACATGAGAAGGAAAGGTTAATGAAAGGTTAATAAGTAATATGAGGTCTTTCATGCATCAAACTCAGTACTGGCTGATTAATCAGCTTTATTATCCTGTGTAACTACAGAGTAAAGAACTTCGTTTGCATCAAGACTGAGTGGAAGTGGTGCAAATGAGAAGTGTCACAGATCTCTGCTGGCACTGTAGGGAGAGTACTAATGTGAAATGGTCATAGTGCTAATGAAGAGAAGTTAGCAAGTCAAAAGGAATTCAAAATAATAATCAGCCAGTTGAGCACTACACAAAAATCCTTTAAAACAAGCTTGGTGTTCTGTTCTTCTAATTTGAACACCCTAGGGTTCATTCTCCTTTATTTGCCAGGTTTGAAACATTAACAGGTGAGCTTTGCATATATAAAAAGAACTCTTTATCTCCCTATTCGTGGTACAAAAATGCATTGCAGAAGGATCACCAGTACCACGTCACTTGCCATGTACTGGGGGAAAGGCTTTAGCCAGCTTGGAGGCTGGCACCTGAGCCATGAGTCACTGACATCTGCAGTCACCAACTTGCATTTTGCAGGTCTGAAAGCTGGCAGCAAGCACGTGAGCAAATGCTGCAGAGACATGGATTGAGAGAGAAGTGTGAGGCTAGAGCATGAGAACTCACCTCTGAGAGCACTTTATCCACGCTGGCAGCAAGCCTCCCAATCTCATACAGAATCTGAGCATTGGTAGTGATTTTTGCTACTGGTGTACCTGGCAGGTAAGTCAGCAGTCTGACCATGAACTTCTTGCTCCCAAGTCCAGTACCTGACAAGGAGAGATGCAGTCAGTCACTCTGCTGTGTCCTGAGTAACAGTTAATGCAAGAGGCAAAAAAGGTCTATCCCAGTGTAGAAGTTGTCAGATGTAGCTTATAAAAATGCAAAGATTTGATTTACCAGAATGTTGTGTAATAATGTACAAACCTTAACACACTTTAAAAAAATCTATGCTGAGAAAAACTCAGCACCAAGCAGGGTTGCTCCAGTGCCCGCACACACCCACATAAAGTTTTGCAGCAGAACAGGCCTCAGGAATCCCAAATGTTGTTCAGAAGTTACAGTGACAGTAAAAGCTAAATGCCAACACAATTTTTCTTCCAAGCACTATTAAAGCAACTTATTCTGGCTTCAGAGATGGGCTAGAACTGTATTTTACACCTCTCTGAAGGCAAATAATTTCAAGCAGCATGTAGTCAATGAGGCATTTTTAACTTTTCCTGTGTGCGGACACGTCAGATAAACGTTTTCTCCAATTCCTTAAGCTGAAGTGTTTTCCCAGTTAATTATTACTCTCTCTGAGTTACTTTGCTTCTGGTATTTTAACTTTGGACTATTATGGCTGGAATACAGGTCACCTGATGCATATCCCTAGTATTCAAACACAAGCCCAGAGTTCCCTCTAGCATACATACAGTCTGCCACATGGCGAGCTAAGGGTGAGAGCGGGGCAGGACAGGTGCCCACAGTGGCTCACCTCCCGATTCCAGAGACATTATGTTACCATCTTTTGTCAGATAAGGAGTAGCTGAAGGGAAGCCTTCAGCACTGAGAAACATCATGGCCTGGGTCTGCACTTCAATGAGGTCAGGCTCCTGGCTGTCTTCTGAATTGGTGATTTTGAGGACATACTCATCAGCACCTTCAGCTGAGACACGCACATGGAAGTTCTGATCATCATAGCTGGGGAGTGACCTGATCCAAGATACCTTCAATCCAAACACCCTGTCAACCAATTCAGCTGCCTCTCTCTCATCAAAAGTGGGTTTGGTCAAGGTCTGGGGTTGACAGTCATTTCCAGAAGACATTGTGTCTCTAGGAGAAAAAGAAAAGCTGGATGATCTGATCTGTATTCTGACACCAGAAGCAGTAATTACTGCAACAAAATGCATTCAGCTACTGGAGAAGACTTTCCTTCATTTATTAAACAAGCAAAGAAAACCAACCCCCTGTGCCAGCTCAGGTTTCTGACATCATAGCTTATCAAATACTTAGGCTGCAACCCCTCCACAGAAAGACTGCTAGAGAGATGCACTCAATCTGTTCTGAAGAGCAGACATAAAGGAAAGCTTTTATTCTCATTTCTAGCAGCAGCCTAACCTGGTATTGTTGATAGGTAGGAATGTCTCCCTCAGGAGCAGAGTTGCTGAATCTCTGATCAGAGGGTCTTCAATTTGTGCCTGCAAAAGGCAAGAATTAATTTAGTAAATCATAACGTTAAAGCAGATTAAATCTTTCTGCTTGGTCACGGCCTTCCAAATTCCAGTGGTAAGAAAGGCAGCACAAACCTGCAGACGCTCGCTCGTCTCTCGCCTGCCCAGCTGCAGGAATCTCGAGCCTCCCCAGACGAGCGCAACCCTTGGACTCGTTGGGAGCCGCGCCAACCTTTGCCCAGCCCGGGGAGGCCGAGGAGCTGCAGAAGCCGCCGTCAGCAGCTGGGGGCCCGGCCCCTGCCTGCCCCGCTGGCTCCGGAGCGCCCCGGGCTCCGCGGAACGCGGGGCTGCGCCCGCTCCGAGCGCGCCCGGGGCTCCCGCGCTGCGCCCGGGGCCGGCGGCGCCTCCCGGCCGCGAGCAGCGGCGCCGGAGCGCTGCCCCAGGCCGTGGGCTTTGTTTGCCCGCGGCACGAGAGGGGAGGAAAGCTACGACTTCCTGTCACAAAGGCGAAACACTTAAAAAACCCTGCGCCCGCAGCGGGCAGGAGGGAAGACGTCCGTTTTATTCTTTTCTTTAAACCCTTTTATCATCACACCACATCTAAATCTCTGCCAAATGCTTAGACTGAAGACCACGTATAAATATATATAACAAACCTGAGGCATCTTGCTCAGGATGTTCTTTAGGCTGTCCCAGAGAAAGCTTTTACTGGAACAATAGGTCTAGTCCTAGAAAATTTGACCCTTAATGAAAATAATGACAAACCTTAAGATTAATATAGAAATATCTTCTGAAACTCCTAATGAAAAAAAGGTAATCTGCTGTAGTTGATGTCCTGCTATGACAGAATTAGGAACCTGAAGAAAAGGGAATTTAGGAAAGACATGCTGAAGACACCCAACAAACCCCCTCTCCCCAAAACCCAAACAACAACACCGAAAGCATCTTAAGTAAATCAGTTAAAAATCCTCTATCACAAAATTTCAGTATTGTTTGTAACATTAGGGACACAAAATTGAAAACATTATCTTCATCCAATGCTTATTTTAATCAAATATGGAATTTAGAAAACAAAACTATTTCCCCAAGAAACAATTTTTTTTTCTCTCCAATTTCAGAACAGATGTTAATAAAAGTAATTGACCAACCTTTCTCACTAGAAATCACAAAATTAAGGGGTTTTTCCCACAAAGAATAGAGCTCTGTAAAATATTTAGGGTTCCCTCTCCTGAATTCTGAGGCCCTGAAGCTTTAGCTCATTGGAAAGCATTCTTGCTGTGTTTAACATAGCTGGTTACAGAAATGCACTCCTGAGCTCTGCAAACAAGATTACAATGCACTTTGCAGAGCTGTACTCCTTACTCTTGCTTCAGTTGCCAGATTGAACTGCAAAAGCAAAGACCCATAAACTTCTGTGCTTCTCCTGCCTGCCTGGTACTCTGGGGGAAGCTCACTGTGGCTGTGAGGCAAGGCAGAGCTTGAAGGTTGTACTTTGGCCTGTCTTATTATCTGAAGAAAGATAGACTTGAATAACTTAGCATCCACGCATTGAATTCCAGTCTAATGCCTGTGCTGAGAGTGAGGGCTGAAGTAGGTTAGTGATAGACATCCCCAAATCACTTCTGAGGATCTTATCAGAGTTGTAACCTTGGCCAACAGCTTGCTTTAATGCAAGATTTCATCTAGATTCTAAATGAGACATTTTTCAGAAGGGAAAGAAAAAGTTGCTGTCTTACATAGCAAGAATTCTATTATCATTATAGTGCAAGGATTCCATATCACTAGAGTTTCTTACCTCCTCAGCGTCTCCCACAGGCAGCTCCTCTAAGCACTGACTGCTCCTGGTCCTTGCAGCAGCCATCTGACTCCAGAGCCCCCCAATCCACTCTTTTATACCACTGTTCTTATTGGCTACAGGTGTGGCCTGTTAACATCAGGCCTGCTCCTAACCTTTGGAAATTATATCAGCTGCAACTCTTTAGGGGATGAGATTACATTCTATACCATCTTCATTTACCCATACTGTATCCCCCTACAAAAAGTTATTAAAAAAGCATTTGATATAACATCCAGAGTGGTGTCTGGAGCACAGCTAAGCCAGAGAACATCCTTCTACACCAGCTAAGCATGCTTTGTGCTTTGTGAGCCCAAGCTCACTCCTAACAAGTAAATGGAACATGCATCATGATCTAATACACAATATTATCCCTTCTTTATTCACCCTGCCCCTTCACACACAGGACCCTTTTAAGAGTATTCCTTACTATCTATTGAAAATAGACAGTAACATACAAGAACTGTCATACAATTTTCTTTATTAAAAATAATTTACAACATTGGTAACATTGTATGCACAATTTTCATCAATTGAACTTAAGATATATCTATGCAATACTTTGAACTTAAAACAGACTGTTCTGTTGGCTTTAAACAGCAGACAATGATTTGCAGTTGCTTAAATAGGATTAATATACATAGCTTCTTGTCCTTATACTTAGTTGTAAAATGTATAAACATCAACACTATCCCAAAGCTTTGTAGTTTGGGATGGGGAGGAAGAGGGAAGCAAGAAGAGAAAACATTTACAAAAATTTCAGCAAGATTCTCCCCCAAGTCCAAATGGAGGGAGGTCTAGGTTAAATACATCTAACACACCGAGTCACTTCTCAAACAGGTACACATCCTCCTACACTTCAGGATACTAAAGAGAGGTCTAAGTGAACGTTTGGTGTGTGAGCACAGCAATGCTCACTGTCCCAGGCCCTGCCCCTGCCAGAGGGCTCCTGCCCACCTATGGCCCTCAGGGTCCCAGCAGTGTCCAGAGTTAAATGTTTCCTTGGCTGCTGGCCTCCTGAGCTGCACTCTGCACAGAGGACAGGGAGCAGGGCTGTTCCCAGGGCTCACAGCAGATGGTGCATGGGCAGAGCTGTCCCACAGGGCACCCCCACCCCACAGGGAACGGGCCCAAGGGAAGGAGCCAGCCTGCACACCCTGGAGATGCCAGACTTGGCCTTGTGGAGAGCTGCACCTGCTGCAGCAATAATAGGAGCCTCCAGCTGAGCAGCCCCTGTGCCCAGGCACAGCTCAGAACTTCTCTCTCGTGGACTACAAGACATTAGTGCAGCAGAATCAAAGCAGCTGCTAAGGTAATGAAGGCCCCTGTTTCTCTAAAAAGAACTGACTTGCTTTACTGATGACAACTTGCAGGTAAGTCACATACCCTGAAATTGTACTCCACCTCTTCAATCTGCCTTGACATGGCTTGGATTCCTGGCTCCTGAAGCATGGAGAAAGGGCAGGGGGCTGTGTTTCCTTCAAGCATTAGTAAATAGGCATGGAGTTGCAGTTGTATTATCTGCATGAGGCACCATTATGTACCAGCACTAAATTTCCATTTTCTCCCCAGTAACATTTCCTTGAATTAAATCAAGAATATACCTTTGAGCTGGGATAAAATAGTATTAGACACTGTAGTACAAGAAGTAGGATCTGCCCAGTCACTCTGGATAGAATAATGGAAGTGTACCACAGAATAGGAATCATTCAGCATTCAGTTGAATGTAATATTCATTGATTTATCCCCCCTTAGGAGTGGTAGGAGTCACCAGAATGGTTTTCATCTTACCTAAAAGAAAATCACATAAAACTAGTGAAATATAAAAACAGATTATACAGAACTTCAAACTTTAGTGAACTTTGTCTAACAAAACAGAAAAATAAATATCAAATTTATGTCAATCAAATTAGTTTGGCTTTTGAACTGTCAAAAAATTAATACACTGTATTGATATAATTATGCAAGAGGTTTGGGATACTTTGGGTTCGGGGCTTTTTTAAAAGAATGTCAAACATACTATTTAAAGATTTGAACAGTTCATCTGTTAGTTCACAAGTCAACTATTTCAGTATCTGGTTATAAATTAAAAGTACACGTAAATAAAGCTAATATAGTCCTCTTGAATGTTTTGATATTTAAGACAACATTTATCAACAACAAAAATCCTTAAAGCAAAATCTTGACAATTTATAGGCAAGTATTGCAGTTTTGTTCTCCAGCAGACATTAAACTCTACACAAACTGTAAGTGGAGTTATGAAGCTTTTCAAGACAGGAGCACAGGAAGAGCCTGCTGGAGCTGCACTCACTTGCACAGCTCAGACAGGACCAAAGGTCTGTGAAGTGGGAGCACAAGCCATGCTGCAGCTCCTGCCAATATGGGCTATGAACAGGGGCTGACAATTCCAGCCACAGCTACTGCAGTGCCATGAGAGCCAGGTTTGTTCAGTTTCTCCTCCTCAGAAGGGGATGCTCTCTAAGAGCTGGGAGCTGCCAGCACGGGAGAAAGCACTCCAAGGCAGCGTGGCCATCTTGAACGTCTGACACGTGTAATGTATTAGACAGGTTGGATTTAAAGCAGAGGAATTTAAACAGCCCTAGCAAATGTTTTAAAAGGCTTTAAAGGTTAAAACATTACAAGGAGGTACTTTCTCTGATGATATTGCAGAGAGCACAATAAAAACAGATGTCACAAATGACAAGTGCGTCCCTTGAAGGAGATGTGACAAACTTCAATTGAAGGGCATGAAGAAACATGGCTTAACCTGCATGAATGAAACAACTGGGAGATTTGTTTTTAAATGCAGAAATATTTCCCATATTTCTAAGCACACAGAATTTCACATATTTCATAGTTTGAGCAGTTTAAATCTGGATCCAGAGGAAATATAATCCCATAAAGGTAAGGAAGTCAACATCTGAGATACAGGATACCATGGGCCTCATGTGGACTGCTTTTTGTTCAGCCCATAACCTCAAGAAACTGAAAACTCAGTATCTTTTTTAAGCTCTGGTTGAGGAAAGTAAAAAATCTGTTTGGTCTTTAAAATTCCATGCCATCTGCTACTCTTAAACCAACAAACAGCAGTACACAGATTTACAGGTGCAAAAAATGAGTGGAAACAACTGCAGAAAATCTTCTTACATAATAATCTTCAGCACAATCAGTTTCAATTTCGCATAGTTTATTTACAAAATGGTCTGATAAAACATCCCCTCCATACTTACAGCTCTCTTGTCACAATACACATGTTGATTTTAGCAATGTTTAATAGCACCATTAGAATATTATTTAAAATCAGAAAGGATCTCGTTGCAGTTACAATGATTCACAATCTTTTACATCCATGGACGAAGTAACTTTGAGCACACTAGGACTGTTTGCAGTTCCACAGTACAGATTCCTGGGTTCACACAAGGCATTTGCTGAGTTACCAGTTATGTAGGGTACCCAGAGAGTCAGTAGCTACTATAAGAATCTTCGAGCCACAAAGTTTAGACTTCCACCATTCTTGTATAAAGTTATCTCCATATTGTTTTCAAACAAGGCAATCACGCTGAATACTTTTCCAGTGCTTGTCTTCAAAACAAAAGCAAAAAAGAGAAACCAATTAAGCTTTGCTTTCACTTCCCCTTGCTTATTTCTCAGTCAACATTCTAACCCCAAGTTTTGTTGAACACAAGCGAATTCAGCCCTCTGATGTGCCCCAAGCCTGCAGAGATGGAAGGCAGGCTTGCTGTGGTGCAGCTGGGAGCATGGCACAAATTGTGTGATGGGCTTGTTTACAGAGCATGGAGAGCTGAAGCCTCTCTCAAATCATCACACTTATGAGAGACAAACTCAATTCTACCCTAAGACCAAGCCCATGAGGGGCAAAATACCACTCAGAATGATCAAGAATATCAGGCTGCATACAAAGTTGTGTACAAAGAACACGTGTATATCTGCTCTGGGAAACTCCAACAGCCATGACAAACTTCAGGCAGGACTATAAGCTTACCTTCCAAGAGAATTAAGTTCTGTCTTTTCTTGCTTTGCTTTCTATCATCAGAATTAAGGTTTTTTTCTCTGCATCAGAACATTCAACAGAGACATTTAAAATATTGCAAAGATACCTTAATATCCAACGTCATTCTGGGCAACAAGTCTGGAGGGAACAATATAGAAAATTGCTCTCTGCCAGTGAGTCCCAGAGTACTTGGATTTTCCCCAGGACGAAACTGAAGTGGAGCAATGCCAATTCCAATCAGCTGACTCCTGTGAACCTTCTCATAGCTCTCAGCTAGGACAGCTTTAACACCCTGCAAAGAGACAAGCAGAGTGAAACACAGCAGGAACCTTCAAACACAGATTATGTCCAACATGTCACAATTCAAGCTCAAGAGAAGAGAGAGTGCTTTGCACAGAGTCCTTTAAGTACCTTGGTAACATCATTTAGTAGTTTCCCAGCTAGATGGAAGCAAACAAGCCAGAGCAGGCCCATGCAGTGTGAAATGGAGTTTGTTACAGACAGTGACCATGCTGGGGTTAACAGGACATGAATCAATGGCTGACTTGGAATATATTCTCATTATTAGTGGAAATCCTCCAACAATGAGATACTGAACACCCCACGGAGACCAAACAGAGGTCAGCATAGACAAATGCCTGATTTGTCTCAAAGTCTGGTATGCAAGACAGTAAATGACATAATGAGGAAATTCTGACCTATCCTGACTAGTGATTCTCTCCCATGAAGATTCTAACAAAGAGATCATACAATGTGTTTTTAGGAATTTCCAGAAAAAACAAAACCACCCCCAAACCCAAACAAACCAGCAGTACCAGTAGAAAAGGCCCTTTTGCAGCCCAGTCTCTTGAGCTACCCAGTCCATACTTCTTTCCTGCTAGAATAATGACAGGAATGCCTTCCTTCTGGTACAGCTCTGCTGCTTCAAACACATCTAGCTGTGGAATGATAAAATGACACATTTTGAGTGAGTTCTAAACCTGCACTCCCCATTCCAGACTAGTTGTGCACACAAATATATTCCTACCGTTTGTCCTGATGGGAAGTGAATTGTTTTAGGAGCTGGTTTTCCTATGAACTTATTCAGAAGCTTGATATTTGCAAAGGTACCTCTTGTCATCACAGCATCATTACCTCTTCGAGCCCCATAAGAGTTGAATTCACGAGGTGTGAGTCTGAAATAAAAAGAAAATTGAAAGAAATCAGTTAAAGATGAACTGATTTAAAATGATATTATGATTTTTTTCTAATAATTATTGCAACATATCGAAGTCTTCAGTGGTAGATATAAAGAACTGGGCCTCCAACAAATGTAATTATCATAAATCATGAATGATGTGCAAATCACTGCTAGGTTATTCACGAGGAAAGCCGCAATTTGAAATTAATTTTCTACAATTTTTTATGAAGTGCTGCAAGCAGTGTGGTACTTACAGAAGAATTATGGGGAGACTGCTCTAGGAAACAACGCACCTTACTAATCCTCCAACCATTACCAGCATATTTATTAAGTATTTTGCTTTTCCACATGCAGCCTCCCCTTTCTGCAGACAGGCCTTTCTAGAGAAGGGGGCAATGCTGGTCAATTATTCAGCAGGGCTCACCCTTTGCTGGTCAGGTACTTGGCAGCAGCACTGCTCCTGGCAATGCTCCCAGCAGGGGAAATGTGATCCGTGGTGACAGAGTCCCCCAGGAACAGCAGCACGTGCGCGTTCTCAACCGCCCGGGGGGGAGCTGCTTCTTTGGCCTGGCAGGGTGGGAGGGAACAACAACAGAAGGGAACCAAAGGAACATTCAACAGTTTCTTCAGGAACTAGAGACATAAAACATATCTGCAGTATAGGAAGGCCCCTGGATGGACAGGCCCCACTCATTCCAGAGACACAAATATTTAAAAGACTGAGAAATATGAGCAATAATTAAATTTGTTAGTTTAACATTGAAGCTTTGCTGTAATAGCTATTCCTTTACTTAAATGCAATGCATATAATCTAGTAGATAGATCCACTCAACTTACAAGTTTATCAAAAAAGGAAGGACATCTAATATAAGTAGATTTTAAATCCCAGGGAAATAAAGTCGACTCTGGTGCTTCCAGTAAATTCCATCGTTTGTTTCCTTTCTACAAGAAAGAAAATTAATAAAGAACAGAAGTTAGTTTATTGTATTTTTACAGTCAAAAACTAAAGACATACTGGTGATTTTATTAATTACTATTATTAAGTAAATAATTTTCTATTACGTATTACAGGTTACATCACTGGGTATTACTTAGGAATTGCTTTTAAATACAAGTACCCATTTCAGTTAAGTCCTCCATTACTCTAGCAAATAAATGGCAAACCAACCACATGCAACTGCAAGATCTTAAAGCTACAATGAAATGCAACATTTAAATTATGTAGAACAGACCACTCTTACCTCCATCTTTTCTTTCAATTCCTTAAACATGGATGATATCACACGCTCTTCCTCCACTGTGTGAAGTTCTTGTCTTGTGGGCCAAATATCTCGTAAGTAAATACTTTTGCCATTAAAGCCAGTGCCTGAGTAAGATTTTAAACACAACAGTAGTTTGGAAGAATGAACTATTAGACTTGAGACTTGTGTTAGAATATAGATGTGTATATATTCAGGCCTGCAGAGATGGTACCAGATAGGCAAAGAATTTGATCAGTTAAGTGAATGCTTTGCTTTAGCCACGAGCAAACCAAATATGGCTGCGCTTTCTCTTCAATTGTATTGGCTCTGGGTGCTGGAGTCATGTGCAGAAATCTGTGCCCATGTGCAGCAGCTGCAGAAGCAGAAGCTGTAGGAGAACACTCACCCAAGGGCTCCGTGTCAAAGTCTATGTGCACAGTGCCCGCGATGGCGTAGGCCACGACCAGCGGAGGGGACGCCAGGTAGTTGGCACGGACACAGTCACACAAGCGGCCCTCAAAGTTCTTGGTGCCAGACAACACCCCACAGGCAATGAGATCTCCCTGAAAGGCAGACCCACACATACTGCTCCAGAGCTTGGAGTACTTCAACAGCTTATGCTATTTCTATTGACTAAGTCAGATGTGCTTTTAGCATTGCACTTCAAATATTTACTCCAACGCAACAACTGAAAGGCATTTTGCTCTCTCTCACTACCCTTCTTTCTCATTTTCTTTTTTAACCCTCTGATGTGCTCTCCTGTCACTTCATTCAATTCCTCTCCTGCCGTTTATTTATTTTTCTTCTGCTTCAGAAGAGAAAAAGCTGTAGCTGTTTAGAAAGTGCTGGTTAAAATTATTCAAGCAAATGGCTCTTTAAAACCCTCCACTTATGGTACAAAATCTACACATTGCATCCTCTGCAAGATTAGATGGTATGAATTTATCTTGTAATTTATAACTGTATTTTAGAAATACCACTTCTTACATTTATTTTACACAGCAATGAATTGGCATGATCTCCCTCTAACAAGCAAATACACCAACAATATCATGTTAAGCCCAAAGCAAAAATGAAGTGTACTTTGCCTGGATTACTGTATTTCTTGATTGCTTAACTGGGTGAGAAATATATTTCTGTGTTCAACAAGCCAGCCAGAACTTTACCTGTTTTATTGCATTCCTGATGGCTTCTGGCAAAGGGGCCGTGTTCCCAACACAGGTGGAACACCCATAACCAACAACCTCAAACCTGCATGGGAAAAACCAATCAAGTCACACATGGTCATGGGGAACCCATTAACATAACTGCTTTTTCTTTTATTAACAATCTCCAAAAATTTTTTTGTCCCTTGATAATTAAGATTTTTTAGAAAATGAACAACAGGCACTACATGTCACTGATGCAAACCACAGCTGGGCACTGTTACAGAATATTGAAAATATTCTGTCACTGCTACAGAGTAACCAAAATCATTAACTAAACAACCCCTGACAGCAGCAATGATAAGAAGACAAATACAGACTGTCCTGACAAATTTGCATCCAGCTTCCACTTTTAAAATACAGCATCAAGTACATCCTGTCCTGTAAGTCACTTAAAATGAAGTAATTTGTGACTGGAAAAACAGCTCTGATGTATTACAGCTACATATCATAAATTTTGAAGTGGGAATACAATGAAGCAGAATAATTTTAAGTCAGCAAGGAAGCAAAAGAGCAATCTCTGAAGCTAGGAATTAGCCAGCCCCAAATGAACAGCAATCCTATTTATCAGCCCATCCAAGCCCTGCATGCAGCCTGCCCAGACTCACCCAAGCTTGCTGAGGTATGGCAATACTCCACTGGAACTGAGGTAATGTGTGACCATGCCACTGCCAGGTGATAAACTTGTTCTGATGTAGGGCTTCACCACGAGGCCAGCCTCAACAGCTTTTTTGGCCAGCAGTCCTACCAAACAAAAAGGAAAAAAGGACACAGATTATGATTTTTATATCCCTTCATAGGACACCTGTATGGTTCTACCTTAGTTAAATTAAGCATAAAAACCCCCAGAGGATTAGACAACTTTCAGTTTATTAAACTATTCAAGCACTCACTGGCCTGAATAAATGCATAACAATACCATGATTTTATTCCCATTCCTGGCAGGTAGACACCCATTTTACTTTCTCTAAGACAAATCTCTTTACCATGTTCTAGCTCACAGTGCCAATCCATTCAGCCTCCCTGACAGGCCACACAGCCCTAAGGGGAAGCTCACCTTGGCCACAGAGGATCTTAAAAAGAGGAGAGCAAGGTCTGACAGATGAGCTGTTCCAGCAAAACCATCTGCAGCTTGTGAAGGTGTGGCAGATACCCCCAAGCAATGACAGAAGAACTGCTCAGCAATCCAGAGTTTCTGTGCTGGCTGGGGATGACAGCTCATGATCCAGGACAGGCTTGAAGCTAAAGCCCACCTCCTGCATCAGCTATGGCACTGTGCACTGACAGGAGCCCTAGAACTGGTCACTTGCTGTCTTACTACCAAGTGTAAAGATTTTATAATTGCTCTCCTTAATACTGCTTTAGGGGACAAACTTAGATTGTATTATGGAAAAGCAACTTTCCCTACATAACCTAGCCACGAACTACAAGCTAAGGCTACAAGTCTGCAGTTTCAAACCTGTAAAGAGAGCCTACAAAAGTGAAGGTGAGGGCTGTGAAGCATGGGAGCACCATTAAGATGCTGAGCTGTCTGGTCCCAACATACCTGCAGCAAGCATGACAGATGGATTGCAATTGTTTGTACAGCTGATGACTGCAGCAATGACAACGCAGCCGTGGGACAGCTTGTATTCATTTCCTTCATACTGAACAGGCACAATGTCATTCTGCTTCTCAGCTGCAATCTGAAACCCTTTAACACCAGACTGGATGACAAAAATTCAAGTTAGCAGTTGTTACAGTACAAAAAGGATGACATTACAGCAAGACCAAGTGAACACTGGTTTTGAAATAATACTCAGCTGTGCCACTAGGAACTCCTACATGATTTTAAAAGCAGCTCTCAGTTCATGTCCCTCTGCCTGTACAAGGGTCTCAGCCTTTTTCCCTCACAACTGCTTTAACTTTGCAACAGTTGTGAACAAAGGTCAGTCTGTGTGTGGCTGTTCCACAGCTCACTTCCTTGCATATATGGCAGAACATCTCCTTAGGAATACATGTCTAATCTACACAATACTTGTTCATGAATTAGAAGCATGTCCAAGATTTTAATTGTAAGAGGGTGGTAACTAAACCAGAGAAGGTCCATTAGCATTTTCCACACTCACCTGAGTGCTCTTCAGCACTCAAACACCCTCCAGAGTCCCCTTTCAACCTCACCCTTTCTCTTCCACCATCAGCTATGATCTCCCTCCAGCACAACTGAGCCACAGGACCACAGGCCTCATTAGAAGCTGTTCTATACTGCTGTAAGTCTTGAACATTAATGAGAAATGAAATGAAAATGAAGGTACATTCCTTTATTAGCTGCACTCTTCAGATACCCATGGATATCCCTAACCAAAACCAGTACCTTCAGAGTAAAAACATTCACTCTGTGAAGACAAATTAAGCTGTAAGGAAAAATCATTTGCTAATGTAAGAACTCAGAACACGCAGCTACAAATCTTGGCAGTCTTCTTGCATCTCCTTTAAGGAGTGATGAGTCTTCCTAGGATAAAGTCTATTTCAGAAATTAAGTAATATAAAACTGTTTAAAAAACACCCTGAAAAGTGAAAATGTTTGCTAAGCTCACACTATGGACTACCTAAAGTTCCTTCTCCCTAGCAATCCAAACTGTGAAATTAAGGACTTTGGGAAGCTCACGTTCCTGCCAAACACACCTATGATTTACTCTTGGGATGCCTGTCAAGCAAGACCAGAACACCCTGGATAAGCAGTTGTGTAGCAATAAGGAGGGCTCAGTAGGTACACAAGGAATAGGTAACACAATATTTATTCATGTGAATGATAGGAAATACCTTTTGAAGCAAGCATCAGCAATACAAACCTTTTCATTTAAGCAGGCTTGGAAGTCACTTTTCATGTTATTAACAGCCACTCTATCTTGGGATCTCTTGGGGCCACTGACATATGGAATTATAGAACTTAGACTAACTTGCACTACCTAAAGAAACCAAGAAACACAAAGTGCAGGCATTACCAACCCCAGCCCAGCAGTGCATGGAATATATTCCCAAGACACCCAGGAACTCTTGCTCCAAATTTGAATGCTCTCAGACATCTAGAACTCTGGGATTCCATTTTCAACACCACTCACTCAAGAGCCCATTCCTCTTATTCCAAATATTTTAACATTATCCATAACTTTTCTACCATTCACAGTCCTTGGGATGACTGGAATTCAGTATCTGTACTGACATAATGTTACCATGCAATGTTCCCTTCTTATCCCCACCCCCTCTATGTTTTACAAACTCTGCTTTCTCAAAACTCTGAGTTAATAAAACAACTTTGCTGAAAGCAATGAAAGTTACAGTGGGAGATAAGACTGTGAAATCATCAGTAGTTATTTATGAGAATCAAACAATGTCTTTCAAGCATACCTGGGAATACTCAGGCTCTCTGGAAGAACTCTCATCATTTCTAAATAACTTCACAGCTTTAAGATATGCTTCAGTGACTTCAAGCTTGGCCTTATCAAAACCTAAGGAAGGTCATGTCAAACATGAGAGAAGTCACATTAAAGACATAAATAAAATAAATCACACAACTTACAGATACTCAGATTGTTTTAAGTGTAATATTCAAAGTACTTTTTTTTTCAAGTACACCACTTCCATATCCCAACTTCTATTCAAGAATGACACACAAATTAAAACATTTATAAATCATTACATTTTTTCCTAAATTATCTTGTCTTCTTATGTCAAGGAATAAAATAAGCTATTCCAACTCTAGCAGTGGTAACTTACTAAATTGACAGTTGTGTCCCTGAAGTCCATAAGGCTTTTCTGTGTTAGGGCTTCCTTGTCTAGTACAGACCCTGTGCTTAGCTGACAATAGGCAGTACTGCTGGCTACTCTTCCAAACCCATTCATCTGCTCTGCACTGATCAGACAAAAACATTTGCTATTGAAAGCATTTAACTCTTATTTGAAACTGACAGGTTTCATCTCAGAAAGTCTCACTCATGAATGAGCTTTTTTTGGCATCTGTGGTTTCCTGTTTGCAGTAGCTTGATAAGGAACTGACATCCTCCTTGCTGAGCTTGAGATGCCAGTGCAATCATGCACTTCAAAGGGAAACATAAACCACTGGGAAAAATCAGAGATGTGTTCAGATTTGTTCTGCAGTTTCACTTATTTCTAGTTTTGATTTTGTAGGGAATCTCCAGGTGGTTATGGGACTCATTTCAAATCAAGAAGAGTTATATTCCATACATATTTCAAAATAAGTGAGAACTTCCTTAGTATATTTATAGGCTTACATATGCTTCCAAAAACCAGGACTCTGGATGCTGAAAAGCAGTATCATGTTGGTAAATCAGGCATTAGACTGGACACAAACCTCAAGCACAATTCTAATTACATGTTAAATCCACATCAGAACTCTGCAGAAAAGCACCACGTAAGAATTAAGGAGCTTTAAGCAAAAACTCAATAGTTCTTGCACTGGGTTTTTCTGCAGAGTAAAAACATACATACTGAAAATCACAATTACAACAAATCCTTGCTTTAGTTTAACATTTACCTGCATGCTTTAAGTGCTTCAATGTCACATTATCAACAGGGAAAAAACTCAGAATAGCACCATATTCAGGACACATATTTGCTATTGTGGTTCGGTCTGCTACGGACAGTTGGGAAACACCACTCCCAAAAAACTCAACAAACTTTCCAGCGACATCAGCTTGTCTAAGATGCTGTAGGAAAGAACACACAATACTTGGTATATGAAGATGTACAGTGCAAGCTGCGTTTGTCACAATTCACAAGTCACAAGCATTTGAAACCCTGATGCCTATGTTTGAAAAAATAAATAGTATGAATTATTTTTAGTTAAAGAGGGTCTATAAGGAAATCACTATAGAGGGGAAAGAAAAAAAACCCCACTTCAGAGGACTAGCAAATAGAAATAGTTAGAGATTATTTGTATCTTTCTGCACTGCCACAATTAAAGGTATACTAAAAACACTCCTCTCATTTAATTCATTTCTCAAGCAACACTGGTAGCACTTGCATTAATGTCTCCTCTTTTGTTTGAAAAGGCATTGAACTCCTACCTTTGTAATGCTGAGAACGATGTCTATGGATGTGGCAAAGGGGCTGACCGTGCCTGTGAGCTCACAGCCCACCACCTCCGGCAGGGGGAGCGTGAGCGGCATTCCCAGCATCACCGCTTCCGTCTCGATGCCCCCGACGCCTGCAGGGACAGTGGGACACGGCTTGTCACACCTTCAGCAGCCTGCACTCCGTGTGCTCAGGTCCCAGAAAATAATAAACCCCTTTATAGAAAGCCTAAAGACTCATGGCAATAAACACATTGCTGCTTTTCTCTCCCAAATGAAGGGCAGTGCTCCATTTCCAACAAGGACACAGCAAGAAATTTACAAGTTCCATTAAACATTTGCACATCAAAAATAAAATCAAGCAAGACTATTGCTCAAGTTAAACATCACAGTCAACCAGAAAATATTTTGTATCTAAAACTAATCTTCTGTGAGAAAAGAAACCTTCACACAAATTTCAGCTGTACAAACAGCACCTATTTGAATATCAGCTGGTTTTTGTTTGTTTTCTCTTTAAATTACAAGGGATTCTTTACAATTCTCAATGGAAAGAAATGCTATTCAAGATTACTTGAAGACAAAAAAGATTCAGAACAATAATTAAAGACAGTCTGTTATGCTTGAGATACAAACACCCAGTGGGAAGAAATATTTTTTAGTGAAGCTTTAGTTGCCTTTCCAAGAGCAATGAAGTTCTGAGCATACTTACCCCAGCCCAAGATACCCAAGCCATTTACCATGGTTGTGTGCGAGTCTGTGCCAACCACGCTATCAGGATGCAGGAAATCTTTCACATCAAAAACCACTCGGGACAAATATTCCAAGTTCACTTGATGAGCTGTTCCAGTCTCAGGTGGAATTATGGAAACATTCTCAAAAACTTTTGAACTCCACTGTAATTTTTCCAAAAGGAGAATAAAAGAGTTGCATTTTTTTTCAAAGCTTTATTCAATTCTTAGAACATAACTAAAAAGACAAAATGAAGACACAATAAAAGAGTCCTTGCTATTTACCCAAGTGGCTTTTGTCCCTTTGTCAAACAGAGGTATGTCATCTCCTTGGATACATTCTTGATCATCAACAAAAGCTTTCACTGAATTCCTCTGGAGACTGGAATCAGTAATTCATGCCCCTTTCAAACCTAAGCACTTGTATCTATAGCAGAATTTATATTTATGGCAGAACTGAGTTTAGGTTTGACACTCCAGGGTGAAACTGCTTGCAAACTCAGGATGGTACATTTAATAGAGTTGACACAGAAACTTCTAACAAGGTTCAGCCTGGCCATTTCCTTCTTTAATAATGTAAAAGCTAATTTGCAACTTTCAGAAAGAAACCTCTAGTCCACATCCATGAAAAGAGTTCTAGATCATTGAAGTGAATTCCAAAACCAAAACAGATAAGGATCAAATAGGAATGTTGCAGAGCCCTGCCCAGCAGCAGAGAAGCTGATGTTCACCACAGGACTTCTGCTGCCCAGTTTGAGAGCAGCCATGTCTGAACACTGGTCTCCACTCAACACTTCCAACTTCAGCAATTTTGTTAACACAGTTATGGATAAAGAACCCTTTCAGCCAGAAACTCACTGTGACCTAAGGTACTGAGCTCATGAAAGGCATTAAAAACACCAGTGCTTCATAAATCCCCACTGACAAGAACCAAATCAGAGTAAACTTTTTCAAGTTAGAAAGCCAATTTTCTTTTCTTGTTTAATTTCAGATTTGAAAACCTGACACTTCCCAATGATTTAATTTATCATCTAAACCTGAATACTGGTGGACAAATGACTCTTAAAAAAGCCCAAACCACAAAGCTTGCAGGTACACAGACATACCTTAAAAAATTGAAGCCTCTCTCTATTTCTGCCAAATTCCATCTCTTGATTTTTCAATACTGTCTCAGGCCTAGAAAGAAAACAAGTTTACAAGTACTGTTATAATTTATTTCAAATTACAGAAGAACAAGTTGTAGCTTTAGTTTGTTTGATGAAAGACTTATTTAAGCCTGCAGGACTCTTTGGAGAGGTTTATTAGAACAAAGACAATTGCTTCCCTGGAGCAAACTTTCTGTAAACAATGAGATATAGCTAATTTCATATGTGCTGTGTCTGAGAACCTGTTTATTCTAGGTATGGTTCATCTAAAGTGTGTGATCTCAAAAGTACTTGGAGAGATCTATTCCAAGCATGTACTACAGTACACAGAAGCTTTTGCTCCCTAGCAGTTAACTCACAGGCTGCACATCTCAAAACTCCATCCATTAAAGAACCAAGATGGTCACTAGTTCAATTCTAACTATCCTCCATTTTTGTATTTCCCTCCAAGCCACAAGTTTTTCTTCACAAGTACTCATCAGTACAGTCTCATAAAATGAACTATCTTTTCTCTGTATGTGTTATTTATTGAGATACTGATACTTGTTGTAATCCATAGCTTAAGAGGAATAACCTCTGCTTTGAGCAGCTGAACAAGGAAGGGAACACACTTGCTTTATACCAGGAAGTCCTCAATTCTCAGAAGTGTACTTCACTTGGAAGTCATGACCCTTCCCTTTCTTCTCTGCAGGAGGCCAGCACCTCTCCTGCTTCACCAAGCCCCGAGGGTTCACCCTGCAGCTGCATAAACCCCACTGCTGGTGTGCTGCCAAACACCAGTGCTGCTGGAAACATCACTGCTCCTGCACTCCTGCACCTGTACTGAGCAGGAACATCTCCACATCCACAACAATACCACAGCATTCACACAGTATCTCTGTGGGATACAGATCTGATCAGCTCTTTCATTGTACACCTGTCCAGCACAGGCAGATAGGGATCTCAACAGCCCATCAGACAAAGAGGCAGCAGCTGAAGGAGAACAATTACACCTAATTGGCACGGGTGGAACAGTGCACAACTACCTGTTAATAACACAGAAATCTGGGAGAGGCACAGACACGAGGCTCCCCTGGGCTACTACACAGGCAGGATATTTACTGAATTTCAAATCAGTGACAGATCAACTGCGAGATCCTGTACAGGCTGGGGGATGATGTCCAGGCTAGCTCCTAGCTCTTTAAGAGCAAGAGACTTCTGAAAAGTTATTACAAAAATCTATGAGTTACTTTTAGAGACTAATTAATGCTTCATTGAGTTACTCAATCAGCCTTGCTTTGCAACAAACTGAGAATTACTCCTATGCTTAGTTGTTGTTGTAAAGCAATGAGAGAAGTGGTAATATTTAATTTAAAAGTCACAGCCATGAGTCAATAGGTGGCCATCTGCAGAGTGTAAAAAGCAAAATTTGTAGACTAATTTTTATCTGCTACATCTGACCTAGTTCTAGATACTGAAACAACTTATCTATGGCATAGGTGAAAACTACAGAAGGATGTTTATAAAAAAAAAAATCCCATTTCCCGGCACTGTCACAGGCACCGTTCCACAACACAAAGGTACAAGGCAATTTAGCAAAGGCGCTTTCTTACTCAGGCACAGGCTGCAGGTGGAAGGGGCAGAGGATGGGCGTGTTCTCGATCTGCGCAGGGAAGGGCCCCGGGCTGCGGCCGGCCTCGCCCGCGCCGCACGAGCCCCGGCAGCCGCTGTGGCCCCGGCACGGGGGCGGCTTCCGCAGCGGCGGCTTCAGCGGGGACAGCCTGGCCAGCGGCTTCTGCTCGCCCCCGCCGGGGTTGGGAGCGTTCTGGATTGCACTGCAACATCAAACACGGCATCCACTGAGACGCTGCCAAGCTGCTTCTTTGTGCGCACACCCCGCGCCCCCCCCCCACTTGTCTTTTTTGCAATCCCTTCAACAGATTATAGAACAGTATCTGAAAAAAGAGAATTATTTTATTACAACCCTGTTGCAAAGTAAACTGTCGCTGGATAAACTTAGTTAAGTAATGTAGTGTGGTGTGGTAAGAAGTGAACAGAACTGGACTGTCTGAAAGATTAACACCAAACAACTCCTTCCATTTGTTCACAACAGACCAGAAATCTTTCTAAAAAGCATTCTAAAGGCTGAACTCGGAGTTTTAGACTTGGAAGTTGTGGGTAGAGTCTCATACAAATGGTAGACTGAATTTATTTCCTTTTTTAAAGACAGTGCTGTACATGTTCTATTAAAACCACAGAGGAATGATTGCAGGCAAAGCTTTCTCAAGGAATAAACATAATCTGATCATAATTAGGCTTTTTATACAAATTCTTGAAGGCACAGATAAATTGTATACACTATTCAAGCCAGTCAGAAGTAAGAGAGAAAAGCCAGGGTTTTTTTTAAAATAAAGTCCACATAGCACACTACCTTCTATTAGTGCAACATTGGGTCTCTGCAGGAGAGCAAAAAAAGCTTATTGTGAAAAACGAATGACTTTCACCTCTCTCCGTAATTATTAAATCACAAAATTGCAATTAAAGCCACTGCTTCCTTCTGCCTCAGTAGCACAGCCAGATCCTCAGTTATCCCCAGTGCAGGGTATTGCCTGGCCTCAGCAGATACCTTGTCTAAATCCCACTGCAGCCTGCCAGGCTGCGACCCACAGATGGGAGCTCTCTATAAAAGCAGCACAAACCACCCTGCAGCCAAGGGTTTCTTATCACAGGCCAGCAGCTGCTGAGCCCCCACAGCTCTCCAAAGGGATGCTCCAGAGGCCGGATTTATCATTACAAAGCAGCACGCGGAGACCTCTTGCCAACACTTGGTCTGCCTGATAATTTTAGGCTGGCCTAATTGCAAAGGAATCAGCTGTCCCTCTGGACACAGGAACGGACAGAGCACAGAACTGACATGACACATATGCAGGACAACAGATCATCTGCAGTTTCTTGCTCTTCTGACACTCAGCAAACTGAAACCCTGTGAGTATTTGGAAGGTTGACAGAAATGACTCACACATCCATATCCTTTGACCACAGGCTTTTTCTCCATGAACTTTTAAAATTTCCAAAGAGCCTGAACAGTTTATGCAATTCTGCATGGGTTTTGGAAGGCTCCACAATTGAGAGGCAGGGGAGAAGGTGAAGGGAGGCTGCAATATTTAGTATTTACTTCAGCAAACACTAAACAAAAGCTCCAAGTTTTTCCTCTTGTGCAGTATTTATGTTTCTAGCAAAGACAGCCTCAGGCTGTATTCATCACATCACTGCCTGTCAGACAAAGAAAACCATGCTGGTAGCTTTCCAGTCCCCTTACTTTTCCAGACTTCTCCAAGTATACTTCTCTCTCTGAAAATATCCATAGCCTCATTTATCTGGTGTTAAAGCAAAGCCCATAAAAACCCGGACCAGTCACAAGCCATGGGCAGCAATGACAGTCTTTCAAAATGCCCAGTAGAATAGCAGGCCCCTTCTCTGGAGCTGTGACAAGGCAGCCACGTTTGGAAACAAAGTTCTGTTTAACTTGAACAATAAAATCAGAGCAAAGCAAAACAACAAACGCCCTCTGCCTCATTCTCTTGATACAAGCTATTTTCTGGAAACCATGCCAGATCCCGTTATTTCAGCAAAATCTTGCCCAGAATTTGGATTATCAGTCAGCTTCACCCTTAAGGCCTCACAAACATTCTTTCTCTCCCTCAAGAGTGCTTATCCATTTTTATCCAGCCCATTTTCATATACCACCACATCTTGTTTTAGGGATCCACGTATGGCAAATGATTTGATGGGATAGTAACAACACCTGAATGAATCCACACTTCAGTGCCAGACAAAAATGTTAAGGCTTGTAAAAATAAAAAAAAAAAAAGTCCATTACCATTTGCTGAAATCAATCTGCAGAGAATGGTCAACAGTGAGATCAGTTGGGCAGGCAGGATTGACCTTCCCTGGATCTCCTCCAGCATTTCTCACAGCTTCCCTCATGGCAGCAAAATCCACCATTGCTGGAATTCCACTGACGGACAGAAAAACAAAATAGTAAAACATCATGGACACTAACTCACTGAGTGGCACAAACTTCTTTTTCATTTTATCCAAGTCTAGAAGTAGCTATATCCTATTTCAGAAAATACACCTATTATTCTCTCAAGTTTAAGGACTTGGACCATTTTTGAAGTCATGGAGTTGGTACACCCTCTCAACGAGCAACAGTGTGTCTGAAGGCAATGTACCAAAGAAGAACATGGGACCATCTCAGAGATGACCACACTTCTCTTGTGTCTTGCTTTGCTGCTCAGGTGTGATGGTACTTCAGTACAGAAGCGATCTCTGGATACTCCTTACCTTTACAACAGAACCTTGCCATGCAATCAAAGCTCGTGCTATACATTTAACACCTCAGCCTGTATCATTTGTCTGACAGAGCTATTTCTGAAGCTTGTAGCATTTCACAATATTTGTATTGCTGTATAAAACAGAGGCAATGTTTATAGAACACAGTAGCATGTAAATCTTATTGGCTTTGCCTGCTAAGCAAATGTTACCTCATTTTTATTATCATCATAATTCCTTTTTTAATTATCTCAATAAATATACAGAGTCAGCAAGACAGCTTAAATTGAATATCTGCAGATTGCTGAAGGACTGCCCTTTCAGCTATGCCATAGTCAAATAACTAACGAATTTAACATCTGAAGAGCTGCTTTTTCTATATAAGTATTATTCATGGATTCACCTGGATTAGTCATTGTGGAGTAAGCAATATCTAATCTTCAGTTATCTCAAGGAAGAACTGTCAGTGACAGAACAGTGTGAACTGTCAACCATGTGGCTACAGCCAAAACATCACCATTTCCATTTGTATTCTGGCTCTTATCCTGTAAAGTGCTCCTTGCAGGCCAGCACTTTCAGCCTCGCCAACCTGTCCTGAAGCCAGAGTACCCTAGGAACAACTCCTACCCTTGCATCATATAGAATTATCATGAGAAGTCTACTGCACAGCAGGGGCAGTGCACAGGTTTCTACCTGGGTATCAAGAGGGGAAGTGTGATTTATTCTCATGCCAAAGAATTCAACACAAACTCAGTGAGTTTGCACAGGTTCTTCTAGGGGTTTTGCACACACCCACATACTTACGTGAAGTCTTGAAGAACAACTCTGGCAGGACAGAAGGGCACTTCAACATGGTTCTGTTTCGTTTTCCAGTCCAAGATGTTCATAGCATCCGTTTCTTTCACCAAGAAGCCATCGCAGTTCCGGACACTGGACTCAAACAGCACTCGGATGGAGTAAGGCAGAGTATCTGGGGTGAGGCAAGGGACAGACACCATGAGCTTGCAGCTTACACAGGTTTTTAAAATTACAAGCTCACATTTCTGAGGAATTCCACTTTTCGAGGGTTTGCAAGGATGAGAGGTTCAGGAGCCTGTTTTTCCAGTTGCCTTTGGGTTTGATCTTCCCTACACAATATGGAACAGAGAGTTGCAAAATGTGCACATTGATGAGTTGTGCTATGGGATTCTAATGGGGGAAGGCAGTGGCTTGTGCACACTGGTCAGACAGTGACAATAAGGGATGTTAGCCCGGCAGGGGAGAGATGCAAGGAGTATAGACCTGGATTATTGATGAGAGCAGGACAAAAGCAACAACTACTGGAACACTGAAAACCATTTTAACTGTAAATTTTGCCTTTCTGTAACTCAAGATACCAAGCCAAAGCAACCAATGCCAGAATATTATTTTCAACTAACAGTGATACAAAGACAAGAAACTATTCTGCACCCCAATTAAAACTAACACACTCCCTAAAATATAAAGAACATTTCATTAAATACAGCTTGAGTTAGTTTGCTACTGATATGAATCAAGGTACAGACAAGCAGCAGTTTCCTTCACAGAAAAAAAGGGGAAATGGAAATGAGAATTAAATAAGAGGGAAGAGAAAAATCTCCCCAACTGCAAACAAAACAAAATAACCACTAAAGAAAAAAAAAATTATCAAGATTGACTGACATTTGTCCCTCCAATCCCACTATTTTCAGCATAATTCAAGCAGGCAGCTAGCTTCGTAACAACAGTGAGAAATCCTAAGAAAAGTTAGCTGAAGGAAGGTGAAACAATTAAGTTCAGGCTTTAATAAAATTAAAAAAAATTGGTGGCCTCAACCTAATCCAGTGGTTTGTTCACAAACTACTAATATAGAACTTGCTGACTCTGTTCTCTCTCTGTCTTTCTGAGATAATATCCACTGTTGTCCAATTAGACAAGTCGCTATTTTGAGTTTAAGATTTGAATAAACTTAATAAACTATTTGGGTATAAAGATGTCATCCAAAAGGTCTCATGAACCTTCATGCCACCACTCCCTTGATTTAAAAGCCAGATTCCCAGAGAAGAACTTGTTTGCTTTCTTGTGGGTTACAAATCTCACTGCCCCAGGGGCTGCTTAGCACCAGCTCTGGAGAAGCAGCTGCTTCTCTCCATGAGGCACCAGCAGCTCCCACCTGCACTTTGGGGCTTCCAGGGAACAGGACAGCTCCAGCAATGAGATCACAGGGCCCCCCGGGACTGCCTGAGCCACAGGAGCTGCGGGCAGAGCCGGGCCGGGCAGAGCCGGGCCGGGCAGAGACGGGCCGGGCAGAGCCGGGCCGGGCAGAGCCGGGCCGGGCAGAGCCGGGCTGGGCAGAGCCGGGCCGGGCAGAGCCGGGCCGGGCAGAGCCGGGCTGGGCAGAGCCGGGCTGGGCAGAGCCGGGCCGGGCAGAGCTGGGCCGGGCAGAGACGGGCCGGGCTGGCACCTCCCGGGCACTGCAGCCCAGGGGAGGCCGGGCTCAGCAATGCCCCAGGCTGCAGGAAGGGACAGCAGGGCTGGGCACAAGGGAAAAGCAGCTCACAGGTTAAGCACAGCATCATGGCAGGCAGTGCAATCTCTGTCCTCCCACACTGCCACAGCTTAACCATGGAAGTTTCCCCACATGAGCTCCAGCCCCAGCAAGAGCCTGCTCTAAATCTCCACATGTCTGTCTGCCCTAAATCCTTCTGAACTCTTCTCATTTTCCCCATAAGTCTTAAAACACTAGAAAACTGATAACTAAACCAATTAACATTTTCATCAGTAATCTGACTAATATCAGCTGGCAATTAATATCAAATTACAGCCAGAAAGGTAAAACTCAAACTGTTCTAGCAACAAATGCAGTGAGCAATTCCAGATGCTCAATTTGCTACCAGTGCTGTCCCAGACTGTGTCTAGATGTTATTTAGTATTTTGCTACCTTAAAGTTGACATGAGGCTTCCAGCTTCTGCACAGAAGTTTCTATTGAAAGACAAAGACCCTCTCAGTGCAGTCTGTTTAGACTCCTGAGAATATGTTCAGGAACACCCACTGCTGCTGCAAGCTTTGTGGCACATTTTAGCAGGAAGTTGTTTATTGTTGTTTTATTTCCACTCCTGTCATGAGGCTTTTCACAAAACTGCTGTAGCACTGCCTGGTCTTGTTACTAGCACAGCACTGCTCCTCCTGGACCAACCCACCAGCAGAAGCACTGTTTCCTCCATGTGTGCTTATCTGAAAGACTGACTTTGTTACTACGAGCAGGGGAAATTTGCAAGAGCACACAGCTCTTGCACAGTTTCAGCAGACACTGTGCCCCTCTCTCTCTTCTCTTTAAACAACATGAAGTTAATAATTGTGGTCAAATATGGGCTTAAAGGGAAATATCCACTGATTTTTTTTTTTATTCAAGAAGCACACTACAAATTCTGTGAATACAGAAGAATTCAGACCTTGCAAAACTGAAAAAAAATAGTCCAAATCCTTTACTAAGGAAGGCATAACTAAGTAAGGCTACTAAGTAGCCCATGTAAGTATTTCAGTTTAACATGAAGACAAAGGGAGAGAACAATGCCAGCATGCTTTGATTACCTGCAAGACTAAAGGCTGTTCCAGCTGGCACTGAGCAAAGCTCCCTCCCCTGCGTGGACTCCCCTCCCACCACACGTGCAACATTGTGAAAGGCACTGGGACACAGGGACCCAAGGAAGGTCCCCTGGCACAGACAGCCACCGCATACTAATGACAAACTGAGATTAAGCAACAGCGTGAGCACCACAAAACCTCAGCCTGCAGCAGGAGCCATGTTCTGGCAAACAGTCACCCACTATGGGAGGCTGCTGGGGAGGGGAAGCCAGAACACCATGAAGCTGCACAGAAATACAGGGAAAGCTGTATTTATTTTTGAAGCATTAAATAGCAGTTCTTTATCACTTCATTTTTTTTCCAAAACTGAGTAATTCTTCTGATTTGGAATACTGTTGAAAACTGCAGAAACACCTGTACTTTCTCCCTCGGTAAAAAAAACTTACAAGTATTACCCCTGCAAACTCCATAAAGCACTAAGAAATTGGGATATAATCAGCCTCCAAAGACATCCATTAGGAATTCCCAACCGCATCTCCTGGCACCGCAGGGCACCAGTGGTGCAGTGGCTGCTGGCACCACCCCGATCACCCCCGGAGAGCATCGTACCATACTTGGCGCCTCCGAGCTTCGACACATTGTAAAACTTTTTCTCTGGGTGGCTTTCCAAAGCTTCAATGGCGGGCTGGTAAGGGCTTCCTGCGGGACGAAACAAACAAAGTTACAGCCACAAAACAAAGGGTCGTTTCAGCACTGACCGAGGACTCACAAAAAGAGATTTTACTTCTGATTCCATCAGAAATAACGTTCCTCTAGACTGTAATTAGATGCAACATGGAAAGGTTTCTGAATGGATTGAGACATCTCGTGATGTAGATGTGTGACTAAGGCGAACTTTAAAAGCATCGCTAATAGTAAATACATATAGGTCAATGCAGGTCGCCAGCACAGCCCGAACACACCTGACCTTTGTTGTCTCAGTCTGCCATCTACACACAGGATAAGACACCTCACCAGCGCAGATAAGAGACACGGCTTTTCATACAGCAGGAAGCACAAAGCATTGACTGCCAAGCCAACGTCAAGGGAACAAGACATAAAAATAAACCTCGTAGCAACCATTGGGTGCTCGGAATAAATAACCCCCGGGAGGGAGCGGACAGCGGGGCGGGGACGGGGCCGCTCTCCCCCGGAGGGACTCCCGCGGCCTGGGACAGCGCCGTTCGGCGGCGAAGAGGGCGAGGCCGTGTCCGGGCCGCTGTGTCCCGGCGGGCGGGGCGGCTCCGTCCCCGCAGTTGACCGACCTGTCCTGGGAGGGTCCATCGCCGGCGACCATGTCAGCGTGAGGGAGCGGGCCGGGGAGCGCCGGCGGCCCCGCAGCTCTCGCGAGACTACACCGCGCCCCGCCCTCCCGCGGCTCTCGCGAGACTGCACCCCCGCGCCCCGCCCCGCAGTCGCAGCACGCCCCGCTCTCGCGAGACTGCGAGCACGCTGCCCGGGAGGAAGGGGCACGAGATCACGCGAGGCTTGGCGGAGAGGGCGGAAGTAGCCAGGAGCGGGCAGCCCCTGCTCTCGCGATAGCAATGACGAGCCCGCGGGCGGAGCTGCCGGTCAGGATGCGCCGGGGGCGGGACCACGATGGGGCGTGGCCACTCTGAGGGCGAGGCCGTGTTGGGGGCGGGGCCATGCTGGGGACGGGGCCGCAGGCCCGCGCGGTGGCGCCGCCTGGTGGCGCAGCGCGGGCCCGGGCGCGGGCGGGCGGCGCCCCCGGGGCCGGGCCTGACCCCTCCCCGGGCGCCGTTCCGCAGCGTAGGGGCTCCGCAGCCCAGCGCAGCGTGAGACGCTGAGGGGTGCAGTGGGCCCTAAGGATCATACGCTGCATTTTAAACTCCATCCGACCTGATGTTGAACGCTTTCTGGGATGAGGCATACGCAGCGTCTCTGGACAGCCTGTTCCAGTGCCTCACCACCCTCACAGTAATGAATGTCTTCCTAATCTCATCTAAATTTCCCCCTTTCAATTTGTACCCACTGCCCCTTGTCCCATCACCATAGCTCTTGCCCACCTTCCCTGTAGGGCCCTTTCAGGTACTCGAACGCGTTGCGAGCTCCCACACAACCTTCTCTTTCCCGGGCTCCACGGCCGCGGCTTTCCCAGCCCGGCTCCACAGGGGAGCTGCTCCAGCCCCCGTGGCCCCTCCGCAGCTGCTTCAGCAGCTCGGGCGCTGCCCGCAGCTGCACTAAGGGCAGGGCAGCCGGGGCTGTGGGCAGCGGGCACTAAGGGCAGGCAGGGCAGCCGGGGCTGTGGGCAGCGGGCACTAAGGGCAGGGCAGGGCAGCCGGGGCTGTGGGCAGAGGGCACTAAGGGCAGGGCAGGGCAGCTGGGGCTGTGGGCAGCGGGCACTAAGGGCAGGGCAGGGCAGCCGGGGCTGTGGGCAGAGGGCACTAAGGGCAGGGCAGGGCAGCTGGGGCTGTGGGCAGCGGGCACTAAGGGCAGGGCAGGGCAGCCGGGGCTGTGGGCAGAGGGCACTAAGGGCAGGGCAGGGCAGCCGGGGCTGTGGGCAGCGGGCACTAAGGGCAGGGCAGGGCAGCCGGGGCTGTGGGCAGAGGGCACTAAGGGCAGGGCAGGGCAGCCGGGGCTGTGGGCAGCGGGCACTAAGGGCAGGGCAGCCGGCGCTGTCGGGCAGCGGGCCCAGCGGAGCCCTGCAGGCCCAGCAGAAGCCCTCGGAACACGGCACAGCTCATGACGCTCTCGCCTCGCACTGCTCCGAAGGCAAAGTGTTGTCCTCAAGGAAGTAAACACGTGCTATCACACCTGTCTCAGGGCACGCCGTTAGAAATCTCCATGAGCTGGGTCCTAGTGCAGGGCAGGAACATTACCACAGCCCTCACTGAGGGCAGAAAGGCGTGTGCTCAGTCTTCTACAGCTGGGCCTGACCTGGCTCTGGCTTTTAGTCTCTGATGCTAGATTCCTTCACAGGAATTTTTCCTTTGCGTATCTTTCTTCTTTTCTTTCTCTTAAATAAGGGGCTTTTTTTCTTTGCTGGATGGTGGAATTTTATTTTTGTCTTCATCTTTAGCACAGCAGTAGTAGTACATGAGGCCACACTCCCAGTGGTGAATGAGTCAAGCAGTAGTCATTTCTCCAGGCTGTAAGACATAGATAATACCTGGGGTTTAGACACTAATGCAGCCAGAACTCATCACCAGGCTCAGGCAGAAAAGAAGATTACCAAAAAGATGTCTCCATCTCAGCCTCTAATCACTCCATTTTTCTTTATGTCTGTGTCTCTTTTGACCTAAACTGTCATTGCCTTCCTGAATAGTGACAGAGGGACTTGACACACTGATTGCAATAGTTATGCTCAAAACTGCATGAGCAACCCCAATTCTGGCCACTTTTTCCCCGTTCCATGTTGCAATGATGCCTGACCTATCTCTGACAAGACTGCAGGAAGAGGGAATGGGATGGGTGGAAAGGTGGTGGAGAATGTGGCCAGGATGTGTCTAGAGAGGCTCCCCAAATTTCGCTGTGTAAAGCACGTTCAGGGTGCCCAAAGCTGAATGTCTTTGAAGAGATCACTCATGTGTGACATCTCAGGGGTAGTTTACCCCTGCTGGATCACTGCAGTCCTTTCCCATGACAGAACCCAGCCCAGACCCTCGCCCCAGCACACGAGGCTGCTTCTCATGCTGGCCACACGTGAGCTCCATGGAAACCGAGCAGGAGTGTCTGGGGCTGGTGCTGGCAGCTGTGGTGACAAGCAAGTGAAGTGTTGGCAGACAAATGCTGGAGCTCTGTCTCGTGACAAATTCTGACAAGAAGCATCTCCAGGGGTGTGCTGCACCATCACTCACTGGTTGTTTTCCTTTGCCAAAGACACCCCAGTCTTGCAGGGCTCAGTCCTCAGGATGCCAGTGAATAAACAGCTGGTGGTTATCTCCCTTTGCTGGCTGACCTCAGTGTGTCAGGTACATCCAGGGAAAGGAATTTTAGGGAGCATGGAGTATTTCTTGCTCACATGTAAAATCCTTTAACCCCAAATATTTAGAGGTTTGTGCCCTTCCTACACACCAGACAGATTACTGGAAGGCAAATTGCATATATATTTGGTTTTAACACAATGTTTGGCTTTCAATTTATACTGAAAATTTTCTTTCTTTTTGCTTATTACCACCTGAGCTACTGCACTGTTCTGCTATTTTTATGTGATTCTTCTAGAATTAAGTCCCTTAAGGAAATGTGTAACTGTCTAGGAAGAAAGATGGTTTTGCAGTTTCCAGAATGTATTTTCCATTTCCCAGCTGGCATCCAACATCCTGAAATAAGTCAAATTCAAGGGAGAGCTTATCCAGAAGAAAGCGGGGATGGGTATTGCTGGTTTGTAATTAGAGCTGACAGAAGCAGGCTAAGCAGTGTCTTAGTGAAGAAGAGAATGTGAGTAGAGGGAATTACGTTGTGCTACTTGTGTGAAAGGCAGTCACTCCATAGAGAGAATTTCAATACTGCTGTTCACCATATTTCAGGCTTCAAACAGAGAAAGCAGTTTTGCTGTGGAAAAAGCTGAGCTAAATATTGCTCTCAGGTCTGTGTTCCACAGCACTGTCACACAGAAGAGACCACAGCAAGCCAGAGAGAACCCAGTGCAGTGCAAGACACTTTTCTAGTTGTGCCCTTCTTTTGTCTTCCTCCGTTTTCCCAATAAAGACAGATGAAAGGCAATAGCAGTGACAACCAGACAGCATCCACAGCATCCATTCCTCTGCAGGAGAAGCAGGTTGATTCAGGAGTTTGAAGTACAGCCCTTTGAATAAAATCGCTTCTAATCCTGGCTTCCATATGACTGCTGTACTTGAAGCTCAGCTGCACTAAACCTTACACTGTTCTTGTGAGGCAGTGAGAGATCTTTAGAAGAAGGGAATAAAACTGTTCATAACTACCCATCGATGGAAAAAATAACACAGCAGCCTGGTTTTATTGCAACTGAATGAATGCATGAGGTTTAGAAAGAAAATTTGGGAAACCTCTTTAGAATATTTACTTAAGAAATTTAGGTCAGTCCAATCGAGTCTAAAATCCATAGGTGAAGGTACAGAGCGGGTAAGACACACAGCAATCTATGCATAGTCAGAGTTGGGGCAGCTGATTGAAAAGATCACAAAGATGTTTTGACATTGTCACATTTCAGTAAGAAACTGAAAGGAAGCGTATGTAAAATTCAGATTGCACAATTTGTAAGAAGAAAATCAAGTGGTCACATTCTCCTGTGTCTTGTGCCACAGCAGCAAAGCCACAGGAATTAGGCTGTAAACTGAGAACGTGGCAGACTGGATACTTCAGTAAGAACATGACTGAATATTTAGTTTTGACACCATATGGCCTGAGATACAATATTTGTTTCTGTAGATTAATTTTTTTTAATACAGTATCCTCAGTGCTACCATGTTATCTTCAAGAATATGAATGTAAGCTTTGCTTTTTTGTCCCTTATGTCAAAGTAGGTAGATTCATAACTGCCAGAGGAAAAAGCCTTTCTTCTTGACACAGGGGTATGGCAACAAGGCTGTGCTGTCTGAGCACATGTCATGAAAGACACTAAAAGTCAGGTTCCTTACTCATGCTAAGGTTCCACTAAGAAATAACACTACCTAGAATTTCTCATACCTGGAATATTTGTTATCTCAGACTGGTGTTTACTAATTGATTCACTGCTGGCAATTCAAGTTGCTGTCATAATTTTTCAAGTAAAATGCTGACACAAATTAAAAAATCAGTCTTTTCTTACTAGAGCTGCATTTAAACAGAAGTACACAACTCTAACACCTCTCTAAAAGTCCCTCCCTAGCATTCAGCAGACTCTTAGTAAATCAGATGATAATGCTGTCTCATGAATATCTAAAGATAGCACATGAACTGTTCTAAGGTTGGGTGTACGAACAGGTTCAAGTATCATGGAAGCTGCTTTTCAAAATTTATTACTTGAGCTCAGTACATTTTATTCTCCAGGTGGAGGAAAGGTGTTCAAGATGATTTTCACATGTGAGAGAAGTGCTTGTGTACAAGATCCTGCAGAAACTGTGTTTGGGAGAACAGCCTTGCTGTGAAGAGTTCATTAGTACCAAAAGTGAAATTCAGTAAACATGCTTACTTCCAATTACATCATGTAATAGAGGAATAGGGTGGTGAACCTTTGCTAATCTGAAACCAGGCACCTATTTTCAGGTTGCAGCACTGTTGGGCCTCCTGTATCATTAGGGAGCTTGAAAAATTGCCTTTTCTAGTTACTCAACAGAGTCTAAGTAAGTGCAAAGTCTTTTCCCAGAGATGTCAGGAAGAAGAAGGACTCTTTTGTGCTGATGGCAGATCAATTGAACTCTGAGTTGTGAGCCTGAGGTCTTCATTTCAGGAAGTGCAACAAGCAACTGGGGAGCCTCAAGCTACACTGCCCAGCTCTTAGAGCAGTCTGTGCAGTATCAGGCTTAACAGCCCTAGAGATCACATCTGGTTTGGTTCAGGCTGTGGTTGTTACTGACATGCTTGTTTTAAATGGATGGCATCTGTTGCCTTCTTTCCTCAACGCTGCTGGAAAGGGAGATGGGAGGCACAGTTCAGCTTTCTTACTTCAGGATTTTTTGCAAGCTCAGGCACTGCTGGCCTCTGGGAGCAATTGTTTTCCTTCTCAGGAAGGTAGTGGTCACCTGCCATGTGCTCATACACGCCCTGGGGAGCCAAATTGCTTTCTTTCCTCACTCATTGCAGGAGAAAGCTCCATTAGGCAAGTACCACTAGGGGCTTTTCTCACACCTGCAGGGATGAAGGTGACGCGGAGATGAGGTTTGGAGTAGAGGTGGAATGCTGGGCACCACTGTTGGGTGCATCCCTCAGAGAGGGATGGCAGCAGGAACACGCTGCATACGTCCACAAGAAAGAAATTTGGGGGATTTAGTGACAGTTGGCAAGAACAATCATTAAGTAACACCCTTCAGCACCAGGCACTGCAATTCCCTAGTGCATAAGGGAAGTATGGATGGTGTTAAAACTCCTTTTAACTGCTGATTGCTATTAACTGCTTCTAATATGATGACAGCTCATCCACACTGACAGTCCTCAGTCATCCATGGAAAGTTCCACAGCAGGACAAGCCACTTCCTGTGTTTGTCTTCTGGAGACCTGGGATGTGGCTTGCAGCAAGTTGTGCTTTGAGCTCAGTCATTGTGACCCAAAGGACAGAGAGGTGGTGGAGGTGTACTCAGGACTTCTTAATATAGTGAAGTGTTTGAGGCTTTTAGCAAGATAATCCCCAACTCCTGAAGCTAATGACCACTGAAAACCATACCCCTCCTTCCTACAAACTGCCAACAGTGTGAGCTAGGAATTGTATCCTCTGTCTGAGAAAATGGTCCTCAAGTCAGCACTGGGTACGGGTCCCACAGACCTATGAGGCATACTGGGATAGAAATCTGCTGTAGGAGCAGACAACCCCAACCTTTCTGCCTAAATACTGTCAAACACACTTCTTCTGGAGGTGGGAAGCCCTCAGCTGTACAAGGAGAGACTTTCAACTTACACCTAAAATAGGCAGGGTGCCTGAGCAAACTAATCTCCCTCACCCCTGGACCCTGGCAGAGAGAGGTGGTTTTCATGCCACCCACCATGGCAATTCTCTCCACAAAAAGGGGCTGTGCTTCCTTCCTGGGGTGCAGGCAGGGAGGCAGATGGAGTCTCTCTTCTGTCATCTCTTTGACTATTAGAATTAGATCTTCACAGCTATTGTAGCTTGTAGGAGTCTGGATCGAGTGGCTCCTGCAGATGGCATCTGCATCCTAGGGATGGAGTGAAATCCAGGCTAGAGCACAGCAGCGCATTAGAGAGATATCAAGGGAGCTTAGACAACTCTGAACCCTACTTCTGTCACTCTGTTGTTCAGCATCCCACTGGGATCATCCATCTGCAGTTCTTTAACAGAAGAGAAACTGCTCCAGTTCTGCTGGCCTGGCTTCTTCTGCACAGACACTCTGAACTATTTTCTTTTCGATTTGCACTCTCTTCCAAGTGCAGTTAGAGTCTTCCTGCCCCTCTTCATCCCTACTTTGCTACCAGAGATTTCTGCACCCCTTTGTCCACAGCAGAAGTAGAAACACCTGTTATTGCTGGTTTTACAGTCCTCACTATCTGAAAGTTTCATCTCCACATGGCATGTCCAAGGAAATAGCTGTCCTGCCTCTGCTGAGCACCTCCCTGGCACACAGGGGGTTGGCTGGCTGCAGCAGAGTTCACCTGTCTATCAGTGCAGGCAGAGCCAAGGAGAACATCCAGTCCTGGTGCCCAAGCCCAGTGCAGAGGGGAGAGCAGAGCAGGAGTAACCTGGCATCTCTCACACTCACAGCCCCACTTGCTCTTGTGGGCAATTCCATTTCCTTACTAGTAACCCCCACCATCCCACTCATCACTGTTGTGCTGAAGGTTGTTGCTGGGAAGTGCAGGGGATATGGGGATGGAGACTGTTGGGTCTAAAGCAAACACACAGGGAAGGAGGAGGAAGAGGAGGGGCAGGAGGGAGTAGAAGAGCAGGCATTTGAGCTAAGCTAAGCAGGATGATGCAGCTTCCAGAAGGAGGGACAGCAACAGCAGGAAGTGGCATTTACTGGAAGCATTTTTAAAGTCAGTTGGGGAACAGCTGTGCTGATCTTAATCCAACTGGACTGAAGTGGCTCCAAAAGAGCCAAAAAGCCCTTTGATACCTACCGCCCAGGCAATAAAATGTTAATCACAGTTGAAAGTCTTTCTTCTCTTAGTAGCAGTATTTTTCTGTTTAGCAGAAATGTACTGCTGCCTCCAGTCCCAGAGCCCACTGTAATATGGACCGTGCACATGGAACAGAGACTGCTCCTGCTGCTATGGCCTCAGCATCTGAGAGCTGGCAGGGAGCTCAGAGTACCAGTGACCATCAGGAGCGGTGGCACAGCCCTTCTGCCTCCACAGCACTGCCCTGCGTGTCAGAGACCGCTGGGTACAGGCAGGTTTTCTAAAGATGGGTGATACTGTGACTCTGGGGGTTTTTGCAAATGTGTGAAAGTCTAAGAGAGCTAACAGGGCAAATTTAAAAAGGTGCAGGCTGAGGTTCGAAGGTCAGGTGTGAAATAGATTCTCAAAAGTAAATGATTAAAATGATGAATCAGTAGAGGAGAGGCCTTGAAGGGCCTAATTTCTAAGCCATCCTAGTGAAGTTAGCAGTCGGTCTCCCTCTGGGAGGTCACAGGCTCCTGTGATATATGGACCTTCTCCTTGGATAACAGATTAAACCCTATTAATACAAGCTGCCAGCTGCTCTTTCAGCACTGATCTCTAAGTACAGCTATTCCAATGGTGCGTGTCCCTTACACCTACAGCCTTGTTCTTACCAGACCTTAGTGACAGCTTGGTATGTTTTGTACATAGAACAGGCCTGCCCTGCTGCTCAGGGTTCACCAGGGCTCAGGCAGGAATCATCCAGGAATGCTGTGAGGAGTTCCACAGAAATGAACCAGGCTTCCTACTTCCCCAGATGGTTCACCCCATCCTTGAATTTTCTCAGTTCCCTTTTTGGCTGAAAATATGTTGTTTTTTTTTTTTCTATTTAGTTTAATTTAAATTATGTCCCAAATTTTCTTAAAAATCAGAGGAAGTAACACAAAAAGACACTCCAGCCGTGCTGTGTTATCAGATAGCATTAAGTGTGAACTGATAAGGTGACCAGTATTCTGTTTTAGAAGTGCATATAGTTTAGATTTCTTTCTCTCACACCTTTTCATCACTTTCAGGGATTAGGAGAATCTCCAGGCTGCCAAAAAGCTCTTACCAAAAGCAGGCATTTTCTATATCATCTGAATGAAGCTCATGGCATCACATAAACAGGAAGAGGAATTTGGAACAAACTTTCCTGTGTCTCTTGTAATACTGTTGAGTGCCAAAATTACTGGGATGTTTTCTGTAATTGGCTGCTTTTTCAGTAGAAATACCACCCTAAACCTACTGAGTTTTCATAGTTAATCTTCCTTGCTGATAGGAGAAGTTTGGGGCCTGACTGACGTTTCTTGACAAAAAGAAATGTGTTTCTGAAAACATTCTTACTGTTTTCCACTTAATGCTGTTTGCTGAAATATCTAATTTTGCAGAGCGCACTAGAGATGCTACTCCTTCTATCTGCAAATAAAGGTAGGTCATAAAGCATTTCTTTATTCATCATGACTGTTCATGCTTTCATGATCTCAGTGATGATTTCCTGCCTCAGACTCTTTTGTATACATCTCTTGGAGATTTTAAGTAACCCTTCATCCTTGCAGTTTTTGTCTGTTTCTGGCTCTTACTGTATTAATAGGCTCCTTTATACTCTTACCGTTGTCGCCATCAGAATCTAAAGCTGAGGTGAATTCTAGGCATAGCCTGTTTCCATTATTATCTTTATTTTGAAGGAATCATTTGTCTTCATTATCTGCAGCTGCATCCTGAAGGATTTTAAAAAGGTACATATGATATTTTCCACTTATGGGAGCTTGGGCTTTATGCAGGGCTTTCCCCCCTCCTCCTGCCTGTTAAAAAAAGAAGTTTCCGCTCCACTGCTGGCATGACAGTATAGAAAGTGTCTCACAGACAGACTGTCTCTCAAAGAAGCAAGAATCCTAAAACCCAGCAGATTCATGTCTAAACCTCATTCTTCCCCTGCTGCATTATGAATCAGTGTACCCTGCTGCAGTTTCTTTCCCTCTGCAGTTTTCAGCATACTCCACCTTTTTAATTTCCTCTGTAGCTCTACCTACAGCTGGCAAACTAATCAGTTTGCCTGAGCAGTGCACCTCAAAATATTTGTTTATGTGGAGTGAGTCTAGCTGCATTTTCTGTTTCCCATCATCTGCTGATCATCTTAATCTCTTTCAATGTTTGGTTCAGGTACTGGCTGGTCATCTTAATCTCTTTCAATGTTTGGTTCAGGTACTGAGCTCAAAGAACAATTATTTTATTCAGGGCAAGGAAGTAAGGCACTAGAAAAAACATAACATGAGCTAGCTGTGAAAATGAGTGTTTGGCACACTTTTAGCATGAAGAGAAGCAGAGACTTTTAGCAATAGCACAAGTAAGAGAGTTATGAAGTCACTGTGTGGACTTACAGAAATGCACAATTCAATTTCTTTCCACTATAGGGTCTACATTGCTACAAACCTCTGTTGCCACAGAATATTTAATGTTGCAAACATCTGGCTTAGACTTAGACAGCTGTTGAACATAGGCAATTTCAGCTTCACTCCTTTTGCCTTCAGTCAATCCCTCCCACAGCCTTTGTTGCTGTGACCTACATTTTGAGCAAATGCTTTCTGATGGCATTTCAAAAGAAACTAATCTTGCACTCAGACTGAATCAAGGCTGGATTGATCTGTGCTCCATATTCCGTGCATATGTAAGTTTATTTCTGCCTCCATCCCAGAGCAGCAAGTCCTTAATGATCTGTCCTTACACACAGGCTCACCTGCAAGGCACAACTGCCTGGAAGGAACACTTCCAGGGCTTTTCTTTCTCCAAAAGCTACGCTGCTGCTGGCTACAAGGACTAAAGATTTATTAATGGTATCGAATATTTTTTTCAAAATTCTAAATGTGCAAAGGAAGATAAAAGCTTTAATTAATAACTTTAAAAACATGCCATAAGACTAATAATGATGCTCCAGTAATTACCACATACCCTGGTTATACAGTGCTAACTAAATTTCCTATCCAGTTGTACTGTCAATAATACACCATGTGGAGAGCAGGATACCAGTGTCAGTGTTTTCCTTGAAGTGAAGCATCCTCACAGCCTCCAGAGCTCTGGGATCAACAATGAGACAGAGTGAAAGAAAAGTACAAGAAAGGCAGCTACTCTGAGAGCTCTTTTAAGTTAAAGAATGTACTGCTAGATTTCTGCATGAAAATGGTGACATTGAAATGGCCCTTTGAGAATGATGGATCAATATTAGTCTCCTAAATGTGTCATATACCTACACCCTATGAGGCAACTTTTTCTTTGTTTATTTCTCCAAAGTACAGTGCCCATTCCCTTCCTGTTAAAGGTGCTGAAGCATCTACTGCTGCAGTCCATAAACTTGTCCTTATTGTTTTTACACAGACAGTGCAATTGTCCTGTTCAGGCATTATTAAAGCCTTGCTATTACAAGGGGACAGTCTGATTAAGACTTTACTGGCACTGTCACATTTACACAAGCACTCACTCCATAAGAGGGACTGCTGCAGAGAAAGTGCTACACTTATGGACTTGAACCATGCACTTGCACACCCTCAGGTGTGGAAGGGTTTGAGTTTGCATCCCTCTGAAGCATCCTCTCATAGACTAGGAGCAACATAATAGAATACCACCAGTCTCTTTCCAGTCCTCTCCCAGGACATCACTGGGATTATCCCTGCACCCACAGGCTCCTTTACCCAAGTGAAATGCTTCACGCTGCCACCCAAGCTGCAACATGGATGCAAAGGGAACTGAAATCAGCTGTAGTAATTTCTGGCACTGAGGCCCAGGGCTGATGGGGCTCCTTGCAGGGACATCTGGTCATTAACCCTCACAGAATAAGGGCTTTTAGATCCTTTCAGTCAGGACAATGGGCTATATGCTAGGAAACGCTAACTTTGTGCAGCAGAGATTTACTCACACCTTTTGGGACCTTAAAAAGCTGGTAGCTATTGATTGAGGCAAGGGTGATGAAGCACGGTCACAGCTGCCTTCATCTTTCATATGGGGTCCATGGAGACCACACATAGTAGCATGCAGAGTTCCCTATTGATTCAAGTGACTTGGCAATTAAAAAACCTGTTTTCATCCTTTCAGTCATTTACCTCTCACCAGATGAAGCCAAGAGGCTCAGCCAACCTCAGCCAATGGCTGCCCAACTAAGGTGGATGCACCCAGCTGTAACTGCAGATAAAGCTGAGCACAGCTTCATTTCATGCAAGTGAGAGTTGCCTGAGACACACAACCCCCCAACAGATGGGGCAATGTTTCCCAGACACAGACTGAGGCCAAAAACCTGGTGAAGTGAAAATGGTGTGGCTCTGGAGAAAGGCTTTGCTCTGGGGAGAGCTGAGAGGGGAGGCACTGAAGCAAGGCTGTGTGAATGATTTCTTTCTGTGCTGCTTAAATCCCCCTCCCTTCCGTCCAGCTCACTGCTGAAATTCAAGAGATGCAACCTCTGTGTGGATCATTTGAACCCCATGGGGAAGAGGGGTGTGTCTTTCTGTCCCCAGGACTATTGTCCCGGAGTGTTTACAAAGGCTGAAGCTTAGGAGGGCCTCAAACCATCTTTGTTCAGCATATAGCACAGTGGAGTTGGGGGCAGTAGAGGGGCTCTGTCCTCCTGTGCACTCCAGTAATACCAATGGTAACAACTATGGCAAAGGCATCGCCTCAGCCCAGTCCATTTGGGGGCCTAAAGCACACATGGACTTTCCATCAGGGAAGTGGATGTGTTTTTTCATAAATCACTTTGCTGCCTAAATAAAATAAAAGGCCATTTCATTTTCTTAGCCACAGTTTCGTAAAACAATAGACAAGAATGCCCAGTTTATCATGCACATGGAAGACAAGACAGCAGAATAATGCATCCAAGCTACAAAGATTCCCAGAAACAATACAGGACTTTGCCATGTGTTGTGGAGAAAACATCTCTGGTGAAGGCTCATGCAGGCTGAATGCCTTCTGGCTATTCTTGCAACACTATGCATGAGAAGACAGTAGTTATACCAATATA
This sequence comes from Molothrus ater, assembly GCF_012460135.2. NCBI lineage: Eukaryota > Metazoa > Chordata > Aves > Passeriformes > Icteridae > Molothrus > Molothrus ater. Next base: position 4,832,883 of record NC_050490.2, read on the forward strand.
GGACAAATGATGCCTTAAAGTCACATATAAGAAAAAGCACTGTTGCTATTTTTAGAGTTAGAAATGCAGCTGGCACTCTCCAAATGGACTTTGAAAGAAATCCTTGATGCCTACACCATAGTTTCCCTGAGCAGCCTTGCACTGAGATCTCCTAGTGCTGAAGTGTGTGTGTGCTTGGGCAGCTTTGAGCAAGGAACCATCTTCCTGTCAGGTCAGCAGCACTGAACACAACTTGCAGGACTGAAACCTCAGCTAGGTGGAGTGGAAAAGCTGTGTAAGACATCCTTAAATGTAAGGACACCCTTGCATCTATTTTGAAGGGATAAAAGTGTATTCCACACAAACGCCTTCTGTTCATGGCTGCAATTCCTGACCATTCACCTTCCTGTCATTTCCTCCATTCCTGAGCCTTATTCCTTGACTCAGTCTGAAGGGCACATCTTGACTCTGTTCAGGCCGGGGCAGAGGAGGAGCAAGAGCTGCTTCCTTGACCAAAAGTGAATTTCAGGCTGCTGAATGGCACTGGCTTTGTGTATTGCATCCCTGTTGCTCCATGAGCCCTTCTCACATTTTGTTGCCATGGATAACCCTCCAAAGCCAGCTAGCTCCTTCCATCTTCTCTTAAACTCTGGACAGTGCAGAAACTCAGTGGACTCCACTGGGAACATCTGTCCAAACTACAGAGAGAAAACTCATTTTAATAAGCACCTTTACATATATGTGGGTAACTATGGTAATAAAATTCTTGCAAAGCAACAATGTGATTTCATAGGAATAAGTTTAAAATTGCTGCCAAGAGTGCAGTGTAACAGGGTGATTATGTGCCTCCAGGACTGCTGAGTGAGGGGGAGATTCACACTATTCCCAGCTGCTGAGCACCGTGGTGTTTGTAGGTTCTTATCTTTTCCTTGATCTCCTGTTTAGGACCAGCTATGTGAACTGTTCTCTTCACCAGCTGGATGTTGTGGGGCTGCCATTAGAGGCTGGTGCTGTTTCCAGGACAAAGAGTGGTGGCCCCCTGCCATCCCCACGGGCTGCCTCTGCCTCCAGCCACCCAGCTGTGACGGCTGCTGCCTGCCAGAGGAACGCTGGCACCGGGGCTCTCTTGAATCAGCTCCAGAAACTTAACAGTTAACTCCTGTCTTGCTTATAGAGAAATATATTTTAAATTCTTATCCCAATATCTTCTTCTTCAACTTTTTCTCCTCAATTTCCCTCTGTATTTACTTTGTGTTATTAGATGATGAAATCTGGCTAATGGGCACCCTAATTATTGCAGCATCCAAATGACAGGCTTCAGGCAAAATGATAATTACTTATTCAAAAGTATTCATAAAATTAACATATTCTGAATAAATTCAGGCTTAATTTAACAGGCCACTGCACTTATTACAAGCATTTAGCACATGCAATTGTTCAAACTTAGTAGAAAGCAACTTAGGCTTTCAAAAAATATCCGGGTCAGAAGTAGATGTAACCGTAATTTGCCCTAACAAGAGCAAATGTCAAACAGTTTAGGGAGCTATACAGCAATTTGTTCAAATGCTTGTAAGTTAAAAAGCCTACAAAGAAGCTCTTCCCAGGCTTTTAAGTATGGCCAAGTATCCAAACCCTTTCTTAAATCTTGTTTCTCAGCCAAAATCAAGAAGGAAAAAAGTTATAGAAAAAGTTATAAATTCTCTTTCTCTCCTCCTCCCTATCTTGGAACAGACACAGGGCTTTATGCTGAGATCCTTCTATGGTTCCAAGTATTATATTTGAGATTTATTAGACTTTGATATACAATGCAGAATGTTCCCCACTGACATACTAACCTACTAAGTACCAGCTCTGGTGAGAGGGGAAAGAGCTATTTGTGTTCACATGAAAAATTTTGTGTGCCACAGTATCAACCCCCATGGCAAAATCAAAAGGCTTTGGGAAGATATGGAATGATTCATTTCATAGCACCATTCACCCTACCTGCAGGAGTGTCCAGTGTTCCTTCTGTCACTAAAACTGTGTCACCTGTACATGTCTCATTGTATTTCAGCCTGGCTTCTCAAGACTGGGAGGAGGTCTTTCAGCCATGCCATCTCTCTATCTTTCAGTCAGAGAGAAGTGAATAACTTTTGAACAAAATGGGTCACTTTCCAATAAACTGAAAGAAAAGCAAGCAAGCACTGTGTTCATCATTAGCTAGGGCTACTAGAGCTGTGTGAAAATCAGGTCCTGTGGCATGATGGCTATTTCACACACAGACAAACACACACTACACCTCTCTTGCCTCCTCCTTCCCTTTCTTGAAAACACAGTTTTGTGCCCATACCACTTGGGACCCTGACCTATGAGGTCAGGAGAAACATTGCAAGGTTTCCCCCATCCCAAGTCCTGGAGTACATTCTTAGATATTTTTCCAGCAGGATGAAACATTGGCAGCAAACCAGTGGATTAACTAATTCTCCTATTACTTAAACAATGGCAAGGAAGAAAGCTCTATCCCTGAAAAAGATCCTTTTACAGCACTCTGACCATTCCCATAGCTGCCCTATGACCTGTAGGGAAGATTTATTTTGTTGCTGCAACAAAATCAACAACAGCAACATTTCTGTATAACCTGTACTGGAAATGTATAACCTGTAATGGAAAACATTACAGATCCTTGCTGTTTATTCTTCCTGTTCATCAGATAGTACTGATATCCAGTTCATTAAAAGAATTATGGAGTAAATCACACTTGAAAGAACAGGATACCAGTCAGGTCCAGATGCTTCCAATTTACTTCACTAAAATACTTCTGATTAAAACACATTACTAGTGACGTTTCTTAAAAGGAACTTGGACTTCAAGCTCCGTAATAACTGCAATATGTTCCCAGTCTCTAGCCTTGCCACATGCCTAACCTCAGTGTTAAAAACTCCTGCAAAAAGAGTTATTAGGTGCTTACTTCAGAGACAGGCTTTCTCACTGCAGTCATTGCTGATGTCCTGGCACACCCTACGGAGGATCATACAAATTAATATTGTTATTTAGATGTTCCAGACTCACCACACATCATTATGGCATAGTGTCAGTTCTACACAAACTTCCACATATGGAACAATTTAAAAATCTCCCAGCTACAGCAAGAGAAATGGAAAGCAATAGTTTCAGCAATCATCAGTATCTTAAAAGCAGCAGAATCTCAGCACTGACATGGACTATATATTAGTGCTCAAAAGATCTGTCTAACTTTGATATGTAGGCTCCCAGAAATCTCAGGGAAGAGTCTTAGGCACTAAATTCTGGAGGAGAGAGGACCGTTACACTGACCCATTACAGCAATTCCTATCTGCATTTCTGTAAGAACACTACAACTCCAATTGCACCTTTATCTCCCAGCACCAGCAGCTACTTAGAATGAAAGCTTCAGCACCTTGAAAACTTTCTGTGAACTCATCAGACTTATGATGAAATCAGTCCTCCAGCTCCACATGAACATCCTTGAAGATGAACGTTGAGATACTTATCTGCAGGGCTTTTAAGAAATCTGTAGTTCAGACAGTCACCTAGGCTGTCACATCCTTTCTGCTTGAGAAACTGAACTGCCTCTCCTCATGAGCCACTGGTTTTTGCAGGAGAGAGCAGTATCTGGCAGAAGACTGTGGTATTGTCTGCTGCAGAAACCATTTCAAGCCTCACCATCTTTTCTGGCTGCAGTATGTGACCATACAGCAAATTCTAATGGCAAATCTTCCTTAAGCTTGCAAAAGAGTTTAGCTGCCTTGTTGCTCTTTGTTCTGAGAACACGGCCAAAGAACTGTGTGCCTGCCACAAATCATGTTGGCAGAGCATCAGATTGTCCCACTTCTGAGATGGCAGTGCTCAGAGAGCATGTATTTTAAAAATATTCAAAGACTCTGAATTCTGTAGCCATGTGGGATTTGGGGCGTCCTGTTCTCTTTGCAGAAATGTTCTCTTTGCACTCAGTGTGCAAGAAGCGATCACTTGAGCTAAAGCAGCACTAGGTCCTCAGAGCATAGAGCACACAGTGGGACAGCTCTGATCCACAAAGAAGAGCTGGTGAGACAGATATCTGTGAACTGAACTATTCAATGCAGTGTCACATTCCTGCTAAGAACTTTTTTCGTATTTTGAGTCTCCCACTGTGGATTATTTTGATTCCAACTTCACGGTCTGATCTGTTTACTGGTTAGGATGTTTATTTTTCCTGAAGAAAAACAATGTTTTATGAAAGCAGCTTAAGAATAAAGTATAGAAAATGAAAGGAAAATCCCAAAATGAACTCTTCTTGCCTTAGGGCAGAGAACGTGGCCACTGGATCCTAGTGTTCCACTCATGTGGGCTAGAATTGTTGTTGTGAGATGTTCCCCATGTGCCACGTTGCTGCAGATACCCCTAGAACCCTTTCTTTGTCTCGCTGTAGCAGTTGCTTATCAGCATGGCCTGGGCAGTGCTCAGTCCCAAGCCTGCAGGGACAGGGGCTGGCAGTCTCTTGCCCAGTCAGAGCCACCCCAGTTGTGATGTCCTCAGGCTTTGTCCCTGGTCTCCTGCTGTCCTTCCAAAAAAAGGTACAGCTCCCCTGAAGATCCTGCTTTGTGCAGATGTCTTGGATACAGAGGATATCTAAAACAGCTGTAGAAAGTTATGTTTAGGCATAATACTGAATACTCCCTTGTACTGTATCCATTCAAGGACTGTTCAGACAATGGCAAGACAAAGCCTTTAAACTGCAAGGAGGAAGACTTTTCACCTTCTTAACTGGCTGTATTCTGCTGCCTTTGTGTGGAGAAATGCTCTCAAACATAAACAGCAGTATGTAATACTCACAAGGAAAGTTCCCTCATGCACTCATTTCTACAGTCAGAAGTCCTTTGGCCATCAGCATCATCCTGCAGAGCTCAGGAGTTTGGCTTGTAGGGCACAGGGATGTGCAAGACAGCAGATGGGGGGTTGGTGTTTATGCATCCAGTGGTCAATCAGCAGCCATCCAGATGGAGGTGGGCCGTGTTTGTCACCAGTCAGTGCTTAGAACCACAGAGGGTTTCCAGCCCAAGTGACACAAGTGTTGCTTAGAACACAGAAGCATGAGGGGAAGCTTCTGCTTGCCCACTGATACATGTAACTGTGAGCCAGGCTCTGTCCCTGCTTGAGCAACTGAATGAGCCACAGACAGTGTCTGGAATCTGGAAGACAATATCTGTGAAATCCCTGGGGCCTTTTTCAGACATCTACATGCTATCAACTAATCAGCAAACCACTTATGTAACCCTTAGGTGCTCCATTGTCCTTTGGTTTTATAGGCACCTTTGCCTACAAAAGTCCCTCCCTCCTGTGTGCAGAGAGCAGCAATCTGAAGCTTTCAGAACCCCGTTCTGCTAAGCAGCCATTCAACACTCAGACATCATGAAACTTAATTTTTGTGGATGCAACACGATACAGTAACTCTACTCTGCTTCCATCACCTCATCTAGGCGTGTGTGTGTGCATGTGAATTCATTACTTTTTACACAAAAATTGGATAACACTGTCTCTGTTGGCTGCCATGGCATTATTCAACATCCGTGTTCCCAAAGGAGCTTAATCTCAGCAATGAAAAAAAAAAAAGCAGGAGACAACTGCAAGGCTTTTGGCCAATAAATTCACTCCAAATCCTTTACTGCCTAGATTTGAAGGCTTTTAAATCCAAGAGGACTCACAAAATGCAATTTGGCCTTTGCACTTTCAATAATGAGCCATAAAACTAACACCTTGGACCAATTCTAGTCTCTGTTCATAGGAATTTACCCATGCACTAGTAAGTTTATTATAACTTCACAAAAGTCAATCAAGTGGTAAAGCTTCCACACTGAAATTATTAAAGAAAGGAACTTCTGTCATGCCAGACTGCAAATGAAGCTTAGGAGAGCAGCTTCAAGCCTGTAAGAAGAAAATTCCAAAGTTATTCAGGGTTGCTCACATCTCCAGACCCTGTTTTTAATCATAACTCCTACAAGCTTGTTACATAGCTCATGCTTTACTACTTGAATAGTAGTTGCCAACTGGATGGAAACCTGCCTTGGGATTTTCCAGTTTTTGGGAAACTTTGGGAAAGTTTTCTGAAGGACATTTGCTTGAGCAGCACAACAGCTTAGCTTGAGCCTTCCTAGAAATGAAACATAGAAATCGCTGCTTCTATCAAATGCACTCACTGGCTTTAGACAGTTTGAGGCCCATGCCAATACCTTGCTGAACCCTCACAAGCTGTGCATTAGGGCTGTTTTAGACACAGGTGGAAAAGGTAATTGCTAAGAGTGGCATTTTTTCTTGGAATGGCAAAACAGCCCTGCTACTCACTGGCTTTGTCTCTACTACTTGCCTCTTCAGCTTATACCATCCTCTACATCCACCACACAACTTTTTGGTGGTGGAGGCAAAGCCTTTGTGGTGTTGGTGGGCTCCTGGTGCTCTGGGATATGACTTGTGCCAACATGCCCTGCAACACAGTGTTATTGACTGCTCAGCCTTGATGTGGCAAGACAGTCTTGTCTGCATCCCTGAGCAGCTTTGAGCGAGCTCAAAGCCTGGCACTTTTTTGTGGAGTCCCTTTGGCACAGCTGATTGTATAAGCAGACCCAGATACTCCTGAAGTGGAACTTGTTTATAACAAAACACCAACTATTTTAATTTGAATCTTAAAAGATGATAGAAAATAAAGATAGATCCCTGTCTTCGTCCCTCTTGGTTTTGTTCTTACAGGGGGGTAGCGTAAGAATGAAAACAAGAGGGAGGAAGACAGGGATCTATCTTTATTTTCTATCTTCTTCCAAACCTCAATGAACTAATTTTAGCCCCTGCCTCAGTGTTGGCCAGCATGCACTCTATTTAATTGATACCAATAGAACCAAGGTCTCAGAAACAGGATTTGGCTTAAGGTTAGAGTGTGGAAGAAAAGAAACCTCCTTTCAGATTGCTCCTTTCAGCTGCAATATGGTATCTTGAGTGCTGATGGCAGAGAAAGCAAGCATGACCTGTCAGAGCAGAGGAGACAGAAAACATTGTATGTTTCTCTCCTCTTGTGCTTCTGTAGGCCACATTGCAATAAACAGAACAGCTGGCTGATTTCTTCATGGCAGTTCAGCAATCCTATCAAAGGGGGTTTCTCTGCATAGCTACGTGAGGGATGAAGAGACAGAGTAATTTTTCATGAATGTCCCAAGATGAGCAAGTTTTGGTCCTATTTTCCTCTTGTGAGTAGTGAGCAGAATCCAGTGAACAGGGCATATATTCTGCTAACACTGGACCTCTTAAAAATCTTATATTACTGTGTGACATGGAGCAGAAAAATTACTCTTGAAAAGATAAAAGCTGGTCAGATAATATTGGATATTGCAGTGAAATAAGTAGTGCTCCTAGTCTCAATCTCCAGACACTTCCAAGGCTGAAGAACTGAAGATTATCTGGTTCATTAGTGGAATGTCTGCTCAGCTTGAATCTAATACTTGATAGTGCTGCAGCCAGAACTCTGAGCCAGAATAAATACATTAAATGTGGTGGGTTTTTAATTCTTGAACTATGGCCCTGGTTTGTGAAACACTTAGTTGCTCAAAGAATTAAAGGTTGAATCACCAGAAGTGAGAATTGTAACATGGAGGGGGAATGAAGCCATTGGAAATTCTCTTTGTCACAGGTGAGAAGGTAGGAGAAAAGCAGCATTCCTCAGCTTTATATTTTTATGACCAAAACAAAGGAAGTCTGTCCGATTCTTCTGGCTCTCTGATCAGGCCTGAGGTGCTTGGGTGTGATGACAATGAGTATTAGTCATGATCACAATGTTATTTGTCCTGTAGCAGGAAAGGGGAAAGATCTCACCTTGTCTTGTCTGGTTCAGCTTAACCCCAGTCCCAGCAATCACAGCATACATGAATTATTCCTGAACAGGGAGGAAGAGAGGACAAGAGAGAGAGAGGGGGAAGAAGGAGAGAAGACAGAAAGAAGGAAAGAAGCAGAGCTCTGGGTTCAAGGCCTTTGAAAGGCCTTGCCATCCACTTGCTCTCCATCCCTTGGTGTTGCCCTAGGAGGTGTTCCCTGAGAGCACAGGACCTGCCAACAGCAGGGAAACTCCACACTGACTTCAGCAGGGGGTAAAAAGTGCTTCAGTCCTAACCAAAGCACTGCTGGGTTTTCAATTAAAAACACCCCCAAACCGCTGTGAGTTATGCCCAATACGTTTAATAACCGAGGAAACCATAGCAAGTGACAACTACAAAATACAAAGCAGACATGAAAATTGATGGCATAAACGTGGAGAGGAATAGTGTCTGAAATGAAAACTGAAAGCAAAATACACTTAACAGAGGATCTGGGTTCAGATCTAGCACACATGATCACATACAACACTGCCTTAGTAACAGCACACACAGATACTCGTTGCACTGGGGGTTTTCACAGTTCTCCACTTCATCCCAGATGACAAGTAAATTGATGCTTTTATTCTCTTACATAAATTCTTGTGCACACAACATCATCAGCACCAAAGGTCTGGAAAAGAAATAAAAATCAATCAAAAGAGATAGAACCAGCAAATATTTAACACCATTTCAAAGTGTTATTTTTACTAAAGTAACTAGTTCCACAGCAGAAATACTTTTTCTTATGTCTTTTGACAGATGAGAGTAAAGAAAGAAATCATTTTGAAAGAGGAATGCAATGTAAATGACCTGTTTTTCAAGGCAGGGTGGATTTTGTCAGAATGATAAATGATGCATAAATTCTCTTTTTCTGTAGTTTCTTGGCATGAATTGATAAATAAACATGAGAAAATAAAGTGAATTTGGAATGTACTGTTGTTATATTTAGAAACAGTTGCGGCACTTTGAACTAGAAATGCTGAGGGTGGAATTCAGATGGCATGTTCCAAAGGTATTCTTTGATATTTGCAGATATAAATCCAAGCAGGCAAATGAAGTCAGTGGAGGAAAGATGGAGAGCAGGAGAATGTACACCTGTAAACAGAGTGCTGCTGCAAGCAGCTGACAGCTCCTCCTGGGATACCAAAGCCTCTCTTCCAGGCTGGAGTGCGGGCAGTGTCAATGACAACCTTCCTTCAGGACACTGTGCCCTTAACCAGTGAGTTTGTTAGCCATGAGAAGGATCTGGAATGCCCTACAGTTATCAGAACATGTAGGCAGGACAGTGATTGTGGGGCTGTCTGAGAAAGCCACCTGAATCCCCAAGTGTTTGTATGTAATTTCAGGTCTGGCGGGCTAAACTTTGAGCAATGAAGCAAGAAGGAGACAATAGGGGCAAGAGTGAGGAAATAGAGACTGCAAAAAACTTCTTCACATTCAGCTATGCAGACAGAAGGTTTTGAGCTCAGCACTAACAAGGTCTCAGTTGGGATGTCTGGCTGTGGTCACTGCCAAGGTCTCACTGAAAAGCATGCATTAAGAACTACCCCAGTGCATTATGAAAATTCAGCTGGGCTATTTGTCTTAATGCTTTCTACACCTGTTTTGGCCAATAATTTGAAAAGACTTGGCTTTAAAACTGACTCTGGCTTATACTTTGTTCACTTTGTTGGGGACACAAGTCTGTTAGTATTTTGGAGATACAGACTTTGTTTTTATGCATATTAATATCATATCAGTGCTTAATATATATTTTTAGATTTTACATTAATACATCTGAAAATGAACATTAAAAGATGTGGGTAGTTCTCTAATGTTCACAGCACCAGCTGCAAATACCCTTATTATGGCTTCCTTCAACATTTCCAAATTATCCACAAAGGCAAAATTATTTCAGCAGGAGTTTTGCCAGAGAGAGGAAGTAAGAGTCAAGACCATCCAGGGCTCAAGGTTTTGTGTGGAGACTGTAAGATCCCTGCAACAGTGATTGTCTTTCACACTCAGGCACTGCTAAGCACAGGGAGCCTTGGGTGCCCTGCTGCTACTTCAACACAAATCATAAACAGTAGTAAAACAATTCCTGTGTAGTGTTCTTCCAGAGCTGGCACAGCCCCAGTGTGAGAGCTGGAGCTGCACAGCCATGCAGCCACGTCGTGAGGTGGGGATGGATGTCACATCAGTCAATTTAATGAGAAAGGCTGCAGCCAAAACTCATCTAACCTCCCTGACAAATTTATGTCTGCTCTTCCAGGCAAGTTAAGAGAGAAACTCCTTCCCCTAAAGCTAAGCAACAGCAGTTATTCCCAGAACAGCTCAGCAGTTCTATTGAGAAGGAACACTGCAGGCAAGAGTAGATGGAAATAGATGTGATTCATACTGCAAGGGAGCCACTGTAGATCCGAGCTTCTGAAATTGCAGTGCCCAGTTCTAAGATTGTGCTCCTGGGCAGAGCTTGCTCCTAAGACATCAGTGTAGGCTGACTGGCAGCTTCCTTGGAAGCTTTACAGGATGGAGTGTGGAAACAAAGACTAAAACTTGTGGAGGAAGAAAAAAGACATAAGACTTTCTGGAAAAGCTCAGTAGTATGGGTGAGTAGCAGCACCACAGAGAGTCACAGCGTGTTTGTGACACAGGACACAGGCTCCTCACTTTGTACTTCCAGCATCCAGCTCCAGCTAGACTTCTGGACTTCTGAAAATTTCAGGCAAAGGACTACATTCAAATTACTGTGGACAAAAATGAAGTGCAGAAAATATGGGCATTTTCAGGGAATCCAAATTTTAAAAATCAGTTGCTACACACAAGGACTCCACAACCCACCATTCTCAGAGTCTGTAAAACCACTATAAATTAACACAATAATGTCTTTGAATATGGATTGCAAAGAGATAGAAATAAGGCAAAGCACAGTTACAACATCACTGTGCACTTCTCAAACGACCTAGACATCCTTTCCTTGAAGACCCAGCTTAGGTTATGTGGCCTCTGACCTGTTTCAGGAAGAAACTGCATTTTTTAGCACTTGGATTTCATACTTTATACACATTTAGATGATTAGCAACGTAATTGAAGCACATAAAGGGCTTTATTATCACAGTAATGTACAGGTTTCAATGTGGACTTTCACAAAAGGTGTTTTCCTATCTTATCATGACTCACTATCATTTGTTCATAAAACTCCTCTCAGTGTTACTAAAGCAAGCAAGGAGGAATATGTTCAAACTTGCTGCATTCTTTTTCTTGTGGTAACTCACAGAAATGTCTAATGTACAGCTGGGCCCAAGGTCAGGGGAGGATCCAAATCCAAAGGGTGCTATTCCTCTGCTCTTCACAGTTAAATCCTGGTATTCAATGGTAGGATAAAGCAGTTTAGTGTCTATGGTTTTAATTCTAGACTCAAAAGAAGTGATAGTTCCTGTCCCAATAGGCAGACTTTAAAGATTTCCATGACCCAAAGCAGTAGAACTTCCAAATATAAAGAGAATCAGCAATCCTGGCTATTTGGTCTTGTAGTTTCATCAGAGCAACTGAAAAAAGTGCAATGCTACCAAAATGTAATTCAGCTGTAACAGGAAGATGCAGGATTTTCAAACACCACCTTCTCATCAGCTTGGAAAGGTCCCACTTATCTCATAAAATCCTACAAGGCAAGGCTTCTATCTAAATCTAAAATAGGATTTTAAATGTGCAATGACTGCAAATTACAGAATTGTTTTCTTCACTTAGCTTGTCATAATCTGTAGCTAAGAGTCCAAAAGCACACTGCAAACAAAGCCCTCTGCAGGGGATAATCCAATAAATTGACCTCTCTCAGTTCACTCAAAATCTGATGACCACTGACATCATGAGAGATTAAAAGAGAATTACAGGGCAGTAATATATTTCTGTAGGAGCAAATCTCCTTTTTGAAGGCCTTCTTTATAAATATTTGCTGAGGACGCTTTGTGGTAAGTGGAGCACACAGTATAAGGAAGAGTGTCTTTGAAACAATCACCTGGGAAAGATCACTTCTGTCAGTGTATGCAAAAATCCCTTTATCTGCTCATGACTGATCAAAATGCAGAGGCAACTTACAAAAGGAAGACAGAATCCATCAGCAAACTGATGGAGAACAGAAGTATTACTTAAATGAGTCCTCAGAAAAGGCTTTGTCCATGTGCACACTTCCATGTTATCTAAAATAAAGATATAAATCTACACAACAAAGGCATGTTGCCTATTTCCATTCTCCTCCTGACTCCCACAAAATTTTAAGAAAGAGGTTGATCCTTACAAGGCCATAGTCACTGAATGTGCGGCCCCCACTTTCAAACTTGTCTATTAATAGCAAATCACCCATTCAAAACCTCATGTTCCTCAGGATATCAACTGATAGCACCATGCAGAATTAGGCAAGTTCTCAAGGGGCCTAAATGTCAGTATTTGTGTTTGAGCACTGCTATATTATACAGCAAATGAATGACACAGGTCTGAGACAATGGTATGTCCCAGGTGTAGCTGAAAGCCAGGGCACAGAGAACATCTAAGCTACAAGTGATATTACAAAAGGATGCATTCAGGATCGGGTGCAGCCAAAATGCAAAGGGCTTTGGCTTCTTTTTTTGTTTGGGATGTGTTCCAGACAGGGCTGTAGTAATGAGCAGGGGCTGTAGATCCCTAAGCCCCCTTGTAAATCTGCTCATGGCAAAGAGTAAATTAAAGCATTAGGCCCATGCAACACACATGCATGCATTATTAGAGGTTTCTGAACTTCTGTCAAGGCTGCTCTAATGGGAACAGCAGCAACCCCCTCATTCTGAGCTTGATATGACTAGACCCTTCTTTTGAGAATTGATTTTATTTAAGATCACTCTCCAAAAGTTATGGAAAAGTGAAACACTTAAGTAGTTTGACACGGTTTGATACAAGGCTTAGGCACATCACACATTTCACCATTCTGCTGCAAAATCTCTTTCCAAATCTGCATTGACCCTTCTCACATAGTATTAAAAATTTCAGAAGTCAGCAAAATAATTTTAAAAATGTTCGCTCGCTCATCTAGGCTCCACAGTTCACTAGTTTTAATCAACGGTGGCATGATTTTTCTGAGGAGGGAATGTAGAATAGAAACCATGCTTGAACCCCCACCAATGTTCTGATCTTTGACCCTTGCTACAATTGATTCTGAGAACCCCTGTGTGATAGGTGAACTGTGTAAAATGTGCTCAGAGGCTGTTTTTAAAGCCCCTCTTCAGTAATCATCCACTTTAGAACGTTTGTGTGTTACAAATTAAACTTAAATCGATAGAGGCATGAGCAGCTGTGAAAGCAGCAATGCACCTAAGGTTTGAATTTAAATGTATCTCATTTGAATAGCTGATATTTGTAAGCAGTATCCTTCAACTTTGCAAAGAGCAGATCTTTTGTTCTGCTGACTTACATAAGTGATTGATAGCTCATTAATGTCCCTGACGAAAACACACAGCCACAACAAAAACATTGTGAGTACAATAAAGGGAAGAAAAGGCACTTCATTCCAGGCCATAATTTTCAAACAAATAAAAGAAATATATATTTTTTGTGTTATATTCCGATCTTGATTGCTCAAATGCTAATCCAAGTATAGTTTATGAATGTAGAGTTGTAAATACAGATATCCTGATTCTGTGTATGCATTACAATCCCAAAGTACAATACAATATAAAGATGCAGTCAAGACAAATAAATGTAGACTTCGGTGGGGAACTACCCTTTCCACCCTCCATTGCTTGCACATTCCATGTAATTTTTATCTACATTGTTCAGTAATTTTAAAAGTGCAGAGCTGAAATCCCAGCAAGTGCATCAGATGAGATTTGAATAAACAGCTCTGATAAAAGATGTTGCAGTGTTCTAGTTTTAGATCAATGTTCTAGTTTTCAGACCATCTTTTTATAATGCAGAACTTGATCCTCCCCTTCCTTAGCTGAAAGAATTTTTTTTCTAACAGGACTTCAGGCCTACATCTGTCATTGTATGAGCCCAATACTATTTATCTACTAATATGAGCCATTTTATTCTCCATGCTGCAAGGAGCTAAGGAGAACTGAAGGCAACTGAAGGCAAAGAAAACCTTTGCTAACTAAATAGTGTGTTCTCAGCATCTGTGTACCAGAGGACATGATGTGACTTGCAAGACCATCATTTTACTCCAAGGAACTATCTTTGAAGAACAAGGAATTCTTCTGCCAGGATGCAAGAAAGATTGATAATTATAGAGTAATATGGTTTCTATTTTAGCTCTGTGGTAGTCATGGCAATTAAACACTGATTTTTTTTTATTATGTGGGCTAATAAATGCATTTTATTTAATAATGCTGTGTTGGAGAGAAAAATATAGTCTTACACTAGGAAAATACTATAATCAAATAGATCCCCTAAGTAATGCAGCATTTTAGATCAAAATTATGTGGCAAAGATCCAACATTTATGGAGCCAATGCTAACAGAGTAAAACTAATTTCTTACCCCCTGCCTGTCACCCCAAGCCTTTCTTCAATTCATGCTTAAGTCTAACACAGTTTACATTCTTTCTTGAAACTTCTTTCAAACTGGGTAAGACTTTTCTTGATTTCTTCTGCAACTGCATCTAATAGCAAATAAGGAGTCTCAAGACTTCTTGAAAGAATTTTTTGGATAGAGAAACAGAAGCAGAGCCTTACTGAAGCATATCAGAGAGAGCAAATGAACAGATAACATTTCTTGCGTAAGCAGGGAGATTTGAGAAGTGTGAAGATGGGAATTGTTAAATATTTGAAGCAATATGGACAGCAAAAGTGAATGAGAATTAATTTCAGGTCCTAAAGATCCCTAAGAAAGCTCTGAGGGTGGGAGAAGAAAGAAATCAATTTAAGTTTCATCTGTAACACACAAACATTTTAAAGTGGTTGATGACTGACGAAGGGTTGTAAAAGAACAAGAATACAGAGATCTCTTCTTCTCATTGCAATCTTGGTTTTGAAGAAGTAAGATATAAGTGGGGGTTTGCAGACTCAGATCCAAGGAAATTTGCCAAGCATAAAATAAAATAATCTAATGTCGAATCTTTGTTCACTGGAGTGATGAAAAACCCAAACATAGTGGATGGGCACGAGATCAATAGAGTCTTCTCACTAAGGGCTCTTATTCTTACCTTGTTCCCTTTTACAGCTGCTGAACACACCTCAGCCAACCCCTTCAAATAGTTTCCCTTCTAAAGCACAATTCTCTGAAGGAATGTTCTGGGGCTTTAAAATGAGGGACCACAGACAAGAAAATGTAGCTTCTCCTCTTCTGTCTCTCTCCAACCAGTAGAACCTTTTGTTGCCTCCCAGAAGGTTTAATTTTCAACTTTTTTTTTTCTTTTCTTTTCTTTTTTTTCCCCAGAAGGGCCATTTCAGCTTCTGCAAAGGACCAGAGGTCTCACACCACCATTACTCCCAGAAACACCTCATTACTGAGTTTTCGGCTGTCAGATCTTGAACATCAACCCACATATTTAAAAGATCTGTGCATTCAGTCCCATCAAATGCCATGAGGGCTTGAAAATGCTTGTCCTGAGGATGAATTATTGTCATAATACTTTATAAAGCAAAAGAGGTCAAGAGGAGAATGAAACTGTGTATCATATTGAATAGTAAAAGTGAAGAGAGAATGATCTGGATCACTTGGAAACAAATACCAAATTTTCATAATGGCCACAGTAAAATCACACATTACAGCCAATGAATGTAATTCCAGCTCGCCTGAGATGGGAAGGGGATCAGTCTGGGGAAATGGAAACCAGAAAAGTGTTAACAAAGCCCTTGCAAATAAATCAGGACCATTTTAGATAGGAGTAAGGAGAGGAAATCACTGTAACATCAGGTGCTAGATTGCTAGCAGAACAGTACATGCCATTCGGGTTTTCTTAGTTTAGGAGGGAAATGTGTAAATTGGACAGGCTTAAAAAGCACTCAAATAATGATTCAATGAAAGCTTTCTTTACATTGAAGGACTCGAGGTCTTCCAGTGGTTTAGCTTCACAACCACAAAAGTTCTTCTGAGAGGTGGCTTGATCAGTGGTGTTAAGAGAAGTATTTGCAATTACAAATTCTAGGCATATTATTTAGGTTCTTTTATACACAATATGCAATGACTGGAAGTTGAATCTACACATACACAGATTAAAAGAAATATGTATATTCTAATGGTAAGGAAATTAACCAGGAAACCAACATATTGAGAGTTCTGAGTTCCTATAAAAGGAAATATTTTTATAAGAAGCAAGTTGTTCTAATTTATATCCTAATTGGAAAAATAATTAATTCACAAAAGTTCAACAGACTGTATTTAACAAGAAAAAAGGTTAGATGGCTTTAAATCTTTGAATCCCTCTAGTTTCTTATCCAGGTTCATTATTCCTCCCCAGCAGGGTAAGTTCACATTGCTGCTAGCAGGAGGCAATTGTATTATAAGCGGCTTTCTTGCTTTGCTCAGAGCAGTGCACCTTATTTAACAGCTGCTAGCTTGTTGCTTAAATAATAAACTACAGAAATGTATTGTTAGAAAGCTGGAAAAGTTCTAGGAATAACTTTTAGTTACAGAATATATTTTGTCCACTGCATTTCATCTAAAGATGCAAAGAAGAGATCAAAGTACTTTGCCTCCTAAAGTTTTGTGATAAAATAAAGCATTCCAGTGGTTGAGTCAGAAGAAATTATGCAGCACTGGAGTATTCATTCATTAGAAACCAGTGTGATTTCACTAACAGCACACATCCTCATGTGGGTGAACAGTTCCAAGATGTCTGGAATAATATTAACACCTTAGAAGCTTTTTGTTTATGCTTGGTTAGGTTTGGGTCCTGTTTTTGTTTCAGATACAATCTTAAAAACAGAACTCCATCTGCTTTAGAGAAATACTTGGAAGGCTGTTTGTTTTTTAAAGTGCAGAGTTTTAGTTAGTGTGATAGTTAGAAATAAAACCTCCCTGCTTTGATGTTTTCTTACCCACCACTCCAGGAGCCTGTCTTCCATGTCCAAACTGATGAGGCATAACAGTCTAATCAACTATTTATCCAGAATTCACTAGTTAGAACATGTGCAATAAAATGATTCTGAACTCGAGCTGAACTGTGCTACTGTGTCTTTACTCAGATGTGGATACTGGTAAATTAATCTGGAGCGACTGCTGAGGAAAGGTGCAGCAAAGAGGACTCGAACAGAAGTTAGAGTATTAATTGAATTAACAAAGCACAATCTGAATAAACAAACCGTGTGTGACTGAGGCTGGGCACGGCCAGGCGGTTGCAGAGGTGCTGCTCTGAATGCCCACGGTCACCCTGCTGCCAGATGGAAGCTTACACACCACTGGGGGGATATTGGCTGACAGCAAATGTGCAAATCTCTATTTCTAAGAAACCCATGAAAGTAATTCTCAGTCTGACTCAGATCAGGGAAGTGGGGAAGATGGCAGAGATATGGGAGGAAATGACATATTTTTCATGAACAGGAGGGATTAGAGCATACTAACAACATCCATATCTTTCCTGCTATATGCCATGTGACCATAGATAAGAAGAAGTATTATGCACATGCCTAAAAAGAAGATTCTCCAGAAATGAGGTCAAATGCCTTGATCTCACTTTTACCAGAGAAAATCTGCAATAAATCAAGCAAATTCTTTGATGATGTGAATTGTGAATTTACAGAGCAGAAGTGGCCAACTTGTGATTATTCTACCAGTAGTAGTATGGTGAAAGTTTTAACAATCAAATGCAAGTCAGAACATGCATATATATCCATTTGCTTTAAAAAAAATAAAAAAGAAAGGGGAAAAAAAGCAATGTATTAATTGTAAGGTAGAGGATTATAACAATGGTAGTCTTCCAGATGGATTTAAGTAAGGAAAAATAATAACTCATACTATATGGTAACAAAAAAACCTGATAATATGGTGCACATATTGAGGGAGTTCAAGGTTCTTACCAAAATCAGTTCATCATTAGCTAATTCTCTAGTCCAGTATGTTTTGGGACCTTCTCCCTCAATAAGAGTTTGTTTGCAGTAGATCTTGTTTTCATTCTCCCAAGTGGCCAAACTCTGCAGGCAAGAAAACCATTAGGAAATACATTAATTATATTCCCCAGCAGCATGAGACAGAAACAACAATGAGCAGTAGTGAGAATAATTGCTCCACTAAAGGAGCAACACATAGATAGTCAAAGGCAGAGGAAAAAAAGTAATCAGTGGAAAGTGGTGAAATAAAAATTAAGGTGTGATGGGGCATTTTGGAAAGAGGAATATATTAGTAACAAAGTAATTGCCAATGTGTCTTTTCAGTGTGAAGACACTCAGTTTCCATCAAATGCTTGATGTTGGAAAGTGTAATTTAGGAGCATGCAAATGCAGCGTCTACATTCCCAATCATCTTTGTAAAAATGATTTGATCTGACATGTTATTTATCACTACAGAGTCCCCTAAGAGTAAAAGCATAAACAATTGTATATATCAAGTTGTAGTCATAAATAATGCAGTATTTGTCACTTACAATCTTTCCTGCTCTATGGCACTGTGCCAAGTTAACTGTGTATTAAAGATATTGAGCTAACAAACTAGAATAAATCACAGCTAAATTTTAAAAAATGTTGTCAGAATTCAAGTGTTTGTGACATTACTTTTTTAAGGTTGTGAGTCTGAGGATTGAAATACCCTTGGGCATTTTTCAAAGCATTTGAATAACAACTATGAAACCACTGAAAAATAAAAGACCCCAAAACGACATGATTTTGTTAAACTTTTACAAACAGGCAAGCCCTGACTGTTGCTTTTCACTTGAGCACTGAACTCCACAGTGCAATGGAACAGCTGTGCAGAAGGATGCCCTGTAATAAATGTTCAAGTAATCACTTTATAACTACACAGGGGAGACATTTATTAGTCTGTGATTATATACATGTACATATGCACGTGTGCGTATCTATGCCTAAATTCAAGTTAACACTTCCAAGACTTTCCAAGGCAAAAACCCTTTACTTTGATTAAAAATTAGCTGTTTACTTTTAAAATATTTTTCAAAACAATAGATTTTATAAACCAACAAGCCATCTCAAATGGCACTTATAGAAGCTGTGCCTTGAAGTACAACCCTATATGATGCCGTCTTTGTCTGCACAAACAATGGATCAAGTTAGTTGGCAGTCCAAAACCCTCCACCCCATAAAGTATATCAAAATCTATCACCAGTCAGCAGTTTTGCCAGATACTGCAAACTACATTCTGGAGTATTATTTTATTATCTGTCAGTTTCTGCTCTGTGGCCACATCTTGGTTATATACACACAGCAGTACAACTTATTCCTGAGAGTGGACTATAAATAATTTCACAACACATGGAAAAAATTTACTTCGTCACAAAACCCATTTCTTTCAGGTTTTTCCAACTTTCATAGCTTACAGCCTCATTATTTTTTTCCATCTTCAGCAATAAATCCTCCTCTAGAAAGCGGGTCACATTTATTGTGTATGCATTATGTATGAAGACACTTTTGTCGAACAAGATAAATTAACAAAGCCTGCAACATTTCCTGGACAAACTGTTAAATATATGATAACTCATCCTAGAGAGCAAGTGGATGTTCTAAATATTCACCGATTCCCAGAATCTGCTTCTTGTTTCATAAGTTTATGTTGACACAATTGCACTGAAGACAGCTCTGAATTTTTAGTGATAAAGACGGTCTCAAAAGCTGACCCAAGAATTAGGAGAGATCATGTTTTGGAAAGTAGATTATTTTACCAACACTGGATACTTTTGAAACTGGATCCTCATTTGAGACTACCTTCTGATAATCTTTATTTGTACTTCTTTTATAAGAGTTTTATGTACACTTATACATACTCCTTTATAATTATGAGAGTAAACTGTCTGAAGAAAGCATAACTAACCCATGCCTTCAATAATGGTTTTCAAAGGGCAGCTATGACCACAGCCCAGCTCCCCAAATCTCAGATCCCACATATCTACACCAGCAAGAACCTGGTGTCAGATGCTGCCGACTTAAATCCCCCTCCACAGCCACAGAAGTGGTTACAGAGGTAGAGGAGCAGGGTCTCACACACAGAATCAAGCCCAAAACACTCCAGGGAATGCGTCTAATGCACTTCTGCCCAAGAAGATGGTGTGACTGTGTCTGGTGTAACACTGAAAGGCCTGTCTTACACTGTTAAAGAGTTATCTATCAGTAAACTGGACATATGCACATGGCAAGAGTGTGAAAGAGAATTTCAACCTCAACCAACCAAGGACCAACTCTCAAGTGGTCCTGCTTGAGAACTCATCTGATTCAATCTAAGACAAAAGCTATGTCAGATTTGTGCACTAAATCCTGACTCTTGAGGTCTCTCTTGCTCCACCATTTCCCATGTTTGTGTCAGGGACAGAAGCTGGGGAGAGCTTTCACTGCAGCTCAGGTCTTCAGGGGAGAGGAAAGCAAAAAGAGAACTAAACCCTGACAAGCTGGAAACCAGATACCTGAACTCTGCTTTCGGGACCTTTCATGTCCTGTTGTCTTGAGATTTCAGTTTTATCCCAAAAGAGGGACAAGGGAAGTGGTGACCATCAAGAACCCCCAAGAGTGCTTCAAGAAGAGGGTGGAGGGCAGCAATGCCACTGTCCGGGGACACGAGCGGCAGATGTGTTTGTCCCATCTAAAAAGAACCTGGTAACACACACACCCCCCACACACATGCACATGCCCCAGCTCTCCTCCTACCCTGCACTTCCGTCCATCCACCGTTTCCTCCTCAAAGCTCTCCCCGATTTTGAAGTTGATCTCAGTGGTGCGGACAGTAGTGGAAGTTTTGATGTAGAACTGGTCCCCGTCCTGGCGGATCTCCACATGGGGTTTGGAGGCGGCTGCCACGGCCACTTTCCTGAGCATGGCATTGACACCTGGGCGAAGCGGGGAAGAAACAGCTTGAAGTCGCCAGCGGTGCCCTGGACCGACCTCGCCCAGCATCATACAGATCAGGGAGCGGGGCGAGCGGCGGGGCACCGCGCCTAGCCCCCGGCACAGCTGCGGCGCTGGGCAGCGGCGGCGCTCGGGCAGGCTCCGCACGGCCGGCGGCACACGCGGGCTCTCGCAGCGATCCCCGCGGCAGAACGCCGGGCCAGCGGCAGCCCAACTCCTCGGGCAGGACCGCCGGCGAGGCGGGGACGGCTCCGTGCCTCGACCGCCCCTTCGCGGGTAGGGCTCTGAGCCATGCCCCGCACCGGCGGGAGACTCTCCTGCCTGCGGCCGACGCGCGGAGCTCTCCCGGAGACACCGGGCACCGGAGCGCGGCCGCAGCTGCCGCCCCGTGTCCCCTCCCGCGGGACACGGCCCGCTGCCCGGCTCCCCCGCCACTCACCCAGCGCCTTGAGCAGCTCGTCGAAATTCTCGCTGCTCTTCATCTTCCAAGTGCCGGCGAAGTTGGGCATGGCGGGTCGGGCGCTGCGGAGGGCGGCGGGGACGCGGCGCTGCTGCTCGCTCTCCGGCTCAGGCACCTTGTGAGTGGGGCGGACCGCGGCGGCAGCGGCAGGGAGAGCCGGGCACACCCACCCGGCCCCCCACCCCTTCCCTCGGGCCAGCATCACACCGCCAGAGAGCCGGCCCCCTCCCAGTCATGGCCATCCATCCATCCATCCATCCATCCATCCATCCATCCATCCATCCATCCATCCATCCATCCATCCATCCATCCATCCTTCCTGCCCTCTCCGTCCATCACCGTTTGCCGCCTGCCTTGCAGGCTCCACAGCTGCCCCTCCTGGGGCTGCCCAAGAACGAGAGCCCGATTGCCACTTGTGCGACAAATGAGGTGTACAGTGAGGACCTGATGAAAAGCCCCAGAAGCAGGCAGGGAAGGCCGAGGGCTATCCAGCCAGGCGCCGGTCTCTCCAGGCTCACCTGGGCTGAGCCCAGCACGGCGGGGCCGAGGCACAGCAGCCCATCACACCTCACCCGAGCCCTGCACGCACGGCCCTTCCCGCTGCCAGCCTGCCCCCTGCACTGCTCACTGCGACAGCCAGCGGGTCCAAGGGGTGGCAGGGAGCAGAACACGTCCCAGGACAGGGAACTGCTGTAAGGAAGCTGTCACTGCCCTGAGCCGAGCCTTCCCTTCGAGAAGGGTGAAGGACAAAGAGATACACAGCGCCTAAAGCACTTCCCCACTTCCTTAAATCAGCACCAGTGTGCTGAAGATTAGAGTGCTGTTCTGAGCCTTTCCATGACCATTTCCATTGTCTTTGCTTTGGATCCCTCAGTTTCAGGTCAAAGATGCTAGATTAAAGTTCCTTATCGCAGCTGATTTATCCACATGATAAAATAGAACAGAATTTGACAGGTTAAGGCATATGGAGTTTTTCTGCTGCTATTGTGCATAAGGAAATAGTCAAAACATTCAAAGGCCTGTGATTTCCCACACAGAACAGAGCCAGATGTATTTTAATTATAGGAAAACCTTTGCTGAACAAACTTCACGGTACATTCACAATCATTCTTCACTTGTTAGATTCTGTAAAATGAACACGAAGGTTACTTGAATTATGTATAAAATGTGTTTGCTCCTGGAAAATGAATAGTTCTGGGAGTTACTTTAGTATGTTAGGCAGGATTCTATATATGCTGAAATTTTCTCTCATTTTTTATTCCAGGATGAATTTCACCTGAGTAAGAACCATAGAGCAGAACCAAGTATTTGTCTGTTGATTGTCACTCTTTTTCTACTGATTTGTGTTTCTGCCTTTCCAGAAGAACACCCTGGAGACCTGGCATAGCTCTTTAACGGAAATATTTTAATGAAAAATCTGGGGTTTTTCCAGGAAATGAACATTTCAGAGAGGAATATATGTTTTCAATAACAGGGTTTGTCTAAAAAGAGAAACAGAGCAATACAAACCCAAAACAAAAACCAGAGCACAAAGCATCCTTCAGTTGTTTTCGTAAATGACAATAAATTCATCTCCATCTGAAATACTTTGTTTAAAATTTCAAATCCCCTCAAAGAAAAACACTTCTGAAAAAAAAAAAAAAGACACACAAACAATTTCCTATTGCAAGTAGGTTTAAGATTTCAAATGTAAGGCTGCAGGCCCAACAAACACATACACTGAGGAACAAACACTGAAGAAAACCCTGCTCAGACCCTCAGTTTCAACTTCCCAACTGCACAACTGAAAACATGCTACATGCTTTGCTTCCAGAATCCTGCAGAATGTGCACACCTGGAGCCCAGGGGAAGTGTTATGGCTCACTCTTTGCAGGACGAAGTCCTTAGCTACCTATGACAATGAGTATGAGCAGCAGAAACCAGATGGGAACTCCTATCTCTACATGAGAAAATAAATCGGCTCAGAAGATTTTAAGGAAGGACAATTTCTTGTTTAAAGGAAATCAAACAAATCTTTTGTTTGCTGACCTGCTGATACAAACAGGAACTATTCCAGCAGATGTGACCTGAGAGAGTGTCTCTAAGATGCAGGACACGCATTCTAGGTGTTGCACTGTGGCCATTGACCTGTTCCATGAGGACCAAGAGGGAGCCTTCAAAATACCCTTCATGGATCAGGCTGGAAAGGAAGAACTGCCTTCAGTCAATAAAGGCTCTATTCTGCAATGGCAACACATGGAGCTATTTATCCTAAATATAGAGATATTAAATTACATTTTTATTTACGTTACAATCTTACCTAAATACCATGAGCACTGCTCTACCTACACAATGCAGTTTCTAAAACAAAAGCCCAGTTACACTCTAGAGTGTCTAACTGCCTCTCTGTGGCAATGTGTACACATTCAGACCTTATTCATACAGAGAGGCAGTTTCCTCCCAGCACTGCGTAATGCAGACTTAGCAACTATTCAGAATTAGACTTCAAAGTTCAACTCCACAAGAAGTTGCTCCCCTCTGAGAGTGAGGGTCCACTCTTGCAGCACAGGCAGGAGACAAGCTTGTGCATTTCCAGAGCCAATGACTTCCCTCTCCCCCATAGTTCTTCATGTACACATGGTAGTTGAACTGATAACCAACAGTTGTTCCCCCCTTAATCTCTGAGTTACACTTCTTTTTGTATCCTTTCTGCATGCTGCTTCTCTTTTCTTTGAAATAATTTATGGTTTTCTTCTTGTTCTCAAAAATAAGCCTTCATGTTTCTCTGGCTTTACTAATTAATTTAGAAGTCACAATGAGTTAAACTCCAAAGTAAAAAGGAACCTAACTTTGCTCCAACAAAAGTTTAAAAGCAAAACATCTCTAGTATTTATGTCCCTTAAGACAGCTAAAGCTTAGTGAGAAAAATTATCTTCCTGTTTTTCCATGTGGTGTTTCATGAAAACATTGTGGATTGTAATCCCATTGCATGGCAGAACACAAATCCCCACTTAGGCTGGCAGGCAACAGAGTGAGGTGTAACTTAAATGGCAACAAATTTCACATGGTTTATGCACCAGTTACACCAATTTATTATATATAAACTAATAAACGTTATAAAAGTCAGTAAGAGCTGAGTTTCTATTTTACAAGCTGTGATCATATCAGTTAGCTCAATGCTATGAGACTCATTTGCATGCTGAACTGCTTGAAGGAGAGGGAAGGAAAAACAAGGAAGAAAATATGGAAAGAAGCTTAAAGGAAAGGAAAACAGAGGTGTGATGTAAGAACCCATAAGGTATGTAGCACTGCTATAATAAAAAAATTAAGACAGAATGTGAATTAGGATCAGTTTACTGCATATTGGATCCCTCAAATGAAGGACAGAAATAACATCACTCTGGCAGACATGACTCAAGTCTCTACTGTTATAAAGTGAAGATCAGAAAGTTATACTGATTTATATTAGCTGAGAATGTTGCCCATGGACTTTTAATTTAGCCCACTTCATAGATCCTTTTTCCTACCACAGCAGCAATAGGAGATGTTTATCAGGTCATGCTGAAAAAACCCAGACTAAATGACAGTTTTACTTTTCTTTCAATCTCCTTCTGTATGTAATTTCCCCATTAATGTTATGAAAACCAGTTTGATTTTCAAAACATGCCTCTCAGCACTTTTTCCCCTTGGCATTTATTTTATTTACCTGAATCCCTTAAGGCTGATCCTTTCCTACAGATGGACCTAATTAATCTTTCCAGCAGTGCCTCTAAGACAAAGGAAAGTAATATATGTACAGATGGGACCAGGGTACTCCATCATCTATACAAATAAGTGACCAGTAATGTGACCAAAACTATCCCCTTGAGGTTATTCACTGACCACTGTGAAGTCACACAAGGCTCAGTGTAAACAATAGATTTTATTTACTAAGGTGGTACCCTAGGAAGAAAAAAAAAAAAAAAAGAAAAAAAAAAAGATTGGTTTAAGGGACAATATAATAAATTATTTCTGACATGAATAAATTGTACAACTGGAAGGCAAATTGCCATCGTAAATTTATCTGCCAAATTAATTTACAATGGGCCTCTAGCATGACAATAGGTGAAATGTAATATGATGTGTGCAACATCAACAGCATTTCTGCAGTGTTGCACCGTATATTCTACTGCATTCTTATTAAGTTGAAAGAATACTGATTATTCCCAAACTGAAATGCTAGAGAGACTTCCAATGTCAAGCTATCCTTTTCACTTTTGAGACCTAACTCATGGGAAAGTAAATGAATTCTTGCATTGTTAGGGCCAAACAGTACAGTTTTTGCCAGTTTTATGTTCAGTAAGAAAAATAGATATGATGATCTTAATTCCTTCCCTGTAATATTCCCTTTCATGGGGAACTAGTTGATCTCTGTTCTTTCCCACAATCAGGCTTTAAGCTGGCCACCTGCTCTATCTTCTGATGTGCTACAAGGATACGATAAAATTGAGAATTGTTTCCTTAACCAAAGTAGAATTTGCTTGCTTCTCTGATTCTGAAAACAAAGGGAGTTTGACTGTGGTTTCACTTGGGCATTAATTCTGCAGACTGCTGAGCAACTTGATCCTGATCCAGCAATGCGTGGTAGCAATGTAGTAACACAATCACCATGAACTGTGCTTTAAAGGTGCTCATGAATGTGTTTTCCTGGGCAGGCACCAGAATAAAGCCACAAATATCAGGAAAGAGGAAAATCAAGATCACTCCACCTCAGACTATTGTTCTGTCTGTAATATAAACTAGTTCAGAATTTTTGGAAACAGTTTTGGAAAACGACTTACAAACTGTTAAATAATTTTGTAGAAGGGCCATACTGAATAACCAATATCCAATATAGATTTTCAGTAGCTGGACCTTTTAACATACATTTGAGCATTTGTAACATATCAAATTTGACCATTGACCAAGAGTGTGAGGAATGTTAGTGACATTACCTTCTGTCCAAACTGCCCAGCTACCACCAGCTGCCTTGAACAATTCCTGCCTCCTGGAAGTCAGATTCTGCCTGTGGCTTGGCAGCTGAATGGGAATCATCAATCCCCAAGCCCCTCTGGTTCAGACAAAGCAACATGGCAGAAAGTGACAGCTTAGAAGCAACATTAACAATCTGCCAATTTTAAAATACAGTATTGTATGAACAGGAAGCAAAAAAATCTATTCACATGATTAAACAGAGCTTTCTGTTTTATTGAGCCAACAATGCTATTCAGAAAGAAAAAACTAAACCAAGGATTTATTGATTTCAGAATCTATGGCCTGAGGTGAAAGTCGTCCTCTGTGAGTGCATTACACATGTTTAAATGGGTTTTTTTGTGGAACTCTTAGTCAAGGATGGCTCTCTAAATGAAGGTCGTGGAAAGTCCCAATAGGTTTTTTTCACAAACTAGTAAATAAGACATTAGCGTTCCTTTCTCTTTCCTCAACTTTCCTTTTCTTTAGCTGAAGGAAGCTATTCAGACTGATTTGACTAATTTTGGCACAATACTTCACAATACTTCAGCACAATACTTTCACTTCAGACAAGATAACAAACATCTCTTTAAGCAGTGGAGTTACTGCACCTGCTCACAGGCAACCTAAGACAAGGACTAAGCCAGGAGAGAAGAGGATCTGAGGCAGGAGTGTCCTAGGCTCCTGAAGTTGGGATACATTGGTCTACATAAACCTCTAGGAGATAAAATCAAGTCGGCTCCAAGCCAAAGAGTCCTTCATAGGTATGTCCAACAGTCAGGAGCATAGATCCTGTTCTCCTATCAGAATCTTTTAAGGAAATAGCTCATAGGATGTATTTATTTGATGTCTCCAAATGTGCGCTTCAGTCAGGCAAAGGGTACATGTGATAAAGCAGTCTCAAAACCCAACCTTTCCTTTGAGCTATGTCTGGTAGTTTCCCCATGTGGTCACTACAAAAATCTGAACAATGCTAGAAAAGTGAGAGCAGTGCTCTGGGTGTCACAGCCTTGCTTTGCTATTTCAGCCCATGACATTGCTGAAGTTGTTAAATTGGAAATGCTCCCTATAATGACTAATGCAGAAGAGTTGTTTCTTTTTCATAAAGGGGTTACCACGACATTTGAAACCAGGGATTTTCATAGAGGCTGTCAGGAACCCAGCAAGTCTCCTTTTCTTGAACAAAAGGCATTAATAAAGCCATAGCTGTCAATAGAAAAGTAATCAAACTGTGGCAGCTCTCTGAAGACAATGCAGGTCTATTAAGACTGACTTAGTCGGGCAGATGGACCGAGCTGATGTGTGGTCATTAGAGATTCTTAAAGGACCTTCGTCTCCAGGGATAGAGGACCATGGCATTTTTTCCAAATGTCCAGAAGAAGAATGAGTGAATTCAAAGGAATATATTCTCATTTAGGTCTGGACTGAACTCCCAACAGGGCCATGTCCTGAAGCTATAGAGGCCGTGCCATTTGCACAACCAGAGGTTTTACTCTGGTGCCCTGACCTTTGTGTACGTGCTAAATTCAAAAGCTTTCCACTACATCTGGCAGACAAAAAGAAGATGAAGAAACTTCATTTTCCTTTTCCTAGCAAAACAGAGTATTTAGCATTCCACATAAATTAGAACCAGGAAATAAGGATCTTATCCATTAATTCAATTTAAAATTCCAAATGTCTTTGAAAGGCTTTTCATCAGCTTATTTTGAAGCAAAAATAAGTCTAAGCATTTGAGCTAGTTCTTACCAATACAAACAGCTATAACTGTACTAGTTTCAAAGAAGACACGACAATTTATACTATGAGAAGATGAGATCCAGAAATATGTAAGCTGTAGGTGTTCTAACTCCTATCAATTCTTCTCCCAGCTTTGTTTTGTCCTGCTAAACTTTGCTCAGAAAATGACCTTGAGTACAACTGCTCTTTCTATTGTTAACCCTCTGACCTTCTAAACTAACATCCTTTGCTCTTTCTAATTCAGAAGGTTTCTGGGGCTTATTAACTGAACAGGCCAAGTGACCGTTCCCAACCGAAACCAGAGTCCCTGACAAGGAGGTCATTGTTTTTCAGGCTTCCTCCCTAGTACTAGATCTGCAGATTTCAGACTGAAAAAGAATAATGCAGACATTCTTTGTCTAAACATTATCTGGAAAGCATCAAGATAACTCAAGCCACTTCCTCGCCTATTAAAATTAGAGGGGTCATCTCTTGGGACCTAAGTGATTATGGCCACAGTTTTCAAACTTGGATGATGAAATTTGTAGCAAACTATATCATGAGGCATCGAAATAAAAGAACCTCAGTCCTCAGAATTAAAAATAATTTGAACTAATGTCAGTCAAAAGAGAGGGTACTCAGCATTCCTAGGAATTGCAATATTTTTACTTATGTCCCTCACTATATACTTCAATGAATAGCCAAAAGCAATCAAATTTGGAAAGTGTGAACAAATTTCTCAAAAGAAGATGCTGTAATTAGGCTTCTAAGTTTAGGATTTAGGATCTACGAGATCCTTCTATAATACATCCTTGAAAAACAGAAATTCTAGCCAAGACATAGGGGCATATTAGGATGAGCTTCAGCCTCCCAGTAACAGCAGACCATATTCATGCTGCCCATTAGTACAAATAAGTCACTTTCTACAGCATTTGTCTCACTTTTCCCAAGAGCCCCTCCCTCACAAGAGGCCATTAAAAAGCGAATTATCTAGGAAATCAATTCTCTACATTTGAAAACCTGTTTGAACCCGTCTTATTTCCAAGGTGGTGGCAGTAAGTGCGCTGGTTCCCGGAGGAGGCTGCAGTTCCTGCCAGCAGCACCACCTAGTGCAGAGCACGCTCCGTGTCCCAGCTCCTCCATCTGTATCCCAGATGCACTCAGCCTGGAGCGGCTTCCTACGAGCATCTCCCATCAATAATGTGAACAGCAGAGACATGGCAGAGGGACAGGATGTTATGGCAAGTAATTTCGAGACATCAACTCTCAAAGTAAGGCTAGGTGAAATACTACAGTTGAATTCCAGGAGGGTGTTTTCAGAAAAGCTGACAAATAGAAAGTTCATTACACAAGGTACACTGTTAAAAGGGAATTGCTAAACTTTACACTTGGTTGTGCTGATGCAATCTCTTTACTTTTCAGAAGAGCTGACAGAAAAAGGGACCACAGTGAAACTGCAGGGATATTAAAATTTTTATTTTAATGTAGTATTGGTTTATTTTGCAAAGAACAGCAACATCTTTCCATGCCAGAAACCTAAACAGCAATGCCCAACCACAAATTTCTAGAGCAAAAAGTTAAACACTTCCTTTTTACCATTAATTACTGTGGGTCACTGACTAAAGAGCACTCTCCTCATCTGAACTCAATTTCTGCCACCAGACTGTTGGGATGGGTATGGCTTTCCAGCCATACAAGAGATTATCCCTTTAGAAAAGAAAAAGAAAGGCATTGGTTTTTATAACATTTAAAGTGTTTGTGACTGGGCAGATAGTTTATAAAAGCAAAAATGTCATTACATGCACATTTTTAAAGCAATAGTCTTCAACTAAAGAAAAAGATTTAATAGTTCCATGTAAACAACCAGACCTAAATCATAAAAGGGCCGATGACCACAGACAACACTCATCTTTTTCAACTATGCACTGTTAATGTTGCATTTAAGAAGCCCTCCCGAGATTAAAGTCCCCATTATGTCATATACTACAGATGTGATTCTGCCTACATTTTTCCATTTATAAACAATGGTGAATGCTATTTTCTTGGTAGAAACAAATCAATGTGCATATCTGGAACCCAAGCTGTTAAATCTCTATACAAGCCTAAGCAGAATCTCTAAAGAGAAATGGAGCCCATATGTCAGAGACACAACTTCAGATTATCCCAGCTGGAAATGAAGAAATTGCGGTGTATTGATTAATTTTGATTTTGCTTAATGAGCTATGACAGAAAGCCACTAAGATGAATGCATCTTCCATTCTGGAACAGGAGGGGTTCTGTCATAATATCACTGACTTTGAATGGGGTCTCTCTAATGTTTTTTTGGATTTGTTTCTGAAATTGCAGTAATGAATACAGACCAACCAACTTAAAGAGTAATGGAGGCTACTTTTGTGAACAAAGAGATGTTCCAGTATCAGAAGCAAGCTTACTGGGAGGGCTGTCTGTGATCTAAAACAGCAGGAGAAGTGAATAATATCAAGGCAATTAAACTGTATTCAGGAGCTTCTTGTGCTCCAGGAATTGGAACTCACTGTCCAGTAAGGACTTGATCCATTACAGGTTTCAGTGGACTCTGGCATAGGCGCAGCACAGGTGTGGCAGAGGTGGCAGAATGCCTAAGCAGCCTATGGGACACCAAATACCTCTGCTTCCAAGTGCCACATATGGGAGCTGTACCTGCAAAGCAAGAAACTGAGGAGCAGAAGCCTTGATCAAAGGAGGGAACTAAGAACTGGATAGGATTCAGCACCTTGTTTCAGTCACAATGGACTCACACTCTCCAGACCAGCACACAGGGACAGATTGTGACAGCAGCTACAGTTATCTTTGTCCAATGTTATATACATGACAGGTTTGTTGGTCTTTTCAAACAAACAAACCTCCCTGCAAAAGAACAATAACAATACCTTGCTGCTTATGATTTTGAGATGTCCCAGATCTAGAAGCAGTATTTGCCTTTAGGATGTGGGCTAAACATCATGGACTTAATAATGAAACACTTCACTCATAAGAAAAATTATAAGAATGAAAAAAAAGTTTACCATCCCTTTGAAGGTAAACACCATATAAACTCCTGACTTTCTGCTGTTAAATAGGACCTTCATTCTGATGATTTATTTCTTGCTTCTGAAAGACACTGCCTGTAGCTGTGATTAGACAGAATATATTTTCACAACAATCTCTAATGTGCTTCTCATGGTTTTTAGACTGTGAAAACATAGTTTGCTGCTGGCTAAAGGTTTCAAATTCTGTTTTATCTGACAGTTCTAAAGGCTTGGTTATACCATACTCACATGCAGTGAGGGGTGTGACACTGGCTAGATACAGTGTGCCCCACCACATGTCACTCTGGGCAGGAGGAAACCCCACAAATACATGTAATGTATTAATGGCTTAAGCCATTCTCTGCCACATCTGAAATGACCTCTGTGCCCAGCTCAGCTGGCACACCTTTCACATGGAGTCCTCAACCTTGGAAAACGGTAGGCAAGGAATAGGTGAAGTATTTGACCAGTAATATTGTATGATCTTGATGAGGGAAGCAGTCTGTTCAGTCAGCTCCAAAATGTCATTCCTTCCCGTGGATGCTGTGACACTAATTACATGTGACAAGAAGAGTAGGTAGGCCACCGTGTTAAATACAAACAGACTCACAATAGCAATGAAAAGTGAGATGGGAGCAGGAAGGATAAGTGATAGACTGAAAAGACAGACTGACAGCTGACTACCTATGTGGGATTCTAACTGAAGTTGTACCCAATGTATGCCTCCTGAGGCAAGAACTAAAAGCCCTCAGTACCTTGCAGGATCTGTAAAACTTGATTTTTAATTTTTTTTTAATTTTTGGGCACAGATTTTAGCTCTTCAGAAAAAACCCACCAGTAAACTGGAAAAAAAGATCTAGAGCATGGTGTCCTGATTCTAAATGTGTACCAAAAATGCAATGTAAATAGTGTGTGAGGTCAGCTAGAGCTCATATAGCAGTAATTAAGTGCATGACAGTCCTGACTATTATATCCAGAAGCCTGTTTATTTCTGCTTGTCACAGGCCCAGCAGCAGCACATCAGCAACCCTCATTTCAGAATAAGTTAAAACCTTTCATTTCCTGGCCTTGGGCACTGACAACAATAGAAAAAAGAAGGTCATTTACTCATACCACTGCTTGTTTTGGAGTAGCTGTGCTGGACTGACTCTGTGACCTCTAGACACCATGTAATGCTGTAGTGATGAGAATATGAGGAATATGTGCATGTGTAGAAAGATGATGGGAGTATTGGAAACAATAACTTCACAAAGCCATCAGGCGTACAAACCAACACATTGAAATAGTTTTTAAGTTCTTGGCATCTCCCCCAGGCTAATTGTTTCACTTGTGGGACAAAAAGAAATAACTGATATTTGGAATCTTATCAGAAGATTATGAAGAAAAATCACGTCCCTTTGTCTGCAACCTAAAAGAATGCTACTGTGGGAATTAAATGCTTTATTACTGCCTATCTGACTATTATGCTTGCACAAAGCTGATACAATTTAGAGGTGACACAAACTAAGAAAACAAATCATACCTGTCTGTGATTTTCTTGTAAATTCCTGTAAATGTAGAGAAGCAGAGAGGGCATTATTCTGATGTTCTTTACAACTCATTTACTCTGGGAACTGTTGGCTCCAGTAAATTCTGGTGCTTTGCTCAAATCCTCTCTGGAGGCAGCTCAGCCCTGTAGGGTTAGTTTCAGTTTGGAGATGGGAGGGAAAATCTTAGCCAGGACTATGCATGTTCACTGTGGTCACCCATGAGCATGCAGGAGCAGTGTCACAGCATTCAGGTGGTCCACATCCCTTTTATATCTTTACCAAATAAACAGTACAGAGAAAAACATTAAAAAAATAAGAGAAGTAGTAACAAAACCACAGACTTGCAAGAGGACTCCCTGCTGCACCTACTTCAGTTTTAAATTCATTGCTTTAAATTGATTTGGTTTTCTGCCAGCTATATCTCACTAGGGTGCCTATTTTCAGCAATAGCATGAAAGCAAGCTCACACTTTTAAGTGAGATGTCAGAGTTGGATTTAGTAAGAAAAAAAAATTGGAAATTAAAATTTAAAACTCCTTGTTATATCCCCATCTTCACATGAAAGTACAATGTCAGAATAAGCCTCTGGGTCAGGCAAAAATAGAAAAAAAAGATGAGACTACTGCACTTCACACTTGTAGAGGAACCGCTGTGGCATAAAGCTCTGCATGAAGAAGTGGCAGAAACACAGACTTTCCCTGCAGATGCTAATATGATCTGCTGCTTTAGGAAATCATTATTTCTCTACCACTTGGATCAGTTCTATGAAGATTAACTCATATCAGAATGGATGTCACTGTACTGATATCTAAGAACTTCATCTGACAAAACCCCAAATTTATGTCTTTCACATATAAACACTTTTGTAAACAGCACCTCCTCACCATTTCTCCCTAACACACAGAACAGTGCACAACAGAATAATAAAACTTTATCTATGAGACAGATTGATGTCCCTCACTGGAGATATTAAAAATCCATCTGAATGCAATCCTGTACAATATTCTCTAGAATGACCCTGCCTGAGCAGGGAGGTTGGACCATTCTAGTGCTTTCCAACCTTACCTGTTCTGTGAACTGGTGACTTCACTGTTACACAAGCTTTTAAGAAAAGGCACTGTTTTATCTGGAACATTATGAAAATCCAGCCTTTTGCTATCACTTCCATTAAATGCATGTCACATTCATACACAAATAAAATTTTTCAAAAGCTTAGAAAGACACATTGATATGAATACACTCCTAAAGCAATTGAAAATGGGGGAATCTACTCCTAGGGAAAGATAAGGAAAAGCAGGAAACTACTTATTTATGCCACTTTCAGAGTTTTAGAATACTTTTTTACATCAGAGTCTACATAAAACATGTTTTTCACCCTACAACATTTTAAAAATAAACTATATTAATCTCCAAGTTTTTAGTTATTATCCACTCCAAAGCAGTCAAGTGCTAACTTTCTGATAAAGCATAATACACACAGAAGGACCTCTTTGGAAAGACACACTAGACAAAGAGACAAACAAAACAGAGAAGTGCTATTCTTCATCATGGCACTGAATCTCAGCTGCTACTCTAGGAAAGTCTAAATCTTGGACTTGAAAGGAGCTGTTTTGTTCACTGACACCGTTAAATCAAATCATCTCTCTGTGACTGCATGTTTCTCTGTGACCACAAGAGATATTTCTAGTTTATTTAATGATATTTAATTAAGTCTCCATTAATGCTTATTCTAAAACAGTTTCATCATTACCAAGAATGACTGCTATTAACTGCAAAGAGGGTAGCCCTGGGCACTGAAAGATCAAAGAGCAATAAATCAACTTATTGGTTGAGCAAGGCACTATAACTGTCTCAGAAAACTTTCTAAACTTGCTAATGGTGCAGTATTATAGTTCTGATTGCATTTGAGTTTATTTAATTATGCTAATTAGTTTTCTTACCCTGGTTGTTACAAACCATGAGCTGATGGATGTTACAACAGTTGGGGCATTCATGCACAGGCATCTATTTACCTCACTTCTAATGCATGCTAACATGCTGATACATCTGTTCTTGTTACTTGACTGTTTCAAAGGATACTGATTTTGACATGGATCCAATTATTTCATCTGGAGATTATTTATTATTTAATAATAATAATTCAGAGCAGATCTTCCTACCCGACAGACTCAGGCTGGGCTGTCTGCAATCTCTCAAGTGTGCCCAGTGAAACCAAAGAGGCTGCTTCAGGAGTAATGGACTCTTGCATGAGAAAAAGAGAAGCAGACTCCAGGCCATTGTTACAGGATTATTGCAGAACCCATTGTACTGAGTGCCAGATGATGAAAGGGCCAGCGTTTGTAGCTAGGAACAGTCTTGAGAGTGAAGACAAGGAGCTTATGCTTAGCAAGATACAGTTACAAAAGCAAGTGAGTCTGTGCACATGAGTCAGAATTGTGATAGGAGAATTGTGGATAGAACAATCCAAATCATCAAGAGAAAGAAAAGTATATTACAGCAGCAGAGACTCAAGTCCCAGGATGAAAGTTTAGCCCTGTGGCTCTCATTATCATAGAGACGTTACGGAGAAAATCTCTGATAAAAACACAGGAATGAGGCAAGTCAAAAATGAAGTCTAAGTCTAGAAACAGACCTGAGAAATACATTGAATTATTGTGTTTTCCTCAGTGACTGGGAAAAACATAGGGAAGATAATGAGTTCTTTTTGGCTAGCTTGAACTTCAGCTGGTTGTGAGGCCTTAATGAAAAAAGACCTCACAAGAACAGGTATAGTGATTCCAACTGAAATTATAGGGGGAAATTACATTACTCAGAGATATGTAAGAGAAGAGATTTATTTCAATAAATATGCTTTGATAATTACAAGCTGTTATTAATTTTGCACTAATTTTACAAGGTCACTTCTACCTACAAACACAACTGAACAACTAGAGCTACACACAGGATGTATCTCCCTTGAAATAGTGGGGAATCAGAAGCATCAAGGGGACGCTGCCCTTTACAGAGACCTTCAGAAGAAATCTACAATCACCTACTAGACTGGGGTCCTTGGATTCATTCTGAATCCTCAAGTCTGTTCTTCCTTTTTCAGGTATATGCTTAGAGTTCTTTTTTTTTGCAATGTTTACTGTCTTGTGGTGCAGACTTTATTTACTCTC
Organism: Molothrus ater; assembly: GCF_012460135.2. Lineage (NCBI taxonomy): Eukaryota > Metazoa > Chordata > Aves > Passeriformes > Icteridae > Molothrus > Molothrus ater. Next base: position 4,868,577 of record NC_050490.2, read on the forward strand.
CACATGAATCCTTTATCACATACAGCCTCACAGAGGATACAAAGGGATGCCACTTCCACATTTCTGGACCTCTCATATCAATGTTTTTCATTATAACAATTTTTCAAGAGAGTATCAGTACTATTTACTATAAACCACAAGCACTATGCCTATGGCAATAATTTTTCTGACTATGTGTGTTTGCCTTGAATGCATTGCAATGACAGGATAAAACACTTCTGATCAGAATTCAGTACACAGATAATGTTTCAGAACACAGGACATGGAGATTGGTTTCATCAGAGATGAAAACAAAATATAGCCACTCTAAAAAGGAAAGGTTATAGCTGTTCACGTGAGGAGTTTGGCATGATACAAAAAAAATTTGTTGTCTTGATTAGATTGCATTAGGGCAGGATCCTCTAGGAAACACAGGGATTTCTCATCTTTTGTAAGTAATTACCTGAAAGAGTAGAGGGAGATGAAGGAAACTCTGGAAAAGGGGTAAACACATTCCCCAGCCACCATGTATGCAGCACCATCAGTTCATGGAGAGCAAGAAGCAGCAATATCATGTAGCAGAGAGCACTCCTCTGCCTTTCCCTCCTACCTTCCTCTCCACCAATAAATGTGGCAAAGTTCTGGTTCCCTGGAGCCCAGTACCTGCCCATACTGCCCAGTTTGTCTCCTCTTGCCTCAGCAAAGAGGTTTACAAGGCTTGCACTAGCTGGATTTCACCACAGAGAAGCAGGTAAAGAAAGAAGTAGACAGGGGCTGTTTCCTTTCTTCTTGCACAATGTTGCAGTCTGAAAAAGTTCAGGATGGTCTTTTCCACTCTAACTTGCTGTGTATCTCAGCTCTCCCTGCTCGTTTTCTCCTTTGCTTATGCACTGCCTCCCAGATCTCTTTACCAATTAAAACATAGTCCAATTGAGTTTTCAGCAGTTTGCTGAAAAATCAGTCAATGAAGAGCCTGGAAGGACTTGAGACTCTGTTTTCCAATAGATTAAACTCCTTCAGGGGCAGAGCCTTCCTCTGCTGCCTCACACCTCCCTCTTGAAACCACTGAAACATTTGGGGAACTGTCACATTGGATATTGCTACCATGCTCTAATGCAAGGAGACTGGAAAGTGACCTGATTCATACAAAAAGAAAAAAACCCAACAGACTAGCAATAACAAAATGAATTTATGCAGACAGCAATGCAGAGATGGCAAAGCAAAGGGGATTGTGTTTACTTAGCAAGCTGATATTTTCTTGCAGGAGCTAGACAATGTAAATCCTCAAAGGCAAACTCACTGCTGAAAACTGGATTTGCCCATTTGGCAGAAATCTAGCTCTCAAATTCAAGATGATTATTACTCAAGGCAATCAAAAACACTTTTGCTTTTGTTCAGTCTCTCTAGGGTAAAACTGTCCACTGAGACCATGACATACAGTCTGCATGTCTTTAAATCAGCACCTTATCAGCAGTTACTATAATATGTTTTTATTACCACATGCAATAAACCCAAGAACTTCCCATCTCTGGAAAAGAGGCTGTTCTTGCTGTGATTTGCTCAGAAGAGGTGAATACACAATGCAGCATCACTGGCCAACAGCTGCCATTGCCCTGGGGACAAACAGGAGCCAGGTTTACCACCCTGCCACACACGGGCTCAAGAGGATGAGCAGATTCTGGCTATGCAGAGCTTGGGGCTCCAAAGGGTATCAGAGTCCAGCTCACGTTACTGAGTGTCCTTTAGCTTTTGTGCACTTCTCTCCCAGATGAGGCCTTTTCCTGAGCCTTGCTTGGTTTCTCAGAAAACAAAACCTGGCGCAGGAAGCAGTATAAGGAAACAAGAGACGACTGGTCCTTCATACTTACACTAGAAATCTGTAATTTGTTTTTTCTTCACATTGTAAATTATTCCAATTCTAAACACGTGCTGGAAAAGCTGCTTTTCAAAATCTAAAACTGCTGCAGAGGATCATGTGCCAATGTTTAGACCACCAGCTGTGAAGCTGAATTTTCCATTTCTTCTGATGTTTGATAGAGCACCTTTTATATTGAAAAATGACTCTTCTCAGAGAGGGCCCCATAGCACACACATCTTTTATCAAAATGTATGGAGACTCTACTAGGAGCAATCCCATCTCAGGAACTGACAAATCTGACCTAGGCAAAACATCAGTCTAAAATATTTCCTTAAAACAAATTCTTCATGACTTGTGCAACAACCTTCACTGAGACAATCTTCACTGAGGAGATGGGAGAAGGCTTCTATTATCTTCATCTCCTGTAATTAAGACTGGGAACCAGCAACTTAAACATCATGATTCCAAATATTTGTATTTCAATGCTAAAACACTTAGTGTATGCTTAAATACTGTGCTGGATCAGGACTGGAGCACATTTGTGTGTACCCAGTTCAGCAGTGCCAGAGTACAAAAGAGCCAGACAAACCCCTCCACTTTCTGTCAGTCCAGACAGGACCACTGCTGTCCCTTGTCTGGGCCAAAACTCTAGTTCTCTACTTTCTAACACTGTGTTTGTGTTGTCTGTTTGCACTAGACTGACTAGTCAATGCTATGCTGGCCAACACTCACATATTTTTACTACCACCTTGCTTGGTGTTCAAAGCCCTGTGATAGAGCTTTTGCTGCCAGTTAGGGGCTTGGACGAGTCCCATTCACCCCTGCTGTGATCACTGCATGTCACAGGAACATCCAGTGGTGGCACTCAAATTCAAAATATCCCAGTAATTCCTATGCTGACTGTAGCACTTCAAACAATAACCTGCTAAATCTCTGCCTTTCAACAACACACTAACTGAGACTAATAAATGAGAGCTACTGACTGCACTTTATGGAATCTGGTGGTGCCTTGCAAGGGCCTAAAAGCTCACTCCCTTCCTGACCTCGGAAGTGCAGGGGTCAGTGTGTAATTGTTTTCATGCAGGATCAGCTCTGGCCTAGGTGTCATTACTGAGATGTGCATGACTTCCCTCCATTAGGCAGCACCAAGAGCTGCAGCTAAGTGGGTCACAGATGCTAACAGAGCTCAGTGCAGCTGCTTAAATTCGTTGTTCTCTTTCAGCTGAGCATGGAAAGCACTGACTCCTGTGCACCAAAAAAGCCACTTCACTAGCACTTGTCAAATGTCATATGATGAACACATTTAGGGGTTCCTCACTCTTAGTACCTCTGAGTCTACCCTCAAGGGCCAAGACACCACAGGGAAAATTGCACTCTCAGTATTTTCAATGCATCAATCTCTGCAAGCAAGCCTTTCCTCAGCAGTTTCCCAACATGGTTTTTGAGAATTTGCAACCTCAGTTTCGAAGGGACACTTGCATTTTAGATAGCATTTCCAAACCACCAAACCTGAAAAATCAAAAAGCACAGGGTTCCAGGTGCCACTGCATAAATTAACTCAAATATCAGAAGTGTAAAAGGGAAGGTTTTCTTGCCCCAGAAAACACAAAGAAATGAAGATTTCCTGGTATCACAGCATCCAATTTCTAGTACAGTGTTATGTGATCTCAGCAACAATTCTCCAGTCATGCAATTAATCTGAAGTTCACAGAAATCAGGAATTGTTTTTCCTCTCTTTTTTTTTTTTTTTGGTTCTATGTCTGACTTAGAAAGCTTGAAACCCAGAAGACAATTACCTTACATACAAAATCTCTTATTTCCTCATGCCATGTTTCTGCTAATGTCAGTAACACATCACTAAACATAGGCGGACCAAAGCAGTCAAACAATCACCTCATTACATGTCTGAAATTTTTTTTCATTCTATGAAACACCCATCACTGATACAATGTCAAATGTGAATGAAGTACTTATGATGGGAACTCACAAAAGTGTCTAGCATTTTTATATGAGGTATTTATGGAACCTATTCAGTAGAGATTTGAACATGTGTTCAGGACCCAGTAAAATCCATCAGACATGAACACATGGTCTTGCTGTGCAGGAGCAGAATGTTGAATCACCACTGTAAAATGGGCTCTCACAGCCAGCAACAACACAGTGATTTAACCAACTTGTATGGTTTGAGTCAAGCATCTCATCCAGAGGTAGCTGAACATAATCATAATGCTTTATGATGTGCCATACTTAGTCCTTCTCCCTCTGACTCCCATGGAGCCAGAGCTTGCAGAGCACTGGCATTTATCCTGCAGCACAACTCCTCTGTGTAAGGTTAATACCATCAATTTGATTCACAGGGGTTGGTGAGCCAGACAGGCAAACTGAAGAAGAAAAAGCCTCTCTCACAAGGAGACAAGGACACGAAAGAGGTTGCCCAGCAAAGTCATCAAAGCAAACAGCATGAATGAGACAGTGTTGATGAAGACAGAAGTGGCATTGAAGGCTGCAATAACAAAGCAGGGCAGTGACATGAAGATAAGTGGCAAAGTAATTGTCTGGTTGAGCCAAGTGTATCCATACAGTCCATCTGCCAGCAAGCCATGCAAATGGACACCAAGCACTGAAGATCTAAGTACCTCTTTATGTAAATATATTCCAAATGGTGACACAAAAATACGTAAGAACAAATAATTAGTAAACACAACTGAAAGTTTTTGAGAGTATTGGAGGTAATTATTATGAACAGTCTTAGCATCTACTGCCAACAAATGAAGGATTTTCTTCCTGGTTTTTCTTACTAATTATTCTAAAAAGCCAGAGTTGTGTCCTCAACATTTGATCCTGTAAAAGTTTATCATATAAAAAAGACTCTTGATGTAACAAAGGAGCCACATTGCCAGGCCAGTTTCTGGATCCCCATTCCAGAAAAAAAATTGTCTAAAAGCCAATTTTAGCAGCTAAGTGGATTATCAATTTCGAAAGAGAGTCTCTAAGAAGAATAAAGTTAATAGCATTTTACAGTGAAGCAAATAACACATCCAGAGACTGGATCCATGGTGCCTTCATTTCATCCTTAGTGAATTGTAAACAGCTTGGTCAGGCAGAGAATGTTACACAGCAGATGAAGGAAAACCCTTCCCTCCTCTCTGTCTCCCAGTTCATCAGCCTATTCAAGCCATTATCTGTATGGATCAGAAAAAGAAAAAAAAAAAAGGTGCTTTCTCTTGTCTTTACTACCACTCATCATAAGCTCAAGTGACCCAGATGCAAGGCAGAGCCAGCATTCTGGGTGGAGAAGTGCAGAGCATCCTCCATGCCTTCCTCCTGCTGCTTTGTGAGAGCAGCATCACACTTGACACAGGCAGTGACTGCAGACATTCACTGGCACTTGGGGCCTGAGTAGAAGAGCCTTCTATCACACATTATGTATGGATACCAAAGTAAAAAGGACACAGCCAGACTTAGAAGAGAGCCTTAGATTATGTGGTCAATACTTAGCTCACAACTAAACAGCCAATTATTAATTGACAGCCAAAAGTGTCTTCCTAGAGCTCAAGTGGTTCAGTTTTGGTGCATAAGGTCATCAGTCATCCCTAGCTGTCATATATATCTGAAACTACAATAGCAAGGGACATGCATTAATTTTGGTAAAACATGTGAAATTCATCATCCTGGAGAAAAAAGTTTTACTGCTAGACTTGATGTATGGGTTGAAACTTTGTGCCTTCTGTAAGTCAGTCCCAACTACATGCACAATGTTTTAAAGGGCCTTATTTCAATCCTGACAAATGAGCACCAGATGTTTCTTTTATCGCAGTTGCATTCTATATGCAACTATATATTCTATATATCTCTGAGAAATTCTCTCTGATCCACCTCTTGCTCCTTAAAAAAAGAAAACTGTGTGAGAGAATAAAATAAAGAATAAAATATTATAATTCTGATAAAGTAAATAAATGAATGAAGAACTGAAGTCTTCTCACCGGGAGAAAGAGAAGAGAGCTAGAAAAAACCATCTGGGTTCAGTTATCATCAAGCACAGACCAATTTTTCATTAGAAAATCTCTCATGAAGAACAATTACTTCTGCTCTTTTTTTTTTTTTTTTGCTTATTTCATTATTCTTTTCAAAACAACTGTACTCTGAAAGGTTCTCTTTGGCCTATACATACCATAAGCAGGAGGTTAAAAGGCCTGTAATTACATCTGACCATTCTGGCTTCTCTGCAGATGACAGTGGGGATGAGGTTCCTTCTGTGGGGAAGAGGGTCTAGTTTTTAGGATTTATTTGTTTAATTAACTGTTTTATTTTCTTCTTTTCTTCCTAAAAGCAGTTGCTCATTCACTCTACTCTCACTGTCCACCTTATCCACTCCAAAGGAACCTGATCCCTTCTGAAGGAAAGTGCTCTCCAGGCTAAGCTTTCCCCTGACCAGAAGGCGACCAGGACACCTTGGGCTGGAACTGCATAGCGCCAGCCAGAGAAAGATTCGTTCCTGCAAGTGCTAAGTACTGTTTTCATTCCTGTTAGGCTGAGTCTCCTTTTCATTTGTGTCCGTCCCAAGTACTTTTCCTTGCTTGTTGAATAAATACATTGAAATCCTTCCTTTCTCATTAGCAAAACAATGTAATATTGAAATGCAAACTCAAAGCAATGTCAGTGTGTAGATACACACTGAGCTAGAGCACATACCAAGAGGCTGAGAAACGGGTTCCATTCCTCGATCTACCACTGACTAAATTCGTCACCTTGCTTCAGATTTCACCCATCTGTGAAACGGGATAACGATCCTTCCTTAACTCATAGGGCAAGAATGTCATTAATATTTGGTCTTGGTTTCAGATTCTTGAAGAAGAGCTTTTCCATTATATCATTTCCCTGTTTTGGCCAGCCCTTGGACTACAGTTGTGACTGTAGTTCCAACTCTATATCCTATAGGTATGATGGCTGGATTCGGTGCCACCACTTGCAACATGCAGTGCCCTTACAATGAATGTTTTTCAAAATAAGACAAGAGCTTTTTTAAAGCAAAGCTTTTGTTTGAAACTCTTCAAACTTCAGGAAAGTTTATACTTGACTCCAGATCCCAATTCAGCTGCTTGGGACCATCAAAGAGAAACCTATCAGTGAAAAAGCATATGGAGTTGCAAGAAAAGGAAAGAAAGGGGATAGCAGCTGACAAAAAGATATAACAAAGAAATAAGTGAGCAGAGGAAAACCAACAAAAGCTGTAAGTTCATCAAATTTGCATGTAAAGAACTGGACTTGTTTCAAAAGTGGAACTGAAGACTGTATTAAGACTCAATTTTCTGTGGCTCTTGTCTTTTGCCTCAACCAATGCTAATGCACTACAATACTGACACATGCTATACAAAAAGCTGTAGATACTTTGAGTGACTTGGGAGCAGTCAGAGATCTGAAATGAATGAGCAAACAGTGCAAATGCCATTCCAATTCACTCCCAGGAACACAGTCCCTTGATGGTTTCCTCGGGACACAGCAACAGAAGCAGAGGATTCTTTGCTCCTGCCACAACAGTTCAGAGTCCCCAGAACACCAGAAGGATGTGAAATGTTTGACTGTGAATGCCAACCTCCTGGAAAGAGGATGGAGATGCTCTTGCTGCTGCTGCCCCACAACAGGGAGATGGTATGCATATATATATATATATACACACATATAAAAATATATATAAATCATTAAAAAAAATATAAATCTGCACACAGGCTCCACACTCTGTCACAAGTCGCCCTTTGTTCCTGCAGCACCTGTGGGTGACCAATCCTACACTGAACCCTAAGATGGAAAAACAAACCCAAAACTGGGTTTGGATGGATCAGTCCTGAAAGAAGCCTGGGATTGAATCCAGCTCTCTGCGGGCACAGCTGTAATACACAGTCGCTTTTCTAAACTGAGATGGCCTGACAGTAGTAACCACAAAAATGCATATGCCTGTATTACTCACTTTGGCAAACACCACCACATAACTTAAATACCAGTCTCATCTTCCTCAAACCCACTAGGAAATGAATTATTTAGTGTGGAGCAGGGAGAGAAGCTGACATGTCTGGTACTTGAATGCTGCAGTGCTCATGTACCTGCAGAGCTGGAGCTCCCAGTTAATGATCTAGCCTTCCTGTTCTATGGAAGTTCATGTGTCTTCAGGACCTTAATGAATCAAAGCTTACTTGGCATCCATCTTGTGTGTGAGGCTGGTGTTGAACTGTGAACCCTGATGTGAACTGGGGTTGTAATACCAGGCCACAATGGCACTCAGCCTGTGTTCTTAAATTGTCCTGCTCCCAGTGTGTTCTCTGCAACTGAACTTTGGGCTAGGAAGTGCCTTTTGCAATGTTCATGTGGCATCCAAAGTCATGACCTAATTCACTTCTATGTGTAAGCACAATATGAGGGTGATCACAATGATCATTTTAATATGTCAGGTTTCTTCCCTGTAACACTGTTTTAAAAGCTGTTATTCGAACCCAGAGGCACTCCCAAGACATTGTTGTGATTAGGGCTGAAATACCCATACTGACACAGTGCTCCACAACAAGGACAGACATATAGAACCCTGCTCTCAGTTACTATTCCACAGAGGCAATTTATCTGTAAATCAAACATGTGCCACACTTTGCTTCAGATTATCCTCTTGATGCAGCATCTAATCAGCTTTCACTCTATCAGATACAGATTTGTGTCATAAGTGATGCAGGAAATAACCCACAATCTCACTCTGACCTCTCACAGGAGAACAGGAACAATCTTTTCCCATGAAGGCCTAAGGTGTTCACTGTACAGAGTAAATACCAGTGCACAGAGAGAACTTTGAAACCTCTGGAGGGATTAGAAACACTTTGTCTGTCAAAGATTATGTTACAGTCCTGCAGTACTCTATACAGAACTGCAAGACCAAGCTTGATTATTTGAACATAAGGTGAAAACAGTACATTTTAAGTGCAGATTTAAATGAAAGAATTCGTAGAAGAACCCTGGCAAGAAATAGAATAACTTCTTTTACTTTTGGAGAATGTTTACCATTGCGTCACTACAAACGAGAAAATGAGGATTTCTGAAATTCAAGACATTACAGCTGTATGCCTTAAAATCTTCTCAAAGCTCAACCTAATCAGAGAACTAAGGATTCTGTAATTATATGTAAAAGTCTGTAATCATGTGTAAGAGTTTTACCCAGATTTTCATTCTTGACTGCAGAACTGTGTTAAGACACATTCAGAATTCCTGTTTTGGTTGTTACTCTGCTTACTCAGACAAGTTCTACTGATCTCAAAGAGCTTTGCGTACATATGAAAACTGATTAAGAGCTGTGAAAGACCACTGATCCTTTGTCTTTAGTTTTAAGCCTCAGGGAATCTGATTAATTCTCCTGAACTTAAATTCTGACATTTTTTGTACTTTTAACTCAAGCAGAGACAGCAACTTGAGAAACTTCAGCTTCCAAAAGAAAAGTCATACCTTTTTTTTTTTTTTATCTGACACAGATGATTGGCAGGGAAACTTCCTTTCTGGAGCACAAGGAGTGGCTGAGGGCCCTGTGGGGGCTCAGCCCGGAGGAGGCTCGGGGGGACCTTCTCGCTCTCTGTAACTCCCTGACAGAAGGGTGCAGCTAGGTGGGGATCAGGCTCTTCTCCCAGGAAACAAGTGAAATGACCAGAGAAACAGCCACAAGTTGTGTCAAAGGAGGTTCAGGCTGGACATCAGGAAGAATTTCTTCACAGAAAAGGTGGTCAGGCATTGGAATGAGCTGCCCAGGGAGGTGGTGGAATCACCATCCCTGAAGTGTTCGAGCAATGATCAGGTGTGGCACTTCATGCTCTGGCCTAGTTGACAAAGTGGTCAACTTAGGCTGGATTTGATCATCTTGCAGGTCCCTTCCAACCTTAATGACTCTGTGATTCTGTGATTCTGTGAAGTTAAAGCCTTCTGTGCCGTGGTAAGAGCCATGGGCAGTTCTGCAGCCCAAGGAGCGCGGGGTCGGGCAGTGCTGTGCTCAGCCTGGCCCTCGCCTCCTGCACACCTCAGACAAGCGGCAGCCAGCCCAGCCTTCCCTCAGGAGCTTCTATACGGCTGGGCCGGCGGACCTGACCGCACCCCACAGCTCACACCAGCACTGCCATGGCAGCACCGCAGGGCACCGCTGCCACCGCTACCACACACCCAACATCTGAGGGCTGCCCACAGCGATGGCGCCGGCCCCGCGCCCGCCTGTCCTGTGGGTCTGTGTGAGGGGATGAGTGAGAGGCGGCGATGAAGATGTAAACTGTGGGACGCCACTGCGGGACGCGGGGCCGGGGGCTCGGTGCCGCTGTCCCTGAGGGCGCCGCTGACGGGCAGGACGCGGGGCCGGGGGCTCGGTGCCGCTGTCCCCGAGGGCGCTGACGGGCAGGACGCGGGGCAGGGGGCTCGGTGCCGCTGTCCCTGAGGGCGCTGACGGGCAGGACGCGGGGCCGGGGGCTCGGTGCCGCTGTCCCTGAGGGCGCTGACGGGCAGGACGCGGGGCCGGGGGCTCGGTGCCGCTGCCCCCGAGGGCGCTGACGGGCAGGACGCGGGGCCGGGGGCTCGGTGCCGCTGTCCCCGAGGGCGCTGACGGGCAGGACGCGGGGCAGGGGGCTCGGTGCCGCTGTCCCCGAGGGCGCTGACGGGCAGGACGCGGGGCAGGGCTCGGTGCCGCTGTCCTTGAGGGCGCTGAGGGGCAGGACGCGGGGCCGGGGGCTCGGTGCCGCTGCCCCCGAGGGCGCTGACGGGCAGGACGCGGGGCCGGGGGCTCGGTGCCGCTGTCCCCGAGGGCGCTGACGGGCAGGACGCGGGGCCGTTTCCGCCGGCGGGATGTGTCCGGCTGTGCCTCCCGGCCACAGGGCGGCGGCAGAGGCGCGGGGCCGGAGGGCGCGGGGAGCGGCGCTCTCGGTGGTTCCGAGGTCATCACGGCGCGACGGCGGCGGGAGCTGTGTCCGGCTGCTCTCGGCGCGCTCCCCTCGGGATTGTTTTCAGAAAGACATGACCACACAGGTAATTAAAAACACAGCGTTAGCTTAGCTAATTGCTGGCTTCAGGTGTGCGTATGTGTATGTATATATATGTGTATAGGCTGCTCATGTGTAATAATAATTATTTTTTCTTTCTAGTACGGTATTCTCTTCAAGCAAGAGCAAGGTGAGCAAACGCTAACGGGTATTGAGCAATGTTGGTGTTCTGGGATGGTGTAAAGTTGACAATGGCAGGTATCCGTGTGAGGAGACCTGGTTATGTTTATATTAGGCATAAATCTGAGTAACTCAGAGGTAGCTGTGCTGCTTTTTCAACATTGACGCTGCTCACACAACGCACTGCATATTTTGGAACAAACAAGACGGTGACAAGGCTCTCAGAGCGCTCAGTCGACCTGAGGAGCAGGGCAGGGTCTATTGCCAACATTGCAGCTAGCCAGTTCAGCATTACCAAAACCAGTTGTGATCTTCTATCAAGAGAAAATACTTATTTTTTAATTAATGTGTTTATATTCTTTTTTAGCTCACGATGATGCCATTTGGTCGGTTGCTTGGGGCAAAAATAAAAATGATGGTTCTGAAACAGTGATTTCTGGCTCTTTGGATGATCTGGTAAAGGTCTGGAAGTGGTAAGTGCCCCATATTAATCTGTGTTAGGCCTTAGAAATGGTCTGTGTGGAGCAGTCTTGAATTTCCACAATCTGCAGGGATGTTAGAAAAATGGCTCCTTCTTTGAGCAAGTGTATCTCCATTGGTGTGTGCTTTCTCTTGAGTGGTGGCATTCTGGTGTGCTTTCATTAAAAAAAAAGAGAATCCTTTTGAAAATGCTTTTCAGAGAATACTTAATGTACTTCTAAACCAAAGAATGAGAAATGCATCTTTTGATGAGACAGTGCATTTGGAGATGTGTATTGTGAAAGAAATAATGGGAATAGCGAGAAAGAGGAAATTACATCTTCCTTTTTTATTGAAAAAAAGATCCTGATAATCCTTATGGAAGTGTGCTTTTGCAAAGAAGTTATTGTCTCCTAGGCAAAGCAGTGTGAAGGATGTGCTTCACTTCAGTGGTAGGTTTAGCTTGGGTGGGGTGGCTGTGAAGATGTCAGTCATGGTACTTTGTGCTGAGCTCACAGGTCAGCTCTGAGCACCCACAGACTGGTGTGTGATGGACATTTTTTGGTGGGATGTCTTCCAAATTTAGGATGAAGTACCTGCTTGACAGGAATATGGTAAATTATTGATTTGTCAGTTCTTTAAGTACAGAGAGTTGTGTGTAGCCCTTCACATTTCATGGGAGAACTCGGGTTGCCATGTGTTGAACAAAGGGAGGAATGTGGATTGTTTGTTTTGTGTGAGGCTGGGGATGTTCAGCCCCCCTCAGCTGTTCCCAACGAGCCTTTCCTTTCCCTTGCATGGAAGGAACGATGAAAAGCTGGATCTGCAGTGGACTCTGGAGGGGCACCAGCTGGGGGTGGTGTCTGTGGACATCAGCCACACGGGTGCCATTGCAGCCTCCAGCTCCCTGGACGCCCACATTCGCCTCTGGGACTTAGAGACTGGCAAGCAGATCAAGTCCATAGATGCTGGTCCTGGTAAGACACCAGTGCTGAGCTGGCTCTGCAGGGGACCAGTGTGACTCTTCCTGGCAAATACTGGGGCATTGGGGTGCCTGAGGGCATTAAGGTCTTTGGGGGGTTTAATCTTTCCTGTATTTGCAGAAGTCTTTAAGGTTTTATGAACTCGACACAAAGCAGCATCAGACAATTTTCCATTTATTTTTACACACTACTTGTGCTTTCTCAGGTACACATAGTAGGCTTTTTGCTGTATGCATAAAGCAGAAGCTTCTCTTACACATGCATTGGTAAAGGGTTAGGGTTACATTTGGAAGAAATAATTCAAGTGCTTATTCAAATGTATGTACAAAGGAGCTCTGAATGTTCTTCCTAACACTGCAGTGAATTTGAGCCGTGCATCTGATCCTTTTTTATCCAGCATGTCCAATCCTGAGCAAGCAAGTCAAAACAGCTATCAATGGTAACAATGCTGATGTTCTCCAAGCTGGAATTCAGGGCCCAAGGTCTTATTCCAAGTATTTCATGAGTCCACTGGGACTCACAAATTTAAGAATAATCTTGCAGTGTTTTAGGCAATTAATATTTAACTTTTAGGAGAAAAACCTGTAAGTTACATTGTGCCAGATAAATACATTGCCCTGCTCTGAAAAATGATGGGTTTTTACATTCAATTGCAGGAATGTTATCTGTGTTACATTTTGTATATCTGCATTTCTCCTGTACTTTCATCTTCTGTGCTTTGCTACATACTTGTGTTGCTTTTTTCAGTAGTTTCAATCTTTTGGTTCTGGGAAAAAAGTAAGAATTTCCACTTAACTGATGCAGTCTTAAAGTCTAAATTTATTGTTATGTGAGGGTCTCATAAGCTTAGGGTCTTACTAGAAATGTAATCTTTTACTAAATGTAAATAAATAGCTCAAGATATGCTCCATTAGTTACATAGAAGGGGTAACTTGATGAGCTTGTACATTCTTAGGGGGTTACACATCTAGACAGATGCATACAGGACTGACACTGTTGAATAAGAACCAAGAACAGGATCCAGCTAACTGGTTTTTATTTTTTAATACAGTTGATGCTTGGTCCCTGGCTTTTTCACCTGATTCCCAGTACCTTGCAACAGGAAGTCACGTGGGGAAAGTAAATATTTTCGGTGTTGAAACTGGAAAGAAAGAATATTCTCTAGACACCAGAGGAAAGTTCATCCTTAGCATTGCATATGTAAGAAGCACAATTGATAATTGCTTATGAGAGATTGCTATTGCTGTAATATGTTGTAAATAGGTATTTTTGTTTCCATCCATCAGTTTATCTCTGCAATAATACTAGGTGACAGCCATAGTTCCAAATACAAATTGTGTGACATTTCCCCCTGCACATCTGGAAAATATATTTGGATCTTGTTTATAGCCTTCAGGATTTTTGGAGCCCAGGTATCCCGCATAGATGACTATTTGTGAAAAGTTGCCAAGGGAATGTCAGGGCTTACACAGCATAAATACACACAGATGTTGAATCACACTTTTTGTGTTTTATTACAGAGTCCAGATGGAAAGTACTTGGCCAGTGGAGCAATAGATGGAATTATCAATATTTTTGATATTGCAACTGGAAAACTTCTGCATACGCTAGAAGGTATGGTTTGGTTATTTGCAGTACCTAATTCTGACCTCATTTCTGACAAAATTAAAGGATATAATGCAAGACAGAATAAGCTACAACAACCATGGCAAAAGTGAGTTGACATATTTGTCCATTAGACAGTATTTAGTTACTTAGTGTGCTCTAACCTAAACCACTTAAAATATTAGAGGCAAACTGTAAACTCAGGCTTGCATCATAAATGCCTTTTTTAAAAGATACAGTCAGTAATGCTTAACTGAATTCTTAAATTGGAGCTCCTTGTATTGCAGAAAAGTACAAGGGAATGAAGCCAAGCCAAATGTGTGCTGCCCTGCACATGATTTTTCTTTGTGTTATTTGTTCTAAAACAATTTTTTGCTGGTCTAAAAAGTAACTGAACATTTTATGTTGTAGAACACATGCTTTTTTTTTTTCTAACAGATAAATGGGCTTTTAATGTTCATGCAGTTTCTGCCCAGTTGTAACCAAACCCCAACCACTTAAATGTGCAATCATTCTATAAAATATGACATGATTTCTAATAGAGATGCACAGCTGAAAGAAACTAGATAGTCTTTGTGTTGCAGACATGCCTTAACATTCACAGTTGAGAATTGCTGTCTGTTTCCATTTTCCATTGTGCGAAGAAGCCTCTAGGGAGAAAGAGGCTTCAGAGGCTGCTGTGTCTGAGCAGGCAGAGCTGTTGTAGCTTGCTGGGCGCTGTGTCAGTGGGGAGTGCCAGTCCTGCTCTGTGTCCCTGTCCCTGCAGGCCATGCCATGCCCATCCGCTCGCTGACCTTCTCCCCTGACTCCCAGCTACTCGTCACTGCCTCCGACGACGGCTACATCAAAATCTACGACGTGTGAGTGGGGACCTCAACAGCAACTGCTTAGAGAGGCTGATACTGTGAAACATAGAGCAAACCCTCCGCTCTCCAGAATTCCTTTCAGCCTTTGGTGACTTTTTATGTAATAAATAATCTTAAATCATAAAATACTACATCCTTAGATAGTTTTTGAAAGTGTAGAGGTAGAAGAAAGCTGTAAATTGAAAACAAATTACTTTCTTCATATTTGCCTGTAGGCAGTAAGCTAATTCTTCTGTGTATCTGTCCTGTGAGCTTGTGTTCACCTCTCCTAAACATCTGTTCTGTACACAGGAAATTATATTTATAACCTATTTCTCTTGCATCTTGCAATACCTTGGAAGACCCTGGGGAGGAAATGGCCCTGCTTCAGTGGTCTTCACCCGCTAAACCTGCATTGCTTTGGCTTTGGTGAAACTCTTTGTCCTTCAGTCCATCTTCTTAGTGACTTCTTTTTATGTTAACTATTTGAAATGGATAAACAGAATCTGCTGTAACACCAGTTCAGCTTGGATGAACAAATGTCCAGAAGTCACCTTCCACTGAACCATTCTTGATTGCACTAGCTAGAGTATATTCCTGCTGCTTTTTCCCTGGAATTCACAAAGCAAATGCTAACTTGTTCTTTCCACAGGCAACATGCAAACTTGGCTGGCACATTAAGTGGTCACGGATCCTGGGTTTTAAATGTAGCATTTTGTCCTGATGATACCCATTTTGTTTCCAGGTATTGAGGATTTTTAATTGTTTTTGATTACTGAAAAAAAATGTGTACAAATTGCAGTGGGATCTGTAATGAAATAACATAAAATTTAAGGGCTCGAGCCAATCTGTGATATGATACCAGCTGTAGAGAGAGCATTTTACTAAGTCTTCCCATTGCAGTGTAGTTCCTGATAAGTGAAAAACACCTAACCTAAGGCAGTTTGATTCTAAATAGCTGAAAAATTGCTCTTGAATCAAGAATTACAACTTAAAGTAGTAGTACATTAATCTGCTTGAATTTTAGTATTAATTCTTAAAAAAGCTGAGGCAGCTAGGGGACCAAGTATATGTAACAGGAATTTCCTTATCCAAAGAACTTGCCTCAAAGAATTTTTTGGCCAAAATGGGAGTTTTCATTTTCACATTGCAGATGTTGGAACAGTAAATTTATTTTAAAGGTAGTGGAACCTCGCAGAAGATGCAGTCCTTTGCTACTTCATCCCTGTATTTGATGGGTGAGAGGGTTTCTTATGTCTACCATCTGGGACCCTTTAATGTTTGCATTAAACTTTAGTTAATATATTAATTAAAACATTAATCAGTGTTATTTTTCTTTCAGTTCATCTGATAAAAGTGTGAAGGTCTGGGATGCTGGAACAAGGACCTGTGTCCACACTTTCTTTGACCACCAAGATCAGGTATGGCTGCTATTCCCTGAGTCACCACGTTCCCAGGAGAGCTTGTGTAGTTGAGCACATTTGTGCTTCACCTTGGTGCTGCAGCTCCAGCCTTGCAGTAATGCAGCTTTAGCCTGCTATAATGAAATTGGAAATTTTAGAAGTTGTGGTTATTTAGCACTTAATATTGAACTAGTACTCCCAGGTGTATATGCTGATCTCTTCCAAGTCATTAACATTTTTTAGGCCCAAAAAAGGCAATCCTGAGTGGCCTAAGCCTCAGCAGACTCTGTTACCTTTGTCTCTGGTTTTACTTATTTCTGTGACTAACACAGCATGTGTAAGGGTGGAAATACTTATTTAAAAGGACAGAATTACTTAAACAGATGCTTGAAAGCAGCCTGAAAACTTGGGAGTTTTTCATCCTTCAGTGTCTGTAATACTGTGGGTTTTAAATGTATTGTTCAGTGATAGCTACCTGTGAGGGAAGGAGTTAGGTTTCTACCCATTTACTCTTTGTCCAAATGTTAGGTGACAAATAGACTGATGTTTTATTTTAATGGACCACTGAACAAGAAACAAAGGATATTAATTCAGATTTTATTTGAATGTTTTCTTCTGTAGTACGTTCTTGCTGGTAACCTTCTTTTCAGTTACCTATATGTTGTGGGGGTTTTAATATTGAAGTACCAAGTGGGACTTGCTTTCCCCTGTGGTTTTAGCTATTGTGTATGATCTCAGTCTGTGGCAAACAGAGATCTGTTAGTTACTGGGAATGCTGGGTTTGGGTACTAATGCAAAATAGTGTACAAGATTACCCAAAACACACCCATTCTGCATTTCACATTAACGTGCTGGGTAGCCTTCATCCTTCCTGATGTCATTCTGATGGAGATGGGTGTCAGGTAAGAGCTTGTGTAACTGTCTTAGATCACAGTGACCTGAATTCTTCTAAGTTTTGTACTGGTAGATAAATGGTTCTCTGAAAGAGCTCAAGGATAAAGCCAGTCGTTCTTCAGTCTCTCTTCCTTTCCTGCACTGTACAGTACTGTTTTCAGAAAGGGCTGCAGGGTGGGCAGGAGTGAAAATGCTTGGGTTATTTATGCCAACTGGGGCAAGCACTTTAGAGCCCTGCCCGAGTATCTCTGGCCAGGGCGAGGCACAGTCAGTGGGAGTGGCTGTAGGAGCTCGGCAGGCTCCTAGAGGGCAGTGTCCTGCTCTGCTCCGGCGGCCGCAGCTGCTGCTGAAGCAGAAGCCACAACTACACCAGTTCTAATTAGGGGACTTTTCAATAATCTTTCCTCTACTCCTTGTAATAAATATTACTGCTGTAAAGATTCTTTTTCTTTGTCCTCTCTGGATAAATTTGCATGTCTTATTTACAGGTTTGGGGAGTGAAATACAACGGAAGTGGGTCCAAAATTGTGTCTGTTGGTGATGACCAAGAAATTCATATTTATGACTGTCCAGTTTAAATGTCTTGACTCAGATGCTTCAGTAAATCTCTTGTAGCAGTTTCAAGGGACTGCTACTGTCCTATGTAATTTTTTAGTATGATAAAAGCATTCATACTGATCTGCAAAACCAGATGTAATTTTGATTTTGCTCAGCACAAGAGAAAGTCTTACTTTTTTAAAATAAAAGCTACAGCTCTAAGTCCTTGTGTCTAATTCTTGGGAAAAAAGTATTTTTGGAAATAGGTAGTCATGGGTGAAGTAACTGCTCAGTTAATCACCCCTGCCTTTAAACATAAATAGACCAGAGCTGGAAACCGTGGCCTAAGTATTACAGCAGCTTATTTTAGCAGAAGGAAAATGACTGAGGCTGTGTTATAGACATGGGAAATGACAGCCCAGCTTGTCCTGCTGCTACTGAGTGCAAGAGGATCACTTAAGCTGAACACCTGTTTCAACAATTGTGTGGTACATGGACACAGATCACACATCATGGTTTCATTTCACTAAAGGGGACCACTTGTTTCTAACCCTGACTTATTACAAACAACTACCAGCAAATAGGTAAAATGGAAAAAAGGCTTTAATGGGATCCTGTACTGTGATACCATGTATGTTACAAAACAGCAGCAGTATACCCAGTGCAAGTGGTTTTGGTTTATTCATTTTAGTTAAGGCACAAGTATACAATGCCTAGGAAGTAAAAACCCTTTCTAGGGAAGGCTGAAATACAAAGCTTGAGCTTCTGAAAGGTCAAACTTTTATTTGCAAGTATTTGCTTGTATGTAACACATTAGAGGACAGCTTGTAACTTTAGGTCACACACAAGAGAAGCAGCTGAAGGAATGCTACTGTAAACCCACAAAACACAGAAGAGGGCTATGAGGCAGAGAGGAGGGCATGCACAAAATGCTTCTGAAATACAAAATGAGACAGGTATGAGTGGTGCAACTAACACAAAGAATCTAGACTAGATGACAGGAGCCTGAGCTTAGAAGAACTTGTTTAAATAAAGGGGCTTCCAGAATGGCTTAGAAAGTACAAGAGAAGCAGGAGAAAAGGTGAAGTACTATTTATTAGAAGTTATTCTGCTATGTTTTTATTCTATGAAATTAATTTTCCAGTATGAAAGTATTTACATAAGACACTCCACTTAGCCTCTACTGATATTGCCAAAGTCTTATAGAAATAGCACAGGTGAATAAATTGAGAACCTTCACAGCAAGGAAAATGCATACCAACTTGGTTCTCAGCTGTATGACATTTGCTTTATATAGAAAGACTACAAGAACACAATATAAATTAGTTACAAAAAGGTGATACTGACAGCGCAGCAACTCAATTTGCTGAACACAAAAACCACAAGCAGTGGCTATTACAGCCATGCAGTTTTCATTGTGAAAATTTACATCTTAGATGACATCCGCTCCACCTTGCTTTAAGATGCCTGACATTGTACTCCTGTTCTTGGACCCTCCTCATCTTCTTCATAGGCTTCTCCTGCACTGTTACGGTAGGTTTGCTCATTTGGATCAAAATCTTCAAGGTCTACCTGATCCATCTCATCTGTAACCATAACATCTTCTCGTGAAGGAAGCAGAGCCTCCAGCAGAGACAGTTTCTCCCTTGGAAGCCAGTAGTGCTCTGGAAACTGGACCTACAATTTTACATATTTTTTAAAATGAGCATTTATTCATGTGCAAACATGAGTATATTGGCTACAGAAAAGCATGCAGCTTACCAAAAATTGTATGATCAGGCTGCCTTTGTCCATTGGAGATTTGTAGACAGGCATCCCTTCGTTGTAGATACATTTTAGGTCACCGTGTTTTATCACTTCACCTATGGAGGCAAGAGCTGTAAGTGGGCTGCTGTGATGGGATAGGCATTTCACAGCCACTGTGTTCTCATGGCACCTCAGGGAGATTGTAATCAGTTCACAGCAAAGACCTAAACCCAAGCTGCACACAACTAAGGCCATTTAGACTATTTCCCCTGCTATAAGAGAAATCAGCTTTTCTTGGCACAGCCTTCAGGCTGAATAAACAGATAATTTAGTAGAATTAAGATTCTTTCCTCTTTCAGATCTTCCTGGATATCCACCAGCTGAGGCTGAAGTTTATTAAGAGGTATTTGACAGCTTTAGGTATAACTCTGCATGTTTTAGAAAGAATAACAACAACAACTAAATTAAGTGACTGCCTCATGAACCTGTTGCATCATCTGGTTAGAAAAAAAACCAACCCAAATAGAACAATCTCCCCCCAAAACTCCAGTCCAGGTATAATTAAACCAAGTAGTTTACATAGTATTAGTACTCTTAATGACCTACCTGGCCTAGTAGATATGACAAGAACTCTGTTGTCCAGAGTTTCAATTGTCTTTCTGAAACCACATAAAGCCTCTGAGAGTTGAATTCTCATTTTTGTGATTAAGTCATGCCCTCGTCTCTGAAAGACACTGTGGTCCTTTTGGTCAAGCACAATTATAACATCACCAGGTTCCAAATCAGGCTCCTGGTCACCTTCTCCATGAAATACTATCTTCTGACCATCTTTCATACCTGAAGAAAAGAAACCCATTTATTCTCTGCAGAACTATAGACTATTATTGACTATTATTTGGGAACCAATACAAATATACAGTTCTTACCTTTATCAACATGAACTTCTATGATCTTTTTCTCTCTTACAACCTTACAGCCATTGCAGTTGTCACATCTGTCTTTTGGATTTATTCTTTCACCTTGGCCTTTGCATTCTGGGCACACAGTTTGGATTTGCTGCACCATGCCAGGTCCAATCTGCTGAACTATAACTTGCATCCCTCTTCCTTTACACACAGGACATTTTTCTACTGCCCCTCTCTTTCCGCCATAACCTTTGACAAAAGAATTAAATTGCATCTCAGTCTCAAAAAAACTACAGTAGTCAGGCTGGAACTCACTGACTTCAAGAGCATGTTTAGGGTAACTTAAGAGTAGTTCAGTAATGGAATTTAGCTGCCATCACAAAACATACCTCACAAGCTGGAGGTTTCTACAAACAAAATGTTTATCCAGCTAATTGTATTAGCCTCTGCCCACCCCCCCCCAGTAACTCCTGGTTTCCAAGGAGCTGTCAGCATACCAAATTCAAGACATAAACATTCCATTAATACTTGGAAAAGAATCTGCTTATGAAATATTTAACAGAGTACTAAGATATAAGACCTTATTACAATTTACCTCAAAGAGGACCAGTCTAGGGAGTACTTAGTAACTGTAAAATTAGTAGCGTAACACAAGCTAGTCTTCCACCTGCAGCAATTAAGAAGTTTTACAGAATAAACATTTACATCCAAGTTCTGGGTGAAGATAATTTTAATTTAGGTCCCCCTAACTGCAACTCAGTGAGTTTTAGTTTGCAATTAGAACAATCACTTTGTAACACTGTCGAGAGACTTACTTTTGAATAAGCGTAAGTAAGAATTAAACACCCTGGCAGACTTCCAGGGATCAGGCAAAGAATAAAGACACAGAAAAGTAAGAAAGCCTTCAGACTTTCTTCTCAGCCTCAGACAAGCCACACAAACAACTTGAAGAGGGATTTGAAACCACTACTTGTGGTTTTTTACCTTCACACTTTGCACAAATAACATTCTTTTGCAGTGCCAGTTTCCTTGTAATGCCATTATAGAGGTCTTCAAGAGATACACCTAACTGGTGCACCACATTTTTGCCTTCAGAAAAAAAAAGGAAAATATTAATACTTGTTCAGCTCCTGTGAAGACAAATGTTCATGCACAGTCTTACTGAAGAAATGCAGAGTTCATTCCAAACTTTGAACACAATTCAGCCCCCTTAAAAGCATGTGCAATTCCATCAGCTTCGGCTAAGCTCCACCCATTTATTTCCGAACATAAAGGTTGAGCTGTAATTAAGCAAAGCATCATCAAAGCCACCCTATCCCTACTCCTAATTTTATAAGCTTAACTGAAACAGCAAGATGCAAGGACACTACCAGCTTCAGATCTGTCAATTTAGAAGTTGCTATTTATGCCTGCCTATGAATTTCCATGCCACTTCATAGCATAATTTCAGTGATTTTACAGCAAGTTACTACTTGCTCCTTTAACAGGCATTGGGCTTGGAAAAGACAAAAATCATATCATGCTTTTGGTAGCACACTGTACTCAGTTTCATGTAATTTCTCCCAGTATTTTAATGGGATTTAAAATTACTGAAGTTTAAGTTGATGGTGTCCTTTGAAGCAAATTGCCCAAAAACATGAGCAAGTGAGGCACAGATTTGGAAAAAAGGTAACTTAAACAGGTCTAAATCAACTGCTGACTTATTGATGTTTCCCCCTCCCCTACAGACTACCCATTCCCCCTTCAACAAAAAATAAATAGAACTTAGCAGAAAGATGGCTATGGCTAAGCCACGTTATCTACTTTATTAGACTCTTAATGCTAGAGTAACTAGAAAAATCATAGTTTACTTATTCTATTGTTGCAACAAGTAATATCCACACTATGTGCACTCAGCAGAACAGCAGTACCATAGCACAGGTGTTTTATGCTTAAGTGCATGGTTAGAGTTTCTAGAACTTGTTTAGAACTGTGTACCTCTTCTCTCTCTATTCATTCGGCCTCCACCACCAAAGAACATGTCAAAGATGTCCATGGGTGAAGAGAAGCTGCCGCCACTCAGGCCTCCTTCTTTAATAGCCTGCTCCCCACCCTGGTCATAGAGGTCCCTTTTCTTTGGGTCCGACAGAACTTCATATGCCTGGGATATAAGTTTAAACTAAAAAGAAAAAAGAAGCTCTGAACAACTATGACCAAAAGGAAAAGTAGCCCTCTCATATACAACTCCATCTACAGATCGAGCCACTACAACACCCTCTTGTAGCATTTGTTTCCAAAGGAAACTCCCTAGGTAACAGACTATAATAGTACACTTTTGTCCAGGAAAACCACCCCTTTCCTCCCTCTCCCCCCTCCTCCCATGTTTTAAGTGGGCTTAATTCAGTCACATCCACCTTACAAGTATACAACAACTACATTTTGCTGATTGTGGTAGTTGCAATAACCATTATAACCTCTAACAAATCCACTTAGAAAGGAATATGGTGCTGTCCCTGAAGTCCTGCAGGTGCCCAACTGCTCATGGCCACAGCAGTGCTAGTCAGCCTAGAGCTACACAGGGATCCTCCATGCCTGCTGAGCTGGTACATCCAGCTACAGCAGAGATTTATGAGACCAGACAAGGGTGTTGCTTACTCATCACAAACACAAGGACTTAGATACAAATCAAAACAATTAAGGAATTTTCTTAAATAGCTATGAAGAATTTCCTATTACTAAGATTACCAACTGAATTTTTAAAAAGAACTTGCTATTACTAGAATGACCACTTCAATTTTAAAATTTCATTTACTCATGGCCATGTAAAGTGGTGTAAGCAAAAAAAGCAGGCTCAAAATAAAAGCAGAAAAGGTTGACTAAAAAACTAACAGCAGAAAAGATTGCCTTTGACTATGCCACTGTTTAAGTTCTGTAAATTAGTATTCTAGAGACTAACATAAGGTAAATATGGACCTTCTATTCCTATATTAATGTATTAGTAAGCCAGCTTTTAGAGAAACAATTCCATCATTCACGTTTTCCTTAGTTCTCCAATTGTGGTGCTCGTTTATCATCCAAGTCAACACAGGCAGCTGAGCGGGTCTGTGCTGATAGCATGTAAACTAGCTCTCTTGTAAGCAGTCCACCCACGCACAGCCCAGTGATTTCCCGGGTATAGTTACCTTGGACATCTGCATTAGGATTTTTTTCTGAAGAAAACCCATCCAGCACAACAGTGCTGGCAGCCGGATCCACTACCAGCCTTTTAAACGTCTGACAGAACAGCGGCCACTGGCACACTAGAAAGCCTTCCAGCTTTGCCTGTTTTAACCAGCTCCTCTAAGGACGATCTTCCACCGTAACTACAGGGAAACTAGTATATGCCACATCCAAAAAAAAAGAAACGCTGCATCCCCTTTGCCACAGGCCTGCTACCAGACTCATAGATCTGAACAGAGACCTGGAAGAAGGGGAGCCTTCACATGCGGACACTGCGCTCCAGGAGAGGAAAAGCAGAATTTGAGCTGGGACTTAGTGCACACTGGCTGTAACAACGGCCTGTCTGTGGGGGACCCGCGGTGCTTCCGCGGCCGGCCCTGCGCCAGCCTCCGGTTCTCCCGGCAGGGCCGCCCATTGCGCGGCCTGGCGGCGCCAAGTGATGAGCCCGGCTCGGCCCCGGCCCGCCGGAGAGCCGGACGGGGCCCGCGGTGAGCCCGGCTCGGCCCCGGCCCGCCGGAGAGCCGGACGGGGCCCGCGGTGAGCCCGGCTCGGCCCCGGCCCGCCGGAGAGCCGGACGGGGCCCGCGGTGAGCCCGGCTCGGCCCCGGCCCGCCGGAGAGCCGGACGGGGCCCGCGGTGAGCCCGGCTCGGCCCCGGCCCGCCGGAGAGCCGGACGGGGCCCGCGGTGAGCCCGGCTCGGCCCCGGCCCGCCGGAGAGCCGGACGGGGCCCGCGGTGAGCCCGGCTCGGCCCCGGCCCGCCGGAGAGCCGGACGGGGCCTGCCCCACGCAAGGCCCGTAGGTATCGCCTGGAGCACGGCTGCCTCACGGTGGGTAGGTGGTGGCCCACAGGCCTCGGCCGAGCCCCGGCCCCGACCCCACGTACCCGCTCGCCCTCACTGGGGTTCTTGTCGGGGTGGTACTTCAGCGCCAGCTTGCGGTAGGCGCGCTTGATCTCCTCGGAGGAGGCATTGGGCTTCACCTGCAGGATGTCGTAGTACTCCGTCTCCTTCACCATGGTGGGTGCCTGTGGGAGGACGCGGCACGTTACCCTCGGGTTACCCTCAGCTTATCCCGCCCAGCGCCCTACCGAGGGCCCATAGGCCGCGCTCACCGCTGCGGTTACTCCGCTGCACAAAACGCCGCCACTACCACCGCCCGCTCCCCGATCCGGCAGCTCCGCCTCTTCCGCAGCCTTTATAGGAGCCCCGGCCGAATCTTCTGGAATGACGCCGCGCGTGACGTCACGGGGCTGGAACGGTCTAGAACGGCGGCGCGTGACGTCACCGGCGGGGCGCGCGGTGGGAGGAGCCTTGGGCCGGGCCCGGGTCTGGCGCTCCGTATTTAAATTGGGGTGCTCTGGCTGAGTGGCCCCGCTGAGTTCAGTCGCTCGGGCTGTACGGCTGAGGCTCCCCCGGAGCCGTGCCCGGTATTCCCTGAGTACAGCTCATACAAACTGTACTCGGGCAATGGGGTACCAGGAGTTAGCATCGCATGGAAGCTGTAAATTATTATCTATGCTAATGTGGTAATGCACGTCGATTCTTTCCTCTTCTTTATTGCTTTTAGATTTCTAGGTAATACTATTTTTCAATAAAAGTTCCAAAATAATAATTTTATTATATGGAAGCTTTAGATGTGCTTTCCATTATGGTTAAAATGTGGCTATTTTATGGAGCTAAAATATATTAAAAACAACCTGAAATTTTATATCTTTGTGTTGTAGACACAGTCTGTTGAGTCGAATTTAGAAAGCTTCGACCTGTGTCAGCTCTAGACAAACCTAAAGCACCGTGGGCCCGGCAGGGGTGAGGGGCCCCTCATGGCGGCTGTCTCAGTAAAAAACTACCCGAAATTTTATATCTTTGTATTGTGGACACAGTCTGTTGAGTCTAAATTAGAAAGCTTCTACCACTGTCAGCTTTAGACAAATCTAAAATACTGTGGGCCTGGTGGGGGTGAGGGGTCCCTCCTGAGGGCCCCTCATGGCAGCCGCCTCAGTGGGCGCCCGTTTCTCTCCCTACCCTGTGAGAGGCTGGCGAGCACCCTGGTACAACCTGCCCCATGCTGTGTGTTAGACCTTTTTCTGGTTAATTAATAGAAGGCTTTCCTGATGCCTTGTTCCTCAGTATTTTTTCAATTTTTAATTAATTGGGCTAATGTTGTACCCCTGCTCTGTATCTGTTATTTGCCTTTTCCTCAAGCCAGCCTGCCTGGAGCAGACTTGGAAGCTGGGATAGTTTCCATCTTCCTCCAGGTGACCAAAGGTCCTCAAATAATTATTTACTGCTCAGGGGAAAGGAGATAACTGGTACTTGTGTGGATCTGAGCAATTGCATGTTTTCCTAGAAGATGGCAACTTAATACTGAAAAATCCCAAGTGAAAAATACAGAAAAGCTGCATGAACTGAGAACAGATTTTGCTCAAACTTGAGTTGAGTAGGAATGTTTACAAGCTGCTTTCTTATTCCAGGAAACAGTTCCTTATTCCTGGGAAGAGTTTTATGAAAGCAGAGCATCTCCTGTGATTATGATAGCCCAAAGGTTCTAGTGCCCTGCCCTGCCAAGCACAGCCCAGGTAAAGAGTCAGGATGACTGAAGGAAAGGGCCCTGTTGTGTTGTCTAACAGTGGGAAATGGAAAAAAAAAAAAAGAGGGAGGGATCTGAATGAAAATTTGTCATCATTTAGAGCTCTGGTGCCACTATAATGAACTTCCTACTGTATTTCAGGTAAATACTATTAGAAGATTGACTTAATACAATCTACTTATATTCAGCATGTAAATTTACTGAAGAAGGGGGAGCTAATTACAGGAAATCAACAGAAAATATCAATGAAAGGAACAGTTCAAAACCACAAGAAAGAAATCAGTGTTGGTAATTATTATTTTCTCCAAGCATCATTATCAGCAGCTGAACTATGTTTTGCAATTGTGAAATTATATTGACAAGTAAATCCAGAAACTCTTCTCTAGAAATATTTATAGTAAGTTATTCTGTAAACTTGTAGGCCAAGAACTAAATATCTCCTTTTTAAGGCAAAGAAAAGGTTCATTCTCATAATGGTCTCTACCTTAAAGATAAATTAGCTATAATCTGTTGTTCTGAACATAATATTTCCTTTTAAGAAGAAACAATAAATCAGCTTATAGCTTTGTAGTAGCTGAATGCTTTAGTAGATGAGAAGCTTTCAAAGCACATAATGAATTTTAGAGCTCCATCTTTAGTATGTCATAAAAAGAGTATATAATTTCTGTGAGTAGAAATCCTCCTGTAGGTATATGTAGATACTGGTAAATATAATAAGAACTCACACTGGTGGATGGTTTCTTACTGTTAACATTTGTTACTTGTAATAACAGCCAAAAACTTGGCTGGTTTGGATCTTTGCTTAAGAGGATTGAGCCTCCTATGTCATTTACTTTCATTTTATTAGGGAGACCTATCAGGTTATGTTTAACTTCATATGCAGTATTTGTTTTCTCCATCTTTGGTTCCAGTTGGTGCAATCAAATCATTATTTATTCAAAGAATTAGTGGGAAAAGTAGTGAGGGTTGGTGTTTGACATTATAAAAACAGGAGATACCAGCCAATGGATATTTTTTGCACCATCATGTGCATGTCCTACATCACTCTTGTCTGAGTGATGCAGTCATTCTGGTACCTGAGGAGAATACAGTCCTACAGCTGTGTGAAGCAAGACACTTCCTATTTATCAATAATTTATTTATGGAACAGAGTTAGAATCCTCAGCAGATGGTTTTGTCATGATCAGTATAAATGTGATACAGCCTTTACACATGCAGACATATTTCTCAGCAATTTCAGTCGTGGTTCCTGTACTCAACCAGCCTGGTGATCAAGGGTGTATGTGCCCAACTCTGTTTCTTCTGGTGCACACCTTGCCTCCTAAAGTTTGTGGTTGTTGCTAACCAGCAGTTCCTTACCCATTTTTCAGATGAACAACTGATTTCTTTTACTGTTCTTTCCCTTTCTTCCCTCCTGCCACATGTAACGTGAATCACCTTGTTGCTTTTTGCTTGCCCAGTATCAAATTTGCGTGTGGGTGTCAAGAGGAAAACAAGCAGAGAATTTCTGTTCTCTGCAGGGAGGCAGGAATAGACTGGGAATGGGGAGTCATTAGATCTGGAGCCTGTTTCATTTAGCCACCAGAGGACTCTGGTTCTGAAACAGGTTAGCCCAAAACAGGAGTTAAAACTGCTTCCCCCCTGACCTTGGGACCATGCAGCATCTTTATATCCTACAAGAATGATGCATTTATCTTTTAATCCCATTATATAAAGCACTGCTTGAATCTGCTTGTTTGCATTTTTTTATCTGGCTGTATTGCTATTTCTCATTGAAAGCAGGATCCTGGAGACACAGGTAAGAGAACAATCTGCTGAACTGCAGCTTCTTGCAGCACCCTTGATTTTTGTAAAGTATCAAAAAAACCTTTTTATTGCAAACACCAGGGAAAAAAAGTCAAGAATCTGAGGGATTGTCTCTTTTCAGTCACACTAAATCTGCTTAAAGAGCTTCAGTATTTCCTCTATAAGGTGAAATTAGAATCACAGCAGACTTTTCTTTGTGCTGAGCTGGATTCTTTCAAGCATCCAGATCTCAAAAGTTAGCACAATTTCTACAAACTTCTTGGGGAAATATCCTTTAAATAATATTTTTAAGCTATGATTTTTAGTCTTATTAAAAATGTATGTTAAACAATAAAGTGTGACAGTTTCATTTAATGAACTTTTAATGGCCCTGGGCCCATAATAATGATATGAAAAGGATATTTTCTATAGCAACAAACTGTTAAAAAATCTTTTTACTATAGATGGAAAGTAAAAGATTGGTATCTCCAGGAAAAATGTAAATGGTGGCATTTGTTTTGAGCTATTTTAGGGTAGTGTGTAATGAGTAACTAACAGTCACAGGTTTGTCTAATCTGAATTCCTGCATTAGAAATAAATTAGTATAAAAAGCATATGTGAGTTTAAAAAGCTGTTGCTTGCCTGAAGCTTTTCATTCTGGAATCTGCCCTCAGCATCATCTCCTTGGCCCAAGGTAGCATAAATTGGTTGATCCTTAAGGTGTGTGTTTAGACTCCCTTGTTTAGTAAGATTTAATGGAGGCTTTGACATTGTAATATTTGAAGGCATGTTTGGATTTAGAATTTTGCATAAACCCCGAAAACTACTCTCATTTAGTAGATCTGTGGAGTTTAATTTTTTTTTTACTTTAGCTAAAATGTTTTAGACACTGAATTAATTTTTTAATTTTATGAGAAAGTAGGAAAAAAAGCTGTAGATAATCACAGTAATGTAGTTAACAGAACATAGCAGGCAGAGGGCTGCAATTAGTAGCAAGTTGAAAAGCTGACAGGCTCTAGGAAAACTGATATGAAATAATAAAAAAATATTAGAAGTGGTGCAATTTAGGTAAAGAAATGTAACAAAGCCTTTGGAACAGGCTTTGAATAAAGGTCATGAGGTGTTCTGCTGGTAGTGGTTGTGAGGTAAGGCTTTTGATGATTTAATTTGGATTCAGTGCTGGAAGATGGGAGGAACAATAGGACTACCAGTTTAATGTTTGCACAAAAAGTATTGTTTGACACTATTTGTTACCAGTTATATGACTAAAAAAGGGGCCCTGTCGTACAGTTGCTTAAACTAACTGGGATGACTAGCAAGGAGCATCCAGAATTAGCCCACCCCTCTGTTCATTTTAAGTAAATACAGGTTTTATGGTACATGGAAACATTCACTGTCTTGCCTTACAAGTAAATAGATGGGGGAGTACAGAGCCCTGGGTAGTTTTTTCCATAGTCTTACTGTGAATTAAACCTGAAACATCCTGTCCCAAGCATGCTCCACCCACACCAAGGCTGGTTTGCCTTGCAGTGCTGCTGGTCACTGTTGGGCCTTAGGAACAACTTGGCTTTGGTTTGGCCTCTCTGATATTTCTGTTTGGGATCTTGTGACTGTGCAAATTGTAGTGACAGTGTCTTCAACTCTGAGGCTGCAAATTTCTGAAAGATATCAGTCCTAATTGCAGAGCAAAGAATGTGAATTTATTTGGCTTTTATATTCCTTTATTGCTTAGTGAGCCTGTCAACGCCCAGAAATCTTATCCTGTAGCTGCAAAAAGCAGCCCATCCCAGCACAAATATTCTGTCTGGGTCTAGTGCAGGCTTGTGCAACTTGCATGCAGGTAGATTTAGGCATAAAAGAAAAGGATTGTACCATCTTGTAAGGTGCAACATGTAAAAACCATTTCAAGATGAAGGTTTTTTCTGCTGTAAGTAAGTTACATGTGAGTTGCTGGCCTCATTTGTTAGGATTTATTTTGTGAAATTGAAAGTCAACCTAGAAATGTACCAGAACTGCAAAGGCAGGTTCTGTGTCAAACTATTACAGCCTGACATTCACGAGCCTGTTGTTCAAGTGACAAGACCGTGGCTGATGGTTGCAGGGAACACAGTTTATCACAATGATGTGAGTTTTCTCTTACAGTCACACAATAGAGAATCCAAAGCAACTCTTCTCCACCAATTCCCACGGATAAATTCCCCTTACTTCACAGTCTGGCTTCCCTTCTAGCAGTAACAAGCTGCCCTTGTTACTGGAGGAGTGATCTGCCACTGGAGAATGCTTGATTGTGTCAAAATAATTTGTTAACCATCAGCAAGTTTAAGGAAAATAATAGGAAAAACAAAACAAAAAAATCCTTCATAAATGCAGTGTATACAGAAGACACATAAATTTGAGGTTGTCTGTTTATTCACTGAAAGTACAAGACTTGGAGAATGAGCAGCCATTTCCTTCCAGGAGACCAGCCTGTTACCCAGCCACTAAATGCCCAAGATGCTACTCAATCAAGGTGATTAGCAGTTCTCTAATTGGTTTCCTTCATATAGCATCTAAAACACTTTAGATGACCTGAAGAAGAAAAAGGAGGGTTTTCTTGCAGCAGAGTTTTCTTTATTATGTTACTGGAAAGTTGGTTGCAAGGAAGAGACCTTGTGGCTTTCTGCAGAGAATTGTTGAACAAAGGGTTTGGAGAATTATCCCAAAATGAAAGAGCTAAATCAATCCTGACAAATAGAGTTTTGCTGCATGTGATGACAAATTTTTACCATTGAAATACCCCCATTTTGTGTTCAGATATTTTCAAATCAAGTTTCTGGTGTTGAGAATCGATCTGTTAGAACCTCACTTAAAAGTTTTCTTTCATTTCAAGTTGCATTGTCTACAATTATATGTTTGGATATGGTGCAAGGCACTCTGGAATAAAATCCACACTTTCTACAAAGTTAATATTTGTTATCTTAGATACTCCTAGTCACTATGGCTCTCTTTGTACCATTAAGTAAAACATTTTAGATGATGTTCTCTGGCTCTGAAGGCCGTGGCACAGCATGGCTTGCATCTCTTCCTCCTCCAGACAGGGTGGTCATTAATATCATCTCCAGTGACAGCCTCTGCCCTGCATTGTCCCAGGCAAGTGCCAGTTCATACAGAACCATGCCAGGGAAGGTGCTCACAGTGGGTGGCTTGAGCCATTCTCTGGATTTTGTTTAGTTTACCAGTATAGAAGTAGCCTAAATAGCTGAACTGGTCTCTCTTACATCCTGAAGTCATTTGTTCAGTCATGTGTAGAAACTTCCATATTATACCATAGACCTGCTCTGGTGAGGTGCAGGAAGTGCTGCTGTAGTTGTGGTGCTGGAGGAGGTGCTTAGCTGTTGCAGTGCTGGGTTTCATAGGTTGAGTTGACTTGAAGGCATTTCCTAATGTAATTAATCTGTGTTTTCTTTAAGAAAATAGCTTCATTGAATGTTCTTTTTCGAAACTAGACTTAGTAAAATTAGGATTGCTTCAACTTGCGTGAATGAATTTGTGGAAATCTTGGCAAAAGAAAAGATTTGCATCTTAAAGCATTGTGAACTCATTAAAATTCTTCTCATGGATAATTAAAGAAAAGTGAATTAAAAAGAAAGTTTAACAGTAAGCAGCTCACAGGCACTGCGACATTTCAAGCATGTTAAAATCAGAAAGAAATAGCTTTTGTAGCAGTAGACTCCTCCTCTTGCATTACGTGGTGGTTTTTTCTAACAAATAACCAGTTACTGTTGGTTTCTTTGGTTCTCCAAGTAGCTCATTTATGCCTGATCTGCACAGTTCTTCAGCATACTTGTGACCAGCTTTGCAGGGTTTGTCAGCATGCCTAACAGTGGCGAGACTCTCACAACACAACTGCAGACTGAAAATGCAAGGAATGTTTCAGGAAGCTGTGAAAATGGGTAAAGTAGCTTGAGCATTTATTTTAACAAACTCATATACTGATTTTTCCCAGCTTCTCTTGTGCTACTGTGCAGATGCACAAGAATTTTTCCTGGTATCTCTACTATCTAATGAAGAATAAGGAGTATCTTTTGAGGCTAGAATAAGAGAAAATTGTTAATGAAGATTATAAATAGGTTTATTCTCCTTTGCTAAATCCTACTTTGACTTTAAACCTACTAGCATCATTGAGTAGGTAATATGTTGCTTGTATCTTATTGGCATATAGGATACACATGTATAATGTTTATTTTCTAGCACAGAGGCTATTTAGCCTCTTCTCTTCTGGATTTGGGGGGGTAATCCTCAGGTAATAATTGATCTTTGTGACAGACCATCTTCTTCCTGTCAAAGGCAACAGAGCTTAACCAGCTAACCCAACTCTTAGAGGTGGGAGTGGGCAAGTGAGTTTTAGAGGAGTGTATTTTGATGTTTATGTTACCTTTTACAAAAATGATCCTGCTGGGTGCTGTCTCCTCCTTTCTGTCCTAGGCAGCACAAAAAGAACATGTTGTTTCTTCTACCTGTTGGTCTATCACTGGAATGGTATCTCCTAAGAGACAATCTCCCCATCTCTAGAGTTTTTGGAAGTATTTAGGATTAGAACAAGACATCTCATGGAAAATATTTTAGCTTCTGATTGTTAGAAGTTTGTCAGTATTGCTAAGGACTAATATCCATTTCCAGAGACTGAATTTAGCCTTCTGTTAAGTTATATCTAACTTCACATTTATTTAGGGATTAACTTGCATGTTATGTCTCTTGGAAGATTTGTTTGATCCTTTCAGGTAAAAGATTGGTTGGGATAATTTCTGCCATAATGGTTTCTTCTGTTCTGGACTTTGTAATCCTGGATAAGAATCATGAGGAGCAATCCAAAGACTTAAGGTTTTCAGGACAGGAAGAAGTTTAAGAAATCTTTGAAAACTTTTGAATGTATTGTTGTTGTGTCTGGAATCCCAATGTAGTTAAGTAGTAGAATTGTCATTTTTTTGGTTTAATCTGTCCAAAGATCATAAACCATTATTTGACTTGTGATCTATATAGGTATGCATACACTCCAACTCATGAAAGTTAGGATTTTGCTAAGTTAGTAATAATGCCTCTATTTTAGTCCATGCATGCTTCTATTTGTCACATACTTAACTCAGATTTTAATTTTTTTAAATTTTCTTTATTAAAGAAAAAAGCTAAAGAGGAATTTAAAAGTATAATGGTTTGCATCCACTGCGAACAGGAAGTTTAAGGTTCCTGTATTAGAAATACGTTTAGCATTTGGGTTTTTACTGAATTTCTGATGGAAGAATATCAGACCCTAGAACTCAAAATACTGTTGATGCATTCAAAGTCTTTGGCATAAAACATCTGTGTTGTTTTGAAGATGCCAGTGCATGTTGCCATGTTTATGCTGTTGCATTAAATGCTGTTGTTTACCTGGTGTGGTTTGAAGTTAGGTAGCAAACTTCTGTCCCTTTTTTAGTATGCTGGAAGTAGGATTCCAAGTAGAAAGGACTAGACAAAGAAAATGAAATTGTATCAAATGGAAATAGGAAAGGAAGATCTTTTATAAGGCTGAAATCAAATCAGTATGACCTTAAAAATGAGGCAGAGATGAAATAATGAGTTCTGTGTGACCTAACTTTGCTACATTCCCTGCAAATAGCCATTCAGAGACAGACACTGGGAGATTTCTGCTTCAGGTCTGGGCTTTTGCTGCGCAGGGGAGGACAGAGCCAGAAAATCTGTCCCAAGGTCAGGGCAGGGTTGTAGTATGCTCCCAATTGCTGAATAGAGCCTTTTTGGGGCAGAAGAAAAAGGGCTCGTTACATTGTTTATTTCTTCCCATTCGGCCATGAAGTTCTCAGCTATGCTGAAAACTGCTCTGCTCACCAAAATAAATGACCTGATTTTTGAGGATGTTTATTCCTAACAAGAATAAAATGCTTCAGTGCTATTTTTTGCAAGTAAAGAAATAGGTTTTACTAGAAGGTGTGTGCCAGCTGTGTTATATGGTAAAATAGATCTCAGCTGTTTATCACTAGTATTTTGTTCTTTCTTCAGCATTTGTTTAGCTTTTAAATATATCTTTGTGAGAGAAGAAGTTGTGTGAGTAATTTGACAAAGAGTGGTTTCTTGTGCACTGGGAAAATCAAAGCAATTGTTGAATCAGCTGAGCCTTTTTGCAAGAATAGGAACATATCTGGGCTGATCTATGGCCCTGTTTTTAAATCTCATGAGGGCATGGAAACCAATTAACAGCTAAATCTAACCTGTTCTTCAAGGGCAAAGGGGAACTTTTAAATAGAATTAATAAGGAATGTATTCTAATATTGCCCTCATTTGAATAGAAGAGTAATTAGTAAATAAGATGACCAGTCATAATAGACAGCAGTGTCCTGTAAAGGGCCATGGGGACTTCCTGAGACTCTCTACTCATTATAGGAAAAATGTTTCATTACAGAAAATGAGGGTCTAAAGAACTGATGTGGTGTGTCATTACTGTGGGGTTTTTTTCCCTTATGTTGTAAAAAATGAGAAAACATCTTCAGAACATCTTGGCTAACAGTTGGCAGCACCTCAGAGTCTGGAGATAGAGTATTTTCTTGGCTGTTTCTGTGCCAATTTCTTTAGCTGCCAATCTATCAAAGCTGTGGTGCTATGTTGATTTAAGTCAGAGTGACTTTATTGTCTTTGTCTAGAACTCTAGGTCAGATCTGTGATTCTGAATTTATTGTCTTTGTCACATTGTAGAAATGTCCTCATTTCTACAATCAGTCCCTAGAGTTCTGTTTTAAAATACTGGATTTGGTATTTTGGTCTCTTATAGGATACATGGGGATTTGGGAAAGGATTTCTCATGAATGGGATCCAGATGAAGATATTTAGTTTGTGAAGTCTCTAGGCAAAATACCAGAATCATTACAGTTTTCAGAGGTTACCCATAGGTAATTTAAGCCATTGCTTTTTGCTGCCAGAAGAGTTGGCAGATGAATACTTAATGATTCTCTCTTGAATTCAAATGTCCCAATGAGCTGTTGAAAATGTCTAACACCCAATGAAAAATTTTTAAGAATGTGCAGATGTAGACCCAAAACACTCCCCAAAGCAACTCTAATGCAGAGTAAGGCTGGTGGAATGTGTATAGCTGGGTTGGCCTGGAGAACATGCAGCAAAAGCTTGGAGGGGGGAATTCCTCAGTGTTGGAACAGAGATCAATATTTAGGACACTTGTCACCAAGACTGAAACAGCACAAGATGGACACTTGATTAGAAGAAGGATGTTTTATCTTCCACTTTATACTGGATTCCTTAAATAATCAAGCCACCGAGCTGCAAGAGTTTAGAGAAGGAATTCACGAAGTTGTCCCCAAGAGAAGCAAGTAGTAAAAGATAAAATCAAAATTTATGAAGAAGTTCTGTCTTGGAAAAAGGCATATTTTCCACTTCAGCCTATTTTTTGTGTTTATTAAATAGGATTGATATTTAATAGTTAGGAAAACCAGTTCAACAAAGAAGTGTTTGAGAAAAAAATGCTTGTGCAAATGGGGATCTGCACACATTGCTCCCTAAGATAAACACCTGGGTCTTACAAAATATTTCTTTGGGCAAGGCAAGCAAAGAAGGGAGTTTAATTAAAAGGTGGGGACTTTGTGTAAGAAGTATGAAGTAACATGGCCACTGCCATGTGAATGCAGTCTCTGGTGAGCCTGTAGGTGATATGCCCAGAGGAGCAGCAAGGCAGAGGAAGGAGCTGCACTGCTTTGGATCATCACAGTGAGAGCAGAGCAGCACTGAGCTTTCCTGAGAGCCACTGAGTCTGGAAGCAGTGCTGTCAGAGCATCCCCAGGAGAAGTTGAACGGGATTGCTTTTTGGAAAAATCATGTAAGGGTCAGAGAAATCGTATGCACTCTGCAGCCACTGTAACTGAGCTTTCCCTCCCTACTGGCTGTGTTCTCTGTTGCAGACAGTCTGCGGGATAATTTCTTTTGAGAGGGCAAAAGCAGAAAAATTGTGCAAAGCTTTGGAAGTTAAGTGGACCTGAGCTGCAGTAACATAGTTGACCACAGCCAGAGCTTTGCACCTTGAACTTACTGTTCTTCTAAACAGAGGCATCACATCACAACCTCAGCTTATCCCATAATGAATGCAGCATCTTCAATAGTGACTATGTCTCATCCATTAAACCAGAATAAGAATAATTATTAATAAAAATATTTTGCTGCATGGTGATCTCACATGTGGTACAACAGTACCCAGGAGCAGGGTGGGAGTGGAAAAGCTGTGTAATGAAGAAGCCTCTGCAACAGGAATACCAAGAAAGGGAGGAGGAGATGATATCTTCCTTGTGAATCTGACAGCACAGGTCTGGAAGCTCAGAGTGTGCCTCTGAGTGAATGTGTGGTCTGAACTACCCACTGGTTTTATGACCAAAAAATGTTTGAGTCTTCTTTGTGAGCAGTTGTCAATGTGATTTCCAAATGTAAAAGTACTTTGGCTTGCTGTTTGTGCATAGAGGGTTCTGAGTAAATATTCTGACAGCTAAAGGAATACCCTGTCCTGAATAATGTATTAAGAATTCATGTATGTAATTATTTGTTAAATGGCTTATTTTTGCAACTTTAGAGAAAGTCTCTCTCTCTCTCTCTATAAAGGCTGATCTTTTAAATTTTTGATAATTCCTGTAGAGAGCTGACTGGTAAAAACTTAACATTGACAAGATTACAGGAGTTGAACAGGAATAGGATAGGGAATGGGAATACCAAGAGAATGAGATGTCTTTTTATTTGCTCCCATACGTAATCTGTTTAATGAATAGGTTCCCCTTAAATTTCATAATAATATGATGGCTGCATAACAGTGTTCATATTCTCTTGGTGCAGTGTGTGGTAGTAGAAATCAGTCTGCAGAAACAAGGCCAAAATGTATCCTAGAACATTAATTTCATAGTTTTTAAATTTGAGAGAAAAGCTACAACCTAATTATACAGGACACTCAGTGTATTCTGTAAGGCTTATTCAAGTGTGAGTTTCTAGAAAATGTTTTTTCCAAAGAGGAAAATGGTTTATTATCATATTAAAGACTGACTTAGTAGACTCTCTTCAGTTTTATTGTTTGTATTTTCACCAGATTTTACTATGAGGAAACAATTTAGATGACAGCAAATATCTGTATCTGGCCTAGAGTGTGAGGTTTAAGCAGAAATTCTAATTCCCAGAACAGGAAACAGAGCCTGTGGAAGGGAAAGGCTAATTCCAAAGTCCCTTAAAACAACAATGAAAAAATATGGAAATGAGTATCATGGTAAGTAGTGCCATTAATCACTAAGCATCATTATGGTAACAGAACAAACAGTTTTTCTAGTGTGCAATTAGCAAAAGAGCACTCATTTTGTAATGATAAAAGCAGAGATTTAGCTGTGGCATTTAGTTTCTGTAGTTACAATAAGCAGTGATACTGTATTCAGTGGTTGCTATCGAATACACTCAGATCAAACCAGTAATTGCTATGACAGCAAATCCAGCTTGGATGCTTCTCCTCTGGTGACTCACACCCAGCAGGAAGGGCTGTCAGTAACATCAGTCATTATTTTACCTCACACACACATTGCTTCCGGGGTTGCAAAGACAAATCTCACTGGAGCTGTTACAGTCATGGAAACACAGAGGGAAAGGAAGCTCTCCCTTTGTTAACAGAGAATGTTCAGAATCTTGCTTTTCAGGTTGGCCTGGTGTGTGAGAACAGCTTCGGTGTGGAATAGCATCCAGGGGGCACAGGGGAGTGGTGGGAGCTGTGGGTGGGGTGGGCAGTGTTGGGCTTTGCCCCAGAGCTCTGGATAAACCAGCCAGCCTGAGCTGTCTCAGGTGAGAGCAGAGTGTTGAATTCAGGCAGCAGATGAGGTCATGTTTGCTGGAGCAATACCTTGAAATTAAAGCCCAAATTACACCAGGAAATACTGTCATTCAAAAAACACCCATCTAGTGGAGTTCTACAGAAATATGCTTTGGTTAGTTCTAGCTGGTCAGTGTTTTGGAACTCTATCTCAGTTTGTGCTAATTGACTTGTTCAAGTGACCCCTACTGTTGAATTCAAGCTCTCTGTGATTTGTAGAGGTTTTTGCTTATTATCTTTGGAATTGTAAACTTGCAGAAACCAGATGCAGAAAGTCCACCTTTAAACTGGTAGTTGGATTTTGGAAGATGCTGGCCCTGTACTAATAACACTGAATAATTTATGGAGAACCTCAGTCTTAATAAAAAATTTAAGAGCCAAAGTCCAGATCTCCGAAGCATTTTGGTTTTGCTGGGGCATCTTGGCACCATGCCATGGTTCTGCAGTGCCTTTTCTCCTTGCTGCAATTTATGCTGACTAAACTCTTGATCAGGCAGCCCCACCAAATTCTGCTCAGTTCAGTCTAGAACAATTCCAGATACCATAACCATTCTTGGATATTTACTTAATTTTTAAAGGAATAACTCCTAATAAAAGGTTAAAGTAAAGTCATCAAAGCCACATTCTTTCACTCAGAAGCAATGGTTCTGAATATACACAGAAGTTGTTGTTGGAAGAGAAAATGTCTTAATTGTACTTTTAGGGCAAAAAACCTCCCTCTCAAATGAGCTGCCTGATTCATGGGGACAGGTAGAACTGTGTAGCATGGAGTGTTACCAACTTTAACACTCACAAAGGTACTGAATGTGTAGGGATCCTCATGGAAGTTTTTCACCTTGAAGCGTTACCAGAGGAAGTCCAGAAGTTCAAATGTTGGTTGGCTGTTTTTCTATAAAAAGAATATAATGTAAACTGAACCAGTGTCCTATAATAGGTAAGAATAAAGCAATCTAAAGAGATATTCATCTGGGAAAAGTCATTACTAATGTTTATTAAGGTTTTGAGTAGCATCAAATGAGGCTCTTTGGATACATTACTAATCAGAGTTGTTTTATTCAGAAGGCTTTTCTGCTGTTTGTTTTCATCAAAAAAGTTTTGGTTATCTTTGGACCAAGACTTCAGATTATTTGTTTTGTGAAATAATAAAAAGCTTTTTTATTCACAAGATATTTAAAGGAAAAGGTTCCACTGGATTGTTAAACATCAAATATAGTTTTTCTTTAAAATAGGAAAAGAATAAAGAATTCTATCAAGTGTTTTGAGATGGCAGACTTCCATATGTTCTTAAGTTATTTCAGATGAGGATTTTTGGTTTTATTCCCAAATAGATCTTCCTGGTCTTTCGTTCTATCTTTGCAATCCCACTTCATTAAGTCACCATTTCTTCCACATATCAAACACAGGCTTACCTTTCAAAACGTGGGATAATCCCCTTTTATATTTAAATTACTCAGTTTCTCATCAGCATCTGCCTTCACCAAGCCAGTGACTATTTTCAGATCCTCATTTTGCTTATCAGGCAAGCCCTTTCATGTTTCATGCCATTATGCCATTAACAAGAGAGGAAGTATCCTCACAGGCAAGATTAGTGATGACTCCTTGTTTTCCTTCAGCTGCTTTTGTGACCTGTGCCCTGCTCTGAGGGTACCTGAGGCAGGAAAAGAACTGTGGTTGTCACTTCTGAGGGGTGAAGAGTTACACTGCCTGCTGCATTATTGTAAGGGAGATACAGCTTGCTCAAGGCTTTTGTGACAATAATAAATTCTAGGAGTGTCCCACATATATAAGTGTTTTACAAGTGTGGTTGTTAATATGAAATGGGAAATAGTGCCTGATGTAGTATTTGGTCCTGCTGTTTGCTCCCTGTCATCACTGTGTAAAAACTGCTTTTGAGGTTGCATTTATTTGAAAGCTGTGAGGGGTATTGTTTCAGCTTTTTTTTTCTACATTTTGAGTTAATTTCTTACACTGTGGGGGGAAGGACTTCCTTCCTCAGGAAGCTTCACTCAGGACTCTTCTGTTGTATGTATGGAGAAAGAATGAAGGAAGTTCTAGCTTCTTCTTAGCCTCTCAGGCCTTCTGATTCCCACCATTTGTTCTATGAAATGAAACTAGCTAAATTAAAAAAATCTTTATGCTGCTATTCTTGCATAATCTGTAGTGCATCGCTATATTTGGTAATTTCTAAATGCTTATTGTTAAGGTATTTTGCACATGGAATTTTTAGCAGTCTGTCACCTTACAGACTTTTTGGGTTAGAGTTTGTACTTGTACTTTAAACTTGGTCTGTTTACTTTTAGGAGAAGTTAATTTCATTCATGTGTTAATGATAATTTGTTGTGTTGGTGACATTGTTGAGAAACTTTATTATTATTATTATTAGTAGTAGTAGTAGTATTGTTAAAATTTCCTTCTCTTCCTGGACTAAAAAAAAAGCCCTGACTTCAGAGCTTCATCAGGTACCAACAGTGACAATTTACAAGGTGTTGTTATAGTAGCAGTGTCATTATGATCAGGGTTAAGATTGGTAACTCATGCTTCATACTTGGATGGTTCATGGCCTCTTTGTGGAAGTTCAAAGTTAGTGTCTTCATCTGGTACATTCCATGATGTTTTAACCAAAAGTGTGAAATAAAGAATGTCATTCTTAGGGCGAGGCATTTCCATTGCACTGGGTCATAGTGGAGTGTGCAAGAGTCAAAATGTATTTGATAGCCCTGAACTTTCCAATTCCACCTGCTTGTATTTCAAAGTGCTTGCAATCTGTGTTTTTGTTTACTTTTTGATATCTGTTTTGCATATTTGTATGTTGATTGTAGTAGATCCTGCTAATGCTCCTGGATAACATCTTAATAGTTCTATTTGCTTTTAGAACTTTTACAGATGCAGAGACTGTCTGCAGGGATCTGCTGCCTCATTTGGAGGAGACCCAGGGTGAAGGCATAGAGCCAGCAGGTAAATATGTAAAAGATGATCCTTGGAAATTTGAGCTCTTCTTAGTTTTTTTGTTTTGGTTTGGTTTTTTTTAATGTAATTTTTATGTCTATTCTAGCAGGTTTTGACCGACAATTTCTCAATGCGTTAATGAAAGACAAAATTAAAACTGAAGTGAGTCAGGGCAGCTGAAAATTCTTCAGGAGTTGCCTGAAAATTTGCATGTGCTTCTGCCAGTGTTTGTCTGTATTTGAAATGATGACTAGATAAAAATTAAAAATAGCTTGATCTTATTGAGAATCATGCAAATTGTTGTGTTACCTTTGGCATCACAGCCTACTCACCAGCTGTCACCTGGGGAGGATTTGGTGTGCTGTGTAATGACTGGAGGCTTTAAAGGAATATCTGTGCTTTGGTCAGTTCTGTGTTGCATCAGAGCATGTGCACACTGGTGTCATTGAATCCAGCTGCAGTGCTGAATGGCTTGTCTGAGCTGCTACCATGTGGCTTAAAGGAGGTTTGCTAGCAGAACTTTCTGAGATTCTTTGGAAGGTTGCAGCCCTAAGAGAGTTTCCTGTTGCCTTGGAGTGGCTGCTATTGGTATCTATGTGCTCATTACAACAAAACATTTGTTCTAGGAGAAAACTGAAGCAGTGAGCACATAGCTATCTGATCTATGTAGGAATCTTGCATGCAGACTTTATACTGTGTATAAATATTTATCTGTATGGATATATAGTTACTTTTCAATAGGCAGGTCTTTGATACACAGTAGGTTCTTTCCAAGAAGTGAACTGCTAGGTATATGCTTTCAGTGAGCAGGAAATAAATGTGGATGAATAAAGGCATTACCAAACTCCTGTTTTCAAATCTACAAGGTATCTTACTGTACTGTTCGAGCTACACATTCTCTATGGAGATTGTCACTGAGACTGATTCTGCAGAGTGCTTGTGTGCCTGTGAAGGCTCTGACCTATTTTCCTAAGCATTTATCTGGGACAGTGGTTAATGCTGCCAGCTCCCTACCTGCTTCTCTCCCAGAGGTTGCTGCAGTTTAGAGAAGTAAGCTGGGCTGTAAAGCAGTGCTCCAGCAGGAATGCACATGGCATTCAGCCACTCCTGCAGGGGTGACCACAGCCTCTCCCCAAAGGTGAGGTGAAAGCTAAGGATAGAAGCCATTTCAGCTGTTCCGTCATAATTTTCCTGCAAACACAGGTCACGCCTTATCCATTTTAATTAAGCAGTTCCTTTATTGGTGCTTAGATATGTTTCTAGTTGATGAATCAGGAGCTCGCAATTTGTTAGACTTTGTCTTCTATTTGACCTTGGGAATCTGTGGCCCTACTTGTTATCCATTTAAATGGGAAGCAGTGTTTAACTTGGAAACATCATACTGCTATGCAGATGCTGAGTGGTGAAGTGAGGACTGAATTTCAAAAACTCCTCCCAGAAGATCTTTCATGAGAAGAAAGTTCAGTGCCTGGTTGCAGGAGGTCTACATTGTATATAAAGAGAAAAGGAGGAGATTCTGATGTCTTCTAGTTGTTCAGAACTGACTTCCTCACTTTATCATTGATACATTCTGCAACCTCAGATTTATCTAATGAGGACCACAGGTTGTTCTATATTTTTTTCCCCATTCCTTTCTACCAATGTATAGAAGCTCATTCCTGTGGAAGCAGGATTTGGGGGTTTTCTAATGCATATGTAAATCCAGAGTACCTTTACTGTTGGCAGCACGCATTATATTGACTTTAAACCAGTGTGAACTTAGAAGAGAACTCATCCATGCTGGTTTTATACTGATGGAATCAACAAAATAATTTATGTCAGAAAAGACCACTGGAGGGCAACTAGGACATCTTTCTGCTCATAGGAAGCCTTGTGGCTTTGTTCAGCTGAGTTTTGAAAACGTCCAGGGAAATTGTATAGCTTCTCAATACCTCTTCTTAGGCTGAGTCACCTACATTGTGAAATTCTTGATCCAGCAAGAATTTTCCTTGCTGCAGCTCATGTCAATTGCTTCTTGTCCTTCTGCTGTGTGCCTCTGAGAAAAATCTGTTTTCCTCGTAATACCTGCTTCAGTCTTTGACAAACTGCAGGTAGATTCATTTTTTATCTTCTCCAGCCTGGAGAAACACAGTTCCTGCAGGGCTTCTTGTATGTGGTGTGCTCCAGACCCCTGACTGCCCGGGAGTCCCTTTTTTGGGCTTGTGCCAGTTTGCTTGTCAGGATCTCTCTCTTGGACACTGTCTCAGGGGCAGCCTCAGGGCCACTGAGCAGGGGGAAAGAATCCCTTTCCTTGGTCTGCTGGCTTAATCTTGCCAGTGCAGCCAGGGGTGTAGTTAGCCTTCATCTCCATTGGGGCAGACATCTGACTCACAGCCAACCTGTTCAGCAGAACCATGGGGGTTTTCCTGCTGAGCCAGCTGGCATCCGGCCCATGCTGTGCCATGGGGCTGTCCTTCCCAGAGTGCAAGACCTGGCTTCACCCTTTTCAAGCTTCAGGTTGTGTCAGCCCATTCTTCCAGTGTGCTGAGGTCCATCCAGATGGCCTCCCTGCCTTTTGTGGTGTCCATCACTTCCTCAAGTTTGCTCACTGGTGAGGGTGCATTCTATTGTCCAGGACAAGAGTGCCATCATTGTACAGTGTCATTCTCACAAGTAACCCCTGAAGAATGTCACTTGATATTGACTGCTAAGAAGACTCAGAATTGCTGACCACTCTTCTTAAAGACTACTTGTCCAGTCAATATTTTATATACCTGTTCCTCCAATTGCAGCTGATTCAAACCTTCCAAGGATGCTGGGCCATGCAGAAGTTGTCAAAGACCTTGTTAAAAGTAGAGTAAGCAATGTGCTGCTGCTCTCACTGTGTCAGAGCTAGTCAACTCATCGTGGAAGGCAGGTGGGTTATATTTACAGGGCCAAGTTAAGGGTGGCCATTCTAGCTGGTTTCAGTCACCATTTTATAGCTCAAAATGATTTCTAGGAGAGTTTTTTGTTCTATAGCATTTCCATGGACTGAGGTGAGGCTGATTGGCTCTTAGTTTTCTGCATCCTCTTTCTTCTGCTCTTTGAAGACAGGTGTGGCATTTACCTTTCTTCTTGTGATGGGGACCTCACCAGATTGCTGTGCTTTCTCAAAGATGACAGAGAGCAGCCTTGGGATGGCTTTGACCTGGTTTCTCAGTGTCCACTCTGAAGGAACCCATCTGGTCCCATCAACTCTTGTGTGTGTGCAGTTTGTGTAAGTGGTCCCTACTTTGATATTCTGCTGCTGTAGGTAAAACATCTCACCTTCCACTAGGCATGGAAGCTCAGGAAGCCTGACCTTGCCAGTAAATACCAGGTGAAGAAGGCACTAAGAGCATCAGCCCTTTGCATGGCTCGTGTCAGTG
Source organism: Molothrus ater (assembly GCF_012460135.2). Classification (NCBI taxonomy): domain Eukaryota; kingdom Metazoa; phylum Chordata; class Aves; order Passeriformes; family Icteridae; genus Molothrus; species Molothrus ater. Next base: position 4,912,718 of record NC_050490.2, read on the forward strand.
AGTTGCCCACAATATCACTGGTTCTCCCTCTGGTTGCCACTGTACCTGTAAAAGCCCTTCTTGTGACTTTTCACATTACTCACCAATTTCAATTCTGAGTTTTGACTTTCCATTCCTGCATGCCTGGGCAATGTTTCTGTAGTGATGTTTCCTCCTGATTACACCCTGCACACGCTTTCATTTTGGTGCATCATAATCAGTTTTAGAAGCGTCAGTATTGTTAGGAGGCTTATTTTGTACTTGTCCTGGTGCACCACTCCCTCCATGTCAGCTCATGGAGGCATTCTTTGGAGGATATCTCATTTCTCTGGTCCACACTGCAGGGGTTTACTGATGTGAGGAGGAGAATGTTTTATTGTAATTAATAATTGTTCCCTTTTCCTGCAGTGGAAAAAGTAGAAGTTTCCATTAATTGAAATATTTTTGTGTGTTTTGGCTAATTTAAAAATATTTCCTCTATTTATTGTCTTTTCTGTTAGAGAGGGTAAAATTATTTGTTTATTGTGGAAAACTGGTAATATAACAGAAAACCCTTTTCTTCCCCCAGCTGTGGCAAGACAAGCCACAGGATCTAGTTTGTGTGTTTTATTAGAAGAATCACTATGTGTTTGGGCTGGCTGAGACTTTCAGGTTCTCTTGAAATTCCAAAGTTCTGTACCTTTGTTTAATCTGTTTATTGGCACAAGGAGAAGTTTGACACAGATGCCAAGCTTGCAGACTCTAAACAGTGTTTATTCAGCTCCAGCTCTTACTAAAATGAAGTTAATCTTTCAGGGTCACAGTCATCTTGAAGAAAAGTGAAAAATAGTGGGTGAGAGGAGGAATGGTGTATTTCTGTTTTCAGCAGAATGTGATGGCGTCATAGCTGTGGAATCTTGGATGATGACTGACAGGAATGCCTCCAGCAGAGAGCTGAATTCCTTCTCTTGTCATTAGGGCAGAGTGATGTTTTGCTGCATCTGGCATATAATCAAGACCCTGTTTTGTGAGTTAATTCTGATTAATTTTCAAGCAGAAGTTAAATTACTGGTTTACTTCTTACTTCGCAGGGCATTTCTATGGAATATCACTTGGAGTTGCTCAGATCATGCAGCAGGGCCATTCCACAATCAGGCTGTCTGTTTATCTGTCTGAAAGGTGACCTTGGGTCTTTTGCATTGTATATGACTCTCAGAGCTGTTCTTCCATAAACACCTGAATTCATTTACATTCTCAGATCCTTTCTGGCAGTCACCAGAATACTTGCAGGTCAGGTAGCGAACAGAGAGAAGGTTTCACTAATGATATTAGCTTTAAGCTGTAGGATTAGTGTATTTCTCTTGATCCTTCATATATCCCAGAGGTCCAGCAGTTTCAGCCAGACTGATTATACATGGGGAAAAAAAAATTGTTATTTGTTTGTCTGTTTGAAGTAATTTTTCATATCTGGGCTTGTACCATGTCAGAACTTCCCATTTTACATGGTGGAAGGAATAAACTGGCTGTTAAAAACCACAAAATGTGTAATGTGTTCTATGTTGTGTGTAATTTCAAACTTGGTATAAAATACTTGAATAACAAATGTACTTTGTACACAGTATTCACATGTAAACGGTTCATAAGTTTAGGATTGTATTGTGAAAGATCAGTTGAAAACTGCAAGTTTGTATTTTAAGGGGTTCTTATCTAGGTTTTTCCTCCTGTTAAGTTTCTTGTTGAAAATTTACACTTTAGTTCCCATCTTGGCAGGAAAACTGCCCATCTGAAATCCCAGGTATTTAGATCAGCTTTTCTTAGAACAATTCCCAAGACAGGCTGCAGTACAATGATCCTGTTATAACTAATGGATGAGACTACCCTGAGCTGTCTCTTCCTTCAGCAGGGAAGGCAGTGAAACATGGAAAATGAAGTCTGGTTATGGACTTTTTGGCCTTGGAGGAGAATGACATAGGGAAAAAAATGTCCTTCCAGAGCCTCAAACAGTGACAGTCCAGACTTTATTACCTGAATCAAATCTCTGTTCTTATCTGACAATATAGCCTTCTTTAAGCAGAAATCTTTTTGCAACATCTCTGACCTTCAGAATTCATGTGAAGGACATGAGCCAAGGTCACATAGTAGTGGATGAAAAAGCATTTTGAGTATGAAGTATAATGCAGGTAGCAGGAGCAAGTGGAAGAAAGAGGAAAAGAACTACTCTTTGCTTGCATATGGAAAACTTTCAGTGGCATCAAGTGCTTTGAGCTGGAGTGGGTTTTGTCCTTGTACTCTGTGAAGCTACAGTTGTATAACATACCAATGCTAAGAGTGTATATTGAGGGGTTTTATTGTGATCTCCACTTTGGTTTCAGGAAGTACTGAGTTGATTTCCAGCCTAGACATTGCAGTTTAACTTTCAGATGCTACTGAGGCAGAACACCTGTTTTGCTTCTCCCAACATTTATAATTGATGCATTTAGGATTTAGCCAGGCATTCCTTACCAGGCACTTTCTATGAAGAATGAGCCCTCTGCTCAAAATCCCTCTGCAAACTGACAAAGGAATGTATTGTTCATGTTCTGGTTTTTTTTACTAACTCTGGGAATGACAAATTAGATTTTTAGAATTATTTGGCTTATTGAGATTTCAGAACTGTTTTGAGATTTAAGTTCTACCTGCAAATACATGCAAAAGCAGACACTGAATGGGCATTCAGGTTTGTATTTGTTTACACTGTATCTGGAGTATTAAGAAGGTGATGCACAGAGTCTCTGAAAGTGATTCTGTTCCTTGTCTTTGATATGAATCAAAGATGCCTTTTTAACAGCAGAAAAACCTGCATAAGGAAAACAAAAGGAAACCCATTTTTCAAGTACATTTTTTGGTTTCTATGTATAGATATTTCAGGGATTTGATTGATTTTCATTATTCTCTGGGAGCTGTGCTGTTGTTTGCTGACATGTGAAGTGAAAAGACACTATTAATGCAACTTCTGTAATGTTATTGTAGTAATGTTGCTAATATTTTCTGTTTCCTTCAAGAGAGGAACGTCTTTATTCAGGAATGTTTTTAATATATCGACCAGAATGTTGTATTTTAGCTCTGTGTGCTGTGACTTTGTTTGAACAGAGCAGTCACCTACCTGTGTCCAAGCACACCTGCAATCCCTGATACCTTTGTTTTGGAAGCCAGAACATCTATATGTATCATTTTTCATCTGGGCTTTGGTGTGTCACTGCATACAGTAAACATTTGGATTAACAATAGCTTCTATCTCTGACAGGTCTTACCTCTCATCCTTTTCACACCTGCTTTGGGGTTAAGTGCAGAAACAGCTGCTTTGCCTCCTCAACTCATAAAGTAATTATTGGGTGCTACTGCTTACACTTTGATAAAGTCTGGCTATTACTTAAACTCCTTCACAGCTATTTGTTTCTAAACTGTCTGGATTTATGATGCCCTTTCTCCAGGGACCTAAGCACAGCTCCGCCCCTATGTTTTGAAAATCATTATGTGCCATTTACACATGAGAAAATGAAGGTGCATGAGAGAGCAGCTTAATTTGTACTTATTGTTGTCATTAGCACCTTCTGTTTGTCAAGAGAACAATGCAAATCTGCCAGCCAGGAGCAGGAATGGAATGAAATGTTTGTGAGCTTGCAGTAGTTTGCTCTTGGTGCAGGCTGCAAGTGTGTTCTAAAGCACTGGTGTGGGTCCAGCTATGGCTGATGTGTTCCTGTATTGCCACAAGTGCTCAGAGAGGCAGTTCCCAGACCTCTGAAGCAACTAGAATAGCATTGGAGAGGGGTGTGATGCATGTTGTACTTTTGAACACTCCAAAACTGCTCTTTTTCAGCCACTGAGGTAGCAGGAAACAGCACAGATACTAACAGAGCTTGCTTTACAGTTTTTGCTTTCCATAGGTGTAGTAAAATACAATTATGCTTATTAACTTGTATTAGGAATTACAAAAAGTACTGGTTTCTGTTACTCTTAATTCTTACAAACCCAAGCACTTTGGTCTGAAATTTTTTCACCAGCTCATTGTAGAATATATCCATTTTTATGCCTATGCTAAAAATACTGCTTCATTTATGAAAGTACGTCTAAGGAAAAAAATTCTTAAAAATGTTCTTGTACTGTTTTGTTCATAAGTATGGGAACTGTTTGATGGGGGAGTCATGGGAGGGTTTGTGCTTTCCTTGTGAGAGTTCACCTGAATTTTGCCACCTTATAACCCCTAGATCCTCTAAGCAGTGTGTTCATACTCAGCCTCTTGCAGGGTTTGCAAGAGCCAAGGACAATCTTTGAGGCAGACATTTCTTGTGAGTGCCAGGGACTGTCCCAGTCCTTGGCACCAGTGGTGAGAGCCAAGTGACATTTGTTGGTGCTCTGCATCTTTGTCCTGTCAAAGAAGGGCAGAAAAAAATAACAGAGAGAAAAAAAGTGGATGGTATAAAGACAGAGTGAGGAAGACAAGAACAGAAGATGAAAAATGGAACCATCGAACCAGGGCAAGACAGGAGTGAGTGGAATGGACACATTAGAACATGGGACAGATGACCAAGGGAGAAACTGTGGGAAGTAGTGAGGAACAGGGAGAGGATGAGGGAGAATAGCTGGAGGGGCAGGAGGGAGGGAAGAGGTGTCACATGCACAAGGAGCTCGGATACTGAACAGGGCCGAGGTTTCGTATCTTGGATCTCTTCAGCCTTCTGATTCACCAGCTGCTCCATTGACACAAGGGGGAGTGCAGAGCTGAGCACAGGCAAACAGATTCAGCTGGAACTGGGGGTGTGCCTGCAACACACATCATCAGCATAATTCTGTATGGCACTTTCAGTCAAGATGCAGAATGAAGTACAAGAAATAAAGATTTCTCTTTCTACGTGGTATATTTGATAATAAGAAAATTGGAAAACCCTTCTCTCAAGAGCTGGGGCGTGCCAGAGTTGTGCTTAGTCCTGGAGTCTTTATTCAATCCTCCTGTCTTCTGGTACACAGTCACATGGTATTTCTCAATTGCAGATTACCCTGACAATGGTGCTTTACCTTCCAGAATCTCTGTGGACTTCTTTTGCTGATGGCAGAGTCAGACTGAGAATAGATAACTCATGCCCACAGACTCCCATAACAGTTCATCAGATGTTCAAGGAAAGCCTGGAAAAATATGGATCCCTTAATGCTTTGGCCAGCAAAAAGAATGGAAAATGGGAGAAAATAACTTTTTCAGAATATTACTGCCTCTCTAGGAAAGCAGGCCAAGAGCTTCTTGAAGGTAGGTGCAGGAAACAAAACCAATGCCTTTAATCCTTTTGTGTCCTTTAAAAACCTAAAAAACAAATTAATAAAAAAAACCCAACCCCAAACTCCACAATATATAAGAAGGTTTTTGTATTACTTGAAGATCAGTATTCAATATTCTTTATTGAAATGATAATGATGAAAATGACTTTTGGTCAGAGGTAACACTGCTGTCAGGGAGCCTTGACCTGCCAGTGAAGAGGTGCTGTGTTGCACTGGGACTTGGGTGCAGAGCTCAGAAGAGCTCAGTGGCCTTAAGATTAAAAAAAAATAGGGGAAAACGACTATCATGAATTTGGTGAGATAAAGACAATCTTTAAAACATCTAAATATAGGGTAATATTAGTATTCATTATGCTCTTGTTCATATTGAAATATTCTGGGTCTTGGGACTTTCTGGGCAGCAGAGTTCAAGCAGACAGGAGAAGGTAGTGGAAAATTCACATCCTGTTAATTGCTTATAAATACCAGGTTTGCTATGGATACCAAAACATGCTTTCACGTGCCTTGTCAGTACTGTGATAAAAAATCAAAAGTTTTCATGGTTTATATTTGTGTGTATGTTTCTCTCCAGTGGGCCTATATTATATAATCTTCTGTATATTATTTTTAAGCTTGGTCTTGAACGATTCCATAGCGTAGCAATCCTTGGATTTAATTCTCCAGAATGGTTCATCTCAGCTGTTGGAGCTGTTTTTGCTGGGTAAGATTTTTTGTGGGGGGAGTTAATTTTTGAGGGGGATTTGGGGATTTCTGTTTTGCTAGGTCTGGGAATGTATCAAGTCAGTATTTTGTATCATATCTTGGAAGTTGTGTTGCTACTGATGGACACTTTCAGCAACCTGCTGGAGTCTTGCATCCCAAATAGTTCAGACACTCATAAATGGATCCTGTTTGCCACAGGCTTAAGCATGACAGTCACACAGAAGCTGTTGTACAGGATCTTATCAATGTGGGATGTGGGAAATAGATGAGAATCCCAGTTTTATATTAATGATAATAATACAATATTAATGATTATCTACAGTAAGATATATTCAAACAGATGAAGTAACATATGAATATTAACTACCCTGATTTCTTCTGTCCTGATACCTGTTAATTTGGATTTTACTTCTTAAGCTGTTCTGTACCAATGGAATCCAAATTGGTATCTGTGTACAGCTTGAACAAAAAGAGGACATAAGTGAGGATTTTTTTACCACTTCCTGAGCTAACTCCTGTGTAACCTTAAGTGAGTTAAAACACTGAATCCCAGCATCTTCTACTGAATAGAGATTACTTTTTGCAATGGGCATAAATCAGAGATTCATGTATATCTGAAACAAACATTAGAGCTGTCCTGCTGTTTGCTTCCACATCTTCATACTCCTTCAGGTTTCATCTGATCTTTGATTATTATTCTCCTTTGATACTATGTGCATGTGTATGTATATAAGTGTATGTTCTTATACATACATACATACATATTTTTATATATTCATATATATTTATATATATAAATTTTTGATGCAGAGGAATTGTCACAGGGATATATACAACCAATTCTCCAGAGGCCTGTCACTACATTGCCCATGACAGCAAGACTGATATCATGGTTGTGGAAAATCAGAAACAGCTGGACAAGATAATGCAGGTAACAAGGTGGCTGAATGATTACTGAAAAGGCACAATTTTTCATTTCTCAATGCTGTGTTGGTACCAAATACCATGTATTCTCTCTGTATCATGAAACCTTTCTTTGTGAAGTGTGTGTTGTTACTCAGAGATCTGGTATCTGGTGTCAGAGCTCATTGTTGGCTCTGACCCTCTGCAGTGTCTGTGGCTCCAGCAGAGAACTCACTGGATGGTTCCCTGCAGGTTTACCTGAAAAAACCCACATTTTGATCCCATACTTTTACTGTCACCACCTGATTCTGTTTGGAAAAACACCATCCACTTGAATGGAAGAGATTATGCTGATGTGGGTTTGTAAAGGTCTGTCATTTAAATATTAAGGATGTCAGTGTTCAGAATTTTCTCTTTCCAAGGTATCATCTTTTCCTGCTTGTAATATCAGCCATAGGCTCTTGAGTTTACTGCACTTTGGTTAACATGAGACAGAGCTTAGTGAGCAAGCAGGATCCTCCTTAAGTGAACAGTCTCAATTTTGACAGAACTCTTGGGCAGCTGAGCCTGCCTTTCAGCAACTGTGCCAGATGGAAAGACCAATGTGATGGCAAGGTGACTTGGGAGAGGAGCACAGGCAGCTCTTGAGAAGGGCTTGTCTGTCTGTCAGATGTTGAGGGAAGCCTGTGGATTCATCAAACTTGCACCAAATGGCACTGTTTGCTGAAGGAGGAGGGCCCTCCATGATGGAGCTTTCTGCCAAGACCACATACCTGCAAGAGAGAAAATATGCAGGTTTTTTTCAAATGTATTTAATAGAAATTGTTCATTAATTACTTTGTATTTTGTAGTTGTGTTATATATGCAATATGGAGGAAGAGAGATTTTTGTAAGTATTCTATAAAAATACACAGTCAGATAAGCCTTCTTGCAGTGTCATTGACACAATACCAGACTATGCTGTTGTGGACATGGGGAGAAGAATCCAAGTGGAACAACTCAAGGGGTTTGGTTCATACACATTATGTAGAAAAGGAGAGCTCTGGCCAGCACTGCTTTATCCAGCAGAAGGTTTTTTTGAAACTTTTTTTCTGGAACCCAAGACTGAAATAATAACATCTAATAATATGTACATACTGGCTACCATCAAGCCACTGCTTTTGTATTGTCAAAATTCAGTTCAAAATGTGATTAATTGAAAGGTGTCTGTGAGGCATGGGGTCTCACAGAATTCAGTGAAATCGATGCTTCCTATAGGCCATGCAAAGCACACAAAGAGCTGCTGAAAGCAGCAGCCACTGCTGTCTGCCTGTAAGCCTGCAGCTTTATATTTTTATTTATCTTTACAATGTGCATACAGCTTCCTTTGATTTTTTTTCCTTAAGGAAGTAGAACTTTTTTTAGCACTTGAACATCACTTTTTGCTGTCGGACTTTATTGGTAATCACAGGCCTGGGTCAGCTTCTAGCTTGGCCTGCACTGTTCCTTTATGTGCCCTTTTGTGCATTATGAGAAAGGATGCTGAGGAGCCATTTCTGGTCTATTTTTCATTTTTTAAACCTTTTGACTGAAACTAGATTTCCTGAAGCAGACTGTGTAGTCTGTGTGGACTCTGTAGTTGCCTTCCCTCCCCCCTGCCTCTAGTTGAGCTGTTTGGTGATGAGTTTAGGGGAGATTATTTGGAGGTGAAGGGAAATGGGAGGTTTTTGTGCCTGTCAACCCATTACAGTTTTGGCAGCATTAGAGTGGATAAAAGGCCACATAAGATATGAGTAATAAATAACTTTGTTTTAAAAAATGCAACAGATCTGGAATCGGTTGCCCCACTTGAAGGCCGTGGTGCTTTATAAGGACTCCATTGCAGAGAGACATCCAAATTTGTACACGGTGAGTGAATACTAGAACAGAGGCATAACCAAATAATGCATGGGGTCACACCCATGTAGTACAGTAAATATGTGGGCTGTTATTTATTTGATACATTTTTACTGGGATTATCTGCCTTTAGAATGCATTGCTGTGTTCCAGCAAACACATTCAAAAGCTTTATCAGCTTTTTCTGTTCAAATTACCTTTGATACTTCACATTTAAGAAAAGAGCTACCTTGCTTTACTGTCTGTCTCATGTCCTCCTAATTTTTAACTTGACTGGGTTATTTAAACACCTGTAGGTTTTAAGTGGGAATGTGTATTCTCAAATGGTTAAAAAAAAAAGTTGCTCCCTGGTGCCTGTGAATTTGGTAATTTTTTTAAAAATCCAGTATTTTAACTGGACTACAGATCAGATTTTAGGCTGAAAAGCTTCAGCTGTTGAAAATACATATTGAAGAGAAAAACACTGTATTCAGTATATAAAAATATAATGAACAGTGAACAGCATAGAAACACTTTAAAATACTTGCAATTTTGATAATCAAACAAGAAAAAAGTCTTCTGTGCCTTTTTTGTCTTGCATATAACTTAATAATAAATTGTTACTGTTCCAATACTATACATACTGATATAGAGCATGCCTTGCATCTTGTACAATAAAAATGTTAATACAAAGATGATCTTACTATTTAAAAAGACTTGGTGCTAGCATTTAATTCTTGAACAACTTGCACTTACTGAAATCTAAATGTGTAAGAATTGCTGCATTTTTAAACACTGGTTCAGTGTTCAGGTGTCGTGTTGGACATTTTCTCAGACGAGCAGGGTAGCTGTGCGTGTCTGACAGGTGCCATAGTTTATGTCATCTAAAGGAAAAATGAGAGCTCAGATACCAGAGGCAGAGATGATTGTTGCTGAGGTGTGATGCAGAGCAAACCCCCCGCCCACGCGGTGTTTGATGAGAGGGATTTTTTGTGCCGTGCGATGAGCGGCGGCAGGGGCAGAGCTGGCTGAGCAGTGCGTGTTTCCAGAAGGCAAATGCAGAGTCAGGAGTGTGGTGTGACTGTTTCTGTACCTTCCACACATGCTGGAATGCCAACACCATCTGTTGCAGGTGCTGCTCAGTAAACAAAGCCTGTGCAACAGATTCTCAGTGATCAGTGCATTCCACTGTGAGAATACAGTATGGTCAGGAGAGCAGGAACAACTGCTCAGTGACATACAAACAATTACGTCCTTCACACCACCAGGCTTTCCAGGAGCTTGTGAAATTGAAGCAGCCACATTCTTGTGGGGAAGCAATAGAATGTGACAAATCCCTGACTTGCTACAGAGCTGTGCAGTGCCTCTCTTTTCAGAGATGTGGTTTGTTGGAAGAAAGTATAAAACTGATGAATAATCCTTGGGACAGCCTTGCCACCCAAGAAAAGGCGATTAAGGTGCCACAGACACTGACTATTGTAATCTTAGTAGCCCAGGGCAATGCCAGATGTCTGAAAGAAGATATTAACTACCCTCAAGCAGAGGCTCTCCTTTTTTACCTCTGTTTTCTCATCATCCCCATTACTGCTTTGTGGTCCTAGATATAGCTCCAAGAAATTGCTGAAAAATGAAGGTACTGCACCTTGCATTTAAATATTACACTTCTGTAGAACAGTATGAATCACATGATTGCAATGGGAAACTGACCTTTTGGTTATCAATTTTCTTTAAAAATTCTGTGATACTCTAGTTTCCAATTAGCATTGCAATCAATGCTACACTTAAGAGCATATTGGGGTGTGCAACAGAAGTATTGGGGAGCAACCCATATAATACAGAGGAGCAGGTTCAGGATTCTTCTAGGCCAATTTGTGTGGCACAAAAGTCCAGTGTCACAAAAGTTTTATCTCACTCTAGTGAGTCAAATTTGAATGGAAGTTGTGACCAGCATCATCATATTTTTTCCTATAAAAGAGCACATAATTTGGGCAAACATTCACACATCTAGATAATGATGCTTTTGCAAAGAAGCTTTCATTCAATTGCTTTATAGTTATATTTATATAGTGTGCAATGCATGATAGATGGGCTGTCACAAGTGTACTCTTAAAAATGATGCATCCAGATTCCTTTAATACTCAAAATCATTCTTACAGTGTGAGAATGTAATAGAGTTTTAGCCTCTGTGACTTATTCATAGTACCCACGTTGGAGGAGGAACAGTATTACTATTCCTTCTTAGACATTAAAAAGATTCATGACAGCACAATTTTAGATAGTCTGTTTGCAATTCACACATTAAGCTCTAAGATAGACTCACCATATTTCTTCCATAGCCAAGGTCTGGGGAAACTTGCCTTGGACATGTTTTCAGAACAAGGCACTGAGATGTTCTAACATTTTTGAGACAGGAAAGGTGCAGTACCGTGTCAATTTGTAGGAAGTCATTTGGTATGCTGTATTTTCTGTCCATGTTCTAGATGGAAGAGTTTCTGGAGCTGGGAGGTGACATCTCTGACAGTACTTTGGATGACATTATTAACTCCCAAAAGCCAAATCAGTGCTGTGTTCTGATCTACACCTCCGGAACAACTGGGAAGCCAAAAGGAGCCATGCTGAGTCATGACAACGTAGGTACTTTAGGCTCCTGTAGCAGAGGAACAGCAAAGTGTGGGGATATTTATTCCTGTGGTTTGAGATGGCTGGTACATCCTAGAGGCCTGAAATGCTTTTGCTTTTACAGCATGGATAGGGTACTGCAAAGCAAAGGGCAGTCAGCTGTTTCTGGTAAAGTACAAACAAGGTAAAGAATGAAACTCCATTCAAACAGCCCTTCACAAAGTTGAACAGTTCTTTATGAATATGAAATTTTTATTCACTGTATTTCTTGTGAGATCTAATGCATGAATTCATAAATATAGTTCACAGATTGCCATAAAGTCTCTCAAGTGAATGTCATAGGTCACTGTGAAATGAGGAAATCATACACATCAGCCAGCTACTATCAAAACAGCCTGATGGACTGCTTTTGCAGATTTTATTAAAATTGGAGGTGGATGTGTGGATTTTTTACTTTGGTGCTTTTTGTTCCTGGACTTGTGTGCAGGTTTCTGTGTCTGTCACTGGAGGATAATACAGCTCCAGTGCTCAGTGCTGGTGCTGATAGTAACCCTACCTGTGTTGTTGCAAACAGAAAATTTCCAGTTATGACAAAAGCAGAGTTGTTTGCTAAAAGGACTTTCCACAGAGGTTTGCTTGGAAAGATATGTGTTTGGTGTCTGAGCAGGAGTGGAAGGTGGTAGGAAACCTTTCTGAATACATAGAGAATCTGTGCAAAGGGATGGTCTAAGTTGAGACCTCACCCCTTAAAGCAGAAATTATTGCAGACATGCACAATGTGGAAACAGCAATTCACCCAGATGTAGGGAATTAGTGCGCTAGTACCTGGAAGCAGAACATAATGAACTTGGGAGACAAAAAGACTGACTTGATGTTACAAATCTATGCTCTTTTATATCAAAGGAGTCTGGTGTCATTTCCATGCCAGCTGCCAAACTATTCTTGGCTGCTGATCACAAACAGGCTATTTTTATGTTGACAAACAGTGGAAAGCATGCCATGCCTGTAGCTTTGCTGCTGCCTTCTTTAGTCAAAGATGTTTGCCACCGTTCATGTGCAAAAGCAGTGCTGAATCAGTCCTGCATGACCCTCCCAGATCTGCTGTGAGTGTGCCTGTGTACTGTGAAGCTTGAAGTAGAAGCAATGAATACAGACACATCTTAAAGACATCCTGTTCTTCCTACTGTGTGAGTCTCCCTTAGCTGCTTGTCCAGGGCTGCCACCTAAACTTGGATGGCCTGGCCTGGCAGCACACTGCTCTTTAAAACCCTCTCTTGAAAATCTCTATTTCCTTAGGCCAAGCCTACACTTGCACCTTCTAATTTTTTACAAAGGAATGTGCTGTGATAACAGGAATACATGTTGTTTATGTCTGTACTCTGCCATCTTGAATACTCTCATTTCTGTATCCTGCACTACCCAGTTTAGATTACAGACTTGTCTGAGAAAGAGCTGTTTCTTTTTGTTGCTTGGCATTTTCTTGTTTGGTTTTTTTGGGGGGTGTTGTTTGTTTTGGTTGTTATTTTTGTGCACATATATCTTCTCCATTGTCTCTCACGCCATCACGTATATTTATGTGTCTTCCATATGCTATGTTCTGATGATGAAGAATGCATATGCATATTTAGCATCCTTGAACTGCATCTTCTGAGATCAAATGGGAAATAGGAAGAAGGAGGGGGAAACATCATCCAGGTTCACTAAGTCAAGCAGCACAACTTCAAAACTATTAATGTATGTGCTGCCTCTCATGAGAGGGGTGGGTGTGTATGTGTCACTTGGGAACCACTGCAGTGAATATCCCAGAGGCTTCCAGAGGAATAGAGTACAGCTGCTATCTTCCTCCTGAGTGCTTAGCCAGGGGATGATCAGTACCAGGCAATGAGGTTGTGACTGATTCTAAATTGTCCTTTGAGCTCACTGATCACTGAGTATTTATTGTTCCTTTTCTAACTTGCAGATACAGCACTGGTGGAAGGTGCCAGTTTAATAGAAAGCCTGCAAAGATGGAGAGGTGGAAAGGAAGGGACAGATCAATTTGTTTGTCATCCATCCAGCCCATGGCTGCCTGGCTGAGTGTGTCACTAGGGCATGGGCAGCTGCTAGCGTTCACAGCCCAGTCAGGCAGTACAAATGCTGTATTTACTTATGTTATCTGCTCTTCTGTATTGCTGCAAAGGTAATCTGGCTTTTGGCAGTGTCCCCAGGGAACTGACAGACTGCTGTGTGGTCAATACTGCAATGTCTGTCCGTGAGCACAGATTTTTCTTAGTTTCATTAGCATAGCAAGAGGATAACAAGTTTGTGTTAAGAGGAAGAAAGGAGAATAACCCAAACCAAAATCCCTACCATACCTAATGTGTTGTATTATTTATTTAAACAGATAACTTGGACATCAGCCCATTGCAGCAAAGCAGGAGGTATGCAACCTGCAGAGGTCCAGCAGGAGTCCATAGTCAGTTATCTCCCACTCAGCCACATAGCTGCACAGATCTATGACCTGTGGACTGGAATCAAATGGGGAGAGCAAGTTTACTTTGCTGAGCCAGATGCTCTAAAGGTACCTTGTCTTACATTACATCTAATTAAGATTGCACTTCTTTCTCTTAAAAAACATCCCAAGGAGAGAATATGATATTTGAAAAGTTGTAGAGGATGAAGATTGAGAGTCCATTGTTGTCAAAGTTATGGAAAAATAAAGCTCATTGTATTTGTGACCCAGTGCTCTAGATTCTAATTAAAATATATAATTCATGTTCATAAGGTTCTTTTAAGGCAAAAGAAGGATAAGCAGTTATTGGAGAAAAGGGATGCTGGAGGAACTAACCATGTGTGGTTTTCTCCTTGTGTATGTACCTCCCCCAGTGTGTCAGACTGACACATATTAGTGCCTATGGGTGACTGAAGTGAGCTCAGCCAGCCCTTTTTTATCTTCTACATATTTAGTGATGTTCTACAAAATGAAACATTCAGGTTTTACTTCACCAAAACTCCTTCTCTCTGCTATGTGCCATTTGTTGAAATTATTTCATTATTATAACAGGGCAGCTTGATCAACACACTAAAAGAAGTGCAGCCAACATCTCACATGGGAGTTCCCCGAGTATGGGAGAAAATCATGGAGAAGTTAAAGGATGCTTCTGCTCAGTCAGGATTTATGAAGAAGAAAATGCTTTCCTGGGCTATGTCACTTAGCTTAGAGAGGAACCTGAACGGCTCAAACAGGTGTGTTGTACAATGAGTGAGATTTCCAGCAACCTGAAAGTAGCAATTTGCTTGTAATAAACCATGAAGCCTCAGTGAGACTCTTTGTATAAGTGGGTAAAATCTGGCTTGGCAACAGTGCAAATAGGGTATGGGGGGGAGGGTGTAGTTATCAATTGTTATTGATATGAATTGTTTTACAGTGAAGTGGGAGAAATTTCTTATGCAGAATGGTATTCCAAAATATCATTCCATGATATTCCTTTGCTCGTCTTATCATTCAGTTTCTCAGATAGATCTTGCAAATTTCAGATTTCAGTGATGTAGGTTCTCAGAGACACATTTAACTGATAAAAAATCAGGTATACAAGAGCTGTGTTGTATAAAATATGTTTTTATAGATTCTTTGTATTTGTTGAATTCAGATACCTAAAGAGTTGGAGGTAGGAAAGATCCAAAGGTAGGAGAAACACCAAATAAATGAAAGGAAGAATGTGTCACCTTACTTAGGTTCTAGCTGCTGTCAACACCCAAAACCAAATGACAAATACATGTCCAAACAAAATCTGTGCCTGATTGTGTTTTGAAAACTTCCTTGGTTGCTCTGACTTACTTGTGTATTTTGTATTCAGCAGTGATCTAAAGCAGCTCTGGACAAGATTAGCAGACTACTTAGTGCTTGCAAAAATCCGTAGTGCACTGGGGCTCTCTTCCTGTCAGAAGCACTTTTCTGGTGCTGCTCCTCTCAATACAGAAACACTGTATTTCTTCTTGGGTCTGAACATCACCCTGTATGAGGCCTATGGGATGAGTGAGACCACAGGCCCACATTGCCTGTCTGGGCCTTACATTTACAGGCAGCACAGGTAATTTTGCTTTTGTTACTATTTTTAAAATACTGATCTGTTTCATTTTATCTATGAAAAAAGGATTTATTAAGCTCAGCAAAGATACTGCAGCTTATTTTATTTTCCAAGTGCATTGCCACTCTGTTGTGACTTTGGGAGTCAGAGTAATTTCCAGGTCAGAATTTGAGCAGGTTGACTCCACAGCACACTGTGCCAGGAGCACTGAAACTGAGTTGCAGCATTGTAGCCAAACACAGTGACTACATCTGACATGAACCCTAGCCCTTGCCCAAGGGAGGAATGCAAGACCTCAAAACCAAAAATGCTTTTATGCCTGCAGATACAGGGGGGGAAAGCAGCAAGCACAGGCCAAGACAGACTGCCAGAAAGTGCTCAGACAGCCTGACAAATCTGCCCTAATGAAGGAGTATTCCCTGGCCGTTGGACAGCTACAGCATGGTGATGATTGCAGTCATGGATACTTTGACAGTTTCAGGGATTTGGCATGTTGGCCACCTTACCAGTGTTATGTTTGATGTTTCTGTGATACTTGTGGGGTTTTTCTGCTCTTCTCTGGTAGCTGTGGTAAACCAGCACCTGGATGCAGAGTGAAACTGGTGGACAAAGATACAGAAGGCAATGGAGAAATCTGTTTCTGGGGAAGGACTGTTTTCATGGGTTATTTAAATATGGAAGACAGAACAAAAGAAGCCTTTGATGAGGAGGGGTGGCTGCATTCTGGAGATTTAGGAAAGCTAGACAAGGATGGCTTTCTCTATGTCACTGGAAGAATTAAAGGTAATAGGCAAAACCTTGCTCTCTGTTTATGGTAAATGTTCAGCACTATTCAGTCATCTCTCAGTTGTAGTCCATCTAATGAAGTGTCTTTCCTCTAATACCAGCAGCATTGCCCTAACAGGAAGGTAAAATAAACTTTGCTATGAGAAAACCACAGTGTGCTCTGTGTTCAGGGAAGGTATCCCTCTAGTCTGTAGTAGGTGGAGATAATTCAGTTCCTACAACCAGGCTTTTCATCTCCCACACCTTTACTCAGTATTAATTACAATTAGAAATATAAACTACTAACACAGGTTTAATGTGTCATGTTTGATTTGAATGATATCATTAAGCTCCCTCTGTCCAGTCTCCCTCTGAATCTTGCCAGTGTCTTAATTGCACATTAGAATGTTTAGGGGAGAAGGAGAGGCACCCTCTGCTACAGAGAAATTGCTGCTGTAGGTCAGAGGTTGCTTCCTCTGGTGTCTTAGGTTAAGTGTTTACAGAGACCAGAGCTGAAGCTGGAGAGCAGAAGGGAAAGCTCCAGCTGAAGCAATGCACTGAGGTGTTACCACAGGACACTGGCTGGAGGCTCATGAGACTGAGACTAGTCATTGCTGACTTGGAGGCTTTCCTCATGGTACATATTCACACAGTGGGATTGGTCACAGGCACGATGTAACTGAGGAGGATTTAAGAATTGAGTAAATATCATCTTAGAACTTCAGATGAATCACTAGGGAGATAACACAGATGAGTGAATTCGTCACAGGTGGCATCATGTCCTGCTAGGAATCAGGACTGAAGTTGGTAGTATTAATAGCCTGCACCAAATGCAGCTGTCTTGATTTTAACTTTTCTTGTCTGATTCATTTTCCTTTAGCACAGCAGTAACAACCCCTTGTCTCAATTCATAACATTTGTGTTTCTCTTATATCTGGCTGGATTGCTTAACAGCAGTTACTGTAAATGACAGGATAGGTAGACAATCTGAGATAAAATAACCATATGTCCAGTTTCACTGAAGTTTGAAATCCAAGTCCAAATAAGGACAATGAAAAACTAAGGGCCAGAGACATTGGTAGAGGATCTGAGACAAAGACAAGACTATTACAAAAGGAGGGTGGAATGAAAGGAAAAGTTAGACTTATAAAAGCCTGTCTCTGTTATTTGTTGAAGCATGTTCTGAACTGCTGCAAAGACAATTATTTGAGCACAACTGGAAGTCACCAATATAACAAAAACAAAGAATTGCAATTTACTTAGAGAATACTCAAGTTTGTAATAATTTCATGGAATATATATATTACACTTCAGGACAAATGTTGTTTTTATCAAGCCTTCCTCCAGTAGTAACTTATTTTTGTCTGACCCCTCTTGGTGGATTCAAGAATTGGTTTTAATCACGATAACAATGAACAATGAACTTGCTTTTTGGTGAGATAGCAATAATAGAATAGTGGTTGAATCCTATGCTAATTTGGAAGAGATGATCTCTCAAAGAAAAATTCCAGTTATGTAACAGTCCCTTGAGAATAAGCTGTTACTGGATAATGTAAAAAATATCTGGAGCAAATATACTGAGGGACAGCTGAGAACTTGAAGACACATTTGAAAAATAGTAGCATTTTTGTTTTGAAGATAATTAATAGGATTTGTGGTATTTGAAAAATAGTATCTTGGAAAAAAGACCTCATATTTTTTATGTCAGAATAAGAAGAGCAGGTTGAGGCAGACATCAGCCGGATCTCTGGAATTTATTTGAATGCAACTAATAGCCTTTCTTTTTTTACCTAGATTTAATTATTACAGCTGGAGGTGAAAACGTGCCTCCAATTCCAATTGAAGATGCTGTTAAAAAAGAACTTCCAATTGTTAGTAATGCTATGGTGATTGGAGATAAGAAGAAGTTTTTGTCAATGTTCCTGACCCTAAAGGTAAACCAGTTTTAATACTGCCTTCAGTGAAGTTACACACCTGCACCTAACAAAAGAATAATAATTTTGAACCATTTGTAAAAAGACCTAAAATTAGATAGGAAGATACTAGCAGTGGGAAAAAATATGTAGCAACTACAGACAAATCCTGCTGGGTCTAAACCTAGGGTTACCTGGTCTGCTAAACATCCACATATTTACTGCTGTTTCTCCTACATGTACAATAAGAGCTATTTTCTATTTAAATGCAAATTTTTATATAAGAAGTGCTGGGAGGTTGAGAAGTCTTTGTTACAGAACAACAATATCTTTATGCTTACACATGAGCAAAACCAACAAATGTTTCTGTTATGGGCAAACTCAGAAACCTTCCAACAGAAACATTTCTCTGCAATTTGTTATTTTTATAACACAAGAATGATGACTGTGGAACAAAATAATTAATAGCCTTGTTGTGGTATAAGCTTCAATTGAGAAATCACTGTTCTCCTGAAACATTTGCAATTCAGTTGTGTGAACATACCTAGTGAATGCCACTTAGGTGTTTTGAAGTTGTTTACCTCTATGACTGATACTCTCTATCTTCAGGTACAATAGAAATAGTAATTTAAGAAGTCTAGGGACAGTTCTGTCTCAAGCTGTTTACATTACACCATAATAATTCCATTGAACATGAGCTAAATGTTTCCTTGTAACAATGGAGTCATTTGGAAAATATGGCAGAAATTCAAGGTCAGAGATGGACTCTGTGGCCTAATTCATTCACACGTTTTAAGTCTGTTCATGACATCTGCATATAAGCCGAAAATATTTACATTGGTAGCCAAGTGGAAAGTAAAGCCCTTTATGATCTGTAGGTGTTTCTGCTTTTTAAGGCTTACAGAATGTTTGTGTGTTTATCCTGAGCCTTCTTCCCAAGGGGGAGGGCCTGGTCAGAGAACCTGTTAATGCCTTTTAAGAGCGAATGTTTAATGATTCACTTCATTTGATATTTTAGAGTGTGCTGGACCCAGATACATCTGACCCTACTGACATTCTCACAGAGCAAGCCAGAGACTTCTGCCACAGGAGTGGTAGTAAAGCCACCAAAGTGTCCGAGATTGTGGCTACAAGAGACGAGGTGATCTACAGAGCCATCCAGGAGGGAATCGACAGAGTCAACAGCACTGCTACCAACAGGGTTCACTGCATTCAGAAATGGATCATCCTGCCAAGAGATTTTTCCATTTCTGGGGGAGAACTAGGTAAGACTTACTGTTTTATCTTGAGGTACACAAAGTTAAAAGGCTGCTAATCTAAGAATATTCAGTAGAGGAAGAAAAAGTGGTTATGCAGTGTGTGGTAAGGAATACAAAAATTGGAGGTTTTGCTGTGCACACATTTATGAATCTGTGCTCATTTGCATGTAGAGCTCTTAAATGTCAGATTGTTTGGGGTAATTAAGCAATTTTGGTAAATTCCATATGCATTAAAGTATTAATAACTTCCTGTAATAATACTGAAAGTGATGCCTGGAATGGCTACCTAGAACAGAGGCTAGACAGAGTTAAAAGAGAAAGGATAGGTTTTTATTGAAAGGCCTTCACAAGATGTATTTTGTGAAGGCCTTTCAATAAAAGTGCAGGAGTGTCACAGAGACTACACCCAAGATGGACAACCATCACATGTTGTTTGGTCTGTTTGCATTTTGGAGGTTAATGTCCAGTTACAGCTTCGGGCAGTGGAGTCTCATTCCCCTAGTTTGCCCCCTGCCTCCCCCCCACTTCACTGTAGTTTACATGTTTCAGGGCCTGTGAAAATAAGGTAGCCTTGGGTTTCAGGCCTAGAGAGAAACTGTTTTTTCTGAATAAAGTGGGAGAACAGTAGCTGATAGGCTGTGGAGTTCGAGAGCTATACACTAAAGCAGTCCTGATCTGGAAAACATAAAAGCTAAAACTTAAGGCATCAAAAGTTTCTCCTTAAAAGAAAACAAAAAAAAGCAGCAAGATAGTGAAAGCCTGATAATGGAGCCCAAAGCACATTACCAGGCTCTTTGAATAAACTGGGAATCATTTAAAAGCTTCCAAAAACGTATTTTTAGCAAAAAAACAGTAGCCAGTTACCACTTTATCTGCAGCTCCCTTTGAAGTCCTCATGCTTACGTGGAGGCAACCTCATGTATCACACTTACTTCTCACTTTTAGCATTTATCTGTGCTGAGAGGGAGGCATGTTCTTCCCAACAGGCTCTTCAATAAAAAACTCAGGCACCAAAGCTCAAACTGAGTAGGAATTTTTGTTCCTATTTCTGGAATTGATTCTCCCTCTTTTAAGGTCCCACAATGAAGCTGAAGCGACTCGCTGTGCTCGAGAAATACCGAAATGAAGTAGACTCCTTCTATAAAGAATAAAAAGTGTTTCCTCCAAGCATTAAGAAAGATCTGTGAACAAAAGGAAGTATTTTCTCATCAAAAGCATTAACAAAGATTTTTGCTTTAAGTTTGTAGTCTACTGAACCAAACCACTTGAAAGCTGCTGTCAATTTAATTGTTCCTGATACTCACCTGATCATTTGTCCTCTTTTTGCAGAAGCATTTTTCTACAGTGTGTCCATTCTCTAATACTGCTTTTACTTTATGACCTTAATGACTAAAACATCTTTCTGTGTTGTATAAAGCAGATATAACTAAATCCTCTAGATTGAAACATAACAAGTTTTTTATACAGTCTTCCATTTTTTATTTTTTTCTTTTGTTCTACAGGATGTTTCCTGCAGCTCATGATATATTTAGCTAGATAGCATTACTACCTAATGAAACTGTCATACCACTCCAGTGATAATTATTAAAAAAATTTTAAAAAATCAAAAGGGCTGGGATATTTTTTCCCTTCCCAGAGAACACTTTCTTGTTCACTAACACATTTCAGAACCTGAAGACATTCTTGTTTCTGTAATGCCTAGAATTCACACTTCTGTGAACAGAGCAGTTTGCTTCTTAAGCCCATGTTGGAATAAGCATTATTATTTCTCATAAAAACAAATAATCAGAAGTAGGGGAATAGCTTCCTAAGACTGAAAGGCACAAAGGAATAACTACAGGAGCTCTCACATTAAAATGCTATTACAGAAACTTCTTTAAAATTGTTTACAGTGTTATTCTTTGAGCAGTGTTTGTCAAGCGTGTATCTGTATGTTCCAGTATTCACACTGCACTAATTCTGACAAACATGGGCTACATTTCTTCTTACCCATATGCAAAATAAATCATATTATGAGAAGGAAATGCTTGGCATGAAGTTGTCTAAAGGGTGTGCTGTAAGTGATCTCTGGTAGACAGCTCTAGTAGCTCACACAGGCAAGGCAGGCCACAGCCCATTATTGAGACAAAGAAATGATGCAGAACAGGATAAGGTTTCCATAAACGTTCCATTACCAATCTCACACATCTTACAGACCTAAGATTTGTTGCAAGTACCAATAATCAGCTCAATATATAAGACAAAACAGCAGCCTAGGATTATAAAAACAAAACGAGCAATAGGACTTTGAAAAGTTTATTCTTCCCCATTTTGTGCGCAATGGTAATTCAGAATTTCTTTAACAATATTAATCTGAAGGAAACAAGGAAGCAGCAGCTGGGAAAACACAGAAAGAAATGTTGCCCTATTCACAAAAAGCTGAGTGTGGGAGGAATAAATCTCCTCCAGCATGTTGTCAGACTGTATAAAAAAGCTGGGATGCTTACTTTAGAGAGTGACACAAGAAGTTGTTACTCCAAAGTTGTTTTACTTCTGAAACAACCAGCCCTAAACAGTCGTACTAGATATTACTCCACTTAGTTGCTTTCTATTAATAAAATGAAGCTGTAAGAAGCCTGCTTCTGGCAGGAGGGATAATCCTGTGCTATACTAACAAGTATGAAAATACATATTTACTTGTCAGGTGCAAGAATGGCAGCAATACCTTGATAGTTACAGATCAGAATGACTCGAGTGACAATCTGCATCTGATGGGGAGGCGAAGGGAGGGCAACGAGTTGCTTTTGCACCCATTAAGCTTAGTAAGCAAGGAAAAAATAGATTCAGATCCCCTTGAATAGGGATGAAATGTATTTCTGGAACATAGGCACCAGAGCCAAACCGCTGATCTGTCTTAATCCATTTAGGACTTGTCTCTTACATTCAGTTTCTAGAATAAAATTACTAGTCAATACAGCACGACACACTGAGCAGACTGGGCAGAAACTACAACACAAAAAGCATTCCAGCCGAAGTCATGAAATGTTTAGTGTAAATTTGTAAAGTTAATACTTTCCTCTCACAGTATATGGTGGAAGTAATTTTGTATTGTTTGCTCTCATTAGAACTATATTGTAAAGTGTGTTTCAGAGAGGAAAACTTCTAAGAATTATTTTGGTATATAGATTTGGAAAATAACTTCAGCATTAATTTTCACCCCTTGTTAATGGTTGTAAGTTTGTTTAAATACAGAAATAGATTAAATCTCTAGAATTTAGTATTTCTTAATTCATGCCTTTTGTGGGCAGGGCTGTATTTCATGAATCACCAGAGTATTAAAGTGGTTTTCTTGTTGCTTCTAACACAAAATTGCTATTTTAAGTTATTTCATACCCGTTTCTGTGCATGAAGATCATCTTGTGCTACTCTTAGGCTGAAAACCTATCTTTTTAATTTCAACAAGATCAATAAAGTAGGTTTTAAACATTAAGGTGCATTTATATTTCACTAATCCGTTACTGGTTTGTTTGCGTCATTTTTCTATGTGGAAAGTAAAACTCTCTAATTGAAATATTAGACAGTTACAGTGCCAATAAAGGAATTCACTTACATAAAAATGTTCACCAGATAGAAAAAAATAAATAAAACAAAGCACTTGGAAAAGTCCACCGAAAGCAGGCACAAGCATCATTTGTAGCCATTTGGACTAGATTTATTAATGGAGAGGCCTCAGCTAAAAAGTTTGCTCTCAGGAGATAAGCAAACTCTATGCATGTGGATATCAGGTTACATATATTGTACTCTGTGACATGTCCTTCCAGAGTCCTCAGCAGCAGCAGGAGGAGGTTTAGTCTTTGTCCTGTACTCGGCGGCAGATCTCCTCTGTGAATTCCGAACACTTGGCATTGCCTCCCAAGTCTTTTGTCAAGACCTGAAAGAAAGAAAGAAAAACATAACGTTACTGAAATGTATTATGGGGCCAGTCTTGTCTCTGAACAATTCTGGATGTTCTCATGATATGTTGTCTATGGATGGTAAATAAGGTGAGCAGGAATACATCAAGTTTGAGTTCTGAATCCCATAGAGACTTTGTCAAAAAGGACTGTGCAGGGAGAGAAAACCTGAGTATCTATATAGTACTTATAACATTACCAGATTTGAATGTGATTTTAACATGGTTTTATCCTAACTACAGGAATAAAGTGTGTGTGGTCAAAGCTCTACAAAGTGCTTTAATGGTGTAATTAATGATTAAGTATTTACATTTCAGTAAGAAGTTTCTCCTTTGGAAGTAAAATTCATATATGAAGGCTCAGCACAAGGACAAGTAATTGAGAGTAATTCAGAAATATTTGGTCTTTTTTTAACGAAACCCATGCAGAACAAGCACACATAACTCTTAGTGCTGCATGTTAACAATTCTCAAAATTTGCTTCACTTATTTAAGAGAGAGGAAATATAGTTCAAAATCTCTTTCATCAAGTACAACTCCTGTCTGGCATCATGAAAACAGTAAAATAAAAATTAAAAAGTGGGCAACATTACTTGCATTACTCCATTACATTACTCCAACCTAGCTAGATTAAAGCACTCTAGGAGATAATTAAAATTATTAGTTTCCCTCCCATACACACATCTTAATTAACTTTTTGAGGGGAAGGAAGGAATAACAAGCAAGAGAAGCAATCATGGTTACTATTTTAGGATCTTGTAATTTAAATTGCATTATGGGGCTTTTCAATTAAAAGATTGTCTCCATTGTGAGCATATAATTGTAACATTGTAAGTAGCCATGTCATGAAACTTGGACTGTTATCTTCCATGGAATTACTGACCTGCTGATGGAGGATATCATTTCCAGAGCAGTGAGTGGGAACTTTACAGGAGCACCTCTTTATTCAGTTGTAAGTTTAGATTTTAACTGGCTCCTACATACAGCAAGATAGCTGCAAACTTACAAAATGATGACAACTTTTGGTTTCAGCATTCTTGTTACTTTTAATTACAAAGCAGCTTCTCATGGTCCTGCCTAAAATAAATGAACCAGCATGACTAGCTAATCCTCTTTAACTGCAATCTTCAAAATCTTGACAACTATGTTTTCAAGAGATGGACCTGAATTTAGAAGAGTGAACCAATAACGGTAAGACCACAAATTTGTCATGTTTCAGAGCATAAGTCCCCTCTCCCCCCAGTATCCCATCTGAGTCCTTAATCTGAAGACACTCTCTTCCAAAGAGAAACATATACAATTCTCAGAGAAAAAAGTTAATACTGGATAAAAACTGTTCTTTTCTAGTCAAAAATGAGTGAAAGCCGTAAGAATGAAAGAAGAAAATAATTGAGCTGAAAAAACAGAAACAGAAGTATTACAGTCAGTACTGAAATGCTATAAACAAAGTGGATGATGAAGCCTGGGAAAGGCAAATGAGTGTCCTTCACTTCAGGATCCAGATGTTAATACATATGCTTTGTAGGTTTCATAAACTTTATAAGTGAAATGCTAAGAGTTGCTTAAAACTCTGATCCCCTTCTTGAAAAGCAGCCATCCAGTTCACTATTCTGGAGTTCATAAAGCTGTGGAAATCGAAGACAGGCATTGCTGAGACAAAAGGAATGCTACAGCCTGTCCCCTTATTACTGCAGGGCTATTTAATATCACCAAAGATAACAGAATTACTGTCCGAGGACAGTGGCACTGCTCACGCAACAGGCTAGCTCAGCAGGCCATCCCCCACCCTGGTGTGAATCTTCCATGTTAATTCTTGCTTTGATAGGATATGATTTTAATTCAGTGCATTTATTTGCACACCCACACGTTACCTTTCCATCTTTAATTGTATCGAAGCAAGCTGACTCAATCTTGGAGGCGTGTTTGTGCATTCCCATGTGGCGCAGCATCATCACAGCACTCAGAAGGAGGGCAGTTGGATTTGCCATGTCTTTTCCTGCAATGTCTGGTGCTGTTCCATGAACCTAGAAATGAGAGTAAACCTATCTGTTATGTCATTAGGGCTGATTAAAATGTCCTAGGCAATTATGCAAGCAACCTCAGCCACAGGTCTTCATGTTAAAACAGGACTTACTTTGCTGTGATACAGTCAGTGGAAAGGAGATACCAAGGCTCAAAACAATTCAGTTCAAAGACGTCAGAAAGGGAAAACTAGGTCACCTAATACCTTTAAGTTGAGCCCATCAAGTTCTATTTCATAGAATGTATTTATCATATGAAAAAGTGGGAAAATAAAGTATCGGCCAAAAATGGATATGCAAAAAACATACATGGAATATTTACCTAAACCAGTCTCTCAGGGTAAAGCTTGAGTATCTTCACAGTAAAAAAGAGTTCTAGGAAGATCTTTGTTAGATAAATGTCAGCCACATTGTATGGCATGGAAAAGTTTAGATTCTCAAGCTGAGACAAAGCTATCACTGATCTCCCTTTGTGTGTAACAAGAACTTACAGATTCAAAAATGGCCACGCCGTTGGCGCCAATGTTTCCGCTGGGTGTTACTCCAAGACCCCCAATGAGTCCAGCACACAAGTCACTGAAAAAAAACCAACCACCAAATTAAAGAATCCATGAGTTTTTCCATATATGGTTTCCTCTCTGCAAGGTATTAAAATATTTTTGTTTATCAATCAACTGCAACTATAACTTAATTTATACACCTGTACAGTCTGAGAATAATAAGGAAAAAGAGCAGATGCTGTTAGCCACCTGTACCCCATCAGAACATTGGAAAATTCTTAGAACTTAGCAGAAGATAATGTAATAAAGGAAAACTAAAAGGAAATTCTAAATACTAGAATAAAGCTGATAAGACACAGGCAAAACAAGAAGTACTAGAAGCACAGCATATGTATAGAAGTCTCAAAAACTAATTATGTACAGTTCCCTGTAACTATACAAAAATCCTACTTCCTCTGAAGGGGCCCAGAACTACTTTTCATATGTAAATTCCTTCTAAAAATGTGGAGGAATTTTGCTCAGGTAGGTGGATTACTGGTGGTTTTGTGGTGTACTGTGTGCAGCCTAAGGAACGTTTTCCAAGTGACACCAGACTAGCTTTTCCCCTCTTTATTCAACAGCCTGCAGGTCACAAGTCTGCCATTAGCAGATCATCAGATATAAGCAATCTGCATTTGGTTTCCACCAGAATTACCATGGGGAACAACAAACCAACTGTGCCTGTTGTCATCATACTGTAAGCCCCAAGCTGAACACACTGATTAACAAAGCTCTTAAAACTCTGTTTCACATCCATTCACATCCAATTATTGCCTACAAACTAAGCTAAGTTAGTCCTTAGCTTAGGACTAACAAGGAGAAAATTTTGGATGACTTTGCAGAACAATATTTTAAGCTAAAAATAAACCACTTAAGTTACAAAGAGCCTGGGGAAAAACTGAATACAGTCTGCATTTGTCACTCTAAATATTTAATGCTTAAAGAGAAGAGATTGTCTTCTACCTATTCAGTCTAAGGAATATACCTGGCATTTTGTTCATACTTTTAGAGCAGCAGGTGAGACCTCACCCAGTGGTGGCAGTGTCCTCTTCAAGAACAGACTCAAATTTATTGAAAATTTTTAGAATGATGAAATTTTTATGGACTTTCTATGAGAACTTTAAAATGGTTGATAATGAACTGTCTGAAAGGGTATTGATGATGACACTCCTCTGATTTGATCTCTCTTAGTTAATACACAGTAAGAGCTGCTGTGAGGGGCCTGTGCACACCTCACCAATTCTTAAAACAAGAGGCATTAGTCAGAAATCTGATTTTTCTTAGCATGCACAGCCTTATCACAGAGAGAGTGCTGTTTTAAGAGAAGCTTAAGAACCATTTCTTCTTATACTTAAGTTACCTTTAAATTTATTATCTGTACAAAACCAGGAGATGGATTCTAACATGTGAATAGTCAAACTTGTAAATAAAAATTCCAGTTCAGGATCTTTTCTCAATCTCTCCTTAGAGGTGTGAGAAGAAACTATTTTACATAATACACTTAATAGTCTAGATTTAAACACTTCATTTTACAGGTGTTTAATGGAATTTACCAAATAATTTTACAGATGGAAAATGTGTGCTGATAGGTTTTGCCTTCAAGACACAAAGAACCTCTAGTATTAATGTTATTCAAATATAAAATTTAATTTGACAGTAAGAAAAAGTAATACATAAAGCAAGAGCTGGCAGAATATTAAGAGGCCACACATTTAGTTCTTCAGTGACTATACAGACTGATTTAAATGTATGATGAGCTGCCTGTGTACATTATAGTCCCACAGAACCCTACACAATCTTTATTAGTGCTGAGGGTGAGAAAGTTTTTCTCCAATATCTAACCAGGCATTCATTCTCTATTTCAATGTAAGCCATTATATTCTTCACACATTTGGAGAAATTTCTGTCTGTACCATCTGAACAATATTCACAGCCTCCAGAAGCAGAAACAGATTTTTTAAAATAAAAAGTACATTCTCATCAAAAACCCCCTCCCATTAGTATATTAGTAATTGAAGCAGTTAATGTCTGTTAAGAAGTCTAAGTGCATAAGATGATCTGACTTGCATATGACCTCAGTGATTGTTGGGAAAGTATCAGTATTTTACATGTTGGGGGTTTAAAGGAAAATCTCCATACCTGAGGATGTCACCATACAAGTTTGGCATAACAAGCACATCAAATTGAGATGGATCTTGAACCATCTAGAAGGAAGTATATTTTCATTCAGGTTAAGAATTTAAACTAAAAAAAAAATAAAAATAATCACAACTAAAACATAAATACTCACATTCAGACATACAGTATCCAGATACATTTCATTAAATTTAATATCTTTACAGTTTTCTGCTGCCTCCCTGCATTTTCTCAAGAAAAGCCCATCAGACATTCTCCTGCAATTAGACAAGCAAGAGAATATTGCAGTTATTGTAAGGAAGCATTACTGGAGATAAAGAAAACTGCATGCAACAGGGGTTTAATTAGAATTCAAAGACTTGATTTGTGACTATTTATCCCTCCTAAAATATTTCTGTATCAGTAGTTTTAACAGCATACATTAATTCTCAGAAGGACTTACATTCATTTATGAAAGGCTTAGTGAATTTGTGAAGGTGATGTTACATAATATCACATGTGTTATGACTCAGGTCAGTTTTAAGTGGTGTGGCAACTGCAAAAGACACCAGCCACTTTCAACCTCAGTTTTAAAATTAATTTTCGCTGTTTAAAAGTTTCTAAAATAACAGGTTTGGGAGGAAGGATTACTACAAACTTGCTAATAAGAACATTGGTACACAATTACCAAAGCATCAGTATTGCCCATTTTTCTTAGGAGGCATTTACTTGAAATTTTCCCGTTTTACTGACTCCGAGTGTAATCAGCAGAAGTTTCACATTTGAATAAGACTTAAGCAGTTATTTATGATTAAATTTTTGCGGATTTTCTTTTTGTTTTTCTCAAAGTAAGTGTCAACATACATGATATTTGCCTTGTGCACAGCAGTCACGTGGCTTCTCTGATTGTTTCTGGCATACTCAAAAGCAAACTCTGCAATGCGCTTGCTGGCTTCCTCTGTGATCAGCTTGATGCTTTGCACAACCCCATCAACAATCTGAAAGACAGGAAATGCATCAGCAGTGCAAGTTCATTCTTCCCATTTGGAACCAAGCAGCAGAATTCTGAGTGAGGCAGAATGCATTTCACAATGGAGAAACTTTTTTATGGGTGCCAAATGTAAAAAAAAAAAATCCTACTGAACCCCAGTGAGATGGGCAAAGTTATCAGTTCTGTGTGGGAACCCAGGACATCCCTCTGGCTGTCCAGGACGGCCAGGACCCCTGCCAGGGGGCTCAGAAGCCCTGGCATGGAGCCCAAAACACCTGTGGGTTTGATTATGACCCAACCTTACATGAAGATCAGCAAGTCACAATAGTTTAAGTAGAATATTAGTGAAGTTATCAGGGAGTGGAAAAGTAGATTTTGGGGCTTCTGTTATGGGGGTTCAGGAGGCAAGATGGAGGGAACTGGGCATGTCCAGCCTTTCTCCTTCTTCTTCTTGGCCTCCATCTTCTGCTGTGATGTTGGCACTCACAGATTGGTTTAGAGTAGAAGCTCACTGTCTAACATAGGTGATGGGTATTGGAAGTGATTGTAAGCATTGTACACGTAGTTTTCAGTATAAAGACATAACACCACCCTGGGGGCAGGCAGAGTGCCTGGAACTGTCCTGCTGGACTGACCTCGGCAGGGCAGGAGAAAATTTTTTATAGATAAGAAACAATAAACAACCTTGAGACTGAGAAATGAAGAGCTCAGACTCATTCTCCAAGCGCCCAGGCTGGGAAAAGAGACTTTTAACAATCTCAGGGTGGCAGTGACCCAGAAAGGCCCTGAGAGTGCTGAAGCACAGCGGCAGCAGAGGCAGCACCCACCACGTGCTCGATGCCGCTGTACTCGCCCTCGGTGTTCTCGCGGATGGTGACGATGTTCACGTCCGTGTAGGGCGTCTTGTAGCCCTCGATGGACACGCACGGACGCACGTTGGCGTAGAGGTCAAAGGTTTTACGCAGCAGCAGATTCATTGATGGGTGCCCTGCAGCAATTGGGGTCTTCAGAGGCCCTAGAGGAAAAAAGGTACACGAGGATGAACAAGAAAATAAACCCCTCCATGGATCTGAGAGCGGAAACTATAGGTAAGGTTGGACTCCTACAGAGGATCTCCAAACTCCTGTTTAACCCTTATGCTGCAATGCCATGCGAATTCTCTGTTCTGTCAACTACTGCACAGGCACATTCATCAGTGGGGTAAAGGCCAAACTGTGAGCCTTACATGGAACAGATTTTACAAAATGTATTCATTAAAACATAGAAAGGTACTGTTCATTAGTAATGTAGTTATTGCATACTGTTGTGTATCTTAGGAATGCCTTCTGTAGAGAGTCCAAAGGTTGTTATGTACCCAATTTCAACTGCAATAACTGTCAAACTAACGGCTTGGAAATTGCAGGAACCTTTCCTGTGAGGACTGCTCGAAGATTACAGACAACCACCTGCCAGGCTCTCCCCTATTTTATTGTGCTACTCTGGCTTTACATCAAACTCATGAGAAACACAAAAGTATTTAATATCTGTGTATTAACCCCTAAAATACCTTTTAATCCCATTTTGTTTTTATCCATGGATTCTTTGGCTTCTGGGGGTATCATCCACTTCCCTCCTGGTCCTTGGATAGCCGTAACATTCCTCTCTTCCCACTGAATAGGTGCCTAAACACACACAATCTATGGTAACTTTCATGTCATAACTTTGCTTCAAGTTTTAACTATCACAAGAAGGTGTGTAAGGAATTTTGACCAGGCCTTTCTAAACAGTATTTTCTCTGGTGAGTGAGGGTTTGAACTAAAGTAATTTTTGAAAAATGTAATTAAGTAAGTGGAAATTAAATAGTGTGAGCAAATCATCATAAATGTGAATACCACAATGGCACCCTAGATGTCATATACACAAGTGCTATTTTTTAAAGGTTTCAGAGCTATTGAGTTCCTTGTATACAAGGGACAACATTTTAAAGCTGAATTCATTGAGGACTCATGATCCCCACTGACTGGAAGACTGTGTATGACATAGATATGTATCTGTTATCTCACTGAAAATCTGCACATGCTCCACAATGCTTTCTGAATTTGCATTCACCACAGGACTCTAAGTGGAGACAGGCTGCCACCCGTTCATTTCATCAGGAACGACCACAAAAGAAAAGATACATCAATAAAGAAACTTCACGTTTTCAAATCCATGTTGGATAGTTGTAATACAAAGGGAATATGCCTGGATACTGTTACTAATGTGGAACAATTTAACAGGCATCTTGCCTGAAGAGCTCTATTTCCTTTCAAGGAAACTTGACAAGCTCTAGTGAAGTTTCTCAGATAGGTAGGGGAAAGTTGTTGGATACAGTAAGTTTTCATCTCGCTGAAGTGAATGTGTTTGGCAGCACAGCAACTGGATTGCTAAAATGAGCCAATCCTTTCACACACACTTTTGACCTGCACTTGAGTCATAATAAATGAAAGAACATCCTCTGTCAGTTGCTCAGGATTACTACATCAACAAGGTGATTTCACATGACACCGAGTTCGTGTTTCCAAAAATCAAACACAGCATTTGCTCTCAAGTCTTTACTCCTCTGTCAGCTGTGTCACTTTCAAGGCGTGCCTTGCTATCACATTCCTGTCATTTATTAGCTGACGCTTCAAACTCTTTCTATTGGAAAGAAGTTTTAATAGCTTAAATATGACTTAATCTCTTAAAAGAGATTTTAAGCTTTTTAAAATATGCCTAATTAATATTTTTTTGCTGTAGTTCAATTTGCAATGCTTATAGCAAGAAAATATGACTTACTTTGGCAGCATCAAAGATCTTCATGACAGCAGCAGAAATCTCAGGTCCTATGCCATCTCCTGGGATTAAAGTTACTGTTTGTACCTAGGTAAAGAAATATCAGTAGTACAACAAATGAATGTTTGTTTTCTACATAGAAAACATCTTCATGTGTTGTAGGAACCAAGTAACTATTAGAAAACAAAATAAATTTTCCTTTACCAAGTATTCACTATGAAGAACAGCAGTCCTGGACAGGAGAAGGACTGGCTTGCTTTCCAAGGGAGTGTACAAATGTTTTGAGAGAAATGTTTAAAAATTCACCTACTACCTATTCCTATTTCACAACAGAGGCTGAATGTGAAAGGCAGATTCCTGCTCAGTACTACTTGAAATTAATTAATATAGCTTGCTTTCCTCTGGAAATCTGGAGAGCAAGTTGTATTACCTAGTTATGGCTCTTCCACATATGTCTACAATATTATCAACATGCTGCATGATACTGACACATGCTAGAAATGATTACACGTATGAAAAGATACATTCAACTTAAAAAAAAGGTCATGCCAAGCTAAACTTCTCAAGTGACCTCCTAAAAATCTCAGACCCGTTTTAAACAATACCAACTTATTTACCTCTCATAATGTCCTCAATTTTGTTTCTTTTATCATTATCAAACAAGTAAAAGAATGCACAGCTGAGGCTCAAAAAATAGAAGGAGAAGAATGTATTCTTCTTTGAAGAAAACATAAATTATGATCACTGTTCTAAGGGTATGTGCTCCAGCTCATTTTGTTTTATTTAAAGAGATCCAACAGCTTTTATGGGCTCATTATTACCTACAGAAAAGGCAGCTCACATACATTATTTGAAAAACCCCCAGCAGAATCAACTCACAGGCCAGAACTTCAGTATGTATTGACAGACTGATTTTTTAACTTTTGAGCCAAAGAAATTCACTGTGCACAACAAAAAAACCAGAGCTTCAGATAAAAGAACACTGCAGCTGAGCAAGCTGTCACTGATGAAATGCCTTGAGAACAGTATAGTGCTGTCTGTCAGCACTGCAGGGCTCCACCTGAGCCTGAAACTGTTGTGTTTTCACTAGAACCAGGGGTGCCTCACATTCTGATTCTTATACTGTATAAGTGACCCTTCAGTTTCTTTTCTAACTTTGTACCGGCTGTTCTACAAAACTTATCATGTTAGATAAGTTCCTCTAAAAGCCACAGTTCCTCTTTAAGATTAAGTCCTGCTTAAGAGTGCTGAGCCCTGCTCCTGTCTTCACCAAAAAGAAGGCCCATGGGCACTTCAAACACATACACAAAGAAGAAGGTAAAACATCTACAGGGAAATTCACAACGTCTAAGATAGTTTAAAGAGGACCTTGAAAAGGCAGAATTTTAGATGCAAGGAGTTCTAAAAGCAGCAGTAAAGTAAATCTAGTGCCTAGAGGGAAGTCTGCAAAAGAAAGAAAATGAGAAGCTTCTCAACAATCTTTCTGCTTTGCCCAATATATATTTGCTCATTCCCAGATGAATTCCAGAAGACTGACTTATGTCTGTATTTTGTGAAAACTTTCCACACCACTTCTATTTTTTGCTAGAGCCTTTTATATTCTCACATTGATGTACAATTGCCAATGACAACGATTAACTGATATAAATCCAGGATGGCATTAAGAGCACGCATGTTCACTTGTTTGACCCTTATTTTTTGGAAACGTAAGAATAACAACAGTGATCTTAAAAATTTCCAAACCCGCTTATTGAGAAACTTCTTAAAAGAAAAAAATGGGACTATTATACTCACAGCATTACCAAAACTTCTGGTCACCTTTTTTTGGCTTTTGAAAGCACCTAGCAATCGAGAAACCTGCAAAAATCCAAAGCAAAAAGATGCTCTTTTACTGCACAAACGGGATTTTACAAGTTTACCAACATTGCAGCAAATCTTCTTTTTAAAGTGATATTGCTTTAAATCTCGTATCTCAAACTAGTATAAAAATCCCAATGAAACCAGAGTACCCAGTGCTTTGCCAAGTTGCAGTCGAACACTCAGAGCAGCAACGCCTTGTGGGTATTCTTAGCACAAGGTGAGCCCAGGACAGCCGTGCTTTGCCCCATGCTCCTGGCCTGCCTGGGGGCCCCTGCACCCCACCTGCAGTCCTCTCACACATGATGTTGGAAGCAAACATGCAGGAAAGCAGCAACTCTAACTAAATACATCATATGCTAAGGACAAAGACATGCGGAAAGCAAAGTGAAAAACCAAACGCTTCACTGGACAGTATCTTTACACATTTTAGGTGATGTTTCCAAAACTACTTTACATTTTAGTGTCACTTCTTCCATTCAAACTGTGGTGAATTTTGTTCTTCTACCTTTTATACCTGTAGGTGTTGTACTGTTGCCTTCTGCATGCCTGATGGTTTTTTAAAAGTGGAACTGAAATGCACATTGAAGACAAAATTCACCATACCAACAAGTCTACACATCACAGTTAAAGAATTACATTTTCTGAGTATTCTGAACTGGCATTAAGCTTCAAAACTGGGATGGTATCGAAGCTTGGGCTCTTGCCCAGCTGAGCACCATGGACAAAATCCCCACTCTGCAGAAAAATCACGGCCTCCCAATCTTAACCTCTCTAGGATTATTGATGCCTCTGGGACTTAAGAGCCAGAAGACTTCTAACTGCTCACCCTACTTCAATTCTGCCATACTCACATATGCAGGCTGTCTGCAGCTATCAGGCTAGAAATGACTTTGACAATTTGTATTCCTCTCCTGTCCCACCTGCATTTG
The DNA here is from genome assembly GCF_012460135.2 of Molothrus ater. Classification (NCBI taxonomy): domain Eukaryota; kingdom Metazoa; phylum Chordata; class Aves; order Passeriformes; family Icteridae; genus Molothrus; species Molothrus ater. Next base: position 4,947,244 of record NC_050490.2, read on the forward strand.
TTATTTCTTTACTGACAGAATGGTGTGTTGCAAAAGGAACAAACTATGTTGGCACCAAGAGAAACAACTAGAAATAATACAATTCTCATATTGTAACGATAATAAATTAATATATTATAAAATAATATAATTATCGTATTGCAATGAACACTGGGGGAGAAGTAATCTAAGCTAGATCTATTTTTACTTGTAGCCCCACATGAGATGTACAAGGTCACTGCAACAGGCAAGCAGAGTTTACCAAAGCAGGCCCTATGGTTGAGGATGAAGGCAGAGCAATCAAATGAAAATGTGAGGCTGACTGTACAGGGTGTTCTCATGGTACAGTTCCTGCACAAAGAATCAGGATTCACATTCCAGAGTAGCCCTGGAAAGGGCACAGTCTGTCTTGTCAGAAATCACGGGCCTAGTACATTATATTGAAGTTCAACATTGGTAACACCAACAAAGAATCCACCCAAGGAAAACTGATCCATTCCGACCTTAAAGTCACGTGTCATGATTAGCTCTTGAGAGTTCTTCCTTACTTTAGCAGATAAGGTTAAATGGGGCGGCCCCAATGACTTTGACTCAAGCAGGCTGTTATTTAAAGGTACAAAATAAATTTCATTTACTCAAGGCAAAAACCCGTATTTCCGTGACATCCCCGGGATAAGGCCTGCGTTTCAGAATGGTTCAGAGCTGGAAATCCCAGAGGACAGGCGGGGGGACCAGAAAGTGGCCAGCCAGAGCCCGGTACAGTTCTGCCCCGCCGGCTCTGCAGTGCCCGGTCCCGCGGGCTCTTTGCGGCAATGGCGTTCCAGGCTGTGCTGTCTGCCCCGCGCGCATCGGGAGCTGCCCGCAGCCGCGGTGGTCCCGCCGCTGCTGTGACCTCTACGGCGCGACCTCTCCGCAGGCCGCTCCGAGGGATGGTGCGGCGCCCCCCCGGCCCGGCCCGCTCGAATAACGGCCCCCACGGCCCCTTCCCGCCGCCGTCCCGGGGAGGGGGGAGGAGGAAGGAGAGAACCCGCGAGCGCCGCGGGGCCGCCATTCGGCCCGAGCCCCGCGGCCATTCCCCCTCGGAGCGCTGCCAGGGCCCGGCAGCACTGCGACCTTGCGGCCGGGCGGCCGCGCCTCAGGCGCCACCAAGCTCCGGGCGCGTGTCGGGCGCCGCGGATTAGGGTCCGGCCCGTCCCCCTGCCTACCGTGGGCATCCACGCGGCCGCGGCCATGACGCTCCCGGGCACCGCGGCTGCCAAGGCCCGAGAGCTCCGCGCCCGCCGCTAAACCGGAACCGGCGCGCGGGGAGCGGCGGCCCCGCCCCGCTCCGCGAAGTCCCGCCCCGGGACCGCCGCTGCGGCATCCACGCGGCCCCTCAGCTCCTGCCCGCCGACGCCTGAGGCGGTCCGAGCCTCCTCTCCGGCTCCTCGGCTCCTGCCCGCGGCCCCCTGAGGCGGTCCGAGCCTCCTCTCCGGCCCCTCGGCTCCTGCCCGCGGCCCCCTGAGGCGGTCCGAGCCTCCTCTCCGGCCCCTCGGCTCTCGCCCGCCGCTGCCTGAGGCGGTCCGAGCCTCCTCTCCGGCCCCTCGGCTCTCGCCCGCCGCTGCCTGAGGCGGTCCGAGCCTCCTCTCCGGCCCCTCGGCTCTCGCCCGCCGCTGCCTGAGGCGGTCCGAGCCTCCTCTCCGGCCCTTATCCCGCGGCCCGGTGGAGGTGCTGCCGGGGGGCTGCCGGTGCGGGAGGCGCCGAGGCGGACGGCCTGGTGCCGCCGGAGGATGCGGGTCGTTTATGGGAAAAAAGTTGTTAAGAAAGACGCCAGATTTTTCAGAAGCCTCCTAGGCCCATGTACTTAAAGTGTTAAAAACAAAGCTGTTGAAATCGCGACAATTTAAGACTTCTTTTTGCCCTCATTTCTGAGGTTAATAATAATAACAACTTGTTTCGTTATTTTTAAAAGCTGATTCTGTGTCAGTTGGAGGAGCGGCGGGGGCCCGGAGGCGCCTCACGGAGCCGCGGGACCGGCCCGCCCGGGGCGGCGCATGGGCCGGGCACTCGCGCTGGGGGCGGCGGGAGAGCCGCGGCCTTCTGGAGAGCAAAGCACCGAGCTAGAACTAAGGCTAGAATTAGTAAGGCAGTTTGAGCTCGTACCTCTGGGAATGGCCGCTTTTAAAAACGTCTACCTTTTTAAACTCGGCAACATTAAAATTTGAGGTTTGTCTCAGACTAATTTCGTACCAGTTTTTAGTGATAGAATTAGAAGATTATTAGCAGCCTTTCCAGTTACTTGGCTCAGTATTGGTAACTATATACATAGCGAACAGGTATATTCATGTTGCTTTCTTGTGTTTGTGACTGTATCTGCATCTACATTGTTAAGTTGCACTTGGATTGAAAAGTAGGGGAAGGGGCGTTATTGTGGAGAATTCTTTTACACATTTTCAACACCCTTTTGTCTGTGTCTTGTGGGTGTTACTATAATAATGCTACAGTAATAAGGCGTTAACAGTGGCTGGTTTGGATCTGTTCCGAGAAGGGATGCATGAGGCAATAATAAACCCATAAGTAGTTATTTTGCTTATGAAAATAATGCCTGTGAGGAGACAACAATACTGTCTTTCTCCTAGTGATCACTATATTGTCACTCCCTATGGGGAAATTCATTATATTACATTTAGCCTGCTAAGGCAACCATTTCATTTATTATTTTGTCCCTGAGGCAAGACACTGTCTTGCATAAAATACCTTTAAAAAAAACAAAGGTAATTTCTATTTATTATGGATAAATTAGGCTTAACAAAATGCACTCAGAAACCTCTCTTTTCTAACGAGGGGTATTTTTAAGCTAGATAGATAAGATCGTAAAACCAAGACATTTTCACACAAGGTTTTCCCTTTTGTTTACTTTCTTTAGCATTAAAACTACCTAGAAAGTTCCTGCTCCTCATAGCAAAGTCGGCAGCTTTCTCTTGTTTGAGAGACGTGAGTTTTGCCTTTTTCTCAAGCTGTTTGTTCATTCCTCAGACAGAGCTCTGAGCATCCTCCCATCCACCATGTGTTGGAAAAGCAACTTTTTAACCCATTGCAGTAGCAAAAACTGTAATTTTACACATATTTTAGGTTTTTATAACTGTGTATTTACAGTTCACTTTTTATTTATAGTTCATGCAGTTGTATTGTTTTCTGGCTCTGTAGCATCTTTAAGGAACTTCCTTTTTTTAGCTCCACAGCAGCTGTATAAGGTGAGTGTTATTATTTTTTCTTTATTTTATGCAAACAGAATTTTGAATAGCTTTCCAGTAATAAAACAAATCCCAAAGACTCATGGGGGATTTTTACAGCATCAGTGGAGAATAGAACTTCTCCCATTGCACGCAGTGATCACAGTTACTCACACCTGCATTGGGCCCTAGGGACTTGTGCAAAGTAACAACAGAATCAATGTACAGGCAGCCCCTCTGAATCAAAACTGTTGTTTTTGCTAACAGAGTAACTGTTCTTTATGAACAGTTATTCTGCATGGAAACATCTGTGTGAGAGGGAAGTTGTTGGAATACTTGGTGTAATGGGCATGAAATTTCTTAGGTTCCTTTCTCCCCTTCTAAAAGCTGTAGCAAATCAATAAGTGAAAGCAGCAGATATGCAATGTGATTGTTAAAACTCTGTGTGGATCCTCTTGTGCTAAAGTGGTCTGTTCAGAGCAGCTTGAGCCTCCTTTGGTGAAGGATTGGAGTTTATACTTAAACCACCTTTGCATTCTCACTGCATAATTTACAGAGGCAACTTAAGGTACTCTGACCTGTCTGTTGGAGGCCATTGAACTTACACCTCTCCTAATAAATCAGATCAGTCACCTGTTGTGACAGCCAGGGCTTGCAACACTTCAGAGCAGAGAAATTTGCCCCAAAGGCTGTGTGGAGCTGCCAGCCTGGCACGTCCCACTGCCTGAGCTGTGGCTGTGGAAACAAACTCCTGCAGCTGTGGTCAGCTGAGGCCATGGCAGCTGGCAATACTACACTGACAATACTACACATCTTGCTGTCCAGTTCTGCACTGGGGTGTGTGAGTAACAGTGTATTCCCTGCTCTGGGATTTAAACTTCTAAAGCAAATGAGCAGGGGCTATTTAACCATTGTGTCTGGTACAATGGGCAGTAACATGGCAAGACTATTCTAGATATAGTCCCCCTTACAAAACTTTATCTGCAACCTATTGCAAGATGTTTGTTATCTATTTCTAATAGCTTAAAACCACTCAATTTGGCAAACAGTTTTTTAAAAACTGAAATATAGTGAAATGTAGTGCTGCTGGTAGTATTTAAGGTCAGTTCTTGCTGTGCACATTGAAAACTGATAGATTTGTTGCAGCAACATGCTGGCAGTAACTTTGGTTAACACTCAACTGGCAAATAAGCTAATCTTTGATAAATAGGAACAGATAGAAAAAGTCCAGAAGAGTAAACTGGAAGATCATCTGAACTTTGACACGTACAAACAAATAGGAGTGAAAAAGGCTTTGTGTATTATACTGTCTTTAAATTTTACCCAATTGGCACAGCAAGGTAATTGTGCATTGAGATGTAGTTAGCTCTGTGATAGGCTTGAGAAGAGCTAGCTGGTTAACACTTCTATCTGAATCCTCTGGCCTACACTGGAACCACAAGTAAGCCTTACCTGGTTGATGCTTTCCATTAAGCTCTGCTGCTGTTTTACTGCTGTTATTTTGATTCAAAAGATAGAGACTTTCTGATGTGTTTGGCATCTAGGGTACAGGGGAAGCAGCCAGGGATATAAAACCAGGTGAAAACCAAAGAGATGGGATGTCAGCTTTTCACTGTAGGAATGTTGTTAAGCATACAGAATCACAAGATGAAAAGATACTGAACCATATCCACCCCTGCTGATGATTAACTTCTGTATAATGACATTAGAGGTAATTTGGCCATTTATACTTAATCTGATTTGCATAGATGGGCAGCTTGAAGTAGGTGGCTGTGAATGGAATGCCATTTCATGCAAATCACTTGCCTAAGTATTGGCCTGGTCTGATTGAGAGCAGCTGTTATCTCTTGCATTTTAGTAGCACCAGATCAGAGATATTAACCATGCTTAATTATATGTATAACCACTAAAGCCAATGATGGAGCTCATTCAGAGTTCAGGACAGGTAAGAACTTTCAGAACAGTGCAAGTTCTTAGTCTCAAGGGGCCCTTATAGATTGTTTTTTTTATTAAAAAAAATTGAAATCCTGTATTTTGCAGATTTTTTAAAATAATTTTTAATATTCTGACTTACCTGTGGAGAACTTTTTGGAGCAGAATAGGAATCCAATGCCACTACACACCAGGGAAAAAGAGAAAAAAAGCACTAGTGGCTGGGAAAACAGAGATTGGTTTTGCCATGTGACAGTCAGTACAACTGTCTGGTATTTGAACAGATGATTGCTGCTGTCTTGGTCTGATGGTAAATCATTCTGTTTGTATTTTCCTTACTACTGTAGCTTCTTCCTTCTTATTTTGAAACTCTGCTGCAATATGCTCTATTGCTAGAATGCATTCTTTGATGTTACAAATCTGATGTTTGCTTATTGCTAATAAGTCTTATTGCCTACATCCTCATCCCAAGGCATTTATTTTGTATATGGGATATACCTTGTAATTTTTGTTGCTCAGGGCAGTGCTGGTTTGCAGCTAATCAAACCCTGCATTTCTAAATCTTATAATTTGAATAAGCTATCTCTTACAACAATCTGTGGTTCAGCACTTTTTAGAATGTTTTTACTACATATCCAACACAATTCATAGGATGTTTTTAGTATGTATACAATATTTTACTTGTATCTACAAGCTTTCACTATTACTTTTAAATGTTGTTACATGCCAAGGTAAAGTGAACTCCTATTATCCAATCCTGCTATCAGGCCAGGATCATTAGAAGCTGTAGTGAAAAGCACACGATAATTCTCTGAGTGTTTTTATTAAACTTGCTGTCTTGATGAGGGAATAATGACCATTGGCAGACTACAAATAGAGAAGTTGGAAATTTTAGCCTGTTCTGTTCCAATGTTCCTGAATGGAAAGTGAGCTTATAATGGGTCCTTCTTTCCCGTTGCCATCCTTTCTCACTCAGACTTCTTCCTGCTGTTGTTATAAGAGCTTATCATTCTGCAGATGTTAGATAATATGATTTTGTCTGTCTGCTTCTCATAGATACTCTTTTATTTTTTTTACTTTCCCGTCAGTAGGGTTGTGGTGCGCTAAAACACACCAGAGGTAGAGCCCTCTACTGGCACTTTCTGCTGTTGCTTTAGGCTGTGGTAGAGGTTTTTCCTTCCCAGCTGTGCTTGCTTGAGCCTAAGGAGGGAGGATGGCGTCTGTTTAACTACTTTAATCTTGCTGACTTTTTAAAATGTAGTTCCTGTGCGAAGGAGTCCTTGTGCTCAGTGCTGTAACCGGCAGTTTGGTGCCTTGGGGGTGAACTCGCATCCTCGCTGGGCACGGGGCAGACACGAGTGTTTCCCGCGGCAGCGGGGCCGTGAGGACTCGGTGGGGCCGCGCCGCGCTCCCCGGGCAGCCCGGGGCAGGCAGGGCAGCTCTCGGAGCCGCCTGGGCTCTGCCCGTGCGCTCCGCTGTTCCCAGGCTGGCTGGGGAGCCCGGCAACACGGCTGCGCTGGCCAGCGCCACCGGCTGACGCAGAGCTGCTCCAAAACCTGGAGGTGCCGTGAGGAGCGCCCTGAGCGAGACCCCGAGGCAGGAGAGCTGCGTTCTGCTGGGAGCGGCTGCTCGGGGCTTGGGTTATAAAAGCTCCGTATGCCTCTTAGAAAAGCATCTGAAAAGGGGCAGATTGGTATCCCTGGTTTTGCACGACACCTGCCTGTGATTTTAACACTTTCCTTCCTGGCACACTCCAGTCAAGCCTTTGGAAAGATTTCCCAGACTGTGTCCTTCCTCACTGGGCAGGTGCAATCCAAACCAGTTCAATGCAGGCTCTGGGATTTTTTCAGCACACTCACGGAGTATACGTGCTCTAAATGCCTACAATACAGAGGAATCCAGCTACTTCTAATGGGATGCATTTGCCGAGAGGAAGAATTCCTCATTTAAGATGGGCAATAAGCAAACAATATTTACTGATGAACAGCTAGATGCCTACCAGGTAAGATATCTTGGTTTGCATTCGGGGATGAAAGGGACTAATCTACGTATGTTTATGATTTGGGTTTTTGTTTGGTTTGGGGAGTGGTTTTTTCCAATATAATTGAAGACTTTCTTTCTAACCTGCATGTATATATTTTACTGTTCCTTCCAGCAGCTGTAGTAATATTCTAAGGCTGGGTTGTTGAATATATTCATTTAATTCCCTCTCTGTATAGAGGGAGAACGGTCACATCCTCAGTGTCTGAACTAGGAAGCAGAATAAAGATTGTGACTAGCTTGACAATAGTGTAGCCCTTCTCTCCCTAATGCCTTTTGCTGACAATAGAGCAGAAATGAATGAAATAGATTTTGTCTAAATTCACTTCTCCTAAGGATAAGTCAGAGAAATATGCTTAGTGTAATTCCAGAATAGGTGTTGCTATACTTGTATCCACTCCTGGAAAGCAGTTTCTTACCTTATCGTAAGTAAGTGGGCATTTCATGTCAGGGGTAATTTGGTACTTGTTTATTTACTTAACATTGCATAAACTGCTTTTAAATAGGGTAAAAAGAAAAAAAAGGATCCACTATTTTTAGTCATGTTTCATCACACTGCAAATCTCACTGAAATGGATTTCAGGAAGCTGTCTGCACAGTGGGCATCTTGAACAAGTTTCTGAAAATACAGTGAAGCAAAGCATTGAGTAGAAGTGTGCTCAAGAAGAGGCAGCTGACCCCTTATTAAGAGAGGCAGACAGGGCTGGCTGCATTGCTCTGTTCTCCTACATGAAGTGATAGACATTGAATTAGCAGCACAGGAAATCAAGATTTAGTTTATCTTGTGATAACCAAGGGACAGATGCTGACCCTTAAGGGACTGGGTAACTTAATAACATTTTACCTTTGTGATCTTTGATTAAAACTATTGAAGTAGAATCTATTATTTTAGTCACTAATTTTATTTCAAGTCATTGCTAACGTGGACTTGTCAGAGGTGTAAATATTGAGCCATGGAGTGAGGCCAGGTGTAAATGATAAAATGCTTTCAACCGTTATCCCACACTGAAAGTAAGGCATAAACTAAATGCTTTTATAAATACCTAGTGGGGTTTTTTGTCATTGTAGGAAATGTGACAGTGGACCTTCTTAATTTCCACTTTGTCACACTTCTCCCCAGCAGTCTGTAATGTATTAATCTAAATTAATGATCTTAGACTTAACAGTCCAAGATCCAAAAAAGCTTTTTTGCATCCCTGCTGGAGAAGCGAGAGAGAAATCAAAGATCTGTAAAGCACAAGTCTTCCTACTAACAATAGAAGTGAACACAAAACAGAGCACAACTGCAGTGAAACAAAACAAAATCCAAATGTAATTAATGTTATCCTCTTGACATAAACTGGCAAATGCAAGAGCTGAAATGTCATCCCTAATTCAGTGCTCTTCATGTAGAAATTGCCTCTCTCTAATGGCTTTTGCAGCCCCTGCCTTTCATAATGCTGGGTAATTGATCTCAAAGCCTGGCAGGAGTTTGGCCCAGTGGATTGAGTCGCCTTTGGGATTTCTCTGTTACAGGCAGACTTGCAGTTCATTAGTGTAGAGCTAGACAATTTTTGACTACGTTTGGCAAGTACCATAAAATAACAGGTTTCAGGACAATAACTAGCCTGCAGAATTTGTCAGGAAGGAGCATTAGCCTCATGCTGTGAAGAATCAGATAAAGACATAATTTTGATGGTGCTTTGCCTCTGATTTATTAGTTTTGCATCTCTCTCGAATCTTTTAAACAAAAAGATCCTGGGCTGACTGCTGGAGCCACCCACACAGAGAGCTCTTGCCTCTCCACACCATCCTGGGGGAGATGGCACTTTGTACCTGGAGCTGTTTGGCTTGGAATTTGCCGTCTTACCTGCCATCTTCTCATTTGTGGAATTTCTTCAGAATAGCAAAAGGAAGAATGGGCCAATGTTTCCTTAATTTTTTTCATGCAGGTTTTTCATGTCTTGAGCCAGCAGCTGAGTTACCAGGGCCTCTAAACCATGGACCAAAGTAAAACACTGTGTACCACAGTCCACTTTGCAACAGTCTGTTGTGCACATCTGTACCCCAGTGGCCAGGAAGACATCTACATATAAATTGCTTTTATAAATTGATCATTGAGTCTTTTTTTTTTCCCCTAAAGCAGTTTCTTGTGAATTTATGTGTCTGTGAGTTAGTTCTGTACTCCTTACAACAGTGGTCCAGTGATACTATGAACAGTAGTACAGTGTTCATAGTATCAGCCTTCAGACGGAAAAGTGTCAATCTTTTTTGTAAAATATATCTTGGTTGTTCTTTTTTTTTTACTTTTTTACTTCCTCACAGTTCCTATTGGTAGACTGTTCAAAACCTCACTCACCTCATGGTTAGACTTACAATTTCCTTATTGAGATCTGTTTCTGGACATTGTATTATCTGGTTGTACCTTCTATTATTTCTGTCTTTCGTACAAATTGCTTTGAGCTCATAGCACCTAATATTGTTTCAGGTGGAAAATGTTTATAATTTAAAAAAAATTCATTGTGTTTTATGTGCTTGTTCCATAAAATACACTATGAGGTGAAAAAGTGAGAAGTTCATGTGCCTAAAGTATGGTAAAACCTATGCAAGTGGCTTCAGCTTTAGAGTGAAGATTAAGCTGCAGAAAAATCACCTGCTTGAAAAGCTGGCATACATAAATCTCAGGTCATTAGTGTGATATTAATGAAATAAAAGAAATCAAATTGTTTGATTTATCCAAAACTTTCTGAAAAGCCGATGTATGCACCTTTTTGGCATGTAAATTGTCATATTGAAAAGCCAGTTGTTAGCAGAACTTTTGACTTTATATCCAAGAATTGTATCTGTGGTCACCCACAGGATATATACACCTCAGTGTTTTCAATGGACAATTTTTAGATGCTCTTCATTAAGACTGGTAGCCAGTTGAAACTCTTTGTACAAGAGACCTGTGATAGAACTTGATAATACTTAACCATTCAGGTAGGTTGGTTGGTTTGTTTGTTTTTTAAATTCAAGTAGGTAGAGGCAAAGTAAAGAAAATAAATTTTCAGCTTTCCAGGCTAACACCTTGTCCTAACACCTGCTATTAAGATCATATTACCTGTTATTATGATAGTGTTCTTGTTGGCAGCTCTTTATATTTTCAAAAGATTAGTGAAATGTTTTGCAAATTAGGCTTTTGCTAGCACTGGGTTGCTCATAGAGATTCACATAATTTAAAATACTGGCCTTCTAAGAAAAGGAATTTTACTGGGGATTTATGATTCTTATGCCCTTAGACTTCTGCCTGTGGGTTTTAGTTTTTTGGGGGTTTTTTTGTGAATGGGGCTTTTGGTTGTTGAGGGCTTTTTAATACAGAAGATGTGAAATCTAACCAAGGTCCTGGTGAGGGAAAAGGCAAGTATTGATAGGCAAGAAAGATGGGTTTCATTGCAATAAAAGAACATTTAAAAATTAAGATTTTAAAGGTCAAGTCTCATATTGAGAAAAGAAAATTAACTGAAATTTTAGGGTGTTTTGAGTGTGTACAGATGCTTGAAGCACTGGAAAATACAAGTATGCTGTAAAACAACTTATTTATTCATTCAGAGCCATTTATTGACCTCGATGCACAGCATTTCTAACTGTAAAACAATTGTATTGAGTAGGAAATGCAGAGAAACTGTACTTGGGTTGTGGACAAACTCCTACACTGTTCAGTCAATCTCATTTCCTTTTCTGGGATTACTTGAATCAAGAGATGTAATTCAGTACAAATTCAGTGATCCGTTTGTTTGTTTGTTTGTTTGTTTTATTTCCCTTCTAGAACCTGGAGATTATAAAGCATATTACTGGTTTTATTGCAAGCCATTTGTATTTGTTCATTAATGGTATTTACTCTGCATTATTTAATGCAGTCTAGCAGTCTTATAGGCAATATTGCAATACAATATAGTACAGTGAAGTAATGACTTTCTTCTTTTACACAAGAATTTCTCTATTCCAGAGCTCACTTTTTTCCTTTTATCAAAATTGACCTTAAAGTGCAATTCAACTATATTTCATGAGCATTATGCAAAACCAGATTAAACAAGTTTTGTTATGATCTCTCAAGAAACACCATTTGTAAAGTAAAACAGGTTCATCAAGCTGTCTTTTAAAAAGCCATCCAGACTTCATCCAGGGTCTTGGAAAATTAATCCTTTGCAAGAATACAAGAAGTGCATTCATAGGTTCCCCAGGATCTTCTGTAAAAAGTATTTTTCATTTGATACAGTATTGCTGTTATTGTGCAAGTAAAAGTAGCATAATAATGGAGCAAGTTTTTTGTGAAAATATCCTTTGCTCAGGTTCTTGTTTCATGTTACCATTTGGTGCATCTGTAGATTGAGCAAAATTACTTTTGTTGGCAGTTTCCTTTTTTTCAGTCCTTGCTAATGTCTGACTTGTTTTTACTCCCCTGTTGCCATATGAATATGTAAACAGGTTCTTACAGATGCAGATTTTTTCCTTCTGGAACTCAGTGGGTGGTTTGGTTGGTTGGAGTGTAATTGTGAAGTATATATGATGACAAGTAAGGATGAGCTGTGTGGTAAAATTTTCATTGGTGTTCTGAGGCAAACAGCATTTTTAACTCATTGACTCTGTTAACTCTATATACACTAACAGTGATGAAAATACATAAATATCTTGCAGACTCAGTCTTGCACAACTCCATGCCAGTCTTAATCGTGTGGAATGTAGAACAAAAGTACTGCATTTGTAAAACATTGCTAGAACAGTTAATAATAGATCTTATATAAGAGTTCATTTGTTCTGTCTGGTACCAGATTTTTGGTTGCTTCACAGGATGATATTTTGATGATGTTTTGATTAAATGCTCTTACACACATTTTGTACTTTGGCACAGTACAAAATGTCATTTGCAATTTTAAAAATGAAACCTCTTCAGTAATTTGCTTTAACTATTACCTTTTAAGGTGCTGCAGTATCTAATAGCCAGCATTTTTTAAGAGCTGCTCTCTGGGATAGCTATGCTCTACAGTGTCTGCATTATCTTTGAAGCTGGGCTTTTTAAATTTGCAGTGATTTTAGAAGACTGATTAATATTATTTTTGTATTTATAAAAGTTCCCAATTAAGCTGTTCCAGGATCAAAGTAAACCTGACCTTATGAAACTATACCTATACAAAGCAGAATATATATGTATTTTCTTAGAAGAGACATATGCATTTAATGGCTTTCAGAAATACTGTTTCACAGCATATTTGTAGATTTCTATTCTTCCATTCTGTTGTTCATTTCTCCAGTTTTTGTTCTGTAGAGGAATGTTTTGCATCCTGCCCTGAGGTTAGCTTTGTTCCAGAGCTGTACTATATGCACAGTACTTGTTTCTGGGAGTGGTGATTGGTAACCTCCCATTCACTGGACTCTGTTGCCATTCATAAGCTGTGTGCTGCTCTCAGGAACTGGCATGGGCTGAGTGGAGCCACACCTCCTGGTGTGCTGGATGGACACTCTACAGACAGCTAAGTAGCAGCATTGTCAGAGCATCTCTCTCTCCTTTTTTGCTTTGTTCAGATCACTGTAGAACTCAATACAAAGCAGAACCAACCAAGGAGTTTGCAGTCAAGTCCTGCAGATGACTGGACAAGGTGGTGGATCACTGTATTTCAGTCTGTTCTGTCATAAATCTGCATTCATCTGACATAGGAAATAAAAGAATGAAACTAACAGCATGTGCATGCTGCTCTGCTATAAAAAATAAGTTTTAAGAGCAGAGACTGTTAACTGCACTTTACAAGCAATGCTGAGTGACTTGCAGAAAGTCCAATTACCAGCCATGAGCCAAGCTACCCATGGAACCTAAATACACCAGCTGTCTGCCTCTTCTATCTGCAAAGTATTTTAAGAAGTAGTTAAGCCATCTAAATGCTAAATTTGAGAATCAAGTCCCATTATACAAGATCATGATCTCATGGAAATCAATGGGAAATTTATTTTCTGTTTGCTTGGTTTTATTCACATTGTCACAAGATGCTAAGTAGATAATTGCAGATTTGTTTTAGTGGTATCTTACCTCCAAACAACCATCAGTGATCCCATGTTGGACTTGTAATTTACTGGATTATTAAGGGCATGAGGACAGACTGAGCAGGAGAGTTGATCTTGGAAAAGGTGCATGCTTGTTCTCAGGGGCTGGAATCAGTGAGCTGTCAAGGCAAAGCCTCTGTTCTCAAGAAGCTAAAGCCCCTGAGGGCCTGCTGTTAGCAGAAGTTTTTCAGGCCATTGTGAAGCACTAGCTATAAAGGCAATAATTCCCAGGATAAATTCTTGCTGTAATGTTGAACTGATAAGAATTATGAAAACTCTGGTAATATTTGTTTTGTATTCAGTTTCTGCTTTTCTAGTAGGACTCCCAGACATCTTAGTGTCCAGACAGGACAGGTTGCTTTTTGTGCTCTTAGTAAACTCAAATACAATCCACAAAATAGCAAATGTGTTCCGTGATATCTCTGGCTTGCAGGAAAATCAAAGTTATCATGTGCATTAATGACAAATGCTTTCCAGAGCCACCTTCACCTTTCCTTATGAGAGAGTGAATTTAACATGTTAATTTACTATTTATTGTCCTTCATTATGTATTTTTCTGTATGAATGAAGTAGCCAGAAGAAAATTGGATGATTCACCTCCGTGTTTCTTTGGCCAAAAGTCTTTAATTAAATTGGAATTAAATTGCTGAAGTTCCAGCAACTATAAAATGTAATTATGTTATTTAGACCTTTTTTCCATCATGATTTTAATCCAACTGAGGGCTGTGATTTCAAAAAAAAAGGAAAATTAGCCCAGTCCTGCACCCCTTTCCTGCCATCAATAGATACTTGTTTCACCTTTGTCTCTTGTACCAGCACTGCCAACGCTATGTTCTAAGTCACTAGAAGAAAATGATCCAAGCTGAAAATGTGTCCATTATTGCTAGGTTCATTTGCAAACACATTAGTTCCTTCCTTCAGAGTTCTCTGATGCAGTTATTCTGTTCATCACGGTGAAGTCTGCATAAAGGAACAGGCAGAAATAAAAGGGTGGGGGAAGCAAGAGGGATGGCTGGACTTCCCTATCAGAGGTCACATGGAGCTGTGGTTTTGCACTTGCCATTTGACACCAGACAGGCTTTTTTATGGTAAATTGTTTCATAGCTGGTATCATCTGGTGGATCAAGACTATAGGCCAGGTCACAGTGAGTTTGTGGTGCTTTGACCTGAGTAGCTTTAAGATCTCTCTTAAGAGTGAGACCATTAAATTTTGTTTGCAACCTTCATCCCTGACAATTCCATGCAATTGGCAGGTGTAATGGATATAGAGCTGTCAGTAACAGTGGTCAGATAGATAGTTGCAACTGCTTCTGCTATAGAGGGTTTCAGTAGCAAAACCTCTGGGGATTTAGGTTTAGGTTACATTAGTAAAAAACTTGTTGATCAAAAAACAGGCAGGCAGCAGGGTTTATTGTCAACATCATGATGCAACTCAGAATAAAATATAAAAAATGTGTGGACTGTCAGCAAAAATGGTTCATTATCTGACCTAATTTGTCTTCCAATAGCATTTTTTCAGGACTTCTGCAAGGTAAAGGGTAACTTTTCCTTTTAATATTTGTCTCCATTTGTATATGGCTTTCCTGTCAGCTTTCTAGTTAAGTGGCTGCTTTTTTCCCCAGCCTGTATAATTACAGATGATTGCTGCTGAGGGCATTACAGTTATTTGTGAGATTACACCTGCCCTTTCTTAGTAAATGAAGCATCCTTAAGTGACAGTTTGACTGTGTTGATTGTGTGGAATTAAGGAAGACTTGAGCAGCTGGCTCCAATGTCACTTTGTGCAGTTGCAGACAATGTGACATCAGTGTCAGCAGCTCCCAAGGTGCTTCCTCCTGGGCTTTGTAACTGCACAATCCACTGGAGGAAGAGCTGCTGCTCTGGGCACCTCATATGGAGGAGAGCAAGGCAGGTCAATAATTGATACCTGCGGGAGCGATCGCGTTCCTGGACACCCGAGACGGGCTGTTTGCTTCTGCCAGCAGGGATCCTTTGCTTCTCCCCTCCTTGGAAGAAGCAGGCACTTAGCCCCAGTGAGTCTCAGCTTGAGAAAGAAATACTTTTTCCCTGGTTGACTGAAGAGCAGGACTTGTAGAGACAAAGTACCTGTATGTACCCTTTAAGGATGACTTATCAAGTCTGATACTGTTGTCTTGTCACAAGCTGATTTTCAAAGATGATATATTCTAAGTATCTTACCATTAAAGGGGGGGAAATTACAAAGAGCTGAATGGTTAGGCAAATGCCCTGCCACATCACATGGGCCTGTGAGAGAAGTGGGTAATCAGGAAGAATTTTCTGTGTTGGTGCTTGTCCCCTATATATACACCCTCAGGAGCTGGCTTGAAGATCAACTTACATATTCTCTGAATCGATGGATGAATGGTGTTCTCAACTGATTATCAAATATTTCATTACCACTAGTGTTCCTAGTCTTGGATGCAGGGCAGAATTTCCATTAAATGCATACTAGGTAAGAGTGGAGATTAAGGGATTGTTTTTGAATGGGATGGGACTGATTATTGTTTCCTCACAGCACCTGGAGTTATATTTTTTTTTGTGACTGAAGTAGAAAGACATGAAATGCAAACTCTGCCACTGCTCATATTCTGGTTCTTTGGTGAAGTGTTGGAATTCTAGTATAGAAGTGGTATTTATTGAATGAATTAAACCAATGTCAATTCAGTCACATCACAGAGCCATTTAGAATGCAAGTGAATGCTTGTATGCTCTTCTCTCAAGTCCAGCAAGCTCTACTTTTGCATTTTAGTTATTTCTAGTTCTGTGATAGCACAGGGAGAGCTGAATGGTTTGCTGCTGTTCAGGGCAGGGGCTATGCATTTATCCATGCTCCTAAAAGAGAGGAGTTTGCAGCCTTCAGCAAAGTGACCACAATGCAAACTGATTGTTAGCAAAAAGGGTTAATAACTGATAAATAACCACATAATTTTATTATTAAAATAAAGAATTGTCTCCAGTTGTCTCCAGCAGGGGGATACTTAAAGTAAGAAGACAGTTTTTGTCATCAACAACAGATTATTGTTTGTAGTTTTCCATATTCTTTTAATGAATACTTTTGGCATATACCTTCTATTTTAGATTTTATTGTTTCTAGTCTGGTCATTCCAGAAATTGGAGAAATATCTCAGCATTGGAGAAATATCTCAGCATTGGAGAAATATCTCAGCAACCTGGTTCTTCCTCCTGAACTATCACACTATCACTATCTTTCTTCTTACTGATAGGCCTATCCTTGAAATATTTCTGCTATTTTACACTGTATATTCCTTTCTGAGTCAAATGTAGATGGCACCCAAACAGCATCTTTAATGTTTCTCTGTCAGATCTGAGTTTCCTTCCAAAGGGTTGAGAAATAACTCTTTGCAGTTGTTTTCAATATTTCTGTAGTACAATGATATATTTTGTTTCTTTAACAGGACTGCACATTCTTCACTCGGAAGGAAATCCTTCGGTAAGTAAACTCTTTTAAATTTCTCCTTTGTGATCCATGTGGAAGGGGCTAAGTGTTTTTATCTGACTTGTGAGGAAACCAGATAAAGCCTGTTATTCTGCAGGCATTAATTGTATAGAATAGAGTAGGATTGGATTTAGGATACACTTATAATGTATAATTGTCATAAGGTGGTGATTAGCTTAAAGTGAGTATCATAGACTGTTTTAGGGTTGAGCCAGTGACTTGTATGAAAGGGATTTGCTGCTTTTCTGCTCAGTGATACCAGTGAGGGCACATCATGCAATCAGTGTAGAATGCAGAGGTGTTTCTACATGTCTGAGGTGAAGTTTTAGTGAGCAGGAATAAAATGGGTTATGACTCCCTGGTTAATTAGTACTTACTGATTTAAGCAGCCAGGTACTGGCTCATTTAAGTGCCCAGGTACTGCTGGGCACTTATTTACCTGCAGGATGCTCACAGGGCTGATATGGAGGAAATGCAAGTTGAGTCCTCTTTAGGCTGACTGAATTTCTTGTGCAGCTGCCAACTTCAGTGAGATGATCCAACAAGGAGCATCCTTATAGAAAGAAGAAAAAGAAAGCCCTGTCTGTCTCACCATCCATTTGCATGGCTGTTAATGACTGTTGTGTAGGTGGGGATGAAGGAATGAATGTGGCAGCTTCCATTTAGATTGCTATAAACTGATGTAAACCAGTGTGAGACTGCAATTAGGTGAAATGGGCTAAGTGTTTTTATCTGTCCCTACAGGGAAAGTAGCCCATCAAAACCCCAAACAACAGTAAATCTATTTTCTGCTGGTATAATAAGCTGAATCAGCTCTCTGAAGGATCAGATGAGAGCCAAAGCTGGCATGAGAGACACAGCAAGCAAATGCAACTGAAAATGAAGAGAGCATTTCCCTACCAGTAATCTGTTAGATTGACTTACATACTGACTTTAGAGTGCAAGGCTTTGGTGTCAACATAAATACAGGCTGTGGTCAGAGGGGTTGAAGATACATTTTTTGATTAGTAATCTGACTGTGGATAATGTGCAAATTATTAGAAAATAGTATAACTTATTAATTTAAAGTGAAGAAAAGTTTAACACAAAATGCTGAAAATGGATCTAGGAAAAAATATAAAGTAAGACTGCAGCAGAGGCAAGTGTGCCTGGTGAAAGAGAAAAATAGAAACCATAGCTCACTACTGCTGTTTGGTAGCTGTTTATCACCAGAAAACCTAAATACACTCCTAAGTCTTGATTAAAGATGGTTAATTTTTGGAAGTGCTGATCACAGCTATGAGCATTCAGTCATGGGCCCAGGGCAAGAACATATTAAAGAATGTTGGTTATTGTAGACATATTTATGTTATCACAGACTCAAAACATTATCTAAAATATTAATAGAACAGCTGACAAATTTTTAGAGCTGTTACTGGTTGCTTTGGTGGTGTTAGGGCTTTGAAAACATGCCCCAGTTTTCTTAAGAAGAATGTGGAAATTTAGACCACTGTGTGTAGCTTCAGGACACAACTTTTCTGCATGGAGAGATGCCAGAACACACTGGTAGACAATCAATCTCTAAGTGCCTAGAACTTAATATATGCTCAGAGGTAGCCACTGCAGATTTGTTAAAAGCAAATCTTCCTGTGAGTATCTGCTTTTGTAAGTCAGAGAAAAGAAGCAGCTGCAACGTGTCTTTGTTTTGGTAAAGACTTCTACATATTCCAATTTGTAGTAGTCCTTTTCTACTTGTGTAAGTGCACTGAACTCTTGGTCAAAATACTCCTGAATATAGAAAATCGTGAGAATGGTAAGAAACATTGAGGTGAAGTGAGTTGCAGATGCTATGAAGATCGAGATGAGCTTTTTCAACAGTACTCAGTATGTTAGAGAAATTACTGGAGTCAAAGTGAGCAAAAGAAAATTCACACACTCAAGTCCTAAGAACTGAGAAAAAATTTGCAAGTGCAGAATGGAGTGTATCAAAATAATGGGCTGGGGGGTTGTGATCTGAGCAAAGTGAGCATCATTTTAACAACACCAGCCCCACAATGCTCTTGCAAAAACAGAGAAATGCATTTCTAAAATGTATTGGCCTCAGCAGTGTTTATAAAATGGGAGAATTCCAGTTAGCAGTACTGCGACCTCAGTAGGAATAGACTGTCCAGTTTTGGGCATCACAATTTAAAAAAGATTTGTTATCCTGGAAAACATCCTGTAGAGAGGAACAGGAATAAAAAGAAAAAAAAATGATCTGAAGAAAAGTTGGAAAAACCACTTTAGTTATAGCAATGAATCTGTTTGTATAACGTGCCTCTCTTGTGATTGTAAGTGGGAACAAATGGTTGAGTTGTCTCTCATAAGGCATTATTTCTCTTTGTCAGTTTTACAAATCTGATTTTCTGGCAGACAAGCTTTCACTCTAGCAATAATGCTTAACTGTTCATCAGCCCATCTGTTTCTGCTTCTCCCTGTAGACTGGTGCAGTTTGGCACCCATACAAGCACTCAGATGCAGGTGTTTTGGATGTCTGTCCTAGCCAAAAAGCATAGAAATTGTCAATTCAAGTTGTATTACTTGAGAGTAACTCAACCTAGTTAGACAACTGCCAGGGGAATATGGCACTAAATGACCAAGCTGGCACCATTTGGGACATCAGCAAACGTATGAACCTTTTGGTAAAAGAAAAATAGTTCTTCTGTTGCCTTCTCCTCTCTGCCTGTTTCATGGCGTGTTCTTGATGGGTGAAAGGGGAGGTGGCAGGAGCCCTTCTAGCCAATCCAGCTGAATGTTGGATTTTAAATCAGAAATCTGCTAGAGAATTAAGCAGTGGCCCCTTCAAGTGTCTGGAAAGCTTCCTTATAAGGGAGCAAATGCAGCAAACTGCTTGGGAGGCAGCTTGCTGTGGAGCAAGTTGCTACACAAATGGAGGGAGGAGTTAGAAAACAACTCCTGTTTTTCTTTTCAAGAGTTTGAAGTTTTATTTGCAGAAAGGGGAATTGCCCTATTGTCAGCTTTGGAGGAAAAGGCATCAGCCAAAAGAATGAAATTAGTAGCTCTATACCCTTAGGAATCTTCCTGAGTTTTAGGCAAGAAACTATATACACAAAGAACATATATCCTGAAGCTACTCTTGATCTTCTTGATAATTATGTTACCATTCTTGTTGTTAAAAATGTTTCTGAATCTTCTATGAATGAAAAAGAAAAAAAAAAAAGGACTTTAGGCAGTCCCTGCATTTCTGTACCATAAAATTTTCCTGTATTATATTTAAGTCAGATTGAGAGGAGAGAATCCCTGTCAGTGTTGATCTGCATGGAGTCCAGAGTGCTGCTGTAGTGTGTCCAGTTCTGGGCTCCCCAGTACAGCTGCTCCAGCACCTGGCAAAGGGCCATTGGGATGGATAGGGGACTGAGGACTCTCTCATAGGAGGAAAGGCTGAGAGAGCTGAGATCTGGAGGCTGTGAAGGAGACAGAGGCCCGTGCCAGGAAAAGGGGCAGTGGGTACAGACAGAAACACAGGAGGTTCTGGCTGAACACAGGAAAGCACTGGGAGGGTGACCAAGCACTGGAACAGGCTGCCCAGACAAGTTTTGGAATCTCCAGCCTTGCAGATCCTCAAAAGCCACCTGGATGTGGCAGCCTGCTCCAGGTGCCCTTGCTGGGCAGGAGGTTGCACCAATTCATCTCAGGAGTTCCTCGCAATCTCAGTCACTCTGTGATTCTTGGAATCACCAGCAGAAAGATGCCTGTGAGCAGGGGTTTGAGTGGCACTTCAAGGAAGGAAAAACTTTATAAAGTGTTCTTATCTATACTCACTATGCATCATGTAGGTCTGGGAACAGTGGGGTACATATATTGGAAGTCAGAGTTTTCATAACTATAACTGGATTTAGAATAAATGTATTATAAATTGTCTGCCAAAAACATTTCTCACAATATTTTTTTAATTTTACTGTAGATTATTTGGGAGGATATTTTTGTAGTATTCTCTTAAATTAATTTGTGCTGCTTCATTTTGCATTGCAAAGATGAATAAATACTTTACATGCTAACTAAAAACTAGCAGAAGACTCATCTATCCACTTTTTCTCATCTTACTATGCTGCCTTCTTATAAATCTGATTTCAGTGCCCAGTTATTCTATTTTATTGATACAATGAAAATAACTTCAACTGGAAATCATAAAAGGGGAAAGGCATATCAGTAGCAGAATTCCTTCAACTTTCAACTCTTTCTGCTTGTGTTTCTCACTGTCCTTTGTTCTTTATCTGTTTGTCAAACTGTGGCAATTCAGTGAGTTGTGGTTTCAGTTTCTGACTGAATTTCCTTGTATCATGTTTCCTGTCGTTTTGGTTTCAGCTTCACATGGTATACCACGTTCTCTAATAGACTGTTCTAACCTCTTGCAATCTTTGGAGCAATAATTCACTGAGGAATTGGTGCAGCGCGGGGATTTATGCCTCCATTACCATGTGTAACATTTAACATTTATTGTTGCAAAAACAGTTTGTGCAAGTATGGCATAAATCTGAGATCCTCCAAGTGCTATTTCAGTTGCCCTGAAGGCCCCAGATTAAAGAATCTCCTTCTTTTTGAGCTACAGCAACTTTTTCTCCCTGTGTGGCAGACCTGCAGGTTTTGGTCTGTCTGGCTCTGTTCCCCAGCTGTCCATTAGAGGACTGCAGGACAAGAGAGCACGTGCAGTTCACTGATTTGCATCAGTACAGGGCTACAGCCTCTGTAGCAAGGGTTGTAAATCAGTTCCCATCAGTGCATTCTGTCCTGCATTCTGTCCTGCATTCTGTCCTGCATTCTGTCCTGCATTCTGTCCTGCTTTCTGTGCAGTCTCATCTTCAATGCTGCTGCTTCTTTTACTTCCAGCCATCTCAGGTGCTTGGAAGGGCTGATTGATGAGACCTGGCTCTTTCCAGGGCTGTATGTTGACTTGTCAATTCTCCTGCTGGTCTCTGGAGTGGTGAATTCTTCTCTGTGTATTACACAAAGTCCTTCTCCAGCTGTTCCATTCAGCTCTGGCATCTGGACAGGAGCCTATAGCTCTGATTGTGGTGAATTATAGTAGAGGAAATGTATTGTACCTGAATATCTGTATAGAGGCTTTGCCCAGGAGGTCCCGGTTGTCCTTGATGGGCTGCAGCTGCGATGTCCTTAATTGAGCTGCAGCTGTGACCAATGAAGATAACTGGGATAAAAGGGGGAGGGTTAGCCAGTCAGGGAGAGCCTTGGAGGAGCCTTGAACTGAGAGAGAACAACATGCAGAAGAAGGAGTCTGTGCTGTGAAGATCTGCAGCTGTAAGAATACGCCAAGGAGGTATGGACTTTAGAAATCTGATAACAACAGTATGGGACTCCAGAGTGAATAACCAAAAGTACAACTGAACAGCAGCTGTGCACTTCTGGTCTTGCTGCAGGCACAGGTTGTTCCATCCTGTACAATGAGTGTATAGTCAGGTCATGCCATGGCTCCTGGGAACCCATGGTGGGACTGTCCATCAGCACTCACTGCCTGCTTTCATTGCTCTAGTTAAGCCATTTGCTATTTTTTTTCTGACAGTGCAGAACACTGCTGAGCAATCTAGAATTTACTCCTTGAGATGGTCTTGAGTGTAATGTACAAGTCTTTGAATGCATCCCTTTTACTCAGGAATAAATAGGATATCTATTGCTGAATAAAAATGTTTGCCCCTTACAGCATAAATCAAGTGACTATTGCTGTGGGACCCAAACTGGGAAGATGTTTATTCATTTCTAAAGGCCACTTTAAGGCCTCTGCTTATTTCTAATCAATGAGCCATTGCAAGCTTTTATCTTTTGTTTTCAGCATTCCTTCAGTGCAGAGTTCCTGTTAAAAGGGCAGCTCAGCCAGCTGTAATGTGTTGTCACTACATTTAATGCTGGAGATGAATGTACACCAGGCTAAGCAAGGGCTGCTCTGTGTTTTAACACACCCACTGGTGACCTTGGCTACAGTCTGACTCCCTCCCAAAGCTCAATAGTGAATTTAAATGGTTGCTGCAGGGTGTAAGCTTTGAAATCTCTTTTTTTGAATCTATTCAGGTAGAGCAGGAGGCTCTGTTGTAGGAGACATCCCAAACTATATCCAGCGAATTCCCACAGCGTCATCCTTGCTGACTCTGGGATGCTTCACCCTTGAGAAGTGGGAACAGACTCTGACCTACCTTTTGCCATGTGAAAGACCCAAAGTAGTAAAATGAAAGTTATCATCAATCAAAAGTAGGCTGTGGGGACAAAACTGTGTTGTGAGCTTTTTTCTGAACACAGCACTTTTGGTTTTCATTGGTTGATGGGCAGCTGATTTTAAAACTACTGCTGTCTACAGGGGTAAGTCTTATTCTGCCTTAATAGAAGAATTAAACCCCCATTTTCTTCTGCTGCTGTCACAACTGCTTCAGTAACCTCAAGGAGCTAACTGTGAAAACGTCTTTATTTTCAAACACATCAGTTTCCTGAACCTCACTGCAGATTCTTAAATGTTAGTGCTTATACAAGGGACATGAGTAGCTGGTGGGCTTCACATTTCTGCAAGGGCAGATCAGCAGTCTGGGTTTAGACTGGATTAAAATGATACAGAATCACAGCCTTGGTCCTTGAATGTTGTACATGAAGTATAAACATATACCAGTACCTGTGGGGACAGAGCATCATCAGTTAATGAAATCTGCCATTAAATTTATCACCACATTCCCTCCTACTCTCATTTGTGGAAGGGAAGACAATGCCAATTTTTCATTTCTACTTCCATGCAATGTTAGTAAGGAATCCTGCTGACAAAGAGAGCACATCCAGGAATAGGAAAATGTTTCTGCATGCATGCAGAAGAAACTTTTAAAGGAAATACAGCTGTAGTAGTTATTGCTACAAAGACAGTGAGGCTGGTCTTGGGCTTCTGAATGTACAGGATGGTCTTTGTATGATAATGGCAGCTTTTCCAAATCTGTCTGTTCAGACAGCACTGCAAACCTTCCATTACCTCCCTGACAAGACATAAGTGTTTCTGTGTCTAGGACAGATAAAGAGGTTTGAGGTTGTTTTCAGACATACTTTTGTGAAGGGCATGCTGAGTAAAAGGACAAAAAGCATTTATTTCCTCTAGGTCACAACTGCTCTGATGTATTCAGGTCACCTGAAAAACCTTCTGCTTCTCCAAAACAGGAGAAATATCAGAGCCTTTACCAGAGCTTTGTTTCTTCTCTGTTTGTAGTTAGAAATTAATGTTTTTGAGAGATGTGAGAGAACAGTCAGTAATGAGAGCAGCATTTGGGAAGTGATTACTGATTTGTCATAGTGCTCAACACTGCAAGGTGTAGTGAATTACTGCATACAGGCAGGAGGACTATGGGTGTAAAGAACCCTGATGTCTACTGAGCTTTACATCATGTTACAGAGTAATTGATCAGACATGTATTGTTTCCTTGCCAAAAAGTATTCTCCCAATGCAACATAGGTTATTCAACTGAACGGGAGTTTTGGTGGACCTTCAGCAAAGAGGACTGTGTTCCTTATGACAGGTGGTTTTCTTGAGATGCTGAAGCAGGTCTGTGTTTTTTTCTGCAAAATCCAGTATTTGACACTGGCAATCCAGTTGATTATAAAACAGTACCTAGTGTCCCTGAAGAACTTTCCAGCATCAAGATCTTACAGAAGGAAAAGGTGTTACTGTCTTTTGTGGTTGTTCTATTGGTTGGGGTTCTTTGTTTATTATTTTGAAGGATAATGGAGTAAGTGCAATATACTACATGTTTGGTATAGGGAAATCTTATGGCCCTTTTCATGGTCTTAAATGCTAATGATGCCATGTGATAAGGCTATGACAAATAGAGTTGCTGGATCCTTGCAGATAAAAGCATGTGGAAGATGTGTTTTATTGCTGTAATTTAGTTTGCAGGAGTTAGATCAGAGCCACTTCCTACAGACTCATTTGGATGCTTTAGTGTGAAATCCACTCAGATAGAAAGTTCTTACATCCACAGATCTTTGACTGATTTGGTGAATTAACAGGAGAGTTAGTTGGGAGGAAAACAGGGTATGAGAGCTGCCCTGAAATCTGCAGTTAGTTACCTGCTTGTTTCTGTGTCCAGCACCCGCCTTCCAGACATTTCTGTCAGTCTAGAGTTGGGAGCTGTATCCTTCTTTCAGCTGCCAAAAGGTATGGCTGAACTTCAGTATAAATAGATTGCAGTTTCTGTGGACAAGATAGTGAATTCTGTCAGCAAGATGTGGTAGGTTTACTTTGCATTGATACTGCATGTTATAAAGAGGCAAGTCTAATATTAGCCAAAGTAAAGAAGGAAATCTTGACAGTTAAAATAAGTAGGGATCGTCAGCTCCTGAATTTCTGAATGTTGTCCACAATGGTCAAGTTTTGCCAATAAGGAGTGCTTCATTTTCTTGAAGACTAGAACGCCATTTCAGTATTCCAGCTTTTAAAAAAGTAGGTAACCCATAGATGGACATTGGACTTGAAATTTTTGTTTTAAGTTTTTCTTTTTAAGTGCATTTAAGTTGCTTTTTCTGTTGTATTTAGAAGCATCTTTTTAGCTGCTGTTTACAACAGAGAGATCAATTGCTAGAGAGGGAAATGGCTATTGCATCTTGAATTACACAGTATTTATGAAATGTCAGGGTGAGCTGTGGTAAGCAGCTGAAATGTGCTGAGATAGTGGATATCCAATTTCTGGTATGGCATAAAATATTGCTGTGCAGGATAAGGACATCAGTTTCCTATAATGCAGAAAAAATGTGTTTCTGTGTGTCATTCTGTGTGTTCTTTGTGGCCCATCATAATAACGAGAAAACAGATGCCTGTAGATTATTTTCCCCTAGTTTTTGAGTTTATTTACACACAGGAACCTGAAGTAGTTCAGTTGGGTGCGGATCTGCTGCAGGTAAAGCTGGGGAAATGAAGGGGTTGCTGAGGCATTTCTTCCTGTATTACTGTTTTGTTTACATTCTGCTGTTAAAACACAGTAATCTCTATAGGTAATTGTTAGTATGCCTAGTGAGCAAGCAGGACTTTTTGTTAAAAGGAAAGTAAGTCACAAGATACAGCTTTATAATGTATACAAGTAGTACATATGCCCTACTGAGAGATCAGAATACACTGTGTTAATACATAGGACATGACAAAGGGGCACTTGCTGTCCTAAGCAAAAGTTTAGGTGTAAAACTTAACTTCCACATATGATAACAATTGCATTTTGCAGTACATGCCTTGGTTCAGGCCTTCTGTGCACGTACCTGGCAGTGCCTAAATGTTGCATACACACAGTGTGAAACTCTGCTCAGCTACAGACCTCGGGAAACATGTGGCTGCTGGATGCTGCATCAAAGCCCTCTTGTTTTCAGGAAGATGGCAATTTGGTGGGCTCAGACTTGTGCACTAAAACCAATGATTAGAGCTGCAAGACAAATTTGTATGTGATTACTGTCTGAATGGAATTGGTTATTTCAAATTGATTATTGGCTGTTTGTTTCTGTTTGTTTACAGGTTGCACGGCCGATACTATGAAATGGCACCAAATGTTGTGCCCATGGACTATACAAAGGACCCAGATGTTAAACTACCTATGCAGCTTATAATAAACATGCCTGAGCTGAAGGTATCACTTTTGACTGCTTGTAAACTGTATCTTAACTTCTCTAGCTCATCTGCCAGACCTTTTTCAAAAATTGATATCCAGAAGTGCTGTGGCATGCTAAGGTCTTCCCCTTCCTGTTATTGTTCAAGGGTGAAACCAGCTCCAGACCCTGGAAAATATTCAGGTGAATGTCTTTCTTGCAGAGATAGTTAGGGTAGATGTTAAAGGAAATGAATAGGAAATAAATTTAGCAATCTTTGCTTTTTGTGTATATGCCCTGCAGAAGCCACGTATCCACAGGAATCTCTGTATGAAGAGCTGGTTAGAAATCTGAAGTTCTTATCTCAGTGTAGGAATTTTGCTATCAATGTGCAGAATATTGCTAATAAAAAGTAAAGGTTTTGCCTTTTTTTCTCAGCTACCTAAGCACAATAAATATTATTTTTCTTAATTATCAGGAGTTTTCATTTTCATGGGGACATTACATGGTAGGAAGTGGAGAAACAGTCCATGTAACTGCAAATGAGAGAAGCAGTGGGTATAAGGCAATAAGTGCAAAAAAAATTGAGACACTATTTGTTTTTATTCTCAGTTCAACAATTCAATAATTTATGGTTTTAATGGGACAAATGTGGACTTTTAGCATTTATTTTTAAACAGTTCATTGAATTATGTTGTTTTTTGTCACACAGTCTATTTTTCATGTAAGCTAGTTGACTGATGTCTATAAATTACTATAATGTGGAAACAATTGTGTGCTCAATCTGATAGTTGCATGAAGCATTATTAAGCTTTTTAAGAGCAATGCTATAAAAACCTTGTAATTGATGGCTTTCCACTTAATTTTAATGATCTAGAAATTCTTCCTTAGTATTGTATTTTTTTTCAAATATCTGGTATTTTACAAGCAGAAGCCATGCTTTAGACATTCAGTTGTAGAGAATGCTAAGTCAACATGAAGTGAAAAACATTTGAATTAGATTTCAAGTTGAAGGTCACAGAACTCTTTGTTCCTTTACTACCACACTTGCTGTATGTTTGATTCTGGGATAATATAATTTATTGAACAAGAACCATTTTTTGTTAAAGCATGTGTGTTAAAAAGTATTCGACCAGCATTTCATATAAATGGAAACAATAAACACATGCAAGCCTTTAATTCAATAGAAAACCTTGGGAAAAATTTTATCCTTCAATTATTCTTCAGACTCTGATTTAGCAGATGCCTATGGACAGCCTGGGTTTCTGAAGAAGCTGAGAAATAATTTAGAATTCTTTTTCACAGTAAGCATGGGCTTCTTCAGCAAAATATATTTATGCTTTTTCTAATGGCATCAGTATTCCTTAGGGTTTATGTTATCATCTCTGAGATCTTGATAGCACAACATGAATCCTTTGGCACAGTTCTTTGACTCCTCAGACTTTAGCTGCCAGACAGCTGAGAGTTGCTTTGTGACCAATCAAGGCTAAGCTTAGAAAAGGAAGTGAGAAATTATGATCACACAGAGTCTTTTTGGCTTCAGTGACAGAGGATTGAACACTTAAGGAACAGCTCATTCTATGAGAACTTTTGAGATGGAAGGCCTGGTACTGAAGCTGACATACAAACCAGAATTTTATACAGGATCATATTTAGATTGATATTCAGGAGTGTATCATGCTAGCTTAGCAAACTTAGGTGGTAATGACAGACTTCCAAGAGGCTTCCATGTATGGATCATAATCATGTGTGGATCATATATGGATCATAATCTATCTACTGGCACCACAAGTCTGAGAGGCTTTCTCACCCTGCTTTAGAAGATGTCTCTAGGTAATGGAACTTGACTTTATGAAAGTAATAGGACAAACTCAGTGTTGAATTTTATACAAATTCTCTCTCAGGTCTTATAAGTCTGTGGAAGAACCTTAGAAATACTGATTGCAAACCACTCATTTTATTTCAGGAATTCTGGGAGCTCACAGAGAAAAGTGCTTTCAATAGCTACTGAGCTTGTTTCCAGTAAAATCCCAGCAGGAGGAGACTAGGTGATATTCCATAAGTCTTTCAAAGCATTGACACTAAAAGGTGTTAAAATGCCTGGGATCTTTGTTGTAAACTGGGGTCCATCTTGCTCATGAAGCATCTTGTGGGCACCTGTGCAGGTGGGGGTGAGGGGGAGAGAGGCTTTCATCAAGAGTTTATTTTTGAAGCGACCTAGGTACTAGCTTCAGCTCATACACTAAGAAAAAAATCTTTGACCTTTGCAACTTGACCAGACTGCCTAACAAATCATGATGGTGTTTTCTTAGGTAAATTTTCATCAAGGTGAAGACAAAGACAACGTTTACTTTTTAAAATAGAAATAAATGACCTAAATGTCTATTGAATTCTAATAAAATTAGTGCTAATTTCAATGCACCTGGCTTTTTTCATATACACATTACATTTCTAGTTACTGGCAATGTTGAGCTCAATGCCACTGCAGGTTCTGACAAACGGATAGAATCAATAATGCACTTTTCTAAATTAGATTCTGCTAATATAAAGAAAGATCTTTACCTCATGCATTAAAGCTTTGAGCCAGGTGTTTTGTGTTTCAAGGGAAAAAAATGCTGATGGTCATTCTCTTTAATTGATAATGAATTATTCACTAACTCCTGATTCTGAAAAGTTGAAAGTTAGGACAAGAAATAAATAAATAAAGAAGGGGAAGGTACTTTCAGGTGATTAGGTCTACCATTACAGTGAAGTTAACAGAGCTACTTTCCTCCATCAGTTTCATTGCAGTCTCTGTTCTCTAATTTTCGCAATCTTGGTTACACAGGCACCAGTCTAATAAATGAACTTTGGGGCATCTGGACACCTGTGAGATGGCAGTAACTAACATAGCAAAACTGTAGCCATGGTATGGACTGCTCAGCGTGGGACCAGGGAGAAAGCAAAAGTTTAATTTTCAAATTAAAACTGATTTCAGTCACATTATCACTGTCATTGCCCCAGAGCTGCAATGGGAATGTAACCTGGTGTCAGAGACCCCTGTGGTTGGTAGCAGTGGTGGGTGTCCCTACCCACATCCCAGATTGCCTCTTTGCTAGATTGTGAGCTCTCTGTGGGCACTGCAGTGCAGAGCAATCCTTCTCTCCAGAGCTGGGCAGCACAGGGCTGCTGGAGGGGAACCACTTTTGTTTCACTCACTTTACCGTCTTTTGCCTCCTGCGTTTTGGCTCACACAGGAACTTCACTGATCCTTGTTGTAAGCTGCACTGGGGAGGAGGTTTTAGATGGGATTTCAGCAAGTCTTCAGGTTCAGAGCTTACTGAGCAATGACACCTGGGCCTTCTGTGTAAAGGGCAATGGGTAATGCCAGGGCAGGGTGATCTTCCCAAGCCCCAGCCCTGCTCTGGCCGGTTTTTGCCTCCAGCTCATCTCAACATCCTTGCTGCATTGTGTTAGTTGTTCCTGGTTATGAGGGGATGTTTTACTCCCTTTGGAGGAGCAAAGCTTGACTCCAACCACTCTCCTTGCTTCTCTGAAGTCTCTTTATCAAGTGTCCTAGGAGAGGGCCGTTTTCTCTGCATCAAACCCCAGGCCTGCACCTCCCCTGCAGCCTTGTCTGTACACTTCCCTGTCATAGTTAGGAATCAGTTCTTGTCACAATGCCTTATCTTCCCACGAGGTGCTGGTAGGTTCTGTAATATTTAAGCAATTCTGTATACAGCTTCAATCTTTGGTTTTTTGGTTGTTGTGACTTCAGTAAAGAGTAATTGTTGAACTTAATATGCTTCTGCTTTCTGACAGAACAAAATGGTCTTTTCCATTAAGACATAAATGTACCAATTTAGCTCTGTCTTAGCCTTGGTTTCTGCAGGAATTTCTTAAATAGTACCCTGCAGGCACTGCAGAGAAGTTTGATGACATTAATATAATCATAGAAACATAAAACCCAGGTTATTGATTTTGAGGAAGAAGAAAATTAAGAAAAAAGCCCTGCAAAGAAACATGCTTTTTTCTGCTCCAGGGACAATTTGCTGTCGCACTTATGCTTCCCTTTTGAAGCACCAGTCTTTCCTAAGGAGCTTTTGTAATTAACAATTTAGCTACTTTTATATTAATGTTTGTCTGATAGCAATTTTTCCCCCTCTGTTTTGGAATAATCCTGAAATTTGAGAAAGGCTAGTTTTTCCCATTGCTGAAAAAGTCCTGATTAAAGCATCCAAAAGGATTCTAACTTGCAATAGTCTGCAAAATAGACTGCTTTGTGCTTTTAAATATATGTTCAAATACAAAAGGGGACTTATGTTCAAATACAAAAGGGAAAGTCATCATTGTGTTTCTGTGGATATAAAAATTAAGCCGCATTTTGTAATGACTCTCCGGTATCTCCAACTTAATTAACTTGACCTATCTTTGAACTTCATTTGCGACCTCTTATCTCCAAAATGAAGTCAGCCTTTGGGAATAGGATTGGATGCTTGAAATTAATTCTTCAAACTACAAAGCAGATAAGGCAAAAGGCCACCAGAGTACTTTCCTAGAGTCTGGGATGGAAACCAGAGGACAGAAGAATGTAACAGGTGACTCAATGCCAGGAGTAAACCCTCAAACAGTTTGTTAGAAAACTAATGGTTGTGTTTTATTGTAAGCTGTTAAAGGTATGAATTTTGGAATAGATGCTGTGTAAGGTTTTAAAATGCACAGAAACACAATTATCTGAGTAAAAGAAGCGTTCTTTGCAAAGATGGATTGCACATTTAGGATTCTCTCGAGCCACTACAGCAACAACATCAATCTGCAAAACAGCAGAGTTGGTTTTCGGTTCTAGCGATTCTTTATTGTTTCTGTCTCCCCTCTCATTTTTATCATGAGATTACAGAAAAAGCTTTTTAAGACAAGTGTAAGTTTCTAGTTTTAAAAGGAATATTTTTTTCAACAATTAGTGCTTATGGGAAAGCAATCTAGGAAAAAACAATATAATTTTCCCCTTTACTCCCTTCCCCCATGGCTCTTCCTTTAAATATGATGGAACCCTAATCTGTGCTCTTTAGAGTAGAGGTAATGAAATTACAGAAAGGATGTGAAAAGTATCTGTGAAGGTAAGCTAATACTTTCCATTGTGTAAGCCACAGATATACTGCCTGAAGTCACATAATATGAGAAAGTTAAAGGAAAGAAATCAATATGAGGAAAGATTTTATTTTTCATTTTGGTTTTAGCGATCCATTTGGCAAAGAGTTACTTAAGAAGTATGCTTAGGTTCATTGAATTCATTCTTAATTGATCTGTATTTTCAAGACCTCTGACATGCCAAATAAATAACTCATCTTATGCAACTGCAATATGCTTATTGAGTCAGTGAGATCCTGCCCCAGCCTTTCTAAAGCACAAAGTCCTGGGTTTGATATTCACTGCTGATAAGGATATTTGCATCTGTCTGCTCCTGGTTTGTTACCCAATGCTGCCTCTAAGATGTCAGTTTTACTACTGTTACCATGACACTTACTTCTCGTCAGGTTTGTTCCAAAGAAAGCTATACAAAATTTTAGAAATGAAAAATAAATTTCTAATGTGTTTTGATGCCCATTCTGATGTTTGGCATTCTCAATTATTAAACATATAACACACTATTTTTTGGTGTGCTTTTAGGAAGAAAGTGGGCCTTTTCATATATTTCAGCCCAAATGAATCTTACTTTGGTCTATTTATAAACTGGCAGTTTGAAACAATAGAACAATTGTTCCTCTGTGCATGTCTGTGTGTGCATATCCCACAAACAGGTGTATGTGTATAACCACAGGGAAATCCCACAAACAGGTAAATGTGTATTCCATTAATATCTCCAGGGCTATTTCCAGGCATTTAAGTGAGGTACTTTAACCTGAGCAGTACCCACAGATGCACACCTGCTGTACCTACACATCATTCATGAGACAGGAGTGATCGCTCCATATCCTTTTACAGTGAGGTTCTCTCAGCCATCTGCCTGGGTCTGGGGTGTTATTTTTCATTCTCATGCTCTGGAGAGATGTGACCCTTTTGTTTTTTGAGGCTGCTTTTTATTTTCAGGAATCCCTCTTTTCTATTCTATTTAATTTGGTTTTATCTGCCCTGGTTTTGTCTTCATCTGAACAGTGAACTCATTAATCTCCTATCCTTTGAAATCTGTAGGCCTGTTCCCAGTTGTGGATTCCTTCAGTCATCCAACCCTGCAGGAGAATTTGTATTTAGTATTGACTACTTTATTGGGCTGGCATTTGAGCCTAAGGCCCTGTGGTCCCTACTTCATCTGTCCATACAAACCGCCTGGTCATTACTGTTTTAGTCACCACAGTTATGCCAAAAATGCCTTCTATAGATGTTTATGTTCTATGTGTGAATTATCAAGAAAAAATTCAAATAAACTGAAAAACAACATTTTCTGGTCATTTGTCTCTCAAATATAGCTAGTTTTTGAAATTTCATTTAAAATAACAGGATGGTTTATGAATACCTGTTAGGTAATTAAATTTACTGGGGAAAAAAAGAAATTAAAAGGAGATATGATTGAACTTCTGAGCTTTCACAGTACTGCTCCTTTAAAAGCCAAACAAAATGCTGCATGCATATTAAAAATAGTGAACCTGATATGCCACCAGCACAGCTGTATATATTTATGGATCAGTATGTTAATCAGTGTCTTGGCTTCAGATGAGATCTGTATAACAGGTTTCACGAGATGCTGCTCACAGCCTAAGTGATGTTTGTGTTCTGTTCATATTCAACTAAATTGAACTGATTTTCCAAGTTTTATTGATACAGCTACAAATTAGTGTTGGGGTTTTGTAAGCTCTGAGAAAGACAATGGGTTTTTACTGTAAAAACATTTGTTTTGGATTTCATAGCGATAAAGCAGGTTTTCTTATGCTTGCTTGTGTGTTTATGGTTTTAGAATATTGTCTTATTCTAAGGTGCTAGAAATGATTTCTGGATCATCTCCAGTGGTGATTATATTTCATTTCTGGAATTTTTAGTCAAACCACAGGCTGGACATTGACATGTGTCAGTGAAAGTAAAAGGCCAGAAGTGGTACTATGCAGCAGCAAGGACTGCTGAAACTTCCTGCTAAAGCATACAAATGTAAGTTTTTTGATGCATTTTTGGGGAGAAAAAAAATGTCTTTAAAGAGCCAACTATGCAATTAAATATTCACTATCAAGGAGTCTGCAGATTTTTTCATCTTCCAAATTCCAGTCTATGTGTGTCTTTCACAGGAGAATCCCTTCAAAGAAAGGATTGTGTCATCTTTCTCAGAAGATGGAGAGGGGAGCTTGAGCTTCAATGACTTTGTGGATATGTTCTCCGTGCTCAGTGAAATGGCTCCCCGAGAGCTGAAAGCAATCTATGCCTTTAAGATTTATGGTACTGTGTGGAGGGGCTCTGGTGTGCTTTTCGTGTTTGGAGTAAATGAGTGGTACACTTGGTGATCTTTGGTTCTTCTATTGTTTAGATTTTAACACAGATAACTTCATTTGTAAAGCAGACTTGGAAAAAACCCTCAATAAGCTGACCCGGGAAGAGCTGACAGCGGAGGAAATCACTCTGGTTTGTGAGAAGGTGATAGAAGAAGCTGACATGGATGGTGATGGGAAATTAGGATTTGCAGATTTTGAAAACATGATTTCCAAAGCACCAGACTTTCTCAGGTATTATTTTAAGAAAAACAGAGTCTCTTGCATACTTGCAGGTATGTTTTAGGATATCACTGTGCAGTCTAATACAAGAAGTGTCATATGTAGGTATTTTCCTAGAGAACGCACTAGGGGATGACTTCTTACCTAACTCAGTTTACTTTTCCAGGGCATATTCCAGTTCTCTCCTAATTTAAGACTAAGAGCTCAATGACTTTTAATTATCACCTTTCCTGCTCCTCTACCCGTCTTGGTGCAGTTCAGGAAAATACTTTGATCCATTATGAGCTCAAATTCAGCCTAAAGCCAGGATTAAGCCTATAGCAAGGATCCCAGCTGTCTGCATAGGAATGTGTGTAAATACTGTATACATGTTACAAATATACATAGAAAGACATTGATTTCTTTGCTGTGAAAGTGTTTTTTGAAGAACTGTAAAGTGTCCTGCAGAACACAGAATAGTATTTCTTTCATGAATGAAACTTCTGAGGAAAGCGGTTAAAAGCGATTCAACAATAAAGCAGAAGCACATGATTCCAGTGAACCTTGAGAAACATCAGCTTCTGGAGAGGAGACATTCAATGTGAATGTCTTTTATACATTTCAGGTATTCCTTGACTAATCAAGTGTATCAACAGAAACCCTTTAGAACAAGACATGTATTATCATTATGGTGAGGCTCAGCTCAGTAGGTATTCTAATATTTTGTTTACAGATACTTCCAGCTAAGAAAACATCATCTTTATACTGCCATCCTAGAAGCTGCTGGGATCAGGTAGGGTTTCCTTTAATCAATCAAAAGGCTGTGCTGCTCCTACAAATCTGGTAGAGAACAGTGATCAAATGTGAAGAATTGAAGGCAGATCTGAAGATGCAGTAGAAACTGCAGTTTCAGAAGTTTCCTGTGCCATGACTGATTTTACTGCTGTGTTGTAGAGGCTTGCAAACTGCTGACTGAGAATTCCAAGCTGAGGATGCTGTGCAGTCCAGTCATTTCCTGAGAAAGTTGCAGAGAGGAATGTTTGCCAGTGTAGCCATTGGAATGACTGTCACAATTATTTTTCTTTTCCAGTTAGGTGATGTTTTGGGAAGATGAGGAAATGAGTGAAAATCACTGAGTGCTGGCTATTTAGCAGGGCAAGATGATGAGTAAAAGGTGGGATGAAGTGGGATGTGTATTATAGATTAGGTGAGAGAAATTGCAGAGTACCCATAAAATCAAAGGACGAGGCTACCAAGTATTGAAAGACTGAGTGTCCAGTTGCTCAGTTTAAACACATGTACTTGGATCTGTGTCTGTGACAAGATATCTCCTTCAGGTTTAAGATGGCAATGTGCATATTTAAGGTTGATGTTTGGCGTCCCTGGCTTCCAGAGGAATCGTGACTTGCCCCTCCATTCAGGTTCAGGAGTTTAGCTGGGTCATGGGATTCATCTCTGAAGTCCTCAAGCCTAAGAGCTCCTGGTGATATATAGAAGGGTCTCCTTCCACCTCCTAACCAAAACACTGGTTTAGAGCCTCTGCCCAGGCAGTTGCTATATAAAAGCAGCTTCTGTGGGGAAAACAGTACAAAGAAAACAATTTCTTAGCTGGAAATATATGTAAAGAAGATATTAGAATCCTCTGAAGAATCTGATGTTTCTTATGATTCAGCAACATGTGTCTTTGAAGCTATATTGGAAAATGAGAATGTAATGGAAAAAAGCCTCAGAGCTGAGAATGTGTAGGTTCTCTAGTTTGGTTTCTATTTTAATTTTAAGAGTTAACAGCTGCAGGAAAAGAAAGTGACAGGGTCATAAGACTACTTTTATCCAAACTGATTTACATGCAAGATTTGATACCTCTGCCTTACTGTGGTTTACTGTTCTTTTTGTCTGTAAAGGTATTTTATTTTTTTAGGACATTGTTAGTTCTATTTTTCCTGTATGCACTGCATCACAGGCTGGCATACTTGTTAATACTGAACTTCCTGTTCTGAGGAACTTATTCTAATTTTTTAAATACTGGGTAAATACTGCATTCTAAAGAGAGATTTGACTTTTGGAATGGAATTCATTAAGTTTAATGCCACAATAGCTTCATCAAAGTCTGACTGGGACTGAACCTAAACAAGAATGCTCTGGCAGGAGCCAGTGCCTGCCAGCATGTGACAGACTTTGTGACATGGACAAGAATGCAATTCCTGTAGCTGATCTCTCACCACAAAAAGCCCAGTTCTTTTTGCCATAACAGTCTTGGAAACATTACCTATTCATTTACTGAAACAATGCTTTCTTGCATCTTTGTGAATTCATCTCCAGCTCTGTCTCTAGCCTCTCATTTTCTTCTGAGTTTTCAGCTGTAATGGTTGTCTTAAATGATAGCCTTGGGCTATGGGCAGGCAGGGCTGTGCAGCTTCACTGGGTAATCTACTACAGAGCATGCAAAGCACAGGAAGTGTCTGAATAGCAGATGACCAACCATCTATGCCAGTGGAAAACTGAACTAGCTTCTTACTATTACAAAAATATATAAAAACATGCTTTCATCTAAAATAAATTGGCCATTCGAAATCTTAAGCAGACGCGTGGAAGAAATACCAATCCATCAATGTCCAGAGGCAGTCACAATTTCATTTTCTTTTGCTTATCTCCACTTTTTGTGCACAGTTGAATGCATTCCAGAATTTAAATTCAAGGAAGCCCAAGAGTCTAATGATTTACACTTCCAGGTGCTCAGCAACTGTGAAAATGGAACACCTAGGAACCAAAGCAATAGCCACATTGAAAATGATTGCCAGTGAGCAATTGCAGATGCTGGGTAACTGCAGTTTGTAGGGATTTTGCTGTGAAGCCATGGGCAGTCAGTAATTCTGAACATCTGATCCCAGAATACCATCCTGGCAATGTGGTATGAGAGCCTTCTGAAAATGCTGAATAACTTGACAGGCCCCAGATGATTTTTATCTGTAATAAAGGATTTACTCTGTTCTTTTCCTTTTGTCCCCACCTCTTCATATCATAAAAGGGGGAATGTAGGATTCCAGGCAGTTAGGTTTTACCCCTGGCTCTGCCATTGCTTGAGCAGGTGATCTGTACAAAGCCATAGAACACTTTTTTCTCTCTGCTCTCTAACGCGGGGCCAGTGCTTACCTGACTTGTGACAAACTTTGAGAACTTTCATTCAGCTGCAAATGATCAGCAGCAGCAGCATAAGATTTGAAGTTACTGAGGAAGAATATCTTCTTTACTCTGTGGAAAACCTTTGAAGGCCAGATTCTAGTAGCAATATGCACTCAGGTTATGAAGCACATGTTGGGGTTTTTTTAAGCTGTCACATTATCACGCCTACTTAACATACACAGCAGGTATTAACTTTGACACCATGATCCAGGCTTTGACCTGCTATGAGCTGAAGTTCATCCACTCTAGGTTGACTTATTTTCCTTATCTCATCACTCCTTTCTCAAACCTTTATTTAATGACCCTGTGTAGGTTTAATCTCCTACAGACAGCCTTTGCCAGCTTTGTGCTGCTGTCAGGCAAATGAAGATGCAGTAAAGTCTGTTGCTTGATTTGCACTGCTGTCATTGAGGAATTTTTTCCAGACTGGAAGAAAACACTGTTAATCATTAACCAGGGAACATCTATGTAGTTGGCTGTTATCCCAGAAGCTGAACTAAGCTGTAAATGATAATGACAGTTACTAGTTCAGAAAATTGGATCCCAATAGTTTTATTTCACTAAAAATTGTTATCATTAAGAAGCTGCTTGTAGTTTAATGGAAGCATTGGCAGATTGAGCTGGCACTAGCTAAGTGTTCTGTTCTACAAGACTGGTTACGTTTTCCACAGGAAATTGTTTTATAAATCATCCTGGAAGTTTCAGCTTATTTGAATGCCTGAGGGTGAAGCCTGCTGTAACAATAGATAATGGGGTTTGAGAGGAATATGGCATTAGTAATACCTGGGAACTGCCAGAACCAGACAGGGAAACAACACATTAAACATTGGAAATGCAGTATTTCTGAAACTGTTGTGGGCCTTTGCCCAGACACTAGTTGATTCTGTGACCCCAATCCAACCAAATGCTGAAGTAAAGGAAGCTCTCTTATAGGAAATGCATCTCTCATAAGACTGTCCCAACATGCAGATTAATTGGTTCTTAAGGACTAATTTTAGAGCTAGTGACTAATTGGCAAGAGATGCTTAACAAAGAAACAGTGGAAGGGAATAATTTTTGCCAGTATTTTTTCAGAGTATTTTAGGTGCTTCTTAGTAAACAGCTGAATCTTCAAAGGCCAAAATGACACTCTGATAAAACCAGAAATTTTTCTAATAAATTGATTTCCAGTTAGGTGGATTTGGGTGGATTTTTTTTGGGGAATCATGCCTCAAATGTTTTCACATACAATGTGATGGATTTTTAGCTCCTAGATATTACCTGCATGGGAGTTAAATTTTCAACAGCTTGGATTTATACAGTCTCTAGACATTTCTTGAATTGTGAACAAGATATTTATAATTCTTTTATTTAAAAAACCTTAGTGCCAGTAAAATATTTGCATCACTATCTGCTTTGTGTCACAGTGCTTAGGCTGGTGTGCCAGGCTGCTATACAGCATATCTTTTATTGTCACCCAGACTGAATAAACTCCTGGAGACAAGATTCCTAGCGACCATGGTGAATATGAAATGTTATCTCCTCCAAATACATGCCACAAGCTTCCTTTAGTGAATTTCTGATTCAAATCTAATAGCTGTAATTAAGTTGGAGTATTCTTTTGGTAAAACAAAATCCAAAGAGTGTGCATCCAGAAAGTCTGCAGCCTCTCAAATCTTCCAAAAAGGTTTTCTTTCAGTGTAGGCAACAAACTTACAGAATTTACATACAAAAATACATAATAATCTCTTTTCAGTCAGTCAGGAGTTTCAGCATACCCTCTTAAAATTGTCTCTCCCTGTCCTGCTGAGATGCTTGGGAGCTCTTCTGAAGCCTGGTGGCAGTTGTAAGCCATGCTGCTTGCCTGTATTAAAGAACAAATAGAGGCTAACCACCAGAATCTCTTTGGCTCAACAAGAAAAACAAAATTACCTGCCTAATTTGTCTTGGTTAGGACCCAAATACTGTGCCATAGCAAAAGTACCATCGGGAAACACTTAGCTCTGCTCTGATGCCTTAGGCTTTAGTTTTTCTGTTTTTCAGATTCTCTACTACTTTAGTGTGTAGTTCTGAGCTTCATATTATGGGATGGTAAGCTCTCTTCACAGAGTAGGGAGATAAAACAATTCCTTCTCTAGGTTGGGGCCAAGGACAACCAATCCAAATCTCAGGCCCAAGAGCATAAACAATTTTGACTGAAGAGAGAAAAACAAGGAGGATGGGACTCCATAACCTAGAGCTATAACTGGACAATTAACCCCAATATGCAAATGGAGCAGGACTTATAAAAGTGAGAGACCTTGTGGCCAGTTGTCCATTTTGGTTCATCTTTAGTGTAGCCCTGGCTGGGCTTTTGTACTGCTCAAGGTGGATCTTTTGAGATCTTTTAGTAAATCCCTACTTTATCCTTTAGCTAGCCTCTGGCCTAGGTCTGCCGTGGTGCCGGATTTCCTCAGCCTGACTGGCTCCTGACACCGACAGCGAGAGTGGGCTGCCCCCATGGAGCTGTGGAATCTTGGGGTGCAGCTCTAGGGCACAGCTGCTCTAGGGCACAGCTGCTCTAGGGCACAGGTGGACTGTGTTGGGGATAGGACTGCACTGAGGGCAGGGACAAGGAACACGAAGAGGTCTTGTGTATGTTTTCAAAGGAGTTTATTCCCTGGAGGGTCAGGGACAGAAAGACACTGACTCAAAGTCATACCTCAACTTATAAATGAGCAGAGGTGCCAGGGGAGGGAGGATACAATCTTTAACCAACTGGGAGAAACTGGGGGTGGAACACAAGGCAGGGAATACAATGTTTAAACCAATAGGGGACTACAGGGGAGGAGAATAACTTAAACCAATGGGGCCTCGAAGGATACAAAACTGATAGGGAAGTTTCTAGAGAAAGGGGCAGGCTTGGGGAGGGATTGACATTCAATGGGAGGAGGAACAGGGAACAAAAGGGCAGGTCTTTGGGGAGATGGACAAGTAGGGCAAAAACCAACAACACAGGGGGAAAGGAACAATCCATTAATAATAAAATATGCCATAGCAATACAAAATAAGGGGCGTTCTAAAACTGACTACTAGGACTGAATTACAATCAAAACCACACACCTCAACATAGGTCAGCCTTCCCAAGGCATCAGCTCTGCAGCCAATAAATTGGGCAATTTAGACTTGATTTAATCCAGTATTGAGCTTGGCCCCTGAGCTATTTTCAGAAGATGGAATTTTCTCCCATGAAATTTGAATCTTCTCAAAGCACAAAAGAAGGAAGTCATTTTTTTTTCACACACCTTCCTTTTTGTGCTTAAAGAAAAATTTTTTGCATAGTGACAAATGTGTTTGTATGTCTTAATCTTTTTCTTTCTTTTGCAGTACTTTCCACATAAGAATCTGAAGATGTTCTGGCAGTCCAACCTTTCTGAATCTCAGGCACTCCAGGGATTTTTGTCCTCTAGTGAGGGCTTCCTAGAACTCAGCAGAAAGTACAGAAAGAATTCTGGTCCACAAAGAGACAGAAGCATCATGTGATCTACGGGATATTTGGAACAGACACATTTTTATCTTCTCTGCTGGCCAAGCACTCTGGCGAAGATGATTGGTTGTTGGATTGTGGTATTTCTTTTTTTCCCTCTTTTTTTTAACAGTCAGAATCAGAGTATTATTAAAGGTATTTCCACAGAGTTTTTATATTTATGAATATTTAATACTGCTCTTAATAGTGAAAAAACCCAAAATCAAAAAAAACTGAGAGATTAACTTTGGTGTGTTTTCCAAGAGTATTTGAAAGAAAGCACGGGCCTTAAATAATGAGATGCCTCTATCACTGTGTTGTACAGCTGGGATCTTGCATGGAAATTACCTGAGGTGAAAGAACTGCAGTCAAGATCAAGCTCCCAGTGTTGAAGACAGCCACAGCCCAGGTTTGCCTTTCAGCCACTAAAATGGCAACTGCTGGGTTTGGTCCTTACCTTCAACCAATATTTTATGGATTGTTGTGTCCTTATAAAACTTGAAATATTTGCCTTTTGTATATGATAATTGTGTACATGATTCATTTCTTCCCAAGATAAATGTTAAAACTGTGTCCTTATTCTCAAAGGGGCTCCTGCATTTTACTCATTCTGTGGGCTGATAATGTTCTTGAATGGAGGAACATGGTCATCTGTAACTCCTGAAGAAGTTGAAGAAGCACAGAACTACTATTAAGGACATGAAAAGATATTTTCTTTTGAAACAAGCTATGCAATCTCTCCCATAAAATGCATGAATGCAGTTCTATCTTTTCCTTTCCTCTCCAGCTGGAAATCAGCTAGATCTTTTTGTTGGGTTTTCTTGTTGTTGTTGTTGTTTTGGGGTTTTTAATTTTTTTTTTAAATTTTTACTTCCAGTATTGTTTAGGTACTGGGACCTGAAGACAATCATATGTGTATTAATTATTGTTCTAACAGTCAATAGAAGGGCTCTGTCACTTACATGGCTTCTGTATCAAGGTCATCACAATTAAAACTTTTGAAGCATTCTGTTGTGCTTTGAGAATTTTTAGGCTGACCACATACTAATTTCCTTTCTGATCATTATTCCAATTACTGTAAAGTTAAATCTCTCAAAGAATGAAATGTGTTATATAGAAAACTGTTAAAATAGAGAACCTAACCTGTTTATCATTTCTGTAGGGGTGGTGATGCCTGTCTACCTCAGAAACTCTTCTGTGTGGTGAGCTTGCAGGGTAGCTTGCTGTTCAGATTTACACACTATGAATAAAGAAGAAATATTTATCTAGCAGCATGTGTGTACATTAAAAGTTTCAATGGAAATTTCGGATATTCAAAGTATACCGGACAGACATGTCCAAGATTGTACAGTGGAAATGACAGTAATTTTTACATTTATTTGTAATACATATCTTAGAGCTATCATGGTCATTGATGTTTATAGCATTTTAATGCTTCCTCCTACTGATTTCTGTTTAGATAAAGAAATTAAAACCTGAATTCCCTTACCCAAGTTAAAGTTAAGAGAAATTAATTTTCATATTAAGTTCTGATTGAGTAAAAAGAGATTCAAGCCTGTTTTTCATTTTGAGCAGATTAAGTTAGGTGTATCAGCTGATTCAAAATATTTGCAAGACATTGGCATTAAGAGAGATTATGTTAAAGTTACTTCCTCTTAATTGAAGGATCAGCCTAATTTATAAAAATTTATTTCAAGACCAGGCATTTAATCTTGGAAGCCTTGTGAGGTGTGTAGGAAGATATGATTAGGATGTATTTGTAAAATACTAGGTTGCAAGATTTGGGATCGGATTATCCAGATAAAAAGGATCTGGTGCTGATGACATAGCTCAGTTCCTTTTGGCATCAACATTCTTCTGTGTGTTATGATTGTTATTAGCTAAAATTCCTGTTTTCCTGACACTGTGTGTCATTCTTGGGTTATATCATACTCTGCTCTTAAAGGATGAGTGGCCTTGGAAGTGCTCAGTGTCTTGTTTCCCTGGGTCCTCTCTGACCTAAATGCCACAAAGCCCTTAGGAGACATGGGAGCTTGCAGCCAGACGTTTGACCTTGGAGTCATCCACCTGAGCTGAGAAACAAAGAGAAAAATAAATCAGGGGCACATTGTGGAGAAATGTTCCTGTTCATAGAGATGTGTTCTAGCAAAATACTACAGATACAGATGTGTGCAGCTGTCCTAACTGCCTTTATTTTTTTGACTTACATTCATGGCCTGTAACAAAAACCAGAGCAACGTTGTGTGTCCCTGGCGTTTGAGAGCGGTCTGTGCACTCAATCCTTCAGCACTGCCTAGTGGTGGGTGAGTATTTCCAGCACCTGATGGCAAAGGTGAGGGATAGATTTCTGAAGAGCTTTGTGTTGGTGCTTTCACAGTTAACTGTAGCTGGATGTCTTGCAACTAGCAGTTTTCTTACAGCAAGATTGTTGAGTGAGTAGTTCAGTGGGATGCAAATTTAATCCTGTCAAAAGGTACCAAACCTGCTGGACTTTGGCAGTTGTACAATTATTGGCACAATCTAGCAGATTCTCTAGCAAGTGTTTCCTCAACCAGCCTTACTCTAAAAGAACTATCAGGGCACGTGGAAAGAAACTGGAACAGTAAAAGAGGTTTAGATTAAAACAGTTTTGGATTTGGCCCAAAAGTAAGAGGATATACATTTTGAATTGCAGAAAAGTGTTAAAAATAAACAGACATTACTATATTTTTTCAAAAATGGACAAAGAAAAATGAAAACTATTACCTAAAACCTCAATCAAAACAGCTGTGTGGGTGATCTCTCATTTATATACAGTTAAAGCATCTTGGGGACAAAAAAAGAGTTGTGAAAGTAAATAAAACTATCAAAAAGTAAGAAATAACTTGGTTATTTTAAGTGATGGTTGTTTTAAGGAAATACTGTAAGCCAAGATTTGCAACAGCCTGCAGGCCAAAATCTGATTTGCATTACTTCCACATTAATCTCCAGTAACTGCTGACTTCAGTGGAATTAACTCGTGTCTGTAATTGGATCTGGGTTGGGGAAAGTACTTGAGGTTTTGCTGCAGTTCTTTGTGCCCTCTCATGCCCTTTAATGTAACCTTAATATGCTGAATGCTCTTTTCTTAACCCATAACCACATGCTCTTCTTTGTCAACAAGCTCACTGTTGGAATCTCTTGCAATTTATTGCAGTCACAGAGGAACAGTCTCCTTTCCTTTTCTCCCTAGGACTAATTTTTATCTCCTTGTGCATGTTAGAGGCACTTACGATGAAACCTCACAAGGTGGCACCATGCCACCATAACGAGTCATAACTCCATTTAACAGTTTAAATGTCCTCAAATAGGGGATACTCTATAGAATCTGTGATGCCACAAACAAAAATATGAAACTGTGATTAATTACTGATTTTAAAACTGTACATAATTACAGAGAAAGTTTTGTGTTTCTCAACAGCATATCAAAAAAAATGTGTTTTAATAAAGTCCCTGAAAATTGAAATGTACATTAAAAATTAAAGAGGGACTTTCTTGCTGAAACTGTAAACAACTCATATTCTAAAAATTTGAATTGGTTAAGATTATATTCTAAAATAACAGAATATAAAGTAGAGTAGAGTTTTTGTTGTGGATGGGAAATATTACGCTTGTGAGCTCAGAATCCC
Source organism: Molothrus ater (assembly GCF_012460135.2). NCBI lineage: Eukaryota > Metazoa > Chordata > Aves > Passeriformes > Icteridae > Molothrus > Molothrus ater. The sequence continues at coordinate 4,991,481 of NC_050490.2, forward strand.
CAGTAAATCAATTTGGGCTGAAATAACAGCAAGATTAAGAAGAGTTTATAATGTTATTGCCCAGTACACCTTGTCTGGGACAGACAATGGAGTGAAATTTGATGAGGAAGACATTAAAGATAATAAAATTATCATTGTTCATGTCCTTAGGAAGATGAGTGTCTGAGACAGAAGTACAGAACCCATGAACAGATGTTCTCCTCTTTTGTCTGTATAATTTTGCAGTTTTGGGTGTCTTGTAGAGATGTTAGTGACACTGAGTGACTATCACATTCTCTTTGGTGGAGAGAAGGAGGAGACTGTTCTTGGTAGAATTCAAAGAGCATCAGCATTTAAGATAACAGTGCCTTTATTTAACTCTAAGTTCTGCCATCCTTGTCTGTAAGACATTTTCCAATCTGAACTCCAGGTGAAATTCCCCACTGTCTTTTCCTTTTGACTGCCTGATGTTGGCAAGAGCAGTGAGGAGCCCAGCTGTGCCAGCCCTGGGTGCTCTGCAGTTGCAATGTGGAAGAGTCCTTCCCTCTGCTCTTTCCAGTCAGGATCTGCTAAGATATTTTCATGCACAAAGCCCTGAATGCCTTGTGCCATTCTGCAGGTACAGGCTCCATGGCTGTTGGGTGCATGCTCACGAGCCCTGCAGCACAAGGCACCATCTGTACCCTGCTCTCCAGTTCCTGCTCAGGCAGCTTGGGGCCACATGTGCCTGCAAATGTAGGCCAGAGTGGTTTAACTCTGCTGAAGAGGGCTGTGGGCACCAGGCCAGCCTCCTCCTTTTCTAACTGTAACTTTTCTTCACTGAAATCAGTGGCTGTGGCAGCCTGCCAGGAGCAAGGCAACTCGTTGCTGTGGGCTTAATCACAGCTTGGGCCATTCAACAGGGATCAGGCTTGCCCTGTGCTCTGCACACTGACAAGCTCTGGGAATTGGTAGCTGCTGGCTGAAGGGGTGGTAATTGAAGACTTTGGTCTGGTCCCTCATGTAGAACTCTGTTTACTTGGTGGAAATGGTTTACAGTTTAGTCTGGGAAAGTATTCATCTGTCCAGAAGTCAGATCCAGCTTTTTTGTAGGCATCTAATCCCCTTGGTTATGGGTGTTATGGGCTGTTTCTCACATCACTCTGGAGGCAGCACTTCACAGACAGTGAATTCATGTGGATCATTAGTAACCTTTTATTAGCAATCTAATATTCAGGGTTACTTCAATGGCACTTAGAAATAAATTGATATTCACCAGATTTCCCCCCATCCCAGCTGAAAGGAAATGATCTCTTACTTAGACATCTGCTTATAGAATCAGAGGATCACAGAAGATGCTGAGTTGACCTGTCAGGATCATTGAGTCCAGCTCCTGGCCCTGCACAGGACACCCCAAGAGTCACTCCAGGTGCATGAGAGTGTGCTCCAAATGCTTCAGCTTTGTCTGGTTTGGCACTGTGGCCACTGTCATTGTGGACTAGTAGGCCCTGAGAGGAAAAAGAATATTGATATTTTAACCAAAATGGTATTTTGGGTTTCCTGAAAATGATGATGCTTTTTTTTTCTTTATACAGATGAAAAGTTCTGCATACAAAAAGCTGTAGATTCAGAGAGAATTCCCTCTAGAAGAAGTTTGAAACTGAAAGACTGTTACTGTTCTGCCTAAACAAATAGGTTAATTGATGTATATGTTCACAGAAATAAATTCAATTCCTGGAAATTCAGTGAGGCCTTTCATATGTTTAAAATTTTTCATCTCTTGTATGGCCATTTTAATAACTATTGTTCTTCTAATGTTACGACCAAATATGATAAGGAATTATATAAAAATTCCTTATGGTAATTTCGCCCATCCTCATAATGACAGTAGCATTAGAATTTGCATTCACTAATCCCTCTTACTACACGTCTTTAAAATTTGGCTTTCTGCAGAATTTACTTGTAAATATTCCTAGTGAAATGACCTAGTCCCACATGACTAATTCTCAGTAATTTTTTCATTTCCAGTTATCTCCTCTCACTGAAAAAGCAGAGGCAATAATTGGTATCCAGAGACGTTAATGTGTGTTGAGGTATTTTCATTCTGAGGAACTCACCAAGTGAAACAGTGGGTTATTAATGCCACACGCTCTCCCAGATTGGCTTGGAGGAGTTTTTCTCTCACTGTGATAATTCTGTAGTAGGCAGATATCCTTGAGGGCCAGATCTCCACAGGACTCCTACTCACTTCAGTAGGCAGGCTTCAGATCAGGTCCTTAAATAATATTTTGTGTTATTCAAGCATAGAATGCATAAAAAAAAAAAAAGAAAACCTGCAAATAAGAAATTATTCTGTTCCTGAAGAAATACTAATATGCAGGCAGAGATGGAAAACAGATTTACTGCAAGTATTTTTACTGTCTCATTCTCTATTAGACAGTATGTAAAATGGAAGAAAACATTAAAATTTTGTATGACAGATAAGTGAAGAGGAATTGTAATTATCTTTAGTATGTCCCTTTGATTTTGAAGAGCTTATTAAAACATGAATAGCTAATCTGAGAGTACTGAAAAATGCAAAAAAAAACTTGCTTAGCCATTTCATCTGCGTCTGACACATTTTATTTGAAAGTCTGGGCTTTACTACAATAAACAAAGAACATTGGAGTTCTCATAAAGAACACAGGCATTAGAGTTCTCACTCTATTTTTATTTCCTTTAAAATTGTACAGAACTCAGCTATCATTGCCTCTCATTTGCTTCCTTGAAATGAGGACATTCTGTACACAAAGAGGCTGCAGACTTCCCACTAATGCCACTGCCCTTGGCATTATGAGTAAGCATTTCACAGAGTAAGTTCTGGTAAAGCCAGAGAAAATACTTTGAACAGTATCTTCATATTTCTTCCCAAATTCCTTCTGGGAAGAAACCTGATATTTGTTATATCCTTTTGAAAATATCAGTGTGTCCTTTGGAGATTCACTCTTATTCATATCTTCAGCAGAGATGGGGTAGAACACCCACAGTTTCTGCAGTTCCCCTGTTGTAGGGTGGAGAATAACAATGCAGGGAAAATTGAGCCTGATATCTGAGAAGAGCCTAGCAAAAACCTTGACTTAGGAAAATGAAGCTGAGGGGGTTATGCATGCTGATGAAACACAGGAAGCTTGACTCAGTAACTGAATTTGGAACCCTACAAAACCTTCTACCTTTCCTTATCCTATTTATCTAAGATTTAAAACAGGTGGAATTATTTAATTGATGTCTGATCCAATAATCTACAAATGTGATTCTTTGTGGCCTTTAATTCCTTTTATATTTCACTAAAAGGGGGTGAAATGAAGGGTTTGCCAAAGAAAAGAGAGTCAAGGGCATTTCCCTGGACATCTAATGATTTATTCTGCCCCCAGGCACGATCTTCAATCACCTCCACTGCTGATGTAGCCAATTTCTAAATGTTTTATCTTAAAAGGCCATTATAGGGGCAGGAAGAAAAGAAAATCCTGGCAATAATTTTAAATCAAGTTCATAGGTGATTCCATTTTTGTGAATGGGATTTCCTTTCTATTTAAACCCATCCTTCTTTTATATTTTTCTACTAACAGTGACACTGGAGTAGTTGCTGGCTGCCTACATTATCTTTTTATTTCTTTTTGGAACTCATGAAACAATTTATATTCTTTCTTTAATGATTTTTGTTAGCTTACAATAGAAGTTTGGGGGGTTGTTGTCAGCTGTGATTTACAATTGTCTGTGATGCATAGCAGGGACTTATGATCTTTTATCTATGGGCATAATGAGCTGCTAAAAAGAATTTGTTTAAATAAAAAAAAAAAAGTATTCAAATGCTTGTACCACTGAGAATGGAATTTTGGCCTGATGCTTCTTTGAATGCACATGGTCAGTGAAAGCAAATAAAGAGACTGGAAATAGCTACACGTGCTTCTGGAATACTCACATTACTTTGGGATCTGGAGGATAGAAATTCCTCTTCATTGCATTTCTGTCTTTAATCCAGTTGAAATGCCAGAGTGCAGAGTACTAGTAGATTTTTTAATAGAGCTTTTCTGAAGTTCACAAGAAGATACAAGATATTTTTGTCAAAATTTTAGATAGATTATGGAAGATGAGCCCAAACTGCTGTGTTACCCAGTATTTTTTTTTCATGGGTGCATGATTGCAGGTGTTTTTATTCTGAAGGGTTGTATTTTGTCCATCACTGAACTAGAACAAGATGTATAGTTTGTATCCAAAGTCTGCCAAAAAGCACAGGAGAATATCTAGACACTATGAGAAAGAGTATTTTCTTAGTTAAAGAGTTATTCCATTTTAAGTATGATTATTTTGTCTGCTTTAAGATTAGTGTAATTAAGTGTAATAAAGTGTAATTAAGTTTGTCCCCAAAAATGGTCGTTTTGGGGTGTTATTTCTGTTCTTTTACGGAAGCTTGTTTATTCAGCTGTAAACACAAGTGTCTAACAGTACCTTGAGGAGGTCTGAACAGAGAAATAACAACTATCAAACCTTGGTGTAAAATACCAGCAGAAAGCCTTAGTGCTGAGGGTATCCTCAGTCCCAGCAGTACAGCCACAGCAGCACAACCTGTGCAGTACAGGTGCAAACTGTGTACCTGTACAATTAGGTACAATTACCCTGCCAAAACATTGTAGCAGAACTACCAGGCCAGAGCTGCTTCTGCTTCCATGTCAGGCTGCATTGTTCAGTGGATCCCTTAGTTTTATTCTTAACAGATGTTTCTTGTCTCTTGATCCACTTGGTATTAGAGCTCTCCACTAGAACTGCCCATATCCTACCCTTTTTCCTCAGGTAAATTTAGCACTCCTTCAGGAATTGTGTCTCATTTGGGACTGAAGAGTCTGGGTTGACACTCAGTGCACTGACAGTAAATAAGCCATCTTGGTTGTCCTCATTACTCCTTACTTTCATTTCTTCTAACACCCTTCTGTTAGCCCTCTCTCTTTCTACTTTCTTGGCAGAATACAATACTTGAGATACTCCTTTTCTCACCAAAAGCTCTGCTTCTTTGTGTAGAGGTTGCATGCAGGAAATAACTGGGTTATGTCAGTACACAGCAGTCTTGTGACTGGGGAGCTGTTCTGGTAAATGCTTGAGGTTAACTTGGTGAAGGCCTCTGAAGTTTCCAAACAAAAGTGATTGCTAGAGCTGTTAATTGCTTTGAATAGGATCGGTGTCCATTCCCTCACCTTTGTGAAACCTTCCTCAGTACCCCAAAAGACAACAGAATGCAGTGCTGGTGGTATAAACTGACAGTCCTCAGACTGAGCACACATGGACAGTGTTTTCAGACAAGTACAATTGCAAACTTGGCATACGTGATTCTGGTAACATTGGATACAGGAGAGAATTCTCTAGATATGAGGGCATAATTTTCTCCTCACCTTTTCTGAGATAACACTGCTATTCAGTATCTGCCTCAGTGGGGCAGGACTTGGATGAGTTTGGCTCCAGGTTTAAATGGTGTGACTTACTCTTGAAGCTGTATTTCCTCAGTTGTCCATTTGCTTCCTGTCTTTCTACAAAGCCAAAACCAGGAGTTCCAAAACAGAAAACCACAGGAAAAGCTGCTCTGGTAATGTTTGTCTTGAACGGAAACAAATAGCAATAGATATTTCCTGCAAAATAATTTTCATGTGACAAATGTAGCCTGGATTCTAGACCAAATAGTCTGGCTGAATCTCTCTATTTTTAGTTCAGATTATATCTGTTATAGCTTTTTCAATTTTTAAAAATACGTGTCTTTCAGTTAACCATCTGCAGGGTTTTTTAATCCCATTCATCTTTGACAAATACAATTACCTTTACTAGAATATTTGGTTCATTTATTGAAAAGTGATGAATAGACTTGTTATACAGTTAAGAATTCAAGAATTAGAAGGATTTGAAGAAAGCTTATTTGCAAAGAGCTGATGTGACTGTTTGATGTTACTTTAAGCTCACACCTCTAAGTATGTTAAGCAGTTCATGGTCTACACCAAAAGTCCAAAGAATTTAGGCTGGAATTCATTTCATTTAAGTTCAAACACTGCAATAATTTTCTCTCCATCATCTGCTGCTTTCCCATTGACACTAGATGGAAACTGGAGGGAATGGATTTCTCACTCACAATATACCTTCCATCTGTGGATTATATGGAATTTGCCACTGCAGCATTAAGCCTCAGTTAAATATCTAAAGACTGGGGAGAGGAATCAGCTTTCAGTGAGATGGACATTCAAACTAAAGGTAAAATGGTGAGAAATAAGAAGAGCATGTTTGGATAAGAATTAAAACAGTGGGTGCTGGTGGCACTGGGGGTTGTGTGTAAACTGTAGCTGTAAGTACAGAACCATTCACTGAGGCACACACATTGTCTGGGCTTGTTCCTACCTGCAATTCCTGGGAAAAACAACTGGAACAAGACAGTGAAAGTTTCTCAATATTCCCATGACAGCAGTTATCTGATATCAGCACTAAGCTTCAGCTATGAGCTTTCCTCTCATTGAAGAGGTTTCTATTACAGTGTAAATGGAGGGAGGGAAGTGGTCCACAACTACTGTACATGGAAAGAAGGAAGTTTAGGAGCTACTGAAAATATGCAGTTACATGGTTGCAGTTAATACAATGGAAGGGTGTAAGCCAGGCTACAGTGTCCCAGGAAATGAGTTAGAAAGTCAGGAAAAAGGTGAGAAAACTGGCTGGGCCTCTGAAATGTTGTGCTGAAAGTAAACACAACTTAAGACACTAATGGGCTGTATAACTGCTATTTAGCATCACCTAGTATCACCTAGTAAATTCAGGTGATCACAGAATCTTTCTTTTTACTGGACACTTCTGTAAGCTCCCATTGTATGTTTATATTTGGTTCTCCAAAGGAATGAAGTATGACATGGAAGTAAATCCATTTATGTAATAATATGAAGAAAACATCTATATAAATGGAAGTAAGTTACACTGTATGCTGCTGAAATAATAGTGTTTTATTAATTGTGTCATTAGCTTTGGTTATATCTCTTACCCATTAATCATTTAATCTCTATAACAGTACTCAAAATTCTGCTTTTCCTCTTCAGCATACCTGCCAAGCCCTGTAGCAGTTCTTCATGGGATCCACATGGATGCTGACAGGCCAAGGGCTATGTGCATATGGATTGCTCAGCTTCTTGCCACAGTTAAGTAATTCCTGCTTTTCTATTCATAAGGGGTCTAGTTTGACTCTTTCTCTTCTACACAACTACCAACTTGCCTGGATATCTTCACATGTCAGATTACAGATTTCCAGCTAGAAATCAATACTGCCATTCACTGAATTGCATATTGTTGCTTTTTCATAGTGAAGAGTACTTGCTAAAATGCAGTGCAATTACAGCAAAAAAAGAGTAAACTCATGTATTAATGTTGTCATGTAGTCAACTGGTGTTAGATGAGACAGTTAACTGAAGTTAAATAGGATCTTTCCTACTGAATCAGAAAGTGCAGCTAAGCTTCCCTGCTTATCCACAGCTTGTATCTTTTTCCATTTTGAGAGGGGAACACAAATGGTGAATGTGCAAGAGGAATGGAGCACCATCTAGTGCTTAAAGAATAATGCTGGAAAATGAGACATTGCTAGCACTTAAAACAGCCCATGTAATTGTTTGGCTGACTTGCTTGCATAGAAGGAAAGAGTCTGTGAGTACTGTGATGTTCTTCATGGACTGTGTGGTGACTGAGAGGCAGGGGGATGTAGAATGACATGTCAGACTGCATCAGAAACAGTCATTTGAAAAAATACTTTGCCTGTTTATTGGTTAAAGAAAAAGCTTAGGAAAGTTTTTCTCATTCTCCACCTCCAAATAATTTAAATAATACTAGGCCAAAACCATTCAGCCTTCAAAATAATGTGTGATAGAATATGCAAGTACTGTACATAGGCTATAGCAGGGTGACATTACTGACCTTGGCAGTGACAGTCATAGATAACATTTTGCAGGAACCTGCAAAGTGTTTGTTAAAATGGAGTAAAAGTAACAGTTTAGCCCACATCTCAGCATGCAGGTTTGGGCTGACACTGTGTGGGACAGGAATGGAGAGGGGCAGTTGTCTGTAGTTCCATTTCTCTGGAAAGAAAAGACCAATGGATGTTCTGTGTGAGCTCTGAAAAACTCTGCGATTCATCTCTAATGGAATCCCTATTTGTCAGAAGATATCAGACAAGAGACAGTAATTTTTGCTTTCTGTGATGCCCAAAGGATAGGCTGGAAATAAATCCCCATAGACCAATGTCTATAGAGCAGGTATTTGTTTAATGCAGTGCTGGTGGTGAGGAGGATATCTCCACCTAACTCAGCCACCCTTGCCAAATGCTGTGGCATATTTATACAGTCAGTATTTCTTAGTCTTACTGTGTCACTAAAACTTCATCACATACACACAGGAGCTAGTTTATATAGTATGATCTCATGGGTATAAGATTTTGCACTGTGCTTGCTCCTCCCCAGTTTGGGGGTCTTTGATGAATGCTTCCAAGGTCTTCTTCCCATCTGAACTTCTCAACTTTGCCTGCAGAGCATGAGCAGTTATGGTGTTCCTAGGTCTGTCTGGTCTGAACGGGCCTAAATTCTTTGTTTTGTGGCTAATTTGCTTTACATTTGGCAATTTCTCCTTAGTACTGTACTTATCTATCTCTAAAGCTATCCACCTGGTGAGTTTTTTATCAATTTTTTTTTTCTATTCAGCATTAAGCAACTGAGTTAATTTTATACTAACCATTGCATTGTACAGAAAGTTATTTATATCAGGTTATATAGGTGTACAATTTATGATTGAGGTTATACAGGTATAAAAAGCTATAATTCAGGTTATATAGATATATAAAAAGTAATGATTTAGGTTATTTTGATATCAAGTTATATAAATCTATCAGGTTATATTGATATGTTATAACTCTTGTAACTTTGATGTAAGTTATATAGGCATTGTGGAAAGAAGCAGTGTATGCTCTCAGCCACTCTAATTTTGGAGCTATGATCACCCTTTAATCAAAAGCACAGTACAGATATGCTGTTTTATTTATGCATGTTTCCTGCAATTCTGTAAACATGACAGCATGAGCCTGGCACAGACACAAGCTGTATCATCTCTGCCTCCATATTGATGACAGACTTCCTTTTTCTTGGGTATTTACCTTTTTTCAAGAATAACTGTGGACTTACTCAGGAACCATGAATGCCCATATTCATTATAAGATAAAGTCACTACATTTATTACAAGTTAGACCAGTCTCAACTTCTTGAGAGTAAATACATTTCTATTTTTTATGTGGAGTTTTTTGCCTTGTATGCCAAAAGTGCTATAACTAAAATACTAGTTAACTTTTAGGAGAGAAAACCTCAGCAGAATAAAAGGGAATTTCGAGTATTTTCATGTTTGACAAGCTTTGTTGTCCTTTTAGGAGTATAATGACTGTCCCACTGTGTGTAACATTGCCTTGCCTGTTGCATTATGCTTAGGAGTTTTGTGCACACCAAAAGCTTCATTGACCCTGGCCCCTGGCCAGGAGGGAAATCTTGCCTCGTGATATGCTATTTTTGGTTGTTTTCTAGACATTTGTTAGCAACAGAATGTCATCTATGCATCCTGGACATGAAAGGAAAAAGCAGGTAAATGTATTGTTTTCATTTAATTCACAACAACAACTTAGAGATAAGTTGCTGTTATTTGCCAGTCCACATCTGGATCTGTTTGTGAAAAAGTGCATACATGAAATAAGGAACTTATTTCCCAACAAGGGGAACTGTATGCTTACATGAATCAGCTGTGAAATTAGGGGATTCTCCTGCTATGAGAGTAGTAAGGAAGCTAAACAGAAAATTTTAAAAGAGAAGTACTGACAGCAAAAGTTTTGAGGATTTGGGATCCTGTGATTCTTTGATTTGCTGCAGGATGTAATCACTGATAGCCAGCAGGAGTCATGGGTGCTCAGCTCACAGAGAACAAGGCCACACTTCAGTACACTGATGAGATAATGTAACAGATCAGGGATAAGTGCTGGGCACTTCAACTTGTCTAAATGGCTGAGATAAGAAAGCGGCAGCTTCCAAAGGGAATCAGTGTTTCCCCTGTGTAACTCACGCTCTGGCAAATGACACTTGGCAACAAAGAGCATGATGAATACTTTGTATTTGGGGAAGAAGAGACTGAGCACTACATGTGGAAGAAACATTATTGACCTGTATTAAAGCAGGATCAACCCTTCTTACTGTCCACATTTACTAAAAGAATCCCAAAAGAAAAATGTCTAGCCTTAATTTGGAATGTGTAATCTTTCAGTAGATCCCACTTATGTCATGTGAGTTGACTGGGCAGGGAACTTCCACACCTCATTTTCTGTAACAAATTACTCATGTTTTCCTGCCAGCAGTACACTGGCTATCTCCTCACTTGGCACATTTCTGGTCAAGAGGTGACAGCCACAGGGGAGGAATGCTGCAGTTCCTTGTGCCAACATCCAAGTAGAACTCGTGGACAACCATAAAAATACTCAGGTGCTTTATATCCTTTATATGCTTTACCATAGAATGAAAATATTTTCTGATGAGACTGTTACTTTTTAATGAGAAATTCATGAAGGCATTTAGAAATGAGGACAGAGTGAGAAGCTCTGGAGAATTTAGGATTTCTGGATAATGGGAACTTCCAAACTGTCAAAATTCAGCCAGATGCTATTTCATAAATAGCATTGTACTGATAAAAACACCATAGCACATATCAGCTTCAACAACTATTTTGACAGCAAACCTTCCTTGCTGTATTTAAGGGTGAGAATGAAAAGCTGTGTGTCATTAACCATGGAACAGTCTCCTCCCATTTTTGGATGCTTATGCCACATCAGACTGTTTTCTGTATTAGTGCCAGAGCATTAGGCATGTTTAAAGGAAACACGCATATACTGTGCTCCAAACACCCCTGAGAAATGAAGTTCTGTGTACCTCCCTGTGGTAGCCTGATGTCTTCACAGTCGTTTCCTATGTTAGAAGTTCCTTATTATTAACACCAGAAGTTCCCTAGAGCCCAAAGCGTGCTAGGCGTTTCAGGGAAAAAAAAAAAAAAAAAAAGAAAAAAAAAAGAGTTTGGTCTGTAGTCATTCACAAGCCTAATCCCTGTAAAATACAGCTTTTTACCCACTGATGTGCCTTCATTTTCCATATAATTTTCGCACTCCTTTGGCTGCTGCTGCGATGCCGGGCAGGGATAGGATTCAGAATAGGAAACTACAGGAGACTACAAGAGAAGGGTTTTAATCTGATCATAGGCCAAGGTATGATTTGGAAAACCGTATTTGATTCGGTCAGAAAAGTGCCGGAGCACGGGAGCCCGGGACGCGCGGAGCGAGGAGCGCCGTCCCACGTCAGCAGCGGCCGATTTCCTGGGGCAGGGCCGAGCCCGAGCTCGGGGCCGGGAGCGGCGGCGGGGCCGCGCTCAGGAGCCGCGCTCAGGAGCCGCGCTCGGCCGGGGCGGGCGCGGTGCCGGCGCTGCCGGGGCCGGCGGGGCGGGCCCGCACTACAAGTCCCGAGAGGCGGCGGGCGCGGGCCGAGCCTCCCCGCTCCCTGCGCGGCCCCGGGGCTGCGTCCGCGGCGAGCGCGGCGATGCCGGCGGCGGGCTCGGAGGGGGAGGAGGGTCTGGCCGGGGAGCAGCCCGGCCCCGGCACCCCCAAGCTCTGCGGGTACTTGCAGAAGCTGTCGGGCAAGGGGCCCCTGCGCGGCTTCCGCAGCCGCTGGTTCGTGTTCGACCCCCGCCGCTGCTACCTCTACTACTTCAAGGGGCCTCAGGAGCCGCTGCCCCTCGGGCACCTGGACATCGCCTCCGCCTGCTTCAGCTACCACCAGCCCGAGGCCGGCGCGGCCGCTGCGGGGGACGAGCTCACCGCCTTCGAGGTGCACAGCCCCGGCGGGGCCGTCACCGTTCTCAAGGTAGGCCCGGGGCGGGCGGGACCCATCGCCGCTCCTGTCCCGGCCCCATCCCCGGTGCCGCCCGTGCCCTCCGCCCGCGGTACCGCCCCGGCCGGCGGGGCCCCTCCGCCGCGCCCGAGCGGGCTGCTGTAGGAAGGAAGGTGCTGTTTCGCAAACGCCGGGGAGATCCGCAGTACCGGGCTGGCCCCAGCTGTCTGTTAGTTGCGAATTTCTCCTTTACGATTTCGTGTTTACCGTGCTCCTCTGAGAAGGAGGAAATGCTTCTACTGAGCATGGGCTGAGTGCCTTCTCTGGAATTGTCTGGGCAGAAAAAAAATTTCCGAGGAAATCTGACGGGTTGGGGTTTTGGAAGTTTGGAGGGAGTGGTCGGGTTTCAGTTTTGGAGTGTTTATTTTGAAAAGACGATGCGTGGCAGGAGTCTGCGTCTAGGCTGCTTTGGGAGGAAGGAAGAGGAGGGAGAATTGTTTCCTCATAGTAGCAGAGCTGCTTATCGCCTTGTCTGTTCAAGGACTCAGATTTTCTCAGGACAAGAGGTAAATGTTTGGATTATTTAAGATATCTTTCCTCTATTGTCATGCCTAGGAAAAAAAGCCAACAGGGAAACCATTTTGACTAAGTAAAGAAGAAATAAATTATTCTGAGCATCCATTGTTTTTTAATTCTGTTAAGGCAGATATGTGTCCTTCAAAGAGAGTTCTTCTGCATAGAATGTAACTTTTCACGTGAACTGTGTACTTTCTGAGGAACAATCTTAGAACATAATCCATTAAGTGTTAAGCAGTAGAACTTCCTATTGAATACTGGAAAATACCTCTTACATACTTATTCAACAGTGGAGATTTGAGCACTCATGATACCTGCTGGGTCTGTGGAGGATGATTGTGTCAAGCTCTATAGCATTCTGTTTTGATGAGTATAAGTGTCAAAATACCGACTCATTAACTTGATTTACTAGAGAATAAGAAATTTATTTACCTAGGAAACTAATACAATAATAATTTTAATAGTATTTGCTTAGGTAAAAGCAATGTAGTCAGTTGCACATAAAAACTACCTTTGTGTAGTTGTAAAAGATTTTACTACTTTCAGTGAATCTGCCTTTATAGCCCAAGTGTTTGTGTTATGAACATTAAAACCGCAGACTTGGTTTAAGCTTTGCTTTCAATAGTTTGAGGAGTTTTCTTTGTTTTAATTAGCATCTAGTGATTTTACATGGAGATCTTCAGAAAAATTTTGTGTTGAGGGTGCCTTTTGAACAGGAGGGGTTTTGTTGAGAGCCCAGGATTTGTGATAAAGATTGCAGTGTGAAGTGCTGTGTTTGACTGTCAGACAGTACTTTGGCAGCAGCCTCGGATGTCTTCTGCAGTCATGAAGACACAAATCATCCTCAGCACTGCTACACAAATGTAAGACATGGGGGCTTTCTTTTTCATTTTTTCTTTTTTTTTGTATCTTTTGGTCTGTGATGTTGCTACTCTGCCCATATTTTATGTGTTAAGTTTTTTCCGGTGCTCTCTAGGAAAGAACGTGCATAGATTGGAACTTTCTTCATGTTTCCCTTATGAGGATTGAGAAATGGTGCCAGTTAAGAAAGTCAAATTAATTTCTGCAATTAGCAGAAAAAGATAATTTTGTGTTGTGATGCCCTAAAGCAGCCACATGTTTGTACATAAAGATGATGTTATGTTGTACGTGTTTATATAGTAAAGAAGGAGTTAATGAAAATCTTAAGGGATATTGCAGGACCATCTGGCGTTTTGTGGCCATGTCATTCACCAAGGAATAAAACCAAATAAGTTTTTTGATGCTGAAATTAATTTTCTTCAGTCCAGCATGATAGTTCTTTAAGGCCTTTAAAAGCATCCTTCAGCTCACTTAGGTAGAGTTGCAAATTAATTCAAGATGGTAAATGAAAAAACCCAAACAACCCAACCCCTCTCCCTCCCCCTCCAATCCAGCCCCTGTTAAAAGCAAATGTGATTTTCTATCAAGAAAACATTACACACAGAGCACGAGGAATAAAGTCAAGTGAAATGCTGTCTTCAGCCTGTAATTCACATGCTTTGTTTTCCTCAATTTGCTGTTTGTTCAAAATTTCCACATCTTGTGATCTGGCCTTTCCCATTCAGTGTTACAGACTAAGAAGAGCAATAAAAAATAAGCTGCTGGAATTCCAGATTGAGATGATGATACTATTGAGGAATGCATTATTTCTTATCATGCCTCAGTTTCGTGTTAGTGTAATGATTCCATCATCTTGATTGCTCAGCCTTTTGTCAGGTATTGGGAGCTGAGAACTCTATGATGTACTCTAGCTTTGTTGCCCAGATAAGAATTATGGAAAAAATATACTGCAGCCTTTACAGCAAATAAAATATTCATATTTTAGAGGTGTAGAAAACCAGCCTGCTGTTTGTATGATTGTGGTTTTTTCTGTACATTTCCAACAGGTGCAGAAGAAGTTAAGTGTGTGTAAAAATCTTTTCCATTTAAATATATAACAGATACCATCCCTTTAGGTAAAGGAGCACAGAAAATTGTGTATTTTATGAATATGGATAAGTTATGTTTGAGAATATTTTTATGGAAAGGCATGCAAATACTGATCCTGCAAATATGTCCTGTAACACAAAATGCTGCTAATACTATCAAATAAACATTTGGCTGTGTTTGCACAGCAAGGCCTTGCATTAAGGGGGGAAATAATTAACATTATGAATATATAAAAAGGAACAAAGGCAGCATTTCTCATTTATTTTTAAAGAAGGTAGTGAGTGATATGTAGTGATCTGTTTTGCGTGCTTCAGAACCAAAGGAACTCTGGCCAGTGATGCTGGACTGTGTGTCTGGTCACTTCTCTGTGAATAGTGGTGAATTGGGAGTGGAACAGAAATTGCACACAGTTGTGAAAGAAAAAATATTTTCTGGGCTATTGGCCAAGTGTAAGGATTCCAGAGACTGCAGAGATTTCAGGGCCCTGATACTCGAAAGTATTGGACCCCAAACTTGCTGAACTGAGAGTGGCTTAGGAGCGGATGCTGAAATTTGTCAGTGATCTCACAGGATGCAGCAGTGCTCAGTGATGTTGAGCTTGAACAGTTTTGCTGCAGGGCTTGACACAGCAGAGGAGGGAGCTCAGCACTGAGGGTGGTTTGTTGTCTGAGCTGATGCTTCTTGCTCAAAACTTTGCTGCTTAGTGGTTGCAGTGCTTTAATTAAAAGTTGGGCTGCCCTCCAGAAGAAGCCATCTGGCCCCAGATTTGGTGTTTGAGCATAGCAGGAATAGTAAATCTTAAGAAATGCAAACTTTCTGGTGATGTTCCCTTTTTACAGAGTAGCTTGAGGGAGAGAGCTTTGTCTGTGTTCAGAAATGTAGCAAGAATTTTCATGGGATTTCTCAAAATGTGAGGTCTGCTGGTTGCATTTCTTTGGACTCTTCCTTTAAAGTATTTAATGTTGGCATACGTGTTCCACCAGTGTGTCCAGTGGCAGTCCATGGATGGTTTCCTCAAATAATTCTTCTCTGTCATGTTTGGATCAGAAGATGACAATTCTACATCATTCTTAGTGGAAGAATTTAGGGGAATATTTTTAATTAAATTACAGTAATTTTCCATTGCTTAAGTTGAGAATTACATGGTACTGTATGGCTCTTCACTTAAGAGTGTCTTTTACTCCTAGTGTTGCCTGTAAGTTTGCAGCAGTACAATTACAGTGATTCCTTATTTCACACCAGTTCAAGGGCCATTCATGGTAGTGTCTTTCTCACAGAACTGCATCCATTAAAATGTGACTGCATGGCTCTGCAGTAAGAAAGCACCTTAGCAATACCTTAGTAGCTATAAGGACTTTTTGTGTACTTAATTGCTACTCTGCTTAATTAAATGTTTTGGCTCTCATGGTGGGCAGTAGCCAAATACTAGTAAAAGTCATGAGAAATGGGCAAGCATGGCAGTGTTCCTTTCTTTGACAGATAAAGGAAATTTTAAAATATGTTTCAAAACTTGTGCTCTTTGTGATTAGGGGAAGATGAAGACTTAAATATTCTATATGTAGTTCTTGGTTTTATTTTGTTTTGATTTTTTTAAACATCTATTTCAAACAACAGCTTAAAAGATGAATTTTGTTTAAACAAAACTAATTTTAACAGAGATTTTTAGGAGATTCTTTTAGTTGTAAATAACTGAGATGACTGTAATAAAGTCAGCCAAAACTGTTCAAAGGGAGAGGAAGACTCCAGAAGAGGAGGACCATGTATGGGAGGAAAAGAAGGCAAGGTAACAGGCTGGGGGCAGCAGGAGGGCACGGAGTAATTCTTGGGGAAATGAGTTAAAGCAGGGGCGTGAGAAGCCTGTGCTGCTTTGCCTTGGCACTTGGTGCTGGAGGGCGGGCACGGCTGCCCGGCCCTGTGTGTAACAGCCTCCCCTGGGAGCTGAGCGTGCCTCCCTGCAGCTGGGAATTGACACGCAGCAAGGAGCAACTCCAAGAACATTGATTCACTGCTCTCTGAAGGTGATTGGTGAGATGGTAGCGGGGCAAATTGTGAGAGAGGCTCATGAAGTTCAGGAAGTCATGGGCAGGAGCTAATTGTAGGTATAACTTAGACTGACTGCAGTGGGTTGCCTCATTAGCTGTGTTGTGGTAGCAAAGAGAACCACGTAAGCTCTGCATCCTGGGTTAGTGGAAGCTCTTTGAATTCTTGGTGGTTTTTTGCTGGAGCACAGTTAACATTGCTTTACATGGCCTGTCAGCAGGTGTCTCTAAAGGAAGTATAAGCTCTCATATTTACCAGAACTGAAGACTTGCCACTGGCTAAAGCTCCAAAGGAAATACTTCTGTGCTAGGAATAGAAGGGGAGATGTTTACTCCTGGCAAGAAGTGACTGTAGTCTATAGACTTAAAAACCTGCTCCTGTGGTCATTGGAGGTCATTCCCAAACTGCCAGAGGTGGCTGTGGGGATTGGCATTTCCCAGAGTCCAGTTCTTTGACCTGAACTATTCTTTACCCTATGTATTTTTTTATGAGGGAAATTATTTTCTCTGGTTTCCTGTGAGTAAGCAAGAAATAATACATGAAGCTGATTTCCATTTCAGATTAGAAGTATTTTGGTTACATATCTTTCTTACCAACTGACTCTGCAGTGTCCTCATGTGTCACTTGTTTGTTTCACTTCTTGATTTATGATTGTTTATTTGATTTATATATCTTGTATCCTGCCATGTGCATAATGTACTGAACGGAGCTGGAGCAGCAGCTTCAGGAATAACTGAGGTTTTCTGCTTTATCTCCTTGAATGGTCCTTTGGAGCCATTTGCTGTAGGGTGTCATGGATGTTAAAGCTCGTAGGGGTACAAAGAGCCAAAAGGTAAAATAAAAATCCATCTCTCTCATGATTAAACTGAGATTACAAATTGCTGAACCATAGAGAGCACCCTGCGGAAACATCAGTTTTTGTTTGCCATGCTGTTTATGCTTTGTGTTGTCATTAGCTGCTCTTGGGGCCAAAATATAATGGCCAATGAATCGTCAATTTTACTAGACCAGAAGTGTTCTTATGTGAAAAATGTAGACAATTCTGTGCCATTGCTGTGCTTTATGCAGCACTTACTGTATGCCTTTGTATGTAAATGTGTGCTATTTGTTGCTCTCCATTCTTTTGCAGCTGTGCCTTGCACAGGTGTCCTCTTAATTTCTGAGGAACAGAACAAAAAACTGTTTGAAATTAGGTTGTCTTTAAAGAATAAACATAGTCATCTTTTCCACTGATAATGCTGTCATGCACTCTGGGAGGAGGTAGGAGAAAGGCCAGCTAAAAGATAAGCACTCCATGTGCTACCAAGCCAGAGGAGTTAGGGGAGTGTCTCCTCATCAGTGCTATTTTTTTTTTCCTAAACAGTCCATGTTACCAGGTCAGGTGCTTGTCCTAGACTGGCAGCTGGAGAGGTATGTTGAAATAACAATTACTTTTCCATAGAGCACCTGCAGTGTCAGATACCTTCACTTGCCTCTCCTTGGTATTTGTATATTGTCATTTTGAAATCACTTAGAGCTCTGATTCAAGGTATGTTTGAATTCTTCCTCACTTACTGCCCATTCACATTTTTGACTGTAGGCTTGTAGGTTAGGCATTAATGTTGGATTTTGGGGTTTTTTTGTTTTAAATCTGATTTTTCCATAGAAGGTAGTTAGCTCATGGTATCATCAGGAAATACAGTGTGTAGATTTAGTCATTAAGGTAAGAGGCATTGCAATGCATTATTCGTTTGTTGGCTTCTGCTGGTAAAGCAAGTTAAAAGAAAATGGGAATCTTCCTGAATGTGTATGGGATTTTTTCCAATAATATAGATTTGTAGTTATATGTTCAAACAGTGCTTTGTGTGTAAAATATATGATGCTGCTGCGTTTTCTAAAGTCTGAGTGTAAAACTGAAGAAAAGGAATGTGTGAGACTACTTCTAATGAAAAATTCTGGCGTGAAAATCATGGATGTGCATGTGAGCACAGGGTGCACCTGGTGCATTGTGGTTATTCCTTTAAAATCATACTGATTAGGAGTGACGGTACCTTGGTGATCTGCTGCTGATCTGTGTGGGGTTTATTATTGCGCTTGGAATTGCTGTGTTCGCGCACAAGGGCGTGCAGGGGTCTCACCAGCGCTCTGCTCCCGTGTCCTGCAGGCTGCGACTCGGCAGGACACGACCTACTGGCTGCAGGAGCTGCAGCAGAAGAGGTGGGAGTACTGCCACAGCCTGGACAGCCGCACCTCCCCCACACCCAGCGACTTCTCCAAAGGGCTCGTTGCCAAAGACAACCCTGGTACGTTGGGAACTTGAGTGACAGCAGCAGGCACGGCTCTCCTCAGTGTCAGCTCATAGTACGAGGTGTTGCACTGGGGTAGAGAACTGCCTGAAGAAAGCTTTTTCACATCTGTTTATCAAGTAACTCTAGTAAACTTCGCATATGCTACAATATTTAACATAAATGTGATTTTATCTGTGATTTTGTATCCTTTACAAAATCTGTTGATTTCTTGAAATTAAATAAAATTGAGTAGTCTTATGACTAGGTTTCATTAAGCTTAGGTAAGTTGTCTTTTAGTGGTTGCAACATCTTAAAAAGATAGTATGGTAAATATCCTGAGATGTAAACTTCAGTTTTTAGTGGGAACAGGTATATTTTGCATTCTGAATGACCATGCTTTGTTCCTGAAAAGGTATGGTGTGGTGGATCTATCTGACTTTGATAAAAATGCAGTGCCTTCAAAACTGAAAGACAGTCTGCACTGATATTACATAAGTTAAGTTCAGTCTCTGAAATACCTTTAGGCAAGGAAAACGTAATTCTACACTAGTGTCAGACTTATCAAAATGGCTGTGCATTATACAGAGTTACTCTGCATTTTTTACTACATTGCACAGGCACTTGTGAATTGTTTTATTCCTCAGTCCCTACAGAAATGGATTCCTTGCTGATTTCTGTTATCCATAAGTAAGACTGAGTACAATCCAGTTCTGTGCCAAGTTAGGCATTAGTAAGGCTCTCCTGGGTTTAAGCAGTCTTGCAGTCAGGCATATTTCATCAACAGACGTCACATTTGGTTGATGTCACTTTGCTCCCTCTGTAAACCCAGCAGTGTTGAGCTGTTGTTATCACACCTTGTCCCCTCCTGAGTTTCGGGTCCCGTTTTAGTGTTGTCCTCTAACCCATTCTCTCCTTTGAGAGAATGTGCTGCTTGTGGCTGCTTGCTCAACACAGCTGGCCTCACGTGTGTTTGCTGGGGGCTCAGCTGGGCCTTTCAGGCACTGCAGGCAGCTCCTGCTGAGAGCAGAGCCCAGCCCTTGAGCTGGTGCAGGGCTGGCCCTGCCATGTGCTACTGCAGGGTCTGCAGGCAGCAGCAATCAGCCTCTTCTCCATATCAGTTTTTTGGCCAGTGTCGTTTCCAGAAGTGGTTTACTGTAGGGACAGGTGGGTGGCTGGATTAGCCCAAGAGAATTGCTGGGAATGCCAAGTGGGATGGTTTGAGACCCCTTTTTTTGGCAGTAGCCAGTCTGGGTAGCAGCTTGTCAAGCCATGTGCTCCAGAGCACATGCACTGGTGGGCAAAAATCTAAGTGTTGCAAAAGGGAGCAGGCTTTGGCTCTTTCAGCCCTTTGTCTTTCTGCCTTCAGCCTCTTGTTCTCTGCTGCACAGGCTCCCTTTTTTTGTTGTTTTTAACTGACCCTGTGCTGAGTAGGTTGAAGTCATATGTTATCCAGAAAGGAGCACTTTTTTTTTGTTTCTGCAAGATTGATGAGTGAAATATGTTCAGTGTGCAATCAGGTGATTGCACAGCTGGTGGACAGGAGGGAACAAGGCACAGCAACCAAATACAGGAAGGCAGAGTAAAGCAGCAGACAGGCCTGCCCTCTTGGCAGCAGAGTGTTGGATCACATCAACTGTAATGTGTAACTTGGCCCCAGAATCTGTTCTTTTTTGTGCTGCTTCCCTCAGAGCTTGGGTACAATGTGAAACAAGCCTCTGTGACTGCAGCATGTGCAGGTGCTGTTCCCTCACACCTGTTTGCATCACATCCAGTCGTTTCATCTCTGACCTGGTATTTTTCTGTAAGTCATTGGGGGCTTTCTGGATAAGCCAACTGAATCTCTTCATGTGATTTTTTTTTTAATTTAAATTACTATTGTTGTTATATCCAGGACAAGGAATGTCAACATAACATGCATGGGCTGAGTAGGCCCATCCCTTTCAGGAGTAGCCTGCAGTTAAACTGCATGTTGTAGAATTTGGAGCTGCATCTAGAATATCTCATTTTCTAGGACAAATCACAGTGATAACTCTTATCATCAACTGAAGTGTTTAAGTAGGGATTCCTTTTGGGGAAAATGCAAATAGCCAGAATGATTGATGCTTGTTCCTTCTTTTTAATCAAGTACTCCAGGAGTTTCTTCTAGAGTTATGGGATCCTCTAAGGCTCTGGTTTCATGTTGATGACCAAGAAATGTGTCTTGTGGCTTTTTTTTTCTTTTTTTTTTGGAAGAATTAAATGTGCATGCAGTGTTGTACTTTATACCAGAGCATAGAAATTGGTTTATTTTGCTGGTGCTCAAGTACAGATGCTATCATGAATGTTTTAAATGGGGAAGTAGTCTGCCTTCAGTCCAAACCCAGAACTGCTTACTGCAGCCTTGCCTGTCTGTCCTCTCCCCTCCCAGTTCAGAAATCTGGACTGACTGGGGCGTGCATGGAGCTAGATAAAGCTTTGTGGATCAGCCTTGAAAGGTTTTTAAGAACATTCAACATAGTAAAAATACTTCAAAGTATTTATCACAGTGGGATGTGGGAAATTGAATATTAACAATAATTACACTGTAGGATTTGTCGTGGAGGTGCCTTACTACCATGGAAGTCAATTAAATTATTTATTCTTTATACCATGTGGGATTATTATTTTTTCTTGAAATCAGTTAAATGTTAGTGTAGTTTTGATGATTTCAGTTCTTAATTTGCATTAATAAAACATGCAATGCCATGTATTTATAAGATTGTTGTGTTTTGAAATAAGTTCCAAAAAAGATTTTTTTTTTTTTTTTTACTTGGAGGTTGCATGAGCAGCCACTATAATTTAATTTGCTGTGCTTTGTGTGCTGTGCAGTCCATGGCTCTAACAAAGCTCCTGGCTGGTGTGGGCAGGGGATGATGGCCAGTGAGCAACCTCAGGGTGCCACATTCAGACAATTGCCATGTCTGGGAGGGGAAATGCGTTTGTTGGGAATTCAGCTCTTGAACAATTCCTTTACCTGGACCATCCTCTAAAAGGACTTAGCAGAATCAAACAGGTGGAAGATGAAACAAGCTGTAAGTGTGAAGGCAGAATGTTAGTATTCCACCTTGGCTTTGAGTATCCATGAATTTTTTGTCTGTATGTTGTGGGTTGGGTTGGTTTTTTTGCCCTTTGGGATGTTTGGATTTTCTGGTGGGGGGGGAAGGGGGTTGGGTTTGGTTTTCTTTTTAATTATTATTTTGCAGTTAAAACCTACTTATTATCTTTCCTCTTCGTTAGACAGTAAATATAATCCCATGTTTAGTTTTATCTAAGCTATTTTAGCTGAACTGTGCTTAGTTCAAACAGCCACAGTGCAAAAGAACTTGGAATTCCCTTTGGCTGATAAGGCCCTGAAGTATCTGTTTATAAAAATCAAGGCAGTGTAACTTGTACCTCTATTTGAAACATGACATGATACATTTCTGTGTCAGATACCATTTTTCAAGGGTTTGAGACATTCCTAGTGTCAGAGATCTTTAATATTTCATATTCTTTATCACAGAATGTTCTTTCTACTTCTAATCTTTGATACTTGATAAAAGTAACCCCCTGCTGAGTAATTGGAGGGTATGGTTTGCTTAAAGATGGTCTCACTGGTGTCACAATGGTTGGCTTAAGATGGTCTCACATTGCTGGTGCCAAGCAATTGTCAGAGCAAAGGCTGAAAGACTCACCAGTGATAAAAGAGGGTATCGTAATTTCCTAGGGTTTTATTTAAGTCAGAGCCCATCCAATGTGTTACTTTCTAATATAAATGCTGAATCAAGTCTGAGAGTGTTGTCGAAAAGTCTTTAATCCACTTCAGTACTTTATGAATTATATCAAGACTCTGAAAATTGCATTTGGGTTTGTTTAAGTTGCCTTTTCAGAGGGTTTGTAGAAGGCTGTAAACCACTTTATGCTTCTCTCTAATGCTTTTTGCTACTCACAGTATATTCTGTATTCTGGATTTTTTACTCCCTCTTCCTCCTGGAGGGAGAAAGCAGCTCTCCAGACTAATGGAAGCACAGAGGTAGCACAGGCACTGCAGGTTGTGCAGTCTGTGTTTGCCAGGGTGAGGTGTTGGAGCCCTGGTGTGCTGGTTGGGTCAGCCTGGCTCCTCTGGCCCTTGTGAGCTGTGGCTCAGGGCTGGGCCAGCTCCTGGAGCTGCTGGGAGCCCCTGGGGTGTGCAGCACTGTTCTGCAGCTCTGCATGGCCTGACCATGGGGCCCCCACTTGCTCCAGTGCACAGGAGATTTGGCTGGGCTGGGTTGAGGAGGAGCTGCGCTCAGGAATCCTCACTGGTGCAGGAAGTGTCTGATGTCCTGCAGAGCTGTGCCAGCATTCTTGGTTCTGGCAGTGCCCAGCCTGGCCTTGCACAGGACTGCCTCAGGGCTGTGAAGGTCACTGACTTGCAGCTGCAGTGTCACTTTTAGGATGAATAACTTACAGGATGAAGCACACCCTGAAAGCTGGGTCAGTGTTTTTGTGACACTGTTCTAGACTTGGTTCTGATTGCCTATTTTGTCAATCACTCATGAAATAATGCTTTGTAAGCATCACACAGCTCCTGTCTGTTATCAGAAGTATGTGGCTACAGTGAGATCTCACTGAGAAGTTTGTGATTTATAAGATTCATTTGAACTGAATGTTTTATAAAGTTTTTTGTTTTTAGCAATTTAAAGTAAACCCTGAACAATATCATGAGCAGGCTTAGCAGTCTGTGACTTTACATAGCCAATATTCTTTTACTTTTTGAAGGTTATGTTTATTTTTTTCTCTGTCTCTCTTTTTTTCTTTTAATATAGATTTGAGTATCCTAAATCAAAATGCTTCAGCAGAGAGAGCTAGAAATATTCTAGCTGTGGAGACTTCTCCTACAGACCTGGTGGGGGAACAAGCAGCTTCCCAGCCTGCACCAGTCCAAGGAAGTGCCATCAATTTCTCACTTAAACAATGGAGTACTGAGATCAAGTAAGTTGTGAACCTGGGACAAAGAGTTCCCATGAGATTGGTAGTTCCCGACCAAGACTATTTCCTACATCAGTATGTGGTCAGTGGAGCTTCTTAGAATGATGGGTGGTGATGGGGTGGGTTTGTTTGTTGTATCTCTTCAAGTAAACAGATTCTTTACTCTATTTACCGTTTGAAGGTTTAAGGGAGCATTATTGTGTAGCTATCACCGATAGCTGAAAAGTCTTGTACAGCATTTCCAGTGGTGGCTTTGCTCTCTGAACCCCAGTGGCTGTTGAGGCTGAGTTGTATTCTCAGCCACTGCTGCTTTTTCTTGGAGCAGTCAATTCCCAGCATTGTATTAGTCGTAGTACTCAGTGCATAGGAACTATTTTTGGTGATGACAATCAAACCAATATAAATCCTTGGTTTTTGTTTTCTTCTTAAAAGAAATGAACACATTTGAAGTGGGTGTAGTTCAAATTCCTGAGCAAAAATGTGGCAGACCCCTTCTCTACAGCATCAAAACCCCTCACTCACAATGAATTTACTCCCTACTATTAATTGCTTTTAGGAAAGCAGTCCCATTGGTTTTCAGCTCTCCTGTTGGGTTTCTTTCTAAAGAATTTTGTGGTTTGCTTTGCCCACGTAGATGGATTTTCTGCTTTTGCTTAAAGCATGCTAATGCAGAGCAGCTCACAAAGCAGAGCTGTAGCTTTGGTTAAAAAAGCTACAGCATGTAAAGCATGTCCTTCTTGAGCTGGGAGGAAAATGTTCATTTTCATCAGCAGTGCAAAGTTAAGCAGATCCCTTGAAAGCTTTCTGGTTTAGTGCAGAGATCTGAGAGGTTACCAGATGGTGCTGGTTTTGGCTGTGGGTTATTTTGGTTTTTTTTCCTAGTGTTGTGGTTGGTTGTTTTCCTCCCTTCTCCAGCAGTTCTGTACCATTTGGGACAGGGAAGATCTGGCAGCCTTTGGAATATGTGTGCTCTATTTGGAGAAGAGGTATAGAGATGCCAGGGAGCACTTCCTGAGACACTCACTGATATTGGGTGTCCAATCTATCATTGCCCAGTTTGATCTATGTAATTTGTGTGGAATGTCTGAACAAAGAAATTGGGCTTCTTGCCCCCAACAGGAATTATGATTCTTTCTGGAAGAAAATGAAATCTGTAGCGTGAATGAGTCTTTGCCAAGCTTGTAAATTGATTGCTGAAATAGTTTTATTAATAACCATTAGGATTATTTTTAAATTGTAAATATTTATCAATTTATCAGATTATAAAAGTTGTGCACTACTTAGTTTAGTGATTGGCTTAGAGTTCATGTTGATAAGATGTTAAATCTCTTGTGAAGCTGAAAGACTGGCTTGGATTATCAAATGATATTGAAAGTGTAACGTGGGTTGTTTTCTGCTTAAGTTTTGAAGAGAGGATGTGGATGATTGAGTGAAAGCATCTTAGTGAGCTTGCACAGACTCTGTGGAAAAATGCTGAGATACTAAATATATTTCCAATTCTATGCCAAAAATATTAAACTGGTTTATATGGCTTGATTTGGAATGTTCTTATGTAGTTGAACAAAGGCTTTGCAATACTGAGCTGTGTTAATACTCATGGATGTAAGAGTGGACATTTCCTGAGTGCATGATGGTCGTGGGGGAGCTGGGTCAGGTAATCTCATCCTGCTGGGAAATGTATTGTTCTTCTGTAGAATTACCTGGCTGGAATTCAGAGGCTGCCCCTGAAATGTTCTTGCAGATAGTTGGCCATGTTCCACCGTAGAAAAGAAAAACTGCAAAGGAGTCTTGTCATCAGCAGTTCAGCTGCAGCAGGTCTCTGGGATGATCCCAAGTTTTCCCTTAATCCCCAGTATGGAGCTATAATGTACATGTGTTTTGACTGCATGCTGTTCAGTTTAATGCTTGGCAGTTACCCTAAAATTCTAAACTACAGCTGATCAATACAGAGATGGTGCTTGTAAATCCTAACTTTGTTTTGTACTTGCCCCCTGCAAAAACAAAGATAAAACAGGGGGATGCAAAAGACCATGGCATTAAAGTAAAATAATTCTTCTGTTCTTGGAATTTAGCTATTGATTGCAAATGCTATTTGGTAGTGTATGTTTTGTTTTCTTTGAGCTTTTATTTGGTATTGATTTTGTCCGTGTTTGTAGCTTATTTTTAGTTTGCACTGTTTGAACTGTTAAAAGCCCCTTATAAAAATAATACAAAATGGAGAAATGTTTGTCACATTTTCCTGCTGCCTTTTTCACAGAAATTCCATGTCCTCCTTAAGAAAAGGAAGTAACGAAAATCGCAGGAGTATATTTTATACCACTGAGGAGTGGGAATTGCTGGATCCAACCCCAAAAGACTTGGAGGACTCAATGGCTCTGGAAGAAAAAAGGAAGCACGTGGCAGAAGGAAGTAAAGGTAGAAGTGAGGAAGGAAGGGGGTCATATGCCTTACCTTGTCTAGCATGGAGAACCTTGTTATGTCTGTCTCTAGGAGATAAGTAGAAGCTTATCTTTTTCTTCACAAACCACATCCAGAGCTCTGTAAAGTATTTTTTAAAAAATCGATTTCTTAGAATGTGTTTGGGGTCCTCTGCCATTCAAATACAAGAGAATGTAGACAAAGCCTTGTTATCCAGTGGTTTGGGTTTCCTGAGCATGCTACTGGTTCATTTTGTCACATGACTTGCAAAGTAACAAGGCAAAGGGAAATGCTGATGTCTGTAATTGCTCACTTGAGTGTCACCCACTGAAGCAGAGTTGCCTTTAGACTCTGTGTATGTACCTGTTACCTTGGCTTGCTTCTGAAATGGGGCAGAAGTAGGGATGGACATGAGGCAGCAGCTCATCTGTGTATTGTAACTGGTTCTCAGATTTGACCAGTGTCTGGAATAACCTTGTCAAGATATTTTTACATCTCTTTAAGAGCACCTTAGGTGACATCCAAGTGATTTAATCTGTTAGAAAATATCCTGTATGTGGAGGTGAAACCTTACATTGAATCCTCTTACAGGAGCAGTAGGCTGTGATATCAGAGATGGTTTTGCTCTGATTATTTGAAGCAAAGTTTACTTAGCCATAGTTACAGATACCTTTTATTTTCTGTAATGAATTGTAAAATTCTCTTCATGTCTTATATGAAAAGTGGTCATTTATGAGCCAAGTCTTTTATCTTGGAGGGGAGAATATTTTTGAGCTTTTTTTTTTCTACCACCAAAGGAAGCAACTTGGAAAATGAGGCATGTTTAACACTATTGTGTTGAGTGGTTTGAAAGCTGCTTAAAGTCTGATGTTAATGAGTATATTTTTTAAGGAAATCTGAATGCTTTGAAATGCCTTTTTACTAAGTGAACCGAACTAGAAGAAATTGTTTTATGCAGGATTGACTACAGCTTTTCCATTTGATTTTGGCCGCATTCCACACAAAGCAAGACGCCCCTTGAAAGATATGATTGGATCAAGCAAAAACCGCAGCAGCAGCGACTCCTCCCCAACAGAGTGGTGCTCTGGCAATGGGAACAGACTGGTCTCTGAACTGCAACTGAAGTATCAAAGCCAGCAGGAAGAGTTGGAGAAGCTGAAGAAAGATCTTTTGAGCCAAAAGGTAATTAAACCTTCAGGCAAAGTGCACAAAAGCAAATGGGTCTGGCAGGTGATTGTGAGTTTAACCTTTCTGGCCATCTTACTGTGTTAAGACCTGGTTGGTTGTTATAAAATGATGGTTCTAAACAAACTTTTGTGTGCAAAAAGTCTTGAAACAAGAAGGACCATCTTTTATATCTGTTGAAGATAAGATCCCTGAATAAAACTTCCTTTGCACACTGTTCATTGAATTGGTTTATCTATCTTCCTTGTTCTCTGAAGTTAATTTGTTTGGTGTCTGCCAGGATCCTGGCTGATAGTCATAGCTTCTTTTTCCATATGTACATAAAATATCTTGGGAACTTCTTTCAGATTCTCTTTGTTTGTCTTTTGATTCTTTCAGTGCTAGTGCAGTGGGTGGGAAATAGACCTGGCTTCTTTCTCTCCTCAGGAGGGGTTTTGTAAGATAGGCCTAACCATAATGTGTATATATAGACTGCACTCACATGGTGGTCATGCTTGTGTGTCCTCAGAACTCCAATTTATTCAATACCTTGCTTTTATCTAAAAGAACTTCTACTCATTTTAAGAAGAAAAATATTTTAGATCTTACGTGGAGCTGCTGCTTCTGCTATTTGTATTTTCCTATGTGTGAGGTGATCAAAGGGAAACCAAAGAAGGAGTCTGAGCCTCATATTTATGCTCATTTTAGGCATTATCTTTCCTAGGAGTACAGTTGAGCTTCTGAGCTGCTGCTGTGGGAAATCTCACCGGTCTAGTGCAACACTGCATTCACAGCTGCTTCTGTTTTAATAAGAAGAAAAACGGTGTCTTAGGTGGTCATTTCTGTGGCAAGATTTTCTAAACAGCCTTTCACAGACTTCCTTTTTGACAAAGCAGCATTTGTTTTTTACCTCCTTTTATTTCTCCACATCCGTTAGAGAAGAGAGCTCTTAGTTACCTTTGCTTTTTCCATTCTGTAACGATTTCCTGTTAACTTTTTGGGCTTGAGCCTCTTCCTGTTCACCCTACTACAGGATGCCTTTCTTGCAAGCAAGGCTTTTTTCAGCTTCCAAGTAACTGGACAGCTGGGCCTCAGCTGTCCACTTCTTTTCCTTAACCTGTTGTAGCCATTTCAGGCAGGATCCTTAGCTCAGTGAAGGACACTGAAGCCATCTATGTAGGCCAGTCATTGTAAGGTGTTAGCCTGCTAGAAATCAGGTTGTAAAGTGTTTCCTTTTCTCTTTAAAACACCAGCATGAGGTCTTAACTGCAGAAACTTTATTTTGCTTGACCTTAGATTTCTAAGCTAAAAAATTTAGAAACTTAAAATTTCATCAGGTTTTTTTGCTGTTGTTTTGTAATTCTCAGGAACTTGTTCGACTTCTGCAGCAAACAGTCCGATCTTCCCAGTATGATAAATACTTTGCAAGCCGCCTTTGTGAGGGGGTTCCCAAAGATACATTAGAGCTGTTGCACCAAAAAGATGACCAGATTTTGGGCCTCAATAATCAACTTGAAAAGTTAAATCTGGAAAAAGATAGTCTCCAGCAGGAAGTCAAGAATTTGAAGTGTAAAGTTGGAGAACTCAATGAACGGCTGGGAATGTTGATGGAAACTATTCAAGCTAAAGATGAAGTCATCATGAAACTCTCTCGTCAACTCAGCGAATGTGAGGACAGCACATCCTCTCAAAGTGGAGCAATAAATTCCCCCACAGCCACCTGTACTAATAAAGAGCTACAGGAACTGGACAGACTAAAAGTAAGAGCACTGTCTCTGTCTTGATGCATAGGGAAATTTCTTCTGTCTGTAAAAGTACTTTTTAGTCTGCTGTACTGTTTGAGATCACTGCAGCAGTTCCCTAGGACACTCATCAATGGAGGCTTTCTCAGCTTGGAACCTCCACTTGGAGCTGTTATGTGACAATCTAACCAGAACTTCCTTCCTTTGGACCATCTCTAGTGCAGGGCTATACTTTCAGTAAATTAATCATTGGTGTGGAGCAGAAGAAATGTAAGAAATAATGAAAGGAGCAGGAAGGATTAAGGGTAAGAGGAAAATACAAGCATGAAAAATACAAACAAAAAGAAAGCTTGCTTTGGTTTTTTTAATTTTAAATATAACCCTAACCCTAACTGACTGAGGCTTCGGCGTGAGCTAGGTTGCCAGCTAGTGGGCAACAAAGAGCATGTGGAAAAGCGAAGGGAAGCTCTGAGGAGCCAAAAAAAGAGGAAGGAGTATAAGAACCTGTTTTACTAAAGCTGCTACAGCTCCTACTAATGCTTTATTTTTATTCTGTAACATACCTCTCTGAATGTGTCACAAGTTCGTAATGGAGTTACTGAAGTTGTCCACTTTGCTCCAAAAAGGCTTTCTTGCCTTTGCGTAAATATGTATTTCAAATTGATTAATGTTCCAATAAATAAGTTGCTTAAAATATGCTTAAACATACATAATTTTCTTATATGTGAGCCTGGTAAGTTTTATTAACTGAAGTTGAAACTAGAAGTCAGTGGTCTTGGCAGAAAGCAGTCAGAGCTCGTGGATGCTGGGGAGTGTGAGAGTCTGTGGCTGCTGGGAGGTACCAGCCTCATCCCACAGGCTCAGCTTTCAGAGGTAATGTTTGTAGCCAGGATCTGAGTGGATTAGGCAGGGGTCATTTATCTTTCAAGGATTTATCTTTCTAGGAGGTAGACATGACACTTGTACTGTTAATGAGGGCTGGTGAGGGTGGTGAAAACCCAAGGGACGTTCATCCCCCTTTTTTAGTGCTGCTGTGGCCTCTGGGATGGGCTCACCTGCATGTGCCTGTTCTCCCTGCCTGTGCCCTGACAGCAGCCAGCTGCCTTCTGCAGGCAGTGGAGCACTGCGAGGGGTGCAGGTGAGGCACAGCACCACCCTGTGCTCATATTTGGCATGCGCGCTTCATTTACATGAAGTCCAAAAATAATACTTGATTTGTGCCTGATATTTTTAATTAAAATCCTATTAGTAGCTGCTGTTTCTATGCTCTAAGGTGATCTTTATCTGTCGGGCATAATCTACTTCGTTTTTTTTTTTATCAACAGGACAATCTTCAGGGTTATAAGACCCAGAATAAATTTTTAAATAAGGAGATTTTAGAACTTTCTACTCTACGAAGAAATGCAGAAGCAAGAGAGAGAGAATGGCAGGCAAAGGTCAGCATGTTCTCACTTGGTGTCTAAAGCAATTTCCATACTTTAGCCATAAATCTACCCAGGAAATGGAGCCATTTAAATGTATTAAATATGATAGCTTAAAAAAAAAGCCCTCTCAGTCCTTACAGACCAATCTTTCTGAATGGGTTCTTGAAAGAAGTAATTGTTTTTAAAATTGTGTGACCCAGTGGAACATTTTGATAACTTATGAACAAAGGCATGTACATGTCTGAAAACATTGTTTCCTCAGAATTAAGGCTGTAATGATTTTTTTAAAGGTCAGTGACAGGATGTGTAAGGATTTGATATTTTGATATTTCGTATTTGTCACTATCAAGCTTTCTCCTGAGCACAAAGGATGACTATGGTATGGTGAATGGCATTTCTGCCTGGATCAATTTGAGTGTAGAGATGTTGCAGGTAAATAATAAAGATTTCCAGTGCTTGGGGCTAGGGAAAATGCACTCATCTGTAACTAAGGTTAGATACCTGTAGCTGGTTCAGTAGGCTTTGCTTTTAGTTGTTTGGAAGCCATGCACTCGGTGGCCAGCCTTAAATGCTGTATTTTTGGCACAGAGGTGTGTGCTTACAATTCTTACATGCTATTACCTAACTCATATGCCACTTGAGTTCTACTTGTTCAAACATGCACAGCCTAAAGCTGCTAAAATGCAACCATTTTGTTCTTTTAAAGTATTTCATACAATGCAGTGATAATTAAGGTTTGCTCAGAATTTCCATATGCAAAAATATGTGTGGTGGAAAACATCTGGTCTACTATGCTGCCTTATGTTACAAAAATGGGAAAGTTAAGGTGGCTGTTCTTGACTTAGATGTTTCTAAGCAGCATAAACCAAGAGAATAGCACTGAACCGGGTTTTAAAAGAAGTGTAGTACGAAGTGTCTGAAGATTTGTATCATGTATTATTTTCTGCAGTATACCAGCTTAGAAGCCAAACTCTGCCAGATTGAAAGTAAATACTTGATCTTGCTTCAAGAAATGAAAACTCCTGTTTGTTCTGAGGATCAAAGTCCTGCTCGTGAGGTTATCACACAGTTACTGGAAGATGCCTTGA
Organism: Molothrus ater; assembly: GCF_012460135.2. Lineage (NCBI taxonomy): Eukaryota > Metazoa > Chordata > Aves > Passeriformes > Icteridae > Molothrus > Molothrus ater. The sequence goes on from NC_050490.2 coordinate 5,023,012, forward strand.
AAGCAGAACCTAATGAACAACCAGAACAAGCATTTTTCAAACCCCACCTGGTCAGGTAGTTTGGTCCTGTTAAATTAAATGTATGTGTGTCTTGGCCAGTGGGCTCTATTATAAGACTGGAAAACAGACAGTGAGAACGTGTTTGCAGGTTTGGGTTATTTATTGTGTTTCCCTTCATTAATGATGGAATGGTCTTGAAATCCTTTTAGCTGTGTGAAAACATTGTCTTGGGGAAGATCTGGTGCAGGTCAAGATGCAGATTGAGGTCTGGGTGGTCTAATCTGGAAGATGGGGCCACAAGGCCTGGTGGCACCAGCCAGGCGAGGGACACGGGGGGACACAGCGAGGACTCAGGAGGAGGAGGAGGAAGAGGAGGGCTGTGAAGACTTGGACTGGAGGGGTTAAAGCCCCAGGATTCCTTTGCTGAGGGCGCTTGGTGGCACTGTGGCACAGCCCAGGCTGTGTCTGTGTGCCTTGAATAAAGTGTTCCATGGAGCCTGGGACTCTGCTGAGGGGTGGAAGCTGTGAGGAACCCTGGCCTGGCTGTGAGTGTGGGGTGTGCAGGAGCTGAGCGGGGACTGTTGGGGGGCTTTGGCAGTGACAGTCTCTGCCAGGGAGTCAGAAATGGTCCCACTGGGAACTTTCACTGGCACATTTATTCATTAATTGAGATGCAATGTCAACCTTAGACAAAGGTATTGCCCTACAGCTGCTGAAGGTGAGCTGCTGAGGAGATGGGTACATTCCAACTCAACCATGTTGTTAAATAAATTGCTTAATTTGTGTAGTAATATATACAGGAGCATGGGCACCAAGTCTTTTGTATATGGAATTGTACAAGTAATTGTTAAATAAAGAATATACTTCAGAAAAATGTTTAATAAGAAGAACTTGAGAGTTATGGAGAGTGGCTTTGAAGTAACTTTATGGTGAGAACTTGAGAGCTTCTGGGCTACCGAACATATGTTTAAAACCTTTTAACCTTTTTTCTTCCTCTCCCTTACAGTGAATATGATATATATGGTTTTCAGACTATCCCAGAGGATGATGATGAGGAGAAACTAGTAGCAAAATCACGAGCTTTGGACTTGAGATCACTTTCACTCAGTGAAAATCGAGAGATCTCCACAGGAGTGAAATGGGAGAACTATCTTGCAAGCACAATGAATAGAGAGATGATGCGCTGTGTGGAACTGAAGAACCTTATTCGGTGTGGAATTCCACATGAGCATCGGTCCAAGATGTGGAAATGGTGTGTCAATCTCCATGTTAAAAAGTTCAAGGACAGTGCAGTACCTGGCTACTTCCAAATCTTGCTTCAAAAAGCTCTGGAAAAACCAAATCCTGCCTCTAAACAGATTGAGTTGGATCTCTTGAGGACTTTGCCAAACAACAAACATTACTCCTCCCCCACGTCTGAAGGGATCCAGAAGCTGCGAAATGTGCTGCTGGCATTTTCCTGGAGAAATCCTGATATAGGATATTGCCAAGGGCTCAACAGGTAAGATTTTGCTTATCTTGGTTAATAACTATGCAGTGAAACACTTAAGGAGCCTTTCAAATCCCATGTATAGCAACATGGTTTTGAACAACAGTTTGCCTTATGGATTATATGCCCATAATTTAAAATAAACAAATAACTATCACATTTTTTAAACCAATGAAAAAAGCAGTTGACCTGAATAACAAATTTTGTAAAATCAACTTGGCATCAAAACTGGAACTGGAATTAGCTCTTAAGAAATGAACTACTCAAATGTTGTTTTACATTGACTTCATGTCAGTTGTAGGGGATTGTGCTGCTTTTTTGTATGAGAATTTGTTTTTTCTTCTTTTAAAGCAAGCAGAAAAAAATGCTTGAAAGTTTTTTTCATATTGTTAAGACACCACATTCAGCATTTTCCACTGATGTCTTAAATCAGAATTGTAGAATTTAAAGGGGATTCCTGTGTTACAATGCTAAGAAAAATTCTGATTCGTTGCAGTTGCCTTTGCCAGAAAAGCTTTGTTACTTGGAGATCTGTAGTAAACGAAGGTGCTACTTGAAGCAGGTGTGTTGGTCCAACACCCTGTCTCATCCCCATGATGTAATACTATAGATGTCCACTTGTGCTCTATTTTATGTACTAGCACAGGCTTTTGAACTTAGAGCAGCTTTGTCTTTTGAAAGAGCACTGAAGAAGTAGTAGAACAGAAGCAGTGAGTCACGTAGTAGAGGTGGTGAGGCGGTGGTGGTAGCAGTAGTAGTAATGTGGAAACCTCCACCTAACACCCTTAGGATAAATATCTCCTTTCTAAACTAGACTCTGTGTTTAGAGAGCTCTTAAAATTGGCAACACCAACACTTCAAGAAATTCTTAGACCAAGTTTTTGCCTTTTCCTGTTTTCTTATTTAGCTGAATACAAATACTTGATGTGGCTGAGAAGACATGGCTTTGCCCCATCTTAAACTACATCGAGTTTTGCTGTTCAGTGCTCTGCTGTTAATACATTTATCTCTGCTGAACAGAAAAAAATACTGTAATGGTTCTTACTATAGTTTTTATCTTTAATAACTTTCTCCTCCAAATAAACCCTATTTTCAGGTTGGTAGCAATTGCACTTCTGTACTTGGAACAGGAAGATGCTTTTTGGTGTCTAGTAACAATAGTGGAAGTCTTCATGCCTCGTGATTATTATACTAAGACACTGCTGGGATCCCAGGTATGTGCTCTGCTGGGATAAGGTCTGGTCCTGCTGTAAACTGCAGCCAGTCAACAGCTTTCCTCTGCAGCTATCTGATAGGCCTCTTTGGAAGGGGATGGAGTGGAGTTGACTGGGGTGGTTTGGCCAAACACAAGGACCCTTGTTGGACAAGGACTCTAACAGGGAGATAGTTGTTCAGTGTCCTGCTTGGAGTCCTTTAGCCCCCTTCTCATCGATAGCTTCACAACCCTGAGCTGTATTATTGTTCCTTTCCTCACATTTGGGGGAATGCTGGCGCAGGGCTCTGAGGGAGGGCGGGGTGAGAATGCATTTGCAATGCTGTGGGCAGTAGCCACTGTAGCTTTCCTGCTTCCAGGTGGTGCTCTGGTCCAGGCTTCCTTCTCCAGCCAAGTATTTGCCCAGCATTCTCTCTGCTCCTGTGCTCCTGCACCAGTTGCAGCACTGGTGACCAGTACTAGAAACACCCCACATGTGTTGGAGGAGCCTTGTGAGACTGGGGCTGGATTGAGAAGCAGACAAGGGCAATCTGCAGTGGGGTAGCTGTCTGTGCTTTGGGTGGATCTAGCTTGGAAGTGTGAGACAGACAATCCTGGCCTTCCTGGTTACCTCTGGTAAAACTTGTACTTACAGGTTGGTAACAGCCTTGTTCTGAATGATGTGCTGTAAAATTGGAACAATAACACTCTTATTTGTCATCTCTTTAGGTTGATCAGCGAGTGTTTAAGGATTTATTGAGTGAGAAGCTTCCACGACTACATGCTCATTTTGAACAATATAAAGTTGATTATACTCTCATCACTTTCAACTGGTTTCTTGTGGTTTTTGTGGACAGCGTGGTTAGTGACATCCTTTTCAAGATCTGGGACTCCTTCCTCTATGAGGGACCAAAGGTGAACTTACTGGGCTGAGTTTGTTCATTTGTTACCTGATAACAAAGTACTGTGCTGTTACTGAGTGTGGGGCTAAAAGAAGGTTGCTTTGCAAAACTCCTGTTAGTTAAAATGACATCTAGGAAAAAAACAAGAGAGGAACTATGCATAACCATTCAAAAGATTTTCCAGCTTTTGGAAATAGGGGCTGGGGCAGGGAAGGGAGATAGAGAGAGATGTGACTGAAGAGCTTAAGTGCAGCCTGTGCATGAGGAACTCTTGTTGGGGGTTTATAAAGATGGTCATGAGACTCAGTGTATTCTGTACTTACCAAGTACCAATTATTATATGTATTCTTATCAGGTAATATTCCGATTTGCCCTGGCACTGTTCAAGTACAAAGAAGAGGAAATCTTAAAGCTGCAAGATTCAATGTCTATTTTCAAGTACCTTCGCTATTTCACACGCACCATCCTTGATGCCAGGTGGGTGACTCACACTGGGGTGGCACTGAGGGACTTGTAGTGGTCCATGGAGATGTTGGAGATGTCTGTCTTGTGGCTTTGGTGATGTTTTCATCTGGATCCTGATTCTTATTTAAAGCAACTAGAAATGCAACCAGCTGCTAGGATTTGTCATGAGCACTTTTATCTAGCAGAGACAAATCAGAAGTGATGTAGGCCTGAATAGTAATTTTTCCTTGTGAAGGAAATTACCTTGTTTAGGTGTTGTATCATGGTAGCAACAGGTCAGAATTCCAACCACAGATGAAGTTTCCCTCTACACTGCAGATGTAACTTGTTACTAAAATGTTGTATGATAAATAAAAATGCATCCTGCTCAAGCATTAAAGATGTGAGCTCTGTCCCCCACAGCTTAAATCTCTTATATATGGTTAATGGACAGGCTCTTGCCACATAGTTCCAGCTGGTTTTAAGATATACTTGGAAGCAGAGAATAAATACAAATTAGATACTTTTCTTGTCTTCAGTCCTTGCATAGGACTTACAGTTTGTAAATTAGGGTCTAGTGTTTTTAGATTTCTGGTTTCGAGACTGTACAGCAGCAGGTTAATCTTAAAAAGAAAAGTCATATTGGGATTGGTTTATTGTCTGAAAATGTTTTGCACATCTTTTGAAGCTCACTAATTTTCAATTTAGAGAAAAACTGTATATTGAAATCTGAGATTTTTTTTTTAATGTGATGAATTCTACATAAATTGCAGCTTACACTTTGACTCCTGCTGCAAGAGTGCTATTATTTTTACTTCTTGTGTTTCAGTTTTGACTGGAGAGAAATTAAAGCTGACTAAGCTTGATAAGCTTGTGCTTGAAAGGGATTGCTGGGATTGATGCAGAGAGAAAAAAATTAATTTTTTTTGTTCTTACCTAATCCAAACAAAATTCTGATACTTATTCAGAGTTGAAGTTTTGGCTTTCCATTCCTTTTCCACTTGTGGGAATGATGTCTTGATTCTTCTGTCTAAACTTTCTGGTGCTGAAATAATCTATTTTAAAGATTTCTGAAATTGCTGAGTTTGGTGTTAACAAAATGAACTAATTAGGGATCACTGAGGGATGGGGAGTTCAAGTGAGGACAGAAGGACAGAATTCAGTACATCAAAGATATTTGCAATACAAATATGCTCTGTGCTGATCTGTAAGTCTGCCTTTTGGGGTTTTAAGAGTGGAAGCAGTGCAGTGCCACCTAGGGAATACGGATTTGCCTGCTAGGACTGACAAGACAGAATTCAAACTGCCTGTTTTCTTATTCTGCCATGTTTGTACAAGTCATCAACATTTGAGAGTACAGAAGCACGTAGAATGAGGCCTTTCTTGATATGGACAAAAAATGATCCTGTTGTAGAGGAAAAATTCAGAAATATTTATTTATATAGAATTCATGGATGTTCTGAATGGTTAAAACCATTCTGCACAGAGTTTCTAAGTTCAAACTCTGTAGTAAGAGAAAGGTCTCTACAGACACGTGCATAATTATATTCTTGTTACAGGATGTCATGGCTGGTTTTTCTACAGAGCCATGGCATGTTGTGCACAGGTAGAGAAGCTGCTGGAATATCTTCTGTGTAAAAATAGCATGAAATCAATACCTGGTCACTCAAAAACACAAACCTACCATTAAATAAACTGTCCAAAGAAGTTTTCTTAATAGTTATTTCTGATAATTCAAACAGAATAAATTAAATACTCCAGTTCCCCTTTTTTCCTTAGTAAACAAAGATGGTTTTGGGTGTAGATCAGCAATAATGATGTAGTTAGATGCAGTCTCTTTGGACTGATTAGACTGACCAGTTGCTGGGTTTGCTGGCACTGCAGATGATATGATGCAGTGTGACTCTGGGAAGGGGGCTGGATCCTCTGTGGTGCTTTGCATTGTGCCCTGACAAGTTTGACTTGATACTGATCCAGAGATCTCTGTGCTCCAGCCAGCAGAACCCGCAGAGCGTTGGAAACTTTGGCTTGTCCATGTTCTGTATTATCCTTGTCCGTGTGTGTGTTGTCCCTGGCTTATCTGGTCTCTTGATTGTTAGGTTATCTTGGTTAACTGGAGAGCTGAGTGGTTTGGGATTGAAGGAGCTGCTGTGGGCTCTATGGAGGAAATGATCCAATCTGTACGGGGAGCTGGATGTACCGAGTATCCAAGTGTAGCCAGGGAAGCTCTGATGACCCGAGCTTGTGTCTTCTACTCAGCATTTCAAGGCCGGGATCTTTGTAGCAGAGTTTATATGTGGCTCGGAGAACTCCTGAGTGTTTGATTACACTTTATCACTTGAAATAACCTTAAGGCTGAATGCTTTATAGAAATTTCTTGAAATATTGATAACATCTGAGACCTATCAAGTGTGAAAGAGACTGGAGATATGTCACATATGATAAAAGTTGATATGGATGAAGTTGAAAAGCCCACCAAATATGAATGACTGTCTTCTACTATTGTGTAATCTTGCAGGAAACTGACTGCTATTGCTTTTGGAGACCTGAACCCTTTTCCCTTACGCCAGATCAGGAACCGCAGGGCCTATCACCTGGACAAAGTGCGCCTGGAGCTGACAGAGCTGGAAGCCATCCGGGAGGACTTCCTGCGTGAGCGAGAGACCTGTGTAGAAAAAAGAGACCTTATTAGTGATGATGAGGAGGATAGCTGAAACTGCTTAATATAAACTGTTCTTTGGGATCATGACCAAAGTGAGTTAACCTCCAAAACACTTTATTCATCCTGTGAAACAGAATGTAAACTCGTTGCTTTTGGAAATATGCGGGACAGATTTCCAAATCCCAGCACTTTCAGAAATACCACTTAGTATGGAGGCCAAACACTTCTGTTTACATTTATGTTCCTGGAATCATTTGTAGAGCACTTAATATCTGTCTCAGTTTAGTCAATCAGCTGAATTGACAGTTGTTTTCCCACAGTGCACCATTAATGCCTGGATGTGAAACAATGAGAAAAGTCCATGCTCTGTTACATTCATTGTCATTCTGAGTTTAGGGTTTTTTTTATGTAATCATGTTTTTCATAGTGCAGGCTCAATGTGAGAGGACATCCATATTTCTTGGATTCAGGTTGGCTCCATCTAGCCTTTCTTGAGGTAGCTAACCAGGAAACCATGGGATGAAGATTGCTTTGTCTTTTCCTGAAGTGTCATGCAATGGATCACCAAACAGAACCCTTGAATATATGTACTCTAAAGTAAAGGTAAAATAAGTACCTATTTCTGTCACTGCCTGTCGAGTGTGTACTGAAACAGTGGTAGCAAACATCTTTTCTACTTTTCAGAGCAGCTGTGTTGATAAAGATTCTCATTAATGGAAAGGGGTTTATAGATCAAACTCTCTTTAATCAATTTTATTTGTATTCACAGTTTTGATTTCAGTGGTTTAAAAAGGCCACAACCAAACTCCAGATATTATGGAAGAATGGAGCTTGTCACAGGAGTACCATGCTTTAGGAGCTAATTTTTTGCATATCTGTTGAAGGGTTGTTTTGTTACAGCTTCTTGTTTCTGTGAGGGTTTTTTTGTTGGGTTTTTTTTCCCTTTTCTTTTAATGCTTCTTTCTCTTTAAGACCTAAGGTGAAGTCCTTCTCTTTAAGAAGAAACACAGCATTCTTTCTGCATGATTGTAGAGCTATTGTACAATAGTGGTAGTGACTGGGTTCATAAAATATTTATCAATCAGTCAAAAGAAACCAAAGGTCACGACATGCACACGGGAACTGAAGATCCTTTTTCAACAGAAAAATGCAATATTCTCCTAATGTACTCAGCTTTACTGTGTGTTGGATGCACTTCCTGCAAGACAGCTCTAAGGAGCAACCCCTGGGCTGTTGAGCTATAGTGTTTCTGCTGTGGAAGGGTTACTTGGGACCATTTTCTCTCCTTTGGTGACTAGCAGTATTCATAAGTGGTTCTCGGGAGAAGGAGGGTTTCTTTCTTGCTAGATATTCTCTGGACTTTTGCAATGTTTTGTCTTGAACTGATGGATTTTCAGAATGTTGTATTGACTACAGTGTGTTATGATAAATCTAGGATTCAAATACTAGGCAGCAAATCACCAAGCTCTGGGGAAGTGGTTAATTAGCAAAAAAGAAAACTAATCATTGGGAAGAGTGAAGTGCATCAAGCTTGTATTTTATGTGTTTTGGTTTGGTTTTCTAGAAGTAGTAGTACTTTATTTGGTATAATCATGTAACTCTTTTAGTCAACTTAAGTGGGGGCAGAGAGAAATCCTGCTTCTGTTTCACAGCACTTTTAAAAAATTATTTTAGATAATGTAGTTGTAGCCTTCTCCAAGTAAGCATATTGTAAGTTAGTTTATATGGAAGGGAACTATTTAATCAGAGGTGAAGTTGTAACTTAGAGGACTACTTTTGATATAAAATTTATGCTTCCTGCATGACACATAATTTTTACCTAGCCAGCAAATCCTTGCCAATAAGGAATGGATGATGTGATCATCTTGATTTGTATGTTACTAGTCTTCTGAAATGTCTCCTATGTTGTCTGTGGTAGGCAGTAGCTAGGGATTTTTTTCTAATTTCCTAGTTACTTTTGGTTGTGTACTGGAGGGCAGGGTTTTGATATTATTGCATGTACTGTATTCTTTTTCTACTTACAATCAGTATTTGAATACAAAAATGGGACCAGGTTTTCTAATTTTCTAGTTATGCTGTCTTATGCTGTCTTGGTTTTGAAAGAGCTGGTCTCTAAATCAATATGTAATGCAGGCTTTTTGTTTGTATGTTTGTTTTAATGATGTTGTCAAGTGCGATATGAATTTTTTTTAAGGTGAAGATCTTCCTTTCAGTGACCACAAGTGAAATATTAAGGTGAAGAATTTAGATACTTGTACTTATCCTATTCCTACAATCCATTTTTCTTTGGCTTTGAGTCTTCACTATGAACTAGCTCTATAACTTCAGGAGATGTTTTCAGACTGATTCCATTGAAGAGTTTGGGTTGTGAAGATAAAGCTAAGTTTGAGGCAATGGTTCGGGAAGTTCTTTAGCTGACAAAACACGACCTGCAATATTCCAGGACCATTTCTGTTAGAGTTGTGCTGATGGTTCAGTTTGTGTGCTCATGTGTTGCTGTGTTTCATTCCTTTAAGTTGTTTCCAATTATACTGTAAAGCTAAGTAGCTCTGTTTCTTCTGCCATGGTGTGAGTGTTACCCATGAATGTTAGGAATCCTGTGGAAGTTGTGTTGTCTCTGGGTGTTCTGTCAGCTTGCAGATAAGAAACGAATCAATGATGTTATGCTCAAGTTCCCAGCAAGCTGTTGGCTTCATTTTGTTAAGCCTTGTTACTGATTTAGTGATGAGCTAAAAGGTCAAAACATTGCAGAGGCTTCTCACCTCTGGCCACTAGAAGTCTCTGCGGAACAAAAATAAGATCTATAGCAGGAGCTAAGATCAGGGGAGCTTGCCTTGCTTGCTCTTGCAAATGTCATTGTGTGACTTGGTTTTCTAGTGGTGCTTAAACCTGGTTACCTTGGAGAGTAGTAACTCATTAGGCACATGCAGGATACACAGGCAGTGTTTAAACCTGATGAAACCAGGCCAAAATACCGTGCCTCAGTGGCCTGCCAAAGCTGAACTGCACGGAGCCCAAGAGCTTGTGCTTGTGTGTGAACTTCTGAGGTGGTGCATGAGGTTTACCATTCATGCCAGCCAGACAGTGAGCATGTGATCTGTTCATGCACATAAGAACTGCCAAAAAAATATTTTAACTTCAAGGCCTTGCACATAATGTGCAAAGAGTTCCTCATGTGTGGTTCCCAGAATATGTGATGTAACCCAAACCACTAAGTTGTGTTGTCCAGAATATTCCTTCATCTCTATTCATGTGTGCATGGCTTCCTGGTGAATCTTTTCATTAGTTTTTAAAAGGGTCTATCATCTTCTGTTAAATAGGCAAAAATTGGTGCACTACAACTCTAAATATTAGAACTGCACAGTATTTCAGCTTGACCTATACATGTTTACAGGTAGTGTTATCATTCAGTATTATCCCATTGTTTGGTGGTCTTCTTTTTACCAGCTATGTAATCAATAAAAAGGATTTTTCTGTTGCCCTTTTGGTGTCTTCTGTGAGAGAGTCTCCCCTTCCCTTCAATGTTTGTAAAGATGGTAAGGTCTTTCAGCAGAAAGGGAAAGATTTCTTTTCTTAGTTATAAAACATCAGAAATGAATGAATGGTCTTAAATTTGACAGAGTTGGATGTTCAGACACATAACTGAGAAATGGCAAATTGATTAATTTAATAAAATTGTATAGCTGTTTAAGTGACTGTTCCCTTAAGTGCCATGTTAAACATCAGCAATATGCGGTACAAGAAATTTGAATCACAAATATAAGTGATGTTATCTTCATGAAGATTGATGTAAAGAAAAAATAAATTGTTTATTACTTTATAGATTGCTCTGGTTCTTCTTCTTTTTTTCCCATAACAGATGGAAATATCTGCAGGTGTCGTCAGAATAAACCAGTGGTAGAGCTTGCATTTTTGTCTGATAATGAGGTGTGAGAGGATCTCTATAAAGGAACATCCACATAAATTTGGCTTTGAAGCATGAAGATGTGAACCATAGACATGTTGCATGCAGGTGACTCTGACTGGGTAGACTTGTCATTGGTGTCCTTCATTTCTTGGGAGAAGAGGTGGGGGGGAGACAGAATTTGCATGAGTGTTCACAGGAATTTTCTGAATTGACACACTTTCTGGGAAACATATTTGTATAATATCTCCTGGCACCCCAAAAGCTTTTTTAGGAGGCTTGGTACTGAGGTTCTGACACAGTCTTTTGTAGTCAAATAAATAATTTCAGCTGTTTTGAAAATTTAACCAACTATTCCATTAATTTGGAAATCAAGTCTCAATATCTGTCTTTCAGATACGAATTTTGCACTTTGGAATTGCTTGAGTCCCTTAAAGAGGGAATACCTCAGCTACTTCATGTTACTTAATAGCTAAGTGTAAAGTGTAAGGGAGGAAGGAACATGACTATAATTGCATATCCAAGCCTGTCTTTGGTATCAGAGTGCACAGTTCTTGTCCTCTGGCTCTGCTACAGAATGGCAAGCTGTTCTAGGAGTACATATTGGCACAGCTGGAAATCTGTTCAAAGGGGTTGCAAAACAGGATAGAGATCAGCAATTGAGGCAGAGCACAACTATGGCCTAAGGACCTTGTGTCCTTTATACTGAAAATTTTAAGTCAGAGAAATAAACAGAAAATTCTGGGAAGAGAGTGCATGGGGAGCAATGCCCTCACATGGATACTTGGCATGTTTAGCTTGAGTAGGTTGTATTGGCCTAAGCAGCTGCTGGGGCCTGCAAAGAACAGCTGAGACTCCCATTTGCTCCTAGATTTGAAGCTTCTGCTCTCAGTGGGATTGCAGTAAGGATGTGAGTGTGGCTGATGTATGTTAAAAACCTGGTTCCTAAAAAATGCATAACTTAGTATAAAGACAGCTGGCCTGCTCTGAACCTGAGACCAAATACCCGCAGAGTCTCACTGCTCTGGCTGCCTTAAGGAGACAGAGAACACTCTGAATCTGCTGGTGTTACAAGGTATCAGGTGTTCCTTCTCTGGGATTTTCAGAAGTGCTAAACATAGCTTCCTTATCTGCAGCTCCTTGACCTCAACAGAAAGCAGAACCCATGTAGTGCTGAAGCTTTAAGAATTCCCACACATGAAGTATGTTCCCTCAGATAATGCAAAGGAAGGGTGTGCTCTGCTTTGGAAACTTCCCCCCTGGATAACAAGGTAAAAGGTTCAATCAGAAGTTAGCAGAGTAGTATTTTCACTGTAATTATTAGCTGTAAAAGCCACATTTGTCTACACTTCAAGTATGTCCACCTGTAGTGCCAGCTTTTCAGACCATGAGATAGAAAGCAAAACTCAGGACTATATACTAAATGTGATTTTAAAAACCACTGTTATTAAAAATATATCTCTCCAGTAATTATAACATTCAATATTAGAATATGCCTGGTAAATTAAGATGACTTTGGCCAACTAAGATTCCCCCTGGTCTCAAGCATCTGCATTCTGCCTTTCTCTCTCAAATGCAATGTCCCTTTGGTATGTACCAGCTAGGTTGTGCAGTGAGTTGCCCCTAAGATGTCAGGTTTGAGCTGATGAATGGAATCATTGATGTCTTCAGGCACTGTGATTGGTGATTGAACTGTGGAATATTGCTATTTGCCAGTTTCAAAAAGTGCAGGTGGTGTTCTTCTGGTTTTTAATCCTGGAAATCCCCCTTTGGAACGTGTTTGGAACCCATAAGGTATGGGTTTCCTACTTTGTCACTTCTAAAGGGGGCTGGCAAATGTGTGGCTGCAGTGTTTGCTGGTGCTCTCTACTTGAAACACTGCTCAGGTTTGAGTTCTCTTTCTTTCCCTGTATGCACATAAAGGCTTTTACCTTCATCCAAAGATGTTACAAAGAAGTCTTGAGTTAGTGCAGGAAAGTGCAACATCCTACTGAGGCAGAACTTGCATTTGGGCTTACAAACCCTATGGACATGGCAGCAGGGGTGGGATTCAATCTACCTTCGCTGCCCTTGGAAACCTTTATTCAAAGTGAGGTTATTCTTGGTCTAGGGAGAGCTTGTTGCAATTTGAAAAGCAGTTACAGGCTCTCAGGGTGTTTTGTTCCCTTCCTTGCAGCTAGGAGCAAACAAAAGTGGTGGCCTTCCTCATGTGCCCTTTTGCTCTGAGAATTTTGTAGTATGATTGCTGTAACTTCCACGTGATCATATCCTGTTGTAGAACTAAAGATGAGAAATTAATTATCTTTATTTCACTTTGAGACAGTTCTGAATGCTTCCACTGCCCTTTGAAACATTTACTATTGCTCCCATTTCCTGTTCTCCACCCTGTGTAGTACCAGATGCAGCCACTTTCCTTTTGGAGTTGGAAGAGCTGGGTGGAACTCGTGGGCTGTGAACACCACTCCCAGGGCAGGCGATCAGGGGCACAGTTCAGGCCTCTTGACTTGGGACAAGCCAAGTTTCTTTTTAACTGTGATAATGAAAACCACTGCCTTTAGGTACTTGCCTAGAATAAATCACTCTTAAATTTAGCTATCTTCACACCATACTGCAAAGGAAAACATCCTACTTATTTATGTATGATAGTTTGACATTACCATTGTGTTACCTTAATCACATAGAGGATTGGAAGAGAAGGCAACCTAGTACTTGTAATTTATTTTGAACGTGTGAACAATCCCAGTTTTTTTTTTTTATTAGCAAATGATGGATATTAACTTGCCCGAGGAAATGTAGAAGACCTAAGAGTGTTTACTGCGATAACTGTGTGTCAAATAAAGCCGAAGAAAATCTAGTTTTACAGGTTTTGGGGATGTGTTTATGATAGGAGAGTTCACAGATGAAGGGTGTCATTGTTGGAAGGCAGCACTAGCGCTACGGCAGCTTGGGAAGCAGGCTGGCAGAGGTTTGTTACAGTAGTGCAGAGATCTGGGAGCCTGTGCTGTTCTTTGTCACAGTGGTCTCTTGAAACAACGAGCAATTTCACTGGGTAATGGTGAGTTTCAGACCATGCAGTAACCAAATCTAGGCTTGTGTTTCGGCTTGTAGAGAATACAGAAAGAAGGCTTATACAACTTAAGTGCCTCTCCATTGGATTTGCCTCCTCAGCCTTATTTTCTTAGTACTGCTTTCACATATCCTGTGTGTACTAAAGCAAGGAAATGGGATTCTACATCTGAGATGTTCCCCAGTCAGCCTGGGTGAGCTGTGTTGGACTGGAAGGCTTTGGACCGGCCCAGCTTGAGGTATCTGCATCCCATCAGGGGCGGTGCAGGTCTGGCACAGTCGGGGTGGTGCTGGGTGCCCCGCAGGCTGCATCGGCCCACACTGCCATCCAGACAGCATTGCTGCGGCCGGAGCGCCTGTCCCGCTGCCCTGCAGCCAGCCCGGCCCCGCCCGCCCTCTCCTCACGGGGCTGCTCTGGGCGGAGCGCGGAGCCGAGCCCGTCCCTCAGGGCCCGCGGCGGGCAGGGCCCTGCGGCTCCTCCGCCCGGCACGGCCAGACCGGCCCGACCCTGTGCGCTCAGGGAGCCCGGCGGACGCGGTAAGTGGGCGCTGTCCCCTCAGCTGGCGGCGTCTCCGCAGGTTCCCTTCTCCGTCTTCATCTGGGTCTGTCCCTTACGCTGAGCCGCCCTCACGGCGCTCCCGCTCCGTCTCCCGCCTATGAGGGGTCGCGGCTGTGCAGCCCCTCTGGCCGGGCAGCTCCGGGGCCGGCGGCGGGTCCGTCCCGCGGGGCTGGGGGGTGCGGACCCTCGGCCTCAGGGTGTCTGCGCTGGCTCTGTGTGTGCCCGCAGCCGCCAGCCGGGGGCAAAGGCAGCTCCCGGCAGCATCCCCGCCGCGAGCAGCTGTCCCCGAGCAGGTCCCACAGGGGCCAGGCAATGCCGCCGTGCCACAAGTGCCCCTGTTGGTGTTTGTAGCCCCTCGGTCTGGCGCGGGTCCTGTCCGAGGCCATCGGGGACATTTAGCCAATGCTGTGCTCAACTTCCATCGTTTATCCGCAAGTTTCTTCCTGCCTTTTCCCTCAAGCAGCTTCACTTGGGTTTCTTTACACCTGTTCCTCTGGCCAGTGAGCCGGGGGTCCTGGAGCAGCACAGCTCGGTGGAGGGGACTGGTTTGGCTGGCCTGCGTGCGTGTAGAGAACAGTCCAGAAGGAAGATGTGAGTTAAGAGAGTGAAAATGTGTGGCAATTGCTCCTGCTTTGACTGATCAGTCGCCAGATGCAAAAGGACCAAAGTCACAGTGCTCACCTGCTTAATGCGTGAGGTAAAAGCTCATCTCTGACCCTTTTTTGAAACATCAGCTGGTTTCAGACTTTCCTGTGCCTTTTAATTGTGCAAGAAACACAGATCGCCGAGGGAGGTTTCCCTTGACTTTGGGGCAGTGCTGTGAATGATGTGCAGCAGTAATCCTTGAAGGCGCCTCAGGGACGGGGACAGGGCTCTGCCCGTGCCAAGCCAGCGTGCCTGGCCTTGCGGGCTTCCCCTGCGCCCCGAGTGTCCATCCAGGCTGTGCTCCCACCCAGCTCATCGCTCAGGCACGCCGGGCTTTGGGATCCCTGCACTTGGCCGGGAGCTGGGCAGCTGGAATCAGCTGCAGAGCCAATGTGGTTTGTGCGTGTGCTTGAAGTGGAGGCTTGGAAATAGTCTTGGGTCGTTCGCCACACATGTAATTACTGCAGGGTAAATTTGGGAGCAGTGATTCCATACCACTGGGATTGAATGCTCAGATGGTCGGTGTGTTTTGTGTTTTTTATGGACACACAGTAGTAATAGTTGCCTTAATTTCCTGGCAGAAGAATTTTTAGGCTACTTTTGTTTTCTGACAGGAAAGTTTCAGTGAAAATAAGGGTTTGCTGAAACTGATAGAACTTTTAACTGTGCTACGCTTATTTGGAAGTAGAAGGTAAAACCCACTTGGGTTGTTTGGGTTTTTTTTTGCCTTTGGAATTGCTTAGTCTTTTGTGGGATAAAAGAGAAAGAAAGATGAAAAAAGGAATGAAAGTGAAAGAAGAAAATACTTTAATGCTTATAAAAATCTCTTTACTTTTAGCATAAAATGACAAAACTAGAAGACAATATAACTTTAATTTGTTTAATGGGTTTGGTTTCTTGGTTTTATTTTGGTGGGGGTTTTTTTCTTCTTTTCTCTTTGGTTTTTTTTTGCCTTCATTTTCCAGATCATTAATCATTAATTTAAAACAGTCCAGTTTCGATTCTAATTTGGTTTTGGTCATTTTTCAGTATTATAAAAGAGTTCATATGGGAGGTTTTTATGTTGGTCTGTTCTAATGGGTTTGGGATTTTGGTTTAGTGTAACTAATGTTTTGTAATATAAAAGCATACCAGGGGAATGCTCCTCAGTTTGGCAAAGGGTTTAATGATTCAGCTCATGTCAGGTGTACTTGAGAAAGTCAGATTATTCAGCTGTTACCTCAGTCACTTGAAACTGGTTTCCTTAGGACAGAGGAAACCCTAAGGGAAAAAAATGCAAGGCTATTGGCAACTGAAGTGCTCCAGCAGTTTTGTTCTCACCTCTGATTTTGGTATTCTGCTCTTGTTTACTGGTGGGTGGACATTTAATGTGGGCTTGACGTGTATAAACCAGTCACTGATTGTCACATAATTTGGTAATGATGGGCTAATAACTTAACCTGTGCAGGGAAAACTTCATTAGAGAAGAGAAATAGAACTTACTTTCTTCTGCTCCTGTTGAGAGGAACTATGAGGAATCCCAGAGCAAAGAGACAAGGAGAGGAGAGGAGAGATGGGCCCAGTGTGGGATGGTTGGAGAATGGATGTGGCATGTTCTGTGAAATGACACAGGAGCTCCTCTCCTCTGCTGAGGTTGCCTTGGAGCAATTAGGCTCTGGTCTGATTCAGAACTCACTGAAGCAGGTACCTTCATCACCCTGGGTTTAATGAATTCTGGTGCAGCTCTTAAGCGATGGGAATGGCTCTGACTCACTGGATTGTGGTATTGTTTGGGCACATGCCCCTGAAGTGTTAGCATAAGGTGTGTAGCAGGAAAAAAAAGCTGGCTGTTGCTTTTTCCTCAGATGTGAACAACTTTTTTGTCTGAGTCCAAGATGAATGTCTGTCCATCTCTAATTCGGCCTGCCTTCACTGGCCACCATAAGAAAAAGCACCATCTGACTAGGAAAAAAAAAATAATTCCTGCTCTCATTCCTGCTTTGATGTACTTGTGCTCTGTATTTGTAAATGGTGTCCAACAAAAACCTTATGGTGTAAGAAATCTTTGAAAGTGAAATCACCTTAGTTTCCCAAGGTGAGAGAAGGATAACATTCATGCTTGTGAATGGCACTTCTATTTCAGATGAATTTTGAGTGTGTGAGGATTATCTTTCGTTGGCTTACCCTCTTGTGCTGTGCTAATGACAGTTGCTTTGGATCATCAAGTGTGTGATCTATTTTGGGCATTTGCTTAGTGTGACTGTTGGGTGAAAGCCAGGGAGGGATATCTGTGGAAGGCAGGATAGGATAACATGAAGTGATAGACATGGGAAACACCAGCACATCAGAGGGACCATTGGGGGTCTGAACATTGTGCAACAGTTCTGTCTTCAGCCTTCAAAAACAAGACTCTGGGCTTGAAAGGGTTCTTTGTGGGAGATTTAACTCTAGTGCTTTGATCTCTGCAGAAATGGGTGTAAGAGATCAGCAGAAGGGATGAGAATTTCCTGGTTATTTTTGCATGGATTCTACTCACCCGCGGAATCAGCTGTGTTCTTTGGAGGATGCTGAGAAATGAGTGAACTTGTCAATGAAACATTAAGTGATTGTGTTCACAGAGGCAGTTTGGGTGGGTTCCCCACTCTCAAAGCAATCTTATTAACTTGCTCTTCTGAATGGCAATGAAATCCTTCTTAAAACAATGACTTTTTAGGTGTATTTGGTTTTATGTTGTTTATAACCATGTACCTTAAATTCTGATGAAGGGAGTAGTCAGCTTGAGGAAGTTACAATCTTTGGGCAAGTCTCAGCAGCGTCTCTTTTTACCTGGGCATTTTCCTGTACTTGCGTGTGCTCAGAATGTAATTTTGCAATTCAGGGTGAGCAAAAGCTTTGGGTTTTCAGCAAGGCTTGGCTTTGTCCTTTGCTTGTTTTTTTGAACTCTGTAAAGGCTGAATGCAGCCAACACTTAAGAAAATTCTTCTTTGAACAATAGCAAGCAATATTACATAAACTTAGTTAAGGATCAAATAGCTCAGAAATGTCCTCATTCTTGTAAATATGACTGAAGCATTTATTGACTGTAGTGTCAAGATCTGAGCAATAGTGGTTGGTGATCTTTCAGTGAGATGATGAAAGGTTACTTGAAGAATATATCAGGTATCAAGTATTTTTCACTTTGCATAAATCACTTTGTAATTTGCTTACAAAGTGAAATTTGAGTTGCTTATTTTCATTGAAAAGTAAAATAGACATTTTCGTCCCTAGCATGAACATGGCTTTGGGAAGGAAATTATTGAGCAACAGAGTTAACAGAACAGTTCACCTGGCTTCACCTTGAAAAACGATGAAAATATCAACAAAGCCAGGGTAGACAGTGGAAAAATAATATCATACATTGCAGTGCATCATGCTCACCAATGCAAGTGTTGGTTTCTACAATGTATTTTATTAGTGTGGTGGTTACCCTGGGCTTCAGTGTCACAACCCGTGTGGTTTCTCTTGTTTGCCTTGGGTAGCCCAAAAATAGAGATCATTGCTAAAACACTGTTACACAGCAGGGCAAGGGAGGTGCATTTGTCTCCATTAAAGAGCTTTGAAACTGGGTTTGAGCAGGTGTTTTAATAGAAATGCAGCAGCCTCAGAGCCCTCGAGCTATCCCACGTGCAGTGCAGACCTCCAGCAGTGCTGTTCTGGAGAGCATGTGAGGAGTACCTTGCATCTCCCTCTCCTCCACAGAGGCTCCTGCAGGTGTGTCATGAGATGATCACTTGTGACATATGGCAGGAATGGCTGTGTTTGGGCCAGACATGTCACACATGCCTGTCACCCCAGCCTGCCTGTCACCCCAGAGCTGTGCAGATACCTTCAGAGGGCACAGGTTGCAGTTCTGATGTATAACTGAAATACTCCTCATCATCTGTGGCTGTAAGGATTGATGCAGTGGCCCTTTTGCTTGACATAGAGCAATCAAAGAATTTTGCTCCTAATGTGTAGGTTTTGCTAACATCAGCTAAAAAATATATTTATGTAGAAGTGCTAGGAGACTTTCTGTTCCTTTGAAGTAATAGAAGGAGCATATTTGGAAAGGAATTGAAACTCAACATGCCACCCATGTATTAGAAGCCAGTGGTTTGTAAAAAGGGCTGGGGCAAACAAAGCAACCAATCTTTTTATCTGAGGTGAGTGAATGACGACAGCTTGGCTGTGTATTGAGGAATTGTTAGATTTTTACAATGTATTTTCTGCTCACAATACCCACTTTTTTATGAGAAAAATCTTCAATTTGTGTGCCTTTCAGTTTGTCAGGAATACTGCAATTTCTCTTTGATACTTAGTCCTGTTTTATAGGTCTGCTGAATCTTCTTGCAACACTGAATTGAACTTATTTCTAAAGGATCAAAATGGAGCTTTTTTTGCTTGTGAAATATGCTTCACAATATGCACCAGTCAGTTGCCAATGACTGCAATTTAAAAATCTGCAGCAGCTGTATAGAGATAAGGAACTTAGAAGTCCCCAGTGCATCTGAAGGAAGCAGCATCTGGGATTCATAAAGCAAACAAAGCCCATTACATTGACAAGATATGCTGTTGAGTGTAGAGGTGTGTGAGAATAACTATATGTCTCAATGCAATTAGATTTGATTGTGCTACTAGAAGCCTTACAGCTATTTTACATGTTCTGACTAAACAGTGGATATTTGGGCCATTGGGCACAGTGCCAGTGTTCATCTCCACAGGAAACAGCAAATAGTTCATGACCTGACTGGCCAATTACTCTGTTCAAATCTATTCTGTTTCCATAACTACATTGCTGTGGAGGTGTATCCCAAGGAATTATGTGAGTTCTCATCTGCTCCTCTTCCAGAAGCAGCCCAGCAAAATGCACAGATGTGAAGCTTGTCACAGAGATGATCAGTTTAAAGGATTGTGTTCAGGACACAAACTGCACAATTACACAGAGTAACACCTGTAGCAGATGCTGCTGTTCTCTCATTTGAAACATCTGCTGTGCGTGATGGAAGATGTGCTGAAAGCTCTGGAGAGGGAATTGGCACTTTGTTTCCAGCAGCATTTCAAATGTCTGTGTGCTGTCCTGCCTGTGTGCTTCAGGAGCACTGCCTGACCTGAGAAAAAGGAAGCTCTGCCTCCTGGTCTCCCTGGCTGAGGATCTGGCTGAGGGACTCTGTAATGCTGGTTTTTGTGCTCTCTCTCTTTGGTGTAGTGTGGAGGCTTTATTGTCCAGAACTTTGTCAAATTACTAATTCATTTTTCTTTCATCATGTTTGTGTTTCTTGGTATGTTCTGTGCTTCCACTTAGTTGTGTTCTTGGGTACATCAGTGGTGGCCAAGAATCTCCTTCACTGAAAGGTACTCATCTCTTTCCAGATTGGAGCCCTCACTATTTGGCTGAGACTGCTGAATTAGTTATTTTGATTGATCACTGGTAACTTTGGTCATGAATGAGCTGCAATGGATTCAAAGTGCCTATACCACAAATGTATGTTAGTGAGACTCAGCCTCTTGCAAGATGTAATGAATGTCATTCTTCATTAATATTCTAGTTGCATCATCCTTGAGTATCAATGAAAGACCAAGTATGGCTTTCTTCAAGCAACAGAAGGTGGAGGACATTTATGAAATTGGGGAAGAGCTGGGAAGGTAAGGTCATACTGATGACACCACATGATTCTAAAAGCTCACACGTGAGGATGTTTGCTTCTTCCTTCTGCCTGTGATAGCCTAGATCAGTTACAATGTACTACAATACCAACACACACCTTAACAAAGACTGCACTTTGGATAGGAATTTTTTGTAGCTTTTTTGGGTTTTTTCTTTAGATTAAATGTGCTAACTGTTTTTTCTGTTTCTTTTCTTGCAACTAGGACAACAAAAGGTATGTTTACATTGTCTTTTGTAGATAGGTGTCACCTGTGTCCGTGCTTTAGACTTGAGTTCACATGCCTGTTCTCAGAGCCAACTGGGAGCCAGGAGCCTGTGGTGCTGTCACCACAGACACAGCACTTTCACTTGTCCTGTTGTTTTGAGCAGCACTCCACAGCACTGGTGTTTTCAGCTGGCTCCAAGCACTGACATCACTTGTTCATGTATTCTCGGAAGGCTTTACCTCTCAAATCTTCAGGTGGACTGGTTAATGCTTGTAGATAGTCTTTAATGTATAAAGGCTTATCTGCAGGTATTAATTACAGGTGTAATTACCAACTGTTACCATGCTTAACCATGAGCATGTGCCTAAACACTGCTGGCTTTGTGAACTGGATACCCAGGGTACTGGATACTCAGTCAGCAACATACAGGGCTCTGGGTGAGGATGGCTGCTTCCCATTCAGTGTCTAACCCTCTAATGTTTTTTGTTTTAATATGCAAATAGCTAAATTAGGGCTGTACACAGGTTGCCTTCTTTCCCAATGTGTGGCAGTTGGTTTCCATACATGACTGTGTATGTGCCATCACCCTTTCTTTAGGGCCAGTCATCAGCTCCATTAAAACACCTCAGTTGATGTGATGTCCATTTGGTTTTTTGGTTTTTTTTTCACTCTCAGCTATTTAAGTTTTAGAGTTACTGAGAAGACTTCTTTTAAGGGGAGAGGGGTTGAGGTTTGTTTGTTAATTTGTTTTCCATTCCCTTCCCTCTCAGGAAGGCCAT
The DNA here is from genome assembly GCF_012460135.2 of Molothrus ater. Classification (NCBI taxonomy): domain Eukaryota; kingdom Metazoa; phylum Chordata; class Aves; order Passeriformes; family Icteridae; genus Molothrus; species Molothrus ater. The sequence continues at coordinate 5,044,522 of NC_050490.2, forward strand.
AACTATTAAGTTTCCTGTAACTGCTTACTTTTAAGTATTGCTTAGTACTGAGAGTATCAGTCTGACAGTGAAAACCTGACAACAGTGAGCAGTAAAGAAATTCATTGTGCATGGAGGGTGTAAGAGGTGTGGTTTTTAACAATGAGGTCCTAGCTTAAACAGTCAAACTACTAAAATGAGAAACTGAAGACTGAGTAATTTATTTTTACTTTGGTTTCTGAATTTGTTTTGGGAATCTTTTGAGATTATGAACATAATTCTCCAAGCTGATGGATATTGGGGATTTTCATTGGAGAAGTGTAGCTGAACCAGTCTGGTGCAGGCTGGCCATTGCTTCTTGAATCAGCCAGAGAGGTTGGTCAAGGTTTGTGTGGCCACAGCAGCCCTCCTCCTCTTCAGGCTGCATGTATAATGTCACACTGTCTTTGTCAGTGTATTTTCACTTTCAGGTTGTTGGGGCCAGTGACAAATGGTATTTTGCTTTGCTAGGAGGAAGTTAACATGCTGGACAGATTGCAGTGACTGATCTTTTCCAATGGTGACTCATGCCCTTAGAACCTGTAGATGCCTTCTATTAGTTCAGTTTGCAACAAGCTGTTAGTTACTGACAGGTAGAGGTAGGGTAAAGGATTCATTTATTGTCATTCTGGTAGCAGAAGTCACAAAAAAAAACTTTTCAAGCAACATCTGTGAAGAGTCTGTCCTGTTCTTGTCCTCCTCACTGAGTTTGTCACTTCTTGAGAACAAAACTAGTTGTTACCATGGCCCTAGTGCTTGTTCTAGCTGGGATTCAGCCATCAGATAAAACAGAGTATCTCACTGACAGAGCCAGCAGCTGTTTATCTGAGAGTCTTTGCACAGCACTCAGGAAAGGTTGATCCCACCACAGACTGCAGAGCCTGAGCTCAGCTCTGGTGATGAAAGGAGGCACTTCTGTCATTGTGCAGCATTGAGGGTGACCAGAGCAAAGCTCCCCAGCTCCTGTTAAACCCTGCACACGGAGGATGTGGGCGGGCAGTGCCCAGCAGATCATCCTCGGGGTTCCTGCAGAGCTGGAAGCAGCTCAGAGAGAGCTGTCAGTGGTGTGCCAAGGCAGGGGGTGAGAGAAGGCATTTTACAGAGAAGTGAGCAGGTTCTCCACGGCTGCAGCTGTGTGCTCTGACCAGCTCCAACGTTCCCTCAGTCTTTCAAATATTAATCTTACACCAACCTCTGTTGCCCAACTTCTCCAAAGGTACACACAGGGAGCAATCTGTCAGGCATGTGGCCTTAGAGACAACTTGCTGATGGCCTTGTTTGTTATAGCAGCTCCATTTGGGAAGCTTAGCATGGCCTATGCTGAATGTGTGCAATACTTCAAATATACATTTATAATTCTGTTGCTTCCCTCAAGATAGTATCAGTCACTTTCAGGTCTGTGGGGACTGAGGTTCTCCAGCCATAGCTGAAAGGAAGCTTAAAAAGAGGATTCAGCAGATTTCAACATTATAAAGAAATAATACGGCTTTAACAATTTGTGCTGTTTTGAGGAGGGTCCTGGCCTAATCCATTTGCAGGGATGTTAACGGCATGACAGATCAGTGGAAATACCCCTTGAAAAATGTGAAGAAGTGAAGACTGACTTGTCTTCTTGGGAGTATGCAGCAGGTCAAATAGCTGCTGCTTCCTTCTTGTGGCAAGGGAGGTGACAGCTGGAGACAACCAAGAATGGAAAGTCTTAAATCAAGAGCACAGTAGGCCCAGAGAAAGAAGAACTGTCCTGCTGAGCTAGGGGTATAGTTTCCAGGAAAGTGGCAGCAGTAAAGCTCACTGGAAAGCCTTTAATGTAATGTTTCAGTTGTTCTGTTTTGGCTGGGTAGTTGTGGCTTTTTACAACACATAAAGTGTTGTACAAACATGCAGGAGCCCATTCCAGCTGTACTAGCAAACACTGATGGTGCTGGTAGGTACTGGAATTTGAGATGCACAGTGTGATTTATAAAAGGATGTATCATAGAGTCATTAATCTATTACCTAAATGTGGTGCCAGTGAGGCTGTGAGAGCTGTTGACATTTGTGCCTTCTGGGCAGTGTCACTGTTACATGCCAAGTTGGGGCTGAGGGTAGGAAGTGTCATGGAGCTTTTCCCAAAGTGTTTTTAACAGTGCCCATTGAGAAAGTGTGCTCCTCCAGGGTTGTGTGGGCCTGGCACTGCTGTCCTGGGCCAGTGTCCTGCTCCTGCAGCTCAGCTCTGCAGCGTGCAACACTGAACAGAGAAAAACAGACAAACCTTGGAGTGATACTTCTGAGCATGGAAGTCTCCTCCTTTCCTTCACTGTTGTCCTTTCACTGTAGGGAAGGGGCTCTGCCTTCCTCCACAATGTGGGCCAGCCTTAGCACCTGCCACTGCAGTTTCTTGCCTGTATCAGTAAGTGGCAGCTATGCTCATTCCTCATCTCCTGGGCCAGTCAATGCCTTCGTGCAGAAAATAATCACTGTGATTTCTGTTGATCAGTTTGGACATAACTGAGCCTCCAGTTTCTCAGCCCCTACCGACCTGGGCTGTGGTTTCATGTTTAAAGCCAAGCTCCATCTTTCATCAGTGGCTTGTTATGCCTCCTGTAGTTCCCCATCTCCAGGTACAAGTTCCTGCTTCCTCTGTGCTTTGTGGGGAGAATTAACTCTGCTCCCTGAGAGAGGAGATACCCCATTTGCTGGGTGAAGCTTTAAAGGACAGCAAATGCAGCATTTTACCAGTGATAATAGGACCTTGGAGCCTGGCACAAGTCACTGTTCTGACAGTGTAACTAAGTATTTATTTATGTAGTGAAAACAAAAAGCAGAGATAACCCAGGTGTTCTTTGCAGGGCAGGATCCTGGAAATCTACAATGAAAAGTCATGGCCCCCAGCTAGTTGGACTCTCCCTGCTAAACAGAGCTGTGGTTGCAGTTGGTGAAGTCACCCTTAACTCACACCACACCGTATCTTCATACCAGGAATGGTTTTTTTCTAACTGTAGAAATTGCTCAGGACTGTGCTTTCTCAGACATGAACTTTCACTCTGTTCTTTGATTAGTTTGCACTTTAAATTAGTTTTTAAAATTTTGAATAATAACTCTGGATTATTTTATCTTACAACACACACAAAACAGGCCTTTGTGTTTGATGCAAAATGTTAATTTAGTTCCTGAGGACTACCCAGCACTTCTGTTAATGTTTCTTGTTACAGATCCTGTAAGTCATGTTTCATGTATGTGAATCTTCTGCTGAAACAGTTTTGGCATCTGGAACTTGGTCACAATCACTGTGATTGTTGTCAGCTGTCTGATGCAGTCACTGTTCTTGAATTTTTTCTTTTTAGTCCTTCTAGCAGGTTTCAGTATTAGTTTTCAATGCTACCTTAACTGTTTCCAAATTAAAACATTTGTTACAGAAAGTGCAGAGAAAATGGAAGGTTTTTTGGGTTTTTCCTAATAACAAAGTTGCTCCACCTACAGTAAGAGAGAGGAGTTGGCCTTGGCCTTAATTTGTAACAAAGTCACGCATTCCTTATCATCAGCATCCACCTTGATGATGGAAATGATCTCAGTCTATCTCCTCAGTCCATGTCTGGCTTTGAGAGTATAATTAGAGATGATGACCTGATGATGTGGTAGTTCTCACAAAGCTCAAATTTTGTAATTTATTTAACCACTGAATAATAAGCAGAATATTAATCCCAGGAAAAAGACATTGAATATTAATCCCAATCTTTGTTTTGCCTTTTCTGTAAAAATAAACCTATTTTTTCCATTTTGCATTGAAGTAGAAAGCAAATGGAAATTTCAACAGCTGAGAAAATATACTGTGTATAGTGTTAATTCCATACTTTTAAAATGAAAAATATTACTGATGAGCAAAAAGGCACATGAAATAAACATAGTACAGCTCAAATTCTAACTGCACTGGACAAATTAAAGCACTGGACAAATTGTTAACATTGATGCAGAACAGAGCTCACAGGTACTTGTCTGATGGTCAAGGTCTCAGGTGACATCTGTTAATCCTTGTTAACACTCTACACCAGTTTGAACCAGACTGAAGACCTGTTGTAATAGCTGAGCAGTGAAATGGGAATTTCAGCAACTCTTTGCAGTTTTGGCCTTACAGATCATTTCCTGAAGTCTTGAATGAAATGCCAGCATGGTTTCCATCTGTTTGATACATGGGGAAGGAGAAAAATCATTTAACTATTTGACCTTAATACTTCTCCCCTCTTACAATTCATGTGCTCCTGGGCCTGTTACTCTCAGTCCATATCTAGGTGTATTTGGACCTTTACACACAGGTGCAATGTGCTAACCTTTCTTACACACATTACATCTGTCCTGCTGTTGCTCCACATGGTGAGAGGAGCAGCTTATCAGATCAGCTATTCCTGCTGAGCATGAGTCAGCTGTGACCTTCCCTGGCTCTGTGCACTCTGCTCGTTGCCACTCTGAGCACTGATACTCAATCCAAAAGCTAAGTCTGATAAGCAGGGAGGATTTTTCATCATATGCATTTTATTCTTGGGCTTCAGATTACACAGAAAGCTTGCCAGGCTGTCGGGGACTTGTCAGAGCTGCTGGGCTCATGCTCTCTCACTGCTGACTCTGCATCTCCAGTCTCAGGAGGAGCTGATAAGGGCCACATTGAGGGCCACTGCAGGATTGGGAAGTTTCCAAAAGCATTGAACAGTTTCAGGAGATGCTGTTGACGATTCAGGAGGTAGCACAATTTCTTGTGACTCACAGCTAAGGACCCCACGAGGTGTTAAGGTATTAATTGTGTTACTGTACTGAAAGCTTGTAATAATCCATAGCACTGTTCAGAAACATTAGATTTATCAAACTTTCTTTGAATTTCAAATGAGCTGCTCTCTACTTATTCTAGTAAACCAGGTCCTTCTGTCAAGAGTCAATATTCTACTCTTCTGACTCTTTTCTGGCACTGGACACAGAGATCACCTTTGGGTCAGGGTGTGTAGGTTACCCTCGTGTGAGTTCAGAGAGATGGAGATGAAAGGTGCCAGACAGTGACTTTATTAAAGACAGAATATGTCCAAAGGTGCTCAGCACTTCCCTTCAGGAATATTGAAATTTATCCCCCAAAGTCACTTTGCTCTAGAGCATTACACAATCAGTAAAAGGTGAGTTGTGAGCAAAAACTCACAGTGTGTTTAAAAGTTGCAGCTGATTTTTTTTTTCTTTCTACTGCTTTTTAGTAGTCCAGTGAAATTCCTATGAAATGATCTATTTAAAAAGGTTTTGGATCATTCTGTTATAATCTGGCATCTGATAGTTTAGGTTCTGTGTAGTTGCTTTAGGAGAGGTAATAATTTCCTTTGCATTGTGTTGGGGGGGGGGAAGAAAAACAAACAAGTAAACCAAAACTCAGTTTTATCTGAAGCTTAAGCAGTAGTGACATTTGTGACAGTTTTATTTTTAAAACTCTTTATGAAGTTACAAGAGATGCCATCAGAGTATTTAACAGCAGAAGGTTTTGGGTTTTTATTAGTTTTATTCCATAAAGCCTCACGGAAGCAGTGAGATACTTTCCTTTTGGTGACCTTGCCGTAGAATTTCTGATTTACTGTTTCAACTATCCTACTCTAATTTCTTTATAAATGCTGTGCTATTTGACTTCCTATTTATTTACTGTGTAGATTAAATTTTGCTGTACCAAAATCCTGGTTTAGTCTAAAACAAAAAGTCTATAAAAAATCTAATGTACTGCAAATTATTGTAATTTACAGAAGGCTTTTACATCTTTATAGCTGTGACTACAGAATTCCTGCAAAACCCCTCTATATATATTTATATGCTTTAATGCATATATTTTGTGAACCTTGCATGGCCTTTGGTTGATCTGTGTTTCATAAATGAACAGAAAGCATAAAAATAGATTCTCACTGCTGTTCCAAGCAGACTCCTGTCCTCTCTGCTGGGAAGAGCACTCAGTGCAGTTGCAAATAGCAGAAGTCATCTCTGAAGTGTAAGCAAAGAGGGAGGGGAGTGTTTAGTTTAATAAAACTGTGGTTGAGCAATTGCTCTGATCACTTAGAGAAAAAAAAAAGGCTGAAAAATATGTTTTCCTCGAATTCAACAAGAATTCTCCAGGGCTTTGCTTTGAAAGTTAGCAAAAAACCCAACCATAAATGGATAAAAATTGCTCATATATTTTTCCAAGAAAAGTAAATAGAATGATAAAGATGGAAATGTAATAAGGTGCAGACTTTCTCAGCTTGAGATGACCAGTTAAAACCAGTCAAATTTAATAGTGGCAAAAAGACATGATGAACAAAACTGTTGAGATTGTAACAATGGATGTAAATGAGAATGAATTATCCTCTGCTGAACTAAACACACCAGCCTTGAATGTAGAGAAGCCCTGTGTTCAGGTTGGCTAAGTACGGTTATTGTGGTTATGTTTCTGTCTATTAACTCATGCATGTACACAGGATGATTTCATAAGATATTTTTAGTATTTTTAAACTATCATGCAGTCACAGTACTGCCTGTGAATTTAAGCAGATAAAAACTGGTCTAGATGCTGTTCAGTTTTATTTTAGCCTCCTTTCAGGTCATGTATTCTTGTGCAGGAACACCTAGTGAATAAAATATGAATTATTATAATTGCACTTCTAGTGATATCTAGTGACATGAAATTAATTTGTATCCTTACCCCATATAATGTTATTTCATTTTCCAGTAGTATTCCCTGTATTTTACAGACTTTGGGAAATTAGGTACAGAAGGACAAAGGTGTTACTTTCCATCAGGTGTGTAGAAACCTAATTACTGTTAAAGTCAGTGGGAGGCTGCCTAAAATCCCTTGCAAATCTGTTCCTCAGTAAATTGCCCTGGCTCATATAGGGAGTTGTGTCACCTCTTGACTGGCAGAATGCCAGAGCACTGTCCTTTGCCCAGGTTCATTTACTTTTCAATGAACTTGTTGAAAACATATTTCAGTCTAAAGTGTATCTGTCAATGTGTTCTCATATATCATGTCTTTTATGGGAATTTCAAATTTTAACAGCTAAAGCATTGTCATCATATTTTTTAGAATTCTTTAATGAATGAAATGAAGTTGAATATGAACAACACATAAAGAAATAGACTGAACATGAAGAAAGGGATCATATGTTTGGTATTTGGGGAAGAAATGGTTTGCTGTTCTCAAATGATAGACAGAATCAGCTTCCTGACTTCTCCTCACTCAGGCCTCAGAAAGCCTGACTGGAGTCAGGTAACCTGTACTGTCATCTCAGTACTTTTCTTATGTATTTTCAGTGTTTTGGGAAGAGCTCCTGAGCCATGCAGTGTTTCAGGAACATCAGAGGAAGACTGGAACAAGCCTATGCTTGTGCAAGCAGTTGCCTACGGCTCTCTTTATTCTAAAGCTGTGGGGCAGCAGCACTGCTGGGCACTGGGGCATTTCAGACTGGCATCTGCACTGCTCTTGCTCTCAGTGACCTTCTGCCCCAGAGCATTTCCCTCCAGAACCAGTATTAGAAGGAAGCTTTGACAAAGAGCAAGAAGTTGTCCTGTTATTCTGGATTGTCCAGCTTCGCTCTTCCCACATCCTTTCCACATCCTCTCCTGAAGTGCATGATGATTAAATGAGCTGAACTTGTGCTCTTCTAAAGCATGCTTCTGGAAATAGACTCCAAAACCACCCAGTAATACTGTCTCTGTGTTCTTATTCAGTGGCAAACCTCCTACATGATAGTAGCAATGCAGATGGTAGGTTGTCTTCATTGCTGGGATAAATTCCATTGTTACTGATGGACAGATTTGATGTTGTAACTAATTATATTATAACTGACACGATGCAGCTGCTATTGTTCATACTCTTCAGCTGTTTCCACAATTAAGGATGCTTAGCATGTGACAAGGCTGTTGCACAGCTGTCCAAAATATTTCTGGAAGGGAACAAATGTAACTTCTCTGAAAAAAAAACATTTTAGAAATTAAAAATCGTAGTGTCATTAAATTTGGAGAAGATTTTGAAGAGCAGTGTCAAAGCCAGGCGCATCCAGTTTCTCCAGGAGAATGCTGTGGGGGACAGTGCCAAAGGCTTTACTGAGGTCCAGGTAGGCTCCATCCACAAGTGTCAGCCTCTGAGCTTATCCTGCATGTGTTGGAAATACTTCTGTTTGTGATTCAAGTCATCTTGGTTTCAGCACTGTACTAAAACCATGAATTCTGGCAAGGTCTTTTGGCTGAAATTTGGGTATCTGAGCTGTGAAATTAAAGTCTAAGATCAAGTACAAATGCCACATGTGAAATTATCTCAATGGCTTAATTTCTCAGTGCTGTCAACTTACATGTCAGGAGGACATACTTTCCTTTCTTCTGCTTTTTTTCCTAGCCTAGGTCAAAAGTTTTGGAAGCTGACAGAGTTTGACTCTTATGGTCTGAATGCAGATGGACAAAACCACTGCAGTCTTGCTCCTGACCTTACAATCTCTGTAGCTGACAAGGAATCCAAAGTGTCTGACTGTGATTGTAAAATACCTGTGAGGCATCCTCTTGTTTCATAGCTGAATGGGCCTGCAGGAGCTCTTCATTAGTAATTGCATTGCAACTGTCTTAAATAACACAGGATAAGAAATGGAGCATTTGTGTCCTTCCCTGTCGCTTGTAACCTCTTCTCCTCAGTCCCAAACTCTCCCACTGAAGAGTTGTCTGCAAAAGCCTGGTTTTAAGGGAGATGGGAAATGGCATGAATGCTGGGACAGGAGCAGCAACAGTGTGTGTTGGTGACCAGACATGCAGGGGAGCAATAGTAGATTACAAAGAATTGGTACTGTAATAGTATAGTCTAGCACAATTATTTATGTCAAAGGAGAAGACAGAAATTCCTATGCTGTGTCATTATGACTTTTGTAAGCTTTTGCATCAACAGAAATGTACAAAGTCCACAGTATCACTGGAATTTCTAAATGCAAAAATGACTTGTTGTTCCCATAATCAGCACTGATAAAAAAATATTTTCTCCTGAACTTTGACAAAATTTGTCCCTAGAGAGGATTCAAGGAAACAAGCACAGGAACATTAATACCATGTTTCTTCAGAAAGTCTGAACCAAGCAAGATGCATGTCTTGCAAAATATGGTCAAGCAAACAAGAAAAACATGAAAATCACGATGTTTTACACGAGCAGCTCTCAGCACTACAAAACAAACTCTTTTAGTAGAATGTTTAAGGCAAGTTTGGGAATTTTGTAGTGGGAATTTCTCTAGCGTTTGCAGGTAATGATAAAAGCAGGAGAAATATGAATGAATTAAAGCATGTGACAAATGGCCACAGTCTCAATTCCATTTGTGAATGATTATTCCCAAAGGGATAAGTACTCTTGTCCCATCTGTTCCTGCCTCCCTCCTGGGAAGGGTTTAGGATATATTATGTAAATGAAAGACTAAAAGAAGTATGTCAGGCTGCCTGGCATTTGTTTGAACTCTGAAATGAGAGGCTGCCTCTGTCATAGGGTGGGAGCCTTTGAGAGCAATTGAGCACCAAGTGACAGCCTTAATTTTTAATTTCTACACCTTTGTATTTTTAAGACTGGCTCTATTCAGATGTCTGTGTTGATGAAGCACTAAGTACACATCTAATGAGGTGCTGAATATAATTGCTGTGTATGCTGCATAATTTAAATACCAACTGTACTTGGACTCCTAATTTACCAAGCCAGTGAATGATAGAATAATATTGAAAACAACAGCTCAGTGCTTATACAGTGTAGTCATGGGAGGATGCACTTAATGAGTTTGTTTGTGATTCTTTTTATAAAGAGATCCTATCTGATAAAATCACAGTAGCTAAAGGTTATGGTTACCTGAAAGATGAGTCTTTTCCTTCCAAGTTTGGATAGAATGTCCTAAATAAGGAAGTATCTGATCCTAAATGTGTATTCTGGGACTGGAGATCTGCCAATTCCTAGGAGATAAGGCAGGAATTTTGCACTTGGAGTACATTAGGAGCCACAGTGAGGAAAGTTTTACTAGCAAATTGCAAGAACATGCCTTTTAACCTTAATGCAGCTACTGTACTATTTAGTACAGTGGGAAATTCTTTGTCCTTGAGGTGCAGTGAGAAACCTGCACTTACTCTAGTTATATTTACAGCCAAATTATCAAGTGAATGCATAAATATGAATAAACAATTTTTTCTAAATTTGAAAATTGTTTGCTGGAGGCCAGTTTTGCATTTCCAAAGAGTTTGAGTTCTTCTCTAGGGACTGTTCTTAAAGACAAATACTTTAGTGTATGTGTGTTCTTTCAGAACACCCAGTGGTGTCTTAAGCATTACCAAGTGAAGTAGTGATAACTTGAACCTTTTGAGGCAGATCTCACTCATTTAAACATGAACTGTTTTTAGAGGTTTACACTCCTTTTGTCAGTCATTGTTTGGTTTTGCTAAATTTCAGACACAGTAGGAGGTTACCTTGTTATGCTCTCCTGCCTTTGACTGCAGAGTCCTGGCAGTCCTCACTCTTGTACCAAGAACAAGCTCAGCAGTGCTCAGCAGTGCTGCTTGGGGCTTACAGGATCAGGCTTTGTATGGGACTGGCTTATTTGGGAAGCTGTAAAAGCCTTAAGAGCGTTTTTGTTGTCTCCTGTCCTCGCAGCGGCCAGTTTGCTATAGTGAAGAAGTGCCGAGAGAGGAGCACAGGGGCTGGAATACGCTGCCAAGTTCATCAAGAAGCGCCAGAGCCGGGCCAGCCGGCGCGGGGTGAGCCGGGAGGAGATCGAGCGCGAGGTCAGCATTCTGCAGCAGGTGCTGCACGCCAACATCGTCAAGCTGCACGACATCTATGAGAACAAGACAGACGTGGTCCTCATCCTGGAGCTGTGAGTAAGGGCCCTTCCCTGCAGACAGGGCTGAGGTGGATAGAAACCAGAGAGCACTGCAGAGGCTGCTGGAGCACAGGGGCACTGATAAATGGAGCTGTTGCATTCTCAGGCTTCACAAATCTCGCAGGAGCACTGAGTGAGGTTGGTGGTAAACAGCTTCCCCAGCTCATCCCTGTGCCCTGGGGACACAGGTGCACCTGAACATCAGCTGAGGTCATTTGATACTGGGCCAGGGAATCTTGTCAACTTGAAAACAGTTTACTAAGGGAGGGATTACCTCATTCTGCCTAGGGCTGCCCTGACATGAACCTTGGAGGAAGTGCAAGTGGCCGCTGAATGCTCATTTTATTTTTCTTCCTGCTTTCATCTCTTTCAATATATGTGAGGCCATCAAGCCTTTTCCAAAATTCGCAGCCATTCTCACTACTTCCATATTTTCCTCATCTAGATCAACTAGAGGAGAAAAGGGGAGGAGGGCAAGGGAAGAAGGCTTTTTAATTTCTTGGCATTGACTGTTGAGGATGAATAGCAGCAGAATGGGAATGAAGAAAAGCTGTTTACTCTTGTGCCACCATATGAGGGGGGAAAACCATTGCTTGCACTCTGAGTGCAGGTGGTGGTTCACCAGCACCCAAGAGTAACAACTGTTTTGTGGGTGCCCCCAAAACTGAATCTGAATGTGAATAAAACAATAACATTAATGACAGTGTGAACTGGCAGCAATAAATGTAAACATAATAATGAATGATAGCTGCAAACAATGCCTAATTCAATATTTAGGTGATCTTGTTTCAGATAAACAGAAAAATAGCGCTGGAACTCTCTGTAGAAGGCACAGAAATGAAAATAAAAATTATATACTAATAAGGGTGGAATGGACTTCAGTTTTGATGTGAAAACTCATAGTAACTAAGAGCACTTCCTTGATTTGGGAAAACTGGTTTTGGTAGCTTCCAGCCTGCTGCAGTCTGCTTTCTTCTTAAAAAATTCAGCACCAAAGAAATCCTTTCCTGTTAGTTATGCCAGGCAAGAATCTGTAGTAGAACAGGCTAATGGCTTCTGTAAAGAACATAGATTCTGTTGGCACATTTTACTACCTCAGGTTCTGATGGGAACTGCTAAGAAAAGTAATTCTTCAGCAGTTGTTGACTCTTACAACTTGTTCATACAAAACAAAAACGTTGAAAAGTAGCAGCTGTAGTGGTTAAGTTGACCTTTTGAGATAGGTGCATGTCTGGGGATTCAGCAAACAGTGTAACTCCAGACCTCTGTGATCCTTGCAGCATCAATGGAAAAGCCAGTCTTTAATTTACAGGGAAGAGAGCTGAAGCCAAAAGAAGGTTTGGGCACACCTGGGACCAGAGCACAAAACTTGTGGTGTCTGCACGAGTAGACTTTTCCTTACTGTATTGAGGTTCTTTGCTGCTTTACTTTTCTTTGCTTGCATTTATGTTATGGATTACAGTGCAGGAGATAACAGGATGCTTTTTGGTGTGTTTTGCAGGGTTTCTGGAGGAGAACTTTTTGACTTCCTGGCGCAGAAGGAGTCTTTGAGTGAAGAGGAAGCAACCCGGTTCATTAAGCAGATTTTGGATGGTGTGAATTACCTTCACTCTAAGAAAATTGCTCATTTTGATCTAAAGGTAAAGATGTTGATTTAGTCTTTGGCTGATCTGTAGCTGCTGATTTTGATATTTAATATGGGTAAGGTCAGGTGGTTACTGAAGATGTTGCAAGAATTGCAAGGTAGAAATCAGAAGGCATAAGTAAAGAATCATTAAACTGACAGTGGCTATCAAATGACCTATGATATATTCACTTCTAACTCTCCTGGGTTTTAAAGGACTGGGTGTGGAGTTTAGCAAGGGTTAAATTAGAGATGTATTTTTAAGCAGTGATCTGATCAGATGGAGGATAGTTCATCATTATTTTGTCATTTGACAGGGCTCCATTGCCTGCAGTGCAGCTATAATGGTTTACACCACCTAAGGAATAAAACAGTCCTCCATGAGGTAGTGACAGTGACTTTTTCTACATCAGTCTGTTCTAAAGAAGCTTACCTTATGTGTCTGTGGTGAACATACATGCCCTAGATCCATGAAAGAAAACCAGGCTTGTTACCCTGAGGCTAAAACATGGTTGGTCCAATGACTCTGAGAATAAATTATTCATATGCTCTGTTTCCCAGTGCAGCTCTGACTGAGAGAATGTGTTAGCAAGAGCAACTTCCACATTAGATTCTGCTCTGGAAAAGCCAGGCAGCTGCCAGCAGGGAATCAGACTCTCTGTGCTGCCCTTGAAGTTATGATTAAGTTATGAGAGATTAATGCATTGAAGCTCGTCATATGGGAGATCAATTGAACCCATTGTTACTCTGAAACCTGTGAATTCGGGCCATGGTAGGGAGTAGCTAAGACTGAGAAATTTAGTTGAAGAAAGGACTTTATGAAATGTGTTGGATCTGCTAAAAAAGTAAAGTCTGGTGTTGAAACATGTTAGTTCTGATTTCACAGTTCAAGCTTCAGCTTTTTCTGACAATGCTGTGAGAATGCCACATGTTCTTTTAACAGCTTGGTATGATCTAGGACCTCTGATCCCAACTGTTTGCATTTTCTGGACTGTTCAGCTGGTAAATCCTGAATCTTTTCTTGGCTTTGTTGCAGCTGTGAATTTAATCTCACAGAGAATTTGGTTTTTCCTTCCCTGAAAGGGAAGGAATTCAGCATTTACCAAAACATCTTCCATTGGCTTACAATACAGTATAGAGTCAACTGGGCAAATATTGTGAAGTGTAAATTCCAAGAACAGATCAGTAAAATTGCTGTCAGCAAAATATTGTGCTGTGCAGCTGTCACTCAGGGCTGAGCAGTAGCATTTTGTCTGCAAACACCTGAACTGCTTCAGCTGCCTGCTGCCTCAATCCAAAGAACTGTAAATGGCTAAGCACAGGGATGTTTTTCTTGTTCTATGATGATGTATATGCAAAGGACAAAAAACACTTGAAAACTCTGTTACTTTCCAAGATATTAATATTTTAATAGCATAGGTCTATCTTTTGTCATTTTTAGCCTGAAAACATTATGCTTCTAGACAAGAATATCCCTATTCCACACATCAAACTCATTGACTTTGGCCTGGCTCACAAAATAGAAGACGGAGTTGAATTTAAAAATATATTTGGAACTCCAGAATTCGTAGGTGAGTGACATGTTCCTTTGTCTTACTTTGCAAATGTCAGGGGAAGTTGAGACATCTTGTCAAAGTTAAAAATTGAGGGATAGAAGTAGTTTTGATCTTATTTCTGTCAAGGCCATTTAAATCTAGAGGTTTACATTATTTTTCTGGAATAAGCAAAGGTGCCTTCTGTAAACCACAAGTACTACTCCTGTGAGATTAGGCTACTGCCAAATAAATATTTAGGGATGTAAATTCAGGATTGAGATTGTGAAGCTCTGCATATACAAATTATAATCTTTTTACTTGTTGCCTGGGATAAGGAGATCTCTGCATCGTGGTGCATGAGTACACAATTACATGGGCATCTGTCATTGCTTTGTAAATAAAACCACCTCACACTGTACACCTGCTGAGTACCCTCATGTTCCCTTACATTTTTCCATGTGGTTCTCTTTTTGTTCCTCACTGGTCATAATTCTGATCTGACTCGCCTGGATTTTAACTTATTCCTGCTCCTTTCTATTAATTTCTGGTTTGGGGTTTGCTTGGGGGCTGGGTAGAGAATTGTAATTAATATTCCAGTTAAACACAGCTGTTACAGATTGTTTTTTTCAACTTATTTCACCCTTGCTCTTTTCTCTTGCATGCAGTCTTATATGGGGATGTTTTCCAATGAGGAAATGTTTCTTATAAAGATAATAGAGTTTGACATGGATAGCAGTGTAGTCTGGCACGTTATTTCAATCTCTTGCTCAAGGGCTCTTTCTGAGTGGCATTTACAAAGTTGCTATAATGGCACCAGTTAAAAAATAAAATAAAAGCTCATGCTTAGGGGCAGCAGCATTCTTGGGAGGTGAAATAATTTGTTATTTGTTGTAATTTGCAGTATAATTACTATATAATGTCTGTTTTACCCTTATTCTTGAGTTGCATTATGCTCCAAGTTGTGCTATGTAATCTCTTCTGAACAGTTGTATTTGGGCTGTAAAATTATAAACAATGTATTCCCTAACTAACTTTTCCCTCTTCCCCTTCTCCCTCTTGGTAATGCTTGGCCTGCTACTCCAGCCTGGTAAAAATTTGTTACCTAAGTTGCTGATGTTTGATTAAATGTTTCTTACAGCTCCAGAAATCGTAAACTATGAACCACTTGGGCTAGCGGCAGACATGTGGTAAGTTTTATAATGTGTTTGTGCTTTCTTTTCCTGGTTACTGTACAATAGAATCCACTGCACCACAACAAATTTAAAAAAAACCCAAACAAACAAAAACTTAAATACAGTTAATAAGTCTTTGATCTGTCATTCTATTTTTATACATTATTTTAAATTAAAAGATAAACATTTAATTTCTGCAAAATTACATTGAAAAACTGGAGTGATGGCAGTTCCAGAGTTAACTGTTTGCCACTCTGAGAAGGAAACATGTTCTTGCAGAGCTTGTGACAGCTTTATTTGTAAGAGTCTCATGCAGAGGAGACCTGAGTACTAATGTAATGGGAAGGCAGGCAAAAGAGGTCACCCCAAATCAAACATCCTGTTTCTGCTCCTCTGTGTTTCATGTGTGCACTGTAGTAAGTACCCAGTGAGTAGAAATACAGAGACTTCCAATATCCACATTACTTGATGTTATATGAAAAATTATTTTTTCCTCAAAACCCTGTTCTGTAAGAGATGTTAGCAGTTATCTAAAGTCACAATGGCTCTCCTGCCTCTATGGCAACTACTATTGACTGTTGTGTATTCTGCACATTAGGAAGAATACTGGTCATGTAGAACCCCTGCAATTAATGTCCTTTGTTTTTTAGGAGCATAGGAGTCATCACCTACATACTGTGAGTACAACAATTCACTCCTGTAGCAATGTTCGTAAAGCTCTGTGGCACTGGTACAGAACAGTTCTTCCCTTCAGCTATTTAGGGACCTGCACACGTGTGGTGGGCAGGGGTTTGTCTAAAAGACAGGGGTTATCCCACAGCCTTTTCAATTTAAAATAAGGAGTAAAAGATGAGGGGCATTCTGAGCAGAAGAAAAACAAATGTCCCCAGCATCACTAGGCATTTCTGCATTTTATGGGATCTCATCAGTTCCAAATGGTAGAGGATGGAAAAGCCAAGAGGATTAATAGCTCCTGGCATGGCTGAGAGTTACCAGTGTGAGAGCATAGAAACAGAAAGTGTAACAGTCCCATTTACAAGTTGGATTATTTCAGGTGGAAACAGTGAAGTTTTTATTTGCTTGTAAAGGTAGCAGTCTAGATTATTATGCATAAGTAAGGTCACCCATTTCAAAAAGGTGAATTTAAGCTGAAAGAGGAGCAGAGAAGTTGACACTGGAAACTGATAATTCAACTTACAGGACAAAAAAAAGAGTTTGTTAAAGCTAGGAAAGCAAAAGCTGGTTGGAGAGATCACCATAGTCAGTAGGCATAAAGGAAAAATAGATCACAGAATACTTTTTAGATACAGATTCTCTTTAGAAGAAAAGTGTGTCAGCTGGTGCTGAATAAATAAAAGGAGGGAATTATGACATGCTCAAGCTCTCAAAGAAATGAGTTTCTGTGGGCATCTGAGGACAAGTAGTTGAGAGTTTTAAGTTGGAGCTTGACAACTTGGGAAACTACTTGTGTGACAATGAATGCATGCAACAGAGGAGCAGCACTCCTTGCTTTTCCTCTCCTTTGACATGAGAATTGCAGGAGTGGACAGTGATCCTTGATCCCAACTACTTCCATGGAAATGCTGGGACTCCTGGGGAGCAGGGAGCTGACACTGCTTGCTGGGAACGTCGCACCCATGGCTTTGGCTGTTCCTTGTGATACCCAGAGGAATAACTTGCTGCCAGACTTGAAGAAGGTGGACTTCTGTATTAGATGGATTTGCACTACACATTTCAGGGGTCAGGACAAGTACAGAGGCTTGAAGGGGAAGGATTGTCTTTTCAGTGTGGAAAATAAATCTTGGCCTATGCATAAGGGTTAGAACCTAAAAGCTGTAGAAGAGAGGTAGGGTCTGAGGAATCAGATTCAGTGCAACGAATTCCCTTCTTTTCTGCAGTGCAAAGAAAAGTTTGGGGTATTGGTTGAGCCCAAGCTCAGGTAAAGGGATTTAAAGTGCTGTCCAGACCCTTGCTTTTTATCAGCACTCTGATCTGCACTGACACACCTGTACTTGCCAGGACATTAAACTTTGTGAATTTGTAAAATGGATGTTCCTGTTTGATGAGAGGAAAACTTGGGAGTTGAGGTCAAGCAGCAGGTAGGAGTACTTAGCATGTGATTAGTGATGCACAGAGCCAGCTGCCCCTCAGATCTTCCTGTTATACTGAGAGGTCTGTGCTGGAACAGAGTAAGGGAGCTGTTCCTGTACTGCATCCCAGCGCAGGAGAGCTGTTTTACCTGCTTGGCTACTAATGATTGTTGTGGTCATTAAGGTAGAAAAATGTCTCCACACACAAATGATCAGGA
This sequence comes from Molothrus ater, assembly GCF_012460135.2. Taxonomy (NCBI): domain Eukaryota; kingdom Metazoa; phylum Chordata; class Aves; order Passeriformes; family Icteridae; genus Molothrus; species Molothrus ater. The sequence continues at coordinate 5,062,026 of NC_050490.2, forward strand.
AAAAAGAGCACACTTTTTACAGTGGGAGGGATCAGCTTGTATGATAGGCTATGGATGAGAAATTTGCATGCCTTCAACTCAAATTGCCTCCCAGTTTTAAAGCCATTTGCTCAGAAGTGTTCTGAATAATTGGGGTGTGTCTGTGATACCACCTACTTTAGCAAACGTGGCAGCAATCAAATGGATGCCATCATCAGGTGTAGAGTTCAAAATGCATCCAGGTCCTCAATTCAGTAACTCTGCAGTGATTCAGTGGGTTATAAGGGCAAAGCCTTTATTACTGAGGTCTGCTGGTACATAGTTACAGGCACTGTGTCAGGATATGACAAAGCCAGTTGCATTGGATGTTAGGATTTGAGAATCCTCCTGTTTCACAGATTTCAAAACTGAGCCCCAAAGAGGAAAAAAAAAATCAGAGGCTAGCAGACTGTTGATTTTGGCTTCCAACAAAGGGCCAGAAGGTGGAATTCCAGCTGCTTCATTGCATAATTTGGGGAAGGGGAAGAGAAGCCAAGGCCCTAGGGCAGGTTTCCAAGTTGCAGTTTTGGAGCAAAGGTCGTGGTCTGTGGAGAGGTGCCTACTTGTAGCCAGCAGAAATGGAACCAAGGCTTAAGAGAAAGTATGTAAAACCCCTTAAGAATTGAGACTGACTGTGGTTTATGAGATGAAATTTACTGCATCAAAGACACCTGGAGGACCTCACTCATGCTCTCCTGCCTGTTTCAGATGCTTTGGTGGTGTTGTGTGATTGTAGAGGGGGGAGGAAGCAGTTTATGCACTTGAGTGTTTATTCTGTGGATAAGATCACATGTGGTAGCTGGGGATTGGGCTGAAAGGCTTGGGTGGTCCCATCTAACTTTCTGCTTATCCCCCAATATTCCCAGCCAACCTGGGGGTGGCAATACAGACAAGATTTGTTGAGAGTGGGATCATGTAAGTAAATGGTTTAGTATTCAAAACCTCAGTTTAGTTCCCTGGAGTTTGCTGCAGTCCTGTTTTGATCCTGCTGCATCCTGAAACTGTTATCAAAGGTGGACATAGTAGATCCTGAAACTGTTATCAAAGCTGCACAATAATAGTCCAGAAGGTTATAAGAAAAGGGGTGAGATCAATCTCCTTTGTATAAATAACATTTCCCATAAACCAGACTTTTGCAAGTCAGCATCTCTTTGTGTTGGGGGAGAAGGAGCCTGGAGGAAAGGCAGGGCAGGAGGGGCCTGGGATAACTCTGTTCTGACACAAGTTTTTTGGAGCAGAGGTGCAGAGTCATCAAAGATGAAGGTTGACAATCACAGCTGAGAGATGGGCAAAGCAGCAGGAAACCTTTTTCTTAAGTCAAGATTGCTAAATGGCATTTTATTATGATGCTGTCTCCATTACATACTTGCAGTTGGAGCAGGGTGTCAAGAGAAAGAAATTTTGTGTTGTTCTGAAACAGTTGGATTTTATTGCAGCCAAAGCCCTTTTGCTTGTAGATTCCTTCTACTGAGCAGCATGGCCCTGCCTCTCCAGTGGAGCTGGCTCCTAGGCAAGGCCACATGCCTGGCTTCTGATCATATGTTGTATTCTGCTTCCAGCTGAGAAAGGTCTCTTGGTTGAACCCACTGTGCAGAGAACTCATCAGCAGCTTTGCAGAGAGAAAAGAAGTAGGGGCAGAGCTTTTCCTTCCTGAAGAAAAACTAGAGAAACACTATGCTATCAGCTTGAAGGTTATAGAAGCTGCAGCCTGGTGGTCTTTGTGAGCTCACAGGGATAGAGACTCTCCTGAGCTGCAACTTTTTCTAGTTTGATTAGCAATGACTTAAATGAGGCACTCAGGAGAGGAGAATCTGTGCATTTCTCTCTGTGTGCATGCATTAGTGCTCCACTTTCAATGCAAGTCTGGCTCAGCTAAGTGAGCCACAGCTGTAGTGAGCCAAAGCTGGCCATGTTTTTTCCTGCATGGCAGAGCTGCTTCAACACAAGAGCCACAAATGTCCTGATAGTATATTCCACAGTCACTGTAATTTCATTAGGGGATTTCTGCTGTTTATTTTACCAACTGATTCCTCTTTCTGGCTTATCTAGGCTTAGTGGTGCATCACCTTTTCTTGGAGAAACTAAACAAGAAACACTTGCCAACATCACAGCTGTGAATTACGATTTTGATGAAGAATTTTTCAGCAATACTAGTGACCTGGCAAAAGACTTTATTCAGAAACTACTGGTGAAAGATACACGGTAAGCAAATATTCAGAAAGACCCATTTATCTCTAAAATAAACCTGGTGAAATGTGGCTTGAGAAGTGAAAAAGCTTTTCTTGCAGTATGTATTGCCAGTCAAGAGCAAGACAGGTGGATGCTGCTGTTATCTAGTTAATCACTGCATCCAGAAACTCTGAGGAGAGGAACCAAAGCTCCTCAGCTAAATGCCATGTTCAGGACTGAATTCTCACCCGAGTCAAGCTGTCACAATAGGCTGTGAAATGATGTGCACAATCTTGAGTTCAGGGTAACCACCACTCCTCTATTTCAGTTTCTTATGAACGACTCTACCAGGAGGTGATACCATCCCAGAATATGCCCCCAGTGGTGCAATGCCAGAAAAATCAGTACATGTGCTGATATGGAGTTGTTCTAAGTCTCTGTATCTGTGGCAGTCACCTAGGGTTTGTGTGACAGCTATGCAGGTCTTTGTTCCCAGGTTACAGGAACCTACCGTTTTTGGGATTTTTGGGGGTGGTTTTTTTTGCGTTTTTTTGTTGGTTTTTTTTTTTTTTTTTTTTTTTTTTTTTTTTTTTTAGTTTACTTTGGTTTTGTTTTACTTGCTTTCAATAAAGTGCACACCGAGGTAGCATCTCCTTCCCTGTAACCGTCTTTGTCCTGGAGGAAAGTCAGACCATTATGATTCTTTTTAATTGGCTTCATTAGGGGAGAAAATAGCTAAGAGAGAGAAGGAGCTGTTCAATGAAGATTTCTGCAAATCATCAGGCCTCGGTGTGGGGTAGAGTAGGTGTTTGATGAGAGTTTTGCACAGGTCTAGCAGCTCCAAGGAGAAGTCAGTGCTGCTGGTAGGTGTCCTGTGTGCAGACATGGTGGCTGTGCAATGCTGTGTTTCTGTCTTTGATTCTCAGTGCTCTTAACATGCTGTTCACCAAACTGCTACAATGCAGAAGGAAGTTAGGTTTGATCCACTTTGATTAGGTTTGCTGTGTTCCTCTCAGAAATGTTGCTTTCAGGAAACAACAGCTCCTGCAGTGCTGTAATACTGTGTTCCAGAGGAGAGCTTTGCTATAATTACTGTTGATTCAGACACAGATGTATCAAAGGTGTATAGCAAGAATGTATTTTCTAAGCACATCAGATGAACAAAACAAAGGAATGTTGTATAACTTTTTATGGAAGGGTGCACAAAACTACAGGTAGATTTTGATGAAATAAGAATTAAAGTTGTGCGGAGTAAGGACAGTTACCTGCTGAAGTTTAGAACAGTAACTAAACTGCACACAAGCAGTGTGCCTCAGGGAGAAACATAAACTTGAAATTTGAGGGTTTTTCCTGGAATTATCCTGATAAAAGGCTTCATAGGAAGCCCAGGAAGAGTTTGGGTCAATGGACTTCTGTACCAAGTATTTATCATTCAAGTCTTTGGGGTTTTTTTGTGTTGTTGTTTTTTAGGAAGCGGCTTACGATTCAGGAAGCTCTGTCTCATCCATGGATCACGGTAAGACTGAATAAAGAAAAAGATCTTTTTTTCCATGAGCGAAGCAGAGATCATATTCTCACTCTTACCAGTGTGTTAAATGGAAAACTGCCCCCTAAGTACTTTGTGATTGATGCTGGGTGACTCAAAGAGATGTACAGGGAGAAAATTGCTTGGATCTGACCAAATCCTTGGATTTCTGCAAATTAATTCCTTTATTATAACATTCAAAAAGAGAGTAACAAAGCTCTGATCTTTATTTTACATTACAGTACCCATCTTGGACTGGGCTTTGCATTTTTCCATTCCTCTCTGCTTGCATGGGCATATACTGGGTGTTGGCTTTCATGTTTTCTGGAATTGAGAGTTGACTGCAATCAATATAGAAAATATGATTTCTCTGGAGAGAGAACTGCTGTGTACCCTGTGTTCTGGTTTGCTTACATTTGTGTGTCTGTATGTATTTTTTCATCATAAACATTGCTTGCTTATGTGGATAAGTCTCTTACTGAAAATGCATTTAGCTAGTCTCAGCATGACTAATGAGGATTTTTGAAATTCAGGTTTTGCTTTGCATTGCACAAAACATTAGTTGGAGTGGTATTAGGGTTGTTGGTTTTCCTCCTACAAATATTGATAGCTTTGACACTGTTAATTGCTAAAAATTAGCATGAAAATAAATTGCAGCCATGTTGTTTGCACTTATCACATTGGAATGAAAGCATTTGTCACATTCAGTTCTGGGCTTACATGTTTGGTGTTCGTTTCTTTTAATCAAATGCACGAAGGAAAATCTTTGTGAGCAAAGAATCTCCCAGCATTGTGGAAGCCCTTTGTCCCTGCATCCTTTGTGTAGAGTTTTTGAATTGCTGCAGTCTTGTAAATGTTCAGTAATATTGGTTCCTCTGTCTGACGACTCACCAGCTGAAAGATGAAACCAAAGTCCAGGAAAACAAGAAGGTGGAGAATGCGCAGCTGAAGACGAAACGCCTGAGGGAGTACACCATAAAGTGCCACTCAAGCATGCCCCCCAACAACACCTACATCAACTTTGAGCGCTTTGCCCGCATTGTAGAGGACATTTCCCGTGTGGAGCAGGGTTTCAGCACCTTGGCTGCATCCCACGATTCCTTGCAGGAGGACATGGATGCTTTGCTTTCCATTTATAATGAGAAAGAAGCTTGGTATAAAGAAGAGAGCGAAAGCGTGAGGCACACGCTGTCCCAGCTGAAGTACGAGTACCGTAAAATGGAGTCCCTGAAAAGGCACTTGCACGAGGACAGTGAGGCTGTCGGCGCCAGCCTCGCAGGCGTGTGCGGGAAATACGCTGAGCTGCAGAGCCACTATGAATCCCTCAGACAGGAGCTTGCTGAGGAAATCCAGTGGGTACAGGAGTTAATGAGCAGTTTTCAACTGGAAAATGAAGCCTGTGTGAATGGAAACTTTCACTCTGTTTTCAACAAAGATATTAATGAATCACTAATGGAGCTGTTAAATAGATCTTGCTGTGAAGAATTCCTTGCAGGGTTGAATCTTGATGTGACAGAATCCCATCAGTAACACTGAGATCAGGCTAAGTGCAGGGTTTGTTGCTTGTTTCAATGTACATCAGTTTAAAAAGGTTCTGGTCCAGAGATTCTACACAAAAACATGACCTAGAATTGAAGTAGAAGTTCTGATGTATTGCAGAAGCTGCTGACCAAGGCCATAATCTCCCTGTGGTTTGTAGTGTTGAAGTTTTGTTTTTTTCTTTTGTTCAGTGTCTGAACTTGCAGGAATAAGATTATCACAGTGGTATGGACACATCTAACGTCAAAACCTTTGGTATTGCCTATGTTTTACTCTGCATCATGTATTACAGTTCCTAAAGATTACTAGGTAATTAATGTGGAATAAAGAATAAGTCTGTCTGTACTTACTAGAAACTGGGTGCCTGGAAACTAATAAAAAATCTCCTTATAGCATCTTTGGTTGGCTGAAGGAAACAGTTGGATAGCCCTGCTGCAGACAGTTCTGTACACCTTATGATACAAATATTTGTAAAGGTTAAATCTGTAAATTAAAGCAAATGGTGTAGTAATTTAGCTGATACTGTGGAAATTCGCTGTGAAATGGCTGTCAATGAAGAATTTAAGGATTAGTGTTTAGGCCAGTTGTGCAGGGTGAACTCTTTTACCATCAAAGGTAAGGTGAATTTTAAACTGAAGGATTAATCGACAGCTGAGTTTCCTGTCCTGTACCAAAAAAATTCTATTCAAAAGACACCATTGGGAACTTATAATGATCAAATGACTGTGCAATTTTGCAGTGCAAATGTCAATTTTAGACTAAGTGATAATATAGTCATCTGGTTTGTTTTCTACAGTTGAAGGAAGATTACAAAGCTACAACTAACTTAATCTATGGTGTGGCATTGAGACCAGTGTTCTTGCTATAAAGATTTTTTTTCCTTAGGTTTTACAAAGTAAAAGAAAATCCAGACTTGAATCATGCCCTGCTGTCTTGTATTTCAAAGAAGTCATTTGATTATCCTGTATTAATATGCACAGATGTACCAGTCTCATTTTTGAACACAATAAATAGTTATTTATGCAGGATGGAGTTGTTCCCTGCTGGTTAGTGACTGAAAAAGAAGCCAAGTTTATGTGGGCATTTGCTGCATGGTGACTGTTGTGCAACTACAAGAATCAGTGAGATAATAGCTCTAGTCCAGCTAGAGTGAATCTTTACATATATGTATTAGAGTATATCTTTCACTGCCCCTCCTGCCTCCTCTTTTGCAGAGAAGTTAATGACCTAAATGAACTGAATTGTTGTTCTTCCTAACATGATTAAGAATAATGTTTCCTAATTTGAGATAAAAAGATAAAAGCATACTCTTATCTAATTTTTTGGAGAGTACCGTGGACCCATTTACTGCTATGTCCTCACAAAGATGTGCAGAGGCTGATGCAAATTCAGAATTGTGAAAATAGTTATTCACTTGGGATATTGTTGCTCCCATCATTGTACTGGAAGGAGGATGGAGACTGGATGTGCTCTGTGTGTCATTGTTCTTGGCACAATATGTGAAATTTTCAAAAGCTTCTATAGTGTAGATAACCAGGATGTGACCCTGGCAAGCTGGTGCTGATGGCTGGGGAGAATTGGGCTCTACTGTGACAAATAGGATTGAGCATTTTGCATGTGTCCATTTTTTATTGTTTCAGAATGCTTCTGCATGTTTCTTTGAGCTGGAAGACCCATTCTAAAAACTGTCCAGGAGAACTGGAACACAGGATTTTATTGTCAGGGGGAGAGAGCCTTAATTCCTAAAATGTAACTTAAAGCCTAGTGGGAGTTAGAATTTGCAGAAGACACTCTCAAGAAAGAGAGTCTGCCTCCCCTCAGCCATGATCTCCTATTCTTTGTTCATATTGATTTTCTTTATGAACAAATGCACTGGCACGATGAGAAGGAGCATTAAATGAGGCCACCTTGTTCCTGAGCATGTTTGGGTGAGGGCAAGGTTGTTGTGACTCTGTCCTTGAGGCTAATCACACACTGCTTTTGAGAAGAGATCCTGATGATTTGAGAGAATGACAAGGTCACTGGGTTGCAGGGTACTTAAAATGAAGAGGTGGTTATTAGCACTCTGCAGTAAAGTGAGTTATTTAGAGTCGGTGATGGTTCTGAAAGGGCACTGGGAAATTTTTCATCATGATTGTACAGCTGACATTTAGCCAGTGATGTTTTTTCCACTTCAAATTGATTTCTGCTTGCCTGTTCCACCAAGCTGGCTGTTTGCAGCGTGAGGAAATTATATTTAATGCTTAATTGTCCCAGTTCTGTTGAATGCAACTGGTGTGTACATCTAAATGAGAAGGGGGCCCAGCTGATAGCTTGGCTTCTTTAGGTGCTGCTGAGATACCTGCAAAAACGCTAAACCTACAGCATTTGGTGAGAAGAGTGAATTTGTTGTCTCGAACGTTTTAAATTATTTTGCTGAAAAAGATGTTTAAATCCTCACTGATGTGTTTTCCATTCTCCTTTGGTACTCTTGCTGTTTCAGGTGCGTGGCTTGGCTGCATTGCAGTCCAGTTCAGTACAAATATTTCTGTGTTATCCACCTCCTACATACGCAGATCAGAACAGCTGGAATGGTTGTCACCCCATACTCTTTGAAGGGCTGATTCCTGCCTTTCTCTTTTCACTCTTGTCTGATCTGGTTTTGAACCATTTCTTTCTTGCAACCTGTCAGATTTGGTTTTAAGATTTATGCAAATTTTGAGGTACTTTTGGAATTGAAATGTGCTTCATTTTCAGAAGGACTGTGTCAGGATTTGTGGAACATCTGTTCCTTAACACCAGGTTGACATCCAAAGCACTAGGCACATGTCTGAATTCTGATCTATATTCTTGTTTATTCCTATTTTTCAGTCGTCAGATATTGCAATTATTGTCTGGGTGTGAATGCCTTGTGCTGTCATACTCTGGCTATGGTTAAAGGACAAAGCTGAGTTGTTTCAGATAGCATGTATCCTTATCACTAATAGTACATGACAGCTACCTTTGTTCCATTTTATTACAGTGATGTCATCTAGAGAAAAGGGACATGGGGCAGGTGTGCATGAGAAGCACCTTAGCAACTTTACAAAGTGAAAGCATAGCCTTAGCACCCACTAGTTTTAGGATTTTATTTGTGATCAAAAGGGTCCTGTCTAGGCCCAGAGTGGGCTAGATTTAATTATTTTTGTATGAAAAAACCTGTATGAATCTGTAGCTTCCCCAGCTTTCTTTCAGCTAGCTCCAGTTCACATGAGGTATCTTGCATATTTTATGTACCAAAGGGAGCTGAAGAGTAAAATTGCTCTTTTATCTTCCAGCCCATGGACAAGCAACAGGCTTTGGTTCGGAAATCATCTGTTGTTAACATGGAAAACTTCAAAAGGCAATATGCTAGAAGGCGGTGGAAGGTATGACAACAAACCTTTAATCCTCCTCACATGGGGCTTCCCAAGCCTGGTGGGATCAGAGGGCAAGATAGAGCTTGAATGTTAAGTTGTAACAGGCAGTAAATGAATGAGATGTGTTTGGATATGTCTGCACTGGGTATGTGTGATCAGATTGGTTTTCCTCCCTCTCTGCACAGCTTTCGTACCGCGTTGTTTCACTGTGCAACCACTTCTCGCGCTCGCTGGTGAAGAAGGTCCTGGCACAAGATGAGAGTTTGGTAGGTGCATTCCTCACACAGGGAGAAGAGAAGAGCTGGTCTTACTGTGCAGTCATTTTTGCTGTGCTTCATGGATGCACAGCCCAACAAGACAGCAGTGGCTTGGAGTGGGAAACCAGAGGGGGACCATGGCATCATTTGTGTCTTTAATGCTGCTGTATGTTCTGTTACTGTGACAGGAATCTTGTGCAGGGAGAGCCAGTGACTTGATCGACCTTCTAGGGGCTAAGCACATTATTGTGTAAAGGAGCAGCAAGGAGCCTGCAGATGATGTCTGGATCACAGGCAGTGACCGTGGGGTGTGACTGAGATCTGAGCAATTGCAGGGGAGCTCTCTGCTTTGTGCCCAGCTCTGTGATGGAGGGTGGGGGACCCTGGCACTGCCTGTGACCTGAAGTGAAGCTTTATGGGCTCTATTAGCTCTGCTCTTCTCAGTAGATGATACTGATCATATTGGAACAGCATGTTTAAGAGCATGGTATCTGATTTACATGAGACTTTTTGGCTTTCTATTTCAGAGAAACTGTGAAAGTGACAGTGAGGATCTTTCACAAAGGAAAGCCCCTCCTCAGAGGAGAAGCAGCATATCATAATGGGATGAGAATTCCATGGGCAGGAGACAGGAAACTTTCATCCTTGCTGAAGCAAGCAGCCCTGGCAGCAGACTTGGACTTCTTGTCTGAGTCCTTGGTATGATGCTTCTTGCTTCTCAAACTACCCCAACAACTTGGATGGTCTTAAATGCCTACTAAGCATTTTAGAAAATGGGGAATCAAGATTCCCCAGGAAATGCTAGAGCACAAGCACCAGTTGGAGTGCTTTTATATGTTGAGTGTTTCAGTGATACTGATGTCAACTGCACTCAGGGTGTAGGGTTTCTACTGACAATCTTTACTGCAGAGTAATTCACATTCCACACCGTGGTTAAGACTGTGGGCATTATTATTTCAGTCAGGGAATTGCTAGTGACTCGTAAGGATTTTCTTTAAATTCAATTTTTACAATTGTTAATAGCATAAATATTTGATGGCAGGTATCTGACAGGTTCTGTTAGCTGTATGCAGTACTCTGTTACTGCTGCCACTGAAAAGTAGATCACAATGTCATTACATATCATAACCTTGATTTTGTGAACCTGGCACTAAATAGTTCTGAAATGCAACAAGAACTGTGCTCTGGCCATGGTCTCTGCCTGAGGATTAGCACAACTCTCATTGTTAGTGTGAGTGCAACTGACTGTGGCACTGAGGTAGGCCAAGGCAATTTTTGGATGAAAAGAGAAAAAAATTCTGTAGTGATTTACATGCACCCAAATAGAACATTTTCATGGAATGATGACAGGATGCCTCACCAAAAAAAAGGGCATTTATAAATCTAAAGCATGCGAAGAAATAGTCTTTATTAGACTTTGTTATTGCTGTCAATATTATTTATTCTCAGCAAATTGGAGACTCTTTAACACCTGTTTGTATAGGTGCTGTTTACATGTAACCCAGACTGCAGACATCTGTATTTTATTCAGGGAGCTGTATCCAAAATTGAGGAAATAAGCACTTTGATATTGATGTAATATCTTTGCACAGGGAAGTTGCATCATTTAAAATATATTAGTTTCTAAGCCAGTATTGTTCAATTGGTACCAAAAAATGTGCATAGACTAGGGTATTTTTTCATTGAATCTATTTGCTGTTAGAAGTTCCTATTTATTTTGCAATTTAATGAATTAAAAATCAGAAAGCAAGTCTATTAGAAACAACTATAGATGGACGAGGAAACTGATTTTGTTTGGCTTTACACTTGTCACCTCTAGGCTGAGGTTTTAGAGCAGAAGGTGTTGAAAACTAGTATCAGGTAAATTGTGATGGCTTCCAGTTTCTAAGAAAGAAATAAAAATATGCTACTTATATTTGTAACTTTGTATCCTTGCTTAGTTGGAGACTAAAATGCAGTTGGTAAGAAATTACTTCTGTGAAAGGAAGGAAATGTATGAGAAGCTTTGGAGGAGAGGCAGAACGTAGGATTTGATGGAAGAAACATAAAATGAAGGAGGGGGTGGGAGGAAAAAAGCAGTGGAGAGGAGTGAGTATGAGAGGGATGTGGAGCTGATCCTGGACTGGGAAGGTTGGAGGAAAGGAAAGAGAATGTGGATATATGAATTGTGAAAGCAGGAGAGTGAATGTTTCTGCAAATATGGCACTGCATTTTTATACTACTTATTGAATTTCTATTTATTTTATATCTTGTGCTGCCATAGCCTGTGATGTGTGCTGGTCAAGGGATGAGGTGCAGGGCATGGGCTCCTCTTCATATTCAATTAAAAGGTATATTTCTGAACTTTCTGTGTAATTCTTGAGATAGAATCCTCAAAAAGTGTCACAGTATGTATTAAGAGGGAGCAGTAATAGGGAAACCTGAAGTTTCAGTGTATCCTAATTTCAGCTGGAATAGAGTTAATTTTCTCCTTAGTAGCTGGTACAGTGCTGTGTTTTAGATTCAGTATGAGAATAATGTTGATGATAAGATGCTGATGTTTTAGTTGTTGCTAAGTAGTGGTTACCATAAGGCTGGACTTTTCAGTTTTCCATGCTCTGCTGGTGAGGAGGTGCACAAAAAGCTGGGAGGGACCATAGCCAGGGACAGCTGACCCAAAATGGTCCAAGGGATATTCCAGCCCATGGAATGTCATGCTCTGTATGTAAACTGGGGTGAGTTGGCTGGGAGCCACAGGTCACTGCTCAGGGATGGGCATTGGTCTGTGGGTGGTGAGCAGTTGTCTTGTGCATCACTTGGCTTTCCTGGGGTTTATTCCTCTCTGTTCCTTTCCATTATTATTATAATATTTTTCTTTAGTTGAACTACAACACTGTTCTTATCTCAGAGTAACCCTTGAGGTTTGCTTTCCAATTCTCCTCCCCACCAGGGCCAAGGAAAGGTGAGCAAGGGGCTTTGTGGGGTCTAGTTGCCAGCAGGGGTTAAACCATGGCAGTGTCTGGAGGGAATCTTTCATAAACAGAACACTAAAAATATATATTTGGATAAAAAGCCTCCCAGTTTACCTACCAAATTTTGCTTTCTGCTTTCCCAAGGATGTGGAAAACCAAACAGACTCCAAGCCAGTGGTATTTTTCTGAATTTCTGGACTTTGAAAACACCTTTGGTTTTCAAATTTGAGATTGTGGGATGTGTATGTAAATTACACTTCTGAAAATTAAGCCCTGGTTAAAATAGGTGTTAGGTTGTTGAAACAGGATTGTGCTGTCATGGAGATGGGGTTATTCTCATGTAAAATCCTAGCAACTATTGAGAAAGATGGGACTCAGCAGAAAGGCAGACAGAATGCAAGGCTGTATGAAGCTCTGGCTTATTAATTCTACCTTTATAAAGATGTAAGGTGGTGTTTTAACAAACACATTACAGACAGCTCACTGTTCAGTCTTCAGTCATTTTTGTGCCCAGGTGAGCTAAGGCCAGGCCTTTCTCTCTGTCACTGAGTCACTGCACATGGCTCCCAAGCACCTTCATTGCACAGCAACCACAGCACGCAGCACTCGTGTCCACACAAACTCTTCCCTGCCTGTTCCAGGTAGGAGCATGCTGCGAGTGTAGGATCTCTTGTACTCAGGACTAATGCTGGTGATGCATTAGGAAGCTTTACAGTGTTTTCCCAGCTGCGATGTTCTCTGTGTTCAGTGCCCTGTGTGTCCCATGAGGCGAAGCTCAGCCTGCTCAGGAAGGCACAGTGTAATTGTGCTGCTTCCAGCCCTGGCAGGACACCTGCTCCGTGCAGGGCTCCATCTGATATCCGCTACCAGTGTGTTTTGAGCAACAACCTACAGGTTCCTTCCACTAAAGGGCCAAAAAAAGAAGGAAAAAAAAAAAAACAAAAACCTACATGGAAGGAAAGGGAACATGAAAAGAATTTTCTGCTTTGCTGGGAGAAAAAAAAAAATCTATTTTCTATGTATTACTCTGTTTTGCATTAGGGAACCTGGAAATGAAGTGATAGTCCAGGAAAAAAAAAAAGAAAAAGCACATTAAAAAAAAAAACCAAACAAAAAGAAACCACAAAAGCCTGTGAGTATTTTTATTAAAGTATGGCTGTATGGCTACTTGGCTAGTTTTATTCTTATTTTAGTAGTGATTTTTTTTTAATCTACATGTATTTTTTATTAGGGAAAAACACTGATTTTAATTTTTTTGTTTGTTTGTGCCTGGAAATAGTACAGACTGTCAAAAATAGCAAAGCTATTTGTTATTTGCTAATAAAATGTTGGAAAGCTGGACGGGTGTGTGTCTGTGTTTCCCCGAGACCGGGGCCTGAGGCGAGGCCCCTCAGCCGCAGCTGTGGAGCCCAGGAGGGCGGGAAGCGGCAGCGCCTCAGGGCCGCGGGAGGGAGCGGGCCGGGGCCGGCGGCTCCGGGCGGGTTCGTGCCGCCCCTGCCCCGCAGCGACGGCCCGCTGGGGGTGAGGGGGCTCAGCGGGGCGCAGGCGGCGGGAGGGCCACTTTGGGGCTGCGGAGGAGCCGCCGCCGTGGCACCGGCTCGCCTTTTGGTCCGAGAGGGCTCGATGGGCCCGACAGACCGGGCTTCCCCCTCAGGAGCGGGGCTCCACAGCTCGAAGCGGTGTCCCGCGCCCCCGGCAGCGAGGTAAGCCTAGCGACTGCCGAGCCCAGCAGCTCTGCTGTTGCTGCCCTCGCCTCTGGTCTGTGCTGTCTTACTCCATTTACTTTCATTTCCTCCTTTTTTCTTTTAATAAGAGCTGTTGTTCCTATCTACACTTGTATGTAAATCAAGGAATTTGTATGTGCAGGGAATATATTTAACAATGTTCAGTTGAGAATCAAAGAACTCGGAGGCATTTCTTTTCCCTCTCTCGTTTCTATATGATCACTGTAACTGGCTGACATTCTGTATTGCTCACATAAATGTCTCCTCTGTCTTCACATAAACTTCAAACTTTAACAACTTTAGTGCTCAGATGGTAGGTAATACCTAATTTTCAGCATGCAAATTTCAGTGAGAGGAGTTAAAGTGGGACAGGTGCACCTTGTTACTTGGCAGGGCTGGCAGGGAACCATTACCTGTAAGTGATCATGAGCCTGATGAAGCGATATTACAGCAAAGGGTCGGAGGCTTGTGCGGGATGGCCACACCTGTACCCCTGCTGGAGTGACCAGGTGTGTTGCTGAGGCTCAGGGGCAGAAGTTTGGCCCTGAGGTAGAGCTCTTGATGAGTTGAGAACGTTAAGGTTTCAAATGGACAAGAAGTCACAGTGAGTAACTTTGCTGAGGGAAGGGTGGATTAAGGAGAAGCCTTGGGGAGCCCTGATGGAGTGGAGAATGGGCTTTGGCTGTCTGAGGAGATGGGAAGGAATGGCTGATCTGGCTGTAGGTCTGGGGCTGGTGTGTACACAGACAGGGATCTGTGACCATGCCCTGTATGCAGTGTACCCCACATCAGAAACATGAGTGATCCAGAAGTCTAAGCTTGGATCTGGGTTATACCTGCAACTCCTTGTGCCAGAGCCTGTTCAAGAGTCTCCTCACAGTGTCATTGCTGGTGTATTTGCTGTTATTTTTGAGGGATTGGTGCAGAGACTGTCACTGAGCATTAGCTTTTTATAGCAGTTTGCTACAACTTGTGGCCATCCATCTCAGAGGTGTGACATTTCCTGTTCTACTTGGAACTGTGCTCAGTCACAGCCTTTTTAGGGTGGGATGTATCCACTCAACAGAAAACCTAAGAAAAGTGGTGCCACATCAGTATTTCCTAAAATGTTTTTCCAAGGATGAACCTTGTGAGCTACGTACAATGCTTTGTTAAATATAATTGTTTGAAGGATCTTGTGTGCGTGTGAATTGTCTTAATATAATAATTATTTGGTAAAAAGAAGCTCTTAGGTAATCCAGTTACCTTTTAAATCTTTTTACTCTATATACGTAAAACATGTTGTAATGTATTGTTATTAAATTTGAATTTAATTAGATTTACTGTTTTGAAGTGTTGAAAAGCCTTTCTAATTTTTAGCTTACAGCCTCTCATTCAGCTAGCAAAGGACAGGAAATGCTACATTTGGTTTAGTCCTAGTCATGTAATTCAAGAGAAAACAACATAAAGATGGAGGTTTGGTCTTGGTGCTGAGCCTTTAATCTTGTTTTAGTGTATGCTGGGCCTTTAAAAGCTGTAGCATATAAAGTTAAGTCCTCAGAAGTCTGCAACAAGCGAAGTCTGATTTTGCAATGTGAATGACTCAAAGCTCATGATCATGAAAAGTTGGCAATATGTGATGCTGCTCTGTCATCTGGAGTGCTCTGTTTCCCTGCATCTGCACCTGGATCAAAGCAGGAAGAATGGCTTTTCTGATCTGGCACAGGAGTGCTCTGCAAGCCAGTACTTAAACATGCAGTGTGCCCTGCACAGTGTGTGTGTGCGCCTGGATTTGTGCTCCTAGGAGCAAACCAACGAACTAGAGATGCCAGATCCTTTCCTGAAGTTTGGTTATTCTGCCAGGAAGAAATTCTCCAGGACATCTGGAATGGCATAAAGCAGGCAGCTGTGTAGTTGAAGTGGATCCAAAGCCAGTTGGTGGGGGCAGATCAATTTCCAAACATGGTCTGTCATGCCAGGGGTCACAAGTTGACAGACCTGTGGTTGACTGGTTAACAGACTTGTGACTTGTGGCCCAAGGTCGTGCTCTTACGCAAATACTGACCTACATTTAGAGGTTTTGGGGTTTTTTTAATCCTAAGGCCCGAATTCATGAGCTATTCCATTTGATGTGTATAACGCTGGAAAAAGCATAATGTGCAGGAGAATATTCAATCTCCCAAAGTTATTAATGCAGAGTCTATACTGAGACTGGAATGCCATTGTAAATGGAACCATGCTCATGAAATGACTGATTCGTTAGCAGAGCAAACTGTATAAAATTATTAAGTTCTCTAGTTTTGGGCTTTCTAGAGCATGTAAGACAATTTATGATTTTCTTGAGTGTATCCTGGTGTTACTGATGGAGAGGTAAAAATAGTCATGTACGTGGAGCTGCAAGGACCTCAGTTTTTGCTGTAGTTGGTAAATACAGAATTTTTAAGACTGCTGGTAGAGGAACCTGGGTGGTGCTGCTTTCAGGAGGGACAGTTGTATTTTCTGCACACAGAGATGTCTCAGTTGCACACAGTGAAGTTGAACACTTCTGTCCTTCAGAAGCCTCTGCTCTGTGGAGCAAACGCCGCTTGTTTCCTTCCTGTAGTTTCTTTTCATAGTTAGCTGTAGCAGCTCCATTCCAGAAGCGATTTCCTGGGTCTCAATGCTCAGAGCCAACGGGTGTCGTCCCCTTGTTTTGCTTTGAAAGCTGAGGCCATTTAGTCACACACCACGGCGTGTGCTTAAGGCATTTGAGCTAAAATACAGAAATTGTCCTTGTGTGCCTTGTGGCTACCAGAGGTCTCACCCCTTCTCAGCTGAGAGCCCTCAACACCAGGGTAGTGACAAATGCTCACCCCCCGTGCTCTGAACAGCCTCCCTCGCAGAGAGGGAGCGAGAAAAAAGCTGCAGCGCCTCTGGTAGCTGTGCTGAAGCACTTGGCCATCTGCGCAGGAGGAGCTTGGTGCCTGGTTCCAGGTGACAGTTCAGGGCTGCCTCCAGAGGCAGACACTCTCCCACGGTCCAGTACAGCACTGAAGGAAAGAAGCCTCCAAAGAGGAGGTAGGTTTCAGGTATGCCTTTTTTATTCTCTGAGTTATCTAGGGCCCATTAGTAATTATGGAAATGTTTTTCTGTTATGTGTGGAATGATTTGAGGGCTCTGATGAGGTGCTGAAAAGCACTTGAAAAGCTGTTTAATTTTTTTTTAGTGGTGGGGAAAAGCACCTGCAGTTGTTTATTTTAACCTGGAGTAGTAGGTCCGTGCCCTTCAGTGTCTTTTTTGTAGGGATTGAATGCACCTCAGGGGGCAGGCAGTTTGTTGGATATGCTAAATAATAATTGTAGTGTCACACCAAGGGTTTTGAACATTATCACATATCAGAGCTGCTGTTCTTAGTGGAAGAGTTCTTAGAGCCTGCCAAACATGGGTGGGGTGCACCTGAGGTGGCACAGACTGCATACCATAGCACAGATGAAGTGCTGGAGATAGCCTTATCACTGAGATCCATATGTTCTTAAGGAAAGTCTGCCAGCTTTCGCTTTTCATAAAATACTGTGGAAAAAAATGATGCAGTTTTCATGAAAATGAAAAGTTTGCTTTTTGCGTCATAAGGGCTGAGGAGGCAGAAACCGTAAGTTCAATGCATGTATTCTGTCTAGGAAAGTATGGTTTGGGGCAGATGTGACAGGGAGGGGGGGTTTCAGAAACAGCAGTGATCTTCAGTAAGAGTACCTTAAGGGAAAGACCTCTGAACAAAATCTCTAGAGAGCAGAATGAAGATAAATGTGCTAGTACACCTTTCTAAATTGTCAAACAAGGGAGTATGTTTGGAAGAGTTTGTGAGTTCCTTTCTTACTGTTTTTGATGCAGATTTCTTGCCTTGCTCTCCTCACCCCAAACTGTACTTCCACTCAGATTTTTCATTTCAAGGAGCACTGACTGTTTATTTCTTTTAAAAGTCACTGGAAGAATTCCAGCTGTTCATTCTGTTTGTTTTGAAAATCAACAGGCTACGGACTGTTAGAAATGGAACTGAGAAATTTTTTTTCCCCATTGATGATCATGAACATTTATTCTGTTTAATGGCTTTGGCTCCACTGAGTAAAGCAAAACTTAATGTTCACTTACATGATAAGTACCAGTTACATGGGGCAAAAAGCCCTGTGGGGAAATAGAGGCTTTTTCACCACTGGATGTCATACCAAGTCCGTGTGTCTTTGGAACTGTCTGTGCAAGTAACTTATGTCTAGTTTAAAGGTAGACCAAGCAGGGTCTCACACCACTGAAAGTATCTGCTGCTAGAAAGCTCTTATTAACAGAAGAGGGCAATAAAAATTTCTTCTGTCAACTTATACCAAAATAAAAGCACAGCAATACCTGAATGTGAGAAAAATGGCAATGCTGCCTGCAAGTCTGGGACATGACTTTCAGTGCCTTTTGGGGCGGGGTCTTCATGACAAAACCTGCACTAGCAGTTTGAGTGCCTTAGCTTCAGGCAATTTCTGTAATTGAAATTAATTAAAATATTTACTAGCTGCTGGGATCTGAAGCGTTTGTCTCTCCCTTTGTTACTGCTCATATGAAAGGGGATGCCTGATCTTTAATAAACTGCATGGTCTGCAGGAACTTCTGGCAGAACAGTGTTATTTTGGGGGACACAGATCAGCAGTCAAGGAGGTGAATTTTAGCAAGGAAGAGGACTCACCTGTCCCTGTTAGTGTTTTTGTGAGCATTAGAGCTTCTTAGAAAACGTGCTGAAAAATCAGAGGGCTGAATTCTGGGCGTGCTGCTACTGTCCAGGAGCTGCTCTGTGTATCTCTGGTGAGTGATCCAGTGCACATGGCTAAAGGGGTCTGATGTTGTTTGTTTGAGTGGTCATTATTAGGGAGACACCTTCTTTGCCCCCTCAGCAGATACCCAGTATGCAGTAGGGTTAAGGGGAGCTGCTGACAAGGCACTTCTGATCTGCAAGATGTTATTTATTTGCTAGTGCTAGATAAATACTCTTCTGAGGCTGTGGTGGATGTAGCATTTCCTTCTCCCTCTGCTGTCACTTCCACAAAATGTAGCCCGGAAGCAACACCTGAGTGATAAAATTCTTATCACTCCAAATGGCACTGACAGGAATGTGGGATTCCCAGTCCCACCAGGTAACAGGGCTGATGGAGGGAATCCTTTGGACTCCAGAAGGGTGACTAAAGGCCTAAAGGAGACTTTTCAAGCAGTCCCCACATGGTTTGGCCTATGTTCCTGACTCTGCACCCAGAGAACTTTTCATTTGTGAAAAGAATTAGATTCTTTTCCACTCCCTAGTGGAAGAATCAGTGAAAGTCCCTCTTCTACGACTGCAGCAAACAAATTTTCCTCCAGAAAAAGTTGTGTTTTGTGGGCCCAAAAGACACCTTTCAAAAGAGGTATTCTAGTATCTTTGTTCATGTCTCCTACTAGAGCATCAGATGAGCTCAGTGGGGCTTTCCTGGCAAGCTGGTAGAACCCATGCCCTTAAATGAGTAAATCAGCCTGATTCCACTTTTCTCCACTGCTTGTGAGCAGCACAGATGGTTCTGATTCAAGTAAATGCACCTCACGTGGCAATGCTTGCAGTGCTATGCATTACACTTGTGCCAGGACCCCAGAGTGGGTTCTGAAACGTGTTTTGGGTATTGAATCTCTGCACCTGAATTTAAGGCTGATAAAACAGTTGACAAAATTAAAAAAAAAATTGTTAGGGAGTTCAATTAAACCATTGTCTAGTAAATATTGTTAGGGGTAGCTGAAATGTTATTTCTCTTGGCTTTGGTTAGGACCAGTGTCTATCTCAGTCTGCTTTGAAACTAATTAAACTCAAACCTGCAAGGTGATGTGCAGTAATTAAGAAAAATAATTAATAAAATCAAGAAAAATCTGCTTGGGAACCAAAATGTGTGACTTGCTTAGTTGAAGGCAAAAAAAAATCTACAACTATCTGTCAGAATATATTTCTTTGTCTCAGAAGAAATGGAAACTAGGGAAATTGAGCAAAATGAACTTGAAAAGCTAGTTTCTGTATTAAATCAACACTAGTGTTCATTTGTTATCAAGTTAAGATATTTTATTTGGTAGCAAAGGAAAGCTAAGAATGTTTAAATGCTCCTTCACACAGGTCTCCCTTACCCTACCCAGCCTCTTATGCTTTTTTGTACTTGTTAGCAGCTTTGCTTAACAACTCCCTAGAGAAACAGGGAACAAAAGATTACACAGATGTTTTGTTAAAAAATAAAAAAAAGAAAAATATGAAACCACCAAATTTAAAAAGTGGGAGAATTATAAAATCTTATGTACTTTTCAAATCAATTTTTATGCAGCTGCTTTTAATCAAGCTTTGAAAATGTTTATCTACAGTAAACTTTTCCTGTACTTATAGCTATGTACAGCTATTGCCAGCCAAAAGAAAGGTCATGTTCATGTCCTAGTATCGTTCTAATTGCATGAAGTAAAGATTTGCTCTCCTTACCAATTTTTCTTTCTACTGAGTGCTGCAGCTTTCTTATGCTCAGTTGAAATAGTGTGTTTGTGAAGCTGTTCAGGCAGCAGAGTTCATGCCAGACTTGTGGGTTTCACCCAAGCTCATGTTAAGGCTTAAGTACTTTGGAAGTGACACACTGTTTACTTTTGATTTTTGTTCAGTCAAAATGTAAATAGGACAGTGATTTTGAGGGCAGTGATTTCAGAGAAAGTTATGTGTAGAGCTCTAAAACGTCAGCCAAGATCTCTTCTGATCCAAATGCTAAAGATCAGCAGAATTGACATACATTGTAATAATAATGTATGTGCTCTTCAAATGGCTTAGCTAATTAACACATAAAAGAAACTAGAAAATTTGTTACAGTATTCTATTTAAAATCCCTTACCATGTTTGTACATGGTGTCTGAGCGCTGTCTAGTCGTGGGCAGCTTTCAGAATGGTGTGAAATATCCTCTAAGGCTGAGCAAGACACTGATTAACTTGACTTGTTCTGTCACATTGGTTCTTGCTCACAAAAATCGAGCATGTTTATGAAAAGACTAGATTCAAGCTTATTTTTAAATATAGGCCTAAAACCTTCTTAACTTCTTACTGAACTGTACCTTAAGGGGAGTTAAGCATCTGATCACTTCATAGTTAAGATACAGAAATGATGACTCACTGCTGTGAGAAGTTGCTGGGCATTTGCTCGGCGGTGTTTTTTGTTCTCTGTTCCAGTATCCCAAAATACAGAGTGACATGATGTGTTTGGAGGTGCCCCGTGGCTGGCCCTGTGTCAAGCTGCAGTGCAGATGCCCTGTAGCTGTTGAGCAGGGATGGCTGCTGGCCTGGCAGGCTGGCCCGTGTCCCGTGGCACTAATTGCTTTCAGCACGCCTGAGCTGTGCCCTGCTGCTCTGCTGGCATCCAAGGGCTGTCCTTTGTTTCCTGTCCTGTATTGGCCTGCACTCCTTCTCCCATGTCACATTCCTATGTCCAACTATTGTGCAGCACAGCCTGATTTCTCATGCTGTACAAAGCATTCTTTTCAGATAGAGGAGAACAGCTAGAATTGAATTAAAAGTCTGACCCTGAGCTCTCAGAAGGACAGGGTTACACGTGTCTACCAAATGCTCTTCTGAAGGAGCTTTGACCTATGCTGCACTCTCTCTCTATTTAGATCTAAGCATTCCTGTCTTTGCAAAACCTGAAAATCCTTTTCAGTGTCCTCCTTCAAAGGAAGAGCCCATGTCTGTGCTCTCTTCATTGCTGTAGACTTTCTATCTGTACTGCCTCAGTTTAGGCTCTGGATCCGGGGGCATGTTAGAGCAGCCTGGGCTGGAATGAACTGTGGTTTGAAAATTCCCATCAGTGTGTGGAAAGATGGACAGGCAGATACCTGCCCTCCCTGTTATTTCACTATTGTTTTGCCTAATTGTCTTCCTGCTCCATGTGCTTGACAGCCTAATCTCTTCTCCAGTGCTCAGCTCTGGAACAGTTTCATCCCCATAATTCCCTGGTAGGGCATGGGATCATAAGAAACCCCAAGGACCGGGTGTGTGCAGGGGTCCTGGCAGAGGGGTGCTGGAGGGCATCGCTGCAGGTCCTCACAGGGTTTCTGCCCAAGAGTTGCCAGTAATGGATGACCAGCAGGCAGAGTAGTCTGGGTTGATGGCTGTTGTGTCAGGGAGCTTCTTTTTTGCCCAGGCCACCAGGACTGCACTTCTGCTTTTGGAAATGCCTGGTGTAAGCAATCACTCTCTCTTTCACTAATCATACCAGTGTATTTATAAAAGTTTTCCTCTTCATACTTTGTCCTTTGAAATCTGGAGGCAAGACCCAGCAATGGTTCTTCAGGCTGCCTTCTCTTTCAAATCCTGAGCAGGGGTTTCCTCTCAGCATTCTCAATCCATATGTCCCAAATTACTTTCCTGCAAACTGCTGCTGCTGTGAATGATACTTCTGCATTACCTTCCTGTGGTGTTGATTCCTTGTTTTCACAGTAGCATTTCAGCTTTTAATTCAAGGAGGACACCCTTACATGAAATGTGCAATGTCATAGAAAGTGTTGTCCATGTTGCTTCAACTGCCTTGCTGCTTTTGGTTTATCTGGGTCATGACTGTTGCATTGCTTCTAAACTGTGGCCAAAGTAAATGACTGGTTTTTTTTTGTTTTGTCTTCAGTTGTGAACTTTTAAAAGTCGTTCTTCCAGCAGCACATGAACAATAATATTAATTTGTGTTGTTTAATTCAACTGCTGCATTGAAAGGATGACATTGGTTTTGGTTTTAATTCCTTTGGCCTATATTTCTTAAGATGCCTGTTACATGGAAGAAGAGCTAAGGACATTTCTTGGAGTGGCATTTCCAGGTATTAAAATAGTTTGTTCTCTGTTGTGTATGGCTATACATCCGACAGAAAACTTGTGAATGATGGTGGGCCACTTAGAATCCCAGCATTGAAAATATTGCAGACAAAATAAAGTACCAAACTGCCTCACTCCTGTGCCTTCCCCAGCTTCTCTGTTATACTCAGCTGATGCTGGAGCTTCTCCTCTGCCCGAGGAAGGGAATGAGCCCTGAGCTGGGGCACGTTGCCTTTCCTAGCAGCAGGTCACAGTGTTCCACTGGAGCTCCTCTGTGCCAGGCTAAGGGACACACATCCCCCTGGCACTGTGAGGCAGCACTGCTGCACTGCTCATGCTGTGTGTACTGAGCACAGGCCAACTAGAATAAAGTGTGTTTGCACACTGCCTGGCCTTGCAGTGCAGGGGGCTGGGTCACGTGTTGATGACAGAGACAGAATGGAAAATGTTCTTAAAAAGGGGAGAAAGGGTAGTGAATGAGGGCAGCAGGGAAATGACACCCAGGAGAAGCTGGGAGAGGTGGGAAGAGGTCACTGCATTGGACAGTGTGGGCAGCAAACATGAGGGGAGGTGCAGGAGATGGCAGTGGGTGTGGGCCAAGCCACTGGCCTTAGGCATTGTCCATGTACCATGTCCTTCCAATACAAGAGGAGTTTGGATTCTGTGACATCCCACAGCACAGAAGAGAGATGCCTGTTTTCATTCCCATGGCACCATGCTGAAATTGGCCATTCTGGCACCCCTCTTATCAGCAGGTTTAATTCCATAGCTTGGACTTCGTTCTTAGCACCAATATTCAGCACTGGATAACCTCACTGAAATACAGATGTGAGAGCAGGACCAAAAAGGATCCCAAAGCCTCTCCTTGCTCAAAGGCTGGCACAGCAGGCATCTAATTGTACATTGGTATGGCAAACTCTGTATGTGATAGCAGAGAGTAGGAACTTGGTGAGTGCTTCAGCTGGAAGCAGAAAACTGACATAAAGAATTTCTAAGCTAATTAAAAAAATGATCCATGAAGTTCAGATAGTGATAACTTACATCCCATCCTAAATATGCAAATTACTCAGAGGAGGTATTGATGGGCTGTTCTTTAGGACACCAGCTTGGTTAAACAGGATGCTCTTTGCAGCCCTTTTTGTGCAAAGGGCAGAGCTTTCTAATCATCTAGCCAAACATTTCTATATAATGGAACTGCTTTCCATTTCAAAGCAAAACTTGGGCTTATTTTGTGTTTTTCTTTTTCTGTTAGGGGAATTCCAGGCTTTTTTTAAACAAAAAGAGAAAACTGCTAAGGTGTGTTGGGTACTAGTTTGGTTTCACTCTTGGGAAGAGGAGTGAAAGGTTTTAAATGTTATTTTCCATGTGATTCTGTAATTAAATTCATTTAACATTATGAAGAGCTTGATATAGTCCATTTGGAGAAAATTCCAAAGTAGGTGTAGGTGGGGTTTTAAATGAATAGTCTGTTGTGTATTTGCCTTGATCTTTTCTTACTTCTTCCTTATTTTTTTTTTCTTTTAATCACTTTTATTGGCTCTTACCTGTTTTCATAATTCTCCTTGTGGAATTGGCTGAAGTGTTTATTAGTGTTTCATGACATAAATGTTTTAACTCATCTCTTTTCTGGGTGATTTAGGGCTCAATTAGCTATGTCAAAGAGGAAATGTCTGTTGGATGCTCTGTGATTCTGTCCATCAAGTCCAGGACTTCATGGCACATACAAATCCAGAATACATGTGGAAGGAGCTTGGGGCTTTTGGGTTAAACCCTGGTATTGGAAAAGTTGCTCCATCTGTCTAGGCTTAGTTTTGACCTCTCTGAAATGAAGATGATGATAGCACTCCAAGTGAAAGATTTTTTTCCCCAGTATTCATTTGGAAAGTGACCTTTATGCTTCCCAGTCTCCCTGGTGAGGGGGCACACTCCTTGCCCTGCAGCAGCCCAAGGAACTGTGTGGGACAGGAAGAAGTAGTTTGGAACTTTTCCAGTCCCTTCTACACAGACCACTATGAGCAGGTGTTTCCTTGTAAAAGGACAATATTAGGTACCATGCTGAACTGAAACACTGCCTGTGCTAGACATATTGGGATGACAGAACTCTATCCTATTTGAACATTTCCCCCCCTCATCTAAGGGAAAGAGGATTCTTTTTGAAAAATATCGTGAGATCTCAAAGTGAAAGGTGTGAGAGGGTATTGTTTGTCTTGTGGTGTTTGCTGGAAAAAAATTGAATGCAACAACAAATGGAATGAGAGGAAATGTGAAAACAATGGGAAGAGAAAAACTGCTTTTAGCCTTACAGAGTAGTCATTGATTCATGAAAGCACAAGGATAATTCCTCATTGTACAGCTTTCAGACAACAGCTGGAATATTCACTTTGAGTTACAGACTAGAAAAATGTTAATGAACTGACAGAAGCCAAAGAAAAGTCAGTAAAAAACCCCAGCATTTAGAGGACAAGACAAATAACTGTTAGGAAAAGGGAGGGAAAAGTAGTGGAATGGAGCATGAGCAAGGAAGACACACAGGTGTCAGAATTTAAAAGAAAGATAAACTCAGAGAAAAATCAATTGCTTTTGTAGCTCAAATTCAGAAAGAGGAATTCTGGGGCAAAAATAGAGTTGTAAGTTTGGGGTTTTTTCCCTAAAAAGATTTTTTTGAAAATCTGTTGTTTTAATTTTATCTGGTTTATTCTGAGGAATGATGTAGATAATGTGGAAAAAGAGATTCTGTCTAGAAATGCTAAACAATGCATTTGAATATGCTGTACAGATGAAAGGTTTCTCAGTATCTTTCAGGCCTTCAGGTTTCATGTGGCACAATCACCTGAGTAGTGTGTAATCTTGGAATGTTACTAATTTTGAGGACAGCTCTTATCTTTTTTATGCATTTGAATTCTGCAAAGAAAACCTAACTCCCAATTATAAAAAAGTGCTTTTTGCTAGGTTTAATATTTGCCTTTTATGAGATTATTATATATTCTGACTTTCAAAATTAAATTCTTGATGAAAGAAATGATGTATAGGACCTTGCATGGAAAAAATGTGGTAAAGGATAATATTTTGCATTTGTGCCAAAAGATTAGAGTAATTTGAAAGCAGGTCTGTGCCAGTACTTAGATGTATAACTTATTTCAGAGAGAAATAACAAGGAAGGGGACTTAGTCAGGGTCAGATGGCTTCAGTGAAAAAACGAAGCTTTTTGCTTTACTGAAGCCCTCTAAATAAAGGCTTTTTTCCTGGTTATAGAAATGGGGACTGGATCAATGTTGTGCTTGTGAATTGCATAAACTTTAGTCTTTATTTCGTAAACTTTTCACCTGTTTTGGATTCCATTGAAGAAACTAGAACGGTGCTTGCTCGAAACAGCTCAAGTGCCTTTGCTGCTGAGCCCAGCTTGATGTTCTGCAACTCTCTGTGAATATTAACTGGTGCAGCCCTGTGGGTGCTCCCTTTTGGGGGGGCTCTGAGGCTGCTGGGGGTGCACACAGCTCTTGCATGCTGTATTTGGCAGAGCTTGGGTCCATCCCCTGTGTCCTGCCAAGAGCAGCTGCTCTGTTTGCTCCTGTTGCTCCAGGGCCATGGAAGCTGGGTAATGTCTCCAGGAGGAAGCACAAAGGGGTTGTTAGAGCCCTGTGCTGCCTTTTTTCCTTGCTTCCATTCAAAGCTCTTGCTCACTGAGTAGGAAAGAGTACAGGGTGTGGGAGGGAAAGCGATTGTGACAGGCACTTTGCTGTTCCTGACCGTATTGCTAAAAGCACGGGAAGTGGAGACACACTACAGGGTTGTGCAACAGGGGTTTTTAATGCAGAGCACCAAAATTCACTCATGAGACCCCAAAGGAATTGTGAACAACCCATAAGAATGCAGCTAGGAATGGCAGTCCTAGGAATGGTACTTTAACCATTGGCCATTCTCTTTTGTTGATTAGTACTCTCCATTGTTTTTATGCATATGGGTATTATTGTGAGACAATATTTAAGCTGCACTGTAGCTGTGCACTGGATGCTACCATATTGAGAATTACTAATCCCTTTGAAGTCCTAATAACCTGCTTGCTACATATGCTCAAAATGTTTCCTACCCATGCATAGATTAGTTTGGAATTAGTCTTGTTTATGAATTCAGTTGTTACTTAGTTGCTCACACATAATCCTTTTAATTTCCCCAGTATATTATCATTCATTGTCTTCCAGTGCAAACCCCTCTTGATTCCCTTGCCTTTTCCCCAGTGGTTCACTGGAATGTTTCCTGTCATGGCTTGGCCAAGGGCATTTCTGAGGTGTGGAACCTAGATACAAAGCTAGGCTGAGCAAAACAGTTTGAAAAAGTTACCAGCTAGCCAAAGAGAGAGATGGCCATGGATTGCAGTAGATCTTACATCTGAGGTTACTTCAGACTGGTTCCTACCCTGCATTTCACAGTTGAATCCAACAGTAGAAGAAAAGAAGCGACACTACTACCTGCAATCCTGGGCTCTGAAACTGCTGATTATGTGGCACTGATGATTTGTGCTGGGGTAAGAGCCAGCTGGCCATGTGCATGTGGCTTTAGATTGCTTTTGAATAAATAGCACTTAGTATGGCTCAGCTTGATATGAACAGGAAGTGCCAGGCAGGGGAACTGTCACTCCAGAACATGAGTCAGAAGATGAAATTAAGGGCTGACACAGATGCATTTATTTCAGTGCCTTCATATTTGGCATCTCTGCC
Organism: Molothrus ater; assembly: GCF_012460135.2. Taxonomy (NCBI): domain Eukaryota; kingdom Metazoa; phylum Chordata; class Aves; order Passeriformes; family Icteridae; genus Molothrus; species Molothrus ater. The sequence goes on from NC_050490.2 coordinate 5,089,125, forward strand.
CAGGCAAACGATCTGATAACAGCTCCCCTCACCTACCTTGGATCCATGGGAAAAGAGCCAGTGTTGTCATGAGTAACATATAGAAGACATAGGTGAATGTCTAGCTCAAAAGAATGTTTCCATGCATTTCATAGACTGGTGTAGGCTGGCTTTAGTCATGTTTTTTAGTGCTTGCAACTGCTCTGTCCACACCTCCTCAGTGAGTGCCACAAGCTCCTTTCCTCATCTTTTCATTGGCAAACTCGCCCCCCTTTTGCCTCGTGTAAATTGTGAGCCATGAGAAGAGCCTTGCCTTTGACTGAGCCCTCACAGAGATGATGGCTTCAAGACTTTTTTATTGGGATAAGTCCACAATTCAAGACTCCTCATATTTCTAAACACTAAGAACGTAACTTCTTTGGGAGAATTGGGTTCTGTTATGGTTAAGTAACTGCCCAGGCAGATCACTGTGATTTTTAATTACACTTGGGGATGATACATAGAGACCTAAATGCAAGAGAGGGTCACAAGTAGTAATTTGGTGTCTTCTATCCAATCAAGTTTTGTTCAGTATCATTTGTTCAGATTTGGGATCTTTCTTTTTTTTCCGTTGACCATTTATTAACTGTGCCACAGAAACGTTCAATGTCCTTTGTTGTAATTGTTGGCCCATTTCTGCATAAAATTTTTTCTGAGTCACATCCCAAACCATACAGACTCCTTTCATTGCCATGACAACAGCAAGGCATGCCAATGTTAGCAAAGTCTGCTGGAAAAAGAGAAGTCAGTAAAATCAAAACACAGTTAATTGAGGTATTTAATATATAAATTCCCATTTTCTGTAATGATCCATTGTGGAAAAATAGTTAAGAATAAGCCCTAGATAAATAGCATAGCCTCATGCTGGATGTTGGGTCTTGTCCTAGGCACTGCATTATAAAAAAAGATCTTACAAAAATAGTGAGAGTGGAATTGCTCATAGACCTGGTGAAATGTTTGGATCAGAAGAAGAAGAAGAGTTAAATGTGGTTACTAAAAAAGTAAAGAATAATTATTAACAGTCAGAAAAATGTTTGATGTTAAATTGTGTGTTGTTCTGTCACTATACCTATCTTTTAATTGCTTAATATTAAAAGTACATTTGATGGGATTACGTAGCAGTACATTTTAAACTAATAAATAATGCAGTAACTCATGCAGAGTAATAGGGAATCATTGATGTAAAACAGGTCTTGTAGAGCTAAATGCTGGAAGAAATCTGCCTTAGTCCAAGTGAAGCTGGGAAGGAGGAAGACTGTGGGTGGGACTTGGGAGGTCTGCATCATGAAGGATTATTTCTGTTTTAAAGAAGAGGTGAGAGCACAGAGATAACAGAGATACTATCCACAGCCTCCTTTCTCTTGAACCTCCATGGTCAGTCATATGGGCTTTCTCTTGGCCTCCCTCTATGCTTTGAAGGTAAACTATTTTGGAAATAGAAATGGAGGATGAATGTCCTGCAGACAGGGACATTAGGGGCTGAACTCTTGAGATTTGTAGTTTTGAATTCTTCTGCTTCTGCTTGCTGTGAAGGAGGGGGAGAGGATGAATGATGTTGCCTACTGAAAGGCTGTGATTCAGGTATTCCTGGCCTATGTCTAGGGGTGTCCCATAAAACTCTTCTCAACTGTTTTTGTTACATTCACCCTGTTAATATATAGCTGCAGTGGCTGGAGGGCTCATCTTTCCTCTGGTATGTCCTCAGGGTACCCAAATGAGTTTCAGGAGCCTCTGCAATTTCCACAGGACGCAAGTGTTATGTTTTCATTTAATGATAATTGACTCTCAGATGAGGTGGCTGAATGGTGGTGACAGCCATTAGTAGCATCAGAGCAAATGTAGACTTGTTCCCCTTATTTATGTCCTTATTTTCACACCTACTGGAGCTGCTGTAGGCTAGAATGCTGTTTGCTTTGTCTGGGCTCTCAGTAATTCTGCCAATGCTTGCCTGCTTAGTACAGAGTGATGCACTAGACCTCCTCATCCTGCATCACTTGCCATGCTAGGTTTTATTCCCGTTTGGAAGCTCCTGAGTCCGGCTGGCTGTAGATGCAGACAGTAGCTCAGGCACTGGGGGTCTAGCTCTGAAGGAGAAACTATGGAAGTCACTTGACTTACCAAAGATTGTAGTTAATATTAAATATTAACAGTTGCTATCTAATAAACAAGCTTCATGTGAGAATTCACAAAGATGCTATTCATAGCAATAGCTATTCACAGCATTGCAATAGCAATGCTCCTCCAGTGTAACTTCAATTCTGAGATCAGGGAGCCTGTGGAAACAGCCCCTGCACCTGCCTGCAGGCAAATGGCAAGGGGAGAGCCCTTGACACTGCAGAGTGAGTGATGGGCTGGGTGAAGACTTGACAAACAAAACAGAAAACCTTGCAGTTTTGTGAACTTAATATTTAAGTGTACGTAACTTAAAAGCATTAGGCATTTGTGAATCTAAGAAGTTCCTTGAGAATTATACAATGCTTGGCTGCAGGTGGAGCCTTCAAGCCATAAAAGCTGCAGTTAATGATAAGATTTTGTCTTCATGTTGTGATTAATGTGTGTGGGTGTGGGGCATGTGGACATGGAGAAGAGCACATACTGCTGAGTGTGTCTGTTTGTTATTCTTTCTCTTCTGTGGAATGGCAGATCCGCTGGACGTGTCTGCACTGAATGTGTTTTCATGCATCTGTTGATTTTTTTAAAGTTTATTTCTTATACAGCATCCTTTAGCTGACATATTTGAAATAGTTAAGGAATGCTGTAAAATGTTTGTATAGTTTGCCCCTATTTTGATGGTATTTGTTAGCATAGGTGGTCTCATCAACACAGAAGGTGCTCATTCACAGCAGAGTTTGACTATGATTTTAGACAAAAGACTAACTGGTGTAGTTAGAGGTACAAAACAAAACTAAAAAAATTACAACTTATTGAACAGAAATGGCTTGTCTTGACCGTTATTCTCTGGGTTGATATTACGTGGGTAAATTGCCAACAGAGACTTTTTTCTTAGTCTGTGATTTTTAGCTTGGTTGGGTCAGACTTTTCAAAGCAAGGCATTCGAGTTTTATTCTGATGCAAAACAGCTGTGCATCCCTGAGTTGCCTTGTAGGGGACAGAATGAAAAGCCATCAATACCTGGGATGTGTTTCCAAAGTGGTCAGTGACATTTAGTCCACTTTTGGTTGGAACTTGTGTCATGAAATGCAACAGTCCCTCCAGGGAGCTGAGCTCTGCCATTGGGACCTCCCCTAACACTTGATAACTCAGAATAAAGCATTAATGAGGAGAATCCAGGAAAGCCAGGCTATAGGACAAGAACACAAGGATGGGATCACTGATCCACTGGCACTGTGTCTGAACCAGCCATCAGCCCTGTGCCTTGGGAAGGAAAGGCAGGAGCAAGCACAGAGGAAAGTGTCCCCAAATATTGTAGGGCTCTCTGTGGGCTGGGGCATTTTCAGCCAGAGGAGATGTCTTTGGTAAACTGATGGGTTTTTTTTCTTTCCTGTATTTTTCCAGTCTCTTTTTGAGTCCAGGTAAACTTCTACTACATTTTGTCCTGCATCAAGGTGTTCTATAGCTTAATTATATGTGAATGAAGAAATAGTAATTCTTTTCCTTGTTCTGAATTTTTCATCTACTAGTTCCTCTTGTTACCTTCTAGCTCTTCCACTTGAAGAGCATAAACAATTATTCCCTGTTCATCTATTTCACCTCACTAATCTTTGTAAGCTTCCATTGTATTCCTGACTTAGGCTGTACTCAAATGTCTGCAGTCCCTTCTTGCAGAGTTTTCCTCTTGCTTCTTGTCAGTTTTCCCATTTACTGAGTCTATGAATGTCTACTGATTCAGTCATGACATCCCTAATGTTGTATGGACTGTACCAGTTCATGTGGGTATAACTGAGATTTCTCACTATGCTGTTTATTGCCGCTGTGGCCTCACTCATCCTGGTGTGCTGTCATTGCTGCCACCATCTAAGCCTGTGACAGTGTTCACCGCATCCTTTATCCTTCTTCAGACTTGGCATTTCATTCCTCAGCGACAGTTTTACTATTTGCTGTTATGTTGTTCATTTTGTTTGAGGAAACACTTTAATATACTCCTGCTTGTCCTCTAATGTGATTCGTTCTCCCTTTCCGCACTTTTTGTCCCTGCATACGGCATCCATTTCTCTTCACTGAATGTCCAACACATCAATTCCATCAGGATCCCGGCCTAAACGAGGTGCTTCGTTTCCCTGACCCGCTTCTTTGGTCGTTTTTATGAGAAAGCATTAGTCTGCTCTTCCTCACGCTCGCAGAAGACCAATAAACCCCACAGTGTGGGCACTGTCTGCATTCCCAGTGCCCGCAGCGCTTCCCTTTAGCCGGGCCGAGCCGCTCCCGCCGCACGTTCCGCCGCCGCTCCGGCCTCGGGGGCGCGCCGCGCGTGCCCGCGCACGGGAGGCGGCGGAGGCGGGGAGCGGCCGACGCTCTCGCGAGAGCCGCGCGGTAGCCCCGCGAGATCGGCGGCTCCCCGCCCGCGTCATGTTTTCCCTGTGACAATTCGGGCCGGGAGGACGCGGCTCCCGGCGGGATCTCCGCGCTCCGCTCTCCGCGCCCCGCCGGTCCCTCCCGCGGGGCTCCCGGGCCGAGCGCCGCCGCCTCCCCCCGCTGCTGCCTGGTGAGCGCGCGGCCGCGTGGGGCTGAGAAGCGCGGGCAGGGGCGGGAGGCCTGGGCGAGCCCAGGGCCGGGATGGCTCTCCCCGCGCCCTCCCCGCCCGACAACACCGCGGGGCCGCAGCTGCAGCCGCGGCCGCGGGGAGCGGGGGAAGGCGCGGGCGGCCGTGAGGAAAAGGGGAGGCAGGTGGGGCCGGTCAGGTGTCACTGCCCTGTTGCTGAGGGTGGGACAAGGAAGGGCGTCCTCCGGCAGCTCTTCTTCCTTCGTGGAGGATTTTGTGCCTTTTCAAAGCGGTATAAACTGTGCGAATTCTGCACTGTGCTTCGACTGAGGTCCTCGGAGCCTGTGCTTTTTTCCCTATGAACCTCATGAATGCTGTTGTAGTGTGGCCGTGCATTTTCCTCTAAATGTTAAATGCATCTCTGAGTACGTGCATCCCAGGTGGACCCGGCAGGTGTCACAAAATTCAGTCTGAAATTTGTCATGTTTGCCTTCATCAGCTGTGTGCATGACTGTAGGTAGGTGTTCCTTGTGTCTCCAGACCTGTCATCTGAATTGCACCGTCTTCCCGTGGCGTGTTTGTTGGGTCTTGCTTGCAATACTGAAAGATTATATGTATACTTTCACTTAGAGATGATTTCTTTTGTATTTCAAACTGAGGTCCTAGCAGGTGTTTTGTTGTTTTGTTTTGAGTTTGGTTTTTTTAAACTCCATATGGTTAATTTCATTGGTATGTTGCTGTACACAAGCTGCTTTTCATGTTTTTTAAAGGGCAGAGTCCTATTGTTATGCCCTCTCCCTTTCACAGTATATAGGAGAGGTTTAGTGCAGTTGAAACATTTTAATTTCTGTTGCCACATATCTAAACTGATTGATTCCTCATGAGTGGTGTAATTTCTTTAGCTGGAACTGTGTGCTCTATATACATGCAAACACATCCTGTATGTGTCTGTATATGTACATGTGTATATTGTCTTACGAGGTTGATCAGATTTGTAGTTTAGAAGAGTGTTCTATGCTGGTATTTCATAACAAAGCCTCAGTTTACATGTGCTGAATTTAATGCTCCTTGTTAGAGACCCCATGTATACTATGTCTGCTCTATTGGGATATGGGACTGTGGAGGCCTTTGATCTGAGGGTTAAGTCTCACATAGTTTTGGGGAAAATTATAATAGATATTTAATGTGGAAAGGTAGACTGTGTACCTGCTCAGTCTACTACTACTTTGCCACTCTGAGAGGAATCTGTTTTTTGTGTGAAAGATTAAAAGCTGTACAACGTTGTGCTACAGGACAGAGTGGCATTGCCCGTCTCCTGTAGCCTTGTACCTTGTGGAATTTGTTAGGTGGCTGTATCACAGTGGTTGTGTTTTAAAATGAAACATCTTTAAAGCTTTTTGTCTCTGAGTGCAAACCTGTAGTGAGGTTTTCCTCTGTGCTCCTGTGGTCTTATTTAAATATGTCATGGATATTTTGTTCTTTGAACATTAGGTCTAGACTAGTTTATGGGGTTGGAAGTGTGTAAGTTGAAGGGGAAGTGGGAGTCTTGAAATTTTTTTTGGAAACTGTGTAAAGGAGGCGTTTATCTAATTGTTATTAAGCAAAGCGATGTCAAGTCTTTGACTTATTTTTGCCAAGAGACTGCTTGGCATAGTAAGAATATAACACAGTATTTTTTTTTTGTTAATTTAATCTGTAAACTGAAAAATAGTTTAACAGTGAAAACTTGTTCTGCTGTTTCAGAACTGAATTAAATAGTTAGTAGTTGATTAAAGATCTTTGTTGGGTTTTGCCTTTAGTTTACCAATCTGAGGTAGCCATGAAGTTTATTTTTCAAAGAAAACAGTACAGGGGTGCTCTGCAGAAGCATATGAATATTTAAATTTATTAATAATATTAATATTTTAAATGATCAGTAATGACTGGAGTAGGACCATTTTAAGCATGGGGAAGCTACATATGAAATTGGCAGTAATATTTGTGTTTGGTAAAATTGTGTATGTTTAAGACGTTAAGACACATGTAGTATTCCAATTTTTCTTTCTGTTTTTAGTGTTATTATTCTTGTAATACTCATGGGGTAGAGATGCACTCATTCCCATTTTAAAAGTAAGTAATGGAGACAGAAATGATATGTATTTTAGGTAGGCTTGGTGGAGCAGGTCATAGGTTATCAGGAAGTCATTAGCCTTTCAAAGCAATGGCCTTAGATCCTGTACAGATACTTAATCCTCCTCTGTTCATGGAACTTGAAAGATTTTTTTATCTTGCACTGGTGTGTTTTAGTTCAAAGCAGGATGCAATTCTCTCTGGCTGATTTTTCCTCCCTGCTGTCAAAGTCGTGGGCAGTGAATGGTGAGCACTGTGCTGGTTGTGTTTGCTGTGATTGGCTCTCAGAAGTACTCAAACTCTAAATTGCTGCCACGGTTTCTTTTTGTCTGTTTCCCTTGCACTGACTTACAGTCAAGTGGAACATTCAAATCTAGTAGGTGTTAGCTCTTTAAAACATCTGAAGTAGCCCTCAGAAATCGAAGCTCTCTTGTCCCAGGGCTGCTTGAAATAAGTGCTGGTGTGCTGCAGCTGCTTGCTGTGCATTCGAGTCATTCAGAGCAACCCTTGTAAATTGTTAATATGAAAAAAGGAAACAAAGCCAGTCTGGAGCCCAGTGGCTACAGGATCTGCCCATCAACAGCAGGTGTAACTGTGACCTTGGAACTGGCCAGGTATATTCCCTGGCCTCTTGTGATTGACCTGATGTCAGCTATTTGGGAGAATGTTCAGGTGGCTCAAGCAATCATCTTCTCTGCTGGAAGTTGGAATTAATTTGCTGCTTTAGGAAGAGCCTGCAGTTTGAGTCCTTACTAGTAACAATTTTTTCATTTGCTATCAGGACTAGATAATTCTGAAATTTCATCCTCAAAACATTTCCTTACAAATGCGTGAATTCACACAACAGAAGTTTCTTTTTCAAGTAGTTCTAATAGGAGTTCTCTGACTGAAGAAATGCAGATGTTAACAGGAAGTGTTAACACAAAGGTGCATCCACAACTTAGCTGGGCAGCCTGCTCCAGTGTCTCACCACCCTCATTGAGACGTTTCTTCTTTATATCCAATGTAAACCTACTCATATTCAATTGAAAACTTTAAAATTTAGAATTTCCTGTTGTCCTGTCACCTCAGGCCCTGGTAACAGGTATCTCTCCATTGCTCTTCTATGCCCCCTTTATACAGATATCTATATCTATAGATATAGATATATTGATCTATCTAAGGGCTGCAGTCCACCTTCTGCTTACATACAGCTAACCTGAAAGTTGAATGTGTTTGAATTTTGACTGTCTGTATTGCACTCTCCTGTCTGTTGCTGAGTTTTCAAGTCATGATTTCTAGTAAATACATATTTAAAATTTCTGTAGTTTTTGCAAGAAAATGTCTGTTCCTATGTGTTGTGGTTTTTGAAAATATTGTTACTACACTACACAGTAGAAGTACAAGTGATTGTACCTTTTGGGGAGAGTGGTAGTGCTAAAACCTCACCATAGTTTTCATCCCTTTTCCAATGAAGGATCAGGCACCTTTCTTTGCTCAAATTGTTGGGATGTTTTGGTGCATAGGGAATTTCTGCTTCTCAGTTCCTCTTCACTAACTGCTTTTGATGATTGTGTATGTGGAGCACCTTGCATTCTCAGCTTTTGTTTCAGTAACCTTAAAGCATCTGAAGAAGTAATGGATTAAATTGATTTTTCTAAGTTTATCTGCTGAACAATAATGATCGTTTTTATTTCTTCTCTGCTTGGGTAGATTTTGTACAGCCCCTGGGGGTTTACATTGAGAAGCCATGATAAGGTTTTTGTATCACTTTCCTTTTAAACACTAAAGCCAAAAGGGCAAATAGCTTTAATTTCATATTAACTTAAAAGTAATTTCGTCTTCCTTTAGTCTGTCTCCAAAAAGATTTTTGGAGTAACCAGTTGTGACTAGCTGAAAGCATAGGGTTATATTGGTTTCAGTACTATCCCTGAGAATGAATAAATAAATAATCCCACAGGAACCTAAATCATGTAGGAAGACGAAAAGTGGAAGAATATCAAGTAGAACCTTACCATGGCTTACTTCACAAATATAAGGTTAGATGGAATTCAGTATCTGCAAAGAAAAGTAGATGGTTGTTTGCATAATTAATCTTACTCTGAATGATTATGTCATTCATTTAGTTTTCATATGCTGAGCAGGAGGCTGATAGAAGGAGGAAAGTACTGGCCCTTGTGCTCAGTGGAGACAGATGTTCACATGAATTGATGCTGGTGTGTGTTTCACTGTAATGTTTCAGTAGGGAAGGACAATCTGCTGTAGCTGCTGTTCTTGGCTTGCTTTCTCTGGGTTAGTTCCTTTTGTTCCTTGCTTCCCAGTCCAGATTTGTAGGAGACCACAACTTATTTTTTCTCTGCTGTTTTACAGTCCATCTCCTGTTATTAGCACTGCTGCCTTTTTTATTTTTTTGCTGCTTCTGAGGACATTTTTGGCTTTCAATTCTGTGTGAACTTGTAGTAATTTCTCTGCAGTGCAAACACTTTCTAATTTATCTTTTTCTTTTTTTCTGTTCTGTGACTGTTTTGGATAGATTCCATTCACCTTGCATCTCTCATGACAGTGTGTCCAGACTACATGGACAGGCCAAAAAGAGCATTTGAAGATTCCTGCCTTGTACAGTGATCTGCAGTGCTTTTTGGCACTAGTGGAATAGTGAACAGATAACTCTTCTAGCCAGCATTATGTCCTGCTGGTTTCAACTGTCACAGTGTCCCCTTGCTGTAAGCCAAATGAAACGTCTCGTGGGTTTTACAGTTCTGTACATTTCATATTTTTGGTATGTGACAAGGCAGGATTTTAATTACTTTTATATATTCTTGGTTTCTAAATCACCTTTCCAGTAAAAGGCTCTAAATGTTGTTTGGAGCTCTGATACCTGCTGCTAAATCCTGTATATACAGTCCCTTATTTAGGAAAAAAGGGAAGCTTTCATTGTAAACTTCTAATAAGGATTGCAAAAATTGCTGCACTCCAGCAGCTGGCAGCACGTGAAGCAAGATTCTTACTGGGACTTGGTGGCTTCTTTGTAAGAGGTATGAAAGACTGAAATGATAAAAACTTAGGGTAATCTGTCATTTTATGGAACATCAGGAACTGTTAGGAGTGGAACTTGGCAAAACCAGAGAACAGGCCTTCTGCTGCACAAAACCAAGGTACAGCCATATCTTGAATTGCACATTCAGCTCTGGAGTTGTACAGGTTAGGAATTTGACAGAATATTGAGGAAATAATTTAATAGTCTTGGATGCAGACTAAAGACTTTGGTTTACTGGTAAGAACGTTACATGTATTTGAATGAAAAAATAATTTGAAAGGGTTCTAAGTGTTTATGCTAAGAAACTGAAATGTTGAAACTTTGAAGAGATTCCACTTGTATAATGCAGCTGTAATACTGTCATCACAGTGAGGCAGTAAATAGAAACATATTATATTAGGTTTTCTGTCATATTTTAAGCAAATCAGCTTTTCCAGAGCTGTGATTGGCAATGAACTCAGAACTTCTACTTTATCAAAACTTATCTAAAATAACATCCCAGAATAAGTTCTTCAGTAGTCGGTGTCACTTGCAGTGAATGAATTGATTTATATTTTTAATGAGCTCCTAGAATTATCTGATCATTCTGACTGTGAAATCTTTCCTGAGTTTTGTGTGAGCCACAAAATGCTTGGTATTTCTGACCCATCACAGAAGTTAATTTCTCCCTGTTGCAAACAAAGCTTTAACTACTTGTAGCAGCATCAAGAGCTGTAGTGTGATCTGGCTGCCATCTGCTTAAATACTAAATTTTCTACTCCTTTTTAGAAACCACGCAGGTGCCATCAGGCTGAAGGGACCTTGAGCACAGGAGGTGCTCCAGGAGTCCCTCAGGTTGAAAATAACAAATGGAACTGGCAGGCTCCAGGAAGCTCATTGTCATGAACACACAGTGAGGAGCTCTCTGTGTGTGTGGTACAACATCGCAGGCAAGCAGCGAACAGAATTCACTTTCACAACCAGATCTTTAGATTTCATTTTGGTGTTTCCTGCCTGTGATTTGGCTGTGTAGACAGACTTCTTGTGTTGCAAGCTTTTGTAATTAGGTTCCCATAAAATAAATGTAGTCACCTTCTGACGAAGGTTGCTGAAATTGCTGATTGTAGAGAGGGAGAGAGTGAATGCTTGTGAGGTTTATTTTTCCTCTGAGAAAACTTTTTATTTTTAGGATATCGAATATTTACAGCTTGATAGGTGCAGTTTTTCGAGAGCTTTGCAGAAAATAAAGCTTTCAGCTACTTTTGTAGGAGTTCTAAGAGCCTGAGCACTTGGCTTCTGTCAGAATAATTTTGTGTGTGCTTGGTTTCTGCTGCAGTCAGGCTAAGTTAAAGAAAACTGTGGTAGTAAATTCTGTCCTTGTTATATCTTCAGTGTGTGTGCTAGTGTCACTGATTTAAAAAAATTGATTTTCTTCATACTAATTGAAGATACTGGACATAATTTTAAGCAATTTATATTTTTGAAAATCTCCATGGACTGTGAGTAGTTCTGCCTACCTTAAACACTATGTTAAAATACATCCCCCTTGTTTGCTGTGTTCATTTGACAACACTTCATGTAACATGAATTTTGCTTTTTATCCCTGTATTACAATGTTTACTTCTTTGGACCTTGTACAGGGAGGGAAGCACAAAGCTGTAAAATAACAATTAATCAGGAAGATTTAGGTTTGTTCAAGCAATGGGAAATCACTGTGCTTCAAGATTTACCTACATTTCTGAGCTGATTGTTCATATTTTCCTTTTCACAGCCTGAACAGCAGTTGCACCTTCTTCCTCCTTATCTATGGACTTGTATTATTCTTGCTGAATACCAGTGATCACCTGCATTTGGCAGTGAGGTGGAGCCAATCTGTTGGAGGCAATGATCTTTGGGGGGGGAAGGGCCCTAAATCAGCTCCTCCCTTCCACATGTTTCGATGATTTTCTGTCTGCTGCTAAGCTGAGTGTGTGTGTGCACTGTGGACTTAAAAAGCAAAACATGTTTTGTGGGGAGACTACTCTTACACTCTCTAATCAAATCAACTAGATAATAGTTCTACTTTTTAAGGATCCTTTCTACAACTTTTCTTTAAATCAAAACATAAACCCTTTGTTTTTTTCTTGTCATGACTTTCACACTTACATGCTTCCTGCAGGCATTCAGTGTCACCGTTTTTGATTTGCCCTGAGCTGTTCCTGATCTCCTCCAAAGGAGCTGCAGTGTGATGTAGCCACACTGTACAGCTTCTGCCCAATCTCCACCTTCCTTTAAATTGTTCCAGCAATCTTTCTCTTAGATCTACACCCAGCAACTTCTGAGGAGCTTTTTTTAAATTCTAAGCATTTTTTAAAATCTAAACCCTAGAAGGGAGCTTCCTATTTACTTATATTAGGATAAATTTGTTGGGTGCATGGAGGTGGTTCTTGGGTGACATTCAAGTATCTCCCATAATTTCTCAGCTGACATGGAAAGGGAAGACTATGGCAATTCCTTTGGGGCATTGTGTATGTTCTGTCCAGGGCCTGTCTGTCCTGCTGCACTCAGAAACAGGAACTTTAGAACTTTACGGACTTTAGCCTTCAACCCCATGCCAAAGTCCTCTGTAAATTACCCTCATTTCCCCTGTTCCCTTGGAGTATAGGAGTATTTGGGGCAGTTTCCAAAGTCCTCACTCCTGTGACTGTGTTGAAGTTGAGAATTTCCCATACTAACTTCTTTAGTAATGTTTTTTCCCCCCTTGTGAGTTCTTATTCTGGCATTTGAAGGTGATCAAAGCTGTCCCACTTACCTCAAAGTGGCAAGACCTAAAAACTTCTTGGTTTCCTGAAGCTGTAGTAAAAATCTGAAAAAAATGTTTGTTCTTAGAGGTTTGACAGTCTTCATGCCTGAGCCAACCAAGTGGGTTTATGAGAAATATTTAGTGTCTCCTTTGTTCCCTTTCTAGAAAAATCCCTTTCTATAGTTAATTTAGGAGATGGTGGTAAGTTGCTGGAAAATCTACTGTTACTTCTCAGCCCCATTTTACCTCACATATATCACTTTTATGTAAACAAAAAAAAAATTATACAGAATTTTCTTGATAATTTCACTTTGATGTTAACTGAAATGCTTTGGAAGAATTATTCCCCTTCGAAAATAAATAATTGTTGCAGAAAGATTCCTTGTGTTTCAGACACATGTACATGAAACACAGATATTTTTAGTATCTAATATAAATACCAAAATATAAATATATATGTATATATGCATGTATGCATATATATATTAAAATATTGAAATATTTGTGGTGGAATACCTATTTTGTTGTATCTCCTGGTCAGTTGTGCATGAAGGTGTTAGTCATCCATGCAATCAGTGACTTGGTATTGTATATATGAAATAAGCAAGGTGGGATTAATGACAAGATCAAATTCCTCTTTTGTGATTCAATTGCTGTGGTGGCAGAGAGAAAGAAGGAACAGCATTCATAGTTTATCTCCTCATCATTTATTTCTGTTTCATGGAAATAACTTGTAAATGTAGTTAGATGCATCTCAGTCGCTTACTTTATTCTTGTTTGAGATAGGGGAATAGTTCTTTTTCCTAAAAAAAGATGCAGTTTTTCTCAGTGAAAGAATTGGCTATTTGGCCTATTTCATTATTGATATAAACTTAATTTTAATTTTAATATGCCCAACTGTCTGTTGTATTTAATAATGCCTTGGAATAGGCCATTCACAATATCAATACATGTAATGTATTAGTTATTGTAGGCAAGCTTCCACCACAAAAATTAATATTTGAAGTGACCTGTAAAAATTAGCTGGTGGTTTCAGGCTGAATTGATTCCTACTTAAGAAAAAACAAACTCTTTAATAACACAGCATATTTTAAATTCTTTAACATTATTTGCTCAGCCACTGAAGACTGCATGCTTTTCCTAAAATATGACAACTGTCCTCTTTCTCCTTATTTTTCTCCAGAGGGAAGATCTTAAGTGTATCAGTTATTATTAGTGTATACTGTGTCTTGCTGACAAACATTTGCAGGCTCTTGGTTTTGTGTTTATTTTTTCCTTAAGTGCAGCAAACACATCTAATCAAAAACTTCTTAAAAATCATCATCTAACTAAATATATGAAGAGAAATAAATGGATAAAGGGGTAATGAAATTTGTCATCAGCTTTCCTTCTGAGTTCTTGGCTGTGTGGAAATGCATGCCAATCTCTGAGTTATTATGGTTTCACAATCACCAGGGCTGCTTGTAAATTGATTTCTTTGAATTTGAAATGCATCCTATTACCTCCTGTCTATGCTTACTAGTTATGGCAAGATGTGGAAACTTGATTCTGAGCTTACAATTCAGGTGCTAGTTTGGCAGTGTGGTGTGGGTTTTCATATGGGGAAAACCATGGACAGACCAGAAGTACCTGGTTTTGACTTAGAGCTTGAAGAGACAGAATCTGGGGACACACAATCAGTCTGCAGTGGGATTCAGCTTTGGGAGTTACAGGTTCACTTCAGGTGCATTTAAAGCAGTGGACTGATAAAAGGAAAAAGAACCTTTGTCTCTGCTGCAGGTAATTTTCATGTTTCTTATAACATTAAAAGAGACCTCTCTTAAGAGTATTTTCTTCCAAAATTTAAATTATCTACTCTCCTCTTAGCTCAGGCAAAAGCCTTCCCTGATTATATTCCTCGTGTTTTCACAGGTTTCATTTTAAAATTCTTTTCCTCACATTCCCTTTCATTTGATGCAAGAGGAGCAAACAGCAGTTGGTGTCCAGTGCAGTGATGGGTAACAGCAGCTCTCCCTGTGCTTGTGCATTATTCCAGTAGAGGATTTGTGAGCCTGAGCCGTTCCTTGAGCTCCGTGGCAGCCCTGGCTGTGGTTCTCAGGGTGAGCACTGGAGGCAGGCTTGCTTATTCCTTATTCCTTATTTCCTTATTCCAGTAGAGGATTTGTGAGCCTGAGCCGTTCCTTGAGCTCCGTGGCAGCCCTGGCCGTGGTTCTCAGGATGAACACTGGAGGCAGGCTTGCTTACCTTCACGAGTCTTTCCGTGCAGCTCAAGCTGCTGCCGCTGCTGTTGTGGAAGAAAAATTCTCCATCCCGAATACACAGAACTTGGCTCTCAGGGTTTGGTGGATGCATTTCCCCCCCGCTGTTCCCTGGAGTAAGCTTTTGAAATAGGTGTTACATTTGGTAACACTGTTGAAATCTTTGTTCAACTCTGAGTTTTAAGTTGATTTACCAATACGCAGCAGTAAAATATTGCAAAAATTTACTGCCCCAAAATGGTGATTTCCTCAACAGAAACTGTGGTTCTGAAAGATATGACAAACAAGCTGTGTTGCACATTCTCACGGTTCACTTCTTTATTTTTTACCCCCCCTGCTGAGGAGCAGGAGGAGAAAGGGAGGAATAAGGGCAGATAGAGTGGATGTTTTGTTTGTTTGTTTGTTTAATATAAATCCCCGAAAGTTCTGGGTACTTTAGTTTGAAGTGTTTTAAGTGTTCAGTGTTGAAATAGTTTTATAAAGCTGTTGTTATACATTTAGATTGTTACAGGTTTATGATGACAAGAGAAAATTACTTTTCTCCACTTGTCACATGTTTCTGGCTTCTCCGTGTGTGCTTGGCCATGTGATCAGCATGTTCAGAAAGTGTGTGGGACTACACCCTGTGGGACTGGCCCACCCTGCACACTTGGTACCTTCCACGTGTTCACCTGACCCTGCAGTGCTCAAATACAGTGAAACAGCAGTGAGCATTCGCTTTAGCTTTCAAAGCCAAATATATTTTCTTTTTGTCTGCCCTAAAAAGAACTCAGATGTTCGTGTCTAGGCTCTGGAGCAATTATAAACCTTATATTTGTGGCAGTGAGCTGGAAGAAATGAACCCTACCTATACCCTGTGTAGCTGTTACCTGGTTTCTGCTTAACTGCAGTGATCTGTAGTTGTTACATGCAGAGAGAGATCTTTTACAATTGTATTCAGAGAGTATTTCCAGGATTGTGAGCAGTGTCTGGTTAAAGCCTTCTGCCTGTCACACGAAACCGAATGTTGTTTTCAAGGTGGACCAACGATTTCTTCTGAAAGCTGCAGAAGGAGAGTAGGGCACTGCTGAGGGCTCAGCTTCAAGCTTCAGTCTCTATTTTTAGAGATGCATACAAGGGCAGGAGGGAAAAAATTCTATCAGTTTTCAGGAAAAGCAGCAGTATTTGCACCTTTGAGGTACATGAGCACATTTTGAAGTTTCTGAAAGAAGAGTAGCTGGTGAAAGCATAAAGCCCATGAATAAGTCTGTTTGGGAACTTCTTAATGGAGCCACATCCTCATGTTTCACCTCTTGATAAGGCACAAACCTCACATAAGACCAGAGTTAGGACGTTTACATTACTTGGCCTTAGAGTTTCTGTTAGGATCCAGTGGTAGTCAGCAAATGCTTCCTGACAAATGAGATGGTGTTGCTCTTCCTTCGTCAGCAGGGTCCTGGGTGTAATAGTACCTGTCTGTGTCACTTTGAGGCAAGCTGCTGGGAAGTTTTGTGGTGTGAGTACACAGAAGGTGTGTCTTGTATGAAATGCAAGGAATGCTCCCTGCTCTGATTTAACAGCTGTGGCTCCAGTTTCTGTGGGATAGTCCTGGGTAAGGGGCTGCTCTAGTGCAACAACAGTTGCTTGGGTAAGGCTCTCGGGGGCTCATGTAAAGCTTTTCTGAAGGTATTCATCTGTTGTAGGGAAAATTTGGCTGAAATAGAAGTAGGTGCTTAATAGCACACAGTATGCTTTTTTTGGCAGATCTGTTGGTAGAATAACTGTTGTAGTTGATGTTTTTAATTTGTGATTTTAGGTGTGAAATGTCAAGATAAAACAAGGACCAAATTGCACTGCCTGTTACCCGTTGTCCTACAGGCACGACATGGCAGCAGCTCTGACTTTCCATGCGTGGCAGAGACTCTCTCCACCCCCAGGAGTTTAGTTTGAAATGAGATCAAATAGGGCTCACACCACCAAAGGACACAAAACTCTCCTTTAGGCAATGATAGTACTTTTTGGTGAAATTGTAATGCGTTAGGACTTACAGGGTCAAAGAACAGAAAGTAATCATTCAGAACCTATGTAACCCATGGTTAATGATTATAAAACAGGAGTTAAACACATCTGTTTTGTACAATGGGAGGTAAAGCATTACTTTAAAGAAAATTCTTTTAAAAGGAGCAGTTTGAAAACACTCACTTTGAGGAAGCCTCTTTGCATATTAAGCTATAAACTACCTTGGCAAAACTTAGAGTTGACATCAAGAATCCTCTTGAAGAACTGGAGTTCTAAATGCTACTGGCATTAAAATTAGTAACTCAAGTGTCTCTTTAGGATCAGAATGTTCTCTTAATTTGTTAAATTTTAAAATTTTCTCAGACATAGACTTAGAAGAACCCTGGACTCAGCTATTGGTGATCAGTCTGTGTTCTTGTATGTGAGAAATTTTTCAAACTCAGTGTAGGTTTTTAGGAATTGTGATCCTTTATTCAGATAAAATAGCAAAATATCATACCATTACATGGATGATTCTGCAGACATAAATCATGATAGTGGTGAGATATGCTTATCAGCCCTGCACTTTTGTGGTTCTTGACATCTAAATATTAAATTGCCTCATCTGTTGAATGCTGTTCATGTCACTTAGAAGAATTAAATCTGCTTTATGTGAATTTTTGTGCATATGGATTTAGAAAATGCAGACTAACTTACACTAAAATTCTTACATCATGTTAAGTAAGTTGTACATGCATATTGGTCAAACGGAGAAACTGGTAATTCTTGGTCTGCTTACCTTCTGAAAGGATTATTTGGGTTTGTCCTGCTGTCAGTAATAAGATCTATAGATAATATTTCATAAACTATAGTGACAGTTGTTTTCATTTGCAGGACTAATGGCAAAGAAGTGAACCAGCATGGCAGCTATGGTCCCACCTGTGAAGCTGAAGTGGCTTGAACACCTGAACAGCTCCTGGATCACAGAAGACAGTGAATCTATTGCAACAAGGGAGGGAGTTTCTGTCTTGTATGCTAAGTTAGTTAGCAATAAAGAAGTAGTGCCATTGCCCCAGCAGGTTCTGTGCCTCAAGGGACCTCAGTTACCAGATTTTGAGCGGGAATCTCTATCTAGTGATGAACAGGACCACTACTTGGATGCTCTTCTTAGCAGCCAGCTGGCACTGGCAAAGATGGTGTGCTCAGACTCTCCGTTTGCTGGAGCTCTTCGGAAGCGTCTCCTTGTGCTGCAGCGTGTCTTCTATGCACTTTCTAATAAGTACCACGATAAGGGTAAGGTGAAACAGCAGCAGCACTCACCAGAAAGCAGCTCTGGCTCCACAGACGTGCACTCTGTCAGTGAGCGCCCAAGGTCAAGCACAGACGCGCTCATAGAAATGGGAGTTCGGACTGGATTGAGCTTGTTATTTGCACTGCTGAGACAAAGCTGGATGATGCCTGTGGCAGGACCTGGCCTCAACCTCTGCAATGATGTTATCCACACTGCAATAGAAGTTGTGAGCTCTTTACCACCTTTATCTCTAGCAAATGAAAGCAAGATTCCACCAATGGGTTTGGACTGTTTGTCACAAGTAACAACTTTTCTTAAAGGAGTAACGATTCCAAACTCTGGGGCAGATACTCTAGGTCGTAGATTAGCTTCTGAGTTGCTTCTTGGTTTGGCTGCCCAACGAGGTGCCTTGAGATACCTTCTTGAATGGATAGAAATGGCTTTAGGTGCTTCAGCTGTAGTAAACACCATGGAGAAAAGCAAGTTACTGCAAAGTCCAGAAGGGATGATCAGCTTTGATTGCTTTATGAGTATATTGACCCAGATGCGGCGATCTCTGGTAGGTATAACCACCTTTGGATTTTCTGCATTCCAGTGTAGTTGCATTCTTAACTGAGTAGTTTCTCCACCCCAAATGCAGTTTGCTGAATATGTTAGAAAGGGGGCTTTTTTTGTGATTTTTTTTTTTTTGTTCCCCCTGTATTTTCTTTGTTACCCACCATCTCTTTCTCTTCCTTCCTGCCCACCTGTTTCCTCATAGGTAAAGATGAAACAGCAAAACAGTCTCTATGTTGCATTTTGGTGTTATTCTCTAACTTCAGGGAAAGAATTGAGGACATACTTGATCCACTTGGACTTGTACATTTAAGTTCATAGCAGAAAAAGTTAGAAAATTCAAAGTTCTGCAATACACCTTGTTTCCTGTTAGTTACTTTTATTGCACATTCCTGCTCCCCCATTCGCCTGGGCCTCTGCTTATTCATCTTCAGGATGTTCAGCAGTTTTGCTGATGCTCAGAATTTAATGTGATAGAAAATGAACTAAATTGGAAGTGTGGCACATTGCTTTGTATATTGAGTGCTCGCTGCTGGTGCTAGATGAATATTGCTTTTCAAGGTATGAAATTATTGCACAGTACACAGTCAGGAGCTGTGGCAGCCTTCTGTCTCGTGGTGCTCAGACTGAAACAGGAAATTACTTTTTTCCTCAAGTGGTCATGCTTTTTTTTCAGGCTTGTACTGCTTGTTAATAAACATAAACTTTAACATCTAAAAAAGATTCTGAAAAAGATCTAAAAAATATTTTGAAGAATGAGGTCCATGAGAAGAGCATGGCAGTAGCAGTATCTGAATTGGAATAAATGTTGTGATGGGCAATGTTATTTGCTGCTGGGTTTGGGCTATATGTACAATTAGAGACCAAAATATGAAAGATATGTAAACATAAAATTATTTATGATTAGTAATTTAGAAATAATTATCACTTTAGACATAAAGACCATGCATTTCATTGCAAAATCATATTGGGAGAAATTAACTCCAAACCCAGATACCTTCACAAAACTGAATTAGTAAGAATGTTGGAATAGCACTTGTGACAGTTTTGTTTTCCTGAAGTGTATGCAGGTAACACAGCTCAGGAGAGAGGTAGTGTACTTATGCTTTTCTAGAAAGAGATGTTAATTTTTGCTTAGCCATAAGAACAAATTCCTGATGTATTTTGTGCAGGTGGACTGTTGCTGTATTGGAAGTGTATTTCTCCTAATAACAACATTTAAACATTGCAGGGATCATCTGCTGATCGAAGTCAATGGAGAGAGCCAACCAGAACATCAGATGGCTTATGCTCTCTGTATGAGGCAGCTCTGTGTTTATTTGAAGAGGTATGTCTTGAAAAAAACCTTTAAGTTACTGTAGTTTACTTCCTCCTCACACGTGTGATTGGTGTGCACATGTGGGTGTAGTTATTCTGGTCAAAGAGGTGCAAAAGACATTGAAAAATAAAGATGTAGTGAGAGAAGGTCATTAAGCTAATTAGTCAGCAAGCTAATGATACGGTCGTGGTGATTTGGATTTTAGCCAGTTACTATGCTGAGGGGCAGCTAAAGCTGCATTAAACACTGTGACTGTATAGGAAGCAATATGCAATGCTGTGAGATGTGTAATGAATCTCTGGTTTGAGCAGGTTTGTCGAATGGCCTCAGACTATTCAAGGACATGTGCCAGCCCTGACAGCATTCAAACGGGCGATGCTCCCATTGTGTCAGAGACCTGTGAGGTGTACGTGTGGGGCAGCAACAGCAGTCACCAGCTGGTGGAAGGAACTCAAGAGAAAATACTTCAACCCAAGCTTGCTCCAAGCTTTTCTGATGCACAGACGGTGAGTGACATCTGTTAATGGTACATTATGTAACATTCAGCAGCTTCATAGTCACAGTATCAAATTGAAAAATAGTACTTTATTTCTGAATGTCAAGTTGTAATGAAGCAAATTGTAATGAATGATGTTCAGAACTGGTCACACAGGTTATTTTACTGAGAATATCTCACTACTTTTGTTGATGCCTGGGAAAGACATTCTGGTTTGGTCTTAGTGACATGCATGCATAAATATCCATGTAACAAGAATGACTGAATTACCTGACTTGCTCTGTAGAGACAAGTGTAGCTGCCTGTAGTTTTTTTGGTGGATTTGTTTCGATTTTGGTATGTTTGGTTTTTGGTGGATTTTTTTTTTTGTTTGGTTTGTTTTGGTTTTTGTTTTGTTTGGTTTTTTTAATTGTTGGTTTAAAGGTGCCTTAATGACTGCATGCTGTTTTCCATTGGTAGTTTTCACGCCAGAGATTGCTGAGTTTAAAGCTCCAAACTGGACTAGCTGCTGACACAGCAACCTTAATTAGCTTTCTGAAAATCAGTCTGCATGCTCTTTCTGCTCTCAGTCACAGATTCTGCAGTTGCAGCTGGGCACTTCTGTTGATGCATGACCCAGAATATAATAGTTTGCTTTTCTGGTACTATATTGGCTTTGCAGTGTTGACTTAAGTAAAAGCACTTTCTGGTCACTAGACAATTTAGGTGCATTTTCTGGAATTGTTTCTATGGACGTCACTGATGTATTTTATATTTCAATGGGTTGCAGGACTGGACATCATAAGGCAAGTTTATGCATTCAGAAAACTTTCAAAACATTTGAAAGACTAATACACAAGAATGGAATGCATGATCTGAATGAATCTATTACTCTTCTAATAGTACTGTATACAACTATACAACAAATTTATGTGATTTTTCCACTTAGCCTTCCACTTGATGATTGTGGTAGGATTATCTGTATGAAGACATTCATTCCCATTGAGCAGGGCTGTGGCCACCTGTTGGGGCTGGTTTATGGTGTGCCTTTATGTGTCAGATGGAGCCTCTCACTTCTGCTGTGTTAAGATTCCTGTAGGGAATGATTTCTGTCTTAGTCCATTTGCTGCTGGGTCATTCCTCAGCTGAGCACTGACTTCCTAAAAGGGACGAGTTCTTATTTTCTTAAAAGCTTTTGATCTTATTTCTTTGATGTTCACGTGATTATAGTCTCAAGTGAGTGGGTTTTTAGCATTTGGTTTATTTTTGGGATGTTACCGCTTGGTACTGGTTAAAATTAAGCAAAACCTACAGTGTTTTATCAAGCTGTTACTTGGTCTTTTTTGCTTTTAAAACATTAAGATTTCCATCTGTGAGTTTTGGAGATCTGAATGCAGCACAAATTCTACAGCCTGTAGAAGAGATACAAGTAAATAAAATAATCACTGCTCATACACTTTAGTTGATGATGAAAATAGATTTAACTGTAACATATTTCTCAAGAATTTTAGTTTTACTGCTTGCTGAAATCTAAATTATTTTAACATTGTGTTTTATTTAGTTTTTACATTATTTTATATGAAGAAATCTGAAATTCTTTTAAAAAATACAGACTTCTAGACCTAGATGTAAATTCTGGATTTGTCTAATCTCTGGATTTCTCTATTACATCCTTTTTTCTCTTTGTAGATTGAAGCTGGACAATATTGTACATTTGTTATTTCTACGGATGGTTCTGTTAGAGCCTGTGGAAAAGGCAGCTATGGGAGACTGGGACTGGGAGACTCCAACAATCAGTCCACATTGAAAAAATTGACTTTTGAGCCTCACAGGTCTATTAAAAAGGTGTCATCTTCAAAAGGATCTGATGGTCACACTTTAGCATTTACAACAGAAGGGGAAGTCTTCAGCTGGGGTGATGGTGACTATGGAAAACTGGGACATGGAAATAGCTCAACTCAGAAGTATCCCAAACTTATTCAGGGTCCCCTGCAAGGGAAGGTATGTTTTGTATAGTGGAGCACGTGTTTTTGTTCTGTTCAGCTGTGATGCTGTGTAAAGTTTGAAATAGATAAAATCCTAAGAAAAAGTTCTGTGTTCTTTCTAGACTTCTCTTTGGGGCTGGGTCTGCTTGCAGCAAAACACAAGAGCTTGTGGTTGCCTGTAGGCCTGTGATTTGGGCAGTGGCATTGTCAGGAAAGCTTCTTACAGCCTTGGGTCACAGTTGTTCAGGGGCTTTCGCTGAATTGCAGTTTCAGTTTTGCTAGCTGCAACATCAAGGCTTTCACATATAGATTGTTTAGTGTCTTAAACATCTCCTGATGCTGCTTTTTTCCTCCTCTAAGACTAGATATGATGATGCTAAACCTGCTTGATAAATAAATCATTAGTAGTTTTACATATGAACCTTTTATGTATTTATTTCCCCTTATCAAATGAACAGAAAAGATTGCAAAGATTATGTGTGTACTTAATCCCTGTGAATGAACAAGTTAGTTTATGTAGACTCCTTCTGAAACTTGACTCTCCTAATTTTTCCAACTTCCCACTTGATTTGTGTACAAACGTTGTCTTTTTTATGTGTGTAATGTAGGTGGTGGTGTGTGTATCGGCGGGCTACAGACACAGCGCTGCTGTTACAGAAGATGGAGAGCTGTACACATGGGGAGAAGGAGACTTTGGAAGATTAGGTAATTTGAAAATTTCATGAGATGCTTTTGGAAAAACTCCTGAGTCTAGTAATGATTTTATACATCTGTTTGCCTTGTTCTCTAATTGTCCACTCTGCATACACATGTACTTGGGTGGGTACATACAGCTGACAAGTGCAGCAGCTCTTAAAAGTTTTCAGTTCAGTTTATTTTACGAAGATTATTTCTAAAAGATTTTTCATTTCAAGGCGAGTTGCTTTTTATTCATTCCTAAGAATGAATGTAAAAACAGTTGACATTTAAAATAAACTGAAATTCTAGATAAACCTCATTTAGTGTGATAGTGGAATGATTCTTTGAGGAATCATAATAATATGGCTAATAATATCAAGGGTCTGATTCTAGTAAGGATACTTCATGTTAAGTCTGCCAGAATGGCTTGTACCTTAATACATCTAAAAAGTTAAATTTAACTGAAACAAGAAAGCCTGTATTACTATTTCCTTCAAGTTAACTTGTCTATTTCATCATCTTTGCTGTAGAGCTGCTGTGCCTGGTGTAAAACTACTATTCTTGAGCAGGTTCAGTTGAACCAATAGGTTTTGTGTAGAATATTTTTTCAAGTTGGACTTTAGTTCCCATCTGTTTTCTTTAAAGGTCACAACCATCAAGTGTAGAGGGGCAAAAGCAAGCAAGTGGCAGGGGTGGAAGATGAGGAGAGTGTTCGACAGTCACAGCTTTCAAGGGAATCAGTAGAAGTTCTGAGTGTACCCCTGTTGTTAAGAAAAGAGCTCTGTGTTAGAGGTTTAACTAGAATTTTGGTGGGAATTGTGGAAACCTTCTCCTTGAGTTTTAGATTATTGTGGAGTTTTGACATCCTTTGGGGGTCTTGGAGTGCACAGTGGTTCTAGAGTTCTAGAATGTAGCTAAATGTAACATTTCATTGGGTTACAGGACGTTCTGAATATTTAATCAGTTATGGGTACCAGTGATATTAATTTTCCCCTGTTCTCCATTTTTCTTCGGTATCCACAGACTTTCTGGAGTTTAGTAGAAATAAAACTTTTTATGAAGTAGGTGTTAGCTGTAATGTACATGGTTTCTGCAGAAAGGACCCGTTAGAAATGTGGCTGCCTAAAGGCAGCTGAGGGGCTGATCTGTTCAGTCTGTGCACTGTGGACAGGAGTGACAGAGGGCCCTTCTCACAGCTTCCTCATGCTGTGCAGGACACCTGCTGCCCAGCACTGGCAAGTCTAGCCTCCTAATCAGCTGCTATTGAAGGCAGTTGTACTAGCAATTAGTTGTATTTCTTTTCAGCTAGGTAGAAAATAATCATAAGTTTTAGAGGCAGTGAGATCTGACCAGGTGTTCTGGAGTATGTCCTAAAGATTTAATATATAACTTTATGACAGATGTCTTTCAAACCTTACTACAAATCTTTCAAAAAAGTTGGCAGAAATCATCATTTGTGATGTCTGCAATACATGTGGAATTTGAATAATCTTATGATTGCAAAACAGATATAGGACTTTAATTGCCATAAAAAGAAAATACTTCTTTCTTTTTTCCTTAGGTCATGGTGACAGCAACAGCCGCAACATTCCAACTTTAGTAAAAGATATTAGCAATGTAGGAGAGGTTTCCTGTGGCAGCTCACACACGATAGCTCTGTCCAAAGATGGGAGAACAGTGTGGTCGTTTGGAGGAGGAGACAACGGTGGGTAAACCAAATGTTTTTGGAGTAAGTCTGGTCTTCTTCCATCTCCCTCATAGTTTCAATACTCCTTGCAGTTTGGTTCTAGTTTTTATTCATCATTTGGTAGCTGTTCAAGAAAGGGATTCTTAAAAAATCTAAATACAATATCTGAAGTTCACCTGCAAGATTATAGGATTAAAAAAAAAAAAAATTTCAGCAGGGGAGGAGTTTCACAGCACAGAAAGGTCAGTGAATAGATGAACAGTTCTGGAAAAAATGCTGTGCTGATGACTTCCAAATAAGCTCACTCATGATATGACAGTAGCTAATTATGTCCTACAAACTATTGCATATAAACTGCCTGGGATTTGTGTTTCAATTTTAAAATAGACTATAATAAATATATATTTATATATATATATGTAATTACAAGTCTGTAATTACTGTATTTGAAAGAAAATAGGTTTTATAAAAGTTGTATTATGTTTTAATTTTAAAAATCTACTCTGACATCTTCAGAAATCCAAAAAAATCTCTTTTGGGGTACTTTTTAAATGTTGTCTATCCATTGAAAATACCTTTGAAATACCATTGAAAATAAGAAAGTTGTGTTTCCTCCCTTTGCAGGCAAACTTGGTCATGGTGATACAAACAGAGTGTATAAACCCAAAGTCATAGAAGCCTTGCAAGGAATGTTTATTCGAAAAGTTTGTGCTGGAAGTCAGTCTTCACTTGCCTTGACATCAACAGGGCAGGTAGGCAAAACAAGTTTCACTCAAATTATGGGAGTTGGTGAAGAGGGTCTGGGTTCGTATTATCTCTGCATTTGTTATTTTAACTGTTGAGAAAATGTTCAGCTAGTACTTAAGTAGAAGTGAAGTTCTTGATTAGAGATTGAAGTACCTAATGCACAAGAGTATTTCAAAATGTGCTAAGAGTCATCTAAGACACACTTCTCAAGATTCTTGCTTAGTCTTAGAAAACATGTATTAACTTACGTTTTTAGGTTAATAAATGTAACCAGTGTAAAATCAAATTGGATTCAAGACACAAACAACAATGAAATGCTTGTAATTTTTAATGCAGTAAGCAACTCAGGTGATTAAGTGATTTAATAGTTTTTTAAAATGTATATGTATATTAGATTATAGTTACTAACTGCAAGTTTTATTTCTAATCTGAAAAATCTCAGGAGAGCTTGGAACTGAATGTTGAGGTGGTAAACAAGGGCCCTTCCTGGCATGATGGGTGTATGTAATCCAATAAGTATTTCCACACGTGTAACTCAGCTGGCCTCCCCACCTTCAGCTCTGTGACTCAGAGGCACTGGCTTTTCTAAGTGGGGGTTAGGAACCTTGACATTCACTATAGCAGTTTGTTTTCACTATAGCAGTTTGTTTTCCTGCAGCAGCCTCCCTAGTGCTGTGCTCTGTGGCACCTCAGTGGCTGGGGAAGGAATGCCCACTCTGTGACACATGTGTTCAGTCAGGAAAGTCCTGTGCACATTGTGCTGAAAGTGTAATGCAGTCCTTGTGCAGGTGGTTTGCTGGGATGTTGTTTGCTGTGCTGAGCAGTAGCTCAGGTGTGACCTGCAGCTCTTGTGTGCTTGCTTTGCTCCAGGTGTACGCGTGGGGCTGCGGGGCCTGCCTTGGCTGTGGCTCTTCAGAGGCGACCGCTCTCAGACCCAAGCTCATTGAAGAGCTGGCAGGCTACCAGGATAGTTGACATTTCCATTGGTGACAGTCACTGTTTGGCACTTTCTCACGGTAAAGAGAATAAGCTCTGAAATGACATAATCCTCCTCTAGATCAAAAGCAGTTGTATTTCAGCTTTTTTCTACTTTATTCATGTTTATAGATAACGAAGTTTATGCTTGGGGTAACAATTCAATGGGACAGTGTGGACAGGGAAACTCTACTGGCCCCATTACTAAACCAAAGAAAGTAAGTGGTTTAGATGGAGTTGCAATCCAACAGATTTCAGCAGGAACATCCCATAGCCTTGCCTGGACAGCTCTTCCAAGGGACAGGTAATGATGACATTTGGGACGGGTATAATTTGATTCTTTTATGCAAGTCCTCTTTGGGATATATTTAACTATTCCTGAAATACATCTCTGTCAAGCATTCTGGTTGTAATGTTTTGTTCTGGAAAGTCTTCTTCCTCTCATCTTTCCTCCCTCCTCTCTGCTAATTGTTGCATGTTACAAGCAAAAGGGTATCAGCACCAAAGATTTGGATATTTCTTCTTTATCTATGAATGTTTCTTACATGTAGTTAGACAAAACCTACCACTGTTTACTAAATATTGACAAGGGAGTCAGTGGGAGGTGAAACAACTCAGTATTCTTTATTTTTTTGCTTCTGAGGGGATTTTTTATGACTTGGGAAGTTTCTTTTAGTGTAATAAGTAGTACACTAATCAGGAGACTTTCAGAAAGGGGAAGTTCAGACAAATTACTGAGGTGCATTTAAAGATCTTAAAAAATTTCTGTACGGTTGCATGTTAAACTGAAAATAAATAGTTTGGTTATTAATAGATAGTAACTCAAATAATATTTTTACACCAAAGATGTTAGCAAGTGATTGAAGTGAAACAGTAAACGTTTATGTATGAACTAACACAAAGGAACGGAAAAACTTAATATTTGGAAGATAATTCAAGAAGAATTTCAAATGCCCTGTTCTCAAGGGAGCTGTCAAATAAGGAAATAATGCTCTGTGCATTTTATCAAAGTCTCTAAGCTGACATTTATGCTAAAACCAGCTTTGTGAGTACTGTTCAGCCTTTGGCTGAATCAGATTAAATGCATGTGGCTTTAGATTTATGGCATTGAGGTGTTTTTGTCCATAAATGTGGAGTGTTTGATTGTAAAGAGTTTTACAAAAAAGAGAGAAGAAAATAACTTTATGGGTCAGGAAGTTGGTCTGGCATAGTTGTATTACTTTGCTCTAAGAAAGAAACTGGTTTAGTTAACTGTGTATTCAACTTGTTTAAACTATTAATTTATTAAAGCAGTTCAAGATTTCCAGAAGGTAATTTTCCTTGATGTTTGATTCCAGGCAAGTTGTGGCATGGCACAGACCCTATTGTGTTGACCTTGAAGAAAGTACCTTTTCACATCTTCGTTCTTTTCTTGAGCACTACTGTGACAAAATTAACAGTGAAATTCCTCCTCTTCCTTTTCCTTCATCAAGGTACATACAGCATATGTGTGGTACAGATTTTTATATTTGTTTTTTCTTTACAGCAGTGGTGCATGGCTTAGTCTTGGTTACTCTATTCTTTAACAAGCATCAATCTGGTTTACCTGCTCACTCAGGTGCCATTTGTGTAGAATTACTCTAGTGCACTTGTATAACAGAGGAGCTTTACAGTGTCTCAAATATAGCAGGATCTTTAGTCTGAAATTTGTTTCCATTATGCAGTGAATTAAATGCTTTATTTCAGATCTTTCCTTTAAAACTCATTTTCCTGTTGAAATGCATTTACTGTTTCTGTGTTGTCAGTTCTTACTCCTGTAACCAGTGTTTCAAATATTTTTAAGAGGACTAGAAGTGAATAACCTGACTTCTTGTTTTTAACCTGATTGGTGTAGTTCTATATCTTCTGAGAGAAGATTACATTTATTGCTTCTTAAAAGTGTTTTTTTCTCCCTCTGTGTATCATATTATTGTTATTTCTGTATTTTGAGACTGTTTTGCTTAATAATTCATGGGACTACTAACCTAAAGTGAATGCCTCTTACAACCATTGTCCACAAAAACACTTCTCTATTCTAGTTTCAGTTTTTGTTCTTTTAAGGAGGTTGGCAGCAAGTTTCTCAGAGGAGTTTCCTTCAACTCCCAGTTGGAATTTACTTGCTATTCTAGTATGAAAATACAAAGGAGAGTTAAAAGCTTTGTGTGCAAATAAGTGGAAGGGAGTCGTGCTAACAGTAGGAGAGGTTAACAGATACATATTTCTTTAACAGGGAACATCACAATTTTCTTAAATTGTGTTTGAAGCTGCTTTCTAATCACCTTGCACTTGCACTGGCTGGAGGTGTAGCCACCAGCATTCTTGGCCGGCAGGCTGGTCCTCTTCGGAATCTCTTGTTCAGACTCATGGACTCTTCTGTCCCTGATGAAATTCAAGAAGTAAGTCATGCCTTGTTGTTTACATGTGAAAATTGTACTACTCTCTTGTCTTTTTTTTTTTTCTGTGTGGTTAGATATTTATTAGACTTTCTGAATGATTCTGACTTGCCAGTTTTACTCAGTAAAGGTAAAAAAATGTAGTCGCCATCACTGTTTTATGATCTGAAGGCAGAGGAGAATGCTTGCATAAGAATTTCAAAAAGCTGCTCTATTTTGTAACTCTAAATTATTCTTCCCTGTAATAATGAGCCTAAAATGTTTTTGTTGTGGATTGAGTAACCAACTTGGTTGAGTCATTCTCCTAAGATGCACTCTCACAGGAAATAGCAACTTTTGTTGGTCTTGTTTCACTCCTTCAGTGTACTGCACATTGTTTGTGTCACAGCATAAAAGATTAGTGTGCTATTGTGTGGAGAATTCTGATATTAAATGAAATTAAGCAGATATTTGGGATGTATGGTGTATGGTAATTTTTAAGGATACAGGTGGGTTGATTATTTCCCATATTAAGAAGTATTTTTGGCTGCTCTGATTTTAGGTTGTAATTGAGACACTGTCAGTTGGAGCAACAATGCTACTTCCTCCATTGCGAGAGAGAATGGAATTGCTACATTCTCTTCTACCCCAAGGTCCTGATAGATGGGAAAGCTTATCAAAAGGACAGGTAAGGTCAAGTAAAAATATACCTGAGAGCAGTTGGGGTATGCTTTGGGTTTTTCTGTGGGAACATTTTGAGCTATGAGGTGAGCCTGATGTGCAGAGTGCACGTGCATTTCTGGGGAGATGCAGCGCAAGGCCCAGCGTAACAAAATCTGCAGGGCAGCCTGGCTAAACCAGAGGGGGGTGAGGCAGAGAGCACTGCTTGTTTTCTCCAGTGAAGGTCCACTACAGAGAGCTTAGGAATTGCTATGGTAGTGTATCCAGACAAGTTTAGAGATAATTTTGAATACTAGATTGATTGAACAAGCCTTGGTCAGAGAAAATTAACTGTTTCCTGGGATGAATTCTTGTATAACGCTTTACCTACATGGATTTCACCCTACATTGCAAAGATGACTGCAAGGTTCATTTTTGTACCCTTTTTCCTATGTACAGTGTAGAGAAATTGTGTGTCTCACACCCATCTTCCCAGATGATCAGATTTCTCCAGGATATACTGGAGAAAGTGTTTGGTTCAGTGTCTTACACTCATTGCCCACCATGTGGACAGTCTGGTTTCTGTCTCTCTTAATCTCAGAGTTTTACTAGGTGTGGTCAATGCAATTCAGTAAATTAATCCATTCCTAATAGTACAAATCTTCATGAAAACCTGGAATTTTTGGTAAAGCCTTCCAGCTTATTTCTGTGTCCCATTAGAAGATTTTTATTGGGTAACTATTACTAATGCCTTTTTTCTCCTAAGCTGATTACTTTATCTTTACTAACAAAGAGTAATTTTTGTGTCTAAACATTCTTGTTTAGAGAATGCAGTTGGACATCATTCTGACAAGCTTGCAGGATCACACCCATGTAGCTTCCCTGCTTGGCTACAGCTCCCCATCTGATACCACAGAAACTGCCTCGATGTGTATCAGCTATGGAAACCTCTCTGATCAAACATATGCTGTCCAGAGCAGTCATCCAGACACTCATCTAGCTGAAATCTTAATGAAGACTCTTCTAAGAAACTTGGGATTTTATACAGTATGTACAGGCTTCATATTAATTTTCCTTTTAAAATTATAATTAATTTTTGATATTTTGAAGGATTAATATTTTTCCCCCTCATCTTAAGGAAATGGTGCTAATTTAGTTTATCTGAAGTAGCACTGCCACATGTATGTGTCCTTAAGTGGACTAAAGCCAGTTAAATCATCCCTAACAATATGGTTCTAATATTGCTCTAGTGGTATTTATTGTTTAAGGTGACTTATGTAAGTGCAGCTGGTTTCATGTCAGACTATTTTATTGCTCTTGCTTTGGTTTCAGATTTTTCTGGAAGAGAAAACATAACACAAGATGTAAATAGTTTATATACAGTGTTAGCCAGTATAATCTCAGCCACCAGGGAACAATAAGCAGACACCAGGAGCATTAATCTATTTAATTAACTTCACTATGGTGGTAACTACCTTGTAATAGAGCAGCAAGTACAGGTCTTACTAAACACAGTCTGTCAGCCAGATTGTTTTTCTTAGAAAGTGTAGGGGAGCGTGGGAGCAAATCACTGACTCAGTTTCTTAATCAATCAGCCAGTTGAATTCAACAGTGAGGAGAAATCAGAGCTTTGGACTTCTTGGCATAGTGTGGAGCTCCTCAGGATTGGCAGTGTTTTGTTCTTCTCTCTAGACCTCCTTCAGTCAGCAAGGTGCACCTGTCTGCTTTGAATTGGCTGCTTAAAACCATTTCAGTTTTTCCAATGGATTCCAAGGGAAGTCAGGCAGCCATCCATGTTCTCCTTCTACTGCCATCCTGGATAGCGCAGTCAGGGATTATAGTGTCAGATATATTATGCATCAGCCCACAACACATCCTAAGCAATTATTCCACAGTTTTAACACATGTGCCTAAATTATTTTAACCCATTGTGCTTTGGGGGCAAGGTTAGGAACTGAGTTTTTGAATCTAGTTATCCTTGGTGAGGAATAAAAGTGTTACTGCATGTGAAAGTAATATGGTAAGAAATGTTTGCGTGACAGCTACCACAGTCATTCCCGGGGCATTATAAACAGTTGGAATTTCAAGTTTGCTTATCCCACAATCCACTTGACACTATCCAATTTCTTCAGTAGTTACAGGTGCACATAGTAAAGATGAAAATGCTTCTTTTTAGGTGATAATAAAGTATTATAGTACTTGAAGCAGAGTTAATTGTTATCTTTTTCCCGCTTTGTCTTAATAGGACCAAGCCTTCGGAGAACTGGAAAAAAACAGTGATAAATTTCTACTAGGTACATCATCTTCAGAAAACAGCCAACCTGCTCATTTGCATGAGCTTTTATGTTCCCTCCAGAAACAATTGCTGGCTTATTGCCACATCAACAGTGTTACTGAGGTGCGTATCCTTATTTATACCATTTAGGAGAGAAAAAAAAAAAGTTGGTATTCATAAGTATCAGAATGTTGTAAGTTTCCTTTTGAAAATCTTCTGAGTATTTGAAAGCTGAAGTGTTTTAAATAGTGAAGCCCTTATATGTATTTACAGAATTATTCTTGTGTTTGTTTCCTTCTAGAATTCCAGCAGTGTGGCACTGCTTCACAAGCACCTTCAGCTTTTATTGCCTCATGCTACAGATATCTACTCCCGTTCTGCAACACTGCTTAAGGAAAGCTCTTGGAATGGTAGTGTTGGGGAAAAGCTGAGAGGTAACTGTCCATGGAAAAGTCAGTAATGGTGGCTCTATCAACTTAGGCCACTTTTTTTTGCTTAGGTTTGAATTTAAAAAATCCCTTATTTTTCCTATATCTGCATAAATTAGGCATCCCAAGGCTCCCCCAAAGGAGGACATGAGGTACCTACCCAGGAATGGCTGGTTCATGTTTTTGATAGGACACTTTGTGTGCAGGAAAAGCACAGGTTGGAGAATGCAAGTTCTCCATTCTGTTCACCTTCACTCCAGAATGTGAAGTTGAACAGAATACAGAATACATTATTGTTTCAGTTTTGTTAGTTGTAGATTTCTCTTTTTAGAAGTACAATTATTGTGACTAGTGAAAAGTGTGTAACTAAAATAAGAGATTAAACAAACCCATCAAGTCAACCTTTATTGCTTAAGACATTCTGAGATAGCTGAGGTGCAATTCTTTGACTTTTAAAATTGTGCTTACATAATTCCATGACTATAATTAATTCAGGTTTGGTTTTTTCTCTGCAGATGTGATTTATGTATCAGCTGCTGGCAGTATGCTCTCCCAAATTGTCAACTCACTGTTGCTGCTGCCAGTGTCAGTAGCCCGGCCTTTGCTGAGTTACCTGCTGGATCTGCTGCCACCTTTAGATCGTCTCAACAGGCTCTTGCCTGCTGCAGCCCTTTTGGAAGATCAGGAATTACAGTGGCCTCTTCATGGTAAGTGTAAAAACAAACATGCTTTTAATCTGAAAAATAAACAATGGCATCTATTCTAGTGTGTCGCAGACATCTTTCATGAAAAATCTTTTCTTAAGATTTTTCCTTGTGAGAAGCTGCAGTTTTAGCAACTAAAGTAAACAATGATTATCTGCTGCTGTAGAATGCAACAAGTAGACTCATGATTAGTCTCTTCTAAGTGTTTAGATTTTTTAATTACTCATAGCAGAGCTAACTCTTGCTTTGTCTGAGACACAGATCTTTGTTATTCGTTCTTGTTTATTTTTAGCTTAGCTAGCTGCTGAAGAACTTTTTCTTTTCTATTGCTTTTTAGTATAGACTTAATGTAACATATATCATAAAATAATAAATCAAACTTTTTGATCATAGAGTCAACATTTTCGTCTCTTCTTTATCTTGAAAACCCTTGTGACCACAGTCACACTAGTGGAATTTAGCTCTCCCTTTTAAGATGTCTGTTTTTTTTAAAACTGCTGCATCTCCTTTTCAGTTTCCTTAATGGATTAATATCCCTTGCTGTGAAGTAATTTTTCTGCTCTGAGTGCTGCTTCCAGTTGTATCCTTAATCCGTACTTGTTTATCAGAACACAGAGAAGTCTGTATTAGACAAAGCAAGTTCTTGGGCAGAGTTTAAAAGAGCCTTTACTTCATGAGCAGCTGTGCCATGAATGGTGGTGGCCTCTGCTGTGCTGTAGTTCCAGTGTTCAGCAATCTGTTTGTCCTAGCTGCTGTTTCTTCAGTTGAAAGGTTGCTGATTGAGGGGCAAATCTGCGATTAACTGGGAAACATTAAACAAGATCTGCCATTAGCGTTGGGATTTTGGAATTGTTTGTGCCACCTGGGCATGGGTGACTAACCTGGCACTGAATACTTGCAGGTGGCCCTGAGTTGATCGACCCTGCGGGCGTGCCCCTGCCACAGCCTGCCCAGTCCTGGGTGTGGCTGGTGGACCTGGAGAGGACGGTGGCCCTGCTCATCGGGCGCTGCCTGGGGGGGATGCTGCAGGGCCCTCCAGTGTCCCCTGAGGAGCAGGACACGGCCTACTGGCTCAAAACCCCGCTGTTCAGTGATGGAGTGGAGATGGACATTCCTCATTTAGGTGAGCTTTCAGTGCCAGTGCCTAATGGTCGGTGTAAATACGTGCTCAGGTGTGAAATTTCTGATGATGTTTGAATAAGTCCCTGTACTAAAGGTTTGTCTTTCAGCATTCTTGTCTATTTGTGTAGTAATACAAAAAGTTCCAAAATGGTGTTTAAGGTTATGATGTAATTTATAAAGAGTCTTGGAAATGCATTCTGGAGAAAAAAAATCACAATTTCTTAGTGGAAGACTACAGACTTCACACAGT
Organism: Molothrus ater; assembly: GCF_012460135.2. Classification (NCBI taxonomy): domain Eukaryota; kingdom Metazoa; phylum Chordata; class Aves; order Passeriformes; family Icteridae; genus Molothrus; species Molothrus ater. The sequence continues at coordinate 5,123,464 of NC_050490.2, forward strand.
TAATTGGAAATGTTTTACTCTTGGATGCTCAGCATTTAACAGACGCTCCAGGAACTTAATTTTTCATATTAATGATTGGAAAAATCTCTTCTATTTTATTCTACTTGCAAAATGATTTCTTAATTAATTAGAAACAATACTGTTAATAGCAAACTTCATTCTTTATGATCCACCAGAATTATCAACAGCTCAGCAGTGGTGTTCCAGTCATCCCTTCCTATCTGAATGGGGCACTTGCTTCTTTGTGCCCTGTTCCTCCCTCTGGCTCTGAGTAGGCTACTCCAAGACTTAAAAAAAGAGTGTTTTAAAGTGAGTCCAGGCAGTAATTGCAAGTGCACAGCTGTGCAGTTCAGGTAGAAATAATGATACAGATTTATGGAGAATTCTTGAAAAAGAGTTGGATAATGCTTTTAAGATAATGCTTCATAGATTTTATATAGATTGTCTTTTAAGTCACTTCCCTATGTAAGGTGAATTTGTGGAAGGGCAATAACATTTCTTGATTTTTTTTTCTTTTTTCCTTCTAAGAGGAAGGTCAAAGGTGGTTTAAATGCTGTTAGATAGATGTGTCTAATCCTCAACATTTGCAGAGTTTAATTTCTTTGGTATTTCCCTTCTGTTAGATAAATGCATGAGCTCCTTGTTAGAAGTGGCCCTGTCTGGAAATGAGGAGCAGAAGCCCTTTGATTACAAGCTGAGACCGGAGATCGCAGTCTATGTTGATTTGGCCTTGGGCTGTACAAAAGAGCCAGCAAGGAGCCTGTGGATCAGTATGCAGGACTATGCTGTCAGTAAAGGTAAGCTGTTGACAATACCTGTGTATGTGAAAAGCAAGTTAAGCGCTCCAACTACGCTCCTGGCATAATCCTGCATTTTCTTTGGCAGCGATTTTCAATCCTACAACATGATAAATTTACTATTATGTTCCCTGATCTTCCTTTTGCTTTTCCTGTTACTTACTTTTGACACTGATTTCAGTGCTTGGCAAACATGTAGCTCAAGGTTGTTTTCCCTCTGAACTGGTAAGAAGAAACTCTTGTTTGCTTACTCAGTTGTTTTTTTCTATTTTCTGAGTAGAGCAGGGTAAAACTTGCAATTAAAAAGAAAAATTAAAGGGGACGAGATGGGGGAAGGCAAAATAACTTGCAAAATATTTTAGGAATGGAATGAAGGGGCAAGTCAGCTTTTGTTTTTCAAGTCTCTGGGAGGCTGGTCCTACAATAGTAGTAGCTTTTCATGCTTATTGCCTATAATATAGGTTTCCTGCTCAGTCTTTCCAGGTTCCTTTTATTGAGATCCACTGAGCATTGTAGTTGTACTGTAACTGCTGTATCCAGAGATAATTTTCTGCAGCTCTGGCCAAGCTGAACCAGATAAAGAAAAGAGAAAGTGGTATTGTGAGCCTATGGAGAACAACACAGGGAATTCTGTTACAGGATTCCACAGAAGCAGGAATTCCAGTAAAAACAGTGCTGGTTGTCTGCTTGCAAAATCTGAGTTGAATGGGCTGATCTGTATAATCAGGCTGTGGAACTGGGTTCCTTAGAAGTTGATAGGGGTCTGCTCTGCTCAGCTGACTGAAAGTTGAATGCTCACGTTAGTAGAGCCTCACAGGCAGTGTCATGGAACTTGCTGAGGAGCGGGTGTCTTAGACTAGACTTTCCTATGGCCAGGTATGTTTTGTCATTTCTGCAGCTGTTCACAAGGATTTATAGATAATATTTAACACAAAAATGTACTATGAACTTGTTTGTAAAGATGGGAGACAGTAATTTTTTATTTACCCATGGAGAATTATGATGCTTTGTGAAGGTTTGCCTGGCAGTTCAGTTATGTCATAGTGGAGCAATATTGTTTTCATACTGGCTCTTTTTAAAGTTGGGGAGAGTTTTGTTGAAATTAAAAAGTCAGTTCCTTAAAAAAAAATTAAATGGCTGAAGATATTGAATACAATATTGAAAAAACCAAGTATTTCTGTTTTTGGGAACGGTAGCCAATTCTGATAAATCATTTCTATTTTCAGATTGGGATACTGCAACTCTAAGTAATGAATCCCTCCTAGACACTGTGTCCAGATTTGTCCTTGCAGCTCTTCTGAAACATACAAGTTTACTTAGTCAAGCTTGTGGTGAGAGCAGGCAAGTAACTCAAAGCTGCTATTAAAAGTTCAGCTTGACTTTTTTGAAAGGAAGTTTGTGTGATTTTTTTCTGGCTCGGATGTGGTTTTCTGTAGGTACCAGCCTGGCAAGGCCTTGGCAGAAGTTTACCGCTGTGTGTATAAAGTTCGGAGCCGCTTGCTTGCCTGCAAGAACATGGAGCTTATTCAGACCAGGTCATCCTCCAGAGACAGATGGGTAAGGCTCTCACAGTGCATCTCTTTGCAGTTCTTCTGGCTTTACTGGCTATTTAGAAAATATTACCTAATTGCCAGGATTTTTTTCTATCCTGTTGTAAAACCTTCATGAGTTTCCAAGTGAAAATGGGCAGGGTATAATTAGGAATCCATTAGTCTGGCGTATGTGATATTAATTCAGTTAAAGGAAATGATTGGTTGGCATCATTTGATCCAAGCCCAGCCTCGAGCCTGGTTTTTCCCTCTTCCCATCTCTAGAATGCTGGGCCACAGAAGTCCTACAGTTTAGCTGGAGATAGCTCAGCTGTGTTGGGCAGGCCACAGCTTTGTCTGGTTGCCATTCCTGAATTCAGTTGCATTATCTGGGCCTCTGATCTCTGAACCTCTCTCTTCCCTTTCCTTGCCTACCCCTTCTTCCTTCCTCCATGGCCACATTATCTTCTTAGTCCTAGCATTACTTTAGGGCAACTTGTCCTTGTCAGCCTTATGTGAATGTCTAATATGAGAGCACTGGGCCTGAAACTGGCAACTTCTGAAAAACTTTATTAAGCCAGATCAGCATTAATGATGCAAGTGCTCAGTGAATTACAGGACTGGGGCCTGTTTGGCAATACAAAGTAGGCCTTAAAGCAGGTTTCTCTGATAGGATTTTTAATTGTGGTTTACAATCTACAAGCAAGATATTTTTAATGAACAAAATTCTCGTGCAGCATCAGGATTAAGAGGCTTTTTAGCTGTATTGTAAAGCACTAGTGGTGCCCTTAAAAATAGTGTAGGTATGTCTCCTACTTTTGGTTAATATTATGGGGATGTGTGTAACTTGCTCACTTCCTTTCTCAGGGTAGGGGTTTAACATAGTTACAAGAGGCTCAGCACTTCTGAAAGCATTGGGTGTGCATGCAATAAGTTCTGTTACTCCCAGAAATACTCAAACTTACAGATGCAATACAGCAATTCTGATATATGCAGTAGATTTATTGCTTCAGATTTAATGCCATTGGGAAAAAGGACCTGGTTTGCTTTTACACAGTATGCCAGGCTTATGGTTTCTAAAGGCCTTGGTGCTGAAGTGTCAGAAGTTTGACTGTAGAGTGTAATTAAGCATTACAAGGAGACATTTTTCTGCAGATAATTTGAGTCATGGTTACAAAAGGGAAAATTAAATTTTCTAACTTAACTATTTAAAACCTTGAATGTAAACGACTGTCTTCATTGTATATTTCACACAGTATCAAAAGTACTTTTTGGTAGGAAGAAACCTCTTATTCAATGCCTGTGTCCTTGTACATTCATCTTTCATTTTGGTGAGAATTTCACTTCATGTGTGTAATTTTTTTAATCAAGATGCTAGATAACCAAGAATCTGCTGATGTTGATACTCAAGAACATTCTTTTACTCGTACAATTGATGAAGAAGCAGAAATGGAGGAGCAGGCAGAACGTGACAGGGAGGAAGGACACCCAGAACAAGAAGATGAAGAGGAGGAAAGAGAACATGAAGTTATGACAGCTGGGAGTAAGTACTGGTTGTGTGTGTAAATAATGCCATGTCCTTTGGAAGGACATGTCTTCTTCACTCTGAGGTAAAACTGAAAAATTATTTAAAAGATTATGAAAGATCTGTCTGCATAAACATTTTAAGAGGTTTATTTTTATGCAATGATGTAGTGGTTTTTATAGTGCAGGTAAGTTTTTAGGTACAAAGGAATGTGAATACTGAGAGAGTTCACTGCAATTCAGGGCATATGACGTATACCAGCACTTCTGTATGCACTGTCTGCAAAATACTTGGTTCCATCACAATTTTCTTTTCCAAGTATTGTTCCTGTGGATACTGTGAAAATGTTCATCTTTTTCCTGTCTCTGTTATCTCCTATTCTGCTGACAGTTTCCCATTAGGCCTTCCCCTCCCATTTCTCTTTGGGACCTTATTGACCAAAATGTATGCTACACCTTTAGTTTTATAGAATGTGTCATTCCATGGAGTGCAGTGGAGCTGAAGTGCACATTCATGAGCTGATTTGTGGTTCTAGAAGATTTACACGTCACCCACTCAGTACAGGCAGTGTGTTTGGCTGCTTGATTTGCAGTTCTTCTGGGCAAATGCTCAGAGCTCTCAAATTCCACCTGGACAGGGCTTCTGGGTACAATAAAGGAAATGTGTCCAGAAACATTCGGACAGACAAGAGTCTTACATGCACAGATAAGCAGGAAGATGATGACTCTCTCACTTGTGTTCCTAAGGGATGCTGAACCTGGCATGTGGAGTTCTATTCATATCAGTGAAGGAAGTATTTGGTTTTACCTTTGCCTTTCCAAAGGGGATCTGAATCCTTGAAGTGATTAAACCAAGAGAACTTTAGATCTTTGGACATAGATGAGGAGGGCTCTCACACATACTCTTTAGAAGAATCTGACCCTTAAGACTACAGCAGAATTAAGTAAAGTGTAGACTAAGAATTTTGATAGGATCTTCATTGTCCTGCCCAGAGCTAATAAAAGCCTGAAACTGTTCCAGTGTTAAATTGGAAATATTCTGATGTCTACAATACGGATTTACAGAAGCATTATTTTATATGCATCTGCTGAAAGGCAAATGTGTAATAATCTCTTTCTCTTTGATGCTATTGAAATATGAGTTGGGTTGCAGTAAGATACTGAAAGAGTTTTGGTGTTCTGTCAAAGTGCATTGTCCTTCATTTTAAAGTTAACCTTGTATAAATGCTTCATTTAACTTGTTTGCATGACTTCTTTATGGTACTGTATTAGCATTGTATTCTTTTACTGTTAGAAAAATATTAGTTGTTCTTTATAGTGGAGCAGTTCTTGCCCCAAAATGTAGATGAATATTTTCTTCTCTGTGGCTTTGTCTAGAAGCTAAGACTTTCTTTTTGTGTTGCATGTTACAGAAATATTTCAATGTTTCCTGTCGGCCCGTGAAGTAGCTCGCAGTCGGGATCGAGACAGGATGAGCACGGGGACGGGGACTAGAGCTGATGATCCCCCTGCTCAGTCCCAGCAGGAGCGAAGGATCAGCACTGATCTGACAGAAGGGCAGGATGTGTACACTGCTGCCTGCAACTCTGTGATCCACAGGTGTGCCTTGCTGATCTTGGGCGTGAGCCCTGCCATCGAGGAGCTGCAGAAGCGAAGGGAGGACGGGCAGCTCCAGCAGCCTCCCTCTGCTGCTCCAGAGGGCATCGGGCTCATGACCAGGTGGGCTTTGCTGACTCTTACACCGTGGTTAACTCTTCTCTACTCCCTTTAGAATTGATTATACAATTTCTACAATTATACATTATACAATGCCCAGTTTTCCTCTGAGCATTATTGCAGTTTTATTTAGAAGAAAATTACTGCTGAGAGCAGTGTTATGCCTCTGTTGAAAAGAGTGATTTTTCTCATTTTTCTTGGCCATACTAACTAAACCTGAAGAGTTTTATTCTGCGTGTACCCTATTTAAGTTTCAAAGTTGAGCTTAGCGGTAAGTAGTTCAGATCATCAAGTGTACAGACAGCATGAAGTACTTTGAAAAATTGTTCATTTTTTTTGTGTTTGGATTTTTTTTACCATATTTGTGGTTTTTTGAACCATACCAATGTCCTATATAGTAGTGTTAAAAAAACCCAACTGTGTATGTTTAAAACAAAAGATTCAAAGCCTATTACAACAAAAGTGTTGTTCATGATTGACTTTTACAGATATTCCTATCATAGGCATGGATAAGACTTGCTAGGTGTCCTGTTTTGATATTTTAAATTAAGATATTGATGGGAAAGATATTAAGATATTGAGGAGGAAAATTATATATATATTTACTACCCTTTTATTCTTTTTGCCTCTTTTTGGAAATCTAGTCCCTAAAGCACGGGTGGCTACCTCTGTTATTGTGAAAGTGGCTTTCATCTCCAGCATATCAACTTTAGGATGCATTTTTTGGGTGGGTTTTTAATAAGTTCAGTGCTTTTTCACCCACTTACTCTGTCTCTGTTTCTTGTCCTCTCAGAGTGTTTCTGTTACTCTGTGTAATACTTATGAAGGCTCTAGAGCAATCACTCATTTGAGGTTGACATTTGTTCACTTGACCAGTAAGGCTGTTAAGAAGTAACAGAATTTACTAATACCCTTTTAAAATAGAATTGAAGTCATCAGACCACTCTTTTCCTCTTTAATGTGGTCTTGTGATGTTCTGTGATAGTCTCCTCCCAAATAAAACTGTGGCACCTGCTAAATTTGGCCATCTTACCTTTGTGTAATATCAGCATTTTTTTTCCTCTGTGTGTGTGCACACGAATGTGTGTGCACCTGAAGCAGGAGTGAAAGTCTTACAGCAGAAAGTCGCTCAATCCATGCCAACTCAAGCTACAGACTGATGAAGTCAAGAAGTGAATCTGATTTGTCTCAGCCAGAATCAGATGAGGAAGGTTATTCACTGGTAAGTAAACCAATATGATGTATTTAGAGATTGTCAATGGAATGTTTGGCTGGGAAGTTACATCTGAAACATTTGTTTAGCTCTGTGTTTCGGTACCTTAATTCATCATGGTTAAGAGGAAGCACTAATGGTAAAATAATTTGAAAAAATTATAGCTCTTTCAACTGTCTCACTTCTATGGTGAGGGATGAAATGTAAATACTCTAATATTATGCACCACATATGATCACCTGAGGAAATGAGGCTTTTATTATTCTTTTAATTTAGAGCGGAAGACGAAATGTTGATTTGGATTTGGCAGCATCTCATAGGAAGAGGGGTAAGTTCTCTTGTTTACCTGGTGAATACTAACCTGATAAATGTTAGGAGTATCTCAAGTTAAACTGTGTTTGCAATTGCATACAGTTTATAGTTACATAGCAGGTGTTAAAACTGAGCATTTAAAACTAGCATTTAAAATAATTGTTACCCACTCTGTGTTGTGTGAACTTGTTGCTTTGTGGCTTGGTTATAGTATTTCCTTGGTTATTACTCTTCATTCTGGTTTCTGCAATTGTAATGCTCTTTTGAAACAAGTGAGGTTTTCTGTTAAATGAGTCAGAAATCTGCATTCTGTTTTCACTCATGTGACTTCAGGAATAGAAAATTGTGAGAGAAGCTTATGTGGAATATTCCATTCTTGTGCTAACAACAAGCTTTTACAGTAAAATGTGCTTGAACCAGGAGAGCTTGTATTCAGAAGACACTGCTTTACTTTGCATCCTTTGAACACCAGCACATCTACAGAACCAAGCAGCCACGTTTCCTGGTGCTCTTTGTTACTGCTTCATACTGGGAAATCTCAATAAGCTCCCTGATAGAAGGTGGTGGGGGGACTAAAAAGTCCCACTGCCATCTGGATGATGCAGAATCTGCCTGAGAATCACGACTCAGGTCTGCTGTATCTGTAAAAAGCATGGGATTGTGCAAACAGGAATTAGGTTGAGTTACAATATTGATATTCCTCAGTAACAGAAGCCTCAATACTGTTGAGTAAGGTAAGAATTCTGGTTTAAAAGGCTTAATCATTGAGCAGAATACTCAGAGGTTTCATGCCTTTGAAAGTCTTTTGGAATTGCAAAGGGTGTTATCAGTGGCAACACTCATTAGATTTCAATATTTAATGTGGAAAGGGATGCCTTGTCCATGCATAATCAGTTGAGCAAATAAAGAAATGCACTAGAGCTGCTTTTACTGTGACAGCAGATGTATCATGGCATTCTCTGGGTTAGAACATCTGTCAGAAGGCCTCTGTCAACCCCTGATCTGCAGGACATGCTTTGAAGTTGGCATTTCCAGCTTTGCCATTACTCTGACACAGAGCTCTGTACTTGATATCCTCTGTGTCCTAAGAGTAGCCTAGGAAATAATCTCGGATTAGGTCTCAGGTACAATATGTCTCCTGAATTATGGTTCCAGGACTGTTGCTTAGGCCAATGTTACTTTTGTCACAAGCCTCAGGAAGCGAGGAATAGTGCAAGAGTAGACTTCATCAAAACTTTTATTACAGCAAGAAGATTCTCTACCAGGTCTAAACACTGAAAAGAAACAGGTAAATACAGTGAATCTGTCCAGAATCTAAAAAGACACTCAAATAGCTCATTTGCAACCTGAGCACTGTCACAACATGTACAGATGCCACTGTTTTGGTACTGGAAGACTTCTTGGGAGTTAGCACACAGTAATGCAGGCTTGTCTGCTTGTGCTGGGTGATCCATATGCCAGCTTTGGTTGATAGCCAGTGCCAGAGGCAGAGAGTGCAGGTGCAGAGAGTGCACCTATAGGAAAACATTCCTCATACATCTGTCAAGGTCAGACAAAGATCTACAAATACTTGTGTGGTAAATGGATGGGCTGTTCAGCTCAATGCTTTTTATGGTCTTTTGTCTGTTGTGACACGTCTGTTTTGTGAATCCTAGTTATCTCCTAGAACTGAAGCATGTCCCAGTGTTTGGTGAGGGTGTAACTTGCAGCTTTTTTGGATTGTCCACCCCTTGTCATGTGGCCAGCACAGTGCAGTGGCAGCTGTGGATGTTTGGTGACTCCCCTTCAGTTTTATCTTTATTCTTGTGGTGTGCTGTGACCAATGAAAGCAATAATACTATGAGTTCCTATGGTTTTTTGATGAGTATGGAAGGAAAAGCATTCTCTTTTAACTTTATTAGCATCATAGCCACTCAGTCCAATCTTTATTCTAATTACCTTCCTAAATTATTCTGTCTATTCAGAAAGAGAACTGAGCTATTCCTGCTTCAGCCTGAGGATCCTTTGAGTATCTTGCTCCCTGCTATTATTCAGTTATTTCTTTATTAGTAAACTTTTCCTTCCACAGATACAGAAAAAATCTTTTTGAGTAATTTTGCAGTAAGGGGTAATGAGCAGCACATTGCTCTTTTCCCCTTGTATCTAAGCCCTTTGTTTTTTCTGTTGCTTAGATGATTTTTTTCAGTTTTGCAGATCCAGAGAGTGTGCCTGCAGATGTTGTACATGTTGTGTACAGGGCCTGTGGGGTGCTGTACACCATGTTATGTGCACAGCAGTAAGGAAACCACAGCCAGCAGGGCAGTCACAAACAGCTACAGATCAATGAGAGTCCTTCACTCTTGGCTTTTGATCATCTATAACTTAACTCAGTGAATTTCAGTGTACTTGTGTGTACTGCTGTGCCTTACTAACACAGCTGGGGTGTTCCACAAAAAACAGCAACTTAACTGAAATCCAAACGCAATGGAAATATTTTAGTGTACCTGTAATAATGAATTCTACCTTTGAAAATTGACAAATAATGCATAAGGAAGGGACTTGAACCTGCATGCCAACATACATACACATGAGTGCATACAGCTGTGCTACAGGGGATTATGTCTTTTTTCCTTAAAGGTGAAGAATTGAGAAAGATTGGTATCTAGGCTGTATTCATGCCAAACAAGAGTAAATAGTTTTTCCACATGCCTTGCTGCTTGGTATATTGTATTAATTGAGATGAGACTGATTGTGAATAATATGAGGCAGAGATTTTATGAGTATGTTACCTTCTGTTTCAAATGTGTGCTTTTGTCTTCTGCTTCTTGTGTGGTGTAGTGTATTTACTCCTTTTTGGCCAGTTGAGCCCCAGAAAAAAGAAGAGCTTCAAGCAAGTAACTGATGGCATGTTTATTTTTTGTCTCTATAGCTTCCCTACATAGCTTCCTTTGTTCTATACAGTGTGGATTGCAGCTCTGCCACATTCATTTAGAAAGCTTATTACAAGCTGGCTTATAAGGACAAGTAAAGTTCTTGTTTTACTGTAAGCTTCAGGTTTATTCATCTGTGCAGCTCTGTTCATGTGATTGTGCAGGCTTCTGGAAGCGCTGTACTGCAATCAATTCTGTGTGATTGATGTTACACAGAATCAAGCTGAGCTCCAATGTAGTCACATATTTGGTTATTCTGCTGATATGTAGTATGTTCAAGAGGGAAGAATGTACTCTGTGCCCTAATGCTTAAACATCTTTAGTTCTGGAGTATTCTCCTTTGATTCCTGATATTTGTGTTTAAACTCTCTCCTTTCAATTATAACTTCTATTGTTCTATATTTAATCTGTAACTCGTAATCATTGCACTTTTCTCCAAATTAGAAATATTTTTACATTGGTTTTATATTTAAACATTCTTGCATTTTGTACTAAAACAATTAGCTAAGATGTCATAGTTTCTTAAAATATTAAATAATTTAGGGTTTTATTAATTTGTGGTTGGGCTTCTTATAAGGTTTGTTGCCTATCAAAACTAAATTTTCTTCTGATGTTCTGTAAACCTGTTAAAGATTTCCTTTAGCTTATGATTCAAGCCACTGGAATTGGCTTTTGTTTCTTTACAAATGCTTTGATTCTGTGCTGTGGCATAGTGCAGTGGGGCAGGTGGAGGGGAGGAAGCTGAAGTCACTGTGGGGTGCTTGGAGCTCTCCTGCTGTACAGAGGCTGGAGGGCTTTGGGGCTTTTGGAAAGAGCTCTTGCTCTGTAGGCCATATTCTGTGGACTAGGAAATGGTTTAGCTCTGCTTCCTGTGAGCAACCTGAGGCTTCATTTATCCTCTCCCCTGGGCTCTGTTCTCCATGCACTTGCCAGGAAATTGCTTCCTACATGAAACCAAATATTTTAGCACCTGTTTGTTCTGTTCTGTCTTACTTATGTTTCTCAGCAGCCACTTCCCCATGTAACTTAGATTTTCAAGAAAAGCTTTAAAGCAACTCTTCTAACAATTGATGTTAAAATTAGAGAAATTAGAGTAAAGGTGATCTATTTTGTTTTAAATATTATTGCCAGGTATCAATTGTAAAATTGAGTAACAGAATTTCTTTAAATTTTTTCACAGTAAAGGTGATAAAATAGGTTGTTCTCTGTAAACCATGTAGTCTTCCTGTGTTATGTAAAGCAGAAGAGATTAGGAAATTAGATTGCACTTTGAAAAGAAGTGTTTGAACATGATCTTTGCATTTTCCAAAATAAACTTGAGTCTGTATGGCCTAAGTACTGTGATGGCTCTTCCTGAAGCCTTAACAGTCTGCTTAGTAAGGAATACTGTGGAAATGCACATTAACACTATTTACTGAAAACAGAATGGGGTGTGAAGAGGTTTTCGTAATTTGTAGCCCTGACAATTAAATTTTTGACAACTAAGTGACGGTAACCTGGTTGACAAAAGAAAAGCAAAATTTCACAGTATTGTGAATTTGTAAATTGCGTGAAGGTGCAAATTGTGACCTGCAACGTGCTGACTCATTGGCAGAGTAACAGCATTTTGCCTTTACTTCAGGAAAAAAGTTATGTAGGTTCTAGGAAAGTTAGCCCAGGTTCGAAACTGCTGTGTCTGTCTTTGCTTGTTCCTGTGAGCAGCTGCTGTAGGGAGGCAGCATTAAAGAGGCCCTGTCATCTGGATCTGGCTGTTACCACTGGAACTCAGGTTTACTGTTGAAAGCAAGCCTTGGACAGATGAATTCCTATGACTTTGTGTGACTTTTCTCTGAAAATGGCTATGTTTAATAATGTTTGAAGCTGATACCCTGCAGAAAGATTTTTAAAACTGAAGTAATATAGATTTCTATGAGTACTGTGAGCAGGTTGTGATTCTCCAAATTATAACTTACTGTACGCAAGGTAGATAAATATTTAAACATTTTTTGTACGCAGTTTAGGTTTCCACAGAGGTGTCCAGACAGTCTCTCTGTACAGATGGGAAGTTCTTCTCAACAGGGTGTGCCCTCTTGTCATACTTTGCATGGCTCCAAGTGGGCAAACAGCACCTACAAGAGGAGTAAAGTACTGACTGATGCCTATCAATTGACTGCTAATGAAGTTATGGCTTGAGTGGCATGGCACTCATTTGTGCCAGGGAGAGAGTTCTAGCAAAACTCTCTTGGAAATTGGATCAAACCTGTGGTGATGAATTCCAGTGCTGCAGAATGAGGACTGATGCTCATTTGAAGAAGTCCATTTATTAGTGGTAGTAAAGTTTCAGGTGATGACGTGCTGATGATAGGAAATACTTGAAAATAGACTTGTGAAACTGCCAGATGGCAGAGATCTAACACTTATTCTAGATAGTGTTTTAATAAACATGTATCTATCTTGAGTCAAAGTTCTCTTTAGTCTAAAAAAAATTTCTGTTCTCTTCTGCAGTCATGAATTCTGTAAATATTTCATTCAAAATAACATTGTGCTCTTTCAAAACTATGAAATAGAGTGGCTTGATTAAAATCCACTCTTGCTTTATGTTTAAACCTCAAAGTAAATATCCAAGTGCATAAGTTATGTTGGTAGAAAATCTTTTCTTTACTGTTATGTCATTTAGCTGCAAAGCATTTTTATTCAGTATTCCAGCTTTAAGCTGAGCAGTTTGAGTGGCTTCTTTTTGTTTTTTTTTTTTCACATGGCAGCTTGTTACAGTAGTGCTGAGCATTTAAAAGAAATACAGCCTTTTCTTTAGGGAAATTGCTGTAAATTTAAATCAAGTGTTTTGCTCTAAGTTGCTTAATGCATGGTATAAATAACATGAATATTCATTTTCCACCTGTGTCAGTAGCAGCAGCTTAGTCTTTACCTACTGCCAAAATGTGTTACCTGAACTGGAGTTGATGAGACTTCCTTGTGTGTACCTTTAGGAGCAATGCACAGTCACATGGAATCTCTGAGTGACTCCTGGGTTCGACTGAAACACAGCAGAGATTGGTTATACACATCCTCCTACTCATTTGTTGAGTCCGATTTTGATCTCTCAAGATCCCTTGGAGTTCATACTTTGATTGAAAATGCTGTCAGTTTTGTAAGTGGAGATGTGGGAAACTCCCCAGGATTTAAGGAACCAGAGGAAAGTATGTCCACCAGTCCACAAGCATCAGTAATTGCAATGGAGCAGCAGCAGTTGAGGGCTGAGGTAATTTTCAACTCTTCTTATTCTTCATACGTTATGCTCATTCTAGGAATTTTTTTTGAAACAGTGTCCACATTCTATCTATTAAAGTAATTTTTCCTTCTTTCTGTTAAATATCTCAATTGGAACTGGGAACGTTATGTAAACAAACTAAAACTGAAGGTGTTCCCTTTTAGAAAAAAAAAATGTGCAGGAGAAAGCAGTGACCTCGTTCATCTTTGCTGACAGTTCACTATAATCCACTTTCCATTTCTGAGGGTACTGGCTACTTAGTTCATATTGTCTTTTGCCTGCCTTTATTTTTAGCTTCGTCTGGAAGCGCTTCATCAGATTTTGGTGCTTCTGTCAGGAATGGAGGAAAAGGGCTGTGTGCCATTAATGGGAAGCCGCCAAGTACCAGGATTTCAGTCTTCTTCACTGCTTACTTCTGTCAGACTCCAGTTTCTTGCTGGCTGCTTTGGTCTGGGCACTGTGGGACATGCAGGGGCCAAAGGAGAGAGTGTAAGATTGCATCACTACCAGGTGTGTACTTCAGCAGTTTCTGCTGTTTCAATAACCCAGTGATAAAAATGTCTCAGTTTTTATAATAGTTATTTGTTTGTTTGGCCCAGGATGGTATCAGAGCAGCCAAGAGGAGTATTCAAATTGAAATCCAGGTGGCTGTGCACAAAATTTACCAGCAATTATCTGCTACTTTAGAAAGAGCTCTGCAAGCTAATAAGCATCACATAGGTAAGTGAAAAGCAGATTTGCAAACCAGATGTTCCCTAATGTACAGTAGAACACCTTGTATGTTTTCCAAGGCAGACTTTGATATTAGTGACCAGAATTCACTGAATTACCTGACTTATTTTCCTGAAAGAGAAATCTGCCTTGGCTGGTAGAACCCTGTGGCTGTTATTACCTGGGTCGTTTCGGTGTTTCACTTTGAGAAACAATGTGAAAAAGTACACAATGAAGTATTTCACCCAGTTATCCTTATCTTAGAGAGAAGATTCTGGTTTGAGTTTTAGCCTCGGAACATTAAATCACAAGCTAGATCTGTGTGCTACTCTTTCTTGGACAATTTTGACACAGAGTTACATTGAGCTAAAGAAGAGTGCAGTGGTTCATCAGAAAGACTACCTCAAAATGTCTTACAAAACTCACTTTTTCTTAGAAAGTTTAATTAATTAAATTATATTTTAAAAATAACTTGCTAATCTTCTGTCTTAGTATTCTTACTCTGAACATCTTATTAATAAAAAACAACTTTATTTTAATCTTAGAAGCACAACAGCGTCTTCTGTTGGTGACAGTCTTTGCTCTCAGCGTGCACTATCAGCCTGTTGATGTCTCCTTGGCCATTTCCACGGGGCTGTTAAATGTGCTGTCCCAGCTGTGTGGCACAGACACCATGTTAGGACAGCCCCTGCAGCTGCTGCCCAAAACTGGGATATCTCAGCTCAGCACAGCTTTGAAAGTAGCCAGCACGAGACTGCTGCAGATCTTGGCTATCACCACAGGGTGAGTGTCCCTTGCTTTTGGGAAACTTCATCACTGAGCTTATCAGCACCCTTGAAAAATGTGTGGGCTTTCATTAGAACAGTAAATGTTGCTCAGAAATATATAAGTGTAGGGGTGGGGGGGAAGAGTAGTCACATTATTCATAGGAAAGATACATGTAAGGCTAACAAATATTTTCACTTGAGAGTGTTTGAACTTGAATAGTCACAACTTTGTGGTCTGTAAACACTGTATTCCAGTTACCCCACTTTGCTTCTTCAGCTTTGTGTGGAGGTGTTCAGTTGATGTGATAAGACTTCCTGTTGCTGTGTAAAAGCAGTACTGGTAATGTGAGAGTTTCTCAGAGCAGGACATAGTGCTTCTGTCCAGAATATGAAAGAATTTTCTGAGAAAGAGTGCTAGACCGTGGGCCAGCATGCAAAGTCCTAGCAATACTTAAATATTTATTCTTACTCAGTAAAGAAAACACAAGTGGAGAAGGGGTTTTCTAGTTGAAGTGAGAGTGTTGTTTGATATTCAGTATATGCATCTTCCTTTCAGTCTTTGTACAACACATTGCATTTACCTGCCAAATCTATGTAAAAGAGCCCAAGAATCCTAAACCAAAAAATCCCCCAAACCCAATCAGCACCCCGTGCATAGAAATTGCAGTGGAATTATGTTTAATTAATGGAGTTGTTCCTCTTTACCCTAGAAAGTACTGAAAACTTATCCTTTGACTCCAAAGATTAGGACTGTTTTCATTTGTATTAAAGATAGGGTTAAAATAGTAAAAAGAATTTAAGCCTGTAATGGAGGATGGGGAAGAGTAACCTTCTGCAATTACTGTTCCTTAGATCAGCTCTCAAGTACTCTTAATTTTCTTTTTGTGTGTGTACAGAACCTATGCAGATAAACTGAGCCCAAAGGTGGTACAGTCCTTGCTGGATTTATTATGCAGCCAGCTGAAGAACTTGCTATCACAAGCTGGTGTGATGCTGATGGCTTCCTTTGGGAAGGGGAAGCTGAGGAAGGTGAAGTGGAATCAAAAAAGGCAGATTCAAATGGGGATAATGAGAAGAGAGACTTCAGAGGTAATTATCTTACATAATTTCTAACAATTCTAAAATACCAGGAAACAGAAGAAAGCACTGAATGCTGAGGTGCTCATCCACTCTATTGTGTATTGGTTTTTGTTGGGTCATTTTTAATTCTGTAAATTAGATGAAAGTCATCAAGTGATTTTGTGCTCAGTTCAGATTTACACAGAATTGATGCACAAAACTGCATGGACAGGAGCAGGCTGAGAATAAGAATTACTTCATTGCGCTTGGAATTAGGAAGAGAATATAGTTTTCCTTAAAAAATGAGTTGGTTGTTATAGTGTTTTTCATAAATGTGGTAATAGAAATTTAATTATCTAAATTAATAAATACAGCTTTATTCAGGAAATTATTGTATTTGCTTTGTATTATGCAGTTTTGCAGTCCGAGTGGATGGCAAGAAGGTGACACTACTGTGTCATATGGGAAAATCCACAACAAAAGATTTCAGTATTTTCTGAAATAAGCTTACTGGTATCTTCATGTAGCTTACAATCCCTTAATGAGCATTTTGAATTTTGGTGGAAATGCTTTTGAAGAATTTTTATTGTAGCTTGGTTTTAAGGATATATATGTTTTTGTTTGTGCTTTTAACTGTCTTCACTTTAAAGTAAAGCCATGCCTGATGAATTAGTAAGATAATTAATCAGGAATTAGAATATGAGGTCTTCGCACAGAGGTCTCCCTCCCTTACCTTGGCCCACCAAAGTTTAATGTTATTTTCTCTCCGTGTCTTGCTGAGGAGCAGGAGTTGAGAGCACAGCTTGGTGGGCACCAGCCAGCTAAGGTTAGCAGCCAGCCACCCTGTAATAACTATCCTTGTGCTTTTACCTGCAGAACAGGTTGTTCCTGGTAACCAGGACTGCCAGTCAGGTTGTAATATTAAGGCTGTAAATGAAAACTTTTGCTTTAACTTCCTAGCTGCCCTCCGAAAGCAACATGCAGCAGAATTGCACCTGGGAGACTTCCTTGTGTTCCTGCGTAGAGTTGTGTCTTCAAAAGCAATTCAGTCCAAGATGGCATCTCCAAAGTGGACAGAAGTCCTTCTTAACATTGCTTCCCAGAAGTGTTGCTCAGGTACGATCTTGTTAAAATGTGCTCCATGGTTACTTTGCATTTCTGTAGTGCAATTCCAAAAACTAAGCCCTGTTAGAACATGTATTACATAGTGAGTTCCTAGTGAACAATTCAAGCCAACTGCAGTATAGGTGTACAGGGCTTACACTTTGGGGCACTGGGGGCATGGAACCAGGGGCAGGCCTGAAGCTGAAGTAATTTTAAGATTATTGACACGTTGTTCCGTCTTCAGGAGTTCCCTTGGTTGGCAATTTGAGGACTAGACTGCTTGCACTTCATGTACTAGAAGCTGTGTTACCTGCATGTGAATCTGGCGTTGAAGATGATCAGATGGCTCAGGTCTTTATATTTTGTTATAAACTTTCACATTTCCTCAAAAATCTCTTAAACTGCTAAATGTTTCATAGGTTTCAAAATCCAAGTCAAACAAGCCTCAGTGTATTTACTTGTTAATCTAAGAACACTAAATATTTTGATGTTTATACCTACAAAGGAAAGTAAAACAATATAACGTTGCTACTGTCCTCATGTTGGCATTAAAATGATCTGAATTGTATCCCCATGCCCCAGGTTGTTGAACGGCTGTTCTCACTTCTGTCTGACTGCATGTGGGAGAGTCCAATAGCCCAGGCCAAACATGCAATTCAAATAAAGGAGAAAGAACAAGAAATAAAGCTCCAGGTAACAGTGCTTGTACTTTGTCTTGTGACTGAATGCAGCTGAATTACATTTACTACAGATATTTTGTTCTATTGCTCGTAGAAGCAAGGGGAGTCTGAGGATGAAGATGAGAATCTTCCCATCCAGGAAGTGTCCTTTGATCCTGAGAAAGCTCAGTGCTGCATAGTGGAGAACGGGCAGATTCTAACTCATGGAAGTGGAGGCAAAGGATATGGCTTAGCTTCCACTGGAGTTACTTCTGGGTGTTACCAGTGGAAGGTACGTTGCATAAATGTGTATTTCTTACCTTCTCTCTCGTTGTTTTGGGAATGTGCTATGTTTTATTAACAGCAGCTGCCTGTGTTTTTCTTGAGTAAATGGCAGTGTTACATTTATGGTTAGACTCAATAATTGTAAGGATGTTCTCCAACCTAAGTCATTCTGTGATTTTTCAGTCTCAAGGGAAGAGTTTGTGTCTGCTTTTGAGTGGTGGGATTTGAGTATTTCAGCATGCAGATTGGAGATTGTTATGTGTTATTAGAGGTAATGGCAGTTGCCCCTAAGGTCCTTAGTCAGCATGCATGTGCAGTTTTGCAAAACTTACCTACTGAATTATGTAGATTTAGGATTTTTTTGTAGAAAAACATTTCACAAAGCATGTTGTTTTCCTGCAAAAAACACACATCAGCCTGACTGATGAGAGCAGTGTTATATACATCATTTGGAAGGATTTTTAAAATGGTTTTAGCATATAAACTTACTGTTTTTCTCATTAGAAGCTTCTGTGAAAAACACTTAAAAGCAGACATACATTTATGTAAGGAAGATTTTCATTGCTTTGTTGTGTTCAAGGGTATATTCCTGATGTTTTTCCCTGTGTGTTTGCTTTGCCCTGCTAGTTCTACATCGTGAAGGAGAACAGAGGCAATGAAGGCACTTGTGTGGGAGTGTCTCGCTGGCCCGTGCACGACTTCAACCATCGCACTACCTCTGATATGTGGCTCTACAGAGCCTACAGTGGCAACCTGTATCACAATGGAGAGCAGACTTTGACTCTGTCAAGCTTTACCCAAGGAGATTTCATTACATGTGTGTTAGATATGGAAGCAAGAACTATTTCCTTTGGTAAAAATGGAGAGGTATTTAACATAATTAGTTTTTTGGTGGGTTTTCTTGCAAAGGTAATATGGCATGGACAAGCATGAGAGTTAAAACATTTGGCAGTTTCAGTACTTAGAAGATTTATAATACAAACATAACTTTCTCGTGTTTCATATTTTTGCTTGTTAGGGTGTTCTAAGATTGAGGGGTTTTTCTTTTGCTTCTTCCCTAGGAGCCAAAACTAGCTTTTGAAGACGTGGATGCAGCTGAGTTATACCCTTGTGTTATGTTCTATAGCAGTAACCCAGGAGAGAAGGTAACTGAGATGTTCATCTGTGGAGGTTTACTGGTTTAGACTGGTATAGAGTCAGTATTCATCAGAGCAGCCTCTGTGGTGCTGCTTTGCATTACTGGCCAAAACAGTGTTGCTAATACAGAGTGTTTCAATTTTGGTAACCTATTGTAAAGTTAAAATATATTTTAATATTTAGAATAGATTTAAAGGCTTCATGTTCTACACAAAATATTCTATTCCCCAGAAACCAAGGAAAGTATAGTATTAGGATTTCTAGATAGTCTTGTGTGAGAAACCATGAAATATGTAGTTTCAGCATCCTTGAGTCTGAAGGATGGAGGTTTTGCTCACTGTTAAGGTGGATTTCCTAGGGATTCTGAGGGAAAAAAAAGACAGTGCTAGTAATTATTTCTATTCCAGGCCACTCCAGTATTTATAAGAAGAGCTTATTGAGGTATGTTGAGAAGATAATTTGAAAACTGTTCTCTTAAAACAGGTGAAGATCTGTGATATGCAGATGCGTGGGACACCAAGAGATTTGCTGCCTGGTGATCCCATCTGCAGTCCTGTTGCTGCAGTGCTGGCAGAAGCCACGATCCAGCTCATTCGAATCCTGCATCGCACAGACCGCTGGACACACTGCATCAATAAAAAAATGATGGAAAGGCTGAATAAAATCAAAACATGTCTTAAGGAAGCAGGTCAAAAACTGAAGAAAAGTCGCTCCGTTCAAAGCCGAGAAGAGAACGAGGTGAGAGAGGAGAAAGAAAACAAAGAGGAGGAGAAAAGCAAGCACAGCCGCCATGGCCTGGCAGAGCTGTCAGAGCTGCAGCTGAAGATGCTCTGTGTGGAGGTGTGGCCTGTCCTAGCCGTGATTGGAGGAGTGGATGCTGGCCTCAGAGTTGGAGGTCGATGTGTCCACAAGCAAACGGGCCGTCACGCCACCCTGCTGGGAGTGGTGAAGGAGGGCAGTACCTCTGCCAAGGTCCAGTGGGATGAAGCAGAGATTACAATCAGGTATGCCCATTTCCTGCACTTTTCGCTGTGTAGTGGTAGTGCTTTGTGGTTGGAAATCCTCAGAAGAAACCTGTCCTTTATATTAGAGTCATGCTGATCAATTACTTCAATTGTAGACTTCAGTGATACTGAAATTAATGCTGCCTTGAGGTAGTGTTCATTCATTCTCCCACCTGCCTTCAAGTGTTCAAGGCTGGAAGGAGATGCTCCTTTTCCCATCTGTCTTGCAGACAAGCCTTCAAAGGGAAAGCACCTGGAGGGAAGCTGAAATGAAGCTTCTCTGAGCTTCTTGGTGCTTTCACAAGAATTGCCTGTGTTTTTGTGTGGAGAAGATGGGATTAACTTAGTTTCTTGAACTCCTTCTGCCTATAGCTGAAGAAGTCATTTGAAGAAATTGAGCAGTGACTTTTTATTTTTCTTTTCCCTGCCAGTTACAATTACATTCTGACATAGCCGAGGTCACTTCACTTTTCCAGCTGTTGCAACATTATGTCTGTTTTGTCCTTGCAAAGGCTGTGGTCCCTTTGACTAAATATACCAAAGTGCAGTTGATTTAGTTCCAGGTGTAAATTCTTTCAAGTATGCCCATGTGACAGTAGCCCTTAAAATAATTCAGAATTTTATTTGAGTAATGTGGAATAGCACTTGATCATAAGCAAGCTTTTGATAAAGCATTTAATTAGGTTCATTTTTCACCTTTTTAATTAAAACCAGGCTAAAGCTTGCTTTCATTTTTAGGTAGAAGTTTACATTGTAAGAGTAGAAAAGTTTTTGGGATAGTAAAAGGAAGATTTAAAAGTCATTTATCTGCTGGATGTATGGAAAATACAAGGCATATGAAAATACAGGCTGGTGAATTTTTGTCTGCTTCAAGTGAAAATTAGTCAAGTGTAGCAGTCCTAAATAGTACCAGAAAATATCCCTGAATATAGATGGACAGGTAGATAAATGTGTCTGTTAGGTTTTCTGACCTGTGTTTTTCAAAGGTCACTGTCCTCACTGGGTGGTCTGTCCTGACACACCAGAGACAGAATTGTCCTGAGCTCTCAGTAGTGTGCTCGTGGTGATGAATAGCTGAGGTCAATCAAAGCTTTTCCTTAATGTTTAAAAGTTTTCTTTATAAGCTTTTATACCTGTTAAGATTCAGGTATGATGATAATATTTACATTCAGATAGTTTTTCTTAATAAAAGTCTGTTACATATTTCTGATAAATAATATATCCAGAGCCTGTGTTAGCACAGAATGGATAGCTTCTGTGGGGCTTCTGGGTTTCAGTGCTTGTTGTTGAAAACCTGTGTATGCTTTGTTGCATTTGCTTTGAAACCATATCTCCCTGTTTTCTGATCATAACCTCATTTTCCCCTGTTTGCATTTAATTTTTAGAATTGGTTTGTTTTATTAAATATATTTTGCATCTTATTTGCCTACATTACTTCCTGAACTTTCCTTCTGTCTCTCCCTCACTTGCTTTTTCCTGTGTCATTCTGATCTTTATTAAAGCTTCCCAACTTTTTGGTCGCCTAGTGATACTCCGTTGTATAATCTGGAGCCCTGTGAACCACTGCCTTTTGATGTTGCAAGATTTCGTGGGCTGACAGCTACTGTGTTACTGGACCTTACCTATCTGACTGGCATTCATGAAGATACGGGAAAGCAAAGCACCAAGAGACATGAGAAAAAACACAGACATGAATCTGAAGATAAAGGGGAAATGGACCAGAAAATGGAGGGTGACATTGGATCAGATACACGATTAGGCCAAAGTGCTGATGATAACAAAGGACACGGTGCTACAACCTCTAAGTCGGAAAATGAAATTGTTTCCTTTTCTCTAGAACCATCAACACTAGGTATGGAATCCCAACACCAGCCTGCTGAAGGAAGAAAGAAGAATCATGAGCACACCCCACGAAGTCATGATATAGTGCAGTCAGAAATCCGAGCTGTACAGCTGTCCTACCTTTATCTTGGTGCTATGAAGTCACTTAGTGTTCTTCTTAGTTGTAGTAAGTATGCTGAGCTGCTGTTAATCCCCAAAGTGCTGGCAGAGAACGGCCACAACTCGGACTGCGCGGGGTCGCCGGTGGTGCACGAGGACGTGGAGCTGCGCGCGGCGCTGCAGTTCCTGATGCGGCACATGGTGAAACGCGCCGTCATGCGCTCGCCCATCAAGAGAGCGCTGGGGCTGGCAGACCTGGAGCGGGCACAGGCCATGATCTACAAATTAGTGGTGCATGGGCTGCTGGAGGACCAGTTTGGTGGCAGACTTAAACAAGGTACATTTTCAAAATGAGATGAAAATGAATAGTAACAAGGATAATACAGTTAACGTAGTCTTGCCGATTTGTAGTGGTTGTACTTTGGGGAATCTGAATCAGAGACATTTTACAGAACTCCGTTTACTGTTTTATAGATATAACACTGATTTTTTTTGCCTTTTTCCTAATTCCTTATCTTAATAAAAAGTGTATGCATATCAATCAGATATAAGTTTTTAATGTCTTTAATATTTCTAAAAATGCTCAGTGCTCTGTATACTCGTCAGAAGGATTTGCACTTCTAAACCAACAATAAAAACCCCTTAAAAAGGCTATTGCACAGCTGAGTTAAAAATAGGTTTACAGTTAGTCAGCTGTACTTTTATCTAAGACCTCTTCCCCTTTTGTCTGTTTGGAGAACACTCCAGGCTGTTACAACCATAAATCTGAATATCATAAACTTTTGCATAAGTAAATGGTTTGTTTGATGTTTACCTTGTATTGCTGTGAGAGCAGCAAGAGCTCCTGGACTGATTTCTTTACTCAAGTCCATGAGTTAGTGGCAGAATCTGCACACCCCTTTCTTTTTCTGGGATGAATTCTAAATAACAGTAGTTACTTTTGAAAGTTTAGCCATGGCTACTGGTTTGATCTGCACAATTAATGTTGCTAGAACATCCTTATTTTTCTGTTGCAGAAGTGGAGCAACAAGTAGAAGAAGGTGATCAGTCTCAGCAAGCCCAAACACCAGTTACAACCAGCCCTTCTGCTTCTAGCACAACATCTTTCATGAGCAGCTCTCTGGAGGATACCACCACTGCTACTACGCCAGTGACTGATACAGAAACAGTTCCTGCATCAGAATCACCTGGTGTTATGCCTCTCAGTCTGCTGAGGTAAAAAATCCTTTTAGCATGTATGATTCTGTGTAGGGAACCAGTTTGCATGGTTTAGGTAGAATATATGTCTTCAGCTGCCTAAGCCCTTAAAAATGCTGCCAAGAACTGCCCCTGCAGAGGGACACTGTTTAAATGTTACTTTGCCTTGCTGGGCATGTGTTTTTTATTAGAAAGCTGTTAAGCTTTTGCTATACACTCTTTATAAATGTAATAACTGAATTCTTTAAAAAGGAGAAAATGTTCTCCTTAAGTTGTTCTTCAGTTCTCATGTTTATCTGGTATAGTTTAAATTACAAATCTCTGAAATTCATTTTTAGTGAACGTTTGATTCTCAGACCAGAATAGATCTTGGTAGGTAACATCCTATAAAGCTAAGATGTTCTTTCAGCTTACCCTGACATACTGAAATGGAAGATAAGCTACTGAATTTGCAGAGGCAGTTTGCACTGTTGAAGGAAATCTGCTTTACCTTGCATAGAATACATTTCTAAGTTTATTAATTCATAGAAGTTTTGCAGACATCTTTTGATAAAAGCCAGAACAATGCCTTCATACTGTGACAGTGAACATCAAATACTTACCTTAGTGAGTCTGCCTTAATTTATTAGTCAGCCTGAGTTCTGAACAAGCCATGGAAATGGGAAATGTGTTTATTTATATTTTATCTCCTAGGAGACCTCCTGGTCTCTGAGGGGTCTTTTATGTCTTGCTTAGAACTTAACTGTAGAGATAAATTTGGTAGAAGTGAGCTGTTGCCTCAAAGTACGTGTTGTGTCTTACCCTTACTAAACTCAATTGCATCAAGTAGGATTTGCCAAGTGCACTCCAGTGGGATGTACTTCTCGTGTCAGACCTTTTTCAGCACGGTTCTGTTCAACATAAATGTATATTGTTCTTTTTTCAAGGCAAATGTTCTCCAGTTATCCTACTACAACTGTACTTCCAGCACGACGTGCTCAGACTCCTCCAATATCTTCTTTACCAACATCTCCTTCAGATGAAGTTGGAAGGAGACAAAGTTTGACCTCTCCAGATTCCCAGTCTGCAAGGCCTGCCAATCGCACAGGTAAACTTGTCAGTGGAGTAGAAGGGGGAACAAGTTAGGAAAGTCACAGGAGCTCAGGGGGCCATGTTTTAAGAGATGCAAACCCTACAGAAGTTCTTCTTAAGGCAAACAAACATGCTAAGCATTGTTGAAAACCTTTTAGTCACTATCTTAGGAAAAAGGTTACAGATTATATAGCTGTGGGCTTTATCAAGCAAACAAAATGAGTTTTAAAAGCTGTGGATTGGATTCAAAAACAATAATGAAGTATAATTGGTAACTGCTTCAAAATTTTCATCTGATTTGGGCTTGTTTACTTGGTTGTGTGCTGCTGGTAAGTGCAGTAATTTTTTAGCTTTTGTTAGATCACATACCACACAGAAAACAAGAATTAATGTATTTTATGGTACATTCACCAGTACTTTTTATTCTTGCCCTTATATCTGTGCTATTAATTGGGGTGTTTAGTGGTTCATGTGTTGCATAGCAACTGATCCCCTCAGTTTCATGTCTCTTTTTTTTTCCTTTTGATTTAATGATGAGATGACTTGCTTCTGGTTGCGATAGTGTCTTTACAACAGTGTTTGTTTGTTAGTGCATTTTTGTCTTCACTGATTAGACATCACTTTTATGGCAACTCAGAAAGAAACTGTGGGTTTAGGGCAGTAACTGACTTCTTCAGAGTCCCATGAATGACTCTGCACAGAATCACAGCCATCATCCACTAAGAGGTTTCTCAGATACGTTCTGAGTTCAGCTGAGGTCTTTTTCTGTACCTTAAGAGGAATGTATAATGATCTCACCCCTTGGGAATCTCTGATTCAGACAAGGATAACTTTATCTAGGCTACCTAAGTATGGATTGAATAAATAATTGATACGGATCAAAATGAAAACAATAGAAATTGCTTAAATAGTTTTTTGTATATCATCAGTATCCTACTTGATCAAACCAAGTCAGTGAACATAATCTATGTTACAAAGAAGAAACTCCATCTGGTTTTGTTACAGAAAGTGTCTTATTTTGTGGAAAGTAATTGAGAGGAAAGTTGGGAGTAATTATTCCCTTAGTTCAAGCTGATTGTTTCTTGCTCTGCATTTCCACATGTAGTAAGGTGTAATAAAGTAACACTAGAGAAAGATTTATGTGCTTTACAGTTATCATTTTCTGTCTTTTAAGCTTTGTCTGATCCAAGCAGCCGACTTTCAACATCTCCTCCTCCTCCTGCCATTGCTGTTCCCTTGCTAGAAATGGGGTTCTCCCTCAGGCAGATTGCAAAAGCTATGGAAGCTACAGGTAATTATAGCTATAATATCACTTTAACTGAAAGACTGGATACACATGAAATGCTTGTTTTCCAGTAGAATACTTAATTTTTAAGTTTTATAACCATTTCTGTGAAAAAACAGATTGCTTTTTTTGCAACCATCAGTGGTAAAATACAGTTCCAAAGTGTGGTTTTCCTGCTTTCAGGTGCCAGAGGAGAAGCAGATGCACAGAACATCACAGTGCTGGCCATGTGGATGATCGAGCACCCTGGAAACGAAGACGATGAAGAGCCTCAGTCAGAGGGGACCGGAGAGTCACGGCACGGAGCAGTCGTCTCTGGCAGCAGTGGGAAATCTGGGGATCATTGCTATTTGCAGTCTCCAGGTGATATCCCTTCTGCTGATGCCCCTGAATTGGAGGAAGGCTTTAGTGAGAGGTAGAAGAATTTTCTTGTAATTGCTTGTAATCTGTTTCCTGAAACTAGAATTCTCACAAATTCATTGTTGCATTACTTTGTAATGCAGCTTTTGAATTTTGTTACAGCATGAGCAGAAGCAATGATGCAATTAAGTTAGGTGTACGTGGTGCATTTATTTTCCTGTACTGTTTGTGTGCAGAGCTGGGGAAGAATGTAACTGAACATGTTTCTTCACAGCAAAAAAGGAAAAGAATGAAAAAAAAGGGCTGATAGTATAGCTGTATTTTAGCTAAAATACCAAGTATTATAGCAAAATTCCATTAAATTCATGTTTTGCCAAAATTGACGTGTTAGGCCAAAGGCAAATTGACCCAGCCAGCAACAACAGAGATGATTTTATTTCTTCAAAAGAGGAGAAAAAACTCGTTCAAGCTGATTAATTAACTATTCAAGCTACTAATTAACCTAGTATAGAATGAGTGCTCTCTCAAAATTTCTGCTGTGCTTAGGCCCTCTGGAAGATCAAGTAGGTGTTGACTTTGCTGCATCTGATTTGTTTGAAGTAACTCTTACAGTCAAAACAGTATATGCATGCTCCTTGAAACTGAAGATTCTTGAATTCCTTTTTTTTCTTCCATTAAAGAAAGGAAAAATTGCTAATAAATATGACTTAGTTACTGTATATGGTTGTTTAAAACTTGGTTTAATTGACCTGTAAATTCCATATTCCTGCAGCCCTGATAATCTGGATCATGTGGATAATGCAGCTGCAGCAAGTGGCCCTCCCTCTCGAAGTCGGTCAGCTGTCACACGGAGGCACAAATTTGATTTAGCTGCTCGAACGTTGCTGGCACGTGCTGGTAAGGGACTGAAAGAATTCCAAGGGCTTTGCTTATCCAGGAAATGAATAGGAAGGGGACTGGGACTTTGCATGACATTTAGAAAGCTCCTCATATGTGTGCCAATGTATATTTAAGAGTTTTATGTGGTGATAAGTAGATTGTTCTGCAGAAGAGTTAAAACAAAAAAGAAATTGAAAGTACAGCCAGCTCTCTGCCGTGGAAAATAAAAGTCCTGCTTTCCTGTTTCTCTCTTTTCCCACCTTGAGCGGGATTGTACCGCTCAGTGCAGGCCCACAGGAACCAGAGCCGCAGGGAAGGGATCTCCTTGCAGCAAGATCCAGGGGCACTGTATGACTTCAACTTGGATGAGGAGTTGGAGATCGACCTTGATGATGAAGCAATGGAAGCTATGTTTGGGCAAGACCTGGCTAGTGATAATGATATTCTGGGAATGTGGATCCCAGAGGTACTGGATTGGCCTACCTGGGTGTGTGTGACTGCAGCAGGGGCTGCTTTAACTTACTGCTTTTTGCATGCTTATATTTGCAAGTTTAAAGCAACATGTGTATGTTTAGAGCCTCTTTGAAAGTATCTTACTAAATGCCAGCAGTGCTTAAAATCATCTTGTATTCTATAGCATCATCTCTAGATTAAGAATAGTGATTTCTTGTGCTTCTTGCTCTGCATTTCCACATGTAGTTTTCTTCTCCCTCCCCGGAAGATGAGAACAGAACACATATAGTTGTTCTGATAATACCAATTGAAATCAAGTAGGTGCTCCTAGATGGTTTAGTTGGGTGAGATAACAAGCACAGTGATAAATGTTTCTTCTCCTGCTACTGCTAATAGTATCTAATCTCTAGCAACATAATTTGCACTTCAGTCAGTTTTTCTTGTGTCATGTAGTCCGTTCTCTGGGAAGGATGTGGTAACAGTCCTCACTGAATTTTTCTGTGCACTAAATAAACCGTTGAGATGGAAAACAAAGATAATAACAGCACTTTGGTAATCTTTGGATTATCCGTGTCAGATTAGACAATCAACCCATAAAACTCAGCTTTTCATCTCCTAGTTATGATGCTACCTAGCTTTGATATGGAAGCAAGTTGCAGGATGCATATTGGATTTTTCAGAGCGCTTGTGTCACTGAAACATCTCAATGAAATTACTGACTTAGGACACAAGTGTAGTTATGAAAAATGGATTTCACATTCAGCTAAAACCTTGATATTTGCTGACACAAATGGTAATTTTTGTTGCCCAGTAAATGTAAAATCTGGTTATCTGAAAGCAAAAAAGGGTTCTTTTCATTTTTAGCTCTAGTTTCAGACAAGTTCTGAGGAGAACCAGATACAGACAGTGTTGAATGTGACAGTGTTACAAATGAAAAGTTACACTGTCAAAAATCCTTGAGTCAATCTAACTTGAAATAGGAAATTAGCTCCTCGGAAGCTTTACTTCCAAATGTTTTTCCTGCTCTGAGATGGTCTTCATTATGTCATAAATTGTGTGTTTCTGCTTTACTTTTGTACCAGTCAACCATATAAATATCACTATAAATAAAAAATAAATAGAAATGTCAGGGACACCCACCTAAGGATATTGGCATGTTTTACATCTAAGGCGCAGACACTTATTCTGTACAAATAACGTGTGCAAACCTTGCTGTGCAGCACGTCTGTGAATCTGAAGATAGAGAAGAAGTGGTGGTTTGTGAGCTGTGTGAATCCAGCGTGGTCAGCTTCAACCAGCACATGAAGAGGAACCACCCTGGCTGTGGGCGCAGCGCCAACCGCCAGGGCTACCGCAGCAACGGCTCCTACGTGGATGGCTGGTTCGGGGGCGAGTGTGGCAGTGGGAACCCCTACTACCTCCTGTGTGGGATCTGCAGAGAGAAATACCTGGCCCTCAAGAGCAAATCTAAAATATCAGCCTCAGAAAGGTACAGGAATAGGAGACAGTGGATAAAGAAAGGAAACTAAACACGGTTACGAGCCATCAGCATTTTAGGGATTTGATTTAAGAGAGAAGAATTCCTAGCAGGATTTTCTGATACTTAAAATAATTCTCTGTATTTGACAAATGCGTATTTAGGAAAAAAAGGTTGCTTTGTTATTTCTGGTTTCTAAATTAAGAACAAGGAATAATTTCTTGGGATGTTGCCTCCTTCTTAGTGATTTTGAAAGCTCCTAATCACTTTTGTCTGACAATTCCAGTATTTTTTCTATGGATTTTTTATACATTAGTACTGCAAAGTGCTTCCCCCTTCACACACACTTTCAGAAACCATTTTATCTGTTTCTCTGTTACTAGGCTTTTCTGGAATCATTCATAAATATATGTAGACCTAACAGTAAAGCTAGACTAAAAAGGGAACCAAATTTAAAATTTTTAGACATATTTATAAAATATGTAACTCCGTAACTTTCTTTGTTATTTTTTGATACAGGTACAAAGGCCAGGCACCTGATCTAATAGGTAAACAAGACAGTGTCTATGAAGGTATGTTTTTAAGTTGCACAGGGTTTTGTTTTTTCTAAGAGGTACTTTCATGCAAATAAACCTGAAGGTACATTTTAAAATGTCTTCCAGTTAGATATAGTATTTTAGTTTTGGGGATTTATTTAGTTCAAATTGGAAAACAAAATCAGTGGATTCTTTCCCCTGTCTTTCCAATGTAAGCAGCTAAAAGGGCAAACACCTAACTTGGGGTTGATAAGGTCTTGTGAGGAGATGTTACATCCAGAACTACACATACAAAATCTTATGTTCAAATATCTTTCTTCAGCTGCCTTTGTTGGAGAAATTAATTAGTGTAAGTTAGCGTCCCAAAAGTCTGCCATTAGTCTTGTTCTTTATTTTTCTCCCTTTGTCCAAGCTGAGAGCATCCTGAGGATGGCTTTCACTTTAAACAGATTATTTCTGATGTGGGTAGAAAACCTTTCCCAGTTGGTTCTGTGATCACAACTTTGTGATTTACCACATTTGTCTATTTGAGACTAAAGGAGTGCTGCAGTACTGAGGGCAAGTCTGTCTGCTGTAGATCAAAGGTGTTCTGATTCTCCTGTGTGTGGAGTGAGACAGAGCAGAGAGATCAGTAAATATAACTGACTTGTGTGTAAATGGCTGCAAGTGAAGGAAGAGTCTCACTGAATTGCAGATGAAGTGGTTTTTCTTTGTTGTTGGGGTTTCTTTAATTCCCTGGGAATGAAAAGCAAAAGCCTGGGGGTTCAGTTATAACCCATGAGCTAATGCATGCTTTTTTGATAAACATGAAGACCAGAAATTTCTAACATCTGTCTTTACCATTCAGTCCTTAGAAATACACACATGTTACCATGATTTAAAGCATAACTGAACACCTGCACTTTTACTGTACCCTGGGTTTTGGAGCTGTCTTATGTTGTGTGTGATGACCCTCAATGTCTGTCTTGTTAAAGAGTAGCTAGTTTGATACTTCAGAGAATCTTCCATAAAACATTTGTGCAGTATAAAGGTTGAGTTGAATAGAGAGGGCCAAGAACAGGATTTTATTTTTCTGATTTACTTTGTTATGTCTGTGTCAACATCAGAAGCTGAGTTTTTAATTCTGCTGTGCTGTAGATTACAATACACATTTCATACCATCTACTGTTTGGTTTTTTTAAAATTAATTGAAATTATTTAATATTTGAGCTTTTTTAACCAAGTCTAATTATATTTCTCCAATTCTAGAAGACTGGGACATGTTAGATGTGGATGAAGATGAAAAGCTGACAGGAGAAGAGGAGTTTGAACTGTTGGCTGGGCCTCTTGGGTTAAATGATCGACGCATTGTACCTGAACCCGTTCAGTTCCCTGACAGTGACCCTTTGGGTGCTTCAGTTGCGATGGTGACAGCCACCAACAGTATGGAAGAAACACTGATGCAAATAGGTACATTTGTAATCCATTTCATTTAAAGAAAGAATGATAATAATAACAGCAGCAACAACAATAATGATAACAACCATCACTACCTTCTCTCCTTTTTAGTGGGATTTTTCTAGAGGCAAGGCAGGAACATCCTGACAGTATTTCCTGCCTGCCACCATGAGGAAGTGGAGACTGGCTCTGAATTGTTCTTTTATTATAGGGAAATTAGAGAAAGGAGTGTGAGGCATTATGAAGGATTGACAGAAGGATTGAATTTTGCCAATGAAACTTGTGACCATAGTCAAACAGTAGATGCCAGTAACTTCATGTTTTGCAGAACCCAATGAATGGATTTAAGTTGGGACATAAGAATAGTCCCCTCTGATGGAAGAGAGAATCAGAGGAATTAAGATTGAGTATGTCAGATTGTGTTCTTGTGTCTTTGAAAATAAGGAATAATTAAATTATGGAGTGTATTTTCCTCTTGGTAATTATTATTGTAGTTCTGTATATATGAAATAATGAAAAATGAGTAACTTAGGCCGACTTTGCTTCTGTGCCTATTACTATATGATAATGTTTTGTTTTTATTTAAACACTAATGCAAATCATCATTATTTCCAAGGCTGTCACGGCTCAATAGAAAAAAGTTCTTCTGGCAGGATAACCTTAGGAGAGCAAGCAGCTGCCCTGGTAAATCCACATGACCGTGTCATGGCTCTCAGAAGAGTGACAGCTGCTGCCCAAGTGCTCCTGGCAAGAACAATGGTTATGAGAGCACTCTCACTTCTGTCTGTCAGGTTTGTGGCATCTTTGGCAACACTTCCCCCTTTCCTTTTGTAACCAGTTACCCAGGTCTGTTTGATAACAATGCAATTTCTAACTAATTGGGGAAGCAATTCTCGTGTCTGTACTTACATAATACTGCTAAGAGAAAAAGTTCTGTTGATTCTGTTCTTTTGAACCAAGGGGTTTTATGTCCATTTCCACAGTGGTTCCAGTTGTAGCCTGGCAGCTGGCCTTGAGTCCCTGGGGTTGACAGACATCCGCACTTTGGTTCGCCTGATGTGCCTGGCAGCAGCGGGAAGGGCAGGCCTGTCCACGAGCCCGTCCACGGTGTCCAGCTCCACGGAGAGATCCAGAGGCATCCACAGCAAAACCAGCAAGCCCATCTCTTGCCTTGCCTACCTGAGCACTGCCGTTGGCTGCTTGGCATCAAACACTCCCAGTGCTGCAAAGCTGCTGGTGCAGTTATGTACACAGGTAGGACTTCAGTACTTACTTGAGACTACGACGATTACTTGTGCTTTTACCTTCTCAGCTGGGGTGAGACTGCTCTCACTTTGAGGATCTCCTTAGAGTCCTCTTTTGTGGCTTTGCACAAAAGTATGGGGTATGTTTGATTGTTGGTAAAAATGAAGTAGCTGTATGTGTCTTTGCTGAGTACTCTTTTCAAGTGGGGAAAATGAATATGCTTTTTCTGTTCATAAGATTTTCTGTTAAGGTTTTGGTTTTTTAATTGAGTTAATTCTATGCAGAGAACAGAAAAATAAAAGGAAAAACTGTAAAGCTAAGTGCAATTTATGCAACTGAAAATGTTTCTAATAATGACAGTTCTGTTTCTTCTGATTATTTATAATAATTATTTCTTTTCAGAATTTGATTTCTGCAGCAACTGGTGTGAACTTGACAACAGTTGATGATCCAATTCAGAGAAAATTTTTACCAAGTTTTTTAAGAGGAATTGCAGAAGAAAACAAACTTGTCACATCTCCAAATTTTGTGGTTACTCAAGCACTAGTAGCATTGTTGGCCGACAAAGGGGCCAAACTGAGGCCAAACTATGATAAAGCTGAAATTGAAAAGAAAGGTATGATACAGCTTTGTTTTTAAATATTAATCATTAGATCTTAAGTTCTTCATTTGTGTGTAAGGGAGAGACTTGCTAGAATAATGTATAAATAGATACACT
Source organism: Molothrus ater (assembly GCF_012460135.2). Classification (NCBI taxonomy): domain Eukaryota; kingdom Metazoa; phylum Chordata; class Aves; order Passeriformes; family Icteridae; genus Molothrus; species Molothrus ater. Next base: position 5,156,036 of record NC_050490.2, read on the forward strand.
TTTAAAAATGGACAAAACTTGCTTTGATCAAAGTAATGTTATGGTTTATGATGCACATGTTAGTTAGAAATATGGTCTTATTCTCTAATTGCATCTTTCACCACTTCTGATATAGTCTGAACTTGTGTGTATTCAAAGCCATAGAGCTGAGACATTGAGCCTGGTTATGCCTCCTTGATGAAATAAGAGCTGATTACCATTACCCAAGTGCTGTCCTGTGTCTGAGGCAGAAATTTGTGCTGCCTGTCCTCTGAGAGGTCAGAGCTGTGCCCCGCCCCCCCAGGCTGCTGCTGGGAAGGACAGGACAGTGACAGTGGCAGGTCTCTGTCAGAGGAGGCTTTTCCTGTTTAGAAAGCACTCGCTCTTTGACCAGCCCTTTTCATATCATGGGAATAAAGCTGTTTGGAATTCTATTCTTTTTTTTTTTTACTGTAGTTCACATGATTGCAACGTTGTGTTAAGATGCTTGTTAATCTCTTTCTGGAAATGCTGGCTGTTGCTGCGTTCACTCATGTAGGCATCATCTCACTGTTTTGTCTAAGCAGGTTTAATTGCCCATTTGTATGCCCATCCTTGCTATGATCCCTCTGCTGTAGGCCCTCTGGAGCTGGCGAACGCGCTGGCCGCGTGCTGCCTGTCGTCGCGCCTGTCGTCGCAGCACCGGCAGTGGGCAGCGCAGCAGCTGGTGCGCACGCTGGCCGCGCACGACCGCGACAACCAGAGCGCGCCGCAGACCCTCGCCGACATGGGCGGAGACCTGCGCAAGTGCTCCTTCATCAAGCTCGAGGCTCACCAGAACAGGGTAAGCGTGGCTCCCTCGCTGCACCCGCTGCCCTGCTCTCTTTGCCAGAGCGCAGAAAAAGGAAGAGGGTATCGTTTTACAGTTATGAAATGATTTCCCACAGGAAGTAGTTTTTTGGAGATAAAGTTGTTGCACCTCTGATGCACAAAAACGTTCGGCTTCTTTGAGGCTTCATTTAAGAGGGTCATGAAAATATTGTCATGATAGATCAAGTCAGCAGAATCACTCTGAATATTTCCTTGGATCTTAATTTGCGTTAATTTTTCTGTCATAATAGTTAACATATTTGTGCAGTATTCTGTGCAGTAGCAGCCAGTGGAGCATGGGGCTGTATGAAGTGTAAGCCTGTCAGCCTGTGGGGCTGGCTTTGCCCTCGAGCAGGCAGCAGGAGCCAGATAGCTCAATCCCTCCCAGGGACAGTGTCCAAATACCCAGGCTGCTCGTAGCCGTGGCTGCCTTAGCAAGCCTCAAGGATATCAGCTCTTTAGTGATTCAGCTCTCTTAGGATTCCAGCTCTTTGCTTGCTAAGGCACCTGGCAGGCTAGAGGGGAAGCAAACACGAGAGAGGAGACGAAAATGTCCTGAAGTTCCACAGCAATAGTTTTATTGAGGGGTCTGTGAAGGGTTCCAGCGACAGCTCTTCTGCCAAATGGGCTAAACCAGCCTCTTTTTATCGGCTGTAAAGGGATCCAAACTTGTCCAATAGTAGGGGTTAGGGGAAAGTGACCTGTGGGGTTACAGAGATGAGCCAGGATCCGAAAGGCAGAAGACAGGAGCTTATTTTGCTATTTCATCACGACTCAGCAATTCCTATGGTTAAGCCTCAGCCCTCCATGGAGCCCTGGCCAACTCCATAGAGCCTGCTGCAGAAGTGTGCATCCCTATCAAGCCTGCTTAATTGCAGTAAATAATGCTGTAAAAGTAGAAAAATAAGCCTAGTTTGGTTGTTACAGGGTGTTTCGATCACTGTCTCACTGGTTAGTGTTTGCTTAATATTAGTGAGCAAACATATCTAAGTTGTAAATTCCAGTTTTGCCATGGTTATTTTGGTATTTGTAGGTCATGACATGTGTTTGGTGCAATAAAAAGGGACTTTTGGCAACAAGCGGGAATGATGGCACCATCAGAGTGTGGAATGTGACAAAGAAGCAATATTCACTGCAGCAGACCTGTGTGCTCAACAAGCTGTAAGTTGATCCTTTACAACAGCCAGATATTTAATTTAAGCTGTAATTGTGTAAAATACTGCAGGATTGGCTGTTATTGTCATCTCCTGCTCTTAAAATCTCTCATTTGTTTTCTGTTGCATGCAGAATAAATAAGTTAAAAGAGAACTAAATGTCAACCTGGTAAGAGTCTCTATATAGAGATCATGTCAGTGCTGTTTAAAAAAAATCCTTAATTAATTGATATAAGGAGAGATGGGTAAAAAAAATGGTATGGGACTGTCATGTAGCAGAAAAGTGAGTATCCCTTCACTGGGTTCCAGTGGACAGCTCCAACATATAACATGATTATTGCAAGTCATTGATTCAAGTGTGAAAAAATAATTCTGACTCCTGAGATAAAGGAACTAAATGTAATTCTAAATGAGCATCTTGGAAGTACTTTTTTTTGTCATTTGGGTGTGTCCAGAAAAGAAGAAAGCAAAAGGAAAGATTAAAATCTACTTCTTTAGTGAAGCATAGTTGAACTTGGAAGAATGATGGAGCAATAGTGAACTACTAGGTTGTTTTGTGACAATTTTTTAGTGGTTGGCTTAGTTCTTGTTTGCTTGCTGATATTAGATGGGGCCTTAAAAGAAACAACCAGAATGATATAACAGTATTATACCCTTCATTGTTCTGGTACTAAAAGCAGTAAAAAAATCTGGCTGTTGTGTATGATCTAAAGGGCAATCAAAGGTATCTGTGGCCCTATTACAGTTAGGCAAAGCAGACTTTAAAATGGAGTTTTAGAATAGTGTAACAAGCTTGTAACAGGAGGAAGAGTTTAAAGTAGAATTGATAGTAAGATGTGCCTCTTTTATTTCTTGTCCATTCTATTGTTTCATTTCATGACTTCCCAGAAAATTTTGTCTTTGCTGAAGATCTTAAATTTGAGATTAAATAGGTAAAGGTAAAGAGTTTCCATTTGAAACCTAATTTGAAATTTCTGGGAAATAAGTAGTATCTCATTCTGTAATTTGAAGTGGTTTTAGAGGGAATGTAGTACTGTGAGCAGAAAAACATTTTATGTAACTCTGCTGCGATGGCAGGACTCGAGGTTCTAGCACAGATATTTTATGAGTTCTAGGTTTTCCTGTCTGCTTAAAGGAAATGCCCTCTTAATTTCATTCTTTTATGCTGTTACAGAGAGGGTGACTCTGAAGAAGGTCTGGGGTCACCCAGTGACCTTAGTTTATCTCTTGTCTGTTGGAGCATCAGTGGCAAATACCTGGCTGGAGCTACAGAAAAGATGGTGAACATCTGGCAGGTCAATGGTATGTCCTGAGCTGCCTGGGTGCTGCTGTCCAGCATAGAAATATGGGGAGCTGCCAAGTCACTGCACCTTTGTTTGCACCAGTGTTTAAGTGTCCAGTTTAAATGCCTACCATCTCCCACAGTCTCTTGTGAACATGTTTAATTTGAGAAAGGTGCTAACCCCAAGTGGATATGTGATACACATCTTTGAGAGGAAGGCTTTTAATCCCTGTAATTTGTAAACTTCCTTCTGTTGCTTTGCACTTAGAAAAATCACCAGTTACTGTACCTGTGGTAATAGATAGTCCCCAAGAAAAGCATAAATTTACTGGGTACTGAAGAATTCAGCCTCCTTCCTTAGCAAAACTACCTAAATTGAATGGTACATGAGATTTGCTGCCTAGATTTTGTGTCTGCATAGATTAGCGAACCATTGCTTTGTATTCTTGCAACTTAGGTGCATTTGTAGTATGTCCTAGCTCTCGGTAGGATCTCTTAATTTTTTTTTTCCCCATGGAAAAAGAAAACTTTCCCATGGGAAAGTATTATTGTTTTATTTTCTTTATGAAAATGAAGTAGTTCTAACAGACTTTTTGATCTCCTAGGAGGAAAAGGCTTATTAGATCTTCAGTCTCACTGGGTATCTGCTCTAGCCTGGCCAGAAGAAGGGCCCTCTGCAGCATGGGCAGGAGATGCTCCAGAATTGTTGTTAATTGGGCGCATGGATGGATCTCTGGCTCTTATTGAAGTTGTGGATATCTCAGCCATGCACCGGCTGGAACTGGAGCACTGCTACAGAAAGGATGGTAAGAGACTGCATCAGTATTTGAAATGGTGAACACATTCCCACTTGTTATTAAAGAAGTATATAATAATTTTTGGTTATTGTTCATGGGATATGATTTCTGGTTCATGGGAGGAGAAAAGTCTGTGGGATCTTTATCTGCACCCTGATTCCCACAGCAGAGGCAAACAGTGGGTAGTAATCTGGTAAAATCCTGCCATTCCTTGCCCTTGTGGACACACAGTAGTGATCCCCTGCAGTTCTGCTCTGTCTGTAGATGGCCTGCAGAGTGTCATTTGAATTCCTCAATGATTGCCATTTTTCCTTTATAGCTTCAGTCCCAGAGGACATAAGTAGCAGATTTTTGGTAGTGTTGTGTGGTTTTGCATCTGGCTTCTTCAGGAAGCCTTACAGATATTTTTTGGCAGAATCATGTGAAGCAATATCTACTTGCTAGGGGAGGCAAGTTGTTTTCAGAGCATTTTTTAGAAGCCTATCTTAGATAGATGTATAAGATTCAGTCTACCCATTTTCTTTTACCTGGTGTAGTTCTTTTCACTATACCAGGAATATAAATTCAGTTATTTTCATAAAAAGAAGAATGAGAAAACTAGTGCAAAATAATCTCAACAGCTGTCATTAGGGACACTCAGTTTTATCTTTATCATAAGGGTTCAGGAAAATTTTCAGACCAGAATATGTTAAGTAACCTTGGGGGTGGTGGACATTGTTATGCACCTCATAGTTTAGACAACTGCACTGCACAAACCTCTTTGATTAGGAGTGATATTCAGTTTAGTTTAATGAATGTTTGTGCTGTCTCTTCGTGCAGTGTCTGTCACATGCCTGGCCTGGTTCAGTGAAGACAAACCATTTGCTGTTGGCTATTCTGATGGAAAATTGCTCCTAGGAACAAAGGAGCCAACTGAGAAAGGAGGAGTCGTTCTCATTGATGCACATAAGGTAGAGCTGGTCTTTCTTAAACTAATGTAGACTTTTTGTAGGTAAAAATTTTATTTGTAGGTCAAATCTGTTTAAGCTGTTCTCTCTATTTGAAAGCTATTTATAAAGAGAAGTGAATGTTATTTTAAAAGTTCACACCTATTTCTGATACACATATTAACATAATGTACTCTAAAGGAACAGTCTACCAAATGTAAAAAAAAAGAAAAGGAAAGATAAACTTGATACCCTCTTTGCTATCAGACACTGTGGAGTGTATGTACGTACAGTGATGGAAGTGAATTAAGCACACAGCTGTGCATTGACTGGATTAACAGACTAATTGTTTTACTTGGTAAGAGTACTCATAATAAATTTGAATTTTGATTATGTCGTGTTTTTGTTTAGCTTCCTGTGCAAAGCAAAAGGTGTTTTTCTAAATATGCAGTTGCAGAGGTTTAGAGCCTTTGCTTGGCCAGAATGTAATAATGAGTCATTAATAGTCCATTAATTATTTGTTAGGCTAAGAGCAGAATTTCTCACATGTAGGTGTAGTGAGAGCATCCTGATTAGCTTCCAAGAGCTGCTCTGGTTGTGTGAAGCAGGGCAGTCCCACACTGTGGCAATAAATCTGTCCTTGCCTTCTTGCTATGGGCTGTCTTCTTTTCCTACCTCAGACTCAAAGCTTTTTCTGGGGAAAAATAATCAAGAAGGTTTTGCAGTGAAAAGAAAACATCTTTTTCTATGTTTCCCATTTAGTTTTTCTTTCAGCAAACTTTTTTAAGTCTTTTTAATTTGATAGTTCTGAAGTGTAGCATTATGACTGTTATTGCAACTCTCTATCTGTGATTTATATGAGAAGAAAATACTTTTGTTATTAGTAATTAAAAGTTGCATTAGCTCTGAGAGTTAAATCTCCTCCTCATTACTGTGTTACTTCATACCAACTTTTCATTTTTTCTAAATCCAACAGGATACGGTTGTTAGTATGAAGTGGGATCCAACTGGTAAGATTCTACTGACCTGTGCCAAAGAGGAAACAGTGAAGCTCTGGGGGTGTCTGGGAGGGTGCTGGAGGCGCCTGCACTCCCTGTCCCACCCAGCCCTCGTGAATGGCATTGCTTGGTGTGCTCTACCAGGGAAAGGACCCAAGGCCCAGCTCCTGTTAGCTACGTGAGTCATTGCTTTGTTGTTGTTTCTGTAGCTCTTCTGCAGGAGTTTTCTACCAGTCTGTAGTGTCAGTAGCAAAGAAAAGGGTTTGTTTCTTAAAAAATAATATTCCTTCAGTAAGTTACTTGTCATGAGACTTGTGAAATTCCAGAATTCAAATAAAAAGAGTGACCCAGGTTATGTAACCAGCTGTTTTCTCATGACTTGTGGGTGCTAGTCCTGCTTGGAATTTTTTGGTTCATCCAAATTTTTTTTCTGAGAATATGTTGTTAATAGAAATGGAAAAGCTACAGCTTGTGAGGAATAGGAAAAAGTGCATTGACCCATTGGGAACAGGCCCTTCTGCTTTAGATTGATTGATGCAATGTGGTTTTATAGGAAGGTCATGAAGACTACTGGTATATAAGTTAATATCAGCCCCCTGATATTTTGTTAGTTAATATCTTTATTTTGTTTTTCTAATGTCACTTGACATGCTTTAGGGGATGCCACAATGGTTTGGTGTGTGTCTGGACTGTTCCCCAGGACATAATAATCACATTGCAGTCCAGCTCAGCTTGCTCAGAAGGATGGTGGGAACAAGAAACAAGTGCCAAGGTAAAAGGACAAAACTTGGTGTGTAAGAAATTCTCTTTGCTCATTGGGAAGTTGAAAGAGGAGAAGAATATGAATGAGTTACTTGAATATCACTTGAGCTTCCTGAGAGAAGAAATTTGCTACAAAAAGTTTACATGGCAGTTGTGTATGTGTAGGCGGTTTCAGAACAGGAAATTGAAACATTTATTTAAGGTTAAGGCTAAAGATTATATTTTGGTCTGTTTTCTTTCCTTTAAAAGTTGATCAGTTTATCCTAAAATTTAGTGAGAGTTCGAAGTTTTTTGTAGATAAAGAGTGAAGATTATTTTCACCTACATAAATTGTAATGTGGTCTTTGATGTTGATGGCATTTTGTAAGGGGAAGAAAGCTGATAATGTGATCAAGTTATCTATAAACTATTGCCATGGGCCTGGGTGTTTTTAAATTATTTAGTGGAATTTTGCTGTGTGTGTGTATGATCAGTATTTATTGCTGAATACAGACATGTCATGCTACTCCATTCCATAAGTGTGTGATTGCTTGCAGGATGGATACAGGAAGGCAGTGGAAGTGAAGTGTGTGTTCCAGCTGAGAGGACACATCACTCCAGTCCGCACTGTTGCTTTCAGTCCTGATGGGCTGGCCTTGGTGTCTGGGGGCCTTGGTGGCCTCATGAATATCTGGTCTTTACGGGTAAGATCATCTTTGGTGTGGCTTGATTCTCATTCTTAGTAAGAGTATCTGAACTGGTCAAGGTACCAGACCAACTTCCACCTCACCACGTGTTAGATACATTAGAGAAAGTGTGGTCTAAAATAGTGTTATAACATCATAAAAGTATAAATTGAAATTGTACTTAGCATTCAAGTACTTTATGGTTCAGTACTGATTGATGCTGTAGGGTTGGTCATGTTAAGCTTTGCAGAACCAGCTGCTTTTGTTATAGTTAAGAACAATATTCTCTTATGTTGAGGACTCTAATTTAAAGCACTAGATAATGTAGATTATTAAACTCTTTTAAATCCTTAGTTATATTATCTCCTTAATATGATAAAAATGAGAGGTTTCTGCTTTTAGGTTAAGCTGTTCAGTTTTGAAGTAGTAATTGAAAGCTTGTGAGAGTATCATCCCTTAGGAATGTGTATGCACTTGAACAGAACTGTAGCTCTGTTTGCACCTGACTCCAACCCCTTCTCTCCCTAGGATGGTTCAGTATTGCAGAGTGTTGTGATAGGCTCTGGAGCTATCCAGACTGCTGTGTGGATCCCTGAGGTTGGAGTTGCTGCCTGCTCTAACAGATCAAAGGTGAGACAGAAATGTTTGAACCTGTGTGTTTTCTGGCTCCTATGGAAACCAAGAAGGCTGGTGATAAATCAGTGGAGCTGAATGATCCTGCTGTGTGAATTTTTAATTTCTAATGTGACTAATTGACTGCTGTTGAACAGGACGTGTTGGTGGTGAACTGCACCTCAGAGTGGATCTCTTCCAATCACGTGCTGGCGACGTGCAGGACCGCGCTGAAGCAGCAGGGAGTTCTGGGCTTGAACATGGCCCCGTGCATGCGCGCCTTCCTGGAGCGCCTGCCCGTGATGCTGCAGGAGCAGTACGCGTATGAAAAGGTAGGAGAAATGCCAGTGTTGATTGGCACTCATGGCTGACATGAGTTCACTGTTTAGATCTCAGCTGGTTTCAATCTTTCACCAGAGAACCCAGAAGACTTTCCTACATTCTACTTTGAAATATCTTTCACTATTCTCAAAGCTAGTAGTCTCCTAATTTGAAAATATTTAAAATATTAGAAAAACTTTGTTTAAGCGTTGGAGGAAGGTACTGTTCTATGGGGCTAGCTTTTAAGGACTTGTATTTTGAAGTGATTGGTGTATGTTTCTAACTGGGTGTTCCCTTTTCCTCCCTGCTGCCCTGCAGCCCCATGTGGTGTGTGGGGACCAGCTGGTTCACAGCCCCTACATGCAGTGCTTGGCATCCCTGGCCGTGGGGCTGCACCTGGACCGGCTGCTCTGCAACCCCCCCGTGCCCCCTCACCACCAGAGCTGCCTGCCTGACCCCTCTGCCTGGAACCCCACGGAATGGGCCTGGCTCGAGTGCTTCTCCACTACCATAAAAGCTGCCGAAGCCCTGGCCAAGGGAGCTCAGTTCCCAGAGTCCTTCACTGTCCCAGACCTGGAGCCTGTTCCAGAGGATGAGCTTACTCTCCTGATGGTAAAAGTTGATATATTGTCTTAACAGCCCAGTGTGTTGTTACTGAGCACACAGTATGATGCAGTGAAATCTCTGAACTGTAAACATTTATATTTAGTAATATAAGCACCAGCAATAAGTTTAGTTTTTAATTAACTGGTTAGAATATACTGTTAAGATTGCTGTCTGTGTGTGTGTGTAATGAGTGCAAGTCAGTTGCACATTAAAATACAAAACAACCCAAAACTATGACAGTAATTTTCATGTGTGATAGGAAGAAACATAGAGCTTTGTAGTGCTATTTTAAGAGTAACATTTTGTCACATTCTCAGGCTGAATTATTTTGCTAGTGTCTATTTTTTTATGACTTGTTATGTAAACCAAACCAGAAATTTTTATTAGGAATTTTTTATAAGCAAGCTTATAACATTTCAAGCCAGTGTTTGCAGTTGAAACTTCAAAATGCCCTATGCATCAGTAAGTAGAAAAAGATTACTTCATCATGAATTTAGTTTTTCTTTCATTGATTTGGATCACAAATCTGTTATTAAATGATTATTAAATCACTGTTATCTGTGGATAACAGTGTCATTGCTAGTCTGCATGCATTTTTGTTTAGAATAATTTAAATATTGTTCTTAGGAAAATATATATTGTATAAAAAAAATAAGGTGCATCTCTTGTGGTAAATGTGGCTTTTGCTTTGTAGGATAACAGTAAGTGGATCAATGGCATGGATGAACAGATCATGTCTTGGGCAACATCAAGGCCAGAGGTCAGTAAAATTGTTCGTTTGGAGGGTTTTGGGTGTTTTGGAGGGGTTTTTATTCTTTTGAAATGTGGCAAGCTGTTGAAAGTGCACTTGTTCTAAAGGCTTCTTTCATGCTCTTGCCTAGGATTGGCACTTGGGAGGCAAATGTGACGTGTACCTGTGGGGAGCAGGACGGCACGGGCAGCTGGCAGAGGCCGGCAGAAATGTCATGATCCCAGTGGCAGCACCTTCATTCTCCCAGGCCCAGCAGGTGATCACTTAGAACCAGTCATGATTTCAGCATCTGCCATCTGTTGTTTGTAAAGCTTGTCAAAATCGCTCTCTAAATGTCTTTTCAGTTTATTGTTTGAATTAACTCTAAGTATCTCAAAACATGAGTTTCACTAGAAAGGAAATTTAAAATTATTTAACAAATTCAAACCAGGAAGCCACTGAAATCTGACAACACAGAATTATTTTATATGAACATGATTTTAAAATACAACTTTCACGTAATACATGTGGCAGTTAGGCTTTCTGAAATAGCATTGACCTGATGGAACATTGTCTTGATATATTTGCAAAGAAAACAAATTAAAAGGAAACAGTGCACTGTAATGCAAGTATTGCAACAGTGCTGCATTTAGCATATACTTTATTAACATTCCGTCTTGTCCTTCTAACCTAGGTGGTCTGTGGCCAGAATTGTACTTTTGTCATCCAAGCCAATGGCACAGTTTTGGCTTGTGGTGAAGGGAGCTATGGGCGACTGGGACAAGGAAATTCTGATGATCTTCATGTCTTAACTGTCATTTCAGCACTGCAAGGTAAAACTCTGATGCATTTGAGAGGAATCCAGTGATGGAGCATAAATAAGCATTTTGGTAGTTAGTATAATTGTTTCTAACAAAACAATTCTGATGCTATTCTGCAGATTTACTCATTAAAATATTGTAATTTCTAATTTAAAATTTGAACAAATAAACAAGATCTTCATATTTCCTTAAGATTTAAAAAGTATGTTAAAATTCTTTAATTTTAAGAAGGCTTCAGGGAAAATTGTCTACTCAAATTAGGAAGGTTTAATTTCAGTACTAATGCCAGGACAGAAGCGTAAGTTCTCCATAAGAAAACAAAGATTTTGTTTGAATTAAAAGCAAATTAATTGCTATAAAAAGAAGCCTTAATGCAGTTTGTTCCTTTCCCCAGACCTAACTGGCTGCCACACAGCACCCATGGATAAATCTATGTAAGAGTTTGCTCTAGGCAATGCTAAGCTTTGTTTTCTGGCTTGTCTTTGCCAGGCTTTGTTGTGACACAGCTGGTGACCTCCTGTGGCTCTGATGGACATTCCATGGCTTTGACAGAAAGCGGGGAAGTCTTCAGCTGGGGAGATGGGGACTACGGCAAGCTGGGCCACGGCAACAGCGACAGGCAGCGCCGGCCCAGGCAGATTGAGGCTCTGCAGGGAGAAGAAGTCGTGCAGGTTTCAAAATATTTCTTTCTCCTTCCAGCTGCAGGCCTGGGAACCCAGTGCTGTAGAACTGCATGAAAAGAGGGAACTTGTTCATTCTCTGGGCTTTATGAACCAGGGTGGTCGTTTCCACTTAAAGGATGTCAATACCACAGATAGGTTAATCGACAGTTGGTACTGGAGAGGACTAAAAATAGAACATGGAAGAAAGGGGTGATTTAAAGATGATCAAAATGCTGACATGATTTATAAGTTTCCCTTCATCCTTGTCAGGTGACTTTGAACTACAAAACTGGTCACCAAGACCTCCTCCTAAGTACTGACAATGCATGTATTTGCTTTTGACTGGAGGTTTTTTATAAAAAAATTAGATAATCAGGCAGCAAATTCTTCATGCAAATATCCTCCAGTCCCCCTCCATAACATTGCCACTGAAGAGAGTTAAGAGATGAGTTGCTGGAGAAATCATTAATACTAAAATGTCTGTATTTTAGCTCTTTAAAAAGGAATATGGTTTAGGGTCAAGAAAGGGATTACATATGTACATGTAATAGTCAATATAAACTTCCAAGTATAAAATGTGTGTAAAAATAATGCTTATTTTACTTCTAGATGTCTTGTGGCTTCAAGCACTCAGCTGTGGTGACAGCAGATGGCAAACTTTTTACATTTGGAAATGGTGATTATGGTCGATTGGGGCTTGGAAATACTTCAAATAAGAAACTTCCAGAAAGAGTGACGGCGCTGGAAGGTTACCAGATTGGCCAGGCATGGTTTATCTAAAATTAGCATTCTATATTAGTTTAAAGCTTGTGTTTTTAACATACTTTAGTGTTCAATTATGGTTTTTAACCATGGCTTTTATTTTAATTACGATGGCAGAATTTGAGTATGCATGATTTTTTAAATACTTACTTTCCTGAGTCTTTTGATCATCTTTGTGCAAAACTGCCTATGTTTTTAACATTTCAAGATTTAGGCATTTTTAAGCATGAATTAATGAGATTTTTTGTATTTTTAAGCAGGGAACACGTGTGCCATAATACCATCCTTTGGTTCTATGAGTTGAGATAAAGCAAGTGTTGATAAAACACTCTGTATTTTTTTTAAGACACTCTAATAAGCAGTGGAAATTTTACTGGTTTTACAGAGATAGTTCATTTTTAAAACACAGCTTTTCTTCTTAAAGGTAGCTGGTATGTTTGAGTTAGTAAGTCAGCAAAAGCAGTGGTAATAACATTATATCTCTCACCCAGGTTGCCTGTGGCCTCAATCACACTGTGGCTGTGTCAGCAGATGGCTCAATGGTTTGGGCTTTTGGAGATGGAGATTATGGTAAACTTGGTTTGGGAAATTCTACTGCCAAGTCCTCACCACAGGTTAGTTTCCTGAGGCAATGGTTCTTTGCATAAACTTTCAGTGCTCTTAAAGATGTTGCACAGTGTTGAGAGTGTGATTTCCAGATGTTATTAATTCCATGCTGTTGTTACACAATCTGGCACAAATAGTTTTGATGATACATTATGCTGTGCCTGGTACTCTCAAGAATTTTGTGTGACTGTGACCCAGTAGCAGTACAAATAGTCAAAATCTGAGGCTTATCTTAGAGCAGAGAGATTTCTTCTTTTGGAAACTGGGGAGAAGGTTGTTTCCACACCCATCTACTTCTTCCCATGCCACTCCTCCTCACTCCCAGGAAAAATAGGTATTTTGAATCATCATACATAGAATAAGGTGTTCATTCCATTGGAAAAAAAAAATGTTTGTTTCCTGTACTAATTTCCAAGTGTTAATTAAAATAATCCTACAATGTGTGTGCTGCACAGTGGGAATAAAAAAAATTCTTTTTTGGAAGCGGGAGTTACAGATTGAATTTTTGTTTGCTTCTGTTTGTAATACTATAATCAGCCTTGTAATACTGTAGCTTGTTTTCCTTTACCCCATAGAAAGTGGATATTCTTTGTGGAATTGGAATAAAAAAAGTTGCCTGTGGAACTCAGTTCTCGGTTGCGCTGACAAAAGATGGTCACGTGTATACTTTTGGCCAAGGTAAGACAAACTGCTCTTTTGACATTCCCATGTTTAGGCTTGTGTAAATTGCAGCTGAACAGGAAAAATATTAAGACATATTTCTTTAGACTGATCTAATGCTACTTTTTAGAAACGTGTTGCCCTAATGTAAATTTTGAAACTTGAACAATGCAATTTTAACATACACCTGAAATCCAGATTTGTAGCTTTGTCTAGTTTGATCTCAGAACACCTTTCATTTTACTGATTTACTTTTTGAAGAGCATTTTCCTAGAACTTCATTGAATTTCACACATCCAAAAACACTGGGTTACTTCAAAGTTTGCGTTGTCTAATTAAGCGCACATACTTTGACACATATAACAGTCTGGGCAGGAGGATTTCCATGTGCACTGAATGAAACATGCATAAACTTCTGAAGTCAGTTAATTTGTGTTTGTTATAAGCCCATGCATTTAGATCTAGAGGCCTTGGTTTAGTGGAATTTGGTCTTGTTTCTGAGTGATCATGGATGAACAGCTTGAACAGTGTAAATGAGCACTGTAGGCAGCACTAGTTTGCAGGGAACACCCACGCTCTTTGTCCCTAAAGGGTTCCACTTGTGTCCCAGCCCCAGGGCTGTACAGATCTGCTGTCTGTCCCTCCCTTGCTTGTGCTTGTACTGAAATTCCCCAGAGTGCTGCTTGCTCCTGGAGCCTGGTGCTTGCCCTTGCAGATCGCCTGATCGGGCTGCCCGAGGGCCGCGCCCGCAACCACAATCGGCCGCAGCAGGTGCCGCTGCTGGCCGGGGTCTTCATCGAGGACATCGCCGTGGGCGCCGAGCACACGCTGGCCCTGTCCTCCACGGGGGATGTCTACGCCTGGGGAAGCAACTCTGAAGGCCAGGTACATCCTGTTCTCTGCTCCTGACCTCTGGGAGCCTCTTGCTGCCCTTCACAGCTGTGCTGGCCGTGGCTTCCCTTTGGTGGAGGAGAAAGCTTTGATTTTCTTTCCCTCCTTCACCCCTCAGCATGATGGTGTTTTAGGTGATTTCTGTTATTTTCTTGTTTACTCTCTGTGCTCTTCCATGGTACCAGTTTGGAAAAGCACTCCAAACATGCTACCTAAATTACTCTAATTCAAGCTTTTTAAAAGAATTGCAGATTTTCTCTGAATTCATAAGCTGTCATCTTTTCAACATAATAAAATTATGGTTGATGTCAATCATATTTTTGAACTCTTTAGATACTTTCCAAAATGAACCTCTTCAAAGGAATTATTTTTTTGAAGTCAGAAAAAACGTAGTAAATGAGAAATTCTCCTCCTTTACCACATACATTACTCACATTTTTCGACTGCAGGCTACAAATTTTAGAAAGAGTATCTGGATGCATTAGCTACTGTTGTTTCAGGAAGTTTGGGCTAAACTTCATCCTGTGGTGTTCTAGGATTGAGTTTTTGAGAAGCCTTGTTGAGCAAGGTGTTTGGAATAATTTTTGAGGAACTTATTTGAGGAGTCTATTTTAAATTACTTTTATTAGTGTTTTTTTAATATGGTACTTTGTATTTTTTGGAAGAGAAAAAATAGTGTAAAAATGTTGAGAAATTAATTCTGAAAGCTGTTTATATGATTTTCCTTGTGGTTCAGAATACTGGTTTTATATGAAGTGGGGAAAAAATACACCTTTGTGATATGAAATTTTTAACTCACAGACTATGAAATTAGGATATGATACGAAACTCGGCGAGAAGTCACAAGAGCTTCAGGAAATGTTCTCTTTACACAAACTGTGTTTTTGTAAACCAGGATTTACATTCTAGAACAAAAATGCTGTTTAAATAGCACAGGGGAGATGTAGGAGCTTTGCTGTCTATGTATGAGAGACTGCTGCAGGACTTAGCAGCATGGATCAGATCCTCAGTCTGGGAAAGATTTTTTGAGAAGTCTCCAGCTGTTTTCAGGTCTCTTTGACACTTAGATCTGTTACTCTCGTTGGGTGCAGGTGCAGTATTTTGTCAAAGATAAAAGGTGAATAGATGTACACGGCAGATATTTTTTATCACAATATATGCTGTAAACAAATACGATTTTTCATCATCTTCTCTGAATTCTTGCTTGGAGAGTTGTAGAAACACTGTCAGTTGTTGATTGTTGCCTTTTGGCAGCTGGGGCTGGGCCACACCAACCACGTGCGGGAGCCCACGCTGGTGACGGTGCTGCAGGGCAAGAACGTGCGGCAGATCTCGGCCGGCCGCTGCCACAGCGCAGCCTGGACAGCCCCGCCCGTCCCCCCTCGGGCTCCAGGTGAGCAGCTGAGCTCTTGTCTGGCCTTTGCTTTCGTTCTGGTGTCTCCTGGGCTCTGAGTGTGACAAGAATTTCTGAGTATTTAGGACAAAATTGGGGTTTTTTTATATCCATACCTTGTTTTGTTTAATATACAAATTATCTTGCTCTCAGTTTGGCTTCTGTTGTGGTTTAACCCCAGTAGGCAGCTGAGCACCTTAGAAGCTACTGTGAGGAAAATCAGCTTCATCCAAGCCAAAGCAATACACCTTCTCTTTCTCAAACAAGTGCTTGGTTTCTCTTTCTGTGGCAGGTGTTTCAGTGCCTTTGCAGCTTGGTTTACCTGATGCCATTCCACCCCAGTATGGGGCACTGAAAGAAGTGAGCATTCATACAGTGAGAGCAAGGCTGAGACTGCTCTACCATTTCTCTGACCTCATGTACTCTTCATGGCGATTACTTAACCTCAGTCCCAATAACCAGGTAAAATTCCATTGGAAAAAACTGGCTTGGCTTTGTTGTTCTGCTAGAGAGTTTCTGACCAGATCTAGATGGACCTTAGTAATTAGATGTTTTTATTTTTTTGTAAAAAAAATCTAAAAATAAATAATTTCATAATAAAGCAAACTTCTTGAAGGTGTTGCTTTACTTTTTCACTTATGCTGTCACTAGCAAGTGATATGCTCTGGTTTCCAAAAGCTTACAAGCCTCAAACTAAACCAAAGTGCTGATCTGTGTCCTGAAACACTGAAGTCCTTTTATTCTGTTAGGGATGGAATGATATCCTTTATTGATACATTTATTCTCATTGGTGCTTTATTGCAGAACAGTACATCTCATTACAATGCTGGAACGTGGGGGATAGTGCAGGGACAGCTCAGGCCCTTGCTGGCTCCACGGGTGTACACCCTGCCCATGGTGCGCTCCATAGGCAAAACCATGGTGCAGGGCAAGAACTATGGGCCCCAGATCACTGTGAAAAGGATCTCCACCAGGTCAGTGCTTCTCTCTCAGCCCTTGGGTTACACCCTGTGTGCATGCTGAGATTCATACATTGCCCTCTGTTCTGGCATTCTGAGCTCTCTCTGGACAGCTTTGTTGATCGAGTGACTCAGAGCCTTTACATGATTGTGAGTTACATTTTTGGCTGTGTGTTTTTCCCCAAAGGGGTCGGAAGTGCAAGCCCATTTTTGTCCAGATAGCAAGGCAAGTGGTAAAGCTGAATGCATCAGACCTTCGCTTACCCTCCCGGGCCTGGAAAGTGAAGCTGGTTGGAGAAGGAGCTGATGATGCAGGTGGAGTGTTTGATGACACCATTACAGAAATGTGTCAGGTACATCTGTGAATGTTTTGGAAATGTCTAACAGGAATGTATCACAGTGCAGTCCCAGGAAAAAAGCCATTGTAGCCTGACATAAAGACAGGTCTTGAAATAAACATGCCTTTACTACTTAAAACCATCCTACCATGTTTACCTTCTCTCAGTGTTTCATATGAATTTGTAAGGAGTAATCATCACTGTAGTGAAATATTCTTTCTTGTAATGCTAAAATGTCTTAATAGTTCTGTCTTAAGTTTGCTTTCCCTCTTTCTAAGAAGGCGTTTTTGTTGTTGATTTTTAAGGAACTGGAAACTGGAATAGTAGACCTGCTTATTCCTTCCCCAAATGCTACAGCTGAAGTAGGCTACAATAGGGATAGGTGAGTTGTACAGGACTTGCTTTTATTGCACATGGTAGTGGGTTAAAATCCAAATTTTTCATCGACTACTTTATACCAAATTATGAGACTCCATGATTGTCTCTAGTGTATTTTTTTCCTTCAGGGTGTGTTGTCTCTTCATTGTGGAGCCAGGGCATGGCTTTAACATGGACTTGCTGGATTGCTGATGGCAGAATTCAGAGTAGCATCAAGATGCCAGGCTTGGTGCTCAGGAGTTCTGCCTCCCTCAGGGTCCAATGTTTTAACAGTTAAAGATAACAATAATCTTATTTGGAGAAATTTATTTGGACAATTGCTGATAAGTGTGCTGGCAATTACTGTGCTGTGCTTAGAAGTGTTTTTTCCCTTTTACTTCTAATGAGGTAGCATAGAAATAATACTCTTTTCACTGCTTCTTTGTCCTTTCAGATTTCTCTTTAACCCTTCAGCATGTTTAGATGAACATCTGATGCAGTTTAAGTTCTTGGGCATTCTCATGGGTGTAGCTATTCGTACGAAAAAGCCATTAGATCTTCATTTGGCTCCAATGGTCTGGAAGCAACTTTGTTGTATCCCACTCATCTTGGAGGATTTGGAGGAGGTAGATCTGCTCTATGTGCAGACCCTCAACAGCATTCTTCACATTGAAGACAGTGGGATTACTGAAGAAAATTTCCATGAGGTAAGATAAGAAAGTCAAAACTTTGAGATTTATTCTGAAAGCAGTTCCTGTATCAGATTGACCTTCACATCAGCATTTCTATAATTTCAGTCTCCATTCTAAATGCACAAGCACTTGTGCATTTAGAGTAGTCTGTGATCTTAGTATGTGTAGTTCTAGATGACTGGTAGTAAAACGCTCTACTTGAATCGCTGGAGTGACTCACGCTTTTTCTGTTTTGCATAACAGATGATTCCTTTAGATTCTTTTGTTGGCCAAAGTGCTGATGGTAAAATGGTTCCCATAATTCCTGGAGGGAACAGTATCCCACTTACCTTTTCAAACAGGAAAGAGTATGTGGAGAGGGCAATTGAGTACAGACTCCATGAAATGGATCGACAGGTAAGAACCTCATTGTGACTTGCCCCTGTTGTTAGTGGGAACAGGGGGTAATTTGTGCCTATTTCCATTACAGTTTATTCAGTGATAAGAAAAGTTTGGCTTTCTGCATCTTTTTGGGTCTCTGTATTTTTTCTTCCCCACAAACTGTTTTGGCCCTTTTTTAAAATTTAGTCTTGTTTTTTCTCAGTAAGTACTCAGTTGGCAAAAGAGTGTTAGAAATCAGAGCTGGTCTTCCATTTGAGTAACCCCTCTTGAGAAAAAACCTGCAGTTTTGCATGCTGGGTACTCTAACTGGACATGTGAACAACACAGAGACTGGCTAAAGTAAATATTATTGACAAACATTTGTTTAACTTGAAACTATTTATCTTTTGTTATAACACAAATCCTGCAAGTATTTCCCAGTATGTTTTGGGAAGTGCTCGTTACCTATTGCATAGTGTATTTTGTCATTTGTGAGAGCAGCATTCTAATTAAAAGGTAAAGATGCCTGTGTGATACTGTCTGCCTTAGAAAACAGCTTCCTCATCAGAGGTACCAAATCCCAAGTCTTGCAGGACAAGTACAGCATTCTCATACATCTAATTGGAACAAAGTCTTTTTTCTATTTACACAGTTGCTTGGTTTAGCCATCATTATTTGTGCTGCCAAGTTGTAATTTTTAAAAATAGCTCTGTGTTGGATCAGAACATGTTCTTTAATGTGCAATTACAATTAAAAATATCTGTAATATTCTCTGGGATTCTGAGAAACAATACAGCCCTTGCAGGGGCTGTGTGTGTGGGAGGCTCTATTTGGAAGACATTGGTAATTCTGTCTCTCAATGCCATTTCTCAGCTGAAGTTACTTTGTGTTTGGATAGTCCAGGAAGTGGCAGAGATCACACAGTTGTGCTTCAAATGTCTCTCCCGTTTTTGGCCATTAGGTGGCTGCTGTCAGGGAAGGAATGTCTTGGATCGTTCCCGTTCCTTTGCTTTCACTTCTGACTGCCAAGCAGTTGGAGCAGATGGTCTGTGGAATGCCAGAAATATCAGTTGAGGTTCTGAAGAAGGTTGTGCGATACAGAGAAGTTGATGAGCAGCATCAGCTGGTGCAGTGGTTCTGGCACACCCTGGAAGAATTTTCAAATGAGGAGAGAGTCCTTTTCATGAGGTTTGTGTCAGGAAGATCTCGACTGCCAGCCAACACAGCTGATATCTCTCAGCGATTCCAAATAATGAAGGTTGATAGGGTAAGACACTGGTATTACTATTATTATTATCATCATTATTATTACTATTTCCTCTCAAGTGTAGTCTGTGCTTTGGCACTAGGAGACAATTTCCATAACTGTAAATTTACAGAAAAAGTATGGAATGAGATATGCTCTAAGTTAATAAACTCAGACATTTTGGTTGTGTAGAAGGACACAGGCTGCATGAATTGCATCTTAATTCAATTGGTGCAACTCGTGATTGGACATCAAGACAAGAAACAAACCTTTGTCTACTTTAACTGTTCCAATCTCTTTTCATTTAGTAATTTTCTTTCTGGTTTTAATTTTGTGTAAGTAGCAACACACCACTAGTGAACTCTTAATGTTTTAAAACCACTGCAATGAGTTTACAGTGTGTAGTTTTACATACAGGGTGCATTCATTTGGGGTTTTGTGCAGTGAAAGCACATTCTCTGCGAACAACATGAACAAAAAACTTGACAAAAATCTCAGCTAACAGGGTTTTTTTGGTCATATTTGGTTAGGTGTCTCTCAGATCGCCTAATGGTAAGGCACACTAGGGTGTGTTATTTGAACATTGTTGGGTATTTAGCAGTGGGCTTCTAAACAGCAGTGTGATCAACTTTTCAAAAGGCTGAATTCAGTAGTGGGTTGTGTTACTTGCAGAGTAGGTGCTACAGTGGTTTTGGACGTACTTAAGGGTGGAACAAATGCTGTAAACAAGGGAGGTCAGTCAGCTTCTTAAAAGGAATTTGAGATAGAATGTGAAAATGGTAGAGGCAAGGAGCAATGAAATGTGGATATTGTTGCATTTTTAACTTCATTCACAACTTACCAGTGTCCCACCTTTTATCCGTTTCCACAGCCTTACGACAGCTTGCCTACCTCACAGACTTGTTTCTTTCAACTGAGGCTCCCACCCTACTCCAGTCAAGTAATCATGGCAGAGCGTTTGCGCTATGCAATCAATAATTGCAGGTCTATAGACATGGACAATTACATGCTCTCCCGGAATGTGGACAATGCAGAGGGCTCAGACACAGATTATTAACATTCTGTGAACAAAATCATCTTCCTTTTACTACAAATAGTGCCCTAAGTCCAATTCATCGTTGACATAATTTTACAGTAACCATAGATGTTTTAGGAGCATAAAACCAGATCTTAATAGATGGTGGCCACACTTTAGTTACTCTAAATGTAACAAAAAATTAGATGTTTTTATTTTTTTGTGATTGTAAAAAAGGAAAAACAAAACAAAAAACTATGATCGGTAAGTTTTTTCTCCTTTTTTGGTCACTTTTGATAAGTTTGCATGGAGACATTTTGGTGCATTTTTGTTGGGAATAGTACATTTGTAAGCCCTCCCAGTGAACATGAAGAGTTGTACATTGTGTATAATTGTTCATTAGCCAGAACAGTTTTACATGAATATTCACATATTTATTTTGTTTCAATTTGAATTGCCTGTGCAGGGTTCCTTCTGCAGAGAAAAATAAAGCAAATTCAAGACTCAGTTGCTTGTATGCATTTGTGAACTGTGGTTGGCTTACTCAGGCTTCATACTTTTATATTTTGTCTCAGGAAATTACAGTCTTACAGTGTTGAGACAGGGTGTGACATTTGAAGCCTCTTAAAATGTTTAGCCTGCTGGACTGTGCTGTGTAGCCCCATGCTCTGCCTTCTCCTGGCCTGAGGCCCTGGCTGCTCGGGTGTACTGCTGTTCATTCCTCATGCTGCAATACAAGTTCATGCTGTGCTTGGTTCCTTCTTGCTTTTTGTTTAAACATTTTGCTCCTCCCTAGTAATTGTTGACAATAACAGCATGCTGCCACCCTGATTCAGAAAACTTGAAACATTTTGAGCAAAATAGTAATATTTTTAATGGACACATTGATGTAGTTGATTCCTGCTCAGAGTACACAAAAATTAAAATGGAAGGGACAGGGTAGTAGTCAAGGTTGTGGATTTTATTCACATTTTTAGTTCTGCCTTTGGTCTCATTTTGTCTCAGCTGTAGCTATTGTGATCAGCAGGGTTTGATGGACACAGTGGTGGATGTTCTGTTTGGTCAGGACAGCAGTGTACTGCACAAGGAGAGCTCTGCTCAGTGCCTGAGGAAAGTGTTGGACAATAGGTAATTGCTGTTGTCTCTGTGAAAGACATCACTGGTGTCAAGCTACAAACACTGCTTGGTGTTGAGAGCAGGATGTACCTGGGGAGGGAGAAGGGGAGAGGCTGTCCCCAGTGAGTCAGAGCTGCTCCCATTTCCCCTCTGCTCCATTTCTTCCTCCCTCAGCTCCTTGGGAAGATGCTGTGGGAACTGAGGGCTGGTGAAAATGATTATTAGTGTCATTGTCACCTGGGGCAAGACTGGTCCATCTGAGTGGGGAGTGTAGGGTAGAAATTCCTGTTACTTTCTCTCATGTGTCTGTTGTACATTAACAAGGATTGATTGGGAAATTTCCTGGTTGTCCAGGACTGAGCTGCTGTGTTGCTGCCAGCTGGCACTGCTCAGAGGGAGGGCTTGGGTAGCTGTAAAAATTTGCATATCTGGGTTTTATCTGGTGAAGTTCTCTCAGGACTGTGTGTTGGCCCTTGAAAAAGGCAAAAGCCTAGCTATGGTCAAAGACCACTGCAGAGTGACATAGTTGAGGGGATCAGGAGTTGGGGGAAGGAGGGTCTCACGGCTCTGAAATCATGCAGACTTGGTTTCCTGCCTTATTGTCTGTTAGGTTTCAAATTGGGCTGAGATGTTGGTGTTCCATCACTGTGTTGTGAGGATGTGTAGTCACATCTTGGCCTAAATGTGTAGGTTTAATAGGTAAAAAATACAGTATTTAAATAAATGGGGAAAGTGCTGTATTAAGTCCTGTATTATTGCATTCTGTACGTCATGGATGTGTCTTAGTGGCACTGATTTGTCAGCCTGTTTCAATCAGCACAGGAAATTATAGAACTGTGCCTAGAAATGGCAGTTTTATGTGTGCTGTTAGCTTTCTGGATAATGAAGATCTTTTGGAGGCAGTTTACGATAAATTCACAGGGGATGTTGATTAAAGGTTTGTGCTTGATGGAACTTTGATGGCTTGGAACTAAAGAAAACTGTAGACATGTTTCCATCCTTCCATAATAATACCCTAAGTAAAATGTCATTGTTTTCTATACTCTATTTTCAGATTGGATTGTGAAGTAAGAAAATTCATTATTGATGCTGAAAAAATGTATCAATACAATAATGTTCAGATTTTACCATGTCATGAACAAATATCCCCATTCAAGGAGGGGAAGAACAAAGTAATAAGTTAGAGCATTGTTAAATAAATAGGGAAAGAAATCAAGTGGAGAGTGTTTGAAGACCCTTTTTAGCTCTATAAAAGAAAATTAAAAAACAAAACAAACCACAAACCCCACAAAATACCCTGCCCCTCCTTCCCCCCCCAAGTCCTGGTAGAAAACTGGCAAAAAGCTTAAGTAGAATGAAGACAGATGCAAATGTGCTTTCATGTCTTGTAACTACTTGCAGACCTGTTCCTGTTAGAACCACAGAGACACCTTTCACCGCAGAGTGCTGGGAGAGCTGGTGGCACGAGGAGGTCTTTGCTTGCTGCAGTCACTGTACAAGTTCATGCCTTGTTTTGGCCTGTCAGCAGTGTGTGGAACTGTTGTAGTGTATCCAAGGTACAAGCTGTGTCAGCTTCCCAATTTCCACGTTTCCACATCACAGTAAATGTGTTCAGCTCAGCAATGTCCTTTCGTAGCTGTCAGTGCTGGGTGAGGATTGCTCTTGTCCTCATCTGCACTTCCAGTTTTCTTCCTTACCTTGTGGTGCATAAGGGCCCTACTTGAACTTTAGGAAGAGTTAATGAAATACCACTTTTACAGTGTCATGCTGTTAAATATCTCTAAGTAATGAAGGTGGAATAATTTTGTTTCCTCATCGGTTTTCTGGGTGAGTGTTTCTTACAGATGCTCATACTGATCAAGTATTTCTCTAGAATTGCAGTATTGTTTGACTAAGCTATGATTTATTTCTTACCTCAGCCAGATTAGAGAGTACCAAGTATATTTGTGGATCAGTTAACCAGGATCAGACAAAGTAAGTATATTCAGTTATGCTGAGAGCTGTGAAGTCCTCTTTGGTGTCAAATTTTGTAGATGTTGGCACAGCATCAAAAGTATATAAAAAAATGTTTCACTTCCAGGTAGCAGAGCAGTGTGCAGGAAGGGGACAGCCCTGTGCTTTGGGATGAAAATAGCTACTGCTTACTGGTTCTGGACTTTGCAGTGAGAAATGGGTATTTATATGCAGCTGGTGTGTACTGTGTTCCTTATTTAGCATTAAAAGACAGGCTGTTAGTCACTGTCTTCTCTTGGGGGTTAGTTCTCTGAATTAGCACTTGTTCAGATTGCCCTTCCTTTAAAGTCAGCTTTAAAAAATTACTTGGTGCATCTTTTTTTATGTAAGTACATCATGCAGAGGGTCAAACTGTTTTGTGTGCCTTGAATCCATGCTTCTCTCATTAAATAAAAAAGCCTAGTAAATTAGCTGCCACTCTTAATCACCAAGGAAGTGCTGGTGGTCAGTACTCTGCTTTTGCTAGAAAGATGTTTCAGGGAGTGGTTATCCTCCTTAGTGGATGGAATGACTGTCTGGTATTACCCTTTAACAGAAGTTTGTAAATCACTCTAGTCCTAAAATTTGTGAAAATCTCCCGTGACCCAGGCTCTCTGCTGTGGCTTTATGCCCTTGCCCATTACATAAGGAGTTCTGAAAGTGTAGGGTCCAGTCTGAACCTTGTGACCCAGAGGGAGGCTCTTCCTTAATGTTGTGTTCTCAGGTCCCTGTGTGACTCATTCTGCCTCAGTTCACTCTGTGTTTCTTCCATGCAGTCAGTGAACCTTGCCATCAAACTTACTGCACTGTGTCAAACTACTGTCAAACTGCCTTAAAAGTTCATAAAATTTATTGAACTCTATCAAATTATTTGGCCTCAGTAAACACACTGCTGCTTCCCTCTTCTGAGCGAGGGCATCTGCAGCACGAGGGTACCAGAACCACGGTTTTCAGCAGATCTGGCATTTTGTGACAGCAGTGCAGGGTTTCCCAGTTTCAAGGAACAACAGAGAGCAAAGAGTTATTTCCTGAAGCCCATCCAGGAGGAGATGCAGTGTCTTTTCCCTTTACAAAACAACAATTTGTTTGGACTTGACCAGAACCCGTGGAAGTAGCGTCAGTTCATTGCTACCTCAGTGAGGTGAAAATACCCACACTTTAAAGCTGAACCAGTTTTCTTGATGCTTTTTCAAGCATCAGCTTTTTTCCTGGCTTACTGTCTGGGATCATGTTAGCACTTCTGTCTGCTCTCAGCATTACTGAAGGACACTTTTCCCTGACTCTCTCTAGCCCAGCTTGTGTTACGTTGCGGCAGAAATCCACGTGGAGCGTTCGCAGTGATGCTCCGTGGAGGGTCACTGCCTCCAGGGTGTCGTCAGTGATCTGCACACAGTTCTCCAGTTTGAGGCTCTTCAGGTTTGGGCAGTTCTTGAGAAGCTGCAAAATGCAGTCATCTGTAACATGGCCACATCCAGAGAGGGTCAGAGACAGCAGATTTGGGCATCTGAAAGCAGGATGGTGACAGGTGAGATGGGAGAAATAAATCATAGAGCTTGCAGAAGCAGATAACATCAAGAATAAATATGAAGGCTGAAAAAATGCCTCCTCTTCATCAGGAGGGGCAAGGAGGCACAAGTAGGTGAGCGTACATGTAGAACTTAATGTTCAGCTTAACTAAAGGCAAAGCTTACTTAGATTTTCTGTTGGTAGCAACATCTCTAGCTCAGCTGGCACAGTGGCATGTGGAGACTATTTAAGCTGTGGCTGCATCATTTTTTCTTAAGGAGTTGGATCGTGCTGTGCTTCTGCAGGCACAGACACAGGAGACCCAGCAGAGAGGAGATTAATCAGGATGAAGTGGAGGACAACTGAGAGAAGAGACTGCTGTGCAGACATGCTAAGCATGAGCAAGTAAGGCACTCCCACTTAATTTTTAGGAATTACAGATATATTTATCTCCTTGGATTTACTGAAGCCAGCTGCTTTCTAAAAAGTGTTCGATGTTCAAACCCCACTCAGCTCTTAAACTTTCCTTTGAGTCACTGAAACTAGTAATTCTGTTGTTATAAACAATGATGCAGCAAATGAAAAAAGCTTTTTCTTGCTGCTTGAGTAGGCCTGGGGAAGTACAGGAAAGGCCTGTCCCCAGTGGGGTGTTGATGCTGTGCAGGAGCTGTTTGGAGCAGCTGCTGTGCTGAGCAGGGCCCTGTGCAGCAGCCTGCAAACATGTGCCATGTCTGGCTCTGGCTCAGCCCCCTCTCCAGGCAGTAGCAATTCAGCATCCACCAGCTGAACAGAGCATCACAGGCAGCTCTGTGTTAATGTTGCTCTTGTGAGGCCTCTGGACAGAATTTTTTTAACTCTTTTCTCTTAGGAGCAGTTGGAGGAAAAAGCTGGCAGGAGTCAAGAAGGGCTCAAACAGAATAAAACTACTTTAAACTCAGGAAGAAAAGCTGGATATTTAATTTGCGTTTTTCTGTGTACACAGTGCTAGGAATTTTGACTGGAAATGCTTTCAATGGGTTGCAGTAAAAATAGATAGGACCTTGTATTATCCTTTCTAGGCACAAGTATGCTGATTCCTCCTTAATTAATTCAGATTTTTATCTAATTGTTCTAGAACATTTACTTCAGAAATCTGGCACTTGCAATTTAATCAGTTTTGAAGCTGCTTTTCAGTCCTTGTTCTGAGATTGCACTGCTGCTGGCTCTCTCCTGTCACTATCCCATAATTTTTTCAGTTGTTGTTTCAAAGCTGAGGGCTGTGGCACAGGTGCACCGTGTCAGGGAGGCACTGCCACGGCCCCTTGGCTCTGCTTTGGGACCAAGCCAGCCCTGATGTTCCCCACGCTCAGAGGGAGTAGCTCTGCCTGTGAGCCTCCTCCTGTCACTGCTCTGCTCCTTCCTCAGAGCTGTCTTGCAGCAGCAGAGCTGTGAAGGAAAAGCTCTGCATCCAGAGCTGCTCTTCCGTGGTGGCATTGCTCTTCCCTCGCTGCAGTTTAGAAGCAGCTGGGAGTTTAAACTTCAGCACTTTAGACTGAACTAAAGCTGACACAGCTGACACTAGTAACATGTTAATTGAACTTGGTTGTAATGAGGTGTGTTCACCGTTTGAAATCTGGGCTCTGCTCCAGGCACCCCCCAGACACTGCCAGAACGGTGTAGTTTAGCTGAGCAGCAGTAGGAGAGGCAGGAATGCACTGTCCCATTTTAACAACAAATTCTCAGAAAAAAAAGAAGGAAAACGTAGACTTAAGGGAGATCTAGAGGAAGTATACACTATTGCCTCTGTAAAATGAACTTACACTACAGTTGTAAAGGCAAAGCACTCATGTACTTCATGCTCCATTTCAGGTAGGGGTTATGGAGTATTTGCAATAACTCTGACTTCACTCATCTCAAGGCAGTTACTGCACACTCACACCCACAGAACGTACCTGTTGCAAACGTCTAGTAAAAAATCACTGACAGTGTTCTCATGCCTCTTACAGAAGTCTTTCTGGAAACTGTTTTTCATCCAGTCCTCAATGTTACACACCTTGACTCTCTCTGAATACCAGCAGATGGATAAGTGTTTTAAAGCAGGTCCCAGGAGAAAATTATCCTTCTTTAGTTCCACTGGAGAATGAAAGTTCAACAAAGACCACAGTAAAGGATCCTGAAATACTTCTAGTAACTTGTGACATGTTTTTGCCAGATTTTTCCTACTGTTTTTGTCCAGAAAAGAGAAGAGATGTAAAAGGCATTCCCGGTTGAGCTGGGTTATGTGCATTGCCCAGCAGCAGTGGCAGAGTGTCTTGGCTGGGTGGAGTAACAGCAGTGCTGGAGGGGGTTCACACTCACCAGGAGGCTGTTGCACATATATGGTTGTGGAATGGGGTTTATTTTTGGCTAACAACTGGTGCAGAAGCTCAGAACAGGGAAAGGAACAGAACCATGTATGTAGCTTGTGCTTCCTTTGTCCAAGGGAATGGAATGGGCATGTACAACTTGACTGTCATGAAATGCTTCCTTAAAAGGGATTTTCCCCCCCTGCCTGTAGACTCTCCTGGAGTGTAGCACAGCTCTTGTGCTGAGTTGCTGCAGTGGGGCGGGGCTGTAGCTACAGCTGCGGGCGGATCTCTCTCTGTCAGTGTTTCCCATTCGGGAGATTTGGCTGAGCAGCACTTGGGTTTGGCAGAGTACACTTGGCTCTCTATTTGTTCATTGGTTTTTCTGAGGTTGCACATTTGGTTCATGTTCAAGGACTGTTACATGGATAATGGAACTTTCATAAAGTTTTTTAGAAGGAGCTGAAAGAGTCTCTGGGTGCCTTGAAGCACACACAGGGTCTGCAGTTCAGTTCACAGGCCCCAGAGGTAGGGACAGTTTCCTGCCCACAGTTATTTGAGGCTGAGCTGTGATTCCATAAACAAAGCTGGCTGTGTCCCCACCTTCTGCAAGAGGGAAGCAATGACACAGAGGCAGCCATGCATGGGAACAGTGAGGCTATGTTTAGTTCCTTGTGGGTTTGTGCTTTTAATAGATGTCTTCTACAGGCTCGAGTTTTACAAGTTTGGCTGTTCTGGTTTTGTAGGTTTAGTTCCATTACCACAGAAATCTTTTTCCCACCCTTTGGTGGAATAAGGAGATATGAAAGTGGTTTTCCAGGTAAAAGTATCTGTATCTCCAATACAGAAATTGGAGAAAGTGTAGCAGAAGGTTGTTCCTAGAAGAAAAATAAAACTATAGCAAGGGCAGGTTGGAATTAAATGAAATAAACATCCCTTTAACTTTCCAGCTTGTGAATCAAGAATGCTTGAGATGAAGGTATTTATAGTCACTTTCTGCCTGATGTTAATACAAGAGAATAAATACATCCAACAAATCCATAAAAAGTTACAGCAAACAGCACTGGGGGAGTTTTTCAAGTGGCCTGCACACAAATAGTAGCTGGGAAACTTTATGGCATTTTAATTAGAAGTGTTTTAATACAGGACAAGGTCGAGTGGGACTCAATTTTACCTCCTCCTTCACACCCCAAGAATGCAGTTTAAAATTCAACTCTGAAAAACAAGATCTGAAATCTGTTTGTAGTCTGCAACAATCATAGCTTGAGGAAGTGCTTGAGTAATGTGTATGTCTGAACACAGCTGGCATACACAAAGAAATGGCAATTCTTTCTGCTTCATTCTTTAGTTAGTAACTTTCTACTATATACAGTAAGGTGTGTTTAACAATTGCTGGTCTTCTTGGTTTTGTATCCTTTGTCCTTTAATCTTATCTTTGAAATGATAAGGAGATTGCTGTTCCCTCTCCCCCTGTCAGAAACAGCTCTGGTCAATGCCACAAAAGGGACAAGAAGATTTCACATACCGGGTAATGCAGTTTACTGCAAAACAGCAGCCTAAAAGATGTGCCTGCAGGTGTTCTTCATTCTCATATTAGCATTTTCAAATCTCAAGAACTTACCTTTGTTTTTGTGCAGGTTTGAACAGTTGAGACTTCTCATAGTAAACCCACCAAATTAACAACAAATCAACAATCTAGCAAAGCTGCATGACAAGGATGTTAGGATGGACTCTTGCCAGACAGAGGGGACACACCACAATCTGACATAAAAATTACCAGCAGGTGGGTGACAAGGAATTTAAAATGGAATGGCAGATCCTCTCTGGGGTCAGGTGCTAAGTTTGGTAGAGGTGTTACAGAGTTAGGAACACTGCAATTGCTTTATTTTGTTTTTCCCACAGCAAGGTACAGTATTCTGCTATTTGTGTTCAGAGGACATACACCAATGTTCTGCAAGCCTGTAGAAGGACAAGGAGTTTCATTTTCTAAGGAAAGGAGACACTTTAATGGCACATTTTCCATAAACACGCTATGTGATGAGATATAATTCACATTCATCCTGGAAATGCTCCAGAAACACACAAGATGAGCACAGTCAGTAATCCTCACTGAAAATTACACACAAGATTTTAATGGTAAACAATTACAACTATGGCACTACAGTACTTGAGAATATCCTAAAGCACGTTGGAATCAGCTGTCAAGGTGCCCATTACCTCATCAGTAAGACACAGACACATCAGTAATGAAACATTGCTGGGGGAACTTAACACCGTGTGTTACACTTCCCACTGATTTAGTAAATCATCATAAATGGCCTCCTGTTTTTGATACAAGTCCACTATCCCTTCCTGTCTCAAACTTTTAAACTCTCTTGCTGACATTTAGGAGCTGGACATTTTGCTGTTTTGATTGACATAAATATTGGCTCCAGTTGTATACGTGGCTAAACAATCAGTAACAAAAGGACAACCTTTGATTGGACACATTTTGGTGAAAAAGATGCAAGTCTTTGAACTGTAGAGAGCAGTTGCTGCTTGCAGAGCAGTCTCAAGCAAGAAAAAAACTTCTTGCCAGCTAGTGTGTACTATGATGAGCAGTAAGTAGAAAAAAACATTTGGCTTAAATGAAAGAGATATTCCCCCCCCACAAGCGAGTAGATAAATACAGGATATACAAGCTAGGTTAAAAAGGTAATACTAGGCCAGGTGCAGTATTATGTTACTGGTTCAGTGCTCAGTTACTTTTTTTTTCCGACACCACACTGAATAGAATACAGTGGATAAGCAAAGTTCTCCACCAGGAAGAGAAATACTTGTGTTGCCACAACAAACTGTTCATACTGCCCATCTGAGTTTGCAGTGGGAGAAAATTAAATTAGGAAAGGATTTACAATGTACTTGTTCCAGCAAAGCATATGGCTGAGTCCTGAGCAGCACCTGCTGCAAGGACAGCCTGCTGTGATTGCATCGTGGCCCCAGAGCGGCCCCACACGGCCCTGCTGGAGCCACCACTGCCCAGGAGCTGCGTGGGACACAGCAAACGGGACTGAAAGAAAATGCTCAAGTCAGAACATAACTCTGACCCAAACAATTGCTGACAAGTAGAAGTCGATTAAAAGAAGTGAATGTTGCTGAAGATTACAAGTTTAAATTTCTAAAAATACAGAAAGGCACATTTACATCACTGTTTTGCAAGAAGACTGCATACACCTGACTACTCTAAGTTAAACTGCTGCTGGCCCAGAGACAGTCATGTATTTTAAGCTTGGCATTCTCAAAGGTAAATTCTAAAGAAATCTGGTCCAAGCAGCATGCAGAGAAAACACAGCTAGAGGTGGCATGTGTGCAGCTCCCTGTGAGCAGCAGGAATGGCAGGAATGTGGTACAATGCTTTACCCTGCTCTGTTTTCTGCTTGTCTAAAGCATCAGCAACCTATTCTTGTTGATTAGAAGAAAGACTGCCTGTAAGGAAGGGAAGGTGACAAACTATCTACAGCTTAAAGAAATGACAAATTCTAGTTACTGTTCAACTTAACTAAGAGACAGCATCCTTATAAATATGTCACTGTATCAAATAACACTACAGTCTTAACCTGTGTGCACACTTCAAAACCCATTAGCTATGCTGAATGATTTCTGCAGTTTTGGATTAAGCCAATTTGTCCTTATCCTGGCCTGTGAACAGCCAGCAGGACCCCAGGGCAAGGCACTGCTGTGCACTCCCTGTGCCGCAGGCTGCTCTGGGCTCCACTCCAGCCTCCCCTGCCTATGTCCTTCAGGGACATCAACTAAAACAGGACTCCCACTTGGAGTTTCCAGACAACTGCATTTTCTAGTTAACTAAGAGCTGCTGTTTGGTGCTGGGACTCTCCATGAACTGTAGGCTCTTACTGAGCTTTCAGGAGCGTTCAGCTCCTTGCTTGGTACAAGAGAGCCAGCTAGAAAGGCGAGACTGAGGGAACAGATCTGAAATGCAACAGTTCTCCAATTTCATGTTTTCTGTCAGATTACTGCTTTGGCAGTAGTGGTTTTCCTATCTGCCTTTCCCTTCACAGCAGCTGATTCCACTCAGCAGCCGTAGAGCTAAAACTGGTTTGGGTTTTTTTAGCGTAGTCTTTCTCTATTACATAGCCAGGTTTTAGAAACTGCACCATGACTCCAGTCTCCACCTAGAGACTGAAAAAATGCCCCCCCTGGGCCAGTGTGTAAATGCCACAGGAGCTCTCTGAGCCTGCTCCAGTCACAAGCATGCTTAGCACTTCCCTTGTGAGGGCTCTGCTGTGAGAGACTGAGCATCCTTCCTTGAGTTTGCACTTGAACTGACAGAACAATTTCATGCAAAGCACCTGCACCCATCCTCTGCTTCCAAGTGAACTGCAGCCATGGAGCAGAGCTGCATGCAGAGCTGCATTTAGACCTACACCTGTTCTCACAAACCCCAGCCCTTGGGGCTGTACTTCCAACTCCCACTAGGAACTGCTGGGTCCTACTTGGGATTCTACTGCCAGGAAGTCTCCCCAGTTTTCAAGCACGTAAGTGTTCATGATCCAATTCCAGGATGACAGTCTAAACCAAGAGATGTCAAATGCAATTCAGGTTCTGTTCTAAAACCATAAAGGGCAAAGTAATTTAGACAGGTAAAGATAATTGTTTTAAATTTGCAGGGGATAGGGGGCAGCATATCTGAGCAGTACTGTAATTAAATTGCAGTATTGATACAATTGAACCAACTGTTTATTTACAATGATTCCTGAAAGTCACCAACCTGAATACACCAATATAGCAGCAATTACCTGGTCTACTTTATGATGTTATATTGCCTCTCTTCTGCAGACAAAGGATGATTGGTCAGAGGTCACTGCTTAAGTTTCTTGCACGAGGGAAAATAGTGCGTGCAAACAATTCCTTGATTGAAAGAGATTAAGTCGTATCTACATAACAGGACTGCGAACAGCATGAAGTTGTATTGCTTTTCATGATCAAAAGCACATTTATCTTGCTTGTAAGGAGGACAGAGTTTTTTGATGTAAATGTGCCTTTAGAAAGTGAGAACTGAAAACATTAATATAAAAAAGTCAAATAACTATTTCATGAAACTATATATATAAAAATTGAGTTATCACAACTAAAGCAGCAAATCAAAATCTGCTGAGGTTTTCTGGTATAACTAAAAAAAAAAGTTAGTTTGTGTCCAAGTTCAGTAAGTCAAATGCTACCATTGACACAACAAAACAAAAACCCACAAGAGGAAATTGCAAAGTGCACAATGAAATTAATAAGTCTTGGATCAAGTATTTATGGAAAAATGGAAATGTTTGTCCGGTGGACTTGATAAGTAAGAATGCAAAGGAGGTATTAAAGTTTCTCTGCTCCAGGCTTGGCTTGGCGCTCCACGTAGAAGAGGATGTAGGCCTTGGCCTTGCCCACGGTCTCCTCGTCAGTCAGGGTTACAGTACTGTCATTGAAGTGGAACCAGCGGCCCTCGTGCGCTGCGTACGCTGTGTAGTGGCCGGAGCCAACGCTGTGGAGCAGGCACAGGGACAACAGTCAGGGATTCTCCTCACTGAGGCCACCTTCTCCTGGGGCTAAGGGACTGCCTGCAGGAAGGTACTCACAGCCCTGCACAGCAGATGCTTCTCTTTTTGAGCAGTGGGGCTCAAATTCTTTACATTAAAAGTTCTACAAGAACACATTGTCTTGTCCCTTCTACTGTTACTCTCAACAGATCTGTCCAGGGCTGGGGAAAGTTAAAAGACTTCCAGTAACTTTACTTCAAAATATGCCCAGTGCCTTCCCTATGCAAATGTACCTTCCAACATGAATAAAAAGAGGAAAAAATAGTCCTGTTTTGTAGTAAGAATTTCAGAATGAGACATTGATTCCTGGAAGGCCCCCTGACTCCTCCTCTTGGCTTAGGGCTTTTTTATTTGTGGAGGCACTAGAGTATTTTTATTTAATCTCACACATGTAGTCATTAGCCCCAAAGGCTGCCAGGGGGCATTCACAGGCCTGACTCTATTGGATCTATCGAAATTAATTCAGCTTAGCTCCCTGCCAGCTTATAAACTACAGCTTATTTCCCCCATTAAAATACATGCCTTGGGACAGAAAGCCCTTCATTCTCTCTGCATGCACCTGAGTGGAGAAGGTCTGTGCCAGGACAGGCTGGCTCCACGTACTCACCCTGAGCCGTGATGCACAACCACAGCCACGAGGTCATACAGGCAGCTCTCTGGGCCACTGTTTTCAGGCTGTGGTAGGAAAAAACAGAAACTCTTCAAATACCAGTAGCACCCTGGAATTTGTAATAAAGACGTATGCCATGGAACAAATTCCTTGCAGGAGGCATCAGGAGGTCTTCTTACCTCTAACAAGTAGCATTTCATGTCCAGGCCTCGCAAGGGAAACTCAACATATGTATCAACCTTGTTTCTCAGATATGCTGTCCAGTGAAAGCGTTTCAAGTGTAAGCATAGCACCTACAGGGGAACAGTCACAAAAGGTGTGTTAGAGGAGGGGGCTGAACTCGATTCTGGACATGGCAATAGCCATGGGGAGGAAGAGGTCTTGGCTGAACCATTATTTCCTTTGACATTTGGTCACACTGTTATTTCTCATGCTTGTACAAACCTTTGGTAGTTTCTGAATCCAGAATTTTTTGGTGGACTTCTGTTTCTTTTTGCATTTGTGACACATGTACAGCTCTGTCTCATCAAGTTCTTCCAGGTCTGTAAAACTGCGAAGACAATCTAGAAAAGGCAGATTCATCAAGTGGTTTTTGTAACATGAAACACGACAAATACAGCAATATAGGGGTGCTCATCTGCTGCAACCATTCTAGTTATATCCATCTGAGCAGCAAAAAAGCTGTATAATGTTTAATACAATAATGTATTGTAACATGCAACCTTCCCTGCTCCTGAAAGCAGCTAGAAGTAGTTTGAAAGAAACAAACATGAATTCCCAAAATCTTCATCTTCCAAACAAGATTCCACCCAACATTCAGCAAAAACTGCTTTCAAACGAAGATAAATTATTTTCAAACATAGAATATTAACTTTTAAAGCCTGTTTGGCTTTAGATATAAAGTGAACACACAAAACAGGGTTTTGTTAAATAGTTCGTGATTTTCAGCAAGTCTATTCACAAATCTGTAAAAAACTAACATCCTGTCAGTAACAGTACTGCTGCTCAGCCTGCTGGACTGCATTGATGTGGTTTAAATGCAGAACCCCCAAGAGCCACCCTCACTGTGGGCATGGGCACGTGCATCTGAGGACAGAGCCCCAGTGAACACCCACAGGCAACAGTAGAGATCAGTGTATGGGAAGAGAGAACTACACTGGAAATGCTCTGATTAGAAAGAAAATCCTCTTGGGCCTGGTATGATTTCATTAGGCAGGCACTCTTACCTCGTAGCGTGCACATTGGTCCACCCTCTTGGTTTTTAGTACGTTTATTTCTGAACTGACTTGGAATATCGAGCGAAAGGTCTAGAAAAGCAATGATTTAAAAACAACATTAGGGCTGAATAGAGCAATGCCCAGTCTTTTCAGGCTGACACGCTGGGTCTGTCATGTGACACCTAAATATATCAAGCTTCAGATTTAATTTTCTGCTCTAAGTCACACAGTATTTGGAACACAAGAGGCAGCATCTTACCTAGGAATGGGTCAAACTTTCTAGATTCAGTCCCACATATTAGGCAGTTGACTTCATTTTGAAGAATGCCTCCGAAAATGGCAGTGACAACAGTAGATGCTCCATTTCTAGACAAAGCACATCAGAGAAGAACAGTCACCCAGAGAGCCTGAGCTGAATTCCCAACACCTGTCCAATGTTTGGTGCTCACACCTCCTGCGGTTGGACCCAGCCAATGGAACAGGGACTGGGTGCTCCAGGCAGAATGGGCACTGCAGCTGCCCAGGGGCCCTGTCACATGAATGTAGTGCCTGCACTGCTTTATCTTGGACCTAAAGAAAGGGTGAACTGGGGGCTCCAAGCAGATGCTCAAACTGAAAGTGCTGTGGTGCAGCTGGGTGCATTTCTATAGTCGAGCTGTCCAGGATGCTCACACAAGTCCAGGATTTTAACCCTGTAATTAAGACTTCATCTGAAACAAAAATTCTTTCTTTGGTAGGTCAAGCATATTTTTGTTTTAACTCTACACCCTTTCTTACATGTGCTTTTGACTTCTTTGAGCACATTTCTGCACTTCACTGCCAGCAGCAGCTTAAGTTGCATTAAGACATGATAAACAATGTGCAAGATCAGCATTGTTCTCTAATCTTTCATTACTCTCCTACTGAATTTTTCAGCAGATTATGTAATGGGCCTGCTTCTCACAGGCAATTTAAAAAACACACAGATTTTAAGTTATGTTATTATACACTACTAAGGCTTGCAGAAACCTGTGTTCCTTGCCTGCACTCCACCTACATCTTTACAGCTCATCTCAACGCTTCCTGAGGAGGAGGAAATAGCTGCTCACATGGGCTGGTGCACAAGAAGAGAGCATTCAGAGCCTATTTGTTACTTTACTGGAAGCATTAAAGTGCCCTCAACAAGAAGGGCAGCTTACCCCACGTCACTGCACAATTGAACAGCCCTTCTCAAGACAAATTTACATTAAATAGGTGAACAAAGGTTAAATTCTCCTGGGATTCTGACATCCAAAATACTGACAAAACAAAATCAGTTTAGATTTCAAATATATGTCAATCCTACAAACATTTTAAGATTCTTCTGGGGGATTTTTAAGCATCAGCAACACGACATAAATGCAGTAAAGAGCACAGTCTGAATTTTGTTAGGCTTTCCCTAACAAAGCATCTATAAAACTCTGCATCTCAGGCCTGCTTACTCTGGCCTAATCAGTATAGAAGGAAAAACTCAAACTCTGGTTTTCTGTAGGGAATTAAGGACTTAAGGACCAAATGTGCAGGCTAATCTGACAACTTTCCTTCCTGAAGCAAAATAAGGTTTTGTCTCTTGTGTGAGTTTCAATCTAAGAGAAAACACAGCTAGGACAGAGGTCAGAAAAAAACAGTATTTTGAGAAATACAGAAAGAGAGTCAAACACCCAAATTACACCTGTTTCAAGGTACACAGTAGCATGAAAACCAAAACTATGCACAAAAAAAAGCACCAACTGTAACTGTCAAGTGATACACGAGATCATCTGCTGGAAAACTGACTCTCCAAGTGCTAACTGCACTACTCAGTCATTTATCCAGGAGGTCTGCTCACAATTTAAACATCAAAATTGCTGGCCATCGTTTTTGCTCCTGCAGCATTGAGGCTATCCATCACCCTAAGACAATTGTATTGTCTGGGGAGAAGAAAGAATTCTATGGGCTATAGAAAATACAGTTTTTTATTTCTGAAAGACTAGTGAATTAAAATGTCTTTACAACTTAGCCTGTATGCTCACTCACACCTATGGAAACTGCTGATCTAAGACACTTCCTTTTGAAGGGACACAGATTGTACAGAATGCTCATCTTCATGACCTGCAGTTTTGTACTGCCTGAAGTTAGAAGCACTGAAGAAAACTTGAAACAAGGAACACTTAATCTGAAATTCCAGAGCCACCACATGCAGACCCATGCAAAGGCATGAAGGCTTTGAAGAAATTCAAAACCACTTCTTACATGCAACATTTGTTGCTTCCAGACAGGTTAGAATTTTCTTGCAAGATTACTGAGCGTGAAACACCATTGAAGCCACCCTGGAGTTCCAGGTGTAGATGGTCCAAAAGGTAACGCATGAACTCGTGGGCATCCTGTTGCTGGTATCCCCTGAAGAGAAAAGGAAACAATAACAAAATTGCTTTAGAGGCAACACCCAACAAGCACCAGGGTCACAGGAAAAAAAACCTTTGCCTCTTTAATCCTACTGAGCAGACTTTCCATATGTGCTTGGTACCAAGAAAGTTTTCCAAGTAGCCTCTGGAAGGACACAGCAATGTCCTGACAAATTAAGTGATTTTGGTCCTTTGCAGCTCATTCTCTCTGCATGCCTCTTGTGAGAATGGAGAAACCTTTAAGAATATACCATTCAGATAGGAAGAGAAAGCAGCAGGAAGCAGGAGACACCTGCCATGTGCTCACACAGCTGGGCCTAGTGGAGCTGCCACATTGTTATCTGGCCTCACCAGCCCTGCCTGTGCCAGAGGCATCCCAGGACTGTGTCCCTGTTAAATGAAACACACAACGGATGGCAGCAGTGGCTTCTCCTCTGTCTTGTTTGGTCCTGACTATGTTTGATTTGTGCCTCAGCAGAACTGCTTTCAATCTCATTCACACAGGACACTACTTGTCCCTGCTTTGAATCGGCCACAGATGAAGGTCAATATATTGTAATCTCAAACCTGGTAAGATTCAAAAGAAAGACACCACAAAAAGTATTGTTCATGTGGGATGCAGAGTCAGCATTTCTGAGTGGTTCTCATTCAGTCATTGATCCCACTCACTTTGGCAAGTACATGTGTTTGTCTGTTTAGTCCCCTCCTCACCAAAGGCAGGAATTTATAGTCTCTAGGTTTGTTTTCCACATGCATCTTTCAGCATCACTATGAAGTCTGAAATAATTAAGATGAGAGCACCATTTCTTCTAGGATGAGATCTAGAGCCATGCTCGGAGTTGCACACTTCCCCTGCATAACTCATTTTCTGGGAGAGGGAGGTAATGGCAGGGGTACTCAGAGCATCTCTTGAGCATTTGGATTTGGTAGGACAGGCCATCAGCAGCAATGTTGCTCAATCACCATTATTATTTCACCACTAAGAAACCTTACCGAAAAGAGCAGAGAAGCCATCAGGGTAAAACATGCCTTTTAAGTTATTTAAGCTGAATCATGCATAAAATTCAACAAACAGCTGGTTTTCACTTGCCATTAAGCTGCACACTGAGACAAAGCATGACAAGATATGCAGTGAAACACTGAAAGCTTTGTGCAACACTGACCTGAGTATGTGCAAGTCACTGTAGGCCTAAGCTACAGAAATCCCTACACAGCAAGAGCTGGCTTCCCCTCCACCTCCTGTCCATTCTCATAAGCTGCTTCATCAGGCCTCCCCTTTTCCACCTCACTACCCTGCCTAAGTGCTGGCAGTAATTGTCAGGTAGGAATGTCTGGGAGAGAAATATAAATGGGTTTGTAAATGTGAGTGCTCAGGGGAGGGAAAAATCCTCTAAGATTCACAGCAGAGTACCCAGAAGGGGAGAGAAATGCTACCAGACTCACTGCAACAGAAGTATGCAATGTGAGGCTGATGTGCTTAGTGAGGAACACAGATGTGTCCAGTGAGAGTATTGCTAAGAGATAACAGAACAAAACAAAAAAATTTCACCTTGTAGGATTACAGTAATGCTTTCTTCCAAACCAGCAGCTTTAAAATAAATCAAGGAGTCTGTATATAGACACATGGGCAGCACTGCCTACCTTTTACAAGAGAAAACCCAGCACCCAGAGACACTGCTGTGCTTCAACAGGCCACAGTCCTGTACAGCCAAGATAGGGCTTACTGTCCCAAAGTTGCAAAGTAATTATATGTTTGGTATAACTGCTGGCATTAAACTTCCTTGATTCTCATCATTTAAATGAAAGATAACTAACTGTATGAAGAACAGAATAAACAGATTTCTGTTGTTTGGGTTATTCATTGAGCAGATGTATTCACAGCATCTTGTCAGCAGTGCTAGAGATATAACAGGTAAGAGAACATCTTTATTATGTGAGAACATGGAGCAATTGCAGTGGTTTTGGTTCACTAATCTGAGTTTTTCAGTTAATACACCAATTAATGTAGTGGGTTTAGCACTGGCCAAATGCCAATGTACTCATTAGAATTATTTATTCATTTTTTGCTGCAAGATAAGGCTTAGGAGGAGAGCAAAGCAGACTCAAAACTTTAAAGGGCATAAAGAAATCTTTATAAACCAAACTAAAAGAAAAATATTAAGAAATCAGAATAAACCTTCAGAACACTTCTCCTCCCTCCAACACTTCTTTCTTTTCTCTCTGACAATATAAAGAGACAAAATGTGGCATTTTCAGTCAGTTTATTACTTTTAAAATAATCTTTCTTCAGTTTACTTAGGGAGAGGAGTCTTTCTTGCCATGTCATGGAGATTTTTTCACAAGAAACAGTTCTTTC
The DNA here is from genome assembly GCF_012460135.2 of Molothrus ater. Classification (NCBI taxonomy): domain Eukaryota; kingdom Metazoa; phylum Chordata; class Aves; order Passeriformes; family Icteridae; genus Molothrus; species Molothrus ater. The sequence continues at coordinate 5,195,581 of NC_050490.2, forward strand.
ATGGTTTTAATTTTCACTAATAGCAGCCACCTGGAAATTTGCAATTGTGAAGTCTCTCCTATGTTTGGTAGATTTTTCACTACTACTACCTGGGTCATTTCAGTTCGTTGGGGTGAAATTTTAAGGATGAGTGCTCTAGTACAGAGACAAAAGTTTTCTTTATATATTTTTGGGAAACAGAGGTCTCTTCTTCTATCCCTGGGGCAAGATTTTTCATCTCTTTAATTGCTCTCGAAACTTTTCATCCAATTACAGCTACTTCAGCATCTGCTTGCTTTAGTATTGGTGCTCCTGCTCATGGCTGTGCTTAGAACACTACATCTCTCCAAGGCATTTTATGAGTTATAGGGAAAAAGTCTGATGGATTAATTATATCTCCATCATAGCTTTAAAAGAGAATTTTAGCTTAAGACTAACACTTTTTTTTTCTTTATTTGGGCTTTGGCTCTTTTTTCTCATCGATGTTGGTTTCTTTCTGTTGTTCTTTTTATGTGCTTTTAATTTTTTTTTATTTGGGAGAAGTGGCGCTGGCAGGTTTCTTTGTTTTAGAATGGAATTTTATAGCACTGAATGAGTTAATTTTATTTGGGCTTTGCATTAGGAAATGGCTTTTTGTTGCTGGTCACAGGATTTCTGCCAGGCAGTGGCACGGAGGCTCACAGCATTGCTTTCAGCTGTTCCTGTGCTTCTGAATTGGGATTATGTTGTTAATGGTGATTTCACAGAGGTGTATTTCACTTTTTTAAGTGGTTTAACTGGGTGTCAATATTTAAAATGAGCTAGCTGATTGGTTTTGTCAGGTACAAAGGAAACTGTTACGGTTTTTATAAGGAATTACTTCAGTAGCTGGTGGATTTTTTCCTTAACTAAAAACCAAACTATGGTAGACTACAACAGCAACTTACCTTCATCACAATATATCCTAACAGGTTTCAGTGCTCCTTTGAAAGAGGTTCGGGGGTCAGGACAGGGAGACCTTTGAGAGGAACAATACTTGGGTTTACTTGGGTAACCTTCTTTACCACTTTATCATCTGTTTTGTAAGTATGGGCCCAAAATGCTTATTATGCACAGAATTTTTCTTTTCTAGCCCTTATGTCATGTCCAGCTGGTGACTGCTGTATTTTGAGAGAATCAAGGAAGTTTCAGCCAGTATGTTTGCATTTAGACCTGTAGGTGCTGTATCTTTTTTAATCTGACTACATCATTTTCTTACTGCAGCCAAGCCTGGGTTCAGTCAACACCCTGCACTTGGCACTTACCAACCAGTCAATAGCTTGATTCCCTTGGAGCACTAGCTCAAAGGTACAACTACCACTGTTTCTCCTGTGAGATCTTATTCTCTCTGAAAGTGCTACATGTGGCAGAAGGGCAGAAGGAAAAAGCAAGCACTACTGATGAACAGAAAACTGTTGATCAAAGCAAAGATCCTTTTCAAAGCACATATGTAGGTATATGGAAAGCTACAGAGAGTGCATCTTGTGGATGCAGTCCATTTTAGAGTAGGACAGCAGCAATATGTGGTTGCAATCAGAGTACTGTTATTTTTTAAAAAAACTTACCTAAAATTTGGCATTATTTTCCAAACAACGTAAAATAAAGACTCTGGACTAAATGCAGTTTGGCTTCCTTGCCATAAAGCACAGAGTGTCTTTCTGAATTCTTCCACAAGTGAACTGTAAAGAAAGTAAGAGCTGGTGTTTAATGTGCATTTGTTTACAACCCTTAGAGGTTTACTTGTTCAATGGTACAAGTATCAGACATTAGCTGGGTTAAGACTGTAACGACTGGGTAAATATCCTTTCCAGTAGCTTCAAAGATTTTATGTCCAAAATCCTACCCACAATTGTTGAAGACGCACAGATTTGGGAAATTATATTTCAGATGTTCAGGATGGACTCATGTGAACACCTATGCACTGTTTGTCATTTTAGTGCAGACACTGCTAACATCCTTTTAGCATCCTTCTAACACTTGCTCAAGCAACCTACAGATCATCAATCACTTACTCCTGAACTTCCTGTAGTAGTAGTCACAGTGGGTTGACTTGCAGTCACATCCTCATGACCCTATTTTAGCTGGAAGTCAGGAGCATAATGTCTGCAGCACATATCAAGAGGACTTCTTACCACGGTTTAACACGTCACACTCCAGCACTACCTGATGCATCTGACTGCCCCTCCCTGCAGCATCAGACCTCTAACAGCAAGCTGCAAGTGCTACGAGTTTCTTTCTTTGTAGACAACTATTCTTCTGTGCCTTTGTCCCCTGTGAACTGTGCAAGATCAAAAGTGTCCAGTGGCCCCAGCAGCCCAACCTTGCTGTTTGCTGCACAGCTGAGAGCTCACAAGGCACACACAGCTTACACATTGTTATCCCCCTGGCTCCTGGTGTGGTAAGTTCGCCGCCCTGCCGTCTTCCCATTCCTCAGCTCCACTGCAGGCAACTCTTTGAAGTAACAGCAAAACTGCTGAATGTTACTAGGAAAAATGAAATAAGAATGAAATCCTTTAAGGGCAGAGAAAAAGGATAATATTACGTATACTGGAGCTTGTTCTCTGAAATGCATGAACACCACCTCATGCGGTGATACAGGATGGCAATCGCAAACAGTTCAAGAGACAAGAAACACTACAGCAAAGACCTTCTGTCAGTAACTACACAGACCTGCAAACATCACTGTCATCCCAGCTTCCTCAAATAATTACATTTTGGCTCTGCTTTGACTAAGAGATACCCTGCCAGCTGAGCTACCATTTCCTAACAACCCAGACTTGCATTTGCTGAGGAAGTTAACTTATTTTACTGGCCTCAGCAGCGAAGGGGCACTCTCCTGGTCTGCCAAGGCCATGGCACGTTTCCTCTGGAATGCTGTACCACAGGATGTGCCTCACACCATGAAACACAACTTTATCAACCCATGCACACCCACTCCTGCCAATTCAGATACGCTTCTGTCCAGTGGGAACATGCCAAATTCACCTGCCCAATGCTGCAGCACACAAGCCCCCTGAGAGTGGTGGGAGAGCTGGGGAAGGTACCTGAGTGACTGAAGGATTGCATTCATGAAACAAGTGTTCCCCAGGTTCCGAAGGCCTGTGGCACAAAGGGCAGTGGTGCTTCCCTAGAATGAGAACAGTTAGGTTACAGAAAGATTCATCACTGCTCCACCTCTTCCCTCCTGCAGAGCCACCACTGTCAGATCAAGCACAGATCTGAACAATAACCAACTACACCAAATGCAGCTGCAAAGATAAACAACCCCCTCAGCAGCTCAAAGTGCCCCGAAGCTCCATCTTGACATGAAAACTCTTTCTTACTCATTCCTGTCAAGAGAAAACTATACTACATCTTTTCCTGTGCAAATAAATCTAGAATAGGACAATACAGTTAATCACAGGCTCTTATTGCCAAGGATTTGTGTGTGTGTGTGTATGTTAAATATTCACACTCCAATAGCGTTCAGAACTGGACAGCAATTTCCCTACAGTGCCCTTGAAAAATTAAAGTACCAATCCTCATCCATCTTTTCCCATGTCTGATATGCACGGTATGGCCACCTCCAGGTTGTTTTTAAGTCACCAGCACTAGTCTGAGTCTCAGTGGGATTCTGTGGTGGCCAGAAGGGTTTTTGAAAGACAAGACAACAGCATTTATTTGGGAAATAAACAGTCAAGTTAGACTGTGCAAAGAAGAGGCAAAGAGTTGAAATAAGAGAAGCAAAATACACATCATTTACAGCCTAGAACAATGAACCCACAGATGTTCGTGTTTGCTTGCTTTTCACCAAATTATCTCCAGAGTGGTGGGGAGGAAAGAGAAGAAAAATGTGGACAACACTGCATTTATGCATTTTACTGGCTTTCAGTTTTCCAAACAAATGATGCTGTGTACTGCCATAGCAAGAAAGCCCCACTATTTCTCCTAGGCTTCCTCAATCTCTGCAAGATTGGGACAGTGCAGGAAGTGCAGACAGCACATTCAGACAACCCTAAACTGACTGTAGTAGTGCATTTTTTAAAGCAACTAAACCCCTCCAGACTTTGCCAACAGCAACCAACTGCTTTGCTCCACCCCAGGCTCTTATTCCCACTCACATCCCCTCAGGCAGTTGTTCCTATGGCAGAAGGAGCTGCTGTTCCAGCTGCTTTTGGTGACACTGCTGTCCCACAGCCCAAAAGCTCTGCTCCATCTCTCCCCCTTTTTCCCAAGGGTGAAAATGAACCAGTTGAATACAGCTGGGTCAGTATCTCCCCTCTCCATCCTCAAATTCTGGAAGAAATTATGAAAACTCCCATAATCCAATCTGTGCAAAAGAGACATCTGACTTGTGACATTCTTTGTTTGGAAGAAATGATGCAGCCCCTCGGCCATCTAGCCTGGGCTGGATCCTCCTCTCCTGGGTGCTATCTTGCAGATCTGAAGTTAGAATAGCAGGAAGATGAAATGAGGAGCAGAAAAGCCTAAAAACAGTCCATAGTTCCTCTTGAAAGCAAGTTTTACTGAGCTCTTTTAAAAAACTGGTAACATTTTTTACTTTTTTTCTAACAATTACTCTTAGCCTCCCTCAAGAATGTACCTCCTCCTTTGCCTTCTGCACCTGGGACAATAAAAACCCAAAAAACCAAAAAATGACATAAGCTGCTTGTCTGCTCAGAAAACCAAAGCTCCATCTTGACATGAAACCCTTCTAAAGCCCAGGAAAGCTCAGTCTACATCAGCAGAAATGCAGCAGAGCATCAGCCATGTTTGTGTGTGAAAGGGCTTTTCAGGGGTGTGGCCAGGAGATGCTAAAGAGCACCAAGAACAGTTTGGGTCTAGGTCCAATATAAACCTCAGCAGGTTTACAAAAACCCTTTAAACTCACTGTACCAGATCTGCTGTACTTACATTTACTTTCAATAACTTGCTGTTCAGAGATGAGTTTTCCAATAGTTTTCTTTTCCTATGTCTGTCTGATGTAAAGGCTGAACTGTTGGAAAACAATTATAAGTGGTTATTTACCAGAAAAACAATATTGTGTGGAATGGAGCAGAGAAAATCAACTCATGTTTAACAAAGTGATTCCTTCTGTCACCAGTTGTCAGTGACAGCAAACAGGCTCCCCATTGCTGCAGTATGGAATTGGCTGCACCTCCCTCAGGGCACAGCCCCAGGGCCCACCAGTAAGTTTATGGAGGATGCTCTGCTCAGGGATGTGTGCCTTCATGAGTGGCCTTAGTAGCAGCTACTTGTCATCTAAAATATTCATCCTTCTCCTAGGTCAAAGAAATTAAGTTCTTCTGTCAGGAAAATCATGTAAGCCTTTAAAAATACAACTTAAAAAAACTCACAACAAAATTAAGTTACCAAAAATCAAGAGTATGTGGAATGTTAGTGCTTGCGTATGGTAACTGACTTCTCTTACTCAAAGAAAAATACACGAAGTTCTAACATTTGTGTAATACTCAGTTACAATAATAATTGCTCAGTCTTTTGCACATCAATGGAAATTAATGGCCCCTCCATTAAACCAGTTGATGCCTTCTCTCTAATTTGATGCTGAAATCATAGCTTATTTCAGGGTTTGGTTGGTGGTTTTTTCCTTTTCCTTTCTTTTTTATTAAAACACCCTCCAAGCATTCAAAAACTACCATTACACAGAATGGAAGCCTGCCTGTATCTTTTACTTCCCAAGAAGTTACATGGCTTGGATGTTTCCAATTCACTTCTCATTATACTTAAACATCTTTACATCTCATAATGTACCTGACAAGACCATCAGAAGAGGATGGAAAATAATGAAAATATTAAGATAACCTACATGTAATTGATATACTTAGCTCAGGGAGGATCCAGAGATTTCCCCAGATCACAGGAATTTCATAGCAGGAGTCTTGTGTGAACTCAGGGGCATTCTGATGTACATGGAAGCACTGAATGCACCCATATTTCTGCCTGGCATTAGGTAAGATTTTCAGGCCAACTGTGCAAGCACTTTTTGCTCTCTAGGACTGGCCACAGCACATACATCACCCAGGATCAGATTATCTGCTTTACAGTGGAACAGCACCAGACAGAGACAAAGGAAAAAATGTCTCTTCTGTGCAGTTCCAAGCTCCTAAGTCTTCTTAATCTTTTTGCTAGCAAATCAAACTGTACAATTAATATCAAGACTACTTCCACCTGCACTTCTTCTCAAATTTCTCTGATAAAAAAAGCTTATTCTGTTTTTTTGACAAAACTCTGACAACAAGACATACAATCATGATCAATCAAATCCATTTGTTCTGCACCTCTGCTTCTCAGTGATGAAAAGGTTTTTAAACATAGTGTCAGACACATAGAAGGGTTAAGACACATGTAATTAGATACAAATATACATATGAAACAAATACCATTTCAATGATGCACATTACAAGTCTGGCCAAGGCAGTCTGGATGCAAACAAACTACTTACTTTTCCAAGTTCTGTAGGTGCTCTCTGACCTTCTGTACCAGGCCCAGCTTGGTATCATTGACTACAAAATCATCACAACGATAACTGCAAGAAAAATATTTTTTAGAATATGCAAAGCACCTCAGTGAAGCAGATCAAAGCACACAAGCCCATGTGTGGAAAGCACCAAAGGGATCCAGTGAAAGATTATGAGAACTGGGGAGCACAACACCTCACACTGAGCTTGGTTCCCTCCAAGAAACCCCCTCCAGCAAAAGAGGGTACAGGAACCATCTTATTACATGGGTTTTCTGCTAGTTTAGTTCTTTATTGTAAATCAAAACATGATATACTGCCTGGCCCAAGGCAGAATTCTAGTTCAACAAAAACTGAAACAGCGTAACGAAAAGCAGACTTAGTAGTCTATCCACAGATTCATCAGAAAAGATCAACTGACCCCTGGCAAACAGAATACAAAGATTTTATAAATTTTGAAACTATTTTAACATTGTAAGTTATCACTGAAACCTGAAATGCTCAACAGATATATACAAATATAAAAGTCTGTGCTACTGAAAAAACACCAGGGAAGATGATGGACTAAGAGATCACTTGAGTGTTCCAAAGCCAGTCCAGAAGTCTATGGCAACTTGCACCTCGTGCTTAACCACAAATATCATTCAATCACTCATCAGTTTCTGTACATACTGGGAAGTGTCAAATTACAGCTTCAAATTTCGGCAGGCAAGTGAACAAGTGAGGAAAATTAACTTTGGATATGTTTAATATCAGAACTGTAGCTATGTCTCTTCCTTTGGCACAAGAGTGACTCAAATGCAAAATACATCATCATCATCATCATCATCACCTCAGGCTATTCCTCTGCTGGAGCAGATACACATTTGCTTCCTAATTTAATGAAGCTACTGACTTCAGGCACAAGTGGAATTCACAACACTGTTGTATAAATCAGCAGGTATTGCCAGTGTTACTTCGAACTCTACATTCTTGAAAAGGCTACAGAGTTGAGAAAGTAAAGGGCCTTGCCACTGAATGGAGCCCCTAAGACTAGTGTGCTCAGTACCTCTGATTTTTCCCTCTAAGAAGAGAAATTACCATGATGCCTCCAGACATCCAAACACTGCACGCAGCAGTTATGGTGTGGCAGCAGCTCTCTGGCCACAGAGAGGAAACACAACTTTCCCAGGCTTTCCTGGGGAAGGCTGTCAGAAGATCAGAGAAAAGAATGATAAATAATTCTTATCTTCACTTGCTGCACCTGTTGTTGTGAACATGTGGAATGTGCTATGGAGATCTGTTTACCAAAGGGTGGTTTCTTAATTGGCCAATGGTGATGGTGTTTGGATTGAAGGACCAATTGGGTCCAGCTGCACCGTGACTGTCTGTAGGGGCAATGGGTTCTTAGTAAGTACAGTATAATAAAGGGATTGATCAGCCTTCTGGAATCATGGAGTCAATGCTAATTATTACCCAGCTGGGGGCCTGTGTCATCATTATGGGCACTTACACAAGATCTAGAAATTAGTAAGATCACCAGTATTTTTTCTTTTACATTTTTAAAGATGGCCACAGACCCAGTTAGTTTGGGAGGGAGAAGTCTGTTAATGTGCTCATTTTTCAGCCACATTTAGGTAGTCCTTGTCAGCTTTTTCAGCTACCTACAAAGACCTAGTGAGGTGCTCCTGCATTTGGCATCCCACAGGAGCCAGCTGTCAGGCCAGCACTCAGAGCACACAGGCCCAGTCAGCCAGTACACAGTGTGGGACCCCAGCTGCACCAGCACAGCCACACTGCTACTAATGCTGGAGCTACTCTTGAGAAAACAGGGCATGGAAACAGATCCAAGCTCACTGAAACCTTCAATGAGAACTTATTGCTGAAAGAGAATTTCATTGCTCCCATGCCCTGAAAAAACCTTATTTTTACACACCAGTTTAGCACATGCCCCAAGATGGAAGAATAAAACCAAATACATCAGAAAGTGTCAGGGTCCTTCCAACACTGGAAAAGTAATTTTAAGTTTCACTTAGAATCAAGCCAATCTTCTATTTCTCTTTTTAATAGGTAGGTTTTTTAAAAAGCCTCTCTTGCAACACTGAGGATTCAGCACTACTATTAGAAATAACAGCATTACCTCCAAACTATTTTGGAGAAACCAAGTAAACAGATTTAGAAGTAGTTTATGTTTTAGTAACTTAAATCTGCTAAGCCCACACACCTTAAGGGTAAACTGCTGAGAAATTACATCCTATATGTGAAGCTGCCATTCAAAACAGCTGCCTAATTTATGATCCTCAGCATTACTGCAAATTAACAAATACCTTTTTTGGATACAGTAGCTACAGCAACGACACAGAACAAATTCTATACCTTGCAGAGGGTCCCTTATATGGCTTGGCACAGTATTTTCCTCTATACACTCTATTTTTAGTACCTCTGCTACTTCCAAGACCTAGCCTCCTTTGCTTCTAAAATGGCATTAAGCCAGTGAATATATGCACTGCTCTATGTGGGAACATGGGTGCTTACTGCTGGTACAGTGCTTAGGAGGGACAGAACTTCATGCTGTATTTAAAAGCCCTGACTAGATTTGAAGAATTTGAAGGATAGGAAAAATGAAGAAAAGGTTTCCTTAGTTATGGCAACACCTTATATGAATAAACAAAGAGTTCAAGTTTTACTGTCTGGATAAATGGCTTTTTGCTCTTATTTTCACTCATTGTAGAATGCAAAACAATAGGACTAAGCAACCTCATTTTCCAATGCTCATGACACCAGCACAGTAAGTCTGGTTTGTTTTTTAAGAGAACCCTCTTCACAGAGACTAAAAAAGAATTTTTCTAAGTCCTTGACAGTTGGTTATTTTTACACCAGCCAGGAGCACACACCCCTGACAAAGCTGTGTCCCTTTAAGGGGTAACAAGGAGGGTAATGGATGAGAAATCTGACCTGCAAACTGTGTCTGGGATTAAATGAACACAGGAAACATATTATGCAAATATGTCAACAGGGGAGCCTTTCTTCTTCAGTGCCAACTGTCTGTGCACTAGCACAGAGAAAACCAATTCACAAGAGTCCCCTTTCAGGAAAGTGGGGCTCTTACATGTATCATTTTACTTCTTGTGCACAAAAAACCCTAACACAGAATGGGAAAGCACCCTCTTACAGTTTGAAGACAAAAAAGATCTGTACTTCTTGCAAACTCTTTGTGTTGTAGTACTTTAGAACTAACTGAAAGGCTGATTACCTCCAAAAAGTGGGATTCAGGACTCTCTCTCAGCAGAGTCTGACTGTTTAGTACTGCATCTTTTGTCTCAAAAGCGACCAAAGAATCAAGAAGAGAGCTGTACTCTTGTAACAAAATATTAAGAAATTCTCTCAACTTTTCCAATGGTAAAACTGAGCAGCTGAACAGGACTGAGTAAGCAAAGAACAAAACCCTCTGGAAAGACTGCATTACAGGCTATGGCATGGCCAAAGGAAGGCAAAGGATCAAATGCTGCCTTCTTAGAAAGCCCATACAGGCCTGTTCACTGATACTATCATGCAAGCCAAGGAATACAGTAAATTGGGATCCATAAGATAAAACTGGAATAAGAGCACCATGCTCAACTTTGTGCAGTAAACAGAACAGCACATAAAAATATAAAAGCATTAAAATATCTGTATTATTTTTACAGTAGAAATAAAATTCAATTAAGTCTTAAGATGGTATTTTATTGACTTTCAAATTATTGAGGCAGCCCACCCTGGTAGCATAAAATACTCATCTTTCCATAAAGGTTCACTTAAAAGAACCACCATGGTATAAACAGACTGTCTACTGGATTCACATCTACACTGCAGGTCACAAATAGGCTTTGCAAAGCTATTGAAAGCCCATTCATTCTCCACAATACCTAATTATGTCTCAAATTTACCCAACTATTAGCTTTAACTGGCAGCAGCCTCCACAGTACTGTCCAAAATAAAGGCAGAAAAGTTGATCTGGATGCCTTCTGTTTCATCTTTAAACTTCTGTGCTCATTTCAACTGGGCGCAGTAACAAATTCAAGTATCTTTCCCTGATTATCATGTGGGAAAAACCTGAAATATCCTAAATGAAAGCAAAGATAAACTGCTTTTGAAACTTGTTCACCTTCACATTAGCACAGGGGTTATAATTTGCTGGTGAATTACCTACACAACAGGAACTCCCCAAGGCAAAGCTGGCTACAATTAGTTCCAGTTCATCCACAGATGACTCAGCCCTCGACTACAGCAGCAAAGGCATCACATGCTGAAGTGCTTCCCTTCTGTGCTCCCACAAACACACACCTCCCCAGGTGCAGGCCTGCCTGCCCTGCCCTGCCCAGCTGGGGTCAGTAACACATCCCACAGCCCCCAGCCTGGCTGCTGGGATTTTGCAATGCCCCCACTGGGCTTGGGAGAAGGTCAGCAGGGTGCTCAGACTTGCTGCTCTAACTCACCAAGCCTCAGCAAGTTCAGAACACTATTTGTCATAATGGAGATATAATCAAAGACTTCAAATACCCTGCTAAAATTCCTCCACAGATTATTACCTTCAGAATGACTGGAAGACAGGGTATAATTCAAACACAACAAAAAGCCACAACAGAGAACTCAGCTGCTAGCAGTACTGATTGGGAAAGTGAAACTAGCTTCTCATAGCTGTCACAATGCTGGTAACCTGTGCAAATTTACCCCTTGGAAAACTTGTCAGTTTTCTCATGTATTCACATAGGAGCCGATAAAAATGCCGGTCCTTAAAATAAAATGCAAATAAAGCAAAATTCCCCTACATCACAAAGCTACTCAGACCTTTAGTCTATGCTTAAATACCTACAGCTGCTTCCACCATCTAAGCAGTTTTTGAGTTGCTCTGAACAACATTTCTTCAGGTGAAATCACATAACTGGGGTTTTACTTGCAGGGGATAAAAATGTTTGTTACAGAAGCATTCCTCATAAAACTACTTCATCAAACAGACTTTTTTTTCCCCTAATGAACTACCCAAAAGACACCCAACTATTTGAATAAAATACCCATTAGAGCAGCCACATATCCAGTAATTTTACAAGAACATAACAGAGATTTCCCCGAGATTTACACTGCTCAAATCCTGCTCTGCCACACTGCACAAGTAACAGCACACATGGGGAACCATGGAGCAGCTGCCAATGGGGAAGCACCTGTCAAGAGGTTCACTTAAGGGGGAAGAGGATGGAGGATGCTGAGGCAAGAAGCAGTGCTTTCCACTGACTCCCAGTCTTTGCCCTCTGGGGAACAAGGACCTTGGGGAACCCAACATCAGCAGCATCAATATTAAGTTTCCCTAAACAGTGCATATCACACTGCAAGAACCCCACAGAAGGAATCAGCCCAGGCCACTGTGCTGTTTAAAGAAACATTTCTGACTGTTTTCCTTACTCTTCCTAGAGACTTGATGCTGCTTCCCAACAGGATCAGCCACTTTCCCAGACTCACAGAAAGTACACACACAAACACAACTCCAGCTCAGCTCTCTTGGACAGGAACTACAGTGTAATAGTTTACCTTCTGAATTCTGACAAATAAAGGACATGTGAAAGGCTTACCAGCTTGATGGAAGGAGCAACACCAACCAAATGGCTTTTGCAATTAAGAGGTTTGGGTCTCCACACACCCCAAAGCAAAAAGAAGCAACTCCAAAGCCCATAGGGCTTATTTCAAAAGGTTTCTTTGTTTAGGACATTTGACATGTGAGAGTTTAGTTACAGCCAGTAACTGTACAGTGCTGCAATAGACATAGAAAAGCAGAGTGTTCCAAAAAGACAGGTCTGGAAAGCAAAAGATGAAATGCTCAAAAATGTGTGTAATATAATTACTGCACAAGAGTCTGATGTTTTTGCCTGTGTATAAAAAGTTGTCAAATTAGTGTTTAAACCCTTACCAGTATGTACTGTAACTACTGCAATCCATACACACAGTATGCTGAACTTTCTCCTGTTTTTCTGTTTTCTTATGATTGGTCATAGGAATCTGTGCATCTTCATAATGCTTTTTTGCATGGCCATTCACATATCTAAAATAAATGTAAAAGAAAGAAGTTTATACTTCTAAACAGCTAATCAACAGTCATTAAAAAAACAGCAATAAAAAAGGTATCCAATATTTACAACAGCATTAGAAAGACAATTCATTTGTGTGAAAACACTGGCCAAATCTTCTAATGTTTTCCCCCTTTGCTCCCTCCTGTGGTCCAAACTGGCCCCTCCACCTCCTTGACCAAATCCCAGGATCTGTGCTCCTAACAGACTAATGCACTTCCACAACTGAGAAAATCCTGAACCCCCTTTTTCCCATACCTGTAGTGCACTTAGTTCTCTGTACTGCCTTCACATATACTCTTCTTACAGCTCTACCTTTTCTCCCCCAGCACTTGTATTTGGGATCCCTTTAACAGAGTGCTGACTCCCATTTCCAGCTTTCCCATTCTGCAGCGTGATTTAACGTTACAGACATCGAGTTCATGAACTTGGGCTCTGGAGCTTGTTGTTACATAAGGGAATAAGAATCTAAAATCCTGCAGCTTTTTTGCTGACACAATGAGCATTTTCATGCTCAAAGTTTGACATATAGGAAATTAAGCACCTTTAATTAAAAAAAAAAAAAGAGCCCTAAGGTGTATTTTATTTTCTCATTCAATTATTTTCCATTCTCAGGATGGGAGATGTTTGGAAAGACAAAAAAAACCCTGCATAAATAACTGACCCATTATCTACCAACTGCACATAAGAAAGGCTTTTTGGAGACAGTAGTAATTTTTTTAAGATTAGTAACAATTAAAATATTCCAATTATTTATTGCACACCATTGCATACCATGAAGTATCTCCCCCTCTCTTAGCTCCCACCAAGTATAAATTTATTAAATAGAAAAACAGAGGGGAAAAAAGGGTCAGTGTCAAAAACTCTTAATAGGACACATTACTAAAACTGTAGCACTTAGTGATACCCAGATCAAACAACCAAAACCTGGAGTTTTATTCAAACCACATTAAAAGACAAAATCACTATGTTTAATGATGCTTTCCCAGAATAACAGCACACCAGCACAGATGTTACCCAACAGAAGAAATCATGTTCATGCCTCAGATACTGTCTAAATGTCAATACTAACTGCATTCCAATAATCTGTGCATCTCAAACATTTATGTAGCAGCACATTTTCTACAATTACCCTGACATATAAATAACAGCATGATTATATAATTCCTCCACAATTTACTTGGTGTACTTCAACTAATACAGACATCAAGGTGAAGTCGGAAGGAATTCTGATGGCAGCTACCTCTTACGTGCTATGGCAATAATTTTAGGTCCAAAACTACACTGCAGTACATTTAAGCCATTTCCAGTCTCAGCTAAATAGTTGCTGTTGCTCTCAAAATAAGCTGTGCCAACTTGTGGCTTTGCAACAACTCTTATTGTGTTCATCTTATTGTAAAAGAAACATCTTGCACAGAATGGAACCTTCAATAACCTACTAAACTATCACACTTTTTGAACTGAGCAATCAAATTTACTGTCCATTTTACTTTAAAAACCCAATGAAATAAAACCCCCATATCTTGAATGTAATCTCTGGACTCTCCTAAAGTAGCAAAGAACCATGTTAAGCATAAACATACAATGTTAAAGGTTTGTTTCAGGGAAATTTTGAACTAACTCCCTCAGAGTGAAGCAACAAAGGAGAAAGATAAAGGTGTGCTGAAGATTTGCACACTAGCACTGTACCCACCTTCCACAATGGACACTCGAACACGTCAGACAGACCCAGGGACTTTTATTTGACCGGCACACTAGGAAAGATTTTAAAAAGAAAAGCGTCAAACAAATGAAGTCTACTTGATTTTAAAACACAATGCAAGAATATCAGAATGACAAAAACACTGGCAAACATTGCATTTTTTTCTTTTGGCTTTTAATAACAGTCCAGTGAACACAGGATAAAAAGCTATGGCACTTCTGTTTTATAAAACTTGTTCTACAAGAAACCATTTTAAAGGAGATACTGCAAGAAGCGTGGCAATCTGATAAGGAAGCACACAGAATAAATTACTGTGCAATGCATGCTAATACAGACCATTTATACCATGTGTATTCCTATGCTGCAGTGCTCATACAGAATTTATCCATAATGACTTCACCCTCAGTCCTGCACAAGCAGCTGAAAGGTTAAAATGTAACACCAGTGCTGTGCTTCACAATCTACTCAAGACATCAGATGATGTTATCTAAGTTTTTGGCTGTCACATTTTAAATCTAGAAAATTTAAAATATGGATATTTTAAGCTAAAGGGCCTAAACAAAAAATCCCAATAACAACGCCCCCAAAAAAAAGGCAAACACTAAAAAAAGATTGCCATCCCAGGGTAGGGCCATAGAAATGGGATATTCCAACTCTAATTCCAACCCAGCAGGTCACTGAAAGAGGGCTACGAAATACAACACTTAGATTGGAATGAAATAAAATTGTTAACAACTATCCATTACCACAGAATTTACAAAAATAATATTACACTTCCAAATACCCAACTAATATTAAGAGAAAATTAAAATAAAATGCTAAATGCACTGCTACAAGGCCAGAAAACAAAAATAAAATACAACTTTGATTATCCCCAAAATACAAAAGGGTATGATACCACACACATAAATTTTACACATCATAAATTTCTGCTGCTTGGAACAGCCAGTGAAGAGAGTCACAGAGGAAAGAAAAGGCTTTGGGAACTTGAGGGTCTGTGAGGCCAGGGGGTAGGAAGACAACGAGAAGAGGACTGACCCTGGTTGTACATGTAAATTACTGATATTATTATTCATTGTGGGAAAGCTTGAGAACAGCCCTCCCTTTCTGGAGTCAAACCTTGAAACAAGAACTGAAGCAGCACAGAAGCTGCTCCAGGATAGGATCATCTGAGCAGGCTAATTCAGGACGTGTAGCAAAACTCAAAATACAGTTCACCAAGCTACAAACCACAGTACATAGCCTTGGATCTTAACAGTTTACTATCAGAGAAAACCAAGCTAAGAAAAGTGGTTTCTTTATCAAATTAAATGTTCATTTTTAATGGAAGGGATCAATTTTGATTCAACAGAGAACTGGCAAGCTTAGCTATTTAGAAGAGCTAATACATTTTTACACTACCAGATTTTACCTTTTTGATTTAAATCGGAAAAAAAAGAGTACACTGCTTTTTAAACAACTGTTTTCTGCATTTGAATTTATTATTACAAATAGCTGCTGCATTTCAATTCCAAAGCTAAAAAACCAAGGCACGTTTAAAATGAGAATGTTACTGTGTTACATGGGGGGGAAAAGGCACATTCTCCAGAAATATTTTATGAAGTAACTTCTTCAAACTCTTTAGTCAAGACTCCAGAACTGCTTCCTTCAGCTGCTTTACTGGAGAAACAGATTTTCTCACAGGTCTCAGTTATCTGAGGCACTGGTTCTGCAAAAGCCAATTTTTCTATTTCTAAAGCTGCTTATTCCCACAGCTGTGATGGTCATCTTGCAATAGAGAGAGGGCAGCCAGGTAGAGTTGTTTTGGTTTACATTTTAACTCAGGAACATGGAAGAAGTTTGTCTAATTTGACCAAAACATTACCAAGAAACTCAAAATTTAACACTGGCAAACAGAAGAGAAAGGGAAGATCTTAAAAACAGCTATTATAAATTAAAAATGGGGTAAAGGAACCACTGGTCTACCCTGATACAATATTATTTGCTTGAATTTACAAACAGCAATGTAAAATATTAACCAGAAGGAAAGAAAAAGAAGCCAAAACCATTCATGCACTTGATCTGTGTTTAAGTGCTGTGTGAAGAAAGCACTACTTTATACTTTCCATACCAGGAACATAAAAAAGGTCTTTTTAGGATTAAAATCCTAGCAGAAATTTCCCACTGTGAAATAACATGCTTGCTTTCACTATGTTATCATCTATGCATGGAACTGGCTCTCAACCAGTAGGTCAAAGCATTATGATGGAAACTATTACTCCTACTTTCCACCCCTACCAGACAATTACAATTTCACATTCAGGTACTTTAAATACCTGTACTGCTTGTTTGTCAAGTGTTAAATTATACTGAAGGAGTGCCCATTCTGCAGGTTTAAGTGTTCTGAACAAAGTCAGCAAACAAGTCCAACCTCCGCACAATACCAAAAAAAAAATCACATATACTAAAATTTTCCATCTTTCCTATCAGGGAATAGGAAAAGATGGTTCATTTGTTTACTTTAACTTTTAGGAAGAACTTTGCCCCAATTGCATCACATCAGAAATGTGTAGTTTATCTTCTGCACAAACATCTCCACCCACAATGAACTCACACCACATGGAAGCGACTCCCACTAAGATTAAACACAGAATCCAGAGTTAAATCTGTGACCTCCAATTGCTCTGTTCTCAGAGAATTACACAACTGATTTTTTGAAGACATTGCTGGAGATTGCATTCTGTATTTCTCTGAGGCTGGCTCAGCAGATAACTGCATTAAAGCCTGGCTCTCCAGGCATTCCTCAGTTCAGATCCTGTAGCAGTTATCATCTTCCTACTTCATAAATTAAATTAGTCTGGAAGTTTCAGGCATTACTTAGGACTTTATCGAGACAGCACCATGGAATGCACAGCAAAATCACAGTCACTGTCCAGAACTACTCATAATCTAAACTAGAGGTAGACAGTTTGGCTTCATGGATAAAGACACTGCACATTATTCCTTTCAGATGGGGTACTGACGTGAATACAGTAAGCTTCAAAATACGCCAGAAGTGAGAGAGAGTGATCCATAGCAAATCCCTTTTCAATTCGAAGAACATTACACAGCCCTGAAGCTGACCCCCAAAACAGATTTGGTGTTCTGGACTTTCAGGTCACACACTAAATTATGAGGAACGATTTTCATTTGTATAGGTACTGATATATTGGCTCCATAATCAGTTTTCCAATTGGGATTTGGAGGTTTGGTTTGTTTTTCTTTAAGCATTACTTTAAAAAGAGAGGGGAGCATTACATTAGCATCCCTTACTTTGGATTAAAGTTATGTTCACACACTGTAACCCCATTAAAAAAATTATCTGTCTTATTTAGTGGTATACAGACCAAGGAACATTGGCTGCTTTCTCAGCTTGGACAAAAGTCTGGCTACTGAAACAGTTATCAACTGCCTCAACTTGCTGTACTTTTAGAATAGATTCAAGTGGTCAGGCAAAGACGATACTAACGCGTCAAAAGAAAAGGGAAAGCAAAGCTGCAATGCCACAATCTTATCTGAGGCCATTTGCCACCTTACATCAAAATCATCTTAATTCAGAAACTCAGAAACACAATTTTTTATCATGTAATAGGAAGAACTCTTTTACAGAATCATTTCTCGAAGTAAAACCTGAATGCTGCTGTGTAACACAGTCTGCAAAGCCCTCTCTAAACGAAGAGGAATTATTAATCCATCCCCAGGAGAGTAAAGACTCATACATGACTCTGAGAACACTCAGAGACATCCGTGCAGCTTCCACTTTTTGCAAATCACCCGGATAAGGTTCACTGAGTTATGCCAAACAGAATGAGCAGGATATGGCTCATCCATTTGGTGTTCTGTCACCACAGGGTCCCCACTCCATCCTACCCCCATGATCATGCAAATACGTAATTTTTGTGCTTGACTTTTTTTTCTTATTGAAAACTGACTCCAAGCACACTTGCGTGAAGCATGACTGCTCCTGGCAAACACTGCATTTCTTACACAGCAAAGATGCAGACTGTCACTGAAGGAAAGTTACAGCTATGTAAAAATATACAAGAGACCTGTGGAATGAATGGGTTTGTTTAAACAGCACACTGCATAGCTGTAAAACTGGTAATAGAAAAAAGCAGCAGGAAAAGGAAGAGACACACAGGAAGCAGTTTTTGTAAAGCAGCCAAGCTCAGAAACCTGCAAGATGCAGTGTCCGCCAGAGATCTGGCAGCAGCACAGCCATGCGATGAACACAGCGTGAGCGACCCCGGGCCAGAGCTGCTGCAGAGCTGTGCTTACAGCCACAGGTTTAAAATAGCCCTTCATTGCTACATAAAGAAAAGGTCACCAAATATCAGCACATTAAGAGAAATGCTTTAGTTCTTCTGTTAAAAGCACATTGACTAGAAACAAGATTAGGGTCACTAAACTATTTCCAATTGTCTCCACAGCCTTTACCAGACAGCCTTTACCAGCCTGGGCTGAGCTCTCAAAAAGAGCTGTAGCAGCACTCCCATGTTACTGGCCCAATTATAGACCTCAATAACACAGTGAACTGCACAGAAACATCTCTGGACTAACTGACCTCTGGTCAGTTCACTTATGTTCACACAATGGGTCAGCTATACCAAAACAAGCTAAACAGAATTAAGAAACCCCACTGTTGCTGCACTCAGGAAGAAGGAACAATATTTACAAACTTGTGGTATCACTGGTACACTGACACTGTGCTGAGGAAATAATCCCACAAACACAAGCACTTGGTGACAAACACATACCTATGCTACATAAGTACAGCATGCTGTATCATGTGACACACATGTGCCTATCCAAAAACCCCACAATAATACTGTTACAAGAAATGGACTACTTTTCCTTTCCCATACCTTTACCTTAATTTTGCCTCAAAAATCTCTCAGTGCCCTGTTTAATTATGATTTAGTAATGGGACTCCCATTTTGCTCCTTAAAGAACCTGACAATTGCAGGAAAAGAGAGCTGGGCAGTCTCCACTAGCAACATGCGAAGAAAAAAGCAGCGACAATCCACACAGCAACATGGGAAACCCCTTCCTGCTAAAACATGAACCTCTGCTGTGACACATCAGGCCTAAGGAACCAGACTGAAAGCTACCTTTTCCAAGAATCTGCAAGTAAAGGTGGGAGAAACTTGCAAGGAAAAATCCTGGTGACAGAAAATTCTGAACAAGTATTTAACCAAATTTACAAAAACCCCCTTTAGTAATGGCTTTTCAAATGCAAAGATTTTCAAAGGATTCAAAGCATTTTTCAGAAAACCCATTTCCATTTTACAGATGAGAACAAGAGATTGAATAATTTACCAAATTTTACCAGCATAGATCAGAACTGAGCCTACTAGCCCATACACCTTAATCCTTTAAATTATTTTAAGTGCAGCCAAGGGGAAGATTTCCCAAAAGCCATCACTCTACACAAAATTCGTAAGGTGATTGACCAAAACAGCTCTGAATTGAACACACAGAACTTCCCATATGTAATATATAACAGGCATCAGTTGTTTGAGTCATCCATGGAAGCTGGTGCTCCAAGTAGGGATCACTCGAGTTACTGAGCTATGAGAAACATCAAGGAGACAAACGCATTGGATGTGGTCCCTCCTCTGGGCTTACATGCTAGAGCTGCAAAAAGGTTCTGCCCACTGCTGGAACTCACTGCTCTGGAACTCCCTCAGGATGCAGGCACAAGTTTCTTCAAAGACTGAATAAATCAGCAGAGGAGCTTTGTCCACAAAATGCCCTTTCATCCAAGATGTGAACATCCCAAGTTTAATGCACGTACCTCCCATCCTTGAAAGGCCCTCTTTACAGACAACTCCTAAATGCTGAGGTAGGACTGCCAATTCCTTCCACTGGGGAACAGTGAGACAAAGCGAGAGACCGAGTGAAACTTTCACCCAGCCTAGCATTTACAGCTTTCACCCAGGCTGCAGGCTCTACAGCACGGAATATTTATGCACTCTAGATTCAAAATCCACCACACAAAACACTCAGTTCTTAAAACTAAGACTGGACCTAGGATTTTCCACCAAGATGAATGGACCAAATCACAGCATTCGAGAGCCACGTGCACTCTTTCCTCCTGGAGCACAAACTCATAAACCAGCATATACAATAGACAGCATCTCAAGGCAAAAATGACAAGTCTTCCTCATCACAGAACATCAGTCAAGACTGCAGGGTATGTGGATATGTCCAGAATCAGACACTCTGGCATTGGAAAAAACACCTTCTTGCCAGAAACAAAGAAGCCTTAAAGAATAAAGGTATCCTCCAAGGTACATTAGTATCTTTACCAGCAGCATGTAAAAATGCCTAACAGGCAATGCAAGTTCCTCACTACTAAGCACACATATACCAACACAACTGATCAGGTTCTCACCTTCTGACAACCATTTGTGTATTTAAAAAGGCAGTTCCTTCAAGTGTTTATTATTATCAAGCTTTATTATTATCTGACCTTACTGTAGGTTTACATTCAGGAGGAATCAAAAGTACTGAAAAGACAGGGTAGGCCTTAACATATCCAGAGGTGCAGTAAGAATACTAATGCTATCTTATAATCTATAAAGAGGTTCCTCAAAGTTAAATACAGAGTTAAATGTGCATGGTTGTTGACTGTGGGTTTTTTTTTGTTTGGGTGGGGAATGTTTAAAGTGTATATGCATTTGGGAAAAGCATCTGCTCCATATTTAAGAAGGCCAGTAAATTCCAGGTGAATAACTGTAATGAAAGTCAGGTGACTGAAAAAGGAAGTAAAATGTTGCAAGAGTACTTTGTTAACCCCTGAGCAGACAAAAGTCCCATTCTAAACAAAGAATGCAGGAAAAAGGAACATTACAGGCTTTGAAAACCAGTGACATGTTCTACACTTAGAAGCCAGCTGGTTTTACTATCCAGGTTTTAAAGAACACTCCCATTTGTTTTCAAACTTAATTTCAAGAGGTTTTTCTTTCTCTCCTTCCCTCTGCCCTATTAAAAGAAGCTCATACGTGCACTACATTTGCTGCAAACTCTTAACTGTTACCAAAAAAATTCTATTTAATGATATGTTGCATAACTTTTATTTGTAAGACATCTTTACTGCATATTTTAGAAAAACAGCATTCTAGCCAAAATGAAATCAGATAGAAGGGGAAAAAGTTTTCCATTATACTACTTAAAATGTTTTGTTTTAAAATGAGCTAACACACACTTAACTAAACTAAAAGTTAAGAAAATATTAAGGAAATTTCAATTACATTTATATCAAAGCAAGAGAAGTCACAAGGAAACAAGTCTCCTAGTAAGCATTACTAAACACATAAAGATGTTAAAACCTTCTTTCACAATGAAGAAAAGTCTCAAGAGTATCAAGTCCTAGCCTGACTCAAATCACATTCAAATATAAGAGAATTCAAATTAAAATCCAAAGAACATTTAAAGAAAGAAACAAACAACCCTCACTTGCAGCTATGGGGAAAAAACCTAAAGTTACTTCCCTGTCTTTATCTTTCAGCTAAAATCCAAAAGATCGGGTTTCTAGTAAGAAGACACGCCATTTAGTGATAGTTTGTGAACTATTATGTGTTCCTGCATACCTGTACATGTAGTTTCCTCCTCCTTGTGCCAAATGAAAGCATCGCTCAGTCTCATGGAAGAAATTTCACATGGTTCCAGTGAACCATTCCCATTTACAGTGGGAAACCATACATAATTTAGGCTATACTAAGCACCTGTGTGAGAATATAAAGCAGGGCTAGGTGCACAATGGTTCACAGAATAGGTAGGACACTGAAGTGCCCCACACATTCCTAACGCTGAAGAATATCCCAGAACAAGGTGATCAGTTTCACCGGCCTGAAATTCCCTTCCCCACACTCAACCACACTGGCTTCAGGTCGGCATTCAGATTATGCAATCAAAATTCCACACTGAGAAACGGGGATGTTACAAAAATGCAGGCGTTTTTGTTGGCCTGTATTCTCAGAGCAGCGATGGGAAAGCAGACAGGGAGGTCAGGAAAATACTTCTGAGCAGTGTAAATGGGTCCCCAGGAAGTGGCTGAACTGGGGGGAGGAGGCGCCAAACCCAAGTGAGGTCACTCCCCGAAGTGCTACAGAAACACGATTTTTTATCATGTAATAGAAGAACTCTTTTACAGAATGAGACACCCCGAGCGCACTGCCCGCTGCTCTGGGTAAGGCAGAGGGAGTCAGGATCAGCGCTGCCGGTCACACACACACATTCAGCTCCAGGGCCGCACCGCCACCATCGCTGCTGAGAACTTCATCGTTCTACGCGTCCAGGACAACGCAGACGTGTCAGCAGCCATCTTCCTGCATATACCACAAAAATCACATCCTACCTGAAAGCACAGTGAAAAGTATGGAAAGACAGACTGACAGAAAGAAAACAATAGAGGCAGTCTGATCTTAATGAACAGGCATTGCCAAAAAGCATTTTTTTAAAACTTACTGCCTCTATTTCTCCTTTACACTCTAAAAACATTTCTTAGTTGTTTGGCTACTTTGATAATTAATTAGCATACACATTTAAATACATATATTTTAAAATTGAATGCTTTTATCTTTACATTAGAGCAAGACACATAAATGCTCATTGTCAGACAGCAGCCAGAAAAAAACACAGCAAAGCCAAGAGTGTAATGTCATTTGGAGTAAGTCAGCAATTAATAGCAGGTCAAAAAATGCAAGCTGGGAATAGGAGGGAAAACAGGGGAAAGACAGAAAGAAGTCTTCTTGCTTTCTTTATATAATCTAGTCATAATCTCTTTGGAGTTGCCACTATTATATTCCTACTTCCTCAATACCAGCAAAAGACACATTAAACCATCCCTATGACCCAGAAAAAAAAAAGAAGAAATGCATGGTGGATGAAAATATTACCAAATCAAAACATGAACTGAAGGGTGAAACCCCCAAAAAATTAAAAAGGTCAAGGTTATTGGGAGAAAATGTTATAAATAACTATGTAGTTATTGTATTTCACTATTATTAGCTTTTGTAAATTATTTTAATATAGTACAGTTTGTAATCTCTTTTGATATAGTATAATTTGTCAGCTGTTTATGGTTAATACCCTAATCTCTGTGTAAATTGTATATCTTAGCATAATAAATATATGCATTATAGTTTAGGCTTTTGCAAAATATTAAAATAGAGGCTATGTGTATTAAAACTCACTTCTGCAGAAGTAATTGTAGTTGTAAAATAATAACTAATGCCTTTATTTTTGTAGCTGACTTACAACAGTGAAATAGCTAATGTTGATTGAAAGTACTTGTAAAAATAGCTATAACATCTGTACGATAACATTGGAAAAAACCAGACAAATAACACCAAAAGCACAAGGAAAATATACCACAGACCCTTCAGCTAACAGTAACTGTCAAACCACAGACCAGGGAGCCTTGTGAAGACATAAAATACAAGATTCTCAAAATCCATCTGCATTTTGGCACGTACTCTAAGAACGTCAAGGGTCAAACTACGATAAAGAATTCTTGGAACATGCAAACTCAAAGGAATGTCTGAATATATATAATATTCATTAATATGCATCTGACCAATGCAATGAGAAATGATACAGGAAGAGTTGTTACAGTTAACAGTGTGCTTCTAGCAGTTCGTCACACACCCCAGCACTGGGTACTATCCCTTTCATCCCTTATTAAACTTTTAAAAATGTTAAATACTGAGCTTTGTTTCTCACAGAAAATACACCTATTTTGACACAGATATGCAGATGCTCATATTCCCACCTATGAATTACCTTGAAAAATCAGTATTTCCCTGTTTGATATTGATAAGGTCCTTCAACCTCCATCCCAAACCTGAGGGTATCACCTTGCTCCACAGGCAGAAAGCTGTCTGCTTGCATCACAGGGACAGGCCAACTTCCAGAACCACCACCACCACCTTTTTCTGCCAGGCTGCCTGGGGGTACTGGGATTAGATTCACCTGGGTAATTAAATCTGCCACAGAAATCTCAAACTACATTTACAAGATCCAAAATTATGCAAGATATTCTGAAGGGGGGTAACCCCAGAGGATTGCTTTGACATACCAGATAAGACTGCTAAGTGAGATGAGTACACTGCCAAGTGTACTCATCATGTCAAGTACCATTTAACACATCCTCTTATCATCGAGGAAAATAACTTTTAAGGACAAAATCTTACACTACTCCCATACCAAGGACACCATAAAGTAATCCCAATTCACTCTACAATAAAATCTGTTTCCTCCAACAATACTGAAGTATAAATCAGAACAGCCTTAACTAGTTTTCAGATCAAATTTTTTTATTAAATTGCACTTTCTAACCTTCATGGAGTATTTTAATTAATGGTTTTTAATCACCTTTTACCTAGGTAAGGAATGTTAGTTAAAACAGAAAGCAAAGCATGAGCAGGGTACTAAATGAAGTGAGTGTTACTGATCAAATAAGAAATGGCTCAAGGCTTAATTTCATTCCTAACACTGGGTCTGAACCTTTCACTCTGTCAGCCTCAGACACACGTGACAAAAAACCCCAAACTTAGCGAGTCTAAACTAGCGTGACAAAAAACCCAAACTTAGCCAGCCTCAGCACCTTGACACGATCAGACAAACAAAGCATAATGCACTGATATTGTTAAACACCTGCATGCCCTGAAGAGCTTGGGAAAGGCATCTGAAAATCATCCTGCTTACACTGAAACCAGCTGTAATGAGATTTACCCTCATCTGAGGAAAATCAAGAGTCTGCCATGCACACACGAGTGTCTCATCCTGCTTCCACAATGTCAGATGATCCTGTCTCCTTACCTGCCACACTTTGAAGAGTCATTTCAAAGCACTGCATACTTACAACAGTCAGTAGCAAAATTTGCCCTTCAAAGTTGATCTTCAAATAATCATGAACATTACATCTAGTTTCTCAAAGACAATGTATTAAACACCTACTTCTTTACTCTGAAGCACCTCTTTCCCAATCTAATGTTCAAATTTTGTGATAGATTACGACTCTTGTGTAGAGCATAAACAAAATTTTCAAAAGAAAATCTAGAAAATATTAATCACCACCAATTTAAATTTACTGACTTGTAGAAGATACTAAGCATCTGAAAGACTCGCTTCTTTTTTGCAATTAAAAGAAAATTTCCATCTAACTTACGAGACCAAAATGAAGACTTTTATCCTATCTCAATAAATGCTTATCTTCTAACAGAACTGGTTCCAAAGCAGTGTGCTCTACCTCACAGGCCAGGGTGGCTGCTAACCCCATGGTCAGTTAGCACATCAGTACCCAATTCAAACAGGGGAAAAAAACCCTCTAAAAAACCAATTTTAAGGAAAACAAGACTGAGTCTGAAAGAACATAAATCTAACAAGCTAACTTAAAACAACAGCCAGGGAATGAATCCAAGGAGATATTACAACCTATAGAGTTACTTACAAGCATTCCTGCATTGCAGCAACCCAGAGAAATGAAAAGGTGAAAGAGTACCCAACTTTGAAATTAAAGTTACTAAAAAAAAAGGGGTAATTTTAAAATATATTTACTTTGAAATTTAAATTTCAGAATAAATCTGGCAATTTCCAGGCCCAATTAATTTTCCAGATATAGGGTGACAAATAATGCTCACACACACAATACAGGCCATTAAGTCCACACACTGTCCATGATCTCACCCTAGGTTTACATGCAGAGAACTGAAGTTTTCTTAGGAATATGGTCCTACCTAGCCCTCTCCAGTTTCAGCAAGTTTTCCCTCCTCCTATATTACAGTAATAATGAAAAGACAGAAGAAATCAGGACCTCTAGTAATAAAACTGGAAAAGCAGACAGAGACAGAAATACGTATGGAAATGGAGAAGCAACACTAAGAAGCAGGTGGGATGAAAAGGAAAGCCAAGAGGGTAAAGCCTGTACCTGTGCTTTTACACTATACTTGTTTGGGCACTGACTGCAATGGTCCAAAGCCAGAAATCACAGTGTGGCAGAATGGCATTATCTACCCAGTGAAAGCAGAACAGTGGGACTAATTTAACTGAGAAAACCAAATCTGATGGGGGCGGGCAGGGAAGCAGCAAACAAAAAAACCCATCAAAAGCAGCCTGATCCAGTGCAGTCATATTCTTGAAAGCTCTACTCAGCTCAAAACATTTGATCTCAAATCTAAATAAGCACTCAGGGATATCCGGGGTTATTCTGAACAAACTGAATTCACCAAATATTTTAGTAACTTAAAACACACACAAAGAAAGTTGTTAACTCAGCATAATCACTGTTCATGAGGCCTCAAAAAGCTTGCTCGTGCTGGCTCTCCTGACTTTCGTATTCCCAGTGTCATTTCCAAATCCCACAGCATATGTTTCCAACCATTGGTACAATTACAACTCTTATGCAACAGAAATCAGAATGCAAAAAGCTGATGCCAGGCACATATATTCAGCTTTTGCAGGAAACACCAGCCTGCAGCCAGAACTGCTCTTCAATACTTAACAAAATTATGTTCTTTAACGGGGGGAAAAAAGCATTCAACTGACAGTGATCTGAAAAGCAAAATCATCCTGCACAAGTGCAATTCCCCTTAAAAAACCCCAAAATCACAGAATCTCTACTTCAGCAGGTGCAATCCTATCAGTCCACAGTTGTTTTTCTAAAGATAGAACTTCAAATTCTACACTGAACAACCAATGAGCCCAGTGAGAACAATTAATGAATCCTCAACCGCACAGAAAAAAGTTGGAAATCTGCTCCAGACTTCCACAGGTGTGCTTAGAAGATTGCAATCTTACTTAGGTGGGGCAGGGCTCCCTGTGGTTTGATGAGTCTATGAAAAGCTGTTGAGAAATACCACATCTGAGCTGTTCCAGAGTACTTTTCATAATTACATGATTTGCACAACAGTGCTGAAGGTGTGGCACATCACACAAACGCAACAGCTTCAGTCTGTGACACAGCACCGCCAGTGCCTCCAGCTACTCTGCTTCCAACTTCTGCACAAGTTTCAGAAATGAAAGTGCGTGGAAAAACTGCACTCCAATTGGAATTAGCAGATATCTGCCCACATTATTTCACATGACAGCACTGATTAAAAGCCATTTTCAGTTTCTATACACTTCTACTTAGCATCTGTATCTCCTCCTAAATGCCCAATTACAACAACAACCACCTGCCTATAGATCTGCAGAAAAAAAACAAAAACAACAAACCCCACCAAAACCATCCTGCACTCTCTTTTGATAATTTTGAAGCTTCTCA
Source organism: Molothrus ater (assembly GCF_012460135.2). NCBI lineage: Eukaryota > Metazoa > Chordata > Aves > Passeriformes > Icteridae > Molothrus > Molothrus ater. The sequence continues at coordinate 5,223,099 of NC_050490.2, forward strand.
AAGCAAACACATGCTGCTTTCTGCACTGCTTACTGTACACAGCAGGCCTGACTGGATTAAATACCCAGGGGAAAGCACACCACTTTATGAATGGGGGCCTTAAACTCTCTGACTTCCAAACTACCTAACAGGAACATAACAAGACAGAGACACTTAAAAATGAACATACTGCATTACTTATTAGCTGAGAGCAAACCCGTTGATATTTGGATCACACCCTTGCTGGCAATGCTTCCTCCCAGTGCTTTTTTAAGAATCTTCCTTCATCACAAGGCCTCCAGAACAACTCTGGCAGGAAGCTTTCAAGGGAAACTTATTTAGGCCATCGGAGAGCAGCTCAGGCTGCATTCACTCCTCTGACTGACTTGCTACCTTCAGTAAGGCTGGCTTGCAAATACCAGCACCAAAACCAACACTCCTCCACTACACAGTGACACAATACTCAAGATGAAGTAACAATATTTAAAAGTGCCTCCATATTACCTTGTGAAGTTATTGTTGTAATAAAGAGTTTTTGTGGAGAGACAAGGAAAAGCTACCTAACCAGTGTACATCACTCAGCATGGCAGCTACAGCTCCACAAATCTCTAGAACCTCAGATAATGACAAAAATAGCCACTGGCAGTCTGAACTAAAACTCACTCTCCAACCTATTCTGCAACATTTTGCTATCACTGGCACATCAGGTGGCTGCCAGAAAGTTTCCTGGATCACTATCCTTTTCTGGAAAGGTCAGCAACAATTACAAACAGGACTGACAAGTTCTGAGTTAGTTTAAGACAGCATACTTGATGAGAGATGCCCTGTAATTACAGAATGCAGAAAACTGCCTTCCAAATACTTTTCTACAACTGGGACACTACCACCACCAAACAGAACTAAAACGACACAATCTTAGAAAACACCATCAAAAGTAATAGCAAATGCATTAATTTGACAAGGTATTAATTTACATGCAGCATTGTCTGTTTAATTTTATATTACAAAGTTCCATCAAACCCAGCAAATAAGACATAGTATCTAGTGTGACCTGACATAAACCAGTATTACGTATCTTTAAAAAAAAAGTCACCAAAACGAGTACAAACAAGAAGACAGTACTCTACATACCATTAAGCAGTTAATGTAGCAATAATCACATACTATTAGCTGGAAGTGAGAACTGAGGCACTACAGCTTTAGTATGCTAGTAGAAATACAACAGGTATTTTTAAAAACCCCGCAATTTCATTTGTTTTAAGTTAACAAGAGCCTGCTGTTTTTTCACTGGACTGCTTTAAATTCAATGTACCCAGCTTTTTCCTCTAGCCACTTGTTAAGACTTCTACAGCTATCTATGTGAGTACTGTACGATTTATCTTTATTTTCTGAAAATGCATTACAAACAAAAACCTCCCTTAGATATGGTGCCATCATTATTCAGTTCCCAAAAAGCCCTCACACCTTCCTCCTGCCTCAGTGCTGTAAAAGAACTCTGGTGATTGCCCAGCAGTTGGCTTTCCCTGTAAGTGCTGGTTTGGGAGAAACTCCTCTGAACAACAACAAAAAATTTGTTCTAAGTGCCGAACTTCTTTGCTGAGAAGCAGAATGCATAGGAGGGTACCCATAAACTGGCTATTATTTTAAGCTATGAATATTAATATTCATTATTATATTAATACCTCTGAATATCTTTTTAGTTTTGGTACTTTTATCTAAGCTCTCTGAAGGGCAGTTCCCTACTGCCATATGCTTCTTGTTGACAACATTGCTTACCCGTGATATTCTGAAGATAACAGATGGACTTACAGAGTTAAACTTCTTGTCAATAATTTGTTTTTTATAAAAAAACATTAGGGACGACAATTTTTCCTGTACTTCTCATTTCCTTCTACTCATTTCTTCACATGACTCCACTGTAAAGTGTACATTCTCTAAATCAAAAGCATTACAGAGAAAAATAACTGGTTTTGCAAAAGGAAGCAGAAATACTACCACACCTTGGCTCCCGGAAACTGCAATCAGGAACAAGTTAAGTAAGCAGCAGCCTTCCCACACCAAGGCACTGACACTACGAGACAAAGGAAAACCATCTTTCCTTTAAAAAAAAAGGAACACCTTAAAATACATCCAGCCCTTCAGTGCTCCCTGGTTGGTCATTCCCAAAGGAGGCTTTCTCTCTTTCTCTCCAGTGCCCACAGGCACAAGTCCCGCTGCTGCTCTAAGCAGGGCCTACTTCCCACATGAAACCGATATAGTTGTGTCCGCTTTCGTACGGAGCACAACTGAACACAGCTACAGCACACAAACAACAAATTTCGGGGGTTATCTGTGTAGAAAGCCAAATTTAAAACACCTGGCGCACGGCACGTTTAAAGGGAATGCCTCTGAACAAACATGATCATGTGAGGGACAGTAGTGATGACAGGATTATTTGCGTTATTAAATCAATGAGCAAAATACTAAAAAAAAAAAGACACCTCTTCACTCCTACTGACTCACAGGCAGGTGAGCGTGACTCCCAAACCCCACAGACCACCTTCACTGAGATGCTCCTGGGCCTGAAGGGGGGTCCCAAGCGACGCCTTAAGCCCCAACAGTCTTATTAGAACTACACTCTCTAAAGTCCTTCCAAAAACGCGTATTTAAAAAAAAAAAAAAATAGGAAAGTAATCTCAGACCAATTTGAAGAACACACTGACCCTGCAGTTGCCAGCGGCTCCTCTCCCCTCAGCCGCGGTCCCGGGACAGAAGCGAGCACGCAGCTCCTCCGGCAGACAAAAGGAGCGCGGAGCGCGGCCCCGCACAGCTCCGCGGCGTCGGACGTTGGTCCCGCCGGGACAAAGTCCGCTGCCCACCCCGGGCCCGACAGTACCGCGCTGGTAGCCCGGGGCAGGGCCGGGGGCCGGAGAGCAGCCCCCGCTCCTGCCTCGACACGCGGCTCCCCCGCGGGCGCAGCGGCGGCTGGAAGGCGCAGCACCCTTCAGAGGGTCCCGCGGGGCGGCCCCGGCGGGTGGGGGCCGTGGCAGCCGCCCTCCCCCGCGCCCCCGAGCCCTCCCCCGCCCGCGGGGCGCCCTCCCGCCGCCGGGCAGCGAGGACAAAGGAACGGCCGGGTCACCTCGGGCCGGGAGGGCCGCGCAGCGCAGGCCGCACTCACCGCTGCAGCACCAGGAGGAGGGCGAGCCCTGCGGGAACTTGGCCGAGTCGGGCGCGATGCAGACGCTGGAGCCGAGGTGCGGGCACTCCATGGCGGGCGCGGCGGAGCGGGGCGGGCGGGCGGCTCCTCGCGGCGCTACAGCGGCGGCGTCCCGCGCACAACAGCCATCTTAAGGACGGCCTCCCGCTCCGCGCCGCGCGCGGCCGGGCCGGGCTTTGCGGGCAGCCGCCCTCTCTCCCGTCCGCTCCGCGCGCCGCTCCCCACCCGCCGGGCTTTGCAGGCAGCCGGCCGGCCCAGGGCAGCGGCGAGCGGCGCGGCCCGGCCCGGCCCGGCCCGGCCCGGCAGACAGCGGCCCCGGAGCTCGGGGAGGGCTGTGGGGCAGAAGGACCTTGAAGAGCATCCGCTTCCAACCCCTGCCACTGGAACACATTGCTCCAGGCCCCATCGAACCTGGCCTTGAACACTTCGAGGGATGGGGCATCCACAGCGTCTCTGGGCAACCTGTGACAGTGCTTCACCACTCTCACAATAAAGAATATTCTAATAGCTAATCTAAACCTGCTCTCTTTCAATCTGGACCCGTTCCCACTTGTTCTCCATCACTTCATGCTCTGCCATATAGTCATACCCCATCTTTCCTGTAGGTTCCCTTCAGGTGCTGGAAGGCCAGAGTTAGGTCACCCTGCAGCTTGTCTTCTGGCTGAACAATCCCCAACATTCTCTCAGCCTTTCCTCACAGCAGGGCTGCTCCACCCCTCTGGCCAGCTTGGTGGCCTCCTCCAGCAGCTCCTCGTCGTTCCCGTGCTGGGCCCCCCGAGCAGAGGCAGCTCTGCAGGTGGGCTCTCCCCGGGTGGCACAGAATGCCCCTCTTCCCCTGCAGCCCAGTCCGGCTTTCTGGGCTGCGTGCGCTGATTGCCAGCTCGTGTCCAGCCTGTCCTCCAACGTTCTGTTCTGTAAGATGCACGGCCTGAGGCTTATGCCAGCATTTTTTTCAAGAGCTACATGGCCTCAAATTTAGCTTGTTACTGAATTTCATACTCTATGACTAATATTTAAGTGGCAATAAAAGTACAGATGTGTAACAGCTTTACCAGATAATGCAGAATAACTCAGCAGTTCTCATACAGCAATTTGCAATACCAATATACAGTTCCTTTTCAAATAGAGCAAATAAAGTCCACCAGCATAAAAGTGGGGATTTTTAGCCTAAGGAACTGTGACAACCATTGCATATCAGGTGCTTTAGACCCTTTCTCTTACCTTAATGTGAGAAATGCAATTTTGCCACTGGTTTTGCCTGTTGTGTGACTTTTGTGTAGACACAGAAAGCATCTACCTCCGTCTATTATATGTGGTACTGCACTATTTCATGGAGGAATACTTTAGAAACTGACAGTTCTGTATGGATTTTCAGATGAGATACTTTAAGTATTCATATCAAAGATGTCTTGGTGGTCACTAATTTCCTTGGCAAAACGTCATTCTTTACCCTTTGTTCTTTTTCACCCTGTTTACACAAGGGGGGGGGGAAATTCAGAGCATGAAATACCCAGTTCTTCACAGCATCAGAAACTACTTACTTCCAAATTCTATGGAATTTGTTTGTGTTTCTAGCTGTGTAGCTAGAAGCAGCATTAGGTTTGATAGCAGCATTGATACCAAACTGTGAATTAAATGGCTGCAAATGTTACCTTGACACAAAACCATACATCTTCCTCACACACCCCCATCCTTCAAACTTGTAATATTTGCTCTATTAGGTAAGTAACATTCCCATCATATACTTTACAGGTTGAATTATATATAACTTATATAAAAATTATATTATATTTTATAATTTTTATTTTATAAATTTATAAAATTTAAATACATTTATTATTATATTTATGAATTTAAATTTATATTTATATAACATTTTATATAACATTTATATATAGAAATTTGTATAATTTTTGAAGAAGCAAATACAAGTAGAGAAAAAATCAACTGGGAAAACAATATTTAAATTTACTTCATACAACATACAAACCTTGATATACATCTAAGAATTACTAGTTGAAGGAGCTTTTAAAAAGGTGGTCATGTTAGCATGCTTTACATGAGCCAAAGGCCCTTTTGTTTACTCTGCACCCTCTGCTACAATGTATAATGAAGACAACACATTAAAACAGCACTTTTGACTGCAGTTGCTGTCTTTTCTAACCAATGCATACATTTAATCCTCGTGTTGTGCCCCACCCATCCTTACACACAAACAATGAGTATGAAACCTCAACAAGATCTGCTCTTCTCACTTTCCCCTTGTACCTGCATCACTTGGCCTTCTCCAAGCAGTATAAGCCAGTTTAACCAAAACAGTCAGTTCTTATCTCTGTGTGGATTATCTTAGCAGTATACTTAGTCTTTCAAAGTAAGGAAACAATATATTAACAAGATTAAATTTAGATATGGTAAAATAAACACATTTATATGCTTTTGGTTGTCTACTTTCACTTTAGCACTGCTATTACTGACTTTATGCCTTGTTCCTTTGCAAGATAATAATGGAGTTTTCTTTCTTTTTTCACTTGTGGGTTGACAGCCATTCACTGCATCTTTGAACAGTGTAATTCTGTGCAAAAATGTGCTCATTTCTTTGTTTTAGTTACCATGCCCACGGAAAATGTGGTAGCCTTTAAGTGTTTTTATCTCTAGCTGCCAAGATAAGTACTTAAGTAAGGATGATTTTATCTGTTAGGGAGTCAAGATGCATAGCAGTTATCGCATGGGTGATGATGCATAAGGACCAGCATAAGCATGTTTGGAATGCAGCCTCTTTGCCTATTGAAAAATAATTGATCACTAATGCAACTCTCAACACTCAGATCTCAAAAGCTTTGCTTACAGTAAACAAGGGTAGTTTTCAGTGGCTTGCAGTGAGGTGTACGTGTTGAGTGCAGAGGAAAACTGGAGTAGGAGCTCTGGGTATGTTTTTCCTTTTTGGTTAGCTTTTACAGGATTTCTTTAGTACAAATCACTTGATTTGGAACCAGAGCCTCTCCTCTTGCTCCCACCCTTCCTCAGATCAGAGTACTTTAGATGGTAGCTAATATAAATCCTACAGGCATGCTTGTAATGGGTTCAATCAGTGCAGATCAGGAGCTTGTGATTTAGCACTGTATATTAGAAATTTCTGTTTAATATAGCATATCATTATCTCTGCTACAAAAGAGATATTCACACAACATCCTGTTCTGGGATATGTGTAGTCATCCATCTATGCTATAGGCTCCACCTGAGAGCATTTGAGCTTAGAATTTGGTCCTGAATTGGTATCTTGCATATGTACTAAGAATTTACAGTGGGAGAGGGGAAGTTTGCATGGAGAGTTCTTTTGTTCTGCTGTATTCCTCAGAAATAAAATCAGTGGTGTTAAATATTTGAAAACATTGAAAACATTACTTGCCATGAGTATGTAATGGAGACCACAGAAGCCCAGAACAAAGAAGTGAGTCCTTTACTTGGTGCAGGTGCAACTCTGAGGCAGATGCTGGTAGGCAAAATATCAATAGAAAGCATCAGAATATAGGTAAGTTGTAACACAAGGTCTCAGCTTAATAAAACCTCTACTGAAGTTGGCCAAGCAGTTCTGTGACTTTTATGCCATCTGCAGTGGACAGAAGCTTAGCTGCAGGCAGCTGTATGTGAAACTGCACTAGAGCACATAAAATACAACAAGCACATTTCTGCTGACATGTTGTCTCAGCAAATCTATTTCCATTTCCTGTATGGCCTCTGAAAATAAAGCTCAGACACTTTTTCAGTGTTTGATCATAGGAACACCAGCACCTCCTTACAAGGTTCAAGATTCCTCTCTAAAGTGCTAGATCTCCGAGGGGAAGGACAAAGCATTTAAAAGGAGGCAAAAGCCCAGAGCAAGCATCTGTGACAGTTCTGAGCCTGAGGCTGGGGCGTGCAAACGGGCAGGACTCGTGTCCCACACCCAGGACCCTGCCGAGCACACCTCTTGAGGGCAGTGTGACACAGGGCACGGAGCAAAGGTTCTCGGGCCAAAGGACAAGTTCTAAACTCTCCCTGCTCACACCGGCACCGGAAAAAATTCCCCGGCCATCGACTGCCACGGCATTTATGGTTCTCTCCAGTAATACGGAAGCATCCCTCATTTCTTAATGAGTTGCTTCCTGTGGGAAATAAGGTTGACTTTGGCAGTACAAATGGCATTGGGCCGATACAGATTCCATCAGAAGATTGTGTTTATTTTTTTTAAGTAGAATTCTAATATGTATCTGAGATCTAGTTTCTTTAATTTCTAAGAGCCTATTCTAATTTTACATCACTTTTCCAAGGATTCCAGAAGCCTCTAATTAAAAAAAAATAAAAAGGCAGTGCTTTAATTCTGCCCCAAACTGCCTGTTCTGCACTACCCCAGCTTGGGCACAATGTAAGGGGATAAATAAAGGTGAATGTGAGTAATCTCTGTGGTGGGTTTTTTTGAACAAACCAATGAAGATGTGATGGTACAAATAAACGCAATAGTTTTCACATAAGGTATTATTTGTACACACAAAGAGTTATTTTAAATTCATGCTTTAAACAAATGCCTGAAAGTTCTCATATGTCTGGCAGCCACCAACATCAGCTTCATCACTTTATTTCATCCCATCAGAATAGAACGTTTTATAGCCAAGATAACTAATTTATCTTCATTACAACTGAACATGGCTTACTCATTAATTTTTGGCAAATGAGGGAAGTGCAGGTATATTTAAAAAAAATAATAGGCAGCTCAGTTTACATACTGCATCAGAGCATAGAAAAAAACTTCCAAGCATCCTGTTGAAAGAAAACCTAGTAGTATCTATTTGCGTGGAAAACATTATAATTGGGACCAGCTCATCCATTTGATCAAGGAAGGGAAAACTGTTCAAAAGCACTTGAGACACTCCAGAACCTAAAACTCGCTGGTACTATTTCTTGTGTCACAAGGGGCAAACCCATAGTTATTTCTAAGCTACAAGTATTGCATGTTTAAATGACATTCAGGTTTTCAATTTCACTGCTATGATTAGTTAATTAACAAATCTAAGGACAACACACAATAATCCAGATTAAAAAAAAAAGTAAGAAATATTACTCTGGTAATACTCTGGGAGGATTAGGAAGATAATGAAATGGTATAGAATTATACTATTTCAGATAAAATTTAGGAATCAGAATGCAAAATCTACTTGCCAGTGAAAAAATAACATGTAAAGAAACTATTGTAAAAGAAATATTAAAATTAATTTTGGAACTCCCATCTCAAACACAAATGGAAAGTCCCAAGATGAACTGGGTGATTTAAAATGAATTTTTTCACCTCTAGCCTCTCTTACAATATCTAATTGTATATACTAATTATATCTGTTGAATATTACTACAGTAAAAGTATCATATGTATCTGTGAACTGTAATTCTACACAAATGATATCACTTTTCTGCTATATTAAACAAGATTGTTGATAGTCAAAAGACTACATGCTATTTCTGCTTCTTTGTTTGCAGTAAGCTACAAAGGCTTCCACCTGTCTCTCTCTGTGCGTACTTGCCTCCAGTTTTGTACAACAAATTTTGTACTGTACTGCACACATATTAGATCTTGGTTCTACTTTACAGTCCACAAATAACTGTAAATGCTAACACAAATTGTGCCAGCATCTCAGCATTTTCGTTCTGAAGTGTTTTGATTCCAAAGCAAAGTATGCCTGGAAAAACTTGCCATTATGCACAAAGACAGTATACACACTACACTGATAACTAGCTTGAATGAGACTTGTGTTAGCAAAATGGCACATTTTATCTTGTTTGGAGATCAGCTCATTACCAGGGAAACAGGAATTTTCTTGCCATGTCATTAGGATTACATTATTATGTTACTAATATTGTTATTATGTTACTCTTCAGGCCCAGTTATTCACATTGTCGAGTAGCAATCTGAATTGTGAAATAGGGGACCATCGGCCCAGATTTCCTTTCCTCACTCCCTTCACTTAACATCTGTGAATTCAAGGACTGAACAAGACCTTCTGAAATGTTCCTGCTCTAGCTGGAACTTGAAACTTGAGATGGCAAAATCTCAAGGGAGAGGGAGATGTTCAGCTTCTTCTGAAATAAGAAGCTGTTGGGACATCCTGTGAGCAGAACTAAACCTTTGAAACCAGTCTTGGAAAGCCCCAAACGCTCCAAGTTGCTGGGCCGCTGATCAGGCTGACCCCAAACTTTGCCATTCCCATCCTGCCATACGTCCCTCCTTCAGCCTGAAGACCATTCTTAGCCAGAACCAGCCTGGTTATGATGATATTGTGATATTGTTGATAGTGCTGTATAAGCATTAGCAATATTAAACCACAAGGTATCTATGTACAAGAAATGTAAGACTTAGGACTACCTGCAAGCTTCTTCCTGCAAGAATGTGCACTGTGTACCTTTTTTCTCTGTTGTTGGCACATGCTCCTTAGTGTTTACAAATTATTTCGTTCTCAGAGACACCTACAAACATTTCAGTAATTTGAGATTATATTTACTCAGGCTACAAGTTGTCAGGGGGTATGCAGATGCATCACTAAGGGCTGAAATGAAAAGTGAAATTAAAGAATCCATCTGATTGCCATCATCTGGACATATTTGTGGAAATGTGGAAATGCATATAATGTGGAAAAACTCTTCATGCATTGTCTGTCAGTGAAGAAGTAATTCCCATTCACCTCTGTAAGCAAACAGCTGCAGCATTTCTTGGTTGTGTAATAAGAGAGGCTGTTCAGCAATGTTCCCACTCTGCAGTGCTGGGCTGTGCTGGTCCCTTTGACTCTATTTGCTATGATAATGTGGTTATCAGTGTGCATGAAATATCACATTGCAGCTCTGAACACGAGACTGCTGCAGCAAACAAGCTGGCGGGACAGCTCCGCCAGCTCCGTGTTCCAAGGCTGACTCAAAGAGCCCCTTGTGGGGAGGTTTCAAACCAGCAGCTGCACCACTGGTGCACTGCCTTCCCAAAGGCCAGCAGATGGAGACTCCCTGCGTTCCTGGAGACAATCAATATATTGAAAGCTTTTGGGGACATATTATTAAAATGTAAGCAGAATATATTTAAAACTTTTTCATGCCTTGGTGCAAAAAACTGGCCCCCATTTCTCCCTCTCCCCACTTGTAAGTCCCTGGCTTTTACAGTCACTATGAAGAATCGACATTTCTGGAAAACTACAACACTGACTTTTTTCACATTGGCTTTTAAAGCCAACATATGACTGGCAAAGTGTTTACCAGCCAGACAAACCAAGCAAGCTTTTTATGTCTCCAAAGATAATAAAATAGTGCTTGGAGCATGGCCTGCCTTGAGTTTCTGCACGAAGCTCCCCAGAAGGAGATGGTTATTTTAATCATCCTGTAGTTTCTTAAGCATAGGTTCTCCTGCTGATTTATAACAGGCTCAATCCAGAACACTAAGCCATAAATAAATTTGGAGCTGAGGCTGAAGCAGAATTAATATTCATCTCTCTAGTTTTATTTTAAAATATACCTTTAGATCTCTCGATGTGTAGCAGAGTCAGTGAGTCACTCCAGACAATTTTAAGATATTTTGGAAAAAGCTGTAAAGTGCATTTTTGGCTTTGTTTTTCTTTCTTCCCCCCCCTTTTTTTTTTTTTTTTCCAGTCACAAGCAGACTTGGCTTTGTCATTTGGTGGTTTTTTGTAATAGAAAAACTAGAGTTGAATAGGTGTTAATATAATCTCCCTCAGTGACATAGACACTCCAAGAGAAATGGAATGACTTCTAGTTGGACTCTAGCCAGCCATCCTGCCTTGATGGAGCTGGTGGAGTGGTGACAAGGGGCCTCTACATCCTGTGCAGCAGCAACTGCAGTGAGCCTCAATGCTCAGAGCAAAGGGCACACCTGCAAGGAGGGAACTGGCCATTTTTCCACACTTCCCCAGTTCATATTGCCTTATGGGCCTGGCTGGCCACGGTGTGGAAAGTATGCAGCACCTACAGATATTTAGAGAGGTGTAGGGATAGAAATTAAGCAGAAGCAAGTCATTCCCAGAGTAAGAAAGTGACAGTCAGCATGGGGACTTCCAGCACTGTGCCCAGTTCACTTTCTTCTAGCCTGCCAGCTTAGAACCTAGACAAGGCCAGCACTGACAGTCTGTCTTCTCTATAGCAAGGCTTTACTCTGGCTACTCCTTGCTCAAGCCTACACCATGACCATGTGTGGTGAATGAAGCAGACAGGAGAGGCCAGCAACAAAAACGATCCAGTTATTTTGAGGAGTATTTTGGGCAGGATCCAGGGGTGCAAAGCAGTGGGGAGAAAGCTGTGTTCCATTTTTAGTGGAATGCCTCACTTTGCTGTACTGTGTTTTGTGACTTGTTTGCTTGAGCCTTTTTTTAACCACACTTTTGGGCTTTTCAGTGTGTGCAGACAGGACAAATATAGAATATAGTGACTAACAAGTGTATACCTGCTATTTAGTTGTTATATAAAGCGCACCTGAGTACACCATTAATTCACATTTTAGGTTTTCTGGAAACTTCTTTTGGAAATTTGTTCTGGGCTGTTGCCACCTTGCAAGGATCCTTTCTCACCACCCCCCTCTCCTCCCCAGGCAAATCCTCAGCTTGTTTTTAAATTACTACATAGAAGCCCTGTTAGTCACAGCAGTGACCACAAAAAACATTTTGACTTTGAAATTCTTATTTCATGCAACTTTCTTAGGTAACCTTTCCTAACATAGGATACCATTTGTGCTTGTCATGTGGTGGCAGGGTCACCACCCTGGTAGGTGACAAAGAAATTTGTTGGAGCCTGTTTTAGGTAACAGATCTTCTTGCACATCATTCATAGTCATCACAATGAACAACACAGCCCACTACCCTGCATGGGCCCCAGAAACACACTTACATCTGAAGTGACCCTCCTGCCCTCATCAGCAGAATGGGCCATGCCCTTGTAGACCGTGCAGTAACCCTGCCCTACAGGCCAAAGCAGCTTATCCACCTCATCCCTGTCACTGAGAACCTCTGTTAAGTCATATTATCTATTAGCACCAAAAAGCTTTATTCCTTTGTATATAATCAGTTTGTTGTTCACTACATGCATTCCCTACATGCATCTAAGCAGACACTTAACAGGTCTTTTTCTCAAAACTGAATGTAGTACCTTGAAATTAACTGGCAATATATTTGTATTTTGGACTCACCTGCATGCCAAGATTAGCAGTATTTCTACTGGTTACAGTCACAGACACTGTAAATACAGCATTCAGTCTGCTTCTTTGATCTGTTTAACCTATTCTAAGCATCATAGTTTAGTCTACTGTTTAAATACAAGTTGGGTTTTCCCAACAGCTGGGACCTGAAGTCAAGTTGCTTTATGGTCATGTTTTACTGTAATAGGTTAACTTCAGTCCAGAAATGCAAGAGAAATTAATCCTTCTGCCAGAAATGAAGACATACACTGAACAAAATCAATATATCCACTCAGAGGGAACTTTAGGTCTGTGCCTGATGGGATCTTACATGCTCCTGTAAATCTGTTTGAGAGCAGACTTCAGGGAAGACAAGCACTAAATCTGAATATCAGTTTGAACAGGAAAAAAAATATTGGGGAAATTGATTTGAATTTGTGCAAGTGGTGACACACAACAGTGCCTGATCTTCTCTTACAGGAAATCCTGGAGTGCTGCTCTGCTCAATCTGCCAGTTCCCATTTAGCATCTACTTCAGAACATGCAAGAACTCTTAAATATAGCTTCACTGGGCTACTCTGCCACAGCAGAAACTTCTTTCATAAGGGCATAATATTTTGGGGAGGGCAGATGGGAAATTGCTAACATATAGGGAATTTCAAGAGGTAGAATAATTTAGAGGACAGAGGACTGGATTTATGAATTCCTGCTCTAACTCCATAGCTTGCAATGACCAGGCATCAGTATCTTGGTTTTGTGCATCCTCTGCAATATGATTTTTTAAAAAAGCAGTTCTTACCTTGAAGACTTACAGATGTAATGAAAACAAGGCAAAACCAAAATGAAAGCACAGCAGAATAACATCTACCATTATGCACTGCACCTCAGGATGCACTTATCCACATTCAGATGTGATTTAAGCAAAGATACTGGACGATTTCCAAAATTTCACAGTTACTTAGAAATGTTGTTTTGAAAGACTGAAAGGCTTGAAGGAAGATCATGTCAAGGAAACAAGGAACTTGCTTGAGATACAAATCATAAAATCCCGTAATTTGGAAAGGGCCAGTTTAACAATAGAGTGTCCTTTCTCAGTGAATCAGTGTCAAAAAGAAGACAACAAATACTGCAGCTCTGAACAATATACTTTATCTACACAATTAAAGATTCCAAGAGAATGGACTAAATGGCAGCATGCACTGACATTTCAAACATAGACATCAAGGTATATATTCCAGCACAGCTCAAATGTGAAAGCAGGGCTCAAATTCAGTTTGTCTGGTGTCCCTCGTGCAAACTGCCTGTCACCCAAGACTCTGCAAGCACTCTTAGGGTTTTTTCTGAGACAACTGTCTGTCTGTCAATGCTGTGCCCTTCCTCAGACAGCTCTGGGGTTGAACTTTTTGCTTACAGACAGCAGTTACTGGGTTTGTATTATTTGAGCCTTGCATTCAGGCACTCTCACTGGGCCCCATTGCCAACAGAGCCCCCAACACCCACCAGCCTCCCAAACTGGGGAGCTGGTGAGACCCCACAAGATGGCCTTATGACCCAGACTGATTTTAGTTACTGCAGATAGTGAGGTAATTGCTTCTTTTGGATCCAACTGACCTTCTTTGCTTTCTGTTTACAGTATGCAAGTATGCTCCATAGTCTGTTTGTTATGGTCATTTATCTGAATTTTTACAAAAAATTTTTTAAAGAAATGCAGTATCAGCGTCTCCTCCAACCTTTGACACTGCCCACATCAGAACAGAATCACAGAATGAAGTAGGCTGGAAAAGACCTTTGAGATCATCAAGTCCAACCTATGACCTAATACCTGCTCATCAACTAAACCATGGCATTGAGTTTTTGGTGGCACAACCACGTCCAGTCTTTTTTTAAACACATCCAGGTGACTCCACTGCCTCCGAGGGGAGATGGTTCCATTGCCCAATCACTCTTTCAGTGAAGAGTTTTCTTCTAATGTCTAGCCTAAACATCCCTTGGTGCAGCTTAAGACTGTGCCCTCTTGTCCTGTCAGTGGTTGCCTAGGAGAAGACCCTCACTCCCACCTGACTACAACCACCTTTCAGGTAGCTATAGAGAGTGATAAGGTCACCCCTGAGCCTCCTTTTTTCCAGGCTAAACAACGCCAGTTCCCTCAATCATTCCTCACAGGACTTGTGTTCCAAGTCCCTCGCCAGCCTTGTTGCCTCCTCCCTCTGGACATGCTCAAGCATCTCCACATCCTTCCTAAACTGAGGGGCCCAGACCTGCACACAGCACTCCAGCCTTTGTTACCCATGCTGACACTCAGCATTAGTGTACATGCATTTCAGCTGCTGATTTCACCTCTGACTCTGGCTTACCACCCTTGGGCTTGTTTCTGGAGAGTCCGGTTGCATCCCCTTCCCACTCAAACCTAGTTTAAAGCCCTCTCAATGAGTTGGGCCAATTTGTGGGCTAGAATCCTTTTGCCCTTAACAGAGATGGGGCCCATCTGGCTCCAGCAGACCAGGTGCCATAAAAGTTGCCCCATGATCAAAGAATTCAAAAGTCTGCTGATGGCACCCGACCTTAAGCCACTTGTTGATAATGCAGGTGCTCCTGTTCCTTTCATCATTTGTCCCTGCAACTGAGGGCACTGAGCAGAAAACCACCTGTGCTCCTGCCCCATCGACAAACCAACCCAGAGCCCTGAAGTCCCTTTTAATTACCCTGGTGTTCTTCTTTTCAATCGTGTCACTGCCAGCCTGGAGTATTAGCAGTGGACAGAAATCAGAGGGCTGAATCAGCCCACAGAGTCTCTCAGGAATACCCTGTCCCAGGCCTCAGGGAGGCAGCAGACCTCCCTGTGGGATGGGTCCAGTCGACATATGGGGCTCTGCGTTACCCTCAGAAAGAAGTCACCTACTACCACTACCCTTCTTTTGTTTTTAATGCTAGAAATAGTAATCTGTCTGACAGATGAAGTGTAACTGGGAGGCACTCCAGGCAGATTATTTTCTTCTGTGTCATCTGGCCCTCTGGATCCAGGGCTTCATACCTATTCTGAAGTGGCACCAGTAGGTGGTGGGGGTTGGGAGGAATTTTCATAACTTCCCTGAGGAGGGACCCATTTCCACTCTCCTTCATCCATCAGGTGTCCTCCTCCTGCCTGATGGTGGGAGGCATGGAAGTCCTCTGATTCCTGGCGGGCTTCTCTCAAGAATGGAAGGGTGAAACTCCACCATTCTATTTCCCTTTCACTTTCTCCAATGTTCCTCAGTCTTTTTACTTCCTCCTTAAGCTTGGCCACCAGACAGAGGAGATCATTCACCTGATCACACCACAGGCAGGAGTCTTTTGCAATGTCCCGTGGTGCTAGTGACAAGCTCAAACACTCCTTGCAGGAAGGGGTCTGGACAGACACGTCCTTCTTGGGGGGCTCTGTTTGGGTTGGTACACTTTTACTAGCTATAGCTTTTGATTGTGTGGAGACCATTGCTGAAAAAATCCAAAACCAACCAATCAACCAACCAACCAACACAAAATAAAAAGCCTACTAGCAGGAGGATGACTGCAACCCTGCCTGTGTGAACTGCAGTGCAAGCTGCCCTCAGAAGTGCCATGCCCTCAAAGACATGCTACAACCTCAAAGATGTGCCATGCCCTCAAAGATGTGTCACGCCCTCAGATGTGCCATGCCCTCAAAGACATGCTACAACCTCAAAGATGTGCCATATCCTGGAGGGCTCCCTAGAGCCTTCTCTGAATCAAACTGCCAAGGGCTGCAAGAAGCTCCACCCAGCACCTGAATGGCTGGTGAGAGGACCTTATTTTCTGTTTTATTACAGCTTCACCTCTGAGGTTAAACACACCAGGAAAAGGGAGTGATTGTGGTCAGTCAAATGCTCATAGAATTTGCAAGTGAGAACTCCAAGTGTACTCTCTAATGAGAATGCCTTGTCTCACCCATTCGCTTTGAACTTGTCCCGTACACTTTCCATGATCACATCAGTCTTTGCATCACTACTGCCTTGGCAAAACACCACCAAGGTTACAGAACAGTGCAAGTTAAAGACTGATAAACCCACACTGCAGAATTTCAGCCTGACTTTCATATTCAGGATCAAAATCTACTATTTCTCATGAGCCACCCTCGTCTGTGAAAATGCTGCTCTGTCTCTGCCTTGGCCTGGTGTGGAAATGCAAATCGAATGCTAGCAACCTAAAATTTCTTAAAGCCAGAATAAAATGCAATCCCTATGTAGTTTGTGCAGAACACTGGCAGGTAACTGTGTCAGGGAGCTTTTTTCTCTTTTTCCATGGCTTACATTTTGGAAGCAAAGAGCTATTTCTCCAGCCAGCCTTGAAAGCACAAGCACTGCCTGGAATTCCTCTCATAGTTGTGAAGCCAAAATGGCCTCTGCTATAGCAGGGACTAGGGGAGGAGAGGCACAGGTTGTGAAAATGTAAAAACAGTCTGAGGGAGATTCTAAGAATCAGAGCATACTTCACCATGGTGAATGTTTCAAGAACACTGGCAGAAAATATGAAGGAAGGAGATAAGAAAACACAGTTTGGCAGATAGCTCAGTCCATGCACTCCTACAAAACATGGTCTTTTTGTAGAGCAGGTAATTTTCAGCTCTTGATACCAACCTTAGCAGCTTGTCAGACAGGCTGCCAGCTATGTGAAGGCTGTTGACAAAACCACTTATTTTACAGAAACCTCCAAAATGGTGTTTCCAAATTTCCATTGGGTTAGGAAGGTCTTGCATGCAGCAACAGCTGTGTGCTGATAGCCCTCATGCTGAACACACTCAATATGCTTTTTGTACCAATGTGGTAGACAGTGTCCCTCTGCTTTGGACAATGGCACTTGTGAAGTCATGTTAAAAACATTTTCACTATAGCTTACACTCTCTGACTCTTGATCACATCTGTCTGAACCAAAACAAGCAGAATTACAATCTAGGTTTACAAAATGCTAAGAAGTATGAGAGGAAGTGTTCTCAACCACAGCTGCTTTCTAAAAGACTACAGCACATTAATTAGTTGGTGCTGCTCCTTGCAGACTCCCTCAGCCTAGACTGGGAGCACTGGGCTATGGATGAAGAGCAGCAATAGACCAGAACCATGCAGGGCCCTGCCTGGGATTTAGGCAGAAGTGAGCCATGCTACAGTCAATTTCCCTTATCAACCTCATAAATGACATGAAAAAATAAGCACATTTAATAACATTGAGCAATTACACAGCAGCTGATAAATAAAGATATTGAAAATAAAGTTTGACCAATCAATACTAATGCATGATAAAGCTGTTACTGATATATAGAAAGCAGTTAATAACAATTATAAATAATAATGTACTCAAATAAAACCAATGGTCACTTCAATCCCACCTTCTGCTCCTCCACTATGCTCACTTTAAGAGCTTATTCCTCAGTCACTGACAGAAGAGGACATTAACTTCTACCCTGTGCTCCTCTTTACCCCTCTCCATGCATGTCCTGAATAATATCAGTTTCTGGAACTGTTGCTTCATGAATTTTCAGTCCTCCCTACTTCATGTGTCCTCCTGGTTCCAAGAGCAGTCAGCTAAAAAAAAAAATCTGTTCCTGACAAGTGGGATGGTTTCTGTGGGATGTGTCCATGGTCCCTTTGAGTTATTACCAGTTCCACACAGAGCCTCACTTCTCCCTTCCCTCCAGTCCTCACAGTGGGCCATTATACTAGGTTGGGCTGATCCAAAAATGGGAGCTGAGGGAGACTCTCTGAAACAGGCTAGAAAAACCCTACTGTGGTATGGCCCATAGGAGTACAGATTTTTAAAGCATTTTTGTCTCTGCTAAATAATTTCTCAAGTTCCATGTTGAAATTCCCTAAGTGCTGGAGTCTTCCCTGTGAGGACCTCACTAAAACTGAGGTAATGAAGATGTCTTCTGAGGGTGTTCTGACATAGAGGCAGGTCTGATTACATCATTTGTTTTGGGTTGAGTCTCAGGAGCTTTATAAAAAGCAGTCCTAAAGGCAAGGAGAGAGAAAAGGGGAGAGGAGGGCAGTAACTCATTAGCAGAAGCTCTGTATATGTGCATTCTGCTATTTGCCACATGTCTACAAGGGAATTGCTTCAGAGTGCAAAGAAACCTGTGTACTGCTGGAATATTATAAGTCTTTCCTTGAGATGTCAGCCAAGAGCTTCAGTATAGTCACAGTGGCTACTGTGCTTATTTTCTTCCAAAAGATTCAGCTCTCAAAGCAAGCACCGTTGAATGGTAAAGTCTTTCAGCTTTCTATTTTATTGTCTCTTGTACCTTAAGGCAGCCATTTATGCAGAAAAATGGCACCCTTTCATTATTACTATTCAATCATGCTCAAAGCTGTATATTGCTGCAGTCTGCTGTTGTTTGGAGTTAGTATCCTTATTTTAATTTCTCAGAATAGGTATTCTGACTTATACAGGGAAGAGAAATTTGTCCTCTGATTTATTTGGCATTACAGACTTTTTGCATGCTCAGTATGCTTTGCTTTGTTGATTTTTTTATTTCTCATAAAATGAAGTGGAGACTGGCCCTTTCAGAGTTAGTGTAAGCATCACACCTTTCCCTCTGCCTGTTTATTTTTAAACCAGAGAGAAAAAAAATCAATCTCTGTAAAGCACCCTACACACTAGAGGTCATTCTCGTATATTGGCAACAAGACTAGTTTCAGGAGGTTGGTTCCCTCTCTTTTTAGGAGTCAGTGTTCATCTATTCAAGCTGATTTTAACCAATTTTCATTTTTTCAAACTAATTATAATCTACCCAGTGTTATTATAGGCTATGAGGGGAATTCTTCTAAAGTTTTGTGTTACTCAGCACGTATATTCATGGGACAAAAATCCAGGAGATTTAAACATAATTGAGAGCTGTTGGTTCATGGAGAGCTCTGTCAGGACAAACATTTTATCAGGTTTTTTGCAGAAGCAGAAAAGGCATGGAATTCAAACTTTTAAGGTCATCTTCTTATTTTGTGCATATGTCCTCTGAAAAAATGCCTATATTCTCTAGAAGAATCTCCCACCTGAAGGAGAGGTTCCTAGAAATTGATGCTTTCCAGAACAACAGAATAAATAAAGCTTGATGCTTTACAGGTGCTTTCTGTGACCATACAGAAGGTTTGGAATTGAAAGGATTTGTTGAAAAAATATGTTTTATGATTCATGCTGAAGGGAATTCTGGAGAGTGACTGTCTCAGACTTAGTTGGAACCTAGTCCCAAGAAATGGCAAGAGCTACAGTATCTGCCTATCTCAGACATCTTTCCAAGTAGATTATCACATCTACAAGCATTCACACTTTTCTAGCTCTCAAGTGTCACTGGAAATGTATTTTTTCCCCTGGCTGTTGATCAGTCAATGCAGGTACACTGGCTCTAGGAACCTCTGCCATGCACGGGCACGTAACTGTGTCACTCGTCAATACTCATCCCAACATGAACAAAGAGCCGGCAGAATGTTCACAGACATAGAGCCATTGAATATTCACTTCTGGATGTGAATCCTCGGATCTGACACCATGTGACAGTCTGCCTGACTCTCATTTCATTATCAGGCAGAATAAAAGCAACTGTGGGAATCCTTAAAATCAGAGGGTTTTGGGAAAGCTGCAAAAGGCAGGCCTCAGAGACAGCAGAACTGTGACTGGAGCTAAGCAGTAGTCATAAGATTTGTCAGCAGAAAAGTTATATAAGAAGTAGAAAGGACAAATAGAACAATGGTTTGTGCATTAACATTTGGCTAGAATAACTCCCCAAGCTGCAGAAAAGTATATCTAGTGAGATATTAGAAAGCTCTAAGCTTAATAATGGAGCTCTGTGCATCCTATCTAAGGCTTACAAGCAGGTATTGTATTATAAAAAAGCAAGCATTGTTTTAACCACAGGTACATGTGCTTATAGTGATTGGATAGAACTACTGTTCAATATGCTTTTGCTTTGTGTGATTGGTCAAAAAACTTTTAAGTGAGTTGCTGAGTACTTTGCTGCCGGGGATGTGAGCTGCTGGCATCTTCCCATTGTCATCACCTGTAATGAGAATGATGCTGGAAAATAAAACAGCTTGAGAAGTGTTCCCCAGCAGTCCTGTCTGTTTGTGATTTGTACATAGACCCCTGGCTGCCAATAAACCCTTGCTCAGGGTCTGAGGTAGGCAGTTCTCCGTGTTCATTCAGAGAAAATCAAGAAGTTTCTGCCATGTGGTCATTGGTTCATCTCCTGATCCAAGAGGAAATTACTATAAATGTGCCTCAGCCCTACCTACAGCTGCTCTATGGCTATGCTCACCATAAAGTCATAAGGGTAGCAAACTGCAGATCATTAAAATGCTCACAGGTTAAGGAATACTTCACTTGGCAAAAGACTTGAAGCTTTCATTTACTTTTGTGTCAAGTGGCATAACTGACCAAAATATTATAAATGCTTAAAAGTGATTGTTTTAAGGATGCTGTAGGTTATAAAAATCACAATTTTGACATCTTATACACATTTTAATGGTCAATAAAAGCATGAAGACAGTAGCTATTGTATTGCTCCAGTATTTCTTCAAACCCTGCTCAAATGAGGACATTTCTAAAACCTACTGCCAGTCATTGCTATCTTTATGCAAGTTTTGTCTACAGAATGACCAAAGGACACAAGCAACCCCCAAAAACCCCAGTAAGAGATAATCCCCTGCAGAGAGAAGGCAAGAGGAGAATGAAGTTTCTCATCCTGAAATCTTAAACATGAATTCTTCTACAAGAGGAACCTGAGGACTTGAGTCAGGATGATAACATAGACCTTGTTTTGAAAATTCCAATGTAAAAGAATGAGGCACACTGATCCTAACAAAGTGAAAGCAGAGAGTTTCATGTTCCCACCACATATCAATACAAATAGCTAAATGCAGTAGGTTTGCACAACCCAACAAATTAATCCCAAACATTTCACACAACATTTTTAGGGAAGAGCTGCACCTGTGACCACAGTTCAGAACACAAGAAATGCTGCCAAGAACCATGTATTGAGCAGACAAGTGCATGTAATGATAAATATTTGCCTGCATGCATACAGACACAATCACAGGCACACTGAGTGTTTGCAAGATTTGTATTTCAGGACTGTTTAGGAAGCAGAAATAAAATTAAATTTGCAGAGAGTAAAGATCAGCATTAGCCTGATAACCCAAACTGTTCAGGTCTGTCAAGATGAGCACCTCTAACTATGCAGCAAGCTGAGTGACTTTAAGTAGGTTTCAGGACCAGGAAAAAAAAAATAAAAAGATCATTTCATAAGTCAAGACATTTCCAAACACATGCAGAGATACCATCCCAAGTTCAGTTCCTTAAGCAGTGGATGAGTATTGATCATTTTAACACTCACTCTCCCCTCTTGGGATTCTCTGAGTTATATGGGTTCATGTGTCATACTCCCTTTTTACAAAGTCCATCACTTCTCAGTGTAGCACTGATGATTTTCAAACTCCTCAACAAGGCATAGGGAGGCTCATTGTAGTTACACCCCACTTATATTCCTTAGCTTTCTAACTAGAGAAAAATCCCAGGGGTGTACCTACAGACAGTCTGTGGGTATTCCAATTAAAAAAAAAAAAAAAGTACTGAGAGCAGTCTTGCCCCAAGACTTAAGTGACCACAAGAAACTCACCCCTATGGGCAGGATCACAGGGATAATTATAGTTACAATTTGAGTGAGGAAGGTTCATAAAATATCAGAAAGTTTGAAAGTATCTATGCTTTTATATGTTTTGCTCACCAGCTGGGACTAGAATGATAGACAAAAGTATTGCAACATTCAATACACGGGTTTAAGTAGCAATTTGTTTCTTTACAGAGTAAGATCAATTTCAAATACTCACAGTAATATTTCCCTTTTCTTTAAACAGCGTCAAAATGGTCTTACATTGGTAAGTACTAATTCATACATACAAAGTTATGGCTTTCTTCTGTGCTTTAAAGACAACTGGCCAAATGTATTCTGGTGAGTACTTACTGGGATCACAATCCTTACCTAGGTTTGAATCTGGTCAATTTTCTTGAAATCTGTTATTCATGCACCAGGTTTCAAATCTAGGTGACTGAGAATCAGTTACTGAATTCTAAATTTCCTTGTGGAATGACAAGAATTTCAGCAGACTAAAGCTGGCCGTACAACTGAAGATGGTCCCCAAAGCCCTCTGTTTCCTCAGCTGTTCCACATTCCAGCCCAGTTCTGCAAAGAGCATTCTCTCCCTACCCACATGAGTCTTCTTTTTCAAGTAGAATCAGAGTTCAGTAAGTCACCTGTATTCTGTTACTGGAGGCTCAGGTCCCCTGAAGATCTCAGCAATGACAAAGCAGAATAAAACACCTTTACAAAAGCAGTGTTGATTTGTAACTAATCCTTTAAGTCATCTACTAACTCAGAAGCACCTGGTGGCTGCTCAGGAAAAGAATTATCTAGTGTTTTTCTTTTAATTGATCAAATCCTCTAGCCAGGTATTTCCTCATTCAGAGTAGCATTTTACATGCCAAATACCCCCACAGAAGTAGGTGGTATAGAGAATCTCAGAAAAAATTGCTTGTTCTTAAGCTTTTGGTGCTGCTCCAAGACAACACAAAGAACCTCTGAGACTGAACTTGCTGCTAGGAACTCCTCCTTTTGGCTGTGCTCCATTTTACCTGACTCGCTTCACATAAGCAGAAGGAAAACTGCCAGCTGCATGTCTATCTGCCAGTGCCCACACACAGACCTCACATTCCCAGTACTGAAAAAGCTTGACACAGCTTTAACAAAAGCCTGGGCTTTCCACTTTGACAGCACCCATCAGATAAACCTAACCTTGCTGGACAGTAAAGAAAACAAGACTTTTTTTACAACATGAAAGCAGAAGTTTTGCCCTCCTTCCTTGTTTAAATTAGTTACTTCTCCCTTCCTAGGAATTTGGGTACCAGTGTTGATTTCAAAGTATATTATTCTCAGTGTCCAACTTCACAAATTCCTATTAAGCTCTTCCATACTGCAGTCTGATTTTGACATTCTAAATGTAAGGAGGATAAAGAGAAGGTTCACAAAACAGATTATCTTTTTCCTTCAGCTATAGAGTTTGAAACATATCTAGAAAAACATATAAAAGCAAATATATAAAAGTAACTTCAAAAAACTGAAGTGGCAACTGAATTTGTACAGAACAGTACAGAAAAGCAGAGGTGGAGCACTGATCCCCACAGAGAAAAACAGCTATTAGAGAGACTGTGCTAAGCCAGGAAAGAGCTCCTCCATACTCTTCTACTGATCCTTATGGCATTCTAAATCTTCCACTGTTTACTTTGCCCCTGAAACACTTTGCAGTGCCTCTCACTGAAATTAAATCAATAGGAATGGAAAGGAAATCAAGCCATTATAACCACAGACTGATGTCAAGATGAGGGTCAAGGTACAAGATTAAGGGTGGAGGAGAAATCTGAGTGCTCATTGTCAGAGATTTCTGTTTGTTGAGTGTTTTACATATTTTACAATATGTAAAACTGAACGTTGATGCAGTGTTAATACCTCAGGCCACAGTGGCAAAGCAAGATGACACCACATGTGATCAGGCCTTATCTATTCAGCACAGGCTTTCCAAAGACATGAGAGTTCACCTTGCTTATAATGGAAACTACTGCATGAGATACATCAAATATAAAGGCTAAACCTCTCCTGTTTGCTTCTTCCTTAGCCAAACTACAGCAATGCTATTTCTTCTTCCTGTTTTCACTACCCTTGTATATAGACCAAGAAAAAGTGCCTGGAGGAAACACCACAGAGCAGTGAGGCCTGAGGCCTCCATCCCCGGTGACACAGGCCTGCTTTGTGCTCTCTGAAATGTAGCTCCACCTTCTGTAAGATGGACAAAGTAGATCAAGTGTATCATAAGGAAAGCATTTTCAGTTAAAGAGCTGAAAGAGTGGTTCCAACACCCCACAGCTCAGGGCAGCATATGCACGCAGATTTTGGCAATCCTGCTGTGTGGCTGTGAGGTGCAGGCTGAAGTCTTCTGCCCCCCAAAAAACCCAGTAGATGTTAGGCTTCAATTCTTTGGATTCTGGCTCTTTTTCTGTAGTGTAAGTGGGCTGGAATGAAATCAGAGAACCAGAATCATCCCTTCAGAGTGGACAAGCAGCTACAACAGAGAAAACTGGCTTTGCAGACAAATTTAAGGTAATAGTGCCAGCAGAATTATTAATGTACTTTAGCATGGGAAGAGACAACTTCATGCTGTAATGCAGGCACAAGAACTGTTGGTAACAGATATCAGGCTAATTGTACTTGAAAACTCTTTTAGTCTGCTGCTGCCAAATACTCCAATTCAGTGAGGTGCTGAGAAGCTGTGCTAAGACCCTTTCACTCGCCCTTCAGAAATGCCAGCTTTAGTGAACACACTAGAGCATGCCCCAGATTTCTCATACAGCACTTGGATGCAGTAACAGCGACAGCTACAGCCCTTGGCAATTCCTCTGTCTCACAAGCTTCTCTCTGGACACATGTGTGGAAGATACACACATATTGGCTCTGTGTGCACAGAATGGTATCACTGAGCACTGAGCAAAATGGAATCCATGTGGTCATGTCACCATGGCAGGGAGCCTGGGCTCAGCCTTCACCACCACCTCAGCCCTGGGCAAACAGCAGCTCTACAGCTTCCAGCTGGCTGAAAACAGGGCAAAGTGCTCTGCCTGGCTGCAAAAATACCACAGGCATTCCCTGGGTTTTACTGACCCAATGTATTTTACTACATTACTTCACATCAAGAGAACTTGCATAGACTATGAGAAGCTGGAGCAACACGAATATTAATTGGCCATCAGAACAACAGTCTGTTGGTACCACTGGTGTCTCATAGGGCTGTTTTCTCCTTATCTTAAACGGGCCAATGTATATACCCTGGGAGGGGACACCACTGCTCAGGAAGGAACATCTGTCCTGCATTGCCCAGCAGCACCAGTGTTGTTGGGGCTGGCTGGAAAGCATAAAGCTGTCAAAGGAAATGTTACAATGGACACATGCAGTCTTGGCGCTGAGGGCGTTTTGCTCAGCTCACTGGGTAGTGGGCAGCCAGACAATCCAGAAAATCATTCCTGCTTTATTTACAGATATCTTTTATTAAATAGCCATGAGGGCACAGTCAGGCTCAGAGCTATTTTCAGTGTGGTGAGGGAACATAGTCCTGCAGATTGGTGTCAAGCAAAGCAATCTACAAGCTGGATTTGAGCAGCTGAGTTTGCACCCCCTGTGTGGGAGTGCAGGGAGTGCTCTTGGCAGCACTGGGAGCAGTGGTAGCAGGAAGGATCCTACTTCCACTGGCACCAGCAGCTCCCTACCTTAATATGCTCACTCCAACAGCTGAAGTAGAGTGTTGAGGGGGTAGAAGAGGCCCATGGCACAATTAGTGCTCTGCTGACACAGTCTCGTGGGATCCTTATAGCAGCAAACACTTCTGAAATGCCCGGGTCACAAATGTGTCATACAAAAAGGAAATTACCTTTGAAGATAATTTTGCAATACTTCTGTTAATATCTTTTGGGACTTGTAGCACAGGCCAATCTTACATGCACAAGCTGTTCTTTATTCAGTAGTGATCAGACAAAGCCTTTGTAAACACAATGTGATTTCCACTGAATTTATCTGAGTGTACTGGCACAGAAAAAGGAAAATCTGGTTCACAATCAATCATCCATTTTCAGCAGACCTAACTGAGAAATGTCTTTCAGCTGTGTGGTTTATCTACCTTGGAAATCTCAATTTCACATATGCAAAACTAAGCTGCAGTGAGCTCAGCTCTTTGAGACAGGAGTTTTGAGGCATTGAAATTCGAAAGACTATGTGATAAAAGACAGAACTTCTATAAAATCTGGGTTTGTACAAAAAAAGGGGTCTTGTTGTTTGGTTTTGTTGGGTTTTGTTTTTTTTTTTTTTCTAATTGAGCAGGAATGAGAAACAAGCAAAATGTTCTGTATCTTAAAGGCCTGTGAGTGGAGTTGCAGATTTATGTCAAGAAAAGGGTCAAGGTACATAAAGACTGTGATAGCTGCATCATTTTATAGAAAAGACAAAAGTTTTCCTTCTGAACTGGCAACATAGGTGTGAAGTTCCCATATTCTCTTGCCAGCTCTTCCAGACATTTAAGTCACCCAATCACAATACTAAAAAATGATTGGTACTTCATGACTCCCTGGCTTGGACTAGACTTCTATTTTATACATCAATTACCTATTTAATTATCAAGTCTCCAAAGCTGTGATATGTAATATATTAAAATCTTGCAAACTCATTACCTTATCAAGCCTTTTAAAATTATTAAAGTCTTTTTACAATAAAGGCTTCTCACCAATTTTCTGACATTGCTGTAATCTTAGTTCCTTGAAAAGTGTTAAATTTCAGTGTCATTGTCATGCACAGTAAGCTTGAAACTAATAAACTGTCATTTCTTGGAATATTCTAATGCATATTTTCCTGGGAAATATTCTTCAGTATGTATTCCACAGTATGGAATTTATGCTGTTCTGCATGTATTTGTTATTTGCCAAAAACAGGCAGAGGAGAGGCTTCTATAATGCCAGCATAACATTTATTAGCTTTTTAAAATTATTTCAGCAACTTTAAGATAGTATCACAAGGATGTAAGAAGAAAGAAATTGATGTGATTGTCAGTGAACTGGAGTCAAAAATTTAAGTTACAGCAACAGCAAAGCCTATTTATACTGAAAAGCACTGATTGAGTCTGTCAAACTCTGCACACTGCAAACAATGTCACCTGCTAACCCTATGTCTTGAATACTCTTAAACAGCTTTACCAAGAAAGTAAGTCTGTCTTTAAGCACCAGAACTGATCTTGTTGATTCTGTCACATGAACTATGTTTAAGAAAGATTCACCCCCACTATCCATTTACTTGGCAATTGTCTTTCATGTAAATAAGGTGAACTGCTAATAGTATCCTCCTGCCTGTTCATTTCCTTCAGAAAATATCTGAACTGGCTTTGCCTGTTCAAAGAAGCCACTGGGAATATTATAGTTTTGGAAAAGAAGCCTTCTAATCAATCTACATAGCTGAAGAGAAGTGAGAAATTATATCCTCTATTTTATAAGTACTTCAATGAGGAGCAAAAGTATGGGAACAGCAGGCTCACAGTGAAAAGCAAGCTGCCAAGGAGAGTAATTATCCATTGGGCACCAATGAGGTATCTTTTATCTGCAATGCTTTAAGGAAGAGTAGAGGTTTATTCCCTTCTGAAAACAATGGCCTCATGTAAGTAGAAATTTATCCAGGCAGGCCCAGTGTCCTGTGTTACACAGATGGGACTGGGTGATCCCTTCCTGCCTTGGAAAGAATCATGAGTGTTCAGAGACAAGGAGAAACAAAAGTTGCAAGTACCTCTTCTGGTATTTAAATCAAAATCATCTCTCATCTTACAGTCTGTAAACAGCTGCTAGCTGGTTAATGTGCAATTAAAGCAAAGGCACAATTAAAATTCTCTTGATATTATCTATTCTTTGTAGATCTTACCTCGGGCGAAAGGCTGTGACGAAGAAAAGTTTCATCAGAGTTTGAGCAAGTTATTGCTGGTCAAATTACCATAATACCTTCAATTTTTGCAAGTTAGCTTTTCACTGTGGGTTGTGCAATCCTGTTAGATAGTGCCAGACAGTTTGTACAGTAAGGAAATGTCTGAGGGTCTGATATAATCAGACCTGTCTCTAGGTCACAACACCCTCAGAAAAATGATCATACCCTTCATTACCTCCATTTCAATGAGGTCCTTTTTTAAAAAAAGTCTTAAAAATTCAGAAAAGGCTTCTTTTCCAAATTTTTTGTGAAGGCTGAAACAGGAGAATTTCTGTGTTAACTGCAAGTGAAGGTTTGACAAATGTGTCTCTGTTAATTCACACAGGTCCTGATGGAGAGAAGGCCTGGCCAAAGAAATACCCATTTTGTGGAGGAGTATTCCAATCACCTATTGATTTCCACAAAGCTATTCTCCAGTATGATTCTAATCTCTTGCCTTTAGAATTCATAGGCTATAACGTGCCCTCCACTGACCAGTTTACATTGATCAATAATGGCCATTCAGGTAAGGGAGCTCACAGACAGCAAGGAATGGTAAAAGAAAGAGCTGCAGGAACTCACTGTTTTTTGGGTTTTTTTACTTCATGGGCAATCCTTTGATTATTAGATTAAATTAGGATGCTAATCAGATGAGAAAGTCTTCACATCAGCATACCTACATCTACAGAACAGGCTAGAGAAATCTGGGAAAGTACTAAGTAAATGGATTCCCAGTAAGTAAATTTTTAAATAAAGAAATTTAAAATAAACTCTAGGCATGTCAGAATTAATGCCCAAGGTTTTCTTATTACTTTGGTTGAGATGCACCGAAACAGAAACAGACTTTGTGATTCTGCTAAAAAGAGGTTAACTGATAACATATGAGTAATGGGTCTCTTCAATTCACCAAAGCAGCTCAACTGAATTATGTGAGGGCATAGGGAAGAGGAAAAAAATTGTAGGAGCACCATTCTTTTGAGTAGGGATAGAAACCTCTTTAGTGTAAGGTAAGATAGACAGTGATACATAGTGATCAGTGAGAAGACAGAAAAATAATTAGAAATAGTGTACAAACAGGTCCTCCCCACAGTAGCACCAAAAGAGTGTCAGTACAGTGGGTAAAGGCAGAGATGGTGCTGTCTCATAAAGGTCTCCTATAATGACACAATATACAATACCAGTGAGTCAGCCCCACCATTTTTCATTCCTTCCTGAAACACTTGAAGACATAGAAATAAGAATAGTTATAAAGCCCTCCTTCTTTGTATCCTCCTTTATTGCAGAAGTATCAAGATAACCTGCATTATAAAATGGCCTCTGTTCTCACATGCTTGGTTATGAATCGACCAACATGCAAAAATCGCTTTTTTTATCATTCTTTCAGTGAAGCTGACCTGCTCAATTGAACATCGTAAGCCCATTCTTCAGTAAGGGCCAACCTCTTGGGACAGACTCCTGGTTTTTCTCTTGATCAATTTCTCCTTTAAAACCAGGTTGTTTCAGACTAGGAATGGCTGGAACATCCTTTCCTTGTGAGCCTTCATTTCCTAAAAGTCCTTCTCAGTCCTAAGTGAAAGACTGGACTGTCACAGTTGAATGCACCAGGCTGATGTGACAGGCAATAGGCAGAGAAGGAAATCTTGTCATTGTGTACTTGAAGGGTGCCAGAGTGCAGAAGGAGCCAAAAAACCAGCACGGAGAGCCTGTACCTCCCAAAACAGTCAGACAGGCAAAAGCAAATTCCTTGGAGAACCTAAGTCACTACCACTGTCAGATCTCACCTGTAAAATACGAAATTTGATTATTTCCTAAAGAAAGTCAAGACAAAAGTATAACCCCCTCAAGAAAATGGGAATTCATTTACAACATCAGTGCCCTCCTAGAAAGCAGTAGAGATGCATCCTACTCTAGAAACCACACTTTGATACAAACTAATTTACCTCTGAGTAACAAAAGTTAGCCTCTGTTGGACTGATCATTATACCATCTACTGCTAACTTCTTTTTCAGCTAGAGGAAACCAGCAGGATGATGAGTATTGTGCTGTCAAGTCATTCCTGTATGATGTTTGATGTTCTTCACCAGCCAGCTCATTCAGACAGAATCACCTAGATCAGCTAGACTGAAAACAGTAGAACTCAAAAAAAAAACCCCTCTAAGTAGGAGTCTAAAAATACAGAGGGTCACAGCTGTTACTTCACTATGGTTTTGAGCCTTGTTTCCCCTGAAAAACATGTCCAGGGTAGTCTGAAACCAAACTGTATTCAGTCTGGAAAATAATACAGATAAATTGCAAAACAATCAATCTGTTCTTGACATAAGCCATTGCTTTATGAAGTACCAAATGGTCCAAGTGAACAACTGAGAAGTTGCTGCTGGATTGAGAATTACTACACAAAAATCCTCCAACAAGCCAGGCTGCCTTCCACACCCAGGAGCCTTAGTGAGGGGAAGGGAGGGTCATGCATGTAAAGGTGTCGCTCCAGCATGCCAAGAGAGGAGATGTTCCTTCTTAAGGCCTAGGATTATCTTGCTGCTTGACACCAGTGTTCTGGATTTTGGGAGTAGCAAGGAAAGGGGGAGTTTATTTGGTTTTATCCTGTGTCCCGAAAAGAAGATTAGGAGGCAGCAGAGTTCAATATAACAGGGAATATAAATTACCACGAGAAATATTAATTTATTAAGCAATTTTCAACCATTATAAGGGGATTGAAAGAAGATACATGAGCCTAAATTTTGCTTTGACATATCAATAATTGTCTCTTCAATGTCTGAGATAGATTCACATTCTTCAAAGATTTCCACTAGCAACAATTGTCACTTTAAATTCACATATTTAGGAAAATAGAAACAGGCATGTTCTAAATGCTCTAAATCCTGTGCTACCTAGAAAGTCTTAAAGAGAAGAGAAGTGTTTATCTTCTACCACAGGACTGAGATGGATTTGAGCCAAGAATCTGCTTTTTTCATGCTCCATATATAATATACTTATACTCGGCATTTTTATTTGTCCTGTTCCTGAGAGCTGTGGTATCATTCGTTCCTATCTGGTTTTGATCTGCATACAGTGAAAATGTATCTGTCACCTGCTATGTCCATCAGAAACCTCCCATTTGAATACACTGCATCTCAACTTCACCTGCACTGGGGAAACCGGAACAAGTCCGAAGGCTCTGAACACACCGTCGGTGGGAAGCACTTTGCAGCAGAGGTAAGGCAGACCAGCTCAGATCAGGGAAAGAAGCAAAGAAGGTTGGGTAGCTTCTATTGTTTCAAAGTGGGATCTCTGTCTTGGGTGAATGACTGTAAAAGGCTGTGAGGTTCTAAGTCAAGTATTTATGATTTGGGGAAATACAAAAAAAAATGG
Organism: Molothrus ater; assembly: GCF_012460135.2. Classification (NCBI taxonomy): domain Eukaryota; kingdom Metazoa; phylum Chordata; class Aves; order Passeriformes; family Icteridae; genus Molothrus; species Molothrus ater. Next base: position 5,254,392 of record NC_050490.2, read on the forward strand.
GTTGTGCACAACAAAAAAAAGATGGATTTGAATGTACTAAGTCAGGGAGCCGGAGTTTAGATTCTAAACTCAGAACTGGCACCAGGTCACTTGAGGCAATTTTATCTGTAAAACTGTGCTGCTCTGTTTACTTTTACTCACCTTCTTCTGTACAGTGACTGTAGTAGTCTGTTATTTTACAGTTTGTTCTTCTGTAGTAGGTTTTAAATATTCCTTGTTGTAAGTTTGCAATGGCTCATTCCATGCACCCCATTTGGCTTCCCTGATGGTTCAGTCCTGAGTTGTTTACCCCAAGACTTCCCCACCAAGTGTATGTCAATCCCCCTGTCTATCAAAGACAGCACACCCTTTTTGTTCTGGAATGTTCCCTGTCTTTCATCCCTTCCTCAAAGCAAGATTGGATTGCAAGGTTTGCTCCTTCCTCTTGTTGGCATCTATTGGATATCCCTTACCCTGCACTCCTTCCCTAATGCCTTCCCATTGGTAAAAAGTTGCGTACTCCCCTTGTTCCCTCCCCTCCTTAAAAGCAGGTTTTTTTGCCCTCAGTTATGGTCACTTGTCCCTGACTTCTCGGGGGAAATAAATCTTCCTTGGAACTCAAAATAAGTGATCCCTCTCGATTCCTTCACCTCGGTCCCTTGTATTGGGTTGCTGCTGTGTCACCTGTGCCACAGCCGTGTGCTGCAGGGAGCCGCGAGCCCCTGGACGCGCTGCCACCCGGAGTTTCTCCATAGGGATACAGGGGCAGCCACCCGGAGTGTCTCTGTAGGGATACAGGGGCAGCCACCCGGAATGTCTCTGTAGGGATACAGGGGCAGCCACCCGGAATGTCTCTGTAGGGATACAGGGGCAGCCTCTCTTGTGACTGCTCATTGTCTCAGGGGGTGAGCTGGCCGGAGAACACATTCCCTGTGTTACAAATAAGAAGCTTGACTAGGCCAATATTCAAGCAGCAATCAACTTATTAATAATATGGTAAAGTATGAGCTATACAGCGCTGGGTACAGTGGGGAAGTTTTCCCTCCAATTGCACACCGATAGTTGAGGCTTACAGGTGTTTATAGGGGTACTCATAAGCTTTCTCAGCAGTTTCTATTCCAATTTTTACTCATCAGCAGTTTCTATTTCCAATTTTTATGTCACAATTCTATACACTATTGTGATTTAGTTTTTCTCAGGATGTATCCCAAAAAGGATTATCCCCAGATGGTGGTGGTCTGGTTTCCAAAAGAAGAAAGACAAATCCCATCTGGTGAAGTCCAGCTCCCCAGATGTGGGTCCACCTTTTGATTGCAAGGACTATAAATCTCATAACAGTGATGTCCAGCTTCCCTTGGTCGAAACTATAAATCCTTGAGTTGATTTTCATCTTCCTTTCTCAAGCTGCTTTTCTCTGTTTTGTTAAAGTGTGAGATAAGCATGTTTGCTTTATATATATTCCAAAGCTATAGTTTCAAGGATACAAGCAATATTCTAAAATTATACTTCAAAAGGTTATTATTGCAAAACTCTTTAAGGCTTAACTACAGGCAAAGAGCAACATCCTTAACGCTTTAATTCCAATGCTCCTAAATCAACTATGGTTAATTGCAAACAAAAGATAGATTCAAAGGCCTTCTTCCATGCTTTACTTTCCTCAGGTATTATTAGAATTCGTCTTTACAACTGTCCCATGGTCGGTCTCCACAAATATGGCAATCACAAATACACACATGGCCTGTATGTACCTGACAAAAACAGCTTTGTATTTAACACCTGTGACTGCAGCCTGCAGTTACAAGTGACAAACTATTTATCTTTTCTAATTTCTAAACTATGGATTCGGGAATAGATTTTGATAAGCAGCACCAATCAGATATTTACTTCAAAATTATTAAGAAAAAGAAATTAGCTAGAATAATTTGCTTGCATAACAGTGGAGGAATCCACTTCTTCTCTAGTTATATTTAACACTGGGGTTTGCATTCCAAATATTGGAGTGCTAAGGTGTTATTTTTCCAGAAAAATTTACTAGCACTCCAGTCAAGATGCCTTGAAGCTGAAGTCATGAACCCTCTTGTGTGGGCTGTGTGTAACCCAGCTACAGCAGGGCTGTGAGTCCCAGGACTTTCTGCCTTTCTCTAGAAGGATCTTACCACTGCAGCCAGAAGTCACTGAAGAACCCTCCTGCACTGTCTCATCCTGAGGTGGCTGCATGGTCCTTTCTAACTGTGAAACACAAATGTGAGCATAACCCAGATGTTATAGTAACAAAGTATCTCCTCCTTTTTTAGCTGCATATTGTACATTACAACTCTGAGAAATACCCAGATATAACAGCAGCAATGGACAAAGCAGATGGACTGGCTGTTTTGGCTGTTCTCCTTGAGGTAGGATGCAGGATCTTTATTTTCTGTTTGTTTAGAATATGCTTTCAATCATTCAGTTATGAGAGACCTTTAATGTACAAAATCACCTACATTCTTTACATTATTATTATCATATACAGTGGCTGAATAAAGGATCTTCCTTTCCTCTTTCACAAAAAAATTAAAAGAGTCAGATTCTAGCAGCACATACCAAACCAGGAGCAAATGCCACAAAAAGAGGAATTCTGAGTATTTCCTCATGTTTTTTAGTAAATTAACTTCAGGTATATTAAATCCATTTTTGCATTCATTTACAAACTAATGATTGGTAGCATTTATCAAATAAGAGGCAACAGTGAATTTCAAGCTCATTCACTCAGAGCTGACTACTGTAGCATGAAGCAGTTTGAGCACAGCAGAGAGGCACAGGCAGGCACAACCCTGCCTTTGACCACTGTATGTAATTGGGATTTAACCACAGTCTTCTCCCTGCTAACTTCCCAGATTCTTTGAATCACAGATTACAGAAAATGAGTACGTTCAGTGTCATTTTAAGATGTCAGGACAGCTTTCCAATTTTTCTCTCTTAAGTCCCACATATGAAGATAATAATGGTCTTAAAAATAAAAAAAAATTAGTAGCTTGTATGTGTATCATTCTTATTGAGGATTTAAACTCCTCAGTAAGATAACTGTAAAGATAATTTTTAAATGTGAGGATTTTCTGCAGTATAACAAAGCAAAACCACAGGTTTCCACATTTCCATCAAAAAGTAAAATGTTCCAGTTAGCAAACAAAACTCTCATTGATATTACCCAAGCTCACTTCCTAGCACCTCTAAGATTCTGAGAGTAATTTTGTGTTAAATTTCGGTTAATTTGGAAGTTGTAGCTGTGAAAAGTGTCAGAGTCTTGTACATTACACTAGGGAATAATACTGGGATTCTGGTTATTTCTAAGCAATGGTATTTGAAATTCAAGTTAATGAACCATGGAGATTAGGTCTTGGAAATCCTTTCAGACAGCTGGTGGGTACTACAGTTAATGTAAGGACACCAGTTTACTATGTCTGGTTGTCAGAGGAGTTGCTCAGCACCAGCTCTGAAGAATTCATAAAAAAGGCATTGATTATTAGACTGAAAAGCTACTGGTAGCAGTTGAAAAACAGTCTTGTGTGATGGAAGAGTTATAGCCTTGGTCAGATAGTTGAGTTGTAGGCCTGTGGCCCTGTGGTACCCAACAGTGTCATTCTTTACCTCCCCAGACTGTGAGAAGCAGCACTATAAAAATGTTTGTGGGTGGAAAAATGTGGCTTTGACTGGAAACCAGGAGATGATCTGAGAAGCGTGGCAGCTGAGAACTTCTGCCTGCAATGCTTTCAGAGGAAAGGTCTTCTCTTCATTTGCACAGCACTCTGAGCAGGCAAGGGCAATAGGGTCAGTGCACACAAAAGGTCTGCACTGCAGTTGTAAAGGCAGCAATACAACACAGAAGCTCTTATAGCTCTGGAGCAGGAATATTATCATGGCTCTGAGGACAGAGGGAATGTTTTGAGTTATAAAATATTTATGCCATTCTAGTACATTAATATCTGGACAGTGGAAGCCCTTGCCTTAGGACAGGCCAGAAGCACAGACTCATTTTCAGACTAGTGATTTGCAGCTGTTGATAATGTGGTCATTGCAGATTGGACCCTTCAGCCCATCCTATGAAAAGATCTTCAGGCACTTCCGGAACGTGAAATACAAGGGTGAGTGGCTAAATCAGATTGAGAATGGCTGAGAGTATCAGGTGTCACCCTGGGAGGGATTGAACTGGCTGAGGAAACAGTCCAGAGGTCCCACACAAATCTGTCACAGACTGTGAAAGGCTTCCAAATGCAGTGCATTCCTGGGAAGAGCGTATGGCCAACATGTCCCATGTGATTCTGACTGGGCCTTATTTGTTCCACAAGGTGTTTTTTAGTTAATATGGGCACAGTTTATCTTGGAGGACTCTGATTTGGTGTCTCAGACAAGGTTTGTACATAGGAAACTTAAAAAACTGTAGTCCTTATTAAACTGGGATCTCCTCTGCTAAAAGATATTTTTCTTTTCCTAGTGATATGACACTGAAAATATCCAACTTACCGAAAAGCAGATTCACTTCACCTGTGTAGTCATGATGCAATATTTAACACAAACCCCCTTTTTTAGATCAGAAGGTCCTGGTCCCTGGTTTCAATATTCAAGAACTACTTCCTGACAGACTGGATGAGTATTATCGCTACGAAGGATCCCTGACAACTCCTCCCTGCTACCCAAGCGTTCTCTGGACAGTTTTCCGACACCCTGTTAAAATTTCTCAAGAGCAGGCAAGTTCCAAGTTCCAGCAGAGCACATTTCCCTGACTGGTATCTGCTAAAGAACAGTAAATACAAAGTCTCATTTCCTGGATTTCTCATATGTTCCTGTAAAACTGAGCAGTGACCATTGCTAAAATCCTTTAAGTGGGAAGAACAGCACAGAACTGACATAAATCAATATCCCATGCTGTTTATTTGTTAGCACGTTCTCAGTTGGCCAGAACAAAGGACAGGCAGCTGCACAGCAATTGGTACAGTATCAGCTTGAAAAAATTCCAGTCAAGTGAGATGAATTTTGATTTTCATTATGTACTTACTCCCTGGCTCCAAGTCTTTCAATGAGTTACCTGCAGATTATTGTTTGGGCTCCATATCTGAACATTAATCACCAAGTGTTTTGGTGTTACTTTGATCCGGATGGACTTGAGTGGGTTGGAAAGTTTCTATAAAACTTGTGTTGTGTTACTTATCCATCTTGAGTTCCCTAACTTTTCTCCCAACTTACATTTTTTGTGCTTATCTAATTACCTTCTTTTGCTCTTAGGTGGCCCCTTACCTAGACTATAAACTCACAACCGCTATCTTCTGATTCACCTAATTATAGACACAGGGGAAAATATTATTAGCAAAATCTCAGATCAAATTACTGCAACCTCCTTGTTTTGAAAATACATTCTCAGCTTCTGTCAGACCATGTCTCTACCAAAATAAAAAACTCTTTCAAAAAGTAGTCTTTAATACTACTTAGGAGTTAGACTGTGCCAGGGAGAGTATGCTGGAGAAGTCTACCATGTTTCCTCCCATCGAGTTTTCCTGGCTGACAGTCTGATAGTAAGCAGTAGTTTCATCAGGATGTAAACAAAATACAGGTATGGACTTGGAGATGTCACACTGTTTAAACAGTATTCTGTATTTGGGTTCACGGGCCACATGAAACTTAATTATTAATGTATCCCCTTCCCTTTGACTACCCTTTTTCTTTTTTCCTGAACACTCCCAGTGACCACACACAGGCACTGCTTTCTCTGTATTCTGTGAGCTGAACAGGTGCATCCCTTTATAGTTACTGGCACTGGAAACAGCCATGTACTGCACAGAGCGTGATGACCCAGAACCCCTGGAAATGGTTGATAACTTCAGAAATGTTCAGGAATTCCATGAAAGACTGGTTTTTATCTCCTTCCGTGAAGGTGAGTTGTATGAATGCTTCTGTGCAAAGAAACAGTGTGCACAGCGATCTGATCTGTGTAAATGTGAAGTACTGAAATGGCAGTCCTGTTCAACTGTACCACTACAAAAACACAGCTATCTCCCTGCAGTTCACTTGGTTGCCTTTTCTTCTCATATTGCATTGTGCATGGGCAACTCTACAAGAATAAGGTATTCCCAGGGTAGGCAAGAATTTTTTACAGCAGTGGGTATCAGGGAAGCCCTGCAACCCTTCTGATCAAAGGCAGGGAGATAAAATAAGGAAGACATGATTGGCCTTGTCATGCTTTGCAGAAGTATTTGCTGTCACTCTAAATACTAAACAGCTCCAGCCAGTGTAAGTGCTTAAGATGGCCTTGTTTCACCAGTGACATTTGCTGGTTCTCAGCAAGGTCAGGCTTGATCTCATGCAGACCATGCATTTAAATGGAGTCCTAACTTCAGGGACACTGTTTTGGTGAAACTACACAGAATTAAAAAAGGTCCTTGAGGAATTCAAAGTTGGTAAATAAATATAATTCATAACACTGGATTCAGTGCTACAAATTAAAAACAAAACCCCACCATTTTACAAGGAAGAACTGATTCAAAAGCTTAACTCTGCAGTGTTATACAACGACAACATGTGAGTTTGGCTGGGGGACTTTGCACAAAAGTCTGCATCAGTGGTGAGAAGCTGAGCTATACCCCACAGAAAGGCCTTTGAGTACATTGTGCAAAATGTATTGTTCCAACTGCTTTGTTGTCTTGCAAACATATACTCTTAAGGATCTGTGAAGCTGGCATGTACACTCAAGGTAGATTATTTTAGGCAAGCCACTGCACTATTTGAAATTATAAGATTTATAAAAGAAAAAGCAGACCTCACCAAAAAGATTAGCCAAGCAGTAAACTTTCAAATTAATAAAATGTGTTAGCACATCATTTCAAATTCACCTCCCATTTTCTTCACTGTTTAGATGAAAAAACAGAAAACATAAGTTGTCTATTTTGGACACAACAGAAACAGTTCCCTGCAGGCACACTGCAGTAGTTGTTCTTGCCATTCCCCTCTGCAGAGAGACTCTTTCATAAAGTATCTATTCTAATAGAAAGTTTAAAAGAAGAAAAGTGAAAATTAGAGATCAGCCAAAACAAATCCTGGGCAGAACATTTCTCTAAAATCAGAGATGACTTAGATTTGTCACCAAAAGATGGCTGATCTCTTAAAATGAGAATTACATGAGAAGTGCTCTTGTTGCTAGATTCTAAACATAATACCTAAGAAGATTTTACAATTTAACAAGTTTACCAAATTGTCAACAGTTCCTAACATCTCTGTGATTAATACAGAAAGTGATACTAGTTGCACAAACAATATTTTGAGTGAACGAAAAGATGACTGAATAGTGAAAGAGAGGAAAAACTAGATTATGTCAGCCTTTTTTCTCCTTTTATGGGTTGGCCAACCAGAAAAACGCCCCCCATGGCATTCTTATATGACAACAAAGAGGTTTAAACTTTCTTCTCCAACCTCCAATCTCAAACACTGGCTGCTGACTAGAGAGCTGGTTGGGTTCAGAATGGTTATTTTAATCATCATCTTCAAATCACTGCTCAAGCCAGATTATGTGCAATGATTTCAGCCAGCAGGATTTGCAATGCAGCTTCCACGTTTCTGAGACTAAGGCTTCCTCTGCAGGTCTTAAATCCCTGCACAATCTACAATTGTAATGCCACTGCAGAAACGCTTTCTGAAGCACCAGGAGTTCCAGGGTGAGCACCACCCTTGTGTTTACAACAGGTTCACCATGGAATGCAGTGATCCAGCTTCTACATTTTCTACCCTCAATCTCTATCACAATTCACTACCTGGTAGGCTTGGCAAGGGTATGTTGTCAATTCCTAACAGCACCTATAAGCCATTGATCTGCTGAGTCTGAATGGTCAGTCAGAAATGAGAAATGAGAAATGCAGTGTTCCACCTGTTTCTTAAACTGCCCTTTCAGCACCTGACTATATTCTCTCTATAAATCATACTCAGTACTTAATAGTAGAAGGTAGAGAGTTACAGGCCAGTAACTGGGAATCTGACACTATGCTTTTCATCTAGGGAATCTCCAAACATTTCATAGAAATAGTGTAAGCATTATTATTTCCATTTATGGGGGGAAATTTGATCTAGATGTGACTCTCCAAATTGTTGCTGTGAACCAGAGCTAAACCAAAAAAATAACATTTGCTTCTCCTCTGCTAAGGCACAATATTGGCTCCCATGCAGAGATGACACCAGCCATAGAAGCATTTTCAGTGTATCTTTAAATCTGGCTTGACTTAGCAGAGTTAAACTGTAGGGGTTATTGCCCATCTGGCTGTTCACACCCCAGAATTGGTCTCTATGGCTATGAAGGACATTGCTCAGTGCTACTTTAAAAGAAACCACATTCAGTCTAAGTACATTAAGTTACAAAAGCTCATTGACTCTATCAGTGAACCATAGAAAAAATGTTCAACCCATTTCAAAAAGAGTATTCATTACCCTTGTAATCTCACATTCCACTTACTGCAGTCACAAAAGCTTCCTCACAGGTGCAGCCCCTCACCTAAAGGGCAAAAAAAGGAAAGAAAGGGGAAAAAAAAAAGAAAAATAAGGAAAAATGTCTCCTGTCAAAGCTCAGTGAAGTACACCTGGCTGCTGCAAGTGCCCAGCCTGATCCAGTCAGCTGCACCTCAAATAGGAACAGAGCACACCTATTAAGAAGGGGAGGAAAGGCCATGCAGAGAGTCAAGGATTGAGCCAGGCAACCACTGAAATTTGTAAAAAAAATCCTGTTGTGCACACCTAAGCCCCTACCAAACAGGTTTTCAGAGAAACTTTTCTGCCTTATCACTGACAAGCCTGAACTGCCACCTTCCCCTGAGCACAGACACCACAAGATGGGGCCACTGGCCTGTGTTTTGTAGCAAAATTGAAAATACTGAGGTGTTCAGTCATCCACATTTTTGATGCCAGTAATGACCATCTAAATTCACACTTACTATTTATAAGAATCACACTTCAAAAAGCCTCTAATCGTTAAGGATTACGCAGCAAAACTCATGTGTGTTTGTAATATATTTTGGTTTAGCAGCTATTTATTCCAGTAAAATCCCCTTCATATAAATGCAGCTGGAATTTGCTATGATGTTCAAACCATCTGAGTTAAACAGGAACTCGTGTCTAGTTTTGATTAGTGTACCAGGCTGAAATACTATCTTACTAAATTTTCTAAGAAGATCCTCTCATCACACAGAAGTTCTCTCTGCCCTTTCCCTTCAAACTACAAGCTCTTTTTTTACAGTTATCCCTTTGGTGTTATATTTTTGTGTCCATTTGACGCCTTTACTATGACAAAACTCACCTTTTACAAAACAGCTCCTCTTCAAGTCCATGGATTGCCAGCTTCTTCCATTTAGCTGGACTTCAAATTAATGGGTCAAATGCAGTTAAACTCTACATTTTACATTTGTGTTTCATCAACAGCTGATTTAATAGGAGAAAATATTTAGGTGGAATGCGTGAAACCTGTCAAAAGTGCTCTGATGTTGCTTAGTGAGAACCAATCATTTGAAAAACATATTTTAAAAAATGTGTAAATAAATTAAGAAAATGCAGTTAAGAAAAGGGAGCTCACCTCCAGGATCTTTGTGGAAGCCAAAATAAATAAAAAATACCTTAATTGCCAAAAGCGTACATAAAGCCCACTAAGAAATATAGCATTATGATAATCCTTAAATCTTTATGCAAGCAGGGGATCACTCAGGTTTTCATACCAATATCCTGAATTCATTTTTACCTTCTTTGATGCCTTTAAGCAATGTTCTCAACAGCAAAGAATATCATTCTTCAGCTGTCCACAGTCAGTGTTGTTCTGTGGTGTGAGAGAACAAAAGGGATTGAATTTAACATCCTTGATTGCCTGGGTTTAATTCTTTGGGTTTGTTTATGAGCTCTAATTTATTATAGCATAAAAATCATACTCCTGCTATGACCTGCTGTACCAGGGCCTCCACATGGGCATTGTGACTTCAACATGTGTATCATATCACAGCACTGTGAACTGTGGAGCCAGCTGTGGCACTGGGACGTTCCAGAGAACATCTGTGCAAAGTTGCCCATTCACAGTCACAACGTGGTGTGACAAGGCTGTGGAAAGGTTGCTGATGCAGAATGCAGACATTAGGACAGATCAGAGACTCACCTTCTCCACTCAAGGCAATGGTATTAACCCTTGTGCATGTTTTCCCTCTTTTCTTAGGTTTTGTGGTATCTGTTGTGATAGCCTGCATTCTGGGAGTTCTCATCATTCTTGCAGTAGCATTCTGGCTACTGAAGAAGAAAAGGTAAGATGTCTGGCTATCATATCACAAAAATATTCAAGCCATATTTTCCCTCTGACATAGAGAAGTGCTTGCGTGTCCAAAACTTTGGACCTTTCTTATAGTGATAAAGTTTGATCTTTCAGAAGACATGATCTCTTCCTACAAACTATGATTTGTTTTTATTACTGTAGACATTATTTCCTTGTGTGATATGAGGTTGGGTCAATAAAAGACTTATCCAGTTTTCCTATATCCCAAATGCCATTTGTTCTTTTCTTGTTATTTTTGCTAGCACTGCTGCTCCTAACTGCTTTTTGGATCCTTCCATTTTTTCTTGGAACAATATGTCAAACAAGGAGAAACGAATTTTAGGGAAACCTCTCCCAAAGATCACAACCTTTTAGATGAAGAAATATGTACTGCCAAAAGATCAGTAAGCCACTGTTTGCCGACAAAGCCAAATGCTGGGAAAAAAAATCTAAGATTACAAATTTTGCTACAGCCTGCTTTCCTTTGCATTCAGCATTGACCTTGCATACAAAATGTGGTCTCCTGAAATATTTGAAACAATAAGCTGCATGAAATTTGCACTAGTACAGAGAAAAATAATCTCATACATGCAATGGACAACTTTAAGTAACTAATTGTGTTTTCCTTCATTGGCATTACAGTTATTTAATAAATTTGTTTTATTTTAGTTGCAAAAAGGGAGGTGGAGACAACAGAGGAGTCATCTACAAACCAGGCATGTACAAGGAGAAAGAAGACATCTCCAATATTTGATGCCCTGCTCTGTCACAAAAGCCCCTTTTCATTCATAGCACTGATTTATTTTGAATTAGTGAAACACATCACTTCTTCTTGGCTAATGAATACCCTCAAGGGAGTTCTAAAAACACATACCAGCCAAAAGTTTTCTGTAGGCCTTGTTGTCTTGTTTTCCAGAGAGATATGATCAGTGAATTCCCCTGAGCTGAATTCCTCGCCACATTCTTTTCATGTCTGCTGCTTACTGAGTCTGGGTGTTTATTTGATTTTACAGTTAATCCTAAACTCCAGTTTTATGGTTTGTTTAGCACAGGTTTTCCCATAGGTATTCAAATCCGCTGACACTCATCAAGCTACAAGAACTCTTCCCTGCTAAAACAGGGCATTGGTTTTAGCAGCATGAATAGAAACAAGATAAAGGGCAAACTGTATTTGACACCAATATTTGAACTGGGTTGTTCAGCAGAAACAGTTTTCAAAAGTGCAGGATATGATGTCAGTGTATTCACCAATGGAATTGTAATATTAGAGGAAAAGACAAGTGTGAATGCAATGAAAGCCACATGGATTATTGATGGGGTTTAAGCCCAGGTACTCGGTGCTGAAAAAACACTACTAGGGGAACAGCTCACTTTCCAGCTATTACACAGCCCCACAAATCTGTTAAGGAAGCCAGCCCCTCCCTGTCACAGGAATTAGAGAAGAAGATTGTCTTATTATTCTGCTCTTATTTATACTGTATGAATGATGTGAAGATAATGTAGCTGCTGCTGCTTTTAAGTAGACTTGTCATTTAACCACAAAATCCTGATAGATTTTACTGTATATATTACAGCTGCAATTACACAGTATACTTTTTTCCAGTTTACTTCTCTTAAGTAATCTAATTCTTAGAAAGAAATCTAAATTATCTTTTCAAACCTCATAAGCTAGATACTCGGAGTTTGATTATGCATTTTTGGAAGTGAGAAGCATAAACTGCAGACAATGTGGAAAGTCATTGACTTCAGGAAGAATTGGGTGTATCCAGCCTACCCTGATGCATACAGAATTCCTCTCAAGTCTGACATCTACTGTACAGATCTGAAATGCTTGTGCTTCAGTACGCACACAGAAAGTAACAGACACATGATTATACCTAAGGTAACTTCTGGTCTGAGCGCTGCTAAACACTACTGGGGAAATTTCAGTCTGAACTTTATACTTAGATACCCTTTGTATTCCATTGCAGTACCACCACATCTGTGACTTTAAAGAAATAAACTCTTATCATGCATATTTTCTCCTTTCAGGATGGCAGATGCAGACTGTTTCAGCATAGAGTGTTTTAGATTCTTCCTCTTCCACCCCAAGTAAAGTGTGTGATGTCATAAGCAGGCTTTTCAGTGCAAGGAGAAATAACTTATTAATACTAACTGTACATGAAATTTAGGAGCACAATTTTACAACTGAGTACACTGCATATGCCAGCATTTTTATCCCACATAAGCAAGCACATAGAGATAATCTGGTCGAAATGTTTGAAATTACTTAAAAAGCAGCATTTGTGTGCTACGGGAACATAACTTACTCTTTGAATAAAAGTGTTTAAAGACAAGATTGCATAATAAATTTTTTGCTATGTCTTTGTCTATTCTTCTATTGTTTCTTCTAGAACAGTAATATTTTATTGTGTATTTTGACCTTTACCTCAGCTGATTAGAAACATCCATCAATCACTCTCTTTTGTGTGTAGCATCCTTGATACCTGTAAAAAGAAGCATAAAAACCTCAGCCAAGCACTACATGCTTACTGTAAGGAAAATCTCAGAGCACCAGCAAACTTATTAGACATATTACACATTGGGCAGAAAATGTCTCCTTCAGAACAGTTCCCTAAGCAAAAGAGCAAACTGAAGAGGAATTCACATAAATCATATTCCTGCTACTCCTGCTTATAACACTCTAATTGCATAGAGGTGTGAGAAATGACCTCTCACTGTAAAATTTCAAAGGTCTGTAAAATCTTGACAAAATACAACAAAAGACTGAATAGGAAAGGAAAGATAACAGCACACTGGAAGCACATGACCAGCCACCATGTGCTCCCCTACCAAATGGCTGCTCTGCCTTTTATGCCCTGGTGGGTTGCATCAGGCAGCCCTGACCCCTCCCAAGGTCTGTCAGTCTGTCAGTTAACTCTTCTTCTCCGTCTGTCAGTGGAAACTGCTTTCTTGCAACTTGATAGGCAGCCAGGTGTTGCCATGCTGCACCCCTGCAGCACCAAGCTTTTCCCATTCTCAACTGCCCCATGCAAGAGGCCCATGTGCAGCCTTCCCTCCACGTGTCTGACAGCCCAGGCTGTCTGCTGGCAGCAGTACAAAGGGGGAGGAAAGGGGACGATGGGGACAACAGAGGACACCTAAACAACAGGCCACAATAACATAACTATATATCAATAAAGCTTCTCTTAACGTACACACAATATTCATCCCTAAATTGTGAGAGCCAATCATCTCATTACTCATCTATAACAGAGGCTGCCTGTAAAATCCATGCTGCCTTTGAAAATGCAAGCATCTGGGAAATATTGTTTTTCTTTAATATTGTACTGTCAGTTTGCACTGCCAGTAGGCCTTAAGCTGAAAGAATCTAATATGTTTTCTGGTCTCTGCAGCCACTGTCATTTAATAAACCTATTGAAGGATTGCATTTTTTTAAAATAGTTTCCAGCAGATTCCTTTGTCACTCTTACACACATAATGTGTCCAGGAAAAAAAATCAAGCATGATCACAAAGACAGATGCAGCTAACATGCTACCATAATAAATTAAACCAAGTTAAAAAGTATCAATTCTCTTCTTTCTTAAATGGAATGACCCATTTCTGAGATTCCAATAGCAGAAATGAAGCCTAAATAACTCGAGACAGTGAAATGGAAGAATGGGATGTAAAACTCTCCTTCCACTTCCTGTGTGTGACAACACCCTCACAGCATGACTGTGTAATCTCAGAATATTCACTTCCTGTCAGCAAATACCAATATCCTCACAGAGATGCTTGACTGACTGTTCCACTTACTCGTTCAGGCAAGAATTCCTTCTCTCAGGAAGAGGTTATTAAAACTGCAGCTACCAGGTTTTCCTCTTCAGTTCAGAAAGGAGAATTTAGTCCAGGACAGCCTATTGTAGTTTATGTAAGTTAACAAAGTTTGAATTCACCTTGGTATCACCACAGGCCCCCAGCCAGGCAATAATTAGCATTAACTACATGATTCTCAGAAGGCTGATCAATTGTTATGTTATGTTATATTAATCATTGTTAAGAAATCCATTGCTTTTATAGACAGTAACAATACACCTGGACCTTATTGGTCCTCCAATCCAAACACCATCACCATTGACTAATTAAGAAACCACACTTTGGTAAACAAATCTCCGTAAGACATTCCACATGTTCACAACAACAGGGGCAGCAAGTGAATATAAGAATTATTTATCATTCTTTTCTCTGATCTTCTGACAGCCTTCCCCAGGAAAGCCTGGGAAAGTTGTGTTTTCTCTCTGTGGCCAGAGAGGTTTTCTCTTTATGGTAGAGAGCTGCTACTACAAACCTGGTAGAACTTTGTCAGAACTGGCTGACGAATCAAAAGACTATTCTGCTAAGAGTCTGCAATGGAATTATGATAAATAACTTATTTTCATGCCTTCTCCACTATGAGGAGTGTAAGGGCACAACACATCTTGGATAACTAAAGGTATTTTAAAATTTGCCAAGGAAATCCTGTGTCACAAAAAGTTCCTCACATATCATCTCTAATGAAAACAAAGCCCAAATGATTACTTTTAATATATACACCTAAAAGTTAATGCCCAACCAAAGCAAATTTTAATAAAGCATATTACATATAGAAGCTTTAGGGGAAAAAAGCCTTCTGGACTTTGCAATAGCTACTCTGTTTAATGTGTTAAAGTAATGAAAATGTTATTTTCATTAATTCTGTAGCAAGATGAATACACTAATTCTTATCTGAGGGTAAGACCTAGTCCTCATTTTAAAATCTGTTACCCTTAATCAAACACATAAATGTATTGTTGAATCATTTGCCTATTATTGGAGAAAGCTACAACTGAACCTTTAAGATGCCCAGGTGTGTGATACCCATGAGAAGGTTTGAACTGTCCATTTAAAACTGCAGCCTGACAAAAGCCAAGTTAAAAAGTCAAAAAATACAGCTATTAATTAAAATAAAGATAGCTGAACCAAGTACTAGGAATGTGAGTACCATCCTGGAGAGGTGAAATGAAAAGGCATAATTTTAAACAAGTCAGAGGGTGGCTCAAAGGACTTGCAGGCTCCTAGCTGCTGGCAGCTTTAGTCTGGAGAAATCCAGCAAAGTTTGCCAACTTCTAGCTTGGCACCCCCCTGTCAGCAAGGGCAAGTGGCTGCCAAGGAAGGCCATTTTCTATTGGAAAAATAAGTCCTTTCCCCCAGGGTCTGGGGATCAGATGAAAGGTGGCCTTTGGGCCTCTAAGGACTTGCATGGTCCTAGTTGCTGGCAGCTTTAGTTTTGGAGAAATCCAGCAAATTTTGTCAATTTCTAACCTGGCGCTGCCCTGCCGGCTGGTTTGACAGTGCCGAGTGGCTCCGGCAATGTGCCACCAGGAACCTGGCCTGGTGAGTTTTGTTTGCCAGAGAAAAGGGCTGGTGTTGGTGTTCTGGGGCCTGTGGCCTGGAGTGACCGGCTGGCTCCTGAAATCCTGCATTGCACAGGATGCCTGCCAGACCCAAGCTGGCACCACTTGCATCTCGGGCTGGTTTGACAGTGCCAAGTGGCTCCTGCAATCTGCCATCAGGAACCTGGCCTGGTGCGTTCTTTTTCCTAGGGAAAAAGCCTGGATTTGGTGTTCAGGGCCTGTGGTGCTCAGTGCCTGGCCGTCTGCTGGGGTTCTGAAATCCAGGTCGCCCCTGCCCACCGGTGACTCCCTGCAGCAGCATGTGGGAGCCTGAACACGGCTTTGGGTGACACACAGACATTGCAGGCTGAGGGGCAAAGACAAGGGGGGCTTGACAGGTGCAGAGCTGACAATGAGGGTTAGGGGTGTAAAGGATAGAGGGTACCAGGTATGGTTAGGGTACAGGTGTGACCCTAATGGTGGGACAGCCCCAGAACCCTCCCAGCAGGTGCAGGCTATTACCCCAGTTAATAGGTAGAGATGATTGGAGGCCACAGAGTTACAGGTAGGGATTGAGCAGTTTTTTAGGGTTTTTTATGGGTTTTTTTCAGGGATCTTTAAGGATATTTTGGGGGGGGGGGGGGGGGGGGGTTGCAGGAGTTTTTTTTAGGAATTCTCTGGGAATGTTTAGGATGCCTTTAGGGCTTTTTCAGGGCTTTTAAAAGAATTTTTTAGGGTGTTTTAAGGGCTGTCTTCCTACTAACTGGAATCGTAAGGGGTGTTTTTGGGTATTCTTGGGGCTTTTTTAGGACTACTTGAAAGTTTTTAGGGATTTTTGAGGAGTATTGATGGTATAGGGAGGACTTGTTCAGGACTAGAGTATTTCCAGGGTTTTGAGGGAATTTTTTAGGCTTTATCAGGGTCTTATCAGGGCATTTTAAAGACCTTAGGGGTATTCTCTTTTAGGATAATACCTACAGCTCTTTTAGGACTATTTAGAGATTTTTTAAATGTTCTTTGGGCATTTCTAGGGGTGTTTTATGGGCTTTTGAAAAGTAGGGCATTTTTAGTGTATTCTGAGGCTATTTTTAGGGTTTTGTGGGCTGTTTAGGACACTTTGAAAACTAGGGCTTTTTTAGGGAATTGATAGGGTTTTTTAGGGTCCTTTCAGGGCATGACAGAGGCTGAGGGGCAGCTTGAGGGGCACTGTGGGGGCTTGAGGGTGGCAGAGACTGGGAGCTGAGGGAGGAGCAGGGAGAGGAGACAGTGGGGGACACACAGAGATGCTGAGGGTGGCAGGGGCAGCTGGAGGGTGACACTGAGAAGCTGGGGGCTGAGGGGCAAAGGAGGGGGATTAAGGGTGACACACAGGAGCTGAGGGGCAGCTGAGAGGGGCCTCGAGGGGCATAGGGGAAGCTTGAGGGTGACAGACAGAGCCTGAGGGGCAGAGGGAGGGGTTGAGGGGTAAAGGGAGAGGGCTTGAGGGCTGGACAGTGCAGTGGAGATCAGGGCTACAGGGTACAGCTTAGGAAGCAAGTTAGGGTACAGGTGCACCACCCCTCAGCCAAGCCCTAACCTCACCCAAAACAGCCCCCATAACAACAGCCTTTCCCCCAACAGCAGCACGACACAGCAACCCTGACAGCGAGACCTGGTGGGACAGGACAGCAACCCTCACACCAGGACAATGACAGAACTCTCAGAGGAAAGGATCCACGGCAAAAAGGTAGGGAAGACACCTGAGGGTTAGAGAGAAATGGTGGGGCTGGGAGGCTGAGCAGTTTTTTTTCAGGACTTTTCCACAACTTCTAAGGTTATATAGGGGATTCTTGAAGGCTTCTTATTGCCCAAGCCCCCCCAAACCCCTCAGGATATCTCAAAATCCTTGCCCCACCCCATTTCCAACAAAGGCATCACAGAAAGCAACTGTGAGATCAGCTTTCCTTTTATACATTCTCCCTCTGTTGTACCATGCTGGCAGCATAAAAGGATAGGCAAGTGGAAACTGTCCCTTAGGGAGACCCTTTACAGGAGAAAAGCATTTATTTGCCTTAGTCTGATTGTTCCTTGGACCTTTTTAGAAAAGATGGTGACTCTGTGCCAGTGTATCTGCCAGACTCTGCTGTGTCATGAGCCTCACTGGAGGTCTTATGAACACAGTGTGCCCTGGCTCCCTTCTGCTTGGAACACCCTGAACCTTCGCAGCAGATGAGCAAGACAGGGACTTAAAAATTCTTCTTCCCTAATGAACTTTAAGAACAAAAGCACAGAGCTGGTATGTGGGCTGGCTGCCTAGAAGGTAGCCCTGGGTTTGGGAAGTAAGATCATGTGGTTGTGTCAGTAGGGCTTGCTCATGGAGAATGGCTCTGGCTTAGGAATCGCCCGATGCAGTGAAGCACCTGCTTCCCTTCTGGTAAGGAGGACGAATAGCTGGGGGGAGGTTGAAGGGCCAGAGGGGGAGCTAGACTGTTCTGAAAGCTTTACTGGGCATTGGAAAATGCTCTGGGACTTTGAGGGCCTAAGTATATTAATCTATTTAAATACCTTTTGCCCAGCACCCTAAGCAGTGGCTGGGCAGTCTCTGAGTCTGTGAATACTAACCAAACCCAAAAATTAATGTTCATTTCATTCACCCTTTTATTGGTTGGTTTTTTTAGTTGAACTAATTAAAAGCAAGGCCTGAGTTAAAATCTTGGTTTTTTCAGGTTAGTTGTAGTTTAACATTAATGCCTGGGTTTGATACTGCTTATAGTAGCAGTGAAGCAATTGTATTTTATGGTAGCTATAAATCTCCTTATTTTCCAGAAGTTAATGTAATAATAATCGTTTTAAGATTTTCTTATTACCAGCTGTAAGTCTAATTTTCTAACAAGATATTGCTAATTGCATTACTCTGGCTTCAGCAGTTTTCTTTGTGTCAGAGCCCCTTAGAGGGAAAGTAGATTCTTAGCCAGCGTTCTTGTTTTGGTCCTGTAAAATGTAATTGTATTGTAACAGTAGCTTCTTCTTAATAATTTTTATCTGCTTTATTAATTATTGTCTAGGTTTTGCTACATCAATTACTTTTGCATTGCTGACAGCCTAACTGCATGTAGTTCAAATAGATCAGTATCCACAAACTGTCTCAACTGATTGTAATTGCATTACTCTCATTTCAGTGAGTACAGTATTTACCACCTCACCAGCTGGTAGAGTTTTGATTGTATTAAAATTATCAAAACATTGCATTACCTGAAAATTAATTGGAAACCTATCCCCAAGACTCTGTTTCATAGTCTGCTTCTGTGAAAAATAAATGGACAAGTTAGAATCTGCCTTCAGCTATAAGAGTTTTTGAGGCAAGTAATGGACAGTCTGTTAGCCACATCTTGCTTGTGACCTTGCAGCCTTCACAACTGCTCTTGGGCAGTCACTGTCTGGATGCATGGCCCAACAGGTCTAAAAGGGAAATAAAATTAAGCAGTACGAAGAGCAGGGCTATAGTGAGTTCTGTATAGGGAGATGAAAATATGCCTTTTGGGTCATACTGTCTGGCTGAACCTGTTAAACAGTCTCATCTTTAGTTACGTAGAGGGATACAGTATGTTAGCTCCCATTTTCAGAGACTCATTTTAAAGGCTAGTGTTCAAGCAAGAAATTTTTTCAGTTTGTGATCTTTAATTAAAGACTCTGAGGAAAATCACATTAGAAATCCTGATTGTATTTGGCACATACTGCACTGTTAATCCAGCATCCTAAGAAAAGGATCATTGTACCTGAGGATGCAGCCTAGGAACTGAAACTTTCAGAGAACATGTTACTTCCTCTTTGCTGTTGAAAGTTTTGTTTCATTCTGCAATAAGTTCAGGATCCTCTGGAAATTCGAGTTATTGATCCTCTTCTCTCTCCCTTATTCCTCATGTCCTTGAGTCTTGTTCTGGGGTGCAGACCCAATGTGTTCTGACCTGTTTCTTTGTCTTTGGGACTTGCTGCCGATGGGCCTCAATGAAATGTGTCACTTCACCTTCCTTTGGGATGAAGATAGATCCATGTTTTTGCAGTTTAGGAACGTCTGGGACTGGCAAATACTTAAGTAGGGAATTCATACCGCTGGCAAGCTGTGGCGGTGAGAAGAAAACCTGAGTGGAGAGCAGAGCCAGCTGGCCGGGCCTCTGCAGAGCTGCCTCTCCCTGCTCGCAGGCGAGGTGCTCTCGCCATCTGCCGGAGCTCCTGCTGGGAATGCGGGGGGAAAGCCTGGCCGCACTCACGGCAGAGCGCGGGAGAAACGGGAACCTGCCTCCACCAGCAGGACTCGGTGTGTAATAGGACTGCAAGAAACCAGGTGGGAGCCAGCCAGCATGCACAAAGCGTAAAGAATAATTAAAGGTTTGGTTTTGGATGCATTCATTATGACCTTTCTGGTTGTTTTTAAGACACGCAAAACTACTGAAGCCAGTTACATTTAGAACAGTGTACAAATCTGTATAATGCTGTCTTTTATGGCATGTGCTGCTGTGCAGAAAATAGGACTCTGAAGGTAGTTCAGTGAAAGCTAAATAAGATAATTAGTAAGTGGATTAATTTAAAATGGTTTGCTAGTATGGAACTAAAGCATTGTTTCAAAAGTAGCAGGCCACAGAGTAATTTCAGTCATACAAGGGTATTATTCTGTGCATTTTAGATAAGAACTCAGTGGCTACTGATAGACTTTGAGAATTTCTATGGCTCTCTTGTCACCTCTTTGGAAAATCATCTGCCCATTAGAGTAACCTTTTTTCCTTACAAATTAAAACAAAATGGAAGGTTTATTTGCAGGACAGCTTCTTGTCTGGTATCCTGTCCTGCAAAGATTGCTCTGTGTTACCTAAGCTAAATGTCACAAAATAGTTTGTTTAAACATACTCCACCATGGGACAAGTCAGCCTACACCAAAAATGCCTAATTTTGTCAAAATTTACATAGAATACAGAATTTTCCTTACAGAAATACAAGTTGTGGTGCAGTGTTCCCTTGTTTGGAAACCAGCCTTGGCTCTTAAGTTACGTGGTTAGAAAAGATTAGATGGCCTACACCCAAAACTGAACACTGAGTACAAGTACTGCTTTTTCTGACATGGTTTGACCTTCTCCTAATTGCTGCCATCTGGGGAGTGGTATCAGCCTGCTCCCATCTGGTGTCATTGATTCTTCGAGTGCTAGTTTGGCTTGTGAGTGGAAGAGGTACATGACCTTATTGCCTATCAGCTAATACTGGAAAAGGGAAACGTAAATACCTGCTTGGTTCTCAGGCTTAAACAGCTACAGACTTAAAATTTGGATCTTTTTATTCAAAGCTAAACTTTCAGAAACCCTTTGCCATATCACTTTCAAGATTATCTGTGACACAGCACTGTCACCTTTGGCAACCAGTAAGTCTCTAATAGGAATAAAGCCTGTAGTAGTCCATAGCAGCGAGCAGGCTTACTCAAGAGAATTAGGAATTAGCCTTTGGTAATACCCTGAGTGGGCATTTGCACATCCTCTGCAGAGCTAAAAGAACCTCTACATGCTAAAGGCTATGGGGAACACTTTGACTTTAGACAGAACATTATCTTGCTATGTTTAACTAACACACACCCCAAGGATGTGGTGCTTTCTTCAAGTCTGACAAGGTAGGTGCTTCCCATTTTTCTGTGTTAAGGAATCAAGTAAGCTAAATGAGTGGAGATTGGGTACAGGTGAGAAAATAAATGTGGTTGTCTTTTCTACCACTGTTCTAGTGGCCATTTGCTTGGGTCAAAGATCTTTTGCAAAGCAGAAAGATCTAAATAAGGCTCATTCTGCCTTCAGGGAGATGAGAGCTGCCTGTGTTTTTCTGCCAAGACGTGGTTATCTCTTCTGGTGTGTCTTCTGATACTCCTTCATCCTAAGGAGTTTAAATCTGAGTGCTTTTTTTAATATAATAATATCTTTATATATCAAGACGTTATCTATCTTGTCTTTAATAGAAGAGAGGGATTCTTTTTTTTCAAAATGAATAATGGGAGTAAGTTTTTAGCTTTTTGTCTGATGGATGCTTGGGAGAAAGTACAGAGGTACATATGTTTTGTTATATACTTGTTAAATGCTTTATTGAAGTTCAGGGTTTTAGTACTCATTATACTCATAGGACGAAACATGCTGATACATGTAACAGTAGAAGAAATAGGTGATGAATGAAAAATGCTTGATGCTGTAAGCATGATGCAAGGCAAAGATCCCAAATTAACTGATTTTGTTTAACTGGTGTTATTTTTGTTTCACTGTCGTGTTTTTCTGTTCAGTGTTCCTTGATCTGAAGCAAAGGGATAGAGCTCTGAACATTTGCAGTTCATCTTCTTTACCATCCACACTGCAATGCCTTGTGGTCACCGTTTGAGATGAACACATAACAGAAAATCAAATTAGATCAGTAGAGTAGCTTTTTCATATCTGTATTGATTATGTGGCTGCTGCAATGGAGCTTGGCATGGACTTAGTCATCAGCTGGGCCTTGAGTGGCTGAGGTGAAAATTGCCTTGCCCTGACTGTTCTTGGGATGAAAGCCTGGGAGTTTTGCAGGGACTCAGTGCACAGGAGCTGGGAAGTACTGGTGAATATGGTAGCAGCTCCAAGGAGACTCAATGGCAGCAATAAAAGCTCAGTCTTAAGGTCATCTGCTTTTGTTTGTGAGGACTCACTCTTTTCATGCAACCTTGTGTGTCATAAATATAAACTAGAGCTCAGACATTCTCTTGGCAGCCCCAGCTGCCAGTTTCAGCGGTGTCAGTGGGAAATTCTTCAAAGTACCTTTCTACTTTAAATTTCTTATTAATTTTGCTGCAGAAATCTTGCTTGTTGTACAGTTTTCTGTTAGTAATACCAAGCTGAATGATACCAACACGTGCCTTCACACTTTCATCAGACCACACAAGTTTAGAAATTAAAAGTTCAAAAGTAAGTTGTGGGCAAACATAGTTCTTCCAAGAATCCATCTTGCAAAGACAAAGTGGATAAAATATGGGTTAAGCTAGGCAAGAGTAATGCATTATCAAGGAAGGTGTCTGCAAATGGAGTCCATGGGGGATATAGTCATCCGGACTGATTACATATGTACATGTTCAAAGCCGAAAATGCTTTTTTTCAGTCTTGCCTCCATTGAAGCCAGTTGTCAGACTTGCTTGAAACTACTTTACATCACAGCTAATTTAAAACCTGTTGCATCAAGCTGAGCCCAAGATTTCATCTGAAAAATACCAGTGCTTCAAGTTGCCTTATCATGTTTCTTCCTTGTTCAGTTTGGAAATTTTTTTCATTCACAGTTACAACTAGATGTGTCCTGATAAAATAGGTTTTCAGTGTTCACTGAGTTCTGTTTAATCTGCTTATTACCGCCAAAAACAAATGTCAGAATTCTGATTCAGATGTGTGTACGCTGGGATTTAGTTGGCTACAGTGAAACAATATAACAACAGTTTTCTAATTTAACAGTAGGCCCGAACTTACAGATCCTGTAAAAGGCTAGCTCATATCAGCTTCATTAAAGGTGGAATTCAGCCTACTGCTGAGGGCTGGCATAAAGCCAATCTATGATTAACTCTCCTTAAGTCCTAAAATATGCACTGCTTTTGTTTCTGGACTATGGTAAATTTTACATGGAGAATTTAACACCTCTAAGAATTGGGCCCCAAAGGCTGTAGTAATTGCTAAGGAGAAAAAAAATCTGAAATGTTCTATTGCACAGCACAAAAGAGTACTTCTTAATGAACTAGAATTTGTTTTCATAGTCAAGAATTTTTCTTCATCTTCTGTCAAACAAATCTTGGATTTCATTGTTTACAAATTTTGTCTCAAGACAGTACCTACTTATAAAATATTTCATTAGGCCTTCATTTCATTGTAATTCTGTTGTTCTGGAGCACATGAAGAAATTTTTTGAGGATGTGGGGAAAGCTACTTTGGGTGCATTAATAATCAGGTTTATATTGACTGGATATATGTGTATGTGTTTGCAACTAAGTGGATGTGTTAATTTGAAATTTTGCACTTTCATCTCTTGAGACAGCTTGGTAAGTTCAGCAGCAGTAGCAGAGTATGATGGTGACACGTGGAGCTCTGCCATGTAGGCAGGGACATTGCTGTTGTGCAGTGGTGACTGTCCAGGGGTTTGTACAGCCTGGTTTTGGTGGCACTTACACTGTGCCTTCAGTAAAACAGTGTCTGTCAGCTCAACAGCTGGGTTACCCAGTTTTCCCAGGTACAACTGCCAGCCATGTTATCAGGGGACACTGAGCTGTGATTGTTTCCATGAGTAGAAAAACAAAGGAATGTGAGGAAACTCTGCCAAAACATGGTTTATTTCTGTGTAGTTCCCCCAGTTTCCCTCTTTCAGTCATACGTTGATATTTTGATGAAAATTCAAACTAAAGACCCTGAATTACATTTTAATTAAGAGAGGTGAAGGAGAGAAGTCTGCAAAAAGAGTGTGAGCAGCCTGGACTGAGATGGCAGCATGGGTAGTTCCTAAATGTGTGCAGATTCATAAACATGTTTTCTAGAGAGGTGCAATGTATGCACCAGAAAGGGGCTTCCTGTGAGGAAGAAAATTCCTCCAGCTCTGCCTCAGTCCCTGGGCACAGATGGACAAATGCCATTACGCTGACTGGTTGGACAAATGCCATTTCTCTGACTGGTTGGACAAGCCGTGGTTCAGTGGGCAGGAAACAAACCCCAGCCCCGACTCTTTGTGGTGCGGTGAGCTGTGACCGCAGTGCTCGGGGGCTGAGCAGTCACCAGCTGCTCTGCTCCTGGGCAGGGAGGCACAGTGGTTATGCTGCTCCTTCTCAGAGCACAGAGCTTCCTGCTGTTGGCAGTCAGAATGGAATATTGCTCTGCCAGCCAAAGGGAGGCCATCCTCTGATGTGCAGGCTGTCTCTTCTGGAAGCTCTCTGCTGCTGCTTTGCTCAGACAAGAAGTTGACTGTCAAAATGTGAAGTGGTAGAGACTAAGAGTTTCATCAGTCAAACGATATAGTTTTAAAACCCGTTTAAAGAGTTTTTCCTTTCTGAAGGCACCTTAAAGTTGCAGCAATAATTGTGTTAAAAGTGCATGTAGCTGCAGTCTGGATTGTCTATTCCAGCTAATAAACATTTTACACTCCTGAGTTTTTCCCAGCTTAGTGAGTAAACATATAGTCTTAGCTGACTGCAAAGAGATTAGTTTACTTCAGTGGGCTTAGTCTATGACATAGACTAATCTTGGTGTGATCCTATTACTGCAAGGTCAGCTGGGATTGTAGTGTTTGATTGTCTTGCTTTGCTCATTTGATTCCAGCATTTGTGGTTTGGAGCAGTTTTCGTCTTTGTTGGTATCTCTGAGACCTGTAGTCAAGAGAGAGCTGACTCATGTGATCCCAGCTTTGAAAAGGTTAGGAGATTGTGAAGGAGGGAAAAGGGAGAGGTCCTTTTCTCACGGTGTATCCCCTCAGCAGCATTGCCTTTTGAAATTGAAGTTGCAGCAAAGGAAATCCACCATCATTTGTCAGATCTCTGGAGATCTGTGTGGCAGGGGTTGGTCATCTGGAAGGTACTGCTGTGATAAATGTTCCTAGCAGAAATGGAGAGCCTGCCACTGATGGAGCTGGTAAAGGTGGGAATTCTAAAATTGTCCCTGGACCAACATCTGGCTAATGGGTCTGACACAGGAAACTTCCCTTTGCCTCTCAGCATGACAGGCTCGTGGCTCTCAGGTCTGGGTGTTGCTGGTAGAGGACTGATCTGTAGCTGCCCAGAAGCTGTTTGTTTCCAGTAATTAACTTGTAATTAACTTGGCACATCTCACCACTGAGCATGAAGTGCAGCTGATGTCATGATCAACAGATAAGAGGGATGAGGTGCTCCTGACAGGCTGTGAGTGAGAGTACGTGGTGGTGTCTTTCTCTGGCATAAGCACTACAGCAGCTCCTCTTGGCAATCCCAAGGAAATCAGTGAAAACTTTAAGGGGTTTCCCCCTTCTTCTACACAGACTGGGGACAAAAAGCACAGTTGCTTTTTTATCTAATGCCTCATAGGCAAATGGGAGCAATGGATTTTTCTCCTAATTGGTGTTATCAAATCTCCTCCAATTTAATTAGGTTTCACCACTTTAATGCACCTTTCTTAACAAATATCAGTCAACAGAAGGTAAAACACTACAGTCAGAAAACATCCAGCATAATGGCAAAAGTCACTGGAATGTCACAGGACTCAGTGAGTTATGCAAAGACACTAAACGGGGACCAGCAACACACTGACAGGTGCTAAGCTCTGTCAGACAAGGCCACCTAGAACATGCTGATTCACTGCTTGCTGAGCTGTGCTGGAGTTGTTTCTGGACTGCATCATGGGTAAATTTAACTGAAATAAAGAAACCTCTAAGTGGTAGAGTTATAATGCAGAGAAGGGGGATCATAGTATTACATTTGTATTTCTCCTCCCTTTTCTTTTTTCTGGTGATGAACTCTGAAATGAGATGTTAGGGTTTTGTAGCCATCCCTTTTAAATTAGCATCCTTCAGAGTTAAAACATCTTGCAAAACTTTGAACCCATTACCATAAAGAACTGTGGGCTTATCAGCTGAGAATGTTCTTTAAAAATGTAGGGATTTTTTGCTGAAGCACTTTGCAATCCATGATCATGCTTGTATCTGTCAAAGAACTCCAACTGACTCTACATAGATACTGGAATTCTGTGTCTTTGCATAGATTTATATGATTGCCTCTTTTATTCAGATAGAGAAACCAAGATATTCAAGATACGGGGTGACTTGCATGTGGTCCCATTGAAAATCAGGGACAGGAAGAGAATATCTGATTCTCAGTCCCTTACTTTACATTGAAACTTGTTCTATATCTTACCTTTACAGTTGTCTTGCAGCTAACTTATCCGTTATACTGTCTTCTTGTTCTTCTGGCACAAAAATGTATTCATATGCACATTTCTAGGTCTTCTCTAGGTTTCAGTTACCATTACTGCTAACTGGTCCAAATTTACTTTGTGTATTTTATTTACTTTTTTCATTTTAAAAACATTTTTTACAGTCAGAGAGCCAGCATCATGGTGTACAATACCAGTACATCAGGGTTTAGGAAAGGTCACTGGCCGATTAAATTCCTTTTCATACACTGAGGTTTTTATACATCTTCTGGACAATTAATTGCGTGTAAAGATGAACATATTGACGTTTCCCACATGCCAATGTGACAAATATTGTTGTATTTCTGGAGGGAGGATGGAGAATAGTCCATGAGAAATCCTGGGCATTCCCAAGGAAACCGGCGCTGCAAAGTGCACCAGGTGGCGCTGGTGGCCGCCCAAAGGCGGGGAGCGGGCCGGGCCGGGGTTTGAGGGGAGCGGGACGGGCCGGGCCGGGTTTGAGGGGAGCGGGACGGGACGGGCCGGGCCGGTTTTGAGGGGAGCGGGACGGGACGGGCGGGGCGGGGTTTGAGGGGAGCGGGACGGGCGGGGTTTGAGGGGAGCGGGACGGGCGGGGCCGGGCTTGAGGGGAGCGGGAGCGGGCCGGGCGGGGTTTGAGGGGAGCGGGCGGGGCGGGGTTTGAGGGGAGCGGGACATGGGACGGGCCGGGTTTGAGGGGAGCGGGACGGGCGGGGCGGGGCTTGAGGGGAGCGGGACGGGCGGGGCCGGGTTTGAGGGGAGCGGGACGGGCGGGGCCGGGTTTGAGGGGAGCGGGACATGGGACGGGCCGGATTTGAGGGGGGCGGGACGGGCGGGGCCGGGTTTGAGGGGGGCGGGACGGGCGGGGCCGGGTTTGAGGGGGGCGGGACGGGCGGGGCCGGGTTTGAGGGGAGCGGGGCATGGGACGGGCCGGGTTTGAGGGGGGCGGGACGGGCGGGGCCGGGTTTGAGGGGGGCGGGACATGGGACGGGCCGGGTTTGAGGGGAGCGGGACATGGGACGGGCCGGGATTTGGGGATGGGAGCTCTTCACCCCAGGGATCCCATCCGGTTCGAAGCATTTCCCATGGATCCCACACGGTAGATGCAGGACTGGGCATTCTGTGCTTGGAGCTTTGCAGCCGAACCCAGCGCTATGAATTAGAGAATTGAAACATTGCCGAAGCATCTCAGGGAAGTCTGTCCTTCCCAGTTTTCAGAATTGATGCAATTCAGTTATTTCATAGTAAGAACCAATTGCTTCTTCTACCTCGGGAATGATGAAGCACCGTAGGAAGCCTTGTTCCATCATTTATTATGTTGAATATTAGCAGAGTTTTCAGCACATTGCTCTTCAGACATTCCTTGGTTACCCAAGCAGGGAGCAAGTTTTTTGTCACTAGTTGCAGATACTGGCTTGTGGTGGGAAGCAGAAATAAGCAACTTCCAGAACTACAACCTCATTCTTTCAGTTCTCAGACCAGTGGAGTTTTGTGGGTTGGTATCCAGTGGGGCAGTTCAAGGTTTCCATGCTTACTTGTCATTCAATTACTCATTTTGCTTATGCTCTAGCTTTTCAGTTCTCTCTTTTCTTCACTACCCTTTCAAGTCCTCTGTCATCAGCTAAGTAAGAAACATTCTTTCTTGCAGCCTGTAGTTGCTCATAGGTATTGAAATGTTCTGGATTTATTTAACTAGCTTTGTTTGGGTCGTGGTAATGCATTGACACAAGTGGTGTATTAAATACTGAAACAGTGATTTTACTCAAATCAAATGAAAACAAAACCTTGTATAATTCTTCTGAGATCCTGTCCTCATTGAAATCTATGTCAAAACCCCACTTACTTTTACAATTGTGAGGCTGAAGCTGATTTCTGCCTGTGTTTATGCAGTATACCTTAAAGGCACCCAGCCTGAATCCCATCTTCAGTGGGGGGCCACCATCACTGACAGTGGTTCTAGCTCTGAAATCAGTCTGGTTTGCATTTTGGGTCTAGGTTTAGACCCTGCTCATACCCAGGAGGCCCCCAGCATCTTTCCAGTCTGCCCAGCCCAACAAACTCTTGGTGCTCCCCTCTAGCTGCAGTTTGTGGTTCCAATAACAGAGTTAGCATTCTGTTTTTATTACAGAGCAAAAGTAACAGTACAGATGTACAGACAGTTTCAGACTCTTTTAGACATAGGAAAAACATTCCAAACCATATATAATAGGAAATATTTAAAGGCATTTTATTTATGACATCTAATTGTTTGGATGGGAACAGAGTGCTTGGAAAATAATGAAAATATAGGGAAAATGAAGAAAAAGTCTTGACCTGATTATTCAGACAGACTGATCATGGTCTGCGGGGTGAATAGCCTGTCAGTACTTTTTATCATTTGTCAGTCTAGGCTAGCAGGTGTTTGACTTTAGGACAAAGAGGTGCCTTGTCACGTAGACAAGTCTGAGACCAGTGAGAAGTCATTTCTCAGGCTGATGATGCACAGGAAATAGAACAAGATTCAGCAAAGCTGGTTTGTAAAATAATCACATGAAGTGCAGTGTAATAATCCTTTCTGTTGTCTATTTTTTTATTACTACGACTATGGGGACTGGAAAGAGTTATGGTTTTCTATCTGTCTAAAAGGAAAGTCACTTCTGAGTGTGCTGAGACTGAACACCATTGTAATTTATTTGTTATTGTCCTTAAAGTAGAAGTGAAATCATAGAATGCTTTTAGAGGCTTAGCTTTGTATCCAGAGTAACAATTTGCTTTTTCTGTTTTAGTGTCCCTAAACCAGATATGAAGCTCAGTCTCCATACAATCTTTTCTTATTATTATATTCATAGTCCTATTGTTTAGAATTCAGGTTTTACCTCCCCCATATTTCAAAGAACAACAAGTCAACGAATCAATTTTCCTTTCTTAGCTTGGAAGGCATATCCATTTGCAGAGTCCTAGGATGAGAGAAGGGCCTGATTTTTCAGATTGTCCCAAGTGATTCTAAATGTGCCACCAGCTCTTTTAGCTTGGTTGAAAGGGGAATGCGATCCCATAGTGAAGGAATCCAGTGTCCTGGTTTCAGCTCTGCCTCTCTGAGAGCAGCAGGAAGCTGTCACTAGCTCTCTAATTCCAGTAGGAGGAAATTTGCATGCAAAGTAAATTATTATACATGGGGACATGGCATATAATACCACTGAGGCCTGAGTTTTCAGAAATACCATTGACCATGGGCTAGATCCCCATAAATACCAAGATTGATTTAGGTAGTCTTCTGTTCTGGATAAGGGTCTTTATCTGCTTCAGTTCTTGAAAAGTCACTTGAGACAACAGGAATCTGAATTGAAGAAAAGTGGCAGCTTCCATTTGCTATTATAGGAGCTGTTGCTTTTTCAGCATTTTTCAGAATTAGGTCAGGAACTGTCTGAGCTTAAGTAATCAAAATTACTGAGTGTCTTATCAATATTGGAGCCTGTAACCAATGATACTGTTCCTTATCTGTAGAATTATGCTGAAATTCTGTTACTAGTGTGGGTAATATGTATAGGAAGAAAAAGAGAGAGCACAAGCAGAAAATTATATTGATGTGTGAAGTATGGGTCTGTTATCCTTTCTCAGGAAGGTGTTACTTAACATCTCTTGATATGTGGTGCATACCCCCTACTCCCAGTACCTGAGCAATTAATGGATGAGGAATTGTGCAGCCCAGACAAGCTGGGAGCTGTGACTGGTTTTCTCCTGGAAATCAACCCTGCCATCAGACTGTGGGTGAGGAGGAGCAAACCAGAACCAGCCAAAAGGAAAGAAGGTGTTCATCACATCTGGAGGTTCGTGCTTTGTCCATCACACAGATCTTAGCCACTCCCTTGTTTGTCAGAGAGGAGAGTGCTTCCTTGCTTCCCAAGGGTGCTGAAGTTCAGGTTTTTCATGTTCAAGTCATCACTTGAATGTTAAGATGGACAGTGCTGCAGAAATAGCTACCACGTTCTAGTGGAATTTAAGTGTAATACACTGCCTATTATGGGCAGGGACAGATGAATGCACATAACATTTTGTGCTGTCCTTGGTCATCATTTTTTTGTATTGCTATTTTTTTTTCATCCCAGGAAGTTTCAAACCAGGGACAGAAACCAAGTGACTCAGTTTTATTAATCTGAGATGATGTCCCTGCTAATAGTAGCCAGAGCTTCTTATGATACTGTTTGAAAACACAGGAATGTCAAAAGTGCAGTGCTGGACAAATTTTCCTGTAAAAAATTTTCCTGAGATCTTAATTTCCATTTCTAATGTAACACCAGCTGACTGAGATGGAAGCTGATCGTGCTTTAAATTGCTGTGTGCTGCCTGTACAAGCCTTTAATGTACTCAGGAAGGGGAAAGGAGCCACAGAGCTCCAAGAGAAGAGCTCACTGTGGTGTTCTGTGGTCAAATGAAGCCCATCCAAGCACAGTTGCTCAAATGTTAGTACCAGTGATGATGCAACCACATGGAAAATGGTTAAACAGCTGGCACCTAGCCCTGTGTCTGCAAGAA
This sequence comes from Molothrus ater, assembly GCF_012460135.2. Classification (NCBI taxonomy): domain Eukaryota; kingdom Metazoa; phylum Chordata; class Aves; order Passeriformes; family Icteridae; genus Molothrus; species Molothrus ater. The sequence continues at coordinate 5,285,475 of NC_050490.2, forward strand.
GTGTTCAGCTGCCTCAGCCTGCTGTTCAGTGAGCTTCTGCCTGCTGTAAAACTGTTCTTCTCATGTCTCCGAGGATGCTGCAATAAAGCAGGACCTAAGGAACACCCTCTATCACAAATTCCGACTCTAAAGTTCTCTGTGCTTCAATTCAGCACATTCTAAACTGCTAAGATGAACAAGTTTTTTGGTTTTAATTTTCAGTTTGAATATGCCTTTGTATGTACAATGTGAGAAAGAACAGGCCAACATAGAGTAACATCTCTGATAGCCTGGACAATGGGCTAGAGTGCACCTGTAGGAAATTTGCAGCTGCACCAAGGGGAACACAGCTGTAGGCTGTTTCTCCAACAAGCTGGAGGAGTCGACCAACACAAACTTAAAAAAGTTGTTTTTAAGCTTTTTTTACTGAGGCAAATGCAAAACTGTAACCACATTTCTCTTCACAGAGAAAAGCAAGGCATGACTTCCCAAGAATATTTCTGAGATTCACATTCTCTGAACCTCAGAGAAAGAAAAAACAATTCTTGTCTCATTTACTGCTCCTGTGTTGTTCACAAGTGGAATGCATCGTGGAAGATTGTTTACCTGAAGGGAATTGATAATTGGATTCTGGTGTGAGTGCTTTGATTCACTGACCCATTGGATCCAGGTGTGTGTGTGTCAGGACTGTTGGCTGGCAGTCACGAGGGGCTGGGCAGTGGAGTGCTTGGCAGATGCAGTTTAGATGGAATGGAATGGAATAGAGTATAGAATAATATAGTATAGTGAAGTAATTAATTAGCCTTCTGATAAGATGGAGTCCTCCTCATCATTCTCTCCTTCGTCGGGGGCAAAAATATCTGTGTTAGCAGGACCTGGAATCCCAGTGAACAGCAAATTGAAGGTGAGTCAGCAGAGTGCCCTTGCAGTGCTGAAGGCTGTGTTAGTGAGAGGGAAGTGTTTGTCCCCTCTGATTGGCACTTACGAGTTTGCATCTGGAGTGCTGTCTTTATTTTGGGAGCCCCTTAGCACAGGATTTGCAAATATCTTTCTAGGAGCCCTTGGCATGGGGTTTGTTGTTCGTATGATTAGGGCAGATTATTTCTCATGTGTGAGAGTGCTCATAAGGGCACCAATTTACAGGCCCACTGGCACAAACAGAGGTTGTTTATCTTTTCTGTCCACATCTCATGAACTGTTTTAATTTTTCTTTAAACTTGCTATTTTCCTTGCACGAGAAAGAGAGGGGGCAGACAGTTGCTAAATAAGAAAGGCTCTAGAGTGGAGAAACAGACTGCTCAAGTAAAAGTACCACAAAGTGGCTGACAGTCTTCTTCTGATTTTAGGTGTAGAATTAACTACATTGAACATCTTCCCTCTAGCTGTCAGCTGCCAGTGACTTGCTGAATTTTTGTGTGAACTGTTACATATTTAATCCAAATATGCTCTTGCCTAGGTTGCTGCAGCAGTGCTTTGAGGATATGTAGTTTACAGAAGAAGCCAACTCTTCACCCAGCAATCCCCAGTGACCTCCAGAGGGCTCATTCTCATGGTAGGTAACCAGCACCCAGCAATATTCTGTCTGTGCTTTGCTTCAGGGAGGCAAAATAAGAGTCAAGAACTGCTAAGTGTGTAATGGACCCTAGGCTGGTTTTTCAGTTAAACACGACTCTTGAAATTTTTATATTGTATCAATGTCAAAGGAAACCAAACCAGTGCTTTTTAAAAGAAAACAGGTTTTTAGGACATCCCATTTTTAAAAAGTGCTTTAAAGTTGGGTTTTTTTAATAATCCATTGCCTATGAAAGAAACTTGTGTTTAGTTTACTACTCATATTAAATGCCAAGTGAAGGAAGGCCTAATTCTACATGTCTTGTGCATGTAGGTCTTTACAGAGGTCTAAGCCTATCTTACCTCTTCCTGTCAGTGTAAATAAAGTTCATTGGATTATGGACTGCTGCTTTCCATATTTAGTTTGACTACTAGGGTGAGTGGAAACATTTTAGCTGACATGATGGACTACAGATCAAAGCTTTAAATCTATTGCTTTTTGTTTTAAAATAACATCAAACAATGTATTGTCATAGAATACAGCTCTATGAGCAGCAAGAGCAATGTTGTTTTTTTTTCTATGGGCTGAAAGAACTACAGTTGTCTCTAACCAAGCTTTTCAGTTTTAAAAACACATTGTGGTAGGGCCTTTGGGACATGGATCTACTCATGACTGCAGATGTTAAATTCCCATCATGTGGTATCAATAAGATGTACTGCTTATGTCTTCTGTTCACTTTGATATGGGTGCATCCTGCTTTTCCCAGAACACAGGCTGTCAAGGACCTTGATGGACTCTTGCAAATAGAATGTTGCTTGCACTCTGCTTGCTCCTTTGTGGGGGTGGATGGTTTTATTCTTTTCATAGTCCGAGGTTGGCCAATTTGTTTTCATTACAGAACGTGGAGGATGATGGACAGGTGTGTCATTTCATGTCATTTATTCCATTTCAGAACCAGTTAAGGGTCTTTCACTTCCATGCTGTGCCAAATATTCATTTGTTGTCCAACAGTATCCTGTGGTTAGAGATTACTGTGCTTTCCTCCCTCTGTGCTGATTTAGCCCACGTGCTTACACAGATCTGATCCAGGCCACACAAACCATTGAATCAGCTCAACTGATGAAGCAGAAAACTGCAACATGAGACAGGAACCTTCAAAATAACATTTGTTTAAAGGGTTTCCTAATGTGAGACTACACTTCTAAAACCACAAGCTCTTTTGGAAAATCTATTCAGCTTGTGCTTCTCAGTCACAGAGCTGTTGAAAGTGCCAGCATGGTGCATGTCTCTGTTTCCCAACCTAGTGGAAATAGCCCACAAAGTGTTATATAAACACAGTGGGGGCAAGAACATCAGCTTAGTTGCCTGATTTTTCAGCTGGGGTTAGTAGTCAGCAGCTTCTGTTGCACTGATTGCTTTCATCTGGCTCTTGAATGCAAACGTCCCTTTGGTATTGATGACTTGTGAAAATCCAGAATGGTCCTTAAAGCGCACCAAGAACAGTTACAGGGAGCTCAGACATCTTAGAATCACACATCCAAAGGGACTGAGTCAATTGAGTTAATTCCTTACTTGCATTCTGCACTGTGCTTTGAAGAATATATTTGTTTTCTACATTTCTGCTTTTTGAAGAGTATGTCCCTGGTTTTGTTCTTTGCTGACCAGAACAATAAATTTCATGCATCTCTGTGTATCAGTCTCTTCCACATTGTTTTGTTTTAGCTTTCCAGCACAGTTTTTTGTGCCTCCTGTAAGCAGCTGCACACAGGCACCTGTGCCGACTATACTGAGGCACAAAGGGACGAACCTAAAAAAAATAATAAAGAGAAAAGATGACTCTCTAACTGAATCCTGTAAGTTAGTGGTTCTGACTTGACCTCACAGTTACAAATCTGCCATCCCTGTATATTTTTCCTAAATGGATCTCTGTTTTCTCAGCATTCTCATCCATTTTCTTTTTTAAACCAGACTCTGTAACAAATTTCTGGCTGATGTCTTGTAGAGCCAACTAGATATTTCCTAGTCAATAATTACTTAGTTGTTCTTTTAGAGCACCTTGTGTCATCCTCATTTCTTGTTTGCCCTCACCTAACTACCTCCTTTTGTTCTCACTGCACATTTTATGCAAAATAGTACAGAACAGATGCATTGAGATATTAGTGAAAATTCATGAAGGTTATACACATGACACCTTATCTACCCTCATTCCCTAATTAGTTAGAATCTGACTGTTGATCTTATGGGCTGTTTGCTTTTAAAACCTTGTCACTCTCATCCGGGGCCCGGTGTAGGCATCAGCAGTTATCCTTTAGGGCTCCACCAGGCCTCTAACCCATGGTCTGCTGAGGACCATCTGCTCTTTTCATGTGCCTTTCTACTGATACTAAAACAATTTCCATCTGACTGCCTTGTGCTTTCCACAAATAAAAACCTTTCGGGCTGCTGCTTCTAAAGTAGATTTACCTTCAATCACCATTTATTAAATCTCTGTCCATTAAAAACCATAGCTTGCAGAAGCTGTGTGCATTAAGCCTGATTATAGAGTCAGTAGAGAAGAGGGAGGGGGCCAGCAGTTGCTATCAGTGGATTGCCTTGTTTTTCTGCTTGGCTGGCTGCTGGTAGCACTTGTGACAGGGTCCATATCAGAACAGAAGTCTCATTATTTGGCTTTGATTTTGTTTTATGTATTTGTTTTACTTTTGATTTAAGCTATAATTTAATGATTGTTGACTTCAGGAACAAAGCTGCTCAGACTACGTGACTGAAATCAGGGTTTTCTTTGATGCTGGGGTGCTAGTTCCATTATGGAGGGGATTAAGAAAGGAAAGTTCACAGGTTCCTTACGGAGGATGAGTGGCTCCTTCAAACGCACTTCATTTAAAGGCTCAGCATCTGGATCACAGAGGGTAAGTCTGCAATTACCCAAATAGTGCAGCCAGAGGGAAACAGCTGGAGGCACTGTTTGGCCCTCTTACTTCTAGCAGCTGGTCCTGTTATAAATGAGAACTATTCCCTTTGTGCTTGTTTAAGTCTCAGAGGTATCAGTTGTGTTCACTAAACTGGTTCTAGCAATTAATCTTATTCCTGTTACTGGAGTTCTTTCACAAGCTCCTGTCTTAAGGATCTTTGGGTTAAATGTCACTGCACAAGGCTAGCCTGTAATTATTCCTGTCCATATCAAAATAATTTTGATGACTATTGATACTCAGTGTTCATCACCAGTTTAGATGCAGTAAATGCAAAGACTGGTAGGATGTATAAAAGATTTTGATGTGATTCACTGAACTACAGATGACAGAGTCTAGGAGCTAATTCTAATGTATGAGCTCACTGTTATCATAAGCTTGTAGGTAGTAAATGAATAGTAAGAATTAATTTCTTAACTGTTTTCAAGCTATCAAGAGAATTTAGGTACATATTTTGTTCACAGATTGATAGATTCTTTTTATAACAAGTACAGACTAACTTCAGCTCAGGATTACTTACATTCCAGCTCAACTGGCCTTTGTCAAACTGATTCCACTCAAATAATGAGAAATAGTTTTTGTCTACTCTTTGAACCCCTGCAGCCCTCTTACCTCTAATTTCTGCTGATTGCCATCACAGTGTTTGAGTCAGATTCTGACTAAAGGGGTGAAGGGAAGTTTGAAGGAATACAAACTGAGAGAAAAATGCCACACAGGCAACGAAGTATGTATTAAAATGTTTCCTTCTCTAAGAAGATTATTCTGTACTATGTGCAATATTGGTCATAGTCATCTGTGATTGCAAGAGAGGATATGTCTGTGGTTGGGGACTTCTTCAGCAGAGACTGATGGTTGTGGACCATTACCAGGGGAATTCCAAGCACCATCTCAGTATAAAGTAATTTACAGATTTACAGTGATGGTTTTTATGTACTGATTGTGGACCCTAGCCCTTCTCCCTGCTAGAGATTGTCAGGCTGCATGTAATACCTGTATTACAGGCCTAATTACAGAAAATGAGTGCTAGATGGGAAAAAAAAACCACTTTAGCTGTAATTTCTTTGGCATCAGGGCCAATCCCAAACATTTGGAAGCAGAACAGAAGGTGTTTGCAGCAGGTTCATTTTTTCCTCCTTTGATGGATGTAAGGCAAAGTGGCAAAATGAAATGTCAGCAACACTTAGCAAGTGTTACTTCGGGTAACTTTGCCCATTGCTTGCACAGTTTCCTCCTGGTGCCTCATGACAAACCAGGCTGTCCTTCAAGAATCTTGAGTTTCATGAAGAAGTGTGCATTGCTTGCTTTGTCCCCCAGATGACTCCCAGCTTCATAGGCTGGTAGTATTAACTTTATTTTTTGAGTAATACCAAGAAATAATGGTAAAGGAAGTTAAAAAGTATTTCCCTTTTAAAATGTCCCTAAGCCTGCTTTGATACTGCAAAGCATGTAGCATTTTACTTCTTGAAAGGAATAAAGTCAGAGTAAAATACCCAGGCAAAAACTGCTTGATTTTGTCCCACTATTCCCATGGGAAAGACTAGTCAAGTGAAGGTAGAAGGAACACAGTTCAGATTTTAATTTTCTTGACTTCTTATTTTAAGAAAATGTTGTCTTTCAAAAGCTGAAAATTCCTTTTGTGGCTTGCTTGTTTTAATCTTCCTAATTCTTTTGGTGTTTATTTTCTTTAATGTTCATCTCAGGAACAGAAACTTTACGTTTTGTGAAAAAAGTTATTAGAGTTGAGTAAAAAAAATAGATTTTTATGCTTATTTAATAGGCTGTGAGTGTTACTTCTACCAGAAATTATGTGGGTTGGCTCTCTGATGTCAGTAGCATGCTGTTGTCATGCAGGCAGGTGAAGTGCTCATCTCTGGGAGTCAGGACATCTCCAGGCAGGAAAATGGGCACTGTTGTGCTTGAGAGTGATTGTATTGAACATTCATTTTTGTGAATGATACCCTTGAAAAGGGGAATTGAAACTGGTGTTGAATGTGAGTGCCTTGTAGGGGTGTAGTGCTTTGGGATACATCTGGAAAAGCTGTGCAGGAAATGGTTAATGCCACGTGATTGAGGTTTATAATGAATATTTCACCTGCTACTCTAATCTTTTTTCCCTTTTGCCACTCTCACTCTTGCTTTTTTTCTGAGGAATGTGTAACAGTGTGTGGTCCTGGCCCATGATTTTAACTTCCAGCTTTTACTGCAGTAGTTCTGGATACCAAGACTTCCAAAAGTGTATCCTGCTTAGCTCTTTACTCTGCTTAGCTTTCCTGTGTAGTCCCCTAATTTTGACAACAGTGCTGTAGAGGAACATAGAATTTTATTTCCTGGGCAGTTTTACAAAACCAGCTGTTTCGTAAACATCTGTGCAATTAAAGACATAGTTCTCTACCTCAACAGAGAATGCCCTAAATGACATCTGAAACCCATGATACTTAAGAAAGGAGTGTCCTTGTGTGTCTGTGTTTTGATTTTTGTCTTGTAAACATCTCAGTTTATTAGCCAAAGAAGCAGCTTATCTAGGTGCACATCACTGCTCTGTCTTTCCCACTAATGGGAATTACTTCAAATTACTTTTCTGGTACTAAACAATGCTTTCATCTATGCTTGCTATCTCCACTGACTTGATCTAAATGTCTTTAAGATATACATACTATGACTCATTGTCTGTTCCCCTGAAGAGAAAACCATTTTATTGAAACAGCTTTACTCTGCACTTATTTCTCTTTGCCTATAATTCTTCTAGGCTTGTAAATTCTCTGTGATTATCTGTATAAGGGTATATTCAGTACAAGCCTTCCAGATGCTCAGATTTAAGCTTTTATAGAGCCACTAATGTATTTTATCACTGTCTCCTTCCTGGCTATCAAATGTAGTACAAGAAATTACAGTAATGCCTAACAAAAAACTTAAAATATATTTTATCTAAATGCAATAGAAAACTTTAAAAATCTCAACAGCACCACTATAGAAAGTATAATGGATCTCTGTAATATCTTTAAGGAAGTGCAGCATTACCCAGTGGTTTATTGGAAAAACTTCCATGGATTACAAAGGAGAAGTTATTATTAGACCTTCAGACTAAGGCAAATGAGTTATTATTAGATCTTCAGACTAAGGCCTGTGCTATGTTTTGTAAATGACCAGACAAACCAGTGATGAATACATTCACTTTCAGATCAGAGAGAATGTAGCTTCTTGGCAGAAAACCAATTTTGTCTCCTCTTTAAGTCACTGTTTTGATCTGTCTTATCATTTGCTAATGAAGCTTGAAAATTGGTGTGAAATCCCTTGAAGTGAGTTGCAGTTGTTAATATCAAATTGTATGTTTCGTGTGCTTTCTTACCATAATATTGAACTTCAAATAGGAAGAAAAAGACTAACAGGATGAATTCACTTTCTGCTCCTAAACTATTAGGCAGCTGTGATTCCTTCCAGTTGCATGCCTTTTGATGGTTTAGGTTTAGCATGGTCATAGGTATACTTGGAAGTTTTGTGCAATTAGTGAATATTGCAGTTATGGTTAAAGAGATCCTTTGGTAACAGTGAAATAATTTTCATACTCATTCCTTTTGAGAGTTTCAAGTTTTTCCCCCCAAATTTCTGCTGTGATTAAGACGTGTCAATATTTCAGTCAATGGCCCAAGAGATAAAGGTGCTGTATTTTTTACATTTTGGGCAATGAGTGATGGAAGTGAGAAAATAAGTGGGACATAATAAAATTAATTTCTGAGTATGTCAGTGTTAATGTTCCAAAAAAATAACAGGGCAATAATTAAACTGTTATCACAGGCAGACTTTCATGGCTATAAGGGGAAATGGAAGCATCTCATGTCTGAAGAACAGGCCAGCAGGTTATCAGTCACCCCTTTTCAAGTGAACAAAGACTGTAGTTAGCAACCTGTGCAAGGTCCTGAGCAACACAGCCTGTGCTCCTCTCTGTAAAGGTAGAAGGAAATGTCAGATTGGAATAATTTCTATCAGAGTAGCTGTTGTCTTATAAGAAACTGAAATATGTTATAGTTGGATGTATAATCTTCTCCAGTTTGACAAATCTTTTCTACAGAGCATTCTGCAGGCTCTGTCACTTCCCTGCCCTGGGTCAACACCGAGGTGCTTTGGTGTTGATTGGATATTGCAGTGTCCTTCACAGCCTGGATAAGAGCATTGATAAAAACATCTATAACAGAGTATGTGTTAGACATCACCAGCTCATCTGAATAGGCATTGGAAATAATTCCTCTAACCCCCTAAGCAGGATGTAAAAGTGGCCAAGCGAGTTAAAAGGCTTTCATTTTGCTGTGACACACCCTCCACAGGAAGAATATCAGTGTGGGAGAGGATTTGTCCAATTTGAGATGTAGAACCAAAAGGTTCTCCTTGGCACATCCGTGACCTTTTCCTTGACATCCTCTTCTTTTCAAGACAGACACTGCAAGGTATGGCTCTTAGGAATCCCTCTGTTGTCAGGAATTGTTCCTAAGGACTCAAGTCTCCATTCTGCAGGAATGACTCATCCAGCATAGTCAGGCACGCAGCATTGCAGCAAACCCTGTCCCTACAAGTCAGTGCATTGCAGACATCCAACAGAAGCAGCTGGTGTGTGCATTCAGTGAGTAATATCTGGTCTGTAGCACAAAGGAAAGGTTGCCACAAAGGCATGGAAGCTTGCTGCTCAAAACAGGATAGAAGCCTGGAATCAGTGACAAGACCTCTTGCACTCTGTCACTGTTAAAACCTCATGTGGCTCTAGCCAAGGTGCTGCCCCCACACAGCTGCTGTGTCATGGTGGCTTTCAGCAAGGTGAATGCCATGAGTTTTTGTGGGAGCTTTTTTACTTTAAGCCCAACTGTTTGGCAAATTCTTAAAACTGCTGGTAGCTGTTACAAGGAGCATCTCATAGAACATCTGTGTGTCTGGGCAAATACTGCATAACCCCCAGAGTTTACAGCCAGTGCAGCCTGTCCCCCAGCTGGACATGTAGGTGACATGACTTCTGTACAGGGCTCATGGCATGGCCTGAGTGTCAGAGTCACCTTGTGATTTATGGGATGTTTTTTACTTTTCAGCAATATGCTGCTCTTCTGTTCAGCAGATTATATTCACTTCTGGCAACTGTGGGACTTGCATGCATTTGTGTCTTTTGCAACTCTGCTTTGCTGCCAGTTTCCCAACATGAATTCCACCTAGTTTCACACAAAAAAATCTGCCATGGTTGCCTGGTTCATGCTGCCCCTCTTGCTGGTTCTTGCTTACAGCATCTGTTCAGTGGCAGACTCAAATAAGCCTAATGCAGCTCTGAATAGAGAACAGAAAGCCTTGAGCAGTTTTTACTTAAAGTGTGATTTTGTTGAAGAAATCTGTCAAGAGTGGATACTTACTACAAACTGAAAAAAATGCTTATGAGTACTGAAACTCTCTGACTTTCAAACACAGAGAACAACAAATGCTTGAGTGCTTCTGAGGTGGGTCATTTTACAGTAGCAGGAGATGCAGAATGGCAGTGTAAGAGGCCTAGAAAACACAAGTGTGGATAAAAAAAGATAAAACATTTTTTTCTGGAAATTGATGATTAGTTCATGTCTCATGTAGCAGTAGTAGGTTAGTTGACCTTGCAATGAGGGATGTGGATTGGGATCCTTACTGCTTTCCAGTCCTAAGTTTAAAGAATCAGCCGCTGCCTTAGAGAACAAAAACTTTCTGATGCTTTTTCATTTCAGACTCTGCATTACTAGAATGACTTCTGCAAGTGATTGAGATTCTTTTCATCTAAAGAATTAAAAATGAAATTAAAAACATGGGCAGCAGAGTAAAGCAAGACTCAACATTGAAAAGGGGGTGTTTCATGGGCAATGTGGTGGATTGTGTCAGCAGTTGAACTTCACTGTTTTGTTGCTACTTGGTGAAATTGGGCATCTCCCTTTTCCTTTGGTTTTTTAGTGTGTCTTGTCCACAGAAATAGTTTTCTGTTGTATGTGGGTCCCAATCTCTAGTGCAACTTCTATTATCTACTTTAATAGAAAAGTTAGACAAGCTATAGCTGGTTAAAACTGATTAATGTTCCTCTGATCATATACCCCCCTGCTTCAAGCCTCTTTCTAAATAAAAAGTAAGCCATGAGATAACCTGCTTAAGGGCTTACATTTGGGCCCCAGTTTTACCTCCTGGTATGTATGGTATTTTTTGTGTTGTCAGTACTTTTTTCTGCCCCGTGCTTTTGCCAGCTGTTAGCAGGCAAATTATTGCTATTGAGCAGCAGAAGTGTCATTGCAGGGTTAGCACTTAATCCAGTTTAGAGATAGGAGAAGTCTTGTAGGCAGGCATTAGCAGGGTGGAATCAGAAGGCCAGCTGGTCTTGGAAAGTGTCATGAAGCTGAGAGGAAACAGCAACATTTGAATGTATTTACTTGTGAGGAGTGGGAAAGGCCTGGAAAGCAATGTTACATAACCCACAGATGGCAAGGAGGGTGGGGAGGATTAAGGACAGGTAGCAGGGGCTGTGAAAGGCAGCTGTGCATGCCAGACTGCCCAGGCTGGGGTGGCAGCAGCTGGGGCAGATCAGCTGGGCCAGGCAGAACATGGGCAGTGAGAAAAGGGAGCCTCTGCAGGACTGAGCAAAGCTGGGGAGGCTGACAGGGCAGTGGTTGCTGAGCAGACACTGAGGGAATTGAGCAGTGGCTCAGCCCAGCCCAGACTAAAGAGCTGCTTCCTCACCTTTTAGGCTGTGCTAGAAAACCACCACACATTCACTCTGGAGCATCAATCTGATGTCAAATGAGTAAAAAAACAGAGATACCCTGATGATTAATTGGGACATAATTAGAGAAGAGTCTTGCATTTAAGAAAATTAGGAGACTGCAGGTATAGAGAATATTGATTTTTTTTTCTGTAACTATGACAACTGATTTCCTTAGTGCAGCTGGTAGTATCTTATCTGAAACGCAAGAAACTGATTAGAAGCTTATTTTTCATGCTAATCTCATAATCTTTAATGATAATGCTGGCCTTTTCTGCCAGTAATTTTACTTTTTTGGAGGAGTGTAATGCTTTTTGTGATTTTAATAGCATTCCATCAACATGTGATCTAACAGGAATTTCTCTGGAGTGTGCAAATGCAGTCACCTTTGAAGTGCATCAAATAATTAAAGCAATTGCTCTTCCAACACCCTGGCTCACCTGACAGGGGTTTATGCTTCATTAGAGAATTCTATGCTCACAGTGTTGATTCTGTTTAGTTAAAAATCTGTTAAATCCTGGATGTTCCTCATTAAGATTTCATCAGCTAGATCATGTTAGAAGTTTTAAACTGGATTAATTCCCAGGTACTGAAGATAGAAAATTGCCTGGCCTTGAACTTTCCTTAAGAGAAAATTCAATATCACTACGAGAGTATCCTGGTTCTTTTGATGTAAATAGGAAGCTATAAAAGCAATTTTTTGCAGTTACAATAAAAATTAGGTAATCAAATGACTACAGTGACAGTGTCTCCTCTAAGTATAAATGGCTTAGATTTTGAGGATGAAGTTGAATAAAATTTCACCATGTCATCATTAGCACCTTCTTGCTTCAACTCTTTGTGAAGATCTGCTGTAAAAAAGTATCAGCTTGTATGATGTCCTCTTGGAAATTACATGAAAGGCAGCCTTGTTCCATAAAGATTAATCTCTAATAATAGTACACAGTAAAAGATGTAACAGCTGGTATGGATTAATATTCCTTAATATCTACTTTCATGTGATTAATAGCTGCTTAAGCCCCTACCAGTGGAAAGTGAGCAGTGGTTACTAAGCTTTACTAAATGTACTGTTTGTAATTTTTTTAACAGAATAGGCATTTAAATGTTTTCCATTTTTTATTTCCGGTGATTTTAGTTGACTTTAATTTCCTTCCTCCCTGATCTTCTTGTTGCAGGTCATGTATTAAAAATTCTCTTTCCCAAAAAAAGGGAGCAATGAGTTGTTCAGGGGTTCATCCTCTGTTGTTTCTTATGCACAGTACCCAAGACTATTCTTAACACAATCATTAGTACAATCACCCTAATACAATACAATAATTAACTTCCATGTTGCTTTATTTCTTAAGTTATTTCACAGAGGCTGACAGGTCAAGAGGAAGGCATTTGTTTTAGGCTTGATGTTCACAATAGGTACTAAACATCTTTGTCCAGTTCTACATTCCTGGTGGTGATTTTTATGTTATATCTTTGCAAATGTAAAATGTTTTTCAGTTTGGCACTGAAGAGTAAAGGGTGAATTCCAAAGCTTTTTAAAATATTTATTCAGCATGTGATTAGCTGGATCAGTGCTCAGAGCCTAGGGTTTGCTGTTTTGAAATTATGTTTTAATCACTTAATAATTTACCTATGTTTCATTGAAGTGAGCCCCCTAAATATTTTCAATTATAGATGTGGATTTGCTCATGACACTGAAGACTGTAAATCCAGGTGGGAATCAGGTGTACTGCTCATGAGCTGACAAGTTTTTTTTCCATTTGATGCCCATTAAATTCAGAGATCAGGTTTGAGGCTGTTCTGTGCTGCCCAGAGCTGGAACAGCACAGTCAGGGGAGTGCTGCAGAACAGGGAGAGATGTGGCTCCTCTCCCTCAGGGTTTGCTCTTACATGGAGATACTTCAGGTAGGGACTGTGTGGAGCAGAGGTAATATTGTTGGGATTTAGGTGAAATTATGTTGTTGCCTTTTAGCCAGCACAGTATCCTTCACCAAGATGTTCTGCAGCCTAGCTGCAAATTGTACAGAAGTGTGCAAGTCAGCTTGAGCTCACTAGTTTTGGAAATTAGTTTTTATCTTTTATGACTTTTTTAGCCTGACACTTAGTATCCCAAGTTGAGAATCTTTTGATTTTGCTGTTGAATTTTGTACATGCTTTTGTATTTAGTTCAGATTTCACTTCACAATTCTCTTAAGCTATCCTTACAAAATTCTGATTGTTATTCCCAGAAGCAGATCAGACATTTTTTTTATTTGCATTTGTCAGGTTTAGGTTTGAACAGAGCAGTTGAAACGTGAAAAGTCAGTGTGTCTTCCTAAATCACTGTCTCTGACCATTGGAACACTGCCATGAGATGAGCTGACCTGCATTCACCAAACGTGGGTAACTCTGGCTTTCATCAGCGGTGTCCTTCATCCTTAGAGTCCCAAACTGCTCCATCAGCCTTCTGTCTTCAGAGCAGTTAATTCACCAGAGAAATGCCTCCACCTTTTCAGAAGGATCTTGACATAAAGTAACATTAATTTTTGTTCTGTTTCAGTGATAGTTCTGCTGATAAATAGTACTGCATGTAGATCTTCTGGTAAACCAGACAGCTGGGAGAAGGAGGATCCTTGTAGGACCCAGGGGCAGGCAGGCTCAGTACCACACTAAAAGCATTTTTTGGGTTTGGTTCCCCCCAGGCACACACCCCAACGATGCCCCCATGGCCCAGAGTGCCTGATCTCTGCTGTTCTGCCTCCTGGTGCCTGCTCAGGCAGGCTGGCAGTGGGGATCAGCCCTGAGTGTCTGTGGATCCTGAGCCTTCTGGGCTTGTGCAAGTGCAGCCACCCCCTGAGAGTCTGGCAGGAGGGGCTGTGCTCCAGGAGCTCAGGGTTACTGCTGCATTTGTGCATTTCATTCAGGAAATAGCAGAAGGAAATAACTGGCTCGTTGGACATGGCTGGCCCAGCACATTTGTCACTAGTGTCCCACTCCAGGCTGTGGCCTAGTTAATTTTAATCATTACTTCCCTCTCCCATTATAAATCCTATGGTATTAATGTTTTGCTGTAGAGAAAGCTTTAGTAGTTGGAATAAATAAACCCACTAATGCAATCTCTGATCTTTCTGATATTCACCTGTGTCACTCAGTAGGATTTCTAAATGTTTTTTCATTTGAATTACAGATGTTCTGAAGTAATGTTTTTCAATCCTGAGCGAGAGCCTTGTTGCCTTTATTTTGTATAACAGCCTATTAGGAGGAAGGCACAAGGGCACTTGAATTTAATTGAAACTACTTGAATTTAAGCTGTTAGTGCCATTTTCCATCATCCTCTCTGGCCTCTAGCTGCTGAGGAGGTCTCTGTTATACCCCTTGGGATACTAACCCTGGGACACACCAGGAATCTGAACTGGTGCCAGGTGTGTTGGTTCAGGCACCTGACTATTTTATTTTCTATATATTATATAATTTATATATAGTTATATATATAATTATATTATTATATTACATTCTATTATATATAATTATTTTATAGTATATATATTATATTATATATCATTATATAATTTATATATTATTTTCTCACAAATTCTTTGTTAGAAAATAATATGAACTGGTCCCCACAAAGCCCTGTTAATCTTATGGGTCTATTTCATTAGCAAACTCTGCCTGAATCAAGAGCTAGAGCAAGTCATCTTGCTGTCACCTTGATTTTTTTTCCTCTGAAAGGAAACAGAGGCTATGAAAATTTAATGGAATGAAGATAAGGGGGGTGGTATTTAACTTGGTCAAATTGCTTTGATTTTCAAATAATTGTCATGTTGAGAAGGTAAAATATTCTACTGATTTTAAATTTTCACTAGTTTATACATGTTAATGTTACTCTACTGCTCTTCAAAGTGTTGAAATGGGTAAGTGCTTTTGTTTTCTGTGCACAGGCACATAAAACATCAAATGCATTGTACTGTTTTGCTAGAATACTACTCAATTTAGAGCAGACTTGAGTAATTTAGAATGAAAATATACTAGTAAAACATTTCTATGTCAACCTGTGTTATGGTTGCAGAAATGCTAAATAAAAGATGATTTGAAAAGGACATGAAAACTGGGCTGCAAACCTATTTAATTCCTGTACACAAAATAAGGAAGATGTATTCAAGTTACATATTCTGGAGCAATATGTAGAGAAAAAGATGCAGCTTGAATGAGAGAGGATGTGTTTGCAGCTGAAGCTTTCAGAGGTCAGAATTACCTAACCCCAGTTCCAGGAGTATTGACAGGTCCCAGTTCATGTAATCTAATCATTCTAAAGGTGAGGTGATTCCCAGGCTTTCTGGCAAAGTTGCACAACACTCAAAGCTGATTTCTTAGAACTGTTGTGTGGGCTTAACCTTAAGAGGTGTTTAAAATGCACATTATATTTTGTTGTTGGCTGTATGCAGCAGGTATGGGTCCTTTTCCCCAGCTGCAGTGCTTTTACATTGCTATTTTAATTTTGCTACACTGGTATCTGTTGGAGGATTGCTTTAGTTTAAATGAAACTATACTTATTTATACAGTTACTAACCAGAATTATCATTAGAGCATTATTCAAATAACTGCTATGTGAATACCCCTTATTTCTTTAAACCTCCACTGGCTAAATGGCCTGATGAGCTTGGGAAAAATGTAGGCACACTTTTGTGAAGCTTTTGTAATTACCAGCAAAAAGCTGTGACCTCTGCCCCGTGCTGATGGAATCCATTACTCAGTTCCACAGGACAGAAGTTAGCAGCTCTCCTTCTGCTCTGTTCCATTAGGAGCTGACACAGGTTAATGTCCAATATATCCTTGAGATAGATGATGAGACTGGGAAAAAACGCAGCATTTTCTGCATTGGGCTTCAGAGCTTTGTGGGTTCAGTGTGTTCACAGGGACAGGCACCAGCTCAGCCTGCTGAGGAATGTGTCACCCCACAGGGTTTGCCACTGCTGAGGAATGTGTCACCCCACAGGGTTTGCCACTGCTGAGGAATGTGTCACCCCACAGGGTTTGCCCCTGGGCCATCCAGTGCTGAGGCTGGGGAGCAGCTCCAAACCTCCCACAGCACAATCAAGGTTCCAGCAGAGGCTTCCCAGCCATCCCTGGCATTGCTCAGGCAGCCACTCTGGCATATTCCCCATCCAGGGGTAAGCACATGATGAATAGGTGTGCAATGAAGCACAGGGTCTGTCTGTCCAGCTGCACTGGGGTTCTCTGTCAGGCCACAGATAACCCCAGTGCCCTGCCTGAAAAGGTTTTTGAGCCCCTGGTTTGTTCCTGCAAATTGTATTGGAAAAAGTGCTCAGTACCAGAGAGCTGTCCACCAAATCTCGTTTATCAGTGTATGGAAGGGCAGGATTGAGGTGCCACCTTTGCTGGTGTGTTTCCAGGCTTATGCAAGGGCAGTAGCAGTAGGTCAGAATGTGTCACCTTCCTAAGGCTTTCCTGGCCTCCACCACGTTCATGATTTCGTCTTCTTTCAACAGCCAGCTGCACTTGGATTAATCAGCCACTAGATAGAGCTGTGTTATATAGAAAGGACCTCACTCTGCAGCATTATATCAAAATTTGGTATTCCCTACTAGCGAGTCAAAAAAATGGATCAGTTGTTGCACAGGACAGATATCAGATATGACAGGAAGCATTCTTTCTCCAAGATGCAGTAAATTCCCCCTCCATCCCTGATTATACAATAAGATCATGGATCTTTTCCAAGTGTACCTTATAATAAGATTTCAGCGGAGAGTCCAATTTAATTCCTATGCATTAATTATTAAATAAGGCATATCTTTAAATTACCCCAGCAGTTAATTTTTAATCAAGCAGTCTTCATAGAGCTGTTTTATCATGACTGTGGACAGGAACCTTGAAAGCAAAGTTTATATTACCTTTTTGATTTTTCATTTCCCATATTCCCTTTCTCCCTTCCTCCTCTCTCCAGTGCTGAGAAATGCTCACATATTGATCCAAGAGCCATAAACATGAGAAAAAGGAATTACCTGTAACATTATCTAATAAAACAAGCTTGTACTGAGTTTTATTTAATACTTTATGTATTTTTATTCTAATTTATAGAATTTATTGTGCTAAACTTCTGAGATGTGTTTATTATAAAAGATCATTAGCAAAACAACTAGTGATAGGTATAGGTCAAAAAACTAGGTTTAGTCTTTTGACTGTGTTTAAGATGTTATTTACCAAATTTGTATTGAACTGGTACTAAGCCATACTGTGTGCTTGAGGCTGCAGAATACAGTATAAGTCATACTGAAAGATTTGCAGAAGTTGTGTGAAAGTTGGAAATGTGTGGATTTGACAGCTTCTGCTGGCAGCAAGTGCTGCTGTAAGAACAGGATAAAAAACAACCTCCCTTCAGCAAAAACTACTGATGGCATCCTGTAGCTTCAGCAGGTACAGGCACAGGCATTGTACAGATAATTCCATGTGTATTCTGGCACTGGGCCTCAGCCATGAACAGAAAGAAATCCCTCTGGGTGTTTCTTAGTGGCACATTCCATTCTTGGCCCTCATTGGAGCAGCTCCAAAGTGCAGGACTTGCAGCCAGTTCAGTGGGTGAATGTCCTGCAGCCATGAAGCCATAACAATGACACAGTTTTCTTGCAAATTCATACATTTGATTTTTCTAGTTTCAATTTTTCATATTCCATGGTTGACTTAAGCAGACAGTCCATAATACACACTTCATCAAACGCAAGCAAAATTTTTTAATAGCCAGTATTATGTGTGTGTATTTGATTCCATTTTGTTCTCAATTCTTGCCAATAAAATGGCACTCAGCCTGCTGGTTGAGTGGATTTGTGATTCTTTCCAAGGATCAGCTGTGGATTAGGGAAGTGCAGCTGGTGTGTTTCTCACGCCAAGTAGTTTGGGCATTTTTTTTTTTTCATTTTAATGTCCTTTTCGAAATAAATCCTGCCTCTTTTCCTTTGTCTTTTCTCAGAATTTTATCTTGTTCAGTAGTAAATTTTGTCAAACTGTATGTTAATGAGGCTGAGCAAACAGGCATTGCCCATATATCTCTTTATCCACAGGTGAATTTAAAAAGATGTTCTTTGTTTCGTTTAACAAGGAAACTTCTTGTTTAAGGAGTTTAACTCAGTTGTGAGTGAAGCTGCTGGTGTAAAATGCCAATGATCTTACCTTGAGGCTGGTGTGCACTAGTGTACAAGTTCTTGAGAGATAGAACTGATGAGACTTCTGATAAAGCTTTTTTCATCTGCTGAGCCACATGGTAGTGGCCAGAGCTGTAATGTAATACTTTTACTGCAGTAGCAAATGTTAATTATTTTGCTCCCCTATGTAAAAAACGTGACTGAAGAACAAAAGCAACCCAAACTTAGCAAGTAATTGCAACTCAGCCATCAGAACATGCAAATTCACTGTTTATATTTGCAGATTTTTCAGTCATGGTACTGTTGTTACAGGTAATTGTAGAAAGTTGTGGAAGCAGTTGAGGTGGATAGATCCATTTTAGAGTTCCTTGTCCATGGATTCATTCTGTTCAGTCAGTGCTTGTGCTGGCAGAATCCTGGCCCTGTGACTAGGTCCCTTCACCAGCAGTGATCTTTTAGAGACTGAAGGAAACCTAATGCCTGTTTTAATAGGGGTGATGATTGCTCCATGCATGTAAAAGCAGCACATCAGCCATCTCTGCACTAGTTGTCATCAGCAGCCTCTGTTCTCTGAAGGACTAACGTGAGTAAGAATGTTTGTAAGAATGACCATTTTTGCACTTAAAAGCAATAAATAGATGGGATGAATTATGAAGAATGCTAGTGACTTCTAACATGTCCAGTAAGTATATTACAGGGTACTCTAATCCTTATTCTCTGTCTGGATGTATCTGCTCAATGCAAATCTCAGTTTGATGGTTGAGTAGTTGGCTCTTGGCTCCTGTTTGGACTCATTTACAGTGATAAAAAGATGCATTTACTCTCAAGAAGTTCTCAGGTGAGATTTTCACACTATTCTCTTTCTCATACAAAACAATTCCTTCTTGGAGAAGCACACAGTAACTGGCACATTTCAAGTTCTTCACCAGACCAGTCTGAAAAGCCATGTTCCAAATCCCACCTTTCTGTGCTGGGAAAGTGAGGAGGTGTTTGGTTGGTGCAATTTGGCTGTGCAGCAGAGCATGTGGAATTACAGTGTGCTTTCATCAACTCCTGCTTGTAGCTTTGGGTTCTGCATCTGTTTTATTCAGTTGTGCATTTCAGTGCTTGAAAGCATTGATCATAAGCCTTTCCTTTTGAAAGGGCTCCTTCAACCTGCAACCTGTAACTGTAAATCAAGGTTATTGCTTTCTTGTACATAAAAAGTACAAAGTACTATATGTTTCATGGGTCTTTTCCCAGACAAAACAAACCCATGCTGTTGTGCACAGATTTGCTCACTGATAGTCCTGAAATAGCATTTTGATAAAATTAAGATTGCTGGCAGTACTTTAAATAAGGTGCCTATTTCCTCTGTGATTCTTGTTTCAGAATGCTGTTTTCTTTCCCCTGTACCATTCTTGAATGGCTGCTGGGGGAAAAAAAGTAAAATATCATGCTAATGCTTTATGCCAGTGAGCTTAACTCTGTAGTAATCAGAGTTCAATGGAACTGCACATTCAGCAAAGTTGAACAGCGCTGAGAACATGTCCTGAGAACGTCCAGCTTATCCTGAGCTTTGCAACTGAAAAGCACAAATCATCTTACCTAATCTTTCATGGGAACTTCCAGCCTGAAAAGCCAATTAAATAAGCACACTGATGGTTTCTATAAGTCCCTGAAAAGGCATTCTTTTGGCTTTAGGCATAATCCAAGTACATCTATATAATTTGGATAGATGCCTCTATCAGAAGTGTGAACAAAGTAATGAATGTAGTAAGAGAGTTATACACACAGGAAGAATCCAAATTATTCTGTGCAGCGAATAATACATGGTCAGTACCTTTATAGTGACTTTTGTTAAACCCGTCAGTGAGGCTGAGTGCCCCTTGACAAGGATCTAGTACTCTCTTGGACTTGTTCAGGGAGCCATTCAAGAAGAAAAGGAGTGCATCATTTCAGGATTTTTCAGAACTCTGATAGTTTGGGGACAAAAGAGGATTCAAGACAAGAATAGACTCCAGCCTGTACCTGTCGAACCACAGCCTTACTACCAGCTAAGCAGGAAGAGAGGGGCAGGCACTCCAGGGACATTGAGATAAATGCAGTGGGATCTGTGGATGTACTCTTTGCAATCTTGGCTTTTAGAGCTGTAGGATAAGAGAACTCTGTTCAGGCCTACTGGAATTTATCAAGAAGCCAGTATGCAACACTTTTATATGACTTTCAGTAAAAGAGAGACAGTGTCATAATGGACAAGAAGGTCCTAAACAAGCCCAGGTAGCAAAAAGTTTAGACCAGAAATAGGCATTTCTCCCCTCCCTCCCTCCCTCTCTCCTTTTTTATTCCCTGCCACTCTCCCTAAATGGAGAGCTACAACTTTCCTGAATGAATAAATACCATGAGGGTTAATGTAACTATACTAACTGGTAAGTGTAGGGTCCAAACAGAGTGCCCCCACAATGTCACTTATGGTCCCCCTCCCAAATGAAAGGGAAAGCAAGCAGGGAAGCCATCTAAGAGAAATTCTCATGGGCTCCAGCCAAAGAATATCTGAAAGAATTTTTGATTTAGAATTAAATAATTATTAATTAAGAATTATCTTGAGTAGCCAGAGCACTGCAATTCTGTAACTTGTTGTGGTATAGCTTTGATGAAATATGAGAAACATTCACTGTTGAAGGGCAGGCTAAGGAGGTTGATACACACTATGTATTCCAGCAGGATTATTACAGAGCAGGTCTTGGAAAGGAGATAATGTCCCAGATTTCAGTCTGCCACATGAAAGTAGCATAGATGTGATTGCTGCACCTAAATTACAAGAGGTTTGCTAAATGTTTTCAAAAGTGGGTATAATATATTGCACGTGTACTTTAATACATATATATATAAGGTCTGTGTACGCTTTGCACTTCACAAACAAAACAAAAAAAATCTGTGTCTGACTTAGCAAGCTCTCAGTCTCACTAGCAGGGCATGATTGGAAGCCTAGATGCTTTTGATAATGTATTTTGTACTTCCATATCTTCTGTATTCACATCTCAAATTAGATCCAGGAGGGTACCAGACCTTTTGTAGTAAATTTATATTCCTTATAATCTGTTCAGATGAGTCAGCATGGAAATAGGCATAGAGATAGGGTCAAGTCTTGCCATATAAATTCTGTTACCAAGATTCATTAGAAACTCTGTTGATTTATTTTATTTTAAATTTCAAAACTTCTGCTTTGCTCTAAAACTGTGCTCTATGTTTAGTGACCTTCCCTCACACTGGACAAATCAGAAAAGCAGTCTTGTGATGAATATGGCAGTAGCACAGGATGGGAGGATGAGCAGCAACATCTTGACTTTGAACTCACTTCTGTTTTCTCTTTTGCTATTAGAAACATGTCAAGTAATTAATTTGACAGCCTTACGTTGAGAATAAATTAATTTATTGCAAAGTATACATTTGTACAGTTTCAAGTATCACTCTCAGCTGTTGTTCCAACAAACATCAGCTGATGGATTCTAACCTTCATAAATATTTCGCTATTTAACCTCCATGCTGAAGCAGCTCTGTTGGCCACCAGTGACAGTGACAGTTCCTCTCCAGCTGTTTCTGTGATGGTGCAAGGGGCTGGATGTGTGTCCTGCACAGCTCTCAGGTGGACTGGTAGCAAATCTTAAGCTCAGCAAATTAATGCATTGGTAGAATGGCATTTAGGGTTAAGTTTAGGTGTGCTGTCAGCTCTGCTTTTGTGCCTGGTGCTGCTGTACAGGGTCACCAAACTGTTTAAATTGCCACAGTCTTTATAGAGGGATATGATAAAGCTTGGAGCTGCCATGTTTGAATATGCTGTCCGCAGACAAAGAGAGCTTGAAGATTGTCTTGAATAGAAAGATATTGTCTGTCTAAATTTACCTGCTGAATTACATACTCTATGGCATTTCAAGGTGAAATTATGGTATTGCAACCCATGTGTTTCTTTTCTCGAAGTTCTAGTCTGAGAAGAAAGTTAGAAATACAACTTTAAAGGGTAAATTATGCACATGTCTCATGGCATCTAATGAAATTGAGGATTTACTCAGAAACACTTGCATTTTTTCAGCCACTGCTACACCTTATAGCAGAGAAAATACTTGCATTAAAATGTAAAACTAAATACACTAGGGAGAAAATTCCTGAATTCTTTTTTAGTGGTTATACAGCTCAAGATTACTGAAACTAAATAAGATTTAGAGATTTCCTACCCTTCCCAGTAATGCTTAGAAGAATTATTAACTTCAGAATCTCTCTAACAAGAGCATTTGCTGCTTGCTGGCATTTCTGTTTTAATTACTGGGGGGAACATAATGTGTTTGACAAAGCTGAAAGCTGCAATGCCTCATACTGTTTCAGCAACACACTGTGGTTTTAATTTATCTTAACCCATATTGATCAGTGGGACCTGAATTTATGACAGCAGGTTTCTAGTCAAATGTCCCATGATTCCAGAGTGCCTCCAAGCTGTTTGGCTTGGGACTAACTCAAACTGCACAAACTTTAATCAGCAGGTAAATAGCTGTCTGCTGTGTAGGGCTAAGTGGGAGTTTGTACATTAAAGTCTTGAGAAGAACACAGTTGGTGAAACAGAGAGTGCTCTCTTTATTGTAAAGACACTGGTTTGTGCATACATAGACATATCATGGGCTGAACAGCTTTCTGGGTATGGCATAGTTTTGTGGCAGTGTGTGGGTTCATCATGGCTGTAAATTAAGTGTGTGTGTGTGTAAGCATTTACAGAACCAAGAGTTAAACATTTACAGAATCAAGAGTTAAGCAAATGCCTTTGTGTGGAAAGCTGGATTTAAGCAGAGCAGGTAGGAGAGGAATTCAAGTGCTCAGGCCCCCATGGAGCTGCTGGCATGGGTGGCACTGCTGTGTTCCTGCCCTGAGTGATCAGCACTTTTTTCTTCTTTGTCACAGCTCATCTTTGATGTCAGTTGTGCTTAAGCAGAACACACAGTTCATTGCTGTTTTTTCTGTACAAAGCCTCTTCAAACACCAAAAAAGGGGGTGGGGGAAGGAGAATTGAGATACATATGCAATTGCCACTGTTGCTATGTGAAATCTAAAAGCTTTCCCTTAGGGAGGAGTAGTACTTATGGCACTTGACTGTATTACAGAAACACATATCAGTGGCTGAAACCATGCCAAAAATAACTCATTTCCCTCACACTTCTCACAGGATCGAACAGCCTTTCTTACGTTAGCACCAGATTAAAAAAGGCTGTGTCAGTTCTCGTCTCTTTTGCTTTAAAAATACTCTTTCCAATTCCAATCACTTGACATAACTCAACAGGAGTGCTGCAGATGCATTCAGAATTGAACCTGGGCAGTAAAGAAGGCAATTATTTAACTTAGTTATACATCTCTGTCATCCAGAGAAGAATTGCAGTGATAGTATCACACAGCTGAAAGAAATGATCAATTTTATTTTATAGTCCTGTCCATCGAAAAGCACTTATTCCCTGCATAAGCTGCAGTATGTATTTTCCAGGAACTAGGTGTTTTCAATGGATTGAAGATTGGGAGGGAGGGAGTGGATTGTATAATGGAGAGAATAAGGGGAATGCATTTTTTATTGCTGCTGCACTGGGTGGTTTAATCAGATCCTACTTAAGGTCATAATACAGTTGCTGAGGATGATAGCCTGTGCTTCAAACTGGACAGATAATTCCATTCCATCCAAACCCATTTTGTGCAGAGATTATCACATTTCAGTAAATGTAGCTTGGGTTATAGGAAACAGAATGGGAATTAAGCATTTCTCACCACTTCTGTTCATGGGTTATAGTGTTAATTGATTACACTTCAAGGCTGTTGAGTTGTTGTTTGTATCAGCTGTTCTACACCCAGGGTGCCTGGGTAATTCATCACTGGTAGGAAGAGGGTTTATGATCATTTTGCTATCAAATTGTTTCTTCTTTGGGGTTACATTTTGGCTGTTATGAATGAATTCAGGTTTTATTGGAGTTCTAGAGGCTACAGACAGTGCTGTGGTTCAGCCCACAGTGCAGTAAGGGAGGTGCCAGCCCTGCCTTGCCTGTACCACAGCCACCTCACCAGCAGTTGCAGTGACATGATGATTATCTCATCATTTCTCATCTATTCTGGCATGTATAGCTGTGACATTTGTATTTATGCTCATCACAATTCTCACCAGTTAGTAGTGGTTTATTCTGTGAAACCCTGTTCATTAGTTCAAGCTTTAATTCAGCTATAAAAGAAATAGAGGCTTCCTTGAGCTGCAGTTTTTCTCTGATATGACAACAGGCTTGGCTTTTAAGCAGCATTTGGTTCCTCTCAAATGATGAAACTTGGATCCAAGGGGATTTTGACACTGTGTTTTGTGGTTTTGCCACCCTCTCCCCTTCTTCAACATTTCTGAATTATGTCCCATTGTAATTACTGCTCACTCCTTTGTGACTTTGGTGTTTATAGTTTACTGGGGCATTTCAAATTTGGATTTGGTCTGATCATGGCTGTGGAAAGAAAGATTACAGTATTTACCTTAGGTGTTTTTCAAGAAGTCTGTCTCAGTTCCTACTCATGCACAGTTTTACAAATAGTCTTACACAAAAAAACTAAGACATTGCAGCTTAAAGTGCATTTTAGTATGTCAGAGTTCAGCTCCCACATTGCTATCCATGAATTTTACTTTGGATCTGTGTATGCATGAGTGTCTAAATGATATGGCTTGAAAACTCTCAGAGAATGCTACATAAACACTGCAAAAGATTAAATTCAGGGGAAAACTTTCCCTTCATACTATTTGAATTAATTTGCTTTTATTAGGAGAGTATTTTCAAGACCAGTAAGTATCCGATAAGAAATGGTACATTGTGTTGATTTCATTGATAGACGCACATTTGGGACACACCAG
This sequence comes from Molothrus ater, assembly GCF_012460135.2. Taxonomy (NCBI): domain Eukaryota; kingdom Metazoa; phylum Chordata; class Aves; order Passeriformes; family Icteridae; genus Molothrus; species Molothrus ater. Next base: position 5,310,724 of record NC_050490.2, read on the forward strand.
CAAATGCATGAGATCAGAGAAGTGTCATGTGTTTTATCTTTTTGTTAGAAAGGCTATTGGCTGCATTCAGTAAGTGAGCTATCAAACATGCCAAACAAAACTTATCACTTGGGAAAAGTCATGCGAGCTGCCCATTATTCCTACATAAATATAACTGATTACCCAGGTATTGGATTTACAGCACTCGTAATAAAACCTGTTCATTTTTGAAAATAAACAAGTTGTTTGCTGTCAGTGAAGCAAGAATATTTTTATTTTGGTGGTGGCAGTAATAGGGGTGTGTTTGACAGTGAAGGATGTAATTAAAGCTTTTTTGGTATGGACTCTTTATCGTACATGAAAATACTGTTTAAATCACTAAAACCAAAGTAATGAGTTCTTCCTTGCTGCTTACTCCCTGTAAGCATATGGGTACTGTTGGAAACCAAGGGAATTTTTTTCTGAGACAGTCACAGTGAGGGCAGCAGAGATGCATATCTTTATCCCTTTCCTTCACAGTGCATTTATATCAAGCCATGTCACAAAACAAACTCCAAGTGCTGTGAGCCTTCCCATAGTATGAGTGCAGGCATCCATGAAAACTATCCTTTGTCTAGTGGCCTTTTCTCTGAGAATGTAATTTTTTTCACTCATGTGTGTTATTCCTTTGAACTCTGAATGAACACTTTGGCTGAACTTGGCAGAATTATACATTTAGAATTAAATGCCAGCAGTTTCTTCCTCTTACCATGCAGAATTTTGTCATAGGCTTTTCAGACAGTAAGCACAGCAGACAGTGTGCCCTTAACAACAGAAGTGCACATTTATTAGGTTTTTAGCCAACTTGGTTATGGTTTATTTTACACACATTGTGTATAAGGCCCTTTGCTTTTACAGGGCTGTTCCCCAACCCACCCCTGGAACATGCTGGTTAATTCCTATTGTATTCTATAACTACTGTGGTATTATCATTATATTTTTAGAGAGAGAGAATTATGTGTTATTTGAAGTATTGTTCAGAACATTCAGTCTAGGCATCCTGACGAGCTGTGGCATTGCTTAAAATGCTATGTCTGAAGTGTGGTTTTCGACATCATCCAAACTTGTTCTTTCTTTGCAGTAGCAAGTGAGGAAAGTGTTCCTGTTGCCTGTAGAGAGATCTTTGATCTGAGTCACCTTAAACTGAAGTTTTTAACAGTTACAGTTTTGTTCTTTTTGGGTGGATGCACGTCTTGGTTGTCTGTCTTGAGTCTTACACTTAAACTGAGGTGCCAGAGCAGTTATGGCGTTCCCAAAGGGGAACGCTGGCAGGCTGCATGTCCATCAAATTTCTGATAAGGAAAAAGTCTGCAAAACTTGTGTTTGATTTTTATGAATGCTGTACTTTCTCAGGTGTGTATTTCTGTCATTGCAGTTTGGGCTAACAGATGGAAGCACAAAACACACGGGGGTGATGTTTCCAATATTTGTTCTTAAAATGTGTCGTGCCTTACAAATGTAGGTGCTGTAGGTACAACTCCCATTCTTACATAATGGCTGGCCAAGGAGAACTTGTTCAGCATCAGAGAGGACTTAATTGCTTATTAACTTCCATTTCTGTAGAGTACCTAGCCAAAAAAACATACCACATTCCATTTTCAGAAGAGAGTTAACTGGCCAATTCACCTTTTTGTATTAATTTTTTGGCTTACATATCTTTGATAGTATTTCTTGTCCAATAGGTCATCTTTTTCTAGCTCACAGAGTACCCCACATTCTAGATAACAGACATCCATAAAGGCCTCTCAAATTTGATTTCCCCTGGAAAAAGAAACATCTATGGACTTCATTCTATGTCTTCCCTCCATTTCTGTGCTGACCTTTCAAGAATCTTCCATCCTCCATCCTTTTTCTAAGCCAGAAGGAACTTTGTCTCACTAGGAAACCCAGGGTCCCTTTGGTTCTAAACCAAAGCTGTTTCAACTGCACACTTTGCCATTTAGGGCAGACAGAAGTTGAAATTAGATCTGTAAAATATTTTGTTGCCAGCTACAGGCGAGTAGATGTTCAGTACATTGAAGATAAGTTATAGGATCAGGGAAATAAGTTTAGAGTCTAACAGTGCAGTGCAGCAAGAACAGGCAGGCAGCCTTTAGCTCCAGACAGCAGGATTCTTAGATGTGATTCCGGATCTCGCCCTTATCTGTTGCATTATGGCAATTATTTTGGCCCCTAGCTCATCGAGGCAAATGTTGAAAGTTAAAACAAAGAGCTACCTGCAACACACAGTGTCCTCTGCTATTGGTGGTTTTAAACTATTAGAAGATGCAAAAAAGACCTTGTCAGCAAAGGAATTAATTATATTGACAAAGGCAACAGGGTACGAAAATGCATGTGATATGTAAAGTTACAAAATTAATGGCTTATTTACGACTTCAGCTGTTTTAGTACAGCATTTTGCCCAACTTCAAATTGTTCTAAAAAGGATTAGATATAATTAATGTTGTGTGACCTCCTTTTTTCTTCTTTTCAAAGAATGTAGAGCTGTACATCTAATGAGGACCCCTGAAAGGACTATTATGTCCAATTGTCTCAATTATGCAAATAGCGTTGATATTTTAGCAGAAGGGAGGGGATACTTCAAATTAAAAGTTTCAGCTCCTGCTTTAGCCTTTCTGCAGTGCCGGCATTTTTACAGCAAGTACATCCACTGTTTGAAGAGAGGAAAGGAGGTTTAACAAATTGGAGATTTGGGCACTATCAAAGTAGATTTGTTGTGCCTTGTTCCACCATGAGATGAAAATACCCTCTGGGCAGAGAGATGGGTCATGAGACTTCTAAAGGATTACCTTCAAAGGGAGTCATGAGATTGGTTTGAACAAAGAAGCTGCTCACATGCTTATCATATGAGATTCTCTTCTTAAAGTGGTGGAAACCCATCTCCTTGGGAATTCTCATGAACTTCAGAGACTGGAAGTCCTAACAGTAAGATGAATGAGACGTCTGAACAATAAACAGAAAGATGGGACAGAAGCGCAGAGTTAAATGCACTTTATTTATTCTAGCTGTAATTCATCTTTCCAAACTCTGAAACACATCCAGGGACGAGCAGGTAGGACATGATTTTAAATAATTTTTCATTTCATTCCTGATAGTCTTCTACCTTTTGTCACAGCGATGTGCACAACTGAAATTTGTGCCGAAGAGCTGCGTAGGGACCTGCAGCTGATGGGACACAGATAATTCCCTTGATCTGATTAGACTTCTTCTTAGATTTCTCATTTTGAAGGATGTGAAACATGAAGTACTAGATGCAAGAAGGCAAAATGAGTTTTCAGGTCCAAAAATGATGTCTCAACACTTCAAAATTAAAAAATTGCGTGAGCGTAACTGTAATGCGAAGTAGAAAGACTGGCAAAGAAACACCACGTACCTTACATATTTCAGTATTTTGAATGGTAATATTTCGAACTACCTCTGCAAAAAATGGGGAAGGAGTTCTGCGGTTTTCTTTATTTTGTAGGTAGTGATTTTTCAGTTTTTGGCGGCTGTTCTGGGTTTTCAAAATTAGCCAGTAATATTACTTTATGGAGCTCTCTTGTGGCAATACGCCTTCTGATGAGCAAACTTCTTTCTGTGTGTATTTGTTTCCAGGAGAGTTTGTCAAGGTCTTATGGGTAGGCATTATGGAAGTCTTGGAACAGGAAAAGGGCAGAATTTATGGTGGATTTCCCCTCCTCAGTGAGTGCTGGCCATAAAGGAGGTTCCCCAGTGAAATACATTTAACAAACATCAGCAGCCCCATCACATTCGTACCCGCAGTGCTGCTGCTGCTGTCGTGTGAAGAAATGCATCCCTTCCATAAAGCTCATTGGGCTGGGAGGTGAGAGGTCTCACAGAGCCCCAGCCTACCTGTGATCTCTGAGTATCCACACACCAATCTTTCAAGAGATTGAGGAGCTAAGGAAGCCCAGGTTTGGCCCTTGTTCCCCCCCAGCTCTTTGAATCACGGCCCCAAAGAAGCTCCCACCCTCTGCTGTGTCCTTCCTGCCCTTTGCTGTGGTCCCACTGGGCCCTGAGAGGCACCCACCACCTGCTGAGCAGAGACAGCCATGGAAACAGCTCCTGGCCTGTTCCAGTCTCCTTTAGTTCCTCTAATTCGGGATTTAAAAGTTTTCGTTTCCATTTTTGATAACGGATTAAATTGAGAAAATCAAAACTTTGATCACAGTTTTCCCCCACTATCACCTTAATTCAAATAATGAATAGACTGTGGCCAGCATTTTAAAGAGAAGGAACAATGTGCTGCACGCCATGATAAAAAAGTCCAGAAACATCACTGGACATACTGTTTTCTGTTCTATGGCACCCGTTAGTTCTCTTCACTCACCTCTTCATGGGTTTTAGATGCATAAGGACTGAAAAGATTGGCCAAATTTTCTGAAAACTGTAAGCTCTGCAATCTCCCATTGCCCTCATCCTCTGTAATTATTTCAGCCCTGAAATATTCAGGTTTTCAGGAAGTTCCCAATGAATGTTGGCAACTCTCTGGTGTACATAATGCAATATTTCAAACATAAGTATTTGGAGTCTGCAGGAAATAATTTAAACCTTAAATTCCAATGCTTTTATAAGGATTCCTGAAATTTCTGGGTTTCTGGATTTATGAGAAATAATTTTGTGCAAACCCTGCTACCCAAGAGTTTAAATAGCTGGAAATTCTTTTTTTGAAAATGACAGAAAGCAGCAGGGAATAAAATGCATCTGATTGTGGCATATTCGATGGAAGGTTTTAGGTCTTAGCTAATGCCCAGAAAAAAATTGCTCTACTGAGTGTGAAATTAGCCACAGAAGGTTGCAAATTCTCAACAGCTCAAACTCTTTAACAGAATTCTACCTGAAGAATCTTGCTGTCAGGAAAACTCTGTGCTGCAAACTAATGTTAATTTCTCCAGAGACAGATTGGCTAACTAGTGTATTACATACGTATTTCCAAAAGGGTGCATATTCACAGTACGCAGCAGAACTAAATATTTATAGTATCTTTTCTCAAAATATGTATTTGTTCAGCATCTCCAGAATTGAGAGACTTCTGAGATATGCATATATTCTTCATATGTAAATACAGAAATGTTGCTTCATAGCAATTTTAAAATGTGTTTTATTAATGTGCATCTCAGTATGGCCTAAGTACTGGTTTTTTGTCACCACATTTTGAAAGTGTCAGTGTAAAGAATTCTTCAAGCCCAGCTGTTTAATGTGCTTTGCACTTCAAGTAGTACTACAGCTGTGCATTTAGAACAAACTCTCATAGATGAGTAATGTTCCATGCAACATGTAGTCATTTTCTTCAGTTGTTTTACGTTTGTGGTTTGCTCTGTTTCATAAAGAAAAAGGTCTCAAACCATACTATTTTATGTCATATATGAAAAATCAGCATGACAAGCTGACTTGTCAGAAGTTGTATAGTTCTGTCTGAACTAGGATCTTGTAATCTCATATGTCAAATAAGTGCTTATACTTTTAGTCCTTTTCCAAACAGCAAGCACATCTTCGATTATTTCTACTCTAATACTTATTATTCTTAATAATGTGGACTTGAATGACCCAGATCTCACTGATGGAGGCAGTATTCTAGTCCTAATCAATGTTTTTTGCATCTGCATATAAGTGTGGGCTAGTCTTTTCTGTAGGCATGATTAACATCTATTGACACAATTTTCTAAACCACAAATAACCAGGAGAATTAGGTATGTGGGTAGTTTTAGTAAGAACTATTCTCAGGCTTAGCTTTGTATTAAGGGAAGTACCTTTGATTGATTGATCATGATTTCATAAATGTTGATGAATTGCACAAAGGAAGGTTTGCTGTGGAGGATGTTGAATCCCAGGGGTTTTCATTATAATAGCAGTTTTATACTTCAGGTTAGAATGAATGGCCTGTACTAAAGGCTCATAGTTTAGAATAATTTAAGAGAAATAGCTCACATGCAAATAATCTGGAAGCACCCTGACTTTTTGAAAATATTATCTAGCAGAGTCTTTACATTAGCCAAGACAGATAATAGTTATAGCACGAAAAACATTCCTGAGCCTTGTCAGAACTAGATACCAGGGTCATCTTAAATTTTTAAATAAGAATTATCTGCAAAATTATGTTACAGGTGAGACTAGGAATTACCAGGCTATTTTGGCTAATGTAATGTTAGTGGCTGCCTACTGTCTCTCCCTGCTCGTCCATCCTGCAGTATCAGACCTCTTGAGAGTGGTCACTTAGGTGAAGTAGCTCACCACCTCTTAGTGTCTTGGTTAGTGTGTAAGATCTGGGAGTAAATCTTGGCCCATGGAGTGTCTATGGGCTGAAGGTTCTTTGGGGAGAAAGGTGCAGAGGCTCAGTACAGGTTGGTGTTTGTGCTCCCCATCTCCAGACAGGAGGTCTAAAGGCAAGAGAAGGATTTGGCAAGGTATTAACAGAACTGGACTAAGTAACAAATGGAGATTAACCTTATTGTTAGCATGTCTTCCCTGAAATTCGGTGCAGTAAGGGAAAGGACAAACGTTTGCAGGAATGCCTTTTGCTTCCTTAAAATGTGTTAGATGTGGTGTGTAATGTTGCCAGTGAATTTCTTTTGTATTCCATACAGAAGAATTCTGTACTGCAATACTACACAGGGTATGTTCTCCCCAGGCATGTGCTGAGCCAGGCTGTGCTGCAGTGCACTCCAAATGGTTCTTTAAGTTCCTTTATTATAGCTTCATTAGCAGTATAGTTACATTAGTGCTGGGCTGTGCCTGCCTCTCTGTAGGAGCTCATCCAACACTTTGCTCCTGTGCCTCCATGGACTCTGTGCTGGAGCTGGGGCTCTCCACCATTTCAGAGCCAGCCAGTCTGCTGTGCTATTGAGGCTGTAGCTGTTTTTCACACTGCAAAACCTTTGGGGAGGTGCTGTGTATCTCTCAGAGGTGCAGCAGAATCATCTTAGCTTTGAAAAAGGAGCTTGTTACTTCTTACTTCCATACTTCGTAAACCGTGTCCCTCAGTTAATGAACACGGAGAGAAAATGGAATAATTTTCTTTTTACGGCAGATGTTTGCTGTGCCTCTCCAGGAACACAGAGTGTAATGAAACCATGAAAGCTCCTTACAGCTCTCTGTGCAATGTAGCACCATTTTCTGGTTTGCACACCAGCAGCAGGAGGGATTTCTGCCCTCAATTTGAAATAACAACCTTGCTTGCCTTGCTTACAGACACTGCCATCCTGCCTGGTGCGTGTTAGTCTCTACCACAGAACAAGAGGCTCCCTGACAAAGCTCCTACAAGAGCATGGATTCAAATTGAACAATATGAAAAACACAGTGGACTGTCTCCAGATCATATATAAAATTTGACAGAACTCTCGTATCACTAAGAATAAGAATTGTCTCAAGCAAATAGGATTTTATTTGAAAGAATCTTTAAACTGTTACAAATCCCTTCTTGATGCTCTTATAGCAAAAAATATAAGGGCTCCTCTTTCTTTTGGGTGTTGTTTGGTACTTCATACTTACTAAAGCTGCTCTAGGTTCTACAAATAGATTTTTGATAGAACTCATGCTAACAAGAGTTTTAGAAATTTCGTAGATTCATAGGCTGTTGCTGTGTTCTGTAGTTGGGGGCATTGTTCATGGCTCTGGCTTCTTTGTGGCATAACACAAATTCAAAACAGCATTTTGGTTTCATGCGCTGTACTTATTTAGCAATGAATAACTTTTCAGTATTATTTTACTTTTCAGTAAAATCTTACCAGTTTGTGAGTGGCTACAGGATTGGCTATTAACATACATCACATAGTTTGGAGGATTTTTCTCTGAGCAAGACCTTGTTATTAGGAGGAATGTAATTCCTAGGCAGAACTAATCACCTGAAAGATTAATTAGGTGGGTACTTGGAAAAACTGTTCCTTCAAAGTGAGGAAGAATGATGAATAGTGTAATTGGGATGTTGCATTTAAAGGCAGCACAAAATAGCAATTGTTCTCATGTCAGGATTTAAGTTCCAGATAACAGAGATTCTGCTAATATAATGATTTATTTTTTCTCCCAACTGTTTATTGTTCTTATTTACTTTCTTTTAAGTAAGAGTGCACATGCTCTTGATATGAATTTCATTTCACATTCAGATTACTTCTTTCTCTCAGTATCTCATCAAAGCAAACATCCCTGTGCTCAAATCTAGCCTAAATATCCCAGTTTAATTCTGTAGAGCATTTTAATTTTACGATTGGTCGACACAGTTGAGATTTGATTTTTCTGGTAATGCCACCTTTTCTGCAGCATACTGCAAGCCATAGGAGGATTACCTGAAAAGTTGATCAGAAGGTGTTAACAGGGCTACAGATGAATGTTTCCATAAATAACAATCAGTTCACATCCTAACAAGATGTTGGTCAAAGTAATTTGTACTAGTCCACAGATGTAAGCTCTGCTTTTTTGTATTATTGTGTGCTTGACTTAGCCTGAACAGCTCTGTCAGACCCTGTATTATTCATGACATACATTTGTTTGGTCCCCTGCCTGCTCCCTCAGTGCATTTGTGCACCAGGCACTGTCTGCGTGTCCAATCCCCATCGATGCACCAAGCCCTGCTGTTCTCGTGCCTGCTCACCAGCTGGGCCTGGCCCAGGCTAAACCTCTCTGGAGAGCAGCAGCTGTGGAGTATGTGCTCCTTCCCTGTGCCCCAGTGCCTCTGAGCTGTGCGAGAGCAGAAGCTCTGCAGTTACAAGGTGAGGCCAAGCCCCATCCCATCCTCTCCCCAGTTCAAGCAAGCCAAGCCATCGAGCAAGGACATGAGTCCCTGTTCCAGGAGCAGCACTCTGGGGGTCACTGGAGCTCTCAGAGCTCAGTCCTGCTTTTAGACCAGAGCTTGGGCTTTGGGTGTGCTCCAGTGGCACAGCAGACTCTCATCCCTGCCCCCCTGTCCCTCCCCAATTCTTCCACTCCCTTTGCTGGTCATTACATTCATCACAATCACTAAATGCTGTGCCATCCTGCAGGGGTGTATCTTTACTGAAATCACAGCTTCTGGTGACACAATGTCATGTAAGAGTTTGCAGCATGACATTTCCAGTTGCTTTCCTCTCCTGTCTGGATTCCCACCTTGGAGATTCTCCAAGGATGTATTTATTGGTGCATAGCCCACCTGTTGCTCTTGCATAAAGCTGCAGTGAAACAGGGCTGCAGGCTTGGTTTTGATACAGCCTGAAATTCAGGCCAAGTGCTTGTTTACCGAATGCTTGGTTATATATGAAGTGAAATACATAAAATTTAATGTTAATTTTGTAGAAAACTGAAATTATCTATGTGTGGGAGAGAAAATTCTCTTCAATTGCTGCAGCTAAGATGATTCCATTGCTTTTTTCTCAGCAAATAGTCTAATTCATTTGCAATAGTCAAAGGATAATTGGTCTTTTTAGAACTAGTTCTTGTGTTTATTAGTTCCTATATTAGCAAGGTGACTAGTGGTTTAGGGTCTTGCTTTTGTTACTCTGTAATTTACAAACCAGTTATACTGATTTCCTTTTGTTTCTGAGGAGGATAACTTTATAATGCTGAAGACAGCTAGCAAAACCATATAGAGTAATAATATAAATCCAGTGTTAGTTCATGCTGTTTCTCAGCAACATATTGGTTTCTAGGCTGAAGTACACGAATTAGCAGTGGTTTGGGGTTTTTTTTTTTGTCATAGCTTAGGAGACCTGTTGCCAGTTTACATAAAGGAAAGCAAATATACCACTGAACATCTGAAATGTGTTTTTTTTCAAAACTAGGTTCTAATTAATACATTCAGTATTTGCAGTAACAAGCAAGTTTGAACTTCACTACTGTCAACAAGTTGGGATCTGGGGTTTTTTTTTGTTTTCTTCAGGGGTGTATGGAAAACCACCAGTGGTTGTTGGTCTGAAAACTGTAGCTGATCTATCAAAGTCCTTTAACAATTCATCCATTCCAAGGCTGTTTAAAAGTGCTTTTTTTTTTTTCATTCTCACAAGAGACAGTATGTGTACTTACATTTTTCCTTGAAAGACCAAGAGCTTTTCAATCCAGAGAGAGAAATGTACAGAATCTGTACAAAGTAAGTGGAGAAAGTGCCCATTTTCTGACAGTAAATGTTTCTGCTCAAGTATTTGCACTGGATTATAATGAAGCTTTGGTTAAGCAGATTAAACAGACAAAAGCAGCGAAACTTCAAAGGCTGACCAAATGTGCTGAGGTTTTTATTTCCCCAGTCTGTAATGCCTGCTTTTGCCTTCCTCTCATTAGCACAGAAAAATAAGCCAGTAGAGCACAATGTGTTGTCCCTCTGCAGTGCCTGCGGCGGCTGATTGCTAACGGGGTTCTGGGGGTGAGTATCGAAGGCTTTTCCAACGCAGCAGTAGATAAGAGACCTCCTCCGAGAAGGGGTTTAAGAGCAACTGCACAGCTGAGAGTTCAGCTGTTTGTAGAGCTCCTTTTAGATACCAAGATGCAAAAGATTCCTTCCAAACAGAGATGTTAAATCTGTGACTTAATCAATGGTTAATTAACTATTTTTAACATGCTCAAAAGGATCTCTGTGCTTTGGTAAGCTACAAGGAATAAGGTAAAGCAGTATTCACTGGCATGGTGTAACAATCCAAACTGATTTGATATTTCTGGGTTGCATTTTCCAGTATTCTCTACAGAACAGTTAAGTGTGCAGCATCTGTTACGGTTTTTATTGTGAAAAGTGTTTCCTGCACTGTGGGATTGATTCGGGCTTTTGTGTCAAGGAGTTACCAGAGACCACGCAGAATTTGGAAGTTTTAATCAGGTGGGGGAAGGGAATATGTTTAGAATATATAAAATAATAAAACCAAATTATTTAAAAAATTAAATATGTGCAATTTTAGAAGTACAGAAATTATGTAAGCTCTGTAACAGGTTCCTGTTAAGCTCATTTGATAATGTTACAGTTCATTAACTAATATGGTGTATGTGAGAAGCAACAATGCTGGACATAGTTATGAAACAGCAGTAAATTTGTACCCTTTGTACATTTGTGTACTTTTGGAATAAGTTTGAAAAATTACTGTAATTCAAATCAAATGGACTATTTTTGGCTCTCTGAATATTTTGAACTGCCTACATACCTGTGAAGTAGCAAAATCTCATTCTGAGCAGGTAAATGGCATTTCTTTGATTTAACCATCCACCTCCACATACCACAGAGCCTCAGGGATCTCACTGTTGGAGATGTTTTCTCTGGATTTTTCTAGAACTGGACTCTGATGGTATAGAACAAAAGCATTTTCTAAGCTTCACTTCAAATAATAATATTGCTAAAATTTGTCATTTTGTAGCAGCCTTGCCAGAAGATGTATGAAAAGAATCTTCTCAATAATTTTGGAAGAAAGGCTTTTTCATTTCATTTGAAGAAGGAATCTGTGGAGTCAAGACAGAAAAGCTGACTAAGTCCCACAGCCTTTCAATATTAAATATAATACTCTTTACCTTCTTATTTTGCTACATGACCAAGCCCTTTATGCTAAATGCCTGAGATACATGCCTTGGCATTCAGAAAGCAAGTAAAGCTGTAAGCTACAGGAAGCTTTGTGAGCTGTTATTTCTTCCTCACTGTAGTGCTGTGAGGTCCCAGACAACTCCTTCTAAAATGACATGAGATGGTCCTGCCTTGGTAAATCAGCAAGATGGGAATGGAGAGCAGAACTGCAGGATCTCCCAGGCCACTGACTGCCCAGACTGGCTCAGAGGCACCTGAGAGAGGTGAATGTTTGTGTGCCTGAGCAATTAGGGACACCTTTTTAATGAAGTAGAAGCTTGGTTTGGCAACTGCTTTGCAGTTACTTGCAATGAGGGAACTTCAAGTAGTCCCCTGTAATTTTAGATATTGTGGAGTAAATGAAGAAGCCAGATGGGAAGGAACAAGTCAACAAACAAAGGCGCTTCAGAGACAGCTCTTGCCTTGCATGAGAAAGAAAGATGAACTCTGAACGCCCTTGTTCATCAAGCTGCAGCCTGTGCGACACTCAGAGTGGGGCAGGTCTCAAAGTGGCTGACAGACATCTGCAGCTGACTTTCTTAAGTCAAAATCAGCAATGATTTTAGTTCTTTCTCTAGGAAAAGTCCCTTTACTTTTTTTAAAGTTTGACTGAAAGTTGTTGTGTCATTTTTAGCTTCTGTGTCTGCAAAAATTTAATTTCACTGCCATAGCACAAACCAAAACGTACAACATTTGCTTGCAATTTGAAAAGGACAATTTCATAATTCAAACTCAGAAGAGGCAACTTTTATCAGCAAGGCAAAGGTATTGGTATCATCCAATTGTGAGTGGTTTTTAACATTTTTCATTTCTTTAAAGTTAAAAGGCTTCTTTGAATTCACTTTTTAAAATTGGTTTGCAAGTAGGAAAATAGGCCAAGACAATATGAAGGTAGTTTTGTTCCTTCTGTTTCAAAGATACCCAAAGAGTTTTGTGTTTTTACTGTCACAGGGTATTTCAATTGAAAAATGCTCCTTCCAAGACACATGTCATTCAGAGTAAGATGCCTTAGGAAAGACTGGAACTTGATTTACAGTAGGAAAAAAATTATGTGAGAAGATAGTTATGAAGGGAAAGTTACTGAGGAGAACTTTCTGCGTACAAAGAATGATACTAAAGCATTATTTGGAGTAAATACTATTATCTATTTATTTCACAATTTATGCTGATTTTCCGTGCTACATTGAGTCCATTTACTGTTTACTGCAGTAGGAAGGAGGAGGTGCATTTTTTGGTAGAACTTGAAACTTCAAGACCATCTTTCTTGAAAATTCAAGATCAAACAGAAGGGTTTTTACAGACATTTGAGATTTTAATTTTATCCAAGTCATAGAAATTCACATCACTTCATGAGTAGATGTATCTGGTGTTTAAAACTGATGTAATGAATTTAGTAGCTGAAAATAGAAGGTGAATGTTGCTGTATCTGCCACACAGAAATATAACAGTATGTTTCTTTTTCTTTTTTTTTTTGCCTTTCTCTCTTTTAAGGGTCAGAAGGCTTGGATAGAGAAGACCTTTTCTAAAAGAGAATGTATCTATATAATTGCCAACAACAAAGACACTACCAGGTAACATTTGAAATTTTTGTTTCAACAGAAAAGCTTAATACCAGAGAAATTCAACTTTGTTTGGGTTTAGATGTGTGAAACCCAGTTCAGTCACTGTCTGTAAAGGGAGATGACAGGGGAACAAAAGCACAAGTCATGCTTGCACTCCAGTCTGCACAGAGCCATGGGACATGTCTCACAGAGATGAGAGATGGCAAGGCTGGGAGCAGGGAGGCAGTGAGTTGTTAGCTCCTAACTTTGCAAACCATAGTAGATTCATAGTGAATTCTGAAAGCAAGGTGCAGCAATGTGGTGCCATCCTTCACAGTTGGTATGATATTACCAATGACAATAGCAGATGGGGGGATTTGATTTCTTATTCTAAATATTAATATTGCTCCATGGGCTAGCTGCATATTGTGGTCCAGCTTGTGTGGATAACAGAACAGTTAATGTCACATGCAAGCTGTCACCTCTAAGTAAGAAATAGGTGGTCACTGCTCCTGTTCTGCATTCTTCCTCCTTGCCTGGCCTTTTACCTAGAACAGCTTTCCATTGCATGACACAAGTGAAGTGAATTTTTTTATCTTTGCATGTTAAAAAATACCTAAGCCTGTTCATTCTGGCACATATGTGTATGTGAGAGGTGTTTTCTATTATTCCTCTTGGGCAGTTGAAAATCCAGTTTCTGATTTATTTTTTTTATATGGAAGATACCTTAATCAAAGTCACTTCATATTTTACCCTCCAGGTGCTGCTGTGGCCAGCTCATTAACCAACATATTCCACCTCCTCCAAGTATAACAGCCAATAAAAATGAAGAAGAAATGAAGCAAGTGGAAGCTCAGCCAGAGAAATGGTCTGTCAGTAAACACACCCAAGCATACCCAACAGATGCCTATGGAAACCTGGAATTCCAGGGAGGAGGACATTCAAATAAGGCCATGGTAAGGGGCATAGGGTACCCTAAGGTATTTATTCATCTGGTTTCAACAGACTCTTGACTTTTCTTAGCAGTAAAAGTAACAGCAGTTCAAACTTCTGCAAAATTCTCTTTGTTTTTCCTCTCTTCTGAAGAAATCCAAACTTAGGTTTGTTTCTTTGTTTGAAAATTGTAAAACTCTCTCTTCAGGATGAAAGGCAAGCAGTAACCATTCTTTGCTCAGAGAATTTTTCTGAACAGGTTGAGTGACAGCGTTACACATTGCTCTTTGCAGTACATCCGTGTGTCCTATGACACTAAACCAGATTCTCTGCTGCACCTCATGGTGAAAGACTGGCAACTGGAACTGCCCAAACTCTTAATCTCTGTCCATGGAGGCCTCCAGAACTTTGACATGCAACCAAAATTAAAGCAAGTGTTTGGAAAAGGTCTGATAAAGGCTGCCATGACCACAGGAGCTTGGATTTTCACTGGTGGTGTTAGTACAGGTAAGCAATTGCCATCACTTTTTGTTTACTTAAGAATTCAGTGATGTTCATTCACTAATCTTTCCCACAGGCAGAAGATTTAAGTCTACATGAACGAGTCATTACCCACTAGACCAAAAAAGGAGCATTGTAGTCATTTGTGTTAATCTCCTACCCAGCCCAGACCATAAGATTTTCCTGGGTCAGTATTGATTTGCATTACTCGATGTTTCCCCTGAAAACAAATTTCGGCCTTGGTTTCAGTAGCAAGGTATCTACCACTAGCTCTAATACACTTCTTTTAGTGCTTGGTTATCCTTGTAGTTAAGAAGTTTCCTACTCCAAATTTAACTTTGGTGTGGTTTTTTTGTACAAAGATCTATTTATTACTGAAAGTGTATTTCCTGCTTGTCATGGTTTGTGTCCAATGAATAACATACCTCAGACAAGGGTACAGATTTCACTGTGGCAAGTTGGTAACGGGGTAAGTCTTCCACAGACTTCACTGAATTCAGCACAATGATGTGAGAAGGTCATGGGACTTACAACACAACCATTACAAAATAAAAGCACAGTTGTCTGCATTGCATCTTCTACTATAAAATACCAGTTTAGTAGTGAAAGCAACACAGTAGCTCCCTGAGAGACAAGAAGAAAATTCTGTTGTTTAGTGATCAATCTAAAGTGCCAAAAATGCATTAAATTAATTGTACCAATAGGTGTCATTCGTCATGTGGGAGATGCCTTGAAAGATCATTCTTCCAAATCCAGAGGACGAATATGTGCCATAGGAATTGCACCGTGGGGCATTGTAGAAAACAAGGAAGATCTAATAGGAAAAGATGTAAGTGTTTAAGGAAACAGCTCTGTGAAAAATACATTGTTAATATTTCTGAAATACCACTTTTTTCCATTTCTAAAGCAGGCCTAGAAGGTGAAATTGAACAATTTTGTGAGAACACCTGTTGTTTAAGAATATTTCTCAGATTGTCATAAATGACCTCAAAGTAAATATGGAATTGGTGAGGTTTCCATTGTTTTCATTAGTAAAGACCTCTCTGTGGTGACAGTTTTACATCCTAACTTCAGTGTGGCACTCTTGAGCCTTCTGTAAATCACATAAGGGCTGGCATTTATCATAGGGGGGTACTCTGGAGTGGCATATGAATTACTAGGAACTCCAGATGAGAATGTATTTTCTAATGCACTAAGAGGATTATGTAACAGCACAGTGTGTGAACAAGGAGAGCATGGTAATGAGCTTAGGGGAACATGCAGGGGAGTGCACAATCTGACTGTCATCCTCCAAAGAAAACAGTGCTGTCAGGAGGACAGATTTGGAATGTAAAAGCAAGCTCCATTTCTAATTCTCCTCTGGTTTTTATAGAGATTTGCTTGGTTTGTTTCCCCAGAAGACACTGAGTGTGCCTCTCTTGGGTGGTGTGGGGTATTTTCCCATTTGATTCTTAGTTCTAATCTCAGTGCATCTCTCCTCTTGACACACAGGTAACCCGAGTTTACCAAACCATGTCAAACCCTTTAAGTAAGCTCTCTGTGCTCAACAGTTCCCACACCCACTTCATTCTGGCAGACAATGGCACATTAGGTAAATATGGAGCTGAAGTCAAGTTACGGCGTCAGCTGGAAAAACACATTTCCCTCCAGAAGATTAACACACGTAAGTACGAGTGGGGCAAACTGTGACCATAACATCTTGAAGGGGGGTAAGGAGGGCTTGAAGCACTTGAAATTATGGAAATTAAAGGCTTCTTCCAGCTCTTTCCATGGAAATGTGATCAGGACTGTGTGACTGGAATGGAACGTGTACTGTTTGATAAGTGGTGAAAGAGCCCACGTTGAACCAGGCAGGAACGCCATGGAGTAAAGATTGCATAAAGGGATGAGGAAAAATTGGCAAATCATAGTGAGGAGAAGCTTCAAAGCAGTGAGAATCTAAGGAAAAGGAAATGCAAAAAATTTGTGCACTTCTAGGCTAGAATTCAAAAGCATCAGTAAACACACAGAATGAGGGGATTTTTTACAGTTCCTGTTTACAGGAATCCTGTGCAGCTTAGTGATTTCTGATTATGAATGCTCACACATTTTATTTTCTCTTTTATATACGGATTTGTTTCATTTGAAATATCTCACTCAAAATTCTTTGATCTTCCTGATAAACTTAGCAGGCATTTTGATTTTTAATGACAATTAAGACAATTTCACCTTAATGCTTTCATATTTAGAGTTTTGTGCAGTTTGAAATTTCTTCCAGCTATTATGGCCTCTTTAAAATAATTTTCTAGAATTTTTCCCATTGTTATTTAGAAAATAATTATTTTAAAATATATATATTCATTAACATGTAAAATAATAATTTTAAAAGGTTAGATAGAAAATATATAAACTATTTAAAAATAACTCCACAACCCTAATTAAAAATGGTCCAAAAAATGTTAATAGTCTTTCAATTCACACATCAGTTAAGAGCTACTGGAGAATCTACATCAGTTCTTCCAGTTGCTTTTCTTCCCTCTTACTGGTACCCCTGTAAACTGTGTAAGCCTCTAAAAATAAGAAAAAAGAAACATCCAGAATGGCAATAGCATTGAACTCCACAGAAGTTCCTTATAGGGTCTAAGTGCTCTTTTGGGTAGAGCAGAAAACTCAATCAAAGTGGCAGGTAAAGCCACAAGGTGCAATTAGAGAACAGCCATGAGGTATCCAAATGTTCTGGGAATTCTTGAAGTGCTGCCCTCTGCCTGTGGTGAGCCTGGGAAACAGCTCAGGGAAACGCTGCCCCTTGCCTTTGAGCATGGAGGCAGTGCCAAGTGCTGCTGCCCACAGATGGAAACAGCTCAGCCTGCTTTTGTCATCTTTGTCTTCTGCAGAAGTGCTGGCAGAGCTGGAAGGTTGTAAAAAGGAGCATTAGCTTGAAAGATCAGGAATTCAGGGCCTAGAGATGGGATGTTCTGTGCCATTCCTTTTAATGCACTGGGGCATGGGGATATCAGCTCTGGTTTAGGTAGTGTTTGATGGTTTTTGTCATGAGAAGGGCAAAGCTAGGAATTACACATAGAAGCCTGTTCTGTCAAGGGCTGCAGTACACCTGCTAGTTACAACATACAGGGAGTTGTTTTGTTTCTTCTTAATCAATCCAAGCACAGGCACCTCTGCTGGAAATCTCAGGAGGAATCACTAAAGATTTCATGAACACACAGGCCGGCCCGTGCTCTGTGACTCCTCCTTATCAGAGCTGGGGTGTACTGACAGGAGGATGTGAGGAAGCTTCTCCTGTCACTGTGCATGGTGTTCCTGTTCTGCAGAGAGGAATCCAGGTTGAAAACATGAATTCTTTCACGCGTTCTCAGCCAAACAAAAAAGTGCATCTTTATAAAGCACTGGTCATTTCACAGGTTAAGAACTGAATTCGATTGCTTATGATAGTGGAATTAGTCAGCATTCAGGTAATGTTTTGTCCTTCATTTCCCCAAGTTTCTTGTGACTCAAGGCTACTGAGACCATGTGACCTGTGGGCTTCCCTTTGTCATCCTATGCCTGGAGATCACAGTGAGGCAGGGACAGCAAAGGGATGCTCAGCTGTCGTCTCTTCCATCGGCCAGCCATTTCAGCCTCATGATAAAAACACTAATTCCATTTTTTATCTTAGGAATAAGTATAGGTATGTCACCTCACTGAAGACTTCCCTAGGTAACCAATGAAGAGTAAAGCATCAAAGGCTGGGAGCCATCCAAGCAACAGCGAAGCTGATGAAGCAATAGGACAGGCATGTTAGCTGCTTTATCTGTACCTGGTGTCTGTTGAGAGAGCTTACAAACATCCACCATCACTGAGTGGATAAGTTATCAGCATGGAGCTGATACAGAAGCAAGGGCAGAGAGACATCTTACTCTTTTCCTTTTGGGCTTGGGAAACAGCATATGGATATTTTTGCTCACATTGGCCACAAAATGGCCATCATTTTTCCTAGGGGCTCTGGTTGGAAGCAGTGCTCTAACACAGAAATCACATCCACTTATCCCAATTTCTTAACTAAGTTTCAATGACACTTTTTTTTTCTTGTTTCTGTTCTTCTGGTTTTTGCAGGACTGGGGCAAGGTGTTCCTGTGGTTGGGCTCATAGTAGAAGGAGGTCCCAATGTTATCTCCATTGTCTTGGAGTGTCTGCGGGAAGACCCCCCTCTCCCGGTGGTGATCTGCGATGGCAGCGGGCGAGCGTCAGACATTCTGTCATTTGCACACAAGTACTCAGAGGAAGGAGGGTAAGGGTTCAAGATCTTCACCAAAGCTGTGTAGGACTGTATGCCTTGCTTTCATAGAGCTTCATTAAAAAAACCCTCAAGGACAAAATGCTGCTAGCAGAGGCATTCTGCTGTCAGCCAGCATTTGTTGCCCGTTTGGTCTTAGCCACTGAAGTTAGTGAGTAGAAGTTATTACCACTTTGAATGCATGTTATGGTCCTTTGAAATGAGCTTTCTCTCAGCACAGCACACTGTTTTACAAGCTCCATCAGGGTCTGCTGCAATATTCTTAGTGCTGGATGGAGCATGGTAGAAACAAGGACAAGTTCCCAGGAGTAACTCTTCAGGCCAGGGCTGAGGTTAATTAGTGCATGGATTTGCAAAATTTGTGCTGCCTGATTCTGCTGTGTTGTGTGAATGAATTTCATTGTCCACTGGCCAGACCAGTGTCCAGCTGTGGAAATTTTGAGCTTCCTTCATTCTCTTGCTTTTGCCTTCCAGGCAAACACCTTGTATATTGTCTTAATTAGGTTGTGGCATACCTGTCTTGTGCTGAAGATAGAACCTATTTCCTATACTGAAGTTGAAGCTTAGCTTGGATTAAATATTAAGCAGACAAGTAGTGTTGCAAGCAATGTGGATGTTATTTGCTGAATTAGGAGAGCAGCTCTTATGCTGGATTTTGTTGGTGTTTAGACATAGCACATATTTAATTGCACCAACAGTATTTATGGTCAGCAACTTTCCTTTCTGTCTAACAAGCTTCCTTAGTTTAGATCAAACTCGGCTTGCTTTTTTTTTTTCTCTTATTCATTTTTCCAATCACCTCCTAGGTAATTGAAAGAGCTTATCAGGATCAGTCTTCAGAGATGTGCTCACTGCATGACTTTCCCTCCCAGTGACAGTGCATATGATGCAGTGTCCAATTTTCTTCTCCAATAATTGTGATAAATGTGTTCATCTAGTAAGGCAGATCTATAATGAGAATTTTTTGTCAGTCCAATCATTTTCTCACAGTGAATTTCGAATTTTACTACATCTCTCAGGCACCTGCTGGTAATGTTTGCCATAATCTGAAAACACATGTGTTTTATTGGGAAATGGATGAAGATTGAAGGGCTGTTTTGTAATGCCTTGGGAGAGAAAACATTCCTGACCTTTCTATAATGTTTTCAATCTAATTTCTTAAGTTATCTTTTGGATTGTTTATTTGTTTATCAGTTGGGTATTATGAGGTTTCAGATGCATTAGCAAGTTCAGTCCTCTGTTTAAGACCATAACCAAGGTGACATTTCAGAAGTGTGGAGTATTTTGGGGTTTTTAGCTATATGCAAAGGGAGTTGGAACATTTAGAAGCAAAGATAGGGGCCCTGTATAGCCTAATGATAAAATCCTGAAGACTTAAATTGTTAATAGAAGTATATCTGTAATATATAAGGTGAATAATTGGATATTATAGTTTCTTAAACAGTAGGCCTTCCAAATATATATTCATTCTAGCAATGTCCTCTTTTATGTCTCATTTTTCATTTAGGATAATAAATGAATCCCTTAGGGACCAGCTTCTAGTTACCATCCAGAAAACCTTTAACTACAACAGGAATCAAGCTCATCAGCTGTTTGTCATTCTTATGGAGTGCATGAAAAAAAAAG
Source organism: Molothrus ater (assembly GCF_012460135.2). Lineage (NCBI taxonomy): Eukaryota > Metazoa > Chordata > Aves > Passeriformes > Icteridae > Molothrus > Molothrus ater. The sequence goes on from NC_050490.2 coordinate 5,331,110, forward strand.
AACTTGTAAGTATCCTAAAAATAGTTCACAAAGGTGATTTCTGTGACCAAACTTTATGGAGTACTTTTAAGTGCCATTTTCCCAGGGTTATAGTTTAAGCTTTTTTTCCCCCCATATAGCTGCATTAAATGTACACATTCATTCATAAGCATAGGCCAAGAAGGGATTACATCTTCTGGAAAGTCCCAAAACCAAATTTCAGATGCTTCTCCTGTGTAAATTGGTAGGAATCTTTTTCCACAGACTTCAGCAAGGCAGAACAAGACACCAAGAGAAATGCACTAAACCCAGGATCCAGTGCCAAAAGTGGAGGAAGGATAATTGAAGAAAGGGTTCCTAGGAGCAAAAAGCATTCAGAGTACATCAACACATTTTTGTTTTCTGACATAGTTACTCCTTAACAGCCTTTCATTCCACGGAAAGGGGCTTGGCAGCCTGTTGAAAGAAACTGAAGCATTGTTTTCCTGAAGATCCCCCCCTTCCTTGCTCCTGATTTGCTGCAGGTCTGCTGTGTGTGCTGCAGCCCTCACTCAGGCTCCTGCCTGCCTCCCACATCCCAGCTGCAGAGAAAAGTGTGCTCAGGAAAAGAAAACCTTTGACATTCACATCTGTGGTCTGGAAGCAGTATATTGAAACTGCATTCACTATGTCCTTGCAGGCAGAATGAAATCCTGAGAGTTTGAGTAATTCTTTCTGTGAAGTTTTGTAAATATGATGCCAAGATGAGTTGCATACATACACCTTCACTGGATGTAAAGTTGATAGTAAACATGACTCTGATGAGCTAACTGAAAAGAGAATCAGCCTTCCTAAAAAATTGGTTTGAGAAAAGAGAAGAAGAGAGCCCACAGCTGCTTTAGTCAGACTGTTTTGAATTTAAAATGTGCATCAGAGCATGCCTGGTTTACTCAGCAAAATTAAGACACTAGCTGTGCAGCCTAAGCAGACTTGTGGTTCTGGTTTTCTGTTGATAGTTTTGTCTGTTCTTGCTAGTTAGTAATATTTTTCCCGTAGTTCTTCTTTTTCTAATGTCATGTATCTTTGCATTCCTGCAAAATATATTCCAACTCTTGAGAAAATTTCTATTCTCAGTAGTAAATGTGAGTAGCTGCTTTTGGAAAATGAAGAATTTGAGGTTTTTTGGTCTGCATTTGGTATTAAGTTTGTTAACATAGAATATTTGGTTATTCTGCTTTTGAATAATAAGTCATCTAGTATGTAGTTAAATGGCTAAGCTTTACATTAATTACTATTTTTAAAATCATTGAATTGCAATAGACTGAACTAAGCAAATGTGACTAAAAAGAATTGCCTTTTTTTTACTTGATTCTGCTTTTTTAATTGTCACATGTAACACATCCTGCAGCTAAAAATTGTTTGAGTGTTATCATCAATAAAATAGATGCTGTGATAATTATCTTGGCTAGCTAGCATTTCCATTTCCATTACTACTAGGAAGTAATAGAACCATCAGAAAACAATTGGTTTTGCATGGCAGTTTTGTCACCATATTTTAGAATACATGGGTTTGGTAAAGATTTTTCATTAAGTTTGTCATGTTCACCAATGCAGGGATATTTTAGGATAACTTTCACTGAAAGAATTTAATTAAACACTTCTGTGAAAACCAAATTTCAAAGAAAAATTTAGTCGAACTGTACTTTTTGAAAAATCTTAAGTTGAAGGGAATAATGAAGCAGCACCATTCTGCCCCATTTTCTATGCACATGCTCAGTGTCTCTCTTTGCTGTGCTGTAATTTTGTGTGCTTGCTTGTAGATCACCGTGTTCCGCATGGGCTCGGAAGGGCAGCACGACATTGAGATGTCCATCCTCACTGCTCTCCTCAAAGGTGGGTGTTCCAGGCACTCTGGAGGGCTGCACAAGCATCCCAAGAGGACATCCCTATGCACTGTCTGACGTTCACTCTTCGTGTTTCAGTCTTTGATTTCTTCACTTGGATTTTAATAAGTGCCTGGGTGTGTTTGTTAATGTTCAGATTAACATGAAGCATAAAATCTAGATTGAAAGTTTTGTGTGGCTTTCCTCCCCTGAAATCTTGGGATGGATGGGAGTGCTGCAACAACTGTACTGCTGATACTTCAGCTCATTTTATTGCAGCTCTAGCATACTTTAATAAAGTTAGGGGAAAAAAGTGGGAAGATGAAAGACTGTCTGGATTTTTGCAGATCTCAGATTGTGCCATTTAAACCTTAGAGCAATAGGATCAGTTCCATATTTAATTGGGGTTTGTTATGTTTGCTGAGACAACTGTTTTCTGTCTGTGGGTAAACAGTAGTTGATACAGGTTCTATATGGGATCTCTGGAGTCCCCAAATTTACACTTTTATGTACAGTATCTGCCAGAGGAGCTGAGAGGAGTCTTTAAGAAGAGTTAAATATCTGTCTTTAGCATCAGAATAAAAGTCAAGATGGAAGCTTTAAAAAAAAAAACAAAACCTGAGACAATCTCATTAATCCTTTGGAAATTAGGATTATAGGGTTAAATGGAAGATGCTATAATTTGATTGGATGAATCAACTGCTTTGTGTCAGAATTATTCTAATGGTAGTATGATATGGAGCCAGACTTGCTGTTTCCTAGTTATTGCAGAAGGTTGTCCAGTGTTGTTTCATCATGTGTGAAATATGAAAGCTCTGTGTGTTTCTGTTCAGGTACCAATGCATCTGCTCCAGACCAGCTCAGCCTGGCTTTGGCCTGGAATCGTGTAGACATTGCACGCAGCCAAATCTTTGTCTTTGGACACCACTGGCCAGTAAGACAACGTTTTCTTTGTTTCTCAGTAGTTTAAATGAGGTTGTGTAATATTTACACCTTGAGTTTGATGCTGCGCTGGCAGCAATGGGGAAACACTGCAGTTCACCTGTGTAATTAAAATCCTTTATTTAAGCTATTTTTATGTCTCACTGTGTTGATGCTTTTTGCTTTGCTGTGTGAACCATCTGATGCTGAATTACTCCAAGGTGTCATGAGGAGAGCAGCAATCCAGTTTTCTTCTTTGTGCAGTTTATGTAACCTAAGCATTATCTGGAGCAAGATAAGCCTCCAAAGTGTGGTGCATGTGTGCCTCTGCCCTGGGCAGACAGGTTGGAAAGGGGAAGGACTTTAGCTGAAGAATAAATGTGTCTTGAGAGGTATAAACAGAAATACTGTCTGCAGAACAGAAATGAACCAGTGAGTGGCTCTCTGTCCTCTCTGCTCTGCAGTATGGATGCTGTTTGGCATCAAGCAGCATTCTTGTTAGGCTCTTTCTGTCCAGCTCTTGCTGCTATTTATTTTCACAACTATTGCTTTCAGAGAGAGCAAAGGACCTGAAGTGTCTCAGTCCTTTCACACTGATTTTATTTTTCAAGAGAAATTCTCCCCAGTCAAGCTCCTTCACTGCTTTGACTTTCAGTGTTATTTAGACTTAACAGCTTTTAAAAAGGGGTAAAGCTGTGACTATGCAGAAAGGCCCTTAAACTTAGAGAAATTACCATTTTTAGTTGACTCAATGTGAGAAGTGGTGACTGGGGGGTGAGCTTGTTAGGAATGTACTCAGTTAAATAGTTCCTGTAAGATCAATTCGATTTCTAATGCTTTAATGCATTATAAATACAGCCTTTAGGAAGCCTTACAGCTCCTGATGGTACAGCTCCTGAGAAGGAAAAGAAATCTCCAGCACCTCAGACTAAAGCAGGCAGAGGGAAAGGAAAAGGAAAGAAAAAGGGAGGAAAAGCAAAAGAAGAACCAGAAGAAGAAACAGACCCAAGAAAACTTGAACTCCTGAACTGGGTAAGATGAAAGTATTCGTATAAAAAAAGTGCTGAAGATTTATTTTTTTTCATTCTGAGGTACAAAGACAGAAGGAAGATGCACATTTTTATTCTGTAGAATGTTCTTTTGCACATTCCCACAAGATCAGCTGTAGATTCTGCAGGAATGCTGTTGGGTGTTTGAGCCAAGAATCCCTCTCTCAACCCATGTGCACCACATGCAGCCATAACAGTACCAGTCAGTACTGAGCTGCAGCATCTTCTTCCCTGCACTTGTCAGAAGGAAATAAGACCAACAGTGAACATCTTCCTTCTGTGAATGTGTTGGTTTAACTTGTTCCTATCATGCTGAGCAAGTAAATCCCTTTTCACATAATGTGTCAGGCTTGGAATGCCTGGTTTAGTTAAAAATACTGAACAAAATGATTGAAAGATACATGTTGAAAGACTGAAAGCTACAATTGTATTGCTAAAGGTTTGGAATTCTCTGCTATCTCTACTCACTTCATGTGGTTAAAATGTTACTTTCTCAATTCCTTTTTACTTACAGACCAACCAACATATATGGGAACTCAGTCCATATCCTAAGTAGTGAAAATGGCTGTGGCTGCTGCCCAACCAGCTCATTTGTATTCATGTGGTCTCCCATTCTCCACCCTGCAATTCAGGTGAACTCCCTGGAGCAGGCTATGCTGGATGCACTGGTCCTGGATCGAGTGGACTTTGTGAAACTGCTCATTGAGAATGGAGTGAACATGCAGCACTTCCTGACTATTCCTCGCCTGGAGGAGCTGTATAACACTGTGAGTGAGCAGAAATGCAAAGAAAGACCTGTGGTATTTTGCCACTGTGTATGTGACTTGAATCACCACAGAAGGGTTTATAAAAAAGGAATATTACGCAGATCTTGATAGAAAGGTGTTTGTCACTGTAGCCCAGTTCCTTCTTTTCACCCCTCTGGGGTGTGATGGCACATGACTGTTGTCTGAAGTTCTGCATAAGCTGCCAGATCACTAATTGTGTTCATGTTTGCAAAAAATCTGAGGAACTGAAGCTATAATGGACCATGAATTACTTTTGTTTCAGAGACTGGGTCCACCAAATACGCTGCATTTGCTAGTCAGAGATGTGAAAAAGGTAAGCAGTGTTACATTTGTGTGATTGCATTAGCCATGTGAATCAACAGTAAAAGCAAGCATAGCATGGGGCCAAGCAGCCATTTGAAATTAGATAGCAGCTGTAAAGAAAAGTTAAATGTCTCCCTGTGTAGCAAAGAGTGATGTCAGTCTGAGTTGGGTATGGCAGTGCTAGTAATTTAAAAACTAAGGAGTTAACTGAATTAAGCTCCTATAGTGGCATTTGGGATTCAGGTTGACACTGTTTCTTCTCTACAAGAAGCTCCCAATGCAGCATTACAAGGGAGGAGTGGAAGGAAAGGCCTGCTAGGTTAACTGGAAGCCCCACTCATGTCTGTAGAATTTATTGCATTTTGTTTGTTTCCTTGTGTGTTTTCCAGTTACTTTTCCCTCACTAGTCCAACTTTTTACCTGGAGAAAATCTCTTCTGTCCTAAATTTGTTACTCATTTTTTTCCATTACATGAAAATTTGTTCATTGTATGTGAGTAGGGAGGGTCATTGTGAGATTTGTTGTATTTTCTCTCTTAGAGGCTTTGAAGCTTTCATTCACTTAAATTCAGCTACATGAAATTGTCTGTTTTAATTTCTGCAGGAAAACTCCCAGTTATTCCAGGGAGGTTCAGATGTGGGGATTATGCAGTACTGTGTTAATGTTTAATTCATATTCATCTGCTTCATAGCTTAACACTTTTCTCATTCAGTGTTGTCACTGTGAGTGTCACTAATGTTCCTCTGCATTCTGTCTGTCTGTCTGTGTCTCCTCTTTTCCATTCCATTTCCATGCTCCCTCCCTCAGCGGCAGTCCCGGGGATTCAGTTGGGTTAACCTGGAGGTGATGTGCTTCCTTAGGCTGTGCTTGTTCCATCATAGCAGCTGCTCAGTGGTGATGTAGAACCAGTCATTGCTGTAGGATGTAGCTTGGACCATGAAGCACCATTTTTTTCCAGTGGAGTCAATACAATTATCCAGTTTTAGCTGTAACTGCCAAAATTAGAGTTTGCCTTTTACTTTGATTCTGGGCTGCACATTAATCATGGTCTGCATTGTAGTCTCAGCTGTAGATAATATGATGAAATATAAGTTTCCATAAAAAAAGTATGTAAAGTATGATTATCAGGGATAGTCACCATGAAATTGCCATGCTTTTATACTGGATTAATGATAATTAGTACAGAGTTTGTTAAGTTCATGAATATAACCCTTGTAAAAAATATAAACTTGTATGGACACTCATATGTGAGTAAATCAAATGAAAATTTGTTCAGAAATATGAATTCTGCTAACAACAAAACCAAGAAGCTATGACCCCAAAAATTTTCATTATGTGAATCAGTTAATTTCATACAAATGTTCAAAGACTGAGCCCAGTGGCTGTAAATAATACCCGTGTTCCAATTTAATTGTGACATATGTCTAGCCAGGCAATTTAATCTGTGTCATGTTTTCTTATACTAAATCCTTATTAAGTTGTGGGTTTTTTTGTTAGGGAAATCTTCCACCAGATTATCATATCAGCCTAATAGATATTGGTCTTGTCCTGGAATATCTCATGGGTGGAGCCTATCGCTGCAACTACACTCGGAAAAGCTTTCGGACTCTTTATAATAATTTATTTGGACCAAAGAGGGTAAGAATTAATTAATTCTAGATGTGGCCATTATGGTGGTGGTAAAAATAAGTAACACTCTGTTTCTTTGTTTTTGTGAAACACTGCATATTAAATTCTAAAGAAGTGCTGCAAGGTAGAAGTTGAAACTCCAAGAGTGAAGTTATATAAGCAAGTTGTAAGACATCTGTGTTAAAGGATGTGAGGACATGAGAGTGGTGAATGCACTGATCTGGAGGTGAATTTCCTCCTATTCCAGTAGTTTACAATCCAAGTATTCCTAACAGTGGTGTGCTTAGAAGCAATATTTTATTTGGCTTTTGTGACAATGTGGTGATTTTAATTCTCAAAGCATCATTTATCAAATTATTCATTTAACTCTTCAGTCTGAATTAAAATCTTTCCTTTGAGTGCAGGATAGATATTTCCTAACCCATTGCATTCCTGCAAATACAATTTAAATGAAGAGTAACTAATTGCAGCACTATTGGTACAATTATTTATAACAGTAAGTTTCATAATAAATGCTGTACATTTGTATTGAAAATGGGTTTGCTTGGTATTGTTTGGTCTTTCAAATTTTCCTCCCATCTAACTGATTTTCTTTTCTATTTTTTAATATTCAGCCAAAAGCTCTTAAACTACTGGGAATGGAGGTAAGTTGGATTTATTTAAAAAACTGGTTTTATCAAAACATTTCCTGGTACAATACCCTTTTGTTTTTATTTGATTTTCCTAGGGTGTAGAGGACCTAATTTTTTGTCCTCCATTTGAGATTTTATGTCCTGTGCTTCAGAGGTGGTAAATACTTTGTGTAATTGATGGCCCCTGAATTTTCCATAGAGGACAGAGGTCACCACTTGCAGTTATTAAAGCTGCTCAAGGAGAAGTACATGCTCAGTTCAGCTGAGCTGAAGAGTCATCTTTGGAAATGGTGTGGGAGGTTGGATTCTGAATTTGGATTTAAATTTTGTTGAAAAATAGTGCATAATGCTGAGCTTGCTTGAACAAGAACTGATTTTGTAGAATAGCAATTTCTTGTACTTGCAATCCACTTCTGATATTGGATCAGTCTACAGTGATGATGAGCTCTGTCTTATATATGCAATGTTCTTCCTATATTTTTTAAACCCTAATTTTCCCAATCATGGCTTTTCTCCCTTCAGGATCCTGCTTCATTGTCACTACTTCCCTTCAGTTACTTCCATGTTGGTTCCTGTAGTAATGGCCTATCCTCCCTATCCCTTTAAGAAATGAGATACTTAATACCTTCCAGGTGCACTGCATACATAGGAGGAGATTGCTTATTCCAAGGTGAAGACTCCCTTTGGTATCTTGCTGTTCTTAAGGGTGCTGTGTGCCTGTCTTTGCCTTTTGCATGTTGCCATGGCCTGCACGTGAGTCAGAAAAGTGCTCTGGTACCTGGAAGATGTGCAGGGATAGACACAGACGTGTGGAATCAGAAATGACAGTGGAGCCTATCTGTAGGGAATTCAGCTTTGTTAGAGTCCCACTGACACTGCAGAGGAATTCAGTAAATATTAATTTGTTGCAGGCCAGCCTGTGCAATTCCAACGAAGTTGGGATCTGTGTACAATGCAGTGTGAAGGGATGCCTGCAGTACCGGGGGGTCTACTGCACTTTTCCAGGATGGGTGACTCGTAATTATTTGTACAAGAAACAGCACCCTGCACAAAAGCTGAGTCTGTGTGTGCTTGCCCAGTGCATGCTTGCATTGCATTCATGGTAGCAAACAGCAAAACCAAGGTAGAACTTTGAGTGTTAATGTGTCCTCTCAGTACTTGTTCCATGCATGGTGCTGTTGTCAGGTGAGCTGTTAAAAGCTGATGGGAACAATTTTTCTTCCCAGGATGATGAGCCTCCCACCAAAGGGAAGAAGAAAAAGAAGAAAAAGGAGGAAGAGATTGATATTGATGTGGATGACCCAGAAGTCAGCCGCTTTCAGTACCCCTTCCATGAGCTGATGGTGTGGGCTGTGCTCATGAAACGGCAGAAGATGGCCCTGTTCCTTTGGCAACGAGGGGAGGAATCCATGGCCAAGGCTCTTGTGGCCTGTAAACTCTACAAGTCTATGGCCCATGAGTCCTCAGAGAGTGAGCTGGTGGATGACATCTCTCAGGATCTGGACAACAACTCAAAGTTAGTAGATGCAGAGCAGATTTTATATCTACTTGCTGAGAAACTTTACTTTTAGTTCAGTACAATAATTTCTAAATGTAGTTTCACAGAATGCCATTTAGAGCCAATTTATCAACTACAGACAAGGAAAAATGTGGTCTTGGGATCTCAAGGCAACTCTAGCAAGGAGAAGACTTGGATTTTTTCAGACAGAATTAATTCTTTCTTGAGCTTCTCCCTGTAAAACTAGCTAGTTCTATTTCACAAAGTTATTTTTAGAATTTACTCCCAGAAATTAAGGGGTATCTGATGCTATCTCTAAACTGCCTTCAAGATGTTTTGGTCTAAGTGAATTCCCTCTGTTCATTAACAGTGTGTTTGGAACTTTTGTCGACTGTCCCAAACTAAGAGATTAGTTGTTCTTGTGGATAAGCATGATGCCCTGTGAACAGAGCTAAAAACCCAAAGCAGACTGATTTCTAAGTCAAACTTCACTGATCTTATCTTGTTCCAGAGATTTTGGCCAGTTGGCTGTTGAGCTCTTGGATCAATCCTATAAACATGATGAGCAGATTGCCATGAAACTGCTGACGTATGAACTGAAAAACTGGAGTAATTCTACCTGCCTGAAGCTGGCTGTGGCAGCTAAACACAGGGACTTCATTGCTCACACCTGCAGCCAGATGCTCCTGACAGACATGTGGATGGGGCGGCTGCGCATGCGGAAAAACCCCGGCCTGAAGGTATTTCTGTTCTGCATCATCTCCAAAGAGAGCTTGGTGGATGCAGCACTTTGCTACACATAGCAAGAGCCACTTATTTAGAAATGTTTCAAGAACATATCTGTTTTAAAGCTAATTTCTTTAGCTTCCAGTTTCAGGATATCTAAGGACTATTACACCATGACAAAGGAAAATATAACTCCATAAAATACTTAGCATGATTGGAATCTGAGAGACAAATTGTGGCTTTCAATAAAGCATGAGATTTGTTAATTGAGAACATGCTTCTATTAAAAATCAGTTGTAGACAAGCAGAAATATTTCCATTAGGGGTCCATGCAATGGGAATAGAGATAAAATAAACCATATGTGGACACATGCTTCTTAAATTGCTTAATACCTTACCAGTTGAGACTCAGTGTTGAAAAGAGTAAAATCTGTGCAATTACATTGTGTGAAACCATGTGATTTTTATTTCCTGCTTCTGTGATTTGATGATGCAGTCTCTCTTACTGATTTTAGTATTTCCTAATTGTTTGATTTACAAAAAAAACCAAGTGATGTGAGGGGGCTCTAAGAAGAGAAACACAAGTGAGTCAACACCAAGGACGCAGAGCAGTGTTTGCTTGTGTGTGTTTTCATGTGAATAGAATCCTTTCTGTGTTGAGTTATGCAGTTGCTGTCACCCATATGGAGGCCCATCCTGCTCACCTCCTTATTTCCTTAATCCCCATTGACAAAGTGCTGTATCTGTTTTCCCAGGTATGATTCCCAAGTTTGCTGACATACACGTTGCACTGTCTCTGCCATTCTCAGTTTATTTCCACTTTCTCATAGCTCCCTCTTAAACCTGTTTAAAATCTTCAGGGAGCTGAATCTGCCTTTCAGATTGCATCATGTTACCTCCCAAATCTGTTTATTAGTTTCCTTTCTTTTTTCCAAAGAATTAATTGACCTCCTGATGTTTGTTCTGGTTTCATTACCTGCCTTATTTTCTCTGCTCCTTTTCTGTACTTTGGCTTGTGTTTCTGTATCTAAGCAATCTCATATAGTAAGAGAATTTTCCCAGGGCTATCTGCAAAGATTCTTTTAGCTTTCATAGTTTTTTTAATTATTAAAACTAATGTTAGTAGGTGTCTGAAGTAACTATAAACTCTAGTTACAAACCTGAAGGCCTCTTTTAACCACTGTGTCTATTCCATGGCATTTCTCTGCACACTAATTTTGGAGCACAATTTCTTAATTGCAGGGTATTTGTGGAGATGGGAGGCTTTCCTGGGTGCTATATGTTAATGAAATACCTTGTTGCCAATGCTTCTTAAGTACTTACTCATTTCTATAGGCTTGAGGATGGCAGAATATCTTGAATACTATACAAAAAAAATATTTTGGGTTGGGACCTACCTTGTTACAAAATCCATAATATAAACAAATATTGAGTTGAATTCTTTCTTGTTCACAGGTTATAATGGGAATTCTCTTCCCTCCCACAATCCTTTTCCTGGAGTATCGCAGTTATGATGACTACTCCTACCAGACATCTAAAGAAAATGAGGAAGGCAAAGAAAAAGAGGAGGAAAATGCGGTCAGTAATTGAGATTATTAGAAAGTTCTAATATCTCAGAACTGCTCATTTTTCTGACTTTTCTGATCATGCTGTAGCTCACTCAGGTTTAAATCTCAACTGCCTCTGGGGGATAAAATCAGTCTCCCAATTATGGGAGAGTATAGACTGGATTCTCAGGGCATGGGAAGTGTTTGTGTAGTTCCAGATTTACAGAATTCTATTTATATACTTTTAAAAAGAGGTGTGTTGCTCAGGGGAATCCCTGCATAGTTAACAGTTGGCTGGGGCTGTGGTTGAGGAAAACTACTATTTTTGCTGCTGTGTATTGATGAAATCTGACAAATTTGGTCTTCCAGGATGCAAATGCAGATACAGGCTCCCGAAAAGGGGATGAAGAGAATGGAAAGAAAAAACAACCAAGCCTTCCAATTGGAACAAAGATCTATGAATTCTATAATGCACCTATTGTCAAATTTTGGTTCTACACAGTAAGTCATGATGATTAAACTGACAGTGATCATTTTTCTCACACCTGTGAAACTCAAAGGATTCCAATGTAAAAGTAATAAACATGTAATAGATTGTTTTACTGACTTTTGTGGAATCTGATGAGTAAAGCACTCTCTTTATTATGAGGAAAATGCACAGACAGTGAAACAGAATGGATAATAACCAAAGCTTACACTGTCAGCCTCTAAAGCTCCTATGTGCTGTGAAGGAGGCTCTGTGTGGAATACACCAAATGAAGTGCAAGCTCCACAATCCAGCCACTCAAATCCAAACTAGGCTGGATTCTCTTGCTTTCTAAAGGACCTGACTCTGTTCTGCATTGAAATGTCCTTTAGGCCCCAAGAAGCAACTGCATGGTGTCATTGCCACTTGCCCTGTTGCTCAGATGGGTGCAGCCTAGATGGGAGCACAGATCCCAGTCTGCTAAGACTTCATAGGTACTTTTAATAAAACAATTAAAAACAATCTAAACTAAAATACTTATTTTTGACAAGCATCTAATTTTCTATTTATTGCATCAAGAATCATCTGGTGTTAAACTGTCATAATTAAACAGAACATCTGCTCATGCTACTGCTGATAAATTTTGGGTGTGCCTTGTTAAAGGTATACTGGTTTCTTATGTGTTCAAGATTAGGATGCCTGATATCTGATAGATCATAGTAATATGCAGGTTTTTAGTTTTAGCATATTTTAATCACAAAACACTTCATTGATCCCTTTCTGCTGCCTGAGTTAATAATTTAAAAGCAAAATTCCTATTTAATTTCAAAGAAAAGTGTTCAACATGGTTTTACAGTGCAAAGAAATTACATTTTAATAGGCTAAAAAAGCCCCAGGCATAAAGGGCCTGGTTTAGAGTCCTTCAGAATTGCTGTTTTTCTTCTTTCAGCAAATGAGATAATTCAGCTGTCTGGATCACATGTTCCACAGCCTCTGGGATTCCTTTAGGTGCTGGAGGCCCCTGGCTGTGCCAGTGTGGAAGGCTTTGCAGCAGGCCTGCTTCCTGCAGAGAAGGAAATATTTTTTCTTGTGCAAGTAAAGGTCTTCAGCAGCTGAGTATTTCACACTTGGCCTCAACACACAGGTTCATATGAATGTCCTAATTAGCACAGTTATTAGGGAACTGAGTAAAGGGGGCTTTGCTTTCCTGCATTATCAGGCCCCTCAGCTAAGAGGATTTTCCTGCCTTCTGTCTGGTGTTTCTTCTCTGGTGATGCAGCCTTCTCTGCTCTTACTGAATTAGGCTTCAGCAAGAAACTTGCTCCTGAGACTGGGAGCTGCCTAAAGTAACCAAAACACCTGCAAACCTACTGTCCATGTAGAAGGATTTAAGTGACAAGTGTAGGAAGAGGGACTGATAAACAAAGTTCATATGCCTCTGGCTTCAGCTGAAGAGTGTGTTCTTCCCAGATGGGCTCAACCACATCATTACAGAGTGGAGAAAGCAAGTGGGCTGTATGGCTCTTTATTTTCCCTACCCCTCTAGGCAGGTGCTGCTCACAGCTTTACTCCCTGTTCTGCCTTGAGATGGTGGGTAAACATTTCACACTGAAAATTACATTCTGTAGAAAACTCCATTTGCTCCCTGAAATATCCTTTGGTTTGTTACTGTTTTGCTTCCAGGTTTGTTTTTTCCCTTTTAAGTCATTGAATCCTTTTGGATTTCTTAACTCTGGGTTTCTAAGGTCTCAGAATTTTTTAGTTTGGCTGGTCACCAAAGGCTGCTGTGCAGCTTGGAGACACCAGCCCCACCAATTTGACATTTACACGAGTGGTTATAGAAAACTGAGTGTTAGCTCTTTAGGCTTACACTAATAATCCAGGACTGTGTAATGGAAATTAGTGGAGACTGGGGTTTTTTGTGTGTATAAGTTATCTCAAGTAACTGAATACTGCCCAGTTTGGAAGGATCCTAGAATGCATCATCTAGAATCCATGAAGGATTTTCCTCTTTTTTGGCAGATATCATACCTTGGTTACTTGATGTTATTTAATTACATCATCTTGGTGCGGATGGAACGGTGGCCATCAGTCCAGGAATGGATTGTCATCTCCTACATTGTGACGCTGGCTTTGGAGAAAGTCAGAGAGGTAAAGTCTGCCCATACCAACAGCTCATAATCCTCAGAATGAAGCTTGCTCTTTATAATGGCCTGGACTTGTGCACAGAGTTGAGAGGTCACCCAGCAGAGAGAAGAATCTTATATTCCAAATATACTAATAACTAAAAATATTCTTGCTTGAAACGAATTTTGCTGACAGTGGAGGGTGTCTGATACTCAGACACCTGTTGGATATGACAAGATTGGTCTTTTTTCATGACCATTTCTTTAAAATGTAACTTGGAGTTTTTTCTAATTGTTTTTTTTTTGTTGTTGTTGTTGTAAGTTCATTTGTTTGTTTGCTTTTTGTTTCAGATTTTAATGTCAGAGCCTGGCAAGCTGAGCCAAAAAATCAAAGTTTGGCTCCAGGAATACTGGAATATTACTGACCTGGTGGCTATTTCAGTATTTATCATAGGAGCAATTCTTCGCCTGCAGAACCAGCCTTACATGGGTTATGGAAGAGTGATTTACTGTGTAGATATCATTTTCTGGTACATTAGAGTGCTGGATATCTTTGGTGTGAACAAATATCTGGGACCTTACGTCATGATGATTGGAAAGATGGTTAGTGCCTAAATTGCTATAAATTATGTCTTTAAGAACTCTGTGTGAAACTAAATTCCATTCTGCTTTAAAAAGAAGTTTTCTATTGAGTAGGACTGAATACAGCCTGTGAAAAGTTGCCATGTGAATTTCATGCACACACACAAGATGTAATACTCATGCAATAACAGATTGCAGGTACACCAGGATCATCCAGACACCCATCAGCAGTGCACAGGAGATGGTACAGCAATGATTGATATCATCTCTTTGCACCACAGAGGAGGTCTGTGCTTGAAAGCACAGCATACTACATTTGATGCAAAGGAATGGGGATAGCAAAGGTTTTAGCGTTTTAAGTATTTTGAAGTATAATCTGGTATTCCTTTAAGTAACTGCTTTCTCTGCCTTTGTATGTATGCTTAATACCTGAGTAGAGTAGTACTTGAAGCACTAATGAGTAGTACTTAAAGCGCGATGTCAAGCAGATTCTCCTTCTGTTTGCTGCAATGCTGCTGGCACACAGACCTGCTGCCGCCGCTGTGCTCCCTGGTGCGCTGAGAGCCTCTCTGTGGTGCCTCCTCTCTCTCTGCAGATGATTGACATGCTGTACTTTGTGGTCATCATGCTGGTGGTGCTGATGAGCTTTGGGGTGGCCCGGCAGGCCATCCTGCACCCGGACGAGGAGCCCTCCTGGAGGCTGGCGCGCAACATCTTCTACATGCCCTACTGGATGATCTACGGAGAGGTGTTCGCTGACCAGATAGACCGTAAGAGTAGAATTCATAGTAAGAGTCTGTTTCCTGTTTCTCAGGCAGATGATCAGATCCAAATTAAAGACTGCTTTTAATTTGGAAGTCGTGTTTTTTCGCTTTATGATGATATTGTTGTTGTTTTCTTGTGGCAGGCCCGAGGCTGAGCAATTTTCTCTTCCCCACCCGTGTGTCTGCTCTCTTGGTTTATATTCAGATTCAGTTAACACAGGAAGTGATGTAGTCTGGAATATTCTCCTGTCCAAGAGTGTAGCAGTGTGAAGTGTTCTGTTTACTTGCAGGGATCAACAGAGATCATTCTGAAATGTTCTTTTCATTCAGAGGTTTACTAAGAGTCAGTTCCAACAGAAGAAAAAAAGAAATAAATCCCTTGTGGAGGGAGGTTAAAATACACATATCCTTTCATCTCCAACTCACAAGCAATGAGCTCATACATTTTTACTCCCAGTCATACATCTGTCTGCTTTCAGAAACGTTTCCATTTCATTAATCACTCATGTTGTTCTTTTCTACACCTGTGGGAAAACAAAACAAAAAAAGCAATCTCCACTTGATTAGCTTTGGATGTGGAAATAGCCTTTCTTACAGGAATCTTGCACGCTTTAAAAGAAGACCTGTCAGCATTTTAAAGGAGATGTAAACTATCCTGTTACTGCTAATTTTGTGTTAATATTTGAAATTTGAAATGTGCAGCTGGCCTCCTCTAGTGTGTATCATGTAGTTTGCACTTTATCTGAAATAATACAAGCTGCTGTTTCACCTTTGTATTATTTGAGCCACCTGCATATACTGACAGGAAGGAAGTGGAAGGATGAAGAACCTGAAGGTCTGAGTTCAAAAACCATCAAGGTTCATCATCATGAGAAGCTTTTATTCTAAATGTCATTAAAGTGTACTTTAACTGTTTAGACAGGAGTAAAGTGTCATTAGTCTTTTTCTGAACAGTGCACAATCAGATCAACTTTGTTTTCCTAATGAATGTTTGTTTCAATAATGTAACTTAGGGTACAGTAAGTTGCTCTTGCCAAGTGAAAGGCCAAGCCAGTCATCTGCTGTCTGATAGTGCAGTTTTGGTGCACATAAGAGATCCTGAGCTTATCCTGGTTCACAAGTGGGACAATTCCCCCATGGAGAGGAAGTGACTGTAATGGCCTATCCCTTATCTCATGTTCAGTTTGAACAAAGAATGTTTGCCAGTGTAGACAGTTTGATTTCCTTATAAATCAAAATTCACACCTTACCACCCACCTCTTTAGTGTAAGAGGTGTCCCAGGCTTCTCTCATGCTTCCAGTCATTTCTCAGTCATACACTCAGCATGCTTTGGATTGGAAATCTTTCTTCAGCAGTGCAAAAGATTTGGCGTCGAAAGGTTTGGACTTTCTGGTTGTACAAGTTCAGCTACTTGGTCCTTCCCAGGTCAGGAGCTTTGCTGTGCATAAACTAGCTTGGAAATGTGTGGCTTTATGTTGTTTTAATTTTAAAGTAATTCTGGCTATGCAAGGCATTCTTCTACACTGCCTTACAATTGTTCTGTACGTTTCTCCTGTGTAGAAGTCTATGGACTGACTCCTGAAGATCTTTTTGCTTTCAGTAAGAAATTTTTCACTCTAATCTGTCTGTGGCTCTCTGTAAAGACACCACAAAAGCAGCTTCAGAAGTCATTGGGGAGTAATGGCTATGGGCAGTCTAATATGACTCTGACTCAAGAGCTAATAGCTCATTTTGGCAAGGTCCAGGGGTGTAAACCATTTATGGAAAAAGTATTTAATCAAATCTTCCCTCTGAAAAAAGGTAGTTGGACTTTGTCAGTAGCTTCTCTGAGGATAGGAAGAATCCTATAAATTCATCTGGAGATCACAAGTCACAGAATTTGCTGGGCTTGGAAGGTATCTTTGGAGATCATCCAGTTGAACTTTCCTGCTCAAAACAGGGTAAATCAGATTTATCCCAGATTGCTTAGGGACTGTCCAGTGATGTTTACAGTATCTTGAAGGATGAAGAGTGTGCAGCCTCTCTGGACAACCTGGTTTAAATGGAATTGTCCATCTTTCTACCTTTGCCCACTGCTGTTTCTCCTTTCACTGAGAAGAATCTGGCCCTGTGTTCTTTTCTCCCACACAACATCAGGTATTTATAACATTGGTAAGATCTCCTTGACCTTCTCTAGACTGAATTATCCCAGCTTTCTCAGTCTTGCCTCATTTGTCAGGTAGCCCAATCTCCTTAGTAATGGAGAGTGAATCTCCTCCTCTGTGGCCACTATTGGACTATTCTGATATGTCCATGCCTGATTTCCATGAGGCAGCTGAGAACCAGACACACAAGTCCAAACGTGGTTTCACCAGAGCTGAGTAGAGGCAAATAATTATCTCCCTTAATTTGCTGGTAATGCTTTCCCTAATGCACCCCAGGAAGTTCTTGTGTGGCTCACTCTCTTTAGAAGATGAGAACAAGCAAAAAGTTATCAGCATCTTGTACTCAATGGCATCATATTCTTAAACAATAAAGAAGCCTGGTTGAGTTTTATCAATATTGTGACTTTTCTTACCAGCATTTAGGTATTGGCAGGCAAGTATCCAGACTGGTAGTCAAAATGGGCATTAATGATACTGATGTTTTTACAGTGTAAAATAGCATGCCTATTAATGGAAATGTAGCCATTCAAAAGAAACAGCTGACAGATTCAAAGCCAGGGTGGTTTAAAAAAAAAAAAAATAGAAAATGTTTCCATAACAGCTGAAAGAATGATTTTTGTGTGATAATTTTGAGTTGCTTGGTGTTGACAGCCAGTTTTGTTTACTTGCCAGAAATATCATGTATATTTAAATGATCATCTGCCAGAAGCATTTTGTGATATATTATTATCATTAGTTTGCTGCCATATGTAACATTTGGGGAAAACAGCATGAAAAGGAAATTGCAGAATGCAATGCATTTTTAACAAAGACATTTTTTCTCAGCATATGTCTCTGCTGTTCTGACATTTGAGTTGCTTATCCTTTCTTGGCAGCAGAACTGTATTTCCAATCATCTTTTTTTGGGCTCTGTTTATTATTGTATTGTTTTCTTTTTTCTTTCCCTGCCTCCTTTTCTATTCCATTCCTTTGGACTGGTGTTCAGTCTATGCCATGGAAATCAATCGTAAGTCTCCGGGGAGAGCTGATTATCTCATTTAGCTGAATATGTTCATTAATGTTTTTCTTGTCTAGTTACTCATATTTTAATTGCAGCACTTATGCAATATTCAGGTGTGAATGTTGCTTTTTCTACTGTAATAGTTTCATTAGAAAATAAGCAGAGGAAAAATATTTTGGTACAAAATGCAGATCAGAAGTTTTAACTGAGTTGAAGTTGTTGCTAAGACTTGTTTCTATTACACCAACAGTAAAATAATTGGGTTTTTTTTAATTATGATGCAAAAGTAGCATTGTACAACTAATTCCCTTTGATTACCTAGATACAATATTACTTTGGTTTTGGCAGTATTTTCATTGGTCCATTGGAATAAAATAAGGATTCATTTAACTTTCCTGCTATACTTCTCTTAGGAAAACTAGGAAAAAATTTAGGTCTGATGTTTGAAAAGCAAATAAAATAAATGCTCTTCATTACAGTCCAAACAGCTCTTTGAGACCTCAGTAAATAAGCTTAGTTTGTGTTCAAATATTTTAAAGTATTTCTCAAGTGAGGCTGAAGCATTGTGGGTTTTTGCAAAATTTTTAAATATACTGGGTTTTCTATTCACATAAACTAAATCTGTTATGAACTCTGTCAGACTTTGCATTTGCTTAGGTTACAGCTAAGGAACCTGTGGCTGACAAAAACTTTACCTGCTACTAAATAGTTCCAAAAGTTAGCCTTGTATTTGAAATCAGATGTGTTGGCACTGCACTTAGAGACAGAACAAAATTGCTGCATTTACCCAACTGCAAGACAGGTCTTACCCAAGGCAACCTATGTAAATTTAGAATTACTTCAGGCAATTATTTTATATTGGTTTGATCAATATTCTCAATTTTTGTCCCATTGTCAGTAGTCTTAATTTGCTGTTACTATATAATTTTCATTTTAGAATTGGATCTTTTTGGTAGCATTAACCTGCTGGTAACATTAACAGCCCCAGACACGTCAAGTAACAGTCTGGGATCCATCTAGGGAATCCAGTAAGGGGCAAAAAGAGACAGGGCCAGAGACAGAAGGGTCCATCCAGGGGACTAACACTGGTCCAAGGTCCATCCTGGAGGCAGAGGTGAGACACAGCTCAGGCAGGGACAGGTGTGCAGAGGAGGCACAGGTGTAAACCCCCAGTGAAGCTGGTCAGGGACTTTAAAGGCCTCTTCAACACTCTGAGCCCCTGTAGGTTTTGAATTTATGCTCAGCAATCTGTTACTACTAAAGCAATGCTTTTATCTCTTTGGCAAGGCATGCTTACAAGCTAGGTTTAATAATTTGTTTGTAATTCCACTATTAATATGTATGTGTACACATTAAGATCTGGTCTTTGACTATTACTGTGAGAAAAAGAAAATCCATGGGAATGTGAATAGAAAGCCACACTGTACAGTAAGGAATTGCCTCTCTGTTATGGAAGTTGCCTCACTAATATCGAAGCAGAATTTGAAGTAGAAATTATACATACTTGCTCCTGGAAATAATCTGTAAAAATTTGGCAACGTTTATGCATGTATCATCATTAAATAAATGAGAGTAGTATTTTTAAGTATCAGGCAATTTGTGAAAAATATCTTTCCTGTTTTTCCTTCAGCTCCTTGTGGGGACAATCTTTATGATGATGATGGTAAACGCCTTCCTCCGTGCATCCCAGGGGCCTGGCTCACTCCTGCTATCATGGCCTGTTACCTCTTGGTAGCAAATATCCTGTTGGTAAACCTGCTGATTGCTGTCTTCAAGTATGTAAACAATCCTGCAACTTTGTCTTATTGTCGAGATAAAGTTTCTGTTTGAGCCCATCAACTGATTCTGCAAGGGTTTGCATTCACTCAGGATCTCATTATTCCATGGATGTGACTGGCAAATTCTGGCAGCAGGGTGTACTCTGGAGAAGGGTGAGGAAAGGTGGCTTTGAATTTGCCAATTGCAGCAATGGATGTGAGAGAACCTGGCTACTTCCAATTACCTTCTGATGGATAGTGACAGGCCTCAAGGTTGCTGTGGAAAGATGAGAAATAGGATCCATGAAACCTGGCACACACCTGACAGAAACCCATGTAGCCACTGGCAGTCACAGCTCTGCAGGAGAACAGCAGAACAAAACTCTGAACGTAAAAAGCCTGAGGCATTTCCGCTACATCATCTGGCTTTTGTCTTGTTTTGTTTTCCATTTAGAAAGAGAAATTACAGCCTTGGAGAGTCCTTTCATGACCTAAAAAAATAGTCTGTATTGCCTTGAGTCATCAGGTAGGATGGCTATGTGTTGCCAAGGTCTGTGGCCAATCCAAGCAGTGTGCAGCATGCACATATCTGTATTTAGACTTATCTGGAGTAAAACTACATGAATTTCTGCTGCTTGTTCTTCCTACCTGCAGTTAGGTTGCATGCTTTTGCTCTCATGATGTAGGGATCAAAAAAATAACGACTTGCTGGCAATACTTTCTGAACAGAGCACCTGAGAAAAGCACGTGATCCATTTTAGTTGCCTTCAAACATTGTAGCAGTTGGAGGGCTTGTGCGTGCAAGCTTGTGTCACAAATGCAAAAAACAGTCTTTCGTGTGCCCAGAAATCTGCAGCTCACAAAGCCTGTCTTTCATTTGATGTATGTAGCTTAAAAGGTCATGAATTTAAAGTACTCAAATGCCAGTCACATAGCTGGGGAGAAGGGGAAGAATCTTACAATGGTAGCTATTATTGGCTGAAGGACCAAGGAATCAGCAGTTTGGGAAGTAGGTCATGCTGTTAACTCCTGCCATCCCAGCCTGCTTGCACAGGGTTGAGACCTAGCTGGGGAATTCCTGCTGTAAAGGAGACACGGAATGAAGACAGATTGTTATTTATCATTGATCATAGTTTCATGTAGACTTAACCTAAAGAAAGTAAAATCTACGTGTACATAGGAATTCTTTGGTTTTGAAGAGATGTTTTAACTGGTTTTCTGACTGTAGATATTCTAAAGCACATAGAGTTAGGAAATAAGTGGACAAAAAATATAAAAAGGAAGTTCCAGTATCATCACCATCATAGAAGTGGAGTGAGCTGTCTGAAGATACTTTAAAATAGCTCGAAAAGCCTTTTCTAAGACAGAATATCAAGTCTGCTTTCTCTTAGTTGGTATTTCATAACTGTGACTATTGTTATCTCTGGATTTACTACTATCACTTCATATCAACTGAATTTCAAAATTAAACATCTTTGAAACACACCTTACTTTGCTGTAAAAATGATGAAGCTTCCAAGAATAAATTCCTTTACAAGAATATGCACCATGTTTTCAAATCAGAAGTTTGAGGGAGTAAAGTTTGAATTTAGGACATTCTGTGAAAACTTGAAAAGTCTTCTATGTAGGTCAAGCTGATTAGCATATTAAAGGCAAACTATGTGAAGCTTCTGAGTTTAGCGTACAAAATACTTTTCATGGATTTAATACTTTGTGTAGCATCAAATACTGGCGTGTGTTAAAAGAAATAGTTTATAACCAAGCCCCAAAATACCAATTATGTGATGCATAAATTGTGTGAGTTTGTTTTCACTGGCACCTAAGGGATTTGTACAGTAGGAGCAAATGGTCTGAGAGGACTCTTCTGAGTGGTGCCTGAGGGATGCAGAGCACCTGCTGTTTGCTACCTTCAAAAGGAGTAGTGAAATCATGAGTTCAATTTAATCCTTAGTTCAGCAGCACCCGCAAAGAGCTGAACCAAGCAAATCCTGTGGCTCCATGAGGTTATTTAGCTGCTGCTTTTTTCAACACAGTACTTGCTCAGTGAGAAGTGAGATTAGGGACCTCATAGAAACTTGTACCTATGTTTCCTTTCAGCAATACCTTCTTTGAGGTAAAATCAATATCCAATCAAGTCTGGAAGTTCCAGAGATACCAGCTGATCATGACATTCCATGACAGACCTGTCCTGCCACCACCAATGATTATCTTCAGCCACATCTACATCATCATCAAGCGGATCTGCTGCCGCTGCAGGAAGGGTGATGGAGACCAGGACGAGCGGGACAGGGGACTGAGTATGCAAGAAATCTTCTCTAAATTGAGCTCTTTGCACCATATTAGCAGAAGACAGTGTGGGCCAATATTTGTATCAAGTTAACAGCTCTTGGGCTCTGCGGGTGCCTGAGAATTTGAACTCTCAGGTGCTAATAAAGACCTCCTTTAACATGCTTTCTTAAAACAGTGAGATGGTATCTGCTCAATCCAGGAGTTTACCAAATTCTGGTGAAGCCCATATGTTGGGAGGGGCAAATAGGAATAACAGATGGGATACAGTTTCAAATGTCAGCTCTGTGATTGTGAGCAATCTGTGACTGTGAGTATCCCCACTATCATTTGGAGATTTATCTGTCATTTCACAGGGAAACTGTGAGGATTCTTCTCCTAACATACTCTGTAACTGTTAATTAATATTTTCATTATATGCCTCATGGAAATAATGTGAGGGATGCTCACAACATCCCTCTACTTCTACATTTCACAGGAAACACTTTTGCACAATAGGAAAAAGGAAGAAAGGAAATGTAACGCTCCTTCCAAATGTAAAGGGACAAATCCAGATAAAGGATGAATTGTTCCCAAAAGCTTATATTCCCCTTGGATTTTTCTTATGTGATTAGAAATTTCTTAACATCTTATCCAAAGAATATCTCTGAACAATCGCCTAAGTTTATCTGTTGCCTGTAAGTCGCATCCTTTTAAGAATAACACTTGAATGAAGGAACAGCCAAACTGGCAGAGATTGCCCAGGTCTTTATCTTGTAAAATCTGGTCATTTTGTTGAATGCACAGCTGTTGAAAAGTTCCAAAGTCATTCAGAACATAGAGCCCCCTGTGGATGGCCATGGAAGCAGATAATGCTCATCATGCATTCCATTGCCTTCACAGCTCTGCCCATCTTTAGCTAAGTGCTCATTGCTTATTTTAAAAAATCATCTGTTCATTTAGTGCAGGAGTAGAATCTGCAGTATGGCCATGTCTAAAATAAACTGCTAATTTGGATTTAAACTGTCTGCCAGAAGTTCAGAAAAATAAAACTCTTCTTTTGTTCTTCTCTTTTGCACAGAGTTATTTCTGAATGATGAAGAGCTAAAGAAACTCTATGAGTTTGAAGAGCAGTGTGTAGAAGAATATTTCCAGGAGAAAGAGGATGAGCAGCAGTCATCTAATGATGAACGCATCAGAGTCACCTCTGAAAGGTACCTGTTGTAACAAAAATCCACTCTATCTCTTGGGAACAGTCTTTTTAACATCTTCTTTATTCCCATGGTTGAGGGAAAATACAAAAGATTTTGATCTTGAAGGAAGCCACCACCAACTCAGAAGCTGATCTGAATCCCAAATAACTATCTGAGCAGGTACATCTCTCAAAAGAGCAAAGTTCTTGTTATTCCTTCTGTTTTGTCACTAAATCTGCTGGTTTGGGTAGCTTTGTTATAAGAACATCTTTGCTTATGATAAATTTTATGCCTCTTATCTATCTGAGGATCAGAGTGATGCTTTTTGTCCATTTGAGAAAATTGCTGCTTGTTGAGCTTCCAACAGTTCATCCAACCATGAGAAACATGTTGGAGCTTAATGACAAAAGCACTGAGGGTTCTTCCCTTGGATCTGTAGTTTACATTAGGGTCTGGCACTCACAACTGCTGAATTTTAATCTCACCACAGATTCTCTTGCAGGCTTTGAACAAGGCATTCAACTTTTCAATATGAACTTCCCCATATAAAAGATGGGGAATATTCTCATGTTAATCATTATGCTTGCTCTGAGGACTAGGTAGTGTTTGCACATTGCTGTGTAAGCACACTGTGCTAATGTCAGCAGCCTTTTTTACCAGGTCACTTGGCAGAACTGTTCCCAAAGGCTCTGCCTATTCTGTCAGTAGATCTAAGTCAAGAGATGGGGTCTTTTGTCACTTCATTGAAATGAAGAAAAATTCTCCCTGTAATGAAAATCATACACATTTTAAACACTCCTTCACTTACTCTATCTCACAGTATTCTGTTGATTAAGTACTCCACATACATTTTTATCTAGATATCTAATTGTATCTTCATTTTAGCATTTGTTATGAATTAGCTCTGTGAGCCGTATAATTCTTTAATAGATAAAATTCTTTCTCTTGAGAGAGGCCCTGAACATCTTGCATTATTATATTTGAAATTTGAGAATAGAGAAGTAAACTAAACCTGCTACATATATTTGAGTAGATTCTGTCACACTGGTTATCCGTGGCAATTTGTCAAATTCCTAGGTATTGTGGCAGAGAATAAAGCAGGGCTGATAAGCCTCACTGATTCACTATGGTCTATGGCCACAAAGCAGATTTGCTTATTTCTCATGGCTCCTTGCTCCAGATGCTTCATCATCTTTTGTGTATGGGAGCAAGAAAACGTTCATTTAATTTCCACAGCAGATTTATTAGTATATGATCTCTAAGCCACATTCCAGTTAATTATGTTTATATGCTTTTTTCTAGTACCATCACATCCATTATGATATAAATGATAAGAAGAAAATGGGAAAAAGTATTATTTCAATTGAACTAGACAATAGTTCCATTCCCTTCAGCTGATACAAAATAGAAAGGTATTTCAAGAGCAAAAGCAATCCCATCAACACCAGTATATGTTTCTTTCTCATGCAGCTGCAGAACCTGTTTTACAACATGCTTTGATGCTATTTTAAGTCACCCTGTGAGCATGCCATTAGAAAGTACTTTTCATGTAATTAATTTGATGCTTCACAGTGAAAGAGAACAACTGAGCACACAGTGGGTGGCACACACAGAAATGTTAATAGAAGTCTGTCCCTAAGGGCTCTCCTGCCATGAATATAAGGGCAAAGTTCAAATACCCCTCTAATATGGTGTACAGAAAGCATAGATAACAAGAAAATGCGCCTGCTTTTGTTGCTACCCATAGGAAAAAAGAACAAGGCATGATAGACACCACAAAATTCTGTCTTAGGAAGAAATCAGGAGCTATGTGCTTGTAATGGGTTACTGCACCATTCTACAGGTTCTGTTCTCTGCTTCCTTTCTTATACTCCACAGAGTTGAAAATATGTCGATGAGGCTAGAAGAGGTGAATGAAAGAGAACATTTCATGAAAGCTTCTCTGCAGACAGTGGACCTGCGGCTGTCTCAGCTGGAGGAGCTCTCGGGCCGCATGGTGAATGCTCTGGAGAAGCTGGCGGGCATCGACAAATCCGAGCTGACGTACACGCGCTCGCGGGCCTCCTCAGAGTGTGACGCTGCCTACCTCCTGAGGCAGAGCAGTGTCAACAGCTCTGATGGCTACAGCATGTACAAATACCACATCAGTGGGGACGAGCTGACCTTTGATGACAGCACCACGCCCATGTCACCGGCCATGCGTAAAAAAGCCCACTCTATTGGTACCAAAGAAGATGGAGCAGACCCAAGGATGCTGGCTCCAGAACACCAAACTGGACTCCATACCTCGAGTCCTAATGCAGTTGCTACAGCAGATCACAGTAAATCTACATTAGAAATTGCACAGAATGTTTCCAGAGCTCATTCTGGCTCAGGTGATTTGGGGAGTGAAAAGCAGGGGGTTTTCAGTAGCGATGGAATGATCCCTCAAAGTGTGAACCAGATGAATGCTGTAACGAACAGTCAGTCAGCAGCAGGACCAGATTTTCAGAACACTCAGTTAAAAGTAGAACGTACCAAGTTAGAAGCAACCATCTCTTATCCCTTGGACAAATCCAAAGCAATGCGCTATTTTCCTCCTGAAACTTTCAGTGCTTGTCAAACCACTATGATGAAGTCAAGGAGCTTTATATTTGCACAAGGTGGAAAGCTGGTTGGAGGAGTTAACAACTGGACCTCAGAGTACAGTACCATTATGGATCAGGTGTGCCCCTCTACAATTGAGCAGTGGGCCACAGAGTGGAAATATGAAGTTGAGCAGCAGCTTTCTCAAGAGCGTCCTCCAGAATACCCCGGGTTGGTCTCTGAAGCAGAAAGGCAAGCAGAGGAGAAGCAGATGGACACAGATGATGATAGTAATGTTGCTGAAGCAGGTATGAGTGCCTCTTACACCTCTATGCCTGCCCCTGTCAAGGCTGAGAAGGAGAATTTCCTGTCAGCAAAGCCAGAAAGGACTCCTGGGTTCCCATCAGTACGCTCCAAGAGTTTGCACAGCCATTCCCGGAAAGCCAAGTCCATGAAGGACAAATTAAATAGACCAGGACATGCCAGCAGTGTAACTAATTTGGTGGTAGCGTTTGGCAGTGCAACAGAAGAACAGAAAACCAGGCAAGAAAATGCATCCACAGAAACTGAATGTTAAAGTGGCTTATGGCCCCTGTTTTACCAACAGTTGAGAGAGAAAGCAGAATGACTAATTGAACAAATTAGGGATTTAAAAATTAATTTCTAAAGAAGAATTGTGAATATATGTATTCCTCTTCTTTTAAAATTAATAGATGCATGTTCTGTTCTTAAATAAATGTTTGCCGGGTTGGGTGAAAGGGAGATGTTCTCTCAGGGACAGATAAAAGGTGGGTACAGTCCACAGATGCTGAATATATAGATCTTCCTTTGTTCCATTTCAGCCTCCCTCATAAGCTTATTTACTGACAAGCTCATTATAAAGCTCTTAGAGGAAGAGCAATATTATAATGTAATAATTTTATCAGAAGATTTCTCAAACTGAGCACATTTTTAACCAGCCTTAGTTTTATCCTTACTTATGCAGCTGGTTTCTTTGTAGCCATGGTGTTTTTTCAGATCAAAACAAAATTGTTGGAGGCAAGGAAAAATTATGCAGTCCCTTCTTCACTTCTGATTTCATGCCTGCTGCTTAGCTTCTCTTTCAGAATGGCATGACATGGCAGTTCTCATCCACTAAAATAGGTCAGAGTGGCAAATACAGTTGTCTTTGGAGAAATCTGACCTGGAAAGCCACATGTAGACATATTCTTAATCTGTCCTTGAACTTCAGTGGCGTAATCTTGCTTTCAGGATCACACCTGTCCCCAGCCCAAAGCATGCTGTGACAGCCTTAAACTGTTGAAAAACAGTGATCATTGTTTCAAATATTTTGGGAGATTCTAAGAATATCAAGTACATAAAAATTTTAATAATAGAAATCCAAGATGTCCATCAGTGTTTTGTATAAATGAGGATTACAACAGAAGTCCATGTAGACTTAGAATAAGGTTCTGACTTTTCTTAGATGCCTTCAAGGGAAAACACATCAAAACAGAATGGGAAAGATGTTCTGATCAGGTGAGACTTTAAACTTTGCTTGAAACAAATCTACTGTGAGAAATTCATCTTCCATTTTGCAATTTCATTATGACACATGAGGAAAAAGGAACAGTTTCTAGGAGTCTGTCTAAACAAAATATAGATTTTCCAGATGAGAATAGAAATTCTGTACATTTTCTTGAGTAAATTTCAAAAACAAATGTTAAAGGAGAAAAAACTCTCTACAACAAAATTGTTTTGAGGACTAAAAGTGGAAATCAGCATCCGTAGTTAGATGTATCCAGAGCACTTGTCTCTGCAGTAGCATTCTAAGTACTAGGTTTTGATAATTTTCTTCATAATAGCAGGGTGTTATTTGGGTCATTCTTCCCTGTTAAGTTTTAGAAACTTTGATTTCCCATATATTCAGCACCTCTCTTCACAGGGAATGCTTACCACTGGGCAGACAGTTTTGAAAATGAGTTAAAGGCAGAATACTGGTCAAAGGTTTATGCTTAACTCATTACCCATCAGGACTCATTCATAGGCTATTTTGAAAAGATGTAATTTCTTTTTTCACTCACCATCAGCCCCACAGTGCAGGTCTCAGTGTCCTCCTTGACAATGATCGCACAGCATTTTGAAATGCAGAGATTGATGGAAGACTTGATAGATGCATTAATGGTATCTGATTTGTATTGTTTGCATTATATTTTCATGCTCCATCCATTCTTATACCCTGAAGTACTGTTACCAAACGGAATGATCGTGGAAAGTGCACAGACATTTTACAAAGTTCAGTCACATTTCTTTTGGATTTTTGCCATCTTGGTTCTTACCAGTAGGTTTGCTGGTTTCACTGCTGTTGGAACGGTGTTGACATTTTGCTTTTTATGTGGGCTTCTCTTTTCTTCAACTTAGGGAACTTGACATTTTGTGCAAACTGAATGACATTTGAAATTGTTTCACTTCCATGTTTACTTCTGTGTTACCATTCTGTGCAACTACATAGCCATTGTGTATATGTGGTTAAAATAGCCTCCAGTTTGCCAATGCCTTTTTATTGTTTGCCTGCACATTCACCAGAAATGGATTCATTAACAAACACAAAGGGATGCAGCTTTTCAGTGCTGAACAAGCAGTATGCATTGTGGAATGGAATACAGTGTGTTGCATACCTCTTGTTACATTGTCTTTATAAAATGTGTGTTAATCATGCTTTTGACCACTTAATTTTTTTAGCACTTATATTGAAAATTTGTCTGATAGTATGTAGATTTCAAACAAAAATATTTTACCTTTGTATTTATATACTTCCTTTGTGTAAAAATATTTATAAAGAAACACATGAAAAATATTATAAATTAATTCAATATACCAATTTTTTCTCTATAATGTCCAAACACTTTACTAATCTGTTTCTTCTTATGCAGTGCATGGGCCAAACATCTTCTAAGCAAATTTTTTTCTTAACAGTTGCCAGTAATTTTGCATAAAATTTTCTACAGAGGGATGATTTTAAGAGGTTTGGATATTTTCTCTGCTCTCACACAGCATGAACTGAATGACAACATCTCTGCCATTACATGTGAAGTAACAACACTTTACTTGTTGGCAGAGTCATTTTGGACAAACAGCCATTTTAATAAGATTTAAATATAGTTTTGTATGTGCATAGAAGACTAATAATAGATTTGGAGCTCACTAAGCAGAATAATGACCAACACATTTGCATGTCTGCCTCCACGCTTTCTTGAATAGTGGCTGAAAGGATGCAGGCAGAGAATTTGCATTTCTGAAGAGGCATGTTTAATACTGCTTTTCAGGAAGATGTGTCCCCCTTCACAGCTAGGCATGTGGTGACTTCACAGCAATGTCACTGTGAATTCCATTGCCACGATTTATTATGTGCTTGACCTATACTGAAGCAGGTCAAGCTGAAAGGGTGTGTACTCTAGGGCTATGTCTATGCAGAGATATTACTCTGAGGTAATTCAAATTTGTTCATCTTACAGTATCTTGCAATACAAACATTTCCCTTTCCCTCAAGGCAAATGTTTGCAACACAGTGACTAATTGTCATATTCACAAAGGCAGGTTCATGACCCTAGCACCTGATTCCATGAGTTACCCCTTTTTACATTGCATCATTCAGGGACTAGCTTAGCTTTGCCCTCAGCCTCTCCTGTTGCAGAGTCACTTTATCCATTTTAGAAGCTGGAGATCGATACCTGAGAATCAAGAAAGCCCATTTTCCATATTATTTACTAATTCATTGAAGTGGCCATTGAAACCTTCCAACTATGGTTTCTGCATGATGCTTATTTGGATGCTTTCCAAGGTTCTGTGCTTGGAATCTTCAGCAAAATATTTATCTGATCTTCTAAATAAAAAAAATTTAAAAACCATATCTGCAAGGCCTTGTCAGGAACGGGAACATGAGAAAGGTGCAAGACCAAGGACGTTAAGAGGATCATTTCATTAGCTCTGCAAGATGAATAACAGGACTGTGCCCAGTTACAGGTGTTCTGGGCTGACACAAAGCCAGTGTGCTGCTGGAGCCCTTCATGTGGAGCAGGTGAGTTTTCCAAATGACAGCAGTCCTTGGACACAGTGCTGGGGTCCCACAGATGCTTCTGCAGCACTGTCCTGTCCAGTAGGGCACTTCTGCCTGGATTAGTGTTGCACTCAAAAGCTGTTGGGAGCCTTAGATGTAAAGTTAAGAATGTATTGTTGGTGTAACAAGTGTTAACAGTCTAATATATAAATTGTCATTAGTTTAGATCCATCTAATTAGAGAAGAGACAAGAAGAGAACAGAAAAGAATACTACTAATGGAAAACCAGAAAAAGCTGAAGTTATTTGATGTGCCCTTCATATCTACCATTTATTTTGATATTTATTGACACCAGCTCTGATCCTCTGGGTCTAATGGTCAGTGGCTGCAGTGAGGATAGTGAGGACATACTGCCAGCTGTCAGCATCCCAGGTCATTTGTAGGGTGAGCATGATGTTCATGTTGTTTCTTCCTCCTTATTTTTTGCTACTTTCGGGGCATTTTTATGAGAGCTACAAAGTTATATCTTGTTTTTCATCAGTGGCCTTTAAATCCTGTAAATAAACCTGAATTTCCTTATCATTAGAAAAATTGCTTTCACAGCTAAACAAATGAGGGACAGCTCGAGGCAGGTTAAGGCAAGTTCAGACAAAGCAGTCCTGACGAGCCTCAGTCCTGAGGCCTTACAAAGTCAGCATAAAGCCTGTGGCCTGTTACTAGCACTGACAATTAGCCTCTGTTTGCTGGGTTATGAGGCTACATTAGCCCTAGGGATGTTTTCTTCTCACTGCAACCATTGCAGATAAATATTCTACCACATGCAGCAGTCACCTAAGCTGAAAATTCAGCCTAAATTGTGGATTTTGATCCCCTGTTGTGATCCAGCATCAGACAGGAAGGCAAAAGTGATGTAAGGACCTGGTTGATGTGGCCATTTAAAGACCATTTCAAATCGTGCCAGGCACAGGATGTTGGGATAGGGATAAAACAGTATCCAGTTGTACTTTTGGCATTGTAGGCTGACAAACCACAAGCCTTGGGAGGAGTGAGACAAGACTACAGATTTTCTTAAAACTGCAATTTTATTTTGTTTTTTTCAACTTTTAGCATTATCTGCAGAGTTTGATATGGCAAAGTGGTGCTTTATGGTTGATGCCCTCTATCTTTACAATGGATGTAAGGTACGTCTTTATAACAGGCTTTAAATTATTCTTTGCAGATGTTCAGCTGAAATATTTAAGTGCTGGTATCCACCTAGTGCTTGGTGTTGGAGTAGTGAAAAAGAGGGTGCATAATTTCATGTGCCTGCACCTCTTTTGTCTCTGCAACATGAACCCCCAGTAAAAGCACAGTGCTTCATCCTGCATGACTCTAGATGCAAGCATCTTCCTTTGCTTACCCTAACTGGACTGCTGTGCTCAGCTGTCACCTGAGAAAACTAACAGCCTTCAAAAAGAGCCTTGGCAAACTATTAGATTCTAGTTTAGAAGCACCAGGAATCTAATAGTCACTATCACAATACCTGTGTGAAATAGTCCAGGCCAAGGCAGAACACTGTGACATGAACAGCACCCAGTAACTCCAGGCAAGTAAAACCTACACAGTGGTTAACAAGGAAAGTACCCTTACCTGGCATAGCAAAGCTCCATATCATTAAACCTCCACACAAAGAACATAGCCACCACTTCACAGATGTGCCTTGCAAAGGAGGATTCTTTCCTGAGAAATCTCAAGAACTAAAACTTCTGCATAGTTTTTATGTCTTTTGTATATATTTGGCCAAGACTGTCAAATTTGCTCTTTTATGTAAGTAAATACATTTTAAATATTCTTCTCCTAGATCTTCATCAAGGACATTCAGGAATGAATGGAGTTTTTTACCAACTGCTTAATAAATTTAAGGCATTTTGTTTTTATTCTGTAAGAGGTAATACAGATCTGTAGGGGTGGCTCCCTCACAAGTCCCCAGAGTCCCACACTTCTGAGTGCAGGCTGAGGCAACTTGGGTGCACAAACTATTGAGTGCACAAGTAGAGAGGTGTCCAGGTAAAGTAATAAACTGTAGCACTTCCATCAGTGAATCTCTGACTTTGCAGGCTTGCTGCACACTTGCTATAGCTCTGGGCACATAGCTCTGCTGTGAAATCAGACAACACTTGTGTCTTTTTGTCTTGGAGTTCAAACCAATAATTGAACCAGTCTTCAGAGAGCTATGAAAACATGGAAGTTGCCATAGAAATACAGGCCTGGAAGAGATCATCTGCACTAGGCAAGTTCAGCTATGTCAGTAGCATCAGTGGCAGATGGTGGTCTAACCTGTTCTTGAACAAGCCTAATGAAAG
The DNA here is from genome assembly GCF_012460135.2 of Molothrus ater. Lineage (NCBI taxonomy): Eukaryota > Metazoa > Chordata > Aves > Passeriformes > Icteridae > Molothrus > Molothrus ater. The sequence goes on from NC_050490.2 coordinate 5,363,285, forward strand.
ACATTCTCTAATCTGCTGAGAGATCAAAAGGGACCATTGTGAAAATCTGTTCTGATTTAACCCCAGCCCTCATGCATTGCATAAACCAAAGCACTTCCCCAGCCACAGAGCTGCCTTGGGAGGTTGTAGCAGCACTTTTAGGAAGGTGCCTAATCTGAGTGTGCACTGAACACAGCAGGTCCTGCAGCCCAGCCATTGCTGACAGATAATTATCTGCACTGTCACAAACAGTGGCACTGTGTGTAAAAAGAGCCCTGGGAGACAACCACACAGTGTTGGGGGTGATACCACTGGGAGAGCAGGCCAGGCTGCTTCTCAGAGAGTGGCCAAGTGAAAGGGTCCTGGCCAGGCTAGCACACAGGAGAAACCACTGAATAACAAGGTAGAGGCAAGGAAAATAACTGCTGAGTAAAAAAAATTATTTTTTAAATAATGAGAATAACACCAGACATCTGCAGTCTTTTCAGTTCAGCTGGCTTTGTTGCACAGCTGTCTTCCCACCATTATTTCAAGACTACTCTCATAGACAAAGGCATTCTCAAAAATCTCTGGCTTAGCAGAACTGTTTGAAAAAAGTGAGCGAGTGAGGCAGAGCTGGGATGGCCAGAGATGGGCAGGCAGTTGAGTTCATTTCCAAAAAGGAGCCAGAGGATTTCCCTGCCTGCCCTTTTGCCTTGTCTGCCCTGCCCTGCCTGCCTACCCTGCTCTACTTGCCTGTCCTGCTCTGCCTGTCTGCATCTCACTGCAAGTTGTGACAATTAACTTGCTTCTCCAAAGTACTCAATTCTGCCAAATCAGCCTTCTTCTCCTACTGGCATAGAACTCTTTCAGTGGAAACTTGTAACCAGTTCCAGTAACAATCCTCATAAATCTTGTCAGAGCTTAGTTTTGATTTTGTTTGCTCCTTTTCAGAACAGCACTGCAATTTCAATGTGTCAGTGCAGTCCTTAATGGAAATTTTTGCTATCCTGTAATCATCCTCTCATGAGTAAGATTGCTTTTGCAGTTACCCCTAAAAAATCTCTGTGCTGATGCAGAAATACTCTTGTAATTCTGATATGGTGTAAATAATCATCATTTTTAATATCACTAGCAAATTTATTATGTGCAATTTCAAGTCTGGGCAATTTCTGCCTTCCTCACCCCCTCACTTTCTCTTCCCCCCTTTTTGAGTTAAATTCCCTTTCACCAGTGTTCTGAATATGAACAAAAACTTTAAAGAAGGATAAAGATAAGGGTTAGTCCCACAGTATTTCTCACTTAAAAACATCCAAAGGATTTATGTTATGAAAGGGGATGAGAGGAGCTGTGGTTTGCTCTCACAGCACTCAGCTCTACACCATCAGCATCATCTGCAGCACAGTGCACTCTCGAAAATGGACTGGGGCATGAGGTCATGCCAGGCTGAATAATCCCACTTACACAAGGATGTTTCCATCACAAAATAAAAATAGAGGATAAAGTGAAGGACATTGTCTGCCAACAACAATAAGATGGGACCTTTGTGCAAGGAGATGCACTTGTTTTGAAAAGTACACTGGGATTGGTTTTATCTTCTCTATCTACAAGTCCAAGAGCAGGGTGCTCCCTCCTGGGCTGTTGAACAGCGTTAAATGTATGCCCTGAGCTTTCCTCAGTCTAGGCAGGTGGCAGTGAATTGGTTCCCTCCCCACTGTTCAATCAAACCTTTCTGCTGTAATCAGTGGGGCATCTCCTCTAAATTGTGGGATCCAGATTGTGCCCTAAAGTATGTTCTTTCATTGAACACACACCCTCAGACTTCACAAAAAATCCCAGGTTCTATAATGCAATATGATATGCTTTCTATTAATGAGGGACTTGGCTTTGCAGCTGATGTTGAGCACTGTATGTGTCATTTTGTGTCTAAAAATGTGTCCATTTTTCTGGAGTCTTCACCACTATGCTGTAGCAGGCCTTTACAAATGTTACATTGTACATGAGCTGTTCAATTTTCATGACCGTATGCTGACCAAAATTACGCTTTTTAATATAGTGAGGCTGCAAAACACCAGCAGTTTGTTTGTCAGGTCCTGGTCTTCAACTCCCACCCCTAAACCATGTCCTTGCTGTGAACTCTGCTTGGCTCACAGGTGGAACCATGACTGTGGTGCACCAACAGCCAGGGGCCAGCCCTTCTTACCCTACTGAACACTTCAGACCTGGCTCCAAAATCTGGAGACCTGCTGGCTTGACCCAGTTCCCTTGTGACTGGATCATCAGCAGGAGAGCCCAGACTCTCCCCCTTCCCTAGATCCCACAGCTGACAGACCATGTATTCCTGATCTGGGGTTCTCCATTAAACCACACTTCCACCCAAACTGTTGCTTTATGTAGGAGGTGTTTTCACTGTGGAGGCCAAGTTTAGAGCAGTCATAACAATCACCTGCAGTATGGACCTTTATGGGTGCCATAGGCCACTAAGCAAACATGAGCAGTTACTCAGTTTCCTACTTAAAAGAGATAGCAGTGATGGATTTTGGCAGTTTAGGTAGGTGCCTGTGTTATTTCCATGTTCTGGAGAAGTTCAGGTGAGCAACACATGAGTGCCTGGAAAGCTTAAAGGGAGTTACGATGATATTGGATCAACATCCAGCTCCCACAGTCAGCAGGGCTGCGGAGTGGGAGGGTGACTGAGCAGCTGCCTGGGGCATCATCCAGCCCTCACAGAATCACACAGAATAGGCTGAGTTGGAAGGGACCCACAAGGATCGTGGAGTCCAGCTCCTGGCCCTGCACAGAACCATCCCCAAGAGTCACATCGCGTGCCTGAGAGGGTTCATACACCCCACAGCTGTAATGCATAGATCTTCTGTAAAGGGTGCCAGGGGAAGAACTCCATAGCAGTAAGTGATTCACAGAACGTTAAGGGCTTGGGATGGAGCATCGATCATCCAGTTCAAAACCCTGCCACGGGCAGGGGCACCTTGCTCAAGGCCTGACAGAACCTGGCTGTGAACGCTGCCAGCGATGGAGCAGCCACGGCCTCCGTGGGCAGCCTGTGCAGTGTCACCAGCCCCTCCCTCCACCATGCCGGAGCTGGATTTTACCGCTGCCTTACGAGCCAGCCCTGGGTAGCGGGAACTCCTGCAGGCCCCGGGGCGGGGGTTTCAGTTCCCACGGGGCTCTGAAGCCGAACCGCGGCAATCCTGTGCTTCGGTAGGCGGCCCCGCCCGCCGCAGGCCCGGCGTTTGGCTGTTCCTGGGCAGGACCGGACCGGGCAGGACGGGGCCGGCGGGGCGGTGACCTGGCCCCGCAGTGCGGCCGTGCCGGGGCTGCGCGGTGCCGCGGGCCGGCCCTCACCGCCGGGCCGCTTGTTCCCTCCGCGCCGCCGTACGCGGCCGCAGCGCGCCCGCCCCTCACGGCCCGGCCCGGCCCGCCGGGGCCGCCGCCCGCCCAAGGAGCCGCTGGGCCGGCTCGGGGAGGCGGAGGGAGCCGCGGGGGCTCCATGCGGGGCGGCAGCGGCTCCAGCCCGGGCCTGCCCAGGCCGCTGGCTCCTCCCTTGGGGAAGGAGGGTGCGCCGGGGCCGCCCCCGCGGTGTGACGGGGAGCGCAGCCCGAGCGGCCGCGGGCGCCGGGCCTGAGCCGGCGGGCGTCGGCACCACCTCCGCGGCCCGGCCCGGCCCGGCCCGCCGCCCGCCCGCCCGTCGGCGGCCACAATGTTCTCCCTCAAGCAGCCCAAACCCACCTTCAAGTCGTACCTTCTGCCTCAGGTAACCGCCTTTTACTGCCATTACCGACCTGCCCTGCCCTGCCCTGCCCTGCCCTGCCCTGCCTGCCCTGGGCCGTCCCTGTCCCTGGCCGAGGTGCCTCCGGAGGCTGTGCCCGCTGGCCCAGGGCTGTGCCCGCTGGCCCGGGGGCTGTGCCCGCTGGCCCGGGGTTGGCGAACAGCGCCTGTGGAGGGGCTGCCGGGTGCCCGAGCCCTCCGTGGCACCGAGAGACAAAAGCTGCGCAGCCGGTTCGGGGTGCAGCCCCTCGGCCTCCGGGTCTCCGCGCCGCACACGGACAGAGCCCGCACGGCGGTCGGGAAACAGGACTGCTATCAGAATAAAGTCTCGTGTTCATTAAAATCGGCCCGTGCCAGATTATTTTGGAAAGTTGTGAGTTTTGCTTCAGGTGTTTGGGCTCGCTTTGCTCGCAGCGCTGGGCGGGATGAGGAGAAAGCAGCGGGCGCTGCTCTGCTGTGCGGATAGTTAAACTCTCACTTGTAGCCACCGCTTCATGTTTAGAACGTGTCTGATGGCATAAATAAGAAACCAAGTATGTCTATCAATTGTATATAGCGCATATAGTACTGAGTATGTCGAGAACCACCAGGACTTTTTGTCTCATCTGCATGTGCACTTGACAGAAAGTGATATTTATTTACTTTAGACAAGACAGGACTTCTTCTAGCAACATGTTTGACATGTTGACTCATTTTTGGTTTTTTCCCAATTTTCTTAGTAGAAGTGAGATGTCGATGTAACACATTTCTGGATATTCCTAGTCCTGGGAAATGGTTATATTGCTATCATTGTAGGAACCGTGGGTTATTTCACTAAATATTTCACTTTCAGTCTTTTTATAGAAGATTTTTATTTTTAAGGTTTGAAACTGAAGTGCAAGTAGGCACGTGCATGTTCTAGGCCTTAGGTTTTTTTGAAATCTTTCCTATGTTGGAAAGCTGTGCATGTTAGAAGTTAGTAGAGTTATTTTGAAGTTGAGTGTCTGTATCTGTAAAAATTGTTGAAGATCTTGAGCCATTATGGAGTGTCAAGCCAAATTGGTTTTTGTTCATCCTGTGACTTGTGATAGTTTGGGTTACCCAAATTTTTAAACATGAATACGAATATTTTAAATATGTTTAATTCTTTTGGTACAAATCTAAATGCCCTCAAAATTGTTAAAAACTCTTACTATGATTGGATTCCAGTTCCTTAAGATGAACCTTTTCGGTTAAAACAACTTTCTCTTCTGTACAAGTAGGTCAGGCTTGTGTCTAACTGTAAAGTTCTGAGCCTTAAGTTAATTATCTTTCTTTTTTTTTTTTTTTCTTCAGGCTGATGACAATATAGCATCAGAACCAAGGATTAAAAAACTGGAACCAGTACTTTTACCAGGTAGGCATGAATCAGGAATTTGACAAATACCTCTGTTGGTATTGATTTTGGTATATTTTAATCTTAGCATTGCTCATTGAGGGAATATTGCTTTTGGGCAGGAAAAGGTAATGATATTTGTGCCTGAAGAAAGTTATTCTAACACACCTGAAACACTAAATAAATACAAAGACAGTTTTGCCTGTGGGGTGCTTTATTACATATAGAATAATGTCTTGATTTTATTGTGAGTATTGGAAATTAAACCACTGTTAAATGTTTTTGCATTCTTGACACCTTTCAGAAGACTACTGTTAATTACACTTTTCTCAGACAGATTTTACCTGTGTGCAGATCCCAGTAGCAAAGCCTCTGTCAGTCTTCCTTTATTTTAAAGGAAAATAGTCACAGAATTTCCAGTATGTGGGTATGATTGATTTCTATATTGGAAAACTTCTAATGCCATCTTTATTCATTTATTGAATATGGTGCTGTTAGGTAAGTTTGGAATTTGTGTCTTCAGATCTCTACAGAATAATCTTTTTGGGAGTGGGTAAAATAAAGCTATGCTTTTATTACTGTTCATCATAACATATTTTTAAAAATGTAGGGTACTAATGACATCCATATTTTAAATAAGAAATAATCTCTGGTAGATGACAGTTTGAGCAATGAGGATTTTTAAAAGCCTTTTTTCAGATACAGAAGGAACAATCTACTGTTCCCAAGATTACTTTCACTGCAAACTGTACATCACTGTAATAAATTTGGCTTGCAGTTTATAAGGATAATTTTGAGCTTAAAACAATGTCATACTACAGTTTTTTCTTAGCATTCAGAATGTCTATTTAAAAATATGAATTTACACACACACTACTGTAGGTATAAACAACTCTTAAAAATTATTTCTGTCACTGCTTTACATGGGCCTGTTGCTAATTAAGCTGTACTAATTGATATGTGATATGGTCCAGTGAGGTACCTAAGAGGCTGAAATACTGTGGAAGAGGTTCAACTGAAAGAGTAGATAACAACTGCCTGACATTCTTCATGAAACAAAAGAATGCAGAGTTTGCTTGAGGCATAAATGTCCTAAAATACATTGCTGAGACTGCTTGATATTTGAAATAGTTATATTTTTATGCTTGCAAAACTTCTGCTTACCACTTGGCATCTCGCTGATTGTGTTGCAGTTGATATTCATCCAAGGCCTTTGACTCACAAGGAAGTGACTGCATGTTCTTCTCTGAGACATTCCACAGCAACTGCAGGGCAGTACGAGAGTGCTGTGCTCAAAATGTAGCACATCTTGCCTTTGCTGTGGGACCTGGCCAGGAGCAGTCACAAAAAGTAACTTCTGTGCTGCCACATCTTGCAGTGTGGTTCATGCTCTATTTGTGCAACTCCAAAGTACTCTTAAAATGGTGCTGACTGCGTTTGTTTTTCTCAACTGGCTTGTATTTATTCCCTCTTTGCATTATTTTCCTTGTCTCCACTCTTTGAAGTCAGCATTTGATGGCTTTTGGGACATTTATAGTAAGTTGCCCCAAGTTATGTGGAAGCCACAGTATGATGTACCACAAACTTGAAATTTCCACTTCCATATCGTTCTAAGGTATTATTTTGAATTATTTCACAATAAGATTCACTGCTCTGTATAGCCACAGACAAAATCTGTTCATGACTCTGTATGAGAGTTGGGAGGGTGTTAGAACTGACATATTTTAAATTACTTAAATACAATTCTTCCCGTTTGAAGTTAAGCACCAGCCTAAAGACATTTTTTTGTTTCTGTCATCAGCTGTGCTGTAGAAAAGTGCATAAACAAGTACACTTTGTACTGTTGGATAGGCTGGCTTGCGGATTTGTCATAGCCCAAGTTACTGGCCAAATTCCAACTCATTTAATTATATTAAGGCTGACTTGCACTTCCTTGTAAATACAGTTTCAGTATGGCATTCCTAATACCCTGTCCTTAACAATTGTGTGAAATTGCTTTTGCTCTCAGGAACAGAGATAAACCTGAGTGGCTGAATGTTTGTTACGGTTTTTTAAGGAGTGGATTTTTTAAGGAGTTCTTTTGGAATTAAGTTACATTAGCACAAGTGGGTACTGGCTTTAGTAATCTTCAAAACCTGCAAATGGTTGTATTAAACTTTTGATTCCTAAAACATAGTGACTCTGAGGGAGTGGCTTGCTTACTAATTCCAAAGGAGCTAAATATCCTGCTGTCTAACTTGTATTTCTGTGCAGTGGAGGTTAGGACAAGGAGTTACAGGCTAGGAAATAATACATCTGGCTAGAAAATGAACTGGTTTTTACTTGAAAAAAGAAAATTCATTGCAATCAACTTTCAGCCTATAGAGTTTGTTTTGAAAGTTTCCTCTGGAGCTCAGACCCCACATCTCATCAGAATTTGGAGCAAAAGCCTGTGTTCTCATGAAACTGCATGCCCTGAGGAGCATGCTTATTGGGAGCAGGAACAAGTATCATTTAAAACAAGTGAAAGCCTTGGTTGTAAGGGACAACTCTGATACTGCAATAGGGAAAAGCATGTAATTTTATAGAATTCGGTATAATTTCATTGCAAAGGAGATGATACAGGTTTGAGGTAGAGTTATAAAAACGTTTTCTTTTTCTTTCTGCAGCTGTTTTCCTAGTGTTAGCTCTGTGAGTGAGAATTTCTGCAGAATTAGTTAAGAGTTGGCCTCTGTAACAGTTTGACTTTTTTCCCCTTTGTTTGTGTACATTGCTAGTTTTATAAGCGTGTCAAAGAGGAAAATTACAGAAATAGCAGGTAGTCTAGCAGTCAGTCTGTTAAAGTGCCTTGCCTGGCTGGTAGGAAATGGGTCTGTTTACCTTAGGGGAGTGCTAGTTCATGTTGTTAAACCTGAAGGTGTGTTTTGTTCTGGGGATCAGCTGTAGCCTGTTTTCCATAACTGTGTCTGTAGCATTTCCAAGTCATCAACTTGATCATTGGAAAAACCTGTCCAGCACAAGTGGGCTGTGAATGCAGCGTGTGCCCATGCTGTGAATGGCAGAGCAGTGTGCAGAGGTGCAGTACAGGGATACCAATGGGCCAGTCTGGTGTCTGTACTGGAACCAGTGCCACACTGTGGTTTGGGCAAGACCAGGCAACAAGATCCTCACACAAGGCATTCTGCAGCAGATTATGTCACCAGTGGAGCATCTGATTGTGAGGAAAGGATTCTTCCTCCTGAATCTTAATGTCGACTTGAATTAGTTAAATTGTTGCTCAGTATGCTAATTTGCTAGTAGATTAAGATAGTAGTTGTTACCTGTTTTTCCAAAAAGGCTGGAAATGGTTATTAAATTACAGACTAAACTGAATTAGAATAATAATTTTTATCTTTAAGGCTTGTTGATGCTAAGGCAAGTTCAAGGGGCAGTGGTGGTGAGGTGCTATTGAAAGCAGCTGTGCACAGGCTGTTGTTTTGTGGTCAGATGACAGAAGTGACCCTGAGAGCCGCCACCGGTGTGTGGTGGGTGACCAGCAGGGCGCCAGTACGGCTGGGCAGGGACAGATGTCACCTCTGGCTGCCGGGGCCGCGGAGGCACCGAGGGACAGGGAGCAGGGCAAGCAGCTCCAGCTGCTCCCTCTGCAGAGTGCGGCATGGGGACCTTCCTCTTGCAGGAGCCTCATGGGGACACCCGAGTGAGGAGTCACAGGACATCACAGAAACAGTGCTGCCGAGTTCAGTTCCTCTTGCTGCATTTATCTTACTTGAGGTTATGCAGTTGCTTTCTGTAGCTGTGTAAATGTTTGTCACCCACCGCTTCACATGGTAACAAGTTCCATAGTTTAGTTATATGCTGTTAGAACTCCTTTTAATGTTTTTTTTTTTCTGAAATTACCACTGTCCAGTTCCTTTGGGTAAATCCCAGTTCTTGTAGGGCACAGCAAACATCAGGCCATATTCTCCATTTCATGCAAGCTGTGATTTTTAGACGTGTTATATGTCCACTTTGTTTTCCCTCCATTTGGCTTAATTGTCTTAGTTAGTCCTAAAAATGAAGTTTCCCGTATCTGTAATCTTTTTTTTTTTATTAATTCTGAACGAGTTCCTGTTTTTTGCTGAGATGGAATTATGTATCCTGTTCAAGTTTTTTGCCATTGGATATATTCAGCTTTTATTTAACAACACTGATTGACTTTACCACCTGCTTTTTGATTTCTGTTGGCTTTTATATATATATATATATGTGCCTTTAGAAAGGCAAGTGACTGTAAAAATTTAATTTTGGGAGGTTTTTAAAACTGTATCATGGAAAGATTTAATCTTTCAGAAGAGTCTGTTTCTCTCGCTCCCAGTTAGCTCCCAGCTTTTTGGTTTTTTCTGCTTTCTGCAATTCCTTGTTACATTGAGTCATGTGTTCCAGAGCAGCTGCAAGGCATCATGTGATAGGAGAGAGAAAGTCACTGTTCACTGAGGCACCCTTGTGCCGTAGTGCCCCAGGTAGGTTCTTTTGTCACTGCTCTGGACCCTGTGCCTCCTCCTCGGCATTTCCTTGGCTCCGCGGTGGCCCAGGCAGGAGGCAGCGGCCGCGCAGTGCAGTGAGTGCCCGGGCAGGGCGGGGGCTGTGTGAGCCGGGGCCCGGGTTAATGAGGTTAACGAGTAACCCCCGCGAGCTCTTGGGTCTGCCCCGCTTGGCTGTTAGGAACCATTTTGCCTTAATGCCTCCGAGGGAAAGCTGGGGTTGTTTACTTGGTACAAGTGCTGTGCTGTCGCTGCCTTTTCCTGTGGCTGTTTCTGCAATGAGGTACTGATATTCAGGAAGGCATTCCCTGATCTGCGGAGGGTGTGCAAGTGCTGCTGGTGAGCAGCGAGAGCCTGTCGGTGCCGATAGCAGCGGAGCAGAACTTGCCCGAAGGCAGCTCCCCGCTGCTCCAGAGCACTCCGAGCTCTGATTGTCATCCCCAGTGCTGAGGAGAGCTCGCCAAGGCTCCCTCCCTGTGCAGCTGAGGAAGACTCATCCTATTGCAGGGTTAGGTTTTTTCCCCTGCATCAAGGTTTTGATTTGAAACTGAAATGTTACTGTGAAAATTCATTTGTTTGTTTTTAAAATTAATAGGTGATATAAAAAAGGAAGCAAAAAAGCTTTGTAGCTGCAACTTGTTTTCACGAATCGGTGTCATACAAGAGCATGGTTATTTTCAGCATTTAAGAATGGCCAGATTAGAAGATCAGAATGGCAATTTGGAAAATAATGCAATGCCCTGAAGCTTTTTTAAAGTAAATATCTCAGTTTTTTTTTTTTTGTCTGTACAAAGATTGCCAGAAGTTTTATGTACGTTATGAGAGTTTTGAATTCTGGATTTGAAACCTGAAACAACAGGTTCCTGCAAACTAGTTTTTCATACTGCAAGGAGTTTAAAAATGAACCAAACATTTGACTTAGATTTAGAATGAGATGTCACTTACAGTAAGTATATCTAAATACTCTTTTCTGTTACAGCTTTTTTGTTTGTTTGGCTCAAAATAAATTTTCAGGCATGGTTTGGGTTCAGTTAACTGCTTGTTCTGTGTTTGGTTTGACTTTTTTTAAGGACATAAGTACAACCAAGGCGGCCTGCATGCAGAATCTAAGTACCAGATACAATCTTAGAAGTAGATTTTACTGGATGGAGTAATTTTGTCCTGCCTTTTGTTATAAAAGGCATTTATTGAAGCTTCTGACTGGTAATATATTTTAGTATTTGTAAACATCTGCAAAAATAATTTCCTAGATGCAACAGATTAGCCATAGGCCAATATGGGAATAATTCCTTGAAGCTCTTTTAAAATTAAATATTTTAATATTTTTACATGTGCATTTTGCAAAGAAGTTGTGAAATAATTGGTTTCTGCCCACTCTGCCTCACATTTATTTAGTGCTACAAGCCATTTTAATCCAGTAGATTCTGAATTGTCATCTGTCCAAGCTACTGGGGGTTTTGTCTCTTGGCAATTATATTTTCTTCCAATTAAGCAAGTCTTCAGTGAACTGATTCCAAACTTATTTCTAAACAAATGCTTCTGTATTAATTTATTTGTTAAGCCAAACCTGTATAATTTGATAAAGACTCAGGTAGTACATTAGAACTTCAGCATCTATAGCTTGTATTGGTAACATAGTTATAAAATAACAAGCTGAAAACCTCAGTCTTCTCAAATTGTTACTGATTATATTGTTTAGGCAAAGTCAGGGTTTGGGAATCTGTAGTTTATGTAGCCAGACTTAAAAATATGCAAACACCAAACACACTCCCTCGTCACTGGCCTGTCCATTGGTCACATTACAGAGTTCTGACCAAATCATTGCTAAAACTCTTATTGGAGGGGTTCTGGTGATAAGAGTTTATTTTAATTTGGCCCAACTATAGATACAGATGCCTGCAGGAGCTGTTTATTGTTCTATTTTTCTCACACACAGGTGTGTTCTTATTAACTACTTCATGCTGACACCTTTTTGTGCAACCAAAGAACAAGCCAGATCAGAGCTAATTCAGGTGAAATTTGAACTGACAAAAAAGGAAGAAAAAATCCATTTTTAACTGGATCAGTTCTCTGGTGAGACTAACAGAGTCTGTCATAAATGGCAATGCCAGCACAAGGCTTGAGATGGAAGTGAATGTTGAATATGGAACTGTTTCTATTTGAGTGGTAATACAAGTTCCTGGATTAAAGCAACTCTGTAAGCAGTTTTTTAGTTTGCTGCAATACTTTGGTTTCGATCTGTTTGATAGTGAGAGCTTTGCTCCTGATGGATGTTCCTTTCTTGCCTGGTGTTTGTTGCCTACTCTACATTTTTGTGTCCTTCGCTACGGTTCTGAGGTGTGGGGAAAGCTTTTGTGGAGAATCCCATCCTAGTTCAGAAAAGCAATTATCTTCTCAGCTCCCAGCTGTGGGTTTGTTTGGCTTTGTTTTTGGTTTTGGTTTTTTTGCAATGTTCATAAAGATTGGCCATTACTGGGCAAATACTGATTTTAATCTTGTTATCGAGCATGGGAAACACAGAGATGATCATTGAAGACTTACCAGGAAGCCTTTATTTTTTTGCTACTTTTTCCCATACTGAGCATTAAAAAAAAAAAATCTAAGTTCTTTTCTCTTAGCACACTAGAGAAACTAAAATATTAATATATGATATTTTAATAACAATTTTCTAATGAGACTGGCAAAGCAAGCTCTTTTGGTACGGTGCATTTACAACACACCACTCTCCAAACAGTGGTCAGAGTTGTTCTTTGGAATCTCAGGTTCTCCTGTTAAAAATTAATGCAAATTGTTTTTCATTCCCCAATAATCACAGAATTGAACTGTCCTTTTGGAACAACCTTGTAAGAACTCATGAAAATCAGAAAATAGATGAAAGACAATTATTTCATGAGCTTACAAATACTTTTTTTTTCTTAAGTTTAGAAGTGCCTGAGCACACTGAACAGAAGATTCATTTAGAAGTGGATTAGAGACATTTACACCTAAATGCTTGATGCATACTAATAAACTCATACAATTTTGGTATTCTCTCCACAAGAGAGCAGATAAAGGGACAAAAATGTTGTAGATTTTAGTTACTTATTAATGAACTTGTTATTGGAAATTCTTACTTGGGAAATTCTGAAAGTTAATTATTTGCCAAATATTTTACAAGTGAACTCGTTATTGTGCATTCTTAACAGTTAAATAGCTACTTGAATTAACTTGAGCTTCTCTATTGTGAACTTGTAAGACTATGTTTCACATTAACAAGCTGGTTTTCTGTTGTCTTACTTGGGTATAATCATTACCAGCATGGTAAATGGGAAACAGGAGTTCAGTTTCCAGGTGCTATTTTTTAATGGACTTAGGTAGAAATTACATGACTGCATGAAGTACTTAATAACCTCTGTTATGCTTATGTCTGTTAGACATTGAACATATCCATAGAGCTTCAATGCTCATTAAAGAAAGTTTATGCTGATATATCTGTTCTTGTGCTTCTGGTACAGCATTGAGAAAGTTCCCTTAGCAGCATGCAGGGTGCTTGCAAACTTACTGAACTTGTTTGCATTATTAATTTATGGAGTATGATTTTAGCTACTCATTGCCTCTAGCAATTATCAGATTTTTAATGTGATAAAAATACTGCCTGATAGCATTTTAAGATGTGTGTATGTATGTGTGCCATGCCCTGTCTCTCAATACATATATGTATTGATCTCTGTGTACATAAAATACTGCTCAGTTCCTTTAATTGTGTAGCACTGTTGTGTTCAGTCAGTGTTTTTAGAGTTGTTGAAAACTGCTCAGTCTGTATCACCTCCTGCATTAATGAGGTTGTGGTCCCTCATGCTACTCAAATCAGCCTTCTTTCCTGAAAAGTTACAAATTGCTACCTTTATTAGATTAACCAAAAAAAAAATTAAACTTGATCCTGTGAGGCAGGGCACCAAAAGTTACAAAAACATAGTAGTGAAAATGGTGTAGGAACATCCTTTATTGTAGGAGGTTAGTGAGTGTGTTTCAAGTTCTGAGGAGCCAAAGTGCCCCAAGGCTGGTGCAGAGTGGTGTGGCTGCAGGCTGGGGAGAGCACAGCTGGGCTATCCAGTGCTCCCTCCTGCTGATCCTGGGCTCAGCGGGGTTCTCCTGCCTCTCTCCCAGCTCCCACGTGTTCCCAGGCTCTGCTGCCTGCTTTTTATTTTGATTGTAGTGGGTTCTGCATTATGCTGGATTAGATACGTACCGTGAATTCTCTTCACATCCAAAATTTGAACCAGTCAGACTGTATTGGGAGATTTAGCAGAATTTTTCAGAAGTTTAACAGTTTTGGAGGCTGTGTGTTAGGTTGAGAGTGTATTATCTAGATAGATCCTTCAGTATCTCCTGTTATTTTTGTGATCTGTGTATTCAATGTAGAAATATTTTTATTAAACATGATTAGGCTTTCTATGTAAGGGTGGCAACCTGTAATTTCTCTTCTGGTTTCCTGTCAAAGTTTAAACAAACTGCTCTCGTCTCCTGAGATCATTCTTTGACTCTTGGAGTCAGATGGAAGTGTTGACTGCTGTTCTGTGTCTGGAACAGCGTGTGACTGTTTACTGGAAAAAAAGCAGCAGCTACATTGTAGAAATGTGCACTGTAATATCTCTGAATAGCTCTGTTGTTGTCTTGTGTAGGAGAAATCACCTACTCAACTACAAACACAAGAAGGGTTCATTGTGCAAGTCCCGCCCTTACTACTCGTGTTGTTTATCTACTTCCCTAAATTTTCATTTTGAAAGGTTCACTATATATATATGTAGCTTGTTATAGATGTCCAAGTGAGGTATAAAAGATGGGTCACATAAAATTCCAAACCTGAATCTTGGAAAAAAACCCACAATTTCTAGAGGTGTTTGGAAACTGCTTCTATTAAATTTGCAAACTTTCTCATTCTTCAGCTGAAGTTGGTGGGCACACATTATCTGTCCTGCCATACCTTAATCCTGAGGTTCAAAATGGACAGTTCTGGGTTAGGGCTGCAAACCTGAGAGCAGTAGATAAACTAGGCCAGAAAATCCAGAATGTATTTGTGTGGGGTGAAATGAAACTAAATTCAGTTGCACTAAAATAGGATTAGAATTGACATGTTGCAGTGTAGCCGCACAATTATGAGGAATGAAGGGAGGAAGTAAAAAGGACTGGCTTTGGAAAGAGAATGATGTAGCAGGCACGTTTTAAACTGTGGTAAATTCAAATTGAAGATGTGTGAATGTTTTTAATTTCTGTTTAGTTACATCAAAATAATGAAGTACTGAAATCATTTGATAATAGTAATTTGCTTTTAGAAGTGTCTCTTATGTGATAGTAAAACAAATATTATACTTGGTAACAGATAAGTGAGTGTTACCAAAAAAAGCTATGAAGTTGCATTTCATTTCATGGTGTATTTAGCTCTCCATATTTTTAAATTAGAAATACAGTGATACACTGGCAATATGTAGAGAGAGAGGAGTAAAAATTACTTAGAACTCAGTCTATGAGGAGGTTGTTTTTCTTCACACACAGGAGGTGACTTAGAACTTCTCGTTCAATAGTTGAAGACTTAATACCAACACTGAGGAGAAATTGCTTCAGTAAATGGTTTGGGCTTTTGCAGTTAAGTAAATAGATTATTTGAAGAAATGCTGGGCATTATGAAGTTTCAGGCCAGACCATGTATTGAAACATTTTCATTACAATGTTTAACAGAAGCAGGGGTTGTCATTCCCATGAATCTCATTATAAGACATTGTTTGGATTTGGTTGGGCTTTTAACTATTTGTACTGAAGCCTGAAGCTGTCAGAACCAGATTTTTTATTTTCATAATCAAAAGCTTATTTAAGCACATTTTAGCACTGTTTGTGGAAAGACTTTAAAGCTCCAGGAGATCTGTTTATAGACATTTTCACAGTCCCTGCCACTTCTGGCATAGAATATTCATGGATATGATAACACAGGTCAGTGAAACTTGTCTCCTCACATCTTCAAACAGTCCCAGAACACAGATCATAATTCTGGCAGCTCAAGGCTACAAACCTAGGCCAAGACATTTTATAGCTGAACAACTGAGCCAAAAGCAGAGATGCTGCTGCTGCTGCTCTTAGTGGCTTCCAGGCAGATCCCTGATTGCATCAGGGGCAAGAGATCCAGTAGGACAGCTGTGTGAAATGGCTGAGGGGCTGGAGGGCCTGGAGACACAAGAGGTGCATGTCTCTCACGTCTCTGGGACACCAAAGGCAGTCCTTTCAAGGTATGGCTACTTGGCTGCAGTGATAATCACCTGAGGAGAGACCTGCTCTGCAGCAGAAGATAAATGGGGAATTTATTCCGGGCTGTGGTTCTACTCCTTGGACATGCAGCGGCTGACTCTGCCAGTACAGCTGCCCCGAGAGCTGCTGTTCCCTTGCAGAGCATGACTGTGGGATGGCATTTCAGGCAACTGAACATGCCAAACCTATTACGAGCAAATTAGGCTTCAGCAATCTTTAGTCCTTAGTTTCTTCTAAGCAGAATCTCAGAGCCAATATGAAATTGCACTTTTCTTGGAACACACTTGTGCTCCCACACTATTTATGGTACACAGCAGCAGCAGGAGGTGGTTGATCTGATGACAGAAGTGAAAGCCCTGTACAAGAATAAAAGGAATTACTAAGTTAGATTACTGAAGGAAGAGTTACTGTTTAGCTTTCAGAATTCTTGGCTGTGGAACTGAAAAGTATAATTTTGTGTAGTGATTCACATTTTCATTTTAAATGGTCCTCAGTCTCATTTGCCTGTATGCTTTTTTTATTTTATAGCTTATGCCAGACCAATTAGCATAATTTATATTTTTCTTCATTTGTATCTTCTGTTTTATGAAGGAAATCCAGAAAATGTCTCCTTCATTAGACAGTCACAGTAAAAAGTTTGAAATATGTTTGTGTCCTGTTTTTTTAAGTCACCTGAAAATGTCTTTGTAAAGGCAAAATATGATGTGGCCTGATGATTCTGAGTTCAGGAAGTTCATAAAATTCTTAGAAGTACTTAACAATAGCCATTCCTGTACAAAAGTACAGGGATGTATGCTTGTTTAAAGGACAGTGTTGTTCAAACACATGAATTTTTCATTGTGGAGAATTGCAGATCTTGTTCTCTGGATCTTAGGGAAGTGGTGTGTGGTTTTGTTGGGTTTGACTGTGAGTTGGGCTTCTTGTGAGGTTTCTGTTTTTGTTCTTTGAGGTTTGTTTCTGTTTTAAGTTGGTTGTTTTTGTTGGTTTTGGGTTTTGTTTTATTTTAACTACTGCACAATATTGTCCATTTTGGAATGGTAATTTTCTCTTTTCCCTGGAGCAGGTGTTAGTTAAACTCCATGTTTACCCATAAGAGGTGGATAACTTGAAACTGGTAAAGAGTTAGGGGCTCCTTGGTACTACAGACCTAGAATTGTTCTACCTCCAGGATTTATATAGGCTTCTCCTTTCCCCTCCCTTTCTTCTGTTTCAGGTGAAATTGTGGTGAACGAAGTGAATTTTGTAAGAAAGTGCATTGCAACAGACACAAGCCAATATGATCTGTGGGGAAAGCTGGTTTGCACTAACTTCAAGATTTCCTTTATTACAGATGACCCAATGCCGCTGCAGGTTGGTTATTGCTCACATGGCTACATCATGACTGTGAAAAGTGGAATTGTTCACACACTCAATCTGTCTCATATCTGATATAAATGGATGCCTTCTAAGCAGGCCACAGGATGAGCTTCCACTGTCCTGGTCTGAATGTGTTGCTGTTCCATCCATTCGTATCAGGAGAAGAACAAGAAGTTTGTACAGATGTACATCCAGCTCCATTCACCTCCATGTATGGAGGCTTCCCCAGGAAGTGGTTTTACAAAAGACAAAGCAGGAATTATACCCAGATGTGTCCCTTCCTGAAGGAGCTGTTTGCAAATGTCCCTTAGACTAGACAAGTGTCAGATCAGCAAAGCTCTCCACGTGGTGGAGTTTTATTTGTGTTACTGATGGAGGGCAAAGTAACCACAAAATGAGAATTCATTGTAGGTGAAGCAACAAGAGGAGGGGAGAACTCTTCTGCTTTGTCAAAGCAGAGCTCATGACATTGAAAACCATGATCAGTTTTTGAACAGCACAGCATACAACACTGGAAATCCAAGGAGTGAGCTCTGTGTTATTTTCAGTAGAGTTTGCACTTCCATTTGGGGCTTTTAAAGGAAGTGTTCCATTAACAAAGATATGTATAGCTCTGAAAGTAGATAGGTACTTATTCAGTAATAGTTAGGAAGTTTGATCAGAGCTATATCAAAAGGTTTAATTTTTGGCATTAAGTAGTTGTTAAAATTTGTCCCTGAAAGTAGTATTAATATTTTTTTCTTTCCATGCTTACAAAAGTAATAATAATTGGAGATTTCTTATATTCCATATATATATATTACACTTCAAATTGTATTGGATTTCTAAGAGTAATTTTTTGTACTAATTCAGTAAATTCAGTGCAGAGAGGGAGGTTATTTTGCATATTCCACTGGGGTTGCTGAACTGCTGGGTGTGCAGTTGAGCAGCCTCTAACCTCTAATTACCTGGGAATAGGCAAGGGTAGTACCTGTCAGAAAAGCCTAGGCATGCCTGATTTTTATCATAGTTTCTTTAAAGTTGTGCTGTATATCTGGTTGCAAACTGCAGAGCTGCAATTAATGGCTGTGACTTCATGTGTTTCAGAAATTCCATTATAAAAACCTCCTCCTTGGTGAACACGATGTCCCACTCACATGCATTGAGCAGATTGTCACAGGTATGTCAAAAATAGCTAAGAATACTGACAGGCTTTATTCTTATTCAGTACAAAATTGTTACCTCCCTGTTAAGTTCTGCAGAATTGTTGACACTTGAGGTTTTATGTCATTAATCTTCCCTGATTTAAAGGATTTGGTTTATTTAAAATTAGGATAAAAGCCTCAAATGCTGAATAAATCTTGAGGTGCCATGCAGGAGACTTTTAGTTGTGTCTTTATATTATTGACTTTATATTTGTAACTACCATACTGGATCAACAGGTGTTGTAGGAGAGACATGTTATAGCAGTACAAAATTTTGTTAGCAGTGTTTTTACATTGCATCATCTGAATCTCTGCCACTGAAATACACTAAACTGCAAAAATAGCTTATACAGTGAGATATAGATGGGATTTCTGACAAGAGAAATGCTGTAGTTTTCAATCCTCTCTAATTCTTAGCAAGTTAATAACTGGTGATCTCCAAAAGTCTGCAAATGGCAATTGACATCCTGATCTGAAGAAATAAAATACTTCTTGTGGAAAACCAGGTTTTGATTTGTTGGATTCCTTAGACTAACCTATTGCTAAGAATGTTTTTCATCTTGTAAATGTAAAATTTTATAGAAGTGATAAGTTTTCAAATTTTGTTTGTGGCATGGGCTGTTAAACACTTGGTTTTCTGACTGTAGGTAATCTAAATTATTGGTTATAAGTTTTCAATGCCCAGAGTTGGTTGTGATCACTGTGAAAAGATTGATGTGTTTCTGAGGAAGAACATGAAGAAGAAATGCTAATTTTTTTTTACAACAAATAGGTGCAATTGACCTGTTATACTGTCTTGCACTGGCCCACATTTGCTGCCCCTTTTCTAAAACATGAGATTTACCCTAATTTTAGTGAAACATAAGCTTTTACTAACAGGAATCAACAGATTTTCTACGTGAATCAAAATGTGCCAATAAATAAAAACCTCCTGGCAGCAACATTACTGTATCTGTTTGAGCCAATCTTGTGTTTCCTTACAGAACACAGCCAAATAAGTTTCTCTTCTTTGCAGTGAATGACACCAAGAGGAAGCAGAAAGTCCTTGGTCCCAACCAAAAACTGAAATTTAATCCAACTGAATTAATAATTTATTGCAAAGACTTCCGTATTGTCAGATTCCGTTTTGACGAAGCAGGTCCTGAAAGTGCAAAAAAGGTATTGTTATCTTGTTATGAATTTCTGCCTTGTGGTCATTACATGTAGCAACAGCTGTGCTGATAAGAACATTTTGTATTATTATGTTTTGATAGAGAAGTAGGGGGAAGAATTGCAAATTATTCACATTCTGTTACAGGAGAATATCTAAATATCTAGAGTCAAATCTATTAGGGGAAAAAATTTAATGTGGCATATTAACTGTTCAGTATCATACAAGATAAACCAGTATTTCTTGCCATATCTGTTGTACTTTAAAAAGTTATTAATTTATTAAATAAATCTTTTTAAGGACTGGAATCAGAATGTTGCATTGCAGCTGCACAGCAGATGTTTGCATTTTTATGGAAGATGTTTCAGGCTCTGATACATTTTCTGAAAGTCATAAGCTTAATTTGCCCAGAGGCTGAGTGAGCCTTACGGATATCCTTAATGGTGTCGGCACAGTTCTCCAGCGCGCTCTTGGAACCACCATTTTGTCCAATTTACATGAACCTGGGTTCTTTCTCAACATTTTATTATTAAAGACTTGTACACTCTTGACAGGAGGAATTACTGGGCTCAGTCCATTCTGAGGGGTTCCCTTCCTTGCCCGCCTTCCCTTCCTTCCCTTCCGTACCCGGTGCTGCCGCAGTCCCGGCACAGCGGGGCTGTGCTGCTGGGGCTGCCCCAGCCGGGCTGTGCTGTTGGGGCTGCGCTGCTGGGGCTGCCCCAGCCGGGCTGCGCTGTTGGGGCTGTGCTGCTGGGGCTGCCCCAGCCGGGCTGTGCTGTTGGAGCTGTTGAAGCTGCGCTGCTGGGGCTGCCCCAGCCGGGCTGCGCTGTGGAGCTGTTGGGGCTGTGCTGCTGGGGCTGCCCCAGCCGGGCTGCGCTGTGGAGCTGTTGGGGCTGTGCTGCTGGGGCTGCCCCAGCCGGGCTGCGCTGTGGAGCTGTTGGGGCTGTGCTGCTGGGGCTGCCCCAGCCGGGCTGCGCTGTTGGAGCTGTTGGGGCTGTGCTGCTGGGGCTGCCCTAGCCGGGCTGTGCTGTTGGGGCTGTGCTGCTGGGGCTGCCCCAGCCGGGCTGCGCTGTGGAGCTGTTGGGGCTGTGCTGCTGGGGCTGCCCCAGCCGGGCTGCGCTGTTGGAGCTGTTGAAGCTGCGCTGCTGGGGCTGCCCCAGCCGGGCTGTGCTGAGCAGGGCCGGCTGGCAGCGCCCTCCTGGCTCTCGGCTGCCCTGACCTCCGTGGCACTGCAGCGTGGCACAGCCGGCGTTTCGTAAGGAATGACCCACTTTGCTCTCAGAGCTTAACGATTCCCCTTCTCAGTAGGATCAGGTTTGAGTTTAGCCCTGTAAGTCCCAAGGACCATCTGCCCAGGCATAAGTCTGTGTGCAGTTACTGACCGAGAGCTGCTGAACCGGCTCAGCCCCTTCACCCTTCCCGAGGTGCACGGGCAGGAGCCCGTCATGGACCACCCTGCTCTGGCCTTGTTCTGGTTCTCAGCCCTGTTCGGGCTGCCCTCCTGCCTGCTGCCTGTGCTGGTTGGAGCCTTCCACGTTTGGCAGTCTTTCTGCAGTCATTCCCTCGCACAGCCTCTCCAAAATCCCCCTGGAGCTGCCGCCTCCTGCAATATCTTTACAGCAAGTGTTTCTAATTGGCTGTCAGAGCAAAGGAGAGTGATTATCCCGGAGGAGGGGAGAATAAACTCAGCATCTCATTAGCATTCTTTGTGCTGCATTTTCTTATGCAAGAGCGAACAGTGAAACCATTTTATGAAGCCCTTTACATTAGGCATTTATAGTTACATGGTCTTAGGTGGTTTCTTCTGATAGGAGGAACAGCTAGGTCTAGACAGCCAGAGCCTGTGTGGTTATAGAGCTCGTGCTGGTGGTGACCACAAGTGTAACAACTGCCATTGTCAAATACCAGAATGTGCTCAGTGAAGAGGAAGAAAATTGGTACAAGTATCAGCTGTGTGGTTACTGTTGCAGTTTCGATGCATCAGGTAGGTTACTGCAGCTTTGTGTGGGTGTAGCACACAAGCGTTTCTACTGAAGGGAGATCAGGTTCAGCTTATCTAATCTAATGTTTCCATAATGGCATTATTCTATTAGCATTAAAATATAAATGTAGAGAACCATGAGAGCCTTAGATCAGTTTTCCTGTATCAGGATTTTGCTTAAATTATTTTGGGATGCTGGTGAACACATCTGGAGTGGTCTTACACAGCATATTGAATGGAGTTGTTTTGTTCTTTCTGACATTTAGATGGCATGCTGGCACCACAGTATGGAAAGATTTTATCTGGTTTCTGTTCCTGCCCTTCAGATAGTACATATTAGCAAGGTTGTCCTGGTGTTTGAAAACAGAAGACAGTGATCAGACCTCCTTAAAGTTCCGAAGGGCCTCTTTAATCTATATTTACATCCAACCGTTTGTACAAGAAAATTTTGGTAGCTGTCTACTTGGAAATAGCTGTGTGTGCATAACTTGTGTAGGGAAGACCAAGACTCTGTACCTGAGCTCTGATGAGAGGGGAAGCCTCCTCTTGGGCTGAGGATGCATTGCTGTCTGACTGGGAGAGCACTGACCATGGAATTGGGGTTCTGGATGGGGGGGCCTGCATGGCAATTCATGTTTCAAAACGAGCTTAAATATAGGTAGTTAGAAGGACAACAGATGCTGACTTTATGCAGTTAAGGAATTTGTTTGAAGCACAGTTCCTTGCAGGTACTGGAACTACTCAGCAGCATCCAGTGACATAAATTGGTGTTGGCAAAGTGAGTGTAATCTGTTCCTAAGGAAGTGTCTCTGTTTGCTGAACAGGGCATAAGGGAGAATAACTAATTAAGCTGCCTTACTAGAATAGAGATTATTCCAAGTCTCTCTTTGAGGATCTCAGAAAGATCCTCTTTCCAAGGATCTCTTTTGATGCTGTGAAAAGAAATATCCAAGTTTGAAAGCAGGCTTCTGATGTGGACAAACTGACAGACTTGACTACACGTAGACACATGGGTAATGTTGGCAGAACTTTGAGGCCTATTTGTTTGTCTTTAAGCAGAGACATTGTGAGAACACATTCATTTATTTTCAGGTAAATTATTATAGAGAAGCTTAAAAATCAGTTCTGTTAGAAAAATAGCCTCAGCAGCCAATACATGCTAATAAAATACTGTCTCAGCATTAGTCAGCCAGGTAAATATTTTTTTCCTCATTTTTATTAGTGGATATTTGGGAAGCAAGCATTAAAGGAAAATAGAAGGAATGGAAATTTGCACTCACCACTGTTTAGCAGTTTAATTTTGTTTTGTCTCTAAAATAAAGCGATAGAGTCTCCTAAGGAAGGAAAGCCAGATGGGTGTGGGAGGAAGTGGAGGATGGGGAAGCAAGGGTAAGCAAGTTAGGGAAGTCTTAAGTTAGGCAGTGCAAAAAAAAGAAGCATTTCACATTCCTTAGAGGAAAGGAATTATTTTGTTCCAAAAATGACAACAAGCAGTCAAACTGAAAACTCCTGCTATTTTTTAGGCACTGCAGTATTTGAAAATTAGACTGAGAAAATAAAATGTAAGAAAAGGTGCAGCTGTAGATCTTCTGACTGGTGATGCCCAGTGTGTTTCCTCACCATGCATAAGGATCCTGGCAGTGCCCCAGGATGGGCACAAACCCTGTGCCTCATATATATGAGTATATCTCCATTTTCTCATCCCTTTCTCTTCTATAACTCTCTTAGTTCTTTACTCCAGGAAGCTTTTTTGAATGAGTATGAGAGTTGTTTCAGAATCACATGCTCAATCAAAACAGGAGGAAAATTTTAATCTCAAATCTTGTTTCCTGTGCAATCAAAAGTAGCCTTTCCTACGTCATAACACTTGGGATGGAGGGGAACATTTTTTTCCCTAATTGTTATGAACAATAATATGAAGCTTGTAAGTTTTGGACACACGGTCCTGACCCTTTCTAATGTGTTCCTCCTGCCTCCCCAACTCTATTACCTTGTTCTAATTGTTTATACAGATCACAAAATTGGTACTGTTTCAAGGCACTGGGAATGCATAAGATACTGTCTTTGGAGGGGATGAAGAAAACTTTTTTTAGAAGTAAACTTACAGAATCACAGAATCAGAATGGTTTGGCTTGGAAGGGCCCTTAAAGCACCCCCTGCCATGGGCAGGGACACCTTCCACTACACCATGTTTTTCAAAGCCCTGTCCTGGTCTTGAACACTTCAGGTATGACACAGCCACAACTTCCCTGTGCAAAGGTTAAAGATATTTTAAAAAATACAGATGAATTAAAAAAATTCTCCTAATGCTGATGCTTATTTTCCCAATAGGTCTTCCATCCTAGGAAAATGAACAAAACCTGTTTGTGGGACTTGATGTAGTCCTGCTTGTCTGACTTTCTACCACAGGTGTCTGCTTGGGATAGGAATTGCAGTAGCAATGGAAAACAGTATTTTTCCAGAGAATTCGTAAGCCAGGTAGCCTGGCCTAAGGAAGAAGGGAAAAGCCAGGGCTGTGCTAACTTAGCACATCTCAAATGTTGTTGTCCACACCTCTTCTGCAAGAGCATTAGCAATACTTTGAAGTTCTTGCCCTTGGTAAAATTCCTGTTGAAGAGGAGGGTGTGCCCCGAAAGTATCATTTATTTTTCTCAGATAGGGGTTGAACAGGGGACACTGACATAGGGAAATAGCTGTGAAATAGCTACAGCCATTGTATTTACTGCTTTTAATAAATGAACTTTCCAAGCAGCCTATTCTCTTGTTATTTGTCTGAGCCTGAATATCTTCAGCTTTACACAATTGTAAATTGGCAAGAATACCAAACATTTTTGAGTTTGATATGAGAACGCTTCCTGTAAAACATGCTTGTCTTCCAAATTAGAGCGTTCTACTTATGGCCATAATCTGCTGAGATCTGTGGAATGTGCTTGTCTTCTGAATCTCTGAGACAATAAAGCTATTATAGGGATTTAGTGAGGAATAAACAGAAAATTAGTATGTATTTAGTACTTGCTTAGTGTATCTATGAGTGGAATTTTTCTAAAATGTAAAAATAGAGACAGTAGCAGGATAAATCTATCACTTTAAAATAAGAGAAATAGATGGCCTGAACCTGTGGGTGGATTCTTTCACCCATGCAAATACATGGTGTGAGTTACATCTATTCCATGGAACACCCAGAGCATTTTCCAGCTCCTGCTTTATTTAAAAGCACAACTATGGTCTCATATTTTTTGTGGATCTGGATGGTTACTATCTCCACCCCACCATTTTATCCCTCTTCCACCAGCACACACATACTCCCTTTTTCAAATGTGGCAAGCAAATGACAGAGATTTCAGCTGCTGCCTATTTAAAAATAGGTTTTACTGTATTCCTGTTGTGTTATTTGGCAGCACAATGGAATTTTTTTCCTGCAGTTTGTCCTGAAGGCTTGAGAGTAGATTAGCATAGTAAAAGGCTTTCAACTTCCACTCCATAAATGAAGATGAGTAGTAGCTCTGCTAGAATCAGTTACTGTAGTGAAAAGCTGCATAGAAAAATGGAAGTCAAAATGTGAATATACACAGATTTCCATTTTATTTCATTGTTGATGATAGCCAAAAGTAATATGTTAGAAGTGGCCAAATAGTGTTGAATAGCTGGCTTCTTCTGCTTCAGTTCATACACTGAAATCACAAGATTTAGTAAAATGTGTATGGCTTCCAGTTATGTCATTAAACGTTTGATCTAATCCTGCTTGTAACTGTTCATTAGGAAAGTCTGCTAGACTGTTCTCCAGGGACACTTGTACTGCTTGGGTTTTCTGGGGGG
This sequence comes from Molothrus ater, assembly GCF_012460135.2. Taxonomy (NCBI): domain Eukaryota; kingdom Metazoa; phylum Chordata; class Aves; order Passeriformes; family Icteridae; genus Molothrus; species Molothrus ater. The sequence goes on from NC_050490.2 coordinate 5,388,645, forward strand.
CTGTCACCCCTGGAATGTGCTGCCCTCTGTTTTCCTGTGCAGTTTCATTGTAGAGCAGAAGGTGTGGGGAGAACAATTAAAGAAACCATTGTTCTAAGACTCGACTGGAATTTTTTTGTTGAGTGTTTGCGAAACAACATTTTCAGCTCAAGTTAGTCTACTGTCATTACTGGTTTCATAAATAATGAGGACTGTCCCCATCAAAAGTCAAAGTATATAAAAATACAGTAAAGGTTCCATAACATCAGGGATGTTACATACAAACAATAAAAATAAAGCAGCTTTCTTCATGCAGATCTCAGCATAACTGAGCTCTCGAGCTTTGTTCCCATTGCCCAGTGCTGCCAGCACTGATACTCCTTCAATCCTATGGTGCAAATCTTTCTGTTATGCCTATCACAATAAGGACACTTTCCTTCATAAAAAGAAAACAATTTCTTGGATGCACAAGATTTTTTTCAAAAATAATATTCAAAACTGCTGAACTCTGAATACAATTTGCAAATGCATTTTTAAATATGAAAAGTTGGGAAAAGTTGAGGGGAAGATAGAAAATAAAAGAAAAAAATCAGGGTTTTTGTCAAATCTTTTGTATTTATTAGTGAATATCTACATTCAAAGAGACAGAGACTAGAAATGCTTGGTGAAATTTTAAGTCTAGGATCTAATCCTAAATCATGTGCTGCATTCTTAATTTTAATAATCTTAGGGAAAGAGCCAATGAGTTTTTTTAAAAGGAAGCGCACATGAAAAACCTCCTGGCCCAACTGATAACTTTGTAGCACAGATATCTGTCAAATGCTGTTAAATACTGATACCAGATTTTAGTTCAGGACATGCCTGAACTGTTAATTGTTCAAAATTGTCCTGGTAAAATTCCATTATGTTGTTTCTGTGTTTTTCCCCTCTTCCCTAAGCACTGATTGCTGGCTACTGTCAGAGCAGTGCTAAGTTGGACTTTTTGAACTGACCCTGCATACTCTTGGGTTCTTCTGCTGGATTGATTAAGTACTCTTTTCATTAAAGAAAATATCAAAAGACTGATTTTTAGCTTTTTCACAGCTCTGCATATTTGACACTGTTGCAGTTAATGGCAGTAATTTTTTTGTCTATATAAATACATAATAACAATAATAAATGTCTCTTTCCTAGGTGTGCCTTGCAATAGCTCATTATTCTCAGCCAACGGATCTTCAGCTTCTCTTTGCATTTGAGTATGTTGGGGAAATATATCATAATCCAGGTAAGGATGAAAGTACTTGGATTGTGCTTTTTTTCCTGTTTTGTAATATGTATTTTTAGTAAGACTTCTGTCCAGAAGCAGTGGCAAAAAGCATTTGAGGCTTTCTCCAAGGGTAACAAAATCAGCTTGTTCTGCACCCAGCCTCTTACTTATGGTTATAAGTCATTCATTGGGATAGACATTAATGACCAAAATCCAAAGAAATGTCTTTCCTGTCTGAAACAAAGCCAAACTGTGGCAGCATGAATACTCCTATTTCTCAGTTCACGCTTCCATCCTCCTGTTGTATGTCTCTGTTGGTACTCTGGGTACCCAGTGAATGTCCCATCAGGCAGGCTTGCTCACCTGCCCTTCTTTTGGGAATAAGTTTCTCTTCTGGTGGTATTGCAGGAGGATTTGTGCAACTTGGGACTCCATACCTTCTTTCCTAGAGGCTTACTAGGCAGTTCTTACCACTCAAAACCTCCACCACCCCTGCTGAGCTGGAGCACACCCTCTCTGCTCAAGGCCAATCTCCAAGTGAACCTTGTCAGTTAGGTAAGCCTGCAAAGATGCCTTTGGAACTTGATTTCGAGCGTAATGCTGTGCGGTCACTGCCGAGTGCTCCCAGCCCAGACACAGCTGAGAGCCAGCATTGTAGGGTGACAAGGCTCCCCACAGAGAGTGCTGCTGCTGCTGCAGAGCTGTGCTGCTGAGATCTGAACTCAGCAGCTGGCACTAGAAACCACTCATCTGCCTGTTACAAAACATGAACCTTGTGGAATTACCAGATCAGGCCTTCAAATTTGCAAAACGATGCATGGTTCTCATCCATGGTTTTGCCTCTATGGCTGCCCTGTGCATGCACAAGAATAAGTGTGCATGTGATTATTATGTTGCACACACAATTACACATGGAATTCCTTACCTCATAAAGCTTGGGCAATTATTAAGGTCCATGTATTTTCATGTTATAAAGTACTAGGGAGGAAGCCAATTTGCAGATAAATTGCAATAAAATGTTAGGCTGTCACAAAGTTGCCTTTACTCTCTCTTTAAAATACCATTTGCTATATGGAAAAATACCTAGTGGAAGAATTACATAAGGTGGGTAAAAATGTTCCTCTGGAGCAGCAGACCAGAATGGCAAAGGAGAGTTGTTCTGCCACGCTGCAGTTCTTAAGAGAATATGAAATTCTTTTGGGTCGTGTTGGGGTGTTCTTGTTGTTGTGAACCCTGGTGTTTGTCCCATAGATATCTGGCTTTGCTCTTGCAATTCCAGTGCTGTTTAATGACTCTCTCTCCCTGCTACTCCCAGTAAAGTAAAAGGTGAAATGCTGTCTTTGTGCTTCCTGGGGAACATCAAAAGCCTGCATTGTTCTGGTGTATGTGTATGTTGTTTTTTCCCAGGCTATATTTGATAGTTATATATCCTGCTATTAAACAGAAAAATTGACTTTTTTTTTTTGTAATTATTGTATTTCTCTGTTTACCATCTTTGAAGAGCTACTTCAGTCTGATTTTAGTCCTGTTTTCTTCTGAAAATCCTAAGTAGTCAAAGTGCCAGTGCAAGAATGAAGTTGATAAATACAGAAAGCAGAAACCACACAGGTTATGGGATGTCAGCAGAGCTGTGACACTGTTCTGCTTCCTTTGGGCAGGCTCTTGCTAAGGCTCACAGCTTTCATGGGGAAGGTAATAGGGCTGAATTTCAGTTTATTCCACTTCCATCTAAAAATGTACTTCAAGTATCAAGAAACAAAATGTAATTTCTTTTTGACACAGCTGACTGTCCCCTTGGCATCTAAAGAATGACCAGCAAAGGAGATCTTTCTGTATAGTAATGGCCTCTCTAACCTCCTGGTCCCTAAATACAAATTGATAGGCCATCTTTTTGTGTAGATATAAATCTATATAGAAACCCCAGTATTTTAACATGGCCTTCCTTTTTTTTTATTTGCTGTTAATACAGCAGTCATTTAAAGTTGCTGAAATTATGTAAGTTTTATTTTGCTTTATTGACACGGTAGATATTCATTAATAGCTATAGCCTATAAAGGGTTCATGTTTTAAAATGTTGCAAACTTTGGCATAATAAAGAAGGAAAACCTGTGACTGGAGATAACATTTGTTCCTGAGTATTAGTATGCCTTGGCTTCTATCAAGCAGCACAGCAGGCCAATTTTATGTTGCTTTTCTAATGAAATTGCAGGGAAAAATACATTGACATCTTCACGTATCATCAAGCTGCCATTAAATCACTGCTTTCTTGTAATACAACAGTAGGTAATATAGATAATACCAGTCCTGTTGCTAATGGCTTATCTTTGTAATTAGGAAGGTGAAGAGTGTGATTTTTATTTATTGTTTTTAATGGGCATTGGTGACTTTCCTTTTCCTAGCAAAGAAGGTGAATGGCATAGACCCAGGAGGTGGTGGCGGTGGCATCAGCAGTGCCAGCAGTCAGCAGACTCCTTTGTTTGAAACTTACTCGGATTGGGATAGAGAAATCAAAAGGACAGGTGCATCTGAGTGGAGAGTGTGCTCAGTCAATGAAGGTTATATGATCTCCACTTGGTAAGTGTCTCCTGGGACACCAGCAGGAGGGAGCTGGGCTGTCTTGTCCTGTGTGCCCCACAGTCTCTGTTGCAGCCAACCGTGCATGGCACCGTTTAATTGTGCTGCTCTCTGCAGAGGCCCCCAGGCAAAAGATGCTGCAAGTCTTGTCCCTGAGGGAAATGTCATGATTTGGCATCCATGGCTTTGATGCTTTTGTACTTCCATGTGGGACGGTGGCAGCCACACCCAGGGGCTGCTCTGGGACAGCTGGTGACACAGCACTGAAGCAAGAGGGAAGATGGTTAAAAACACAGGGAAAAGTAACCTTTTTTATCATGTTTTTTTCCACAAGCCTTCCAGAATATTTTGTGGTTCCATCTTCCTTAGCAGATCAAGACCTGAAGCTGTACTCCTACTCCTTCATTGGGAGGAGAATGCCTGTAAGTGTCCTCTTTGTTCTGATACTGCTCCTGGTCATTGCACAGTGTTCAGCTTGGGGCTCTGCATGCCAATTAACATTGCATTAAGGAAAAAGTTGTACAGAATAGCTCTAACCTGCACGATTTTGTTGTTTCTTGTGTTTTTTCTCCATGTTAGTTATGGTCCTGGAATCACCCCAATGGGAGTGCCCTTGTGAGAATGGCCAACATTAAAGATGTATTGCAGCAGAGAAGAATTGACCAGAGGTGAGTGATTCATTGTGTCAGCCTTCAGGCAGAGGGTTAGGATAACACCAGTGGTGACTGTGACACAGCACTGGGTGGCAGTGGGGTGACCCTGTGTGACCCCACAGTGTTGTAGTGTGGGAACTTTGGAGAGACTGTTCTCTGGATCTGGTTCTGGCACAATTTTTATTCAAGGCCATTCCAGTTTCAAATACTGGGTAACTTTAGAGGTTTTAAGGTATGCTTATTTTTCAGGGGGATAATCATTCAGATGACAGAATTTATTGATAAAATGACCAGATTTACTATAATACAACTTACAGTGGTGGAGATTTTCTTACCTCTTTCAGCAAGACAGTAAAAAAAAACCCTTCATTTTTGGCATTGTGAAATACAATTTAGTAGCCTTAGTATCATAATGCACAAATATGATAATATTTCTGTGAAATATTTGTCATATGTTGTCCTTAATGAAAGACTGAAGGCATTTAGTGCCTTCTGTAGGTAGTTTACAAGCTTAATTGTTTTTGTTCTTTGGTTTAATTTGTAGTGTGACTTTTTGTAGTAGTGCAAACAACTGCATTGTGTGTTAGGCTGGAGCTCTGAGTTTTAATTGAAACCCTGTCAGATTTCCTGACTTCATAAACTTTAAATATGTTCTCTTCATTTAGCATAGGTAAGTCTTACTAAAAATGATGGAAAACTAAAAACGGAATAGAGTTATTTAACTGTCAGTCAGCATCAGATTTCATTTCTCAAATGTGATGTTTTAATGATCCATTAAAACATTTCCATTTTTTATGTTCAGTAATTAGTAGACACCAAAAATGTTTAAGTCAGTAGCTTTATGGTAGGAGCAATGTATCTCCTGAATATGAACCAGTAAACTATTTTTTAGAATGAGGTGCATGTTTTCTGTGGGTTTAATTGTTTGCAGTTAGACAGTGACACCTTTCTTGAAAGACTGTTTCTTTCCTCTCCAACAATAAACCTGCTGATTCTTCTCCTGCAGGATTTGTAATGCCATAACTCGAAGCCATCCCCTGAGAAGTGACGTTTACAAATCTGACCTGGACAAGTGTCTCCCCAACATCCAGGAAATCCAGGCTGCACACAATAAACTCAAACAGCTCTGTGTCAATGGTATGCTGGGCTTTCCTTCTTTTAGGGGGCTGTTTTCCTGACATGCAGTGAATTCCAGTCAGCCTGGCTGACAGGGACTGTTACTGGAAGTTGTTCTGCAATGTAATTGCTGTTCCTGTTGCAGACCCTTTTGATGACACTGAAGAGAAGTGGCTGTCCTCACTGGAAAACACTCGCTGGTTAGAATACATCAGGTTGGTACCATGAAAATAATGATGTTCAGTGGAATGAGCAGTGCATCATTTCAAGGATTGTTTTAATATGTTGGGTAAATATAGATAACCCAAATCTTTTTCTTGTAGAGTGTGAATTTCTGTTAACTGTTAAATCACTTTCTTTTCCTGTCCAGAGCCTTTCTTAAGCATTCTGCTGAGCTTGTCTATATGATGGAGTGTAAGCACGTTTCTGTAGTTCTACAAGGTAATACAACACAGAGCATGCTGTAATTATTTGCATTACTGTGATAATGTAGATAAACAGATTTAGATAAAATCAACTGTAATCTTTGTACATAAACCCCGTGGATTCTGAATATCTCAGGCATTTGGGGAACTAGAAGGGAAAATAATTTTGTTACATATCTGAACTGTAGTATGGTCCTTAGCATCAAAGGAATATTTTGCTTTGAGTCTTTGTGGGTTTTGTTCTGATAATGATGATAGAATCAAAACCTTACTGTGAACCTTAGTACTGTGTCAATTGGGCTAATATTCCCTGCAGAAGCAATATCAGTTTAATTCAGAGGTTCTACAGACAAAAGCATTTCACTCAGTGCCCACTCCTTGTGTCTGTGCAAACAGATATTTCGGGAAAGGACACTGAAAAACTTGCTCATACCTGTAATTTCTGTAGTTTTTACAAGACTGTTCAGCTGGTATATCCCACTCTCCCCATGTAATGGCCTTCCAAAAATTGCTTCAAGGTGGAAAAATGTTGAAAATTTTAGCAGCATGAACACTCTCCTCCTCAGCACACCTTGATTTAAGTACTAGGCAGTTGGGTGGGTATTTTGTTCTTGATGAATGCACTGCTGTGCTGGATACTGCAGAAACCCTTTGTATAGTATGAGTCTCAGTTAAAAAAAAAGTGTGATTTTCTTCTAGTTTGTTTGTTTTTTTTTTAATTATGAGAACAATTTAAACATCTAAAAGTATATTTTAAAGGAAATTCTAATAAAAACATGAGCCTAGTTGCACGACTTTGCTCTTTGAAATCTAACACTGCCATGTGCATTTGCCTTACATATTCTGTACTTTCTGTATGTCACTCACAGAGGAAGAGGGACGGGACCTGAGCTGTCTTGCTGCTTCTCTCATTCAAGTCATGCTGGATCCCTACTTTCGAACCATTGTTGGATTTCAAAGCCTAATACAGAAGGAATGGGTCATGGCAGGATATCAATTTTTAGATAGGTGTAACCACTTAAAGAGATCTGACAAAGAGGTAAAAATTAATTGTATTTGCATGTGATCACAGTTTCTGCTTGATATCATCCTGAACATGTATTTGTACAGAAATCTAAAAGTAAATATACATTTTAATACTTTTAAATCTCATTATAATAGTATGAGAGGAAGTAACTCTTTTCCCAGGGTAGAGATACCTTTTCTTTACCCTCTGTAGCCATGTGAGAATCACTGAAATCCCAGGTGCAATCCAGTGGGTTTTCATGTTGCTTCAGGGTTACACATGAAAGCATCTCACTGCTACAAACACTACCACAGTCACATTTCAAATTGAAACCAAAGGAGATGAGGGGTTGGAGGGGGTGGTTTTGCTTGTGTTTTACCAATCCCTGTTTCCATCCCTGTGCTGTTATCACTCAGCTGTGCTTTCAGAGCAGGCAGCTGCTGGAGAAGCCCCACAGCTGCATGAGCTGACATGGCTGCCAGGAGGAGAGTGCTGGGCTCTGCTCCCAGCACTGCCAGCTCTTGTTTGGCCTCTTCATGGCTAACTGCAGGTGGAAGCAGAGAGGACCCAGGTCAGGAACCTTTTGCAGGGACAGTGGCCAGAGTCACAGAACAGGAACATCCGCAGAGCGTGGAACCCACAGATAAACCGAGGGCACTGAGCACCAAGCAGAGAAAATGCATGAAGGGATAAAGAAATGAGATGCCAAGAGGGAAATAATGAAAAGCAGCTATTTTGGCCCTAGGAAAGGATATACTGAAAAGTGAAAATGGGAAGGGGAAAATATTTCTAAAGCTTTACATAAATTATAGTTTATACTTTTGCAATTCATGGGCTGCTATGGAAAAGACATAGAAAATGTGGTGAGAAATTAGCATGGCTGAATCATAAGTGCTCCAGTCATTTCAAACAAGGAAGAAAATACATTGTAAAACCAAGGCCAAGGGGCAAGGAAGGCTCATACAAGCACTAATTTGGAAATTATGAGGGACATATAGATGGCAGAAACGATTTTTGCTGCTGTGCAAATCCTTGTGTATGAGAGGAGCCCAGGAAAGGAGTTTTTACACAGAAGGGAAAGCTGTGCAAAGGTAGTGCTGAGAAAGACGTGGCTAAACAGGAATACAGAGTGTAACAATTGCATAGAATCATGAAAAATGCAAGACTCCAAATAGTTTACCCTATGGTTGAATAATGTATCAATGGTACAGCCAAATACCAAAACTGTAAAGAAATGGGTATGATTTGGGAAAAGCTCATGTTAAATCTGATCATTCCTTGTTTCTTTTCCCAGTCTCCTTTGTTCTTGATGTTCCTTGACTGCGTTTGGCAGCTGCTGGAACAGTACCCAGCAGCCTTTGAGTTCTCTGAGGTGTACCTGACCATCCTGTACGACAGCGCCCGCATCTCCTTGTTCGGCACCTTCCTCTTCAACTGCCCCCACCAGCGAGTCAAGGAGAGCACTGTGAGTAGGAGGGGCTGCCCCTGCTTGTCCAGCAGGACACTGCAGCTTGGCCCCCTGGAAAGAACAGCATCCCAGTTCCATGCTTCCTGTGTGTCCTTCCAATTGCCACACCCTGTTTGGGGCTAAACACTCAGGTCCCCAGGTGAATACAGTCATAATGACTTTCAGGTGATCTGTGCAGAGCCAGTGACTAACTATTCAAGAAGAAAGTCTATTGAATTTATTTGTGGTTTTTTTCCTAGGAAAACGTTGCTACTCTACATTGTTATTTGTACTCCTCTAGGAAGCAAATCTGTATCTCAAACTCAGAAAGTAGAATGACAGGCAATAAATAGAATTTCATGCTTCAGGCAAACTTTGAAATCTCTTGACATAATTGTTTAAATAGTTGAAAAGGTTGGAGATGCTGCATAAAGTTCCAATAGTAATGCACAATGGAGGCATTTAGAAAACAGAAGACTTAAATTTGTTTTTGAAAACAAGCTTATCACAACTGTGTGTAGAAAACATTTGATGGCTGATAAAAGTGAAACTTACTTATTTCATTAAATATTTCGCCTTTAAAGTTATAGGTAGCAACTTTACAAAGAAGCAGAGCATTGAGGGACTCTGGGTGAATTCTCAAAATGCCAGTTTAGGGGTTAAGAGTAAGCCAACAACCAATTAAATGGAATTGAGAAGTAACTGCACAAATGCAGAGCAACTGTTTTCTTCTCTTGTGCTACTCTGCTCCTCTTTGCCCAATAGTTACATGCTGGGTTTAAGATTCATGAAGAAGCCCATTTTCTTTGATTTTAATCTGCCTGAATGTTAACTTCCTGCAGGAATTTGCTATAAGCAAAAACATTCAGCTGGGTGATGAGAAAGGCCTCAGGTTTCCGTGTGTTTGGGACTGGTCTCTCCAGTTCACGAGCCGAGACCGGCTGCTGTTCCACAACCCGCTGTACATCGGCAAGAGCGCGCCCAGCGTGCACAACGGGGCCCTCCGCACCTTCAAGCGCTCCAAGGTACCTGGGGGGCTCTGAGGGGCTCTGCTCACACTCAGGGGTCGTGCTGGGGAGGCTGCAGGTGCCCTTGGATTAGCAGTAGGAGCCTTCATTGTCTTGACTTCCCAGCCTAAAGAAATTATTTTCTGTAGAAGAAGCAATGTAAATTTTTAAGCCTTGTGTTTTAGGATATTTTCTGATATGGCCAAGTCGCTGCCAACATTTGCATTATTTCACCTTTGGAAAAGTGATGACAGGCCACTTTTTCCCCTGGGGTTGTCAGTATTTTCAGTAAATACTGATTATAAGTCTATCATTTGTTGCTACAAAAAACCATATGTATTTCTTTTTAAAGGCCACAGTTTGCCCTGTGAGCCCTGCAGCAGTGACTCAGAAGCTCAGAACTATTTAAAGGTCACAGCATTTGTCTGGATGATGCACCCTGGCAGTTCAGGGAAATGTACTATTCCAATGAACGTAGAACTGGAAAATTACCAGTATTTATTTTCTGCAGAAAAACTACAGCTCCACATTGCGAGGTGTCCCCCCAGCAATAAAGAACGGAATCATCGGCGAGCAGGAGTTCCTTCCAAGAAGAAACTCTCTGATACTGAAATTGAAGCCAGAGTTTTTCCACTCAGCAGAGGGGCAGAGCCACAGCATGGAGCAGTACTTCAGAGACTGGTTTGCCAAGCCCGTCGATCTGCACGGCGTCATTCTGCCCCATCTCTCTGGAACACAAATAAAACTGTGGAAACTCTGCTACTTCCGCTGGGTTCCCGAGGCCCAGATCAACCACGGCGGCTCCATCACCGCCTTCCACAGAGTTTCTCTGCTGGCAGACGAGGTGGACATGTTAAACCGCAGCCTGCGGCAGTACAAGAGCAACTCCTCCTTGCAAGGCCACTGCTCAGAACTGGATCAAAGCAGGATGTACTTCAGAGCAAATGGTTTAAATGACACCTCAGGCACCCCAGACTTTCTCTCCTCCTCATTCCCATTTTCTCCTGTAGGGAACCTATGCAAACGGAGCATTTTGGGAACACCTTTAAGCAAATTTTTAAGTGGTGCCAAAATCTGGCTATCCACCGAGACGCTTGCAAATGAAGACTGAGGTGATGTGGAGGTTTAAAGGCTCCAGGAGAATACAGCATATCATTTTGTCTTTTCTAACTTAACACTGCTAAATGCGGCATTGAAAGCTGTAATAATTTTTATATACAAACATTACGTAAGATTTGCACAAATATTTAAAAGCAAGGCAAGTCATGCTTCAAATCGCACAATGTTGTCCTCAGTAGTTCTCATCTGCTGGGGCTTCTGCTCCCCAGTTCCTCCTGTTGCTGGGGGTTTGGCTCATTACAAGTGATAGAGCATTTCATTAGCTAATTGAAAGGCTTGGTGTGGTCGTTAGTGAGGGTTCTGCTTGAAATAAGCTTTGTTTTCCCAGATAGTGACTGAAGTGACCCTTTGATAAAACAGCTTGGAAAGCCAAAGTAGTGCAGTGGAGATGAACTGACAGCTGAAATCTGGGATATACTATTTTATCAGACTGCCTCTTCAGGAGTAATACTTGCATAGATACAAACATACTAATGCTCCATGACTGATCACCCTACATTGTGCTAATGCAGTGTATCCATGGAAGGGCTTGTTCCCTTTTCTTTCTCTTCCCAAAATGTGTTCATTAACAATTAGTCAGATTTGTGCTCTTTGTCATGACCTTGACTTTAGACTATAGAAATCCACATCAGGACAATGCACTGTTAACCTTAAAACATTTACTGTAGATATGGTATTGCAGTAGCTTTAGAAGTGCCTTTAATTGGGAGGAAACAGTAGCAGGATTACTCTAATGCAGCTGACACTCCCCCAGCTTTTCAAAAGAGACTGTGTGGCAAGTTCTTGTTCCATCCCCTGCTTCCCCCTCTCCATTTCTGGAAACAACAAGCATCCAGAAGAAGCAGCAGGTGTCCCCTCTTTAAGGTTAAACTTGTTTGTAAGTCCCACAGGACCCTCAGCTTTTTATAAGAGCACCTCAACTACTCAGCATTATCCCTGCACAGATCCTGATCCCTGCCATCCCTCTCCTCAGTTTTTTGCAGGATGAAGTAGCTTTCAGCAGAACTCATACCTGAGCCCTGCTGGTTCCAGAAAGGAGCACTGGCTCCTCATTGCCACTTTCACAAGGGATGCAGGTGCTGCAAGGAGAGCAGTGAGTGGTGCCTTCTTTTTGCAGACTGAATATCCATAGGGACAGTGCAATGAACAAGCACTGCCTGAGGGAATTACATCCAACAGCCTCCTTCCTTCTGCTTAAGACAGCAGCCTCCTTGTTGTTCTGAAGCCTTTTTAAATGATGCCTCTCCCTGGATGCTGTGCCACAGAAGGACTTACAGGGAGAAAGGCAGGAGTGTGAAGAATTCCAGGAGGCTGGAGAAATAGTGGTGTGTCTTTCCATAGGTTAAGGCTCCTGTCAGCTGCCTTCTCTGAACAGCAAGGCTGTATTTTGTATTAAATTATTTCTGTATAAACACCAACGCTGTTGAACTGGCACTGAGCCTCCATCCAGGTATTGCCTCACCAGTTTAGGGCACCAAAGGCCTTACACAATGGACTCAGAGCTGCTCTCAGTTTTCTCAGTGGGGAAAAAAGAAAGCTGCAGGATAGGAATATGCAGTGTATTCAAGTTTTAAAAAAGGGGAGGGGATAGGATTTGGAGATCTTTGTTTGTAAACCCAAACTGATCTTCAGCACAGCCTAAATCACAAAGTGGGGTTTGGCTCCCAGGCTGGTCTGTGACCTCCAAGGCTGTGCTTTGCTTGCACTGCTGGGGCTGGAGAGCAGCAAGGCAGGGCCAATGCAGAGGTGAACAATGTCAGGGGAGGGGGTTCCTTTTTTACCTTACCAAACTTCCAAACCCGTTCCTATGCAAAGAATCTGTGGTGTGTGTGTGCTGTGCACAGCGTGGGCAGGCACAGGCTGTTGTGACACAATGCCAGGGCTTCTGGGCAACTGTTTGTGAGGAAAAAACATGTATTCACCTCAATTGCCTAATTATGCTGCAAGATGAGCTGAGCATGTTGAATGGTCCACAAACCAGTTGTGTTTATTTCCAAGCTTGCTGCAGTAGTCATCTCACTTGTTCCTTATTCAAATGTTTTAGTTTGCTTTTGCCATTCCTCTTTTCCCATTAGCTAACTGCTTTCCCTGGCCTGATACTTGACATAAAGACCTCAACCTGTGTGCTTAGTGTCTTTTGGTACCAATTTTTTTTCTTTTAAAATGACAGTTAAAACTATAATGTCTTTTTTCTTTCCTTAAAAGCATAACTTCTTTGGATTAAAGGTACCAAAAATGTGTAAATAAATTACTCCACAAAAGCAGCTGGTGGAATTAAAAAATGTTTAGGCTTGTACCCTTTGGGGGAAAAATGGGTACTATATTTAAACAGAATTGTCTTTTATAAGGCGATTTCAGACATTTTTACATTTCAGTTCTAAGATGTGTACAGATGCTGCAGAGGGACTTTGTATTTTATATATATAGCATGGGAGAGGGTTAAAAATAATATGCCTTTATAACAAACAAAACCTGTCGAAATATCTATTTGCCAAACAAACTTAAAAAGAATTTTTTTACCATTCCAAAAAGGGAGTTAGGTAAGCAGAGGCTGAGAGGGGGCACCTCCTGCAGAGAGGAAGGGAAGGGCTCTACCTTTCCCTAGGCTTGAAGACAAGGTTCTGCTTCAGCCTTGCTGAGGACTCTGAGCAGCTGCTGTGCCTGTGGATGCTGCTGCTTCCTCTGAGTTCAACAGCTCAATACTTTCAGATTCACTTTTGAAGGACAGGTACCAAGTGTTGATTTTGAATATTCTCCACTCTGCACAGTTGCCTTATCAAGTCAGTAGGGACTGTTCTGAATATCTTTAATAACTTTCAAAAGCAATTTTGGGGTGTGAGTATGTATCTTACTTCTGTGTACAGAATACTGACATGCAAGTGTGTATATATATGTCTGTGTATATATATGTACACATACTTTCAAATTTTCATTTCTGTTCACCATTTAAAGCAACATACTGTTAAATGCCATCTTTGTGTTGCAGAGTAGAAAAGCTACCAAGCAGCTCATCCTTTTGTGTTTGTAGAAAATGTGCATTACTGCAGCTGTTCCTGGCTGAGTCATGACTTTGTACCACACAGGGGGAGCTCTGCAGCTGCTGCAGCTGCTGGGCCCCAGTGCAGCTGCTGGGCTCGGTGCAGGGCTGGGGCTGTGGTGGCACCTCAGCCTCCAGGCACTGCCCTGTGCCCCCGGAGTGCACTGAGAACTGTTTGTGTGTCTGCCCAGGCTGCACGTCTGCTCCATGGGCACCTGCCTGCAATACCACTCTGAACAATTAACTGCCTTGTGTTTCAATGAAAATGTAGCAAGCTGGGCAAACCTTTTGGCTTATTCTCAGATGGAAATACATTAAAACCAAAAAATTCTAACATGTATTTAAGGAAAGGATGAAATCTTAAATTTGCCTCTAACCAAGAGACAGGAATTTGTACCTCAAATTGCTCTAGGCAGTAGGTTTCTAATGCTGTTGCTGTGATGGTTTAGAGTTCACCATTTCAACTGAAACTAAAACCTTTGTGCCTGATAATGATTTACTGAGTAGCAGTGGCAGGAAGATTATAAAATCCTGATGCTGAGTTGCGAATGTGAAGTAAATTAGAGTCAATAAAAGTTTGTACCTTTCCACAGTGAACTTCAGGTGGTTTTCTTTCCCTTCCCCTAACAAAAAAAAATTATGTGTGTGTGGTTTTTTCCAAGAATAGCATGGACACTGTGCTATAGAAAGATGATTAATAAAAATGATTTGCAAATGATCTTATTTCTTGCTATGTTCTCTTATAGTGTCTGCAGTTTGCATGGTGATCAGAATTTCTCATAGCAGGGAACTTGCTCAGTATGAGAATGAAGACTCCAGAGAAAAGATGTTGGCTGTGTGTTAAAATTAGGAGAAACCCACGGGATTTTGGTGTCTTAAAAGGGAATTCATCTTTTTAGTTCCAATTGACTGACATACTTCTGAATGAGCAAACATACCAATTATGTGGGGCAGAACTGACTATACTGAATGTGGTCATCTTGGCACTGACCAACTCATGTCCACTACCAGAAATATTTCCCTTTATACAGGTACTACAGATACAACACAAGGGGCTGTTAAACAAATTATCCTTTCATACACATTAGAACAGCATTAATGCTTTATGCCCTACTCTCTGCCACCTGTATCTGTTTATGTACAAGTGCAAAATTCAAATACATCATGGTAAGTGGGGACAGGCAGAGAACCCCACTGGACCTGACAATCCTGGCAAGGGGCTGAACTCACACCTTGCAAGAGACTTGCGCAACATAATGAATTAAGGCCACAAGGGCACCAAACAAATGAGCAGGACCTGATGGCCCAGTTTCTGTATTGTAGAGATGGTCTCAGGGTGTACCAGTGTGAAGGCAGCTCTTCCTCCTCGCTGGGCAAACCCCAGATCACCTCACAGAATAAGTCAGGAATTGAGGAGAGAAGGGAAGGGCTCTCCTCTTCTGAACATGAAGTTGCATGCAGTAAATCATACTGACAGTTTTCTCAAATTTCATTTTAGAATGTTTTGTGCTAAAAAGGACTATGGTAATGTTCCAAGAAACCAGAATTTTAGAAGAAACTATTTTTATTAAGCAGCAGCCATTGGAGTGTGCTAGCCATTCCTTTAAGAACACCTGGGTTCCCCACATGATCCAACCTCTGTCAGCTGAGGCGTTTGCTCTTGCCTCCAACGTCCTGCACGTGACAAACCTCCACTGCAGCCCCCAGCTGGTGCAGCTCACTCAGCCACAGCATCTGCTTGGGAGACAGGCGGTCGTTGGGGCCCTTCACCTCCACCAGCTACAAGGAAAGGGGCACGGTTACAAGTGTGTCCCTGGAGGAACTGAAGGATCAGTAGCTCCCACACAAGAAGTATTTTTTACCAGCTATTACTTGCAACAAAAATAATAGAGATCTTAGCACAATGGAAGGTCCAGCGGGTGCTGAATTATTACCCCATATTTCAAAATTTAACTGTAAGAGAATGAAGTTTTATATAGTAAATATCCAGCAAAACACAGACAGAAGCCCTGGTGAATGAAGATCTCTCATACTGCAAAATCAATTGTCTGCACCCTCACCTGTTCCAGCTGACACTGACAGCAACTTATTCAGGTGCCCTAGAGAACTTTCTGCTCTTCAGCTCTGTATCATAAACACATAACAAGCTGCTCCAACAGATGAGATGTCTAATAGCCTTCTATAGCTATTCCACTACTGTGCAAGGCACCATCCATGACTGTTTACTCCATTTCTGTAGCAGACACAGACACAGTTGCTGTGGACTCAAATAGTGCAGATTTTGTCTAAGTGGTGCCAGAAGAACTTGGTAACAACAATGTGTGGCTGATTGTAACAGGTGCTTTAGATTACAATTAACCAAAGACCTTTTCTACAGCAGCCTTAGCCAGTGCTGATCGTTCTGCTCCCTACAGCCACTGGAGGAGCAGATAATCACCCAGTGCTCCGTGGGGGCAGGGAGGCCGAGCTGCAGGTAGGAAACCACCATTTGTGTGGGCTGACAAGGGCGGGGTTCTACAGAGGGAAGGCAGCTGAGCACTGGGTATTGGGGTTTTACACTGGGAAGGCAGCTGAGCACTGGGTATTGGGGTTTTACACTGGGAAGGCAGCTGAGCACTGGGTATTGGGGTTTTACAGAGGGAAGGCAGCTGAGCTCTGGGTATTGGGGTTTTACAGAGGGAAGGCAGCTGAGCTCTGGGTATTGGGGTTTTATACAAGGGAAGGCAGCTGAGCACTGGGTATTGGGGTTTTATACAAGGGAAGGCAGCTGAGCTCTGGGTATTGGGGTTTTACAGAGGGAAGGCAGCTGAGCTCTGGGTATTGGGGTTTTATACAAGGGAAGGCAGCTGAGCTCTGGGTATTGGGGTTTTATACAAGGGAAGGCAGCTGAGCACTGGGTATTGGGGTTTTATACAAGGGAAGGCAGCTGAGCACTGGGTATTGGGGTTTTACAGAGGGAAGGCAGCTGAGCTCTGGGTATTCCGTGCTCCCCACACACCTTGAAGTGCTGGCTGTGGGAGCGCCACACGAGCAGGTCGGGCAGGCCCCCCCGGCAGTGCCGCAGGTCCCTGGAAAGCCTCCGGAAAACACCGCTCAGGAATGTTCCTCCAAGGCAAGAGACCAGGCTCTGCAAGAGAGGGTTTGCTAGTTGGTTTGGGTTGGTTTTCATTTCCTGCAGAACCATTTCCCAGCCCTCACAAGAATACTGTTCCAAGAATACTGCATGGCCCAACTCAGCTCTTTGTTCAGTCTCAGGACACGTAACAAGAAACGTAAGTAGATGGTTCTTACATCAATTTTCCTGCTGTGTTCTCAGCCACTGTTAGAGGAAACGTGACCATATGAGAGAATTGTAACACTACCTGTGCAGGGACTTCAACACAATAATCCCTAATTCCAATTCCTCCCTCCCACCACTCTCCATCTGCCATGGCTCAGTGCCTCAATACAGCCTGTGAGCACACCAGGGCCACGGGTAATTGAATGTCAAGCCTAATTGGAGTGCCCACGCTGAGCAGCAGCCACTTACCTGGACTTGCTGGAGGGAAGTAAAACGTCCCCAGTTAACCAGGGCTGCTGCTTTTCCCTCCTGAGTGGTCCAGACGTCAGCAACCAGCTCTGCCAGCGTCTCTGAGGAAGCTGTGTGAAGCTGCTGGAGTCTGGCCTCAATAACAGCACTCCTGTTCTTATAGAAGCTGTCAGTGTATAAATCCAGGGGGGATGTCTGGATGAAAAGGTAAATCCAGCTCTCAGGAACTGCCACCACAGCAGCTGTTCCCAGAATGACAATGTCCTACTTCATATTTTTCTTAACTACAAAGTCAATCAACATTGAGCTGATTTATCTAGAACATGACCACCATATAAATATTTATTAAATGGGGAAAAGATTGCATATGTTTTAACACCCAGTGCCAGTGCAACCAACACTGGTCCCATCTCAGCCTCTGCTCTGTTGTTTTGAACTCTAGACAGAGGCTTCCTTTAACAGACAAAGAATTCCTGTGCATTCCCAGCACTCTGAGCAGTGACGTTCCAGGTGGATCTGGAATCAGGATCGAGACTGCTCAGGCACAGTGAGCAGTGTGAGGTGAAAGAACAAAGCCGTGATGAAGCTGGGGCGGATCCTCCAGCGGCCACAGGAAGAGCCCCAGGCCAGCGCTGCACCCTGCCCAGGGTGCACAAAGTCCCTGCAGCAATTCAGCTTCAATTCAGCTTTGGCCTGCTGAGCAGGCAGGGCCCAGAGCCACTTTCAAAAGCAAATGCAGAGTGCTTAGGAAACAGCCTTACACAAACCACTGCCACACATAATCCCACAAAATGCAGCCTAGGAATGAGCCAATAAACCAAATATAACAAATAATAAAGTGAAGGAAACACCAAGATCTGTCTGGAAGGTCCCTCAGAATAAAATGTTAATCTAATCCCAAATAAGATTTTAACATGGTTACTGAGTCTACAGCAATGGGAAAATAAATTAACTAAAGAAAGCCTTTCAAAATTACCTGATAGGAATTTCTGAACACGTCAGGTATGTCATCCATGAAAATGATATCCCACATTAGAATCCCATACAGTGTAATAAACGTTGAGCCTTCCCCATGAATACCTAAAGGGCAGAGTTTAATAAAAATGGAAACATTAATTTCTACAGCAATGTCACATAAAGAGGTACTGAACCATCATGACCCAAAGCAGAAATATGCCACGTTCAGGTTCATGGCCAGCTGGTGTCAGCTGCAAATGCAGCTCATTCTGCCCCATTCCCCAAGCCTGCTGCTCCCAGGCCAGGGCCCTTTAGCTGCAGCACAGTTTCCATCCCTGCCTGGCCCCCACAAAGCTTACTGGGATAACACTGACAGTTTTTCAATAACATTAAAAAAAGATACTATATGGGTGATAATAATAGTAATATATAATATTCAAAACATGACATATTTATAGTATATAATTAGATCTTGTATAAAATATTATTCTATATACTTGTTCTATTTTACTGTAATATTGTATATTATGCTTTTATATGTATACATATTTATATATGCAAATACATATGTGTTCATGCATGTATACATGTGCTCCTACACATTTATAGGCTCATGTGAAAACAACACATCAAGGACCTCACACATATGAGAGAGAGCACATGTGTCTTGGGGTGTGTGCATGGAGCTGGAATGGGCATTCTGGATCATCACTAAATCACACATGGCCACTGTGTGCTCAAAACTGAGCCAAGACCAATGGTGAGTGGGTGGCAGTGAGGAACTGAATGGAGATTTCAGCACAATTCTCCCCAATTCTAAATATTGTTCCCTTCCTCTTTACCTTTTTCTGATGTGGTCACTTTTGCTGCAACAGTATTATCAATAAAATTAAACTATATTAAAATATATATTTTATAGAAAGGCACAAATTTTATCTTCAAAAATAACTTGCCTACCTTTTTGTATTTTGCTTTTTTTCCTGTAAAACAGACCTATATATTCTTAATAGTTGATGATGGCTTTTCACAGAACCTAAATTGTAAAGATACACTAAAGCCTTTTCCAAAAATCCTGCAGTGTTGTGCTATTGGTGTACACTGTTTTCATGGAATTCTAATACCAAGATTCAGTGGAGGTTTGCATTTCCTTAGTAACACTCCTTTAAATGATAATGGTAGCATTTTAACCTAAATTGTTTTACCCTTAGCTGTTCAATGGTAAGGGAAGGCAAACTATGTGATTTTCTGTGTAGATGAAGAAAAAACACTGGGGTTTTTCCTAATACATTTCAAAACCACCTCTGGTAAATGAAGGCAACAAATCATTAAAGCAGGTCAGGTTGAAAATACGTTAGATCACTTTGGTAAGGAAGTGATGTATTAGAGGTGTTTGGGAAGGAAAGAGAATCACCCTAAAATGCAGTCTAATGAAATCGCCTAAAACTGGTCTATTAATTAAACTGATTAGTAAATAGTTTCTTTACTTATTCCCACAGTTATTTTACTGCAAAATATCCCCAAACCAACAGCACTGTTACCCTGATCAAAGCCATTCCTCCTGTAATGAGTTAATGCCAGCTCCTCAACTGAGCACATGACTGTGGATACACTGCAGTCCTGGCCTCCTTCTCCATCACCAATATCCTCCATGAGGAACACAGATTTTCCCATTCCCGTCTGAGGACACATCTTTCCACTGATTGTAACCTGAACATATTAAAACATTTGGTTACTTTCCAGCATCACATTCAATAAGCTTTAGCCCAAAATCCCTTTTCAGTTTTCTTAAAATCAGAACTAGATTTGTTTCCAAAAATTAACTGAATAAAATTTAACCTGTCATTCCTGTGAAATCATCCTCTTTAGCTTTTATAAACTGGCACATTTTTAAGAAAACAAATGTCTAGCAAAAATTCTGGGCAGATGGGAATATAGCCTTTCTATATGCAGGATCAGGAGCAAAACCACAGAAAACTGAGGAGACAGACCTGGGCAGAGACAAAGAAGGACTGCAGGGAGACATGTGGTGAGGAGGCTGAGAGAGGAAGTGAGGCTCTGCTCTAATTTTGCCCAGACAGAATTATCTTTATAATGGTATGGAAAAGATAATTTTTTTAAAATCCATTCTAATATGATGCAAGTGCCTCACACTGAATATTTGCATAACACATATTCAGAGTGCATAACTTCTAAAGGTTCCTAAAATAACAGTGGCATCTTTTTTAGCTATTAATCTAATGCTGACAACATGCTAAGGTTACTATTACTTTTCCTATCACACAGAATGCTTGGCCTGCAGCCACCAGAGGCAATGCACTGATCTGATCAGACTCTTCAGCCAGAAGGGCTCTGAGGGCATTACTGATAAATTAGTGGAGTTTATGGATGATCACATCCATCACAAATATAAAGCAATACAAATTAGATCAGTGTACAGCTGACTAACTTGAGCTAAGAAGTGACCAATGCAGAAGTATTTGATTACAAGAGGCTTTTGTTATAGAAACACATCTGTATTCCTTTTCCTGCACCATGTCAGTCAGAGGCTGGTGCACAGCTTGTCACAAGTCTCCCAGATTACTTCTCCTTGTGTGAAGTGAAAGAGCCCGGGAGGAGCTGCTGCTCCCCTGCTTACGTGAGTGACATCGTGCACGGTGAGGAGGGGCAGGTCCTGCAGCAGGCCCTGGAGCTGCCTGCAGCTGGGGGAGTCGCGGATGCGCAGGGCGCGCTGGCACAGGGACAGGCGGTGCCCGGTGCGCACGGCCGCGTCGGCCAGCCCCCTCCGGATGCAGCCGACAGCCTGGCAAGCAAAGGGCACAACATCAGCTCACTCTGCACCCCTCTGCACCAGAGAAACTGAGTCAAGCACAAACGGGTGAGTGTAAGAACGAGCCTGCAGGACAAGGCCAGCTTGCTAACTGAGTGGGGAAGTTCTAACTGTAGGAGCGTCAGGGGGCAGGACGGATACAAGAGATCTCCAATCAATAACAATTTGCACAAGGAGGCTTCTGGATTCAAATTTATACTAGTACAGTAAAAAAACATTCCTCTCAATTTCTACTGATCAGTATAAGATTAAAAAAATGGATTCATTTTCTTAGTTGAAAGTGGTTGTCTGACCTTAGGATTCCTAACAAAATCTGCATTTTTAGGAGACTCTACTCCACTGTTCCTTCCGTAAGAAATAATTTAAAAAATGTTTTCAGACAATGCCTGCAGTGTTTCCAGCTTGCCAGATACCTTCTTAGTGTTTTTCAAGTGCTGATGTAAATTCAGAGCCAGCCGATCCCACCATCTCCCTCTGCTGTCAGTACAATACACATCCTGGGCCAGGAGGCTCTGCAGCTGCTGCACTGCTTCCTGCAGCAATGGGATTGCACCTTTATTAATTGGGTTACACAACCAAGTTCAAGTTAGCTTCTCACTTTCCCTTCTAATTAATGAATAGTACAGAAACTTTCTCTCTGAACAATCCAAACCTACTTTTTACTCCACTACCCAATAGACCCATTTCAGATCCATATGTGTATCTTAAAAACTCTAGAATAGAGATATTTTAATGTAAACTTTAAGGGTAACTGCAAAAATACAGCATTTTTATCCTTATTGTATATGAAAAATACCTTAAGTATTACTTGTTGCTTTATTGCAGAAGTGAAGTCTTTTTCAAAATAATCTGATTTACTTTAACATGTAAGTCAGAGGCCTTTGGAGATATTAATTCCCTAAGGAAGGGGCAGGTATTTCTAGAAGAGTTCTTTCAAGATTTTTCTTTCTTTCAAGATTTTGCTTATTTAAAAGCAATAGACAAATCTAGTGAAACACGGGTATCTTTAAATAATGAAACAAGCATATCTCAGCAATAGTTTTATGGTGTATTACATATGGTAAATCTTCAAAGCATAAGCAGAAATCAAAACAATTTAAAACTTTCTAAAGCAGCACAGAAAGAGGGCACTTCTCCCTTAAAATTAACTTGTTACTAGAATTGTAGCAAGTACTGGCAAACATTACCACCATTTTCCAGCCACTTTAGAAATGTAAAGTGATGTACAAAAATGGAGCACATATTTCTATTCACCTCACCACTTTACCTTATACTTGTGAAGTCTCTGCAGAATTTCAACTCCTTGAGAAAGGATTCTTGTGTACACCCAGCCAACTGTGAAACGCCGCAGGTAATCAGGTAAAGTTCTGTGATAGCTGAAAAGTATGAGCAGTTCAGACCAATTTAATAATGTCAGTTTTACTAAGAATGCTTATACCTAAAGCATTTACCAAACTAAATGCTTTATATATCCAAATTGATCTGAACTGAGTATCCCAGCTGCAATGTCAAGAACCCAAAGGTAAGGCAATAGTTTGGCTTAGGGAGCAGGTGCAAGCTGCATTTGCACAGCATATTTTAGTTTCAACACCAGTAGAATTATCAGTTAATCAGTTTTAAAACAGACACAGAACAGCAACTTACTACATCATATTTTGTTACCAACTCATTCTCATAAGTCAGCAGTCCCACTTCAGAAACAAAGCTGAACAAAAGAAAAGCCCTAGAACAGGAATTTCCTGGCATAAAAGAAGACCACCATCTTTTCAGTAGCCACCTCTGTATTCAGGACAAAGTCTTTTGAATATCTTTTTAAAATCAAAAAAAAATTTTTCCACTGTCTTCAGTGTAAATGACCCTCAATGAATATTATTTTAAATCAGTTGCCATGGAATTGAATATAATGCCAAGTGTAATGCTTTAACTTGTGGTGTATCATTAAGTCAGAAAACAAAATAATTAAAAGAAAAACTGATGAAGAACACTTCAAACCCAATAAATGTTATTTCAGGTCTCAGATATTCAGTGACATTTCCTGAGCAATACCCACTTGGAAATCTAAAGACATGAATAAGCCAGCATGTTTTCCCATAACATTTGCAACATCTTTGTTCACAGTCAATTTTACTTTCTGCTTATTGCCATTTGTTTGAAAGCCATTTAAAAAAAACTATGACAAGGGAAAGATAAGGCTCTTGTTCTCTGCACTGGCACATAAAACAGAACTGTTTTAGTGCTATATCCATGCCTACCAACTCCTTCCCAAGATTTTATAAAAAAGGTCTTTTCATATGGAACCTTAAAAGCTAAACAATCAGCAAGTTCCAAGCTTTCAAGAGCATTAAAGTCTCTTGCTTTATCAGGTTTAAATAACATCCCTAGCTGATAAGCCTCTCTCCAAAGGAAAAGTACTCAAGGTAAGATAATATACTTTACAGTTTCCAGTTCAGTACCTCAAAGAGGGGTGATTCTTCAGTTCACTCCAGGTTTCTTTAGCATACAAATAGAGATGATGAGCTTCTTCCCAGTTCCCATTTACCATTGCAGTGGCTATATCATTTGACAGATGAACAGCAGTTGCATACCTGTGGTAAAAAATCCACAACTTTATTACATCTGCAAAGCATCTACAGTTGAAAGAAATAAATTCTTTCCCCTACAATCTCCAAAGACATTGAACCATGCAGCCATCTTTATTCTTAATCTTGTAGGATTAAAAGAGTTTAAAGTAGCAGGGAAAATTATGTTTAAATTTACTTAACACTAGAGAATATACTTTTTTGTAGCTCAGAATCAGCACAGCAAATGAAGAAACAGCTTTCAAAACATGATCATGAAGCAAATAAATAAGCTATTTTGTTCCAAAATGCAAGCCACTGTGACTTACAAGTCCTACCTCAATACAAAAATGTACTTAAAATAATTGCAAAATTAACACTTACTACATACTTACATCTGGAGTTCTACATTTGAATTCTTATTTGCCTGCACAAGTGCTGCAGGAAAGCTCTTTTAGAACAACAGATTTCCAAGCTGCCAAAGCCCTCCCCACCTGATGAGATCCTCTCTGTCCTGGAAGACCTGCGTTTTCCTGTTTACTGTGTAACTGGGGAACACCATGTGCCCCATGTTTGCCCTGAGGACTGTGGAGAGCAGGCCCTGACCAGCAGTGCCAGCCTCCTCCTCCTCCAGGGACTCAGGCAGTGCAAACAGCAGCAGCATTCGGGAAAAGACGGCCCGAGCATCTCTGCAGACCCTGACACATCTTCCAGCCAGGTCCTTCACCCTGGAAGGACAAATCAAAATATTATAACATGTTTTTTACCATGACTTGTAAAAACTAAAACATAATTAATGAAGTATGAGAATAATTTTTTTTCTAGCCAATTAAGGCATAAACTTGATTTTCCTTGAAAGAAGCAGAGAGAGCATGCAGTTTACTATTTACCCTTCTCTTTGACTCACTGTGAATTGAAATGTAATGCCACCCTTTTATTAATAAATTTCTAAATGCATTCCTCTCTTGAAAAGGCATCTAGAGTTCGGTCATTCACATGCAAAATTTAGCTGTAAACATTTACCTTTTTAAAATCACTGTCCCAATACCAGCCTGACTCCTGCTGAAGATGGAACGCTGCTTTGACAACTTCAGAAAATCATCCACAAGTTGCTGTTTCTGACCATTTGGGTTTGGCAAGTGAAAGATTTTTGCCAGTGTTTTTAGCTCAGGGGCCGAAAGCAAATCCAACCCTTCACACAGGTCTTCCAATTCTGATTCTAAAAGTAAAATTATCCATATATATTCATTGTGTTATATTATTGTGTCAAGCAATAGCTCACAGTGCCTTCATCCAACCTAGTACTAATCTAATGATTTAGGTTTGACACCTGACAGGTAGGCTGGAAATAAAACCCCATAGACTGGTGTCCATAGAGCAGGGATTTGTTTATTGCAGCACTGCAGGTGAGGGGGATTTCTCCACCTAACTCACCCACTTCTGCCAAGTGCTGTGGTGTATTTATACAGTAAGTACTGCTTGATGTTACTCTGTCACTATAACATCATCACATAGGTGCCAAAACTAATTTACATGGAATGATCTGAGTGGTATTAGACAGTTTTTTCCACTTGCACCTCTCTAATTCAGGGCTTGTCAGGGGTCTTTGATAAAGGGTTCCAAAGTCTTCTTCACATCTGAACTTTCAACTTTGTTTTTGGAACATGCACAGTTACTGTGTTCCTTGGTCTGTCTCGTCCTAACCTGTCTAAATTCTTTATTTTGTGGCTAGCTGGTTTTACATTTGCCAATTTCTCATTAGTATTATATTTATCTAGCTCTAAAGCTATCCACATGGTGAGGTTTTTTCTTCTTTTTTGTCTATTCAGCATTAAGCAACTAGTTAACCATATACTTCATTACATTGTACAGAAGTTATTTATATCAGATTATACAGGTATAAAAGTTATGATTATATAGGTAAAAAAGTTATGATTTGGATTATAAAAAGGTATAAAAAGCTGTGATTTAGGTTATACAGGTATAAAATTTATGATTCAGGTTATATTGATATCAGATTATACAGATATTTAAAAAGTCATTATTTAGGTTATGCTGATATCATGTTATATAGATATATCAGGTTATATTGATATCTTACAACTCAAGCTATATAAGCACCTTGTAACTTCGACCTAAGTTATACAGACATCAGGTTCTTCAAAAATGCATTAAAAATGCATCTGGTTCATCCTGAAATTCTTCTGCACCTTCTTCTGGACCTTTTCACAGGTCGACTTTGAAGGAAAGGAAGAACCAGAAAAAGAACAACCTTTACAACTTCAAAACAAGTGCAAAGATTAAAAAATTCTGCTGAGTCATAAAAAAACCACTGTTTAGAAAAGCTGCTCTTCTCCATTATCTAATCTGCACTATTTGTATTTTCACAAGAGCACTCATCTACCTGAAGCCTTTATTCTGCTCCTGAACTCTCTTCCCAAGGCACAGACAAGCGTGCACTGCACTGATCTCTAACATGACACAACTTCACATTTTATTTGTAGTATTTTAAAGGTTTATCAATGCTGGCCTTACCTGTTTGTAGGA
Organism: Molothrus ater; assembly: GCF_012460135.2. Lineage (NCBI taxonomy): Eukaryota > Metazoa > Chordata > Aves > Passeriformes > Icteridae > Molothrus > Molothrus ater. The sequence goes on from NC_050490.2 coordinate 5,414,672, forward strand.
ATCTGGCTTCAGCCAGTTCTTCAATTATTGGTGACAAATCCACACTTATCTCCCCATACTCTATTTTGTTCACCTTTAACCAGTTCAGCTTGCGTTGAAAAAGTCTCACGTACAACTTCTGCCCACCAACTGCAAATGTTATTTAAAGCAGGGAAGGACAAAAAGAAGAGTAAATTCTAAACACAGTACAAAGCACAATCACCACATTAACCTGAAAAATTACTTTGATGCAGGTACTCTGTAAAATACATTTTAAATCTTTCTGTGTTCTACAAGCAGACTTGGTAAAATACCAGACTTACCTTTCCAAGTAATTCATAAGTTCATTAGAATTTTTAAGTCTTGTGGGTGGAAAAGTATTACAACATGTTTTGCAGGTAATGTGCATTAGTAAAATGCCTTTTGACATGCTTACCCTTCAAGAAATACTTAGTTTTATAGAAAAAGAGAACTTCATTTTTCAACCCTGCATTTTGTGTTGGTTAAGTTGGTCTTTTTGCTTTGTTAAACAGTCATTCAGTAACCAAATATTTCATGCTAGAGAACAAAAGAAGCTGCAGTCTGACAGAATAATTTCATAATCACAGAATACTTCTCTGTGCAGCATTCTTCAGGTTCTTATTTTTCCAAAGATAAGCCAAATTATACTAATACATCTACTGAAAGAAAACAATGAGAAAAAAACTCCTATTCATTTGATTTTTATCAGGGATGTATTCTTTTAAAGTACTGTTCAGAAAGACTTTTAAAATACTAACAATGCTGAAATTCAACAAAATAGCTTATTAAATTTTAGCTGAAAATAGTCTAGCTATTATTACTACATTCAACAACCTTTTGAATGCTTAATTCAACCCCCATTAACTTCTAAATGTTTTACTCCTGTCTATTGCTGCTTAACTGAAACTGATCATTAATAAAAAAACACTGAAACACTAAAAGATCTAGACATGCTTAAGAAATGGCAGATAAACATTAAATGTTTATTTAACAATTCTCCTGTCCTCATAAAACTTTTTCAGCCTTTTCTTTCATAGAATCTTTCCAGGATCAGTTCACTGGGAGAACTACATTCAGACATATAAGCTTGTCATTTTCTCTGTGGGGTTATAACTCCTTTAAAGTCTGTCCCCAGTTTTTATCATTCTGGAGAAAGGAAAAAGGTTAACACACAGACATTCTTTCTCCAGGCCATGGAACTGAACAAACTAGGGCTGCAATAATAATTTCACAATAAACTTCATAAACTTACACTGAGTCAAATACAACTCACTGAAGAATGGTAGACATTTCTGCAGAAAATAATTAAATACTGGAGAATATCTATATTCAAGCAACTTCGTAGTCCTAAGCAGGTGTGGGGGGGCTTGTTTTGTGCTATGACATCAGAAATGGATAAACACTTCTCATGTGGGACAGATAACTCATCTACCTGAACTTTTAAAGTATCCTGCCTGGTATTTCTTGCAGGCAATGACATCCATCTGCCAGCTGTCCAGGATTTGTTATCTATTGACTCAGTGCTATCCTCTCACTTCTCACAGCTCAACTGCTGCATCTTTCCTACCCTGCAATGAGAGATTGTTTCATGCAGTGCAGACATGGATTTATCAGCACCACTTTGCAGTAATGCCTTCTGTATTCCCAACTCACACTACTGAAAGAGAAACAAGAAGCTCTCTTATCTATCAGAACAAGGTCCTGTTACTGATCTGTGTTGTTCATGTCCAGGGAACAGAGTGGGGAAATGGGGAAGGGTATCCTGAACATCTCTTGGAGTGATTGTCAAAGTAGCCAATGCCAGCATGCACTACTGGCCTAACAGTGAGTTTATTCCTGGATCTTTGGATGCAAATGATGTGCACCTACTGCTTGCCTCAGAGAGCCAGTAACAGGACTTTTGTGGCTTTTTTTCTTTATATAGTCCCCTTTAACCACCACAAGATAAATAAGGCATTACCAAGCTCCAAGATGTCCCTGCTGTAATATTCTTATGGTCTGGAGTGCACCAATGGGCTCTGCAGACTCCCCTGCTTTGGCTGCTTGTGCCCATGGCCAGCTCAGATCCATCAGGACGCAACTCAGGCTGCTGGGAGGGCTGAGTGAGGCTGTGTCCCCTCATCCTCTCAGGAGCTGCACTTAACTACATTAGCAGAGTTTCTTTTCAAAAAAGGGGTACATGTCCTGAGAAAAAGCAGCTTCTTCCCTTAAAAAATCCATCAAGTTAAAATGTCAATTGATTTAGCACTTCTCACATAAAACTATGTAACAATGCTCTCTGCAAGAGGGAACTTGGAAATGTATTTTTAAAAAGAAGATACCTGATAATTTGTAGAACTTGGTTATAATGTTCAAATCTTGTTCATTAAACAGTCTGACATCATCTTCATTCTGCAATACTGCTCGCAGCACTACTAGAAAATTCTGGAGGTAGTATGGGTGACCAGGAGAGCTGGGCACAGAGAGGACCTCATCTATTTTGTCTAGAATGTCCCCAGTGGAATCCTGAGATTCTGTCTTTTCCACTGTTTCTAACAGAGAATAGTTCATGTCATTCTTAAAGTCTTCAAGAACTTCCACAGGAAGTACCTCTGCATCATCCCTGCTAAAGCAATTTTCTGTCCCACTGTTCACTTCTGTCTTTGAAGGAGTAAGCTCAGTGTGAGGCTGAGTCTCAGCTTCCAAATTACTGGCCAGCTCTGCTGAAGTATGGATGGCTAGAGATGTTTCACATCTATCAGGACTAAGTATCCCACCTTCAGAGCTGCTTTCTGCTTTGGTACTTCTTGTACCAGATGGGAACCTTTTGTCTTTACTGTTATCAGCCAGTAATTGTACTTGAACCATATCCACAAGGTCTTCTTGATTACATTTGTTTATTTCATTTTGAAACTCAGGTTCCCTCTTTGAAAAATGTTGCTCCTGGTGCTCTCTCTGAGAAGGCTGATTTTCTTTCTGAGAACTCTGCCCAGCATCAATCTCATCCCCATCATCATCATCAGGGGCAGCCACACTTCCACAGGCACTGTGAACAGCTGGAGGTGAAGAATTGATCTCTTCATACAGGACCTGTTTTCCTCCCTGCAGGCAGCGTCTTCTGGACAGCTTGGCAGACAGGCTTCCCAAGGAGACTGTTCTAACTGTTCGAGCCTGGGGTTCACTGTTCACACTAAACACTGAACTACTATTGCTAAAGTAAGGACTAGTCTGTTGTGCTGCACTCCCTCCTGCTTTCAATAAATTACTTTTGGGAGGACTTGTTTCTAGATTTAAGAGGTTTTTTGAAAAATATGAGCTGGAACTATTGCTCAGATTTGCAGCTGGGGGGCTCTTATTCCTAAAAGAATTCAGTGTGGTATCAATGGCACCAAGCTCACCACGGTTTCTCTGACATGTTTCATCAATGTGCTTATTTATTCCATATCTTGGCACCAACTGCCCACACATGGGACAGCTAACTTTGGCAGGGGGAACATTGTTAAAAAAGGAAGTAATAGAGGATGATGCTGAAGGTGTAGATGGTGTTCCTGCAACTTCCACTTTTTTTGTTGTTTCTTTTTTCTTCTTATTTTTACTGAGTGACAAACTTGTTTGGGATCTTTTGATTCCTGAAGACCTAGCTTCTGCCATTACAAAACTCACAGCGATTACATGGTCAAGACAACTCCATTCAAGCCACATTTCTTTATTCTGTAATACTTAAAAGACTTTCCTTGGCTTTTCCTTTTCCATCTGTAATCCTCTGACATGCCTTGAAATAAAAAATACATTGAATGAGTGGTCTTCCAAGGTACCAGATGTAACCAAGATGAACAGAAGAGAGGCAGAGAAGTCAAGCAATCCTTAACTTACAATGCTACTGTCCTTTAGCTTGCCTTACCAGACAGGGAAGCACACCACACACTTAAAAGCAGCTGCCTTTAAGTGGCTTAATAAATGGAAAAGTAATCTCAAGTTTGCATTTACATCAGCAAATAAGCAAGTCCTCTAATTTTTGCAGAAAAAAAATAGAGTCAAAAAATTAAAGTAAAAAAATTAAAGTCGGAGTTGAAAGGCACCCCTGGAGACCATCCAGTCCAACCCCCTCTGCCCATGCAGGGTCACCTGGAGCAGGTGACACAGGAGCCATCCAGGTGGGTTTGGAATGTCTCCGGAGAGGGAGACTCCATGACCACCCCGGGCAGCCCTCCCAGCGTTCTGCCACCCCCAGTGTGCAGTTCTTCCTCATGCTGAGGTGAAACCTCTTGTGTTTTAGTTTATGGCCATTACTCCTCGTCCGGTCGCTGGGAACATTTTATCATTGTCTTGTTTGCTGCTGACAGACTATTTTGGTGCCAAGCACCCGTTTCCAGAGCACCCTCCGGGCTATCCTGCAGCCCTCACCCTCACGGCTGCCGTGCGTGCCCAGCCCGGGGTGCGCCTGGGCCGAGCTCTGCCCGGGCCGGGGCCCAGGAGCAGCCGGCGGCTCCGCACCGCTCTCCAGGTGCTCTGGATGGCGGGGCCCAGGCTCCCGAGCGGTTCCCGGGGCTGCCATCCTGATGTGCCCGCCCTTCGCCGGCCCTTCCCGCGCTGGGCCCCCCTCGGCCGCCCGTGCCCCGGGTAAAGGGCCCCGGCCGGAGCCCCCCCAGCCCGCGCGGCCTCCCGCCCTTCCCCACGCACCGGCCCCGCAGCCGCGCGCGTTCCGCCGCTCCCGGGGCCAGGCCGCGCCCTGAGGGCCGGGCCGGGCCGGTGCCGCTCCGCCCGCCGCCAGGCCTGAGCAATGCAGCGCCGATGGCGGGCACCGCGCTCCCTCACACAGCGGGGCTGCTGCAAACACCCGCCGCAGATTTAAAACTTCCTTTTGCGACAACGCGTGGAAAACAGCTGAGGTCCACAGGAGCAGCAACCAGAGGTTTATTTTGTTGGCGGTGAGTTTGTTGTTTTGGTTTTTTGGTTTTTTTTTTTTGTTCAGCAAAGAGCAAATAGTGAAATATTTTCACCCTGAGGCTTATTGTTCCTATGGACTCTGAGAACGGTGTTGGTATGGGAGATTATTCCTCTGAGTGGTAAAAATACACATGAGGAGAAGGGGCCTCATCCCTGCCTGTCAGTGTATGCAGGGAGGTGCTGAGGAGGGACCAGGCCCTGCTCGGTGCTGCCCAGCAATGGAACAGGCAAAGGGCAGAAATCTGAGACACACAAATTCCACCTGAGCGTGAGGAAGAACTTCTTTATACTGTGCAGGTGACTGAGCACTGGGTCAGGCTGCCCAGAGAGCTTGGAGTGTGTGCAGTCTCTCACTGGAGCTATTCCACAACAAGCCTGAGCCCTGCGCTCTGGGATGACCCTGCTTGAGCAGGGAGGTTGGACCAGGTGACCCCAGAGGTCCCTTCCAACCCGAACCTTCTTGGACTCAGTTGAAGTTAAAAATTTCCTAGCTCTGGGTTCCCACAGGCTTTAAAACCTTTGTGTCCTCCCTCTTTGCCAATTACAATTTCAGAATATAATTTCTGTAATTTAAATGCCTGGATACATCCTAAGTTCTTCAATAAATGCAGTTCCTCCTGCTATAGATCCAGAGCTATTACAACAGCAGATACAAAGCTCTGGGCTGAGACTGTACAGTCACAGCACATGTCAAGTATTTTACACTATTAGGTATCTGCCCACACCAAGAATCTTTCTTTTTGGAATAAATCAGAGTTCTATGGTAGAAAATAAGAGTAAAATCTACAGAAAGCTGTCTGAACATCACCTTAGAAGTTCACAAAGTATTTTAAAGATCAACACAGAGTAAAACCTACTCAAATTCAGAAAAAAAATTTAATATATACAAGATGTATATATGTATGTACCTGTATAAAAAAGGTAAATTACAACTTTAGTTTATGAACAGAGATTGCTTTCTCCTTCTTCTGTTTCTTTTTTAATTTGCTGGCATCTTTGATTTGCATTCTCACTTGATCTTGTAGCTGAGAAAAGAAGGCCTGGGATGATTTCAAGGCCTTGTCTTTACCTTCATCCTGTCATTGGACAAAACATTTGTTACAACCAAGAAATGTACAAACAGTACCATTATATTACTTACTAGTTACTCAATCATAATGGCATTTCAGTTAAAAAAGATCTGGTAACTGATTTTCAAAGGATATTGTTCACCACATTTTTATTCTACTCCTGCTATTTAAAGAAATAAAGATTACATTCTCTTCCTAAGTAGCAATTAGCCTGATAGGTAAGAGCCAGCATCAAGAACAGATCCTTGCACATCATGAACTACAACAGGGTATCTGTATTTTGTGTTCTACTTGCCCTCTGAAAAGGTAAGTGCAAACATCTGGAAGTAAGAAGTTATTTTTCCTATTAGTTTCTAAAATTTCAAAATTTCAGAGATTTTTAGAGTTTTATTTAAAGGCACCATAAGTGGTGTACGAGTTTACTGTTTTATAGCATGCAAAACATGCTATAAAATCTGATGAGATTATAGGGAAGGCTCCACAGTAAGGACAAAGTTAAACAGGAATATTGTATTACAAAACAGTTTAAGTTACCCAAACCTCATACAGAACATAGAAACCTCAATGTGCATTCAAGCAGTCGCACTTGATGAAGTGGAATGGCTTAAATGCAGGAAATAAAGAATATTTGCAGGAACATCACTTTATGAACTTTCAAATAAATAGAAAAGCAGCACCTCACACAAAATCATTTCTGCCTGATGAACATACCTTTATACAGAGTAATTGTATCGTACAGCTTTTTCACATTTTTACAACATTATACTTGTAATTCTTTGGGATAAAGTTTCCTTTCCTCTCTAGAGAAAAATTATCTGTCCTTGGGATTTAGTCTTACCTTGAGCAGAGATGCTTTGCCTTCTTTGGTAAGCCTTTTTAATTTTGCTGCAGCAGCTTTCTTGCTAAGTTTTGTGCCTTGTTCTGGTTTCATCTTTTCAAGAAGCTTTTGACGTTTCTCCCTTTCCCTTCGCTTCATACGTTTACGGAGCTTTTTCTTCTCAGTTCTCGTTTTTTGTCTGTGGGAGTCTTTTCTGCATCTGTTTTTACATCACCAGCTTTGTTCTTTTCCTAAATAGATCAATAACAGTCCAAAAGACAAGACTCACTTCACAGAACTCAAATCTGTCTCAGCATTTCCATTATTTCAAGTGACAGCTCAGGATAAGGCAAAGGCCAAAACATGACAAAAGCTGGGAAACGAGATTTGTACAACTGATCCAGGACATGCTAATTGCTCTGCTCTAGTGTTTAGCTTTCCCCCTCTCAATACCCAAATAAATGTTGGGACAACAATGACCATCACATAACAGTTAAGATCAAAAACAAAGCAAAGTATTATGGCCTACTGGAGCCAAATAAAATTTACTATTTCCTCAGTAAAAAAAAAACAAACAACAGAAACACAAAAACAAAAAACCAAGCAACCAACCAAAAAAAAACCCCAACCACAGTAAAAAAAGAAAAGAAAAAAACACCTCATCCCTCAAAACCTCCCAATGCTAAGATTCTAGGCCAAAAAAGTCCACAAGGTGAGGAAGCACCCAGCAGCACCTTCCTCACCCCACAGGTGAGGAAGCACCCAGCAGGATGGGAAGGGCAGAATTCCCAGTGATCTGACAGACAGTACATCCTCCTGTAATCCCCTTATGCCATTTTATATTTACCTTGATCTCCTCTGGTGCTAAGAGAGCAGCATCACTCACAGCAACTGGTGCTACTTCTTCCATACTTATAGCTGGAAGGTTGGAAACGATTTTAACTTCTGGCACCGGCTAGAAATGAAGAGAGACATTCAGGACTGAGCACAGCACCTCTGCAGCTGACAGACAGCTGAAGATCACAACTAGCTGGGTTTGTTTAGAGGCAATCACAGTGCATTTAATATGAAATAAGAATGAGCTCAGTAAACACCAAGGTTTACTTTGCCTTCCATTTCTGGAATGTATTTTAAAGTATCCAGTTTAAAAAAAAGGGAGAAAGCCCCCAACTTTATAAAACTTAGGCACTTACTGGTTTGGGTGTGAAGTGGAAATTACAAAGTGCATCCAGCTTCTGGAAGAGTGAATCCATCATTTCCTGAATTTCTTTGTGTTCAGGATTTTCTTCCTCTTCAGTCTTTTGCTGCATTAAAAATGCAATGTAACTGTAACACCATTCATAAGGCTACTTTACTTTAGCAAGACTGGTAACAACACAACTTACAATTCAGAGCCCTTTCTCTGGTGAACACTCAGAGAAAGACTAAATGACTTCCACTTGGAAAGTGTATAAATGAACACACAAGAGTACAGAGTGTGAACTTCAAACCCAAAGGAAAGACTTATTTATGTTACCTGGTGAAGTTTCATGTATTCTTGCTCGTAGATCTCAGCCAGACTCAGTTTACTCTTTTCATGATCCAAACTGATCCGCTTCTTGTACTCAAAAGCTTCCTCTTTGGGTTTCTCTTTTGGTACTACATCATCCCATGCCTGAGAAAGTCATGAAGTAACGACCAAATGCAACTACAGCCAACTACCAGCTACATCTTACTTAGAACATTTTTCAGTTATTTATCTGGCACATTAACTAGTTTATGCATGTAGCATCCCAGGACTTATCAAGTTTCACAATTTCATTAAAAAAAAGTAACAAAAGATATAGCTCTACTTGTGCCCTTGGTTTTATGAATGAAGGCAACAACTATAACAAGTTACAAACTCTTCCCCATCTTTTTAAATTCAATGAACAGTAACACTCAACAAGCTGTTAGATACAAATTTTCTGTCAGTGGCTTTGAAGCAAAATGAAGCAAACCAACTGCATTTTGGTCAGTGTCAGAATGCTCAGAGCACTAGTTATGGTAACAGCCAACAGTTACAGGCTGGCTTTATATTCCACATAAACTTCTTACAGTTTTATCTGCACACAATCTGCTTTGAAGTGCACTAAAACACTAAAATCCCTGGTGTATAACAGGGATATAAAAATAGGGCTCCTTAGAAATCTAAAGACACATTCATCAAGACAAAGAATAAAACAACCAGTTGCAGAAATCAAGATAATTCTACACCTAACATTGGAAATGCTTCCAACTCATCCTTGGAATGTGCCCTGTGAATCAAGTCTATGAACAATGTAAGGAGGAACAGGTAAGACAATATTAACCTCATCCAATATTCTCTGCTTAATGAGATCTTCAAGCTGAAAAGTAGTTTCTTCTGTGATCACAGGTGCTGAAAGGAAAAGGCAAAGAATTTTTAGATTAATGTTTCTCCAGCAAGAAATAGGTCTTCTGCTATAAAGAATAAACTGCAGAAAAAGAAAGTAAAGCTTTCACAAAAATGCAGCACTTGAAGGTGAAGTAAGTAAATATAAAAGTCATATTATGAAAGGCTGATAAAATTTACAATCTCCTGTAGTTTCCACTGTGAAAATGCAGTGTGAAACAACCTCAAAATCACATCAAGAAGTTTAAGCTGGTGTCCTCTTGAGTCCCAGGTGTTTTCAGCAAGCTCAAAGGGCAGAACAGCCAGCATGATGTGCAGCATGCTGTAAGCAAAGCCCTGTCCCCTCCTTACCCATTCTCACTGCATGGTCAAAGAGCACTGTTTCTTCCAAAAGGCTGTTCTCAGGGCGCTTCTGCCCAGTCACTTCTCCTTTCAGCTGCCAAGGCTTCTCCTCTAACAATGCTTCTTCCAAGCTTTTTATTTTTTTGCTCATCTGAAAAACACAATTTCCTAGGAAGTTTAAAACAGGGCTCACTTGTAAATTCACAGCAAGAAATTGGTATTTATTTCAGGTACATGAGGGAATATATGATTGGAGATGTATCTATGTAGATAAACCACATGTTTTCCTTAAATTTTAAATACCCTCTTTGTATCTGCTGGACTCGGAACAAATGAAACAACCAAAAATTATTTGCCGCTGTTTCGAAGTATTAGCCAAATAAAACATGAAGAAACCCAAAAGAAAACCCAACCAAAATTACCTTTTCCTGTCTCTTCTCAAATGAGGACTTTATTTCACTGGGACTGATGTCTCTCTCTAATTGTGCTTCAGTTACATCTTCTGTTTCACTGTCATCTGGCAAACTGAAAGTTACTTTTTTAGAAGCTTCTTTACTTCTCATGTGCTCCACCATTTCATCCATATCCTCAAACCTGTAACAATAACATTTAATATAAAAAAAAGTTGAGAAGCCTTTATAATTTTTCACATTAAGATATTTAAGCCCTTAGATGTTTTTACCTGTTACAAGTAACTTACAGTTTACAACAGTTCTCAAGGATCCCCCTAAAGGTGAGAGGGCACTAGGGAAACTTCTGGATAATAAGAATAACTCTTACTCTTAAATAAGAACTCATTTAAACTCTTAAATGCTTTATTCAAATAAAGATCAAGGAACAATGTTTTAAAAATATAAATAAGGTGACAACACAAACCGTGAACATACAACAGTTAACTGAGAATGGCAAACTATGACCAGAGTGAGTGTGGCATTCTCAGTATTTTCTGCTTTACTTTAGTGTACAATTATGAGGACATTTTACCTGCATTTTACTTACTCAGACATACTTTCTTCATTTTGCTCTTCAATGGCACTGTCTGCTTCCTCTTCCTGATCCTCTTCAGCATCATTAGCTACTAAATCATCATCACCATCATCATCATCAACTGGATCAAAGAAATCTTTGTATGTCATATCTCTAGAACTTTTAATTGGCTAAAAAGGTGAGAGGGAAAGAAAAAAAACAACCAACAAACCACAGCTGTTAAGACTGACAGAAATCAAAGAGTATCCTGTCTTTTAGAGTCTTTAGTGCCTGAGGAACAGCACTTCTTGTGCAACAGTAATTCAGGGCAGTGATGCATTAACCTGTGGCAGGATGTCATAGTAAAACTGATTTCTTTTCCTGGTGTTTACAGTTCTCTACCTCTTACACATAAAGAAGTAAAAGAGCCGTAGATGTTGCCAAATACATGTTGGAATGCACACTAATTCCCTGGGTATATTTCTTACTTGCTAGTGAGAATGTCTGGTAATATTAGATAATAACATACCTATTTTTGAATCCATACTCATCAATTTAAGTTGTATCAGAGTCACAAGGCCACGGCCCTGGAAAAAACCCTTTGCTCTGTGTCAGCCACCTCAGTGATCTCTAATTGCCACATGCTGAGTGATAAATCTTTTTCATTTGCTGGGTCACCTATTCTGCAATTCTCAAGGTCCCTGATTTCCCATGGGTATTATCTCTTCCTGTATTTATGTAAAAGCCTAAGGCCCATGTAAGGAGAGACTTGAATAGCAGGATGCTATGTCCTTCTGCACCAGGGAACCTTCTTACCAGATATTAATTGTTAAAATAAAGCTTCAGAAGTAATCATTAGTCACATAAACAAATGTAACTTGGCAGAGTTAAACACTTATTGGTCATCCTAACAGATGCCAGATTTTGATTTTAAGGAAAAACTTACGTTGACTTTAGCTTCTTCAGAGTCTTCCTCATCATCTGAGATAATGTCTTCAAAATAATTAATGTCATCTTCTTCTTCTTCTTCATTGTCTTCCTTCTCTGCATGTTCTAAAAAAGCTTCCATCTCAGCTAGCTTGAAAAACTTATCATCCACTACAGATTTTCTTCCCTTCTTTCTCAATGTGGTTTCCTTGGCTGTTTTAGCCTGTTGCTCCAGTGCTTCAATATCAAAGTCAATATCAGAATCCTCATCACTGTCTTTCTGCATTATGCTTTCTCTGAGTTTACTTTGCTTTTCTTTAGCTTTAGTTTTAGTTTTATCTTTATCTTTAGTATAAACATTCATCTGTTCAGTGTCTGCTTCCATTATGTTGTCTTCCAACTCCTTGTCACTGCTGGTCCCTGCATCAGAGCCCTCCTCTTCCTGGTCTGAAAGAAGACAAAGATCTTCATCCTCGGCATCCCTTGCAATGGATTTCTTGAAGAAATTGAGAACTGCATTGTTCTGGAGCTCTAGCTGCTGCCAAATCTGTTCTTCATCAAAATTTTCTATCACCAGCTCTTTTAGAGGGCCCCCACGAACTATGTTACTTCCTTTATTCAAATCGTAGAGAGTCTTTGTCATTGCTCTGAAGTCGGCAGCCAGCCCATCCTGCACACTGAGAGCAGAAAAATAAGAGTTTAGCACCTTCCATGAAGCCAATCACAGTCGCACTGCTGCTCTTGTACCTGCTGTGGTTCTCTGTGCTACAGAACCGCACCTTTCAATAGTTACTGCTGCGGCTGAACTTCCCACACACGGCTTGGAGTACTGCTACTACACAGTCATAGGAAAAACCCACTAAATTCTTAATCCTTTCAGCTTTATCACACTTTGTGTATGAAGTAGCAGCCGGACAGAAAATCCCAGCTTTCTACAGCTGCATCTTACAATATATTGATGTTATTTAAGCACTCCAGACATTTTGGGGAAGCAAACAGTACAAACACTTCAATGGTCCAAGAGCCAGACCCGGGTGGCACAGAGGTAACTGAGCTTCCCCACGCCTCACTCCTCCAGGCTTTTCTCTGCAGCTACCAGTGCCTTCCCCCGCCGCCCCGCGGTACCTGAGGAAGCACTCGGGGCGCGCCGCGGCCGCTCCCGCCACCCTGAGGCACGTCTGGATGCCCTGGAGCCCCGGGAGCGCCGGGATCCCCGGCACCGCCGCCATCGCGCCGCGCACACGTGGGGAGCGGCACCGCCTCTGCCGTGCCACAGCGCTCAGGCCCGGGCGGCTCCTGCGGCCGCCGCTAAGGTTCCGCACACAGTGGTTCCGTCCGCGGAGCTCGGCCCCGCCCCGCCTCCCGAGCCGTGGCATTCCCGCCTCCTGGCCCAACCCTCTGTTAAAGGCGCCTCGTTCTCCAGAACCCCCAGCAGGGTACGGCAGTCGTGCCTGATGGCTGCTGCTGCTTCCCGCCCCGGGAAGGGCGCGGTGTTGCTGCAGACTGGGATGTGCATCAGCACTGGCAAACCTGCTCTAAATATAGTGAAGCTACAGTCATCTTACTTCACAGTTTTGAATCTCTGACCTAGATACAAGGGCTATTTTGGAACTGCACATCTCCAGCTGATTCTGTGGGCAAAACACCCGATCGCACCTGGTATCTACAAGTTCAGGCTAACGAGGCACGCACACCCCCCTTCACCATCCACACAGCACTGCCCAATGCTCTTCAACTCCCCTCTTACATCATGTGCTTTCCTTAAGTTTATTTTATAAAGTCAAGCCCTACACCCTTAGACCCTTGTGTTTTCAGCCACCCACACAGCCCTTCTACAGCTTGATCCAAAACTGTGACTAACCTTTTAACTTCTGTACTGCTCCTGTCTCTGCTGCTTTCATGTTTCCTTCCTACTAACAAATGAAGTCTTTTCAGTGCAGATAAAAGAATGCCCTTCAATGCCACTTCTGTGTCCCCTCACTGTCACTTTGCACGCTCCAAAAACCATGGTGTGGAGCAGGGCCCAGCCAGCAAAGCTGTGACTGACCCGTACCTGAAATTCTCTGAACATCAGAAACACACCTGACACACAATCTGGGCTGGAAATTGAATGTGCCATATATTGGAACTTTCAAATACCCATTTTGACCACTCATTTTGATCTGCACTTGTAACTAATCACACAAAATCAGGTTTGAAGTGGCACAAGTTGTTTATCTACTTAGGCTGTATCTCAGCAACTCACAGTGTGCAATGCCTGACACATCAAGAGCTCAGCACCAGCAGACAGCCTGCTTGGCTGTCCTCAGTCTCCTAGCACAATGCTTCATGGCATCCTGGCCTCTATCAGGAATAGTGTGGCCAGCCAGGCCAGGGAAGCGATTCTTCCCCTGTACTCCGCACTGCTAAGGCCACCCTTGAGTTCTGGGCCCCTCAGTTCAGGAAGGACATTGAGGTGCTGGAGCAAGTCCAGAGAACAGCAACAGAACTGGAAAAGTAACTGGAGCACGAGTCCGATGAGGGAGCTGGGGGTCTCAGCCTGGAGCAAAGGAGGCTTGGGGTGACCTTACTGCCCTCCAGGACTCCCTACACCAGGTGTAGCCAGGCATTACACCCTCCTGGTGTCACTTGTGCTGGTGACAGGACATCAGAAAAAATTTCTTCACAGAAGGGGTGCTTAGATACTTGAATGAGCTGCCTAGGGAGGTGGCAGAGTTAGTGCTCCTGGAAGTGTTTAAGGGATGTCTGGATGTGGCAGTTAGAGGCCTGCTTTAGTTCACAAGGTCGTGTTCAGTAATAGTTTGGACTCGATGATCTCGGAGGTCTTTTCCAACCTGATTCCACGGGATTTGTTCATAAAACTTCCCCGGCAAATGCCCCTTTCTACCGCAGGCCTCTTTCACATGGTCTCTCCAGATCTGCGCAGCGCCCAGCGCGGCCCCCGGGAGGGCAGGGCCCCCGGGAGGGCAGGGCCCCCGGGAGGGCACGGCCCCCGGGAGGGCACGGCCCCCGGGAGGGCAGGGCCCCCGGGAGGGCAGGGCCCCCGGGAGGGCAGGGCCCCCGGGAGGGCAGGGCCCCCGGGGAGGGCACGGCCCCCGGGAGGGCAGGGCCCCCGGGAGGGCAGGGCCCCCGGGAGGGCACGGCCCCCGGGGAGGGCACGGCCCCCGGGAGGGCACGGCCGCCTCCCCGCAGGCAGGCAGGCGCGGCCGCCGCTGCCGCTCCAATGGCGCGCTGCGCTGCCGGGCACGGCCCCTCACGGTCACACGCCGCTGCCGGCTCGCCGCGCTGGCGCCGGGCCCGCAGCGAGGGGTGCCGGGGAGGGCGGTGAGATGGCGGCGCTGCTGCGGCGCGGAGCGGCCGGTAACGCGGGGCGGTAACGCGGGGCGGCGGAGAGGAGGGCGGAGGGAAGGGCGGCGGGAGCGCGGGCGGCGGCGGCGGGGCCAGCACGGGGCGGCCGCGGGCCTCGGTGCTTGCTCCGGCCTGGTGGAGCTCCCCGTGAGAGCCTCGCAGGCCGAACGAAACTGCCGCTTCTATAAATAAAAACAAGTTCTCCCGATCCAACTGACGGGCACATTAACAATAAGCTCTCTTTACGGTAAACTTCCAGAGCAAACGCCAAACTTAAGGTGCAAGGAGGAGCTTGTCTTTTTTGAGATGCGGTTTGGACGTCAAATTCAAAATAATTTCCCGTTCATGATAATAACCTCACTCTGGTAGGGTAGGTTAAAGTCACAATACCTAAACCACACCACTTTACTTGGTAGCCACAGAGCAGGAGAAATGTGAGAGGCTCAATGCTGTCAGTGATCGATCAGTAGGATACTGGGAATGGAAATACCTTTGTATGACTGCACTTTGAAGGAGGGAACAAGAGCCACAGCACACTGAGACTCAGTTTCCTTGAGCTGCGGAGCCTATCTGATTCCCAAAAGCCCCGTCCAGCGCAGAGCAGCACTGTGAGCCCCGTTGGCTTCCAGAGCTCACAAGATACTCACACCACCTTGAAATTGCTGGAATTTAAGAACGACCACATTCCCTTTTTCCGTTCTGTCCAGAGAGTGAACACACAGCCCCTGTGTGCCAGATTCCCTATGGTAAGCCTCTCCATGCTTTGGGAGTTCATCTCCCCCTGAAAAGAGTGACAAGAAAGCAGTGCCCAGTGACAAGGTTCTAACTGCAACCCACTGTTGTAAAAATTCCCATAGAGAACGAGACTGAGTTCAGTTGGATTTGCTCGTGTTTGATTCCTTAGTTTCCTTGATTAAGTCAATGAACACTGCTCCACATCAGAAGCAACAAACAAGCCCATGAATAAACATTTGAAGGGTGAGGATCTCAGTTTATGGGGTACTTCAGACTTTACTTCATAATCTGCTCGGTTAAAGAACGTAACCCTTGGTACAACTGTATATTTAAACTCTGATGTGTATACTACAAGTAGATCAATCATCAACAGAATGACCCCCAAATAAATCAATTTTAAAATATTCTTCAAATGAAGCTGAAGAAGGCTATATACTGTAGAACTAGTTTTGTGATGTATATATAAATACAAGTGTTTCTTTCCTGGCATGGAAGGGATAGGATTTCAATCTGAAGTTTGCTGCAAAGCTTTCTTTTTCACTGCAAGGCATTTTTTGATTATTGGGTTAGAAGATTATAATTTTAAGTAATCTATATAGTTACTAATCTAGATAATGCAAGAAAAACACAAATGGTTTTTGTTTAATCTCAGTCAATTCAATTATGGATTTAAAATTAATACTCTGTATGCATCTGACTAGAGCTAGGATAAATTCACAAGACTTCATAGAATAAATGCTGATATGAGTGAGCATATAAGTATCTTTGACTTTACAAGAATCCCAGAAATAGACTTCACTTTTTCAGTCTTCCCAGGAAACAGCACAAGAAATCAAATATTTCTGGGGCAGAACCCATAAGAAAGAGCATTTTCTACTATTTTGCTAGTGCTTCACAAACAGCCGAGTATAAATAGGCTGTGTCTTTGTCAATTTACTTGAAACAGAAAAAAATACAAATTAAATTACAATAACTGTGCGATCATATGCCCTGTGCGAAATGTAGCAAGAATTATAGATTCTTGGGAAAAGAATGGGAAAGTCCTTGCCTTTCCATTAGTAAAGACTGCTTGGAAAAAAAAAAATCTACAGTAGTAATATTTCTATTGAACTGCGGTCTGATAATATTTCAAAAAAGAATAAAACAGTAAAAGGCTCTGGAAAACATAATAAATTATATAGAAAGGGATTCTTCTCTTTCAAAGGATTTTTCTTATTTAGAGAATACTGCCTTCCTCCAAGTGGAAAAATCTCTCTTGCTTCAGCAAGAATTGAATCATGCCTAAAGAAATTACAGTAAAATGGAGCTACTTCAGTAGAAGCTTAGGTGGGTAGGAAAAACTGCATGGCAGATATTGTGGGGCTTGTTACTTTTTGTAACACATTTATTTACTCTGGTTAACTGTCAAACCCTGTACTAGTTAATTAGCCATGCCTTTAATCATGGCACCTAGCTCCTGCATGTTTGTACCTCATGCATTTTAGGCATTGCACAGTACTGCTCCCTCATGGAACTACTTGGTTCACCCTGATGCAGCTGCATTAACATGGCAAGTGTTTCTACAAAACAGTTTCTGCACAGACATTTGAAAAACAAACATTTCTTTTTCCTGTGGAAATTTCTAAGGGATTTTTTAACATGCAAGAAGTTGAAAAACAGTTGCTGTCCTATACCAGTATGATATCCTAAAGGTACCAAGTGAAAGAATTGTCCAGAATTTCTGGCTGTGATGAAGGAGATGACAGGATGGACTGTGTGAAAGCCTGGCTAGAAATACTGCAGGGCAGTTACCTGCAGCACTGGGCAAGTTGCTAGAAATACTTAATGTAGGATCTTGATTTAGTATCATCAAAAGATTGTGAATAGACCTACTTCTGTGACAGAGTCCTTGCTAATAGGCACATTGCATGTTGTAAATTTAAGTGTCAAATACATGCAAACATTGCTTCCTCCATCACAGCACCATGCTCAGAAAGACTTAGATTTAAGGATTCATCAGTTTTTGAAGAAAAATTAACTGACAGAATGTAGAATTCCTGTGGCATAGTAGTTCTCAGTTCTATACTGAGAAACAAAGCTGATTTAATTAATTACAGCTCTTACTGACCTTACAGAGCACCAAGAGCCCAGCCAGGCTGTCCATCCTCAGTGTGCTGCAAAGCATCCAGAATCTCAGCTCATCATTGGCACAATCTCTCAGCAAAATAGCACATTTGTGACTTTAAAGCAAAGAATGCCTCAAAGACTCCCAAAGGGCTAAGATGCCTCTAGCTTGGCCTTAAGGCACTGGGAACTCTGACTTGGCCTAAGGCAAACTGGCATGAAATTAAAATGTAGTTTTAATGAATATGTCCTTTAATCGAATTCTAATTTTGGTTCTAGAAACAACTGATACTATCACCATTTCTCCCCACCCCAACCCCTCTAGATGCTAATACTGACAGATTAATTTTAAGGTAATTAATTGTAAATACCCTCATTTTATATCTTTCTTTTTTGTGATCTTTTTGTTATAATTTTGAGATGCATAGGCGTATCAGTATTTCTTTCTCTATTTCATAAGAAGCTCTGAAAATATCAAAAGTCACTTTTAAACACATTATACAGTTGGCCTTTACAATTGGTCCTTTTTTCAACAGGCATATGTAAGGATTTACACCAAATTTGAGTCTGCTTTGGGTTTTTATTTATTATTCTCTTAATACTTCTGAATATTTACTCAGTCTGAAAACAGAGTAACTGTTTCCTTGCTCTCAGTCTGCCCTGAGCATTGCACAAGGGTGTGCCAATGACTTGGCAGCTCTGCAGGCCTTCACAGAGGAAAGAGCAGGCACTGAGACTTTCTCAAAAGCATCGTGTCAGTGCTGTTCACTTTTTTTCCAGGGCTTCTTAGCAGATTGCAGACTTGTGCTCCCACAGTACAAACTCTATCATCATCAAAGTCCTTCTCCCAAAACATTCCAAGCTGTTTGTGGAAACTGGGCCGACTCAATCACGTGGCAATTGCAGTGCCTGATTTGGAGAAAGCTCAGTCCTTGTATAAAGATGTGTTAGGAGCCCAGGTGAGTGAGACTGTTGCTCTTCCTGAACATGGTGTCTACACTGTTTTTGTGGAGCTGGGAAATACCAAGCTGGAACTTCTACATCCTTTAGGAGAGAAAAGCCCCATTGCAAGCTTCCTGCAAAAAAACAAGACTGGAGGAATGCATCATATCTGCATTGAGGTATTTTAACATAATATTTCTTGTAATAAGATAGATACATTCAAGTATGCATGTTTTAATAGGTTTGACCTGTGTAACAACATATAAGGCTGTCATATTTCTTCTCTCTTATACAAAGGAAAATTTAGACAGATATTTTGATAGTCAATTTGTTTCAAAAAAAGGTAAATATTTTAAGAGGAAATTAACTTATTCCCGAGCAGCTACAATTTAATACCTGCAGAGAAAACCATGCTGGACACAGCAGAGTAAGAGAGCAATCCAAGCCTGGTACTCTGACATGGATGCACCCAAAGGCTTTGCCCTGTTTACTGTCACTCATCCTTGGGGATGCAGGAATTCATTCCAGCTGAGCCCAGGCTCGGCTCCTCCTCAGGCCATCTCTGCAGGACAGGAGCAGCAGCTGCTGTGGCTTTTCTGCTCAGGGGAAGAACCTGGAGGGGGCCATGGCTATGGCACATGTGGCCTTTCTAGTTTAGATAATTTGACAGTCATTTTGTTTTGTTTTGCAGACTGGTAGCTCTGTGTAGGAAGAACTGTAGTGAGTTTGGGATATTCATGAACAAAACTGGTGCAAATGGGCAGGAATTAGGTGATGTCTGTTCCTCTGAATTAAAGCTAGGAATTTCCTTCATCCCCACCATAACATTGGCAGTAGAGTTTATTCACCAAATTACGTCCAGACATCTCAGCCTTGAAAAATAGCAGTGATACTATTTTAATTCTAGGTCCTTATTGACGATTGAATTTTCTAAACTGAGTGCTAATATTATTATTTCAAAAAATGAATGCATTTAAGTTTAGGAGAATTAGAATTTCATTAGATGACATGACATCAGAACTTCAGATCACAGCATACAGTACAGGCATATTTTTGTTAATTACATATTTCTGTAGGAAACTGTACTGAAATATGGTATTAATGGCTGTTATTATAGTAAAGTTCAGTACAAAGACCACATCTGATATATTTTTGATTATTCCAAGCTTTTTTCCTTAGGAAACTTAATGAACCTTAACCTAGGAGAAGGAGGATACATAAATCTAAAAGGGACTTTTACCTTCTGCCTACTGCCCTCCCTTTTTCACCATTTAATGAATCAGTGCTCTGTCATCACTTATAAAGGGAGGTATTTTTCTTTACTTATTGAGAGCTGAAAGTAATGCAGAATTTAGATTATTTATGGATGCCTTATAAAGTAACAACAAAAAAAAAATCAATGGTCTGTGCATGAGCAATTTCAGTTTATTAATTTCTTAAATATTGCACAGTCCATTTAAATGGTATATTATAAAATCTTCAAACAACAAATGCAAACTCCTGTAGTATTTTTATTTTTAATACTAGATGTTTTTAAATGGTTTATAACTTGTTTTCAGAATTATATTAGAACTTAGAAATAACATTTCAGTAAGGAATTGTTATTGGTCCTAAATGTAAAATCTGCATAATACAGTGCAAAATGTTAATTTCTGTGAACTGTATCTTTTTTTAAAAGGTTGATGACATAAAAGTGGCTATGACAGAACTGAAGAAAAAAAAGATACGAATATTGAGTGAAGAGCCAAAAATAGGTGCACATGGCAAACCTGTGATTTTTCTTCACCCTAAAGATTGCCACGGAGTCCTTGTGGAACTTGAGCAAGCTTGAGCTGCAATATTCATAAATTAAACAATAGAAGAGTTGTGAAGTTCCTGAGCTGGTGCTGGGAATATTGATGTGGTATTCAGCCTTTACAAGTTCATTGAAGTCCCCATGGATGAAGTACAGCTTTTGAGTACTGAAACAGTGCTACAGATTTAGGGTCTGTCTTTGCTCTTGTTGCTGATTTAATTTTCAGAATTAATATAATGGCATTTCTTGGATTCTCTGTGATTCTAAACACAAATACATGAGCTAAGTTACATATGTACCATTGTAATTTATCTTTTGTTGCCTGTTTGAAGCAAGATTTTACCTCTGTAGCCACAGAAACTGTACAGTTTCTAGGTCAAGCTGCATTATTTTGCTCTACATTTCACAGCAGAGACCCACTTCCCAGTGACAACAACATAGCTTAGACATTTTCTTTAGAAATAAAGGTATTATGTTTTCTCTTTTCACCATTCACCATCTGTGCTTCACACTGATTGACTGGTTCATGCAATAAAAAACCCATATATTATTGTATGGATGTCTGCAATCAGTAAATAAGTTTTTCTTGCCATAACAATTACTGCCAAGGAAGTTACCATGCATAAATCATCATTTAGTTGTTTTATGAACTTCGTGGATATGCAGGCAATGCAACAAGAGAACCTGAAAACTATTTACCTGACATATATTTCACACTGTAATGCAGTTGTGACATTTTAGTTTTTTCATTTTTAGGGCTGTTTAAAGTTGTTTTTTATTCCCCAAGCTTTCTCAGAGAAGGACATCTTGAAGAGACATCCTTCTGAACAACCAGCAATAAACCTTTTCACTTACTTTACAAACAAGGCTTTCCTGTGCAGAACCACTTACAAAATCAGTGGCAAACACACTCCACATAAGCCTTGCTTCTGTACAGTTGTTAGCATTAAAGACCACACCAGTATGCTGATGTCACAGGCTGCAGGCAGTTTTGTTAACTTATTTATGAACAGACTTCACCTTATTGCTGTATATTACCCAAGCAGTCTTTTCCTGATGCTTTCTTTTATAGGTTTGTTTTGACATTTCAGCTGTAGAAATAGAAGACTTACTATTTCTTTAGTTTTCTCAAGCCTTAAAAAGTCATACTTTCCTAGCTTAACTACAATCTGAATTTTAAATTTTCCTACATCTCTGCTTGGAGTATTGAATCTTCAGCTTGATATGAAGATGATTTTAGTCAACAACTTCTGACTTAATAGAATTTTTTGCAATGTATGTCATGCTTGCAGCAACAAAATACAAATATAATGTTGACCTGAGATTTGAACATGCTTTTAAAGACATTGGCACTTCCTCGTGAATTTTACTTCCAAAAAAAAATCTATAAAGCCATGATTTTTTTTTTTAACAAGATAGTTTTGTACTTAAAATAAATACTCCTTCTGTCATATTTTAAGGAAAACACAGCCTGCCACAGGGTTCCTACATTTCATCAAATCACTGTTTAGAGGATAGTTTGTGATCTAAATTCTAAACCGCTTAAATTTAGAAATCCTAACACTTATGATGGAAATGCAGAATGAATTAATATTCCTAAAATATGATTCAGCCATTCTAGGAGACATTCTTTGAGCAAAGCTGCTTTTGTCTTTTCTTTCTGTCAAAGAAGGTACCTTTTCTGCAAAGCCAGCATAGGAATGCCAATACTAAAAGCCTCACTGGTTAAGACAATTGAGCAGAATTAAACCAAATACCCTTAGTTTGGTGCAACAGAAACAGTCCTCCCATAGTTTATTCTCCATTTCTTTGGCCTGTCTGAAGGAGATGGACTTCTATGTATGATATCTATCAACAGAGTAAGCAGCTTGAGGTAGTGTCACAGCTGAGACAGCCACGATACACAGAGCACCCCCACACAATTTCAGCAGGCTTTAAGCACTCACCCATGCACAGTAACACCGTACCTCATCAGAAGGCTTCAGGCCTCTGCCCATACAGAGGAACACCCAGTCACTTCAGAGGGCTGCAAATATCTGCTCTTCCTTGTTCTTTAGCCCAACCTTTTATACCTTTACCGTTCATGCATTGCACCTGTGTGCCCCCTGCTCCCTTTGGTGTTGGTCAGTGCCCCTGGGCACTCCATGGCTCATTGCTGGCAGTGCTGCTCACCTGCTGCTCACAGCTGTGCCCACTGGGGATGAGGCTCAGTCCCACTCCCAATCACCACAAACTGTGCACTTACAAGGCAGTGCTAGAGAACAGACGTTTTTAAGTAAACACTTGCTCCACCTGATGATTGTGAAGCTTGTATTACTTTTTAGCTAGTAACCAGCAATTTTCCTGACTGACTGACATGAGGTTGCCCAGCTCTAAATCAGCTGATGCATTTTGCTCCTTGTATCTGAATTGTGCTCCCATCTCACAGTTCATACCTTTTTACTGACTACTCCTAAGGTGGAAGTTGAGAAAACATCAACACACATGCACATAAAACCCCAGCCCTGCAAAAGAGAGTTTAGATCTGCAAATTAGTCAGTACACAAAACTGGATCATGTTCCTGAAAGCTCCTAAAGTTGGATGGGATCAGACCCCCATACTTGTCTGAGTGTGTGCTACAGGCCAGGAGAATTTCCCCTTCTGGAGCTACAGACTTAGAGAATATCCAAAGGAACTGAAGACAGCTATAACTGAGAGAAGTTTCCTGTTCATAAACTTTACTCCCTTAGACTTCAGTGGGAACAGAATCGGCCCCTATCAACTGTGTAGTCCTTCCCCTTAAGGCAGGCAGCCTTCACAAGTTGTTGTTCTGACCTACCAAGGGGCTGGACAGGGCTTACATACATGGGCCTTACTCTTTTTCACTGCCATGATTATAAGAGGGGGGTAACACCCAGAAAAACAGTGGAATTTCAGGGATGGAGACTGGGGAATGAGAGAACTGTGATTTGCTCCTTTCAGTAGAGGGACATTTAACCATACACCCCTCTTGCACCATTATACAACTTCTGGGAAGAACAACAGTGATTCAAATAGCTGGAGCCTGATTATCTTGGAAGGGAAGATAGGCTCTTCTTTTTTGTTTTTTGTCTGTTTGGTGGATTTTTTAAAACAGCAAAACCTCTGAAATGTCAAGCTTCTCAGAAGATGGAGGGTTAGTATTTTGCCAGTAAATTTTCTCACGCTTGTGCCATTTGTCAAGTGTGAATTCCCTGTTCCAGTCTCTCCATGTACCTTTTTCCCCCTCTGAGCTGAAGCATGTTCCCATTTTATGCTGCCCAAGGCAGACAAGACACATTTTTCTGGACTCCATCAACATTACTCAGGCAGCTAAAGAGCTCATAATTAAATGATGCAAAGTATCTTTTTTTACTTCCTCTCTGCAGCCCTCAAGTCACTCCTAGGTGGGAGGAGGTGAACAGGCTGCAGAATGAATCCCATTCCTTATGATGAGACAAAACTAGAAGCAAACTTAAAAAGCTGAGAAAAGAACTATCTGCATGCTTTTTAAAAGAAAGATAACCTAACAGTTTTGCAATTCTGCAAAAAGTTCCTTCCTGTCATGCTTGTTCTGCTATTAATGCACCTGAACTTCATTCTGAATTCTGTTGGTTTCATTATTACCATATCAAGCTGAAGTCTCGTAGAAAGGCCATGAAACATGGAGATGTTTACATTATCTGGTTGAGGTACTTACCCTAGGAGTGTATGGACAATGATATCCTTGGCACTTCATTTGATTCTGTCCTTAGAAGGAATTCTTCCTGTAGTGATGTGGCATGGGTTAGTTGGACATAGGAACCCTTAACTAAGAGGAAAAACTCAGAATTAATTGTTTCAATACCAGTTCTTTTACCAAAGCAGTTGCCATGTTGGCCAAATTGAGGCTGTTAAACCAAATAAGATCATCAAGTTCAACTAGTTAATTACTATGAAAATGGAAACTAACAGCAATGTAAAAATTAATCAACTTAGGGCTGACATTTCACAATGGAAGAGCTCAATCACTTAGGAATGCAAATCTGTCACCTTGGACAAGCATTTTCAAAGCACTTTGAACAAATTATGAAATAAATATTTCTCTTATTGTGAAGGAGGGATGTTTGTGTCTTGTATGATCCTTAAATATCTATAAAATTATGTCAACTGTCAATTTTAATGTTCATTTACACTATCTTGTATATTGTCAAAAAGCTTTGCTAACTGCAAAATTCATAGCATAGATTTACAAATGAGGAAGAGTTCTCTGATACATTTTAAAGTAATGATACATTTTGAAGCATTTAATGACTTTTCTAGGTCTAATCTAAAGTGGCCTTTCAACTGTTACTGCTAACACAAAAATAGTAAATAGGTACTAAAATCTTCTATGAAGTAGATCATGAATGAAAATTTTTACTTATTTTTAACATTGCATTTTTTTCAGTAATAAAGACAGGTTCAAAATATGATTTTAAGATCTGAACTAATTTGTAACTGCAGGTACCCTGAAAGCATATGTGGTGATGCACAATTTGCATTAAATAAGGGGAATATCCAACTCTGCACCCATGGCTGGCTTTTATGGAAATGATTTTTTCCAGAAATTGAAGAGTAAGAGAGACAGATTCATGGACTGGTATCATGCACCCTGTTTTTACCTTCCATTTCGGTATGTAATTTTCCATAATAACCATCTGTCTGAGTCACTGTCTCCAAAATGACGTGGAGGGAGAATGTTTGTTAGAAACTTAAATTTTAAAAAGTTAAAAAATATATCCCACTCCCTTTGGGACCTCTGAAGTCTTTGAGAGATCAGTTGTGGTACAATACTTGCAGCTGCAGTAACTTCATTAAAAAAACACCTGCCTATTGGGCTGGAAATACTGCTTTTGGTATTTTGATAAAGTGAGATTTTATTATGCATATGAGGCTGTTTCATCAAGTTAACAATTTTGAGAATTAATAATACTAATTAAAAGATCATTTGCCAAATGTTTAAACAACCTGTCTACAGATTTTATCTGCAGATACACTGCAGCTTTGTGTAAAACATACATGCACTACATTTAATGATTTGAGTTTTTACTATCTTCAAAAGAAAACCAAAATCTGTCAAGTAATTGGGATGTAGAAAGGGACAGATGGGAAAAGTCACCATAGAAAAACCATGCCAGAAAAGAGCCTCTCAGCAGCAAAAGGAGAGTCTTAACAAAAACCTTAACAACTAAACTGAAAACTAAAACCCTCCCCCAACAAAATGGTGCTTCCATGAAGGACCTGTGCATGCACATGGGATGTGCCTTAATGCTAACACCAGGGCAAGATGAACACACAGCATGCTGAGCACACAGCTATTACAGTAAACACTGATACCTGACTGATTGCAGTGCAGTATAATTACACTAGGACAGCTTTTTACTTTTCCTATAGTGAGAAAGATTAGCTACGATCTCAAATTTGCATCATTATTAGCAAAGCCAGTCAGAATTGCCGTAAGATATGCATTTCTTTATATACAAAATAGTCACTATCACCTAGCTGTCCTTAAAACATCTAGAGGTTTCTAATAAAAGGCCTGAGGAACCAACTGTGTCTATCATCCACCATAAGAAATGTTCTTAGAGAAACCCTCTTCAGTGAGCTTTTAAATAGTACACATTGAATCCGACATTATTAAACTTTAGGGGTGGATCTATGTATTATTTGCACAAGAGCACAAAAATCGTGATTTGTTCTCATAAATCTGGCCATATGATGGAACATGACTGAGTCCACTGCTGTCCCCTGCTATAATTTTCAAACTTTTGGTGTTTGGTTTTTTGTTGCACTGGAGCACCTCAAGCAGCAGGGAAAGGTGAGGTGATCACCTGGCAGGATGACATGGCATTCAGGAATGTTTTTCGCAGAGAGATGCTGTGGAGACTCCCAGAAAACACCCCCAGCTCCGGCCCAGCGTCAGAGCGGCTCCCTGGGGACCCAGAGCGGCCTTGGGCAGTGCCACCGCGGGATGGGGCACCCAGCGAACCTCGCTGTGGCAGCTGCGGCTCCGGGGGCTGGCAGGGGAGCTGGGGCCGGGCCCGCAGCCTGCTCCCCTCAGCCCCGGACACCAGCACTGAGCCAGGGCTGGGAGGCACGGACACCTGGGCCAGGTGGCACGGGAACGCGTCCAGCTGGCTTCGGAGTGTCTGCAGAGAGGGACGCACCACACCCTCCCTGGGCAGCTCTTCGAGCGCTGAGCCACCCTCAGTGTGAAGAAGTTCTCCCTCACGCTGAGGTGAAACTTGTGTTCAGTTTATGACCATTGCTCCTCGTCCTGTGGCTGGACGCCACTGAGGAGTGCGGCACCGCGGAGCTGGCCCAGCGCCCGGCCCCGGTCTGGCGGTGGATGGCGGACAGGTCAGTGCGTCCCGCCGAGCCCCCGGGGCTGCGAGGCCCGGGGCCGCCCCCCGCTCGCTGCCGCCGGGGCCGTGAGGCGGCGCGGGCGCTATGCGCCATGCAGGTTCCCGGGCGCTGGCGCAGGCAGGTTCCCGGGCGGGCCCGCCGCGGTGTGCGGCGCTCGGCAGCCACACAAAAGAGCGGCTGCGGCTGCGGCTGCCCCGCTGCCCGGGACCGGCCCCGCCGCTGCACCGCGGTAAGGACCGGGGGAGCAGGGGCGGGGGGCTGACCGACCGACTGACCGACCGACGGACATACCGACCGCCGGCCGGGGTCGTCGCGGGCACCGGCGGCTCCGTCGGGGGTGGGGCGGCAGCATCCCGCGGGTCCCCTCAGGGGAGCGGGGAGACCCTGGCCCCCGCCAGCACGGCCGATACTCCCCTCGAATCGCGGCTGGGGGCTGCTCTCCCCGCGAGCGGCTACTCCCGCCTCATCCCATCCTCATCTTCATCCTCATCCTCATCCCCATCCCCATCCCCATCCCCATCCCCTGGCAACCGAGCTGCCCGCAAGCGGACCGGGAGCCGGGGTGAAGGGGAGCCCCTGCGGCATGGCGGAGCGGCCGGCGCTGCCGCGATCGGCGGCGCGGGGCTCCGGCACCGGGGGCTGCCGCACTCCCGCTCGTCCCCGCTGTGCCCGGGGAGGCGCCGCCACCGCTCCCCGGCAGGCGAGGGACAACAGGCGGCGATCCCCCGGGCCGGGCTGCGGCTCCGCTCGGCTCCCCCGGGGCTGGGCTGCGGCTCCGCTCGGCTCCCCCGGGACGGGGCGGGCTCCGAGCCCGGCCCGGCCGCCTCAGCCCCGCCGTGCCGGGACAGCGGCTCCGGGTAACGCGGGGACCGGCCGTGCAGCATCCGCATCATGCCAGCGTTTGGTGGGAGGGCGGGAGGCTTAAGTCCGTTTGTCTTATTAAGAGTGAAAAGAAAAGCGAGAGGAGCCCTCCTGTAATGCAATACCGCTCGGAGTTTGTATTTCGTTCTGATTTCATGTCTCCACTCTAGCAAAGGGATCAGAGCCTTTGATCTGCTCTTTCCCCGTTCCCTTCATCATGAGATCTGGAGGGAACAGGGTGTTCAATTAAGAATACCTGATATTTGGTGGGATAAACAGCACGAGATATTATAGCATGGTCTGTTTGCCTCTTATTGAACAGTTTTTTGAATGTGTGTGTGTGTGTGGTGCCTTGCATTGCCATAACAAAAGGGATGGGGGTGGGGGAAAGGAAGGGAATACTGCATTTAGAGCTGCATCTTGGAAAGTCAAAGACTGCCTTATTTTGCCTCAACTGGCAATCTGTGCTTTCAGATTTATGTACTTTGCATCCTCAGTGTTGTTTTGGTGGTTGTTGCATGGTAGTGAAGAAATACAAGAAAAGAAATTTAGATAAAGACAAGAGATCATACAACGTGTATAGTACAGAGATAATGTGCATTGCAGTGATGTTTAAGAAAAGTCTGAAATTACTGTGACCAGTTTGAAAAATGCAAGTAGTGTTTTCAGTTACATTACCTGGCCAAGTCCACCCTATAATCTCCCAGGAGAGGCTGGGAAATCTGTTTCAAATAGAAAAGGTATTTATCTATCATGCCTGCTACCCAAGAATCCCTCATTAATTAATAAGTAGAACTGAAAAAGAGAAACAATTACTGTCATAGTTTTTTGTGGTTCTGTGTTAGCCACAGTGTTTCAAATATAACACAGTTTTAAAGGGGAGGAATTCTAGTTTAAGTCCTATTGCCACTTAAGATAAAATACAGTATGTGCAGGTTATGTGTTTGAGAAGCAAAAGATTGACATTTATGTCAAGTATAAGATGGCAATTTATCATTGTATCATCCATGGGACAGACAAGATGAAAGAGCCTTTCTTTCATATGTCGTTCTGCAAGAGCTAAACTGCTGAATTCAAAGCCACTGTACTTGTGAGTCCATTTGGAGCTCATAGGATTTCATGCTGCAGAACTGTCCTTATAAACCCTGACTGTCAGAGTTTCTAAATTCTCTGATAGTTTAGCCCCTAACTGCACTTGGAAATATCTGAAGCTATTTTTAAAAATGCATCAGCAGCTACGTTATTGCTCCCTCTTGATCCTCTGATAGTAAAGGAAAAGTGTTCTTGAAAAGGCCATAAAGGCTCAGCTCTTTTGGTCAAAGTATGACAGTTCTAAGGAGGAATCTTTAAAAGCATGTTTTGTGTAGTTACTTGATTAATGCTGGTTCAGGTTGGGGACTGGACATGAATTTAAACAAGGTAGGTCTTTAAAAAGTGACCTTTGCTTAAGGCTGTGAACACGAGAAACCACTTCAAGAAGCATAATTTTACCATCTCTCCAGCTGTTCTGATAAGAACATTTGCTAAGAAATAATTTGTGAAAATACCATAGTTTAAACATCTTTCAGTTTATATTCCTGTGCTGACGGTGGAGAAATTGGAGAAAGTCACAGAGAGACATGGAGGATTCTGGTTTGTTTCAGAAAAAATCTTGGTTGTGTTGCATTTGAACACATCAGGGTTCAGATGCTTCTGCAGAGTTTTTAAGTCCATTTCCCTGTGTTTAAATAAGCAAGGCAATCATTTCATGCTTTAAGCACTGGTAGAGGTAGTGGTAGAGGCAGAGGAGCAGCCCTGCCAAAAAGGCCCAGAGGTGCTGGTGAACAGCAAACTGGACAAGAACCAGCCACAACCCCTGGCAACAAAGATAGCCAGGAGCATCCTGGTCTCTGCGAACACAGTGCAGCCAGGACACCAAGGGAGGTGATTATTCCCTTCTGCTCAGCACCCAGTAGGTGACATTCATAACCCTGGGTCCAGTTTTGCTCCCCCAGTACAAGGAGTCATTAAAGACCTGGGGTTCTGCAGAAGCCACTGAAGTGATTGGGGCTGGGGGCCGAGCTCTGAGCAGAGGGTGGGGAGTGGGGCTTGCTTAGCCTGCAGAAAGGAAGGCTATGGGGGACCTAACAGCAGCCTTCCAGTCCTTATGGAGAGCTCCTCAGGGAACTGGAGCCAGACTCAACCCAGTGGCATGTGCCAAAGAAGGAGGGACAAAAGGAACATATTAAAACAAAGGTTCAGACGGGATACAAGCAAAATACTTTGCCCCACGAGGACAATCATACATGGAGACAGGTACTCCAGAGAGGTTGTATGGTCTCTGTAAAGACCAGACTGGATAATTCCCTCAGCAAACTGGTCAGGGCTCACTGATGACCCTGGTTTGAGCAGAATCTTGGAAAAGAGATCTCTGACATTCCTAACAATCTGAAGTGTTATGATTCTGTTTGTGCCTATCTGTACATGAGACAAGAAGCAGACGTGTTTCCAGAAGTCAGATTTTTTAAGAAAGGTTTAGAGTTTCCATTCGAGGACTAATCTATGCATCTCAACAAAGATGGGATACAGGATATATTGACTTCTATTATGTGTGAAATAGCGCACTACATTAATACAAACTAATACCTTACTATAAGCCTCCCAAGGAAGAGATACTTGCTCAAAATAAACAAAAAAGAATTGCATACTACTTGCAAGCAAGAGCTTTTACTGAGAGGTATCTTTTGGCACCACGATGAGCAATTAAAGCCTTGCAACATCTGTGCAAGAGATGTAATGGTAGTTGTTACATTTAGAGAAAATAAAGCACTGATGCAGTCACATGAGCTTCACAAGCTAAGAGGAAGAACTGGAAGCAGAATCAGAATTTGCTGGTTTTTAGACACTCAAAAAACTTGCAGTTACTGAGTCAAATGCTCATTATAAGTACTGGCAAATGCTTTTAGTCTACTGGGAAGAGTATTACATGTATGATTTATTTTTTCCTGAGGACCCATGAGAGCTGCATGAAAAGCAGCTCAAGACAGCACCATGTGATTGGTGAAATGTGTAGTGCTTTAGGCTTTTGCTGTCTGCAGAAGCTGAACATGCACCACTTAAGCTTTGCCATGACATCCATGATAACAGAACTTCCATTCAAATTCTCAGTTTTGTCTGAACCTAGGTCTTCTCTTGGCTAACAACACTATTTTTTTGGAAGGAAGGCCTTGCACAACTGGTAAAAAACGTATGGATTGAGCAGTTTGTTTCTGATGCTGGTAGGTAAATGCACTGTCACTTGAGTACATGACATTCCTTTCCTTTTTTGTTGCAGTACTTACTGTCTTCATTCACATGCTGCAGCAGAGGAAGGTGATTTGCACTTCAAGAGGAGTAAGTTAGAGCTGAGCAAAGACCGGTATGGAAACCTCTGGGATTCATAGGTGCTTCCACCTAAGCTAAAGAGAAGAACTAGAAGCCCTGTAGGTAGGGATGACAGGGAGCAAGTGTCATTGTCCTCAGATAACGTGAAATGCTGCTGGAGATGCATCCTCTGAAGTATACTCATGCATGAAGGCATCATTTTCTTTTGAAATAGAAGGAAATGAAGAGGAAAGTTGGCAAAAAGGTATACAAAATATGTCAGTTATAACCAATGTGAGGTTTGCAGTCCAGACAAGGATTTTCAAATAGTACTTCTGCAATGCAGACATCCACTGATAGCAACCCAGGCTTGCAGTGGGAGCTGCATGAGGAGTATCTCAGGGTAGTTGTCTGGTTTGAATTAGTAAGATGAAGTTTCCTTCAGGAAATAGCCCTGCTAGTTACAGACCTAATAATGAAGATTCAGCCACATAGAAAATTATATTGGCTTATTACTTAAAAGGCAGATTGAATATTTCCAGTCTATTAATTGAATGGAGTTTTTGAATTTTTTTTTTGTGAATTGATATTAGGAATATTTGTAAGCATATCACCAATTTGCATTATTTTCCAGATTGCTTTTGTTCCCTTTACTGAGAGATTCTCTTCACAGATACACTTCTCAGCTACAAGCTTTGTATAAGTTTCTCTTCCCAAGTCAATTGTACAGTAACCCTAATAATTTCTGAGGAGTGAAATCCTTTTTATTTCTGAAATATTCTCCAAGAGAGACCTGACCCTGCAAGATTTTCTTGTGTATGTATTCTACCTTTGTGTTAAGGGTTCACAGGAGCTGACCCTTGAAGATTTAGTGTAAGATTTATTTTATTTATTAATTTAATGAAGATTAAGTGTAAGACAGAAAGATTTAGAAGTCTTTCACCTGAGTACAGAGATTAGATTCAGCTATGAACTCATAACATGGTCATAGCAGGCACATTTACTTCTTTCTATCTTCAATGTACAAAACCAGCAGCAAGCTCACAACCTAAATAACAGCTCTGTAACACTGACCATGAGTGTTCTGGTGAGGGTGCAGACCTGGATTTGACCACTGGAGTCCAAAATGCCAAGGGATGTTATGTAACACGGGAATGCCTGGTGAGAAGCACAAGTTCTATAGGGCCAGCACCAATCCAAGCAGTACTGTAAAAAACCTCCCAGAAGGAGTAGCTGTGTTTGGCATTCACTGTTCAGGTTCAGGGAAGTACCTGATCTTTATGTGAAGAATAAGAAAGAAAATAATATTCCCACAATGCCATCCACATCTTTACTGCCTTCGTCCACTACCCAGAAACAAAGGTGCTTGGGTGGGCTCTTGGTCACCCAGTGTGCCCTTCAAGATCAGAAAATCAGAAGTGATAGTTAACTTTGCCTTTTCCTGCTCCAGCAACATGGTAAAATATGCCTGAGTTACTGGATGAACTGAAGAGAATGAGGGTGGCACAGAACAGATTCTGTTCTAGAATGTCACAGGATTTTACCTTTTTGTCCCAATCACCAAGAGTGAAATGGTATCAATAAATTGATGTTACTCTCAAGAATCACTGATACGAGCTACCACAAAAATTATTTCAGTGCAAGGGTAAGTGCACCTTTTTTGTTTAGTAGAATCTTAAAATAGGTCTCAAAACTCATACACTGAAAGCTGAGAGATGCCTTTTCAACACATCTGGGGGAGGGTATGGAGATGGAATTGCCTGTTTCTCATGCAGAAGCAAGACTGCTTCAGAGCTGCTATGCTCCTCAAATCCATACCAAATTGCTCTCCTGGGAATGAAATCTTGTATTAAACACTGCTACTAAACATATCCTTTTTTTTTCTTTTTTGTTCTTCTAATCTGCAGCTTTTGTGTTGGTAAGAGTGGCCATTCTGACTGGTACCACTCTGCACAGGGTTGCTGTGCTGTCTTGAGTTTCAAAGACCACTACAGCTACTAATAGATAAATAATCATCAAGGCAATTACAAAGAACATAATTTTATTTCTGCTCTTATAAAATGATCCAGTATAGGAAAGAAGCAGGCTTGCATAGTTCCAAATTCTTACTATGCAGCATAGCACATTGTTGCCATGCTACCAGATTGCTTGCCTTGATATTTAAATTTGCCCTTAGATTTGTATTTAAAAAGAATGAACTGTTAACAGTACATTAAAATATAAAATAACCTGACAAGACATAAGCCTCATCACCAATTTGTTCATGGTTTTTTGGCCTCTACAGATTTTAATTTTCTTTTCTAAAATAAACTCCATCATCACAACAAATCTAAGATACGCACGAAGCAATGAAATATTGGAAAGATTCTGTTTGGGAGTGCAGTAAAGGTTTATATCAAAGGAGGAATATTCATCATCGTTTCCATACTTAAAAAAATATGCATTTTGCCTGCCTTACTGAGTGCCTCTTGCCATCTTTTGTCCTCTCCAATTTAATACAACAGAGGGAAATCAGAGTATGATGATATTTTCTTGTTATTGTGGAGGAGAAAGGAACATTATTTCTATATATGTGTGTGTGTAGATATATATAAAATGTCCTTTAGGCACAAAATCTTGTGTTAGTGGAAGACAACTCTTGATTACAGATAAGGCAGCTTTAAAAAGAAACTTATCCCTGTGATATTCTTAGCCAGTCAATCAGTGTGGCTTTAATTATGTAGAAGTATTTGACATGTTATGGCCCAGGAGATAAGAGCTGTTGCATATTAGATGAATGAAAGGGAAGGAATTCTGTTGGTGACTAGAAATTCCATGCTCAGTGCTGCATTAGAGGCATAAAATGAGCACTGGAAGGGAACACTTCGTAGTAAATAGTGATTTGCATTGTATTGCAGATTCCAGCATTATGAAGGTTGTTGGTGGCAGAATTCTTCATTTCTGGTTAATCACTACTGGCTTTATTGATGGAAGAGTTGCCATGAAAATACCTGTGTAGTATCAGGAATGTGTCTTTAACTCAGTTGTATTGGTAGGAATTTTTTTGTTTGCTTGCCTTTTGGTTTGGTTGATTGGCTTTTGTGGTTTTTTGGTTTTTTTTAATAATTAAGGGGTTTTCTTTATATTTTCAGTGGTAGGTGGAAGTCTCAGTTTTCACCAAGTAAAACTTATCTGTTGTGATACTGGTTGTTTTCAGTACTTGGAAAGAGACCACCTTAAGGTTTTCCCACAGCTATTCCACACCTATCTGCAGTGATAATAAATTATCTTTACAGCATGTGTTTAATTTGGTATTTGTCCTCCATTTATTATTCAATTTATGCATTATAACTGACCCGCCAACTAAGAGATACTGATTTTGGGGGAAGATGGAGGGGAATTATGTATTACACCACTACTATACCTTTGCAACTGTATTATTTTCCTTCCTGTGCATATATCTATATTTGCTTTTAAAGTTTTTTGTCACAATTCAGTAAAATACCTGTCTTATTCTTGAGCCAACATTGATTTAACTTAGATATGTTGACATTTTTTAGTGTTGGGACTCCTACAATATTTCATGGTTTAGTTTAGGCTCCAGCTTCTGATGTGTGAGAATCACAGCTTTGAGCTTATACTCAGGCTCCAGGAATGAAGAAACTAGGAGTTTGTATTTTAAACATTTGTGCACAATATGATACCTTTAATTCTGGACTTCTTGTGATTTGCAGTGCTACAGCAATTGTGGTAGAAATAAGTTCCTTACTATTAACTAGGATCTGTTTGAATGTACTAAGCAGGAGTTACCAGTTTACTTTCTGATGGTACTTGAACACTCATAACCACTCCTGATTAATATAAACAAGCCAGATGTCATCCAGAGTTTCTGAACGAGCTGTTTTATCAGTCAACAGTCCATGGTGTTACATACTTTCCTCTATTCAATGATATTCCTATTTAAAGTAGTAATTAAGTAATGTAGCAACCTGCTACAATATTGGTAAATCCCTCTGGAAAGTTAGGAAACAAAAACTGTTTATTACTGCTCTAAGTTTCCCACCTTCCCCATGCCTTGGCACAATGAGTCTTGTTTCTTGACAGGATGAAATCCATACTGTCTTTGAGATATTATCTCTGTCCTTATCAGATAAGCTCGTGACTCCCTGTGGCTGCCAGCTGAGGCTGCCCCTCCCTGGCAGGCTGGCAGCTTGCACATGTTGGTCACCCTGACACACGGACTGGGGCTCCTCAGGCTGACCCTGTGGCAGTCCCGGCCCCTCCTCTCTGCAACAGCTCCTTGTCACAGGATCATCCTGAGGGACCCTCACAAAATGGGGGAAATTCAAACAGAAATTCCTAAACAGTAAAGTCTGAAGTTTACCATACATGGGGAACTTAACTAAACACCACAGTAGCATCCTGAATAAAATGGAGGCCATTGGAAAAAAAAGATAAAAACCTATTGTGCTGGAGCCTATGAGCCAACCAAGTGTGTAGGACCCCTTGGCAGAAGGCATTTAGAAGGCAGCAGCAGACTGTCTTTGCTGAAAAGACTGACCTGTCTAAAGACACTTCACAGTTTGGTAACTTCTGTTTAAATTAATCTGTCAGAGGGAAAGAATAGTGGTAAGAAAGTATAAAAAGAATAGTGGTAAAAATAGTATAAAAAAGTGGTAGCAGGCCAATATAACCTCATATTATGGTAGCAAAAGACTGTGAAACACTGGATTTAATCAATAACATGCAGACCAAACCTTTAGTAAAACCTGAATTATAGATATATCTCTAAGTATTAGAGAATATAACTTAAGCGTACCTAACTGGAAAATCTTAATTTGGTGCTACTGTTTAGTTGCATTTTGCTGTTAACCTTCTTGCTGGGTTAAACTAGAAAGATAAAACTACTTAACTTTGTAGATTAACATATTAAATATTTTGCCTGTGTAAATATGAATAGCATGTGGATAAAAAGCTCTCTGCTCTGGAGACTATAAACAGGATAGCTTTTCAGTTATTACATTATTTTCATTGTTGTTTTCTTTACTAGTACTGTGTCACTGGGGGTGGGAGTAAGGGTGTGTTTGATTTTTAAACAAACTCCCCAAAGCCTGCTTTATTCATTTTTCAACTTATAGATTTTTAAGCTCTTTGTGGCAGGTATTTCTGCAGAATACTTAAGCTGATGAAATTTTGATTAATGGACTTTTCCACAACACACATAATTTAGGATTTATTTGCCCCCAGTTGAAAGTTGTGACTATAGCA
Source organism: Molothrus ater (assembly GCF_012460135.2). Taxonomy (NCBI): domain Eukaryota; kingdom Metazoa; phylum Chordata; class Aves; order Passeriformes; family Icteridae; genus Molothrus; species Molothrus ater. The sequence goes on from NC_050490.2 coordinate 5,450,870, forward strand.
AATAGAGGAGGAAGAATTAAATGGAAAGGAATATATAATGTGGCTGTTAGGGTTTGCATCTGGTAAAGGGGCTGATGCCAGGAGGCACAGAAGTTGATTATACCCTTGCAATGCTAGGCTACATAGGATGGTACAAAGTTGGATCCTGCAGGGAAGCCTTCCAGGAGCCTGTCAGTCCATTGGGAGAGCCCAGGAGGGGTGCACAGTGTTAGGTAGTTGTTGTTTTACAGTGTGGACAATTCTATTATTAAGGGACTGTGACATATCTTTAAGTAGCTGGAAGTTGACCTTTGATTTGAACTGGGTGCAGCTCAAGCATCTTTGAAGCCTTCAGTTTTGTTATGAGCTGCAGCCTTCCCTGCAGTGCTCCTGTCCCTGGGAACGTCCCCCAGCCCCAGCAGGACTGTGGCTGCCTGAGGCTGCAACACAGGAACTTCTGGTTACCACCTGCCATGGGCTAGCTGTTCAGTTAATTCAGTTGTTGCTGATAATAATTAAGCTTAGAAAGGTGAAACAGAGTTGACCTTGTGATAGAAAAATAGAAATTGTTCAAATTGCTAGAGGAATTAGTCTGTGTTTGACTTTTCCAATGAGCATAACAGTTATACAATTAGTAGCCTCTAAGGATCCTATTCTGCCAGCCATAATACTTTGTGTCATATATCTATATATTTATGCAACTGTAGGCATTACTTACTTTAAACCAGATATCAAAATTTATATACCTATTCCCTTGAGCATCAGTTGAAGACAAACCAGTCTATTTATGAGCAAATGATGAAATTACTGAATAAATCAGCAAGACTCATACTGCCATTTACATTCTTGCCTCAGTAACTACTTACTGCATGTTTAGTGATGAGAGATGCAGAGTTCTGAATTGGAAAATTCATAGACAACTACAAAATGGACTGACCCACAATGTACCAATGTGATGCCTCAGTGATTTTTCAACTGTTTCATCTTTAAAGGAAAGATGCTAATTCTTGAAAGTGTTAGCCAAGTGTGTAGGTACACTTACAGAGAACCTAGGAAATACATGCTTATTTAAATACATTTAAATAAGCATGTATCAAATAATACAGTTAAACTTTATCTTACAACAAATGAAATAAAATGCTGGGGAAATTCTTGTTTTCACACTAGCTTTTTTATATATCTATTTCTAAAGACATTAGAATATTGGAGAATGTTATTTCATTAATATTCCCCTAGTCCTTTGCTAGTCAATGTATCAGGTATGGAGCATGAGGCTCCATACTGCTTCCATACTGCTGCCCAGCTATAACCTTGGGTACAGCAACCTTGCACTGCAGGATTAGTGCCTTTACTCCAACAGATCTGCTCCATAGTGGTTTTTTTCCTCTGTAATGCCAGTATTTTACATGCTGCAGTTAAGCCAGCTGCAGCCAAAACCTAATCTCTTGTTTAGGCCAACTGTAAATCTAATTAACCTTGCTGACACTGCATATTATTCAATCACAGAGTACACTTCCTCCAAGAGAATGGCTGAAGCTGTATTAATACTTTTTAGAATATTGTCTAACAGTGAGTTCTCAGTGTTCTCCCTGCTCTATGCTGCACTGTTGCTGTCAGTCACTGATAGGGAAAGTCTATGTACCTGTGTGTGAAGAAAAGAAAAATAAATCAGCCCCAAATGTAGGCCAGACACTTCACGTAGTGAGGGTTTTGACAGACCTCTAGAAGTCTCAATGTTCCCATCTCTGGCAGAGCACAGGATGGCAGAGAAGACAAAGAAGAGATAGCCAGCTATCATCTCCTGTGCTCTCATGAAGCTAATGAGCATGGAGGAGTGATATGCACAGAGTCCAGGATTATTCAAGAGACTAAAAAATACAAATAGCATGTTATGAGCTGCCAAAGGCTCATGCCAATCTGTTCTACCATTTCTGCTGGAATATTTCTGTTTACTCTTATTTTCATAATGACAATATTTCAGCTTTATCAGACACCTGTAGAGAGTAGGATCTACTGTCTCATTTAGAACAGTTGCTCTACCTTATAATGACTTGGCAAAAGTGAGATGAACATGCAGTTATCATCATGAAGGTCCAAAGGAAAATGAATGCTTCCTAAGACCTTCAGCCAGCTGATGGGCGAGGGGAACTATGCTCAGAAGTGATTTATTTATGGGATATCATCTCATAGCATCAGGCTTCAATCCTACAGATTCTGTTGTGTTGTTACAGAAATCACCTAAAATCAAAATGCTTTTTTCCAAAGACGGTCAGAAACTTTAAGAAATATTCAGTCCCTTGATTTTGTTACCAGAACCACTCAAGATAGGGAATAAACTTCAGTAGTAAACAAAGGGATTGTTTTGTTCCCCTGCTTTGTCTGAAGAAACTCAGTTCTTCAGTTTTCAACAACTTCCCCTACCAGACAAGGTCCACATTCCTCTTTTCTCCTTTACAAGCCATTAGGATCTAGTGGCATAAGAGCTGTGCATCATAGCCTAGACAGCTAATGATGCCTCTCTTCCTAGCTGTAAATGGAGCAATTTAAACAACACAGTTAATACCTACAGTTCTAGCACAGAAAAGGCTGATAAATCAAGAATTTCACTTGAACTTTGCCTCCAGATTTCATGAAAAGGGTTTTTCCACCTCTACTGAGAAACTTTTTCAAACTAAAGGGTAGACAGTTGAGATAGCCAAAGTCACATTTTTTCAAAGAATCATTTAACTGTGCTAATTCCATATTTTATTTCATCCAAGATGAATGCTATTTGTACTTTATGTAGCATCAGAAAAGAAATGAAACTTTGAAATTTTCTGTTTAAGCAATGAAGATATTGAGGGGAAAAAGAAGGGAAAAAAATTAGCTCAGTTCTCCAAAATAAAAGAGCACTGTCTTTGGTATTGCAATTTCACAGATAGAAATCTGCATAGACTAGTCTGTTTATCTGCTCAAAGCTCTTTGCATAACTGGCACTTTGTCATCTTCTGTCTATAAATTATAGGCAGTCATTGCTGGAGTGTTGAGTAACCAAGCATAGAGTTTGCAGCTTTGCATATAAATGGAGCTACAGTCCTTGATCTATGTGAACATAAATATGGACATGAAGGCATTCTTGCCCTTCAGCTTGACACCAGAAACCCCCCCACCCATAATGGCAAACATCTGTGGATGCTGGTATAAATACGGAGCAGATAACCTCTTTGGTTCCTTTAAAATGGAATGGAGGAAATTGATCTAGGAGAAAGATGTGAGTGCATAAATCACATCAAACCAAATACAGGTTGTGATGTGAAATAGGAGAATTAGGTAACAAATTTTATGTTAAGTGTCTTTCACTAACTTGGTGAAGAGAAGGCTTTCTTCAGATGTTACTCTTTGCATTGATAATACAATAGGAGAGACTGTTTACATCTCAGAAAACTCAGTCTGGATCAACCTAATTTACATATTTCCTAGTGTGACACTACAGTAACATCTGGAAATAGATCCTTAAATAGAACAGGAAATAGGCTTTATCTAAATATTCACCTTACTAATTAAGTCTTCCTGACAGAGTTATAAGATCCTAGTCTTTCAGTATGCACAGCATGTTACAGCTGGCAGATTTAAACCTCTGTGTAAGTGCTTGGTACCTTTGTGGAAAGCAAAATATTTGTCTACACAACCAAAAAACCAACTTCAAAGGAGCTACAACATCCTAAATGTAAAACTCCACCTACCCCAAGTGAGGATAAACAATGATATCATCACTTAAATTACACTGGTTACTGCGGATGATCCAACCATAGCTGATTGCTTCTATTTAATGGCTTTAAATAATGTGCTGAAATTTGCATTGCAAATTGTAGGATGGTAGGCTATTTTTTTTCAACCAAATCAGGTCAATTCCACCCAGGTCCTCTATATCCAACAATCCAATAGTGAAAAGCCTTTTGGCTACCCTGTTTTTCATCTTTTGTTTGCTTAAACTGTTTTCTGTTGACCATAAAGGACAGCTATTTTTTTTAAGTTCACTGTTGGGTTTCACAGATGTAGATTTAAGGAGATTATTTATGCTTTAGGATTTAACATCTACCAACATGCTGTTCATTTGCCTGATATCACAGGGGACTAGTTCTTTCATTTGCAATTTATAAATCCTCATCTTCAGACTTTGGTTTTCAGATAGCTGGATGTTTGAAGCATCCAGCAGTTATTAATTTAATGAATTTTATCTCAGATGAAGTAAGTGTTTATTCAATCATCATGATACATGATAGGTCCAGGGTTTTGTTTTGTTTTTAAATTTAAATCGAATAGGTAATGCTAACCTGGTAGGTTGATGAGGAGTCACCTTGGGAGCCCTCCCTTAGTTTGATGCATGTTTGATGAAAAATGCTGTTTTAGTGTGTCCTTTACTGATAAATCTGGTGATTAGCTTTCCAAAAGCACTACAGCAGAAGCTCAAAAGCTCACATCCAATGCTTTTTCCTTCCAAAAACCTTGCCTCTGGAATGAAGAAGTCAAAACTGTGCTCTGTGTGCCTAGTAAGACTCTAAGTGTTTGCAAAGGTGGTAAACAAAGATGTGGCTGAGTCTCATGTCAAGTTTGTCTCATGATACCTCAGACAAATGCCTGTTAATGTGTCTGCTGTGGCTCATACAGAGTCTTACACTCCATGCAGACCAATTTTTCATATTCCTGCAGGAGCAGGTCCATATACACTATGCTTGAAAAATAAATCTTTATTCCCTGTAGAAGTCTAGATCTTGAGACTACACCAGTTTCTGATCCTGTTCTGAGCTGGCAGGTCCAGGGAGAACAGGAGCTCTCCAACATTTGCTGTGCAATAAATGATAACCTGCTCATAAAGCAGGATGCCTGAAACATTAAAATGCAAGAACAGAAGGTGACATCAAAATGTGAGCCTTGCTTGAAATGCCTGAGTTAGCTAAATCTCTATGCTGCTTTCAAATATGTTGCCTATTCTTTTGTAATTAAAGCTTGAAATTATTTTATATATGGTGCAGTGATTAAGTTCAGAATGGAGAATTTAAAAAATCCCTATGAGAGAAAGCCTCATAATAATTAATATTGTTATGCTAGAAATTTGAAAATAACCCTGTTTCTTTCTCAGTGGTTTAATTCTGTTCTTGGCAAGCATTTTCCTATGCTGTGTTTCTTGTGTTATGAGAGCCATTCTGGATTGCTGATAGGCTCAAACTCAAGCAGTTTGTGCTCAAATGACCAAATGCCTTGATTTGATAATTCTGAGCTGGGGTGCTATGAGTTTTCAAAATGCAGTCTAGCATTTTACAGGGGTCTGCAGGCCCCACCATAGTCTTTCCAAGACTTCATCCTGTATTCAGTTTTCTTTGGACTGTGAAAAACCAACAGAGGACAGAATTTCCCCATTGAAGTTTCATTATGTTTTTAGAGCTAGTAAATAAAAAAGGTATATCCTGTTATACTGTAGTTTTGTAATATAATGCATCTTAAACATGTTTTGGTACTACCAAGTATCACCAGATTATTGGTACTTTATGGAACTTTCTTCCACCACTTAAAAATTAATGCTTCATCATCTCTGGTATTTAAAGACTAGAAAAAATGCAGATAAACCAGAAAGAACACTATGGAAGAGGCAAACAGTTATGTATCCACTCTGCACCTGTGCAAAGGTCATTTTCATGCTCTAGAAAGCTGAAAACCCCTGCCAGATAAAGCCTGCAGCATGTAAGGGATGCTGAAACAGGCAAGGCCAGAGGCAGAACCTCTGGATCCTTCTGCTGCCCTCATGCATGTAATGGGAAGCTTGAGCAGATGATGCAGAGCAACTGGGGGAAAAAAATCACTTCCAGAACTGACAAATCTCCCCATTACACAACACACATACAGTGCTATACTCTGACAACATAATTTGACCTTGAAAAAGTCAAAGTGTTCTTCACAAACCTCCAGAAAGTTATTCTTTACACGGAAAGGTACTTGGTTTTTTGCATTTAAAAGAAGAATTCATTATTCCATGCAATGTCTGTGTTTAATTTTTTATATCTCATTGGTGTTTACCACAAGTGCTGATACAGATCTCTACTGTTTTCACATAGTTCAGCTGGTCCTGACTAGATTTACTCTTTTTTTGTTTCATAGTTCTACTAAAGCTTTCGATATCTGTCCATGAGGCGTCTTGGACTACACACAGAAGTACCCCAGGGCATTGTATAAATTAATATTCCATCCATGAATGTAGCTAGTAGTTCATTTATCATTTGGCAGTGAGAAACAAGAGACTAGATTACTGATTAATTGTAATGAAGCTGAACAGGATGCTCACGTGTATGCTGAAACAGGCAACCTGCTTTAGAAGTGTTAAGTCTAGCAGTTTAAGAAATAAATAAGAACAGTGATAAATAGTACCAGTATTTTTAGTTTAGCTAATTAAAATTTTATGACTGGCAGAGAGGATTTGAGTTTATGGCATCTTCAGATTTGGCATGGGGAAATAAGAGAATTCTCAGGAGTTGACTTCTGCTATAACCTGTCATATCTTATTATGCTGTTTCCAAGACTGTCTGATTTAAAACAAAACAGACTTATAATTTATTCTTCACTAAAAAGAAGAGGAAAGAGAGCCCAGTAAATGCAGCCAGGAAGTACATCTGAAATAATACCATGGTAGCTGTGACTGTTAGGAGCAATTGCATCCAAAGATCATCCTAAGAATAATTGTGTCTTGCCTCCTAGGAAGAAGCTTCAGAAAAATACCATAAGGAAATATTAATGGATTTCAATAATTATCTGATTTGTAATTATCAAATGAAGTCTAGATAAACACAAGAATATGCCCTCTTAAGCACACAGACAAAAAATGAATGATCAAATCTCTTCTATTGGACAGCATGTGTGTGTGTTCCACACAAAGAGATGTTCTTGAGCCTTTTCACCTGGGCTTCAAACATCTCTGCCCCAGGAATATTTTCAGATATCTTTGTGAAAACATGGCTGCTCTGCATTAAAACTCCTTTTAGGTTTTAGATTTTATTTTAAACCAATCATAATTTTAAAAATATAAGACTTTCCTTCCTAATGAATTCTTGTGCAGCGTCACAGGGCCATATACAGCTTGATGTGTCATCCTTAATTGATGTCTGCAGCAAAGACACAGTTGTGTGAAGGACAGTGTGCCTTAGGACTGGCTCTTAGCTTTGGGATGAGCCATGGAGACAGCCAGTAGTTAATTCTGTAAACCTCTGTCAGACATTGTGGATGTAATAGAGATGGTAGCAGGAAAAACTGACAGTCCTTTAATTCAGTCTCACTGCCACCATCTTTAGCCAATACTATTCTTGGAATTTTCTGTTTGTGGGAGAAATATGATGAAGAATAGTGATAAAAACAGTGTATTAAATGATTAGGAATTCAGTGATTTAGGAATACTAAACTGTAACCCTCTCCAGGTGACCAGGAGGCACCTCTGGGCATTGCCCCATGTAATGTCAGAAGAGATAAAATGCCACAGTTGATCCACAAAGCACTGTGCAAATTTGGCTTGTGTTTTGTAATTGTGCCACCAGTTAGGATTTACTGTTGATCAGTGGATTCAGGCAAGGTAATTCTGCAGCATTTAGTATTGTTACTGCAGAAGCACCTTTACATTTAAATGGAAAGAGTCCTTTAAATCTCCTTAGAGAGACAAGAAGAGACTGGACTCTCCTGCATGACTTTGCATCTCCCCTTAATTCAAAAGCTCATATATCTTTGGAACAGGAACATTATCCTTGAAGGAGTGACTATATGTCACTTCCTGCTCTTCTGAATAGTTTTATTTACTGTAGTTTCATAGAAGACACTATTAATTACAGATTTCCTTAATGTACACTTTGATTTTATAGTAAGAATAGGAGTTAGGTACCTGCAGTGTGTGCTCCTGCTTTGCAACAATTTTTTTTCATTTGGTTTGCACATTGGTACTTTGTACTGCTGTCTTTTTGTGCCCTATAATTTTCTAGTCAGTCATCTTCCTACATTAGCTTCCTAATTCCACAAAAAAAAACCCCATTCATTGCTTAATTGATCTGTTGCAAATAGGTTTTAAAGACAGAGCTGCTTGTGTTGCTTGTTCCTGATAGTCTGCTTTATACCTATGCTCCATTGCTGCCTCTCTTTACTCAACTGCTCTAAGCCTCCTTCTTTAACTTCACCCAGACCTCAGCACTCCTGACAGATATAAAATACAGCAGTCACGTTGAGAAGAGCCTTTACTGGGTTATTCAGCTAATTCCTCTGCATCATGTCATCATTTCAGTGCTAAAGAACTTTGAGGAAAAGGCTTAAATTCACCTGAGCTTAAATGAAAGGTGAAAAAATAGAGAAAACAAAATCCCAGATCAGGCTTGTCCTGAACAAACAAAATATTCTGCCTCAGGGCTGCAGGAGTGCAGTTGTAGTCTGTCAGGCTGGCTGAAATTGGAAATAGCATTCTCATTTGTCAGGCACTATAATCAAATCGGATGCAGATTTGCAGACCTGGACAACAATGACTGGATGTCATTGGTTATTTTTACACTGCACAGAGTGTAAACAGTAGTGGTTTGGGGTATCATGTAGTGGATTTCTGCCAGTGTTTCCTTTATTATCTGTAACTGGTGCCATGCAGTGATTTTCTATGCAGAGCAGCAGCTGGTTTATTTTCTTCTAACTGCTTGCCACACCTTTGTTTCTGGATGCAAAGAAAATCTTTCTCAAGATAGCAACTAACAATTCAAGAATAGAAAAACACTGGGTTTGATAGTTTAAGACCTACCTAGGTGCTAATCATCAGCCCTTTGAGCAATTTTAGAGCCTTCAAATTTCACTGCTCAGGTAGTAAAGGTGACACTATGATACAATTAAGGGCTTTTTTAGTACTGAAGCACTAGCATTTATTTTTAATAAGGTGCTTTAGTCCTTTTGTGCAGACCTATGAACTGTTTGTTCTCCAGACTCCTGCTTCACTGCTTATGGTGATGTATTTGGGCTGCAGCTGGAGCTGAATAGGAAAATGAAAATAAATAAGAATAGATGGCTTGTCACTATGGTTTGAAGTTGAACTGATGAAACTAAATGATCTTTGTCTAGCTTTTTAAAATTTACAGTGACCACAGTAATATGTATCAGAGGCAAATCAGAACACTTTGGAAGGGATTTTGAGAGACATATCATAATCCTAATAGGCTAAAAAGAACTGATGATAGATGAGATTTACAGGTATCTGAGATTCTCCACTTTAATATCTGTTCTTCCACCTAATGCACACAGGCACCATTTACTTATTAATACTTGCATGGTATATGGGAGGGTTTATTTCTTATTTCAGGTTATTTCTAAGATCCCTCTGTGTTCATACCTATCCCTTCCTCTTGAGCTACACTTTGAATCCATACCCCCAGCATCACTGATGATATAATTGATTTCTGGAAAATATTAAGAAGACTAATTAATTTACCTTAAAATTTAATCTAAGTTCAATTATGTGTTGACTTTAAGCATCCTTTTCTGAATAACTCTGTGTGTGTTTTCAGCAATTCTGTTCTAAAACTGATGATAAAGGAATAGATGGGTGAATTGCCCTAGGAAAAATGAATCAGGAGATATCTGGTACAGACAAGGCTTTGTCCACCAGACTGCTGCACTAACTCTAGGGAGGTGGAGTCCATGATTTTGAAAGAAAAATACTAAAATGAAAGTAGAATGGAGGTGGCAGTAAGTGTGACTAGCTGGCTAAATGTGATACCTAAAGAATTAGAAGAATACCCTATGTTCCAACTATGTCACTTTTAACTTCAAAGTATTTTGATTCTAAAATTAGGGATGTTCAAGTAAGAACAGAATTAATGGCAAAATACATACTCCCTCAAATGTTTTTATGCTACTGGTGTTTTTAAGAATCCTCCTAGTTAACATAATAGTTATGCTATTATAAAAGTATGATATTCTTGACAGCCTCCAGAAATTGTCTTAATGTTTTGTGCAGTGGAAAATAGCAACTCTGTTGAGGAAATAAAACTCACAAGTAGATGTGTTCTCCAGCAGTGTAACAAATACTCAAGTGTAGTAATCAGAGAGAGTAAGAGATTGATCAGGATTTGTGTCCAGTTAAAAATTTACATTAATTTACGACTTAGAATGGGCTAAGTCAAATCACACATTGATTTTCCTAACAACAGACAAAATACCTATTAGATGTTAGAAAAAAGATTATTATCACCAGCATATAATCTAATAGACAGTGTTTACTAGGGTAGACAAGGTCTGCTGTGGTAAAGTTCATTTTTGTTTCTTTTCTTCCTGTGTGCTTCTTACTTAGCAATACAGTGTTTTATGGTTGAGTCCCTGCTAAAATGTATCTCAAAATAATTGCAGTGAAATAAAAGAAAACCCAAATAGGAACTATAATTCATAAGGTCTTAAAAGGATACTTTGTTTTTGTGCTCCATCTTTCAGCTCCAGTGGAGTAACTGATAAGAAATGAAATGTCTGCTCTTTCTATAGAATAAACAATGAGTTGCCTCTTCCTGAGGCCCTCTGCTCCCCAAATTAATAATGATAATAAACCCCTAATTTATTACCCATAATCAACTTGAGATATATTTGCACATGTATGAGTTCCAGGTTACTCAGGGCCGCTGTATAACCTCTGAAGGTGCTGGATGTTTTTTAAAGAACAAGTACCACATGCTCATTATCATTATCCAGTAGGCAAAGGTTTTTTGAGTCTTTTTGAGGAGTATGTCCTTCGTGCATCATCTCAGCATGGCAGCTTCTGTTAGCCCACTATTACATCCTGTCTGTAGGAGCATTAGTCCTCTATTTTTGTGATTCCTTTTAACTTCATGCCTCAACATGAGGATGAACAGTTCTGCCAAAAGAGAGTATGGTACAGGCCCTTCTTATCCCAAAAAGGAAGTTACTCCCTCCTTGACCTTTAAAACACATACTTGCTGAAGCTTTACTTGACTGAAATGTGTGGGGTTGTTCCTCAGATCAGACTTGCCAGGAAACCTGAAGTATTTCTGTAAATGCTTGCGTTGGAATGCTGCTTATTGATTCAGAGTGCATACATGGGTTTGTGGGTTAGCCCAGGAAAATTGCTGCAGTGTGGTGCAGTGGTACAGCAGCTCACTGCCACCTCTTGGCATTAATCCCAAGGGTTGAACCTTATCACAGCCAAGCTTTGCAGTACTTTTAAGCTCTACTGTGTTAAGGACTTGAGAAAATTAACTGATCTCTAACTGTAGATCTCAAGGACATTATAATAAAATAATGTAATATAAAAATGTACAGTGAAGTGTAAATGTCAGCCTGTATAATACTGTTGTACAGGAAATGCATCGCAATAAGCAGAGAGAATGTGTTTGGAACGCTATGGAACCAAGTCATCACAACAAGATCAATTAGAGGTGATTGAGCTCAGAGGCCTATTTAAATTACTTTAGTAGGAAGAATTAATATCTTGAGTACAGCTTCTAGGAAATGTGCTGTATTAGCTGTAACTTTCTTTCACAGACTTCTAATAACTGAGCAGATAATTTACTGAGAGTGTTATAAAAGACTGCATATCTTAAAGGAAAAGAATTAAATAGAATATTAACTGTTGAAAAATTCCATTTTTAACACAGCACTAGAAATTCTTTCATGTCTAACCCAAGCCACTTCTTCTTAAATTTTTAGAAGACTTTAATTTCTTATTTTAGTAGCTTAAAAACTCTTTTTGCATGACTGCGGCAGCAATTGTAGAAGAACAGGAGAGAGACAATACTACAGAACTTGCAGATAGAAAAAATACTGACTGAAATACAAAGAACTTTCCTTTCCTTACTTCCTGCTGCAATAATTTCAGCTATTTTTGTTATAGAAAGTTCAGAGTTAACATCAAGTTGCTTGCAGTGTGTGGTAAGAGAGAGAAGTATTTTGCTGTACATGTAGTTATCCTACATAACACCTTTGTAGCCCAGTTTCACCATTTTTTCATGAGTTCTATCTCTTTACAAGACTAGCAAGGGAAGAAAAATAAAAAAAGAAAAAGCTTTTTTTTCCCCTGCAGAGATGAAATGTTCAACAGAACTACAAACCAAGTTGGAAAATTTTCTAGTCCTTTGTGAGAATTTCAATCTCAGCCATGTAGGCTTGGGGCAAGTCAGCTCAGACATGTTCAAACACACCTGCAGGTCCTGCAAAGTGGCTGTGACTACACCCTGGCACTGCTCAGTCCCTTCTAGTGAGGAAGGCAGCACCCAAGCACTGAAACAGCTTCAGCTCAGCATCCCTCAGGGATGCTGGGAGGAATCCCAGCAGGAAGCTCTGGAAGCACACAGGTCCCTGTGCCTCTGTGCACTGCTTTGCCTCCAGCACTGGAGCAGCACAGCAGGTGCAGAAGGCCTGGGCAAAGTGGGATTCTGAGAATGCCATTGTGCCATGTGGAGAGCTCTACTCTGGGAGGTCATTAAACAATGGCATGCTAGTAGTTGCATGATTATTCACAAAACACTTAGAATATTAACGATTTCTCTTACTGTGGATGAAACTTCTTCATGATCATATCCAGCTTGTGCAGAAACATTGTCTGTGCTCCCCAGAACTGCAGTGCTTCCACCACCCTTCAGCAGAGATATTCTGAGAGTCTGGACTAAATCCTAAAAAAGAGGGGAAAAAAATACCCAAATTGTGACATAATTCCTGATATAGATATTAAGCTGCTAACCAAAAAGGGAACTATGCATAGAAAACTTAGATTAAAAGTAGCATTGCAAATAAAAGTACCTAATTTAATCTGACAAAAAGCTTTATCACATCAGTTTATTTTTTGTATCATGGGGCTTTGAGCAGCCTGTTCTAGTGGAAGGTGTCCTTGTCAATGGCAGTGGGGTTGGAACATGATGATCTTTAAGGTCCCTTCCAACCCAGATCTATTCCTCTCTTCTTTGAGCTGTGAGACCCAAATGCAGTCTTTCAGATGACACTGCTTTAGAACTGCTTTTGATTTGAGACTTTTCATTCTGGTGGTCAAAGATCAAAACCATTGCTCTGTTCTTTAGGGTCTTTGACACTGCCAGCATGAGTTTCTTCTTGAAATTGTGCTCTCTGCTGTCAGTCTTTCATGGCTGTATTGTTTTCTGTGGTCCTGAATATTTTTTCAAGATGCCTTCCCAAGGAGTCTTTCTTTTCCTGTAGAAGTCGTTACAACCATGTCCATTGTTCTATCTTATTTCCCTCCATACCCTTCGTCTCATTAATCTCATATTTAGTTAGGGATCATTTATACTTGCACCTCTATTCCAGACACTGCCTTTGTTCAGGATTTTAGATGTTCTCTCAATATTCCTAAAACAGAAGTATATGACCAATACACCTCTAAACTAGAAATTTTTATACCCTGTTACTTCCTTTCCCAGCCACTATCGAAAAGAACACCTTTTCTGCCTGTCCTCCAGGCCTGCAATTAGCATGTACCTTTTCATCTGCCTTCTTAAATGTAATATGCTTTTCTGTATCATATCCAAGGAAGTAATCTTCTTTTACAATTCTAATTAAGTTGTGCCTAATTTCTGTAATGTATTCTCTGACCTTAATGAATGCAATTTCTCTTTTCTTATAGCCACTCAGGCTACCACTACAAAGATCATATTCTTACTCCTCTGCTGTGAGAATATCACATCATCAAATCACTGCATCCTTTTCCATTAACAGTAGTAGTAATAATAGTAATTTTTAAAATCTGGTTTTTAAAGTGAAAACCTTAAAAGTTCTTAGTGTCCTATTTTATTTATTATCCAGCAACCAACTAGAGATAAAGGACTTTGATCATCCATTTATTATTATATCTAGTGAGCAGGTTAGGCCTCTTCCAGTGCTGGCCCTTGTATGTAGGAAAAGGTGTTAGGAAACACCTTGACAGATTTATCTATACCCTGTATATAAATTAAGAAAATTTTATTTTCCTCTGCTGCCTACCCACCCCCTGCCCTCGCAAAAGAAGAAGGACAAGAAAAGGCAACTGAAGTGTTAATACTGGTGCTCATTATGATTGACCTTGCATCAGTGTCTTCCTGTTCTCCTTTGCAGGAGAGCTGCTGGCTTTTACTCTGGAGCTGAAGCAGGAACTTGCTTGGCTGTAGAAAACCTGACTGTTCTGTGTTTGCCAATCCACTGCAGCTCAGCTATTCTGTCTTGTACTCTGTAATATGAATAGTAAACCGTGGTAGACTCAACTAACTTCCTCTGACTTGGCAAACTACCAGCACAGGGAGGAGGAATGCACAGATTCCCCATCCTACTCATGAGAGAGAAGAGGAAGAAGTATAATGCAGCTCTCCAAATCTACTTCAGGTCATTTTTCTTATTATATTAATAATTACTTTTGTCCAACACAATAATCTCATTAAAACTAAATTTCTATCTTTCTCCAATAGGAATTAGTAAAAATATTTATGGAATATAGGAAATGATCCCACTTTCTCTAGAAGCAGCACAAATTAATTACTTTTAGATAATACCATAGATAGGCTATAAAATATAAAATATATTAAAACCAGATTCTACTCAGATTTTCAGCTTCTGTATGCACATCACATCCATTGCCTTAAACTATTTAAATTACTTTGGAGGTATGACTGTAAGGTCTCTAGGGAGATGAATGAGAACTTCAGGAGTTAGTTAAGGCTTTTATTAGAAACATGGAAATGAAGTAAGTTGGGCATAGAGAGTACCTATGTTTCCTGGTGCAGGCTACCCTCTTTGTTCAAAGTTTTAACACCACTGAGAACAGTTGAGGTAACCTGAAACTATTCCAAACTCTCAAGTAGTTTTACTACCTTATTTCCTCATTTTTCCTCCTTTTAGAGTTCAAATTTCCCCGCATATATATTACTGCAAAATTATTGATTACATTTCCATCTACGTTGCTTACAGCCCTAAGTGCTTGCCATTGTTCAGAAAAGGTAAGTTTCTGCTTCGATAGGACTTCAATATAAGGGCTGTTCACCAGTGACACAGTTATGTCAAAAGTGAGCAATTGAATATCAAATTAAAAGAATTTTGAATTGTCTGTAATCGAACAGATGGTACCCTTACTCATTTTGTGAGCATGAATTACTACGAAGCTTAAAATAATTTATTCACTCTTAGAACTACAGCCAATAGCTTATTATCTAGCTACTAGAGTTTTCACATCCATCAGCTCAACCAGTGATGCAGCTCTTGGAACATTATGTTCCTTTTGTGATTCTCCTGGGAGGACTTAAGGCCTCAGAACCAATGGATGAATACGCATTTCTTTCATTTGTGAAATAGTACTATGGAGAATCATCTTAGAAAAACTCCAGGAATTATTCAACATAGTAAAATGGAGCTATGTTGTAGAAAAGCAGTGAAATAGAAATTACTTGAGGCCCCTTCCAATTTCAAATTATGTATTCCTAGTTTATAGTTTTCAGTGATTCTGAAGTTCCTGTAGAGCTTTGAAGACATTTGAAGGAAATTACTGTGTACTTGGGGTTTTCCTGTTCTTGGGTACATTTTGTGCTCAGCTGTTTGGACAAATTTCAGCTGAGGTGTGAAAACAAAGTTGAAGCATGAGAAAATGCTGTTGAAGAATGACTGTAAAATAATACTAAAGCCTTTAAAATTTTACAGGTCGGGATTTGATAAGCATAAAGTAAGAGAGGTGCCCTGAGGCAAATACATAGACCAGAGAGCCACAAAATTCAGCAGCTACTAATTCTATAAACCCTGTGAAAGAAGCAGGATGCTGATATCCTCTTGCACCCCATGCCTTGGCTATACCAGCTTATCCCAAAACACCCATTTTCTTTGGGATAAGGCAATGGGCCGAAGCTGATGCACAGGACATGAAGGTGACAGAGCACATTTCTGAAATACATCAATTTACCACTTTTCAGATACTGTAGATTCTCAGAGGGCTGCAATTCAGAAGGTATCATGTTTTCTGAACTAGATTTCACTGCCCCAGACAAAGCAATAGTAGCTTAAGCACTGTACTGACTATTTTTTGAGACATAAGACTAAAATAATGAACTTGATTCAAAATGTCTGCTTGGTTTTCATTTATTGGTTGCATTCACCTTAAAATTGATGTGGATTTTTTTTGGCTTTGGGTTATGTTGGTTTGATCTTTTTTTAGAGAGAAACGAGCATTTCACCTTAAAGGACTTATTACTAACATTTCACTTCTGTTGATATTAAAAGACATGGAAAGCCATATCATACATATCTATAACTCTTCTGAATGGCTCAGGTGCTGCTTAGGCAGGCACACAAAGAGGGATCTGAGAACATTTTCTTGTCTCATTTTCTGCCTGCCTGCAGTGCATCTTCCCAAAGCACATATCCTGTTGCCTTTATGTGAAACATAATGACCACAGAATGCAAGCAGCAGAGATACTCTTTTGTTAATAGGTTGATGGAGAAGGGGAGGGGTATTCTTAATCAATACTGCTTTATGAAATATGCTGAGATTAAAATTTACCAACACTAATTGGCTTGCTTTGTGAACTCATCTTTTTCTCTAATTAAATAATGGTTTCCCAGCTGCAGTGGCTGCTTGGGGATACCAAACTGATGTGAATTACGCTGTCTTTGCAGTCAAACATTGTAATACTGACAGAAATTTGTTTGCATAGTATGATAATGCAGCCTAGAACCAAAGCTAAAGCAGCATGAATACTTTGATCTGGAGCTGTGAGATTCATTCAAGTTTAATCGTGCAGAAATTTTTACTGAAGTGAAACTTTGAATAACTGTCTTTGCCTCTGAGTGATCCTACTGAAGGACCTGAAGTTGTTTATAACTGAGATAATGTATAATACAGATATAGTTCTGGCTTCCCACTGCTCTTTTTTCCTCCCACTTCTGTGAAAAGAGTTCGATTTGTGGTGCTTCTGCCTTGATTTCTCTGCTACAGTTTTCCAGTAAGCATTAGTATAAAAATTAATGGGTCTATCAAAGAGATAGTAAAAACTTTATCAAGATCCTTCGTCCTGTGCTATTTCACATACATTTGTATAAGACTGCTTGCTCTTTTTTTGAAAAGCTCTACCTCAGTACATCTGAAGGTTATTAATAGGCACAATAGCTGGTCAAGAGTGTAAAGGAAGTCTCAGGTGGAGATGAAAACTGAGTCCCTTTCAGCTTGGTGTCTAAGATAGGGCCCTTAATTACTAAAATGTTCTTAAAGTAACACCAGAAGATGCACAGACTCTCATCATGTGCAGTGCTAATGGACTGTATCTCTTCACTCTTATAGATAATGTGCTCTCATTTTCCCATTTCCCCATTACTGTCACTTCATCTCCCAGAGTCAACAGCAGTTTAAATTTTCAAATTCCAACTCCTAGTAAAAGTCACACTGTCTACCTGCTGTTGCCTTATTGAAGAATTGGCTTTGAATGAAAATTTTAATTAGGCTTAACAATGAGGTTTGATAAGGAGTTCTGAAAGATGTTGCAGTTTCTAATAAGTTGATTTTTTGCCCACTAACAGAGAAATCTCTTTACAGTTCATTCTGCAGTGGTGGAACCATGAAATTCTATGGAGATTCTAGTACGAAAAAAGGATTGTTGCTCATAGCAATCAAATATCTGCTTTTGAGGATTTTGTTCCAATGCTTCTGATGGCACAGTCTTTCCAAATGCAGCCACTTTTTTAAAATTTAGAATTGTTTATTTACTCTTTTTATTATATATCTAGCTATGGTATTTCAGTTTTGAATATGTGATGTAGTTTAGTGAGGTTTAATTTTTTAAAATATATCTTAAAGTATAATATTCATATGATATCTATAGAAGCATTTCCCTAGTTGATTTTTCTGGGAAAGGTTATTTTAGAATGTAGTTAGCAGTGATGGCTTCTACTAATGCAAGCAGTGAACTAATCTGCACTTCACAAAGCAGAATCTTTTATCAGGCACAACACAGGCATGCAAAGAGATAAGAGGAGCAGCAGGTCTCCAGGCAGTGGAAAGGAGGCACAGATGGCAAAGACTGAAGGAAGGTTTTTAAAGGTAGAAATGGCAGTTGACACATCTAACATAATTTATGCATTTATTTAAACTGAACCCCATCTTCTCTAAATCTCAGACATGCCTGCTGTTTATATTCCACATAACAGAAACCCACCCAAAATAAAATTACAGATTTTTTTCAAAGATACGGGGTCAGCCCAAAGAATGGTGTTAATGATCCTGTGGTGAAGCTGTGCTGATTTGTGACTTTTACACTTTTACTTTACTTTTAGAAGTTTGTCCTAGTCTGTGACTGTCCCATTTCTTCCCTAAAAGGTTCTTTTGAAAATCAAGAATAAATCAAACACAGGAGCAATGTCTCTGTCCTCAGGTCACCTCTCCTTTCCCTGTTTGGTGCAGGAGCAGCAGAACAGGAGGCACTGCAACTTGGCTGTGCCTGGATCCCACTGCTCAGGGGAACCATGAGCTTGGCAATTAAGAGGCTTTCCAGATGCCAGGCACCCACTGGCTCAGGTTTCAAAGCCATTTTCACTCTCTACTGATTTCTTACTTGCAAATATTTTATTGCATGTCCTAAAAGTGCTCTAAACTCATAAAAGTTATTTCAGATAGAGAAAGGAGTTAGTTGCAACCTCATATTCTGATATTGCTCTCATTTTGTTTCAGAATATTATCTAAAAATACTTTAAATACAGCATGTGCTTATTTTATATAACCCCTGCTTGGTTCTTAATGAATAAGTAAATATATTTCAGATCTTGCAACTACTGGCCTAGACAATACAATGCTGTTCTTCAGAGATGCAACTCTGCAATACATAAAGCAGACCTTGGGTTTTACTGATCATTTAAAGAAGGAAAACAAAGAAACATGCATTGTTTCCAAGCCTTTGACATGCTGAAAGTGAGAGAGTAAGGAGAATACAACTAGGCCTTCTTTTAGTGAAGGACAAGATTTTCAGGGAAGGAGGAGAAAATTAAATCAGAGTTCTCCCATTTAAAAGTGTTGCTTGTCTTAGACAGAATTCCCCATCAAATTTCTTTTTTTCCCCCCTTTCTGCTGCAGTTACAATACAAAATACTCTCCAGCATATGCACAGGAACCATTCCAAGGAGAACAAAAAATACCAATCTGAAGTAGCCAACCCAATCAAAGTTTTATAGACTAAGGAAACACTGGCAACATAATTTATTTTAATGGACATATTAAGCTTTCACCATCTGTTCTGCCCCTAATTATGAATGCCAAAAGAACATATTTCACAGTTAAATCAGTAAGATGTTATTCATGCACTTATATGTTACTTCTACACTAACACTTCTGCAGTGTTCTCGTGCTGCCCACGCAATTCAGAGCAAGCTGCTCACAGCTGAAATTGAACTTCTCACTAAAAAGTATTTTTCAATAACTGTTTCAGTGGGAGAGTACTTAGTGTAAAACATATTTTTAAAGAATAATTGGGATAATGAAAGCCTTTTGTTTTGGTAATAACTTGCTAAAAATCAAGACTGTGCACAAGTATGTTGTTTTTCTCTGCTTTCTTGCATTTTATGCCCCTTGTCTGTCTAGATGCTGTGCATGCTGTGTGTGTACAGTGCCTGCTGAAACTGTTGTTCCAAGCAGTGTATCCTCACTGGAGAAGGTAAAGAGGAGCAGCTATTTTTAAGAAAGAAAAACTGAGTAATTTATAATGCTCACACTATCAAGTCAAAGATCGCCTAAAACAACAAAAAATGCTACAAGTGACACTTATTAGTGTTTATGTGGGAGAAGCAAAGGATGTCTTGAGTGTATAGTACAACAAAACCCCTGAATTCTTCTCCCTGCATGAGGCATCTCTGTTCCTTCCTTGGTCAGCTGCAAGGCTGTGCCAGCTGGAGCTGTGTCCAGCACAGGAGATGAGTGTTAGCATTAACTGCCATGGTACCACCTGACATTTAGTGGAGCAGTCTGTACCATCCTTTATCCTGCACTTAAGGAAAATAAAGCAGATAAATACTCTCTTGTACTCCTCATACACCATGCCTTATTTTGGATTAGCAATTTAGCCCTTAATATTTGCTTGGACTTGAAAGTGTGGTTGTTGTGTGATGCAGAAGAATCTTAGTGTGAAGAGGGGAATCATCACATTGTTAGACTTGGGTGCTAAGGAGCACAGCTATCATCCAAGTAGTCAGGAAAGTACAGGATATTTTTAGCAGTACAGTACAGAAAATAGTAAAATAGAGTGGAAAAAATCTAATTGGTATTATATGGTTTGCTGAGGCTGAACAACAAGAAAGAAATTTGGCATGGCACCGGAGTCTTACAAAGAAGGATCTGAATTTTCTGCTGGAATACAGTTTATGTTCCTGTAAAGGGTGGAAGGGATCACCATTTTCACTTGGTTCTTTTGCAACAAGTCAACTGAATACAGACTTTTTGAAATACAACTGTGAGATTGCATTGTAGAGACTGACCCTGTACTAGCAATCACTAACTAATTTTTTGTGGCAGTGTAAAATTTATAGGACAAACTAATCAAGATATGGAGATTATGAAGTGCTGCCTAGAGACAGGGGGAATCAAAGGGATTACCAGCATTCTAGAGAATTTTCTAAATGAAAGGAAGCAGGAGATGCCAGGAAGTAGATGCTTTTTAATGGAATCAGAAAGGGAACAGAAATCCTTTGTTATTCTAACCTGGGGGAGAATTCTTCCTTTATCCACAAAGGCATAAAAACAAAATTACCCAATATCCTGTAGAAACATCATCTTGACAGAAAATATCAGGAAATATCCTTAAAAATAATTATTCTTTGAAATAAATGCAACCTACTTGTCTCTGCAAATGGCTAGAATTTAGTTCTGCTACAATCTGACATGACACCCTAACATGCTGAAGTTTAGAAGGACTTTCATTCTAGGATTTCATATTGCAGATTGATTTTTTCTAAATTGTGGTCTTTGAGCTGGTTGAATGTAAGTTTTTATCTTTTTGTTGAATCCTGAACTATTCAGAAGTTGAAACTTCATGTCCTGTAGCTGTTGACAATGAACATATGCTCACTGTCTAAAAAGAAAGGATAATGCATACATTCATTTTTCACTGTCATTTATGCTTATGCATGGATATATGTGTATGGGACTTTGTCTCTGTGGCCATACAGGAAACTATCCAAAAGGGCTTCTATGTATGTGAGCATATCTGACAGTAAAAAGTATGATGGCAAAGGAATCCAGTGCCAATTGAAGGCATTTTCTTACAGCACCATTTAAAGTATCCTGGCTTCAAAAGAAAAAGTTTCATTTTTTCCTTATAGTCACTGGGTATTAATTACATTAAATTCTATCCATCTCTTATTTTAAAAAGGAAAAAGAGATTGATAAATGAAAAGTTGAATAAGAAATTTAAAGGTTAAATTTTGTGCACGGACTGAACTTTTGAAAGAGACTATGTTTGTTCATTTGAGTGAGCAATGTTGAAATATGTCCTTGAGCCATTGCTACAAAATTATAGGAATGCTGAGAAAAGGAATTGTATTCTTTGTATTGTATCTCAAGATACTTTTCTAAAGTATCTTGCAGTTTACACTGGCAATTAGGAAACTGCATGAGACCTCTAATATAAAAGCTCAGAGAAAATACATATTAAGTATATCCAGTACAACTACGAAAGCAAAATCCCTTCTAATATGAAACAATACTTAGAGCATCTTTAATTTCCAGCTTTTAATTTACCTCAGTGATCTGGAGCTCCTTAATATTCTTGGAGTCCCTGTGCAGCATCCTTTCTGGTGCAGACTCCTTTAATTACAGCAGCCAGCAGAAGTGAAGCACTGCTGGTGTTTTGTGTTAGTAGGTCAGGCTGCCAGGCACCTGGTACTAAACTGAGCCTGTTCACACATAACCTGATCCACCTGGTGTGCTTGTGTCCCTGCCTCAGCTCAAAACGTTGAAGCTGTGTGATGCAGATTGCTAAAGGAGATAAAAATGTTATTATGAGAAGGAGATCTTTGGTACTTTCATTATCTTGGAGTAACCAATAAGGGCAGGTTTTTCCTTGGAATGTTTTGGTGCTGCTTGTCTGAAGCCAATGACAGTACATTCTGTGTGCCTCCTAAAGCCATGCAGAGCTGTGCAGGCAGCAGGTGATGTGGAGATGCTCTGTTTGCTGCTCCTCAAGGTATTCAGGACAGCTGGATGCTGACAGCATATCTGCAGGCTTTCAAAGCCTGCATTGCTTGGGTTTGTCTGAGACACAGACAGCACTGATTACTGTAGCATGTTGTCAGCTCTGCTGTGTCAGCAGGAAAAAATTCTTTTGATGTGGAGAAATAGAAATAGAAGGCATTCAGTGTCTACTTAGCTCCATTTATGAGTGCAACATTAAAGTTATACCATGCCATCCTACAAATGCAGAAAATATTTTTCCCTTTTCTCCTCCAAAGAATATTTCCTCAGCAGGAATATACAACATTTATGGATTACTGCATTAAATAAAATTTTAAAACCAACTTCAGGGTTTTTAATACAAAGATTCTCCTTTAACAAGTTCTTGATTGTCAGCATGCATTTTATAGCTTGTATTAACCAGACTCAGAGATGCAACTTCAAGAGCTAGATGAGAAGTCCTTTCTCCTACCTCTACAGTGGGAACATACATCTCCAATTCTTCTTGCACATGTTCTTTTCAAGAAGCCATTGCAAATAATTAAAATTTAAATAATGAAAAAACTGCTACTCTCAGAAATAATTGTGGCTGCTAGCCAACATGTGCAAGACCAAGGGTCATGACTACAGGTGGTTAAGACTGGCCAGGAAGAATGTCAGAATCTTCTATTAGAACACACATGGATTGGTAAAGTGCCTCCTTCCTACTTGTCAGTGCTGTCTCTTGGTTGGCATTGCAGAATTAAGGTTCAAAGAAGCCACTTCCCAACTGCAAGTACTCCCAAAGCTTTTAAAGATCTTAGGCATGATCTTAAAAAATAAAAGGTCCGTGCTGTGGATATGGACAAATTAGAGGAGATAAAAGACAAATGCAGACTGCCCATTTAAAATTAACATTATTATCTGCTGACAATCCTCTGACTGTCCTGCAGGTCTCCCAAGCAAGGAGGTACCAGAGTGGCTGGCACAGCCCAGCCCTCCTGCCTGAGCTGCTCCTGAAAACTCACCCTGGCTGTCTCCAGCTGCTGAAGGTGGAGAGCACAGCTGGGAAAAGGGGACAAGCACCATTTGCATCATGCAAACTGAGAAACAACATTCAATTGCCAGTGCATTTTTCTTTTCACCAGCCCTTTCAGTGACAATTCAAGGAGGGTCACAGTAGTATGTCCTTTTGGATATCTTATATACCTAAAGACATGGAAATTTGCTTCTACGGCAAAAATTTTAAACTGGAAGTTTGGTTGAATCATAACTAAGTGTTTCCAATTTTGTATGCATTTCTAATTTCTTTTTAGTCCACATTTTTAGATGCATATGTGAATTTCATTCAGCAGTACCTGCTCTGAAAGTATTTCCATGCATTGTGTTTAGCTGGTGAAATTTTAGTAATTCCTCAGCAGATGTTTAAGGTAGTGTTTGAGAGAGCAGGACTGACATTCTGAACAAGGTCACTACTGAAAGCAGATTTAGAAAATTTTGCATATGTGCTTGAAAACTATTTTGAAAACAATAAAAGGAAAAAGCTTGATAGCTAACTAAAAAAGCTAAAATAACCTGAAAGCTACCAAGTTGATTGTTGCTTTCCTCTGTCAAACTCGTAGTTTTGAACACGTAGCTGCCTCCCTACCACCTCCAGTGATACTTTCCTCTTACCAACTCTAGGAGAGGCCCAGCAGAAATTGCATATGCTTTGGAAATAATGAAATTGAATAGACCCAAGGCTGCAAAGATAAACCAAACACACTGGAGGAATGATTTTTGTCAATACTTTTGGTTACAATATTCTTACAGGATGGCACTTGTAATAGGCACAGATTTGGGGGATTTTATTTAATTGAAATCCTTCTAACTAGCAGGATAAAAATAAAGACAGCTCTTTGGGAAAAGGTGAATTGTAACATCTCTTTCAGACATCCCTATCTCTCAGCAGCAGACAGCATACCCTGAACACATTAACTGCTCTGCCACTTAATATACATTAATTAGTAAACACATTTTTTACATGAGTCAGGGAGGAGTTTTATGCATTGGTACAACATCCTGTAAATTTATAGATGCATTCTAGATTAATGGTTTTGACCCCTAAGTTAAGTATCCAGGCACAAAATTGTCAAGATATGCAATGGCTATGATTTACTTTGAGCCAGAAAATCTTATTATCTTTGTGTTTCCAAGTGTTAAATCACTGCCTTGAGGCCTGTTTTGAATAGTTTAGTCATGTGAAAAGAAAAAAAAAAGATGGTCCTTATGTTGGAGAATTACATTTGGAGAGAGAGATATAACTTTAAACAACTGCTGAAATAATAAAAAAACAGAAGTAGAGAAAAGGAAAGCATGATAGAATAAGACATGAAATTCTAAAATCTGAAAGTGAAAAACACCTAGTCCATAACTTAGATTAACAGCAGGTACTCTACAGTATTCCTAATCCAACCATTCAGAGTTCAGTTATTTTGCAGTAAGACCCTCTTACATGGCACAATAATGAATTTGATATTGAGAGGAATGGAATGAAGGATGGGAGAAGATTCAAATATGCTACTAAAAAGTACCAAAACCAACAAACCAGCATTGATGTGGCACTCATCTTTACAACGTGAAATCAAAATGCTCCCTTTTCCAGTCACTAATTCAGAGTAGAAATTGTGAATATGAGAAAGGATTTGCACTGAGCTCGTTTAGTTAGGGCATCATCTACTGATGGAATGGAATTGCAGAGCTTTTGGAAGGCTCCTGGTGCAGTACCCAGAGACTGAAATATTTAGACATCCACAGATTTAAACAGATTTAGTACAAGGACTTGAAATAAGCCTTTGTCTTTTAGACAGCTGTCTTCATACACAGAGATAATTGTTTTAAGGTGCAAGACAACTGTATGGTCATTATGTGGCAATCTAACAGTCTCTAGGTTTTCCTCAGAAACCTTCTCCAAAGGTTCCTAATCACTCCTACATACCAATGTAATTACTGCAGATATGAAATTAGGTCTCTGTAAGCTGGCAAATGGTATTTCTGGGAAACTCTTGAAAAGCCAGTTTGCTTTTTTTTAAAAATTAGATCTGCTTATTTTTCTGGTTATGCAGTCAATCCTAGTTAGAAAGGAAAAGATGGTTTAGCTGTAACAATGGTAGTAGATGCAGGACTTCTCCCTGAGAAGCATTTGCTTTGTCCTTGGTAAATGTTTCTTGGACAGAGTAATGTTAATGAAATACCTCTTGTGGAAAAGGACATGAGATCCCAAATCAGTATTAAGATCTCTCCTGTGTTGTGCTTTACTGAGCAATAACAAAGAGTTGCTGTAGCTGACATGAACTTCTGTGGGGCCTTAAGATTTAGTAACCAAATTCCATAGTACACTGCAATTGGAGTGCAGCACTGCATTCAGTGCTTTTTTCCTAAGGTACTATTGTAGAGAGCACACCACTCTAACCTCTTTTAAAATAATCAACTGCATTTCAGAAAGATTGATTTCAGCAGTTTGACTCTCTAAACACCAATTACATATCTCTTTAGAGATAGCAGAATTTTCTGGAACACTTCTTTGCCCAGAAGTGCCTCAGGATAAGTATTTTGTCTTTGATTACTAATTTTCATCCCAATAATTTGACCTCCTAATAAATGAGGTGATTTTGTGTAGTGAGTTTGTCTGGTATGTCCTAATGACAACAGTGAAAGTTATTGAATTTGCCTTTTTTAAATTTTAACAAATATTTCGAGTGATAATTAACTATCCTTTGTGGGTGAAATTCTCTTTAGTCTAAATTGCCTATCTCTGCAAATAAGAGAATAGACTGTCTGTAGTGTTGATTAAAAGGGTGACTTCTGACCTAAATGTTTAGAAAACTGGTACACATGAAATTTGATTTTATATCAATTAAAATTCAAATTTATAGAAATTATTATTAAAAATAGTCCTAGTAATAATTCCTGAATTTTTGTGAATAAAAATAGAAAGTCTAGAATTAATACGTGCCTCCACATACATTAACGTACCCAAAAGGGTAGGAACTATCTTAGAGCTATTCACTGGCAGAATTTGGGTTAGCTGACATGCTGTGCTGGCTTAGAGGGAGAACAGTCATCAGGCCCAGCATCCCATCTTCCAGCTGGCCAAAAGCTGGTGGCTTGGGAAGATAAGAACAGAGTAATAGCTAATGAGACTTCCCCAGAACTGTCTACCTGTTTCTGTGAGGTCAGGAGTCTTTTTGAAGGTGTTTTGTCCAGGACTTTTTCTTTTCCCTAAGGAAAGAGGCACTGCTATCAAATTCTTCACTTTTAAAAGACTTTAAGTGAGCCTCAGAAGTAAATGAGACTTCTTGTACAGAAGAAAGATGTGAGTTTATTCTGTTTCACCCAAAAGACATTTGAAGCCAGGTGTTGCTCACCAAGTGCACTCTGCCTCTCTTAAAGTCAAGTCTGGTCTGCATTTTTAGATGTTATTTACTAACCTAAAAAAAAGAAGATGTTTGTGGCTAAAGAGCTGATTTGGGAACCAGGAGATACAGGAGCAGTTCACATAGTTCATGTACTTTAGTCTGGGTCCTCAGTGGCTGGTAAATATGCATTTATGAAATCAGACATGTGGCTCTATATTACAGGGATATGGGTTTTACACACTGCTGAGCTGCTCCCATGCTCAAAGCTAAATGATTCTGCACTTTCTTTGCTGTCCAGCTTCTGAAACAGCCGGTCAGGTCAGCTGTGCCCTACAGATAGAAGGCTTAGTTCTGCCAGATCCACCAGTGTCCCTGTGCATGCTGCTTCTTGGGCAGGCTTGAAAGCAATGAGTGTGGGATGTGATTTAATATTGGCCTTATAGGTGGCCCTGCTGGACCTGTAGTGACTTAGTGAAAATCAATTCAAGTACAGATGCCAAAGCATCATTTGTTTTCCCTTTATGCAGCATGTCCTAGTCCCCATAGCCATAGGGAACAGCAGACAACAGGAAGGACCAATAATCCATTTGTCAATACCCAATTAAATTGCAGATTTAGTTCAGAGCACATCCTTCACTGCCCACAGAGCATCCAGCACAGCCTTCTCCTGGCAGGTCACTCTGTGTCTCTAGTACCAAATAAGAGTTTAGGGCTTTGTGCTTGTGCTTTGTTTCAGTGACTATTTACATGTAAACCTGCTAGGCTGTAACTGTGTCATTCAGAGCACACCTAAATAACTCTGCATTCAAAATACTTATTTAAAAGGAAAGGTCTCATTTCCATAAGGTGTATATATACAAATCAAAGCTGGTGGGTGTAAGGTTTCAAGCTATCCTGAGGATCTGCTGCAGTGATTGACAGAGTCTTTATCTTCTACCCAGTTTTTATAAATCACAGAGGATTTTACTGATGCGCAATTTGTGCCTTAGAAACTGAGAGGAAAGATCTTTCTAATCTTGCTTTTCAAATGAGGTGATCATCTACTAAGGAGCAGTGTGCCTGAAACACAACCAGCTGCAAGCTACAGATATTTTTTCAAAGGTGGAAAATGCAAAATCCCACAATATAATTCACAGTTAAAGTATCTGATTATCTTCATCATCTACTACTCTTGTTAAATCTTTATTTTGTAAAAGGTCTCAAAAATTAACCTTGCAATTTGCTAATTCCACTGAACAAAGGCAGACTATTTTATCTTGAAAAGAACTAACACAATAGTCTTTACCCTTGTTTTATTCTTTCAAAAGGTTTTTTTACTTATTTACTAAATCTGCCAGCATGCAAGTATTTGTATGAATTTAAAAACCACAATGTTCTATTAAGGAGAAAAATGGAACCTAATCCTCTTATACTAATTAAATGGGAAGAGTGTTAATGAGGAACATGTCACTTGTCAATGCCTGAAAAATCTAATTTTGAGTGAGGTTCGACTCATTAAAATAATGCTGTCAGTCCTTTTGCTGTAACATTTTAAAGAAAAAATTTTTCCCCCTATGGTTATGTTAAGTGAGTCAATGAAACCATTCACAAGACTTCAAGGTCAATAGTGATAAAGAGAAACCTTTTTGAGGAGTTATTATACACTCAGAATCAAGAAGCTGTAAAATTTGAGTGCAAATGGTTGGGCGTGAACCTGTAACCCTGCACTTAAACCCTGAGTTATGGGAGAGTTAAGCATCACCATTTTCTTCTACAAACGAGGCCTTTCCAGTGACCTCCCTGCACAGCTCCTCTAAGCTGCCAGTCTCTGTTCCAACCACCTCTCCAGCCTCTCACATCCACGGAATGGATGCTCTTGGAGTAGGGCTGAAAGTGTTTGCCTTAAATGGTACAGTCTGAAATGTTTTGTTGAATCTCCAGGCTTTATTTAAGGTGACCTGTTCTTCATTCTTCCCTTCTGCATTATTATGCAAATGGTATGCATGATTTACCTCTACCTAACCTACAATTAGTATTTATTCAAGGAAAGCCATCTCTTTCATTTTTTCCTCACAAGGCTGGAGAAGCACATATATGAAATAACTTCACAATTATTAATTAATTGCATGTGGTAAATATTTCCAATTTTGTGTTAAATATTTGATCAGATGCATAAAGAAAAGAAAAAAAAAACAACAAAGGCTCTTTTCTTGGTAAATGGTACACTGAAGTAGAAAATACTATTAAGTAACTTTTGAACCAATTTACTTGTGCACCATGTACTTTTCAGTAAGTATCAAGTTTAAGAATTCCTCTTCCTTTTGAATAGAAAAATGAAAAAAGAAATTAAATAATGGCATTCTAAAATATCCCCTTTTTTCCAGTGCTATTATGTTTTACTTTGCTATAACATCACCTCTTTGCATGAAGGGGTACTCTGAAATATGGACTTGGCTGAGAGCACTTGTTATAATGAAGGAAGTTGATGTCAGTAAAAGCAAAACAGTTAAAAATGTATTAAAGGCATAATTCTATAGTATTAAAATAATAAAGCAGGCTCTCTGGAAATTAAATTGAGCCAGGATGAAACCTTTAGTTTTTCATCAGTATTTCTGTGGAACCACAACAAATATAAAGGGAGTGGAATACAGCTGTACTGGTGAGAGTAATGTTTTGTGGAGTTCAGATGCACTGAGTCTGTGGTTTCCTTGTGCATGTGGAAATAAATCTGCAACAAGTGACAGATCTTAAAAGCCACGTGCCTGCCTTTTAGATAGAGAGAGATAAAGATAAAAAGGTGATTAAAATGGTTGCTTCAAATGCTTTTAGGATATTTGCATCCACCCTGAAGAGCCAATTCTTAAACAGCCATGGTTTTCTGAAAACTGTCAAGAAAAATACTGATTTCAAAGGCACAAATAACAGGAAAATATGTGGTTGCTGTATTTCAGGTGGAACTGGATGTGACCAAAATGCAGCATTTTCATTATGTCTATTTAATGGTGATGTTGAATTAAATAACTCTTCCTTATAGTTAATCTGATAATGTTAATGGATAAATTTATCCCATTATATAAATCCTCAAAGTACTTAAATTATGATGTTTAAATAGGAAGATCACATTTTTTGAAGTACTGTCCCAACCCATATTATTGTCTTGGCATTCCTGAAATATTCTTTGATGAGCTCACTCATCTTTCTGAATTATTATAATATTAGAATAGCACCACAACTTTTCTAGAGAGATTCCTAGTTTTTTTTCTAGTGGGAGAAGGAACTGACAGAGATGAAGTTATAGATACTAATTATATCTATGTAGATTTTAGTATATCTCTTATGTAAACATCTATAAGAGATATATTTGCTTGTGTATTTGTTGTGTAACATGCATGACCTGTTAGAGAAGCCTTACTTCTCTCTGCAGCAAGTGGGAGTGTGTGTGTCTGACACACAGTTCCAAAAATTAAAGGTTTCAAATTCGTGATGAGCTAAAATTATTCTTGCATGTGTGAAAACCTATTTATCCAACACCCATTGGGTCCTTTTATAGCTGTGTGATAGCGACAGAGTGCAAAGCTTGCTCAAACAGCTTAAATTTAACCAATTTCCTTTCCCTTCTAACTGCATGTCAGGTTCAATGAAACCTGTTTTCCTTGCAGCCAGCAGAAATCTCAGGTGCAGCTGAGTGTGCTCAGGAGCCTGGACCTGGGTGCCAGGGCTGGCCAGGCTCAGGGCAGGCAGAGTGGCTGCACCACAGCCACAGGGGCTCTTCTGCTAAAGGGACACGGCCACATTTACACCTTAGCCTTGTATTCTTGTGGAAGGGAATCTCAAGCAACCAAGAGATGTTATATTGCTTCTTACTGTGAAGACCTATTGTAGTTTCATTTTGTCCTCTAATAGCATTGAAATTTAGAATTCACATGTCTTGTCAAAAGTACTGATCCCTCACCTCGGAGGAAGATCCTGCCTCACCTTTCACTTACACCCCCAAGTCACCCATCACTGTACAGATTTGGTGGCTTAAAAGGCTCCTCTAGGAATTTGCCATGGCAGATAATATTTTTTCCATAGTCCAGAAAAAGTAGATTTTGTCTGACCCTTATACAACATTTCTGACTGCACAATACACTTTACAATCATTGTTCAATCCATTTCAAAACACTGAATTATTGCAGACAAAAAGGAATAATTCTATATATTGGCATTTTAGGTAGAATCAATTTTATTCCTAAAGTAGTATTTAAATTGACATTAGAGGCCAAATGCACAAGATTTTCTTTAGTGGTTTTCCTGTGAATAATCTTTTCCAAAGTATAGGGTAAATAGAGATAAGAGAAAGGAAATTTATTTCTGTTGACTGGTTTTTATGAGCATTTTGACCAGAAAAATGCCAGTTAGACTTGGAAAACTCTCAGTAGGTGATGATTTTGCATGTCAGTTGTGCAAGGCCAGGTTCTGCTAATATGGATATGTACAATTGTGACCTCAGGAGGTTTCACACAGCTGCCCCCAGTGTCTGCTCCATCGCTGAATTCCAGCCACATGGCTCCCCACAGTTACAGCAGCACTGCCTCATGTTATGCTTAGAGGGATCTGTTATCATCTAGTGCAAGTCAGTAGAGAAACCAGCCTTGTTATTGAGATAAAAGCCTTACCCAGGAAATTGCAAGATGCCAAGAAGCATACAAATTAGCAAGAGAGAGAAAGATCTCCAGTCTTTGGAGTAGCCTCCACAGTCAGCAGAAACTCACTCTGCAAAGCACTGGAAAACTTGGTATAATCCATTCTAAGACAGACTGAAAATTCTACCAGAGGTCTGGATGGATTGCAGATTGTCTCAGAGTAGCTGAATGTGTTTTAATTGAATGGCATATATTCGTTATGCATGATAATGTTAAGCACTGGAAAACTTGGTATAATCCATTCTAAGACAGACTGAAAATTCTACCAGAGGTCTGGATGGATTGCAGATTGTCTCAGAGTGGCTGAATGTGTTTTAATTGAATGGCATATATTCGTTATGCATGATAATGTTAAAATATCATATACTTTTTCTTACTCATGTATCTCTTTCCCTTATTCCCATACATCCTATACTTTTCCCTTATTCTCAGTAAATTAGGAGATACAATAATCATAAGAAGATACTAAAATTTGTGTCTATTATGGAATGAAATTCAAAGTTGATGCCTCTGCATAGCTATCACTGGAACTTTGTGTGCTTGAGGGGTACTTTTTCATTATTTGAAACTGATTCCTTGGAGCAGAGCAGTCACAAGAATAAGCCATAAAATTTCATTGCCTTAGTTTTGGAGCTTCATCTTATTCTGCTGAATACAAATATTCTGCTTCTCTGCTTCCCCCTGTTTAAGGGCCTTAAAATAAGGTTCTGGTTTTGCTGGCTCTTTCTCTATAGCAGGCTTAGCACTGCAAAACTGATATTTGTCCCAACTCTCACATCTGTATGGATGCAGCTCCACAGGTTTAGTATCACTCTTTGAGCTGGGAAATTAAACCCTAAAGGATGATTAAGCCACATCAACAATACATGATAATTAAATATGTGATTACACATTTTTATTTCTGCTGCAGGAAATAGCTAATCTTTTTAACTATAAAAGCTGGGATATATGCTCAAGAATACTATCTCTGCAGTGCCATAGTGCCACTGTCTTTAGCATTTGTCTGTTCTACTTTTAATTTCTTTTGGTGGGTGCCAGTTATATAGCATTTTTAGAATTGCTTTCACAAGGTAATTATTGAATTTTAAGATCTTATTAGATTAAACCAAATTTAAAAAATGCTATATACCACGAAAGGATGTGCAAGAACATAATTCAGAATGTAAATCTTTTAAAAATAGGAAGAATAGTTAAATCATCTCAAAAACCCCTCGATATCACCTGGTGACTAGCGCAAAAAGGAAGATTTTTGTGGTATTTTTCTGGAAGCCCACAGAAAAGTAATTGCAAAGATCTCATTCTCGGGTCTGGAAATCAAACATCTCAAATGTACTTGTTCATGTTGATGTGGTTTAACAGATATTCCATGGCACACCATCTCTCATTTGTTGGTGGTTTCAGGGTGAGGAGAGGCGCATTAGGTATGGCTGGCTGGATCCTGTTCCTGTCTCCAGTGCTTCCACAGTTCATATTCTACTGAGAACGCACCCTGCGCACTGACAACATTCTGTTGTAACTCAGTAGTAGCTCAGGACAGGCGGCTCCATTTTAAGAGCATTGCCTGTGGGTACAGGGATGTGGATTTGCAGTATCTAATTCACTGCAGCCATTGTAGCTTTGGGCAGAATTTCTGCAAAACTGCAAATGAAACAATCCTGACATACAGAAATGAGCATTTGTTATCTTACAACTTTAATTTCTCAGTCAGCTGTCAAACTAATAAAATCAGCATAATGATGATTAATAATGGACATAATATTTTCTTTGTTTGCCTATTCAGTGATTTTTTTGTGACTACCTCAGATTCACAGTAGACACATTAAAGGAAGCAGAGAATGATAAGAGAATTTTTTTTGGTCTTAGCTACACAGGAAGACCCTAGTGGCTACTCTTGAGATAACTGCAAAGGCATGTATTTCAATGCCATCTATTTTTAGATGCTGCTCATTTTCAATTCCCGCACACATTTCCCTCACTTCTTTAAGAATCATTCTTGCTCTGCTTCCCATGCAAATCTCTTGCTGTTTTCTAAGTCTCTATTTCAATTATGTTAAGCATATTAAAATAATATTTAATTAATTTAATGATTAATTGAAGCTCTGAAACAGTCAGTAGCACCAAATCTAGAGTTGTCTTTAGCTGTTTTTCCTCCTGGCCTACACCAACTGTGCCTTTAAAAAAATGAGAGGCAGGTGGTATTGATGCTTAAAGAGGCTACTTGGAATGTTAACAGAATGCTAAACAATGTTAAAGGAATAAAGTAGGGATTTATTAAAAGACCTTTAAAGGATACACTTTGGGCAGTACAAGAACTCGGCTGCGGCTCTACCCCAGATGGACTCTGAGTCACAAGTTTTCACACTTTTATAAGTTTTGGTCCATTTACATATTGGGGTTAATTGTTTAATTACAGCTTCAGGTTATGAAGTCCCATCCTCCCAGTTTGCTCGCCTCAATTTGCTGTTGTTTACACTTTTTGGGCCCAAAGCTGCAACACTGTCCTTGCTTCATGGGCTAGAAAAGGATTATTTTGTCTGACTAAACTGTGGAGAACTTGCTGAGTGCTGAGCTTGCACTGAGGAAGAGATATGCATGCATATGACTGTGTTCGTAGGTATTTACTGCCATGCAGATCTAACGTTGTGGACATAAAAGGACTGGTTTGATTATGTCCTAATAATGGAAGTTTCTGTCTTAGGCCTTTCCCCTCCCTGAAACAATGAGTTGGTGTTTTATAGAGTGTTTTTGTTTTAAATTCAAGAGTCTCAGAGAAAAGGAACAGACACTTTTAACAGGCCAGGCTACTAAGTTCTATGGCAGGCTGTGCCAGTCTGAGTGAGACAACTTCAGTAACACTGAGATGGCACTGGGAGTGTCACAACATGACCCTAATTTAATCATGTTGTGGTAGTCCTCACTGTTGGACTCTTTCCATCCCTAGCACTGGGAGGTCAGTGTTACCCCTCTGTTATCCCCAGTGTTACCCCAGTGTTATCCCCTCCTCCCTTCCCTTTGTTGGAGATTGTGCTCCTTCCAAAATCCCATGTCACACGCTCAGTCTGCTGTCACTGACACTGCCGGATTAGGGCTCCTGTGAGAGCTGGGATCCCAGTTCCACCTGCTTTTAGAGGAGCTGGCAGTCACCCTGCACTCTGCTTCTGGAGCTCTGCATAATCAATTCTCATGGTCTGGAGAGTCAGCGCCACTGAAAAACGAAGTTAATGCAGTTTGGCCTTGGGGAATCAAAAGGCTACAGAATGTGACACAGTCACAGCAGGCTCATGTTCCGTTATCAGCTTATTAAAAATTCCAGCTCCCAGTCTAGGATCAGTCATAATTCCTCTGGACCAACTTAGCAGATGGGAGCCTATTAAGTCTTCTGTAATGAAAGCCTACTGAGAAATACTATTAGTTTAATATTAAAAATTGTTTTGAATGAATTGAAGTTAGATTCTTTTCCACTTATCTTTATTGGAGAAGAGACTGGGATAATTAGCATAAAGCCCTGCAATCATGAATTTTCTGATGCAGTTCTGTTGAAAAATACTGTTATCTCAGTTACAGATGTACTGAGTAAGTAGATGAATGTAGCAGATCTAAACATATGTCTGTGTTAAGAGGGTTGGGTGTTGTTTTTTCTTTTTTGCAGCATTTCTGGATGATAAATGTATAGGGCTAACATATGGAATAGCTTCAGTCAGCCGTGCATCCACGGCACAGCTCAGCAGAGAGAAGCAGAGGTGTGGGCTGTACGTGCTATGATCTCCCCTGGCAGTAAATTGTGTGCCAGTGCTTATAACTTCCATCTGAACATGACTTATAAAGAGTAAAACCAGTTTAATAGCAGTGAGATTGCAGAGGATAGCTGCAGAAAATGGGAGGTATTGAACAATTCCAGGGAAGCAAAACTAGAGCATCAATTTTGTCAAAACTGACAAAGGGTACAGATATCTGAAGTGTGGGAGAAAGAGGAGTAAATGGAAAAACAAACCTGGGGAGGAGAAGGCACAGGAAAGAGGCCTTGCAAAACAAAGTGAATATATCAAATTCAGGCCAGTAAAATTCTTAGGTTCACCTGTAAGTTGGAACAGCAGGGTTCAAAAATCATTTTGTATAAGCATGCAAAAGAATACTTGCTGCCAAAAGAACCTCACTCACTGTGAGGTGATCTGAGAACCTCAGATCACTGTGCATGTTAAATGTAAATAACTTGTTTTGCTCCCACTAAAATGCTATTCAGATTGTGAATCAAATATAGATGCAATGCAGTTCTTTAACCACCAGCAGCAGTATGATACTGGGTATTTCACCATGTTTATAATTGTGTACCATTGCCCATTTTTAAAGCGAATTTAATTGGTCTCTTTTACTGGGAAGACAGTAAAGAGATCTTTCTACACAGATGAAGAGATGTAGAAGTGTTAAGGTTGACAAAACCCTTGCTACAGCTGTCTGGGATTAGGTGCAGCAAACTCAGGAGAAAGCTAATGAGTATAATGAGCACTGATTAGAATTAATTCCAGCTGTAACCCAGTAGTTCTGTTTCTGAGAGCAGAAGAAATTGGTTCCCCTATGTATACTCCCTTTTACTCTCACATGGAAATGCAGCATGCATTTCCTGGAGATTGATTTTCCTTTCAACATTCAGCTGAGCCAGGGAAAATTAAGAAAAATAAAGTAAAACCATTATTGAAAGAAAAGCATTTTTACTGAGAACCCTGTGTAACTGATCCCTTATTCACTGATCCAGACAACACTGATGGAAATTTAGTGATGCACTGTACAGCTGAAGTCGGGGTTTGATTGTCTCAGCAAGATAAAATTACTGAATCCCAAGGAAGGTAAACAGGGATCCAGCACTGATCCATGTTCCCAGGAACATTCATCCCAAGTGCAGCCAGACATGGAAAAATGTGCTTGGAGTGATGCAGAAGTTTGACCTAACTCCCTGCTACCAAGGAAGGAGGTGAGATACAAGGAGTAGGAGGGAGTCTTACACCAAGCAGAGAAAATGATCTGTAGGCTCAGCTGGAGCCTTTATGGATAAAGTGCCTCTGGACCCAGCAAATCATTACTCCTCTCTTCAACACTGAGCAATACATGATCGAAGTCCAGTATTTTCTCCAATTTCTAATTTTTTAAGATACCTATGATGTTAGAAGGTTACAGTAACTGATGTGAATATCAGCTGAAGTACTAAGCCATGCAATCAGGGACTCCAGAGGCTTTGTGCAGTAGTCTGAGTAGTAGAACACATGGTAAAATTTTTCTGTTGCATTTGTAAAAGAAAAAAAAAAAGTCAAAATTCTGGGTTTTTATATTTAAAATCTGGAGGAATAATGTCTCTTTTGGTGAGAAGAAAGAAGAGTTCAGACCTGTGGCCCTAAGGAACATTGCTGCTTCACATGAAACAGCTTAAAATACTCAGATTACGCTAGACTTAACCTGTGACTAAAGCATTTTGCTAGGAAGATTGAGAGATATTTTGATACAGGGGAAGAAAACTAGGCTGCCCTGGCTGTTCTAATATTTGAGTTAAAATACAGCTGTGTGTTTCCTTGACAGCAATGTATGTGCAGCTCCATAAAGAGCAGTTCTCAGACTGGTGTTTGAAAACTCAGCTCAGTAATTCTGATGTGTTGGTACAGTTGGAGAAGTTACATTTTGTACTTGAAGATGCTGTAATCAGTGCACATTCAGTCTGCAATTCATGGGCTGAAAATAATAAATTCTGCCTTTTTATTTCAGTACTTTGTTACCTTAAGAGTAGTGCCTGAGAAGATTGCAAAGTAGGCCAACTAGAATTGTAATTATTGTGCAGAAATTGCTTTGTAACTTCAGTTTCCATAGCATTAAGATCAGCATTGCCTCTCTCCAAAAATCCAGCTTATTTTGCCTCAGTTCCAGCATACAGAGGTAAAGCACTGTCCTCAATCATCACTCAGGCTGAATTAACTGAAAACCCATTTCCCATGTCCCAGTATATCAGTGCTAGTCATGCTTGAGAGGAATTATTTTCTCTATTTCTTACCAGCACTAGACACGCTTGAGAGGAATTATTTTCTCTAGTTCTTACCACCTATGCTCCAAAAAATTTCCAGTCTGCCACGATTTTTTAAAGTTCTTCCCAGACAGTGCAGATGCTGCACATGAGCAGGTCCCTGTGGGGCAGGACTGCAGTGCCCACCTGAGACCCCTCATGCTGGCGGTTCCCCACAGCTGATGGAGCTCCACTCACCAGCCACCCCTCCCTCCCCAGGCTCCTGTGCTGCCTTTTGGCTCTCAGATCACGGCCAGGTGGATTCCTGCAATGTGTTCTAGACTATCTACAGTGCACTGGATTTTCCTGCAGGAAAGCAACATCTTTGAGCATTCACCACTGGAATTTATAAAGGCTATCACTGCAGAGATGTCACTTATGGCAGTTTTAGGGCTGGATACCAAATAAAGAGCCTTAGATGTGGGTGGAAAAACTCCATTATACTGGCTAAAAAAAGGGTTCTCATCTCCATATGCCTTAGGAAAATCTGAGTCATGGGTTTCAAACTGTGCTTGTTACAGGCTCTGTTTCTGTATCTTCAGCCACACTGTTGTGACTTATGTGCAGGGTCAACTGCACTGTAAATATTTAAGTATTGTTTGATGTGGATAATATTTCCACTAGAAGATTGAGGCCATTGCAGATGAGAACTCTTCTTTCAATAAGAGACACTTAATTTGTTCTGTTGTTGAAAAAAAAAAATTGGTTGAGCCAGATGAGATATCTGTAGTTTTCTTGCAGTGCCATTCAAAATTGTTATATCTCTCCATCTGAACTCATTTTGGACATGGTTGTGTAGTGCACTCATGCCTGAAATGGTCATACAAGCAATTTTTCTTGCTCGTGGGCAGTTTTTTGCAGCCTGTACAGAGCATTGCAGTGTTGTGGCTTAGATTACTATTACTACATAGATTACTATTTTAATCCAGTAAATTTTGTTTATGCTGCAGTCACAGTATAGAAACATCCTTAGTTTGCAGTAAGAGCTGACTAAATCAGACTTTGACTAAATTAGACTCGGACTAACCCTAGTGGATGGATGGCTTGGTGTTCTGAATTTCTTATAATTGACTCCAAAGTAAAAAAGTATCATCATTATTATTAAGGGGATAGTGGACATACAGATTGCATTGAGAAAATCTTGCAAGTCTGCCAGTTCTTCCAATAGTAAGGAGGGGCAAGTAATTACTGAGAGGTTTTTCCTTCACTGATCTCCTTTAAACTTCTCTTCAGATACACAATTTAACTTAAAGCTTTATTCTGTCAGGACTAATTCTGCAAGGTTACAATAACAAAAAGGGCTCCATATGCTGGGTTCCATTCATACCTCCTCCTGTGACTAACATCATCACTGTTTTGTATCTCAGAATCTAGAACTCATGTTTCAGGGATAGATTTGCCACATGATATCTTTACCATAATCTACAGATACATCAGATCCCTGGATTTCTCACAAACTCAGGATTGTGAGTTTCTTGTGGTATCAGAATTTCTACAGGGATATTGATAAGGTTACAGTGACAGGATTTATTTTCTAAGTTCATAATTCCTAAGAAATTACTCCCTATATAGCTCCTCTAATCCTCTAGCTCCATGCTAGTTTTATTGCCCAAGCCTTTGGACACTAATAAAATCAAAATGTTCTTGCAGTTGTGTGGTCCAGGTGAGGAGCCTGAGCTCACTTCATGCCAATGAAGTAACTGCAGAGGTCAAGTTTATCAAAAGTATACAACAATGAAATACAGAGAAAAACAAATACTAAAAGCAGATTATTTCCCCCTTCCAAATCATGCTGCAGACCACACTTGTCAAGACTGTCTAGAATTGGCTGTTTTCTTTAGCTATTTTTTATATGGTTCATATAACCCCTACTTATTTAGAATCCAGTATTTAGACATACAAATGCAATTTAAAGTAGCACAAGTGCTAAGCAGGAAGAATTAGTGAGGTTTTACTGTATATGTGTGTTTTACCTGGAATATAGAATAGACACTGAAAAAAGAGAGGGATCTGGATAGATTGGAGCATTAGGTCCAGGATTAATTAAAGTCTAAATGCCAGGGTCTGCTCTGGGGTGCTGGCTGACAGCAGTTCAGGACTCAGCAAAGTGCTCTGGCAGCCCAGAAAGCAAAGCATGTCCTGGGCTCTACCAAGCACTGATCAGCTGGTCAGAAAAGAAGATTGTCCTGCTGCACAGGACTGTCCTGAGCACTGATGCAGCATCACCTGAGTGCTGTGTGCACTTCAGGACCCCATCTTTTAAGAAAGATGGGAAGATCCTTATGTGTGTGCACAGAAAGGCAGCAGAGCTGGTGAAAGGGCTGGAAGGAAATGTCCTTTGAGGCATGGCAAAGGACTTTGGGCTTCTCTGGTTTGTGGAAAGGAGGCTGAGGTGACCTCATTGCCCTCTACAGCATTCTCCAGAGGAGAAGTGGGCAGGGAGGTGCTGAACTTCTCCCCAGAGGAGGTATCCAGTGATAAGATGCTTGGGAATGGTTCAAAGCTGTATCATGGCAGTCTGGATTCAGACTGGACTCTAGGAAGCATTTCTTTACCAAGAGCATGGTCAGATGCTGGAACAGGCTTCCAGTGGCAGTCAGTGCCCAAGCCTGTCAGTGTTTAAAGAGGCATTTGGATGAGGGCCTTAAAGCATGCTTTAACTTGGTCAGCACTGGGTGATTGTGGTAGGTCCTTTCCAACTGAAATAATCTGTTCTAAAAGCAATATTTGATTTAACAATGGGAGATACTTCATGGCATCCAGCTAGAAAGGGCTAATAAACCAGCAAGTGCTTTTTTAAAAATAACACTTTTAATACCAATACATTATCTTTTAGTGCACTATGTGACTGCCAAGTTAGTAGAATTATTTCCCTTTAGTTTTGGTAAGAGCAGGTCAGATTCTAAGTGTTTGCGTTCAGTACACGTTAAAGAAATGCCTAAGCTGAAAATTGAAAAGAGGTCCCGTTTACTGCATAGTGATCAAAGCATGACCCCTTACTGGCAAGAAAGAGAAATTGAAAACTAATTTCAAGGTTCAGGATTAATTCTCTGTCAAATTGACAGAAGAGAGCCTACACTAGAATACATTTAGCACAAATGTAGAACCTTCTCTTTATCTGTTCCTTTCAGAGTGCAACTTATTACTTTGATTTCATGGTTCCACAGCATAAGCATTTTAAAAGTTAGCTGTCTGAATTTGGTCAAATATCTACAAACACAGGCTTTTTACCAAATGAATCTATCAGTTTGCTTCCTATTAAGATCACTGTTCTCTGCTGATGACCTTTTCCTGAGTGTGTGTTTTTCCATCTTCCCTGCAGTAATTGCTGGAAATGATTGTCATGTAAGGAGCTGGCTATGGCAAACAGGAAACATCAAAGCACTACAGCCAGCATGCTGGATCACAGAGCCAGAGCTTGCCCGACTTCATCTCACAACAGGGAGCCTGAAAATGAAGAAAGTGACCTTCCCATAGAAGATTATGCAGCAAAGGAGGCAGAACTAGCAACTGTCAGAGCAGGTAGTCCTACCCCTGTGGAACATGAGTGCAATGACCACAGTGGAGATGGTGACTCCAGCTCTGACTATGTAAACAACACTTCAGACGAGGAGGACTACGATGAAGGCTTGCCAGAGGAAGAGGAGGGGATCACATACTACATCAGATACTGTCCAGAGGATGACAGTTACATGGAAGGAATGGACTGCAATGGGGAGGAGTATGCTCCCCATGAGGAGCACCATGTTGAAACAGATGAGTGTCAGGAAGCTGTAGAAGAATGGGCTGAAGGCAAAATTCAGCACCAAGATGAGAACGAGGTGATGGACAGGCAAGAGTGGCAGGAAGGTCAAGATAATGGCATTCAGATTTTGGAGGATGAAGCATCATCTTTGGAGATCCAAGACCAAGAAGAAAACATACAGTACTGTCAAAGTGAAGGTGATTATCCGGACTATTACCCAGCAGAGGCTAATGGAAATTCACAGGGAATATCACCATACCATTCTAGAAAAGAGGATGCAGAGCTGGAAGAGCAGGAAGAGGACATTGACCAGATTGTAGCAGAAATCAAAATGAGTATGAGCATGAGCAGTATTAACAGTACAACAGAAATGAGTCCAGAGCACAGTGGGACTGAAAATATGGCACATGACTACAAAGAGACTTGTTCAAAGGGAGAAGCTGTTCACAGTGCTAACAGGCACGAGGGGAGGCCAAAATCACTGAATATCCCATCTGCCTCTAAGCACAGTGCAGATGTGCATCGAGGTTTTAAAGCAAAGTCAAGATCCCCAGAGGACAGACAGAAGTGGCCACAGGAGCAGGTATGAGGTGCTTTTTTTAACCAGACTGTCAGAGGCATTATGCAAGAGTTACATTAGTTATTCCAAACAAAATTAGCAATATTTTTCTATCTATTAATATGTAAATGTATTAGCAGTATGTTAAATTTTACTGTAACTGCATTCACATAATCACATTGTGTGTTTAGAAAGAGGTGCTAAATGTAATCAGCATATGTAGAGATCTAGCAAAGAGGTTTTGCACAGAGAAGAGACAATTCAAATAAAGGTATTCCAGATACATGGGGCAAAACCAGTTTCTTTACACTATTTTCATTCTGCAGTGACAGTCTGGAGAAATTTAACACTGGGGTCAGCATTGAAATAGTTGCCTTTTTTTTTTCCATTAATGGCTCCTGTACCATTGCCTTAGTCGCTGATAATTTCCTGGTTTTGATAGAATGTATATCAAATCTAGATACTGTATATGTTAAAAAACCTTCAAGAAGTGCCTGCATATTGCTGTGGTGGTTTTTTAACTAGCTGGACGTATCTTGACCTTGACAAGGAGGAAGAAATAAGAGCTTTACTCTTACCACAAATGCTGTTAAGCAGTTTTATCACAAGAATGATATAGAAGTTAATTTAAACTGTGCATGATCTTTTCTTGTTCTAATGCTGAGTGCCAGAAAAAGAGTCTAAGAATGAAGCTCAAGCTTTTGTAAAGGAAAAGAGGGGTGACTTTTCCCCCTGACGTTTCAAATTGAACATGGTTGCTTCTTAGAGAGATATACCTCATTCCCTAATGCCATCTTAAAGCCTTGACTTTGCATCTCTAAAATTATATGCAGTTAAATATTAGTTATTTTCTGCAATGGAAAGATCTACCTAAAAGAAGCAAAACATAACATGTGCTTGGATAACGAACTACTAAGGATAAAGGATATTTTTTACTAAGGATAAGGATATTTTGCCTTATCTTTACTTAAAATGCTTTATTAAACTTCACATGCATAAGTTTGCTGTTTCAGCTTTATCAACTCCGTAAATAGGATTTTCTATAATTAAGTGCCCCACAGTTAAACAATTTAGTCTAGGTGATTCCATTAAAATACATTAATTCCTCTGAAAAACAGTAAAAGGAAATCAAATGCTTAAGTATAGGCTGATGAAACAGGTCGACCTTCATTATAATTGTGAACAAAACAAGTCTTATGGGAAATCTGAAAATATCCCCCTATCTGCAGCAAGTTTTTAATATTCATTACTACATTCTATTTCCAGAAGTATAATTATAACCAAATTGTGCAACTTACTATATTCAGTGCCCTACTGCCAGCATAGAAGTCCCTTAGTGATTAAGCCTGCTGATGCTGAATGGTTT
Source organism: Molothrus ater (assembly GCF_012460135.2). Lineage (NCBI taxonomy): Eukaryota > Metazoa > Chordata > Aves > Passeriformes > Icteridae > Molothrus > Molothrus ater. The sequence goes on from NC_050490.2 coordinate 5,493,749, forward strand.
GAACAGCTACTAGGTGTTGGCTGGGAGCACAGAGGTTGAGCAGCATGTTCTAGACTCAGTGATGGCCTTTCTCCCAGCAGCTACTACTGGGAGTGCTGCTCCTTGCAAGTTCTCAAAGTATTTGCAGAACAAAACACGAGTTCCTGAATATGAAAGAATTCCTCAGTGCTTGACTAAGCAACTGTTGGGTCTTTCCACCCCACTGAACACTGCCCATTCAAGACAATATTTGAAATAGACCTTCATTTCAATAACTTTTTGTTGTTTTGAAATTTATTCATCAGAAGCTGAGCTGAACTGCATTTGTCATTCTTAATAGACTGCTAACAGCTGAGGGCCGTGTAACACCTGGGTATTGATTAAACTGTCCCATCTGAAAAAAAAAACAGAAGTACCTAAATATTTTTGAACTGCTTGTCTGAGCTTTGATTGTTATCTCCTGTCACTCTTGGACCAATGCCTTAATCTTATTTAATAACAAGGGAAGCGCTGCTGTGATAGGTAACCCCAGGCTGGATGAAGCCACTGAGCTTGTACCACCACTTTTAATAGCAACCACAAACTCCTGTCTGAAAGGAGAGAGAGCACTGGACAGTACACAGTGTTTCACTCCTTCCAACATGGAGACAGGAAATTAGAGATACAGCAGTACAGGTATCGGCTCCAGATCAGGCTAAACAAACTGGGTGTCAAGGCAAGCATTTCATTTATAAGGAAGGCAGCAAGGCACAGCTGCTGTGGGCACTTCACTGAAGAGAAGAGCACAAGCCTCCAAGGTAAAAAGTGTGAAGTGGTATTTCTTACAGAGATACAGAGGCTCACAAATGGACACATGAGGTAATTGTCCTTCTACCAACCCCAAGCCTTCAGGGATGTAAAAGAAAGAATAAAAAACAAGTTCAATAACCTTTGGTGAGCATTACTTGAATGTGTGTGTCATGAGAAAACTGGTCTTACCTTGCTGTGTTCTCACCTACTGTAGATAATCCTTCTCAGCTTTACCCACAAATCAGGCTCATGGTGAGGGCATTAGAGTAGGAGTTGAGTACCTATTTCTGCTTGTGAGAGACAACTGTTCACTTTAAACATTTAAAAGGTTTATTAAAACCTTAACAAAAATACAACAAAAAGACTAAATAAGGAAAAAAATGCAGTGCTAGGAGCTGCCTTCATGGCTGCCTACCATGTGGCTGGTTCATCTCCAAGATGGCTGCTCAGTCTTTTATACCCTGGGGGTTGCATCAGCTAACTCTGGCCCCTCCCAAAGTCTGTCAGGCAGCTCTTCTGTGCTGTTTATCTGTGGGCACTGCTTTCTTGTCACTGCAGTGGAGATCAGGTGTTGCCATGCCCTACCCCCCAGCACCAAGCTTTTCCATTCCCACCTGCCCCATCCAAGGGACACCCGTGCACCCCTTCTTTCTGCCTGGTCTGGACAACACAGCCTGTCTGATGGCAACAATACACAGCAGGGAAAAAGCAAACTATGGGGAGAACAGAGGACATCTAAACTACAATAACATAACTATACATCAATAAAGCTTCTCTTTAATATTCACACAATATTCATCTCTTAATTGCGAGAGCCAATCATCTCATTATCCATCTATAACATGCCCAAGTTAGTTTTTTTCTTAGTAGCTCCTTAAAAGTCCTTAGCACAAGGTGTGGCTGGATGTTTAGCATTAACACTGGACCTCAAAGAATTTAGATAAAGTGCAGAGGATTTTGTTTTTCTTCTGGGGCATTCAATTATTTTAATATTTACTATGAAATATTTATTTATTTATATTTACTATGAAATGTCAAAGGGATGGATGGAATTAGAGTACTACCTAAATGAACCTGTGTCTCATTTGTGAAACCAAGATAGCCATAATTTTAACTACAATATTTAAACCAACTACAATAATTCAACTTCTTCCATAGTGAAAGGAAAAAACCCAAGGCTATTGTCAGTAGATTTGCATGCTAAACTTACTGTTTGCAGACAAGCTGCATAGAAGAGCCTTGGTGTTGTCACCTTGCTAAAAGATCTGTTATGATAAGTGTGCATCTCAGTACAAAATATCATGCTGACAGGGATGAGAGAGGCACACATATTGCATATAGAGCACTTTTTTTTGCCTCAGTTATCTTTAAATAAATGTAGATTTAAATGCTTCTAGGTTAAATCAAGATATACTACGTGTATGTCAGTTTTTGTAAACAATGAGCAAGCAGGAAGGTGCATTTGTTGTTTTATGTACATACTATGCTCTCCTTAGCTTTTTCATGTTCCTGCTCCTCTCCTTTCCTGCCTCACATAGGTAGAATTACTGCTTATTTACATTCCATTAAAATACACAGCTATTAATTCTTAGCTCATGATAGGTGCTAACATTTTGTTTGCAAGACATTTGCTAAATAACAAGTAAACAAATGTGATTTTAAAAGTTCCTTTTTGCTGAGTTTGCCCCAGAAAACAGTCACTTTATAAGAAATACCTAACAATTTACAGCGAAGGAAAAACAAAGTAAGCATCTTGTTTGACTTTCAGTGTGGGCCAGTTTCCTATCTTAAATACAAGTGCTCAGGCTCCAAAACTTCAGGGATATATGAGCTTGGCTTGATTAGCCTTTATTTGTAAATACTTCTAGGGAAGCACTAAAGGGGATGATTAGCACTAGACAAGTCTGAGGGAAACCAAGAATGTGAGAATCCTGAGAATGTGTCCTCTCCTACCTTATTCAAGCAAATCCCATTTACCAACAATAAAAGAAAATGTTTTTAACAGCACCAACACCTACCCCACCTCTAACCTTTTGAAGAAACAGGAATTTGCCATGAAATTTGCCTCCTTTACAAAGGAGGACCTCAGAGGGAAGTCTGCTTTTTAATGATGCTGCCTGTGACACTGAACCCTGGTGCTTCTCATTTCTCAACCATTCTTTCATAACACTGGCCTACCCTTGAGAACCTAACCAAATATGCTTACACTAACTGCCCTCCTAGCAGGGACATCACAAACCCCTGCAGTGTCAGTCTGCCTGCACAACTTTCACAGAGGCTGTGTCCTTCTACTTCTTCAACATGGAAATCCAGAGACAGACTACAGATCCCTACAAAAATCTGTGAAAAAAATGTATCAAAGCCATTGTATTTTATCTCTTTCCTCCCTTTGCACACATCAGTGCTGCTACTGTGCTTCCCTTGCCTGTGCTGGTAGAGCTCAGTGTTGACACAAATATTTATTTCCTTCTCTCAGCATGGGGACAGTGCTCTGCTGCTGCAGAGTCCAAACCCAGGAGTCTTTTGTCTGTAAAAGATTTCACCTTTAGAACAGCTTGAAGAAACTAAAATGACAGGCAGTCTAGCAAATGTGTTTCTTAGGAAGTCAGCAAGTTTCTTCTTGCTGGAAGTCAGTCTGTGTATTATGGGATGCATTTGAGAACAGTTTGTAGAAAACACAAATAGGTGTAAATGAAGAGTATCAAAGAAGGTCTCTGCATTCTCCTGTGTGTTCTAGGCAGCTGTGGGGCAGAACTAATAAATATCTGTTACCAGGTGACAGTTCCCAAAGTTACCAAGTACTCACTGAAAGTGCTGAGCAGTCCAAACAGCCTCAAACAAAACCAGTTTCTCTGTGCTAATCGGCCAAGTCACAGAGTTTTAGCAGTCAGCTCCTGACATTAGCAGACAGCAAAATCAATGCCTGCTGCCTAAAGATGCATAAGTGACAAAGTCTTCTCAGGAAGTTTAAATCAGAAGGCAGCATGTTCTCCTAATTACATCTCCCTAAAAATTCAGCAGAGCTTTTTCTCTGAAACTCATCATGGCTGGTTCTCAATTTTAAATATATGCAAGTACAAAAGAAAAAAAATGGTTCTTTGAGGTGGTAAAAATAAATTATTTTATTTTAATGTCTACTGAAATTTGATAAAGTATTGAAATAATTTTGTGGAATGCTTAGATCTCTCAACTTATTCTGACTCCTCTTTTCCCAAACCTGACTTGTTTACATGGAATTACTCATCAGAAATTTTTTTCTCTTCACTTCTGACGTGTCCTAGCACCACCACTAAACTAACACATAAGAAATGGAATCTTTGTGAGAGAAGGGTGTGAAGTCTGACCTTTTTTCCTGCGATGAGATAGTCCTTTCTTTCTTAAAGTCCTGCTTACTACTTGGGTGAATCTTTGCTTTATGTATGTCTTACCTGACAGTTGTCATTACTGAGCTCTAATGTGCCTGCTTCATTAGCATATTTTGTTCTGCTGACTAAATATTAGTCATAGGGAATCATTTGTCTAGAGGGGAACATAAACACTTGTTTTGCCTACAGCTACATACTGTGTTTAAAGGTCAGAAGCCAAGGAGTTACATTCCCACTTAACATTCAGGCTGACCCTTTCAAATAATCCTTCCATTTGCACAATTGTTGATACAAGTTTTTATTTCTGAAGCTTTACAATGGAAGTGGCATTTTGGCCCTATTTTTATACATTTTAGGGAAACAAAGAAAAAAGGGAAAATGAAATATCCTGAGCCATAAAAATTTGCTCCAGAAATCACCTTGGTTTTCCAGATTTGTAGCACTGAAAATCTGGGCCATGACAACTTTCTCAGTATTTAGAGGACATGGCCACTCTCCATGCTGGGTGCTGGTGTTGCGTGACTTGGGTCAGGTCTGGAAAAGAAATTCTGCCCCTGAGACTACTGGAACAGGAAAAAAGGAGTGTTCTGCAGTTTAAAATACTTGGTGTTTTCTTTGTCTCTGATTTTATATTTTCTCTTTCACATTTCTTCTGACACCTGAGGTTGTACTGCCAGCATCCTGCAGATTTGCTTGGCCCATAAGGAAGGAGATGCCACAAAGTATCTCTTACAAACAGGATCCTACATTCAGTGCTAGAATTCTGTTTTTCAGATCAGAGATGCCCATTAGGGCTGGTTTGATTTTGTACCATACTGGGAATAAACACATTTAAAAATTCTGACTTTGCTTTCTGATTTATTTGGACATGATAACATTTGACTTAATTTCATATGAAAAATTTGCACTGACATAAAATAATTTATATTTAAATCAGTACTGTAACTGCTACTTAATGATAATTAAAATGCCCTATTATTTACATCAAAGTAGATACTTTATTATAATTAAACAGTTTAACATTTTTATGTGAAACTGATATTTGCTAAATTACAGTAGGAAATACCAACTGCTATATCACATTATAATATTTTGGTACCAGTAATGAATACTGATTGTACATAAATAACTTCAGATAAGTAATGGATGTGAAATCCTTTCTTTTTTTCCTGCAGATGTGCAATGGTTTAGAGCAGCCCAGGAAGCAGCAGCGTTCAGACCTCAATGGCCCAGCTGACAATAACAACCCCCCCGAGGTAGGTACCTGGGGCTGCCACTTGTGCTGCCTGCAGCCAGGCTTCCAGCAGGGAAAGCAGCCCTCACCCTGTCAGCCTTCTCCCTCTCTCACACACAAACCTAAGCTCCCTTTCTTTTCCTGAGCTGACAATAAATACCATATCTGCCTACTCTGAAAAGGCTTTGAACTGTACCCATGAATTTTTGCTGCCTCATTCATTTTATGTAACTGTCTATGGCATGTACTCAAGCCTAAATTTCTCTGATGACATGCAGAGTAGGGAGAACACTTCAGAAGTTCTCTTTTTGGGTTATTGGAGTGCAAAAGTGGCATCCAAAAGAAATTGTGTTCTGCTTCCATTCCTCCCCCGCCCCTCCCAGTGTCAGTCCTGGCTTAGTCAGCTGTGATGAGACACAGTGATAGACAGACCTGCTCTTGCCACTGAAGACTGGAGCAAAGGAGACATCTGAGAATGCAGAATGAGTTGTGCTTGGGGCTAGACACAATGAAATGAAATTGAGACTTAAAAGCAGAAGTCTCTTATCTCCAAACCATAACATATTTACCCTGTAGCCTGTTATATTGATGAAGAGGCACATTTCTAAAGCCTTTTCCCATAATGGAGAAATCAGCCTCTTTCCTGGAAATGGGAACAACTGAGGAGGCTGGCAAAAGACAAAGAATGGAAGGACTGTATCTGTTCCAGGGACAGTAGCCTAAGAAGAGCACTGTTATGGCCCCTGTTATAAGATTAAGTGTAATTCTATGTACTGAGCAGTCAGGGACAGTTCTTTTCATTCACAGACCCAGAATCTTACTTTGTAAAACATTGTTAAATGTTCTTATTGGAAATTTGGAATATCACTAATAGGCAATGTGATCTAGTAGGCAACTGATTGTATTGGGAATTGCTGGTTTGTATTGTTCATTTGACATCAGACATCCTAGGCCATTTTCATGGTCTTCCTTCTGCCTCCCTTATTTTTTTGTTTGGTGGGATCTTAAAATACTTTGGGACTCCTAATTACAGAGCACTTTTTAAGTTAGCTTGGGTTAATGACTGTGATGTGTTCAGTGTGGTAAACAGTGCCTATGTGACAGTGGTCAGCTGTTTAAATATAATAACAATTCACTTCATTGTGTGAAAGTTATTTTGTTACAGCTATATCATTTTTATTTCTCAACAGACAAAGAAAGTGTCTTCCTTTCCAAGTTTTGTTGATGGTAAGTTTGACATCATCCATAATTAAAGTAGGATGAAGTGGAAGCAAATACTTTAATACATATGAAAGATCACAGTTCTAAAAACCAGTCAAACCCAAGAGAACACAGCTGAGAAGTTCAAGTATGGAAGTATTTAACATTTTCACCCTCCTTATGGCAATGGGAGCCTAGTGGTATAAAAAAGGAGGAGCAGGTAGAGCTCCCAGAAGGATTCAGGTGAAAATGAAGAACAGCTACAAATCTGGAATATGTTACAAAGGGTGTAACAGTGGGTCTCAGGAGGAGGTTTATGAATGTGTAAGAGCACTGTGTTCTTCAGGGCCCATTATTGAACTCTGGGAACCACTGCTGTCAGCACGAATGGAAAAGTTGTCCCATACTGACCAGACAATGGTAATCCAACCTCTGTTCAGGGGAGCAAAGCTTTCACATTGTTTCTTCAATCTCTTCTGCAGTGCTATTACATATATTGTGTTTGAAGAAAAATAAGCCAATTTATTAGCACAAGCAGGTGGACAGAAAGAAAATAGGATTGTACTGAAAAACATTACCATTCTCTGATTCACAGACAGCTGAAGAACCTTTCATAGGGAAAATGCACACAGCTCTTCCTGCAAAGAAAATGACTGCACTGTAAAGTGAGAAAAGACAGTAGGACATTTTCAAGAATCTGATCCTCAGATCTGCCATGAACACACACAATAGAAATCTTAAAAGAATGTGAAAAACTTAATTTCTAATGCCATTCTCAACTCAGGGAAAACTTAATACAATTTAGAATAATATTAGGATATCCAACACATTTTTCTTTTATTCCCTGATCTTACCATCTTGACAAGCATTTTCTGTTTCAGTAATTTACTTAAAGAACTAGAACAAATTGAAAGTTCAAAGATTATCCCTTCAGGTTGACATCTGAGGGATATCACATGGAACACTTGGCATGTACTGGCTAACAGGCCCTACATACATTTAAACACATTTCCCAAGAGTGGCAGAGACAAGAAAGGAAGCTGATGCTTTGTAATATGCATCTGCTGATTACATAGTGGACAGGCACAAAGCAAGGCCAGCATGCACAGAACTTTAAAGCAGCTGAGACAATTCCCCCCTCGTGGTGCTGCAGATACAACTGCACATTTTAATTTTACTGGGATAAAAAGGTTATGTCTTTTTCTTTACATACCAGTCAGCTCACTACTCTGCTGGAAAGGGGTCAGGATACCCTTTACATAATATAATACAATACCTTTTTTTAGTTCAATCATTTTGCTTGCTCTGATTATTTCTGTAGTGGCACAGTATGTGAGGATAAGCTCTCTATTAGGCTTTTTCTATTGCAGGTATTATATAGCATTGTCTAACACAAATAAATACATGGCTCACTAGGAGCTTATGATAGCTTACATGACTGCTCTTTGAACTCTGAGAAAAACACAGTTTTTATTATTAATTTGTATGTAGAGTCTCAAAAAGTACAGGACCCTTCTGCACATAAGAAAAGATTCTGCCAGCTAACACTGCTGCTGTTCCCTGAGCTTTGACAGCAATACCACGACCATATTCTGGTTATATTCCTATTCAGTTTTAAAGCACTTTCAGCATGACTCTTTAACTACAGCAGCTATATCTATATTTGTATTGATTAATAATATTTTTCATATGCCATGTAAGCAGAAAAAATATCTTTTAATCTATCATATCTAAATGTCCTTTACTGTTAGAATTATTTTAGTAGTAGTACCACCACTACATGCTTGTAGGAGTAATTAGTTCTGTGTTCAGTGGTTCTGGCTGTTCTGCACTCTGTCCTATCACCATAAATCTTATTCCCTTACACAGTAACAAGCATGATGAAGAAGTCAGCCAGAACATGGAAGTAGTAGATAGACATTCTGCAAAGTGACTTATGCCCTGTGTCCATTTACTCCTTATGAAAAATCTGCTGCAGTGCCACACATCCCAAAGTCTCAGTGACTTCTGGTAGTTCAGCAGGAAACTGAGCTCTGTGCTCAGAGTGCAGTCTCTAAATACTGTCTGAATCCTTGGCTTACATGATCTTAGACAGATGTAAAAATGCATTCTTAACAGATTAATGAATTCAGTTATGCTGAATTGTTGATTTCTTTTTGATTGAGTTTTCTTTTTTTCTTATTTCATGAATACAAATATTAATTTAAAAATGCTTGGACATAGTCTATTTAGTCTAGAATTATCTTTATACTTGTTACATTAATAGATCACCAGAAAACCAAGTAATCTCTATTGCCTTGACAAGAGCAGAAATTTGCAGTTAAATTTTTCAGAAATAGTTATCTAATGTTTAAGCACCAATATTCAACATAAAATTCCAATCTTTGCTCACATCAAACTAACCTTCACATTTGAAACCTGTTCCTTCTTCCCTTGCTCATCAGTAAGCCTTTGCACACACTTGCAGTCAAGGGCATGCTTAAGTGCTCTGATGAGCTGGGACCTCAGCCAAGTCTGCATTTTTGCATTATTTAAAGCAGACAGAGATAAGGGAAGAAAACACCCAGGTGACCCAATTTGACCCTGAAAATTTTCAGCACCATTCTGTCCTTCCAAGAGATGTCTTGTTTTACCTGACAGTTGTTTACATTGCCTTCATGATGGGAAATGTATGTTGGAAATGTTTTCTGCCCAACATGTCTTTTTTTTCTCTATTATCTACTGCTGTAAGCATTTTCTGCATGCTGCTGATTTATACATGATGTAGCTGACTGTTGCTACTATAATGATTCTGCAAAACATCATTTTTTAAAGCTCTGAAAAGACAACCAATGACATCCAACCAAAAAAGCCCTAGTCTTCAAGAAATCCAAATAAATAACATTAAGATTATAAAATTGCTTAACACCCTAGATTATTTTGGTGTTAGTTAAAAACACCATTGCTGTCACAAACAGCCAAGACATGAGAATAAATTGTTTTTTCCTTTGTAGAATCCATAGGTTGCACAGACCCCAAAGATACCCTGGGCATTTTGCTCGATGTAGTAATGATTATATGAGAATTTGCACAAGAATTGCAGTTTTACTTGTCTTCAGACACAAACATTTCAAGAAAATTAATCTAAATTACCTACTAAGGGAGTTTACTTAAACTGATTTAAACATGTGGGTAAGCCTATTTCAGAGTTAAAGCAATCTTGATTCAATTTAGCCTCATTTACTTAGCCTGAAGTGAATGAAAGAAAACAAAATTAAAGCTACTTTAATTCTGAGTGAGTGTGTTGATGCAGGTATCTAATGAAGTTTTGCTACCTTAACATTAAATTCACATCCTTAATTAATTTCCCTCTCTGCTGCCCTTGAAACAAGATGTCAATATCATGCAACATGAGTATTTTGTTGCATGCTGGAAGAAGTACAAATGTATGAGACTTAAGTTCTAGACCTGAAAAGACAAATTAATAACACCATCAGAAGAGGGCACCACACAAAACACCCCACCCATCTGCTGAAAAATATAACGGTACAGAGATATTAGCAAACAGAAGCAGTGGCACAGGAGCAGAGCTCTGGTGGAATTTTCATTTCTTTTGATTTCTTTTAGTGAATTAAGGCTGCAAGAACAAGGATCGTTTTTTGAGCTGTTGAAAGACTTGGCCTTTATGAAGAGTTTCAGTGACTTCTAAATTACTGGCTTCTCAAGGATTTCATTGAGGGTTTTCATACTTCTAGTGGAGATTGTCAAGATATTTTTTAATGCTTTCCCAATACTTCAAAAATTTTAATTCCACAGAATTCTATTCTGAGTTATAATGAAGATCTAAACCATTACTGGATTTGTACAGATGTGAGCTAAATCACATGTGTTCTGTGGTATATAATGAAGATTAAAACTATGGTGTTTGATAACAAAGCAAATGCCCCCAATTTGTACAAGCATTGTTAGTTAATGCCAGGTCTCTGAAGAGTACAGGACTGCTATAAATATATATCTACATGTTTATAAACCTTGAGTCCTGAATCACAAAGACTGGGAGTTGAGATTTCTGGCAGGTGGATTGAGATCTGCAGGGATGAATAAGTGTCAGCAACACTGCCTAAAGAGGAAAGTCACTCATTTTAATCATGTTTATATTCTGTTGGAAGACTTTTGCTAAATTAGAATGGGAATATGAAGGATAGAAAAGCTCACTGAAATATGTATGTGTAAACCACTATTTCAGTACATTTAATAGCATAGTATAGCACATATTCTTTCCAGATAATAATCTTCCACATTGGCTTAATTATAAATAAATTGAACACCAAACAATAAGCCTTTTTTAAAATTAACATTCCCCTCCAGTGTAATTTTTCTCCTCACACAAGATTTTTATACTTAAAAAAAATGCATTAGAAGGTCATCAAGTGGATCTAGCTCAAAGCACATTTCTTTTATAAAACTGTTGAGGCATAAAAAATGTTCAGTATCAAGCCCAACTCTGGAATGACTGTTCCTTACTGTCAATCTAATCAAGTTGGATGTAAAGCTTAAGAGCTGAATAAAGAGGATGGTGAGCACAGTCCCAGTATTAGAAAGGTTGCTCAAGCCTCAATATCTTTTACTCAATTTCTCACCTCCCCACTCCTTAGGAAGGCAGTAACCATAAATGCCTCCTGTCAGTTCCAGGGCCTTGTGAACCTGAGGACCTCATTGATGGAATCATCTTTGCAGCCAATTACCTGGGCTCCACCCAGCTGCTGTCCGAGCGCAACCCCTCCAAAAACATCCGCATGATGCAGGCCCAGGAGGCAGTGAGCCGGGTCAAGGTAGGGCATCTTCCTGGCCTCTAGAATACTCTCTGATCCTTTAACAGCTGAGCCCTCAATGCTGCAGGATCTGCAGCCTCAAACCTCTCCTGAGGTGCACTTAGGTAAGGATAGATCAGTATTGTAAATACCATTAGTTTTACAGTGCTTGCTGTAAAAATTCATACAGCAAAATAGAAATTATTCTGGAGTCTATTCAAAATTCTTTGGAAGCTGTTTAACAAATTCAAGTATGAGAGACAAATTGCAGATTGCAATTAGAAAATATTCCAGTGGCAAAGCACTGGGGTATTTGTTTGACTGTGGTTTTACTCTTCTGTTATTACTTCCTTTAACTTACTACAAATTAAGAAAATTAGTCTTAATATTATTACTTATATTATTACTTTTTTAGGACAAGAATATTCATTGCTATTGTGTTTGGATTTGGTGTTATTTACAGTGAACAATTTCTTTGTAAATAATGTATCATAGACTGCTTCATAGAGCTCTGTAAAGAAAATAGTATTTTGATTAAGAATCTAAGTAGTAGATTTTTAGAAGTTATTTTACCTCTGCTGTAAATATCTTATCTGAATAAACACACTGTTAAAGGCAGATTTAAATATTAGGAGAAAAAGTATGTGCATAGTCAATGAAGTATTTAGTTGCTAAAATTTGCACAGTTTTGAAGAAAACAAGTTTGGAAAGGCCACTTACAAGAGATTGTCATGATTGATTTAGCATTTAGAAATGCAAGCATTTAGTGGAATGCAAGAAAGGTCCAGTTCTTTAAACTTTCCAAACCTTTCTGTTTCTATTTAGCATATTGTGATATCTCAAGCTACAGTAAGTAATTGTTGATTGCAATTAACTCCCTAAAAACTCTTGTATGAATTAATGCCGTCCCCAATCTGCCAGGGGTACCTGACTGCTCTAGACAGTCATGGCAGGGGGCTTGAGCTGTGTTTTGTTGAACAGTTACATGTAGATGTGTGATCAACATGGAGACAAAACCTTGGGTTTAAGATGCATGTGCTGCCATTTTTGACTGCTGTAAATTTGGCAGGATAAGTGTTGGGAGCAGCTGATAACAGACAACACTTTGGTACCAATTCTTTTGTAATCAATTGTGAAGTGCACGATGCCATGAAATCCAATTATGCTTGAGAACTGTATAAGGTATAAACAAACCTTTCTCCCTTGTACATCATCCCCCACTGCTCCCAGTTTTTTAATTTTCAGCAGTCTGGATTCACAGTCAAAGTTTCCCTGACTTCCCACACTGTGTTTTCTCTTTCCCTTTGTGTACATCTGTCTGCATTCTTATTTTTATGCTACTCCTCAGAGGATGCAAAAGGCGGCTAAAATCAAGAAAAAAGCGGTGTGTAAACTTTTTCTTGAATGCTAATGTTTACTTACATTTTTGTTGTCCTTGTTTTCCATGGAGTGTCATGTCTTTCATTACAGATCCTCATAAAGTTGTCATTTTGGTTTCTTCTTTGGTCTGCAGTAGAATAGTGAATGGAGTAAAATGAACTCATTTTCTTCATTGTTCATTTGCTGGAGTGCCTGTCTGCTGCCCTTCTCCTGTTGAATACCTGTGATTTGTTTACTCCAGATGTACAGCCATTGTTATCTGGGAGATGTTTTTGAATGTAATGCTTATTTTAATTTTACTAACCAAAGCAGTAAGACGTACTTCCTGTGCCTATGACTTACTGTATATTTATTAAGTTATTGTTGATATTTAAAACCAAAATAAATTCACCACATTGTAGCTGGAACAATTCATACAGGAAACATTGCACTGTTAAAAACAATACTTCAGATAACTAAATACAGATGACAAAAATATCACCATAAGGATGGAAGCAATACAAGTAGCATCTGCCAAAGTATGTGCTTGCTTTGTGTTTTGCTGGAAGATAATTAGAATAAAATTAATCTAAATTAATTATAGGCATAGCTAAGCCTTTATAACTCCAAAAAGGATTAGCAAATACATAATTCTCATCATGAGCCAGTGTCTGACCTGGAGACTGGTGCCTGCCTTTAGCCCAGGCTGAGACAATCTGAGGCCATTTTATTCTGAGGCTGCTGCCACAGGTGCTGCTCAATACCAGCTGCAGTGGTCCCTGTGCCCAAGCAGCCTGGAGGAATCCATATGTTCCTGCTGGACTAGAGAACTAGGGCAGCTCTTGGACAATGCTTCAGTGAGAGGTAGCAGCTGCTTTGCCACCTCTTCTCCTGTTTTCTCAAGTGGACAGAGCCAGGACTCACATTGGAGCATGGCTTTACATTGTAATCCCTCTTGCTCTTGATGGGATATGGAAGTGTTTCCCTAGTGAGCAGTGCTCAGAAGAAGCTGTGGTCTAAAAGTCCCCTGATGGCCTTCTGTGATATGAGAGAAACATTAGTTCAGTGCTTGGTTCTTTATTTTCTAGGAAAAACCCCAAAAGCTAAAAAAAAATCCTAAATCTCACCACAGTACTGAGCACCAGTTTACACTTTTTTTGGTGAGCTCACTGAAGGTGGCAAGGGCTAAACAGCTGATGGGAGCTAAGTCACCTTCTCAGTTCTCCTACTTTCTCAAGTCTGGTGCCTCAAGTACTGAAGTGCATCAGTGAGAAAGTGAGCAAAAACCAGCCACACTTTCACCCGTTCTGGCTATAAATAGAGAATTTTAATGATTGAGCTGCCAATCCCACAGGCTCCAAAAATTCTCTCTTACCCAAAAGATCAGAGTAGGCTTCACTCTGTCTGTGCAATAAATGTACTCTTTGCATGTCTTTAGAAACACCTTTGAATAGCCAGCTCTGTAATGGTTTTAAGTGCAGTTGTATCACATCACATTATGCTTGAAGCAGTCCATGAGTTTGTCATTCTGAAAATTAATAATTCCCTTGTAAAACATCATTTATCTTTTAGACCTCAGAGGGAGATTCCCAAGCCTTGACTGAAGTGGATTTATTCATCTCCACACAGAGAATCAAAGTTCTAAATGCAGACACACAGGTAAGTTGGATTTAAACTCTTGGAGAATAATGTTGAGTTAGACTGTGCACAGTTAGTGGGACACTTTATTGAACCTGGATAAATTCAAGCATTCAGAGTATTCAGAAAAAGCTCCTATTGTTCTAGCACTTGCCAATAAACTGACAAGACTGACACCTGTTTTGCTTATTTGATGTATTGGAAGATATCTGGATGTTGCTATAATTGAGCTATAATTCAACTCAGTTCAAAAAAATATTCAAAAGCCTTTCAGAATGCATGTACACCACTCCTCTGGAACAGCTTCAGAACCCAGATTTACAGTCCAACAGGGAAGTCATTTGCTGCTTTGACTAAGCCATTCGTATCCTGCCATTTGTAACATTTCATCTCAATTTTTTTTCTCATAAATCACATCTGAGCCACCATCCTATTGACTAAGGTAAATTATTAATGGTTCATATAAAAGCAGCATTTGGAGAGCACAGCAATGATCAGCCTCATCTTCTAGGAATGCTTGTCTAGTCAACAAGAGGTGATCTTCATAAAAAGGAGGTTTTGAGGAATTTACAACTAAATACATATTTACACAAATTTACACTAAATACATGGATCCCAATATTTAGTAATCTCACAAGATCTCATAACTTTGATCATACTTACAGGAAGTCTTCAAATTTTCATTCTTATGAGAGGCATTGAAAAGGGCATTTTTAGCAATGTTTTGTCAGAAGTAAATCATGTCAAGTTTTCTTTTGTTTAGGGGATGTTATTGATAAATGAAGAGCTACAGTTTATAGCTGGAATGTATGGCAGTTAACAGGTACAGGGTCTGTTGAGTAAGGATTAGTCTTAGTGGAAGTCACTCTTCTTCTTTAAATAGTTCAGCATTTCAGCTGAACACCAATGTTTAAAAAAAAAAAGGGAGGTCATTTGAAGTAGCCCACAAACTGCCAAAGGAACTGGCATCTTACTCTTCTGATCCCCTGAGATTTGTAGTCATGCAAAATGCAATACTCCATAATAAGGGGAGTCTAATATCTGAGCTGTTCAACCAGATGAAAATAGTAATAGTGGAAATTGTTCTAATTCCAAGCTCTGTAGTGTTTTCCCTGGGGTTTTAGTTGTGTTGTTAGTTTGCTGGTTTGGTTTTGTTTGGATTTTTTTTACAGTGTGTCTTTCAGAGAGCTATAACAGAATTATTCCCATGACTTTTTAGCATTTTTGGCTTGGTAACATTTTTCAGTGCTAGTGAAGTTCCTGGCTGGTATAATTACCATGGGTCTATTTCAGCTGGGGTGGCAGCTGGCAGAGACAATCTGTACTTTCAGGGCTTTATCAATTACATAAACCCTGTTTCTGCAGCATGCCATGTGTTTTAATCCATCTGTAGTGTTGTACAGCTCACGTGAGGCAACAGCTGAATGAAAATGTTAAATTCCCATTCAGGAAATGACATGCAGCAAGGTTCAAAATGCTGAGCAGCACCAGTCAGGTGCATTCCCAGGCTGGAAGGGAGCCAGCAGTGGTGATTCTGTTGCCCTGAGCAGCACAAGGAAATGGCACCCCTGCCATTCCTGGGTGCTTATGCATTTACTTGCTGAACGCATTCAGCCATCGAGCACCTGTTTAGTAGGGATGAAGTGGGAGCAGTCTTATGTTTGCCCACGTGCCTTGTTGATAGGACAGGAATTCTTCTCTGTGCCACAGCTTTGTGGGGCTGCCCCACAAAGCCCCAAACCAGCAGAACCCACAGCAGCCTCTCCCAGCTTCTTGCTCAGTCAGTGAAGAGAAGCTGGGAGTGAAGCAGCTGGGAAAATGAAGAAAGAAAAATAAAGATGTAGATGCTCACAAATGTGTATGTGCAGAGCCTCTGGTGCATGACTGACTCCACAAAATTGCCTGACTCATTAGGCTGTCTTCACACTCCCACAGGACTACAGCACTTTAAAGCTTGGAGGAATGCTTAGGTTTTTTCCTTCAGCTGTTCTTTGGGTTTTAAGAGAAGCAACAAACAAGATTCTGAAAGAATTCCATGGGAAAGAAGGGAGAATCTGAGAAAGGGCAATCTAGACAGGAGAACAATGGCTTCAGAAAAGCCTGAGAGAGGCTGAATTGCTAAGGATGAATATAAGGACAACAAGGATGGAATGGATGGGACTTAAAAAGGGATAAGGGAAAGGACAGAGAAGCAAATAGGTAGAGATGGAGGGATTTATGGGAAAGTAATAAAGGAGAGGGGTGAAAAAGAGATATTGGTAATGGAAAATTGAGTACAATGGAATATGGAGAGACAAAGGAAAAAGTCAAGTCACAAGTAAGTCAAAAGTAAACTCATGTTTACAGTCACTAGATAGTATTTGCCTTACTCTTAACAGGAAAAATGTGGGAGGGATGGAGGAATGATTGCTTTCACCCCTACAAGGGTGAAAAAAAACTCAAACCATTTAAGTAACCTCTGTGTGATGATATGGGCAGAAAGCCTTTCTTGGCAGGTGAGATGAAATGCCTTCATTTTCCCAATGCATTCACTCTTGTGCACACTGCATGTATGATTACACCCTTACACAATACTTGGTGCACACTGCTGAAAAGCAATTATCTCTTATCTATGCAGAGCTCCCAGCATCCTGCTGAGACATGTCCATTATAAAACATTTCTCCATTCTGACAGAAGTGCTGCAAATCCTCCTGAGCCCCTGCAGCCCTTAGAGACACTCCTCAAACCACCTCTTTACCATCATTACTTTTCCTGGGTTAGGGATAAGCATTATTTCAAGCCTGAGAAGAATCATTACAATAATTTTATGGGTAGTGATTATCTTCAGCAAGACAAGTGGTTCTAACAAACAATGATAATTTGTAGTTTTGTCTGTCAAGTTAAATTGTACTGAAATTCTAAAAACAATTACTTTTGTTGACTTGAAGAACAATCCTTCTTCCTTAGGCCTTAGAAAATTGTTCAGCTGATGCTAAACTAGTGCCAAGCTGTTTACATAAAGAACGCTGCTGCTTATATAAGTTATTAAAATTGTGAATTATCTTGTACCACTTTTTTTTGTTGTTCCAATTAAGATGGAATTTTGTGGATGCTTTTAGCTATTCAGGGTGAGGCACAGGGATGGTCAGGACACATCCTCAACTAGTTTGATCAGTACAACTATTATGCTTCTGGTTGATTCTAGTTTGAGCAATAGATAAAACCTGGAAAAACTCTCCAAACTGATCAGTTACCCCAGCCAGAAGCAGATTTCAGGTGTGCCCTTTCTATTTTCTTAAGTACAGTTCATCCTAACAACAGCAAAATATGTAAAGGAATAATATAATTTTCCAACAGCATGAAAATAAATGTAAAACAGTAGCATAGCTCTTCATTCTTGCTTTACAGTAGCAACCATGCTGCATTTGCTCAGGCAGCACTTCCATTGAAGCCAATGCCTTGGACAGCTGCTCTGCTTCCCTTTGACTGGAGGGAATATCCAGTCTGGGCCCCTAGGAAGTGCTTCTGTAGCTTTTGTCTTTCTCAAGCAGCAGGCTGTCAAGGAGAGGGCAGCTGCAGTGTTTGCAGGAGAGCAGCAGGCATGCAGAACTGCTCTGTTTGTCCTTGCTGTGTGCAGGAGACCATGATGGACCACGCGCTGCGCACCATCTCCTACATCGCCGACATCGGCAACATCGTGGTGCTGATGGCGCGGCGCCGCATGCCCCGCTCCGCCTCCCAGGACTGCATCGAAACCACCCCCGGCGCCCAGGAGGGCAAGAAGCAGTACAAAATGATCTGCCACGTCTTTGAGTCAGAGGATGTAAGTAAATGGGATCTATTTATTTAAACAACATAGGTCATGGAGAGAGCTCTGAACTCAATGGCCATTCATGGGCAAAGTTAACCTGTGGGTATCAAATTGATCATTCATCCTGGATGACATCCTTTAGTCCAGTGGGTTGGCACAAAATGACACACATGTGCCTCCAGGCACTTGGAATGAAGTGGAACCATTCTGGACCTCTTCTTAACTGAAGCCAAGTCCTTCTACTGCCTTGGCAGGGCTGCACAAGGCTGCCCTCTACCCAGTCCTGGTCCCTTGTGGCTACTGACCTGTAGTTGTATGTACTCTCAAACATGCCACTTGATCCTTTGCTGTTTAGGAACACATTCAGCTGTTTATTTTTCAGTTCTCTTTCTTCATCCCTAGCAAAGATTATGAATTAGAATTTTTGAATAGAACCATAGAATTCTGTCCGTCTCTGCTGTACATCCTGTTTCACTGTTGTGAAAAGTGCTGATGTGCCATCCCATACCTCTTGTGACAAAAGAAGATAACCTTGCCTTACTGCTGTTGTATATCAGGTTTGGGATTGTAGTGAATTAGGTACTTCTGTCTGAAGTGGCAGAGAAGGGACTTCAACCTAAAACATTTATGGAAAAATATACCAAGCCAGTTAAACAGAAAAAGCAAAATTTGTGCTGTTTCTAACTTGACAGTAAGAGGCAGTACAAAGTATTTGTCATCACTGTTATTATAGGAACAATTATAGATATAACTTCTAGGTATATATTTGGATATAATACCAATTAAAAAATAATGGAGTTCTTTGGGTCAGACAGTCATAACTCGGAGGTTGCATATATTCTGAGCTAAGCAATCCATTTTCATTATTTTAAAGCAATTAAGCCTGTGAAGGAGAAATGGCATTGTCTAAAGGTTAGAGTTCTAGACTGGGGTTGTTCTGAGACCCAGTTAGCTCAGCTCTGTCACAGCTTTGCTTGGATAACCTTTTCAAGCAACTTAATTACATTATCTCTAAATTGTGCATAATGCTTTCATAAACATTCATAAGACCTCAGAGATAGAGATGAAATTAAGATGTAAGAACTGGCTGTTACTGGCAGCAATAGAATAGAGCATGACATCTGGAGATGTTGGCTTTGGGAAGGTAGAATGAAGGCAAAAGCAGAGGATGAACTACAGAGAAAGCAGTGGCAATGGAGATCAGAAGGACTCAGTAATGAGTGATGAACTTTAATAATGGAATGATATGAAAATGTCCTGAGTGACTTCTGCACTCCCATACTGCCCAGGTCAGTGGTCATAGCACCAAGCCTGACCCAGCTCAAGAAGCATTTGGACAATGCTCTCAGGCACACAGGGTGGAATTTTGGGGATGTCCTGTGCAGGGCCAGGAGTTGGACTTGATCCTGATGGGTCCCTTCCAGCTCAGCATGTTGTATGATTCTGTATAAACCTCTAGATATAGAGCAAAGACTTGTAAATATGCTTTAAAATTTGAAGAAACAATTTGTGACTGATGTCCTTGATTTTCTAGTCATTTCCAGTCAAGCAGATTGGTGCTTTTGTGTACAGCAGCACAAATGAAATACAGAAACAACCTTTTAGCATCAAAGAAAACACTTGATCAGTAGATTGTAAAAAGATACAGATTTATAATGGCCAGAAAAGCCCATGCATTTGAAATGCATTTAAAAGCTACTGACTGACTAAGAAGCTGTGTTGCATTTCCAGAATACAGGTTTGGTTAGTAATATTTTTAGGGCATGTAAGGTGCAATTAATGTCTCATATCATCAGGAGTTACTCATATGCCCCAATGACCACACAAGTGATGATCCAAAAATATACAAAATTCAACATGGCATTCTCCTATGAGCTGCAGTAGAATAAGAAAAATATAATTCAAATGTAGAAAAAGTGACTGCATATTCCTTTTACTGATCTCTGTTTCTCTGTGTTCCCTTGCCATCTAGTGGAATGTGCAGATAAGTGCTCCAAAATTTAAGAAAGGGGCTTTTGAATGGGTGTTCTCAACATTAGGAAGCTTTAGTGGCTCTGGCTGCACTCCTGAAATGCTCCCTGACGTTGCCAGTCGAGGTGTTAATGGGAACACTGTCCTGGATGTGCAGTGGGTAAGCAGGGGTATCCCTGGATCTGGCAGTGTGGGACAGGCACTGTGGCACTAACAGGGGAGCAGGTGGCTGTGTTGGAGCAGTGCTTTCAGTCCTGCAAAGGCAGGGGGACGAGCAGCAGGTGACACCACAGCCAGAGCCATCAGGGCACAGCCGTCTGTGCAGGCAGAGCACCCCTGCTCCCCTCAGCCCTGCAGGCAGCCTGTGCTCAGAGCAGGCTCCTGGCTCCCTCCCACAGCTCTGCTCCGGGCTGGGCTGCAGCCAGGCCTCTCCAGTGCCCACTGCAACAGCACATGGGCAGCACATGGCTGCTTGCTGCTGCAGGGTACTGAGCAGGGGAGGGCAGCAGGGGGTTTAATGGAGTTTGCAATTTGATTTTGGATGGAATGGGTTCTTTCTGTACAACAGACCTTAAAGTGACTTTATATCCATGCTAATGCAGAAACTTTGCAGGATCCTTATTTTGATTCTGTCTTAAAATCCAATCCCTCTCCTGGTTTCTTGTGGTTTCACTGCTAAACTGTTGATTTGTCCTTTCTCTGAGCTGCTTTTTTCTACATTTTAGGCACAGCTCATAGCTCAGTCAATTGGTCAGGCTTTCAGTGTGGCTTACCAAGAGTTTTTAAGAGCCAATGGAATTAACCCAGAGGATCTCAGTCAGAAAGAATACAGTGACATCATCAATACCCAAGAGATGTACAATGATGATCTTATACACTTCTCCAATTCAGAGAACTGCAAAGAGGTAAACTAGTTTTGGATTTTCATTTCAGATTGATCCATTTTTTTCACAGTAAAGAAATATTCTCAAAATTTTTTTTTTTCATTTTAAAATGATGTTACAATTTCAAGATGTGTCCTTTGTCAGTCCTATGTACTAAAACCAGCTCTGTGGGTTATTAGGATTTCTTGTTTTCATGTTCAGGGTCTTTCTGTTTCCATTGATCAGAACAGTAATAAAGTGCATTTACATCTGAGCTAGATAAGCTCTGTGCTATTCACAGTACGCAGTGTAAGGTGATTTTATGTTTCACCTGAGTACTGACACAGAAAGAGCTGGCAGAGTTGTGGGTTTCTGCAATAGATAACCTCAGCAGAAGTCAGCTGCCATCAGCATTCCCTGTCCTTCCCCATTGGAGAGAAAATAATTCCCTGTATTTGCTTCAAGAGCTTGTTCTCTACTTAAACTCTTGCTCCACTTTCTAGGTGTTAGCTGTGCTGTGGTTACTGACAGCTCAGGAGAAGGCATTTTTACAGTACAGTTCATGTTCCCTTACATGAACATGCTAGGCACTAGTATATTCAATAATTAACAATATTATTAACAATAATAATGTTAATAATCATTAAGAGATCCTTGCCTGAAAAGAAGGACAGACAAGCCCTGAGATCAAGAGAACCTGAGCAGTGCTGGCAGGAGTGGAGCTGAACAAAGCCTGGCTGGCGGGCACTGCCTTAGCCACAAAATGTTAGAGCCTCCCCCTCTGGTTCCACAGACAGAAACTTCCTTAGCATTGATTCCCTTGGCATCCAGTTCCACCACTTCCTACAGAGTCAACCATGTGTGAGTGCTTTGCTTATTAAACTTCTATGACCTTCAACAAACAAGTGCCCCTGAAAAGAAACAGCTGTGTGTTCCACAGTTAACATTGAAGTCATGAAGTACCTAATGGCAGAGAACAGAATTTGGTTTGTGATTTGTAGGTGTTATTTGGGAACAAGTGAGATACTCATGATCAAAGTCAGACAAATCAAAGCAAAAAAAAAATGTTTTTCCTTTTTAATTGCAGCTCCAGCTAGAAAAACAGAAGGGAGAAATTCTTGGGGTGGTGATTGTGGAATCTGGATGGGGATCCATTCTACCCACGGTTATCCTGGCCAACATGATGAATGGAGGCCCTGCAGCACGTTCAGGAAAACTGAGCATTGGAGACCAAATTATGTCCATTAATGGTACCAGTTTAGTTGGTCTACCTCTTGCAACATGCCAAGGGATCATAAAGGTACCCCAGACTTACAACTCTATGCTGTAGATCATAGGACAACACAGGTGTAATCTTCTGACAAGTCATCCTGTAGATTTCCAGCAGATACAATTTTTCATATCACTGCAAAAAAACCCAGTAATCTGTCATTAACAAAAAGCAGAATTAGAGATTCAGGAGTGATAATGCACAGAAATTTAGGGCTGGAAAACATGTTGCAGTTTTATCACTGGGCTGTAACAAATGAGGCCATGTCTCTAAAAGTTGCCTAAATTAAGTTACTCAGCTGTCTTCAAAGTTTTAAACTTCCTCACAGCCTCCAGCATAAAATAAGATCAAAATCTCCTATGTATTTTTGGGTTCCATGCAGATAAAATGGATGGAGGCTGGAAGACTGCAGGACAGATCAAGTGAGCAGATGAAGAATCTGCAGACATGATGGAATCCCAGAATGCATTATCTTTAGTCATGGAAACTAAATCTGATGTCTGTGCAGATCTACCAAGAGCAGCAGAAGCAGGAGATTAATTAGCCAGATGCTGGAAAAGAGCAAGCAGTAGTCAGTTTGGGTTTTTATTGGAAGATTCATTTAAATTTCTGTAGTAATTGCAGGCAAAATTTTAATGTTTTGTTGAGCCAAATATCTTGGGAAATAAATAAGAGAAACGTATCTCTAAGTTAACAATCAATTTCTGTTAAATCTCACTGGTCTTTCTCAGATCAGCTGCTTAATTCTTTTGCAATTAGGAAACACAGATGAGGGCTCAGTAAGATTCATTTCAGAAATATTGACTTTTTGAATATCTTACAGGGACTCAAGAATCAGACACAAGTCAAACTGAACATTGTCAGCTGTCCTCCTGTTACTACTGTCCTCATAAAACGACCAGACCTAAAATACCAGCTGGGCTTCAGTGTACAGAATGGAATTGTAAGTTTCTGTGACGATTGTTTTGGGGTTTTTCCCTTTACTTTTTTGTCTTTTCTTTTTCAAAAAACATATGGAAGTGCTGAGAGAATCTTGCATAACCTCACTTTTTCTACTGTTTATTAAAACCTTACAGTCTCTAAGTCATATAATGCAAATGGATGACACTGGGAGAAATTCTTGAGGGATTTTCCTACATAATAAACAACAAGATTTATAGCCCAGATTATTTGGTGCAATAGCCTGATCATGTAAAACTGTCATTAGTTATGCTGAAAAAGGTTTTTACAATTATAGCACTTCAATCTTAGATCTGATTCTGTTTCTCTTTTTAAAATTTCATTACACACTCACTAAGACTTTTAATTTTTCTTCTGCTGTGCATAATTTATGTGGATCACATGGTAGTAGGCATGGGAATATAATTGTGACCTCCTGTTATTGAAACTAAACTCCTATAAAAGCTAACCTCTCATTACAAAGTAATTGTATAGGCTGTGGCCCAGGTACCCCTCCTCTGTGCGCTGCAGCTTCCCTGTAATAGCAGCAGCAAAGAGGGGAACAAATGTGGCAGTGAACACTTACCCCAGGCAGCTCAGGGTCCTCCTCTCTCAGTTCTTCCTTCCCAAGCCATTCTCTGAGACCTTTCCAGAGCAAACTCCCCACACAACTAACCCAGGTAGTCACTGGCCCTTCTGGGGGCTGCCACTAGCATTAGGGACTCGCTGTAGTGCAGGACCATCAGCATTTCCTCTTCCTCCAGTCTAGGAAAAAAAATAATCAGGCTGCTCACAGAGAAACCACATCACAAAGGCTGTGGGCTCTGCCCCCCCGTTCTGTGAAATGCATTGATTGAAGTTGCCAGATCTGTTTTTTACCCTTTGAGAGCTGGAAAAGGAGCAGGTAACTGTAAGCTGTGGTGCATGTGCCTTCCTGCACTTCAGATGGCTCAGGAGTGGGTTTGCAGCTCTCCTGGCCATCTCTCAGTTACTACTCCACCAAGTTTAAAATGCTCCTGCCTAAGATTACATATAAAGGACACTGCTGCACCCCTGGTCCAGCTGGATGCACTCTAAAGTGGTTCCTACCCCAGGATCTGGTCTCACCTGATCTCACAGAGGGTGCCCTCTTTAGGGCACTGATCTCATTCCTTACTGCTCACCCTTGTAAATCTTGTATGTTCCACTGGTGCCATGACCAAACAAGGGAATATATTTATATACCTGTAAGCATCACTGTAGGTGATTATCAAGTTTTCAGGAGCCCATTCACAGCTTTGGTGGGGGTAGGATCAGGGCTGGGGAAATGGATCTGGCCAAGGTGGATTAGGAGCATCCCATGCCCTTCCATGGACAGCGAGTCTGTGTGACAATCTATTCATCTTGTCCCTGCTAATCATCTCCTACATGATTGGAGCCTCAGTTCAGTAAATCCTGCAGGCTCTGCTTGTTTCCTGTCACAGTGTGCTCCCTCCATCTACTGGCCATTTGTCACCACACTGATAGATCATCATTCCTTCCATTTAAATGAACAACATTCAAATGACATCAAATGTAAAGTTCACCAAGTGCAGCAAAAATTCCTTTTCATATAGGAAAAAAAAGCCTTGCAGAGCATTTCATTTATGAAAAGCCTGTTTGAATATGAAAGCCAGTGAACAAAAAGATGAGAGTAACATCTTTTGTTAGGCTGCTATGGAGACAAACCTCTGGGCCTGGAAAATCCTTTCCTCTGAAAAACTCTTTCAACATTTGAAAATAAAACTATAAAATATATCTCTCTGGTAGTTTGACACTCTACTCTTTAAAACTACTTTTGTAATTGCCAGCAATTGTTACAAATTATGATTGGATCCAGAAGTAATATTGTTATTCTTTGTTGGCTCAGCATTAGCACAGCAAAGAAATAAATGGCTTGTCAGAACAGATATAATTAAAAGTCTCTTTCTGGTAGGCCATTACCTCATTATCCATGCAGCTGGGATTTATTTCTGTGCCTCCCCTGATAGCAGCCTTGCAGTGGTTCCTTTTCACCCTGCCTATCTCATCTGTGCAGGATGCACAGCCATTACAGTGGGAATAGCCCATAAACACACAGAAATCCCATCTGAGCTGGCTTTGCCTGCACAGGGTGTCAGGCAGATGCAGACACTGCACTGCTGCAGCTGAAAAAGGATGTTGTGCACACACACATAACAGCTATGAGTGTTGTGTGATGGGGAGCTGAGCATTAGATGACCTGTCAGGCACTTTCTGACAGTCCTTATGCTACAGTTATTTTAAAATTACGTTATTTAAATACAAATGGTCCTTATGTATCACATTATTGTCTTCTAGATTTGGTCCTTGTATATAACTTTTTTTTCTTCATTGTGAAAAAAAATCTGTGAATTACCAGTTATATTCTCACTGCTGATAAAACACCACTTCTCAGTCTAGATCTCACTTTCTCTGAGAACTCTATCTACCCTGTCCCTAGCCTAGCACAAGCTATCTAAAAACACAGTAAAACTTTATAGAACATCTTATTCTTCCCTGCATTTGTTTACTGTCATTTAAAAAAAAAATTACAGGGTTTCAACAGTGTAATATAAAAGTGAGATGAGGAGAAATCTTGTTTTAATAGGTTATTAAAGGTTATTATTAAGGCATTTACACAGAATAACATTTGTCTGGCACTATTTTATCCTAATGCTTTGCTACTCTATGGGCAGTTGCAATAAAACTGATTGTGAAGCTACTGAAGTTTCACATCTGATGTGCTGCAGCTGGTCTAAGGCATTGCAAACCTGTCACAGCTGAGTGGATTGAACCAGTGTGGTTTACACCTTTTTTTTTCCTTCTTTGCCCTTCAGTTTACAGAGTCAAGAGAACATAGACTCTTGCTTACAAGAAGCAGCTGTGTCTTGCTTTATCTAATATTATAGCTGTTGCCATGTTCAACAAATACAAGTTAAAAGTCCTGGCTGAATAAAATCATATTTACTTAAAGATATTGCTCAGTTTAAACTCACCAGCTTCAGCTGTCATAGCTCCACTGGCTGGAGACAAAACTCTTAAGGCTGCTTTGAGTCAGCCCTTGCAAATACAGGAGTCACTAAATGTGTGCTGTAAATGCAGAATATTTTTTTCTCTGTGTGTTCTGTCCCTGGCTTAGCAGGGTCTGGAAGTCTGGGCAGAGCCACTCAGCCTCTGTCTGCTTCTCTTTCTACCTCATTAAAACACTTAATGCTCACAAAAGGAAGCTGCCTGCCTCCCCTGGAGAGATTCCTGAATGAAGAGACCACTTTCTATGTCTGGGGTTGTTTGAAAGAAAAAACTGGCTGATGGTATTAAAAGTGCTAAAAGTGCTTTGAGAGCCAAGCAGGGAAAAGGGCTCTGGATAGATATGCAAGCCATTATCTTTTCCTTTATGCCAGTGGGGTGAGGGATCACATTTCCATTTGCTCTAAAAGCTTTCATTTCAGCTGTACCGTCTCTATATTTTCTTGTACACCACAAAAAATATATTTACAGGGGGTTTTTTTAGTACATGCTGCTTTTTGTCTTTTCTGATTACTGCTCCCCAACAGCAAGGAGCAAACTTATTCTAGCAGTGAGTTAAATTGAGAAGCTTTCTGTAAAAGAGATCTGTGTAGTAGAGTTTATCTTGTGAGCTGTGTGATTAGAAGGTGGACGACCTGCAAAAAATACATTGTATGTGACTGAAATTCAAGACCCAATTCTGTGAAGTGAGAGTGCTTCTTTCCATTGAAGCCCACCAGAAATACTTTAAGGACTACAGGAGGTAACACAGCCACTGGAGAGAGCATGGTGGAAGATAAATCTCACTGCAGGAGGAATGTGTTGGGTTTTTGGTTGTGTTTTGTTTTGTTTTGTTTTCTGCAGGCTGAGAAAGGCAAAGCAAAGAATATAATATAATTTTTATAAGCACAGAATAACAATATATTCTCACTCCTCAAATCAAACAGTCTGAACTAAAAGTGAGAAGGGATTTCTTTTTTTATAGCATTGTGATTTGTGGAGAGGAGTTTAAAGGAAGAAGGAAGGTGCTAGTGCCATCCAGAAAAACATTCCAGTCAACCACAAACAATGTTTTACCTTCAACACGTTCCAGACTGGCCACATCCCCACATACTGCACTTTTGAATTAGATAACAAACTCACTGGGGCACAAGCCCATCTGACCATACTTGTATTTAGCTCTGAACAAACGACCAGATCACAACAAATAATGATTCTTGGCATATCATTCTAACCATTGACAGTAACTGCACAAACAGGCATCAGCTGATGCTCCAGCACTCTTTTCTTTTCCTCCAAGAACTGGTTTTTCTCAGTAAACAAAAGGTAAATCCCAGCGCTGATAAAGTCTGCTTAGTTCCAGAGATTGGAGCTGTACATTATCTGCCTTGTGTGATTCATGGACTAAGTAATTTGAAATAATTTGCCAGCAATTTCTATCTAATGCACAGCAGTCTAGTCTGCCAGGGTGGATCCCCTTGCAGCATAGATACTGTTGCTAAGGAGGAAACATTCTCAACTCCACACCAGATTGAGATTTCTCTTTCTGCATGCACTCTATGCATGTTGCAACCTCAGAATACTTTAGGTAACAATGTCTGCTGGGACTGTGTCTGCTGGATGTAGTTCTTCTTGTAGAATTATTACCCAGTTGTAGGGGTCATAACATTCAGAACTTGTGCCAAATTCTTTACTGGAACCTCAGCTGCCAGTTAAAGAAGAATGGCCTAATTTGCCTCCTCCATCCCGAGCTCCCTGTGGCCAGCAGCACTGACCAGTGTAGAGGGAAGCTGTGACCCTGGAGAGCAGAGCTCCCTCCTCTCCTGCAGGGGCACGGGAGGTTGTGTCCCAGCAGTGCATAAATCTCTCTTCCCCTGTCTCCACTTTTGTATGGCTACAACCTGCATCACTGTGAAAGGTATTTTTATGTTCCCAGTCAGAGACTGAAAATGCAAATTATAACAGGCAGAAATCTCAAAAAAAACCCTCCCTCTAACAAACCACTAAAGTAACATTTAAAAACTCATTGATTAATACTTTCAACAAGCATCTTCTGGAATCTTGACAGTGTCACCACTCATTAAATGCCAGTAAGGGCTGCATGATGATGTTTCTAAGCCTCAGTAAGCATTGCTGTCTCCTGGCAGATTTGCAGCTTGATGCGAGGTGGAATAGCAGAGAGGGGCGGGGTGAGAGTGGGACACCGCATCATCGAGATCAACGGGCAGAGCGTCGTGGCTACGGCTCACGAGAAGATCGTGCAAGCATTGTCCAACTCGGTGGGAGAGGTAAGGGAACAAAGCCTTTATCAAGCAAGTAAAATAGTTGAAAGAATGTATGTTTCAGTGGAAAAGAGTGTCAACACAGCATAAAATCACCAATTCAGTAAATTAAGTTTGGTACTAATAAGAAGCAATTAACAGCTGGGTTTTTTTAACAACTAATGATGCACATTCCCTGCATTTTTCCATTCATTTTTAAGAATTTCTGGCATAATTCTATACCTTCAACCTACTGTCTGAATTAAATCAAGTGATTAAAGGAAGAAACCACTCAGGGATATTGGCTGTGAAGATGTCTCTTATCACTACAGCATCTTCCATAGAAACTAATTACTATGTCTGAAAGATGCAAACTGATATACATTTTAATAATTTAATTTCCAACTTACCTTGGAAGTAAGTTAAGACACCACTCTCCAGTACTTCTAGTGAGATCAGCAATGAATAAGCAAGATTGTCCAGTTTTTCCAAATCCCTCCTGAATTTAATGGTAGTCTAAATACAGAACCCTGGCCAGATCTCCCACTAGTTCCTCTGACAAAAATTAGAGACAGCTGGTTTCCTCCTGGAAAATGATACCTGACAAATCATAATAGAGTATGTGCACTTTGTCAGGAGCAAAGCTGTAAATTCCAACAGCCCCTCCATGGTCCCCCTTCACTGTGTAACTTCTCACCTATCATA
Source organism: Molothrus ater (assembly GCF_012460135.2). Taxonomy (NCBI): domain Eukaryota; kingdom Metazoa; phylum Chordata; class Aves; order Passeriformes; family Icteridae; genus Molothrus; species Molothrus ater. Next base: position 5,522,927 of record NC_050490.2, read on the forward strand.
GGAAAACAGCATGAAACTTTTCTTCTTTACAGTGTGAAAAGAAGATACCAAGGCAGCTGGTCAGGGTCTGAATTATCAGTCAGTAAAGTTTCCCTTTCTTCCTCTTGTGTTGTCCAGTAGATACTTAGGGCTGTAAGTCCAGTTCTGGTGGAGACCTGATTACCTGAGCCTTGGACTCTGTCAGTCTGTGAAATCCTCTGGCACTGGGGACTGGAGCCCCAGGACTCCTTGAGGAAGGAACTGAAGTACATTAGCCATAGGAGAAACTGTTCCACCAAACTCTTGATTGGCATTTGAACAGCTGGTGGCAAAGTCCAAGTTCTGTGTTCAGAAAATCATACTGTAATTAGGTGAAAATATGAAATGACATTCCCACAGAGAGGAAGACAGAATACAAATCTAAGTTCCATTAATACCAGAACAGCAGAATGAATTTTCAGAGATATTTGTGCTACTTCTTATTTAAGGTCTGTAAATTTTACTGTAATTGGAGCAGAGTATATCAACAAAAAGTGTTTAGGTGGCTTTTAAAACTATATGATGTCACATCATGTAGTTAACATTAATAAATAATTAAAAAACAAAACTAAACTAAACAAAAAACCCCAAACCACATGAAAAAAAGCAAAGACAGCAAACCAGCATCCTAAAACCAGAAAACTTTGAACTAGAAACTCTAGGAAAAAAAATCTATAAAAGCCAGGACAAAAAATGCACTTTGACCACAGGGAGACACAGATGGGGCCTTCTGGATTATTTTAAACTAGTACCAGCTCTATTAATGTCTGTGTAATCAATTGACAGATTCACATGAAGACTATGCCAGCTGCCATGTTCAGGCTCCTAACAGGTCAAGAGACCCCCCTGTACATCTAACATCTTCCATCCAAGCTGAAGCTGTCATAACTGAAGAGAATTTTGTATTTTGTATGAATGAAAGGCTTGGAAGCTGACCTGAGGACTCCAGAACAAGGAACAGACAGGTGTCTCTGCCTTTTCTCTCCTTCCTTTCTATTTCTTTGACAAAAAGTGTTCAGAAGGATGGTCAAGGACAATAATCACTGACAAAAATCTTTGTAAACATTTAAGTATTTTGAACATCTTCTAAACTCTTTTCTCATAGAACTTAAACCATATTTATTTGTAACCTTTATGTGGAGTGATGTATGTCTGTCTTGTTTGATAACACAGTGAATGTGAATATTTGATGAATGAGACTGCAGGAGAAGGCAAAGAGAAGCAATTAGAGAAAGTTCTGGCTGCGTCAAGTTAAAAAAAAATCCCAGTCCCATAAAGTGGTCCAATACTGATGACTTTGCATAATTTTAAAACTGGTGCTGAATTGATGGTATTTCAGTGGAAAGGAATGTGTGCAGTTCAAACTTTTAGACTCTACTGTAAAGAAAACCACTGTAGTACTTGGTATTGTTATGACAAGTGTAACCTGTTTGGCAAGGTGTGAACATAAACATGTAACAAGTGTTTCATATGCTAAATAAAGAATAATTGCCACAAGATTAAAATCAAAATATTTATTTAGATACATATTTATTTTTAATGCTTGTGATTTTTATGATTTAACAGAGTTGTTTCATGGATAACTTATTGCACAGGTTGTGTAATGTATGTGTTGGGCTGGGTTTTGTTTTTCTTTCATTTTTGCATATATTTTGCATATTACCTTTTTGTTCATAATAGCTCAAAATGGGAAAGCCATGCTTACCTGTTTCTGTCTTTTATAAAGCATTCTTATTCCTAAGGCAATGTGTTCTGAATGTAAATTGTTTTGACAAATAACCTAGCACCATCAGCAGTATTAGAATGTGTGTAGATAAAAAACCTAGTAGTAAAGTTGTATTCCTTATGAGATAAATGTTAATTGGTGTAACTTTGTCTATTTTTTTTCTTTTGGCCAAGGCCTTGAAGAAAATACACTGTGACTTAAGAAGCCTTACCATGCAGTAACTAAAGAGCTTTAGATGACTGTACTTCAAGGAGTAGTGTGTTGCATGCAACTGACCTTAGGAAAGAATTAACCTATCACTAATAAATCTGAAATAAGAAAGGAAGCTTGCTTATTTTGTTTGTTGTGTAACTTTACATAGTAAAAAATTCCAAGTAGAAGATCATTTAATTCTTCATCTAAGTGCAGTTGCAAAGGTCACAGATTTTTTTTTTAAGGAAATATTCTCTTGAATTAGGAATTTGTGTATCATTATGATCTTGAGAGTAGAAGCTTTCAATTAGCATACCTTGTTGCCACTGGATGTCACTGTAACTTCACATCAATACAGAAGCATGCTATAATTAAAATACATTAAAATGGATGAATCTGTAAAACTTAAACTACCCATCTTCAGCTACATTCCTTTGTGACCTTTTCACAGGGTGTCTGCCCAGCTCAGAGTGACACAAATGAAACCAGTATATGATTAAACCTCAAATGGAAACTAAGGCTACTGACAAGCACTGCTGCAAAAAAATTAAAATCCCGAAACATCAACCTGTGGTAGGTTCTTATGAGAACCTTCTCTTTAAGGCCTTTCCAATTTCCTCTGAAAGAGCCAGGATGAAGCTTGCACTGGAAGATGTTGCTGGCAGACCTGTGTTTATGCTGGTAATGAAATCAGTGTCAATATTTACTTTTTGATATTTTTTTAAAGATCAATGTTAAATAAATCATAAACACAGCAGAACCACAATAACATGTTTTAGTAATAAAATTGTCAAAACTATGAATTGGAGTAACAATTCTTTTTGAAAATACTCAAGGCTTGGCTAGATAAAAATTCTTTTAACTTCCAATCAGTTGCTGTTGGTAAAAAGTTTGTGAAAAATGCAGAATTTCAGTCTTCTTCCCTAATGCATCTTTTGGTCACACACTTGAGGGGATTTACCATCAGTTCTTGGTCACACACTACTTGCAGGACTGAAGTGGTGAACATTCAGAACAGAGCAGGAATAAACCACACTGCAGCCAGTACTGCAGCTTAAAAGGGCAGCCCTGGGAGGGGGAGCAGTTTTAATTGGACAGATCAGTTAGTCTGGAATGACAGACACTGGAAGAATGGATTAGAAGGGCACTGTGTATGTGTATAAATCACCTTTATGTTTGTATCCAAATCAGTGTTGAAAAGGCAAAGTCCAGAAATACTTTTTTATTAAAACACTGACGATAGTTAAAACACTTTGAGGTACATTAAATAAATACAACTTTTAAGTTGTACAGCCAGTCTCTGGTGGGTTTGCAATGGTTTTCAAGAAATGCTGGGCAGCATCAGTAGCATTTCTATAAGTACAGTGAAATAAATGCATTTCTGGTTGGGAAAACACTTGTTATGACTTCACTAATAAATCAATTAAAAGTTTGCAAAAATCAAGGCTGAAATTTACATTCAGAAAAACAGCCGTTCTCATCCTGCTGTGGGGAAAAAAGTGGAATTCCAAAGGAAGACACTTTTTCCTTTTAAAGTCATCCACTAGTTGTGTTTGTCCCAGTCCTGGTTTCTTCCACAGCTCTCAGCTGCCATGACATACCTGTGGACCCTCTCAGAGGATGCTTTCCCGGGGCACTCGGATCACAGGATGGTTTCCTGGGCACATCCTGGTCACAGGATGGTTTCCTGGGACACCCCAGTCACAGGATGGTTTCCTGGGACACCCCGGTCACAGGATGGTTTCCTGGGACACCCTGGTCACAGGATGGTTTCCCAGGGCACTCGGATCACAGGATGGTTTCCTGGGCACACCCCGGTCACAGGATGGTTTCCCGGGACACCCCGGTCACAGGATGGTTTCCTGGGCACACCCCGGTCACAGGATGGTTTCCCAGGACACCCCGGTCACAGGATGGTTTCCTGGCACACCCCGGTCACAGGATGGTTTCCTGGGCACACCCCGATCACAGGATGGTTTCCTGGGACACCCCGATCACAGGATGGTTTCCCAGGACACCCCGGTCACAGGATGGTTTCCTGGGACACCCCGATCACAGGATGGTTTCCTGGGACACCCCGGTCACAGGATGGTTTCCTGGGACACCCCGATCACAGGATGGTTTCCCGGCACACCCCGGTCACAGGATGGTTTCCTGGGACACCCCGGTCACAGGATGGTTTCCCGGGACACCCCGGTCACAGGATGGTTTCCCGGGACACCCCGATCACAGGATGGTTTCCCGGCACACCCCGGTCACAGGATGGTTTCCCGGCACACCCCGGTCACAGGATGGTTTCCCGGCACACCCCGATCAGGCTGTGCGGCCGCTCCCGCTCCAGGGCGCGGCTGAGCGCGGTCCGGCTGCGCGCCGGGGCCGCGGCGGAGCTCAGGGCGCCGCAGCTCCGCAGGTGCAGATCCCCCTGCAGCCGCTTCCTGCAGCCGCCCCCGCCCTGCTGGGAGCTCGTCATCACCTGCGGGGAGAGGCAGAAGGGGAGGAGAAAAAAATGGGGAGAACGGGGTGAGAAAAGTTCTCGTTTAAAAGCTTCAGTCTCTGGATAATATTTCATTTAAGCTGTCTAACACTGAAACTCTTCCAAAGGAGGTTCAGCCCTCCAGAACCCCTCCTGCTTCTGTCCTTGCAGCTGGTCAGGGCTCAGGACTGGGGACCTGGAAAGCACAGCCAGGCTCTCTGTCTGAACTGCAGTGTAAAATGTATTGCTGCCCAATAAATACAAATTATTTCTTAATAATGCCATGTAACTATAAAGAACTTCTGTAGGAATTGTCTGAAGAATTTAAACTGTACAAACATTCAAATAAGGTATTTGCCTATGGAAACTGGACACACCTTTAGAACATCAGTGGCCTACCTGGTCTATGATATTGGCACTGAAGATGGCTTCTTCCATGTGTCTCTCATCAGATTTAATGACTGACCGTATGCTGTTCACTACGTGACGCACTTCTGGAGGGAGATTACAGTTTGAATGTTCCAAAAATTTTGCCACTAAAATTTTTGTGTCTTTATAGGCCTTAAGGTCCACTAAGGAGTGTGGCCGCTCTTTCGAGACTGTGTGAAAAGCCTTTGGCTTTAGGTGCAGATCAATTTTCCTTGTATCCCTCTGTTTTCCAGTTGGTAGAAAACTGCTCAAAGAATGCTGGCAAGCAGAGGCAGCCATATGACAACCAGAGACAGGAACTAAAAAAGGGGGGGAAGAATATCTTTAAAGTAATAGTTTAACAAAAGAAAAAGAGAAAGGAAAAAAAAAGGCAAAACAAATATTGTCACAAAGTTTCTACTTTGTCATAAAATGTCTGTTTGGTTGAAGAGTAGCAAAAACATGCAGTCAAGGAAACAGTACAAAATGGGTAATTTTAACCAGGAGTAATCAGGAGTAATCAGGAGTAAGACCTTCCCATGGCCAAGAGGACTGCCTGGAGAATGAGTGGGTGGGTAATCAAAGGACTTCACAAACCAGACATTTTTGTTACCTCCACCTTTAAGGACTTCAGTTGACATTAATGCTAAGGAAACCCATCAGCTACTCTGTGTCACATGCAACTCGTACAGTTTTAGGCCCAGACCCTCACCCCAACTTTAAGACTAAAGTTCTGCCTATTTCTAGGCCTTGGAAATTATATGCAAGAGAGATTAGTGAGAAACACAGAGAAAGCAAAAATGCTGATCTAGACCAGGGGACCTAATTGACAGCATTTATTTTCATTCAGGTTCCATCAGCATTGTACACCATACATGTATGCTGTTAACTGGCTTTTCTGCCCCAGATTTTTCAAAGCTCATTTCTCTCTCAGAAGCTTTTCATTATTTTTAAAAGAAAATAAGGAAACCCATCCTCTGCTTTAGAAAACCAATTCTCACCTGTTTCTCCTGTAGCTGGAGATAATCCTGCACCTTGGCACTGCCTGCACACAGAAGTCCAGGCACAATTATCACCTTCAACCAAAGGCAGACAGAAAGAGCAAAGTCAACCCCTGCTGTCCTCTGTCCAAAGCAAGGAAAAATACACTGAACCTTTTATTATCTCCTTTATAGAATGAAACTACTCAGAAGAATTACTGCTTTCAAGATGTCCACTCATAAAGAGAAGCTACTACACCCAGAGATGCCTTATGAGTTGTTACACAGATACAAACAGGAAGACAGAGCTGATGTTTTATGGTTTTCTCTGTGATCCTAAATATTTCAGGCCTAAGTGCTGAAACTATGGCAAGCTCCCTATAGAGGCAGACCTCAGACCTTTTCTGTATTTCCTGGGTGGACAGAGTTTATATTGGAAAATGGGAAAAATGAGAAAGATGAATCCCTCTAATTTCTACAAACCCAGCATTTTTTATTCAATATTTCTCCTCCTTTTAAAAATATATTATCGTTATTTTCAGTACAAATGTAACACATCATTGTTTAAATGAATGGGTGGGTGAGCAGGGTGGTGCTTGACGAGCCAATCAATAACAAGTGGTTATGAAGCATCAACAGACAGCTTTGGATGCCATCTAATGACAGTTTCTGGGATTCCAACATGAGGATCAATGATGATGAGATCACACTGTACAGTAACTACCACCTGCAGGCTTTTTCATTTCTGACAAGATGGAATAAATCCTCACATTTGCTTGTTAATCTGTTTCCAAGATTGAAAATGGTTTTGAACTTCTAGGTAGCTTAGGAGAAGTTTTCTTCCATATCTCCAGGGACAGTTTATAATGAAAAGCTGGCATAATCCTCTCTGGTAGAGCGAATAATTAAATGAAGGAAACAAATGTAAGATGCTTAAAACATAGCAAATCTGTAAGAAATTAAGAGAGACAGCTTCTATTCTGTCTTTAATTTGTTCTATTATGCTTAAGTACTGTAGCACATGAATCATGGCATGGTTGTTAAGAGGAGACACTTCAGAGGTTCTGTCTTCCCATCCATTACTAAACAGTTTAATGTACTTGCAGCAAGTCACAACTACACCACTGGACATGACCCTGAATTATCTGGAACACAAACACTACAATAATCACTCAGGCACTTAACTGATACAGCCACATGGTCTATCACAGCTGATGATAAATGAAATTTATTGTAATAAACATCTGTGCTAGGAGTTGATTTTGTCTGCCTTTGCCATGACAAACTTTACAGGGAAAAGGCAGAAAAAACACACAAACTATTAACTTTTAAGTCATTTCTTTTACGAAGGAACCATGTCTGACAGTGGTATGTGAACCCACCATTTTTATGTTTTTCAGGGAGTACAGAGTGAGTACAAAAGCACCTATTAAACTAAACCTTCATTTATAATTTCTCTGCTAGGAATGACAGGTATTTAAAGAAAAAAAAAAAACAAACAAGTTTACCTAAAAGGGTTTAGTGGGAGAACTATTTGACTATACCGTATAAACCCCATCAGGTCAAGATGTGCTTGAAGCAAATGAATTCTGGTTTTTATTGGCCTGAAAGACTGGTTCCATTACATCTCATTGCTGTTGTGTCACTGTCCTGCTGTACATATGCACCATCCCCATGTGAAATAATTTCTGTTCCAAACTATGGGCAGTGCAATCACAGTGCAATTCAAAATCCATTTCACAAAAATCTACACAGTAAATGTCAAGGTTGTGCTTCTAAACCTCTTCATATTGGCTTGGAGGTGAGGCAGAAAATAAAGTAGTAATTTTTTCTTATAGTAGAAAGGCAGTGTCTTAAGAAAAACCCAAGCCCCAGCTACAATCTGATCACTGCATTTTCCTTTTTGAGAACACGGCCAAAGCTCCTCTAGCCTCAGCTCTCCAAAATCCACAGTTATTAATATTAACAATGTGTAGTTACAGCTCTGTCTTTCATAAAGTCATGTCCACTTGACCAGTTCTTTTACTCTAGGACAATTTTTAAAGGTAGGTGTATGTTACTGAAAAAAACCCAAAGCACTTTTTCTTGTGTGTTGGTTGAGGGAGCTCAGTTGGTTCCCTTTATCTTTGCCTGTAATTTAATTCTGTAGGTATACTTGAAAATTCTGCAGTAAATATCAGCAGTCAGTCATGAAAAATCCAGATCAAATGCCTTTTGAAACTTACAAAGACTGTAAAGAGCTTCAGCTGTTTGTCACAGTTTAGGAAAATACGCTTCAGGGCTGCTACGAACAGCCAGAATGTGTCACTAGAATTGGGCTCCTTCCGAACTACCTATGATTTCCAAATCAGGTCCAACAAAAAGTAGAGGAAGGGGATGCAATGTAAACCTTCACAGAGTAAAATATTGCAAACTAGTTTGCCAAACAGATGTATGAAGAAATACATCTAGGCTTAACCAGAGACTCGAGTCAGTCCTTCCCTTAAGGGTTTCATTAGGAAGTGCCTCTGTAGGCAGCAGAGCAGGTCAGCACCCAGCCCCTCCGAGTCCCTGCTCTTGCTCCCCCTCCCCTGGCTGTCAGCATCTCTAGAACTTTCTCTGCCTCTTCACTCCAGCCTTTGCTAAGCCCAGTTACATCTCAGTAATGTCCAACTCGTGTCCCTCCATGCCACTTTTGCAGAAGAGAAGATAAATGTATTTAGGACACATTAAGAAGGAAAGGAGGGCATCTGTCCCACCAGGCGTCCAGAGCCAGCTGGAGCACGTGGGCACGGCTGCCCATGGCAAACACTGCTCCATGAGCACATGGAGCACAGCTCTGGAACCTTGCAGAGCCTGATCCAGAACAGAAAGGGTTGTTCTTCTTGACTTTCACACAGCAGAAAGGATTCAGAAATTCCTACTTACTGTCTGCTTACTGGCAGCTTCATTGCACATATGTCCTAGCAGAGTAAATGTCATAAAATAAATGCAGACTTCTAGATTAAAGATTCACTTTTCCTGGCTCAGATGCAGAGGCTACATTTCTAAAGGTAAAAGACATTCAATTATTGAGCTAAGTATGAAGTCTCTGAAATGATATTATAAAGATTCAAGAAGTGCAATAGAACCAAAACATCATCCTAAATGGAACAAGTTATCTCAATATTTTGTCTCCTTTTGCTCTGAGTTAGTCACATCCAGATTCTTCCTCTGGATCCCTTACAAAGCCTGGTGAACAGATCTTGTAGCAGCACAACCCACGCCATCTTCAAAAGCTTTTAATCTTTACTTCCAAGCCACTTCTCCAGGTTACCCTTCTGAATCTCTCTAAACAGCTTAGATCCCTTTCAAATGGTTTAGACAGTTCCACATTCCTGCTACTATTCTCTACTAAATCAACCCTTTCTCTTTCACTAACAAGCATATTTTTATGAAGATACACTGTTCAGCTAACATCTCCTCCTCCCTACTTTTCTAAAAGGAGATTCATAGCAGAAGACACTTATCCACGACAGCCAAAAGCTTTTCTTTTCCTTTATCATCTTGTCATGTGCCTCATGTTCGTTTCTTTGTCCTTCAAAACTTTTCACCATACACCCCAAGCTGCCACTAGTCACAGTGGCTGCCTCTGACATGCCTCAATACTGCCAATGTCAGTGTCACCTTGAGGAATCACATCCTGCTGTACAACAAGCGTGACAGCTCCAGTCGGAGTTTCCTAAATAAACCCCAGCTGCCATTGCACTTCTCAGTTTAGCCTCTCGGTAGAACAGTAATAGAGAGGTGGGAAAAGCTACTCAACACATGGTTTTCTGAGCAGTGCAGAAAGAATGGTGAAATTTAGAAAACCCAAACTTAATTTCAATCTGTCAATTTTTCCATTTCCATTCTTAAATTTTTTCAAATTTAGAAAATACGCATGGAGCTAAAGCTTTCACCCCTAAGACAACCCTCTAGGAACGCTGCATATAATTTCCAGCAGCACCAGTTGCTGCACAAATCAATCCCAGTGCTTTGCTGCCCTGTGTCCCACACCTACCTTCGGTGGCAGACGAGCAGGACACAGGGGCACTGCTGGAGCGGACGATGGTTGGGGCTGGGGGCTTGGTGAGGTGCTGCTGCTGCTGGACAGCAGCCTCGGGGCCACCTGCTGAAGGGTTTGCTGGCCCAAAACAGGGAGAGGTCTGGAAAGTGGCAGGAGGCTGGTGACAGTCCACACAGCAGGTTTTCTTCTGCTTCAAAGGCGGCGTGGCACTGCTCTCCTGAGCAGAACTCTGCAGTTCTCGTTCTGAGGGGCTGTAATTCCCTGAGGAACAGTCCAAGGACCGGCCGTGGGCACAGCTCTTTTCCTGTCCTTGAGACCTGTCTGTAGAGGCTGGGCTGTGGGAGCTGTCGCCCTCATCAGGAAAGCCCTCAGAGCGAGTTCTGTGAAACCTGCAGTGAGGGTGGCAATCCAGGGCACTGCAGCTCTGCTCTGCAGCCCCCTTGGGGGTTATGCAGTAGGGAGAAAGATCTGCAGACTGGAGAGATCCTTGAACTTCCAGCGAACAAAGATCTTCAGAGGAGTAGCTACGGTCTGGGATATCAACAGCCTCAGAGACCATCAAAGAGGTGCTCTCCACAGAAACTGCAAAACAAGAGGTTCAGAGAAAAATAAAAACTTCTTGCCCGCCCTCCCAATCTTCTCCCTCCCCATGTTCTTTAGACTGACTTAAACTGAGCAATCTGCAATTTCCTTTATCAATAAGAACTCAAAAGCTCTCAGATGAAGAATGCCAAAGTAAAAAACACTGAAGTAATTTACTTCTTTCTAGTGTCCTTCAGCAAAGACATTTTTGTGCTGTTCTTGATACTGACTTTTGAACTTTAAATAAACAGGCCCTGTACTGTACTCATCTACTTGCATCCCCAGCACCTGTGCTTCAGGCAGGAAGCTTCCTACTCAGGCTCCTGGAAGCCATGGAGGAAATTACTCTTGGAGAAGGAGCGTGAGGGTCAGGAAGCCACCCATGGCTGCTGACAATGAGACACAAGCTGCAAGGAGTGTGCAGCACTCTTGGAGGAGAAACAACAGTTGCCAGATCCACCTCAAAGGGCTTGACTAGAGCTTGCTCTGTCTAGAAAAACTCTCCTCTGCACTTCCAGCCCCAGCCTCTGTGAAAAGGTCCTTCTTGCCATGAATAACCTGAAAGCAATGATTCTTTCACCACTAGGAAGGGCAGAAGAGAAGAGAAAGTGTGCTCAAAGCTCCCACTTCCCTCTCTGAGGAGACAAATGCAAAGCCATGATCACCTTGGGTGCTGAGGTCCGGGGTCGTGTTCCTCTCCCCCAGGCTCGGTTCAGACACTTGCTGAGCAGCACCAGTGACCTAAATGAACATTTGGAATCAAAGAGATCATTAACCTGCAACTCACCAAACCAAGGGAAGTGCTCAGGATCTGCAGGACACACCTCACAATGCTGAGTCACTTTCATGTGAGCTGCTATTCAGACTAAAAGCTATTTAAAGTATTTTCCATCTTTGGGTCAGGAGCAAATGCAAGGCAAAGGCACAAGCTCAATGCAATTTTACATTTTTCCTGAATCTACAAGGTAAACTCATCTTGAATTCACAGGCACTTGGGGCTGCAGGCTCACACTACTAAACTTAATATCTGAGTTGAGTAAAAGCAATCTCTCTTTCTACAGTCTGCTTCTCTCATATCGTGCTTGTTTTTTTGTTCACCACATCATATCACCCAAAAATAGGAGAGAGAAAACCAGAAACCACAAAAGCAAGCACAAGAGCAGTATTTTCCTTTAGTTACTTGTGAGGATGCTACCTGTTAATGTGCTTTGAAGCCCTTTAACATCGTTGCCACCCGGTGCTCTCCAGCCTGGTGGAGATTGCTCCATGGACACAGAATTTATTACCACTCACCTTTTTTCTGAAGGGCTGGATCTAAGAGGGTAACTTCCCTTCACTTTTGAGAATCATGTGAACAAAAAATATAATTATTCCTGCTGGAAAGACTGGATCCATAAATACCTGAAATTTAGGAAATTTTCTTTCTACTGATTTGATTAGACTTAGGATTGGACCTTGTTGCAAATATTGATAGATTTTTAGCAGTTCTTTGGGAATGTGATTATCAAAAAAAAAATGATTCCAATAAGTAGCTGGTAACAAAAAATGAGAAAAAATATTAAAAAAGTTGAAAGGAATGAAACTGATACCATCTTGAGAAGAAAGCATCATATCTACTTCTGTCTGTAGGGCCACAATTAACTAGTAGAGCTTATTATGGTTGGTGACAGTCTAGAAATCAGCATCAGTCACCTCTGTGCAAACCTTTTTGTCAAGCACTTAATCTGTCTGGCCTAAAAAAATTGGATGTGACACAATTAGTCTGAAGCTATTAAGGCAAGAGCTTCCATTTCACATGCCAGTGTAGATTAAAGCACATATATTTGTGCAGAACTTACTGTGCTCACTCTTTGTTTTCTTTCTATCTATCTGATCCAGTGACCAGAAAACTTCTTTTGATACAAATTTTGTTTTTAAAAATTATTTAAAGTTTAGCAAATACAACTCCAAGCAAAGAACAGTACCAGAAATACTTTAACTCAGCAAGAGATGGATAGAGGACTGGGAAGCCAAAGTGAAATCACTCATAGTTTTAAACAATTCCCCTGGAAATTTCATAATGGATCTTTCTTGATTGTAGGAGAGTATCACATCTGTGGTAAAAAGTAAAATGTGGTGTCACTCAAAATCACAGATTGTTCCTGGGACCTGACTGTGGAAGTTCTGGGAACCAACTAGAAAAGTTAGAAATGTTCACAAATGCTCTTTCTTGTTGTAGAAAATTCAGACTGACTACCTTTTGGAAGAAGTGGTGTAGTGTTTTAATGGCATTTGTTTCTTTTTAAAAATCTAAGGATTTTAGGGGCTTTCATAAATTCTTAATCTAGGCACTTCCATAATCACTGACTGGAAAACATCTGTGGAAAATTTGTGCTGAAACATTTATAGACACTCTACATTGTCTCTGAATAATTGCTGAATGTATTTTCTGTGCACTTGGAACTGATTAACCCTCTTGCTTGGGGGAAGGAGAACCAGGGCTGTAATTGTAGCAGGTAACACTGACAGTTTTGAAGCCAGGTCAGAGTTTGGGTTCACACAGGAACAGCACATGGTTTCATGCAGGCTCCTGCACAGCCAAGGGTAACAAAACTTTATTGAATTCCACATCCTCAGACAGTTACTGAGCCATCAATAGAAAAAAAGGAAGAAAACCTGTGCTTTTAACAAGTCTGCAGAGCCTATAGGTTAGAAAACCTTATAAAACACCATCATTGATTCAGTTCACCCAGAATCCTGATCTGTTTGTTCTTACCTTTTCTATATCCCAGTCAATACTTTGCAAGGAAAACACTGAAAACCACTTTTTTTTATAGTCATGAAATGGGAATTCCTAATCAGTACAGATGACAACAGCAATTTTTACATGGATGCAACCACTTAAATTAGCACTGACATTTGTTGCCCATAAAATGCATGAAATACCGAGTCCAATTTGGTACAATTTAATAAAATTCTAAGGACCTCAATCCATTTAAAAACAAATAAAACCTATTGCTTGATGCACAGTAAAAGGTTTTACAATTATGACATTATTACATAATGGTTCCCAGAAGCACTTTTGTAGCTAAATCCCTGACATGATTTCCATTGCCAAGCCTGCCTTTGAGGGATTTATAAATCTCATTATTTCAGTTCCTACTGTACTGTGCTCTATGGGAGCATCTGCAGCATGTAAGGACTCAGGTCTCCATTTTGTTCTTCTTGTAGACCCAAAACTGTCTTAGACAGCTCAGCTGGGACACTAATTGCAAAAAATACAAGAAGGCTTTTGTTGTCAAGAAAAATCTGCATCTGTCACCGTAGGCTTTGGTTCTCACTGCCAGTGAGCTGCAGTGCTGAGAACAGAGCCTGTCACAAGCTCTGAACAGCAACCACCAAGTTCATATGCACTCACTCCTGGTAAGAAACCACATCATTCTACTATCAGAAATGAAGGCACCACTCATCTTCACTAGTGATTAGAACAAACAGCTCTGAGCTCAGGTGGCCAGAGGTGAACAGGCAAGGTGCTGAAACTGACTCCAGATGCCAAAAATTAGCAGTGAATACAACATCTACTTATTAAAGCCAAGCTCTTCTTGCAAGAGCATGACTTTGCAGCTTTAAGTCACATCTTGTTAAGTGATATTTTTGTTCCATGCTGGTGCTATTGTGCTGCTGCATGTGGATGCTCACACCAAGAGTGGTACCAGCTCCAAGAGTGCTCAAAATGATTTTGTGCTTTACTAAAACTAGATACTTAATTAATCCTTACTTAGTACAACATATGAATTCTTATCTCAGATAGGAGCCTTCTCTTTCCCCCCAAACCATGCATGATTTATATCACTTTTAGCCACGTTTTTTATCACTGAAAAATATCGACTTCTCCAAGGCTTGCAGGTTCTACAAGTTACTTCCAAGGAAAAATGATGGAACTTGGATAAAAAATATTCTAGAAGGAGATGGCCTTGAAAACTCCAATTTTGCTGTTCAGCAAGGAACTTCACTCAAAAGCAGTTTATACAGATTCATTTTATTGTAGCCAAACAAATCAAAAGTAATGCAATGTTTGGCCAGTTTGTTGTGTTGGGTGGAGGATATAGCCCAAGGCAAGGATCAGAAGATCTGTCAGAAACTGCTTTGTCAGTCCCAGAAGCTACAAAGATAGGCATATCTTGGGGAAATTTAATTGTATTTTTTTGGAGGTTTAGCATTTCAATTTTTTTTTCCTCAGACACTCATCTTATTAATTATCTTAATAATCTCATGTATAATAGTGAAAATTTGTATCATTTCTTTAGGTTTGTGGTTTCAATTCTGGTTTCCCCCAACATGGAAATAAGTCACTAGGAAATATTTCAATGTTTTATTTTGGGGCAAGGCAAAGTAGTCCCCTCTGTAATGTGGGTGCAATTTGGCAACCTGAACACAGGTATTTCCTCAGTGTGCATTAACAACTGATAAAGCATACCTAGAACATTTGACTCCTGGAGTTTTTACTGAAAGAAATTAGAGCTTCTAAAAGCAATTGTAAGTATTTTCCCTTTGTGACAGCTGATTCAATTACCACAAATCCCTTCAAGGGAATGCTGGGATCAGCTCTGGCTGTACATGCAGATACATTATAATTCCAGTTTCAGCTCAGCCAATACTATACAGTCAGAATAAAGCAAAAAGTGTAATGTAAACATTTGTCTCAAGTACACTGGATCCTTT
This sequence comes from Molothrus ater, assembly GCF_012460135.2. Lineage (NCBI taxonomy): Eukaryota > Metazoa > Chordata > Aves > Passeriformes > Icteridae > Molothrus > Molothrus ater. The sequence continues at coordinate 5,538,034 of NC_050490.2, forward strand.
CTGAAAGCTCAGGCTAAAGTGTCCTGCACTCTCAGGAGTAGCAGTTTCTTGTCACATAACAGCAGAAGCTGATGACTAAAAACTGTAACAATCAGCAGGTTAAGCAATAGAGAACTACTCACTGCTGCTGCATAGGAAGTAAAATTTGTTAGCTAAACCCTTTTAAAGAAAATAGTCTGGAAAATGTTTTTAAAGAATAAAAGTATTTTCTAATGATTGTTCTTTAAAGTTTACCTAGAATTATTTTGCAGCATGAAAATGTGAAGACCACATAAAGAATTTCCTTTGGTTTTCCTCACCTGTCTGGCAGGCATCTCCCCAATCACTGCCTCATAAGGAGGGGGCAGCTCACTTGGATACAGCATTCCTGGGCTATTAATGGTTACTTCATATAAAGCACCAAATGGGGAATGAGGGAAGTCCAAATGGAGACTTCTACAAAAAAAAAAAACAAAAAAAAAACATAAACAAGCAAACAATTAGGAAATGGCATTGATTTATTACCTATACCACAGTGATGTAAAGACTTCTCTGAATTAAAAGCCAATACACTACAAAGAATTACATTCAAGAAATTTATTAGACAAGACATCCAAAATGAAGCCCTGGTTCACAGGGTAGCTTTAACAACTGTTTTTTATTTAGGATGCCAGCCATTTTTACCAGCCTCTTTTGCCATCATAAACATCCTCCACTAGTCCAAATTAATACACATAAATTGCAATAATTTTCTTAAAAATTAAATCTCAGACTCAACTTCAAATGTATAATGTTAACTGTGAAAGGATCACTTACAAAGGGACCTTTGCTCAAAGCTCAGACATTGTTATCCTTGTCTTAGTTAAGGTCAGTCATTCCTCTACTGCAGAAATACTTTAATGCAAATATTTCCAGATGTAGCCTAACAAGTTTGCTAAACACCATATGGAATCTCTCTGGCAAAGAAGAGCCTAATGTAAATGAGGGACATGATTTGGGTTTGTGCTCTTTGAAAGAGCTGCAGGCCCACAGCTCAGAACCCAGTGCTGGTGGGAAGGGAAGGGAAGGGAAGGGAAGGGAAGGGAAGGGAAGGGAAGGGAAGGGAAGGGAAGGGAAGGGAAGGGAAGGGAAGGGAAGGGAAGGGAAGGGAAGGGAAGGGAAGGGAAGGGAAGGGAAGGGAAGGGAAGGGAAGGGAAGGGAAGGGAAGGGAAGGGAAGGGAAGGGAAGGGAAGGGAAGGGAAGGGAAGGGAATCACCTCTGTGCCTCCCCCACGGGCGTGCAGGTGTACTCTGGTGGGTAGTAGGGAGGGGGGGGGATTGGTGGGATGAACTCATCAAAATCCAAGGTTTGGTGCAGGACAGTTCCATGTGGAGTCATGCAGTCAGGATTGGCAGAATGTGGCCTCTGTGGCAGAAACTGGAAATGAACAACAGGTAAAGTTCCTTCAGATGGTAGAAACATCATCACCAATATCAACAATTTTAATAAAAGGTCAATATTAGCAACCCTGACCAATACCAAATTCATTAATACCCAAGCTGAAATTAAAAAGGCACTTCTGGGAGCATAAGAATACTTGTGATCAGTGAGGAGGGTGAGTCAGATTGCCAAAATACAGCACAAGGTTTTACTAAAGACAGAGAGGCTGTGGGCCTCCAAGTCAGTCAGTCTTAGGATGCAGGACACAGACATTTACAATTTAATGGCTTTTCAAGAAATATTTCTACATTGTATATTATTTTATTGTAGCCCCACATAATCAGTTCTATTTTAATAACTGCTAAACTAAAATAAATATTTGCATGTTTTTGTTTCCAATCTGAACTGCCACGCACTTACAGAGAAAAAAAAACCCCAATATCAACCCCCAAAACAACCCCAAATAAATCTACCTTGAAACAGGCTACTACATAGACATTATGTTTTAAATAAAACAACTGGAAATATCCCACCCATTTTTCACTTCCAATGAAGGGGCCATTTATAGCTATTCTTTATTATTCTTGTAAAATGAAATATTCTTAATAGCTGTTTGTGGTTTGGTGATACAGACACTGCACACTTAAATGTGGTATAAAGCTTATAAGCACTGGTATGAAAGTAAGAAAAACATTTATTCCATATGCACATCTCAAAACCCAAAAGAAAATAACTACACTGCACAAAAAAAAGTCATAATATTGAGAACCACATCAACATTTGTGACAGAGAACTGCATCAGCTTCCAGCAGGGCAGGGATCTAAAGAAGCATTCCAGATATCAGGAACACTCAGAAGTGTTCTGGGAAAGGCCTGAACTAATCCAAGATCAAATATGGATCATCCTGAAGATCCCACAACCCACACCTGGCTCTATTTGGTCCCCATGGATCAAAGGGGTACTAAAAGACAATCCAAAACCACAGAACTTTTTCTTTTCCAGGCAAGCTTCTGCTCTCATGTCACTTTTCTTGGATCAGTAGATGACTTGATCTTTAGCTCCTACCTTGTAAAACAAGCCTGCTAAGAAACTCTGCTGAGGGCACATTTCTTTTTTGGGCTGGAACAAGACCACCTATGTTTTTGTACTGTAGGCTCATTACATTATTGTTTGTTTAAATCCATGATTAAGATTTGGGAAGCAGTAAAATAAAAGGGAAAATGTTTATGCTTAGGAGATCCAGCAAATAGAAAGTAAATTACCTTCATTTTTAATACCACACTTCTATATTTATCACTTTTTGAAATTTAACTTGGTGTAGTTCTGCTGAATTTACATTACCACAGAAATGATACTGGTCTTTGCGCTTTAAAGCTTGAGTTACATCTTAGTTTTATTAAACTCCCTCTATGTTTGTTGTTTGAAAGGTCAGAGCTGTAATAATACAGCACAGCAGAGGGTCAGGAGGACCAGTACCACCTCTTTGTGAGAATGAAGTATTAGCTGCTTGCTGCTCAGCTCTCCAGAGATATTTCCACACATAACTATTAATAAAGAACCTCCTCTGCAGAACTGTAATTTCCTTACATCCTACAGCCAAGCAAGGACTTTCAGCCATTGTGTTCTGCTCATGTACAGCAGAGAAACAGAGACATGGCATCAGTTTGATTTACTCTTCATTATGTGAAATGTCTGAAGCTCATTCATCCTCCATGTGAGGTGGGATGCTGCTATCCCAGGTACTATCAGACATTTCTCTATTTGGCTTACAGGAAAAAAACCCAAAACCCACAACTTGCTTGCAGTCATTTGGTCTAAACTCATCTGATCTTTCAACAGCCACTTCCCAAAGTGTAACATAACATTAATACCAACCATTAAACTCCAAACTTCTGCCCTAAGCAATCATTGGTCTGTTACCATCTCAAATACATGGAAGAATCTTTTAGGAAAAAAGGAAGCAAGACAAACATCAACATAATTACCTAAAACCTGTAAACATTTATCATAATGAACACAAATATCCAAGTATGCTGGGTCATATTTTGTACAATATTTGACTCCACCAAACTCAGGACTGCCCTCATCTTCCTAAAACAGTTGATAGTTGGGGTCATTTTTACAGTCTGGAAAAAAAACCACTTTAATTTACAACTTCCTTGACCTTTTCCCAGACTGTTTCCATACTGCCATGGACCCCAAGCTTTGGTTTGCACCAGAGAATTTGCAGCTCTGTTCCCTCAGTCCTGGAGCTCCCTGGAGCTGGATGCACTCAGCCTCACACTGGGAGTGATCCCCTCACCCCTGTCAGAACAGGGCAGTTAAACACAGGGCACTTGCAGAGCAGGGAACCATCAGCACACACTGTGGGGCATGACAGAAGGGAGAGGTTTTACACAGGGCAGAAGGGGCTGTGGCTCCAGGAGGAAAAGATCTGATGCTTGGATGCAGCTCAGTTGAACAGCAGAATTGCCTGCATCCCTTTCAAGGTCTGGCAATAACAAACCATGGACACGAACTGTGACCAACACTTGACAACGAGCAGCAGGATGGACATGGAAATACACATTTTGGGGGTGTTTATAAACAACACTTTACCTGTGTGATATCATCCTGCTGGGAGGCACAGAAATTAAAGTGAAAAAGGCTGTAAGAGGGAAACTAGCAGGAAATGAAACAATAGCAAATATAAGGGATTACCACAAAGAACAGATATCCTTGAGAAAACAATTGAAAGCTAGTAAGTGGGAATTAAGTCATATTTTATTCCACACTACTTGTCTACTGATCTCTGCTAGCCTGCAAAAGTTTATTCTTTCTACAGGAAAATGTATTTTAAATATCTTCAAGAGTTAGTCTCAAATAGTGAAGTCTGGCAGGGTTTCAGCAAAGGCTTAATACAAATTTCATAGGTTAAAAAAAGACAGTAATAAAATGCAAAGAGCTGAGAAAGCTGCAGAAACACTGACAAATACTTTCAGACAGAAACACATATTTCTGGTATTAGAAGACAGCTGTTATCAAAAAATCAGTCTCAAGATACTGATGGGAAACGGGACAGGCAACAACAAGAACTGCCAAGCAGAAAATGGGGGTGGCTGTTCAGTGACCAGGATAAACAGGATCAAGCTGCACTCAATATCATGTCAAAAACTGCAGCTCACACCATGGAACAGCTCACACAGTGGGACTCCCAGCCAGCCTTGGGATCAAACTAATGGCCACTGCAGAAGCAATGGAGAGAAAATGGTTGCAGACAAAGATAAACAGCATACAGCATCTCTGTTAAATGCTAAATACCCAACTGCATTAAAAGCTCAGCAAAAATTTACAGCTATCAACAGATACTTCAAACATATTTACTAGAAAGAAAGAGAAAGCCCACAGCTGTGGAAATCCAGAAGACTCAACCATTTCTATTACCCTCCTAGAGCTGTTGGATGCTGGGAGCTTTCAGAAATTTAACAGGCAACGAAATACAGATCTGGAATTCATGGTCTTCTAGGAAACAGCTGACCTTATGTTTGAAGCTTGGCATTCAGACTATTACACTCACACAGAGAGGTATTTTCTCATCCTTGGCCTTTAGTGTGTTTGAAACGTGTCTGATACTGGATGGGCATTACACAGCCCAGTGCTTGTGCTAAAGGCATGTGGAACACAGAGCACACACTGACCACAGAACTCAGTGTTTTCACTGGGCACATCTGATTTGGACAGAGTGGAACAGCCTGATTTAAACAGCCCGCATAGTGAGCACCACTTATTGTTTTAATTTTGTCTGCAGCTATGAGGGAAGAGTAAAACATGCTCTCTGCCTGGTTGCAGCAGGGTAAACAAGAAAGCTGTAAAATGCTGTAAACCCACTGCTTGGACCTGCATTCAATACAGAAGTTTGCCATGGCAGCAGCAGCAAGTTGTTAGGAAGCAGGGAATTAGAAGCACAAGTGCTAGAAGTACCCCACTTCCAGAAGAGGGAAGAGTTTTTGAAAATGCAGTTATGCTCAAGGGTCCATTGCCACAGCACTGAGAATTCCACACAGCCAACAATGGGGCTGGACACCAGCAACCTCCTCTGCCAGCTCCCAGCCTGCAGCCAGACACATCAGCTATCCCTGCCCAGTGAAGAGTAACACATCTCTCAGTGTTAGAATTTTCCAGGTGGAATAAACACCATTACATAGATATGTGTAAAATTATAAAACTCCCTCTCTTTTTGTCAGACCAAATTTCCAGCTCTTCACTGAAGGGCTGTCTGTAAGCTGGTCACTGAAGTGATCAGAAGGTATTATTCATGTTCTGGATATTCTGAGCACACTGAGGTAAAAGCTGATAGAGGAGACCCAGTTAAGGAGCTGAAGAAACAGCAGGTAAGACCTGTCAATATAATTCTCTATTGAAAGAGTTCCTCATGTGATACCATGTGGTCCATCCTTCTGCCCAAGGCATGTCAGACTAACAGCTCAGCACCAGGACTCCAGCTGTGGGACCTGCCCACTGAACATCAGCAGAGACTTTCTGTGCTCTGCACATCCTGCTCAGCACCACTGAGCCCATGGAAATGCCACTGCTGGGAGCCACTGCTCAGCAATTACAGCTTATCTCAACCACAAGTGCCTTATATCAGTATGTGCCTCGTGCTCTAAGGGAAACTTATCTGAGTTTTTCCTGTATCTGCAGGTAATTACCACTGTCTTCCATATCACATTTATTACATGCACTGTATAACTCTGAAATCAGTCCTTTGGAGACTCCAGAGTTCATTATTCTCATTTCAGTAATTTATAAAAATCTGCTGATTTTTGAGAATGGGAAATAAAAATTTCTAATTGCATATAATTAAATACTGGCACGTTATCCTGAGTGAAAGCTCTGTGCAATACACTCGGGTCTATAATTCTGTCTTCAATTAGCTGTCCTCCTGGACAGGTTGCTGTTTTCCTTTTCTAAAACACTGGAATTAGTATCTGCTGAAGGGAAATGTAGACTCTAATTGTCTACAAGAACAGAAGGATCCTGGTTGACTCTTATAATTTGTCCCTGATCTTAAAGGGAAATTATGAGACAGAAAATATTTTGATATGGAAAACACATTCAGATTTTTCTGCTCAGTTGTTTCCAGTTGCTGTTCCTACAACCATCACAGGAGCCTCATGGGTATTTGCTCTGTGATACCTTTTTTGAAGTACTTACCATATTTTAGTCTTAAATATGAAATATTCTTATTCTACCAATAAAGTGTTTGATGAAAAATCGTACATTTGTTAAAAATGTCAAAAGATTTCCTGACCTAAGGTGTGCATTTATGGTGGGTGTGAGGGGAGTATTTATGCAACCATATTTACATTTAGGATTTTTCTATGGATGTACATCATTCCCAATGCATGTTTCTAAAGGGAATGTCATCTGGGTTTTACACTACCTTAAGTGAACTTTGTGCCCAAAAAAGGATTATTTAAGTTTTGATGTCATTAGATTAAATTTAAAATGATATGTAATAATGTAATTATTATCAATAATCTCAATTCTCACTTAAGCTTCACTCTGAAGGGTTTTTATTACTATTTCCCCAGAATATGAGGGTCAAACAATGCCAGCAAAATATTACCCTCATACAGAGATGCTTTCTGTGAGGTGTTTGAGTAGAAATATTAACTACAGCCTATTAAGATAATGACATGCTGAATTATCACTAGGACTGATGAAAATAGTAATTAAACATTACAGCTTGCATGTGTCATCATTACCTTATTTTCTTTACAAAATAACAGATGGTTTTAGGTATCACACAACATGAACAGATATTAACAGTGATGGTGATAAAATCAGAACACATTCAATGGTATCAGTGCCAGCACTTCAAGGATAAGAAGTGTATAAACATATCAGGAGTGGAAGAAGAACTGGAATAGGTGTAATTCATGCTTCAGCCTGGCCACAGTGGCTGTAATATTTTGTATTTCTTACTTTAATCCAGGCAGCTACCTTTTGAAGAAAACAGGGTGCATTTTCACAGTAGCCATTCATCAGACAAGATGCAAACTGAAACTGCCTCAGGCAACAAATGAAATATCATGGAAGTGACAGTTTGGTTATTAAGAGCGGTTTCTTCACATTACAGAGCCTCAATATGATCTGATTTGATTCACATTTATTTCCTGGAGGGGTGTGCACATAGAAAGAACAATTCTGGGAAGCCCTGTAATGGAGTGCAGCCTTAAACTCTCTAGTGAGACACAACAAATGCCTTTCCAATCTTTAGCTATGGTATCACTTTCTCTTGCAGCTTTAGTACAATTGGTAGGGCTTCTTTGCCTGGGCAAATGCATATACTTAACACAATGAGAAAGGCTAAAGTGAAATGAAAATTTTGGGGTACTTTCTAAAACAGTCAACTCAAACAAGGAACAATCCAGAAAAAATATAAAATAAAATATAAAGCAATAAAACCACTTTGAAGTATTCTGCTGTATTTTTTCCCTTAGCATTTGAAATAAAATATTTGTTAGGTAGGACTGGTTTTAAACTAAAAAACCCCTCTTCAAATTCACTGGAAAATTTAAACTTTGCTTACTACTGGACAGCTTGTGTTTGTGTTTTTAGGATGTTCTTCCTAAAGGCTGGGATGTCAGAAGACAAGAGTTTCCAGTAAAATACATCAGCTTGCCTGTATGAATCAAGACATTTGCTGTATGCAAAAGCACAAAATCACAGAATCATTGCTGCAGATTTTCTTGAGACTGTTACACCTGCTTTATGTTGCTAAGCAATAAATTGGAATTCTTCGAATTTGCAAAAATTACCATTCCAATGGATTAATTTCAGAGACAACAGCACAGGAATCGCAGAACTGATTGCTCTAATGATAACCTAATGACATCCAAGGAGGCTGCTCCCTATTGCCTCTTCTTGTTACAGGAGAGCCTACAGAGCTCCTGAATACTGCAGAACAGAGTAAAACCATCAGCACAATAATTAAAACCTTCTCAGCTTTGAGGAGTGGTATCTTTGCTGCTGCTGTCAAACTTCCAACCTGGTACAACCCCGCTAAGAGAAGATGCATGCATCAGTGAAAAGTAAAAGGAAAAAGCACAAATCCAGCATTAACAAGCAAGAGAAAATGAAGGTAATCGGATTTCTGGGTGTAGTAGAGCAAAGGGGAGCTGCAGATCATGGGACAATAGGCTGAAAGTAGTGAAAGAAAAAGAAATCCTCAGGTGAGAGTTGAGCTGGTCTAAGTCAGCGTAGCCCCAGGGAAGTTACGCTCACTTAGGCCCGGTAGGAATCTGGCTCAGCAACCTGAAAAAAGAAAGGGAAAAACTGATAAACAAGAAAAGACTGGGATTGAGCAGAAATATAGATATATTTGTATTTCCCTTCCTCTGGGGAGAAGGAAGAAATTTCTTGTTGATGGAGCTGAAAGGGTGGGAGAACAGACAGCTAAGCAAGAAAACAGAAAGCTGGAAACACAAAGCATAGGAAGCAAAAAGAAATAAACACTGAAACCAAGAAATGGCAGCATTGCTAGGTGGGAAAGAAAGAATCTTAAAGACATCCAGAATGAGGTGGCAGAGAGAAAAATTATGTGCTTTTAGGAATTTGACTTCCTATTGAGGTTACTGCTTCTTGCATATGCCCATCAGAAACAGTTTAATATCGGTCTTGGTTCATTGTTACCTATTTGTTTTTATTCCTCTTACACTGCTAAATACCATTAAGTGTAGATCAAGATTCCTGGAATATACACCTCTGGATCACTGCTACCATTTTTCCACTAGACAGACAGATTTTTCAAGGTAATGATAATCTCTTCATCTCCTCATCATCACTGCAAGGTGAAAAAGTTCTTTAGTCAATGGGCATTCTTGTAGTAGATATGGAGGGGGAGAGTGTATGAAAAGAAAGAATAGCCAGAATCCAATAAAGACCCTTTAACATTTAAAATATAAGTGTCATCAGCTGAAGCTGAACATTATTTCTGTTAATTATTTCCCATCCATACTAGTGTTATTAAATAAGCACTGTTTACAAGCCTCTACAAGCCTGCACAATATGCATAAACAGAGCCCTACAGCAAAAATGCATTTATGTACTATTTGCAGTAATTACCTAAACATATGAGCCCAACTTATAATACCCATTTCTATGTGAAGCAAACATCAGATCCCAGACTGAAGATATTTTTTAACTGGGTTTGAAACCCAGTGACTGGAACACTTGTCTAGAAAGGGCAGCCTTATCTCTGTAATTCATGCACTTAAATCAATACCCATGGCACCCAGTGTATTTCTAATTATTTCTTTTTAAAAGACCTGTGCCTGCATGGGCAGGCTTTACAACATTTCTGAGTTCTTTAAATGGTTTGCAGCTGACTTGTTGGGCCAGTCTTCCATCCATGCAAACTTTTCCAATACCAGATGTACATATGGCCAGTATTAGATTTGTGTGTTTGCCCTCCTTTATTAAACAGGACATTTCCTAGATTAACCAGCAATAGAGCAAGGTTACAAGCAGTGGAGCTAGCCTGAAAAATACAAAGGTTTTTAAAATTTTGTTGGTTTTTTTTTTACATTGAAACCCTGCGAATCCAACACTCATTTGGAATAGGAAAGCTGCCTTTGTCCAACCAAAACAAGACAGCATCCTGTGATGCAGCTGACTGTGCAGAAGACTAATGATCCTTTTTGCTCTTGTTTTGAACACAAATGTTACTCTGACTGAACACGTTTTCCTTATGAAAACACAATTATTGGCACAGGGCTGTGAAAAGTTCCAGTTTTGAGGTTGTATTTCTCATACTCTGTAGCTCTCATAGCAATCTAGTAATGAAAACTAGGATTTTAAAGCTAAGTAATTGCTCTGGGGAGTGTGGAAACTGGAGATAATATACAAGTGATGACAGCAAATGTAACTGAACCTCATTAATAACCTCGTTAACAAAAAGAACAAGTCCCAGTTGCAAAATCCTGATCATACACTATAATACATAAACATTGAAGCACAGCAGCTCCTCATGCTGCATACATCTATATGCTATGTTTATATAGATGTATGCAGACAAAAAATACACCCATGTACACACACATTCTAACACTACACAGAGACACAAATAGGCTGAAGTTTATAAGCAAGGAGTAGGTGCAAATGAGCATCCACAGAGAAGGACACTGTGCTATGCTGGACAAACCCTGTGTTGGCACTGAAACGTACTCACCATTTGCAGGAGATCAGAAGAAACCATCTGCATGCAACACATTGCTGTTGCCAAAGCACAGACAATGGTGGAGATGATATTGAGAGCGCACACACTGAACAACAGGTCCTGCAAGAGACAGCAGCAGAATATCATCTCTTATCTCAGAGACACAAAGCACAGGAGATGCTTGAGGAATTTGATAACAAACACTCTCAGCTGCTATCCATGAATAAGGTCCCAAATAACTGGGTAGAACTAATTTGGCTTGTAATCTTTTTCAGGTAGCAATCCACAAAGGCAGCAATTACAGAAACAAACATCTTCCCTTTCCCAGTTCTCACAACACATTTGCTATTAGATACTTCCTCAGAAATATTGATATTCAAAATTCCTTGTTCCCCAAAAAGACAAATCACTCTTTCACAGTCCACTCCAAGCTGCAGCTATCACAAGGAAAGATACTCTAAAAGACATCTCTGATTAAAAACTACATGCAGAAATATTATTGCTTTGAGTAGTTGAAATCTACAACTTAGGGTTGTGTGTTAAAAAAATTCTAGTATGAAATAGAGACTTATCCTGTGGTCAGAAACTCAATGCATCTGAAATATTTTTATACATGAGAGAAAAGCAGTGATTACACACCCAGATATTTCACCTTCTACTGATGAATTGAGTGCCTATGGTCATATTGTTGGCTTTTTTTTTAAAGAACAAGAAGTTTAAAATAGAACACAGAATATTGGTTTAACAAGTAGAATAAAAGAAAATACACATTTGAATTAAAGTGGAACATTTTTATAGCAATGGTGTCACTAAAAATAAAGCATTTATCTCTCTTCCAATCATCGGATTTGTATTTACTTGCTCCACAGCCAGTGAAAAGACCAGAAAAGAATTTAGTGTGCTGGCAACATTTCAAAACTACTACAATCCTTGTACAGAAACTGCATGGCTGCTGGGGCTATTGTGTGGCCCAGTTCTCTGAATAGCCAGTAAAAGCATTTGAGAAAAAGCAGCACAGAGAACAGAACAAAATTGCTACAACACAGTGAGTAAAAAACACTCACTGTGTGAAGAACATTCCATAGGGTCTAAGTTTAAAAGAGTATTTCATTCACTGCCAATGCATGAAATAACTTCTCTGCTAAAAATTGCTTTGTTTTCCCCAACAGTTCTGAAACAAATGATAGAAAGGTGCAGATTTACTCCTGCCACTGTAATTGTTTGCTCCTCAAGTGACCTTCATTTGAAGATGGAAATGCCAGCCATGGGAACCAGGCAGACAATAAATGGGCCAACAAGTTTTAGTCATTTAATAACTTCCACTGAGCCAGATTTGCTCTTGCTGATCTGGTCAGTAGTTTTCTGTCTTCTTGGCCAGCCCTTCAGCCAGAGGAATAATGAATCATCAGCATTAACAGGAAAATACTGGAGGGGCCAATCACTAAGTCGCTGACAGAAGGTGATGCAGAGGACTCACTTGAAGTCATACAGACTCACTTAGAGCATTCAAATAGAGGTAAACAGACAAAGTGATCCCTGGAGACCCAATTAGTTAACAGTGCCAAAAAAAAGGAAATTGAGATCCTTCATGTTCTGCTTTCCATATGCAAACCTAGGTAAAGAACACTGAGGCAGAGACAAGATCTAGGGTAGAAAATAGGACAATTTCCTAGCAGGAAGAAACATCATCCATTTCCTACTACAGCCATTCAAATACAAAAAACTTAGCCAATCTGAGTGCTTAACTTAATACCATTTATGCTAAATAATAAAATCAAAGTTCTAAATTAGGATGCAAAGTGTCTCCAAGACCTTCATACACCTTTACATGTCCCAGGACAGACTTAACTGTGCCTCTAAGTCTCATGGCAGATGTTTTTCTCATCTGTTCTTAAGGACCCCACAGCTTCATCACTATTATTCACTATTCCAGTGTTTATTTTTACCATCAGTGTCCTGGTTATGTCCATCCCACAGATGAAACCCATGGCTTCTTTTCTTCTATAGCTCTTGAGAACAGGCTGTTACACAGCAGACTTTTATACCTTTGAACTCTATTATCACTCTTGAAGCCTTTTTCACCTTTACTGCATGACATATTAACACCATTTTCTCCAATTCTCAACTGAAATCAACTTTCCAGGCCTCTGATCCTTTGCATTAATCTAATTTGTTTCACTTCACCTGGGTCCACATCTTTCCTTAAATGCAGGATCCTAAACCAGATACAACTGAAGGCCTTGCAAACACCAGCTCTGGTGTGAGGATTATTTCTTGTGCCTTGCAGGCTGCACTCATCCTTACCCACCCTGAGATGTTTCCTGGCACGCTGGGACAGCTGTGCTCCGTTTGTTACTCAGCATTTTGCTTTTGATGTAGGGCAGCGATTGCTGCCCACAGGAGCAGCAGCCTCTTTCCACACACTCCTGTCCAGCTAAGCACACAATTTCTCTTCCTGCTACAACCTCTTTGAAGGTGAAGGTACAACTAGAAAACCCCAAATGCAGGGATGCAGAGTTTTTATGTATTTCATAAAGATCAATAGGGAGCAGACATCTAAAACATTGTAAGTCTAAAATTTTAACAGAGACAGTAATAACTGAGCAGTAATTGTGGAGGCCTCACCACCACTAGATATTTCTTAAAGCAAGACTGCTTCTTTATTTGTTTTGGCTTTTTTATCCTAAAGTCTGTTTCAACTCAAACAGGAATCAAGCCACAACCCACCCTCCTCTGCTCCCCACTCCCCCACCCTCCCCAAACATTAATCAGCCTCAGGCAATTTACCATTTTCAGGAAATTCACTCCCTGTGCCCTGTAGAAAAAATAATTAGGTAATCCATGACACTCATTTATTCAGCTATAGATAAAAAGTGAGCAGGAACTAAAGTCCTCCATGGTCAAGCACAGTGCCAGAAGGACAGGGTAGGTGCTGACAGACAGCAGCTGGAACAAACAATGACAATTAAAGTGTCCTTTAGGAAATGTCTGTGAAAAAGCAGTAACCACAACAGGGCCAATCCAACTCCCCACAGCCCCAGCCAGCTACATTTATAGGTGTCTAAAGGAGCAGGAAATCTGTACTAAATACAAAATCAGGGAGCTTTAGTAACAGATCTTTAGCTGACTTCTACCAGAACACTAATCAGAACACACAACACATGAATCTCTAATGGCATGAAGTACAATTCTCTGCTCCTCAGAAATGGCTGAACCAATTTTCTCTTAGATGCTGTCTTTGTCTTTTCAAGACAAAACTCTGATTCTTCAGCATGTTTATATGACAATTAATGCTCTGATAAGTATAATCCTAGGGAGGATTATTCTTCAACAGGTTACTTATACAATTTTCTTCATACACCTTAGCTCACTAGCTGCAGAGGACACGAATCCCTCTAGAGTGGAATCAGCTGTCAGAATTGCCTGGAACCATGCCTAGACCAGCCCAGAGAGACAGCCACAGGAGTCAGGCAGCACTGTGAGCTGTTTCTCTGTGGCCACTTATTTTCCCAAGTAGGTCCCTCACTAAATCTTAAAAGCAAAACTAAAATTTAATTCTGACAGTGAAAAAAAGCAAGATTTCATGGTTGCAGTATTCCATTTATACTACAACTTGAACAATTACCAAATTAATGGTGCCAGCACCTGCATAACTTTTTATCATGCTTTCCCTCCATAACAACAGACACCTTTGACTTGTGCTGTGTTCCCAAAGGATACCTGTGCATTCCCACATGATACCTGTGCATTCTCAAATCTTCTTCACACTATCATTTCCCATATGTCTAACTTAGGGACAGAACAGCTATTTATTTCTTTTTTCTAATTCAAGCTCTTTTCACTGTTATTCTTTTGACACTGTTTTTGTGCTACTGCACCTCAGTTCTTCCATTACTAGCATAATTAAAACAATACATAAATGTATAAAAATGCATGTTCTGTAAATGTGTAGTCCAAAATCCTACAGAACAGATTAAAATAGGATATGCATTACAAAACCTGAGTATTATTTAAAATCTGAATGTTTAATTGCAATATTTTAATATTCTGTATTCAAAAAATGTAATTTTAAGATATAATTAATTGAGAATATCATATAAAAAACCTCATACTGCAATATGCTCGAAAAGCAATTTGTTCTAAAAACTGATTTTCTTTGTTTTCCCTCAAACTGCTGGGTGATAAAGCAGTCAGATGGTATCAAACTGGAATAAGTAAAAAATTGGTGATTGCCACATCGATAACTCAACTGTAGAAACAATCATTTAACAAAGCAATTTAGAACAGCTGTTAGCACATGCAATTACCTGACAGAAGCAAAGAGATGAGATAGAATCTAAAATGAAAAATGACAACGGCACAAATCCCATCAGCCAGTGATGGGTGCACTGGCAGAGCTGGGCCCTTATAACCAATGAACACTCATTGCATGTGTGTTCACCCTGCTGAAATTTTGTCCTTCAGAACATCATTTGTGCCTCCTATCACAGCAAATACAAAGCAGAACTGGAATAGCAGCACTTCACTCTAATGGTGGGCCATACCCATAGAGTTCCTTCAGCATAGACACCAATTTATAACTGCTGTTGTCTCCAATATCAGTTATCTTTCAAAACCATCAAGTAAGCCAGGCTAAAACCAGAATGTCTGCACATCTTCAAAACTCAACTCAAATGCAGGCTTTGGTAAATATTTAGTCACTCTCTTGCTTCTTCCTATCACAGCAATAACTGCACTGCAAATGAAGTTACACGCATGAACATCAAAGCAGAGAATTTGTCACTCAGTACAGACCACACCACACAGATGAAGCACGATTACCTCAAAATATTCACTCTGCCAACTACTACATAGAAAATTAATCAGCTGTGCTGCTTACACAGCATTGAGAAACTGTATTTAAACCTGTTTTGCTCTAGAAAGACACAAAGTACATCCATTTCATTTTATGAGTTCCAGTCTGCTCAACAGTATTGAACTGACCAGCTCTCTTTACAACACACTCACATTTTGCTGGCTGAATAGAATATTTTCCTGTGGAAATAAAAGATTTGTAGTCTTTGAGGTTCTCTCCACTTTTGAGACTTTAGCCAATACACGATGAAAGCAGCAAGATCAGCTTGCTGATGTGTGAAAGGAGCACTCTGTGAGCAGCAGCCCTGAGCACAGGGATCTCAGCATCCCCAGTCATCAATGGCTCAAAGCAGCTCCACGGCTGCAACACTGTGGAGATGATTTCCTTTCTCCTTGATTGACTTCAATTACAGTGCTTCATTTCTTATACTACTGTATCCTGAAAAGAGATAATGAGCAGCAAAGCTTTTTCACCCATGAAATTAGTGTCAATGTACTTCTTTTATTCAAGAATTCAAGGACAACAATCCTTTCAACTCAAAATATAACTTTAGTTGTTCTCACTGGATACATCTAGAAAAACACTGGTAAAAATATCTGCTCTAATACAAGGAAGGCTCAAGAATTAATTCTGAGTCAACTGGGTCTCAACCACACATTGCATTGTAAATGGAGAGATGATCAACACTTCATAAAATAGATTTAAGGTTTGAAAGTAGAGTATAATTCACTATTTTATTATATTTTTAAGAAGCAGTGCACAGTGCACTGCTACTTAAAAATAAACTGGAAAAGGTCTTCTCTGCTTGCACTCAAGTTTGCATACCTTCCAACTCTGGTGTCTGCATAGAATTTGGTACTGGGGATATGATAGAGACTCCTGAAAGACTAAGGTTTCACAACATATAACTGGACAAGGATGGAATAAACAGACTGCAGTCATTCAAAGAGGCACCTTTTCAGCCATGAGAGAAGTTTACAACCATATCCACTCATTGTCCAAGCTAGGAACAGAAAGAAGTATGAGGAAGGAAAAGTAGCTCAGCTACTCAGACTACAAAGCCCACCCTGATCCACCCTATTTTTGATGGTCTTGGTGTGGTAAACACACACTGAATGTAGAGAATATTTTCAGCTGCCTGTAAAGGAATGTGAAACAAATCCAGCATTTAAAAATCTGATCTGGAATTACTTATTCTGGGCTGAGCTTTATCCAATTTTAAGTAGCTTAGGAAGCCTTTCAGGTAAGTCATTCAATAAAATTAATAATATTGCATTTGGTCTTACAGTAAACCTGAGGAAAGATTGTTCTCATAACTCTAAAGAACATGCTAGGAGCCATCCTCCTCTGTTTTGCAAGTGGAAGCATCTCTGAATGAAAAAAATTAAATATACGAGTAGACTTGGTCATCAGGAAACTCAGAAACAATAAGTTCGGATTCAAAGGAGAGGAAAGGAAAGAAAGTATTCACACAGAAGACTTCAAGAGCCCTGAGCTATATAAATCTTTAATAGAGATGCCTAACTAATGAATGGAACCAGAAACCTGAAACTTTATATTACTTTATAGTTCATAAAACCCTACTATTTATATTGTACTTAAACTTTAGCAGCTCCAAACCAACTATTTATGCTGAAGACAGAGGAGGGAATCAGCTTCTCTCTTTGTCTGGTAGTCACATAAGCATTCTACAGATGCACCTTAAGTAGGAGGTGATTACATAAATAGCAAATCATGGCTGCAGGTATTCTGGACTGTGTAAGCTGTTAAAAGTAATTAACAATACTCAACTGTATCCTTACTAAACCAAAATAGAATAACATGCTCCTCTTGCATGTCAGTATCAGACAGCAATAATATGTTACAAAATAATTCAAACTTCTAAATACCTAACTTCATCCTCTCAAAATGTTGCAGGTATATCTTCAGTAAGTTAAGAATACTCTGAGTTTAGAAAGAAGACAAAATTTTCATAGATGAAAGATATCAGAAAAATTTAGCCTTTTTACTTTAATTAACACGACAAGAAAAAGTCAGTTCCTTAAAATTTCATCACCTTCCTGTGGGAAAACAGATTAAGTTGATGTTATTGAAACTGCATCCTAAATCCATCCCATCTGGGGCCTTCATCTCATTTTTGGATGCCTGATTCTTAATAAACCTTTTAAATTCTTTTAACTAATTTTGTAAATAGGTAGGATTTGCTTGTGCCTTCATTTGGCTTTAATTAAACAAAGTAACTTCCTAATAAAGGATAAAGCTGTTCTAGAAGGGTGGTTACTGTAAAAAAAAAAAAATCAAGATACTAGGAACTGACATCCTTTAGAAGCACAGATTATTGACCCTGAGTATCCAGAGGAAAGCAAAGAACCTTATTTTCAGGGGCAGTTTAGGAGCTACTACTGCAGGAAACTGTAAAAAAACCCCACATCTCCTAGTGAAATACAGAAACCAGGAATTGTCTCCACTGTAAACCAGGGGAGATGGATCCCACTTGGGTGTCTGCAGATCTTAATGGCAGTCCATCACATCATGCAGCTGTGCTATTTTTACTGAGGTGTGCAGACAAGACTACAAGTGTGGTATCTTATATTTATATTTCTAACCCTACAATTCAACACCCTTGAGTGGGCTGAGACCCCAGTACAACAGTGAAATAGCACAGTATTTTTGTCCATTTTGCTGGAACATATAATTTTGTGCTGAAACCCCACTATTCAACTGATTTCAGAAGTCAGCCCTCATAGATCAGTCAGCATTTGCAATCAATACTTGTATCTATGAATGTGCCTATATGGGACCATACATGCTGCAGGGGTAGCTCCTCTGTCCCCATTAAAAGGTTTGAGTAGTTTATTCAGGGCTTGAAATGGAGAAAGAAGGAGGATTGATTTACAAAAAAGCACATAGAGATGGTTCATTGCAGAAACAACAACAACAAATTTAGAGATTTTTCAAAGCAATTATAACCCCCCACTCAATATGAGGCAAGGCTCAGTTCTCATACACAGGAGCCACTGCTGGTTTTCCTTGTCCTGTGTGACTGCCTGGGAACAGGATCAGACAGGGGAGATGTACTGGACTGTTCTGTTCACATGGAGCTCCACAGCTGCTGCCACCAAAACCCCACGGGTGACTTAGTGGAAACACCAGATTTTTACCCCACCTGCAATAAAGAGGAGCATGAAACCTACATAATGTTATACATGAAATGTATAATCTTAACTCTGGTTCTCTACATTTTCTCTCCCTCTGGCTCCTCAAACAATGAATACAATTGAGATTTTGGTACTTAAACATCTGTTTCTTTAAAACCACATTGTAGTTGTTAACTGTAATTAAAGAGGGTGAGCCTTATCACTGTCAGCTGTTACTTACTGTTCTTAAATTTACAGCCAGGAATCAGAGCTAAGCCAAATAGAAAGCAAATGTAGAATTAAACCTGAAAAAGATGTAAAAACTTTCTGAAAAAGTTACTTTCCTAACTACCCTTTCTTAGATGAAAAGTTCTGAACATAATTAAAATTGCCCTCAGACTATACTCATAGGAACTCCTGTGCTTAAACTCATTTTCTTGTAATGTAAGTTGATATGTCAATTCCTCTTATAAATGATTGAGTTATATCTTAGAAGAAATTCAATTTTGTGCTTGTATTATGACTGCTGTATTGGTTAGAATCCTTGTCTTGATTTTCAGCATATGTCACTTCTGCTCACTTCACATGCTGACAAGGTCCTCCAAAGATAAACAGTTGTTTTCCCTCTCATTAAAGTTTACCTTCCTGACATATTTACAGGAAGCAAACATATGCTCTCTCAATCTTTATTTTCATGGGATTAGCAAGTCAGCTTTTCCTGAATGACAGGTTCATGTTTCTGCATCTGTCATACTTTGAGGAATGTCCTTCTCAGAAGTTACCTTCTTGTAATACATTGCACTGTTATTGTTATGTTTTCACCAGCAATGTCAAGTTGTGCTTCTTTTCCACTTACTGAACTACCCAGTAGGTTTTTGCTCTGTTATGTTTATCATCCTCATAAAAACCTGAGGCAGAGTCTTACTTAATTTTGGGGCCATATAAAAATATTTTAACTTCTACCTCATCCACTTTATTTGGTGGTAGCTTTTTTAAAATTTATTTGCTTTTTCTTAACAAGGCTGAAGAACATTTAGGTATTTATTACATACCTTGTATAGGATTTCTATCCGTTCTGAATTTTCAATTATATCTTCAAATATCAGTAAAACTTTTATAGCTTTCTCAGGACCCACCTGAGAAAATCTACTTCCCTAAGATCCTTCTCACAATGAATTTCTCTACTTTACTCCATCATTTTCTATCAGTTTTATTAAAATACATACTTTGAAATTGAGAGTCACAGATACAGAGTTCTGCTGATCATGCAATTAAACCTAGAATTAATCAATATCTGCCTTTCAGCCTAGGGTTCCTTTTTCTGAGCAGTTCTTTAATTGATTCCTTATTATTTTTCAAAACAACATAGCATCAATGCTTTCCCATTTGGTGATAATGAAGTGAAGCAATGATGGCAGCAATCACACTGAGCTCTAACTCACTCATACAATATTCTTAGTATTTGCTCTCAGTTTTTCATTTGGGTAGCTGTAATACAAAATGCTACAAGACTTAAACTTCTTACAGTGTTGCAGGGCAGTTTATTAGCAAGTTTCCAGCATCACCCAGAAAGAACACTCACTCTTTTCCCCCAAAGTGATGTGGCTGCCTTCTCATCAGGAAATATCTCATTATTCTGCAACACTTTGTGTTTCTTTGCAATCACCATAACATCATAAAACACCACCTCAGAACAGCAAAGTGAAAGATAATTCTTCTAGCATAAATCACAGCCAGCTTGAACTTCTGTTTCTTGAGTAATCCTTAACAAAGCAGTTACCCACACAAATGCTGATATTGTGATGGAGAGGTGTTTTGCACGTTAGGGTGGATGAAGACACAGGACAGCAGCTGCTGCTCCCTTCATCACACACTTTGTCTTGCTGAGTTAAAACTGCAGTAATCAGTTAATTCTCTCCTAACACACCTTGAGGGTCAGCCTCACTGCATTGCACTCCTGCAGAGGGTTCAGTTTCAGTGTTTCTCCCAGGTTACTGCAGCCTGATGTCTGGTGCTGCATTTCACAGCAAACACAGACACCATCACTGTCGAATTTAATCTGTGGAGAAAAGAAAAGGTCAGAAAAAATATAAATCAACAGAATTTGTATAAAAGTATAAATCAACAGAAACACACTTCCCAAAAATGGTATTTACAGTTACAGCAATGCCTACTAAATGCAAAATTAAAATCTCTGTGCAGAACCTTTGGAGCAGAATGTTTTTCAATGGCTAATATAAGCTATAAAAACAGGGAAAATACAGAAAGAGGATTCAATGCCAAAAGTGTTGCCTTTTATGCCTCTTTTTGAAAAAAAATTGCTTTGCAGGGGCCGGTGAAACCAGAGTAACTCAACTGAATAAACATAAAATCATACCCAATGTGGGAAAACCAAAAATAACAGAAAGAGGTCAGAAAATATGTGAAGGAATCATGATCACAAATCAGTCCTTTATTCCCCTAAGTAAAGATGGAAGCACAGTGGCTGGGTGGTGAGATCTGAACCACCCTGTTACTCACTCTTTTGCATTAAAAAAAACCCCTCAAAATTTCCAGACACAAATCCATTAAAAAAATTGGATGTTGCCAATTTCCTGAACAAAAGCAGGTACCAGCATTCCTTGTGGAATTACCTTGCCCAGCCTTATACATAGAATCATTTCAACAGAATATTTACTTACTTCTTAGACCTCAAAGAATGTTTAAATTGTTCATATGATCTTAAAAGTTATATGTTTAAATATATGTATTTTTAGTGCTACCCCTATCAGGCTTTTGCAGCACTCTCTCCTCACATGCTGGTGGACCAGGACAGCAGATGGAAGAGCAAAACTAAGAGTCAATTAGAAGAACATAATAAGCTTCTCCAGATGAGGTACAGATGACTGAATGCTTGCTCACTGTGATGAAAGCATGCTCAGGGCAGGAGCTATCTCAGGGGACTTCAGCTCCTGAGACTCCAGATTGCCCTCTAGCCAGCACAATTTGTAAAATGCTTTAGAAAAAATTGGGTGTGTAAATTACACCATTTCCCATATTCTCCAAGGCAACACTGGAAATAATTGTCTGTGGCAACTCACAGAAACTGGTCATACCCTGTGCCAGAGACACTGCAAGGAAATAAAAAAAAAACATAGTTTGCTCCCCTCTATGATAGTTGTGGGTTTAATTTCTCATTAGCATACAATTGAACTACAAAGCAGCTTGAACAATTTCAGAATAGTGCTTTTTCAATTCCTGTAATCTTTTAATACATTTTTTTAAAAGGTGAAATATCTGAGCAAAACCAAACTAAGTGGTTTATGATCAGCTGACCTCAGCTCTTCAAGCTGATGTAAAATCAAAGCACTGGCTGTCACTGGGGAGGTCTTGCTCCCAAAACTCTCTGGAAATGGGTCAGGGGTTGAGAAATGCTGCTGAGGAATTTTGGGACTCACACTTTGAATTTAGAGCTGTGTCAAAGCCAGGGGCCAGAAGGCTACACCTGGCAAATCAATACCAGCTTCAGCTGCTAAAAAGTTTCTGTAATGAGGAAAATGGACTTCAGGCAAAGCTTTCTACTGCAAGATCATCTATTCTGATTCCTGCTGCCCCTGTTCAATAAAGGACAGCACTGACTCATGCCATGTATCTGGCATTGCTAATGTGAAATCCAGATCCCAGGGCCACCTGGATCACATGCAATGATCAGGTGTCACGAAGATAAGGCTCAAAAGGCTGGGTCAAAAATCCACATTTATGAGTGACTCTCAATTCATTCCAAAAGTTATTCCATAACTTTGTACTGCCCAGTAGCTCTTATTTTAACTTAATGTTTAAAATTAGTTAAAAGCTAATTTTTTACATGGCAGTTCTTGCAAAACACACATTTTGAAGAATCACAGCATATTCAAAACCAGCCAAGATTGACTACCAGATTGGAAGCATATTATTTTTGGAGAATTTTTATCAACTTGCCTTGTTGTGCACCTTTCCCCTCCTTGTTTGTGACGTGGCCTTTGCTGAGCTGTGTTCCTGCAATGGGGAGCAGGACAAAGGCTGTAGGTGCCACTGCATGGGTGAACTGCATTGGTCCCTGCTTTTCTGCAGCTGAAAGCTCTGCTGAGCCCCTGCTCCAGAATGCCCTTCCCTGCCCTGCTGCAGACTCACACTTGTGCAACAGGACCAAGACTTCATGCAGCTATTCTGTGACTTAAACACTGCCAAAATTAACTTTTTTTTTCAGGAGGAGAAGTGGATTATTGTTAGCCCAAATCACATCTCAAAGGCCATTTGCTGTGTGATGCCACAACAGAGACAGGAGCAGTGACAGTAAATCTGCATTGCTCCAGGGAGAAGGGGTTGGGATGGCTCCTTCCAGCTGCTGGGCTGGTGTTTGCCAGCCCCAGACACAACTACACCAGCAGTGCCTCCAAAACTGTCTGTGTTTCAGTCTCTTTTTGGCTGGCAGAGCTCAAGAATAAAGCATCACTCACTTCATCCCCTGCACATTCCCCACCATCCTGTGCATATTTGTGTCCCGCTTCGTGATTCTTACTCATGCTAGTCAGTACTCACAGCAGACTTTGTGTGCTTTCATATTTATGACAGTTGCACAGTACACCCTCATCCAAACCATATTTAAGAATTCAAACATCAGCCAGAGCTGCCTATATGCATAAATTGTCTTGCAAGTTCATTTTGTTTTGTCAAAAAGCAGTACTGTTACTTCAAAAGCCACAAAACCCATTAAAACCTGACTTTCACACAGCCCAGAATCAAAAAAGGAAAGGACCTTCCAGATTTATTACAAATATATGCATACATTCTCACAGGTTTTATGGTTTTTTTTTTTAATCTGTATCAATCAAATTCTGTCAATGCTGCTGGAAAGAAGCCTGACTGCTTGTTTGGCTGCTAAGGGCACACACACTCTCCCCTAACAGGGCAAATTAGGAGTTAGTTAACACTGTCACTTTGCATTCTACCACCTCCTTAATACAAACAGAAGTCTTCCAGTAAAAGTAAGAATAGATTTTACTTCTTCTAAATTAACCTTCAAAAGTTTTTTAGGGAAGGAAAAATTTCAATATGCAGTATGAGAGCTCCAAAGTTGGTAACAGGGCAGTGAAGTACAAGGAAGCTCCCCTGGTGTACTCAGGGGAAAGAACTTCAGTCAATTCTAGTACCTTATGCAGAGGGAAAGATGGGAGGATCCAGTAAGGATAAAGTTGCATTGTAGGGAAATATCAAGATGAAAAACTGACAAATTACTAAGAACAAAACAGAGTATATTCTTTTTCCTGGAATTTTAAAAATTGGTTTTTGATATGCACAGACCTGAGCTTAGCTCCAGTGCAAAATGGAATACAAATAAACCTCAGTTCTGGACTTGGGCTCTGCCATTCAGCTCTGTGAACCTGCACCTGTTTCACTTTTCCTTGCTTTGTCTATTCCAGCTAAAGATAATTCAGGGGAAAGAAGGGTCTTCCTTTCTGTGTTACTGTAACCACTGGCCAATTGCAGCTGTACAACCAAAAAAAAAAAAAAAGTAACCTTTCAATAGAGAGTAAGTAACCTTTCACTAAGTAACCTTTACTATCACTACTTTTCTGAATAATAATCACCTCTAAATTTGATTAAAACTACAGCATTTATTTTTAAATGCATAAGTGACTTACAAGACAGGTAAACTCAATAAAAACAAATATAGATGAAGAAATAAAACATATTCTGTCTTGTGTAATAATAGAACATAAATTAAAATATATTAATATATTTAATAATATATTATATATATATATAAATATATTAATTGCTCTACCCATATTTTCCAAGAACAGTTTTTAGAGAACTATTATTTGTAAAAGAAATTCCTATACAGAAATTTTTCTCCTGTACACATTAATGAACAGCTTGGGTGTGTAACTTCTCTGTACACATCTGACTCTCACTGATTTAAAGAAATATCTTGAGATTTTGGCCGCAGGATCTGCAACTAATTATGGAAAAAAAAAAATCAAACTCCAATTAATTTTTCATAACAAGGCGTTAAAGCTACTGCCCCTTTTTCCCCTCAGTGTTGTATGTTGCTAAGCTGCAGGATAAAGGGCACAAATACCAACTTCACAAATTACACATTCAAAATGCTAACATATGGCAAGCACATTTCTCATATTCACACAGAAATACATATTATGGAATCTACAATAAATCCCCAGTGTTTAAAGCAAAGTAAGACCACTGAGTCTTGTTCTTTTCCTTCAAATAACAACACTACATGTGAAGCACTGCTGAATTTAAACTCCATAATACAGTAGGTACTATTATCATTTTAAAGCCAGGCACTCACCATGAATGAGTTTGACAGAAAGACCAGAACTAAAACAGAATTTATTTTGAATTTGACTTTTTTAGTATACTGTGCTTGGAATTTACTGGTTTAGTTATATGGGATGTTAACTACATTTCAAACCATGTGTCTGCAAAGGCTGGATTTTGACTCCTAGAGCTGCATCCTCAGAGAGTACATTTGTATCCCAGGAGGCAAGTAAAGGATTTAGACTTGATAATGTACACCAGTCACAGAGTGCAGGATTACACAGATCTACAGCACTAAAGAGAGTCATCTAAGGAATTAAAATTAAATATACACTTGGAACAAGCTGTTAAGAAACTGGGATTTTTCCTTTTTGAGTGAAAAATGGTAATACAGTAATTAAATATGCTCAGCATAATACATCACCACCTTCTGAGTCAAATCCTGTGCTTAATCATAAAGCAGTGCTGTTCACTCCAGTGTATCCCTCCCTGAGGGTGGCCTATGAGAACAGAACTCTAGAATTCCATATATACGAGCCCTGCAACATGGCAATGCAATATATTCATGTGTAAGTCCCCAGCCTGACTGAAATGGGATTTTGAGCAAGGAAAACCTAAAGAGCGAAGTCTGGGTAAAGAAACTTTTGCCTTTTTTTTTTAACAGTTATAATATGATAAACAGCTACAATTAAATGAATTTGCCCTTATAGAGTACAACACACTGTGGCAAAGCTACTTAGCATTTCATCATGCTCTGAAAATCAAAACTACAGTCTGAGCACTTTTTACTTAAACTCAACATTTCAGGCATGAGTTGACTTATGCAGACATATTCACAAGCTGAAGCCACAAAACATGCTGGAATTCAATGTGTATATAGTTTTTTTTTCCTGAGATAAAACCACAAATGCTTTAAGTAAATTGTACCTTATAATTTAGAGCATGCCACATCATGACAATTTGTATTGTTCTGTATTTTATTTAACACAAGAAACTTTCATTTACTTTGGAAATGAAAAAGAAAAACAACTCAGGTTGGCAAACAAAATATTAGCATACACATACCAAAACACTTCTGTTGTGAAATCCACTGCCTGGACAAGTACTGGATGGAAGGAATCCTGATCCTGCTGACACCAAATGGTAACCACCACACTGCTCTGATGTGGCCTGAATTCCACCTATTCTGCTGAAGCATCACTTCAACCTTGACAGTAAGAAGTCAAGCCTTATGATATTAAAAGTTACTTTTTGAGGTGGCTAAATCCATTAGCACTTTATCTCAATCTTTTCCCAAAATGTTTTTTTAGGTTGTAACACATATCGATTGCTCTCCTAAATACCTATTGTATTGGAAATTAAAGGAGTGTGTCACGGACATATTTTCTGAAAAATCCCTTGGCCAGGATTTTTCTGCTGAGAAGCCTCAGAGGAAAAGAAAAAAAATAATTATCTGCTGCTGTGGGATGCAACAGGTGCATCTTTGATTGGTCCATGTTGGATGTTTCTAATTAATGGCCAATCACAGTCAGCTGGCTCGGACTCTCTGAGAGTCACGACTTTTGTCATCATTCCATTCTTTTCTATTCCTTGCTAGCCTTCTGATAAAATCCTTTCTTCTATTCTTTTAGTATAGTTTTAACATATTATCTTCTTTTAATACAGTATATATAATAAAATAATAAATCAGCCTTCTGAAATGGAGTCAAGATGCTCATCTCTTCCCTCATCCTGGGACCCCTGTGAACGCCAGCACAAGAGTGTGTGTAAAACCCTAACAGATGAAGAGCAGAGTCCTTGCCCTTGGCAGGAAAGGCGTTTTCCATCACTCACCAGCTGACATCCTTCCAGGGACTTCACCAGCTGAGCATTCTGACAGGAGAGAATGGACCCGGCCAGGTTCAGCATCACACACACTGCAGAGAGCAGCATGAAAAAGGTTATCTGGAAAAAAACCCAAGCACCCTGTTATTACTCACTTCAAGAGGCAAACAAGGAAAAAATATAATTTAGATGTTCAAGAACTGCCAGCCTGTCACACAATTACATGGATGACAACATTTCATGTATTTTAAAGAGAGTAGGGTACTTAATCTGACAGCATCCTTGGTCTTGCACTGTAAGTGAAAGCTAAATCAGAACTAGACATGGCTATTATATGTTTTCCTTCAGCCATTTCAAAATAATCCATTTATCTCCCACTTCCATCACACACTCTGAAAATTTAATGGTTTTATTACCAAGAATTACTAAAAAGTAAGATTTGAAAAATGTTTTATTATAAACAGATGTGGTCTTGAAACAATTTAAATCCTTTTGATGGGGATATGGGTATCTTAAACAGGAAAAGTATCTGTGAATATCACATATCATGAGCACCTACAAGCTGGGGAAAAGAGAGTGAATAAAATTCTGGATATACATAAATACTTGGTTTTTAAATAACAATTAAAATTTAAGCAGCATCCTCCATATCAACTACTCATGATGTTAATTACTCCTTTTTTCTCATCTCAAAATATGTCAAAACAAGCATTAACCCGATTCCATCAGTTTAATTACCATTTTATTGCTTTAAATGTACAAAAACATGGTGCAGTCAGGGCAGACAAATCTCAACATATAGGGAACAGCATAAGCAGTAAGAGTAACAATGTGTGCCTGATGTGTGGCCACCTTAAATATTCAGTGTTGACACTGCCATAACTCAACAGGAGCGTGAGTGTATTACATGAAATCAGTAAGAAATTCTGTTGCATCTCTTTTCCATATGTGTGCTCACAGTTTACAGCCCTTGACTGTTCTCACAAGATGTTATCTTTTGTCAGTGCATGTGCTAGGAATATTTTTGACAACCTTAAATCATAAATAGCTGTTTATTTTTTTCTAGTGCTTTGGGATAAAACCCCTAACCTCCACAGTATTAACCAAAGCACAGAAGCTGGGTTACAAACTTCAGTTGCCAGCTTCAGATTCTTCCAAGCATCACAGCTGACAACAAGGCTGTAACATACACCAGGTTTATCTATTTTTTGCAGCACTTCCTCCATATCAGCATTCATTAATGAAGAAACGTCTATTGGTGTTTCCAAGGTAACCTCTTCCTCTTGTCACTGGCAAAGACAAGAGGGACATGAAACAGGCTCTTAGAATCCCTGTTCATCTCTGTGGTCTGTGCCTCACATTCTGTTCAGGAGTTGCATTTCAAAGTGGCAGCCACCACATGATATCAAATACTGGAGTTCTCTGCCACAGTTGTCTTCCCAATTTTACTATTTTATTCCTCACTTCTTTAATGTCCCAGGCAAGGAACTACCTAATCTGGACATGGAGCTAAAGGGGGAAATTCAAATCCTCTGCAAGTCTTTTGAAACTACCTTGCCTCTTGCAGAGCACAAAGATCCTAATAAAAGGAATTGAAGAATTTCCAATCTCTTTCCTTATGCTTCTTAGCTAAATACCAAAAAAAGCCTTCTACTGATGGAGTGGGACACACCTGGTACTCTGTTATCACAACTTCAGAGGTAAAGTGTAAACTTTACACCCTGCTGGAACCCACGACAGGGAAAAGGAGGCACAAAAGTATCAATTACCATATTTACAGACAATAAAAAACATGTTCAGTGTGCTTCATTTTTAACACCAATCTTTTCTAACACTGGCACAGGTGCAGCAGTAAAAATAAACACAAAAATAAACACCTTTGAAAGAATGACTGTTGTGGATTTTGATGGAGACCCAACACTATGCTATGAAACACTGTAGATGAAGTTTGATCTACATTATTTATAAAGTCAGGTATGGCTAATTTCCACACTAAAATTTTCCTCAGAAAGAGAGCTACCAAACAATATATTTGCTCTGAGAGCTCAGTGTGACATGCTGGAAGGAGCAGTATGAAACTATAAGGAAAGAGTATAAGACACAGTCAACCCAATGGCAAAAACTTACACTGAAGTAAATAGAGAAAGGCCAGATATTGAAGGGCTATGACATCTTAATGCTGATTTAAAACTACAACATTATGTTCTGCACCTTTCTAGTTACAACATATAAACAAGACAAAATATTCCTAGAAATCAGCAAGGAGCATTAATGCTACAAAGCTCCAAAAGTCACCAAGAACTAATACATGAACTAAAAGCAAAGCCCATGGATTTATTATGACATGGTGGTATCAGAAGAAATGTTAATAGGACTTCCTATGTAAATGTTACCACAGTCCTAAACAAATTCTACAAAACTAAACTGGATGCAATGACTTAAAATTATATAAAAACTCACTAAGTGAGATGTCATTCTGCACATGGACCCACACAAGGCTCCCCTTTTACTCCATTTCTGGGAACTACTTTAAGTATAAATATGCAGAGCATATCAAGAGTGAGTCTGCATTTGCAGTCCCAACAGACCACACCTCACACATCCACACAGAAGGAAAATATCAGCACCCTCGATGCCTTGCAAGGGAGAGCCCAGAAAAAGTGCCCTTCCACACTGAAAGAAAAAAACCCCAAAACTTAAGGACTAACAGGTTAAATTATCTTTACTATAAAGGAAGTTGGTTTTAGTTCTCTGTTGAGTATAATTTGACCTATAAGAAAATTATTAGTATCCTCAGATTATTTGTGAACATTTTTTCCTTTATGTTTCTTAAATGTAGATACAACCATTCACCTGCCTTCAGAATGTCCTAAAGTAAAGAATCTTAATTTTATGAATACCACAAAAAAAAGGGATTTACAGAAGCTGATATATTCTCTGCCTTCTGTTCTTTTTCATCACTTTCAGTTTTGCTTCTTGATATTTCTCTTTTCTTCACAACTGGCCTCAAGTAATTTATTCTCTTTTGTTTTTACCAGAAGCTTTAGTCTTCCTTTCATCTTCTTTCCCAAAGGCACTGTTTACCTGAAAACCCCAAAATTTTAATCCTTGATTTAGCTGGCTCAAAGCACCTTCTTGCCCTTACTGTGTCTTTCACAATTTGTTCTTGAATTGATAGGAGGTAAAAAGGGGAAAAACAAATGAACCAACTTTAGCACACACTGCAGTTTGTGACCTGCAACATAAGACAATTTAGATTTTCTGTCCATATACAGCTTTCTACCAAAAAATGCAGTGAGAGCAGCTCTGAGGAGGAGGACTTGGGGGTGTTGATGGATGAGAAGCACAGCATGACCTGACAATGTGAATCTGCAGCCCAGAAAGCCAACCCTGCCCTGGGCTGCATCTGAGCAGCGTGGCCAGGAGCTGAGGGAGGATGCCCATCCCTGGCAGTGCTCAGGGCCAGGCTGGATGGATCTCTGAGCAGTCTGGTCTAGGGGAAAAGCCCCTATGGCAGGGGCTGGAACAAAGTGACCTCTCCCCCCAGCACAACCCAACCCATTCTATGACTCTATGACGTTCACAAATTTATATTAAACCCTGTTTTGCCAATGCTTTTGATGGGGACTCTTTAAGTGACCCAAACCACCCACTCACTACTGCATATATACACACCAAGAGCACAGTAAAAAGGAGCAGCACAGATTACATTTTGAAGAAATACTTTCTACTACAAGCAGGAAGAAGTTTCTACATGCAAAATAATTAAAGTCCTCCAAAAGAGATGTAAATATTGTATCGCATGAAACCATCTTTCTAAAAGCAACGTCTTATTTCATTCCTCAGACTTTCATTTTGGAGATACATATGAAATAGGATTGCTTCTTCATTGCTGGCATTTCAATCACTGCCTCCCCTGGTGGTTTGCAGGTTTGATAGTCAAGACATGAACACTGGGACAGAACATTACCCTCTGTGCTGATGAAGCATATTACTCAACTCTCCTGTGCAGGGTACTTTGAATAAAACCAGGCACTGCCATGATAGGCTGCCTCCTGTAAATCTGCCAATCCTCTGCACCTCTAATACTGTGTCTGCATCTATATCTCCTGTGAATTCCTGTCCTGCAGCTCCTGAAAGGTCAGACAATCTCCTTGAACTTTGGGTTGGCACTGAAATCACTTGCAGAAAGCAGTTATTTTTGAGACGCAGTAGTTTGGTATGAGGTACTACAGGTTTCTTTCCAATGACATTAAATATGTGTGATATATTCAATGAGATTTAAAATACATTCCTTTTAACACATACATTTGTTATCTGTGAAACAGCAAGAATAGCCAGAGGTAAACATGCTTGTCTCTATAAACCACTGTATAAGTAGATTAAAAACTTGCCCCAAGGTATTTTGCTCACAGAACTTTGTCTTACATGAACTGCAGGCAGTAACATTTATTGATATTTGTGCTACAGAATTTATAGTTTCCCTGACAGAGGTGCAGAAGGTTAAACACCAGAAGCAAACCTGAAAATTTATCACCACCAAGAGCTATGAAGCAGTGAGATCAGTAACTGTGCCAGGACTAAGTTAATGCAAGATTATCTGGGGTACAGCCAGAAGCAACCTGTTGGATCTGCCAGATGCTCAATGCTCACTGTATATTATAGGTTTAAAGAGATAAAACATATAATTTTTAAATGAGCCCATTTTAAAATCTTACTAAACAGAAATGGCACTCAAACCAACACTCTTGACTCATGGTTTGCAAGTGTACAAGAAACAACAAAATTTATCTTCCCATTATTTGCTTCATAATAGATTTCTTTTTCATGATTTCTCAATGCTTGCCAAGAAGAGACAGGATGAAAAGTGTTGGCATTTCAGATCTGTTTAATTCAGTATTGCCTGGTTTTTGCCTAAATTAAAACAAAGCTTTGAACAAAAATATTTTCTCTAAGTCTAAACCAACATTCTATATTAAATAGGCAGAAATATTCCCTGTAGTGTGGCACGGCATCAGGCTAAAGATGTTAATTTTTTTTTATGTTAGGAACCATAAATTACATCCTGTTTTATTCTAAATTGTATTAGCCTGTTCAATTCCTGTCATTATTCAATTAAATTACATATTCTCCACATTAAATTCCTTTTGACTCCAGTGAAGCTATTTAACTTTGTAAAGGAAAGCTGAAATCTCAGTATAAATATTAAAATCCATGCAACTATTTCTAATTTCAAAGCTAAATAGTTCAGATGAAAACTTCTGAACTTGAACTTAGTGTATGGGATTTTACTGACCCTCTTATGGCCCTATTAACTTGCTTTCATTCAGATAGATCTTGGAATTTAATTAATTTATTATTTTTTGCTTGGTTGTATCTTCATTTCTATATTTTTATTAAAATACCCTGTGGAAAATTCTAACTTCAAATATGATTTTATTTAAGATTATAAATAATGCTACTGGTTTTGATTTACAAGAAAAAATGATGCCTCTCTGTGACTGTGTTTTGTTTACTGCCAGAGCAGCAATCAGCTTCCAGCAAGAGTCAGCACACTGTACCTTTGGAGAATTATGAGAATTTTGGTAAAAACCCCATGGGCAACAGAGAAGGGCACTGGGTGTTTGCAGCAGAATTTGCATCACACAAAATAACACCTATTTAAAGACTAGAAGGAGTAGTTTGGTTTCCTACTGTTTCACTGTGCAGCAAACAACAACATCATCAATAAGTGAGGGGTTTGGTAGCTGCTGCCAAGGCTTTTCAAGAACCCTGGAATCCAAAATGCAACCTTGGCTCTGTGTGTAGGAGCAGACTGACAGACAAATGCAAAGATGCATTTATATCAAACAAGTCTCCTAATATATCATAATAAGGGATATTTAATACCTCCAAGAAATTCCCTGTCAGTAGAAGCAATGGGCATACAGATAATTTCCTCAGGTGGGATCAGATTAAAAGACTAAGACCACAAGAAGTGCAGCACTGTCACATTGTACACACAGCAATAGGTGTTTGTTGATTCTGTAATGCTCTGCTACAGCTCCAGCAATTACACTATTCATTTATTGTAGGTTTTTTTAGGAAACTCTAAGAGGGGGCCTGATTTAGTAATAAAGACCTTGTGTTCTCATCTCAGGAACATTAACCAGAATTTTGTCAAAAGTAGATATTTCAGCATCTACTAATTTTCTGCTCTTTCTATTCCAATTAACTCTACACCTTTCTGAATCACAGAATATTCTGAGTTGGAAGGGACCCAAAGGACCATCAAGTGGCCTGCAGACTACTGCCATATAGAAGAGAAACAAGAGGAGCTATACTCTTTTTTGTTTTTTTCCAGATAAAATTCAAGTTATCTCTTGAAGTATTCAAATAACATGACACACTTCTAACAGTAATTGTAACAAAAATAGTTTGCAGGTAATTAGTTTCATAGCAGAGAACAAGTTTAGGTTTTGTCTAATAATCTATTAGAAGGACAATGGGGAGTTGCCAGCTAATATGCTAAAGAGGCTAATTTGAAGTTTGCTAGATGAAAATAAGCAATCAAAGGAATCCTTCAATGATCTGCAGCTATACTGCAACAATACAACTTTGTCATAATAATTTATTATTATAAATTATTTCATATAATAATATAATTTTTACTGTATGTGCAGTCAAAATAAGTCATTTGGACAATTTTTTTAAACAGTGGTTGTATTGTCTAATTTTTATCACTGACATTTACATTTATGCACTACTGCTCCCCCTAAATAAAAAATC
Source organism: Molothrus ater (assembly GCF_012460135.2). NCBI lineage: Eukaryota > Metazoa > Chordata > Aves > Passeriformes > Icteridae > Molothrus > Molothrus ater. Next base: position 5,571,519 of record NC_050490.2, read on the forward strand.
CATGCACATGAAATTTAAGTGTTATTTTGAAGGAGAAAGAAATCAAACAGCACTAACCTATTTTGATGCTACTCAAAATGTTGTCAATTTGCAATGCTTCAAAAACAACTGCTTCAGCTGTACAGTCAGGTGGAAAAAGGGGAGTTGATAAACAGTGTGATAATAAGAACTTCAAATAGAATGCTTTCTGAATGGAAATTTGACCACGTAAGCCAGATCTAAAATTTGCAACTACCTCAGCCATATTGGTTTAATTTTTCATTCCAACATACTTTCAAAGGAAGTAAAAACTGAAAGTTTTTAAAATTAACAAATAAGACACTGTGTCTCAAAAATGTTGCACAACAACAGCAGAACAGGAAAAGAAAGCTGAGGTTTGAGGTCTTTAGACATTTAGGATGCTAGGAATTAATTAGCTATATCAGCTTTGTATGCAATAATCTATATTTAAACAAAACAGATAAATCAGTAAATGAAAATGAGTACATTTCTTCAACAACATGAGTAGACTAATAACTTTTAAGAAAATCTACATAAGACTGAATTTATATTTCCATAGCAGCTGCCTAATGAGTTCATCCACCTAAACAATACATTACTTTTTGCAAGTGTCACATTGCAGGAAGGATTTCACCTCCATGCACGTGTCAGTGAAATGCTACTCCAAATAAATTAACCTTCCCCAACATCTGTAGCAGGATTCCCTGAGGAAATAAAGGCTCGTGCTGTCCTGCTGACAAGGACAGGCACCAAAAGCTCTCTGAGCAGCCCTTCCTGGCAGAAGAGTGAGGAGACAGAAGCAGGATGTAAAGGTCACACACACAGATATTTTGCATCTGTCTTTCCCAACATATTAATAGCAATTAATTGCTCACTTGCAATTATTCTCATTAATTAACAACTGCATGGTCTCTCTGAGCCCTCGCACACCAGAGCTCTGGCTTCCATCCCTGAGGAGGAAAATTCTGCCAGGTGAGCAGGGTCAGGAGCCACAAGTGCTGGTCTCCATCAAGGGCACAGGAGCATTTTCAGCATCAGTTTCTGAGGCAAGGCTTCAACGTGGCAGCAGCTCTTTCCAATTCAATTGTAATGTAAACTCATTATAGTTTTGGCCATTTCAAGAAAAATTGCACAAATGTCTCCGAAGAAGACTCACGTGAATAATTTGATGGAGATCCATCAGTAAATGAACTTCAGGATTTCAAAGACCTTTCCTCATATATCTGAAGTAGAATTTAATCCATAATGCTGTTGCAGGTTTTATGGTACTTGTAATAAGGAAATCCAAACATTCAATCACATACATGTCTAGCTCAGGATCTAAACTGTGATTTACCTGGCAAGCAAATCCCACTGAAATCAAAGTATTTTTCCTCAACAAGCACAGGATAATTAGATTCTCTTTGGGTAACAGTGTGTTTCCTTCCATCTGTCACACAAATATAACTAAAATCACATGAGTTTTGATTGAGCACAAAGAGTGAGATATCCATCCCCAGCTCCACCACACCTCAAAATATTAGTTCATACAAATATTTATTCTACTTTTAAAAACATTTCAAATGCAGCCCAGCTTGTCTCAAATAAATTTTTGAAGCTAGTGTTTCTTCACCATTTGAAAACAAAACACCAAGTTTAACAAATAGCTCCCATGTTGCCCAACCAGCGAGCCCCAGGAATTCGTGACACGAGATTCATTTTCCAAGGAGGAAGAAGAAATGCTGAAGCAAACCAGACTCTCACCAAGAAAGAGTTGAAGAAATTAGACTGTGCAAAGGCTGCCAAGAACTCCAGGAGCAGATGGGATGCAGCCTGCACTTCTAAAAGAAGGAGCAGATGAGATGAAAGAACCATCAGCAGATATATTTAGAAAGCCTGTGAGACCAAGGGAATTACTGATGGGCTGAAGGGAGGTGAATGCAGCACCCAGAGCACACTCTCCATTGCAGGCAGCAGCGCTGGGATGGAGCTGGGACAGTTTCCCAGGGCAGGAATGTGCCAGCAGGAGCTGCTGCCATGGCAACACCACGGATGGCAGCAGATGGGGAGGAGCAGGGGCTGCTTCAGGGGCATTAAGAAGGGCTCCTTTAGGAAGGGGCAAGAGTTATGTCCCAGCAGGGTTTGCCTGCCCTTCAGGAAAAGCTGCTTGTGGTCGTTCTAAACTCTGCCACTGGGGATAACTAACTGGCACACGCATGGATGCTCAGCAGAGGAGTCTGGATTCCCACATGAGTGGCAGCTGGGCCCAGGAACAGCAGCCTTGACCAAAAGGGTGTCAGAGAGATGCAGACACCTAGGCAAGAGAAAGCTTTGAGAAGTGGTGAGAGGTAAAAGAGGGCATAGCAGGTTCACTCTAAAGAGATGCTTCACCCTGTGGCATCTTTTCTCCACCACTGCAAAGATTTCCCTGATTCACTTCTTCTGTTTCAAGTGTGGTTTCTTACTCACACAGTTCACAACTTTACTGGGCCATTCTCCATTTTTTCCCCTCTTCCTCTTGTCCATTTGTTCCTTCTGTCCTCTTCTGTCTATTCTAATAAAAAGGCACTGGGACTAGGTTTTTCTGGCAGTTGTTTCATTATATTAAAGAAGACAGAAGGGAATCACCAGTCTAAGTTAAAAAAAAATCAATAGGCAGTGCACATTTTAAAAGCTAAATGGACATATTAACTTGCTGCAAAAAAAACTGGAACATGAATGTAATCAGAGTTTACACAAGTTCTAATTGTAAATTTTGAAGGCCACACTTTTCAGACCCCCTACTCAATCCAACAAGAGGCATTATTTCATGGCATAAACCAACAGTTTGTACATTGAGAAAAGACCTCTCAGGGCATCAGTTTGAAACAAATATAAAAGAGAAGCAGCTTCAAAGAAACATAAATATATTTGAAATCTACTTTCAAACAGATGTAACCTGGAATACAGTTATCACTAAATACACTAACCTCATTTCTAGATCCTGTCTCAGATTTTTAGCACAATCCAGCCATGCTGTAGCAGTGTGCAGAGACAGATGGTGCAGTTTGGTGACCAGAGCAGCACAGCCACCTTAGTGCTTTAACTAACCCTCAGGGAAGGGAGAACAGGAAGGTAAGAGGCAAAGAAAACTTAATTTTTTCCCAAGTATAGGAAAATAATATTTACAGCCTACACTTTCTCCACTGAAATCTTTTAGAACTAAGATAAAAATGTATTGCAATTCAGTTATTTATGATGCTTGTGGCACTGAGTCTCTGAAACATCAGAGATCCTGTTGTATGATTTCTTATTGACATGGTTTTGGTCCACTTCTGTCTGGCCATCCAGGTCTATTCTTCTCAAATCTTTTGATGTCTATCTTCCTCATGTTGCCAGACTCACATTTCAATTTCTCCTTCCTGTCCCAGTCCTCCACAATTCTCTTCCCCCTGATTTGGTATTCAGCTCCTCTGAATTTGGCTTGGTTTCCTTCCATGCTCCCAGAAAAGAGGTCAAACTAAAACACTCTGCTCTCTATTCCAAAGCCTGGGTTCACACCAGTTCTCACCAAAATTTACAGCCTTACATCTGAGGAGCTACTTTTTACAGCACTTTACATCTGAAGAGCAAATCCAGCACTGCATTTGCTTTCCAAACAGAAGTTATTTCAGCCTCCCAAGTTTCTTTCTGAAAGCAGCAATACCCAGCATTCAAGGCCTGCCCAGCTCATCAGAAACTGAAAACCACAGGTATGTAAGATGCTCTTGTTCTCACCCAGTGTTTTGTTCACCTTTAAACTAAAGCTTCAGCCTCAAAGACAAGTGTTTGTCTAATAGCAGGGTTCCTAATGAACATTTTGATCAAGGAATTCAAAGAACACTCAGGCTGAAATGACACTGCAGAGTGATCAAGGGCTCTGCTAAGGCAGAGGGAGGCTCTGCAGCTCCTCTCAACATCACACAGGAGTCAAAGTCAGCAGTGACACACGAGGGGATGGCTGCCTCACACTCTGCTCCTCTCCCTCACGGAGCACTCCTGCACTTGCTCTTCTCTGCAGCCTGACCTGTTCATGCTGACATCGCCTCTCCACGACATAGATCATCGTTTTATCCCAGGGACCAAACCAAACCTCTGCTTGAGGCTGGCTGCTGGAGGGAGGAAAACCACTCTTTCTTTTTTAAAATTCAAATATTTCTCTCAGATTTCATCTGAAAGGAAGCTGTAAATTCCCTTACAAGAGTTTGAAAAGACTTGTCTCACCCCTTAAGCTACTCTAGGAGCTCAGGTTCAGCAGCACAGCCAGGAACATGTCAACACTCCACCTCATCCAGCAGAATATAGCAAACTTACTGTTATATAATACATACACTCTATATATATATATGTGTGTGTGTACACACTAATATACTCTATATATATACACTAATACACTATTTCTATACATTTAAGTTTCATCTGTTTCCTGAAGTTTGGTTATTCCTGCTGTAGTCTGCAATGATATTTAGTGAGAGGAGATAATCAATGAGGAAAAACAGTTGGACCAGTTTTACATATTCATGCATCTTATGGAGCAAGAGTATTTGTGAATGTGTTCATTTAAAATGATTAGTAATTTCCCTTTTCAGTGTAGATGTTTTTCTAATGATTTTTACAGAAAAAAAAGAAAAATATTCAAGTCTGAATTTCAACTAATTCAAGTTTTTCACTGGAATTCTAGAAAGAAAAATCTCTCATTTTGCAACAACTGCCAGGCTGACCCAAGATGAATATTTTCTTCAAGTCAGTTTTTGTATTTGACTGAGTCTTACTATGTGTGCAGCCTGAGACTTTGCCCAGCAGTTCATCCTTTTGCCTGATATGTGGGTTGAACTGCAGCAATTTAGGACAGCTTCTCTAATTTCTCTAAAATGAATCAAATCCTCTGTGCTTATCAAACACAAAAAAGGCTTGAAATAATGGTTCATTTGAAGTGACAACACATTGAGTTATACATGCACTGATTTGCATGTTCACTGGTGCTGCACAGAACTGGATCTGGAATGCACATTTTGTACTAAATGCTTTTAAATAACTATTCTGAGTAATCAAGATCATTTATTAATAAGTAGTATTACCTTGTGCTCACTGACATTCACAGACTTTAAGAAACTCCACATTTCTGTTCATTGAAAAAAAAATTAAATCTATCAGTTTATTGTAAAAGCTTTCAGTTAGAAATGCAAAAATATTTTTCTGGGGTCACCCAAATGCCAGATGGCAGCAGAGAAGCTTTCAACTCAATTCAGAGGCTGAATTAATCTCCTTAGCACAAATAAATTACCATAGATTGTAACAGAAAGAAATCTGACTCCACAATTTAAAGTTTTTTACAAGGCAATTCAGCCTCAGGTGAAGCTCCACGAGCTCTCTCCCAATTTTCAGACACTTCCATAAACCACGAGGAAACAAATTCCTACTTTAGCACTGCATTGTAACACTAAGCAGTGGTAGTGACACAGCCAACACTTGGTTTCCAAAAAAGGGACCCTTGAGAGATTTTCTGAAAGCAGTCCCAATACCCTGAGATTTCAAAATGAAAATAGAGAGAACTTAATGAGGAAATACGTGAAATATACGGAAAGTACTGCTCAAAATCAATGTGTGAGCAATTTAAATACCTCCTTTGCCTGAGTGTTTCCTCTGGTAAATGTAAATACAGGTTTGATAACAGACACTGATTCCTTGCATGTATAAAGTATTTTGGAACCATAAGCAACTGATGGCTAGGAGATGACCAAGAAAATTCAGATAAACTAACAAAAAATCTGGTGAATTTTCCAGATGATTAAGATTTGCAAAGACACTCTAGAGAACTCTTAAATTTCTGCACATTAATATTGCAGTAAAATGTCCTTAGCACATACACATTTGTAAATCTTTGACTGAATGCAGAATACAAAACAGCATTCACACTAATAGCTTATAAATACACAACTACTCTCAGTTTTGACTTTGGTTCCAAAGTGTTCAACTATGCAACAACACTCTCATTTCTACACCAACACTGCACAACACACTTCTAGCATGATACAGCCAGAAATTAATGGTTGATGAACAATCTCTGTTTAATGCTTCCTCAACTTCCTCTTTTTGCCTGCAGAAAATAATACATTTACAAAGAAAAGACCCAGCATCTGTGGGAAAACCCTGTATGATATGCTGGGCAAGGCACATCCAGCAGTGTGGGGGCTGACCCTGGCCAGCAGGAAAACACCACACAGCCCCCCACTCACTGCCCCCTGCAGCAGGACTGGAAGGAATTAGAAAAGCCCAAGTGAAAAAAAACCAAGTTTGTGGATGGAGACAAAGATAGTTTAATAAGCACAGGAAATAGGAGAGAAAAAGCCAAAGCAAGTGATGCTGTGTGGGAAAACCAGAAAGCTTTGATACTGCACAAATGCTGCTCAGCAATAGTCAAAACACTGGTTATTATAAACCAGCTTTAGTCACAAATCCAAGATATGCAGAAAACTGGCACCTTAAAATATTATCACAGTTTCACCAGTTTTCAGGACACCACAGATGTTGCATGGTTTAATTTTATATAACTTTATTCATAGCTTCAAATGATAAAGATATTTATCCATCTTTCTGCTATCACTCTCAGCAATGCCAGATTTTGTAACACACTGCAACAAAAAAGACATGCAATTGACTGTCTAGCTGCTTATAGTACTATAAAATAGGTTAAAAGGTAATTATTGACCATATGTATTTGGCACATGTGTTGACTAAACAGATCAGGGGGAACATGGCTCATTAGCATGTTGGTGGTACTTGGTGCTGTGAGCTGGTAAAGTTACACATTACTGACTGCTAACCAGAACAGTCCCTGCACACGTGGGGTCCAACTGCTCAAAGGTATTTACAACTCAGCAAGGAAAACAGGACAGCTGTAGCCACTGTAAAACCACTGCACATCTTAGTCACACACAGAAGTGAAAAACAGCATCCATGGCCCATTCTTCAGCTGATTATTGTGTCACCACCAAGGGCCAATGCAGGAGATCAGGATCTAAATCAAGAGCATTAAGCTTACTCTTGGAAATAAATAATTTCCTAGAGCAGATTTTAGGAAGATGAGCTGTTCTGCAAACATCACTGTTACCATCACAGTTTCCTCCCTTTTATCTCCATTTCCTTGAATTACACTGACCATGACTGCCTATTTACATTTCACTGAGCCAGCCGATATTAGAAAGCCCAGCTGAATTTACAAGATGCAAGTGAGTGCTCAGGAATCACAGAAGACAGGTCTCAACAGGCCTGGATAACATTTCTGATGTGTGAATATCATTTATTCCAATGAGGTGAGGTCTGCCCAGTGTCTGAGCTCACAACACTAAAAGATATACCCACAGTTCTAATCAAGCTTACTCTTATTAGTACAAGACTCTGCATTTCATACTGTCCATTATGCTTTTTATCCCAGGACTACCTTTAGTACTATGTTACAAATGTTTTGTGTTACTCTCTCACACATGCACACTATTTCCTAGGCAATGTTTACCTGCTAACACATCCTTATTGACACAGTCACCACGTGTTTTTAATAAGCTTGATTTCCATCTAATACCGCTTTACATTAATGGGCTAACAAACTCTATTAGCATGCACACACAAATAACGGATCACTGTTCATTATAGAGCAACTACATGAATCTCACAACAGAAATAATAAAATGTAGCTGAAAATCTTTCTGCAGATGAAGACAAACAACTACTAATTTGGAATGGGCTTTTTTCCATTCAGATATCTGCTAAAAAGATTGCTCTGCAGTGCATTTTTAAGCAAATTAAGTTAAATGCAAAGGTACAAGCAGACCAATAGTCTGTTTGTGAGACAGTAGAAAATTATTATTTTCACCAGGTGGTTTATACATTACAACTTCAAAGGCTTTGAACTTTTTGTACTAAGTGTTTATAAATATCAGGACACACAACAGCCCTGCAAACCATCCCCACAGACCATCAGGCTTCTCTATAAGGACAAAAGCACTGGGAGTTGCTCACCACAAGGGACAGGGGCCTCTTCCATGAAACAACACCAATCAGTCCTGACAACAGCACCTGGAACAGAGAGCAGAGTTACTAAAGAGGCATGAGGGTTATACCAGTGTCATTAAAAACACAGCAGGTAATGAGATCAAGTTAATACACAGCCATGATATCTATGTCCAGAATGCTGGAAACCAAATACTAAAAATAAAATGCTTTCTTTTTATCTTCAATAAAAAATAAACAGAACTAGTACTAAGCTGTTTTTAAACAATTTTCAATCCAGCTGCCAGATCCACTCAGTTGTGATCAGATCACAAGAAGTTAATTAAAATATTTCTTCTCTCCCAGTCCCAAATGCTATCAAACACTAAAGGAGAATATTTAGGGCAAATGTTCTTGTGATCTCTTAACACAATTGAAAATTAGCTAAAAAAGGGGAGTAATGACAGAACAATCACAAAAACATCCAGGTATCCAGATAAATTAGCAGAAGGTTTTTTTGTTCTGTTTCACCCACCCAAACAACCTCCCCACTTGATCTTATGTTTGAGAGGACCCATACATTCATTAAAACTTGGATTTAGCATACAGATACCTTACTTCCTATACTACAAACCAAAAGCAAGCAGGATTCAGACCTTTATGCACCTAAGATAATCTTAGGTATTTTAAAAAATCATGCGAATTACAGTTGAGTCACCATAAGATTTACATGTAGTTAAAAATGGAGAAAGAAACAAGAAATGGGGTGAGGGATATTGACCCTCGTGCAGGAGGAAAAAAAGGTGGAGAGGAGCATTTTTATTAGAACACCGAATTACAAAAATAGCAAAGTAGAACCCAAATAAAAGAATGGGAGAAAAGAATGCACAATATATTTATTTCAAGAGTCCACAGTGTCATTTCTTCACCTCAGCTTGTGCAAAGAGTCTGTGTAACAATTACTTCTATACTTAGCTAGTCACCTTTCCCACCCATCCCTGCTTCCCTAACAATCTTTTGGGTGTAAAAATAGCAGAGCATAATAAACAGAAATGCATCTATATCTGGCCACTGCAGAAGTGATGTACACTGCCCTGGGAAGCAGGCTGGAAACAATCCAGTCTAGTGATGCTTGGTGGGAATGTGGAGAAGGAGCTGTTGGTTATCTGGAGCAGCTGCCCTGGGGAGTGCCCAGTTTAAGCTTTCACAAAGTCTGCTCTGTGGACACTCACTGTGAGCCTGTTTCGAGCATTTTTCACAATCTGACAATATCCACAGCTGCAGCAGCTGTTGAAAACACTATTCAGAAAGACAACATGTGGAAAATGTGCCTTTTGCTATTTTCTTTAGTAGCTATGCCATTAAAAAAAGACCCCTCAAATTAGGGTTTTTTTGTGAAACCTCAGTGTTAGCTTCTAAATGAAGTACAAATGCAACAGCTGGGAGATAAATGCAGAGTAAAAATGAACCAAGACCAGCACATGGCTATCAAAGACTGTCCAGATAAAGCCTACATGCAAATGTGCATAGTTTGTATTCCACAGCATTTCCTACAGCAGAGGAGTCACACACTTCTGGATGGTGGCCAAGTGAAGGAAAAATCGAGAATTCCATCTTTGCCATTAATTAAATGTGCTCACACAGCTATGTTAGCTTATTATTACTGTATGATAAGTTGGCTCTGGGTTGATAATCCTGTAATGTGGAACTGCACTCAGAAGGTAAAATGACAAGGTTAGCTAGTTTATCTGCTGGCTAGACAGCACATGCTCTCAATTAAATAAATGGGCTGGCTGAAATGGTGAGGTTATTAAAGAAAACCCTTCAGGAAAAGAAAGAAATTGCATTCCAAACCAGAGGATGTATTGATACATAAAATATTTGTAGGTAAATCAGTATTCACCAAGTCACATGGTCAGAGCCAAGATACTGTAATGCACTACCTATGAGTAGCAAATCTTTACTTTAATTTACTGTGTGACCTCCCATGAATTAAACCTCTACCCCTCTTGTCTTATTTGTGGCATTGCACAAGGTGCAAGAAGGGAGCTGATCCCTTTTGTTCAGCTGAACTACAGCTGTGTTTGACCTTTAGAGAGGCCTTGCTGGATGAAAGAGGTACATGTGTTTTGGTTTGGAAAAGGAGAGTTGCGTGGTGCTCACTGTACTGGCTCTCCATGCAAAAGGTCAAGCACAGCCAGGCCACTTGATAAATTTACACTCATTAAAGACACAAGAACTCAGTGTCCCACCTGTTTAATATTGCCATTATAAGAGGTCACCTCAACAATGCTGTCATGTAATTTACCAACCCCCATTAGTCCCCTGTGTTACCCAAAAACTCATTTTGCCTTGAGGTGCAGCTACTTTCAGTGCCAAGCACCTCACATTAACCCACAATGGGCACAGCTACATAACTAGGAAAAAAGCACACAGGACATCACATAATGACATTTAGTTAGAATACACCCCATTACTATCAAAATAGAAATCTACAGCTTCCTCTTGATATTGAAGATGACCAGGAATTTAAGAACGAAACCAACAAACCCAAACAAACAAGTAAAAAACCCCAACCCCCAACCAATCTTTAGATTTTGTTTTCTCTTCAGCTTATACTTCTTATAAATACAACGCTAACATTAAATACAGAGAGCAGAAACCTCACTTTATTTCTACACAAAAGCAGCAATTATTTGAAAAGTAGTATGCAATTTACAGGCCCAAAATATCTTACAATAATCACTCAGACTATTCAATAGCTCAGCATTGCAATCCATATGGCTTCTTCTGCTTTTCAAAAATCACAGTGTCACAGGTATTCTGTGCACAGGTTTTTTCTTTCTTAAATAAAAATAAATTGGAGTTTGAGGATTTTAACAATCCCTTAACATTGGCAATGTGTTCGGATTTCAGAACCTGCAGAGTACATTTATCTACTACCTTGGACCCAACTTCCATCTGCTGAATTGTAGTGAACCTCCCCATCACATAATAATTGAAATAAATGACAGCTACTAAAATCATTCAAAAAAGTAGCTTTGCCAGATTCCTTAAGGAGAATTCCCACAGATATATGTAGATATATGTATCTGCTGATTACCACAATGCTGATGCACAGAGAAAAAACAGAGTTTTTTCATCAGTGCTGACTTCTGCAGCATTAGAAATGCAGAAACTCAACATGCATATGAAAACTCCATTATCATCAGTGCAAGTGGTGCTCATGCATGACAAAGATGCATTTACTTTAACAGGCACATACTGAGGCAGGACAAAACCAGAAGGTAAAATTACTTTCCAGTACAGGGACTGCAAACAAAGGATTGGCCCTTGATGGTGTCTTTTCCAGCATTTTGCCTCCAATGTCTGGTGAATTCCTAAAAATTTAGAAGGGTCTGACTTTGAATATGGGACAGATCAGATGATGCAGTCTCTCAATGTATCTTAAATCATCTGCTTTCCAAGTCTCCAACTCCAAAATGGCCTTGTAGGAAATACATTCTCTATTGTGGTTCCTTTAAACTTCTTTTCTGAACTACACAAACCTCTATTAATATAAATATTAATTAAAGCCACACTAGGTATAGTGAAACACTATCAAGGTACAAAAAAACTCATAGAAACTTAAAATTACTGACCTCTACGTATTGATTTGCTTAATAAAATGAATTTTTTTTTCCTTAGTTAGACTTGGGATCAAAAACTGGTTTCCTAGTCTAATATAGAGCACGAGTCATAGAAACTCCAAGTTTTAGTCTCTATTCTTATTCCTGCTCCCTTGCTCAGCCTGGTACAACATATATCGAGTAATTGGGTTATTTTCTACCAGTTTCAGGGTTAGCCATGTTTTCAGCTTGTAAATACAAGACCAATTCTGTAACAATAGATTCAGTCACATGAAAATAAGTGTACAAGTTCTTCACAGTAATTGCCGAAATTCCTTCTCAGGCCTCTTCTAAGAACTAAATTTATGTGCTTACAGAAATCTGTGTATGTGTTTCCAAAAAGGTGTGTTGTGAAGGCAGGTAGATAACCCAGAAACCAGAGAGTTTGTGACAACACATCAGACAAACACCACCAGGGTGGGCCAGAACAGGCGCAGCACAAGCAGGCAGCTGAGTGGAGAGGGCAGGGCAGGAACTGGGCTCCAAAGGGAAATCCCAGCACCAGCAGCGCTTTCTGCCAAAGCACAACAGCAGCCGTGCTCCTGCACAAGGGCCTGAAGGCACTGACACTTCCCAAGGCTCCCCTCTCGGGGCTAAGGAGCACACACTACAGCAAGGATTCATTGTGTCAACTCAAATGTGCCTGGAAGGGTGGAGTTCAATTGTACCTTAACAAATATTATCCCCAATGGCCTTTGGTTTTAAGCGTAAAATAAATAATATTCACACATCAGAAATGTTATCCAGAGAGTCTAAAACAATGGCTGAAATATCTTCCAGGATGATGTTTCTGTGAAATCTACCACAGCCCTTGTAAAAAGTAGACAATTATTAAACAAAATGTAAGCATTAAATAGTGTGTGAGTAATGTCACAACTATCATATACTCAGAGACTATAAAAGCATGACACATTACTACCAGAGCATGAAATCTTCTTATAATAACACTCTCTGCAGCATCTGCAATCCATTAGTGCAAAATGCTGGTAAAGTTAAATACACACTACAGGAAAAAGAACTGTGCTGCATGGGAATTAGCTGAAAAGTAACTGGAATAGCCCACCAGTAATATTACTCTCCATTCCAATTCCTGGAAAAACAGGAAGGATGAAAATCTCTTGGGGTGATGGTGGTATGAATGCATTAACAAGTACCAGAAGAAGAAAAACGCATACACACACATACACATAAAAACTGTATGGACAAATAAGAACAGTGGCTTGGTTTTGGAATGGTCTTCCAGGAAAGTCATCCTAAAGAGTGGGTGCTAATAAAAATCATACCATTACACCACATTCAAAACACTGCAAAAATCAGTCATGGGCTAAAGAGTTTTTAAAATAGTTAACATAAATATTTATTAGCAAATATGCAAACTGACTGTTCAACATGCAGCTATCACTAGAATTCAGGCACTGCTCTCTCATTTACAGGCTCCATCCCTATAAACACAAAAAGCACAAGTGCCACCAGACTGCAACCACCAGCAGAAGATCTGGACACTGAAAGATAAATACAAGCAAGTCAGCAACAACCAGAAAACCGCAATGATTTAAGCACAGTTTTGTGCTACTTTATAAAAAGTGTCAGTGTGTTCCTGACTCACAAACACTTCATCATAGCTGAGTCGCTCTCATTTATCCACTGTGATCCTAAAACCAATCTAATTCTAATTGCCATGGAAACAGGAGCAGAGAAACAAAATCCCTTGGTGCCCCACAAGAACAGGACAGTAAAATTACCTATACATTGACACAGCTACCAGACTGTATTAAGAGCACACAGTTTTGATCTCATTTTAAGCTCTAGGGTGAGATTTTTTTGGTCTTGTCTTTGTATTCCTATCAAATATTCTCCATACCCACCAGGAATCTGCTTGTAACCCATCTGCAGTTTTTTTTCTAAAAGGAAACAATTTAACATACAGAGAAAAACAAGCATTGATGGAGCACATATCCATCAGAATAATATATTCTTCAATTATAAAAAACTTCATATGTTCTGTGTTTGTTACCCTTTTGAGTGGTTCAGAACTGTTATGCTCAACTTCACTAAAATATGCAAACTGTATTAAAAGCTATGGACAGGGATTTAGATAAGATATTAAGCACGGAGCTGATATGTCAGTGACTCACAATACAGTCTTAATTCTAATCTGGTTTTTATTAAACATACTCACAGAACACACCATTACATTATCTTCTATGCCCCATATTTTAATCCATGAGCATTAATAAGGCACACAGCCATTAGCATAAGAGTATTTAAACAGAAAGGTAACTAAGCAGTGTGGAACGAAACCTCCAAGCTTTCAAATGTATTAGATTATTTATGAACAAACCTGAAATAAACAATGACTGAGGAGCAAGCTCAGTATGTGCTGTTTTATAGGGGAAGAGTTTGAACACAGAATAAAGTCTATTGAGACACTGAAAGGGATAACATAAGAAGATTTTGTGGCTCTTGGACAATTCTCTCAATCTAAAATAAAGTTCCCTCACAACCCAAGCAACTTCCCTTCTCCAGAATGACCCATGGATGAAACAAAAGACCACAAGTGCTTTGAGTAGCACCAGGGGCAACAGTGCTGCAGAACCAGCTGCTGTGTTCCACAACGTTCAAAATGAAAGCCAGACCAAGCAATTATTTCACAAATAATTGACTGAAGAAATGTGCTGCCCATCCATGATATTCAGCATCTGTACAGCAGCTCAGATCAAGGGTGGATAGCTTATCGATTCCTTGAAGCAGGAAGGGTTTACTGAGGCAGCAGTCAAAAGCTTAATTAAAATGCACTGAACCAAAGAAATCAGTGAAATTAGAAGCAGTTTGTCCAATATGATAGATCTGTATGCAAGTGTGGTAAACTCAAGTGTCAATTCTTTCCTCATCTGAATAATTATTTTCTTGGGCTTTATGTGCAGTCCATGCAATAGATTTACAAAGATGATTTCTAAGGGGGACAAAACCTCCCCACCTACAAGTATATTGAATTTCCTTGCCAAAAACTACTGATACATTTTTAATTGTTTGCAATGAAAGAAATAATGCACTTGAAATCATTTGAAAGCTATTATGAGTCTATAAAATGAATCATGCTTTATTTCTTTCATGATAGTTACATTCCTTCAAGGGTGGAAAGTGTGAAAACTTTAATTTATCTTAATTCCAGTAATGAAGGATTCCATATTTTTTATTACTAAGGCAAAGGTATCACCCAGCTATCAGATCTTCACTTCCAGAATTTTGATTTTATGTTACATTGCATTTTAAAAAAAATTTATATCCATAATGTTATTGTGACAAAAAGAAAAAAGAGAAATTTCTTTAGACATTCCCTAATCGGTCTTCACACCAATCTTGACTTGTATCATTGACTCAGTACAGAAAATTATTCTAGAAATATTGTTTCCCAGTAGCATTAGGAAATTACTAATAAGATTTTTGCTGCTGGGCTCTTCCAATAATTATAAGAATGAAGACTGAGATTGTTTAGATTACTGAAATGAGACAATGGCTCTTTCAATTACTGACACAATTTCTCAGGGGATGAAAGCTGAGGTGTATTATAAAGCAATCCAAGTATTGATAACAAGAGCATTTTCTTTGCCTCAAACTCAGAAGAGCTTCCAAATGCACACAAAATGCAATGCCTCTGCACGTCTCTAGTGCAGAGAAAGGTCCACTCCCCCTGTTCCATAGATCTTTTGGAGATGTATTTCCAACTGCAGTGCCACAGGGCGCATGGAGAGAGATTAATCAAACAGCAATAGAGCTCCCACTCTATCAAGCACCATCAGTGCTTGGCCTCCAGGCCGTGCCACCAGATAAAGAAAAGGTTAAAGATGCACAGGCAGCAATGAGAGAGATAAAGGAACAGAGTAAATATTAAATGGTCACATCAGATAAACACTGTCCTCACTGTCCTCAGCCTACTGACTTCTGTCACCATGCTCCTGGTGAAAGCCACTGCTGCTTTCACCATCTTTCCTGAGACAGCTCTTCCCAGGCAGCTACAACCACTCCACACTGCTGGTCACCACATCCAGAACAGGACTTCAGAGGGAAAGGACAAATGGATTTGGATAAACACAGGTTTATTCAAGGATGGATAGATGCCTTCCAAGCATGCCAACAAACCAGGGGTTCTGAAGATGAATTTCATGGCACATAATAATCTCATTAGTTACTATTAAGGACTTAAAATACATTCTTTTTAGACGTGCTGCATACAAGTTATAAGATACCTGGTTTTGACAACCCTTGAGAATAACTTTAAAACATCTCTAATTGGTTTGGAAAGAAAGACAAAAGGACTTGGGCAAATAGAAAAGAGTGTATCACTCCAGTACCACAAACCAACCATGAAGTTCTACCATGCACCCAGAAGAAAATGAGCTTTCAATGCCAGGAGCAATGAAAGCCATCAAGCTGTAGAGAAGAGAAGGCACATGTATTGGTCTGGTCTGGGGAACAGGCAGGAGCTTTTCTCCCACCAAGCTCTTGGGCAGCACAGTGACACAGACTTCCAGCTTAAGACTGCAGAACTACCTGGCAAAGCATCAGGGTTCTCTGGTGAAACCTGACATGTGACATGCCCCCAAAATTCAAGGCAAACACTAGGCAAGAAGTAAAAGCACCAAAATCTCTAAGTCTAATTCTACTGTAGAGGCTTCTTAACCTGTCAGCAGGCAATAGGTTTGGGGAGCACTTGAGGTGCTCTTCCAGGAATTTTAGTACATTTGATTATTTGGGCAATAATAGCCCAAATGCTGAATGAATAAAAGCATAACCTTAGTTCCAAAATCAAAGCCCAGAGCTATTTTAAGTGCAAGGAGAATGCAAAAGAGGAAATCCTATAACCACTACCGATCAACTAAAATGCCTCTTTTCATAAGAGATTCAAAGAGATTACTGATGTATAACACTAAACTCATTTGCATAGCAAGTTGTAATTTTTAATAAACATGGCCAAAACACATGAACTCTTAAGCACTGCAGACAGAAAAACATCCTGTATAATACTGGTTACAAAACCAAGCTGGATCATCAAATTGAAATATTTCCCATATTGATTTGGAAATAAAGTGAGAATAAAACACCAATCTTCATATGAGACCTCATCTAACACCAGACCCATTTGCCAGATCCTGGTGGTCTGCTTTCTAGGATTATTTAATGGCCATTCAACCACAAACCACACTCACTGTACAGAAACCCTTTTCCCATAGAAAAATTAAGCTCAAGGAGTCCAAAGGTTTATTCCACCTGACTCTAAGGTCAGGACTTCTGGTAAATATAATGGGAACTGTGTGTCAAGATTAAGAGAAAAAACATCTTGGAGTCTTAAAAAAGCAGTTTTGCATTTTTACATTACTGCTAGATTGAAACACTTTACTCTAAAAATTTGTTCCTGGGGTTTTACAAAATCATTCATCATCACTAGAACTCAGACCTGCAGAAACTGGTTCCTTACTGCATCAAATAAAACCTGCATTGTACAAGATCCATCTGTATTGTCACCTGTGGAGGAAGTAAAAACCCAGAAAAGGTGATTCCCACTGCCATGTGAAGCATGCTTGTTTAACAAGGATTAAAGGATTACAGATTAACCAACATCATTCCTGACCTTTAGAGTCGATCCACTACCGTGTCCAAAAATGTTAATTTCATATGGTACAGCCATCCACATACAGGCATTAGACTGAGCAGTGTTTTGCTCTCTTTAAAACACCTTCTTAAATGCCTCCTAAGAAATAACTTTAACTTTATCTAATATTAAATGGCCAAGCTCAAATATGACCATTTTCCCACTTCAGCACACAGTCAGATGTCTTCATTTAAAAAAATTCCGCAGAGTCAAAGGCAAAGCAAACTGAGTAAGCAGTACATCAAACTCAATTATATTTCAAAGACAGGGCCTCTTTGGTTTGTTCTACTTGTCTCTGATTGCCTGCAAAAAGCTCACAAAGAAGCTTTGAAATTACCATCCCAGCAAGATTCCCACACTCTCAATGTTTGTGTTACTGCAGCCTGGCTGACCACAGACTCAACAAAAGCCTAACATATTGACTTTCATAAAAGCAGCTATATCCCTACTTCAGCTGGAGATACTTTATTCATTAAGACAGGATAAACTAAAAACAAGACAGAGACTAATACTTACTTCCAAATGATTTAGGGCTATTACATTTTATGCACACTAACATAGCCTAAAAAGTTTTAACTTGTAACTTTGGCATTCAGATTCCATCTTTGTTAAATAATTTTGAAAATTAGCTTTCAAAACCCGAGACAGTGGGATGGTACTCTAGAATATGAGGTGTCACTTGTCTTTTCAAAAAATATGCTTGACTTTGAACTTAGGCATGTAATAGAATGGGATAGTGACTTTGCACACAATATCTGGTTTTAGAACCATCTTCTCACTACCTTTCCACATTAATTTTCAGAATCACCATCTGAGATGAAAAAGCTTTATTTTTAAGCTGAAGAATGCAGAGAGAGATGGATCTCTTCTGCTCTGGCCAGCAGCTTTTTGTACACATGGAGAAAGTTGACAGGAAAACAATGACAACAATGGTTGTTCTGACACAAGTATCAAAAGCACTTTACAGAGAAACTTGGCTTTCTAGCACTATGGGACAGACCAAGGACCACTTGAAGCTTACTGATTAATGGATAGGAGAAATTCAAATTGAGTTCACCTCAAACACTGAGCTGGCAGCTGATGTGAAGAAAATCAGCCTCAGTACTGCAGAGCTGTCAAGGAAGACTCTCTCAAGTTATTGCTAGTGATTTGTAGGAACATGACAACCTGTGTGGTGTGTCAAGGAGTCTCTGCTTAGGGGGTACATCAGATTCTGGTGACTTAGCTGGGAATTATTCTCTGCAGGACAATCTGCAGTAGTAATTACATCCTATCTTGCACTACAGTAAACACATCATGACTAAACATAAAGGCCACAGAACTGAGACAATCCACTACAAAATCAACAGAACAAGGTTTGGAGGTTGGGAAGAGGGGGTCAATTTCTTTGTTTTGGGGTTGTGTTTTCTTTGTTTGTTGTTGTGTGTTTTTTTTTCTTTTTAATAGGAAAAAAAATCAATGTAAACATCAAGTAAGTTGACAGAACAGACAAGGGAAAAGAAAATAGTATAGCAATAAAAAGAATAGCTCTACACACAATAAAAAAGGCACTGAAAAATGTGAAAGTCACATTAATAGAAACTACATTATGCAAATAGTCTGCTATTTCTGTTTCATTCATCAACTTGGGAAACATAGATATTAGAAAGCCTCTAGATACTACTGATTTTCATTAGACAAAAAGTCACTTAAAAGATTCAAAGCTTGCTAAATGGGATTCAGTTTTCCTACAGCTTCTACAGCTTTTCCATATGTACACATCAAAGAGATGCCAGATCAAATCAGCCTCAGCTACCTGAGGGAGCTCACAGGTACCAGCTGGATCAGGAACCCAGAGCTGGAACTCTCCTGTTCTCCTCTCACAGACCCCAGCAGAAGGTGAGTCTCAGACTGATGGAGCTGCACATGCAAGAGTATGGGCACTGTGCCCGAGGTGACAAGGTGCACTGTGCCCGAGGTGACAAGGTGCACTGTGCTCTCACAGCACAGGTGACAATGTGCACTGTGCCCGAGGTGACAATGTGCATTGGGCTCACACAGCTCAGGTGACAGTGGGCACTGTGCCCTCACACAGCTCAGGTGACAGTGGGCACTGTGCTCACACAGCTCAGGTGACAGCGGGCACTGTGCCCTCACACAGCTCAGGTGACAGTGGGCACTGTGCTCTCACAGCTCAGGTGACAGTGGGCACTGTGCCCTCACACAGCTCAGGTGACAGTGGGCACTGTGCTCACACAGCTCAGGTGACAGCGGGCACTGTGCTCACACAGCACAGGTGACAGTGGGCACTGCTCACACAGCTCAGGTGACAGTGGGCACTGTGCTCTCACAGCTCAGGTGACAGTGGGCACTGTGCCCTCACACAGCTCAGGTGACAGTGGGCACTGTGCCCTCACAGCTCAGGTGACAGTGGGCACTGTGCCCTCACACAGCTCAGGTGACAGTGGGCACTGTGCCCTCACAGCTCAGGTGACAGTGGGCACTGTGCTCACACAGCTCAGGTGACAGCGGGCACTGTGCCCTCACACAGCTCAGGTGACAGCGGGCACTGTGCCCTCACACAGCTCAGGTGACAGTGGGCACTGTGCCTGCACACAGCTCAGGTGACAGTGGGCACTGTGCCTGCACACAGCTCAGGTGACAGTGGGCACTGTGCTCTCACACAGCTCAGGTGACAGTGGGCACTGTGCCCTCACACAGCTCAGGTGACAGTGGGCACTGTGCTCACACAGCTCAGGTGACAGCGGGCACTGTGCTCACACAGCACAGGTGACAGTGGGCACTGCTCACACAGCTCAGGTGACAGTGGGCACTGTGCTCTCACAGCTCAGGTGACAGTGGGCACTGTGCCCTCACACAGCTCAGGTGACAGTGGGCACTGTGCCCTCACAGCTCAGGTGACAGTGGGCACTGTGCCCTCACAGCTCAGGTGACAGTGGGCACTGTGCCCTCACACAGCTCAGGTGACAGTGGGCACTGTGCCCTCACAGCTCAGGTGACAGCGGGCACTGTGCCCTCACACAGCTCAGGTGACAGCGGGCACTGTGCTCACACAGCTCAGGTGACAGCGGGCACTGTGCCCTCACACAGCTCAGGTGACAGTGGGCACTGTGCTCACACAGCTCAGGTGACAGTGGGCACTGTGCTCTCACACAGCTCAGGTGACAGCGGGCACTGTGCCCTCACACAGCTCAGGTGACAGTGGGCACTGTGCCCTCACACAGCTCAGGTGACAGCGGGCACTGTGCCCTCACACAGCTCAGGTGACAGTGGGCACTGTGCTCTCACAGCTCAGGTGACAGTGGGCACTGTGCCTGCACACAGCTCAGGTGACAGTGGGCACTGTGCTCACACAGCTCAGGTGACAGTGGGCACTGTGCTCTCACAGCTCAGGTGACAGTGGGCACTGTGCTCACACAGCACAGGTGACAGTGGGCACTGTGCCCTCACACAGCTCAGGTGACAGTGGGCACTGTGCTCTCACAGCTCAGGTGACAGTGGGCACTGTGCCCTCACACAGCTCAGGTGACAGTGGGCACTGTGCTCTCACACAGCTCAGGTGACAGTGGGCACTGTGCTCTCACAGCTCAAGGTGACAGTGGGCACTGTGCTCTCACAGCTCAGGTGACAGTAAAATTAAGTTCTTCATCTTATCAAAAACTTTTGCTGACTTTATGCCAAGTTATATACAACTACTGCTACATTCCTTTCCAATCAGAAACAAAAACTCAGATCTAATCTACAGAAAGGAGAGCAGAGATCCTAACAAACAGCATTTGTCAACATCATCCTTAAAAGTGAGTAACTTGCCCAGTATATTTCTCTGCATTATTTCCCCTTTAGAACTCACCTTGATTTATCTAGCACACTGTATAGATTCCCAGGGAAACTACCTTGGTGCAGGAATGAAACATAGCAAGTGTAAAGAAATCTGTAAATCAGTTTTTAAAAAACTCATCCAGCTCCCATCAAGAATCAAAATGAGTCTACAGAAAACTCCAGTAAATGAGCCTCAAACCAGTCCACGGGTGCACTTGTATAATTTGGCATTTGTATTTAGTTTTTATTAAGTGCATTTTGTAAAGCTGACAAGTGCTTAATTGGCCTGAGTACAAGACAGCCCTGCATATCAAGTGACTCATTCTGCAAGAGCAAAAAAATGGAAAAAAAGAGGAGTGAATTGCACCAGAGCATCTAAACCTGGCATATGTCAGTCTTGCTGAAAAACCCCAGCAGAGTGCCCGTGGAACATTAGGAAATTTTAAATGTCTCAGTGCAAAATCACTTTAAAGGAGCCAGCACAATCCACAGCAACCCAGGGTGCAGTGCCTTGAGTCCCAGCTGAGGAGCCAAGTCAGAGCTGCACAGCCCCTGCATGGATTCAGAGCCTTTGCTATCCTGAGCAGCAGCAGCACTTCTCAGCTGCAGGACTGGATACAATATTAGCCCAGAAAATGAGATCAAAATATCAAAGACCAAACAAAACATGCTTTTGTTCATTCTGGAGTCAAAAGAATCAGGAGAAGAGTCCTGGGACACAGAAAATGGGAATTCTAACAGAAAGTCATTTTGATCTTGAAGGTGGCATGGAAATCATCAATTAATCACAGCTTCTGCTTCACTAAATACTCCTTAAAGAAAGAGGAGGAAAGAAACTGAATAGGAAAGAATGATGAGTGCTGTCAAAACCAAAAGACAATAATATTCAGCATTCAGAGAGTATTAATGTGGATTGGGAATCTTTTTCATTTTAACAATTCTCACAATAAATAACTCTTGCAAAAAACTTCAGTTACTCTCTTAAAATGACACTGATTTTGTTCCCTGGGATAGAAAAAAAATCATCATATTCTCAGACATTTTTGTATTTCAGCATGTAAAGGAACTTTCATCTATAAAGGAACTTTCATCTGTCTTCTCATCCCACTTTCTTCAGAATTTCCTTCCTACTCGTTGTAAAACTGTTCCCAGACATTACAGAGCCTTTGTAACACTCACAGCATTCAGCCTTGCTTTACACCAGTACCATGTACTTTTTCTTTTTCCACAGGTTTACAGTCAGACACTCAATGGCTAAACACCTAAGAAAAGTCTAATGACATGAAGAGAAAAAAAAAAAAAAAACAGACTCAGAAGGAAAGTACAAAGGAAAAAGCTGGAAAGCTTGGCTCTTTTTAGAGTAGGTTTCCTGATTCTGGAAAGCACAAATCTTTGTCCCTTCAATAGGTCATCTCACCTTTCCATGCTTTAGACTCTCTGCAAATTAAGAGAGCTCTTTGCTCATTCACTGCAGTGTTGCAAAATTTCATGAACTTAGAGCACGTTATACAGCGTGTCAGATTCTGCTTGTAATAAACAAGCTCTATTGTACTTTTTCAAAGTAATTTCAGAAAAGACACCTTTAGAGATCCATACTTTGTCCCTGCTGTAGTTACCTCAGAAAGTTCTTAGTCTCTCTCCTGATATCCCCCCTACAGAAACTGCCACAGAAATTTGGTGGTGATAGAGGGACCCTCACTGATGTCCTAATTGTTTTCATCAGCTTCTGACACTGCTGATAACTGCTCTGAAGGACACAGGACTTTATCCCCAACAGGTGAAAGATGCAGAGAAGCATCCTTCGTTTTCTCAGTCTTTATTTTACAGAAAGACCTCAAATCCAGAATTCCAGTTCAGCTTCACAAGAAATATTACCAAGAAATATTATTGATCATTTTGCAGATCAGTTGTGTTAGAGCACAAAAAAACTGCAGCAGGGGCAGCAAAATTGTTACTGCTGTTGATAAAAACAAGGAAAAAAGACAAAACCTGTCCTGTCTCTTCCCTCCAGGCTTCCTATCCTACTTCCCATCTTGAGACATGGAAATCAGTAGCAGCATCAAGTGGATTATCAAGACAGGAGGTAGAGAGCATTGTCAATCCTCAGTGGGGTTTGGCTTTGTTTTGGTAGTTTTTTGTTTGATTTTAAATTCACACACACACAAAGAGTAAAAGCAGATAACTGCTAAACAGGGAGCTCTGCAGCAGGCAGGCACTGGGGAAATGGGATATGAAAAAGAAAGGGCCAGAGAAGTGAAGTCAGAAAACTGTCAGAAGTCAGTAGTATAGTCAGAAAAAATGTAATGAAAATCAAATTTAAAAACATCATTAAAACTAAAAGCAATACTGTAACTATTAATAGAAGTGCAAACAAATATATCTTTTTTTTTGCTAGCAGCCAGCCAAAAAATAAACCACTTGAGATATAAAAATATGATAGCAAAATGAAAAATATTCTGCTTTGTAGCTGATAATTTATCCCCATTAAAGTTTAGTATTTAACATAAGCTATGTCTTTTGCAGATATATTCTGTAAACTTCTGAAAATGTTTGAAGGTATGGAGAAGCAGCAGAGATGCTGCATGGCAAATGCACAATTCACAGAGGAGCAATTGATGCCAAGTGATGCAGACTCAAAACTCTCATTCCTGTTCCAGCAGCTCTGCAGCCCATGCTCAGTGAAACATTGCACTGCTGCCTGCCCAATTAACATCTTATTTTATTGTCTCAGCAGAGAAAAAAAATCACTGCATAGCTGCTCTTACAACACAGAAATAACCCCTTGCTATACCTCAAAATATGATAGCAGTGAACAGAGTTTGTTACTCAGGTTATTACTAGATACAACAAAGGGCATTCTGAACATCTATTTTACACATCAAAATATTGAGCCACTGCATATTCAAAGATAATATGCCAATTTTTAGGATGCTTTTGGACCTTCCACTAACTACAGACACCATAGTTTATAAAAAGCTTATCAAAATTCAATTCCCAAACTGACAAAGAGCAGGCTTAGGTTAGGTGTTAGGTAGAAATGGTTCCCTGTGAGCGTGGGCAGGCCCTGGCACAGGTTGTTCAGAGCAGCTTGGCTGCCCCTGGATCCCTGGAAGTGCCCAGGGCCAGGTTGGACGGGGCTTGGAGCAGCCTGGACAGTGGAAGGTGCCCCTGCCCATGGCAGGGAGGATGGAATGAGATGAGCTTTAGGCCATTCTATAATTCCACTACATACATTGTGCTCCAGAATCCATGATTCTTGCTCTCCTACTGATAACAAACTCATATAAAAATTCATTAGTTTCTTTAAAATATCTTCCTGAAATATAAGAGAGTTAAAAACTAGGATCTGGTACTCTGTTCCCATATCACAGTTATTTACTCTTGTATTCACTGAAGTTCTTGTCTCCCTTCCTGACAGTAAGGTTATGAGTACTCAGAAAATAATTACTAAAATCATATGTACAATTTTGAAATTGGCAATAAACTACCTATTTAGCAATTGTAACCCAGGGACACAAAAACCTAATGGTGCTGGTTTCTAAATACTCAAAGAAAAAGCAGTTTGCCACATTCTGAAATATTCTCTAATACCAATTCTGTAAGTAGTAATAACAGAATAGAAATGTGGTCTGAAAAGCTCCTTCAAATTGATCTACATCTTGGGAAAGCCAAATAAACCCAATATTTTTCTGCCTCAAGGTCTCCAAGAGAGGAGATCAGCAAAGGAAGCTTTCTCAAATCAGTCACTTGCACGATTTTATTTTCCTCAAATATACAACCTCTCAATTACATTTTTCCCCTAATTTCTCACTTTTTTTTTTTTACTTTTTTTTTGCAGTCTGCAGGATGTGCTTTTAACAGTAAAGAAATCCTGAGCTCTAGGTAAGCCTTCACACTGAGCATTTGAGTGAGTCAAGCTGTGCAAGACATCACAGTGCTTTCCTAGAACTCACTGTCAATATTTGGAAACTAAAACCATGCTTTTTGTCTGCATTTAGTGATTCTGCAGGGAGGCAGTAAATTATCTTTCTGTATGCTGTTATGGCTTGTCATCTTTAAGCTATAAAATCCATCTCCACCTTATACATGAAAAGAAATCACTAACATATCAAACCTTGATATTAGTTGGAATACAGTCCTAGCCTAGAATTTTCAAAGCAGATGAAGTAAATAAGATTCAACACTGAAAGGAAATCACAGTAATTAATACTTCTAAATGACTCTGAAAATTTCAATCTTCATTTTTCCTTCTTCTGAAAATGACAAACTGTATACATTTATGATTTTACAATACCACTTACCTGTCAGTAAAAGGCTATAATTTGTTCTCTGTTGCACACCAAATACCTTTAAAATCAAAGCAGAAGACTTTTAACTAGAAAGCTATTAAATATTCAAAGTAATTTTCTGCTACAGCTCGAGTCAAACATGACTTGAGTCACATAGCGCTGGCTTCCAATTTATAAATCCTTTTAGCAGTGTTATATAAACACAACAGAAAGTGATTTTCTCCAAGTATTTGTACAGTAATTCCTCTGAGGAACAATAAGAGAGAGAATGGAACCAGAAAACACGTGCAAGTGTTAATAACTGGCAGATTTACAAACATGAAACATCCTACATACTTATTAAAAAATCATTTCAATGACAGCTATTACACCTACTACCAAAAGCAGTTCTAATGAACCAGAGACTGTCAGATTATTCCAGCATGGCAAGAGGATCATTAGAGACTAAAGCAGAAAGACAAAACTGGCTGAAGCCAAGGAGAGACATGTAAAGCTTCTTCTAGGAACACAAAGCCACAAGATTTGTCCATTAGCTACCTGGAAAGCTCCTCCCATGAAAAGTTCTCCAGCCTTCTCCACAGAAAATACCTTCTGGGTTTTTTCAAAAAATGGTAGCTATGACCAGTTATTCAATACTTTTAAAAGTTCCAGGGTATGAATGCAAATCAGAATTCATAAAAAAACCCCTGGGATTAATTTGAATCCTTCAACTATTGCTGTATTGAAACACACAGCATCACAGAGTGGCACCAAACCCACCCATATCTCCAGCTATCACCCAGGAGTTTCCACCCCTCAAAAAGCCTGCTATGGATCAGCACAGGGAGTGTGTGCAGCTCACCAAAACAACGTGTGTGTAACAGGAGTGTCACACCCACAGGCAGTGCAGGCCAGCAGGAGCTGAGCTGCCGAGGGAGCAGATGCTGTTGGGAAGCTGACATCCACGGCTCTGCCTCGGCAGGGTTTGTTTTGGTTGGGTGCTTGTGGGGGTTGGTTTGTTTGTTTGTGTTTTTGTTTGCTTGTTTCATCTTGTTTCAGGTTTTTTGTGGTAGGGTGTGGGGGTTTTGTTGGGTTTTTGTTGATAGCTGGAGTGTATTTTGGTTGTTTTGCTGAGCCTTAAGAAACAAGATCTAGCTCTAGTCTTGAGCCCATGGATTTATATGCCCATCCAGAGCCAGCCAGCATGAGAGATGCTGGGGAAGCACAGCTGCTGGGGGAGCAGAGCTGCTGGGGAAGCAGAGCCGCTGGGGGAGCATAGCCGCTGGGGGAGCAGAGCCGTTGGGGGAGCACAGCTGCTGGGGGAACAGAGATGCTGGGGAAGCAGAGATGCTGGGGGAGCAGAGCCACTGGGGGAGCACACTTCCCAGTTTAGTGCTACCCAGTCTGCACGCTCAAAGAGCTCCAGAAGATGAGTCAGAGCCCAGTGTGCAGAATTCATTCTGGAAGTGCGTAGCTATAATATTTTCTGAAAAATCTTTTCATTAGGATTTTTCTTCTTGAGAAGCTGAGTGGCCTCAGGAACAAAATGTAATCAATGGTTATCTGCTGCTGTGGAATGCAACAGGTACATCTGTGATTGGTCTCATGTGGTTGTTTCTAATCAATGGCCAATCACAGTCAGCTGGCTCAGACTCTCTGTCCAAGAAGAAGCCTTTGTTATTTTTCTATTCTTAGCCAGCCTTCTGATGAAATCCTTTCTTCTATTGTTTTAGTATAGTTTTACTGTAATATATATCATACAATAATAAATCAAACCTTCTGAAACACAGTCAGATCCTCATCTCTTCCCTCATCCTATGACCCCTGTGAGCACGGTCACAGAAGTGCACAGCTGAACCCACACAGCTCCCTGGAGACACACTGGGATAACCATCCACACATGACCTCAAGCTGGGAGACATGCTGGTACCACAACCAACCTAAGAACTTAGAAATATGAAAAGCAAGTATTTCAAACAGGAAATTAAAAGGTGTTTGCAAATGAGGATGCTCTAACACTGCTGAAAAGTAAACTCAAGAGAAGTAAGGTATTAATACTTGAGTACATAAAGGGACCTAACTGTCATAAAATGGGAAAAATGCAGAAAAGGACTTGAGGATTAGTTTAGCCAGGAACTAAAATATAAATAACAAAGTGACAGAGGAGCACAGGGGCACAGACAGCATCTGGGAACAAATTAGCAGGAGTGTCATCCATACAGATTGCACAGTATCCATCCTGCTGCAATAAGCACTGGTGAAGATTCTTAGCAAGAATGCTCTGCCCAGCTTGCCCACGTGTCATTAAATATACCCAACCACTGTAGAGAATCTAGGTCAGAAATAAAGATGCAAAGAGTTTTGGAAAACTATTTGTAAGTGAAAGTTCTGTATGGTTTACCCAGGCTAAAGAGCAGTGGCATTTTCTGGTGGTTTAAAAATCCTCAACAAATGAATAGCAACATTTGCCCTTGTGTCCACCATATATGCATCAAAAAATATCAGAAGTTTAACTTCCAGAAAAAATTCACATTCCCTATTAGGTTATATAGAGTTAATGTATGAGATTCATATTAGCACAGTTAGGTGCTGGAAGATGCAATCAAGGTTACACAGATTCCTTTATTACCTTACTTCAGGAACATCTAAACAAACACTCAGCTGGAGATGCTGCTGTTTATAGATGGATCTCACACTGAAAATAGAATAGATGAGCTGTTGAGACCCATGCCAGGTGCATATTTCTAAAACTTGATGATTTCTGTAAAAAAATACATTCTTGATATTTTATTTTAGTGTGTACATACATATAAGCACAGAATATGCTTGCAATACTAATTTATTTTCTAATTTGCTTACACAAAAATGTGTATGTATTTTTGGACATTACTATTTATTAAGAGAACATCATAATTCTCAGAGAAGGCAGTTTAGCACTCCTTTGGTACATTCAGGCAGCTTTGCTGGTGCACTTACAGTGGATTGGAAGCAGGGAAGGTTTCTGTGTACTCTCCATCACCAAGTATCTCACCTGGGGATTTAGTTATCACCATGCCCTTCCTACATCTTATATCAACGCCTACAGTTAAAACTTCTGAGACTCCCAAATTCTTTATCAAACAATTTAGTGGTGAAATCCAGCCTAGGTCTACAAGTTAAAACACAACTATCAATTAATCTCTAAATATAGAAAGACTATTAAAGAACCAGCTGGCATTTTAAAATGATGAAAGCCAACACTGTTCTTTGGCACTAGCTGCTCATCAGCACTAGCTGATGTTGCTAAGCTACTGCTGCTGCCCAGTTCGTTACACACCATCAGGTATTAAACTCATGCAGGCCAAAGAAAAAAAAAAGAGAAAAAGAAGAGAAAATCCCTCGCTCAAAATATAGTCTTACACCAGTAAAACTCATAAGTCAAGTCCCGCCATCTGAGTCTATGAAGTGCAGTCTAGCTTGTGTCCAAATGAAATTATTTACAGAGAAAACCAATCAGCCTTTGGTGCTGGTTTGGAGTCCATGTCAGCTTTACTTGCCCTCTTAATTTACTTCAACCTCCTTTTGCTGTAACACAGCTAAGTTTCTATTGTTTTGCTACAATGTAGATAAGTTTTTGTTATATACCTACATTTTGATGAGTGAATTTTTATTTTTGTCAAATAAATTTCTTGATCAAAATCAGAAGGATATTCTGCTTCTGTGGGTCAGTGGAGGCAAATAGAAGAAACTGTCAGAAAGGATGCTCATTTTTCTGGCAGCTAATTAGAGCCTATGAAGATAATGTTGTTTAGTATGTGATCACTGTTAAAAAACTATCTTTTGAGTTTCTGGCAGTTTCTATGAGATTATAGTAGCAGCCTTTTCCCAATTCTTTCATCACTGATCACACTTGGGATTTGCAACTTTCAAACCCAAACCTGCACTTACTCTTGAGCTGCCCAGCCTGCCCAGGTAGCTCCATTACTATTTAACAAACTTGGAGAAGACTCCAAATATCTTCCTAATCACAAGCAGCATCTCCACAGTGCTTTTTCTCAAGCCTGATTGCATTTTTATTTAGGACATGACTTTCACACCCTTAGCAAAGCTGTGCTGTTTGGAAGTCAGCCTTTTAACTGTGTTGATGCAGGAGGAGATAATTCTGTTGGTAGAAGACAATTCTGACCACTAAATAATCCTGTCCTTTCCCTCATACACTAATTTTCCATAAGCACTAACTTTATGACTGATGTTTCTTCCCTTCCTCATACAATTCAACTAGGAGGAACATTATTAAGATCAAATAAAAATTGAATGCTTACTGGTTTGGGGTTTTTTTTGGTGGGTTTAGTTTTGGTTGTTTCCCTAAGGTGAATGCATAACCAGTAAAAAAACTACACAGAATCATATTTAACCACTTTTTACTCTCAGTCGAGAATAAATTGGATTCTGCAAACTTTCCTCTGATCAACACTTTCTACAAAGGAGCCAGATGAGAGAGAGCAGAGGAAGAGATCACAGAACTGACAGAAAGGCAGGAGGAGTTTAATTCACTGAGGGAAGGGACCCTTGGCTGCATTCAAGCACAAAGGTTATGGGAGCTGGGAGCCAAGGCAACCTGACAAAAGCACCAGGGCACAGCTCCCAGCTCAATACAGCAATTGGAGACCCTCACCTCCACAGACAGAAAGGTCACTGTCAAAACTCTGATATTATTACCTCACCAAGCAAGAGAATTTTCTGGATCTCACTGCTTTTTTTCCTTCTGAATAATTGACCTCCATTTTATAGGAAAACAAAACAACAAACAAACCCCTACAGGCAGCACATCCTTGAAAGATCAGCTGTCAGCTTACCCTGTTCTAGTTTGTTTCGACACCATATTATGAAATCCCCACAATATAGATTAAAAAACAAACAAACAAACAAAAAACTCAGACAAAAAATACCCACTAAGCAAAAAAAATGCCCAAATTAACAAAAAAAACCTCCAAAAGTAAATATTTGTGCAGAATTTCCATTTCTATTTAAGAGGGTTACTTCTATATATCTGTTATTCCACAGGATTATAAACTGTGAATCTATATCTTGACTAATGCTATATTACAATCCTAGATTTCTAGGAAATATTCCTTGCACTATCTGCTGGCACATTCCTTAAAGCCTTGCTACAGACCACTGGGTCAGTGAAATGACTGAATTCATTGTCCCTGCAACATGCTCTAGTTACTTTTTAAAAACATGGGTAGGTTAAGCTAGACAAGTTTTAATTTCTCAGGCAAAGAAGGGCAAGAACTATTCATCACTATAATGTTTATTAGAGTTCCCTCAGCATGTTTGTACAACCCTGTTATCCAATGGTAGGGCATATTTAGAGCTTACTGAAGTAACAGCTCATCACTTGTCAGATGTGGAAACACAGAGGGAACAGATAGCACATTTCTTAAGAAAGTTCTTTGGGGAGTGAGGAGGTGTGAATCTTGTCTGAGAACACACTATTTGCTTATTCTCATCTTCCCACTCCTCAGGCATTTCAAGTGGCAACTGGGGAAGCAAACATTTCTCCTATTTAAATGACCAAGGGATTCTTTAACAGACACCAAAGAAATACATTGATTTTTAATACATTTTATTACCTTACACTGAAGTTAGCAGCTGCTTCTGAGAAATCCAGTAAACCACACCCCATCCAACTACAACTTTACTAACTAAAACAGCTATATGAGGAAACCTTTTCCATGCTAGAGAAACTACCTTCTTTAATATACAAGCCTATCTTTTCTTTCTCAAGCTATTCACTGGCAATTTAATTGGGAAAGAAAGGAACCCTTTTCTCCAGACCTGTTTGTAAAATTACAATTTTTCATCTTCTTCTGGATGATCTCCTCAGAAAGTATTTTTTACTTCACCCAAAGTACTATTATATGTATTTATACCATTAAACCTCTCATTTCCACCAGAGTCTACTGATTAATGCAATCATTGCGCATTATTGTTAATCCACAGGCTTCTTGTGGGCTTCAAACAAATATAATTACACTGACTGTTGAATTTTCTGCTTTCAGAAAACAGAACACATCACAAAGCCTCATGCTATTTTTCAGTATAAAATTTCCACATGCTATTCACCTTTGGCACGTCCTTTGGCCCGAGCTGCAAGTCACAACTCACACCCATGGGCTCAGTTTGGTGCTGCTGAGCCGCCAGCAGGGCAGGACTTGCTGCAATTCCCGCAGAGCCATCCCTGGCTGCCCCTCCAGGTGCCAAGGAGCAGGGACAGCGCTGGCTCTCCGGTGGGGCTGGGACCCCTGTGCAGCAGCTGGGCCCTGCTGACACCTCCCCTGACACTCCTGCCTCACCGTGGAGCTTCCTGGCCAGCTGGGTGAGCCCGAGCACAGCTCCAGTGCTGCTTTCTGCCATGCTTCACCCAAAACCCAAAACCTGACATTGGTCTCATTTACCTCCTCAAACTCTACACAAGAATTACATCAATAACAGCTAAACTGTCTAAAACATTGATTCCTGAGGCAAAGGAGGTCAAAAGGAGGTCTAACATTTTTGATGTTATATGGTTAATAGACAGACAGAAGACACCAGAAGCATTTTTAGACCTTTATGAATGAGGGAAATATTGTTTAAAACATTGCTCTAATTTCTAAATTATCTCATTTTCAAGAATTTGAGCTACTGCTCTTCACTACAGCATTCAATTTGGCACCAGATTCTTTTTCTTGATTAAGTCACATACAGCAGATCCAATGAAATATATTGTCTGGGGACTCCCATATAGTTCCTAAATATGATATACCTAACTATAAACAAAAAAATCTAATTGATTTTTACTTTCCAGGAGTTCTAAATGTTAGTGCATATAGAATTACTTTTCCATAGGTAAAATTCTTCACAGACCTATATTGTTTCATTGATGTTATATAAATAAAATCAGACACTGATGAAGGGAAATCTTCAGAACCCCAAAATAACCAACCTCCAAAAATAAAAATAAAATTGCTTGCTGCCGAAATATTCAAGATTGAAAAGTAACTGTAACTCTTAAATTGACTCCTTTTCCCCCCATTATTTCTTAGCATCTCTAATTTTTCAAAATAGGTTAATTAACAAGATAATTACTTCTGTAGTTATGAACCAAAACAGCTGATTGAGGCAAAACCTTAAGCTAACCCCAAATAATTCATACTGGAAGGCAAGTTTTGAAACTGCCAGGACATGGGAAGGAACTGTCAAGGGGAAGGACATGACAATTTGCCTAGTACTGAGTTCCAAAGCCACAAAGGGCACTGCTGCAGGGGAAGGTGCAGGATCAGAAGTAGAAAACAAATTCTTTCTGCTTCTTTCTGCTTCTGCCCATTCCTTTAGGTTCACAAAGCAGTGATGGGTGTGACTGAACTCTACAGACAAGCCTCACTCAGGACTCGCAGCTCCTGTCCCTGGGGAGCACTCTCCCTAACAGCTGGTTTGATATCCCATCTTTCAGACACTTAGCCCACAGGAAGAGAAAATCCACCAGTTCCAGAAGGGAGGTCCAAAGGAAGGCCAAGCTCCTTCCAGGAAATCACTCCTTAATTTTCTCTTGAGCTAAAAACCAAGCTCTGTTAAACCACAACAGAAGGTCAGCGAAGGAAGATGAGCACATGGCCTCTGGCAGACACCAAATGCCACCAGATGTTGGTGTGATATTGGTTATCCTTATTATCTGTACAACACCTTATTGTTTGGAGTGTCATTATTGCTTTTACAGTAAAGGTTCTCCTCCACTCAAAAGGCAAATATTACATACCAAGAGAAATGAGTCTGTCAAGCCACACTGTGAGTATTTGAAAAGCTCAAAGGAAAAGCTGCACTGAAGATTTAAACTACTTAGGTAGGAAAGAAAATATTTACTGAATTAACACAAACTTCAAAAACAGACAGCAATGATTTAGTATTGTTCCTAGTTACTACTTATTGTAGTGATATTTCACAGGATCTCTAAGTATGGTCAGACTGTGAAGCTTTATTCCAAATTTCAGAAGGAAGAAAAGAAAATTTTTAAGGGAGGAAAAGAAGTTCTAAACTATTATAAATTCCTTAGGCCCAGACCAATATATGTCACACAAGAATAACCAGGACAAGAGTTTCCTGTTAGGAACTCCTTAAAAAAGCTAATGTCTCCTCTTGTACCAGAACAGATGTGAAAGACTTCAGCCTACACATTAAACCTGACTCCTACCTACCATAACATTATTGTGTCCTTCTGAAAGGACCTGCATTGCTGGTTTATGCATAAAGGCAACAGGGACAAGTTGTTAACATCGCACCCAAAGTGTGCGGGGCTGTCAGGCAGGCAAAGTCACCGGCTCCATTCCCTCTGGGCACGGGGGCATCACAGGAATCCTGCGGTGCAGCTGTGAGGGAGCCCTGCAATTACAGACCAATGGGAATGTGTCTCCAGGGCACGAGCCATTATCCTACAGGCATTTTCCTTCCTTCCTTCCTTCCCCACACCCCCCACTCCAGTGGTGTTTTGTGGCTTGTCTTGTTCTGGTTTTAATGTTACTTTGAAGATAAAAATTATTCATCATACTCTGATGTATCCAAATAAATTCCCACTCCCTAAGTCAAGGCTTTTCAAGTATCCTTTATAACCAAATATTTGTTGCAAACTCAGGAATATTCTTTTTTGATGCTCCCTTTTACTCTTTAAGTGTAATGAAAATTTATTTCACATGAAAACTCTATTATGTTTAAAACCACTGCAAAATGAAAACTCAAATCTAGCACTTGAATTAACACTGCTTTTTGGAAAGCAATTTTCAAGGCAGAAAGGACTACAACAGCATCCATTTGGTTTATTCTCCTTTGCAATAAACACAATAACCTTGCAGATACAAATCATGTCTGCATAGGCAAGCAAGAGGGAGCTCATCTCTTCTTCATCTAAAGATGCCACACTTTCATTAGGAGTTTTCTAAATGCATTTTTATTTTCAGCTCACAAACAGAAAAACTGAAACTTGCCACAAGAACGTGTAAGTGGTCCTACACACCCCCAGAAAATGTCTGTTTAGGAGGGAACATGTAAAGGGTCAAGTGCACAGTTTGATACTCTGGATGACCTGAGACACATAGACCAGACTGAGCTCCCTTCACATCAACACAAACACAGGACAGCAGCCTTTGCACTGGAGAGGGGAATATTTATTTTTTCTTTAAGCCATATATTTCACAAGTTTTCAAAAGGTTTTGTATTTAAGCCTGGGGAAAGATAAAATTTGTTTGAACTACAGCTAATTTCAAGATATGACAAAACCACTTTCTACCAATGTTATTTCCGGAATGACAGAGCAATGTCACACGTGTTCACAGCAACATCAAAATTCTTGATGACTGTTTACAGAGTCAGAACTTGAACACCTCTTATTTTAGTAGCATTAGTCAACAAATTATTCCACTATTTTAGTAGCATTAGTCAACAAATGCTTCCACTGCTCTAACAAAGGAAAACCATTGAGTTGAACTGTTCTGATAGAACCATGCTCACTGGAATGCATTATAGGGAGATAATGACTTGTGTTTATTATTGATAAATCAGGTTGTCCCTTGGCTCTTTACATTGAATGCTCAATGCTGGTTTAGTGTTTTGTTTGGTTTTTTTTAACTAAAGAGTAATCTTAATTTCTTTAGCAGACAAAAAAATGTCACATCTGAAAAATAGCTGCAAACACAATTTTTCACACAGATGAAGAGTTTTTTCCCCTGAAGAGAGTGAATACAAAAGTGACAGCATAAAGCTACATGTTTATTATCTCTCAGTGCCTCTGGACTAAGTGTGCTCAGTTTAAAACCACCTGTGTTTATCTCTCTGGCACTGAAGGCTTATCTAGAATCTTCAGATTAAGCCATGCTCTTTTCTGCTAAAACAGTAGCAAAAAAAAAAAAAAAATCTCATAAGTACATTATACCCCACACATGAAAATAATTCTGCTGAGATTGACTCTTTGTCAGTGACAGAAATAACAAACCTGCAGAGTTATCAGTGAGGACATTATTTGCTGGTTCTGCAGAACAGAAATTACTCATGATGATGGCTTCCAGAAAGAAGGAAAGTTCATATTCAAAATGGAAAGCAAGTTTGCAAAGTAGAGTAACTCCTACTTTGTAAATTAGACCCAAAAGTTTAAAATTGTGCTACTATTTCAACTACCCAAGTTTAAATCAAGCTGTTATAAAGATCAGAAATCAAAGCGTTAAATTCAGTTTGCCTCCTCGAAGTAAAAATACATATTCTTCAAAGTGTTTACATTTTCTCATTTTTATCAGAATATGAAAAAGCCAAATGAAACCAATAATAAGATCAAATAATACACTTTTTAGAATATTATGAAATTATTCCATTTTTTAAACCACAATGTATTGGAAAACAATGTCTGAGTATAAGTGATGCAGCAGTAATTGCAGTAAGTATTTCTCATTTACTGCAAATTATCTCAAAAGTTCTCCACCCACTCAAGGCCCTTAAATGTAACACACCAAGCACTGGCATCTGCTCCTCAGAACTGGCTATTTTAATCTGCAGACCTGCATCAAACTGCCAACGGAGATGTAACCAGGATGGAGGAAAATTCTGCCCAGCACAAAGCATTTCTAGCCATTTGTAGAGAGCTCAGATCCTCTGCACAATACAGGAGTTTTCAGATTGGCCTCACAGGTTTTACCTGAATAACCAAAGAGCAAGTGGAACGTGAGCAGATCTGTTTGCAAAAGAATCCAGTCTTGAGAGCACCCACACCAAGCCCTCAGTGGATGAGTGACTGCTCAGACAGGCTCCATTCTGGCCCAGAGATTTCATCCTCCCAGCAGTCAGATTCCATTTGTTCTCCCAGCTCATCCTCTGGCTCCATTTCATCCCCAGGAGCAGAGTCTGTGTGCCCTGAGAACACTCCTGGTGAGCAGGAGCAGTGAGTGGGAGCACACACATGACCAGACCTGGAACACTGATAGGGACACATCCACAGACCACCAAAAATAACAATGACCAAATAGACTGGGGACAGGACTGCAGTTTCAAACTGCACAAGCAAGAGCTTGTGAAGGAATGCTCAACAGTGTCCTCACAAACAGATTGCAAACCCTCTGTTTATGGGGTAGACACCGTGATTCTGTGACTTTGCCAGAGATGGAAGACTAAGCTTTGGGGCATATTGATCTTAAAATGTTGCCTGCACGTAAGCTAGGATGCTCTGAATGTATA
Source organism: Molothrus ater (assembly GCF_012460135.2). Taxonomy (NCBI): domain Eukaryota; kingdom Metazoa; phylum Chordata; class Aves; order Passeriformes; family Icteridae; genus Molothrus; species Molothrus ater. Next base: position 5,608,136 of record NC_050490.2, read on the forward strand.
AATATTCCTCAATTATGAATTCCCTAGGTTTGTCACATTTGCATAACACTCCTTTAAAGCAATGTGGTTGCTCCCAAAGAGATGAGGTAATGACCACAGCACCTGCTTCTACAAGAGCAGCTTTCTCTAAATACACCACTGAAATCGTTATACTCCTTGTAAGTTACAAATTTTCAGGCAGTTCACACCTTACACAGTCCCATTATCTGTTCTGCCCTTGGATCCCAGAAGGCACAGGAGTGAGTAGAAAAATGAATTGTGAAAGAATACCTAATTAAACATGATAATTCACAACTCATTCCTTTAGTGAGTCACAACATAAAACTAAAATGAAGGCATAATAAGTTCAGCAGCTGCAAATAACTACATTATTTACCTTAGAAATTCCCACTTCCACCAAGCTACTTAGCTCTGTCCAAGTTTCTCAATAGACTTTACCTGTTCCTCACAGCTAGCTCTCCTACCTTCCTGGGCAGTATTTACTGTCCTTTACACCAAATGCTCCTACATTTCCAGCATTAAAAAAAATGGCTGGAAAGGACAACGAGTATCCAGGAGAAATATTTTATTTCTAAAGAGACTGAGACATACACCTGTCTTTCTGAAAAAATTTTAATTCTGCATTCTGGCTGCCTACAGAAATATAAAGACTTCAGAATACAGGTCACTTATAATAATATGGGATTCATAAAAACGATGCTATTTCTTCCCTACAGACTGGACATCTCCTGCTTCTTATCATAATTATCTTTGCTTTCTTCCACTACTCCTTCCTGTAACACAGGAAGTTTTTTAATTAAATTGCTCTTAAGGCTAGGGCAACAGAACATGCTTAGAACCAATAAAAGCTGATGTGCCTCATGAAAAAAATAATGTTGCCTCCCATGAGTCTGCTATTCTCTAGTGCACTGGAGACAAAAAAATCTCGAGGTTTTACTTAGTCCCAAATCCCCAGAAGTTACAAACAGTTATTTTACCAGGCACAGTTCAAAGAATTAAAAAAGAATGCTGTCATCTTTCTAACTGTTCCTCTGTCCAGCTGATTTGCTATTATTCCATCAGGATATGGAAACGGCACTTTCACCCTGTCCCAAAGCCCTGCCTGACTACAGACTTCACAAAGCACAGAGGATGCACCCAGGGCCTCTCAGCTCTTATGTTCTATGTTCTATGATGTGTCTGACCCTTCCTGTGCACCAATGCCAAGGTTTAACTGGCATCTATTAACAGCCTCATGGGTTTTCTGGGTTGGATGTTTCTGGGTTTTTTGTCTGTCACACAATATGGTCAGGATGTACAAACCAAGAATGCTAATACAATTAATAATGATCCATCACCTAGACAAGGCACATGGCAGCCCTTGTGCAGCTTGTGAAGGTGAGAAGCAAGCCTGTGCAGGTGACTGATTTTTTTACCAACACTGTGTAGCACAACACACATCCCTAGCAGGCTTCCTGAGACACAAAGTTCCAGACAGCTGACCTCCTTCCACAGACTGATCACATTTCAAAGCCCTGACAAACTTGCAAAGGGAAGGAAAGAGGTGCCTGAGGTGTTAGCAAATCCAAAAAGAAGTCAGAAAAAACCCGGGGCTGGTAGTTAATAAAGGATACAGTGGTACACAGTAACAGATAATGCCTCAAAGAATCCAAGTTCGTGTAATTCTTTTGCAAGTGTGTATAACTGAAGGTTCCACTATTTGTAACTAAAACTGAGACTGCACCTTACAATTCCTAACTGAGGAGTTAACAGTGATCAGTCAAACTGGCACTTCTACTTCTCAAAAGTACCATCCCATTGAGCAGCTTTTATTTTGTGACTATCACTGGCAAAAACCTACCATGACTTATTAGCCAGACTGTGAAGAGGCAAAGGATTACCAAGTCACTTGTAGGATTTTTGAAGTGATCCATTTCCTGGTCTTCTAAATTTCACCAAATTGAAACAAGGAACATCAAAGTAACTGTCCTAGTGAGTGGAGGCATCACCTTTCAGGAATGACATAAGATCTTCAACAGCCATATAGAGAAATCAGTTTCATTTGTTCCCTGGGCTTGACTGTTTGATAATCTGCATTAGATGTCTGATACATCTCCTGAAAACTTTGTCTGTGTGGAAATGTACCTACTCAATTTCCAAACCAGCAATACAAACTCCTCCAAAAGAAGCCTGAAAGTGAATATTTAGAGGTATAGAACATTTGCTGAACCAGCAGCAAACTTCACAGAATAACAACTTGTTCACAACAAACTAATCATCATGTGGCCATTATATTGCAAAGGTTTATTACATTACATTGCAAGGGTACCATATTGCCAGAGTTTTGTACCTCCTTGATGTTTTCTTGTAGGCAGCTCCTCTAGGCACTGACTCTTCCCTGTCTTCACAGCAGCCAACTGACTCCAGAGCCACCCAATCCACTCTTTTATACCACTCTTCTTATTGGCTACAGGTGTGGCCTGTTAACATCAGGCCTGCTCCTAATCTTTAGTAATTGGTTCAGCTGCAACTCTTTAGGGGATAAGATTGCATTCCATGTTCTATCCCCCTACAGCTAGGAGTCCACAGATTTGGAATCTGCTATTAGAACAATCCTCTGCAGAGAAGGGATCTGGTCACACACTCTTACCCAAGCAGAGTTTCCTCCAAGGAAGCTGCAGGCTGAGCTCTCAGGCAGTGTGTGTTAACCAGGAGTAAAGAACCAAGCAATCCATGCTATGGGTTCTCATACTCCAGAGAGGATCCAGAGCTCTCATAGAGCACACTCACAAGTACAGGGGACATTGGTGAAAAACCACCTGATAACCACAGAGTTGGAGTTCCATTTCTACCTACAGCAGGTGGACAGGAAAGCTGCCCTTGGAGTCCTAGACATGAAATTGTCATCTCCAAGACAAATAAACAAATAAATGTGTTCCAGTCAGTGAACACTGGATCACACCACAGGAGCACTGAGGTTCCTTTCTCTCAAGGAACTTGGCTTTGCTTTCACAGTCACACTGTTGGCAAGAGGCTTCTCATGCAAACTTAAAGTTCCTTGCCCCAAGCTACAACTATCACTCTACTCCTTCTGACTATCCACAGGCAATAATGGGAAATACCAGAAGAAGACAGAGCAGGGGAGAGGAGGAAGGAAAAAAACCCAAACCCTTTAGCTGAAATGGAGAAGAAGAGAAAACCACAATTGCTAACAAATTATCTTTATTGTCATCTCCCCTTCACTTCCAGAATGCCTTTGTACAGGAACATGCCAGGACAAGCTGCTGCATGTGAGGAACAGCCCGGGTCACAGACAAGTAGAAGTTTTTGAAAGTTAACTCCTTTAAGCACCACCTGAGGTTTTTAAACCTATTTTGTACAAAGTCATAGAAAACTACAGAAAATACTCTGACATTCAGCTTTCTCAGTTAATAAAGTAGACAGGTATATAACATATTTTCCATAAAAGAAAAGTTGGGTTTGAGTTCACACCAACAATCTCCCTTTATATCTGTTTCCATTTTCAAAGAACACAAAAAAGCAGATATTTCATGAACCTTGAGAACATTCTACATTAAAGATGCTTTTAACACAGACGAATTGATCTGCTCTGAACACGGGATATGGATGAAAGAGGCACAATTGAGAAGAAACTTAAAAAAAAGGAAAGGCAGCACAAGGTCTTCCAGCAACACACTTCTACACAAGAACACAACAACTGCCAAGTAACCATACATAAAAAAGGAGATAGAAGAATACACACAATTACTCTAGTGCCAGAGTAATTTTAGAAACCTGGGTAATCTTAGGATTTAGTTTGCTATTTTATTAGTACTTTGCTCTACTAGAGAGAACTCTGGTCTCTAAGCCTGGTAATTTTCTTAAATCAAGATTGGGGGGGTAGCAGGATAAACATCTTTCTGCAAACCTCTAAATAATTTGAAGAAATGACTTCACAAAGCGAGATTAGCTTTTGCAGTCACACACCCGCAGCTCCATGAGCCTGTGGTGTGCTGCAGCTGTCCCAACACTGGCAGGGACCATGAACATCACTGAGCAGAAGCATTTCCTTCCATCTGGGCACGCACACAACCAGCACACCACAACTGGCACAGGGTTTGCATCCTAAAGGGCAAAGGGGGCACAAATATTTTCTCATATTCAAGCAATTATGGACCTACAGGAGAGGTAAATAACCTTGTCACTGCTCATACTTCCAGTGATCTACCAGAACAGCCTGATTTTGAGACCTATCCTTCCACCATTAAAATGGGGCTGGTACTCTGTTCTTGATGTTCTTAACAGGATCAAAGACACTTATGCTCATTTCCCTTATATGAAAAATATTTTCTTTTACCCAATTGAGAGAATGTGAAGAAGAAATCACCATTTTCTCAGGAAACTGCAATGAGAACAAGCTGCCAAGCATTTCAGCACACAGATTGCAAGGTCTTGCCAGTGAATGCTGCCTATGCAGAGAATTAACCAGTACCTGCTTATCTAAACCTCAAATTTCCTTCTGCTCAGTGTGAGGTTGACTCTGATTAATTGCCTTAAAAATGTCTTAATACAAAGTATATGAAGATAAAGAGTATCTTCCTAATCTTTCCTATGAAAGATAAAATGTTTAAGGTATGGGATGATGTTTAAATAAGCTCTGAACTCACCAAAGTTTTATGGAAATTATGGTGCCTTGTTCTTTAAATAAGCTCTCACTTACATGGGTCACTTGATTTGATTTCAAAAAGAAAGTGAGAAATCAGAATCTTTCCTTGCATTTAATTACAGAACTTTCTGGGAGTCTAATATGCAGCCTGATCTATTTTGAAATTTTTTTCAACCAGTTAGACTGTTACAAACAGTAGGAAATTATTTTCAGAAACATTTGAAATACTCATAACAAATTTTTGAAGCCTTCATTTATATTGACAGGTCATTTGCTGTGAAAAACTGCTGAAAAGTATCAATGCCAAGACAACTCCCTGTTAGGATGTGCATTTCTAATGACTAAAAACTACAGTATACCACACAAACACACAACAAAATAGATTCAGAATTTCTACTTCAATATCAAATGACTCAGTTATTTACTTCCAAGAAGTGAGGGGGAAGTTGTGTGAAGGCAGTTAATATCTGTGTCTGATTTTGGCACCAAATAAAGAGGGGAAGGACAGTTCCATTCTTTTTCTCTCATGTTACTTAAATCCACCTGTATTTATTTCTTTAACTGCATTTTATAGAAGCAAGCTAGACTGTTACTCTTCCACAGAAACATTTTTCAGCTGTGAGTGATGATATATTTAGTGTTTGTTAAATCCATTAAATACCTCAAAGGGCTTTTAGAAAAGGCTGTGTAATCAACTAACTTCAAAAAGTTCTTTAGGGCTCATCATGCTTCAAAAACTGCTCTATTTTCTCTTAGTTCTTGAGACTTAGAGGTAAGGATAATAGGAGGAAACTAAGTTTATTCTAATGCTCAGACAGATAATTTATAAGGTAGAATTATTTTTTCAGAAGGTAAACTTTAGTTTAGGAAACAAGGTACACCTGTCTCATTCTGACAGCACAGGAAAATAAGGCCTTTAAGTCAGCAGTCCTGCAATTCCCTGAGCCTTCCACCCGTTCTGCCACAGGCTGGAATCACAGGTTTGGTGTCTCTGGTGAGCAACAAGCATGAACTCTACACGGGAAACACATTTTCTGTGAAATACACAGAGGGAAGAGTAGGAAACAACCACGGTAAGGAAAGCAGCCTGTCTTGGAGCACAACAATAACCACCAGAAGCGTCTCTGCACACAGAACACAGGAGGTGGGGAAAAGGTGCTATTGAAAAAGTTGTGTTTACGGAAATCCACAAGCAGTTGTGCGTATTCCTGCTCACTCTGCCAAGGCAAGAAACAAAGGCTGCCTGAGCTGTGTTGGTTTAGTAGCACATTAATATGTAAGCAGCCAGATTCTGAACCTAAAACTCACACCTCATCACAGCAAATAATTGCATATTATCTTGCAGAGGATCCAATTCAATAGAATGACTATTACAACATCAATGTTATTAGTGTAAACTCATATTTCTTTTCAAGACTAGAATAAAATACAACAAAATCAAGAAAGATATCTAAATAATTAATCCAGAATGAGTCTTTTGCTGTAAAGGACTCAGAAAAAAGTAATATAATGCATAAGAACATACTAAATAGTTTAAAACTTTTTAAAAATTACACTATTTCTACCACATGCTCAGAACTAAATAACCCAAAATATTTTATCTAACTGCTCTGTTTCTAACAAGCACGTTTGAAGTTGAAAACTCTCTGGTCCGTTAAAAGAGCTGAAGAGACATAATTGAAACCAGTAACGCATTAAATTAAATGGAGCGAATCTTCACCAATAACACAGAGCCTGTTACCAGTGCCCTCAGAAATGCCTAATTCTTCATAAATGTCAAGCCCCATTTCACTGCTTATGAGAAAAACTTTCATGAAGCAGGATTATCCTAATGTGTCCATGTGTGCACTGCGCCCACACACAGATGCAGCCACTCATGATCAGCACTAAATGAGACCACCTGAGTCAGACTATCAACTCTGGGTTTTCGGGTCTGTTTGTTTGTTTTAAATTTGTGCTAGCAGGACACAATGGAAAGTAGACAAGGATGTCACAAAGGAATCAGAAGGACCCCGGTTTGCGCTCAGAGCAAAAGACCTTTTCCTTCAGACCGGCAGCCTCCCCTGGGGCGAGCCCCAGCCTCTCTCAGGGCTCTCGGCTGCCTCACAGCCCCGGCCTTCCCAGCCCTGCCGGAGCACTGGCGCTCTCCTCGGGGAGCTCTTCCATGCCGTGTGTGTACCTTAAACCCCAGTCCTGCTGTGCTCGTCCCGTTTGGTCACCTCCAGCACCTCACGCCTGGTGCCTCAATTTGCAGCGGCGCCAGACCCGCGCCAGCCGCGTCTCAAGGTGAGCCCAAGTCAGCGCCCGTGGAACGGGCACCGGCGGCTGAGCCAACGCCAGAGGCTCATTTGTCATCCCAACTTTCACCCGACGCTGCTGATAAAACCCAATCCACCTTGGCCAGCCCTTCCAAAGGGGAGATGGAAGAGCCACCGCGCTGCTGCCGGGCCGGGGAGCGCCGCGGCCGTGCCGACCACGGCGCAGCCGATCGCGGAGCTCACCTGCCCGCCTCAGCGCGGGGAGGGCGCCGAGGCCCGCGACCGCCGCCCGCGTCCCACCTGTCGGGCGGCCGAGCATCCCTCAGGCGCCGGTCCCGCCCGCCCCCTCCCGCGCCCCCCGACTCACCGAGAAGCCGGCCCAGAAGGGGCAGGAGTGGCGGACGCGGGCCGAGGTGGTGAGCGCCAGGGCGGCGAAGCTGACGGCCACGATGAGGCAGCCGAGCACCATCTGCGTGACCCCCAGGGCCAGCATGGCCCGCGAGCGGGCGCGCTGCTCGCGCAGGCGGGACAGGCTGCGGGACAGCGCCGTGGGGCTGAGGGAGCGCGCCCCGCCGGGGGCCCGCGCCGCCCCGCCGCCCGCCGGCATCCTCCGCGCGGCCCCGCGCCGCCTCCCGCCGCCCCCGCGCTCCGCGGGGCAGCCGGGCGCTGCGGGCACCGCGGCGCATGGAGGAGGAGCCGCCCTGCGCCCGGAGCGACCCGCGCGGCCCCGGCCGGGGCACGGCGGGCGAGGGGCAGCCGCCGCCGCCGCCTCCTGTCCCCGCTGCAGGCGCGGAGCGGGGGGGGGCTGCGGGGCTGCAGCGCGCGGGCGCGGCTCAACCTCAGCCGCCGGCGGGGGCGGCCCCGCTCCGGCCCAGCCCCGGCGCCGCTGGCCGGGCGCGCTCGCTCGGGGAGCGCCCCAGCCCCGCCGCGGCTCCCGCCGCTGCCGCGGAGCGCCCGAGCCCTGCTGCCCGGCGCTCCGGGAGGGGAGGGGAGCGGGGGAGGGCTGAGCACGGCCAATGGCGGGCGGAGGCAGCGGCCGGAGCGGCGGCGGCGGCCGCTGGCCCTGCGGGCTCGGAGATGTGCGAGGCGGGCGAGGGGCCCGGCCCGAGGCCCCCTGCAGCCGGACGGCGCCCGGGCAGCGCCCCCGCGGCCCTGAGGGCAAAATCGCTCCCACCTGCGCTTTGTGCGGCAGCGGCACCGGCAGCCTCCCCCCTTGCTCTGTGTGCTCCCGTCCAGCGGCGCAGGAAGGGCAGGGCTGGGTCTCAGGTCTGTGCACAAGGCATCTTGAACGTTTTTTATTTTTGGGGTTTTTTCCCTCACAGCAAACCGTAACCAAGTCTAAGGCACAGCGTCCACAGTAGCAGAAACATACGAGGCTTCTAATTATAAAAACTTCCCAGCCCTGCTGCTGCTGCCAGCGAGGTCTACCACGGTAGGGCTGCCCACAGTACCTGAAGCCACTTTTCTGCAGAAGGGAAATTACAGCAATTGGGTATCACTGCAAAAAGCTTGGCCTACTCATGAAAAACACACAAACAGAGCCCAAACCCAGGTAATCATCTCTATAATGCAGGATACTATAGTGCAACTATACTGCAGTATATACTATGTACTATAGTATAACTATACTGCAGGACAGTTTAGGTAGTAAAACTATGCCAACATGTTTGTAGCACCATAATCTGCTAAAATAGTAATTTTTTTAAATACAGGAATTGGTACATGTAGTCTACATATCTGTAATTCTGTGATATTCATTAAAAAAAACCTCAACCCGAACATCACGTGTACACCAGGCTTAAAACGTTGTATTTGAGGCTCTTTTTCTTTTCTTTCAGGAACTTTTCTTAGCATTAAATAGTTTCCTGGGGAGGTAGTACTGAGGAAGTGTGCCTTGACAGCAAAGTGTCAGAGTAGGTTCCCACTCTTCATACAATATCCAGATGTTTTACTGTAACAGAACCGAAAAAAGCTTGCTGCTTGCAGCTTAATTCACTACCTGTGTCACACAACATCATAGGATAAGAGATGTCACCCCACCATGGCTGAAATACCACTCCAGCATATGTGCAAGCCATATTTTAATCAGAGACAAAAGCACCTGACAAAACTCTACACTGAAGAAACAACCATTTTGCTGAAAGTTTTTAGTCAAATGCAGAAGGTACTACATTAATACTGCTCATAATCAAAAGAAGAGTTAACTTACAATGACATAGTTAGACTGGGCCTGAAAACAAATAGGAGTCAGCTGGAAACAACACACCGCTACACATTCCCAACTGATATTCCCAAATTGACTGCTGGCACAGGTGTGATACCTCCCACCTGAAAGCCCAGGCAGAACAGATAAATGAAGGCAGGTGGCAATATATGGTTATAGATCACACTGAATTTTTGCTTGTACCATTTCACACTAAAACTAACATCCACTTGTATTTATTTAAGTAGAACTATTTGCTGTCCAACGTTGGAAACATTACTTTGAAATGCCCCTTTCAAAGTCAAGGAAGAGTCTGTGTTCCAGTATTCTGCCAAATAAGGTGAAAGGTTCTAGCAAAAATAAACAAAAGCAAAGCTCAGATGCAAACTGAACCTCTGCAGTCTCCATGATTAAGTAGCTCATTCTCCATCAAGGCAGAAATGCTTTAGGTTATTCAACAGCAGGACAATTAGAAACCTTAGTAAATGCATTTAAACCTCTATCTGGGTGCTCTCATTCAGGAACAAGATGGCCCTAGGGCTTGGAGAAATTAGGACACATTACACTGGGGTGTGAATTTACATCTCACTAACTCCCTGTGCTGATACTATTGTAAGCATTACATACAAAGCAATTTACATTCATTTCCAAGGACTTTCTAACTTGTATGTAAAAATAAAAAAAAATTAATTAAAAAAAAAATCCACATTTGTGGGTAATCCAGAGGAGGGCCTGGCACTGCAAATCCACAAGCTCATCTGCTATCCATGAACCTCACATGTGGATAAACTCTCAGGTAATCAATACTTCCACAGCTTCCAATATGGTCAACTAAGGCTACCAGAAAAAAATTATTTTGGCTTCCAGTATGAATCCACTGGACTTTGAATTGCTTTTTGCCCCTCCAATATTTGTGAGCATTCAGATGTAGATAGATACTGTTCAAGATATGAATTAGCTCTGGATACACTTCTTCGTTTTCTTTGAAGAGTCTTAGTTGCTGGATTTGTTTGAGAAATATTTGAGAGCAATTTAGGAAGTAGTATTGTCCCTAACTAAAGTTATTTTGCTGAAGAGACCTTTTTGGTATACCTTCATTGGTATTTTTCAGTGCCAGATCACTGCATGTAACTGTAAGTGGGATGTGGTACTGAAATTTCTTCCAGAACTGTGGCCACAAAAGCTTTGGAATAGCCATGTTTATATGGGAACACTGTAAATCACTAATTTTAAATTTACCAAAGAATTTGTTTCCCAAAGGCAGCCAGAAGGGCACTACATATCAGACCTTATTATTAGCCTGTTAAAACCCATCAAAAGCCAGTGTGATAATGATGCCACTTTTACCTTAAGTTCAGAAAGCAGCTTCTTCCTCAGGACTGTATTAGTGGATGGAAGTTCATATTTATTCTACCTCACTTTGCACTGCAGTGAATTTCATGCATCTGTCTCTTCAACTGTTATTTGAGATGAAGCAAATGGCATTTTCAAGTATGACAGAATTGGGAAAGGAGAAAAGAGAAGTAAATTCAGAGTTACAGCAAAGCCTCTCTTGCCATTACAAAGGTGCCCACAGGGTACAGATATTGAAAGCATGTCCAAGGGCCCTGCCACTGCCACTTACATCCAGCATGGCTCAAATCTGCATCCCTCACATGAGCTCAGGATTTGAAGCAGCCCCTCTCTATGTTTGCACCTTTAAGGACTTATTAAGCACTAACAAACCAGGCTGTCCTCCACAATGTACATCTTAAAGATGTAGTGGAAATTGGTCAAATGTGGTAACAGTCCTGAAAAATAAAATACAAACTTGATCTACACATACCCACAAAATGAGAAACCCCCACGTAACATACCTCCTTCCATATCCAACCTCATCTTGATATCTTGACTTAAAATAGATTTATTATTCTAATATTTAACAAGTAATTTCTCAGCCATTCAGATGTTCTTGCATCGCCCCTCTATAACACCAGCAGTAGTAATTCCACTTTCTTTGTCCACCCTGTTGATTCTTCAAAGGAAATCAAGTATCCAGACCACAACATCCAGAATAAGTTCAATTGAAGCATATAATAATTTCTTGGCACATATATAAAAAATTTAATTATCTTTTTCCATTGCTACACTTTGCCCTGTTCTAAAAATAACTTGTAAGGCACTTCAACACACTTTATCTCAGTTTACCAGGAACCATCCCCAATATATCCAATTTTTACAGAGGTAATGAAATTGGTTTATGGATATAATTACCTAAATATGAAGTCTGTATCATTGGCAGAACTGAAGAACAACTTCTCACATGCCAACTTCTAAGCCTGGAAGGATATTGATTCCAAAGGCAACAGAAGCTGGTATTTCAGTACATTTAAAAAGAAACTTATATTTTCTTGCACTTGACAGTCAATCTTCCTTAAGTTTATCTTCCAAAAAATTGTACTGGGCAGGGACAGAAAGAGGGCAAGACAGCAAATAATAAAGATCTCTTTATCTATACACCACATCCACTTGTAATCAACATCTTGCAGGCAGTATCCTGCTTTACTAGCCTTAGGCTTGGAAAATATAAAAGCCCCCTCATAGCAGCAGATACCAAAATGTGTCAAAGACAACCAGACAATACCAGCCAGTGCCCACCAGTGTAAGAAGGGATCATAGAGTTAAATCTGCACACTTAAAACCTTATGGTGGCACTGCTATCTTTGGTACTACCTTGCTTCATGATGACTCTACAATTTTCTTAAAATAGGATAACTGCCTCTGACAGACTTGTAGCTAATCAATGAACTCAAAAATAAAAATCCTCTTCCCACCTCCCTACTTTTGTACTAATAGAACTATCCACTGTGTTTTCACTTGGCAAATCACATATACAATGACACTCCCAGCAGCTTTTCTGTGGAAGTGAATGAAGAGCTCACAAATCAATTCTGTGTTCAAAAATAGTATGAATAAAAACTTTAAAAATTACTGTGAGGATCAGTAGACTTTGACTAAGCCTTGCTTCTATGCTTGAATCCTAAGTGCCTATTTATGAAAGGTTTTAAAAGGATATATTAAAAACAAGAGCATCTCCCTCACAATCATTAAGAGCCCTGCAATGAACCAATGCCTGGACAAAGTCTACTTCCAAGAGGTAACACAAATAAGGGGAACTGCAGCTGCAAAACACACAAAGAATCACACACAGAATGACTGGGTTGGAAGAGACCTTCCAGATCATCGAGTCCAACCCATGCCCTAAACACCTTAACTAAACCATGGCACTCAGTGCCATATCCAGTCTTTTTTGAACCATCCAGGGATGGTGACTCCAGCACCTCTCCAGGCAGGCCATTCCAATATTTTATCACTCCTTCTGTGAAAAACTTCTTCCTAATATCCAACCTATATTTCCCCTGATGCACTCTGAGATTGTGTCCTCTCATTCTGACATTTGCTGCCTGGTGAAAGAGACCAACCCCACCCAACCACAACCACCTTCAGGGAGCTGTGGAGAGTGATGAGGTCATCCCTGAGTCTCCTTTTCTCCAGGCTGAACACCCCCAGCTCCCTCAGCTGTCCCTCACAGGGTTCCCAGCCTCACCAGCCTGGTTGCCTGCTCTGGAGGTGCTCAACATCCTTCCCAAACTGAGGCACCCACACTGTCCTTGGTGGGGTGATTGGTTCCTGTGTGCACATTCTCTCACTTTCTCTGAAAGGACTTGGAGTTGTATGTAGATCCCTGAATATCTCAGCTTTTCTGCACCTATAGATTGGTTTTGTACCCCAACCAGTCACGGAGCTGAAGGAGACAAAGAAAAGTACCTGCCATTACTTTACAGCCATTACTGTGGCTCCTCATGTCTTTACATAGAGGATAATCACAGATCAGTTGGCTTCACAAAAATACCATCCTTTAACAACATCATCTAAGTATATATAAATCCATAGGAATTACTTCTGTATGTAAGCCAAAAGGGTTTTAAACAAGAGAGCTTTGCAGATAAAAAATGAAAGAAACCTCAATTTTCGTGCTTTAACCTGAAAGCAGTATGTGTCTGTTCTCCAGAAACACCTACCTTAGAATGGCTTCCTCCCTGTGAGTGTCCTGGAGTGCTACAGACACCACTGAAATCAGGATCATTGCTCTGCATTTTATGACTGCTTGAAAGTTCACACTGCGTACACGTGATTGGATCTGAAAAGCAGATTGCCCTGCAGTTTTACAAAAAGCAAGCTAGAACTCAGATTTTTAAAAATGAGACATATTTCTTTCCCAGATGATCACTCTTGGCCTGGGAGAAAATGTAATCCCTGCAAAAAAACCCCAAAAAGCATAAACCAAAGAAGTACCTGGTATTTTCTGTCCAAGCCTTAACAAAATTAAAATTATTTTAATCAGGACTTAAATCTAAGAAATTAAAACATAGAAAAACATATATCCAATATTATACAAGAAGTTTTAGACAGCACCTTTTTTGGTGCATTAAATAATATCACTTTTCTTCTGTAAAACTTTAAAATGTGCAACACTTCTGCATGTAAAGTAACAAGTAGTAGTGATCAGATTCCTTATTGACCCCATTGCCAAGAGCAAAAAAAAAGGGGTAGAATTATCCAGTTCATACTATCTTTTAAAATGGCTAGATTTTACAGGGCCAGAATCTATTAGATAAAATATTTTCAGCTGTGGAAATTAAATAGCTGAAATTCCCAAATAAAAACTTAAGTGAATCACTTTTATTAGTCCAAAATCAACCTTTTAGCTAAGCCACTAAAATCCAAGTGTAATTTTAAATGAAGAATCATTTTATGTATTCTCAAGTAGGTTTTTATTTCCTTTACTGAAAGATAAGTGAGTTACATTTTTAAAATTAGAAGTCAAAGACTTAGTTTTCTGAGGAAAACACCTCTTAATATCTTCCATGATTCCCAAAATAAAATTTTCAAGAAATTAATTTGTTTGATTTACAGGTAAGTAATTTAAAGTATTTAGAATTAAAAAGAAAGAGGTCCATAATCCCTCACCTAAGTATCTTGCTGAGATTGTGGATTTTCTAATAAAGCACATAGAATCTGCTTGTGGGATTCTACCTATTCTTCTTATACATTAATGCATTCCTGAGAAGATAGAGGAGAAAAATAAAAATATTTCCAATCACTATCAAGTAAAAATCAACAAAATATTAGGAAAAAACTTAGACACACTTTCTAGGAAATAGCTCATAAAAAGCACATAGTCTTTCCAGCTGTTATTGGTAGATGAGAAAAGCTGTAAACATGGAGCAAAAGGATCTTCCCTGGAGAATCAGGAATTGGTGTTTGGTGGCTGAGACATTCCAGTGTTCTGCAGAAGCACTGGGGAGGCAACCTTAAATAATTCAAAGCTTGCTTAGGTGCTCTTAGCAATTTAGTTAAAACCTGATAGATGAACACAGCTTTTCTACTTTGGAAAACTGAGGGGACCAGAAAGACTATTCAGCATGGAAACTCAGGTGAGCTGAAGTTAAGGATTATTAAAGAAACTGGTTCTTGGATGAAATTATAATTCATTAAGGGCGTTTCTTTCATACGAAGTTGCTACTAGAATTTTATGAAATCAGTCCCCAACATACTGGACATTGGATAAATTGGATAATTTTTTTCAAGCTTTTTCTTTGTGAAATGCAGCTGCAAATCAGAAGGCAAAAAATGGCTGTCTGGATGTATCTGAAATACGTTCAAATTAATTGAAGGCACAGTAAAGTGTTTTTTGCAGTAACTGACCATACATGATTAGATACATGAACTGTTGCAGTTTTGCCAGTTGTAAAAGGACTCATCTGCACACTAACACACCAAAAGGACGGTGTGGAGCAGAAACAACTGAAGTTGGATAGTTTTGTCCTCTTGGTGGAACACTCCCATGGGTAAGCTGGAACAGCCCTCAGAGCTTTCTCTTCCGTGCCCAAAGGCTCCGCAGCATCATCCACCCACCCGTGGCTAATCCAGCTGCAGCCCTGAAACACATCTGTGAAACCCACCCTCTGCCCTGGGCATCTGTGAAACCCACCCTCTGCCCTGGGCACTCTGTGAAACTCACCCTCTGCCCTGGGCACTCTGTGAAACCCACCCTCTGCCCTGGGCATCTGTGAAACTCACCCTCTGCCCTGGGCATCTGTGAAACTCACCCTCTGCCCTGGGCATCCTGTGAAACCCACCCTCTGCCCTGGGCACCCTGTGAAACTCACCCTCTGCCCTGGGCACCCTGTGAAACTCCCCCTCTGCCCTGGGCACTCAAGCACCTCAAGCAGAAGCACCTTTCTGGTGGCACTCAAGCCCCTGCACCACCTTGTGCCCTTGCTCCACACAGGGAGACTGCAGGACTGCACTGCAAGGAAAACCTGCAGATAGAAGTACACTGGTGTAATATATTGGGATAATATTTTTTAATCCATACCCTCTTCTCCAGTCTAGTATTTTCCACCAGCACAGCTATATTTCTGCAGACATTTACAAATTCTCCTCACTAGCCCCCATGATTCTCTGCATTTCTCTAATCTTCCTAAATACCTCTAGCCTTCCCTAAATAACTCCACATAGAGTTCTGCATTAGGTTTTCAGAGCAACAACATGCAGAGTAAAAGGAGAAAAATGACATAATTCTCCAGTAATCTATATTTGCAGAGTACACTGGAAGTTTTATCAGGCTATTATAGCCTTTCTGCCTTTTATTTTCTGGTAAAGTCCATTTTGAAAGCAAAAGACCTAAAGAAAGAAAATGCTATGATTTGTTTATTTGAGCATCACACACTACTGTAGCATCCATTTGTTTTAAATGCTGATGAAATACAGAATGTATTTAGGATCAAACCCAATTTAGTTGCCCTAAACTGAGACAAGTTAAAAACCCACTGCCCTGAGGACAGTCAGCCAGATACACAACATTCCCCTCTGCAGAATGGCACAGCCAAATCTGCTGCTGAGGATGACTAAGGATTGGAAAATTTAGAGAACCAGATTTCATAGTTATTAACTAAACCCCTTAAATATTTTTTAAATTTTAATTGTTAGACTTTTCAAAAAAATTCTTACATTTCCTACTTTCACCTGTGTTCAAATTTATTTTTTAGATAAAACTTACTGTCCATCTCTGTCCAGGCATTGCAAATGAACTTTTTCTCACTTCAACACACTGGCTGGAAAGAAGTGGATTTTTTTTCTGAGGTAGAATATATTTTCCTTAAAACAAATATGCCTGAAGAGAAGCTATTTCTTCTGAAATGCATCACCCAATGTAGAACATTACACCTGAATAAAATCCTGAGGTATTTGGAGTTCTTAGACATTATATGGACTCTTTGTTTTGAGACAAGTCTTACTGTACACTTTCTGAAAAAAGGCCTTCAGGAAGAGATAACTTCTGCATAATTATTTTTTGTATATTTATGATTCAGGTACAATCAATATATGGAAAAGCCTTTAGAAACTTGTTATCCATATGCACCAAGAATCTTTGACTTTATTGCTGTAAGTTTAAGTGGCTCATTTATGCACAAAACTAAATTTCCTTTCAGTGTAGAAAAATATAGAGCAAGTCAAGAAATTACATTTGTTCTGTGAAAAGCCACTCTTACCTGTCTACTTAAATTGGCATAAAAATGCAATATTCCATTTTTGACAGTGTTCTGAATGTTGGGTGTGCTTTTTCTTAACAGCAGGCAAAGCGTTCTTTGCTCTTCAAAATGCTTTTAAAATAGGGCATTCATTCAACATAGGTGGCACTCCCTAAAAGAATTTTCATCTGGTCAGAAAGTACATGGCTGAGTTTCTATCAGAATTAAGACTCTTGTGTTGGAAGGTGCAAAAAGAGATCATGGGACCTGTGATTCAGCAGATCCAGTGCAGAAGGAACAGATCGCTCCAAACAGGGTACCTGGAACACCCAGCCTGGTGGGACAGACACTGCCTGATTATTGGTGCATTTAAAGGTTCTGTCACTGTTCTACAAACAGGAAATCTTATCCATGCAAATGACTGCACCCAGGGACACTTCAATGGTTTCCTCAAATGAAAATAAATCTTTTCTATAATTACCCGCACAGTGTTTCTTCTGAAAGACAGGCACTTGTTCTTTTTAAAGGAATACTGCCTGTGTAATTTCCAAAGCAGCTTACTGTTGGCCTGAGGGGAAATAAAAACCATCCCTGTGGAATATCAGTGCATAATGAGCAGTGTACTTCTGTGGCTGCCTAGGGAACAGCGCTGGCAGCATCACTCACCACAGTGGCCTGAGGTCTGTAGAAATGACAGGTGGAAAGAAAGTCTCTCTTTGGTTTTGGCAATGCCAAAATGAGAAGGATTTAATATGTTGAACAATTGTATTCCAATGCTAATCCCTATTTTTCATTTTTTTTAATGTCTCTAAATGGAATATTTTTGGTGATAATTTAAAAAACAAACAAACAAAATCTTACACATCTCTCTTATATTATGGTGCTTGTCAGAGACTAATACAGGGAAATCTGGCAAAAACTATATAGGTGGAATGCAAGCCAAGGATATAAAATGGTTTGGCAGAGAGA
Source organism: Molothrus ater (assembly GCF_012460135.2). Taxonomy (NCBI): domain Eukaryota; kingdom Metazoa; phylum Chordata; class Aves; order Passeriformes; family Icteridae; genus Molothrus; species Molothrus ater. The sequence continues at coordinate 5,625,788 of NC_050490.2, forward strand.
AAAATTCCCTAAAGGCTTTATAATAAAAACAATAATACAAAAGCACTGAATAGAGAGGTGTATGTACAGAAAAAGCAATTACTCTAACAGAATATTAGTTACTATGACAAATGTTTGAAAAACAGACTTATCTCAACTGCCAAAAATAATTAAGCAGATTGTCTCACTACCCTTCAAACAAAAGAATTAGTGAGAAATTTCATTCAGGCTTTGTGCTTCATTCTCTAAGAACCAAGAAAATTAACAAGGTCAGCTAGAGTACAGCTAGGATTACTCCTCAGCCAGTATTTTAGCACAATTCTTAATACTTTTTTTTTTAAAATCTCCCTCTTGTTAAAGCATTTCTTCCCAAGAGGGCATTTGATGGCTTGCCAGGCTGTTCAGTGCCCTCTCATTCACCCTGCAGCAAAAAGCATTGCTCCCCCTGGCACCAGAGAGCCAGGGCCAGTCACCCCTGCTCAAACTGGTACCATTTCACACCCATCTCCTGCAATAAAGTGATGCTACTGAAGGGGCACTGAGGCCTGAGGTAGCAAGAACAACTTGGAGGCAATTGCTCCAATACACAGAATATGAGACAGTTGGATTATTATTTCAAGTTTTTCTGAGTATTTCAGGCCCTTGGGTAGGAGTTGATGTTGTACTGTGGAACTGAATAATTCAGAAGGGAGTCCCTTAGGAGAACAGCTGTTAGGAAAACACTTCAGGAAAAACCAAGTTTAGTAAAGGCCTTTAAATTATATTTTTCTTTCCCCACTGAAAGCCTAATTATCTCTTAGCAGCTCAGAAGATTTTGTTTCAACCTAACAACCACTTAATGCTCCCTGTTCTCCTCACATTACTGCCTGAACAGTTTCTGAGTAGTATCACATAGTCTCTAATCATTACAAGGGTGAAATGTTCCTGGGGTTGGAAAAGTAACTCTATAAGCTTCAAAAACTGAGAAACAACAGGGGGAAATTGCTATTCTGCTTGTGCTTCTTACCCTGCTGAATTCTTCCAGCCATTCAGACAGTTCTGAAGGCTACAGGTACTTCTCAATCCTTTTTCTTTGGTGATGTTCTGCATTACCAGCTGAGGAGGTTGGCATCCCTTGGATTCACACAGGACCTGCAGATAATGTCAGTAAGGTCCTTCCCCAGGCATTCTGCTGCTCTGGGTCACCACACCTGGTGTCCTCAGAAAATTGTGTTTAACAGCTTCCTGTCAGGGGAGGCTGTGGCTATGCTCCAGTTTTAGGGTGGTTGTTTTTTAAGAAAAGCATTACTGTAAGTGTTCTGCTGCTATTAAAGATAAGGAACATTTTGACTTTAAATGTAGAGATAGAAGCTGATAAAATAACATATTGTTCACATAAGGCAAGACTGAAATAAAACCATTCTGGCATATAAATATTAAGTAATGTTTCCAATATGATCTGTGCAACTGAAGGACAATTACAGCTCCCCGCTCCATCTCCCAGATAAAGCTACTGGAACAATATATCATTTTTAATGAGATTTTATAGCATTCTGTAATTTCTTCTTACCTCTGTATATTACAAGCTATTTTGCTTTCTGCTGTGTATGCATTCAAACCTATTTTTTCATATTTATATTTTCAGTTGATTGCTGGTAAGTATAGAATTAAATATGTAGCCTAGACTACTGTGGAAATTGCTTATAAGCCTCAGGTGTTATCCTGGAGGAAAGTAAACTCTAAATTAAACGAAAATCTACATTAGAGTCACACTTTTGGGGAGACAAAATCATCCAAAACAGACCATGCCTACTCTGTGTAATTCAGAATTTGGGTAAATTCCAAGCCTTCCCTTTGGTTATCAGACTGCAAAGGGAAGGATGTCTGTGTCAGGGTACTCTCAAAGAGCCTACCACAGTATTTTTTCTTCAGAAACCCATTAGAATTGCTTCTTTGATCAAACTCTCAGGAAATATTCTAATTTAAAGTGCTAGAGAACTGTGACTTAACAAGTTGTGCACTCTTTTCAAGAACTACTTCACCTTGCCCACTTCCTCTTGCCATTTTCCTCTATGAAATTATTCTCATCTCATTCTTTCCTCTCTGCCTCATATCAGCTCAATGATAAATAGAGTTAATAGGCCTTGCAAATCACAAATAGACAGGTGGTGCAGTGATGGACTTGCCATTAGCTGCATTAGCACAATGTGGTTTGGGAATTTCAAGAAGGTATAAGCACATTGAGCTATTACAGGCTATTTCAATAAATCACAGAGCATTTTATTTAATTAAGGCCCTTTTAATAGCAATATTAAAGATACAGATAGAAGTGTCATTAGTACAAGCAGGTTTGATATACTAAACAACCTGGGTTTTTTTATTATTTTCTATCCCATAAAAATAACATTCTATAATTCAACTTGATTCTTTGATTCACAATGTAAAATGCTGTGGTTGGCAGCCTTTACATTGCTGGGCTCATGGCCTGACAGCTTCCATTCTCTCACCTGCTGGGATTCTTTTTCCAAATCCTAGGACATTACAACCAGTGAGGAACAATAATAATTAGCACAGCACACGCAGCACTAGGGGCATCAGATGTTTCTGTGCAAGAGGAAATGCTGTAACTGAAGAGAACAGCTTTGAAGGAATGAGGATCATTTTGCTTTACCAAAATAGGGATATAGAAGAGGATAAAGTGAATATTCAGATTAATTATTACTGGTCAACAATGAGTATATGACCTCCTCAGTACTTCTTTCAAATTTTTACTATGAGGGTAGTCAAACACTGGAACAGGTTCCCTGCAATGGTGATCTCCATTCCATAACAGGAGACAGACTGATCATTATTTTAGTTATTTAGGGAAAGACTACAAGGGACCAAGAAAAAGCAGAGGTGAAAGATTCGAGCTGTTGTATGGAGTGGGACGAATTATGAGGCAGAATCCAGAGCCCATCTGCAGTCCTCATCTCAGGGCACACAAAACAGGAGAAGTTGTCTCCCTACCACAGCCTGAGTTCATGGCACTGGGAGCTGACATCCAAGGAGCTGACATGGGTGGTGGTGCTGGGAGCTTAAGAATAAGCCTGGGTATTTAAACTCTGGAATTAAAAATAGCCACAAATGAACGATACTCCATCCTAAACAGCCAACAAATGAATTATTCTCTCATACAGAATGGGACTGTATAGGGTAAAAAACATTGCTAACACAGTGGACCAAAGCCATATATATTGGAATGGCTCTCAACTCCCCCATTTCCTGGGTTTTGAGAAGACCCTGATATTAGTGAAAGGTGGAAGATGAACAAACTTAACACCATAATAAAGCTTTGGGCTGCCACTAACCAAAACACAGTACAAACCAATATTTTTAATATCCCAGGAACTGACTTTATTATGATACCCAGTAAGTTACCCCTCTTTAATCTGAACTGTTTCTAACTGCACTTAGTCTGTTAGTAGAAAGCAGTTTGCTTACAAAGTACTGCCTGGTGAAGACAACACCTACAAAAGCTCACCCAAGTGCATAAGCTATTTGAACAAATCCTCCTGGCCAGCATCAGACAGCAATCTCATTTCAGTAGAGCACAGCCACTCCAGTCCTCCTCAACCCAAGTTCAGGGCCTCTTATGAACTCTCTTTCACAGATAGGGAGGTTTCCAACAGAGCAGTCTCCTGATCATCTCCCCATGAAAGGGTGCATTCAAAGACACTCTAATGAAGGACTTGAAACCAAATTGACCACTGCCACAAAGTGCAGGAGGTTTGTGGTCTTTGTTACTGAGCTCTGGTTCCCTACATGCCCTTCACATACAGCACTAATTAGACACAGCAGGTTTGCAGAGTTCATGGGCTCTACACACACTACTGGATGTTGGAGTTCATTGATAGAGAGCTGAAACAATTTCCTTATATATATTTATAATTTTTACATTTGGTAATGAAGTAATTATACTTTTAAGAGTCAACTGCTGAAATTCCTACACATATTAAATGGCACATAGAAAGCATTAGTCTTTCCCAGAAGTTGCTATATTCAGATTTGAGAAATGAGCAGATCTTCAGAAATGAGCACAGAGTCATTTGTGCTCATGACTCTCTGTGGAAGAACAGATTCACCAACAGGGGAAGATTCAGCAAAAAATGTTGTTTGAAACCCTTTTGAAGCAATACTTAAAACAAATAATAAATAGTAGTGCTTCACTTTTGGCTGATATCTGCCATAGTCATTCAGAGCTGGCTTTCCCCCTGCTGTGGTGTCTTACAGCAAGCTGAAGTTCTAAGCATGATTTGCTGTTTCCCACAGCATTCCTGGGAGTAGCCAGAGCAGCATGGACAGAAGTGCTGGGAGGTGGGGCTGTGTGTGCCAGGCACAAGCCAGAGCAACACGAGTCCTTCAACAACTGCACGGATTATTAAGCAATAGCTTATTTGCAACCATCCATCATTCCTCTCCTAAGCAATCTCCACCCAGGCATAACAACTTGATTACACAGCTCACACCATATGTGCCCATAACACAGCATTTCAGAGCTGCTTAACTCACACATGCAATGGATGATAATACTTTTATCCACGTCAGTCTGGCATTTTACGCTCTGCTGCCTTCACTGTCCTTGTCTTTTGAGTAAGTGTGGCTCATCTGTGGTATTCCCAAAAAAGTCTGTTGTTTTAAAATTGCTGAAAATTTCACCAACTGCAGTGTCAAATTAAGAGCAGATTTTAAAAAGCTGAAGTAGAAGCTAGACAAGTACAAAGTTGGTACATTCAGGCAATACAGCTATTGTTTCCCACCTGTTCCTAAGGTATATTCCAGGTCCACAATAGGCTTTGGTGTGATTTTGACTGAAGTAAAGCTAGTTATTGCTGTAGGTTTTGGAGACCTGTTAGAAACCTGAGGCTGGAAATGGTAGAAGAGAAGTATGGTTTTGGGGGTTTTTTTGCATGTCCAGCTGATAAAGAACTATTTTGACTTATTATGTTGATATTACTATTACTTCTAGACTCTTACTGCAGTCACTTCTGGTAGCATCCCAATGTCTATATTTTGTTCTAAATAGGGCCCTCCTGTGACCACTAGGAAAAACCCAAAGCCTGATTTTCCTTTCTTTTACTGAAAACCATGACTCCTTACACATCATGTGAATTTTACACCACTCAACAACAGTATGTACACAAAGGCTGGATTAGCAGTATGTGCACACACATTTCAAATTGCTGGCTGCAGCTTTTCTCTGCTTCAACAGAGGATCACATTAACAATTATTAGTCAGACACACTGGCAGCCTATTACATGTTAGGAAGGATCTGCCACTTAAATGGAGTGATGGCTACAAACACAGATCTACAGCATTTATTAGCTCTAAGCTGCCATCCCAAGTGCTGGGGAACAGTTGAAATGAAAACACAAGTCGCTTCCTCAATCAGAATGGAAACTATTTCTTAAAGAAACGCAAATAAAATCCAACTTCAGTCATCACTCGAAGCCGAACAGTCCACAACTGTGATCCCACAAAAACTGAGAGGCAAATTAAATCTTAGCTGTGTACAACTGGGAGAAGTTTCTGGTCTGGAGGTCTGTGTATCAATAGGTTGCTTCAGCATCCAACAGCTGGCCTGGCAGCTTTTGCACTGCGAGCAAAGTGCACATTAACGTCCCTGACAGGGACAGCTCATAAATAAAGCAATATTCTAGAAGCTAAAATCATTTTTGCCATGTGCTGAATCTTAGAGGTACTACAGCAAAACACTCTAATGTCTGAATTCTCTAACCTTTTCCTGCTGAATTATAGAACATGGGCTGTAAATATTTAACTGAGACAAAGGAGGCTCTAGATCGTACTAAGAAGAAAGTGTTACCTCCTCCATTAGCCTCATTCTATTTTCAAAGGTATTCCAAGGCTCATTGGGTGGCAGGAACAGATTTTATTGTCAAACATGAAACCTTCCTGAGAATGTTCAGTGAGAAACTATTGAGGTGAGAAAAGAACAATGGAACACAGAGAACAGAGCTGTAGCTTGGACCTTGAAGTCACACAGACCAGAGCAGCTGAAGTTACACTGAAGACCTGCATGACCCAGGGTGTTCTGTTTGTGCCTGTCCCCCAGCTCAGGATGTGCCACAGTGCCCTTGCTGCTTGCAGGCACCAAACCAACGATTTCCAAGACAGACAGAGGCAGCTACAGCATTGTCCAGCTGAAAACAACAGACTAGGCAGCAGGGCTACTACTGCTGCAAAAACCAGATCACTTCAAGTATTGGAAGCTTTTAATGTTTCTTGACATTAGGCACCAAATACAGGTGAGTTAATTTACCTTCTAAATATGGCAAATGCTGTGTAAATAAGGAAAGCTTTACAGCATTAATGTCTGCAGAGTGAAAACGTCAAAGTATTACATGATAAGATCACATAATAGGATAAAAGCACTAGCAGCAACATCCCTACTACACTGTGGCAACTTTGCAGCCATTCCATTCAGGAAGCCTCACTGAACACAAACAGTTCAGCTAGATTAAAGTAGAGCTATGGACAGCTACAAGTACACTTTGTTCAATTAACAGCAAAAATATGGAAACCACACATAGGGATTTTGAGCTTAAACTGTTATGCTTATTTGCTTCCCATCTTCTCCCATAAACAGTATGACAGCAGAGCAGAGAAGGAGTAAAAGCAACTGAGCAATTTTCTTAACCAAGTTTTAAACAACACTGATGTCTTAGATGGTCTTTATGAAGTATGGTATTTTTGTCACTTCTTTTGGACACAATCAGATGGTCCATAAATTAGCAGGCCAGAGCAGTTCATAGATTAGAACTCACCTGTACTCTTAAAAATGAGGGAACAGCTTCACTGAGGTTGGCACAGAAGTTATGCTGTCTGGTCAGAAGAGTCTTTGGATAGTTAAGGGTGGAAGGAACATCCAGAGGTGCAGCCTTCACTGTTCAAGCAGGGTTACCCAGAACCAGGTGGCTTTTGAATAACTCCAAGAATGGAGAGGCCATGACCTCCAGGGGCAATCTCATAGCAAATAAGTGGTTTGTCATGTTCAGAAGGAACCCTCTGGGTTGCATTCTGTGCCCACTGTCTACCTGTGCCTCAGGACCCACTGAAAAGAGCCAAGCTCCACCTTCATTGCATCCTTCCTTGTAGTAGTTGCTTTCTGCAATATTAAAAATAAAAGAACCTCCCCAAGCCTTCTCCCCTGCAGGCTAAACCGGCCCAGCTTTCTCAGCCTTCACTCATTGTAGAGCTGCCCCACCCCTTCACCATCTCTGTGGCTCTTGGCTCCACTCTCTCCAACACATCCACATCTCTCCTGGCCTGAGGAGCCAGGAGTGAACAGAGACCTCCAGGCTGAGCAGTGCTGAGCCAAGGGGCAGGATCCCCTCCTGGAGCAGCTGCCAATGGTTTGCCTCATGCAGCCCAGGAGAGCACTGCAGATGCCTGCTGCAAGGACACACTGCCAGAATGGGAGTGAATCTCAGTGAATCCCAGTGCCAAGACCTTCACAAGGTGCTCTGATGTGAGGGTAACACACAGCAGAGCAGGGAGGTTTCCACATGCCCCAATACAACACCAAAGAGTGAAGAGACACAAAGCATTTCATGAGGCCACGTACCCACAGTGCAACTTTTTCTTACCACAGCAATCTGGCTTCTGTTAGTGCTGAGGAAAACATCATTTCTACAGCAGAATCACAAACAATGTGCACTAACAAAAAAAAATTAATTAAGATGTTGAATAAAGGTATGGATTGCAACTGCTATTACTGGGATTGAAAGTTAACCTGGTTTCACTTCTGTACTTAACTCCATTAGCTCTGCATTCAGCTATACTGCAGCTGAGCAGCACTGCAAGAGTTATGACTGTACAAGACACAATTTTGATCCATCTCTTTTCAATTTGCTTCTCCTTTCCCAAATACATTGAGGATATTCCTGGAAGCATATCTGAACTGACACTGAAGAAGAAATCCCTGAGCTGCTACTACATGTGAGACCTGGACTGTTGTGGAGGTTTTGGAGGTAACTTTGTTGAGGAATTGTTTTCTTCTCCTTAATTACCTTTAGTTACACGTTAAGTGATTCACCTAAGAAAACTTGTCCACAAAGTTAAGGCTTTACTATGAAGAGTCACTTTGTATTTCAGTTCATTATTTATCAAGACATACAGAATGAATGAAATCACTTACACCACCTTTCTTTTGGGCCTCTCTCCTTACTCACTGGTCCCAAAATGGCTGCTCTTAATGCAAAACAAACATCCAAACAAAACCACTTAGCAAATGCCATGCCTGTAAACACAGGGGCATAACATTCTGCAATTCTGCACATGCCATAAGCAAATACTATTCCACATAGTTAATAGTATTCTACATGGTTATATTTATCCTTACATAACTCTGCAGCAGAACCCCAGCATCCCTTTCTATGTATTTTTAGAACTTAACATTCACTAAGAATAAAATGATGCACAGATGGATCCCTGGATTTCATTGCCTTACTAAACCCTTAAAATATCTGTTCATATTCAAGACCAGAAACATTTTTGGAACATCAATTTTTTTGCTTAACAGAAAGAAATTTCTTACTCAGCTGTGATTGCTGCAAGAAATGTCTGATCTCACCACTCAAAATTAATACATTTTGACATAAAACTAGAGATAAGTAAATCTTTGATCTTCTTGGATTAAAATATTTTTTAACATTTCATGCAGATTTTTCCAAAGTCTATGAAGTTACATGAAGGTATTCATAGAACATTTGGCATTTAACTTCTATTTTGTTAATAGAAAAATTATTATCTATACTCCAAATAACTAATTTCTCATGACATTTAAAAAAGCAAGGAATTAAATGGGCTTACTAATGAGTCATCCATTTAGAGCGAAGGTCTCAAATGCTGGGAAGGCCTTTAAAATTTTTATTTTCTTAATTCCATATACATAATTACCCAACAGCCTAAACATGAATTTTATTATATATTCCAATGGCACAAAGGTCATCCCCTCCTCCTGAAGAAATAAGGTTTGGAAAAAAACTCAAGACCTAGAAAATTCATTTATTTTAGAATTTGATCCAGATTAGAGCATCCAGACTGTTATACAGACATCACATTGCTATGAAAAAAACATTTTGAGATAGTAAAAATTACCATAGCAGTAGTTTACATAGACTGTTCTTTAGGAAATTACTCTGTACTACACTGAATTCTTTCCTAAGGCTTGTTTGCAATTTGGTTTGAAAGAGATAACAGTTTATGCAAAGAGAACATGAAAAATGAATTAACTGCAGACTAAAAAAAGTCTATAAAAGTCCATAATCTCTTGCTGGGTATATTACATCAGAGCATCCTTCTGGCATTTCCCCCTTCAGTTTATTAGCTCATAAAGAAAACCCACAGCCCTGGAAAAATGACAAAGGCAGAAAATACTGTGCTGTAGCAAAGTGAGATGGCACAGACACAGCTGGCCACAGTGAGTTTGAGACTGCTGTTGCACTGCCCTGTGGCATTCACATTCTCTGAAAAAATCCTTTCGCCCAGGATTTTTCTCCTGGGAAGCTGAAAGGCCTCAGAGGAAAAGGAAAACAATTCTTATCTCATTTGCTTCTCCTGTGTAGAATGTGTTTGGAGGTTGTTTACCCACAGGTGATTGTTTCATTGGACTCTGGTGTGAGTTGTTTTGGCTCATTGGCCAATTAGGGCCAAGCTGTGTTGAGACTCTGGAAAGAGTCATGAGTTTTCATTATTTTCTTTTTAGCATTCAGTAAATAGCTTTTCCCTATTCTTTAGCATAGTTAGTATAGCATTCTTTAATATAATATAGTATTAAAAAGTAATAAATTAGCCTTCTGAGAACATGGAGTCAGATGCATTATTCCTGCCTTCGTGGGAGCATTCCCTGCAAATACAATACTGTCTCTTTGCTTTCACAGCTTTCTAAATAAAAACATCTTGTTTTGTAACTGCAAAAGCAGCCTTCAAGCAACCTCTATTTTCTGAAAGCAGTAGCAAAAAATCTTAAGCCAGCCTGTTTTGCAGAAGGAACATGATAAAGAATACTTCTGCAAGAGTCCTTTACACTGTGGGGCACATGGCCATCCCGCAGCCGTATGAGCAGCTCTGGCTCCCTATTCCCACACCACTGAAGCTATGCCAGGCTTTCTGATGACTGAATTAATACTCTGAACACCTTCCCCTTGGCTACCTGGATGAAGTTCAGGCCAAAATGCCCCTTTGTTTACGAGCTGACAGCAGTTTTAAACGCCAGCTGAGACACCTGAGGCTGCGCCCTGGTGTCACTTGCCCAGTGACAGCAGCAGCTCCGCGGAGCCCAGCGCCCGCAGCAGGGCAGGGCAGGGCAGGGCTGCCCGCAGCCCCAGCAGCCGCAGCTCGGCACGGAGCTGTTCCTTAGGCACGACTCCCCCCCAGTGGTTGTTGTTTTCACTCACATGTGAGCTCAAAGGTGCCGCAGCTCCTCAGCCTGCGGAAAATCCCAGCAGCACTTGGCAGTATTAAGGGTGCTAAATCAAAAGGAGCGGTAAGAGGCTGTCAGAAGCGAAGTGGGATTTTGGATTAGCCAATCTGTGTTACGGATACACCGCACAGGAGCTCAGATGGAGCTCTCATTGTGCAGAAGCCTGCACAAAGGGAATCTAACACTAATTGCTGATCTGAATCACTCCTTTTTAATTGGAGTGTTTTTAATTATATATTCATTTTCTTTCACAGTATGAGAAAGCAAACTTCTTATTTTAAGAAGTGCTTTTTTGTTCACAAACAGGTGATTATCTTTGTTTTTCCTGTTTGCCAAGAGTAGTCCAATTACATACACAGTATTATTATAATGTAATCAACAATCCTCAAGGACCATATGGTATAACTATTCCTAATTGCTATGAAAATCCAGTAAAAGTTCAAATGTACCAAGTTCTGTGGCAGATATGCCTTCTGACCACCCCAGAACGTCCAATGGATCCTATGGGAGGGGAACAAGACTCAAACACACAAGCACACCCCCTCATTACCTGCAAAGCTCAGACTTTGCAGTAGTGGCAGGTGTCTATGTGCATATACATAAAATCAGACTGAAAAGATTCACTGGACTGGTAAAACAGTTTTGTAGTTTTCACTTATTTATATTCAGGTACATTTTCTGTTTTCTCAGGGGTTTTTAGAGTGGTTCTTATGGACAGTTTCTACCACTGTAAAACTACTTGTCTATGATAAAAAAATACCTTTTTCTCTCAAAATAGAAGAATTAGAGCACCAATGCACACAACAAGGACGTACAAAACTCCATCTCCATTTCTGTCACATTTTGGCCTGAACTCCATGCAGGTATTTTTTGCATGACATTATGGTGTATTCTCTTTACATGGCTTGATCACTAGAAAGCCTCAGCTAGGTGCTTTTTATTTTTGATATTAAAAAAAACAAGGATCACGTCTAGAAATGAGGAGTGACACTTAATTCCCCCAGAATTAAGTGCTTTGAAATCCACACAGAGCAGTTCAAAGCATGCTGGCCTTACAGCTCACTACCTACCACACTACACTTTAGAGAGCTACTGCCTACAGACCAGAGGAGCAAGGTCATGAGCAAACTTCTAACCATCCTATCAAAAGAAAGGAGAAAAAGAAAACATGTTCAAAGTTATGGGTGTGTCAGAACAGAGCTTGCTATTCATGTAAACACAATGCTTTACACCTTTGTGAACAGACTCTGTGCTTGCTCATCACCTACCCTCTCACTGCAGAAAGGGAAATTCTGAGCTCCTTGCCCCCAGAGCAACACTTCCCTCACCTTCACTGGGGGGATAGACACTTCTGTACCCTATAGACAAATTCAGCAGAAAACACATCCTCAAGGACCTTTGCTATGTTTTTGGGATTGGGGTGTTGTTAAATAGAACACTGCAGCAGCAGCTTTATGGGCTCTCAGGAAACTCTTCCTGCTCAGTGACAGTTTCCAGCATTTGTGAAAAACTCTCTTCTCTTACTGGCTTAAAACTGGGCAGCTGTTACTATCACAGGCCAATATTCCATACCATTTATGCCCATTAAATAATGGAAATTTTATTTATGGAAATTATATTTAAATGTCACCAGAACAGAAAACAAAAGTCTTCAGTCTCTTGAAACCAAAGCAACCCCAGAGGCTTCTATACCAGCAAGTCCCACATATGGATGAGAGGCTGGGGGATGAGTAAGCTTTATTTCAGTGAGACTGACACAGCTGCATAGATATTACTGCAATAGCTTATGTCTGAATTGCCTTTTCAAAACTGCCTAGAACCATGAAGATGTCGATTATTAAGAAAAAATCAAAGTCTGTATATGAAATGTATCTGAAAGATATGCAAGCCCACTCTCATCACTCCTGCATTCTCAGCAGACACGTGAAGGGCTATGAAAACCTTCAGTGTGCTGCTGATAGAAATTTAAAAAGTGGTGCCAATACTGGCAGCACCAGTGGGACTGCCACTACTGGCCAGGGAAAAGGGCTGCAACTCTGCAGCTCTGGCTCTTCTGCAGGGGCAGCAGGTTATTGTTTATGTAGCTCATTCAATAGCATTATTTCCTATACAGTAAGGTTTGCATCTGCATCAATCTTGTGCCTTTACACAGCTTTTAGACAAGACAAGCTGAAAACAATTAGCACAAATCTTAATTTTAAGCAACTATTTCTTGAGTACTAAACTATTTCCCCAATGTACTGCTTTACTAACACGCTACTTCAGTTAACAAATATGCAAACTTCTGTATCACCCATGTAGTTAATGCTATCTTACCTTTTTATTCTGCAATGTGAAATATTTGGCCATTAATTTAGGAATGACATGTATAATTAGGAGGGAAATGACTGCAGTCAGTTTCACTGTTACACCACCTATACTGGAAGTTCTCGATCAGGCTCTGTATTATGAATGATCCTTCTAGCAAAAGCCTTCTCATCTTCATTCTACAAGGAATAATTTTCAATGTCAGGTTTCACTCTGGCAAAAATTATCTAAATCCTTGGCAAGGCTTTTAAATTTATGTAATTTAGTATCACCATTAGTATGCAAAGATATAAAAGAACCTATCAGACTAAATACCTGTTCTCATTTTCCTTAAATTCTACAGCCTTCCTTTTAGATCTTCCCCCAAATTCTAAGCCCCAAAGCTGAAAGGGAAGTATGCCACAATTTTTCTGAGAAAATATTGCTTATTTTTAATATAATTTAGAAACTAATACCTTAAAAGTGTTTTTAACCAGCACTTACCTTAACAGGCATTTATTTTCACAGCCTATCTACTCATCAACTTTTGTACAAAATAGATAAATGGTGCAGAATACTATAAAGACAATGCAATAGTAAATGTATTTATTCTCAAATCCTTGCTTACAAGATCATAATGCACAGTTTGGAGATAATCAAAATCATTTTTACCCAACCACTTGATATTGCCAATGGATGGAGCCAGTAGCCCGAGAAGTCCATGCGCACCCAGACCACCAGAGCACTCAGCAAGGCTTCTACAAACGCCTTCCTCAGGTGACTGAGACACTAAGAACACATTCTGCAGATATGCTTACCAGCCTCTATTCTCCAAAGCTGTATGGCTTTAATTTCCATCACATATTCCAGCTTTCATTGCAGCAGAGAATCTTCAGTCATACCCTACCATTGCTGAATTGCTTTACCTAACCCAGGCTGGTAGGAATAGATTACTTTTACAGATGTAACTATGTATCACTGAATATGTACTGCTACGTTTATTGGAAAAATTAAAAAAATAATAAAAATATTTTTACCAAAAACCTAAATCAGAGAGAAACAGCAATTCTTTATCCCCTGTCTGTTTCCAACACTGCAGGCCCTTTTCTAAAATGAACACAAGACTTGAGATTTACATTTTCAACACTTCTGTACGATTTGCAGGGCCAGAGTTGACCAGGACATGACTGAGACAAATAGGAAGAATTGAGAGATGCAGTTTTTGAGCTTCACAATAAACAGTAAATAGAAACAGTATTAAAATGTTACAGGTGAACTTACCTCCTGCAGAGCCTAGCCTATATAAAATACATAAGGAATGTAATGAGTTGCAAGGATAGATTTCAAAACCACGATTATTTTAAAATAAATGTGTTATTTTAGCCTAGTTATTCTCACTGGCCATGTTTTAACCCAAAATAATGGGATTTAATAAGAAAGAAGGCATGCACATGGCTCACATTAGACACTTTGACAAACCTTCCCACAGGCAAACAGCAAAGGACAATTTCCCCAACAGGCTGCTTTGCAGTAGAGAATCGCCACATTTTCAAACAGCATCAGTTTCTCATCTCACTTATGAAACAACAACAGAGCAAAAACTGTTTTTTTTTTTTTAATTTAGATAGAAAGGCATAACCCTATGCTCTTTAAAAACAGAAGAGCAGAAAGATTTTATCTGGGTCACTACAGTACAATCACCACAGGACAGTTACACCCTACAGCACACTCAGGATGCCCAGGACACAAAGTAACACCACTTCCATGCCGTGTAATGCCAGGGTGCCCCAAGAGTGACTCCTTCTGTAGTGTTTCACATGGTCCTGCTTTTGGCTGGGATAGACCCCAATTCCTCCTTAGTAGGTGGTACTGATGTTTTTGTTTAGCCAAGCAGTGCTTACCCTAGGCCAAGGACTTTCCAGTGTCTCATGCTCTGCTAATGAGTGAGATAAGCCATGAGGAACAATAGGAACAATAGTAAATGCAACCTCTGGGCTAAGTCATGCCTGAGAAACAAAACTTACTTGTAAGTAGAAGTACAGAAAGGAAACATCAGGGTTATGCACTGCTTCCCAGCATTTAAAAAAATCTTTTAGAACTTATTTTCCCAGATAGAATGATACTAGTTAGGCATGGAATACTCCAAACAGGTAATGGGATTCTGTAGGAATAACTTTAAAATAGTAGAACTATAGTATGTTTAAATCTACATGCTGGAACACTTCCAAGGTTTTTGGAAGATTAGGTGTCGCAGGTAAACTAGCCCAACACAATGAGCCAAGAGAGAAATCTACCTCTCCTAGCTGAATTGAGTAATTCCAATGGATCCACTCTGGAGTTCATAATTTCAGAAGCCCTGCTGTAGATAGCTCCAACTCACTCCACAAAGGAGTTCTACTACACATATGAACATATGGCAGAATCCAGCTGTCTACTTACACAGAAAAAATAAAATCAAAATTGTGTTAGGTACACATAAATGCATTTCAGAAATAATAAGGTACTACAATCATCTTTATTATTTTAAAAACGGTTTTATTCTGTATATTTAGAAACGTGTAATTTTAATAACTGCAGAGAAAAAAAAAAATCAGCCACACCTGAATAGCTAATAACTCATTAACAGAATGCAGTGGTATATTATCTAAACAGTAGTAGTGCCATTGTGCCGTAATAAATTGTCTATTAGTAAAAAAATACATTTCAGGGCACATAGTACAGCATCCTTATGACAAATTACAGTAGGGATACTTTTCAAGAATTTAATCAAAGTAGAGAATTCCGAGTTATATTCTTTAAATGCAGCACTTTAAAAGGTAACAACTTTGTGCATTTTTAAAAAATGTCCTCGTTCGTATATTGTAGAAATGCTGCTTTATTGCTGCAGATGTCAAAGTTCAAGGCTCAAAAGGTATGAGAATACAAAGATATCCTTAAGAAACTTCGTTTGTTTTTATATATATTTATATATATAAAAAGGTAAAGCTTATAAAAGTTAATTTACAAACCAAAAACAAAAGTGGTATGCACGCATTATATACAAGCGGTCTATAACATCTATAAATTTTCAAATGCATAGCAGAAAACATACCATCATTTTCTTCTGGTTCTCTTCTGGCTGATGAACACAAACAACGCTCCTTCTCTAAACCAAACTCACAATTTTTTTGTTGTTGTTCCCCCCCACCCCTGTCTCTCATGATATAATATCTAAGTAAGCACAAAAGCCATACAAACTTAATACAGAGAACTATGAGAGCTAAGACTATTAAAAACATGAGGGTAAGGCATCCCTGCTGGTTAATAGGTCTGTAATAATGTGGTTAATTTACAAATCCACAGAGGCATCTGAACCATAGTCATCCCACATGCTTTTCCCCCTCCCCCCTGTTCTCAGGACAATGTTTCCATATACAGTAAGTAGATGTGTTTGCATTACCTCTCAGCAGAGGAAAACATCTAAACTGTGCTACTCCAAGCTGACTGCCAATTCCTTGGACATGTACACCAGAAGTCATTTAAAAAGCAGAGACTAAAAGGTAGTCTTGTGAGTTAAAAACACACAGTCGCAAAAATGCAGGCCAAAATCTGTGGTTTTGACACTGGAGTATGAAACAAATTTAGTTCCTCTGTGTATAGTTTCATTGGTACTTTCAGATAACAACAAAATACTAGTAGTGTCCTTTAACAAAGAAAAAAAAAAGGAAACAACAAAAAAAGAAACAAAAAACCCAACACAAAAGAACAACCAAACCAAAGCATACAGAACCTGCAAAACCCCACCATGTTCCCCCTGTACACTCCCTGCTTGTGGCATGTATTGTGACCATGGTTCAAAGAGTGTACTTGCTAATTCATTGTTAGTTAAAGCAAGATGCTTAAACACTAAGATCCATTATCACTTATAGAACAGTTAATACTTGATAGAGTGGTTCAGTTTATATGTAAGGTCCATCTCAGTTTCATGTTATTTACTCAGTCAGCTAACTTAATATTTAGAAGTGGTCAATTAGGACTGAGACACAGTTTGCTCCAACAAGATAGTTTGGATCCCCGGGAAGAGACTTGTTCTGCCAGGTTTTGGGGTCACCTGTGGGAGGAAAACACAATGCTGGTGTTTAGTATCTGCTGTCACACAGTGCACATCTTGAAACAACCAAGCTTTTGGACAGGAGCTTTTAAGTTCTGAAGCAACACCTCTTTTGGTTTTTTGGTTTTTTTTTTTCTTTGTTCCTGTTTTGTTTGATGGTTCAAAAACCCTTGCAGTTTGCATGTTATTAATAAAAAAATATCCCTTCATTTTCATATAACATAGGATAAGGTCAGTTATTCAAAACATATGCTGTGGCATTCAGGAACTGGAAAATATCACTCGGACTACTCTAAGCACCAACACAGTGCTTTCTATCTGAGACTTATTAACAGTGAATCAGGTGTTCACTGCCTCCTTCCTAAAGTGCCATTGACAAAAAAAGAAAAAAGAAATTTTAGAAGTTAATGTAGGCAAGATGCATTTGAAGTGTCTTGAAACAGTTCTGAGCACAGATGAGGCAAATCAGAAGTCATGTTGTAACTAAGCACTATGACACATTGGTAGTTTTATTTTCTGTGATGAAAATAACTGTAGACAGGATTGTAGTCATTTTGTAGCTACATCCAGTATATGTGTTTAAAAGCCTGAAATACTAAAAGTATTCCAGTTAACTGGTACATAAAAATCTTTACAACAGAGTTATCTACCCATGATCAAAGGTTCTGGGTAAAAATTATTACAGCAGGTCATCAGCTGCCATCTCACCAAACCAAAGGTTACATTCCCTCTGCACAGTCAATTGTCTCTTAAGTGGAGACAGTATTCTTCATTTACCCACCTACAATCACTACCAAGTGTTGCCAGTACACAAAAGGTCTGACCATCCCACTATGGTAGAAAGTGAAAAATGCACTGAAGTTCTCTTCAGCCTTTCAGATAAATGAGATTAAATAGCTTGGCCAAATAAATCTGGCTTGAGGAGAAATGTATAACAAGCTAGAGAACCCAGTCACACACCTGAGCAAACACCTGAGACCGCAGTATTAAGTGAGAATGATACAAATTCCACGTAATTTTCTTGAACTCATGAAAACAAAATGAAGTACACAATGCACTGAGTGATGGCAACATCTAACGTAGTGACAAAGAATAGAAGTGGCCAGTGTACAGCCAGAGAACACAAACAAATTTACTGCAACCAGCTGAGACTGCTTATTTCAGTCAACAACCTCAATAATGCTGCAGAATTATTCCTTTTATAGACTGAGGAAATTCCATTCAAAACTCATATGACCAAATGTATTAAAAGGGTAGAAGAGGACTGTAAGACGGTCGGGTCCTAGTCTTGCACATGAGACAGGCAGACTTGTTTCCAACCTTTCCTTCTAAATCCATAGTAAGGATACATAGCTATGGAGGATGTTTTTTCTCATATTTTCCCATACAACTGCTTTGAAAAGGAAAATAAAGAGATCACTCAGTATTTTTTATGCTCTAATCAATGTGGCCATAAAAGGCAAATTTTTTTCCCAGTCAGCTTTAATACCAGAATCAGTTAAGCTTTTGCAGGGGTTTAACAGTAAAATACCAATGTATGAGGCTTAAATGTGGCAGAAAGGATGTTAGTAAGTGCAAATGAATGTCACTTTTAGGACAGAACATGGATACATTGAGAAAAGATGAGGTAGAGCAGACGACTGAAGAGAGAAAGACCCCAGAATTGTATAAATTGTTATAATAAAGCCACCCCAAGAATCAGAGTCCCATAACCAACTAATTTAGAAAGAGAGAAAACAATTATTTATTTAAGACACAGTATGGTCTACTTACATATCATAAGACAGAATTGCCTAATTTTTAAGTTTGTCTCAAAAGAGCAATGTTATGATATACATCCCATTTCAGATTAACAGAATGTGGTGTTATATTTACAGTACAGAAAGTGTTAGGGTTTAAATATACACGCTCTTGCTTTCACCCACACATGCACGCACACACACATCCCACTTTGGAAAGGGAGGAAAATGTCTCCGTAACTTCAGTTATTGTTTAGATCATTTCAGTCCTCTCCCTTCACTTCAAGTAAGTTCATGAACAGGTGCTATTAGTTACAAAGGAAGTGCTGTGTTGGTTTTGTACATAGTTGTCATATCTTTTGGGACCCTATCGTTTATGAGCCCGTGTTTTAACACGGCCACGTATACACACATTGTTAAATAGATGCATGCAACACATGCATAGAATAGCTTATAAAAAACAACTAAAAATTATTGCCATTAATACCTCTAGATTATTGATTCCCCATGAAGGGGATTGATGCTTTAATCTTTCAAAGCATCAGTGCTTTGGTGTTGACAGTGATAGATACATTAGTGACAGAGGATATGCGTACATGGTGGCTTAAATGCTGTATACAGAAATACATTTTTCACTCAGTACTCAGGTCACATGTGCACATTAATGGCTTGAATCTTCCACCATAAATTTTGAAAGTAGCTGAATAAAATCTTAAGACTTTTTCCCCAGATGTGCAAACGTTCCTTTATAAATCTCTGTAACCTCACAGCCGTTTCATGAAATTGCTTGAAACTTGCCCAGAATTCTCAATTAGGCTCCTCACTGACAATTCCAGCCAATACATTCTCTCCCTCATCCCAGAAAGCCACAGTGAGGTAAAAATGAACAGGTAAATAAAATTGCAACCTAGTTGCAACTTTTACTATCAACCAGAGACTTCTGGATAAAGGCAGTAGAGGAGAGATAGGTAGGAGCAAGCAAGAAAAGTCTTTTGGAAAAACCAGCTACATTAGAATAAACTGTAAATGCTTTTACTGCACACTATAGTTTTCTTAAATGACCGAATTGTTAGCATCAACTTGCACACATGGAAACAGTTAACAAGCGTTAAATCATGATTTATGAGCATGCAGATTGTTAAGATTTGCCAGAGTCCTATATGGTTAATTAAGCAACAGACAAACACCAGTTATGTTACAAAGGCCAATCAGAGGTACATATTCATTTCCTCTCAATTTTAGTGCGACTATCATTTCAAGTGTATTCAGCTGCAGCAGTCCTCAAGAAAGAAGACAGAATAGAAAAATACGGTAATATTGAATAGACTGGAGATATTACTCTTTTTCTGCTATCATGGTTCTAGCTATGAATTTGCACCATGAGTAAATGTAAGAAAGACATTTGTAATGAAAGTGAAATGGGAGAGTTTGACACAAATACAATGATTGAGTTTTTATATTACACAGCATCACCTTTAGCCAAAATAACTTAAATTATACGATAGCACCCAAAAGCCCCAAAAGGACAGAGGGAGGACAGCATACCCGACGAGGAGTCGGAGGATTTTAGAGCAAAAGACCAACCATCAGGGGTCATAGACGCACAGTGTGGCAGGCGCAGCTCCACTGGCTTCAGGAATTTTAGTCCATGAGGCCCACACATTACCAAGGGGCTAAGAAGTGTTTCACCTGGAGTTAAGAGAAAGAAAAATCTCTGGAAAATACTGACTTGTGACATACATTCCAAGTATTACACAGTTACACTCCAGAGTTGCTCAGTAACTCAATTTAGAGAAAAATATGAACATTTAGATCTGTCAGTAAAGGAAAGCACAAGATTGTTTCTCACTCAAGTGACTTGTCAATAGAACACACTACAATCTCAAAATGAAAACTGTTGAAGCTTATTAAGGTTACTTTCATATTCTGCTTTGTCCTTGTTAGAAAATACTTGTATTAAATAACAGAACATACAGTTCCAGCTGTTACCTTTCTCTTTATCCAAAGGTGGAAGTATACTGTTGTCTCTGCAGACTTTGAAATATATTTCTTGCTCTATTCCCTCTGGAATGGCTCCTTGTGGTATAATAATACTAACTCCAGTCTCTATGGAGCTCAATACACCACCATTGCTGTTAAATACACCTCTTGCTGTGGCTACAACAGTGTGTCCATCTTCCTCCTCCTCATCCTCAAGTGCTGTAGGGCTGAAAAGACAGAGAGCCTAGCAGTTTTATCCATATTTCCTTCCTGAAACTCTATGGCAAAAAACCCCCCTCTGCCCAAAAAAAAACCCCAAAACAAAGAAAGAAACCCCTCAACAAACAAAAACCCAGCAAATCTCACAAGCTCTGAAAACATTCAGCAATTAGTTAAAGCAAGAATTCAGACCCTCTGAATCTTGTGTTCCCAACTGCCTGCTTCTGGCATTACACAGAATGAGCTTACCCCAGCTACAGATTCAGCTTCATAAAAGTAAATGCAACTAACATCAGAAAGTTTATTTTTTAGCCCCATTCTGACTTTAATACTAGAAGAACTAACAATTTTTATTCAAGTAACACTGAATCCTTCTACTTACATATAGAAAACAAAGCTTGCAAAAATAAAAATGAAAAAAATTACACACGTTTTTCCAGGTTGCCAAGCTATAACTGAAGAGAAATGTATAACTTAAAGGTACCTTGTTGAAGGTTTCAAAACAGTCTCAAAAGAATTTCACTCAAAGAACCAGTAACTCCAAAATGTAGCAGTCTACAGAACTATCTAGCATAAAACATTTCTCAGGTGCTTAACAGCACATAGGACAAACAGCAAAATTTTAAGTCTGGTTCATGCATTATTATTATCCTGAAATAAAATATTAATAAAACACTGTTCTGTAAAAGCAAATAGCTGAAGATTGTAACAGTATCTGTTGCTCTTGACATAGGTTTATACATTAAAGCATATTAGACAAGCACAAGCTGCCATTAAGCAGCTGCTGATTTGTCTCACAGTAAAGAGCACCAATATGAAACTGCAGAAGTTACTTTCTCTTTTCACAAGTATTTCTAAGGTATCCCTTATTCATGTGTCCCATGAGGTCTCCCTAAGCACACAATGAATATAATTTGGTGCAAGAGCTATCTTTAGAAATTAATTCCTTTTCTGGAAATAGATTGCCAGGACAAGTTATTACTATCTACCAGAAAAATTATAATTTAGTATGAGAAATAGGAAGTAAAAGCCATACCACTTTCTAATAACAGAATGCAAGACAGTACAGGGACATAGAACACATTTTAAGTATCTATCCTTCAGCAGAATGTAGAATCACAGCATCAATCTTTTAACTATTACATCAACAGAAATTGGAAGCAGAATAAAAAAAGCTGCATTTTTCACAGGTTTCACAGATGACCTATAGATGTACAAGTGGAAACAGAAGGAGCAGCAGCTCACCTTACAGGAATGGCTTTAGGCACAGCATTGACATTATTTGGTTGATATTTAGGCTTGTCGACCTGTACAGCATAGGTGTCCATTCCACTCTCAAAGTCGGGGGGCTGCGATGAGCTGTGTGCTTTCAAAATTGGTTGAGGAGAATTTGAAGATTTTGATGGCAACTCTGGTTTATGCTGAGCTTCATTTGGCAAGAGATTGTGGTTGAATTTGGGACTTTCAAACTTGCGCTCAAAGGGCCGCGCAGCGCTCGTGTAAGGTTTGGTTGAGAAGCGGTTGTAGGAAGGAGTGACTGGTTTCTGAATCTGCTCAGCTCCATTCACAGGGCCTTTGTCAGGGAAGCTCTTCTGAGGGTAAAAAGTGGACTGCACAGTGTCCTCTCTAGAGGATCTGAAAATTGCTGACTTATTCTGAGGTGGAGGAGGGTCAGACACAGAGTTAACTGCAATGAAAATGAAAATACTTGAACTTGTTAGTAACCAGAAATGTCTAAAGGCATAAAAACACATTTTAGTCAATTCATAATCTTCAGTATAAAATATACACAGGTTCAGCTTTGCTCTCTTAGATCATTTGTCCTCCTCTTGCCTTTTGCACGTTATCTGACATTTCATTAAACATGTTGGAGACAACAGTATGACCTTTCAATAAAAAGGTTAAGACTCATTTATATCATTATCAAACCCCCAGAAAACCAGTACTGAACTAACACTGTGTACTTGCACAAACCAGAAAATTCAATTGAACTGGGCAATCCCCTCAATATGAAACTGAAAACAACTTTTTCTTTTGTTTTTAGAAGTCTTCAACTATTACTCATGTCAGAAGAATTCTGGTCCAAAGCACAGGGAGTTTTACTTCATCTTTGCTGAGACAGTTGAGACAGTACGGATACTACTAATACCTGGAAGCTACATAGTTTCAGACAGAATCACACAATAATTTCATAAAACTCAATCTCACTACAGTAAAAGACTATTTTCAATAATAATTATTCCACATTTCAGTTAGAGAACAAAATAGCCACACATGTAGACATGCTGAAGCAACCCCACAAGCACCTGAGAAGCAATGGCTGTTCCCACAAAGGTGAGCTTTGGAACTGCTCACCTTCAGAAAGTGCAGGCTTGTGGTGTGCTGGGAGAGACAGGACAGGGCTATTAATTGACTGTGGCTGTGTGTACTGGACTGAAGGAGCAGGAGGAGGAGTTGTAACTTGAGGGATTGGCTCATAGCGTTTTTCACCAACAGGTCTATCCATTGATTCAGTATCAGTTGGTTTCCCCCTGTTGAAATAGAATTAAAAACAAACATTTGACTGTTCAGTTTCCGCACAGCTCCAGCAGTCACTGCTATTTTTTGTCTTCTATGATCACCTGATTTCCATCTTTTCCTATAAACATTAAAACATTATTTTCTTGAATAGCCTGTCTCAAGTATAAAAACATTTATTGATAAGCACAAGAGATTCAGACAACATTGACCTTTAGAAGATTAGTAACACAAACCAAGGCAAACGAAAGGCAGATGACATTTCAGGTGTATTTGCATAATTGCCTACTAGATATTAATTTTTCAACTTCATTTGGAGTAATTTCAATGAAAGAATGTTCTCTAATTTTATGGGTTTTCAAAAGAAAAATGTAAATCCACTTCTTTTTGGGGATGTTTTTGAAAAGCATAATTAGCCAACAGGACAATGCATTCTAGTATAACTTCTTTAAATACACCTAGTATTTGAACAATGCCATCTTAATTAGAAATGTAATCAGCTTAAGCTTCACTAGCTTTATGTGCATAGCGTATGTAACTTTAAATCTTATTTTCAAAACATTTTTCTTATACTAGAAATGTTTATCCACAGGTTTACTTCAGAAAATGACTGATTTCACCAACACCTGTAATTTTGGACCGCAATATGTTTATTGCGCTTACTTCCAGAATTTGTGTTTCAAATTTTAGTGCACATAATGCCTGTGATGAAATGTAACAGTGAGAGGACACCTGAAAACATCCTCACATCAACAACAGTCTTACCACTTGATGTTCCTTTTCAAGTAGTCATAGCTAGTGTAAGAGCCAAGAAATCTAGGTGATGGCAAAGCAAACAGCAACAGAAGAATGAAAGAAAACAGTCATTCTATCTTGAGCATATTATTTCTTTACACTCTATGTTAGTCCTAGCAGCTGTCATATGACAAGGTTGTTGAAACAGACACACTATTCACAGAGAGGTTTCTGACAAAACCTTTACCATATGCATGTGCACAATGATCACAAATTCAATATGAGATTCAGTCAGTGAATTAGGAGGGAGTCAAGATCTTGGATTGGCAGATATTAAAAGTAAGAATGAGAGTACACTAAGGCATTTGTTACAATCTGCATAAACAAAGTTATTCAATACATCAAAAGATATGAACAACCTCACACATGGTCTAATTTGAAACAACTTCTTCAGTCAGAGCATTCACAGAATGACCGTGCTTTTGTATTGTACTGCAGGTATGTACTGAGGGCACAGTCATAGCAACTGTTTCTCCAGCACTGTCAGTTCACCCAAGAGGCCACACCATAAAATGCTATGGGTTGTATTTAACAGGATCTAAAAGGTCACCTTAGAACTGTTCACAAGTACTAGGAGAGACAGAGAACCAAAAGTACACTGGTGGCTTCCCTTGACTTTTAACACTTACCTTGCTTTCACGTAGCAAGAAAATACATTGTACATGAGGGCAGCTTTCCCTCATTCCTTCACTTTCTGTATGCTCTTATATATTTAACAGGCAACAATTCTAGACACCAACAATCTTGGTGTTTCAGAGGAGCAGGCTATGAAACTAAGAAAACGCTGGTAACTTTTGAAAGTCTGCTTGATTCACATGATCTGCTTGATCATGACCACATGAATGAGAAGATCAGTGATCTAAACAGCCTATGTATGAACATATCTCTAAAACCAGAGCTGCAAAAAAGAGATTATTTTAGATCTGTCTCAAAGCTTCCATTCACACTGATTTTATCTAAAGCCAGCAACAGGAGTCATTACTGCATGCTCACTCCCTGCTGCCTTTATTCCAGGTGGGTAGCAGCTGCTCTCTCAGAGTGCCCCCCTGAAATCACTGCTTCCCAGAGGGAGACAGCAACCAGGGAGGGCAGCCCTGTGCAAGCCCACAGGAAAAACCAACACTGCACACTGATCAGAACTGCATGGCAGCATCCCAGGGAACAAATAAATGGGGAGGAGTAGCACTTTTTGATGAAGGGAGGAGAGCACAGAGCTGTGTTTAGTATGAAGCACATTCTGTCACGGGCTCCTGACCAGGCACAATCCAATCCCCACTGCTCAGAACCTGTCTGCAGCCAAAGTGATCCACAGCACAGTGATCCCTTAGAGCTTCTAAGTGTGCACATGAAGCTCCCCTAATTATTGATAGGCTGCTTTTTAAGCCATTTCCCACTTCATCTTCATTACAAAATTGTTACTTTAATTTGAAAAGAAGCAGAAATGAACCAGTGGGACCCAGCCTGTGGGTGCAACAGCAACTGCTTTGGTGACATTCAATGGACCCCAGCTCACAGACACTCAGCAGTCTGGATGTGCTCCTCACTGCCTCCTCAACTGAGCTGCAGCTGCTCATGTGAGTACTCTTAACCTACTCAGTACAGAAATCTGCAGTTATCTCACTCTGCAGCATGTCAAGCTTAAGCAGGTAACTACACTGAACCAAGCAGCAACAAATCCACTACTCAGCCACGTGGGTATCTGCCTCAAATTGCTTCAATTAGATCCACTGAAACACATCCATTTACAAGTTCTACTGTTTTCTCACATCAAGAGAAACTATCCCTTATTCTACAGTTCCTGACAACTGTAACATGCAGATATGGCATGATCCCTACAAAGCAGCTTTAGCAATGGTATAAATTTCCTAAATTATGAACATAAACCCCCAACAAAATAAAAGAGTAAAACAATTTGTAGTGGGAAAAATATGTACTGTCACCATACTTACTCAGTGGCAAAGAACTTTACATAATTTGATGTTTCACATTAATATTTAACTCTAAGAAAGTTGTAGCTATTGCTCATGAATAAATAAAATCTGTCCTCTGTACCCAGAATACATTATACGGATTATTCAGAAGCAAGAGATTGCATAATCAACAGTTCCTGTATAATCCAAATTTAGTCCTGTTTATTTTTAGAAGAGTTTATTCACAGAGTAGCAATTACCATAGAAATTCACTGGGAAAAAAGATTAATACTGAGCAAGTAACAGGAACAATGTGGAAGCTGGTGAAAGGAGAGTCCTAAACATGAATGCTTTCTCAAGACAGCAGTTGGTTTGTGTTTCCACACAAGGACACTGCAGTGTACTAGAGCCAGTACTGCCCAACTGAGCAGAAGCCTTGTTTAGCTCTTTCCACTTACATTAATATTTTAGTATTTGTCTATTTGCACTGGACTACTCTGGGTAAATTTTCTTTCCCATGTCTGTCCCTTCCTGTTAAGGGTTACATTCTTTCACAAAGCAAAACACAACACATGTTTGTCCCATATGATACATAAAATTGTCAGCCTTAAAACCAGCATTACCTTACTCCTCTCTGTGGCAGTAAAAGATGACCTTCCCATATGTACCAGCCCAGAAGTTATACACTAACTCACCAGCAAAACACAACTGAGCAGCCAAAGAATACAAGTGTCACAGCAGACAAAAGCAGTAGGTAGAAATATGGAACAATCTCTCTCAACCATGAGCTGTTCTGCACCAAAAATTCAGTAGCTGTGTCTGTCTTTCATGCTTTTCACCATGACAACACTGCAGATTAACAAATGTACAAGGAAAGCTTTCGACACTCTCCATCTGAAGAATTTTACAATCCTCACCATTACACTTCTCCCAAAGCATGACTTGGATTTTCAATGGCAACACAGTCCATGCCTATAGACCAGAATGGATCATCTGTAAGTAACACTGGGTTTTGTATGTGAGAGTAGAATTTTGAACATTGCCACTATGAGGCCAGTCAGGACAGTTTTCTTAGGTCTGTGCCTATGATACCCAGAGAGCAGAACAGCTAAGCTCTCATCCTGCCAACAGGAGACACTGGGCAAGTGAAAAGGAAGGATAAGAAGCACCCTTGGCCTGAGAATCAGAACTGGTTACAGATATCCAATACATCATTTGACATCATTTGGAAAGATATCATTTGGGGAAAAAAAAGTGAAATCTTTAAAATCTATCAAGCTTTTTGGAGCATTCCAACATTTTCAGGTCACACAGAAGACACTGAAAGATCATAGGCATTATAAAACTTCAGCTAACTAGTTTATTATTTCATTCTAAAGATCTCATATACATTAAGACTGCCAGATTTTCAGCTTGACCTGAATAGTCCATGTTTCAAGCAGGAATACAACCAAAACCTTCAAAAATCACCCAATGTTCAGGCTGCACTCAGCAAGCCAAGGTAGCTTTTCACAGTAACATCTACAAACATCTTGTTACAGTTTCAAAACAAATTTACAAAATCAAAACAAATTGAGGTAACTGTGGAGAGTATTCAAAAAGTTTGTGTAAGTATACTCCAAAACAGCCAGCTCTTTACCTGCACTGTATTTGTGTATGAGCTTTCACACAATTTCTGTATCAAAATGTTCCAAATCAAGGAAGCAAAACAATACAGGAAACAGATGTTTCCATCAACAGATTAAATTCTGGCCTCAGCAATATTCCCTAAAGGCTCAGTTTCCTAATGTCAAACATGGCTAAAGTGCACAAGAACAAATGCATGCAGAACTGGAATAAATCAAAATCTTTGTTTTGGAAGATGTGTAAGCACTACTGTATTAGACTAAGAAAATACTTTGTTATGTGCTGCTTATGATCATAAACAGAACACAATCCATGATCTTGATGAGACAATTGATTTACTTCCCCCAGTAGGTCCATGCTGACTCCAAATTAAGTGGGAGTGTTGATTTGCTGGAGGGTAGGAAAGCTCTGCAGGGGGATCTGGACAGGCTGGATCAGTGGGCTGAGGCAAACTGTGTGAGGTTCAGCAAGGCTGGGTCCTGCCCTTGGCTCACACCACCCCCTGAAGTGCCCCTGCTGGGGCAGAGGGGCTGGAAAGCTGCAAAAGGCCCTGGGGGTGCTGGTCAACAGCAGCTGAACGTGAGCCAGGTGTGCCCAGGTGGCCAAGAAGGCCAATGGCACCTGGCCTGTGGCAGCCATGGTGTGTCCAGCAGGACCAGGGCAGTGACCGTGCCACAGTACTGGGCACTGCTGAGGCCACACCTCGAGTGCTGTGTCCTCTTCTGGGCCCCTCACTGCAAGAAGAACACTGAGCAGGACCAGAAAAGGGCAACAGGGCTGGGGAAGGGTCTGGAGCAGAAATCCTGTGAGCTGCAGCTGAGGGAGCCTGGGGGCTCAGCCTGGAGAAGGCTCAGCAGAGACATCATCAGTCTACAACTCACTGGAAGGAGACTGTAGCCAGGTGGGGGGTCAGCCTCTTCTCCCAGGTAAGAAGTGACAGGATAAGGAGGAGTGACCTCATATTGCACCAGGGAAGTTTAGGTTGGATATAGGGAAATATTTCAAAGGGTTATCAGACATTGGAACAGACTGCCCAGGGAAGTCACAGAGTCACCATCCCTGGAGGTGAAAAGATGTGTAGATGTGGCATTTAGGGACTGATTTAAGTGATGGACCAGGCAGTGCTGGGTTATGGTTGAACTTGATCTTAGTGGTCTTTTCCGACCTAAAGAATTCTATGATTGTAAGTAAAAGTAACGTGAAGGCCCTGATACCTGCAAAAATGATTAATTTACCAAAATAAAATGTTATAGAGATATGTGTTTGTAAACTAAAGCTACACCTACACAGAAGCTTCAGACTTCACAAGTCGGAAAGATCATTTAAGTACCACAGGTCCCTGAACTCCACTGAACACAGGCAGAATTTCTGTTTTAGTCCTAGATGCCCCCCTCCTTTTTCAAATTAAAAAAACTCCAAGAACCCAAACTTACTTCGAATAATTGCTGAAATTCAGCTGATTCTGTGAATGGATTGGTTTGGTGGGCTCAGAGTGATGGCTGGCAGGAACCTGTGCCGATGGCTTGTTTTCAAAACTCCTGCGGTCGAAGTAGGAGAGCTGCTTGCGGTAATACTCCTCATCCTCCTCGGGGTCATAGTGGTTGGAACGAACAATATCTTCAGGTGGCTTCACTTGAGGTCTCTGTGGTTCTGGGGCCCTAACCAAGAACAATAATACACAGTTGCCTTGCCCAGTTGAACGAGCATAGTGCCCAAATTACAGTCCTATTTTATAACCTAGCTAGTAATAAAGCAATGTACATGTAATTATTATAATTGCACTCCTTGCCTTTTTACCTATATTGCATGGGAATTAGACAGTTGTGACATACCATAAGGAAAGAAAATCCTTATTTCCCTTATATCTTATCTTTTCCCTTCTGTTTTGCTTTCTAATTAGCTCAATTAAAGACAGAAAAAAGTAGAACAGATACTTAAGTTCCTTCCTCAAAAATGCAGAGAATTGCATCTTTCCCCCACCTCCCAGCAATCACATCCACAAGGACTGACTTCATTCCCTGCTTTACTATTGATACACAAACCACACTGACACACTCCAGCTCCTCTCTGCAGTTTCCAATTTGAAGCACTAAGACGTGTTTCTGAATATTCTAAACTCATATTGAAAACTAAATTTAATCAGTTGTGCATCTACCTGTAGGTTGTTTTCTCGTGCTCGTACTGGCTTTGAGAAGTTGGTTTTGGACCACTCACACTTGTGAGTGCAGGCTTAGGTGCTAGTTCTGGAGGCTGTAAAGAAAAGCACAGCATATTCTCTTAAATTCTAACATTGAGAAAGATAAAGCACTTTATGATTAAGAAAACTAAGACTACCTTCCCTTCCTACCAAAAAAAAAAACAAAACAAACAAACAAGTACTAGCAAAAGAAGAATTAGAGGAGTTTCCAGTATAACAAGATCCCTGGCAGTGTTTTCACAAGAAGTGTTCAGGTTCTGCTTTTAAAACATACCACATTTAGGTTGCTGAAAGGCGGTATTTTGTTTCTGAGACAACATTTCACTTCTTGCAGCGCAGTCTCATTAGCAAAAAAGCAGGAACTAAAAAACTTAAATGATTTACCTTGACAGTTGATGTATCGCTCGTATCCTTCATTTTTTCCAAAGATGGGGATCTTCTCCTTTCAAATATCTTAACCCTACTTCGCACAGACTGTGGTTTCATGGCTGGATCTTCTTCTTCCTCAGCTAGAGATGGTGGTGTAGGCAGTGGTTTACTGTTGGAAGGCAAAACTTCTGGTTTGGTTTGTGATGAAGGGGGAGGAGGAAGAGAAACACCTGAAGTGCTATGAGAAGGTTCATATTGTCCAGCTTTAGCATTGTAAGCTTGAGGAGGACCTTGCTCATAGCCCCTTATGTGTGGATCGAAGTACTGCTTGGGTTCAGGAGAGCGAGATATGGCTGACTGGTATGGCTGCGCCTCTGGCTTGTATCGCCCGTGGGCGTCGTACCCAACCACGTGTTGATCTTCGTATCGCACTTGTGGTAAGCTGAAGTTCTTGGGGGCATGCTCATAGCGAGGCCTGCTGTCATAGCTCATTGCAGGGGGCTCCTCAAAACGAGGTTGTGCTGGGTAATAGCTGCGTTCTGTGCTCTCTTCTAGATTTTGTCTGGAATCAAGATCCCTAGGAGGCTGGTTTTCATAAGCTGTTCTTGTTTGGTTATAGGGCTGTTTCTCCTCATAATATGTCCAGTGCTCCTCGTAGGGAGGCACACGGTCATCATAATGTAGGCGAGGGTCATAACCACGAGAAAATTGATCTACATAGTTTGTAGAGTCATACCTATAGGTTGACTGTTCATAATCCCTACTCGGCTGTTTTTCTGCATACTGAGCCTGCGATTCATAGATCAGATTTGGGTCTCTTTCCTGTCTCTGTACTGGGTGATTCATCGCTGGCTGCTTTAAGACATAGCTTTGTCTGGATGCTTCTTCATTAATGTATGGATCCTTTCGGTACACCTGTTAGAGAGAGACACTTCTCAGCTAAAATGAAGAGTAACTTCAGCTGCAGTTGAAAGGCAGTATTTGAAACAAACCCAAGTTTTAAATATTGGCTTTAATTTTGTTTAAAAAGCAGATTAATTTGGTACAGATGTTTGCAACCAGAGGAAGCTGAACTTGGTGATTCAAGAGATCCCTTTTAGTTATATTTCTAAGAAAAACATGTAAGTAGATTAGAAGAGAAAGACAAAGGTAATAGCCTCGCATCTGGGGTTTGGTGCTCAGAGGGGCACACGCACTTTTATTCAGAATGTGGAAAGAGTGGAAGTGAAATATATAAATACAGTAAGATAGTTCTAGCTTTGCTTAAGAAGTAGATAAAGTCACTCAACAAACTGGAGTCAACTTCATGATCAACGATTCAGCATGATTTAAATTTTAGGGAAATAAGATTTTTCTCGAGGCCTCATTAACAGGAGAACGTTGACAAGCTAAGGAAGTCAAAGTAAAATCAAAATACAGAATGCAGCCTTTTTAAAAAAAGTTGTGTTTTGAGAAGTGAAAAGGATAGAGTTTGAAGCCATGCACACAAAACATTACATGATGCTTTAGCAATTCAGATGAACTGGTTTTTGTAACCTGCATGATTCTCTTAGAAGAAAAAAAAAATTAGAAAGAATTCTTCAAATAAGGGCAAAACAAAGCTCATGTGCTAGCTTGATGTATAGCAGGAAATCAGCACAACAAGGTGGCACAGGTACCTTTGCTGGGTCTATATGCGGCGATAAGGATGATGGCTCTTGGTCTCTTAGTACTACATGAGCTCCCTCAGTACTCGGTGTTCTTGAGGGGCCCGCTTGTGGTTGGTAAGAGTTGTAAGGAGCAGCAGTAGGCTCCTCCAGTCTGACATTAGTTAGGTTTACATTAGCATTTACTGTAGAGGCTGATGAGGTTGCAGGGTTTGATTCAGGCGACGGGGAAAGGTAAGGGACTGCAGGTGAGGCTTCTGCTTTCTGTGAAGTGTTTAAAATATTTTAAATATACTGCTATTGAATCAATGTATGACTTTTTGATTTATATTAAAATAATTTAAGTGATGCTCTGACCAATGCAGCTAGATGTAGAATGAAATGTACTGATAGTATCATGCACTAGCTCTTCCAAAAATTCATTAGGTTGAGGATTATGAAAGCAAAACATTTAATCAAAGTAGAATGGTACTTCAATCCCCCTCCTGTCAATGAGTCACTACAACAGGCAGGGCAAGCTGATTCTCCAATTCACTGTAATGTATTGTTGCTGTTGACAGATTCTTGTATGCACACACAACACTGGTAAGCAGAATATAAATGGACATTTCTTATTCAAAAGACCTTGCAACCTGAAGTAAGTGTATAGTGGTCAGCGTACAAAATTACTTTCTTACCGGCTGAGTAGTAGTTGCTTTAAATCCTGAAGAGTCTATTCTGAGATTTGGCTGTGGCTGAGCTTGAGATGCATAAGCAGGGTAAGACTGAGTCTCATGATGCATTCCAGAAGAATCCTCTCGAACAGGTTCAGAGGAGCGTGTAATAGCAGATTCTGGAGGAGTCCCAACCTCATCATTCAGAGTTTCATCCAGTTCTTGATCAGTGTAAGCACCCCCTTCTGTGTCTGTGTCTTCATAGTCAGACGTGTGTCTGCTGTCTGTGCTGTACATGGAATACTCACTGCCGGGAGCGGAGAGGTAAGAAAGGCGGTCATCGTGTAAATCAAGATCATCACTTGTAGCACCATCTGCCTGTGGCAAACAGAATTAGGGTACACGTTTATTGAAATACCTTCTAAAGAACAGCCCTTCTCTTGCAATGTAAATGTGGGAGGAGTTTTATCAAATTCAGCATCAATATCATCACAGGGGACAAGAAATCAGGTTTCCATCACTGAATGTGTTGAGACCTAAAAGACTTATCTGCAGCCTAGCTCTTTGAATCATTTTACTGAAGGACCAGATGGCTGTCAGTGTAAGGGGATAGTGCAGTGTTCACAGATAGCAAAGTGCTTGGAAAAATAGAGAGCTGCACTTTTAAAGTGGTTTTATGATATCAGAATCATTAATTTGCAGGTACATATAAGGAGATAAGGTCTAATCCAGATCTAATTAAGAAACCCACAACAATAGCTGATTCATCATTTGCTCACTTTTAGTTGGCACTTCACTTGATAATAGTTCTTCAAGAGGATGGATCTAATGTGCCTAGAGCAACAGGCAGCTCGAGAAGGTTAAGTGGAGATTTAGTGGGGAACACAGAATACTAACTTGTGATTTAGCATGTGTTTTCTCACAACTGTTCTCAGAAAGGTCAGTAAGAACATCAATATGCCACTTGCTTTTATAATAATGAAAAACACATTCCATCATCAGGCAATCCCAGCCCTGAGAACCCATGCAGTGAAATTCCCAGAAGTTCTTTGACAAAAACCCATCCAAACCCTGCAAAATCTTCACAGCATTACAATATCCTCCAGTTAACATGCAAATAACCAAATGCTCCCTTACTGTACAGCTATATGCATAAGGACAAACTGTACAGTTCTCATTAACAGAGTAAGTGCTATAATGCAGTGACAAACCAGTTTTGAGCAGCTCACACAGCCAGGAGGCACTACTGCTTTAGACCTTCACAGAAAACCTCTCATGAACACTGTTTTGCCATTTCCCCCCAAACATTATTTCTTACCTTTCCTTCTGAAACCCACACCAGTTGGTTCTGTTGTTGCTGAATTGCTTCCTTAAGAGCTCCATACCATCCTTCATTCATTGAATTCAAGTTAATGGTAGCTAGAAGTACAGCAGATTAATTTGACTTATGATTTCTGCAGAACTACAAGAAGGGTCTGTACCATGAGTAATGAAAGCAATATAAACTGGTAGGTTAAAACTATGAGATTTAAACAGTAATGTAAACTAATATCCAAAGAAACCTTAAGGTCTGATGTGGTTTGGGACGTTTTATCCCACAGGAAATGCTGAATTAACAGTAGCTTAGAATAAAGAGAGGCTTGAGTTTAGCCACACTAAAACAATAATGTTACATCATTTTCCAATTTATTCAAGTTTTGATTTTGGCTGATGATCCTGCAAAGCCACAAGATCTATTAGAAATGTCATTCTGATGTTTCAGATTGCTTTACATTTGAGCAGTCATGTGCAAATGAGGCACACACCAATAAACTACTGGTTATTGAATGGCTAAGCCTGAGCAAGTCTGTCACTGCTTGACCTGCTCCATTTGCAGAAAGTTCTGGAGGTAGAAGCTTCTCTCATCTTGCCTCCCCTTTCCTCTCAGAATTTCTAATCCAGTCTGTCTAATTACTTACTTGTGAAGAGGTGGTGATTATTTTTGCGGAGCTTGTGAGCTCTTTCATACAGCTTCCTGGCACTTTTTCGGGATTCTGGGCACAACCTCATCCTCATGGTCTTTACTCCCTGCTTAGAGTCAGGATTTAGGAACACTACAATTGGATACCACTGCGCATAATTCAGCCGGTCCACTGCATTGGGGGTGACATCTAACAAAGCATGTTTGTCCTGCAGTGACAAGAGGGACAGAGGCAAGAAAGTGAATCATTTATGTCCTAGATGAATTTTAACATACTCCACAAACTGATTTTGTATTGCCTTTAGAGAATTCATTGTTTCAAAGTATTGATTTAAATCCTTCTTCTATTTGAACTAACAAAATAATAAAAACCAAATCAATTCCAATACAATCCTAAATAGGCATATACATTTTGAACTGCAGGACCACTGTATAACTCTAGGATTTTTTACATTTAATTATATTTTTTTAAATCGCCTCAAAGGAAGCAGACACTGAAATAAAAAGAAGCCGTTTCCTATCAGCATTCTGTAAACAGGAAAAAAGTAAAGACTGAAACAGAAGATATAGTCCCATTACACATTTCTATCTTCCTTTTTACAAAAAAATATCACTGTGAGTGCAGAACTTGGCCAGCTTTCATTCAATGCAATCAGGCACACAGCATGAAGCATGCTGACTTTGCTGCTATTATAGCTTTTTTCCCTCTCATACTTCAGCATCTGAAAATCTTCCAGTTTTTTTTAAAGTAAGGAAATGAATAGGTGAGCCTCATATAATGCACTAATGGTATAGGTTTTAAGGATATTAAGGAAGAGAGATGGAAGAACCTTTTCTTAGTCCTCACACTTATATAATAATTATGTCAAGTGATCAATTTGTACACCGGGGTGGGGCAAAACGAACAACTTCATAAATAAAGTAACCATTTCTAGCTATAATGTCACACCATGGCTTTAAATGAAAGAGGAAACAGCCTAAAAGAGCCTTAATGGAGAGAGGACAACAGCCTCTGGAACAAAGCCTAGAAGCACATTCAGGCTGCAGTCATTAATACAGAGAAGAAGGGTGATAGGTTTTTTCTTATTAACCAACAGAGAGATGAGAAATTTATTTTTAAAGCAAACACAGTAAGTTACCATTCTACATTTTAAACACCCAACACTTTACTTCATGCTATCAGTTTTACTTTTCTTGTATTAAAAGTCCAGTGACAATAGAAGACTTACTCTATCAATTATCTGCTTTATAGTGTGGAGACGAATAATGCCAGAACTGCGTTGGTCAGTACCAGCATCTCTTGGTTCACTTTCTGGTAAAGAGGACACAGTAAAAACCTACTGTAAGTTTACAACATATTCTACATTCCCTTATTAAGATAAAACAAACCATTTCATAGCTCAAGCTGTCAATTCAGCTTGAAGACACTTCTGATTACATATCATACATGAAAGTCTACCCACCATTATGGCCATAAAAATCACATCTTTACAAAAGCACTTAAAAATAGGATGAGATACAGAATTAAAATGAAATTTGAGGTGGCTATAAATAGAACTAATATGTCTTAAGAGAATTATTAGCAGCAATGTAGTAGAAGAACTTACATTTATTCTGTTCCTTTACATTGTCAATGTCTTGTTAAATACATTAACTGAAGTAATAATGTAGAAACAATCTACCCAAAGAAAGCTATTTCCTCACTGCAGAGAAACCTGATCTCACACCTACTTGCAATTTGGAAGATATCTGGTTCTTCTCTAGCAAGTTTCTCCCGTGCAACATCAGCTATTGGACCAAAAATGGTTACAGGTCTGAGAAACCCAGCTAGAATTGAAGGAAAAAAGAGAAGTCAAGATATATTGATTGCTTAAACCAAATACAAGATACATTTACCCAAACTGGCTTTTCCAAACCAAACCACACAAAGCTGTACTGTGCAGTAAGAGTAAAGCCATACCTTCCCGAAGAACAACTCTTTCATAGGCAGGAAACTTGGTCTGAACAGGTTGGGCAGAGAGATCCTCTCTGCTTTTCCGGAGATTTCTTTTTGAGCTCCGCAAGCCTCGGAATCTCCAAAAGTCTGCTCGGTCTCCTCCTGCTGTCTTTGGAAGCGTGTACTGTACACTAGCCAGCTGCTCAGCTCTAAGGTGACAACAAATCCCAGTTACCAAGAAGCCAGCTTCTGAAGTAATGCCTGACTAGCAAGCTCACACTCTCAAAAAAACCACTGCCACTGCTTGTTGTATTATGAACTACAAGACAACTACTGAGCCTGGTATCACATTTCTAAAACTTATTATATCCTTGTATTATCTCTTGTATTGAAAAGAAGGTTTATTCAAGTCAAAAGCAAATCCACAGATATTTTACTTCAGTATGTTTTACACTGTTTCTTACTGAACCAATTCTATAAACTTGTGTCCTGCAAGAAGTCCAGTCATTCATGGTACAGATGCCATTTAAAGCTGTGGGTTTGAAACAGTAATTTAACTATTGCAGGATCGTACCTGTTTTTGTTAGGTATGATACCTCTTTCCACTTCCTTATGATTCTTCCCAATTCGAATGGCCAGCCATGAACCCAGTTTGCCATTGTACAGAGTGTCCACCACCCGGAACACTTCACCTTTATTGAAACTTAGTCCATAAGGGGATTCCTTCTCATACTCAAAATGAGTTCTGATATAGAAAGAATCCCCTACATCAGACTCAACAATGCGACGATAAACTGAAAGAAGGAAATCATAACATCAAGTGTTATATAAGTTCAAGTGATGTTAGAATGCTCACAAGAATTACACAAAGCAATGCCTCACCTTAATTCTCCTTGTTCTAAATGTGCATTACTTCAAGAAGCCTTAATGTCTCAGAGCTGCTCTATTTTAAGCACCACAACTATTTATAGTAAACTCTACTAACATCAATTCAACTTTTATAGTCAAGAATTTGATCAAAGTGCAAGCTTACTTCATTTGCCCTGGAAGGAATTCATCTTGAGAGAAGTTTGTATGTACAAACACATCAGCATAACCACTCATTTTCAATGGCATAATCACACTGACTCTTCTACTTCCTCCAAGGATAATGCCAAGACATTACTTAGGTGTAGGGGTTATTCTGAAGAGGCATTTTTGCTTTGGGATTTTGTTTGTTTGTTTAGGGGTGTGGGTGTGTGTATACTGGCACCATACCAGTCTCCACTCCATTTGCAGTGGCCACCTATCCTGAAGGCAAAAGGACTCAATAGTCTAAGGAGCCAATTTCCTGCAGGCCAGCAGTTAGTTATTGTTCACCAGAGTTTTTAATGCTGTTCTAAGCAGTCTACTACATCATTTCCATGGTAATGGAATATACAAATATTTACCATCTTTTTTCTTCTGTGCCAAAATGGTGACCTCTTCGCCTTTAGGAAGATCAAGCAAAAAAAGGACAGCTTCTTCTCTGATGATATTTGTGAAGTCTACATTATTTACCTGGTATCAATGAAGCAATCAGTTTGAATTAGCATATGAAATTATTACAGAGATTTAATTAATACAACAGAAAATCTGAATCTATTCCTATGATATTTTCTTACTCAATTTCATACATACCAAATGCACATATCTCAGGCTGCCTCTTGTACCTCTAAAGAGTCCCACTTTATTTCTCAGTAAAAGCACAGCTTCCAGGAAAATAGGTAGCTGTTCATTTAATGCTCATTATGGAGCACCTATATATACATCAGTAGCCCACAAAGCACTCTGACAACTTAAGTCACTCAGCATGAAATCAAACAACTTGATAAACTGAATTAGTCCACAAAATTTAATATCAAAAACTTACTAACCTTCCTAGCAACAGTACAGTAAAAAGAGATTTTGCTCCTAGTAAATAATCTAATAAAAACATACAGAAAAGAAAGTGTATGAACCACGAAGGCAAAATATTCAATCCTACAGAAGGAAAACAGAGTTTGGTACAACAAAACATTTGTAACGTTAAGTTCTGACATACCCTGAGAATCTGGTCCCCTTCCTCTAAGCCTTCTTTTGCTGCAGGGCTGTCTTCCAGAACACCAGCTACAAATATGCCAACGTCATTGCCACCTGCTAGTCGCAAGCCCACACTATCTCCTTTTCTGAATTTTACCAGTTTCATGCTTGGCCTAGAAATTTAGAAAATATTCCACTTACTGTTGTAATAGCCCAAAATATCCTGGTAAATTTGAAACATGCAAAGAAGTAATCTGCTTGTTAGTCAATTAGTGGATATTTTGCTATACATACCATTAACTGCTCATCAACTGCAGCATTACAACATGCTCAATAGCAGCACTCCAAAAACCCACCTGCATGTACATGTTTAGTATGGTTTGTCTGTCTTACACTCAGTGTTTATGTGAGACACTGACACTCTCTTCCAAAAACATTCTTCCTTTTAAAGAGCTCTGCTGGCATACAGATCTATTTTGGCTCTGAAGAGATCAAGATGAATTTGAGGTCAAATCAAACTAGAATCTATTCCCAAGTACACTAATGCCCATAAAGGAGATCCCAGCTGAAGCAGACTTATTTCCATGCTGGGACATTGCACATTCTGCAGTAACCTTTATTCACTGCTCTCCAATTACTATGAAAGGTAAAGAATATACTACAGTAACTTTGCTCTCTTTGGAGATAGGGACAGGAAAGGAGGAGTGAGAAACAAACCCAGGACATCCTTTTCACTTGTCGACTATTTTAAGGGCTAATTTCCATAGAAATGAATAGACTTTACAATGGTAAATAACACAGTGTAAATGCCTACCAGGCTCAGAAATAGATCTCATGCCTTCAATCCTATTATTTGTGAACAGAAGGGTCAGGACAGAATAGTGGACATGATATGAGAGCACAGAGAGAGGTTACTGACTACCCTGGATAAAAGTTTGGTTTGCTAAGAAGCAGGCAGGTTCAAAGAGAGTTCAGAGATACGTTACCGAAGCATTCCATCTTCATGGGTTGAATTGGGTAAAGGACCATCAGATGGACTGACTGGTAAATCCACATCTGGCTGACCTCCTTGTGCATACACTGGCTTTGGTTCTATGAAAATACCAGAGATTCCCAATGTCCATTTGGTCATTTAAAGATGAAAATGTGAAGTTTAACTTAGTTAATGACTTAATGACTTCTTCATTAGCCTTCCCTCTGCCCCACTTAGAAATAAAATACTAGAAAACTCACAGCAGAAGACACTCATATCATGCAGTGTGATTACTGGCCTAACAACTGCTTCAGTAAATATTCCCAAACTTCCTCTGCACTTCATTAGGTATTCTGAACACTTCAAAAGGATGAGAACTAGAAGGCTTCATGCTCCCAAGACCACTTTCAATCCTTCTGTTTCTAACCTTAATTTTTCTGACCTAACATCTTAATTTTCCTTTAGTTCTCTTCACTCAAGAATTCAACTTTTGAAATGAAAATGCCTTAAAACCTCAATCTACTCTACATGCCTGAGGTCCAGCTGGTGGATCCTTAGAGCTATGCACTTACTATGGCTTTGCTGCAGAGCTTCTCTGGAGTTCCTGTGAGGAAACTGCCACTGCAGGCTTCCCTCAGCAACGAGCACTAGCAGGGGCTCTTCTCTGATAAAGGCCTGGCTGTGTTACAAGGATTTATAGGCGCATTTTTGCACTCAGGAAAAGATTTGATTTCAAACAAGTCTGACTTTGAACTAGTCTAATATTCCTGATCTTAACAAGAACTTCACCACCTTCCTCTCAAATCACTGAACAGACTAGTTTGAAATTGGGAATTTCAAGCAACAATGGGGTAATTATGCCTGTTTCTAATGTGACTCTGGTCCTTCCCATACAGTAACACAGTATTTTCCTTTAAGTCTCTAATGAACCTTTCCTAGGCAGAGCCTCTGATGATCCCTCCCAACAAATACTTTCCTCCCACCCTTCTTTGACACAATCAAGTATGACAGTGATCTTGTCCTTGCCCCCAGTCTAAGCAGCAAACCATCACAGATTCTGCCAACCATTTCTCTAACGTCTTCATTACAGGCTTGGAAGGCTCCTCATTTCCCCAGAGCTTTTGCGAGGCTGTTAATGGATCATGTCCTTTGCTACACTTTTGTATCTTAGTTTCTCTTGTGCAAGTGAATTTTATCTGCAGACATTAATTTAAATATTAGCTTTATGTACTGGCCTACAACTCCTCCCACCCAAACTAAGTATTTCCATGCGCCTCTTTCCATTCATGCAAGAACAGAACATTTCTCCTTCCCCACCAACCTACAAAAACCCAAACTATTTATCACTGGTTTGCTAGCCCCTCAGACCAATTATCAGTACATTATTTTGGATTAAGAACCATCTTAAGGGCTGCCTATCTGGCTGGATTGGTATTATGCCAATTATTAATCTTCAGTATCTTACAGAATTGCAGAATTCATCTTTCTAATCTCACTACCACATCCTTTTCCATCTTGGCAAATATAAATTACTTCATTTGCCTCTCTTCATAACACTACTGTAAAAGGTCACCTCTTATGACCATCTTTTTCATAATGGCTGCTGTATCAGAAAACTTACTGTCCTTATTTTCAAGATCTTTCAGAGTCTATCAACATCAGACCCCTTCCAGTTCTTCACTAATCTACTGACTACTACATGCAGAAGTGTCACTGCTCATCCCTTAGGTCCTCAAGTATTTTCAAGCTTGAATGTGCTTTCTCTCATTGCACCCAGCCTTTCAGTAATAGCTCCCTCTAAACCATCTGCACAGCTCCTTTCTCCACTTGTAATTTCACTGAAGTGCCTCA
Organism: Molothrus ater; assembly: GCF_012460135.2. Lineage (NCBI taxonomy): Eukaryota > Metazoa > Chordata > Aves > Passeriformes > Icteridae > Molothrus > Molothrus ater. Next base: position 5,667,017 of record NC_050490.2, read on the forward strand.
TTCTGTAAACAAAAATCTTCTAAGTACCAGCCCGCCCGGAACAGTGTCCTGTATCATCTTTTGTTTTGTTTGTTTTGTTTTTTTTTCCTTTCTTACACCATCTGGCTTTTATCTGCTGCCATTTAGCTTATCCTTTCCTTTTGGGAAAAAGGAAAGAGATTTTGGTCTGGTTTGATTAGCTGTACTGCATTTGTTAACCTGCCTTCTTTGTCCTTGACAGAAGTTAAGTGCTATATGAACAAAGCATTTTGACATGTTCTGAGTTGTATCTTGGGAACAGGAGCTCTAAACTGGCTTAAATACATCGTTGTTATAAATATAATCTGCTACAGTAACCCATAAGAACACATTTACTGCTGAACACTCAGAAAAGAAATGACAGATTTTAACATTGTCTGAGAAATCAGTACAAAACTCCTTACAACCATCACTTATAACTATAACCTTAAACACTGAAATCTGACCCCTATATAATGACAGAACCCACAATGTGGGTTTTCAGGACCAAAACTCTTAGGATATAAATGAGATTATGGTTACAAAGACTGTTTGTATCCAGAAATAAAAATAATTAGGACTTGGTCTGTTTTAAGACTTGAAAGTCATTCCACAAACATGCAAGAGCATTAGGTCTTCACTGGTCATCCACTCTCAACAACACAAATAATTAAAATATTTTAATGGTTTTACCTGGAAGTGGCGGAGTTTGCTTTTCAGTTCTTTCAACTGTCACCTCTTCCACAGCTTTAGAAATATCATCTGCATTCTTTACAGGTGTAGAGACAGCTCCTGGTTTAGTTATTCTCTCATCTTCTCTGCTTCGATGACTACATTAGAAAAAAAGATTCCACTCTGCATACAGAACTGCTTCTATGATCTTTAGTCTACTAAGACTAGAGAATAAATACTTTCATCCATCAGGTTGAGGGTAAGGGATCACCATTACTATTTAGGAAGGTTTTGTTCTCAGACTATCACATTATTAACAGTTGTTACCATTTCTAAATCTTAGTGTTTTGTCCCTAATAGCACAAAGGACTTCCCTAGTTATGGCAGTTAAGAGAGCAGTAGCACATGGGACACAGACTCTAAAGCTTCAAGCTCTCTGCTTCAAGCACACAGGTCACACACATGTGCTGTATATTGATAAATATATCAAGAATTGAGAAGCAAAGGGAAGAAAGTAAGAAAATCCATTACAATAGTCTTTTCCTCACCCCTTCCTAGAGAAATAATGGATTTTTAGGCTTAATTCTTGGGCTTTGCCGTGACCAAGCTAATTTACCTGCTCCCTTCTGTGTCAGCTGCCCTGAAGCACAAGTGCTGGTGTGGCACCTTTTATCCTTGCAAAGCCCTGCCAAGGTCCATGTAAATATGTTCCTCATTTCTCATCTCCTCAGAGGATAAAGCCTTCAATTTACAGCTATGACAAGAGGGGAGTGCTTCTCATCCACACATTTTAGTCAGAAGACAATTTGTTGCTTCTTATGCATTTCTTACACACACTTGGAGAACAAACTGAAGGAGTTTAGGACAAGCTATCTTGTTTTTAAATGATAAAAGCAAGGAAAATTCTACAGAATGTAACTTCTCTTCCTTGAGTTCAAAAGATCAGGTATTCTTGTATTGTTGTACTGAGCTACAGCTACCAGCTGTACTACAGCAGAACCGAACATGTGCTGCATGTTGAAATGTTAACCACTACACTGCTAGCTGATGAACACTACATAATTTAATAGGGTTGGAGCAGATGAATATTAATAATGAGCTAGAAAAATAAAGTGTCCTTCCTGGGACTTGGCAAATAAGCAAGGATTTAAAGGATATTTGAAATAAGACAGACACAAATAGCAGCCTTTCATATGACTACCAGACTAACTTGCCAAGAAGTGGGGGAAAAGGTATTTTCTCAAGAATAACAATGGCTTGGTCAGCAGGTGCAAACCCATCTGCTCTCATAAAGGAGAGGTCTCTACTGGAGGGAAAAAAGAGGGAAGTTCTGCACTACTAACAGCTAGATGGTGCTACTGGGCAATAATGAGCATCCCTGCCCATAAAGCACAAATGGATCAAGTCCCACAGAGTTAAGACTGTTAAGATCCCCATCAGAAATAATGCTGCAAGAGTCAGAAATATGACTTCAGAAAACAGATCCCAGCAAGTCTGCTCATCCAAGACATGCAGTAGAGAATAAAAGAGATTACAAAAACTGAAACACAAGTAGAATGTGCTTTCCTGAAGCAAAATGAAGTCTAAAATATGAGAAACAATGCTTAGCTATTCAGCCAAGACATACTACAACTTCTCAGTGCATTCCTCTGCCAGTTTTAAAACCATGTGCCTGAAGGCAGCTAAACAGAATAGAGGAAAGTACTCCAATCTCCACAACAAACTGTGAAGAGAAGCACTCTTGCATTATAAACAACCATCTTGTTCTAAGTCATTGATAAAAACAAGCACAGTAGCTTATTTAAAATCCTTATTCCTGCCTCTTTTTCTCCAGATAGAGTCCCTTTTGGAGGCTCCCACAGTTGATTAAAAGGATGCTAAAACCACTATGTCTAACAAAATTAAAAGTAAGCATTATCCTTCTACTTCATTCCCAAACACGACTGATAGAGATTTTCTTATTCCTCTTTTGGATTTCCAGTTTAGGTGCATAAGCTAGAATGTACCAGACTAAAACATGACTGGACTGCTCATTCCCTTGAAAATATTTAAATAGCTAAATATATGTATCTGTTTTTAATAAACTATTTAATAAAATAGTTTATTAAAAACAGATACATATATTTAGCTATTTAAATGCATGCTAAGTGTCCTAGAAACAAAAAAGTTCTGTAATGTTGTAAGCTGCAACTAATTCCACTCCCCAAAGATTTCTGGATAACGAGCACTAGTTAATCAGACACTACAGTAAATTTCCCCCTGAGCCCTCTCTACCTGTTTCTAAGCATCTCCTAACATTTGAAAGGAGCATTACTCTAAAGTAACAATAGCTGCTTCTTTGCTTTAAAAATAAGGCAAAAAAATACTATAGTTACTACACAAAGACAAAATTCATCTTACATTTCCCCTACACAGTCCAAAGCCAGTGTAATTTGATGCTGCTTTGACTCCTGTACACATCAAGAGAATGCAAATGTGGAAGCTCTCAAGAACAGTAACTAAAATACAAGCACTGAGGGCACAGCACAAAATAGGTGAGTATCTGAAGCCACAGGCTCCTGGACTGCTGCAATGGGTGCAGGCAAATGCACCCTGCCAGCTCAAAAGCCTGCAAAGGTCAGGTCTAGTCTACCTAAGACATGAAATTTTAAATGGACAAAAGTTGACAGAACAAAAAGGAAACATCAGAAAAGCAGGGGAGGAGATTTTTTTCCTTGATTTTGCTTAAACTTTCCAGTAAGCCCTGAATATTACACATTCCAAGCCGATACAGGAAACAACTTGATGCCACCACTGGTTCCAGGTGAGGGAAATTTGTTAAAAACTGACAGCTGCACTTCCCAAGAGACAGAAGTGTTGTTCCCTGTGTGCACTGTGACACTATTGTTTAACATCTGTGCTGTGTCAGGGCCCCCTTTACCTCACTTCCTCTCCCTGACATTTTTTCAAAGTGGGCTTACCAGAAACATTTTAAAATTACACAATACAATCAGCTACATGTTAGTGCTATTACTGCAGAACAAGAGATGATCTGCAACACACAATGTTTGTCTCTACAGAAAATTATGGAAAATATGAACTTGCAGGCTCTTCCCAAATGTCATTTTAGCACATCTCAAACTCTTTAGCATAAGAAGAGTAAGAGCAAAGTAGCATCTTCCTGAAGACATTCAAAATAGGGCTGATTTTTACCTTAAATTCTAGTTCTTCAGCTTGTTTTGAAAATGGACAGAACAACCGACCTCTCACCCTACATATAAATTGACAAGGGTATTACAGAAGTCAGCCTCGTCCTTCCACAAATAATGATCATCTCTACAGTGATTTCTTCAAGCTACCAAATCCTTCTTGCTAAGGATGAAGTGTTAAACATATCAGAGGATGTTTTTGCTATTCCAACATCTAGGTGAGGAAGTCAGCATAGGAGACAGAGTTCCCAAGCAGGAATTCTTTCAGTTAGTAAAGGGCAGCCCAGAGATACCACCTGGGAAGTTTGGCAGCACCTGGCTTTAAATGTCAGTCTTTGGGATGGGTCACACCAAAAGCTTGCTCAGCTCAACAGCTGCTTAGTGCCAGCAGTAAGACCAGGTAGCTAAGAAGGGATATGTGACACTTGTCCTGAGGGAGTCTCCAGCTTAGCTGCAGGGACCTCTTTTGCTCATTCTAACTTTCTAAGTACAACTCTTCATAGATTTTACAAATCAATATTAGCCCTTTCTGTTAGTAAATAAAGCAAAATGTTTTAGAATTTGAGTTTTTAAAAGACTGTTCAAGAGACATTTGTGAACTTTCTTTAGACTTAAGAAAACTAAAGCACTATTTGATGCTTGACAGAATGATCCAACAGCAATTGTTCTGGAAACCCTGTATCCAGGAACATTGCAAGCAGCCTGATGTACAATACCAGTGAGGAATACTGAAAGGTGGACAATACTGAAGACCCTGCCAGACCCCAAAGCAACACTGAGGCAGATCTGTTAGAAGATTTCTGTACTCTGGTGCAAACCAAGAAATGTCAGTCTGTACTCAAGGACTAAGGACTAAGAGGATTCCCCTGGAACTTCCCTCCTCATTAACATACAAACACTTGGCAGAACAGTGGCTAAATAAAGACTCATTATCTTCAATACATTTTTAACATCCTCCTTAAGCTTAGTTGGAAGACTTTTTGCACATTTCTTCCTCAGCCCTTTCTCAAGCCTTTTTCTTCCTCCAGATTTTCCAGCAAATTCAGAAAAGAATAAGTAGTTAACAACTAATTTGATCTTACAGTAGATTTAAATTTGCACAAACAACCATTTCAAAGAGAAGTTGCTCTCAACATGTTTTTCCTTACATGGCTCAGGGCCCAGATTTTCTGATCTTGAAAGGGACATGTTGCAAAGGAAGTCAAGCCATGCCAAAGCAGCTCTTGCTCTTACAGAAGATGTAACGGATGCATTCAGAGCTGAGATAACTTCAAAGTTCCCTCTCGGGGAAGGTTTGACTCTTGCACAGTTTCCTACAGGGAGGAAGTGACCATCTACCTAAGCCACTGCAATAGGACAGGAAAGCACTAACACTAGGCTAAGGCAGCCATAGTTCTAACAGGTTTTTATTTTTGTTCCTCCCTCCACAAGCCCTATCAGGCTGCACTAGAAATGCATGTCAAGACATACAGTTTGGAAATATGACAGAGATCTCACAACCTTCACAATCAAAGCCCTGCTCTGGGACCCTGCTTTTAAGTGTTTTAATGAATGTGGTTCCTACTTGAATACAAGCCTTCATGCCTTGTGGTCCCTCTGAACAATGCACACGTAAGAGAAGCGAAAATGTCTGTAACCCATAACCCCAAGCAGGTGTACATGCAGGTACAATCTCTCTTGCTGTTGTATTGATCTTTAAAAGACTCTAAAAGCCTTGAAGGTATGTTATTTTCCCCTTGGGCAAACCAATTTTATTAAAAAGCAATCAGGCATATCTTTAATGAAATGGCCAGCTGCAATTTGGTTTTTCAGAGTTTTTGAACAGCATCTAAAAATATTCAGATAGACGCTCTGAATTTGAGATTTGTAAAGATCAATTCTAATTTCTGCTCCATCTTATTATGAGCAGTCAAAAAAGAAACTTTTCTTATTCAAATATTTAATAGAATTTGAAATTCAACACTGAAACGCTATTTCAGTAAATTAGAACGTCTATTTCCAAACTGTGGAAATGCAAAACTGGGCAGATTTGTTATTCAGGACTAAAGTTTCATATTTCAGGATAAAAAACTCCAAACCATACAGTACATTACTTCTCTCTGAATTCATATCAAATTAGACTTATGTACTAAATAATTATAATCAATGTTCCATTACCAAGTTCAAATATTAAAAATAGAGTGCAAAAGCTAAACCTGCTGTGAAATACACCTTGTTTTGCAGGAACTAAATGTATTCAGAAACATAAGCTAACCCCATGCCTAAACAAAACAAGATTTCAGCAGGTTTACCCAGGCTGGACATGCAACAGGAACTGTGCTACAGGTCATCTCAAATCTACTTGCAGCTAACTGCTTTCTAGAACCAAAATACAACTACACATTACTCAATAACATATATTACTATCAAACTTATATTGTCATTCATACAACCATGCTCTATGATTATGTTTAAAGAAGATGTAACACTAAAGAAAGGTTCAGTTTCTCCTCAAGTCTAAAATATTCAGACCATTATTATCAGCATCTCTTGAGACAAAGAATGTCATATTACTGCTCCACAGTTCTGCTTCACATTTGTTACACCTTATAAATCCAAGCACTCCTACAATTTATATGTTACATTAAATAGTTGATTTAAAAATAATACAATGCTGCCATCACCTGCCGTTGCTGGGCTGCTGTGGAGAATGTCTGGAATGGTCTGAAGGCTCTGACCTCTGGTCAGGAGATCGTGAACGACTGCGGCGGGGCCTGTCATGTGATCGGTTGGAATGATCTGATGCCAGCGACTGAATTTCTGAAATGTCTGTTAAATAAAAGTTGTTTTTTCATGAAATGATTGTAATTTAAATGGTGGCATGACCTGCTTAAATGGGAATAAGCTTTTGCAGAGAATTTTTATGAAGATGTTAAATCTATGCTTATTATTACACAAAAACCAAACTTAATATTCCTGTAAGAACAGCCACAAGAACAGGGACTGTATCTTTTTCTCCACTGTTTTGAAGGAGTGGATTTCAATTACATTCAAACAAAAAATTACCCATATTAAAATCTTACTCCTAACTTTTCTCCTCCCCACCCTCTGATCCCACTTAGGTATTGCACATATTGACAACATAGGGAGTTCTTTCCTCTTTAGAAATCAAGTTTTTACACTCACCATCTCTTTCTGAAGCATTAGCAGAATGAATACTGTCAGAAAGATCAGGGACATTCAACAGTGTGGCTCGTTCATCTCTCTGAACAACCATCTTCAATTTGCCTTTTGACCTTTCTATTAATGTTTTGGCATCTGCTAAGGACATATTTTCTGTCACTGTGCCGTTTATCTGGAATAGAGCAGGAAAAAAAGAACAGATATAAACTTACTAAAAAAAATCCCAGTCAATTTCCAGCAAAAAGAGAGGTGTTCCATCTGATGATACTTGTAAGTAGGGAAAATATTTATCAGATTACCATAATACAATGGAAGACCATTAGGACCCAAAATATTTCATAATACAAAAAATTCTTTTCAACTTTCAAAGTTAAAGCTTCTAGCACTAATACAAAACTTGTAAAAGATTAGTTATGTTTTTTGAACCAACACTGCTGTACTCAACAGAGCAAAGAATGGTCCATTTTTCTGCACCAACATATCCACAGCACTATCTTGAAAAAAAATTGTTAATATGAATTAAAATAATAGAATAGCCTCAGTTGGAAGGGACCTCAAAGACCATCCAGTTCCAACCACCTTGGCATGGTCAGGGACACCTCTCACTAAGCCAGGATCCTTAAAGCCTCAGCCACTTGCCTTGGACACTGTCAGGGCTGGGACATTAAAAATTAACCCCTGGGTATATTTATTTCTAAAAAAAGCCCAATCAAACAAAAAAATTAACCTGAAGGCAAGTTTTAGTGTTGCACAATAGCACAGTTCCACAACATTTTACCTATAAACGAAGCAAAGCTTCAATACTTTTCCAATAGCCTTTATTATGTATTTACAGTAGGCATTATTAGTCTGAAAAACACTAAGGGAATAATACCAAAAAGGCTTGCTAATTTTAGTTTCCTAAGAGAAGTTGATTCATGTTAAATCTGATCTTTGAAATAATTTAATGAAGAGTGACACGCCTTCTATTAACTATAATCACATTCCTGACATAGCCAATTGTAGGCAGAGTTGTATCAGTGAGTTTTGCCTTTAAACAACCATCACCACCATACACTGTACCTTCAGTACAACATCTCCTTCCTGGATATTGCCATCTCTTGCTGCCAGGCTATCCTGTGATATTTCTTTCACAAATATGTGACTTGCCAACCGCAGACCATACTCTACATAATAAAAGAAAAAAGAGAAGTGATGAAGTTACAGTAGAAAAGAGGGAGGTATCTGGAGATTTACAACACTGCTTTATACAGCATTTACACAGGTAACATAAAGAGGAGAGTGAACTTGGCACACAGTGGGCTGTAGCAGGATATGTTATAGCTTTACCATTATATCAGTCTCTTTTTCTAACACTGCCTATAATCAGAGCTGTTGTTCAACAGCTTAACTGAGGTGCTACCTACAATTTTTCTTCTTCCAAACAAGACACCCACTAAAGACTCAGCTAAAGTGTAGGTATGTAGCTGCTGACTACCAGATGTTGGCTGTAGCTGGAATTTACTTACACTATATAGTACTTTACCCTTAACTAAGCACACAGATTTTGGAATATGAAAAAAATCAAACCAGAAATACAATAGCACTTTTTAAGTTTTGAGCCAGCTACTGGTAAAATGGGCAAACTGGTCACAGCACTGCTCATTCAGCCCACACAGCCTTTAACACAACACTGAGGGAACCAGTAAGTTTGAGCAAGTGATGCCCACACAAGTTACCTTCATTTTTCCTGGATTTCACCAGTGTGACTTTGGTGGGCTTGGCAGGCTGGCTGGAGGTGACAGACCTCCTGTCTGACCTGGGAGACAAGCTCCTGTCCCTGCTGGCGCTGCGCTCTCTGACCCAGCTCTTCTCGTGCCTCCTGCCGGCGCTGGGGCCACCGCGGCTGCTCCGGGGGTCCCGGATCTCCTCGTCGTAGCTGTCGTCCTCGTTCTCAGACACTGGGTCAGGCTCCGCTCGAGTCACTGGGATCTGAATTTTCTTCATCCTTCGGATGGTCTGCAAGCCAACAGCAGCAATCAGCCTCTGGCTGGGTAATGCTAATGGTGGCACTAATGACAGAAGTCAAGCTAATCCCAGCATTCACAACATGCAGATGTATTGGTGAATGCTCTGAATTGTTGCATCCTCATTATAAAATGATGTCCAATTAATACAGGATTATTATTATTATTATTATCAATACAGATTATTAGAAAGCTGTTTTTACAGCTCTTTTAGTCCTTTTTAATGTCTTTGCACAAGTGGCAAAAGGGTAACAATCAACAGCCTTTGTAGCACAACACAATATTCTGTCTTCAGAGCTGCATATTTGAATGCCCTCTTTGCTTAAAACCACAAAATCAGTTTCTGGCACTGCTAAAACCCCTTTCTGCTAGCATGTAATCTAGTGCATTCTCAGTATGCTCTTGACAGTGATTCTCCTCAACTTTGAAGTCTCCCGGTCTTCCAAAAAAATGTTTATGCAAGACATGGAGGAAGGGGAGCAGTCGCTCTGGAAGTTCAAAGCTGGTTTGTACAACACAGACAGCTGGTTCCAGAATATGAGCCAGCCTTGTTCAGAGATTTGTTTGCTATGTATTGCAGAACAAAACCAAGTTCTACCATAAAGTTTTCATTCATTACCTTTTTTTATCCTAAATCCACACACCAAATATTTAAGATACTGAAAGCCCTGCACAGCTTGCCACACATTGCTTTCTGTAAGCTTTAAAGAACTGCTGCCAAATCTACAAATGCAAAACACCACACTTTCTCTGCAACTGCATTAAAGCACATAAATGCACTAAAAAAGTGTCAGCAGAAAAGCTTTTCTACAAGCACTAGAAATCTGTTTTCATTAATTAAGAAACTTCTAAACATTGTGCATTTTTTGTTCTATTTTTTGTAACATAACCCCCAAACTTCTACAGAAAGCTGCCCGTTAGTGATGACCCTTTTCTGGTTTGCAAAAGTTCAAAAACCAACCACTTAGAATAAGCCTACAAAATTATAGGAATTAAAGTAATTATACTTTATTTTGGCAAAGTGTTTACTGAGCACAAAAAGAACTGTTAGTGCCTGGACAGCTTGTCCTTTAGCATACACCAGCCTTTGAAAAACTCAGTAAAACTGTATCCAACAAAGTAAACAAATATTAAACAAAGCTGACTTGCCACAATTTGGCAATCTGAGAACTTTACCATAAAGAAAAGTAGTCTGAATTATCCTGTGCCACACTATGCAACCATCATTCTTCACATTTGAAAAACATTTTGAGTGACCCACTTGATAAACATACCATGATCATCACTTAAACCTGACATATCACACAGGTGTTATTCAAGTACCTTGCATCATGCCTGTATTTCATGGCAGACATTACACTATTTCACTTTTGCTCTATGACTATGGAACTTTAAATCTTCAAGACATTCACTTACAATTTTGGCATTCTTCCCACTTTTCCTCAGCTGCTGAACAGCAAACGCATGCTCCACATTATCCATTGAAACTCCATTAACCATTGCAACACGGTCATTTTCTCTAATGAAAAACATCACAAGGCACACTATAAATACTTTATGCCAGAAAGAAACTATTGGTGAATAAGTGCCCCCAAGCCAACTGCCTGTATTACAAACCTACTACACCAACAGTTACAGACAGACAACTTGAGACCATAACAACTGGGAGGTTAAGCTACTACTGACAAAGATGAATGCCCCTGAATCAGCACCCAGCTATAGTTTGGCACTTACTGTAGCAGTCCTTCTGCTGGGCCTCCTTTCAGCACATCAGAAATAACTATTGATGTCTCACCACTCTGAAAGTGAGGATTATCTCTTCCTCCAGATATTGCAATACCAAATCCAAATCCAGGGGCCTATAAAAACAAGAGAAATATTTTTACTTTCTGATATCTAATGGTCACAATTTGCATTCCCATACCTAACACAATACAAGTTTTTGAAAGAAGGCAGGATCAATGAACCAATCAATGTTATGCAATCCAGTAACAGGAGATAGATTAAAAATAAACATTTCTAGAATGCAGAGAGTTTTGGAGTAACTACCCAGTCTCTTCCAAGAGATTAGAGTTCTCATTTGCATTTTTATGGCTTGGACCTTAGGAGGTCATCAGCAAGACCTCAATCTTCAGTAAGCACAACAAACCATTGCACTGAGCTGCAACTCTGACTCAAGCCCTATATCACTTCCTGCAACACTTTCTTTGAGTTTTCCCATTATGGTATTTACCCAGCTCGACCTCAGCAGCTCAGGAACTGACAGGACTGCAGCACACAGTAGTATGACTGCAGGCTCAGTTCTTAGGGATAATACCAAGATCACTTGTACCATTAAATACATCAAAACCTTGTCAGCACTTGCAAATCATCTGCATCTTAACAAAAGTAATTTGCTTCAATCTTTTCCCTCTAGGGTGACCTGCCACTACAGCAAGGTCAATGCCTCTGAAAAGTTATTCCTGTTAGATATTTCAAGATACAACAATGATGCTTACATTTCTGCCTGGAAGCAGCGAGGGTGGGAAATAAGCTTTCTAAATATAACTGGTCTGCAAACAATCTAGCTCTTTTACCATTGCCCAGAAAACATTTTGAGGATATTACCATTTAAATGCTGGATTTTACTCAAGAATTTATTCTGCAATTTTCAACTCCGCAAAACAGCAGTCACCGGACAGAAAAGAGCAGGTTTGGGTCAATCTCACCCCTCTATTTCACAGAGCACACACTTCATGCTGGCAGAATTCACCTTCTCTTTTTCTGACTTTTTAACAAACATGACCCAGCTTTAGCAAGGAGTTTCATAACCTTACTGTGACAGCAGAGGCAACATGGCAGTCTGCATCTGGCTGCAAGACACATGATGTTCAGCTTTTTGGACATTAATTACTGCCCAAAACCAACCTGTTTCCTACTTCCTCCCAAAACAGAGCTCATAAAAGGATGTTTCAGACTTGCCTGTAAGCAGTGAATAGGAACAGTACTAAAATACAAATTTGGAGATTCACTGTTCAGAAGCAGTTAGTCCACACTGTTGCCAAGAAGGAAGTTGATCTAAGTGTGGGGGACTGGGGAAGGGCACACCTTACTGCTTCTTTAACATCCATTTTAATTCATTAGAGGATGAATGGACTTATTTTCAAAATACATCCCACACAGATCAACCATGGCAGGGATGCAAGAATTAAGCGAAACTTGCTGCCGTGAAGGAGGATCTTAAATGTCCACTCGTGACCAGAGAGAGGGTTTTTTTCAGTACTTTATTTTTTAAAGTCAAAGAGAATATATAATAGCCTACACAAATATGTTACTAAAAACCCTTTCAAAACAGTAATATTTCCCCTCTCGTGACACTCCTACTTTTAGTTTTCCATTATTTTAAAAACCAGAACTTAGTTTGCACCATATTTGGGTGGGGAAGGAAAGGGAGAAAAGAGATAATAGCAAAGACATTTATGTCAAACTTCATTTAAATATTACCTTTCCTTTACCATAAACAAAAATATTTTTAGAATTCTCCACTTATGGTAAGGAATACAGACATCAGGCTAAGGGCAGCAGAAACTCACTGTAAACCTTATCTTGCTGCTTGCCATACTACTTTTAAAAGTAGACCTGCAAATCAAATCACCGGTATGGAGATGACTACATTTCATACTTTGATGTTCTCTTCCAGAAGCCCTGAAACAATGCAGTGTCACACACAGACAGCAGTTAAAAGGGCCTACAAGTTAAATAAAGAGTTTCTAATAAAATAAACCAACATCTTCAGAAACACTCTCAATTCAAAAATCAAATCCTAAATCCTTCTGAAAATTTATGAGGTCACATAAGAAACCTTCTAGTAAAAATTAGCCTACCTACTTTCCATTTTATCCTGCTGCCTATCATCATCTTGAGAGACAACTGATCATCAGAACTGCTGAGCCTAGCTCCTAGACATGCCTGGACATAGCAAGATGTTGATCACTACAGATTATACAAGATACTAACATGTACCTTAGGTAAAACTGGATTAAATAAATCCTTGTATCAGAACTTCACCTGTCAGATGGTGTAGAAAAAAAAAAAAACCACAAAAAGAGAGCTGTACTATTCTACTTTCCCACAGTAATGCAGTGTGGGACAGGCAAAAAGGTAGGTACATACCTGGATTCTGTGCTTTGGGGGAAGGACACACATCTACCACAGACTCACAGAAGTTAGCTCCAAGTAGGAAAAAATCCATGGGATATACAAACGACATGGTTCCTCCTTCAAGCACTTTGCAATTAAGTATATAAACCCAGAAGACCTCTCAATAAAAGATAAACTGTAGCTACCTAATAAACTTGAACTGAATCTGACACTGGCTCCATCTCTTAAGAGTTAAGTAGCAGTTTCACTCCAGGAAACTGGAAGGGAGGTAAAGAAAAGCAACAAAAAATCTTGGTGAAAAATTCCAGCCTCTACTTCCCAAAAAACTTTCTAATGAGTCTTTTGACAGTAGTGTTGGAATTCACCAGTAAACCTCTTCCCAGTGTTAAGGATAATTCTAAGCACATATTTGTTTAATATTAGCATAAGGGGTTTGGTTTTGTTATCTGGCAGGTGGAAATAACTGTTTAATTGACTAAATTAATGCTATTGTAGTTATTAACAGTACATATCATCAGCTTTCAACACCTAACTACGAGCTACTTAGGTAACAAAACAGTCATACCAGAAGAGTTGGCAGAATTTTGACACGAAGATCATAAGCAAAATTATAATCAAATCATACTTTCACATCAATGCTATAAAAGAACTTCTGGCTGTTCTGCAAGTGCAACCAAAAACGAGATCTCTGGATCCCACCAGTTATTTAAAATTTTGTTCAAGGTAACATCGTATTTTAGCATTTCCTTATTTCTTTGTGCATGGACTAAATGGCTCACTTCTGGTGTCACTGACATTACTGCTCCAATTGACCAGGAAAAGGTCCCCTTCAAGAGAAAATGAGCTATCACCAAGCCTACAAGCCAACCTTGTATTACTATGGCATTTTTTGTTTGGTTTTAACTATAAAGCAGTACTGATTTAATCAGTAGTATGAGCAAAAAATGAATTCATAGAGATTACAGGGATGACTGGACAGCTTCAAGATGAAAGCATAAAGGGCAATTAATAATATATAGAAATAACACTTCTTGCTCAAAAACTTGTTGACCTAAAAACTGTTGGAAGCTTAAAGAGTAGCCTAGATGAGCATCACTACACATTTCCATTTTTCCTTACAGTTTCCTTTCAATGTGGCTGCAGCCAGAGATGGGCTACTTTGTCAGCCTCCAGGTCACACTGAGTGTAACTGTTCCCTTTACAAAAGGGCACCTGCCCAAACAGTTACATTGAATCAACAACACTAAAGCCTTTAGTATCAACAGCTAACAGGTCTGACAGAGAATTAACATTTTATCTGCCAGCTGACCTACACGCATTTTTGTCCAAGGTCCATTTATCCCACCAAAGGTACAATTTTAAAATGTCTTTATTCTATGATTAACTGAAGGCAAATGATCTAATTTGCTCCCTTGAGAAAACACTTCCAAATCTCCCTGCTTTTGGGATGGATACAGCATTTGGACCATGATTCCTTGGCTGCTTTAATACTAACTTGCTGCCAGAAGTGCCATCCCACCCTGCTCTGACCTTTCCTAAGCAATTAATTCCTTACTGACTCTCTTGCACAGCTTCATGATAGCTGCATCAGAACTCCATTTCATTCAGGACTAACTCAAACAAGAGGAGTCAGTCTAAAATGCAAAAGCAGTCTTGCTATTCACTGGTTCCCAGCACACATTCCTTTGTGCAGGGTACACATTCTGACCACCCAGAACCACTACTTCCAGCCACTTAAAGTGGCAAGTAAATAAGACAGTGTTGAATACATTTATTTATATGCAACTACATTGTTTTATGCCCCTGCAAATAAAGTTTGAAAACTTTCACGCACAGTTACAGCACTGCCATGAATGAACACAGATTTCTGCCTCCCTTCAGCTGGTACAGATGTAATCTAAAGCTTTGTTTCCAGCATGGTTATTCGTAGGCAGGCTTATCTCTGAAACCCAACAAACAAACAGAGCTATCACATGGAGCTTTTACAACACTTCTAAATTTAAACAAGGGAATATGACAGTTTCCTCTCCTTTTACTTCCTGACATCTGGCTTTTTCCTATTGTTTTCCAAAACTACCAGTATCCTGCGCTAGGCACACACAGCCAATTGTATGAACTCACCCTGTGAAGAGTCACCGTGTGTTGTTCCCATATAGCTGTTTCTTCCATTGTTGTGCTCTAAGGAGAAAAAAAAAAACTCAAATATTAGACTTCACTTTCAATAGCTGTATAATACCACAAGCAGAAACTTACATTCAAAAGTAGCATTAATATTCATATAGAATAGCTACAGAAGAAGTTGGCCTGGCTTATTCATTACACATTTCCTGCCTTTATATGTCACAGCTGAACTTCCTGTGCTCCTGTGGAAGGGGGTAGGGGGAAGAACAGGCAAAATAGATTACAGAGCTTGAAGTTATAAAGTTCCAAGGGAGGGATTACCAGCAGCATTTGTGATATAGGCCCTCTTGGTTGCTCATTAAGATTGCAGGTAGTCAAATTAGCTGTATTTATATTCTAACATTTATACCTACACTCTCCTTTTGCTTGTTTCAACTGCGTGCAAATTACCACTAATCCACGAACACCCAGCTACAGATTACAATACCTGTGCTACTGTATTAAGCACACAGGTCAAATTTAATGGACTGCAGTTTAGTGTGGGCCAATTATTTTGGTGAACAGTAGCACTGCAGAAATTACAAGGTCCTCTCTAAGGTAACTAGATTAAACAGTAACATTATGACAATATTGACATACCTGCATTTCTGCTTGAAAGAGCACTACTTAGTGTGCCACGACAAGCAAACATTTGGAAAGACAAAATAGCATGAGGGAGGAAAACCCAGCAGAGCCCAGGGCCTGGAAACAGGCAGGAAGGCAGCAGGAAATGCATGGAGAACATCCTGCTGCTGCATTTTCTACCTTTCCAGAGGGAGTGTCCCTGTGTTTTGCTCCATAGCCACCCCCCTCATAAGCATGCAATCCACTAATTAAAGAACAGAATCAGAACACAAACATCCCTGCAACATGGAGGTACTGATTTTTTGAAAATCTACTTTGCTCTCTATTTGTTTCAATTACAGTAACTCAGTCACTACAACAAAAAGTACTCCAAACTTTTAATCCAGTCCTGCATCACAAGGAACAGCAGGAGGAGTGTTTACTCTCACAAACAACACCTCTGAAAACTTGATCCAACTTCAGAACATCAGAACTTGCAACTGGGTTCAAAAAGCAAGTTCTTCTCATAATGTCAAAAAGCTCTGCATTTTTCCTCTGCATTTTGTGCTTGAATCTCAAGGGTCAGGATGTGCCACATTACTGTTCTTTCAGAGTTCATTTCTCCTGAAAGTGCTGTTGCAACTTAACTGTGACATATTTAATTAAAACAGCTGTAATTCTCCTCAATTCAGTATCAAATGTTGCTCCTTTACATTATAAATTTATTACTCTACCCCAGAATTAGATTATTTCTCTCCAGCTTTTTAAACACAGACCAAATATATACTAAAACAGCAACAATTTACACTCACAAAGCCATCTTTGAAACAAAACAGAAAGTTTTACTTGCTAAACGGTTAAGGAATACTGATTTTCTTCCTTATTTCTGATGTTCTCATTCTGTCTTAGTTTTGGCAAGAGCTTTTCAGGCTAAACATCTCATCAACAAGTGAAGACCTATCTCTGCAAGTAAACTTCTACAGCAAGAAGCTCCAAGTAGCTCCTGTTCAGAAGAAGGCGCAGCAGGAATCCAATAAAGGACTGTAAAAGGTATAATTTACACAGCAATTGAAATAGGCAGCCTGATTTTTACCTGCAATGACCAAGAGAAGCTAAGCCTGCTCATTCACTGCACTTGCCCTGGCAGGGCTGTGCAGGTCCAGCCCTGTGTCAGCAGCACAGCCCCAGCTCCCTGGCTCAGGGTGCCTGATTTCCATGGCTCTGAGTCCTTGTGCCTCCCTGCCGGAGCTCAGTGCACAGGGCAAACAGCACCCATGGCTCTGGATATGACACAAACTGATAAAACCCTGTTTAACCAGCTCAGCACTGCTCCCACTCGATCTAGGAGAACTGGCAAACCCAGAGTTGGAGTAGGGCGAGATAACAGCTAAGCTATGAGTAAGAAAAAAATAAATTCCATATGTAACATGCTTCTGAGAACTGTGAGAAGACTTCTACTTCATAAAAAAACCCCAAGACAAATGTAAAAAAACCCCAAACCAACCTCACAAACTCGCCAGCCTTTCTAAACCTGGACAGGGCACTCACTGCTCAGTCAGTCTGAGGCTGCCATTTTTAGAGCCTTTCTCCTTTCTGCAGCAGCTCAGTCTTTCCATTTTGTTCTCCATTTCTTTGTTCACACTATTGCTATCACCTCCCCTGGATTTTACTAATACATCCATTTCAAATGCACAAGACTTGGATACATCAAATATCCATTAGTTACACAGCAAAGCAAGTAATATGTTATTTTCATTCTTTCTGCATGCCCAAACAGTCCAATCAAGAACAGTGAAAACAGTTCAAAGGCAGTCTGAGGTGAGTGTTGGCTTTGACACAAACTGCTTACTTGAGTTCATTTCTGATCTGTAAAGAACTGCATTCACTCACAGAAGACCAAGGGAAGCTTGAAGAAGACCTGTGAAGGTACTCACCCCACTTAGCACTGACAACTGAGGCAGAAGAATGAGCCTGTGCTGCCATTGCTCAGCTGAGGTCCCTGCTGTGATACTGCTCTTAGGCCATACCCAAAGTGTTCTATTTTTCATGCTATCCACCACTCATTTAAGGAAAATCAAGGTGACTCAGCAGGAACTGAGAAATATATACAGCCTAACACTCAAACATGGAATATAGGAGAATAGTGTGATACCCCAGTCTAGAGTTATAGTAATTTAACAGAGACCTTTTAATACCTTTGAAATGCAAGTGGATAATATTGGAAACTCCTACATCTGTATTACCAATGACTTTACATCCCAAAATCACACAGAACCACTTAGTTTTCAAGGCTGGAAGGGACCTCTGGAGATCATCCAGTCCAACCCCCCTGCCAAGGCAGGGTCACCTGGAGCAGGTGGCACAGGAGCCATCCAGGTGGGTTTGGAATGTCTCCACAGAGGGAGACCCCACACCCTCCCTGGGCAGCCCTCCCAGTGCTCTGCCACTCTCCATGGAAAGAAGTTCTTCCTCATGCTGAGGTGAAACTTGTTGTGTTTAATTTATGGCCATTGCTCCCTGGCCTGTCGCTGGGCACCACTGAAGAGTCTGGCACCATCCTCTTGGCACCTGCCTGGGAGATTATTTATATGCATTAATGAGATTCCCCTCTCAGTCTTCTCCAGACTAAACAGATCCAGTTTTTCCCTCGTAAGAGATGCTCCAGAGCCTTCATTAACTTTGTGGCCAATGCTAGGCCCTCTCCAGCAGCTCCTGGTCTTTTTTGTACTGAGGAGCCCAGAATTGAGCACATATATTAAGAATAAAAAGAATAGAAAGAATGATGGTATCATGACTCCTGTGATTTATTTGAGGCTTTTGCTTTATTAAAGTGAAAAGTTTCCTTAAGCTCATCCTAAAGAGCATTTTAGAGACAATTAGTATTCCTAGCTCTGTATATGGGAAATGGATCTGTTTGTGGGTTGGGTGTTTTATTACTATTTAAAGGATAGAGTCATACATGACATTGCAATTCATCAATATGGAAGTTATGAAACTTGCCCAAATCTTGGAAACATCAAATCTTGTTCAACTCTTTCATCTTTGGAATTGCCCTGAGAAATAAACATTTCAAAGTAAACATCTTTTCAGAAAGCTCCCTTTGTGGGCTTTTAAGAGTCCTTCAAACAACAACATTTTTTTCTTCTCCTCAATATATTTCTTTCCTTCTTCTCAAGGGCTGGTTTGGTTGTTTTTATTGAGGGGTTTTGTGACGTTCTGTTTTTTTTTTTTGATACCATGCCTTTCTCATCCAACTTTTACATTTTCACACATATCTGGGTATGTGTGCACACACACACAATATGCTTTCCTTTTAAGCATCCTGAAGGAAAAAACCTACCTAAAAAACCACTGGCTACTGAACTGAGCAATGCAGTGATGCTGCAAATAGCACTGCTCAGTTTACCTGCACTGCAGGTGAAAAAGCTGTTGCCAGCAGCAGCATTGAAGCCACCCACAGGCTTGAGAAGACAGTTCTAGTTTACATTTGGAAAGCTTCAAAAAATAGCCACAGAAATGAGTATTCTACCTTAAAATAATGCAAGTTCCCAAGGGCAGGTTTCTTGCAGATTAACACTTTTTAGATTTCTACACATCACTAAGGTCAGAGCTCCTACACATTCTTGAAATCCAAGCCAAAATAGTCTCCCAATGTTTCTTTCCAGCTCTAGGGGGACTTACTGGAGGAATCATTGTTCCCTTTTTAATTCAACTGCTTTTCATAGGAAGGGAATTGTGTTCCAAACAACAAGGTAGATTTTAAGGAATTGTTTCCTCAATGGTAATCAAATTTTGATATGTGAGGTCAAATGAGTTTTTAAACCATGTTATTTCTTAGTAAAGTTTAACAGTAATTTTTGATAAATAAATATAAGTGTTAACTATCTACAGCTGCCATCCATTCCCATACATTCCTCACAAAGGTCAATGAAATTATTACATTTTCAGAGAAAATAATATCTAGCTAACTACCCAAACCAGATTTTCCTCTGGACTACACAAGAGGAACCTCCTGTGGGAAGCACTAAGTTGCATTTAGCGTCTCTGGTTTTTCAGATCAGCACTGACAGCTGTCCTAAGGACAATAAGATGAAGGAGCTGCTTCTGCTACCTCAGGGGGCTTATTGCTCCTCTTCTCCACAGAGCACAGTGGGGAGAGGAAAGGTGTCTGACAGGAGCTCTTTCAACCACAGCAGGCAAACTACAGGAAGGGAACAGTCAGATCACAAACTCAACCACAGAAAGAACACCAGCTTTGCTCCAAGCCTGCAGTCTCATGTTGTGTACACCATACTTACAATAAAATGTTCATGTCAAAAAGCATTCCTATTTATCCTGAAAAAGCCATAACAACTGTGACAGTGTTCTTATTCAAGACAAAAAATGAGAAGGAAGAACTAGTATTGGGCTGTGTCAAAAAAGGGAAAAATACTGTATTTATTCTCTATATAGTATATAATGCTATATTACATATAGTATTATCTGCAATATTATATTTAGAGTGAGAGTTCCTCTTCAGAATGACACACCAGACATACATACACCTCACCCATCTTGCTGCATTTCAATTTGGCTTCTAAAATTAATTTTCCATTATTTCTGGGGAAGTCCAGTTCAGCAGTAGGATGTTATTGAAATTCCAAGTTCTAAAGGTTAAATGCAGGATCAATACATTTTGATTGCACTTGTGGGAACAAGAATTAAAAGTGCTTATCAGAACGATCAGAATTTGAAACTCTTATAAGAATTTCTTATGTTTGTTATGTATATAGGGGGTGATATTTATCATTCACTTAAAAAAAAAAATCAACATAATCAAAGTCAATATCCAAAACACTCAGCTTCCTGAGGAAGTATAAGAAAAGAAAACAGAATCTTCCTCAGCCAGCCCAGAACAAGGAATGAAGAGGTCATTTCCCTACACACAGCATCCTTCAGCACTCAGCTGCAGCACAGTGCTGCTTCCAACACTGACAGGATGACTGCTACAGATTCTCACCTTTGTCCCTGCCTAGTTAAACTACAGCCACCTTAAATTCCAACAGATTCCCTCCAATTGTCTTATAAAAGCCTTCAGCTGACTGGGGGCAGGGGGCCCGTTTTTGAACAGTTGTTCCCCAGCAATTAGTGCAATGAGGTCAGAATCCCATTATCTGACTGATTTTATCAACTGAAAGGAGAGCTTTGTCTTCCATAGTCTAACAATGCACCACAGCCTCTCACAGGGAACCTCAGAGTTACTCGAGGTATTTCAAACACTGGCAGCCAACTCCTGGAGTGAGTGCAGGCACTCAGGAGAGCACTGAGGCAGGGTCACCACAGAGCAATGCACATTGCCACAGCTGCACCCCCACCCACAGCCTGGGGACCGCCCCACACTCTGCTAACAGCTTGCATCCTGGGCTTTTCACTGGATCATCACCCCAACGAGAAGGATTCTGCTTCCATCACCCCAAGGAGAAGGATTCTGCTTCCCTGAACGTATTTCTGAGAGAAGATTCAAGAGATCAGGCTAAGGACTCAGGGACTGCCCCAGAGCATCAGGTGCATGTTGTTTGTCTCTTTGATTATCTCTTTTACACAGCAGTGGGAAATGCAGGAGAAAACACACACTAAAGTTCTCTCTTGAGATGTGTATAAAAAACTTTGCAGCATCACTGAAGCTGAGAAGCCCGTCTTTAGTCCCACCTTCTGTCTGAGTTTACATCCACAGAAGTGACATCAACCATTTCTTGAAGCAGAACTAATAACCTTATTCCTCTCTGAAGCATATGTACTAACCACTGAACGTACAGCAGTGCTCATTGTAATTTTTTTCCATTTTGTACCTTGGGTTCCAAGCTCTAGCGAAGAGCTCCACTCCTCCCAAACATCCACCTATGTAAAACAGCCTATCTCATGACAAGTCTGTATGAGGAAAACCACACTTAAAGCTGCTTTTCAGATGACAATGCACAATCCAAGTTAAAAAAACAAACAAACAAAACCCAGAATTTTCAACACTGCATGTCAGTAAAATGAACCTACTTTGATTTAGATCACTCTGGAAGCACAAAGTCTCTATAATAGGACATGGACAGTTTGAACAGTACAAGTCATCTTTACATCTCAAAGAACAATCTTGAGAGGAAAAGCTAAATATATACATACACATTTTAACAATAACTAGGTTGTTCAACCATTCCACTCAATTGTTCCTGTGCTTCCAAACCCACAACACACTACCTTAACACAATTTCCACTGCCTGCTGATCTAGAATCCCAAAGGCTACACCTTTTGAACATAAAGATACTGCATGTATCTAAAAACATTCCTTAATCGCTAGTTTTCTTGATGAATTTTTCTACAAGAGACATTTTTGCTCCAACTTCTGGGCACTGTTCTCTCCAGGCTAAAAAAGCAGCTCGGTGTTTAACTCCCCACATCCATGTACTTCCCAGCTTGTTTAGCATGACTCACTTTTCCAGAATGGCCTCTCAAGTCCAAGCTTCACACATCACAGTCAGGATCACTGAATCTTCTGCTTGGTGGTACTGCTGCTCAATGCAAAAAATACTAGACCTCTTTCCCAAAAAAACCCTAATCAAGAACAGTTTGCACAAATTTGGAGGGATGCAGCATTGTAGTTAAATAATTAAATACTGGATTACAGATCCAGTTAAATCTGAGTATTTATAGAAGTGTTTATGACACAGGCCTAGTAAATCACATTATCCATGAAAGGCAGAAGGCTGACACTCAGGAATAAGGCAAAACAAACCAGAGTGCAAGACCCACAGGCAGCTACATCTCAAATGATCTCAGGTGAAGTTACTTCAGCTGAAGAATCCCACTCCAAGACCCTGGTAACAGTATCAGCCAGCAGCCAAGCAAAGCTTACCAGCTCCTGAGGGCTAAGGCGTGGGAGCACTGGGCTGGAGTGTGGGATCCTTGTCTGCTTTGCTTCTTTCCATTTTGCTTTCCAGCTGGCAGTGAAACCACGTAGGATCACAAACTCCAAAGTGCTGGCAGTAGTGGTTCACAGATCACTACTCCAGGCCAGTGCAGCAGCAAAAGATAGCAAAATCACCCAGAACAGAGAGGCTAAAAAAGCAAAGCAGCAAGCCATGTTTCTCCCCTCAGCAATGGATGCCACAGAGAAGCACAGACAACTTGCAATTTGCTTTTGCTTTAAGTAGTTTCTCTGCCCTACTGAGCTAGGTCAGTATTATTAGGACCTAAAGATTCCTAATTTAGAGTATAAATTTTAACATGTAATTGAAAGGATTTATCCTCTCATTATTTACCTCAAATTTGATTTTTTTTTGTATTATTTTAAAATCAAGATCTTCAAGGAACTCATGTAATATTTCAATTGTTTAAATCTCGGGATACAACCTGAAAAGCAATTATTTTCCCACAATAAAAGCAGCTTAAGCAGCACCCACTGCCCTCCTACTAGTTTCCATCCTCAAAAAAATCCCCTCCATCATATCTTATGCAATGGTTATGTGGTCATTGTTACCTGTATCCCCACCAGTTCATCCCAACTCCAACAACATGAGCTGCTCCAGTTTGGAAGGCAGTCCTGGGAATGTAACAGGTCAAACAAGAGCCTCCCACCAAAGCAAAAGAAGCCCTGCTGAAGTGCACACAGCTGGGACCAGAGGCACAGCAACTGACACAGCCTAGGGCAGCAAACTCCACACTGCCCACCTGGTGGGTTTGGTTTAAAACCACAGTGGTGGTCAAATGGTGGTGCAGACTGCCCAGGAAGCCATGGAATATCATCCTTGGAGGAGCTCAGAGCTGATGTGGACAAGATCTGGGCAGCCCTGTAGCTGACCCTGCCCTGAGTGTGGGGCTAGAGCAGATGATCTCCAGAGCTCTGTTGTGCTCTGGATGATCTGACCTCACTGTTCTGCAATTATTCTATAAATCAGATTTGCTGAGAATTGCCTTGAGCACAGACTTGGACTAGCTGATCCCCAGAGTCCCTTCCAACCTTAATTACTGTGTGATTCTATGTAAGTTGCATTTCCAGCACATTTCTGAAACCAAATCAAATCATCCAACTGCAGACACAACCTCCATCTCTACTCTTATACACAGCTTGGCTTCAGTGTTTCATCACTCATAAAGAACATCAGCTGGAGTTATTCCAGTTTGGTTTTTCCCTTAGGGGAGAAGAGCACAGTATCAGTATCAAAGAAAGCAAAATAATTCTGTATTAGCTTTATGTAAGAAGCCTAAATAAATCATCTCTATCTAAGGCTTATTTGAAAAGTACAAAGACAAAATGCACACAAGTAAAAGACTGTCCACCAAGAAGTAACCAACATGAATGTAGACATCAGAGCAGCAATCAAAGCATTCAAGCACTTCACCTGAAGACAAAATGCCCCTCACCTTGTTTTTAATCAAGGGAATCATAATCCAGTTACCAAGCACTGCACCACATAAATTTTAGATCATTATACTCTGAAGATCTGTCAAAAGAGAGCCTCAGGACAGGTAACAGTGTCCCACTAAGAGCTGGGCTGATTCTCCAAGACCAGAGCTTGCAAGTATGAATAAAGGTTTAAGAGGCTTGCATTACAATTCCAATTACAGGTGCACAATAACAGCCTTGACATCTTCTATTGTGCCAATAAAAGAGGAGCCTACAGAGGTTAATTTCTCTTGAAAATTTTGAGGGGGGAAGGGTATTGCTTATTTTGTTTTTGCTTTTTACAGTCAACATAGCCACAGCAAAACTATACATTCTCTAGTTAATTTACCAAATTCTCCTAGAATTAACAGTTGAAATGCAGGTGTTCAGAACATGTGCACACACACTACATTTTGCCTTATGGAAGCAGCTGACAACTATTTTTGTAGTAACAGGATTAGCATGGTGGGAGTGTGTTTCCCTGGTATTTTACCCCTTGAATCTCAGTATGAAGAAATATGTCACTGGGCAGTAAAACTTTCACCCCTGCCCTGCTTGTGGGTACAGAATTTCTTCCTGTGAATCTCAACCAACCATTCTTAGTAAGAAATTTCAGGAAAAGTGTCCTTCCCTACCCTGAACAACCACACACCCAGATGGCATCTTCCCACCCTCAACTTGGGTAGCTGTCAGTTAAGAAGATTCAATTTTAGCAGTCACATGGCTACTAGAGCATCTCCAGAACACAGTACAACTCTGAGCTCACATTAATTTCACACATCCAAAGAAAGCAAGTCTCAAATCAAGGATACAGAAAGACAGAAGTTCAAACAGGAAGAGAGGGTAAATAATGTTAAGTCTTCCAGATCCTTGAAAAAGAGTAACTTCTTGTGTTAGAAGTTGTTGGTGCCTTTGGAGTAAGGACACAATGGCAACAAATAGTTTGGTTTAAAAAGCACAATACAAGGAACACAGCAGGGTTCTGTTTTACTTTCAAATGCAGTGCTTGTGCATTGAGAGAGGAAGAGAAACAAGTCCAGGAAGTCACTGGGAGAGAAGAGAATGAGAACTAGAGCAGCCATAGCCCCCTGGCAGGAGATGGACATGAGATTTGGATTGGGAGGACAAGGTAACAAACACCACCACAGCACTCAAAAGGCTTACTCAGCTATCAGCAAGGTAAACATTTCTAAACCTTCTTATCAGGCAAGTGTGGAAAGCAGAAAACACCCCATTTTTCCTCAGCAGAAAGGACTATCCCCATTCTATTAACATCTAGCTGCCACATTACTTCACCATGAAATGGATTTTCCTATTTTTTGAAAACACCTACCATGAAGCAGTATCTGTTTAAGCAGACAATCTACTATCCTTTGAGAGACAGTTGTTAAGTGTCAGTCTGTCCTTGCTTATATGCACATCAGTCTGTTCCAGGATTTTCCTGATGAAAAACTCTTTCTAAAGCTAACACATTAATGATTAGTAGGTGTTACAGAAAAAAAATAGCATGCTACAATTGTCCCTGCATTCAACCTCAAAACTGAGTAACATAGCTCTGACAGAACTCAAAACCAGGTAATAAGTTGAAGGTGTAGAAAGAAAAAAACACTAAGATGGATTAGTCAGTAAAACCAGTGTTTAAATTCTGAACATATAATGCAGAAGAAGAGATGGGGAAAAAATTCCTTTTCTTTTTTGAATCTAAGTTGTTCCATTGCATTCAGCAGCCCACAGACCTGCAGATGGGCTCACACATCCCAAGGAGCATCTTCCTACAGCTCAATCAACATCTTCATTTTTATCAGCCCTTGATACCCTTTTTGTTTAGTGTCTATGTAATATAAACTAAACTTATATTAAACTTATCCACCGCTATTATGAAAAATCAAAGTGATTGGGAAGGTTCGGTTTCCAAAGAGGGGTGCAAAGGGGTGAATGGGGTCTAAGAAAAAGCAATTCATTGTGTGAAGCAAGTGAAGAAGTATCCTACAACATACCTGAGGCAAGGCACAGCAGCCAGGGGATGTGGAGCAAAGCCTGGGTCACACAGAGCACACTGGAGAACATCAGGTGTCTCCTCAGAACTGCACCTTGAGGCCACACAAAGGGTTAAGGAGCAGCAACAGCCTGAAGCTTAAGGCTCCATTCATTCCCAGCACAGAGGATCTCCTTTATTCACAAAGCTCCTCTGAAGTGAAACCAGGAATCAGCCTGGCACTGAGGAAGGCTTTCCTGGGATGGGAAAGGACCAGCCAAGAAGAGAAGCTAGCACAGGAAAACCTTCTCAGGTGGGTTATTCATCGACTATGAATGGAGAAACACTGCCCATACAACAACATACCTGCAGACACTGGCAAATCCTCTCTGCTGCTGTCATGGACAACACAATTACTTATTCACAGTC
Source organism: Molothrus ater (assembly GCF_012460135.2). Classification (NCBI taxonomy): domain Eukaryota; kingdom Metazoa; phylum Chordata; class Aves; order Passeriformes; family Icteridae; genus Molothrus; species Molothrus ater. Next base: position 5,693,721 of record NC_050490.2, read on the forward strand.
AGTCAGAGTGGGATTTTTTTTTCCTCTTAATTCTGGCTACGCTATTAGATATTTGCAGAATGTGGCATTTCAGATATGGCTTCATTTCAGAGGGCAAAAGAAACCTCATTTTTACCAAAGACTTACAAGCATCTTTTATAGAAAACACATCTTTTTCTAACTTCCAATTTATTAATATTTTCCCTTCTTTTTTAAGTTCTCTTGAGGAGCCAAGGCCACTAACAAGCACAAGAGAATATAACAGCAGCTCCAGAAGAATCAGCAAGCAGGAAGAACCAGTAAGGCATGTCCATGCTTTTTTTGCCTTTCCTTAAAAGGACACACAGCGGCAACAGGGGTCACCCTGCCACCCAAAACATCTTTTTATTTCAATCATAGCTCCTCATCTTCTTAAAGAGCAGCAATGAAACCAGCTCCATTGGGGAGCCAAGACCGGACAAGAGGCACTACAAGCAGCCCTGAGATACTGCCCAGCACCATCAGCTGCCCTGCTCCCAGTTCTCCCCTTTGATTTACTACTGGCAGCAGTCCCACCACTGCCTTCCACTACACCAGTGGTTCACAACCAGACTCTTCAGAAAAGCTGGACACAAAGCTGGACACACTATATACTAACATAAGAAAAGCACTTTTTAAAAACACCATGTTCTTGTTTTCTGGGGGTTGGATCTTCTCTTTTATAGACTGCATCCCTACCCCACTCCAAATAGGTGAATTGCTATGAACCCCAGGCTGAAGAATTACCCCAGACATTTCTGACTCCCTGAGTCAGGAGCCAACCCAGAATCCTTCCCTCCTCTCACCGAGAGGGCAGAAGAGACATTGGCTACAGTCACTGGGAAAAAATGACAGAGTAATTATGGACAGGAGGCTTCACACTGACCTCCGTAGGTATTCACATCTACATAACCATCACATCGTTCCCATCCCACCCTGCAGACATCCAGCCAGGACTTCTTTATTTCCTGTTTGCACATCAAAGTAGAGGAATGAAACAAGGGAATTCACTAACATGCTCAAGAGCAATAATTGTTGACCAGATTAGAACTTCCTAGCAGCAAGCTGCCTTATGCATACCATGCAAAACAGCACACTTCAAAAGCAATTCCTCTCATGAAAATCCATTTGGTAGACTTAAAATTATTTCCACCACTGTAGATGAACTAACACTGAATTTTACATAAAACCCAGTATACAAATCTAGAAAGCTTAAATTACCTAAAATTACAATCTTTCAGATCAAATAGCTTCAAGGCCTGCCTTTTCAGTTCCAACTTGACCTTCCACTTCCCAAATTCAGTTTTAAGGTGACAAAAAGCCCAAATAGACCTAAAACCACAGTCCCTTCAAAGGGGAAAAAAAGCCACACCCAGAAAGCCAAAGGTTAACTGTAAAAATGGTCACAAAGCTACTTTTGTATTTACATCAGCAATTAAAAATACACTCACTGCAGTGGAACAAACTGCCTCACCAACAGCTTTAACCACATGACACTAACTTTTATTCCCACAAGTTCATGTGTATCAAGGATACAAGATTATATTCTTGACCAAAACTGCATCATGTCCATTCATCACCACTCTGGAATGCACATTCCCAAGTATGCAAGAGAATTGTGAGGGTAGAAATGATCAAAGCGATTTTATAATATGCACTGGGCCTCTACAGAATTGCATCTTCTAGCTACCTCAAACTCTATTTAAAAATGGAGCTGGCAGGGAAACCCAAAGCCCTTAAACAAGAGCAAATTCCTATTTTGTAAAGTTATTCTGATTATATTTCACATTAAGAACTGCAAGAAGGAAAATCTGCAGAACTATAACCTGACGTTCCAGTTTGCAACCTGAAAACACACTCAAGTTTACACAGCCTTTACCTCACCCCTGGACTGCCCCAGCATTCCTTGTGCTACAGAAAGCAGCTCTACTGAACTTCAACATTCTGAATGCAATAAATTCTAAGAAAATATCAAAAAGGTTACAGACCAAGGAAATAACACTTGAAATGTTTAAGTCTTGCCCCATCTGTTACGTTAAGTTTTACATTCTAGAGCAAGTTAAGACTTCAATTGACAAAAGAGAAATTCACCTCAAGAGTGAAAAAGTTCAAAAAGAAGCAAGGAAAAAAGGTAACAGAAATCCCACTGTATTTTACCCTCTGCAAATATTTGTTCACATTGCTGTGCATTAACTCCAATCTGTTCCACAAAAAAAGGAAATCAGAAATCAATGGCACAAGGGCTTCCACACTCCTGCCTGATGTGAGTCAGCACCTTGACTCGAGGGAAGGTGCACATAAAACAGTGCCACTTCATTTCACTGCTAAACAAATTCTTACAAGAGCAGAACTCCACTCGTAGCACACTCTTGCCCTTGGATGTTACCACCAGCACCCCAACCATCAGGTGTATTTGGCATCTGCAAGTAAACGGTGCAAAAAGGCCAATTTTGTGATAACATGGGCCTCAGATGAATCAGCAACATATTTTTAGGATTGCTTCATGACTTTTTGAGGAACTAAATCATTACAAGGCAATACAGGAAAAATCTGAAGTACTTAAAAGCTCTTTTCCCATTCCACCTCTGCTCTACATCTTGCAGCTACACTGAACTAAGGATTTTAGCTGCCCAGTCCTGACAAATTGAACACACCAAGGTTCCAGGAGCAGGTTCCAATTATCAGTTTGCACGCTTTTATCAGACCGGTGACATTTTCCTTGACAGTGCATTGTCAGCTTCGGAGTCAGTGCTGTTTACCCTCAGCAGATCAAAGAGAACACGTGCTTTACCATAACAATGCTGCAGATTATCGACGCACACACTTCACAGACCTACAGATCGAGACCAGTGGCAGTGACACTTCACAGAAGGGAAAAGTTCTGCTCCTCTCTCCAAACTGGAGGGAAGGGTAACATCAGTAAAGCATTAGGTATAGAACAGATTAATATCATTATTTCAAATAACCTACAGCCCCACATAGCTACATAGAACACACGATTGCATCGGGACAATTAAATGCAAACATCAGTGCTACTTTGAAATAATTTTCAAAGCAGTATTTCAAGTTCTCTTTATTTTTAGGATACAATACAAGCATATTTTCAGGATACAATTCAAGCATATTTTCAGTTTGGATTTTCTTTTGCTACTGGGTACACACTTTTTACACAATGAAATCTGAGCTTCTCATGTAAGCAAGTGATAAACACCAAAACACAGAGAATTTTAGTATCTGAAGCTTGCACATGGAACTCATCCTAAACAAGGCTCATAGAATGGTAAACTTAAATTGCAAAGCATTTTTACTTTTTAGGGGGTTCACTTTACATTTGTTCCATAACACATTTTAGAGGGTCTTTTCCCTACCACCAAAAGAATCAGTCTCCTCCAGTGCAAGTTAAAAGAACACTTAGCCTAAACCATTTACACCAGTCCACAAAAAACATCATCCAACATCACCAAAAGTAATGCTCTTATTTAAATGCACGTCTGTTACTTGTTTCCAATATTGAGAAGAGGAAGAAAAAAAGCTGCACACTCTATAAGCACTCACCAACAAAATTAAAAATTGAGGTATCAGAGAAAGCTACAAATAAACCCCAGTAAATACTGGGAGCTATGATGTATGTCTGACAATGAAAATCTAGACACACCAGCACTGCAAGTGATACCAGAAACTTTCTTGGCAGGTTGAAAATAAGGAGAATTCATGGCATTTTTAGAATTGCCTTTAAAGTGAGACTGCTGGTGGTCTCCCTGTCTGCACAGGCCTGAAGAACTACCTTGACTCTCAGCCCTAAGTACCTAATAAAGAGACACAATACAGGTTATTTTCTATAGCAGTCAGTTTGGTACCTTTTAGAAATGGAAACAGAAAAATTAATTATGTTCAATTATATTGTTCTGATTCTGCACAGATAAGACACACCAGGTGAAGAATCCCAAACTAATCACTACACCAAGACGTGTCCACAATGTAAGAGTGGATGCCATGGCTTCAATTCAACTTTGAAATAAATCAACTGTGCAGTAACTCAAGCAGAGGCAGACCTGTGAGAAGCTGCTCTCTCCCTCAGTCACCATCATTTCATCAAGATTAATCCCTGATTGCAAGCCAAGCTATGGTGAAGATGAGAAGCACGTAGAGTATTCCAGAAGAGGAACTCTGAACACAACGACTAAAAATAAAAGTCTATACATAATTACTGAGAGATGCTACCCATCAAATCCACCTCTTAGCAAGTATTTCCCATCTGTGCTTAATGGGCAGATGTCTTTTTCATTCACTCAGCACATTTTTTGAAATGGAAAACTATGAATGACATTCTAGTTGTTTATCCAACCAGCTGGAGAAGAAACTGGGTAAGCACTTGGTTAACAGCTGAAAAGCCTGAATAATTGTGGTGAATTACCTGTTTATACCAGATTAGAGCTTCAGTTCATTCAACTATAGCCCCAAAAAGCTACCAAGTCACTGTCACTGAGAATGAGTTATTGGGGAAAAGAGCAACTGAGTTATCTACAAACCTGCAAATTCAGCAAGGAATAGTTTTTTCAAAGGAACATTCCCCTAAATGAGTAAGAAACCAGAAAAGTTCAGCTTCAGGACACCAGACAAATCTGCTTGATGAGTCAGTTCAATAGAAAAACCTATCAGGAGACCACAGATTGCAGAGAAACCATTCAATTCAGAGTATTCTTTGGAAAAAAAATCCTAAAGACTAAATATGTGAGGATAAAATCAGTGAAAAACTTCATCAGAAAGGTGAGACATGAAAAAGCAGTTCCAGCCAATTCCAGCTAAGATAGCTTAGCACAATTTTATCATTAAAGTGAGAACTGAACAGCAAAACAAAACTTACTGCCAGAATGCTTTCAAAGCTTGACTGATAATAGTCATATCTTCACAGTCATGCAACTTCTAATGATCTGCACAAAAAAATTAAGTGCAGTGAAAATATCTAAATCTGCACCTCTTGTATCAATGTATTGATTTGATTGCATCTTTTCCACTCATTTTTGTAGGTTCACCTTCAGAAGTCACTTCTGCAATGTAATCCTCCCAAAGATACTGTAATGTTATCAACATGTGTAAGTTATGCATCCTTTTAGCCTCACTGTGCCATTTCAATTGATCCAGATTAACACACCTTGAACTGAGCTGTGGAAAATGTTTTCTTCTATGAAAGTTAAGGTACAGCTATGAAGTACATATGAAAATATATACAAAACCCAAATTACCTATTACCTACCAATTACCACAAGAAGAACAGAGTTCATATCAAAAAACCCCACTCACTATGTAGCTACACTGTTCAGTTAGTTTCATGCTGTAAAATCATTACTCACTCTATTCTCTTCACTGCACTGTTATAGCAGGAAAAATACCTTACATTCTTTTACAGCTTGAAATTTATGTTTTAGTGCATTGTCACTGTATAGTACGTGGTCAAAGAGCAAAGGTAATTTTAAGTACACCAGTCCTTGTATACACAACTCTACTCCTTCAAGAGATTTTAGGCACAGGTTGTGCATATTTTGTAGTGACTGAGATTGCAGTAAACAGGAGAATTCCTGATGTCACACTCCCCCCAAACAAGGGGACAATGATGCCATGCTGTACAACAGAAGCTCAGGATTATATCAAATGCCATACATGATACATACAGTACCCATCAGATGTTACCTCTTTATTTTCTACCTCTCAGCAGAATAGAACAGAGATGCTTAGCTTTTGATCCAAATGCACTGAACTCTACCAGGCTTAGAACCTGAGACAGAGACAACCAATAGAACATATTAAATATACACATATTCCCTGGGAACAAGGATTAAATTGTGAATTGCTAAACTTGCCTTCATAGGCACTAGGCTATCATGCTTCTTATGTAGAGTCTTGGTTTAGAAGCCTACCTACCATAAACACCCAGCACCTTATTTTCAAACAGAATATGGATTCTCTGTGTTTTGTGGAAGAAATAAAAAACAATCTATCCTTCTAAGTCTCACCAGGCTACTGGAATTAAAGATTTTATTCTTTTGTACTTATTTCTCCTCTTCCCATGATCTCTGCAATTCAGGCACTACCTGATCTAACAAATATTAATAAAACTAAATAAAAGTAAAGACAGTAAACAAAAAATCAAGTCAGCTTAATCTCTATTCCTGTTCTAGTCCTGTGTCTTCATACTAAAGAAGGTACTGGCATAATCACCATGTATGAAGCCCATTAAGCACCAGACACTAAAAGAAAACATTTGCCAAATTCTTCTTATTCTTCAGAGCAATTCAAGAAAAGACATTAGAGCTCAAACTATAGGATAGATGCTACATTGCAGTAAACGACTTTGCACTGTACTCAAAGGACCATTGTTGTTTAATCCCTGCTTTGCCCAGTCACACACACTTTCTTCTCCCTAATCCACCCACTCTTTAAAGCCACCGCATGAACTTTTCAAGGCTGCTTGTTTGCAGCAGCTCTGAATAAACCACACAAACCGCATCTCTCACACACGTGACTAGTTTTGAAGTGAAAATTAACACAAATACAATTTAAATGGAGACAAGTCAACACTTGGGCCCAGATAACTGTGTGTGTAGTCAGCAGGGAAGAAGTGTTGTTATAGAAAATGGGGGCGAAAAGCACGGAATGAGAGCTGGCTTTGTTCACAGGCAGTAGCCTAAGTGCCTATCAGTCAGCAAAAGCATTTTTAAAACAGCTGCATCAAAGCTTTCTGCAAGTTAGTCAGCATGTGACAGGCCAGCACATTACAACAGTGCCACAGCAATCTCTGCATAATAGGAGTGCTCGGAGTGACCTGAAAGGTCAGTGTTTTCAAGCATTCCAGTAATCTGTAAATTGCCTTGGCTTATCACTTGGAAGCAACATAATTACATTGCTTGAAGGGCTAGGACAGTAAAGACAGATTTTAGGTATTATGTTTTGGTCAGCTACATACTAACCTCTACACTGTAAGCATATCCAGAAAACTCAGAATAATGTACAAATTTAAAAAAGGATTGTTTTTAAAACATCAAAGTCTGCTCCTCTGATAGAGGGAAAACTATTGACAAAGATTTGTAACCATCTATAGTAGTTTATCAAGTATAAATATCTTTGAAGGTTTTTTTAAAATTTCTTAACAAGTGTCCCAAAACGTTTAAAGATACTTCCTACAAAACTAATTTTTAAATACAGCAAGACTGCAACTACTACTGAGTAAATTAAAAGGTCCTGTTCTGGAAGTTAAAAGGTGGAACAAGCAAAATGTAATTTTCATAGTAAGGGTTTAGTTTCACTTGAAAACCAGTACTTTCTGTTGGAGAAAAGAAAAATTATTGTTGCCAGCTATAAACATCCCAAGCAATTTACTCATAGGCCAATCATTGACTTTAACAACAGATTTTTCTAGAAATAGAAAAGCAAAATCAGATCTACCGGTCCATCTCCCTCACAAGATTAAAAATGCTGCCATTTGGTTGCCAAACAGCCTAATCAGGCACAGTCAAAACTATTTCAACCCACTCTGATTGAGGTGTTGTGTGGTGCCCCAAAGCACAGAATGCAGCCACCAAGCCCACCCAAGGCTCCTGCACAGATCTGTCCTGGCAGCCCCCAGCTCCCCTCAGCTTGTCCTGTGCAGCCCTTGTGCTGCACACCTCCAGCACCATCTGCTTCCACCGCCAGCAACTACCAACAAACCCAGCCCTACTGCTTCACCGAAGGTGAATTCCAGCATTCACACACGAGGGACAAACACCAAACACAAAGAGCAAGGCAAAACTTCTCCATTTTAATTTCATCATAAAGAAGAAAGAAAAAAAGCTATGCAGTATTTCTCTGACACTGCTTGCTTTTGTCTAAAGTACTTTTAAGGCACGGTGATTTTTTTTTTAATGGAGCTAATAAATGCAGTCAGAAGTTCAGGCTAGTGAAACACACGCTGCAGAAACATCACATTTATGTTTAAAAGGCATCTCCCGCCTGTTTAAACTACAATGCTAGCACAGCTTCAAGTGCAGGACATAAATCTCACATTACTGTAAACCAAACTAAGTTTACAGCCAGAAAGACAATACTAGTACTACCAATAATGCAACTGACTTAAAAGGTGCCCTCATCATGCAGGAAGGAAAAAAAAAATCCAACACCACTGGTCATTCTAAAGGAGAAACTATCTCAGTAACTCTCAACCACTGGCTCCTTGCTATTCCTTACACACCTTCCCAAGAGAGAGACATTTACTGATTGCAAATAAACACAACAAGTAAGAAAACCTTTTATGTTAGCATTGGTATTCAAACAATTTAAACAACAGATCCCCTCATTTGAGACTCAGCACTTTCCTGGGCAGTTCTAGGGTGGATTTACCATTGAACTACCAACAATAAACAAATCACAGAGCATTGGAAAAAAATAACCCCACAGAGTGCTTCTACAGCACTCTGATTCAGATGAAAGGTGTTCTTCATTCAAGCCATCAACACTGTTTCTGTAAACCTGTATTCCTTTCTTGTACTTCCTAGCTAAATGCTCCCAGCTTTAGGAATATTAATCCAGCCTACATTTTCCATAGAAAACAAAACCCAGTCAAAATGCAAGTGCACTTAGTTCTCTCATGAGATTAGACTCCAGGAATTTCCATTCTTACATAGCTGGGTTATTAACAGAGAGGTTTATCCTGTATGCAATGGCCAATCACTTTCCACAACTTAATTTCAATCCTGAAGGAAACACAAGTTCTTTTGTCAGAAAGCCATGCCTTTAAGCTTGGCTTTAAGATCTTAATACCCACTGAAAAAAATATTTCAGGAGTCCAGGTTTACAGGAAAAATCAGTACCCCTGTCACCTAACACTGTGCTGAGAAACGAATTCATGTGAAGGCATTCATGGGCACAGGGGCATTTTTTCCAAATAAGATGTAGGAACAATGCTGGGTCAAGCGACATAAGGAAGTTTTTAAACAACCATCCTGTGATGAGAGGGTTAACATGATCTGGCCTTCTCCCAAATTCAGTTCTGGGGAAGCCAGTCATCCAAAATGAACATGAATTACGTATTTATTACAGTCTTGGAATTTGTTCAGATAAACAATAATTGGCAGAATTAGCCCCAGGTACTATCCTGATTCCATGCAAATTACAACTAACTAATTAACTGATATCATATTGTCAAGCAGCACCTCAAAGTTACTTCTAGAGCTTTACAGCTATAGTCATTCCAATTCTAAAAGATCTATTGAAACCAATAAATCTTTAGATTACATAATTTACACCTATTATATTTTCAATGAACTGAAAGCATCTGCGTACATACTCTTTGTTTTGGTTTTTTCTTTTTATTTTTTTTTACCTTTAAATATGTTTTTATACACCTTTTTATAGCAATATGTGCCCAGTCAGTCCTTTGTCAAAGTCATGTCACCACTGCTGTAATTTAAGTAATAGAAAAACTGACATCATTGCTCAAATTTCACAATCTGTCCTGTTTCATTATGCTACTGCTTCTGGTTATAATTTAAGGTTATTACTTCCTTTTAATTAACTTGAAAAATTGAGCAGTGTCTCTGCAGCCACAAGTTACTTCTTATTAATTTTTGTGTTATTGAATTGATGGTGACTATAACTAAGGCATTAATGCTGCTGCAGGAGCACCATGGCTGTCTGAAGAAAGAGACCCAAGAAGGCTTGCAGGAAAGGGCAGGGGATGTTATTTCAGCCCAACAAACTCGCCTCCCAGAGCCGTGTCCAAACGCTTGACCATATGCTCTGAAGTGTATTAACAAGTCTCCAAGCACCTTGCTCATTCCATCTCCCATCTGGATACATCCTAAGAAACAGTCACCAGCCCAGAGTGTAAATAGCTGGAACAGGTCCATTTAATATTTACAAGAAAATTTTTAAGCTGGATATAGAGAAGGGGACCATCTGTTAAAGTGATTGCTGACCCAGTGGGGCAGAGGGGAAGACACTGTTACTGGACCCCATTCAAACTAGGCAAGGAACTGCCCAAACAGTCCCAAAGGATCACAAGCTGAAAACTAATTACTGCCTTTTTAGGAGGGGTGGGGGAAGATTTTAGAATTAAGTTCCTAAGAAGAAGTCAAATGTGAAAGGCAAACGTGATGAAGACAGAAGGCTGCTCTGCAGTGCAGGCCTTACTGGGAAAAGCCTTGGGAACTACAAATCAAACAAACTGCCGACTTCTGCTCAATTTCTATTTTCAGCATATCAGTGCTTTGGATATGTGGGGGTGGGGAAACAAAAAGGCCATCAGAGCCATACCAAGTTCTGTTGTTGCTTCCTCTGCTATGGGAAGTTAACCGTACACCTTCTGATGAGCTATATAGGCCAAAAAGGTCACATTTGCCCACTTCTCCTAAGAATGTGAACTTCTCCAATGCAACACTCCCTACTGCTGTCATCTTACTGAATTTAGGCTGCCCTCCCCCACCACAAAAGGGAAGAACATCTGTTTATAATGGATTAGGAAACAAGAATCCTATTAGAGATTACCAAATACTCTTGAGAAAATAAATACTTTTTTAATGTACAGCCAATATTTACATTTTTAGCACCAACAATACAGGTAATTTTTCCAAGTGTCTAAATAAATCCTGATGTGCAAACGCAGGAAAGACCTCTAAAGAACTACTGAAAATCCTACAGAGTCAGGAAGAGTAAACATAAGGCAGGTTCCCAGTCCTGCACACACTGGGGCAGGTTCTCCAACCCTGCAGTAGCCCATCTACATAGCCCAAAGAGTCCACAGAGCTTGGGGCTTAAGGAGCTGTCTAAGAGTACAGCACAGCAGGAAAACCCCATGGATAACCAAGCAGACACCACTGTCCCTGGACAAGCCACCACGCTTGTGGCCTCAGCAGCACTTGTTACTCTGCAGCCTCCAAGGGATCCACGCTGGACCTTAAATACTCAGCTGAACGTGTCCCTCCATTTCCTCAGATCCTTCACTCGAGCACATCACAGCCCTGAAACAAGAGCACCCCTACTATTTATGACTGTACAGCACATATTTGAATAATCTGTCCCTAAAATAGCATAATTATAAGACAAGACAGTGTTTTCATTTCAGGACTTTTTGGACTCAGCATAAATACACTGCACAGAATCATGGAATTCATTTTAAGACTTCCCTACGGCTGTTTGCTTAATCAGTACATTCAGTGAAGAAGTCATTAGTAATATATTTGCCTGAGAAAATACTGGGCATACTTTGATATTAATTTCTGTTGTATTCATACCATGATAACACAGAAATACTTGTGGGGATATAAATGACAAATGTCTTTTTGAACCCATACAAAAACAATAAAAGCATTTGTTTCAAATACTATCCCTTAACTCAAACTGACACGTAGAATTTGACAGTGATACAAACCAAATGTTGGGCCTATTAATTTTGAAATGGACATGTCCATGGCTTTACTCCCCCCACACTGTGATTAATCAGATTTTCCCCTGCCACTCCAGTGTGTACACAAGACAAGGCCTTTCCACAAGGTATAGAGGACAGGAGAAGAAAACAGAAAGGAGGATCTTATTTCACACTGAAAGCTCATTGGCAAAAAAATGGGTGAACACTTCAGTCCTTGGTGAGAACTTCAACTTTGATACAAAGCCTTCAGATGAGTGCTTTGATCTGAGATAGACAATAATTTTGCACAGCATTTCAAGGAATAAACCCAACATATTTAGCACAATTCAGAGCTTGAGTAGTCAACTAGTTACAGTTCTGTTTCCAACTCAGTACCTTATGCTGAGTAGTTAAAAGCCAAGTATTTTCACGAGTTCCCAGAAGGTTTTGACAACAATGGTACATTGCAGTGTGAACACAGACATATAGTCAAGCTCAATAACCACTCCTGACTTCAAGAACAAATTCAAAATACTATGTTTTGAGCCTTTTTTAGCACAGACACACCTACTCTCATAGAACCTAAGTAGTAGCATAATGTGCATCTTAGAACACCTATGATGTACAGTAACCCATTTCTAGAGGTTTTCCTTGACACAAAGATTAGCTAGCTGGTCACTGATAAGGCCTTACTGATTTTCCACTCTACAAAGGTGGAGCCAGTTGCCAGGCACCGTCAGATTTCAGCTCTGTTTACATTACAGTAATCTTTACACTGCACGTTGAACCAGAAGCAAACTCCAGCATTCACTTCATAATGACCTACAGAGTGTGGAGCTTGCAGCTCCTCTCACACTGCAGCCAAAGTCACACTGGAAAATGCACCTTGAGTATCATCTGGTAATTGAAATTACTGATAGTCCTAACTGGAACAATGGATTCAAGAAATACAAGCTACTCATATAAATTATTCTTTGAAAAATACCTACCAGTATTAGTATTTCCTAAGTTCCAAATACAACTTACAGAAAAACTAGCAAAATTAAATGCAATATTTTAAAGGTTCTGTATAGGAGGCAAATTCTTAAGTTAAACTGAATTCTCAGATACTTTCCCATATGTTTTCTATATATTTATTTCTTTTTGTTGTTACAGTTGAAGAGTCTCACAAACGACCAAAGAAGAACTATCTAACTTTACAATGCCCATATACAGACTTACATGGGAAAAATAAAATACTGCTCCAAAATTAGCTATCTCACAGACTGAATTAAAAACATTTGAACATATATGCTCTACAAGAAACAAATCCATTGGTGTTTCCAAGTAAGATTTAGGGTACAATGCTAACCCCAGTTATGAAAACCACAGGTCATTGCCCCTAAAACAGAAAACCAAGGAGTCCTTGCAATCAGCATGTCTTGAACCATTAACACAGCCATGTTCTCAGCTCCTGATTCAAGGGGTTGTAAACAGATACATGCCTGGAGCTAGAAAACCAGTTAAAACAACCAAAATTCAATTAGTTACAAGACTGAGGTGAAAGACTGAAACACTCTTCCTGAATGCATTTTAAAATAGAAGGGAGTCTCGAGAACTCAGGTTCAGCATTCAAAAAGGCTCAGGGATTGAATAAGTTGTCCCTTTTCAGGGTGATTATTTTCTTTGTTTGGTTTGGGTTTTTTGACCAATGTGGACTATATTACAGTCTCCAACTTAAAGGCAAAAAGAAAGTTTACATCCCATTACTAGGACCCTGACAGTCATTCCCATAGTATCCATGAGTACAGTTCAAAAAGACAGCAGAAGAGATTAGGCCCCTCAAATTTTGCAGCAACAGGCACAACCAGATTAAACTTCCAGCCAGTCTTCATTTCCCCGCCATTTTCTATTGCATATTACCAACAGCTACAACAAGCACATAACACCTTAATAAAACCACATTCTTATACAGCATAGCAGGGGAAAAAGCTAAGTAATCTAAACTGAAGGGCAGTGAAACTGTTTGTGAAAGACTGTGGATAGTAAGGTGTAACATAATCAATCACAGCAGCCAAGATTATCTCATGTACAAATAAGAATTATTCAGCTAACCAAAAATATTTTTTTCTCTTTTTTTTTTTTAGGTTTTGTCCAGTCAGCTGTGACACAGTAACTGTGGATATGGATACAGAGCTCAAAAGTATATTAAGTAAATGTTGAGAGAAAACCATTCATCATTTAATGCATTACAACCCCAAAAATGAGAAACCAGATCCCATGCCCAAAGGGGTAACTAAAGGAAACAAGATCTGGACTGTGAACGCAGAAATCCCCAACATTCAAGTATTTCCAAAATACTTCTAAATCTCCTTGTCTATGACTATTAAAACTACATGGAGAACAGCCCAGGAACTAATGATTGACATACAATTACCAATATCCACTGACTGAAAGCATCTCTGTTTTGGCAACAAAACTCATTTGGAGCTGTATGCATCGGATTCTAGTCTTCAAAGACATTTCTGTGATCAAGGTAAAAAGGTAAGAAATAATTTTGATAAAAAGCTATCAAATTTTAAGAATTTACTCTAACAGTCACAGGACCTACAAAATGAGTTTTTTTCCTGAGAAAGAGATGCTATTTCAATTACATGACTTCCATAAATCTGAAAGCATCCCAGTGAAGAGTTAAACCCCAGTGAGACTATATTTTGCAACATTCTTAAATTAACATACCTTTCAGTATAATTAGTTTGGCTGATACTGTATGCATGTATGCAAGCTCCAAGGGCCAATGTGATATGACCATGAGCAGGAGGAGTTTCAAATAACTGCTATAGCAAGATACAACTTCCAATTAACACAGTCTGTACACCAGTCCACAGCCAAAACAGATAGACTTTCTGTACCCTTCTGCAACTTTAAATACACTTCTGTATTTAAAAATAGAAAAACACTTCAAGACAGTACATGCATGTGTGGAAGGCAATATTTTTCCACAGCCTCACAAAAATAGCTGTATTTTAAGAGAGCATTTTGAGCCAGAAACGAGACTCTTATACCCCGATTTTACAACAACAACAAAAAAATCTGCAAAATTCAAGTTGATGCAATTTCTCACAATCCCTCACAAAGCAGAATTCTAACACAACACTATTCAAGACAATATTTATCTTCAACTCCTATTTGTTGTTAATATAAATGTATTTGTAAAGTACTAAAAAGTATGTTTTATCTATCTATCTCCATAGCTAGGTGATAGCAGAAGTATGATATATTACCTAAAATAGGTTACTGTTCCAACAACAAACATTTATTGTTGAAATGTGTTTGTCTATATGATAAAATGTAACACAACACCTCCGGAAGCATACTTAAAACAAGCCATGAAACTCAGTAGTCAACATTAGCTTTTAAATTTTTTAAATTCCACTCTGGAATCTGAGGCTGCCTCGAACACACCTCCGAAGGAAGACCCTGGAGGTGGTGAAATCTCCAGCTAACAGTATCGTACAACTAGAGTAAGTTTGTTACTTAGTATCTCGAGCGCCGAAGTTTTTCGGTACTAACACAGCAAGGTGTACATTTTACTTCAGCCTGTAGAATACCACTTCTGAGTAAGTGCATACCAGCAAGTGACATCAGACCGAAACCACGCAGTTTCACTCGAAAGCAAACACCACTAAGCCGAGCTCCGGTAACACCGGCCAGCACACACGACGGGAACTCGTCGCGCTGAAGCCGGAGCAACTACTCAGGCACCACAAGCTAAAAATGAGTTCGAAATTCAAATTCAAACTAGTTTCAAAGCAAACCTTTAATTTTATGCGAAGGAGAAATAACCTGTTGAGCGTTTCTAGCTCCACCTCTGAGCCCCGGGGCCGCTCGGCATTACTCACCGCCGCGCAGCCGGGGGAGGTCAGAGTACACACCCCGCAACGTGCACCTGCACCGGCAACACCTACGGATCAGGTGGAGGACCGGCACAAGTTTCTGACGGATTACCGCCGCCCCAAAGCTGTTTACCGTATGTCAGCAACAATCATGCCCGACTGATTCAGCGGCCACAGAAAAAAACCCTGCACTACTGGACTCTCCCGGTTGAACCTTTCCTAATTGCTAGCCGGCTCCAGCCTGGAACAAAAGGGCACGGCCAGCGCACCGGCGGGAGCGCGGGGGCTTCTCCCGGGGGCAGGGCCCGGCTGCCGCAGCCGTCCCGGGGCCGGGGCCGGGGCCCGCACGTCCAACAGGTGGGCGGCCGGGCGGGACCGGGGCGGCGGCCCGGGCCAGGGGGGTGCGGACCACCTGCGCGCCCCTCCCAGCAGGCAGGAGGGAAGCTCTGCGGGGAAGGCGGCCGGGAGGCTCCGGCCCGCCTCGCCCACCTCCTCGGTCGGCGCTAGCCCGTGCCCTCAGCACGGGCGGGGGTAAAGCCGCGGCCACCGCGGTGCGGGCTCGGCGGGGCAATGGGAAAACCGCGCCGGGGGTACCGCAGGATCGGAGCGGGCAGGGAACGCGGCTGCCCCGGGGCCGAGCCTTACCTTCGTGGAAGCCGCTGCGGCCCTGGCAGACATTTTGTTTCCTTCTCTCCCCCGGAGCCGGGCGAGCGTGTGCGCGCCTGCAACTCTTCAGGCCGGGGGAGAGAAACTCGGCGCCGCCGCCGCCCGCGCCTCACGCAGCCGCCCGAATAAACATCCCAGGGCGCGGGGGGGAGGAGGAAGAGGAGGACGGCAGGGAAGGGGCGGGGACGGGGGAGGAGGGAGAGAGGAAGAAAGAGGAAGGGGAGCGAAGGCTCAAGTTTGATAAAAGTGTGGTCTCTCTCCCGCGGCGCCTGGCGCGCCGGGGCCGGGTTCCGCCGCCGGGGCACGGAACGTGGGAGCGGCCGCGCTGCCCCCGGGCCCGCCCGCTCAGCGGCCGCGCCGCCCGCCCGCCTCGTGCCTCTCCCCCCGCGCAGCCACCGACATGTCCGACTGCCGGCACGGCCCATCCCGCCGCGGGGGGACTGCCCGCCCCGCCGCCGCCTGCCTCCGCTTTTCCGCAGCACCCGGACCCCTGGACGGCGGCGGTGTGGCAGCGGCGGAGCGGCAGGTCCCGGCCCCGCGGGCTCTGCCGTGCGCGGCGCGGTGAGGGCCGCCCGCGGGGCTCGCTGGCCGCCGGGCTCCCCCCGCGCCATGGTCGGGGCGGCGGGGGCCGAGCGCGGCCGGGCCGGCGCAGCCTATGGGAGCGCGGGGGGCGTTTGAACGCGGGGAGCGGAGCAGGCCGGGACCGGCACCGGGACCGCCCCGAGCGCTGCGGGGCCGCGGGACCGGGCGGCGGCGGGGGCTCGGCCGGGCCCGGGGCCCGCGCTCTCCGCCGCACGCGGTCCTGCAGCGCTCACGGAATTCTCGCCCCGCTGGAGCCGGCCGCAGAGCTGGGATGTCGATCAGCGCGGGCTCAAACCTGCTTTTGCGTTTGCCCATTGTTTGAAGGGGCGGGACGTTAGTTTTCGAGTTCCTTAATTGTACATCTTGTTCTTGAGATAAAAGCAATAAATACACAAAAAGAAAACAACTTGGGAGATTTGCTTTGCTTTAAGGTGGTGACTGCATAACCTTAGCATTTCCTATAGCACCATGAACTGCTGCCTGTGGCTTTGAAAAATAAACTTTTCCCAGTATTTTAGAGTGCCTTTTACAAAGTAAGTATTTATTTAAGCACTAAGAGAAATACAGCAATTTTTTTTTTTCCATTTAAAAGGAAAGGCTTTTAAAGATGTTATTTTACTTTTGGGCGTTGGATGCCCAACCCATGCACGATGAAGCTGTCTGAAAATGCAGCTGGAGTTCTGACTTTCGAGATGGCTCACGCCACAGAAAGCTGAGCACACTCCCAAATTTTGTAGGGCCAAGTCATAAGTTAACCAAGTGACTTCCAGAAGCATCACCCATTAAAGTGGTTCAAACCCCACTGAAAAGATGGCACACTGGTTATTACCCATATCACTACAGTCCATAGTTTATGATGTTGATTAATTTACTCTTTAGAATTAGATAAGAGCCCAAGTGGCATGACTAATCAGGTACATAAGGTTCCAGAGAAGAAAAAGTAGGTGAGAAAAATCTCAAACCGAAATGGGAGTACTTTGCACTCACTTTGCAAACATTTCCTGAGATATACATGGCAGTAAAAGCCATGGTATCAGGGCCAGATTTTCTTGCAGTTGTACAATTTATGTGCCACCAGCTGCTTTTGTGCTCCATGCAACCTCCAGAAGTACTGAAATTCTTAAAAAGAGGTGATAATTCAAAGATCCGAATCACTCTTCCACCAAGAAACGCCCTACCCAAAGCTACCGTACGAGTTTTACGTTTGTTCTCTTTTGAAAATAAACAAATTCATATTCCAGGAAATAGCTGAATCAAATTCCCAAGGCAGCAGTCCGAATTCGGGGGAAGGGCCAGCTCCTCCACCGGGAAAGGCACCGGGAGCTCTCCGCGGCGCACACCGGGACAGCCTGAGGCTCCAGGCTCTCTGTCAGCACCGTCCCCGGTTTTCTGACACCGGCCTGCTCCGGGGTGCCCGGACACCCGGCTGGGCTCCCTCCTTCCCCCGGAGCCCCACGGCAGCTCCCCGTGCTGCAGCGTGGCCTCCTGCCACGAAAACACCACAGCACATCTTTTATTCGTTCATTGCTAGATGTAACTAAGCCTCCGATTATTTTTTTAAACTCTATCTACACCCGCAGAAGGCGGAATGTGACGGGTTTTATGCCCACATGCTTCACTGTCAGAGAATTCACCAGAGGAGGCAGGAAGGAAAAGGCTGAGATCACAACAGGAAGGAGGGGGAAGATTTCAAGGTGTGGAGACTGCATGAAAAGAAACTCAGGGGAGGATGACCTGATAAACTGTAGGGTAAAATAATCCCTCCCTTTCATCTTTTTCTCCTTGAATAGTTCTGGGGAGAGTGGACAAGACCTACAGGCTGGGGAGGACAGGCTGCAAACAAAAGGTAAAGATGATCAACCAAGATGAGACAAGGGAATGAAAGAGGACCGAAGGCATGCACACAGAGGTGCAGATGGATTCCCTACAATGAGGGAGAAGGACCATGGGAAAGAAAAGCAGTTATTAAAATGTTAGGAGAAAGATGGAGAACGAATAAAAAGGTGAAAGAAAAATATTAAGCAAAGAAAGCAAAGGTAGAGGCACCATTTTTGTATCATATGTTGGATGAGAAAATGCTATCAATGCATACACTAAATTTAACAAGGAGGAAGACCATTTAACAAGGAAGGACTTCTGCTAAGGGTTCAAAACAGCTGGATATGCATAACTCTTTTAGCCCAGAGAAACTAAGGAGATTCCTTCCTTCCTTCCTTCCTTCCTTCCTTCCTTCCTTCCTTCCTTCCTTCCTTCCTTCCTTCCTTCCTTCCTTCCTTCCTTCCTTCCTTCCTTCCTTCCTTCCTTCCTTCCTTCCTTCCTTCCTTCCTTCCTTCCTTCCTTCCTTCCTTCCTTCCTTCCTTCCTTCCTTCCTTCCTTCCTTCCTTCCTTCCTTCCTTCCTCCCTTCCTCCCTTCCTCCCTTCCTCCCTTCCTCCCTTCCTCCCTTCCTCCCTTCCTCCCTTCCTCCCTTCCTCCCTTC
Source organism: Molothrus ater (assembly GCF_012460135.2). Taxonomy (NCBI): domain Eukaryota; kingdom Metazoa; phylum Chordata; class Aves; order Passeriformes; family Icteridae; genus Molothrus; species Molothrus ater. Next base: position 5,712,695 of record NC_050490.2, read on the forward strand.
CTCCCTTCCTCCCTTCCTCCTCCCTCCTCCCTTCCTTCCTCCCTTCCTTCTTCCCTTCCTTCTTCCCTTCCTTCTTCCCTTCCCTTCCCTCCCTTCTCTTCTAATTTTTTATAATTTTTCCTTCCCTCTCTTCACCATCTCCCTTCTCTTTCCATCCAACAGTCATTTAAATCTTCATCTCTACTCTTGATACAAATTAGAGGAGCCAGAAATGTTATCTTATTCTATTAGCATTGGTAAAATGCATATATTTTTCAGTAGATACAAATTCTTTTTAATGAATGGTTGTGCTTGTTTTTATACAAAGCAATAGCAGAATCATGTTGCTGTCCTTTGAAATTCTTCCTTCAGGAGGATTTTTGCATCTCTTCATTAACAAATTGCTCACAAGCAAATCTACCATCAACAGTACTGAAAATGCCAAATCAAATGTTGGCCAAGTCAACATAGAATTATTATCTTAAGTGTAAATAACTTTGAATTTTATAGTCCTATTTAACTTTAATTGGATTTTAAATTTTTAAATAAATATTACAAAATTCATGTCTGAAAGAGCAAGTGATATATTGTTAAGACTGTTAGGATTCCAGTGTATTCATGTGTTCCCTTTAAAAATCTTCAATGAAACAGCAGATGTCTATATATTTATATACACATATTGATATATAGCAAGAGAGATGCATGTGTTAGTGTTTAGGTATATATATATATATATGCCTTATATATACAATACATTCAGTCAGATGCAGTTATATAGCAAGTCCCATCTGTTAGCTAAGGGATCAGAATTTTAATGCATATTTCTGATTCTACCCATATAAGTCCTGAAAACAGGATTGTCTTTAACCCCTATCTTTAGATAGAAAATTGTCTTAGAAGTCAAGGGCTGAAGAAAAGCAAGTGCTTTGCTCATCCTTTAAATAACTGCTACTGTGAGATGTCTAAAAAAAGTACTATTATGTTTTCTTAGTAGGAAACCTAAAAATAAAACTATTATTTAATAAGTTCACACCATAACCCCACATTGATTCAAAGGACGCAGAAGGACAGTCAGATGTGTGAATCCTCCTTTCTGAGGGCATGGGTATCTGTTACACCACAGAACAGGAAGCCTGTTCTCTGCTTTGTGTTGATTTAACTTTTTAAGAAATGTTTTGACCACTTAAAGATGGGGAAGAAGGAAACTGCAGAACCGCAGCCACTACAGAGACAACTTCCTGTGGGTTTTGTGGTGTGTGTGGCTCAGAAAGGGAACAATTCACAGAAGATCTCTCAGAGATAGCAGACAGTTTTGCTGCCCTGTGAAGTAGTCTTAGCTATAAATAGGCCAATATATTATCAATTATGTCATGCAGTTTAATTGACATTGTACATTCTGTATTTGTAGTTGACACAGGATTTCAGCACTTCAAGAAAAAAAAAAGAGGAAGAGAAAATTAGAGTTCACCATATAAACCACAAGAGAAGAAAGTAGATGTTTCTACCTCAAGATGTAAAAAAGTGGTTTACAGAAAGCTGTGAGAAATCCATGTCCTTAAAATTACACAGAACTTCAGTGTCTCAATGAATCAAGTCCCTAAGGAAAAAAATTAATGTAGTGATGATGCCTAGTAATGATCTTATCTTCCTCCCACTTCCACACAGTTAAAGCTTTGTTCCTATACCTACTGACTCTTTAAAGGGCTGTATATCACTGCAGTGCCTCTTCTGAAAACACTGCAGACAATTGCTCAATATATAGGGAATAGTCTCCAGTAATTCACTGCCTCTCACATACTGGAACTGTTAGACAAAGACAAAATCCCAAAATCTGTACTTCACCTCTCATTAAGAGGTTAAAGCACATACCTCAAGTACACTTCAGAGGCTGGACCTGCTCAAAATGGGAATAAACCCAACACGTTCATCCAGGTGGCCTGTCTTAACTCCTGTTGTTTAAACTCATTGTTATTTCCTTTTAAACACCTTAAAAATAGTACTAGGTTTAACACAGTGCAAGGGCATTTTATCTGTTCAGCCTGAATATCACTTCAACTTGTAAGCAAATGGGAAATGTACAAATAGAAATAAAAGTAGGTTGCAGTGGCAATGCAACATTATTTTCAGCCTTAAAATACTTAAAGAATGTATCACTGTAGAGCTGAAATCTAGTCTCTTTGGTTATCATTCTGGGATATCCTTATAAAAAGAAACTCATCTCCATGGTTTGGACCAGGTTTTGGAGAAATTTTGTTATCTGTATAATTGTGTAGTGACAAAATCTGAGACTACTGTTGAAGAAAATATAATCTGTGAGTTTTAGTTGTGCTTCATGGCAGCAGAGCTAATTTATTACAGAAATTCATTACAGAAATGTTATGTAACTATTCTACTTCCCATCTCAGACGTTTTATGAACGGGACTGTAAACTTCAATGCACTGCAGCTGATCAAGGCTGATTTTACAAAATGCTTCACTGTTAAGCAGCCACTGGATGTCAAAATGTCAGATATTCGGAACTGTTTTACTTTCTCCAGGTTTATTTGGTAGAGAAGGGACTGTTAAAATAATCAAAGGCAGCTGTGAGACTTCAGCAGGCACAAATTCAGTGCTGATGTGATTGCAGCCCCTGAACAGTCACGCTGCAGACAGCACCACACATGCTCACTGATCTAGAACTCTTATTTATCATATGTAACTTTTACAAAGCAAGACTAGCTAAAAAGTGCTTGCCCAGACAACAAGCAACATGCACCAAAGATTAACTGCACAGGCAACTTTAGAAAGTAAAAGTGAGGACTGAAAGCACACAGGTTTTGTTACTTACAAACACTGAGTGATTTGCAAAGGCAGTCCAGGGTCAGCTTAACAAAACTGATTCATTGAATTACCTTTCTGGCAAACAACTCTGTATTCAAACCCAGAAATTTTCCAGGAACCTTTGCACAAGATACAAGTGACAAAACTGTTCTCTGAAACCCAAATAGAGTCACCACTATAAGGAGGACAGAAGATGAGGAGGTTGTGGAGGTGTGGTTTTCTAAGCCAGATAGTTTTGAAAGGTGAGATCACTTCTACAGTTTCTTGAGCACAAATATCAGACTTGCAATGAGTACTACAGGAAATTATCATGACTCATTCTTGCTAATGAGAAGGGCATGCATACAGAAAATGAATATATGTACTGAAAATCATTACATTCAACACAAAAATACATACTGAATATTGTTACACTGGTAAAAGTGTTTATAGATAATGATGCAAAAGTGTGAGCTCATCTGCTTCTTAATTCTTCATACCAAAAAGACCTTATTGCATAATTGCAAAAAATGTAGAAACGTAGATTACTGAACTTTATAACCTATAGTCTATTTTTATTGCCACTCAGCTTTCGTCTCTTAGAATCTCAAATTTATTTTTATCCTCTTGCCTTTCTTATTACAACCGGTACAAGACTCCATCTATTCTTTTAAAATTCACATGCACAAATCCATCAAGTCAAGGAACTAGCACTGTGCTTAAAAGTAGGAGCACCAGATTACACCCAGTTAATTCCAGTGTAATCTTTACCTTAGGTGGTAGCTCTGTCCCAGTAGCACCTGCTTTACAAGAGCAACTTCACAGTAAGGTTTAGAGGAGCTAAGTAAGGTGAGTAAGCTCCTGATGGTCACACCCATGGGGTTATGAACCCTTTCCATCTTGGTGTTTGCTTTTGTTTCTACCTCCAAATATTAAAAACTATTAAAAGAAAAACAACGGTTAAAAAAGATCGCTGTTTGTGTCACTGGAAGAAACTCAAGTCACCTTGTTTGTACCCCCTGCAGGTTTCTTAACCATAAATTATTGGGTTATTATATTACACAGGAGTGTCATCACTGGTCTGAGATGGTTTTCTGGGGCTCCCTTTCAAAATCATTATAATTCTAAAATATATAAGACTGAGACATAAGTACATAAAATATTACTTTGGTTTAAAACACTACAGCAGAACAGAGTTTAATGAGTTTTAACTCCACATTTCAATAATTCAGACTAAACCCTCAAGGGTCTTATTTAAGACACATTCATTGAGCACCACATACTTTCCATTTCGAAGTTGAGTTCTTTTCAGTTACTTTTGGTCTGTAGCAAGTAGATATCTGGTTATCTGTGATATTTTTTATAGATAGATAGATAGATAGATAGATAGATAGATAGATAGATAGATAGATAGATATCTGTGATATTATATTTTAGCTGTGTCAATAGAAATCAATAGAAAAATTTAGCTCCCAGGGACAACATGTTTTGCAGCCCTATTTCATCTTTAACTGTTACAGTTTGGTTAATAATAGAATTTTTAATTATATAAATAAATAAATGTCGCTACAAGTTCTTAAAATAAGTTAAAAAGTTTTCAGTGCATGTAACAGTTTCAACATGGCAATTTACAGGAGAGGCTACTAGAACAGAAAGTGCTTGGTGTGGAAGGATATTGCATTATTTCCTGACCTGCTGTTGCCAGGAAAGGAAAGCACGTCACGGGCTGGCTCTGAGGCTCTGGTGTGTCCCAGCCCATGAAATCAGGGATGGGAGCCCCACATTCTGCTTCTGTCACTTGGCCACTCGTTCCTCCTCTGGCACCCTGGCACCCCTTCCACAGCTGCATCTTGCTAACTCTGTATGGGGATATCTGCACTTTAAAAATTATCCTTAGAGCACAGAGGCAGGAATAAGTAGCCAAAGATGGGGACTTTTTAAGCTGAATGTACTGGCAAAGGTAGCATCACTATGTATCTACATTCACACAGCATTTACCTACACTTCAAGCACAGAGATCACCTTGCCTGCAGATTTCTGTGGGCAAAAGGCATCCTCTGCCTTACAGAGGTAGGGCACCTGTACCTCATCTGAGACAGGAGAGCTTGCTTCACTACTTGGATAATTGCATAACATTTTTCCAGTACTCCTGTATGATATGCCATCATGCATGTGCAAGAAATTCTCAGATGCTCATTTTTTTAGTTTGGAGATTTATACAGTATTGGCTGTATAAAGGCACAGTGAAACCAGTTGTTACTGAATCACTCAGAACCTTCAAAAAGCATGCATGCATTTTACACTTGGTCCCATTAACTGCAACCTGTAATGCATTTTCAGTAGGAGATTTTTCAGAAAAAAAATATATGATTTTAGTTCAAAATTTACAAAATCAAGCTTTGACCACAGAGTAATACTGGGGATGGTTAACACAGTAAACGAGAGGTTCAATAAGATGTGAAGTACTAAATGAGGTCTTTTTATGAGTCATCACACTGCCTATACTGATACAGAGTCCAAACTTCACTTCTTTCTCTCAGTGGATTAGATTCAGTTCAGCTCTCTAGGCACTTATACTGCAACCAGATCTGTAAACTGATTTACATTTGCCAAAACAGAAGTTCTTCAGAGAAACTCACAGTTAGCATCTATCTCCAGGACTGTCAGGGCTCAGCTCTGTTCTGATAAAACTGGTGTTGCATTACCCAGGAAGCATTAGTATTTGGCAAAGAAATATATATTAGTACAGGTGTATCTTTACTCAAATTCCAACTTTAAATCTAAAAAATACAGAGTCAGAAATTCTCCTGACTGTCTCAGTACCAGAGAAACCAGAGAAAGCATCCCTTTAGAATATCTACACATTCCACAACCTAAATTATAGTGAAGCCCAGGGGCTCTAACCAGAACAATACTTTAATTTAGCTAAACTTATACAGTCAGTACAGAAGGATTCAAAGCAAAAATATTTACAGTGCAAAGCTCAAAGCTAACAGGGCAAATGCTCTATTTACCACAGTTGGATGGCTGTTTCTCATTTAAGTGTTTAGGCCTCACAGAATCCACATTATATCAATATCATTAGCTAAATCTTTTCTTTACACATCTGTCAGTTCAACTCTATGTGCCAGCTGAAAAACTGCAACTGTCACATCCCTTTTTAAATGTGTGAGATTATAATACTTGTGAAAAGTGCTAAGGCAAGAGCCTAGGGACTGAAATTCTTCTCATTCTCCAAGCAGGTAAAGCAAGGACAAGCATTAAAGCAAGTTTCCCAGTGAAGTGCAGGCAGTGTGGCTGTGTGCAGTCCCTCCATCCCTCTGTGTGAAAGCTTGGTGAGTATTGCCTATGTTATGCTATATCTAATCAAAGATACAGCTTCTCACCATAAAACTTGCTCCCTAACTAGAAAGTATTTCTGAAAGCCTTTTCAAAGCTGGAGAAACCAATTTTTGCCAAGTGTGGAAACTTCCATGAGTCACATAATATTCTGACTTCTGTTGTAAGATGAACAAATAAGATAATTGACAACAAGCTGAAGTGATTTATACCATTTCTTATGATAAATTTAAGAAGTGTTTTAAAGAAGGTCTTCCACAGAAACTTTATTCATTTTCCCATATTTTTCAAGAGCTCATTAGAAGCAGCAGTCTTCAAAACAGACTTGTTTATTTTTCTCCCTATGACCCAATTATAAATACAGAGTTTGAAATCAAGCCTATGACTCTTTCCTGGCTATGTGTCATACTGACATTTAACATCAAATACATGCACTGTGCTTTTTAGACATGCACTGCTGGACAAGTAGATTGCATACTACTACTAAATATTTCTCTCAGGGTACCCATATGCTATTTTCACAAATGGGCATCTCTGGTTTCTGAATAATACATGTCAAGGCCAGGAAAAAGAAAAAGAAGAAAGAACAAGCCGAGTCCCTAGGTCAGCACAGAAAGCATCCAAAACTACTTTACTAGAAGAAACACCTTCTTTGTACACTTGTCTTACAGTATGGACTAATTTTTTTCCAGCCTACTCTTTTTTCTTTCTCTAACTGTATCACTGCCCTGGCTGCATTAACAGGCCTTAATAGTCCTGACAAACTGATTATGAAGACAATTAATTATTTCTCTTTAAAAGCCCTGTAATCTGGAAGCGGTAGCAGGGCTTGACAGAGATTTACATGGAAGAGGAAAGAAGGTGGAGGCATCTTTCCCCCATGAGCACTATAGTGTTGCCATAACTCACATGAAACCTCCTCTCTCTGCTCCCCAGCCAGAGCTGCATCATGAGCAGTTAACACACTCATTCTTCTTGGCACAGAAATAAATTACAGAGGTAACCACTGAATGCTTAGATCATTTGGGAAAATCAGTGAAAAAATCTCTACCTACAGAAGCATATTCAAGAAGGATTACAAATCATGTACAATGTTTATTATATCTGCAAAGGTTCAAGATATTACAGTAGCTGTTGCCCTCATTATATTAAAACCAACAGATAAAATGTGAGCTTTGCAAAACCTTTGCTCATATATCTGCAGGGTCAGCTTTACCCATGCATGGTCAGGAAAGGCCCAGAGACAAGGGTGTGAACAATGATGCTTCCCTGCAGCAGCACAAGCCCCATCTTGTACAACCTGTACAACCTGAGAGCCAGGAGAGCAATAAGGTGAATGAGCCTTCAGAACATGTCAATGTCTTGGTACTTTATAATACAACACAAGTAATGAGATCTTATCAAAACATGATTTAATGTCATGACTCGAGCTGGATGGTGAGCACAGGAACTAGGAACTCATTGCTATTTGAATTTAAATTAAAATTTCATTAGGTATCATATTACATTTTAAAATTAGTATTTTGTTTCTAAGTGAACAGAGTTGATTGTGTAACTGAAGGCTATCTACATCACAGCCTCTTGCATGCCACTGCAAAAACAATTCCACTGGTCTCAAGCATGAGTTGGCTGAGGTCTCTCAAATGTATGTGTTACATATGCAGACAAACTTCATGTTGTTTTTAAATTAAAATTATTATTTTCCATCTTCCTGCCTGCACTGAAAAGGCAAATATAGTCCTTACATGACCCTCCTCCAACTCTCCTTCCAGAGAGTGTCATGTGTCAGCAGTGAGGATGGCCAGTGCCCCAGCCATACACTATTGTGCGGCAGGCAGGGACAGAGAAAGGAAGAGTCTCAGTGAGCAGTACATCTGGGGACATCCTGCCCTACCAGCATTCTATTTTTCTCCAGACAGGATGAAAAATAGCACTCTAAAGCACCAGCATGTTCTCTGTTTTAAAAAGATGGTGCTTGTGAAACTGAAATTAATTCAGCCAAGGTATGCAGGCCTTTATTAAAAGGCTCTTTGAGTGTAAGGAAACAGAGCCACTTGAAGAAGTCACGCATCTGCAGTTGTTTGGCAGCGATTTCTTGTTCATTCAGAGCGTGCACTCAGCTGTGGGCTGCACCCCTCGGACAAAGCCTCTCAGTGTGCAGGGAAGCACCTGGAGATAGGTCTGGGGTTCCCCAGTCTGTGATGGCTGAGGAAAAGCTGGCACAGCTGCCACCCTGTGCCAAGGACTGGGCCGATAGCCCCGAAGGAGCTGCCGAGGAGCGGTGAGTGAGGGCAGGCCCCGGGCAGCGCTGTGCCCCGAGCTCTGCTCAGCCCCAGCCCGGCTCCCGCAGCGCTCCTGCCATGGAAACCTGCCCCAAACTGCGGAGCAGCCTCACTCCCTGCCATGGAAACCTGCCCCAAACTGCAGAGCAGCCCCACTCCCTGCCATGGAAACCTGCCCCAAACTCCGGAGCAGCCTCACTCCCTGCCATGGAAACCTGCCCTGACTCCGGAGCAGCCTCACTCCCTGCCATGGAAACCTGCCCCGACTCCGGAGCAGCCCCACTCCCTGCACTGCCAGTATTTTTAGAAATGACCCTGTTGCTGCAGTGTATTGCAAATGAAACAAATGCACCCTTACATAACATTATTACAATTATATTGCAGGGTTTACCTCTGAGACAGCAGCACCTCGGCTACCAAGGTTCTGCCACAGCAAGGGGCAGAAGGCACCACCCAGCTGGACAGTGCTTTGTATCCTGCACAAAAATAGAGGTATAAGGGACTCTTGGATTGAGGATATCCCCTTACTCCATCAAAAAGTTATGCTTATATAAATCTTAAATGACTTGCAGCATGAAAACAAATTGCTAGGCCGCCAGCTGAGATTTCAACTCATTGTGAGTCTCTAATTATGCTTGAACAGCTCTTGAAAACACTGAAATCTGTTTCTGACTGCATAGCAAAGCACAGAATGGGCAAGACAAATATTGTAGTAACCTCCATAAGCAACCTCATAGTTATTGTGGAATCTGTCCTCTCCCCTTTTTGTTCTCTGGAGAAATTGGTGCTGATTATGAAAACACCTTCAAGAATAAGATGTTCCAGAAATTGATCATTTTGTTTATCTGTTTTTAACATTTATTTTAATATTTTAAGCAAATACTTAATTTTCTGATGCTATCTTTCCATTTCCATTCTCTGATGTATGGAAGAAGTACTTAACAGACATACTTTGATGTCAGTACAGATTCACAGACAGATTATTTTCTTCTGAACAAACTTGTTTCTGTAAATATAAATGCGATGCAAACATAACTGGCAGAGTCCAGTCTGTGGTAACAGCTGTTATTAAATCATACCTGTTTCTATTGTCAGAGAGTTTAATAACCTCCACTGTGTAAAGAAAGGGCAAACAACTGTGACTACACCCATATTTTAGCAGCAGCAGGATACAGATGTTAAATTCTGGACTGTACTAGCCTCACATACATTCCTCCTGCTTTGAAAATGGCCTCAAAGCCAGTGTATTTCTTTTTTTTTTTTTAAGGTTTTTTTGGTTTTGTTTTTTTCTGTGTCTTTATATGGGGATCATTTACTAGGCTCTTAAACTTTGCTACGTCACATACCAGAGGAGAAAACCAGTGCAAAATGCAAAGCATGAAGCATACTATTTTTCAGCATTCCTTCTTCAAGCATTTTCTGGACCTTTTCAGGAGAAAATATTCAATGTTCACAGAGAATTCTCTGGTATGACCTTGCTACTGTCACTTCTCCCTTGCAGAGAAAGATCACTGAGGTACAAATAGCACAAAACCTGTGTTTTTCCACCCAGCTGCCACCTGCATGCTCAGGAACCTTGGGGTAACCACTTCTCTGAACATCAGTAAAGCATCAACTGGGGCTATATGGCCAAATAAATACAACAAAGAAGTTCTCATGTGCTTTAAAAATTAACTGGTGGTACATAAATGCACAGTCTAGCTGTAAACATGTAATTGAAAAAGACAAAATTAGGACAAATATTGGTAGCTATCCTTAAGAACTCATGCAACTTGCCCAATCATTAATATTTTTATTGCAGATTGTCTTTCCTGAGTGAGTGCCTTGAAGGGCTTGTTACCTCAGCAAGGTTCCTTATTGCAGCTCATTAACTACTGGCAAAATATGGGTATTTTTTGAAACCTACACTACTCTGCAAAAGACAAACTGATTTTTAATTCCTTCATTATTACCACCCCTATTCCTCCTTCAGCATTACAGTTGTGTAATCCCTGCCCTGGGAGGTTTTCAAGAGCAGACTGGTTACAGCCCTGAGCAGCCTGGCCTGGCCTCAGAGCTGCTCCCGCTTTGAGAACAGGTTGGAGCCTTTGTTAGGTCCCTGCTAACCTCAATTATTCCATGATCCTTTCTGGCAGCTTCTTTCTGTTTTCTCTCTGCTGTTTTTCAGGATTTCCCTTTACAGAGTTGAGACTTTTAGAAAGAGATTGTTCTCGTGGTAGAAAATTCAGGTGCCCAATCTTTCTTGTCGTTATGAAAGATTCAGTACATTGCAGGAAAATCAGTACTTCTGGCAGATTTGCATATTATTCAGTTTTGATTAAAATGTTGGTTTTGTCAAATCTCCAGGAACTTTCACAAAATTGAAGGAAAAAAACCCACCCAAGTTATTTATACTTATTTATACTTTCTACTTTTCGGTTCTTCTATTTAATCTCTGCTACTTTTTAAGTGCTGTTTGTATGTCTTAAATTTTAAGCATTGCTCAGTTGTGCCTGATCCATTCTAGGCTTTCCAGAAACTGATTTGTAGGAACATGCAGTAAACATTTAAAGTGATTAAAGCCCTGCAAAGGAGGGTGAGTTATATGTAAAATCTCTCTTCTGAGTTAGCTTTTTCCTAGTGGAAATTAGAATTTCTTGAGATTTTCACCTCGGTATTAATTTGTGTTTACAACAGAATACTAATTTTGTGTTCTGCACATTCTCAGGGTCCCTAAATAGCTTCCTGAAGTATTTTCCAACTCAATTACAGATCAGTTTTTCAAGCTTCTTAAGTAATAGCAGTGAGTTTTATTATACCTTTCCCCCTCTCTCTACTGACAGGAGGCATTACTGCCATTTGGCAAACACTGTGCTTTTACTTTTTTTTCCTGTTCCTTTCTCGAAGGGATTTTGTAAGAGTTGTAAAAAGCAGGTCAGCTCTGCAAGCACCTATAGACAAGTTTCTGCTGTCTTTAAAAGGCAGCTTTGAAAAGAAAATAATTTACATTCAAAACTTATTAAAAAGATTGCTGAAGCCAGGAACCAGAAGAAAGAAGCTGGAAAATGATCAGCCAAGATCCAGTTGTTTTTACTTCCACCTTATCTATACTTAAATTTTTCAGCAAATTTCAGCAGATTTTTCAGTTGTTGCTGTTTTTCCCCTTTAAGCGCCATTCAATATGCAAACATAATCACTTTCAGTATTTTTCTTTAACAGATTTAAGATCTCTAATGCTAGACCAAAATATCTTTTTTTTTCCCCCTGCCTTGCAAATACAAGCTGGTATAAATGGCTCCAGTGAGTAATTTTCCCTAAGGGCCACTACATAAGTCTGGCATATTCTCTGACTATCCACATCACTGAAGGTTGCTTACAGCTCTGAGCAAAACAGTGAGCGTCCTGCCATCCTCATGATCAGGCACCCAAGGAGACAACTCCTCTGAGAAGTCACAGAAAAAAGGACTCTCTGTTTGCTCAAACACTTGCACACTTCAGCTTCCTGCCAGAGCCTGTTCACACTTCAGGCTCCTGGTGGATTCTGGATATGCAAGCCCAGCAATCTACCATGATCACTGAGTCACCATGGCATGATTATCCTATGATTAAACCACTTTTGCTTCCTTTTGCTGTGGCCAATCCACATTGGAGCCTTTCCAGGTAAGTCCACATCCTCTTGCTCAGAGATCTGTTGATCTCTTCAGCACACCACATTTGAGATTGTAGCACCAAGAATTGCTGTATTGAGCACCACTGAAAGGAAAAAAAGTACAATGCCAAATGTAATAATTTCTATGATTTCATCTATTTTCATCTATTTTCATTCTCTTAGCCAGCTCATCCAGGACAATCAGCAGCACTTCCCAGTTGTGGTAAGCCATGTGGAAGAAGCACTGTTAAGACTTTTTGGTGCCATGATAATGACTACAAAGGAGCCACTGCACAAATGAGTAGGGAATACAGAAGAATGAGCCAAAGAGGTGATGCTAAAATGAGGAGCTGGGAGGTGGGTAACAGTTGTTTGGGGGGACTGGAATGTGTTCTGTCTGCTTTCACCAGTGTAAATTTAACCCACAAATCAAACTGAATCCAGTGCAGTAATAAAAGTGACAGATAACTCTCCATAAAATAGGGCATGAGATGGGTTTTCTGGAAGAAGTCTCAAACAACTGGAATAATGACATGAGCAGTGTGTAAAACCCAGCCCAAGCTGCAGCAGTGTGAAATGGTGGGCAGCAGAGCATGGCCATGCACAGCAGCACTGCAGCTCTGCCTTGGAACCCCAGGGATTGAAATGGCTACAACTGGCTTTGGTTCCTTGTTTGAGATCTGTGGCTCTTTGTTACATCCCTCAAGGTTCTTGTGCCTTAGAGATAAATCCTGTCAGCCAGAGACAGTACCCCTCTGGTGTTTTATGGAATGTTTCTGCTCTCTTTTGGGATGTACTGAGAGGTATTTTCTCTGTGTTTTGTAAGCTGGTAGCTACTATAACCTAGGCAGTACAAGATGTCTGTTTTCAAAGACTGTGTTTCAATTTTTTAGATGTTTGCAAAATGATGGTGTCCTTAAAAGAACAACCTCATCATGCAGAGGACTGAAGGAAAACTCTAATTTAACTAAAGAGCCCCAAAGCTGCCTCAGTTCAGACTTGTTCTCAAGAGAACATTGCTGGGAGCCAACTACTGCTGCTTCCTTCTTTGCTTTCTGTTGCTGGCAAGACTGAATCTATTTTTTACTGACATGCCACTTATAATATGCTGTGAAATGCAGACAAAATGCAAAGAGAAATTGCAGGCTGTCTTGATAAAAACTTGACATCAATTTCCAAAGGCTAGAAATAGTTTTGTGATGCTCTGAACACAGGTAAGGCAGCAATGGTATTACAACAGTTCAGCATTTTTGGGGTGTAACTGCACAGAAATGTCAGCTGTGAGATGAACAGCTCTCTGTGTGAAAGAGCAAATTCTAGCGCTCTTCATCAGTAACATGCCCTGGCTTCTGACTTTCTCAGGAACTGCCCAAGTCACTTATTTTGTTGTTTGATCAGCTGTGAAGTAAAAATAAAATCTCTAAGTACCATTGTAAATCTGTTCAAGATCTTGTGATGGATATATTATATTAATGCTATTTATTATGGTAAACATTTCTTTGCTACATTCACAATTTTCTTATCTAGGCCCAAACAGAATTGAAAACATCTTGTTAATATTTCATTGACACCCTTTACTTTGCAACTTGGCTTTTAAACATGGGTGTCCTCCCCTGCTCAATCGACTTCCAGCCTTGCTCTCTCCAACCTTTTTCCTGATCCCCTGACAGGAGCTGCTCTGTCATTTGTGCTGCTTCAGCTGTCTCAAACTCCTGACTGCCTTTAACCTACTGAATCACTTCCTGACTCCATGTGATGCCTGTAAACTTCTCCTCACCTGAATCTGAAGACGAGCATTTCCATCAATTTCTCCACTCTAGCAAACTCACATGCTGAAATGAATTTTGCAAGAGAGTAATTTTTGCTGCATTTTAAATCCAGCTTTTCTTTTGCCATGTCTGTCATCTTCCTTTGCCTTGCTAGGTAAACTGCCTGCACTTACTTTGATAGAGTTTATACTTCTTTCCTTCTGTTTCTTTTTGTAAATAGTTTTGAACAACAACAAAAAATAATGTTATCTAAGGATGCAGGTACATTTACAAAATGTCACAAAAACATATTTTTGGCAATAATCCCAGAGCAAAACAAAGATATTCTGGGAAGGCTTCCATTTAAAAATAAATTCTATTCTAAACCAGGGATCCCTGTGCTTTGTCAGAGGAATGAGTTCTGTCATTCCTTACCCACAGCTACAAGAACCTTACACACAGCAAGGTCCTCACTGAGGTGAGTTCAGAGCCAAGGAGTTACAACCCTGCCCCATATCTACACATCTTCCTCACACTGCCCTGAGTGAAGCCTCCCAGCTGCTGCCAACACCCCTCTTCCCAGCAGCACAGTAACCACAGAAATTATCTGCAAGGGGAGAATTATAAGGGTACTATCCACCTCATTTTCAGTTGTCTTTTAAAGGAGTTAACAGCTGGAAATAAAGGGGAGAAGCAGCAGCTGGTTATTTCTGCAATGTAATAATGAGGAGAGCATTACAGTACCTCTGTGGAAGAACTTGTGGAGTTTGTTCACTGAGTGAAGGAGTAGAATCAAAGAATTTTAAAGATGTCCTTCCATTCCAGTCCCCTGCTCACCAAGTGACCCAGCAAAATTAAAATTAAGTTTTTACTTGTCCATATTTCTTTGGGCAGATACTGTAGTAATTACATATCCTCTGAACAGAGAGAGACTTGGTTCTCCCAGGAAAATCCTGGGAAGCTGTGTAGAAGCTGTAGGAAACTTAGAGGAAAGAATTCAAACAATTATTATCTCTCTTTCTGTAACCATTGTTTATAGATATAGTTCTCCAAAGTGTGCTATTCATACTTCACCAATAGTGTGAGAAGTTTTCACTTTGAGACCAATCAAGTATCAGCTTAGTGAGTCAGACTATAAAAGTCACAACTTCTTCCTAATAAAAGAATTCTATTTCACCTTCTAATGACTAGAGTGTTCTTTCCATCCCTGACTCAACAGGGTCAATATACAGCATTTAATTCCTTCTGGAAGGTGCAGCCCAGAGGAAGGCAAGTCTGTACTGGCTGGACACTGTCCATGCCTGTGTAAATTAGCAGAATGCTACAAGCAGACTTCCCCATTCTCAGTGGATGTCCTATGATGTCCTGAAGAGGGGAAAAACCAGACCTCCTAGCATCAAGGATATAAGGGGAATTCTCTCACAAGTCCTCTGAATTTCTCCATGGCACTGCAGCACAAGGGAGGAAACCAGATTCCCAGTTGAGCTAAGGGAAAATAGAACCCTCACTCAATAAGACAATGTGTTTCTCAGTCACACTGACTGACTGTCAGAAGTAAAAAAGGTTATAAAAATTACACTCATAGCCTGAAAAATAAAACTTCATGCAAGCTAAACCTGAACAGAGGCCAAAGCTCCAGGAAAGTGCTGGAGGACCAGGCTGGCAATTGGACACTTGTGAATGCCAGGCTTCCACATCCTTCTGCTGCTGGTGACATTGCTGGGGCCTTAGAAAAAAAGGCAGCTGCAGTCCATCACATCGTAAATTCTGCTTTATTTCTGACTTCTTGTTATTTTCTTTAGAATAAATACTAATATTTTGCATGTTTCTATATCTGAAACAGATGATATAAAATAATTATCTGGTACTGTACAGTTACATTCAAACCTGCACAGGAGACACTCCTAAAATCTATTTGCAACACAAGCCTCAATCATCTTACAGCCAAAATTGCAGCTCTTCAGAGGGACTGCAGTGCCATGTGGGATGAATAGATGCTCTATATGGGATTACAGTGTTTCCAGATTTCCACCCTGCAGATGGTCATGGTATTTTCCACATGACTCCTACTGTAATACCAGAACCACATAAGTCATTTATAAGTAACTGATATGTCCCAGCACCTTGTAGTGCACTGGGCAGCAGTCACAGCTGAACAGACAATGAAAAAGGAAAATTAGCATGTCTTCCTGTCTTAATTTTATAGAGAGCATATATGCATCCAGCAAAGTAGAAAAGCAGAATAAATAGTAATATATATGTTCACTAGCACATGAAAATACCAGAACTTCCATTAAATATGATAATCTTAAACACAACAAAACATGCCCAGAGAAAATAAAGTATTATTTTGTGTTGTGGTCAAAGCCTCTGAAAATACTGTTATCATTGATCTGAATTCACCTGTATAATTGGCAGTCACTTTGTTAGTGGAGAAAGAGGTGTCTAATTGCTCAGAATGACCCTTCAGTCTTTGTTTTCCATTCTCTTTCTTGGAGAAAGAAAGGTGCAAGGTGGAAACACAGAACATTTACAACACAAGAACTGGCTGTGAGTGTCTGACACCACTAAGATAATAAATGATACTCAAACTATAATTCAAATCCACTGGCTCCCTTTAAGGAGTCTGATAAATCTTCACTGTGCCTCAGTGCAAGAGCAACGGTCAGAAATCAGAATATTTGATCTTGTTTTGGAAATGTGCTTGCTTGTGAGTGCCAAACAACTCCAGTTTGGCCAGAACCTGGGCTCTGTGAATGGTGAGCAGTTTCAGAGTGGAACATAATCCCTGGTGAGGCTGCAGTACTGCAAGGCATTCACTTCATAGGTGGAATGTCTTTGCTTCAATACAGCTCTCCTTTTGCAAAGCTGATATCAAATTATCAACATTTTTTTTACAAATATAAAAGGGCTCATTAAACAAATATGGATCACTGAAAAAGGATAGATTTCTTGTCCAGTACATGAGCAATAATTTAAAAAGAGTTGCTCTTACATTAGTCTAGTGATGAAGATTTTGCTTACAGAGCCCTGGGCATATAAAAATAAATCCATAGCTGCAGTGTAGCTTTAGTGCCAACACAACAGTGATCATAAAGAAAGTGGATTTAAACTATCCATTTTTCCCCTGGAGTTTAGTCTCCAGCATAATTTGGAAACAGATCAGCCCAACTTAAATTAACTGTATCAGTAAGGACCTTAATGGAATTTCACAGGAGCCACCAGAGTAGAGTCTAGAGAGCAGATCTGAGCTGCAGCCTTGCTTTCTCCTTCCCACCTCGGGGATGTGAAGCCCAGCAGAGGCTGGTGATGAGGCAGCAGCTGGGCTGCTTTTATTTCAACATGCCAGCTGGGAATCCCTATGGAACTTGTCAGGCCAGTTCTGCAGTTCTGAGGCTGCACTGTCACCAAGGCACCCTGCAGTAACCAGTCCAGTTGACTACAGCAACTGGATTAAGCTGTGCAATGTTTTCCTCTTTTTTTTTTTTTGAATCTGCTTATCAATGAGGTCGGATAAGAATACAGCACTTGTGAACATTAATGATCATAGCTAGTTAGGTAGACACCATGTCTTTGAAGAAAATTTGACATTTGTTTAAATGATGGAGACAGGTTTGTAAAGAAACGTGAAGAAGAGGGGAACATTCCTTTTTTATTATGTGAACTCCCACATGCGATGTCATGAGGAATTTGAGTGGGAATTTATTTACAAAACTGGGACTTACTGTCATTACACTGTGCTGAAACAGGGGAAAAAATTACCATGCTGTAAGTCAAATGTCACAGTAGAATTTAATATGCTGGAATTCTTGGAAAGTGTTCTAATGCTTCCAGCTCAAAAGCAGCACATACTGCTTTTTATAGCAAGGAATTTTAATTATTATTAGTTTTTGGCAATCCCCATAGTCTGCTGGCATTTTCTAAGCCACAGAGATTAAAACCTGAAGAGAAACAGAAGGTGGTAGGAAAGGGAAGAATGCCTAATTGAAGTACTCAACATCTACTTATCCATGACATACGAATACAGATATGTGGGTAGAAGTGCAAGATCAAGACATTATTCCTACCTTCCTCCCAGATCTGCATTATTAGCCAACAGAATTGTCACAGAAGCCAAAACAGGTCAGAGAGAAGTGGGCAAGTGACTGTATCACATAAGGGATGGCAGTGTAGTAGCTGGACTGAGCAAAGGGTTGCAGAACAGTTTGCCTGGAGAACAGGAAGGAATTCTGAAAAGGCTGTGGCTTCAACCAAATCACAGTGCTGGCACCCATGGCACCCACACGGATTTATGGGTAAACAAGCTACTGCCCTGCAGTGCTTTCAGTATGAAGCCATGCTGACATGACCAGCTTTCCACAGTCTCCACCTCCCTTCCTCCCCTTTTAACATTTCTGTCCATACTTTGTCTTACAAGGCAAACACAGCCTCCCTTCACCAGGTCCATCTGTGTCCTCTGCATCTTCCCTGGACATGTCACTGTGGCTGCCACACAGCTGGGAATGAAGGACATCAGGCTCAGACAGGGCAAGCCCACAGCTGCCACTCCTTTGCTCCAGGAGCCACATCCTGCACCCTCCACCGAGTGCTGAATGCACTCAGCAGCTCCTGCCTGCTCAGGAACCCTTTCCTCACCTGCCCCAGACTCCAGCTTGTACCTTCTGCCTTCAGACCTTTGAGTAACTCTTTCCCAGCCACCCTGAGGCCGGGACCCAGGTTTGCTGCTGGTGGCAAGCACTCACTCAGATGGTGATGAACACTTGGCAGGAATACTTTGGACACTGTAATTCTGACCTTGGCAGCAAGGCAGGAATTGCAGCACCAGCTCAGGGCAGTGTGTGTGTGCAGCACTGACTTGTAGCAGAGCTGTGCATGGAGAGGTTAAGCAACTCTTCCACAAGGCTCCATGCCCATGTCTGATGATTTGTTCACTCTGAGCGTGAGACAGTTTCCCCAGTGATGCCATTGACCACAAGCCTTTTTTACTGGGAAAACAGGAAAAAGAATTTTGGGAAAACTCCTGGGATGCAACAGTGAGAGTGGTGCTTCTATCCCAAGCAAACCCCAAGCAACAAATTGTCCCTCTGAACATTCAGGGAAAATATTCTGAAGACCTGTTCAGCACCAGATTGATGGGATTCCCCATGCTCCCTCTTCTCACTCCAAAATGTGCTTCAAAAATTAAAGAAAAGAAGGACTCAACATTAGCAGCTAATTAACACTTCCTATATTTGCTATTGCTGATTCCAGATTAAGTATAAAGAGACAGTAATTTCCTGCTGGGTGACCAACTTCACAGGATCCCCTGCACTTTGGCATTTTATGAACATGGCAATGCAGTATTTTCTGTAACAAAAGGATTTGCTCAGCACAGAGTACTCCCTGCACCACCTCTGCTTTCACCTTTACACTTTTCACAGTTTCCCTAAGAGGAAAAACATTTGCATAAAACAAACACCAAAAATGTCACACTATAAAAATATCCTTTAGGATTCTTTATATTCTCTATGCTATAATGCTGTGTGCTATATGAATAATTGCATTGAATTGCTAACGAATAAAAGCATTACACAACTTGTAAAACTGTTATATTCATAGATTTGCATCATATAAGTTTTATATAAATTTAAAACTTTGATTTGTCATGGAAGCTTCTTCAATGATTAACATTTATCAACATCCAACAGTCAAAAGCTATCAGATGTCAGTGTTGTCCTCATTAATCCTTTTCCCCTGGGAAATGTCTTAAGGATCTGTAGGCTGCTATACTAAGCTTCCCTTCAGCACACAAAATTCATCCAGATATCTGCAATGACAAAGTTCATACCAGATAATTTTTGTTATTCTGGGAGGGACTGAACTTCTTGCCACTGAAAGAGATCACTTTGTAGTTAGCAATCAAACAAGCGCTCATTACCTCTTATCAGTATTTCTCTGGGCTTTCTCCTACTTTCTCAAGTCTCCCTGTAAACTTAACGCTCAAAATTTAGTTATGCAACTTGAATTTTCACTGACTGATTAGGATAGATTATAAGAGAAACACTGTTCTTGCACATCATTGTTTCTGCCACTTATTTTACCCTACTGCCATCACAGTACTTAAAATCTGCTTTGGAAAGGCTGAAGAATTTGCCTTCTGGACACAGAGCAGCATCTCATTTATTCAGGAACAGCAAAATTCTCCCTAATGTGCTCTTTAAACCCGTTGTGAAACCCAAGATGGTAACATATGGTCTGCTAGGAAACACCTTGCCCTTCTCCAGTCTCAGTAGGCCAGGGCTATGTAAAAATCTGCATTTACTGAAAGTCATTAAACCTTAATACCAAGGAAAACTTGCTCGGGTGTTCTCAGCCTTAAACTTTCTATTTGTCACCTGCTACTTCTAGACAGATGAACTCACAGATGGGAGAGACTGCAGATCAGAAATTATAAACCTTGCAAGCACTGAAGTACAGAAATAGCATTGCAGAAATTCATTGTTGCCACTTCTCCTGTTCCTGGGGAAAATGTAGACCATAATATCGATATTTATTGACTTTTCTTTTTTTCTTTGCAAGCACTTCAACATCTGAAGGGGCAGCCATTGCACCCAGGAGCAGGAGCAAACCCACCTGGCTGTAGGAGAAAACAAGTGAGCCATGGGAGGTTTAAATTGCAGAAATGCCATTCTCCAGCCATTCAGGACCAATGCTGTTCCGTGATCCCCAGGAGAAGCAGAATTTGAGCAACTGCAGAAGGCACATGAGCACCTGGCACGTGATCTGCACAAAACACTGTGCCAAAATACTGCAAGAAGAGGTTAGAGAGGAAGAAAAATAAAAGGAGCAGCTCCCACTCCATTTAAGATGACTGATTAAGCAAAAAAATGACAGGTTGTTTTTAATTCCTTGTTGGCAGTACCTAGTCTCATTTCACTGCCTTTAATTTCTCCTCTGGTCTATCTGCAAGTTTAATAAAGGTCTTTGTGCATGCTCAGGACTTGTTCACTTAATTGAGTGAAACTAGAAGCCACAGTTATGCCAGAAGGTTTTATTAGGATATTAGAGAATAATCAGCAATCTTTTCCCAACCTATCCCCAATTAGATTCCACAAAGATTCAGCTGATGTTTTATTTAAATGCAGGCTTACTACACTGTCCAC
The DNA here is from genome assembly GCF_012460135.2 of Molothrus ater. Lineage (NCBI taxonomy): Eukaryota > Metazoa > Chordata > Aves > Passeriformes > Icteridae > Molothrus > Molothrus ater. Next base: position 5,733,612 of record NC_050490.2, read on the forward strand.
TGCAGTCCTTAAAATCAGTCAGACATGAAAAACTTCCCAAGTACAGGGTCTCCCCAGTCAAGGAATTAAAGGAAAGCAGTTAAAAAAACCTGTTAACATTGGTATTACCACTACAATGCACTCCAAGAAGTTCCAGTCCACAAAGCTGTGCCTGTACTTACAACCTCTCCCAGTGAGAGTCCATGTCACATTTATGAAGAGTAGGAAAACATAATACTCCTTGCAAACTGTGATGCTCTGCTGGTGTTACACGTTGGGATATTTTTCATTTGTGCAAACTCACTAAGAAATCCACTTGTCTTTCCAGTCCATCTCCATTTCCCAGTATGCTGATAACGCACCCTGATCCTTTAGTAGCTGCTACACTACTTGCAACATTGCTTCCAAATTGTTTTGAAAGTAGAGCTTTCTCCTTCAGCCTTCTAAAAATGGACTTTACCCCCCACTTAGCAGCTGAATAATTACTGGCTCCATGTTGTCTGGGGGCTGGCTTCAAGAGCAGGAAAAATTTGGCAAGATGCTCCACTGTCAGTTTAGGCTTTCTTCACACTTTCTCCCTTGAATAGACATAGTCCTGATCATTTCCCCCTTTCTTTTCCATTCTCTATTATACTTAATAGTCATCCTCTGCTTGTGTTATGCTCCCTTATTCTGAACTTCTCAACCTATCTACCATGAACTATTTTTAGCACTTGTTGTGTTTACATCCTCTCTTAAGATCACTTAGGCAGAACAAAGAGCAATTTGAAGCACTGAACTCTAAGGAGGAGAAGCAGGGTGGAGCAGGCCCACGCTGTTTTAGGAAAGGCAGTTTGGAAACTGGGAACAGAAAGCTCAGTTCCTAAATGATAACAGTGGCATCTTGCTCACACTGCTCTGAACAGGCTGACTCTGCACTCCCTCCAGACCAAATACCTGCTCCAACAGAGCAGAGCAGCAAACAGCTTCCAGCTCTAACAGCTGGTAATGCAATACACAAACCCCTCCACCACACTTTCCCTGATAGGCTCCTACCTCACTAGAGGCTACAGTTTTTAATTCCTTGCACTAGAGCTAAGGGAAAATGAGGTGACCTTGGCAACAGCTCAGCATCCCACCCGTACCAAGTTCAGGAACAGCTGCAGAACAATGCTCAGACACAGACCAACAAAAAAATTTCTAACACAGGTTTGTCAGACTGGAAATACAGTTAAACCATGTGTGAACATTATTCTGCTCTATCAGACTTCAAGAACAGTTCACAGAGCCTAGGAATCATTTGTGTATGGTCTTGCAATTAAACACTGCCATTCATCCCCTCTGCCATGCAGAATTTTCCTTCACACACACACACACACACACACACACACACACACACACTCTCACACTCTCTTACCTTCCTCAAAGGATGCTTCTGCAGAAGTTTTTGCTCTTAATATCTGTACTCAAAATAATTCATTTTGAATAAAGTTTGCCTTTATGATGACCATTTTTTACACTAAACTTCAAAGACATCCACCTGGTCAGGATTGATGTTTCTGTACAGGCCTGGCACAAATCTCGATCTGAAAGCAGTAAAACTTTTTCATTCTGCTGATGTGTTTTCAACCTGTCCTCTGCCTGCCAAAATATAACCCTTGAAAGCAGACTCCATATGACTTGCCCCTCAACTATAGATCCTGTCAACTTGCATTATCCATGGTAACAGTAATATTTAAGAAACACCCTCTAGCAAAATGCTTACACTGTTTTTCCAGCTCGAGCTGAATAAATAGCAGAAATCAACAGTACCTCAAACATATTTTAATGCTGATAAACAGCTCAAAGTGGAATTTTGTTTTTCTAAGTCCTTAAACCTATGGATAGCTTACATCACATTCTTTACTTTCATCCAAAGCCTGTATTTTTAATATTAAAATTATTTTATGCTTAGTAGCAGCCAGTTGTAGGAAGAGGAGTAAAGGAAATTAGAAAAGGTAAACAGTAGTGAAGGGCTATTTCTTCTGCCATCAAAGTACAGTTAACCATTATTTATTTCATCTTAAAATGCATTTTTGACTGCCTCTGCCAAGTGTCAGTTTACTGAGGGAAATCTGCACACAAATCTTTGTAACTTACATTTTAAAGTCATCCATGTGTTTTAATGACAAAGACAACAGAACTGCAACCTGGAAAGGCACTGGAAATACACAATGTTAATTGATTATCACGCCAAACTGAACTTTCCAGATGAAGTAAAAGCAAGATCTGACAAATGTATGTAGCTCCTGATTACTAACAGCCTCCAGTGAAATGATGACAACATGACTACATTGCTTCCTCTTACAGGCTCATTTACAATACTCTTTGTGATGGTATTTAAACAATAGCTAGTGCCAAATGGGCAGTGCTGACTATATTAGCAGTCTTCTTCAAAATCAGCAAGTGTAGGTTCATAGTTTTTCTAGGTTTCCTAGAAAAACAAACTTGTTTTATCATCTTGTCTATCTGCTATCTCTACCTAACAGTAGATTGAAACCCTGGTGAATATGGAGGACAAGTGGTTGTGAATTATGTACAATTTAGACACCATCATTATGGGGAAAGATATGGCAGTAAGAGGTGTAGGGCATTCAGGCACTAACTCACAGAAAATGGCAGATCAGTATTTCTGCTGCTCAAGGAGAAGCTTTTTCCCTGCTCTCAAACTTGGGAAAATATTTTGGTTTTATTCACTCTATGAGGGTCAATAAAAAACAATGGCCTTTTTAATCTCTTTTCCAAAACTGCAGTGCAAACCTACACACACATACAGGAATGCAAACAAAACTGAATTCCAGCAATATTCTCCTATCCAGGAAGCCTACCATAGGTTTCACTCATTACTGCTGCAAAGGATTTTTCAAGGATTTTCCAAAGCACTTTCCAGTGCTAAGGAAAAACAAAGAGATGTAGAATGAGAATTGCTATTTTTACTGCTATCAGCGAAAAATTACTTTATCTGCATACAGATAATGTGGAATCAATTTTGCATGGTGTCGAATGACCAAAAAACCCACAGTTCCTCAGCAGCAGTCCGACATTACTACCTTGAAGTTTAAAAGTAAAATGCAGCTTCAAATGGGAGCACACATGCTTTGGAAAGTCCACAGAAGGTTTGTTTTTATGCTGGCCAAAACAGGTCCCTGAATGCAATCTGTTCCAGCTAAAGCAGAAACCATTTCTGCCTCAGTCTGTACTCAGAGCCAGGCTGGGCCAGGGAGCAGGAGCCCTGCACTTGGGATCCACACCCTCAAATACCTCCCCACAGCACACAGCCACTATAAACACAGTTTCTATCATCTGGCTCGCTGGCCTCCCTTACTTTGCAAATTTTATTGCAAATAAGAAACAGTGGAATGAAATCTATTCAAATATACACTAGAAATCTAGGAGGCATCATTTACAGACAGTTTGTGTTATTACAGGCTCCAAAGATACATAAAACATCTTGCATTCATAGTCTTGACATGAAAAGGCTAAAACATGGTATTTTTGCCTGAAACTCTGCTAACAACAACACATAGTTGCTGCAGTTTAAAAATATCCCTTCTATATTCTCCTTTAAAAAACTATAAATAGCCTGTAAAAAAAAGAAAGTGACTTTAACATCTATGTTATTTGAACAAATAACAGAGTAATTCAACATTAGGTGTGGCCTTAAGGTCGCAAATTTCAAAGAGCCTTAGGAAAACAGAAAATTGAGGACAAAGCCTTGCATGAAACACACAGAAGGAAGAAAGGAGCAAATATCCCCTTGCTAATAAATTGCTACCATCAGCAGACACTGCATAAATCAGCACTGCTCAACTGTGAAGATTTCTGGATTATCTATCTGAGTTTTTAACAATTTGCTTACATTGCTCAGCCAGTACAGAGTTAAGAAAGAGCCTCTTGTCAAATAATTCCATTGGACCTGTTCCTGCCGCTACTGATGCCAATAGGAGTGTTGTCCTAGAATTCAGGAAGAGCAGGACAGGATCCAAAGTCGTGGTGTGATCAGTTTTACTGTTTATATTACTGCTGTAACTATCAGTCTCCAACTGGAGATGATGATACCAATGGTAATGAGACTTATCAACACCAATTCCATTTGGAGCCTGGCCTTCATCCAAGACATCTACAGCAGTGAAGTAAATTACATTCAGGCAAATTAAAGAATCCATCCACTAATCAGATTTTAACTTCCATTGTTATCCAAAAGTTTCCATCAATGCAACTTTTATTCTAACACAGCTCTAAAAATTTACTCACTAAAGTGATCTTTTGAAAATCTTACCTATAGATACATGCATGGAAATTCCTCTTGAAAATGTTAACTTCTTCTGGTTCCAGTCTGCCCCATAGAAAGCTGTTTCTAAATTAGCTCAAAATCTTTACTGTGACTTGATGGTGACATAGCATATTAAACAGGTTTTGACAGGAGACATTGTTGTATCACTGCTTTGCAGTTTCTCCTAGGAAACTTTACCAGAGAATCAGAGAATCAATTACAGAATAGCTGGGGTTGGAAGGGAGCTCTGGAGATCATCCTGTCCAACCTCCCTGCTAAAGCAGTTTCAACTGGAACAGGTTGCACAGGATCAATTCCAGGCGTTTAAAGTATCTCCAGAGAAGGCAACTCCACAACCTCTCTGGGCAGCCTGTTCCAGTGCTCAGCCATCCTCAAAGTAAAGGATTTTTTCCTCACATTCAGATGGACCTTGTGTTACAGTTTGTGCCTGTTGCCCCTTGTCCTCTTGCTGGGTTCCACTGACAGGAGGCTGCCCTGTCTTGTGACACCTTCCCTGCAGACATTTGCATGCACAGCTGAGGTCCCCTTTTAGCTGTCTCTTCTCAGGGCTGAACAGGCCCAGCTCCCTCAGCCTTTCCTTGCAAGACTGGAGATGCTCCAGTCCCTTCATCACCTCTGTGCCCTCCCTGGACCCCTCCAGGTGCTCCATTGTCTGTGTGTCCTGAGGAGCCCAGAATGGGGCACAGCACTCCAGAGGCTGAGGAGAGGGGCAGGATCAGCTCCTTGCCCTGCTGGCCCTGCCCTTCCTGAGGCACCCATTGGCAGTGACTCCTGGGGACACTGCTGGCTACAGGCCTGCCAGCAGGCTCTGTGCCACCAGCCCTGGGCTCTGCCACTCAGCCACTGCCCAGACCCCCTCACTGCCCACCAACCCAACCCACACTTCCTGAGCTAACAGCATGTTATGGGAGAGAGTTTCAAATGCCTTGCTAAAGTCAAGGTACACAACACCCACTGCTCTGTCCTCATCTACCCAGCCAGTCAAGCCATCATAGAAAGCCATCAGATTAGACAAACATGATTTCCCCTTGGTATGTATATGGAATAACCCTTTCTGCCTCCACATGCTTAGAAATGACATCCAGGATGTGTTGCTATCACCTTTCCAGGGATAGAGGTGAGGCAGGCTGGTCTGTAGTTTTCTGAGTCCTCCTTCCTGCCCTTATGGAGGACTGGAATGACATTCACTTCTCTCCAGCCCTCAGGCTCTCCTGTTCTCCATGACAATGATGATGTGGAATGACACAGCAATAACATTTGCCAGCTCCCTCAGAACTCATAGTGCATCCCATTGGAGCCCATGGATTTGTGGGTGTCAGGTTTGCCTAAATGATCTCTAACCCAATCTTCCTACACCAAGTTAAGTCTTCCTTTCTCCAGACTTTCTTTCTTGCCTCCAGGGTCTGTGATTCTGAGGAGTGGCCTTTGCAGTACAGATTGAGGCAAAGAAGTTTTCTCTGGTGTGCCATGCCAATTCCTGGCAGATCATGTTCTCTAACTAAACAACAAAGAGTTTCCAAAGCCAAGCTGTTTTTATGCTGCACATTAAGCCATGTTTTGAACTGCATGCAAACATTTAGCTAAAGTGTCATTTAACTGTGGACTCAGACTCACAGGATCACACTGTTGGAAGGACCAGTGTTCCAATTAGCGACTGGTCTTGTGCACCTTGTCCCCAAGAGAGACACAGCAGCTCAGAGCAGTGTCCTGCTGACTGCAGCTGGGTGGACTTGACAAGACCAAGGCATTTCTGCACATGGATGTGGGATGGATCTGACCCTTGAACTTCTGCCCAAACACCACACCCTGACTTCCATGCAAAACCCTTTTTGGCTGGCTTTAAGGAGCACCAGAACAGACATCTTTGTATGTTCTGATGTGCATAAATCTTAGCTTGCTGCAGAATGTAAGTTTGCAGCAATGAAATATACACTTTGCCTCACCAAGAAAGTGGAGAGTTATTTTTGATTGTGTTAAAAAATCATAAGTATAACTAAGTTAGACGTTTTATAGGACTCCTACTCACCTCCTCAGCACCACATGCATCTTTCTCTTTATTTCACTTCTTGGCAGACCATCCTCTCCAGCTAAGAGGACATACTGTGCCTAAAACAAAACTGTCTTTGTACTCCATATAACAGAGTAACTTCTGAATTTGCATGAAAGTCACAGAGTTGACAGCTTAGGAGTTTAAATGATGGATTTTTAGACCATTATGTAATTATTCCCACGAAATGAAACATTCATTCCGGGTAAAATTCTCAGGAACATTAAATCACATAACAGGTATGCATACACTGAAAGCCCTGAGGATACACAATGGTAAAGAACATCATAATCTATTCAGTTCCAACTCCACCCCTTTGGCATTAATTGGGAAGGAAGGTGAGATCTTTCAGAGTAAGTAAACTGGGGATTCCCTCCTGATTGACAAACAATGAAGTGATGAAAAAATGACAGATTTGGCACCACGCCACCACAGGGTGGTTTAGCTAATACAGAAAGCAGCAGCCATGGGATGTAATACAGGTTCCAGCACTGTGTATGACTCCACTTCACTACTGGTGCACAAGGAAGCATCCAGTTTGTAGGCGTTATTTTCATTTTCTCTTGATGTCCCTGCTCTTCATGCTCTCTATTCAGTTTGTGAACAAAAATTGTTCTGTGATCATAATATAACTGTGTCTTAGTGACTAGGCAGCCTCAAGACAGAACATATAAAAGGTTTACAAATATATAAATTAAGCTCTCTGCTTTCTACAGGCTGCTTAAGCTATTTTGTCGTGCTAAAAAAATTAATAGGAAACAAAATAAATGACTGTTTAAGAAACAGTTAATTCTCCCACCCAGTCACTTTCTGCAACAAATTAAAAGCTTTCAGATGAAGAGAATTTGTTAGCAAACAGCTCTTAAGACACATCCTTAGCCTGCCCAAGAGCCTGTTTATCTCTGTTTACTCCCCTGCCTGTCAAGGGGAACTGTGGTCTGCTGACATCAAACATACATGAAACACTTTCTGAGCACTTCTTAAGAGCTGATTTCATCTTCCCTTCCCCAAAGCCTGCTCTTTCCAGAGCTGTCTGTGCATAGTGAACATCTCCTTCTATTGTGTGTAATTATGCTAAAAGCTAATCTGTGATACTGGTGTTGATTATTAAATGTGACAAACTTTTGGAGGCTTCTATCCAAGATTCTGGAAGAAAGTTCAAAATAGCCTGTTACAATACCTTCCTGTACAGATACTAAGTTACTTTTAGCATGCACTAAATCTCTCTGATGTCAAGCCATACCTCTTTTTGAGCATCTTCAGTTTCCACTTGGTATCTCTAGGCTAAATAAATTTTTAATACCAGTATTGAAGGAAGTCAGCATTACTTTTTACTAGGAAGCTCAGAAACTTCCGTGAAAGGTGCAGGCTGCTAACGTGGTTTCAAAGGCTGGCCTGGGAGAAGCTCTCCAGGGACTGCTGGTGACTGACAGTTTCATGTGGGATTATATAAGCTTCAAAAAGTACCTACAGTGCTGCCTGCAAAATCTATCTTCTAAGAAGGACCAGAGTGCTTCAGCTCTCCTCAGTTGCACATCATTTTCCCTCTTCTATTGCCAACAAAACAGCATTTTTGCACTAGATAGTAATTATCAAATAATGTTGATTTCATTGCCCTAAGTAAGAATTTTACATTGATACAACAGTTTGTATTTTGCAAGCACTTAAAACAATAAGATATGAAATTACAGTGTTTGAAAATATATTTAACAAAGTCAATGACAAACTCCTCTAAAGAAGCTGAAAAGCCCATTAAATGGAAGAGCCTGAAACAGGGTAAGACAACAGTTCCTTATATGACAAAAATGTTCCCTTCCTCTAGGACTTGTTTAATTCCAAGTGTCATGATTTAACAAAAGAGAAATGTGTGAGACTTGCAGTCACACTGCATAAAATAAGTTTACATAAGTTGGAACTCTCTTTAGTAATCAAGCACTTTCTTAATTCCATGGGGTTGGACTGAATCCTCACTGATTATTAGCACTTCCCATGCAGATACTAAAATAGCTCCATATGCCTGGATATACTTGCAAAAATGCCTGAGGAGTCACTGCAGGAGTTATCTGAGCAGGCTTCAGAGCTATCCTACACAGGCCCATGTACAGTGTTAATATTGAACATCTTCACTCACTTGACTTCCAGCAGCTCCGCAGTCCAATATGAAAGAATACAAAAATTTACCAAGCAGCTGTATAAAGTTACAAACCTTCAATTCTTTTGTGATGCTACAAAGAAACCTGCTTAAGCCTTTGGGACTGATGAACTCATCAGTAAAGTAGGAAAACTGTGATGGGTGAGATGTGACTGCATAATAACATTAGAACATGGAAATATACTTTAATTGAGGTGTGCTTAGCTTAACCAGAATAGCCAGGCATAAATTAGGCATTAATTCCACACATCAAGGCCATTTAACATGAATTGCTGAAAGAACAGCAGAACCCCAAGTACAAATATTCTGTAAATATCCACAAGACTTGGAGGTTCCTACAATCAGTCTTATTTTGCAAGCTGGAAAGTATTAACAAAAAGAGAAGCAGAAAACCCCATTGGTTGGAGAGAAAATGAGAGTGCCTTTTCTCAGGGGCTGCTTGACAAACAGAAATAGCATTGTCCTTCTACAGACTGATATCCAGGGCCTCCTCCCCTGTGCTTTTCCCCATATAAATGAAAAAGCAAGTCCATTTTGTCCCCATGCACACACATGTAAATTCCTGCACGTAGCATGTAAAGCACAACACATTTCACAATTATCATCTTATTCTGCCATCAAAGGGGAGCACCACCCCTGCAGCTCCCCAAACACACCTACCCCTCATGTGACACTTGAACCAATACAGCTATTTGCATTTATACTACTGGAGCATTAATAACACAGTGAGAATCAGGCTCCCCTCAAACAGCCTACCACCTAAATAGGAAAGAAAAAAAAATAGAGATATCAAAGCATTTGGACAAGTAGCAGAGATGATGAAAATAAATAAATTACAAAAATGGGTTATTTACTCCTAATGCCTTCACCAAGGTTTTACTTCCTTACATGAAGAAGATCTTCCTCTAGAGCCCTGATACCATATAGTAAAGACAGAGTTGGCTTTCAACAAAACTATTTTGTCTTAAACAGGGCCACTGCCTGGCTTGAAGCTATGCTACTGAATGGTCTTTAAATATGGAAGGAGTTGCATGCCCTAACTAGAAATAGAAGCATAAGAAATCTAATGAAAGTGTGAAGTATTCATCAGGGAAATGTGGAAAAGCTATCATAGCAGTTTCTTTAAATGGCTTTGTGAATTTTATTCTTAAAGATCAATGAAATTAGTTACTTAGTAAACTTAACAACGGGTATAAAAATAGCCAGTAGAGAAATCAGAAACCCTCTCTTTTAAAAAATAATTTTACAAGGTTTTTTTTCAGTAAGAATGACTTTCACTGCTGTATAATTTCTCCTGCTTTCCTTCTCATTGGTGATGTTTAGCACTAACTGCAGCAGAGTTCCCCTAAATCATACTGCTATGAACTGATGGAGATCCTAAGGTGCTGGCAAGGCCTGCACGGATGCTTTCAAAATTCTTCAATTCAATGCCCCTGTGGCAAGGTAAAAGGATTGCAATGTGCTAAAAAGACAACTCTATTGCTAAACTACTATTTGGGAATTAATTCATTACAGTCTTAAAAATCCTTGGGTTTTGCAGCTTCATGGATCTGGCCATTAAAGCAAAGTGTAATTTTCACTTGGAGTAAGCAGGAAAAGAATAAGAAGGTGGTGAAACTGAAGAGCCAGAGGAGTATCACCCTACTAACAAAAAAAGACTGCTGCCTTTATTCTGTATAACCCAGTCCAAAATCTTCTCTACAATATTCTATCTAACTTTAGAGAAGCCAAAGAGGATGAATGATTTCTGAAGCATGGGATCATTGACTTTGCTAACAGGAAAATACACAACTTCAGGTCACTGTTTGGCATTTTTCAGTTCAAACACCAAGAGGGAACATGGCTAAAAGAATGGGAGCTAAAATCCTAAAAAAGATGGAGTCTCTGGTAAACTCAGCTTAATCACAGGGTCAGTTTAGGGGCATTCCCTCTAATTTGATCTTTCATTTCTCTCAGATAAACAAGCCTAATTACTTCTCTCCTTCAGGATAAATTGAGGGAATTATGGTACTTAATTTAAAGCTACTGTTTCATCTTAATAGTCCCTTGGTATGAGAGACTTCAAAATTGTTAATATCTAGACAGTCAGCAAGCCAAAGGCTTCCTCAGACTCTTAACAGCAGCAATCATTGATTCTCTTGTCATATTTCAAAAGCCAAACCAGAGATGACTAGTTTAAATTTAAGACTCCCAGTGGAATAACCTCTTTCATCTATGCTATGAGCTGAGTAGCTCTGCTATTATAAGCTCCTCAAAGTAGTCTTTGTAAAGCAAGAGTGCTTTATAAATATCAGGTTTAACTGAACTCTGAACCCATATATTTTTTTGTTTGCTTGGATTTTGGGGGGTTTTTTTTGTTTGTTTGGTTGTCATTGTTGTTATTCAGGGTTTTTTTCTGTTCAATTAAAAGTATGATAGAGCATTTTTCAAAAAATATGAAGTGTAATTTTTATTTCCTATGCATTTAAACATATATGTGTAGCAAGTATAGGTGACAACTAGAGAGTGTCATAGCACTGTATAAAAAATATGCAATTCACTCTCAGTGAAGGAATGGTAAAAAATTCTCTTTATTTCCACATCCTTCACTTACATGAAACCTTCCTCAGTCTATTTATCAATCAGATCTTTTTAAACACTGCAACAGCAATTCTTCTCCCTGATTTGGCTAAAATGCAAGCCTCTATTAAGGTTCATTATGTTTTCACATCAGCATTTTTATGCCTCCTTCATTCTTCAAAAGAGAACCTTGCAATAAATTTTTTCTAAACTCCTTTGTCTACAAACACTTGGCAGGCATTAGACACAAAATGTGTGTTGAGAGCCTTCCTCTCAGACTGCCCAACACTGTGTCCTTGCTTCCCTGTCCTGCCCTCCTGCGCCATCATTTCCTCTCATCTTTTCCCTAAGTTGCAAGATCCTGAGGAGAAACCATGGTATCATTCAGTATCTGTGGAGTCCTGCACAGTAATCTAATTAGACATGTGTCTAAATAACAGCATCATCAAAATCCTACTGCTTCTTGCAGATATTTAGAATTACAGTCCTTCCTTCAGTTCTGCTGTATTACTGGGGATTTCATTGCAGTAGTTTACTCTATAAATACTGTAAGGAAATTAATTTAACAGCATGTGTAACAATTACAGCCAAGCTGCAGGAAAGGATTCTCTGTTCTGCTTGCTCTGAAGTCTGGATGAATGATCTTGAACAGTTGTAAAACCCCATCTTAACCTTGACCTTGGCTGGCCAGCCAGCTCACTGCAAAGTTAATGAGGGTACATGAGTATAAAGGACATCCTTTGCTAGGTGCACAACAGTGAGCTCAGCAAAATAAAAACAACTCTGCTGCAAACACTCTGAAGTCAGATTCCACATGCTCACTGATCAGGCAGGTCAAAGCCAATTTGTTATGACTCTCATTTGGAAATTATTCTTTACAGGTGATATTTCAGTTTATGATTTAAGTATTTTTCAAATAAGAGAATGCAAAACCCTTCAAACCCATTAATCAACAAATCCTCAAAGTTTCGTTTAGCCTTTACAAAATAAAAATTTTTAACAACAAAATGAATGGAATATTTCAGCCCAAATGGATAGGTTTTAAAAATAATATAAAGATCTATCTAATGCAGCTTTGAACAGATTCACAGTAACCTGCACACATAAACACCTTATCTGCATCTAAGCAATGCTAATTGAGGCATATATTATCAAATTTTAAAAGAAATAAGTTAAGGAATATTGTTAGAACTTTTAAAAAACTATGTCCCCACAGTATTGTTCATAGACTTGTCAGAACTTAAATGGTTTATAATTGAATAAATACCTTAAAACCTGATTTTGAACTAAATTCTAGAATTTGTGTGACTTATGAAACCATTCATTTTCTTTGCACATATAATGAGGAAATTCAAGTCCCTAAGCAAATGCCAGATAATTGTAATATGTATTGAAAACATACTAAGGTTCCACCAGTGCTTACGTGTCTTTCCTATTTGTAGTTAAGTATAAAAGAGTCATACGCACAGTCTGAAAAACCAGCAGTGTTGATAAATCCCTGGTTGTGTGTACCAGAATAGCTCTTGGTCTGGTTTGGCATTTAAAGTCTGACTCCTTTTCACACACCCCAAACCCCACACACATTCTACTGCTAATACTCAACACAATGGGACTAATACCAGCAGATTAGAACATGCTTCAATAGCATAATTGTCTAAAGGGAATGAATATCCTATAAGTTAAATGATGACACTAGGTTATATGAAATCCCAATTAGCTCAGCAGAAAAGAAGAAAGGCTTTAGAGATATGAAACTGTCAAAGCACACCATTCATAAAGGGGTATGATTTCCTCTTTGCTTTCCAATCTCATTTTCAAAACAGCTTCTTAAACTAGCATTTGAAAATGCATCTGTTTCTGTACAGAAAAGGGCTAATTCCATAGCCAAGTGCTTGTCAGTCCCACAGCCACCAGGAATTAGGTCCCTGCTTTTAGCCTTCTGGCCATTTAGTTCTCAGAGGTTAAATCAGTGACAATGCTATGATACTATATTTAAATGGCTTTTTAACAAAGACCAAAGCTATTTTTCACACAATAAAATGAGCCTTCATAAGGTACTAATTTACATTAGTTAATGGAAACTTCATCTAGGCACTGCTCTTCTATAATTATGCTTGCTGTTTGCACTGTTTTACAAAGTGTATTTCTGTATTTTGAGAAGCTCTCCTGACATTTGCAATCTCCTGTCCTTTGTAAGAAGTTGCTCCTGAGTCTGAAAAGCTCTTTGGGTTGGTTTGTGCCCGTAGGTCCAGAGGCAGGGCCACGCTGGCTGAATGAACAGTGCTCTGTCATCTCCAGGTCTCTCTGCAGTTCTGCAGCCTGGGAGTGAGCTGGCACTGGAGCAGAAGGAAGGAAAAGCCATCCAGCATGTCCTTCACAGCCCTGTGGAAGTCACCTGGAAATTACAGTGTCACTTGTGACTGTACGACCTGGTCAAACTTGCTTTACAACAGGTACTAGGGAAAGAGTACAACTCTTCTTCCAAAGACTGGTTGGAGAGCTGAATTTACAGCTTTTTTATGAAAGATGTTCTGTGTATTGTAGATGAGTGTAAAAACACGTGAAAAGCAAGACTGTAAACATTGACTTGGACCCACTGGTCACCCATCTTTGGGAGATGAAGCTTTTGAACTGAATATTATTAATTGAACTGGCAATTGCCTCACTGTGCCTTCTTCTCCTACTCAGCCAGCTCAGCTGTTCAAAACTGCAGCACTTGCAAAACAGAAACTGGATTTACTTCACATGTATTGCTCTTGCAACCAAGAGTTTAAGAAGCAGCAGTAATTTTTTGAAGAAATGGTAACCTGAAGCCACTTTCATAACAATTGTTCTCACAGAGAGCGTCAGCAACAAATTAGAGGAAGTCAAGGCAAAAGAAGGGGCACACAAGAATCTCTGGCTGCAACTGATTCTGCTACTTCTTTGTTTAACCATAATTCCAAGTGTCGGAAGTGGGTGTAGCAGGAAAAGCAAATAACAAGAAGCTGAATGATAGATTAAAGGCCTTTTTAATTTGGACTTAAAGTTTAACCATACTACCATGGAAAATGCTGTGGCACTCTTACTTATTTTGATGCAAATTTTCCCAGCATATGGTTAGGAAAATTATTATTTTTAGCATAACAATTAGGGATAGCTACAGCAGCCTTACAATTTTTTGTAGTGATGGAATTCTGGTTTTCCCCTGAGACGATAATTTTCCGTATGGTCACACCCTACACCAAGAAGCAAGAAATAAAAAGAACAAAAAAGGAAAAGGGAAAAAGGAAAAGAGAAGAAAAATCACCTAAACCTGCTGCTGTATTTCTTTAGGTCTGGTAGTAAAGCACAACTACAAAATCACTAACAGGAAATATGCAATGAAAAGGTACCTGCATGTTTAAAGAAGCTGTCAGATGTTTTTGAAGGCAGGGAGCACTGCTACAGAACAGGGCTTTTCTGGCAGGCTCAGCAGAAGGAAAGAATGAATTACTCTTCTCTTGTTTGCGACTCCCATGAATACCAACATCACTTTTAAAGAGAAGTGCTATACTGTGTCTCTGCTGAAACCTGAACTAAAATCTCTGAAAAATAAAATGCATTCTCCCAACATGAAATAGCATGTTCAGATTCATCACTCTGACTGAGTTTTGAGACACTATTAAGATTGGAACAGATCACTTCCCCTACTCAAGGATAATGGCAAGAGTGTGGCTGCAATTTAGCCCTAACACAAGTTCCCAATGGAATTGTATCTGCATCAGCTCTAACATGGATGGAACCTGCTTTCAGTCAGAGCAGTACTTCATTTTAAATGGATTGTTAGCCAGTAATTGTGGAATTTAATCTTGGAGAAAAATTAAGCTACAATCACCACAGGCTGTCCCCCCAATATTCGTGTTCTTCACTTGCTCTCATTTATTAATCAATGTACAAGGCAAACTAAATCTAATTGTGATCAGTGATGCCTTCCCTGCATTGGGAAGTACAGCAGAGCAGTGAGAATTACAGAATACCAGGTTAGAAGGGCACCTCAAGCATTACCTGGCCCATCCCAGGCTGACAACACTCTGAAAGAGGCCACTTTGAAAAGAGAGATTGTTGCTACTGTAGAGAAAACTGTAGAAAAAGCCTCACAGAACAACAGTGAGTTCACACACTCCCAAAGCTGCTGATCAGTGAAACTGTCAAACCCAGCTTTTGTTCATGTAAACAGAGGAAGACTGTTCCTATAACAAACTTGCCCCAATGTGCCCTGCAGGGATTCATGTTGCAATTCTTTATCAATTCCTGCCAGGCATGGTTCTGCCAGCTTGTAATCCTATAGGAGGAGAAATCTGCATAAAGAAATGCTCAGGAAAGAACAAGTGCAATGGCTGGTCTTTCTTCATGCCATACATGCCAAAGCACTTTGTAAACATGTAATTGGTAATAAACTGGAATCTATTTTTTTTGCTTTTAATTTGCTAGCTGTTATATATACAAGGGGCTGGATTCAGAGCCTTTCTGAAGGTGGCTTCACCAGCTTCTCGGTCACTTCTCAGTTACAGTGTGGCACACCAGGAAAAATCAAAGAAGTTGAAAGCATTCTGGAGGGAGCTTTGAGGGAGAATGGTTTTGAACAAAGACAGGGGCTCAAGATGTTAGGATAGTTATGCTTCTCATTTTCCTAAAACATGTTTGTTATTTAGGTACAAAGTATCAACTTGCTATGGCAGATGCAACCATATACTAAGAAAATGCATATTTATTCTCTCATGCATTTCAATCACTTGGAAAGTAAACATTCCAGCTTTCACATGCATATGTGCATCCAATACTCAACAGTATGAGCCCACTCTGCTTTGGGAAACTCCACATGGCCTGGGAGAAAAGGAATGAAAGGGAATTGCCAAAGTCAGCCCAGCTCCAGTGAAAATTGCCTGCACCATTAACCTTACAGCAATGGCAGGTTACTTTTACATTAAGCTCATTGAAGGAATTAGAGTGAAAAGTATGCATTTCCTGTTCATACTTTTAGAACATTTCAAGACAGGGCTTATTTTTTCTCCTCCAAATTCATTCAAGCACAGCACTGTTCCAGAAAGGAATCTCAACTCTGGCTGTCCTAATCAAATCTTTATGGGAAATTCCAAAAGACAGTTTGCAATGACAGCACTTACAGTTATATATTCCTCTGCATTATATAGACAAGTTTACTTTGACAGAAGCAACAACCAAGATTTCCACCACTATTCATCTTAGTGGTCAGTGGCTCAGAGTCCCAACGGGGATCAGTGACAAATGGGGTCCCTCAGGGGTCTGTAGTTGGACCAGTTTTATTTACTGTCCTCATTGATCACAAAGACAAAGGGGTTGAGTGCACCCTCAGCAAGTTTGCAGATGACACCAAGCTGAGAGGTGCAGCTGACAAACGTGAGGGATGGGGCTCTCCAGAGGGACCTGGACAAGCTGAAGAAGTGGGACCATGGGAACCTCATGTGGTTGAACAGCACCAGGTGCTGGTGCTGCACCTGTGTCCAGGCAGCCCCAGTACCAGCACAGGCTGGGCTGAACAGACCAAGGCACCTGGACCAGAAGGGCTCGGGGGCCCTTGCAGCCCTGAAAGCCAAACATGTCCTGAGCTGCAGCCATGGGCAGCAGGGGAGGGAGGGGATTCAGCCCCTGCTTTGCTCTGCTGAGACCCCACCTGCAGTGCTGCACCCAGCTCTGGGATAACTGGGAATATAACTCCAGCACAGGAAGGACATCAGCCACAGCAGTGAGAGCCCAGAGGAGGCCACCAGGATGATCAGGGGATGAAGCACCTCTCCCATGAGAAAAAGCAGGGAGAATCAGGATTGTTCAGCCTGGAAAAGAGAAAGCTTCAGGGTGACCTAATTGCAGCCTTCCAGTACCTGCAGGGAGCTGACAAGAAAGTAGGAGAAAGACTTTTTACAAGAGCATGGAGTGACAGGACAAGGGGAAATGGCTTCAAACTGGAAGAAAGCAAGTTTAGATTATCTTTCGAGGAGAAATTCTTTACTGAGAGGGTGGCTGGCCACCAGCACAGTTTGTCCAGAGAAGCTGTGGATGCCCCACCCTGAGGCGTTCATGGCCAGGCTGGCTGGCACATGGAACAACCTGGTTTAGTGAAAGGTGGCCCAGCTCACAGCAGGGGGGTTGGAACTGATCTTTAAGGTCCCTTCCAACACAAACATTATAATTCTATGATCTTCAAATGCCTATCAAAACTGAAACCTCTAAAAACAAGTATTTTCTGATCTCTTAGTCTATTGCAGTTCACAGAATGCAGAGAGACAATTAACAAGAATATCCAAACACTGGAAACAACCCTTGCCCTAGACAAGTTGCAAGCTGTAATGTTCCCTATTCACCTTACACGAGGAGCAAGAGGTTGACATGTGAATCAATTAGTGTCTGACAACTCCATTTAGCCCTAAACATATGCCATCATCTCATTCTGTAAATGTCATCTGCAAACTGTTTCTTCTCCCACCAGGCCCTGTGCAAAGAAATTACTACTAGGATTGCAGGAAACCATATATGGCATTTAACCTCAGGAGAATATGGAGGAAAGGGTAGATCAGTAACTTCACAGTACTTACAGAGAAAATGAAAAGTGCAGCAACCAAGCTTTTCCAAAAATATTCACCTATGGCAAAGCCACCACAGCCATTGGATTTTTATTGTCCAAAATGCCACACATGTCTGCGGAACTGTGTGGGATGTGGTGATGTAAATGTGGAACTATGCCATGAAAAGGAAAGGGAGAGGAAAGGAGAAGAACAGGAGAGGAGCCCATCTAAATTTTGTCTGTACCGGGATACATAAATTAATAAAAATGTTTGTGCATGACTCAGAAAAATAAGGAGGGATTAATTACTTCCAAACATATGAAGTGATATTTGTTATCCCAAATGAAAATGAGAAAAAGAGGTCAAATGCTTTTCACTGTGTTCAGTGGACTGGGAGGGTTAGATCTATCTCTTTTGTTCATAACTTTTGAGCTTTTGCTACTTCTTATGTAAGTGGAAAAGGCAGTTACATTAAAATATCATTCCCACCCAAGTTCAAGCCCCAATACCTGAAAGTTTGCCAATTTTTTTTTTTGTGTATCACCAGAAAATAGCACTGCACTATTTTCCAGGATTGGTCTGCCACTCCTATGTACTTTTCTCCATCCAAATATTTTCTCAGAACATCTTTTGTTGTGGTATTTTCACATCTTTCAGAGTGGGGAAAGTTTATTTTACAGACAACTAGCTCAGGCCATGTTGAAGTGCACAATTTATTTCCCAAGTATAAATACTGCTGCTATTGTTTGCAGTTGAAGACATAAATAATGCAAAAAAGTGCTACTAAGTATGCACAAAGTTTGATCCCCTATGCCCAAAACATTTTAAATTTTCATAACTCAAAGCAAATATATTTTTGCTATCAGAGTTGTTGGAAAAAACAAAACTCTTTCCTTTAAACTACTCAGGATTAGCTTCACTATGTATTCATATAAAATGTCAGCAGGGAGAAGGTGCAGGTGTTACTAGAAATGCTCATGGTTATGATCCAGTTGGTTTCCCTCAGGTCAACAGTGGATAGGGCAGTAAGGTTCTGCTTTCAATCAGATAAAGGAAAAAGTGTCTTGGAAATGCATGGCCATGAAAAAGCAATCCATACATGTCTGGGTGTCAATGCAGGCAATGTATTAGCAGGTCATTTTTAAAAATGAATCACTATCTTATACTTAATATTCTCCTGAAGTCATAAGCGCTCTATATAGTTGTCCCTCCCCATTAAACAGTGACAATGTTGCAGCCTAGAGGTAGCTTCTTTTCAGTGATGGGTGAACTGATTTTTGTGTTTTTTCCTTGTATAATTCATAAGTTAGCATGACCAGAGTGTTGAATTGCAAAAGTAGGACATCTGTCACCATGGGGAAGCAATGGGGGAGTACACAGCGTTCTTCTGACAGCTGTGGGCTTGTTTGTGGTCACTAGAAAGGTGCCTACTTGATTTTTTTTTTCTACTTTAGCATTCCAGATATCTTTCAAATTTCTTCTAAAGCATATAACCTTCCTGATTTCTAGACAGTCATACTCTTTCCCAGCTTGGCCACCGGATCCTTCCTTTGAGTTCCTGGGACTCACCAAAGCACACTGAACCTCCTCACAGCCATTCTTGTCTAGCAGATAATGCAATATCTCAAGTTACACAACCACTGCAGAGAACAGGAGCTGGCTTAATTGATTTTTGTAAAAGGATGGATTCCAAGTTTGCTGCTAACATAGGCAAAGATGGGCTGAGCTGCAGTGTCACAAGTACAAAGGCATGAAGGAAAGCATCACATGGGACAGAATAATCAGACACAGCTGCCTAGGTGAAATGAAATAGAATTAGGCAGATTTATTTCAGTAAATCCTTACTACAGGAATATCCTGCTACTTACATTAGCTCTCTCTGAGATTTCTCAGTGCAATCAACAGAAGCAGCTATGCAGATTTTATTAAGGACACATATATTTTCAGTCTCTTTTGAAGTTTGTGTCTTATTACTGCCAACCACTTTCTGCCTCTGCAAATGCAGCGGGAAATCATGAATATAAGTACTTCTCTAGGACACTGGTGTTTGTTTACAGTTCAGAAGCACTGCTGCATTCACTGGCAGTGGCACAGCATTACACAAGTATGAGGATCAGGAGACTCCAGCCCAGGAAGCAGTCACTTCCTCAGCTGCAGAGGCAGCTCCATTTGTGGCCACACAGTACCACAAACCACTCATCTGCTCTGTGCAGCCATCCCAAATGTGCTTCTGGTTTACAGCTGCATGGGCTGTGCTTGGGCATTTACAGGGATGTGCCTTGGCACAGAAACCCACACAGAGCCTGTGCTCCAAAGGGCCATGGGGCAACAGACAGCGCTCAGCTCCAGAGCAGCACGGCAGGACACACAGACAGGGACTGTGGGCATGGCTGGGCACTGACACATGGACAGGGAGTGTGACCATGGCTGGGCATGGACACATGGATGGAGTGTGGCCATGGCAGGGCAGGGACAGACACACAGACAAGGAGCGTGGCCATGGCAGGGCACGGACACACAGACAGGGAGTGTGGCCATGGCTGGGCACTGACACACAGACAAGGAGCATGTCCATGGCAGGGCACGGACACACAGACATGAAGCATGGCCGTGGCTGGGCACTGACAGACAGACAGGGAGTGTGGCCATGGCTGGGCACTGACACACAGACAAGGAGCATGTCCATGGCAGGGCACGGACACACAGACATGAAGCGTGTCGTGGCCATGGCTGGGCACTGACAGACAGACAGGGAGTGTGGCCATGGCTGGGCACTGACAGACAGGGAGTGTGGCCATGGCTGGGCACTGACAGACACACGGCCACACACGGACAGACACACGGACAGACACAGTGCGGATCGTGCCCAGCTCCTGCCCAGCAGAGCAGCCGTGAAGGCACTGCAGGGACAGGCAGGGGACAGCAGGGGCAGGACCAGGAGTGGCTTCCAGGACCTGCCCTCACCACCAAGGCTGGACAGCCGGCATGGCCTCAGAGCCTCCCAGTGGCCCACTGTGAGAAGCAATTTCAGCCGGGGCACTTGGGGTGCTGCGGTTTCCAAGACTCTGCATCCTTAGGCACCATTTCACCCCTACTATTTAAACTGAGAAATGTGTAATATTCCAGGAACAGCAACTATCTTCTACAGCAGCACTTCAGCTATGTCATTTGAGAGAGGAAGTCCTGTGAACCTCTACATTTTTATATTCCACCTTTTCCCAGAAAGTGTTTTTGCTTATCTCGATCTTTTTTTCATCAATAACAAAACATACACTTTTACAATTCACTAACAACAAATTTCTCTTGCTGCTGGAAGTCAGCTTTGATGTCAGTGAAAGGCAAGGTTTCCTGCACCCCAACATGCATAAAGCTGTTTCTATTTTTATACTCTACCAGCAATGTAGTTTCTTTGCTACTATTATCCATGCTTTAATACTATCTTGTAAGACACCTTCTCCATTTCTGTATGATTTTTGGCCCCTTAGAAGACTCAAGATAGGAACCAGAAACACCCGGGATTAAAGAACACACATAAAAAACTGGAAAATCTCTCAACACTCAGAAAATCAGCTGAGGTGTAAGAAATTCCTTGATGATGCTTCTTATTTTCCAAAATAATTATATACCTCCCCCTAGGGGAATCTTAATTGCTCTGCCTACACTAAACTAAAAGCCCTTTTACTTAAAGTAGTCCATAACTGGGAAGCACACTATCCCAGAGAGATGCACTTTTTCCATGTACTTTAATGCAGTCATTCTCTGAGAGCATCACCCAGCTTCCCAGACTGTGACCTCTAATCGTTCTTCCCCTCTTCAAAATATTCTAGGCTAGAAGTCTGAAGGCAATCATTCTATAATCTTGTTTACTGTTAAATTAAAACAGTAAGTGATAAAAAAATGATTTAATGTCATTTTTATAATGTCACTTCTAAGGGAAGATTTCTACTCTGTGCTTTAACAGCCTGCAAGTTGCTACAAGGAATATTTTTGTAATGCAACAAGACAGAGAATTCATGTTACATCATTCACATGAGGGAGTTCAACTCACATATTTCAGTCCATTATACTTGAAAAAACAGCAATCAGATACAAGCTTGCCCTACACATCTCATCTGTACATCTGCCTGGACTCTGAACACACAGGAATGCACTAACCCAGGCAGATTGGTCCTGAGGAAGCAAAATGTGTTTAGCTGTTACTAACAGCTCACTGCAGAGCTCAAGGTGCCTACAGCAGGTCTCAGTAAAGATTCTCAAGCACTCAAAATCACTGAAGTGCCTTGGTGCAGTGAGACCCTCACCAGGACACAGTAACTGGTCCTTCCAGTGCCAAAGAAACTGGGCAGTCACATGGACTGTAGGGTCCAGCTCCTGAGTGATACCTTTGTGTATGGAACAGCCTGTAAAGTATTTTTAGCAAAATGCTAATTTTAATTAGTATTAATGCAAGTAAAATGTAAATAATTACATTTAATTTAATGAACTGTAATGTAAGTCATTAATGTAAGTCAAACATTAAAAATTATTTTCTACAGTCACAGTTTGCCTTAAGATGCAACATGTGGGGTTTTTCAATAATATGGAAAAGGTACATGCAAGAGATTTAATTATCTTACCACACAGGCTCATATTTCACATACTTTCATCTCATCAACTATAGCAATATTTTAACATGATTTTGTTAGTATTCTAAATTTCTCCAAGTTTCTGTTTTAGGGAAATACACAGAAATAAATTATTTTAACCTGGATACTGAAAAAATATTATTTTTCCCTATCAAGTACTGACTAGCTACATGTTTATCACCCACAGTAAACCAACGGACCAGAATGGGCTTTTTAGTCAATGAACCATGTCTAAATAGAACTTGCTGTTTTAGCCTCTAAGTATGACCACAGAAAATGACATTTAAATAACCAGAGAATCATAGAATTAGAGGCTGTAAGAGACCATCTAGGCCCATTGGAGCTTGACTGACAGCCTGAAGGACAATTCAGCCAAGCCAAGGCCCATTCCTTTTTCCCAAGAAGCCACTAGGAGCAAGCTGTGAGTCACAGGAATTGTTCTGGAGGTGCTGCCCTGCTCACCACCATCTTTGCTGGGGACTCACATCCCTTACTAGATGACAACAAAGGACCTGGCAAGACTGTACCTGACCTGGTAAGAATCAGGTAAGGCTGTAGAGCAAAATCCAGCCTTTATTTCATTAAAATGTTCTGGATGATTTAGTCCATTCTCTCCCTTGATGTCCAGATAAACACAACTAAACCTCCCATAGGTGTTTTTCAGACTTGTTTACAAAAATGTCCAAAGCACAGTACATGCATGTGTACCTCAGCATAAACTGCAGTTCATCACTTTGCTTTAAATGTGATGGAGGACTGAAGACAAAATGATGGATTTTGCACTGACCTGTGTCAGTCACTTTTGCTGCCAACCAAGCACTTTATATCTCTGACCCTACAGCCAGTGGTCCTGGGGAACAATGGGTGCTCGTTATGTTTCAGCAGCTTTTCACCTATTGATGTTTCTTTTCCTCCCTTTTCCAGATTTAGCAAACCCCATCTGGCTATTTTTTGTGAACATTCCAGACTTGCTGTATAGTAAGTTTTCAGTGTTTTCCTCCTAAGAGCAGAGTCAAAAAGCAAGTGCCTTACTCCAGGCCTCAGAGGAGGTCACATTAATACATCTGATATTGGCAAGCCTATGAATATATTGCAGAACAATGATTTCTTTTTTTGAAACAGCATCACAGTGTTGACACAATCAGCTTGCAGCCCTTCACAATTCCCCATTCATCCTTTGCATTATTGCTGCCAAGCAGTTATTCTTCATTTAATGTTTGGCATCTGATTTATTCTTTGTCTGCTTTTGCGTTTACTGAATCATATGTTATTGATCTCAGGTTATTTCTCCAGTGAATTCTAAATTCCAATCTGTCTCTCAAAGAAAGGATTTAGAAGGAGTTTCAGGTTGTTATCACCCAGACATGTTATAAGCACACTCACTGCCTCCTTAAACTGTGCATGAGAACTGTCCCCACAGGGATGGAAGGAGCTGCTGAACCCCATGTGAACCAGCTCCCCTTTCTGGCAGCAAACCACTGGTAGCTGAATGCTGAGCATGTTGTTTTGAACAGTTTTACAGTGGAATTCTATTTTTACCTCATTGGATTGCTCATCAGAATGCTACACAGAGTTTGGTTCAAAGCCTCACAAAGTCAGATACATGACAGCACTTGGACTTTCTCTTATCTACTTAACAACTGAAAATGCAAGGAACTTACCCTGATACCTGTACATCACAAAGGAACATTAAATGCTTCTTACCTCACTATTCTCAAGATGGGTGTTCCACAGTTTGGCCTCGTATCCTGCTGATGTTAGTGAAACTCTTTTACCTAGGATTCCTCAGCTCTTCCTCTTCTGTCTAAAAAGAGATCCAGCATCCTGTGCATCTCCAGACCCCAGGACCTCTCCCCCCACCCTCTGTGGGTTTTCAGAGATAATCGCTAATGCTTCAGAAATTGCTTCAGCTACTTCTGTAAGTAGTCTAGGATGAGTTCCATCAGAAACTGCCAACTTGAATATATCCAACTTATCTACACACAGTTTCAGCTCATTCTCCTCCTGTTCTAAACTGCCTTTTATTCTCTGCTAAAATCCTGCAGCCCTCTCGGAGTCTCTCATCTGTGCTCATGCCTAAAACTAAGTTCAAATCCATGTAACAATAACTGAAATGTCTGCCTGTTAAATTTTAAATTTGTCTTAAAATAGATATTAAATAATTCCAAGCAGAATAATTAACTCTCTGAATCTGTATCTACAACAATATTTTCTAAGCAGATAAATTTCTAAATAATTTTAAAAGTTTGTTCTGCTTTTTTTCAAAGTATCTATTTATAAATTCCAACTATTGAGAGATACGGAGGTTAAACCACAGTTAAATCATCTCATTTACACAGTGATATATACTTAATTATTAATACAGCAGTTTCACCATTCAGTGTCATTTCTACCAACAAATCACAAGAGAAACACACTGTCACCAGCTTTTAATTTCTTTGGCTACGCACTATTTAATTTTTTGTAATTTTATTTTTGAGATAAATACTGTAGATTTATCTAGCTAAAGCCTTTGAAGTATTTTGCCAAATTGCTGGATATAGCTATTTCTCCCCTGCCCCCATCATTGTGGCACCTGTCTGCAGCCTGCAGCACACATTAACAGTCTTCCTTTGGCAAACTCTTTACTTTTTTCCAAAGAGAACCACACTTAACATCTTTTCATTTTAAATTTTTAAAGCAGTCCTTTGGCAGATAAGGTATGTAAGTTACACATAAAAAATGCTAAAGGTGAACTTCAATCTGTACACTCTTTGCTTATTCTGGTCCAGATATATAACAGCAAAGAGTTTGTAGCAAATGTGATTTCTCATTTTCACATTTCTATTGACATTTTGAGCAACTATTCATTCCCTTTTGAAATTAATGCAGGAATGAATGCTTTTCAACCATATTTACTGTTGGTTTGCAAACTATTTACAAGTGCGTGGTCCCAGGACTTAATTCTATAGTTAGAATTCTGCCCAAATGAAAAAACATCTAGAATTGCTTTGCTCTAATTAAATGTAATGTGGCATTAACCTAAAAAAATATTTATTTCAAGTTTTACTTGCCAAACCATGAAATCCATGGTGAAGAAAAAAAAAAGAAGAAAAGGCTTGAGTTGCTCAAGAGCTCCAAATTTTTCTTTTTACCAATGAAAAATACCTACTGAAAGTGTTTGTATACTGACACGATAAACAATGGTTAAAAATCATATGGAAGTTCATGTGTTCCTTTCCCTTCTTTTGTTGTTTTCCCTGGAATCAGAATAAAAAGGTAAAAATGGATAGAAAGAATAAGAGTTAGTATGAAAAAAGGATTTATAAAAGCTATGTGAATGCAGACACAATTGTGTATATTTTCAGATTTCTTGACACCTGGGCATAGCAGCTGACAGAGAGTATAAACCTGAAGCTGAATCACTCTTACTTCATTTGAGGAATGGAACCAACTGGCCCAAACTTCTTGACTGGAGCAGCTTTACAAGAAGCCCCTTCTCCAGAGGCAGCTGCAGTTCCTCTTTTGCTTTCTCATTGCCTGAGTTTGCAGGAATGACTTGCCAGGCAGCTTTGTGCTGCTCTCTAATGTCCCAGCAGCGCAGGGATCACCTGGGAGCCGCGTCAGCAGCTCAGTGCCAGCCCCGGTGTGCTGAGCCAGCAGCCCCAGCTGTCCCTGTCACTGCAGGCTCTGCTTGCCTTCAGCAAACATGCTGTGCATCCACATGTGTCCAAATGCCTCTCACTGCAGAGCCTGCACTTCAGCAAGGGACAGCTCTGGACAAGCATCTTTCAGGAGGATCTCATGTTTTATTTATCAATATGCTCCTTTAGAAATCCTTTCCCATCATGCAGGGCTCAGAAGCAAGAGTGGAGGGATGCATCCATGTATCTTACCTGCTGCCTCTCAAAGGAAGGAGCCAAAGTGAAGATGCTAAAGTGGCATGGACACTCTCATTCTGTGGCAAATGGACTGTCACTTACCTGCAGCATAAATGCTGATGATGTGTAAGCACTTGGAGAGTTACAGAATTCTCTTCTTTTTTTCTGCTGCTCCCAGCAGCAAAATTGCATTAGAAGAAATGTGAAATGTATTTAATAATTTCATGGTATGATCACCTCTTTAGAAATTTAAGTCCATTTTACTGGCTAATGAATGAGAAATCCTGAAAATATAAAGAGATTATGCATTATCCAGAGAAGTCTCTTGAGGAAGCTGAGAGATGATAGACACAAGAATAGTCAAAGCATATGATGGGATACATGACAAATTAGATATCAAATTTATGTTTTCACACAACTTCATTGAGAGACATTAAGCAAGGGAGATTTCAAAGGGAGGCAAGATTTAATTTTGCTTTGCAATTACAGTGCACTAAGTAAAAGGTAAGTGCCAAAATAGAATTTGCTTCGTGTTGTGTTTAATTTTGAAGAGTTCCTACCACTATTGCTGTTCTGGGAGTAGTAAATGGAATGTGCAACATGCCCTGGAAAGATCTGACATGCTCCTTGTACATGCAACTCCTTTGTGCTGTTAATGAAATCTTTCACACCACTCCACATATAAATAAGTTTGATTCTGACTTTTTGCTATTTAAGAATGGAACAAGGGTACTTAGTCATCATCCTGACCAAAACAAGCAAATATTACTTAAACTGTGCAATTTCCCACAGGCTCTGGTCAAAATTGCTTTCAAAAAGTGTTTTATTCAATTCAAAAACCGGAGTGTTTTGTAGTGAGGGATAAAACTATATCCCCATCTACTGTATGTACACTGAAGCAGTTATTCTGCCATCTGGAGGATTTTTCAAATGTTTCAGAAAATCTCAATCCAAACATAGTCCACTTTGGACAATGCTTTTTAATGATATATTAATAAATATTCCATAGAACAAACATAAATCATCAGGAATTAAATCTAGGGGGTACATTTGCAAAGCCAGAGTATAGACCATCTTAAAAAAAATACAAGCTTACTGCTCCTACTTTGTTTTTTTGGGGTTTTTTTGTGGGTTTTTTTTTCCTAAAGCACTCTACATTAGTGTACAGACACCTGGCCCAGAGATCCAGCAGCATCCTGGATGGCTCTCTTGCTGTCCTGGTGAACAACTACTTGCATGTTTCCTTCCTTTGCTTTGTTTATCTTTTATATTTAACTCAGTAAACTCTCCAGGGCAGGCACTGCCTCGTACTCCACAGACACACAATTACAGCTCTGAGCACACCCAGAGGCTCTCACCAGCTGAGCTCTCCCAGTGCCAGCCCTGAAACAACAGCAAACACCAGGGAGCTGGAAGCTGTTCCATGGCACTGCACCACTCAGCTTCGGCAGCTTTTCCTTAACACACAGCTCATTTTCAGTCTCTGAAGAAGGACTTTGCTATGGACACAAGAAATTGGATTCATACAAAGAAAGAGAGCTTGCCTTCTGGACTTTTCTATCTAACACAGATTTTGGTGCTGTTTTTCTTGAGCTCCTCTGTATGTATATTTTTTCAAGATAAAGGTGACTGCTAGGTAATGAAGTCACTTCCAGAAAGTTTTCTGCAATCTACATCATAACTTTTTTTTCTAGTGGCAAACAACTGGCAAAGGCTGCAAATGTTACCACTGAGCCTCTGGAGGAACAGAGTAGTTTAATTTCTTCCTCTTCCTCAATTAAAACTATAGAATAATTCCACAAGAGAGGCAATTAATTGAAAGAGAAATCATGGGGACAATGCTTTGAGAGAATGCTGCAGATATTACTAATTTTTATTTCAGACTAGTGCAGTGCAAGGTATGACTGTTCTGACATGGGACTTAGAGTCTCCTCTGAAATAACCATATAAAAGTGGTTCCCAAAAATCAAATAAAAAGTGCAGAAGATCTGTCTCATAGATTTTATATTTAAAAGTAAGCATACTAAAAGAAAGATATGGAATTTCAGAAACTATTAAAGAGGTTTACCTAACATCTAAAAACTGCCATTTTTGATATAACAGAAATATACATTTTGATTTCTATATAAGATTGGAAATAATAATGTTTCATACTAGACCATCATTGAGGTAATAGCAAATACATGCCTAAAAACCTCTGGTTGTCTGTGTGAATATAAACCAGGGAGGAGGTGTCTGCAATCTCAATAAAGTGCTTCAACTCACGCGATTAAAATCATGAGAAGAAGAATAAAAAAAGAGACACATCAGTAAATCATTTTGGAGAGACAACAGTAAATCATTTTGCTTGACCTCTTTTAACTTAGAATCCATTATTAGCACAACACATTTTTTCCCACTTGCCTTTGGAATTGTGACTATCACCACATCATTCTTACAGATACTGAACAAACTCTCCTGTAGTACTCCTCAAATTCAACAACAGTTATAGAAATTTAATTTGTCCCTTGAGATTTTTGTATCCTGGGAATGGATTTTTACACTGAAGATTCATCAGTGTGGTATCTGGATCTACCACACCCACACAATCTCACTGACACCAGGGGGAACTGGCATAGGCCAGTAGCCATGGTAGTACTAAACTATCCACAGCTACAATGAAAAGCAAAATACACAACTGCCAATCCTGGAAACTGGTCCTAGGTATCAGCTGTATAAAGCAGTGGAAAGGTCCTTTATATTTCAAAGATCAGCCTTATTTATTTCTACAATGGTGTCTAGAGATTATAACTTTGATTAAATTAAGCCAAAACATCACTTTTATAATTTGCTTTAAAACTTCAAATGACATCAAAAAACTCAATCAAAATAAAGAATATAAAATAATTTTTGTAATTGAATTCCCTGCTTTTTATGCTCTTATGCAAAGAGACATGCTGTGACTTAAAATCCAATGAAGCGTTTCCACTTCTGAAATCACTGTGAAATACAAACTGCACGATATTAACAGAACACAGGATATTTATTCTGCTCCTGGAATCAACTTGCTGCTAAATCTTAAAGGAAATGTGTACCATTATTCCCTGTGACTCCACCCTTCCCTGAGGGAATAATAAAAGGAAAGCAAAAAAATCACCTTTCTACTTTCGCTTGATTTTACTTTTCCTTACCAGGATTCTTTTTGGCAGGCTGGTAACAACAATTTCATTGTCCCAAGGGCCACTCCTGGTGGAGAAATATTTTGTCATGCAGTTATCATTCCGTGGAGAGCCTGGTGAGTAAAGCACAGCTTGGAACACAGGCCAGCCCAGCTCCTCAGGTCCTTAACAAAGCTGGAGTGACCAACCCCAGCACGACCAGAGTGAGAATGCCAGGAATCTGTGGTATTTCATCCTTTGCATAATGCTTCTACTTAAAGACAGCCTTCAATGAAATTGTTTTTAAATGAGATTTCTATCACTTTTTTTATCTTTGAAATGGATAAAGACTTACTGCAAGCAAGCACTTTCTAGCATTTTTTCAGAGACACTGCATTGATCACCTAAAGTCAAATGTCCAACAGAGAAAGAGAATTTTTTTCTTCTGTATTTTCTTATAAGTTAGTCCTTTTGTCTGTGCAGTTATGATCAGGGCTGCATTTTGAAAAGTGTGTCTTTCTGTTCTTCAGTCTGCTTAATCACTTCTCAATATTTCAGTGTTATTGCTGTGAGCATTATTTTATTAACTTTCCAATTTTAGGGTCTGTTTCTCCGTATCATCTCATTTCAAAAAAGATTTTCTTAGCCCTTGATTATCTTCTTGCTTTTGGAAACATCTTTTTCTCAGTATGCCACATACACATCTCATGCCTTATACTTCCCAAGTACTTCACTCAACCTCAATGAAATTAGGGATGAAACACTTTAGTTGATAAAATAACATAGGACAAAAGATACAGGTCACATCATCAGCAAGATCTTTGCTTCATATGCTCAAATGACCTAGAAAAAAATCATGCATTACTGGGTTATCAACTGACAGATCCAACAGAAGCTACTTTTAAGGGTGGCATCTTGCCTTTTGGCAAGAATTTTAATTTTTCACTCCATGAGCATTAGTGATAAATAAGTGGGACGATGCAAAGTAGATCAAAAAGTAGAAACAAAAGTAGAAAAGCTCACTAAGCACTAGTCTAACTGCTCCCAGGAACCTAAAAATAGTATTTTCCATGGGGTATATTTCAGTGTTGAAAACAAACAGAATGTCTTTGCTTCCTTGACCAGTCTTACACATTTGATACTTCACCCCAAACTCATCTAGAGAGGATGGGTTTCACAACTATCTGGACCTTGTTTCCTAATTAATTTGCTTGGGAAAAAATACTGTAGTGGAAAAACACACTTGGACTCAGACACAAAACATAATAGACAAAATTCTGGAAACTTTTTAAATTCCCATTTGGTGGTTCTTTAGTTGTGCTAATATGTAACACAAGCAATAAGCTAAATTTTAGTTTCACTGTTAAGAGTCATGTATATCTTCTGAGAGTGCAAATCTGGGGTATCTTTTAAATGTGGCTGTAGTCAGAATTATTTGTTTAAAGGGGGCAGTATATGCCCTTAAACACAAGCAGCACAAAACCTCTGATTTTACATGAAGTGTAAACCATGTATTACATCAGTCTGCTGCATCTACTTGTCCCCTCTTTTTTTAAAAGAAAATCTAAATGGAGTTGGCATATATCACAGAATGTTTACAGCCTTTGTGGGTCCCAATGGCATGTTTTTCTACCAGGGCTCATTCTGTCATATCTAGAAACTTTATTTTTAGCCAATGGCAAGTTATTTTGGTTTAAAAGACCAATCTTAGTACCAGTACTTCATTTGTGTGTTGCCAGGGTTAGATACTGTTACTTAACAGAAACTTCTTGGTATCCTCAGGACCCCTCCAGTCCATCAGCAGTACTGGCAGCAAGCTCATCTCCCTGCTGGAGCCAGGAAACAGCCACAGACACATAAAGGGAGCTGCTCTCCCATTTCCCAGGAGAGAGGGACAAACCTCTGCCTTCTGCTGCTGTGGTTCACTGGCTTTTAGTCCTACTCCGTTTCTGAGCAGGAACTACTCACTGACTGAGCTACCAAGTGTTAAATTAGGTGTATAAAGCCCCTAATTTCTCTCAAGATTTAAATTTCCATTCCCAAAAGAGAGATGAAATCTCCAACTCAGCAGCTAATGCAGCAATAAGTGAACGAATGTTTAATGTGCTGATTATTTCCCAGATAGCAAAAAGCCTGTGCAGGTGGCTAAACCTACTGGATCAATAGTGAATACAGATATTTCAGATAATTGGATTGATTCCTTAGTGGGTGGTTAATGTCACCAGTGCAGCACTCACACCTTGGCCAGAGTTCCTACAGCAGAACACAGCAAATCAAAGTAGGAATGTCTCTGACTGACACCACACCACTTCAAAGACAAAATACAACTGCAGCTGGTATTTCTGTGTAAATGGGAATTGTTGTTGTAGTGTTCTAAATTAATTAAACTATCTTCATATCTAGTTTAGTGTAGACATATCTAATCAATTTAAATAACACTCTGAGGAATTAGATTAATCCATTAATTCATTAAATCAAATTAAAACTATATAAGTGCAGCTGAAACAATTTTAATTGCATTCAGAAAAACTAAATCAATTGCATTACGTGAATGTAAATTATTAAGCTAATGAGTCCTTTACTGATTGCTATTGATTTGTTTACTAGTAAAATAAATGTTTTATAATTGGCATTTTGAGCCAAGCCATGTGACTTCTGGTTTCCATACATGTGCAGCCCACACACACATGAATGGAGGTTTGCCCCCATCCACAGCAATCCTTAGCCAAAAAGCTCGGGGGATTTTTCAGACCTGAAGAATGAGCAGCTTCTTTTTACCAGTGTTACAACTGGAACCCAAGAGTAACAGAAGTCACAGCACAGCTTTTGATTTGCTGCACAAATTGGACATACTTGCTTTAAAATTTGGCATTTAAGAATTACAATTATCAATAAAGGGACATTAATTGCTCTTCTGGACTGTATTTGGCAAAATCTGTCCCTGTAGAAGAAAAAACCCATCCAGTATGCAATGCACAGAGTGCTATCCACATATTCCATTAGCAACTGAATAGAAATTGTGTCTGCTGTGACCCCCTGGGATTTTTCACAGGGTGTTTCTAAATTTCCAGTGCCAGGGGAGGCTTCAGGCCTTTGCACACAACACATGTGGTCAGACCCCTCAGTCTGACAACAGCCCAGTGCCACCTCCTGCCCGTGCCCTGCAGGCAGAGAACCTGTGCAGAAACAGAGCCAGGGAATGGAAATGTGAATAGTACCTTTCATTGAGTAAAAAAAGGAAACTGCCAACTCTACAACAGAATACAATTTTTATATCAGGTATCTGCTTCTAATCCTGCTTATATTGGCACAAGTTATGAAAGAGACTATAATGATGTTAGTAATTGAAAGCTACAAAATACAATGAAATCATTATTAAATGAGTTGATTCTAAAGACAGAGGAAAACAGCTTGTTATTTTAGATATGCAAACAGCTTCTAAATATTTTGCAAAATTTTTTTGTAAAATTCAGGTTAAAAAAAACCTACTCTAATATTACATTGCATATAACATATAACATTAGCAAAATTACTACAGTAAAAAACTTGGCTTCTAACAAGTGGCTATTTAGGAATTGGATTTTAAACCTGGAGCTCCTTCTCTATCTTGTAAATTCTCAAACTTGTTTCTGTAGAAACACTATTCCTTTATTCAGCAGAGCAAAGATGGAGATCTGCCAAACTGTTATGCAAGATAATGAAGCAGTTTCTCAGAGGGTGAGAGATCACATGAAATCACATGCACTACAGAAGGATTAAAATTTCAGGAATGTTGAAAGTTTTACCTTCCATTAACTTCATAAATTACATGACATTTTAGTTTCAAATAACTACTTTGCTCTCAAAGTTTTAAGAGTACATAATAAACTGAGGATTTGTGTTTTCAAAACCTTATTCAATTTTTACCATTTTTCACATGGGCAGTAAATTCAAATCCTAGATGGAAGAAAAATGTAAATTTTCTCTAACAATGGCAACTGCTCAAACTGAAGCACAATTTTTCATTTACTCTTTTGTTTTCTTCTGCTGATGAAAATGATAGAGATAAAGCTAATATTTCATGAAAATCCAGATTTCTGCATTGACATTGATTTCCATACTTGCTATGATATATCAGCTTACAT
This sequence comes from Molothrus ater, assembly GCF_012460135.2. NCBI lineage: Eukaryota > Metazoa > Chordata > Aves > Passeriformes > Icteridae > Molothrus > Molothrus ater. The sequence goes on from NC_050490.2 coordinate 5,766,967, forward strand.
TTGAAAGGCTCTGTCTTAGCCTCAATCCCTATTTTGACTCTGCGTGTCAGGATACTTTTGCCCACACAGAAATTTATATTTCAGTTTCAAAAGACCAATTTTGTTAAGGATTTTGTAAGTAGAACCTGTCATAATGATATAAACACAGAATTGATACTTCACATAGCACAAGTCACAAGAGGGCTGTATACATATATTCTGCCATCAATCTCCAAAAAGAGATATTTTCAATAGTTGCCCCTGCTCCAGCATTTCCTTACAAGGAGTGCAAAATTTACCTTCAGTATGAATCACTTTTTTACAATGTGTTTATGAGCTGCACTGATCAGTGTCCAGCAACTCAAACAATTCAGTCCTGAAGGGCCTAATAAGAGAAAGTTCTCATCAAAAGATTACTGTGATGATGCCACATGAGGTAGACATGGTCTTCTCAGATGATGTTTGGAGAGAAAAAAGATGTTTTAAGGCTATTTTTTCCTTTGGCAGAATTGAACTAGCTTTTAAGTTTGTGAGCTTTTTATTTTCACTTTTAGAATACATAATAAAAAAATTAAGAGTTTGCAATTCTTTTAACAGGAAAATGTACATCTTGAGACCAAACACAATAAAAGGAGGCACATTTTATCTTCTATCATGAATCTTAAGCTTTTAAAGCATTAGTTTTCTTACATATTACTAAGTAGTCAAATAAAACCACTAAAAGAAAATTATACTTTAGCTGTCCCTTTAGAGCTTTTTCCTACACTGGAAGAGACAGTTCTTTAAGGCTTAATTATATACATCTAATTCAAGGCACTGGCTGTATTGGCTGGTACAGTTCCAGCACACAGGTTACTCACCAAACACATAACAAATGGGGTACAGACCAGAAATCTGCCAGAGAGGTCCCACAGACTGCTCCTCACTGCCCCAGAGAACATTCCAAACTCCAAACCCTCTATCAGAGTCACAGGCTATTCCTTGAGAATCACTTTTTACTTCAAGTAAACCATTACAAATAAACACTTAAAATGACAAGTTCCAAAGCTCAGCCCCAGCTCATCATGGTTGGTGGCAGAGGAGCAGCCTTATGCCTTAGGACCAGTATTCCTCCTGGGCATCTCTCACTTCTAAAAGGTATGTATTTTATTTATTTTAACTAAACAGACTCTGGGATGTATATAGGGAGCTCAGTTGAAACTACTGTAAGCTAGACAGCTTTTCAGTATTATCAGTCCATAATTGTTTACTTAAGATCCTCCAGTGTCACAAATGATTCCAACCATGAGAAGTACAGCTTTACATCCTACTCTATAGATCAGGCAACCTGAAAGAAATCTATGACTCTGCTGAGCTCAGAATTTTCCCAATATAATACTGAGATACTTGAGAAGACAGCTGCCATAGTATTAAACTAAAACACAGAGCCACTGATACTCAGCTTCTTGGCAAGAACTGCCTGACAGTACAGAAATAGGATGCTGGTCTGCTCAGTCATGTGTCCCTTTAGACATTGGTAATATTTTGTCACTTTGCCAGTATTCATTCATGCCTTTTGGGTATGATACACCACAGCCACACACACACAGAGATGCTCTGAATCAACAGTCAGTTCTTACCTGACTGGTCTGCAGGTCAAAGTTTAAGCAAATACAGAGGAGAAATGTTGCAATGGGATAATTATATGTACAATGGATCAGTCTCAGGGTTTCCAGCTGAAGAACTACAAACCATTCTCAAGTAGGCAGAGCATTAGAGAATATCCCTGTGGAGAAGCTCGTGCTGGCAAGAGATGGACTGGATGACCTAACAGGACTTTTCTGTCACTAATATGATTCTCTGAATTTCATGCTTTTTGACAGTATTACAAGGTTCGACAGCATTTCTCTTCAGAAGAGAGATTAAGGTCAGTAAGTATCAGCATCAACTAAAAAAGTGCACACGAGGCAATTGTGATTGCAGTAGGCAAAAAGGCATTCACAGTCAGAAAAGTATACAGTGCTTGTGTCTTCTGTACATGCTAAAATCTGTGATGTAATCAAGATCTATATGGAGGAACAAGGAATACAAGACTCAGGCTTCCACACTGGTTTCCCTCTTATAGAGAAAGAAGACAGGTGTAAGATGCTATAAAATAAAAGTAGTAAAGGTCAATATCAGAGGCACAAAAAAGAAATACTAATTTTAAAAATGGGTTTGGAGGAAATTGCATAAAAAGTCATGTTAATTAGTATTCATCATTAAAAGTTCAATGCCTACTAAGAATTGAACTTCAGAAAACAAGTTTTGCTGTAAAATCAAAGGAACACAGGAAGAGATTTCAGGAAACCATGAGGTATTTTTATTTCATTCTCATCTGTGCTCTTTCACAGGGACTATCACAGGGAAAGCTGTAATCCCCACTAAGGCAGTGGGATTAACACACCATATCCAACAACCATAAGACATAACAAACTTGAGCAATCTATGCCAGAGGGGCCAACGTGTGGCTCTTGAGCTCCACATAGACCTGAAGCAGCTCCAGTCAGCTCTGATCTGTCACAGGGTCAGCAGTGTGGCTGTCCCAGAAAGTGGCTGCTCTGGAACCAGAGTGTGACAGTGAGTCACTGAGCAGCTTCTTGGTCACCATCCAACCCAGCTGTGCTCCCATCCTACTATTTTTAAAGCTTCCCTTCCTTTCTGTTCTCTAAATGTACCAGCAAGATGCCTCTGCAGTGTCCATGGAGTGTTGGATAAACACAGATAACAAACCCAAATACTCAAACTTTAATGTTGGAAATGTTGGCAATACATAATAATCAGTGAAGAAAGATTAATTATGTAACTATTATACTCCCATCACCATATGATGTTACACATCCATCTTCTCCACAAAACATCAGAGATCTACTAAGCTTCAAAGAGAATCCAATGTGAGAAAAGAACACATTTTTTCTTCTGACACAAAGACTGCAGCTCAGAAGGTACTCAGTCTGTGATGGCACCTCATCCTTCAATAAGTTACCTGCATGCTTAACCCTGAGCATGCTTCTTTTCCAAACTGATTTATTACCTTCCACTCTCTACAAGAAGGAATTCATCAAATTAATTTCATCAGTCAGTTGCATAACTCTCAATCTATAGGCAGTTCAAAAGCCAAGATAAGTGCATCTACTTCGTGAAATCACCAGTGTTTTCAGGAATCTTAGATTCTATAGAGGTAAAAGAGTTAGAAATTTACCAGAGGATATTCAGAAATTCCTCTGAATTATTTTGTCATAGAATTTACAGAACTTATAGTTCTAGGTCACTGGTTTTCTTTTATTAACAGTTTTAGATTTTGTTTAAAGCACTCTCAGGTCTACAGTTCAGAATAAGAGACAGTATCAATATTTTTTTCAAAGACAGTCTGCAGGTTTCTTCACAACTCGTGCTATACAGCATTCTGCTGCGTTCCAGGATACTCTGTGAACTTACGCTTTGAAATGATATTAAGAATGATTTATCTACAACATAATTTGACATTTAAGACAATTTACTCATAAAATTGACAAAATTCCTTATGTCAGCAGATTTTGTAGTTTTCCTTAAAGAAACATTAATAAAGGAATTACAAGTTCAACACAGGAACCATTGGCCAAGACCCAGAAATGAAGCCAGCTGAGGTGAAAGAAAACTTGGTTCAAAAGGGTTTGAAAATAGTTTCTATACATATTTAAATACTCTGGTATGTGTGTGGGCTGGGTTAGATCTCAAGGGAAAAGTAATGAGATAAGCCCCTTCCTGCTGGTAAATGGTAACTGCAAGTCAGCAGCTTTTGACTCCAAATTCCCTGGACTTTCCCATCCTACTGTCTGCTGCTTGTCATGTAAAAGCTGGTGAAAGCAAAGCCAACCAGCTCAAATAAAATAGGAGTCTTTAAAAATGTCTGGTGTTTCAAGGATTTCCTGTAGTCCAGCCATTTTGAACAATAACTGACCATCTTTCTATCAGTCTCATAATTGTATCAAAGATATATTCAGAATAAACAGAGGTTTCAAGCTAGATGGACTTAAAGCACCAGCAAACCTGTGAAGGTGCTCAGAGGGAGAACCTGTGCTGTGGCTGCACCACACCTCCCACCAATCCAAAGGCTGAGCTGTGCCTGCAGACGTGGCACACCCTGGGCAAGCTGGAAATTCCATACCCAGCCAGGTGCCCTACTGCAAATGCCCAAGAACAAATCTCCACACAAGCACATTCCAAAGGACAATGACAATAAAGGAGCATGCATAAAAGCCAAATTCTTTGCTCTCTAACCTCTGTGTCGGATCTTTTCATCAGCCACCTTTGTTGCCATCTGTCAGGAGGGTGTGATTACCAAGTATTCCAGCTGACACTGGTGGGAGCACTACTCCAATTTTTAAATTGCAACAATCCACTTCTGAGCATTCCCTCCTGACTCTTGGATACCAGAAAAGAGCAATCTCATTTAGAGTATTAATGAATTTAAAGAAAATCTATTAAAAGTGAAGCAAGATAGCACTAATGAGGTCTGAACACTATGTGGCAATAAAAAGACAAAAATAGCCAAGTAAGATTAGAAGTAGGCATGGACAAAATTGAACTAAAGGATTTACACTCAATTAATGTTTGGTATTTTTTTATTTCATTCTTAATTTATATTATTAAAAGCAGCTTCCTTTCTATTAAAGCAAGGAAGGGAGTGGCACAGCAGCAGAAATAAAGCCAATGGATGGTGAAAGGTCCTCACTGAGCAAGATGCCTCACTTTGTTCTGGATGTCCCTAGGCTTGTAAAAAGCATGCACAGGGTTACAGGTTTGCTGTTTGCTAGGAAATAAGAAACATTACAATATATTTTGTTGTGGCATATTGAATAAATATACAATAAAGTTCTTTAAAACATTAAAAAATTGAGGCTAGCCACAATAATCAAATTTTATGAAACCTGTGCTTTTCACAGAATTATTCTCTTGTGTTAAGGTAGCATAGAAATGTTTTAGATCTCTTGTTCAAAACTCACCCTTAATGGGGAAGGCATATTTTGGCCCAATATAGAATAGTCATATTGAGTCAAAATCTGGATATAAAGTGAAGAATAAAAAATAAACAGTTTATTTTTACTATGGCAATGAATTGCTCCATAATTCTGGCTGAATCTCCTAGGAATAATAGTCTGTAGAAAAAAAAATATATGCAGGTGACATAAAACAACTGTCAACTCATAACCAAAAAGTGCCAAGAAGGCTTTAAAAATCCTAAACAATCAAACTAAATCGGCAACATAAAAGCAAATAAAATTTAATGTTCAAAAATCCAAATAAAGCAAAGTTTTAGCATGACAGTTGTAAATTAATTCTGTCAAATCAGAAAATTTTGTGACCATTGATTTAATGGCAGAAAGCTCAGCAGAAACATCTGATCATTGTACCAAAAAAAGGTAACAAAGTGTTAAGATAGTCAGGGAACTGAATGAAGATTAGCACTGCAAACACTATAATTTCCTCAAGGAATAAATAATAGGTCTTCACCTCAACTCTATGTTTATGAGTCATTGCTTCTAAAAAGGGAACTGCAGAGGAAAGATACAAAATTGCATAGAAAAATCTCTTCTAAGTAAGAAAAGGATTGCAACTGAGCAAACTGGTATGTTTTTACAATGGACAGAGATTACATTTTTGTCTCAGATAACCAGAAAGAAGATTTAAAAAATAAATATCTGAACATCCTGAAGCCAGTTTAAAAATATCATAAAGACAAGACTTTTTAATTCTTGATGTTTGAACTATGGAATTCATCGCCAGTGAAGTGTTCAGGGCAGAAACTTCACCTCCCTGTGTGTATACATTTCTAGAATATACAAGCACTGTCAACAGTTTTGAAAAAGATGTTAAAACTTTGGATTAAGGCCTAACCTAATTTCTTCTGAAATAAGAGCAACACAGAGTTATTCAGGGGAAATATTTTCCTAGCCCTGCTTACTTGAAACATCTCCAGCATCTGGATCTCGCCGTTCCCGCAGCCAGGAAGCTGCACCACTGTAATCTCTGTGTGTTATCATTTGCTACCCTCAGTGACATCAAGACTACATAAATAGAGCACTTAATAGCTGGGAGAGACTGGGGCTTTCCTTAGGGACAAACTGGTCATCTGCTAATGATGCATCACACAGCCAATGCAACCCAAATGCACAATTCTGCACAAATGGTACAAATTCCATCTACTCCTCTGTACTGCAATGTACTCTGCAGCAGAACAGCTCTGCCTCACAACAAGGTCCCAGTGATCACTGCCATGGTAGCATTGCCCTCCCTGCACATTTTCAAGGCATTGAAAGTGGACAGGGGAAGCAGAAATGCAACCAGAGATAGACAACTGCAGGATGCATTTCTGGCTGACTGATACTTTCAGCTTCTAGGGAGTAGGGAAAAGCATATATTTGAAATTGCAGAATATATATGAAAGTACATGTATTCTTTAAGAAACTATGCTATCAGTATGTGTGATTAAAGAAAAAAAGTTTATATCTCAGTCCAGTGTATGAGAAAATTAATTAACATATTTACCATGCAGAGAGATGGATTCCAGCCAGCACAAGACAGAAGGAAGGGGATTCAAGCACTGAACATGGTGTGAGACAGTCAAAACTGGCATCAGGAAAAAGCAGGTAGGAGGCTAATTAGCACAAGATTTGGAGAATGGGAGAAAAGCCCTTACTAAGAAAACTCCAGTAGGCTTTCCCATGGAAATATCCCTACATTTCAAGTAAAAATGCTAGGCTATGTACTAAAAAAATTATATTAGCTTCTCTGACCCTACTTCTTTTCTGTGAGTAAATTGTTTGTGATACAATCATTTCCTATCAAGCACATAGCCATTCATTTGTGGTAAACCATTCTCTTCAGAAACTTTATAATAGGGTTCAGCATTAACCTACATTTGTGAGAGACACCTTGTTTAATTTGTTACACAGGCATGTATGTCTGCAAAGTTACAGTGGTATCAGCTGTATGTCTCATCTGTGGTATCACTGTTTGTCTCATCAATTCTAGCTGCTTTACCTGCTTAAAAATCCATTTCTTCCTTGCATTCAAACTGAGGTGGCAACACCCTTTGCATCCCTTCTACATTGAGCCTACACAGAATGTGAAAATATGGGGTTGTCAAAGCTGCACTGTGAAGGAATTATCACAAGTTCTGAGGTTTCTCTTGTCACTAAAAGTGTAACAAGATTAGTATGGAAACATGGAATGGTTAAAAGAAAGGAAGGAAGAGAAGAAAGGAGAGTATAAACCACATTGCACCACTCCTGTATCAGCACAGGGTGTGTCCTGACTGCTGCAAAAGCAACCGTGGACATGATGTGCTCTGTAACCTGCTTGGCATGACCCTCACAGACTGTGACACTGCTGGTTCCTAGAAGGACACTGAGCTTGGGGTGGCTCCCCAAAAGCAGCTACAGGATTTTCCTACATGCCTTTTGAAACATACAAAAAGTTCAAAAAAGCAAAGTCAAGAGGGCTGGATTACAATATAACATTATTTACTTATTTTCTAAGTTCATTAGTTTGATTAATTACACTTACTGAAAATCACAGCTAAGCAAAGTGCAAGTGAGCAGGCCAGAGAACTGTCCCTATGGGACACAAAGTAACTGTTTACTCAAAATTGATCCAACACATTTATAGAATAAAACAAAAAGAAAAAAATCAAAAAGAAGAAAATTGTTCACTGTATTTAAAGTCTCTTACCTTTGTATTAAAAGACTGGTTCAGGACAAATCACCTTCTGCACCTGAAAGTACTGCAGCTCTATTACTTGTGGTACTGTTCTGCCAATATTCAAAGAGCTTTAGCCAAATATCAGTGCCTGGTTTTTGTATAAAACATACACCACTCTGAGAAGCAATCTACCCCAGTTTATGCTACTTTGTCTATAACATCCTTTCAACATTACTCTTCAAATTGTGAACTGAGCTCTGAGAGGTTAAAAAAAGACTGAAGTTTTTTATTTGACATAATTCAATTTCATAAAGAATCTTTGACATAAGACAGTATTACTGCATAGTACTTTAATACCTTCTTTAAAGACTAATATACCTTATTCAAATACACCTAATATACCTTATTCTAATATACCTTATTGCGTTTTAAGTAGTTTAATCAAAGAATGGAAAGCAGGTTTAGATGGTGCTCCTTTCTTTGAGCATCAGAATAATTTCTTGAAGATCTTTGTCAAACATTTCTGCAATTTAATTTAATAAAACCACCATTTATTGGGGTTCAGTACTTGGACCCTGCCAAGCTTTGCACCCTCATACTAAACACTTAAAATCTTGAGCATCCTTAGTTTTTTCTGCTGACTCCTCCTAGCAGCCAGATTAGATGAGCCTTCCTCCCTCCAAACCAGGCTGAAACCCTTCATTGCTGCCAGCCCTGTTACATAAGGGCCCTGAGCAGGGCAGAGGGTGAGTGCCAGGGGTGCAACAGGCTCCTGCAACACCAGGGCTGGCAGCTCTGGGTGGGTGCCCCTGTGCCCAACAGGCTCCTGCAGCACCAGGGCTGGCAGCTCTGGGTTTGTGCCCCTGTGCCCAACAGGCTCCTGCAGCACCAGGGCTGGCAGCTCTGGGTGGGTGCCCCTGTGCCCAACAGGCTCCTGCAGCACCAGGGCTGGCAGCTCTGGGTTTGTGCCCCTGTGCCCAACAGGCTCCTGCAGCACCAGGGCTGGCAGCTCTGGGTGGGTGCCCCTGTGCCCAACAGGCTCCTGCAGCACCAGGGCTGGCAGCTCTGGGTTTGTGCCCTGTGCCCAACAGGCTCCTGCAGCACCAGGGCTGGCAGCTGCGGGTTTGTGCCCCTGTGCCCAACAGGCTCCTGCAGCACCAGGGCTGGCAGCTGTGGGTTTGTGCCCTGTGCCCAACAGGCTCCTGCAGCACCAGGGCTGGCAGCTCTGGGTTTGTGCCCTGTGCCCAACAGGCTCCTGCAGCACCAGGGCTGGCAGCTGTGGGTGGGTGCCCGCGAGGGGTAGAGGAGGATGTGGGACACAGCTCTGCAGAGAGCTGTCCCCGAGGACAGGACAAGGGCAGGAACTGCAGCTCAGACCTCATGCAGGCTGGCTCCAGCTGTGCAGGAGAAGGTACAGTCTGCTTTGGTCAAATGGCTGCTGACAGCATGCCTTGCTCCCCACTGCTTCTGCCCCTGCTCCTCAAAGCTGCATACCCTGCTTTTGGCTTATTCTCCTCCACCTCTCTGTCTGCTCAGGTTTAGACTCCAAATTCCCTTCCCTTTTCTATAGGAGGCACAGTCCCTGCCAACTTCTTACTCCTGGCCCTGCTCCCAGGCTTTCTGCCCCTTATTAAAGGATAGAAAACCTCCAAAGGAGATCACACTTTCTTTACATAATCTATTTAATAATACTTTTCAAGTAATTCAAAGCTAACTCTCACTCCTGAAAAGATCTCAAAGGACTCCAACAATTTAAAAAGACTAAAATCTGTGTTGAATTATTGAATACAAAGGATGACAAAACCCACTATTGTGGGCTTCCACAAATATACCCAAAATACCACAAATGCTGCCAAGTTCGGTCAGTCAAAACTGTGAGTCATAAGTGACTTAAAAGGCATAAGGGCCGAGCACTTGAGTTTCTTTCACATTTTTTTCAGGTCTGACACTTTCTTTGTCCTTTATCATTTGAGCTTTTGGTATATACTATAACCAAGTTCTAAAGCTGTTCCCACAGCTACAAGGGAAGAAAGATCAATGAAAACTTTCCTCAGGAAGAACAACTTAAAAAGCCCACACCACATTCCATCACAAAGTTTGGAGTAAAACTACAGCAAATGGCAACACTGTATCACTGTGAAGCCCAACTATGCACCCTACTGGTGTTTTTCCAAAATGACCGTGAAAATGCATTGTGTCAACTGCGAGGAAGATTTTGATACATTCCAACCCATTTGATTCAAAGACCCTTCAATCAGGCATGCACCTCTGCATTCATTTTATCATTTTTGTATATTGTATAGTTAAAATTAGAAATTATCTAATTTATCTGCATCAAAGATGGCACACAGTGAAATTTTGACTAGGCCAGAGGTTCTCAATTTTTTTTATTTCTTCAGGCCTCTAGTTGTAAGCAGCAAGGAACCACTTCTGAGTTTAGCCTACAAGTTAATTTACATATCACATTTCTCTCAATGCCAGGTAAACTGTGGTAGAATTCCAACACTCATACTGGTATTTTCCTCTGTGCTCCTTAGCAACTCTTCAATCAGAAAGGTCCCAGAAAGTTTTCTTTTAGAAGAGTAATTTCTTACACTCCCAGCTCCATAAGTATATCTAATAACAACAGTTGCTAGGATGACAATTCTTATTAATTTTGAGCATCTCCACAGGTTATGTTCAGATGCAATTATCTTTAATTAGGTGTCATCCTAAAGCACTATCAAGATCAGACTCATTCACTAGTCAGGGAGCTTAAAAACTAACAATTAATGGGACTCATTCTTCTCATCTTTTTCCTTGACAGCAAGGAACTGTCTGAAAACAGTTCTCTGCACTCAAGGAAAGAGAAGCAGCTGCATCAAAGAGAAAGTCACTTATTTTCATATGTTCTGCTGAAACTTCTGCTTTCCCTGCACCATTACAAGCAAACAGAGTGTTTTCTGACACTTGGGATTCCCAAAATAGTTAAAAACCATATTGCTTTATCCTCTAATATCACATTATGAACCATAAGCACAATTATGACAACTGATATTCTCTGATTTTTTTCCCTTCAAAGGGCAAATATTTTTAAAAATATCTACACCTCAATCCTCCTCCTCTCAAATGCAGTTTATTTCACTTGAGGTGTTTACTCAATGATATTTCTACTAAGAACATTTGACCTTTAAACAAACATTCCAGACAATGTCCTTTGGGTGAAAACACACTGGTTGAATTTCCTTCCACGTGTTCCCCTTCAGCACGTTTGCTTTGTTCAATGCCATATTTATCCTGCTCATTGATTCTGGTCTGCCAACAATACCTCTTTTCAACAAAGTCCCTTCTAATATCCTTATACAAGGTCTTCCCCATTGCTGGGATGCTGAACATCCACTTCACTTTTAATTAGAGCAGCCACAGAAAAGGCAGTAGGGGTGTCTGTTTTAACACCAGAGGAACCACAGATCCTGACAAAAACTGATTTCAGGGCAAATTCTCCCCAGTCTTCTGAATATTTAGTGTACCAAAGTGAAACAGTAGAAGAGGAAAAGATTTAAGAGTTCCATGCAATGCCTTGAGGTTTAGGGGCACTATCACTCTGGTGATAAACCATTTTTACCTTTTTAATTCCATTTGATACATCTGTACCAGTGACTTTTTAACACATTTTAACATATTTGATAAGTAGAGAACTGAGTTTTCTTCTGTGTTTGTAGCTCATCTGATCCAGTAGGACTCTGATGAACAGAGTGCTCTAACTACTACTGTAATATGAATAATAATCACCACAAAAGCTGAAGATAAAACAAGAGAAGACAAACTGTGCCAACATTAGTGTAAAAGCCACTGTAAGCCCTGGAAGATCATTAAGGGACAAAATATAACTGCAGATCTTCAGCTGGTCTCACTAGAAGTCATGAAGAATAATCTAATCAAGGACCCCTAATGCCTCATGCCAAGCCCACACTGGTGGTAGCCCCACCAATTTATTACAGATGCTTTTTGAAGGTATGGTGTTGAAAGAACACAATCTCATACGGAAAATCCTAGATTATCAGCAGAATCAGAGAGTCTATTAGAAAGATTTATGCTGGAAGGGTCACTCATAATACTTTGCCTGACGCTTTGCACTTGCAGTTGCTGCCCACAGAGGTACATTTCCACAAGACAGTATCAGCAGAAGATGCATAACACTGCAAATTGTGCCTTATCACTTCTATGAGCACTCCACAGAGTGCAGGCACCATTCTAAGTACCATCTTAAACAGAAAAGTTTGCAGTGGTAGAAGAAAAAAATGAAGCTCCTGTCAGGAAATTTTAGGTGGCTGGGATCAAGTCCAACAAATCCTCCTGACTCATCCATTATCTTCCTGGTTTTGCACTTGTTCTTAAAAATTGTCTGTTTTCCATCCTAAATTGTATTTCTTCATGGGCTCATCTTAAAGCCCTAAAATGCCCTCACAGAATGCACAGCAGCAGATCTGAATCCATGAAGCAGATACAGCAGCTATTAATAATGCAAATATGAGATTATAAAGTATTGGCTGCAGAACTTTCAGATTAATTCATCACATTTCTGGGCACGTGTCTGAACTCGCTCTAGCTGGGCTGTGAACATGCACAAGAATTGCTATGAAGTGGAGAAATGAAGGCAGGCCAGTTCTGTGTGCTTGCATCCCAGGGCTGTTACTGCCTGGTGACTACTGGATTCTGTAGCAATCAACCATCCAGGCATCCAATGCTATTGTGTTATATTGCCCAAAACTACTGTGAGTGAAAGTGGAGGAAATGCTGCATCCAGTTACTGGAAACAGCTTTTAGTTAAATGGTGCAATATGAAAACATCTGATTTAGGCCATCCCTGCCTTACCTTGAAGGTAGAGAGAGGAAAAGCCATGTAGTTCTCTGGTTATGCAAGCATTAGTAGATTACGAAGAAAGGCAAACTTGGTTAACTTGGCCAACCAAGTTTCACAGGGATCACATGTTTAGGAATGAAATAATATAGACCACATATCCAATTATAAATTGTGAAATGCTTTCTAGCAGCTGTTGAGAGTCTTCATCTTGGAGCTCACATCCCTATCTCGTTACAGTAAATGAATCATGATTTCACAAAGCTGTGTTTAACAGTCCATATACAAAAACAGGCCTAACAAAGGCCAGCTGAAGTGCTGCCTGAGCACTCAGGCAGCATCCAACTTCAGTGTGCAGCTTTGACTGGCAATCATATTATTCTACATTATCAGAGTCAAGTAAATAATTAATATGTTATAATAATTTTATAAGACACACTGCCTTCCTGAGAGGGGCAAAACAAGAATTGTGTCTGTAGCTGAATGTTGAACATTCTCTATTCATACACTCTAGTATGTGACTCCATTATTTTTCCTTCATCTGAAGAACTGCAAGAAACCTCACTGAAAAGCCTATTGCTCAGACTTGAGTACTGTATACTCCTAACTTATTTTCCAAGCAGGTTGAGAAAGCACTTTCTGGTTTCTGAACATCTGAGCAGCTCCAAGAGCAGATCTTCTCCCTGCTAGTTTTTCCCCTTCTTTGTCATTACCAACCTTTAAGTCCCCTCTCTCTGGGCTGTCCTCAAGGGCAATGAAAGGTTACACATTATACAGCTGCAGATATCAGTAGATACCAGAAGTTAAATGTTGAACCTTCATAAAAATACAAACACTAATATTTGCTTCCTCTCTATTCGTGCAGCGGTACTCACCACAGTGAGAATAGGATATGTACTTTTCAAATTCTCTAGCTCTGAGGGGTTCTAGATAAGTATAATGATAGTACAGCCAAGATTGCTAAATTTATTACAGGAGCCTGTGATCCCAATAGTATATTGCTAATAACAGTGCCAAATATCCAAAGGCAGCTGCTCTGTAGAGGTTATCCAGTCCTGTATGCTCCCTCACAGAATACTGCAGAGCAATAAGCAGAGGCATATTATACCAGAGGGAGAAGCAAGCTGCTCTTCTTAGATATAGACGAGTAACAAACATCCAATATTTCTTTGAAAAATCAAGGAAAACTGTGCCAGAGGACAAAAAGGACATCTGTGCCAAAAGAAACCAGAATCTCTGCAAACTGAAAGTGTCTCTATTGCTGCAAGAGCGATGAGCCAGCCCAGGCTAACTGCCCTATTCCATTAACGCAGTCTAACCCTTTTTTCAGTCTAAGCACAGCTTATAAACAATTTGTTTTCCATTCACAGCCCCAGACTTCAAAAATAAATTTCTTTGGATTAAAAAAAAAACCAATGTTCTCCTAGAAGTTTGCTATGGCATTTTTGCAAATTCATGCAGTCTGAATTCCAAGGTGCTCATAATCAATCTTTTTTTATTTTATTCTGCATTTAGGTTGAAGACTTGGGTGTTGGGTGCAATGCACTTCATTTTCAACTTTCGATGCGTACAATTATGTTTCCATTATTTTAACAACATTTTCAGTTAATATTTTTCCAGTGACTGCAGCAAAACCTTATGCTACAGCCCATATTTCAATTTTTTTTTTTTTTACTGCTGAGAGTATCCTATCAGTTCTTCTACATTAGTACTGGCACATCCTCTTAAAATAAACCATCTGCTGAAGACAAATTCCTTTGTCCCCTGCCTGGGCACACTCCCCAGCCATTTGGACAACAAAGATGGGAAAAGGGCAAGATGGAGAATTCTTTAGGAGGCTGAAGAATATTCAAAAAAAGCCATATTTTACTTGAGTGATAAATGACACGTTCCTGAACACTCACTGGGACTTCCAGAGAGCAGAGGGAAAAAAGTTGGTAAAGGCAGACCTTGACAGGGTGACGGTGACATTTTACAACTGTTGTTGAAGGACTGCCTGTGTAGGGTCAGGCCCTGCCCTTGGAGATGTTTGCTACTGGCAGAGATGGTACAATGTGACAGGCAGAGTTTTGTCAACAAGACTCTAAAAATTTATGTAGAGATCATGCTGACCAAGAGTGACCCTAACCAGCAGTACTTTCTGTATTAAATGCAAAGTGCATGCATGTGTGTACATATGACACATGTATATTTATGTTTATATGATTTATATAGACAGATATGCGTATCAGCGTCTGGATAGTGACAGATAAACTTGAGCATGGCTCATTTTAAAAAGAGCAATTCTGCAGCTGCTTAGGCACTCACACTACCTTCTCAACCCTTCGTGTAACTAAAAAAGACCTTCTTCCAAAGTGTAAGGAAAGAAATATAACCCAGTGCTTTGAAATCCTACTTTGAAATGTTCCAGTAGCTATCCTTACTGTAGTATCTGAGTAATAGCTATGGAATACTTTGATTATTATTTCTTCTATTGTAACTTGAAAAGCTTAAAACTTGAAAGAAAAAAAAAATAATTCAAAAGGAGGCCAAATGTATTTCAAAACCTTGCCCAGCCCACCCTCAGCACCATCAGCATTTGGCCCAAGGGCATCTTCGGGCTTATCGAAACAAAGCAGAGAATTACTGCAACCCTTGCAGACACTCTGTCTGCATCACTTCCACATGCCTCAGTACCTGCTCCTCTGGAATGCTCCAGAAGTACCTCCACACCAAGCTGGCCTGTCTGACTGAAATCTGCTTGCTGAGAATACCAACGGATGGGCACTTTGAGGGATTCCCACTGAGTGAAAGCCTTGACGCTTAAAATCTCTCAAAAACCCAAAGGCCTTAATTATAACTGTGGCTATTGTCTTTGTGCATAAATTATGAAGATACTCTGGTTTTTCATGTAGATCAATTCTCCTGTTTCAGGAAGAAAACGTTTTTCTGTTCATTTCAGTGCACAAACAAGTTCTAAGGGCAGGTGGAATATTAATATTCCATCCTTAACCTTCTGTGGTATTGCGAGGCATGGATCAAGGAACGTTTCTGAGACAGTAACATTTACTCAGTTTCTCAGTTACTTCTGAGAAAGTAGGTGTCTGAAGGTCAAAGGAAACATTTCAATTTCTTTTGGTAAAAAAAGCAGCAAGAAAAATTTCTGTCCCCACCAAAGACTTCATGCTGACACTGACTGTACCTGCATTATAGGATCATTATTATTTCCATGAAATTATTATATCTTTGTAGACATGCCAGTGGTGCCCACACATAGACAAGTATTTAATGACAGAAGGTTCCAAGCAGCTTTTGCAAACAAAAACAACATATTTTGTTTCATAATAAAAATCAAATTTTAAAAGCCATTAGAATTAATCACCCAAACTCTAGTTTCCAAGAGGAAACAGTGCTGGTGAGGCAAAAAATTAGCAAAACCCAAAAAAATCCAAACATCCAGCAAACCTAAACCGAACAAACCTCCAGCAAGCTAATAAAAATATTAAAACAGACATGCTACTAGCATATACATTCTAGTGATATATTTGAAAAGCCACTCATACTGACACTTCTGTTATTTGCTATTTTTAAGCACAAGGCTGAGAGCCTGCAATAGAAATTGTTGCAGTCTTTGCTTTCTCATATATAACAAGTGTGCCTCTTTTTGAGCACAACAGTAGAGAAAGGTCAAACAAATAAAATCTATCAATAACATGAAAATAGATTGAGCAATATAATCTCAACTTCTACTCCAGAAATAAATCTGGGAAGAATTTTTGGCATGAAAGATAAAAGCACTTAGACTCAAAGCCAGTTTAGAGTCACTCACATAAAATTCTTACAGACAGAAACAATTATTTATTATACAAGTATCTAATGCCTAACAAAACATTAAGGTATCTAATCTACAATAAGAAACCTTGATTTTTCAGAAAAAAAAAAGTTACTTTAGCATTGACCTAGAGAAGCTTACATTTATATCAGAGTTACTCTTTTCCCTGAGTCATCCCATCAATTTGCTTTAATACAACACTGATCATTGTGTGGCACCATACAGAGTTCAGCTCAGAAATTGAGACATTCAGAGGAGCTCAGAAGTATGTGAAAAGCAGAGATAGTGGTCATTCTAAATCACCTCTCTGCTCCCCTCCATCTCTGGGCTAGCTGAAGGACAAACAGTTGGACCCTCATTGTGCTTGGGGCTGGCTGCAGCTCACTGGCAGGTGGGCACTGATACTGAGACTAAATGACAATAGCATCCCACACCACCACACAAAGAGGAGCTGATATTATGTAACCTAAAGACAAAATACACCATGGCCTACATATCTTTTGACATTTTAAGAGATGATGGACCTGACAAGTCACAATCATCCGCCAAGTATAATGGTGGTGGAGTAATCAAGCAGGTATTACCCTAACAAATGCCAAAGAGTATTTCAGTACAGCTCCATCTGCCCAAATTCACAGTGCCATTCTGAGAAGAATAAAAATAACCCAAAACGTGCACTCAGAAATATATTTCTAATTTAAACTAAATGTAAACACAGTCATCAGTTAACATCCTTGGTAGACTTAAACTGGAACACTGAATTTGTTGAGAAACGTAAATCAATCAGTCTGAATCAATTCAGAAACACAAATCAAGGTCAATCACAATTCAGAATTTAGCAAATTAAATTACTTGTTCATTTATGGTTAACTTCCTTAGGTTAATCTTAAGGCTGTATAAGCTTCACCTAGTATTATGCTTGAGACTTAATAATTTGCCTTGACATTTAGAATAGCTCTTACATAAAACTTTGGATTTGTTTTTAAATAAAAAGCAAGATGACAGAATAAACAATGCTGAAAATATATTCTTTCCCAGAAGAATTGTAATCTTGGATCAAAAGCCTCCAGTTTTTTTCCCCCTCCTTCCATCAGTATTATATTTCCACACTTGTTCAAATTAAACTCTTTTTCCTCTGTATTTAAAACTATTAACTATATATATTAAAACAAGTAATATGTGTATTTCTGGGTTTTTCTATATACTTGACCAATAAAAATGCACATGTAAGACAAAGTATTTTCATTTCATTAACTGTAAAATGTGTAAACTGCTTAAATATTCCTTTTTTTCATTATTTAGACTATCTTAGGTAAAATAAACAGGCTGAAACTGTATAAAGTCTGTACTGTGTTCATACACCATCAATAGATTAAATTATTATAATAAATGGGTTACAGTACAACAACAATATTGTGAAGCAAGGCTAAGCTACCAGAGAGGATTTAAATCTCAGAAACAGCTGCATAACAACCACACTTCTCTGAACAGTAACAAATTAAGGGCATCCACAAGACTCCAGCTGTGCTAATGAGCTCTTCCTTCCACATCTACAGAGATGACCAAAATACCTGCAGGACTTTTTAAAGAACATGAGCACTCTTATCTCTCCATCCTAAGAAATTGAGTCTGATACATACCATTTGTGATATTATTCATTTCTCATTTTATAAGTTTTACAGACACATATTCAAATTAAAATACTCAGCAGGAAAATCAAGATAAATGGAAATATAAAACCTGAAGAATTTTATTTTAAAAAAGAAAACAAAAATCAAATTACTGAATAATATCTACCACCTCAGAAGTCATTTGTAAGATGATTCAATGGGAAGATGAGTTTGCAATAGATGAAATTAAATAAAAAACTGCAATAAATCTCTGCTTCATTACAGACTAGACTGCCTTGCTCAGCAATATGTTCCATGACAAGTTAACCAATATAGTGCAGTACTATGTTTTGATCACTACATTTTTTCACTGGGGGAATGGGGCTACTCACAGCAACAGTTACCCAACACACTGGTAAGGACATCACCAACAACAGATTCTAAGCCTGCTGTATGCTATAAAAATCTGCCAAGGATACTGGGGAAGTGAAATAAGGATGTCATCACAAACATCCATTAAAGTTAATCACTAAAGCCTCTAAAGAGCCTTGAAACTTCATTAGAAATGATAAAGCACGTGAAAGGGCAGCACCAGCACAAGGCCACAGCCGCTGTGGGAGCTGCTCCCGGGGCTGGGCGCTCACGCACCTCCCTGCACACAGAACATGCCGGGCCCACGCCCCCACAGAGCATGCGAGGTCAATCACTCCATCCTGCTAATGAGAGCAGGCAAGCACACACAAACACCGAGTTTCTGCAGCTCCTCTGCAAGAAATTTTTCAAGGTATCACCCCCACCCCGTTCAAGGCATAACACTTACTACAGTGCACTAAAAATTACTGTTCTAGGTGAACATGTGTGCTCCCCATCTAAGGAAGGCAACAGCACATTAGCTAAATCTCACTTTCTGATTATCTCTTCCTTTGTTGCCTCTTCCATTTTGTCATGCATTCCACAGTGTTTTATTCAGACTGCTCTTTGTACTTAGCTGTCTTTCTTTTCTCCTCTTTTCGGTAATCTCCTACCCTGCCGTGTTACTTTTGTGCCTAACATGCTGACATCAGGAACCTCCAAAGCATTAGTGCACAGCAATTCTAGCCAACATCACCTCATTGGCAGTATATGGCAAGAAGAGACAAAACAATGCACCTGAAAAAGGAATTACTGGAAAGGAATGAAAAAGTGAGGAAAAGAAACCGGCGTTGGTATAACATTTTGCAAAATTATTCCTTGGATTTCAACTCCAATGCAAATGGAAGTACACTGGAGATTTTCTGCTTTCTCCAGCTGCAGGTGAACTGAACCTAGCTGTGTGCATGTTTAGTGAGAGCAGGCTAGCACCAGCTGCCTCCTGCACTGGACTTGCTCACATTGGAAATAACTGCAGTGCTCTGATTTCCAAGACAAGCTCCTTTGTCCAAAGGGCTGCTTTTAGCAGGAAAGGCTTAAATCTGTATTCCTTTAAAAATACACTTTTCAAGGTGCTGATTTCACTAATTTCTCAAGTCCAATCAAAGAGTTACAAAACTAAAAAGTATCTTAGACATAAAATTAATTATATGAGCTCTTTATAAAAGCTTTCAAAGTCTCCCTTTTGATCATACCCAGAAAACATCAGCACTGACTAAAAGGAAAAGAAGGGAACAGTTTCTCTGCATCCTCACAGGGTAGGGGTGGTCAGTGTTTGTAGTGCTATGAGACCTGCACAAATTCTGTCACACAGGCAGCAACCAAACCACGAGATCCATTCAAACACCTCTGAGCTGTCACACAGCCTCCCAAGGCAGCTCCACACCAGAGAGGAGAACAACTCCCAGGGCTCTATCAAGCAGGGCAGTCCCAAAATGCACCTGCATCCCACCGTGACCTTCAGAAGCCCTAGCATCAGTGCAGCACTTGAACAGCTTCAGAGCCACAGGCAGCTAAAGAATCAAAGTTTAGCCACATCTTACCTATTATTAGAAATGGATTGTAAGGTCCTTGAGAGTAAACATTTCATGTTTGCACAATGCCTAGTACAACAAAAACCCTGTCAATGAATTGGGCTCAGAAGTGCAACTGCTATTGGGGTAGCTTGTACAAAGCCAGGGTTTGGTTCAGAGTAACAAAGATTAAAATATGGATGTAATGGAACATTAGTACAACAAGCTCAATCCACAAGGAAATAGGTATTCCACATATGTCCCCAAGAGCTGATAATGCTTTTCTTTATCTTTTCTTCCTTTTTCCACCATGTAGACTAGGAGTTCTGCTACATTTCTGGGTTGAAAATAACCATTTGCCAATATTCAACATAAAATAGAGGCTTATTTTTTTACACATACCACTAAAACTGAGTTTTTCAAGGGCTAATATCTGGCAGAGCATAGTAGGGTGATACTCCTTTAAAGAAGAACTGAAGGGCAATAAAACAGATTTTACTTCGTTTGGGTGAGTAGGTGCTAATCTGACTAAGTGGTACTGCTAATACATGGAGAGGATAAAGAAAAGAAAAAAAGGTGCAAGTTGAAAATGGATACACATTTTAAGGGAGTTGCTGTGCTATCACTCTGTGGCTTAACATAATTTCATCACTTTATTTTCTCACTTGCTGCCTTAGCAAAACGGTAAAAGGAGGCATCACTTACAAACCCCAGTATCATCCACTTAAGACAGCAGAGGTATCACTAAGAAATAAAATTGAGATTTTGTCAGCAATCCTGCAGATTCTCACCACTTGTAATCAGGAAGAACTTATGCCTTCTGGAAGGATGTTGTGAGCTTAATACAGGTGAGGCAGCTATGGGATGTTAATGCAGGTATGCACCAGGTGGGAACTGTGTGCTTTGACAGTCTCACCCAAACCATAGAATGGCTTGGTTTGGAAAGGACCTTTAAGGTCACCTAGTTCCCACCCCCCACAGTGGGCAGGGATGCCACCCACTAGATCAGGTTGCCCAGAACCCCATCCAGCCTGGCCTTGAGCAGGGACACCCATCCCTGAGGCTTGCAACAGCAGCAGGGCATCAGCCACTGAGGCTCCACAGGCAAGGAGCTCTCCTGCACTCCTGGGTAGATCACCCATACAAAGAGCCACAGGTGTGACCAAAAGCCATAAACAGCACAAACTTCCTATGTTACTAACTGCAGGAAACAACAGACTTGGCAGCATCACCTTGCCCAGACAGCCCTCTGAAGGCACCCATGGTAGTCCCATGCTGAAATTTTACACATGCAAAAGGCTCTTCACTGGTTATTCCCTCCCTTGCAAAGAATAAACCTATTTTTTAATGAGCCTCCCAGTTTAATGCAGCTCCCACAACTTGTCCCCAGCTTCAGGTGAAGTCACAGTCAAGTAGTAAATACAGCATTTTCACGTATTGAATTTTTGTATGAGCATACTGCATTGAAATGCAGAACTTCCCCACTGGGGACACATCTATTCACTTCAAGAAAAGAAAGCATAAGTTATTTTTTACGTCTTTCTGCTGTTAGGATTTGTCATCAGTAAGAATTTGCTGAGGGAAACCTTTAAACAAAAGGTTTCCAAAAAAGATTAGTTTAAGATTTACGTTGACATCACTTATTTTAAAGTGAAATCCAGCAACATTCAGAATTATTAATGGATCTCATTCTCGTTAGATGATGAATGAAACCAACAGTTCACTGGATGCTGTCAGCATATAAGTTATCCACATATTTAAATACAAAACTTTTCAATTTCACTGTCCATAAAATGAATATACTGCATAATAAAATAGTTGTAAGGAGAACATTTTTAAAAGCTCCTTTGTGTTTTAATTTTTATTTTTAATTGTTTTCTGTCTGCCAGTGCCTGAGTGTTTAACTAGATGAAGACTCTTAACATGAAAAATGTTCTGCTCTGAGAGCACTCTTGAAAGACTTAGGCATAGTAATTTATTCAATTACTTCTTTAGATCTATTTTTAATCACAATTTGAGAACAATAAAACCGCAATTATACAATATCAAGAAATATTTCAGTATGATTCTAAATCATGTAGCAGCAAGAAAATCCATATTTTTAACTCTGATTTGTGTGCTTAGTTATTTAAATCTGTGTCATCAATCAAGAAAAAGTGAACTTCCCTCACTGATCATAATTATCAATACTTAGCTATTAATGTATGAATTTACCCATGACACACTCTACACACTGTATGCCATAGATACAGACGTGCCCATTATTATCTGTCTCAAATCTCTTTGCAAAGGTTCTATGGCATGCAAGAAATTCTTTTTACCGTTGGCTATAATCTCTTTTTCTTTGAAGGCCCCAAGAGTAGAGATAGATTTAGATAAAACTCCTTAATAGGACCACACAGATGAAGACCCATATAGCAGAAGGAAATTTTGCTCCCTAGGGGAATTTGTAACCTTCAGCAGAGCAATGATTACAGCGGGATCGGTGCTGTGACAACAGTGAGCACAGAGACACCAAGGGCAGCTGCAATGAGCCAGCACAGCTCCCTCACCCTCCCAGCCAGGGCACACGGCCCTGCAGGACTGCCAGACCCAGAACTATCTGGGCACCATACAACACACTACATCCCAAATCCTTCCCAGGAACTTCATTACTTCCTTGAACAGCAAACAACAAGCTCTTTGTCCCAAAGATAGCGCTGTGAGACTTCGCAACTAGAAACAAAGCTGTCCTGAGGAAAAAAATACCAATTATGCTATTGGCACCATCTGTGAAAACATCCCACTGAAAGACAACACACTCAAACCACTGTTATGCCTTCAAGACGTTTCCCCAAACCCCATCTGAATATTTTAGTGATATTGTTTCTAGCACCATGCAATGCCACACAATATCTTCACATCACTATTGATTTCTGCATTTTAAAGACAGCACATATTTTTTAGCTCTTTTATCCTCATATTTCATAACCAATTTATAATTCAACATATTCTTTGACATTGTTTAAATACTTAAAGAGTAAAATATTTTAGCTTATCAGGAAATAATTTGTTTTGACCAAATTCCCCCCAGTTAGTTGGGAGGTTGTCATGGTTCTTTACCATGATCACATTGAAGTTTTTGAAACTGTAACACAAACACATCTGCCCCCTAAGCAAAGACTGCCTAATTGAAGTAACCTATCACCTGTGATATCAGCTTTCAAGTGCTATAAGCATACACATCTTTTAGAAAAATCTATTTCCTTTTCTAGCACTATATTATAGCCATATGCAATTAAATAGTTTTTTGCATTTAGTAAAAAGTCATGCTTGACTTTAAACACAATTTCCAAAATCTCAATATAAAAATAAAGTTTGAAATAATACTTAGTTTTTAATATTTACTCCATTTGCAAGTCAATTTCTTAATCTTACAGAGGAAAAAATTTTTAAATTAGACATAGAAATTTCTGTCTCATGGTTGCTGAAGAACAAGAATGTAGTTGTAAATCAGCAATCATATAAGTGACATCACTGCTCATAATATCTGGCAGTGTAGCAAGGCAATTAAAACATGAAGTACAATACCTTTGCTAATCTGACAAACAGGTAAACCCAATGCAAGAAGCAAACTGCTTCATTAATAAGATTCTCTTCATATAAGATAAATGTAAAAGATATAGTACTTACAGTGAATTCACAGAAATCAATGCTATCAAGACTTTTGCTTCTGTGTATTCTCCCTTTTATTCTTCTTAAAGAGGGCTTTCCCTGACTTACACTACAGGTAGCACCATTGGGATTTTCGGAAGATGGAGTTACCCTGCCAAACAAAAAGAGCCACATATCAGACAAAGAATACGTTCTTTTATTTGCTTAAAGTAAAAAATGTACAAAGGAAAACACATCACCATGCTATACATACAAGAAATGTCATTCCAAATGACAGTTTTCAATCACTAAGTGCCAAAATAAGACCACAAGTATGTAGAAGTCTAGCTCCTATCAAGACCACACTACTTGCAGATTTTGTCAAAAACATTCTGATCTTTTTTGTACAAAAGTGTGTAGAATCAGAAAAAAAGACACATTGTAGAAAAATATATTTTACTTCTGAAAATTTAAAAGTACTATTTTTCTTTGTTTCTTCAGTAGAAACCCAAGTCCTGTGACACACATTGATGGCTGTCAGTTAAGTCACCAGGAGCCTGGCAGTATTTGGCTTTTGACCTTTTCCAGTTTGAGTGCTGATGGTGCTTCAGCTATTCTAGCAATGAGTAACAACCAACAATAATGACATTAATAGCATCTGTTAAAGTTATAGGGGTAATATATTAAGCAACTACACTTGACAAGGCCTTTCATCATATTGTAATCTACACATAGTCCTAGGGGGAGTCCATAACTAAAATATTTGGAGGAAGCAATCCGTATTTCAGTGAGCTTGGTGGAAATCACTAATAAGCAGAACTAAGTTAACAATTAACTAAGTGTACTAGGATTTGTGACATTAATATTTTAAATACAAAATAGTCCCTAGTCAGACTGGTACTTAAGGGAAACTCCATTCCAGAAATACACTCACCAAGAATTATGTAAAAACCTGAAGTCCTCATGCCCAGATTTACACTTATCTTATTTCTCAACTGCAGCCATAGAAGATTTCAAAAACCAGCTTTAACAAGAAGTAATATGTATTTTTTTGCATTTCCATAGTCTTTGGACAGCAGTTCAGTATTTCTCCCAAAAACCATAAAGATTCCTCTCACAAAAAAAAACCACTTTAGGATGTTTTTTACGTTCTTTAACTTAGAATTAATGGCTTTTGTACGCACATAAATGTTTGTGCAAAAAAGAAAGAATGGTGGAGATGTGTTAAACATATGCATCACCAAAACAGGACATTGCATAGTGGGCCATATCAGCTCCTAAAATACCAAATTCCAAATACAAAATACAGTAACCACATGCTGAATACTCTTGTTTGATTAGCAAGACTTGCAGGTCTACAAAATGTCATGGTCACGACAACATGGCCATAGGACAGCTAGGGAGAAGAAATTACAAAATTCAAACTTGAAAATTAAAGCAAATCCTTTCAAATCTCTTATTCAGTTTATAAAGATAAAGCCCTTCTTTTTTTTTTTTTTCATTGTTGAATCACTTTACTACCAAATCACTATTTTGTTTTCAGATTTTGGGTGTTTTTACACATGCACACAGACCTATATATAAACAGCTTGCTCTAAGTTCTCTCGATAACGTAGAAATTTGGTTTAGATGGTTTTTCCCCTTGGGTTATTTTATTGCCAACTTTAAACTGCAAGTTTCTACCTGAAAACATTACTATGCTATCCATATATCTTAATTACAATATGAAACTCCTGCTGAGACTGCACTGGTATTTTTTGTCTAATCATACATGGATTGAATTCTGAGAACCATGCCTGCCTACTACAGTAACATATTTGTTCACACAGCAGAAACTTCAAGAACGCCACGGATTCCCTGCTAAAATGTCTTCAAGAATTACCAGAGAGATTTCCAAAGAAAGACAACTGCTCAGTCTCTGTCTTGTGGCACAGACAGTGACATTTACAATGGCAGCACATTGCTATTGTGTGAATGTCTCTTCTGTAACAGAGTGCTCCAAACATCTCTGCTCGAGTACCTAACTGAGCACACTCTGTGTCCGTGGCAGATGCAGATGCTGGAGCCCTCAGAGAGATCAATTGTTCCCCTGCTGTCAGAGTCTCTGTTTATTCTCTCTACAGAGAATCTTTGAGGGCTGCCTACTCCATTACTTATAACTTGGGTTAATTAATCTTCAAATGCACCTCTGATGAATTAAATTCTTGGCACGTTAGACTTCCTCCTTATACTTAATAGAAAAGTTAAACAGCTGTAAGCTACACTGGGCTTTTCCTTATTTTGGATAACACTTCAAGCCATTTTTAGGGCCTTACCCACAAATGTGCATTTCTTTAGGCTGCAAGTCTTTTAATGTTTTCTGATACTGAAAAGCCTTTATTAAAAAAAATTTAAAAAAGAAAACTACTTACATGGAAAAACCCAAACAAATACAAATAACAGGCTAATCAAAGTTACACAGTTTTAACAAAGAACCACACTAATGACATGTTTTAAAGGCCCTTCTGTTTAGGAGCTTCACTCTTTACAGCCACTTGAAAAAATGAACTTGCTGCCACTGGAATCCAGCTATCATTTCATTCTGCTGGAGAATAAATTATGGCTGTTACTTGTTAGCTTCTAAGATACAGGAAAGTCTTTTTAAAGTTACAAAGTATAATTATAGAGAAGGAGCACCACAATTTATCTATTCCCTCCAATCCTTTACAAAATCATTAATTTCTAGATCTCTTTACAAGCACATACAGTATTACTTAACCAACCAAAGAAAAATCCAATCAATACCATTGATATTGGGAATTGGGAAGCTTTGCACTGTATGTACACCAAAGGAAGGATCTGAGGCAAGATATCCATACTGACAGCATCACAGGGGTTTTGACTCTGGTTGAAGAGGAGACTTTGGGACAAGCACAAACCAATTAAATACCAGCTTCTCTGGGGCCTCCACTCCTGCCATAGCTCTAGCAAAGGGAAGCAGTAACAGACCTGGGACAGACTTGGATAATTTTACCCAGGCCTTGCAGAATGATGGATACAGCAATGAGACTCTCAAGAATCCATTTCCAGTAGCACTCATGTAGTATTGCACAGGAACTCTTTCAAATACTAGTGATTTCCACGGTGAGTACACCTCTAAAGTTCAGAATATGAAGTTCCAAAATAAACCCATGTGAGTGCAAAGCCATGAGAAAAGGACCAAAGTGTCTTAAGATTGACGCAAAATGAAATTATTAAAAACTCTGAAAAACATCTTTTTAAAATCCTTCTCTCTTTTGAATCATGTTTTATGTTCCCAAAGTGTTCACTGTAATCAGAGAAACAAACTTTATTCTTTTTAAGTGAATACTGAAACTCTAATACAACGTTCCATGGTTCTGGCATCTGAACCTTAAGTTTAAAAAAACACTTATTAATAAAATTTGCTGCATCTGATTGTCTCCTTTCAACTTTTATTTGAATCTTTGAATTAAGACAATATTAATAGCAAATTAAAAAGTGAATTGCTAAGTCACTGTAATACCTGCATCAGGAGTATAGAGGAATTATCACAGGCTAAAGGAGAAAAATACGTAAGAGCCCTTTTAAAGTATCTGCAGGCCATCAACTACTTTAAAGCAAGTACTCTTGAACAAAAGCCTAGGAATGAAATGCTCAAGGAAGTCTAGGGCTTCAAAAAGTAGAATATAGCATAAGGATCTTTGAAGGTAGTGAACAATTCCTGACACCTTGCTTTAAATTTGCTGTTTCTGTTCAAATAGTGCATTTGATATTCTGGAAACATAACACCTTTTTAATTGAGCTCATCACAGGAATCCTAAATTAAGGCACCCAATTCATTAACTTTTGAAAATCTTAGTCAAGTAAAATGGAACCATTTTGTATATCCCACCTGGAGTCTGAGGCCCTTATTTATTATCCACAGTTCTTACAACGGTTTCATTGACCTTGACTTCTTCCTGATCATATATCACATTACATAACCATGACTCTAAATTATTTCTCTAGTTTGTAAAATAAGCAAAAAACCCCTAAACTTTCACTATCTGTATTCCACTGACAAGCACAGTAGCCTAACAAAATAATGTGCAACAGTGACTTCAAGGTGAAGTGTCATATCAAGGGCTAATGACTTAATACATATTATAAAATAATCAGATGGTCTGAGTATAACATGAGTTTATGAATACAAGTGATATTTATATTCTACTCACATATAATTACTATTTATAACCAATTTCAATATTACCTGATTTTTTTGTAGTTAAATTATGTCTGAAATTGCTACTGTCATCTTAATTTCTAGACAGACCAGTTACATTGAAAATTTTTCAAGAACTTCCTAAACTCTCTTCTTGTTCAGTGATTAGAATTCTGAACAATTTTATAAAAGTCAGCATCAGAGTGTTTAAAAAACATGTCTTGAAATGAGACATTTTCTGTATTTGTTTTCCAGGTGCAGTATTAGTGCTGGAGTTAATGCAGAGTGGACAAGGTTTTGACAACTACACAGCCTCAACAAGACTTCTGTTGGTGACATAATTATTGCACTTTTCACATACTGCTAGTTGCCTGCCTATCCTATAAAGAAAGCATTTCAGCTCTTTTAGCAACATCCAAGGCAAACTTCTCAGAAACTTCTGCCTCTGGTAGCTACACAGATCTCAGCTGGGAGATGTATAAAATTCCCATAATTATTATACCTCCCATTAGAAGCCAAGCTTCCTCAGCACCACCAAAAGTGAGGACCCAGGCTGGGCTCAGCTCAGTGTGATCACTGGCTTCTGTCTCAAACATAAGGCTGGAAAAGCTGACATTTACTCCCACTGACCAGACTGAAAATCCTAACAATTACAGTTACTCAATATTAATATTTGTTTGAGAAAATAAAAGGCAAGTTTGAAACAATGCTAGAGACACTGAGCACTCAGCTGCAGTGTTGAACTCTTGTGCACCTCTGCAAGTATGTTGATATTAAGGATGGATCCTTATCATGCCTCCCTCAGGAAAAAAAAAAAGTATTAATTAACTTGCAACATAAATAAAGCTTTACAATGAGCTAAACTGAAGTTTTTATCCTCATTTCAAACAATATTAACTGCAACTAGTAATCAAAAATGGAAAATATCCATTCTGAAGATCTGTACTTTTCCATAGAGCTCTGTAGAGACACCAAGAAGATCAATCTTTGATGTTTCTTTCTCCTACATTAAGGTGACATTTTCCATTATTTAATTATACTAAATATGATGCTTCTTGGAACATAAACAAACAATGACACTTTTCTCCCTAGGGATGGTCCTAATGATAAAACAGACATTCTTCATTATAAGCCTGGGCTTCTACAGCCAAGACCCAGCTTAAAAACAAAGACTCTGAGACAAGAAAGCATTCAGTGCTTAATTCCAGACACGCTGGTTACTCCTCACTGATTTCAATAAGTTTACTCCTATGCTTGAAAATAAATGTGCCTGTGCAGTATCTTCCAAGAAGCAGCTATCATTTAACATCCAGGCTTCTATATCACACATTCTTTTAACAATAGCACCAAACAGGGGAACTGGATCCTGTCAAAATTCAAATTCTGTAGCGCACTGCATCTACATTCTTTTCTGTAACCTAGACTGCCTCAGACAACTACCAATCATTCTTAAAAGAATGTAAATATGGAATAGTCTCGCTCATTTCCATAATCTCCCCAATGAAAACCTATCTGAGCTTTTTGCCTTTTTCACAATGCTCACTCCCCAGCACCAAACCCAGGAACTCTTTCAGAGTCAAGGCAAATGCTGTAAGAAACGGAAGGGAACATTAGTGACAGAACTATTAGAATGGATAGAATTTCCTGTCGGGGCTTTTGTTGTTGTTTTTTCTTTTTCACTTGTTTATTTATTTGCCCGCTATCTTCTCCTTGCAGCAGAAAACCGCAATCATCAGTTTGACAAGAAATTATGTTCTACCTGTGTGACTCCCCTTAATAATGTGATTTGGCATTTCTCTACTGTAAAAGGACTCAGGTTGCACATCTTGGGATTTCAGAAAATATTTATAAAAATTTACTATTTTTAATCTGCAAACTTCCAGTTCAGCTGTCAGTTTCTTCTTGACCACCTTTGCAGATGTTAGTCCCTGCTGCACTCTACCTGTACTAGCAGGGTTATGATGGTGGGTTTTGTATCCAAATGCTGTCCCTTCAGCAAGAGGATTAAAAACATCCTACTCATCTCGTTTAGGCTCCTACATATTAGATTACAACACTGCACACACACAGGAAAGGGTCTGAATCAGCAGTTCAGGACTCCAGCAGCTTCCTCCAGCACTGAGTCCAGAACTACTGCCCCAAGTAAACCTCATCATAAAATTACAAACTCCATACAAAGCAGGTTTCTGTCTCCTCCATCTCCCACTGCAAGCCTGTGGCATAGCTTCCTTCTCTCCAATTGCCTGGTTTATTCTTAGCCACTTAATAACTATTTATTCTTAACCCATTGTGAGACATTGGTATTTTCATCGTGAGACATTGGTATTTGTAGCTCTGCTTCCATGCATCACAGAATAGGACATACACTTTGGTGGGGGGGAAAGCAGGAGAAAATTGGAGTGACAGATGCTCCCTAAAGAAATAAAACATTGCTATTACCTTTTTCATTTTCTTTCAGTAGGATTCTGGTGGATTATCTCCACAAACAAAAGGATGAGCATTTTAACCCTTTTTTATTAAATTATATCTTCATTTCCACTTACAATATGGATTCACACATCAAAGAGCTTATGAATGTCATTGGTTAAAGAGAATTTTTTAAGTTTTTAAAAATAAGCAAATAAAAATAGATTTAAAAGCACCCTCTGACTATAGACGGACTTGATTTATGTGTTTTCTTCAGGTATTTTTGAGATTTCCAGTGATACAGTATTGGAATATGCTTTTGATTTATGTGTTGTGAATATACACAAATATTGCATTGATTTGAGTAACAGCAACATATTTTCTCTTTAAGATTTTCTTAATGCATTATTTGATAAAGATTGTGCAGAAATAAGAAAAATTAGCATGACAAAGTACCTTTAAGAACTTCTCTAAGTGCATCAGAAAATAGTATTTCACCCATAAGCATAAAATCTATCCATACAGATCATGCCTAATGCTATTAAAGTTCTTAAAGAAAATGAGAATATATATCATGTTACCTATTAATAAGAATATCCCAAAGACATACTTTTAAATGCTCAAGTAATTCACACATCTCCCTAAAATTAAAAAAAAAAAAAAGTTTGCCTTTTTCTTTAACATTTTTAGTCAATTAAATCTTCACACAGCATTGCATTGCAGCAACATGATGCCAAGTTGGAAATGTTATGAAATGCAATGCTTGTGGTATGTATTAGTGTGGAGACACTAGAATATTTTGCTATACCTCAAAAAGCACAGGATCTCACCATGAAACAGGACAATATAGAGCTGATCTAACTCCAACTGGAGACAAAGTAGGAGTTGAATCAGGTCCTTTCAGATGTACTTTTAAAGCACACAAATACATATAGCTTTCCCTTAACATGCCAGCAAACAAAACACTTCCAAGAAGACATACAAAATATTAAAGAGAACCCTGTCATAATTACATTTTCCATAATTAAACTTCTCAAAAGATGTAAGACACAACTGCATTCACTGCTGCACACAGGCAGGAGTGGCATTTGAGGAGAATAAAAAAGGTATGGTACACTTTATGTAACTTACATAATCAGAATCAAACCACCAAATACATTGTAAAAACATCTGATTAAATGTAATAAAACTTATCTGCATGATAACATATTTTTGTCTAAAACTTAATTTGATTTTTTTCTGTACAATCAGGATGAACAGAATCATCAAACTGTGTTCTATCTGCAAGGAATACCAAGATCTGGAATTAATGACAGAAAGCTTACGAGTTCTACAATATGTTTCTTCAATTGATACATTTTCCTGACACCGTCTCTACTGTGGGGAAAAGCAAAGTATTAAAAACCCAACATTCTACAATTCATGTAAGGGCCATTTTTGTTACCACTGCTGACACGAAAATATTTTTATTTGCAAACTATCTATGTTCAAATAAAATGACCTATCATGCCTTCTCTGATGCTTTACTTTGCTTCACTAGGGCCAGGTAAGTACAGTGAAAGAAAACTGTATGACCACTACCACCTTAATATTACTCCTGGCTCTTTTCAGATAAGAAATTCTCAGTGTACAAATTTGTGATTGACATCTTCCTCTCAGAAGATGTGACAATATTTCCTCCTCACGATTTGTCCTGATGATGACACAGGTCCCGCTGCTCCCATGGAGCTAACAGTGGGCTCTTGCCCGCCCACGAGTGCCTGGGTATTGCAGTGCCATACGCCTGCCGGTGCCCTACTCACCCACATTACACCACTATACTTTAATACATTTTTCATAACGTGTTGTTGATTCACCCAGAAAAAACAGTTCAGCACACAATCAGCAAGCACAAAAGGAGTGAGAATCAGTGAGGGGAAACGCAGGGTTTGAGGAAAAATGACCATATTTGAACAGCACTACCTCTGGCGCTCACTAATCTATTGGACCTGCGTCCCCTTGTTCCCATTTTCTCGGTACACCTGTCAGCAGCAGCAGGGGCAGGGAATTCGGACCCGGCTCTGCACAGCCCGGGGCGGGAGCACACTGCGCTACATCGGCGGCAACACTCGGGCTGTCACGCAAGCGGAGCCCCCGCCGGAGCCGCTCCCGCGCCCTCAGCCCGCGCTGCCATTGCCGCTGTGCCGGTCCGGCAGCGCCGTGCCCGCGGGAGCGAAGCCTGCTCCAGCCGCGTCCTCCGCCGGGCCGGGCGCGGACAGCTCCGCCGGCACCGCCAACGCCTCCCGGCGTTTCCATGCGGCTGCCGACGAATCCGCCGGGAACTTTGTGCCCCGGCGATGCCGGCCAGGAGCCGCAGGCCGGGTCTGGGCACGGCGCCCCTCATGTCCGCGGGGACCCCCCGCCGCCGCGCCCGCCCGTCCCGCCGCGGCCCGCGCTCGGCCCGGCCCGGCCCGCAGTGCCCGCGGCCCCGTTTGTGCCTACTCACCACAGCTTCCTCTTTAAGGGCATCAGACTGCCCCTGTTGGAGGCGGTCACCCCTATGGCCATCTGCAAGACAGTCAGGTATTTCTGATACTTCATTTTGCCGTCGCCCCCCCTGTCCCTGCCTCGTCCCCGCCGCCGCCACCGACAGAGTCTCTCCAGCCGCTGCATGCAATCATCAAATTTTTATTTCCAGGCATCTGCCGTCCCTGCGTCGCGCTTCTTCCCCTCCTCCTCCTCCTCCTCCTCCTGCCGCGCTCCCTCTCTCTCTGCCCCCCCGGCTCACGCTCTCCTCCTCCTCCTGCCGCACTCCCTCTATCTCTGCCCCCAGCTGACGCTCTCCTCCTCCGCCTCCCGCCGCGCTCCCGCTATCCCCGCTCCAGCTGACGCTCTCCTCCGCCTCCCGCCGCGCTCTGCCCTCCCCCGGGCCCGCGCTCCTCTCCTCCTCCCGCTGTCGCACTCCTTTCCTCGCAGCCCCCCGCGCTTTTTCCCCCTGACCCACAGCCGCGCCTCCCTCTCTCCCGCCGCGCTCCCACCGCGCCTCGCTGCCCGGCCCCGACCAGGCCCCCTGCTTCGCCTTCTCCTCACCTGGGCTATCTCGGGGCGGCCGCCGCCTCCCCTCGCCCCCGGGGCGAGCAGGCCTTCCCCACCATCCCTGCCCGCCGCCGGGGCGCTCCCGCCCCGCTGCCCTCCCCGATTACCTGGGGTATCCCGCCCCCGCCCATGAGGCGCAGCCGCCGCGCTGCCCTCCCGCCATCAGAGGCGCGCCATGGCCGCAGCGCTGCCCGTGCTTCGCCGGCCTCGCCTCTAATCCCATTAGCGCCTAGAGGAGCCCCATGTTATTTTAATCGCCCTCCCGCCTCACGGTCGGTTGTGGGGTCGCAGTCACCGAGCGGCGGGGCAAACGCCTCACCGCCTGCGGGGCGGCCCCGTGAGGGGAAGGTCAGCAGGAGGGTGGGGTGAGGCGAGGCGAGGATAGGTGCGGGTGAGCTGAGGGTGAGGCCAAGGGGGCAGCGCGTCCCGCCAAGTGTCCCTCAGCAAGGGCGGCTGGAAGGCAGCTCCTGCCGCGGGACCACAGGAGCCACCCGAGCACCTGCACGGGCAGTCGCGCCTAAAAACCCTGCTAAGGCCACAGCGAACAGGAAGGCAGCCCCCTTTAAATTGTTTTATTTCCATGTGAGGAAAACAACTGAAGTGTGTTTGAGAATCATATGGTGATAAAGCCAGCCTAAAAGTGTTAAATGATTTTAGAGGGGTGCCCACCTTCTGGGCGCTTAAGCACAAATAGCTGAACACGTATCTGTGTCACGGCCTCAGGTGTGACAGGTATCTGTGTCATGGCTTTAATCTGTTCTGTGCCTTCCTCCTCAGGATCAGCACTACCTGCAGCACAACAGTGGTGTCTGAGAAGCGCATTTGGAATAAGTTCTAACGCCTGGTACAGTACAATCAGAGACCCTCAGTGCAAACATCCCTGAAGTGAGGGGTAGCACCTACCTGGACACATTGATCAATGGTGGTGGGAAACACTTTGGCCTGGGATACCCTGTTTAAGCATATAGATAGATATTTTGCAGAGTGCAGATAAGAACAAATCCATGCTGAAGTAACAAATTTTCATTAAGTTGCAATAACGTGAATAGTATGAGTTGTAATCCTTACCCAGAGTTGAAGTCCTAAAGTGGCACTGTCAGCTAGGAAGAAATAATGTGAATAACATTGTCACTTGATGGCTCAGAGAAGAGCATTTCAGGGATTTTTTGTGTGTTGAATGTATAATATATACCCCAACACTGCAGTAGGCTGCATTCTGCCCAGGCCTATTCACTGCACAGGAAGCAGAGCAGATAAATGCAATACTTACAAGCACAACAGATTTTAATTAGAAACACAATAGTCGCATTACTGTAGTTAATGAGTTCAATGGCCTTGCATTTTCAGCCAAGAAATCTGATGTGCACAAAAGTATCACAAATGCTTTAAAAAATTCAAATGGCAGTTTGATGTCCAGTGTGAACGTGTCCAGCTCCAGCTCTCAAGATACTGTTAATGGGTACTTGGACTTTGAAGAGCTCAGGCATTAGAAGCAATGAGGGATAGCTAACTCGAAATGATTAGGAAGATTAAAGGGGTGGCATTAATTGTTGTACTTAAACAATGTTCTTAGTATATTAACTGGGAAGTATATATCTTATATACACAGTCTATCAAATTAGTTTGAATACCTGTAGAGATCTTACTTTGCCTTAAAACCAAGAACCTGTTGCTTTCTCCTTCTTTGTATCTAGTCATCATTAGCTGGCTAAAAAACCTCTTGTTGCCCACACATAAGAGAGTAAGCATGGGCTGGGTTTTGATCTCAACAACATGAACAGAATGATAGTGACATTGTAATTGAAGATGTCAATTACATTTGTGCACTACTATTGAGAAAATAATATACACCTTAAAATGGTAGGAAGGGCTGACTAAAATAATGATGAGATTGTAATAGTTTAAATATTGAGTGTTGTTATTATTAAATATTTGAATGTAACATTTGCTAGTTATAAAAATTCATCTCATATAGAAATTCTTCCCAAAAAAATCTAGTCTTAATCTGGTTGTAGTGGTGAAAATTTTGTAGATCTTTGTAGAATCTAAGGATATGGGATGTGAAGTTTATTTGAAAGCTGATAAACCTGAAAGAAACAGGTAAGCTGTCAGAGGTTTTTACTTTGTAAAAGAACTGCGTATTAGAGGAGCTCAAAATTTTGCTTTTTCATTTTCACATTGGCAAGTTTGGGACATACATTTGTTTTAAGTATTTATCTACAAAAGAGTTAAGAAATGTGACAGCAGTACCTTACAGAAAGACTTAGAGTGGAGCTTGGGTATATATCCAAAACCTCTTTAGAAATCTCTGATGTGATTCCTGTTCCTAATTCAATAGGGATTCCTAAATCTATTTAAATTTGCTGAATAATGACAGCTATTCCAAATTTAGCTCTAAAGTTTTCAACTATTATAGTCTATCCATCTGGTATTAACAAATTAACTTATGTGCACTTTAGGCATCATCTTCTGTACTTCTTGATGTGCATACAGAGATAAAAACCAGTTATGAATGAAGACATTTTATCCTCTAGACTTAATTGGCATTATTTCTGGTTTTCTTGCATCTATTCCTTCTTAGTGTGGCTCCATGATATATTGCCTTTCAGAACATCTTGCTTTAAGCACCCATGTTTTGCATGTATGCTAAAAGAGTAAAAAGATCCTGTCTTTCTTGCCTTTTAGATGAACAGGCTATTTTTAACAGGGGTCAATCAGCAACTTCCAGATTAGAGGAAGCATTTGGACATCCCACTGTTATCTCCCAGGCCTGCATGGACCTGTCTGCTGAGCTAAGACCAACATTTCTGAGGTAGAGATCTGTGCAAGAGGCTCTCTGATGGTATTTTCTGTGCTCCACCAAACCCCTTCTGTCTAACCCCTTCTGTCTCCTTCACTGCAGAGAGCTGCAACACCTTTTGAACCTAGTGTGTGTTTTAAAAACAATTAATTCCTCTTAGGTTAATACAGCTGTTTCATAGGGTTTTTTCAGTACAAACCAAGCAGAACCATATTAATTTCTTAATTTTATTTGCTCAGGTAACTCAGCTGCAGACTTTACCTTAGAACAAGCTGTACAACCTATTTCTTACAGTGTGTGATGCCCTGGCCTCTTCTGAAGCCTGTCTCCAGAATGACCTTCCAATGCACCTCCTGGCTCAGAGGAGCAGAGTGCTCTTTCACACAGTTACAAGCTGCAATGCTGTGTGTGACTGCTACACTGAGTGCATGTGCTCTTGGCACAACTCCACTGATGATTATGTGGGTACCCCAGGACAGTGGTGTATCCAGAAAATTGATGGAAGGAGCCTGAGAAGGTAGAGTTTAATCCCGTGCATGGTGATTTTAGGCTGCTGTCACTGCAACTTAGAGGGGGCCACTGAGGAGCTCCCATCAGCTGTAAGACTGAGGAAGTGTAATTGTGGTGTAAAGCTATCTTCATCCTAAGTTGTGCCTCTCAATTTTTCCATCTTGGTATTGATAGCATAAATATGAGATTCTAGCAAAGGCAAAGCAAGATTTTTGCATTATCTACCCCTGCAGACTTTAGATTTGATTTCAGTACAGCTGTCACTGGGATTGCAGAACCTTATCTTGCTTTCCCCTTATCATCAGCCCATCACACAACCCTGCAGTGCCAGTTGTCACTAGCTGCCATCCTTTTCAAACTCTCACCTGTGTCAGCTTTGGCTGTGCTCACAGGACAAGGGGAAATTTAGGTCTGACTCAAAAGGCTCTTTGGAGACACTATAGAAATGCACTTTTAAAGTGTTGGCTGTACTTAAATTACTTCAGATAATGTTTTTCAGCAAGAGCGTGAGGAAAAAGAAACTGCACTTCTAACTGGCATAGCTGTGCTGGTAAAAAAGCAAAAATACTTGTTATTTGCTGATGTAGCTTGTTTTGTTTAACAAACCTGTATAAGCTACTGTTTGGGAAAAATAAAAAAAATAACTTTACCAGAATAACTGGCATTTTTATTAGTAACATAATGGTTGCATCAGCAACTTCTGAGGGCAGATTAGACCTTAATGGCACATTTCAAGCACTCAATTGCATTGATTTTTAGGTTTGCAAAATTTATTAGAACTAAATCAAATGTTAAATAAACTTGTTGCCAGTTTCTTGGAATATTGAATAACTTCTTTTATTTGAATCTTAGGATAGAGTTAGTTCTAGCTGTACTGTGCATATAACAGACACTTCTAATAACATCACATCATCTGTTCCATATAGTTCTCAATACTGTGCTGCTGTGTGTGCTGAAGAATTAACATTTTGTTTACTTCCAGGAGGAACCCGTTCCCCTTGCTGACTTTTACTCCAATGAGTGATAAAAAAATCTCAATACATGTCATGTTCTTTGCTTCTGTGGTATTTAAAATGGTTTGAGAAGTTTTTATTACACAGTTCAGTTGGTAAAGTGGCAGAGTTGCAGACTGATAGGATACAGTAGTGACATTAAAACGTGACATTCACTGACTGATCTCCATCTCTAATTTAATCAAAATGTTCCTATTTACTAAGGGAGGTTTTTTTAGTAATGTAAATTTGTATAGGTAGTCAATTCTAGTAATAATATTAATAAAGATTTCCGTTAAAGCTACTGTAACAACTTCCTTCCTATTTCAGTCTGTCATCTGTAAACTTGTTACAGCTTCTATTTTCTTTCCAGAAGAAAAAGTGAGGAATCATATCTGTCAAAGACAAAACAATTCTTTCGAATCTACAAGTTTGTCAAGTGCAATGACTCTGGGGTTATTTTCTCCCTCCTCAAAAGTGTGTTTGTATGTTTCCTAACTGCATTTAAAATACATAATTCTCTGACTTTTTCTTATCTACTAGGGCTTCTTTATACTCACATTAATTTATTGAATATAAAACAAAGGGTTTTTTCTTGCCTCTTATGCTTTTTTTCATAAAATGTGTTAAGTGAAGATTATGTAAATATATATATATATATATATATATATATAGAGGTACTTACAGTACCATCATAAAAAAATAAACAGAAATGCTTGAAGGAATTTTCCTATGGCCTTTTACTATGCAATTGACCACGTACACAAAGGGAAGTTTCCTCATTTCTTTAAAGTGCCTTCATGATAGGCTGGCTTGACTGGTGGCAGAGAAATGTGGGTCTAAGTGGAAACAGTAATGAACTGACACAGTCATTTGAAACTACCTTGCATTTTCTGAAACAGTTCATCCTGATCATTTATTTGGGCTGCCAAAATAAAAAGACGTGAATAATTTTGCTTTGGAAGGAAAGAACGTTCACCTTGTTTCCTCAGAAGAAGAGATTATTTTAAGAGAATTTATTCACAGAATAAATAACTTTACTCTGGATTATCAAGATGAAAGGGTTTTCTGGAATAAGAAATTGAAATATTTACAACAAACTTGTAAGCAAGTATATCCCTGTTTGACTACAGTTAGGGCATTTAGAAGTGGTTTTCCATAAAATAGTATTAGTGCTCTTCTATCAAGTCTGATGTGGAATTGCTTTATACTATTACAAGCAAATTTTAAGTTACTGCAGAAATTACAATACTATTAAAGTGAGGAATTCAGGCTAGACCAAAGTGGACTTGTACAGCCACTGTCCAGTGGTTTTAGATATACCCATTCCTTGCAAGCTTGTCATGCTAAGATTTTGCTCTTAAAAAAAAAAAAAAAAAGAAAACCACCCGAAGTCAAAATTATCCAAATATCACATTGTGCCTGACAAGCATGACCCTCTCACAGGATAAAATAAGCTTAATGTAGAAAAAAATAAACATATGCATGAATTCCATTAGTGCTCTCTGATACGGCTTATTCATGTAGAAAACTACTGGAGGGAAGAAATCACCAAGCATACAATTCCAATGTGAGATGCACAGAGAGAGAAGCGTAAGTAACATCACCTCCCAAAAAAGATTCTAAGGAGTAGACTGCCATCTGCAACACACAGATCTAATTAATTAATCTTGCTAACTGTGTATTGAGGCTCTGTAACTCTGAGGTGAAGTGTGATCAGACCTTGCTATGATTTTGGGATGTGGAGTGGTTAATAGCTTTCATTTTTAGAAGCGATGCCCGATGGGCAAGCCTCCAAGCACACAACAGTAAAAAGAAAATAAAAGATTGTGAAAAGCAGGAGATAATTACTGTTCCCCAGAGGAAGGGTGTAAAATTCTGAAAAACAAAAATTCAAAATATCACAGGCTGAAAAAGAAATATGGCTGTCTGAACTGCTGTGGTAGTTGTGTTATAGAACCACTGTGAAAAATCTGGAACCAGGACCAATGCAGTCCAACCATTCAATTCATGTGTTTGCACTCAGTTGTCTAGAAAAGCTGCTTGCTTTCCTTGCCCCTTTTCAGTTCAATAGTGAGTTTTGTGCATGGCACCTGTACACATCAGGATAAGTAGATCAAAATGACAAACTAAAATTTAAGGTGTTTCTCTTGCCAAAATTTATGAACATGCCTAATTTTATAAATTATTTTTATGTTATAAATAAACAAGTCTAACTATAATTTTTTACAAGACTATTAATATGAAATTTATAAATTCAGAGCCTTATTTAGCATCTTTTTAATATCTTTAATTAAATGCTGATAGGAATGTTTCCACATTCGTGAGATGTGAGTCTGAAGGTTAGATGGATGTTTCCTGAATGTATTGAAATTGTTTATAATCTGAGTTGAAGACAGTTTTATATGTCTAGTTGAATATTTGCACAGTTATCACAAATATGAAAACCATTTTTCACTTTCAAGAAGAAAGTTGTTCTCATTAGAGTGTATAAAGCTTAGAGTGTATAAAGCTTTCTCATTATCATGTGTGTGACTGTTAACGTTATACTATTTTAATCAGATTAGCAGTACAATGAAAATTAATGTAATAGGATTTGCTATAATTAGAGGCAAGTATACAGTAATCTACTATGAAAAGAACACAAAAATGTCAGTGGTGCTCATTACAGGGATATTGTTTATGGTAATTATTCAAATGTTCTAAAAATCATGCTAAGTCTGATTTTAATCAGAATATTTTTTACACAACTTGAATAAAACAATTCAACCCAAAAATGTTATTTCTGTTCAAGCATTACTCTTTTATAGCATGGAAAGAAGAGGAACCTATGACAAACAATTTTTAAAATGATGGACTACAGCTACTCTTTTCATTGTCCTGTCCAAATAAAAGATATCATGAAAATGAAGAGTAAAAATGGTAAAATAGTGATAAACAAGATTTTTACAACATAGATGAAGAAACTAAGTGCTCAGTGTTTATCAGAATTAGTATACCCCAAATGTACCTGTAATTCCAGTGTAGAGAAACCTACATGAAATTTGGCTCAGATTCCAGATCTGTTTCCCAGATGATTACTGTTCTTATATACCTGTCTCTCATAACCTTCTCATAGATCATAAAATATAAGATACACAAATGAAGCCTAACAGGTGGAAATTAGGAAATGAAAAGCTAATTTAAAATATAGCTAAATGTAATAGCAAAATCTTTGATGCTGCAGGGATTTTTTTTGTGAGTATCTGGGACTCCACGTGGTGAAAGCATCAGCCTGACCCCAGCAGGGTGAAGGGCTGGTTCCTAGGATGTCACTTTTGCTGTCATCAGTAATTAGCTGATGCCATCCCTAGTGCCATGGCACCCTCTCCTACTGGAGATTCAAAATGCAGTACTGGCTCACAGTGTGCATCTACAAAGCTTTCAGAAGTCCAGTATGAATATTTTCAAGAACAAAAACCTTATGTGGAGAACAATCTGCAAGATCTGGTCCTTTAGTCACTGAGTTTGTAATTTTGGGAAAACAGCAGAGGTAGCACTTATAACATTGCAGTGAGACAGAGCTCTCCCATTAAGGATGTGTATGTGAAGGGGGGGTTATATATTAAAAAAAGAAAGACATGAGAGAGATAAAAATCAGCTTAAAGGAACTCTCGAGCCAAAGTTTTGAAAGTGTTCCAATTAATGAAACCTTAGCTTCAGACAGTATATGTCTGGGTATCCCAATTCAACTTTGTTTTATTAAAAATATTTTATATTAATTTGAACCAATATTTTCAATGTGACAAAAATTTAAGATATGTCATTCTTTCAGGTCTATGCAAATGAAGAATATTAAGCAAGACTATCTAATATGATAGAAAGACAAAATAGATCTGTTAATACTAGGTACATGTAATTTTGAATATCAAGCATTTTTTTACTGCATTGAATACATAAGGGATTTACATTCATCTATCTTTGACTAACCAGTGTCAAGGCTTTTCTAGATTCTATTCAGTTATTTATAAACAATAAAAATTAATGTGCAGATCAACGATCTTGCTATCAACCAGATTTTTGTATCAAAAAGCAAATCCCTGTCCTCTGCTTTAGAGAAGACACAATCAATTCTAGCTTCTTTTATACACTGCAGTTATTGCTACTTTTGGCATAGATGATCTGGCTCCAAATTTGCTGTGAGTAGACCAATTTTTTTCTTCATTTTCCCAGTATAAAAATAAAACTGCTTTTATGGCATTCCTGATGTTACACTATCAAATTGCACAAGGCCTTCCATCCTGGGGAAAGCAGGAAGAGCGAAAGAGAAAAGCAGGTAATTAAGCAATTTGGCATTCCCCCACTTAGAAGAGAGCACAAAGTTTTGGATTTGTGTTGTGGGGTGTGGTGTGAGTCAGTCATTTGGTTTTAAGCAGAATAATTTAAGAATAGAAGAATTTTAAGCAGAATAAATTAAGAAG
This sequence comes from Molothrus ater, assembly GCF_012460135.2. Lineage (NCBI taxonomy): Eukaryota > Metazoa > Chordata > Aves > Passeriformes > Icteridae > Molothrus > Molothrus ater. The sequence goes on from NC_050490.2 coordinate 5,808,907, forward strand.
AATAACACAAATAATGCACTGGTAAGGTTTTATCTGGTAATGTAAATAGACTTAGCTTTTGCTGTTATGGCAATTTATGTAACATTTTTCTGGTTTATATAATATTTCCCTTGCTTGTTTTTGGATATTAAAAAACTAGAAGCCTGTACAATACTGTTGGACTACATTTTATTTGCCCAATTTAAAATTGATTATTGCCTTAGTATTCTCTAATACTGCAATATCTCTACTTCCTATCATGTTTCAAAAACAAATTAGCAGAAGATATGAAATGAAGTTACATTTCAATATACTCTCTGTCCTTTCCCTTTGTTTGCCTCTATTATTAACATGTTTGATTGGGGCTTTGGAAGAAAAGAAGACCATGTTGGGGTCAGGTGTACTCAGCTGGCATAAAATAACAAGGCCACCTGGAAGTGATCATTTCTACCTTGTGAAGGTCTGGTAGCATCATCGAGTCCTTGCATTTTGGTGAGTGTTGGGAGCAGTATTTCTAACAAGTGATATCCTGAAGGTGACCTGGATCCTGTCTGTCCTGACATGTGTCCTGCTGTGATCTGCCCTGCTGCAATGGCAGCATGCACCATGTGAACAGGTACAGGATAATTACTCTTCTCACTATCACCTACTACTTTTTTTGTCTCATTACACACTAGCAGGTTTGAGAGCTCACTTGCTCTCTTGCCAGCTAATCAATCTGCCCACCATCTGCATGTGAAGAGCACCCAAGCAGTCAGGAAACTGACTGGTTTCCTAAAAACATTCTGGTGTGTTGGTTTGGGTTTTTTGTTTTGTTTTAGTTAAAGGACCCCGGGCGTTTTCTCTTTGAAAATTTTTTAATAACATACAAATGATAAATTTTGAAGATTAACTATAAGAGCCATGAATAGAGATCTCTCCTGGCACCCTGAACATCTCAGCAAATCTGTTCATTTTATTGCAGTAGTGCAACCTCTTCCTCAGAACCATCTGCAACACTACTGAGATTTGAAAGCCAGAACACAGAAAAAAACCCCATTGCTTAATGGATAATGATCAAGGACATTGTCAAACTCACTGCACTTATCTCCCAGACAAGTGCCCAAGCAGCTAAAGCACCTCTTCATTGGTCTCACTCCCATGTGAAAGATACAAACACTACAGAAGCCAGAGAACTTCTCTGAAGAAAACCAGCTGATTTCTCACACAAATCTAGTGTGATATTCCTCCTCAAAATCTTTGCTGGACCTCAGTGATGAGCAAATAGAATGAATCAAGCAGTGACTGCACAACAGAACAAATAAACAGCAGTGAATATTCAAATGGAATTAACAAAATCAAATTTCTTATGGGCTCATGTAACCAAAAGTGATGATGTTCCACTCATTGGGAGTGACCTCACAGTGGCTGGAGATAGCATTTGCAGTGCTGCCAGTTTGAATGTGTACCAGAGTACACTGACACTAAAGGAAAACACAGATCTCTGTAGAAGACAGAAGACATAGTGTTTGTAGGAACAAAGCAAAAATACCAACACTTGCAAGAAGTCACTGCAAAACACATTCAGTCTAGTGATCTGTGCACATCACTGTGACAGCAGCAATAAATCACAGGCTCTGCAACTGTTCAGAGGGAAGGTTTCCTGTGAACCTGAAGCCAAAGATTAAGGTGGATCACATGATATTGGATTCACTCCATTCAATAGATAAGTTTCTGGTTATCTATGCAAAAAAACATACATACCATCTGTCTTGAGCATTTATGAAATGTTAGTACTGTGATATCTACACTGTGAGCAAAACAGTAACAGACTCTGCTCTTGCCTTCCAGTATTTTCATATGATCACATCTCTCAGCAAGATGCTTTGCTCTTTAATGATCTCTTCTCCTGCAACTTCTGGAAGTATAGCTGTCAGCACTGAATTCCACCTTTTACCTGGTCACCTGATCCAAGTTATTTATCTATGTGATTCCTACTGGCTTCTGTCAATTTTGACAAAATAATGCTATTCTACCAGAATAAAACATTAAACTCTCTTTTACAACTCAAATCTGAAAAATTTCTAATGGCTGGAAAACACACTAAGAAAAATCATTCAGCATAGCAATGGAATAGAGTTGTCCAGTAGCAAAGAAAAAAAGTTCTACATAAGTATCCTGATGATGTTCTGGTTGCAAGGAATTTTATTCTTTTGGTGGGTTTAAGATTAGGGTAGCACCAATGTCATTTCTCAGCTACTTGTCATCCTACTTGATGCAGACATCTGACATCTCATAACAAATCTGATACTGTTGAAGCTCAGCCTCTCTCTGGTGAGCTGTACTACAAATACAACCAAATTCAAGGTCATAGCTAAGATTCTAAGTGACTATGATAAGATAAAATTAAATATCATGCATAGAATCTCATTTGCATTTCTGTCATCTCTTATATGAGCATCTCTGAAGGAGTATAATGGTGAACAGCTCCAACCTCAAGAGTGATGAATTCCTGGGGGAGTTGGCTACAAATATTATCTGAATCTTCATATTCTTTTCTTCTTGAAGAGACATTCTGGTTCTTCACATGTTTTGATGGAATAGAAAGAGACTAGTAAAGAAATAACCCATATAAAAGCACTATAGATTTCATCTTAACTTCTTTTGCAGGCCCAATATTGAGACATCTTGAGACATTTTCATGGCATTTGTTGCTAGCTTGTGATGTGCTTTCTTTTTTGATGTTTCCCTCTCCAACATCATAAGCTAATTTTTTCTTTGCAGTCTGTTGCAAGTGTTTTACAAAGAACAAATTCATCTTGTATCACCTACACAAAGTGACAATGCTGTCTTCCATTTTTTGCAGCAGCAGCAGCTGAAGTTACTCATAAATTGTGCTGTGCATTTGACATACAGCCAACAACTGGAAGAAGCAAACTCACCCCCCCCAGGTATTATTCTTCATTCTATAATTCCACTGTATTTACAGACACTGCTAGTTACTGTGGCACATAGAATTATTCTTACTTTTGTCAACCCAGAGAAAAAGAGAAGCACCCTCACCTGATTTGCACTTGCCAGTTTTATGTAATCTTCTGAATAATTAATGGAACCATGTAATTGAGCTTTGTTTGTATGAACAAGATTACATGTGGTTTATAAAGATTGTTCCTTTTTTTGCATTTGTTTATAGAAGGAATACATATCCTCTCACCTATGGTTTAATGATAATTTTGTAAAGTTTTAAGGAAATTCACATGAAGAGTAGGAGAATGATACTAAAGGGATGAACAAACTCAGGAAATCAGACAACTTTGAAATTGAACTTAAATTATCCTCTTCTGCCTGCCTGCTGCATATTATCTTTATTTTGCTGTGTTTCTACTAATAACAATGGCATATTTGCCTGTGAAAAGTAGAGGAAAACTAGTGGGCCAAAGCCATATGTAACATACATTTTAAACTTCTGCAGAGTGGGCTAAATGTGTAATCTATTGTATCTTTATCAGGCAGCCATCATATGTCTGTATGCTGCCTGTAGCAACAGATAGCACAGCAACATAACATGCTGAATTCTGTAACTGAGAAACACATCAAGCAAAAAACCTGTGCCTGGTTCCAAAAGTACTATCTGTATTTCTTCTTAGCTGAATTGGCAGGGGTTATTAGCAGGCACTGTTTACCATTTCTTTGGGGAGGGTTTGAGGAAGGGAGGGAAAAAATCTAGCTATGTTTAAATGTCCTATGGGCTTTCTTATGTCCTCCGTGGGTTGATTAAAATCATGTGTTCCCACTTGTCCCTTATCCTTTATCCCCTCCAGAAGGAGCAAGTAGCAATAATTTGCAGCAAGATTTTTATGTAAGTGTCCCCCTTAAATGGGTTTTGTGCAGAAGGGAAACATATGGTTCTGAAAGAGCATTAATACCCAGGTACAGCTGGTCTTTGAAGATTTTAAGTGATCTGGATAACAAGAATGATCAAATGCCTCCCAAGGGAGACTGTAGTTTTTCTGACACAGTTCTTCATAACAAGTGTAACACTCATAGGGAGATGTCTACGGAGACCCAAGAATAGATTGAGGTTTGTATTGGCAAAAGGAAAATAGACATATAAGCCAATAAGACAAAAATAAACCCCTCAACATGGCCAGCAGTGGAGAACTTAATCACAGTCTACCAGGTTGGCAATGACGAAAAGCAAAGTGATTAATTCATCTATTGTTATTAGTTAATGCAAGAACCAAGCATTTCTCCATGACAGGAATGTCTCTGTGCCAGGTTTTTATTATCCTGCGGCACTGGCACTCCCATTACTCAGGGAGTTTACATTGATTTAACACAGAGTTTTGTTTGCTGGATTTAAAGTCAGCTATCACAAAAAGATTAGAGTCAGACCTTAGTGAGTATGAACCTGGCTTCCTATTCAAAAGACTCACTTGTTTTAAAGAAAAATTGCTTTTAAAGAAGGGAAGATCTAAGGCAAGAGATTTATTTGAGGAGCTGATCCCAAATAATGATGTTCAATCTGTATTTTTATTGTACAGAAGTATCACAGAGCTCCAACCATACTTAATCAGGCTTCATTACTGCATACTCCAGAGGCTCAGATGGAAGTGCAAGAGCTGACACTGGGTAGTCATTAACTGCTCTTGTGCAGGGTAAAATTTCCCAAGGTGTACATTCCCAGGAGAGACCAGATTGCCAAAGGGATAGAGAATACACTTGATATAGAGAATGTGAAATTCAGAACAGAAAGTTCACAACAGAAGGTTGAGGGAACCTGGAAAATTTATGAAACTCCTATAGTTTCACAACTGCAAGAGGTAAATTAAAGGAGCAGTAGAAAGTCAAGAGGAAAGATGGAAGAGAATTGTATAATCCAGGCAGTGCTCTGAGAAGAGGAGCCTTGTCTCACTGAGATTGGTAGCAAATCCAAAGCTTACTGCCAAAAACAAACAAGAAAGCTAAACTACAGCATCAGAAGCTGTGGGCCAATTCTGCAGAATGAAGCTATATTTTGCAGGAATGCTCAAGGTAAAAATCTATTTCAGAAATAAACCACTAACACATCAATATTTACAGCAGCAATGAGAATGAAGCTGCTAATATGAAATAAACACAAATCCATCATTTTTCTTGAATTGTGCAGCAAGAATGTTTGCAGATAAGATGCAAATCTAGTCCTGGGGCTGTCACTGGATAACATGCCCCTAACTAGAAGGATTAAGACTACCATGACATAAGAAATCCTAAGCTAATTTGGAAGTAGAACAGCTGAAGAAAGGCTGTTAACAGAAGCTGGAATTAGAATGCAAGGTTAAATTGCTTCAGATTATTTCTATCTGTGCTGATACTAGTGCCAGATGTGAAAGTCTGGGTGAGATAACCACCTTTGAAACCACCAAATCTTTCATAAGTCAGGAAGTCTAGGAGGCAAGATCAGAGATATTGTACCTATGAGTGTAATAAGAAAAAGTTCCTTTTAACCTTCTCATGTAAGATTAGAGCAATAAAGAAAATGGAAAAGAAAATTATATGAAGGGAGGTTCATCCTTTTTTTTTTTTAATAAGGAGACTAAATATATTAAGGCTAAGTAAAAATTGTAAGTTATGGTAATTATTTTAAAGTAACTAAAAGTTGCTTCACAGATTTTTAACAAAATATGTCCAGGAACTGAATACCTTGACTAAATAATTTCTCAAACCAAAAGTAGACGCGGTCTTAAGTAGGTCCAAGCTGCAGTCTTGCTCTACAATAGCTGCATGTGTATTTTATAATGTTACAGGTTATTAAGCATGTTGATGTATAAAAATATGCAGAAATGTTGGCTGCTCAAAGATCATACAGCACAAAGAGATACTAGCTACATAACAGATTAGTAACAGCTGGATGATTTGGAACCAGAAGGCCTAACATGCCAGTCCAGGGAAAATTTCACTCCGTTTACGAAACAAGACTGCTTTACCTGGGGCAATGAAACAATGCCTCTGGATTGGGTTCTGCAGAACCCAGGGCTCCCTTGTGAAACTGCACAATAACTTGGGCATGACAAAGATGTCACAGGATCAGGGAGCCCAGCAGAGAAATTCAGCTGCCTGGAAAGATCCTGACTTGAGAAATTCCAATTGCTTTGAAGAGTTGAAGCAAATAAAAGAATTAAGCTTGAGGTTACAAAATTAAAAATGGAAGTCTATACTTTTGTGCTGTAGTGTCTCTATGAATATTTTGATTTCTTTAAGTAATAGAGCTGTATTCTGTCATCTTTTATCTTTACAAAAATTTCATTGTGTGAAGTGGTTAAGATTTTCCACTTTTAGATTCTCTTTTTGCAGAGGGATGGGGTTTTTTCAGTGGAAAGACTTTTCAGCTTTAACGCCGTATTTCAAAATAATTTTTTTTGCTGTGTTTTCCTCTTTCCCTTTGACAGCCATCTTGCTGAGTAATGCCCAGGGTCATACTTTTGAAGAGCAAATTCTTCCTTTGCAGCATTGCTGCAGGCCCTATGGCAGAGAGTATATCCAGAGAACCAGGTGCTCATCCTCCTGTAAGATATAGGTTGATGCCTTATAAAAACCTTGAGATCTGGCAGAAGAGTGACAGATGCAGATCACAGAAGAAATACAAAAGAGAATATCAGCAACTTTAGAAATGGTTTTAGGAACATATAGACATTTGTTCAAACATATATATAATTTAGAAATATTAAGAAAGAAATGCATTGAATGTAAATTAATTTGTTGCACCAGAAAAGCACTAGTCCAGGTCCACTTGCTTGGATAAAACTCCAGACTGAGCCAAAATCTTCACCAGAGAGTACAGATAGCTTCAAGTGAAGTCAAGAGAGTTAACCCAAAGTATCAAAGATAAAATTAGTCTGGACAAAAAGTCCTGAAATAATGCCTAGATAGCAGTTATTTTCCTAACAGAATTTATTATCAAAACAAAACTTGGAAAAAACCTCCAACTTTCTCACATCTGTTGGCAGATCATCAGCATATTTAGTAAAACACAATCATTTTCTCCTGTAATGGATTTCCACCCTTAATAAATCTTAGTGCAAAAAGTCACTAGCATTCAGCTCATCCTTAGTGTCAAAATTGCACCAATGTCTCTAATGGGACATTAAGCATTAAGATGGCATTGCAGAGGATTCAGATCCCTCATTGCTAAATCCTGTTTCAACAAAATAAAGAAATTCTATTACTTGCAGAGAAAGCAGAAGTGGACCTTAAATCACATGATAACCCAAGAGACAATCTTGTCTCTTGAATTCTCTCTTAAATCCTGAAGAGTAGAGAGTTTTGCCACTGAAGGCGACCAACAAACAAATCCTGACTGTGATGCTTACTTTTGGGGTTATTAGAAGGGGACAAGCTTTTTAGTAAGGCCTGTTGTGATAGGACAAGGGGCAATGGTTTTAAACTGAAGGAGGGTCAATTTAGATTACGTAGAAGAAAGGGATTTTTTACAGTGAGGGTAAACCCTGGCAGAGGTTGCCAAGTGAGCTGGTAGATGCCCAATCCCTGGAAACAGTCAAGGTCAGGCAGGATGGGGCTCTGGGCCACCTGCTCTGCAGTGAGGTTTGGATCAGATGACCTTTAAAAGGTCCCTTCCAACCCTAACTATCCTATAATTCTATTTTTATGGTCATATGCCAGATCTTCACAAGAACCTTAAACTTATTCCCATTTATAATTTGATTTCCACTCCCCTGTTCCAGCATTTTTGTTCAACTGGTTTTATAGTTGGCCAAGCTAAAATATGACTAGTTGGTATATGACATGTTACCTCTGCAGTAGATGAACATATTTTGATTTCTACAGCACTGAGTCAGCATTCTGATGAGTTAGCATTTATATTCCCGACAGCTGTTTATTCCTCTCAATGTAATTTCAGAGATAAATGTCCAGAAGGGCTTTGCTGCCCCAGATCTATCAGAAAACATATTTAAGATATTCTGTGGTATTTAAATCATAAAAAAAAACTTATTCAGTAATGCTAGGACAAAATGTGTTTAATTTTTAACATTAAATAACTAATTTAAACCTTACTATGTTATTTTGAAATATAATCTGGTGAAAAGTCAAATTATTTTTATTTTCTATGCAAAATCACAATTAGTTTCTAGAGACATTATAAATTTAAGAAATATACAGAGACTTCCAATCAGTGTTTTCACTTTACTCCTTAATTTAGAGTTGAGAAAGTAGCCTTGAGAATAAAAGAGATAAGACTCAGTGCACATAAAGAACCAAATGGTTCCTGGAACAGCTGATTGATTGTGTCTTACTAAAGCCATGGGAGCAGTTGGCACAGTGGAACATAAATCTTGATAGAAAGCAGAACCAGTGGACAAGGATTCACTGAATTCTGAAATTCTTCAGGTAATGCTGCAGGGTTACATTGGCAAATGTGGTGTAGGCTATGGTCATTCACATGCTGTCATTTTAATCTGTATTTTTGGTTTTAGTTGTCCCATAAAGCAGTGCAGATGTTGCAGAGCAGCACAGATTTTATTTTCCTGCATCAGCCCTCTAGAATTTGTGGGGTGTTTTAGCACAGCTGCCTTAGCTTTGGACTTTAGCAAGAGTAAACTCTTCCCAGAAGATGTTTTTTCTAAACACTCTTCTGATAAAAGTGCATTTACAATATGGTAGGGAAATGGAATTTACCGTTAGCAAGATTATAGAAGGGTATGTTACTCATGGAAAGATAAAATTCTGTTCTGAATCACATTAAATTAATGGTTTTGATCATGTATGGTGGCAATTACAGATTACTTACAGTTTTGCTAAGATAATAAATACTTAATTGTTCTGTTCTTTTAGACTTCATTTTGCCTGGTCACCAAAGAGAAAAAAATATTTCTAATTGTTTGGCTCATCTCCACTATTACCTACCTTTTGCCTTACCTAATCTCTAGTCTGAATCCAACAGTGCTTTTTTCAGGCTCAGGTAAAAAGATCTCTTCGCTTATTAAACTAATAATGTATTTTGCCTCATATTTTTAATTTTGCTCTTACATATTCTTAATTTTGTTCTTGCTTTTTTTTTTTTCTTCCTTTCTGGGATAGAGTATAAAGAGCAGTGAGCAATATTAGAGAAGAGTTTTCCAATAGATTCTTTCTGCATCAAAATACTTTGGCTACTCTGGAACACCAACCACCAGTTCTTACTACAATTTCTGTATTTCTGGAAAGTACTTTTCCTTTTTTTCCTCCCATGGTACCTATAAATTTAGAAATAAAGATAATAGGCCAAATTAACTTGCAGGCAATTCCATTCATCTCATTTATAACTGTGTCCATAAATGAACTTGCAAACCAATGAATAAAACCATCATGGTTGCTACTCCAGTAAAGTAAGATTTTAAAATACGAGCAGTACTTTTGATGCTAAACTCCTTAATAAAAACCCCAAACTTGAATGTTATTACCCTAGAACTTGTTTCCAAGTGTTTACTTATGTCAGTAAATGAGGTTAAAGAGGAGGTGAAAATCTTCTTCAATGTACACCAGTGAAACCAAACTATGATGCAAACTTTTCCATGGAAAGAAACCATCTTGAATCTAAGCATTTGAGATCATTTCTTTGGCTGTGACATATACACCATAAAAATGTGTAAGTAGAAGATAATAATCTTTTTGATCTATTAGTGAAGATTTATTTGGGCCATTTCTGTACAAGTGTTGCACTGCCAATATAGACTAACGTATAGCTGTCTCAAAAACCATTAAATGCATCATGAAATTGAACACCGGCTACAAATTATTATTGCTCCTTCTAAAATCAGTTAATTATTCTGTATCTGTATTTATCAGCTTTCTTCTGGCATTATCAAACACCCTGAAGATTGCAGTGCCTGAACTGCAATTTTGTGGATGTTTGTTCAACATTGCACTTAGGTTTAAAAACAGGGTGAAGAATGGCCATTGGGGTCAATATACTTGTATAAATGTGCTCTCATTTTAATGCTTTGCTTTATTCCCAGATCAGCCTTAAAAAGACATGGAAAAAGCAATTTGATTAATTGAAATGCTGCTTTAAGTGTTTGCGTATATAGCTCTCTACCTCTTGAGAAATCATTAGCCTGCACAGCAAACAGCTCCATATACTCTCACTGCAGGAACCCTAAAAACTTTGTGCTGACCTTTGCAAGACTATTCATGCTGTATACAACACAGATTTTTCCCAACATTGTACTAAATACATACATAGGAAACGATACCCAAAGCAACAATGATTTCTTAGCCCCCCTCATAAACTAAGTATCTGTTTCTTGGTGCTATTGTCACTGCAGGATTTCAATGCCTAGAGTTCCCAGGTGACACTGATAGAGATTTATTCTGGACTAGAAGTGTTTACAATCTAAGTATGTTCTTATGGAAGTATTGCTATGACAAAAAGGTCAAAATTATGTTATTACATATAGTTTAATGCATTTTTTCCTCAGTATGCAAGCAGAGCATATGCTAAAAGCACTCATAGAAGAAATATTTTTATGACAAATTTATGATGCAGTGCTGTTGGGGCTGGGCAGTAGTAAAGAATGTGTTATTAATATTACAGAGGGAATCTTCCTAAGCATAGCCAAGTTTTAAGGCAGAAGACTTCCATGAGAAAATCTTACTAAGATGCAGTCACTGTGTTATGATTTCTCACTCAAAGACTGGTATAAATATAAATTAAATTACAGCAAGAATATGTCCATCCCCCAAGTGATGGATGAGCACAGTGGCAGTGGGAATGCAGACTGCCAGCTCCAGCTCATCCCTCACACAGCCCTTCTCAAACCCAACACTTCCACGTCTTAGCCTGCATCAAAACTCTTAGGAAACCTTAGGGCAGGGAGGAGTCACCTTAAGACTGTTGGGTGGCTAGAAATGCAGCTGTCTGTGTCGGGTCCATTCTAACAATGCCAACTGTACCTGGAATACACAAGAAATTGAAAAAGGCTCTCCAGGATACTGAAGAGATGGCCCAAGATGCATATAGAAGCCCCATCACAGCTCCCAGAGTGTGGGATTTAGCTGGAATACCACTGTACTCTGATGTTTTCTGATGCAAAGAACAATCTTTTGGGCATTCGTTGCCAAGAAAAGCCAAAATTAAGTTAGAGACTATTATCTTACATAGCAAGAATTCTATTATCTTTATAGTGCAAGGATTCCATATTACCAGAGTTTCTTACCTCCTCAATGTCTCCCACAGGCAGCCCCTCTAAGCACTGACAGTTCCTGGTCCTTGCAGCAGCCATCTGACTCCAGACCCCACCAATCCACTCTTTTATACCACTGTTCTTATTGGCTACAGGTGTGGCCTGTTAACATCAGGCCTGCTCCTAATCTTTAGTAATTGGTTCAGCTGCAACTCTTTAGGGGATGAGATCACATTCTATACCACCTTCATTTAACCATACTGTATCCCCCTACAGAGACTGCAGTAATTAAATGTAAAAGCCAAAAATTAGAGAAATTCAAAGATCAGAAAAAATGTTTTCAAGGCCAAAGGCTTGCTTTTAGATTTTGTTGAAAGCAAAATTGAGGGAGAATAGACAAGTGAGGTCTGGATATTTTGAGATATGGGATATTGTGTGTGGAAGCATACATAATGCATTGCTATGGTAATGGTTGCCAGAGTTGGTATGTTTTGTGGAAAAAAAAAATTCTGTAAAAGTGTAGTTACATAAGCAACTGCTACTTCAGTCACAAAAGCCATTTAGTTATCTATAATATCATAGAACTTCTCATATTTTACATTTTGTGTAGCAAGGGGAGCAGTTTACTGAAGTGGCAATTTATATAGAGGAAATGTAGATTTCCCTGAGGTGGGCAGGTTATTAAGGAGAGATTCTGGTCTTTACTCCAACATAACTGTACTTACAGTACCATTAACTACAGGGTCTGATAGCTTCTAATGTGTCAATAGTTGCAAGAAATTAAAATAAGAGACTGAAGAGTACTTAAAATGGTAATTCTAAAGTGGAAATACCCATAATAGTTGGGAAAGACACTTGTTCTCAGCTCTTTATTTCCTCTTCTCTTCCTTCACTTCTCTTTTACTCTTCTTTCTCCTGCTGTCTATAGCCATGGTTAATCTGTTCCAGGTTCCAAACTGAGATAAGCAGCTTCCTGTCAAATAAGCCAATGCTGCTGGATGAATTGACCTTGACATGACTGCTGTGATGCCAAAAGCCACAAGCAAATGGTGACAATTGTTACATATTGTCACCTGATTTGTATTGTTGATGCATGTCATAGAAATACCAGGTGGTAAAGACACAAAGAGTGCAGTCCCTTGGTTCATCAAAATCTAACCTCTTGAACCTCAATGAACAATTGTGTCAGGCACAATCTAAATAAAACCCTTCCTTATGTATGTTACCTGTGGTATTACCTCCCACTTTGCAAAACACATTTGCTCTGAAAATACATGCAAAATTAGGGATGGCACCCTCAAAGCAGGAATACTGGCAGTGACTTGGGCATGCCAAGTAGCAGGTGTTTGCAGGAAGCCAGTCAAGGTTTTCTCTCAGTATTTGCTGGCAAGAAATGGCTGTTTTTCCTGATCCTTGATTGCATTGGCTCAGTGCATTCTCTCTTGCAGAATACCATCCATGAGGAGGTGCATAATCCATAAGAATTTTTTCTTATAGATTCTTCCCACATAAATTTCATTAGGACAGCAGGGTTTCTTTTCTATTTCCAATGCCCCTCCAAATCATTCAGATGTGGAGAAAAGCATGACCATTCATTAAGGAGCTCTGTACTCCAAGAACATCCTAAAACCTCTTTGAGGACTTACTGCTTCTCTAAGTAATCACTGGAAGCAGGAAAACACGAGATGCAAGTACCAGAGCAGCACACAGTATTCTAGGTGTAGCAAATTGTGGCTTATCAACTGGCATCATTTTATTTCCTGTTTTGTTCCTTTTCCTTTCCTAACAAACATTTGTATTTTTGGATTGGTGCCGTGCACTGAGTTGATGTTTTTATGAAAATGCCTGTCACAATCTGAAACTTTCACTTTGAGTGGTAACAGGCAACTCAGAGTTCATCACTTTATTCATAAAGCCAAGAACACTAGCCCATGTATATAATTTCACATTTATCTACACTAAATTTCCTCTGCCATTTTATTAACCAGTCAACCTTAAGGCCCATTTACAGTTCTGTGCACAGCTCTCACACTACCTACATTGAGTAAATATATATCCTCAGCAAATTTTTCCACTTCACTGCTAAGATCTTCTTCCAACCAATTTTTGAGTTTGTTAGGAAAAATCAATCCCCTGCAGAATTCTACTGGTGACTTCTCTCTGTATTGCCCCAGTGTTCATGTGGTTGAAGCCTTGTGCTGGGGAATGTGGCACTCAGCACGGGTCTGTAAAGGTGCTGGGAGCTGGGTGGTCCCTGGTCTGGGATTTCCTGGGTGAGAATCATGTGCAGTTGTGTGCTGTGCTCCGTCCCTTGCACTGGGATCTGCACTCCAGCAAGAGCTCACCAACCTGATGTGTGCCTTCCTCTGTGCCTGGCACACTGGGCAGCAAGTGAGGGGATTGTTTGGCACTTCCAGCAGTGGAGGACTGTGTGATTTCCATCAAGATTCTACATTAACTGAGGTCTTCTCAAAAGGGATTTTTTTCTATATGCAGCCCAGACTTATCTTCTTTGTCATGTGATTTGACACCCATGATCAGACACACATAAGAAAGAATGAACTTCAGAAATCTGACTTCACACAGAAGGCAGGACACTAACAGCCTTTGCTAAAGGAATGTTTTGGGGCATAGAAAAGGTGTTTTAGAGCACAAATAACAACAATACACAGCCTTGTGACCCACTACTCAGGGCCCAATACAGCCATTCAGTAGGGAAACTGTAGAAGATGAGTAGAAAGTCTGTGGTAATATGATTTGTTTTCATAAACATGCAAAAAAAGGAATTGTATATTAATCTGTTGGAGTTGAATGAATATAGCCAGACAAATAAAACCTAGATGTTTGAGTAGCTGTGGCTTTTTTACTTGGTTTGAACTTCATGGGCTTGATTTACCACTACAGTGCACTTCACTTTGCTGTTTGCATATGGAACGTAGTTATGAAGGTCTCCAAATTGCAAGGAATTCAAAATTCCTGAAGTGTGACCATCATCACATCTCTGAATTTGGGCTCATACTCTTCACTGGTTTGTGTTTGGGTGCAATTTATTCCTCTCAGGGAAGACAGTCTCTGAATTTTGTTTGCCACATTCAATGAAGGAAAGGAAGTATTTGCCACTATGTCTTTGAAACATCAAAGTTACATTTGTATGGGTTGATAAGGAACATAGACTCTTTATTGATGCTAGCAAATCAAACCAAGAAATGCTTCTAAAAGTCCTATGTGTCCTATCTGCATCTGTCTGTGTGTGTGTGTGTGTATTGTGCCTGGGAAAACTGGGCAAACAAGTCATTATGCTATTGTTGCAATTCCAGATAATCATTCACAGTTATAATGTCAAATAGGCAGCCAAGGAATTGTCCTGTGGTGCAGTACCATCTAGTGGCCCCATTGAACAGGGCTTTGTTGGTCACAAGTACTGGTGCTCAGTATTAACTGCCAAATGCTGCATTTGTTGATGCTTTTTGTTATTGTTATTAAGTTTCTGAAAGAACACAAAATACATGCAAAAAATGACATAAACACCCTACTACCTAAATTAGTAATGATGTTTAGAGGTGTCAGATGCCAATACATGGCTGTCCAAAAAAATATAAAAATCTGTTGCCGTGGCTTAACTCTGCACTTTCTGAATAAATGCTGTTTACATGCTTTGTACACATTATTTTTTGTTATTTAAAGCAAGGCAAAGACTGTCACTTTTACAATGAACTTATAATTAGCAGTGAAGTTTTGCCACACATAAGCTTTGTTCCCCTGTGCAAAATGTTAATTTCCAAATGACAGATTCCAGAATATTCTGAGTTAAAAGGAACCCACAAGGATCATCAAGTCTGACTCTCAAGTGACTTAAGGCAATCACGTACAGGGATTGAACCCACAACCTTGGTGGGTTATTATCACCTTATTGTAACCAACTGACATATTGTGAGCTGTAGTCCATTCTCAGCTAGATTCCTTAACAAATTAGGCAAAGCATGACTCCAAACACACAACTGCAAATGCTGGAACTGAATACTAACTACATAAAATGAAGCATTTTTGGAGTTTCCAAGGTTTTCTTTCTCCTATTTTTATGTTCAAATATCTGAAGAAGGGACTTAAATCCCAGTATCATAGCATGTATCAGGTTACATGCTGTTCTTACATAGATCTTCCTCAGTTTCTATTAATCTGAAAGTAAATAAATAAAAATAACAGAAACTGTGATACTAACTTAGGCTGTCTGCCACACTCCAAGAAAACATATAAGTAAAATATTCTACATATGTACTTAGCCCTTAACACTGAAAACTAGCAGTGTCATCAATGCATTACTTCACTACTGAATACCTGTAGCAAAGACCAGGGATGACTCCCAGCATTCAACAGCATCCAAAAATCAACATCCAAAAATGTTCTTTAAACAAAGCAGAATTGTACTTTACAAATGCCAGGTAAAATCAAATGCAATTAAAGCTTCAGTGGTACTTCACTTATACAGAAATTAACTCATGGGAAATGTGATTATTAAAGACATCATGACAGTGATAATTTTAACCTGTATTTGTGGAATGATTGGTTCAGTTGCTCCTCAGCAGAAAGGCTTCCTTCTTGGTCACTCATCTGACAGGTTTCATGAAGCTCCATCTCTGCTACAGCTCTCAGTTTTGTTTGCTCTGATAACGCTGGGAAACGCATATGATCTGGATAACAAAGAAATTTCTCTAATAGCTGATGCATAATTCAAAATAACATCTACAGTTTGATGTAATTCTGTCAGTGATGTTACATTTGGATAAGTGGCTTGTTTAGGTAAACACAATATCTTTTGACCTCATATTCATAAAGTTGTTTCACTATTCATATTTCCAATAGACCTGAGATATACAGGTCAGACAATTTATAGAAATTTGGAAATCATGAAAAGTCTTACTCCATATAAAATTCTGTCTGGCCAATGAAGAACTGACTTTCTATGGTATCATATTGGCAAGTAGTTTCTCCCTATGAAATCACTAGGGGCTTTGTTTTATATTATAGGGAGAATTGTAAGTAAATTAATCAAGTCACTAATCTTGAGGCATCAGTGGTGCTGTAACACCCCTTAAGTTACTGTGAGGGTAATTCTTTGAAATAATGAGGTGAAAGAGTTCAAAGTGGTGTTAAAACAATTATGTGCAAGCAACAGTACATCCTTCAGTGGCCACATCTCACTAGCACAGTTCCCAGTTTTTGCAGAGCCACATTAGTCCACAGCCTGAGTGACCTCGTGGAGTCATGCCACGTTTCCAGCACCTGTCAAATGGTTCTTTCTGGAGGGCATGCAGACAATGGAAACCCATTAAAATAACCATATCTGCCAACAGGGGCAGGTTCAGAGAACAGAAATTGGCCCCACTGCACATGCAGCTGATCAATAACAGAGATTGATTCTATTCTGTGTGCTCAGTCAGCCTGCCATAAAGAGTGTCTTTAACAAGCACAGTGGGCAGGATGGCACTGCTCTGCTAGCTGGGTGCTGATGCCACATAGCACAGCCATAGCAGCTTCTCGTCATGCATCTAGGCTGCATTCCCTCCTTCTGATTCCTTTGCCCTATCAGTCATCTTTTAGAGGGTGGAGAAGAAAATTATTGTAATGGAAATAATGAACAATGTTCTTTTTCATCATATCTCTCTGTGCACCTTGTAACATGGTTTATCAAAATCGATCTATAAAAATCCACAATGCCACAACACATCATGCATTTTAATTGAATCTGAAATATATGTATGCATGAATTTAAACAGATTATTTGCATGAATTAATGTGAATATATAGCATGTGTTTTTCTTTGCCTGTTATCCAGTCAAGTATTACTAGCAAAAACAGATTCTAAAACTAGCTTTGCACATTTGATAAGCGCTGCTGGGGGAGGGGAAGGAAGAAAGAGTGTAATAGTGGCTGAGCTAAGGCAGCCTGAGGCATTTTTCTGCCTGCAAAAGGCACAGACAGACAGAATGGATTGGGGACGCTGTTCCAACAGTATCCTTTACTCTTTTGGAAATGTGTGGCATTTGCTTTCTCCTTTTTCTCTGTATCTCCTGTGATGTTGTCAGGGAGACAGAGTTCTTGACTTGCACCCCGCAGCTGAGGCCATCCCCCTTTAGAGCAGTACTGCCCCCAAACCTTGTACCCACTGGAAGACTGAAATCTGTTCTGTGACAGGCCCCTGCACGATCTGTTTAGGTGGCATAGAATAAAAACCTCCCTGCACTGTCTCTTCAGTTAATTCAGAGGAAGTCCAAACTTCATTCTAAAAAGTGTATTCCAAAAGACTTGGCTTTATAATGTATTTATGATCAATTATATTTATACTGATATGGGTTTTTTAAAAAAATGATAGCATAAAGTGGCCCTAGGTAGCCTTTTCATAACATTGTAGTCTGTGAAGTACATTGTAAATGTATTAAATTCCCCAACAACATTTGTGAACCTCCTTTAATTTTCTCGTTCCTGCTATAAAACCTTACTGTAAATTGATCTTGAAAAGTTACATTAAATGGGCATCTTTTGTAATTAAATTAGGGTAAAATGTCTGTTGCTTTCTCATGTAATTAAAACTCCAACTGTCAATTTTAAAAGTAATCAGGGTGTCAAGAGAGGGCACAATCTAGTTATTTTAAAGGTCAGAATGGTTTTTATATTTCAATTTTTCATATTTAGTTTATTAATATTTTTACAGGACTCAGACTTCTTTCATTTATAAATAGTTGTAATTTTAAGGTGTTTAAAGCTGGTACTGAATAGATTGGTGAAAGATGTGACTATTTTAATTACATTCTAAAAGGACATTCCCTATATAACCTTTGAGCACAACCCTGCAGTCATTGCTGAGAAAAACTCTAGCTGACTTGATAGACTGAAATTTAGAATATAACAGACACAAAAAATAAAAATAGGTCAGTAAGATATAATTGTGAGC
The DNA here is from genome assembly GCF_012460135.2 of Molothrus ater. Lineage (NCBI taxonomy): Eukaryota > Metazoa > Chordata > Aves > Passeriformes > Icteridae > Molothrus > Molothrus ater. The sequence goes on from NC_050490.2 coordinate 5,826,973, forward strand.
ACTCTGCGCGTTTCCGCATTATCTTTGCTAATATCGAGAAAAAGATTGTTGTGCAAATCAGCACGGCTAGTGCCTGATGTCCAAATAACCATTTGATTCACTTCACTTGTATTGGTGGTATTTAGAAATTCAATCCTTTTTCACACAGTTGTTTACAGACAGATACAATAACAAACAAGAAAAATGTGAACAGGATCACTTACTCGGGCGTTTGCCTACAGAACTTCTCAATCTATTTTTAATAATTTGGAAAGCGGAAGGAGCGTAAATGATCAGTGTTACATTTCTTATCTAAGCATTATCAGTAATACCTAGAAATCCTTTTCCTATCCTGACTTTCATTTATTAGTAACAGCAATTTGAATATTCAGCATTTTATCAGGTTAAATATTCTAAGTATAACAATAAAATATATTTAATTTTTTTTTCTCCTGATTATTTTCTCTTTCATAACAAAGAACCATAAAGGCAGCAAATACTATCTCTGGTTTAGTGCAAGAGAGAAAGTAAACACTAATTATAGCAAATAACTATTAGTGTCAAAGGATTGCAAGACATTACCAATATACACTTAAGCATTTCAGAGCAGACAGTGACCTTACCTTCATAGCCAAGGAGAAAGCATGTCAGCAAGTTAGGAGAGACCTCCTCCAGAATGGAACAAAAGGCAGAGAAAGCACCTGGGCCTTTTAAATACAGTTTATCTAGAAAATATTCAGTTCTCTTCTTGTAGCTCTCCTGGGACCAAATGTCTTTGTATTCCTCCAAGGAAAAGACTCTCTTGTAAACCAAATATGACAGCACTTTGTTCACATCCAGCTCTTCCAGTATTTTCTCTCTCTGATTGCTTGGGATTTCAGAAAGCCACTTACTCCTGTTTTCATTTTCTCTTCTGGTAGATTTTGCACAGTTGTAAAACCAAGACTTGGCTGTTCTTCCAAACATTTTGATATTTAAGTAGAAAATAGAAAATTCTGCTTCTGCATTTATTGTGCAGTATTCAGTATGCAAAATAAACATAATGTGAATGGCTAAAATGCAAATACATACTGCTGTCTGTGATTATTGTAATTCCAATGGAATAAAGAAGGCCTACATACAAATTATAAAGAAATCTAGCTCAATGCCTGCAGCCTCCTAAGAGGATTACATTACACTAATTAGCCCTTTACAACTGTTAACAGCTTCTGAACCGTAATGATGAGACTGAGAATTGCTTAGTTACTGTTACTTTTTAATTCTGTAACTGATCTTCAAAGATATCCCTTTGCAAAAAATAATTCATTCTAGAAGACAGCTGATCAAACTGAAATAATCTGTACAAGCTGGTGCAGGACATAAAATAAAGCATCCTTTGTACACTTTAATTTTATATTCCTCAGAGGCCATACTCAAACCACAGTACAAATGCCCTCCACTTCTTGTTCTTCCATAAAATATTAGCTTTAATATGCAAAGGAATTACACATTTAGAAAGCATGTTTCTATATATATTTTGTAAACCTGTATGCAAAAGTTAAAAAAAAAGGGTACAGAATAAGACCTTTTTTGTGAAGGTAAATACATAACTACTAAGAATAACAACATTTCTGAATGTCTAGATTTTTATGCCATTTCTAAGCAAAATAATTCATGTAGCGTCCATTTCCTGAGCCAGGTTTAACAGTGGAGATTACTGCAATCCCAGTGGAGGTGTTCTGCCACTGATAATCATTCATTGAGGATCACACATTACATAACCTCCCTTATGCAAATGCTCCTTAGTACATGGACTGCTCAGGCTTGTTTTCATACTTTCTGTCAACATAAATTCCCTGTATAGAAAAGCTATGAATACTTCCTGCCTCCTCCTCCTGTTTCTTCGTCTATTTTTTCTATTTCTACTGCTGCCAACTGATAATGCATCCATGGCCTTGCTCGTGTGGCCTTACCTGCACTTTTCTAAAGGATATTTTATCTGTTGTGGAGCCAACAAAAATATTTTGCCAATCTTTTAGTCCAACGAGTTTTAGAATATTTTCTGTTCTTGTGATCCTAAGTTGCAATCACTGTATCCTCCCGTCAGGCTTCTGTTTCCAAAATTTCAAGTACTTATCAGTTAACATTAGAGTTGACCACTGACCATATCCTAATGCAGGAATTTTATTGTGCATGTGAGCATCCAGTCAGCCAGCGAGGCGTCCCAGAATTGTTTGGCAGCATTGCCTGTCACCTTGTGGTTGTTTGCCGATACAACAAGCCTCTGTGTGACATTGACATCGTGTGGAGCAAGGACCATGGGATTGTGTTTTACTGGAAGCAATATTAATGGTCCCAGTTTACAATGTCATGGCTTATTGGCCATAGCAGATTCTCACTCCTGTGAACATCTCAGGTAGAGCTCCCCGTGCTCTGCACGACGTCACACACCAGAGAGGGCCCTCTGGGGGGACAGGGATGGTACAAAGCAGCTGCAATCCAACCATGAGCCATCCTAACCATGAGCCAGGAGCACAGCTAAACCAGCGTCATCTGCAGAGGGCAGAGAAAGTAGCCAACCTGTCTGGCACATCTTCTAGGCAGCCTTTGAAAGCAAGGGCTCTTTAATTCTCAAAATTCCCTCTGGTATTGAACATCCATAGAGGTAGTAAGATTTTTTTTCTCTCTTCAAATTGTTTCTGTCTCGGAAGTTCTACTAATTAGCACCACATTATCTCAGCAGATAAAAGACCCCGATAGAGGGAACTGGTACTCCACATATGTTAGACAGCATCCTCTGAATCAGCCTTCTCAGCCTCTACAGCTTCAGAGGGAAAGTTCTTCCATTACTTCACTAAATGCTAGAGCAAGCCCCAAGTTACATGTGTTTGAGTTCATAAGGCTCTACCCAAAGATGAGATACAGAGAATATAACCTGAATACATTTCTCAGAGTTTAATTTAAAAGACAAATCTGTGTTTATTTCATTGTGCTGACAACACTGCTTGTCATCAGTATCCTAAGCACAGTAATAAATTCTGCACAGTAGTGAATTTAAAAATTAAAATAACAGGTAACTTATCAAATTAATAATGAAATGGATTTCTAAAGGAAGCTATATTCTATGCTTTACTTTCACACCTGCCAATCCAACCTCAAAGATATACAACCTTGCTATAGTGAAGGATAGACATAGGTGTTGTTGAGTTGTACCTCTTCAGGAAAGCAAGGAAGAATTGGTGCAAATTAAAAAAGTGCATTGGTATCAGTTTGCTGAGGTATATTAACCTAAAATTTGTGAGTATAAACTATAGGAGTGTCTTTGGACTTGGTGCACTGAATGATTGACTTTTTTTGACTTTTTTTTTCTAAAGGAGTACAATGTTTGGAGCCAGAAATCTTCTCATTATTTTTGTTGGTAAAATATAACCTCAAATTTGTTCTTATAAAATCTTAAAATCACAAAGAAAAGTAGATGATATAGGAAATGTATCAAGTTGCGAACAATTACAAAATTTATCTCTCTGCTTTCTCACATACCATGTAGTTATTTCCCACCCTGTAAATACAAAAATAAAATGCTAAAATTCTGATTTGGTAATTGCCAATTTGGTAATAAAAACCCACACCTTTTAAAGTCTGAGTATAGATTAAAGGCAAAAATTTGAAAGTGTGTGTTGAGAAACTGAACACAGAAAAGTGAGTGTGAAGTGCAATCAAGGGAGGAAACTAGACAAATTGAAGATGCCAAGGAAGTGTTTAAGACAAAAGGATACATGAAAGTACATGGTGGATATAAAAGATTTGTGATGGAGAGCTATTCTTTTCCCAGGGTCAAGGGTCTGAGGTATTTAACTGCAATGACTTGTAAATGATGCAGCAGACTGTTGGGCTGCGCAATAGGAGTTGTGCAATCCTCCCAAGCTCCGAGTCCTAACACCGGGCAACTCAAACCTCTTCAAATTATTTACCTTCGTGCTAACTTCTGCAATTGTGCTAAGATGCTGAATAGTTTCAATCAGCCTGATTTCATACGAAATGGTGTCAGCCAGGAAGCATCCACTACAAATAAGCTCTGACAGTGTTTATTTGACATTGAAGTCAAATAAGAATGTAATCGACAAACACGTTTTAACAACGGCATTGTTTCATAAAGCGTTTAAGGAAAGACTGAATGTGGCACATGGAGCCATGGTCCAATTGACGCTGTGGTCCTCGGTCATAGGTGGGACTCGATGATCTCAGAGGTCTTTTCCACCCCAATTGATTCTGTGGATATCGACACTTCCCAATTGCTCGCCGGCCTCGGGTAGGTAGATTGATCACCAGCACGGCAGCAGCGGCGCCAAAGAGCCGTGTGCCCAATTAAAAGGAGCGATGGGAGCAGGCACGCCTCGCACGGCCCCGCCGCCGCGCCCGGGCGGGCTCCGCCGGCAGCGGGCGGGGCCGGGGCGGAGCGCGCCGGGGCCAAGATGGCGGCAGCGGCGGCCGCCGAGGCGGTGGAGCTGCGGCTGTCGCGGCAGGAGCGGGAGCTGCGCTGGCTGGCGGCCGAGGTCGGCCGGCTGAAGGAGCCGCAGGAGCTGCACTGCCCCGGCAGCGCCAGCCCCGAGCTGCAGCGGCTGCGGGCCGAGAACGAGAAGCTGCGCTACCGCCTGCTGCACCTGCGCCGCAGCCTGGCGGCCGAGCTGGGCCGGGCGGCGCCGGCGCAGCCCCCGGCCGGCGGAGAGGTAGCGCCGGTACCGCTCGGGGCGGGGCGGGACGGGACGGGACGGGACACGGACATTCACGGGGCCGAGCCACCTATGCCCAGCTCCCGGGAGCAGAAGCCTGTCGCGGTGTCTGCCCGCAGCCCTGGGCAGTGCTCTCTGCCCTTGTGCCAAGGCGGCGGGTTCATAGAGCCATAGAATGGTTTGTGTTGGGAAACACCCTAAAGATCGTCTCGTTCCAAGCCCCTTGCCATGGGCAGGGACATCTTCCACTAGACCAGATTGATCAGAGCCTCATCCAGCCTGGCCTTGAACACTGCTAGGGAAGGGCATCCACAGCATCACTGGGCAACCTGTTCGAGGTATCACACGATTGAAAGTTGCTGTGACTGCTCGCTGCTCTGGTTTGACCTCCAACGGCCTCTCTGTGGCCATTTTGCTAGTGGTAGTTGTAGTAGTAAAATTTGGGAAATTTTATTGAGAGGACTTTGCTTGGTGAGCTGCATTGCTGTGTCTGCAGAACATCAAAAGGATGAAGTTTAGATGTGCTATGAGAAGTCTTTGTACTGAAGACATACCTTATTCCCTGTAATTGCCTTTTTAGCCCAATATTATAGTGGTTTGCTTTGTTTTGATGATTGCTGGAAAAAAAGGTGAAGGTATAGTAGGGGTATACTTTGTATTCTCACTGTTTTCAGAAAGTCTCCAGTGCAAGTCCTACTGATGCAGTGAATCAAATTAAAGAGGAAAAGAAAAAGGAAAATGAAGCTGTGAACCAGCACCAGAATGATGTAAGTGGTTCTTTAATACCATGTAGTAATAGGAGTGGTTTTCATCCAGGTTCAGAAAAGGCACTCAAATCTGGAATACTTTGCTGTATTTTGAAATCCCAGCTTTTGGGAAGAAAGCTCACTATAGCACAGTGAAAAAAACCTCACATTATTCAAGAGCTTAATCTTGCATTAGTAGGGTTACTGATACATTATTAAATCTCTACATTTTATGTAACGAAAGGATTTGGGTTATTGGAAAATAAAGGTCATGGTTTTGTGGTGCCTGAGGAGGGTGGTGGTTCATGAGCATTCATGATGGCTGAAGGGATATTGGCAGCACTGCTGTAGTACAACAGAGCTTAATAACTCACCTTAAGCTAAAATATAGGAACTTCATGTGAACTCTCTGGCTTGAATCTGATGCTTTAAATGTAGTGGCAGAGGCGAGGGCTTGTTGGAGTGATCCAAATTTATCCAGGACATCTGCCAAATGCAAATTTTGGGTCAGGAATATAAGCTGCTTTCTGAGGTCCAGCTCACAGACCCATTTAGGCCCAGATTGATGTAAGTGCATGGAAAATTGTAAAATCACTCTAAAATAGTCAGTAAGTTGGATGGGACTATCCTGTATATTATTATTTATAAATGCTTTACTGAATTTCAGTGTAAATTCCAGTACAGCTAAATCTCGATGAGTTGGAACCTCTGGGGATGCACCAACACTGTGAATCCTTTTATTCTCTTTGTCTCACAAATATGTGTGCATGATCAAATTTATGTCTTACAGTTCCAGTGTGGGCCAAGCTTCATAGAAGACAGACTGAAGCTTTATGAAGCACTGAAAAAAGAACATGATGCTTTGCTAGCTTACAGAGCAGCCAACCAGAGCAAACCTATCAAAATTACTCTGACAGATGGGGAGACAGTTGAAGGGGAATCTTGGAAAACCACGCCATATCAATTAGCTGCAGGAATTAGGTAACCTGCACATTCAAGGAGGTGTAATTTTGTAGTGATAAAACTGTTACTATCGTTTGTCTCTTACCTTGTTATATAAAATATATATCATGATCAGTGGGTGGTGGCTCCCTTAAATTGAGTTGCTTGGAAAGCATTGGCACTTCAGCTTCATGTAGTAGAAACAGCTGGTTACAGTTCTCATGCTTGGGATTCTGTGCTGGATCATAATGCTTCCAATTAAATCTGTGGCACTGCTGGGAATTAAGAGACATCAGAAGTTTTGTGAGTTAGCAGAATCAGTAGAACCTGTTGTAAGGAGCAGCCTTTCCTCCAGATCCCCCATACTGAAAAGTGTTGAACAAAACCTCTCAAGACCTTAAGGTTCTATACCTTAAAAGCAGGCAAGTGTTTAAGCAGCCACAGGAGCAAAAGTTTACGGTCTTCAGTTGCTACAAGATGTGGATGTGGTCTCATGGGATTTAAAAATCTAAAGGCTTTTACAAATCTGAACCTAAATATTCTTGTCTCTTCTGTTTCTTTAGTCAAGTGTTGGCTTCAAATGCAGTCATAGCCAAAGTGAATGGTGAACTCTGGGATCTGGACCGTCCGCTGGAGGGAGATTGTACTCTGGAGCTGCTCACCTTTGATAATGAAGAAGCCAAAGCTGTGAGTAAACACTCTGGTTTCTGCTTGATTAAAGAAACTAATAACATAAAATTGGTTGCAGCATTAAGCTTTAAAAATCTTACATTAAAAAAAACCCACAAAACTATTCAAGTAATGTATTTCCTATGATTCAACAAAGATTAGATACTAAGTGCCTGTAGTCTGAGACTGAGTAAAGTCTTTGTGTTCTTTTCATCCTTCTGTTTTACATAAACAAGTTATTTCTCAAAGGAGTTAGCACAGAAAGCCTTGATTTGTATGTGAACTTGAAGCAGTCTGTGGTTTGGCTCAGTGCATCTGAAGATCAGATGGTAAAAGCAAAGTGAGGCAGTCTCAGCTGTTTTTTAAAAGCTGTCCAATATTAGACTTGAGCCATAAATAAAATCTACACCCCCTTGTACTGGCACTGTTTATTAGATCCTTAAGTAGACATTTCTTAGTCAATTAAACTACATGTATACTTAGCAACTTGACTGAGATTTTTCTTTAATGGTATTCAGTCTGAAGCTTATGTTATCTTTATACACTGGGATTGGACTTCAGTTTTGTCAAAGAATTATTCATGTGATTAAGCTTGTTGGAGACATTTCAGGAGCCTGTCAAGGCTTTATCTTATAGCAGTAGCTCTGAAATAGTCTCAATTAATAAGTCAGAACATCAGACTGGTATTGATCTACTGTGTTGTTGGCTTCCCTCTTCTGACATTTCAGGTAATATAGTTTACAGGCCCATTAATAAATGTACTGAATGTGAACAATGGCAGCCTAATTGGCTACATTGCTTTAGATGTGATTAGTGGTACATAGACTTCAACTGAAATTAACTTCTAAATAAACAAGGTACAGTAATTAAGTTGAAGGAATTGTGCAGAGGTAGAGTAATCCTCTTTCAGACTGAAGTATGATGGGCCTTTAGTGCTACGTCTGCCATTATCTTTTCATTTTGAAGTATTCTAAATGAGTGATACAAAGTTGTTTTACTTCTCTCAAAATTTAAACAACATTGGTTCCAGTCTGTGTCCTACCTGCACATATCTCTAGTTTGTTTTTTCTTCTTTTTAGTTACACAATGCCATTGAGCTCATGGTTTGCTCAGCTGACTTCATTTACAGGTTTATTGGCATTCAAGTGCTCACATTCTTGGAGAGGCCATGGAAGGACATTTTGGGGGCTGCTTATGCTATGGACCACCAATTGAGAATGGATTTCATTATGACATGTATATTGAAGACAGGTAAAATTACAGTGTCTTAGAACTTTAATACTCCCTATTAAAGATTAGTACTAGAGTTATTTTGTTTGTTTCTGCATGTTACAAGTATAATTCTGACTCTAATATGATTTGAAACATAGTTTTCTGTATATACGGTTCAACTGAGTGTGTGTATATATTTAAATTCAGAAACAGTGTTCAGACACCTGCTCTCTAAGTGCTGAAGCTGTTCTGTGGAAAAAATGCAAAGTGTTGGGGTTGAACTTTCTGAAGTTCCTGTGAGGCAAAGGGGATGGTTTCTTTGAAGAGTCATGCAAGTTTGGTTTCCAGGGGCCAGAGTCACTTGTAGAAAGGGCACAAATGCATGTAACTTGTCTAGGTGTTTACTACTTTTCTAATCCTTGTGCACAGCTTTGCAATTCTGTTTTTTTCCTTGTTTATCCTTCTGTAGGCAGGGGGAATACTGAATCTGCATGAGCTGATAAACTGGCTCTTGTGGCTGGGTTGAGCCTTTTTGACCCTTGGTTTGTTTTTTTTCTTAAATCATATGTATATTTTGAGCTATAGGTCTTCCAGACAGTTAATCATGTCAAAGACTGTTCCAGACATTCAAAGGAATGACTGCAATGGGTTTTTTCAGGGTGGTACTACCTGTGTTTCTGGGTTTAGAAAATACAGCTGATTGTAAGTAACTAAGGAAAAAGATACCATGACAAATCACGACACATTCCATGTTTTTCAAATTAAACCATTAGAGAAATGGGAGTATCAAAATGATTCATTTATATTTCTTTTGCCTGTGTCTTTTTATCTAGAAGTGTATCTAGTACTGAATTCCCACTACTAGAGAACCGTTGTAAAAATATCATGAAAGAGAAGCAGCCTTTTGAAAGGCTGGAAGTCAAGAAGGAGATCCTCTTAGACATGTTTAAGGTAAATCTTCAGAGTAGCTGTGGATCTGAAGTGGGGGGTTTTTGGTGTTGTTGATTTGTTGTTTTGTTTTGTTTGGTGGGGGTTTTGTTTGTTTTGGGTTTTTTTTTTATTTAGAAGTGTCTTTTACTGGTGCACTTGTAATATAAAAATGTAATTTTTGAAGAGAAATTTATTATCCATTTTATAAACATTTCTGACTTTTCATGCTTCCACACATAGTATAACAAGTTTAAGTGTCGTATCCTTAATGAGAAGGTGAAGACACCAACTACCACAATATACAGGTAAAGAAATATACTTGAATGGTATTATTAGGTATTTTTATAGCTAATTAATTTAATTTGAGAGAAAAATTTGGAGTTTTTTATTATAAGTTCTGTATATATTCCTGTGTGATTGTGATTTAGTTTGCAAATAATATTGCTACTTAGGTAGAGTGAGATTTTCTTTCTCTGCTGGGACAGATTAGGTCTCAATTTGTGGACAAATATCAAATTCAGTTTTTATTTATTCCCTCTGGTTTCAGTAGACTGTATAAATAAATTTGCCATCTCTGCCATTGTCTGGCTGCATAATGGAGAAAGCTAACTCTAGCTCAGTGTGGGGTGAAGAACCTGCTCATTCAGTTACTTGTTAGTTGGTTGGAAAATGGCAACATCATTTTCTGTTTGATGTGCATACTTTAAAATTTCCTGGCCAACTTGAACAAGTTCATATATGGAACTGTATGAATTGGCAAATGTGTTATGATGCTCTTGAAAATGGATCAGTTGTGCTGAGCATTTACTGAGTGAATATTCCACTTCAGGTAGAAGGCACAGTTACGTTTGAGGTGCACTGAATTTGCTGCATGGTGCATATTTATATTTACTGCCATGTTTGAATGTGTTAAACATGAACTTGTGTGCCATTAGTGAATGCATTGAAAAATGTTACGTTGCTTGGAAATGAACACTGTTTTTGTTTTGGCATATAGATGTGGTCCATTGATTGATCTCTGCAAGGGACCACATGTGAGACACACTGGAAAAATTAAGGCCCTTAAAATAGTTAAGGTAAGTTTAAATTAACTGTGCATCAAAACTGAAATAAATTGTCAGTTGATTTATTTATATATTTATTTTTCCTGAGCTGACTGTACTAGGATTGGTCCTTTGCATTGTTTTCTTTGCTTACTGTAGAATAGTTCTTCATTTCTTTCCCAGTTCCCATTGTACAAGTAAAACTACTGACTTTAATTGTTGATCTGTGTCTGACATTTACTGATTCTTGGCTAAGACAGTAGTACCTCAGTGAAAGTTCCCAGCATGTTTTGTATCAGAGTATTAGTGTAGTAACCTGCTCATTTAGACTGATGAAGAGCACTGCAAAACTACTCTAGCTAGTGGTGACAGATGAGCTGTGGAGCCAATTCTGCTGTGCACAGGAGAGAAGAGCAGCCTAAGCCCCTGTGGCAGGACTGTGCCACTGTCTCCCATCAGCACTGCACTTCACAGGACAAGGGTCCTGCTTAGTCTGACTGCAAGGGGGTGTACATGCTCTGTTCTGCAGTAAGTTCACATCAAGATACTCACTGGGCCAGAAAACAGTATTTTGACCTCGTCAGGTACAGGAGATAAAGTGGACCTTAGCAGGTCTGCAAGTGCTGCTGTTAAAAAATGGCATTGCTTCCAGGGAAGCCAGAGACAGTGTTTGCAGAGGCCTCTGAATGTATGGTGTAGTTGAAGTTACTCACAGATCCTGCTTTTGGTAACCTTATTAGTCTGAGCTCTTTGGAACATTCATCATTGTGGCTTTTCCTGACTTCCAAACTGAAGTGTATGGAACTCTTGACTTCCAGGGATTGAGTGGGTAGAGGGTTAAAACTGCTCAGGTTTAACGGTGAGAGTTAGGTTTAGTTTGCCTTTCTAGCTTTCCTACTGGATTATGTTTTCAACGTAAGCAACTCCTGCCTTTTTAAAAGCCATAATGTGAAATAATAAAATATGTCATGATGTGAGTTAAAACAAGGTACCTAAGCAGAATAAAATAGGATTTGACTTGTCACTTCTGCTTGTCTTCTGTATTAGTATGCTGACTAAAAGGCACTGCAAGTCTCTTTGTATTACACACAAAAGCTGAAGGACTGCATATAATTCTTTTCCCAAGGAAAAATACAATAATGTTCGAATGGGTTAGTGTTTATCCCTCCTTCCCTGATATTATATAATATTATCCTAAAGTATGGGTTTTGTGTGTCAGAGTTCCTCTACATACTGGGAAGGAAAATCTGACATGGAAACTCTGCAGAGGATATATGGAATATCCTTTCCTGATAACAAAATGATGAAGGAATGGGAAAAAATCCAGGAAGAAGCCAAAAACCGGGATCATAGGAAAATTGGAAAGGTACACTGTTCCACTGTCTACTTCTTTTATATTTCTATTGTAGAATTTATTCTCTTCCCTTGTATTTTAGTTTTGGTTTGGTTTTTTTGTTGTTGTTTTCTGACAGTTTTAAGGGGAGCCGGTTGTGCTTCTTGATGTCACTTAGATTTTAAAATTTTAGTTCAACAAGCTCATCACTTGCATATGAGCATTAAACTAATGTTGGGAAGAAGTTAATGGCTGTAGTCCCTTAGTTTAAGGATATAAACCTTAAACCTATTAATGTAGAGTCTTTGCAGATCCTACCTAAACCACTCTGGTTTTCACAGAAGAGAATTTATTTGGAAATTGTGTAAATAACAAGGTTTGGTCATTCTTTATAAGAGGTGTAAATTTAGGGAAATGTGTGTTTACATGGTCAAAGAATCAAATGGAATTTGGTGTTTTTATGAATCTCTAAGAGTAAGAACTGCAGATCAATTAACTGGTCTTGCTGAGCACTTGCAGACCATAAATCATCTTGTTGCTGTAATATTCCATCTTTGCAAGCAGTGTCTTGATGTGTGTGAAGTAGTTACATTCTGCGATTCTGAATTGCTATTAGAGCATTCTGGGTTTGATTTACCTAGGAGCAAGAGCTCTTCTTCTTTCATGATTTGAGTCCTGGAAGCTGCTTTTTCCTCCCTAGAGGTGCCTTTCTTTATAACACTCTGGTGGATTTCATACGGGTGAGTATGTACTGATGTTACTGATATAAGTCCTAACAACTTTATTATCATTTGTTGATCTTAAATGATAAGCCATTCATAGTGCTGAGCTAGCCACAGAAAGAAAAGTATCTATGTATGTAAACATATACAAGATTTTCACAAGGATTATACAAATTTAACCTTTTTGAAATAAGGCAGAGTGAAGCTGTGTTTTTCCAATTGTGCCAAGTCTACATGTGCAGTAGTCCTATTGTGTCCCTGTAAATTGCCATCATAATACCACAGTTGAAAAGAATCAAGCTTTGGCTTGTCAAAAGCTCTCTCACCTTTTCAATGTTGCACTTGTTCTCTAGGGGGAGTATCGCAGGCGTAATTTTACTGAAGTTGTATCTCCAAACGTCTTCAACAGTAAACTCTGGGAAGCTTCAGGACACTGGCAGCACTACAGTGAAAATATGTTCTCTTTTGAGATTGAGAAGGAAACCTTTGCCCTTAAACCCATGAATTGTCCAGGACATTGGTTTGTACTCTCAACTGGAAAATGTCCTATTTTATGTCATTTATCCTTTTTGGGGCTGAGGAGAAATAAAAGGAGTATTAATACACACAGTAATGTATGTTTATTATAGACTGCTAAGCCAGTGTGTCCAGAGAGCTCCTCTGACAGGGCCCCAAAGCAGACCTTTGCAGTAAGTCTGCACTGAGCTGGGTTTGTGCATGCTAATACTAGTCTGTGCCACTAGTAAATACCAATTCTGTGGGATAGAGGTGGGCATCAGATGTGGTGTTCCAAGAAGGGGATGGATTAACCTGTCTTGATTTACTCTTGCAGTGTTTTTTTTCTCAGTGATCTTTAGCAGTACACTGAGAGTGGTGTGCTTCTTGTGTTTGCCTGTCTTTCAGGATGTAGACACTCTGAATGAGTAAATACTTAAAAATGTGATCACTGTCTGTACTGAGCTTTGTTTATTTCTGTGTTGTCTTAAATCTCCTGTAAGAGGGATAAAAGGAAGGTTCTTCTGTGTTCCTTTCAGCTTGATGTTTGCCCATCGTCCCAGATCCTGGAGGGAGCTGCCTCTTAGACTTGCAGATTTTGGAGTTCTTCACCGAAATGAGCTCTCAGGCACTTTGAGTGGCTTGACTCGTGTAAGGCGCTTCCAACAAGATGATGCTCACATCTTTTGCACAATGGAACAGGTAAAAAAAAAAGGCACCTTCTACATCCCCACCAGTCAACCAAAAAAACCCTTCCCTCTCCCAGTGCAAACTAACAGTAAAAAAGAAAAAAATCCCTGAAGTATTTCAACTCTTGATTCTTCCATTGTACAGCATAAAGCTGCTTTTGATAGGTTTTTTTCCTATGTGCTTCGTTTTATTTAGAAAGCTGCATTTGGGCAGTTAAACCCCAGAAAGTAAGATTTGTTGCATTTTCAATCTCCCTCTGCAAAAAAAAAAGCAGTTGATCCCATTGTTTTCTATAGTAATGCTGAATAAAACCTTAATTTTGTCAGTAATGCCATAGATTTTAGTGGAACTCCATGTAAAAATGGATTTACTTTAATTCAGGATACAATTTGTCTCCAGAACCTCATGCTTAACAAAAAACACCACTTTTCTTACCATGTTTTGAAGCCACAACACCTCAGATCTTTCTTTGCCCATTAAATGGATTTGTGTTCCTTGGATGTAATTTTCGAGTGATTTTTAATTCTTTATGTTCTTGTTATGAGGAATTCAGTAGATTCAATTACATTTTTATATAATTCAATTTTAACCTATTTAATATGTTTTATGTTTAAGATTGAAGAGGAAATTAGGGAGTGTCTTGATTTCTTGAAGTCAGTGTATGCTGTCTTTGGCTTTACCTTCCAACTACATCTTTCTACAAGACCAGACAATTATCTTGGAGATTTAGAGATCTGGGATCATGCAGAAAAGGTAATTAATTTAAAAGCAAACAAGCAAACCCCTTAATATATGTACTTGCAGAGATAGATATTTAACTGAGTCCTTCCATGCTGCATGGTAAATTGTTTAAATCACATGCTAAATACTACCCTTGGTGGAAATTCTTGTAGGAAAACATCACATTAAATCTGAAGTTTGCATAGAAAATCAGAACTTTCAGATTCTTACTTAGCCCCTTACCTTGAACTAGTTAAATTTCTATTAATCTTTTTTTCTGATTAATCATTATATTTATACAAGGAACTACTATTCCAGATTATTTATCATAAACGAGCAAATGCTTGAACAATAGAGGTGGTGCTGCCTTTTGACTCCTTTTGAATTTCAAAGGCAATTGCTTTGACTTGCAGTAATGAGAGGCCCTTCTACACTTTTTATTAATTCCTCTCTCATTATGATTAGCAACTTCAGAACAGCTTGAATAACTTTGGAGAGCAATGGAGTTTGAATCCAGGAGATGGAGCATTTTATGGTCCTAAGGTTAGTGACTCAGCATTTCAGTATAACTTTGGGATGGACAGAAATGCAGATGTACTGCAGGCAACTATATTTAGTAACTGTGTAATTTTGCTTCACAGATTGATATTAAAATCAAAGATGCAATTGGTAGGTACCATCAATGTGCTACCATCCAGCTTGACTTCCAGCTACCCATTCGGTTTAATCTTACTTATGTTGGGTGAGTGGTTCAGCTGAATATCTTCCTTTTTAAAATGAAATTGAACAATAGCTTCCATTATCTGTAATTCCCATTATGTACTAATGCTATATTGCTCATTTAACAAATGATTAGCTTGTAAATCAGTCAGCTGGTAGGCAGAGCAAACAGCCCCAGTGGGCAGAGGAGCGAGTCATGAACTTGAAGATATTTTCTCAATGTAATGATAGCTCACTTATATTGTAAATAAATAGGAAAATCTTATTTTCTGTCTTGTCTGCCAGTTTTGAAGACAGTCAATCATAAGTAATGCTAAAATCCCCTCAGCTGAGTCAGTTTTCTTTTTCAGTTTAGTCATTGTGTCTCCTTGGAAGACACAGCACACAATTTGAAACATGCCCTAAGGAGCAAGTATGTTTGTACTAAGTGGTTCTTTATTTTTATCAGATTAAATTAGTTAACTTTGAACATAAACCAAGTGCAAACAGCTTTTAGTGAAAATCTGGCTGGTTTCCAGCTAGGGCCACTGAGGAAATTAATTTTAGTGCCACATTGACTTGAATACTCATTTTCTGGGTTGTATTTTTGCAAATTTGTGTTTGATTTTTGCATTTTTTGAAGATGGGGAAGATAGATAAGAATTTCTAATTTTTTGGTCCTGTGGTATATATATTCTGCTGTAGATGTTATAGTTTTTATGGTAGGTGGTAATATTATGAACTGGCTTTTTTTTAAAGCCAGTTTTTTTAAATTTCAGGATTGTAGTTTAAGTGAAGTAATGAAAAGTAAGGGCAGGTAATTTCCTGTGCAACAAAATAAAAGCAAGTCCTAATGGAAAGAGTGCAAGGAAGAGCATAAAATATTAAAATGCACAAAAATGGTGCTGAGTCAGTCAAGTGTCTTCTCAGGTTTAAGAGTGTGTCTCTGCCACTAGCTGCAGGCATGATTATTTTAAATTAGAATTTCTTTAAAAGCCCAGCTGACTTGAAGTACATTTTTAATAAAACCAGTACGCTTTTCATAAGTATGACTAAATTTGTCTTTATGTTAGAAGAAGAATCAAAAATATTAGTAAGATTACATGTGTGGAGAGAGCTAAGATAACTTTATTTTTAAACAAAAACCTTCATTTTTTTTTTCAGTAAGGATGGCGATGACAAGAAAAGGCCAGTGATTATTCACAGAGCTATTTTGGGATCTGTGGAGAGAATGATAGCTATTCTAGCAGAAAATTATGGAGGAAAATGGTATGTGGAAATCTAAGACTTTACCAATTCTAACAAATGGAATTCTAAGAAGACTTTAACAAAGTAGAAACTGTATATCCTTCCTATTGTCCCATATATTATAATGCAAAAATAATATCCCTAAAATTTTCTCAAAATTAGTAAGATTACAAGTCTGGTTTTCTGGTCTCAGTTGTATGATATCCATACAATTTCATGAGACTGCAGAAAAAAAGAAAAAATAATGCAAAAATAGGAATTGTAATTGAATGTGTAAGTCCTGCATTAATCTTGTTCCTTTTTTCTTAAAAATCATGCTTGTGTACCAGGAGGATGTCAGATGTATGTAAAGCAATTATTTGTGTGTACACAGACATTAAGGAATTGTAATATGTGAAATATTTTTGTACTTCCAAGATTGATCATTTTATCTTGGATAAGATCTGGAAGTATTTCTTTGTGAATGTATTTTAACTACTAAGGAAGAGTTAATTCTTATTTTCAGTCACCTGACTGTCCATCTTCACTGTGAAGTAATAGATAAAAGTGAAAATTATGCAGAAAAAAATTCTGTTTAAAGTTGTCAAGTCATCTGGGAAGAAAACAGAAGGTCCAACTTCCCCATATGTCATTTTACTGGAATCTATTTGCTATTTTGTGTGAGTTTGAAATGAGGGAGATAATACACTATCCAACATCCTTAGCTAAAGTAAATAAATCTGTACAGAAATTATTGTTGTGGAAGGTGACTGTGGCTGTGAGTGGAAATGTAAAATGCACCTTTGTTTCCTGTCTGTGCTGTGCTGGCCAGGCCGTTCTGGCTGTCTCCACGGCAGGTGATGGTTGTGCCCGTGGGCCCCACCTCGGAGCAATACGCCCAGCAGGTGAGAGGACAGCTCGGCTCAGCTTCTCTCCTTGTGGCAGCAGGCACATTTCAGAGATGCTTTGTGCTTGTCCTGGAACAGGGAATTAAAGCTTACTAACTCTGGAGACATGGTGGGGGGGGAGATATAAAAGTTCCTGTCCAAAATTTGTCTATGTCTGAGTAAGGGGTATGCAACTTTAAGTATTTTGGGTTCTTTAATTATGTACATACTTCTGTAATTATTCAAGGACAAAGCATCCTGGATAACAGACCTTATATAACTCATGCTTCATTACAGCACTCTCAGCTCTAAGTAGGCAGAGCCAGTTTGTTCCATTTCCTACCATGTGTATTCTTGACCACATCCCTTTTGAACCATGGTTGGTTTTACCCCTGTCCCATGCTCTCCTTTTAATGCAAGAATAAATGTGTTTGTTCCTACTCCTCTTTGTTCTTTCTCAGACTGAGGACATGTTTGATATAGATGTTACCTTCTATTGTCTCCCAGCTGGGGTGCTGCTGTGTGTGTAGGTTTCTTCAGATAACTTCATTGAAATCCTTATAATCATCCATAAGAATGAAATTATGCATATGCATGAATTAATTATTGGGAGAGATCAATAACTGCAGCATTTACAAATGTATGTGGTAAACTATGTAGTAATACTAAGAGGGTTTTGGTTTCTTTGGGGTTTTTTTTAGGTTTGCAACCAGTTTTTTGAAGCAGGATTTATGTCAGACGTGGATCTAGATCAAAGTTGCACATTAAACAAGAAAATTAGAAATGCACAGCTGGCTCAGTATAACTTCATTTTAGGTAATTGCAGCATCTTACATTTCTGAATATTGTTGAAGTTATAATGTTGGACAAAGTTTGTTCTAGGCTCATTTTCTCACGTACATTGTGCAATATTTTGTGCTATGTCTTGCAGTGGTTGGAGAAAAGGAGAAAGCAAATAATGCTGTCAATGTGCGAACCAGAGACAACAAAGTTCATGGAGAGATTTCAGTATCTTCTACTATTGAAAAACTCAAGAAATTTAAGACTTCACAAATTGCAAACGCAGAAGAAGAATTCTGATGTTACTGCTAGGAAAAAAAATATTAGCTGCCTATCTGAAATGTTTCTTTCTTCCTGCACAGCAGTGATACTCATCTGAGAGAATTTTCAGTTAATGGATACACAAACTAAGCAAATGGAGCACTGTTGGTGCTCTAGGAGAAGCATGAGAGGACAGATGCACCTGCCAGCTCCTTTAACAATCGCATGGGTTTCCAATCTGCCTGAATTGCAGAATGCTTATTTAGAAAGTCCTACACCTCTGATGTTGGTGGGTTTGCTGTGGAAATAAGTCAGGGCTGTACCATGGTGGGGATCAGGAGGCTGGGAAGGACAGGGGAGATGCTGGGGGTGCTGAGCTCCCTCAGTCATGGAGCAAGGTACCTGACTGTGATCTGGCATCCTGAGCCTGGCAGTGCACAGGTGCCTCAGGAGCAGTCTGGATTCGTTTTTTTTTTCTAGCTTCAGATGGCAAAAAAAATTTGGGGGGGGATTGAATAGCTTGATTGTTTCAGAATGAGTGTTCAGAGACTATGAATGCACTGGAGTCTTTGTTGGAAGTCTCAGTATAACAAGGCACTCGTGGAGTTGGTGTGATGACTGGTTGCTGTGACGGTGGTTGCCAAGAGTGCAGTTCAATTACTATAACTGTGTGTGAAGTGTTTTATTTTTTTCCCCTCTGTTTGCTGTTGTTTTGGCTTTTTACTAAAACAAACAAAAAAAAACCCTGAAAAATCTTTCTGTGTGTAATTTATTACTTTATTTGCTGGAAGTAGTTAGGATGCTGAAAAGGAGCAGAGGACAATTTTAATTTTAAAACAGTAAGCTGGACTTGAAGCTGGCCGTATTTCTGTTTTGTTTATGCTTAGAAATGATTTTTAAAGCTGCTGTTGCAGGCAATTGAGCTGGATTTTTTTAGATATTTGATTTTCACCATTTTTTTCACTTTAATATGCTGTTATTTAATTAACAGGCTTAAATAGCGTTAAGTGTATTGCTCAGTTACCTAAGCTATAAAGCTCTAGTTGTGATTTAAATATCACAGCCATGAAGCAGAAACTACAATTTAGTGTGTAAATATTAACACAAATACAAAGCTTATGTTTTACTTTTGCCTCACACTCGTACAGACCTGTGTTTAATAGGTCTGTGTTTGGTTTTGTGGATCTGTTTTTTATCTCCTGCTTGTAAAAGAAAAGGGGAAAAAGCAAACACTGAAGGAGCAATGGGAAAGCTTTCTGTTCCGCTTGACAGAATTAACGCGGGGCGGGGCGGGAGATTTTTATTTCTGTATTTTATACATACCTACTTTTTATGGACGATCGCTTCCGTGCTCCATGTGCGATGCAGTGAGCCTGCAGCATTGAGGTTCTGAGGGTGTTTCGGGTGTTTCAGAGCTGGTTTCGGGCTTTGCCGGTGTCCGCTCCCGCGTGGGGCCGCCCTGGCCGCCGCCGTTCCCTCAGCCGGCCCGGCCCGGCCCCGCCCCCTGCCCGCCCCCTGGCAGCGGCGCGGGGCCCGCCGGCCGCACCAAGATGGCGGCGCGGTGGTGGCGGCGCGCCCTGCGAGGGCTCTGCGGGGCCGCGCTGTTCCTGTCACAGCTCTCCGTCCTCTCGGGCCGTGGTGAGCGCGGCCACAGGGCCGAGAGAGGGCGGCGGGGGTGGGAGAAGGGGCAGGGGCTCCGGCTAGGACTTCGGTGGGGACGGCTGCTCCGAACGTCAGCGGCCGATCCCGCGGCCAGGACTGAGCGCGGGTCCGGCTGCGGGGGTGGCGGTCCCCGCGGTGGGGTGAGAATCGCTGCCGCTCCCCTGACTGAGGGCGAAGCGGATGTTTGGGCATGGCCGCATTTCGTTGTGCCGGCTCTGCGGGGTTGGGGCTGAGGTGCTCGGTGTGAGGGCAGAAAACGGGCCAGGCCCCACTCGCCGGCTCCTGTGCTGCTCTATTACACATCACCTTTTGTACCTGCTCTCTGTCGCGAACGCGTGTGATTCAGAGCGTCCTGGGGCTCCCCGGCAGGCTCAGGGTGGGTGGTGTGACAAAGCTGCCTCTCCTCCTCCGCCGTGCCCGGTGGCTGCCGTGAGGGCTCGGCACAGCTGGCACATCGCGGCTGTCCCGGTCCTCGGCCGGCGGCTCCCGCAGAGAGCAGCGTCCGCACGGACACAGCCGTGCCTCCCGAGCGTCTCCTCTGCTCCATCCTTCTGTCAAAGAACTGCTTGCGTTGCTTCATTAAATGGTATTGTTCAGTAGAAAACCCTGTGTAAAATCTGCTTTCTGAGCAGTGCTTTTAATTCTCGTGAATCAAAATATAGATTGAATGGAAATAAATGTAGTTCTTTGTCTTAAAGGAACAATTCCACTCTACTGTTCTTTCTAATGCTTAGCATAAACATCCTACTATTAGTATAACAGGAAAAAAGATTTTTTTTCTAATCTCATTACACTTTCCATTTACATTTTTATATCAGTGCTGAAATCACACTGTTTCTGAAGATGAAATTTGTTTTAGAAATGTCGCTTTCTCCATTGTTTTTGTCTTGTAGCAGGATCTTTGATGACGACAAAGCTTTCACAGCCGCAGTCTACACTGGCAAAAAGCCTAACTTCAACAAGTACAAATGCTCCCTATTTCAAAGCTGTAGGTAAGTTATCACGTTGTTTCTTTTGGTTGTTATTCATGGATCCTTCTCAGTCTTGAGTCCAAAAGTTCTTAAACTGGGTCTTAGAAACCTGATGATTACATGATTTCACAGTGGTAAGAAGCATTGCAGTGTAGCACATTATGAATTACTCTTCAATGATCACAACAATTGCTTTGGGTTATCTAATTAGACAACTAGTCCATGTAAGAACTAGAAAATGGTAGAATAAAGTGCCATTGTGGAATATGTGATTTATACCCCTCAGGATGGTGGAAGTTCTTGGAAGACTCTAGCATCCTGCAAGAACTTGCTGCCTGTCCACCATCGGTACAGCTTTCTAGCTCACTGAGGGTGCACCAGGACTGACAGAAATGCTGTTCTTGCTGGCACTTTAGGAGGTGATTCTGTACACGTGCAAACAGCAAATGGCTGAGGTAGCTGCAGCCCTAATTAGAGCTCAACTTAAAGTAGGTTACCCATGTCACCCACTGCTATTCCTGAGCTGATTATTCCTGCTGAGGAGCGCTGGCCGAGGCGGCACTAATCCCCATCAGCTCAGTCCTGGTGCTGTGCTGGAGTGTTGGCTGCTGTCCTTCACTGAGCCCTGTGGCTCCTCTGACCCTCACAGCACAGGCTGGGATTGCTGCTCCATGTATAGTGAGGAAAGCACTTTATACAGTGTCAGTGCATGTGTTTGTCTATGCCCATGCATAAAATAATGTATATAAATACTTCAGGCTGTTTAGCTTTTTTTACTCATGTTCTTAATTCACTTATTGCACCTTTCAGAAAGTACAGAAATTCCACCTTACCTGACTAATTGTCCCAGCAACGGGCTTTGCAGTAGACTGCCACCAGACTGCATGACATGTAACACAAACTATTCCTGTGTATATGGGAAGACAGCAACTTTTGATTGCAAAGTCAAGCCGCATGTTCATTGTGTTGTAAGTAGCCTGTTACTCTTAACCCCAGATTTAAGTAATTAAACTGCGTCATCTTATCTTAAAATGCAGAATATTGATTTCCAGGTTCTGATGTAGGCAGGTTTGCAGTTCTATGATAAGTTTGATCACTCACTATCGGTTGTTGAAGAGGCAGGCCTGCCCTTCCCTGGTTTGCCTTTCTCACCTTGGATCTTTCTGTTACCTGGCCATGCCTTTGAGTTAAACCATTCCAAACATTTTGAGAGTGGGGAGGCTAAATATCTGTCACAGCTACAAACTGACCTTACAGGTGAAACTAAAAGAGTCCTCCTTTTGGCAGCAGCCTTAGATTGGAGGAATAAGGAATGTTAAATGTTAAATGTGACTTTGATACCTCTTTGGTGGATTTCTATTCTGCTCTATAAAAGGTAGCAAAAGAATTGTTCTTTTGCCCAAAATGTCTACTCATGAAATCTAATTTGATACTGCACATTGATTTTTGGTTTTAATAGTCTTGAAGTAATAGTGCTGTCCTTTTACAGGATGAGAATAGCCACGAGCAGGAGAACTTTACAATTAACATGACGTGCCAGTTTTGCTGGCAGCTTGCCACAAGTGATTATGTGTGTACCAATTCCACAAACTGCATGACAGTTTCCTGCCCTCGACAGCGATACAATGCAACTTGCACAGTCCGGGATCACATTCATTGTCTAGGTAAGGTGGGCAAACGTGGATTCTCTACAGAATTTTCCACATATTTTGTAATGGGTGAATACAAAAATTGTGTCCTTTTGCAATAACAGCCTGCTCCTTGATCAATCTACTGAATTTTTTATTGTTGTATTTCATTTTTTAGCATAATAGTGACATCTAACTGTAGACATTGACTTATTGTATTGTTGTATACTGTCACACTAGAGAAAACAGTTCTTTTTATTTTCGTCAACGTCTGTGAGTTAAAATTACTTGAATCTACTAGTGGTCTGATTCTCAGACCACTAATAGAATCAATATCAAATGTCTCCATAGGCCAATTAAAAAAATATGCTGATTCCATCCAACTAGGCTTAATTTTCCCTCTGTTTGTTCACTGACTTTTCTGATATGGGACCAAGATTGATGGAACAGAGAACTGCAGGGTATAAATGAGCTTGTGTGTTGACAGTTGTTTCTCAGTTAGTGACAACCCTTTGAGACTCCTTTTGGAAAAATAGAGCATCTTCTTCCTTGTCATTTTCTTCCTTATAAAATGGTCTTTGTTTATTGAATTAAGGTTTTAATATTTTCTAATGTTTAGGTAACCGTGTCTTTCCTAAGATGCTCTATTGCAACTGGACTGGAGGTTATAAGTGGTCTACTGCCTTGGCACTAAGGTAAGCAGGAACTATTGATAATGTCAAGTTAAAATAGATTAGTTTTCTTTAAAATCTTCAGGTTCTGTGGTTTTCTGCTTGGTATTTTTTAAAGGTGTGCTGGATAACCAGTATTTCAGATAGTCTAGCTTGAAATGGTGGTCATAGAATGCATGAAGGGTTCACATGCAGCAGTGCTGGCTGTCTTCAGCAAACACAGCTGGAGGAAAAACACTTGGGTACCAAGTTCCAATTTTATAAAATAATAATAATTAATCATATTTTTATTCTTATAGCATCACCCTTGGTGGATTTGGTGCCGATCGTTTCTATTTGGGTCAGTGGCGGGAAGGTCTGGGAAAACTCTTCAGCTTCGGTGGACTTGGAATATGGACACTGATTGATGTGCTGCTAATAGGTGTTGGCTATGTGGGGCCTGCAGATGGATCTCTCTATATTTAAATGTGGGTGCAGTGTGTTTCTGAGAGGAGTCATTGCCTGCAAAGGGCTCTAAATAAACAAGTGTGGAGGTTTGAGCCTTTAAAGCAGAATGAAGAACAACTGTTTGTTCTATGTGCATACATTTTAATGTACAGTATCTGTACTTGGTTTGCCTTTAACTAAGGTCAAATAAAAGAGTGGATCACTGAGTAAGTTGAAATTAATTTCATTTCTTCTATGGACATGGTATTTTTCTATGAAAAAAAGTTGAGCAGCTTACCAAATTCTTCACTGTGTTTGAGCTTGGATGATCTGTCAGGCCCCCAAAGAGCTGTAAACTAACTTGAATACTGAATTGTTTACTTCATATTTCTATGCTTGAATTTAACTCTAAAGCTAACTTCCCTAAATATGTCAGGATTTTTTTTTTGTATTTGTGGGAGGATAATTTATTTGCCTGAGTTATGTGGGTGGTATGTTAATCACCATGTTTTATGATGTTAATTACATTATCTTCTTGGTTTGGGACATAGCAAGAGCCAATATCTGCTTAGGGACTCGACTTTAAATTGTGGGGGAGTTTAGAATTAGACTGCAGTATCACTAAATGCTAAATATGAAATAATTCAAATAGATTTTTTGATTGTTCTGGAATAACTTTGTTTTGGTTGGGTTTGACCAGCATATCTGTGAAAGTTAGTTCCTGTTCTTGTGCTAGCAAGCTTGCCAAATTACTTTAAAAAAGATTGGCAATATAATCGATGAGTTTATCCACTTAGGACTTTGTGACGCGATAATGTAGCGGACTAGTGCCATTGCAAGACAGCTTTGTGCAGTCGCGGTGGATGCTCGGCCGTGCGTGCATGCCCCTGACCGGGGCTGGAGCGGCCGCAGCTGTAGCGCTGCGGAGCCGTCGGGCTGGAAATGCTATCGCTTCAATAAACTGCCCCTTGCAGCTTTCCTGGCGTTCATGCTGACAGCGTTTGGCGCGGGCTCGGCTCGGTCCCGCTGCCGCGCGCTGGGCGGTGCTGGGGCGGTGCTGGGGGCGGTGCCGGGGGCGGTGCTGGGGCCGGGCCGGGCGGTGCTGGGGGTGGGGCCGGGGGCGGGGCCGCCGCCGAGCCCCGGCTGGTCCCGCCCCGCCGGCACAGGAGCCACCATGGCGGCAGAGCGGGACCGCGAGCGGGAGCTGCTCTTCTACCGACGGCTGCCCAAAGTGGTGAGCGGCGGGGGGCGGCGGGCCCGGACCCTCCTCCGGCGGCACCGGGCTCGGGCTGCAGACGGACAGGCAGACAGAGCGACAGACGCTGCTGCTGTCTCGGAGTTCTTGCCAAACGCGCGGTTTCTGAGGGCCTTATCCCACCGCGAAATGCGTCGGGTGTTTGCCCGTCCGGTTTGTTTACAGACTTTACTAATCTAATTGCAATTAAATCAGTTGAGCGCGATCTTCATTTTCCCGTTTTGTCCTATTTCCCCTCAGTCTAGCCAAGAAGTCTGGCTCGGATAACACTTTTTCTGCACGTCCCCAGGGTGTGCCTTACTTCTGGCATATCAGTGCAAGCCTTCCGTAGGCGTGTGTGTGGATTTATCGCGGCTCGTGTGCCGCACTCACCAAACCCCCAGGGCACGTACTCCAGCACAGAGCTCTGCACAGGCAGTGCACGGGCAACCAGCAAACCCACTCAGACCACACCATCCTGGCATTCCAGTGCTCCTTTGCACTAAGTTGCTTTTCAGGGTGTATGTTTAATGTCTGACAGAATTGTGTGGTAATTGTAAGCTTGTGAGAAATATAACACAGTTGTAGCACTGTGTATCTGGCTCAGTCACCAGAATCTGTAAGCAGCCACAGCTTCTGGTGCTTACAATTTCAACATGTTTTCCAGTGTAAAGCTTGAGGAGAAGTATTTATTGAATTTTTCTTTTCCTATTGAGAATGGATGTGTACAGGGAGGCGAGAGGTAGGTAACAAAGTAGATGCTTTGTGGATACATTTTGAACGAGCTGGGAGGGCGCTAGAGACCTATTCCTTAAGTCAGGAGCCCGGAGATAAGGAGCAAAAGTGAAGTGATTGAGTGGAGCTGAGGATCATAGGTTTGGAGCCCAAAGTTAGGATGGCAATAGGAAGTCAGGCAGAAAGAGACCTCAGGCAAAGGAGTGCAGTTGCTGCTCATGGCAGAGTCTTGCTGCATTTCTGGAGTGAGTTTAAACTTCAGAGTATGAGCAAAAGCAAGGGGAGTGAGTAGACACCTGTTGCTATATTTGAATGATGGACATGTACATTTAACTTGTAGTGGATGGGGAGAGTTCTTGAATCCTTAGTGTACTTTTTGTAATACTGAGGCTGCTATTGGCTTCCTCCTCAGCTTGGATCACACCACGCCAAGAATTGTCTGGAGAGTCTTTGCTGAGCCAGCTGTGCTCCCATGGAGACCTGAGCCAACAGCAGCCACCAAAGAAATAGGGCAGTTCTCAGCTGAACCAGTTGCAGAAACCTGAGGAAGTTATTATTAGCAAAATGCAGATAACTGTTCTTTTCAAGCTCAGAGTGAAACGCTGATGTAGGCTACAAGAACAGAAGTACAAACGAGGTGCAGGCGCCATCCTTTTCGTAAGTCCATAGGATTTTTATTTCTGTAGGAACTCCATGCTCATTTGAATGGCTGTATCAGTACTGCTACTATGAAGAAACTCATGGCCCAGAAGCCAAACCTTCAGATCCAGAATGGAATGACTGTGATTGACAAAGGAAAGAAAAGAACCTTAGATGAGTGAGTATATGCATGTGTGTGATGAACGTTTACCAAAGGTTTTTTATTTAAGCTGAAACCAGAAATTTGTGGCCTTACACACTAACTGGAGAAAATATGCTTTTAAGATTTACAGCATAATCTCATAGATTTTTTTGATATTTGTATCTACAGAGTAATTTCTTTAGTGCTTGCAAACTAAAAGGACAACTCTTGTTGAATCATTCCTTCTTGAAAGGATTGAAATTTTTCACTTAGATAATCTGCCTTTCAGAGAAAATTGACTCACATAGTTTCCTTTTTTGGAAACGTCATGTTTTCCTTTTCCTTATAAAAGCTTTGTGGTAGTTACAACTTCTGTTGCGAATGCTTTGTTAGTATCTAAAATCACAAATTGCCATTCAGATGTTTCTTTGTATTTCAAGCTACAGTTTGTTTAGTTGACTCCAGTGGGTAGGTATTTTTAAAGTGTTGCACTTTTTTTTTTCCTACATGCTCATTCAGTGTCTTTCCAATTAATTTTTTAAATTTTATTTTAGATGTTTTCAGATGTTTCAGATCATCTATCAGGTTACCACAAGGACTGAAGATATTTTACTGGTAAATTAATTAAAAATTTACTTCAAACAAGCAAGCATTACACACAGTCACAACCAGTTGGATTAAGAGCATTGGGTTCCAAGTAATAATATAAAAAAATATCTTTTTCAATTGAAGGTCAGAATAATTATTGTAAAACTCTTGAACTCTCTTCACTATCCCTGAAGGAATCAAATGTGTCTTCTGTGTGGTAGTATTTCCACAGACATGGGGACCATTAAAAACACATTGGGCCTGAAAACATTGCAAGTGTTTCATAATAAAAAATAACTGGGTCTTTTAGTTGTAAATGAAAATATAACTAATTATAAGTATCACTTTTATGATGTTGGATACACTTTTACTTAATCAGATAACTAAAGATGTCATTAAAGAATTTGCTGATGATGGTGTTAAGTATCTGGAATTGAGAAGCACTCCAAGAGAAGAAAATTCCACAGGTACCAGTCTTTTCTGGTTTTAAATTTGTCATCTTCTTGCACTATAAAACTTAGTTGAAGGCGATGTTAACAAGTAAAGTCAAATTTAGTTGGTTCAATAAAAATATACTTTAAATACAAAAGCTAAGATTTAACCATGTAAAAGCATGTCACTTTCCTATTCGATTTTTGAGGGAAAAAAGGGGTTGGTCATAAGTCTGTGACCCATGAGATTGGGTTATTCACTTGAGTATGGCATCTGAGTCTGCTAATATTTTTAATAGCTGATATAATTTACTTTTGTTATTTTGGTTTTTTCTTCTAAGTGTGGTTTAGTCGAAACACATAATAGAAGTCCTATTCCGATTCTCTGGTTCACACAAAGTCATTTTAATTTTTCCACATGCTTAGGAAGAGGTTTAGTTCAAATATGTGCTTCACAGTAAAGCTATATTTACAGACAGAATTAGAATTACATGGGTTAGGAGACTATATCCTCTAAAATCAAGGTGCAACATGAAACTTAGGAGACTAGAGAGCTGGGCCTGCAATATAATAAAAATAATTTAAAATATGTTTGTTCCAAACGTGTGCATGTGTTTGCAGGTATGACCAAAAGGATGTACGTTGAAACTGTACTTGAGGGTATAAAGCAGTGTCAAGAAGAAGGCTTGGATATAGATGTAAGGTAAATAAAGCATGTGGAACATGTCTGTTTCAAGGGTTTGTGTAGTCTGATGCTTGGTCATGCTTGCAGAGAGGTTTACAAGCCATCAGTGTAGGAAAGAAAATTGTTTTTAAACCAGATTAAATGGAGTGGAAACAGGTAATTAATATGGAGACCTGACTTTTTATCTTCTTTTTTTACTGGTAAAGAAGAAAACCAGGTAAAACCTCTCATCTTTAAGACTGTCTATTCTTTGCAACGTTTTCAGGAAAAGAACTTGGCTCCTTTTTCACAGCTTAGCTTTGTTGCAAAGATTTAGTTTGATTAGCTGTACAAGCACCTGCTGTAAAGAAGAGCTGGTCCTGAGCAGCAGAGAAGTTTCAGAAGGTGGCTGTCAGTGGCTGTCTGCAGGAAGTTTCTGTCAGTGGCTGTTTGCAGACAGTTTGCTCTCCTGTCTTTTAGAGCCTCTGTAGCAACCCTTACTAGATTTGTTTGTGAAAGTTGAAGAATTTTCATCCTTCATGTATGTCATTGCATATCATGGGCTAACTTATTTATCTGTTTGTGTCCTTCTGCACTTTGGTGCCTTCATTCCTAGAACAGTTTCCTATACAAATACTCTTTATACTCAGCCATGAAGGATATGAATTGCCATTTTTTGTTGGTATCAGATCTGTTGAGCTCTTGATATTACAGCTTGTATATAATTTAATAATAATTTAATTCAATAATTTAATAAATTTCTGTCCCAGGCTGTTAATAGCAATAAACAGAAGAGATGGCCCAGCAGTTGCTAAGCAGACTGTTAAACTTGCTGAAGAGTTCCTGCTTTCCAGTGATGGGGTTGTAGTAGGACTTGACCTCAGTGGTGATCCCACTGTAAGTTTTTGGTTAATTTTAGTATGTTCTTGAAGATAAATGTATAACGTTGTGTAACAGCAGGTGGTTCTAACCATAGTTTTTTCTCACAAGTTTTTGTCCAGTTTTTGTGCCTAGCTGGAATGGATTGATGCTGGGTTAATCCCTGTTGCTGTAAGGGGCAGATACTCTAACAAAGAACCCTTAGATTAGTGTGTGACTGAGAAAAGACCCATTGAAATGCAGTGTTTATCTGGGAAGTGTGTGTGCCTCAATTGTCCCATTCAGAAAACTGGGTGGAGGCAAGTTGTCAGTAGTTTACATTTTGTTTACCTGCACCAAGTGTTCATTTCGTATTAAGAAAGCAAAAATGTTTGAGGACAGCTGTCCCCAAGCTGAAGTGAAATAGCTCTAGGTGCTAGCTGTGTAAAAGGTATCAAAATGAAGACAATTGGCTTGTAAGTCTTAGGCATCGTCTGAGCTAACACCAGTAGTTTGATCCATTGGTCTGAACCATGTGGCACAGGCTTGTTTGACTTGCTGCATCCCACACTGAAATGATGGGAAAAGTGGAATAATTTAAATGTAACTGTGTTTGAATGTAGTGTTTGGATGTTGCTAGACTTCTTAATTATGGTAATAGCAGGGATTTTGTCAAATAAGATGCAGAACAGTGTTGTTTTCCTGTTTTCCAGGCAGGACATGGTCAAGATTTTTTGGAGCCGCTCTCTGAAGCAAAAAAAGCAGGTCTGAAGCTGGCACTGCATCTTTGTGAGGTACCAGTTTGTTTTTTTTTTTATTTTGCTGCTTCTCTGTAATTTTCATTTTGTGAAAATCTTGATGAAACTAAAATTACCTTCTGTGCATTTTTGACTTCTCAGGCCAAGGTATTAATGGTTTGGGGTATTTGAGACAAGAAAACAAGGAGAAATCTTCAACCTTTGGTTCTAAATCTGAACAGCCTGATTATTTCTTCCAGTACTATATAAATTGTGGGTTTAGGTGTGAAATTAGGAGCTTTCTAAGAGATCCACTGCTTTCTTTCTGGTATTAAGATCAGCAATCATGTGTAGTGAAATCCACACAGTTTTATGAGCAGTGAGCTCTGTTAGTTCCACTGGGAACAGTAGAAAGAGTTGAGCTTTTGTTCAAATGGTGGCTAGAATTGGCTCTGAGAAGCCCAATAATTACTGAAGATAGTTACTTTTTCAGGAAATTAACCAGGACATATGATGTCATCAGCATATTTATACTTGTTTCTATTTCACTAACACTTTTTTTGGGTAAGAGATGCTGTGAAAATAGAACTGAAAGTCCATTGTAATTATATAATGTGCTGGTTTATGCTGCCTTGACAGAATGTGACATATATCCTCTCTAGATTCCAAATCAAGAAGAGGAGACCAAGATTCTCCTGGGCCTGCCTCCTGACAGAATTGGACATGGAACATTTCTCAACTCCACAGCAGCAGGTTCTGAAGAGATCGTGTCACTGGTTCAGCAGAATCATATACCTATTGGTAAGGAAAAAAATATTTACCAGGACTTGATCTCTGGATATCAGAACAGGATATGTGCTGCTGATCTAGTGACACCAGTTTGTGTCTGACCAAGGTGACTTGGACAAATGTGGAAAAGAAACTTGCCTATAAAGGTACACTCATGACACTTGTGGGGGTTTTGGCACCTTTGTGGCAGCAGACAACAACTGATGTCTCAGATGGAAGCAAAACCAAATCCCAAATCATAATTTGTCATTAGTGTACAAGACTGTGTGGTGGTTCTGTACCTAGTTTTGCAAGCTCCTTAAATTTTATACACCAAAGAAAGCAATTAGCAAACTTTTCTCAAAAGAAATTACAAAAGAGGCATAGAAAATCAACAGTAGCTGATTTTAATTTTTATTCAGACCTTTCTAAGTCAATTAACGTGTCTCTTGTTTTAATATATGTCCTCATTTCTTTTTCTGTTTTTCTCTTAGAATTTTGCATGACATCAAACATAAAATCTCAGACAGTGCCTTCCTGTGACAAACACCATTTTGGATACTGGTACAGCATGGGCCATCCTGCAGTGCTTTGTGTGAGTTTTTTGACTTTAAAGCATGTATTTAAGCAAAGGGCTAAGTGAAGTTGGAAAAGTTTTTCTCTGTTTATGGATTAGAACTGACGTAGAATTTCTGACCTTGTAGCAAATCATTTGCTTTTAGGAAATCATGATGTTCAGTTTGAGAAATGCTTTTAATTCAAATGGGAATTGCTAGTATTTATCTTGGTTCTGTTGTAAAGCCAGGACTTTTTTCTGTGGGATAAAACGATCAGCTATACGCGCAGTGAACTTCATAGCTCTTTGCACAATGACAGATTTCTCTTAAAACCCATGGCTCCAGTGCTTGCATATGCACCTGTGCTTACCTGGTGTTCCTTGTGCTGGATGAGAGCTCCTGCTCTTGACAGTTCTCCTGATAGCTCATTAAGGTCTTTACGCATTGCAGGTGCCAAGTGCTTGTGCTGCCATTGGCAGGGTTTTAGTATTATCCTGTTAATTTAACCCCCATAATCCATAGCATTGTTCACGTGAGTGTGTATACATATATATAAATTTTATAGCACTTTATAGCTTATCTGGGGAAAGGGAAAAGAGGATTAAGTAGACCTGCATATAGTGACATACCTTGAATATATACATCATTTGATAGCCATCTTTCTAGCAATTTTAGTAGGAAATCTTATTTTCTTGATAAATTGTGCCATCATTTTAAGAAGTTTTCTTATATGTTTGAATAATTTATTCATTTTTAGTGAAAATAGGGCAAATAGAGAATTAAATAACCATGCAGAGATGAAAGAACAGCAGAATAAAATGTGAGACAGCGAGATAAAACTGGTTTGTATGTATAGAAAGAGACCTTTTTGATACAGAGGAACTAATTTAAACTTTTTTATTTCTTTCCTTTCAATTTAACTCCAGACTGATGATAAAGGCGTCTTTGCTACTGACCTATCACAAGAGTATGAGCTGGTTGCAAGAACATTTAATCTGACTCGATCACAGATGTGGGATCTTTCCTATGGATCAATCAACTATATTTTTGCTTCAAATGCAGTAAAATCCAAGCTGAGGGAGCAATGGTATAAGCTGAAGCCAGCTCTGTTTGATTAACCAAACTGTTGTCCTAAATAGCTGGGGTGTGTTGGCTGAGTTAATAAGCTTTTTTTACTGAAGTCCCTGGCTTTTTTCAGACCTCAGGGTTTTTAACCCAGCCATAAACTGCCTGTGTGAAATGAAGGCAACTGGAATGCATCCCTTGTAACTGGGGACAGAAATAAATGTTCTTTTGGTAGGTGAGAAGGGTCCTCAACCAACCAGTGACTAAAATGCCAGATGTGTTGTCACCTTGTTTCTCTTGAGTTGATGTGTAAGTATTTTTCAAAATACTTAGTTGAAATATGTCATAATAATATAAACATTGAAGAGCTGGAACAAAATAAAGGCAGAGCTATTGGTGTTTAAAACATTTCTGTTGGCAGCATTTGGCCAAGCAGTTTGAACGTGTGGTGTGTATTCTTGGGGTTTGTATTGTTTTCAGGTTTTGAGCTCTTGACTGAATGTGAAGACAGAAACAAACTCAGGGAGAACTAAATATTTATACCAAGGAATTAATGTTGTACCTGTTTTTATTGCTGTATATGTATGACTAAAGCTGCTGTGGATTGAGTAGCACATGGGGGTCTCTGCTGGTGCCCTGGGCACTGGTGGTGTGTAGGCACTTAAGAATCTTGAATGCCTTCAGTGACTGAGCTACTTGGCAAAGTGGTCTCATTCTTAAAATGCTTTTTAGAATTGCTGTTTGTTGTGTAAAAAAAGGAATAAAAATAGTCTCAAGCTCCATGTTTTTGAAACCACCACTTCAAGGTGTGTGTGTGTGTGTTTGAGCTCTACTGAAGAGAAGCAGGATTCTGTGGGGTGAGTCCCTGGAGCACCGTGCTGCCTGCCAGCCTCCCCCTGCTGCTGTGGCAGCCCCTGGCTCTCCCTGTCCTGGGCAGCCACAGGGTTCACTCTCCAAGCACCTGCATGTGTGCTCTGATGCTGAGAGCTCACAAAGTCTGTGAATGTGCACATGCTGCAGTTTGTGTCATGGGAGTCAGGAGGTCACCTGGAGGATTCCATCTGTGTGCAGTGAAAGAACCAAGAATGTACGTGGGTGGCTAAAGAGCAACACACAGAGCTGGGATTTCTGTGTATAGGAGTCTAACTGTGAGTTACTGCAGTTATTTACACAGCAGAAATGTTACACTTAGGAAGTTGGACAGGATGTGGACTTTTGGAATGAAGAATCACCATCTGATGAGACCTTTGTCATGCACAGTTCCCAAGATGACCATTACAACTTGAAATGCTCTTGCTGTCCCTGGGCTAGTTTTCCAGTTTAACTTTTGTAAGTAAAACTGCACTTTCCTTCTTTCACTTCATGTAGCATCATAGTCAATTTTAATTTAAGCACTTCTTGCTGAGCCTGCTTGTCAAATTCTATAAACTACAGTTTAGTTGATAATATTGTATAAAAATGACTGTGACCCACAGAGTGAAGCATCATCACAGAATTGACCATCAGTAATGGGGCAGAGAAGATTTTTTTCCCTGAATGCAATGGAAATTTTGAGTAACTGCTACTGGAATTTCATGTGGTATAAGATGTGGTTTAAGTTATCTATTCGTGTGCAGCTCAAATTATTTTTTAAGTAAACAAAATAGATCTAGAGTTAATATTTTTATTTCCATTGATTATACAAGAGAACACTTACAGAGCAGTCTCAGTGCTCAGAGTCTTTACTCATGAAAATGTACACTGGTTCAAGACAAGCAGTCTTGAACAATACTGCTTTGGTGATGTATGTGAGAACAATTGCTCACTGTGGCATTGGTTTCTCTGTTCCTTCTGAGGCAAACACAGGCAGTCTTCAAAACCTCAGCTCCCTGTGATGAGACTGGTAACATTCCATAGCTTTTCATAATATAGCCACTAAAGTGTAAGTACACAGTGCTCCTCAGGATCCTAGCTTGGCAATAATGTACTTACATCAATGATTTATATGGCTGCTTGAATATTTAGGTGTTTCAGAATAATACATTAAAAAGAATGGATGCAGGTAGGGGCCCTGCATTAGCTAAGTGATTCAGCTGATTAAAAGGCCAGCACATCCCTCCTGTGAGCCCTAGAGAGTGGGCACTGCTTAGATTGGAGTGGAAAGGGCTCTGGGGGAGAATCTCATCAAGGTTTTTAAATATCTGATGAGAAGAAGTAAAGAAGATGGAGCCAGGCACTTCTCAGCCATAGCTGGTAACAGGAAAAGGGGCACAGACTGGTTCTGTGTGGGTGGTTGAACAAGGGAATGCTCACCCAGACAGGCTGGGAAGTCTGTCCTTGCAGATACTCAAACTTGTGTTTGTACAGTGACTTGTAGCTTCAGCAAAGGAGGTGGACTGGGCAATCTCCAGAGATGCCTTCCAGCCTCATCTGTTCTGTGAAGAAAATATACAAATATACAAATGATAAAGTCTCTATATAAATACAAAAGCTTTTAAAATTAAATACTGACTTAACTGAGTCACTCAAGCAACAGTTTTTCACAGGCTTGGTCACCAGCAATTGGCTGATTTGTGAAACTGCTTTTAAAGAGTAGTCTATTCACCCTTCATAGCCTTCCTTCTTTCACAGCCATTGTGGAATCCTTTGGTGCCATCAGGACCTTTAGGCAGCCTCAGCACCCCTACAGGGAGACCGTCTGCATTTTGTATTTTCCGAACCAACATGGGACTGCTGACAGGGCTCTTCTCTTGGGTCAGAGTTTGGGCTTTTCTTCTCTGCACCCAGGGGCTCCCAGAAGGAGTGATGCTGCTATCTGAGGAATAATCAGTGTATTTCCTTGGAATTTCAGGGCTAGTGCTTGCGTTAAGCTTGCTGTCTTCAGCCAGCGGAGATTTTTTGGTTACTTTTCGTAGTGAAGATGGACTATTCCAAGGACTTGATCTGGGTGACATGTTAGGACTCAAATGGTTGTTTGGGTGGATGATGGGGCTCAAATTACTTGTGGTATTTGCTGTGGTACGTTTGCGTCCTGACAGCGGTGATGTGGGATTGCTCTCTGGGTCAGAAGAGCTGTTGGCTGAAGATTCATCACCAGCAAACTGAAGTTCCTCAACTCTCTTGTTAAGGGATCGAGCCTTCTTAAGGCTCTTGCTGGTATCTTCATCACGGTTCTTGTCTTTGGGAACTTTTTTCTTTGGTGGTTTCATGCCTATTTGGACAACTTTCATGCCGGTCTCTTTGTTTTCAGCACACATGAAATCGTGAGCACGTATGGCCGCTTCTACTTCTTCAAATTCTATAATTGCACATTCCTGGGTTCCCAGCTGGGTGTACCGATTGCTGACCCTCCTGATATCAGGTGGGAGATCCCTGCCAGGCTTGAGAATACGAACTGATGAAATTACACCAAAAGTTACAAAGGCTTTGAGGAGATGCTCCATTATCCTTTCTTGCATGCATCCATTTTCTTCTTTGTTAAGGGCCTGCAGCTCAGAAATCATGTGGATATCATACACCAGTAGCATCCTAGTAGGGACATTTTCACTTGGAAACACTGGAACTGGAGTATTTCTTCGAACTTTTTTGTTATCATCATTGAGCTCCAGAGTGCTGGAGTACTTCAGTGCATAGGCTGTGGTTCTCCAGTCACGGGTAAGGTGTTTCACCTTTGGGACATACACAGGTTAAGCACACAACTGAGCAAACCCAATCAAACTAGTCACTGTATTTTAAGGCAGATGCAGGCTTCAGTCTACAAGCAGAACCCTGGATTTTAGTTTCATGTAGCAGACTTAGTGAGAAAGTACACAGTATTCGTGCTGTAATGGGCATCAATGAGCTCCTGTAAAGCTCATGTCCTGTTGAATCAAATGAAAACAAGACTGGCACTAAAGCTCAAACTGGGAATCATTACTACCTCTGAAAGCCTGCTCAAGTAGTGGTTGGTCATTCCACATCTAGGCCTGAACCATGATCAAAATGTATGTTCTATGGATGTTACATCTGCCAAACAAGAAGTTTTGTTAAGTGTAGGTCTTCATTCTATTGAACTGATCTTTCCTCCCTCAAAAATCTCAGTCTAAAAAACACCACAAACTTTTCCATTTTCATTACATGTTTATAACGAGTTTATCAGTTACCAATATAATCTGTTTGAAGTGACCTGACAAAATTGAGAGTCCCTTAACTTCTAGACTGAATAACTCTGCAAAACAATGAGATTTAGAAGCTTGACAAAGTGTTTCTAGTGTTACTCTAGAAATCAGTTACTTACAGATTTACATAGGTCTTTCTAATATAAGGAGAAAAAAAAAAGAAAAAATAATAAAACTCACTTCAAGTCTAAGGGACATCAGTTACCAGATACTTTATACTACTCTTCATTTTTAGTTCTCTGTCAAAAGTCAGATTCACTGTTCCTTCTCAGAGACAGGAATGTAACTTTACCAGGACTACCCAGCTGTTCATAAGTAGTTGCCATGGAAATTAATTTTATCTAATGTCCTCCTGTCTCAAAGAATGATAATTTAAAAGCATACAGGCTTTTAAGCCAATTATTTCCCTAGCCAATCATCAACAAGTTCAGCAGTGAAAGTTCTGGATGAGTACAAACCTAACCGTCATAGCAAAACCAGGCAGATAAAGACAAAGACTATAAAGTTGCCTGTATAAAATGTTGCTTTAATCTCTTCTACTGTTTTTAGATTCATCAGGCTTGCATAAGATCCCTCAAGTCTTAAAAAGTTAGCTTACCTTCTTAAATGAAGTGAGGAGTTTAACACTGACATAGCCCATCTTATTTCTTCTCACATGCTTCAGAAGGAAGGCATCTTTCTCAAGGTTCTCATCTGAGAAGTAATATTCAATCTGTGCTATTAACTTCTGGATCAGGTCATTTTCTGGTGGTTTCCAGTTCTGGTCAGAGTCATCATCATTTTCCCCACCACTGGAAAACAGTTCAATCATTTTATCAACAGATCTTCATCTTCTATTAGTGGATTCAAACAGCCTTTCAAAATGAAAGGGCATAACCATTATGGTTCCAAGTGACTTTAGATGTGGGCACTGGACAGGTATCACCCCCCCAGCAGAGCCAGCAGGCTAGCTCAGAGCATGAAGCTTTCCAGTCAGCATAAGGACTCGAGTTCCTGAGCTCATTCCAAAAGCTGATCTCAGTGCAGAACAACGAGACTTCTACACTAATGGCTTGAAAGCACTGACAACTCAAATCCTCTGCCAAAACATGAAATGAAGGTGCCCTGGCACTTGGTACTATGCAAAGTTCCTCCAGTTACAGTGTTATATTTTTCAGTATGAAGCTATTAAACATAGGTCTGTCCTTTATGTGCTTCATGAGTAGTGTCACAGACCAGAGAATGAATATTCCAACTGGATGCAGTCATGATTTCTTGAGCCTCTTCACTGCATGGATGCAGGAGCTGATATCCAGGGAGTAAGGAGGACTGACAGGACTGTTGCACATTTTATAGGTCACTTTCAGAGTGACAGAGTAACATAACCAGCAGTTTAGCACAGGGGTCAAACCTGCCAGCTCATGTACCTCAGGAACAGGTTTATATGTGCACAGGCAGGCTCCTCCTGAGGAATAACCTCATGAGGTCATTCTCATTTCTTCTCTTTACCTCCCATCATATTGTCTGGGTACCTGGGCAAAATGGAGCACTGTTGAGCATTCTATTCTTCAAAAAATACTGCAGCCATGGATTCAAGATAAACATCTTGCCACATGCAGTTACAGCAACGTGTTTGTTGCTGAAATAGAAATTTCCATTTACAGGTGACTATAATGAGTCTGTCTTAAGTCAGAGTCATTTTTTCAAGCTGTTAGCGGTCTAATTTTGTTGTGGGATCATCATGAAAGTTTATGTTAAAGAAATAAAATCATCCACTAATTACCCCATAAATCATGTACTAGTTTGGTCTGCCAGGTACATTAGTAATGAAAAGAAGGAGCCATGCATTTCCCCAAAATTGCCTTAACTAGCTTTTTCAGGCTTTGGAATCCTTAGGAAAAGGAGCAGGCATCACACTGGAGTGCTGTGAGACTGATCTGGCAGGGAGGATGCAGCCTGGTGGATCCCCTGCCCTGGCCGGTTCTGTGCAGGGGTGACAGAGGCAGTGACTGCAGTGCTGTGGCTGTGCTGCTGTCTGGAGAGAGTGGGTAGGTCAGGGGGCTCTGCACAGGACTGTGCCTGCTGCTGGCACCACTTACAGCAGTTCTCTGGCACCTGGCTTTTTGAAACTTTGAGCTTACATTTAGTTGTTATGGTTCTGATGATAGGGCAACACATCTGATATATGTGGACACTTGTATAGTCCTGGAAGTCTCCCTGTTAGAAATCTCCCTAGCCTTTAATAGGGTACAGTTCAAAGGAATGACAAGAATGAGAGACCAAGACAAAGAATTTCTGTTATTTGGCAAAGCCAGAAGTGGAGGATGATAGATGAAGTTACGATTAGGATGGTAAAAAATATCCAATACCCAGCTGTGGGTGCTGGTTTCAGAAGAAAGCAAAAACCAATGGTGTTTGTTTTTCATTCATGATAATCCCTTCCCACTACTTCATTTACTACTGATTCAGAATTAGTCTGGGTACAAGAAGCTTGGAACATTTCAGCCTTTTTGCAAATCCACACTCTGCTAGGAAAAGCTTGCCTTTAGTTCTGGATGAGGCTTACATTTGTTTTAGGGATTTATTAGCAGAGATATTTGCAGATGTTTGTTTAGAGACAAAAAGGGGTGTTGTGCTTTGGAAAACAACAAAAATGAATTGCATGTTTGCAGAGACCTACAGCATTGTCACACTGAATCAGGCTGAAACATTTCACCTCTCAAATATTGGTCACAGTTTGACCTATACACTATTTCTATGTTTGGCAGACATGTTAGTTTTTACAAAATCTTATGGGCTCTTACAACAGCCCTCACTAAATGCTGCATGGAAATAGCACCTTCCATAAATGCAGAAATTTGTAACTAGCTCCATGTTAATTTGTGATAATGATCAATTTGTAGCACCTCTGGGGTATCAACTGTATTACAAAAGTAGTTGATAAATAATTTCAGTCAACATTGACAAAGAACCAAACCCTAGTAGTTATTAACAACTTTATTTTTTTATTCAGAGCTTTGTGATGATATGCTCGTAAAACAGAATGAAAAACAATCTTTCAGCATGGTGACTCATCTGGTCATTAGTCACACAAGAAACTAAACATATCTACAGAGAAAGCAGATTTGGAATTTTAAATATCTCACAATAAATTAAATTGTTTGGATAGCATTTAACCTTCTGAAAAGTTTTAGCTGAGTCTCCAAATGAATGAAGTATTGCATTAATAAACACAATGTGGCAATGTAATTTATAAGTTCCAAGAGTACAGTCACTCAAGGGCAGTCCACATTTGTCAACAAAACCATGAATACAGCACTGGGTGCCTACTGATGGCAAGCTGTCTGCAAGCTTCAGCTGGAGAGAGGGATGGCTCATTCCCAGCAGTTTTAGATCATCCCTAATAATTTTCCAAATGTTTGTAAATAATTTCCTATCAGATGCTGCATTCCCAAAAAAGGAAATCCTTAGGTAGGGTTATATGTAAATGGCAGAAGCATGTGTAAACTCCATTCACCTACTTTTGATGTGGAGTCTTTAGAGTTCTCTCCATGGCAATACCTCTGGCCTTTCCTGATCAGGAAGAGGCCATTTACAAAAAGGCAACCTCCACAAGAACTGAATATACATCAACACTGTCAGCAAACATTTCTGAGAACAGCACCTGCTGCAGAGGATTAAATAAGTGACATTTAGGAATATCTAAGAGCTATTGTCTTCCAAAGCTTGAAAAAATAACCATGTTTTTTTTCCTGGTCTAGGCCAGGGCTAGAAGCTCTTCACAAGTAGTACTATCATAGATAACAAATGTAAATAATATTCTGATTTTAAGAAATCAGTACATGGAATGCAATATTGTAGGCTACTGTACATTTTTATAAAAATACAACAGTCACGTATGATTTTGGAATATCTAAGCTGACTCAGTCTAAAAACCTTACCTGCACTGTGCCTAGCTCTGTTCAACTCCTGTTTCTGTAGTCCATAGTTGACAGTTTTGGCAGCTACAGAAAATTTCTCACTCCCCTACACCCCTCTGTAATTTAAAATACTACATTGCAGTTCATTGTGAGTCAATGTATGAAGTTAGAAAATCGGTTAGAAACAATAAATGTTCAAATAGAATACTGAATTTCTTGCTACTGTACCTAAATTTTTATGTGACAATTTATGACTCCATCTGCAGCTTTACTACAGACCGCAGGATGAACTACAACTAGTAGATCTTTGTCTTCCTGCAGTTTGCTGGCACAAAAATCCTGGATGTTCGTTTTACAAGTAAGCGATTCTGGTAAGCATCAAAGCTATTTCAGGCCACTCAGCCAAAACGGGCAAAAAGAGAGAAAAAACCAAAACCTCAAACCCCAAAACGAAACTCCAAACCACAGCTACAGCTGACCCCCAAAATCTTTCTGTAAAACGCAGTGAATTGGAAATGTCGGGGGCATCACAGGCGTTTCTGGCTGTGGGGAGCCCCGGGCCCGGCAGTCCCGTCGGGGGCGGGTGGGTGGCAGCCCGGCGGAGCCATCGGTGCTGCGGGCAGCTGCCTGCCGGCCGCCGGCTCTCTGCGCTGGAGGCTTTCCAGCGTCTCCCACCCGCCCCTCGGCGTTGCATCAGCCGGGCCCGCTCCGTTCCGGGGGTGTCCGCGGCGGCCCCGCTGCTCGCCCCGCACAGCCCCGCCCTGCCCGGGGGCTCACCTGGAACGCCCGCAGCGCCCCGAGTCCTCCTCGCTGCAGCTGGGGCACCGCGTTCCGCCGCCGCCCTCCTCCTCCTCCTCCTCCTCGTCCTCCTCGGCGGCCGCCTGGACGGCCACTCGGATCTGCACGGGGCCGCTCCCCGCCGGCAGCTCCGGCCCGGCGGGCTCGGCCCCGGCCTCGGCCGGCTGCGGCTGGGCCATGGAGCTCCCCGGCCGGGATCAGCCCGCCGCGACACCCGCGATGCCCCGGCTTGCGACAGCCGCCCGGCCGCCTCCCCTCCTGTTCCCCCCCTGTCCCCTCCCGCTGGGGCGGCGCTCCCAGCTCCACTCCCCCGGCGCGGCCGCACGGCAGCGGGAGGGTCCGACCCTCCTCCAGCCATGCCGCCCCCGGGCCCGCCGGGCAGCTGAGGAGTCCTTCCCTTGACGGCTGAGCAGGGACTGCTTTTGTTTCACCAGAAAACAACGGGCTCCTCGCCGGAAAGCAGCGTTTCGGCTGCTCCTCTCCTTGTGCAGCCTTGGGGCTGCGCCGCCGCTCCCTGACCAGAGCATTGCATTTCTGAAAGTCAAAAAGGTCTCGCAGGGATAAGTGTGGTTTAAATGCCGAGGGTGAGACCTGGAAATAAGATACACGAGTGGACAAGGACATGATTGGATACGTGCTGGTTTTGCAGAGGAGTCTCCTCTATAGTTCTGCATGGCACTTACACAGAATAAAAACATTCCCTCCTTAAGAACTAATTAAAATAGAGGCCCTCTTTCTAAAACACTTAGGCAGTGATTATTTTGAACTTAAGACTAATGCACTATATTTCAGTGCACTGTTCCAGCTACTTAACTGTCCACTACAATGTTCTGTTTCAGTTCATGTACTAAATATTAGAATCAAAAGCTTTTCAATTTACCATCTAAATACTCATTCTTCACTCAAGGAAGATTTTTTTCAATACTGTCTGTACCCAAACTGCTAAATGATCTTTAAGTCACAGTTTCATTTGTGGCATTCTTGTTTATGTTTGCATTGCTTCACTATTTTCTTCTTAAAAATTTGGATGGACAAAGAGTGAGACTGCACTCATGGCCAATTCTTCTCATTACTGTGGCAAACAGTCCTCATGAGTCAGGTTTGCTGGCATGGACACATTTGAGACTGCCCTGCCTCAGGCTTTGGCTGATTTTTAAATGTGCCTTAAGCAATAAAGTATTTTGTTTATGAAATACGCTTACAAGCACCACTAACCAAATCTCTAGTTCTCTGCTGATGGAACATTCTGTATTATGTCTTGGGTAATGCATCACTTTGCCATTTTTTTTCAGTGGATGCAGAAATACAAACACGAATTACACATTCTAGGCAAGAATATGGACAGGGGCTGTGGGCAGATTTTGTATGAGTTCATGGAAGTTGTTTGCCTCCCTGGGCACAAACAAGGTCAGGAGTATGAGCAAAGAACTATTTCATGCTACCCAAATAGCTAACCCAAATGATGTTTGAGAGAGACCTTTCAGTTTATCTGATATATCTTTCTGTCAAGGTTGAGGGAACTTGATTTTATAGCAAAGGACACTAGATGTGTTTATTTGTTCTACCAGTGGTCGCAGCACAGAACTGGCTTTTGACCAGATGAAGACTGATGTAATTTCAAACACTGATTAGATTTCCATTGAAATTGCCAGACTGATGTTTTTTGAGTTTGTTTTGTTTTATTTTCCTTTTAATGTAACAGTGCTCTATAATGCTCAACTTCCAGTAGAGATAAAGCAGTATTTGAAAACACAGCAGAACTTAAAACTAAATGTATTAATGTAGAGAAGTCCATTAGAGGGAAACTCATGGCTCACTGGTACCCAGTAAACATCCTAAACCCATGAACCTCAACTGCACAACCAAAATCTGCACAGATTTCTTATGGTGCATTTTCCAGCAGATGGAAAATAAAATGACAATACAAGAAGCTAAAGCTGGAATATTTATTTGTTTGTGTGGCCAGGCATTGGAATAGGTTGCCCAGGCAGGTGTTTAAGAGTGTCTGGATCTGCACTGGATCATGTGGTTTGTAGTTTAGGGGTTACAGTTGCAGTTCTGGGTTAACATTTGGACTTGATGATCTTAAAGGTCCGTTCCAACCTTGATGATTCCATGATTCTGATTTGGGAAGACACCATGAGGCAATTCACAGCCCTTCCATGCACTGACAGCCACACCGTTACTTCTCCTACCATGAATTTCTTAATGAGTGTATTTAAAAGCATCCACTAAGATCAGAGGAGCTTCTGGGCTCCAGGAGCTGCTGCGGGATCAGCAGCAGGAGCTCGCGCAGGTTGACTCTCACATTTTGTGACTGTCACATTTTGTGACCAGCCTATGCCCACAGAAGACAGCTTCCCGAGGCACGACAGGAACCATCCAGCTTCTCGCCCTGTCACGGGTTTTCACACACAACCACTTGCTTGTAGAATTCAGAAAAATACAATCATAATAGCCGCTTTTTGCTGTGAGGCAGCGGGGTGTGGGCGACACTGCGCACAGCAGGACTACCACAGAGCGCCCCATCCGTCCGTCCGTCCGTCCATCCATCCATCCATCCATCCATCCATCCATCCATCCATCCATCCATCCATCCGTCCGTCCGTCCGTCCGTCCGTCCGTCCGTCCGTCCGTCCGTCCGTCCGTCCATCTGTCCGTCCGTCGGTCCCGTGCCCTCACGGTTTCCCACCCCTCACGGTTTCCCGCCCCTCGGCGCCGCCCCAGACGGCGGGCGGGGCGGAAGCCGCGGTGTCCGCGGTAACGGCGGAGCCATTTCCGACAGGAGGGCGGCGGCGCGGGGCCGTGCGGGCTTGTTTGGCACCGCGGAGCTCTGACAGGCTGCTTGAGGCTGCGGGGCCCTGAGGGGCCGCCTGGAGCGGAGGAGCTGCGCGGGGGCCGTGCGGGGCTGAGGGGCTGCGGGCCATGGTGCCCAGCAAGGGCCGGCCCGGCCGGGGCCCGCGGGCCGCGCCCGCAGCGGTAGGTGCTGCGGGGCTGGGGTGCCGGGGGTACCGGGGGGCACCGGGTTAGGTGCTCCGGGGCTGGGGTGCCGGGGGTGCCGGGGTAGGTGCTGCGGGGCTGGGGTGCCGGGGGTGCCCGGGGTAGGTGCTCGCGGGGTGCCGGGGATGCCGGGGTGCCGGGGGTGCCGGGGTAGGTGCTGCGGGGCTGGGGTGCCGGGGGTGCCGGGGTAGGTGCTCCGGGGCTGGGGTGCCGGGGGTGCCGGGGTAGGTGCTCCGGGGCTGGGGTGCCGGGGGTGCCGGGGTAGGTGCTGGGGTGCCGGCGGGCGGCAGCGCCCCGACATCATTTGTGCTGCGCTGGGAGGTGCATGGATGAGCCGCTCGGTTCTGTGCTCCTGAGAGACGTCTCGGTTTTTGTCGCATAAATCTAGCTCAAAGACCAGCATGTTTGTCTTTTGAAAATACAAGGCGTGTTAAAATGTA
Organism: Molothrus ater; assembly: GCF_012460135.2. Taxonomy (NCBI): domain Eukaryota; kingdom Metazoa; phylum Chordata; class Aves; order Passeriformes; family Icteridae; genus Molothrus; species Molothrus ater. Next base: position 5,871,066 of record NC_050490.2, read on the forward strand.
AATACTTGTTTTCTTCATACTGAGAGTTGTATCCCCATGGAAGTCATGCTTTCAGTGTATTTTTAAAGCTAAAACCAGTGTGATTTTTGTAAACGAAAAATTTCGTGTTACTTGGAGCTGTGATGTATTCTTCATAGTATTTTGCAAAATAATTCCTTCCTTGGCAGATTTTACTGTTGCAAATAGCTTTATTATTTAAAAAGCAGTTCTATTGATATGTAATATCAATATTGCAATCAACAATTGTACTGATACTTCTGAGAAAGGTAGCATTTAATGCAATTTTCTTCCAATTTGCAGGTTAATAATTGTGGTCTCCAGCTGGTCATCCAGACCTCATCAATACCAGAAAAAACCAAACCAGTAATTATTACCTTTTCTTGGATAGTAGTATTAACAAATGTAGTTGTATGATACAGACACATTTGTATGCTTTCAAATAGGAATTACCTTCTCAGTACTCATCTGTTGACTTACAATATCGAATGTATCTGATAATATTTTATTTTATTTAACCCTATTAAAAACATGGGGTTGTACTATAGCCTGCCATAAGCTTTATATATATATAAATAAATCATATATATATGATTTCTTGATCTTCTATCTGTACCTCTCTCCTCTAATTCCTGAGAGCTGTTAGTACTGAGGTTGTGTTTGTGAAAAGATATTATTTGCATTTGAAAACCCTAACATTTGTCTATAATATTGTGTTACAGTTTGAATTCAGAATAAATAAAGAGCAGTCATCTTTCCACAATAGGCTTCTGCAGCATGATCTGGAAAAAAACTACTCGGGAAGGCAAGGTAAAATTCCAATGAGTTTGGTTTGTTTGTCTTTTGTATCTGTTTTATTCTTTAAAAAGTAAAGAAAGGTTGTATCATGATTACAAAATATAAGAATGACAGTGTTTCCTACTTGGCTACAGTAATTCAATGTAATTACTGTTGCATCATGTCCTGAACCCAGTGCTTGGCTTTTTTTCATCCTTTTTTTTCCCCCTTATGGAAGAGTATTTTTTCTGCTATCTACAAAGCCACAACCTATCAAGTGCCCTACTCTATATTCCCACACAATTGTCTAAAGTAACATTTTACTGGATGTTTAACATTTTAAGATGTTTAGACAAAATTAGTTTCTAATTTAGAACTGTGATATTGAGAGATAGTTGAGAGATAGTTTTTCTATTGTACTTGCATGCTCTTGGCTTTGCTGAGCAATATATTGGTGCTGTCATTGCTGTCACCAATATTTTTCAATGGATCATTTTCTAAATAAGCCAAAGCTCACAGAACACATTTGTTGATTAATTTTGTAGGCATTTTTAGACATCCTCCCTTTTTTCCTCTAATATTAATGAAATACATGAGGATGAATTTATAAATATGCTTTCAAGGGGTGCCTGTTTCTTGATAATGGAGTGAAATACCAATGATTACTAGGTATTGTGTGCACTTACCTTTGAAAGACTTTGCATTTATTTGTGACTCAGCGGGAGTGTTTCAATAATTTGTGCTTTATTTTTCAAGTTCTGTCAACATCTATTTGATCTGTGTCTTTAAATTTATCTGAAGTTCTTCTTTAAGTTCAAATACTGAAACTGTGAAACAATTTTACAATTTTATGTTAAAATATCATTGGGTAATTCAAATAAAAATAAAGGCATTTACAAAATACCTGCTTACAACAAATTGTTGACAAGAATCTTTAAGTAAAGAAATAGATGTACTTTGGAAAGAGGATGTAGAGGGATATAGTCATAGCATCAGGAAAGAAACTGATAAATCGTAGTACTGAATGGAGGCAAAAAGCCCTTTCATGCTTTACTTTTTATAAGAAAGAAAATTTTGCTTTTATCACGTGTAGTTCAAGATATGCATCTACAGAGCAGTAGTTCATGTGTTCTCTGTATGATTTTCCAATAGATAACACGAATTTTGGGAGCAGTTCATCAATAACATTTCCTGTATTGCAACGTACTGCTGAAGAAAAAATCCTGAACTCAGACAGACTTACCCTGGAAAGGTGAGAGGGTGGCAGAGCACACGCCCCAGAGCCTCAGCCCCTGGTCTGAAGTGACCAGAGTGCCCCACTGATGCTGCAGTCAGTGGTGGGCTGGGGTTGTTGGGTCTGTGTGTGTGTGTTTCTGAGAGAAGAACTGTGTCCCATGGAGAAATGCTCTGAGAGTGTCCTTGTGATGAGTATATCCATACAGCAGTCACCTGAGGCAGGCAGGTTTCTCATCTGTTCATGTGATAGCTGAAGAAAAACTTAACAGAGGGCGAGGCCACATCTGTTGGAATTTTAGTGTGGTCACAACACAAAACTTCCTTGTAGTTTCAGTGTAACAAGCAAATCTCTAATAGGAGAGGGGTTCAGAAAATTTTGGAAGTATTTCAGCTGTGTTTTCAGGCTAATTTTTTAATAGGCAGGAGTTTCTGCTTTATCTATAAAATTTAATTAACAAACCTAATTAATGCTGTCTTAACCAAGATGATATACTTTTCTCTGTTCAGTCAGAGTGAGTGAGCAGAAGGTGGATTACTGATTTGTTACTTACTTGTGTATTCTGTTTTTTCTTTTTTCTTCCAGGCAAAAACTGACAGTGTGCCCAATTATCGATGGGGAAGATCACCTTCGTCTTTTGAATTTCCAGCATAACTTTATAACTCGTATCCAAAATATTTCTAATCTTCACCATCTTGTTTTCTTAGATTTATATGATAATCAGATTGAAGAGATAAGTGGGGTTTCAACTTTGAGATCCCTGAGAGTCCTTCTGTTGGGAAAGAACAGGTAAAAACCTAACTAGGGCGCTCTACCTCCTATGGTGTAACAACTGTGATTTCCCTTTGCTTCTGATGCAGTTTTCAGTTTGTGATGTTCTGTCATACCAGTGAGACCAGCCCTAGGATTAGCTAAGTGCCAGGGATCCCACTGAGGAAGCACACAGATTTTGTGTGTCGTGTCACAACTTCCTTTCTTAGTAAATTTAAGCAACATTTCCAAAGTACTTCACATGTTCCCATATGATCTTCTATTCTGATTGATTATTAAATATGTTCTTAGATTTGTGTGGCATGTTGTGGAATGTCTTTTCAGATCAAATGTACTATTCATTGATTATTTATAACCTATAAAAATATTTCTGCCTGATGTATTTATCTGGGAAACATACCAGACAGATGAGTCATGGATTTTAATGTTTATTTATTGCTTTTAGTCCTGTAGCCTTTAATTTTTTTAATTTAATACATGTGTCTGTGGAATTGCTCACACATCTAAAGGTTGTGCTCTGACTTTTAAAATTTTCCTCATTTTCTTATATTCAGTGAGAACTAGTGGCCAGATTTCAGTTATGTGCAGATTATAAAGAGTTTACCTCCTAGATCAGCCTGTGTTCAAAACTGACAAGTTTCAATAGTGCCATATGTTACTAGAGCTAAGAGCTTTTGGATTAAAAATCTCACCTGTAGAAATCAGTTTTGGTTATAGGAAAATGTGGGTACTACAATTTTCAAGTGCTTTGAGGAATTATTTTCCTTATCATAACCACCCTGGTTGCAGTTTACCTTAGGAGTGTGGTGCTGAGGTGGTTGGGACTTGGCCCTCTAGTGAGTGAGTGGTTACACATCAGACAGAGTTGTTAGCAACTTGTTTCCACTTGGCCTGTGTGTGATCTTTGATTACTCTCAAAGCAAATGCTTAATACATGTGTTTAATGTCATCAGCCAGTAGATGATGCTGTTGGGTATATGATAGCCTAGGTTTGGAATCTAACAAAATATGACAGGACAGAGAAGTTTTAAGACAATGAAATTTTTGACTTCAGTTTTTAGTGGAGCAAGCATTCCATCCTTTTCTTTCTAGAAGAGTCACATAAATTCTGCTGCTATTGAATTATTGACAGTTAGAAAGGAAGGTGATAGTCTTGAAGTCATTCTCATTTATCTATATTTTTTTCATGGTTCAAGATGTTGTTATATTTCTGTTACTCTTGTTAGTCAGAAAAAAAAGACTTTGTTTTGTATTGGCTGGAAAATGAAAGATACTTTTAATCTAATATTAAAAATAATTGTCATAATCGAAATCTTGCAGAATAAAGAAGATCTCAAATCTGGAGAACCTAAAAAACCTTGATGTTTTAGATCTTCATGGCAATCAGGTACAGTACAATAACTTGATTGCTTATGTTTGTTGTGTAGACATCCTGTATTTGCTGTGTCTTTTACCAAAGTATTGTTTCATGAAGGGAGACTGGTGGCAAGTTTTGCAGCTCTTGAGGTCACAGAAGTCAGTAAGTTAATAAAGGTGTCATGGTGTTTATTTTGGATCTCTGTACCAGTCTGTTAAGAACACTTGTACTTTCAGTGTTGTACTTCAGGCAGGTTACAGTGATTAACATGCTGAGTTAGCTGAGTGTGATGGCACTCCTACCTACACAACAGTAACCTGCCACAAGCAGTTGTGCTGTAGTTCAAGTAACACACAGTAACACACTCTTAGAACTGCTATAAAATTTTCTGGTATGATTGATTGCTGTTTCTACTGTTGGTGGTCTGACAAAACCAGATTCCCTACATACATATAAAAGAGAAGAAAAAGACAAGTTAGCCCTGTAGGGACTATAGGTTATGCAATAAGTTTGTGGCTTCTTTAAATGCCATTAGTCAAACAATGAGCACGTTGTACAGTGGCAGAGGCACTCTAGGACCAGGGGATGGCATTGCCCTTGGAGTCTTGGCCATCTCCAAATATATCCATTCACAAGTGTTTGCTTGAACAACACAGTCCTCTTTGTATTGCTGTTGGAAATTCGATGGGGGTTCTGTTTTTGATAAAAATACTTGCAGACTAATGCTACAGCTGTGGCAGTCAGCAACTTTCCCAGCACAAATGAAGGAATCACTAATGAAAATGAAACACATCTTGCACAATTCTTACAAGTGATGTAGATCTGACTTTTTTTTTTTTCAAGTATCTATATAACTATTTACATTAATTGCAACTTTATTAGGAGTTTTAGGCTGGTTGTTGCTGGATCAACTTCATAATGATAGGCTTACTTTGTTACAGAGAATGTAACAAATTACCCTATATCAGGAATTAACATTAAATCTTGGAGTTTAGGAAGTTATTTTGATTTCCAAAATATTTTCATCATTTCCAAACATTTGTGCCCTTTACATCTAAATTTATGGAGTTATTACCTTTTTTGGTAGATTTAGTGTATTTTTCATGTCAAGACCAAATAAAGACTATGAACTTATCTTCCATAAATAAATTATCTTTCTCTTCCTTTCTAGTTCAAAGATAAGCATGTTTTCCTGTTAAAGATCTTTTTTTCCCTGCCTTTGAGGAATTCAAAATTTATAACACCAATGTGCCATCCCATAGTATTAGTTATTTTTGAATGCTTAATGAAGAAATGAAGGGAAGAAATGTTGTGTTTGGGATACATCTTAGTGGACTAGTGCCTTGTTTTGAAGGCTGGGTTTTGTTGTTGTTTGCTTATACAACACTGAAGAAGGGAGCTCCTTTAACTGTTTAAATTTCTGGTTTTTTTTTTTTTTGGCAGCCTTCTTGTCTATCTTAAAAGGTATTTCTTCTACATTACAAATTTCTGAAGAACAGACTTCAGCAACATAATTTGCTTTGAGAACTTCAAAATCTGGTTCTCATGTTTAAGAATGTAGCAGTTTAAACAACAGATCAGAAAATTGGAGCCTGGCTTATCTCAGTGGTGTTCAGCAAAAGGAAAATAAGAATTGAGCATTGTGATGTCCAGTGCCTCCTATGTTACCAGTGATCCCAGGTGAACACTGAACAATTAAATCCTGTGCACAAGTTATAGGCAAGGTATTGGAAATACACTAGATTAACTGTTATTAACACAGGAATATGATACAATTCTCTGTGTCTATTCAGGGACTCTACACATGAATTTTATTCTAGAATGCTTTGAATATGAAATGTTATTGGAGTAATTTCCTGTCTTCTGTTTAATTCCATGAATCATTTTTCTTTCCAGAAGTTCAAGCTGTAAGTAAAATTATGCAATCTAATTTTTTCATGTATGAACTTCTTTTCATTAATCTCAGATTTTTTTAAAAGATGCAGCTTTAATTAGTGCAATTTAATTGTTGATGGGTGATTATTTGGTGCATAAAAACCTTTTTCTGAATTCTATTTCATAGTGAATTATTCCAAGATAAAAGTGAATGAGAAAATAAATAGTGTTTTTGTCCAGTATTTACAAGTAGACTTTGACTTGTGTACTAATTTATTTTTTATTTTTATATTTATATTATAATAAATTTTTATTATTTATATAATATATATAATATATATTATTATATAATTTTTTATATTTATATAAATAATATTTTAAATCTTATTTATTTTTATATCAGTATTATTTGAAACATCCAAAAAGAAGTGATAATAGCTTGTATTGTTTCTTACCTAATAGCCCATATGAAGAGCTGGTGTACCTTCATGTGTGCATGCATAATTGAAACAGGCAATTCAGTAGAGTTAATCTTAAAGCTTAGCAAAGTGGTAAAGAGTATTTCTATATGTTGCTGATGAAATCATTATCTTTGCAATAGCAGTGAAATACCAGGATTAATATTCTAGACTGTGGCATTCTAGCTGGGCAGACATCAGCAGAGGTCTGTGCTCTTCATGCCAACTGTCTGCTCTTGGGGTTGCTTTTGAAAGTCTCTCTGTATAAATATCTTTTAGTAGTGGCATTTTCTGTTCCTCTTGCTGTAATATTTTTGTATAAATGCACATAAATAGACAGTTTAATTAGCAGTTGAATCAAAAGTTTAAGATGCTATTTAATTTTGGCCTTGCTCTATACTTTTGTATGCTTTTTAACTGAGAAATTGTTGAAATTTTTCTTATAGCAGCATATTCCAATCACAGACTTACATGTACACATATATGTGTATGGATATATGGAAATTACCAACAAAATGGGACATTGTCAAACTGGTGAATTATGGCTACCTCACCTCTTCTGCTCCAGGAGCTGCTGGACACTGTGCAGGATGGCATGGCCACAGCTGCACTGGTGCAAAGCAGCAGAAGTTCCATGGCAGTGGCACCAGGCACTCTGTGCTGCTCTCTTGGCACTGTTGGCCTCAAGGAGGAGGAAGGGTGTGCCTGGGCACTGGCTGCTAAAGGGGGCTCACAGTGGTGCAGAGATGTTAATTCTAGCTGGCAGGGAATGATTCATGCTGGTAGCTCTTTGCACTGCCAAAACCTTGGGGCTGCTAAAGTATTTTCCACAGGAAAACCTGCTGGCTTCTTTCTGCCCCCCAGCATGGGTTTCACTGAGAGTCCCCTGCTGTCCCTCGTGCAGTGGCTGTTCCTTCTCCCTGGGTGGAGGTCAGGCATAAATTCTGCAGAGGTGCTGGAGGACAGATCCACAGTGCCATGAGAAATAATTATCTGGATAGAGAGCCTTGTGTGGATCACTGGGAAATACTAACAGCAGGAAACAAACCCATACTGAATCATCAGAGCAATAATCAATGCCTCTGTAAAATACAAATGGTATTTCTAGAAATAAAAGCTAAAATTAAGGAGCATTAGCTATTACTGCTCTTTTTATGCCTCTTTTTTTTTCTTTTGCTTTGTCAATATCACCTGAGTCTTTAAAATAAGTTATTAAGTATAAAAACAAGCTGCCTGCTTACTGTAATTCAGTCTTTGTTAGATCCCTCCCTTTCTCTTCCCAGGAAGATAAATGAGTGTCTTTGCAGACAAATTAAGGCTCAAACATGCACAAAATTCCCCCATTTTGGCACACCACAATACCATCAGTGTTGTCTTGGTTTTATGTCTTCAAGGTTGCTGCTGCAGAGCAGCACAGCTGAAATAACCTGGTTTCTAATGGGATAGAAGGAAATGCTGACTGAATTTTACTGCAGGATGGCAAGAAAAATGTGGGTGAATACTTGTCCTGGATCTCTGAGTATCATGGTTTAGAGAAACACAGGCACACTATGTATGAAGCTGATAGTTCATGTATACTTTTAGAAAACGTGTCACATATATAAAAATATATTTTATATCCTTATAAAACACAGTGTGCATGTTTATTATGTCTCTGACAGATTGCTAAAATAGAAAACATTGGTCATTTAAGTGAACTGAGGGTGTTAAACCTTGCCAGAAACCTCCTCACTGTTGTAGAAAACCTGAATGGACTGGATTCACTCACAGAGCTCAACCTCCGTCACAACCAAGTCTCTGCTATAGTAAGGACCAAAACTCTTGCCCTTCTCTTTTTTCTTTTTCATTTCCTTTTCTTTGTTTTTGACAAAATGAATGTTAACTGTAGCTTCTTTAAACCATATCAGTGTTTCAGATTTTTGACATCTGATGTTTCCTCATGTTGTGTTGCTTATATTGTTCTGCTGCAATACTTAATTGTACAACATACAGGTGAAACAAACACAAACATTCATTTTGATGTTATTTTCTTTGAATGTGTTCAGGGAGACTGGATTTAGAGGACCTTTAAAGGTCCTTTCCAACCCAAACTATGCTATGATTCTATGATCACTTGTTCTGTTTCAAATCTTGAAAGCTCATGATGTTCCCTGGGGAGGGGAAAAGAGATTTTGTGGTTCTAACATGCAAATTTAGATACTCTTCTTCCATACACGTTCATGTTCTAGAAACAATCTCAATTTTTGTAGGTTAGCTAAGCCATAAAATCATGTTAAATTTCATCTTAAGAATGTTTCTGGAGCATATGCAGAGAAAAAAGGTATTGATTGTAAGAGCAGAGTTTTCTAATGGAAGCTTTAACCCAGCATTTTAAGTCTTCATATTCTAAAAATGAAGATTTTTACTTTGCAATTTGAGTTGTAGTTCAGGTATGGCAAGTGGATTATTCTAACAAGAGCTTTTTAAAATAGAACAGATTACTTAGATAGCTGCTTTTCTCTGGCCTGCATAATTCTTTTCGTTCCTGGTCCCCTGTTGTTGCTGAGCCTTTCTTTTCTTCAGTTTCTACCATTTGCCAAATAGGAATTGTTTTTACATCTTAAAAATGAGAAATTTCTGCTCATTGCTGACTCTGTCACTGTACCTTCCCCTGTGTCAGTGATGTTATCTAGAATTCTCTTTGCTTGTAGCTTCTGCCTTTTCAGTCCTCTCAGGTGCAACTGTACTTTCTGCTTGCTTTCAGTGTCATAAGTGGAGAGGCAGCATGAAATTTAAATTAGTGACTTAGAGACTTGGAGTCTGTGCTCTATCTCAATGTTTTAGTGTTTCCTGGCAGAGACAGGGTTTCAGAGGATGATGTTCTCTTCAGGGAAATATTTATTTTACTTGTTGGCTTGTGGGTTTTTTTAACTGTTGTTGTCAGTATCTTTTTGGGTTTTTACTCTGATTAAATTCTAATGAAATAGAGTTTTGTGAGTGTGGATTGTTTTGTTTTTCATTGAATGTTAATTTTAGCAAGTATGGCACTAACTCTGTGTTTAAGTTTTGGACACATTATACTGTCTAAAACTCTAAGTAAATATGGCTCTTAAAATAAAATATTCTTTCATATGTTCATGATAGGTGTTGTCTTCTGTGTGTACAACAATGTGCATGTGTTTCTTATATTTGTTTGTTTGTTTTTAAATGAAAGCTACATTCCTTTTGTATGGAAATTCAGATTTTGCTGCAATAGGAAATTACTAAAATGCAGAAATATGGAAAGAAATATCTCATTCTATGGAAAGAATACCCAAGATAGATTATTTCTGGAGCACTCGAGCAGCTGAGGGAGGGGGGTTATATTTTATTTAAGATAAAGTTTAAGTTCATGTGGTTGACTGTGCAGGTGGAGGAGATATTTTAATCGTGATGTTGTTATGCTGTAGCACTTAGCTGCAAAATATTCACTCCTAAGCTCATGAAAAGAATTTGGTTACTTTGCTTTAGTTACTCAGTTACTGTGACAATGCTCATTATGAATCAAGCTTTTTAAACTTGATTATTCCTTCAGATGAAAGAATCTAAACTCAATTTTAAAAATAAATTGCTGTTCTAAAATAATTTAAAAAATAATTCTGTTTTAAATAACTTTGCATTTTTTGGTGAACCTTCCTTATTTTTCACATACCTCCCTTTGACCTGCCCTAAGTATATTGTTCTTGGGTAGGAAAAATGATGATCTCATTTGTCAAACAAAAATAAGGTTCCATACTGAACTCTCTGCCCATTGCAGTTTACTGTATTCAATAACTAAAGTCATCCAACTGGGTTGTAGTTGGTTTGGGGAATTAAATCTGCCATCATCCTTTACAATCCACTGGCCTTGGACTACCAGTTTAGGGTCTGTTTTTGAGCTTTCCACTATAGACTGGAAAACCTTGAATAATAAGTAGTTATTTTTGTAAGAATGAACTGTAGTTGATTCAAAGCTGTAGGATTTGCAGGGACAGTCCTGGGGCTTGGTTTATAGAAGAAGAGTCTTAGAGGATTGAAGTGCATTCAGGGAGTCTGACTTGTCAGGAGAATAGCAAACAGAATAAATGATGACAAAGAGTCACATGGCATCAAAAGCACAGATCTATGCATCCCATGAGTTATGCAAAATCTACTTATTTCCCATCCAGTTGTGAGCTGGGGCCTCTGTTAGGAAGATTATTTATGTTTTTCTTTGAAAGACTGACCTGCTTGTTTAATTTGAGGTACTAAAAATTTAGAGTTTTGGCTTTTGTCATCTGCAGTCATCTTACACTGGGAGGAGGACTGGTCAAGGTGTTCACCATTTTGTCAAGAAAGAACTCTTGCCCTCTGTCCACCTCACTATAAGACTTTGTATCAAAATTGAAGTAGCTGGAGCTTTTTGGGATTTTCCTGCTGCACCTATGAGATTTGAAACTTGTTTTACAAGACAGCAACGCATCATGCTAGGAAATTTGCTTTGAGGGGTAATTTCTTTGTGTTCCCCAGTGATTAGTTGAAATCATTGCTGCTTAAGTGTTACAGTGCACAACCCTATAATGCCTGTCCTCACATGTGTGCCCACCCTTTTAGGCATGAACACCAAGAAGCCCTAGGGACAGAGGGGATACACAAATGCACCTGTTGTGAACTCTGTCTTTCCATGGTCTGATCTAGGAGGACTCAGGACAGCTCTGACCCAGGAGTTTTGCACCTGCAGATTCGATCCCTTAAGCCCTTTGTTCTAACATGTCATCCTACCCAGTGGTGACTCTCAGCAGCTTTGCTGGCTTAAATTCAGTTTTTCATTAATAGGAGCTGCAGGGTTTGTTAGAGCTGCCTTTGTTTACCTGTTTGGAATGAACTGTTCTGGACAGCTATGCAGTCATGTCAGAAAGGCTAAAATCAAGGCACTGAGCTCTGATGCTCCTTTCCCTTTCCCAGGTTTGTGTCCTCTGGTTTCAAGTTGGAGTGTGGCCATTGTTAGGGTAAGGAGATGCAGACTCAGAACTGAGGGGTTAGGTGTGAATGGCTCGTGGGTCCCTGCAGTCTCTGCTGTCTGTCTGATGTGGATGTATATTTCATAAATGAAGTTTGATCTTACTTAATATGTTTCATCTTACTAATGAGCTATTTGATATTTAGAGGTTTTCTGCAAAGCCATTTAGTGCAATATTAAATTTGAAGTTTCTTATTCTGTAAATTCATACCTTCTTCTAAATGTTAATTGTGAAGGTTGTAAAGGTGACAGAGTCCTTCAGATAATTCTCTGACTGGAGAGTCACTGCTGTTTGGCAGTGCTAATTGCACTGCTGTATTGCACCTCAAAACCCTTATTTCAGCAAGCTTTTTTTTTTCTTTTCTTTTTTTTTTTTTAAGCATGTTTATCCTGCAGCTTAAATGCTGAGAGAGCACCTTGGCTTATTTCCCAAAAGCCTGTTCAGAAAGCAGCAGCAGTATCCTCCTTTTCTTTAACATGATTTGCTTTGCAAGTGATGCAGCGTGTTCTGCAGAGTGGGATCTGCACTGAAACACTCCCTTGCAGTCTGCATTAGGGAGAGATGGAGCTGCACGTTCAACACAAATCAATGTTGCAGCAAGGTTACAGCATTTAGAAATGAAAGCATTTCAGCAGGCCAAGTAAAGAGGCTCAAAAGCCATTTTCATCTGCTGAATTTATGCCTATCTTTTCTTTCTAGAAAGATGTGGATACTTTGCCCTGTCTCCAGCGTCTCTTCCTCAGCTTCAACAATATATCTAGGTAAGGGGAATAGTAGTTTCCTTCCTATCAGTAATTTGAAGTTTCCTACTGGAGCTGTATTTCATGAAAATTTGAATTCAAACCCTGTGAGTACAGATCTTTTTTTCCTTCCCTAACATATCAGATGAAAAAAATCATTGCCATTGTGTATTTTCTACTTTAAGTATAAAAATTCTTGAGACCCTTTGCATTTAAATGTAGTTGTACTATGAGTATTCTCCCAAGAAACATATTTTTAATTGATTATCATACTGTTTATAATGGTCAAAATTAAAAGTGGATTTGTAAATAGGTTGTTTTGCTGTTAACCTAGTTATCTGTTAAAGCAGCATGATGCAAGGTACAAATTATATTTAACATTCCATCACTGTATTTCTGGAGTTATGCAAATTGCTGAGTCAGATTCTGCTTGCTATGGGTAAATTATTTCATGCCTGTATTTTACTTGTCCATGTATTAATAAAGTCTGAAAGGTATATTCATGATTCCCTTTCAGACCAGATGGCAGAAGCAAAATAGCTCAACTCACAAAGCTGGGCTTCTATAGTTTCAAGTAACTAAGAGCATTTTGTTATAAATAGAAATGTTTGTCTTCTGTGCCTTTTCATATTAATGCATTTTTGAAGTCTGCCTTTATACTCGTGCCAGTATTTGAGAAAAACCCTAAGTGCCTGCATTATCTTCACTTTGGTATGTCCTTTTTCTAATCCCTTGATCACCAGCAGCTTTCTTTGTTTAGAATCAAATAATTAAATGTGGGGTAGGGGAAGATGCTTCATGTTCTAATTACTGGAAATGCCATGCTATTCTTGTGGTATCTGCTTTCTCTGTAGAATGTACTTAGTAGCAGCTTTTATTGTAGTAGCCACTCAAACATTTTATATTGACCTGCATTATGTGTCTTGCAGACAGCTCCAACCTACTTGTCTGTGTTTCTTAGGTTCTTAAAGTGCAAATGCAGTACATCTTAAATACTCATGGCTGTTAAGCACTTCAAAACAATTCAGAGATGAACTGCAGGAGTCTTTCTTATGCTCTTCCCTTAGTTAATTTGCTAGTCTTTTTATTTTACATTTTAATTTGGCATAGTGAAGAGAGGGGGTTAGCATTTTGCTGCTTTTGAATCATTTCCAGAATTGAGACTTGCCTTTGTTTCTGGCTTTCTAAAAAAAGTCTCAGGTTGGCAGGAGCAAGGAGGAGACTGCAGCAGCTTGGCTCCCTTGCTGTCAGGGAGCATCACTGCAGTCAGGGAAATTGCCCTGTCTTTTCATGGACTTGGTGTCTTTTGTTGTAGCTTTCTGGCTGCTCTCTCGTATTGTTTTATGCAAATTCATGTTATTTTTACAGTGTTCAAAGAAAGAAAATTGTTTGGAATTTTCTGTGAGGTTTTGATAGATTTCTCAAAGTTTGTGATCAGTAGCTTGCTTCTTGGTACTATATAAAAAATTCTGTCATTTATCCATGGGGACTTCAGTTGGTCTATTGCTTAGGTTTCTCATAAGCTACAAATACTTATCTAGAACATATATGGAAATACATAATTCAGTTTGAGTTTGCAGCTGAAATAGATATAAAAAAAATCTTAATGTTAAACAAAAGATATTGCTCTTCTATAAATTTTGTATATGCATGTGGTAGATAGGTGGGTGGATATCTTTAACTCTCTATTTACCAGTCATTATTTTAAACAATACAAATGAAAAATTTCTTTTAATCACATTCAGCTTGGAGTTTTTTTAAATAATAAACTTTTACTACCTATAGCAGTTCTGAAGGCTAAGTCCCTCTAAATAATTCCTTATTTAGACTTACATAGTAGATATGTTTTCTACAGGGAAGTTATTAAATATTAAATATTTAATTATTTTCTTGACCATCTGTGATCTGATGCTTGGCTTGATACTCTTTGACTGACTGAGGAAGTTGTTTGCAACCAACCAGTGAACTGCTGTGCTCTCTCTGACCATTCCTACACCCTTTTAAATGGTTTTGTATGCTTTTCAGTCACTTACCCCATTTAGTCTGGGCCATAGGGTAATTTGAAAAATTATTTTTCCTTATTTTTCCTTAAAACTACTCTGTCTATGCAACTGAATTTTGTTTGATGAGCAAATTGTTGCACAAATCCTCTTAACTAATTTATCTGTAGGTGCATTAAAAAAAGCCCTGCAAATGAAAACAAACAACAAAATTGCCAGAACTTGGATATATTTGTTACCATTGCATTGCAATACTTTATTAATGTTCATTATTTTAAAACAGCATTTCTGAAGCAATGCTTCCATGGAAAGATTTTCTTGTTTCTATTTTTGTGTCAGTGAAAATATTTGAGTCTTAAATTGACACATACTGACATAGTGAATTAATACTTCAGTAGATGACTCAAGAATGCCATTAGAAATTGTCACTATTTTAGGCATAAGGGTATTCCATGGGTTTAATCATTATGTTCTTTTTACCTCATACTTCAGAGAAGGACTCAGAATGCTCTGCAGTTCAGTGCTGCTCAGTGCTGCTTCACTGCAGAACTTTTAGTAAAAAAAAGATATATTGGCAAGATAATGTAAGCTAAAACTGAACTTGATGCTGACAGGAAACAAAGGAAGTCCTGTTTTTGGCTTCAGCCCAAACCATCGTAGCAGTTACACTCTGAAGGTGTTTATACCTGATGGCTGAATGCAATATCTATATATAGAGCTGGTTATAAAGAAATGGGAGAAATCCCATTTTTAATTTGTCATGTGGCATAGGGAAGAGATTGCAGTAACATTTGCAGGAAAGATTTGCCACAGAGAATCAGAAAGAAAGTTATTGCTCATGTTTGAACATGTGAAACCAGGGAAGACCATTTTTTAATCTTGGAAACAAAATACATATTTTCAGTGTTACACTGCTGTCCAGGTCAGCATTATGTTGGCTTTTTCATTTAGTCTAGGTATATGGAATGAGTTGGATACAAGCTCATGTAATTTTTGTTCTTCATTTGGTTGCTGAATTGGAAACCTGAGAGAAGCAATGTTCTTAGCCTAATAAAAACAAGAAAATACCTTTTTACTCAGCAAGATGAAAATTTATAAATGCATTGTTAAATGCTTGCACAACAGCAGGTAAAGGGGAATGAGAGGTTATGGTAGTTACATCTCTTCTCATAGGTAGTTTAGTAGTTAGAGACATGGAAAAACACAAGTTTTTTTCTTTGGAGTATTTTTGAACATAGAGTTCCCTCTCAGGTGTTCTTTCAGACTATAGTAAGTATGTTGTCCTCCTTCTCTTTTCCAGAGCTTTTCCCCTTTGTGCAATGTGCTTTTAAAAGTTGATGCAAATGTGTAGAGAAGGAGCAATTGTCTCCCTAAACAAGCAGATTAGAACAGAAGATAAATATTCCTGTGCATGTGTATCACTGGTGCAGGTTGAGCTCCAGAGTGCTCTGCTGTTAGATAATTGCTGCCTTCTGATATGAGAAGGAGAAGTGGGTTTGAGTCCCTTTGGCAGAGGGGAGACCTGGATGCAGGACTAGGAGCATGAACACAAGATGGAAAACTGATCTATTCCTAAAAGATTTCCAGAAAACACTTTCTGATAATTTAGCCCAAATTTGTGACTTATTTGTGTTGCTGAAATGACAATTTTAGCTAAGATAATTTATGTAAGAAGAAGAACAGGAATGAGAGATGGTTGTGTCCTGCAGGAAGGCCTTTTGGAAAGAGAATCAGACATTCCATGGAGAAGATTGCCTGAGGCAGTGTGACACAGCACCATCCAGAGCTGCTTTGTGTTTCCTGAGCAGGTTAAAGGCTCCTTTGTGGTGAGCAGAGGCTGGAGAGACAAAGCCTTGAGATGTGGCCTCTGATTGCTGTGGAGTGTTCACCACGGGGCTCTGTCCCAGCAGTCTGAGTGCTGGGAAGCAGCAGAAGCTTGGTTGGAATCTGTGCAATCTGTTTGGGAATGTAGCACGTTAAAGCTTTAATTAGTTTAGGGTTAGGATACCAGTGTGACAAGTACAGTATATGAACTTTTCTATATGGAATTTCTAAAGCTCAGGTTTTTTGTATGCGTATACAAAGATGTGAAAACAGTTTTTTGCACTGCTGTTTCTTTCTAAAACTGATCTGCTAATAGGGCAGCTAAAGGCAGGATAAAGCAAGCACATCTGTTTTTAGGTCCAGAGTGAATGTTCTGGCATGCTGAAGCAGTGAGAATTTCAAAGCACAGCAGTATGTGTAAGTGGAAGGTCTTGAAAACACACTAGCAAGCTTTCAACTTTTCTGTCATTTCCTGAAGAAATTGTTTTTATTCAAAATCTGTAAATCATATGTAATGAAAGAAGTACTGTTTGGTTAAATGTTTAGTGGTAAGTACTCAGAATAAATATATTTAATGCTTTTGAATATACTTAAAAATAATTTTGAAGACCAAAGGATTTCATATTTTTCAAGCAAAATATGTTCTAGCTCAATGGAAATTCAGACTATGGGTTTTTAGTTCTAACATGTTTGAGTTTGCCTTACTAAATTCTGTGTCATTTGGGAAGATTATCTTTTATCTTTAGGACATATTGAGTATATATTTTATGTAATGTGTCAGACTGATCCTCCAAAAATATGCTTCCATAAGCTGTTTTCTAGAAAGGAAACAGGATTATAAAAAGAAACAGAAAATAATAATTGAGCTTTAAATACATGTACAAAACAGCCAGTTCTTCAGATATCTTAAGAACTTTCACTGTCTTTGTCACAATCTACCCACAGTTCACTTTCCATTGGCTTTTAGGATGTTTTCTTGCACCAAGCAGAAAGAAACCTTTTCCCCTTTCCTGTCACTTTTCTGCTGTGCCCTTTGTACAGTGCAGGAGCTCCTTGCATTCTGCACCAATTGCACCACAATAGCTATTGCAACTTTATTCAGTGACAGTCTTTGAAATGAACATCTGTACTGCATATGTTTTCTGATCACTAAGCTCAGGGCATACTTAAGGTTTGACTTGACTTAAGGCAGACTTGACTTTGGAAGGCCAAAGGACATAAGGATGGTGCAGTGTCACACATACCTTGTAAACATGTTAGGGAGTCTTATTTATTACCATAAATGTTCAGCTTTTTAAATTAAAATCCAGTCAAATAGTTCTCTGATGTTTAAAAGTACTAAATATGTGAGATGCTTTCTTTTCACATTTCATTTTCAATGAAAGAACGCTACAGAGGTTATGCATCTCTAAATGCATTTTACACAGGTCAGTTACTTTTGGCAGGTAACCAAATGTGATGTGTTCTAAGAAGCCAGCTGGTTAGAGTTTGTAGACTGAACTCAAACTAATGGACTAAGCTGTTTTGAAGATTATGATGCTTTTGTAGTTGTTTTACTTTCAATATTAATGACGATTCAGACACCTAGGATCATTCTGTGATATTTGTGGTTGGCTTTCTCTCCTTTTACTTTCCAGGTTTTCCATGCTGCCTTTGATGGCAAACACACCTATTATATTTCTGAATATGAATTTATATGTATCATATTTTACCAGGGAGTTTGATTTAAATACTCCTATAGTTCTCCTTATTCTGGATCTCTTTTTACCTGTATGTGAAGGGAATAAAAAGTTTGCCAGCAGCAGCTGCTGGTATTTCAGAACACTTGTATTTGTCATATACAGTATTGATAGGTGGAAGTGTTTCAGTACAGTTAAATATTTATGTTCTGTCCTTAAGAAATAAAATCTTCCACCTCAAATTTATTCCTACTCCATGACATTAAAACTTTAAACTCTTTTGGTTACAGTTTTGAGGATATTCTGTGCCTTGCTGATTCCTCATCCTTGTCAGATATCACCCTTGATGGCAATCCAATAGCTCAGGAGACATGGTACAAACACACTGTTCTCCATCATATGATGCAGCTCCGACAGCTAGATATGAAGAGAATCACAGTAAGAAATTTCTGTTTTCATCAAATTTCATAGATACTTCAAATCAGAAGTAGAATGCAGGCGTTTCTGTGTGTATGTGTATATTAAAAATACAAACTTTTTTATTAATTTAGTATGGAATTGTATGGTGAATAGACATTATAATATTTAAAACTGTAACCCTTTCTTAAGGGTTTGCATTTTTACTTCATTTAACATGTTTATTTTGAAGTGGTTAAACTCCAGCAGCAAATGCTGTGTGTTCAGCTGCCATGTGACATGAGAGAGCCTGCAAAGCTTTTGGTTAGAATTTTCCTGACAGTCTTTGTTGTTTTGTTGTGTAGCTGAGAAGGAACAGCACATTTCTTCCAAAGGAGTGGTCTGTTTGCCCTAAAACTGCTGTAATTGGTATCTTTTATTTAAGAATTTAATTGGTTTCTTTATTCAGCCTCTCAAGGGAGATCTGGTGATCACACAGGTTGTGTCTGTCTGTATTTCTCTCTTCCTAACCTACTCTCCCTGATAATTTCTGTTTCTGCTGCTCAAGTTCAAGTAACCTTGATAAGGGAGAGAGGACTCAGTCTCCTACAGGCCTCTTGAAAATCCACTCCAAGGGATGAAGGACAATCACCAGGGTCTTACCATAATGCCACCAATTTTGTCTTTTAATATAGAATATAAATTCTTCTGTGCCTGCTCAAAAGTGATGTGTAAGCATGATTTCTTACCAGAGAAATCTGTCCAGCAGCAAGCAACAGTGATACAGTGGTGAATTTTTAGACCAGGTTTTGATATATACACCTTCCTTTAAATGCTCATTTGCTTTGTACCAAGGCTGTACTGCATTGTGAACTGCAGCTGATGCTTTTTCATAGAGCCAGTTAGGCTGAAAAATGTAACATGTGTGTGGAAAACATTAATGTTAAAAAGAAAGTGCTTTGGGACATGAGAGTTTTGCTTCCATCACTGAAAATACTAAATACTTGTTTTTTCATGGATATTCTAAGCTTTCCTAAACTAGGGGGTTTTATATTTTATACTGACTTTAATAATGACTTAATAATAACTTTTATTATGACTTTATACTGACTTAATAATTGCAAATTACTTTGCTTTTAGAAACTTGTTTTATCAGTATTATTTCAGAAACTTGAGTTGCGTAAAGAAAATATCTCTCCATCTCCCCATTTTAACCCTCGTCAAGAGGAGATGGATCCTGGTAGAAATATCAGTGATAGGGAAAATGGTAGAAAGAGCTCAAACTCCTTCTTAGACTCTATGAGATCTGTATGGGGGAAAATTGTCAGAAATTCACAGCCATGGGAAGAACTTAATCTGGGTTTGCACCTTGTTAAACATCAGAGAATCACCACAAAGACACAAAGCCTTAGAAAACCAGGCTTCAGTTGTGCTGCTCATAAACCTACTTGTAAAAATAATGTGTTTTACTCTTTATTTGCCTTCTGTTTTTTGAGTCTTTTAACATTTTTCTCCACGTAGAGGGTGCTATATATTTTCTCCAATAAAAACTGCTACCCAGATAATCGTATGACTTAAGAAACTGGGATTTAAAGAAAAATAACAAGTATCATGGGATCTGTGGTAAAATTAAAGAGCTGGCAATCCCAAATCCAGCTATTCTGCCTAGCACTGCAATATGTTGTTGCTGTCAGCTCTAAGGGTAGATCTAACCTAGTGGGGGAATGGATTTCCAGTGTTGAGCATGTGACTTGTACTCTTGATAAGTGTGAGAAATGAAACTCTAATTACATTTATAGGATCTTTTCTTCATCAGCCTGAAGAATATTTGGGCATTTTGAACTTTAGCATTGCTTTGTCTTGCAACAAAACTGAGAGCTGGATGATTGCTGGGTTTTTACCTGACTAGGAATTCTTCACTAACTTCTTCAGAAGTTTTCTGCTCAAGAACTGAGTTTTACACAATTATTTGTTCTGATTTTAACTTTTCTTCTACTGAAGGATATTGTCAGAAGTTTTTATGAGACTTGGAAGCTTCATTCATGTTTGGTTTTAAGAATATACACACTTTGGTGCCAGGCTTTTTCCATAGGATTCCCTGGAGAAAGGAGCCCTGGTGCAAAAATTTAATGACAACTGTCTCTGCCTGAGGGCACTATTCAGAAACATAGAAACATTTTAATTTGCCATGAAAACCAAAGACACTGTACTTGGAATAAAACATTTGTGCACTGTAATTATTCTTTTAGTTAGGGTAGATTGCCTTTAGGTAAGGGATTGGATTGAATTATGACAACTCTTAAACCCTGACATGTGTGGAGGCTGATGTTCTCTTAGGCCACCTCATTCCTAAGCCCTTTTTGAATGTCAGATTCAAGCTCTTGAAGCACTGAGATACAGCCATACTTGTGATAAAATCAGTGAGGTTAAGCACCTATAATGCTCTTCACTTGTTCATTGTCCAGACAAGATGATTTTCAGCTGAAAACCCAACCTCTTGGTGTTGTGTATCTAAAACATCAGCTCAATGGAAGTCTTTTGCTTTCTTGACCTTTGGTAGCTCAGTCTAAAGGCTTAAAGACTGGGCAGGAGGCTGAATTATTGTAGCTGGATGGACTCCTGTTCACTTGTGTTCGTGTCAGTAACTCACACTTTCACCTCACCTTAGCTGCAAGGCGATGGGACTGGATGAATGGAATGGGCTTGTGCAGAGCCTCACAGTCAGAGCAGGCTCAGGTTGCATTTGTGGTTATTTACCTTGGTTAACCTGGCATATTGGTTGTTTTTCTGGGCTCTGAAGCTTTTTCACCCTGCTTTGTATGTTGAACTTTTTCAAAAGTGGGCCTGCCCAGTGGTGCTTACAGTTTGATTGGGACCTATTTCTTTTTTTCCACTCTTTGGTAATAGTAAGCAGAGACTGTCTGCAGATATGTAATAAAGTATTTAAATAAGATTGAAATATGTACATATGCTTTACTAAGGAGTTACATAACCAGGAACATTTGCTATCCATCACTTCCAACAGACTTCCTCAAGAGAATTTGCTAAGTGTGTATGTATTCCTGTACGTGTGTGTAAATATGATATATAATGCAAATTTTTTAAAATATTGCCAGATTGAAACACAAGCTGTGTCTTCTTAGAAGCAAAGCTTTGGATTTTTCATTGAGGTTTTATACGTTTTAGAAGCTTAAAGTAAGAGAGCTGTGTTTGGTTTCGATTATTTGCTTAGACATTTCATTGCTGATCAGGGAGTAGGTTCTACTGCTCTAGCCAGAATAGATTCCATCACTACCATAAAGTGTTCTGAGCTCTTGGAATCTTTTGGGTTGCTGTGACCCCGGGAATGTTAAAAGTCTCTTTTCCCAGCCCGGGCGTATGGAGAATGAGTCTGAGCTCTTCATTTCTCAGTCTCAAGGTTGTTTAGTGTGTCTTATCTATAAAAAAATTTTCTCCTGCCCTGCCGAGGTCTGTCCAGCAGGACAGTTCAGGCACTCTGCCTGCCCCCAGGGTGGTGTTATGTCTTTATACTGAAAACTACGTGTACAATGTTTACAATCACTTTCCAATACCCATCACCTATGTTAGACAGTGAGCTTCTACTCTAAACCAATCTGTGAGTGCCAACATTACAGCAGAAGATGGAGGCCAAGAAGAAGAAAGAGAAAGGCTGGACATGCCCAGTTCCCTCCATCTTGCCTCCTGAACCCCCATAACAGAAACCCCAAAATCTACTTTTCCACCCCCTGATAACTTCACTAGTATTCTACTTAAACTGTTGTGGCTTGCTGATCTTCATATAAGGTTGGTGATTGCTCATAATCAAACCCACACGTATTTTGAGCTCCGTGCCAGGGTCTCTGAGCCCTCTGGCAGGGGTCCTGGCTGTCGTGGACAGCCAGAGGGATGTCCTGGGTTCCCACACTGAGGGGTTTTTTCTTAGGGAGGGATCCCTAACGGTTTTATTTTTCTTTCCACTGGGAAATAAGACACTTAAGTGTGACTTAAATGGTGTCATTTGTTGAAAGGACCTTGTTTGAAGAATAGCAATGCGGCGGTGAGGAGGAGCGCGTGCATCCGCTGCGCTCCGTGCGGATCCTCTCCGCTTCCCTGGGGTTCCTCCCCCGCTCGGGCGGGCAGGGATGGGCGCTGCTGCAGAGCGCGCGGGGGCCGGCAGGGGGCGCCGTGGGCACGGCAGAGCCCTCAGGGACCGCGGCGGGAACGGCCGGGAACGGCCCGGGAACGCGTCCGGACAGAGGCACGGACAGAGGCACGGACAGAGGCACGGACATGGACACAGCCCGCGGGACAGCGAGGGGAAACGAGTGACACAGGGAGAGCGCTCCAGCTCTTCCCAAATCCTTTCTAAAAGAGAAGGGATGACCGTAAAAATGAATTGTGGCAAGGCTGGGCAGGGGTTTGTTTCGTTACTTGTTCAGTGCTCTGGGTGGGTTTTTTTGTGGGCTCCTGGGGAATGTGTTTTTTAAGATTAATCAAGAATGCATATGTAGATGTAACCCTTGATCTTTATTCAGAGACTTTCTCTATCACTCTGCCTTTACGAATACTGAGTAAAGCTAAGGATGTATTTTAATTTTTGGCTAAGCTAGCTTATTTTAGAGAAGGATTAGTGTTCTTAAAATGTCTATAATTAGGATAAACTCTTGATCAAGGAAAAAAAAGCCTTATTCAGTTAAAACTCTTTTTAGAAAGTAGTTTGCATTAGTTGATTTTGATCTTTGTATGGAGACTGTGTTGGCAGGGAAGGCCCAGGACTGACTTCAGTGGGGGCAGCAGACCCTCCTGCACGGGAGGCAGTCATAAGGTACACATCTGGGCTGGATTAAGGGACAGCCTTGGGAAGGAAGACAGAGAAAGAAGAGATTTGTAGAAGCTGAGAGAAAACTGATTAGGGAACTTTTGCTTTAAAACTTGGGAAAAAAACTACAGCAAATTGTTTTGAAATGAATAAAATTAATGAAGGCTAATTGTCTATTAATGGAATTTTGTTATCAAGCTCTCACCTCCACCAGTGTGAAACACAACACCAGCTCAGTTAGATTGAAGCTGAGTCTCTGATGAATGGCCAGATGTTTTCTGCCAAATAGAATGGATAGTTTCTTCTTCCTCTTCCTTGGTGGTAAAACTAGCTTACATTTCTCTTCTTTCTACACACCAGTTTAATATAATCAAACTTCTAGGGAACAAGAAAAGTCCCTTAGTTCAAGACTTCTAAACATTGTTATTTGATATGATCAATGTGTTGAAAAGTCATCAGAGAAGATGAAGACAAAAAAATTATAAAAAGCTTGTTTCTTTAGGAAGCCTGGTTTAAAAGCATAGATACACAGTCAAATGAAGCAATTTAATTAAAAAAAAACCCTGAAACAAATCTAACCTGCTCTCTAAAGAAAGATATCACTAATGTAGTTTGCTAGTGTTTATCTTTTATTTTAAGATTTGTGGTTTTTAGACAAAACACTAACAGAATAATGTAATACATAATTGGGATAATATTTTCAGTTCTTAAAATTCTGGATCATATAGTGAGGAACAGTACATTTTTATTTACATTATTAATGATGCATTCATATTTGTGACATATTGTCTGTGTGGGGTTTGTTCATGATTTCCACAGCCTGCCTGAACCCTGAACCATCCCATTCACTGCTGGATTTCATTGTGTGATGTTTTGTTGGAGTGGCATCTAGAAGGCCTTCTGTATCCACGAGCCCTTTTATTTTGTCATTCAGTTACTGGTGATCTCCTTTAACATGCACTGGTGACCTACAGAAGTCCTTCTAACCAGGATTGTGCTGTAACTCCATGGCAGTAGCCCCTTGGAAATATCCTGTTTAGGAATAGCTTAAAAGCCCAGTAGTAGAGGAGGCTGCCAACAGAACTTCACCAGTGAAAGACAAGTTGCATTGAGAATAAATAAATTAAAAAAAAAAAAAGTTAGGGGCTTTCCAGTTAGTGTTCCAAGGAAATTCTTGCATACAATTTTGTTATAGAAGCTTGCTCTGTGCAAAGCCTCTTGCCTTACTGTGCATTGAGGTACTGCTGTTGTTAATATATGATATTAGGATAGTCATGGAGGAACAGTTTGAAAATCTGTTCTTTAACCCCTTTTCAGACTGGTGCCAAATTCCATGGTGTGTCAGTTGGTTTCAGGGGGACTGTACACACATCAGAGTAAGTCTGCTACGTGCACTGAATTTCTTATGCTTTGGAAATTGTTTTCTTAAAAATGTAATGGCCCTGCTAAGTGTGAAGTTCCTGTTTTATTTTCTCTTCCAGTAAGCACTCACCCATGTGCTTAGGGGCTCTTACAATGCTCTAAACATAGCATGTTGTATTTATGCAGAAATTTTGACATGTCAATTTGTCTTATTGGTTGATGGTGCTTTCTGTTCATTTTTGTTTGTTAATTTTGTTAACATATAACTTTTCCAGAAAATGAAAAGATTTGGACAGGAGCTTTCTATTTTGAGGAAATGAAAACACTTTTCATATGTTCTGGGAAGAGGCTTCAATAGAAACGCCCAAATGGCATGTGAAGTAAATCAAAATAAGTTAAAGTATGCTTCCCAAATATTTGTGTTGGAAAGAATCTACACTTTTTACTTCATAGTGAACATTTCTTTTGTTACTTGGAAAATATATGTTCTAAAAATACTGTGCTGTGAGAATGTTTAGACTTCTGTAAACAAGGAGCATCCAACCTAATATGGCTATTGCAGTATCAAATTGCTGTACCAGGAAAATGAAACAGCTTCACTTGCATTGTTTAGAAATCAATGACTTTCTTCTTGAGACTTCATCATTAGGCAATAATGTTGATGAGGCATAATGGTCATGGAATAGCTAACTTGGAAAATGTTCTGTTCTTCTCAAGTTCTGTTGCTGATTGAGAAAAGCCAGGCCCAGAAAAAAGCTTATAATGATAAAAATTAATCCTGAATTGTGATTCAAGCATAACTAGAACCCAGCTTTTTTGCTCTGTGTGTTTTTTACCAAAAAAAAAAAATCCTGGTAATTGCAAAAACTACTAAAAAGATATATTGCAGTGTCATATCTAAAAATATTTTTCATGGTCACCATATGCTTTATACTTTTTCAAAGACTCTTACATATATTACTTTTAACTTGCTTTATCTTCAGCATTTTTATCTGAGTAGTAATTTATTCTGTTTTTCTTGACTTATTTATAATTAACAATTTGATTGGTTTTAATGGTAGTTAGATGATAAAAATTCTAAAATTGTGTTAAAATGAAAATTTCCATTTCAAATACCAACACAAGAACATATTTTATCAGTAATACTTTTCAGAACTGGCTTAGTTCCTCCCTTTAGGAATTTGTGTTTCTTTTTTCCTCCAGGAAGAAGAAAGACGTATGGCATCTATTGCAGCCAGGAAAGAGGAAGAGAGGAAGCGTGAAAGCCACAGACAGACCTTGCTTAAGGTATTGTCATGGCTGTTCTAAGGTTACTGTAAACCAGTTTACAGCAATCATTTATATCCCTTTTTTGGCTGTAGATATTGTATTATATACCCTAATATGCCTCCATCTATTTTCACAGCTTCAACAGTGCACTCCATGACTGAAACTCTATTCAGTCAAACATGCAAGGTACACTTTAGCAGAAAGCCCATGTTGAACCACGAGTGTGATACATGTCAGTGGATGGCAAACTTCATTTTCCTAAACCCAGGCTAAACTAAAGGACATCTCCAGTCATTTCACATTCCTTGGTCTCCCCTTTCCAGGTGACCACTCTGGTGTTCTCAAGTAGTTTTTCCTTCGTTTTCTCCCTTGAGATTGTTCCTTTCTGTGGATAGAGTGAAGGGGCCCTGAGGGCACAGGCAGGCTCCAGCTGTGTCTCTGTCAGCACAACTCTGATCTATCTTATCTCCCAGCCCAGCTGGCCTGCTTGGTGCTGACACACACAGGCAGAAGTGCCCCACCAGGGCAGACCCTGCTGCCCTCCAGAACACTCTTCATGGGCTGCTGACTGCATGAGCTGTGCTCCTAATAGGAGACCAAAGATCCAGAATCTAAGAGTATCTTCATTCCATTTGCTGTGTGAATATCATCATCTGGCTCCAAATCTCTTTTTTTGGTGAAAAAAGTGCCTACTTTTGTTGTTGTTGTTGTTGTCAGCCAGTAATGCCCGTACAAACAATCTCCTTCCATTTGGCATTCAAATAAACAAGAAATGTTCATGTCCATATTAAGTTTCCTAGGTAAAATCATGTTTCATGAAGGGGATTAGACTGGATTAGTTGCAGGAGGCCATAAGAAGCGTAGCAAACATATAGAACTGAAAAATAAAAAGACACAAACAGAATGTTAACAGTGTGTTAAAAGATGTTTTAAGTATATCAAAACCCCCCAAGAGAATAGGGGTGAAAAATTTTGTGTCCAGTGAATAAGATTCTTGTATATTTGTATCCTTGTATATTTCTGTTTGATTAAAAAATATTGATATAATAAAAAAAGACTTAGATATGGTTTGAGAGGTGGTTTTGGGTTTTGTAAGCAGTGTGTTTGTTTGGTTTTGGTATTTCTTCTTTCCCTGCAAGATATTGATGTATTTAAAGTATCTTCAGATTTGAAGTGTTAGTGATAGATCTTAGTAGCATCAAGAAATGGAAAATCAGTAAAGAATTTTCACACATGACATTGTCTCATGCTGTTGAAAGTGTGTCTCTGACTAGAAAAAAAAATAGGTATTTATTTGTAGTTTGTGTTCTTAATCATTGATGTAATATTTCCTTGTAGCAGAGAGATTGTTTGTCTTGGTGGCCTAGATTTTGAGGTGCTTTTTGCTAGTGGAAAATTTCCTTAGAAGAAAAAATATTTTTAACACCTAGTGTCATCATTAATCAATTTCAACATTACATTTTAGACTTTATTTTATCAAAGTATATTTCCTATCTTCAAATAGTTAAGTGGCATAACAGTAAAACACCAATATTTTTCATATGATTTGATGATTTTGTAGATTTTCCTTTGTGAATGAGTTGTTATGATTCAGGCTTTTTTCCTGTTCTACACATTTGAACTGAAGGAACAAATATGACATAGATACAATGTCCAGCAAAAAAAGTTGTCAACTATAGGTTTCTTCATAGTTAAATCTGAAAAAAATATTTAGAGAATTATGTTCTGCAATTTTCTTTTACCATCACATTTCTCCAACATTTCTTATGCTATATGAAGTGTAAATGAAATTATAGGCACTCGTTCAGTAGCAAACATTTGCTGTTTTCCTGTATGCACTGCATTGAAAATGTTTATTTCACCAATGTCATCTCTTCTTTTTCCCTTGCTGATACTTGTCTGTCCAAACAACAGAATTTCTTCATCTCTTTTTCCAGACTTCTCTTTTATTGCTTCCAACCCACTCTTCTGGGAAAGCTTGAGATGTGCTTTGAAATGTATAGAGAATGTCATTCCTTTCCAACAGTGGTTGAACTTAATATTTACTGGAACAAGAGAAAGTTACTGCTAGCAGAATCTTCACACTTGTAAAGTTTGCTTTATGTAGAAGGAATTCATGGAAGTTTTTGAAGTTCTGTAGGAATCCAGCAGCCCACATCTGAGGGCTAACAAAGCAGTAGAGCTGTACAGTAATTGAGGTTGAGACTCTAAAGCCTTGAGAACCAACAGAATTTTCTAAAGATTCTTGTGATAAAAACCACTGATGATTCCAGCTTCCCTCCCTTTCTGTGACATGGAGCTCGGTCATTGTGGAAGTCTGTAAGTGTAGAGCACTGACCAGAGAGCGTCAGAACTCCCATGGCAAATGGAACATGAACTAGAGTTTTGAGCTCTTTGAAATGGAAAAACTTGCAGAAGTAGCAGTTTCCATGTCCTAAGTAACTTAACTTCATGCTTTCATAAGCTGTGGGTTTATTATGTTACTTTTCTTGTTTCTTTATTGCAAATTTTGTGAAATTATGTGCTGGCACTTATGCAAAATAGCACTAGAACAATGCATTGATTTTAATGCATAACCACCAACCACTAGTACAGTTTCTTCAATCTGAAACAATTTAAAATGTTTTGCTTGAGCAGCATATTTCAGACCAAACAAATGTGCTGCCCCTGCCCTGTCACACTCACGGTGCCTGGTGTGTCTCGTTTCAGGAAAAGAAGCGGTTAACGATCGGTAACATCGCTCGGCAGTGGGAGATCCAGCAGAACCAACTCGCTCTTGAGGCTTCTTTAAACAAAGATAAAGAAAATGAGCCCTGCCAGATCAATGGCAGTGCTGCATATGTATTTCCTGAAGAAAGCAGGTATTTTATTTGGTGATGCTTTTACCTGTTCAAGTCTTCAGTTCCAGGTTACTGCTTCTCACCCCTGAGATCTCACTGTATTTCATTATCAAAAGTACTATATATGCACAGCAACCCTGGAAAGATGGCTTACTTTGCTTTTGACCATTAGTAATGAGTAACATGTTTAAAAGAAATAGAACAGCAACTCAGTGCCTAAAGAAGTGCAAGCTAAATTATTATGTGATTTTGCTAAATAAAGGACAACTTCATGTTTACAAGAAATGTTAAATGTGAATTCCTGAGCCTTCTTGAGGCTGTTCATTTCCTTAACAGCTTAGATTGTTGCCTTCAGTTTAAATGAACAAAATGAAGATGTATGAGCGTTATGAAGATTTGTAATCTCTTTGTGTATCAAGAGGTTTCATAGTTGAATTCAGGCTCTTAGTCTGAACTACAGCATCTTTTATTGGACTGCTTTCACACCCATACAGTAACAGTAGCAATTACCAGACTTAGTTTTATTCTCAAGATTATTTTAGTATTTTTTGGTTTAAAAGATATTATTTTTTGCTTATTTACTTCTAAAAATGTGGCCATGTGGCCAGAAACCACTGCAGAACTTAATGAGCAGTGTATGCCTTGGATTGGCTAAAACCAAAGTAGCACTTCAACCTTGGCTAGCTCGAGCAAATGCCTGAAAAAATAGTCTGCACAAATTCAATAGCAAGTACAGCTTCCTGCTGTCCCTGGTCAATGCTGCAAATGTCAGGGATGCTCAGGAAGTCTTTGTCTCTCACAAGCAGAACCCATCTGAGTTTCAGTCTTGTGTGGCTACAACTGGTTCTTATCTCCAGTCAAGTGCTACATCTTTTGAACCCCTTTTTCCTTTGCATTTTTAAATTGCCATCATCTTTTCTATTCTTGTGCTTCCAAAGGTTTCCCCTCAATGCATTTACCCACTTCTTTATTGCCTGCTTGGTTTCTTTGCCATTTAATTCAGTGGTGGTAATCCCTCCCCCATGACCAAGTCAGTGTAACTATGGTAGTTTGACTGTTTGTCTGTTAATGAAAAAATTGCCATTGCTTGAGAAATGATGCTGTTTTGATGTATGTGTTTTATCATAGTGAAGAATTGCAAGATGAGCTACTAAGCAATAAAATTGCAGGTGCAATTCAGAATAGAGAAGTAATTAAAACCTCACATATGAAGTGGTGGGCTCTCAACATTTTCAGTTGAGTGAAATTTTAGAGTTCTGATTCTTATTGTCAAGAGAACATCAGTCAAATGATTGCTACTAGTCAAAATACATTAACAAGACTAAGAATGTGGTAAAGAATAAAGTAATAACAATCATCACATAACTTTCTAAACCTGTAATTTGTGCTTATCCTGAGGTCTCTGTACGCTTTAGGTCCAGCCAGATGAGTGTGTCATGTTTGAGGTAGGACAAAAAGAAATCGTTTTCAGGAATACCTGGATTGATTGCTTAATTTAAAAATTGCTCTTGTGAATTGGAAAGGTCACATTGTTTGAAAGCAATGCTTGAGTTATTGCTTATGTCCACTTTTACACTTCACATAGCAAACAGAATGTGAAGGCGACATTGCTTAAATAAATAGATTGTTTGAAGCTTGGTTTAGATGTCTAAAGCAACACAAAACATGCTAGGTTACCATTCTGAGCTTAAATTTTAAAGCCAATTACTAAATGTGAATGGACTCTTTATTTAATTTGACCCCACCACCAACTCAAATACACCCAGACCTTTCTGCTGAAGAAGTAGAACAAATACAGTGTTACTTGATGGAAGAAGGGTTTTCCAGCCTTTATGTATTTGAACCAGATGGGGTACTGAAAATGAATGAATACTGAGAAATGCCATTGCATTTGACAGTTGAGTTTTGGTAAAAGAAAGGACTGTTACTTGATAGAGTGATGATATTATTTCAAAATCATCTCATTTATATCACTGTATTTTTATTTCTCTACAGATCTCTTGATACAATCCTGAGCAGTGCAGTACAAGGCTTGTCTGTTCTGGAGTCTCATTTAGTGGAGGTGGAAGGAGACACTCTTGGCTTGTATGGCTCTGGGGCACTGGAGTGCCTGGATCGAAACTGGAGTGTTCAAACAGCTGGCATTATTGCCACAGTCTCCTTCATGTTCATAGAATTTGATGAAATTGTTCAAGTGTTAGCAAAAGTGAAGACAAAATTCCCTAACTGTGTGGTGAGCATGCCTCATGTTTCAGCTTTGAACAGCTATGGAATAGGGATTGTTTAATAGAACCTTACTTTGGCATACCCCCCCCGCACTAAGTGCTTTCATGTGAATAGATACAGTTAAGAATTGCATATTTTCTTCTGTTATAATGATAACCTTGATACTTAAAAATTAATAATTTAAATTTGGATTTATTTTCAGACTGATTTTTATTTCTTTTAATTCCTTTGACCTACCTAATTATTTTTAAGTTGCAAACCTTGTGTGTAAATATAGTATTGTTGTTCTTTACTATTGTTATGAAACCATGGTATCAGGAAGACTTCATTTGTGTCCAAAGAGCAAATTGCTGATAGGATAAAAAGATGAAGATTAGAAGGAATAGCTGACTAAATAAGCACAGTTAATGAAATTCCTCAGTTCTTTATAGAGAAAAGCAACATGAATGAGAAGTCTCTTCAGTTTGTCTCTTTTTTTCTTAGTCATTCAAATCAGTCATTTTGATGCAGATAGTAAAATAGAGATAACAAACATTATCTGAGCAAGCAACTTGTAGCTGAGATTGATTGGCTCTGGAGCTCCCTGCTGCTTCTCAAGATTTTGAGTATAACAAAACTTAATGGTTTAATTGAGACTGATCAATTTGTGGGGAGCTCAAGACAAATTTATCTGTCTTAATGAAACCATTGTTTCACTGTGGGTGGGGGACAATTTGTGGGTGATAGCAGAATCACAACTAAATTTTTATCTTCATCAACTTTTCCCCCTTGCTCTTCCAGCATTAATGCTACTATGTAGCACACACCATGTTCATAGGAACGTTGGTGTAGGGCAGGAATGATTTAGGCCAGCACCCTGTGCCTGAAAAGGGCAGAATATTTTAAAAGCATGTATTGTACTTACTTTTATCTGTAGATATTGCAGGTGCTTTACTTGTAGAATTAAAGTAGGCATTGTTTAAGTAGTATCATTGCTTTATGTAACATTGAAAATATTCCTGCTTTAAGTAAAGAATTTAGAAATTGCTTGGGGCTTGTAAGGTTGACATCTCTTAGTATAGGTAATACAGCAGTTGGTTGATACATTGATGTGTTTTGCTACCGAGATCTCAAATGAAATGGGCTCAGTTGCTTCATCAGACACATGAGTGTTACAGTTTGAAAATGGAGTGGCACAGAATAGAATCACTGTGTTCACTCTTTATTGTTTCCTTATTTAATTTGTTGGGGTTTGACTTTCTTTAGCACCTGAAGTTTAAGGAGACAAATCTTGTGGCGCTGCAGCAGTTCAATGCCTTGGCTGAGATGCATCGCATGGAACAGCTGACAGTTGATCCTCAGGGAAATCCAGTTGTCAACTTCACTTTGTGGAAATACTATGTTCTCTTCAGACTGAACCATTTTAATCTGCAGAAGATAAATGGAGAGAAGGTAGCATGGTCTTGCTTCTTATAATTGTTCTTACAGGATAATTAGTGTTGTTTTAAAAGAGGAGATGAATTCCTAATGAAATGAGCAGAACCCTGTCAGTGTCTTCTCGGTATCAGGGGGAAAAGATTTAAGTAGACTTCACCATGTAATTTCTTGTGCAATTAATACTAAAATTAATAATATTTAGTAAAATTATGTGAAATTATTATTAAAGAACTGCCCAATTGCACTTGATTTTAAGAAGCACTTTTTAAGGAAATCACAGCACTGACATTGAATACTTAGGCAAAAATGTGTTTGACAGAGTCCTTAGTAGTTTACTGTATATGATTATTTACAATTGCCAGTGTTACAAAATACCATAGAATCATATTTTCTGCTTTAAGCCTGTTACAGAAAAAGTCTGTCAAATCCATTTTTAAAAAGTTTTTCTGCTTGCTATGTACAAGATTTTTAGGGTGCATTTTTTGTTGTTGAGTGAACATTTCGTGTTTAAATAAACATAAAGTTAGGACACTAATATTGTTGTTCTTTGTATACTATGTGTTCCCCTTTACATCAATTGAAATTAAATTTATTCAAGCATATAAACCAGCTATTTTATACTTGGGCTTTGATCATAAAGGGGGTGAAAATAGTTACAATGCAACACAATGTATGAATACACATTCAATTTTAAATGCTAAATAAGTTTAAGAGATGTTATGGAAGTTAATTAGAGCAAAAATAATACACAGCTTTAGTATTTAGATCTGGTATTTTAATTTGGTCATCATCATATGTTTTGGATTAGATATACTTGTTATCTGATCCAGCCAAAGCTGGATGTTGTAGTTCACTTGGTTTTAGTTATATAAAACATAGATTAGTCACTCAGAAGAGTAAGAGTGGGTAAAGAGCTTAAATGAATTAACTAGCAAGGAAAGGATGGAAATAGGGCTCACTCCAACAGCACAGTATCTTGAAAAGGAAAAAAATATAACTATAGTAATCCCATGAAAAATATAGAATAACTTCAAAATAGTACTTTGCTGAAAAAATGCTCTTCAAATTTGATTTAAAAAATAGAAAGTTTATTTCTTTTTTTACTACATCATATTTTCAAAATCTACTAGTGATTCGGATGAAAAGCAAATAGATAATTCTTGTGTTTGGTCTTCATGGAGAGAGAAAGTAACACAACTGTTTAAGTAGACTTTTTGTTACAATCTCAAGGTCAACAAATTCAGTCTCTGAGGGAAAACTTTGTATTTAATAGTTCTTGGGGATTAATTTAGTAAATGGAGCACATGTAGCACAGCATGATTTTATGTAGGGCATATATCAGATCTTAAATATGTATGACAAGAACATTTTTGTCCTCAACAAACTTTTTCAGCCAGACCACACTACATGAAGATGTGCATACAGAATTTTTTCTAGTGTCATTAATCATTTGAAAAGTGTCTTAGCTAAGCAGAAGAAAGAGATGAGCTCTGATTGCTGTTTTTCATTACTCTACAGCAGAAGTCATGATGTTCAGCTTTGCAGATGTGTATACCTATTGGATTAACATGAGCAATAAAAAATTCTATTTCAATGTAAAGAACACAACCCCTGAAGTGATTCTCAGACCTTAGATCAGCCCTAAATAACAGTTCCAGATGACAGAAAGGGAAATGTGCATATTCTGCTATTCTGATCACCATTTGTGTGCAGTGTTTGTGGAGACCATATTGTGTTGTCAGCTCTGAGGTACGCAGAGTTGCAAAATAAAAGCAATATATACTAACTGAATTAACTAAATAAATTGCATCATTCTAGCACTATCAAACTGTAAAAAACTTCTTTAAAAAAACTTCTATTTTCTCCCCAGCCTTCCCCCACCATTCCACTTAATATTCCAGGCTAGAAGCTGAGTGTTGGTCTCCCCCTAACAATAATTCTGTGCCCTTGTCCAATTGTTACATTTACTAACTGTGAAGAAGCAAATTGTCTTTATTGAGATACTACATTAAATTCTTCCCAGTGATAGTAATCTCAGATTAATTCTAAACTCAGATTTATTCTAAGCTGTCCAGGTTTGAAGTTACCAAGCCCTCCAGAGTGCTGTGCACCCCGTGGTATGGGATAGAGTGTGACAGATGCATCCCTGTGCCTTTGCAGGGCTGCTGGCACAGTCAGTGCCTACTCTGTGCACTTGGCAAGGAGCAGGCATAAAGCCTTACATTTATGTGATACCACCGTTATCATCTTTTTGTGATTAATGGAGCAAACAATGCACTGCACTAAGATAGAGAACATGAGTTTCTGTGAGCTGGAGACTGTATTCAGCATTGCTGTCTCTGTTGACCTGGTCCTTATGCTTCTCTTAACATAAATAAATACATTAAAATCACTTATTTCTCCAGCAGGCATTTCTGCCTGCACTGGGCTTTGTTTCCCTAGCTGCCTTCTGTGCTCTTTGTTTTAGACCTTGCTTCTGTTGCAGACTGTTCAGCAAGGTCATCTACTCCTAGGCTACTAAGTAAGACTTACTTAATTTTAAATGAAAATTAACAACTCCACTGTAAGAATTGAATTGACATTTCTAATTGCCTGATCTGTGTTTTGACTAAATTTACCCCTGCATTATGCTATAGCAGTATACTTTAGGCAACTGTAGATTGTATAGTCTCTAAACATTACACAAGAATACAATAAAAATCTGTTAATGTGGATCAAAATTCCATTTTATGCATGCATTTCAATAGCACAGAATACAAAGTTTATCTGGAAGTGCTTAGTAAATATTGTGAGTATTGAAGTGTATTTAATAATGGTTGCTCTCCCAAAGTATGTCATAGGATGAATGGAAATTAAATTTCATCCAGAAGTTAAGAAGTCAATGAGTAAGGTTCATTGTCCAGTGTTATCCAGGTCAGATGGTGATCATAAAGATTGCTTCTGCACTCAGTACAAAGCCAGGAGTCCAGAAACTGTGCCAAGAAACTTTTGGCAGTTGAAGTCAGTTCATAGTCTGGCCATCAGGGAGAAACACAGGCCGTGGTCTCCAGAGACTACAAGCCAAGACAAGCAAAAAATAGTAACCAGCAGCACCAAAGAGTGAATCTCTTCCACTTTCTTTACACTTTTCAATTTTGTGTAAAATAAATCCTGAAAATTTTTCAACCATTGAAAGTTAAAGAGCAGCTGGAACTTAATATTGAAACAACAGTATGGTAGACATTTAGAGAAATATAATGAGTGAACACTTATTTTCAGGAGCTGACAAATACAGAGAAAAATTTTTCCCTCTAAAGCCTCTCTTTTATAAAACCTTTTCCATGATGCTGCCAAAATAAGGGAGTCTGTAAGTTATCTTTTCACATGTGCATGCCCAGAATCTTTCTGTTTCTCCAGCATAGCTTAATCAGAAATTTTCCAGTAGACCTTTTTGTAAATGCATGCAGAATTAATATGTCTGGCCTTCAGAAAATGAATGTAAGGAACCTTTTTAAAATTCCTTACTTCACAAAGACTATCATGAAGCACGGGGCATCATGTATATACATTAAAATATCCAGAATGACAGGAAATAAAACAAGCACCAGTACCCCATCTGGTTTCTTCTAAAATACATTTAAAGTGCCAGTAGAAGCAAGTCTATGTTTTGAAGGTGTGCCTGCAACAGATCTGTGTGCAGTGTTCTATATAAAAAATTTCAGTTAATTCTCAATGTACATATGTAATGAAATATGAATGTGCTAATTTTGAAATGTAATTTTTTTCTTTTTTCTCCTCTTCCCACTGTCTCACAGGTTACTGAAAATGACATTGTAAAGGCAGAAAGGCTCTTTGGCATTCTGGCATATGTGGCATCTTCAGAGCTGCCTCATTACCGCATGCTTTCATTATTTGGAGAATCCAGGTAAAATACAAGAACAGAACTGGAGTTTGTCCAGAACGTGTTGTTTAACTCTTTTGCACACTGTTATAATAACTTCATTTTAAGTAAAAAGATGAAAATTTCACAAATACCATCTTCTAGAAGATAGGTCCTCTGCATAATGCACAGGTGTTACCAACTCCTGGTCTATGTAGCCAGAGGCTTTCCCAGACCTTGTATGAAGTCTGCTGAGGAGATGAAAAGGAATGTGCACACAAATGAACTGCATGTTCAATTCTGCATTTGTACTGGGATTGCTGAAGACTTGTGGACCTTCATGATGAGAACTGGTTATTTAGTGGGTGTTTTATAGTGGGTAATTAGTGGTTAACAGATTTAAGAGTTGTTGTGTAAAAGAGGCTGCCAAACCCCCCTATTTTTAGTCTTCTATAGAAGACTATGCAGAAATACTTAATAAAAGTTAAAGCTGCAAGACTTCCTATTTAGGAGTTGCTATGTGATATCAGAGTCAATTGTTTAGAGACAAATTAATGAAGGGACATCTAGAGTCATATGTAATTAAATAACTTGAGGATGCAAAGTACTTCAAAGCTCAAAAATGTATGTTCAAAAGGAGAACCCCCCCTCACAATAGCTAGAAACATATGCACTTAAAAGTTTTTGATAATTAGGATTGTAAATCTCATTTCACAGGAGGAAGCAATTCCATTATCTGCTGGAGGGAAAGGGAAAGAAATCTGGGGTTGGGAGTGAGGAAAGTGGTGATAACAGAAGAAGTGGAGGGGAAAGCACAGCTCGAGCAACGTTGAATTACATGACAAAAGATTTTCATATGGAAAAGCTTGAGGTAAATATATCATTACAAAATATTTACATTTTCCTTTAGGTAACCTTAGGCTACTACTCTTTGAATTTATCTGTATGTCAAGTTTCAGTTGTGCTATTGAGAATGGTGATTTTAAAAGATCAGTGCTTAACGTATTTACATATCTGATTTTATCTAACTGATCTTTTCCTCTAAATACTGGAAAATGTTCAGTTTCTGTCCTTGGTGATGTGATTCCTGAACAATGCCATAGTCTCAGAAATACTTTCTCACCTACAAGCCATATGGAGTGAACACAATTTTTTAGGAAGAAAAATGTATATTGCGCGTGTTCAATTTTCCCTGAATGAATTGGTGAAGAACACCTTCAGACAACACATGAGATAGTTCAGGCTGTAGTAACAAAAAGCTGCTTCCTAGCTTTTAAGTGAGCTACAGGAAAATAAATATATAAGCAAAGTACTAGGTTTAATTATTAATAAAATTGCAAGCTGGCTTGTTTCAGACAAGGGCATCAGTCACGCTTGTTTTAGTTTGTGTTTTTGATCTGCTCACTCTTTTGCTTGGGCACAGGGGAATTGTTCCCAGGGAGAATATGATTTTTTCAGCCACAATCTCCCTTCTGAGCAATCATCATGAGTTCTAACTGTAGGCACTCTGCTTCCCACATTTGTCCCATTGTTTGCTTTTTGATTATGTGGAAATATGTAAATCCTGTAGTGCAAGAAATTAAATCAAATTCAGTAATCACTGAATCTTTTATTCCATTGTGGTATTATTATCTTAGATCCACAGCAGAAGAAGGAGACCATGACTGCATGTGTGGAGGGTTTAAATTAAATTAAGAAAACATTTTAGTCTCAAAAACAGTGATAGCTCTTAAATCTTTGAATGGCATGGAGAAGACAGTGAAGTATTCCTGTTGTCCTTTACCACGGAACCAGCCCTATAATAAAATAAAATAGACTAAGCTTAGTATTTGTACAGTCCATTAAATAAATGTGTTGTTTTCTCTTCCCAGTGCAGCAATTCCCACTTTGTCCTTTGCTGTAGCATTATGCATGTGGCAGCAGGTACTACAGGGTGTCACAAGATTATGTCCTGGAAAAAGGACTCCTTCCAGGTCCCCAGCAGCTGTAACCTTCACAAATGTGACACTGAAGAAGTGTATTGCTAAAGATGACAGTCTTGAGTCTTTGATTAATAATTTGGAGTTTTAGCTGAAACTGCTGGAAAGCATTTTCTCACCTTTATTAGTCATTAAAAACTTTTGTTTTGGTGACCTGAAGCATGATCTAACATTTTTAACACTGCTGCCATTCAAGCTAACTAGATATTTAGCTCCAATATAACTTACTATTCAAAGCTTAAGGCATTTTATAGAAACTTTGCTGAATCAGGGATTAATGCAGTTTGAGTTATTAAAATGCAGAGCTAGTAGTTGCACAAAGCATAGTATCTTTTTATTATTTTTGAAAGTTCAGGTTACTTCAGTATCTAATGTAATACACATTAGGAACCAGCACTTGCCAGAGTGACTGTGGAAAAGGATGAGTACTGGGATGTTTTTCTATGACAATGTTCTTGTTAGGGCAGGTAGAGAACTATCTACTTTTCAACTGTTGTACTATAAGGATGAAATTCTGGGAGGGAGAGAAGGAAAAGTAGTTTAGTGTTTAATAATTTCTGTAAATTTTCCCTGCTATGCCAGAAAGCAACACAAATTGTAATGCTGTTAACAGGTATTTATATAATTACTTGAAAATTAATTTCAGATAAATTAATTACTTAATATAGTATGAACATTATGAATACATTAAGGTTCTGTGGCTACACTCATAAAAGCCTGGACATAGATCCTGAGCCATACAACTTAGAACCAGGGGGAGAAAGTACACAACAGCATCTGCCAGCTAATTGCTATGTTCTTTAGTTCATTCAGTTTTTGAGAGGGTTTTTGTGGATTTGCTCTGGTTTAATCTTTTTTTCCTTTTTTTTAATACATCGTGTAATTTTTCTCTCATGCAGGAAATCAAAGAAAGAAAAACATTTTGCCAGACATACGTTGAGAACTTAGTGAAAGAAGCAGCTGACATCAATATGAAGAATGAATCCTTGCAGAAGCTCTGGCCTCAGCTGTTCATTGAGCTTGTCCGAGATGCAGTGCTGGAAATCCGCAATAAAAACTCCTACATGAAACTCTGCCTCCAGAGGATCACTGAGCAGAAACAGTAGAGTCCAGGCTTTTGGTTCACTATTCTCTCTTGTTTTACAAACTTAAACCAATAGAGTATGAAATTATCATCACTAGGGCATACTTCACTTCCTCCCCTCAAAAGGATGCCTTTAAATCTTAATTAATTCTTATTAGTTCTGAAATGAAAGTTTACTTTCATACTGCTTTACCAATGCTTCCTTGGCTATCTAAAGTGATAGCAAAGAAATGACTTGGTGATTGTTTTACTAAGTCCTTGTTTATTATTTTCTGCTACCCTTGATTCTGTAGTGCTACAGCATTGATTTTTAAGGAACAAATTTACAAAGTTTGCCTTATTTTTATTGAACACTTTTCAATTGTCACTTTTTTGACTGCTGCTGTTTAAAAACCCCAAGAATAGTAGCTAAATTTTTTATGACCAGAACATAATAAATTATTTTACACCCTGAACTTGATGAAGACTTATTATTATTGTTTAATTTGTCAGATTATAGAGCACTCTTGCACATGAGAGTGCTCAGAATGTTGACATTTAATCAGCCTAATTCTCAACTGGACAAATTGCCCAAACCTAATTTCAAATGTTTTTTGTTAATGTTATTAAGGTTGTGTAAATTGTTATAGGTAAAATATGATTCCAGGGTATTCTCACTTGAGCTTTATTTTTATTTTGTTAAAATATGTTAGTATAATTTATTTTGTTTCTTGATTACTAACTTATTAACTTCTGAGGTTTGCCAAGATCAAATGAGCTAAAATGCATGCATTACATTTGGTAGGGAGACTGATAACTGCTATTCAGTTGTAATTCATTTCTGTGACTCTGTGAAAATTTCATATTATCAATAAAAATAAATTCTTCACTTTTACCTTTCACAGATAATATAAAGAAGTACTGTGTGCAAAGAAAAGACTTAATGCTGCATGAAGAGATGAGACAACACTTGCCCCAAAATCAACTGAAGGGGCAGAACAACCCCCCATTCCATAGTACAGTAACTGCCACAATAAACAGCTTGTCAGCTCCTGTCCAGAAATTGAATCTAGGAAGCCTTAGCAAGTCCAGCTGATTGCCATGGATGGCATTCAGATGCAGGTAGAAATTTGTGCCATTTAAATTTAAATTTTTAGTTCCATTGTATCTTAACTAAAACAATCCAAAACCTTTTTGCATTTTCTACTTAATTAAAAGTGTTCTTATGTTACTTGGGCTCATTTATAAAAAAGAAACTAAAGAAAACTTCTGCAAAGATTTCTATGACTCAAAGGTAAGTTTATTTTTAAACTGTATCTAGAAGGTATTTTCTGTCAAAGCAGAGATGCAGATACAGTTTAATGTGTTTTTATGGCCAGAAAATCATGGAAGGTTTGGGTTGGAATGGCCTTTAAAGACCATCTAGTTCCAATGCTCTGCCAGAGGCAGGGACATTTTCCACCAGACCAGATTGCCCAAAGCCTTGTCCAGCCTGGCCTTGGACACTTCCAGGGATGGGGCAGCCAGGGCTTCTCTGGGTAACCTTTGCTGGGGCCTCACCACCCTCACAGGAAGAATTTCTTCCATAAATCCAATCTAAATCTTCCCTCTTTCGTTTCAAGCCATTCCCCCTTGTCCTGTCACCGCATGCCCTTGTTCCAATGCCCTCTCCAGCTCTCTTGGAGCCCTCATGGGCACTG
Organism: Molothrus ater; assembly: GCF_012460135.2. Lineage (NCBI taxonomy): Eukaryota > Metazoa > Chordata > Aves > Passeriformes > Icteridae > Molothrus > Molothrus ater. Next base: position 5,911,704 of record NC_050490.2, read on the forward strand.
GAAGGTGCTTTAAGGTCTCCCTTAACTCTTGTCCAGGCTGAGCAGACCAAGCTCCCTGAGCCCTGAATGAGTACAGGAATTAAATGGTCACAGGTGTTTTGGAGAGTTCAGCCTGCTTGCATTCAGGTCATGTTGGTGCATCTGTGTTGTCTGAGGGAATCCAGTTTCAGAGCATGTGACAGGTTAGCAGTGATGTGGGTACATCACTGTTAAATGCAATTTTCCATTTGGTTCATGTTATATTTGCTGGTAGCTGCTTTTCAGTCTGCAGAATACAGTGGAGGTTAAGTCATTTAAATTCTAAGGGAGTGTTAGAATTCCTGGAGAAACTGCTCCAGTAGTTGATAGAATTTAATAGAAACAATCACCTATCTGGGCTGTTTGAGCTGCTTCATGGAATTTATAATAAGATTAGCTTGTTTGGTGGGATTTTTGTTTAATTTCCATTGGAAAATTGCACCCTTGAGTTTTATAGTGCATTTTATTAAAGGAACAAATTAGGGCCCTGCAAAATGTGAGAAAAGGAGAGTTTACATTAGAGAAACAGCCAGTGTAGAAATGATCATGCAATAGGTTTTTGGATCTATCATTTTCTTTATATAATTTCTGTGCCAAGGGGGTGCATGAAGCAATTCCAGCTTCTGCAGGGGGACAGAAAGCTCAGCAGCTGTGTGGAAGTGCAGAGCTCTCCTGATGATGTAGCTGGAACAGATGGGCCCCTTTTGAATCAGATTCAGCAGCAGTAAAAGAGTGGAAAAAAATGTTTTAAGAAGGTTGTATTGGTCTAGAGGAACAGGAAGTCCTCCATGGGAAAATCAAGAGAAAAGCCAGACTTTCTGATATTGAGTCTTTAGAAGCATAATCCTGGTTTGATGCTTTAAGGTAGGATCTTGAAAAAATGAATCAGAGGGTATTGATGGGGAGCTGTAGGAACATCTTAAAATGCTCTGTATTCCCAGTGGTCTGTGAGTGCTGCCAGTTTGGACTCTTTTCACTAAAAGCAGCTGTTTCATAACAGGATTGCTAAATGGCTGAAGTGAGGGTAGGTAGGCAGCTATTATAAATGAAGGAAAGATTAATGTTGGGCTCATAACTTCTTTTCACATAAAACCAGTAGGAAAAAAAAGGAACTTACATTTTGACTAATTCTTTTTAGGAAACAAGTGATAAATTAAAGTGATGTTAGGTCTAATAATACATAGAATTTTCAGCAGATGGAGGATCTTAAAATTGTTAGCATGCTAGATGTTGTTTTTGTGGTTACCCAAATAATTTCTTAATTAATAGAGACTCATGAGGTACATTCCTGTAGTTGCTTAGTACCTAAACATTTGAAGGTCATATAAGCAGCAAATTCTTAAATGTTCTGAAACTTAAGTGCCACACATAGGAACTTTCTATGGCTACAGATGCAAACTTATGAGTTAAAATAGCAATTGATATTGAAGCTAGGGAACCTTTTAATAAAACCTTCCAGTCTGAAAGCAGTTATTGCTTTCTTCTTCAAAAGCCTTTAAATGCTGCATAAAACCAAATTTTGATGTTGTTAATATTTCACTGATATCCCATCCAAAGTAAACTGTGATCCTCTCCTGTAGCCTGACTTCTGCACAAGACAGGAACTATTACTGTAAAATATCTGTATGTTAACTAGAAATCACCTTGAGGGTTAAAAAGATACTGTTCAAATCCTTTGGAAACTTTTTGGGTTGATTTTTGGATTATTTATGCAATTTACTTCTTTCCTGAGACAAATTTCTTCTGTGTCCAGCCAAAAGGAGATAATGATGTAGGATATTTTGTTTAGTTTCAGTTTAGCTGTTTCACACACGAAGGCCCCATTATGTCATGCAGAGTCACTGTTTGTTACACAACTGAAATTTGATCTTCACTAAGGAGACTGATGAGGAGCTGTATTTTGTACATTCCTTCTAATACAGAATCTGAAAAAGTAATAGAGCTGCATATTTGCTGCCACACTGGGAGAACAAATTCACTTGATGCAAACCAAAAGCTGATGCTGTCAGGTAGGAAGAAAAAGGTACTGGGAAAAGGTTTTAACTAAGCATAGAAGTGCCACTGCCACACTGCCTGGGACCAAGGGACACATCTAAATCCAGAAACAGCTGAAAAGTGTTTTCCATTATAGGAAAGTGAATTATCTTCTTCCACTGCTACAAATGTATTTTTATAATATAAACTACACAAAATAATGGCAATAATAAGAAGGTTAACCTGTTAAAACAGATCTGCACGTGAAGTTAGGCTACTGTGGAAACAATAGTGACTCCACAATCTATGTATACATTCCATAATTTCAGGGAAAGTGTATCCTTTTTAACCAGAACTATGGGCTGTAAAAGTGAAAATGATGTTTCCAATTTCTGCTTTTTATCACAGTGACACATCAGGATGAATTGGGTTTTGTTAGCTGCTTTATTTAAAGAAGCTAAGGCGAATATTTGCTATTTCTTCTTATTATGTCATAGTCATAAATATGTGATTTAGATTGGGAGGTCAAAATCACAATAGCAGCTATTTGGTTTGATTGAGAAAACAGACTGCTTGGATGTTTTTTTGTTTCCATATCACACAAACTCTGCTACATCTTGAAACCCAGTTCCAGTGAAATTATTTTTTCTTTTTAAGTTGGAGGCATCAGATTTCAGAGATTTGTTAAGTCTTGGTGTTTTGCTACATATGTAGAGAACAAGGAGTGGGAAGGAGGAGACAGGCTATCACTTCGTTCTACTGTCTGATAAGGTGGTTTTTACTCCAAAGTGAATATAAATTGATTTATTTTTGCATGCAAATAGGAGTTAGTGTGGGCTATGCCAACTTGAGACAATCTTACAGAAAGCTGAGAGGGATCTGCTTACACACATCACCTCAGAGCTGGATTTGCTTGAGCATGAGCTAAAAAGCTGAATCTAAGGGACTGTTTATTCAACCAAAGTATTAACTTTGTTGGCAAGCTTTGCTAGGCTTCTGCTCTCAGGGGAAGGAGGAAAAGCTCATCTGGAGGAACTCTTGTCTCTGTTTGCTGTGGTGAAAACAGTATTTCTTTACAGGCTGTCTGTTGAGCCTTATATGCCATACTTCTGTACAGATGGAGTGGACAGACATTTCTGCTTATTGTATCAAACATAAGGAAACACTGGTGAAGAGCTGAGAAGTCTTAATGGGGGAAAAAATGACTCTCTTCAAATTGAAGTTATGTGGTTTAGGTGGGGTTTTTTTTCAGTTATGGATAGATATGTTACATGCAGAAACAAATTTGACTGATGTAAGTACACTGAGTGTATGAAAAAGTAGAAAACTGAAAGTTGGAATATTTATAACAAATCCAGGATTAGAAGCACCCAGCATGCCCAGGAAATGGGTTTATACAAGATAACCCCATTGTCCTTACTACTGATACACTGGCTTGAGGAGGCCCTTATGGGTAGTAGTTCTATCCAGTTTTTTGGAAAATCCAGACTGGTGGCTTCCTGATTGCTGTGGGCTTTGGTTGATTGGTGCACTATAAAATAATGTGATCAAGACAGAATAATCATATTTCTTGGTGATGAATTGTGTTGGTTAATGGCATGACAATTCTTAATCCCTTTTCTGTTGCAATTTTTCCCAATTAGGCAGGTACTTGCATACTAAGGAAAATCTTGTGTGCAATCTTCATTCTCATAGAGTGCATGGCATGCGGTGTATTACTGCATCCATAACTTAGAAATTTTCCACTTTCAAATTATTCCTTTCACTTCTGTTTGAGTTATATGGGTATTCTAGAGGTTAAAGTTGCAATTAGCAATATTCCATTTTGAACTTAACAAAACTGGAACTTTTAATGAACACTGAGCTGGGTCATAAAAAAGTGCATTCCTTCTGGAATTCTAGACATGGATAGCATAAACAGCATTAACCTTTTCAAAACAGCAAGAATGATAGCTTTCAAGGGTAAAGGTAATAATGCAAAGCCTTTCTGTATGTAGTATTGAGCACTTGACACTTCAGCACAGGAGAAGATGTCCCAGAATGATAATGGCTGCCATGGCTGCCATCTATTTATAAATGTATCATTAGACAAGAGACTGTAAAGTTAATTCTGACTACAGTGGTGAAGAAATTGTGGCTGTGAATGTGATGTTTGTCCTACATGCTCACTCGTCTAGACATCTTACTTGGTCATGCAAATAACAGTGGTCACAACCAATAAAAGAAATCATTGCAATATGTGGAGAAGCTGTGACTTTACAGTGATAAAAAATGCTGAGTTCATTGATTAGCTATTATACGACACTTAGACATTATACTGTGATACAATATGTGCTGTGGTTTGTGTTCTAGTTGGATATGTAGCACATTTGCTGCCTATTTGCATTAGGTTTCAATGATCTATGCTTCCTCATAAAATCATCATTCTGAAGAGTGATGAAAGAAGCACAGAGTACAGCTTTTCTCAGTTTCTAACTCAGCACTGACAATAGAGTATATTTGGCTTCATACAACTCTTGTATCCTGGATAAAATCCTCGTGTTAGAGCTCTCAGAGTCATCTGACTGAAGCTGAGTGTAGTCCCCTCTGTAATGCAAAGTTTAGATTCAAGCTGACACACTGCTGAAGATTCTCAAAGGTATTTGCATTGAGTTATGTTGTTTATTAGGATGCACAATCAAAACAAGAAAATCCAAACTAGATAACCTATGTGAGCTAAAACCTTTGATGCTGTTGAAGTTGTTGCAAGATTCCTAGTCATTTGAGTAAGAATTTTTTTATATATATGGTGATGACTGTTGTGTCTTGCGCCTCAGATTAGAATCTCATTTAGATTAGAAACTCCTCTAGATTCTGTATTGCCTGGAGGACAAGAGACACTTCTACAGTGTAGAACATCTGATTTATTTTAGCTGTCTGTTTTTTCAATGTAGTGGAGTTGTTCTTTCTTTTTTTTCTTTCCCTGTTAAAGTTGTGGATGTAGTCTTCCAGATATTGATGTCTGCAAAAGCTTGGCCTTGTACTGACCAGCTCCATCCTTCCCACATCTGCCTCCCTCTCTTGTGATTCAAACCAGAATATTCTTCTAAGGCAGTCAGAGCCCACAGAAGCAGCCCACTTAAACATGAACAAAAGTGTTCTAGTTGGATTGGGGGGTAAAATCCGAGTGTCCTAGACTTCCAGAATGAGAACTGCATGCCTCAAGTCATGCTAGACTTCACTGAGATCTAGATCAGTAAATCCTTTTGTCACATTTGAAGAGACCTTGAGGGCTGGCCCACAGGTTCTCTCCTTTGCTGATTTGAATGCATTTATTGCCAAAGGGGAGAGTGCCATGTGGACAGGGTGGGAGACTGAATTGGAGCAGACATTGTTAGGCAGTAACAGATAACTGCTTTTTCACTCAAAGCAGTGCAATAGCATATGGCTGTGAGCAGTAAAGTGTTGCAGAACATGTTAAATGTTTTTGGTGACAAGCCAGAAATACATGTGTTAAACATGTCAAAATAACCAAGATATCTCATTTGTTAGACACAGCCATTTCTCTGGTGCTGAGCTCACTGGTTGCAAGGCAGCTGCTGTCTCTTGTACAGAGATTGTTACGTGCTGGGCAACTGTGAAGAAAGTAGGTCATTTGCAGATAATATGGGTGTTCAAGTTGTTGAGCAGATTCTTCTGATACATTCTGCAGAGTATCATTCTCAGTATTTTCAGATTTGTTTAGAAGAAAAAATGCTTCAGAGATGTGAAGGATCCTTAAGCTTTGTTGTTAAGATTGTTTTTTTAATTGCATGAATGTGTGTCATTGAAGAAGAGAAGAAACCAAAAAGAAACCACAGGTGGTCTGACAAAATTGTATTATTTGCTCTTTCTTCTTTGTTGGTACTGAACTTTTGCCCTTGTTTGATGATGCTGGCTGTAGCTCACTCAGGGATTAACTATAGTCTGTGTCAGGAAAGTACTTTAATAGATGGAGGTGTGCTCAGGGCAGTTTCCAAATACAGTCAACATATGTTGCAATCTAAGATTAGTAATTTTCACCATGTGAAAATTTCACACCTTCCATCAGCACCTCACTTCAACAAACTTTGTCCTGTTGCAGGGAAAAACTAGCTTTTTGATAATGTGCATCTCAGTATGTGACCTATGAATGTGTTAGATGTCTTTCTGTGCAGCAGATGAGTGTCAATTGTAAAGATTCTCATGTTAAGAATATTTAGTGTAAGACATCTGTGGACCTTTACTACTGACTAGCTCTCAGTTTTTATTCCAGAAACTCCTTATGAAGTACACTGGTCAAATTCCTCCAGACTGGTACTCAGAGGAGACTGTAAGATAAAAAGCCATGCCTCAAAGAGGATCATCCCCTCATGACCTACATTTTAGCAGAAGCAAAAGTGAAAGAAAAACCCTTGGTTGCATTAGATAGCTGCTAATGAGCTGACAAAGGTGTTAGGGCAGCCAGGTGCTGTTTATCTCATCTGTACTGTGTATTAAGTGTTGGGCAGCTACACAGAGTGAGCAGTCTTGTGTATTTTTAGAGGTGTGAGAACTGGTAGGAGAAGCCAAATACCTAATTTCCCCTCCATACTCACTTAAGAGACTCTCACTTTCCCCACCCTTTGTTTCCAAGCTGCAGTGTATTCTGTTGTTATTTAAGGAAAACGCTGTCACCATTGCTTGTGGCTTCAGTGTTTGGCCCACAGAAGGCAGGCACAGGCAGCTTTTCCCTTTTCCCAGCCTCTGCAGTGGGGAAGAGCCAGAGGGAGGCTGTTGCTTAAGTGCCATTAGTTATTGGTGTAGAGCTGGAGTGGCATGGCTGTGTTTGGTGGAGAGGTTGAGAGGAGTGCTGGAGGTACAGGTATTATTTTTCTCAGTCTGGAGAAAAATAATTCTAGCACATGGAATTCAGAGGGATTTTTTTTTTCCTGGCTCTTATTGCTCTGATTTCAATTGAGCCAGCAGATGAGAGAATCCCTAACTTGTCTGCCACTAACACAGACTTCATTAACCAGCACATTCACCTGTAACAGTCACAGGTCATGTGTATTTACTTTCATTTTATAAACTAGTTTGTCTTATGTCCTAGGGAGAAATCAGGCTGCTGTTTTGGGGTCTTTTTTATTGCTCATTACACCTATAGCATGTGTGGAATTTGTGATAGATAAAATGCACTGAAAGTAGGTATTTTTGTGTGAGCCTATGTGCTAAATATTTAATATCTCTTTGAAAATTTTGTTGATTTAGAGGAGTCTCATACTCTTGATTTCTTCATACACATTTGTTTCAGAATGTTATCAATTCAGTGATTCCTAATCAGAAACATTTAGAAATCTACAAGATTGCCAAGTAGTCTCATACTCTTGATTTCTTCATACACATTTGTTTCAGAATGTTATCAATTCAGTGATTCCTAATCAGAAACATTTAGAAATCTACAAGATTGCCAAGTTTGGCTTTTGGTTTTGCAGCATGTTTTTTTTTTTTTTAATGACAGTTTACAGTACAGTTAAAAATCTTGCAAACTTTAAGTAGGTTCTTGGAATTTGTATTTAGCACCTCAAATAAAAGTTATTTCAAAATTTTGGATGAAATTTTTTCATCTCTTTTGGAGAAAGCTTTCAAAGGTTTATTTCCTTAACTGTTGAAAAGGCAGCTTTGTGATGTGCTCAAGACTACTTTCATGAAGTACATTTTTTCAGAAGTATTTACAGAATGTTCTAGAGATTAACTTGGTGACTATAACTGTTTCTCTTGCTTTAATTTTGGATGAAAGCAGTATGATGTCAGATGCTGGTGGACTTTCCTTTGTTCCAGCATTGTGTGATGACATCAGTCTCCACATCAGAGACAATTAGAGCTTAGTGGTACAACACGTTCTTGGCAGGACTTGTGACACTGGGATCAAGGTTTTGGCAAGGGCAAACTCCAGAGTGATCTCCTGGAAATGATTCTTGGAAAATCCGTGATTCTTGGAAAATTTACATCTACTTTCAGATCTGAGAAATTATTGCCTGCATTGATAGCAAATTGCATTATTGATTTCCTAGAATGAGCTTGGAAAGGGCATGGATTCTTGCAGCTGCTTTTAGAAGTTTAGATATGTTCTTATCATACAGAGGTGAAGGAACTGGTTACTTTTGTGACTGCAATGGAGATAAGGTGCAAACTTGCTCAAAATTTGTAATTTTGGTCTTCCTATTTTTACCTCTCTGAGATCGTTGAGAAGGGGAGGAAGAATGGGTGGGTGGCAAGAGTAGAGGAGTCTGGGCAATGAGATAGGGAGGGGCTGTAATGGCAGTCTGAAATTCAGAAATAAGCTTTTTTGAAGGGCTCCTCTAGAACATGGGGAATTTGTGAAAGCAGCAGACTCTGGTGCACAGTCCTGTGGAGTGCAGGGAGGCCTACAGTGCTGCATGGAGTGAGGGAGAGTTAGACACAAGCATGAGTGAGCTGGGAGCCAGGATTGCAACTTTGATTTCAATTCTGTAGAGCTTGGCAGGTCTCTGTAATTTTGAGTGAGAAATATGTGCACCCCAACCTCAGTGAACATTTGTCTTTTTCTCATAACATTCTTTAACTGTTCTCTTTGGTTGCTCTCCCAGTGCATTGCAGAAGGCAGTTTTCTGCAGGCTGTGTTAAAGGAGGATGCCTCTGGCCTGTGTCAGCTCAGGGATTTACATCACTATGGAGTATTTGGTGCTCCTTTATTTGCTTTAGGAGTGCCCGGTGATCACTGTATGAAAGGACACAGATTAGCTGTATCATGTGAATACCTGTCTCACTTTGAAAAGGGTAGGCCCTTTACAGATCCTTTATGAACAGTGCTGATAATCCTTGCAATGTGAGGTCTCTTCCCTGGTCCTCCACCAGAGACATTCTCAGACATTCCCAACACTGCCTCTTATGAAAACCAGTAACTGTTCAAACTTTCAGGCAAGTCTGTGGCACTCATCATCTTTGTGTTTTCTAGAGGAGCAGTTATTTTCTCGCTGCTTTTAAAGGGTTAATACATTTCTTGAAAAGTGTTTTCATAGTTCTGTTCTGTGTTGGAGTGGATAAGCTCAAGAGAAATTCAGGCTAGATCAATTGTTCTGTTGGGGCAGCAGCTTGTTCCCATCTGCTGCATTTGCTGAAAAGTTGGCAGACCTGCTCTGCAGAGATAAAAGGTGGCATAGCTGGATAGAGTCCCCCCAGCCCTAATTTGAAAAGCAGCACAAGTGGCTGAGAAGTTGTGGGTGACAGCAGCTGGCTGGCAACAGTATCTCTCCTTGGTGCTCTGCAGATACAGCAGCAAATGTTCTACTGGTAAATGCCATGCACATGGAAATCTGCTCCTCTCCTCCCTTTCCAGACATGGGGCAGGGAAGGCTCCAGCTGAGACACCTATACCTCTTTGGTGGGAAAAGTTTAATGGTTTGAGCTGGCTTGTATCAGTGTCTAGGGACAGAACAGGACTACTCATCTCCTAATGTTGTCTAAGATGATTCCCCAATCTGCCAGCATTGCTCAGGGTCTTCCTCAGACATGGCATTTCAGAGGATGGTCTGTTATTTCAGGATTGTTACATTGCTGACCTTAAGCCCAACCTGTGCAAATCAAAGGCATTCTATCTGAAAAGACTGAGTGATGTGGTGGCTTGGAAAATCAGGGACAAACAGGCAAAGAATCTTCAAACTGGCCTTAATGTTTCTTAAACAGACCATTTACTTTATAGAAAATATTGCTATTACTCCATTATGCCTCATCCAAATATTAAAAATAAAAAGGTATTTTCTCTGGCAGGATTTGAGCTTTAGGCTATAGATCAAACAGGTTGATACATTTTTCTGGGCTCTTTTTTTTCTAATTTTTTTTTTCTTTTGATTGATTTCTTTGTATTCTCATCAACATCTACTCATATTGCATTCCAGTGTGGTCTGGCCAACAGTCTTGATACAGAGACAAAAATCTTTAGTCTTGTTTAACCAAGCTGGTAAGGAAGCTATATTTTCATCCTGAAGTGGGGGCTTGTCCTTGCAATGATATGAGGTATGGTACAGAGGTTTTGTCTCAAGATTTTCAGAAGTTTCTACACTAAATAAGTGTTTAAATGCTAGTTCACTGGCATTGAGGTCAGTTTGAACTCCTTTTCTCTGGAGCTGTAAGTAAAATCAATGACCAAAATGAAGCAATCTTAATGTGGGATAACATGCAGTTACTTAAAGCATATTGCTGCTGGGTTTGATACTCCATAACTTTGTCCTTACAACTGTACAGCTGGAGAATGCAGCTGGTTTTAGCATTGCTGAAATTTGGCTGACTCTGCAGCAACATCCAGGCCTTTTTGGACACTGTGTGATAAAAATACAACACTGCTAGTGCTCTGCTTTTATTATTAGTGGAGGTGCAAGTGCTAAAAATATGTCTTGCTTTCATGAGAATCTAAGCACAGACAATGCTGCAGAGAGCTCCTTTCTGTCTGTGTCTCATTTGCTTGATCTATATCTGGAATTGAAAAGGGCCAGGAGGTTTCCACATAAATCTTTGAGATTTCTATGTATCCTTCAGTCTCAGCTTTGATATTCTTTCTTTAAAGAAAATTAGACCATAGCTGTTTTAGTATCAAAGAAAACCTCAAGTATGTGAAGTTGGATGTAGGTGATGCAGCCAGAAGTTTGCACAGAGCTTGCAACAATAGTGGGAGGTGTGAACTGCTGCCTTTACCTCTACTGAATGTTAGCTCAGATATTGAGCAGAGTTGTCTAATTGTATATATTAAGTATTTAATTCCTTAGAAAGAATGAAAATACCAGAGACAGCAGAGCTTGATGTGTGGTGGGAGGCATGTTGTGTTGATGGCTCAAGCTAGTGGCATTTGGGAATTGTTTCTGGTTGTTGGTGTTATAAAGTCCAACACTAAACTTCATCAGGATAGGAAACAAAGAGTGGGGATTTTGGGTTTTTAGTATCTCTGAGGTGTATTTTATCCTGTAGGTAGAAAACCTGTCACACTTCATCTACATTCCTACTCTAACATTAAACAGAAAAGCATTAAAACACTTCCAAGTCTGAAATGAGACACTTCTTCCAGGAGTCCTGAATTCTGGACTGGTTGGTGGGGTTGGGTTTTTTCACTCTGGTGCCTATCACTTGCAATCCTTTTTGCTTTAATAAACTGTCTTAAACCTGATCAAACAGGACCATCTATATGTAGAAATCTGTGGATGTGAAAAGTGAGGAAGGAAAAAATTGCATCCATTTCCCTTTGTTTGGGTCATGTGCTGCAGTTGATTCTTTAGCTTAATTAAGTTAATTACTCACTGGATAACTCACTGCAATTGTTCATTTTTTTACAGTATGCAACTTTTCTATGCTGGAAAAGTTCTTTTCTGTTGATACCCCTTTAAAAAAAAAGAAAAAAAAGGGGACATTCAGCAGCTTAGGGCACTACTATGTTGTATGCAGACATCAGGTAAGTGTTCCATAAAGCTGATTACCCAAAGCAGAGCTTGACATTCAGCAAAGAAACTTCAACTGTAGAATGGCTGTTAAGTACTTCATTAAAACCCAAAACCAATCCTGCATGCAGACTTGTCGTTGCAAGAATACTAAGAAAGAAGAAAAAAAAGCAAAGCAGAACCACTATTTGATATACATGATAAACATGGATGATACAGATTTATTCTACTCCTTTTCAGATTTGAAACCACAAGAGAGAGAATATTCTCTTCTTTGGTGGGATTGGAGTGCAGTTTGTTTCCTTAAATTTACTGACAGTGCTTGAGAAAATGATTTGTTTTGTTTAGGACCAGGGGCCAAGCAGTTGCAGAGTTTATAACCCAAGACAGGGTTATTAAACAGACATATAGGCCATGTAGGACACTGGAACAAACTCAGAAAACCCAGTGAAAGAAAGAGGAAAACTAGTTTTGCAATGGGACATTAGACCACACAATAGGCAAGCAAACAACTGTGACACATCACTTGGAAGCCATTGCAATTTTCTTTCAGGCAAGTATGAGGACTCTGATGCATAGATTTCCACCATTTTACAGTCCTTTCATTGGATTATAAACCATTCTGTTTGCCATCTCTTTTTACCTCAATGTAATTTATAAATCTCTTCTTTTTTTAAATCCATAATCAGATTTGAAGCTACAACTACAGTGAAATAACTGATGAGGACAGAAAAAAAGCTTAAGTTAATACACTTAAAAACTGCAGTTCTCATGCAATAGCTGTTGGAGCCTGGCAACTGGATGGAAAGGCAGGACTGCAGCCTTTGTCTTGAGGATGATTTGCTTCCCCTGAGTTTACTGCTGATTTTCAACTGTTTCCAAATTCTTCATTGCAGAGCTTCTACCTGAAAATTACCAAGCAAAGTTTCAAGAACTGTAAAACACTTACATAGAGCTTCTCAGGAGGATTCAAGAAATGAATAAGAAGGATTTATTGTCCCATTTGGACAGCTAGTAAATGAGTAAATTGTGCCAGTTCCAGGAGATCAGGAAAAGGTAAAATAGCATCACAGTAACCCTAAAGCCCATCTGAATGGATGTGTGAGAACCTGTAATCTTCATAAGGGTCCTGTCCCAAAACTAACAGACTTACCTTTATTTTACAAGGACAGGAAGATTGGATTTTGGAAGTGTGAAGGAAAAAAAGAAAGGCAAAGCAAGTCCAGAAATTCTGAGGCAGGTTCCACAGATTTTTAAAATTCTGTTTGTTAGTTTTCTTTCTACCTGCAATAGAAAGTTGTGTTGCATTTTTCCCCTGGAAAGTCACTATATAATATTTATACCAGATAAACCTATTTATTTATTTCCCCCCTTTCAAAAATTGCTCATGTGATTGCTGTCACTTACAAAGAACAAAGATTCACTTCCTCTTACCTTGCAGGATTTCAAGAGAAAGTTTGTTCTATTTGCTTCTTCAGAGAGTTCTTCAGGGTTTGTGGTCATGGTTGGGGTTTTTTGTTTGGTTGGTTTGATTTGCTTGGTTTCTTTTAATGAAGTGAAAAAAGAAGGAAAGGTGTGAAAGAAGAAAAGTGGAGTATAAAGGAATCTATTTTTAAGAAGTTAGAAATGTTTTCCTCTTAACTCTCAAAGTATTCTTTTGGCTTTTTTCTTTAAAAGCATAAATACGTGTGCACGGACACTACTCTGTTTAATACTGTATATTAATGTCTTTTCCATGTCCTTCCATAAGTTCTGCTATCTTATAAAACTTGAGATATTTTACAGGGTGGAGGGAGTAAGAAACAGAATGAAAAGCATGCTAGTTGCTGGTTGGGTTTTTTTGTTACACTTGGAACATTTTGTCCAACATCAGGCACGTCTGTGTGATTTCACTATCTGCTGCCTGGGCAATGGCAGGTACTCTGAGAATCCTGATTCTGTTTGGGAGGAAGCTGTCCAAGAGCACTGGGAGCAGCACTAAAGGCAGCCTGTGAGCACAGCACGTAGGACCAAAACATCAGCAAGCTTTTGGAACTCTCCCTTGGAAGGGCTTGCTTACTCCAAGTGCTAGGCTTGTGGATGAAATATGACTCAGAGCACCAATCTCAGTAAGAATCAAGGAAATGGAAAATAAATTATGTGGGAGACTAATGTGTAATTAAAATTTTAGTGGTAAATTTTTTTTCAACAAAAAATTGTTCTTAGAGCCAAGCAATAGTTCAGGTAACTGCTAAAGATTTACAGAGCATTTTTCTTGGCACTGGGTAGTAGGTTATTGTTGTTATTCTCAAGCATAGTGACAGTTGTTCAGAACAGCAACAGTCCTTTTGCAACTACTTCTCTTGCTGCTTAGACAGGATCAGATTGGACAAGAAGAAATGGAGAGAGACAAAAATAATTATTTAATTCTGTCTGGCATTCCCCTCAGAGTGATCCACATCAAGGTAAAGGATTTTTTTCTTCCATTTCAAGTATCCTAGAGATTAAGAGCCAAATCCATTATGGTGAAATTTGTTCTTTAAATATCTATGATATTCTTGATAGTCTCCCAGCAGTTTTAAAGGAATAACTGTGAAGTGGACATGTGGAGACTGTAGGCAGGAGTAAACTCTTATGAACATACCAACATTCTTGAATGTTGCAGGTACTGGTATGAGGCATTCCAGAAACTCTGTTAATGACATATTTGGGGCTTGGCTGTGAGGCAATATCAGTTGTGCTTCCTTCTCCTACATTGCCCGTTGTTCCTCACCTCAAGTTTCAGAGGATTTAGACTTTTAATTCCAAAATCAGTGAATTACTCTTAAGTATTCTAATATCTTGACTAGCATAACACACTAACTACCTGGCCAAGACTGGAGGAGAGCCGAATATTTTGGCTCATTAACCCACTCTAATATTTACACTTGCCACTTGTATTAATAATTACCAAATCTTCTTATTTATCTTCTTACTTATCTACCTGTTCCTCAGGTAGAATTATACTTGGAGATCTTTTATAGAGATACCAGTATTTGGTATTGTTGGTGCAGTTCCCAAGGATGTGATGATACTTTGTTGGAAGAAGAAGATAATTTTAGAATTATATATTTATTATATATAAATGTAAAATTCATTCTATTTCCAATCCAGATCAGCTAGATAATGGTAATTTTCCCATTCTGGGGAAGCAGTCATCCATGTGTGATAATAAAGCTGTAAAGAACTTCCTTGAACTCAGCTCATTCCCAAGACTTGAACAGTGGATACTGGTTGTTTTCTGTCACCTGGGGAACAGGTCCCTGAGTAACCTGATCTATTGTCAGTCAGCTGGCTTTGAACAAGTGTTGCACCAGGGGAAGTCCTGAGATCAGTTATTTTCCATTGTTAGTAGGAGCAGAATTAGATTTCCAGTTGTATTGTCCTGTCTTATAGTTCCTCTCATTAGTCCTCTTCAACAAAAAATTACTTCCAAAATTTTAAAGTGTTTAAGCAATTTAGGTTTGGTCTTGAAACAAATGATTTTTTGGTCTGTGCTTCCCTGAAATAACACTTACTTATCTATTAGTAATGGATTTTGAAAATGTATGAGTCATCATTAACTCAGTTTCATTAATTTCACCATGATTATTTATTACTGTTATTTGTAGTTTAAAATAACCAGGCAGCTGTGACAAATTTGGGAAGGAAATTAACTCAACATTTCTTTGCTCTCCTTCCATGTTTTAACTTTGTGTTGGTTTTGGTTTTTTAACTTGTTGTTTGTTTTTTTTTTTTTAATCTGTCATGCTTTTCCTAATAAAATGCTATGTACTGAAGAAAGAAAGGAAGGTTTATGAAAGAATTTCCAGATCAAGCCTCAAAGCTTGAAACGCTTCAGATTTTCTGGGTTCTGCATACAGGCCTTCCACTGATTATTTAGGTTGCTCATAGGTTTCAGACTGGTGCAAAGCAGTGATTTCTTAATAAATGCCAATCAGTGTTTTTGCTGAGCTAAAATATCAGAGGAGGAGGAGCATAACTGTGGGAGTTTTGGGACACAGCAGCATATTCATTTCAGGTGCAAATTACAACCTTATCTTCACATGATATTGCCTGATTCTACTCAAACTATCCCCACATCAGTGCAGTGAACCTAAGAAGCAAGGTTTTTATTTCAGTAGCTGTTTTCCAACCTGTTTAGCACCTACTAGGACAAGTGAGATGGAATTAATAATTGCTGTAGTTGTAGAATCATTGTCTGCAGTGGTGATTTCAGTTTTGCTGAAAGAATCACAATACAACTCTTAAAAGTGTTGGGGTTTTGTTGCAAAATTTCTGTTGTTGAGAATGTGAACGTGGATTGGCTTTTACACCCAAGTGCATTTTCAGAGGTTTTGCACACTTATAGGGCTTTGAGTTCTAATCCAAAGGAATTTTTGTATGATTTTAGAATTAAGAGGACCATAGCATATTGCATTAATAAAAGGAGAAATGTGAATTTAAAATATATTTCATGCTCACGTATGGCCTTATCAACACCATCAACAGATCAACAGAAATGCACAGATTTAAACCATTGAGAAATTTGGCCTTCTATTTCATTGACTTCTTTTCAAGCCTTTCAACAGTGGGAGGCAAAATGAGTTCAAGTCAAAAACATTCCCATGGGTTCTGTGGCAAAATGGCTTTTGCTTGTATTATGAATGACACAAGTTTAATATCTGGCAAGAAAAAATATATGTTTATACTAGGAAAATTATCTCTTGCTGATATTAAATGTCAGCAGTATTGCAGCAGAATCCCAGATGAATGTGAGTTTGCTGCCAGCATATACAAGAACAAAATGTTCAGAACCATTTTGGGAACTGGCATCAATCTGGCACAGGCTGCATTTAGCTTGCAGTTGCATCCATCTCAACCAACAATAAGTAATTTCTCTGATGTAAGCAAGTGTAAAGAGAAGAAAAAATCTGAAGTTATAGGAGTAAAGCAGGAGAAGTGTTGATGCAGAGTCCAGTTGCTTAATAATAGAGCAGTGAAGCAGCTGCCAAGAGGGAGTGATTGCCCTCACAAAGAGTCTGCAGACACCTTCACACACTGTGAAGGGCTGTCAATAAAAGATCACTCTGTGTAGTTTTCTGAGCTGTTAAAATGGTCATATTCAAACTTCCTCTGAGTTTTCAAGTTGTGGGGAATGGTGCTATATTTTAGCAATTGGAATGCAAACCATTGCACAGCATATTATATTTTCCATAAATGATGCATAGAATGAGAAACAGAATGAAAATCCTCTAGGGAAAAGGATGCAGACAGCTGGCAGTGAATTGAAACTGGTGCTTAAAGGACTATCTCAGGATTAGTGTAGATGGCTCTGGTAAACTTGACATTTTGAAGAAACTCAAGGAAGAAAGTGGAATGGGGCAGAGGGCTGGCGTAGAAGTTTCAAAATACTTTGTGAAATGCACAGCACTAGAGAAAACTGCATAAGACTTGCACATAGAAAATGATGTCACAAGCACCATGACAACACGTGGAACAATTGTCAAATGCTCAATAACATGCAGTGGAAGGAATAATTTTAGCCAATTGTGTAAATTGGCTGTAAAACAGGAAAAAGATGAAGTATCATTGACTCAATGAAAATAATGAAATTATTTGTTTGGTATTAAGCAGCAATCAGAGAAATAAACTACCTGTGTAGGAATTTAAAGAAAAGGCCAGGAAGTAATACTGAGCTTGTAATGTTTTGAGTTTGCTGCAGCCACACCCATGCATTATGAGGAAATGAAAAGGGACCAAAGAGACCTCAAGTCCCAGAAAGACACACATGAGAGGGAAGTAGGACTGTGATAGTTGAGGCAAAAAGGCCTGACTGCTGTGTTTGTACTGGTGTGCTCTGAAATAGCCCACCTGTGTTTCTTTTCACCTTTTCTATAACACACAGGCAAGAGCATTCTTGAAGATTGGAAAGCATTGCTTCTGGAATGGCTTTTCCCCCCTTTTTTATGCCAGAGCAATAAAGCAATGAATAGTAAAACTTGTCATTGTCAGATGTCAGTGAGGCCAAAAGAACTGCTGGATTCTTGTGCTCCTCTCCAAAGCATTAGTCACAGTAGGAGGAAAAATAATAGCAGATCTGGCTGGACCAACAACCTGATTTACAATAGCAATTCCTGTATTTCAAAATCCCATTTGAAGTGCAACATGCTGGTATTTCTATTAATGCTATATACAAATACTACTCCTAGTCAAACTTCCCTAAATTTAGTGCACATATCAAGCATTTATTTAGGGGTATTTCCTAGCCCATTCAATATACTGCCAGTTAGTATAAAAGACCATAATATCAAAATGTTGAACTTTAAAAAGCAGGTATCTTGCTTTAAACAGTAGTCCTTTAAACTCCACAGAGCAATTATTCTTTCAAACTCCAGGTCACTATTCATCTTATTAACACACTAAAGCTTCACAATATTTTAGGGCAGCAAGTTATAGATGCTCATAAATAGCATCTATATATAAAAAAGATTTATAATATTTTTTAAAAGATTATAAATAAGGATTGCAACCTGACTCTGCAGTGAGTAACTGCCACTAATTTCAGGGCAACTGAATTTGAATCCCTGGTGCTATTGCTATCTTTACTGATCAGTGTGGGTGCTTTCTTGCAATTTCTTGAGATGCAGTTGGGTTTTAATTCTTGTATTGTTTCTGTGAGAACAACACTACATGTTTATTCTTGCTAGAGTGGAATGGAAGGCAGTGATTTGGTTTTTGGGTCTTACAGAATATTGTCTGTGACTTTGGCTCGTTTCAACACTGGACAGGATTTGAGAAGAGTTTTTCTCCTTGTTTGCTGTACGTACTCATAGCTACAGAGAGAGCATTTTATTGTCAGGAGTTGTCATCTGTTGGGTTGAATTACAAACAGTCAGGGTCACGATTCTTTGTAGTTTAGGTTCTTGAAAGGCTTGAAATCATTAACATTCTTAGGATGACATGTATCATAAATCACGACATAGGAAAATTAGAGGGATTCTCTCATGTACATGTAATTTCAACTGCAGGGTGTACAAATACATTGTTGTACTTATGCTGTCCTCAAACAGTTTTTTTTTTTGTGCTCTGATGGCCAGCACAAAGTTCTCTGATATCCCTGATTTCTCTGTCCTGATCCTTGTATTGACCAGAATGAAAAGGGGTAGGAGTGAAATGAAAGAAGATGTAATTGCAGCTTGTAGGTGTTCCAGCTGCTCCTCAGCACCCTGCAGTGCTGTCATACAATATGCTTTCCTGCCTTGTGCCAAAGGACCAGTACACAAGTAACCCCAACTAAGAACAAACCAGAAGACAATTTCTAAATAGCATAGAAGGAAAAGGGCCACTGATTCACTTCTGAAATTCTGGCATGGTCAAGATGAATTATGTCATTTGTACTTGGTCACTACACAAGGCTTGCTGTAGGTGTCAAATAAGTAGTGGTGTCAAATAAGCTAGGAAAGAAAATGTTCCTTTCATTTTCCAGTAGTGACAGTGCTCTTTTAAAAGCTAAATTCTCTGACTGGGAAAACAAAATTTCCTTCCTTAATTGCTGGAAAACTACTGCAAAGTAGGAAAAATAATGTGTGTGGTTTCAGGTTTTGATATGAAAAGAAATAAAGAGCTTGAATAAGGTAGATTCTACTTAGCTTTGCCTAATGCTTAGTTAGGGATAATGTACTATTGCTTTGCAAGTGTAATATCTCTGTCACTTGGGCTTTCAAGTACAACTCTAACAGGCAATTGCCAAGTAGATCTGATCCTGCTGTGGGACAGGAGAGAAGTCCCTAGAGTCCCTGGAATGAGCATTTTCTCTGGTTCTGTGATTACAGGATTCATAGCCTCTGGGGGTTTGGTTATTCTTTCAAGTAGAATTATTGGGCAACTTAATAACATGGACACAAAGGAAGACATTAGAGATACAAGTAGTCCTACAAATCAAGAGATTAAGAAAATTATAGCTATTTTGATGAACTAGAAGAAATAGTGAGATTGAAAGGACAGTATAGAAATAGTTTAGTCTGCATTTAGGTGCCAGAATGTCTGCACATGAGCATTTAGGAATTACTTCTTTTTGCTGTCCATAGTTGATGCTTACTAAGTCCAGCTGTGACAAAATTCTCTCCTTAGATTAATGACATCTAGGCCAGTTCCAGGAAAGGGGATAATTTGGAAGTGAATTTAATATCTGTTGAAGACAAGGAAAAGAGTAAGTCAGCCTAAAATGTAGGGTAGTTTTACTGGCAAAAGTTTTACTGCTGCTCCTGTTCCTTGAGACTTAAAAGCTAAAATGTACTACCAATATGTAGTATAGGAAAAATATATTCAGGTGGGCAGAGGAATGGCTCATCTCCCTCAGTGTTTTCTGTCAGTGGCTTTTACTATATGTCTGAGGAGGGCATAATGCTGCACAATTTATAAAGGTACTGAGGGGCTGACTTGATGACTTAAGCTCCTACAGTGTATATTTCTTTATGTACACATATTGCAAAATATGTATCAAATTTTTCAAGTCATATTTGAGAATGTAGTTTATTATATAATAATCTTCAACTGATATTTAGCATTACTTTTTTACTACAGGGCCTGAGAAATCACTTCTGGCTTGAACATAAAGCCCATGCTAATTTTTGATCAGCTTTACCTTCACACATCATAACTTTGATAACAAATCAGAGTACAGGAGAAATGGGTCAGATGCTTACTTGGCCACTGCTGAGCAGAGGTTTGGTTTTGAAAGGCTTATTAGAACAGTGTGATCTGACAACAGCTCCACATCTCTGGCCTGGCAGTTGTGAGGAGGGGATAAGTGATGCTATTTCCCCCTTGATTACTGAACATTTCTGTGACCCTTCCTTAGGGGTAAATGAGCACGTTATTGACTCCTAAAGCAATGTACTGGCATCAAGCCATGTGTGGGGTTAGAAACAAACCTGCTGAAATGTATGGACTGACAACAAAACAAAGATCAACAACAACACTGCAAAAGAACAAATTTAAACGTGTTTATGATCCTGTGACTGAGCATTCACAGTCCTGGAAGAACAGGGAGAGTGAAGGAATGACTGTTGGAATAAGTACTGAGGAGGGAGCATGATCAAACTAGAGATGATACTCACATCCACCCTGGGCCAGTACTGGCCATGTGCCATAGTAGGTGAAACTGTTAGAACAATTTATCAGATAAACAACAAATCAGGCCAAATGTATCTAATCAGCTTTTCGTGATTAAAATATGTCTGGGTTCCTTTTCCCAAAACTACAAGGGTTGCAGCAACATCAAGATTAGGAATAGGCTCTGTGTCTGTGTATATATGTGTGTATTTATGTGTCTATTTTATGTTTCTTTGAGCATTTGCCCTTATGTGAGAGAGTAGGTTGTGAAAAAGGAAAAGGCATCACAGGAGTAAATCATGGGGACTACTAAACAACAGCTGGCAGATGATGTTGGTACCCTGGAAAGCTTTCAACTAGGACCTTTTCTTTTTTTTTTTTTTGCTATTTCAAGCAGAGTAGTGGCTGTTCAAGCTGAGCTGGCAGAAGCTTTTAGACAGCATCAGACCTTGGGTGAAAAGCTGTCCTTGGGAAATGACATAGCTTCTAAGTAATACATATTTCAAATCTTGTCTGATAAAGTATGGGCCAGTAAATTTGTCAGGAGTGCGTATTTTGTGAGCTATTCTAGGTTACACAGAGAGCATCTATACTGCTGCAGGGTCTGTTAGAGCAGCTTGAGTTCTGGGGTGTGTTTTTGTTCTAGTCAGCTGAGCAATATCTCAGGAAGATCTCTGCACATGACCATTAATCTTGCTCTGCCCTGTGCAAGGCTCCACAGGTGATCTTTACTGGGTTATCCTGTATCTTCACAGTGAAACAAGTGAGGAGCCTGTAGGTTTCTTGGCAAATGAAGAGCACTAAACTCCTTCATTTCGTGTACATCCCTCTACTGTGACTATCAAGCAGAAATGTCTCTAAATCATGTGTATTTAGGTTTTTCTTCTTTTTTTTTCTTTTTTTTTCCCCCTAGATATTTCTATCTGATGTCAGCATTTCCAAAAGGCCTCATTATTTTTTGGGTTATCAAAAGTTTGTGATAAATTTTCTTCTGCCTGCTGCTGAAGGAGTTCTTTTAGAGCTTGGTTTTACCTTGTGCCAACAGTAATCTTGGAATTCCAAAACCTCTGATTACTTGCATTTCATTACTTTGATGAATTGTACTTTGCAGTTTGAATCTCAATACTCCTCTGGGTTATGTTTGGGTGGTCTTAGCAATTAAAAAAAGTCTGGCTTTGCACTTACATATTTTCTTAATAATCACTATCTTCTATTAAACAGATTGTATTAAATGTATGAAAACTAGAGGAGAGGATCACTTTCATTCTTTCTTCCTTCCCCAACCTCCTTTCCCCCTAACTAATTTCTTTTTAGAGGAAATAGTAGGACAAAAGTGAGAAAACCAGGAAAGTATAGAAAAAAAACCAAACAGGAAACTTATAATTTTTCACCATAACTTTAACTTCTTTGGAAAATCCATTATCTCAAGCCTATCAACTTTGCCCTAGGGATTAAAACCCCCAGCTTTTCTGTCCAGCTCCAGTCAGAGATTGTAAGGGAATAAAATTTGTCTTCCTACTGAATGGGCCCAGAAGTGGCTCTCTGGCCAACTAATTATTTCATAATCTATCAGGAAATTCTCTAGATCTCCAAATATGCAGAGGATTGTCTCATCCAAACCCAAATGCCCTGGCTGAACAGCTTCATATTCTTCATTGCACATAGTGGGGAGCTGTGAGTTTGTGCAGGTAGAAAAACAACCCTTGTAGCTGACTCAGAGCTCCTTCTGCAGCTCACCCCGAGGATGTGGCAGAAGCCTCAGCTGTGCAGAGCCAGGCTGCTCTGCCTTCCCTGCCTCTCCAGCAGCATCCATTGGAACCTGAAATCCCCAAACACACAGTGCCCTGGGAGATGGGAAACAGAGCATTGGGCTGGTTAAGATTTAAAATCTCTCTCAGCCTCTGACAGATTTCTGGACATTGTAATGCATTTTCTATTTCTTTCATCTAGTCCACACCTTCAAATGGAGGTTGTGATTTGGCTCTCAGTACTTGTACTGACAAACTGTGCTTTGACTGTACAGTGTCTGTATAACATAGAGTGGAGGTTTCTTTCTAGTTTCCTCAGAGTTGAAATTACATCCCTAATTCCAAGAGAAAATGAAGCTAAACTTTCAAGAGGAAGGCCATTGAAGAAAGATAATTGGAATTATGTTTTTTTTAGAGATGTATATTGAACACAGGGCAAACATGGCATTAGGTAGGCAAGATGTCCAAATGCTTCAGTGCTTCATTTAGGGAGCTGGTTGTCTCTGGATCTGAGCTGCAAAATGCTGCACAGTATGCAGTGATTGCTAAAGAAATACTGGAAATAAACAACATAAAAATATGGAAAGTAATGACCAAGTGACCTGTAACAATTTTGATAGCCCACAGGAAAAGATCTGTTTTGCTTCACCCTCCCTGGTAGTTATGTAAGCACCAAACCCACTGTGTATTATTTGAGATACTAGACTGGAGAATTCTTGCTTTGTAGAAACAGAGGCTGTTAGCACAGGCATTAAGCAGAGACAACTCCTACTGGTTGTTGTGTCATTTTAGAATATGGTGGTATCCTGCTGTATAAAGGGAACTGCAGCATCTTATCACAGAGTGATTTATCAAAAGTAGTCTTCAAAAATTGACTGACATGAAAAATCTATTTTGACTTCAGGTAAAAGTATCTAAAAATCTCTTGTGCAAAGAGCTACTTTTATGTGACTGGAGTTTTTTCTGTTCCTTTGCACACTGCCTGCCTTTTAACCTGCACAGCTGATGTACCACCAATGCTATTTCAATACAGTTTTACCCTGGATTGTGTTAACCAGAGCTCAGTGATGTTCCATGGATGCAGAACTCTTGGCACCCATGGATGCAGCTCAGACTTTACAGATAAGACCAGAACAGGCAGCATCCATTACAGCTCTTTGCATTGGTCTCTTAAAGGTGTACGGAGAGCTGGGCAGATTCTTTTTCTGCAGACAAAAGTACACATGCCTTCCCTATTGGTGTCATTCTCTTAACTCAGTGGTGACATTGGCATAAAATGTTATCTCTCAGCTCTCAAGGTCCTGAGGCAAGGCTGTTGGTGTGACTAAAGAAATTTATTTCAGAGCTTATCTGAAGAGTAAAACTCCAGATTCCATCAGGAGGAGAAATGTTTAGTTACCAAAATGAATGACTTGACAGGTGGGGATAGCAGAACTAGGAAACAAACCGTGCTCTTTTGAGCCCTGGGGAATAGGAGCACTTATACAATCACAAGCCCATCTTTCTGCATAAAAGGACTACTCAAGAGTTGAATATAAGCTGTTTCTGGCTTGCAGTGTAAGGGTCTGACCCAGCTGCCTGAAATCCATATGGTGTTTCATCATTGATTTAATTCCAGCTTAGATCATTTAGTGTATTGAAAGATCCTATACATACATAGAGGGTAAGTGTTATCTAAATTGATTTAGTTGATTATATTAATTGCTTTCACATCAATACATGACTGTTACATATGATTTAAAAAGGCTCCTTCTTCATTCCCAGAAAATCTCAGAGTAGAAATTTTAAGATGTTATCTGTTTAAAATTTAAGGCCTGAAGATGGTTTGGGCTTTTACCTTAATAAAAAGCCATGTAAATTCTCACTTTTTTCTTTCATTTGTGAAACATGTGCTGAAACCATGTATGTGTGCATGGATACATACACACAAAATTCAAGAAAAGAACCAGCCACTCAAGCTGGAATGTGAGTAGTGATTGTTCTGGTTGAAGTGCAGGCTTTCCCCAGATGTTGATTGTACACATGGGGCAGGCTTCATTACAGATGAATAGACAGTACATAAAATACACACTTTCCCTCCCCCATTGCTCTTGTTTATCTGATTTTGTGGAAGGATTTTAATTAACCCCACAGAACTGCAATAAACTACAGGAATTGTAAAGTGAATATCCAGAAACACTGCAGATAGAAAAATTGCTACAGAGCTATAAAGTTATGGTTTTGTTCTTCTGTGCCTGTAAACACATCTGTTCAACACTTCTCTGTGCAGCTGAAAGGCATAAGGGAATATTTTTCATGAAAAAAAATTAGCAGTGCCTACTTCAAAGAATTTGGGAATTAGAGATATTTAGATAGTGAGGAGTACTGCATTCACTCTTTAAATGTCTCTAGATTGCTTTTCCAGCATGAGGAAAGTGCTTTCCATGACCATACTTCTATTTACTACTTTATAGAATGTGATAAACTACCCAATCTGAGGTTCTGTGTGTGTGTGTATTTATCTATAATACACCATTACATGTCTAATTGTCCTGCTGGACAGATGCTGGTATTATGTAGATTATGTTTTATGGGAAGGTAGATCAGTGAAGCAGAATTTGGGTGTCTTGCAATGCAGTATGTATGTGCATTAGAGGAAGTCTATACTGGGATATCAAAAGCCCTGGTCCTCTTCATCCTTTTGTGCTTGTCCCTTATTTTAAGTGCTTGGAGTCTGTGGACCATCTGCTTGAAGTGAACTGAGCTCTGCTTACATCATGCAGAAAGAAAGGCAACATATGAAATCTAGTTTACAATACTATCCTCATGTTAATCTCTAAATTAAATAGAACATCTTCCCTCTTCTCTCTACCCACTTTGTTCCTCCCTTTATTTCACTGTAACAAATAAAATCTAAACAGATAAGTTTAACTTTTCTAGTTACTCTGCTGGTAAACTTTACAAGAACAAACCTCAGGCTAGGCTTATTAGATGAGGGAATTGTTCCTGAGTTATGTAGAATATGTCTTAGTTTCTTGCCCCAGAATGACTCCTTGTTTCTACAGAAGACAGGGTGAAATCCTGCTCACATTGTGCTCATAGGGATTTGGCTCTAAAGATGACTTTTCATGGTGTAGAAAGTGTGTTACAGAGCAGCTGGATAGTCTTGGCCATGACCATTTATGTAAAAGGTTACCTTGTACATACTCCTCCTGAAATACTGCATGCCTCATGCTAAAAAACCCTCCCTTTCAGAAAGGGGAATTGAACAGGTCCATTTTCCACTGTCCTGTCTTTTTGTCTCATTAATAACCTAATAATTCAGTCAGTACATGATGTTCACATGTACTTTTATTCTTCTCAGTGCAGAATGGAAATCTTTACTCTATAGGACTCACATCCTCCAGTGAGAGTAAAAGATGATGCAGATCTAATAATTTTCAGGGTGTGCAGGAGAGGGAGCCACCATAATGTTTTTTTTCATGCTTTTCCTCATGCACTGGAAATGTTCTCAGTATAGACCAGTGTTCTGACACAAGATTTGCCTGCAGATCAGCACACAGGTTGCCTGTGGTCCAACTGTTTCCATGAATCAGGGGAAAAGCATCTAGGCATGTTTGCTGCACAGAAAAAGAAACCTCATAGCTCAGTACTTAGATAATCCATAGGGCTTTTTTTTTGGTAAACAATTCTCTTCTGCTTCAAATTAATATCCTGATTGAGATACTGATACAATTGTTAAGCTATTAGCATCAGGTTGCCAGCATGACAAGAAGCTGACAGGAGTGTTCCTGCCAGTGACTTGCTTTCAAGTGTCTGATCAGAGCCACAGCACAGAGTCTGGATCTCTGCATGTTGTTCTTCAGGTTACACTTTTTCAGCAAGTACTTGAGTCAAGATTTTCTCAGGGGCAATGGTTTTCAGGTAATTTTAAGTTCAGCCAAGAATCAGTAAATCAGGAAAGAAGGTAATGTTAAAGAGAAAAACTGTCTGGAAACAACCTCTATTCCAAGCTATATGTGTGAGTTCAGTCTATGCATGTATGCCTGACATAGGGGCAGTGGTGCATACTGGAGTAAAGGGGCAAGAAATAATGAATACAACTTAGATATTAATACTTGACTTGCATTCCTGGAAATATTGCTGGTGTCTACCAAGCTCTACCTGCCCCTGCAGAGTATAGCAAAGTGCATTAAATTGTATTTAAGCTCCTGTCTTTTCAGATGTAGGTACAGTCTACCCTCATTATTTTCTTGGTTCTTCTCCCAACCTGTTCTGTTGAGAATAAAAGACACAAACTTGGGCCTGATTCAGGCTAACACATAGGAATATTTAATACTGAAGAGCTTGTCTAGTGGAAGAATTGTCTGATTTTGTCTCCAAAGCAAGGAAACAATCACTTCCTCCATGTACTTACCTTCACTGACAGGTAGCATCCTGACACTTTTGTACTGGATCAGGACTTTCCTGTGCATAACTCTGAGAGAAATGTGTGCTGGTGCTCATTTGGTGACAGTTCTGACTGTCAACTGGTATAGCAGTGTACTAGAGCAATTGCAATCATGCCACAGAGAGAAAAATAATAGTACTTGCCTAAAGTATATTAGACCTACTTCCAATGAACTGCAGAGGAATGATTTTACAGAACTAAATTAGGCTGTTTTAATTTTCATAGTGCTGCAGATGAGAAAAGAAAGAGGCATTGCATGAGGCTAATTGTAGCTGAGATTTCTTGGAAAAAAAATTCATGGCTAAATATGCATTGCTCCTATGGAAAGGGAAGGAAAACTAATAAGTATAAAATTAAAAAAACCCTTTCAAACCGTATTTCAGCTCATAATCAGTTGTGTTCTGACATGTGTTGGCAGAAATAGAACTGAGGTGACAAAGAATCCGGTGTAAATCAAACAAACAGCATGAAATCCAACTATCAATCAAAATCCAGATTTTTTTCATTTCATGACCCAGCAAATGCATTACTATTCAAAGGGCTTATTCTTGTGTCATGTATGTTGCCTTAAGTAAATTAACTCTGGGAAGCCACTTGGGAGTAAAAAGAAGAAGAAGAAAAAAAACCCTCAACCAGAATATTGTTAGAAGGTTTATCCAAAGTCAATATTTATGAAGTCGCAGCAGCCCAGGAGGAATCCATGCTGTTTCAGTACCACAAGCAGTGCCATTGCTTCCACAGTGTTTTTTAGAGTTTCACACCTCTGAATCAGCAAATAACTTCACAAAGGCATCTAATGTGCCCAGGACTTGTCCAGCCCATGTGGTTCATATTCACTGCCCAGAAGGGTCAAAGCTCATGCTCAAGAACAATTTCCTCAGTCTCATCCTGTTATTCTCACACTGCTTAAAAGGCTCATTTGCAGCTCCAGCATGGGGACAAATGCACAGATTTGTGATGAGAGAGGAGGTGCACAACAAGGAGGGCCAGCATGTGGGTTTCTTCCCCCCACCTTGGTGGTGCTGAATGGAGGTGGCTGTCCTGACTTGGAGCTTCTTACTGGAAGCTCCTGGCCACATCTGCCCTTTGCAGCAGGCAGCATTATGTGTCTGCACTGCAAGGACTGGTGCTAATGCTTTCCTGTCAATAAAAATCCCTGATGTAGGAGCATCTTGAGGGAATTGGGTGTTTGTAACTGTTCTTCAGCATATCCCATTCTTTGTCTCACAGGTACTTTTCAGCTAGAATGCTTAGTCAGGTAGGATGTTCTCAATCTTATCATAGGTCTTTTTAATTATCCCTTTGTATCCAGAGGAAATAAAGATATCTTAGGCAAAGTTTGTGGATGACTAAGCATCTGCCTTTCTAACCTGTGAACAATGCTGAAATCCATGATTATTTCTAAGTTCCAAGAGTAGGGGGATAGAAAATAAGAAAATAAAGGTAGTATAGAAAGTAATCTTACCCCTAAGGAGTTGCAGCTGAGCCAATTATTAGAGATTAGGAACAGGACTGACTTTAACAGGCCACAGCTGTAACCAATGAGAAGAAGATGCTATAAAAGAATGGATTGGTTGGTTGAGGGGAACTGGAGTCAGATGGCTGCTGTGAGAAGAAGGAAGAGTCAGTGCTCTGAGGAGCTGCCCACGAGAAACATCAAGAAGGTATGAAACTCTTGCAATAAGGAGACAACAGTATGGAACCTTTGCAATATAATGATAACAGGTGTTCTCTTTTCCATGGCAGGATTAAGGCTTGCTGCCTAGCACAGTGTCTTGATTTCTGAACACCTTGGGCACCCTTTGCTCCCACTTGTCATGGCGTATTTAGCTGTTCCTTAAAAGGGTTCTAACCAATGTTTTGGCCTAAATATCCAGTTGTTTAACAGTTTTCAATAGACCTACAGCTGTGTCTAGATATTTTGAGAGGATATTAGATTTTAAACAAACAGTTCAGATCTCCCAGCTCTTGCGGTGGGCAGGTCCATTTGAAGAATGCCTCTCTCATGGCAGACAGACTGCACCCAATATTGTGCCAAGTCACTCTCCATTTGTAAATATTAGAAAGTGTTGTAGTTACAGATAGAGTAAAAGAAAGAAGGTTTAAATTATACAGCTGAGAAACACCAAAGGAAAATAAATGTAAAACAGCACATGATATGTGTGCTGTAGGTCTCCAGTCTTGCTATTAGATAGTAAAGATAAGAAACACAAGCTAAAAAGGTCACTCAGTTAAATGACCCTCACGTTTTCCTAAATGTCTACTCTTGCTTCACCTAAATCTGTGTGATCTGCTTCTCTTTCCCTCATATTTTCTGCTGTGAATGTGTTTTAAAAGGAAGGCTTAAGCAGAAAACATGCGTAGGCAGGTTATTTGACATATGTTTCATAATACTAGCTCTAAAGGACTTAGGATGGTAATTAGCAAAAGGCAATGGAAGAAAGTAAAGATATGTCCACATAAAGACAACTGCTGAGCAAAGGATGTGGTCTGTGTAGTTGTACATGAACTGGCTGGTGCTTATCTGGAACAGGGAGGAGTCCTTCAGTGTAACCAAAGAGAAATACTTGGTGTGGACGAGGGAGGGGCAAGTCCTTCTTTTGTCTGGCTAGAAAGTCAACTTGTCCTGCTGTGCTGTTGAGAAGTTTTCCATTAGCAGGAGGCAGAGGTACCAGAGACCAGAGCAGCTGCAGGTCCCGGGGAACTGCCACTCCTGGAACTTGCCCTCACATGCAAAGTACAGGTTTAGAACAGGCATGTTCTCCCATTTCTGTAATGTGACTTATTAATTCAAGAACTTCTATGCATCTCTGCTGTTCTCAGGCCAGGATCTGACAGGAACTCTTGATCTAGCACTGGGGAAAGGCACGGAGGACATAAACCAGGTTTGTCTTAACACTGTTTGAGTGTAAACTACAAAGCACTGCTGCTGCTCAGGATACCTAAGCTGCAACTGAGCTACTATTAATTTCCTTTGGTGAAATGTACTCTCTCTACTAAATACTCCTGCTTAAAGAGTTACAGATCAAAGGGTGAAGAGAAAACTTGTAAATCTGCCATCTTTCTTTTTTTTCTGTTTGTTTTTGGGTTTTGCAATAGTGGTATTTTTTCCCCAAGATTTTTAATGCTTGTATAAAAGGCACTTTCCAAGGCTTAACCATGCCACTGACCTATGCTGGACATGTTGCAAATTGGACACTGTCTTCTGTATACTAGGCTGCAGATTTCTAACTCTTTGCAGTGTTGACGCCTGCTCTCACAAAGAGAAGGAAATGAAGCAGAAAGATCCCACTGCGACAATTAGTGGCTCACAGAGAAGTATTGAAACAAATAATAAGTGGCTGAAACAATTCAAGGGAGGGAAACACTAGCTTCCTACTCTACCACAATCTAATCTTCTTTCTCAAATTCTCTCTTTCCTTATCCCAATGGGGATTTTCACACACTTTCATTCCCACTGTTAGTGTGAAATGATTCTTTGTGACCAGCACGCAGCAGTTTAGTCCTACAGCACTCTTCTACCCTCTTGTCTGTTGCCAGTCTTATCATTTTATGCTGTACCCTTGTCTGAATTTTTGAAGTAGCACTAATGTCTTGTTCCCAAGCTGCTGTAACACAAAGAATTTTAATGAAACTAATTGAAATAGATTCCTCCTCTTTCACTGAGGCAGCTGGCCAAAGAACTGGCTCATGGGCAGGGAAGTCCTTCAGCTTTGGAAGTAAAAATACCCCAGTACCCCTTGGATCTCAAAGGGGAATCTGAAGAGATGATCAAGCGGGTGAACTCATGTGGTTGTGTGTAGATGTGGCACTCTGATGACTGGTTGGCAGTGGTGGGTTTACAGCTGGGAGTCAATGATCTTAGAGGTATTTTCCAACCTTAATGATTCTATGATTCCTGTCCTACACTCTGATCTTTCTTGGCTTGATGAGTTCATGCCTCCCTCAAAAGCATTATTTTCTGCAGCATCTTTGGTTGCAAATTAAAGCTTTAAATGAGCATTTCCTTTGTGAGTTACTGCAATTACATTTAATCTCCTAGTGAATGCTGCTTTCTTTCAAGCATTTATATTTTGCTCTCTATTTAAGAGAATGATGCCATTTCACATTCCCCTTGATGTCCACTTAGAAAAAAGCAGCCAACAGCCTGAGTATATTGGGTGGTTTTCATCAGATAGCCAGGTTTAAGTGAGACTATGAAAGACCTGAGATAACGTTGCAGTGCACTGAGGGGACTGTAACTCTGCAGTTGGTCAGAACAAATTGAGTGTCAGCTGCTCTGCTGCACAGATAAGGGTGGGAAGGATTGCTCCTCGCCCCCTCAGCAGCAGGACAACTTCCTCCTGCACTGCTGGGAAAACACGATGCACGCTGTTCTGAGCAGCGCAGCAGCAAGGGGAGGAGGAGAGGCAGGGATGACAGACAGGACTCTGCTCTTGGGAGGGAGCAATCACTCCAAAACTCAAATAGCAAGCAAGAGGGAAGTTAGGGAAATTAAAGTCAGCAAAAGAAACAGGGAGGGAAAACAGTGGCAAGTGTATGTTCCTTGGCTTTTCAAAAGGCTTCTTCTGCTTCAATGTATCCTTCTGTTGCTGGCTGTGCCCATCTGAACAACCTTTGGCACCTCCAGAGTGGAGGCTAATGCTGTTCAGCTGCCCTTAATTTAGAACAAGTTTTCCTCCCCCAGTGGCTGATAAAACGTGGTAGCTAATTTTCAGACTGGCACAGGTTAAGTAATCTTTCTCCAATATCAGGAGTTAGGAACTGTCTCAAGCAGAGCATTCCCATCATGTAAACTAAGCACAGTAATTAATTCATTAATACCTTAATACTTAGGTGTTTGCTCTTGAGAAGAGCCCCTGTCTCTGGTCCATCTGGCTGCAGTTGTGTCTCTCCCTGAAGCAAACGCAGTCATGCAACTGGCAGAGTAAGTGAAGTAGAATGTGTACTCTGAGCAGAGATTAGAACTAAAATACTGTAACGTGCCAGAGCTAGTCTTGCTCACATGCTACCTTAGCAATTAGTCACTTATTTATGTATTTCATTAGCTCATAGTCAGAGCAGCACAGTATTTGCTTCCTCAGAGATTGTCTACCACTGCCAAACGGGCTTCAGTCGAGGTTCTGAAGCTCATGTGAAGTTCTACCTGATAACAAACCACCTCATAACTCAGGAGGGACTGGCAGAATTCTTTCTAGATTAAATCTGTTGTTTCCAAACCCGTTTTCTTCCTACAAATGAGACGTCTTGGAGGTTGCATAGCTACTCTTCTCTTAGTGTTATAATGCAGCTTTTCTTTGCATGTGAGAAATTGTTACCATACAGCTGTGTACAGCTGTCTTTTTGCAACCAAGATCTGCCATGGTGCTTACAAGGCATCTGAAACTGCTTGGGAGTGCTGTGCTGTGGCAATTGCCTGGTGAAGACACAGGAGAAAGTAGGTTTTCTGCAGCAGATATTTCGCTTAGAGCCTATATCTATACATGAACTTGGGAATGGAGAAGGTTGTTTTTGTGCAATGAATAGCACAGTCAACACATCATCTTTTATTCTTTTTGTCTGGGTTCAAGTGTAATGAAGCCCAAAATGCTGGCAAGAAAAAACACCTGTTTTGCTATGCTTTAAAATAAATACATTCACCTGGCTGGGCCAGTTCCAGCATAATAATAATTTTGTGGGTTTTTTAAAGCGTAAAACTAAATGTTGCAATGAACTGTTGCCAGTGACTATCTGGTTCTAAGGTTTAGAGCTCATGCTGGACACTTTATTGCTCTTTTCAGTGAAAATGCCCTTAGGGATCTTGGGTCCAGTACAGTTAATATAAAGCAATAACAGAAACACAATTCCAGGCTTTTCCCTCAGACGCTAACTCCAAAGTTACCAAGAGAAGATCCTCCCCCTAGTTGCTTATCGGTGGTGTGGTATTCGCAGTGCCAGTGTATCACTGTTACTGGCTCGCTTTCAGACCTCAGACGTTTGAGCAAACACTGTCAGAAACACATATTGCTTTGTAGTTGTCAGTGTGTTTTCTGGAAGCAGATAGTCTTTCGCCCAGCCAGTGAGTAGGGAGATGACAGTTGTCTCTCGCGTTTTCGTCTAGTGTCCGAGGGCAGCAGTGTGGGGCGCCTTAGTGCCCTCGTCTCGAAGAACTGAAATCGGCCGGAGCCCAATGCACCCATTCCCCTGCGCGGCCGCTGCTGCAGTAGGGGGGTGCGCGGCCAGCCCGGGGCAGCGCTGCCTCCCTGGCACCCCCGAGCGCCCACGGCAGGTGGGCACCTGCGCTCCGGGCCAGCGGGGAACCCGCGGGGCAGCCCCGCCGCTGGGTCCCTCGCACCCTCCATGCCCCCTCACTCCCCGCGGGCCGTTGGACGGTGCGGTGCCCGGCGCCTCCGCCTCGCCGGTTCCCCGCTGGCCATCATCGCCCGGAGCTCCGGCCCGCCGGGGGAAGGAGGGCGGCAGGGAGGGAGCGGCTGCGCGGCGCGGCCGGCAGGTGGCAGCAGGCGGCGCGCGGCTCCTGCGCGGGCGGGAGCGAGGGGAGAGGAGGCTGTGCCCGAGCCCCGGAGCCGCCGGGAACCTGCTCGGGTCCTGCGGGGCTCCGGCATTCCCGGCCGAGGGCGCAGCGCCTCCCATGCGCCGGGGGCCGCGCGGCTCTCAGCCCTCTCGCCCCCGAGAGCGCCTCGTCGCGGGGCGCCCGGACGGGACGCCGGCGCGGAGCGGTGAGGCAAGGCAAGGCCCGGGAGGGTGGGCGCGCCAGGTGGGCGGTGGGCGCCGTGCCGCGGGCAGTGCCCGGGGCGGCGGAGCCCGAGGCCGCGCTGAGGGGCTGCTCCCTGCCGGGGGTGCGCTCGGAGCCGCGGCCCGCGGGCTCTCGCCCTGCCCCGGCTGCGGGAGCGCGGTCGGCTCTGCTGCGCTCCGCGGGATTGCTGCGCCGCGTGTTTTGGCTGTGTAAGTAGTGTAAGTAGCCATTTCAAAGCTGCTCTCCTCGCACGCTCGGTTTCCAGGAGCTGCATCCAGAGGCAGCGTAAGGAGCCGCTTCGTTTTGCCTCGGTGTCCCACCAGAAGCCGTGGCTGCACGTAGCCTGAGCCGAATCCAGCAGTTTGTACGGGAGAGGGAAAGAAGTGGATAACTCCCCTCACGAAGATTGCGTGTTGCAATTGTTCTTGCTTGGGGCCAGATCTTTTGGTCTAAGTAAGCACAATGTGCAAAGCATGAACCGCGCTTGGCGTTCGGTGTTTCTCTTCACGCTTTCCTGCCTCTGGCTTTGTTACCGTCTCTCCTTTAATTCCACCAGCACTTGAGCTGTTTGTGCTCACTTGTCAGGCTACAGGGTATGTGCTGTAGCCGAGGAGAATCTTGAAATACCTTTTCTTCTCCAGCTGTGGCTTTACGTTTTTGCAAATGTCAGTGTGTCCATACCTGTGTGTTTCATAGCTCTGGACACACTTGACATTAATTCATCCAAATTATTTTCTTCCAGATTCTAGATACATGCACAGTTAAGGGAGGCTGGCAGCAGTGAGTTCCACAGGTTACTATGTTGTGTGGAAAAACTACTTCCTTTTGCTTCTTTTAATTTTTGTGCCTGATACTGTGTGGACGTTATAAACGAATTATGCTTGGTTTTTGCTCACTATCTCTGTGCTAGTTCAGTGCTGTGCTCTTTCATTATCTGTCTAGCTCAGCTATTCCTTATTTCAGGTTAAAGAATTCTTAGCATTTTAGTCACCTTTCTTCTGTATCTCTTGCCAATGTAATTTCTCTTTTCTGTATATTTTTCATTTCTTAATTTTTTTTTAAATCAAGGGATCAGCAAAACTGAGCTATGTGCAAGATTTCAATACAACAGGGTTATATAAGGGCATGATGATGTCTGCTGCAGACATGACAGATAATTTGGTACATCAATATTGTGAATAGCCATCAAAAGTTACAGAAGTATTTGTAACTCGATGTGTCACCTGTTGGTAAATCAGTGTGATTAATTTTTTTAATCAGAAACCACTGTCTGAGGCACTAGTGGTTAGTAGCTCAATACAAGGGTATAAGGTTATGTTTTAAATAGTTGCCTGATGAGCTCTTAATATTCTGTCAGTCTGCTGTGCATGTTCTTCCTGTCTTCTGTGGCAAGAGCAGGAACAGAAAATAGCCCAAATCTGTCTGTTTATTGCTGTTTGTGGAACTGCCAATGCACTCTTAGAAAGTTGATCTACCAAGCTGTAGCTTGCCAACTTGGACTTCTTTCTGGTGTAAACTTAGTAGTAATCTACTGGTTGATGTGGTTTTCATCTATTCAGTATAATCAGGGATTTAAAGTGAAACTGGATATTGCTGATATTCATTAGACACCTGCAATTCTTGATGCTTTCTTTTTCACCAGGGAATTCCATTTCCAGAGTGGAAAGAGAATTCTCTCTAGTGGGAGAATGGATTTAAGCAGACTAGGAGGAGAGACTGCCTTTAACAAGAAAAGTGCTGCAAAGTGAGCATTTTTAGCCAAGCTAGAAATATGAGGCCAGCTGGTATGGATTGTCATAGGGAGTCCTTCCAAGTGAGTATAGGTAGGAAATATGGATTATTTATCATTATTGTGCCCTGAACATAACATATTAGCTTTTATCTAGGAGCAGGGCTAACCCCAGGTTTTGCTGCTGATGATTTTAATCTGAAAAAGCTCCATTGTAATTGAAGGAGCAATTTGATCCCTGACTAACTCTCAGAAACACTTGGAGGTGTTGTATGGTGCAAATTTCAGTCTTTCTGCATTTCATGCAGCAGGTTCCTTCAGAGCCCCAGCAGATTTAATTGTAGCAAATTAATTAGGTAGCTCCCAGGCAGTGATGGGTTGTATGACCTCAGTACAAAATCTTTGGTTATGCTGTAGAACAAGCTGAACGTGTTAGAAAGGTGCATTAAATGAAGGCTGAAAACAAAACAAGGATCATCTTGAAGACTCATATTGGCCTCAGTGTGGGGTTCTGTGCAGACAGTGGCAACAGAAAAGCTGGGTTTCCACACTGCAGTCCCAGTTCTCTGTGATGTGGCATCAGATGTGTGATATTCAGACTATTCACAGTGGCAGTTGTAGTAAAAACAGGTGAAGTGCTGGTCAGAAACTTAGTGGCACTTGGGATTTTCTTTTTTACTTTGAAAATCAGATTTATCACCTACAGTGAAGTGCAGTCATTGCAGACACTTCTGTGGGCATTAAATTCTGTACAAGAGGAGTAAGGCTAGGTGGTTAAGCACTTAAAAAACTCAAGGAGCTCCAAAGTCAACCATGCATAAGCAATTTTAGCTGTGTCCCCTGTAGTGTTGTGTTATCATAACAAGCTTCAGGTTTGGAAGGTTGTTATTTTTTGCAAGTAGGAAAAAAGTGAAAGAAAACTTACTGTGTCCAACCAACTTAAAGAGTTTGGACCTTGATCGTAGCACTTTTACCACAAAGTTGATAGGGAAAGCATTTTGTGGCTTTGAATTGTGAAATGCTTCCAGGGGTAACAGTGCTGGCTGAAGAACAGATTCTGTGACAAGTCTTGTTCCCTTGAGTAGGCACATGTTAGTTAGTTAGTAGTTACTACTACATATTGGTCGGTTCAGTTACTAGTTCTTTTGTTTTCAGACAGCAGCTCTACCTGACCTAAATGCAGTTTGGACCATGACTTGGGTAATTGTAAAGCTAATTAAGTTATTGAACATATGTGGTTCAGTATGTGACCAATGAACATGGTTGCATTGCAGTAGCTTTGTTTTTGTTCAGGATAGTTATTACTTTACACTAGATAATTCTGTTAATGTATATTAGATTTTTAGGAAGAATGCGTTGTTTAGTACTTCATTTAGAAGATTAATTAGAAGGATGTTAAGCAGATATTAAAAAAAATTATTAACAGAATGATCTGATGGATCTGGTTTTGCCTCATATCTTACTCTGTATAAAGAAAGCAGAGCTGAGACCATGTGCTTTAGTGTTGCCTGATTATTTTTTGCTAATTTTTGTTCTTTGTGTTAGTGACAATAACAGATTCAAATTCTGTAATTTAAACCAACTCAGTTTTCTCCTCCTGGTATGTTCTGTCCCACCCATTTTTCTCTTGGGGACTTGAGTGTCATGTCACACATCAAATTTGTGTAACCCCTGCAGGGTTATGGCATTCCCAGAGATGGGTCAGCCTTCATAATTCTGGCTGCTGTTAAACAGTCAGCACTTGTCAGCACCATGTACAGACATCTGGTACATATTTTTTACATGGTGCTACCAAGTGTTAAATGTGGGGCTTCTCCACAGGAGCTTCTTCTGGCACTAGAAATGCAGATAGGATCTCAGGCCAGTCCTTGTGAGGGCAAGTAGCCCTGTGGGCTGCTGAGGTGATGGATGTGTGAGTTCCTGGAATGTGGGCTTCTGCTTTCAACCCTCCATGGGCTGCTCTGTGCTGCTCATCCAGGCCATTGGCGTCTTGCTGTATCTCTGAACTTGTTCCTCTATCTCTGAGCTAGGTATGATAATTACAGGATGTTGGTCAACTGTTAAATTTCCTGAAGATAGTTTGCATGCAAAGATACTAAAAAAAAGTAATTTGAATTAAACTATTTATTGTACATGAATGAAGCCAAATTATGTGGTTTGTGCTTCATAGGTTTATTACTGTGCTTCTCTAAATCACAACTTAAGGTCTTGCTTGTTGGCTGTTTCACATCAGTCCTGTGCTGCTCTTACTATTTGGCATCCCACTTCAGTATTTATTTTGGTCCTGGTTTTGGAATTTCCCTTTACAGGAAGATTCCAGGCTCCTTATATGGAAAAATGTATTTTAAAAAATTTACTTTTTCCATCAGTTCTGTAGATTTTTTTCTCAGTACGTGCAAGAGCCACTATCTCTTTTATTTAAAGCTCTGGTCTAAGAGCCAGTAAAGTCAAGGAAAAGGTTATCAGCAACCTCAGTGTCTTTCAGATCAGGCCACTCCCACCTGATGTGCTCTTGTCATTGGAAAGCAGGACCACTGATTTCAGCCATGAATTTCCAGTGTTTTCTTTGACACTACAAGAGTTAGTAACTTGTTCTTTAACTTGAAAAGTTATACTTGTTGAATAGTTGGTTCCAGGAACTGGAGCCTTTAGAAGACTCTCTGGGTACCAAAATAATATTTAACTTACAGGACTTGGTAGATAAAATTCACCCCTTTGCAGAGGAGCCACTTGTTCATAACTGTGATCCTTTATTCCACTTCCTATAAGACTGTTGTCAACTCATGAGTTATATATAGCCATATGTGATTAAGGGTAGAGAGAAATACAGAAAACTACCATTTTTTGAGTGTTATTTTTGTTGATTTAGCTTCCCTTACTTGTGGTGTTTTTTTTCCTAAACCCAAGCTTCTTAAAATACAAACATTAATAAAGGAATAGTCCCTTTTAGTAAATCCAAGAGATAACTGCTGTGACAAGAGAAGTTCGAACTTCTGAACTTCCTTTATCTTTGGCTGGGTTGTATTGTCCTCTTCTTGTATCAGAATGAAGTTTAGCAGAGAGACCTGGTAGTGAGCAGACTCTCCCAGTTTGTCTCTGCTGATGAACCAGCAGGGCTGATGTGACACCTTGGACCTGGCTTGCCCAGGAGGTGGGGCAAGGTCAGTGCTTTGGGACTGCATGGCCTGGGGAGATAAGAGAGCAGGAGGAGAAGGCTCCCCATAGTGAAATGTTTGTGGGGAGCCTGAGGATGCTGTCTGTAACACTGATAGAAGTGCTGTGGTTTCCTGCTTGTTCCCTTCTATGTGACTCATGATATCCGAGTTGGAATGTGTTTTCTTTGCTCTGGTTTGGGGAAAAGGATGGATAAAGAAGCCCTTTTTAAAAGCCTTCTTCATGAAACCTGCTTCTTGGTGAAAAACATCTGTTGTGCTTGGCCTTGCTGGATCAGCACTTGGATATGTGAGCATGGATACTGCTCCCCCAGGAGAGAAACGTCACTTGGATACTTGAATATTGTGTGACTAAAATCTGTAATCCTGAGTCAGGCGGATTCCCCTGATACTCCCTTTGGATTAGCTGCAGAGAAGTGCATGGAAGGACAAACCTATCTGTAAATGGCAACTTCAGCAAAACTAGTGACACTAATCTGAGAGTAAATATTGACTTGGAAAGTATTCAGATATCCTGGACTTCTTTTCCACAGTAAAGGTGATTGCTGTAGTCCTGACTTGGTAACATCAAACCATTAGTTGGTTGTGCATTATACTTACGTTTTTGTTTGGTTATTTTTATTTAGAACATGTAGTTTCTACGAAAGTAAAAAAAAAAAAAAGAAATACTTTTGCTTATCAGATTGGCGAAGAGAAGCAAGATCCTGTCCAATCCCACCCTGCATAATTACAAGAAAATGTCATCCCATGACACAAGCTGCCCAAAAGAGTGATAAATTGTATGCAATGGATGCAATTACTTAATCTGGCAGAAATGAAAGCTGTCTCATTTTCTTGTAGTTCCGTGGAGCTGCATTCAGCAGCTGGGGAAGTGAGTGGGGAATAGAGGGCAAACCTCCTTGCTGATTTTCAGGGGCTCTATGTGAAATTGAAGCACTTTACTAAACCAGCATAAGAATAAGGATTTAAAAGAATAGATTTGGTTAACCATTAACTGTTAGTATTGTTCAGTTTTATTGGCCCAGGAAATACTGTTCATTTGTTGAAACACAGGGGTTAAGGCAGGATGTCAGTTTTGATTTTTTTGTAGTGATAAACAGCCATTAAAAATGTAATTTCTTATACTCCTTTTCTTCTTCATGTGTTACTTTTACTCATCAGTCAATTGGAGTACTTTTGTTTCTTCCCACAGGAATGTTTACAGTGTTGCAGGATCAGGTTCAGATTTATTACTTAGGCACTCATAATGCTGCTGTAATTAGTCAGTTGTCATAAAGCTGTGCCTTCTGCCTGTGTTTGTTGCTGGCCAAATTCATCACACCATGGCTGAATGCAGTGATAGTTGAGAGCATGTTCAAAATTTAAATATTAATAATAACAAAGAATTATTTTAAACAAAAAATAAATCTTTCTGCAGTTTTGAATCATGAGAGCTTAAAAGGGCTGAAATATCTTTGCTGCTTTCATACTGTTAAAATTGGACATAAACTATAATTTTTCTGATATCTTTTGAACTAGAGTGCTTGTGATTTAGTTGTGATTGTGTCTGCTGCTTTGAAATGGGAAGGGGGGAGAAACTGTTTCCAAATGCATCCTCCTGGCATTTGAAGATTCAGAAAGGTGGGGTTTATTTCTGCTTTTTGTTTTGCCACTTTCCTAAAGTTATGTTAGAAGGGCTTTTCAAAACTCTGGGCTTTGCAGAATGCCTGTTTGCTCAGACCATAGAGATGTTATGTTCAAACAGGGAGCACAGTGTGAAGCAGTGCCCAGAGTGATTCCATTTGAGTTGCATTCCTTTCAGCAAGTCTTCACCTATCTCCAACAGTGAGTACTCAAGCAGAAGATTAAAAGTCACTCTATAAGACTGTGTGACTCTAAGTAGTTTGTGCAACAGCAGTAGACTCTGATTTAAAAAAACCAAAAACCCAAAAGACAGCATATGAAATTTGGTCACACTTTTTAAAAAGATCCCTCTATCTCCTCTGGCATACAGAATTTATAAAGCAGCAGATAAAGTCCACAGTGTTGGAGGAGCTACTTGGTTTCCTTTGCCAGTGTTTTGTAATAGGCTGTTCTTGTTGTCATGCAGATTCAAGAAGTCTTGCATTCACATTTTCAGTCCCTGTTTTCCAGTCTGCAGACACATGGGAAGCACTGAGTGACGTCAGGTGAGGGTCAGTGTGCTGTAATAAGCTGCCCTCAAGCACAAATAAGCTCAGGCTCTTCTGCCAAGAGATGACCTTTGATTTCTTTTTACCTGATGCAATAAGGTATTCACTCTGCTTAGGCCAAGTCCCAGCCACTTGAATAGATTTTCTTGAGCAGGAATGGTTATGAAAGTCCTGAAACTTGGTATAAGGGTGGCAGAGATTTCTGGATTGTAGATGACTTTGATACACTGAATTAGATTTGGCTGTTACTGTGGTCAGAGGAGAGAAGTGACTTCATTGTGACTTGCACAGCTGCCAACTCTGAAACTACCACTATGAAGCACAGTTTGTAAGCTGCATCTGATTAACAGAGATAGTGAGCAAAGTTAAAACTTTTGTTATATACAGACAGAAAAGAATACCTTCATCTGAAATGTCAGTGGCTGTAGATAGAGCCAGAAGGCTGGACATGCTGTCAGGGAGTGCATCTGTATCATGGGAGTCACACTTCCCCCCCTTGGTATCCTCCTGATCTGGCTATGTTGTTAAAATGTGAGCTACAGGTTCTCACTAAACTAAGTATAATAATTTTGCTCACACTGCTGTGTTGCAAGTATGCTGGGGCTCCTTTATTCTGAATAAAGTAGTGTATGGCTACATGGGGAGGCAGGACAGTCACCTCTTTACTATGCACTGACTAACTGGACTGGTGGTTTCCACCACTCTGTTAAAAAGGGGTTTTCTTTAACCTACCTTTCTCTGCAAGCCCATACAGGAATGACAGGGCAGTATGGTATTTCTTACTGTTTTTTCTCTTCAACCCTTCTGGCTTTGGCAGATATAAGAGTGGGCACTTGCGTGCATTAGCTCTGGTGAATGACTCCTCAAGCAGCAAAGTTGACTCAGTTCTTTCAAAGTCAGACTACAATCATGTCTTACTCCTGCTCTCCAAGCAAACCCCTACTGGAAGCAGTATTGAGTTTACTTTTAGGCTGAGAAAAACTCAAGACTAGAACCTGAACTGGAAGTCAAAAAGGCATCTTCCTCACTTGTTTAGGTTTCTTGGCAAGGGTGACAAGGGCTCTTGGTGATTCTGCAGGGTTGGATCTTTTATCTGTCAACCATGAAGTCATTGTTCACAGGCCACTGGATGGCATCTTCCAAACTATAAATTTCCTAATAGGGAGATTTTAATCTGCAGCTGGTGGAAGGTTTCAACTTCCCTGCTCAGTGAATGATAGCTCAGGATTCCTTGAATGTATGATTATTATCTTTGTGTTTTTGTGTCAAGTATTGGTATCTCCTGGAGGAGTGTAACAGTTCATGCAGTTTACACTAAATGGACTGAAATAATAACTGTCATCCAGACCACCAGAGCACATGAGGCATAGCAGCAAGACAAGATTTGTAGGATGTCTAAAATCCCCTTTCAAGCTGACAGGATAAGAATAAACAGCTCCCTCTCCCAACACTTAAAGGATCTTGCAGTTCAGCTTTAAAATGCAGGAGGCTGAAGGGTTCACCACATGGAGGTTATGATTGATACGAGCATTAGGATATTTCTGGAACCTAAGCCAAATAAGGACTTCAGGAAAATGATATTCAGTGGCATCAGTCTCAGGGGCAGAATTGAAAATGTAAATTGTTTCTGGAGTTCTGAACATGGGGATTTTACATTTCTTCTGCTGTCCCTATTCACGCTGAATCTTAATTTCTCTTTCTTGAAAAGACACAATGATAATGTTTGTCATCTTTACTAATTAAAGCTTAGTAACTTAGGTTTTTTCCCTTTTTTCCATTAACATCTTCTTCCCATAGAAAAGAGATGCACCTCTGCAAATGTAGCCCTTTAAGTGGTAAAGGCTTGGCAGCACAATTGGCATCTGATGCTGCTATCTTGGTTGTCAGTCCAGTTTTGGAACTGAACTATTTGTAAGATTCTATATATATCAAGCCAGCAGATAAACATATTGAATGTCTCTGTTGTTGTGCTGGAGACTTCATCTAAATTTTATTCTGGATGAAAGCTAAATAGACCTCTGTGAACAGTTCTTCCCTGTGTTCTCTGAGTCATCCCTGAATTTACTTGCATTCAGAATTTAATATTTGCAAAAGATGTACAAGATAACTTACTGCCATTCTTCCAGCTGGCTGTCAGAAATCCATTGATAGTTTATTGTTTCATATTGGGTTGAAGTTCCCTGTATTCTATTTTGAAATTATGGGAAAAATACTTAATTTCACAGTGTTCTTGCAAGATCTCTCATTAGACCTATTATTCATCATTATGTAGAAACATAAAAGAAAACAATAAATCTTCAAATTCCATTGTTGCATTTCTGTACCAGTATGTGGAAAGCCTCACATCAGAGAGAATTTTAATCAGAAATAAATTAGAATCTCATCATTCTTATAATATTATTTAATAACAATGTCATTTAGGCAATCTTGCACAACTCATTCATTTCAAGATGTTTCAGGAGCCTAGACTGTGAAATGCACAATGAAGTTGTAAGCTACATGGTGAGCTGTTTTTCTGTCCATGATCTAGCAGTTTTCTATACTTCCTCTTTAAAAATAAAACATCTAAGTCTTACTATTGGGTATATGACATTTCCTTGATGTGAACAGTTGATTTTTTTATGCTTTATTGAGCAAAGGTATGTTCAGCAGTTACCAGGATGCTAGAATAATCTCAGCACTGTTTATTTTGAACATGTTTCACTTATTTTTTAGTGGTCCCTAAAATATATTCCCTCAGGGGTACCTGAGAAGTTCAACATCCTTGAGTCTGGTCTCTGGTCAGCTGAAGCCTTGTGTTGCTTTCATGTACTGAAACTATTTAGCAAGTGTTTGGTGCCCAAATGATCCCAAATGCCAGAGGACAAGGTGGTGTTTGAATGTTTAGGATGGTGCCCCTCTGGCCCTCCATGCCCCAGTACAGCACAGCCAAGCTGTTGCTCAGCTTTTTCATGACAGCTGAGTTGAACACAGTATTGCTCTTGAGCCAAGTCATGTAGGAATTGCATGGTAGAAAAGAGAAATCTCTTCTTTTTGCCAAAATAAAGCAGTTTGCTGACTGCAGAAGAGGACTTTCATCATGTTTAGAGTCTGTTATGAAAGCCTTGGTCACTTTTTCTTGGACATTTGTTAGTACAAAATGTCTGTCAGTGGGTACCTGTGGTGTTTTTCCTTCCAGTTTTGGCAGTATTGAAATGCATGTTAAAACACTTATCCTTGAAAACTTGTGTAGGAAAAGATTTGGGGAGTTATTTTGGGATGTGTGCCCACATTAATCTCCATTAGAGAGAGAACAGGAGTCAGTGGTCTGCAGAGCAGCCCTGCACTGAAACACTGGGGTGAGTCCTTGGACTACCAAGATTCTGTTCCTTTGCTGCCAAACTGCAGGGCAGAGAGACAAGTTGGGTTGTGGCCTGGCATATCAATTTATAAATATATTTTATTTCTAAGTATATGGACTGATAAACTGACATGGAATTGCCTTGCTTTTACCTGTACTAACAAATAGCTTTGGGTTGGGTTTCTTTGGGTTTTTTTCCCCTAATTGTTCTTCTGTGTCAAAGACCCATTCAGTCCTGAGGGAATGCCAACCTTCCTTTAGAATGCCTAACCCAAGGCAGAGAGCTACATAACAGGCAGGGAAATCTCTGGAGTTCCCAGAAATGGTTTTTATCCCATTTATAGTTTAGTACATCAAGAATAATGCTACAGAAGCCCTTGGAGTCACTGTAGCTGAAGTTTGAAATTGAATCCCAAGGATATTCCTGCTAATTTCAATAGGATGCCTGTCTTGTATTTATAGGCACATGTTCCAGTTACTAACTGTTCCTCTGTTAAA
This sequence comes from Molothrus ater, assembly GCF_012460135.2. Classification (NCBI taxonomy): domain Eukaryota; kingdom Metazoa; phylum Chordata; class Aves; order Passeriformes; family Icteridae; genus Molothrus; species Molothrus ater. Next base: position 5,956,071 of record NC_050490.2, read on the forward strand.
TAGAGTTTAACTTTAGAAAATTAAACATCTCTGATGATAGTGGATATGAATAGCTACCCAGAAGAGAAATACTGAGTCATTCTTGACCAGTCTGTGTTTTCTCTGGTAACTGGGAGATGCAAAGTGATCTCTTCCAAGGACTAAGAAGGCTTAGCTTAGCCATTAGAGGTTGGCTAAGAAGTTTAAAAGTGGTTTGGTTTGACTTTGCAGTGTCTCTGTACTGAAACACTTCTATCGTTGTCTGCTGTGGATAATGAAGGAATATTCCCAGAAAGAATTGTTATTTGGAGGTATCACTTGTGCAGAGAGATGGTTCCCACTGATATGGCAAAGAAAATACTTCATTTCTGAATAAGCAAGCAAAGATTACAAGTCCACATCTCGTACTGTCCTCCATGTTGTGTTCTGACACTGGTCAACACCTCAGAAATCATGCCAATAGAACAGAAGGAATCTTGTAGTTAATATTAAGCTAATATTTTGAGATTGTAAGTGTTCAGGTAGTAACTTGATGGGGAGAATTTTTTTAAATTAAAAAAAAGCAAGGACTGTGATATATTTAAGCCTTCCTCTAATGCTTAACTCCTTCCTTAGGAAGTCACAGCTATGAAGTTCAGGATTTTTATATTGCCAGAAATGTTTCTGTCAGTTCACAGAGGAATTGCTGACTCCTTTTACTCTAATGTTATTGTGAATCAGCTCTAATTTATGGAAAGGGTAGTTTACATCAGTTTTTCTATTTGTGTTGGAGTAATGCAGAGAGTTAATTGTGGTAGGCTAATGGCACACACATCTATTTATCAGTAAATGAAATATTTCTTTCAGAGGGTACATTAGCAACAGGAACAGTTGTTCTTCACCTATAAATGACGTTGAATGTTGCCCAATACTTTAAAAATTATTCTCCAAGGCACAGCTTCCTACATTTTGTCCTTTCTTTTACTACATGGAGGATATTGATGCTTAGGCATGTATTTACAATGTTTTTTGAACACCATTCTCATGGGTAGCAGTTTTAAAAAATGAAAAAAAAGGACTTGTGTCTGCCAAACAGACATTCTTATTAAACAGATGGGTGAAAATCAGGTTTCCTTTTTGCAGAAGGACAGTATCTTCTAACTTCACAATAATTATGTAATATACATGATTTTCACATAATGAGAGGAGTGTCTCCGGGCTGCATTACTCAGAAAGAGCTGATTATACTCCTGAAATATGTTGTGTTTTACTTTCCTTGTGCATGTGCCTTCAATTAGCTTTGCTGAAATATTTGTTTTCTTTGACCTTTTTAAACAGGGTGTGTCACAACTCTGAGTGGAGCTGGTGGGTCCTTGGTTTTCATGCACAAGACAGTTGGTCCTCAGAGCCACCAGTGAAATGCTGCTGGGAGCCTGTGCTTTGAAGGCAGACTAGGAAACGCTTCTAACTTTCAACCTTTCTTCAATTCTGAAAATGGCCTTCATTAAAGAAGGTTAAGATTAAATTTTCTTATGCTCTTCTGAGAAGAGTGTAGGAAAAGTTAATTTTCTTTGACATATTTACAGGTAAAGAAATTAGTATGACTAGTAGAGGCTCTAAGAAATTTCCATTATTCTCAGTTCTGAAATGCAGTTAGATGCTTGGCAATATCAATATCATTAAGCCTTCTACTAAATAAATAGATTTACAGACTGCCATTTCATTTATAATCCTTCTCTCAGTTATTTCCATCCAGGGCATTCTAGCTACCAGTCACAGCAGACAGTTTTACCTGAGTTTCCACAAAATGGAGTGGGTCTCAAACCAGTACCTGAACCAAACCTAAAGCACCTCTCCACCTACTTACATTTGGTAGAAAAGTAATTAGAACAGGAACTTGTTGAAAACAAATTTGTGCTGTTACTGCTCATTTTGTAGGCAGGACTCTCAGTCTTCAATCACAGCAATGTTCACACAGATTTGTTTCTCTTGCTTGTCATAACAATGAGGAATTCATCTATTTTGTATCAACGGTTATAGAGATTTCAGGTATTTCTACCTGATTTTTTGGGCTGGTCAGTGTTATTTTTTCCATATCTTTCTACATCAGTAATCAGATGAGTGTTGATTGGGATTATAGAATGCTTAAGAAAGGTTGTTTAATGAAAAGGATTTTTAACTTGTAATCTCCCCCTTCCTCTTACATATTCAGCCCCTTCTACATTCTTGATTTAGAAGATTCAGATTGTAGCAAGAAAGGTTTTTACAAGGAAAGGAAAATTTATTCAACTACATGGAATGTGTTTTGTTAGAAGAGGTAATGATTTCTATTACATAGAGCCATCTATTACATGTGATGGCTTTCATGGTTTTCAAGTGCTGAAACTGCTTGAACCTTTCAGTTCTCTGGGGTGGTTAAGTGTGGAACAGGGAGTTCTTAATGGTTATGTATGGAGTGAGTGTTAGTGGATCTGTGGGCAAAGGGAATATTCAGCCACATTTACACAGCACAGGTGGAATATCCCAGTTGAGCACTGAGGAAGGTCTTTCATATGGGAACAGAACTCGGTCTCTGCACATCTCTGCACACTTGTCTTATAGAAGGTCTTTCCAGTTTGTTCTGCACTAGTTATCCACAACAGCTCTGACAAGAGCTGAAATTCCTTAAACCAGTGAATGGTGACAAGCTGGTATCAAGATTACTACAGTACCTCTTTAGACAGAGAAGGGAAGGTAAAAAACCAACCACCATCTGGTTGCTAAGCACAGTTTTGAAACTAATTCAGGGATTTGGCCAAAACTGCACAGTCTACCACTCTGAAATCTTGAAATGCACTTAAGGTAGGTTTGCAGTTGTTTCCACACAGTTGCATCCCAAAAATCTCTTTGGCAATTTGGAGGGTGATATGATCACCCTTTGTGATTAATTTTATGTTTTGCATAATTGTCCTTTGCCTGGAAGCTGCACATGAGAACTTTACATGCAGTAAGCTTTTGTGAGAACTATCTAACACTTTCAAAAGGTAAAAAAGGGGATAAAATCAGACTAATAAAGAAATTTTAGTGCAGCCTGAATCTTGAGAAAGTATCATTCCTCTGGGTTATTATTTCAAAGAACAACCAATTCAGTTTTTCTGACACTTGGTTTTGTGTTTTCTGGACTCTTTTTAAAGTTTAGTAAGTCTGAACTCCACATAAACTACTTTTTCAGACTTTGGTGATTGTAAATAATGTCAGAATTATGAATCAATTTAACACTGCTATTCCAGTGTGTTTTCTTTACAATTGAATTGGTTTTGAATTTTATACCACAGCAATATACTTTAATTGATGATCAGGCCTATGGTCTTAAATCCATATTTAAGCCAACTATTGAGTTTAAGAAGACTTTAGTAAATTTCAGACCAGGCTCATTATTGCAATCCTTCCAGTTTTATGATATTTTTATTACTAGTGCACATTCAGCAAATATCTAATCAGTGGTATGAGCAAAGACCAAAAATAATTAAAAGAAGTCCTACTACTCAAATTTGACTGCAACTCATGACCTTTAAGCATGCACTTTCCTGCTTCTCCCCTCAACTTACAAGATTATTGTCACAACCCTTGTTTGATCTTAAATTATGAATTCTTCATGAAAGATGGAAGAAAATTGTTGATCATATATATTCTTCATGAAAGATGGAAGCAAATTGTTTGAATCGTGGCACCCTCCAGAATAATTATATTTTTAAAAGCAGAAGTTGGATTTTGTGAACGGATATTTTGGGAGATTGTGTGTACGGTTACTGTTGGATTCTGCCACCTTTGCCTGCTAGATTTTCAGTGAACAATTAACTATTACAGGGTCAGATGCCAAATGGTTGGGTTACACACTTCTTCCACTGAAATCCAGCCAAATGAGCTGAATTTATTCTCTGAGAAGCGAAATATTTGCTGAATTAGAGCTCTAGAAACATGACCAAAATTCCTGAGTACCCAGGGCGGCTCTGGCCTCTCCGATACTGTTCTATTGTGGGTTTGGGTGCCCGGTGCAGCAGCCCGGGGTGTGTGTCGGGTGCCCGGTGCAGCATTGGGCTGTGTGTCGGGTGCCCGGTGCAGCATTGGGGTGTGTGTCGGGTGCCCGGTGCAGCATTGCGGTGTGTGTCGGGTGCCCGGTGCAGCATTGCGGTGTGTGTCGGGTGCCCGGTGCAGCATTGGGCTGTGTGTCGGGTGCCCGGTGCAGCATTGTGCTGTGTGTTGGGTGCCCGGTGCAGCATTGCGCTGTGTGTTGGGTGCCCCGTGCAGCATTGCGCTGTGTGTCGGGTGCCCCGTGCAGCATTGCGGTGGTTTTGGGTGCCCCGTGCAGCATTGGGGTGTGTGTCGGGTGCCCGGTGCAGCATTGCGCTGTGTGTCGGGTGCCCCGTGCAGCATTGGGGTGTGTGTCGGGTGCCCGGTGCAGCATTGCGCTGTGTGTCGGGTGCCCGGTGCAGCATTGCGCTGTGTGTCGGGTGCCCCGTGCAGCATTGCGGTGGTTTTGGGTGCCCCGTGCAGCATTGCGCTGTGTGTCGGGTGCCCCGTGCAGCATTGCGCTGTGTGTCGGGTGCCCCGTGCAGCATTGGGGTGTGTGTCGGGTGCCCCGTGCAGCATTGGGGTGTGTGTTGGGTGCCCCGTGCAGCATTGCGCTGTGTGTCGGGTGCCCCGTGCAGCATTGCGCTGTGTGTTGGGTGCCCCGTGCAGCATTGCGGTGGTTTTGGGTGCCCCGTGCAGCATTGCGCTGTGTGTTGGGTGCCCGGTGCAGCATTGCGCTGTGTGTCGGGTGCTCGGTGCAGCATTGGGGTGTGTGTCGGGTGCCCCGTGCAGCATTGCGCTGTGTGTCGGGTGCCCGGTGCAGCATTGCGCTGTGTGTTGGGTGCCCCGTGCAGCATTGGGGTGTGTGTCGGGTGCCCGGTGCAGCATTGGGGTGTGTGTCGGGTGCCCGGTGCAGCATTGCGGTGTGTGTCGGGTGCCCCGTGCAGCATTGCGCTGTGTGTTGGGTGCCCCGTGCAGCATTGGGGTGTGTGTTGGGTGCCCCGTGCAGCATTGCGCTGTGTGTTGGGTGCCCCGTGCAGCATTGGGGTGTGTGTTGGGTGCCCCGTGCAGCATTGCGCTGTGTGTCGGGTGCCCGGTGCAGCATTGGGGTGTGTGTTGGGTGCCCCGTGCAGCATTGGGGTGTGTGTTGGGTGCCCAGTGCAGCATTGCGCTGTGTGTTGGGTGCCCGGTGCAGCATTGGGGTGTGTGTTGGGTGCCCGGTGCAGCATTGCGCTGTGTGTTGGGTGCCCGGTGCAGCATTGGGGTGTGTGTCGGGTGCCCCGTGCAGCATTGGGGTGTGTGTCGGGTGCCCCGTGCAGCATTGGGGTGTGTGTTGGGTGCCCCGTGCAGCATTGGGGTGTGTGTTGGGTGCCCCGTGCAGCATTGGGGTGTGTGTTGGGTGCCCGGTGCAGCATTGGGGTGTGTGTTGGGTGCCCCGTGCAGCATTGCGGTGTGTGTTGGGTGCCCCGTGCAGCAGCCCGGGGTGTGTGTTGGGTGCCCGGTGCAGCATTGGGGTGTGTGTTGGGTGCCCCGTGCAGCATTGCGCTGTGTGTTGGGTGCCCCGTGCAGCATTGCGCTGTGTGTCGGTGCCCCGTGCAGCATTGCGGTGTGTGTTGGGTGCCCGGTGCAGCATTGCGGTGTGTGTCGGGTGCCCCGTGCAGCATTGCGGTGTGTGTCGGGTGCCCCGTGCAGCATTGCGCTGTGTGTTGGGTGCCCCGTGCAGCATTGCTGCCCCGGGAGAGCGGCGCTCCCGCTGTCCGGGCGGGTGGTGCCGCGGGCGGGGCGCGCCCCGGGCCGGGGGTGACTCAGCGAGCCCCGAGCCAGGGCTCCAGCACGGCAGCTCCGGGTATGATGCTGTTGGTGGAGCATTCTTACTGTGCTCCCTGCGTGTGAGATTTCAGGCAAAGCAATTGTGAAAAATGCGGATTTTATGATTGGTTTTTCGCAAATATTAAAATGAATATTCTATGTGTTGTGTTAGAAAGTAATGCTGTATTAATTCTCTTAAGTAGTGTGTTAAATATAGTTTTAGTTTATAACATATAGCAGCCACAGGACACCTCAATCTATCAGAAAAAGAGAATTTATTGCCCCATTATCAGGGGAAAAGAACTTCTTCTTGCCTCACTCAGGCGGGACGATGCCATTAGGATTAAGAAGTTGACACTGATCAGACAGAATTCTGTATTTGAATGGAATTTATGCATCATGTATGAAGTGTATGAATATGCAACAGGCTGTTGTTTTTAAGGGTTAATCCTCTGTTAACGTAGGTCCTTTTTTGGGCTTGTGCTGCCCAGAAAAAGGTACCTGGACGTCTGTAACTCTTTGTTTCTGTTGTCTCTTATTGTCCTAATTCAAATTGTCCAAATTATTATTACTCTAACTGTATTACTATTTTTATAACCATTTTATTACTATGAAAGCTTTAGAAATTTTAAAACAAGTGATTGGCATTTTTCACACAATGAAAACTGTATCTTGATCAAGCTTACGCTGGAGACAGGCACTGAGCCTTCTTGGACTGCAGGAGTTCTGGGCACACCCAGAAGGAGAACCTGAAAGTTCTCAAAGCACTTCAAATTAAAGAGAAAGCTACCTGCAGGGTTAGGTGGAGCAACTTGCCATTTTTGTTTAAATAAAATGTTTTCTCCATGTAAGTATCAGAACTTTTCATCAGATCTAATGCTAGATTTCTCTTTTATGCAGCTTTCAGAGACAAGTGTATGTTTTAATGTAGTTAATGAATATTTGAAGAGATTAAAACTCTGGTGGTAGGTGTCAACAGCTGCAGTTCAAGCTGTTGGATGTATGCACAAATTATGTAGCTAGATAAACCTGGCAAACTCTGAGTGCTTTATCAAAGTCTTGTGAATGTAGTGAATTTTGGATGCAATCCAAAGGACTTGCACTGAACATGATTTAATAGATTTGAACAACTAAACCAACAGATACACTGTACTTTACAAATGTGCGAGGCGACAGATTCCAAGGCAGTCTTAAAGGGTGTGATATTCTATATGTTCTTTATTTATGATTACCCCCTCACTACCCCCCAAAAACCAACCAAACAAGCAAAAACACCCTAAAAAACCAAAAACGAACAAGCAACAAAATGAGAACTTTTCCTATCAGTGAAAACATGACTTTGGAACAATGCTCTACTTTCATGCTTGCTTCAAGTTGGCATTGTCAGTAGCTGGCAAATAAATAATCTGACCAAAAAAAAAAAAAACCAAAACATTGAAGGAAATTGAAGCTGGCTTCATATATATGAAAGGCACCACAGTAGAAGAGGCTAAAAGCTCAGAGCACTTCTGAACTTGGTTGAGTTACTGTCTGTTTCTGTAAGATGAATCTCACATTCTTGTTGTGAGTTAAAATAGAGGGGCTTGCATTGTTTTAGTAGGTCCTGTAGAGAAGCACATGTTCAGGAATTTCTGTTAATAGATAGATGCAGATGTATGTGTTGTTGACAGGACTTACAAGAAGAACAGATTGATGCTAAAATGACACAGGAATTCATGAAGTGAAATACCATCCACTCACAATACACAAAGGGCACAGTCACATGAAAAGCCACATGTGAGTAGTCCCATGATAATTAAGAGGTTAGGATAACATTGGCTTTCTGCAAAATTTCAAACCTCTGAGTAGGAAGACGTTTCTTGAAGTTAATTAGCGAAAGGATAGCTCTTATCTTTGACTTCTCAGAAGAACTTTCTTCCTCTTTTCTTAACTTTCTGTATCTGTCGTGTCTGTCCAGGTAATTCTGTGTATTGTGTCATTTAACTCCTTGAGAAATCTTTTTTGTCCTTATCAGCAAATTTCTGTGATTGCCAATGAGCTTATTAGATTAGGTTTCTTATTGACATTTTCAATCCCCACCCCTTTTTTAAATCTCCATTACAAATTAATATTTTTATTTCCTAATGTTGTGAGAAAGGGTCTGGGTGGATGTCAGTAAATATCAAGTTAAGGGATGGTTATGATGGGCTCGTTTCATTGCTTGGTAGCAATGCTGAGTAATTGCAATTGCTGAGCAATAGCTTGGTAATTGCTGCTGAGACAGCAGCAGCAGGTGGGAGGTGTTACAACCACTCACCTGCACTGTGAAAGGGGAGGAGACTTTAAGCAGGGTCCTTTAATCATTTCTGTGAGCCATTGCGCATTTCATTATAGGGAATGAAACACTTCTCCCTGTCATTGTCACCCCTGGAGAGGTTTGTCTTCTGTTTCATCCTGTGAGGTAGTTGGTTGGTTTAGTTGATTGATTTTCTGGGAGGGTGTGTTTTTGTTGGTTTTTTTTCCTCCACCTAGTTTCATAGATCAATCTTGTTCTCATCCAGCTTGGAAGTGAAATAGGGAACACTGCTGAAAAGTCAAATGTTTTAATGCAGTGGAGAAAGCCTTGCTGACTCTGTGAAGTAGATGAGTGTGGGTTGTTCCAGTTAAGAAATTAATATATATTCTGCTTTATGCAGGGTTACTAAAGGGTTTTTTGCTAGAAAGGTCTATAGTGCTTTTCAGCCCCTTCTGGGAAGGCAATTTGACTTTTACAATGCAAGACTTATTGAACACAAGTACACTTCATCAGGCTTTTGAAAGTTTCCCTGCCAAATTCATGTTATTCAATCCCAGTGTTAACTGTGTAGCCATTTCAGGTATTCATTTTGCCCTGGATCTTCTGGAGGGAAAATGATTGTCACGTTTGCACATTTTCATATCAAAGACACCACTGCCAAAATGACATGCCTTTCACTAGGCTGTAAGCACCTAGGCTCTTAAACAATCTGGAAAGCAAGCTCTTCAAGTCACTTAACTATTTAGCAGTTTTTACACTAAGTGCTACAAATGATATTTCAAAAGAAATGCATCTATGAGTTGTGGTGAGAGGTGTTTTGCAAGAGGCATTGAAATGCAGCTGAAAGTAGAGTTAGTAATGCAGCCTGCCATTGACAATGAAGATACAAATGAACTGAAAAAAATTGAAAACATATGCATGGACTTTAGGCACTCTTTTAAAGAACAGTCTCCAGAAACACTCTGGTCCTTCTCTTGTTACTTTGCCAAACTAGATCTATCATATTATCTTTCCTGTTTTTCAAACGAGGTGCAGTTTATAGAAGGGATTAGTGGAGTGTACATTGCTTTTTCAGTGTTTTTGTGTCCCGGAGCAGTGTTCTTTTGAGACTGTGTCACTCCATACAAGGTTTTTGGATGAAAAGATTATTGTGGAGTGAAAAATCTGGAAGAGTATATCTGAAAAAAGACCAAGATGATAAGAACTTTAAACCATGTTGGTTACAATGCACGTCACAGACGGATTCTCCATCTTCAATAAGTGATATAAACAACTATTGTACCTCAGTATGCTTGGTAATTGAGAGTCAGGTTGTAGGCAGAGAGACATTTATTTCCTTCTCAGTTCAGAATTAGTAAATCCTGTCTTAGGGGATCTGTGCTGGATGTATGGACTTGCCTAATGTTTAAAGGAATGCAGCTTTTACTGAATGTGCTAAAATCTCAAATGGTGTGAACTGTTGCAGGAGATCCAGACTAAAAATCTGTTCTCAGAAGTGCTTCCCATCTTATAACAAGCCAATTTTACAGTGTTAAGTAGGGAAAACTATGAAGAAGTTTGAGAAAACCTCTGATATCTACTGACAACTGTGAAACTGCAGGAGAGGATGAAGTTTAGCTCAGCCTTAGTGTTTTCTTCCTCAGGACTGACTCAAACCTGTTACATACAGAACTTTTGTTGTGATACTTTCCCAAGTACTCAACTTTTAATGCCTTCCATTAAGAAACTAAACAATCAAATCGTTAATCAATTGTGGAATTCTCTTTTGAAGATGTTACAAGTATTTTGGGATTTCCTAATCCAAATTTGTTGTTGTTTGATTTTTAGGAGAAGGTAGGGAGTATTTAACCTGTCCAGCTGCAAACAATCTGCATTTTCCTAGCAGCAGGATCTGTACTTTGTCTAACTGCACATTTCTTCCGTTCTTGCCAGTCCTGTCCCATTCTAGGCAGTTTTCAATTATCTGGCTGTCTGACAGAAATTGAGAGCTCTTTATCTGTGAACAGCAATGTTCTCTTGTTTCTCTTCACTCCACTGCATTTCAGCATGTAACCACTTGTAAAGGGAAAGATACAGACAGTGGTTGACTAAGGTTTGAAATGTATGATTTATGTTCTAATAGTGTTTTATTTCCTCTTTCCCTCCCTCCTTGCCACTTTCCCACCAGCCCTTCTGATTTATGCTGTATTTCCTTACTGCAAGGATCTCCTTCCAGCCTGAAAATTTGGGTGCATTTTAGATGCCCAGTATATGATTTCAAATTTAGTAAAATAAGAACTTCCCAGATGTCTGAACATTTGAGATTATTTACAAACAAATGGAAGTGTGTTTGGGTAATCCTCCCAAGGGCTGGGAGGGTTTCTGTGTTTTCACAGTAGTGGTGATGCACTGATAGTACTTAGAAATAAGGATCAGTTAAATTTCCATTCAGAATGCTGTTTAACTCCAGATTTCCTCCTTCACTGTGGGTAAGGCATTTCACTTCATTGTGGGTAGGTTTTCTATCTCTAGTAGAGGAAACAACGCTGCTCTTCAGGTTTTTTCTGCAAACTGTATAAGCACTCACAGAGTCATCCTTGCATTGCTCACCAAATGCAGAGTGTATTAATAATATTAGGTACATTAGAAGTTATAAACCCAGGTTAATTTCTATGAATTTTATTAACAGAAGACTTTAAATGAGATTGTTTGCTTTATTGTTATACAAGTAACATACCAGGAATGCAAATTCAAAAGGCAAGTAAGTCTGACATCAGATTTGCTTTCTTGGGAATCAAACCAAGATTTTGCATCCCACAGTATTTCTGCAGAGCACTTTGGTAATACTGAAATCCTGTTGCAAAAAATGGTGTGTGTACAGTTTATTTCTGTAACATACACTGGATATTCAGTTTGAATTGCTGTAGAGTCCCAAGAATTGAAGTAGAGATGGCTAATGTGGGTGTGTCTGCAGTTTTATAGATATCCTGGGAAATACTGAATAAGCAGTGTTAATTGTTTTTCTCCTTTCTTTTTGTAGGATTTGTGTGTGATTGTCATTGTGCTGTACCACAGTGAAGAGGAATTTTTCACTTCAAGATACCTTGCATTAAAAGATCATGGTAGACAGTTTAATAGTTTCTTTGAGGTAAGTGATGCAATAAAACATTTAAAATCTTATTTAATATGCTCTTAACACACTGCAGTAAATTTCAATTTGGTGGTCTCTTGCTCTGCTGTTAGAGGTGTCTGTATTGTAGGAGGGTAAATAGAAATCTTGTCCCAAGACCAAATACTCAAGTATATGCATACCAGACATAGCATTCTTTGGTGATAGTGAGAAAAGAAAGTTCTCAGTGCTAGTTCATGCTTAGAGCATCTGTTGGTGTGTGCCAAGGTGATGGTCTGTATGACTGGAAAGTTCCTGTGCTTTTTGATGAGGCTGTACAGTTACAGTCACTGGGCTTAAATTGCTGATTTGCATGTTTTAGTACCTGTGCTGCAATTCATTCATGGATTTGTCTTATGCATTCCTGAAACAGTTTGCCAGTGGGCAAACATAGGAAAGACCTTTCAAAGAGCTTTGCTAACAAAGGAAACATTCAGCTGTCCCTAAGCTGGTCTGTCCGGTTCTGCCCTGTCCTTGGGCGAGCAGATTCAGAGCACACAGGCAGCCCTGGTGCCACACAAACACAGGCTGCCCTCCTGCAGGGAATGACAGCTGAGTGCTCTGTCTTTGGGAGGGAGTTACTGTGACACCTCTGCTCCAACCTTGCTTCTCCTGACTTTGAGACATCAATATTTGAATTGCAATTCTGGCACCCTCTTAATATGCCAGGGCAGATTTTCCATCAAAACGGATCTGTCACACATTACTGACACTACCAGTGTTATCTTTCAGCTGAAAGGTGACCTGCAAAGCTCCTCCCAGGCTGTCCCAGACTTGGGCTGTTCAGCAGAATTGGGAGGAAGTTGGGAATTTGAGACAAGAGCCACATTGCACCAGTCAGTACTGATCACCTGTGTGTGGACAATCCACACTTGGCCAGAATATTCCTCCATAAAATGCAGCTACTGAGGGACAGCAACATGTGAGAGATCTGCTTTGGTACCCTTTAGCTTCATTCATGCAGAGCTAACACTCACTGCACTGAGTAGGAAGAACCCTGAGAGGTGTTCCTAAATGAGGTGTTAAATCGCAAAATTTTTCATGCTACTCCTACAATAGACCTAATTTTGCTTTGTGCTTGTGCCTCTCAGTCTTCCCCAGTTGTTTATGTTCATGCTTGTATTTAAGCTTCTCTTTTATGTTTTTATATTATTGGCAATTGGTGTTGCCTGTAAAAGAAAGTGAGAGAATTTAAAGTCTGACTTTGCTTCGAACTGGTTGCTTGGCTCCAAAGAGAGCCTCAACTGTGAGAGCAGGGGCTGTGCCAGCAAGATTCTGCACCAGAGGCCAGAGTTCTACAGCCACCCATCAGCTGCAATTGGTACCTCACCTGGTCAGGTATACTTGAAAAGTTTTCCCTTATTTTGAGAAGCACTTGTTCTTTTTGGCTTTTCTGCATTGTGAGGATACCTGAACCAAACCCACTGAAATTGGAGAAGCCTTTTTTTGTAGCTTGGGAGGCTTAAAGTTAGTCATGCATGACAAATAAAAGAGCCTAGTCCAGAGAACTTAGCCAAAGCAAGCTGCTGAGGGAAATAACATTAAAAAAATTAAATTGCCACACACTGATTTGAAGCTGGGGCTTACCTCAAGATAGCTAAAGTATTCCTGGCAGATTTCCTGTGTGTTTGAAATCATAGCTTGATACCATTGTTTCTGACAGGTCCATTTGCAGATACAGAAGCAAATTTAAAATCTGTATTGTCCTTGAGCCTCATAGATACAGATGGTGATTGCAGTGCAACCTCCTTAAAGAATGGTCAGGAAAAGCCTGGCACAGAGTAATCACACATATACTAAAAGTTTGCTGTTTAGAACTGAGAACTTTAATCTGGTAAGTAATTTGCCTTGAAGATTACAGTTCTCATTCAGCTCAGAACTCACAACCTTGTGCATGATTTCAGAAGAATTTACACATGGAAATCTGTAGACTGTCAGACCGATCAGAAAAATCCTGTCCTGTTGAGGATGAAAGCATTCATTTCCTTATGGGAAGTCTGAACTTTCTTTCACATGCTCTGAGGGATTATAGGGAGCAGAAGGCATAAGGGAGCAGGGGTGGGTAGGAAGACTCTGAGATGAGGTTAAATATAAATTGCAGAGGATGGAGGCTGGGCCTATCAGCCACTGCACTCCACCTACTTGGATGCTTGTCATTCTTCATTGACAAGAGTTGGGAGATCACTTAAACACTTAGAAAAGAGATAGGCAGGTGAGCTGAAGACAGACTTGATGATGTAATTTTGCAGTTTGGAGGTCTGGGTTCTATTCCTGCCTTTGATTTCAGGTGTGATTTGCAAATCAGTTTATTTATTTGTGCCTTTGGCTTCCATGTACCACTGTGTGATTGGGCTCTGCTCTGAACTGAATGTTTTGACTCCTGCTGTGATTTCTTCATTTCTTACACTGGCTTTGATTTCAGACACCTCCTATGTATTTTGTTTTATCACAAATGATAGCTTTGTGAAATACCAGACTTCCTTCTAACATGCTTTTTAAAGGGCTTCCTTTTTTCTCCCCTAAATTGACATGGCAGTAAAGAAGTAAAACACAAGATAAACTTTCTCCCTAGCAGAAGAATATTTGTATTGGTGGTAATTAAATGCTTAGTTTTAAAAAAAACCCTTTCTCTTTAGGAGGTCTGTCTCAGAAAATACCTTGTTTGAAGGGCTACTGGGTAGGGAGCAAAGGAGGGAGCTGTGAGTAGGAAATGCAGCTGGATTTTGTCTGGTCCATTAGTTTGCAGATGTATTTTGTATCCAAATCCATCCCTTTTACTTCTGCATTGAAATTCAGCAAATCACTAGCAGGTTTCCCCCTTATAGTGGGTCTGAAACATACTCTTGGTAGTCTGAAAAGTCAAGCTTCTGGTAAAATAAAGATACCTTGATCCCATTTGCCATACCTGTCCATGTTTTCTGGTGAAGGGGCTTGTTAGAAGGAGACAAACCAGTTTCTGTTGCAAATTTTAGCAAACAAAAGACTGAGCTAACTATGCCTAAGTTGTAACAGGCTCCTAGGAGTCACTAAAGTGGTGAGGCTTGACAGAAGAGTTTGTTTGGGCTTGGTTCCCATTATGACTCCTTTCAGACTGAAGATGTGGGGACTGGGGTGATGCTTGGCTGCTTATCCTCAGTCTCTGGTGGGCTGTGTTCTCTACTTTCCATCCTCTCTGCCCATTAGGTTATTTAATTTTCACAAGTGTTAGGCAGCTGGGGAGGAACCTATTTTCTGTTTCCTGTGTGCTGAAGGTGGAGTGTTCATCTGTGAAATGAAGAGCCAGAGCTAGAAGCAGATGTGGTACACAGCTGGGTGAATTCTTACTTAGCACTTTAGAAAACTTGCAAAGCATATGTCAGTTGCACACTGAATGCTGAGGTGTGAAAATATGCACTGCCAGGAATTTTTAAATTTAAACACGAAGTTATATGAAATACTATCAATGGATTCTATTTGGTTCACTTTTGCTTTATAGCTGGGCAAATCTATGTATGAACCAGGTTCATACATTCAGGGATGAGCCTGTTGTGAACAGAATCTTATATGAACATTTCATACAGTTCAGTGAGTCTGCTTTGGTTAGCAATGATATTCAAGTGTTTAAATATCTTCTTGCAGTGTGAAGCCCTGTCAGGTTGTAGATGTGTGGTTTGTATTAGTGGTAATTATCTGTTCTGTTTCACTGTTTGCCTTTTCAGACTTCTCAGTTCCCTAGCAGTGCTGGGATTTCAGCTTGTCATCCCACAGCCTTCAATTGACCACAGAAAGGTAAGCATTAGAAACATTCAGACTTTGTGTACTGAAAAGTAAATGTGAAAACATTAGAATAAGAAGTGTAAAGCAATGCAATCTGAATAATGTTCTGGGAATAAATGGCTTCTGTTTGTGCATATGGGGTTTTTTTGGTTTCTTTTTTAATAATTATATACATGGTTGAAAGAGGCTCATCATGGTTACTTAGCTGAGTAGTTGTATGGAGTATTATAGGTCACAAATAGTTACTAAAGCTTTGGAGCATTTTCATCATGCAAGACATGGAAAAAGAGAGCAGACATGGAGTGCAGAGAACCACCCAGCTGCTCACAGGCAGTTCTTTCTCTTGCAGAGATAGAAATGTCTGAAACAGAAGCTGGACCCAAAGCACTCTGTTGCTATTCACATTGCTAGAGATTGGAGCTGGAAACTGCTGGAATTTCCTGTTGTGCTCTTATGGATGGTTCACTCATCCTAGACATTGGCATCTCTAGGAAGGCTTGCAGCCTGCACACTTTCCATCCTGCTCAGCATTAGGGAGATCTTGGCTGGAGTCCTTGGGTTTTCGCACTGCTTTTCAGGAAAGTAGTGAACAGTTTGGAGAGAAACAGAAAGCAGCAGGGATTATCCTTAAGAGATTTTAAAATCTTACCTCTGAAGGAAATTTGAACAAATTCATATTGTTTATTCTGAAGATTGGAAGACTGATGCTGGAGGAAGATATAACCTTCAAATACTTTTGAGTACTAAAAAGAAAGGGGGGTATAGATAGTGAGGTTTTTTCTGTTTGGTGGAGCAGATTTAATCTGAGGCGAAGGAAACAGGTTTGACATTAGAAAACACTTGTCATGGTAAGGATATAAAGAAGATTATATTGATGGAATAATATTTAGAATTTCCATGATGTAAGTCTCTGTGAATGTGTTGGACAAATGTTGATCTGGAACAATGTGCAGGTGTTGCTGATTCTGCCACAGACCTGAGGCAAGACCCCTTCAATGCTGTTCTGTTTCTTTAGACTCTCACCACATTCACTTCATATCAATGTTGTTCTCATATCTTAATAGGTATCTCATATCTATTGGTATTAAAACAAAACCAGTTAATCATTGAAGGTATCAAATAACCTGTTTTAAAACAAGTTTGCTTTTTACTATAGATTTTTAAATAATAATCCAAGATGTGTATTTTTTTGAAAACTATTCTGTTAAAAGGAGATGAAAGGCAAGTTTGCAGGGTTTACCTTTTTTATGTGCATGTGCCACTGTCTTTAGGGTAAAAGGTTATTTGGACAGTAGCCTCACAGGTATGGACTGGAAACCTGAAGCTGTCTGATTGTCAGAGTTCCAGAAGAACGCAGAAGTCCTGTTAACTCCTTGTGCAGCCTGTTTGTAAGACAAGTTAAATGAGGTCAGTAACATGGGGTGTGAAACTGGCCCAGTCCAGTCTGCTGCCAGCTGTCCAAGAGCTCTGTTCTAAACTGCAGGACAATTTAGTATTTTTGCCTATCTTACATCTCTTCTCTTTTGTTGTGCAGTTGAGATGGTCCCAGCTGCTGCTCTGGTTTCAGCACTCTGTCTGATTAGACATTCTTTTGTAACACTGACAGTGGAGAGATGCTTCAGTCCAGCTTCCAAATGGCCTTAGGGGGAATAAATCTACTAACTAAAATGGAGTAACTCAGAGAAACAATTGCTTCATTCTGGGAAGCCCCGGAATTAATTTAGATAAAATCAGATTCTTTGTTTTCAATTGAATGAGAAATGCCACGGGTCTGGAGTGTGTTCCATCCTAGTTAAAGGGACTTAAGGGCATGGTAACCACCTTGGAGATGTCCCTTTTACTGAGAACAAGGCACAAGTTTCCTAGTGACAATCTCGCACGGGCCCCAAGGCTGGCTGTCATTCTCAGCTCTTACCCTAAAGGAGAGGATTCTATTCATGCCAAACTGTGTTTAGGCTGGAACTTTGTATTTATTACACTTTTCACAAACCTTCTGCCCTACCTATAAGCTCCATGCAAGAGGGGCTGTTAGTAACTCTGAAGGCCAAGTCAGACATGGGTTTCTCAGTGTGAGTTCTCAGCTTTGTTGCTCTGGAGGTTCTTTCTATTCTTTTCCTGCAGTAACCCCAACATATATTTGCTGACATCCCCTTGTATTTCTGGGTGGATGTCTCTGCTGTTTGGCAGGGTTCTTTCTGTGTGAGAGGGAGTTGGTTGTGCAGAAAGAAAGAAAGGGAGAGGAAGAAGATGAGGGATTTGATGAAGAATTTTAACAAATAGTGAATAATGGAAGTGGTGTTTGCTGACTTTCATATACACACTCAAAGGGTACAGTATGGGGAATCAAATAACTAGAGCTGAAGTCTGATGAAACATTAGACCATACCCCAGTTCTTACTGTGTGTTTATTTTGCACTAAGCTAAACATGATTTAGCAGGTTGCTTCCTCAGATGCACACACAAAAATCAGTTTCTGGCATAACAGCATGAGACTGATAGCTAGAAGAATGAGCCAAATTACTTCCATAGCACGGAATTGCACATATTGGAATTAAGACTTGGGGAAATGACAAAACCAAATGGGAAAGTTGTGGGAGAAGGTTTGATTGGGCAATGTTTTCTGCTTTTAGACTTTATTATTTCTGAGTAAAAGTCTTGGAAGCTTGTCAGACATATAAAGTCAGAATTGACCAATACAGACTTCCTAGTTCCAGAAATACATGGCTACCTGAGTTTTATAGAGATGTAGCTTTTGAGCTTCTTTATGTTAATCAACACTCTCTCTGCTGTCAGAAGTGCACAAAAACTGAAAACAAAACCCAACTTTATATGTTCCTACATCTGAGTTTAGGTCACTACTCTGTTACTCCTATCTCTAAATTGCACAGGTTTGTACAGTAATGTAAATACATTAAATGTGGTATGTTCATTAGATAGAAATAAAAATTCTTCTTTTTTTTTAAAGACTTTTATGGTTTTTTTGCTGAAGACAGGAGTTGTGGTGTTGGCTGGAAGTCTCTTGGAGCTTTTTCTAATAATCTAACTTATTTATTCCTCATGCATAGTATTTAATTTCTAATATCAAGTACACTCTGTAAGGCAAAAATATTCATCAATAACAGGATAAAACGGGGAAACCTTATGTGAAACAAAATAATTGCCACTTGCCTTTTAAAATCAGCCAAGGTCTCTGCAGCTGGATAAACTGAAATCTTTCTTATTATTTGAACAATTTACTTGCCTTATCCTCAGTACTGGACATATGAACAGCCCTGCTGCTGCTCATGATGCTGTCAAATTCTCTGTTCTCTTTCCCTATACTTATTTTATTGAAAGTTAACCTTATCTGAGAAGTGTCATACTGTGGTGAACTGAAGGTTGAACTATAAACAGTCTTTCTCCTAGACAACCATTGAAGTCTCTATTCCAATTTTCCAGAAGTCACTCCTGGGTGGATTTTTGACTACTCATATGTTTCTGTGTTAGGAAAGTAAGCTGTAGTTATAATTATGCCTTATTCATTTTAGCAAAACTGGTAATGGAAATAATAGCAAAGTCCTGTCCAAATAAAATTTCTGACATGAATATTGCTTTAGTTTAACATGTTGCTTCTGTTATGGCACTAAATATGAGTGTTGAAGCAACAGAAATGGCTCTAAATTTATGCATATCTTCTTGTCACTCAGTTGTAGATGAGTATTGAGTTCAGTGTCTTAACAAACTGATTTTTATTGTATGGAAGCAGTGTCAAGATTTATTTTTACGAGTTTTTCATTGGGCAGTACAATACTGTTAAAGAATTTTGAGCTTCTTTGGGCTCAGTGTAATTTCTTTCTGCTGGCTCAAAATTAAAGAAGAAATAAACTTGATGTTATCTCTGTCAGACACACAATGTTTCTATGAAAAGCAACTATTTATCAAGTGAATGTGACTATACTCCTCACGGAGTTTTGAGATTAATGTGCTTTGGGATGTGTGTTGGGGTTTGTTGGCTTCAGGTTTTTTGGCTGTTTTTTCCCCTCTCTCTTGTGTTGGATTCAAATACCTTTGTGGAGGGGTCATCAAGAGCTAAGAACAGCATCCAGGATCAGAAGCAAGAGCTGAGGGAAAAGAGTGGAACAGGGGGAAGGAAAAGGTGGCCAAGATCTCTTGTTTGGTCATGGTGAGCAGTTTGAGCAGTTCAGTTTCTTGGACACGCTGTAAGAGAGGGCAATGTGAAGCATGGAGCAAGTCTGCTCTGTCCTTCCTTGGAGCAAACTGGAGTAAGACTGAGTAGTTGATATCTAAGGACTAAAGCCCAACAGCTGTCAGGAGCACCCTGGGACCTGCACCACAGCTGGCCACCACCTTGCCTTTAAATAAGCTCCAAAGCAGAGGCTTGGGAGGGAGGGCTGTGCTCTTCCCTGCAGCCCAGGCAGGGTGAAGCTCTGCCTCACGGTCAGCAGTGACCCAAGTGTGGATCTTGTCAGGATTTGCTGAGCTGGAGCTCAGCTCGTGCTGACAGAGCCCCAGCAAAGGCACTGGGGTCTGTCTGTCTGGGCTGTGCAACTGAGCTGCATTGCACTGCAGAGGCTGAGTCACTGTGCATTTGCACAGCTGCTCTTCCTTTGCAACAAACGCTTACAGGTGTCACCCCTTCTTTCTGGTGATGTTTTTGTTTATAGGATAACTGCTGTCCATTATTTGTGTTTTCATCCACATCACTCGTGTGAAACACTTCCAAGGGAGTCCATATTTCTCTGGCAGTTTTTCACTGGTCAGTATATCTGCTTGCCTTTAACTGTACAGATATATATCTTCCCCTTTCAGAACCTTTGGTAAAATAGTCTTTTCACTAATGATGTTGCCATTCTAATTGCAGTAGTCCTTAGGAGATGTGATTTAAACCACAAGAAGACTTTTCCTTTAAAATTAGCCTGTTAGTACAACAGAATATTTAGAACAACAGCTGAAAGAATTTTCTTACTATCTCTGTGTTGTTACTAATTCCCTGTCCTTGATGTTGTGGATTAAAGTGGTTAGGAAATAAAATTCATCTTTGTTTTGAGAAAGGAGACAGGATAAGGATACATAATTTTATGTGAATATGCTCTTTGAAAAATCAAGGCAAATATTTCTGTTGTTTTTAACCTGCTTTATCATGGACCTCTGAACTTCTATTTTTATATTTAAATTTAAAAATACTGACTTCTTTAAGCTCAGAGAAAGAGTTCTGTGTTTTTTTGGAAGAAAATATGAAAATATCACAGTTCAAATTAGATTCCAGTGCAGCTAAGCTTCATGACAACAGAGTCATAGATAAGTTTCTCACCTTCTTTCAGAGCAGTTCTGCAAGCTAGTTCTGTCCAAGCTTTGGGTAAGAGTGGTGATAAAGATGAGAAGCTTTTTGTATTCACAGATGAGTTCTTCTGTTAGGGAATGTTGCTTTCTATTTTGTGACAGCTTGTCCTCTCTGCTTCTGGAGTGATGGGTGGATCACTCACCAAGAGATCTGGAGAGGTGTTATAGCACTTACAGAATAAATAAAATGTGTATTTCTACCACATGTGGATCCCAAAGAATTTTCCTAAGTGTAGAAATAAATAGAATGGCAACAACTTGTCACAGCTGTAGATGGCTGACCTGGAGGAGGCTAAGGGTAGTATAAGCTCAGTGACCTAGGCCACAAATGGTGAGGGAACACTTTCAAAAATAAAGAAACCTAATTTGTGATAAAGTGAGGCCCTGATTGCTACCATCTTTACCTTACTGTAAATGAGAAGCAATCCTACCATGAATAAGGAATGGTTGTATGGAAGTGGTAGAAGTGAGGTCAGGACTCAGCTGTCTGTTACTTGAAAGCACTTAATGGTCTCACAGAAGAGTGGAAAGAAATCTTTCCTTTAAACACTAATCTCCCAGAGTGCAATGGAGGTGGTCTTGGTGTGAAAATATTAGCCCAACTTGGGGGAGGCTTCAAGCTTTGTTGGCACAAAAACTATCCTGAACCTTTTTCAGAGCTGTTTACTTTCTAGACTATTCAAATAATGTTAAGGTTTCTTCAGATGTGGTCCGAGTTGGTTGAAGGGGCAGTTAAGCTGTCCAGACATTGTAACTCCCTTCAGTGATTTGTGAATACAAAGGTCTTCTATTTCCAGGCTTTTCAGCCTTTAATCTTCACAGGCACAGATGTTCAGACAGAGATTTTATACAAAGGACGGAAACCCAAATCGTTTAAGCTGGTAATATTTACACTTACCACGTACTGTAAAGTACAAATGGTTTACTACTTCTCTGATTAAAGGCTTCCAAAATGCACTGAAGGATTAAAATGGCTGAGCACACGAAGCAGGCAGACATGTACACATTGTGTCATGATGTTTTGGTTGGCCTCTGCTCCATTTTTCTGCTAACCTTGAGAGAAGTTATCTGCAAGTTTGGGGGGGGGGGGAAGGGGGGCTTGGTAAATTGTTTTTTATCAAACCACCAATGTCCCACGTTTTTTATAAGAGGGATAAAAAATGCAGTTATTGCAAATGAACATATATAATGTGGACTGTAAACATATATTATATGGACTTGCTGCTGGGAAATTGTCATAGCTATATAGGTATGGACTTTATTGGAAATCAGCTGCACTAATGCTGGAAGAAGATTCCCTTAAAATGTTTAGATTGGTGACAGAATTAAAGGATGTGTTTACAACACTGGCAGGGAAACACAATCATGTTACACTTGAACAGGTTCTAAAACAAAACTAACATTTCCTCAGCCCATGCACAATTTGGCATGCTCTGCCCTGAGCAGCAATTCAGGTCTCATTTCTGGGAGTCTGACTGGTTTTGGTTTTATACTCTTGAAATTTTAAGAAGGCGAAGTCCAGCTCTTACTTTGTGGCTTGATCATTGATCAATTATATTCATGGAAGGTGAGTGTTCATCTCATCCCAAGAATGACCTATGCATTTCAAATCTGTACATTATTTTACTGCTGTTTTGAATCCTCAGTCACTCTGAGCCTGGCTGTGGTAAAAGCTGCATGCATACCCTTTGTGACAGGCTGTGCCTTAGTGAATCTTTGATTAGTCAGGACTGTAAGATAAAGAAAGTGCAACCCTGGAGCCATGGAATCAATAAGAAGTCCTGTTTTCCAAGTGCTTTGATACTCCTTTACTGACAATGGGGGCAGTTTGGTGTCATAGTGTGGGTTATCATGTGTGGGGTAGTGGGAAGAACGACCATGGAAGAGGCAGTGAATGAACACCTAAAGCTCGAAGGGTTTTGGGGAATATTAACAGAACTTACAGGAGCTCTTTGCTCTGGGAAGCACAGGACAAAGAGGGTAGAAGCAGCTGAAAGTAAGACATGCTGGCTTCTGTTAATTCCCCTTTGCATCCAGTGTATGAATATGGATTAACTCCGTGAATACCACTGGTAGCATTTTAATGAGCAGGTGATAAAATGTTCTTCTGGATACAATTTCTTTGCCTTTGGGTGAAAGTAATACCATAAAGCTTTGAGAAATATATATTTATGCCTGATATATCCCTTTCAGATGGATATTTAGGAATATGATGTAGTTAACTTGTTCACGAGTCCATTTCCATTCTGGGCATTTACCCAGAAAAAAGAATTACTGGATAATATGTTACAAATTAAATCTATGAAATCTAATAACACTCTTGTATCTAAACTGAAATGGTAAGAAATACCAGGAATGTCTGACTTGGTTTAGATATTTCCAGGTTCAAAGCTTGCCATTGTCTTGTATATGTTTTCAGTTTTGAATTTGGATTGCTATAGCATGCTTAATACCTACAGAATACTTAGTAACACTGGCTAAAGCTACAACAGCTTAATTATGTAGCTGGCTAAAAGGTATATACTGTCACCAAGCATTATAATCATTATTACTGTGAAATTCCATCATTAATTCATATTTGGAGTATGGTATGCAGCACTGCACACCCGTGCAAGAATGTAGGAGTGGAAAAGGTGCTGAGAATGAGGAATTCCTTACAAAAAGAAACTGAACAGATTAGGACTGCTGAATTTCAGAAAGAGATCCTGGATTGTGCTAGCAATTGCAAATTAGACATCATAGCCTGATGAAAGAGAATGCAGAATGATCATTCTTCATTTGTCACTAAGAAAAATCTGGGAGACATAGTGAAATGGTCAGGCTGCATGGATGACCAGAGCACAGAGAAGCACTTTTCCAATGTAAATGTACAATCTTTTGGAAGGTAAGATTAAAAATATGCTAAAAAATGTATTAATTGTATTCATGGAGAATAAGTCCAGTAGTGGTTATGAAAAACAATGGCAATATGATGTTTAGCTGAAGGAGGCCCTTAAATTACTGATTAGCTCTAAGAGAAGGTCCCTGGATATCTCAGAATATGTCCTGGTTCTTACACTGTTTCCTAAAGTTTTGCTTCTTCCCCCCCCCCTGCTTTTCTGAATTTGTATTTAAGCTATAGTTTAACAGGATGAAGTGTCCTACAGTACTTAAAATTAGGGTTTGTCAGATCAGTACAGTGTTGTCTGCCATTGTCTTCCTGCACAAGAAGTTACATTTTAAGTAGTTGTGGCTTTCAGTTCAAGTGATGTTTCCTCTTCAGGGACATTGTTGCATAGCACAGTTTCAACAACTGCTGCTGAAATCCTGAGATGTGGATCTTATTTCTAAATTCTGACAGAGGCACTACTAGAAATTGGCATTGAATTTCTATACCTTGTGTATTCCTACTTTGTGCTGAATTTTTGACTCAGGATCAGAGTAATTGGTGAATTACATGAATTAAAGATAAACTATTTTTCTATTTAAAATGTCATCTATGTCAGCCTGCTGGTAGTATTTTTAATTCCATATGATTTTAGGAAAAAAAACCCAACAAACTCTTTTAGAATAAAACCCATATGCAGTGCAGCTCCTGTGTACAAAAGGGACAAAATACAAGAAAACTGGGGAAGGAGAACAGAAAGGGATGCAGGGTTCTGGTGAGTAAAGGAAGGGGTGACCCTGAAAGTACCCTTCTGAAAATCCAGCCTCAATTCCATTTGCCACTCACTGGTCAAAAGGAGGCAGGCTGGAAGAGATTTGGTGTGTAACAGTCATTGTGAAGAAAAATGTCTCTTTTAAGGAACTTGATAGCTGATTAATAGGAGTTGTAGAAATTGCAAGCACTTGCATACCTGAAAACTTGTCTTACTTTCTTTACATTGTTTATTGTACAGCTGCATGGAGTGAACAGTGTTGTGTCCACTTCCAAGCCCTGGCTTAAAAAGATTGAAAAATGTGTAGGAAAGAAAGAAAAGGGGGAATTAAAGGGGAAGCAAAATATTTGGTTGTGATTAGCTTGCAGTAAATAAAAATCTTGGTAATGCACTTATAGTTGGAATGAGTCTAGGTCACCTAGAGAAGGAATCACTCATGAACTATGGGAAAGTAGATTAAATGGGTTGGTTGATCTCTCTCTATCAATGGGCTATGTGTTCTCTTAAAGAATTTACTCTCATTACTTAATTTGGCAAGAAAAGTTCAGTTTGCATTTCACTTATTCCCCGGTGCAGGCTCAGACTCTTCCTTTCAGAAAGTGTGCTTTTAATGGTGAGTTGTTAAAACAAGAGGAGGGACCTAATGTCAGGGATCTCTGAGTACGTGGTGTGTCTGAGAGGTTCTGAAATACTTCAGCTGAATCCTGTAATTTCAGCTGTAATTTCTTGGCTATATCACAGAGCTGTGACCGAATTTTTTCTTGGCTACTAAGTTACCTGGAAATCACAGGATCAAAGGAGGGGAACTGGCCTGTGAGTGCTGTAATTCAGCTCCTCTGCCCTGGGGAAGGGTCAGTAACACCTCGTTTTCCTGGTTGAGCTTTAGGATTGGTCTCAGTGCTGCTGGGATCTCTTCAGGCAATTTGTTCCTGGGCTTTGTTTGCCTTCTCTCTAAGTAGTTTTCCTCCTTTAATTGGGATCACCTTTGATTAAATTTAAATCTGAATGGTTATTCATGTGTTGGCTATAAACAAGAACAGTTTGCTGCAAAGAGAAAAGTAACAGATCTTTGTATTTATTTATGTAAACTGTTTGGAAGTGTCTTTATTATCCAATCTGTTTCTCCTTCCCTAAACTAAGCAGCTTCAGTTTATTCAGTCTTTCATAGTAGAACTCACTGAGTAGATTATGCCATCAATCACATCTCTCCTCTGATGATCCATCTGTAGCCCTTATCTTACTCAAAGTAAAATATCAGTGAGAAAAGTAATAAAAGTTCATAACCTGATTTACAACTGAAAATTCCCATCTCAAAATATTATTTTAGACCTAGGTAGAATTGATGAATTTGTCTATCAGTATGACATTATCATGTTACTTTAAACAATTTTTTTATAATGTTATTTTTTAAGTTTTATTTTATGTTCTTCCTTAACTAGCTGGATTAGACCTTCTTGTGCTGTGTCTACAACTCTTTCACTATGAAGATTAGGGGGTGTGAAATTACTTTACATTGCCTTCAGTCATATGAGGCATCATTTTATCTGAACCAATTCTTGCTGCAATGAATTTTGGCAGCTGGAAGGTTCTGTCTGTAGCAGGTTGACACTTTTCACTCTTTAGTTTCTATTTTTGCAAATGGTACATTTTTTATGTTAGTGAGAACTTGAATTGCTTGCAGGTTATAGTTTTTAGTTGTTGTCTGCATGAGTGTCTTTGGCATTAAAAAAACCAGGTGTACTGAACCGTTGTAAAAATGATTAAGTAGTCCAAACAAGTCCAAACACATCTGATAACAAAGGACTATTAGTTTTACAGTAAGAAAATTTTACTGCAGACTGAGTTTAGACCAGAAGAGTGTCTCTGTGTGTAGTCATTACCATTTAATATCTGAGGTAGAGCACATTAATGCATAGTGTAAGTATGGGCAGTGAATATTCACTGGAGAAATCACAAACTGAAGAATAGCTTGTTTAGCTGGTCAAAGTGTGAACCAGCGGTTCTGTTATTGGATATGGAAGCAAATGTAGCAGCCAGAAGGACCTTGCTGCATGTTCTAAGTTTGACATTATGTGGTATTAGGTTGTACAGGCTATTGGATTTTAAAGGCTCATGCCAAATGGAGTATGCACAGGAAAAAAGACATTAAATACAGAGACATCTGCTCCTCTTTTCAAATGACATGGGAGAAATGGGTAACATATCACACTAATGCAGATGCTTTTTATTAATCACAAGTTATAATTAAATGCAGTTTTTTCTGTGGTTGGTGATGAAAGTGTGAGAGCAGCCTCAGAGGAGGGAAATGTTTCAGATGATGCAGACCACAAGTGACTATTACCCAGCAGCAGCACAAACCCTGTGCTGGCTTGCTTGTTGCATTGTAATGCTGTGTTCAAGGCATGTCTGCAAAGCAGCCTGGCCTGTCTGCAGGCAGCTGATGAGGAGGGTGTGCTCCCTGACACTCTGGGGCACAGCTCAGTCACCACAGCGTGGGGCTTGTGATGAGAGACCCAGTGTGCAGATGGTGACCCTGTGCTGCTATACAGTCATGTTTGAGGCAAAATTATTAATGGAACTTATGGGTTTAGGTTCTTATGCTGTGAGGGGGGAGAAGTGACACAGACAAGGCTGGCTTTCCAAAGCTCACTTGGAGGTAGCTGCACTAGAATAGGCCTGGAGAGGTATGGCACACATGTTTGTGGACAATGCCTTTTCTTGTCTCCCAGCTGAAGTGATGCATGTGGGTGCTTGTTGGTACAAAACTTGTTCAGAGTATTAATAAACTACTTAAAGGATGCTCATTTAAAAGAATGTTCTACATATTAATAACTGTGAGAATTAGATATTGGGAACCTGCTTAAAAACTTGTGATTCAACTAGTTGTTCAAGAGAAGCAAGAGAAAAACTGCAAGTTTGAGTACTTTGTTTATTGCAAAACACTGAGAAATCCTGACTCTATCTAGCTCCAAGGTGGCTAAACCTTGGAGATGGGGGTGGGTGATTGTAACTTCCTGGTTGTGCTGCTACCTGTCCAATCACAAGGTCAGGATGTTTAAAATATTTGGCTTGAAGAGTTAACTCTCTTTGTGGAGAGACCCTGCCCTTGCTAATCCTTCCTAGCTTCCTTCATGAGAAGGAATCTCTGCCTTTGGGCTTCTTTCTTTCACTTTCTTTGTGCTGCTGAATGGTGAGTATGGACTAAGTGGCACTGAACTCCAGACCAGCTATTTATCCCATCTCTTACTGAGATTTCTGTGAAGGTAGGATTGAGTGGGTCATCCTGAAGTGGTAATGTGGGGACTGGGGTAAGAGTGGTAATATAAGAGTTAACTCCAGCAGCATTTTGGGTTGGTTGGAAATCAACCTGTCCTCTTACATCACTGCCTTTGTAAAAAGTTCCACATTAGATGGGAGTTCCTGAAATATTACTGCAACCAGCAGCACTCTGCATTGTTGAAGCGTCAGAGTGCAGCAGAGCAGTGAGTGTCTGTTAACCCAATTTCATTACCAAAAGTGACCTTATTTCCTGCTTTTGGTAATATTATAACACATTTCCAGGCTTTGCATCATGCAATTTTTCCATTGCTGAGAACAAAGAAAATCTATTTCTATCCAGATAGTCCAAAAGAAAAACCAAAAAATAACCCAACCCAAAAAACCAACCAAACAAAAAAACCCACCACAAAACCTAGAACCACCAACCCCAAACTTTTTGTCCCAATGGTTGATGGCTGTAGGAGACCTCCTCCTATACTGGCAGTCCTTTGGCAGGCAGGGAATAGCACAAGTTACTTCCGATGCCATTCCATTTCTCTTGAGAGTGGGGAGTGAAGGGCTGAACACCGAGGTGCTGGTGCTCCCCTCTTCCTCCGGTGTGCATTCCGGTTCCTAAGGCTGTCCTTGTGTCCGCAGGTGCCGCAGAGGATAGAGGAGCACGGCGATGGCGCCGAGGACAGCGCTGGAGTGCCGGGCCTGTGGGGCAGCTGGGGCCCCTGGTCCGCCTGCTCGCGGAGCTGCAGCGGCGGCGTCATGGAGCAGACGCGGCCCTGCCTGCCCGCCTATTACCGGGAGCGCGGCTACCGCCGCCCGGGCCGCCACTTCCCGGCCCCCGAGCGCGCCCTGCCGCACCCGGGCGCCCACCGCGAGGACTCGCTGTCCGCCTACCCCGGGCACGTCATCTCTGCCATCCGCACCTCCGTGCCGCTGCACCGCAGCGAGGAGCAGCCCTGGGCGCCGCCGCGGAACAGCAGCAGCGGCCAGGGCGGGCGGGCGGCGCTGAGGGGCAGCCGGCACTCGCAGGGCCCGCGGCACAGCGCCAGGCCCGACAGCAGGTACGGGCTGGGCACGGCTGTGCCAGGCTATGCCAGGGCACCTGGGGCTTCCCACACCTACAGGGACCTTATTAGAGACCAAGAATGGCTTTTACAATGGTTACTGCCTTCTGCCTTACTGCCTTCAAGGCCCTCCCGCGACTACTTACATGATGTCCAAGGGCAGATGTCATTATTCAGGTTATCTCACTTCCCTTTAAAATTTGTATTGTGATTTATTGAGAGGTTTTTCCTTTTCTGCTGTGCTCTCATTTGGCATTTCCATTAAATATCAGAACAAATAACTGTCCTATAATTGTATTCTTTCCTATTCTTCCTCCTATAGTTGTATTCTTTCTTATAATTCGTAACTTCAGCAGCCAGTCTGGTATTAATTCTTTGGAAAAAAAATTAACTTTTTTCATAAAGGATGGTCAACCATCTGTTGACTTTAGTTCTACTCAAGACTCTAGTTTTGTTTTATATTTCTATTTGTTGCCTTTTCGTTTTCTTTTTTTTCTTCCTACCACCTCTTTTAGCAAAATTTCCTGTTTGTTTAATACATAGAGTATTTTAAACACTGTATATGTTTTTATTAATTTCACAGTAATAGTCTTTAAGGCTGGGTGAAGCTGTGCTGTTACAAGTAATTCCAATTAATTTTCTGACTTGTGGAGAAACACTTCTTTATCCACTTAGATATCAGTCTACCAGATTTCTTTTATATATGTGTGAGGAAAATAGATGTGTTTCCAGTCTGGAGACTGAGCAGAACAGGCATGGAGATCCCCTGGGATGGAGCACTCTTTAAATGTCTGTTCTCTCTGTCTTTCCTCTGAATATGTATTCCAGCAGCTCTCCATGTATTCCAGCAGCTCACTGGTTCTTTCCCTCTCAGCTCTCTTCTGGGAGATATGTGAAGAGAAGCTTTTTGGGGTAGCTGACAAGAACACCCAAACCCAATAAATCAGAAAACACCCCAGTTTCTCCCTGCAGACATAACCAAAGAAACCTTCCTTCATATCATCTGCATCTTTAAGATTCCTAGTGAAGCAGTCAATTGTAATTCCCTTTTTAAAGATACTTTGCTGTCCTTAGCAGCATAAGAAAGAATATTACCTTGAGGCAGTATTCCAGCCTGGCTGGAATAAGACAGTAGGTCTCTGTTGCTGCTGATCAAGACATTCTCAACCCCTGCAAGAAACTCTGTCCATAGAAAAGAATACTTGAAAACAGAATTAACCTGTAAAGCTCCTGCCTATCTCAGTGAAGCAAGAGTTTCAGAAATTGGGACCAGCTGTTCAGATGTTGGTCTTCTCTGGTGTTGCCAGTTTCCTATGTCCCTGCTTTGTCTTTCTGTCAAACCCATCCCAATGACAGCCCAGACCTGCTGAATACAAAGTCAGTGTAGCACTGATGGTCTCACAGAGTTCAGGGAGTGCCAGAGACAGGATTAGTAGTGTTAACATGAGTGCATTGAGGCAAAAGTCATACTTCCTTTTTTCTGTTTTCCTACTTAATAACTGGCTATAATGCACTTCTGTTCTGGGCTGTGCAGTGTGACAGCCCTGGGTTGTGGTGCATGGCTGGGTTATTGCTGGCATGGGAGCCTGGCCCTGAACTGTCAGCACAAAGCCATCCAAAGCTCTGTGCTCTGGCTCTTGGCACCCCTGTGTCCCAGGGAATCCCAGCTGGCTCTGCACAGCCCCACTGCCTCTGCTGGCCTTCCATCCCCACGGGCTGTCCCTGCTGCCCTGGTGGCCTCTGCAGGCCAGCACAGGCTGGGAGGGTTTGGAGCAGTCACTGCAGGATTGGCTGGAACATGATCCTGACTGTGTGCAGAGCTGAAGCTGTGTTACTGCCTAAGAAAGGCCTTGCCATATGAAATATTAAAATGCTCACTTTCCTGTATGATGGAGGTGCTTGCTTTTGAAAATTCTTGTCCTTTCCTAAGCGCAGTGCAAGCTTCTGTACCACAGTTGATTTTCCACCCCCTCACACTCTGCCCCTTGGCAAAAGACTGGATTCAAGGTCAGTGTTTTAATCTTACTTGCATAATAAGTTATTTCCATCTTGTTTTAGGAGGTCCCTGGTGGCTTTAAAGCCTGTTGTATTGCATAACTTTCAGATTCCTTGGTGATGACTGTAAAAACAGAATGAGAACGAAAAATGTTATTTGAAAATGGAATCATATGAATGACAAACCTAATAGTTTTCCTTGATTTAAAAAATCCAGAGTAAAAGCTTTCTTTACAAAGGAGATTACTGTTCCTATCAGGTATATGGAAAATGGATTTCAAAATGTGAGTGACTCTACACAGGATTTTTATACTGTAGAACTGTTTAGTGTTCACTAAAAGGGTGATATTGGAAATTCATGTCAGGCTGTTAAATAACACTTGTGTTTTCACAATTTGTACAGTCAGTGGAAACTTTTTGGGGTATTTCTATTTACTGTAGTGGACCTTGTATAAAAGCTGTAGTTTTAGCAGACTTCCATAAAACAATAAGAGAGGAATGGACATCTGTGACTGAGATAAGCTCACATTGATAACATGGCAGAACGAAATTGGAGGGCTTCCAAGGCAAAGATTTTCAACAGCAATAGCAGCCCTATACAGCAGCCCAGTGTGTTTGTATCATTTACCAGCAAGAGGAAGTGTTCTCTGCCTGCTTCCAAGCAGCTGACAAAGAACTGATTAGGGATTTTGTAGCAAAATCCAAAATAGAACTTGTCTGTCATAAAATTTTCTATACCTTGTCTTTGAAGGGGGTATCCACATTTTCAGCTTTTGAAGCTTGCTTTAGTTAGGCATTAGAAACCAGGACTGCATGAGAAGTTCACGAGGAGTGAGGTTTGAGGTACTTGCAATTAGAAGCCTGGTTTAAAAAATTTCAGTGCTCCCCTGTTTAACTCTGCAGTAAGAAGCGTTCTTGCATGATTGAAATGTGTTAATTACAATCACTGGTTGTCTGCTGGCAGAGGCAGGGAGCCCTCCCCATCTTTGAAGAGCTGAGTTCCCTGTATCACATACTCGGTTTGTTATTTTTCACCTAGCTAAAGTGCATGAAGCACACACACACTAAGGACAAACAGGAAAGAGGAGATAGTGAAAAAATATTAAAGCATTTAGACAACTTTATTGAGAGGCACATACAGAAAAGTAATAAGGACATGCAGAAAGATAAGATGCTTTAAGAGAGAAAACACATCTTGAAAGGAAGTATTAATGGACTAGGTTTTAGTACTCTTAAATGTTGCATTTGCAATTCTCTGTTTTGGTGATGGAGAGGACAGAACCACAATTCCTCACCAATGTATTGAGTGTAGGATGTTTCCAGCTGCCACCTTCACTTTTGCTTCACTTAGGCTTTGGTGGCAGAGCAGCAAACCTCAGTGTCCTCTTGTGGGAGCATGATATGTACTCTGGGGTCATAGGAACAGAAATCAAAAAACTAGAATTATCACCAGAATAATGAAATAATTCAAGCATTCTTGCATAAATAGTGCAAGTTAAAGAAGCATGTTAATAAGGAAAGGGCCTCCCTGAAGCATTTCTTGTGTCTTTGGAAGAAGAGTGAGAGGAAAAATTTGCACTGAGGAAATAATCCAAAAATCATTGACTTCTCACATGGCTCTAGCTCTGGGCCTTTATTCTGCTGCCAGCAGCTGACGTGCAAGTCTGCTGTGCTGCTCTGTACCCTGTGTAGGGTCAGTCTGCACTTCTGGGCCTTTCAGCAATGGAAAGGAAGAGTGCATCATTTCATGTCAAACCAGAATTTCCTTTCTGAAAGTATTTCTTTTGTCCCCTCTCACAGATGCTCTGACCAGGCAAATGTAGGTCACTCTGCTGGCAGGTCTACAGTTAACTTTTCAAAGGACAGTTCTGTTGTTATTTCCTTAACCAGTAGCCACAGTGTTGTGATGCAATTTCTGTGACCTGTTCTAGTCAGTTCCGGTTCCTAGAGCTGGAAAAATGTGTGATTGCTGGACCTTCAGGTTCAAGAAGGTATTATTTTCTCAGGTACAGAAAGAACATAGAGAGAGAAGAATTGGGTCCCTTTATAAGGATAAATTTTCCAGAAAGATCTTAAGAGCAGGCGTGGTAATCAAAGAATTCATGGTGGTAGCACTTGGGGGATTTAAAGCCATGTGAGGAAGGTGTTTATTTTCCTTCCAAATAAAATTCTGGCAATAATGCTCAAATGAGGGGTTTCTTCACAAAATAAGTAGCTAGTTGGGATAGCTCAGGTTGACTTTTTGCTGTCACACTTCTCATCTGGGTATTAATCCCCATGACATGCTCTAGGTCTCATTATTACCAAATCAGTATCAGTTCTCATTATGCTACTACAAGCATGCTTTGAGTGGGATGGCCAGAAATAACCCCCTAACACAGTACAATAACTGCAAACCACCCAAGCTAGCTTATTCTTAATACTGAACATTTCACCCCTTTCTGAGCTGGGCTCACTGAAGGAGGAGGAGTGAGAGCCCTGCTGCTCTTTAGTCAGGTACCACTGAATTAGTGCCCCATCAGTGAGGGCTACAAACAGCCAAACCTCCCATAAAGGAGGGAAGGCATCTCAGCAGAGTTATGAGGGTACTTGCTTTGAATTTCTGCTGGTTTACCTGCCAACTGCATGGTTGCATTATTCAATCAAATCTTAAAGAAGAGGCTAAGAATTGCCTGGGATCAGAGGTATTATTGAAAAAGAGGATTGAAGTATTTGGGTTTGATTTTGAAATCCTATCTCAGTGTTGAAAGTCACATAAATGAGGTTATACAGCACTTGCTGAGAGATCAGTAAAAGCAAATATACTGAGTTATTGTACTGGGTATATTGCAGCTATGCTGAACTGGGGCATCAGTGCTGATCTCTGAGGATGGAAGATTTCATTTAAGATCGTCCACATACCATTAATTAAACCTGTTCCCAAGAAACAGTTTATTTAGTGACCTTATTGATTAATTTTACTGTCTCAGAAAAATGTAAATATCTTTTCCCCCTAATATGATGTAGAAATGAGAGCTTTTGTGGTGTAATGTGGTATAATCCATTTTTCTTCAGCAGAAACACTTTTTAGGCATTGTTGGTTACTCTGTGAATTCTAGCAGTTGAATTTTTTAGGACAAATATGCTCACAATGATTTTACTACTCTTATGTATGTGTGATACATGGGAAACAGTGCCTATCCACAAATCATGATGTGGTTACCAAAGTTACCATGAATGTAAAAAAGGCAGTTAGTTCCCTTGCTTTAGTTCATGGAAATGCCAGTAGTGAGGTGCAGCAACAGCCTGCCCTGTTGAGCTGCCCTGCAGTGTGATGCTGAAGGGAGCAATGTGCTGGAGAGTGGCACAGGTTGGTGTCTGAAGGGAGCAATGTGCTGGAGAGTGGCACAGGTTGGTGTCTGAAGGAGCAATGTGCTGAGTGTGGCACAGGTTGGTGTCTGAAGGAGCAATGTGCTGGAGAGTGGCACAGGTTGGTGTCTGAAGGAGCAATGTGCTGAGTGTGGCACAGGTTGGTGTCTGAAGGGAGCAATGTGCTGGAGAGTGGCACAGGTTGGTGTCTGAAGGGAGCAGTGTGCTGGAGTGTGGCACAGGGAAGGGAGCAATGTGCTGGAGAGTGGCACAGGTTGGTGTCTGAAGGGAGCAATGTGCTGGAGAGTGGCACAGGTTGGTGTCTGAAGGGAGCAATGTGCTGGAGAGTGGCACAGGTTGGTGTCTGAAGGGAGCAATGTGCTGGAGAGTGGCACAGGGAAGGGAGCAATGTGCTGGAGAGTGGCACAGGGAAGGGAGCAATGTGCTGGAGAGTGGCACAGGTTGGTGTCTGAAGGAGCAATGTGCTGGAGAGTGGCACAGGGAAGGGAGCAATGTGCTGGAGAGTGGCACAGGGAAGGGAGCAATGTGCTGGAGAGTGGCACAGGGAAGGGAGCAATGTGCTGGAGAGTGGCACAGGGAAGGGAGCAATGTGCTGGAGAGTGGCACAGGGAAGGGAGCAATGTGCTGGAGAGTGGCACAGGGAAGGGAGCAATGTGCTGGAGAGTGGCACAGGGAAGGGAGCAATGTGCTGAGTGTGGCACAGCTCGGTGCCTCTGGCCCTGCTTTGCGGTGTGTGATGCTCTCTCCGAGGGCTGCCTGAGCTCTTGTGACCAAACATTTCACAGAGGTGTCTGCTCACTGCTGTAAGGCCAGTTTCTAGATCAGTGAGCAGGCAGGCATGCATTTTGTAACCTGAAACAGTCAAAGGGCTCCCTTCTCTCATTCATTCGTGTTTAAGTGATTTTGTCCAGATTGATTTGGAGCTGGTGCAAAGTGAGTACGTGGAATGCAGAGCAGCACAGGCTGTGGTGCAGTGGGAGTGGCAGTGCAGGGTGGCTTTTGATGGGAATCTGCCTGACTGCTGGGAGCTCTCCTTCTTGAGTAGGTGGAAACCTGTTCCCAGATCCAGTAGATCAGTCATTTTTGTTAAAAATGATTCCTGTCAAAGAATCTGCTAAAACACTGTGAGGTATGAACTCACTAACAGTTATGAACAGTATAAGACAGTTTATTTTGTGACTTAAGGAGGGGGAAAATTTATGGTGGAATCTTTTGAAAGTATACCTTGTTAACTGTGTGCCTAATAATATATAAAGCATGAAAGAAAATTAAAAGCAGTAGGAGGGCAGGAAAGTAAATGATTGACTTGGACAATTGTAGGCCAGTCACAGTTTTGAATTATGGAGGAAATGCCATGGATTAAATGTGCATGTCTGAAATTATTTTAAGAACATTATCTAGTAATAAAAAATAGTACATTAAAAATATATGCCCATAGTGATCCTGTTAACAGAAACTTACAGAATTAGGACCAGTTTTTTTCCAATTTGACATTTTGTGTCTCCAGGGACTTTTCCATCTCCCCCCATTTTTTTTTCTTCATTATATTTAAAATAATTGAGTAATATTTCAATAGCTTCATTGCTGACAGGAATAGCTAATAAGTCACTTTCAGTTCTTCAGAAAAAGAATCAAGGCAATTCTGTACTAAATACTCAAACTGAGTAGATGGGTAGTGTCCTTTAAAACCTGTCAATTAATTACAGTAATGTAGTGCTGCAAAATAGATAATATGCTATGATCTCAAGTGATAGGCGAAATATTGGCACACTTCTCCACAGAAATAGATTTAATTAAATTAATGTATGTCATTGATTCAGTTATAGACAATTTTGCCTAAAAAGCAGTTCTGTTAAAACTATGATGAGTAGAAGGGCTTAAATTTAAGCCAAAGAGCTTTGATAGGGATCTAGGGGGACTCAGCTCCTTTAGAAGTAATTTTCTAGCCAAAATCAAAGAACTGCAGTTTTGGAGTATTTTTTGAAATGGAAATAAATAACAGCAACACCAAAGCACAAATCAGTATAGTTTAAAAGACTTTTGCAGTAATAAATAATGTGGCCTATTTTTTGGGAAATCAAGTACAAATAACATTTGTAACCTGTCTTCTCTCTTTTCTTCCACTTTGATCCTGCACATGGAACCTCTGTTTCTGCTGATAGATCAGTGTTAAGTTCAGCTGGAGTAGGTGCTAGCTCTGGGCTGTTGCTGTGCTGATAGGGCACAAGCACAGCCAGCAGCAATGCAGAGAATGGATTATGGGCAGCTGCTGAATTCCTGAGTGAGGAGAACCTGCAAGAACCTGGAAAATGCTGAGCCCTGGGCACCCTGAAATGCAGCTGGACCAGGCTCACTGAGGACAGGGGTTTCCTTAGCATGTTAGAGGACTTTAATGTTCATTCCAGGACAGGACTCCTGGTAAAGGAAGCCTTTGAAGGTTTTGAAAAAAGCTTCAAACTTGACCAAACTCTACACAAAATTAAAAGAAAGGTCTAGGTGTTGTTTTTACTCTATCTGAGAATCTGTGGTGAGATTCTGTTGTCTTTCATTAGTGTGATTGTTGTGACTGGGAATACAGGGATGAAAATCATCTCCCTCTGGTTGTGGCATTATTTCTGCCAACAGACAAGAGAAAATCTAGGGGGAAAAAAAAAATCTGTAATTCGTATGCAGTTTTTTTCTCCTTATCCCTGGTGAAACTGGTGGCTGAAGGTTGTTACCATTCCAAAACATTTCACTGCTTCTGAGGAAATCATGTAAGGTTGTGAATTGAAAATGGGAGCAATCAGAAGCTTCTTTGGGTTAATTCTAAGGAAACTTTCCAGCAGTTGTACAACAAGTCTTCCTTGTTGTCATAAATGAGTGGTTTTGCTAATGTTCACCCTTGCAGTTTTTCATTTACAAGAGAAGTACTTTGATACTAGGAGATAAGATAAATGAAATGCTGAAAAGCTCATGGAAATACATTCTTTATTCTGCCTGACATCAGAAGAGAAAGAAAACGAGTTATGCTTCAGCTGGAAGTAAGCCAGGGAACCTTCATTTAGAGGCAGTGGGAGAAATATAAGGAGAGAGGAAGTGATGGAAAAAGGGAAAAAATGAAAAAGGTATGTTGGAGAAAGGCTGTGTAAAGAGCACTTCAGAGAAGAGGTGGAGGCCCAGGAAATTTGCAATCTTACCTGTGTATATTAAAGACACTGTATATCCTTAGTTCAAAGAGGGTTTCTATTCAGTATAAATAACCAGCCCACCAGCTCTGAAAGTGCTCAGTCTTGAAGACCACTTGAGCTTCAAAGCACTGGTCTTAGCATGAGGTCTGTGAGGCAGTGATAATGCACTGATTTGCCAAGGCACACATTTGCTTATAGCTAAAATTAGAAAAAGCTACAACAACCAAATTCCTTTTTGACACTGCAAATGTGCTAAGAGGGTTCAGTTTCTATTATTCACTGACATATTCTCAGCATGAGAGAAATTGTTAGAAGTTACAACAGTAAAAATGCCTCATCATCATCATCATCATCATCATGTTTGCTACAACTCTTACATTAACAGCACAAAACCTGATTTTCTTACTTGTCTGGGCAAATACATTTTTTGAAATAAAGAATATATTTAGGTTGGCTTAAGTTTAAAGGGGCCCATCATTTTTGTTATCAAAGTGCTAAAGAGATTTGTCTGAGCAATCAAAGAGGTGTATGTGTATATGAGAATTATGCCCAAAGAAAGGAGATTGTCAGGTCTGCATTAAACAGCTGTTAGGCCTCTGCTGGAGATGAACACAGTAGATCAGAGATGTCTGCTGGCTGTGGGCTGACATGAATTATGTAATGCTTTTCTACAAATATTTTTCTGTTAGGCATCAATTTACCTTTAGATGGTAACTCCACTCTTGGTGGCATTTTCCCCCCTTTTTGTCCTACTTGACTGCAAATATTATTGAGTACTTGCTTTCCTCTTAGCCTGTCTTCTCTTCTTCTAGCCTAGGGAGCAACAGAAAAAATAATTCTGTGTAATCTCACTCTTGTTTAGGTCTGGCTAAGTAGGACAAGGCTTAGGGGTTCTCTTTCTTTCCTCTCCTGTATAGTTATGGGAATCTTTTCTTTCCTTCCCTTAATACCAAAACCCATTCTACTGCTCTCTCTGCTGTAACTACCAAAAGCTTCCCTCAACAATGACTGTCATGCTCACAGAGCAGATTAACAGGGATAAACAGTTCAAGAGTGCTGGTTGCTTATCTGCCAGGGCAAATCAGCACTCTGGTTCACACATCTTGAGCCAGGAAGATTGAGTAAAAGCCCCACGTGGCCATAAGGCTGGAATGGGAGGTAAATGACTTCCAGGGTTCCCAGCTAGCAAGAGTCCTGGGAGAATATAAGAGTTGGGAAGAAAAACCAATACCCAGAGAAAGGTCCCTTTGATCTGGGGGCTGTCTGACATCTGTAGCACTTCTGTTTCTAGAAAATAAGTATGTCAATTTATAATCTCTGGTTTTCACTGGAGTTCAAGTCTGTTTTGCATATATATTAAAACAGAAGTGTATTTTATGTACAGAAAGAAAATTATTTTTCTTTAACGGTGTCTCCCTTCCTGAGCTGCACATGTCGCCCAGAATAGCTGCATTCACTCATGGCTCTGAACTGGAAGAAATGGTTTTTTGCCAACTTACTTGTCAGACTGCAGTGATAGGATCAAGGCCTTCTGAAATTCCTGATACATCAAGCTAGACTACATCTTGTTCATACTTATAATAAGTCCTGTAAATACCTAAGTGCTCCTTTGCTTATGGAGTCAATAACTGTTTTCTCTCTCTCTCTGTTTTTAGAAGCAGAAACAGAAATCCCATTGGTCCAGGGAAGTATGGCTATGGGAAGGTGCCGTACATTTTACCTTTACAAACTGACACTGGCCAGCAGCCCCAGAAGCTGCGGCGGCAGCGCCAATCGTCCAGGAGCCACCTGTTCCAGCAGAGCCCGAGCCTCCTGAACCCCTACAGCCAGGCTGCTGCTCCTTCCTTGCAGCATGGCAACCTCTACCAAGAGCCAGGGGGGCCTCAGGCAGGACACCCGGTCCTGGGGCCCTCGGTTTATCAGTCCCCTTCATTCCCTGTGTCTCAGAGCCTGTTCCATGGCAGTGACTCCAGCCCTCAGGCCCTGCAGGGCCAGCCCCAGCCCCAGAGGGCTGCAGCCATCGTGTGCATTGGTGCCTACAAGCAATACAAACTCTGCAACACAAATGTAAGTCTGCTTTTCCTGTGTTTCGTGTGTTTGACAGCTGTTGGTTTTCCCTAGTATGCAAAATGTTCACCTAATCATCAAGTTAAGTTGAATTTTTTTAAAAATTAATTTAATTATTATTTTTGTGAAGTTATTTTAGAGTGTCTTGGAGAATACTGAAAATAG
This sequence comes from Molothrus ater, assembly GCF_012460135.2. NCBI lineage: Eukaryota > Metazoa > Chordata > Aves > Passeriformes > Icteridae > Molothrus > Molothrus ater. The sequence goes on from NC_050490.2 coordinate 5,995,148, forward strand.
ATCTGTAATATTACAGTTACCTAATACTGTACCTTCAAGGGCTTTAATCAGTCACTTCATCTACCAATATGTAGAGTTCTAATTTGATGAAACCCAGGAGCATGAAGGAATTTGAGATAAGTATAGTAATTGAGAGAGGGACAAACATTGGCTGAACAATGTCAGAGAATGCAATAGTGGTGGAAAATTTTAGTTGTACTCGTGCTGAAGGGACAAGGGAATGAATTAAGTGTAAATTTTCCACTTTCATTCAGTGTTGTGATGTTATTTTGATTTTTGTGTGATGAATGTGGATTTTAATGGTAATTCTTAAGTATGTGATTCACAGTGGTGAGGAGTGGAGCACGTTGGGTTTGTGTGGCCAGGTTTTGGTAGAGGGGAGGGGTGGGGTGAATGCAGGTGTGGCTTCCCTGAGAAGCTGCCAGAAGCTTCCCCCATGTCCGACAGGGAAGCCAATGCCAGCCAGCTCCAGGATGGAGCCACTGCTGGCCAAGGCCAAGCCCTTCAGGGATTGCAGTACCATCCCTGTGATACTGTATGCTGAAGGGAGAAAGCTGTTGTGCAGCTGTGAGGTAGCCAGAGGAGAGCAGAGTGAGAATGTGTGAGAGGAACAGCCCTGCAGAGGCCAAGGTCAGTGGACAGGGAGGGGCAGGAGGTGCTCCAGGCCCTGGAGCTGAGATTCCCCTGGAGCCTGTGGGGCAGCCCACGGTGCAGCTGCCCTGGCCCTGCAGCCCATGGAGGGCACTGGAGCAGGGGGTGCCCTGAGGAGGCTGTCACCCCATGGAATGGCTGTGCTGGAGCAGGTCCTGCCAGGAACCTGCAGCTCCATGGACAGAGAGGGGCCCACACTGGAGCAGGTTTGGTGGCAGGACTTGACCCTGTGGGGACCCACAGAGGAGCAGTTAATGAAGAGCTGTAGCCCATTGGAGGAGTTTCTGGAGAACTGTGTCTCATGGGAGGGACCCTGTGCTGCAGCAGGGGAAGGACTCTTATCCTTGAGCAGCAGCAGAATCAACCTGTGCCGAGCTGGCCACAACCCCTGTGCTGAGCTGACCATAACCTACACCACTGAGGGAAGGAGGTAGAGCTGGGAAGAAGGGAGGGCTAGGGGGAAGGTGTTTTTAAGATTTGTTTTACTTCATGCTCTGATTTTGATTGGTAATAAATTCACTCAGTTTCCCCAAGTCAGGTTTGTTCTGCCCATGACAGTAATGGGTGTGTAATCTCTCCTGATCCTTATCTCAACCCCTTAACCCTTTGTTATGTTTTCCATTCCCTGTTCAGTTGTGCTGGGGAGTGATAGAGTGACTTTAGTGGGTACCTGTCACCCAGCCTGGGTGAAACCACCGCAGTCACTGACAAGCCTAATGTTTTTCCATGAAAGAAACTGAAAATGGAGTTTGGATAGGCCATGTTAGGAAGACTGTCTACTTCTCAGTCCCATAAGATGAGGTTATCCCTTTGTGAGTGCTAGTCATCTTCCAGACAGCATTTAGAGACAGCTCCCAGTAGCCTGGGCCACTCCAGTGCCTTTCTGTGGTGCTCTGTGCATTCTGTTTCAGCTGATACTTTTACCAGCATTCACTTCTACGTGCTTTGATTGTAACTTCTTAATTTATTGGAGCAAAAATCTGTTCTGTGTTAATTTTTAAATAAAACTTAATCTGTTATTATTTGGTTCAGAATGTTTTTCTGGGTGTAGCTGCATGCTCCAGGCAGTCTCCCATTGTATGTGGGAGGCAAGTGAGGTTTTGTTCTTTGTCCCCATTAGTGGTTTTCATCCTGCTAAAATTTCCAGTTTCTGCCTGTGCCCTTTTAGTATTTCCCAAAGTATATCTTCCTAGTATGTTCTTCTTATTTATCCTGCTAGTCTAACTTAGTGTTGCAAAGATGCAGAAGTCTGTATTTGGATATTAAAAGCAGAATATTCAGGAGAGCTCTGGATAAGTTGACGTGACAGGCCATATTTTTTTGGATGGGTGAACATCTGATTCTTCTGCCTCCTAGAAATCCTGATTTGTTTAGTGAAACCTGCGTAGTGGAATATGTAACAATGGAACACAGGATAACAAAACCACAACCTAAACAAATCAGATGAGTTCCTTTTTGCTTCTTTGTTATGACTCTTGCTTTGTTTATGAATAAAGTCCATTGATTGAGACTGGAGCAGTTGATTGAAAAGACCTAATGTCAAGAAAGCTTTAGTGTATTTGTCTGGAATGGAAAACATGAACGGCTAATTTGAGCCTCTGAGAATAGTCTCTGGGACAAATTCCTCTTTCGAAAAACACTTTCTGTTTTTTGAAGGAAATGGGAAATGACCTTAGTGCATGGGCATTAATTTGGAAAGTTTTCTGAGCTAAATTTGCTCACTGTGTCCAAGCGATACACAAATGTCCCAGTCTTTATTTCATCCCTCACACATCAGTGCACAAAGTTGGACAGTATTCTGCCTGACTTAATGTGACAAAATTGTTTCCAGGGAAAGGTCTTTTAAGAGGGCAAGGGGTAAGAGATGAGGAAGTTAGAAATGAGGTGGAAGAAAGAAGCAATCTGAGATTGCCAAGGTATGGAGAAGGAAGGTTCGTAGAAAGCGTTTCTTGAGAATGGCAAATGGGCTGGAGAGTAGAGGGCAGTGAGCTTGTGAATTGACAGTGGTTGGACAGGTCAGCATGGTTAGTGGTTTGGCCAGTGGCAGATTTCTTTTGATAGAAGAGAACAGGAGTGAAAATATTTTCATGTTAGTTTTAGAATCTGCTGTTTAAACACAAGAATTCAACTGATGAAGAGGAAACATAGATGAGCACACTGCTGCTGCTCTTTGCCATTGTTGCTTGTATAAATACAATTATAAAGAAATCTGTAGTACAGGAGATTTAATAGCAAAGAGAAATTGTAGCTGAAGTAGCTTCTCCTAGTATAGAACTCTACATAATGATATTCTTTATTTAGTAATGTTTCTGTTACCCTTGGAGAGGCTGTAATTGCTATTCAGGGTTATTTTGCTCCCCAGAATGTGGTAATTAATGTAATTATAAAAAAGAAGTTGCTAAGAACAGTTGTAGTATAAGGCCAGGATGAGAACAAAACAAGGCTGATAGTGTTTCACTTTGTTTGCTTGTTCTTCCTGATTAAATGCTTCTGCACGCGGGCTTTAATTTAATTTATCAGCAGTGACATGTACCAGTGGTCTTGCCAGCAAGCAGAGAACAGTATATTTTTATTTCTTTCTTTTCTTTGATTCTTCCTGGAGCATACCAAAACTGAAAATCTCATTTATTGGAAGTATTCTGTTAACCCTTATCCTGGTATTTGGCCACTCCCTCTACAGTTTCTCCTGAGGGCAACTAATTAATAACAAATTAAGTTAATCTGCCTTGGTCCATTAGGTCATTTCCTCATTATTGTACATTTATTGTTTTTTCATTGATAGCTGAACTCATTTCACATGACTGACAGATTGATTCATTAAAGGTAAACTTGTGAGGTTTGGTTAGGGAGAGCCTGGGAAGTGCTTGTATTTGTTCAAGTGTTCCTGCAGGTCGTTAAACCTATTTTCTTATTATATAAGTGGCTTCCCCTGTTCAGCACCTTGCATGCAAGCTCACCTCAGAACACACAGCTGCCTGTCACCCTCTTTGGCAGGAAACAGGCAGCAAACATCTCTCCTTACCTCACAAACAGCTCTGGCTGATCTAACTGAAACCATAGGCTACCTGCAATACAACAGGATTCTTCCAATGTGGTCTCAATTCCTTCAGAAATAGGGAAGCGGTGAGTAAATCTCCCTTATTTCCCCCTGCATTAAAGGAGAAGGGATTATATGCATGTGTGGTTGAAATAGAGTTTGAATTCAACCTTCTTTGTGTGGTTTGTCACCAGAACAAAGGAAGCAACTCAAATGGAACATTTGTTTACTGAGCACTTTCTGTAATTAATTGTCTCAAGCACTGCCAAGTCACTACTAGCTCTTCATGAGTGCCTGAACGTGTGAGAATGTATTTGTGAACCAACTCCAGGCTGCAGGTCTCCTGGACAGGGTACACAAGGAGGCTTTCAGGCTTCTGGATATTCCAGACTACCTAAGGTAGCTTCATGACAGTGGCACATGACTGATGCCAAAAATGGTGGCAAGCATCAGCTCTTTATTAGTTCCCAGTACAACTTTTTGTACACTTTTTCTCACATGCATAACACCTGTGTGCCCTTTTACTTTTCTCTTGTGGTTGGTCAGTACACATCAGCATTCCAGGCTTCTTCTCCTTCAGTGCTGGTCACCTGCCTTACACATCTGCACCCCATTAGGGATGAGGCTTGGCCCCATTCCTATTCTCCTACAATCTATTCCTATTCTCTCATAGTTTCTGCATGAAGAGTGATACCTAATAGATGTAAAATCTGAGTTTTCATTAGCTATGGCTTGAGGTGTGAATTTTTGGCCTAATTCATATAGGACTTTGGAACAGTCAAGGTAAAATGTATGAAAGAGTAACTCCTGAGGGCTCAGTGAAATATTTATTAATGAAATTTTGCTGAGCACGTCCAGTTCCATTCCCAGTTGCTAGTCTGCCACTGGTCCATGTGGATTACTGTCATGTCTCCAGTTACACTGTGCTGTTTTTCTCAGTATTTGATGTGACTGGTGTCTAGCAAGAAGCCAGGTGTGTTGTGTAGCAGTATCTAGATAGGATCAGAAGACAGTGACTGCTTTTACTTTCTTGGCCTGCCTCTCCAGCTGTGCCTGCTATTCATGTGGTAGCACAGCTATGGAAAACCTGGCTTTTGGTTCTGAGTAAGAGTCCTCTGTTGGATCTGTTGCTCTTGCATGCAGAGCTTTTGAAAATGGCACCTGAGCAGGGAATGGGAAATACCTGAAAAGACCATTTTGGAAATGGAAAGAGGTTTTACAGTAGAAGAGATGAGGTGAGGTGAAAGACTCAGGATCAATCCTCAGCTCTGTCAAGATGGGACAAATTAAAATATTTGATTTTCCAAAGAGTCTTATTGATGATAGTGATGCTGAGTTACAACTGTGCCACTGAAAGGCTTTTTTTGGATGCAGAATCCTAATTAAATAGAATTACAATGTTCTGCAGGAATGTGTTGAGTCCATTAAACAGTGATGTGCTTTTCTGTCACCAAAGGATATAGGTAGGCATTGGCAGGCTCCCCTGTCACCTGGGATCTTGGCCCATTCACCAGCTCACTGGTGTTCTGCCCAAGCAGTTTTGAAAATTTTCCACTCTATAGAAACTGAAACATTTCCAGTGCTTCAAGTTTTAGCTAAGGTAGAAATGGAAATGTTTAATTTTGTATGGGACTGAAAATATAATTCCCAGACAGGTCTTTTCAGAATTGATATGGGGTGCTGCAAGTGTGCACTCTTTAATGTAGTTGGGATGCTCACACATTGAGGTGAAGACTAACAAAAGCCTATGTATTTCTTGGGTGAACTTTTTTTTTTAGACTGAAAAGCCCCTTGTTATTCCCAAGGAGTTACTGTAGGGTTTATTTATTCTCCTTTTGAGATTTGTATAGAGTAGGTGTTTGACATAAGTGGCAAAGTGGGGTTAAGATGACATATCTTTTCCTGAGGAAATTTAAACTTGACTTTATATGAGGAATTTTCCATGCAAACACTGTGGGATTGTGTGTAGGTTTGGTAGTCTGACATTCTGTGGGTGTGTAGGAAACTTATTGAAAGCTTGCATTGCTTTGGGCTGTACTGTCCTTCTTTTTGAATGTTTTGCTATTTGCAGCAGAGGTGTGTAAATATTAATTCAGAATGATTTGTCACCAGTACAGGCTGAACTTACCAGAGGCTGGCACAGAGGTATTCCTTGTAAAGGGTCTCATGTAGTTTGATCAGTTGTCATTTGTGTACAAAAGAGTCACAGAGAGACATCTTTGATGGAGCTCTTGGACCACAATTGTTCCCTCTGTATCTCTGCACTGTGGTTATGTGACATCCCCTTCAACATCTGAGAACCCTGTCTTAGAAAGCATTGTGCATGATGACATTCTTATTAGAGCTTAAATAATTATGGGAAACTCTCTGCTCTAAGTCATCAGGAAAAGTATGTTGAGGTAACTTTAAAAGCTCTCTCCAAGAGTTTTATTGTGCAAGTGTGCTCTGTACTTGTGACAGTAACACAGAGTTGGCTGTTTTACATAAGGTCATTATTACTAGGTTAATTACTTATTAATGTAGTAAAATGTTCATAGTAAGCTCAAAATCACACAATTCAGAAAACCTTGATGTCTAGAGGTTTGTTGGTTTTAATTGAAAATTGAGTTACTTAGTTTGATCAATAATCCACTTTAAACATCTAGGAGTCCAGGAGTCATGCCCTGGTGAGACACGAACTAATAAAGCACAGACCAAAAGGAAAAGGTGCAGGTGAAAATTTGGAAATTTATACATGGCTATAGCCAGGTCCTGTATTCTCCAGGTTAGGGAGAAGTGACCAGTGGGATCTGTAACATTCTTATGGATGAGCTCTTTGACTTTATTCAAGGGCAGTGAGATATAAATAAAATATAGTAGAGCTTAGGATAGAATAAACACCTTAAGGCCATAAAACAGAAATATTCCACTGGAAAACAAAGGTTGAGAGCATGTATCAGTGATAAAAATCTACTAAATGTGTCAGTTAGCCAGTCCATACATTCACTGTCATTGATATGTTTGGGGTTTACCTTGAATGCTCTGGGAGCTGAATTTTCCATGGACTCTGTCAACTTCCCAATATGTATTTTTTTGTTTTTTAATGCATAAGAGTACTTCAGAAGCTATGGTTAACAGTAGTACTTCAGTATTTTATGGTACTGCAGGAAGCATTGAGCTGCCTTTTTCTTCTGTGAGGTTTATTTTGCAGTTCTGGGCCTGTTGCATGATGTAGCTGGAGAAGTCTGCCTCCAGTGGAGTGAATTTGTGTCTGTGCATAGCTGAAGATTCAGACTCTCATTTTTGTGTAATGGCAGTGTGACAGAAGAATGTTAAAAATTCATCTAAGTGCCTCAAAATCAAAATACAAATCAGTTGCCTAAAGCTCTTCTTTCCTAACTTCCTGGTGAACTTTGAATGGGAGGTTTCATGTAGCAGTTGGAATTGTCTGAGAAGTTACCTTGCTAATTCTTGGAATAAATGGAATACATGTGTCTTGGAGAAGAGGAAAGAGGAAAAAGATCCACAGTTATTCCATCACTTCATCAGTTATGAATAGCAGCATTAGCACTTAAAATCCTGTGGAGTGATTTGGAAGCTTCATTGGGATGCTTGTTGAAATGGAATAGGGCTTTTTGTTCTGCAGTAGAACAGGACTCAGGGTGATTTAGGTTGCCTGGTTATCATTCAGATGTAACTTCTGTGCCAAGTTTTAAAGAGGAAGCTCCTCAATGAAAATTGGGACTTCTCAGTTGTAACCAGATGGTTGCATTCCTGATACATCTGTAGTTTTGTTTAATAGTGCATTGTAAATTTGTGTAGTGTCATTTATCAATATAGGCAAGTGTTGTGGGAGAGATTTGAAAGCATTCCAGCTTGTCTTTGTTCCTTCTTGTCAATTCATATTGACAAAAGTGTTTGTCTGAAATTCCGGTGTGGAATTTTTCAACACTCACATAATTTGAACAAGAAATGTGCTTTTTATTCATATGTCAGTTTAATTGTATCCAGGTTTTCAAAGCAGAGGAGGCTGCAAATGTCATGATTAATTTACAGAAAACTTTTTAATGCTGTTTTGATGAATATTCGTTAACTATTCCCATTAATTACAGGTATAAAAAACATGGTCTGTCAGTGTCTGCTTTGGCACGTTGAAGGAGTAGCTTTTTCCTGGTATTTTTAGCAGGAGATTAGTTCAGTTATTGTTGACATCAGTGCATAAGTTTAAGACATTTTCAAGCCAGATAGCAGGAAAAGAATATTTGTTACATGAATACAGGAACTTCCAGTGAAACTACAACCAGTCCTCTCTTGTACTGAGCAAGATGAGTAGAGGAAGAAGGAAGTGCAGGAGAAGCTGCCAAAGTTAAGCTATAGATACTGAAAAAGCTGTCTGTTAGCAGTGCTGTCAAGTTTTTAGTTTTAGTTTTGTGGGTTTTGGGAGAGGGGGGGTGTTGGTGATTTTTTTTGTTTTGTTTTATTTTGGTTTGGTTTTTTGTTTGGTTGGTGTTTGTTTGTTTTGGATTTTTTTGGTATCTAATTACAGAATTTTTAAGCAGGGCTTGGTAATAGCAAATTGCCAAAATTTGTGTAGAAAGTTAGGAAACATAAACATCAAATTATGTCTAGCAAGCATGTGTTGCTTTGCCTAACTACAGACTAGGGATGAAGTCCAAAGCCTCTCCCCCAGAAGTGGTCTGAAAGACACCTGGCACTGCAAGCCCTGCAGTGCCCAGAGCAGGTAAACAAACCTTTTGCATATGATACATTAAGAGCCAACTGCCTACAGAACAATGCAAACCCCAGAAAGAATTGAAATTGTGGTGAGATTAAAAAATAACAACAAAACCCAAACCAGTCTGGTGTGCTCTGTCTCATCTGCTTCATCAGTTGTGGTGTCTGTCCAGATGTAACACAGGCAGCACATTGCACATGTAGAGACCTACACATGTAATTAGTGAAACAGAGCTTCTTTCTAGTGATAAGTTGGTAAGGCTGTTTATCTTGTCTCAGCTTGGTGGAAAAACCAGTCCTGTGTTGGTTATACCTGTCAAGCAGTGTTGGAGGCACTGGGTGATCTGTAGGGGGAAGAGGCCAGGGAAACATCTCCTGCCACATTCTGCAAACCAGCTTTGGCCTTTGGCTGCAGCATTCAGTAAGCTGCCAGCCAACCCACATACTGCTTTTCCTGAATTTCTGTTTGCATCTTCATTTGTTAAAGACAGCAAGGAATGCTGATGGTCTTGATGGATTTTTGAGACCTCAGTTTGGGTGACTTTCTGAGGACAGTTTTTTTGGATGATGGGAGGTTTTAGTTTGAGCAGCAAAATGGCATTAGAGGGACATAGTCAAACCTGCAGAGGTTTAGAGCTTTCAGACCTGGAGTTCTGTGAGCAATCCTCTGGTAACTCTTGTGTTAAGAAAGCTATTTAATTACATAATAATATAATTTTTTATCCCAAGGTCCCTGCATAGATCAAGTGCTTAGTTATGACTGATACAGTACTCAATGTTATTCTCTTTTTATTCAGGCTTTGGCTCCCTGCCTTAAAAATGCTCCTTGCAGAAGGGTGAGAAAAAAGGCTTCTCTAAGGACTAGTTGTTGATACTAATACTGCAGTGTTTGCTTTAAAATTCACAAAGCTGCTGTGTGACAGCAAGACCTAATATGTTGTAAGAAATAGAGCTGCCCTGTGGAAGAATGAGGTTTAAGAGAAGTGTTCCATAATTAGTGCTGCTTGTCAAGTAGTTTGAATTGAATTTTTTCCCATGGTCAGTATCATATTTATCACCTGGCAATAGTCAAAGTAAAATTCACATTGCCAAAACTTTAATTATGATTTGGCAGCTCATCTGTAAAACAGGTCCAGAGGTTTTCAGTCAGACCCCCAAACCAGAAAGTACATAGTTCACAAATTGAGAAAGGATTGGATTAAGTAATTGCACCATAGGTGACTTTTTTCCCCTCAAAACTGGTAGAGTAGCTGTTCCAGAAACTGCAGACTGTCCTTCATGTTCCTTATTCTGTATGTCCATTTATACCTACCAGGTTTTACCGTGAATGAGACAGAGATTATGTAAATAACCCCTCCAGCTAAACATTCCCCAGAGTGAGTCCATTCTGCACACTGAATGAGTCAGAGGTCATATGGGGAAAATGGTATGCAATCATGGAATTGAGAGCAGGCCCTCACAGGCAGGAAGAGCCAAGTGATACAGTAATTGCATGGACAGTCTCTTCCAGTTTGAGATTAAACATTCTTTTAAGGCCCTGTGACTTACTTTATAGTGTTTAAACAAACCAAAAAAGCCTTCAAAAGCAGAATGCCATCCTGAGATGCATCAGTATTCACAGAACTCATCAGATCATTGCAGCTGAGGCACTGGCACAGGGAGTTTGCCCTCCAGAGTACCACAGGGCAGTGAAGTGCTTCCCTGGGCCGTGCTTGGGTCCTTCTCACCACAGCTGTTCCTCCCTTTCTGCACAGACAGCCTGTCTCTGCTCCTTCCTCTGCCTGGAGCTGTCCCACTGTATTTTCTCCTCAGTCACACTTCTCACTTCCTTAGTACCTTGTCTCATATTTTTCATCTTTTCTCCCCATCTCTTCTGCCTCCAGTCTCTCTTCCTCTTTCTACTTAATTCCCTGCTTCTTTGCAGTTTCTTCCAGTTTCACTTTCTTCTTCTCAGTACCTTCTTCAGCTGACTGGCTCATCCAGCCTCATCTCTTGAATGTCAGTCCCCAGATTTATCTGTTTTTCCAAACTATTCCCTGCATTTTAGGAACAGGCTCAAGTGGTTATTAAGAGCAGAAGAGAGATGTTTTCATTTTCAGTCCTTGCCCTATTACAGACCTCAGGAGCACTTTCCAGTAACTGCTGGAAAGCTGCTCAGCCTCTTTGAGCCTCAGGTATGGAGCACACTTGTGAACAGATTGTTCCTCCAGGTTAGATGCAGAACTTTGACAGGTTTTGATTGGAAATGTACAAAGTACGTTATCAGCATTATTTTTAAATTTCTTGTGGCCTGACTATACTTGAGTGGATTTCCATAGAAAAAGCAGAGGGTGCATTCTTGACAAAAAACCCACTTTCCTGGCTGACATAATTTCACTTATTAAAATAGAATAGGCAGTTACATTAGGAAAAAAAAAGTCAGAACATTGGGAGCACAGGAAAAAATAAAACACTTCTTCCTTTTGTTTTCCTTTGGACTCGTTCTGGGATGAAATGCTTCAGTCAGAAAAAGAGACTAAAACAGATGATAACAGGAGTGGAAAGTTTTAGTCTGAGAGGCTAAAGTTGGACAAACTCATCAGTAAATGGACAGTGCTACCAGCTGCAGCTATATTAAACCGTTCTAAAATAAGACAAATGTATCTGCCAGTTGGTTTGAAGTGCCTTTTTTCTTTTTCTTTGAAGTATATGACCTAGGAGGAAAGAATATATCACAGGAACAGTTAAGTGTATGTTGTATCAGAAACTCATTTTTGATGGAAACATGAACTCTAAAATTTAAATAATGCTGCAATTTCTGTTTCCAGACTGGGTTCCTCCAAGCTCAAAGTTGTTTTTAAGTTGCATTTACATCACTCTAAAGGTGTTCACTTTTTGTGGAAAATAAATTGTTCCACATCCTAGATTTTACATTTTTTCTAACAAAAATGAACAAAATACGTTGTCCCCATTTCAAATTCCCCTTGGTTGTAGTAACAGCTTACATTTGCCTGTATGTTTCTCTCTCATGTAGCACCACATTGACATTTCTGTTGTCTGGTTGTTACTTAGACTAGAGCTCATTCTCTAAAAATATTGTGATTGCTGCAGCATGAATTTTTAATTAAAAAGTAGATTATTGTGGTAATACCAATCAGAAACTTCCTTAACCTTTTAGTCCTCCTGCCGGAACCATTCAGGTGGTGCCTCCTCCCACACAAAGAGCAGTCATTTAAATGGAATGCATGAAATTGAGTTTCCATTGAAGTTGATTGGGCTTTCATAGAGAAAACTGCTGGAGGATTACTCCTGCCCACTGCTGAAGCTGGTAGAATGAGAGTCACATAAAAACTGCTCCCCAGAAAGAACAGGCAGCTCCAAGAACAATACTCTATAAAAATGGAATAAAATACTGCTGGAAGCCCTAGAGTAGATGTTTTAGCACAGTGGCATAATTTTCTACAAACTATGAGGACTAGACACATCAACTTTGCTTAAAGTCTGTAAACTTTACTAAGGATGGAGCAAGCATGAGTTTGTCTCAGGGTATTTCATAGCTGATACTGGTGGTGCCTTCCAGAGAGGGTTTTGGAGTGGTTGGTATTTCTAGTATAAAGAAGGCTATTGCTAGTATAGGAAAGCAGCTATTAGTACATAAACCTCCCATTTTCTGAGAAGGACTAATAGAACATGTTGCATTTTGCAGGTGTATTTGAATAAGGTAGGCAGGTGAGACAGTACAGGATGATGAAGCTGAAAGCTTCCATGTTAAGGCATTCTTCATTTGAACCAGACTGTGTGAAATGGAAGTAGCTTTTCATTGATTTCCCATTAAATGAGGCAATAGCTTGCAGTTTAGGCACCTTGAGCACTGTGTAGTGTTTCTATAAACAGGTATGTGATTGGAGGGATTCTTGTATCTGTGGGATTTTTTAGTGCAGCATATTTCTATAGAAAAGTGATAGCACTGCTGAGAGTGGGAACAGCAGCTGTACAAAGCAGTTATGATCTCTGCTGCAAATGGCAAGCTTTTGATGCTCGCTTGGGAGCATGGATGGAATATTCTGTGTGAACTCCAGTCTCCATACTGAAGTAGCTCTTTGCTCAGGGGCCTGGGTACTAAAATAAATTTGGGACTGTAAAGTAGTAACTATATTTTAAAAAACCCCAACTTTAAAAAGACCAGTCATCTAGTCTTTAGCTGGATCAAAAAAGACTAGCAACAGTCTTCAGTGTGCAGGTGTGAGTTGACATAGGCCTGACTTTCAGGATGTACTTGTATTGCTTTACAGCAGATAATGCTCTGTTCCAGCATGGTCTGTTTCCAGCATTTGCCTTCCATTTTCTAACTGCTCAGCTTCCATCTTATAAAAACCAATTATTGCTTCTCAGAATTTTTTTGTTGGTTGGTTGCTTAGGTTTTTTTTGGAATAGTATTTGTAAAATTCTAGCATTAAACATAACTGGAGTATTTTCTTGACACATTTTTGGTATTGCTGAGGAAATGTACTGTTAATTTTCCTATTATAGCTCCTTGATTAGTCCCTCCTAAGGTAGGAGTTCCAAACGTTTCCAGTTGTGCACATTAGATCATTGGAGATGCTTTGTGTGGGATGGATGAGTGACTCAGATTTTATTTAAAACCAAAGCTGGACTTGAATCTTTTACAAGTTGCTGTAAATCTGAAATAAAATAAGTTATTTCAGTTTAATCAGAAGGATCTGTCAGTGAGAATTTAAAAAGAAAAAAGCCACAAACCTGTGAAGTTAAGCAGAAATACTTCTTTTTCCATCTGTTTGGTTGAGCTTTCTTCCCCATTATTAGACAGACAGCATTTTCAGATGTAAAGTGCTACAGGATGGAAAAAACGTAAAGCAGTAATAGATGCACTTGCCACATTATGCATTAATGCCTTACGTGTCTGCTAGATTGCAGTTAATAAAGATCAGGTTTGGGTAGCACTTCAAAGACTTTTCTTGTTAAATTCAGAGGACTTTCTTGTTGCAAAGCTGAAATATTGATGGAAAAAAGCATTCTCAAGTTGCAGGCTGAGAGGGCAGCAGTTCCCTGGCCCATGGCAGTGGCAGGCACAAGTAGCTGGGGCAGGCAGGCTCCCCATGGCTCTGCCAGGGCCCATCTCCCTTGATCCAAACACCAGCTCATTGCTCCCTGCATGGGATCTGGTAGAAGTCCATTGATTTTGTGTTGTGCACACACCTAACTGAGCTCTTTACCATCTGTGACAGGCAGCCCTTGAAAGGAATGAGGGGGAAGAGAGGGGCTGCAGTGCCCCATGGCCGCCACGGGCTCTGCTGGCCTGGAGGCTGTGGTTAGTGGAGCACACTGGAGTTTACAGGGACTGTCATTACTCTGCTTGTCTGCATTGCAGCAGACACGGAGCTGTAAATTCATGGCTTGAGGCAGTGCAGAGTCTGCCAGTACAGGTGCTCCTTCCTCATAAACTTAGGCAGATACCACTGCATTCCCAGATGGAAATTCTCATTGCATGTCAGGCCAGACATTTTCAGAGCACTGTCTGTGGCTGTGCACTGTAACCAGAGCTGGCTAGCACTGTTTTTACTGCAGAGCTGTTCTTCACATGCATTTTCAAGTTTCTTGCACATTTTGGTTTTTCAGGAGCATCAGTTCCATTTGAGTTGTGTCTGGTGTTTTGTGCCACAGATATCTAGACATATTTAATATGCCTTATATACATTTTTTCTTGGTTGGCAGACAGTTGTCTTTATGTTCTCTCACCATTTTATAAAGTTAGAACTTTTGTGGAAATAAGTGTCTCCAGATTTTAAATAGATCCCTTTTCTCTTTCAGTGGGTGTTCAGCTGAACAAAAAAACTAGGTTGCCTTGATTTGAGGTACTACCTATATGGGAAGCACAGTCCTTGGCTATGCAAAGAGAAACAGCTTAGCTGGAAAATTAACATTTGAAGGACCATGCATTCCACTTTCTTACGTGGACTTGGAACTTCTGTAGCTTTCAGAGAAACAAGACACCAGCAGCTCAGAGCAGAAGTTCAAAGTTCACTGCAGATGTGGTGGCTTGTTGTGTAAAGAACTAGAATTTATAGACTATGCATATTGAAGGACGCAATACATTTAAGAGTAAGCTCTGCGAAGGAAAGAACAATTTTCAGATTACTGTTTAAGAAACAAGTATTTAAATTATTTTTCTTCGGAGATCTGTTTTTCCATTGGGATTCCAAAGGATGAATGTGATTCTATAGGACCACTACAAAAATGAAAGCAAGAGTACAACTAGATTATTTCGACTTAATTAAGCATGTAGTATTGCACACAGAGAAAATATTTATTATTAATTATGTCTGAACCTGGAGAATCAAGAAGGGATGTAGGGCCTTGGAAAAAGCATTTGCCAGTTACTGTAGGTCATAAGAATGAAACATTGCCAAAAATCTTAGTCAATGTTTTAATTGCCTGTAGAGGTGGTTTCAGGACCAAATCAGCCCTTTACACATTTCCAGAAGTGTTATCTCAGCACAGCTTTGACACAGCTTTGCTAATGGCAGATGTGAGCCCACAGCTGGCCGACTGATAATTTTCTGGTGTTTTGCCAGCACTTCTTTAATTAAACCAAGTGTCAAGGATTTGTTCAAAAGTGTGCTTTTCAAATGTTAACCAAAAGCTAAAAAGCTAGCAGGGTGGTTTCTTTGTTTTAACTGTACTAGCCGGTCATTTTAAGAAAACTTGAATGGACATGACTAAGAGAATACTGTGTGTTGCTGTCCCTCAGACTTTCATACCTGCATATTTCAGAAGAAACTGAGGCCTAAATAAAGCCACTGTTCCCAAAGTACAAAGTTTCTATCAACAGCAGGCACAGTGCATTTCAAGAGTGTGGCCTGAGGTCCAATAAGACAAAGGGACACTTCTAAAATTGACCCTTGAGTGCTGCCTGCCTGGTCAGGGCAGTGCTGTGCTGCTGCTGGGGATTTCCTCACGCTCTGAAGGCACAGCAAGAAAAGCTAAAGTGTCCTCGAAACAGCTGAGTGCAAATGCAGCAGGGGCAGCTCTGAGACACCTTACCCTGTGTGAAAATACCAATATCCAGCACTTTGAAGGCACTTTGCTGAGTGCAGCCCCAAGTGCTAAATTTACGTTATTGTGTTGTCCAAGCAGCATAGTTGAAGTAGGAGAAAGATCATCTAAAACCATACAAAATCATGCATTCTAGATGCTGTATCTAATGTTACAGTGCACAGCTGAAAGAACAATAATTTAAAAACCCTCTCCCAGCAGAGTATGTATTTCTAGATAATTTATATCTGCCTCTACACAAAGGAATCTGAGATTTATCTTAGTAGATGCAAAGTACATTTTTTGCTGCTTTGGCCTCCCTAGATCTGGTTTAAAAAGGACTCCCTTAATAACTCCCTTAGTAATCACCGGACAAAGTTTTTGAGGGGAAAAAAATGAAATTCCAGATCTGTCATTAACAAAACCCTGACTCAAAGTCAACATTTTGTTTACCAAAACACTGTTTTCAAGTCTCCAGCAGGCAGCGTGATTTTAATGCCTTGATGTCACTGAGGGGAAACCGAGGGAGAATCACGCAGTAAGTTAAATATTACAGCAAAGTTCATTCCAAAAGTCTCTGGGAAATTTTGGAAAGAGATCTGGGCTGTTTAAATCCTAGCAGTCTGGCTTAGCCAGAGAACATTCTTCACCTGCAGCCATGCCAATGTGCCTGCTGCTTCCAGCACACTGCCCTTGGCTGGCAGAGCTGGGGGCGGTGCTGCAGCCCCAGGCTGTGTCCTGCCTGCCCCAGTTCTGTGCATGCTGGGAAGCACCTGCAGCCCCAGGGCTGTGTCCTGGCTGCCCCAGTTCTCTTGTGGGGTGGTGCTGCAGCCCCAGGGCTGTGTCCTGGCTGCCCCAGTTCTCCTGCCTGGGAGCTGGGAGGCCCGTGGTGAACTCTGGAAGGGGCAACTGTTAGACACTGGAACTAGAAGATGGGCTTGCCATCTTCTCATCACAGAAGCTTGTTGCTGTATTTTAGGAGTTTTAGTCAAGCTAGATATGACAGAAATAGTAATTAAATTGAAGTGTAAAAATAGCTTGTACTCTCAGGGAATAAATAAAACATGAGGATCTAGAGGAGCCCCTATACTGAAGCTTCACTTTTCATTGTACCGGGTCATACTTTTTATTTTAATGCTTTTCTGCCTGCAAAAGTGCTAAAAAGCCAGAGAGGCCAAGAGACAGTGTCTGGCACTCTTAGGTCTTCTGAGAAAGGCTCAAGGATTTCATTTTCAGGGAGGCTGAGCTGTAGGCAGCATAAAACTGTCATTGCATTCAGCTGTGCATTAACAATTTAGGTGGGGCTAGTAAATGGTGCATAGATGTTAACTAGGATATACATAGAGTATAATGTAACTCTTAAGCCTTGGTGGTTCATGGACTGTAGTAATTTTGCCTACTTGTACTTCATAGCTAAAGAATATTTTAGAAGACATTAAAAATCTCTATCAAGAACAAAGCAGCAAAGTGTTTTTGCAAATCAGATTGCTCAAATTTTTCCTCAAAGTTTTATATTGCAATTAAATCTTGATGAATGAAATGAAGGAAGGGCAACTGAGCTGGGGCTTCTAAAGTAGCAGGGATGTTCTGAGTTAGCCTGTTCTTCTGATTTTTGCTTGATCCACACAGAGTTCAGTGTATTTTTCTGTCCTTGGTCCTCCTTTAAAGCACTGAGGTCTCTGTCTTGTGGGCAATAAGTTTAAAAACAGAAATTGTAGCTATATGAAAAGGATCTTAGAAGAGATGGTGTCACTATTTGTTGGCAACAGCAATGAATATTTTGATATTTTTACTCATACATTGCCTGCGGTTGGTATGAGCAGGGTGCACAGGAAATGGTTTATGAGCCAGAAATACTGGTACACGAGAGCATGAGCTCAAGGGTCAGAAAAGGAAAAACAAGAAGCAACTAAACTTCACAATAGGCTGGTAGAAAACGTGTGCCAAAAAAAGGGAAAAGCATTCCAGAAAGAAACCCTTGAGGCTGCCTTCTTGGCTGGTACAAACTCATGTTTGTTCTGCTGTAATTTAGGGTAGTGACCTTAATTTATGCCAGCTCAGGTTCTGTCCCTTCACCTTTAGGATATGTGCAATAATTGGTTTCTGTGAAAAATACATTTCCTTGCCTTGGATGGTGGTTGTGGTGAATAAATTCTGCATTGCGATGCCACACACAGAAGGAGCTGTGCTTCAGCTGTGGGAATACAGCTTTGCTTTCTGCATTTGGCACTGGAAAGGCTTTTGGTCCCACCCTTCCAATGTGGTGGTTCATGGTCCTATTTTCAGGGAAGGCTTTCTGTTTGTTTGTTTTTGGTTTTTTTTGGATTTAGTGGTTTTTAAAATTTTTATTAGAGGGTTTGTTGAGGAAAGCAGTATTTGCATGTACTTGGAGATCTCAGAAGGGTGGGCGAAGAAGCACAGATGGCTGCTTGGCCAGAAACAGTGTTTATTCTAGAAGATTTGTTACCATGATTTTAGTAGAAGATAAAGTAGTCCATGAACCTTCCCCTGGGCATGTGTTTGGTACAGTTTATAGCCCACTTGAAAACTCTTGACTGTGATATCTCTTTGATCCAGTTACAAGCATCTTAGGGAGATGGTGGATACAAAGCAAGAACTCCTCTGGGATCTCTGATGTGCCTGGCTTCCCCAGCAGACATCCAATCTTTCCTACTATACAGACATAAGAGAACTGACTTGTAGTTGCAACAAGAGTTGTTCTTAGTGATTCTCTTCTGTTCCCTTTGAAAACACAGTTATTTAGCCATGCTGTTTTCATATAATGTTATCTCCAGCTTTCCCTTGATATCTGTCATCTAGAAAAAATATTCTGTTGTTCTAGTCAAGTATTTAATGCAAATTCTACTGGTTTTGAATTGTATTTTTAGTAGTCATTTTTATTATCTAAAGGCTATGCAAAAAATTGTGTCTGTGCCCAAAGCTTGCCTATTTTGTCCAGGCATAGAAATTGTTTTAATTAACCCCCTGCCTTTAGTAGAAGCCTTTCTCCCCTTTGCATGTGCCCACACACAGAGTCAACTTCTGCTGTAACTGCAGTGAGGATTCCCGCAGAACAAAGTCATTAAGTATTTAACTTGTATTTGCTTTTGGAATCTACTTCACATGCAAACAAGGCTGGTCTGCCAAAGGTGTGCATTGCAGGTGAGCTAAGGGAGGATGCCACTTCCATCTGTAACACCTGCCCTGCCTCAATACCTGTGTGTGCACACGTGCTTGTACAGCAGCAGCTCTTTAGTCGCAAAACTCCTACACCAACTCCTGAGTTTCAAGAGCTCAGGATCTGAAGGCATGACTTGAAATGCAAAGTCATGCAGTGACTGTAATAGCAGCATGTAGAAATACAAAAGGAAAAGTGGAAATATGGTATGGAAGCATAGGATGAGAATAAGAAGCTGCTGTGGTCAACTTTTAATAAGTTATGGAAGCATGCACGTTGAGTGTTTCAACTCTGTTGAATCTGAGCCCAAAAAGTTAATAATGAAAAATGTGAAGCTGTTGTGACAAGGAAGTAGTTCTAATCTAATATTGAATTTATCTTGAAGTGTTGTGCTGTTGCTGAGGAAGATGACAGCTCAATAGAACCTTATTTTTTTTTAATAAAACTGTTGCTCCATTAACTTCACAAATTAATTTTCTTCAACAGGCACTTCTGATACTGTTACTTAACAGCACAGCTTGTTACCTGTTTTTAAGAGGTCTCCTGATGTTTATATCATTCATCTGGATTAGAATTTTGCAATGCCTTCACTAACCTTCTAAAATTCATTAATATGAAGGCTTAACTTCGCTGTTGATTATAATGCTACTTTTTTTTTTTTTTTAATCTAAACAGATGTGTCCTGAAAGCAGCAGGAATATTAGAGAGGTACAGTGTGCATCATACAATAACAAGCCATTTATGGGTCGATTTTATGAATGGGAACCTTTTGCAGAAGGTAAGGGAAAACAACTTGGTTTTGCATTATTATACAGATTGTGTTTTGGAAAGGCAGATGTGATTTTTACTTACTGGGAGCCATCACAGCTGATGTTACCTATTTTTACAGCTGAACATGAGTCAGTGCAGATGACACTCAGGTAGATCTGATAATGGTTGTTTCAAATTAGCCATGTCTCAGTCCTGCTCTTATCTACTGTGAGCAAAGTGAGGAGTGGCAGAGCTGCACCTCTTTATCTCCAATTATGAGCATTCAGTGTATGCTGTTTCTAGTTAAAGCCACGTTTGGCTTTGTGAAAAGGAAGTTTCAGAGCTGTACAACTCTGGCACTCTGTACCATGCATTCAGGCAGAGCAAGAAGCCAGGTACCCCAGCATGCAACACGGCTGAAGGCACATTCTGCAGGCAGCACTGCTTCTAAAGGTGGCCCTGAAGAGTTATGATGTATTAGCTTTGATGCAGCCCTTTTCAAACCCCAGCTGAGAAGTCCCAGGCAGTGCTGAGGCAGCTCAGCCCACCTCTCTCTCCTTGCTTCCTACACAGCAGCTTTGACTCTCTCCATCTTTTGCCAGGAAGGATGAATCAGGGGATCTAGAACATGCCATGATCATTTCTTTTTCCCTCCCCTGCATAGCACAGCTTGCTCCTAATGTTTATACTGGATTAAGAAGGGCAGTTAAACTGTAATTTACAGCACTGTCTTGGTGGTGAGTTAAGTGTGATTATTGTTGTTTTTTCAAAAAATGCATATTTTTATTTCTCCCTCATTCAGATTGGTGCAGCTGCATTTCTAACCCATTTTATCTGCTGCTCCAACAGAAACTTATGTCTTTATTAAAAAAGTCATATTAGAAGGACTATAAACCCTATGAATGTAGAGTATTTAATGAAAAACCTTGTTTGTGTGTGAGAACCAATAGCACATGATGACTTTAAAGGCAGGATTTGAGAAGAAGGATCCAGTTGTGGCAGAGGGACAACATCACAGTGATGTAACCATAACACCTGTAAGGAAGTTTAACTCTAAAGAAATAATGAATGTTTTAATCATACTGATAATTGAACTCTTTTAATTTGAAGTATTAAGTTCACTTAACTTTCCTTTTCAATTGTGATGAAAAATTCATAACCTTTTGATGGCTGGGTAAAAGAATCTATTGAAAAGAGAGAACCTATTGGTGGATTGAAAAGGGTAACTGTGGGGATGTAGCCACAGGAGTCTCTCTTAGTGAAAAAAGGCTGCATTTGTTGAAAGGAGGGGGACAGCTGCAGACTTTTTTGTCAGAAATTCTCTGTAAGGTTAAATATGGAATAAAGTCCTCTTAGGAGAACCTGTGCCTGATATTTTGTCTTCAGGGGGATACCTGGATAGTCTCATAAATCCAAAATTCATTGTCAAATGCAGTATTCTCAAATGAACAACTGCAAAAAATCCTGGTCAGCTGCAGACCCTCTTGCTTTGACTTCTGTTTGAAAATGTCAGCCAGGTATGTGTAATAAACAGCCTTTTAAGCAGCAGTCCCAGCCAGCCCTGGGTTTCTGTTACACCTGTGCAGGCACAGGCACCGTGAGCTCTGATCTCTGCAGGGTCCTGCAGGGACGCTGGGCTTCACTGGCCCAGTTGCTCTTCAGGATGGTGACCAGTCAGGGCTGCCCCCCAAGTGCGTAAAACTTGAAAGAGCAAAAAATGTGTTCTTTGGGGACTTGGCTTTTCTCTTCCTTCTAAGTGAAGGAATTTACAAGGAGAAAAATACTGCAAGGTTTGAGCAATTTCATTTTCTTAGAGAAAGATAGAGTTTTTTTGCAAATCAGAGCTTGGTCCACTGAAAGTCAGAGGCTCTTCCCTCAAAGTAAGGGAAATGTTAAGTTTAAATGGAAATTATTCTGGTTATTTTTTTGTTTTGTTATTTTACAGTGACTTTTTAATGGAAAGTTTTCTAAAATGCATATTTGACCAAGCATAGCCTCCAAATGATATTTTGGTTTGCTTTTTTGTTGTATATAAATCAGCTCTAGTTTCAGAGCTCCCCTTTCAGGTGACTGCACTTGTTTGCAGAGCAGGCCATTTACTCCCCAGGAATCCTGGCTGTTCCCAATGTGTGTGTGATTTTACGTGTGCAGCTGTGCCTTGTGTTGGGGCTGGCTGCATGCTGGCTCTGGAGGCAATAGCAGGAGCGGGGACGTGGCTCGGGGATCATCCCAGCGCTGTCTGTACACTTGATTCAGTTCCACTCGGTAGAGTCAGGATGTCTTTGGCTCAAAGTGCTGCATGAAGCCGGCCGAGTTTCTAGGAGCGGAGCCACGCTCAGATCTCGGGAGCAGCTGAAGAGCGGCTGCTGGCAGCCAGGCCTGGAGGCCGGAGGGCTGCGCGGAGCGGGAACGGAGCGGCCCCGTCCGTCCCCGGAGCGGCCCCGTCCATTCCCGGAGCGGCCCCGTCCGTCCCCTCAGCGGCCCCGTCCATTCCCGGAGCGGCCCCGGCCGTCCCCTCAGCGGCCCCGTCCGTCCCCGGAGCGGCCCCGTCCGTCCCCTCAGCGGCCCCGTCCCCGCTGGGTGCTCCGGGTGCTGCTCCTTCGCCTGCTCCGGGCACAGCGGGCTCTGGCTGGCAGCAGGAGCTCTGCAAGGCCTGGCAGCCTTTCTTCCATCCCTCCTTGGGATGCCTGGCTTGCTGCTGTGACCTCCCTGTTGTGCTTGGTGCTGGGAGCCAGGGGTTGGTACAGAGCCTGGAATACCGCGTTGCTCCTGGGAGCAGAGTGGGAGTCAGGCTGAGTTTCAGCTGGAATGAGAATTCCTGTAGCTGAAAGCAGGGTGTGTCAAATGGCACTGATGTCACTGCTGCATTTTCTGTGGGGGGAAAAATGTGTCCCCAGTGTCCCCCAGTGTTGTTGTTGCCAGACCTGACTACTGATGGGCACCACAAAGAGTGATTGAAAGTCAGCTGGGGCAAAAGAGGCTGACAGGGCCAGGAATCAGCACCCAGCCTTGTGACAGGCCAGGAGGCAGTTTCAGCTGGCTTTTCTTTACTTGAAATATATCAGAATCCAAGCATTGAATGAATGGAGGGATATTTGGTCAGCGTGGTTTTTCACGCTGAACTTCAATGGAACTCTTTTCTCTAAAATGACACTCAGGTCAGTACTCCGTCCTGAAGACTGTGCTGTGTTCAGAGGAGAACTCACAGTACGGGTAAATCTGTACATGCTGTAAAATCATTTATCAGTTCACTTTTGTCTTAAAGTACCTTTTAGTAACCTGACTTCTAGCTAGAGATGTCTGCCTGCTACAGCTGGGATAAATATAAGCTCTGAAGAAAATGAAATTTATAGCTTCCACCAGTGTCTAGTAAATTCTGCAACTTCAATACTTTGTGTCAGACAAGAGGTATTTAGGATTTAGTATGAATCAGTTTGGGTATTAAGATGGAGACTGAAGAGTAATGCAAAGCTGCAGCGTTTATTGATTTTTAGTTTTTTTCTTGCTGGATTTTTAACAGTTGTCACTCATTTTGAATGACAAAATGGCTGCTTCTAACACATCAGAATGTAGTGGCCCAACTCAAGATATTAAAGTTTCTTAGCAACTTCTTGAGTCTGCTGGCAGTTGGTGACACTGAAGACAGTGAATGAGGTCTCATTAATAAAATGGAAGAAAAGCCTAAGATCTGTGTAAAATCTTGCTCAGGTGCTGTGAGGTGCATGTAGCATCAAGCACTTGGAGTAGCCAGGGGCCAGAGAGGGCTGGTTTGAGGGCTGGTACAGAGAGTGCAGTTACCAGGACAGTGCAGAAGCCACTTGTGGATCCTGGACAGCCAGCTGTAGGCACAGAGCTGCTCTGTGCTGGTGTTTCAGGCTTGGGAGGTTGTAGCTCAGTGGCCTGGGCTTTGTGCAGACCATAAGGGTATAAGGGCTTGAGAGGAGAGCATTTATTCATTTCTAAAGTCTCATCAATAAGGTGTTTGTGGAGTATTTTCCGTTCAGTGGTGGAATAGCAGAAAGATGTTCCAAGGCCAAGCCTGAATATATTATGCTTGTATTCAGAGGTTTAGTGTGGGGTTTTTTCTCTCCTCTTAAAATTGTAAGATATGTTTATAAACAAATTGTAGATATATATTGTTTCTATGCACATTATTAGTTCAGTGTCCATTGCTGCAGCTCATTACATCTTGGTACAAAACCATTCTAGAAACACTATGTAGGTTGATATATATGGAGAAATCTAACATTTGTGTCATCTGTTTATGTTAGCTGGAAGTGGAACTTCAGTTTAGAGTACTCAGAGAATTGATCGTTGTGTATGGTCAGGAAGGTGGGTCCTGGTGTGTGTTTCCTGAGTGCCTGTGATCCTTGGCAGTGCAGTCCTTGAGACCCAAAGATAACTGAGCCCCAGTTTATGAATGCCTGGCCTTCCCTGATTTGTGACTGCCAGCTCCTTGGGGCTCAGGAGAGGCTGTGCTGAGCTGCATTCTCTCAGCTTTGAGTGCAATTCTTGGACAGCCTAATGTTTTCATGCAGAGGACAAGAAGTCATCTTACTGTTATATTTATACTTTCTCAAGTAACTTACTTCTCGTTAGTGAACATACAGATATACATATATCTTGCAACTATATATGTATATATGCATATATACTGGGAATCTGTACACAGTATCTCTAGAAATAATCCAGCTGTGCTGCAGTTCACCCAGCTGCAAGTTATTATATTCAATGAGGCAGCTGCTTGAAGTCTTCATTTCTCATTGCAGCAGACCATACTTCTCTGCTTCTCTTTTGCCTCCACCTGTTAGAAATTTCTGATTGCTTCTATTCCAGTCTGTGGCTAGTTGTTCTTTACAGTGCATGTCCTTTAATTGCATGCACTTTATTTCCTAAGACAGTTTGGTTTTGCTTCTCCTTTTTTATGTGAAATGCTGTAGGCAGACAGATTCATCAGTGAGGCATCAGACAGTTTTGGGAGACTTGAAATGTAACAAGTAGATAGTGTTTATTTCTAATGATTAGTTACAACTCCAACAGTGCCTGCTTCCATAATGATAGATACAAGACTTCCTGAAGCACATACCTGTAATTACTGACAAGAGTTTAGGCACTATAGGCATAAAATCCCTCTTGAATTCTCATGGAATATGATCCCTGATTTCCTTCAGACTCAGTGGAAATCCTTTGTGAGGCAGTGAAATACCCATTTTCCACACATTACTGAACATCCTATTTCACTTTTAACTGAAATGTGTTTGAAATATTGCTCACTTATGAGACTAGAATTCATTCAAATGCAGAACAAGAAGCTCACTTATGCTGTGTCCCTGTTTTCCCCTTTATTTATTGCTGGTTTGTGAATGGATCACAAGAGAAAGCACATGGAAGTTTGCATTTTTATAAGTATGGTTGTGGTAAAGTATCTGAGGCATTTCTTTGACTTCATCTATAAATCTGCTTCCTGAACATCTGTTGTGTTGAGCTTGACCTGGAAATTGTAAATATCCTGTGTATTACTGAAATATGTAACTACTTCTATAGAAACCTTTAATAAAAAAAATTGCTGAGATATTTATGTATATGGAAACCTAGTGCTTCCACATGGTAACTTACCTTTTATAGTTACTTTTTCTGTATAATTTTATTAATATACATATTTTGATTTGCATTTGTAAGAAGCTTAGTGATAGTATAGCCTGGATTTTACCTTTGATTCTGAGATTTGTTACAATAATTAATAATGCATATGTATTTTTTAAGTGTACTATTTTAAGCAGGGCCCACCATACTCTGGTGACTGAAATGAGCCATTTCCCTGTAGTAGATCATATGCACCACATGTAATGTTTTAATTCATTGTGCATACTTGAATTTCTTCACTTTTCTACTTGCTCTTTGGAGGGGAAAGTGGGTTAAAGAGTGGTGAGAGCAAGAAGTGAGTGTTTATAGATGGACACCTGGATGAACCTCAAGAATTGGAAATGGTTATTAGTGCCGTTAGGAAAATGGTAAATTACATCCATCAAATGTTGTCATTCAGCTGTAAATTCAAGACACTCTGAAGTGCAATGGAAGGTAAACCATCTAAACAGAATGTATCTGTAAGACAGGGAAGTGAGAGAAAGCAGGCAGGTCACATCTGTCCTGTTCTTACAGGCCTTAGATAAATGTAGCCTAGGTTTGCTGTAAGAGACACTGCCCTCTCTGTCCAGGTGACCAATATTTACTGGTGCATTTTAGAATATCTGGCCTGTCCAGTTGCATTAATTGTGAGTTGGGGAAATGTCCCAGGCAGAAGGATGCCCTCATTTCGAAGCACACTTTTTAGTTCTTTTGGTTGGAGCAGAAAGTTAAGGGCAGATGTTGTGGCTTTCGGGCTCAGATGTAGAAACAAAATTGTATCCAGATTGTGTGGTACTGAAGATTCTTAGGCTGGAACAGAATGTAGAAGGAAGATTTGTTATTTGCAAAGCATGTGTAGCAGTGAGTGGTACAGATACTTTGATGAAATTTGTCTGTTTTATCGATTAGTGTCCCTTGAAACAAGATGCAGACATCCAATATTCAGAAATGAATTAAAACCCAAGACCTCTACCCCATAAAATGGAATCAATGGAATGCTTTGATCCACAAAACACAAGCTATTGGTATTAAGTATTTAGTAACTTTAGCACAACTTTGTCAATCTCTGACTTGGTTGTCAGGCAAAGTCTGTAATAAGTGGGGCTACAGGAGTCAACAATGTATGAGCTCATGTAATCAATCTGTCCCAGCCCTTATCTGTCTGTGCTTCTCACATAGCTTCATTGTGTCCAGTGGCTGTGCAGAGCAGCCTAAAACTTGCTGCAAGTGGACAGCTGAGGATTTGGATCCCTTTGATTTGGGGAGAGTCTGAGTTGTGTAAAGGTGGGCAAGAGAATACCCTGGAAACAGAGGCGG
Organism: Molothrus ater; assembly: GCF_012460135.2. NCBI lineage: Eukaryota > Metazoa > Chordata > Aves > Passeriformes > Icteridae > Molothrus > Molothrus ater. The sequence continues at coordinate 6,021,451 of NC_050490.2, forward strand.
GATCGAGGGTGTGGTTATGAATGTGATTATCCAGGAGTGAAAATTAGCATTGAGCAAGGTTGCTTTAAATTAACATGCACTGAGAACTTAATTGAACCTGCCCTGGCAGTTCCAGGGGGTTTGTCTCTATCTTTTCTGAGCCCTCTGCTTTGGACCAAGCACAGCTTTCTCAGCAGCAAAACCTCTGCCATGTAGGAATAAGAAATAAAGATAATCAGCATTATCTCTTTTCTCTCAGTTCTCCCAAAGGTTATGTGGCAACCTGCAGTCCTACCCACTGAAGAATTAAAAAACTCTTTTTGGAATCTCCATTTCACAAGATAAGGGAGAGAATGGGGACAAATGAAGATGCTGACTGTGTTATTTCTCCCACTCTGCAGTGGATGGTTACTGTGTCCCAGTAACTGTTATTGCATAATGAGTGCTGAGATTTGGATTTGGGATGCTTTAGTCTTGTTTGCTGGTATTGTCTACTGACTCCTATTGTCCATGGGAAAAGTCCTCCATTAAGCTTCAGAAACAAAATTTCACTCAAAAAATTTGCCTTTGCTGTTGAATCAACTTTTAACTTCCTTTGAATTCTTTATAGCAAAACACCAATGAAAAGAAGGCATCCTGTCCTTATTCCTGCACCTCTGGGGATACAAAAAATGAGTCTGAGTCTGAATTCTCCTAAATCTGTTCTGTTTGGTTATAGATTCCTTTTGTAGCAGAGCCATGCAGGATCAGATGCTCTGAGTAGATGTATTTTACAGCTTCACAAGGAAATTATTTTATATGAGTTCCATGTTTGTAGTCCTAGGAGTCCTTGTCAGGCAGATCTGCACAACCCTTCCTTATAGTACGATGACAAGAATGGGGGCAAACTTGGGGGTCACAGTGTTCTGCAGGTGTGCACTGCTTGCATGAACCCCAGTGATCCTGCTCTATCTCCCAAATTTATGAAATAGTCTGGAGAATACAATGGAGCTGCATGGTTAAGACTGTGTAGTCATTTTAACGTGTTATGCGTTAACTTTGGGGAGTATTGAATAAACAGGGCAGCAGTTAAGCAAAGGATTATCAAGACATGTTCCATTTTTGTTGTTAAATGCATGAAATATTTATTCAACACATTCCTTGTACAATTCAGCACATTTCTTTTACTATTTGCAGTTTCAAAAATCAAGTGAATACGCTATCTTTGCCTCAGTTAATGTGTGGAAATGGTTTTTGTTGGTTCAATTATGCATTTCAAAAGGTTTTCAATAGTTTCATAGTATCTTCCATGTGTTTGATTTCAGAAAAGCTTTCACATTTTATCTGTTCCAGCCAAGAGCAATTGTCCTAATGTGGTGCTGTGTGTGTAGCAGGCTGCAGAGCTCCCAGTCAGGTTGCTGCTGAAGTTAAAGAAAAGCAATATAAATATAACTTTTTATAGGTCCTAATGGTATAAGAATTGTTCAGGTCAGCATGAGTTTTTCCCATTCGCTTCAATGGCTTTTGGATGAGGTAATTTAGAAGAAAATTCCACATGTAACTAAAAAAGTGAACGGAACTGAAGTCTGATCCTGAAAAACTTTGTTGCATGCTGATAATATCCAGATTTCTTTGTTTTCAGAGAATTGGTATGCACATAATTCCATGGAGGCTAGGGAACTCACTAGAAATTTTCACAGTTTCTTTGAAAATGATGAGTTCAAAGAGTGCACCTGCAGCCTCTATTCTGCTCAAAGGTTCAGGGAGCTGAATTGGGCATGGTTCTCTTGGGTGGGTGTATGAGCAGGGACTCGGAAAAAAGTGACATAAACATGAGATTCAGACTCTTCTTTCATTCTGTCAACAAGTTACAGGTACACAAAGAAGGGCTTTAGGATCATCTCAGAGACCAAAGTACTTTCCTGATTTACCCCTCCCCAAAATGTCTCTCTTTTGTTTTGCTGTGTTCCTGAGTAATTAAAATGGTGACTAGAAACGAAACATTTATTCTATTGAACTTTTAAAGTACTGACAATTGTCCTAAAAAGGTAAAATAGTACATGTATTTCTAGTGTGCAGAAGTTCTAGTTCTAAAGAGCTCCAAGCACTGAAGTAATGGAGAAATGGAGAAATGAACTATAAAAGGGGTCTTAGTAAACAGAGACTTTCCCATCTCCTTTGGAGGACTGATTTCTTCTGAGTATGTTACATTATATTGAAAGAATTACATATTAAGATACTTTTCACTTACAGTTTGTTCATTTTGAGCCTGTTCCAGTCTCAGCTAATATGAAAAAAAGCAATAACTTCAGAGAGACTCAAATGTGAATCTAAACATTTATGTTCATAGTTTCCATTTGTGTACTCAAAAATTCATTACGCATGCTGTCAGTAGTAGAACTTACACTTTCCAGAAAATTTAGGTGTAAAATTCTATTTTCTTAATGTAATTTCTATGGCATAATACAGGTTTCAGAAATTAACACCTACATATACTGAAATGGTAGATATATAGTTCTGGTTCCACTAAAATTTGTGGATTTTACCTGTTTAGCATTCTAAATACCTCTCAGTTTTGAAACTAAGTTTTGGGTCAGTCTAAAGTGTGGCCAAAGCCTTTGGTCATAGTTACCAACAGCAGTGTGGTGCAAGGTCACAGGTCAGAAATTGTGGTTGAGAATTTTAGGGAGCCTGCTGGAGTCTAGAATTTGTTAGGTTTCAGATCTGGCAGGCTGCTACTACTGTGTTTTCCTCCTTGGTGGCTTACTGATATTTGACATTGAAGCATGGTGTAGGGCACTTAAATCATGAGCAGTTTTTGCCCAAAGGGAGAGATCCAGGCTGCCTCAGGTGTGGCTCTGATCACAGGTGCAGCCGTTTCCAGGCTGTTGTGGAGGGGCTGTCCCAGCACCCACCCACTGCTGCAGGCTCAGCCCTGCCTGCAGGTTGTCCCTGCTCTGGCCTGGGACAAACACAAGGTAAAGTTGTTTGTTTAAGCCTCTCCTGTTCTGATAAAACCACTGGCTGTGGGGAGAAGATTTGATGGTTTGTGTGTAGGAAAGCCAAGCTTAGTGCCTGTGGCTGCAGCTCAGGGCTGAGACTCACTGAGCCAGGCTTAGTTTGGAGTCGCTGTGCAGGATTATAAGAGGGGCAAGGGATGAGATGTTGTAAAGATAACCTTCTACACAGGGTTCAAAAGGATTAAGGATTGCAGTGTATTTTTTAATGTGGCTTTCGTTTAAGAGCCCTCAGATGGACAATTTCCTCCTTCATCTCACAGGCTTTCTAAAGGAGCAGAGTCACAGCTCTCACTGGTGTTACTGTTTGCTAGAAAAATGAGGCTACATATTAGTAGGAATGTGGGTGCCTGTTGCACATAATTAATTAAATATTGGCATTTCTGTGTCTCTGGAGTGTTCTGTTAGTGTTTTGATAGAGTTACTTGGTAGTGCTGAGTGTTATGAAGGGAATTAAATGATTTTGCCAATTTAGACAGTATAAGTAGTTGGACTGGCATTTATATATGCTCAATATTCCTTCTTGCTATGATGAATTGCTATTTCAAAGCAAGGAAACTCTTACCCACTGTGAAGAAAAAACTTACAATATGGATGAACATCAGAAGAAAGAGATTCCCAGTGGTAGTATATAAAATGAAAAGCAGAACTGGCTTCTATTGTGCTCTGTTTCCATTAGACATCTTGGAAGTTTTATAAGCGTGGTGCATAATAAATATCTAAGCCACAGTTTGAGGTCTTTTACAAAGGACAGACGATTCTTGTTAATGTTTTTCTGGATCAGTCCTCACTCTTACACCCAGATTGATACAAATCTCTGGCATTTGTCCACCTAGTCAACTTGTGAATTTGTTAATTTACTTTCCATATTGCACTATGTGACTCTGAATTTAAATCCAAACACCACAAATTTAAAATTGAATTTGAAAGAGCCAGAGAAACCGTGCATTAAATTTGCTCATATATCTACAAAGGGAGGAGATCTGCTTCTGCATAATTTTGGTCAGAGGCCTAAAAACACTGAGGTGCAGCCTACTCTGGTTGGTTCTGCTGCAGTAGTACTGTGATTCCTCTGGAGAGAGATCACAAAGATTCAAACTGTTTGGACCCATTTCACCACTGAGGTGAATATCAAGTATAAAAACAGAAACAGACCTCAAAAAGTCGAGCTTGATCTTTTTTCAGATGTAATAATATGAGTCTGGTGACATCATCAGACCTGAAAAGTAATGTAGACTTTTACTGTATTTTCTTTTCATTGCTCCAGTATAAATGTAACCCCATGTATGTAAAATGCATTATAGCAAATCCACAAGCAATTTCCTTCATTGTAACAAATACTGCATCTCATTAGAGCAAAACAAGCCCCCAGTTATGGCACAGAACATCTGCTTAATAATTTCAAGTTCCTCCAACTATGCTGCCAAAACATCTGAAAAGTCAACATCTAGTCCATTACTTTGATCAACTGAAGTAGTAAAATTATAAATAATGCACCAAATGCAGATCTGGTGAAAGGCAGACAGTGCTGCTGGCCCTGAGCTGGGAGTAGGACTGGTGGGGATGTGGCATTAGGCACTGGGACTGGGATCCCCAGGGAAGGCAGGGTGGGTGCAGAGCTGCGTTTCAGGCTTGCACAAGTTTCCTATCTAGCAGTGAGAAAGTTAGTTAATCTTTCTGTGTAAAGTTCAGTTTCAAATGCCCTCTATATCTCTTGGGTTTTCTGTAATGCAAATGAGGTGCTTTAACATTACTGACAAGAGCCAAAGCGTCCTGAAACAAACAGGGCATTGTTTATGTCAAAATTGTTTATGTAAAAATTACATGAGTTGTAATGTAATTTATTGTTTGATTGCTCTGTGTGTCTTAGAGAGCGGGTTGCATTGTGTTGTTGCAGTGTTAACATTTTGACTACTTGTGTTCATTCCAACTCTGAACAAAAACTGAAAATGGAAAAATGTTCCAGGAATACAAAACATTTTTAAGGATCAAATTATTTGGGATCAGTATTGTCAAAACATAAATATATATATAAAATTGTAGTATTATTAGGATGTAAAATTATTTTAATTTTCAGTGTATTAAGGTGTTTCAGCATTGAAGTGAAATGAGAAAGTGAAAATGATTTTGACATCGCTGTCTTAATTTTCAGCAAAACAACATTGTGAGGAAATACTCAGTTTTCACGAAATTAAAAATTTTGAAAAAATGGGAAAAATATCAGTTGGATGACTCCACTGTGTTTGTAACTAGATGGAAAAATATGCTGAAAATACAATATATGAAATACAATATATCAAAGAGATTCTTGCACATGGCCAAGTCGTTTGAATAGAAGAAAAGCCTGATTCTGAACAGAAACTGTCAGGGGAAAGCAGAAATACCAGCCAGCTTCCCATTCCTTGGTTTTATACAGCATGGTTACATCTGTCTGCACTCAGACTGACCAATTCAGTTGTGGTGTAGGTGATGGAGTTTGATTCAGGAAGGTGCCTGGCTCTGCTGGGCCAGCTCCAGCTGGGACTGACTGGCAGTTAAAGCAGGTCAGAGGAGGAGAGGAGGATCCTTTTTAAACCCTGCTTCCCCTTAGCCCAAGGCCAGCCTGTTTGAGAAGAGGATCTGCTCCCTGAGCAGCTGCTGCAGGGCTGCTGTTTCTCACCCCAGGAGCAGCTGTTGCCATGGAGATGACTCCAGTGCTTGTCCATTAATCAAACCTGAATCTCAGCAGCCAAACACAGAGAATAAAACCCAGTGATTTTATCTCAATGAACATACAGAACATTAGTAGGGAAAAGAGTAAAAAGACATGCTGATTACAGCCTAATTTGTCCAGTTTTAGTTTCATGATGTATTTAGAACTTGCTATTCTGAGTTTAAAAGGTCTTAATTCTCCTTGAGAGGGTTTTCAATTATTTAACAATCTTGCTGTCAAGTGTTTGCTTTTTCTTTTAATTAGTTAGGTTCTGGGCTTCGTTTTGAGGGTTTCATTTTGATCTTAATCCAAAACCCATATCAGCTTTACTGAACATTCTTAATCCTTTATTGGATAGTTACAGTATTTTCAGATGTTTATGCATGACTGTCACTTATACCATATATGTTTAGCTTAAAAATAATTGGAAGGAAAGTCTAGTTATTTCTTTCATCGTTTATGAAAAGACAGTCTGAGACTTTAGAATAATCTAGCTTTCTCTAGTGACTGTTTATAAGCTTTTTTTTGATGAATGTTGGTTTTCTAGCACCATGGTTAGATCTGATACTGCAGAGCAATAAGGATTATTTTTTGCTTGGTATATTGAATTTCTTCCCTCCCTGTTCTCTGTGATTTATCCTTCTTTTATATGGACAATCCCTTAGTCTTCCCTGTTTCAAATCCAAAGGCAATCCTGGAGCTAATGTGCTCATTCTCACAGGTAAATTGGGCAGGCTCAGCTTCCTGCATGTTTGTACAGCCCAGCCCAAGTGCATTTCACCATTACCTGGTTTACAATCACAGCAAAACATAACATTTCTTAGAGCAGTCTATGAGGAGAACAAACCTCAGCTGTATGAAGTTTTAGTGGGTTGTGTTTAGGTTGAAAATGTTGTTCATGTGCAGCCTGCTGCAGAGCGTGGGGAATTCATCAATAAACACGCTTGGCACCAGCCCCATGGGCTGAGACAGAGGAAATGGGATCCTGGTGCTGTACGTGAAGCTATGCCTGCCCTCACTGCACAGCCCGGGGCAAGATCTCAATCTCCAGCTACATTTAGCATTGTTCTGCAGGAAATTTTGGGGATAGGAATGGTCTTTTAATACAGGATTGCTTTTGGCCCTTTTTCTGATACACACTGTTCTGTGAAGTCAGCTCTGGCTTATCCAATAGTAGCAGTAATTCTGTATTTTTGCTGCTACTGCCACGAAAATTACTTCAGTACTTGAGGATAACATATGTTGCATTCCAAGTGGAATAATAGGAGTGATGGGTTGACAGTGAAGACCTGCAAAATTCAAATCATAATAAAAGTATGGTCAAGGCCTTAAAAAATATTTTGAAATTCAAAATCAGGCTGACTTGTCAAGTTTCATGGATGCTGCCTAATGCATGCAGACAAAACTGTTCACACAAATTAAATTTTACTTTTATTCTTACATGTTGATATTATTTCTGATGAAGTGTGCCTCTAATAAATCTTTTTATTTGAGATTCATTTGCATGACAGGAGTGTTTACAAAGGGACAAACAGTTACCAGTAGTTAGAACTGAAATATGTTTTTTAGTTCACTGAAATGTGCACAAACAGATTTTAAAACCATGTGTCTAAACCTAAGCAGTTAGTCTTATTTATGCACTGGTAAATCCCTCCCCACCATTTAATTGAGGAATTATGTGTATGCCAGCTTGTGTAGTGTTTGTATATGAAGGAGGTGCTGCATGTTTGTATAGCACATACAATATATTCTAGATGTTGGTCAGTTTATGATTTACGAAACTATACTGCAATACATATTAAGGTGTTTATTGCAGCATTTAAATTATTGAATAATTCACTAAATTGTTGCAATTTGCAGTAATTTGGCCTGATATTTCAGTAAATACTTATTGAAATATTTATTGCATTCACATGAAAGTGGGAATTTTGCTGATCAGACCACCTGTTTATATTGGCCATTGGTCACAGTTAGTGCTGCATATTGAATTTGGAAGGCCAAGTGAAAGCAGCACGTGTTCTATATCCAGTTAGCACGGGCATCAACTGCAGGGAGAAGATGATGGCCTGAGGATTTGTGTATGTTGGCAACTGCTACATGCACCTACACCACAGACAGCTTAAAATCTGTATACATTTGTCTTCACAGCTGCTTCTAATCATATTAGCAAGATTGATATTCTTGTACATGCCAGAGGCGATCCCTCTGCTCTCTGTTACAGCAGAACCACCAGGACAGGGGCCTGAATTACAAATACAGATTGGAGAGCAGGTGTTAGGTTTTCAAAGAAGAAAAGACTGTGTTGTTAAGAACAAATCCGAGTTTCAAAAGGATATTTCTACTGCCTGGGATATTGGATCTCTTGAGATAAGATTCAAGTGGTTGTGAAAACATGGGTATTATAGGCATGTCCTGCTATTATCAAAGGGATACTTTATTAATGTTCCTGTTTGGCTGTGAACTCATTCTTCTGTGTTTCTTTTTCTGTGAACTGCATTCAGGCCCATTGCTTCTGAGGCTATTGCCTCTTGTCAGTTTTTGAGACAGAGCTGGCACGAGGACAAATAAGTAATATGTTGTTTCCTGAAAGACCTTTTTCTAGGATTATTCATGGTAATCTTTTCTGTGGAAGTCTGCCTCCCAAGAGGCCCCTGCACTTATATCCCACATAGAGAGACCTCAGGAAAAGCAGTAATTGCATTAGTGTACCTTACTGGGCTTTGGCCACAGTTCATGTAACACAGTCTGTGTCTTTAATCAGTCCATAACACAGGAAGCTGTTCTGCAGTGGGGTGACCTTCCCAAATGTTAGACATCCCAGCCCAGGGCTGGTGCAAGTAAGCAGGCACTGAAGGGCCAGGTCAGCAAGATATTTTGGGACATAGGAAGTAATTAAAAAAATAAAAATGCTAATATTCTTTAAACTTCATAGATCAAGATTTCTGTGGCATATAAGATATTTATCCTTAGGATGCAAGGGTTTTGGGTCTTAAACTTTCACAGAATTAAGTAGGATATAAATTGAATACATTTAATAAGAATTCATGGAAATAATCTCAGGTGAACTGCTGGGTAGGAAGTTTCAGGAACAGGATGGAGATGTGTCTGTGTGAGCCCCTCTAGCCTGGATGTGCAGGTGTGCAGATGCAAAGGGAAATTCAGCATCCTGAGCTGTGCTCTGCTCCTTATGCAGAGTGCTTTAGGAATTAGAGCTGTGGGGCTGTGCATGAGCTCATGAGCTGGAGAGCTGCCTTGCTGCTGGAAGGGTGGGGAAGGCATGCCAAGTATTTAGGGTATGTGTCCATGCATGTCCTGTAGATCCTGCTCTGTGTACCACAGCAAAGGAAAGGAGAGAATTTCTTGTCAGAACAAAAACTATGTTTCTTTCCTTTTTACAGGGACAATTTTTGCTTCAGGCTTTTTTTACACCACCTTCTACCATGTAGTTAATTGTCTTATACATAGTCAAACTAAAGCCTTGAAAAACATGAACACTGCACTGAAATGGTGAAGCCTCAGAGATTGTATTTTGGAAAGGGATTTTTGTTCACTTACTAAGTTTTGTTCTTTAATGGAGTTACTTTTTAAAAACATTGTACACATAAAAATCAAGAAGTTTTTAAAAAATGGACCTAGAGGTTGTTCTATTTTTGTCTGTAGTTTAAAGAAAAATATCAAATATTGTGATGTTTAAGATGAAGTCCAAACAGCTGGGAAAGCAGTGCTGGCTGGTTTGGTACAGAAAAGCACTGGTGATAAAACCCATAGGAGTCAGAACATACATGGTACCCAGCAGAGATGGTTCTGACTTACAGTCTGGATGAACTGTGAGTGAAGTTCCATCAGCCAGTCTTGTGTGGTTTCAGAAACTTTAGAATTAATTTTATTGCCTAATTGGAGGCACTTAAACTAGAAATGGAAGTTGAACTGTTTTGTTGTTTGGTATTCTGTGGTACATTGCATGGAATGATCACAAATTACTGAGACCCTGTGGTATGAAAATGTAATTGTTATGTGTATTTATGCTGAAGTACAATATACATGAAGGGTTTTGGCAAGATCTCAGGGCAAGGTGGTGGTTTTTGGATACAAAGGTAAGCTTCTCCTGCTCACTAGGGGAACTCTGAGAGAAAACATGAGCTGCAGTTGTAAGTCACAGAACCAGACAATCTCCAGGGGACCTCTGGAGCTTGTCTGGATCCATTCCTCAGTTCACTTGGGGTCACCTTCAGCAGATCTTTGAGACCATGTCCAGTTGGGTTCCAAAATCACAGACCCGTCTAATAACAGATTCGTTGCATACTCTAGAATCAAAACCACAGCTTATTTTGAGCAAGAGAGATGGATAAACTCTTAAGGCTGATACTTTGCAAATAAAGCTGATGTAACTGAGTGCTTGAGAAGTGGCTCCTGTACCCTAATAACAAAATTACTTATTAAAGATGTTTTCATTAGGAACTTTTCTAGTAGTGCATGCCTGAGTAGCAAATGTGTATTACCACTATACACCTCAATAACTCCATTGGGCTAATGCATATTTTAAAGCTGTTGCCCAGCCATTTAGAGGTCCAGTGGGGTTCTGACTGCCCATTCAAAGCCTCAGTATGTTTTAAAGAGAGAACTTTGAGAGGTCAATTGATTTAATTGTGCAGTTCCCAGAGGCAGCATATGTGAAAGTTGGTGTTTCCAGTCTCAGGGACATCAGGAAAATTTTCCTTTAGACTTACTGTAGATCTGTGTTGCTTTTTAGCACTCACAGTTTTTTTAGATGGAATGGTTGTGGATGTTCAAAAGCCAGAATGTGAGCTTGTAATGCTTACTGGAGTCATTCAGATATGACAACTGGAGGTTTTAGATGTAGTCCAATGTGCTAATCTATTTAATTAGTGTAAAATAAGATTTGTCCTTCTCCAAAATCTGAAACTGAGATAGTTTCGTACAACCTTGAATCCATGAGCAAAGCTTTCATTCATCTTTATCAGGGGCTACTCCTAAAATTTTCTTCTGTCCAAAAGGTTAATGCAGGAGCAGTCAGGTGTCAGACACACAGGAGGAAAGGTCTTTCAGTAATAAGGACATTCAGTATAAGGGCAACATCAGTGAGTTAGAATCTCCCCTGACTTAAAGGCTGAGCTCTTAACCAGGGCAGGTTTCCATTAGGAGCCACCCTGCAGGTGGGGGCTGAGCAGGCTGCTGAGCTCAGCACGAGATTCCTCCTCTTTCCCCTGAGCAAAGCTGAGGCCATCCCCAACCAATCGCACAGGTATGAAAACCTCTGACAGTATATCCCAAAAAACTTGAAAACAACCTCTATTTGCTGGAAAACAAAGGAAGCAGAAACACTTTGTTACCCTTTCAGTCAGCTGAAAGGGGCTGATCTCTCCTAGGGCCCCTACAGCCCGATAGTACTTGCTAGATGTTATACATTTTTGCAATGTATACATTGTTATACATCTTTTTCAGTCATAAAAGGATCTTCTGTTTCCCGTGTAAACTCACTTAGGATCCAACTGCTTCCATCAAAGTGTGAAACTCATAATAATGGATGAAATAGTATCAGGATCAGCCTTGTAAAAAGTAAAAAATCAAAGCACAGTAACAAAACCCTTTACTGTTCAGATTGGACTTGTGCCTATTGTCATGCTGTTGGAACTTAAACTCATCAAGACAAAGCACCAAATGTGAGAAAGCCTAATTCATATGATAGAGAATAGCAAGATAACAATTATCATTGTTCTTTCTCTGGAGACTTTTTAGCTTGCTTGGCACAGCAGTATTTGGATAGTGTTTCACATCTAAAAGCATCATTTGCCTTTGTCTAGAATGAAATTGGTCATTACAAATGCCCTGGAGTAAACCCTTCCCAACTCAGAAATCAGCACAGCTAGTTAATTGTAAGTAAAGATGCAATAGTACTAACTACAAAATAATCCAGCATGTGGTTATGTGCTGTCCAGAGCTGTGGCAGGTGCCACAATATGTTAATAAACCAAACACGGGGGATGTGCAAGTTGCACACAGACACAGGTCTGAGTTCATGTGGCTTCAGCAGAGCAGGGAAGGTCTCTCTGCACACACCTCCCAGTGGGAATTCCTTGCTCTGCGAGAGTCTTACAGAGTCGCGTTGTTGACATGAAATATTTTGATTATTCTGCCTGAGCGGGCAGGGTGACGGCTCTGCCTGCCGCTGTGCTGGGGAGCGGCACGGCCACCTCAGCCTGCTGGCATCTGCACTCTGTTGCTGCCTGAGGGACACCAGCTCCCTGTGATTTGTACTGGCCAAGAAGTCATTTGCAGGAAAGTAACACTACAGAAGAAAAGAAGACTCTTGAGATTGTTTTTAGCATTCCCAGATTCCAGGTGTTACAACTTTTCAAAGTGAATATAGCATTTTATAGAGAACTCCTGCCTTGTCACTGGAATGCTTAGTATTTCCCATCTCAAGTTGATTATTTCATTAGCATTTTATAGATTGAAGTTTATAATTTTCTCTTAGTATTAAGGGTGACAGTCTGCTCTGCAGCTTGTACATCCAAAACCTATTTGACACCAGCTGTTTAAAAAAATCTATGTATTAATGAAAGCAGTGATGTGCCACATAATTTAAGTATATCCATATATGTGAAGGCATAGCGAACTTATCATTAGAAGTTATAAAATCAGATTTTTTATTTACTGTTTTTAAAAGTGGGTTAATTCCGAAAAGCTTGGTCACTGTTTCAAGTATTTGGAAGAAAGTGTGTTGTGTCAGCAAGTAAGACCTGAGCTTTTGCTTCAAAAGGTTTATATGTTTCATTACTAGTGTTTTTAAATCAAAGTATTTAGCACTTCTGGTTTCTGAGACCGGCGGAGACTGTTGGCCCTGCTCCCTAACCCAGGAGGAGTTGACACCACGCCCAGAGTCTGAAGCAACCCCTCTTCTGCAGAGCTTAATTTATTACTTGGGCATGAGACGTGCTCTGTGGTCTACCAGAGGAATCAAGAGGCTCCCTGTAGGTTCACTCCTGCTTAGGTAGGAATAATTTGGCTCCCTCCCAGTCATGTCTTGATAATTGATCCCTCTGCCTTTTTCCTTAGGAGGGCAGAATGTGCTACTGCCCACAGATGAAGGCTTGTAGGACTGTGCTTTCTTACACCTTGGAATTCATGGGGAAAAGGGAATTAAATGTGTTCCTGGACCTTGCAGCTGCACAGTTGGGCTGGTAGGTCAGCTTCTGGTAAGGCCCTGCAGAAAAAAAGAGGATCCAAGCATGGGGGGGACAAGGGAGCAGAGGAAGCTGATCATTCTTTTCACAGACACCTTCTATACAGAACAGGGATGTATCTCAAAGATATGCTTTGCAAAAAGTTGCCTTGACTTTAGGAGGCTGACTGGTGAAAGCAGAGGGAGGCACGTGGTCAGCTCACCATGCCAGTGCTGCAGTACAGTTTAGGCAGACACCTGGATTGCATCCCTGTGGAAATAAACCAGAGAGGCCTTAGGGAGAGGGAAATGCCCTGCATCTCTCTGAGAGCCTGAGCTAGTCCTTGTGGGAGGACACTTGGTGTAGGTTCTGTATGAACTGCATCAAGCTCTGTATTTCATGATGGTTTATCCCTTGTTCTGTCTTCAGGCTGGGAAGCCTTGGGAAATGGGAGCTCAGCAGTGTTGTCAACCTTGCACCTGTGATTTCTCAAAGTTGTTCTGTGAAGCACCTCTAAGGATCTCCAACATACATATAATTATTCCCTTTGTCTCTGGTTCTTAAGACAAGGAAAGTCTTGTCAATTCTTTGGAATCTAAGAGAAATACGAACTATCGCTGTCTTGACAGGATGGAGAGAGTGGTGTTTTTTGTTTCCCAGGAATATAAAAAAGACAATGTTAGTGCTGTATGTATGTGCTGTCCCGTTGGATCTTTTTAACTCTTCACTTCATGTTGATATGGTTACAATTATCAGGAATTCTGATAATATATAGATGGTTATACAAATTTAAGTTCTTGAGCATGTGGAATATCTGCTGAACATGATCTTGTTTTAGATCCAGAGAGTGGAGATTTTAATAGCTTGCTTTTAATACTTCTAATAAATCATGAGTTGAAATGATGAGTTTACCTCATAGAAAGATGTGAATTTCTCCTTGCTGCTTCTTCCAAGAGTTGCCTCACTTATTCTGAATTTGGAAACATTTCGAGTGAGCTGGAAGTGCTTTCTGAATTTCTAGATTACCCATGTATACAGGCCAGATCAGGGTTCCTTTATTTCTAAGACTGTTGTATATTTATGCTAAGTTGTTGTCTGTCTGCAAGGTTTGCTCTCTGCTGCCTGTAGGTTATTTCTGGGGTCCTGCACATGTCCATGTGCACCCATTTCCATGTGCACCCTTCTGTGAAGGAGTCAGTTCATACAGAGGAGTGGAAACTTCTGTGAAACAGTGACCTACATATGAGTGATGATGGGCTCAGAGTCTGAGAATGTGAGCTGTGAGCAGTAAACATTTTGTGGGATGCTGATCTTGTCCCTGGGTGCTTGAAGTCTTTCAGTGTAGATGTCTTTCCAAGGGCCAGATCAAATAGGTAAATTTTAAGCACAGTTTAGAGCCTCTGTTCTTTTTGATGTAGAAGTCTGTTGCTAATCCAAGCCAAGTCTTCTACAATCACAGAATCATTTAGGTTGAAAAAGATCCTTAAGATCATGAAGTCCAGATTAAACTAGTCACAAATACAGAAACAAAATAAATTCAGTGCAGGAAAAATTTGTGTTTTTTCAAAAGAAATTGACTGGTAGAGAAAAGTGGTTCATTCACAGAATTTCAAAGGCTGTTGCAAAGGGACAGCTCTTAAAGAAACTAAACAAATACTCAAAAATGTGGTTTAATTATGCAGTAATTCTTCTTATTGAGAAATACAATAGAAGAAAAAAGGTCACTGAGTCACATATTGTTTGCAAGTTCTGGAAGAGCAATGAAGTGATGCAAAACAGAAGAATGGGGAGAAATTGAGCAAGATTTTGGGGAAGAAGATTTAACTTTGCCATGTGATTCAGCATAAAGAACTGCAGGAGCAGGAAAGAGTGGAGTGGGAGCTGTCATCCTTATTGGGGCCATTTGCTTCTGGGTGACCTTGGACAATCAGCTTGATCTCTGTGAGCTTCAGCAAATGGAAATAGGCAAAAAGCAAGCTCAGACACTTGTGGTCACTTCTCTGCAATTTCTACAGTAATCTACCAAAAAGAAAAGAGAAAAAAGCTGAGCCTTCCAGCATTCCAACAACAAAACCGAGTGCCACTCAAATGTTTCTTATTGCCCCTCTCTGTACTTCCCTTTAGTCAGGTAAATATTCTAAATAAATGAGGCACTGTTAACATTCTAGTAATATGCATAGTATGCATAAATACAATTCCAAAATCAAAGTCTAAGAATGAAGCAGCAAACAAATCAGTGGTACTTCAGGATTTTAAGCTGACTGCTCCCAGGAACTAGATGTGAGGTCTACAGGCTACCATTAAAAACCAGAACTCCCAAACTGGGACTCACCCTTATTGTCAAATGTCTCAGAAAATATCCACAGGCTTGCTGGCTGAATGACTGACTGGAAATATTTTTTGATCTGCAGGCTTTCTGAACTTCAGTAAATGCATAATAGGAGTCAGGGGTTGCAAAAAACCAGCACAGTTGGTCCTACAACTGACTTCATGGTAGTCAGTGGGAATTTTGTCATTCTACCTTTTTTCATATGATGGTGGAAGTTTACTTTTTATGGTGCTCAGATTTGTTCATCTTTGAGAGAAAGAGTTCTATGAGGCTGTGGTCCTGCACAGAACACAGACTGGGAGAGCTGGTGCTTCATTTGTGTGGGTGTACATGCTTAACTTTGTACAGTGTCTGCCAGCCAGCAGCAAAATCTGGCAGATCATTAACATAAATCCCAGAAAATAGGATTAATGAAGTGTTGATGATATTACCTAAGTGGCAGTACAGTGGTTTCTAGCTCTGCTTTAACAGCATGTTATTAGTGGGCATTACCCAGGTAACTGGAAATGTGCGCTCCTAGTACAGATTTAACCAAGGAAGCCAATGGTATTTGACTTCTCCCTTCTGTAAGAAAGTATGGCTTAAAGAGGCATATTGTACGAACAGATTTCTGTGGAGTTTGATTATATATAGCTTGTGCAAATGGTGATCTAGGAAAGCAATGAATGAAGAATTATAGTAAAAATACCTAGTTTTGCATCATCATAATTTCCTTTTATTTTCTGATATATATTTAATATATAGAGTTGATTATGAACTGTAATCTAATTTATTTATATCTCTTGCTTTGAAATTGTGGAAACAGCTTCTTTGCTCAAACACTTCAAATCTTCAGATACTTGCATAACACAGCAAAAAAAAAAAAAGCATCCTATTGTGGTTTTCTCAATTTCCTGAACTTTTGGGTGGATTAAAAGCATAGTTATTTCCAGAAGTAGTTTTGAGTAACTCAGAACAAATTTTCTGTGTTAATTTAGTGTTTTCCCCAATAATTGTTATTTTGATAATTGTGAAAACATACAATTCTAATATATAATAGATTATGATGAAAATTTACTGTCCTGTATTTATCTCCACAAAAAGAAGTGTGAGAAATGAGGTCAGTAGCTATACAGAAGCCAATGCCCATTTCTTAATGGGAATAGCAGGCAGTGTTTACACTGTATTTCTTCCCAGGCAGACCCAGTGCTCTGTGTCCATCCACATCTCTGCCTCATTTCCTGGTTCAGGCTGTCCTTGTCACAGCTCTGTGTGTGAGCTGGGGCTGTGCTGGAAACTGGCCCTGGCTGCTCCTGGGGATGTCCAATGCTTCTTTGACATTTTTCAGTAGAACAAAAAAATAGTCACCTGCTGACCTGGGTTAGAACAGTGACATCCCAGCACCCCAAGGTTGAAGCTGTCCAGTTTTCTTTGCCAGCTCTGGATGTCCAGATGTTGGCAATGACTGGGCAACAGGAGTGTGGTAATTGTGGCTGGAGTGCAGCAATCCTGCTGGAGGACTCTGGCTGTCCTTGGTGTGAGGCTCGCTGAGGGTGGGCTGGTGAGACTTTCAAACAGTGGAATAGGCTGCAGAGGACAGGTCCTGTGGGAGTGCTGCCCAGCTGCTCTGGTTGTGTTTGGCTGTAGCTCAGCACCAGGGATGGAGCTTTGATGTCACCACGTCCCTCAGCTGATGCTGCTCCTTGGGCTGCAGTGGAGCAGAGCTGAGAAGGTTCTTCAGTGCTTTCATCCTTGGGGCTCAAATTTCCTGTCAGTCACATGAAAGTCTGTGAAATGAGGCTTTTTCAGTCCTAACAAGGTTCTGCTTTTCTGTACTTCAAAACTGCGATGGGACATGGTCTCCTTGGTGAAGCTGCAGGACCAGGCAGGTGTGTGAAGATGTGGATGGAGAGGCTTTGAGAACAGTCTAGGATCTCTTGCAGATCTGTGCCAAATCCAGCAGTCCTTACCTCAGATGATTTCAATCACTTGAAGTTCAGGTTTTTCCCTTTGATTTCAGTAGGTGTCTCTCCGCTGAACGAGGACTACGTGATTGATTTGCTGGATTTGATTTTCTCCAATGCCAATTTCTCAATTTAATCAGCTTGATAGTCACCTACCAGTTTTGGAGGAAGGAATGCTCTCATCCTTTCCTTGTTGTTGAATATAGTCACATGAAGAACCTAAATACAAACAGATGTCTGTTTTTAAAAAGTCAGCATATTGCTGAAATTTAATATTTTTCTTAGCGTCACTGACAGAGATTTTATTGCAGAACACTCAATCTCTGGTTTGTGTTCAAACAACATTAAGAGATTGTTGCTCTACTAAAATTTGGAGTGTGTTCAGTAAGATCATTCTGCTGTATTTATTTATTTATTTATTTAGTGTCCTGACTGGCAGAAACTGGAATTACAGAGTTCCTTTGGCTACTGCTGCTCACCTTGGGGAATGGGGTGGGGTGAGAGGCCTGTGCTCTGTCTCTGCCTTTCCTGTTGCACAGAGGAGGAGGCAGCTGTGCTGAACCACAGTTTGCATCCTGTATGGGAAGCAAGGTTTAGATCAGGTCTCAGGAGCAGAACCAAGCGATTTCTTTGTGGAGGGTGGTGGCTCAATGAAGTGTCTTGGCAATGCAAGGGAATATGCATAGGGATGGGGTTCCAGTTCCTGTTCCAGAGCAGGAGCACAGGGAAAGCATGAGCAAAAGGAACCATGAAAAAATATAGAATTTTTTTCAGGTATTGTACAGGGTCATTAGCTACTATTAGCTACAAAGCAATATTTAAATACTTCAAGTGTGGATGAATCTGAGTAGGTCCAAACCAACAGGTTTGTTTTCTTGTGTGCATTTTAGCTTGCTGAGGTGATTATCCACCACAATGACATTTGAGTAGCTCCTGTTAAAATCAGTGAGAATTATCTAGAAAATTGTTTTCAGTGATTTCTCAGCATGTTTGCAGCATCCTCATAAAAAAAAATTCAAGTTTTTCAAGTGATAATAGCTAAGTTGGAAAGTTTAACTTAAAAATGTCAAAGGTCTTATTGTCTGGGGACAGCAGCTTTTGCTGCATAAATCTGCATTTGGCCAGATAGAAAGTTCTTTTCGTTGGCTGGGTCGACACATTTAGCCCTTCTGTGCCTCAAGTTCTGTTTTCATTTGGGGTGGGAGCTGGGAACACAGAGAAGATGCAGCATATACAGGAAGAAGGTGAACTTTCTAAATTAAAAGCTTTGGCTTTCTTTACTAGATTAAAACATTATGTTGATGGAAACAACATACATTAGTCACTGGGAAATTAAAGAAGATATTTGAAGTATGTTGGATCTGTTCTGTGAAAATCAGTTTAGAAGTCGTCAGTGGATCAAGTCTCCTTGGGGTTATTGCAGGAATACTGGATAAAATCCAGTTTAAAATGAAGTCAGATTATACTTGCAGTAATATCCAAACTATGGGGTTTGCTTTTCTTGCCTGGAACAGCTGCAGATAGAATTGATGCTGTGCCTGCTGCATGAAGATGGAGATTGTGTGCAGTGCTCCTTGTCAGGAGATCTTGCTTTTAAGAAGCAGGAAGAGCCAGATGCCAGTTTTGTTGTGCTTTCTCAATCTGAATGCTGTTTGAGCATAAGTCTGCTTTAATCACAGTGATATCTTGTTGGATATGATGCTTATCAATGTTAGGGAGCAGGAGACTCCATCTGCCTGGGCACTCATTTGGCTCTTGTCACAGTACTTAGTGAGCATCACAGAAATTGTGGGAATACTTCTGGAAAAAAAGGAAGTTTTATCCTGATTTTGTGGTTTGTAATTTATAGAACATGTCTGGTTACTATTTTGCCCAATGCAATAAAGCAAGTCTTAGTTATGGCAGGATCTAATATGAAGCATTCTGCCTGAAATGCTGTTTATTCTATCCATCCTTGAGCCATGAGAGGAGAAACTAAATGTCATGATTAATTTAATTCTTACAATCATAAATGAGTTTTCAGTTGAAAAACTGATGAGAAAAACTTCTATCTTAGCAATGCTGTAGGCATTTTGGGAATTTCCCTGAAACCAGCCTGACAGCTTCCAGTGGAAATACAGAAGAAAAATCAGTTAATTGCTCATCTTTGCTGCTAGCTAGTTGATCTAAGCTAAGCATATTGAATCATATATAACCAGCAGACATCCTTCTTCCCATTCCTAGTCCTGCTGTGCCAAGCCACACGTCAGTACCATCAGCACTCCATCCACAATCACCACCCTCATGGAAGGGATTGTTTGCAGTGGAAATAAAATATTAGATCAAGACTTGCTTTCTGACTCCAGTTGTCTTCCAATGTGCTTAACTCAGTTGAAATAAATTTCATTCACATCTCATTCCCATAAGCCATCCTTATTGTCTTTTGAGGGACTCACAGCCAGTGTTGAAGAGAGTCTTGGGGAATTTTCTGTGACTGTATTTGCTGCCTGCTGCAGAATAGAATCATGGCCTTCTGCTCACAGAGGTCTTTGCAAATGGACATCAAACATCAGTTAACGCATCTGACCAAACACATACAGACTGGACATGCAAGAGAGTTGGAAAATATTTAGAAGATAAAGCAGTTTAAATAACTATATGTATTGTAAAATGCAAATTAATGTCTACACATTGCATTTGGTTTTTTTTCTGGATGAATCTGTCTGTAGGTCCTTCCATCTGCATTTCTGTCATGTTGTTTAAAACCAACATGATTGACCTTAGTTGCTGTGAACTAGCTTGTTGGTATAAAGTCTGTTTTTGGAAATGGAGACACAGCTGAGGTAAGAGTCTTCTGTGCTGTAGAAGTATTGAGAGAAAGAATTGGAGTCTAAACTGAAACTCACTGTTGAGAGGACTGATCTGGTGTAAGAAATACCATTAGAGCACCAGGGCTGTGAATTGCAGGTTTTCCATCCCATGTAACAAGCTGTGCTACTTCACATTATTTACTCAGTGGCATGATTTAAAGCTTGGAAGGTTTTCCAGTCAGGAAAAAAGGAACAGAAACAGTTTTCTTGATGCATCTGTGCACCCCAAGGCAGTGCAAATATCTGGATCAGGCCATCATGTGCACTGGAGATGTTCTAATGTTAAACATCATGTGCTGCACTATGTCTGTGGCTGATATCTGTCTACAGTAATTCCCAGTTGTAGCTAATACATCTTCCTATTTAATACAGTTCATAGGAAAATACCTCCATATGTTTTGAATTCTCTTGCATCTTCACTGGAGTTCTCAAGAGTATGCTGTTAATTTAATATACGATTTTGTTCCATATTTGTGTCTTGTGTAAGCTGGTCAATATGCAGGCAATAAACTTGGAATAGCTCAAGTATTAGTTTATGTAAGGTTTATTTAGTAAAATGCTTGAGAGGGTCAGTGTCCTTGGCTGTATTGTAACAGAAGCTCAGTGGGCTAATAGAGAGCCACAAAATTCAAAATATTTATTTCATCAGTAATCTCCTTCTCAGAATCTATCTGAATAGGTCATTTGCTTGGCAACATCTCTTGTTCCATAATTATTAATTCCAGAAGAATAGCAGTTAATGCAGCTTGAGATCTCCTGTGTTTTCCTCTGACTTTCCTCTGTTTTCTTTTAAAGGCACAGGGTTTGCACTGGTACAATGAGGCTGTTCCCTTGCAGGGACAGGGCAGTGCCAGTTCCTGTCTGTGCTCCTGTTTCCCTGCCAAGCATCTTGGAGTTTAGGAAAATGCCAAATAAAAGAGAGTATTGAGTGAGGATGGATATTTTATTGCTTTTACAAGTCTGGGTATAGAATCACAGTGCAAAACTCTCTTGTGTTTCTTGTTAAAAGAAGAAGTGGATTTTCCCCCAAATCCATGATTATGCACTATGGATTGGGCATCATATTGAGCAGGCTGCTTACAGGACTTAACCAGCTTATTTTCACCAGAGGAGCAGGCAGTATTTCAGAGAGGGGGAGGGTGAGCTGCTGAAAGCTTGTGTGTGCATATATAAACTATAGTTTTATAGTGTTTGAGCCAGTACAGAATGGTTTCAATGGAAAATGGATAATCGTTAACATCAGCTTTTGTACAGCTGTTTTTTGGCTAAAGGAGAGGTAATTTATATTTAAAGTCTGTGAGTGTGATCCATTATTTTTCACAACAGTGTTTTGCTGAAGTTTCCCCTCTTTGCCCCTCAGATTCTTTAGTTAATAAGGCTACCTCTGCTGTTCCAGCCCAGTTTCTTCCTCTGAAAGGTCTGTACCAGGTGAACCCTAAATCACAAACTGTGCTTGCCCTCTGTGTTTGGATAATATTTGTGAATAGCTTACATATTTGGCTGCAGTCTTACTGCCAGACTTGAAAGGATTTCTGCATTACTGTGTTGCACTGGGTCCAACTTGAGATAGGAGCAGGGAGAAGAGCTTTAGCAAATTTTAAGGGAGCTGTAGTGATGTGTGTCCCTCTTTCTGTGCTATGTGCAAGCATTAATTGATACAGACATTTAAAAATCACCCGCACAATTAAACATTCATTCCCTCTCCCCCCTAATTGCTTTGGGAAGAATGAATGTAACTAGGCTGGACATGGTTTATTAATTTAGCTTTCTTGAGGCTTTGAAAACTTTTTTGCTCTGTCCCAGTCTCCACTAAAATTCTGTATTGTTTTGTATGGAGTAGCCTGGCTGCACGGACACAAAGCTAGAGGCTAATCTGCCTCACACCATCATTGTAAGGTGATTATAAATTTAACACCTTAAAGTAATTTTCAGAAGAGCGAGAAACTTCATTGGTTCAGCTCTTTGGAGTGGTTCTGGTACTTTCACACAGAGGTGACTGTTGGTTACTGTGGTATGGAAAGGAAAAAGTGAAGCATTAGGCAAATGTGCTCTGCATTGCTCCCCTTTGATGGCAACAAGTATGTTACCGTTCAAGAGAAGGAGTTTGTACTTTTTAAGGCTCTATTTAACTACTGTGTGATCACCCTGATATTTTTATTATTAGAGATTCATGGTTTGACCTCAGAATCCTATTAAGGCATTTATATTGACCTGGTTCAAGAGGCACATCTTAGGCTGGTAGAAACGAAGATGTTTCAGGATGTGGGAGATAATTTGAAGCAGTTACAGCATATGCCATTACAGAAGCCCTTAAATCAACAGCCTGAAACCCAGATATATGGGTTTGATGTTTTCTAGGCATTTGAGGTACAGTTACTCTGTGGGTTGCTTTTGGTGTAATAGTTAAGATAACAGGTGATAACATTTTTACAAAGATTTTAAAGTGTTACATTACTTTTACTGTGTTGGCTGTACATCGATCAGGCTGTAGATACTTTTCATGTATAACTTTGGGCACAGAAACTTATGTACTTTTATTATGCTTTCTGCTGTCCAGAATGAGAGGTAGAATTTGCAAGACTGTGAATTTGCACAATTTACTGCTTTCCAGAGGAAAAAAAATAACCTATTGGAAATATTTTTACAATTAAGACTTTATGTTTCTTGGTGCAATTCTCTGGGACAGAGTCCAGACAGGTGCAAGAAAATCTTCCTTATTTGTTGTTTTGAACTCTGAACATCTGTGTATCTAGGACTGCAGTTGAGCATTGACATTTCTTTGGGGAAAAGCTGCAGAAAGAGGTTTGTTCATGCAGAAATTGTTTGTATGAATGGTAACAGTTTCCTTGATGGGAGAACAAGAGTATCTGAACCATTACTACATGACAGCAAATATATTTTGAACAAAAGTGACTGCTGTGTCTATTATAACTAGGCTCTATGGGGGGAAAAATAAGTCAATAAATAAATGTAGGAAGGCTTGTGTGCTCTCTAAGATCTGAGGTTAGGAAATGGAGCCCTTCAGAAGAGCACAGTTTGTGCTTGTTCAGTTTGTCCAGTGCCAGTCTTCAGTGGTGGAGATGCTGCAGTCTCCATAAGCAAATGGTGCTTAGTTATTCCTTCCAGTGGAAGTCTTCTGTGAAGTGTAATATAGATTTCCATGGTACAGTTTGGGCTCTTAGCTCCTGTCTGGTACACAGCACACATAGGAAGGCTTCTATTCCCTTTTGTCTTTTATCTCTGCCTAGAGACTGTCATCCCTTCTGCTTTTCCAAAACCCCACTATTACATGAATCTTCCCCCTTTAGCTGTGTGTACTAGAGCTCTGGTCACTCACTTTCTCCTCTGGATTGTCTTCCCATGGCCCAGCAGAATGGACAGTACTGCCCTGAGTGTTGGACTCTGCTGTGATTTGCACATTGCCTTCTGGTTTATACTGACCCATGGAGTGTTTGCTTTTCTTTTGTTAAGTTCACACCTTCAGTGCCTCACATTAAATGGCACCCACTGTCACTGCTCCAGATTCCCTGCAGAATTACTGCTTCTCCATTAGTTTTTCAGTCTGTGTTTGTGCAGGTGGTTGTTCTGTCACAAGTGTAGGATATCATACCATCCCTATTATATTTCATCCTGCCTTTTCAGACCCTTCCCCAAGCTGTCAGCATATTTTCAGCTCTAATCCTCCCCTCCAGTACTGCTGCCTTTCCCAGCTTGGTGTTGTTACCTGTGAATCTCTCCTGCTATCACGTCATCTACCTCATGCATGAATACATAAGCTGGAGCAGTATTTGGGAAAGATTTTGCAAATTCTTTGTCAGCAGGTACCAAAAGTCAGCCAGTGAATTACTGAGTAGTAATGAGTAATAGTTTTCAAAACAACTTTACACATTGCTTATAGTAACTTCCAGATGTCATTTTTCACAGAAGAAGTGTCAGACACCTTTGAAAAGCCAAGCTGAATCACAGCACTACTTCTTGTGCGTGCAGAGCCTGTTTGTAGAAGGAAATTAAAGGGGTTTGACAACATTTTTATCTTGACACCTCCATACTGGTTTCTACTGCTGTGCTCGGAGGAGTGGGATGTTGGGTGATGCCACAGATGAGTACAGAAGAAACAGATCCTAGTTTCTGACAGAATTCTCAATGTGAAAATAGTCTTTTACCAGACACCCATTTGTCCCTTGGCTGACAGTGATACAGGGAAGGACACAACTTAAGCTTTGCTGTTCTGAAATGCAGTTGCTAAGAGCATGGAGGCTCCAAGTGCTGCAGTCAGAACTGGTGGAGCCCAGCTGGCAGCATCAGGGAGCAAAGCTGCCTCCCAGTGCCACCCAGTTAGATTTTCCCTGAGAAATGATCTCTGAGTTGGTACCCTTCAGGTTTCTGCAGCAATCTTAACATGTAAACAATCAAGGCATGCAAAGTTTGAAAACCCAGAAAAAAAATTAGAAACCAAGTTGCTAAGAAATCTGGAGTCTCGTCAATGATCATTATAGCTTTTTATATAAGAATAGTCTTAAAAATGAAATGTAATGTGAAACACTGAATGTTTAGGGGTTTATCTGCTACCAGAAGGGAAGCAGCTTTCAAGTTAACTGACTGAGCTCCAGGTCACTGGCATCCTACTGAAAACATTGCTCTAATGAACATTCATGTTTTAAACTGATGTTTATGAGAGTGAAGGAAATAAACATCTTTGAGTATTTAAATAAAAGCACAGAATGTTTTAAGTAATCCTTAAGAATTTATTTGCCTATTAAAGGACTGTGGCAAGAGGCCATGGAAACACAGGACATTTTAGACCAAATAATAGCTATATTAATATTTAAATGAGTACAAGTCTTTTTTATTATTTCAGAAACACTCCTCACCCCACAGTAGTATTTTTTTTAATCTTAAGTCTATAAGGCTCAGTCAGAACCTACTGATAAATATTTCCCAAGGGACAGTGACAGTGAGTCTGGGGCTGACTTTAGCTGCTGCTTGTTTCTCATTTCGTTCTTTCTGCTGAGGCTCCTCAGGTGGTAATTTCTTGGTGTTTCTCCAGAGCAAAGAATCTTCAGTTAAAAACCTTTCAGAAAAGCAGTTTAGTCTCTTTTCCTGCTTTTCACATTGATCCATGTGTATCCTGTGTATAACAAGTATAAGCACAGGCAGTAGATTTTAAGTCCATGTTCCTCAAAGTGGCTGTGTTCATGTCAGCATGGAAGACTGTGAATGATGAGGTTATCAATCAGATGGATATGAAATGAGTCCAGGATCTGGATTTTTGGGGCTGGGGAAGCATTTTTAAGTGACTGCTTCCTCTGGAGACAGCAAGGAAAAAGAGGCAGGGAATGATTTTTGTGAGTTCATCCAAAATTATTTCTCTAGGAAATTAATCAGTCTGTTTAAGGAAACTTAAAAAAAAAAAAGGGCAGATTGAGATAATTGAAAACATTATTATTATTGTCTCTGAATTGTGTAATTAAAGTAAAATGACAGTTGATTTCTATATGCAATGATTTAAAAATTGTTGTGTCGTTACTTCTTGTAAATAATGATGTAACAGTTTTCATTTTTAAAGACAAAATGTTAGGTTTCATCCCCCAAGCAAAATAACTCAGAAAAGTGTAACATCAGAAAGCATTTAGACTTTAATGCAAACTGTATAGCTCAGAGCAAGTTTTGTTCAAGAAAGAAAACAATGATTTTTTTTTCATCATGTAACAAAGTGAGAGCAGGCTCATTTTGCCTGGGGGCTGATACTGAGAAACAGCAGCCTTATGTTGCCTCCTTCCCTGCTGTCACTTTTGGCTGCTTGGTCCTTTTATGTTCATATTAAAGAAAGCTTAGGGTGCACTTCAGTGAGGATTGCATGGAGAGCAGTGTGCCATCCATTGACATGAGGCAAGCCTTTCTCTGCAGCCTTGTTTGGAGTTTTATTAAATACTAGAGATTTGGGTATTATGGTCTTTTCATGATAGGCATTACTTTGGGAGTTTTTAGTGTTCATGTGCAGAGTTCATGTTTTTATAGGAGAGAGACTTCTAAGACATTTAACTTTAAATATGCTTCCTTAAAAGATGGCTGAAAGTTTTTGTCTGGAATGCTGCTGGTGGAATCACAAGCCTAAACTTGAATCTCCTTTCTTCCCATCTACCTTTGGCACTTATTATTCTGAAGCGTGACATGAAGTCCTCCAGCTAGAACAGATTTGAATAAAACTGACCAAGCTGGCTGTGGGAAGTCTGAAGGCAGCATTTGAAGGTGGATTCACTAAAGTTGCCAAAATACTGATTTATATAATTTAACATTATTTGATGTTCCAGGTTTTGGGGCTACTAGTATGCTGATGAGATAAAATCACTTTTCAAATTACAGATCTGGATGCAAGCTGAGATTCTGCAGGCCAGTAAGATTCTAATACAGACAAACAGAAATAGTTAGTTCTTTCCAATTGTAAAGACAGACAGAAAGCAGTGTCAAGTTCCTTCCAGAACATCCCAAGCTAAGAGCAGTTGGGAATGATAGCTCTCAGTGTCCCTCAGGAAGTGGTCAGCACTTCAGGGGATGGAGCATGTTTTGGTATTTTTCCAGATGAGAAGTTGCACTGCATGTAGCAGGTTTAGTGCCCTTATAAATAAATATATAAATCTGGCCAGAAATTGAGTTTGTTTAGACTAGCTGTATTATTTGTCCTCTGTAGTTTTGTCTGTAATAGTATGTTTCCTAAGTATTATAATTTTATTTTAATAAATTCTGTATAATATCACTGCAAGACAAGGCATCTTTCATGAAATCCTAATAGTTTATCTTGTGATATTGTCTTATGAGGGTTTTATTGATACAGTTTTAGCTATCACTGGATATAAACAGAAACAAAAAGTTTTGAGCTCAAGCAATTGATATGTGGTTTTCTTCCTACCTAGCCACATCTTAATAATTCTGATCTAAACTCTGGGGGCTGCTCTGAGAAACCTCACCAGAAGTGCAGTCCAGTGAAGCTGCCATGGCCTGCCTGTGCTGAGGGCCAGAAAGGGCAGCTCTGTGTGGCTGCTGTGCACTCTGGAAAGTGTAAGTGATGCCTTGTAAACCAGATAAATGCCCTTTGAAAGAGCTTTCACTGATGGAGAGCTTTGATCTGTTTGCATAGGCCAGTGGAGACATCCAGTGGCCACTGGCTGACCAATGGTTGTCTCTGGATTGTGACTGCAGTCACATGAAAGGCTGATGTGAAAAAAGACATTTTTAGGAGTTGGGGTTTTTTTCCCCTTTAAATTCAGAAAGGAGTTCCAGATGTAACACAGTAAAAACTGAGGTCTGTGGGAGACTACATTACCTGGTTATGTCATTTAAAGGGGTGCTGGCCAGGAGCCTCTGTTAAACATTTCACTTGTGGCAGCTGCACTGAAGCCAGCAGTACTCACTGGTCAGGTGCCCATGTGAGCCACTCAGCTGAGTGCTTTGCTGCACTGAAATTTCATAGAAGCACATCAAACTTAAATCTTTTGCTGATTTTCACACATCCAACTGAGCAAGAGAGACTTGTGCACGTGGTTTTATGAATTACTTGTTTGTAGTTGGTTTCTTTTAATATCATTGAATAATAATCAACTTTCCAGTTATTTTTAATGCATGACAGTAAATCTGTAAGATATTATTAATAGTTTTTTAATGATAGAGGGGTTTGGGAGGAATGGAGATACCAGGGAAATTGAAGTAAAAGACAACGTTTGAAAATTTCTTATTGCCTTAAACATTAATTATGAAGACAAGATCATGGAACATTGTGGACTCTCAGAAATACTCTGTTCACTGAAGAGTAGGAAAAAAAAGTGGCATATTCAGGTAAAGGTGAGGAATTTTTCGGGATTGTACCTTCCTTTTTGGGCTCCATGCTTGTTAAAATTTATATGCAGATTCATTATAAATGTTTGAATTTTTTTTCACTTAATATCAAAACCCCAGTGCAGGCAATATTTCAAATAGATATTAAAATGTTGAGACAAGGTGAAGTAATAAACATCTTTATTACATGAGAAAATGAAAAGTGGAAGTAGGAAAGAAAAAAAAAAAAGGGCAATGTTCTTCCATCACTGGAATGAAGAATGGAAAATGTTTTTAGAAAAAAAATCTGAACCAGAGTAATAAAACCTTATAAGAAGTTAACAAAACTGAAAGGGACAAAGAAAAAAAATAAACACGACCCTTTCTGGTTATTGTCAAGAGATATTCCCAAGCCTAATAAGGACAAAGTATCAAAAGAGACTCAAATAAAACAGACCACATCACATTACTATTTCTTTTGGAGAGCCCAAATGTAGTTACATGGTAATTATTTCCTGGAAAATGTTTGCATATTGTTATTTAGAAATCTGGCATATGATAACTGCTGTAAAAAGCATTATTCCTCTGACCACCTCAAAAACTTGTAACTGTCCATCAGTGGAAAACCAGCCTAATTTGGGATCAGTTTTCTCTCATGGACCTTATAGTCTCCTAAAGTGCAAAGCCTGAGCTCATGCTTCAGTCTGATAACTAAGCCCACTTAGTCTATTAGCCAAAACAAGGGAACCTTAAATGAAGTAGCTCTGCTTTCTTGAAGGCTTTTGTAGAGGATGTGGTGTGTTTCATATGCATTTTCTTCTTTGTATAGGAAGCTGTGTAAACTGGATTGCCTGTGTTTAGTAATAAACCAACACTTGCTATCCATCCCAAGCTCCACAGGGGATCACTGCTGGATCAGTGTGGAATTGTCACATTTAGCTGTTTCTGGCCTGGTGTGGACTCTACAGTGGAGCTGCCAGCTTGCAGACACAGCAGAGTGTCAAAGGACCAGAATTCTGCTGTCGTGTACTGGACCTGTCTTTGTTTCTCTGTATGTGCATGTGTCTTGAAGCACTTCCTGTATGGAAAGAAAATCTTTAATGTGCCTTAAAGATCATGTAGTTCCACTCCCCTGCTGTGGGCAGGGTCTCCTTTCACTAGACCAGGTTGTTCAGAGCCCCATCCATTCTGATCTTTAACACTTCCAGGAGTGGGGCATCCTCATCTTCTCTGGGCAGCCTGTGCCAGGGCTCAGCAGCCTCCCAGGGAACAGTGCTGGTCACCTGCACATC
The DNA here is from genome assembly GCF_012460135.2 of Molothrus ater. Taxonomy (NCBI): domain Eukaryota; kingdom Metazoa; phylum Chordata; class Aves; order Passeriformes; family Icteridae; genus Molothrus; species Molothrus ater. The sequence continues at coordinate 6,050,524 of NC_050490.2, forward strand.
TATTGCTGAAATCCCACCCAATTTCAGCATTGATAAGCTTTAACTAAAGGAGATGTTACATGGATTGACATAAGCACATCTCTTAAAAGTTTTTCCAGTGACTGCTATGCTTCATTACACTTCCTGTAAAGCAGATTCATTGCTTTTATCATGAGTAAATACTGAATTACAGCCCATGGCAAGCTGGGCCCTGAAAATAACTGAGCTATGCAGAGACAACTTGTTCCTGGAACAACTGCTTCTGACACATCATGGGTGAGCGTATCTTGGCTTGCTATGGAGAAGCACTGAAGTTGACTTTACAAGGCAGTTTGCACACAGAATGAAGCCTAATTTAAATTTGCTTAATCCCATAATGTAGTATTAATGTGATTGTGATATTTGCTTGCCAAGAGCGTGCATGCCACTTCTGTGTGGGCACCCTTGAGGCACGTTTCTCAAATTGCACAGCTTATTATTAACTATTTTTAGATGTTTAGGCAAACTTACAAAAACTGACAAATGGTAAAAGCATTCTGTAATGTTCTGTGGAGAACTAGAACTGCTATGTAGATAACAACAGGGAGCCTGGATCTCACATTAAATTAAGATTTGGACTAAAGAACAATTGAGGAGGTTTTGTATATTCCAGTCCCTACCTCATGGCATGAGGAATGTGAAATTCCTTTATGGTATCATTTATTCTGATTACACCTTCAGCCAGTGTATCTGTGGCAGATTTAATGTGCATGCTGTGAGAGGCAGTATGTGCTCCAAGCAGCTTCAAGTCTTCGGAGCTGAGACAGAAGGGAAGAACTTGGTACATCCTTTAAGGACAGTCAGTGTACAATGTCATTTAGTTTACTGATGGCTCCATTCTTATTTGATTTGGGTATTTTTTCCTGGGGTTTTTTTGGTCTGTGGCTATTTTAAATTTCCCTTTGAACAACTGAATACATTATCTATCAAAGGTATTGTGGTTGGAATGCTTTTTCTTCTGACATTTTTTCCCTAAGAATATCATTAGATTGCAGTTCCATGCACTGGCAAGCTGCCTGCTGAGCTCTCTCTGTATCTCTTCAAGCTCACTGTGGAGCAGCTCAATCACAGCCTGGCCTCATCCACCATGCCTGTGTGCCTCCCCACAGCCTTTGTTTGGGTGGGGGCTTGCTGATGATGGCAGAACATGTTGGAAGAGGAAGCTGAAGGAGGAGAAAAGCTGGCATGAAGTACAAATGCCCTCCCACACACTCCGCGGTGTGCAGGTGGAGGGTCAGAGGCAGAAGGCCTGGCTGGAGAGTGGGACACGGGGGCTGTGCGATGCTGAGGGATTCAGGTCGTGTGGAAGGTGGAGCGCGTGTGATTCAGGGTCACCACACAGGGTGTCCAGCCATGGTGTCCAGCCCTGGTGACAGGCTGTGGTGACCGGTTGTGGTCTGTGCCAGCCCTGTCCAGCCCTGGGAAGATGGCTGGAGCTGGGGGACTGTGCATCCCACCGTGCCGCTCCAGGGCCCCTCAGCATGGCCCCTCAGCATGGCAATAGGACAGGCCAGCACAGCGCTAAGATGTGAAAATGCTCTTTCTCGATGAAATGCAAACAGGTCTATTCACAAACTCCTGCAAGTAGGGATGTTTCCGAAGGGGTGACTTCCTGCCTTGTTCTAGATTTGGGTTCTAGAAAACCTGCACGGTTTCTAGATTTGGGCAGGGTGTTTTGTGAGGACTTTAATTTCTTATACTTTCATGTAACGAAAGGGCGCGGGATGAGGGTGAAATTGCACAGAGGGGCTGGTTAGCCCGGCGCGCCGGGCAGCGGCTGCGGGAGGGCAGCGGCCGCGGGAGGGCAGCGCCATCGCTGCCGGCCGTGCCCGGCCCTCGCTGGGTCCATCGGCTCCCTCAGGGCTGAACCTGCTGGGAGCCAGCTGCGCTCCCGGGGAGCGGCTGGGCCCGGGGCGAGAACAAGAGAAGAACGAGCGTGTTCAGTTGGAGGGAGTTTTAGCTTGTTTGCTCTCTCCCGGGAGTTTCTCCCTCGGGCCACGCCGCGTTTGGCCCGTGCCCGACGCTGCTCTCGCCCTGAGGTGCCCGGGCCGGGCCGGCCTCGCCTCATCAAGGGGACACCGTCTCGGGCCGGGAGCGTGTCGTGGGCGCGGATACGCCAGTGCTTGCTTTCCCTGTAGCGGGATTAAAAGATCAGGATTGAGTTCTGGCTGTTAGCCTGTGAATCCTAGTGGAGGACACTTCTCCCTTGCTCACTCGTGCTTCCCAGCGGGCATGCGGCTGCCGTCGCCTGTGCAGGGCCCGAGGAGAGGCCTCAGCCGGAAATGCTGCTGGAGACACGCTTTGAACTGCAGCCACTGGCTGTAGTGTGATAACACATAAATTACTCTTTTGCCTTTAAAAATGTGTGATATGTTTGACAGTTGAATTTTTCTCCTCAAACCTCTACTGTACTGAAATCTGCAATGAAATGTGTTGATATTTGTGGTTCCAGTTTGATGAGTAAAATCGATCTTAGGAGAATGGTGGAAAGTTTTCACTGCAATGTGTGCTGTGTGATGTGCAGTTTGTAAGATGTGAGGTCTTGCTGTTCTTATTGGGGACATGGAAGGCAGTAGAACTGTGGTGTGGTCCTGCTTTAGCATGCCTGGATCTTACTCCTCATAGGGAAAGGTGGAAGGTAAGTTTCAACAGAGGACCTGGAAAGAAAACCAATTCTGGAGTCTTGCAGTTTGGAGAAGACCAGGATGTTCCTGAGGTACTTAAGGCTAGTTTGGTAAGGATGTTTTAAGGAAAGTACTGTTTTTTTTGATTTAGATACTTTTTCAGTCTGTAAAATGAAAACCAAACATTACATATTACCAGGACTGTTCACTAAAGGCACCTCCTTCAGTTAAATCAATAATGAATATGTCTGGCAGAACCTGTGTGGCAACATTAAATTTCACCCAAGTTCACTATTTATTAAAGGGAGGATAAGGTGAGACTTAGCACAGAGACTCAGGTTATGCTAAGGTGAGCTTGGGAATAAAAAACAAATGCACTAGGAGGACATGTTAACCAGTACCTGCATAATTAACTGTCCTAGAAACTGTGCCACACTTCAAAAGAGCTGAGGGTTTTTTTCTGGAAATGTGTCTTGCTGCCAGCAAGTTGGGAAGATAGATCCTTTTGTGAAGTGTGGGATCAGCTGACATGGGAGTCAGAAATGTGGCCTGTGTGGAATCAATCCCCTCACAGCTCTTTGTGTAATTGACATTTTATGTCCAGTTGCCATGCCAGTAGTGCAGCTTGACCTACCACCTAAACTGTAAAACCTCAAGAGTTGTGGCAGAACACTGGGTAAGGGAGGTTTTTTTACTAGAGTGGTGTCTTGTTCTTCATAGGAATTCTAAAATGTGTTTGTTCTGCTGTAATTTCTGCATTTACACAATAATAAATACATAATGCTTACATAAAATCCTTATGGGAAATGCCTGTCATTCAGCAGGGGCAATTCAGTTAACAGATTTTGCTCTTTGTAGACAAGTTTTTTCAGATCATTCACATTTGGGAATGTTGTCTTTAGGTGGTGTGGTTGGTATATGCCTGATCAAGGCAGTACCTTACACATACTCATCAAAAGAATCTGAATATTGAAGGCCAGAGGGTTATAGGGTATGTTTGGTGTTAAAGCCTGATTTGTTTTTTTGTGGTCAGAGACGGTGACTGTTCTAATACTTCTTTTTGTATGAGTGGGAACAGTTCCTGGTGAGAAAGAATGAAACACAGAAATAATGAAATGGGAATTGTATTTTTACACAGCAAGTGATCTCAGCCTGGTTGGGGTTGTTGCTGTGCTGCATTAGCAATGCAGTAGGCTGACCTATCACAGCAGGAGTGAGGGATGAGAGAGATCCAGGAAAAAATACCATCCTCCAGCAGGTGATTTTTTCATATCCAAGTAGCACAAAACTTTCACTGGGATCTAGAAGGCCAGCTAGTAATTTAAAGAATAAATATTTTAAAGTATCAGAACTATGGGGGAGATGATGAGAGGAAGAATATGAGTATGGGAGGCTTCAGGATACTGAACTCAAGGGAACGAACACAGAAGATAAGGACATTTCAGAAACCCTAAATGGCTTGTTTGACTTGATTTTAGAGACTGAAAAGATAAGAAAATGTACTTTCCAGAGGTGCTGCTTGATTGCCAGCTTTGCGTGTAATGAAAATAGGACACTTTCAGACTGAGAAAAGGACAAGTTGACTTAAATTGTAATGAATTACTGAAAGTGGGTTATATTTATTTGAGAATTCTGAATATAGTTATGTGTGAAGTGATGAAGCTGCTAAGAATAAAGCTCAGTTTATCGTTAGACTGTTACACTTGGAGATTGAACTGCAGGAAATACCTCAGTTTGGTTTTGGTTGGTTGGTGGTTGGGTGGTTTTTTGTTTTTGGGGGGTGCGTGGGGGGTTGGATTTTTATTTTTTTTTAATAACTAAGTGAAGTAATTGGAATCATAAGCTAGTGAATCTAAAGAAAAGGTAGCCAATGGATGGATGACCTAGGTGAACATGGCATGCATGGCTTCTGCAAAAAACCCAAACTCAGTAAACAGATCTTTGACCTCTCTTAAAATGAGGAGATGTTTTTGTGGGGTTTATCAGAAGATTGCCAGACACAATTCATAGTGTATATGAGTGGCAGTTCAATGAGCTCAGCTGTATACAGGAAAATGTAAGATACAGAACTGGTCTGCGTTAACCCTGTGTCTGCACAGGGGGTAACTGAAGTTGAGCTGAAATTTTGGTACTTCTACAGAAAACAGTTGTTTAATATATATTTGATGTGACTGCTTTTATTTATTTTGGCTGTTTGTTATTTTTTAGCTGAACATTCAAAAATCCACTGAAGTCAAGTAGAAAATCTTGTGAACACAATGTTTTAGCATTCAACAAGGGCACATAGCATCTCCTTTGACACCTAGATTAAATAGCAGCTTTCAGTTTCAGTATAGGGGATGAGCTGAAGCCTTATGAAGTGAGAGGAATTTTGGTTCATTATTGTGGCAGCAATGAAAGTATTGTCATAAAAAAAGATTTCTGTTTGGACCTCACTGCCCCTGTGTATCAGCACTACTCTGGGTTGGAAGAAGCTGAAGATACTGTTATGTCAGTTAGCAAATGGGGAATAAGCTGAGAGCAACTCTGACCTGACAGATGATTTGCAACAGAAAGGCTACACAAATGTGTTAACAAACCTGATAGCATAAGATGTGGGGAGTGTTAGACTGTATCTGCTCAAGGAACAGATTTTCACAGGGAAGATAACGTGTCTTGCTTCTTGTCTTCTGTGTTTCTCTCACCCAGAGTTCAGTGGACTGATTTCCTATTGGTTCTTGCATGTCAGCAGAAATCACAGGGTTTTGAATGATAAAGCATTTTATACATTTTTGAAAATCAAATTTAGTGGAATAGAATGTAAGAGTTGAGTTTTTTTAGTGCAACACCTACTAAAGTGTAACTTGTAAAAATGAAGAGAAAAAACAAGAGAATTCTTACAAATGTGCATCTGTCCTGTTTAAAATGTTTCTCAGTGCTGGCTGTTTGTGTACCTAACGGACCTGAACAGACTGGTACAGTGAGCCTGAGTTGATGCACATCCTTCTGATTATGGTGTAACTTTTCTGACCCTCGGGAGTTACGAAATGCCATAACAGTTTGTCACTGTGCTTTCAGAAGACGAACCGGGCAATGTTTTTAAGGAACTAAAAGCACTCGTGGTCATTTAGGGAAGTGCCAGTCGTTAACAATAGAGGTACTGTTTGCACTGTGATATAAGGCGTGTTGGAGTGCTTACCTTGGAGTTGGTTTCTTAATCACCGTTCATTTGATGTGGTCGCTTACAATGCATTGTTTGCATATTTGTTCCTTCCCTTCGGACCTTACTGCTCGTTTAAGGAGCTTTTCCTTTCCCAGTCTATTGCTGTGCTCTCTGTAACGGGGCCTTGCGTTGTGTCCGCAGTGAAGGGGAGTCAGAAGTGTGAGCTGAACTGCCGGGCCATCGGTTACCGCTTCTACGTGCGCCAGGCGGAGACCGTGATCGACGGCACCCCCTGCGAGCCCAACGGGACGGCCATCTGCGTGGCAGGGCAGTGCAAGGTAAGGCAGGCTGCCCCAGCTGCCAGACTTAGGCAATGCTGGCTTAAACTTGCTTCTTTAAAAAAAAAAATTATTTGTGTTAAAGTAGATGTGAAAAACATCAGCTTTTGTTATTGCAGGTTGGGGGATTTTTTAATAACTTTTGTATTTACTGAGAACAAACTAAGGAGTGCTGAAGGGATGGATTTAGGATTTTAGCCCCAATTAAGGTGTCTGTCAATGAGCTTTTTCAACATATTTTACTTTCTACAGGAGAGCACAAGGATTGAAAGCTTAAATTAGAAAGAAATACAATATCTTTTTAAATTCAGTTTTAGAGTGGAGATATTTTTCAGAACCTGCAATCCAAAGAATGGTTTCTTTGGATTGCTTTATAGCTGCTTGTAGTCAAACTTTTCTGATTGGGCCATGTTTGCCTCAGGTCTTACTGGCTCTCCTCTTACTCAGCAGTGATGTTCTCTTAGAAAACAATTGAGTGGTTACATTTCATGGGTTCAGAAAGAGCTGCTGTGTTGACTTTTTGCCATCTGCTGTGTAGATTCCATTTGCTATGAATAAATACACTTTTTGCAAGATGGTAGCAATTTTAAACAAAATGTTACAGTGTTTAGAAAAAAAAATTGTAATCTTTCAAGTGAGCTTAGTGAAAGAAATAAATTCCTAGCGAGGGGCATTTGACGCTTGGCTGACGTTTCCTATATGTGTTGGCAAAAGCTGCAGAAGTGGCTCAGATGTGGCTCGTGAACTCAAATAGTGAAAGGTCAAGTTCAGTTTAAATAGCTGGTTTGCCAGGGGAAATCACTGATGAATACAGCCTTGTCCTCTGCATGTCCCAATTCCTCTTACTTGTGCACATCTGGACAATGCCATGTTTGTTTCTGTTCTGTGTTTCTTAGTGCAAGCAAAGCCATAGCTTTGAATTTCCTTTGAACAGGATAGATCTAGGTGAAGTTGGTTGTGCTTTAAAGCTTTCCTTGATCTCAGTCTAACTCAGAAAGGGCCAGAAACTTGTTGTAACTGCATTTCTGATCCATGACTCAGAAAACTGATAATGGAGTTGTGTCTAACAAATGTGTGGTCTCTATCACCCTCTGTTGGACATTCTTTTACATTACCAGAACAATAATATCCCTGTGTTACAAACCATTATCTATTTTGTTCCCAGGACCATTGGTTTTGATTAGTATTTTCAGCTTACCTTAAGAGGAAAAAAAAGATGAAAAATGCTGAAATAATAAAAATTATTAAAAATATAGTAAAGAATATGATATATGAGATGAAATAGTCCTTAAAAAAACTTGAAGTGAAAAAGCCCAACAGGTTAGAGTATTTCATTGTAAGAACATACTGTCTGTCTGTGACACTGTCATAACTGGCACATATACTAACCCAAGTGCTGCAAAAAAAGCTCACTTTTCATTGAAATGATTGTGTATTTCCTGAATCCTAATGAAATTAAAATACTTAAATTAATTAAATACTTTAAAATAAAACTAGACAAAGCAGGAAGAATGGGGTGATATTCTACCTAAGCAGAAGAAAGAAGTAGAACAATGATCTTGATAACCAGCTGCATTATTTCTGTGTAAGTTTGGTTTTCTGCACACTTGAACAATATTATTTCTGATGCATTTTTTAAAGTGAATAAATGTTTTCATTGACAGTCCTATTGAGTTCCACTTCTGGTTTTTTATAGGTTTTATTTGGTGCCACAGCTGGTTATTCCTAATACACATGCTTGGAATATGTTTCAGTATTATTGAGTAGATGTTGGTTTTGTAAATATATTTCTACTCCTTTTCTAACCCTGCATTTTGGTAGTGCTATTAAATTAAAGAGTGACTGCCAATGAGACTTCCTTCAATCTGCTATTTCATCAGATGTGTCTGTTTTCTTCCTTCAAGATTTTTTTTCTTTTTTTGTGTGAAGTGAGTGTATCCTTATATTTCTTCTGAAGACAGTGGGTTGGTCCTACTCAGTAACTTTTAATCTTTGAAGAAAAATGCAGAGAGAATACTGAGAAGACTTTAATAAACCAGCTATGAGAAAAGAATGTTCTTAATAATTTTGACCTTGCCCATGGATTGAGAAAGCGCCTCTAGGGCAGAATGTTGCATGTGTTGTTGCACGTGTCTGGGACACTCCCACTAGGAGAAGCCGTCCCAGTACCTGGGCAGGTGTGAGCACCGACTCGAGGTGGTTTTGGAGACAGAAACGTCACCTGGGAGCTGTGAAAAAAATTGGTTTTGCAGAGATGTTGGTTACCACGCGGGGGCGCGCTTTACAAAGGATCATTCAGCATTCCAACCAAAATTCTGTTCGGGTGGGACTGTAGATACCTCTCAAAGGTGCGTGAAACAATTATTTTCTGTCTCCTGATTTTTATATTATATTTTCTCTTGCAATGTAGTTTGTTTTCATCTTCCAGCTAACTGCTGACGTTAATAGAAAAATATCTAGCAGTTTTATGCACACGGTAGCCTAAGCAGCAAAATGATTGGTAATAGTGATTTTACTTGCCTAAAAGAAAGAGTGCATCAGCTGTTGAAAACTTTGCAAACTTTCTAGGGAGGTAAATAACTTGTGTCAACTATAGGAAGCATAGCCAACCATGCTAAATCCCATCAGAAAAGCAGGTTGAGGCAAGGAGCTCCTATTTGGAACTGTGCTGGTGTGTGCTAATGGTCAGGTAAGAGAACTATAGATGACATTATTGTTTTAAGTTTGCCTGTGAACTGATGTGAAATCTGGTGGTAGGTGGTTGTGAGTAGCAAATATTCAAGTTCAGACAAAGTGACTAAGTGCTGGATCTGTATATTTGTTCTTTTCCTATTGTCCAGCAGCCTCTTGTTCTGGAAAAGACCTCACAATCTAAAGGATGGAGCTCCTCATTCTTCCATGGAGCTGCTGTCTGAATCTATAGTTCTGCTGTAAATGACCCAGAAATCAGACCTTATCAGGATCAGATGTTGCTTACAATGGCACTTAACATTTGAAAAAACACCAAACAAAACCTAAACCAACCAAAATGGTATTACAAAATATCTTCATTCTAAAAGGTTTTTAACTGCTTTTATATGTGCTACATACACAGCACATTTCTTGGAAAAGGTTTGTTTTGCAAAAGTTTGAAGGCAAAAGTAGGTGCTGAAGTGCAGCATAGAATGGTTAATCCAGATTCTGGTTCCCTCTGTGCTCCACACTCTGCTCTCCTGTCAGATGTGGTCAGGAATGTCTGACCTGCCTATCACAAGCAGCTTGAGATTACAGCAAAGGAATAGAGTGTTATGTACCTTTATTTTGTTCTTATTTCTGCAGGTTTTAAAACAATAGTTTTTCAGGTGTGGATATCTTTATAAAAAGGTGGAATTAATCCTTATCTGCAGTATGCCTTTGTCTTCATAAATTGGCTGACAGTAGAAAATACATCCCAGCTTTGAGCTTAATTGTATCACTAGAGAAGTTGTTCTGAAAGCAAATGCTGTTATCTCTAATGATTAAGTGACACAATTAGGGAATTTTATTATCCTTGAGTTATGCTTCTCTTTGAACTAGTTTGAAAAGGATGTTGAAAATGATAAATCCAAAGTAAATCTGAAAAAAAGTCTGAAGTTTTAATGAATGCTGGGTATAGCAGTGGAGTAGAAAATAAAATATTGCATGTTGTTGGGCCTTGGTTTTTCTGACTAAACAGTTTGATATATATTAGATTGAAAGTGAAGTTGGGTGTTTATGAATAATTAATTATTCCCTAGGTTGGAATAATCAAATGATCACTCCAGCTTAGTTTTAAAGAAACAAGATAAAGTCCTGTGGTACAGGGTATAAAAGGAGGCTGGGAGTGTTCATGAAGAAACATTCAGTAACACACCAGTCCTTTCACATGGCTGTTCATAAAAAAACCTGAACTCACGATCACTGTTTTTTTCCCTGAAATACTGGCTTTCTGTGATGGAGAAATTAAGTGTAGACAAGAAAAAAGGAGCTTGGATAAAAATAGAAAATAAATGTGGTCTCAGCTATTCCTTTTTCTCAGTCCCTTGCCAAGTGTTCATGGATGCACTCTAACAAAACCAGCTCTGGTAGCCCATAGGAAGATAGATTGCAGCACTGTCCTGCATTCACAAGTGAGGACACCAGCGAGGAGCTGTGTACTCTGTGTCATGGTGGAGGTGAAGGGTTTGATACGTGTCTCTTACGCAGAAATTACTAAGATGTAGTTAATGCCTTTTAGGTAACCAGTAGAACCAAACCTGTTTTGTGTTACATTACAGCAGTTCAAAAAAAAAAAAAACCAAGAAATTTCATCCAGTTGAAATACATTTGATTTCAATGAAAGTTTGGGAAAGCAGTTGTAAAAAAGAGTCATGTAGCTAGTGCAGGACCCCTCTTCTGAGGTTAAATAGCAGAAGGAAACAAAGTAATTTAGATTTTATTGTAAAGAAACAAAGAGGGGTGCAGCAGAAGTAATGTTCTGAAACTCACATTTAAGGAATCTGTTAAACACCTGGGCAAGCCAGCAGTGGGGAGAAAGCTATTAAGAAGGGGACTGGCTGCATAAGTATTCATTCTTGTTCTCCTATTTAGAAGAGGGCTGAAAACTTAGCAATTACTCCTGCAGTAGAAATGATACCTTTTGCTGTTAATTGGCTGAATTATGTTTCTCGTCCTGGAAATGCTCAAGCCATTTGACTTTCAGCATCTCATTGTGGTGGTTAGCTTGGAACTCCCAAAAAGGGCTTTTAGATTCCTCTCTGCAGAATGCTTAAAAAGATCCTTGGTCAGCTGCCTGACAGTAGAGATTGTCAGCAGACCCCTTCAGGCAGGTGTTGACATGGGAGCATCTGAATTTGGCTCACTGACCCTGTGTTCTGTGGCAGTAGAGGCTCTGAATGGGCAGCATCAGCTTTGTGCCATTGTCCCAGAAAAACTCTGGCAAGGGGAGCTCACTTTCTGTGGGGGGTGGTGTGTTATGTCATGCACAAAAATAAAAATGAAGGAGCTGCTCTTGAATTTATTGTTGTCTGCTAATGTTTATACTAGAAGACTGTCACTGTAAACAGTCACAAATTATTTTATCATGATAGATATAAGAAGAGCAAGGAGAATAAAAAAGAATTGTACAGCATTAGAGCAAGCTTGTATATCACATATTTAATGAGACTTCTCCTTTGGTTAGGTACTTTCGCCCTGCTTGCTTGCATGGTTACTAGAATTTAACCTGCAGTAGAGTTGGAATGTGCAGTAAAACTTTAAATTACCGTGCATTAAAAAAAAGACATATGTATGTTACAGACAGCTTATTTGCAGATTGATGTGTTCTCATGGCAGGTGGGGTCGTGAAGTAGAAGGGGGGAATTTTGAACATTTGTGAGGTAAAAATAAAGGCTTTCATGTGTGAGGATTTATGAGGTGAGTTCTAAAACAATAATTGAAACAATAAATGGAATTAGTATTCATTTTAATTTGATTTGTTTTGGTACTTTCACTGTCACTTTCAATCCATGCTGCCTCCTCTGATATCTGTGGTCTGGAGGTCAGGATTTTTTTCTTTGTTTGCAGTTGTACTCCCTTGTGCTAGCAGTGTTAACTGTGTTGACTAGTGATGTTTCAGGCCTCATGTAAAAGTCAGAGTTCTTAGAAATACACTATGGAAGTGATTTAAGTGTATTTACTGCTAAAGTTTGTTCATCTCTTTTTTTTTTTTGCAATACTCTTATACGTGATGACAGGTGAGTATTGGTAGTATTTTAATTATTGTTAAAACTGATAAATCACTGATTAAATGAAAAATTTATTACAATTCAGTAATTTTAGGAACTTCAGAATTTAGGCACTAGGACTTTGTTAATTATAATAAACTATCAGATGCCTGTAACCCAGAAGTCTTAGTGAAAATAAAGGAATTTTTAGAAAGCGAGGACAGTGCAGCGAAATGTTGTCTGACCTAAGCTGATGTTTACTAAGGAGCCAAAGAATAAGTTAATGCTTAATTTTGTTTTGATGAATTCTAGGAGCAAATTGAAAATGCTAATAACTGTAACAGAATATTCCAAAATACCTATTATTTAGTCAGGAAACTGAAACAGCATCTTGGAAATCTACAGGAAATTAAGTATTTAGGCTTTGTTTTCATTTAACTACATTATAATATTACTTTAGAGCCTGGAAAGTGTCCAGTATGTTTTTAGGCACTTCTTTTAAAACAAAGAATACAATTTTGGTAGACTGGGATAGGCAAACTTGTCACATGAATAAATAAATCCTTGGGAAGAAGGTCTGTAGAGGCTCCAGTTGTGTCTATGTATCTATTTTTCTTTTTATGCAGCGCTTGCACACACAGATATAGATGACCCAGAGCAAATAGTTGAGGAGCTGCTCTGTTTTAAAATATGCTTGAAGTATTGACTCACTGTGTTAGACCAAAACTGTGACAACTGTAACTCTTGGGTTGGGCAGGTGCCACTGTGTGACTGTCTCGTGGAGAGACCAAGTCCCTGGGCTGGGTTGAGTGGCTGCTGCTTGTTTCAGAGAGCTGCTCTGGATGCAGATCCCTAGTCCAACCAGCTGTGGGACCTTGGATATTTCATTTACCCTCTGGTTGTTGTTAGTCCAGCTTGTGCAAGGGCACTGAGTGTCAGCTGAGTGTGCAAACTGCACCCAGAAGCTTTTTTTGGGATGCTGTAGCCCTGTTAAGAACCAATTTTTTTAACCAAGGTGGAGCCCAGTAGTTTTGTGACTTCCCTCCCTTGGATGGCTTGCTGGCATCTCTTCCATGTGATGCATCTTTGTCCCAGATGTGTAAATGAGAATTATGTGGCAAATCTTTGTTTCATAGGATTAATGTGATTTGTTTGTCCTAATGCTGGTGAAAAGTACTTAAGGCCAAATTAACAGCAGAGTGTTGTGTTCTCTGTAACAAGCTGGGTTTGTGTAATTTATGTATATTTTGACCATACTTGTCTGCAGGAAGTTGTGCTTTGCCTTTCAGCTAAACAAAGGTGGGAGAATATTCTCAGGGAAAGCAAGAATCTGAGTCTTAACCCTTTGCTGAGACCAGAGTTTGAATTTTTGTGCAGCAGGTCATGTTTACAATTTAGATACGATTTAGTTTCACAGAAGTCTATGCAGTTCCCTTCAGTTTAAATTTCACAATGCTTAAGCTTTCACATTAGGGTTTTGAGCTTTTTTCAAAAGTTCAGAATAAAAAAGTATCTTGGATGCCATCTGGTACCACCTCAATTTGTGAAATTTAATAAGATTAGAGATTGAAAAATGGTGTACAGCTAGATCAAAACAAGCTTGTTCAAACTTGGTGAAATTGATTTTTAACAGAACCTGAAATCAGCCAGATTTTTATATGGCTTCACACTGAAACTGCCTCTCCAGCTCTCTTTTTTCTCCTCACAAGTGCCAGTGTGTCTGACTTTTGATTCCTAGAGAGTGGAGATACATGAATGTACAATAATTTAGTTTTTCATTTAAAGTAATGCAAATTTCCATAATTCCATGTTTGCTGAGAGAAATCACAAACTGACAAGATCACACTAAATGGCTCATACTTCCGAAAACAAGTGATATGAGCTCAAAACCTTCTTAAAAAGTCTGTTGGTTTGCAAGCCCGTGGCCTGTTTTGGCATCTCAGACATTTTATTATTGCAGCAACAGATTTTTCCTATTTGCAGAAATAACATCAAAACTTGAACAAAACAGAAATGTGATGGTATTGCATAAGACTGACATATTTAATCCTTTTTATGGCCACAGGCTTCTCTGCAGTCACAGGACTATACCAGGTTCTTGCTGATGAAGAAACAATCCAGTTTTCTGGGGTTCTGACAGTATGGTGTCTTTGAACAGGAGCATTTACACCTTGCTCAGTGAAGTCATCAAAATGCTTGTGAATGACTTCCTTGTCTTTGTAACACAGACACCTGACCTGCTCAAAGCCTCCTGTAAAAACCTACTTGAGCACATGCATTAAAATGGATCCATTTTATTTTTCAAGTATGATGTATTTAAATGGATCAATAATGTTTGCCACGTGACATTGTTGGCTTCTAGTTTGAGGCAGCTTAATGTGGCACCTTGGTGCATTTCATGAATTGAAAATGTGGCCAAGGTTAAAGCTGTTGTGTCCACAGTCAAGGGATCCCAATAGTTCACTGGGAGTGTTTTAGTGTAGTTTGCCTTGTGTGTAATCTTTACAAATCCTGTGAAGTGGAAATCAGAAATGTACATATATATGTATATATATCTCTCATAACAGGGAAAGATAAATTTGAAACTAAAATGTGTTTTCTTCTATAAAATACAAAATGTTTTTACAGATGTTGCCTTTTTCTTTGCATACCAGAGCTGTGCCTATAATTGTAGCAACTGCTGTGTTTCAGGCTGTTGACCTTGCAGAAATCAGAAATGTCAGACTTGTTAGTTACTGATATTGGACTGTTGGTGATGCTATTTATATGTGGTCTGGCTTATTCTTATCAAGGTCATGAACACACAAAGAACTGTGGTGACAGAGGTGGGAATGTGCAGATAGTTTGGTTCCTGTGTAAATATGAAAAATATCTGCAGAATTCTAGTGAACAACTTAAGAAACTCGTTGTGACAAAAAGCAGTTCTCTAGTCCCAAACATTTCTGTGACAGAGGCACTTCCCTTCCTGTCTGTGTTTATTCCCTGTAGCCCAAGCTGTGGAGGGGTGTGAGCCTCCACAGTGTAATGTATTTCTGTAGATGTTTCAAGTGTGCCTTGGTGGTATCTTGCACAATGCAAAGTGGAAGAATTGCTTACCAGAACATTTTTGAAGGGGGCGAAGTTCCTGCTGTGATGTTAAATGCATGTTCTTGCAGAGGAGATGCTTCTTCTTCAACATCATCTTGACATAAGATTCCAATAAATGAATGTAGTCTTGTTTTCCTAAAAGGCTGATTCCCACCATATCTGTATGATTGATTTGTACCCTTCAGCACACACAGATGACCCAGTTATGTAGAGTGCAAAGTGCAATGAAAAGACGGATTGGATTTCTTTAGTTCTACCTTCCCTGGTGATTTTGTTGATGATATTCAGAGCAGAACCAAATCTAGATAGTTCTGCCATGGATTTGCAGTCACACAGGTAAGAAAGAGCATTCTGTGGAGGAGATAATGGGGGACTTTGGAGTCTTACACAGCTTGGGTAGTATGAGAAGGAAATCTTGGTTTCACACACCTGTGCAGTACAGCAAATACCTTGAAGAAAACATAGTTTTAAATCAACTGCTGTTTGCTAAGGTTAGAATGTGCTTAGGGGCTGGATGTGACACTACATTATTGCAGATTCCCAGAAAACAGTAACCACCTGTGACTATGAAGCTTGTTCATGTCAAGTAGGAAATAATGCAGCCTGGAATTGCTGCAGCTAGAGACTCAAGATAATAGGTTTGCCTTCCATTTGCTGTGGGTGAAGGGTTTTACAATTACTGTAGTTCTGCTCTTCATTTCAGTAACTAGCTGTAGCTTGAATATTGATTTTACTCATACTAAAAAATTAAGTTTCCTAAAAGAAATCAACCTTTTGGAAAAAGGTAATCTTTCTAGAATAGCTCCTAATTTTTCCATGAGCTTTCATGATCCAAAGCAGTATGAACAAGAGGCAGTGACACTGTTCCCTCGAGGAACAGAGGTAGCTAATAGGGGAAAATTGAGCAAACATTCTTATTAGAAGAGAAGCCAGGCCTGCACCTCAACAAATTCTGCAGCAAATTGATCCATTTTTAGCAATCTCATTGTTGTTGAAAGCTATTTTAGGCTAAAATTAATTAGTTCCATTAACTATTGTGCTGGAGCTTGAGACAGTGACCTTAGGGAGAGCAACAGAAAGATATCTTGGACCTCTGATTTCTTCATCTGGTCCATCAGGATTCAGAACACCTTTTCTGTTGTTGCTGAGGAAATTGTCACTTCAATGAGAATACTCTGGGCAACACATTGATAATACTGGAAAAGCATCTTGTTTTGATTGGTTTCTTTACTTTTTTTTTTTTTTTCCTTTTGGGATGCATTTATGGTGAATTGTTTCCTTTTTGGCAGGTTCTTTGGGAGCAGGCAAATTTTTATAGTGATAGATGTCTCTGTGCTGAAGAGAACATTATTTTAGGGGGAACAATGAATTTCTTGGAGCTACCAGTAATTCTGTAAAAACTAATAAATTTTATTCATGCCTTGAAGTTCAGTGCAATAAACATGCATGAATTTTTCTGAGCATTACTATCTAGTATGTATTACATGACTTCAAAAAGGATGTGATTCTGTGTAGGTTTTTGGGCGTGCCTCACCTTCCCCTTGCTTCTGGTGCCATTGGACTTCAGTGATTCTACATTGCTTAGATATATTTCTGTATTTTAGAGACTCATTGGGCTATTTTGATCAACACTTGAATCATCTTGAGGAAAAAGTTCTACATTTTTTCTTACTGAATAATTTTCTTCAGGGGGTTCCAGCCAGATCTACCATGCACACATAGAGGTAGTGCTTTATGTGAAGTAGAAATGTGGGTTTGGGTTTCCATCATTTTCAGGACTTAAATGAATTTACCTTAGCCATTGCAGAAGATCTCTGGGGTTTGTGTTGATAGACCAATCTCATTTTGTTATGCTTGTGTATGTGACCAAAGCTGAAGAAGAACTTGGCTAACCTGTCCCACATTTTTAAGAATAGAAGTCCTCACATTCATGCAGTTATTTCATGATTTAAAATTCTCATAAACAATGCATGTAAAAAAAGTTTTATGTAGTAAAATAGTAGAAGGACTGAATGTGAAATATCAAGAGGTATGAAAGAATAGGCATTCCCTAAAGCTTATTTAAATGAAATTTGATCACAGGCAAATTGATCCCTAAATTTGGGGTCTTAATATCAAAATATTAATTTCAATGTCTGCTAAGAGGGAGGAAACAACTGTTAAAATATATTCAGGTGGCCTTGCCCAACCATTGAGTATTATAAGGGAGTGTCATCTCGTTGTTGTGCTGAATGGAGGAAGTACATATGCACTGAAACTGTATGAGTGTCTGAACAGTTGGCTTTTAGACCCTTCAGTTGGTATGGTGACCTGCATGGAAGCATCCTAAAATATCTGTATTCTGTAAGACTAGAAAATAGTCATAATTGTATATATCTCCTACCATGGCAAGGCTTCATTTTAAAGGGATTGTTGCAGTTTATGCTCATATTTCAAGAAATGGAGCATGACTGAAAAGTCTTTGACCTGTGGAAATCCTACCTGCAATGAGGATATTGTTTTACAGCCTATAGAATTTTATTAAAACAAATAAATTTTATTACTGCAAGACTTGTTTGTTTAGAGTTGGCTGTATGTGGCAGATGCAGTTTATCTTATGTGCCTGAAGTTTGTTAAGTCCCTTTGCCAACACAAAGTCCCAGTGTGATGGACATGACTTCTGAACTCTGGAATGTCTGCAGGGGGCTCCTAGGCTGCTCCAAGGTCATTCACCTCTGTTATGGACACTAATGAATTTGTACAGCTACTGAGGCTGGACTGGAGCTTGGAATTGCTTTTGTAGGTTAGTTTCCCCCATCTGGTACATTTATAAAGCTTAAATTTCTATTTTCTAGGAGGGCAAGACAGTTACTTTGAAGTTACTGGTTTGCAAATAGTACTTGTTCATTGTGACATACATCATGGATGCCTTACTGCTACTGTTTGTGCTGCTGGAGACCAGATACTGGATAGAAGCAATTAAACCAGTCCAAAAGGAGATCATAAACAGCAGTGTTAACTAACTGCATCTTGCTGGCCTGTAAAATGCTTGATTTCTTGTGCAGGGCTATTTAAAATGTGTGCTCCCAATTGTTATTGCTTAACCTTTCAATTGTTCCAGATACTTAAAGTACTGGATATTTCTTTACTTTTCAGGAGCCATTACAGCAAGCTATGATGTATTTTCTGTGAATCTAATATATTTTAGGAGTTTAAAGTCTTGTGTTTTTGTAGTTATATTAGTGAAAACAGTACTTAAGAAAAGCTTCAGGCTTATTTTGCACTATGAGTCATTGTTAAAAAATGGGTTCATCTTATTTGTTTTCTCCTGCAAGGCAGCTTTGCTGAGTAAAGTATAACTGAAACTTGATCCCTCAGAAAATGTGTTCTGTTTAGTTGTTCTTCTAATGTTAAACTTTCTGGTAACCATTTTATAAAACCACCTAAAAATCTTATCTATCAGGTTTTTGGCCATTTGAACTGTCATGTCTAAGTGCCATTCTGAAAGAGAAATAATTATTCTGGTTTTATGAAATAGAAAGCTTTTGGGTTTGTTTTTTGTCAGAACCTTATTATCTTTATCTATCCTGATTGTTAGGAAGGATGAGGAGGACTCAGTCTTGGAAAAAATCTCACTCCTTATGTATATTTAAATCATCTTAATAATCTGAATGAAACCATTGCCACTTCATATACTAGAGGCTTGCAGCTGCCCTTGTCACTAGAAAGTCCTCACTTTCACCATTTCCATTGTGCTCCAGCCCTCAAGTTTTTCTGTGTCTAACATGCTGTAGAAGTTTAAGCTGCAGGACTGAATTCTTAATTACAGCAGTGCACCTCGTTGAAATTATATTCCAAATTTAGACTTTGCATACATTGTTCTAAAACCATTTAATATAAAGTTCAACCCTATAACAGGTGAGAGAGGTGTCAGTGCTTAGCAGCATTGGAGAATTGTATTCCTTAGTAACTGGAAAAATGATGAGAAACAGCATAAACACACAAAAGGCTTACAGCTTTTCTTTTACTTATGATTTCTAACAACTTTATTGAATGAATATTCCTCAAAGTGCTCAATTTAGGTTTGTAGATATCTTGGTAGAATTCAGTAACTGGATTGCCAGCTAACTGATTGTTGGGGCTTTCTGTAAAGATAGTTAAATTATTTGTTATGTTGTACATATTTCCTAGAAAGCTGCTGTGCCTTCTTACAGCTCTGCTGAACATTTGTTCTCCATTCTGTTTTTTTCCTTTTTTAAGGGCTTGGGACCAGGCCAAAGAGCACAATTATGCTTACATGGACCTTGATTTTTAAATGCATGCCTAACTAAGCAAGTAAGCAGTCCCATTAAAGTCAATGGGATTAGGTGCATACTTGGAGTTAGGTGCAGGTTTAAGCGCTTTGATGAATTGAAGCTTTACTGACTGACTGAGTCTTGTAACACAAGAAAGCATTTCCAAGCACAGATATACTAATGAAAATGCTTTACTAATGTATCTCACATGGATACAATCAGAAACACATATTTAATAGGGGAAAAAGTTACAGCAGATGAAAAAATAGTTAATGACACAGGACTAGTGCCCGCTGCTGTTGCACTGAAGTAGGAAGTACAGCATGTGCCACATTTTTATGTTTATTTCAGTGGGAAATAATTGCAGCCAACCTAACACAGAGAGTTGTGGTGGCAGTAGTCTTGAACAGCATCATTCCAAAATCTGGCAATTACTCACATGGGGCTTTTGGCTCTGTATTTTTACTGGCTTTCTGCAAACTAGCAATTTCCTTGAGTGATCTTACTTCTGAATGTAACATTTTCTCTGGCTTTTTAGTGGTTCCCAAGCAGAAATCTGTATTTGGGTAAACAAAGCAATGCTGTGACTGTTTTCCAGCAAAAAGAGAATTCATACAAACTATAAAGCAAATCTGTTTCTGAACTGGAGCCTTTGAGAGAGATCTCACAGCCTATAGTGATCAGCATATCCTGTGACAGCGAGATGATGTAATCAGTGGGTTCATTTGCAGCCAAACCTATGCTTTGGATCTTTTCTGCACCAAAGCCTTGCATGCCAGTCAGGCCTCAGCCTTCCCAGTTGTGGGAGCTCACCTTTGTCTGCTGCCTTTGAAATGGTGTCACATGATTGCTCTGATTGTGTGTGTGGCAGGGAAACCCTGACTCTGCCTGGGAGGGAAGGCCAAAAGCCATGGCAGGACAAGGAAAGCTGCTTTATTCCTGCAGCTCCTGGCTGTCTGCTGCTCTCTAGGAATACAGCAGGAGCACTGACAGGGCCACAAGGAGGCTGGGGGCAGGTGAGGAAGGAACCCAGGTTTCTCAAATAACTCCCCAGACAGGGATATAAGAGATGTTTCCATACCCAAATTTTCTCTGTTGCCATGGCACGATAAAAATAAATATTGTTCAGATCTTAACTCATATGAGCATTTTAAATGGTCAGTTTGTGCTTGTGCACATACTGTGAAACCAGATGATCTTTTCTTAATCTTTGAAGACTTGGTTTTTCTGGAGACCCTTTCCCCCCTCTAACAAGCCTGTTTAAGTAACTGCACAAGTTTACAAGGAAAATCAAGGAACTTTGCAAAGCCCTAGAAGGTCTTTACTGGCCTCATGAGGGCAGTGGGCTCTAGTTTGAGAACATCTGCTGTACACAGTATCAGGTATTATGTAATTGAATGCTTTTCAGATGCCAAACTGTCAAGTTTTTTATTCCTGCTGTAACATAAAATTGTTACTAACAAATAACAAGCCAAAATTGACTGAATGTTTTGATACTGTTTAATTGCTCTTTGCTGCTGTTTCTGACTGAATTTTTCCTCTAGGAAATAAATATTCCTTTAGGGAATAACTAGGTTGGTGCTAAGGCTTGTGAGAACAAAGATGTGTGTTGAAATCACAAGGTTTCTCTTTTTCATATGTGTTTGACTTGGGGACTTGAGAAGTTCAGGGAAATGCATAAATTGAAGTTTTGGGATTTAATAGTGAAACATTAATTCTGTGTACAGCAAAGAATAAATCCTGTTTTACAAATTCTTAGATTGTGCTTCTATGTATTTGTGGAGTGTTAGAGGTGTAAGTAAAAGAGCATAGGCAGATTTTTAATCTCTTCACATACTCCCAGTGGAATACTGACAGAGCTTAATCTAAAACAGTGAATTTTGCAAATGTACCTGCAAAAGTCACATCACGTTTCAGTGTTGTGATAGACCCAGTTGTTATTTTCTAGGTACTTTGTGCTGCAAAACAAGTAGAGCAGATAAAATTACATCTGTAGGGGTTTTTTACTTGTCTGAGGCTAGAATGTGTAAACCACTCTTTTTCATTTTAAGCTTCCGTTTCCTTGGAGTTTTTTTTTTTGCTTTTTAATTACTATTTTGGGTTGTATTTCTGATAATATTGTTAGGACAATATAATTTATCTTGATAGTTTTGGCCCAGTAGCTGAGTAATTTGATGTCAGTGTAGCTATTTGGTCTTTATAAATGTCTTCTGTCCTAATATTCTGACTTCTGAGCTTTTCAGGAAATCAGATTTAATAACTGCAGCCTTTTCTCTTGGACTGGCATATTTAAGATTCATGCTGCATTATTCCTAATGATTTTAATGAAAAAGGGAAGCCTGTGATCAGTCTGTTGAAATGAGCCTGGGTTCAGAACCACTGTTGGGTCTTTTGCCTGTTGCTCATTGCTGGTGTGGTGGAACCCACAGGATGACGCGCCTGGCAGCAATGACATTTTGTAAAAACATTTGGAGGTGCAAAAAGTGGGAGAACTGATAGTACTGAAGTGGTAAACTTCATAGTAACCTTCTGCTCTAAAAACCTCCAGAACTTAATGGATGGTATGAAAGCCAGAAGTCAGTGATGCATGCACATTTATTGAATTATTTTTCTTACATTAAGCACAGTCTTATACTGTGATTTTGATGCAGTGAGTATGGAGTTTGTTTCCATGTCCCGATCCAGAAGGTGATGTGGTATCTCTGCTGAGAGATTTACTTCAGAAGCTTTCTTTCCTGTGTTTTTTTTTTTTTTTTTTTTGCCTTTTTTTGTTTTAGCCTCTTGTAAGATAATAAAGTTGCACCCCTGAGACTGAGGTATACACATGACATCCAGTCAAAAAAAATTTTCAGCCAAAAGCCTCAGGAGCTCAAATAATCTACTTCCAGCTTGCTTTGAAGTAATCCTTTGCCATGCTTTTTGGCAGGCAGATCCAAGGTTTTTTGGCTCATGCTCCTTGCCATGCAGAAGCTTTGTAACCACATGATGCTGATCCTGAGTGTGCCTGGTACTTTGTCTCAAAGAGGCATGTGGTCCCACTGTTAAATTTTGCACCTTTCACCTTGCTCTGCACAGGGAAATTTGGCTTCTGGTGAGTTTGAAGGAGGACAGAGGGAGTTGCATCTGCTGCAAAGTATCACATAGGCATTTTTTTAGAAGTAACTGCATAGAAAAAATTGCAAAATGTACCATCTTGGCTGTAAGGCAGCAGTGCTCCGTGGAAAACTGTAAGCAGGAATCTTTGGATGTTGCTCTGTGGTGTTTGTGTTGAGTGGGCACTGATTTATGAAAATCTTTTGTGGAAGTTTTTACCAGTAAACCTCAGTTTTCACGGTGGACGATTATTTCAGCAGTTGTGCCTAGGGCTGTCATCTAGAGAATATTATGGTTCTGAAAACATTTTAGCATGCCAGCCTTCTACTCAGGAGTAATTAATTTCTATAATAAGGTTTTAGAAGGCTTAGTTAGTAGTTTACAGTTTACTGTGTTCAGATCGGCTTTTTTGGAATCCTATGAACCCCCCAGTGACTTGAGTCTCTGGTTAATTCCTTGGCACGGTTGCCAGTGAACCTTGTGTGGAGAAACCTGACTCCTGGCACAGGAGGCTTGTGTATCCCAGGGCTGGTACAGCTGCACAGAGCTCAGCTCAAGCAGTTCCGCAGGACTGACCTACATGGCTGTTTGCAGGGCTGCCTCAGAGCCTCCAGGGGCTGGCAGACCCGAGAGGAGGAGGAGGAGACTGGCTCATGTGTTCTCCTCAGTTCTAAGAGTGCTGTTAAGGAAAGATACGCAGAATATATAAGATACCCAAAAATATTTGGGTTTTTATTGGAAATAAAAACCCAGATATTTTTCAAACTTTTGACCCTATAGCATTTAGTGCATGCTTTTTTATGTCGAGGACTCTTGACAGTTTGGGTTTTTCTTTCCTTTGAAGATCTTTTTTAGGGACAAAGAAAGAATAAGAATTAAATTGCATACAAAATGTAAAATGTCATCAGGAGTTCATTTTGAACACAGTTGCAGACTTCCTGCACAAACTCTTTTCTCTTTATCCTATTGAACATTTGTTTTTCAGTGCTATGCCAGCTGTAATAGCTCTGGGCATAAGATGGGTAAAAACTCGGAGATTTTTGGAGATGTTCCTTTTGGAACAATGGTGGAAGCCACTTGCCAGCACACACCTGACCCAGCAGTTGTTGGTTTAGCTTGTCACAGCTCAGTTATGTTCTGTACTCAGAGCAGATCCCTTGAACACTCCCTGGGGGGTCTCTGCCTTGCACAGCAATGTGTGTGCTGGTGGAGACCTTCAGCAACCTCGGAGTTTGGGGTCCTGAAGTCACTGGTGCCTTGCTTAAAAACTGTTCCAAGTACTTACTCATGAATGCTTTGTTGGGATTTTGAAATACTGAGCTGAATTGCTTGCTGGAAAAGTAGTTTACATTTGTAATTTAAATTTTTTTATTTATTCTCAAAATAAAGAGGTGCTTACTTTCCAAAGAGTAGCACTCTCAGAAGCACATCAGAAATCTAATGCTGAATACAGGGAACAGTCATTTTTGAGCAAAGTTTGCTTTGAGAGATGTTTTTACATTTTTGTCACTTTATGGGGGAGATTTTCTCAAAGTGCTGGGAAAGATGAACACAACAGATGTGCTGACTTGCACTAGGATCTCTGGTTTTTTTGCACTTCAGGTGCTTTTGAAAATTTCCCCAAGGGCAAGGTGGGTTCTTGACTAGATGGATTTAATCAACTTCTCTTTGGATTTGCTAAGAATTAAATATTAATTATTGAAACTTGAATGTGAAATTTAAGATGAAGTTTTGCTTTTGGAAATCTTTTATAGCAGTGCCTTGCTCCATGAGGAGATCTTTTAGTGAATTGAAGAAACTCAAATCTCACAGGATGAGCTCCAGTTTTCTACTTGTCCTTGTGTTTGATGTCAGTAGCAATCCCTTGAGGGTTGTGAAGGAAGCATTCTTTGGAGCTCTGTGGGTCAGAAATGCATGTCCTGATTCTGATCACTGTCACTGTCACACCTCTGCTCCTCAAAGAGGAAGGGCATATATATGAAAATTGATGTATGTTTAGGAATGTCTTTTTCTGTAGCCATTGCATCTATGCAGTCTGTGTCTTACTGTGCAGGGAAAATGCTATTGCCACCCACAGATTCTGTTAGGAAAGGATTAAAAGTTCAGGAAAACAATGGAAAAGCAATATCATTTTTGATTACTTGATAAACTACAGATCAAAGCCTTTCATGATTATAATGTTAATGGAATATCATGGTTACAGTACTTACGTCATTTACAGAGAGAGAAAACCTCTTTCAAAATTGTCAGTAGGGAGAACCTGGCCTTGTTTGTTTCTAGATGAGAAAGGTGTTACAGCCTGGTGCACAGTTTTTGTATTTGACATTCTTACTTGTTAAATAACTCATTTAAGGTGTTCAGTTGAGTTTTGCAAGTATGTACTTTTACCCATTAAAGTCATTGGCATAATTTTTCATACTATATTAGAAGCATATTCAATAGACTTTCAGTGACATCTGTCTGAAATGTCTCCTTCCTTTTTTCAGCTATTACAAAGAACATTCTGTTTAACTTTCATTTTGGTTTGTTTGCATAGTGACAGCAGTCTAAAATAATTTCCAGCTTACTTGCATATGTATTCTAAATTTCCCTAGTGTCACCAGCTATTTGATCACAGAATCATGGTAGCTGTCCTTGACAGATGGTTCATGCAGAAGCTTATCTCAAGCTGTGTAATGTGAATTTTAAATCAATCTCTTCAGTTTTCTTGGTTTGTATAGCACATGCTCTCAACAATATACATTATCCTGCACATATAAACTGTCAGCATCAAATGTTTGGAATCTGTATTAACTTTTGTGTAGGATTCAAAATGTGCCTGCCTAAGAGAACTGGAGATCACCAAAACTGTTTTAGTAAAGAAGTTGATAATAGTTTTCTAGAGAAGTGATACATAATTTTTTCATGTATTTCTGAAAATCTTTGCAGAACTGTCATTATTGCAATTACCTGCAAATAACTGTTGGGCTAGAAGAAACTCTTGCAGAATAAGCAGCCTCCATGAGCTGAAAGAATATTGCACAAAAGTCATGAGGACATTTGCATGGCTCTCTAATAAGAAAACAGACTCAGGAGTAGTGAAGACCTGTGGCACAAAGACTGTGAAAGAAGGAAGCTGTCATTGCGTGTGGGGGATCTGGGCACTTCAAGAACTTTTGCTTCTCATTTCTCTCTTCATTTAGGGATTGATCAGAAGGAATGTTGAATGTAAACCCACTGTAACTTTGGAAGTGATGATTGGAACTGCATCTTCAAATCAAACTATCACAGCCTAGTAGTTTTCTATCTATGTTAGATTTCTCTGAAGTTCTCTTAATTCTCTAAATTCACTAATATCTCCAAAATTGTGAAATCTGGTCTTCATTCAATGCTGGTATTAAAATCCAAACTTGATTTTGAATTGTATTTGTATATGGCTGTCCATGTAGGAACACAGACAGCTCATTTCATTTGCGCCTAGCTGTAAGAACCTAACTTTTCAGAGTCCCTGACCATTGCCATAAACACAAGATCCCCATTAGCCTTTTCATATGGTACAATGAAGAGAGGACAGAGGGAGCTTTATATGCTGTATAGCGACAGAATTGCTTCTCTGTACAACTGCAGTTCTTCCTTATTGCAAAGCTAATTTAAGACAAGCCTCATTTAGGGAAACCAATCCCAATTCCTCAAGTCAGAGATGGAAGAGGCACATTTGTAAAGAGTTATTTGCCTCTGGCTGAAAAAATACTAAAGGTAGCTGCAAAGAAAGATTGGACTTGTCTGATACAGCAGTTCATAACAAGTATTAAAGCCCCTGTGAGGAATAGTTTCATACTGTCTGATTGTCATGTCCGACGTTTTTATTGCACAAGTGCTTAAGGGGCTGTACTTCTGCCAACACACAAATGAATTCTTTCTAATGTTTGCTAGAGGATATATGGTCAATGTCCTGGTAGCTCGTATGCTTTTACTGTGGAGTCTTCATCTTGATTTATGCAGTTCTCTGGCTTAATTTTTAAAATATCAGAATTGTCCACTCAATTTGCTGTAAGATATTTTGGTTCTAATGGTGAACCTGTGCATTTTATCCCAGTATGTGTTTTCAGGAATGAGTATTTTGTCTCAGTTTGAACTCTTAAATCACTGCAGGCACACAAGGACACAGAATCTTCAGTGTTTGCTAACTTCTCTTATATGAAATACTGATTAGAAAAAAAAAGTGTTACATAAAGATCCTCACTTTCATGTCACATGGTGGCCAGACACAGCAGCTGAAACCCACATTTAGAAATGAAAACATTTTAATATAGTGAGAGTCGATAGACATGCATCAAAGTGAAATGTTATTTTTGTAGTGATCAGCAGGCTTCAGACCTCCCAAGCTAATCATAAACTTTCCAGACCAATACAGCTAATTTGTTCTCCTATTGCCACTGGCCTCCAACTCCCCTTCCAAAGGGAGACATCACCCTTTCTGCTAGCGAGAAAATTAGCAAAAGGCCTTCTAGTTCTGCTTTTTTCTTTAAGCCTGTTATGTGTGTGATACTTTGATTTGTCTATACAGTGCCTATGGGTGTGTCTTAGATGTATTCCAGAATAGAACTTGGATGAGCTACCCTCTCCTTCTCTCAGTTTATGTTGCACAGGTTACAGCAACCATATGTTCAGGCCTCAGCTCTTCCTCTAAATCATGCCCTCCTTTCTTCCAGGAAATGTTAACCTGGGAGAATAAAAGGGGGTTTTGTGTATTTGTCCATGCTATCCAGATGTAGAACATTTTGCCCAGCGTTACAAAACAATGAATTTCTACAAAGTTACACCAACCATTTTTACTTGTGTGGAAAAGGCACTTTGAGATGCAGAACAGGTATTCCAGAGGACAGCTTAAGATGATTAAGGTTGCCAGATTGCATCAAGTCAGTCTGGTCAGAGCTGCTTTGAATTGGCAGATGCTGTTCATCAGTGTGTCAGCAGGCTGGAGTTGAACAAGATACAGACCTAGAGGTGCTGGACATTTGCAGTTCTCCAAGACAAAAAAAAGGCAGAATTGGAAATAGCAGCAGCCAAATGAAAGCCAGTCTGAATCTCTGTACAGGTGATGGTTACAGTTTGGCCACTCTGCTGACAGAATATCAATTCCTGTGATGCTTTGGTAGCTGCATCTGTTACTGCTTACATGTTAAATGGGGCATCCCTGAGTATGCTTTCCTTTTGAAGCTTAAATAAGCGTTTTATCATCATGATTTTGTTTTTTTCTTCAGCATTCCCATGGCTGATGGGTGAAATGAGCACGTTTTAATTAGTTAAAGAAGAGAGCTTTGTGTGTAGTGTGTGCCTGTAAAACACTGTAGGTTCAAAGAGCAGATGACTGTATAAGTTGGACAGAGGACCTTGATATCAGTTATTAAAAGAAAGCAGAATTCATCACAGATAGAAGTGTAGAATTTTTATTTTCTAAAAATATTTCTGAATATCTGTTCAAACTCGGACTTGAATGGAATTTTGGTTGTAAAAGGAAAAATTATCTACAAAGATGTATTGTAATATGTTTTTAAAGATTTTGATTTTGCTGTGGTTTCTTTTCCAAGTGAAGACAGAACCAGGTACATTTTTAAGATTTCATAGCCTGTTATATGAAATGATAGGGAGCTAATCTAAGAATCTTAGGATGTGTCTGCAAAAGTTACAGAAGAATAGAAAAAGTGAAATCAGTCTATTTCAGAAGTAGTGTATTTATACTGCTGCTGTTGTATTGGATTAAATTGTGTGGAATAGGTGGGTTCACATGCTCAATATATTCCTGGGAATCTCTGTATTCCAATGTCCCCACAAACTAAGCAAGTGTATGTTCAGAGTAAACATTGTGTGATTGATGTGAGTAGTAACAGTGGTGGTAAACTGGGGTGTGCTAAAGCCTGATGGAATTTATGGCAGAATGCAGAATTAGATACAGAATTGTCATGCATTGCATAAAAAGTCTGCTCTACAGCAAATTCATTAGAACTTAATTTCATATTACATTTAAAGTTTGTATTTCTTAAGCATAATCCCTATGCACTTTTCTGAACTTGGAAGTAATTTTAAAAAACTTCCAGCTCAGAAACTTGTTGCAAATCTGTCATTTATATACACATACTGTACAATGATGACCAAGATGGGTGCAGCATGCAATACATTCAAAGGTTTGACTCTTACAAAAATATTCTCCATAGTCTTACTATAGCCCATGTCAAAACAGAGCTGCCTTAAAATAATTTTTCAACATTCTCTGTGATCAACTGATCACATCTGATAAACTAGTAACAGTCCTTATTGCAGAGCAACTCTTAGCTGTCTTTTCTCCTTGTGCTTTAGGAATTACATTGATGAGTTTGACTTCAAATTCTTTATTGCTTAAATGCAAGAGATTTTGCTTTCAGCACTTTTTTCAGAATCAGACTTCTGAGAATTTTCTTTGTCCCTTCAAGTGTAAGATGCACCATCCTGTAACTGATCAAACTTTCCTGTTGGTTTTCAGTTTGGAAGAGGAATGTTAAATTAAGCATAATGGGGATGTCTTTTGGATTAAAACCCTATATATTCTTCCAATTAAAACACTGTGTTAGAATACTTATAACATGAAGTTGCTTAGAGAAGGCATTTGTTAAGGTAGGGATGTCTGTGTGTTGTTTTTTGTCAGCCATATAATGGACAGTCCTTGCTTCCCACTACTGTGTCCAATTAAAAAAATAGGTTTTTTAGTCTAGAGTTACCCTTTATGGTGCTGCTGTGGAATATTGGCTTGTATATTTCTGTAGGGTTTTGGTTTTTTTCTTTCTAATTTTTATGCAAAATGACAAGGTGACAGCAGCAGACTTTCTCAATTTTAAAATTTGCTGGGGAAGCTGTATGTGATTTCAAACCTAAACCTATCCATCACTTTGTGTTCCCATGTAAGTACAAGTTGTTTTTGTAACATGGCTATTGTGTGAAGGTGAAAACTAAGTACTGCTGTTGGATTCTCCACGCAGGTCTGTGTTTGAAAGCCCTGCTTGCCAAAGATGTTCCTGTACTTAAATAAGCCTTATGGGCAGGATAATATTGCAAGAGGAATGTGAAGGAGCATTAATATGGCTGAGTGGGGCCCTATATGTTTTCCTTTGAAATATCTTCCTGCTTGCCAAACCGCCTTGGAAGGGAATAGCATGAAGCCTAGATGGGGAATTATGGATGTGCCCTATATTTTTTCTCCACGATGAAAGGAATAGTCTGTGGCTCCTACACAGATTGAGAGGCAGTGATTGAAAGTGTTGGGATGGTAGGACAGATGTATTGAAGGGACTAATTGGAAATCTCCTAAAATATCCTCAGAACATGATAATGCTCTGCATAGAATAGGTGATCGTGCAGAGGAATTTCTAAAAAAAATTTCTCTTCTTAAATATATTGTTCTTCTAGATATGGATATGAGAATATTTACTAAAACTAAGTTTAGTATCTGACTTTGAATCCTTCACAGTTAAAGTTTTTAAGAGGAAAAGAAAAAGTCATTTTTTTTCCTAGAAAGAAAGATTACCAACTTGAAGTCCAACATTTAAAACTAAACACTTTTTTAGTGTCTCTAGGTTGCAAAAAAATCTTGATAAGTTATGATATATTACATGTCCTAAGAATGAGATTTTAAAAGGTGTTTTTAAGATAAATGCCTAGTATTCTCTGGTAATACTTCATAGTAAATATTCTCATTCAAAGAGTAGTGCTTGATTTAATTCTTTGTCTATTTTGGCTTTGGAAAAGTAGTCATTAGGGTTCCATGGCAGATTGAATTTGTTTAATGCCATTTGCCATCACATTTTAGCCTGGATACTGAAGTATTGTCTTGATCCACTTGCACATAATATGTTTAGGAATTTGAAACGTTACATATTTTGTATGAATTAGACTTCCGGTCTAGTATATTGTGCAGAATTTTGCACTGTAAATTCTAACTCTGAAAACTTTTATAAGAGAGAAGAATATCAGCTCTTTTCAGTAAAATATAAAATAAAAATCTGTGTCATATTAGAAAAATGAATGAAATGGTTACTGAGATTGAAAGAGAAGCAAACAGTTTCCAATCAACCACACCTTTTCTGATTAGATATAAATTAACTAAGGCACTATAAAACAGCTCCTTACTTTGCAAGCTTCAGAGAAAAAAAAAAAATCATAGATACAGGAGGCGGCTGCCCAGTCAGGGCCCCAGGCCCTTGACCACCAATGCCAGCCCTTTGCCCTGGCAAACCAAAGTCACCATCCCAGGTCCCTGGTGTCCCTTTGCAGGAGGCACTTGGCACTGTCAAAGCAGCCTGAGTGAGCAGTGGTGGCAGCTTGGGTCTGGGCCACATCCTGCGTTGTTGTTCCGATGGTTGAGGTTAAGTACAGATGCTGAAAACCTTATCGTTGCACTTGATTTGGTGTTTTCTTGGAGTGGGATATAATGACCATTCTTAATTATAAACTTGCTTCTAAAACAAGTAATGACAAATATGCAAATTAAATAGACAAATATATGCCACTGTGGAAATGGTGGCTGGATCTGTTTGATTATTTTTCACTGGGGGAATCTATGTAGGTGAGTGTGCCTTCATTCTCCATGCAGCTTTCCAACATTATGGGAAAATCCAAAAAACTACAAGTGGATAAAAAAGTAAAGATGAGGCAAATATATATTTAATTTTATTTTCAGTATTCTTATTTTTGTCATTGTTTTGGATGATTGCTCAAATCCCTTGACAATATATCTAAACCAGCAGTTTTAAGTGGTTTGCAAAATACATGTGAAAAAGGCAAATCAAATATAAACCAGCTATGCTACCAATGGAGTGGCAGGACTCTAACACTGGTATCCCAGGCAAGTAAGTTCCTGGTGAGTACTATGGCATTGGACATGAGCTAGCACATGGATTTGTACCTGAAAATAAGTGATGTATTAATTGAGAAGTAGCTCATTGTGAGGAAATCTTCCCTGAAACATTGTTGGAAAATTATGTTTGAGACATGCTCCACACAAGTATGAAATTATTGTATTGAAGAGATTTGGAACTGTGTAGGAAATCTTCCAAAGAAAATCTTCCTTTCACAATGAAGGAATTTTCTGTGGGTTTTATTCACTTGATTCTTGTTGGAATTCTGATTGTTTTCCAGCCATGTGATGGTGTTGGCTGCACAGATGTGCTTTTACAACCAGATTTCTTAAGCAGTCTGGTTTTATGTCTCTCCATGGGCCTTTAAGATTAGAACTGGTATTATTGCTAGCTTTAACCCACGTAGACAGTCTGAGTATGGGGATAAAGTAATCAGCACCATTTGTGTCTTTCAAAATGCACATAGAGAATGTTTCCTCACTTCCTTTGTTCTAGGTGACCTTTTAAGAAGTCATTTTTTTTCTTTGTGTTCCTACTGGAATTATTTCTAGATTTATTTACACCTTGTTACCAGGAAACAGTATTTCCAGATTTTGTGCCATTGTGTAGAGATTTTACACTGTAAAACTGAAGTCTTTAATATGTGTGTATATATATACTGGTTTTAATATACCAAGGGTTAAGAATTATATATAACTGCTGACAAAAAAAAATTGCATGCTGAGTGACTTAAGAAAAGTTTTCAGAGTACCCAACAATTTCATGCAGTCATTTTGAGCTTGACTCTCCTCCTTATATAGTAGAGAAGTGAATTTGCCTGAATTTAGACAAGTTGTTTGTCCCATGAGAAAATTTGACAGTACTGAACTTGTTTCAGTTGGTGGATTCAGGAAGGGAAATTTCAAGTTAAGTTACACTGGATGTGCTCTGGGTACTCAGAGCCCCATCAGCTATTTATTCAAGTATTTATCAGTTTTGTGAGTTCCTAATCCAGTAGTAAATGAAATATTTGAGACACAAGGATGCATAATTATTTTAAGATGCTTCTTATCTAGTTTGAGCTGCACATGAATTTTCAGAATTCATGCACATGCCATTTAGCTCAAGATTTAACATAATCTGTAGCTATATGGTTCCAATTTCCTGTGTAGCAGAAATCAGCCATGCAGAATTGGTCATTTTCAGAAATCTGTATTTGAAAGACACCTAGAAAAACGGAATGAAGTCTGCTCTAGCTGTGTGCCTCCCAAGATTTTAATCGTGTGGGAGCACTGTCCAGATAGCCAGAAGACTCCACATACACTGGAAGTTCACTTGGTTCTAACGGGCAGCATGTGTTTAATAGGATGACTTTGAAAGCAAGCACATTTATAAGATAAACTATTAAAAAAAATCTACTGTATAAACTACCAGATTCCCCAGAATTTTGTTTTATCTAGGCAATAAAATGCAGAGTTTCTATTTCTTTAGAAAGAGTTGTTCATTTTTATACATTATAGATCTGCAGAGAAAGAGAAGCCTTGTTCTAGCACTGCAGCTATGCTTCTAATTTGTACCTAATTTGCAGCAGCAGTGTAACTGATCTGCTGGTGCTCTGTGGTTTTGACCTGGCCTGGACCCCCAGCGATGAAAAATGAGCCTTTAGTCTACTAACAGGGTAGATTTTGACCCAGGCTGGTGTTAACTCTTTTAATTTGCAATGCATAAGAGGCTCCAGTATGCTGAGACCTGACAGTCCTGTTGGTAGAGATGGTGAACTGGGAAGATGGAATCAAACAGAATATGGAGAGATTTTTGGGGAGGAATAACTGCATCTTTGACTCAGGAGTTTAGTACTTAGATGGGAAAAGTAGAGATGTGCTTGCTGCCCAAAGGGTAGGCTACAGTACTATGAGATTAGCTCTCTCTGCTCACTTCAGGTAACTTGGGATGTGTAGTGAAATTACTTTGGAAACCTTCCTCCTCTTTCTTCCTGTATTTGGATTCTGGGTGAGTGTGCATCCAGTGCATTTTGACCTACATTGCAGTTAAATCCCAAGTTTTCAGTCAAACATGTACATTTTTTTTGGTAACAAAACAGCTATTTTTCCTTTTTTTTCCTGTCAGAAGTGGGTGGAAGCCTTGGTATTCCTATAAACTATAAAAAATACAATGGATCATGATACAAGTCTTTCAAGATTCTTTCTATTCATCCTTTGGCTGTTAATCTGTGATTTCGTACCTCTGTGACATCAGAGAACAGAGGTGCCTGTGCTGTAGGATTGTCCTTGGCTCTGGTTCTCCAGCTGTATGACTCCTGCTGGGATGTTGACTTTCTTTTGTTCCATGGAATGCTGCTCTAGTCCTGTCCCCTAATTAGTCTGTGTGATAAGTGCAGTACTGACTCCTTAGGAGGTTACCTCTGTTTCAAGACTGTTTATCTGCTGCCAGATACAATCTCCTACCTTCTTCCTTTTGCTTGGTAGATTTCTGCTACTGCTGGCCCTCCATACACATGGTTAGAAAAGTGAATTTTGGCCCATCACAGATGTTCAGGGCTCTGAATAGAACAGCTCTGACCAGCCTCAGCCTGGTGCACACACAGGCTACCTCACTAACCACACTGAAATTCAGCCCTGGGCCTCCAGTCCCAGTTGGAGCTGCTTTGGAGGCTCAGCCTCAGCCCTGTGTGCCCCTGGCCAGGATGCTGCCAGTCTGCACCCTGCTCCAAGGACTGGCTGCTTGGCTTGGCCCTGGGCCTGCCCTGGCCCTACAGACTTGTCTGACCCTGGATCTGCCCCCCTGGATCTGCCCTTCTCTGACTTATGGTGGCAGTGGCACGGAATCCTGGCAGGGAAAGCACCTGCCTTGCTGCCCTTGTTGGAGCTTGACACCTGGCTCCCCATCCCTTTAGGGAGCCCCTGTCACTCTGTCACTGCTCCCTGACAGTTTTTGAAGGTGGCTGATACTGTTTTATTGCCTTAGTAAAGTACTAAGCCTGAAAAATATCGGCCAGCTTTTGCAGAGCTTTGTCTTTGTCTTCAGCTGGCAGAAGGTGGATGCTAATTTCTTGCAAAAGTAGATTTGACCATAATTTTTTACACAGTTCCTATCTGCATATTGGCCTAGCATGTGCTGCTCCTGGGAAGGACTCACACTGATCTTCAAAGTTCTGTTTTCTTCCATCTCAAAGAATATCATTAGTGCTTTGAGATTTTTCCAATGTAGGAAATAACTGGTCAGGGAATGTATATGCAAGAAAACATGTTCTACCAGGGCTTCTTCCTCTGAAAGCATTTCAGGAATGTTTCCTAGCAAAACTGAAAATTACTATCACATTCACAATCCTACCTGGTTAGTTTTCTCTTTTCTCTTAAGTTGGACAGTAGTTAACCAACTAAAGTATTAGGCAGGACACAAAGTGACTGTATGGAATAATTGATTACAAACTCTTTAAAAAAGAGCTTTTTTGCACAGCAACCCTTTGTCTTTTCCATAACTGTACAGTGGGATCAAAAAATTATTAGACATACAGATTGAGAAGGAAATCTCTAGCTTCATTATGTAAGGTAGCAGCAGGAGACATGCTGCTCCATGCAGTGGAGTATTCTGGTAACAAACAATATTTCAGTTTTAGGGACATAGCAATCCCCTTAAATGCTTCTTTGTACAAGAAATTGTGTGTCAGCTGCTTTCCTAACAAAAGAATTGAACAAAATGGTGCAAATAAAAGCTGTGAGTTACTTGGGAAAGTGGTAGTATTTCACATACTAAATGGAGTTAAAACCAAGAAGGAATGCTGAGGTGCAGTGGAATATGTGTGAGGCTCTGGGATTTGTTTCCTCCAAGGTGCTCCACGTCTGGGCTTCCCTTCACAGGGCTCCATGTACTTAACCCTCAGGCTGCAGTCATAGCTCACCCTTTGTGTTCCTCCCCAGGCTGTGTGTGTTTGGTTCTGTTCAATGGCTTCTATAAAAGTCCAAGTACTCCTTGGTCCTTCTTGTAGCTATTGTGATTTCCTCTGCTGAAATCCAGATTCATTGTGATCATGGCTCTTGCAAAAGAACTGCAATAACAAGAACTGCTTTAGCTGTACGAGGCAGATGATAGGAGAGAATCTCTTGCCCTTTTTCATCAGATCCCTGTCTGCCAGTGACATGCAGAAAGCAGGGGAGGTGATGTATTTGCCTTCATGGGGGTAAAGAAATCCCTCAGTGCTTCAGCTGCAGTATTTCCTGAATCCAAGAAGGTAGGGTAGGGAAAGGCATTTTTCTGTCTCCATCCATCTCAAGTACACTGGTTTTTTTTCTAAGGAAAATGCATTCTTTCTGCAGTCAAAATCACCTGTCTGCTCAGACACACATAATGTGGCAAGAGACTTCTTTAATTCAAGTGTTTAATTTAACACAAACATTATTTTAAAAATAAAATTAAAAGAAAATAACCTCATAGAGAGAATTTTGAGTAAAATGTTATGGCCAGTGTCTTTCAGTAGTTCAGGCTAAAGCACAGTGGTAATTTATTTTAACCTTAATACATCTGAATAATTAATTCAGAAAGGAATGCTTCTTGGAAAAAATGAAATGAGGTAATGATTGGAAATGCCTATCTGACAGCTATAAATATGGCAGCCATCTTTACACATGACTTCATCAACGTAAACATTTTCTCCTTTCCTTCTTTTTTTAAAATAACCTGTAGATCACCAGTTGGAAAAAATGACCAATTAAAATAAAACCAAAGCACACTAGATTTTCCACTTGATAATGTAATTTGTACTAAATTTCTTGTATATTCAGCTTTTTTCCTCCTCTGTTAAATTTTTACATGGAACACTGAAATAAAAACCTAACAACTTTTCTTAAATAGTAGTAGAATATGCAGTGTCTACTGCTTTTCCTGTTAGTGATTCCTGGAAGATGGTGTCTGTCCAAAGCAAATGAATGCTATTTTAAATACTTGTTTTAAGAAACAGTTAAAGGACCTGTTGATTATGCTGGAGCAGTAAATTTGTTTTGGCCTTCATCTTACTTTTAAATAGTTCTTTGCTTTAGGTGTTTCAACTAAGTTGATTCAGTGGCATTGATGTTGCACCTGTAGTGAAAAAACATGAATTAGAGTAATTATTTTCACTTCTATGCAAAATGCACAGAAATTGTCAATGTCTTGTTCTAAAGTAACTCAGCCTGAAATATGTAGTCATCCTCCATGTTATCTTGCTTTAAGAATTTGAGAGTTAAACTCTACAAACATTGAGGCTGTAGGAAGTAGAAAGGAAGTCTTTAAAAAGTTTGTTTTGACTCATGTTTTGTCTATTATTACTTTTACATTAGAAATTTGGTCAACTTTCTAAACTAATTTAGCAGAAAGCAGTAGCTGTGATACTTTTGATAAGTTTAACAAACTTGTCCTCTTTGAAATTCAGGTGCAATTGCCTCAGGAGGAAGGTAGTAAGCAAACTTCATAAACTAATTGATATTTACAAACCCTTTGAGACTGACAGCTAATTTTTTCACAGATGAATGTCAGTACTTTCTTAATAAGAACTGTACTATCCAAAGGTCCTTTTTCCTTTTTTTGTTTTGTGTATTTTATTTCCAAGAATAAGAGATAGAAACGTTCTCCCAAAATATTGTGATGGCTTTTTCTGGTTTTGGTTTTTGTTTTTCTTTGTTTTAAAGTATAATGTTGGAGTTTCTATCTCAATTATATACTTAAAATAGTTATGCTGTTATTTTTGCTATGTTTCTAAGTAAAAGCAAAGGCGTTTTTATGTTGAAATTACTGACATTTCTTCCATTTAACTGCTGTAAGGTATTTTGGTTTCTCTATCTGCTGTTGCCAACTTCATATCTGAAATAGCTCATCAGTCATAAACTGATTTTTCCTATTGCCCCAGTGCTTTTGTAACTCCAGTGTAGTGATTGTTGAGGTTTGCAGAGAAGTTCTGCTCGAGGTTGCAGCAGTGCAAGTTGGGCACAGTGTTGAGTTTCAAGTTGCTCTGTGCTGCAGAGAAAGGCTGTGCCTATGAACCAGCACAGTTCCATCCAGTTCACTGGGATAAAGCTTGGAGCCACAGGAGCAGGTATGAACAGATCTCTTGTCTTAACATGGAGAACAGAGCACCAGCTTCTGAAATTCAGGGAATTCTGCCTGTATTTTCATAGAGGAAAAATTAAATGCATATGGAAAGAATTAGTTACATGACTTATTAAATGGGAATGTAGCACAGCTTTCTGTGCTCAGAAACTCATCCTAGTAATATTCAGTTAGACTTCAGTAAGATTGTTCATTATTTGCAGAAAATACACTGCTCTGTGGAATGATCAGCAGAGAGGAGACTAAAATCACAGGTACTCTTCATTTCCTTACATTTGCTTTTCTGCCTGCCTCTAAAGAAGATTGGCAATACTGTGTCTGTTCTATATATTTATTCAGAAAAAGTAGTTCACTTTGTGAAGAACAGCAAAACAAGACAGAGTTTAATTTTATGGAAGCAGTAGTCAATCTGCATAAAGGAGCTTTCATCACTGGAGCTTCTGTTACACACTGCAGTCTGAAATGGTGTTTAAAAGTTCTTTTAAAACTTTTTCAAGCACTAAATCTTATTTTCAGAGTATCATAGTTGCAGCTCTTCTGTTGGAAGTGTTTTGAACTCCAGTTTAGTTGGCAGTTTGCTCACTATCCTTTTTCCTTTTGTGGTACATCTAGATATTTCAAAAAAATATGGAAGGACAGATTGGCTTCCTGACAGGGTTTTGATGGAAAATTTCCTTAAGTTTATTTGGCTTTACATTTTTAGTCTGAACACTTTGCCATAGGCAACCAATGTACAAAGTACCTGTAATGGCAGCTCTGCATTTAGCTGTCAGCACCATGGTATAATCTGCAAACCTTCAGCTTGCCTTAAAAGGGGAGAAAATACTTCTTTACTGTAGGTCTTGAAGGGAGCTGTTGTATTTGTGAGAACATAGTAATGGAGAGTTCTCAGTGATTTTTGTCAGAAAGTACCATTAAGGTTACAGAGTCAAGTTTTCAGAAGCTGCAGATTTGGGCTGTCAGTCCCCATTCTTAAGAGTCCCCAGCCTGTGATCATTCAGATCATTTTTGAGAACCACTCTTGAGGTCCATCCTGAAACTCTCATTCTGGCTCCTTAAGTGTTCTGCAGCTTGTACTGCTCCCCCAAGGGGAGTCACCTCAAGAGGGCTCCTGTGACACTGAGACCCCCAGTCCTGGGCAGCATTACAGGGCCTCCCTCCTCCCTGCGTGCCCTCGCTGGGCACGATGCTCACAGGTACTGCAGGGGTGCTGCCAGGAGCACAGCACTGCAAGGCTGGGGATCAGAAGGGCAAGAAGAGGTGAAAGAAACATTGATACACAGCACTGCACTGCTGAGTGCCAAAAGGGGAAGAAGAGGTGAAAGGTGGACTGCTGATTTGGGAGCCAAAAATGGGCAGGCTTTTCTGGAGATGCTGAACAAACACAGCATTGCAAGACAGGTTAGGCAGGAGAAGGTGGGATCTTTAT
Organism: Molothrus ater; assembly: GCF_012460135.2. Classification (NCBI taxonomy): domain Eukaryota; kingdom Metazoa; phylum Chordata; class Aves; order Passeriformes; family Icteridae; genus Molothrus; species Molothrus ater. The sequence continues at coordinate 6,089,176 of NC_050490.2, forward strand.
GGGCAATAGTGGCAGTTTGTAAAAGGAAAGAACTGGGAGGGAAAATGTACAGTGACAATGATGTCTAATTAATAGAGGTCAGATTTTGCCTTGCTGGAGAACCAGATATCCAAATGCAAATAGAACAGAAGCTGGACTTTCAGCAGCAGTGTGAATGCTAATTTTCTCTACAGCTTTGGGAGTTTGACTGTATTTAATTGCAGTTCTGAGGAAGACTATTTTATCTTTCACCTATGATAGGAGAGGAAAAGGCAGGTTGGTAAAGCTAGTTTAAAAATAGCCTGAGGAGTCTGACATACTCAGCTGTGTATACAAAGCTCACCAAATTACAAAAAGAAATATAATACTTAGTAATGGTGTTCTTCTCAATTTCACCAACATTTTTACTTCCTGCCTCCTAAAATGTTGAGATATTTTCAAGTACCTGTATTGTGAGTTCATGTGGTTTACTGTCTGACATACGAGACCAGGTTATTCTTGGGTCGTATTTTGAGATATCCCCTGGAACCATATGGATAAGAACTATGTATTTACATGAAAGATGAGAATATAGTGTGGTTTTTTGACTTCAGGAGTTGGAACTTTAAGAAAGACTTGCACTTTTGCCTGCTTAGTCAAAGCAGGTTATTTGATGGGTTGGATCGTTATAAATCAAAATTTCTTTTCTTCAGCTGTAATATACAAATGAAAGAGAGACAACATCCATATCCTGCTCAGGATTGTTCTAAAGGAAGGAGTCCATTTCAGGAAGCAGTTGGGACAGCAGTTGGGGTACCTGGGTTTCCGTGGGCTGTTGCCCTGGGGCCAGGGATGAGAGGCAGCAGGTTCTGACTGATGAGGCAGGATCAGGCCCTTCGGGTTGCAGGACTGTGCTGGTGTAGGGCTGACTGTAAAACCGTAGGTTGCTTCCTGGTCAGGTTTTAAGCTGTGCTCTATGTATTATAAACTTGTTAATAAAAGGAGGTGCTGTACCTTTAAGTAGCACATGCCGTCTAACCATCAACAGGCATCTCCTGCAGCAGCTTTAGCCTGTTTCTCCAATCATGCCTGCCTAAGTCAATAACGCTTTGCCAAAGCTCCTCGTGCATTAAAGGTTACCGTTTAGCTTGTTCCATGAATCACAGCAGATGCAGAACTTGGCAGTGACCATTTCTGTCCCTCCCCTTCTTCGCTTCGTACTGACTGCAGCCCCCCAGCTCAGTGCTGGCCGAGCCCCCTCCCCCAGCAGGGAGAAGTCATTACATGAAGAGATCAACTTACCAGTTGTCTTCAGAGCAGTGGCTGAGAGCAAAGCTCCTGGTCGGACCGTGAGTGCGAGAGAAAGGGGGAGAGGGAGACGGACTCGTATCTCCAAGAGCTCAGGGCTGTGATCCTGAGACACAAGTGCATCTGCTAGCTGTTAGTACTTGGCACAGGGTTTGCTCCTCCAGGGTAGCTCTAACTTTGGGTAATAATGTTTGTCAGCTACCTGATACTAACGTTGCTCTGCTTTCAAACAGCAATGTTAGCAAGACCTGGGGGTGAGGTAAGCAAAGTACAATGTCTTGTCAAAAATCGTCTTGTCACAGTTGCGTTTCCTTCGTATCTGTTACGATGGACTGTGAATGATTTTTATGCTGTTAGACATTTTAGAATTGTGTTGTTTGTGTTGTGTAAAAAGCTTTTGCTTTGGTTTAGTTTTGGGGGTTTGTTTTGTTCGGGGGATTTTTGTTTGCTTTTTTGCTTTGGTTTTTTTTTTTTTCTTTGCAAAAGCCAAAAAGGTACTAGAGGAGAATAGTTTGAAACTCAACTTCTCTGGATTTGATATATAGTACGCTTTCTATGAGAAATGACTTATTTGTGAATTTTTCTATACTAACATACAGAGAAATATGATACTCTGCAGCAGTAGATGGTATTGTTTTGTTCATATTTTCTGCAAAAATGTATGCTAGTGAAAAAGTTTTTGCACAGGATACATTTTGGGGATGTGAGCATGTAAAAACTCCGGGCTTCATTACTTTAATAACATTCTTTTTGTGCAAATATATGTAATGTTTAGTCTGGGGCAGGGCAGAAAGAACTTGATTTTTAAAAACCTCTGTATTGTATAATCAAAGAAGGACTTTATGTGTTCCTAATATTCCTAATTCCTAAATCTTCAACAGTGGAATAGAACAGCTCTTTATATGCTTTAAAAAGTTGCTGCTTGATTTATGAAGAGCCATTTTCCAGATTTTTGTCCTCATCAGAGCAGTTTGTCATCAAGTACTTATTTCATACCAAAGCAGAAATTTTCAGCTACTCTTTTGCCATTTAGGAAATAACTTAGCAGGCATGGTACTATTTGATATAAAATATTCCATCTAATGAAATTACATGCAGAAAACACATTTGATACTCATTCTCCCTCGCTCTACCTGAAATGGGATGTGTAACTGTGCATTTTAAACAAATAATTGGATAATTTTGTTCCATAAGTATGCATTCCTTAAGTAAATCTTCTGAAAACAGTGATTCTGCTTTAAAGCTTTATTGGTGCTGTCATAACTTAATAGTAGCCTAATGAAGTCCAGATCAATTACTTTCCCTGGTAAAGGTGGAAGTGAACTGGAAAAAACACCTTGTCCAGCACTGTGTGGTTGACACTCTCTGTAGCTCACGTGTCTAGAAATAAACTTTATTTTGCTTTCAGGGTGTTTTAGTAAGAGAATCTGTAACAGCTTTGTTTCAAGAAAATGTCTCTTAGTGAAATCTTGTGCTGCCTTTGATCTAGTTAAAGCAGAGAAAGGTTTTCAGCAGTGTCTCAACAAATTTAAATGGTTTGATGATCAGAGCAACTGGAAGCTGATCATTGCCCTCTAGTTGTCACAGAAGTTTTTAACTTCCTGGTTGATTGTTATGGAGCACAGAAAATGATAGATGGACTCACCTTGTTCAGACTGAGGGACCTTAAAATCTGTGGTGGCTCGTATGGAAAATATTTCTGTCACCACTGCATGCACATGTGGTCTTCAGAGATCCATATAAAGAGCAAATCTAGAGCAGAGCGGTGCTGCCTGCCAATTATCCTCGTTAGCAAGTAAAATAAAAGCAATGCTGTGCTCTTACCTGGAAATTAATTTCTGCTGTAAAAGTGCAATGTGGAATGTTTTAGCACTGTGATCCATATGCCAAGTACTTTAAACTGGACTGTTTTTCTTAGTTTTTCAGCTAATACAGCAGGATATAAAAAATTGGACTGTTACTTTATCAGTGAATTTTAGGTTATAGATTTCAGCATAAGTAGTGAGAAATTTTCTCCTTTATTATGTTCATATGCCTAATTTTTGAAATTTCATAATAAAAATATACTGTGTCTACTGTTATTAATATAATATTTATTTGTCCTGTATTGTAAGAGACCACCCGATAATCTTGTGCATTTCCCTGCTCCAGCTGCAGAACGTTGGCTGCATAAATATTATTTCTCTAGGAAATTACTCAGTAAAGATTTTTCCTGTGGTTGACAGTGAATTGAAGACAGAGAAAATAAGTGAAAAGCCATTTTTTAAAGGAACCTGAATTGTCGTTTTGTGTTCCTTTGAACTGTTTTGTATATATCTCTGAATATTTTAATTTATTTATAAGCATGTATTTTTAAAAGTTCTGCTCATAAAAATGTCAGGTTTTGATAGATTATGAAGTCAATGGGAAGTTGTTTTTCTTGCCAGCTTGTTTTGCCTGTATTTTAATGCTGCAGAACTTTATCTGTTCAAGAAAGAGAAAATAACAAACATTCAAGTAGTATGTTTTTTTCCCATATAATAGGAACCCCTAACACTTGTTCTAATGTGTGTATGATTATGTTCTGCTTTTTATTTGTTGTTGATTTAAGGCATGACTTGGCATGAAGTCAGTGAAACTACATTGCATCACTTTTCCATCCAGCAAGGAAATAAGGTTATATAGATTTGCAACTTGCACCACATTTATATGGCCAAGCCCAGAGCTTGTGTGTGTGTGCAAATGAACACACTGTACTCCTTGCAAAACAATGCTTAATCAAGCTTCCCTCCTTCTCACTTCTGTCATCTGGTGATTTGGAATCAGCTCCAGCAGGAAAATCATTGGTGTGACTAGATACATTGGGCTTGAGAAATCTTTGCGCAAGCAGGGAGTTTTCCTGAGGAATAGCCCATCCCTGTATTTTCAGGTATTCCTAAGTCTGTCATTATTCTTCACTCAAAAGCAGGTAGCCTTTTAATCTCTGTTTTCTCAGAGTACTTGTCAGATATTTGCATTTGAGAATTTCACATGCCTTGGGATTTTAGTTGATTCAACTGAATTTTCCCATTTTAGTAGCTTCTTCAATCCCATACAAATTGACCATAAATCAATACTGTTAGCCCCATCTGCCTCAGTACAGGTGTCAGTGAAGCTGTGAAAATTTTCCAAAGTCACCAGCCTGGCCTTCTCAGCAATAAAGCAAAACCAAATTGTACCATTCTGAGTTTGGTTTAAATTGTTTTCTATTAGCTTTTAAAAAAACATTGGTCTAGCTGACAAAATATGTAGGACAATGGGAAGGAAGCCTCACATATAACTTCGGTGTTGATTCGATCTGTATTTTAATGTGATAAGTAATCATAATCTGACTAATCATCAAAATACATAATATATGACTTAACAAAGAACTTTCAGCATGTTTAAGTGAACAGGAGCAGGTTTGAAGATACCTAATTATTTTCAGTCCTTAAGTAGTAGTAGTTCAGATAACAGCATGTTTTGCCACATTAATCAGGCTGTTTATGGAAGCAAAAGGTTTGTTTAAATAGTAGATACTGTTCAGCTTCAGAGTATTGAATACTAGATGCTGTTCAGCTTTCTTCATAAAGTAGTGCAGCATGAAGTGTAGAAGATACTAAACAGTGTCCTTAAGAGTTGCTTTAATATATTTTTATTATAAACAAATTTCACAGATGTGAAATGCTTCCATTTGGAATTCGGGCATAAAGAGGGTGAAAAAGTCACACTCCACCCTCTGAAATGAGTAAAGGGAGCCTGAGCAACTCTGAGTGAGATTCTTGGTGTGCTGCAGACACTGCTGGTTCTCATCTGTGCCTTGTGGGCCAGCAAATGGAGCAGTTGTTCCACACAGTGTCCCACGTTGCAAGACCAGGAATAAACAGACAGGAGTGCAGGGGGAGCTGATTGCCATTTCTCCTGTTCATTTGCACCTCCACACTGCTTGGCCTCTCTAGTGTGTGTAGCTTGTCCACAGGAACCACAGAGGCAAAGCAAACTTAGCAGCATTTTAAAAGATCATTCACTGAACAGGGTCAGGTGTCACAATCCCCACTGCACAAATGCAACCCATTGCAAGAAATAACTCAGTGTTCATCCCACTGAACAACTCAGTGTCCAGCTCGGTGTTGGTACTTATTTCCATGTGGTACGATATGAATGGAGCTCTCCCTTGTTGATCTTGCTCATGCAAGAAGGAAGAATACAAAAAAAAAAAAACCCAAAAATCAAACCACAAAAGACCCCAAACACCTTGAGGTCATGGTCCTTTTGACACTCTTGACTGACTGTTCTCTTGTCAAGGAGGAGCTCTCTTTCCTGAGGCTTACTGCAGTAAAATTTCTGACCTTATTCAGCTGAATCTCCCCGTGTTCTGTGGTCAGAGCTGCTGCTCTTGTGAAGGGGCAGGGAGCTCCCCAGCAGGTCACATCTGCAGCAGCTGACGTGATTTTGGCCAATTCTGTGAAAGGGCAGCATAGAGAACAAACATGGCAGTGCTTATCCTGCATGACTGTTGGTGGTCTTCATTTATTGCATTCAGCTGTAGCTTACCAGCCATACTGGACTGGCCACAATGACTGTTGTATCTGTGGATTTTGTCATCTTCAGTTTTTTTATCCTTATGATAGTCCTGTGAGGTTGTGCTGTTACAGAGCTGTTACTTATAAGTTCCTGGACCACATAGGTAAAATACAATTCAGAGGCTCAAAACATTATCAGTAAGAGCAACTTTTACATATGCTTGAAAATCATCCTTTCTAGCACATGAATGGTTTTATAGCTGAGCACTGTCTCAAAGAAGCTCTGTATGGCCAGGAGATGAACTAGTTAAGTTGTGTCTGCTCAGTCTCCAGGATGGAGTTGAGCTGATGCCACACCTTCAGTCATGGGCAGGGGGCTCATGATGGGGCCCAATAAAACAAGCATTTCCAGCTCTGACTTCCACAGGGCCGGCATATAAGAAAACATCATTTCTCCCACTGCCATACAGGCAAAAATAATACCTCATCTCTGTACCTGAGTGTTTCCATCTGCTGGCCAAGGTTAATAGGGTTTCTATTGATTCTCCTGAGAAATTGATACATCACCTTGACTGCTACTTTCCCATAAAACATCACCCTTAACCCTTCTATTTATGAAGCGTGAGAATGTTTGAGAATATTTGTGGATTGGTAACTAAGGAGGGATTGAACCATTTATTTATTTAGCATACATAAAAGAAAGTTATTTGGATTTACTTTAAAATTACCTGATGAGAAAAAAGAGGTGGTAATTTACATATGGTAGTAACTGCTGACATCACCAGTAAAACATCTGAAAGTGAGACAGTTGAAAAATAATCCTGTCAAGTAAATAGCCGCGGCCAAATTATAAGAATGTATTGGTGTAAGTACCACAGTACACATTTATTTGACCTCTGACATTGTTGCCTCATTCTCCCCAACTTTATTGTCTGTCTCAACTGCAGTATTAGTACTACAACCCTGGTTCTTGAAAACTCTGGTGTAAACTTGGTGTAGTAGAACGTTCAGTTTAGAGTTAATTACATTCTAGCAAAATGACTCCAACCATGTTCTTTTACCCTATGTGATTAGGGGGAATAAATGTTCTTCCAATTTTATTCTCAGGATTTCTGTATGGTATTAGTTCTTCCTGTCTGGTGTATCCCTGCCTGTTCTTGTGGGAGAGACAGGACTGCAGTCCCAGCAGAGTGATGTGTGCTGACCAAAGTCTGTAAGGGTACTTCCCTAGGAGTTCTCTAGATCCAAAGTCGTTTGGCTTTGGGCTCTGGTTCAGGCTGAGCTTCTTGTTCCATGCCATAAACATCTAAAAGATGGATTGAGGGCTGCAGTAATTCCCACAGTAATTACAGCATCATGCTCAGTCCTAGCATAGTGAAGCTAAATTCATTAAGTCATTACCACAGAAATGGTTATGTGTGATGGATGAGCCAATTTGTTTCTGAGACATGGTTCATAGACCATTTTCTTGAAAGCAGTTCCAAAAATTTGTTGGATTGCTGATTAGATAGACATATGTTTAAATGAGTTTACCATGGATTTTACACCTGGAAATACTTTTTTCCCTAGAAACTAATAGTTTACAAAATGCTTTACTAATAATATTTCGTTATCAGTATCCACTCTTTTGATTTGCCTCATTTTTTTTCACCTTTGCTTTTTGAAGTAATAATTCTCTTAAAATTGAATTCTAGTGGATGTATTTTTATCACTGTAATGTAAATGCTTTTTCTTCTGGCACAGTGAATTTAGCTCCTTTCTGAGGATTTTAATATTTGTTCCAAACATGCTGAGCATATTAATGGAGCGATGAATTTAGAAGGCAGGTAGCTAATATTAGAATGTATTGAAAGGTAGTTACAAAACAGAAAAGGAGGAAATAATGATATAGTAAGTAAAATAAGTCACACTAATTGTTTTGTAAATCATAACAGTCATTGTATAAGTAGGTTTTTCTTCTAAAGACTCCCTTGGTTTTTCTATCTCTTTATGGCAATTTTATAAGACTGAATTTTTAAGTGCTCTGATGTATAATAGGGCACAGGAATGTGTTCCAAGACTCATAAAATCTTTAATTAAAAGAATGGAAATTCTTGTAAACTCCTGGTGGTTGCCTTTAAGTGGTATCACTTCTTAAAACACTTCCCGCTCCCCCCAGCCTGTGAGATTATCTTGCATTTTGTTACAGCACTGTTAGGTTCTGCCCATGGATGATGCACCCATTTTAGGGAAACAGGCTGATTATTAGAGTTCCCTGGCCTTTCTGGAAGGGAGACCTGGCACACAAAAGAGACTCTGCTGAGTAACTAAAGAAATGCTGTTAAATGTCAAAATGGAATTTTGCTACCAGCTTTGCTGGAGGCATGCTGCTGGAGGCGGGTTACTGGCACTGCTCACTGAGCTGCTGCTCAGAGCCTCTGAGTCCCGAGCTGGGTCACTTGTGCAGTCATCAGGAGCATAAAGCAAATACTCAATGCATGGTGGAGAGACCGTGGGTAGAAGGGGACTGGTATGTGACACAGATCCCTGTCCTTGCTTGATCTGTAGCTTTCTCCATTTTTTCTTCAGTATCACTTGGTGTTCATGGCAGCCAAAACGAGAGCAGCAGGGATCAATCATCCTTCACTGCTGTGTAGGGACCCAAGGGCACCAGCAGAGCAATTATATCACTGACAGCAGCTACATGGCTTCTCTTTAAAGAGCCCTGCTAAATGAGACACATGAAAGTGAAGCATGAGAGAGTATTAAATTAAAGGTTTGCCTGTGTATGTCATTGCCTGAAGCTGTTGATCTGTTTCTTCATGGGTTACAGGTATTATTTTCCCAGCATGTGGGTTGTGAGGGAGGTTTTATCAAGAGACAAAAGTTTTTGACAAATCTCCACTCCTACCTATTTGGCAGTCACAGGAGAATGAGGTGAATTAGGAGTCAATAAATTAATCCTCCAACCATAACTGCTTTTTGACTGAAGCATAATGTTTACTTCCATATTTCATGAGATTTCTTCCCTAAATGTCATGATGATGAGAAAAAATTCTCAAACATTTTTGACTTCAAGACAAATCCTTTTGTTATTCAAATTCTTAATCAAAATGAAAAGGTTTTTTTTAAACTGGTTTTTGAAAAGGTGCTGACTAATATCACAGGTAGATGATAATGTAGTAGGAGGCTTGGTATTTAATATAAAATTGCCTCCTTGCACCTTGGAAATTGAAATGACAGAAGCAATGGTAAAAGCGTGTGGAAATGCTGCATTTTGATCCCAAAGAGTTAACAGATCTACCATTAAAATCACCCCCTCTGAGGAAAGATCTATTAATGTAGTTATTTCACTATACATTTCAAATGAGCTTTAAGTAACTGCTGCAGAGACAACAAAGCCACATTTGATAACATTTGGTGAGTGGAGGATGTATTAACATCTGTACATGAGCAGAATGTCTGAAACACGTGCTGGACTCTTGCTTGTAAGTACTTGAAAACTGAGATTTATTTAGTGCTCGAACGAGCAGGTGATAGTGAAGCATTCTAGCCAGGGGCACCAAGTGTTTTGATGTTGTTAACTATGAACCAATATCCTCTAGAAAAGCAAAAGGACACAGACTAACTATATAAATAACTTTTCTTATTTCCTCATTAAATGGAAGATTGTTGCTGAAATGACAGAATTATCTTGTTGGAGCCAATGCATTAAACTGAAGACAATTTCTTTAAACATTTCCTTAAATATTTTGATAGTGAGAACCTCAGGCACAGATTCTCTTGGTGCTGTGGAGGAATTGAAGAAAGGAGGTGATGTGTCCATGGTGCCCAGGTGACACAGAGGTGATGTGTCCGTGGTGCCCAGGTGACACACAGGTGATGTGTCCGTGGTGCCCAGGTGACACACAGGTGATGTGTCCGTGGTGCCCAGGTGACACACAGGTGATGTGTCCATGGTGCCCAGGTGACACACAGGTGATGTGTCCGTGGTGCCCAGGTGACACAGAGGTGATGTGTCCATGGTGCCCAGGTGACACACAGGTGATGTGTCCGTGGTGCCCAGGTGACACAGAGGTGATGTGTCCGTGGTGCCCAGGTGACACAGAGGTGATGTGTCCATGGTGCCCAGGTGACACAGAGGTGATGTGTCCGTGGTGCCCAGGTGACACACAGGTGATGTGTCCGTGGTGCCCAGGTGACACAGAGGTGATGTGTCCATGGTGCCCAGGTGACACACAGGTGATGTGTCCATGGTGCCCAGGTGACACACAGGTGATGTGTCCGTGGTGCCCATGCCATTGAGGATTGCTCACAGGTACTCTGCTCATGACATGAGGTTGTTACAGTGTCATTTGTTCTGTGACTGCATCTCATCCTTTTGGAAATTTTGAGTATTCAGGTGGTGCTTCAGTACTTCAAGGTTAACTCTTAGTGTTGTCCTGAGGATCCCTGGCAGAGCATATACCAATGTTTGTAATGGGTTATGTTTGTTGGATGCTTGGCTATTGGTGATGAACAGTGCATTACCAAAGAAACCAATAATTAGGAAGGATCAACACGAGAAATAGAAATATTTCTTCAGCTGCTTTATTATGGTTCAGGGAATGAACAAAGCTAAAGCAAAGCAAAATGACTGCAGCACTGTGGTAGTGAAATTAAGAAAACTCCTAATGCATCCAGCTGTCACAGTGTGGCTATTGGGGAGTATCTCCACTTACACCATGTCAGCAGAGGCTGGCTTGTGTCCTGCCTCTTCTTTCTGAATGACAACCACTTCTGATTTTCAGATGAGAGTGAGAAATACTGGGAGTGACATCTAATGCCATGATGCTTTATTTTGTAATACGGAAATGGGTTTCTAACCATGTAAAAATGGTTAATAACAAAGTAAAACCATGCTTAGGATTCAGTTTAAGGTAAATAGTCATAATGACTTGTTCAGAAGAAATTTAAAAGTTTTAGAGGTACTAATCTCCCTCTACATAGCTGTGTCAATACTGAGAGACTTTGAAGGAACCTCTCAAGTACAGTTCTAGTTTCTTCTTTGTTATCATTCCTGACAAATTACCCAACTGTCACATTATTTTAAAGGTGTTAATAAATGTTATTTCTTAAGTGTGGGCTTTTCCTGTCCATCATTTTTGCTTTAGTAGTGGATACATTGAATCATTTGGCATCTTTCAATTTTGTCATTCTTACTGCAGTAATTTCTACTAGTGACAAATGAGCCTTTTATGAATTTCCCAAAGGCAATTTTAGGAAAGAAGAATCTCTAAATATCTGTTTATAAGACATTCAGTGCACTGAAAAAGTGGGAGTTGCTTGAAAAAGTCTAAGACATTTTTCCATGTTGTCAGAAGGCAACATGATGCACAGAAGTCCGTTAGTCCTTGGAAAGAATGGCAGTTGGTGTAGCTCCAGCTGTATATGCAGCCGTTCATTTTAAGAATTGATTGAGAGCAGATGAGATCAAAAGTTAACATCTGCAGCTGTTTCTGGCTGCTAAATAAGCATTAAGGACCTGGTGAAGCTGTATTTTAGTGAAGAATAAACACCACAGAACCTGCAAGAACAAATTTCAGTAGTACCATAGCACTGTTCTCACTCAAGTTTCAAGTTTTGGGTTCTTCCCTCTGTTGAAGAGAAGGCTGGGAATGCCTAGTGGGAAAGTTAAAATTCATACAACTTCACATCTTCCTGTGAGGACAAGATACTTCTTGGAGAACAAAATAATGGTGCTAGAAAATGCTCCTACTTCTGCTTCAAGCCAGAAGGAAATTTCTACTTCATCCTAAGCAGTTTGGCAAAATTTTAGAAAGTAAGAAGTGAATGCTGTTAAAACATTGTTTGCTTTAGAAGGATTTGGCCAAGGAAAGTAAGGAAATGAGCTGAAAAACAATCAGCCTTGTGGAAACTACTGGAGACTTCATTAGGGAGACATTGCAGGGAAGCAAGTGGAGGACCAGCACTGGGAATGTCAAGGTGAAGTCTTGGCTCAGATAAAGATTCTGAAAGCCAAATTGTCTCTGATTTAAAACTGTCATTATTATGGTTTTGATTTCAATGACTGAAGATTTAGAAAAGATGTCATTAGCCAAATGCTGCTGCCTTGACTGGATGCAAATTTCCCTATGTGCATTGTACAAATATCTCTACAGGGACTGAGTTGTAAGTGCATTGGTTGGGAGGATCTGGAAATAAATGTGGTATCCTGCAACATAAGGAATGAAAAAAACATCTGGTGTGGGACATTTCTAAAAATAGTAAGAGCTTACTAAATTCCGTGCAAGCCCTTTTAAATTTTAGAATAGAGCTAAAATTCAGCAGACTTGCTGTCCCTCTTTCATTTGTAAAAGTTCTGCAGCTTAATAGGTTTCTGGTTTTTATGCATTTATTTATTAAATTGCATTTTAATGATAAAATTTTTAATAACATCTGCCATTATTTGCTTTGAATCTATGAGAAATTAAGCCTTTGTCTCAAAGATCACTTATCACTTTTAGTACATTATTCACTCACTGAATTGTCAAACTTAGAGATATGAAGAGGGAGTTAATTTTTTTCCAATCTGAAATAATTGTACGATAATTACCTGATAATTATGGGTAATTATCGTACAATTACCTCTGAGACACCAATGCTGGGCTGCTTGAGAGGATCACAGTGATGCTTACCAATGGATTCACATGTACATATAAATGCAATCATTGTGTCTATTTGTGGTCTCTTTTCTTTCAGCACAACATACCATTTTAGAAATACTTCCTGAATCAGACAAAGAATCAAGTTTTTTGCTCATTTTTCTGTGGCTTGTTATTGACAAAGTGTGTCAATAACATTGTGTCAATAACAGCGTTCATTGTGTCCCTGAGACAAGTGAACGTGAACTGCAATTTGAACTGCATTTTATGGCATCTTCTGGACAGAAATTGTAATCTACTATTGCTGCTCAGTTAAACAGACACCATTTGTAGAGGATTGCAGCCTTGCTGTGTGTCCTTGGTGGCTGCAAAAAGCCCAACTACACACCCCAGCTTGTGAGGTCACTTCAGCACTTGTACAACATGATCAGATGCATGTCTGGATTGCCAATTGGGTGCCTTGAGTTTTCTTGGATTTTAGTTTTATTTTTCCACTTTTATGGCTATCCTTTAGATTGGTTTCTGCTATGGGTTTGTTGAACTTCTTCAGATAAAATGGAAACTGAGAAATCCTTATCATTTCTCGTCAGGAATCAAATTAAACTTTGTGTCTTTGAATCTCTAAAAAATGTAATTTAATTTTCTTCCTGGTATTTTTACTGTTTTGTCTAGACAGAAAAAAAAATAGGAGCTTAAATAATCATATTGGAATATAAGATTTTAATTGCCCTTGTGGGTAAGGATGTCCAAGTTCCTGTTTCAGGTCACCTCTTATGATCTTTCTTTCCATTTTCCTTCCTGTTATATTTCCTTCTATCCTTGAAGGTTCAGGGATAAGTAGTTAAATTTAGGAATACACTTTTTGTTTGGAAAGAAAACTGAAAAAGTTGGATAGTCTGAATATTTGACAATTTCCCAGAAAATGTGTGAGATCATGAAGTTTACAACAGTAACTAAGAGAAAAGGAAACCTTCAGGTATTTTGGGATTTTTTTTTCTGATTTGGAATGTCATCAGAATTGTTAATTGTTTTACCAGCTTTAGTTGCCTCTGTGGACACATGAATTTCTGCAGCTGTTCAGTTTTGATGGCACAGGCTGACCCTTGTAGCATTGTCATGTATTGCCTTGTACCATAGGGATCCTTTATTGTCTGGTTAATGAAATATCTCCAATCCAGCTTTTCTGACATTGTGACACTGACAGCAGTTTCTGTATGGATGTTCTAACAGAGGTAAGATGGCCTTGTGCTGTCAGGTGTTCCTGATGGAGTTCTAACAGGATCCCTTTCTCCTACTTTATCTCCTGTTCTCAAAAACTGTGGTGCCTGTCTCAAATGCCTAGAAAAGCTAGTTATGTTTCCAGGGTGTTTGAAACTGGTCAGGTCTTAAAATTTCCCACTGACACAACTTCCCACTTCTCACTCCTGTTCTGCCAATATGTTTCTTGTCTTTTTTTTGCTTAACTTAAGAAGTAGGGAACTTATGGTCAGGTTTTTAGGTATGGTAGGATCACAAAACACTGCTCAGCTGTAGATACTCTTCCTTGTAAACTCTGCCTCATGAGAATAGACCTTTTCTCATCTATTAAATAGGGATACACAAAACTGTTAGATGGTAGAATGCCTACAAGGAAACTGTATGTCATGACACTATGGAAGTTATTTCCATTTTCAAGTCCTCCATGCCATTCACTTCTGTGATGTTCTGTTCACCTTGCCAAACTGAGGTTCATCTGGGAATCCTGAGGTAAAATGAGGGAGTCCCAAGCCACAGGGCAGCATCAAAGTGTCCACAAATGGTCTTAAAAATTGCTGGTGTCACTAATCCCTTATTAGATATAATGAGGCCCTAAAATTTCTTTTTGAATTGCCTTCATTAACCTGAATGCTGTGTAACTTGGAGAGGCAGATTTTAAATGTCTTTGTTAACATAGCAGGAGAGGTTATTACAGGTTAATCCCTGAAGCATGACAGTTTTTATGCAGCCATAAATTTATTTGTGTACATTAAAAATACAAATGGTTTAAAGTTCAGCCCTTACAGTCTGTCTGGAGCTTAACTCAATGCACAATCATGGCACATTTCCAGATAGTGGTTGTGCCAGGCTACAAGAGTTGGTTTCCCTGTAGTGGTGAAGCTGAAACCATCTGACTCCACATAGCTGAAGTCAGTTTACTGTTGAATTGGCAGCAGTTGTGGTCAGGCTTCAGTTGTAAGAAAATGCTTTATTACTTCCAAGTTTCCCTTTCAGCAAAGAGCGCTTATAAGACCATAAAACTGTCTGTGTCTTTCTAAGATCTATCATGGCAGCCTGGTTGAACAGCATGTATTTTTTATTTGAAGAGTTAGTGTTTTCCAGTTATGTAGAAGGCTTAAGTAGCAATATTTATTTGTCCTCTGACTTGTTTCCTGTTGTTATCCTCTGTCCCTTCTGAAATGCAGTGATCTGCATCAAAACCAGGGAGAGTTTAGTTCCTCTACTGGTTTTAAAACAGCAGGGGATTCAATTGATGGGAATATCTGCTGCAGAATAGTTCAGCGCTCTTGCCAAAAAGGAAAGGAGAAAAGTGCCACAGAGGTTTAAACCAACACTGTGTGAAGTGGCACAAGGCGATACCTCAATGTTGATCTCCAAGATAAATTCCATCCTCAGTGCTTTTGTGTTTGCTAACTGTGCCTGCTAATCCATTTGCTGGACCATTGACTTTACAAATTTCATTTTTGCTTGCCTTTGCCCACATTTTTGGTATGTACAAGAGTGGCATAACAAATTATCACACATGGCTTCTGTCTCAGATGTGTTTGTTGGCTTCTTTCAGGTAAACCTGACATAAATCTTTTGGAAAATAAAGTGTGTTATTGATACACTGTTAAGAATGGTTTTTCTTGGTTTCTTATAGGTGCAGAATGGAGAAAACTGATGAAAGAACCTAAAGTGTTAGATTATTTTGATAGTGGTATGTCATTCAGTCTTATCAAGGTCTTAAGCTCAAGTTGAGTAGAAGTATTCAGTTAATATTTCAAAAGTTGAAAACTTACTTATGAATTTGAATCTAAACTTGAAGCTAAAAAGGAAAGGGAAGGAAAACAGAAAATTTAAAAATTAAGCACAATACTTAAAATGCAGTTCTGTGGAATGTCAAAGAGTGGCTTAGATGGGTTTAATCAAATAATGCTTCATTGTAAATTAGTTTTAATTCATTTAAATTGTTTCCCTTCTGTATGCTCTAGTTTTCACTCTGTACCCCCGTATCTGTTTTCTCTGATTGTGTTTAGGGCTGTCCAAACCTGAGAGCACAGACCAGATTCACACAGAGTGCATGTACCTATGTGTGAGAGAAAATATACTAATGCAGGCCAGTGCAAGCATGGTGAGATGCCTTGAAGAATGGACATGTCACAGCTGTGATACTATGTCTATAAAACAGCAAAGTAGTGTATTTTCTGTGAAGCATTTCTCTCAACCTAAATTTTCTAGAGGGGCTTTGGGATATACTGAAGAACAGATTCTCATAAGTTGTCATGATTCTCGTGAGTTGCCAATAGGACAGCTGTTGATAAGGTTTTAAGCAGACCCTGACCTCATGAGATACACAGCTCTAAGCAGAGATGCAGGTTCAAGTAGTCATTAACTGCCTTTTTGTAGAGAAGCTTTTATTTTAGGTCTGAGATATTTTCTTGTGATTGCTGTGTTAGATGTTGTACTGAAAAGCAGTGACTGCACACAGTGTCATCCTGGCCTTAACTCTATCAATGGCCATAAAAGTCTTTCTCTCTTCCTTTTGTCTTTTGTGTTCTACAACCAAATGTAAGCAATATGAAATTGTTAGGGTGCTCACTGGTTTATTAAGGTAAGTTTAGATTAGATATAAGGGAGAAGTTCTTCCCAGTGAGGGTGGTTGAACACTCTCACAAGTTGCTCAGAGAAGCTGTGGATGCCCTGTTCCTGCAAGTGTTCAAGGCCAGGTTGGATGGGGCTGGGGATAGTGGAAGGTGTCCCTGCTTATGGCAGAGGGGTTGCAAATGGATCATCTTCAAGGTCCCTTCCAACCCAAACCATTCTATGGTTTTGTGTTGTAAAGTAATTTATGATCTTCATGGCTGGAAAAATGAGCTACTTACATACAGCCATGACTTTCACTCACATACTCCTCAGCTTACAGAGCCATGGTTGTTGTGAGCCAAACCCAGTGGTTCTTACCCAGGCAGAACTCCCACTGACTTCACTGACTTCAGTGGGAGTTTTGCCCAAGTAAAGACTGAAGGATTTGGATCACCAAACTTAGAACATAAAGTTTTCTATAGCCTTGGGCTGAATTGCGCAGAAGGCGGTGGGTGTTTGAAGGAAAAAGGAAATACACTTTTTTCTACAATAATTTCAGCCCTGTTAGTGCTGAAGTTAAAAACATTCCTTTTAAGAAAGCCTGACTTCTAAACTCTGGCAGTATTTTGGACTGAGGATGTTAAGAATTACATTTGGAATTCTTTGTACTGCACTGCCAAGTTTAAAGAAATACTCTTCAATGAATTAGAGTAATTATTGGTATGGTTGGTGTTTTTGTCATGTGGTAACAGAATAGATGTTCTGTGAAATATAGCAGTGTACTTGCTTTTTCTTACTTTAAATTTAAAACAAGTATCACAAATACAAAAACCTTGAACCAAGTCCAGGAAAATTCTGTTTATTTATACAATACAATAAATACACAAAAAGTCCATCTTAAAATTACAAACTGCTTACAACGGGTTTTAAAATCCTAATGAGTAAAATGCAGTTAGAACAGTTTGCTTCATCACAGTGTTTGCTGCCCAGATAGCATATGCCCAGATGAGTGTCTAGGTTGTACACAACAGTGCAGAATAAGTACTAAATATGGACAAATAAGAATTTTAGTGTGTTACACCCACTTTCCCCTTGGGCTTGTGTCTAGTCAAAATGAAAGACACTGGAGAAGCAAGACTGGACTACTTACATAACAAAAATGCAGCAGTAGCACCTCCCTAGTTATTGTATAATGGGATTGAGGAATTCCACACTGAACAGGATGTGAGGAATTTTTCCTGTGGATCTGGGTTTTATGCTTTCCTGCTCGGAGAGGCTGAGCATGTCATAAATGTGGCCTGTTGAAATGTTTCTGTGGGCCAAGGTGGTGGTTGATGGGAATTGCACAGGCGTGTTTGCTTTTCTAGGATCACTTTATCTGCTCCCTTGGTGGTTAGATGAGGTACCACAGTAGCTCTAATCTATGGTGTTCTGCACAGCACTGGAGAAAGTAAAGGAATGTGGAAACGGAACAGGGAAACCTTGATGAAACCTCATGTTGTGAACCCTGGCATCCTGAAACGCTGCCTCTGGCTGGAAACCCTGCGGTGGATCTGTGGCCAGGCTGGGAGGAAGGGAAGTCTGCCAGGGAGGTCTGGAGCCATCCAGGACTGTGAAGAGGGGATGGAAGGGCTGGATCCTAAACCATGGGTAGTTTCTTCAGCCCTACAAATTTCATTGTTCCTTTTATACAGTGAACATCACCCAGACTCTTTGTTAAGGTTAGGCAGGCTTTGAAAGTTTTGTGTTAGAACTTCAAAGTGCTGCAAATTTTGCTCTAGGGTATAAAGTAGAATATTCGGGCTCTTTTTTTAGTTCTAGCATCAAGTTTCTAAAGCTCACCATGATATAACTTTCTTTTATACTGAGATAGTATGCATTGGATCCAGAATTATAGAAATAATTTTTTTTGGAAGCTTATTATCACAAAGGCACCAACTGACTTAAATAATGATTTCTTTGAATTCTAATCTAGAAATTTTTAACAAATATATAGTAAGAAACATTATGTAGTGACTTTTTTACAGCTTCATATGAAATGGTAGTTGCAATCTGGGCTAAATTCTTCAGAAAGAAAATATTTTAAATGTAATATGATGAGTACATAATGGGCTTCATTCTGTGGTCTTTATAAAGTTTCCTCTGCCTACATTTTGCAAGTCTGTGCTCCTTGCATAAGCTGTTTGAATTTCCTGGTCATTGATCCTGCTCAGTGCAGTGAAGGAGCAGAGAATTACTTTTCCTCCTGTCCTGTTAGCTGTGGGCTTGAATATCTATTTGGTCTTATGCTGCAGAGCACACAGTGGTGGAAACTCTTGGCTCTGCTTCATGTACAGAGCACTGAGGAGTGGAAACTTCTGGCTCTGCTTCATGTTAGTTTGCACTTCAGGCAATTCATTCAGCACCAGTGTTGGATCACAGAATCTTTTTTCCTAGCGTGCCATCTTGGTAGTCTGATGGGTACAATGGTCCCCACTACCACACAGCTCACTCACCCTCACCTCTTGAGCAGGAGAGACACTGGCAGAAACTCATCTGGACCAGGCCTGCAGAGGTCTGGCAATTTTAAAGCTGTCAGGCAGAACTTTCCAAGGAAGAAGTACCTCACATTGTAACTGTCATTACTAGAAGCACTGCTGCTTTATCAGTGTGAAATGACAAAACAATCCAAAGACATTTTAACTGAAAGTTTCTTGTAATTACCTCCACTAGTAGTGATTATGTTATCTTTGAGTTGTCATTTTTACATAACACACCCGTTGTTTTTAAACTGTGTTATAAAGAGAAGCAAAAGAGTGAAATCTACTTTAAAAGCTAAATTAGATTTCCATAAAGAATGAGGATATCAGGCCAACCACATCTCTTAGTCAATGGGCCTTACTGTTCAGGAAGCAAAGATTAATACTCAGCACTGCTTGCCAGGCAAAACAAATAAGACGTGCAGTCAATTCTGCAAATTGAGGGGACAGGTCTTGAAAAATGATCTGTTAATCCACAGCTTTAAAGTCAGGACTCTTCCATAGTCCTGACAAAACTCAGAAATGTGAGATAACATTTTAAAACAACCAGCAAGTAGAATGAGGGTAGGTGAGATGCCTTGTATTGTCATACTTTGGCAAGACTGAAGTAGTGATTGATTTAATGTCAGAATAATATACTTAAGGATGTAAATGCTTTTTAATTCTTAATTTAATTATTTTAAATTGCAATTAATTTAATTCCTGATGTAAATTTGCATTTGCTTACACTTACAGAATTGTTCTTACACACAAACCCTTTTCTCAATCTGGCATTAAGAAATAGTCTGTACTTCAAGTTGCCATTTGTCTTCCATATATTTAGTGATTTTTTTCTAAAAATCACAAATTACATTTGTAGTTGGTATTATAATAATATGGTCTCTTTCCAATTAACAGTTTTAAGCCATTACCAGTTTTTAACAGAGCCAGGAAAACTGTTTTCTAATGATGCTTTGGTTTAGTACTGATGGCTAACTTGTGAGTAATAATGGATTTTCAGCTTCATTAAAGATAAGGAAAAGTTTTAGAATTCTAGAAAGAAGCTTTCGAAATTTTTCAGAGGTTTTGTAAGGGTAAAATTAAGAAAATACGGCTTACTATAGACCTTTGCCTATTTATCTCTGGAAATTAAGGTGATACAATTGTACCGTGGCCTTTGTCAGTGGTTTTTCTGGTTAAATCTCCAGTCACATTGATTTTACTGCTGACACTGACACATCCACGTCCTCTACTGAAACACCCAGACTTACCTATCCAGGTACTTTGGCTAGGGTCACTTCTGTGCAATGTGGAGGGCAAGGAGTGCCCTCTCCAGTCCTCCCTCTGTCTCCTGGCTTGGCTCTTGCTTCATGAGGAGGACTTGGGGTTTTTGGCAGATCTTGTCTAACCTTATTGATGGTTAGGAGTGACTTTTCGACCCATGAACTCTCTCCATAAATCCAGAGAGCTGCAGGGCATTGTCCCCTTTTCTCGTTCCGGGTAACTTCATGACAACAGCTGTGCCTGTTGCAGCAACAGGAGCAGGAGGGGTGAAGGTGACCTGCTGTGACACCCAGGCCTCCTGCTCCTGCCAGAGTGCAGAGCTGTGATGCACTGGGCTCTCTGATCTGGATATCAACATCATGTTTCTCAGTTGGATTGTAATGAACAGTGTCCTTTGTTAGCAACACAGGCCTTTTATTTTAAACTGTTGCTTGGCTGTTTGTTCTGGAGCTCACACATATTTTCATCCATAACAATCTGAATATTTTTGGTAGAATTCTGTATACATAGACTTCTGTGTAATTTTGAAGATGTCCATCAGTGTTATGGCTTTATGTCTGCAAATATTATGACAATGCTCCGTGTCTTGCTGTCTCTTGGAATATTTCAATAAAATGCTTTTGTAACTTTTTTTTTTAACAGTGTATTCCCTAGACATAGCTGTAATCTAACTAAATGAAAAATGGTTCAAAATTCCTCCTAGGAATAGAATGACTTGTTAGCCATCAGTTGGCATCAGAATGGAGACTAGTCTGTGCAATCTGCTTGCTTGTTAAATTCTCTCATTGTATCCTCTGTTAATCTGATTACTAAAGTTTCAATTGATTGCTTTACCTTCAAAATGTTTTTCCTCAGCCAACACTGATGTCTTTGCAATCTGCTATAATTTCACAGCCAGTCTGTCGTCACTAAAAATACAGTTTGGTAGTATTATGTAATATAATTTTCCTTCCTTTATGCACTTTAAGTAGTTTCCACTTACAGTAAATTTTATTAAAACAACATTGTGCTACGAGTCCTTTGTTTCAGCTCTGTAGTTTCATTTGTAGTGAACTATCAGGCAATTTTTTCAAGTATTTAATTTAATTTGCTAATGATGTGGATGTTAGATCTAGATGTAAGCAATATAAATGCAGTCTGGAATGTTCATATGGGAATATATTTATTCTTATGCAACAAGTTGCCTGTATAACATGGCTGCAGACACATGTTGCAGTAAAATAACTGATTAGAGTATTGGTTTTCAGCAAATTGACAACACCTTGTTGACAGCCATTTCTGTAGCCCTTCAGACATTTTGGGGCAAGGGGATATTGCACATTTTGATAGTGCTCCCTTATTGTTTTAAAGACTAGGTAGGACATTATCCTGTGATTCTCCAGTTCTAAAGTTATGTAAAATAAAACTGCTTAGAAACTCTTCTGGTATACTGTTTTGTTCAGGTGAATCTTGGAGAAGTAAAGATCCAAGTTGTGTGGAATTGTACTGTAGTGTTTTTGAAAGCATTACTTGCATTTTAGTACCTCTCCTTATAATGATCTAGCTGACTTAAGGCAATCTTAGGACTCATGAAGGAGTTGGAGTTTTTTTTTATTAACTTTAAGTTGATTTCAAGGACATCTCTTTACTTTGTGTAATGGTATGGTTTGATTAATTAATTTTCCCCCTTTTTTATTCCTTTGTGCTTGTATTGTATTTAATCTCAAGTTTGTTGTGGGTTTCTTTGTTGTATTATTGCACACATTTTTAAATGACATGTGCTTCCTGTATCATTGCCTTTTTCAGTCCCAGCTGTTTTGTGCACCGTGATCAGTTTGCTGTGTAATGGAATTGCTGAAACTGCACGTGGTTGGTTGTGCTTGGTTCTGCATGCACACTGTGCATGATGCTCACGTGCCGAGAGAAAGTTTGGTTCCCTCCACTTCCTCTTGCAGAGAGCTGCTGGGAAACCCTCCCTGTTATGGCTCCCCTGAGGCTGCAGAATTGTCCTCCTCAGTGCATACAAGCTCCCCCATTGCCTAGGATGGAGCTGTGCTTCTTGGGTATTTACATAGGGGTGGAAGCAGAAAACAGATACTTCCCTGAGTGTTGCCAAATTTGATCAGGATATTGATTCAGTATAACAGCAAATACAGCTGCCAGAATTCTGTGCTCTGGACTATTTAATGTATTTGTTCCAGGTGGAAATTCACCTCTCTTCCTTCTCCCGTTCCTCGGATGGGAAACCAAACAGTGTGTTGGCTTGGCTGGCTCTTTCCTTGCTTGCCATTGGTATTTTGTTGGCTCTTTCCATATAGCTTTTGGCAGTGTCTCTAATTGGAACAATCTAAGTTTGCCAGAACTTTTATTGACACTGTACTTCCCTGCTTTTTCAGTTACTTGTTTTGAAGTACTTTGTGCTACAGAAAAGAGAGAGTTTATTTTGCTTTTTGTGTTTGTGTGTTTGTTTGTGTGTGTGTGAAATGAGTCTGGACATACTGCAGGACTGGAATGAGGAAATCATTCAGATGTTGGTTTTTCCTCAGTTGTATAAATTCATGCTATAGTTAGTCTCATTTTTACAACAACTAATTATAAAGGTATTTATGAAATACCAGTATTAGATACCTTGTGACATCCATTTGGGTAACCTAATTGCATTTGTAAGCCCTGAAATGTGTATGTCAGCATATTTTTCTGGCATGTAGTATAGTTGTTGTTGCTACTGTACACACTTCTAGGACATTTCTATTTTAACTGCTGCTTATTTTGTGACACACTCTTGAGTTAGGGCTCAGTCCTGTAGACCTCATTCAGGGCCTTATTCAGAGTAAGATCTCCACTGTAGTCATAACTTGCAGTTCTTCATACCTGAGGGTATTGTGTCCCTTTAGCTGGCCAGTGATTGTATGGTGATGCACACTTGAGTAGATTTTTAGGACAATCACAATTAAATAGCATTTCTGAAGAATTTAATACTCTTTCACATTCAGAGAGAAGTCATATGCAAGTTAGAATCTGATAAGGATAGAGAAACCATATCAACTGTATGTACCATAAATGGTTAGATGAGTAAATGTGCTCAAAATAGATTTTTAATTCCGTTTTGTTGAATAGCATAAAAATTATTTCAGAGTTTTTGGGCTGTGGGCTTCTAGAAGAGCAAGCAGAACGGTCTTGGGCAGGAGGACAGTTGTCCCGGGTGTCTGGCTGGTTGTCAAAGAATTTGCACTGTTCATACTGTGATGGGCACTTGTGTTTGCATTGGACAGTTGAAATTGCTGTAGCAAAGCAAATATTAGTCAGAGTGCCTGCTGGTTGTGTAGGACCAGTTCAGTAAATCCCACTGCAGAGACACTGGGAAATGGAGGTAGGTGGGACACACATCTCATTAGCTGTTGCTGAATTATATGCTGGAAAAGTGCTACATTTTTTCCACTGAATTTGCCTGATTGAAAATATGTGGGTTTTTTCCAAGAAGTGAAGTAGCAGAATTACTTTTGAGTTCAGTGCCCAGATAAAGTATTTAGGAGGCTAAGCACAACACTATTCATCATTTCTCTCTCCCTACCCCCTGCTATGAAAAAACAGATACTTGAGTGATAAAGTAGAGAGAAAAGACTGGAGAAAAGCATGCAGGATTGAAAAAGGAATGGGACTGAAATCCTTCACAGCACTCACAAAGTAATGTTTTTGCCTGCAAGCCACAGCAGGTACAACAGAACCAAGTGAAAGAAATGAACAGTTTTCTATTTGAAAAGCACTCACTGGCAGAGTAATAAATTTTAAAAAGGCAGAATTAAATGGAAGAAAATCCTCAGTTTACAGCCAGAGGAAAATTTGTATTTATTTCCAGCAAGAGCCTAAATGTGGCTTGAATAAAAATGCCATGTTACTTTGGCTTCCTATGATGCACTTTATCAGGGAGTTGGAGTAAAAAGAATAAGCTGAAAGAGTAAGAGCCCTAGAAGAGTTGTTTTTGTGACTTTGCTGGGGATCAAGGATGGACAGACTGATTAATCCAAACTGTCATGTCTTGGCACAAATAATGTGTGACAATTAAATTACATCAGTGAGTTTGCTGGTACTTTGGAGTGAGAGATTTTGAAATGTTTAAAGTAGAACTGAAACTGAAATTGTGTGTAATTGGTGCCATACAGTGAGTGAGTGAGAATATTACATAATCCCTGAGGCCGAGCTCATTTACTAACAGATGGATTGTACATTCTAAGAACAGAAGTGCTAGGAAAAAGATGCATGTGCTTTGCCATTAGCATGATAAATACAATAGCTTCCAGTTTTTAGTGTAGAAGTCAAGCTAGGAAATTACCTCCTATTGTTGATATGAGTTTCTTGAAAGAACAGCTCAGTTCTTGTTGCTGCAGGATGTCAGTGCTTGATCATTCCTCCATCAAAGGAGAGAGGGCTTACTTGGTTAGGCATTCCATAAATATTCTTTTTGCCCAAGGCAAAAACCTGTTAATTTTTACTTTATCTTGTCTGGGGGGGGTGTCACTTTCAGCTCAGGGTAGGGAGAATATTGGATTCAGTGCCTTGCTCCAGAGTATTAGGATGACTTTGCAGGTTGTGACTTAATAAAACCACAGAGGGACAGAGTTGTTGGATATATGTAGGCAGCCTGAAGGTGAAATTGTGGTGATCCCACTTTCTCCCATGGGCTGTTTATGACTTTCTGGTATTTAAAGAGCTGGAATGTTTCTTCAGGGGAGGTCTGAGGTCAGGCCACAGTAGGTGTCTCTGGACCTCCTCTCTCAGGCCTTGGCCTGGTGCCGCTGTGGGGCTGCACGAGCGTGGCTATGCAGCCTCAGGAGCAGTCCAGGAGTGACCATGAGAACTTCTTGTCAAAATGAGCATGAGCAGTCAAGAACCAGAGCTCTGCTTGCTTGCACTCTGCCCCGTTTGGAACTCAGATTCTGCAGCCTGAACTTGGTACTGCCTATTCCCCTTCACCATGCCTTGGGCCAAAAGAGCATTTATGGAATGCCTGACCAAGTGGTAAGCCAGACTTCTCAATAAGATACGTAGCATTTTCTTACAAAGAAAGGATGTTTCTTACCTGCTGCAGGTACCATCCCACCTCCTTACTATGGGTGCAGTGTTGGATACATCTCTGCACCTCTGGCTGACCTTGGAAATTCATAGAGTTCGGGAGGCAAGATAGAGAGTTTGAGAGTTTACTGAGAGATACGCCTGAATATTGTCAGTTTTGGGTATTTGAAACAGTCATAAAAGCTTTCTTTGCTTTTAGAGAAGGAAAGCTGCAAACTCCTGCTCCTCCAAGAGGTTTCATCAGGAAATCACCTTGACTCTCATGAAGGACAGCAGTCATTAGACAAATAGCCACTGGATATCAGCTGTTTGCTGAACAGCTGGAGTGTTAAGACTCAGGATTCTTGTTACAGTTTCTGCAGGTTCTGGCTGTGAATGACTCATCCTCTCCTCTTTTGTCCTCTTCTGTGCTGGGCAAACATGTCTGCAGAACTCACAACTGTTGAGCTGCTTCAGGGACTGCTTCCCTGCACTCCTGGCATGACAGTACCAGTTTGTAGGCTGAGGCTGGAACTTACCTGAAACTTTGCAGCATGCACAGTTTGACCAGGTTTTTTGCAGTGTTGTACTGCCCAGTCCCTAACTTGGGTGTTGTGTTGACCAGATGCCATGGTGATAGTCAGGGCTTTAAATCTTGACTAAACATGGGCATCTTTTCATAAGAAGAGAAAGGAACACAAACAACCTTGATACTGTCTCAGTCTTCTCGCCAATTTTGAGCCCCTGGTCTTAAAAAGAAAAGAACAAGCATTTCTGAGTAAACCAGTCATAAGTTCTTTTAAAAATATTTGCAAAACACACAATTTTATTTAATCCTAGGTTTTGGGGAAAAAAAAACCCAACAAATTATTTTTGCTGTTTATTTTCTTTGAAAATAAATGTTCAGCTTGTTTCAAGTCCCTGGCAAGGAAATTTTCAGTGTGGGTTGTTAAATTTTGGCAGAGCTATAACAATCTAAAAGCAACAGGGATACTATTGGAAAGCACTTGAAAATATTAGCCATTACTATAGTTACCAGCTCTGCTTGTATTTCTTTGTTTCTTTGGGCATGAAATTGTATCAGGTCAAGTATTCTCCAAGGTGGGTACACCAAGGTGGAGAGGAAGGACACGAGCCAAGTGTCAGTGAGCAGTGCAGGATGAAGCACAGGTCATGGTGGTCCTTGGGCTCACAGGAGATTGCTGAGGTATCGAGTTCCTGGGTGCTGCTGCTGTTGGGGCCATGCACCTCACAGCTCTTGTAGCACAGTTCCAAGTGTAACAGAAATAATTAAACCCCTGGAGGGGAAAAAAAAATCCCCAAACACTCGTTGTTGAATTTCAGATTTATTAGAATTAAAGAAATTCATTAAAGTTGTCCCAGGAGATAATAGAGAACACTGTATTCTGTGCTACCTTTTTTGTGAGCTACATCATGGATAAAAAGAAATACATGCAGTTGAAAGAGAGGGCTAATGAGTAAGTATTTATTGCACAGATATATTCTGGCTGTGTTAGCTGCTGTTTCAAGTCAGACATCTGTCCTTAAAATATTTTGCTGCTTGGAGGTTTTTTTTTCTTTACCTTGAAATAAAGCCAAGTTTTTCCTTCATAAAGGAGAACACTTGAATAAACACAACCCTAGCATAAAGCCAGTTGGGACTAGTCTGTTGGCAAGGGCTAGAGTTCTTTTCACATAGGGAATTATTAGAAAGACAGTGAATCTAACTTCTCCCCTCTCAAGGGTCCCTCACATAGTCTCTATTCTTGACTCCTGTAATATTAAACAGCATGGAACAGTCAGAAGTTTACAGGAGTGTAACACTGGGATATTTTTATATATTGTCCCTTATTTTCAGAAAAAAAAGAGATTTTTTTTTGTTTTAACTTTGAAATTGTGACAGATGCAAGTATTTGCTAACTATGGTGTACCCATAGGAACATTTATTTACACATAGCAAGCAGGTAAAACTTGTAAATCTGTTACAGAACAAAGCTGAGAATTCTGTGCGGTTTAGAAAGGTTTGTGTATTCTGGGGAGCAGTGTTGGGATGCAGTAGTACTTAACTATGAATTGGATTCTGCAGAAGTTGGCACACATTTATTTTTCCTACAAAATTGCTTCTAAGAGTTGGATTTTCTGTATGTTGGACCAGGTCACAAGAGTTGTAAAGCTAGTAATGTTTGATACCAGTTAGTAATTTCCAGTTTCCTTTGTCCTGATTTATATAAAATGATTCTTCACTGAGATCTCTTGCTTTCTAAGTCTGGGGAGGTGAGGGAGTATCTACACTCTTGCAGTGAGACAGGGAAACTGTGTTTGAGATGAAGAGCTCTTAAGTGATTTGAAGAAAGGTAGTAGAAGAAGGAGTTGCTGTCTCTAAGCATTTTAGAGCAAACAATATGGTAAGAATATGAGGGATAGCAGTAGGCTGAACTCAGAAATGATTGGGTCAGTTGTGAAAGTGGTACAATTGCATTTGTTTGCAAGCATATCAGATTTTTGCTTAGCCTGCCAGAATTAACCAAACCTTTAATGAGTTCCATCCTGAGAAAACACTTGAGTGTGGTTGTGGCTCTGTCTGCACAGAGCCTATAATGATATTTAAACCAGAACTGAACTTTTGAGAAATGTGCATTCCTAAAAAACATCTTAAAACCAGTTAACTTTATTAAAAGTATTAGATGTAAGGGCCTCCTGCATAGGCACTAAAGTAATATTCAAACAATGAGATGAAGAAAGGAAGAGTACGAGTGTTGAAATGAACATAATGGCTCAAAACTAAAGAATTTAGGAATGAAGAAAGCAGTGCAAAGCAGAGCAGGTTGCTCTGTGTGTGTTTCTGGGTATGAGTGTGTACAGATGGATGAACATACGTGTGGCATCTCCAATGTGTGGCCTCCCCAGCTCAGGTGGGGCTGTTCAGAAGCACAGGAGGTGCAGTTAAGCCAATGAAGATGACAAGGGAATGGAATAACATGAGCAGGATTCCATAAGCTGAACATTTCAGTCTGGAAAAATAATAACTTGCGTGAGAATGACTGAGTGAAGTCCATAAAACCTGAGAGTTCATGGAGAATGTGAAGAGGAAATGATTGTCATTGTCTGTCTCAGGACAAGATCTCTGAGTCACTGGCAGAAATTACCCAGTGCTATTCTCAAATGAAGATGATGTGGCATAGTGGAACTGACTGACACAGGAATTAGGCCTCCTGAATTTCAGGAAGGAAGCTAAGCACGTTCAATAAAGAACTACTAAATGATAGAAAGACATTATATTTGTCTGAGGAAGTCTTTGTGCCTCAAAGTAAAAATGCAGCCTGGAAACATATTCTGACAAAATAGCATACATTTTTCCCAGCTTTAGGATCACTCTTATGCACCCATTACTGATGCCTTTGGATAACAGACATTTGGTGGGACTTGCAAGGACTTGGTGTTTCTCTGTTCTTGTAATATGGTGGGAGAGTTTTGGTGATTGAATCTAATCATTCAGAGGGCCTGATCATTCACTGCCTTGAGATTCTTCTGAAGCTCTTCATACTTGGGGCTTTTTTTGCTAACCTGAGTATCTTCACATTAGCTAGAAAATACTAAGAGCCAGGAATTTCTGGTGCAAATTAAGGATGAAGTTATTATTGACACAATGTTGAAGTTGAACCTCCTTCTTCTGAGGAGGGCATTAGGCCCCATTTTTTTCCTTATTTGTAAGCCAATCAAAATAGAGAAATGCATACAGTTTTCCATTACTCAGGGACCTCATCACTGATGGTTTGCGCATCTTCTCTCTGATTAACAGAAATAAAAATATTTAAAGAGCTGCAGCTTTGAAATATGTCAAGATACTAAATACAGAGTATTGCTTATACCTGACCATATGTCTTGATCTGGCAACTACTAAGAAGCTGCTAAAATACAGAAAAATGTTGAAATTTTGCAAAGGGAATTAATTTTTAGATCTTTAGTGATAGACAAGTCAAATCACTGTGAATTCTAGTATTTCTTGCCTTTTCATGTTTGCTTTGAGATGTTTAAAACTGCTGAGTTTAATAGCAGCTTTAAAACACCCTTAGGTTTCAGGAATATCTCTTTTGTAATCCAAGCTGCTAAATCTAACTCCTGTGAAGCCCCATGAAGTCCTATACACAGGCAACTGAGGAAGGAGCTTGGTGCATTCAGTGGCATTTTCTGGAGAAAGACCATTTTAAAGTTTTGGTTTTCTGTGAGAAACTGCTTCACTCTTGTCTGAATAGGTTTAGAAGCCTAGAAAAGGTATTTTGGTCTACAATTCTGAGTTACAGGAAAATCAGTATCCTAAGAATTGGACTTGATCAAAGAGGAGAATAGACAAATTATAAAGAACCAAATTCCCTGGTTTCTGGCTGCAAAAATGTTACTCAAAACATAAATTCTGTTATTTGGTAGTGTTTGAGCATGACAAATGATGTGAACTGGTTCGCCCCATGTAAGAAGTCCATTAAACCAAGTGAAAAAGAGGGTTTGTTTTCGTCTAAAAATACACTGTTCTATGTAACTATCATCTTTATATGAATCATACTCATTGTTAGAGGTATAATTTTAGTGAAGTGTTTTTCCAGAGCTTTATTCTGCCCCTCTTCACACGAGCTCTACAAGTAGGGATGGGGTGCTGCAGTTCTCTCGTTCCAAGTCTGTTACCACAAACTCCCATTGTAAAAAGGAAAATCATCTCTGCAAGTAATTTGTCACAAGCAGGTGAAGATCACATAGGAGAAAAACCTCCCACTGCAGTACAAATCAGATGTATTTAAAACAGTGTTTTACTGTGTTGTATAGACAAGGATTTGTTTGGGCAAAACTCCTTTAAACCCAGAGTGGAGAATGTGAGCCAAGGGAATCTACTGCACACCTTGGTTGCAGGATTATCAAGGAAGAGCTTGAACAGGTAACAGAGCAGCTCCTGGAAATACTGTTTCACATGATCGTAAATGTATTTTTTTCTTTTAATCAGAAGGGATGTTTCTGAACAATCAGCATAGAACTGTGGCACAAACCTTCCAGCAACACTGTGTTCAGAACCAGGCACTAGTTAAATCCAGTCCTTGCTGGCTGAAGAGTAAAGGATCATCTCTTTTTAAGATAAATCTAAAAATCTGATAAATGCTCTGGGCCACATGAGATCCTGAAGAGAAGTGATCTGCAGCTGTGTGGAGTCGTCCACAAAGAAATGTTCACAGGTATTTGTAGGAAATGGGTGTTCCTGTTTCTGCCAGTTGTGATGCAGTCGCACACTTGGAAGGAGCTTTATCCAAATGTCTGTGTGCCATCACATCTTCTGCCCTTGTGGTCTCCTCCCTCTTGGATTTGCACATTTCCTCCCCCTACAACATTAATGCAGGTGCCTGGGTGTTAAATGGGCTTTGTACTTAACTCATGTAACAGGGCTAGGGTGCACTGCCTCCTTTCCTAAATTCTGGTCAGCAGGAGTATGTAAAAGTCCAGAACATGGAGATTCCACGTATTTTCCAGGGCATTTGCACAACACTCCTCTCCTGCCCCCAGCTTTATGTTTTGAGGGCTATTATTTTCACAGGACAGGCAGTATTTAGTATTTCAGTCCTGCAAGCTCAAATAGAGCTTTGCAAGAATAAAATTTAAAAGTAGAAAACTTGAACCTGTAAGTTTGAAAGACTCCTTTGCAAGTATGCAATTACAGCTGCATATAGTGAGAAGAGAGAGAATTTGTATTTGTGTAAATAGATTAATTGTGTTTATTTGGGTGAATCACCCAAATTGCTTAAATGGATGTTAATTGGGGTGATACTGTGTAGCTGTTTAGCACCAAAGATGGAGAAGATAGAACTGTATTGAATGGAGGCTTCCACTCCAGGCTGTGCCATTGGAGGTGTCTCCTGCATTGTGGAGTGGCTGTTCTGCCACTTCTGATTTTTCAGAAGAAACAGATTGTATTTTTGCATCATTCAATAGCAAAATGGACTGGCATCTTTTCCATCTCCTGTTCCTAAAGGGCAGGACAAAAACAGCATCAAAAGGTCACCATGCCAAAGCACTTCCTTTGAAACAATGAAATAGTTGCCATAGAGGCAGTGACTCATTGCTGTGTGGGAGAGGTGAGTGTTTGCCTGGAAGTGGCTCAGGGGGCTGTTCTGAACACCACTCAGAACTGAAATTATTTGTGCTCTTCACTCTCTTCCTCAGCTTGGCTTCAAATGTTATTACTGTTTGTTTATGCTCTTTGTGACATTCATGAACCAGAAAATAATAATGGTAGGTATTTTAAAAGCTCAGGAGGGACTGAAAAGGCAGCATTTTGGGGTTTTCAGGGAGTCAGGCATTGAGGAAGCAGCTCTAACTTTGGTGAGGTTCTATGGGGTTTCACACTTGTTCTCTGAAGTACCACCCTTTTGAAGAGAATTGTGGAGACCTTTCACTGAATCCTGCAATGGCGCAGTGCTTCTTGCCAGCGCTGATACTGAGATATGATCGGGTGCTGCTGACATGCATTAGCTTTAGCCACTTAGATAAGAGGTGTTTTAAAAAGGCATGGAGTTAACATCAACTACGTGGATTGGATTATTTTGTTTAACTGTTTCTTGTCATTGCCAACAAGGTCAGTTTAGGCTAGATTTGGAGAATCATTTCATGAATTTTCAAACTGCACTGTTACTGAAATCAGAACATCTGTATATCCAAGCCCTGTCTGCAGTTTTGAAGGCTTTAGCCTTATGATCCACAATATGCACTTTGTATACGAATTTTATGAAGGAAGATACCATTCTTAAAGAACTATATTGGTATCTGACCTTAGGTATTGAAATGGTTTTCTGCTTTTCCAGTTAAGTTGTTTAAATAGAAGCATAGAGTTTGCTTACTCTTGCTGAATCTGGGCTATCAAGTAATCTGGCATATTTGCAGCAGACATGAGTGCTTTGTTAATATGTGATCTAGGAATATTTATTTCAGATTATATTTAGTCTTCTTTTGTACTAGAGCAGCTTTAATGTCTTTGTGGTTTTAAATTTCTGAAGTGAAAAAACAATTAGTGCATTTTAGAGGTGCATATATTATTTGGACCTACTGTACCTCTTGAGCATTAGAACTTTCAGGGTATGGAGCTTCTAGTTGCAAATTTAATGTTCAGATTAAAAAAAAAGTCAACCTTTCAATTTGAGATACTTCTGGTGGTTTTTTCTATCACAGTATTTCCATTCTTAGTGAATGTGAGCAATCTGATGAGCTTGAAAGTACAAAGCCTCAGAACTGAAGCCCCAGGTCCCTGGATGTGCTTGTGAGTGCTCTAGCAGCAGGTATGTATGGGAGCAGCCTGGCTCAGGGTCCAGCCATGGGGAAACTGCTCTCCTTCTGTGTGGGGACATGTGCCTGTGGCTGGATTCAGTGCCAGAGCCTCCTGGGAGTGGGTGTGAGAGATTGCTCCTAAAGGCAGAAACAAGAGCTGCTGATTGAATCCATGGGATCAAATGGGGACACACCCCAAGCCCTGCACTCACCTTTAGAGCTGTGTTTGCCAAAGGAATGCACATACTAGGATTAGGCTTCTTCATCTTCTTCACTCTGAAATGCTGCTAACACAGCCACTTCAAAACACTTGAGTAAACTCCTTTAATAAGCTCTTTGTAGAGTGGGGTCTCCAAGCTGAACTGCTCTCTGACTTCTAGAGGTGACAGGCAGCAATGGTCTGTCTGCATTTCAGGGCTTTATTGCTGGGGGTTTGGGCAGATTTCATAGACCTTACATCGGGTCTGTGTATGGGAGAGCTACAAATTCCATTTAGAGTATCTTTCCTTAAAACAACAGGAGAGAAGTTGTTTTCCTGTCTGAGGTATCAGTGTGAGATGCATACTTTAGATTTTTTAATCCTTTTTTATTAGCTGTTATTAGTTGATATCTCTAAGACCATCTTTTCACATGATTACTTTTCCTGGCTTTACTTTTTCCATTGTAACAAGAATAAAACCTTTTTTCTCTCAAGTAATTTTCTAGCCAGTAAGAAACTATTGAGTATCTTAGTGAAAGAGTCTTTATATGTCTTCATGTGAGTAGCTTTTTTTCACTAAACTGTTGCATATCCACATACTATAAATGTAATTTGAATTCTTAAGGTTGTCAAAAATGAATAGCTTGCTTCTTCTTACTGTCTGAAATTTATCTGACCAAGTGAAGTTCAGCTTAAAGCACAGATAGGTAATGAAACCAGCTATTGTGCAGGTAAGAAAATCTGTGATTAATTAAGTGGACCACATCTGGATGTGACCACAATCTAATCGTGAGGGGCTGTAAATAGCATCAAAGATTTGTGAGCATTAGGTCTGTGGACAGCAGGAAATATTTGAAAGCCAAAGCAGGATCAAATGTTTGGGTAAAAATTATGGTTATAGCTAACCACAAATCAAGTGAGAGCCATTAGAATGTTGTTTGTTATCCTGTGGTTGAATGTAAATTCTCAGCATTGCTCCTTTGATTCGTAAAGCAAATGAGGGTTAGGCTGCGACCTTGAAGACGTGTGAGACATTGAAGTGAGACAAGCAGGCTCTGCTGCCTTTCTTGTGCTCTGCCTTGGGAGGTTTCCTGGTGCATGAGGTTTACCTCTTGCTCAAGTACAGCCATGGCTCCTCACTGCTGAACAGCCTGTTCAGTTTGTTTGCACTGAAGAACATGCACCACCAAACCCTTCACTGGTGCCTGTACACAGGCAGTGCCTCCTACAGGGAAATCCTTCAAACATGGGCTGTGCTGGCATTTCCCTGCTGTGCTAGTAAAATGGCACATGCTGGCTGTTACTTTCTGGCAGTCATAACATCTTCATTGGGGTCTCATTTACTACCCTTCACAGACAGAGAAATAAAGGAATTATGTTTATATGATTGTAGGAGTTAAGATCATATGTGAAGGTCAAAGATTTTAACAGTAGACTGAGAAAAGTAGTAGTATTATGCTCAGCTTCTTCACACATTGAGGGGAGAGCCATCCAGCCAATCTCTAGGCAGACTTGCTTAGACTTCAGTGGAAAAAACTCAGAAAAACTAGTGTCCTTCCTAATGGAGAGGAGAGAGACTTACCAAAGGCAAGAAATAAAAGTTGGGGAGAAAATAGCAGAAACTGACTGTCTGGGAGAGGAATCTAAGTCCACTAATGCAAACTGTAGTTCTGAAAGATGAGGAGCCAGAGCTTTCAGATGCCAAAGCAGTGTGTGCTTCCTTGTTCCTAATCTGCTGTACCTCCTGCCTGGAGGGAAAGGATTACATGAGCAGCATGTCTGTGATACCTTACTGTCAATACCTTCTTGTCAGCTTTCCCACTCTGGATTTCTCCGGCGTGGCTGTTGGATACCGAGGGAGACTCCGAAGGCCTTGTTAAAGTCAAGGCACAGAACATCCATTCCTCTCCACTCATGTGCTGAACTTGTCAGTGAATCACAAGTTTAGACACAACTTGACCATGGTACGTCCGTGATGGTTGATCTCAGTCTTCTTTTTTGGTTTTTTTGGGGTTTTTTTGTCCTTCCTACATTTGGAAATGACTTCCATGAGGATTGGCTCTGCAATCTTGCTGAGGACTGTTAGGGTGACCAACTTGCAACTGAGCCTCAGGTTCTCCTTGCCCTAAATGAAGATGGATGTGGCAGTTACTTTTTAGGCATCACCACCAATCACCATGACCTCATCTGGTCCCAAAGATTTGTGTACATAAAATTTTCTCAGGTGCTTCCTAACTTGATCTTTCTCATTTTCCGAGACTCAGTGGAAGTGATTTAATTTTACACAAAAATTCATGTGAATGAAAAATAACATACATACTTCTGTTTGACACACTTAAATCCAAAAATCTTTTAAATTCATTAGTAAATTTTGCATTGTGAAGACCATGGAATTGGTAGAATTCTGCCCTGTCAAATCCATAAAGAGGCCGACTTCTGTGACTTGGCAAATTTCCAGTTGATGTCAACTTTGAAGTCAGTGAGGATTTCTTTGGAGAAAAGACATGAGGATTTGGATTAAAATAATTTATTTACGATTGATAAATGAAGTCCACCTGGTCACCAGACAAGGAGAACATATGATACAAGAAGAAACAGTTTGAGATTTCTTTTTAATTTCAGTTTAGTAGAACATTTTATTTCATTCCAAAGCAAAAGAAATCCTTGAGTTGACTGAAAAATTTTAAAGAATGTATTACTGGTAACAAAGCAGCAGGAGTTGTTACTCATATGGTAAAGGCTAATTTGAAAAGAAGTGCAATATCAACTTCGTGTTTAGGTGTAGGAAATTAATTTTTTATTGTTTTGCAAAGACCTACATTTTGATTTCACGAGGATTGTAAGTGCCACCTTGTGGACATCATTATTCTTGTATCTAATTATAGGACAGTGGTGAAGTAGAATAATAAAATTTAGTTTCAAAATCTGTGACAGAAATTCGTTATGTTTTCTTTGAGGTTTGGGAGATTTTGATTGATTTTCCAATATTGCTATTGATGTGCTGAGGTGGAAGAACACACCACTGCTGGCTTCAATGGCTGTATATAAAGCCAATACTTATCTCACTTTGAAGTCCTACTACTTTGTGATATTTGTAGTTCTTGCTGGAATTCCTTTGTTGATCCCTCTCAGGTCTTTCTCCTGAGTAAGCTATCAATGCAATACCATGGGAGTGAAAGCCCAGATGTCTGGGGTCCTGACAGGCTCCTTATGTTGTGACCCCCAGTGTCCTTGTGTGCAAGATGCTGGATGAAGTGTTGATGCAATGTCAGCAAGTAGCCTGGGTGATTTTTGGGGGTGTGTGGGTTGCAGGGGCTTCTTTGTTGGACATCCTGGCTCTGGGTAGATCAGCTGTGCTGTGTTTGTGAAGGGTTTGGGGAATGTCTTGTCTCCAAAGCATAGGTACAGTGATGCCTGTAACAGCAAGCCCTGAGTTGGGCATTTCTACCCTTTTCACAAATAAAACCAAATTTTTTTGTGAGGACTACAGAGTTTCTAATCACATGTAGCTGATTTTCTGCTCATTAATAACTTAAAGGTATTGTCATGAGGTACATTAAATATCTGCTGCTTATCTTAAAGCTGTCTCCTAAGGATCTGGGGCTTCCTCACTAGCCAAGTCAAATTCAAGCCTGTACTCCAGAAGTAAATCCCATGTGGTTCGTCTGTTTGCTGCTTAGCTGTCAGCCACTCACAAATTCCTACTTATCTCCAGGCTATACTGGGGCCACAACCAATATCAAAATTCCAGGACATCAAATCTCTTCCTTGGCTTGCTGCTTAAGTATTTTCTGTGTTGTCACAAAACAGAAGCTGATTTATCTCAGATAAGTTGGTTTTTAAACTGTACAAAAAAATGGCCAGCAGTGTTGTTTTTGCAAAAACACAGTTTTATTCCTGGTCATCCAGGATTCCTTTAGCATCTCATCTTAGAGAAGCTGTTTTATGGATTGTACAGATCAAGATTAGTTGGATGGGGCTTGGAACAATCTGGTTTAGAGGAAGGTGTCCCTGCCAATGCAAAGGGGTTGGAACTGGATCATCTTCAAGGTCCCCTTCCAACCCAAACCATTCTATGATTCTAGGAAATCATTTTGTTTTAACTATCCTGTCCAGGTGTGTGTTACTGAGTGGGTTGAAGGTTTTCTACTCAATGAACCGGTGGGTTTCTTCTCTAACTGGCTAGATGCAGTGTAAAGATTTCTCACATACTTCTTTTGGTGAGAATAGGCTGAGTGCTCACTTTTAGAGGAGACTGAGACAAGACTATAGAGGAAGTAGTTCTGCTTCTGTAGAAAGCCTATTTTGAATTATAACAAAATCAAAGCTCTCCACCTCTTTCCTGAGCAGCAGCTGTGGGAACTATGGTGTTCAGCTTTTCTTTCAGCTGAGGAGTATGCAGTCAGCATGATCAATGCATTATTGCTCGTGGTGTGTTCTTGGATTTTGCCTGGCAGGATGTAAAAACCTGTTGGCTACCTTGAAAACACCAAGTCTGAGAACCCTTTGGGTTTTATTGCTTTTTTCCATACAGAAGACATTGCTGAAATGCTAATTCACAAAATCATTTCAGAATTGATTCTTCTCTGAAAGTCATGCTATTCTCAGTTGTTGTGTCCGAAGTCTGCAGTTGTAAGATCTTGGAAAAAGAAATCTTACTTTATTTTGCAGAGCATTGGCTGTGACGACTATCTGGGTTCTGACAAGGTGATTGACAAGTGTGGAATATGTGGAGGGGACAACACTGCTTGCAAAGTTGTGTCTGGAGTTTTCAAACACACGCTAACAAATCTTGGCTACCACAAGATAGTGGAAATTCCTGAAGGAGCTACTAAAATCAACATTACTGAGATGTCAAAGAGCAACAACTATTTGGGTAAGTTGCATCTCAGTGAATGAAGAATGCTTTGTGTGCTTGTGCCGTTGGGTGGAGGTTATGCCAGGAAAGGCCTTCAGAGCAGTGTGAAATCAATGTCAAGAAGAAGAGAGGGAAGAAAAGAAATCATTAAACAGGTGTTTTGATCAGAACTAACTGGCTGTTTTTAATTCTAGATTGATCTTGCATGACAAACACTGTAGACCTGTTACAATCTATTTCCCTGTCTGTCTGACTTGGCTTTAGTTTCTCTTTTAATCCGTTCCGCTGTGATGTTTCCCTTTCTCACATCATTAACCTTCTCTGATCAGTCAAGAATCCAGCCAAGCAGATGCTTGTGTTTATAAAAGGCTGCTTGAGGAGAAAAGAGCATCTTCTGGTTGCCAAAAAGTTTCAGTTCTTTTAAAGTGAGATAATTTGATATTGAGGAGGTACTCACAGAATCCAAGTTCTTTGTACAGCTGTTTATTCAGAAGCAGGTCCCTCATTCGAAACCATGGAGGATCCTGGAATATTTATAGTAACATAACATCTTAATGTATACTTCTAGATATGTATAGTGGGTTGCAAATTAGAGATTATGTGGAATTTATACCAGATCTATATCAGTCTTGTATGCATTTATGAACTGTGGCATTCCCCACTGTAACCTGTTGTGTTCCTAGGTTTCAAAGCCCTTAGTTTGGCTACATTTGTGCAGGTTTTGTAGGCAATTCTGATGAGTGGATTGGAGAGAGAAGAGTTACTTATGATTTATAAAACCCGCCCCTCACCCTTCAGTTTTCTCTTCACCATCCTTAGATTTGTCTTAAAAATTACCATTGCAGATGGTAAAATTGGAGCCACCCGAGAACTTCTGTGCTGGCTTGGTGTGGTTATTGCTAGAAACAGTCTGGCTGTACTAGAAGTCTCAAATCCAGTCCTCTTGTTGGACTGCTGCTTTACCTCCCTTCTGGTGGGAAAAGCATCTCAGCTGCTGCTCAGCTACAAAAAAGGAAGGTGCTCATTATGGAATTGCTTTTACTCTCTTTTCTACTTTCTTCCCCTTAATTCCTGCTGAAGCTGGAATGAGTTCCACAGAAACGTTGCCTGTAGATGGGAGTTTATTATGGGGATCAGTCTGAACTGGAAAGTGAGTTTTCTAATTTTACCAAAAATTTACTTCTAATTTGAAGAAATAGAAAAAGCTACCCACAGTCCAAGAAAGCCAAATGTTCTGAACCTATTGCCTGGGTGGTCTCAGTTCTTATTTGTTTTGGTTTCATCCAAATGGGGTTTTGATACATTATATGCCAGTGTACACCAGCATTTGTTTTTTCATGAGAACAGTTTGTATAGCATCCATCAACACTGACTTAATTGATGATGAACTAAACCAATAATTCTTTCTAAAGAATTTCCATGGATACTTGTACATTTGGTAGAAAATGGGTGAGAACATAGCTGACTTGGCAGTACAGTGGAAGCAGTCACATTACTAATATATAAAATCATGGAGTTGAATGTAATTTTTCTGTCAGATTTATGTGCCAGCATCTGAAAACAGCTGACAGAAAAACTCCCCTAGCTATATTAAAACGTCCTGAGCAACTTGAACATTTTTGTAATGGGCAGGACAGAAAGAGAGTAACATTTTTGTTCAAAAATAACCAGGCTGTTGGCATGTATGGGAAAGTGATAGAGTTTTTCTTTCCCATGCTACTTCTTATCCCCTGAGCTCTTGGTTTATGCTATCATCTTTTCTTTCTTTCTTTCTTTTTTTGTTTTTATCCATTTCATATGTTTTATTTAAAAGTGCTGGTATGGATTTAATCTGCTAAATTTGCCAGCTCCCTCCCATGTTAGGAATTCTTGAGGATGTAATTCCAGCCTAGAAGGATTCCAGCCACTCTGCTTACATTGTTACACAATAAATTTGGTTTATTGAGGCAGGTGAGTTACACCAGGACAAAAAGGAACATGTTCAAGCAGATCAGAAAGCTGAAACTAAGAGAAAGGCTTATCAAACAATTTATTGGGCAAGTGAAATGGTAATTATGCAGCTGGTTTTTTTTGGTATATTGGTGGTCACAAATTTCTCACTGATAAAATAGCATTCAGAATTCAGCATTTTTATAGTGCACATAACACTGGTGGATCTGGGAAGCTTAAAAACTCAGATCAGGCATTTACTGGTTTCTCTATATTTATGGTAATAAGCAGAAGTCTCAAACTTTAAAAATAACAATAAAAAAATTTAAATTATCCTTATGCTGCAGCAGCAACAAGAAAATTAACCCAGCAGCCATTCCTTTAAGGATGTAGTTGAGTGCTTTGCAAAACTGAATTTTCAATACCTTTTTCTGTCATAATCCCATTGTGGCTATCAGAGCTGCTTGTAAGAACCATTCCCTTTTTTTCTCCAAGGAGCATAAGTTGGTTGCTTTTGGTTTTCCTTTCACTTTGTACATTTTAGCTCCTTCAGTGCAAAATTGGAGGTCAGCTCAAGGTCATTAAGATATTTTTTTTAGGAGATGATGGCAGGTGTTCCTAGGTATCAGTTACCCTGTTTTTCTCTGTTTGGGAGATTGTCTTGAGTTCCATGTGGTTTCATTAGGCAGATTTACCAAGCTCCACACTTTCCTCTAAAGTACCAAGCAAGTGAGTGATCAGGAGTGTTCACAAGGAGGTATTCCTTTAAAATCAGGAGGTGCTGGGAAAAGCAGGCAAGAATATGAGTTTCAAACTCGGCTAGAAATCATCCAAACATTTGAAAGCTTCTCCATACTGCTTTTGTGAACTATTTTGTATAGTGTATTGCTCATTTTGATAAAGCCCTCATAAAAAGAACAGTTCTGTAGTTTCTGCTGAATATAATTCAGCTTACTGAGTTTTCTCATTTTGAGGACTGCATTTTTGGCTTTTGCACACAAGCTGGAGTGATTCCAGAATAAAATGTTTTAAGTTCTTGCCACTGGAAAACAATAAACTTCTGTTAAAAAGAGAAAGCATGGCAGTGGTATATAAAGCTTTAAAGTGTTTCTAGAATTTCATCTGGGTAGTCAGAATATGCAGATTAAAGGAGATGGGCTACTTGGTTGTTCAGGGAACTTTGTAATTAACTTTTCATAAAATCCCAGTTTGAAATGAATTGAATTTTATGCAACACAAATAGAATATTTTCTTCTACCCCTGCCCAAGTATTCCAATTCCTTTTAGACTTTCCATTTCTTGTAGATCTTTACTGTAGGAAGTGTCAATGTCAGTGTCAATAAAGAAAATATTTTAGCAGTCAAGTTGAGAATGGGCTGCAACATTAACTAGTGTGTCTTAGTGAGCCAAAACAGACTAACTCTAATAGAGCCATGAGGTGTATCTGAAATTCCCCAGGAAGCATCTCATGCTGGTTTTCTAGTGTGTGTTTGTTGGGAAAGAAGGCAGTGCAGTTGTGGAGTGCTGTATAACAGCTATTCATAACTATTAATGATGTATTCATCAGACTGTATATTTACTCTGGTATTTTTTTACAGTTGAGAGAAAAAGCTATGTATTACCAGCTCTGTAAAGTGTAGAGAAGGCTATGGGCTGCCCAGCCCTGAGCTATGTCAGAATGACTTCTCAAAGTTGTTTTCAGCAGGATTTTCTTACTGGCTCACGTGTAACAGAACCTTTTGGTAACAGAAGTGTTGACCTTGGCCAGACCTTTCCATTGGCAAAGCACTTGTGTCACATGCTAGAGACAAAGGCATACTTTTTATCCCACTGGTAATCATCATCTGGACAGTTCTCATACACTGA
The DNA here is from genome assembly GCF_012460135.2 of Molothrus ater. Lineage (NCBI taxonomy): Eukaryota > Metazoa > Chordata > Aves > Passeriformes > Icteridae > Molothrus > Molothrus ater. Next base: position 6,130,365 of record NC_050490.2, read on the forward strand.
CATGGGAAACTTGCCACTGAATTAAGTAGGACCATGATACCTTCAGTGGGACCAGCACGTTACAGCACTTGTGCTGCAAAACATGTGGGTTGGAGTATAAATACTTCTGCATCTTTGGGATTGGGATTTGAGATAATAGCAGAATTTAAAGCCAGATAACACAGATCTGAAGTGATTATTTGGAATGTGCTTTTTATGCATATTGTGTCTTGAGAACCTAATTGAAAGAAGCTGGTTGCTATCCATATCCACAGCCTCAGCTGCAAGGCACTCTGTTGGGAAGGAGGTGTCAGCAGTTCAAATTAAAATTTAGCTTAATACAGAATTGAACAACACAGTGCTTGAAAATGTGTTAGTTTTGAAATACACTGCATAATGAACTTTAATGGAGGTAATGTGGTAATGTCTGTACTCAAGGAACAGGTTGTTTCTGGGGCAGTTGTCTGAGTGTGGAGTCCTGTGGGTTTGGGGTTGAGTGAGGAGAAGGTGGCAGACACTGCCTGCCATTGCAGGCCTGCAGGGCTCTGGGGTTCTGTCCAAGGGAAGGTGGATCATTCCCAGTGCAAGTCTCCTAACATTTTCTTTCTTACCTGAATGCTATTTTCCACAAAGATGTTTGTTTCACAGTGAACTTATTTAATTGCTAATTGTAAAGCTCATTACAGTTCATTCAGGGAATATATGGTGTGTTTCAGTTTTGTTTTTCATGGCGTTAAGTCACTTCTGCCAGTAAATGAGATAGAGACATCTTTGGATCTAATCCATTTTCCCTGCTTTCTGTAAAATAATACTCTGCTATTTCTAGCATCTTCTATTAGCACATGCCAGTATACACAATTAGTGATTAAAATAAAAGTTGCAGATTAATACTTTTTTAAACAAAGGTCCAAGGGATGTTAATAGCACTATTGTGAATATTGGTGTGCCTGAACAGGAATATGACTTAAGGGATTTGTTGCATGAAAACAACAGGGCCTGATACTAATGGGGCTGTGAAAAAAAATGGGGCTCTGAAAACCATTTTTATTCAGTGTTCTCTGTAGCAGATAACATTCAAACAATACATCTCATGATGAAAGATTGTTAGCAACTCTTGAACTTAAAATAACATTTGGAAGTCACTTTAGAGATTCAAAATTACAGCAAATAAAGGCGTTAGATTAGAACACTGGCAGGAATTTAGAAGATAAACATTGCAAGAGGCACTGCTGTGATCATGTGAAGAGCTTTATAATATATATACTCACTGATTTCCTTCATGTGGTGCTTATTAAGTCAACTAATATACTTCAAAATATACTTTTAAAATTGCTGTTAATGATTCTTTTAGTTTTACTTTTTACACAAGATTAAATGTTTCTGTGCAAAAAAAAGATGCAGTGAATATAGTAATATGGAGGAGAGGATGCACATTGGAATTTTTAGGGCTTGGAATGAACTTTATACAAGGGATCTGCTTATAATAAACTTCTGTTCCAATGCTTCAGTGTGCCTTGGGCTCAGTGGCTCTCCCTCTGCATGAGAACTGTCAGTGCTCCATTGATAATTCTCACATTTCTGTTCAAAACCAGAGCCTGCAGTTTGTCATTTGAGTTTATGGAGTGCTGGAACCCAAAGCTATGCTGTTATGTCTGTTTATTGTGATGGATTTGAGACCTTCCCAAGGACTTGAACATTGTATTAATCATTGAGTGCATCCCTGTGTCTGTCAGTGCATCAGAGTTGGAGTGTCTCTCTTGCATCTGTGGCTTCCTGAATGCATTACTTAAAAACAAATGTAATTACAATATCTGGATAAGAATAACTATTTTTTTTACCTTTTGTCCTTTGTACTCTTGACTGTTCTCTGCTGGAGTTAAACAACAAAGGTATTTCTTAGTACAGCCAGCAATGTGCTGCAAAATGTGGAGAAAAGATTTAAGGAATCACTTCCTAAATAAACTGAAGTTAGACACAGCAAGTTCAAACCATAAGGAAACTTCAGAGTGAATTATTACTGTCTGAAGAGGCAATTACAATCAGTGTGTAAACTTAAGCAGCACATTTTGAATAATGTTCCTAAGAAATGCTTTTTATGATTAGGTATCCTAGTGAAACTGTTGTGTCCCTGTTTCCTGGATACTGAACTGGAGAGTTAGGAAATACTACACAGGAAGAGGAAGAACTTGGGGGGTTTTTGGAAAATGTTTACAAATCATTTATATTCTGATAAAAACATGGAACTGGCAATATAAGTTGATAACTCCTGGTTATTGGCTTTTGCCTTATCTCTTTGTCTCCACTCAGTCTCATCCTTCAGTGCTTCAGATTCTATATTTGGTCAAATATTTTCTGCCTCTACCAGACTGGCCATTAATAGCTGCTTTAGAAATTTTGGGGCGCTTTAAAAATTTCAATTCAATGTCAGTTTTAGAAGAGACCTGATGAGCAGAGAAGATTCTGCCTTTTTCCAGTTAATTCAGTTTAGTTGGCTAGTATTGCTAGTTGTAGCAATATTGATTCCCTGAATTAATAATGATTTTAATTAATTGCTCTCTGTGTGGCCATGCCTTAATTCAAAAGCAGCACAGGTCTCCTAAAAGACTCATCTTTCTCACCAGGGATTTAAAAACAGCCTTGAAACTGAAGTGTCTAATGCTGACCTATCCAGGAAAGTGCTTTTCCATGGCTGTTATTTTATGCACAGAAGCCCAGGGTCTGATCAGAAAACATGCATTTTTTAGCAGCTACCCAGCCTGTGATTTAATCTTACACTAATTGCTGACAGATTCCCTTCAGGATTTATGTTTAACTGGGTATACTGGCCTGAGAAATCGAATAGGTCACATTTCCTTGAGCTGAAAAGTGTGGTATTGTGGTTGGTTGGTTATGGCTAAATGGGTTTATATGGTGATTTTTAATAATTTCATGGTCTTCTTCTGCAAACTGCAGTTTCAGTACGTGTGGGGCCTACAGCTTGCTCTGACATTGTGGTGTTAATTACCTTTACCATAGCCAGTCTGGCTCCCATATTCTGTGTGAAGGGTTCAAGGCAATGGTGGAGAGGTATGAGGAGTCTGTGCTTTATGCCTGGAGATGACAGGAATCTTAGAAGCATATTCTGGCAAGAGGTTTTGGATCAGCTGAGCTTGGATCTTGCTCTTTGTGGTCATATTCCTGTGTCTGTGGACAATGTAGGTATAGATAAGCTAGGAGGGAGAATTAAAACCAGCACAAGTTTGCTTCTAATGCAAAAGGGTTATAAATAGAAGAACAGTATATCAATAGAAGAACAGTATATCAAGGCAAACAGAGTTGTGTAATTTCTCCATTTCTAATATTTCTCACCTGTAGTTCCTTATTAGCATGTCCAGTTCTCCCTGTACACACTCTTACACTTCTATATCTGCTCAGTTATTGTCCTTAAAATGGTTTCAAATTGATTTTCTACAGGGAGTGTGTCTTTCACTAAATAAATGTTCATCTTACTATAGCCAACATGTATTACTTGGCTGGGATGACCACTTACTAAAACCCTTGAAGCTGTTAAGACTTTGGATGGAATTCAACCCTAATGAATTCAACTCCACTGAATTCAAGTTGCACAAGCATCTTACCTAGTGTAATGACCTGTAGTTGGAACAGAATATATCCAGGACATTATTCTTTGCTGACCATTTATTTTTTTCAACTACTGCTGTTGCTTAAATAATTACAATTTAGAATTTCTGGCAGGGTTGTCTTATTATAGTAAATTCCAAGGTGACCTTTTCCCTTCTGGCTTCATTAAATAGCCAGCTGGTATCTAATACTCTGTATAGCAGTCTGTAGGGTCCCAGGCACGTTTTGAAATCGTACAAAAGAAATACTTTCTCAAAAGCTAGTTTATTTATTTTTATATATTAAATGGCCAATCTTAAAAAATATTACAAAAAGACAGACTTTGCTACTCCTCTGGGTGATGGAGAGTACTCTTTCCTCTGGCCTCAGGTTAAGCCTTGATGGCTGGGTTAACTTGTGTGTCCCAGCTTTCCACCACTGTCTCACAAAACAGTTCTCTGCAGGTCACTTGCCATCAGTGTTTTCACTCAGGATCTTTGAACTCAGTTTCCCCTTGTTGGCTGAGGGCAGGAGGTCTGAGGGATAGCCCTGAGCTGGGGTGCTGAGCAAGAGGTGCCTTCCTGGGAGGCTGATGACTTTGCACCCAGTCTGAATCTCCAGGAGAATTCTCCATGTTGCTGTTTTTCCAGCTAAATGGCTCCTTGGCCTTTATCCTCTGCATCTTAAAGAAGAGTATGGATGTTTCTTTCCAGCTGGCCGTGCTTTTTGGCTCATACCTGCTCTTTGGTGGCAGTGGTCATGACCAGTTTTGGAACCCATAAAAATCACATTTTCATTTCCTAGTTGTGTCATCATATGACAGAGGTGGTGGTGCATTCTTTTACCATGTGTTTGTAAGCATTGTTCTTATAAAAACAACACTTGCTACAACAGAGCAGCAGCTGAAACCTGCTGTTGCTTTGATGATCTGCCCTGCAAATACATCATCTGAACAGCAGCCAGCAGCAATGAGTCCCACTGAGGTGTTGGTTTCAAAAGTTCTGTATTAAAGGAATGGTTTTTTCCTTCTCATTAAATAGGGAAAGATTGCTTTGAAAGGCAGGGAAAGGATAAAGAGCAATATGCAAAATAGTGAGAGGGAACTCAGGCTGGTTGTTCAGTTTGACTTGTAAAACACCCAGCAATCTGGTTGCTTATACAACTTTGCAAACCCCCTTGGCATGGAAGCCTCTGGAGAACTGACTCTGCAAGATTTTCACTATTTCCTGCTTCTTGTCAGACCCCAAAATCTTTAATTTCAGCCATTCTCACAGTGTTTTGATTAGACTTCTGTTTCCAGTTATGGACACAACTAAGGAACTTGAATGCAAAAATTTCAAAGAAGATGCATTAAAACATGAAAGAGATGGCCTGTTTGAACAGTTTTTATTAATCTGAACCCAATTAATGGGACCTTTTTAGATCTCAAAGCTTTAGATTCTTTTTGTCTTCTAGCTGATGACCAAACCAAGCAGTTTCCATGCAAACACTCCCTTGAAGGGTGCAGAGTGTTTGGAATATCAACACATTGTTTGTTCAAGGCTTCTTAAGATACCTGAGCTCTCTGAAAAGTGGGTGCTAATGGGGCACCTTTTGGTGAGTGCATTTCATGGCACTGGGCAATCCTCAGTAAAATGAATTCTCCTCTAACTAATGCAGCTGACTCTCTGCTTTCACTTCACTCTTCCTTTGTCCCTCTAAGGGACAGGACTGTGTTGGAAATGCCATGTACTCTTGGGAAGTTATTAGCTTTGGGAGTTGATTAAAATCCTTCACATGTAATGTATTGCTCAGTTGTATTTTATCTGGAAAAAACACTACTTTATAAAGTTGTTAGCAAGGTGTAGTCATTGCTCTGATACAATACTATTTTCCTGTTCTTACAAATTTTAATTCAAAATTAATTTTATTCTGTGACTTAGTTGTGCATAAAGAATGACCAGAATCAGTCCAAATTCATAAAGTATCCATAGGCAAACTCCCAAATCTCATGAAGACACAATTCTTCTTCCCTTTCGTGCCAAGAGGAGAAGTTGTTACTAATTTAAATAGTTGCTCAACTGCTACATTACAAAACTTAAGAAAAATGGTTGAGAACCTGGTTTCAATTGTCACAGATATTTCTATGCAGCATTCTTTGATTCCATAATCTTATTTTATTCTGAGCAAAATTCTCTTTTGGATTGAGAAAAACCTTTCTTTGTTCCTTAAGCATCCCTTGATCTACTTAGATAGAATGTGTTCTTACATCTTTGATTCTGTAAAAGAAACTTTCTCTTTTTTTTGCTGTTCCTTCTCTTATTTCCCTTTGAACTGCTCAATTTCAACATTTTTGGGTTTTACCCTTTTCAAAATCTCTTTTAGTAAAATAATCACCCAGTAGAAATTCTACATGATTAGTGGCTTCATGGTTGGAACCAATAAAGAGATTTCATCTGCAGAGAATATTTTTATATTGCAGCATTAAATTCCAAAAGAAATCCAAGTCCTTTCTAATACACAATATATATGGGGATTTAAATCTTGATTTATAGGCTGTATGATTAAGTTAGTCAAGGGAGATTAAACTTTATCCTTTATTTCTTAGCTTGCCCAGTGTCTTTGTTTTCTATTGAATATTACTTCAAACACTTTGTGTCAGAAGAATTTGGGTGCTTAGAAGCACTACAGACCCAGTCTCCTTTCAGATTTGTACCCATGGCAGCAGTAGTTGCCCCGTGGTCATAACTCCATATTTATGAATACCAAATTTCTGTAGTTCTGAAAATGCTGGGAGTTGTTGGTGGATGTGGGTCAGGTGAATATCTGCTGTGAGATTGAGGGCTGGCTTTTGGTGAGCTACCTGGCAAAGTTACCAGCTTGCATGGCTAATTTAGACATGGCTTAGGGACCCCAGGACTGAACAAGTGAGGATCTGTTGAGCACTGATAACCATGAAGTGCCAGGGGAAGGGTTTTAAAGGTGTAACAGCCCAGCTGCAGCTGTTGTTGTTTGGGTTATTCCTTAGTCCATCACCTTCGGTCCATTGCCCTACTCCAGCTCCTCTGTGGAAGAGAAGAGCACAGCCCTGAGGCAGCACATGGTCACTCAGGGTGTGTGTGGCACCTGAACAGCCTTCTGTGGGTCCTGAGCAAGGAACACCTGAACTGGCCTTCACATAAGGGTTCTGTGCAGGAGCGCCATTGAAATCACGGCAGGTCAGCCTCAGGGAGGAGCAAGAGCAGAGCTGTTAGGAGGACTCTAACCAGGCATGGGGAGATTGAAATGAAAAGCCATACCAGAGCTTTGGAAAACTTGGAAAAGAGATGTGATTTATTAGCAAAATGAAATGAGGCCTAGTCACTGCAATTACTTGTAAGGACCTAAGGCAACAGCACCTTAGTGTGTGATGTGTCTGCTGATGTTCAGTCAGACTGCAGAATTAAGATTCCTTCAATAAGTGGAATTAAAAGTTTACTGTTGAATTTCCATCATAACACTTCATCATTCTCTTTCAGGTTTATATTGCAGAGGACTAGGGGGATTGAATTTTTCTCAAGTGTCTGGCAAAACTAGAAGAGGTTTTTCTATATTCAGAATGATAGTTCCTCAGATCTTTTGATTGTTCTTACAAAAAAACTTTTCTTTCCTTCCCCAAGCCTAATTAATGCAGGGGAAGGCCAAGTCTTGGAGATTTGTTTGGTGTGAGCTTAAATTTATGAACACACAGTAACTTTTTTCAGTTGTCTTTTGCCAATAAAAAGAGAAAAAAAAAAAACAAAACAGTGAAGCATGATGCAGTCCTGCATTTGTGTCAATAGATTGTAACTTTTCAGCATCAAAATTTTCTTTTGCATTTTTAGCAAGGCAGACTTCTGAAGAAAAGTCTCTCATGTGTCTGTTGAAACAAAAGCACATAGTCTTAAGAACTTCTGACTTTTCTTCTGACTTTCTCTATTGATACAGTGAGAAATCAATTTTTCCTCTAACCCTTACCTCACTAAATAGCTCATCATAGCTCATCCCTGAAGCTTTTGAGTCTCTGGTTCAGAAGAGCTGCTCGTGGATTGTTTTGAAACTGTTCATAGAGTCCTAATGAGCCCCAGACCTAGTTTATTGTTCTGCCAGCAGTTAGCTTTATTAGAGGGAGAGCTATTTTGCATTGAAACTTCAAAGTTTGTGAGTTACTTTAAGCAAAGGTTCACTGCTTTATGAATGAACAGAGGATTCCTTCCCCATGCCTGTTTGTGTGACTTCAGTTCTGAGCAGTTGTGCAGATTTTGGAGAACTACAAAGGAAAATTACAGAATTGTATTCTGCTCTGTTTGTTTGTGAAGAAGTGTCACATGTTTGTAATTTAGTACATTGCCATGAGCCTTATAGATAGTATAATTTATAAAGATAAACATGGGAAATTCCATTAATGTGTTCAGGTTAATATTGAATTAACTTGTCCTGGCAGTGGCCCTTGGGAGAGTTTCTTTATGGCAAAAATCTGTGCTATGTCTTCAGTATCTCCAATGCAAACATTATTGAAGCAAAGGTGAAATCAAACTGAATCATTTTTTTCCTGCCTTGGATATATCTAAAGGTTGAGGAGGAAGAGATAGGGAGGGAGGAGTGGGATGTAAGCATTTGTGTTTTATTTCAGTATCATTCCTAATGCAGATGTAGCAATAGAAATGTGACACTTCCCTGGAGGTGAGTTGATGAGACTTTTTCAGTCTTTAGCTTCATCACTCATTTTAAGCAGAAGACAATGGTAATATGGTTAGGATACCTATGAGGTCTAACCCAAATCAGGCATGTTGGAGTGCAGCTTCCCTTTTAAATTAGTTATATGCATCTCCAGTGGCCTTGATTCTGTAGGTGCTGGGGATACTCTGTAGAGACCCTCAACTCTGCTTAGTATTACAGTGTTAATGAGCTGTCTGTCAGATTGTAGGGTGAGAAAATCTAAACCTCAGAGTGCTGCATGTTAGAGCACAGGAATACTGTGACAAAGTACATTGACTTGATTACACAGTGATGTTACACAATTTTTAGTGTTTCCTTAGTGTATTTTGTGTATGCATCTGAGATGCAGGTTTTTTTTGATGAACTTACTGTCATTAGCACTGGACTAGTGCTGTTTTCTTTCCAGTTGGTTGGATTGTGTCATTTTAATTTACTATGTTTGAATTTTCATCCTGTCTTAGAGGTAGAATGAATTAACACTCAACTGTGAATTTGTATGATCAGGTCATAGCATCTGCTCATATGTGTCATCTGTTGCTGTGGTCTCAACATTGGTAAAGCACTGTTTATGTGGAGTCAAATTCCTGTTGGATTTTGTTTTTATTAGGAACTGGTATCTGTTCTGCATCCCCACCTACTTGGGCTTTTTCTTCCCTCCTCCAGTATAAAACAACCATGCTGTGACTTTCTTCCCTTGAAAACGGTGAAAAAGACCTTTAATTTCTGAGTTGCAGTTCTCACCTCTGGTTTTGTTCTCCTTCTAAGGCAGTTCAGTGCCACCCCTTGCAAGGAGAAAACTTCTCTCACTAATTGTGCAGAATAATGCAGTGGTGGCATTCACTAGGCCTGCATAAGTGCTGACTCTGACAACTTAAAACCTTAAAAACACACTCTATAAGTCAGGTTTTACAAGCAAATGTTTAATGTTAATAGTAACGTGTGTAATTGGTCTGAGTTAGTGAAGTCCTGGTTCTGTTTTGACACGTTGTACATCTGATAAATTACAGTCATCTTTTACAAAGCACTGGGTTTCAAATCAGAGATGAAAGTGAGGTGCAGTGAAAGGTGCTGCTTGTTGGCATCCCCAGCAGAAATGATGGAATGGAATTAAATGTTATTTAGAACCTCCTGGCTGGCATGATGATCCAGCTTTCACAGAGTCCATATCCTGGACTAGAAATGATCTTCTGAGGGAATGCAGGAACAGGCCAGAGCTTTCATCTCCTGCAGCCTTTAGCATTCACAGTGCCCCTGAGCAGAAGCAGAGCTGCCCAGGCTTCCTGGTCTTTGAAAGGCTCCCAGACTTCAGTAGATCATTAAGATATTCCAGAAGTATTTCAAGACACTGCCTCTTAAAATTAATCATAAATAGCAGTGTAGCTGTTTAGGGCTTAAAATCCATTCAGCATGCTGAGTAGTTCCAGAGGGAAAGTGGGAACAGTGACTAAAACTTCTTGCGGTACAACGCTGCCCTCCTTTACCTTCTCTCAGTGGTGTTTTCTGCTAAAATCCACCAGTGTATGGGTTTGTATTTCATGCCTCCATCCAGAATTTGGCTTTTTAAACAAAAGCTCCTTGGTTCTTTGAGAAAATCATCACAGAAAGTGCTTCTTATCTTCAGAGTGTTTTTCTGACATTAATTAATTGGATGCCTCACGATCCTGTGAGCAGGGTAAGGAGCAGCCTGGAAGTGCCCATCAAGCACTCACTACTGTACTGAGCACTTCTGCAGCCTAGCTGGAAAAAATGTTTTGTTTTGGGTTGGTTTTTTTTCAACTGCCCAAATAACTTTAAAAGTGCTTGAAAAGCAAGGCACGAAAATTAAAACTACTTTTGAACTTTGAGCAGACTTTTATGCATTCGTGCTTGTGGATGTAAAAAAGCTGCTGTTAAACAAGCAGGGGCAGATCCTGTGCAGCTCCCAAATTACAATAGTGCCATTGATTTCCTTGGGCCTGGGCTGCCACAGGCCAGCTGAAGGGCCTGGCTCCTTGCTTGGGAAGCAAAGCAGGGTATAGTAAGACCTGGTGTGAATAAAGAGCTTTAAAACCTAGTCATCAGAATGGGAGTACCACCTCAAATGAAGATGCACTTGGAAACAGATGGAATAGATTTTGTGTGAGAGTCAAGAGAAAGACATGTTAAATAAATTAAAAGAAAACCAAAACAAAATAAAGTTATCGGTATTTGTGGATATAACCTAGTATGGAAGTGGAAAATATTTTATCTCTCCACTGGATTACTGAAAATTCCTTTATCTCTCAAATGACCATTATCCTAAACTGTATCTGACAATAAGTAAAGGGAACCATTTTGTATTTTGGTATTTAGGGTGGGGTTTGTTTCTGTCTTCACTGAAGTTAATCAGGAAATGCTGTTGACCGCTGAAGTTGCTGTGTGGATTTTTGACAGGATTATAAATGAAAAAATGTGCAGTGTTGAAACTCACTGAACTTGGAATAAATGCACGTCAGTATTGTCCAGAAAGACCTTTAATACCTAGTTCACATCGTCAGTTATGATCAGATATTTTCCTTAGAATCTATGATCCTTTAAGATAATACAAGCATGATGTTTAATTTGGAAGTAAAATAGTTGTTAATTGAATGGGTTGGGAACTTGGAAACATTGATGCAGTGACTGATTAAAAGGAGACTGATAAATACCATGCTTGACTATGAGTAGCATTTCAATCTGTCAATTTAAATGAGCAGTGTTACTTGCACTCTGTCAGGTTTGTAGTATCTTCCTATTTAGTGTAGGCTGAAATGAGCCTAAGAGATGGGAGAAGAGCTCTTGAGAAATTCATGATCTGCTAAGTTTGGTATGTTGCATAAAGGTGAGCCTGCAGTAACATGCTGTCTTTTTTGGTCACTGGCAACCAGGGTGACAGAGGGCACCCCTCAGAGTGCAGCAGTAATCCTGGGGTTTGACCAGGTTGTAACATGGAGGTGGCTCTTTGGTCTGTTTGTTTAGTGTGCACAAACACCAATTAAAAAACTCCTGCTTTTGTGCAATAAGGTCTTCATTCTTTACAAATTTAATCCAATTATGTGCTCCCTTTCTTCTGCTGCTTTATTGTTCCTACTCTGCTTAAGTAAGCATTAGAAACCATTATTGATCAGTGCCTTGAAGCTCTTGTGCTGTTTGCAGCGTTAGGTGCTGGATGAAGTGCTGAGCTTCCTGCCCTGCTCCTGGCTGAGAGTGATGAAGAAGCCTTGGCCCTGTGTGTTTACACTGAGCTCAGTTTGCTGTGACACCAGCAGCCATCTATTCAGGGTGGTGGTAACTGAAAATGGTGCTACAAAGCCCTGCAGTCTTTCTCTTCATGAGGCTTTAGCAGTGGAAAGAAACAGTGTGTTTACATTCGTATTTGAGAAAGGAATTGAACCCTTTTGTTGCCTTTTTTGTTTATTTTTGGGCATTTGGGTTGGTTTGGGGTTGTGTTTTGGTGGGTTCTTTGAGCAGAAGAGAATCTCAGTACAGATGCATGTGATGATTTTACTGGCTTGAGTGGAATAGACATTGTTGGATCAGCTGGTTATGACTTTGGATGATGCAGACAGGGTTTGTGCTTTAGGTCAGACTTTTTTTTAGGCAGCTAGTATAGAAACAAACAAGGTAAATGGAAAAGAAATGCTGGAGGAAGTAAGGGAAAGAAGATGCTAAGTGAAAGGCAGTATAAAGGGAAATACCAAAACTCATTCCAATAAAGACTCACTCTACCAATACATCTTTTAAAATGCTAGTAAATATTTTAACCTGGATTTATATCTATATAAAATCATCAAGGAAGTATGTGGGGATTGGTGATTACTTGGAATGGTATAATAGTCTCTGATACAGACATTTTTGGTTCATTTAATTTATTCAAACTTAGCTTGTGCATCTTTTTAAATGTAGGTAACTCAGCAGCTTTATTGAGTGACTGCATCTGCAGTTCAATTGCTTTATATTTTAAAATACCTACCCAAGCTCTGCAAGCCTTGGCAGTTACTCCCAGCCTACTGTGCTGTGCACAAACCAGTTGCATTCTACATGTCTAACCTCTAAAGGATCCCAGAGCCTTTCTGAAGTTGATACAGTTGATTCTCTTTGGCTTTTTTTCTCTCCAAAGGCTTTTCTTGGTTCTGTGGTCAGCAGTGAGACCATTTCAGTGTTTCCTTAGTCAGGAGTCGGAGGTGAAGTGGAGGCTGCAGTGTGGGCTTCCAGTGACACAGCTGTAATTAAGCAAAGGCCACGTACAGTTGTTCAGCAGATATTACAGAGACTGCAGCAAAGCAGTTTCTCCCAAGCCATGGCCTTTCCCCCAGGATCCCAGGGTGTGGAGATAAACAGCTGAGCCCCCCAGGGAGGGGCAGCCTGCCCTGTTCATGTGTTGAGCTTTGGGAGGGGCTCTCTGAGGTCCTGTCCCTGGAATACAACGAGCACAGAAACATCAGTGCTTTGATTTGTGATTTGGCAGTGGCCTGGGAGTGTAACCACTTGAAATTATGGCAGTCATCATGGTCTAGTCCACAAAAACCTGGATTGAAAAGGTGGATTTCTTTCTATTTACCCTCCCCCTGATAAAACTCCTGGTTTTGCTTGAGTTGTATTAAAATAGGTTATGTAAAGTTGAAGACTTTGTACCATTGGTTAAGAGTTTGTGCTAACTTTCAGTAGCATCAAATATTTCCTCGACATGTGTAACATGTTACATTGCAGTAATTGATTAGTTTGTGTTTATAACAGGAAACTAGTTTAAATTACTTTGGGAGGGTGGATATTTAAAAGGCTCTTCACTCATAGACAGCATTCATAAAAAGACTTGCTTATTTATCTCAAACATGGAAAAAATGTTCCCAGCTGAGTATGAAACTATGTGTGCTGGATGTACTTTCACCAAAAATTAAATTCACTATTAATGTAAACAGTGTGAAAAATGCTGTCTCAAATGCAGAAAAAATAGATTATGGAGTGTACGAATTTGGGTTTAAGCAAAAATTAGGGCTGTATTTAATCACTTTTTTATGGTTCTGAAAAGGTGGTACTGGAAATATCCTATTAAAGGGAAAAGAGAGCTTATCAAACTTTAATAAGACTTAATCAAAGATAGAAAGACAAGGATTTTTTTCCTAAGGAGATGCTAGAAACTTTCTTCTGAAATGTTGAATATTTAATGTTCAGAATGATAAATTAATTTCAGTCAGGTTCTATAATTTGACACCATTGTATATAACAGTCCCTGTACAGTGCATTGATCAGGAGACCCGTGGGGCTGATGCAGGAGGTCTAGAAGATCAAACTTTAGAATTAGGAGCAACTGTCTGCAGAACTGTTTACAAGTGATCTGCTTGCACACTGTAGGGGGAAAAAATAAGTTACTTCTTGCTAAAAGAAGAGAGAAACTTTCTTTTTATTAATATATTCTTTCCCATGTATGCTTGGAAAAACATAAATTCAGTTCCTGATGGCAAAATAATTACATAGTTTGTGCTAGCTATACTTAACTCATTTTCTTCTATTGTCTGTTTGGAATCTGGACTGCACTGTTTCATCTGTGCTGCAGACAAAATGCTGCCATTAATTAGCCAGAGTTATCTGATGGTCTGAGGTTAGACTCACACCTTGCAAACCCATAATTTTTTCCTGTGTTTCTGTGAGTAGTTTGATCAGAGAACTTTTTTTTTTTTTCATTAGCTTAGTAGGTAGCTTGGGAATAAAGAACAGCAATAGAATGAGATGTGATACTCTGAAATGCTCTCTGTATTTGGAATGATCCTGTGCTACTTTTTGTAAAATATTTCAGTCATATTCTTTGTTGGTTTTGGAGCTATAAAAGCCATCAATAAAATGTGATGATTTCTGGCTTTGTCATGTCTATAGATTTCTGGGCTTCCCTCCAGGTATCAGTTGTGTGTTTCACATGGTTTGATGGCTTTGTCAAATAAATATCAAATCAGTTCCATCCCGAACATCTTTTTTATATTAAAATGTGTGAACTGACATAAACAATAACATGAGTGATACTGCTCCAAGCCTTTATAGCCAGAAGATAATGCCTGAGAAGGTGATAGCAGTGCTGTATTTCCAGCTTTCCTCTGACCACCCAGCTTATTGTGCCAGATTTCCTCTTCTGGAAGAGTGTACTCAGGTAAATGGAGACAACCTCTCCCAAGTGTCTGTCATTTTTCTTCACTAGGAGTCAAATACTCCAGAGGGTGTGTAATGAATGATTGTTGTTTTAAGTGAAAGACTAAGGTTTACATGCTGTTGTCAACTTTAATTGGAAGAAAGAATGAGTGAAGAGCTGGGCGAATTTTTAGGGCTGGGCAGGGGCAGTCTGTCTGCTTTAGTCTGTGGCTGTATCCTTACTGTAATGGGCACTGAATTAATCAAAGCACCTGTATCCTTACCCTAAAGGTCAGGATTAATTAATCAGAGCCCATCTTCTCCCCCCACAGTCTGGTCTCTGTCTGCTCTCGACTCTCTGTGCCCTCATCTCCCCTGGTCTGAGGTTTGCCTGCCCTGCTGGGCCCGTGGCTGCCGGGCCCCAACACCCTGGGGGCTCCTGCCAGGACAGGGAAACCATTTCAGGTTCTCCTCCATGCCAGTGTCAGCACTCACTGAGACCTGAGTGTACCTGGGACCTCAGTGCGGTGTCAGCCCAGCCTGAAACCAGCCACGAGGTGTGTGTGAGGGGCCTCCAGAGAGCAGCAGTGTCAGACACAGGGCCAGAGCAACTCGAGCCTAAGCCAGGGGACCCAGCAGTGCTCTGCAGCTCAGTCTGTGTCTTCTGAGTTCCAGTGTTTAACTTCACCACACAGAGCTTCCAAAATTCTTGAGAAATTCCACTTGAAATTCAAAACAGTTTAGGAGTATTCATTAGCTCCAGTTTTTCATAGCAAGGAACAAAAGCTATTTAGCAAACAAAAGAAGCAGTTTCTACTTCAGCTCTTAATTCTTGTGACATAGAGTGGTCTTTTCTGCAGAAATGTCACAATCTGCTGGTTTAGTTTAGCTATCATACAATTATTCCAATTCTTGGCAGTTGACAGGAGTGCAAGGAGGTACAAAACACTTTTTGTTATGCCAGCTGGAGAAAAAAGTGGGGTATTTACACATGTGCATTTCACTAATCTGGCCCTTCTGACTGAAGTAGTGTCTAGATTAGAAGATAATTCAATTGCATTTATCTACCCAAAGGACTTTTGCCAAATGTGTGCTGAGTTTCTGTGCTGGGTTCACTAAGATGCAGTTGAACTGTGCCAGGAGGCTCAGCTATCATGTTCAGAGCCATTAGCAGCCAGTCCAATCAACTCCTGAAATACAAGAACCAGATTCTTACTGAAATAATGGAACTAAGACAAATCCTATCATCTGCAGGTTCAGCTGGAGCTGCATGGCTAAAATATCACATGCTACTCTGGAAATGTATCCCTGTTGGAGACTACCAGTCCTGAACGTTGTTTGTTATTTCTAAATCCTTGATTTACAGCTATTGCCAGTGGAGACTGTTTCCTGATGTTACTGACATAGGGTAGGAAATACATTGCTAAGAATTCAAGCCCTGCTTTTTTACTGGGCTTAGACAAAAATTCTAATTATGCCCTATAAGAGCTGAAGTTCTGACACTGCCACTAAGAAACTGTAACCTCAGTTATGTCCTGCCTTCTTTACAGAAAGAAATTAAGAATGTATAAGTAAGAGTGGGAAAAGGGATTTTGAATTTCTATATTAAAAAAAGCCCACAATTTTGAGTTAGACTCTATTGATTAATTTCTAGAGTCTTCTGAACCATAGGAGTTTCCTTTGAAGTGCTGCATTTCCCAAAACAAAATAGTAGATATGCAATGGGCTATACATTCAACATAGTTACAGACACAAGACATGTATGATTCTCACTCCGGTTCTCTGGAGCTTGGTGTTGTCCTTCTCTTCATATTTAATTCCTCTCAGTCTATTTTTGTCCTTCTGTCCTTCCTCTTCAGTATTTTTATTTTAAAATTACATACAACTAAACAGCAGAAAATTTACATAGACTTTAGTGGAGTTGGGAATTTAGTCAACCACTTCTACCCCTTCAACTCAAGGGACATTTTTGTTCAAGTTATAAGAGAGAGAGGTTTTTATAGATTATTTTAATAGTACTTAATAAAATGTATTTGAAGTATATAATTATAGAGAATGGCTAGGTGTACTGTCATTGTGTGTATTAATTGTGTAAGTCCTTTTAGATTGGGTCATTCACAGAATAATGGAATCTGCTCATTTTCAGATTTTGTTGGAACGATGCTTATCTTCAACAAATGTTGTGCTGGCCTTCTGTTAGCTTGTCTTGTGCTTCCCCCAGTATAGGGGGCTGTAATACATGACTGATAAAATGAAGGGATTTTTCAGGAGTGATGGTATTTCTAACAGGAGTTCTTTGCTCATTGCAGTCCATACTTTGGTACAAAGTAGGAATTGAAGCACCCTTGATGAAGAGCTGAGTTGTTGCCTGTTTAATTGTGGTGGTTATTGAGATGCAGTGCCAATACTTGCATATGTCATGAACAGCATAGACCATTAATGCCTTCACCCTTCCCTGACTTTGATAAAGCCTGTCATGCTAAAGAGGCCTAGGCAGGTTTGGTTTTGTGCTAGAGACCTCATAAACATAGCACTAGCCTAAAGATTAACTTCATCTCTGTTGTTTTCTCTTATTCCTTCGTTTACTTTCCTGGGAAATGTTAGTATGGCCTCCAATAAATGCTTTTAGAAACTAAATTATATGATCTGGATAAGCATACTCTTTAGTGTTCCCTAATTCTCTGCTATTTAGAGCCATATCTGAACATTCAGAATTACTGCCTTGGCATAACTTACTCCCCATGGAAAGCCTTGAAATCATGTAAGTGTTATTAGTTTTGTACTTAGGAATAATAATATTAAAAGTCATCAATCACTCAAGAGCACCTCCTTGGAAAATGGGAAAAGGCATTTTATTAGAGCAATTTTAAAGAAGGGAAACAGTAATAGGAAGAAAACTGAAAATTAAACCCAAGATGCAATTCATAAGGAATGCTTATGCCTTGCAGTGCAAGAATTAACAAAATGCTGAAATTCTGCTTTGATGAATGTTTTTACTTGCATCATCAAATCTGCTTCATGAGCTCCCCATTTTCAGTGCTTCAGGCTGTACACAGACACAGGTTTACAGTCTCAGTGTAGCAGCTGGGTAATAGGATGCAGAGCATTTCCCTGCCTGAGTAACACTACTGTTTATATGGTTTTCCAAAGGTCAGTGTTGCACACTGCTTCCCACTGGGATTGAGGATGATGTGTGGGAGAGCAGCAGTGACATGGAAGCACAATAAATGCCAAATGGTCACATTTTGCACGTGTCAGGTCATATATCTGTGTATGTATTTTGCAGTACCTCGTGTGCCAAGGTCTCAGCAGTCACAGTGTGAGAATGCTGTAGTCAGAGAAGGGGTTTCTCAAATTATGCTTCTCATGTCACCAAAAGGACAGAAGAGGAAGCCTAGACTAGTTAATGTGGTTTTGTTTCATGGGCTGTTACTAATACCTATCAGAGAAGACTGCTAAAAAGCATGGGGAAATCCTGCATCCTCTCCTGACAGAAGCTCAATATTTGGTACCATGCAGATTGACCCTGCTCTTCCTTTGGAGTTTTTACTGAAGCCATGGAGACTTCAGACCTGCTGTAGTGTCTGGGCCTGAACAGACTGTACAGCTATAGGGCAAATCTGGCTTTTTTCTCAAAGCCTGTAATACTTATTTGCATCAGTGGTTAATTGTCTGTTCTGCTTTGCTGCCCCAGCATTTTCCTTGAGCTGATGCATCAGCAGGGCTTACAGAGTCAAGCACAAAAAGGAGCAGGCACAACTGAGAGAAGTGGGAGCTTCTCTCTGAGGAAATTGGGGAAGCACTAGTTCAATGGATCCTCCAAAATGGAAAGTGACTGTTTGCTGCAGTGCAGAAAAGGAGCATTTCTGTTTGCAGTGATTAACTGCAAAATAATTGCATTTAAGCTAATAAACAGTATTTTCTTTTTGCAGGTAAAAAAAAAGAATCTGGAATATTCAAAAAGTGATAGTGGGATTTGCTGCTCTCATAATCATTAGGAAATGCACCCAGAAGATGCCTGCTTTCTCAAAACTAAAACAACACTAAATTACACCTAAGGCAACCGAATAGGAATCTCTTGTACTTGCTTTTTTTGACACTGTCTTGGTGGAGGGGTAAAACTTGCCAAAGTGGGACCTCAGGACAAACTTGGCAAAATTGGTTTAATGAAATTCACTGTTTCAAATTTATTCCCCTTTGAAGCAGGATTTTTTTGTGTGATAGCTTCCTAAGGAGAGTATCTGAATAACTTATTGAACAAGATTATGCTGTTGACCTGAAGTTCTGCTGTTAATATTTTAGATAAGAAAGACAACTGTGCAAACCTTTCCTTGGAAATAATAGTATACTTGAATTATCATTTCCTTTTAATAGTGTTGGGAATCTGGTACTTTTATCTAATGCCTACTATAAAAATATTTAAGCAATTGCTTGACTGCTAATGCTAGCAATAATTACTATGTGTCATATTTAATTTGCAATGTTATGACAACTACTCAGTTCATGGATAAATTCAACAGTACCATTACAAAATAAGCATATGTCCAAGCTACTCAAAGCTGTAAGCAAAGATGTTTGTTGGATTTCTAAAAAGCAGATTTTGAAGTTTCTTCTAGGTAAAAAAATAAGTAATATAGTAATATGTGTAATAAAAAATAAGTAATATATTTAAGAATAGGGGTCTGTATTATGGTGTAATTGTATAGAAAGGCAGACAACCAAAATTCCCTTCTCCAAAAGCACTTGAAGACAACTTCAGACATTAAAAAAATCCTCAAAAAAATTCCAAAAAATTATTCAGTATCACAAAACACAGCCTGCCTTCATGCCTGCCAGTCTTGCAAGATGGAATGCATTCAGAAGTAGCCACTGGTTGTAGGAGTTGCTCTGGTCAGCAGGCTGTGGGTATGGCTGCTCAGAGTTAAAGGCCAGCTCTGTGCATTTGCTGCACTTTTCCACTTTCTGGACTTTTCCATTTGCTCCACTTTTCCAACAAGCCCTTCCCTTCCAAGTTTCTCTTCCTGTTGCATTCCTCATGGTTAGTACCATGAAGCCAGCTGACTTACCTCCCAGGAGATGTTACCAAAGGCTATCTGTGGGGCTGAGTTGTATAAGATGCACCGCCCTGCACTGATTTTTATAATGCAATATGTGAATATTTTAGATTTGTCTCTGAAAGCTCCATATAATGTATTTTTGTGCAGGAAAGATAAACAAGAGACGTTGCATGTTTCTTTCACTTCTTTCATCAAAGTGGTTACTCAGAAGTAGTCTTGACTATTTACTGCAGCTGTGCCTGGGCACTTTCTTAAAAGGTGCTGGGAAAGTGGTGTTTCTATAGAAAGCTTGTTAAAATAAAATACAAGGAAAATGCTTCAAATGTGATGTGTCAAGTAAAAATTGTGCTTATGGTGTAAAAAACAAGAAAGTTGCTGCACTTTGCCTGTAAGATGCTTTGGATTTTGGTTGGCAGCTGCAAAGCAAATGCAGAGAGAGCGAGCCCCATCCATGTCGCCCACTCACCTGTTGGAGGTGCCTTTGTTGAGGACCTTTATCAAAGAACATTTTATGATGTCTTTTCAGTCTTTGACTTGAATGCATCTGCAGCTTGTGCAGGTTCCCTGGATTGAATCACCAGTGAGACATTTGCAGGTGACTCCAGCAGCCAGGCCCTGCCCTGGATTCCCACTGGCCACAGCTGCAAGGCTGTTCCCAGAGAGGGGAACTGCTCCCTGCTTCACTCTCTGTGGGGCAGGACCAAATGGGAGACACTTCATGGGTATGGGAAAGAACTTCAATTCTGTCTGTCTGCAGCCTTAATAGGGCTTGTAAAGCAATTAAGTAGGACTTAGGACACTGTTCTCCCAGACAGAAAAGCCTTAGGACAGAAAAATATACTCTATTGCTTTGCATGTTAGTGCTGTTGCCAGATTTAAGAAGTTTCATTTTGTTATTGGTACTGTGCCTATTTTGGGTGAAAATGTACTGCAAATAGTGAGGTACTACACCCACACCATAAATATTTCTCTTCAGATATGGTTAAAAAAATAGGAGTCATTCAGCAAGGCACTTAAAATATATATCAAACTACTAATATGGAGAAGTTAATCAGAATTGAATCCTGAAATACTCCATATCACTCTGGGTCCTGAAATACTCCATATCACACAATGCAAAACATTATTGAAGGCCACTGTAAACAACACAGTTTTAGTTAAAAGTTGTTTCCAAGATGAAAGATCGATTAAATGGGCTACAGCATGTATGAGGAATTCCTCATGAGGACTTAATGGTAAAGCTTCTCATAATCTTTCATGCTTTGGCTAAAAATATTAACACCATAAAAATTCTTCAGGGGGCAGGCTTGAGGTGGTGGATGCAGAGTGATCAAAACATAAAAGAGGCACATTTTCCCTTTTTATGGAGAGGCCTCTTTCAAATGTGTCATATGATGGATTTGAAATGAAAGTTTAATGTGCACTCAGTTTTTCAGACAGCCATATTTCTACAGTTGCATTATTAATAACAATCTTAGCCAGCTCTCTTTTTTTTTCCTTGAGCTCTTGATGATTCATTTATCTTATTTGTTTAGCATCAATCTAAGAAAAAATACTCAGATCATAAAGTTAAGGAAGTGTTCCACATTAATAAACCAAAGTGAAATCAGTCTCTTAAAACATTTTGCAGAAGTTTTTAATCCATAGTTGTTTGAATCAAAGAGTAAAAAAGTGTAAATAGCAAATAATGTGGCTGGATTTCCAGTTTAGCCTGTGTGCAATATATTTTGAGCTGCAATTTTTCCTCTCTGCACGATATGAGGAATGCTGAAGCCATTTCCATGGCTGATGTTGTATAAAATATTTTTCAAGTAATGTCCACAGTATAGAGATTGTTTTGTTGGCATGTCAGTAAATGAAACCTAGGAAGCAAGTGGATGTATGACAGCTCTTGGGAAAATAAACATGTAGCATTAAGTAAAATAAAAGTTCAAAATGTGTGATTACATTTACAGGGTCTGATCCAAAGCCATTAAATTCATTGCCATTTTTGCTTTCATAAAAATATTTCATCAATATTAAGCAAATTATAAATAGTTGGGTAGTCAGCAGCAACCCCTCCGAGTCAAAAGATGTTGAATTTTACAACCTAACAAGACAAGGGAGTGTCACTGTCTCTTCTCATAGGACATTCTGTTCTGAGCCCTGCAGCAAAGCACAAAGACTGCTTCTATTGATTAGTTAAGTTAATTCAGATGTCTGGAATATGTACAAAAAAATAAGAGTTTTCTCTCTAATGTGTATTACTTTGGAATTAGTAGCATAAATCTAATTTCCCATCATTTAGGCCATGCATGTAAGTTTTTCCTAGTAGCATAAATAGTTGTGTATAATGTTGAGAGCATTTTAACTGAGTATCACTGTTGTTGAGACAGGGTGAAGACGAAGCAAATTGGAATAACTGGCTCCTTGACCCTAAATTTTTTTAAGTTCAAAGCTTGTACCTTTAATTTGGATTTTAAAAAGTAAATTACCAAGCAAAATACAGCCAAGGGTATTACTAGATTTTATTGTCTCTTTTAAAGTTTTTATTTAAAAGAAAATTCTTTTGTAATAAAATTGAAAATCCATGAGTAGAGCCTTTAGAGAAACTAAGGGTTCTGTCATTCCTGTGTCCTTAAGCAATGTCTGATAGGGTTTCAGCCTCTCTCTCTCTATATATATGTGTATATATTTATATGTATGTATATATGTAAAATAATGCAACTGTAGTATTGCATAAATTATGTGTATATGTGGCAGGAGTTTCTGACCGTAAAGACTGAAAATTATAGTCACATAGACAGATAAAGAAAATAGGAATGAGGAGGAACAGAGGCTCCTATGTCACCAAACCAGTGACTAGCCCATAATAACCAAGGGATGCACTGCCCAGCGGGACATTGAATCCATATTTTATCAGTCGCTGGCTAGTATCTGATTTGCAAGTCACTTTCTTTAAGCAAGGGATCCTACAGAGCATTTTCAGAATGCTCAGCACTCCAAGCAGTGCTGCAGGTCAGGACTCTGCAGATGTTCTGACAAAGTTGTTCTGAAGAGGAAGTGGAGGGACCAGCCAAAGGGCATCATGAAGAATAACAGGAACATTTGGCAACTCAGGGTACTCATGTGCTCCTACGTTGTTTGGTCCTTCTACATTGTGCAATGCACTGGTTTTCTGTATCTGACTCTGTGATTTGTTCTGCCTAAATCACAAACTAGTCCATGCAATGGGAAGAAAGTGCAGGAAAACCACTTCCTTGGCATCCGTGTGTGCTGTGTGTGCTGCTGGCTGGCTGAGAGTCACGTGGCCACCTAGGAGAAACCGTTGAAAAAGATTTCCAAGCTGTCTTTGATTTTTCTTTCTTTTCCTACAGCGTAAACATACGAAATGTTGAGACACAGTTTTCTAAGATTGCTTTGTGTTTATTTGTGGAGTTTTTTACTGATATAACTGTTCTTTTCATCAGCTTTGTTGCCTGGCCTCAGGAATACCTGAGAGTGTTCTGTGCAGCTGTGGGGAGCTGACTGGGCAGCAGTGTGGGAAGGGGCTTTCCTGTGACAAGTGCTTGTGTTTGTGTCCCTGCATGTGGGAAGGGGCTTTCCTGTGACAAGTGCTTGTGTTTGTGTCCCCGCAGCCCTGCGCAGCCGCTCGGGACGCTCCATCATCAACGGTAACTGGGCCATCGACCGGCCGGGCAGGTACGAAGGAGGGGGCACAATGTTCACCTACAGACGCCCCAATGAGATCTCCAGCACTGCAGGGGAGTCCTTTCTGGCTGATGGGCCAACAAATGAAGTCCTTGATGTCTATGTGAGTTAGTATTTAAATTATTCTTCCTGATGAAAAGAAATCGTTCAGTTCGTGGTTAACACGCAGCACTAAAATGGTATTCAGTACCAACACTTTGTTGCTGCAATTTTGAAATGTTTGTTTTGATGTTTTACACTTGTTTGCTGCGGTATCTGTTTTGCTCCAGATCATAGGAAATCTTCATCAAGCCTTTTTCTCTCAGACTTAACTGATCCAGTATAACCAATTGAACTTGCTCAGTAAAGTAGAAATATGGCATACAATGTTCAAGGCTTTTCTTTTGTGAACTGGATTTTTTCTGGATACTTTCCTATTGAAACAAATTTGGTATAGTTTAATTTCTCAGTGAAGAAGCAAATACTTAAGCCAGACAAGGCCCCTCACCATCTCAGTTTCCTTTAAAAGAAGCAAGTCCATGCTTGCTTCTATTCCATTCTACAGAATGTAGGATTTGAAGCAGGGCAGTTTCAATATGAAGCTGTGATGGGAGACCATAGATAATTGCTATTTGAGAAAGGAAGACAGAAGACAAATTGTGTCTAAGAGGGAGAAATACTGAGAAAGCTTTTTACTTTAGATGGGATGGGTTTTTAGTTCATCATACTGAAATAAAAAACATAACTGGAATTGATTACAACTTCTTCCAAGATAAATGGTGTGTTCTGAGATTATACACTCCCACACAGTAAAATTCATTTCTTGAAAAAAAGAAATTAACTGAATATATGATTCTTTCATACAGGCTTTTTTGTCCTTGAGTGCAATGCAAGGTAGAAAAGTGAATGTGCTGGATAATTCCATAGAAAACTTAATAGTAACTACCCTGATTACTAAGCTGGGAAAAGTTAGATGTTGGCAAAGTTATTTCCCATCTGCTATATGGTGTCTAATAAAGCAGTGTAATAATTATGCTAACACTAGAATCATTAAGGTTGAAAAAGACCTCTAAGATCATCAAGTCCAACTGATCCAAACTTCTTTTCCAATTGATTGTAATGAACGACTGGGAAAAGCCTGGAAAAATAAACAATTGGGCTCCTAAACTGTGCAATGCAGACTCTGTGTTTTTCAGATGTTTGTGTTTTTGTGAGGTTACAGGGTTTGTGAGTTGAGGCTTGGCCCTGAGTTTTTATGTTCAGCCCATTAATGCCTAGTACGTAATGACCCAGAGAGAAATGGGTTAGGAAATGGATTAAACATTTCCAAAGTAATATCATAAAAAAGCCTTAAGTTTTGATGTTGTTTGATGTTTGTTTTGGTGTTTGATATTGTAATGTTTTGGTTTAGGCTTAGGGAGTGTAAGAAAGCTGCCATGATGGGCATAGCTTTGCCAGCTTTGCTCTGTGGCTGCTGCTGTGGATTGCCACTTCTGATTTGACAGGACTCTCACCTGAGATGTTTCTGGTTGATAGGAGGAATAATACAATTCAGTATAAAATGGTAGTTTAGTCTCTTTTTTAATATACTGTGGGAAGATAAAGGTGAATAGTGCTATATGCAAGAAAATCAGTGCTCAGTATGACACCGCCTCTCTCCCAGGCTTGAGATGTGTAGCCAAGCAGATACAGATGTCTTTTTTCAGACTTCATCTTACAGTGCCTGAGTCGTGTAATTCTCCATTCACCCATACTCATGATCTTTATGCTCTGTGTAGAAAAATGAAGAGATTTGCAGATGGGAACTCCAAATGGCTTCTGTTCTGTTTTTCTGAGATATGCTGTCTTTCTTCCACTCTGAAATATAAAGTGAAAAGCTTTCTGATGTACAGGAGGTTATAAGTAACAAGAAAAAGAGATGCAAGTTCTGTCCAAGTGTGAAGTATACATTGCTACAAAGACTTGGGTCCACTAAGTCAAAGCAAAACTGTTCTATCATTTCAGGTATTTTCCTGCAGGAAACCTGAAACAATATGCTAATTAGGGACCTCATCAGTTAAGCTCTGTCTAAAATATGCCTGTCAGTTGTTTTGAGAAATATGATGGAAAAACAATCACATGGGAACCACTGGGAAGTTGTTCCTGGAACCATCTAAAGAACAGGGCCCTGGCTCTGGAAGGGGATGTGTACTGTACTGCTGAAGTTAGTTCACAGTTCTTGGTTCTCTCAGGACCACAAAGAGGGTGTATTTTTTGGATAAGAAAGTGACATTGGAAGGACCCAACCTTTAAAAAAAAATACTGCAGGCAGTGCATTATTAGCTGGTTCAGAAAAGTGAATACTGTCTGGGGGACAGTGTTTAGAGGAACAGCTATTATATTTGGCAAGGAAAGAGTGATTTTGACATAAGTTAAAACAGAAGTCTGAATCCCTAGTTGGTATTAATAGATGTGAATTTAGTGAAGCCTTGAAGCATTAGTTGTCCTCTGCTGGGTCACTGGGCCATTAGGATAAGAGGACATTTTACTTCTAGGTCCATGAATCCATGAGATTCATTGGTGAGAACCAAAAAGCCAGAGGTAGCTCTGGTGTTTGCTTGTGGGTTTGTTGGTTTGGGTTTTTGTTTGTGTTCTGGTTTGATTTGGTTTGGTTTTAAAGGGTACTTTGAGTATAGTCTGAGGCTTTTATCAGATTAATCTCCACAGAGAGTTCAGGCTAGAACATGAGTGTGAGTACTGAAGTAATGAGAGCTAAAGTGGTGGAACTATCAGCTCATGACACCCCTGCATTTGTAGTGTGGGTATGCTCAGGCTCAGAGCAGCAGTGCAGTAGAATTGAGTTGGGAATGGAGTGTGCTGCTAACAGTTTATAAAAGCTGTCCTAAAGTCATATCTTTCTCAGGTCCTATTATGCCCAATTGCTTACACAAGCACACCCAGTTTAACAGTGACTGTCAGAGTCACGCTCCTGTCAGCTCACCTGGGCTTGTGCAGCAGCATTCTGAAAACCCTGAGCTTCATTTTCACATTTAAAGGAGAAAACCTTCTGGTTCCTGCCTGTGTTTCATAAAGAACACGTTGATAGACTTGTGTTCTGTAAGGCATCTTGGTTCAGTTGAAGATGAATGTGGAAGGATGCAGGAGGGCTGCAGGCGATCTTCAGCTGCTGCTGCAGTCCATGGGCCTTTGGGACCTGCTCCCTGATCTTTGCTGGGCAGTGCTCCTGGGGAGGGCAGCAGGATGGCCCCAGTTTGAGCTGCTGGGTTGCTGGGGCTCCTTGGGTGCTGAGGGAGCTGCAGGTGCTGGAAGGAGCAGCAGCTTTGCCATGGACACAGAGCAGTGTGTGTGCTGTCTGCAGGGGTCTCCTTGAGCCACTGGGGAATCTCTAAAAGTGCCAGAGGCTGCGTGTGTAGGGTTGGGGGTTGTGGTGTTTTGGTTTTTCTGCTTTGTTTCTTCTTTGCTTTTGTTTCCTCAGGCGTCTGTCAAGTCCCTGCTATCTGAGAGTGTTTTGATGACCTTAGGACCATCTCTTCTACTGCTGAGGCCTGGTGTGAGCCTCTGCTGCTCCCCTTGCTGAGGGGAGAGGCCATGGCTGGCACAGCCCACAGCACACCTTGGCCCAAGCATGGCAGTCTTAGGTTTTTCAGAGAAGATTTAGACAAACAGTTTCTCTGCCATCAAATGCTAGCTCAGTTTGCAAACACAGGAACTTGCATTTTCTTCTTTGCAAATAGTAACTTGTATTTTCTTCTTTTTGCATTTTTTTTGGTCATTAACCATTGCTTCTATCCCAACCAGTGATAAATAACGTTACGTAGCTGATCAGTTCAAGTTGATATTTAAGTATTAGTAACATAACAAGTGGAAGAACTCAATGTGTGCTGGTTTTCCTTTTAGATGATTCATCAGCAGCCTAACCCTGGTATACATTATGAATATATCATTCCAGGAGACAATGTCATTAGTCCTCAGTTGCTTGCTCACAGGAGGCCAGGTAAAATGTCACCATTTCCTTTTATCAAACACTTTTTGTTACTTATTAAGCTAATGGAGAAATTCATACCAATGAATTAGTGTAAATGCTGTCATTGATGTCAGAGAGGCCCAGAATTTCACCCTATGAAATGTTAAATTAGAACTCACCATAGATTTGGTAAAACTTCAGTGAATTAAAACTGGCAGGGTTTATTATGCTTTAGCTGGGAAGATTACTACTTTGAGTAGAAGTGTTGTAACCATGTCTCAGAAATTAAATAGAACATGATCTTTATTTTCAGAGTGTTTTTCTTTCTGAGATAATTTAAAACAACCCTCCACAGTTCCCTTTTCCTTTTGCAACTGGAGAGGATCAAACAGAATAGTGTTCTCTTCCCAAGCAAGAATCTGGGCAGCCCCTGCCTGAGCTGTGGGTATGTGCTGTGTGTACACCTAGGAAGTTCTGAAGGACAGGAGAAACTTTGCAAGTGAATTTGCTCCTCACTTTAATGTTCATGACTTGCTTTGGCAGATTTCTGAGTGTTTGGTATATTCATAATGAGGAGCAGCTGTGCTGTGACATGGGGAGGCAGAGAATGCAGAGCATGGAACAAAACAAAAATGCTTTGGGAAATTTTGACACTGGGTGCATTAACTCTGCGTTGTCTTTGGAGATTCTTCAGTTTTTAGTTTTTAATGTACTTGCTGGCTAAGATTTGGTTATCTTAGTTTAAACAACACAATCTTTGCAGGTCACTATTAGGCAGTCTCTACATAGCAGATTAAAGCTGCTTCCAAGTTTAGTGATTCTCCAGTTCTAATTATTAGAGAATAATAACAAAGACTAATAAGCTCATTATTTTACTTTTCTATTATTGTCCATCATCAGGGGAGCCACTCAATGGTCAGTTAGGAATGCCAGAAAGTACAAGTCATGAGTCTGAGGATTTGCACAGAGAGACAGACATTCTCACTGGACAGTCAGCTGGAACCTTTCCAGTTATTCAGCCAGGAAGATTTCCTTCTCATCAGCCAGAAAACCAGGTGCCTGCTATGCAGCCACCAAGGCAAAACCGAGAATACAACTGGAAACAGGTTGGAAAAACTGAGTGTACGACTACATGTGGGAAAGGTAAGTGCTTTGTGTATGCACAAAATATGGTTAGACCTGCTGTTTTCTGTTCTCTTGCAACCAAAGGTCACATCACTACTATTACCTGTGCTTATATTTAAATCAGTAAAACTGGCAAAATTTGAAATAGAAAGTGTGGAAACTAAAAGGAAGGATATGGCATTTGTCTCTGAAAGGAAATATTTCAGCATTTATGGCAAGCTGCTCTCTCCCATGCCCTTGGTACACAGCTACTTTCCTCAACATCCTTTGGCATTCTTTACCATTCCTTTTGCCTCTCCAGCTTTGTCAGATCCACCCACTGTGCTTTTTGTGTC
This sequence comes from Molothrus ater, assembly GCF_012460135.2. Lineage (NCBI taxonomy): Eukaryota > Metazoa > Chordata > Aves > Passeriformes > Icteridae > Molothrus > Molothrus ater. The sequence goes on from NC_050490.2 coordinate 6,158,924, forward strand.
TTTGTCAACTGTTTTCTGATCTTCCTGGGAAGGTTTCACAGGCATTTCATCAGACAGATCTTTGTCTCATAGGATGTTGCTGGAGCAGCACTGGTGTGACTGCAGAAGTCTGAGGTTTTAACGGGAAGAAGTGGGAAGGAAAAGGGGTGGAAAGGGCCTGGTGAACTTTTGGGAAGTGGTGCATAAACTGCTTGTATATACTACAGGGATTAAGCTTTGCTGCCAGACATTCACAGTGACCACAGATTCAATAATGCAGAACACAAGCAATTACTTGGAGGAATAAGTTTTTTTGATGGTAAAAGTGAAATCTTTTGTACTGTGCATAGCCACCTACCACCATACCATAAAACTGCAGAGGTTTAAAATAAACATGTACCAGTGTGGGAGCTCAGCTGACTGTCACCAGTTCATATACATGTAGAACATTTGCTTCCTAATTAGTTTGAGAAGACACTTTGTAAATTTGGTCTAAGGCCAGATGGGTGTGCATGTTATAGCTACAGACAGCTGAAAAAGTCCAGCAATATTGATAGCAATCAAAACTGCTTCTCAGTTAAAAAAAAAGAAAACTCCTTGGAGAAATTACTGCAGAAGTACTAGAGCTAAAATACTACCAGTAAAATTCAGACTTCCTTAAGTCAGCCCTTTTGTGGAGAAAAATATTTTAGTTGGCATTTAAGCACACTGTGCTTTTACTACAAGTCATCTAGCAGAATCCATAATTGTGTCTGATTATTGGCTAGCAGCAATCAGTCTGTATCAACTACTGAGTGACTGAATTCCCATACTCAAGGTGAATTTCAGTATCCAAATCAGGTAATTTATGGTGCAGTTACAGGAACACATCAAGGTAAATGTATTCTTCCTTTCCATCATAGAAATCTTGGTTGTGTATGCCGTGGCCTTTATCAACATTGGCACATGGTTCTTGTTCTTTCTGCAGAGATCTGGTCACTCTTGGCAGTGGCATTAATGAAATCTGTGGCATTAATGAAGATAGCAAAACACTAGGACGTTCAAAAAAATTAAAATAAAAAAAATTAATTTCAGCCTCCTATTTATTCCATGAAATTTAGCAACAGAGCTGCCAGAAATAAGTGTCTCTTTTCCCATTATATGAAGAATGTGTGCATGTTCTGATTAAGTTAAATTCAAAAGAACCTGGATCTTGAGAGCCAAATCCTGAGACTATTGAGAATGTATGAACATTTCTTGTGATCTTGCTGTGAAATGCCCCTGCCTCTCTGATGGCCCTAAGGCATTTCAAGCCAAACTAGGTTATATAGGCTGACAAAGAAAGGAGTGGAAAAATCAGGAAAAAAATCTGTACTATTTAAGGCTTTGTTTTCATTTTGCGTCATTCGGTAGAGGACACTTTCTGCTTTTTTCTTCCCTCTGTGTTTTCCATTTTCTTCTACTTTATTTCTTCATGCAGAAATATAAATGATAGTTTTTAATTATTTTTTTTAAGATCCACCAAAGTTAAATGACCTTAGGAAATTCTAAGTTGCAAGAAGAAAAAATAAGTTATTTTTGTGCTACCTAAAGAAAAGGGAGCTAAATTAACAGTTTTGATGAAAACCTGAGAGATTTCAAAGCATGTTTGTAAAACTTTGACTTAGAGAAAGACTTGATTATCTTTCTTTTACAAAGTGAAAATGCTTCCCATGAGAACTGCCACCATCTCTTGTCCTAGATTTCCATTTAAGATAACTGAACAAATAGATCTGCTGGAATTTGGACAGTGCAGAAACTGCTACCGCATCCTGTCAGCTCTTACATTTGGAAATTTTGGATAAACCTTTGTCTGTATTTCCTGTTGTCAGTTTATGCTTTTCCTTTCTGCATCAATGTTGGATGCTGCTGTTGTTGCTGCAGAGTGTTTTGCAATTTTTTACCAATTAATTGTCTGTTTAATTTCAGGATCACAGTACCCAATTTTCCACTGCGTCAACAGAATCACTCACGAGGAGGTACCCGAGGGTTACTGTGACAGCAGCACCAAACCCATTCCAGAAGAGGAGGCCTGCAACCTCTTCCCATGCCCTGCTTTGTAAGATACTGTAACTTAAGTGAAATAACCAGTGTCTTTGGGGTCTTGCATGTCAAGGGGGCAATTCTAAGTAGGAAAGTAGTTTGACTTTCAAAATACAGGAGTTCTGAAATAAAATGTGTAAACAATTTAGATACTTCCTTTAAATGTGTGTCTGTGTCTTCATGCTTGTAAAGAAAAAACTGAAAATAACATTTATTTAAAAGTGACTGAATAAATACAGTGAAATTTTGGAATGAGAAAGCTCTATCTAGAGATTTTTTTCAGTCTCTAAAGTTAATTATATTTGTTCATTGCTTATCATTTACTATTTCAGTTTTACTGATGAATGAATGCCTGGATGCATTTCGTGATTTTTGTGTTGTCTATTTTAGAGCCTTTGCTGCAGAAAAATTTCATGCAGCATATCTTAAAATTTTTGGGAAGTGTCATTAGAGCAGTAATATATATTTTAGACATCTTTTAAAAACCAAGCAGCTGTTACAGGCTTGAGTAACATTTGTAATATGTCTGGAGACCATGAATTGTGCAATCCTATCCATGCTCACAATTACCAGCCTCTGCAGGAAGGCTGCGTAACAAGTGCGTGATGGTGCCTCCTAAGGGATCACTGCACACACAGAGACTGAAGTGGGATTTTATAGGATTCTGGACCAGCATAAGAATAATGTCATTCCAGTTCTGTTAAGATCAGTGTTAGAGAGTTCTTTGTGGAACAAAGATATTCTTTTTTTTTCACTTCAGCTGGGATATAGGGGAGTGGTCTGAGTGCAGCAAGACCTGCGGGCTGGGCATGCAGCACCGGCAGATCCTGTGCCGGCAGATCTACGCCAACCGCACGCTGACCGTGCAGCAGTACCGCTGCCAGCACCTGGAGAAGCCCGACACCACCAGCACCTGCCAGCTCAAGATCTGCAGCGAGTGGCAGATCAGGACTGAGTGGACCTCAGTAAGTAGGATCCATTCATTTGGGGTAGAATACCTCAGAAAGAATACAAATTTTCTTGTATCACTAATCAAACATCAGCTTGGTTTTGTTTAAAACAAAGTGGAATATTAAAAACCTTGGAAATAAGCAAATCTTAGTTCAATAAATCCCTGCTTGACTATGACCATCAGTTTCCTAACCAGAAAGATGTCTTAGCAGGAATAAATGAATGAACTGAATGGTTCCAGCTCCCTGATAAACCACTGCAGTCCTGATGCAACCTCCTTTTTGTCCCAGTGTTCAGTGCCTTGTGGAGTGGGGCAGAGGACTCGAGATGTGAAGTGTGTCAGCAACCTTGGGGACGTTGTTGATGATGAGGAATGTAACATGAAACTGCGGCCAAATGACATCGAGAACTGCGACATGGGCCCCTGTGCCAAGAGCTGGTTTCTTACAGAATGGAGTGACAGGGTAAGGCTTCTCAGTATCTTTATCCTGCCAAGCTTTCTAAAACAAGAGCATCAGAATTGTAAAAATACACATCTGTATAGCCATAAAAGGAGTAATCTTATTTTCCATGTTTATTCTTGGTCTTTTAAACAGGCAAAAGCAAACAAAAAAATAATGATCCCAAGGGCTTCTTGAGTTTGTGTTAAGATGCAAGAATGCATAGAAAGGGCAAGCCTGTGGGTACATGGCCAAATGTCCAGACTTAGAATTGGCTCTGAGTCTGAAATTTCCAAAATATTGAGTGTGCTGAGATTTATTATTCTTCTTGCTTAGTGCTGAGTCTCGAGATTCAGACTCTTAAAAGTTTCCCCACTGTTTTGTTAAGGGATATAGATTTGAGGCCTAATGTCTGGGTTTAAGTTCAATCCATAAACCAATTATCTCATAGGTGTGAAAAGAAGGGAACAACTTTATAAAGTCAGGCAGGCTTGATTCAGGTTCTTGTATTTTGTGAACGTGGATGTTGGGGTTAATTTTCTTCCAATGGGTCAGATTCTCTGCATGAAAGCAGTAAAACCAGTGGTGATTTAACTTGTTTCGTGATTGGGCTCAGAGTTGTTATTCAGTGGTGATATTTATATGCTTTCATTAAGAAAAAACATGGGCTACAAACATGGGCTAAGAAAAGCCTGATATTTTGGTCCCTCTTGTGGATGCTTGCATATCAGTTCCATCTGTAGGCAAGTTCAGCCTTCAGTCTGTCTTTGCTTTGACAGACAAATAATGTAATTATCAGTGAAGCTGTAAGATTACATTCACAACTTTATGATTTCATTGTTTAGATCACTTTGTGATAGTACCTCTGAAAGCCAGGAATGTCAGGCTCACAGGCTGGGCATTAGTTTGGACACTCAGAAGATTTCCACATGGTTTAGATGCCAAGATGGAGCAGGAACTTCACAAGTAGGGCGGGTACCTGCTATGTTGCAGAACTTTAAAAGGCTGATCAGACTCTTGTTACAAAGTCCACAAAATTTTCAGCCCTCAGATGACTCAAATAGATTTTATAAAGAAAACAAAAGTACAGACTATTTAATCTGTGTCATTATGACTTTTTTTTCCAGTGTATGCTCCTGCATAGTATGGACAGAATGATACCAGGAGAAGCAGAGGTATTAGTGCAAAGGGCAGAGATTTTGCTATAGGGAAAAAGCAGTGCTTTTTTTTTCTGCCTTTTTTTGCTTACAGATCTGTTCTTTCTACAGTGCTGTTAAATCCATTATACCCTCAAAGTCATCATTTTGCCCAGCTGCTCTTGTCCAGTGCAGTTCCACCACATAAAGCACAGACATTGCAGTGAAAACTCTAGCACCATCCTCTTGATTATTTTACACTGATATTTAGTCCTCTGCAGAATTAAAAGCAGCTTTTGAGCTGAAGGTTATAACTGTAGAATGTTATTATGCTTATTTATACATGTTAAATGAGACGTAGAAGTGAAGCAGGTAATGTGGAAAATGTTGGAGGTTTTTTTTTACCACAGACTTTTTAGGGCTGGAGAGTAAAGAATGGATTTTGTTACCTTCTCAGTTTATATAAGTGTACAGATTAATTTCTTCCAAATGCTTGCTACTGTAGTTGGCATTATTCACCACCACTTCTGCCAGGAGTGGGTTTGGAGTTTGATTCACAAAGAGGATGTAAGAAACAGCTTATTTCAGGAAAAAAGTAGATTTGAGGTGAAACATGCAGGATCTCCTAAGATTCACACATACCTCGTAACTGGGATGTTGAGACATTCAGGGGCAGGCAGTGAAATACAGCAGCAGTGAACAGCTTTGCAAGGTCAGGCTCTTGGCCATTAGCTGTCTGCTTGTGCCTTGAAAGGGCTGCAGCTTAGGAGCAGAAATTTCTCTTTCTTTGTAGAGAAGTGTGTTTGTGTTGAAAAACAAGAGAATTCTGTCATGGAATAGAAATGGTCATTCCCAGGTATATGGGCTTTGCATGTGTCATTTCCCCAAACAATTCCTTAAAAAGTACTTTAAGCCAAGCCACACTTCAGCAATAAGCATAGATCAGCGATGGGCAGCCACAAATGGTTCAGATAAGCAGCCAAAAGTTCAAATGCTTTAAAAAAGCTTGTTCAAACCTCTTGAGTCTGCAAAACTGTGGTGGAAATCTCACAAGAACAGACCTTCTTTGTGAGATTTATTACATGCCTACTTCAAGTCCCAGCTGGAAATACCACAGAACAGTCTTTCCCATTGTATTTTGACATTTCAGCCATGCCTAGAAATAAGAGGTAAAAGAACTTATCATAACTTTTGGAACTTTGAAATGGTTGAGTTCAAACTTAGTTACAGCTGGAAGAGAAGGCCTTTTCTGAACCCACTTTGCAAACACTTCATGTGTACAGTTGCACATGCAGCAAGTAGAGATTTCCAGAAGCCTGTCAGAGATTGGTTAGGCACATACTTCCTCTTTCAGCAAGGGATAGATCAGACTTCCCTGTCTTGATTGATGGGATGCATGAGCTATTACAATATAGCCTTGGTTAACTAGCTAAACATCAAGAAAAACCACAGCAACATAAAAAATTACCATTGTCTTTGCTGGCAGCAGATGTTCAATTTCAGGATTTGATATTTGTGCAGAATTTGACATGGGTATTCTTTAACATTGTTTTAAGAAAAGAACATGGTCTAATTTAGGAATGGTGAAAAGATTTTGTTTTCTTGTTTTACTGAGACCATGCAAAATTTTAATTGATGCAGAAATCATGCTAGTTACCTATATTATTATTAATAGTTTCTGTGGTTCTGAACTAGTAGCTATCATTACTTTTCCCTAAATGTGATTTCAGCAATATTACATATATGCACTTAAAAAATCTGTAGAGCATATAGAAATTTGTGTGTAGGAGTTGTGTTTCCTTCCCAGGGGTGGGCTATATGTTGCTTTACCCTGTAAATAACACTTGGCTGCCTTCTTGCCCTGTTCTCCAGTCTTGTTTTCCTACAATGTATTTATGTATTTTATGGGCCACCTGTTTCGCCCCATGGCATTAACCTCCTTGGTGTTGGTTTCTGCACACACTGAATCTTTATATATGTAATTAAAAACCTCTTCATATTCCTAAGACAATGCAGTTCTTGATTTGTGGTATTTTGATAAACAGGTATCAGAGTCCATTGAGTGTATGTTACACAAACAAGGTGTGTGGCCACCATGTGTGCTCTGGAAAGGAAGGGAGGAAAAGCAATTCGTTCTTGGGAAACAAGCACTTCTTTTCTGAAAAGTGTACACTCCTGTTCCTTGTATGGAAAATAGGTCTAAACACCATCTTTTGACACCCCCAGGCTCAGTTTTGAGAGAAACAGAAGTTTTTACCCACTTCAATGGAAAAGATTACAGGTTTAAAAGTCTGTAGTAGCAGAGTGAGACTGATAGTCTTACTTTGTCTGTGCCTGTCTTTGCATTTATTGCTCTATCTTGAGCATAAATAAGACAATTAACTTAAGTTTCATGGCTTTGACTTCTCTATGATCTTTAACCTCTTTTGCCTATGGAGAGTCTGGACAAACTTTTATGATATTTTTATTTACATTTGTAGAAAAATTGCTTCCTGTCTCATAATTCTCTAAAGATGTCATCCTGCATTAAAGCAGCAGAGTTCCACCAAACAGTGTCCATTAATCAGTAGAGTAAATCTGGTGAACCTTACTGAACTTAGCAACAAAATGGGATTGATGGGAGCAGATGAGATTCTTGCAAACATTTCACATGACTGATTCTTTGACAGCTCTAATTGCTGGAAAGTTTATTTCTCCTATGGGTCAGGAGTGGGAAACTGCATTCTCCTGATTTACAGCAATGGGAGACTCACCAATGTTTCCTTCCAGCTAACTGGAGCATTTCCCTCCTGCATTTTTGTTTATTCCTCATTGCCATCTCCTCTGTTCATTTGTTTCTCATTTTATGTTTAGAGCCTACTTAGAAAAGAAGCCAAAATACAAACAATTCTTAGATGTTAATGAGATTCTGCGGCCAAAATAAAATCTTGGGAAGAAAGGAAAAATGCTGCACATCAGGGAACATAATCAAAACAAACCAAACACATGCTCTGGATTTCACTCTTCATTAAAAAGAGTAACGGCAATGCTTCTGTAATAATCTCCTGCAAGAGAACTGTAGTAAAAGGAGAACTTCATAAAAGCAATGCATTATTCCTCTCAATTCTAAACATTGCCTAAAGGGTTCAAGTGTGTTTGTTGACCAGTGAAATCTGGAACTACCAATGAGTACTGTAGCTTACACTCTTCTTTCACTGCTTTTTATTTAAATCTGGATACTTCACTTAAAAATCTCCTGAAACATGGGGGGAAAAAGAAAAACCACCATTAAGTTTGTGCAGGAGTTAGTTATTTTTTATTATCACTCTTTATTTGTTTTAGTATAAAATGAAAAAACAAGAGAGAATACCTTTTTTCATTGATTTCATGTGGGATTTATATGGAAATAGAAGGTTTGCATTCTTTATGAATATGTAATTCACTTCATATTTGCAATGAAGCGTACAGCCAGGAGGGTTTGATAGAAGGGTGGCCAAGGTCTACAGAGATTTGTGTTTCCTTGTGACCTGCCTTGCTTTGCCCCGGTTCAGCCCCTGAAGCCTGCCTGGCTGTACCTGTGGCCCAGTGTCACAAGGAGGGGGGCAGGCAGGGCCCAGGCAGGGTCCAGGCTGTCAGGCAAGATCAGTGATGAGGCAGGGGCAAGGTCAAGCTCAGGATCAGAGCAGGGACAGAGCCCGGGGTCAGGCCCAGCCCAGCCACCCTGGGGCGGGTCTGTGGCCATGGGGCAGGGCCAGGCTCAGGCTGGGAGGGAGTCCCAGGGGAGGGATCATGGAAGGGCAGGCTGTGGCTGGGTAAAGTCGCCTCTCTGAGGAAACGGGCAAGGACTGATGGAGCAGAGCTTAAAGGGGCCTTGAGCAGGGTGTGCCTGGGGCCAGGTGAAGCTGGGCAGGGCCCCCTCAGTGTGCTGCTGCACTCAGCCCCTGGGCAGTGCTGGCAGCCCTGCAGGGAGGGACACGGTGTGAGCCAGAGCACAGAGGTGCCCTCCCTGCTGCTGATCACCTGAGGGGACATTGGTGCTGCTGTTCACTGAAGGGACATTGGTGCTGGTGATCACCTGAGGGGACATTGGTGCTGCTGATCACCTGAGGGGACATTGGTGCTGCTGTTCACTGAGGGGACATTGGTGCTGGTGATCACTGAAGGGACATTGGTGCTGCTGATCACCTGAGGGGACATTGGTGCTGGTGATCACTGAGGGGACATTGGTGCTGCTGATCACCTGAGGGGACATTGGTGCTGCTGTTCACTGAGGGGACATTGGTGCTGCTGATCACCTGAGGGGACATTGGTGCTGCTGATCACTGAAGGGACATTGGTGCTGCTGATCACTGAAGGGACATTGGTGCTGGTGTTCACTGAGGGGACATTGGTGCTGCTGTTCACTGAGGGGACATTGGTGCTGCTGATCACCTGAGGGGACATTGGTGCTGCTGATCACTGAGGGGACATTGGTGCTGGTTATCACTGAGGGGACATTGGTGCTGCTGATCACCTGAGGGGACATTGGTGCTGCTGATCACTGAGGGGACATTGGTGCTGCTGATCACTGAGGGGACATTGGTGCTGGTGATCACTGAGGGGACATTGGTGCTGCTGTTCACTGAGGGGACATTGGTGCTGCTGATCACTGAAGGGGACATTGGTGCTGCTGATCACCTGAGGGGACATTGGTGCTGCTGATCACCTGAGGGGACATTGGTGCTGCTGTTCACTGAGGGGACATTGGTGCTGGTGTTGACTGAGGGGACATTGGTGCTGCTGATCACTGAAGGGGACATTGGTGCTGCTGATCACTGAGGGGACATTGGTGCTGGGCTTGGAGGGTGCCATGGAGCTGCTGCACTGACCCAGCACCTGCTGCATGCATAGGTCCACTCTGAAGAGAAACTATTTAAAACTAGGTATCAGAAAATATTTTGACAGTGCAAAAAGATAATTCTTCCTTCACTCCCTTTTTTTTTTTTTTTTTTTTTTTTTTTAATCTGCCCCCATCTGCTGTGGCAGAAGTGATCTTCTGAAATACGATTCTGGGTGTATTATTGGAAAAACAAAGGTTATATAATCTGTCTAAAATCCCTTCTGAAATGGATTTTCTCAGAGTAGGTCAAATAATGTTAAGGAGTTTTATAAATGTATTTGAAACATAGATTTTTTTTTTCTAGTAAAATCAGGCAGATGGCTGTAAAAGTCTTTACTGTCTTGTGAGAGATAATTAAGGTGATGAAGGTTAAAAGTGTGGTAGGCAGAAATCCTGCACAAATAGGAGTGTTTTACTCAGACTCAATTGGTGGTTATTTAAAACTTTAATTAAGGCTAGCAGTGATGCTGAGGCCTGTGTGAAAGCTCTCTGGAGGCCCAGGAGAATTCTGCTGCCACTCTCCTGTGCTCTGCTGCCCCATTTGAGTGCAATGAGTAGGGCTGGCACGTTAGTGAAGGGGAACTGGCACTGCTAAAAGGGATTTTCTTGCTCTACCCTTGTCTTGTAGCTGTGACAAAAATTCAGACTTCCACTCAGAGTTTTCCAAGTTTACAGGAACTTGCCTTATTTTCCTGGACTGCTGCTCAGTTGCTTTCCAACAAGTATCAGAGCCCTGAATGAGGGGTTTTATTTTTAGTTTTTAATGGGTATGGAAAGCTTCTGAAATTGAACTCATGAGGGAAGGACCTCAGGAAGAGGAAAAATGGCAGACTCCTTAAAACACAGACGGAGGTTTCTGAGGAATTTGTGCCAATTAAAACAAGACTGTGAAACAAAATATCTTTAATAATAGGACCAGAATAAAGTTGCAGCTTGTGAAAGTTCCTCATGTTTCACAATGTTAGGTTATGGCAGTTACTGTGTATTAATGCAACAAACCAATGGCACCAAATTGAAAGTAATGGGTGTGTCAGTTGTGAAAAACAAGGGGAAAAGATTCATTATCCAACTCCCTACACCCTGCCTTGGACCTTAGAAATCTATGATTTTCACAGAGAAGATTTTTTGCTGAAAAGGAGATAAAAACATGAAAAAACAAATGCATAATGTGAAACATTCAGGTTTAAGTTTGCTTTGTAAATCCTTAGAGGGTAGTTAATCTGTAGTAAAATCTTGCAGCAGAGAGTGGAACAACCCTATACCTTCCCATTTGGTATTTCCTCTGTTATTTGATATGCAAGCCTAGTTCATAACATAATCATTTAAAACATAAGACTAGGGAGATTTTCTGGATAACTTTACAGACTAAATTTGTTCCCAGCTCTCATTTGAAAAGCAGAAAAGCAAACTAGATTGTCAAATGAAAATTAGTTATCAATAAGAAAAGTATTTGCAGAGTATATGCATAAGTTCTCTCTGTTTAATGTAATTGGACACACTTGGAACGGGAACAGCCACAGAATTGATTTCTGTAGGTTTGAGTGGGAGCCAGGCTGTGGGGCTCAGCTCACCTGTGAGTGGCCTGTCTGAAATGGGTGTAGTTCAGTTGTAGTTTATGTGAACAGGAAAATGTTCACTACTAGCAGAATTTACATTATTCTTGTAGTTTCAAGATTTTACCAGTTTACCTTGAAAAGGCCTCCTTAGCCATGAAATTGGTTTGCTGAGGAGGTGAATCTGTTTTACATACCGCTTCTAAAGAGATGAATCACTTCTTTAGTTCCCTAGGTATTCCATTTCAGTAAAGCTTTGCTATTCTATTTGAACATCTTGTGAAAGAAATCAACTTGCTGATAGGAAAAGTGGTTTTCTATTCTCTGTCAGTGAAATAAGTGTAACATGACTACATGTTTCACACAAGTAACCAGTGTTCCTCCCTGCAAGTGAGTAAAGAGCAGTTTGCCACCAATGGCATTTTCAGTCCCTGGGCTCTCAGGAAGATGAGTGACTCTGCTGGTTGGTCCTGTTGTTTATAGTGGTGTTCTCATGGCATCTGCTGTTCTGCAGCTGAACTATTGGAAGTGAACCCTGACACTGTTACCAATGGCAGCTAAATCAAGTTAATGGTCAACTTTGTGTCTCATTACCAGGTTTTTGACTCATTCTTAGTAAATAAAATTTTTTAAATGTTCTAATGCACCACAAGGAATGTGGTACTCATTGTGGAAGTAATACACAGTTCTCCTAATTACATTATATGTTAAAAATAAAATCTGAAATAGCAATCAAATGCATCTTTTTCAATCATACATGACATATTTATTTGTGGGTTTCTTTGCATGTGAAATATAATTGCTTTGTTTAAATTCCATTGTTTACATATCTTTCAATGAGCTGCACATAGGTTTTTCTTCTTTGTTAATGGTCTATACACAGAATGCTAAATGCATTTTAACAGAAAACGAAAGGGAAGATCAAGAAATAATTAAGCAACAAAGGAACAGTCAAACACGAGACTTTATTCCTTGGCATGTTTCTGTTTTTTAAATGTCAATAGTTTGATGCTGCTTAGGACAGTGAAATACCAGATACTTTCCTGCTTCAGTAGATGAAAGAGCAAACTCTAAGGGCATAAATGGAATTTATCCTGTGATTTGTGAATGACATGCATACTGTCTCTGAATGGGTGACATAAATATCTGCATATCACTATTTAGTAAGAGCTTTTAGAATTTAGCAGTGTAACTTTCAGAATGGTGAGCGTTAGTTACTGGAAAGTCGTATCACTAAAAAGCAACATTGAATGGACATAAGCTTCTATGGCCACCTCTCCTAAAACAAACTTTAAACTTTCAGTTGAAACAGGCTGGGCAATAACTCGTGGTAGTTACAGTTACTTACTGAGGACTTACCTGAATCTTTTGAAATGACCTGTCAAAATAATTTCTATTCTCCTACTTCACTGTGCTATCAGACTCTGTCAGTTTGTTATATGAAAGAGTTCCAGGATGTGCAGTCACTTTACTCCCAGTGCCACAGCCCTCAGAGTTTTCCTGACCTTGTCCTTTCAGCCAGTGTAAGATCCACCTGGCTCACAGCTTGAATGCTTGGAGGAGAAACCAGAGAGCAAAACAAAGGCTGAACTAGGACTGCTGTCCTATTTCTATTGAAATTACCCATTCTCAGAGCTACTAATTAGTGTGAAAAAAAGATTAATAAAATGAAAATTGGAAGAATTTATGGACAGGAAGAAGAAAGCAAAAGTAAGAAAGCTAACAAAAAGCTGTAATCCAAGAGTTTTCTTTCTTAGCTAATCTTTTCATTTTTGTCTGTAAAGACAGGTACATGTGTAGTGTTTTCAGAAGTATGAAACTGTAAGACAATTTGCTACAGCTGAATTACAAGTAAAAATAATTGACTTTGAATGAATGAATGAATGAGTGAATGAACTTCCATGACTGTCATTGTCATTTCCTGTGCTGTAAGAGCCTAAATGAGGGATGTGGGACTCCAGACAGTTCTTCAAAATGCAGTTTATTGTATCCAAGAAGTTACAGCAGTCCAGGGTGGTGGGTGACAGAGCTGTGCCTACAGGTGTCAGCTCCAGCTGCAGGCAGGCCTGGACACCCTTTGGTTTTGGTTACAATGCATTCTATACTTTTCTTTGCTGAGCATCTTAATACAGTAGAACCAATCTATACCTTAACTTTTACCTATAGCCTATCATAACTACTATAATTACCATATTCATGTTACTATTCTCCAATCACTAAAAGTTAGTACTTTACAGTTTAGGCTAGAAGTTGTTGTTCAGTTTTCTTGCAGTGGAAAATTCTGAGACCTTTTTTCTACTTGCAACATCTACTGACTTGTTTGCCTGTACTGTCTTTCTGCTTGGTAAAAACATCTTCTTTGAGGTGGGTTTATCCTTTGCTCAAGTCATAAAAACCCCTTCTAACTAACTCACCCTTTGCCTCCTTGGTTATCCAGTAAGACTGGCTCAGCAATTCTTTTCTTCTATATCAAAACTTGCTTCCATCTCTATTCCTTCTTCAGATTCTACATTTAAAAATCTTTCTGCTAAGCACACACACATATCTGTGAAACTTTCTTGTCAAACTTCCATCCTTCCCAACACTGTGCCCCTGTTGTGTCTCTCGCAGTGCTCGGCAGAGTGCGGGGACGGGATCCGCACACGCTCCGTGCTCTGCATGACCAACCACGTCAGCAGCCTGCCCCTGGAGGGCTGCGGCAACAACAGACCCGCGGAAACAACGCCCTGTAACAACGGGCCCTGCGCTGGCAAGGTCGAGTGGTTTGCTGGGGGCTGGACACAGGTAAGGCAGGGACCAAGCCTAACATGTCTGTTGCTTTTCTGCTGGTATTTTACTTTTAAACTTGTATTTCGATGCAGTAAAGATGTGTGCCATAAGGTATTTCTTCATCTCTCTAGAGTATTTTTTGGTATTTTAGGGTATCTAAATACTCTAGATACCAAATATATCTATAGATATCATATATATATATATATATATATATATATATAAATATATCTATTTGGTATCTAGAGTATTTCTCTCTACAGTATTATTTGGTATTTTTCCCTGTATTTTACTGAGTTGATATTCAATACTTTTCAGCATCTGCTGAGTTTTTTTACTTTGATAAAAAGAAAAAAAAATTGTTTTTCTTCTCCTCTCTATCTTCATTTTTTGTTTTTCACCTACTGACCCAGTGTATTTATGAAAAGAATGGTGACAGAATTTTGCTCAGCATGTTCAGGTAAACACTAAAACAATGGATTTGAAGTTCTTAAAGTAGAGCCTTTGTGGTCATGCATGAATGCAGGGAGATACATACCTATACATATGTATGCATATGACATTTTTAAAAGTTAAAGAAGGCAAAAAGCAATGGCTAAATCCAAAAGTTAGCTTTGGTGTTGTTGTACTGAAAGTCATTACAATAAGCAAAAGAGCAAGTTTTGGTTAGTGGGCTCTATACTGATACTCTGTCCTCAAAGTAAATTCTTCCCTTCATCCACATCTAGTAGCCCTTGTTCCAAATGAGCATTTCTTCTGTCAGGTACAAAGGCATTTCAGAAGCTGCTAACTCATGCCCAGGCATTTGTGTCCCTTTGTGTGGGCTCTGGCATTGCCTGGAGAGCCTTTGGGACTGCTTGGTGGAGCTGTGCTGTTAACTCACTGCACTGCAGATCCACAGTCCTTCCAGGAGATAAGGAGCTGGAAGTTAAACTGGAACAGCTGAGGGGGAGATTACAGGGCTACTGCTATGCTAATGCTTTCAAGTGCAAGTAAAAATTATTGTGTATCAAAATATGTATAACAATAATAACAAATTCATATTTAAAAAATCTTTATCTGCAGTTCTAATAACAGATGAAATCCAGGCCTTGTTACTCAGACTGCTCCAGACAGTGAACAGGAACTCTGTACCCATTTTGCTGTGCTGGAAAGGTGTTCAGTTCAGAGCATCCTGACTATTCTTTTAATTCACCTTTTTTCTTTGCAATTGAATTGTTTGATGCACACAGTCAAAGTCTTTACTGATCTGAAAGCTGTGTCTGACAACATCAGTTCTCCTGGCCAAGCCCTGGCTGGTTTATCTGGTTTTTAATAGCAAGATGAGGGCAGTCAGTAAGGCAGAGCAGTGGGGAACACTGAGGGCTGGCCTTCCCCTGCCAGAGCTAAGGTGGGTGTTCACATGGTGCCTTTAGAGGAACCATTGAAAGAGATGATTTGTGTTAAAGAAAGTGCAGTTACTCTACTTCCTGTAGAATTTATTCAGGTGCATTTATCTAGGTTCTTCATTCAGCTCAAGAGTTTTGTGGGAATCTGGTAAAGGGATTGTAAATTCTACCAAAAATATAAAGAAAATCCCCAGTGTTAGGAATGTTTCATTGGTTTAGGCTGGAAAAAGCCTTCTGAAAACCGTAGTCCTTTATGCAACCTAGAAACCAATGTGTTGCTGTAATCATCTTCTAAAAACCTTTTTACAAGTGCCAGAAACAGTATTGTGTGTGTACTTAACCTTTAAATGGGCAGTAGGAATCCAAGTGAGTCAAATTCACTTTTCAGGACTGGAACCAACACTACATCACATAGATACTTGCAAGTATGAAAATAACACCCTGGCAGATCAAGGCATTTTCTAAAAACAGCACAGAATGTGAGGCTTTGTAAAGCTGCAAAACTGTGCTCTAACCTTACAACCTTCCAAAGTTCAGTGCAGCACATAGGATCCTGCTTCAGCAAGAAACAGTAACTCTGCTTATGGAGAAAGTGAGTTATGCTTCTCTGTTGATTGGGAAAATAAATACCAGTTTCTTTTATAGCTACAGGTAAAACTACACTTTGAGATTTTTCCAGAACTACACTTAGAGTCATATGTCTTCTTCATGAAGATAATTAGAAATGTTTTGAGTCCATGGTAGCATGTGATGTAGAGAAATGTTACTCTGTAAATAAGTTGATGGACATAAGGAGAATAACAGATTTTCCCACTTTTTTTGGTTCCCTGATACAGTGCTCTACTGAATGTGGTAGTGGAACTCAGCAGAGAGAAGTAATTTGTGTTAGGAAAACTGAAGGTAATTTTGAAGTTTTGAACCCCTATGAATGTTCATATTTGGAAAAACCTCCCAGCCAGCAGTCCTGCTACCTCAAACCATGTGGATCTAAGTGGTTTCATACAGAATGGAGCACAGTAAGTCTGTCATGTTTTCCTGTATCTGTACTTTATTTGACACATCTTTTTCTGTTTATATTGAAAGAGAGCACTATTTGCATACAACCACCCATCATGAAATTGATTTAACTTTGCACAGGATTGATAATAAAAAGAAAGCATACTCTTTGCCTGGTGGAACATAGAAAATTCAGGAAGTATCTTGACCAGAAAGAGACACTGCACAGTTGTCTTTGTATCATTGATGTCTTGTTCATAGAATCTTCCTGTTTTATAAAGTTGGTTTGGCCCTTACAGTGAGACAGTGTGGTGCACTTAGAAGTTCCTTTTAGATCTCTAGTTTCATTAAAATTAAGGGGTATTTAATAAAGAATGAGGGATGTATTCATTAGAGTCAGTTTTACCATAATATTTTACTGTAAACTCTTCACTGTAATACTTAGAACTTCACTGGGAGAAAATCTGTTGTACAGCTTCATGTATCTTCAGTTTCCCCTGGAAGTGGACCAGCTACATTTACCACTGTGCCACAAAACACTTCAATTTCATCCATAATTTCCTATATATGACGTAGTTTATTAGTTTTCTACCGAAAAAAATCAACATTTTTGTCCTAAATGAAAATCAGGAAGTCCATTGTCGTCTTAGAATGAGATGACACCGTATTGAATGCAGTCACTTGGACCCTTTGTTGAGCCATAGCTCAGGTTGCCATTGGCAGCTCTGCAGTGTGGATGCAGCTCAGAGTGGTTTGTGTGAAGTGTGATGTGAGTCTTGCTTCCATTCTAAGTGCTTAGGATCTCTAGAGACCCGAAGTCCTTATGGCTGGATGTGGATGTGGAATAATTACAGTATTCCATACGGGCATGTAACAGGAGTAACTCTAGAAAAATCCATGTTCTTTTACTGTTGCACATGGCTGCCCTTTCAAATGTGGGTAAAGATTGTACTTAAAGATGAAAAAACACTTTAAAAATGTAATATTGAGACTACTTTGGTTAGTTTTTTACAATATATGAGTTTATGATCACGATAAGTTGTTTATGCAGTGTTAGGAAAATAAATAATTATGCCAAAAAAGTCAGAAAGAAAACATTCTTACTAGTTTTGGGTTATTAAGGTTTTAATCGTAAATGACCCAAGTTTAATTAAGTTTTTGAGCATTAGGTCAAACTGGACAGTGAGCCAAATCTCAAAGACCTCACTCAGGCAAAATCCTTGGCCAGTGGGGATTTGCTTCAGTATGGGCAGAAATGTGTAATAATTGGCTTTAAAAGTACCATAACAAGCAAGTACAAAAGTCTCTGGCTTCATAACAGACCCTGAAGGAGCACAGAAATATTTCCTTAAGAAATTCAAAGAAACTTACAATGGTTACTAAAATCATTGTGCTGCAAGAAGTGAAAAATAATTGAGTGCTAGGGAAAAAAAAGGTAATTAAAATTATTCTTGCTGGTATATAAATGGCAAAAGGGACAGTGGAGGGCAGGGCAGTCAAGTAATAAAGTTCAGTGAAGTTAAGTTCTTAAAGCAGGAAACGTGAACACTATGGAAAGAGTAGATTTGGGAGATACATCTAAATGAGCAGAGAACAACCAGACTAATTAAAGAAGCAGATGCTAAGTAATGAATTCAGAAAGGGAACTGTTCCAGCTTCATTTCAGTTGCACAGCATCCACTATGTTTATTTGTCGGCTTGTTGCTCCTGTGGTCAAAAATGTTTGGGAATCTTGAAGAACATTTTCCCTGTATGTTAAGGGCTTCCTAGGTAGAAAATAAAAACCAGTAGGGTGAAGTTGATAAAAGGCTGCAGTGATACCTGGCTCTGGCATCAAGGTTCCCTTGTTTACTGTCTGTAATGACACATCTCCTGTGGCCTTCATGAACTTCAGTTCATTGTTTCAGTGTTCCAAGTCCTGCGAAGGAGGCTTCCGGCTGCGCGAGGTGCGGTGCCTGTCGGATGACATGGCAGCCAGCTCTCAGTGTGACCCACAGCTCAAACCTGAAGAGAAGGAACCCTGTAACACACAGGATTGTGTCCCTGAAATAGGTAAGGGAGAGGAAACTTCTGTATAACTGTGCAACTCCATCTAGTGGAGAAGTTATTTTATAGACTTCAATAGTATATCTTTATTGAGTTCGGGGTTTTATTTTTACACAAAATACAGCTCTTTTCTGTGATTTAAAAGTAGGTTTCCAATGAAAATGTTTTCCTTGTAATGTGTAAGAAACTGGCTTATTCTTGAAGTTGCTGAGAATGTGAGAGATCTGCTTCTGTGAAAATGGTAAATTCAGGGTGTTTTTCTGCAGCCTCCTTGCATTCTCCAAGGTTTCTCTTGGAAGAGTCTTTAAAACAAAAAAAGGTATCATTATATACTGTTTTTGGAAACAGGTTCTATAAGAACCAACAAAATCAAACTAAGGTATTAAGTGCAATGAAGCAATTTCCTTTTGTATATAGTAAATACAGGGATGCACTTAATTTGCATTGGAATTAGTCATTCATCCATACAGATTTGAATTTTATAGTAATGAGAATGGCTAAGAAGAGAAAGAAGCAAGAATTTAGAGGCAGTTTTAACTCTGAATGTTTTCCAACAACTTTCAGTTGAGAATTATTCAACATGCTAAGACAACAACATTAAAAACCTGGGGAAATGGGGATAGTTACATTTCTTCCATGCTTTATATATCTTTATATGAAATCCTAAATAATCTAATTTATTTGCTTAGGTAACCT
The DNA here is from genome assembly GCF_012460135.2 of Molothrus ater. NCBI lineage: Eukaryota > Metazoa > Chordata > Aves > Passeriformes > Icteridae > Molothrus > Molothrus ater. Next base: position 6,177,797 of record NC_050490.2, read on the forward strand.
ATTTTAACCTGACAATGAATGCTTAAATACAGGTTTTACATGGTCAAAGGAAGAGTACTGATTATTTGTTGCTCTAGTACTGTTTTATTCAGTTTCCTCTCTTCCTTTCTCTGCACAGATGAGAACTGCAAGGACAAATACTACAACTGCAACGTGGTGGTTCAGGCCCGGCTCTGTGTGTACACCTACTACAAATCAGCGTGCTGCGCCTCCTGCAGCCGCGTGGCCAACAGACAGCCAGGCTTCCTGGGCCGCAGATAACACAGCCTGCCCTGCTCACTGCACCTCTGGCACTCTGCACGTGGAGCCGGGGCAGTGCTGCTGCTTGGACTGCAGCACTTGGAGCTTCCTAGAGATGGGGTTTATATTGCTGAGTGCATCGAGACTTTGGTTAAATCTCACACCCTTTCAGTTATTGTGCAGTTATCTCTTTTAGGATGTTTGTTGTAAAATCATGATTTTTTTAAAGCATTCATTTTTAATGATACTATTATTTGCACCTGCTCATCAGATACTTATTTAAGGAACATACTGGCCTTAAGATTGTGAAATTAATGAGAACTAAAATCAATTGCAGTCAATACTGGAGATAATTGACCAGTATGGATGCAGCTGCTCCATTATTTTCTGAGTGCTTACTTGGTTTTTTGGACTGCCTTAAGTTAGAGGACTAAATCAATGAAACATGCATGAGAAAAATGACTTCCCAAAGAACCAGACCCTTGAAAAGCATTTATCATCAGTTTCCTAGCACTCTAACATTTATTTTTAACTACTTCAGTCCATTAATAATAAATCAGAGTCACTGTTAAGGTCTCTCAGTTGTCTTTTTAAGTGATGTCCTGTCCTTAGGCAGCAAATATATACACACTTGACTGCCAGAAGGTGCCTTTATATTTAATTCATAAACTCGTGAAGACACACTTTTATAATTCTGTATGGATTTTAAAATCTGTTCCCTACCAGAGTGACACTGGTGTCTAACTCTTTAAGTCTTTAACAGCTGCAGCTGTCAGTGAGACAGGTTAACCAGAAAGGTGAAGAACCTTTGCTGGTATAAAAAGTGATTGTTTCCATTGGTGAGGTCTCTTTTCTGTAGGGGACTTATTTCAGAACTGGGATCTTGCCTAATTCTTGTCTCTGCACTATTGTTTAACAACTGCCAAACCAAAGTACTTTGTTCAGACCTAGTCTGGAGATGTCACCAGTTTCTGAAACAGCCACCAAAGGAGAGAGGTCTGTGTGCCTTAGAGCAGTCTGTTACTCCTGGTATCAGGCAGCAGTATGGGTCTGGTAGCTGAGTATCTGTCCAGAGGGGATCTTAGCTATTGGCATTCTTCAGGTTTTGATCAGTTATTACAACATACTTGTCTTTTTTTGCTCAGTGTTTCATTGTGCAGATCTATTCATACCACTCACTTTCTGTTGCTTAAGGATGGCTGCAGACTTAGAGCTGATTTTAAGTGGTGATTTTTCATTTCTGCAATTACTGTACTAAGCCTTGAGACTTGCTAAGGGCAAATAGTATACTATGCAGTGCAGATGAGGTTTTGCATTATCTGCTTGTTCTCTAGCCTTTATTTGAGAGGTCTTTCAAATGTGTAAATAAGGCTGAGGGGAAAAATAGAAACACCTCTGCTTATTCAGCTGTTTATTACAGCATATTGCTTGTAAATTAGTGGTGCCCATCTATGCATCTGTTCCTAAAGTGCCTGATGTCTGAGTTGCAAAGCAGCTTAATAATCTATGTTCAGCCAATCCCAGAGGTGTGATTAAGGTATCCTGCCACTGATGCAGAGCCATGTTTGAGCCTCATTGTGTATCCTTTTCTTCTTGCTGCTTTGGTGGAGAGGAACGCTGGGAGGCAAAGGTTGCTGAGTGTGAAAGCAGTCACATCAGTTTATGTGCTGAGAGCCATGGGAAGGTGGAATTCCTGTAGTCTAAAAGCTGCCTTGCATTGCCATTAATTTCTGAATGTTCTGATTTGGTCACTCTTGAAAAATATGTTTTGGATATGATGAACTACTACTGTTTGGCTACATGAAATGAAGAAGTGTTTCCCCTAAAATTTGGAGGTACTTTTTGTGACTATAAATTGTTGTATGTCAGCCAAAAATGTCATTGACTGTTTCTGTACACTTTGACTTGGGCTTTTTCACTGTAAATAATAGACATAAAGTTGTTAGAAACAGAAACTCTAATTAGGAAACTTCAAGTTCATTAAGCTTTCACAGTCCTCCTGTTTCCTTGTATTACAAAGATTTATCCACAAAGATAACTTTACAGATTTATTACCATATTATGTTCCTTAGATTCTTGACCAAAGAATGATATGGATATAGTGCAGTGTAAACAGCTCTGGAATCCAGTACTTCTGAATACAGATTTTCATCTGTGTATCTAATTGCAGCAAATCTTGATATGCATTATATAATTTTTGCTGTTATCTCTTTCATCCCAAGGAAGTGTTTTCTGTCAGCTTGAGGGAAATACCTGTTCTATGAAAAGGCTTCCTGGAAACCCCGAGGCAAATGAGATGCAGAGGGAATCTGGTTTGCAGTCATAGAACAAATTCTTCTTACACATGCTTTGGCTGTGAGACCATCAGTGACTCGGCACATAGATAGATCCCCCTATTTTATAAAATCTGTTATTTTGCTCTGGAATATATGGCCATTAGCTTATTTACAAAGATGATCATCTTGTAGGCTCTGTTAAGCTGCCACTAACGTAAACAGTGTTTGTGAGAGCTGTCAAGGAATATATACATACACATGGCAGTATAACCCTGTATTACATCTAAAGTATGCAGCTTTGTGAATTTAATGCAGTGAGATATGGTTATACAAACTGTACTTTATTTTTAAGTAAAGAGACATTTTTTCAGATGTACCAGATTAAAAAGAAAAACAGTTGTACTTAATTAAATGTCTAATGGTAAGTAAATATTAATGGGAAGAAAAGTACCAGAATGCTGCTGAACCTAATCATTTATCATCTCTTCTCATGTGTCAGCATTATTAAAATAGTTGTTCCTGCAAAATGAACTAATGAGCCCTTTTCATCAGCACTTTGATATACTAATATTGTCTGCACAAGTGCTGTGCTAAGATTTCCCCATCTCACAAAGCATGATTTTTAAATTGTGCCTATAGCAAGTGTTTGTTCTAATAGAGCTGTGCCCCAGCTTAGGATGATGCCTGCAGGAATTTGACTTTATCTTCTGTAAGTCAAAGGTGGCCTTAATGAATGTAGTAGACATAGAGCAGATGTGAAACCAGTATAAGTAAGAAATTATGTGTATTATCAATTGCAAATATCAATTATGCACACTTCTGATTTTTAATGTTTTAATTTCTTTTTCTGACAATTTAACAGTCAAAAAAATGCAGAATGGTGGAAAAAAATGCTTCCTTGCCTTGAAGATGCCTTATGCAATCCAGGAAGACCAGAGTAAGTTAGATAATTTATTGAAAGAGTCCAGCTGCTTATGGGTTAAAATCTGCATACAACTTCCATGTCTTACACACATGCAGCTGGCCAAAATCAGCTTCATCCAGAGCAGGCCCTGTGTCTCAAAGCACTTTCCATTGGGAATGGAGGATTCCTGGTGCAGTTGTTTATCAAATTACCAAGGGCTTGTCAGGGTTTCCTAAGGTAAGTTTATCAACTTACCAAGGGCTTGTCAGGTTTTGCTAGCTCCTGTGCAGTGTCATCTTCAAGCATATGTAGGTAGAATTCCTTGTGTACACCAAAAGCACACCACATTTGAGAGACTGAATTCATGGAGTCCTCCCTTCCTCTCCCAGAGGATGGTGTGAAAGTCTGAGGGTTGCTCCTGTGGGAATGATCTGTGCATGTGCCTGCCTTGGCCAGCAGTGAGACAGTCAGTGTTTGCTTTGGTCTGTGACCTTCAGGCCCAGGGCTCAGGGCAGGGCAGGGCTGGTCAGGAGGCAGGGCAGTGCTGGGGAGTGCCCCTGGCTGTGCTGCAGGCCTGCCAGCCTTGCAGCCCACCCCTGCTGGGTGGTCACAGGCTCACTGCAGGACCACCTCAGAATCCCTGCACAGGGTACTGCTGTCTTCCTCATTGCACACATAAACATCCTGCTTTTCCCCAGTACTTCAGCAAATGGAGAACTTTGTGTATGAATAAAGCAGTGTTTGGTGTTATTGCTTAGATCCCAGTGTTAGGGCAATGTGGTGCAGTCTTGTGTCAGTCATACAGTCTGTAGTCCTGGACAGTGCCAGTGGTCCTCACTGAGGGAGGAAGGAGGGAGGTGCTCCAACAGCCTATGGCTCGTGTAGGGCTCGTACAGGAGGCTTGGCCTCCTCTCTTTATAACATGTACCACTGTAAGTAGTAAAATGTGCCTTTTAGGGCTTTGTTTTTCCCCATCCTCATCCTAACTTACCTCCCTTTTACACCAACACCAATGCTTCTCCTGTCCTTTTTATCTCACTTTCATCCCTTTGTCCTTTGGATGACAATATTAAATTACTGAAAATCCTGAACTGGCCTTTGGTTTATAAGAATTTGTGTTAGAAATAAGCCCAGCTGCTAAGAGAGCTGTATTTTTGCCAACCCCTGGATTTTTGTGTCTGTGCATAGCCATGCTGGCTAGTTTAAAATGCATAGTAGTAAAGGACATACTGAATTAATTCCTGTGCAATGAACCTGTGATTGCACAGCTGTTGAAGTCTGTGGTGGCCTTTTATTCTCATATGTAATATCTATTGCACAGAAATAGTTATGGTCCTCACCAAGGAAAAGCCATGTGTTTACCTGTTTTCTTCAGACTTTGTGTCTCTGACTTCCTAGGAGCTATTCTGTGTATTGGGCAGATAATTGATGTGCATGCCTGGAACTGGAACAAAAACCAAGAAATTTTGAACATGAAAGTAAACTTCATATATTGCTATACTTATAGAATGTTTGTGGGAGATGAAATTAGGCATTGTTTAGAAAACAGAGTAAAATAATTACTTCTACATCAGAAATGAAAAATCATCCACTCGATATTTTCAATATATTTTAAAGCAAACTTGTAATCATTATGATGTTTCACTGTGGGTAAAATTCAGACCGGAAAGGGAGAAAATTCCATTTCAGAGAATTCATAGCAGACCTGAATTTGCTCCTTTACTTCTCACCTTTTAATAACCAGAAGTTCAGAGGAGCAAGAGTCCCCAGTTTTCTATATCCCTATGTACTGTAACTGGATAAGTACCATCATACCTGGAGAGGAGGGGAGCTTTATTCTGGTGGTTCATTCACCTTTCAGCACATCAGTGCTGCTGACCTGTTTTTCCACACTGTGTTTGGGTCTCTTGAGACCAGTGGCCTTGGCAGGGTTGGGTACATGCGAGCTTGTGAAGTCCCATCATAGTCACTCAGGATCTACAGAGAGGATCAGGAAGGACGGGAGACAAAAGAAACTTAACTTTTTTTTAATATGTATAAAATTGTCTATTTGACCCTCATAATTGATTTTGGCAGAAGGATATACTTTATTATAACTTATTTTGTTGTTATTTGTAAATACAAGATGTCTATGGGAAATATGTAATTCTGAGCTGTGTCTATGGAACAAGCCACTGCACCAAAATATTTCAAATATTTAGAATAGGCAGATTTTTTTATTAAAAGGGACCTAATATGTATTTATTTACATATACCATTCAAATTTTGTCCAGCTTTTTCATTATACTAACCCATCTTTTTAGGGAATTTTATAGCACAGGTATTACATATATATTTTTGTATATATGTCATACTGTAAATCCATAATACAATTTTCTAAACTTTCTGATTAGCCAGTTCCTTGAGTGAATTAAAGGGGGAGAGCATAAGCAAATTGCTTTCTGACTCGTTCAGGAATATATATCCGTGGCAATGTACCTGAACCAGAACTGTACAGCATCCTTTTCATATTGTATACATTTTCTCTTTGATGAAAAAATGTTAACTATTTTTGTTTATGACTAATTTATTTTTTATTATTGTGGAAAATAAAGTAACTCAAGATGAATTTATGTGACATGTTTTGAGTTTTTTTTGTTGATTTCAACTTGAGTTTGGTGAGAATTACTTATGGATCTCTCAGCTTCCAGCGCCTGCGCAGTTCCCGAGGAACGGCAGGTGCAGCAGCGCGCGCGCGGCCGCCAAAGGGCGCCGTGAGGGGGGCGCCGCCAGGGGGCGCCGTGAGAGGGTACCGTGAGGGGGGGCGCCGTGAGGGGGCGCCGTGAGGGGGGCGCCGTGAGGGGGATCCGTGAGGGGGGCGCCGTGAGGGGGGCGCTGTGAGGGGGATCCGTGAGGGGGGAGCTGTGAGGGGGGTACCGTGAGGGGGGAGCTGTGAGGGGGGTACCATGAGGGGGGCGCCGTGAGGGGGGAGCCGTGAGGGGGCGCCGTGAGGGGGGAGCCGTGAGAGGGTACCGTGAGGGGGAGCCGTGAGGGGGGAGCCGTGAGGGGGAGCCGTGAGGGGGCAGCCGTGAGGGGGGAGCTGTGAAGGGGGCACCGTGAGGGGGGCGCCGTGAGGGGGAGCCGTGAGGGGCAGCCGTGAGAGGGTACCGTGAGGGGAGAGCCGTGAGGGGGGCGCCGTGAGAGGGTACCGTGAGGGGGGAGCCGTGAAGGGGGCACCGTGAGGGGGGAGCCGTGAGGGGGCGCCGTGAGGGCGCAGCTGTGAGGGGGCGCCTTCCGCCCACCGGGCTCTGCGGGGGCGGGACGGGACTGACCGCGCCTGAGCCGGGCCGGGCCGGGCCGGGCTGGCAGCGTGGTGCCCTCGCTGTGTCTCACGGTGTCCCCGCAGTGTCCTCGCTGTATCCTCAGGATGTCCCCTTGTTCGGGAGCAGATCAGTGAACGCAGGGCTGGCCCGGGCCGCATTCCGCGCCTCAGGGGCACCGTGTGTGGGGAACCAGCGCCCGTGGTCCACAGAGGCCGGGAGTGGGGGAAGAGGGAGGTTGCTTGGGTATTGTTTTGGGGTTTTGAAATGCCTTGCTCTTCCTCCAGTCGTTCTTTACATTTAAAATAAAGCTTAAATGTAAAATTAGGAGCCCTGTAGCAGCTGCAGTACTTCCCTGTGGTGATTTGTCTGAGCCCTCAAGCCTGAGGATCCTGAGGATTCCACATCACCAGATGATGCTGGTTTCAGGGTCCTTGCTTTCTCTGATACCTGCAGAGTGGACCTCTAAGGTAAGTACAGAGGCAGTAGGCAAAGTTACAAGAGTTGTGTGCAACCCTGCACTGAGCAGTTGTAGTTGAGTGCAAATGCTCATCTTTAATGCCTGTCTCCATACCCTATTTCCATGTTAAGCTTGGAATTTGTTGGTTCAGAATACTCTTACACAAACCATTTTACATAGTTATTGCTAGCCACAGTCTTAAAAGGAAATGGAAACTATTACAGAGATTTTATTGATGAGGTAAAATTCAAATAATTGCTCTTAAATGAACACAAAAACTTGATTTTGGTTCTCCGCTGATGCAAGTTCCAATAAGGAACAAGTTTTCTGGGGTAGCCAGGCTGACCTGATTGCTGATTAAGAATTAGCTGCTGCCTTCAATCTGGTTGGCTTTCGTGGGGATTTTTTGAGGTATATAAATGAGTGAATGTAGTATAACACCTGTCCACAGAAAAGTGTGAAGCTCCTGACAGGCTAGGTAAGGTTGGAAGGCTTAGAGAGAGCATCTACTTCAACCTCTCTACTCATAGCAGTGTCACCTACAGCAAATTGCCCAGATCTGTGTGCAGTCAAGTTTTCAATGTCTTCCAAAGGATGGAACTTCCTGTTTGTTGTTCAGTTTGTGCCCTTTGCCTCTTTGTGGTCCTGTCACTGCACACCCCAAGAAGCCCCTGTCTCCATTGTCTCCGTTCCTTTGCATCAGGTCTTCGGAAAGTTGAAGTACTCCATAGTTTCCTTCTCTGAACAATGAAGACTGTTAATGCTAGGATGTTGTGTTGTCATTGTGTTGTCTTCAGCCAGGTGACTTCTACAGTTGAAATGCCTGAGAAGATTTAAGGTCCAATCTTGGGATCCAAAGCAGATATTTTAGTGTTGAGTTGAAGCAATTATTGAGTGGATGAAAGGAAATGAGTGCATATAAATGTCTGGCACAGCTTTGGGCACAGTAGATAATTTCTGTTGTATTTCCTTTGTTACTCTGGGCTGTTTTATTTTGTTTATTCTCTGTTACTCATTTTTGCTTGGGGTGTTTTGAAGGAAAAGTGAATATTTGAAGAAGAAAGACTCAGTCTTTCAAAGGAGGAAAAATCCAATAGGGTAGATCAGGAACCAAAAGTAAGTTTGTTCTAATATTAAAATAACTTTCATCCTTCATTCCTACTTATTCATTGTATAATTTTGAGTAAGGCATAGGAAGGTACATATTTAAAGTGCACATAATCTGAAATTACTGTAATGCACCTGTACAGAAATTGGAATTATTAGGACATATGCACACAAATGAATCAAGCATACCAGTAATTGTGAAGAAAATCACATTGTGTGCTTTCAATGTAATTGGTGCCCAGCGACTGTAAAACCGCGAGCTCGGTTTGTACCAGACCGCCCGTGTGGGGTTTGACCCCAGGCAGACGCTGAGCCCTGCGCAGCCGCTCGCTCAGTCCCTGCCGCTGCCAGGGGGCGGAGCCGGAGCCGGAGCCGGAGGAGTGCACGTCGGAAACCTCGCGGGCTGAGGTAGAGACAGTTCAATATAGCAAAAGCCACATGCACAAGCAAAGCAAGGGATTCATTCACCCCTCCCTACGGGCAGGGAAGTGTTCAGCAATCCCAGGGCTGTGTCCTCTGCCAGCTTCTTGTGCCCCCCCAGCCTCCTCACCGGCAGGGTTGTGTGAGGAGCAGAAATGGCCTTGGCTCTGCTTAAGCACTGCTCAGCAGTGATGGAAGCATCCCTGTGTCATCCATGCTGTTTCCAGCACAAATCCCACACTAGCTACTGTGGAGGGAATTAGCACGATCCCAGCCACAAACAGCACAGAGCTATTTGCAACACTGGCCATCTTTCTCCAGAGTGGCAGATAAGCTGCAGTCTGAACATTTTATCAAGGAACTGGAGCTTTGTGAATTCTTGTGATAAATAAATGCAAATAATATATTCTCCAGCATTCCAATTTGGTTTTCTTAAAACCAAATATATTAAAAAAGAAAAAGAACCAAATCTATTTAAAAAGAAAAAAAAAAGTCACTCCAGTCATTAGTGAATGATCCTGTGCAATTGTGTGGATTATAACTGCTTCAGTCTTAGTGTCTCTGATTCCAGCTCCTGAATCCTAAGTCAAATGACTGAAATAGCAGTAGATAGCAGTGGTATATTAACCTTTTGGCACAGGGAACTGTCTCATTTTTTAATTATTTTTGTTTTATATTAAGGCACATGAACAAGAGTCAGCCCTCATTAAGGAGAGGTAGCTGCCGTTGTCTGTGTTGCCCAGAGTTTGCAACAGTGAACACATGCAGACAGTTCCTAGTTCCCAGTTCAAGCTGCCAGCTGGCTTTTACATTGTCACCCATCCCTGAGGTGTGAGGCTGAAAGAAAGCTCAAGGTTTGCCAAGGAGAAACAACTGATTTGGAATTGTGTTGTTGCAGAACTTTGGGAAGAAACCTTTCCTTACGCTGGAAAACAGAACCATGAATCTGGTGGTTGGAGAGTAAATCATAAAATGCACTGAAACAAAGAGATCTACTCCAGGCTACTATACCTGGTCTATACAGGCACTCTGTGCTAAATTAAAAAAAATAAATAAAGCATTTCCATGTTTTGAATGCAAGAAAATATCAAAACTGACTTAAAAGTGTGTTGTCCTGGGAAATACAGTAAACTTGTTTTCTCTCCCTTAGAACAAAGCTAGCTGTTGCTTCAAATTTACCTAGGCATCAGAAGGGATGGACCTTCTGACTTAGAGCAAAATAGAAGACACATGCCAGTGGAAGAAAATGTCACTGGAGCTGAAGGTACTACTTTAGAGTAAGTCTAAGGTATCCTCTGTTTGTTTTTTTGGTTTTTTTTCTTAAGAACTGTAAAGTTTTTTAAGTTCCAGAACTCCAGAACTTTAAAGTTTTTTAAGTTCCATCCTTCACTGCTCTTAGCTACTGCTGCTGGTCTCAGCGAGCCATTGGAAAAGCTTCTGCCAGTTCTAATTCAGCCAGGGGGTGTCAGACTGCAGAAGGTATTTCAGAAGGCCTACTTAGTGAAAATAAAATAACAGTAACAGAAAACTTAGCGTGGGCTAATTGGATTTTTCAAGCTCTTCAGAAGCTCTTTTTCCAGCAGTAGTATGTTCTCTTTGGAAAAGATTTCCTGCTGTTTGGAAAAGCCACTCTTTAATTTGTTTTGTGGAGTGAATGCTTCCTGGTTTTTTACTGTTCAGGGCAAACTTTTCTTGGAAATGGTTGCTATTGCCCTAGAATGTGAGAGTATTCTGCTATGGATGCAGAATTAAGAAGTAGCCAGATTGTGGCCTGCTGAAGAAGATTAACATGAATGCACTAGGTCAGGTGGGCTTTTAAAGATGAGTGGATGCTCTTTGGCTGCCACAGAATAAAGGAAAAGAAGAATTTCTGAAATCCAGTCCAGCTTAATTATAAAGCAGCACCTGTCTGAAAATTATTTTTGCTTGTAACTAAAGCTACTTGCTCAGCACTGAGCTTTGGCTGAGAGTGGAGAATAAAATGTAGTAATTTTTTCTGGTTTCAACCTAGAGTTGGCAAGGGATGCTCTTGGCTATTAAAATGCGTGAGGCAGTCAGATTTTTGATATATGTTAACTCAAAAATGTAAAGCATTGGGAGCCTGTAGCAGCACTAAACCTTTATGCTGTTTTAACAACAAAGCGGTGAAGGAGAGAACAAGGGAAAATGTGCAAATGTTCTACCAACTTTTTTTATGGTTGTTAGCAGATAACCTTGAGAAAAGTTGTTTTTTTTGAACAATTGCTTCCAAAAATGGGAAAGATAAATTAACAGTTAAAACATAGTGTCTATTTTTAATCATGTTCTTGCTGTAACAATTTCAGACATAGTTCTTTTAATTTAAAATGTGTACAGTGTAGGAGCTACTGTTTTGCTTGAAAACAATTGTTCTTTACACTAAACTGTAATAAGTGGGTTCCCTTCCACCTCTGTGTTTTGGTTTTTTTATTTGACATACAAAATATGCCAAATAAATGGGTTTTTCCTTAGCATACAGAAAAACCCCTAAAAATCCCAAATTACCCTGTCTTTTCTTGATGTAAAATGGTAAGTTATGCTGTTGTACTGGCTTGGTAATTTCAACCTATGTGTCTTTAATGCTGAGCACAAGATACTTCTTTATTTAATAAGCATGAGTGCAACAGGTCATACGTGTGTGGGAGACATGTGGACAATGGATCAGACTCTTAACTTCCTCATTCTTGCTAATGTGTAATTGTATGAATACAAATTTGATCTCCATGTTTTATGCAAGGACTTTTAAGGTCAAGATTAGAAAGCCAAACTGTGAACTGCAAATGTAATCTGAAACCAATAAAATGAAATGAAATGTAGGTACAGTTTGTGGTAATTGGAAATGAGCTTCAGCTGTGAGCAGCAGGTGAGCAGCACTGCCAGCAATGAGCCATGGAGTGCCCAGGGGCACTGACCAACACCAAAGGGAGCAGAGGGCACACAGGTGCAATGCATGAACGGTAAGGGTATAAAAGGCTGGGCTGAAGAACAAGGAAGAGCAGATATTTGCAGCCTTCTGAAGTGATGTTCCTCTGTATGGGCAGACTCCTGAAGCCTTCTGATGAGGTATGGTGTTACTGTGTGTGGGTGAGTACTTAAAGCCTGCTGAAACTGGATGGGGTGTGACATATGCTGTGATAGTTAAATAGGGAAAGAAAGGTTGCTTTATAAAATACTGCACTTGGAATGCAAAATGTAATTATTAAATGTAAACTGCAGAGCTGCAAAAAATCTAACTGAATAATTAATTACAGGTAACACTTCCAGCAGTGTTTTTTTCTTCCCAACATGAGTTCATGCAAGAATAGTGGTTTCTCTCTTGGTAGTATTGACAAGATCTATACTGAAAGTGTGTGTCACGTGGAAAATATTGTGGGAGATCTGAAAGGAGACTGAAAAAGGGAAATGAAAATAAATATATTTGTCTCTTTCCATCATGAGTGATTTTTAAGCTAATTATGTTTGTTTACTCTAGAAGGTACAGCCTGGCCATGGATTTAACAGTCCACAGTGTGTTAAGTTTTTGGGTTTAATTATTTTGATCATTAGGAGGCTACTGATCAATAAGGGGGGAAAAAAGCACCTGAAGTTTCAAGAAAAAAGATGGCACTTACTATGCGTAAATAACAATTATTTTCCAGAGGAATATGATGCAATTGACACAGGATAAAGGTACTTTAGATGGGCATCTATTTTTGCATCTTGCTTCAGGACAGGAAGATGGACTTATCAGTCTTTTAAAACTTCTTCTTTAATGTACAGTACAGCAATAATGAGAGAGCAATAAAGTGATTCTGTTTTTCTTGGGTGTTCGTGTCCCATGAAATAGGGAATAAGCTATGCTTAATTTTGGGAAATAGGCATATTCAGAGTGGGGGGATGCTCTCAGCAAAGACTCTTGTTTTGATTGGTGACCTGGTAGGAATGGGTAAGTAGATAAAATTTATTTACAACTTCCCTTTGCTAAGAGCATCCAATTTATTCTGATTTTAATGAGCTCTGAATGAAAACTTGTGTCTTGCTAAAGGACAGTAGTTTAATTGTCATTTAGCTAGACTTGTATTCCATATCAAGAATATGATTTTTTCTGGTGGTTCTTTTTTTTATTTTTTTTTCCCCATTAATATGTATTTTTAAATGTGTGTGCGTAGGAAGTGCATCCTGGTTATGAAAGGTCAATCCTCTGGCTCTCTCTCTTCTAGAGAACTCTGTTCCTTGTTAGGAACAAGATCTTGTTATGCTGGAGTTGAACTTGGATGTCTGGCCTTGGAAACCACAGGCTGAAATTTCCTTTGGATGTGCTCAGTTTTTCACCCAAAATCTGTATTGCTTTAATCTACTCTTTCCCACTCATTTGTTCTGGGATCTTGCTTGCATACCTGATTCCCAATTCCTTGCATGCATTTTCTATCTTTTGCAGGCTGTTTTCAGTCCATAGGTCTCAAAGAGCAAGATAAATTTATATCAAAGCTATTTCACCTAATTAACAGTCGTTCACAAACTGCTAGGATATGCCATTCTTTGGGTGGGAATTTCTGCATTGTTTATGCAAAGATACAGATTTTTATTGTCAGTTTTCTGCAATATCAGAACACTTTTGCATAGTCTTGTTGGTTTCTGATTTGTCACTTTTCCACTGTGATGATGAATGTTTTTAGCAAAAAGGTTGAAGCACTTGACTGTCCCCACAAGCAATGACTGATCTGACCGAGTGCTGTAAAGCTCAGTTGCCACTTCTGCCATTCCTTTTCTGCTGCTGAAAACTGGTAATTTTTCTTTTAGAAGTGCAGAGGGAATGACTGCCTTCCCACCCCCTGCTTCCAGCTGTAAAGTTGTAATTTCTCCACACTAAAACAATGTCAGCACATTTAGCATCTTTTCAGTGCTGTGCTGGAAAGACACTGTATAATCCAGTATGAGGCCTCTTGGATTTATTGCTAATAATGCCAGCATAGCTGCACATGATACAGCATTTCATCTTCCTTTTTATCACTCAGAGTAAGATTGCCATCATGTATTTGAAAGTAGTTATCACTTAGTTTACTTCTTTCAGTCTGGCTCTACAGCCTCATAGTATTCTGCAGGAGATGTAAAATCACTTTTTACCAAAATAGAGCAGTTTTACTTTTCAGTTTAAGCTTATTAATATTTATTAGAAACTAAAATCTCACTCATTTGAACATGACTTGAAGAATCTTGGTATGTATTGTCAGTATTTTCATCTAGATCAATTTATTATCATGGGACCTTTTATTTAAACACCTGTATTTCAGTTACATAGCCACCTTTTGTGGCTCAGTGTGCTGCGCGGTGTGAATGCTTTGTGGGAGCTTTACTTGGTCTCCAGACTGTACAAAGGAAAACTCCTGCACACACAGAGCCCAGGGAAAGCTGCTGAAGATTTGAGGGCTGGGTCTTTGCATGCAAGTGTCTTTCCACACAGCAAATGATCCAAAGAGCAGCTTCTATAAATAGTGTAATTTCCAGCTGCAGAGGTTTCTGTCCTTTTCTGTGGATTCCTTGCCAAGCATTTTCTCAGTTCTGAAGGTAGAGATGGATCTGTAGCCAGTGTACACTTGAATAGCCCTTGGAGAGCTGTATTAGATTTTTGTTGGCTTTTGTTTGAACTTTTAAACTGTCAGATTATTTTAGCAGCATCTGTAGAAAAGCGTTGCCTCTTGGTGTCGCTTGCTCTTTTCCATTGTCATAACAACATAGAGATATCAGCCATAGCCTGGTTTTACTGTAGCATTCCTACCAAGGGTATTGCATTGCCATGCAGCACTCTGCTGACCAGTCTCTTCTTTACCTTAGAGTACAAAGGACTGTGGCTCAACAAAACTTTTTGAACAAAGGCGATATAGATTTATTTGCAAATTTCCCAATGCAAGTCTTGGCACTTCTTGTCTGAAGAAACTGTATTGGGAAAATGTTCATTTGTCTATTGAATTATTTTGAAAGTGAAATATAGTTAATGGTTATAAATCAGAACTGAGAAAAGCTCCATTTAAGGGATGGTGTGTAACAGAATAACTGTGCTGTGACAACTTTCAAGTGTTAGCTATATATAGTATATATAACTGAAATATATATTTATAAATAAGGGATGTTAAGATACAGCTGGTTTATCCAGAATCAAGTTTTGTCAAGTACTTGATCCTGGCAGATATTGTTTCTGTGTTGCCACAGCATCTTTGCACTTCTGGAGAATATTAGTGTAAGTTTCAGTGTTCCCTTCTTATAGGTAATGTCTGATTATTTCTTAACTGTGGTACTGCAATATTGCAGAATCTCTTAATATTGTGTTCATACTACTAACTTCAGAAATCTTCTACAAAGACATCTTAAAATTACAGTTACAAATTCATGCTTTGGGATGCATAGCATTTTTGTAATTCATGGATAACTTTGCTGAGACTACCCTGGAGGGCTCTTGGAGCCTGTTAGTGCAAGATCTGTTCCCATTGCAGGTGGCAGTGGTAAAATGGCAAGAGGAACTAGTGGGCCCTGAACGTTGTCCAGGAAAAAAAATATTTCCTTCTTTGTGTTTACAGTGTATTCTGACTTCATTTGAGGCAACTACACAGTTTGGTAATGCAATCCATGGCATGTCAGGTACAGCAGATGGATGCATGCCAGTGTTTTAATGAATTAACATGGGTTTTTTTCTCTAGGTTGTTCTGGAGAAGTCATAGTCCAGAAATTTTAATTTTTTTTTTTAAACAAGATTTTTTCCCCCCCATGTTTTTATTAGATTTTAAAAAGCAGCTGCAGTTGCTGGCAAGTATCTTGAATGAACTCACAATGATATTCCTAAAATACTATCTCAAACTAATTACTTACTCATTCCAACATGCTACCTACTGGTGATGAGTTTACCAAATGCTATAAGTTGCAGCTGTGCTACTGTCTGGAGAGTCAAAAGTGTATAATTGTGGTCTTTCTTTGTAAATGAATAACAATAATCATAATAAACCTTGATACTTAATTTGGGGGGGGAAAAAAAGCCAAATAATAATACCTTTAGGGTTTTAAATGAGTAAAATACCTATTGTTAATTGTGTGCCTTGCTTGCAGGTTAGATGGAAGGGGTTTAGCATTTGTAATAAATTCTAATCCCTTATGTGCCATGGAAAGCAGAAAGAAATGACAGTTGCAGTTAAACAAATGGTAGATTGATAGTTGCAATTATGCTTCATTAACTAAGGGTTGAATGCCAGCTGCTGGAGAGGACTCAGGTTCCAGTCTGGAAAACCCTGGTTACATTGCAGCCTAACCCCATTGAACCCAGCTGAAATTGGTAGTCATTGTTTCTTCTGAGTTTTTAACTGTAAATCTACAGCCATTTAAAACACTCCACTGGAGTTTTAGCTGGGTAGAACTAGGGCAGAAATTTGTCAGCAAAATGATCATATTCAGGTGCCTTGCTTCAAGAGAAGGTATAACTGAGGCTAAAAACACAACTTTTTTACAGCACTGAAAAGCATCTGACATGGGCTTGGTTCAGTAGCTAAATGTCACAGTAGTGACTATGGGAACCATTATAGTACTGTGAGAAAACAACAAGGGAAAAGGAAACTGTAGTGTGAGAGAAGGGCAAAAGAAAATGGAGTGTGCTGTTGTCTGTTTGGGAGGAGGAAGAATGAGAAGGTTCTTTGCTCCCTTTATGCCTTCTCCTTTAGCTTTTATGTGTATGTTAACCTTTCAGGCTTCTGATTACTTCATGTAAACAGCATGAATATTTTGTCAAAAATGCTCCTGCTTTATGGACTATTTGGAAAAATGAGAAATCCTTCAGCATTTTATCCCAAAACCTTTGGTCTGGGTTCTGCTCTAGAAGCTCTGTGGATACCTCAGTTGGAGGTTGAGGCTGTAAATGGCATCCTAGAGTTCGGTACTTCCATAAAAGGCTTGGCTTTCATCTCAGTACACTGTGTGATGGTCGAAGATTAATAGAAATTAAATTAATTCTTTGTAAGCATTATGTCTGATACTAGGCAAAGTGGTATTAAAAAAGGTGTAAAAACCCATGAAACATCACAAACTCAAATGTGATTACCTACTGTTTATAGTGTTGTTTTTCATGATACAAATATTTTCAACCATCCAAACTGTGCAGTATAAGATTGTGTCAAACAGAGTAGAACTTGGTGTACCAGACAGAAACCTTAACTGAGTAAAAAAAGATAGACCACTGTATTTCATCAGTCATACTTGGGTATTTCTTAGCTTAGATTTTTTTTTCCTTTGTGAGTTTAATTTTTGTGGAAAATTATCCCAGCACACTGTGCCAAATGTGACTTATCTACCAGCATTCTTAATTTCTATGGGGCTCATAGGAGTTAAACCCAATATCTCATCCTATAATTGCTTTATTTTGTCTTTAGTGAGTTTGCTCTAATCCTTGAATCAGCATTAAGCTCAGATGAGCCCTTGGGACTGAGCAGTTCTGTGAATGTTGACATAGGCTCATAAGGAAGAACACTTTGTCTTGTAGAACTGAGAAAATACATTGGTAAATGAACTCAAAGCCTGTAGTTGGGGAACACTTAGTATTTGTGTCAGAGGCTAAGAAAATGAGTGAAAGTTCGACCAGAAGTGCTGTCAATCCTAAAGAGTTTACACTTTAAAGGCTGAAGAGTGCCAGAAACTGGATAGTAAAATGTGAGATTATTTTGAGCTGCATTGAGTTTTAAGTCATCCACATGAATGGGGAAATCCTAGTGTTGCATATGAGGCAATGATCCATGAGCCAACCACTAATTCTTCAAGAGGTGATGTTTATTTTTCTAGTAAGAGCAAAAATTAAAAGAAAAAAAAGATGCTTCCACAGCTATCTTATTTTGTTTGAGAGGATCTGAAATGCAGTTGCTTATCTATGTCCACATTCTGCTCAAATTTGCCAGCAGCAAAAGGGGAATTGATGAGAGGAGTCAGGGAAAAGCATCAATCAACTTTGTACTGTCTGTGCTAGGAAATCTAATTATCTGATTATGCTGGAGCACCGTGAAAGCAGGGTAACAGGGAATGGCTGTGGGATTAGTGAGCTTTGTGGCAATTTCCCCAGAAAGCAAAGTTGAAAAGCATTATGTTCAAGCTGAGTACTGTGTATGCCATCTTTTTCTTCTGCCTTTTTTCTTGCAGTGGGAACTGTGGAGTAGTATTAAACTAATTAATTTCACATGTATATAGGAGTATCTTCTGTGTTCAGCTAGGCAGAAGCACAGTGCAAAAATCCAAACTGCTGCATAAAGGAAATGTCTTTTATGCCCACAGGAAAGTCATTAGGAGTGATACAATTTTGCACTTTGTGGCTGAATGTGGGCTGGGTGGAGGTGACTTGCAGACTCAAGAACGTGGTTTGTGAGTTGGTCAGGACATGAGCTTCCATTTGTGAAGGGTTTCTAGGATGTTTATGGGATGTTTCCTAGCTCTAGAGCCTGGTGCAGTACAGATGCTGGGGGAAGAGCTGCTCTTCATAGCCTTTCTCCTTAGCACTCAGAAGCAGCCACAAAAATCCTTTTTACCATTATTACAATAGCTATTGCAAAGGCTCTGTTCCCCTGCAGGCAGCTGCTGAAGTGGCCCAGAAAATGGTGGGGAAGAGTGAGTAAGTATAGAATGTGTGTACTGACTGATCAGTGAACCCCAGAACTTATTACAAAAGGAAGATTTTTGTGCTTTGATGTTTTGAAGATTAGTTTCTCACTTTTTCAAGTATGAATGCATTCTGATTACTGTCAGTTTTATCTGTGTGATCACAACTCTAACTGTCATTACTGAAAGAGCAACGTCCTGTCTTACTATCTGCCAAAGAGATCAAATCATAACTTTTTCTAGTTATGATTTTTACAGAAAGAAACAAAACATTTTACAGAAAGAATTACAGAACCTGCATTGTGTTGTACCCTTTTTATTTTATCAGCAGTGTGACTATATTTTAACAGAAGCCAGATATTTTAAGTATGACTTGTTTTTCCTTCGACACTTGGCCAAGATTTAGATGCTTGTTATGACCTCTGGTTCAAAAGCCTGGATATTATTTGATTATGGAGAAGCCATAGCTTCAGTTTGTTGGTGCCAGAGCTGTGCTGTGCAAGAGTCTGCTGCAGGCTTTGAGGTCACTGTTTGGAGAGTTTTTTATTGACCTGGTTTTTTCACTGAACGTGTGTTTTCTTTTATCAGTTTAAAAAAAGGTATGTGTTTTTGTAAAAATTGATCCCATTCTTTGGAAAGTTTATAGGTTCCTGTGGTTTTTATTCTTTTTCAGATGAATAATTTTTATTCTTTTTTAGATGAGTCAGTGGCCTTGCCTGACAGACAAATCCCTACTGAGCGTATAGTCGATTCCAAGTGCCTTTGCTGGGTAGATTACAAAAAAGTCTTAAAAATTTGCATCTTTTTTCATTTCCTCCCCCCCCTCACCCCTTATTTTTAATGGGAACCTATTAGAAATGCTGTGCATTTTTTTCAAATAACATCAAGTTATATGTAAATTTCTGTCTAGAAAGAATTGGAATGAAGTGATTTTTTTTTAACCTTTCTTTAGCAAAATGTTAGGTCTCTTCTGGTACCATTAAATCTGTCATTTGCAGGAGTGCATGTAAGAATGTAGCCTTTATTTCTTGAACCTTAACCTAGATTATAATAAAATGGGTCTTCTGTCAAAACCAAGTGCCAGTATCTCTTCAGTTGCTGGACTTTGTCTGAATTTGATTACCATTGTCATTGGTTCCACAGTAAGAGCCCTTCAGAGGTCATCTTGGGAAGCTTTTGGAGGGCAAAGCAAGCCATCCTTTTTCAGAGATGGAATTGCAATTAATAGTGTCCTTTTGGGCTTTGTCCACTACTTTTGACTAGTTTTAAATGTAGACAATGAAACACCCTGTTTGCAATGCATTGAGCAGAATCATTAAAAAAAAGATTCAAACCTTTCTGAGACTTCCTACTGACAGTACTTTGGGAGTTGCTTGCATGCAGAATCATAAATCAGTTTTACTTTCTGTTGTAATATTGAAAGTGCTGAATGATTGGTAGGTACTGTACCATAAAATAATCCATAATCTCTTTCAGCTGATTATTGTACTATAATGTGATTTTAAATTGAATCTTACTCATCTTCAGTTGGGAATTCAACTGTTCTCCTCTTATAGGCTACAGTAGTTACTGTTCATGTTCCTATCTTTAGAAAGGAAATTGAAGAAAGTCAATGTTTTTAGGGGCAATGATACTGAATTGAATAGTTTGGTGCACCTGTTCTGGATGATGCAATTACTTGGTACAATTATCTGATAGTGTATCAGATCTAATAGAGTTCCTGCTGTTTGGAGCCTTTGTGTTTCCTCTTAGTAGCTTGAAGATTGAATTGTTAGTGCAGTCTAGGGAGGTGATTTCCACCCTGTGTGAGTTCTGCTGATGCTCAGCCTATGTGTACATATAAGCTGTGGCTGCTTTTGTGCTTTACCCTTGTAGAGTGCTTCTCTGTGTTATCTGAAATAATTAAATATGAAGGTGTGATTAGCTAAGATCCTTGCACTTCCCCAGTCTCTGCACGGCTAACTCTGCATACCGTAGGAAGACTTGTAAGGAGAGACACGTACTGTGTCCTTCTGTGTCTGAAAAATCATCTGCTGGGAAATATATTCCTTTTATTTTGATTGGGCTAGAAGACAGCTACATTAGAAATACTAAAAAAAAAAATCAAAATTTGATACAGACTGGTTTGACAGCAGATTCCAACAGCACATACACACTTCAGTTCAGAGCATATTGCAAGTGCTGCTTGGGAAATTTTACAGTTTGAAATCATTTGATCTTAGCTGTGTAATGAAGCTATCAACAGTTGATGAAAGCTGCTATACTCGTGTTCAGGCACTTAAGAATGTAATCTGAGATGCAGAACACGTTTGTGTTCAGAACTGCTGAGCCTAGATAGTTTTGGAAACTGCCTCATGGCTGTAAGCTGTGTGTGGCAGGGGAAAGGAGAGGAGGGATTCACTAAAGATGGTGTGCCAATGATAATCTTCAATCACTTTTAATAGCTGAGAAAAGATGAAGTTTGCTGAATGGTACCAGCTGCCACCTTGTCCTACTGTACATTCCAGGTGGGTTTCACTTCTCTGAGGATGATGTGTGTTCATCCAGTCATCTGAACTTCTATGAGTAAAATCAAGTTAGGTGCCATATAGATCTTGGGGAAGGTATTAGCCCATATTGCAGGGATCTAAACAAGCTGGAATTCTGTATATTCCTTTGATTATTTTCCCCTTTTTTGTGTTCAGTCAGATTGTCTGCAATGTGCAGAGATTAAATAGATTTATCTTGGCATGTATTGTATTTTTAATGCATTATAGATGACAGGAATTGTTAGTTCAGTGCTATCTTATTTGCTATACTTTATTTCCTCATATTTTGCCATGAAATCCTGTTTGAAGAAAATCTGTTATGATTTAAGAAAATAAACAAAAGCTTGAGAGGTCAAAAAATGCATTTATAGTGACAAGCTCATTTACCTAAAAGTCCTTGTGACATAAAAAAAAGTATTAAAATAAATGTTATAGTTTCTCTATCAGAAATTAAGGGAAAAAAAGCAGATATCCTGTATGAACAATGCCTATGCTCAGGTTAGTTACACTCCTCCAGCTGCAGTCTGATAACACAGCCTGACTGCAGCTGAACTTCTTGTTTCCTGTCTAGTGCACATTTTGTCAGCTGATCTTGTGGGGTTTTCTTTCTCCCTTTTGCCTGGAAGTCTGTTGCAGGAGTCCTCATAATTCAAGCCCAAGCAATGAAAATGAAGTCCTAAGAGTGAAGAGCTTGGGTGTCAAAGGATGACCTGGTTTTTTGGTCACATCAAAATGAGTCAATCTTCAAAAAACGGCCATGTGTTAATCTGCATACTGCAGGGCTTCACCTATCTGAAAGGAGCCAATCTGAGAGTCACTTCACATGACAGTGTTTTTCTTTTAAAAGATGAAACACAACCAGACCTTACAATTTGATGTGGCATCTCTGAAGGTATATAAGGAGGCAGTAGTTAGCTTTGCAAGCAAACTGAAGTTGGAAAATAAACTTTGTTGCTTTAGCAATTGCAGAAACACACATTTGATTTTTTTTTTCTGAAGTGTATAAATAGGAAACATAGTCACTTCATTTTTGTTAATTTGGGAAATTTTGTCTCCTGGCTCCTAAAATTTTCATACCAAAGTGAGTAGCAGTCTTGGGTTTGGGAAGTATAAGACTAGAATACTAAGCACTCGATCTTCAGGCCTGGAAGGGTAAATTAGGTGACTGTACTGTCTTTTGTAATAGGTAGTGATTGGAAAGCATTACATTGAATATTCAGTCCTAAATATAATGAAAATTTACATAAATCCTGGATCACATGATGCCTTTAAGCCATGTTTGTTCAGATAGAGCACAAAAGCCTCTCAAACCTCTGGAGGAGAGCATTTTAGATGGTGCTGTAGGTGATTTCCATTGTCAGGGGTCTACCCAGGCTGAAAAATCCTGTCCTTTCATTTGTGGAGATTAATGGTGCAAATTGAGGTAACTCTTTTATATTAGTCCAAAAGAAAAATATGCTGTTGGTTTTTTAATTCTTTTCAGACTTGTGAGCAGGCCTATACCAGTAATTAGCTTCAAGCTTAATCCTTGAACAGAAAATAACATCAGAATTTTGTCAGCAAGAGCAGATTTTTGAACTAGAAGAAAGCAAACCAATTCTAATTAAAGCAGCTGATTCAATGTAGCTGTTATTTAATGAAGCAGCTGTTGACTCAGTGTAGGATTTTTGCTGTATGGAGAGTCAAATTCACCTGTCTTGAGTAATGAGTTCTTACAATAGAAGAAAGCAAATGGCAGAACAGTCCTTTATCTGGAATAGCCTTCAAATTTGCAGAAGACAATGGCTGAGGACCTGTTTGAACCAGTATTTGTGTGGACAAGAAGATGATGAAAGAATTCTGTCTGAATGAGGTACTACAGTGAAACTAGGGAGATTTATCATTGCTCTTCTTCCATTACCTAATTTCTTAGTACTATTTATATTCTTGATCTAGAAACTGCAGTGGTGGGCATGGAGGGGAAATATCAGATCTTCCCTCTCCTTTTTATAGTCTTTAGCTGTCCACATGCTGCTTGAAGAGTCCTTCCTTAAGTGTAGGTGAAGTCCCAGACAGTGACAGAAGTGTTTTGAAATAAAACAGGTTCTAGCAGGAAATGGCACAAGGCCTAAACCATGGGTGAGCTGTGATTCTGTTTTCAAAAGCAGCGTTCAAGATAGCCAAAGATTATCAACCTTCTAGGCCCTCAGTCCAAAGGATCCTTTCAGAATTGAGATGAACTTCTAGTTACTCTTTAAATGATGTGGTAGTAGTTAAAATCTATGGTATTACTTCTCAGTGATGTGTAAAAATTAGAACAAAGTGACTCCTCTCATCTACATCACTGTATTTTTATGGAGTGTGTAAAATGGTCCTTTTTTAAATTATGTAAACCTTTAATTTCTTTGAGGTTTTTGAATGATGAGCTTTACTGTGATCAGCTGACAATGTTATTACAGTGTATGAGAACTTTGGAGCAATGCCTTTCTGGTTTGCCCTCTTTTGCTTCTTGCTTTTCTTGTGGTTCATAGAATCAGTTGTACAGAGATACTTTCTGTGTTTTTTCTGAATCCTTGCACTTCATGATCCTGGCGTGTGTCTGAAGTTCCTTGCAAGGCACATGTATACTAATAGTAAACGCAAATTGAAATAATTTATCAAGTGCTAAAACATTTGAAAATTACAAATTTATGTTATCTTCATATTGTCATCTTAAAGATAATTGGAACATGTACATTGACATGAAAACTGGCACAAGACAATGTCCAGTACTTGGCCATGTCTCAGGACAAGAAAGGGTTTGAATTTGGAGAAGCTCCTTTATTCACGTGAATGGTACTAGGGCAGTCACAAAGATTTCTTTAGTTTTAGTGAAAATTCTAAAGGTGCATGACTCTTAACGTAACAGAAATTTAACAGCTGTTATAGTTATGACATCATTGGAATTCTGCTGTTTCTTCTCAGGAAGATAAGTGTTACAACTGTGGTAAAAGCATGAGCAGAGATTCAAGGGAGACTTTTCCCTTATTTGTGCTCTCCACTGTGGCTTAAACATCGTTGTCTTGAAGCCAGTTATCTAAATCAATAATGTGCAAGACTGCTTTAGCCAGAGTGGCTTCTTTTATTTTTGGTTTGTTTTTTGTTGTTTTTTTTTTTTTTTTCTTAACAAGCAGGAGGTCTATTGGAAGTTAAAAGACTGAGAAGCCATTAAGGGTCTTTCCAAGTTTGGTTTAAATAATTTTAAATGTTCCTGTCTCCTGTGTATAGTTCCTCGGTGAGCAAGTAATGATGGATGCCACTTAATAGCTCTGCGGAATATGACTAAAATAGAAAGATCTTTCACATTCAGCAAATAAATAGAAATTATACAAGATGGATATTTCATGTGTTTCAGAAATAATGTATGCCCTTCTTGCTAGCAAGCATAAATTGTCATGTAAAAATATGCATGAGCTTCCTTCAGTGAACATTGTTTTTCTGTCTGTGATGCATCTTTCTAAACTGGTTTGTACCTTATTCAGCATCTTCAGTGCCACAGAGGAAAGAAATCCTTTTTCATTCTCAAGGCAGATACTCAGCATCAGAGTCTCTCAACTCAGCATCAGGCAGAATCATCAGCCCCCCTTGGCACTCTGTTTTCTATTGGAGTATTTATCTACATGTGTTGGAAACTTCCAAAAAGAAATTGCTTCAGCATAATAGTCTTTTGCCCATGTTGAATCAACTTTGAGCATAAAAAGAAAAATATTTCATATTGGCTGCAGTGTAGGATTATTGTCTCATTCAGAACCTGAGTAGCAGTTACACGGCTTGAAATTGAAATGAATTCGTTTCTGTTGAAAGCACTTACTAATTCTTATTATAAATACTTGGGGAACATGATCCAATGAAACAGAAAATCAGATGATCAAAGAAATGATAAAATGACTTCACATTGCTATTATTATGAAATCAAGTTGTGCATTTCACACTTCTTTAGAACTGTGATTAATTAGATAACTTTGACTTCCATCAAAGCATTTACAAATATTAGCAAGCATGTGGTTCTCATTTTTCATACCTAGACTTTGGAAGCATTTTATCTATGACCTTCCTAATCTTACACAGTGCTCTAGAGTTTTGGACTTTTTTCTGTCTTTGCCCAAGCTGCTTCTCACACTGTTATAATAGCCCTGGTTTTTAGGAGGAATGCCAAACTGAGTCAGCTTTGACGGTGGCAGACAATGCAGTGCCTTGAGAAATATCTTCACCTGGCTCTGTTTTATTTATAGTGTAAAACAGAGATTATGTCCATTTACAATTTCATGAAAAACACTTTAGTAGGGATAACAGTGGGAACTCAGGCAGGGCTAAAGGCTCAAGCCGAAATGGAGCCCCCTGCTCCCTCTGCCAGGGCTGTCTGGGGAGCCTCCCAGTGAGGCTGGGCAGTGCTCCTAAGGCTGTTAGCACACTCACAGCCCTGCTATTGCTTCCATCCATGCCTGGTTTTAAAGATAAGGTACTTTTGCAGGAGGAAAATGGGAAAATAATATCCTGAGAAACAGAGAGAAATTGGCAATGTTATGAGACCTTTTTGTAATTAAAACATGTCAAAGGCAATAATTAAGAGTAGTGGTCACAGGCAAGAGTTCTTCAATACAAGCAGCAGCTGCCAGAGGGGAAAGGCACTGGATGGCACCAAGTCCAATTACTGTGGCCTTTGTGGCCACAAATTTGCCACAGATTACTGGAGAGCCTCAGTAGATTACAGATGCTATTAGAGAAGATTTTTCTTATCCCCTGACTAGTGGCCATAAATGTGATCAGTGTAAAAATTCAAGTATCTTATTTCCTCATGAAGTGGAAAAAAGATTCTAGCTGCAGGGCCTGCTTATTTTCTGATGGGTTCTAACAGGGAAGAAAAGTTGCAAACAAATCAGCCTTTGATGTTCTGTTGTTGCTATCTTGGTCCTCACGTTGAGGAAAACCTTGTATAAAAACAAGGTGCCCTCTTGTTCTATTTGGTGGTTTTTACAGAAATGTAAGTTCAAACATGACAGGGAGGGCAGTGAGCAGAGGGCAGGGGCTGACTGAAGGTTTCAGTGCTGAGGTGACATGATGGGGAAATGCTGTTTTGAAGAGTCCCCAGGCAGGTTCAAGAGAGAGCCCTTATTGCAAAAACCAGGCCTTTTTGAGCAGTTAGGCCTTTATCAGGTACTTTCTGTTTAAGCACAACAAGTGTAATTCAACCAACCACCACAAAGCATGATGTGAACATGTACTGGTTATATAACTTGTTTCTCTACCTCTAATTCAGCTGAGTCACTTTCCCCCTTTCCCTTTTCTGCTTAGCCAAAGTAACAGGCCTGAGCCATGATTTTACAAGGGGAACAAGGCCCTTACTTTGTAAGGCTTTACCTATAAACAAAAAAAGCCTTTGTCAGTAGGAGTCCAGACCATGTACCGAAACAAGATAGGCCCATTTTCCCACAGAATCATTTGAATTTTTTCTGGTTTTGGATAAATTATTATTATATTAGAGATTTATTAACTTGAAGTTTCAATGAAAACCAAAGTGATTAAAATGCACAAAACAAAATTGCAAGCAAAAAGGTCAAATTTTTGATGCAAACTGCATGTTTTCCTATGGCAAATCCAGCCCCCTCCTTGTCACTTCTCAGTGCTGTTTGACTCCATCACATCTGTCAGTACAGGCAACTGTAGAAGAATATGCTTTTCTTTCTCAGTGGTGATTATGACAACTTATGAATGCTGTTCCCTTTCCCAGCTTAAGGTATTTTGTAATTAATTATTTCCACAGAAGAGTTGAATAGAATAGAATAATATAAAAAGATGAGGGCATAATTTCCCAGTTATTAAATATATTCCACTGCTAGATAAGATATATGATGGGCCTCTGGTGATAACTTTTTATTTTCAGGGAGCTTACTTCCTGCAGCTTTCCTGAATTAACATGATAATGAAGCTGCAAAGATATCTTGTAGGCACTGATGAATCAGGGTTTATGCTCAATAATTTGCAATACTTGCTGTTTAGCTACTGAGTTGCTTAACTGAACTTGTTACCCTGAAGGTTTTTGCATTAATTTTTCCTGCATTGCTCTTCTTACAGTTAACTCTGATTAGATCATTTAACCCTTTTTTTCCCAGTAAAAGCATGTCATTTTTCCTCTAGCAAAGTGAGATTAAGTTACATCAGAAGAGAATAGGGCATTATTTTGTTTACCTACCCAATACTGGATTTCAGTGTCTACTCCCTTCTGGGAGAAAAACAGCTTTCAGTTTTTTGCTTCAGTCAATAAACTGCAAATTTAATGAGAACATGGTGTGTTAGCAATATTTTCAAGTTTATCAGAAGTACAGCACTTCAGTAAAGGAAGGTTTATAATGTTTTTACCATTTTGAGATAGTGTAATGAGGCATGTGTGACTGTATGTCACTGTATCTTCACTTTCCATCTTTGTTAGTAGTCACCAACAGGAGCTTTTAATGTTTCAGGATAAAGAGTGATGGGCATTTATGATACGACAGCACTACAGAAGGCAGTTCCTTGTAGGGGGATAGAATATAAGAAAATAAAGGTAGTGTAGAAAGTAATCTTACCCCTAAGGAGTTGCAGCTGGGCCAATTATCAAAGATTAGGAACAGGCCACAGCTGTAAGCAATGAGGAGAAGAAGATGCTATAAAAGAGTGGGGTGGCTGGGTGAGAAGGGAGCTGGAGTCAGTTGGCTGCTTTGTGAAGAAGAAAGAGTCAGTGCTCTGAGGAGCTGCCCACGAGAAACAGCAGGAAGGTATGAAACTTTTGAGATAAGGAGACAACAGCATGGAACCCCTGCCATGAGATGACAACAGTCCCTTTCTCATATAAATATACACGTCCTCATATGGGGGTCCAGTTTTCCTTTACTTTTTAGAAGCAAAGCTCATTTTAAGGAATTTTTCAAGTACTATGAAAGAGCATAAATGCTGTGTAAGTTTTGGTGTTACAGAGCTCCTTTCATTACTACAGAATTATTTTGCTGCCATAAAAGTGTTGTGACTCTCACAAAATTATTTGTTTCAACGACAGCAATAGTAAGAACTGATGCCTTTGCTATCTGAACGTTGACTTTGAAATATAAAGTCTTTCTGGAGCTTTAGATTGAAGCCACAGAAGGAATTATTCAAACCTCTCTCGGCTGCTAAATTAAGGGGGTTTTGCAGTCTCTTGTGACAGATGTGTTGGCTGAGACCTTGCAAAGTCAAATGCCATCTGGTCTGCCTTGGACATCAGCAGTATTTGTCACAATGTGGAAGTGTTTATTGTCCTCGCTCTTTCCACTTATCTAAATGACTTCATCTTTGTGTAATACCTTTCCAGTTTGTCTGTCTAGATTCCAATAACATGGGCTTTATATGGATCAAGGGAATTTCTTCCTCTAGTGAAAGGAACATCCAGTGTAAGAAGGAGCTCTCCAAACAGTGCAGGATTGCAAAATAATTGTTTTACAGCCTGGGAATAGCAATCCTCTAAAAGCTAACTTTGTGCTGGATGCCTGCAAGAGCTACAGCAGTGCTTGGTGATGGATCAGCTTAGACAAAAGGGCATTTTCTTTCCCTAAATACTTTTTGGACCATAAGCCAGAGGTCCTGTAATTCTAGTGTTGAGTGCTGGATTAAATATTTTTTTAATTCTGGTAAGAGAAAAAGCAGGTGACGCTGTCTACCCTGTGTGACCTGTCGCATGAGCTTTCTCATCATTAATTTTTATGTAAACCTTAGTAGATCTGAGATTTTCTTTATCAAAATGCTAGTACCTTGACAGTACAGAACTTTATCACTATACTAGATTTTAATGACTAGAATCAGAATGAAAAGTAAAGTTTTTTTAAGAAACTGTAGTGCTCTTGGAAAAAAAATATACTAGTATTCTGAATGTCTAGAAGTGTTTACAATGTTATATTCAGAACATTTTATCATTTTCAGTTTTCTGGTATTATCAGTGCCAAATGTTTAAGATATTCATAGTAAAATACAGTAGCTGATGGTTTGGTATCATAGAAGAAAAATTTCTTGACATCTCAAGTTTATTACCTGTGTGTGCTTATTTACAAGCTTGTCTTGCACTATTCCTGGATACTTTTGGCACAGCTGGCATTGGAAAGTTACTGCAAATTATTAATAAAAAAGGGGGGATTAAAAGAGGCTATACTGTGGATTGTCCAAAGTTAGACAATTTTATAATGTAAGTAAAGAGAAAAAAACACACTTTAACACCCAGTACAAATCTACCTATGGGAGATGTAATAGTTTAGTAGTAGTTTAATGCCCAGTACAAATCTATATAGGTTGACATTATACTCTGAAAGATTTGTGTGAAGTGTGTCTTTGAGTTACATGGGAAGTGGTTTGATTTCCTAGAGATGAGATTAGTCCAAGAAAAATGTAAAATAGATGAAGACTGCAGGAGATGTTAAAAGCAAGAAAAATCCTCAGGCATAAAAGAATTCTCATTAACTTAAAATATAAATGAATGGGGGATTGTTTCCTTTTCTTTTGCAATTACAAACAGCTGTTAATAATCTTCTAAAAATCAGTATAGCTAAGAGCAGTCACTGCAGTAATATTGGATTTCCCCGTGTAGTAAAAAGGAATGCTACTAGAAAATTAAATAATTTTAGAATGCCTAATATACCTATAACTTGGAGCAACCCATTTTTGCTGCTCAGAGAGACTAAATCTAACAGCCTGTTAGACTTAGAATCACAATTGGTATTGTGGGGACTCTGACTTGTGATGATGGCAGTAGAAAATATTTTCTGGCTATTTCTGTACTTGTCACTGCTACATTTCTTTCTGGATTTGCACAGTTGTGGTCTGGTGAGTCAAAAGTTGAGACTTGTGTTTATTTTTGCAGAAGCTTTAGATTGCAAATACTTTGGATTTTTGCTGCAGGTTCTACACCATTTAAGATGTTGCTCTCTTTCTGGAACAGCAATTAAACTGTTGAATGGAATTAGAATAGACTAGACCTTTTAAAAAGCAAATGCTGCCAAATGACAAAGTCTTTTGCTAATAGTTTTTCATTGTGTATTGCCCCTCTACCTCAAGCATACCATTAAAAAAGGTCACATACCATCAGCAAGACAAGAAATCATTGTGCAAATGTGCCTGTAAATGTCAAAGACTGTAAAAATAACTGCAAGGGACTTCAGTTTAGTCTTATGTCCATACACTGTGTCCTGATGTGTTAGACTGACTGCACATTGACAACTGGCTGGAGAGGACCCCTCCAACTGTGGCCTGAGGCTCCTGCTCTGTAGGCCTGGCCTGTGTTCAAAAATAACACTGGTTACTGGTTTTAGCAGAGTTGTCTATGGGTTGGTGTGCACTGGAGCTTCTAATCACAGATCAGCTGCTCTGCACTCCATAGACTGTTGGAACAAAGCTTCACCTATGGCCTGCCAAATGTGGATTCACAAATTACCCAATTGCTGTCCCTAGTGGTGAGCAGTTTTGTAAGCCTGGGTAGTATTGGGGGATTTTTTAATTAAAAAGTTAGGAGTTGAGAAAGCAACTGCTGGTTTGTCCTTTTCTCCCCCTTTAGTTTTTGTTACCTACCATTTTCTGTTAGTTCTACCATGAACTTTGCATGTTTAAAATGTGCTATGTCCTTTTCCAATCAACTTGAAAGTGACTTGATAGTATTTGAAAGATAAGGGATAAACTAACCAAATTGCTCTTTCCTGCTTCTCTTCTTATCATCGTGGAGATTATCACACAGGTTTTGGAAAGTGTCACAAAAACAGGTAAGTGCAGTTTGCTGGTTAGCCTGAGCTGTGTGTGGGCTGGGGCCAAAGGGCTTTCAGTGCT
Organism: Molothrus ater; assembly: GCF_012460135.2. Taxonomy (NCBI): domain Eukaryota; kingdom Metazoa; phylum Chordata; class Aves; order Passeriformes; family Icteridae; genus Molothrus; species Molothrus ater. The sequence goes on from NC_050490.2 coordinate 6,208,474, forward strand.
CTGTTTGCAGCTCCCTTCTCAAAGCCAGGAAGAAGGGCTCCTGTTACTGCATGGGAACAGGAACTGAACATTAGACAAAATTACCTTCTCAGTGGAACCCTTCCTTGGATTTAGGGTACCTCAGTGCTCAGATTTCATGAGACCTGTGGGGACAGTCACTAAAGGTTGTGTGATAAGTGCTATGGTTTTCTTTCCCAAAGCTGTTTTTCTAAATGCCTTGTCATTCCATGGTAGAGATAGGGGTTTATTGTTTGGCTCTGCACACTCCTTTAATTTCTTGAGGGAAGTTATCCAACTTGCTTCCCATTGTAGATGTGTACTTTGCTTGATAATTCCAAGGTTGAAAATGTGAAAAAGCAGATTAAGCTGGTTTTGTATATTGATATAGTGCCTTTGCTGTGGAACATTCTGTTGCCATAAGTGAAGAGGTACAGTAATTTCACTAGAAACAACTCAAATGTGTAGTCTGGTTCTCTTTATTTCACCATTGAAATTTCAGTAATAAGTAACTTCCAAATTATTAGCACAATTACGTAATATTGTGATGCAAGTGTCAGATATAGTTGTGATTGTTTAGTTGTGGGTTTAAATTCCTTCTGTCAGTTTGATTCACTGAGACATTATCTTGTGGGGTTTACAACAGAGTAATGAAAACTTAAACGTCAACCTGTCAACACTGTGACAGGATAGCAAGACAAGCTTTGGGAAAGAAATCCTAGTTCCCCAGACTGCATCCTGATAATGTCATGAAGATGGACCTGTAAAAATAGCCATGTACATTTATGGCTAAATGTCACTTCAGGAGCTGATGCCCCTAGATGGTGCTGTAACTCAGAGCCTGGTTTCCTAGGAAGGCATTTTCCTGATTAATTCTGCTGTGCCTAGGTGATGTATGAGGTGCACAACAAAGTTAGTGTAAGCTGTGTTGATTTAAGAGACAAGAATTAAGCATAGAAAATTTCATGTAACATCGCCAGTGGTGAGGACTCTGTAACACTATGAAATGATTGAGCTGTACATTTATGAGGGTTTCAGGGTGGGTATTTTTTAGTTTGTACCCTACCAGGAAAGAGGGTTATAAGGATCTGTCAGGCACAGCTGTATATACACATGATGGTTTTGCACCTGTATCATACTGTGGATAAATAAGAATTGTTTACATTCATTTAGTACAAAAGTAGACCTGATTTTCAAATAACACAGTGAATTCTGAAAAAATGTGTAGCAGTTTAACCATGTCATCATTTTAATATTAGCCATGTGAATGTTGCTCTATCAGTTAATCCCAAGAGAAGCAATGAATATAAGCCTTGCATTCTCTGAAGCTGGAGATTTGGTGAGATGTAATCCTGTTACACTTCCTTCATGTGAACTGATAGTTTACTAGATAATACCCTTTCTGCTTACTTTGCATAAATTCTATAGGAATAATTATAGTAAAATTCTTTTTTTCTGAGTGGTGTCTTGACACATTTTATAATCCATTGCTGTTACAATAGATTTGCTTTTCATTTTTGGAATAAGCAACAGCAAAACATCATATCAGTAGAAGTACTATGGCATAAACAGAATCAGGGAGACATTCTGACTAGACATCCCCAAGTAATCTCTGAGCTGTGTTCAGGAATTTTTATAATTTGTTTTTCTTCATTAAGAAAAATTTGTTTCTATTGGTATCTTTGTAAATTATCTTTTCCGCACAAGTCAATCAGTGTCATTTAACATTGCTAAGCAGTTGAGCAGATTGAATAACATCTGTAAAGGAAGCCAATTGAACATCTATGTAGTGCTGGGATCAATGAGTTGGCTTCAGCATTTGCATCTTAAAATCAGTCCCAGTTCCTAACATCTACAGAGTTTTTTATTGTAAACAAAATTCAATTTCCAAGCATAGATGTTGTGCTTAATTGTGCGCAAATAAAACATAATTAAGAATTAAGAGATAAACAGCCTTTAAATTAAGGTAACTAATCCCAGTGGTCCTCAGAAACTTCCAAATCAACTCTACCAATTTGCCGGTATAGAAATTATGAAATGTGATTAGCTTTGTAAAGTTGATCTAGAATTGCATTAAGGTACTCTCTCTAGAAATATTTGGAAATGTAAAGGTGCACATCTGTCACATGCAGAGATGACTAAATACCTCCTCCAGATGCATCCCAAGGTGTCAGTGAACATCATACAAGGAGTCAACATAAAATCTGGATCCTAAACTGATGTTACAGAGTCAGCTATGACTGGAGGAAGGACTGGAACAAGAAGGAGTGATACATCACTGTGCAGAATTAACTACTGACTCCTCTTGGGGCGTCCCCCAGTTTCCTCTTTTAGTTTGCTATGCTGCCCTTTGCTTGAACTGTCTCTGCACCGACTCCTTTGTGTCCAGTTCTGTGTAATCCCTCCATGACCCTTTTTGTCATGTTGAGTGCAAGGAATATTCCTTGGTGAGTTCAAAGATTCTGTTTAGTTTTTTCCTAATATATCTTCATACTCTTTTTGGTCAAAAAAGCCCAGTACAGCTGAGTTTAAATATGGCTTTATCAGTGAGGGAGTTTTTACACTCCTACTCTGTTACACTGGTGCAAGCTCGTCATTGATAATGAACTGCAGAGATGCTACAGAGATCATAATTTGATCTGTAAATCTTTATTGCATTTGATAGTGCATGAGAAGGGAGCAGTGTGGCTTGACTTGAGGAGTTTTCATGACAGCTGAAGAAAATAGGTGTTACTGTAGATTGGACATCACTGCAAATACTGAGAAGTGGTCGTTATGAAACCTCACAACTGCATGTTCAGAGAAATTATCTGAGTGATAAACACAGTTCTTAAAACTACTCCCTTCTTTTTAAAGGATGGTTAATTCCTACATCTCTGCAACTGAAGGCTACTATGCAAAAAGGGGGGGAAATGATTTAAAAATCAACAAGTCCAGAAAGGTGGCTAAACCCATGATGTGCATATTAAGTACCTACTTGGACATACTCCTCTTCAGTAAAATGCCTTTTGGCTGTATGTCAAATTATGTCAGAGACTCTGATCAATGAAGAAGCTGTTAGCCTCAAAGCTGCTTCCAGCATGGTGTCTATCCAGGAATATGTATGAATTTGGTGTGGGTGGGGCTTTGCATATATGTGTGTGCACATGCACATACATTTTTTATTAGACTTCTACTGATTCCATAAATGTTGATGATTAGGTTTGTAAAGCAGTTAGCTGAAATGTTGTGGGGGTTTTTCTTAGGCAGTAAGAAATTGGCACTCATAAGCTGCTGTTTTGAAGTCCTGCTGCAGAAGCTTTGCAAGCTGAGTGTGCTGGGCACACTGCACTAAGCTGGGCCAGGTTTGTGCAGCACAGGCCATGCCCCTGGAGTCACTCTCTGGGAATGCTGCTTCCCTTTAGAACAGAACCCTGGGACTTCTCTGCTGCTTGTCCTGTTTGTCCAAGGGTGCCTAATAGAAATGTTGCTGGGAAAGTCATTTTTCTCTCTTTGTGAATGAAATTCTGAGGGAAATTAGGTGTTGGTGGTTTTTGATAGTGGTAGTAGATAGGCAAATAAGCAGAACTATGATGTGTGAGGGAAGATGCTGATGCTTTGTCTTCCTCCAAAATGTAATCAGAGTTTGACAAACCATAGAAAATCTGCAACAAGAGTGAGTTTAGACCTGCTACTGCCATTAGTTTCAGTATAATAGAATTAAACTGAAAATAGAATGTATTTGTGTGCCTTAAAACTGGTTATTATCATTTGGTATACTGATGAAAGTGGGCTGGGGCAAACTGGTATTAGTTGATGTAAATCCAAATTAATGTAATAACCTTCCCCTTCTGGATGAGTCAACAGAATTAACAAATGGTGTAATCTCATTTATTCCTCTGTGGTTCATATAAGTAGTTCATAAATAGCAAGAGCAAATGGTATGTCAGGACTGCCTCTGATATAAGAAGGAAGGGATAAATGTGCTTTATTCTCATCTACAAATCTTCCAGTTGTGAGTGTGTCCTATCATTTCAGAAAAGACCATATAGTCTTATAAGGCTATTTGAGACCCTATTGTGGATCACTTATCCTTTGAAGATAAATGTTTATGAGGCTATTTGCCTTGCTGCAGCCCACAAATGTCAGAATGAATATAAAGGAGAGATGTTTGAAAGCTGAGGGGTCTCTTGACTCTTAATTTTCATTAGGAGTAAGTGAAAAGCTGGAGCCTGCTCCATGAAGAGATTCAAGTGCTATTTAGCCACCTGACTCAGGGATTTTGTGTCTGCTTTAAGATCTGGACTTTATCAGAGTGAATTACATGTTGAGATGATATTTCTGTCTTTAAAAATTTACTTCCCTGAAGTATTTGCAAGTATTGTCACAAGAGGAGAGTTGTTTCTAAGTGTTTGTAGTAGGGAGCCTGTCCTTGTTTTATTTGCTATGACTTGCATTCTCTGCTCAGGTTTTTTATTCCAAAATGCCTTTGTTCTGGGCCAAGGTAATATGTGGGAGGTAGTTTTTTTGAGATGGTTTATCTTTTCATTACATTCAAGTGAGAAAACTTTTCAACTCCTTTAAGCTGTGGTTCTACTCAGCTGGTTCAGAGAAAAGCTGTAATTGGAATATGAAAGAGAAAGGTATTTTCCTAGCTGAAATTCTGGTGGAAACTAGGTTACACTGCAGAGATTCTGAGCTGAGCTTCCTGGAGTGATGAAGAGCTTTCTTCCAGCAACAGCTTTTGAAGGTGGCAGTGCAGTTCTTTACCTGACTTCTACCTGTTTAGAAGTAGGAGCACAAAAGGAGTGGCAAGTACCAGAGTTGTCCTTTTCTACAAATTATTCATGAGTTACTTCTACCTACATTTTTGTTTAAAAGTAGCTGCAGAATTAAGTTTGCAAATGTCAGCAAGAACTATAAATAACTAAGGGATGCAGCCAAAAATTTGCTTTTTTCTTCAGATTATTTCCAAGTTTATATCTTCTTTTTTTTTAAAGAGTGTTTGTGTTTCAGTTTTGCAGTTTAATTAGATGCAGTTTTCCCCTACAGTTTATTCAGAAGATGAAGGCTTCATTTTTTTTATTGAACTCTTTCTCTCCTTTTTGTCCTTTTTTTTTTAATACTCCTATACATATTGTGCAAGATTTGAATCTTCTGGCAGCTTTGTAATGGAAGTTTTCCTCCTGTCTAATAAATTTTGAAACCAATTCATATGCTGATGAATGTTTTATCCATGAAAGAATTTTGGGAGCACTGATTATGATATCAAGATCAGTAAACTTTGTCAAACCTTTCAGTAAAGATGCTTATCTTTTAGATTATCCCAGCCTTCCTTTGCCTGTCAAGCACTGCAGTTAGTAATAAGAAGGGAAGATGGCAGGATGTGTCAAAGTCACACCTGATGGATGCTTTTGGCAGCCAGGGGTAGTTGGGTGCCTTTGAGATGAATTTTGCTGAATCCCCACTGAACTTCAGGTTATGACAATGCTGTGTTCTCACTGGGGAAGTGCAGAAGGCAAAAATGGGCAGTGATAACTTAGCTTATTGATCACACAAATCAAGCTTACATCAGTGGGGTGCCAGTGCATTCATGGTGATGTTTTTAGAGAGCACCAACTCAACTAGGCAGCCTGACCTGGGTTCTGGAATGGAGCTGTGTGATGAATTGCTGGTGGGGAGACAGAAAGCAGAGAATTCCTGCACGCAGTACTCAGTCTTCACTGCTCGTCATGCCTCTGGTTATTGCTGGTGCAGGTTCACTTTCTGTCCTTACCTGGGGGCTCTCCACCTCTCTGCAGTGGTCAGTAACGTCTCATCTGAAATCTGTTGTTAGGGCTGTTTACTGCACACTTGGTGCTATTATTTTAGTTTTTATGAGAATGCATTCTGCATTTTGTATATTCAAATCCCATGAGTAAAACTGTGTGTTAAAGGTTGTATACTTTATTTCCAATGAGGTAGGATGTAAGGGCTCAAAAGTGGAAATTGTGCAAGCTCAAAAGACTTGAAATACCCAAGTGACCAAATCCTTGTTCTGGTGCTATAGCAGATCTACAGCTGGTAAATCTTCACTGCAAATATCTTCTGTGTTCTGGAACTGCTGCCAAAACCAGCAGTTTGTGATTTGGAATACCACCTTAGTAAAGGGAAAGCAACAGGAGCTGGAAATGTTTTGGTCGTCAGCTCTAATGGATTTGGAAATTATGTACGGTTTTGACCTTTCCCTAGATGAGTTGCTGTAGAATACAGGCACAAGTTTGTCCAGAAGGTGCATGGGCAGGTTAATCTGGTATATTTATCTAGGGTTACTACTAGACTAAAGCAACCTACCTTTTTTTTTACTTACCTTGTTTTTTTTAACATCTGTTCAGGTGGAGAATTTTGTTATTTAGCTTTTTGTCATTCTAGTTGCCTTCTGTAACTTGCTCTGATCTTCAGTAACTGATTGAAGTTAATTGATCTGAATTCAAGTACTGGAACAAATTCAGAAGAGAAAAGTGAGCTCATGGTCTTTACTGCAATTCTGTTTCCTTTTGATAGTTGTTTTGTCAGGGCAGTGTTACAGCTGCATTCTTGGCCACTGCTCTCTGTTTTTAACAAAGCCTTTGAAATGCATGAATTTGCTGTTTACAGTGTAGTTGACATTGCTAGGAAATTCATATTCATTCTCAAGGAGGTGAAATATCAGTATCTGATCCTAAGTAATTACATGAAAGGAAAAGGAGAACTAATTTGCTCAGATTGTCTTTTCATTTCTTTGACTTTGAGTATTTTGTTACTGTTTTATTTATTGAAAATGAGTCCTGAAATAATGGAGTAAAAGCTTGTTATGCAGAGTGATAAACTGGAAGAAAAATGAGTATTGATAAATGATGACTATATACAGTTTACCCAAATGAATGTGAAACTCTTCAGATTTTATGCTTCATTTATATTTATATCATTGTTTCAGTATCATTATTTTACTGAAAAGAAACTCAGTTGTAGGAAAACAAAACTACTTTTCTGTTTTGACTACAACAAGTGTCCTACTATGACTAGTGTCCTAAATCTGTTGTCATCTTGTTTCTAACTCGTACACGTGCATTTGAACCCAAGATGAGCAATTACTTTTCATATATCTGCTGTTTGGCTGTAATGGAAAAGTGGCTTGATCTGCAAAGTACAGCCAGATCTTCAGGTGTTGTGTACCCTGGACTAACATACAGGAAACTTGAGCAATGTTGCAAGGTAGTACTGAATTCTTTCTCTTCTTTAGGGTGAGAAAGGAAAAAGGAATTCTACAGAATTCATAATTCTTAATCTATCCTGTTAAATGCTGTCTCATTATTGCTGAGTCACTCTGCTTTTCAAGGAGGCACATTGAAGGAAATCTAAAGGGTTATCTCCAGAAGTGTGCAGTCCTGATTCCTTCAGTCTTCATGTGGAGATGTTTTTTCTTGGCCGTAACTGGAAAAAACACTGGAAATTAGAAGTAAGCTTTGGGAGAATGCACCTGCCAATACCTAGAGGGAATTGTTCTGATCTTAGATTCTGTTCTTGCATTTGGCAAGAATTTTCCTTCACTCCTCTGCATGTCTTTCTAGGCTAATCTCTCTAGATTTGTCTGTTCTAGCCCAAAAATAGAGCTACAGACAGGAGTTATCTGCTAGCAGTTAGTGGCCTAAATGCTTTTTCAAGGAGGAAGACAGAGGCCAATGCTGTAGGTCTGAAACCCTTTTTTCCTTGACATCCAATCAGTATGTGCTTAATTTGTTCCAGGGATCAGAGTTTTGTTTGCATTACTGTCACTAGCCATATCTTTGACAGGCATTGAGCAGAATTGCAAAAGGAAACCTCTTCACTGAAAAATATTTCATTTGAAGAGACACATTGTGTTGTTTTTCATCTTAAAAAACAGCCAAGCTCCCAGGAAATGATGGCTAAGTTTGCCTCAGTGAGCTGTCTCTAGATTCACATGAATGCCTTTACTTCAACTAGCAGCTGGTGGGTGATTATTGACTGTGAGCTGTGCTGTACATTTTGGTTGCCACACAGTTTCTATAACATTTAGAGTTGGTTGCCACAGTTTCTATAACATTCAGTGCTGTATGGTGCACTTGCAAAAAAAGACAAGTCTCAAGTTAAAGTATGTATGGATGCCATATGGCTGGCTGTACCCAAAATCACTATCCCTGTTTCTCTGCATTCAAAGAGAATATAAAAATTGAAAAAAGACTCCCTGAGTTACTGAAATGTTTTTGGTATTTTTTAACCAATTTTCTCTAAGTGAAACTATAATAGAGTAATGTTATGTTTTTAAAGATTCAAGTGTTACTCTGTAAGAAAAAGTCATTTTGATGCCATAGCTTCTGATTTAGACATTTTCTACAGCTCTTATAATAATTTGTCATGACATGGAAGTATTTGAGCTGACAATACTCCAATCCAGCTGGACTTTTTTATCCAAACATCCGCATAAGCCATGTGTTTCCTTGGTACCACTGTTATTTGTACCTTAGTTGGGCTCCACTAATATTTCTGCTGTGATGGGGAAATGCAGCAACTGAGCATCTTGTTAAGTGACAATAGAATTTCTCTGTGAGGGTGTCTGTCATATCCTTTGCCTAAGAGTCTGGAAAGGCATTTACTGACATGGAAATTCTTAAACTGGCATTCATTTATCACATTGCACTTAAAAAATATCTGAGGCCTTCTGGCCTGTGACCTTATTGCTTGTGTTTGTCACCATTTGAGTGGTTTTGTCATGCTTTCAGTTTGTTATACTGACAGCACATAGAGGCATATTAACAGCTTGATTGTGGAGGAATTTTAGTCAAATACATGTTTTTGTATAAATTTCCCTTTTTTCAACATCAAGCTTGTCTCATCATCGAGGGAAGATGTCTTTGCTATCTTTTCTTTTTACTGAAGAAGCCATGATAGATTTGTTTCTTACATTAGAAGCCTCTGTGCCTAACAAGTTTGGCCTTTGGCAGTAGAAGTCAATCTAAAACCCTCTCTCAAGGCCAGTTTCCAGTTGCTCTCAGTTCCTTACTCAGAGTTGGTTGGTCTGTTTATTAATTTTCCCATACTCAGCTATTGATTTAAAGAATAGTTTCTTAATCTTTCTATGCAGTCTGACAATTGCCAATCCTATTTCTCTGTGTTTCTCCCTAACACCATTCAGTCATTGAAATAAACTCTTGTAACAATTCAGTATATGCTGTAAGCTCTGATGTGAGAGGGGGAAGGTTGGTTCACCCTTCTTCCTACTTCGATTTCCTAGGTGGTTGTGATCAGAGGGGTCATGGTTTTCCTGAGCAAAGAAACCAAAGGCAGCTGGTGCAGGAGCCAGTCAGGCAACCCCAGCATGCCAGGTGACATGAGAGCATCCTAACATTCCTATTTTCCTTGTGATTCAGTCAGAACATCACTGCTTACATGGGTTGTGGAAACAACTTTCTAGTTATTCTAGACTACTTTGAGTCATTCCTCAGTCTTGGCTCACAGTATGGTTAGAAGATTACTTTCCACGTGATGGGATCTTAAAGCTTTTGATTTCTTTTGTCTGTAACACTCCATGTGGCCTTGCAAGGGGAAGAGGGAGATATTGCTGATTTCTTTGTCACATACCTGAAAGACTCAGGAGGAGGATCTAACAAAATCAGCCCCTTGTGCTGTACTGTTACTGTAAGGATCTGCAGACAGCTGCTAATATATACAGTAAATAGAGGCCAGAATGTTCCTATTTTATTCCCAGTTTTATTGAAATTGTGGAGATGAATGAGATATCAAAAAGAATTGCCACAGAAAGAAACTGCCTGAATTTTAATCAGGGTCAAATCATTGAACACAGCTGTGACAGATGAATGCAAAATTTATTAAAGTATCTATTGCGAGACTGTAAATTACATTTCTCAAATAGTTGACATACTACTTGGCAATGTAATCAATCTGGGTTAAACACTTGCACATAAATTATCTTTTGCAAACAGTTCCTTGAGATACAGATGATGAACTCCAATTATTGAAGAGATAAATGCTTTGTCCTTGTTGTTCATGTGTTTGGAAGAGGTTAAAAAGCACTTGTTTGTAGCACTAAGGGAGTTTATTTTGCCTTGAAGGAGTTATTACTAGATTAGAAGCTGCACAATTATGTAAACTTTTGAAACAGCTTTCCTACTTTTATTGCTGGAGAAATTCAGTCATTCTGGTAGCACATTGAAATGAAAATAAAATCTGTGACCTGGGAGAGCAGTTTAAAAAAGGAGGGAGAGGAGAAGATGATTTGAAGATGTTTCTTCAAAACTGTTTTATTAAGGGTAATAATATCAACTCAGACCTCATGATGGAGGCAGATGTGCCAAACTTCTGTAACTTAACACACACCTTGTGTGCAAGTAGCAATTTCCTGATGTGTTTGTATTTTAAAAGCATGTTGTTCAGAATATACAACAAGTAGCATGGTGCAGTGCTGGCCACAAGAGAAACCCACGCTGGTGGAGTCTGAAAAAAGATCTCAATGCTAGAGAACATGCAGCATAGCATCTGAAATGACCACAGAATGCAGAAGCTGCAGCTCAGCTACACAAGTCACACAGGTGCCACTGTGAATGTGACTGTAAATGTGCACTGTCCAACCCTGGCACAAAGGGACTTGGCAGGGACTGGGACTCACTGACAACATCTATAGCCAGCTACATGACTCATGCAGGCATTTACAGTTAGATGAGAATATTTGATAAAAGCTGGGTATAAAACCTGCTACAGTAGCATCATAAAGATGCCAAGATGAATATCAGTCATATGTTAAATATGAATATGGAAGCGTGAAATTATCTTCTGTTTTATGCAAGTGTTATGTGCAGAGAAAAATATGGGTAGCTGCTGCTGCTGTTTCCCAAAAACAAGGCAGTAAGTCTTGGAGAGTCCAGAGGCTTTGGGGGCCTGTGCCAATCAGCAGGGAACAGGGTATTGTGTGTGTGTTTGTAAATACAGTATGAGTTTAGAATAGTTCCAGAGAACAAAAGGATTAGTCATAGGAAACATGCAAGTAGGATAGATAATCAGTCCTAATCCTTGCAGCTTAATCTCTGGGCAAGTGTAGTGCGTGTCCTCATTTTCAGCAGGAGAGGAAACTGATGGGCAGAATTTCTCCTACACACATGTAAACCATGATGTTCTTGCTTCAATATTGCACCATACAGTAAAAATATACTCAAGAATCTGTTCTTCTGCCTGTGTCATCCCTCCATATCCCCATGTGCAGTGCTGTTCAACACTTCTGCTAAATTCACTGTAGTTTACATAAATGAGCCATCAGTATAATTTCTGTTTTCTGACATTAAGGCCTTTCATTCCTGTTGTAAGAAGACAAATTCTGGTGCTTGGTTTGGGAAGGCATTCCTCAAAAAATTAATATGCAAATGAGCAATATTAGCAAATGGGTCCTACAAGATCTTGAAAGGAAGACAGTTTTCCCAGAGAATAAAAGCTGCCAAAAGGCTGCTAGAGTGCAATTATCTTGAATTAGGTACTCTTCTTCCATAACATAATGACTTTTTGTTTTTTGATGTGGTCTGGTAAGATCCCTCAGTCCTTTAAATTAACATTGAAATTGCAGGCAAACAAAAATTTAATAATGTCAATTATTAGTGGTATAATTTGCTGTCTGTGTCCCTTCCTGGGTCTGTCATCTGTTTTCTGCAGTGAGAAATAATTAAATATTTTCAGGTGTTAACCTAGCAGTTGGTGAGTCCTAAACTATTAGAAATGAAATATCTAAATTCAGGAAATTGTTAAAAATGGTTGTTACTGCTCACAGACTAAAAAGTTGGTTAAACATCTCAAGGAAAAAGTGTATGCAAAGTTATGGATAAAATATTTTACATCTCAGAAAAATGTATACTAAGAGCCTGATCCCTCACTCCAGCACAACTGTGGTGTTTGTGCTGTACTGTGGCTACTGGTGTTACAGCCTTTCTGCTGACACCAAGCTGGGTGTCCTACATAAGGGACATGGTCCTGTGGCAATGCAGTGGGCAGAGACTGAACAGCCCTGGGTTCTTCCTGGGGCTCTGCAGGTGAGCTGCTCTGTGACTCTGTCTTGATTTTTGAGTGCTCCGGTGAGGCTGCTAAAAATGCGTATCTGCAGAGACTGAGGTTTCAGTTTGTGATCTTTGCCTCCATAGCTGGTTATATAACTTGTAAAGCTCTGTGGTTGCCACAGTGCAATGGATGTCTGCCTTGCTGTCCATGCAGAGGCTGGCATGGTGAGTTTGGGTCTCCTTTACATAGATTTTCAATAATGCAGGTGGAAACAAGTGCTGCAGCAGTAAAGGCATTGGTAGCTGACACTTGACACAACCCGTGGCACATCTCTGGAGTAGCAGATGAATCTGGCACTCAGTCCATTTGTAGCCTCCACAGTCAGCTTGTTTAATTACATGTGCCCATTGTTAGGTTGTTTCACTCAGAGGCTGTTGAAGTACTACCCATACAACTTGCCTTCTGTCATTCATCCTTTGGAAGGTTGAAATAAACAAGAAGTTTATTGCATATTTTCATACTTAGGGCTTAAGACTCTATCTGGAGCTTTCATGTGGGAAAATGTAATGGAACTTGGAAATACTGAAGTTCATCTGTTCCCAGACAGGCAATATTAAAGGCAAGTGTTCCTTCAATGGTTTTCTTTAATACCTCGTTTTAATTAATGACTCAGATATAGCTGGAAATCTTGGAAATAAATTAGAGTCTCTGGAGAGTTATTGACAGATGGCATGTATGGAACTTTTGTAAAATAATTACTGGCAGTCTGTCTTCAGCAAAGACAGGCTGCAGTGTTGCTGTGACAAGAATAAACGAGAAATTTTTTTTAATTGTAGCTTGTTGCATTTCAGGGTATGAGCTGTTGTGAGACAGTTGTATAAAAGCTTTCTGTATAGTTCTGTAACACATGCCTCACCAGGCTGAGTACAATCTGACTAATCAGTCTTTCCTAATTTAGCAGTGGAGTTTTGCTATAACAGTATGTTCTGGTGTCACTGATTTTGTTTGCCATTTTCACAGTTGAAGTAGAGCTGAGCATCTGATGAATTGTGCCCACATCACGATCTCCTGCAGCAGCTAATGACAAATGTCATGGCCAGGGGCACTCCCAGCTTTCTGCCCAGTTCTCAGGTCTGTAATCTTGTAGTACTGATGCACTCCAGGAGACTGTTTGGCCTTATTAGAAGTGTCTCCTAGAGAGAGCCTGGCCAAGAGAATTTTAGGTAGCTCTTCTGTAGGGTGTAACTTCCTTTATCAATCAAATCCAAAATGCATTTGGCCTGGTGCTCCCTTGGTGCAGCAGGGGTTGCAGAGAATTGACGAAAGGAAGAACAGAAACTTCATTGAACATTTACATGGCTATCATCAAAACATTTCCAGAACTTGTGTACTCACATATGCTTCTTTCAAGTGCATGTGTAAATGAAGAGAAATAAGTTAAACTATTTTTGATCCAATTAAATAAAAGGCTAGTTCAGTAGTTAGTCTACTTTGGGATTCAGTGCTTCATCACTGTTAAGTATATAAGACTCAAATGCAACAAAAATGTGTCTAAATACATCTGGTATTCAGACTGCAAAAACTCTGTATTTTGGGTTGCCCATGTTCAAATCAATTCGAGTTTCCTGCATATTTTAAATATCCAAAGTATCTTAGCAGAGAATATGTATGGCAAGGCTTACATTAAACTTCTTAGGCTGAGGACCAAATCTCCACTGCAGAGTTACTGTGTACTGCAGCTTTCCATTTGTGAAAGGGGAGGAAGAGAACACAGTGTGAGACTAAACATACTTAAGGGTATGACATATTCAGTGGCTTTTTAATAGATGCATGAGTTTTTAACCACTGGAATAGTAGAAGCTCCTTAGAATATTATATAATAGCCTTAGCAAATCTTTAAAAGAATCATCCAGATTCAGACCATGTGTCCTTATGGGATCTGTATGTGTGTAAATCTCTACCAAGTTCTCATTGATTTCTGCCTTGTGTGAGGATTTTATGTCTTGTTCATCAGAAATACAGGCATCCTGTGCAGCTAATGAGCTTAAGGTATTAATTTAATTGTTATTTTCCCTAAGAAGGCTAACTTGTCAAACACACAATATTGACCTTGGTGTCACTGTTTAGAAGAGAACTCTACTATGAGATTTTGTTTCCCTCTGATGTGAAATTGCATATTCATCCATGATGTAAGGAGCTGACAGAGAAAAAATCCCTCTGTATTTTAGACATCTTGTTTCAGATGATATCTTGCTCTTTGAGATGATTTATTTCCCCATCCTTTTCATTATCCACTTCTGATGCTGCTTGGAATGTTCTCTATCAGTGCAGTTGCATGTTCTGATTTTAATCTCAAGATGTCAACTTGCCTTTTCAAACCTGTACTAATAGCAATATATGGAAACATACTTGTCAGCTTAAGAAACGTTTAATGCTTAAGAGAAATGTAGAGTTGGTGATCTGGCTCAGTGTAATTCACAAATAATATGACTGAACAGGATTTTTACTGGTTGGATTTATGTGCTTTGCAACCTGAATAGTAAGTAGAATAAAATCATAGTGATGTCCCTAAACAGGCATTCTTGAAATTTAAGATGCATCAATTTTCATTATTTGTGAGCAATTCATGTTCTGGAATGTAGTGGCCTGACATGTTTGTTTTTCTGATGTGCAGCACTCATGTTATTTCTAAATTAAAATGGACTTGGCCTCATACAGCCAAATCACAAACCTTCAACATCCTCATCAGAGGGCGCTCCTTTGAAATGTTCTTTCCCATGCATGTCCATCCTGCTTCCATGGAATGTGCCCTCCATTGCTGGGTGCACAGCAGCAATATTCAAAAGCCAGGAATGCACCAGGAGATTGATCCATGGCATGCAAACACTGCCCAAAAATGAGCACTCAGCAGGGGTGTTCCAATGTATTTACTGCAGCTTCAAGTAAGCAAAGAAAGGATTCTTCCTTACTCAGTGTTTTAGGTAAAAAATAATGCAGCTCTCCGTGGGACATTATTTTAACTGAGTTGCTATCGTGAGGTAAAAATTTCCTGCCTAAAGAGTCTTACTAGGGCTGGGGGAGGAGAAGGAGGGAGAAGAAATTTATGGGCAGCAATTCCCTTTTATAGTGAGACCTTTTATGTTGTTACTTTTTTGTGGAAAAGTCTTTTCGAACTCCAAACTCTGCAGAAGAAATAGGCTGTTGTACCTCAAGCAACACAGTCCTATAACTGCCATTTCTGAGAGATTTGGGTACTAAAGGATTTAGAATTCAAATGTGTAATTTTAGTATGTGTTGAAAGCATTAATAAATTACTTGGCAGTTTTGTACCAAAATAGGCTTCTGTTGTGAAGCAGAGGTTTCTAAAATGCAGCTATAAATTGCTGTCTTACAGTCCTTCCGTCCTACAAAGTTGCACTATCAAAATTTAATAGGATTTATATGCTGTGAAAAAACAAGAACCTTCAAATTCAATCTAAGATTTGACTCACCTTTTAAGAAGCTGATAGAAGGAAAAAAGTCTTTCCTCTTATCTGGCTTTACTTTCACTGCTTTGAAATTTAAGGATGAAACAATCATCTGAAAGGTTTAAAGCATCAGTGATTACAGTAGCATTTTACATCTATCAAATCTTTTGTTGATACAATATCTTGTTATATAATATGATCGTTGGGTGATAAAACAGAAATAGAAAGACTTAGTGTGTTCTGTGCTGTTGTGCCCTGTTGTTTTCCCACTGCTCTGTGCACTCCTCCTGGCTGGGAGCAAAGGAACTTCAGCAGGGTGGTCTGTAGCATTCCATGACACTGAACAGGCTCTGTGGTAGAACTGGCACAGTGTTGGGACTTGTGTTCCACACGTCCAGCATAGTGTCCTGCCAGGGGTTAGTTTCATATTTCAAGTATATGCAATCTGCATGCACTGTTGAACGCTAACTGGATTTAGAATGTTTAAATTCATCATTCAAAATGCAATTTTGCCCTTTCGTGTCTTAGAGCAAAATGTGGCTGAATGAATTGGAACACTTCTGCCTAATTAATGAGTTTTATGTGTCACCTCATTGAAGAAGGATATGAATGATGGATTAAATACTGCCTGTCTTCCTCCATCATTACCAGATGTGTTTGTGCCAGTGTTTGTCAAGTTAGCACTCGTGCATAAGTGAGGAATGAATGGGATCCCTGCACTTTGTCCTGATCTGCAAACTTGCCAGTGGGAATAAAGAAATGCAAGACTAGCAAAGTTTCTGCTGGATTATGGAGCTGTGCAAAAGAACCAGCTACCAGTCACTCAAATAGAGTTGGAGGTTTTCAAAAGAATAGAAATGCAGTCACAGAGCATTTGCTAAGAGCAGCAGAAGATGCCTACGTAGTCTGGAAGGCATGAAGAGGCTTCAGGGCACCTCTGTGTAACAGAATGAGCAGTGACTCATTCAGAATAAAGTTTGAAGGGTCTGATGGAATTCTGAATGAGGAAGAAATTCTTATGAAGTTGGTGCATGCATTTTGATTGAAGAGTGAGCAGTTTTTCTTGTGCTTAGTCTATTTTCTCAGCTTTCCACAAGAAAAATTCAGGTTGATTAAAAATCTTCAGGAATGGCTCATTAGCAAGAGTACATTGGAAATATTGCATCTATAAGAAATGCAGGATCCCACCTTAATGAATAGAAATTGTGCTCTTAATAATGAGTGACTTCTGCTTTTCCACAGGCTTGGGTTTTTTCCTTTTTTGTTTGTTTCGCTGCCTCTTGAAGTGTGTATCAGCACTGTAGTCATAGAGCTGCCGCTCCAGAGACCTCTTTCTTAGTAACACACCTGGTTAACTATAATGCAAAAACTAGGATTTCATTTAAAAAAGAAAAAAAATCTGTTACAGCTGTGTTTATTTGTGAGTATTATGTTACTCCAGGAGATATCCTTGATTTAGTCCATTAGTCAACCCTGACATGATTTCTCACAGTAGTGCACATCTCCCTGAGATAGGAGTGGAAGTCTTGACCCTAAATGAATCTCTCTTCTGGATCCAGAACAAATGGTAGAGCATTTGTTCAGTTATCTCCAGTCTTTTATGGGCTATTGGGTTTCTAACAGCACTTTCTCACACTGAGTGCTGAACCCTTCATGTCCAGGGTTGACTCCCATCCCTTATCTCTGGAGCTGACTGCACTACTCATCAAGAGCACACTTTTCTTAAGAAGAGAAGGAAGGCAACACTGCTGAGTTGCTGTTTCATGCTAGTGACTGAAATCAGATGAAACAAAGGGGAAGGAGTTAGCAGCCATGTGAATTATTAAAATCAAAACAATTGTCTGCACATTTTGGTAAGGTCTTTCTCATATAATCAACATTTCTGTGGTTAGCAATCCTATTTTCCTTGAGATACAGAACCCTTGTGAGTGAAACAATGTTCTCAATCATAACTGTGTGCTGCAAATATGGTGTTAGTTCTCTTTTTTATTAACTTTCCTTGTGCTGTAAAGAAAACAGTTAAAAATATTCTAATCTTTGGCATGCAGTGAAGTACCCTTTTTTAAGCTGTTAATAATGTTTTAAAATATATTTTATCAAATGTATTTTGGAGAAGTGTTGAATCAATGACGATTACTTTTTTAGACAAGTGTTTATTCTTGAAAATTAAAATTTCCTGGAACTATGAATTTATAGAAGTACACTTCCCTTGCACTAAATCATGTGTTTCTACCAGTGAATTCTATTAGTGAATCCTTAAGCTGACAGAAAACAAATTAATATGTTCAAATAAGTGAAACATACATTATGTTGTTGTGTGGCAGCAGTGGAGGGAAGACAGTAGTTTTTCTGAAAATCCCTTTTGATTGGCACTGATGAAGGATAAAAATAATATGTCAAATTAAGTGAGTTTTACATATTATTTAATTGAAATCATTTTACCCCCAGGTAGGTATTTGTCTTTTGCTGACAAGAACACCCAGTCACTCTTTCATTGATTTTGCTTGGACACATCAATATGGCTTTGCTGAAACAAGCAAAAGCAGCTCATTATCTTCTCTTGTTCTTTCCAATTCATCACCCAGGGCAGTCCTGTCCTTAAATTGCTCAATAAATCTCAGCACAGCATCCTGAAGGCTCTGAGCACACGGGGCTGTATCTCCTACCCTTGGATCTATTTATTGGCACAAGCATAAGCACGCTGGACTCAAGGATTTCCAGCTGTCTCTTTGATATAGCTCCTCATCTGTCTTTAAAAATAGACAACAACTTCTCCAATTTTGAAAGCCATGTTTTTTCTTGTCAACTTTATTGTGACTTTAAATTTTAATTTTCAGTCATTACTTTACCTGATAATGCAGAGATTTTAATATGCAAAGTAAGATTATTTTTCTGTCCCATCTTTGAATTCAAAAACAAAAGGGTGACTCTTCCACAGCTGCACTTAACAGAATTTGCTCTGTTGAATGTCTGAATGTGGACAGCTCTGAGAGTATAGATTGCTGCTCCTTTTTAAACTTGTCTCTTTAAATTTGTATAAGCACGAAGAAATTTGCATTCAGTTGTGATAAGGCATAATACCTTGTCCAGATATTGCTGAAGTGTTCAGGCTGAGGTTCAGGGGGTTATAGACAGCTATGAGGTGCTCCCTTCTAATGCTGTGCAGTGTGAAAGGAATCAGTTCCGTGACCAGCTGGATTTACAATGTTCTATCACCATGTACACACCCCTCATCATGGCTTTCCTTGTGTCTTTGACTCAGCTGGAGTTCTCGTTTCAGTTATTGTTGTCCAAAAGCTTGTCATTGGAACATTTTTTCAACAGTTAATCTGGAAATTAATATAATGGAACAAATTTAATTAAGAACAGAGTAACAGTCTTTTGAAAGAGAGATGCTTTATGTTCCTGAAGTATCTTTTCAAACGATCTATAGAAAGCATGTTTATTTTAACTATTGGTAAGATATAGTCTGTATTAAGGCAGAATGAATGTGAACTGTGAGATCATCAACAGAATGTAGCAGTTAATGAAATGGCACCATAAGTCAGTAAAGCAATTCTGATGTATCAGTTCAGTATAAAGCATGCATGAGCTGGATTCACAAATGAAACAAAATTAATCTGGGCAACAAAAAAGCCATGAGAAGGTGAAGAAAGTATAAACTGCGAACCAATTCACATAGCCTGTCCAACCACTCAGAATTCTCTTAATAAATCTCTATAAACCAAGCACATCAATCAGTATTCTGTGTGCTTATGCTAGGAGACCAAGTAAATATGATAATTTGTCATATACTTGCATGGTTAGTGTAACAAATGAGTTACATTTTCTATTAGCACTTTACTCCTGTAAGTCCTGTAACCATCTTGCACTTCACATGCAATTTATGCCAGGATTCATAAACTGCTCTAGAAACTGATACCAACTTCTGCGTGTTCTGGAAAATGCTTTGCATTTTTCAGAGAGATGTTTGAGATTACAAGATTTCTTTTCATCTCTGTGTCGCATTAAGTCACTGTTTCACCATTGGTTTTTTATTACTGTACAAATTTATGTTGGCTTTGCTATTTAGATCCTTTAATGTTCTCTACCTTCTCACTGTCAGTTAGCTGTTTGGATAATGCACTGCTTTATAAAATTCTTTGAAGAAAATATAATGAGGGCATTCATAATATTGGTATTTGACAAAGAATACATGGCCTTATTCTAGCAAAGAGATCTTATTGGATATTAGTGTCTGATAAAAGTCTTAAAAGTGAAAGCAGGGTAATTGGTACATCAAGAGAGCTTCAATTTCAGCTCCCTGATTCTTGATTATAGTACCTATAAGTTTAAGCTGAGCCTTTTAGTGGGCTACAGTCTCAAGTTGCGTGGTCTTCCCAACAGAAAAATCTTTACTACAGTTCACAGAGCTCCTAATAGTAAGAGTAGCAGTACATGGACTGTGATGCTACAGAAAGAGGATTTACACAACCTTCAAATTCTTCTTTGAAAGGTAAAGACACCTCCCTAGCAATTGTGTCAATTTGAGAATCAATTACAGCAAACCTCCAGCTGCTCCCAATTTCATACAATTCTATTCTAGATTGTTAGAATCTAATTTTATTCCCTTCACCTTTGGCTCATATTTATTGATTTGCATTCTGTGCAATCAATATGTCTTTCAGTATGAATCATGTCAGTATTTGTTCTTTTAGGATTTTCATGGTATCATTAATCAGTTCTTCTCCAGGGCTTCCCAGGTACTTGCTGCAGAATTATGTAAGCTGGTTACAGGATCAGAATTGCCTTCTGATAAGAGATCATCTCTCTTCCCCATAGTCTTCCCCCCAGTTAAGAGCAGTTGCAAATTACAGCTGCTACCAACTAAGTGAAAGCATAAGTAAAGCTGCTTTGTGCAGCACATCTCTACTCACATGCAGACTGCTTTCAGTGCAGAGCTAACCCAGAGCCTCAACCCCCAGATTCCTTTCCTTCTGTAAAACAGTCTTTTTATACGCATTTGTTTATAGCTCCGGTGTAGTTTTGCAGCAGGGGCTGTCTCTGCTGTTCTGGTGAGTGCTGATGGTTTTCAAGGTCACTCCCACTGTACTGGCAGCAGACTGTGTGGGCACTGCACCTAACAGTGCTGTCTCCTTAACACAGATATGGGGCTTGCTTAAACTGTCAGATGTTTACACAAAGCCTGCCTGAGTGCCATTCACCTTGAAATATAAATATAAACTTCAGTTACTTTATTCAATTTGTGGCATTGTATAATATTGCTGAGATGGTGAAGTAAGACATTAACGTAATTGTTCAAAGGATTTTTTAAATCAGATTTGAAATCTTTTCCAGATCTTTACATGGGTTTCCTCACAAAAGTTGTGATCTGTTGTTTAAATCAATCAAAGGTCTCCCTTCAACAGAAATTATGTCAATTATGCTGATGTTTTCATTATTTTTTTTGTGTAAGGAGGTTTCCTCGTGTCTTATTTGTAAGTGGAAAAAATTAATTGTATTTCAACAGTGGCTTTCTAGTTCATGCAAGTTGGGCAGTCTTGCCAAGCTATGCTAAGAGCATCTGCTTGTTTGTTTACGGATTTCTGGTTTCCTTTAAACGTTCAGTGGTTTGCACTACTCAGCCCACCAGGACTCTGTTATGTTTCCTTATTTAAAAAAAGGAAATAGAGTTCCAAGGGCTTGGTATATTCTTTCTGTAATAGAACACACTGAACTGCTTTTACTAGAATCTATAAGTTTTATTGGCTTGGGTTGATTGAAAGTTGAAGCTTTTGCTTTCCTGGGTACAATTACTGTCCATATCTAACCAATGTCACGCTGTATGTTGTAATATTTGTTAGCTTATAGCTGTGTAAATGGTCAACAGGTATACCAGTAATTTGCATTAAAACACAGAATCAATTCCTTTTAATACTGAAAAGCATCCAGCCTTTACAATTTAGTTTTCTTTGAAAATGTTAATATAATTAAAATGCAGAAAAAGCTGTTTGAATAGTCCTTAAGCCAACAGTTACTTCAGAAGAATATGGTTATTCTAACATTACACAGATTTAAAAAAAAAAACAACAAACATTTTTTGTGTAGGTGTGGTGTTTTTAGAAAACCATTTTTTTACTTCAAAACCATGGAAATTTGAAGAGGCACTGTGTAAAATACCAATATCTTCCAAGTTAGAAGTTACGTGCAAAGAATAATTCAGCAGTTTGAAATTTGGCACGTAACAATCTAACCTTGAAATGTTTTTTTTTTTTTAATGTTCCAGCTCACCTGAGCTCATGAGAACACCACCTCCTCCTAGAATACTGTAACATTGGCCAGTTCTTTGGGAGCATAAGAATCTATGTCCCAGCAAACATTGAAGTAGGTGTAAGGCTTTTCCTTCTTTTTCATTTCTGCCACCACCACACTCACAGTAATTTGGGAAGGTTTATTTAATGTCCTGTAGCTGCAGACATCCTGGTGTATGATTGTTCTTCTGCATGTTCTCCTGTGTATAACTATTGCTGTCACATTGGGTATTGCTGCTGTATAAGTATTGTTCATTTACTGTCACAGTATTCGTGGTGTAAGTTGAAATGAGTCAGACAAATTGATTCTGGTTGGTAGCCTGATCCCTGATTATCAGGTTGGGAGCTGGGTGTTCTATGGAATGGGTCAGTGTGACCAAGGGCATCAGTGTTTACCCACAAGGGGTAGTGGATTGCAAATGAACATGAAGAATTTGCTTGCACTTTATTTTGCATGGGTTTGATTTCCAAAACAAGGATCTGAACTTTCAGTAGAAGAGTATAACACAGAATATGTGTTATGAAGACTTAAAAGTGTAAGGGCAAGCATTATTTTTTGATAAAATGATAAATGCCTGATTAATCTGAACAGTAGAAACATGGTGATGCTGACTGTGCATAAAAGGTAAGAAAAGGTTTGGTCATTACATCTGTCCCATAATATTGTGTTGCTCATTATGCTGTGAGGTAAGTAATATTTCAGAAGTAGCTTTGTTTGCACTCCTAAATGGACCAAGTACTCTGAGAATTATCTTCGGTTAAAGTATTTTTGATGCCTAAATTGCTTTTTCTACATCTTCATGGTATTCTTGCTTAAAATAACCAGTACAGACAAATACTTTTTCCATTTGGTCTCTCAAGTACACTTTACTCAAGACTAGGTGTTATGATTTAACTTTATAAAAATCTGTTCATCCATCTGTGGTCAATAGTAACTTTGACTTTGTATTTCTTTGTGATAGCCTCAAGTGCTCTACAGCATTACTGAATGTAGTAGCAAAAGGAACTTCTAACTTGCCAATGAGTTACCCCTCTGATTTTGAGTTTCACTTCCCACTCTTTCTTGCATTTGTACCCAGAGGGCTTTAGGCTTTTGAATGGATGGCAGCCATGGCCCTTATGCAACCCTGTATCCTCAAGTATTTTGAAACTTTTAGGGCTGTATGAGAATCTAATTATTTCTCTTTCACTCTTTAATGGTGATAACTTGGTATAAATTGTAAAAGAAACATAGGTTATGTCTTTTCCCTGGCAAGACACACTGTATGTAAAATAGGAGTATAATATTTGAGGTGTCACAACTTTGCTCACACCATCAGATTAATCCTTGCTATTTGGAATTTTCCATATATCCATAATACAACAAGTTTCCCTGCTGAATAGTTATGTGCTTCTTTCTAAACTATGCCCAGAATATATAGTGGATTTTTAGGAAAGGTGTTAAATCTAAATACCAGCTTTCTCTTGTGACTTATCTATTTGTTGGGGACTGTAGATGGGGAGGATTGTTCAAGGTAAGTGCTACCCATCAAACCAAAAGCATTACAAAAGGCATTTCAGCCTTTTTGTTTTCACAGTGGAAAAGAAACCTATTTATAGTAAAAGTTCAAAACATTTAATACACTTGTAAGTAGAGCTACTTAGTCATCTCTGAGTTATCCAAGGTAATGGGAGAGAAATTCAGTGTAGTACAAATTGTATGCAAACTAGGCTTATACCTTCAGTAAGTTCACTTTTGAAAAGCTTCTAAGCAGTTTTCTGTAGAGAATAGGTGTGGGCTGCATTAAACATCAGAGGAAGCAGAAGAGAACCTGATGCAAGTGGCTTCCCTTGTGTGACTGGGAGCAGGGAAGGAAGCAAAGGAAAGAGCAGTTTGGCACGTGGTCTTTGGTCACTGATGACTGTCCTTTGTTGATGATGCCATGGAAGTATTTCCATGATGGTCCTGTACTCTGGAAAGCCTTCATTTAAGATGAATATGTTGCCAAGGGACTTGGGATCTGAATAATAAATTGGTATTAAACCCTCTAAATTATGAAAATACATGGTTTATTAAGCTATAAAAAGCAGTGTTTGATTTTCTTTGAGTGAGCTAAGGAATAAGATCTCTGAATTAGTTAAAAATGCAGTTGTGATATTTCTACCCTGCAAGGCTTCATAGCTTTTCATTTTTAATACTTTTCAGATAACAAAATAGAATAGCAAATTTTCCTGATGGATAGCAATTATTATATAGTTATTAATTTCACTTAAAATTTGTATTTGTATATCTTTAATTAAAAATGCAGTATAATGTAATTAGGCTATATTCTGCTGGTAATATCATCTAGTACACACCAAAAATGCAAATGTAAGGCTTAGTCTGTATCTAAATGTTATCAGGACTCCTTGAGGGTAATGCTCTTTGCATCCAGCTACTCTGGATATTCTCTGTGCTCTGTGGATGCTCAGTAACTTCTAGGGGCCATGTTCTTTATTCTGTATATTGAAATAAATCATACTAATTCTTTCCCTGTCAAGGGGTTTGTAGTTCTGATAGATGAAGGAGATCAATATCAGACCCCCCATTTGCAGTCAGCTGCATTTTTGCCTTCTAACAATATCTGAGAGTCAAAAGAAACTTTTTCAGTGTTTTGAATCGGAGTGTGGTTACCAACATTTCTATTAAATATCACATGTGTTAGCCTGTAATCCTTGAGGATAGCTGAAGTTTTTTTTCTCAGGAATTGAAATATATTCCAACTACAAGTGTGCTGTACTAGAGAGCTAAAAAAATCAATTTTGTGACATGATTTTATCTTCAATGGTACGGTGAGTTTGAGAGGTGTGTTAATGCAGAGCTATGCCATTAAATGCCTTCTTTCTTTTTTTTGAATGTAAAGTTTTGGAGAGAACCAGTTTGTACTCTTTGGATTTTATATATGGACTCTTGATCTTTTGAGAAGCTGAGTCTTTTTTTCTTGAGAGCATTACTCTTCCTCTATGATTCCATTTGGCAGGAAGAGAGGAAGGTGATCTTTTCAAAAAGATCTCCCTCATTTCATTACCACTGTTGTTAACTTCTCTCTGTTCAACTTTGAGCTTTAAAATGCAAGTTTGATCTGAGTACCAGCAAAATAATCTCCTTTGCATTAGCCACTTTTATTCTATGGCTGATGGAACACCAATTACTTCTCTATAGTGGTTTACTTTGGTTTCTTTGCCCTGGTGGAGTGTCCTAGAGTGTTCCTGCTGCAGAAGAGGACAAATTAAATATAGGGAAGATATTTGTATATAGTCTGTAGAAACTGTTCCTGTAGGTGTGAAAATGGTCAAATACAGTTAAGGTAAAGGCAATGAATTCTGCCTGTGCTGGAGTAGCCATGTGGGATCATGGCCAGCTGCATTGTGACATTTGAGCAGAAGAGCTTTCTGGGCAGTCACTCACATTCCAGATGTAAATGATGCTGGAAAAAGCCTGGCCACAGAGGCTCCCACTGCCTCCCAGACAGGCACTGCCTTCTGGCAGAGAGCTCTGGTTCCCCGTGTCACTGTTACCTGATCCCCAGATCCTAAACAGTTAAAAGTTTCTTTAGAGTGACCACTCCATTTATGGGTGTCAGCGCTGCAGTAAGCACCATTGAAAACAAGTGTCCTTTTTCGTCATGGTAAAATTTTAACTTAAAATGGTAAAAATGTTCTATTTTCTCTGTTTCATTTCATTCACAACTTGTTCATAAATTCACTTCTGACTGCAGTGTTTGTCCCCACTTCTCCCTCTCCCAGATAGTTGCCACTTGTCAGATCTGTCAGCTCAGCTGCTCAAATGAGCCCTGACCTGCTCCAGCTAAAAGTGGATCTGAGGGAGCTTTAGCAATGCACCAGCTTTCCAAAGTAGTGATCGCTTAGTGTTTATTGGATTAATAATTAACGTGACCATGCTCTTGCAACTATGTATTTTTTATTGCTAATTTCATTTTGATAGTGAAGGTGATTTCTATTTTGTCTTGGTAAACAAACAAGACTGTTTCCCAGTCTCATTTTGCCAATGTCTGACATTTCCTGTTTAGACTATTCATTAAAAAAAAAAGAAATAGCTTGAAACAATTATTAATATGGCTTAAAAAAAGAAATTAACGCTTGCTTTAGTTTATAGCTTCTGTCACTTTTATAATGAAGCCTTAATTAATATCTCGTATCTTATTGCCTTCTTTGACTTACTTTGTTCCTAACTCCCAATAATGAGGCTTTGAGTGATGATGCTGATGGAATAGGCAATGAAAGACTTCTACTACTATTTTTATTTTAAACCTGCTTGGGCATGGTGTCACTTTTAGCTGCATCAGACTATGGCGATTACATGGATTTTATTATCGGTGTCATTTTTCCCTATTTTTTTTTATTGTCTGCAAGCCACAATGATCCTCTTTTGTTTGCCTCAAATGGTGTTCTGTTTCCCACTGAGCTGTAAAACCAGTTTCCAGCTTTCACTAAACAACTTCTGCTTATGTTATTCATGGCTTAAATGGTAGTAATTACTCAAGTGTAAAATAAGTATGCATCCCCTGTGATAGTTTAATGTTTTTCCACTGTGCACTACTGTCTGCTGATTTATAATGGATAATTATAACCTATTTATATAACCATATTTAAGCACATATAACCATGTTTATGTAACCTTTATAACCCTGTTCTGCAGAGGATGAAATGGAACATACATTGGGGGTATGTGCTTTATGATTATGCATCCAGAGGAACTACAGAGAATAGGCATAAATGTGGGTGACTGGGAGCTTTTTACAGCAAGCAAATATCTATGGAGTGTTTGAAGCTGACTTCACTTAGTGAAACTCCCTAGAAAAAGTGAATGATACCACAAGTGAAAGTGTTGCCAAATCATGTAGGGTGTTCATGTCTTACATGTGAAGGGAATTGTCTCCAGAGCTTTTCTTCCTGCTTCTGCTCGGGCTAAGAAGGAAAGAAAGCAGCGACAGACTCTCTGTAAGGATCAGGATGGGGTGGGCACAGATGACATGAGTAGGGTGACCCAATTTAATGAGGGTAGCCCTGGACTGAGAGCTGCTGTTGATACCTACATGTGATGTAGCAATTGCATCTGGTTTTCCCCTTTTCAAAGCTCAGTGCCTGCAGCCCTGCCCTCCAAAGGAAGCCATTATGCTCCATAATCCTGAGCCATCAGCAGTTCCCAACACCTCACTAAGACAGATTAAGAAAGATCTTGTGTCATAGTTGATGTCTTCTACTGATGGGGAGACTCATGGGACTAAAATCCTTGTTTCCATTAATTCCATGCTTGAAGACCAGGTTATTTTAAACCACAGTGGAATTCCTGTGACTGAACCAGGGGAGTGGAGCCAAGCCATACCACCTGCAGCATCATCTCTAGATATTGGCTATTGTGACAACAAAATCTGTGGAGATGTGGATCTTGTGCTATGCTTCAGCAGCAAGAGGCATTTTTACAGCCACTGAATGCTGTGTGTTTTGTTGGGAATCTTGTCTCTGTGGTAACCATCCAGAACAAAACCCAGTAGCTTACATTGTTTTTTCCAAGCCAGGCAGGCTAAAGTTCAGTTTGTTTCCAAACCAAACACAAGAGATGTGCAAGACAACACTGAGTAGCTGTAACTCCAAAAGGAAATCTGCCAGATTCTGTGTGAATGTGGCATTGTACTAGGAATGTTCTATTAGGAAGAATAGAGCAAAAATATGAGGTTTTTCCTGTCTGTACATTAGGAGAGACACTGGTCTTTGCCCAGGTCCATTCTACTATCTATGAAGGCACAGAGTTTAGAAAGTGGCTTTCTTGTTCTCAAATGGAAAGATTTGAATATAAACAAAAGGATTGAATTAAAATAAATACATGGTAATTTTTTCTCCCTGCATAGTTAATACTAATGCTGCTATTCCTGGTGCTGATGTGTTCAGAGTTGCAAATTATTAACTAGGACAGATGAAGATTATTTGGTGCATCCTGGGGTTAGCATAAATTTCCAGAATATTGGGATACACTGATAATTTATGTAGGAGACGAAAATACTGCTTTTGACTTTTCTTGTGTTCCTCTAATGCACATCTGTAGCATAATGATGAGATGTTCTATGTGTGCCTGTTTGTGCTGGTTGCTTACAAAGAACAGCAGCTTGAGGGGCTTATCAATATTAATATACCTCTGCAAGTCTGTAGTTTCTTTCATAAAATGAATACTTACAGTAAGAGGCTTGGATACAAGCTTCAAGAGAAATATATTTAGATGCAGACAGAGAGAAAAGGACCATTTAAGTTCCAGTGCATGTTTGTGAATATATTATTTTATATATATGTGTTTATATAGTATATATATCCATGCATAAATATATATACTCACATATAAGTGTGGATATACAAATTTGTTCTTCGCTGTCAAAGTGTTAAAGCCCCAGTATATGTTCCTTAAAGAGCTGATGGAATTCTCCTATCTAGGAATTCTCCTATATTTTCAGGAGAAATTTATAAATGATGCTCATACATCATTATCAGCCAAAGATTTAGTACACAGACTTCAATGGGAAAAGTTGCAAAACACTTTGGTGGTATTGCAAAACTGCCACTCAGCTGGGCTGACTATATTGTGGGGTTTCTTTGTGCTTAATTGTTTAGAAGGGATTTGTTTTAGTCTTCATCTGTCTTCACAGGTAGATGCTCTCAGGAAAAAGTAGTGTGGGGTTTCTGTTTAACTCTGCTACTTGCTGAACTTTGGGAAAAGACTTCACAAGCTCTGTCTTGAGCTCTGAAGTAGCCCAGCTTAGTTGGGAAGTTTCTTGAAAATATTAGCCAAGAATTCTTTCTGACACTTCTTTGGAAAGGATGCAGAGGCAGCACAGCCACTTCTGCAACTGATTGTCCTTGTGTTAGATGCAGCCATTGCAATCAACCATTATACTTTAGTAACCAAGTGCATTATGTGGACAGGTCTCTGCCAACTATTTGAAAGCAGTTTAGCATAAAAAGGTTACTCTACTGTTCAAAATTATAGGAAAAATTGTTTTAACTTGACCAAAGGGGGAAAAAATGTAAATGTTTGATCCTTATTTGTCTTTTCAGATAGCTGTGAATGAAACAGACTTTTTCACATAATGTCTCTGAAGAGATATCAGTACATCAGTTGTTTGATTCCAAAAGCAGAGACAATATTTATAAGAGGGAAGAAAAGAAACAAAATCCTTGTTTATTGCATTTTACAATAGTGGGGGAACAAAACCATTAATGTTTCAGCCATGAGCCAGTGACCAATTAAGAGGTACTGCAGTTGTGCTAAAATTATGTGGTGCTGATCATGTTTCTGGTCTATCACTAGGTCACTGCTTTGATGCATTCTTGTTCCCTAAAGAAAGTAGTGAATATGGGATGAATTATGCCATAGTATGTGTGTGCCCTTGTTGTTCATCTCTGAAATTATGGCCTATTAATATGGCTCTTAAAATAGAGGGGGAAGGTTTGGTGTAAGTAGCTTAATGATTGCTGGGAGAAGGATTATATCCATGTCCCTGGTGTCTGTATGAATATTGCCTCTGTTTCCAGTCAGATTTATTACCCTAAAGTCTAAATCAATAACTACATTCACTTGATGGATGGTTCCAGCAGGGCACAGAGCCCTTGTGCTCAGGTGTAAGCAGTTTACAGATGGAGAAATGTGTAAAACCAGGAATAGATTGAGGGTACTTCACTCACTGGAGTTGTGAAGCTGATCCCAGAGCCTCCCAAAGAAACTGGAGAGAGAGAGACTCCTCCACAGGGCATTTCCAAGGAGCTTGATGAGTCTGCCCTCAGTATTGGGCTTTCCCTGGCATTGCAGCTGTGAGGAGCTGCACTGGCTGGGGAGCATCAGGTGTGTCTCTGAGTATGTGCCTATGGACTCATCCATTCCATCCAGACAGGATACTCTGCTCTGGTACTTCCACAGGGAAGGATGTTAGAACAAGCTCTCAATGGAGAGGAGGTGCATTCTCCATTTATAATGAAGTTAAATCCAGATGGGAGAGAGAATGTAATTCAAAATAAAAATTAAGAAAATAATTTGGTGTGAGAAGCCTGAATTTATACAAACATGACCTTTTAGCCTGCTTTAAGTACAGCTTACAAGCAGAACACAGGTTTGAGAGGCTGCAAACAGCAGGAGTCATCTGGCTTGGTTTAAATGTGGATTCCTCCTGGTGTGATAATTAGCAAAAAGTTGAAAGAGAATTAAGCATGAGGGGTTTGTTTCTTAAACATTAACTTTTGGATGAAGCATAAATAATGAAGCAAAATATGTCCATAATTAATATTATGTCATTCGTACAATTCACTGAGTATTAGATCAAACTACAGGAGCACTGGAATATAAAGTAGTTTGTTCTCCTCTTTAAGGAGCCGATACCAGATTTCTGTTCACACTTCTTGGTTTTGAGGCCATAATGCAGACCTATTTAGAAATGCACAAACAGTGAAGAATTCATCTTTATGCAGTATTGGGAGTTAATTAAGAATTATCTGCTGTTCACAAACAGCCAGTTTTAGAATTTTCTGGCAGAAATGCAGATTAGGTGCTTGGTTTTTAAAGTAATAGTGAGGAATAGGTCTTCTCTGTTGCCATTTTGAAATATTATGCGAGACTGTCCGGGCTTCATCTGGGAGAGGATCAAACTTTATATTAAATGGTAGATAAGTATATGCATTCTAGAATGGTGAAAATGGATCTGAACTTTAATTAGAAATAATAATCTGAATTAGCTCTATGAATTCATTAATAAGCGCACTTTGCACGAGATCATTATAGATACAGACTAAAATTGTATAAATATAAAAAGACCTAAAATACTTTTTTTGTAGTAGCAATTGCTGAATGCTTCTGTGTTACTCAGAAATTGATGGTATACAAATGCTCATCACTGGAGAGGAACTTCAATTTACATAATTTAAATCAAATCAGGATCAAAGGGGTTTATTTTCTTATTAGTGACGCATATTCAACAATCAGTAAATTCAGAACCAAAATGTTTTCTATCAAATCTCTAAACACAGGTATGCTTTGAAAGTTTTTTAATAAATAAAATGAGATATCAAAATTCCTTTGCACCTCATTAAACACCAGAACAATTTTCAGTGTTTGAAATGAAATTATTTGGAGTAAGAGTAGCTTTTAGAGGTAAATATGGAGTTCTGTCTGCCTTGCCCACCTTCCCAGGCAGCAGTGACCCTGCAGTCAGAAGGCAGCCAGCAGTGCCATGGGTAAGATGTTCCTGCTGTCCTTCTGACCCCGTGCTCTGCTGCTCAGGATGGATTGGGCCCTTCTGTAGCCTGAGCTAACAAGGGGAGAGGGGCCACTGGTCCTCAGCACACAGGGAAAAGATGATGCAGAGATGTAACAGGCACTGTAAGCAGCAATGTTAATTACCCTTCTATTTTTAAGTACAGAACTTGGGAATTGATAAATTAATTCTGTGGGCAGGGGGGGAAATGTGGCACTGCAGTGTTTCAGGGACAACGCAGCTGAAAAGTTGTATTTTATATTAAGGTAATACAGTAAACAAGTTTAAGCTCCTTGATAATTACATGGGACCCCATGCTGAGCAAAATGGAATGGTCTGGTCATTTATTACTGCAGTGGCTTGTGTTGCTCTCTGTAATGTTTAATATTTGGTGAGTTCAGGTCATTAAAAGAGCATCATAACCCTGGATCAACATCTCCAGTTTAATTCCTAATAAGCAGGACACTGTCTTGGAGGGCCTGACAGCTTGAAATCTGTTGCAAATTAAGAAACTTTAAAATGAGTTTCTCCATTTGCAACTTTGTAGATCCTGGCTTGCAGTTCTGATGCCAAATCATATTAATGAATAGAGTCTTTCTAACATGATGTCAAATTCTGTTTCATTTTTTATCTTGCATAGGGTGAGATGGTTGCTTTTTCAATAGCAAACAGAATGTAAGATCAAAGAGAGCTCTATGACTCAAATGTTCCAAGTATTGATATTGTGCATTGACCCATCTATTTCCAAGTATTCCTTAAAATAATCTTTGCATCTGTCAGAGTTACCAAACCAGAGTGAATTAAATGTCAGCTCACTCAGGTGGCTTCATGGAATATTGAGGCCTTCACAGCCCTGGTAAAAGCACAGAACTTTCAGTGTGTTGTATTCTTCCTGGTTTTAGTTGTGTGATGACAGCACCTAATGGTGCTGGTCCTTGTGAAATTGATGTCTGAGGAAGTTCCCATTAAAGCACAGCACCTGGAGTGCAGCATGCAAGGTGGAACCATGGAAGACTAAGGCTGGGAACACCTAGGGCCTGCAGTAACACATTGAAAACCCCTTAGCAGGCCACTGGCAGCACTGGAGAATGTTTGAGATGTTTCCTGCTGGAGTGCCCATATGGATTTTTTAAATCACGGCTAGTGATTATGTTGAGCTTCTTTTGGGGTGGGTAGGGATGGAACTGTTTAAGTAGTTGCTACAGTCTCTGATTGATAGGGGAAGGTGAGGAGTTTGCACTGTTTCAGCATGAGCAGCTCTACACCCAGGGTGAGCCCATCACTCCCTGTGAGCTGCAAGGCTGCCCAGCTACACAGCTGAGAGCCAGGACACCTGGAATCAGAATTAACTCTCAGACCTTATAACTCCTTCTAGTCTTATTAATTGTCAGTGTAGTTACACTGACCTTGGTCTCAGAATATTTCTGATTAAAGGCAGAAATAGTAATTACAGATTACGTAATTGTAATTTCTACTTCAACTTCAGCTGCTTATTCTCTGTTGTAAATGTAGGATTGGATTAATTTTTATCCTGTACTTCTCATATTGATAGATTAAAGATTAAGTAGGAAAACATGAAAATTATGGAGAGCTGAATCTTCAGCTAGCTGTGAGGGGCTTTGAGTAAAAGGACTGATGTTATGTTTGATGATAGTTACAAGCCTTTTAATGTAATTCAGATTTGGAGGTCTCCATAAAAACACAGACTTCTGGCATCCTGTAAAGACTGTTACACCCACTTGGTATTTGAAAGCAAAGGAACTCCCTTCTATCAGTGCTCTCTCTTCTCTTATGGGATTCCACCCTAGGAGCAAGTACTCTCTTCTTTGGATGTACTGGGTTTGTATTTTGTGAAATATAGTTGTTCTGAGCAGGTAACTCCCAGCAGCTGTGGGACTCTTAAAGCACCTGCAGTGGCTCTGTCTAAAGCAGCACTGCATTAGTATTGCACTACTGAAGCCAGCACTGATCTGAATTTGTTCACTGTGCTGCATAATTTAAATCTGATGTTTATATCCTTCACTATCAATTTAAGATGTAGCATATATTTTCTGGTGCTTTCTGTTATTTATTCTTTATGAGGTTTTTTTTAATTTAGTAGGGTAAATAGGAGGCCACTCACTGTCCCTACAGAATGATTGCCAAAGGGTCAAAATTTTTGAAGGAGGCTTCAAATAAAACAAGCTGGGTTGAGGTGCTGAAGAGCTCACTGCAACAAAGGTCATTGTTTTTGCTCATGAGTACAGTAACTTCCTCTGTCCCTTTGGTCTCCGTGCTACTTTTCTGTAAACGTGATTCCAGCTGCAATGGAATTTCATTCTCCCTTAGAGTTCTTTAATACTTTATTTACAGTTGCCATCTGGCTCATCAGTCTTGTCAGATTAGGATGAGGAGCTGCTGTCTGCACCCTGCTGTCTCCTGCTGTCTTCACTGGATCCTGAATCTCCTTAGGCTTTGCTTTCTCCCCTGTATTAACTTACTGCAAATTTCTTCCTTGGGTCCCTGTGTCCTAATCATATTCTTTCTAGCCAAATAGACTGAAGAGAACCTCATGCCATGTTTGCTGTCTTTTCCCACCAATTCAAAGAGAGTTGTTAATCATCTTGGTTAAGGCCAGCTTCATCCTCATAAATTCTGGCATAAAAGAAGGATCATCCACCTTGCTTCTGATCCTGTAGCTGTAATGGCTGACAGCAGGCATCTTGAGTCACTGGTTCTTTGATGCTACAGTGAAATTCCCAGGAGTGTAGTGATGTGTTTATGCGGTGTGAGAGCATTTAGGGGATGTTTTGAGGATGAATCCATTCATTGTTTGCGGGGCATTATCATCCTGTAATGAAACTTTTTGGTAGTGAAAACCAAAGAAGTTAAACATTGATATTTGCAGTTTCATTTTTAGTCTTTTTTCTGACATGTTTTCAGAGAATTGGGGATATATCAGAATACGTATCGTCATGAATTCAGACAAGAAAATGTTGAGATTTTGTATTTTATGTGTGGTCAAGTTGTTCTTGAAGTTCTGCACTTGCTGAACCTTTTGCATTTGATTTTTTTTTAAGGCAACAAATCAGTGTGAAGCTGAATTGTAAAGTGTTTTACTTTTCCTCTTTCATCCTATATTAGTTTTTCTTAGTTTTCTTTTATATTTTCTTCTATTGTTCTTTTCTTTCCTCCATTGGGAAAGATGTGGGATTTTCCTCCATTGGGAAAGTAACCAGGGGAAGATTTTGCAGTTGCTTGTAGTCAGATCAAGTTCTTTCTGTCTGTAAACAGAAAAGTCCTTGTACTCATGTTGTCTGTATAGTCTCAGTGAGAATCACATAACATTTAAATGACCTTGGAAGATGAAATGCCAGACCTTGCCCATGCATCAGATCTGCAGCATAATTAAAGGATGAAAATGTATCATATTGTTTTATGAAGATATTTGAATGCTAAGTGAGGAAAGCTTCAATCTTTTTTCTTTTTAATTACATTGTAGCACAAAGGTTAAATCAGATGAATTACAAGACTCTATGCTTAACACTTTAGTTACATATATCCTGGTTTATATGACTACTAAACAATTACAAGTTTTTATATATTCATATTTCATTTTATTTATGCGCACATACACAGATATATCAATAGCATAAGACAGTTAGAACATTCAGCCTCATGATTTGTGGAAGATCTGTTGCTTTTCTGTTGGCAGCTTTGTATTAAATGAGTGAATTGTTTATAAGCGACACTACCGAGTGCTGTAAAGAGATACACGTTGTTACAGGAACTTGTTGAGCAATTTTCTTTCTGAACTTCTGTCTTAGAAGGAGTCTGGCACATCAGGGATTGCATATGTGAATATATTCTTGCGACCTCTCGCAGGAAATGAAGAACACCTCAACTTTTCTGTATTTTCTTTTAAAATGGAGAAAAAAGTTATTGAAAATCTGTATTATTGGTGAGTGGGAACACTCTGCAGTCTCCTTGCATGACTTCTGTAAATTCAACATGTGCTTGGATATCTGCTTCAGATTGAAGGGCCTGAGAAGGGAAAGACACTTAGCTAATTCAGTATAAGAGTATTTTATTGCTAGTTTTACTTAAATATAAATCTTTAGGAAGTTGTACATTACTTATAAGAATGAGATTAGTTTGGGTTTGTATACAATTTTTAACTTTGATACAAATAATCATCACACACAATACAGAGATCATTAAGAATGAAGTGTGAATTCTCCATTATTAGCGTGGGAGGCTGCTGTAGTTGCTTTAGCACTCAAGAGAAGGAGTAAGATTTTTGGAGGTACTCCATGGTTGATTTAGAAAATAAGGAGAATCTTATCTACCTTCAGACACAGTGAGAGAAGTGCACTTCTTCCTGGTTTTCTTCATCAGAGAGGAGTCTGTAAGCACCTGTTGAAGTGTCTTCTGTCACTTCTACATTTGTAGCAACTCTTTTCTATCCTTGCTGCACAAGTTGTCCTTTTTGCGGACCTTAAAAAGTAATTTTGTTCAAGTGCAGACACTTCTGTGGTGGAACCATAATGCAGGAGAGGAAATGAAGAAAAACATCATTTCCAAGGCTGCAGAGAGAATTTAGAAAGACTGAATGTAATTATGTGGATTGGAATCTGTCCAGTGTTCCAGGTCTAACAGCTCTATAATAAAATAAAAACCTTCTGTTTACAAATATTTTATTCTCATGAGTGCATCCTACACTCAGTTACAATCAATTTCAGTATTACCCAAAAGAAGTAAATGCAGCCTGATGCTGTGGGTGGGAGTAGCATTGTAGGGGCATTCTTCTATTGATTTCTTCAGTGATTTTTACCTTCTGAACCATGAGATCTAATTTGTCAAATTTCATTTTTCCTGTGTTATCATAATTACCCCTACAGTAGATGAGACCTTACTCTGCTGATCTAAAACAGTTGGTTCATTACAGGGAAGACAGGTCTGGCAGGGTATTTTTTTCCTCCCTGTCTCTCATAAGGGATATTAGGGAGGCAGGAATATCAACAGTTTGGTATTTGCCTTCTGTTGCAATTAATTAGACTTGATTTAAATCCATTTCTCATTCCTTTATGAGTTTTCCAAAAACTAATCCTGAAAGTCAATGTAATTGTTTTACCTATAGAAATATTTCTGGTTAGTGTATAGGGATCTTTATCTGGAAAAGCAAGTGCAGTGCAGGAAATCAGAAATTAATTGGAGTCATCAGTATTTTCCAATGAGCTCAATCTGTTCTTGAAGGAGATTCTCTGGTGTTCTTGTGCACACAGCAGTGGGGCTGAGGGAGGAGTGGTTACTACAGTGAGTGTTGACAGCCATTGAATAAACAGGTGGATAATCCAGCTGGCACTTGTGATGGATGAAAACTCACTCCTAGTGCTTGAATTAACCCAGTCTGCAGTGCTGGGTCCTTGCACTCAGACTTGAAAAAGATGATCCAAACAAGAGCAGAGTCTTTATTGTTCTGCACTGTGAATAGTGTATTCAAGTAAGCAAGACATCAAAAGTTCATTGACCTTCAGTAGCAGAGAAACACCTAATTCTTTTAAGGTGATAGAGAAATTGGTTTACAACATGGCAAAAATGAAATGCATTTCTAAGCTGAGCAGGTAAAACCAAAATTTCAGCCTTAGAATATCAGTGACCATTCTCCTTTAGGGGAAAAGAGAAAGAAGCAAAAAAAAAAAGAAAAAAAGGCAGTAACAAAAGTGTTAATGGGCTGTGACATACAGAGGGTAAGGCTGTGTGGTTGGGTGACATTTATGGCCTTAAACACTGTGACTTGGAGCCTTTCACTCTGGTACTGCTGGTATAGTCTTGAGTGGTGTTTTTAGCATACTTGATATGAATAATGTGTATTTTAAAAAACTAAAAAAAAGAAAAGCTAAATCTTCCTAAATATCATTCCCTTACCTATCTTGAAAAGGGAAGTGCCAGCAAACTTGTTTGCAAATCCATACATTTCAGCCATAGTTTTATCTTAATTATGAGAAAATTGCAGCTTACTGAAGAACTGCTTGAAAGAGGAGCTAGAGTCTGTTAAATATTTAAGTAACTGAGAAGAGCCCTTTCCTGAAAATTATTCCATAGCTATAAAATGCAAGTTTTACTTTTCCAGTAGCAAGAAGTAGTCATGCAAGAGATTGCTCTGATTTTATTACTGCAGGCACTTCAAAAAAGGTAGCATAGTAGAATAAAAAGTATCAGTAACAGCTCTGTAGCAGTGGTCTGTGAAAAAGCAAGTCCTGAGTATGGAATGTGCTGTTGGAATGAAGCACTGAGATGCAGAGTTTAATACCCAGTTAACTCTTGAATCACTTGTGATGCTTCCTTGCTTTTGTAGTTCTGATACATCAGTCCTTTAGGAAAGAAGCAGTGGAAAAAAAGAGTGTGTGGTATACAGCACATACACTGAGGTGCAAACTCCTAATGTGCATCTCCATAATACAGCTGGCCTTCACCCTGCCCTCAGTGGTCTCAAAACAGACTTCCTGATAGGATTCCATCATCCATGGATGAGTAGGAGCTTGAAAGCATTGGCTTATCATGCTTCCTGTCTAGATATAGACAGCTGGATCTGAACCTTGGGAGCTGTGAGATGTTTTCCATAGTCAACAGGCAAACAAAGATCTGGGAGCAGAGCCTTTTACTGTGGTGTCTTTTTGATTATCCCTGATCTTGCTTTGTTAATTCAAACAAAAGGATGTTGTAATTTAATGCCTGTAATTCTTAGTATTTTTTCTCAGTCTCTTGAATATCTTTAATACATGTTCTAAACTATGAGTGTGTAATATAGTCTACATTTAGGATCCCAAAAGGCCTTTCCTTCATTTGTGTGGAGTCTGGCTCTTCATACCTGTCCACATTGCTGGTATATGAAGGAGAAAACCAGAAAACCCAATAGCAAACAGTGTGGTGCCAAGTCTCCAGCTGGCTGTTTTCCCATGCTCCATTTATGTGTTTAGATCTGCAAGCCAGTAAATACAGCAGGCACAGATAGGCTCCTTATCCAGTCTGCCCAAGGAAATGTCCTCATGTGAAGCTGTCTGACAAAACAAAAAACCCCACATATTATCAATAAGTATAATAATTTCATAAGTAGTTAACCTTCTGAAGCTTCCAGGGGTCATGGAATAACTATAAAATTAAGGTGGTGTTACATCATCACTAATCTGTATTTCCCTAATAACAGAAATCTGTATCTGCAGATGGTGATTGGTTTATTATATCTGATAAACACTATATGAGCTTTAGATGAGTTGAGAATAATGTAAAACCATGTAGATTAGGAGACCAATGTCTTTAATTTTTCTCATGATTAGCTATAGCTGTGGTGGTTTTGTCTGTTTTTAAAATTCTGTTAAATGTCATCTTGAACATGTATTTAAAGGTTATTTTCCTGAAGGCATGATAGGTAGAGATAGGTTAGTGAAGTTACTGCTTGGATCCACCCTTTCATTCATTCAGTAGGATATGTTCAGCCTGATTAAGATTTCTGTAGGTCTGCAGAATTCAAATCCCACAATTTCAGTAGGATGTCACTCCCCTGTGTGCTCTTTGCTGTTCTCTCTCTTGCTCATGTTTCCTTCTGTAGAAATCAGTTCTAAATATGGTACTCCTTGGTAGGGCCTTCCAGGAATGTTTTAGGACTATGAATTCTGCTTGAAAGAATGGCAGAAAGAGAAATACTGGGGAAAGGGAAGAGACCACCCAAGATCTGCCACATGCCCAACAGGAGGGTGACGCCACAAGGCTTTAGGCCAGTGTTTGGCTGTTTACAGGATCTCCACAGTACATGCGCCAGCAAATTAATGGTTTTTTCTGCCCACCCAACTTAAAAAACTGATCAGGTCACCATATGCTTTCATGTTCTTCACAGACTGCTGCAGGGACAGACATTATGGGCCAACTTTTGCCTTTTTTCAGATGGCTCCAGTGGTTGGAACCTTTGCATTTCCTCAGAATAAAGTTGTGGAGGAAGTTGCTTTTTTTCAGGAAGAGATGGATCCAACTTCCGTTAGACTCAGTGGGAGTTGTCAGTATTAATGGCTTTAGAAAGTATCATCTCAAGCCCATAGTCAATTTAATAACCCTACTGCAGTTTAAATTCTGCCTTGTGCCCTTTAATCCTTTTACCATTCCTCATCTTGGAATTAACTTGCTTCTCCAAAGTGAGGCTGTCAGTTGAAAGTCACTGTACATTTTGTTTAAGCTGCTTGCAAAATTTTTAATTAGAATAGTTTAAGAACTGAATCCCTCCAAAGATTTTTCCTTGCCTTGCTGTTTTTCATCTGTTATTTAGGATTATACAATTTTCCAGGGAAATACCCTTTTGGAAGACAGAATGAGGTTAGCAGTACAAGCTTCAGAGTGGATTTAGAGAACATTTGCTAAAAAATAAATTTCAAAAAAAGTCTCAGGATAATACTACTTTTATACTTCTTGCAGTACTAATCATGGGGTTGAAAGAAGGTAATTATTTTGTCTTGAAAGTTCCTGTGATTATACTGTGATACTCAAAATATTATAAAATTACACTTTTTAATGGAAAAATGCACGTGTATAGAGCTATATCCAGTCAATATATGAGCTACAAAGTGAATGGGATGCATTTTTACAATTGCATTTACAAATTT
The DNA here is from genome assembly GCF_012460135.2 of Molothrus ater. NCBI lineage: Eukaryota > Metazoa > Chordata > Aves > Passeriformes > Icteridae > Molothrus > Molothrus ater. The sequence continues at coordinate 6,248,139 of NC_050490.2, forward strand.
ACAGAGTAGTGTGTAATACTGGTTCTTCAAAGAAATGAACACATGTTCTATCTTATTTCCTCATGCCCAAAAGAATAATGGTTTTAAAGAAATTAAAAACCTGAATCACTGCCTTCCTTTTTCTTTTGCTCAGGGGAGACTACCTCCAGGCTTTTCCTGTCCAGGCAGTTTTAAACTGACATTTCTGATATAACTACATTTCCCTTCTTTTTGAATTGCCTGGAAAGCTCCAGAACCAGAACTTTCAGAAAATATAAAGGAGTTAAGTCCATAGATAGATACTGTGCTTTCACTGAGTTTTGGAATAAATTCTGAGTTATTTAAAGGACCCTGAGGATGGGAATTTGTGATAAAGTTCAAACATCAGGGGCTTACAAACTGATACATTTGAACTTGAAAAGACAAATTTTGGAAGGGGAAGAGTTTAACATCAGAAGAATTTCACATTGCACTGGTTATAAAATCCAGACTCTGCTGTGCACTACATACTACAGGCATGTATACATGAGGACTATGTCAGAAATTTGTAGAACATATGAAGCTTGTTCAGGGTCATGTAAACTGCTTTTTTAAACTGAAGAATTATAGTAATAGATTTCTATTCATGGAATAGAAATTTCTATCTCAGAAATGTTAATTTTATTTTTCTTACATGAGGAAAACGTAACAATTATAGATTTTCATTTGCTAGGTCAAATAGGTACCATTTAACCAACTCTGTAATTGCCAAAAAAGGAAACTCATCAAGACAGAAGTGAAGCAAACTGAAGGGCTGTTAGACAGACTAAGAGTGGCTTTTTTGAAGACCTGTTAACTTCACAAATTAAATTCACTTTCTTGTTGATTTGAGATAATTACTGGAGTGGGAGGAGAGGGAGGGAGGGTTGGCTGGGGTCAAGGTTTCATAATAAGCTTGGCTGCTCCTGCAGGAAGATTGTGTCTCTTACCTGCTGGTATCTCTCAGTGTTAATGTTTGACATCCTGTGGTTATTAAAAATCTATAATAGCATCTTAATCCTGTTCCACAGCTCTTTTGTAGTTGAATTTTCACTATTCTTTTCAGCAGGGGGCCCTGATGCTTTCTTGGAAAGAACAAGGCTAGGTGTAACTCAGATAAGTCACAAGAAAATTCCTGCAGTGATAAAATAAAGAAAAAGACAATTCCAAAAGCAGATTGAGTTGTACTGTAGTGTTTAGACTGTCATTTAATTTGAAATATATGTACTTCCCCAGCCTTTCTTCCAACTCCCTTGATAAGTTCAGCACACCTTGGTAACTGCAGCTCCAGGCACGTCCTGTTACTGCTGCCTGGTTGGTTGTGCAATCCTTTGTGAGAGCTGACTGGGCCATTTCCAGTGAGTCAGCACTGGGGGTGCTGCACAGATGTGGCACTCCAGCAAGGACTGCTGGCAGCTGGGAAGCATAAAAATGGAGACTGCAGCTGTAGGTACAGGCAGATTTTAACACAGGGTAAAAAAGTAGTAGTTACTGTCCACATTATATTTGTATGTCTGTAACACCAACTTATTCTATGCTATAAATAGTTCATATTTTGTTTTAAAAACCCTATTCTATATGTCTCAAGTGTCTTCTTGATGCTAATATTTCACAATAGGTCACAGACATTTTCATGTTAATTACAGTGCGCTTGTGGCATATTGTTCCACCCTCATGAGGTTTCTTTCACATGTGATGTGGTATTCCACATGGAAATGGTAAAATCCCATTTCTCTTTTAAGGAAAACTTGTATTTTTATGCTGGGGTATTTCAAAATATCCCCAGCCTGCATCCTTTCCTGGTGAAATCAGCTGATGTCCCAAACATTTTCATAAACAAGTAAATTTCTGTTCCTGCATAGACTAGTTTAGCTTACAGTAATAAATTAGTATCATAAAGTCAGCTATTTATAATGCAGTAGTATCTGGAAGTCAGTCAGTCATCGGTCTCTGCTAAATTTATTATACTATAGCTCTTCTCTGGGAGCAGGAGCACTCCTACTCACTTGCTCTGCCTGTAAACAATGTGCTGAGAGTTAGGAGAGCTTCATATAAAGTCAAACTCAACCCCTTTCTTTTGTGTGATGGTACAGACACTCTGTTTTTATCAGTGCACCTACTATACTTTATTAGGATAGTCTCATCAGAAATTAAGTGTTTCCCCAGAGATAAAGTAGGAGGTTTGATAGCCCAGCAGCTGCCCTTGTAAATATAGATGCCACTGACTCACTCACAGAGGAAGTATGAGGAGCTAATCAAGCACAGGAACCATTTGCAGGTTTTCTATGAATCTGTGTGTAATTACAAGTCACGTTAGCCATATTAGTCCATCAATTGCAGTGAAGCCAAAGGAGGAAGAGGAGGTACACCAGGCTGGAAGATGAATTACTACCATTAAAAAGAGCTTGTCTGTGCTCTCTGCAGGACTGCAAAGAGGGACAGGATGAATTTCTTCCCCAAACACAAGCACTGAAAAGAACTGTTTATGAAGTGATAGCCAGTATTTCTCAGGCTTGTAGTGCTTTTAGTCCCTGAGCACATCCTCCAGGAGGAGCATCTTCCTTGCTACTGGTTTGTTACCTCTGCAGAGTCAGAGGCCTGTCAGTTTGCCTTGCAACTTAGACAAGTTTTTCAGTAAAATAAAAAGAAATTATTTAATCAGTATTAGATATAATCATATGGGCAATATTTTAAAGAAATATTGCAAATACAGTTCTAAAAGACCTCCTGATAATTCAAGGGATATTTTTCCCCAGAAGGTTTTGCTGGTTTTCATGGGGCACACCTGTCATCCTACTCACAAGCTCAATTGTAACTCTTCAGCGATCTGTCATCATTGAGGTTGTTGGCTGAATATTTTTGCAGATGCACTTTTTCAGGAGGGTGCATATCTGTTTCTGAAAGCTAATTTTTGGATCCTTACTGTATTCCATTATATTTCTTCTCTTCTTTTTCCTACTTGGACAAACTCATGGAAAAGTATTGAGATCTAGAAAGTGACCTAAGTAAGATTTATATATAAAAGATGACAAATACTGGTTTTATGCAAAAAGTCCTGGCATTGTTTATCTTGGAGAAAACATTTTTCTGTTGCTGTTATTACTCTGTCTGCTTTGCAGAAACGTGATTCCACTATTCTTTGGGTCTTGGGAGCTAGGGACAGGTTTTGAACTTGCAGAAGTTTCAAAATGAAAGGTGTGTTTTGTATATAATACTGGGCTACATCTCCTGTCATTTACACTGATACAGGATTACTGTTAAAATGATAAAGCCAATGTATGAAGCCAATCTCAGAATTTGCACTGTGCCAGTTTTATTGCTCCAAGTACACAGGATATTTTCTTGTGCACCAGGAAAAGTGCATGAGAAAATAAATGGGCACAGATCCAGCCTCTCAGAACTGCTGGATGCTTCAGATGTCTGCAGGGCCATTCATTATGGGTTGGCTTCTGTTAGGTGCAGGGAGCAATCCATTAAATGATTGCAAGGAGTAGTGAGCTTTTTTAAAAGACAGGCAGCAATGTGCTCAGTGAAAGCTGTGCTGGCCGTAGGAGTTTTCACTTCTGCCTCATTCGACCCACACAGATTGCTTGGAAATTTCAGCAAGAAGCTTGCTACCCCCATTCCATTATCAGCTGGCATAATAAAAGCCCTGGCATATTACTGCAACTGAAACCTACTGGAAAACTAGGAATTTCAATCTATTTTTAGCAACAGTAGCCATACTGGTTTTGAGCTAACTGAAGCCTGGTCCTCTGTGACTGCTCTGTCCCCAGTCAGTGTGGACCTGTCCCCTCTCAGCCCCACCTGGCACAAACAGCACAGGCTGTGCTCAGCTGCTGGTGGTCAAAAACTCTCTGCTGCTCTCTGGGCTTTGGGGTGCAGGTGTGGTACTGATGACATGCCACATCTCTCTGCTGATGGTAATATCAAACCTGCCTCCACTCACCCTCTGCCAGTCCTTCATATGCCCTTTTTATCTTTCACAGTTTATTTTAAAGGTACAATACTTTGGCTTCTTCTCCTTGTTTCTAATCTCTTCACTGCAAGATCCTTTCAATTAAAAACAATATGGACAGTGTGAAAGTGTAAAGTATCATTATCATTAAAGCAATCTTACCACTTTGCTAACTGCAAACAGGAACATGAATGTTAACCTCAGCTGCAGAGGAAGATGCAGCAGATTAACTTTTATAGGTTTTTTAGGTGCTCAGCAAGGAGAGAACTACAACCACTGTCCTTATTGTTAACCTGGTTTCAGCTTAGTCCAGTTTAAGACAGTTTCCGATGGTCTTAAGAAAAGACCAATTGAGCTGTGTATTGCAACCTGTAATTCCCAAGTATTTTACATTATTACCTCATCAAAATAAATAAAATCTTACTAGCTGATAGGTAAAGGCAGCATATACTCACTGTATCTTCATAGAGAGCATAGTCTGAAGAAACAGGAGAACTTAACTTTCCATGCCCCATGGAGGGATGGGGGAGGCTGCTTCGCCCTGCTGTCCCCTGCCACTGCTCTGCTGCCATCTGGGAAGGCCCCCTCCCTGCCCAGGCACCTGGCACTGCAGGGCTGGCATGAACTTCCCATTGAAGCATCTTCCTTCTGGCACAACTTGGCACAGTAACACCAGATTTTGTGATGACGAGTCAAAAAACTGAAGTGTTAAACTTACACAGGATTTCTGAGTGTCAGTCCTGTAACATTTCTTTTGATCAAAATAATCTGCTGATTAGGTTTCATGTGGCCAGAATTCAGGAGAAGGACAGGGAGCAGTGAATGTGCTGTACTAGCAAAACCAATCTCAAACCAGAATTCTTTTATAGGAACAAAAGTTATTATTGAAATATTTCACAGCTGTATGTAATACATGTACACTGAGAGATAATACTGTCGTAGGGATGTTGTGCATTTATCCTGCTCTGGAATGCGGGGGTTTTGGGTTTTTTTAGCCTAAAATCAGTTTAATATAAATATTTAATGTTTGGCTTATTCTTATTCATTCACATACCTACCATGAGCCAGACTAATACATAAATGATAACTGTGAGGTTTTTTGGATTGAATATGGTCTTGATCCCAGAATTTCAGACTCAGTAGAAAGATTTCTCTGCCTTGTATAGGCACTGAGGCATTGGGTTATATCCTTGTTCAGTGAAGAGGAAAACCTCTATAAATGTCATTCTGATGTACACCTTTTCCAGAGTAGCATTATATCATGTTAATTGTTGAATTCTTGCTGGGTTTGGTTTTGGTTGGGGATTTTTAAAGGTAAAAATAATTAGATAACTCAAATTATTTTGAAGTTTAAGCTGTAATTCCTGTATAGCATCATTACATGGACAAGTCACTACAGCTCTAAAAGCCCAGTGATTTACTTGTTATATCTTAAGACTGATGTTGTTTCAGACTACTTCAGAATACTTTCCTTTTCTGTGAATATTGCAGTTTTGAATGTGTTCGCTGGGACATGAGAAATTGTTGTTTATTCTCTGTCTATGCCATCATCTGCAAATTGCTCAAATTGCTTAATAGCATAAATCAATGTTACCTAAATGCTAAGGTTTTCTCTTAAGCAGCAGGAGCAACGTAATAATAATAATAAAACAAGAACAGTAGAAGGCTTTCATTTGTGGTTATAGTGCTATTGAGATCCTGCTGCATTACCAGGTTAATGTGGAGATTCTGTTCACAACCTTTTAAGATTTACTGACTATTTAAGATGAGATTAGGCTAACAAACCGGTATTTTTGAAGTAAAATACACCCTGATGCACTGAGGATTAAAACTGGGTGGCTGGTCCAGTTAATCTCTATGGCCACATGACCCAGTGCTGTGTTGGGCATTGCCACCCAGAGGGCAATGACTTTGGGTCTGCTCATGAGAAAGCTCCTAAACCCCAGTAGCTCTCAGTCTGCAGCTGAAGCGCCCAGATGCCCAAGAGCAGAAGCACATAGCTCTGGTTTTAATCCTCACTCAGAGGCTTCTGAGGTAGAGTGAGTGATGGTGGGCTCATGGACAGTGCCAAGAGCCTGCCTGCTGTTGGCCTCATTGAAGTCTGACCCTGCTGTGTGCTAGGCTGGACCTGTTGGGCTCATTGGAGCCTGACCCTGCTGTGTGCTAGGCTGGACCTGTTGGGCTCATTGGAGCCTGACCCTGCTGTGTGCTAGGCTGGACCTGTTGGGCTCATTGGAGCCTGACCCTGCTGTGTGCTAGGCTGGACCTGTTGGGCTCATTGGAGCCTGACCCTGCTGTGTGCTAGGCTGGACCTGTTGGGCTCATTGAAGTCTGACAGTAAATGTGACCCAGGTTGTCCTGCTCCTCAGCACAGGAGAAGGGTGGGGCACACTGGCAGAGTGAGCAGCACCAGCAGGAGCCTCACTTGAGTATCTGACATTGTGACCCTGGCAGCTCTTCCCCAGGGACAGCCTGGGGTCAGTAACAACTGCAGGCTTGAATGACTCATGTGATGCCCTGGACCAAGCTGGTCTTCTTCAGCTGTTCCTTACTTAGGGAAGCATGAAGAGAATGAGGTCTTGGGTTCAGCAACCCTTGATCTTTTACTTCTGGCACATGCTCAGCAGGGTGTTGTAAAGAAAGGAAGCTGTTTCAGCACATGGGCAGGAGAACTCATCTCTTTGCAAGAAACTAAACTGACAAATCCTTTTGCATCTGAGGGATATTCTGCTGATTAGGTGTTTTTTCAACAGTAGCCTACAAACAAACTTTGCAGCTGGCAAAACCAACAATTTATTCAGCTGGTATGGATTTGTTTTTTCTCTCTTCTGTGTAAAACTTCAAAAAATAAATTAGTACTGGCATTGAGGCCAGTCCAAAATTTACATGGTGTATCGGTCCTTCTCAGTTAACTTTGATTGCTTACATAAGACTGAAGTAATATATGTTTGGTGTGGGACTGGTTGGTAGGAGGATATGAATTTATATTTAATTATCAAAGAACACTGTCATCCCAGATTGATATAACCACAGACATCTCTCTTCCTTTTATGGCTATTCATGTTTTCTACCACTTGGGTTTTTTCTATGTTGGCAAAATGAAAAAGAATCAAGTCTCTTGATCTAAGTCTTTTATTTGTACTGGACTGAAAAGGCATTGAGTTGTTTATATGACAATCAGTACCTGACAGATGTAACATCTTTTTCTAATGTCCTTTATGCAATGTTTCTTAATGTAAAAAATAGTAAAACAAAGGAAAGAAAATCTGGGGCTTTGGTTTACCTTCTTGTCTTGTTAAAGAAGGCGAAGAATTGAGTTGTCACAGGTGAACTGAGACTACATCCTGCAGCTAGAGAATGTAAAGAGAATTTAAAGAAATCTTTAAAAAAAGTCTTACATAGTATTATCAATTCCTATATAAAATAATTTAATATTTTAAATACTTTTTAAATAATTTATCTGTATTTAAAACTAAGTTTTTAAAATTTTATGTTTGGAACCTTTTTGGCATTAACACCTAAATAATTTTTTTTAATATTAAAAAATCTTTTAAATATTCAATATGTTTCCATATAAAAACAGAAAAAGTAATATACATTGTTCACACATAGTATTGTACATGACATCTGAGCTCTAGAGTGAGCTTCTGAATTTGTCAGGCAAGTCATAGCTTAGTTGTGGTGAACCACTTCTTATTCTCTATCTGGACTCTTTAAGATTATAACAGATCTTTACCATCAATATGTAGGCTTTAATATTATATACACATACTCTATACAGTATTTAATTTCCATCTCTATGCCCAGGATTGTAAATAAATATTTTTTTTCACAGCATTTAGATCAAAATATTGTTTAGCACATACACAAATATATTTAAGACACACACAAGTTGACAAGAACCATACCAATTTTGCTCAGCTCAGTTACAGGAAAATTTAACTTAGACGTGCCAAGTAACATAATGGAGGAGTCACTCTTACATTTAAAATGTATAATTAACTTGTTAGCAAATGTTTACAGGTTGTGTCAACAGTAGGAAAATGAGGGTTCCTTTGTTCCCTTGGTGCATTTGCATTGACCCTGCCAATGATAAAGGCAGTGTGGGCAGAATGCTGGTGTCTCACAGCCCCTTCAGCAGCACCCCCAGCTCTCTGACAGTTTTACCAACTCACTGGGACAGACTCTGGCAGGACTTCATGTAAGGCCAAACTCTCCAGTTTTTAAGGGTAGGCATGTCTGTCACTGAAAATTAAGTTTACTGTCAAATTGTAGCTTGCTTTCTCTATCCTCCTGTATTTAGAAAGATGATTTCCACAGATACTGTAAAGGGATTTGGGTGCTAAGAGGGGGACTCTCATGCTTCCTATACCACATGCATCAGGTACTATGAGTGCAATAGTTGTGTTCCATTGTGCAAGGTAATCCTCAAAGGTCTTCATTTGTCTTTGAAAAGCCGTTCTCCAAGAGGACCTCAAAAATTTACAAAGACTAAATGGAACACTCTATATAGCTATTTAGGGATACTTGCAGCAGGAAAAAAATACTAATGCAAATCAACATTCTCATCAGGAAGCCTAGCCTAGAAAGACTACCCAGAAGAGGAGCACATGCCACATGATATGTGCAGTTATTCACAAATGAATAAAACTCACATTTCAGAGTTTGCACTCATAGTTTCCCATTCATATGCAATCTATAAACTAGAAACTATTTGCAGGAATTATTACATGGCTTATTCTTAATAGTTGTTCCTGAAAACATAACTTCTTCACAAGTAATTCTGACATGGTTTCAGGATGAACTTACAAGAAGGCTTTGAATGTTTTGCTTGTATCTTTAAAGTGTAAGATTTGGAATGCACCTTCAGGAAAACAGAATTCACAAACTGAGAAATATCCTGCCTGCCTTTCCCTCCTCTGGCCTATCTCAGGCATGAAGGTGCTGGTACAAGGTGTTCAATCAGGTGAAGAGTGGTACCTGGGGTGACTTTGGGCTTGCTTTGCATGAAATTTGATTCTCCTTCTTTCAAGGGAGCAGACTCTGAGAGGGAGATTGTTACTTAGGGAGGGATAAGCATTACAGCAACTTCATTTTAATCCATCTTAACAGATAAACTGAGGCCTTGAGTTTATTTCACAGTAAAAACATGGTACAACAACAGGCCTCTGTGTCTCTGAAGGCCTCAGACAAAAAATTTGGATTCTGTAGGACAGAGGATGCAACCAATGCTAAACTAATCCTCATCTACATCTTTTACCACTTATAGCACTGGTTAGGAATACTGGTGTGCCAGTGAGAGACTAATTCTCAGCTCTTTTGTACACACAAAGTTTCAGCTCCTCGTATTCTCACCTCAGCCCTTTCCATTAAGACATCAAAGTGACATCAAAACTAAGCATTTATTGACAAGATAATTTCAAATCCAAAAATAACAAAGTGCTGAACTACTAGTTTTGCCTTTGCAAAGGTCTGTCTAGACTTAGGGAAAACTTGTATTTAAGTTTTTACCTTTCCTTGGATGTATCTGCAGTGTGCATATATAAATATATATTTACACAGTTAATAGTTTATGTCAGAAGCAAGAAGCTTTATTATTCATTAGTACTCATCTGATGTTAGAATGAGCAGAAAAGGTGGAGTTTTCTTGTAAAGACAATGTTACGGTGACTCAACAGAAGGAGTTATATAAAAGGCTAAGCATACAACATATCAAACATTGAATTTTTAAATGAAAGCCTTGATCTCAGGATTTAATGGCTTTTTTTACTTTAGATTCTTCATTTATGCTTAAGCCTGTACAAGACATTGAGGTAATTTTTCCACACTGGAATCCACTTAACAGTAAAGAGATAAGTGTTGGGGGTTGGGGTTTTTTAAACAAGTGGTGATGAAGGCATCTTAAATCAATCATTTTTCTTTTTGATAGTTAAAATGGCTATTAGTTGAAAGAATGCCTTTCTGGGGAGAAGGAAGAAGTAGTAAACTGCAACAATTACTGTGAAGCCTGTTTTAGAATTCAAGTCAAATTTCTAGGTCAAATCCAGAAAGATATGAAGGAGACAAGTTATGTGGTGTGTCCTCTCAGCTTTCAGGTTTCTGGTGTGTCAAACAAATTCAAAATCCTGAAAGTCATATATGCTGTATGCAAAGTGCATGGAGGGAGTTACAGGGTGCAAGTGAGGGGCAGAAGAACTACATAAGACATTTCTTCCTTTTCCTCTGCTTGAGCAGCCATTTGGATTTAATCTTAAACGTGTTTATGATCACTCATTCAAAGAGATAAAATGGACCGTGCTATCCTTTATCACCAAGACTGGAAGAAGTGCCATTTCTGACATTGCCTACCTCTTATTTTGGAACAGCCAGTTTGAACATTTGTAAGAGGTGGTGGTTCAATACCCCATCATTCTGAAGGGACTTGCAGGCACTTGGCATTTTCCACAAAAGAGTGCTCAGAGGAGCTACATAGACACAGCCCATAGAGAAACTCTTGGCTTCCCTTCTGAAATGGTGCCATTCTTCTAAAAGGAACTCAGGACCAGAGGGCGGGGGGGCAAAAGAAAGCGGACAGTGAGAAGCATTATACTCATTAAAAACAAGCAATCAAAAGACCCCACGTTCTTATTTGCTACATACCAATCAGAGAAGCAGGTTTTAGTTAGGAGTTAAGCAAAATCTTTAGACACAGCCTCTACAAAGTTTGGTGCTGACATTAAAATACCAATTGTACAAATGATTGTGAATACTGAGAAGGCCATCAAACAGAGCCGATCCACTACAGAGGCTGCGAATTTCCATTCATTGCAAATGGCTTCCTCTTCATCCTGGTCTCTGAATCGGTTTGCAATGTACCTGACCTCTTCCAAAATCTTAGCCAAGTCTGGGTCACCTTCAGAGGGGTGCCCACTGTGCAGCAGGTTTTCTTCATCTGTTGGTGAGCAGGTCATCCTCCCACAGATGACACCAGAATCAGTGGTGGGTGTGCAGTGAACCCCTTCCAGCCCCCTGAAGCCAATGTAGAGCATGTTGCCATTGCTGGACTGCTGCCCGCTCACAGTGTTCATCTCCACGCTGGACAGGCTGCAGCGCCGCTGTTTGTGCTGGCAGGCAGGACGCACTTTATCTTCCCCTGGTCTTTTCATCCTCAGAAACCAAGCACACCAGTTCAGAAGGATGATCCTTGTCTAAAAGAACATTTTTGAGAATAAGCATCTCTTCACACAGCCAGTCTCTGGTGCTGCTGCTATTCAGGCAGCTGGGGTGACTGCTCCCTGGTGTCTGCTTAGCCTGCACCGTGTTCTAGAAAATGCTGCTGGAGTTTTCCAGCTGATTAATTTGCCAATCACTGGGGTTCTTTTCTTATTCTAGCAGTGATATTGATTGCCTCAGGCTGAATATCAGTACTGGGACTCCTCCCTCCTCAGATGGGAGTGTCCAGTGTTGATTCTTCCTGACACTTGAACAGTGACATGGCAGCCTTTTCCACCTTTACTAAAAACCATGAGTTAGACAAAACCAAAGCAACTCTTACTGAAGAAGAGTTAATTTTTAATACTTTTAATAACACTGCTTTGGATGATAGTCAATAAAGTTACAATTCTTTTTCTCTTATTTGTGCTCTAATATTAAATTCATATTTATTACTGTTTGGGTGGGGCTGCTGAAAAAGATTTTGGACTGGACTGGACCACCAAGCTTTAAAATGTTATGGCTCCGTTCTCATATTGTGCTCACAACAGTTATTTGCAGATTTTAGAAAAGAGATCTGGATATAACATGAAGAAAATATGGAAAAATTACTTTGATTTAAAAAAAATACTTTGTAGATTTAATCTGTGTGTATCATTTTACTGTTTTTCACATTGCCTTAATCCAGCCTTACAGAAAATGCAGTAAAGCCAGAGACTGTTCCACTTCAAATGAAAGCTTCTGTAATTTATTTAAATCAGATTTTAAGAGCTCATTCCAGCATTTCTTTTTCAGAGTTCTAATGAAATATTATTGTATCATATAATATGCAAACTTTTTCCTGTAATTAATATTAGATTTGATCCATTTATTCTGACAGTGGATTCTTACTCAGAGCAGATGCATGCAAATATCCCAGCCACAGATCTTGCCCTATTACTTTTTTAACACTATCAAGCTCTACCAAGAAGGATAAAATTCTGTTAAATGAGGGCCTTATCCAAAATGCACCAGTGTCCAAATAATGTTTGTTGGATTTCAGCTTCTCAACAGTACAGCTCACTCCTCAACCTCAAGTACTCTGTTTTCTGAGAATATTTGGCTCAGTACTAAGCATTGTCCCCTTTAGGTCATCAAACACACATCTAAAGAGATGTACCTTTAATTCTCTTCACTGAAATTTATTTTAAAGTCACCACCCCAGGACAAGCCAGGGAATACCTCATTATCTCTTGTCCTCAGGGTGCTGCTGTATGCACATTTTTCCAGCTAGTAAGGATTATAATATCTCATTGTTCTAGAGAAAAAAGAAGAAAGGCCTTTCCATCTTCAGAAAGGTCTGATACTGCCATGAGCTGGGTGAAGTCAAAGGAGGGGACATTTAGCTGATGACAGGTAGTGATCTGATATCAGCACAATGTTCTCTGTAAAACCCACCCCTCACAGAAGGACATTATTTTAAAAGTCTTATGTGCTTAGAAAAAATACTTTAGTTCTTTGGACTTCACAGATGTTCTTGAAAAGAGATATAAATATCAGTATTTTCAGGGAAAATTCCACTTTAACATCCATCTTTAACAGATGCTTTTTAGACTATGCATGTTTCTGTTTGGGCAGCAGCTGCACCTCAAGAGCAGTGTATTTCATGCATTTCTCATCTCCATCAGCACCTTACTCTATTCTTCTACCTGGTTTACTTCTAACATCTGGAGGTTATTTGAAAATCACCTTCATTTATATATTTAGGTTTTAACAAAATCCTGAGTTGTGTGTAGCTGTTTTGAAGGACATGAGAAGTTAGTAGAGGTATTATTGATTCTCTCTTGCACACAAATGTTTTCTAAGAAACCAACCACATGGAACATATCTGGGCACCTCATTTCTGGTGAAACTGCTTTTCCAAACGAAATGTCTGGGAGGGATTTATATGTTTTTAACAGTAGGAGGTAATCACGGGCCACTGGCTACTCGATTTCATCCCTGAGCTGGGCATTCATGCAATGGATAGTGAAGGAAAATCAAACCTTACCCATTTAGGCATTTTTCCTCCATCTGGATCATGATGGTGGTATTGTAGAACAATAACAGTGACAACAACAGAAAGACCAACAATAATCATAGTGCTGGCAAAATACTGAGCTGCAAAATAAAGAATAATTACAGGAACATACTTTGGCTGTATATAATATAGCTTTAATAAGGAGTGTTTATATATGCATTCATAGCATTTAGTTCTTTTTCCAGTTTATTGCTGCTCTAGGTACTTTTGAAAGATTTCTCAACACCAGAAATATTGGATGTTATTTTGAGGGGATAGCCAGTGTTTAGCTGTTGTTTTTGTAAAACTGGGCACCTGCCTTTTTTAAGAAACCTTGACACAGGCTGCCTTCTAATTTTATTTCAGCATTATTATATAAACTGACTGGTACTTGTTTTGAAAAGTTTCTCTTTTTGTTTGAACAATTACAGTGGGAAGATTTAATTACATTTAGCTCATGTGTTCCAGTTTCCTAATCGGAATTAGGAATATAGAACACAACAGTCCAATTGTGTCAAAACTGCAAAAAATTCTTCCATGGAAAATTGATTCTCTTATTCTTTCCCCAAATACACATAGGTTGTTTATTTCACTGAGAGCAAAGAGCACCCATCAGAGCTCTTACCAATTGGCAATATTTTTCTAATTCAGTTGCAGTCATCCATTTTACAGCTGGTGATTTGCCTTAAGGCTGGCCTTTGTGCAAAGTCACTGTACCTTGTTTGCTAAAAAAATCCAAGTGACTAAAAGCTTACCAATTAAGGGCACAGAGTCAGAGGTTGCTGGCATAATTTCAGCCACAAGCAGCATGAACACAGTGAGAGACAATAAAACTGTTATACCTGAAAGATAAATATGAAGTATAAAATCATATCAGTAGCTTGTAATTACAACTGGGAGAGAAACAAAATGGATCTGAAGGAATGTTCTCTGCAAGATGCAATCCCACTGTAACCCTGTTCCAGCACATTCGTGGTACTCCTGTCCTACCTTGTGCTGCCTCAAGTTCAGGGGAGCAGTGCTGCCAAACCCATAGCAATGCTTGCACAGACATGGATATTTTTACATCCTTGTAATGGTTCAACTTTTATCATTATTTGCTAATTAGCTGAGGCAAATCAAAGCAATTCTTGCCCTGTATTAGCTTTAGAAACATGGTGTGAATCTGAGTATTTGAACATGTGACGCTTGGTTAATTGTCATGGAAGCTACAGGTGGTGTGATACATAAATTTCCCCAAAAGCAGATTTGCTGCCTTGGATGGGCTTTGGTATCCTTTGATATTAGTGTTGGGTTCTGCAGGGGATTATGCCCAAGCAGTCTGGACTGTTGATTTTTGGAGTTTGACTTCTGTTGCTCAGTGATGAGTTCCCATCTTTCTGGAAGAAGACTTAACCCTTGTCTCAGAACTAGACTTAAACAATAATGAGTCATTGTCAGGTGGGAAAGGATTAAGGAACAAAGAATTCATCTTAAAATATGGTGAAGAACAACTTAATTAAGGAGGCTATTAGCCCTCAATTAAACCATATTCTGGAGAAACGTCAGTTTTTCTACATTTAAACAGCAATGTTAGTAGAAGTCAGTTAAATTGAATTTTGTATGGGACAAAAGGTTTCTTTACATAATTAAACTCCATCTTAAAGATCAAGTACTCAAAATCAGATTTGTTTTGCAAACCATTGCTTAAGTTAAAATTCACTATAAAAAGTAAAATAGGAGCAATTAGAATCCATCTTTCTGAGAAGACACCATAGGTTCATAATGCAATTCAATATTAAAAGGAAGTATTAAGAAGAATTCAGTCTTTAAGTGTTCGAATGTGTATTTGTAAACTTAAGCTTTACCTAATGAAAGTGAGATTCAGGAAATAAATGTCAAAAAATGAAAGCCTGCTTTTTAAGGAAGGTACTCAGGAATTGTTTATGTCTTTGCTGGTCCAGCATCAAGCACTAAAAATAGCTCATGAGCCAGGACACACAAACTATTCCTCCTGCCTAAGACTGTTTAAAAAGAAACTTTAAAAGAACAACCTCTTTTGTCTTAGTCATATTTACACTATCCTATTAATACTTTACCTAGTGAGATTTTTTCTCCTGAGTCTGCTGGAAGCAGGAAAACCAACAAGGCAAGTGCAGATATCAGGACACAAGGAATGAGGAGATTGAGGCCATAGTACAGAGTCCTGCGTCTCATGGTAACTGTGAAGGTTACATCTGGGTAGGGCTCTTTACAACATTCATAAAAGCTCTCAGTTCTCTTCCCAGGAACTCCTGTGTAGGAGAAAAGAGGGGAAAAAAAACAGATATGAATGTTAATAAACTCTATATTATATAGTGTTTAGTTTTTAAAAGGATAAATTTAGTTTTCCAAGTTTTGCTACAGGTAAAACTACTTAAGCTTCATTCCCACTTTTTCTCAGCTGATAAAGGAAAATCAGATAAAAGATACTTACAGAACTCAAGCAGCAAATTTATCCTTTTTTTTTTTTAATGTTGATTTGCATCTGAGATCTGCTCTCAAGAGTTTCAAATGCCACTGGCTAGGTCATTTATTAATTTAATTTCTATCTCTTCATTTCCCAATTGTTACTCCATCCATTTCAGCAGTTGAGACAAGGCTGCAAGTTCACAGTGTAAATAGGGAATGGAGAGCTTACCTACTAAATCCCATTCTCCATTTGAAATATAGCCAGATATATCTGCTTCTTGCATTTGTAAGTCCAAGGACCAGCCTCCATAAGTCCAGGATCCAAACTTCAGGTTACATTTCTGAACATCAAACGGAAACCAGCGTACATCTATGTAGCATGAGCTCTTAAATATGCCTAGGTGAGATTTGAAACAAGAGCACTACATTTAAATGCTTGTTCCACAGAATTTCATGTACATTTTGTAACCAGAGCTTGTTCTACATTGTGCCTTGTTTTTCATTTATAAAGCATCTTTAATCTCAGTCCTGTCTTGACATGTAAAGAGCAAAAGTCAGTCATAGAGAAGGGAAAGAACTGTGCCATTAATGTATTGATGTTATTTGCTGTTTCTTAAAGATACTCGTCCATTTTGGCACATAGCAGAAGAATATTCAGAGAAGAACTCCGATTTCTAGATACAGTATTTCAGGAAGAAATGAAGCAGAATATGCAATCTGTTTCTATTTCTTTTACCGACTTAAGTAAGAAATCTTGAAACATAAGAAATCCTGAAATATTTATTTGCTGTTTTATTAGATTTATATGATATTGATTTACTGAGGAAAGTGAGCTGCTTTTTCACTTGTTGAGTCAGACCCTGTTCTTCAGCAGTTTTCAGAACTGAACTGACAAACCCCCACCAAATGCAATATCTTAAGAGAGCATCTTAAATGAGGAAGCAAACTCCTGAAACCCTCTGGACATCTTAGACAGAAAACCTAATTTGTCTGGAAAGCATTGCTCTAGTGCTGTAGTTTGCAAAATTCAGATGCTAGGAAGAGTTAATTCTAATGATTATGCTAATTGAGTTGGGGAAGAGAAACAGTGCTCCACTGCTGTACATCCAAAAATTGTTTTGATGAAGCATTCATTGAATCATTTCAAATAGAAATACATCCAAGATGTTACTAAGCATGTTACTGTAAAGTTAACATATTAATAAAAGAAACACTAAAATAATGAAATAAAAAATTATTGAGGCATTACCATTACTTTAATAAGCAGCATCTTTTTATAGTAAGGATTTCCAAACTTCTGAAATTGTGCATTGACAGAAGAATTTCCATAATTGTAATAAAATGTGTCTTGTATGAGAGTTTTCATGCAAAGGTGTTAACCATATAACCATAATGCATGTAGGCTTACATCTATCAGATGATGCTAGCTAAACAAATTAAATGTAAGAGAATTTATGGCAAATTTGAAACCACACCATGCACAAGTAATCTACCAAAATTTATGACATGCAAACAGCCTACCTGGTGGCAGGTATTGGCAATGTCCTGAAGAATTGACTAAAACATTAGTGTGAAAAGTAGCATCAAATCTTTCATCAGCACTAGAACAGGGGAAAAACAAAATGGGTTATTTGCTCTTTGACTGGCTGAAGAATGTATGAAACAAATCTCTTCTCATAAAAGGGCTATGTCACCTCCAAAACTTGACAGCTTTTTTCCTGCCATCAGTTTTCTGTGGCCTCATAGTAACTGGCCTGATCCTTCTGGGTTTGCTCCTGATTAAGAGCTGTAAGGGAAGGTCAGCCACCTCATTCTTGCCACTCACCTGCCCATTAGATTCATTATAGTGCTTTGGCTCTATTGATTTCCTTTTGGAAAGTAAGCACTTTTTAAAAACTTCTCAAGCAACTGTACAGGGAAATCTGTTCTCTTGGTGTCATGTTAACAGCATCTAATGAATACTGAGGAGATGGATACTCCAGTGCCTGTGTGTTGCTACTTTTTGTATGGGTGAACATTATTACTACATTTCATACATGAGACCCTTTAATGCAGCTCCAGCCTTCATTATCTACCTCAGATAGACTGATCAAACTGTGTTCAGTCAAGAAGAAAAAGCAGCCCTATTTGAGGTGTCAGTGTAGTGGTGTGGCCAGCACTGCCCTTTGTGCTGTCTCTAGACAGCAAGTCTCTAGAAAAAGAATCATGTCATTTGGAGAGTGCTCCAAATTACGAATTTGCATCTACTGCCAAGGAATATCTCAGTTCTGTCTGGCAGGAATTTACCAGCCATTAATATTTTAAGGACTTCTAGATGGGAAACACAATGAGGCACAGGCTACAATTGTTGTAGTGCTGTAGTCTCCAAGCTGTCACCTGCTGGGGGGGTTGGCACCTAAGGCAAGTGCAGAGCCAGCTGTGCTGGGCAGGGCAGGGGAGCCACACAAGCCTCAGGCTCTGGATGCTTGCAGCAATCTGGACTTCAAAACCTGTGCATCTCCAGATTGACTGGAACACTACAAGTCTCTAATGTCTCTTTGCCTATTAGTAGTTTAGTATCTCATAATTTTCTAATCACCTTTTAAGATATCATCAGAAAAACAGAGTAAAAATCTGAGATGGTCATAAAGTGAAATATTCATAACTAGCAGAAAATCAACTGTATTAAAAGGTGCTTCTTAGCAGGAAAATCCTTATTGACATATTCTTTTTTTGAAAAGAGGAACTTAGTATTTGATCTATTCTGATGTAAATGCTGTGTCTCAGAAGCAAAATTAAAGCAACTGTTATTTTAGACTTTTTTAATTTGCATTTTATTTCCCCTTATGTACTTGAAGACCTTAGATTTTAAAAAATATCTGGGCTGGTTGGTGAAATTTGCAGACAAGAAAAAGCTAAATCCAAATAATTACTTGCCCATCTGGAGTTGCACTTTTTCCTGTGGTGAACAGAAGGCTCAGAAGTATTGAAAAGACTAGCAAGTATTTCATGTGAACTTAGAAGAGAAGCAGAAAGTCTCAGCATTGAGTATGTTTGATGCCTGATTCTAGCACCCTGAGGGGCAAAGGCAGCTCAGTTCTAAGGCTATTGAGCAGTGCAAGCCACTCCTTCAGTTTCATGGCTGGATTCTCCCAGTTTGTGTTGCAGCTCCTCTTCCAGCTGGAGCTCTAATTCTTCTCCTTCCACATCTTGGCTGCCTGTTTTTGTGATATTTGTAAGAAACTGGTGCTGCAAAAATCTCTACTGATTGCATTTCCAAATTTGGTAGAGGATACTGGGGAGAGGGACAGCAAGATCACACACATTCACCCAGGTGCACACACACACAGGTGCATAAGTCTCATTTCCTTAGAAAAACTAAAGTCCTCCAACAAGGTTCTGTATTAGACAAATAATTGCTTTGACTTGAAATTAATAAGGGTTAGATGATGGAATTCAAATAAGTAGTCAAATTTAGGATGTAAAATTATCCATGCCACACAAATCACTTGTTAAGTGGGAATTAATGACTCCTGGGCTGGGTTCTGTTCTCTTCCTCTGGAGTGGAGAGTAGTTAAACACCAGGGAGCTGATTCTAAGACCTTGCTGCTGTTTCTGATAATTGGCAAAAATAGAATTTTCACAAGAACACAAATGATCAGGGAACCTTGATTTCATTGCCACATGACTTTGCCCTTCATAGGCACCATTCTTGAAAGAATATCCAGTGGTAGTCAGATTCAAATATGAAATTCTTTTTTTCTGAGAAAGGAGCATGTGTTTTTCCATGCTGTGCTTCTAATCATTTCTGAAATGCACTGCTTCTATTGGGAATGCACTAAGTAGCTTGAAGAGACTGGACTGAAATGGAATGTAATGAGAGAAAATCATTTGTTATGTTTCCTCTTCAGGGTATAACCACTTGTAAGCAGATATTGATTACAGGACATTGAGATTACAAAGCTGGACCTAGCAGATAGAATCTCACTGGGACCTAACCTCATGTTTATAAAACTGGGAAAATGAAACTCTTAAAATGAGACATACTTCTAGAATTTTTGTTACTCCATTAAATAATGAACAATATGTGGCCATTTGGAAAATAATTCCACCAGAAATGAACACTTTTAATAAGTGTAGTTAAAAGTGGAAGATGGTCCAGATGACACAAACACAGTCAGTCCTGGAATTTGTACAAAGGCCTAGATTATCTTTTCTCAGAAAAACTACAGATGAACTGGCCCTGCTCTCCCCACAATAGACTGGATGTAAAATTTAATACAGCTGCCACAGTTTCTCTGTACTAGGCTGTAGCAAAATGTGTAAGAACTCAAGGCATAGTGAAACATGCATTCATTAAAGTGGAAAGTGAATTTATAGTTCATTAATTTTTCTGTAACTGCAGATGCATGTCCCTAGTGAAGCATAGAAATTGAAAGCATCTATCTCAAAATGGCATGTCACTTGAAGGGAACATCATAATATTCCCAATGTAATTTCAAACAGGAATAAGAATTTATTTTAAATAGCTTTGCTCTCTGACTAAACTCTGCATAAGATTTTTGGATTAAATATGTGTTTGTAACAGAGAAACTGCAGAATAATTATTTCATGACTGAGTCATAGTTAACAATCTGAAGAGTTGAAAACCTGTATTAAGAGAAAAATTGTGGTTTTAGTTTTCCAGGTTATTGTGACCTTTCTCATTCTATAAACCACCCCAGCTACAGTTAGCATGCATATATTAATATTACTAATTCCTAAACTATTACCCTTTCATTTTGGATATACGTAAATACTGAAGCCTAAATCATCAGGCACACTGCAAGTCTCTCTCAGGTATGTGATATAAATCAGGAAGAATATTGTCATAACTCATTTTTTTGGAAATCACTAAATTGCTGTTGTAGAGTACCAATTTCATGGTATACACAGTGTGTTGTTCATCAGGACAATGGCAATGAAGGTGTCATTTGTCAGATTCTCCCAAGAACATTGTCATTTATGGAATCAGGGTAGCTAGGGATCCCTCAGTGTTAGCTGTACCTCTGGGACAGCAGTGCCACAATGCAGGCCCTAGAGAAGCACCCAGGGCCTGGCAAAGGCTGCCCCTCGTGCTGTTATTCCATTATTGCAATGCAACAGCACCTGGGACTGCAGCACTGAACATAAAGGTGCTCCCCAAAGGGCAAACGGGGGGAAACTGCAGCTGGTATTGGGAACAGCCATTCTCTAGGTCTTGTTACAACAAAGAGCACTCCTGAAGGGGGAAGGGGAGCAGGTCGATAAGCACAGCAGAGTGTGTTCTTAAGAGACACAGGGCAGAGAAACAAAGGAAGGAATGCCATCAGGGAGACAAAAGGTTCATCTCATCTGCACAGCTGGCAAAACCATGAACCTGGCTACCACAGCAGAGCCAGTGCTCCACGTGCAGAGCAGATGTAAGTTCTTTCCAGTATCTGGGCAACAGCACACAAGCCCACAAGAACTGCAGCAAAAGGCAATTTGTTATAGAACAGGCAGCTCTCAGTGTTTTATTTTTTGAACTAAATAAATTCCACAATGGGAGCTACCATGGAACAGTACGGCCAAAGAATCTCTCAATGTCAGCCAAAGGTTCTGCAGTGGATTGATGGCAATCTGTCTGTCCCTGAAATAGGCCCAATTCTGAACAGTTTGACAAGGAGAGCGGCAAATATCTCAGCTATTTTTGTAGCAGGAGGAAAGAATAACACCAAAACTGGACATGGAAAAATGCAAAGATCTTTCCTGGCCATTACCTCTCCTGTCGATAGTGAAAGCCAAACTAAACCCTGACAAGCAGGCAAACATCAGATTTGAATTCCCCAGTAACTATTTAGACCAAAAAATTTCAGAGAAAATTATCATTATCTGTACCATTAAACACCATCTCATAAAAGCTACTCAATTAGAATGGTGGTAGGGACAGTATTGTTATTCACAAAGTGTTTGCAAATAGGTCCTTCTCTTCTGTGAACAGGAGACTGGTAATTTTCCAGTATTCCAAACACCTGGAAAGTTTTGGAGAATTATTTTAAAATCTAGGCATTTTGATGAGACTAATATGTCATTTATCTTGCCTTATCATTGTGTTTGGACAGGGTGCTAGAAAATGTCATGTAGATTCCCTTTCTCAGGAATGGCTGGAGCAGTTGAGCTTTCAAGGGATATTTTGCAATTCTATAATTCTATGATCTTCCCTCCATCCCCCCCACACACACACACATAAAGAAAATTGTCTACCTGTTATAGAGGAGAATATCAGGCTTCCAAATCAGTCCATCAGGAAAACGAACATTCTTCACTCCTGGGTATTCAGACACATTCCACTGCAGATAATGATCTGTCCAGTACTAGGCCATACACACAAAAAGTAAGTTAGGTCATCTCATCCACTGCTTTACTGTAGTTCTCTAGGGACTGGATGGGCTGAAACAATAGTTGTTCTCTTGTTTAGCTTCAGGGACTGAAATGTTTGGAAAGAGTGAATTAAGCCATCTAGAGCACAGTGGAACTCATAAACCCCTCATTTTCAATTCACACTGCAGTGCACATAACAGCCAGGAAGAGATTTGGAGTGCTTGAGTTTTGTTGTTCACACTGTCTCAGGTGCCAGTTTGGGATTGAACTGCTTTTATAATTCATACAGTAACTTCCATTATCTTTGTCTTCATAGACAACTTTGTTTGCTGTGGTTAGAAATTCTCAGGTGGTAGTACCTTGCTAATAGGCATGGGGTAGAGCAGCCAGCATTCACTGCTGACAGAAGATGACTGTGATGGCACAAGGGTAATGCCAGCAGAAGGTCTTGGCAGCTCCTGGGCCTGGCTTTGGGCAAACTCTGAGGCAGCTGCTCCATAGCACTGCTCAGTCCCACAAGTTTCCTCCCAGGCTGACACTTCCTGCACTGAGGCAGCTGCCCTGGGGCTGCCTGTGCTCCTTCCAGCCCAGGCCTGGCTGCTGGCACAGGCAGGCTGGCACAGGCAGGCTGGCACAGTTGCACCAGCAGGGCTTTGATCTGAGCTCAGCGCTGCTAAATCCCACACTCTGTCATTGAAACATATGGTGGAGCAGAGCCATAAACAGGAGCAGAGCCCCAGCCTGCAGCCAGCTGAGCACTGTGGCAGCCCCAGCTTGCCTCCTGCACTCCAAGAGTATTTTCCTGCTGTATTTTCCTGAAATTGAGGTTGTACATCACCCCTTCCTGTGCAAATGGCTTGTCATGATACTAGGGTGGTTTCTGTTGAGCACCAAGGGTATAAGGACTAAAGTTCAATTCATTTTACAAAATTTACCAAATTTTCTCTGTCTATGCTTCATTATGTGCTTCTCTGTATCTCCATTTTTATGTTTTTAGATTAACTTCACTTGGCTGTAGGTGTCATGTAGCTTACAGTGAGGGCTTGTCCAGATTTACCAAGCTGTTGCAATGCCAAATGTTAATTTCTTAAATGTAAACTTTTAAATGGGTGAGTAAATGTACAACACTTAGCTCTTGTGTCTAGTGGTCCTTGTCAAAATGTTTGATAGACATTAAGGTCAGGAAAAATTGCCAGTGGGTATTGTGGAGGTAAATGTTATTGGTCATTCTCATGGGGTATTCACATCAAACTGGTCTATGGAATTCCTTGCATTACTATCACAGGCAAGTTTTGATTTGATACACCAAGTTACCAGTTAGCCTCATGCTTCAGGTATTCAAATACATTCTTGTACCCTTGCAACAGCACAAATGACCATTTTGATGCATTCAACACAACTAATAGCATTCATCATGCAGCTTCTGTGAAGTGTTTACTATATTTATTTTTTGCCTGTGCTTCTATATTTATCTAATTCATTTTTTACAATGAGTTTGTAGCAAAACCAGACAAAAGATCTGAGTTGTGCACTGTTTTTCCCTTTAGCTTTACAGATAATAGTTTTTTATGGAAATCTTCAAATACTTGGCTTTGTTCATAGTTCTTGGTTTCACAGTTCTCTAGTTAAGATACATGTGTTGCTCACAGCCATTTATACATGGCTTCTGTAAGCTGATCAACTGCTTCTCATATTTTTTTCAGAAGTTTTACATGCATTATCCCAGTAAACTGTTTTACATTAACTTCTTGGTTGACAAATGTCACTGTAATTTTTTTACCACTTCATCTTTGTGTAATATAGAAGTCCTGAGATGCCAGGATAATCTGTTTTTTCCAAAGGCCAGCAATGTAAGCAAATCAGCTGTGTGGGTTTAAGGCACTGAAAGCAGTGGCTCTGTGGCTTTGGGTGACTCATCCTCAGGAGCTGCCAGAGCAGGTCACACTCGTGGTGGCAGGGCCAGGTCTGGCAGGCTGCATTCACTGCCAGCTGAAGGCGTCCTGGATATCAACATATCCAATCATTTCCTAGCCCAGCTTACGTTAGGAGTTCCCATGGCCACGGCTCTTTAGCGCAGGGTGATGCTGAGTGACGTAAATCCAAGGGCAGCAGAAAACTTAATAGTCAAGGCTGCATTAGAGATCATGTTAAACAGATTTCTGGCTGCTCTGGCAGCCCTGTGGACAAAGTGCTCACCCATCCAGCAGGGCATAATCTGCTCCATTTTGCTTTAACTTTAGAGCTCCTGTTAAAGGAGCTGAAGCACCTTTAATTTGGATTAAAATGGCAAAGAGCTCAGGGTGCTTTGGTTAGTACCAATCTGTGTGATTAAGCAAGGCTCCTGCTATAACTTAGATCAAGTTTCAGATTTTTGATGCTGAACAGTATTGCCATGGAGATAGTGGTCAGATGAAATAGTCTGCCTGTATAAATGCTAGATTTATATTCCACTTTCTCTCAAGTTATTTTTTGTATTTAAGTATTTTGGGGATAATTACACCAAATACATTTAAGATACATTGTATCATAAAATACATTTAAGATACGTTGCTGATTATGCACACGTATATATCAAGGAATGCAATGGAGAGGATTCAGGGAAAACTTATTTCAGATAATTTAGACTAATAGAATGGCATGTGTTTGCCTTTAACTTTGCTTTGACTCTGTCTAGAACACCATTAATAGACAGTTAATATGCAAACACTTTTATTTTTATATGTACACAAGCCATGAGGAGTGGCTACATTTTTTGGTAGTAACCAAGTGATCTGTTCATTGCAGTCTTAAGGTGCTTCATATCCAGTATGTGCAAAGGTGAATAAATCAAAAGAAATACAGAATGTATAATATAATAAAAAATTTCCTAAGGGAAAACAAAAACAAACTCAAAAAGGATAAGGATGCTGTGAGATCAAAGAGAAGGAAAATAAATTACAGCCTCTTGAGTATGAAGTGTTGTACCATTTACTGGTAAGAAATCATAGGAACTATGGTCTTTGTAGCTAAAAGCCAAAACCATATTATATTGCCAGTTTTAATCTTGCTGTACAACAGGCCTGTAAAAAAGCATGACCCTGAGTGCTTCTTCCATGTGAGATTTTCTTTGTGAATATATGGAATAGCCATGCTGTTCTTACAGGTCATCAGAATAGTCTTTCCTTTGTTTCCCAAGGCCTACCCCAGGACAAGTGAGGTGCTCTATTTAAAATGTTACAATAAAAAAAAAAAAATAATGCCTTTAAATGGAATGAGCTGGTAACAGAAACTGAAAGGTGTAAAGTTTCTGCAAAAGCCTTATGATTGTCTGGAATAATAGAAATCTTCTGACTTCCTTTACCTAACCCAAACAGTTTGGTTTCTGTAGTACTGATGGGAATTCAACTAATGGCAAATTCTCATCCCTGCTGCTGTAGGTGGAGAAAACTCCACATCACTGTCTTTGCAGAGCTTAAGACAAATTTATGGGGGAAACATTTGTGGATGCATTAGGACTCCACAGGAGTCAGCATGCTAAGAAGCACCTTGTTAATTC
This sequence comes from Molothrus ater, assembly GCF_012460135.2. NCBI lineage: Eukaryota > Metazoa > Chordata > Aves > Passeriformes > Icteridae > Molothrus > Molothrus ater. The sequence continues at coordinate 6,273,648 of NC_050490.2, forward strand.
TGAGTCACAATGTAACCTTTCAGAGAAAACAATTTCAAAATACTCTCACAAAGTTCTTGAATTGTCTATTATCTCTTCCATTCATTAAAAAGTGAGTAAAAATTGACTTCTGCCCAACCATACTGCCCAACCATGAGATAGGACAAAGTTCTGTGCTGTGGTATCTAGTCGTAGCAAAGAAAACCTGATATGGAATTAGGAGTCAACTCATATTTTCTCTACAGACCTGAAAGTTTTCTAAAATTCAAACTCCTCACCAGATTAAACTCTATAACTGAAGGGGAAAAACAAACATACTTTCTTTCAAAACTTACCATTTGTAGCCAAATATTTGTTGTTAATACTTGATTCTTTTCATCCTGGAGGGAAGGAGGAGAGGAAGAAGAAAAAAACAAACCACAGTTTAGTATTATTTAGATAAAATAATACCATTAAATACATTTGACTATTATAAAATAACCAGTTGTGCCAAAGTACCTTTCAAAGCAATGGGAATCATTGCCACTCACTTATTGGAATGGAAGTTTTCACAGGAACCTTCAAATTTCAATTTCATATTACTGCTATCAGTCAAACTGTCTCCTGGGGGTATCCTTCTGCCAGACTCTTCCCTGGGGCTCCTTCTTTAATAAAGAGGCTCCAAAGGCAAGGCAGATTCCAGCAGGGGCTGCCTGTGCCACCTTTCTTAGCAGCAGCCCTCTCACTAATTAACCTTACCCAGAAGACATAGGCAGGCAGTAGAAAAAACAAGGAGCAAAGTGTGGCTAAGCTCAGCTGAGAGGTGTTGGAGCCATTCTGAGGAGCTTCTTAAGAGGCAAGGGGCACCACTTGGGTCAATGGAACTGTACAAAAAGTGCTGCACCAGCTTTACCAGAAAACTCTTGTCAGGGCAGGATATTATTATTCTTTGAAGGCCTTTCCCTGCACTCCTGTGACTGATGTAAGTTCAGGTGACACAGCTGGCATCTGAATGCTGAAGTTGTAGACTTTAATTCTTCACTGCTCAGACACAGGAAAATATCAATGACCTTTTTCTGTGGAGATACTTTATCAGCATCTGCCTGGGTTGTGTGAAGCTAATGGAATATACTATATATGCAGTCAGTATTCCATATTTTCCAATCTGAGCACACAATCCCTGTCCCAATACCAGTCCAAGTTCCATTTACAGTCTGAGAAAGTGTCATAGGAAATTCAGTCACCTGTACAGCCTCAACTGCCAGAGCTGTTCATATGTCTAGACCTCTGAACTTAAATCTGTCATTCTTGAACTTAAATGTCATTCCTAAATGCCAAAAATGTTTAATCACATTTCATACAATTAAAAAACCCCTTTTTAATAACACACTTTACTAAAGGTAAATTTTCCCCTTCTGTTCTTGTTTTGTGAACTTCTAACCAAAAAGAACTCCTGAGAGACCTTTCATTGCAATCATTTTAGATCAGCACATTAGTAGAAAGTTACACAGCATGTAAAATCAAATACCCTGCAAGGGACAATGGCATTTTTAAAGCAAGAGAAACCTTTTGAGGAGCAGCATCAGTAAATGTATGGAAGTGTTACTAGGCTGTGTGTAATCACAACTGAATGTACAACATACAAACAAAGATTTTAAATAAAGATGGCAATGTGCATGAATAAAGTCTACCATCATGCACACTCCTACCTTGCTTTAAAAAAAAGTAGCATAAAAAAATATAAATCATCACAGACCACAGCTAGTCATTCAGCACTTTTCCTCTCTATTTTCTGCTTCATCACTTCCATGAACCTTTTTCAAAACTATCTCAAGTGGGCAACTCATTTAAATGGCATCCTGGGGAAACAGGTCTCTAACCATTTGCTTTCAGAAATCCATTATTAAGCTCCACTGAATCTGCATGGTGAAGGCATTGCTGAAGATGTCAGCCAGGCAAAGCAGTAATTAACTTGCACTAGTAGCTGTTATTCTCTAGCCCCACAAACATTAATTTGGAGCCTCTCTCAGCCTGCTTATAGTGTTAGAGCACTACAAAACTAGTTTGTATGGAATCTTTAATTCATGAATGAAGAAACCATCTTTAAGAGATCATTCATCTCACCAGAACTAAAGTCTATTGAGAAGGGCTGCCAGCTCAGGGCGTGTTAAATCTCCATGTTTCTACTCATCATAGGCAATTTTACATGAGATGGAAATATTGCCAATAATAGCTTGTCCTCCAAAGTTCAGTAACATTTTCTGAAAGCTCTGTGTGCTGTCCCAGGTGAACATGACAAGTTCCTATAATGCAATGTCCTGGCTCAGCACCTGAGCAAAGCTGAGAGCACCACTGCTGAGGGGTTTCTCTGCAGAGCTATAACTGCCTCCTCAGAGGTGCAGAGCAATTCAGAATCCATTATGTTGCAGGAAGCCTGTTTCAGGACTATTAGCTGAATGGCATGGTTAAATCCTGTGTTAAACTCCCAGTGTGATCTATTTCTACACATGAATGGCCCCAGCTTTAAATTAGTGATGTTTCAAAAAGTCCTTTTCAGCAGCCATGGATTGTACTGAAGCTGGGGTGTTGTTGGTGCCATGGAGATCTGCTGGGAGGGCCTGAGCCCACAGCACAGGCATGGGAACTATTTTAGGAGTGGCAGGAAGGAGCTCTACCATCAGTGCACATCACAGACCCAAGCCAGAGAGCTGCCACTGAGCACTCCAAGTAGCAGAGCTGAGGGGGACAGCAGACTGTCAAAGCAGCTGTGCTGATGGCAGCATGATTCAGCTGCCTGCCACTGCCAGGTACAGGGCACAGCCATCACAGGTTGGCATGCAGGACACTCTGCAAGCATATTCTGAAAGCCAGGAGTTATTCTGAAGTGTGATCTTTCACTCAAACCTAGCTCAAAGAGCCTATTCTGAGAGCACTGACTCAAATGTGACTTGTACTGTGAAGACAAGCCCTGAGTGAAGATGGCCCATGCTGTTTTCATGGTATTTCTTTCTGTTATTTGAAGCATTTAGAGCCTGAAAGAGGGTTACATATGAGCTAAGTAATTTCCACTTGGATCACTACATTGAAGGTTCCATCAGTGTTTGAATCATAAATCATTGCTCCTCAGATATAAAAACTTTACTGCTTGCTGAGGCTTGGTTTATAGCAGTGTTCTGAGTTTTTAATACTGTTTGTTGGAGCAAACAATTTCCAATATTTTAGTCATTATTGGATTGACTCATCCATCACTAGAGGAAAGGTTCTGATTTTAGAGGGTTTGTCACTCTTTGTGGCCCCAAGTGAAGCTGGTAAAAGATGGGGCAGGAGACATCCTGCAGGGTTTCTCGCTGCTTAGGAGAGTTTTTTGGACACTGTTTTAAATGCTTCACAGCAAACTACATTAACACTCTTTTCAACAGAGTTGTGCAGTACCTCCTTGTAAAATGATGGGTGGGCTTGAAATGCTTCAAAGAACTTCACCAGTTTTTGTCACTTCATTTTGTAAACGCTTACAGAACACTTTATGTGTTTTGACACAAAAACGAGGAAGTTCCTGTTACAAACACTTTCTGCTATAAAGGAGGAAAGAAAAATGGTTTCACGTGTTGGAGAATCATCCCAACAGAGAAAGAGATCAGGCACTGTATCAGGTTGTTGGGATTGGTGTGGTTTTTCCTCCATACCAGCTGCTTCAAGTTACTTGCTGTTCAGACAGTAGCCAAGTAGCCCTGCTAATGGAGAGTTAGGTTTCCTTGGCACAGTGGGAGGTGGGTGGATGCTGCTTTGGTCTTCTCCATCCATAACTGCAGAGAGGGCACATGGTGAATTGCTCCTGGACTGCTTGTCATTTTGTGGCAGTGCAGGTAATGAAAGGAAAGTAGCTGACATCAGGAGACTTGACTAGTCCTTGATTCATTTTTGAAGGTAGAGGTAATAACTTCTGCAAGTCTTTGAAGGAAATTGCACTGTCTCCATTCTTCCAATTCCCACTTCTGGTTTTGTCTGTTTTGTCAATTTCTACAATCCATTGGACTGATCACCTTTGGAAACACAGTTACCAGTGTCTCAAATTATCCTTCCCTTACCCTGTGTTCCTCAGAATATATAAAAGAAGAGAGAAACTCGATAATGCTTTAGGGAAGGTGTTAGCCTGGACATTATAAGCTCTGTAACAATATCTGTAGACTTTCAAATGGATTTCAGCACATGTAGCATCCACACTAGAAAAGCTACATGGCAACTGCAAGGGGAAAAAGAATTAAAATAAAGCTGCATGCCTAGAGAGTGGCATGCAGTGATATGCAGCCCCTAGCAAGAAACACGTACTTCCCAGGGACTAGCCTAAGGTGATATTCTAACTGAAATCTATGAGCCGTAATTTCTGCACTTCAAATTTAGATTCTTTATTTTTATGTGGTTGAATCTCACCTAAATTATAGAAAAAGTTATGGCTCTTTGAACTGGGCTTCAATTACTGTCAACGTTAATAAAGACTTTGTAAGAACATTTTAAGACAGCACTTGTTACACCATAATACTATGTTCCTGATTAGTACCCTCTAGCAAAACTGAAACTAATAACTGTGCTCTGAAGTTAACAACACTCTGATAGCCAGTGAGAAATATGCAAGACACTTTCTTTACTTTATGTGATTTTCACTTTTTTGTGCTTGAATGTCATCCTACTGAAACCAGCAGGTTAGGCAGTTCATTAGCTCTTATTGTCTCAGCACTTGCTCATTAAACATTCTCAACATCTTCTGATCCACAGTGTCAAATTACCCGTGCCTACTGACATTCCCCACCTCATTTAAAGTCCTGTTATGTTCAATTTTTGTTTCACACAGTTTGGGGTTTTTTCCTGCTCCTTTTTAGGGTCATGCATTGAGCTCACTTAACTGTATCTGCTGAAAAAGCCTGAATTCCTACAGGCTTAGTACTGAGAGGATAGGCAGGAGGGTGAGCTAAGCACTCATAAACTGGCCAGGCGACAAAAGATTGGTGCTATGTCCATACTTCAGGCAGCCATAGTGGCAGGATGATGAATCCAAGATCCTCAGAAGTCATGGAGAGTAGTGGGAGGGCTGCACTCCCATCCCTGCCCTGGTGCTGGTGCACAGCAGCTCCCCTGTGTGGCAGGAGAGGCCAGAGCAGGGTCTGCTCCACTCATCTGCAGCCCTGAGAGCACCACAGTGACCTCTCAGTCTCCCCACAGTAAGTCACTGGGGGGTCTATTGCAGATATCCTCTCCATGTGCCAAGGTTAAAGCTATATTTTTCTATTAAAGGTAGCTCAGGGCTTCTTAGTCAGGCAGACAAAATTGAATTTTGCTATCTCAGTGGTGAGGATAAAAATCAGTTACTTTAAAAAGCCATCCTGGTGCTTCTTCAGGGACACTAAAATGAAGTCTGCAGCTGCTGGCCAAGGACTACCCCTAATCACCCATAGGTGTGGGCTGGAGCTGGAGCCAGTGTTGATCTTGAAGAATGTAGTAGGGGGAATTAAGAAGTTTGGGGAGGTTTGTATAGGAATAAAAAGCCAAACAAAGAGTTGTCAAAGTGAAAAAGGTTGTTCAAGCAAAAGAAAGATGAAGAAATAGTCAGTGTACATGATTTGTGACATAAAAGTTTGGAATTCCTGATGCCTCTTTCCCACCCAACTTCTTTTTCACCATGAAAGGAATAGTCCAGTGCAATTACCCTTCACTTCTCCAGTGGTCAGCAATTGAGCTTTTTACACAGTAAAATGGTTTTTACTCAGCTTACAGCACATATTTCCAATTAGGCAGAAAATGTAAACAGTTAATACCACTGCATAAATAATATTAATAATATTCCATGATCCAGTATGTAAGATTCAACATCAGGAACAGACAAAAGAATGTTTCTGATGTCTTAAAAATAGGTGGAAAAGACAGAAAAATACTCAATAAAATGTCAGAAGTGGAAAATAAAAATTTTCTTTGTGGCACCATGTTTTTGAGACCATTCCAAATTTAAACACACATTTTTATTTTGACTTCTGCCATACTAGTGACATTTTTGTATAAAAGCAGAGTTCTTCTGTTTATGACTTAAGCTTGTAGTGGTACAGCCTCCTGCTGGGAGAGCCAGGCTTCTCCAAAACTGCAGCAACTGTTGCAAAGTGTTGTCCAGCCAGGGTTGAACTGCACAGCCAGGATGCTTTGCCAGTTCTGCATGGCCTGGCCTGGGGGTGTTAATGTAAAATGGGGGCCACTCCCTTTACATCAGCTGCTGATTTGCCCTGATTCTGTTGGTGCAGAGAATCGCCTGGAAACTGGTCTTTGCTATTTTATACTCAGCCCCCAAGTAGTGATGCTGCTGAAGGTATTTAGGACCCCACCAGCTTTCCCACATTCCACTGCAAAGCAAATTTAGCCCGAGGCACCTTCACAGCTAGGATGGTACCTGCCTGACTCTTGCTACCTGCTAACTCAGACTCTGGCTCCGTCAGACCTTTAGGGGTAATTGCAGCTGTGCTCAGGATTTAGTTAAGTATCTCCTGTAGCATTAAGGTTTTATAGTGAAATCTCCAAAATCCAGCCTGAAATATCTTCATTACTTGGTGTGCTTCTTGATATTTGATTTAATTTTTTCTAGCTTTTTTTAATCAAAGAATTAAGTCCAACCAAAATGTGAGTAGTTAATTAAAATGAAATTTGAAAACTTCTCTTCCACTGAGCTCTTAGGTTTATTAGATTTGTGATAGATGGCATACGAATGGCTCTTCATGCAGTCTGCATGCTGGAGGTCTCTGAAATAAAGAATGGCTCAGGAGAATTGCTCCTGGCTGGGAAAAGTGGACTTTTGTTGATAGAGATAACATAGACTGGCACAAATTGCTGCCATTATCCTTTTTGATTTTTTAGGAAAGGTGACTTTGGACTATAAATTTAATATGCAATAAGGCAATAAATGGCTATTCTGGGGCTGAGATACTTAATTGTTATATCTGGGAAACAGGTAGAGTTTCCCTCTGTGAACACTTCCTCCTCCTCCTCCTATTAATTTGTGATACAGTGAATAAAGTTATTGAAGTCCCCTAATCTTTAGCATTTTCGTGGTTTGGGCTGGTTTCATTTCCTCAATTGTTCTTATTTCAACCCATGTGTTTTATCTTTTCTTCATATTCTCCTCCCCACCAGGGGAGGTGCCTGAGTGAGCAACTGCATGCAATGTTTTAATTTCTGGTTGGAGTTAAACCATGCCAGGCATATTGTGAACTCAGCCTGCTGTCCTGAGCACGTTCCATAACCCTGCAGGGCAGAGTGGCAGTACCAGATGCAGTGACAGCTCCTCTGTTTGCTGTGTGAATCCTGTGAGTGGTGTGGCAGATCTGAACAAGGACCAAGGCTAGAATGTACAGCAGGAAAAGAGAATGCAGTGGAAGACTGTGAAAAAGCTGAAAGCAGTGTTAGGGCTAATGACCATTGTGTGTAGGCTCAATTTTATAAACAAATTTAAAATATTTGTAGGAGGTAATTGTTAATCCAGTGAAGTTTCCTGCATGGGACAGGTGGGATTAAGGTCTGATTCTGCACTCTCATTCTATTTATTTTTTGTTTTGTTTTGGAACTGTGTCCTACATTCAGTAATTCATCTGCCTGGCCATATTTACTAGATCTATTTCTTCTATAAATCAAGGAGTGAGCCCCACTAGAAATAATGCTGGATAAACCAAACATTCCAGCTCAAGTTACCTCTCCTTAGCAAAGTGCTCTGTTGGTGTTGTTACTTCAATTTTGTGCAGCCTCTCACCTTCAAAATATGTCCTATCTTCATAAATGTTTCCTTAACTAGCCTGTAGTGTTTAAAGTTCAATATATGGAAGTTTTATTTCAAAGCAATACCTGCTTATACCATTTTCCTTTGAAATGCACTCCTCCAGGCTGGCCTATGTATGTACATGTAGTGCCATTTTTAAAATTACTTTATAGAATATGCTGCTTAGTGTTTATTGAGCATTTTCCTGTCTTGATAGTTTGTAAACGTGTCCCATCCAGAACGTGTGAAATTGTTCAGACTATTTATTCTCTTGTGGTGTTTTTGTTAATTAAATTGTTTTGTTTAAAATGTGAATATATGAGTAGAAAATCAACAAATGGATTTTTTTAAAAATTACTTTGTAATTTTTAAAACATCTTCCCTCTAACCTACAAGCACATTATTTTCAGCAAATTAAACACAAGGAATATTGGGCCTCTCTAGCAAGAGAAGGGCCAGGCTAGGCAGAGCAGTGTGAGCTCAGTGTGAATGGAAATTGGCCCCTGCTGCTGGAGGCAGGGGTCCTGGGACAGGGGGTGTGCTTGAGCCACAGAGGGCTCCATGTTCTGTGGGATGGAAACTGCAGAAACTGTGGGATGGAAACTCTGCAAGTCACTCAGCCACACTCCTGAGGAAAAGCACCCAGCAGCTGGGAGGGAGGGAATGGGAGAGGAGGAAAGGAAAGCTCCAGGTGTGAGGGGTGGACAGGTGTCCTAGTTTACAGTCCTGGTCTGTATTTAACACTTGAGCCACTACATATTTAATACAAGGTTTACTATGAGCTTACACACAGTTACAGTTCAGGCTTTAGTAACTGTAGAGTTTGACCTATATGGAAGTCTGAAAAAATTGGGGATTTTCAGACATGTTCTGTATGAGTGTTGAAGCCTGGAGTTCCTCTGTCCTGTGCACTGTTCAGGTATGCATGGAGTGAAACAAAACAGTGGAGAAGGAAACCTGAATACAGCAGACAATTATGCTTCTGCTTAGAGCTAGAGTTCTGAAAAAGTTGAAAAGTTTCTGAAGTTAAAATGCTAAAATATTGCTAGAGCGTTCTGTGCTGCTGGGATAGGAGTAGATGTTCATTTTTGGTTTTTTGAATAGCTCTTTTTCTATATTTTTTAAATTTAGAAAAATACAATTTGAATTTTTACCTGGGTTAAGGTTGAGTTTGGACTATGAGATAAGGAGTCTGATTACTTAACCTAATTCAGGTGAATGCTGAGGGGGGTTGTTTGTTTTGCTTTTTTTTTTAACTTGTGCTGTTTGTGTTTGAAAAAGCCCAGCATTTTCTCCATACCAACTCATTTACATATTTTTGCAAAAAGCATTTGCTTTCTCCCCAATTTCTTGATATTGCTTTGAAAGAAAGGCAGTTTGCTCAGACCACACACAGGTCTCCCCAGATAGATGCAAATCCATCACAGCAAAAAGCTGCTGCAGAAAGAGCACAAAAGAGTGACCTTAACTCAGAGCATCTGTGTGAAGAGCCTTCTTAGGATGGAGGAAGGTCTTTGTGTTCTGTGAGGGCTGAGAGCTGTGCTGCCATTGGCTGCACCAGGGCTTTGTCCTGGCAGAGGCTGGAGAAGTGGCTTTCACCGAGTTCCAGGAAAAAGAAGTTGAGAGATTATAAATATGTGTGAGAGGCTCATGATGTACCATTTTTGTTACCATGGGGATGTAATTGTAACAGCAGTCTGTCATCTTTTTTATTTTCAGTACATCATTGTTAGCAAGAGATTGTATTTAGATATGAACACATTCATCTTTGCAAAGACAAGCAGGGATAAGGCATAAGAAATGAGCAGAGTACAGCATGACTAATCACAAACATCAGCACATCTTGCATGAAAAAATATATTTTGAAGAGCAAGTTGCATTTTTCAAGTTACCTTATGAATTTCTGTGATTAATTGTAGGTGTTTCACTCAGTTCAATTTTTGAATATAGCATAGAGCTTAGAGTGCAGTTAAATTTCTCACAAACATGCAAAGTAATAACTGTCTTCTGTTGCTTTATTTACAAATAATTCTTGATTCTAGTGTATTTTGTAGCAGACTCCTGTTGAGAGGACTGAAGCCTGAATTAGTGTTAAATACTGGCTCTAGGTGCTGATTACCATTACCAGTCTCACAGAGATAGGCATCCCAGCTCTGAACACATGCTGGAACCTGGGAACTACCAACAGTACCGCAAGATAAGATCAAAGAATGGAGCCCCACAGCCCCACTCATTACATGGTGTTAAAACCAGAGGGAATCAAAGCCTTTGAACTTGATTTATCTTCCTAGAGGTTAGCTGCAAAACACTGAAATTGAAAGGTCAGGTTGTTACTCTTCAATGTACCAGCAGACTGAAGTGGAAGGAAAGTGTGTGTGTTATTTCTTCAAGGAGAGAAAAGAGAGTTATGGGAGAACAGGGAGCTGAACCCAGAGCTGTCTCTTCCTCTCCCTGTGTGTGATCAGAGCACACAGCTCCAGCACCACTGCTGCTGGTGTTCATCTATCCTATTTTTGTGACTAACACCATCAAAAATTTACACACCTGACCAGAGCATATTTTCCATGATTTAGCAGCAGCTGAAACCTTTAGGGAACCCAGAGCCACAGAGGCATCTTACACAGCCACAAGGAATGGCTCTGTGCACTACAAATGGACATAGGTAAAGCCAGCTTCAGAAGGTCAGATAGCAAAATGCTATTACTCATCCCAGACAGTGTCTCTAACTATACTACATCCTACCTCCATCTTCCCAAGTGTAGGAAAATTAAGATAGGAGGAGTTGCTCCAAAATTTCTGTGATATGTAACATTACCCATTATCTTGGATGTCTTGGGCTCTCTGGTCAATCTAGGATACAGCACAGTATCACCATGGCAATTAAAAAACTTCCTGGGGAAGGGCAGAGTACAAAATGCATTGTTTATCCTGCTGAGTGTCTCTGCAACTCTTGACACAGAAGTATTGCTAAGACACTTCAGTAACTCAAGAAGATGAGTCATATTGCAGAGGTTCTAGTTATTTCTTACCCATCCTCTGATGGACACATTTGAGAGTCCTCTTAAGAGTCTTCCTTTCCTGCTTTCCATGAAAATCCATGCTGTCCCCACTTCTCTGGTATGCCTGTAGAGAATCACTTACAGAGGCACTGAGAAACTGAGCTTAGCTGAGAGGAATACTTTGATGGAAATCAGCTGTAGCTCTGTTTCTTCACAAATGCAACAAGCGTCATGACTGAAATGTCAGAACACCTACATGGTCCTTCAGGCTGCTTTTCCCACAGCACAAAAGAGCAAATTCTCTCTGTGAAAAGATTATTTCTGTCTGTGGGGACAGAGATGGAGTGAGCACTCCAAAATCCATAAAAATGCTCATCTGAATTTCTTGAGCTCTGTCAGTGCTCATTACTTTTTCTGTCCTCATTCTTGCATTTAGTAGTTTTAGAGATGATGGGTAAGAGGCCTCGTTCCTTCCTTCCTGCCTTCCTCTCAAACCCTAAACCAGCACACCTGTGTAGTTACTGAGAGTAATTAAGGGGATGCTGAGCACAGAAATGTGCACTTCTGACTGAACACAGAAAACAAGCCAATAAAAGTGCAAAGCAGCAGTGCTGTATAATTAAACATGTCTATGTGTCCCCCACGTCTGCACAGGGTTATTGATCATCTTCCCTTCAGGGGAGTTTTTTATGAGGAGCACACAAGGAAGAGGAGACAGGATTATAAACCATGCAAATGTGGCCTCACATCACTACCAGATGATTTGGGAGAGATGAACTGGATGAATATCATATTCTTATCTTGCTGTCAGTGAGCAGCACATGGCTTCATGCCATGCTCTTAGTGCTTCACAGTTAGCTGTTGTTGAAGCCAGGGTTACCAGCCTTTCCTTTTTACAAATCAAATTCTAGTTGCAGTTAACAGGCATGAAAATGCAAGCACAAGTGAAGGTTAAATCTGAATAGACATTTATTCCAGACTGCTTCTGGTTATTCTTGGAAAATAAATCTTTTAATTTTGAATAAATTAAAAATAAATTGGTTAACACGTTAAAGTAAATTATTTAAGTAATTAAAATTCTAAGTGAATTTTAAAAGATTTGTTTTTCTACATAAGTGCTTGTACAAATAGGCTCCCTGCTGCCTACCCATTGTGAGATCTTTCTTTTTTCCTTTCACTCTTTCTTCCTTTCTTTCTTTTCTATTTTTGTAACTCACATATATATTTAGATTGGGAACAGTTGGATTGTTTAGTGGTCTATTTAGACTACTGAATATGGTGAAGAGTTCAGGACAAACTGAAAAATTCACATCTGTATCATCTAAATTTGAAGTAATTAACATTTGAAATAATTAACATTTGAATGTATTTATGTTAATATGCTGCTCAGAGATACAGAATTGTTTGCTTCCAATCCATTGGCAATACTTTGTTCAACTGCTGTCAGCAATATTAGATTTGTAAATGACTGGAAACTTTTGATAGCGTGTGCTTTGCTGAGAGAAAAGCAGGCACTGTATCCACAGGGCACTGAGAATGCAGCCCTGAGCAGAGACAGGACAGGAACAGAAATACCACGTTGCTTTAGCAGCATTTCCTGCCTTCCCCATCGTCCCCAAAATTGCTGCAGCACATTCCTGCCAACTTACAGACCCACACAGATCACACCACAGCAGTGGGGCTGGGGCCGTGATGGTTACTTGGGAGTTTCTTTTCCCCACATAATTCACCCAGCCCACAGCATCCTCCCACAGCACTTCCACAAGCCTTCCCAGAAAAGAAATGTGTTCAGCAGGGGCAGCCACCTGCATTTGAACTCCCTTCTTGTGCATGGTGACACTGCAGTCACAGGCAAACCAAACCCAGGAGGAACCAAGGCGGCTCCCCTCGCTCTGTGCACAGCAGAAAAGGCTTTCCCAAGGAGCAGGAGGTTTGTGGAGCAGAGAACTGAAGGGGCTTTCCCAAGGAGCAGCAGGTTTATGGAGCAGAGAACTGCTCTGTGGGAGCAGAGACCAAACCCTGCACCCAGGGCTGCTCCTGGGCTGGGACAGCCCATGGCTCTCCCAGGAAAGCAGCAGCAGGGAGAGCAGCCAGCAGCCCCAGGGCTGGGAATGCACAGCTAGCACTGGTACTGCAGGGAGCCAGATCCTTCCACTAGCCAAGGACAAGAACATTCATGAAGAAATATGGGTCTTTCAGTCTTTCCAAGCAAATTACCACAGATCATAACAAGCTGATCCATATTGGTCAAAAAAAAACATGTGAACTTGTGTATCAAATAGTGACATCCTCTATCGTCTTGTACTTGAACATGACAGTATTTTTTTAAAAAGGAACAACTCTGAATATTACAAGGAGTATATTCATTTCAGCCCCAAACTTCTGTAAATGAAAAGCTTTGTATAAGACCAAGTATGATGCAGATCTGACTCCCAGGAATTACATCTTGCACTGTAATTTTGTTTCATTAGCTGATTACTGATGACTACTATTAATTACTAGATGATGTGACTTTGCAGGTTCTGTTGTTCTAGTAAGAGGCCCTGTGTAAAATGTGAAGCTTTATGTGGTGGTCCCTGTGCTCTACAGCAGTGTCCCAGAGAAATCTGTTTCCTAGCACCTTAGCCATGCTTTTCACAGGAAGGTCACAAGCCCTTTTCATCACAACTGACATAGATGTAAATGTTTAGTTGCTTTTTAAGTTAATGAGGTGTCCATACCAATGCAGTTAGAAAACAAAATATGACGTACTGAGTTTTTATGATTCAAACTGATTATTTATGTCACAAAGAATAAGAAAAAGGTCTGAGAAACTGCTTCACTTTAATCATATTAGAAAGAAAACCCTCACAAACAGAAAAACCCCAGCTGATTCATATTACAAAAAAGTTCCAAACATCTCTCCTGTGGAACCAGAAAGCAGAATATAAGTTCTGATTTTCACATACAATGGACATCTCTAATGTCCTCAAGTGAACTATTATCAGGAGGGTTTTTTATAGCCTTTAGTCAGTCCTTTTTTCCTTCCTGCAAACTGCCTTTAATTAGTGTACATTCATTGCTTCCCATTCCATCCTACACATCCTCCTGTGTTTAAAATATCTTTCCAGACCTAAACACTGTTTGAGGAGACTAACTAAAATGCTGACAGAAGAGTTAAAAAATCCAGGAGATCTTCAGAAGCATAGGAAAGATGGACAAATATCACAGAAATAAGGTTGCAGTTTCTCTTAGTATATTAATATCTCACCACAGTAGGGTATGGAGAGGTGTTGTCTGCTTGTTAAAGTAGAGCAATTATAAGAATATTTTAGACTCTTGTCTGATCTGTTCTTTAGATTTCATGGAAAAATAGAACACTCTGTTTTCTGTTATAATCCAGTAACTTTCATACTATTTAACTAACTAAAAATATCAGAAGGCATATCCCAGCACCTTTCCAGTTTTCTAAACTCTCAGGAATAAACTATGGTGGAATGGAAATGGATGCAAGATGAAAGTGCAGTTTCTCTCTTTTGCACGGTGGGAAAAAAGTTCAAGCAGCAAACTGAGAAGAAAATAAAGCTCAAAGAGATATTTTCTAATGAATGTTAAAATTAAAAGAATAATGCAGATCTGATGAGCTTCTGCCACAGCCATTGTTTGCAAAGAGGCTGCTGAGGTCTGATAAACAGCTTAAGAACTTCATTAGCACCATTTTTCAATGAGCCTCTTGATTTGGTTGTTTTTATTCATTTTCCAGATTTAAATTTCTTTTTTTTTTTCTTATTATTTTTTCATTTTTTTGGCGGACAAGATGTTTGTTTTATAGTCTGTTTCTTTACAGAAGCTGTTATGCTTCTTTGAATGACAGCATAATTTTCTTTTCAAAATTTCAAGATATTTGACATTACTGTCTTGCCCAGTGGGTCTGGGATATTGGGTTGCAAATACTGAATTGCAGAGGCTTTGCAAAGCCTTGTATGTAAGTCATTGTAGTCAGCTGGATCACTTCACTGGGTAACACAAAACAAGGACAAAAGCCCTTGAATATAGAAAACTAAGTCGTGCAAGTAACCAAGGGCAATGTAGGATAAGCAAACTTTGACTAAGTTCAGATAAATGTAAGAAAGTTTGCATGCTTTCATTTATCCTTTGGTCTGCACAAGTGAGTTGAACAGCCTAAAGGAACAGGATTTCCCTTGAGATTCTGCTGCTGCTTACTACATACAAACAACTATTCAGTGCTTCTCTTTCCCCTAACTAGAAATTTTTAAAAAAGGGAACAGGAGAAACTGGAAAATAAGCAAAAACTGTTATGTAGTAAATTATTAAATTAGCCAGCAAGTGTCTTCAAGAACCATGAAAGATTCCTAAGTAGTGTTATGCAACATAAGTAAGAATTTGAATATTCATGTAGATAAGTAGCTTAATTCAACTTTCTTAAATAAATTATTAAATGTTGATTCTAAAAAATTAACTAATTTATGATCAGAGTAGACCAAAATGGCCACACTCATACCCACCAAAATGTTTGTCACCATGAGTCTTCACAAGCTAAGATGGTATTGATCCAGCATTCTCCCAAGTTTTGCAACTTGAACCACAGCTAGAGCTCACTTGTATATTTTTGAAATACTTGACATGTTAAGTGAAGAACCACCACAGGCAGTTTTGAGAGCAGTTTAAGCTAATCTAAACCCAAAGTACAGGTCATGTAGAGAAATGACCCCTCAAAAAAGGATAAGGTAACTCCCACTCAGAGAGGCGGTGGTGAAAGCCAAAGCTGTGGGAGCATGAGCCCAGAACTCAGATTTCTTCCAGTAGCAAAGGCTGAGATCAGCTCAGGACACTCCCAGATTGCTGCCCCATGTTCTATACAGAAAGCTGGTAAAAATTCTAGATTCCAGCCAGAAAGCTGAAAGCCTTATATATTGAGAGTGAACCACTGATAGCTACTCTTTCCTCTTTGTGGGTTTACCAAGATTTCATTCATAGCTTTCTGCTATGTTATTCAGAAATAAACACACCTTGCTGCAAATGGTCAAGAAATCTGGAATACTTCAACAAAAGTATTATTATTATTATTATTATTATTATTATTATTATTATTATTATTATTATTATTATTATTATTTTCCTGGATGAAAGATGTCTCATTTTTTCTAGAATTGTTTTGTACTGTCCCCAAGTTGAAAAATAGGAAGTTATGCTTAGACGTTAGGAAAAATCTACCATGATGATAGTGGAATACTGACTGCCCAGGAAGGTTGTGGAAACTCCTGGACAGGAGCCAGGAAGGCTGTCAAAGTGGTCAGCACTTGACTGGACAGAGTCCTGAGTAACATGATCCATTTAAGACATCTTTGCAGTAGAGGAGTGGACAAGATGACCTCTAGAGGCCCTGTCCAAACTACAATAAGATTGTGATTTTTGTACTCATTTAGGTAGCAGTAAAAATTGTTTGAACTATCACTCTGTACCTCAGTGTATTCAGTTCTTCATGCTTGTGTCTCAGAGCAGTCATTTGCAATAAAATGTGTGACCACTTAATTTCTAAGGTTTCATCTTCTGACTTTGGGGATGAAATACCCTCTGATACTTTCTCTGAATTGTATTAACTTACAGTTGATACAGATATGTCTATTGTAAAAATGCTGGCTAGGCACAAACCTCACACCCTCTGCCCACTGCATTTGTTTTTCTATGCCATTCACTAGTCTGTATGAGATGTAGCAGAGTAGGAAAAGCACTGCTGCTGTGTCTATTCCTAGTGTTCCCTCCAAACCAATAGGCAGTGGCTGAATGTTCTCCTCTGATACTATTATTGAGATGGATATTACAAGAGAAAACAACACTATTAGTAGGTATTTACCTCCATACAGTGTTTCAAAATGTGGTGGCTGTAGTTTTTTTCTCTGTGGAAATTATATCATATCAGTATATTTCAATAATCTGTTTTACAAAACTGTATATGCTGGAAATTTTCCTAAGCCTAAGTTATGTTAAGATTCCATGCCAGCACTGAAAAAAATACCAGAAAAACAGAAGCCAAAGACCAGTTTTATGTGCAGATTGAGGGGTTTCCATGAGGTGAGAAGTAGAGAAAAATAAATAGCTTATCTACATCCTCTTCTTTATTTTTACTGCCATTGTGCTGAAGCTATGACCATCCATTAGCCCCTCTTCCTCTCCTTCCTCTAAGGTATGCTGTAGTCTTTGTCTTTTAAGATTTTTCCTTTTGAAGTCCACTTTTTCATACCTCTTACTTTCCATTTTGCATCCCATCCTCTTCCATCTAAATTCCACCTCTCTTCTGAATTCTTTTGCTGTATCTCAGGCCTACCATGTACTCCCACTTGTTCTCTAGTTAGTTTCCTAGTTCTCCTCTTTGGTAATACATCCACAAACTGCATATTTCTCATGCTGCCCCTGCTTTTCCCCCCCACTTAGAAACATTTTGTATCATTTACTATGCCAGCTTGCATTCTTATTAGACAATTAATTAATTCCATTTTTTAGTGAATTCCACTAAGCTGGGGCAATTGGCACTTACAGATCCCTCATTATGTACTGCTGATACTAGCATGCATATCAAAAGAAATACATATCTAAAACCATGGGGTAAAAATTTCTAGTTGTAATAGGACAGGTTAAAACTAGAAATACAAGGTAGGAAACATCCATTGTATTTAGAAAATATTTCATATACCATCTCCCTTTTCCTGTCACTAAAGTCAGAATGGAATGGAAGAACCTTCACCTAAGGAATGGCAGCAACCAGGATCCAGCCTGGCTCAATCTGTTCTGGCAGGGATTTGATGGATTGGCTCTGGAGAGGTCTAACTCCCAATTAGACTCAGTGGCTATCAGCTGAGAAGCCATTAAAGTGAATATATAAACTACAGGAAAGTGTGATGGTGACATGTTTTGTTTCTAGCTTGTTAAACCAGTAATTGTTATTGCAAGTAGCTGTCATTCCCACCAGCATTTGCTTCTTGTTGACAATGAAGAAAACTCATTTGTTTTATAGCATGAATCTTAATTTGCTTCATGGTTGGTTTCTTTCTTTGGCTGTCAATCCCAGATCTCAGAGAAAGAAATGCAGTGAGTTTTATGGCAAGCAGAATGAGCTGTAACTAAACAGCCAGTTAAAATACCTAAGGTTTCTGACTGACTATGAAGCGTGGTTCTTGACAGGCACATAGGATCAAAAGCTCCCTTTTGAATCATATGAGCCAAGACTGCCAGTCATTGACTACACCAGATTGGCTAGTGATCTGTGCATATTTTCCTTTCATTTTGTATGGGTTTTAATTAAATTTGACAACTCCAGAAGAAATTAACTCTCCGTCTTGAACTTTAGGCATCTGATGGGAAGATAATGGAATTTTGAGGTTAAGTACATTTTTAAGACTTTAACTTCCTTGTTAGTTGTCATAGCTAGTTGAATTCAGTAAAAATAAATACTGTAAGCCCACTTATATGCTGAGTTGCATCTCTGTGCCACTGTGACAGAGTGAAGCTTAAATTAGTCATATTTGAACCCAAAAAGATCCTGCAGTGCATTGTACAAGCACAGCACAGAAATACCTATTGATATACCAGTTAAGTGTGGTTGTAAATACAGTAGCTATTTAAGCATATAGAATGTAGCAATCTTGTCTACATACCAAAGGAAATAACACAACCTGGATTTTGGTGGGATTTCCTCTCCCCTCCATCTTCCAAAATAGGCAGCTCTTAAGTGACCACCAGAAATCAAGAACTTTGGTTTTGCAAATCCCTCCCAGACTATACTGCTTGTTGGTTCTAAGGACAGTTAAAGATTGAAAGGCAAAGTGTGCATTTTGAGCTCCCCTTGAAATATTTTCTACTGCTAAAAACGTTGGGAATTTCTGAGAAGAGATCTAAGAAATAGGTAAATGATACTTCTAAGTTTAGTTCTTTAAAGATGCAGACAAAATTTGGTATTGTGTCTTGAATTAGTTGTGCTTTCCAATTTCTTGTAATTTCTTTGCTATCTCAAATGTCCCTTCTAGGAAGGGAAAATCTGCCCTTTAAAAGAGTTTGCTAGAAGGTTACAGACTTACCACATCCATGATCTGCATGAGGCTGAGAGTGAAATAGACAGTGAGTGGCTGGGAATCATTTGCAACTGGTCGCTCCAACGGATTGTAATTTTTCAGCAGCTCCTTGTAAAGCTTCCTTTGGAACTCTCCTTGCAGAGATTCTTTGGGCACGTGAATAAAAAGATAAATAATAAGGAGTCTACATCAGAAAAAGCTCAGGCATGCTTTTTCACTCCTATCAGATATTATGTATCTATTATTACACCTGCTGCATTCCCAGAAAAAATGCCACTGTGTTTAAAATAGTTCATTAGCTACTACAACAAAATCCTAATCACAAATATTCATCCCAGCCTATAAGGGGGAATTACCTCTTTGATCATTTCTTGACTGGCCAGGAGAGATACTTTCTAAATGCTAATGGCACTTTCTCAATGTATACACCCTTCGATCCAGCAGCAAGAAGTGATGAAGAGCAAATACAGTAGCTATAATTTGACACCTGTCCTGGCATAGCTATAACCAGAAAAGCAGAACAGAAATACGGCAGAAGGCATCAGCAAGACAATGGGAGAAAAATGGCCACAGGTTAGACTGAGCACTGCTCTGGGGCTGCTTCAGACAGAGAACTCTTTGGGGCAAGTACACTCCGCTTTGTTCTCTGTTCATGCAGTTAGAAATGAAGTGGGTACGGTGTTCCTGGCAGAGATGATAGACACCACATTAATATACATGCTAATATTTGGGGATTTCTGTCCTTTTTACACTTCAAATCCAGGGAGGATGCTTATTCTGCCGTCTTTCTGTGGAGAGAAGGAGCAGGTTTACATGAATGGAGCAGAGTAGACCAGGGACAGAGGCAGTTTTCGAATGAAGGGGAATGTGCTACAGGGTAGGAACAGGTTCTCTGGACGTGAGACCTCCCTGTCCCGCTCCAGACCGCCCTCCTTCTTCCCGATTTTCTCGTCCTCAACTCCCCCCACAAAAAGCCGCAGCCTCTGCCCTAGGACATGCACCATTTAAGTCCCTTGACAGAGTTCGGTGCCTCATCCCCACCGTCCTTCTCCCGCGTCCCTTCCCGGCAGGTCCCAGCGCTGGCCAGCCCTCAGCGCGGCCCGGGACGGGGGCGAGCCCCCGAGGCTGGCAGAGGGCAGAAGGGGCCGGCCGGGGCCGGAGAGCGCCGTGCCGGGAGCACCCGGGGCTGCCCCGACCCACCCGCCCCGCCGCGGCTCCCGGCGCTGCCCGCGGGGCCGGCGCCCACTCACCGCGCACGAGCCCCGCCGCCGCCAGCAGCCACACCGCCAGCTCCTGGAGGCCCATCCCGGGAGAGCCGGCGCTGCGAGCGACCGACACGCCGACAGCAGCGGCGGCTTCTCCCGCCGCCGAGCCCCGCCAGCCCCCGGCCGCCGATCCGGGCCGCTGGGAGCCGCCGGCGCCCCGGGCACCTCCGGCAGCTCGGCCCCTTCCTGCGCCCGCACCGGAGCTCGCCCTACGGCGCCGCCGGCCCGGGCGGAGCGGAGGGATGCTGACGGCCCGCCTCCCCGAGCTGCCTCTCGCCTGATGGATTTCCCTCCCTTCCCTAATCCTCGAGCGTCTCCGGGCCGGAGGGGAGGGAGCGGAGCCGCTCGCAGGCTGCTGCGGCAGCCGGAGCGATGCGGCGCGGCTGGGCGAGGGGGCCCCGGCATTATAGAGCCGAGAGCGGGGGCGGCCCCCTCCCCTGGCGGGCAGCCGCGCCCGCCCGCCCCCGCTGCCCTCCCCGAGCCCGCAGCGGCACCGCGGGGAGCCCCGGCTGCTCGGGGACGGGCGAGCAGGGGAGGGGAGCCGGCCCGACCGGCCCGGGGAGCACGCACTGCCCGCGGTGCCCCAAAAGCCAAAGGGCATCAGCCACCGCCGAGCCCACCGCTCCCCGGCCCTCCTCGGCACAGGTCATCCTCCTTCACCATCGGCGGCGGCTGCTGCTGTTCTAGGAGAGGTGAATTAGTTCAAAGGGCAGCAGAATGCCCCGAACAGGATAATCCCTGCCGGGGGCGAGGAGGGCAGCGTAAGGGGAAGGCAGCCAGGGCACGGAGCAGGACAGGGCCAGTCCTTGCTGGCCTCAGCAGCTTGGGTTAGGTCACATCTCGTGATGGAGAGCAATGGCTACAGTGATGTTGCACACGTGGCTGTTAAATCCCCAGCAGAGATGCAGGGCTGGGGGCCCAGGTGCTGGATGTTTTGTCTAGATATGGGGAAAAAAAGCTTTGGCAAAGGGCATTGTGTTTAGTCCTTTACAAACACATGACAGTAAAATGGTGGCTGAGCTCCTGCCTGGTACAGGTATAATGCACCACAGTTGGAAAGCAGGCCTAGAAAATTCAGCACGTTTTTTTGATTGTCTGGTTCCCATCTGCAGCTCTAAGTGCGATTTTGACACCAAGGATGGGTTATTTCTTTCAGCCCTTCAAATCCAGTTGCTACATTGATTGAATGTCCTAGGCAGCTGTGCTTAAAAAAGAATGGTATTGAAGAGTGTTGTTATTTGCAGGGGATAACTAAGTGCTTGTTTTTCAAATGACCATCAAACAGTAGTTTATTTAGCCCATGTTAATTTTCAGCTTTAAAATCCAGGTTATCTCTTTTGGTTTAAGCACTGACCTAATTTATGTAGCTACTGTTTAAGTATTTTTAAACATTGAGCACAAAAGCCGATGCATCTTGGGGCAACCTGAGTAGTTCAGCAATTGGCACATCCTGTGTTCCAGCTGTCATGTACAGCAGGACTGAAACCTTCTCCTTTTCAAATGAGCCAACATGCCAGACAGCTTTACCAAGGGGCAGGAGAAACTAGCAAGTGGTAAAGCTAACTCTCCAAAAGCCAAGTCATAGCTGGTGGTTTCTTGGGTTTTGGTTAGATTTTTTTTCCATAAGATATTGACCTTTTTGGACCAGCCAGCAGACAAGAGCAAGTTGCTAGGGGAGCTCTGTGTTATTCGCAGGAAAAACAAGTGTTATTATTCATTTGTACTTCAGCCTTCCTGTGGCAGTGCTTTTAGTGTCTGGATTTTTGCCTTGTCTCATTTTGGAAAGGACTCGTTTTCTTTTCTTCTTCTACTGTTCACTGCTGTTTTGGCACAGGTGCCCCAGATATTTTTGGGTGTTCAGTAAACAGCATGAATTGTTCAGGCAAGAAATTTGGAGAGGAAATCTATAGTTCATGGCTGACCTCTACTGTTGGCTCATTTTTTTGCTTTACACTTGGCTTTGTTGACAAGTGCTTCACCCCTCCATGATGAAAGGGTTAACACCATGCACAGCCCGAGGTCTCAAAAGGTAAAATCTTCAGGAGATGGTGCTGAAATCCCAAATTCCTGTAGTATAAGTGAGGAAATAATTTTTAACTACTTCTTTTGTAAACCTTGATTTATATGGTTTGCGACAGTCTTGTTTTCATCTGATTTACAGGCACTTCAGGAATTCTTTTGATATTCTTTAATAGCAATCAGCACCTCAACTCCTTGATTAAACTCTGTTGAATCAGGTGCATTCTTACTAAAGGTTTTACCTTTCAAGTCAGAGATTCTGCTGTGCATGCACACAAATGGCAGGAAAAAGTCTTATCTGCTTTCTGTAGACATCCTGGCTAATAAAAGTTAATTTCACAAACATTTATAGATATTGTGTAGATACTAGCAAAGAAAGGTTGAAATAAAAACTTACTGAAGTCCTCTAAAAGCCTGAATTTATGGCACTGATTATCTCTGTAGAATTTGGTGCTTAGAACTTAAAAGCAAGCGGTGCAGTCTGTGGCCAGCAGAGGCTTTCTTTGCCTGCAGGGCCCACTGGAGGCAATACCCACTCTTCTCTCAGCTTTAATTCTTCTCTCTCTGCTGGATAGCCAGGTGATTTGGAGACAGCTCTTTCCTCTCCCTACACCATAACTTAGACACAATGATGAATGGGAGTTCACTCTACAGTTACAGGCCATAACCATTGTAGGTGTCCCAGCACACCTTCCCAACACACTCAGGTGTTTGCCAGAAAGTAAACAAGCCCTTAATGTCTGTTTGTTTCTCACATGCATGGGGCATGATTAGAAACTGCCAATTGTGTGTCTGTCTGTTTGTGAATAACCAATTGCTCAAGGACACAACATTATGCACAGATCAGGTCACATATATCAAGGTCAGGCATAGAAAGTGTGTGTGCTAATAGTGTGCATCTAGTACTGGTGTGCTGTCTATTGCTTCTTTATCTGACAAGGAAAGAAGTAAATAAGTCCGTGTGCAAAATACTTCATTCAAGTGCTATTTCAGGTCTATTTTGAGTCTGAGAGAGGCACAGAGCTGCTAGAGAAACAGCAACAGGATTCTGAATCAGTGTGTCTCTAGAAGAGACCCTCACCATGACTGTAAGATGCTTGTTTATATCCAGACTGTCCCCCTTGTTCAGATTACAGGGCTAATCTCATGTGTTGGTCAGTGAAAAGAACCAGGGACTAAACAATGTTCAGAATGCAGTCATTACCAGATGTTGCAGTTGCCCAAGGTTTATAATATCCCAGAACTGAAAAAGAGAAATATCCTCTTTTTCTCTTTGAAGAGATTTGAACAGATATAGATATGAACAGAATAGATATGAACAAAATCATGCCTCTTCCTGCTGTGGCAGAAGATGATAAAATAGCCCTGAGAAGAAGCTGATAGTGAAGAAGTGACCATCTTGTACTGTATCCATCTATAATGACTGCAGCACTTTCTGACTTTGATCTAATTATTGTGCAATTTCAATGACCTGGGGCTCCAATCAGAAAATAATCTTCTTTTCCTTCTAGGTAAAGTAGGCTAGGATTTTAAATGGTAGCTTACAGCACATGTTAGATGCCCACATTTTCTTGAATGTTATTTGAATTAGAGTACCTCTTTATTTGTTAGCAGCTTTTTTTTTTTTTTATAGTCCTAGTAATTGCATCCCATGTTTTTAGTTATTCTCTGTTGTTTACTTTGCCCAATGAGTAGTTTCGGATTGAGAATGTACATGTGACAAGAGGATTTTTTCTGTAAAATGTCCTGAAACATTATATGGTTCTTCCTTGCAGGAGTTAGCAAGTAGTTTTGATGTTCAGCTTCCTATTGAAGGAGGAATTAATGATCTGAAATATGGTTAATTTTCTGATTGAACTTTATATTGTCTACAAGCTAATTTGAACAGAGGTTCACAAAGGCAGTGTCTTTCTCAAATTCTTAGTCCCTACACCAGTATGTGATTTCCAGAAAATGATCCATTCCCCAAATTGTCATCTGTTGGGAAGGATAAAGAAGAGCACAGACTATTCTGCTGTGTAAAAACAACAAAGCGGCTGCCTTACCACTTTGTAAAAAGTAATTACAGAAGTATTTCTGAACAATGCTCAGATGGGAGGAATAAGTATTTGTCAAATTTCCCTAATGACTGCATTACTAATGAGTAAGACTTGTGGTCATTTCTGTCATGCAAACATTTCTCAAAATTCATACTTTTCTTTTATTACTGTTAGCATACACTCCCATTAAAGTGTGAGCATATTAAACAACAGTGGCAGCACCACTGTGTTCCTGTGAATGAAACATCTCAAATGCTGTAACTACAGAGATTTCTCAGCATATCTACCTTACAGGTGTTTTTCTCTGTCCAAAGAAACCTTACATGTTTTCACTGACATCATGCTCAGCACATTTGCACTTTGATTTCTGTGTAAGGAATTCTTGTTCCTCTCATTTCAGCCTCTGTCAGGTCCTTCTGATGCATTTTCAGGGCTTGCCATTCATTTCTCACTGACATACGATTCACCATTACAGAGTTGCTTTGCCATCTTTTTGGATGAGTGTGAATAACAGAAAGTTGACAAAACTGCTTTTCTTCACCCTGGTTAGTTTTAAATAACTACATAATTTAGGGTTTACAGAAGCTAATTAAAGTTGATAGGAAATCTGCATTTTAGGCCTACAGCTTTAACAGATCCTCATCTATAAGCATCTGAAGATCAACCTCATTTTTCTTGTCCTAAAGCAACACACTAGAAATTTTTCTTTCCTGAAAAAATTACCATCTACTGCAATTTAAATAACTAACATGAATTCCACAAAAATGGTCACTTGGTCTGTAAAGACCATTCTAATAAGGCTTTTGACCATAAAGCTAAGCTCAAACCCATTCAAAGACAGAATGTTGTAGCAAAATTGAGAGCAAATTCATTTATTTGAGGCAGGGGTCATGGGACAGTTTAATCTTGCAAAGCCAAATTTCTATCTACAGCCAAGATTTCTAAAAGGAAAACTAGTCAGGGTGCCCTCATCTGCTAGAGAGTACTGAATTTTGGTCTTTAGAATCCTAATGGTTAAGTTTAAGTTCATCAAACACATTTTTAATATGGCTTTGGGGAGAATTTTTTATTTCTTGTCTTGTAATGCATGGATTACAAATTTACAACTGTATTTCTTACCTTGCATAAAACCAGCACTCTCTAATATTCCTTCCTAACTTCTCCTGCAATGTCTCAGTATTGCTACTAAGGACATCAGTCCAGTCCTTGTGTGATTCATTTTAAGCAGTCACTGGTGAAGCTGATGTTTTTCAAGCCTGTGCAGCAGCAAACATCACCTATCATCTTCTATTTGAAATGAGACCTTGTGCTTTCTCTAACTGCCCCTCTGTTCTGGCACAGCACACTGAGAGAAGCAGCAGGGCTACAGAGGGCAAATCCCTCTCGAGTCACTGGAGACAGGGAGGAATCCAGAGAGGAATTATTGCTCTCAGCACCAGAGAGTGGCAGCCAGTCATGGCTCAGTGCAAAATGCTTCTCCAGCCAGCTGGTGACAGTCCTGCATGGAAACTGTTGCAAATGGGAGCATTCAGAGAATGGAAACAAAAATGAATAATTTTTGTTGTCAGAACGCAGCATATTTGGAGGCTGTGGATCCTTTAGAGACAGGCAAATTTTCAAAATGAGATTCCTCGCTGGACTCAAAGGAATTCTCAAAGCAGCTACTAGATTGTTCCATTGATGAAAAGCTGTGGACCTCTGGAGGAGGAACTAAAACTACTTTAAATATAGGGTTTGATGCAAAATTCACAACAAACAACTCAAAACACTAGGTATTATCTATTTTATCTGAGTCCCTTATAAAAATACAGACTTCATTGGTGTTTCTGGAGGACTGAAGATGGGTTTGCCATGCTCAGGAATGGAGGCTGTGTTTTTCCACATGGGCAGCACAGCATGGAGCAGCTGTGCTCTGCTTTCCCAAACACAGCAAATGTGAGCAGCAGAAAGTGCCTGCTGGCTCCCAGGTTTGCTGGGATGGCCAAGTGTGTGGGAGTAGTGGATCCCTCTTCCAGCTGGGCTTCTGCTGTTATTGTTTGTGACACCAGCGGTGGGACTTCTCCCTCCCTTTGCTGGTTTCAAAGGCCAGCTGCTCTCCCTGTTACAAAGCCAGTGTAGGTGGGTGTACCGAGTGCCAGGAGCATGGCTCAGGAGCAGGGCTGCCAGGGCAGTGACAAAGCACAGCTCAAGCCCTCAGTCCCAGCACTCCCCTGACACGAGCCCCTGCTGACCAGCCAGGGAAGGGGCTGCTGCCTTGTGAATGAATGTCCTGTAATCACAGATTTAGCAGCACATAGGAAATACAGCCCTTGGGCATCTGTGACTCTTCTCAGTGCTGGAGAACCTGACAGGGTTAAAACCAAGTAACAGCCTCAGCACAGATGTCTGAGGAGCCATTCCATGAGCCAGCTGGGGGTGAGCAATCACAATAGACACAGGCACACAGGGAAGACTTTTCCAGTATTGGACCTGCCTTTGATTTTGGTGATAGTTAGCTCTCAAAATAAAACTTCTCTCTTTTCACTAACATCAAAAGGGGTTTTGTTAGTCATGAGTGAATGCAAACTGCTTTCAGTGTAATTTTTTTGAACTAGATTTAAAAGACCACAGATAGTTCATTTATTATGGACAATTTTTTTCTAAAATGTCTTTTTATTATGACAGGATGAAAAACAGGAGAATTGGGACAGAGAGGGAGGAAGCAACTGTCTGGTTTTTTCAATGGTTTTAATTAGGTAGGAGGATTTTTAAAGGTTGGATAAGCTTTCAGGAATTTGCTTAAGCATTTGTTTTGCAGGAGAAATTTTAGACTACTGATTATTTTAATGACTAATTAGAAGTTTAAAAATATTTTTAAAAAAATTAAAATCTGACTTTAAATTTGTCTGCCAAGTAGACCAACATATTTGGAATGTCTTCTTATGTTCAGACAGGATTTTGCCTCACACAGCTCTAGAAGTATCTTTTTCTGCACATCTTGCTAGAGCAGATATAAGAAGTGAAATCCTTAATTTTTATAGCTCTATTGGTCTAGAGTTTGATCTGTTTGCTATGCTATGAGAGCATGAGAAAAATTATCACGGTTACCTGAGCCAGGCAAATAAAAAAAGAAGCTTACAGCAGCTTTCTATTTTCTCATTTTAAGTTCATATTTAATCGGAGATGTTTGGATACCCAGATGCCTTTTAATGAAACCAAACTTTTAGAGATGTGTCTGGTTTTGAGAGCATCTACTTACCTAAAACTTCTGTTTCTGCTTTCACTACTTTGCATAAGTAAACCTTAATTTTTAATTGAAGCTATTACTCCTATTAAATCTTTTGGGATGCCTAAATAAAAATTCCATGGGTCTCTTTAATGGCTGTAATTCAAGGCTATCTTTTTATCATGGTCAAATTGTTCTTCTGGTTTCCCAGTTAATTGTGAAGATAATGTAATGTGGCAGATCAGAGGCAACACTGACATTGCTAATGCCAGCCTGCAAGGATAGCCTCTAAGTAGCTGAGATGGCTCAAATATTTTGAGTAATAATTTAATTTATCTGTTTGTTGATGGATTGTCTGTGGTACTGATTTTTATAATGCAAAAATGTCAATGTTTTCATTATGATGATCATAAGAAAATGTTAGTACATTTTTTAAAAGCCCTGCAGTGATTTAGAGCCTATGTCATACCTTCTGAAGAAATTCTGATTGCCTGGGAGCTTCACTCTTAGGGGGACCCAATAAATTTGAATGCCTAAAAGTGAGTTTTCTAAGCAGGTCACTGCATTTTATTCTTTGAAATAAAATTAATAAATTGCCAAACTGTATTTGAAAACTTTACCCTACCATTGGTATTAATTTTAATTTTTAAAGTTCAAATATTGTGTACCGAACACATTGAAACTGTTGGTTTTGAAGTTGTGAATGTCAGAAATGTTTTGAATGTGAAGTGCAGAAATGTCCAGCTGGATGTGTCACAGGGACAGTTTCCCCAGCTCTCCCTGGCAGAGGGAGCTCAGCTGAGCAGCCTGTGTGGAAGCCAGGCCCAGGTGCTGCAGCCTGCTTGGGGCTCTGTGGTGGCAGAGACCTGGCCCCTGCCTTGTCAGTGTGACCCTGCCTCACTCCCTGCAGCCTGGCAGGGACATGGCTGCACCTCCTGCCCTCACTCCCTGCAGCCTGGCAGGGACATGGCTGCACTCACTGCTCACCTCACTGCCCTGCAGCCTGGCAGGGACATGCTGCACCTCACTGCTCACCTCACTGCCCTGCAGCCTGGCAGGGACATGCTGCACCTCACTGCTCACCCCACTGCTCCTGCTCACTCCTGACCAGCCCAGCAAATCCTCCTGTGTCTCAAACTCATCCTGAGCTGCTCTAGGGTTGCTCCTGCCTGGTTATCCTGGTGTACAGTTTGTGTGGTTGGTGCATTGTATTGCTAGATTTGGCCCCAAATCTCAGTTTCATTGTAGCATTTTCCTAGTTTTGAAAAGGAAGTGACAGGATTTCTTTAGGAGGAGGAGAAAATAGAGTTGTCCTGTGAATGTGGAAGTGCCCAGGTGATAAAGGCAGGGATGCTGTCAGGTTTCCCACCTGAGGGAGCTGACTGGGTTTTAGGATTAAGGACAGATCACCGCTATCACAGAAGAGATAGAGGTGCTATCTTGAGAACCTTGGCTTTATTAGAGGCACTCTTTATATATATATTCAACTTCTTTCCCCTTTTTGAGTTGAACTTGTTGAGTTGACTTTTTGAGTTGAATTGTTATTTCTAACTGCAGATTATCCTGTGTACAATCAATGGATGGATTCTGTAAGGTTAAGCATCTGGGACAGAAGCATTCCCCTTCCTGAATGCTTTTTTAAGACAGACCAAAAAATCTGTTCTTTCTATGAGTAAAAAAATTATTGCTGCCTTTAAAAAACATTCTTTTCTCCTGGGAGAAAGTTTTATCCATCACAAGTTGGTTTTATTTTTTTCCTTTATAATAGGGTGTTACTTATAAAAGTTCTTGAAATGAATCACAGAATTCCAAACTTTGAAATTTTCTGCAAATAGCAACGAAACTTGCCTTAAGTGTAAATGAGCAGTGATTTAAATATTAACTATCAGTTGATATTTCACATTGCTTCCCACATACTCATTTGTAAAACAGTCAAGCTGCAAGCTTTGTATAAATAGCATTTACTTACTGCCATGGTTTAATTGAAAGTTTGGTGTTTGAGGATGGTTAATGCTGGTATGCAGGAGCTGGCAGTGACTGTTACACTGAGCTCCACTGTGTAGTCTTGAGACATGACTAAAATGAATGGTGTGCCATTCCTCTAACCTCAATTGTATCCAACAGGGATATTATAAAACTGATAATTGTTTCACCATTTTTTATCATAACAATTTTTTATCAGCAAAATTGTATTGGTTTGCTTACACATAACTGGAGTGCAGCAGAAGCATGTTTACAGAGTTCTTCATCTTGTGGGAATTTGAAACCATCAGATTCCACAGTGGGTGAATTAAGATAGTGGCTAACCAGACTCCATTAATATACAAATTAAATTGCCTTGAGTAAGGAAAAAAATAGTCTGGAACACTGTTCTGCAGTATTTTCTTATCAGTACCAAACTGGGCCATTAATATCTCTCATACCTTTTTTTTTAACCATGTGCAGAGATAGGGATTTGACTGATTGTTACAAGAAACCTTAGGAGGAATAAAACATGTTCTAGGACTAGGGGTTGCTGGCCAGTAGTATAATTAACACCAGAGTTACAGAAAGGTATCTGACCACCTAGGTGAGCCAAGCATTAAAAATATGTTCTGTGCTCCTGGAAACCAGGTTCATCATGCACAAAGTGGCAAATTTGTTTAGATGCAAAATATAAGATGTATTTTAGATGCCACGTGTAAATATGTGTAGACATTTCAGTATTAACCACTATATGTTTCTTTGAACCAGAGTATACATGAGTTGAAGTTTTTAATCATTTGCAATTAGTCACATTCATACCACATGGCCAGAGACCCTCTGCCAGTGTTCCTCCAGGCCTCCCTCGTGCTGCTGCCTGCTCATGAAGCAAAAGGCTCTCAAGTGAGCATTGCTGGGTGCTTTACTTATTTATCCTTCTACTTCTGAATGACGATTACAATATCCACTCACTGAAAATCTTGCTGTTCTGTTCCTAATGCCAGAATATTCCCTTGAGCTTTCCAGATGCAAACACAGACCATTATCTCAGTGTGCAGGTGACTCCATTCCTGTCCCTGTCCCTCAAGTCTTGCCTCAAATGCTCAGTTGTTCCCCTGTAGCTCGGTGAAGACTCTCTGGAGCCTGTGATAGGCAGAAGGAGCCTCACAGCCAACATTAAATGTATGAGGTTTTCAGGTCTCTGCCTGGGCATTGCTCTTGTGTATCAGACAGATGTCTTATTTGTGGAGTTTCTCCTACTTTAGTGTGCTTTACTGGGAACCAAGCTGCGGTAATGCAAGGGCAGGAGGGCTTTTTGCCCTGCTGTGGTGTTTGCCATGTGGAGTTCCTGCCCACTTGTGTCAGGCAGTGCCAGCCAATCCCCAGAGGACCTCAAGGAGACTCACCCTTAACTGAATCTCTGTGTTTGCCCTGGTTAATGGCTTTGTCTTAGCAAGTGCTGTCCATAAGGCATACTCTTTTGACTTAGTGAAATAATTTGTATGACTTTCCCTGGGGCTTCCTACCTGCTGAAATCCTTCCCAGAGCTGTCAGTTCTTGCAGCCATGCAGCTTGCCTGCCTTTGCCTGACAAGAATAGTGACATCAGGTGGCAGTGGGGCCTCAGGGTCAGAATAATACTCAATTCCTTTGTTGCTTTTTACTCTTTTTTTTGTTAATTTAACACGGTGTGGAAGTTATTGCAGTCTGGGCAGCCTGATAAATGTAAATAATTAATTTACCACTAGGTAGTTTACTGAAATAAAGGGCACAGAGCTATAGATAATGGGCCCAAACTAGCCCAAAATTTATCAGGAGATTCAGTATCCCACCACTGTACTCTGTCTCATGATATCAGCATTGGATTTTCCTTATCCTCCCCTCCCTCTGGAAAATGGAGATATATTACTAAAACAAACACTGATAATATCATACTGTTCATTTTTTGTCTTGTTAGTCCACAATAACTAGAAACCCAAAATGTTAAGATTTTGCTATCAATGAAAGATCTTTTCCAAACTAAATGATTCTATGATTCTAAGATACCAGGAGACCATACTAGAGACCAGCAGTCCCTTTTGTTTTGAAACATAAGACATTATACATGCAACATGGTAAGCAAGCAGTTTACATTGGGAGCTGCCACATTCATTTTAGGAAGATTAATCTCAGAAAGGAAAGCATATGTGGAATTGGGTCACAGCACTTCACATATTCCAGCTTGTGTAAGTGATCAATCCCCGTAAGATCTTTGTAAAGTGAACAAGGTTTATTATTTATAGTAGTGAGCAGGCTGGCATTTATCTTTTCAAAGCATGGCAGTGGCATAAAGTATGTTTTACCTTTTGTTGTTTCCAGTTATTTGCATTTTAAAGCTCTGCTGTGAATCATTATACCTTTCTTGAATTGAATGATTTATATAAGACAAGATACTTGGAATGTATTGAAATTACAATTCTCAAGGCTAGTGAGGAATGAAAGAGCATGGACAACATGGAGATTCAGTGTTATTTATGCAGCTGTATATATAATCTAATATGCAATTATTGAACCTCTGAGTTATTCTTAGCAGAGATGGCAAGATCACAAAGGCTCCTGGCAGGATGGGTGCCTGCCTTGCTGTCCTGATACCACCAGGAAGTGGCAGCACAACAATGAGACAGCACAGGCACTGAAATATGTCTTCATTGACAGTCTGCTTCAACTTCACTCACCTGGAATGGAAGCTTATTTACTGCACTGGTGTTAGAACATGAACCTTAGCAGAAGCTGAGGTCAGGTTTAATGAGAGTAACTCTTCGGAGTATGTGCAGCAGTGCATGATGTGTTTTATTGTAATTATTTCCTACTAGAAGCAAATCTTCTTTCTCCTCTCTCATCAGCAATTCCTACTCACCCTATCATACAGTTTAGTTTTTTTGTATTATGACAATTTCTACTCAGTTTTCTTCTTAAACTTGATCCTGGTTCTCTCTACATCACTGAGCTCAAAGCATTTTTTCACTGCTCTGTGCCAAAAAAGTCATGGCTCTCTCATATATTTTGTGATGTTTGAGGCTATTCCACTGTATTATTTGTTGAGATAATCCTTGCATGGACTGAGAGCAGCTCTTTGGGCCCAGAGCTACACCTGGTAGTAAGTGTTGAGGTTGTCCTGTGCTCTTTCTGCCCAAGGCAGTGTCAGAGCAGGAGGCAGTGCTGGAGGAGCCTCTTCTGCACTCCTGCAGCAGTGTGAAAGGCATGTTGCTCTTTGAGCTGTACATGATTTAAGATCTAGTACTTTAGAACTGTCCCCCGATTTTTTTTC
This sequence comes from Molothrus ater, assembly GCF_012460135.2. Lineage (NCBI taxonomy): Eukaryota > Metazoa > Chordata > Aves > Passeriformes > Icteridae > Molothrus > Molothrus ater. The sequence continues at coordinate 6,306,250 of NC_050490.2, forward strand.
TGGGTTTGGGAGTTTGTTTGGGGTTTTTTTATGGTTTGTGTTGACCAGAGTTCTGCTGACAGAACAGGCAGCAGAGAGATTTGGTCCCCACTCAGCATTCGTGTCTAAAGGAGCATCACAATCACTCTCAGAATATTTTGCTTAATTATCATCTGCCTTTATTGTGATTTTACAGAGTGACGTCTTTAGAATATTCATTTTTTTTCCTTTTGTCAAAGTACACCGTAATACTTGCAGCCCGTGCCAGTGGGATTGCAGCATCTATGGATCGCATTGGTTCGTTGAGCCCCGTCCTTCCCTTGCCAAGAGTAACAGTGACACCCTGTGGCAAATTGAGTAGAGGCCGTATGCTCAATTTCCTTGGCTTCTTTCAAATTTGCCTCCGAATTTCTTACACGGCAGGGAGTGTGACAGGAGGAATTCCTCCCCTACACATAGGAGGGCTGCATCAGATTGTCATCTGTCTCTTATTAGACGTTTCCAATACTGGAAGACATGTCTAATGAGCACTTTAATTCTTAGATACAGAGAACACTCTGCCCCAGATGGCCAGATGCTCGTGGAGGTGGAACACAAAACAGAAATTGAGAAAGAAATGTTGCATTTCAGTTTAAATTGATGTTACAGGAATACACTGTTCTTCATCATCATTCATACTGCTTTTCTCTAACATGGCAACAGTCTATTGAACCACATCAGATTGCAATGACAAAGATATCCACAATATAAAGGTATCCACAACACAAAACTTACTACATAAACAACTGCAGGTGGAAGTTAGGGTCATCCTTTGAACTTCTTACTTGCACCATTCCTTTGGTTTTTTAATGAGTATAAACAGCACAATTGCTCTGTAATTACTGACATCATTCTGATTCCAGCCAAGGCCTCACTGCACAGTACCATGGTTCTACTCTGCTATCACATGCTAATGTAAAAGCCATGTACCCCAGTTAAACATTTTCCAAAGAGTTGAACTTATGACACTCAGTAAGTGCTACATGGCTGACTGAATAGTATGGGCTGCACACTGCAAGTGGTTTAAGCCTCATGCACGTGAAATAGCTGACAAAAGAGATTTAAAACTTCATGAGAGCAATGGTCTGCTTTTGGCTGTTTTGGTGGCTTTGTGGTGGTGGTTTCTTTGGGTTGGGTGTTGCTGGTTTGGTGGGTTTTATATAGATGTAGGAAGGAGAAAAAAAGAAATATTGGGCAAATATCTCTGTGAAGCTTCATTTGAATAAACTCTTATAGACAGATTACCTTTAAAAACTAACGAACATGCAGAAAAGAATGTAATAAATTACGTTTTGTGTCCTCTGTGTTGAAATTTAAGGCTATTATGTCTTGTCCAAGTTTAGGTGTTTGGGTGGCAAGGCAATCTTCTTTAAGCAGTGGAATAGACTGCACTAATCAATGTCTTATTCTTAAAAGACTCTAATAAGCAAGCTACAGAAGTGTCTATGGCAAATATTTTAGGTAGAGTGGGATCTATTACAAAGTGGAGAGGTGGAGCAGCTGACTTCCTAAGGCTCTCCCAGTCCTTCTTTCAGTGACTTTATGGTTGTGTCAGTGAACTTTGTGATTTAAATAGTATTTTGTGTACATCTATTATACTTTCCTATGTCTCGTTCTGTTGCTCAAGTGCCATCCACACAAACACTACCTCACTACCTTGTTCCTTTTGTGGGCTTGGCAGGCTTGCACTTGGTGCACAAACCCAGACTCACAGCATGAGCTCTTGTGCTGAACAAAGAAAGGACATGATTTCCACCATCACAAGTGGACCTTGGTGTCCCTGAAGGACTGGAACACAGGAATCCCATTGGACATCACCATGGGAGGAAAAAAAAGAGACAGCTGTGCTTCCAAGCACTGCTCTCTTTGCTTCCAAGATCCCTGGGGATCAGTTTTCAGAATCAGTTTCCATTTGGCAAAACCAGGCTGCCACAGCTCAGTGTGTGCAGCACTGCCCCGTGGCTGCAGAGCTGTGTCTGGAGAGGAGTTTGCTCTGACACGTTCAGATGATCAGAGAACACTCCAGTCTCAGAAGCACTCTGAATTCTCCCCTGAAGGACTGGCTTATCACATGGGAGCACTCCCTGGCAGACAATGCCAACGAGACAAGGTTGACCTGGGCCTCCCTCCACTTGGCACTTCAGACTTTGAAGACACTGCTTGGCAGTAGGTTGAGTATTATTTTATTTGGGCTTTTACTTATTTGCTTTAGCTGAGATTTGGGAAAAAAACATTTTTAAGGCAGAAAAAAGTAAAGTTGGATAGGGTTTCCTTTGTTGTTTTATATCTGGATCAATCACACAAAATTTTTGCAAGAGAAACAATTTAATTAATGCCTATTTAATGTTTCTGATTCCTTGTATGCTCTTCATATCATATCAGATTTTCTTGGATACAGACTTCCAATTACAGAAGTGAAAAATTATTCTGGTTTTGGTCTGTGTCTTTTTGTTTCTTTCTTTGTTATTTTCTTTTTTTTCCTTTTTTTTTCTTTTTTTAAATAGAACACCAGTGATAGCTTTTCTACTGCACATGGTTAAATATTTAAGAATATATAGGAATACATACAGCAAGTAAGATTGAATTTTAAAGACAATTCCTGAGAAATATCTACAAGCATTTAATTGTCTCTCTTTAGGGAACTGGGCTTTCCCCTTAGCTGCCATTGTAAATATATTTCACAGGACGTGGATGATAACAAAACTGCCTCTGGTATTCCTGGTTTGTATCAGAGTAGCATTGGGAGCCAGAGATGGAAAAGCTTCACGTGTCTTTGAGACTTCAATGACTTTCAGCTATAGAAGAAGTGAATATAAACTTAGATGTTAATCCTGTAAACATGTATGCATACACATGATTTTTACACTCTACACTGACTTACTGAAGTTAATGACTGTAAGTTCTTGAAGCAGTTTTTTAAGTTCTTTGTTTTATATATGGTGACTCTGTGGACTAAAATATCTTTTATGGAAGTGATATTTGCCACTGATTTTCCAGCTAAAAATATATTTTTCCAATACTAGCTGAATGAAAGGTCAGTGTAAAGACAGTGATTAAGGGCAGTGTAGAGACATCCTATTAATTTATTTAGATTAACAATACTATAAAGTCTGTCAATTAATATTATTTTTGTGTATTAATTACTGTTAATAGTATAAATTAATAGGATGCTGGATGAAGTATTTTATTTTTTCATGAGGGTTTAATCCTGCATGGCTTACAAACATGAGGAGCAATATATCATGCCATGAATGAAGAAGTAAAAACAACATATATTTTTTTCTTGTCTAGATAATATGCCAGATGGGTGCTGATTTTCATATGTAATCTCTTCTGGGAATGGAAATTATTATCTGGAAATAATGTGAATGCAATTAGCAATTTGAGTCTGCTAAATTATTAAAGTCTACTTAAATATGATGAATCAATTTTTTTACTTCAATGAAAATTTCTAAGGAGATCATAAACTGCATTTTATTTTACATTAGAGTCTCCAGACTAGGTGAGATTATCACCTTCTCTTTAGTTTTCAAACAATTCTAAGTTTTTATGAATATATTGAAGCAAGCCATAGGAACACATGCCTAGTACAAAATACCCTATATACATCTTTTCTCTTGTGTCAACTCCCCTTGGTTATTAATTTTAAAAGGTTACAATACTTAAGACCATGTAAGTTGTTTCTTATGTTGTTTATGAATCATCTAAGTCTACAACTACATTATATAACACTACCTAGTTTTCACACACAGAATATTTGCAAACCTAAACAAAGATTTTCTGATGTTGTCTTGATTTTGAAGATTGGTCTGTTTAGTGCCAATTCTGTCTTCCCAGGAAGTCAATAGTAGAGAAAGTCAATATGTCCATTGATTTCAACTAACTAATTTGTATCAAGGTGGAGAGCCTTGCCAAATTCATATGAAGCAAATGATAGCAACTTGCCTTTTTTTTGTTTAAGGTGGAGGGGTACAGGTGCATATAAAAGCATATAGCTGCCTGATCAAGCCTGCAAAACTGGAATGCCTTTAGCAAACTAGGTGCCAGCTTCACCAGTGTATTACTCCAGTTTTACACAGTGCTAAATTTCCTGACAGCAACTGGAGTAGTGCAGTGGCAAAGCAGCACCTCAGCTCCACAGGCTCATTGCCAGATATCCAAGAACAGCTTGTATTTACTGCTGTGAGCAAGCACCTGTGCAGCAGCAGCAGCAGCAGCAGCAGCATGTCATTTGGTACATGCAGGTAATTGGCATTACAGACTGGAACAACACTAGAGTCTGCCTAGTTAGCCAGGTAAACACTCATCTCTCAGACAAAACCTTGCAGTCATGGTCCAGCTTCTCCCCATCTTGGAACCTCCTGCTTCATTTGGTGGATCTGCTTCTGGAGTTCATCTCTGTCCAGCTTCATTTTTGCTTCTAGAACTTGCCGTAGAGACCCGATGCTCTCGTAGATAGCTGCAAACCCTGTTGCAGGTGAGAATGACATTAGTTCATCATGAGGAGCAGAGTATCACATCACTGCTAGCAGAATGCACTTCCATAATGCTCTGCTGCAAACCCTGTTGCAGGTGAGAATGGCATTAGTTCTCATGAGGAGAAGGTGTCACATCACTGCTAGCAGAATGCACTTCCATAATGCTCTGCTGCAAACCCTGTTGCAGGTGAGAATGGCATTAGTTCTCATGAGGAGAAGGTATCACATCACTGCTAGCAGAATGCACTTCCATAATGCTCTGCTTTGCACTAGGAACTCAGCAAAAGTTCTGAAGGAAATGGGGTGTAACTGTGTGCTGAAGGCAGAAATGCCCTGATGGCAGCCCAGCTATGGCTGTGCCTGCTCTAGGGAGAGCATTTCTAAGCTGGTGTCACCCCTTATTGCTCTGCTTTTCACACTTAGTGAAATCCCTCTTAATGCCACAGGTGGAGCCATTACATCTGCCCCAAAAGTATTTAAGCTACTTTGATACAAGCAAAGACATTTTGCATATTATTATGAGTGGATCACTGTCACCACAATTCAGAATAAAGAACTGGATAACTATGGTCCTACCAGCATTGACTTCAGCTTTCATTTCTTTTATATCTTCGTTTATCTCATTTTGAAGTTTGACAATGCGAATATTTATCTTTTCTTCAGTCTGTTTTGCTTCATGTGCCTCCATGGTTATCTTCTGCATTTCTTCTATTCTCTCAATTTTCTCTGCCATTTGGTTGAATTTCATCTCAATACCTCTCTCACTCATTTCCTAGAGCCAGGAAACAGAATTTTAATTATAAACTGTGCATGTGGAATAAATGTTGCCTTTTTAAAATATGAAATAGATACTGATTTATCATCTTTTATCTGGAATTCAAAATTTAAGGAATTAAAATTTTTCATAAAATCATTTCAAATTACTTGATTAGTGTAGGGTAAAATACTGATCTATTTAGCAGTGATCAGATTCATTTAAAGATTCTCAAGTTGTACATATTAGACTTGATATTGATGTAGAGACTTTAGCATATTCTGAGGCTATCTGAAACTCTCACTCAAATAATATCTCAATTATATCATCTTAGTTCTTAATAATGCTTTTGAATGCTTCCTGAGAAGTATTACAGGACATTTGAGTGAAACTTACAGTGCTTTCCTTAAAAGTCAGTGAGAGTTGGTCGATTTTTTGCACAAGCTCTTTTTCAGTCTTTCCATGTTCCTGTTCCAACCAGCTCCTTGCAGACAAAATCTGATTGCTGAGTTCCTCAACAGCATCTTTCAATCTAGGAGCACAACAGAAATTAGCAGATACAAAGGAGAACTGGTCATTGAACAGAGACTTTTTTCTGAACGTGTTCATAAAACCACAATTTAATACATTCTTCACACCAGATTAAAGTGAGCCTTTGAATTTTGTGGCTACTAAATGGGATATGGTAACATTGGTTTAGAAAATAAAGGTAAAAGTTCACAGCAAATTTATATGAAACACATTACAAAATTTGAATCATAGTAGATGAAAATCCTTTGTGACATTGAAAACAGAATCTGGTTATCCATTCAGATTATAAACTTTATGTCCATATGTATCAAACCTGAGCAAAGTTTTGGTAGCCACTTATTCTGGTGACAGTGCTGGTTCCTGTAGCTCCACTTACATTGCCTATACCCACCTCAACTTTACTCCAACCAACTGTGCCAGTGAAACTGCTTCTTTTCTCCAGTGAATATGTGAAACCTGCATTGCATGAGGATGGTGATGAGCAGTAAGAAATGAGGATGGCGATGGTTTATACCAGGACTGCTACTGAATGAAATGCCTGGAGAGGAGTTAACATCTGAATTGAATATAATCACCCCATGTAATGTCTGGTAGTACAGAGTATTTAATCACTAATAATTTAGGTATTTCAGTTATATTCATGCTTGAAGCCAGTTTAAAGCAATGGCACTCTGTGAGTGCTGTAACTTGCTTCCTGCTTGCTTCAGTTGAACTTTCTCCCCTGCTCTGGACAGTCACCTCCAGCATTCATTGCTTCAGACAGCTCTTACAGAAATGCACCAGGCCACTCTGACAAAAACCCTTAGTTGTGTACTTTGATATAAGTTCTGCCTGATAAGGAACTTAATCAACTTTTCAGAATTGCCTAACCATATTAGGGGCAGAATTCTTGGTGAAAGCAAGTCCCTCTTGACCTCTTGACAGTCAGCTTTTGTAATATCTGTGGAGCAAACACACATATTCATAGAGGTTCCTGCTTTTGTAGGTCTGAAGATTATACCAGTCAGACTGGGAAAACTGAGGCCAGACTGGGAAAATGGAGGCCCTACTCCCAAGGTGCATGGCAGCAGCAAGGCTTCCCAGGCACTCACTTTGTGTCCAGAGCTTGGAGCTGTTGGTTGCTCTCTTTGTAGGCAATCTTCAGCTTTGCTTCTTGTTGCATTATTGATTGCTCTACTCTGCTCAGCAGATGAGAAATCTGAAACAAAATTCAGAATTTTCAACAGCATTTCATCACAGTTCCATTTGGGACATTTTCATAACAGTAGAGGTCTAATAGAGAGCTCACTTTTGCTAGCATTTCAAAAAATTATTAAATTTGCATAGTTTACTTTATCATGAAAATATACTATCTCTCAATATGAAAGTATCAGCATTTTGAAAACTGTAATTTTTTTGCTGTAAATAATGTGAATAATTTCGTCTTGAAAATCCCTGCCTGCCCCTCCCCCTTTAGACAGCTGAATTTGCATGATCCATACATCTCCAAATTGCCACATAATCAGAATAAACAAGTGCCCAAGCACTCCACCAATACTGAGGGATGTGCTCCATCACTTTGTGTGTAAGGGCCCCTGCAGTGATAGAAATGCTGGGTTTAACTGGGGAGAAGTCATAACTACAAGAGAATATTTGCTCCAAAACAACCATCCCACTTTCTCAAAGCATACTGCTCTGCTTCTCTACAAGATGCAGGACAACATGCTCCTGGCATGCTAATATACTGCACTGAGGCTTCTCAGAAAGGCAAAGTACATTTTAGCCTTTTTTTTACCCACCACAAAAGGAAGATGTAAAATACTTTTTTTGACCAAGAAAATGGGAAGACCTTGAGATGTGACATTAAGGAAAAGGATTCTTCATATCTCCAAGTCTCTGCTTGTATCTAGTGCTCACTTCCATTCTCAAACCCAATGGAAGAGAAACCTGAGAGACAGATTAATGAATTCACAGAACCCAAAGCTAGTTGTCTTTTGCAGACCTTCAAAACTTGTGTTCAAATACATATAGGATCATCCTGGGAAGGCCAAAACATACAATGAAAGCCACAGAGACTTGCATTTTTTTTGGTTGTAGTTTTGTTGAGCATGTGCCTTTACATACTAATCCCTTCTACACAGATGCTGCAGGAAGAAATGAAGGAGCTTTTCCAGCTAGAGCAGTATAGGAATGCACCTAGATACAATGTTCAATGTAATAAGGATTGTGAGCTGATACACCTCTCCATTTGGAAATCTGTGACCTCCCAGGATAATAATTAACAGTAATGGAGTCTGTGTGAATTAGACTAGAACTCTTACCTGTACAGGATTGCCTTGGTCTAAATACCATACCTGTATTTCTGCCTCTTTGATTTTAGATTCTAAGATCAGCTTGGAGGTGTGTTGGTCTTTACTTAGACTCTGAAGTCTTTCATATGTAATTTTATGCTCTGCAGACAGCCTGGCTAACCCAGCATCACACCTGTTTGAATAGATTAAAAAAACAAAAGACCAGCCAAATAGAATATAAGGTCCAGGCTTTTAAAATTACCCATTTCATACTGGCCATTTCTGTGGGATTCCTGGCTGGCTAGGGAAGCAATTTGGGACTGTAAAAGGGTAATACATCTCATAGTGTCCAGAAAAGTGCTCCCAAATAGGTCTGAAGCTCAAACAGTCTGATAAACAAATTCCATTGTTCTTGGCACTGACATGATATGGGTAGGCTGTGTTATCAGTCAGGGAAATCACCTCAGAAATGCAAAGATGCAGAATTTCATTTCCATGTGTTTTTGTAATGCTCTAGAAGATATCTGATAAGGTGTGTGTGTGTTCCCCTACATGATTAGTAGCCTAAATAACTGAGGACCATTTTTTCATTATTGTAGCTTTGCATTTTTATTTGTGAACTAGTAGTACACAGCTAATATGTGTAGTTAACAATGTGGGGCAAATTTTATGGTTCTTAGTCTTTATTTAGGTGAATAAATAAATTGTCATTGAAAGCAATGGCAATTTTGTCTCAGAAAAGGCTGTAAAATTAAGTCCTGGAACATAATAATTATTGTTTCCTTTTGTCACATTGGAACACTTCTTGATGCTGTAGCATTTTCAGGATAATTATGCTATAGAACATGTGTGCTTTCTACCAGATTTTAAAAATATTTTGATCAGGTGGATTTCATCTACAGTAATGCAGTGAGGGCATTAACTGAGGTGTAAAAATATGACTACTGTGATTTCAGGAGTAAGACCTCTGTGAAATATGACTCATATATATTTTTTTTTTGCTAAGAGAAATATGTAATCATCAGTGTTACCAAATTTGATATAGGAAACTGATGAGGAACAGACAGCAGTTACAATCTGAGGGAGAAAAAGGCAGTAAAATAGAACAAGCTGAGACATGTTAAGTCATTATCTAAACCAATGACATACTTTGTCATCTTTTTAGTCACATTTCAGTTTGAAAGCTTTCATTTCAACATGCATTTTCATCACCTCAGTTACAGGAATTGCCATGATCATTAAACATGAAGGGAAAGTCACACCTAAAATGACAAAAGGAGCATCTGCTTATTATTATGGTATGGTTTCAATATGAAAATAATCAGTAATGTAAAATAGCACATAGGCATTATAAAACTTGAGGAAATTAATTTCTAGTGTAGCAGTTCAGCATTGTGAGACCTGTTAGTAATATCTGCAGGAAGCCTGGCTAGGGTTTACATAGCAGTGAAAAGCTTGCAGGGCTCACAATCAGGCAGTTTCTAAAGAAAGACAAAAGAAGCCAAATCTCTCCATGTTGTTACAATCAGAGAGAATTAGAGAAATGGAATCGTCTTGCATCAAGTCACCAAAAGGTCATGGGCTCTAAAAAATGGTTAGTTTTGTTTCTCTGAGGCATGGCAGAAAGTGGCAACAGCCTTGAACCTACTGAAGCAAATTTAATCAGCAAGCACCTGTGAATGTTTTTAAAGTAAATTAGTGGTTTGGGTTTAATCACCCAGCATCTCTCTTCTTCATGGAATTCAGTTATGCGGTCAAAGGGTTCATGTAGTTCCATGGTAACTGAAACATTAATATTCTGACAAGATGAATTTAACGTCTGCCTGGTATGCACAGATCGGATTATTTTGGTTTATCTTCTATATCTGTTGTACACACTCACAAACACGATTGGTTTTGGCCTGGAAGAAAATATTACTGTTCAGCATCAAAGAAATCAAAAGACAAGCAGTTGCTCCATTCAGTATCACTGGGGCATAGAGAAAGTGAGAACTGTGCCAGTACTCTGCAGCTGCTGCTATATGCATATGCTGTCATGGTATGGAGAGAGCTTTAATGTTCCTGGTCTATTATAACAGTAGATGTTTCAATTAAAATGCCAATGCTTCAGTGAAAAACCAGTAGATGGAGAACAGGGAGTGAAAAGCAAGTTGAAATGCTCAATGGGGCAACTGGGCAAGAGCAGCAGAGCTGGTGGATTGTGCTGGCCTGGGGCAGGGAGCCCAGAGCTGCCCTCATGATGCCACCTCCCACTCAGCAAGGGCCAGAGAGCAGCACATTTACTGCTCCTGGAGAGATTGTCAGTGTGGGGCAGCCCAGATGCATCAGGCTCATTCTGTCCAGCAGGAAAATCTGCCTACGTGTAATGAGCCCAGGTAGTCTGAAATGAATCAGTTCTATAATGTAGATAAAGTCCTATATATGCAAAGTAGGTCCAATCTGAATACACAATTGCCATTTCTCTGGATGTTTCAGCTCTCAGAAAGCTTTTATGAAGACCTACTGCTATCGTGCCAACCAGGCTGCTGGATTTAAACTTTCCAGACAAATGCTCATTATCCACAAGTAATTCTCTAAATAAATGATAAGGCACTAATGAATTTTACGATCTGCTATCACTAGAAAAAGAATTGGTAAATCTCTATAATATAAAATTGACAACATAAGAGACAGGAGGCTGGAGAATATGATCTACTGGCATAGATCCAATTTCCTGCTAATGCATTGCTGAATTTTATAGAGGTAATATTTTTTCTTAAAGTTAATGATAATGTTGATTTTTAGCAATAATTCAGGGCTGTGATAGTAACACTTTACAGATTCATCAGTAAACTGTGCTTATTGAGAAAAGATCCAGAGACATGAGCTGTAATGTGTAGTCTGTCACCTTCTGATAGCAGTATTAGTTGATTCTGTGATGTGAGAGAGGTATGCTGGAATCTCACTCCTGCAGAGCAGGGGGGAGTGTGGTCTGGGGCTGTGCTCCAGAAGTGCATGTAGGGATCCCTTGTTCCCATCATTAACAGCACTAGCCCTCAAGAAATAATGAGACAGCTGTTTGATGATATATTGACATGTTACAGAACAGTTGGTGTTAGGAAATAAACACCCCTCTCTCCAATATGGAACTTGAATAGGATGTTTAGTATGCATGAAATTACTGGAACTGAAATTTGGCCAGAATCCTAAGATGGACACTAAAGTTATTACATGACAAGGGGCTCATGCTTTGGTATTTACTGTCTAAACTGATTCCCACTGTCCTTCTGCATGCTGCCAGCCTGGAGCAAACACAGCTCTCAGAGCTACTGCAGCCTGAGCCTCTCAATGGACCTTTGCTGTGGCTGAAAGTTGATGCACAGGAAGTTGGTAACCCACAGTAACTTGATCGAGTTTCTAATGTTTCGCTCTGAACTCGTCTGGAAACTAGCAGCACTAGAGTAAAATGTATTTCATATAAGGAACATTGGCTAAAGTAATCAGAAGGTGTTTATCTCAGGGAAAGTGTCTGTGTTGTGCCAAAGGCACAACAAACCACTGTCTTGGCATAATCTCCAGCTAGTGCTATAATCATCATTCACTGGAACACTAATTTCAAAGTAGAATATGTCTGCAAATAAAGGCAAATGGCTTTTTCTCATGGACCACTGCTTTAAATTGCTTTCTCATAAAGGGAAGATTTTTTCCTTCATTCAGAATTTTTTTTTAAGAGAACATGCTGAATAGAAGCATAGAATGCAGCATGGAAAGTACCAGTTAAAGGGCAATAAACTGATTCTCTTATGGGAATGAATACAAATAACCTGCATTCGTCACACAGTCTGACATAAGGCACATGGGTATAATCTCATTCCATTTGCAGATAAACTGCAACCTGGGCACAGCACAAGGGTGGTGCCCTAAGGAAATAAAGGAAGAAGCCCTGGCACAGGCTGGCCCATCCCCACCCTCCCACACTGAGGTCAGTGTCCTGGCCCTGCAGTGACACCCATGCCAGCACGAGTTTCTTCGCTTGAGTTCCCTGACTGAGGGCAAAGGCATTTTGTCCCCCAAGGTGTCAGTAACAGTGCTGCTCCACACACAGCTCCTCTCAGGATGTAGTATCATCTCAAAGTATTTTTATAGAAAGAAGCAGGAAGATCTAAACATATACATTTTGGGGGGCCTTCTCAGCAGGACAGATATGTGAATGTGTATCTCTCTATAGGTTTTTCCATCAATTTTCTAATTTGAAAAAAAAACTAGTTCATTTGTGTTTGCTAAAGGATAGTGCATAACTTACTAACTGTTTAATTCTTTTTGAAACCTCTAAAGTATTTTCTACAAAATGGGCTATGAAAGTTACAGTGGAAGCTTCAGACAATTGAGTAATTTATGAGAAAACCTTAGTTCAATGAAAATCCCTCTCTGATTATTTCTATATGCTGTTGAAGGTTATCACTAAACCAGGTGACATGCAGAAAAGGAAGCAAAATTATCTGCACAATATAGACAACAGGTGAAATTCAGGACAAATATAACTCCACCAAAGTTATTCCCCAAGCAGCTGTAGGCCAGGTTATGTCCTTTTCCTGGAGCTGTACACATCCTCTGTCTTTCGTGTTCAACTTTACAGGCACTTAAGCAAATGTTGTTGTGCTGAGGTTTGTGAATTTGTCATTGATGGCACAACTGAAGCCTATGCAGCCACAGAATTGTAACCAGGAGCTTCAGGCAGCCTGAAAACCTCTGTTACTGTACAGTTTTCTCTTCCTTATGTGGCATGTAGCCCATGTGGGATTTAATATGGCTAACCACTAACTGAATGTGCAGATTTCTACTTCTAAAATATATGCAAAAATGTGCAACTGTTTTGTTCTTCACAAGTGCAGATTGTTCCGTGCTGCCTTTATAATTGTGCTAATTAACGTGTTTCAAAGACACGAGTCTAACCACAGTACTTTTTAAAAGCTGAACCAAATCCAATTTCCCAGGGAATTTGAAATAATTTATTTAGAACTAATTTCAGGAATTTTAGGAATTAAGGGTGATATTGTCAAATTTAATATGTAATACTGGAATGCAAAGTATTATTATTCATTTTCTTGAAAATACAGAGCAAAATTGTCCTTGGAATTTTGCCAAAGTTGAATTCAATCCATTATCATTAATACTTCAGGATTAAAATAAGATTAGCTAGCCCCCAAAACACAGTTCCATGGGGACTTTTACCTTGCAACTCTTCCCCGAAGATCTCCTAGGCCAGAAAGCTGCCGCATTTCAAGACTCTTAAGGGTAGAATTTGTTCCATAGCTGAGATTGTCTCTGACTCGTATCTGTTCCTGCAGCATCTACAGAACATTCATATGCAAATAAAAACTCAGTATGGCACATTTAATGTACACTTTAAATGTCACTCATTATTTTTCAGTAATTCAGTATCCTCAGATGCCATTTTATTATTACTTTATTCAAACCTTTGTCTTGTACTAAATGTACTAAACCAGACACTTTTAGTTATTCTATTATTTCTTGTTATTAGTGTCCAATCTGCGCACAGCTACCACAATATATATAAAGTATAACTTGACAGTGAAATGGAGACTTAAATTATTTTTTTCTCCTTTCATTTTCCCCACCACACCCCTGTTGTTCACTGCAGCAGAGGTCAGACATGAAGTCATGTGTCTGCCTACGATTAGGTCATAAAAATGAGCACTTGGGTTTGGTTACTTCGTGTCGTCAGTGAGTCGGAAGGGAAAGAAAGTTTATTATAGAGCGAAGGCATTTCCTACTGTTTATACAGCACAGCCTTTGGACTGAAGTTGAGCTGGGTATTAGTGTCACATTAATTCATTTTTTCAAGATTTTCCAGTGCAGCTTTTGAAAGCAAGCTTATTAGAACCACAAAGGCTCCTGTGTTTATATGCTAATATCCTGTGCTATTTTCATAGCCACCGAAAGAATTATGTAATTTGCAAACACTTTTTCAAGTTGTAAAAACAATTTATAAGCTTACAGGATCTTCAGACCTTGTCTGACCTTTACTTATCCCGTGGTAAACGTGGTTAGGAAATGAGAAGCCGTAAGTAGCTGTGATGGCATTAGTGCTGTGCAACATTCTTGCCATACCTCGATGTCCCGGTTGAGCTGCCTCACTATCGCAGTAATGTTTCGGATGTGCTCTTCGAGGAGTTGCCTTGCCAACCGGTCACCCCCCCCTTTGTTCTGCATTCTGTGCAGCGTGGAAACAATGTCCTCCTTAATGCGAAAAGCGTGTTCCACAAGAGCTGCTGTTGTTTTCTCATGGCTCAGGATTCTGTCCTCCAGCTGATCCACCAGGCTGGCGGATGCCAGCGGCACCGCTGTCAGCGCCTGGCTGTGCAGCGGGATGTTCCGGACCCGTCTGGGGGAACAATATCCACATCTCGTTAAGTTCTCACACAAAACTCTGCAATGCCTTTGCACTGGAGACACTGTGACACTGTCTGAGTGCTGGCAGTGCTGGGGAGAAGCCCCAAAATACACCCAGAGAGTGCCCACTGCTACAAATAAGTGGGTGCTGTGTTGGCTACTGTGTGTCTTGTACAAAGGCAGGTCAGGTTTTTTTCATGGTCTTTAAGGAAGCTTACAAAAGCATGGGATCTCAAGGAAAGGACATTAGCATAATAAAAGTAGTTACAAACCAGAACTATAATTTGATATTCAAAAGTAGTTACAAATCAGAACTATAATTTGATTAAGAATCCAAATTCAAACCCTTCTACTGAGTTTCAAAAGTAATGTTATTTGTCTTTACAGTTTTCAGGCTTAATCAAAACTATAACAGTTGAAGGTAGGTATTGTAAATGAAATGAAACCAGATCAGAATTGAAAAGGAATAGCTTGTGTCAATCCCTTTTCTGTCTCTATAGCTAGCCTGTAATACCATACAGAAGCTTGTTCCCCTGCAAACTGGACAGGAGCATACGTGGGCATAGAAACTGAGGAGAGACCAAATTTATGACAAGCTTCTCATAGTCTTAGAAGTTAAATTTCCCCCCAAAATAGCTTACATTCGGGTATCTTGAATAATTATCTAAATTTTTGAAGAGTGCTCTGCATTGCATAGTTCCCATGGAAAGCAGTGGAACTAATGGGTGCTGAAAGTAATGAAATGAACCTGCTAATGCATGCAACCTTTTCCTGCCACTATGTTCTGTAAAGAATAACAACATTTTCAGAAGCGTAAGTAGAGGATACAAGTTCAACCCCACTTCAGAAAAGGAGATATTTTTTTCTAGAAACTCTTATTTACTGTGTATTCTCATGTTGTTTCCTGTTAATGAGCCAAATTAGCAGTTCAGTTTGACCATGGTTGTGGAATCCTTTGAACCCTTCAGGGAAATCCCCAGGGCCTTGCCCTGGATGAATAGACCATAGAGTTTTCCCCACCTAGGCTGAAAGAGAGGACTTATTGATAGAGATGTATACAAAGGTCACTTTGGCTCTCTGTTTTCACAACTCATTCCATGCTATTTGAACATGGCTAAAGTGTTCTTGGATTTCTAGTCAGTGAGATGTAAGCTATTGAATTTCTTTGGGAAATGGCTAAGTAAAAACTGAGTAAGGTCTTGTGATTTGGGCTATGATTTGAATGTCTATGGTTATTTCACTTTGCACACTAATGCCAAAGTCCCAGGTCACAGCATTACTCTATGCAGGCAATTAAGAGATACATAATACTTTGCATCACAAAGATTTTTGGTTTTATATTCCAGACTGTACCTTTCAGAAGGGGCAAGAGTTGGGAAGATCGGGCTTCGGTGGGCCATTCTCTGGTCAATAATTTATGTCTGTTGAAAAAGTACAAATTGAATTATTGAATAGCTTACATCTGCTACTGAAATGACTTAAAGCTTTTGCTTTCAGTGCAACTTTAAGCTAAGTGTAATATTATGCTGACACTGGTGATCTTGGCATCCAACTATTGCTAATGCAATAAATGCAAATAAAACTTAATACAAAAGAATGAAGACTAAAAACTGCTAAAAACCTTTTTATTGTGAAAATTATACTCTTGAAAAGACAAGGTTGACAGCCTTGAAACTGAAATCTGCTGTTGACCCACATAACTGGTTTGGCAGGACAGAGGTTAACAAAGTCTTGTCCCCAAATTTCTACTGGTCTCTGACATCATTAATCAATTAATAATAAAATAAGGTCTATAGGATGATCATAAAACTTAAGGAAACATTGACTGGAGAATCAAATACAAGTGTTTCAATTCAGCAGATTATTAGGGATAAGATGTTTTTCTCATAAAAGCATTGGCAATCAGAAACCTAAATAAAATGTGTGACATCAGCATAGTTTATCAAAATTGAGTCTTGTATTAATTTGTCTTCAAATCTAAATGACCATGCTTTATGTTGTAAGTAAATTCTTCTGTAGTAAGAATATAAATTTTGGTTTTAATTTTTAGATGCAGCCAGACAGACAGTGACAGACACTGCAGCAGACTAGGTCTATTAAATAGCTTCAGAAAGATATTTTAGCATCTTACTGTGAGACCAGTACCTGACTCAGCAACTTTGTCCACTGACAGAAATTAATTAAAAATATATTAGCCTCAATCAAATCCAACTAATCTCCCCTCCATAAAACAAAAAACATTTTTAAATATAAAGAGAAGTAGTATGGCCTGAGCCTGATCTCCTTGGGAACCTAAAATCCTCACTGCAAAATAAGGCTGGTGTATGAAAAGAAGCTTACAATTGCTGATGAAATCCTGTGCCATCTGGGAAAGATGGGGTTATGGAAATACAAAAGTTGAATATCGATAATGAAGGAGCAATAGGGCTACCCTCTGAGAACTCAAAATGCAAAGCATGTTTGTGCTTTAGAAATGTATGAAAGCACTGACTGAAAGCAGAGAGCAAACATTGTCACAGTGTGTGTGTTCTATTTATAGCACGGCTTCAGAAACTACAAATTAGAAAAAAAACAGTTTTAAGAGAAGCTGGGTTGCTGAGCAGCAGTGACACCAGACAGGAATTCAGAAGGTCTGAATTGAATTCCTTGCTCAATCTCTGATCTTGTTGACTCTGGACAAGTTATTTCCATGAGTAATGACTCAGTTTCCCTATATGTAAGAGAGAGAACCATACCTACCTCTCCTTGTTTAGGTTCTTACATGGCTGTAAGTAAAAAGCACAGTGTAAGAGCTGGGGGTCATTGTGGTGACTTCTGCATTCAAAGTCCTGCACAGACACTGAATGTCCAGTTCTGCAGTCTGCTCCTCACACTCGTCATTTCCCACTTGTTGGATTTTTAAGAAGTGCCAGCACTCTGCGAGGGTCCCTCGTGGTCACAGCGCCAGGCACCCAGTTCTCAGTGGGCCTGAGACCTCTGGGCCTTAATACACCTTAACCATCTTCATGCATTGAAGCTTTTAAGCATAATTTAGCTGTAAACACAGGAATTATCCCACTGATTTGGGAAGAGCTATGTGCACCGCAGCAGCAAAGCACTGGGTCCTACCTAGAAAAACAAAGAACAAATATTAAAGTCCATATATCTAGCAGCATCTTAATGAAATTTAGTGAAATACACCTTACAAAAACCAGCCAAATGGGGCTTTAGTCTCACAGCCTTCAGTACCCATTTATTATCAATTAGAAAATAATGTTTGCAGCTAGCTAAGCATAGGTTGGCATGAAGTCTTAACTCTTTCTGCCAGTCTACCATAAGAAATGCAGCTAAATGCAAATATCTGGAGTAAGTGTGGATATGAAACAAAAGTTACACAAGTGAACTTCTCATTCATTTCTCTTTGC
This sequence comes from Molothrus ater, assembly GCF_012460135.2. Lineage (NCBI taxonomy): Eukaryota > Metazoa > Chordata > Aves > Passeriformes > Icteridae > Molothrus > Molothrus ater. Next base: position 6,324,098 of record NC_050490.2, read on the forward strand.
TCAGTACATGGTGAAGCATCTCATCATCAGATATCAGATCTGGTCCAACAGCCAGAAAGGGTCTAAGACTTTGATTGGCAGTTGTACAAAACTTTGCTGCAGTTTGGAGATATTTGCAATTAACAAATAGGTGTTAGAACTAATGGCAAATTCCTTCTCTATGAGAGTAATACCAACTTACACTAGTAAATAGAAACCATAAGATGTTCTATAAGAGGAGTATAATTTCATGTGGCTCTTTCTATGGCAGTAAACTGGAGTCAAGTAAGATATCATTTGAAATACTGGTTACAGGTGCTTAATTTATCTTTTTTAAATAATGTTGTTTCCTGCTTGATAGTGCTATAAGCAATTTAAGTCATGATGTATTAACTCAGTAAATTTTAGCTGACTGATTTAAGTTACTGAATATTCCAAATATACTTGTGACATGGAAAAGATACAAGTTTTTTCCTATTTGGAAACTATATGCCTGATTACCAAAAATAATAGTTCACTTGATACTTAAGGCAGGTTTTCCATACAGATGTGCAGTGCTTCCTTAGTGTTTCTTTAAATCACTGGCATAAGATATGTAAAAGCTTGAAAACAAAATCATCCATGGGATGTGATGAAGAAATACTTCTAGCAATGTGCAGTTCACTCCTTGCTATTTGTGCTGTGGCATCCCTTCCCCACTTCTCAGACTGCCTCGCATGTTTATTTTCTGTGGGATCTCCATTTCTCCTGCTCTGAAGGATAATCATACCTGTAGTGTTCGGTTTCCCATCTTCCATGATAATCTACAACTAATGCTGTAATGTCTGCGCACCTCGAAGTGTTTTTCACGTTCATTCTCACATTATGCCTGTGAGGTAGGAAGCATTATTATCCCTGAAAATACAATTTCCTTCTGTTGCTGGTAGGGAAGCGAAGCACGGGGCGGGCTATGTGACTTGCCACAAGTCACACGGGAATCAATGTAGACTGAAATACCTGCCTCGGCAAACACTTTAATCACTCTTTCCTTCTCAAAATAGAAACCGCTTTGGTTGCTGCACAGGGAGCGTGTGACGGCACCACCCCGGCAGCCGGCAGATGCTTCTCAGTGTTACTCTCGAGTGCGTTGGGGCAACGCTTCGGAGTAAGCGGAAAAGTCCCCGTGCTGCAGCTCGGCAAAGGGATGGGTCAGAGCCAGGAAGAGCCAGACCCGTGCCGAGCCCTGGGCGCGCCTGTGGCACTCGGGAACACGCGCTGTGTGTGCGGCGGGAGCCGGAGGGGCTCCCCCGGCAGCGCGGGCACCGAGCCCGGGGCTCCGAGCCGGGCCGGGGGGCTCCGAGCCAGGCCGGGGGGTTCCGAGCCAGGCCGGGGGGTTCCGAGCCGGGCCGGGGGCCCTCTGGAGAAATAGGTGCGATCGGCCCCGGTGCCGGCCCGTGCCGAGCCGCCGTGAGCGGGGGAATCGCGGCGGAGCGATCTGCCCTGCCCTGCCCTGCCCTGCCCTGCCCTGCCCTGCCCTGCCCTGCCCTGCCCTGCCCTGCCCTGCCCGCGGTTCGGCCCGCCGGGGGTCCAGGCCCCGCGGTGCGGGGGTCACCGGTGGGCGCAGCGAAGGTTGCGGGGACACGGGTGTACGACAGCCGACAGGACACCGCGGGGCAGACAGCACTCTATGGCCATGCAACACGGGGGGACAGAGCCGGGACAGCCTCTGCGCTCACTCACCGGTGCTGGCTCAGGGCAGGGCAGGGCTGCCCGCCGCTCCCGCGCATCCCCGCCGCCAGCCGAGCCCCGCTCCGCTCCGGGCGCGCTGCCGCCGCGGGAGCGGCCGTTCCCGAGCGCCGTGACCGCCGGTGCGCGGCCGGGGCTCCGTCCGCCCGCCCTCCCGGCCGGCTGCGCGGAGCGGATGGGATGGGATGGGAGCGGCTGGGAGCGGGGCGGCCGCCGCAGGCCGGGCTGCGGGAGCGGGAGCGGTTGCCAGGACGCCGTCACCATGGGAACGCTGCCGCCCTGGCGGGGGGAGCCCTTCGCATCGCCCCCTCCTCGCAGCGATTGCACGGCAGTGCCCGATCCTGAGGAAGCGGGGAGGGACGGGCAGGGCCCGCAAACGGCGGCGCTCCCTGCGGCACGGGGGGCGAGCGGCGGGGACCGAGCGGGGGCCGTGCCCGCACCTCCCGCACCAGCGAACGCCGGCCTCCAGACAAAGTTCGGTGGTGACGAACAGCCGTGACTCTGAGTTTCTGGTGGTGCAGAGGAGCCGAGAGTATGACTGAAAGCATGGGTTTTTCCAGAGCATATATCAAATCCTGTCAGAACACATTATTAAAATCAATGACAAATATTATTCTTGTTTATAAAGTTTCCATGTTACATTTTCAAACAAGAACTAACATGCAGCTTCAGTAAAACTTCATATATCACAGCAAATAAGATCCATCTGCTTGCACAGCAGAGGCGTGTCAGCTAAGAGAAAATATTACTGGAAAAACAAAGTCCACAGAGGGTGTGTCTGCCTTCACTTTTGTTTCCTGCTTGTGTCATTCCTTGGACTTTGATACGACCACCTTGGGTAAACAAAGTGTAAGTGGAATCTGAGAAGAACTTACTGCACCATCTCACTCTGAAATAGCAGATTGTCTCTGATTTTAGTTAAAATCTATGCAATATCGCATACTGTTGTATAGGAAAACCATTGCAGGACTAAGGATTTGGTAGCTGTGAAGGATAAAAGGATTACACCATGCACACTCTACTGTAAAAAGCAAGGTGAGGTCTGAATCCACACTCTGTTTGACCTATTTATTCTGGTTGACCTATTTATTTTAAAGTAGTTCCCACGTCAAAGGATCAGGCCAGAGAGAAAACATGCCAGAGGTGCTTTGAAAACTATGAACTTGGAGTCAAAAGACTGTAGGATAATTCAGCTTAGAATGAACCTCAGGAGAACCGTTGTCCAACCTCCTGCTGCAGCTGAGGTGATTGCTGAGGCCAAATGCAATTGTTCAGGGTTTTACCCAGCCTGCTCTTGAAAACCTCCAAGGATGGAGAATGTCCAGCTTTAGTGGACAGCCTGTTCTCATGCTTGTTGGCTGCTGAGGAAAGAACATTTTCTTTATACCTAGTCTGAACCTCTCCTGTTTACATTTATATTGTTGTCTTCCCATCATGTGCCACTATGAAGAGTCCGAATTTGCCATCTGGATGACTTCATCACAGATACTGGAGGGCCCTGCCAGGTCCCCCAAAGTCTGCTCTCATCAGGCTGAGCAAGCCCTGCATCCTCAGGGATCCAGCTCCCAACCATCTCACTGCTGACCTTGCCCAGTTTCCTGATGTACACAGCTGTATTCCCTGACCTGCCAAATATCGAGACTATCTTCATGTCCCTGTGCAGTTTTTGTGCACCTGTCTAGAAGTTTTTCCTTGCTAAAGGACTGCCCAATGTTTTCTTGATTGTGTATGTCTGCGGAGTAGAGCTTGAAAGTAAATTGTTAGTTAAAGCAAATCAATTAAAGTTATTTTAAGTTAAAAACATAACATTTGTACCTCCTATTGCAGTCTTGAAAATAACATTAAAATGTAGCTCATGCCTGCTTTCTCCCTCTGGCCCTTCTCTGGCAACAGTGGAGGCCAAGAGATAGGGACAGGGCATGTAAATTCTTGTCTGTTCTTACACTCTTTCCAAGGCATCCACACCACCAGGATTTGAAGTGAATGGTCTTTGGTTTGACCCATACTGATGCTCTTTTCATCTTGTGTTAACAGAGACAATGATTTTTTTGTACTTGTATCACTTTCTTGATGTTTCTAACTAAAGCAGTACTAAACTATTGTATTTTATATCATTACATCCTCACTGTAATTAATATGGAACATAGAGATTTATTTTCTTAAAGGAAAGTTCGTATCACAATCTTTTTATCAAGGCACAACATCAAGAATATTAATTTATTCTGGGGTCTTCAACTGTCTCACTCATTAATTGAGCCCCACTTACCCAATCACAGAAGTACAGAACAGAGCAATTAAGGCTGGAAGGAATCTCAGAGGGAATATGGTCCAACTCCCTGCTCAGAGCAAGGCTGATTTTGATGCTGGATCAGGTTTCCCATCATAGCATAAAGTTTTCATCCTTAAAGCTTGTGTAATGTTGCAAAAAATCTCTCTCTGAGGGAAAAAAAATCCTTGTAATTTTGTTGTTGTGAAGGTACATGGCTCAGCTGCATTCAGTGGCAGGAACACAGGAGGCAGAACTCCTCGGTTCCCACGTCTTTGTGGATTTCTTCCAGGTTTATAGCAGCCCTGCAAATAACAGCATTATTCATACGTTTTGGTTTGCAGTCGGAGAAAAATTCAACTCCCTGAATTCTAAGCATCTCTTACATCTGAGGCTTCTCTTAATCAGATCCAGAGTGAAAGAGCCACGTGCTGTTTTTCTCAAAAAGCCTCAAACCAAGCAGTGGATGTAAAAGGGCTGATGACTGTTGCTGTACTTTTTATTCCAGTGGTACTTCAGATGGACACGTTGAACACGTTAAGGGCATGTTTTCTGAACAGGAATGCTCTCTCATTTGAGACCAACAACAGAGAGCAAAGAAAAAATTTTATTAGGCATAGAGAGTTAAAGAAAGCTGCAATTATTATACTATTTTCCAACCTGTCCTAATCACTGATTTCATCACATTTTAAGTCATAAAATTCTTCCAATTTGTTTTATACATGCTATTTTGTTTCTCCCCCCTATATTTCACAAGAAGAAATTGCTGAATCCATTTTTTATTTCCTGTAAGTAGAATTCTACATGCTCCAAGTGTAACTGAAGGCAGAGTGTAACCATCTACATTTTAGAAGAAAATGTTACAATTCAGAAGTATCTTTATTCTTTGGAAGGCAAATACAGGATAAAAAACTACACTAAATTTTCAAAGTTTTCTTAATCTAATATAATTTGTTTTTCTATTACAAAAATCCTTCATCTTTGTAAGGAATATCAGATTATGTGATTTTCTAACCAAAAGAATGATGTGTTGCTAAGGGTATTAAGCCTTATTTTAATAGCTTTCAAGCATTAATTTAATTATCAATTAAATTGTTGTGGTCAACAGAAGACAAATATGTGACTTACAAAACTAATTTCAAATATAGTCTTTAAGTAAGAGAAAAGCACTGATGCCTTTTTTCCCCCTTGCTGTCATTTTTAGCCAGTTAGAAAGCAGTCAGAGCGGTGCTTATTTCATTGCAATTTCTAATCTTTTCCAGATTCACTGACTTGTCATAAGAGTTATTTCTTTCTGAAGCCACAATAGTGTTTTTAGAATGGTGAGCAAGGGAAAGCTTTATTCTGTGGCTTTTCCAAAGATAAAGACCTTGCTCTTTTTGCAGTCAGTTTAGTCTTTGCACAGTTTAGCACCAGGCTGATCCCTGTTTGGTGCTGGCACACAGCGTTGCTCAGGCAGTGGGTAGGTGGAAAGGCACGTGTGAGTTGCCAGCTGCACCCTGTAGTCACTTCAGAGAGTGCTGAGCCTGGACCAACCCCTGCAAGTCCCAATAGCTAAGCTAATAAACCTCCTGAGACACTGAAGTGAAGCTTCAGTGAAATATTTCCCCAAAGCTTGGCACTAGTGATCAATATCAGGAGAATCAAGCAGTGCAACTGTTTGCAGCTAGAAAATATCCTCAAAATAATTCTTGATGTTAGCACTTCTGTGCATGAGCTGTAGGTGTTACTAACCAGACAGACTGTCAGACAATACACACACTGAAAAAAACTGATGGGACTTCTTGATACAGGGAATTTTTCTTAAATCTTTTCAAGTTAGGTCTTTGAAAGGTATCCTGTCCGTACTAATGTTTTTATAGAAATGTCACCACTTCTAAGTTTTTTGCATCATTTTAAAGTACAGAGGTTCCTCTGTAGGCACACAGTTTGTGGTGATTGGGAGTGGGGCTGTGGCCCAGCCTCATCCCCAATGGGCACAGCTGTGAGCAGCACTGCCAGCAACGAGCCATGGAGTGCCCAGGGGCACTGACCAACACCAAAGGGAGCAGAGGGCACACAGGTGCAATGCATGAACAGTAAGGGTATAAAAGGTTGGGCTAAAGAACAAGGAAGAGCAGATATTTGCAGCCTTCTGAAGTGATGTTCCTCTGTATGGGCAGACTCCTGAAGCCTTCTGATGAGGTACGGTGTTACTGTGCATGGGTGAGTGCTTAAAGCCTGCTGAAATTGTGTGGGGGTGCTCTGTGTATTGTGGCTATCTCAGCTGTGGCATTGCTGTGACATTCCTCTTTGCTCTGCTGGAACTCCTCAATATGAAAATGTGGGTTCTGCCTTTCTCAGGGATGAATTGTACATTCTGGGCTGGAGGAGCCCAGGCATGCAGACCATTCAGGCACACCACCACTAACATTCAAGGGGAAGTGTTTTCCCCTGCTTCTGAGCAAGGATGTTGAATAAGTATCATTCAGTTAATACAGGCAGCTTGGGAATTAGATGTTTATCATTAAAATAAGCAGAATGTTTAAAAGCATGAAAAGAGTTTATTGTGAATTAGACTGTGCTTGGTCCACCCAGTGCTTAGCAAAGGTTCATGCAGATGCACAGCACTGGTTCTTTCAGCTCCAGAAATTTTTTTCAAAGTCATCTTGTAGTCCATGTAAAGTAGATGGACCCAGTAGCACACATTCATTTCAGTGAACCCAGGACCAGTTTCTTGGTTAGCTGGCCAGTGTGGATGACTTTTTAACTATTCTTCCACAACCTTGGTTCTTGTTATTCATGACTTGTTATAAAGATGTTTCTATGTATGTAAACACATACAAATATAAATGTCTTGAGAAAATTAACCTGTACATTAAACAGACCCACATCCAAAGCAAATAGAAAAACCTACAAAACCCATTTTGATTTTCTATCTTCTGTTGGCCCAATATTCATACACTCTCTGGACTCTTGCAGGACTGTTTTAACTGCTTTTTATCAGCCTCATAATTTTACATAACATTTCCATGTTCAAATGAAATGCTAGGCAAATTATTTTTGTTCTATTTCCATAAAACTGCCATACTCACCTTCTGTAGAGAATCACAGTGTGAAACTTCTCCTGTGAAGTTCTATGCATTATTAGCACTATCAGATATATTTTTGCTTTAATAGCTGTAGCAGGTCATATTTGCTACCCAGCTATTTTCTCAATGAAAATATTACCTACCTCTCCTATCAAAGTCAGCCAACAGCCAAGCAATCCACTATGGAAATCCCAAGCGTCACATGATCAGTAATTATACAGTACAAGCTCAGCTGAGCTGAGAAGTGTTTTGTTTATTCTTCAAAACCAAGGATGAAACATCCCCAAAGGACTGTTGTGTTTCATCCAAACCACCAAAGGCTGTGGGACATGAGAGAGGGCAGGTAGTTGAAGTTTTGTCCCATTTCTGTGTTGTGCACATCAGGTGGTTTGAGTTTGTAACACCTGATCAGCCATGTGTTTAATGTCTGCACCCCATCACACCTGTCCTGCAGGCACATCTGTGAGGATGAAGCCACGTGCTGAACAGCACTGTCCTTCCTCTGCACTGGCAGATCTGGCTGCACAACCAGACCCTGGCTCTGAGCAGTGTTCCCCAAAAAGCCAGAAGTGAATGCGCTCATGCCTAATCTCTAAATTAGTGTGGACACAAGTCTTTATCTTGTTCATAAAAACAATGGAAATATGTTTATTGTGTATAAACTACTCCCTATTTTTTCCAATAACTGCCCTTCTTTTTAATCAGAAATAAACTAAATCCCAGTGCAATCTATTGATGAAACCCAGGATCTTTACCCATTCTAAGTGGTTTTCAAAGTGGTTTGGAAGCAGTATCAACATATGACTCGGGGGCTGGCTGTTGTTATGATTGTTACATTATGTTGTTTCCATTTTATTTATATTCTGCCTTAGAAGTGGCATTAGAAATCCATTAGAGCAAACAGCAGGGCTTCAAGCCTGAGGTGAAACGTTTGCTAACAGAACTACAGTAGCCAGCTTCGGGCGGGTTTATTGGTTTGATCGCTTAGAAAGCGCAGCCCCTGAAGTTGTGCTGGTTGTGTTCTGGTCAGAACGAGCTGAGCATCGTGCAGTAGATGCCGGCTGCCTGCAGGCGCCTGGGCTGTTCCGCGTCTGTGAGATGCCTGCAGGGATTGTTTCAGCGTCCCCCCGGTGACAAGATGCATCGTGCTTCCTTCCCAGTGTTTCCAGGGACAGCAGCACCTTAGCTCTGTGGGTACGAGGGAGGAGGGCAGTGCACGCAGCACGCTTGCGGGGGTCCGGCCGCCCCCGCCGGCTGAAGGCGTGTCAGCGCTGTGAGGGGGAGCTCATCCTCGTGCTTCTCCCGGTGCTCATCCCGGGGCGCTCCAGGAGCAGCGGCCGTCCGGGCCCTGGGCCGGAGCGGGCGAACCCCGCGCTCCGGGATTCCCTCAGGGAATGACGTCCCGGCGTGCGGCCATTGGCTGCGCCGTGGCGAGTTCTCCATTTATGGACACATCGGCGGCGCGGGGCAGCCCCGGTGCCGGCCCCTCGCCCCCTCCGGCCCTCACAGCGCGCCGCCGGCCCCTGCACCGCGCCGCTGCCCGCCCGGCCCCGCCCCGCCGGGAGCTGCGCGCGCGGGGAGGGCGGAGCTGCTGCCCCCTCCCCTCCGCCCGTCCCTCCGTCCCGGGGCGCCGGCGTGTCTGGGCACAGCCGCGGGCAGCACAGCGCCGAGGAGCAGCGATGGTGAGCGGAGAGCTCGGCAGGGGGCCGAGCGGGGCCGGGGCAGCTGTGGCGGGGCCGGGGCCCGCGGGGCAGGGGTGGCGGGAGGGCGGCTGTCGTGTCCCCCTGCGTCCCCTCGCGCGGTGCCGGGAAGGGGCCGCGGCAGCGCTCCGTGTCCCGCTCCTGGCCAGGGAGCAGGTTGTGTAACAGCGCCGGCCTGTGGAAGCCGGGCCATGCCAGGCACTTGGCGAGGGCCAGCGGCTGCCGGCCCTGCAGACCCGGGTCGGTGCCTTCAGTCTCGTCCCGAACCCGCTTGTCCCATCGCGGGGCGCGGGCAGGGCCGGCGCCGCCTGTGGAGCGCGAGCCGCGGGTGCCGCCCTCTCCCGCCGCTTGGCTTCGGAAGGTTTTGGATGTTGGTGTCCTCGGTAGGAGCAGTCCCCTGGCAGGGGGACGGGAGCAGTACAACAACAGGTGACGCCTCTGGTTCAGAGGGCGCTGGCCGAGGGCTCTCGGCGGACAGAGCCGCAGCCCGGCCCTGCGGTGCCCGGCGCTGCCGCCCTGCCGGGGTCGCTCCGGTGCCCGGTCCGGCGGCGGGAGCTCTCAGGTGTGCTGCAAAGGCGGCTCCCGAACCCGGGAGCTGGGCACCGCCGCTGCTGGGCTGTGCGCTGCTGGGTGTCATGAGGGGATGCGATGTCAGGAAAACATCTTCGGTGCTGGACTGAGGGAAAACTGAGGTTCGCAGGTGAACCTGCTTCGCCTTTAGTAATTGCCTCCTGATGATTGATAATAGCTTTCATCCTGAGGTAACCCAAATAACGATTATGTCTACCTGTTACACAAGAACTAAGAACAAGTAGTGAAGAATCCTATGTGGTAATAAACTAGGCTAAAATCCATAACTTTTAAACAAGTAATTTACTTAAAAATTTACTCTGGTCTAAAGCAGAGTACTAAAGATCTGAGTGTTAAGATACTTGAAAAACTTTTGCACTATTTTTGCTAAAGCTTAACTAAGGTTGAGATTTAAACTAGACTGACCAACCTATTTCTTGTGTATTCAAAGCTTCACTCCCAATACCTTTTCAAGGATGTCTTTCTTATTGCCATTGCCTCTGCTTTGACTTCCTGAGGCAAGTGAAGTTGGACCTGGTTACATCTATGTGGAGCAAGATCTTTGCTTTAAATAAAGTATTGCACAAGTTAGGAAACTAAAACTTCTCTTGAAGTCAGGGATAATGATACCAACTATCTCTTAAAAACTTGGTTTTGGTAAGGAGCTTTGAATAAGATAGGTGCTTGTGTTCCCTGCGGGCTGATTGTTTTGCCAGGTGATTCAGATCAACTCGTTAGACTTAATCTTTGCTCCTCAAGTACCTGCTGTGTCACAGACACCTGTGGCACAAATGGGCTCCTTGGCGGAGACTGGGTCATTGCTTACACTGCTGGCATGTTAAATGGGGTTGGAAGTCTTTGTTGCAGGTGCCTCAGGTGTGTCTGCCTGTTACCAGTAATACTTTGAAATCAGTGTATTAGTTGATCTGCTGTGGGGTCCATTCATTCCTTTTTAATGAAATGTTTTAATCATTTTCTGTGAATACACATAACTAACTGGCAGCATACTCCGTGAGATTTACTTTATCAAAATAAGGTACTTACTATCTTCCACAAGATACACTTTGTAGGGGTGTATTCAGACAGTTATTCCCTAGCTTTTAATTTAATACTTAAAGTACTTTTTCACTGTGATATCTCAAAATTATATGAATTGCATTTTTAGATTATTGGTAAGTAATTATTACAACAAAACTAGAAAATAATGTTTTTGAAAGAGCTGCTTTTCCAAATAATTTTGCCCAAACCATTGTTTGATAGTCATTAGAAGGTAGTATTTTGTAACTTAGTTGGCAGAAGGATTGCCTGGCAGGACTTAGAATGACTGCTGATGAACATGAATCATGCTACTAATATCCTGAAACTTTATACCCATTCTCTGTGCGGTATAAAAAACTCACATTATTCCCCTTATTTTTGTCTTAACAGTTTTGATGTCTGAAGGGTGAAAGAAGCTGAGTGTTGCAAGTGTTTTGTGTTTTCTAAATCGAGTCTTTTCTGCCATCTCTTCTTCACTGTAGACCTCAGAGTGACCCTTTCCTGTTTGACAGGGTCCCCGGTGCAGGGTGCTGAGTTGCCACTGAGTGACACCAGGTGCTCTCGGTGCTTCTGGGGCCATCTGACCGAGCAAAGCAGATCCCAGTGTCACTGCTCTGTCCCTGGTGCCTTGGCCACTCCCTGCCATGGTGCACTGCCCCGCCCAGCTCACCTGGCACCCTGCAAAGCTCCCTGCACTTAGCAACATGTCTGCTCCTTTGGCTGGTTTATTTTTAATCCAGGTCGATAGATGTGTTACGTTAACAGGGTGGTTTGAGGAGGAGATCTGCCAGCATGGAATGGATGAGCTGTTCCATGGCTGTACGTGGCAGTACAAGGTGGGAATGAGCAACAGAGGGGCAAAACTGTAGTAAAACTGACAAGACTAAGGAACATCTGGCATCTTGAAATTTTTCTCTTGAAATGCATCCACTTTGTGTTTCAGTGTTTTAAATTCAAAATAAAAAATCCTCAAAGCCTCTAACAGCTTAGCTGAAGCTTTTAAGTCTTCAAAAACTGGGTATTATGTCAGTGCCAAGTAGTCCCACTCCAGTGAAGGACTCTATCCATAATATTCAGGAAGCCTCATGGTGAAACTAAGCTGGAACATGCTTGAAAGGGAAGCAGGAAAGTCTGCTGAACTTTATGCTATGTTATGTTATACTGTGAATTAGAACCTTCATGTTATGGGGTAGTTCATGGAGATGCATTGGAGGATCTGGAATTGGATAGAGAATCTGTATCACATTACAAAAATTATCTTGGACCTTTGATTTAAAGTAGCTCTTTAGTCTTCAGGGAGAGATTGTTCCCCTGAGTACTGTCAGCTGGCTTTGACTCTTCTAAAGATAAAACTTTGAATGTCAATCAGCAAGTATGTTCTCTAAGACATAAACTGCTGCTATATTTAGAAAATAAGCCGACCACAAAAATCAAATAAATGCTCCACTCCAACAACAACCCATCAGTGATCAACTTTGTCTGCTTTTGCATAATCTCTGTTCCAGAGAACTTCTGCCGAGGTTTTGTACCAATTTGTTGGGCAGAGAAGGGAAAGCTCTCAAGAGAAAGCAGTGTCTGGATTAGCTCACAAGTTGTTGAGCAAGCCAGGGTTGTCCAATATACTTAGGTTAAAAAACCCGATGTGTTTCTATGTTACCTTTAACCAGTATTTCAGTGCTAAGCAATTTTCTGTAACACTGCAGTCAGTATGTACATTTTATCTGGGTGTACTTGGTGTCTTTGTGGTTCCATCTCTTCAGCAAGGACGGAAGGCTGATTTTTAAAAGGAAACATTTTTATAGCAGTTTGGCATCAGAAGAGGGCAGATGTTTATAGCCCAGTCCAGCAAGAAGCTGAGGATGTCTTGATTCCATGTAGTGCCCATGAAAGTCTGCAGAAATGACTGACTGGATTAGCCTGAGGGGACTTGCTGGCCTTTAGGATTCAGTTCTGAAATAGTGAATGTGTGATGGGAACTGGGACCTTATACTCCATTAAGTCTTTTTTTCCTGCAGGGAAGTCACAGGCAAGACAGTGATGCTTCTGTATGTGAAGGGTGCTTTTCTGTCTGGTGCTGCAGACAGTAGCCTCAGCTCAAACCTTGCTTTCTGCCAAGTGTGCAATACTAGGGAGGGTAACAGCATGTGCTTTGCGTTATGTCTAGAGGTGCATTAATGGAAAATCTTCAGCTGGATGATGTTTCTTTCTGGCTTATATATAAAATATACTAAAACACAGTAGCATTTGATGTGTTTTGTTTAGGCTTGCATTGTGTGCCTGCTTGTTTTTGTTTCTAGTTTAGACCTCTAGAATGATTATGGATATACTGTGTATGTTAGAGCATTTTTCAGAAGACACTAATGTATGCAGAATGTTACTCAAATACAACTTTTGCAGCTGGAAACTGAACCTGTGATTGTGTATGTATGTAGATCTTGACTAATTTTCTCATCAACTCTTTTGCCTCCCAGATATGTTTTTTTCTGTTCTACATACATAACAACTTGTGATGGAAATGGGGTGGCAATGCTATTAGTAGTTTAAACAAATTATTTGCATCCACTTTTTCTTAACTTAAAGGAATAACATTCACCAGTCTCACTGCCTTGTTCTTAAGGCATTGCTGCACATGTGGCATGAGTGAAGTTAAAATGAGTTTTGTCATGGTTAGCACATGGAATGTTAAACTTTTATGAGTTTTCAGTAAAATCTTAGTAGTGTTCCCATCTTAATATGGAAAGTATGCTTGCTACATTGCTCAAAACAGTAAAAAGTTGTACGTCTCTTTACAGAACTGTTATTATCATCTTTTGTAGTAATTTAAATTAATTTGACTTCATAAATACCAGTATATTCTCTTTTCAGTTGCAGGAGTTAGTCAAAAATTGTCATTGATCTAAATAGTCATATCTTGCTGTATCCAAGATACATTATAAAGAATAAAAGTTTTAGTATTTCTTATTTCAGCATCAGGATTATGAAATTCCTGTGTGTTTGGATTTGTATTCTAATATAGTCTGCATGTATGCATTAATGATACTAACGTATAGAACATGTAAATAAACATCTTCAGAGTCCCAGAAGAATCCTTTGTATTAATAAAGCCTAACTTAGTTGCTGCAGGTTGTGATGAGGAAGGGAGCAAAAAGATAGGTGTCTTTTTCCCTCTTGGGCTCCTAGCTTTTACTTTGCCAGGCTAACCCTGGGAGTGAGTTTCCTGTAGTTGCCTGAAGAGTTCTGACACAGGTTATTGTAGTTCTGCTGATGGAGACCAGCCTGGGACTGGCCTGCAAGTTGTCAGGCTTTTGTTTACCCTTTGGTTCTAGTTATTGCCGCAATAAATGGCTTATAAATGATAAATTCATCTGCTTTCCTTTTCAGTTTAGTAGAGCACTCTTGTAATGCAATCCTTCAGTCTGCTTTTTTTAAGAAGCTGCATTCCAGATCTAGGTGGTGTGTGGCTACTGAAAGGCATTAAGAACTGTGTTAGAAGGGGATTTTGCACCTAATTAACAAGGGTTTTGTTCTGGGAGTTAACCGTGCTAGACTAGAAGCAGTAAAATTGAAGCAGTTTTTGGAACTGGGAGGAGTGTGTTTATGTGTGTGCTACAAAAATAAGGATTTGGAAAATATTTCAGTTCCTCTGCAAGCACAGAAATCCAGGAATAGGCTTTGGTAAGAAAGGATTGGCTTGCATTACTGGTAGCTCTTTGAATCAAGCCACTTTGTACTATCTAAACTCTCCCCATTAATATAAGCAGGAAAGTTTACCTCAGCACAAAAGGCTAAAATTTCAGGGAAAATCATATAAAGGTTCTCTCACACATTTTCTCATCTGTTGGAGGCCGTTCACTTCTTCACTACCTATGGTCTGCCAAGGAGCTTCTCTGGTTGATGCTGGTCACTAGCAATTGACCAGCATTGTTTTCAACTCTGATTGAAGTGGATTTTTGTACTGCTTTGTATGGAGAAGTGTTCCAGGTGTATGGGGTGCCTGCTGACTTTTGGAACTGCTGTAGTCAGAGGACTCTGGATAGCTGTAGTGTGTTGTTTGGCTTTTATCATTTCTACTATGGCTGTAAAAGTATTTGTAAACATCAGAGAAATATGGCAGGAAGTAAACAGGAATTTTCTCTCTTCAGATGAGAACTGAGAGCTGTCTCTTAGGACTTGCTCAGACGTTCACCTCAGTCCCCCGTGGTACTCCTGGGGCAGCTTGGGTGTGAGGAACTGTAATTTAGTCAGACCTTCCTGGGCTCGATTCAGACTTTCCCATCTCCTACTCCCTTCCCCACATTCCTGAGATGCCAGTTACTGTCCTGCCCAGGAAGTACGGTTGTCACTCCTCCTGACTCATCCTCATCTTCTAGCTTTCCTATCCTCCACCTACTGCTTTCCTCCCTCACTTCAGAACTGTGACTACCCCCTGGGGACGCCAGGTGTGCAGTCAAGTCCTGGCAGTGCATGGGATCTGTTCTCTCTGCTTGACTGAGTCATTGCTGTGATCAGAAAAGGTGTCTTGGTCTACAGCTTTTCCACACACTGAACCTCACAGGTGTTTTCTGCCCCTTCTGTTGAATATGCTTCAAATAAATGTGTAAATGGATTTGGGGTTTGATGGTGTCCTCTACACAAGGAAGTGCATCTAAACCCAAGATTCTGTAATGTAAACAGCCTAGGAAGAAGGATGGTCAAGGTTTTTTTCCAAAGACACAGCAGCATTTAATTGATACTAAAACCATTCATGGATTGGGTTCATAAATTATAAAGTGTAATTTTTACAAAATTCTGAATTTAATTTTTTTAAGTTGAAACTGAAAATACTTCTTTAAACAAAAGAAATGTAAGAGCTGACAAGGAAAGCAGTGTTGGCAATTGGAGCATGAGTCAGAGCTATCAGAAGTGATGCCTATTGGGAAGCCTACTTACAAGTGCTTTTAAAGTACAAAGGCTTATCTATTAACATAACTTACTAAATGTGAACTTGAAAGTTAAAGCCAGATATTAGCAGATCTTGAGTATACGTCTGATCAACAGTGTCCTGGAAGTGTCAAAAGGATTATAAAATAGGTCTGGTGCTCTGCTGTCATGTGTGTGATTTTTCAGCTTCCAGAAGTGTCTGGTGAAAGCCACTTCTGGCTTTCAGGGGATCAGTGCAGTGGCTTTGGGATGGAGTGATAATAGATGTTTTTCTTTAGACTCCTTCAAAAAAAGGGGACATAAATAGTTTATGCAAAAACATGTGCTTCTAGAAGCTATTTTCATGCTTTTTTCAGCAATCTGAAGTCTAAATTAGAGGTTTTGGTTGGCATCCTTCAAAGAGGATTAGCAGTCTCGTAGTGACTTGCTGCACTTGTCCCTGTACAGGAAGTGTGGGGCTTTTTTTCTGTGCCAGCTCAGAACCACTCACTGAATCACTGTCATCAGCTGAGCCTGAGTTTGTAACCACTTCTTGGTCAGCCTTGTCTAATTTAAGTGTTGAAGTCATACTCAAGTCTGAACAATGCAGCCTGATACCCTCAAAAGCCAGCACAATGTTTTCAACAGCTTTAAAGTCTTTCCTGCTTGTGTCTTATAAAATATGCTGCCTGGTGTTTGATCTTGCACCCTAGGACAGTCTTCTGTTTTCAGTCTGACATTCCACAACATTTGTGAGGCTTTAATTCTAGGCAGTTTACCAATGCACACTGCTATCTTTTGCAGTGATTGATGTCTTTTCCTGTGCTTTGAGTTGGATATTGCTAATAGCACAAATACAGAAAGATGGAAATTGGAACCTCTTGTTAGTAATGTATTTGCAGTGCCAAGCAGTAGTCAAGAACTTGTCTCATCTTGTTTTGTTTTGGTTTTTTTTCCTGCCTTGAAGGATACAAGTCTGCACAAATGCCTAAGTGCTTCCAAATTTGCTTTTGCAATAACTTCCAACCCTGTGTTATTCACAGCTTTGTGAAGAAGTGTGCAGATGCAGAGTGTGCTTTACGCTGCCAGCGCATTTGGAGTCCCTGGGCTCTCTGGTAGCTCTTTGGTGTGGAAGTGCTGCTGCTCTGAGGGGTAGCAGGAACATTCCGAGGGCAGAAGTTTACCTGGATGTTGTGAACATCTTTGAGCTGCTGTGCTGCTTCTGGCACACACTGTTCACCTCCTGATCGCTTGGGTTTTGGGCTTACTGCAGGTGTTTTGATGTATGAACCAAAAAATACTTCTTTTGCTAACATGAGGCATATTGAAGGAGAACTTTTGTTAAACCTAATCTTAAAAACTATTTCATGGGACTCAAAGCAAGTGCATACTTTTAAGTATTTGTTTATTCTTTCAGTATTTGAGGAGCGTTTGTTTTGTCTGTTTATTAATTCTGAAAGAATTTGTTTTCCTGTACTGATGCCCACCTGTATTCAGTACATACCTAAAGAAAGAGAAATGTGCAAAAGTATTTATAACAGTAACTGAAAACAGTCATACTACAGGTAAATTAAATGGGGAATTAAAAATGTGGTTGGATTCATTCCAGAAAGGATATAAAGCTACAAGCCCACCCATTCTTGCTTTCAGAGCACAGAGGTATAAGCTGTCTACATAGTCTGAAGTAGTAGATAAATCTATGGTATCTTCTGATAAGGCAAAAGAAACATGGATTTTGTGTAATTATTTCTGCTGTATAGCTAAATATAGATTGTTTTTGAAGGAATCAATGATAGGATGCAATCATCTAGGAAAAAATAATGAGTCATGGGAATCCATAGTTATATTAGACCCTTTTATCATACTTCTGTATTTTTTGTTGATTCTTGATAGTGTAATTTTTATGAGAGCAGGTTAAATTAATACACTACTTCTGTCAGGAAACTTCTGATATCTCTCCTACCATAATTTGAATTAAAAAATTTGCTACAGTGAAAGCTGATATGACTAAGCATGATTTTGTTACATGTAGCTTCTGTAGCATGAAATATTCCACTTCCCTTCTAAACTTGATTTGTTCTTGAATTCTGAATTGGCTGAATCCAAGAAAACAAATATTTGAGTTGGCCAATGCAAATATAGTACATCCACTAAGAACAGAATCACTTCAGCTGGATTTATTTTCTCCACTTAAAAACTGTGCCTTACTTGCAGTCATGTTTCCAGGACTTGATGCTCTGTTGTTGGTAGTCTCCAAAGCCTTTTTCAGTGCTTCCCTCAAGTATGCACTGGGAACCGCTATATTGGTTAGTAATTGCTAGGTTCAGCAAACCAAAGTTTCCTACAAAAACATTCCGGTCTTTGCAGTGGAAAAGCAAAAATAGCTTCTCAGAGTAGGGCAATTTGTGTGTTCAGTTTTTGAGGGGATCCTGGCTGATTTTTTGTGTATCCTGCAGGACTTGAGTAGACTGAGGTAAGGTGCCTTTTTGGAATTGATTGGCCCTGGTGGAGGGGAAGCATGTGCCTCCTGCTATGGAGGAGCAGTGTAAACCTGCTAAAAAATTGGAGAAGAGCTAAAAATGCCCAATTCTATCCTGAGCTGTACCCAGACTGCTGGCCATTGTTTGCTCTGCTGTGGCTGTTGGCTTTGCAAGCATCTCTTCCTGCTTTTTCCTGCGGTAGCTGGGAGTTCCTGATCCCAGCTGCCTGCAGCCACCTTTGCTGGAGCCCTGGTGGCACTGGCACACAGTGCTGCTGTGAGGAGGGACATTCTCCTCCCAGCTGAGCTGGGACTCAGCAGCCCTTGGGCATTTAGGGGCCAGAACTTGCCAGTGGCTGAGGGCAAGGTCCTGCCAGGAACAGAGGTCAGAGCCCTGCCAGGCGCCAGGGACTGTATTGGTGATCCTCATTAGAGGAAGAGACTGCCAGCAAATAGAGGTTGGAGTAACTTCTACAGACTCTGCTGTTTGGTATGGTTTTTAAAGAAGGGTTAGACTTGACCCAGGGAAAAAAGTGAACTGGGATGTTTTGTAACAAATCCTGTATGAGATCCTGTTATAGCTCCATGTATGTCTGTGGAGGTCTGAGCTGAGGTCTGGCCTTTAGTGAGCAAAATCTTGAGCTCCATTTGAAGCAGAGTTGGGAGTGGGCAGAATGACTTCATTGTAGGAGAGGCCACTGCTTTTGCTGTTTTGCTGTGCTTTAGTTGTTGTTTGTCTCAGCATTGAGTTGCAACCACAGAGTTCAAAGCGTGAACTGTTTTCAGATGAGAAGGAAAGCAGGGATAGGCCTTCAGCAGAGAAAGTCAGGTCAGAAGTGTACCTACAAGTGAAAGAGGACTTGGTAGTACCTGAGTATCCAGTGTCTGAAACTTGAGATAACGTTGAGTACCTGTTTCTAATGACTGAGCCTGGTTTCTTAAACAGCTTAGATATTTGTCTATAATTGTCACTCTTGTCTCTCAGCATTCTGTAATAAATATCTGCATAGCAGTAAAGGACTAGATTCAGTGTATTGGAGAAAATAAGAATTTGCTCAATTTGATACTTGCTTTAAATAACAAATCAGCATATATTCTGGTATGTGGTCAGCAAAACTTAGATTTGATAAAACTGAAATGGCTTCTGTTGTGATTTTAAAAGTATATACAATAAAGGAGATTAATCTGATCTAGCTTGAAGCTGTCTTCAAGCACACAGAATATGTGTTCCCTGTAGCCTCCAGTGACTTTGACCTTCAGTCTCAGGAATATGTAATGAAATGTGAGGCTACAAAGAGGTTGAACTTCAGCAGCACAGAGAGAATGGTTTAATTATTTCACTATTGGTAACTGGTAGTTCTAATGTTGAAAGGAGTACTTGGTTTGCCAGTACCAGTGTCAGTAACTCAGCTGACTGCTACAGGAGTCTTAACTGCTGCTCCCATGAGTGCTGTTTGTTAAAGCTTTTCTAGTGGTAATAGGAATTCTGGTTCCAGGGTTCTTAATGCCTGAAATACCAGCACACCCAGTCCACAGAGACCTGATCTCAATATGCAGAGTAAGTTCATGACCAGCAGTGGTTTCTTCCTGTCGTTTGTGTTTTTATTCTTGGTACATTCTAGGAGCACTTGAGAGGAAGTGGGGCAGTGGCTGCTTATTCCCATATTTGGTATTCTAGACAGAATGGACATCCTAAAGGAGAGAGGTAATCCAGTGTTCCTGGACATCTAACCTGCCTCCATCCGTGGCTTAATCCTGGCAGAGTCTCAGGGGTCCATTTCCTTGGTGGCTGTGCATTGCGCAGTTTCTGCCTGGAGTTACAGTCACGGTCAGTGGCACTCGTGGGGGCCCCTAACAGAGGTGGGCCTGACTCTTCACAGTACTAAAAACTTGTATTTACATGGTTGCAAATCCTTGTTCTCCAGTGGAGCTTCCCTTGGTCTACACATTAGTAGTGGTGTATTTTGTGTTGTAAAGAGTTGGAATTAGTGAGTGTTACTGAGTACTTTGGTGAAATGAGCACTTAAATATTTAACTGTGGAAAAGGAAACAATATTTAGAACATCAGCTTACTTGCATCTCCTAACCTTCTCCTTGGTATTTTTTCTGAGACTTTTACTGGAAAGGGCTCATATCTTCTGTACAGATTTAGGGGTGAGGAGGGAACCCCAAGCCCTAAATCTGCTTTCTTAAATAGTCACTATTAAAGCTATTTGGGAAAGAAGCAAATACGATATATTTCAGAAAAGCATTTTAATCACTGACAGTGTAGGCACTGCTTGGTGCTGGAATAGCTGGTTACCTTATCTGCTTCCATGCAATTCACCAGTAAAAAGACAAACTAAGATTTACCTTTTTTTGTTCTTAATTGCAGCAGTCTATACTTGAACTGAGACTAAATATGTTCAGCTGCATGTGTCAGAATGGCTGAAATGAATCCTTTATGGACACAGTCTTGACAGAACTAAAAACCTCCAGTTCTGAATAAGAAAGAATGTCTGAAAACGATCCAGAAGACTAGAACGTAATACAGAGTTTTAAATCCCTGTTTCAGTGCCACAGGATAAGTTTATAGACTTGAACAACTGGTTTTTTTCCCGGAGCTGAGCACTTCTTTTGGGAAGAGGAATTTAAGAGCTGTTTATTCTGAAAAGAGGCTTAACGGTGTGAAAGCTGACAAGTGCTGAAGCAAGTCTGTTTGGGCTGTACTGGCAGTACAGGCTGTACCCTTAGAGTATGGGCAGGTGCTTCAGAAACCACTGAGGATGCTGTGATGGATGTTCCCAAGGTGGTAGTTTGTAACGCAGCAGTGTGTGGTTACCACAGTTAATGAATTAGTCATGAAGAGCTATTTAGTCTGACACACCTCGAGAGTGTTCACCTGCTGAAATCAGGTTTTCTTTTGTTCAGGTAATTTCTCAATGCTGCAGCAGGCTGAGGTGTTTTTGCACCTGAGGCCATTAGGTGGCTTTTTCACTGGACTTGTCCCATCTGTGGGTCTATTCTGAGACCAGAATACATTTAAAATGCAGCAGTAAACAAACTTTACCCTGCAGCCCTGCGGGGAGGGGGGCTTATCTGAGTGTGGCTGGAGCCCAGTCTGGGACTGGGAGGGACAAAACAAGCAAAACTGGTCTTGTCAGTTTGGCTGTGACGAACCGGTTGTGGTTTGTACTGGGTCTCTGATACTCAAAAATGGTTAAATGGCTCTTAACTTGGGGGGTGGGAGTGGGGGGGAGACTTCAGTCAAAAACCAAGAATACCAGTATTAACTTTGACTGTTCTAGAAGCACTTAAGACGCTGGGGAGTTCTTCCCAGTCTGCACTTCAAAATATGTAGGTGGAGAGTCAGTAATTGTCATGTTAACTACCTGTGGTGAGGTGGCTGTGGTCATTCATTTTACATCTGAAGCAGACAGTGTGTAGGGACAATATACATTCTTATTTCAAGGTTATTTTGCCTGGTAACTACACTGACATCTTAAAAGTTAAAAGTCAAGGCTGTTATGGTGTTTGGTTTTTTTTTTTCCTGCAAGCCTTTGAAAATATTTTATAATCCTGCTCTTTACAGGTGTGGAGTAGTTGGTTAACTTTAAAATACTAATCCTGTTGCTGTTTGCTCATTGATAGTGCAGGTGTACAAACAGGAAAAGAAAAAAAAACAAAGGGGAAATTAATATCATCTGATTGCTAAAACAAAGCAGCTCAAATTTAGTAGCTAAAATTATGTTCAGGCTGGTGACAGGATACAGTGAACAATGAAACTACATTCTGTAGCTAATTGTGTCCTTTTAGGGCTTGTTTTGGAATTGTACTTGGCCAATTGAAACTCTTCAGGGGAGTAGAAGTCAGCCTCATTTAAATGAACCAACCTACTTATTTTGCATCACACCTCAATGAGATGCTTAGGCTCTCATTTTTCCTTCTTTGTATTTTTGAAGACTTTGAAATATATTCAAGAAATAAAACAAATAAATAAAACTAGTTTTTGGGTTTTTTTTAAGGTGGTGTTTTAAGTCAGGGCAGGCCCGGACACAAAGTATTAGAACTGGCAGATGGGGGGAGTACATTTCTGTTGTTCTATCCATTTACTACTACAGCTGTAGTAAAACTTACAGTTTTGCATCCTTATTCCTGTTCTGCCTTCCAGTCTCTAGTGTGACAATGGGGGAGAGCCTCCCCAAGTACCAAAGCTGTGCAGAGCCTTTGTGATCGCTCTGTGGGTGTTGTTTTGTTCTGGTGTCATTTTAATAAGGATGGAGTGGGGAATATATCTCAGGCATGTCCCTAACTGCTACCATGGATTGTGTTGTGGAGCTCTTCTAGGAGCCTGAATTATCTATAGGGTGAGAGAGGGCTGGAATGCTCTGCTGGTTTTGGCAGATGATACGTGCAGACTACACTGTGCCCCCTGTGAGAGAAATGGGACTTGGTCCATAGCAGGCTGAGTGACAGAACTTTCTCAAACAGGACAGAGAATAAGGGAAATAAATCTTAGAGGGGATGGTGGGAGCCTCATCTGGTCCAGGCAAGCTGCTTCCAATTTCCATGTGGAGTTCTGCTCCTTCAGCTCTACCTTAGTAGTGCTCTTTCCATCTGTTTATAAGCCTTTAATATTGCTGATGGAATTGGTTCAGTCTGACACCTTCTGTGATTCTAGCCTCATACAGGAAATGTCCTCTTACCCACAGATCAGCAATGTGGCTTTGAAATACCTGCCTGAATCTAGTCTTAGCTCTCACCCTCTACAGTTGCCTTTCTCATGCCTTCCCTTCTCAATCTTTAAGTCTCAGCAAGCCTTTGCAGGGGTCTTTTGTCTTCAACTGCAAATACCAAAGGACATGCTCCTTTCATTCTCATTTCTTTACAAGCTTTCAGAGTGATTTTGGGGGTTTATCCCATAAATGTTATCTGTAATGATGTAATGTGATGTCTAAGTTATGCTTTTACTAGTAGTTCTAAACAGGTTTAGGCTTGCTCAGGCAATGGTGTGTGTAAACATTGGATCATTTTTCTGGTCCTTTTTAAAGTGCAGATTTTCCTGGCAGTACATACTACAGGGAAGCTTGCAATGAAATATGTTGTATAAAGGCAAAGAAGTTCTGTTTTGTACTTTGCAGTAAGGTCGTGGAGATGAAAATGCATGTACAGATGTACATTTGTAATTCATGAA
The DNA here is from genome assembly GCF_012460135.2 of Molothrus ater. Taxonomy (NCBI): domain Eukaryota; kingdom Metazoa; phylum Chordata; class Aves; order Passeriformes; family Icteridae; genus Molothrus; species Molothrus ater. The sequence continues at coordinate 6,346,998 of NC_050490.2, forward strand.
CATGATTATGTGAATGTCATCTTAGTACTTTTATCTTCATAGTAGTCCTTAAAGCTACTGCTGTCAAATGTTGGACAATTTTCAAAGTGCAATAAAAGATATCAATAATTGGTACATTAGCACTAAATAGGCAGAACATCCCTGAGGATAACTCTCTGGTAGGAATCTGTGGAATAGCTGGTGTTGGGTATTGCCTGTAGCCCACAGACAACAAGTGTGTGTTAGAAGATACAGGAAAGCCTTTCTGTCAAGCAGGCTGTCACTGAATGATTTAAAATGTAGAGTATTTTTGAACCTGCTGTCAACACTATCTAGAAGCAATACAGCTGCCTTACAACTGGGCTCAACTTGTACTTGGAAAATATGGCACCATTTTCCACCACAAATAACCAAAACCTCTGACACTTCACTTGCAAGGTTTTGTCCCTTTTGACAGCCCTTCTGCTAAACTGGCAATTACTGACTTATCCATGATTAAATTACTGCTGTTGTTCTCTAGAAATCTGGGCTTTACCTGATGCTCTGCCATGCAAGTGGTATGTAGATCAACCCTTGCTAAACATTGAGATTTGACAGGAGCAAATTGCAAAGCAAGATAGCTGCAGGCTGCCTCCTGTTCCTCTTGCTGTGTTTTAGCAGGAAAAAATTATTCTGGCAGCCAGACATTGCAAAAGGAGTATGCAGAAGCATATCTGCTTATCTAATAGTCTGATTCTTTAATCTACAGCTTTTAAGAGATGCTTTCATTAACTGGATGAGACATGCTTAGCTACATAACATAGTTATTCAAATGGATGTTTTGTAGGGGAAAGAAAAAGGCACAGGCAGATGGCTGGGATGGTTGAAGATCATCATACACATGCCTGATGTGTGATGTATTTTTTCACTGTATGATACGTAGAGCTGTGTGTGGTTTGTAGAAAACAAGCTTTTCTCAGTGATGTGCTCAGGTTAATTTGAAGTATGCTGATTACCCTGGATGTATGTACAGACTGGAGAGTGAGAGGCTGGAGATGAGCACCATGGAGAAAGGGACCTGGAGTCCTCCCTGATGGTGAGTTGAACATGGGGGCAGCCACGAGGGCCAGGCATGTCCTGGGGACATCAGGCCCAGCATCACCAGCTGGACAAGGGGGGGAATTGTCCTGCTCTGCTCTGCATTGGGGCAGCCTCACCCCCAGTGCTGGGGCAGTTCTGGGCATCACAGTATTGAGCTGTTTGAGTGTCCAAAGCAGGGCATGAAGATGGTGAGGAGCAGCTGAGGGCACTGGGTCTGTTCAAGCTGGAGGGGACCAAGGGGAGAGCTCACTGCAGGTACAGCCTCCTTGGGAGGGGAAGAGGACGGGCAGGCACTGATCTCTTTGCTCTTGTGACCAGTGACAGAGCCTGAGGGAATGGCCTGAAGTTGGGTCAAGAGTGGTCTAGTTTGGACATTAGGGAAAGGTTCTTTACCCAGAGGGTGGCTGGGCACTGGAACCGGCTCCCCAGGGCACTTGTCACAGCACCAGCCTGACAGTGTTCCAGGAGAGTTTTGTCAACACTCTGAGGCATATGGTGGGCTTCTTTAGAATGTTCTATACACAGAGCTGGACTTTTGTGGATCCCTTCTAACTCAGGATATTCTGCAATTCTATGGCTTTAGCAGAGCTTTTGAGAATGGGAATTAGACTCCCAAACCTGTGTTGCTCAGAGCTTCAAATCCCACCTGATTTACCAAAAGGGCTAAAGCATTCCTTGTGTGCCTTGGCTCCCTTTTCCAGCACGTGCCTTGAGTGCTGTGGAGCACGGTGCCCTCGGTGGGCCCCACTTACCAACAGTGCTGCCAGCCTGGCAGGATGGGAGCAGTAGGAGATGATGTGGCTGAGAACTGACAGCTTTTGCCTGACTTCACTCCTGGTTTGCAGCTGCCTCTAAATGCTTCACTAATGTGTGAAAATGTGAGAAATGCAATCCAAAACCAAACAGTCTTTTCAGTAAGTTAAACTGAAATGAAATCAATAGACATTTGAAGTATTAGAATAAGGTTACAGTACTGCATATAAAAACTTAATAGGAAGCTGTGAAGTGGGGTTATTCATCTACCTATTAAAAAGCCAGACTAGATGAGGCATTCCAGTGCACAAAGGCTTTGGGTTATGTTTCTGCATTTAAGTGCAATAGAAACCTACAGTAGGGGCTATTTTGTGTTGTTTGTAAACAACTTAACAAATTTTAATAAAGAACAGTTCCTGCCATCATGTTCTTTTTTATTTTGAAAAAATGTAAAGAGAAAACCCTGAGGTTTTCCTTAACATAGGTGATTCTGATAGCTTTCATTAATTGGGTTATTAACAAGGAGTGAGTTTGAAATACTAAAAATTGTATTCTCCATGGCAGCATAGCAAACAGTCACAGATTGGTTTAGCTGCTGGCAGCCTTCATACCTTGTTTGTTTAAAAAAAAAATCTGGGTAAGGAGTTCCTCTGGTGTTGTTGGATTTGGACTTATTTGACTTAGTTTTGTTGATAACCTTACACAAACACAGACAAGAGAGTATCTTGGAAGATATTTGAAGATCCAGCTCTATAAGGTGTGGAACAAATTGTCCTTCATTTCAGTGGGACAGATTAGATGGAATCTGTAACATTGGGTTTCAGATAGTATCTGAAATGTGCAGACAAGGAGGAAAACAAGATGTGTAGATTGTGTCCTTTTTTTACATTTTTTTTTTGGAAGGACACTATCCTTAAAAACACATAGGCTGCCTCAAAATTGTCTTTCCTTGTAGTCTTGCAACTGGTAGTTGGCCTAAATACTTTTTGCAGAAGCAAATGGTTTTCTTCTCAACAAAACTTTACTATGTAAATAAATCTGGCAAGTTATTACAGATATCTGGATATTTCATGATTCTTTGTTCTTTTTTAATTGTGTATTCATAATTAGAAGAATTTTGGTTTTGAATGCCTCAGTGAGTTTCAGTATTTTAGGTGTTGAATAATTCATTATGAACTTTGTTTACACACTGTTTATGTCCCAAACAACATATTAAAAAAGACTTTACCACATTCCTTTATTCAGAATTATCCTCTGGTTAATTACACTTGGCAAAATCTATGTTTATGGAGAGACTGGTATTCTGCTGAGCCTCAGTGAGGGATGCCAGGATTCAAGTCAGGATTGGGAGCTGCCTGCTCTGGATCATGCTAGGGAACCCCTGAGCCCTGCAGAAGCCAAAGGCCAGCTGAGACAGGAATGAATAGTGCTCACAGGTAAAAGGGACAAACCCAGGCAGCTGGGTAGCAGCAGAATAAGAGATTGATCTTGGGCAAGTTGAAAATGGAACAAAACTCTTGGTCCCTTGCAGCAACTACAGTAAAAGCCCTGGAAATGTGTCTGCAGGTTTAAGATTATCCAAATGCTAATACAGCATGTTCAGCCCTTAGTCAGCATTGGGGAAGCCTGCAGAAAGTGTCAATGTTTTTTAAGAAGTTGGTTTTGGCGTTGCTCCTGGAATGCTCCCAACATTTCTTGTTTTCCTTCTGATTCTCATTCTGACTTAGGGGTGCCTTAGTGTTTCTAGGTCAGGTGTGAGGAAGGCCAAGGAACAAGTATGGAAGGAAACTGTATTGGAATGATTTGCCAAAGCTCATGAGAATTCTGCACAGAGTAGTTAGGAACAAGGTGAACTGCAGTGGTACCTGCTCATGGAGTCTGTGTGTCCCCCTGTGTGCCTGGCTCCCAGCCCTGCTGCTCAGTCAGGGCTGTGTGGCAGCACTGCCCCCCTACCTGGTACAGCCTAAAGGCACAGCTACTGGCATTGCATTTGGGTTGCTCTTTTAGCACTTAAGTTTGTAATTCTGTTAGGCAAGATGGAGTCAAAGGCAGCATTTATAGCATGGTTGAAAGACTTCTAGCTTCTCCCGTGGTCCTGACCAGGTCGTAAGGAGTAGGTTGTTTATGAAGCTGTCATGTAAGCTTAGAGAAAAGCTATTCAAATGCAAGATACTTTGTAAGCCAGAACTTTGTTTTAAAGAAACACAAATTTGGCATGTACCACGGAATGTAGAAAAAGGTAAAGTTGCTTTATGGGCCTCACCAGGGTAATGAATTGCAGCAGCCAAAAGTGAAAGGATTTTGATAATCTGAGCATCTCTTCATGTCCAGGTTGTTTGGGATGGAGGGAATGAGAGACTGTTCACTGAATAGCTGTCCTGTCTGAATCAGAATATTATGCTTAGATGAAAAAGTAGTTCAGTTGCCTTTACTTTATATTTAATTCAATATTATTTCAGTTCATGTGGGTTTGAGTCAGAGGTCTGAAATTGAATGAGTCCAGAAGTTGAAAGCAAGGTACATCACAAGTTTAATGTGGGTTTGTGTAAAAGTGCTGCAAGCCAAAGTCTTCAGCCACAGTTCAGCATTTGAGACTTAAATAGTTTTTCTTCATTATGCCAATTTTGAAGCCTTGTGATTTAGCTTGAATTGCACCTGTTCTGGGTTTTCATTATGAAGTTTAGCATTTTGCTAAACACATAGAAATGGGAAATTAAAGGGAAAAGAAAATGCAGCATCACACTGCACCACTACAGAGGTTCTTTTAAATAAAACCAGGCTATTGATCTGCAATGGTCTGCAGCAGTTTATCCTCAAAGCTGACACTTGGCTCTTTACTTGGTTTCCCCTTTAAATCGTTGGAATCTTATGTATACTTCTGATGCTGATGCTGAATTGCAAGGTCTAAAAGACATTTAAATTTGTTTTTTTGCGTAATACTGCCAAGTCAGTGATAAAGTTACAGGTTTTGTGAAACAGCTTCTTGGCTGGCATCTGTGCTCACAGCATAATTATGCCAATACAAGGTCTATGAGACTGAATCTAATACATGTCCTGATAGCATCAGTTTCTCCTAGCAAATGGAGGAAGAAGGATAGTTTGTAAATAATGTGTTTGTTCACATCTCTGGTAAAAGCCTAGAGTTACAAAGATAGCTAGATATCCAAATTAATTTTTTGTTAGCTTTCTTGATTCAGGAATAATTTGAATGCTAGACATTAACATTAAACAGTCTTACATACTTAAAATAAGACTGTTAGGAAATGGTTGTTTCTGTGTTAAAAGCTCTTTCATAGACCAATAGGAACTATCACTGTAGCTATGAAGTGAACTTCTGCTTAGAGTTAATAAAAGAGGAATCCTGGGGAGGCAGAGATCATACAAATGTTGGTAATACACAGCCCAGATAATAACCATGAAGGCCAGGTCTCCTAGCTGTTGATGGTTGTCTTAAAAAAATGTTGGGCCAGACACTTTTTATATGTCTCCATGAAAAACTGTGGTGTTCACTGCAGTGGAATGAATGCTTCATATTTGCAATGGGTTTCTGTGCTTCCTTTTCTGGGATATCAGCTTCACTGGCAGAGTCCAGTGAGCTAGAGGAGATCAAGTATATTGATTTTTCATTTAATTTTCTTGGGTGACTTGTGTATTATTATGGCAATATGACAGTCTACAGAGCCAGGATACAAGCCTAATACAAATTAGACTACATAATTTGAAGCATAGGATTTTAGAGGAAGAACTTTAGACAACTGTATGAAATCTTAAGCTAGCTGGGTTAATTTAAAAAAATGTTCAGAGAACAGCATTCTTATACAGATTTGAAAGTTACTGTAATAAAAGCAAGTGAAGTGAACTATCATATTGATTGAATGACAATAAGTCAGTTATTCTATACAACTGGAGCGTTACATGCTGGTTTTTTAATGTGTTTCTTCCAAAGCTGCCGTGGACTGAATAGTCAAAGCTGCTTTAGAAAATTATTGAAATGACGTGTATTAGCTTTATGAATAATGTGCATGTGGAAGATGAGAATCTGTCTGTTATGGACATTGGACACTCAATGGGACCTGCTTGCCCTGGCATAATGTAATTATTAATTAAAGTAAAAACAATGCCCTGACAAAGGATGAATGAGGCTGTGCATGAGGTTGCCTCCTGACAGAGGTGACTGTACAGCTGAGAAAGTGGATTAGTATCTGCTTGAGAATTCTGCTCAGTGTGTGAGATTTGTTGGGTCTGATGTTTACTTCTTCTCCCAAGATTTTTGCCTCCTGTTGGTTTTTGATTAACTCTTTGGCAGTTGAAGTGAACTTGTAAATTTGGTCCATTGGCAAGATGTAACGTATTCCTGAGGTGGAATGCTCAAACAAATTCTTGTTTGTATTTATGTAATAATTAACCAAGGAAACGTCTGTATCTGAATACACAGAAATAAATGCTAAGGTTGGATTATTTTGAAGTTAAATTAAAGGTTTAGTCAACATATCAAATAGTCTTATTTCCCACAGTGTCTGAAGTAAAATCTGATTTTTGCACGAGTATTAAAACATGACAACTCATAAAAGGGACTCGTGTTGGGCCACATGCATGTTACCACCCAGGTACAGACTCTGCTGTAGGTGAGTGAGCACCACTCCCTGAGCCTTTCCCTGCTGCTCCCAGTTTGTGCTGCCAGAGGTAAACAGGAAGCTGCTGCCCTCCTGGAGCCTTTACTCCCTTCACTCAGCACTCTGTGAAATTAAAATAAACAGCAATTTTTGCATCAGAACCTCCCCCAGGGCAGAGTTCCTCCTGACCCCCAAACGCGCTCCTGCAGCCGCTGTCCCGGTGAGAGGAGCTGCCAGCTCCTGTGCCCCGCGGTTATTGCTGTGAAAAACGCCAATCACTTGTTTCTAAAATTTTAAAAGTTTAATAGTAATAAAATGGTTATAAAAATAGTAATACAATTAGAGTAATAATGATTTGGACAATTTGAATTAGGACAATATGAGACAACAGAAACAAAGAGTTACGGATGTCCGGGTACCTTTTTCTGGGCAGCACAAGCCCGCTAAAGGACCCACGTTAACAGAGGATTAACCCTTAAAAACAACAGCCTGTTGCATATTCATACACCTCATACATGATGCATAAATTCCATTCAAATACAGGATTCTGTCTGGTCATCGTCACCTTCTTCCTCTGAATCTTAACAGCGCCTTCGAGGCGGGAAGAAGTTCGTTTCTTCTGATAAGAGGGCAATAAATTCTTTTTCTCTGAAAGATTTAGGTGCCCGGTGGCTGTTATCTCGCTACAAGTCCTTTCTTTAAAAAAGTATCCCACATAGCATAGTTTCTATTTTAACATTTTTTTATAACCTAAAACTATATTTAACACACTAATTAAGAGAAATAATACAGCATTACTTTCTAACATAACACATATAATATTAATATTTGCGAAAAGCCAATCACATAAAATCCACATTTTTCACATTGCTGTGCGGGGAGCACTCCTGAGTGAGCAGGAACCTTCCAGCTGTTCCCTGCACATCCCACGTCCCGCTGCCACAGCTGGCCAGCGCCCCTGCTTCTGGGGCTCTCTCCTTGTGCAGGCTGCCCCTGTTCAGAAACACACTGCCCTGAGCCCCACATCTGAGCACAGCCCAAGAGCAGAGTTCCCAGCTCTACCAAACATGAAATAGACGTTCTTGAAGCCAGCGACTTGGGAAAATCCTGTGTAAACCTAACAGAATGCATTAGAATTCTACAAGCAGGTCTGCGGCAGTTGAGCTCTTTATCACAGGCTCCACCCTGGTACACAGAGCACTGATTGTCTTATCCTGCCCCACTCACCCCTGTTGAAACTATGCATACAGGAGCGAAGATCAAAGCAAATACCTCAAAAATAGGTGAACTTGAAACCCACGACCACGCTAATGCCCAGGTTATGAATTAAGCATATCTTATTTGTGGTATCAGAACAGTTAAATGTTAAAACTCTGAGCAGTGCATAGCACTAATAAAGTTTGGTGATGTCAGCACAAAGGTGCTTTTTGGTACATGCTGTTGAAAAAAGTTTTGGCCACAGTTTTTTGCTGTGTTGCAGCTTTTGCAGTTTCATCATGCCTGTTGCAATAAAGAGTGTTTTTCTTTAGCCTGAACTGCCGCAGGCATGTGACTACATGACAGTCTCCACTTAGAAAAAAATATCTATATTCTCTCCGGTTTGTAAATAAGTTCAGAAAATGGCTTTTTTTAAAAGGAAAAAAACAAAACAAAAACAAAAGAGACTCAGCTGTAGTTTTTCCAAATTATTTTAAATTTAGTTGTTATTCAGGGGGATGATTTAGCCAATGCTTATTTTAGAAATTAGTCTTTCAATTTTTGTGGAATTGCTACATACTGTTACTCAACTAAATCAAACTGTTGGCATAAAAACATCTTGTTTGATATTCTTGGTTAAAAGCAGTAATAAAATAAGGTCTGTAATCTGCCCAACGTGTTGTGTTCTTACAATCCAATAATAATTGGTGATGACAAATATACCCAACAAAATGTAGATGTTCAATAATTGCAATAATTTAATAATTGCAAAAATATATTTATCCTTCCATCTTTAAATGTATTTATCCTTTTATCCTTTCATCCTTCAGTGTTGTTTTGTTATCAGTTTAAATGCTAAGTAATTCAGAAATATTGCAATGCTCTTAATTTACATTCTGCATAAATTAAAAAAAGCAAAACCTGCAGCTAAAGAATAAGGCTAAAAAAGTAATTTTTCTTTTCTTCATCTTACTCTGCCCCACTCTGTTTTCTGGAAGGAGAGCACTGTGGTGCTGGGAAGGGGTAGAGGGGAGTCGGGGCTGGGCAGCCGCTGAGCTGCAGTGGCAGATCGCTCGGGGAGCTGCAGCATCCATGGCTTTCGGCATCGATGGGAGCTGCCATCCCAGAATTCTCCCTCCGGGGGGACTCCGGGGGTAACCAGGCGTTCCCAGTGAAACCCTGTCAGTAAACCCAGTAAAAAAACCAGGCGTTCCCAGTAAAACCCAGGATTGTCAGCTGCGGGTGCTGCCGGGGCAGACCTTGGCCTTAGGCTCTCAGGGTGCTGTCCCGCAGTATCGCTGTGATGAGGAGACAAATGTCTTCATTTTCCATGCACAGAAGGGAGTAGGAACGGCTGCGGCCCTACAAAGAGGGCAGTGACTGAGCAGGGAGGAATTCTCTGCGGTCATTGGGGCCTGATGGTCTAAAGCTGGGTGCTAAAGCCTGAGATTCCAAAAGCTGAGATGGGGCAGGGGAGCGAGTGTTGACATCAGCTAGAGCAGGACATGGCTGGGGTGGTATCTTTGTAATGTGAAAAAATTGGGTTTTACTTGGTCGGAAATTTTCCCCCGGCACCAGCAGAGTGCAGGAAGCCCAGCATCCAGTGCTCCCCTCTGCAGTGCGTGCTGAGGTGCTGGTCCCACACGTGGAGCCTCTGAGTCACATTGCTCTGACATTCCTCCCTCTGGGGAGCACATGGGAAACTCCCAGTGGACTTCAGTTTATTACTTACTTGCAGGATGATCCAGGAAAAATATTTTCAGTCTTCTGCTATAGCAGAGGCAGTGGCATGTTGTCTGAATCTTCTGATAGAGTTGCCAAACTACGTTTTTCAATTAAAGACCATAATAATTTTACATGTGAGGTGTATGATTGCTTAAACCCCTTTGAAACCTATCTTTAGTGAAGAAGAGCAACACACATAAAATCTTTATTACACTTCAAGGATTGACAAAGCCAAGATGAAAATATTTGTTGTAATTTATCTCGTACATTTCTTAGATTGTATGATAGGTATATGCAAATGTAAACCGCATGTACAATTCACATATCAAGAGTTAGTGTGTGTGAATGCTGCTCAGTGCAGTGACTGCAGTGCAGGGGGGATTGTGGTGCTGTATATGCCCACAGATACATGGAATAAAAGCTGCTATTGCAAGGCAGCCAGGGCCTCTACTGCTCCACCAGTCCCAGGAAAGCTTGCTGCTCCTGCCACAAGGAACAAGTCAGACTTCAAACAGCTCCAGAGACTGTTCAATAAGTGAAGTAAGACAATAAATATCGAAGAGCAGGTCAACCATATTAAGTTGTTAACAGTATTGCATTTCCTTAGGAAAGGTATTTCTTGGAACATCAGGACAAAGCCACCCAACAAGCTGTGGGATAAGCAAATAGGAGTTCACAGTTCATTAACTACTTCCCAGTATCTGCCTGCAGTCTCTGTAACTTGTTTCAAAATCTTAGGCCCTTTGCACGATCCGCTTTTGAGCTTGTTCCTGTCCTTACTTTTGTCTATCATGTCGCTGTGCCTTATTAAAAACAATATTTCAGAACTTCTAGTGAAAAGTAATACTGATGCAACAGATTAGCCTTGTGGTTAAATACTGAAGTAACTTCTATTCTGGTAATGTCCTGTTATGTATCTTAGAAGAGCTTATCTTAGAAGAATGCCAGTGTAGTTTCTGACTCCTGAAAATGAGCATGATGTGTAAATCCTGTAGACTCCCATGCTCTCATAACTCCTGTTGTGTTAGAGTGTGCATTTGCTGTCCAGGTGAGCAGGCTCTGGTTGCTGCCACATCTCCTCCTCCCAGCCCTGGCTGTCCCCTGGCTCCAGAGCCCGGGGCAGGAGGTGATGGTGGGGAGCTGCCCTGGGGCCAGGCCCTGCTGGGGCAGCAGCACCTGCACAGGAGCTGATGGGAGCAGGTGGTTGGGCCACTGGATCTCCTGCAGCCTGGAACCAGCTCTGGGGTCCGTCCTTCAGGTCATGTTGGACTGAATCCAGCCCTGTCTCAGAGCAAACAGTGAGAATTTCCCCAGAAAAATTTTTATCAGTATTATATTTCCCTAGTGATTTTTTTTCATATATTAACCTGCTAGTAGTTTCCATTCCTTAATACATTTTTGGTATTTTTAGTTCTCTGTTTAAGATGTCTATCCTGCTGCTTAGATGCTCAATATTTTTGCTTTGCTATTTTCTCAAATCTTTAAGCACTGCTTTTCATCTTCCTTAAGATTTTCCTCATGTTAAATTTAAATAAATGGCCTTTTATCTTTGTCCATCTTGCTGCTTCTGCTGTCTTCCTTTAATTTCCTTTCAGAAATATGGTCACATCATTGCAGCCAATAAGTATTTTTTCTAACATAAGATATACAAGAGCTATTTTGGAGCCCATTTGTTCACTATAGCTTCTCTGTTTTGATTATCCCAGTCAAGGACCAAAATTAACATTAAGTATTTTTGCAATATTCTCTGGGAACGGCAGACCCTTTCATTTTTTAGAAATATGTGAAAGATTCCTCTAAGTAGATTAGAAAAGTTTGCTAATTTTGACAGATGATATCATTGCAGAAAGCCGTGGGTTTATTTTCTTGTTAGCTGGGAAAACTGATACAAATGATGAGTGTATGGGACTGGTGATGGGCCTCTTCTGGTAGAAGCACTGGTATCAGGTCTAAAGTGAATGGTGTGCAGCTTTGTCAGCTTTGTGACATCTTTGGCTGATGTGTGTGTCTCGTTTACTATTGTGTTTAAATTCTGAGCTGAGGAGGCACATGCTCCAGAACCACAAGGATTTTGTGCAGTAGTACTGTGTCAGTTGAAAAGGGGAAGAAAAGGTCATGCTTGTGATCACTTGACACTCCTACTCCCTCGTGGAGGCTGAGCATCCCTTCTGCACTGTGATGGGTGTTCGCTACTGAAAAAAGCTGTTAGAGATTGAGAGTGGCAATTTTTCCCTTTGTGGGAATGAAGAATGATTATTGATGGCATGTAGGTGGTTGTAGTTTAGTGAGAGTTCTGATGGACAGAGTAAGAAGGTTCTCAGGCACTGAATATACAGTCTCTTCTGATCCCTTGTTTTTAGTGCTTTATTTTTAGATGTTCTATTTTTAAACACCTTGAAATACAAAACTATTTGCTTTTTTTCCAGTTAAAAGAAAACCCATGTTGTGACACAGCATGGCTCTATCTTTTTATAGCTACATCAAATACGTGTTGCTTAGGATAATGCAAGAATATACAAACAATAATAAAGGCAAAAATGAGAAACCAGCAGTTGATACTGTAACACAAGGTGGAGGCCAGCAAAAATAAATTCTGTAAATAAATGTCTTCTCAATACTTACTCATTCCATACAAAACAACGATCTGCTTTAACCATATTGTACTGCCAGTACCAGAAGCAGTGCAGGAAGCACAGACAGTATCTAGTACATAGGGGATGCAAAATATATTCTTTCTTGGTATTCGTGTAGCAGGTGTGTTGATCTGTGAATGAGTGGGTGTTCAGGAGCACAGAGGGTGGGAGCAGAGTGGATTTTGCAGGATCCTGGTGTCCAGGTGCCGGAGATGCGGGGCAGCCCTGCCTCTCCTTGGGCTGCAGCTCAGGGGAGCAGCAGGCCCCGAGCTCACGGGGTCAGCTCGTGACTTGTAAATATTATTCTTGTCAGAGCAGAGCAGATCTGATTTGGAGCCTAAAACAGCAACCAAATGAATAATAACAGCTGACAGCAGTGTGGTACACGCCTTTAATTGCAGCCTTGCCAGTCCAGCCTCCACTCCCTGTGCAACGTCAGATGCTGGGTTTGGAAGCCCAGGAAGAGCCTGGGGGAGGCCTGGCAGCCAGGTTGTTCTACACTGGTGTTTCCACTTCTGTGGCTTTTTGCAGCCTGTTGAGATGTGTTTTTGTTTTAGGGTTGGTTTTTTGTTTTGTTTTGTATTTTTCTTAATCTGCCAAGCTCATCTTTTTCCAGCTGCTCAAGCTTTGTTAGTGCTGACACAGACTTTTATTTGCTTACTTACTGTACAGTTAGATCACACCTTTCTCTGAGAAAACCTAAGAGAAGCCAAGTGCCCATCTGCTGCCATCTGACCCTCCTGGCTTGGCCTGGGACTGGACCTTGGGCTCTTTGGCCAGCTCAGACCATGTCCCAGGGGAGCTCTGTGGGAGTTCCCGTGTCCTGGCTGGGGCTGCTGCAGGATCAGGTGTGGGGCAGCTCTGCCAGCCTTGTGCTGCAGGCTCTGAAGAACCTTCTGGGACAGAAGGACTCAAGCAGGCCAGGAGACCTGGCCTTGTGTCTGGATGATCCCTCTGGAGAGGGGTGGAGGGACAATGTGCTGTGTGCTGGACAGCAGAGGGCAATTAGCAGCTGAGAGAATTACCCTGAGTGCACCCTGCAAAGCAGGTTCCAGTGGACACCAGGTAACGAGCTCAGGTGCAAATTGTATCCACATTGGAATGCTGCATTTTTATCTGGAGAGTGGAAAGCTCTGGCTAAAAAAAAGCTTAAATTCTCAAGAAATATTCAATAAGAACAAATCATTAGTGTAATTTTTAAACATATAGCCTTGACCTTTGGGAAATATGCAGCCTGAAGTAAGATTAAGAATTGCTTTTATAACTGCTATGATGTGAAGTTTTTTCAGATGATTGATTATAGGAAATTTTTAAATTTTTTTTTATTTCAAAATTCAAAAACCAGTTAGTTGTTAGCTGGATAAGGTTATAGTACCAGTTGGAAGTGACTGAAGTTGCTAAATTCAGGTTAGACTCTATAATAGCCATTGCTCATGCTTGGAAGGGCAAGAACTTGGGAGTGGGTGGTGTCTTCTAAACACTCCCTGTTTTGTTGCCCAGAGAAAGAGGTGGTAGCCACTGCACCTGGCCATGCCATTGGTGTTACCTTCCTGGAGAAGGAAGGGTGAGAGCAAAACTTAAGCACAGCTGGTCAGGCTTGGGCTTTTTTGTAGATCCCTGGGAGAAGTCTGACAATAATCTGGTGGTGATTTGCTGCTTCTCTGCACGTTTGAATGTAAGGCTAAGTTTTGAAAGGAAAGGGGCAATTCCAAACTACTAGGAAACTGCCATTTAAATTGAGTTACATTTTTAATGTGAACTACTTCGTACCATGACTCTCAGCTGTCTTCTGTGCCACTGCTTTACTGGGTGTTTAGGCTGATTCCCTTTTTGTTGAACCTCTCTCTGCATGGTTTGCAGTGTCTGTGGTCATGTGGCTCTCAGCTTTGATGGCTGCTGTGATTAGAGCTGGGCAGGAGCTGCCCTGGCACTGCCCTCCTGCTTCCCTGCTGGCTCCCAGTGCTTTGGGGAAGAACCCTTTGGCCTTAATCACAGTCAGCAGCCGTCAGAGACTTGCATAAAGCTGCTGTTTTGCAGACTGTGTGCACATTTTCCATGTATCCCGTGGCTTTGCAAGCTTTGTGCTCATTGAGCTCACTGGGTCTGATGCCATGGCTTCCAAAGGGAAGCTTGATTGTTTTCCCAGTCTCATTTCTTACACGTTTTCTGTGGCTTACTCCATTATCTGATACTAAACCACGTTCTGTATAGCTTTGTGAACAATCTAATTATCCATATTTATTTTGATACTGTACCTTTTTGTCCATCCTGCCAGTTCCTTTTTCCAAGTGTAATATCACAAATAACCTGATGAATACACTGAAGGAAATTATGCTTCTCCATTGGACTTCTTTTTTCTCCAAAAACCCAAGCTTCAACTAATATTTTCAGTCATATGTTTTATGACAGTTGAAAAATTGATTCTTTGTTTTCTCAGTGCTTCCAGATCACTGCTTCCATTGTACAGACAGAAAATCATCAACGTTCACACAAGCTAAGCCAGTTTAAGGTTATTATTTTATTGAATGTCATGTACACTTGTGGACATTCAGGCAAATTACTGAGGTTGTGTTTTCAGACATATTTACTTCTGCTGTACTATATTTGAAAGCATTCTTTTGATTTAAGTTTGCAACTGTTCTCCACTGGTGTTGGCACTAATGGATCTGCATCAGGGTAGCTGGGGCTGGAGGCTTAAGAGAAAACACCCATAAAGGCTACAGCTTCTGTGCTGTCTGCAGTAGCAAGGTTTAGTGGAAGTTAATTTAACTTGAGGTAAAAATCCAGTTGGTTTTTATGTCACTTGACATGAAGCCAAGCTGTAGGCCTGGTGTAGCACTTGGTGCTAGTAAAGTTGTGTGGATCATTTGCTCCTGCAGAAATATGTACACACGAAAATTGCCCCTCTGTAAGTTGCTGATGTCCCATTTCAAAATACCAATGCAGCTGAAGTGTTCAGAGTACCTAAATTTTCTTCTTTAATCTGTAACATTTTTGCAGAATAAAATAATGCATATACTTTGTAATAATAAATTGCTTGTATCCTGGCGAATGTGACTTGATCCTGGATAAAGTACACCCCAGCAGTGTAGCTAAATCACATTGTTACAAATTGGAGCATTAAAGAATAAGGGGAATTTGCAGAATTGGCATTTTGTTGGCCACATCTTCCTTGACAGCATACTTGATCCCTTCTCAGCTTTAAATATAGTAATTCCAGCATCACTAATTTCAGTATCGTGTAAGCAAAAATTAAGTAAAAAAAGGGAAGAAATCAGAACTCCATTAGCATTGTCTGCTAGGCTACAGAAAATAGGTTTGGGTTTGGAGAGCAGATTTATAGCTGGATTAATAGCCTTGATGTCAACTGGATTTAAATCTGTTTGTGGGTGTATCCATGGAGCCAAACTACTGTTCAAATCAGCTGGAAGAAAAACAGATTTTGATTTCAAGTGGTACAGCATGAGATGTCACATGTTTTAGTAGCATCCTGAAATAGTAGTCTCTGAATGTGGGGAGAGGGTATCTATTTAGATGTCATTAAGCATGGTGACTAACAGATCAAAAGGGACTGTGAAGACATGCAGCCGACAAGCTGGGGTACATCATTTGCAGAACATCCCTGAATACTCAACTGCAGCAGACTCACTGGAGCTTCCCTCCCAGTAACAGCTTCTGTGCAGCTTTGACTTAAAAGACTGTAAAGGATGAGGAATTCATTGTGGTGATGGTAATTATCTTCACTGCTAATAGTTACAATGTAGGAGTGTAATTTTTGCATCCTTAGCTTCCAATAGCTGCATCTCAGTTGGAATAATTGGGGTTTTTTTCTACTAGTTTAAAAATGTCTGCCATCTGAAATTCATTCTGTGTGTAGGTGGTCACAAAACCCCCTGGAATTACCTTCTAGTTCTGGAGGGCAGTGCAGAGGCAAGTCAGCTGACACCACTTATGGATGCTTTCATGGAATGCCTGGATCAAGGAATAGAGTTCACTTAAAGGAAAACATTTGGGAAGTTGGAATTCAAATAATGGCTTTCAGTTACTTAGTGCTGATGAGAAATGTTGTAACCTTTGTGATGTTCATTGTGCTTTCCTGCAGGGCAGCAAAGGACACTACAGATACCACTGGCAGAGCCACAATGTCAAGCACAGTGGAGTGGATGACATGGTCCTGCTTTCCAAAATCACTGAGGATGCCATAGTGGAGAACCTAAAGAAACGATACATGGATGATTATATTTTTGTATCCTTTGCTGGTTTTGGGGAGCCCTGTGGCCCTGCTGAGCCAATGTGACACTAATTATATGAACATATTCTCTTTAAGCAGGTTACTCAAGGATGCTGAACATTTTATGTGACACTTCACCTGAGATAACAGAAATGGCTGTGAAAACTCAGCTTATTTTAAGGGTTGAAAATAAAATAGCAAAAACTATTTTAAGGTACCCTTTGTAATGTTTTGAAGATTGTACTTCCCTATATTTATACATTCACGTGACCTTGAAGCCTCCTGAGGTAATGATACTTTTAAGAGCAAGAATTAATAGGTTTTAAGCGTGTTTACATTTATTGATGTGTAGTCTTCTATACCTCCAAAATTATAAGGCTTTCAAAATTGCATTTCTTCTGTCACACAGCCCTGTTTACAACTTATTCTGGAATTGTTAATACTGTTAATCGTGGGATGATGGAAACAGGTGAATATGTCAAAATCTGTAAATCTTCAGTGTTCTCACTTAAATTTTTTTCTATGATTAATGAAAATGTGAAAATTTAAATACTGGAACATGCAACCTAACAGGAAGAAAAGACTTTAGTACCCAAGGCTTGCTTTTTAAAAAAATTCATATGAAAGCAATTCCTTAAGATAAGAATAGTCACTATTTCATTTTCAGCTTTTGTAATGTAACATGAGCTGCAGTAATGAATTTGGTAAATTCTAGTCAGTGATGATGTACTAGAAAGTTATGCTGTTCCTTCTGCTTTAGCCAGGTTTTCATACTTCCTAGTTGTATCTGGAGAATAGTTTCCTTGAAGATCTTAACATATTTTAGCAGAAAGGGGAGGAAATAGAAGATCTGGCTGTTTCCATATATTCTTGACAGATGGTCAAGAGCTGTGCAGCAGCTCAATTTAGCAAGGGCTGATAGAGGAAAGTTCATGTTGCAGTTGTTTCCATCACGAACTGCAGAGGTTTCTAATCCATGTGTGAACATGGGTTTGGACGCTCTGTTGAAGTACCACATGATTATTAAAATTGCTTTATAGCAGCAGGATGAAGTTGCACAGTACAGGGACAGGCTGTAGAATCCTTCCTGGTAGCAGCATGAGTGCTTTTGGTCTGTGGAGTGCTGCATGTTCCTTGCAGTGTGTGCAGAGACTTCAGTGCCCTGTGCAGAAGAAGGATTTTTGCTTTTTCTTTTTTATGAAAATAGTGGGATTAACATGGAGATGATCTTTCTACTGAAAACAGAAATAAAGTGTTTTCCAAGGGGACTGGTGGTCACATTGAGGGATCAGTCTTCCCTTATGTAGGGAGAAAGACTCCTTTTGCAATTCTGTGAAGGCTTTTCATTCAAAGTTGAAGATCATCTCTTGAATATTTGAATTGTTTGTGTGTCCACCCATGAATGAACATTTCTCAGTGCTACATTGTACAGAGATGACAGAATCAACCCAGAAAATGCTGGTATTGTTTACCAACAGAAAACTGTCACTTCAAGTGTTTATACTGACACAATGAGTAATTGATCTGTTATATCCAAGACCCAGATGTTGTCACTTGTTTTGAATTAAATTAAAAATGTATGAAGAAAGCATTGCAAATTAATATTACAGAAATTATGTCAATTGAGTTCTAGTTCTTCTCTAACATGTTACCTTTTTGGCTCCACAGTAGGAGGTTCTTACATAGTACAATCCAGCAGGAGAGATTTGTCAATTTTCCTGCTTTGAACAGAAAGCTTAGATAGCAAGTTTGCCTGTGAACAATTCCAGATTGTTATTGAAACCTGCAGTACAACATTTTGGACCCATAGGTGTGGGCTCATGGCTAACTCCCAGCTCAGTGAAAAGTCATAGTGATGCCTGTGAATTACTATCAGGTGCTTCCTATGTGGACACTGCAGCTGTAGTTCCAAAGGTTTATGAAGTATTTGAAATGCAGAGCATGTGCAGCTGAATGTAGAATGATGAAATACTGTATTAAAAATGTTGCAAAAAATCTAATAATGGCTTGAAATTGAGTGTCGTGGTACAGGGCAGCCTGCAGGAGAGGACTCTGAGGGACTGTTAATAGTTTCACTCATAAAATAACAGCACAGACTGAATTACCCAATCTCCCCAGCACCCCCAGTGCATGCAGCTGAGTAATTGTCTCATTTAGCTCAGCAGTGGCCCTTTCCATCCAGCTCTGCTTGCTCAGCACTGTCCTGTGAGATCAGAATGTGTCACTGCACTGTATTCTGCAAAGGTCAAACCAATATTGCCTAATACTGACAATATGGCCTCTTCAGTTACAAAGGACTAAAACCAGTTCAAATGTGCCATTTCCTTTCTGTATTTTTATTCAAGGTGTGTCATGTTTTGGCCTTTAATACATGGTTCTGTACTTAGCTTATTCTAAAATAAGATAATACAAAAATATTCCAATTGAATGGTATGTTTATATTCTTGTAAGCCTGTTAATTTAATTTTTATTAACAATTGTTGTAAGCTGTGGTGGTTTTTACTATTTTTTGAAGTATTATGTAATAGGGGGAAAAGTTCTTTGTTGTTAGTAGTAAGATGATGTTTTATGAAACTGTTGTTACCTTAACTTCTTTTGAATGCAGACATACATTGGCTCTGTACTAATCTCTGTGAATCCTTTCAAGCAAATGCCATATTTTGGGGAAAAGGAAATTGAAATGTACCAAGGAGCAGTAAGTAAAACAGTCTAAAATATTGTGCACTATTCAGGGGCTTGGAAATATTATCCTGTACTGTTTTACTCTGGGAAGAGTTTGTTTCTGGGTTTGCTAGCATTGTGCTGGCCTGGGAAAACTTGGCAAGTGGTCATTGCCATAGACTGAGTACTCAGATTGAACTCCCTGCCATGCAAGATCAGTATTTCAAGAAAATATTTGCATTGATTGGCTCTAATCCATATTAGGTATCACTCCTTGACATGTCCCTGCTCCTGCAAAGGCAGTTTTTAAGCTGTCATATGCACAAAATGGCCATTACTGGATTTGGGGACTGTGATTTCAGAAATCTCTAACTGGACAAGAACGATAAAAAAAGGGAGGTGCCAAAATTAGATGCCACTTTTGAAAATACACCTTGAAGAGTGAGTTAGCACAGATAAATCAGGGACTTAAAATTCAATTTCCTGCTTGAGTTGGGTGGGTGCACTCGGGGCAGCTGTTGGGTTTGGATGGATGAAAATGGGACCTGAGGCACCAGGCTCTGAGTGCTGCTGGGGGAGAGCATTGTTAGCACATCACTACTGGTGGGATAGGATAAAATTGTGTGTGTCCTTTGGACAAGTAATACATTTCCAGCAGAAGCCATTTTTAGAACAGGGTATTTCTAGGAGAAAATTATGGATGAGAGAAAGTTCACTAGCAAAGTCTAGAGACTTTAGTTTGTTTTTATTAAATGTACCAAAGAATTCTTGGGGAAAACGCACTATAAAGTGCTATTTGGAATTACTTTTTCCAGAGAAATAACTCTTCCCATTTAAATACAAATTTATTTTGCTGTTTCTGCATTTTTTAATGCTGTCTTGACAAATTATTCTTTATTTCCACTCCTAGGCACAATATGAAAACCCACCACATATTTATGCTCTTGCAGACAGCATGTACAGAAACATGATTATTGACAGAGAGAATCAGTGTGTCATTATTAGGTAAGAAAAAGATGGGTAAAAAATATTTCATCTTCTTCTGGTGTTTTAACTTGATGAAGCAGAAAAGTTTATTATCTCATGAAAAATCCTCTGTCCACATCCACATTTTGGGATTTTCTGGGGTAGCTAGAATTTTCTGACCCTCCTTTTTGTTTTCCAGTAAAATCCTGATGACAGCTTAACCACAAGAAATCTCTTACTCACACAGCCAGCTTCTTGTCCAATGCCAGAATTACAACAGCTTGAATGACTGCATGAGGGGGCTGCATTAACAGCTGTACAACCAGATACTGTTAAATCCAGCAATCCCACTTGGACTGCATTTATCATGGTCTTTTGTTCCTTTTGGAATTCTGCTTGCATTCACTCAGAGACAAAAGGCGAGAGATACTGGGAAATTAATTTTGTCTTCATTGTTAATCTATTTTAATTATTAAGCAATGGAATTCACTGTAGAATTCTTACTAAACTTTTTTTAATGACAGGCATCATTTAAGTGACAGTCAAAGTGAATTTTGGGACCAGAGTTCTGCTTTGTTCACATCTGTGGGTTTTATAGGTGGTGTGTGATAAAAGAAAATGTGTAGGGAGCAAGAACTGCAGGATCCTGGAGCTGGGACCCTCTGCCCCTCCTGACAGGGCTGCTGGGGGTGCAGGGCAGAGCACCTGGAGCTGCCCTTTGCCCATCCCCAGGGCTGTGCAGGGATTTTACACCTGGGAAGGCCAAGCAGGTGGTAACAGTTTGCTGGGTCCAAGGAGGGCCTCCCTGCTCCTGGGCCCCTGGGATAAAGGAAACAAAAAGCCCAGAGCTCTCCTGCCTTCACTGGGATGGCTGAATTGTTCTCTGACCTGTTAGGAATGGGTAAAATTGGGATTTTGCTTTTGGCATAAAGTAACATCCCAGAGAGTGGGATGTTTCACGTGAAGCTAAATATATAGTGCAAATCTTTGAGCTGTTGTGGATTGTGAATAAAACCCCTATTTTTTGATCCTGTGCTATGCCCCACAATGCAATGCATGCTGAGAGTCACATTGAGAGAGTTCTGAGATGCAGATCTGAGATACAAACTTAGAGCTTTAATTTTACATGAGAGTTCTTGTTCTTGAGCACTGGGTGATGATGTACTTGAATGCTCTTAGGAATGTACATTTTCTATGTGCATAGTGAAACTTCTCTGTGTGTGCACAGCCTATTCAAAGTCTGCAGGTGTTAATTGAAATTAGTGCAAAACTGAAACAAGAAGGATCATGTTTGCAAGGGACATTTCAGGGACTATTTTTCTGCATACACATTAATTTTTCCTTTGATATTTTTATTACAAACACTGTAGAAACTGTGGGCTAGGCTTACAAGTAGTTTTCGTTATGGTTTTTGATTTTTTAGGACGCTTTAGAATTCTTTTTATAAATAATAAATCAAGTAACTCAGCTGCTCACTAAATTCATATTGTTTGGTTGATATTTTAATCTTTCGCACCACATTTGATTTAAACTGTTTAGATACTGCTTGTATTTTCTGATATAATGTCATCGCTATTTCCAACAACCAGGGCTGGCTTTGGGAGGAAATTTCTTGAAGTTTGGAGGTTGCTTGCTTTGTGTTTTGTTGTGTGGACCAGAAGGCACTGAAACTGCTGCAGAATGGCAGCTTCCAGGATGCTGCAGCTCTTGACTGAAATGAATGTTCTGCCTAACTTAGAGTCTGCTTCCACTCCATCAGTTTCACATAATAGCTGCCAGGGGCTTTACCATTTCTGCCCCTAAGTTTTTTCCTCAAAAAACTGAGCCACAGCTGTCTGTTGTCATTGCCACAGAAGCTGCTGAGCATAAACAGTTCCAAATGAAGCTTTGTGTTCAGTGAAACATAGTTTTTCTGTGAAAAATTGTCCTGTGGGAGATGAGTGATGATGATATGGTTATAGTGAGGTGCTTCTTGCATCTCTGCTTCATAACTAGTCTGAATATCTGAGTGACTCCACTGAAAATCCCTGGTAGAACAGAAGGAACAGAACCAGATAAAACTTAACCAGGTTTTTCCGTGTCAAAGTAGGAGACTTTCCTGCAAAGACAGAAGGTAAGAAATAAGGTGTAGACTGGCCCTGTTCCCAGCCAGATGACAAAGGCTCAGTCTGGCTGCTGTTGCATATGGAGCCTCAGGAATGGAGACAGAAGGGTGCTGGGGAGGGGGCAGGTGCACACTGCTGTGCCCTCTCACCGTGTGCTTTGGATACCTGTGGCGTCTGCCTGCAAGCCTGGGAGGGGACATGCATCCCACAGACTAGATCTGTGGTTCCAGGCAGGTGAAGAGGGTCCCTAAGGTAGGCAGAGCTCCTTTTACCTGGAGCATTAATTCCAAATGCATTTAGACACTGATAGAAAAACTCATCCTCTAGAAAAACTCAAAAGTCAGTGAATGAACTGGGAAAGCAGATCCAAAAGAAAATGAATTCTCTGAAATGGTGAATAGATGGCAACCAAAAATAACCTCTTTTCATATGATAATACTAATTTAAAAAGAAAAACTGTTACCCAACAACCTTTCCAAGGCCAGGGAAGGCTTTTTCATTAGCTGAGTAATTCCAGCATATTTGCATATGTGTTAAGAAAGTTATATGTGCACATGTCTAATCCCAGCTGAGCTGCTTTGCATGGCTGCTGCAGAGTAAATGAGCAATGAGATGATTCATGGGCTGGGCTGAGTCCAGGAGCAGCGTGTGCTTAGGTGGGAAGAGGGAGCAGTGGCCCCAGGTCTTCCCTGGCTCTGTGTGCCCGGGCAGGAGTGCAGAGCAAGTTCACTCACAGGGGTGACACAGCCACACTGGGCTTTATTTCTCATTCAGTTTATGTTTTACTGAGGCATGATATTTAATTTAGACCTTTCTTGAACTAAGTTTGTCAGTGGCAATTCAAGAGACTGTTGGCATTTCTGCCCTGTGTGGCGTGGCAGCCCTTCCAGACTGTCAACAAGGGGTTGTCCACTCAAGATTTTAATTATGAAAAATTGTCTCTTGTGTTTCTAATTCCTTTTGGGCTATCACTGTCCTTTAATTGAGAGAGTGGAGGTTATGATTAGTATTTTTCTATCATGTAGCAATAAATGCATTTCTAGCATGTTATGGTTCTACCTTTCTATAAAGCTGAGGTCTGTATTTTCACTTTGGTTCTGTGATCCCTGCCAGGAGATGTTGCCATTGCTTTAAAGCAGTTTTTCTTGTTTGTAGTTTTAGTTTGCATTTGCCATTTGTGTGGCAACATTTGAGTCCAGGAAAGCAGTGTATAATGACTGCTTTTATAATATCTGAAAAGACAATACATCTTATGTACTACAAATAGGAGTTAATGAAAAGATCATTTACTGCCTGAACTGCTTTTAGTGAACAGCTCATGTCTATCTTAAATCTATTAAGTTCAAAATTCAGTATGACAATTCTAGTCAGCTTCTGTATCTCAGCTTTCCAGAAGACTTAAATGGCTGATCAGTCTGGAGAGAACCTGACTGGAAATATGGCTGAGTTTTAATGAGGAAGTGGTAGAAACATAGGTCTAACACTGTAAGAAAAGTTAGGTTAAAGCTCTGATTCAGAAGGGAGAAATATTTCACTGAAATCATGCTACTGAGGTTTCTCTGAACATAATTGCAGAAAGTAAATTTTCTGTGTAAACAAACTAGAAAGCTTATCCAAACACATCAGAGTATTTTACATATACAGTGTTCT
This sequence comes from Molothrus ater, assembly GCF_012460135.2. Taxonomy (NCBI): domain Eukaryota; kingdom Metazoa; phylum Chordata; class Aves; order Passeriformes; family Icteridae; genus Molothrus; species Molothrus ater. The sequence continues at coordinate 6,370,591 of NC_050490.2, forward strand.
TTACTGGCAGATCCAAGAGTTCTTTATAAATATTTGGTATTAAAATGTCTACATTGTCCTGGCAATGTAGATAAGCATCACTTGTATTGTTCTACAGCCATGGATACCATGTTAATTGTCACTCAGAAAATTAATTTTAGAGAGAAGGATGATGCTGTGTATTGGATCTTGCTTCTCTAATTACTGATTGTTTCCTCTGGGAAGGAAGCAAGGAGCAGGAAAACATTTCCTTCTCTGTTTGTAGTCTTAGTCTGATTTGAGCTAAGTATTAATGGACTTTGTGGAAGAAAATGTCATTTTTCTGAAGTGGCAAATAGTGCTAGAAGAAACAATATATCTTTCAAAGCATTATAATTTTTGTTAGTGATTGAGATTATGTGCTAGTTTTATTTTTAGCAAGAAAAGTCTCTGAGGAAATTGTCACACACAGAGTCCACTTTAAGCCATTTTAAGAATTTTTTCAAGCTCTGAAAACCTCCAGACTTTCAACATACTTCAAACTTCCAAGTTAGATGATTCTTACATCTTCTTAAAATAGTGTTAATAGCAGCAGAGCAATAAGATTTATATGAAGCAGCTGCATGAGAACCATTTGGCAGGAATGGCACAATTTCCCTGTTCCATTTGAATACCTGAGCTTTACTGAGGGCAGGATACCATCCCATCAGATAAAGCTACTTAGGTTCATAAATAATGCATCTTCTTGTTTTATTCTAGTTTAATTGGAGCAATTTGCTGGTCTTTGATCAATAAAAACCTAAAACTGAAAAACAGTGTATGCATGCATAAATCTAGAGAAACTCTGGAAGGCTTTTGGCCAAATTAATTTACTAGAAAGGACCACTTTACAATCCCACTAACAATAAAACAGAGCTTTATTGCTCCAGGGCAGTTCTGTGGCAGAGACTATGGAATAAGAAATACAAGCCTCACTTAATTTGAGCAAGGAGGAGAAGGATAATGGATGCATTGAAGAAAAGCTTACAGAAATGTGTTATATTTTTACAGTGTGATAAATAATACCTGATCAGATTTATTCAGTGTTTGGCCTTGGATTCTCCCCTGTATTCATCTGAAAACTGCAATTTGTAAGCTTAGAGTATGATTCAGGTTCAATTGGTTTGTCTGGTTTTACAACAGGAAGAACAAATTTACTGCCAGCAGATTTTAAAGAAGTGTTATTTTAATTATTGAACTATTCATGATTTGAACTTTTAAAAGCAGTTTGCCATTCATCAAAATCTGTCCCTGTGAATGTAGTAGATATACATAATACAGGCGTTCTTGATTGTTAGGAAAAGGTGACTCAGAAGAATAATAATAATCATGGTCTGTGCTCCACAGATGGATGCTCAGTAAGTACTTTTTCACCCTTTCAAGTTTTCAGTTTGATCTATAAAACTGTAGTCAAGAGAAGACAAAAGCATGAAAACATTTCTGGGAAAATAATTTAAAAGAGCCTTTCAGTATTTCTGTATTGTTTGGAAGCTTTAAAGATGTAAAATCACATTTGCAGCTTGGCAGTTTGGGGAGTTTTTCCAGAATGAAACCTTTAATAATGTGTCTATTAGTCATGCTGATAAAGAGGTCTGAGTTGTTCTCAGTGAGTCCCTTTCCTGTACAGGACATGCTGATGTTTCTTTGGCAGATGCAGCTGAAGTTTGTGCAGGAAAAGATGTGCATTTGATCCATATCCAGGAACAAGTGGGCGCAGGGTGGAAGAGTCAACAACATTCACTGAAATTATTCAGGAGTTTAAAGACAGCACAGGTTTTCACCAAGGAGAAAACTATTTTAGCTCTTCTTGTGGTGTTGACCCAACATCTGTGTGTTGTTCTTTTTGCTCTGGTGTAGTTGTCCTGCTCATGGGAAATGCATTAATGTCAGAGCTGACTTGCACCAAGGCTTACAAAGTCTGGAGGAATTTTGTTGAAATGAAGGGCAGAAGCTTTAAGGGATGAAGTGAAGGGAGGTCGGATTGCCTGCCATGCCAGCTTTCTTTCCCTCCTGAGAAACTTACTGATTGCAAGAAGGCAAAGCTGCTGCTGGTGTAAACACCATTCACCATTGAAGTGAGTTATTATAAAGGAAGGAAGGAAGGAATTGTGAGAGCTAGTATGGGATAGTAAGACTTCTTGTACCCTGTGTCAGAGGCATAGGAGCAGGAAGGCAGTTCTTCCGTCATTCAGGATGTGATTAATAATGCCTCATTATTTTATTCAGGAACAACTAAAACAAAAAACTACTAAAATGAAGTAGGTATCTGGCATGGCATGCACAGCTCAGATTTTCAAATTAGTTTTTGTGTCAGGACCTGAAATCCCCCTAAATGTAGATGGGAATTGAGTCTTTAACTCTCTTTTGAGCATCTTGATATAAGTAGATGTTTCTCAGTGCGTGTACTTTTCTGACCTTGGAGTCTCACAGAGGTTCTGGTGTCCATGCAGGATGGTGTATTCAGAGTTCTGTACTCACAAACATATCCCAGTACCATGCTACCACACTGCATCACAGTCTGTACTACCAGGTTACTCAGTCTGAATGTGCTGTATTTAATTAAGGTACTTCACCTTGGTTGGACAAGATGAACTTCAAATTACCCCACTGTAGAGTTAATTAAAAACTAACATGTACATTTTTGTATTTCTTTTTCTGTAGTGGCGAAAGTGGTGCTGGAAAGACTGTAGCTGCCAAATATATCATGAGTTATATCTCCAAAATTTCAGGAGGTGGTCCTAAAGTACAGGTGAGTTGATACACAGTAATACTGAAGCCTAAGTGGTCAGTGTCATGATCAGTGATCCCAAAACAGATTGCTGAAGCACTGGCAGATTCCTAAATTTCATTGCTACTCTGACTTCATTGATTGTGGTTCCAGACCCCCCCAAAAAATTAAATGCTCATGTGTAAGTATGATTTGAAATGAAGATGATGGAAAAAACAGATCAGTTTATTGGCTCTGTTGATTGGCAGAACAATGCACAGAAGAACCAGGTTTTAGCCTCAGGCATTTTGTTTAATTCTGTAGGATTTTCCTCAAAAATAGGAACTAAAAGCTCTGGAAGAAAAATTGTTGGATTCTATTCCTTATATGATCGAGAGAATTTTTTTACAGATGCAGGATTTCTTAATATATAAGAAAGCCTTTTTAATATATATAAGCCTTTTTAATATATCATTTATATCTCATGGGGGGTGTGTTTTAGAAAAGCTGTAAGAACTTTAAAAATATCTATTTCTGAATTTGCATTTCTTTCATTTCCTAAAATTTTAGCATGTTAAAGATATTATTCTACAATCCAACCCTTTACTGGAGGCCTTTGGGAACGCAAAAACTGTACGGAACAACAACTCCAGCAGATTTGTAAGTCCTTCTACCTTCGAGATGACTTTACTCTTGTGTGCTGTTACAGAGACAGTGTTCAGGGGTATACCATCAATTTACTACAGGTGAGGTAAATGTCAATAAAGATAGAAAAAGATATAAAGTGTGTTTTAAACCACGGTGGATATCAGAGGCTTCTGTATAGTTTTTTTTTCCCCTGCATTTCTTTCTCTATATGTACTGGGTACAGTTTTTGAAGTACCAAGGCTGCAGCCTTTACTAATATTATACAGGCAGTCTGTCATTCGAGAAGGGTCAAGATAATCTCATGAAGTGACTGCTCACTAAATTGCACACCAGAGGTTCCATTTGAAAAGGTTACACATAGGCTTTAATAATTTGAGATGTGTTCTTTGGCTAACATGAGTGTTAATGCAGGTAATGTCTCCCTGAAAGCAAGAGAACTTAGCTTCCAGGCAGAACACTTTGCTGTTGGTTGTAAATCTGTTGAGCTGACCTGCTGTTTAGGTGAGCCTCAAGGTTTCCTTTATACTGATCAAGAGTCTCAGCAGTGAAGAGGAGCCACTGATTTCCTCTCTACATTTGCATTAACATGGGATGTGTTAATATTGACCTGTATAAATGCAGAAAATATGTGGTGGTTCAAGAGTCTGAGCTTAGGTTATACCTTGAGGTATCCATAAAGATGAAATACCCTTGTAACCTTGCTTGGAATACAGTGCTAAGTGCACAATTTTGAATTTGCATTTACTAATCATTTAACAGCTTGAATTATTTGTTGCAGGGGAAATACTTTGAAATACAGTTTAGTCCAGGTGGAGAACCAGATGGAGGGAAAATCTCCAACTTCTTACTGGAAAAGTCTCGAGTTGTAATGAGGAATCCTGGAGAGAGGAGTTTTCACATTTTTTACCAGGTCAGAAGTGTCTAAGTCCTTTCTGAGTTATGTAAAGTATCTAGGACCTGTTTCTCCTTTTGACTGAATAGTTCTCAAAGCAGTGAGATTTGAGTGCACACTGCAGAGGTAACCTGGTCTCTGCTGGGAAGCTCAGTAGCATGGTGAGACACCATCTGCCATAGACCTGCCTGGCTGCCTTTCAGAACAGAATATTGCAGTATTTCAAAGCCTTGCTTGGAAACTCATTGTGAGTTCCCATCTGGAAAAGTCTAGGAGAATATAATAGAAAATGAGAACTTTTCAGCAGTTTTCTATTTAAACTGGCCTATATATAGAGAGAGAGAGAGGCCAGTTTATATATATCTGTATTGGCCTATACTTCCTGTGACAGAGAAATCTGATTGTCAGTTTATTTTTCTGAGACATTTATGATAATACTTTGTTCAATTGTCCATGTATCCCAGTTTTTGTGTTTGAAAAGATTTTTCTGGCCTTAGTGGTCTTTGATGTGCATGGTCCTCACCTGCTGGAGTGCTGCTGATTAAGCTCTATAAAACTAGGGCCAAGCCAGAGCTTTGTAAGTGAGCTTGTAAGTTGTAAGTTGAAGTGCCATTGCCAGGAGGGAAAGCTGAGTTGGTGCTGGAATTGCTCCAGGAGCTGTGTTCTCCTTTTCTGAGGTGTATGTACAATTTGTCCTGTCCTGCTGCTTTTCCTGTGGCCTGGAGAGGTTGTTTGACACAAGGGTTAAGAGACTGTGGGGTTTTGACAGCTCTGTTTTGTGTTTGTTCCTCCCATGTCTGTGCATGGCTGCAGGGCCTTTGCTCAGGTCTGAGGAGTGTGAAGGGTGCTTGTCCTCACAGAGAGCCACAGGTGATGCTTTCTGAATGTGCTGTCAGCTGTGCCTGCCTTGCAGCAGGTGTGGAAAACAGATCCCTGCTAAGGAGTTAGGGAACACATTGTGGATGGAAAACCCATTTTGCCCTTTCTTAATGAGTTAAAGATAATGGAAGGCATTCAAGGCAGTCACATTTTTAGCTATTTATTAGTTGTGAAGTTAGAACTAAACCATTTGTGGGAATGGAATTGAGAGCCTGGTCTTTTGGGTGAAGCAATTACCAGAAGTTAGGAAGGGTTCATCCCTGGCACAGCAAGCACCAGCCGTATCTCTCCCAGTAATCCCAGGCTCAGTCACCTGTTTCTGACCTGCTCATCTCTGCTGAGATTGTTGGGTGATCCCTAATGTGGGGGTTTTTATTCTGCAGCTCATTGAAGGGGCCTCCTCAGAACAAAAAAGCAGCCTTGGCATTACCAGTATGGACTACTATTACTATCTGAGTCTCTCTGGGTCCTACAAAGTGGATGACATCAATGACAAATCAGATTTCCAAGAAACACTGGTGAGTTCTTTACTGTATGATTTACATAGTGGTGGATGTATGTTCATTTCACTGTTCATTTTTAGCAAAGATGTTGATCTACTAATGTGGGAATGAGAAATTAATGTAGATATAACTTACTCTAGTTGTATTTTGCCTTGAGGAGGAGGTATGTTAACCCTGAAGACAGGTTTTGTAGAAAGCTGTTGTGATTTTCAGTTTGTTCTTTTTCAGAAGGGTGCAAATTTAATGAAATTTAACTTGTACAGATAATCTGCAGTATGAAAAAGGTGAAAATGCAAACACAATGAGGAACTTGAATTAGATGAAAATTATCAAAGAGTGCTCTGTTTTAGCTGAATTACCAGTGCTGGCTGACCTTCCATGCTTATTTAAAACAGTACAGCTGAAAAGCTGGAGAAAGGGAGTGTGAAAACACAGATCAGGGATCTTTATCCAGAGCTGCTGCCAGTTCATTGTGTGACTTGCCAACTGCTGGTGTCCTGTTCTTAGGAATTTACTATTTAAAGTAGATGTATTAACACATCTATGTATGTAGCACATTTAAAGGCCTAAAACATAATCGTTACTGTTGTATTGGAGCTTATTTGATACTTTAGAAAAACAGTTTGTTGAGAAGACATTCTGTAAGTTGTCATGTACTCAGAACTCCAAAACCCAGGGGTGCTGGGAATTTTCTAGGCTGAAATTCACAGCCTAAGCCAGACACTGGGCTGTGTTTTAGAGTAATTCAGTACAGCTTCACAGTTCTTAGTCTTGGTGGGTAAACTGACTGTGTAGAAGGAATAAAATCATTGTCTCTTAGGTTCCTTGTTTCCCAGTTTGCAATAAAACTAATTATTTTTAGTGTGACGCTTTAGAACAGGTGTTTATATTTTCCAGAACTTATTTTGTTAATGCATGTTCTAAAAAGTGTAGATGCTTCTGTATTTAATTTTAAAAAATACAGAAATGCTGAAGTAGAACATCTGGTACCCTTTGAAAGTTCAGCTTTAATGAAACTTGATTGTGTTAGGAATCTGAATTGCTTTGAATAACACTACTTTTTAACACCAACATTGTAAAAGGATTTCTAAGACAAGAGTCTCTCCGACTGATGCAAATTTGTTTGTTTTTCTTCCCAGCATGCAATGAGTGTGATTGGGATCTTTGCAGAGGAGCAGGCATTGGTACTGCAGATAGTGGCAGGAATATTGCATTTGGGAAACATCAGCTTCAAAGAAGTTGGCAACTATGCAGGAGTGGAGAGCGAGGAGTGTAAGTACCTCTGGAAACTGTTCCAGCAGCAGCAGTGGGCTGCAGCCCAGATGGCAGAAGGTGAACTGCAATTTAGAGCTGCTTGTCCAAACAGAGCATAGATTCTTAGAATGCCAGGCTGCCAATTGAGTCTCTGCCAAAACCAGGTGCTGAGGGCCCCTCTTTTGTCTTGTAAAAGGCCACTGACTTAAACAGAGGGTGATTTTGAATTTGAGAAATCCTGTTCCAGCCTTTGAGTGTGAAATAATAGACACTGTAAGAAGGGCTTGAACTCTGCTTCTTCCAGTGCATCAGCACACATTCATAAACCCCTGTTTATTGTGTGGTTTGTGTGGCTCCTGTGCTGTGGAAGCAGCTCCCAGCTGTGGGTGTCCCTGGGCCCAGGCATCCATACAGGTGTGTGCATGTGCCCTGTAAACAGAGATTCAGAAATGCAGGCTTTACATTCTGTAGTTATGTTCCCTGTCTCAAATTCCTCAGCTGACCCCTCATTGTTAGCCACAGCTACTGAGTAACTGTTTCTTTCCAGTTCCCTTTCCCTTGTGCTCTGTCCTGTAGCAGCTGGGCTCACAGCAGCAAGGTCTTGGAATGTTCATGGACTTGGAGTTTTAAATGTTTTTGTTGTGATTTACACCTTGCATCCAATGTGGATTTATGCTACTTGGATAGTTTAAGGACAGAGGATAAGCACAACACACATAACAGTACCTTACACATACCTGTGTGATCTCTGAATTCGTGGTTCAGGATGGGTCTTATGTTTAGGAAAACTGCATTTGTTTACTTCTATGTAATTTATTTCATAACTAACTTATCTTGTGCAGTCAGCTTCACACTCAACTGTATTAGCATTCTCCTGCTATTTGTTTTATGAAACTGGGAAATAAAAATTACTAATTTTTAACCTTCCTAGTCTCTCAGACTTCTCAAAAGAAGTTAAGCGAACCCAAAGAAAAACATTTTGTGGCATGGTATTTATCTGCCTTTTGGTTCCAAATGTGCTACTCTGCTTCAATTGAAATCACAGTGTTAAATCTTTCAATCAGATCAAGATATTTGAAAGCCATACAAGATGGATACAGAGCGAGTTGCATCAAAATAACAAATGGCAAAGACATTAATTGAAAATAAATCATTAGAAGTGGTTGTATTTCTGTGATGAGCCATGTCCACCATGTTTCTCCTGCTCCCTGGGATACAAATATATAAATTGTGTATGAATAATACAAGGGAAGAAATTAGAAACTAGAATGAATATCAAACTTACACATAAATATACTGATTTTAGAGAAGCCAGAGAAGAAATAGTCACATCCAGCACATCATTTCTGCATTATGCAGATGAAAGTTGGTCTCATTTCTCTTCTCCGTTAGTCCTCCCCTCAGTTTACTGTTTGTCCTAGCCAACTAAATAGTAAAGCATTCATAGCCTGCATAACCATGAAAGATAAAGCACAAAGAACCACCACTGGTTAGTCCTGCTTTGTGTAAGCCTGAAATAATAAAAAGTTTAGGAATTTGGTCAGTAGCATTCTGATTGTTATACAGCCAATTGCAGAAAAACATGCAAAGCCATTCTTTAGGACACCAGAAACTCTACTCTGAGTCAGAATGAAATCTGTACAGACCATTCTTGACAGACCTTTAGACAAATACATCTTTAAAACTGCCAGTGATTGCAGTCTGCTCTAGTTTTTGATTATATTAATAGATGAAAAAAGTTCTTATTTGCTGGAAACCTTCCATGCTACAAATCATGGCAAATAATAGTACTTCTCTCTTGGAAGGAGAAAAGGGTTTGAACTCTCCCTCTTTACACTTGCATTGTGTTGAAAGGGTTGTTTTTCACTTCCTGGAAGCCCAGGAGGTGAGCCCAGTCTTTTCAGCTTTCCTTCACAGAGTGCATTTAAAACTACTCCACTGAATGCTACTGATGACTCTTTGAGGATCATTTTTTCAGTTACATGCATATCCTGCTTTATAATAATTTCCAGACTGTAACTTTATGGTCCCTAACTCGGGAAAACAATCAGGCATCTTAGGAATGTGAAGCTGTATCAAGTGCTGGCCAGCTCCTCTTCCCTTACAGTAAATCATTAGCACTGGGGAGAGTTTCTGGGCTCTGCATGGTGCTCCTTGCCATTAGACTGTCTTCATAAATTCTTACCAGTAGTATTGGTTCAGCATTTTTCCTGGCATCTTAGCAGTATATGTGAGCATATCTGGTGGTCTGTAATTGCCTGCATTCTTTCCCAAGGTAAAGCCTACAATGATTGACCTTTTCATGTGCTCCTCATCCTGAGTTCTCTGAATTACCAGAGATGTTGCCAGTGACTCAATTTTGTGTGGTTCCTGGTACCCCAGAGTAAATTTAATCAGTTTGCTGATGGTAGTAAATCATATTTTAGAAAGTGGGTGGTTATTTCCAGTTTTAAAAATACTTCTGGAATAATGTACTAAAGGGTTTAGTGAAGTCATGCTGTGACATTACAGATGCATAAAGTGCAAGTGGCTGCCACCTTAGTGATTATTTTACATCCTCTTCAGAGCAGTAAAGTAGATCTGAAACCAATGGAACATGGAGGAAACACTGTTAGAGGATCATGTGCTTTAGTGGAGGTGCAATACCAACTCCAAGAGTTTTCCTCAGGAGCTGTTTCCATTTGCTTTCAAGGCACTTCTATTTTTCCACTCCCTAAGGTGTGTGACACCTGCAGTAACATCTGCACCATGTGCTGAGAGTGAGAGAATACCAGACCCTGGGCTGGGCTGCTTGTGGCACAGATGGATTTTTGTGCTTTACTTTTGAACAGGGGGAAACAGAATTGGCAAAGTACTTACAGAATAAGGAATTAAAAAATAAAAGGCAAGGTAATTGAAAACTTTTTGCAATGATCTAACTTATAAGAAGAAAGAGAAAGGATATTAGGAAACAGCCTATTTTTTATTACGTTTTAAACATTTCATGTTTTTACAAAAAATTTTCAATGGTGTCAATTTTATTTCATGTGTGAGCTCTACATTTTTTTTCCATCTCCTCCAAGAGTGATTTGTTTGAACCACATAGTTCAAAACTATGTCCTGTGGCAGCTTACATGTTTGAAGGACTGAGGGTACAGAAATAGCTGACTGATTTACTTCAAGGTCGTTTATCTTAATTGAAATCCATGTAAGTAAAGAGTTGAAAATGTCCTTGAGGAGCATAGAGAAATTTTGAAGACATAAACTGCTCCACTTTTCTTTTTTAAGTTGCACACTCCATGCATTTTACTGTTATTTAAGATAAAGATAATTTTTTTCTTTGTTCTGTGTTTAGTCTGTAAGTCATAATCCAGCAAGCCTGATCTTTCTTGCAGTTTTAGCTTTCCCTGCTTTTCTCCTGGGAATTAACCAGGACCGCCTGAAGGAAAAACTGACCAGCAGACAGATGGACAGCAAGTGGGGAGGCAAATCTGAGTCCATTAATGTCACACTAAATGTGGAACAAGCCTGCTACACCAGGGATGCCCTGGCCAAGGCCCTTCATTCCCGTGTTTTTGATTACTTGGTGGATGTAAGTTGGATTTGCTTGATTCTACTGAAGTATCCAAACAAGTTCAAGGGCACCAGGAATGTTCCTTGCAGCCCTTTTGTTGCCTGCATTTCTCTGCCCATGCCTGCCCAGTGCAGTGGGAGTGTGGCCATGGATACCAGACACAGGGCACTGCCTCTGACACCAGCTGTGCTTGCAGGCTCCTGCTGTGACTGTCCCTGGGGATCCTGATCTCCCTCCTGTCAGAATCCCCATTTCTGAGTGTGATTCCTCCTTCTCAGCAGGGCAGAATTGGCTGGTTGTGCTCCCCTGCTCTCTGCTCCCACTTCCTGCCAAGAGCCCCTTCAGCAGCAGGATTTGGCAGTGGAGCCAGGGGCCAAATTCCACTCTCCATGCTAAAATGCTCTCTTGTTCAGAGTCAGACCCTGGGCTGAGCTGGAGCCTGGGAGCCCTGGATGCTCCTGGTGCAGCAGGGATCTGCTCCCTGGGGATCTGCAGTGACCCAGAGCTCCCTCCCTGTCACCCATCCCTCTGTGCCTGTACCAGCACTGACCCGCACAGGAGGACACACGGAACACACAGTGAGGGGAAGAGATTCAGTGAACCCTCAGCAAAATTCATCAAATAGCAGAGTTAAAGCTGTTCTTTTTGTGTTGGCTTCTTTTATTTAACTGAGCTAATTACAATGAAAAGGAAAGATTTTTGTAGATAGTAGATCCAAAGGCTCACTGACCTGGAAAGCGGGATAACGTACTGTTCATTTCCTACCTGTAACACTTTATTAAAAAGTGAAAGCAAAAGAACATTTTCTGTATATTTGTATTCAATTCAAATATTTTTAAAGAATTTTATTATAAGTATTTAAGAATATTGGTGTATTTTAATTGTATAAACTACACTTTGTTTTATGTTTTGTTTCTCTTTTGTTAGTCTATTAATAAGGCTATGGAGAAGGACCATGAAGAATATAACATTGGTGTCCTTGATATTTATGGCTTTGAAATATTTCAGGTATGACAATGGAATACTTGGGGTTTGAGCACGTCTGACCTAGGAGAGCTTTTTTGTAATTTAGAGGGGAAAAAATTTAAACCAGAAAAAAAATCACAAATCCTACAGCCAGAATGAAAGCAAAAATTCCAACCCATCTTTCTGGACATTGTGATCTCACTAGTAATGTCTCACTTAATAAACATGAGGTATTGAAGAAACTTCAAAGAAATTAAGTCATTGTTCTTAAAAGGAAGATCTGAAATTCCACAAAATGTCTATAAAGTCAGCAACCCATCTGTCACTGACAGTGTTTCTTTGAAGCTTATTGCCAGAGTGAGAACTAAAAATCATTGTATATAATGCAGGAGACTAATTTTTACATTGCTTCCTTTTCTACAGAAAAATGGTTTTGAACAGTTCTGCATCAACTTTGTAAATGAAAAACTGCAGCAGATTTTTATTGAACTGACACTGAAGGCAGAGCAGGTAACCAGACTTTTTAAAAATTATTTTGGAATTCACAAATGAGCTATTCCTTTTTCAGCTGGTGGCAGAATCGAGGTGCCATCATCTGCAACAGTAGATCTACCTTGTTAAGCGAGATAAAGGGAAAGAAAACAACCTTTGCTGTTGGCTGACCCTAAAACTGTAAAGCACATCAGCTGCAGGCATTTGTTCTCTGCTGGGGTGGTGCAAAGCCAGTCCACCCCACGGTGTGCTGCTGCAGTCTCATGACTGTGCCCAGGCTGCTGCAGTCTGACTCATGGCAGGGATGAAAGCTGCAGCCTGGCTCCATCCCTGGGCTTCCCTTGAGCATGACACACATCTCACTGGGGATACTTCCCTTCATTTCCTCCACACCTTTTCTGGTTTTGAATATATATATTATATATATTTATATATGTACATATATATGTACATGTGTCTATATGTAAGAATGAAATAGATCAGAGAAATACAAAGGTACTTGTGAAGGTATTTGCAGTTCTCTGCTCACAGTCTTACTGCCAAAACTCACTTTTTTTGTTTCTGCATGGGAGAGCAGACAGGATGCAGCTGAGACAGGAGCCCTGTGTGCACTGTGAGCTCAGGGCTGGCACCAGCTTTGGGACAGAGTTTTCAGGAGTGCCCAGACACAATTGCCTTTGTGGGAGAGTAACCAGTCATGGCACTGGGTGCACAAGTGACCTGCAGAGTGTCTGCTGAGCCCTTGTATGTGCCACTGACTGGGTCAATTTAATCGAATTTTAATATGGATTTTCCCTCAGTCTTTCTTTAGGTGTCTTTTTAGATACAGCAGTTGCATACAGAAATAAAAAGCTGCATCTTCATTTCATGCACATTTCTAAATGTGTTGTCTGGGGGATATGATCTTCCATGTGCCTGTCACAATCTGAATTTTTTTAAAATAGATCAGGATGTGGATACTTAGGTGCACTGTCAAGATACTGTAAAAGTAATTTTGTTACTATTTGCAAAGTGCTTTGACAATAAATGCAGTTGAAATCTTCCTGGTGTTGTCAGTAACCACGGAAGGGCTGTGAATGACAAAGGAATGTGTGGGGAGAAGAGAGTAGGATTCCAATTCATCTTTTAGGCAGCAAAGAGCTGGATTTAACTATCACTAGGGTCATTTCTCCCACCTCCACCCAGTCATACATTTGGCAAGTCTTCCTGAACATGAGTAGTGCAGAGTTTGTGTCTGTGGAGTGTGTTGTAAATCTAGTGCTACATCTACAGTGCAAAAGAATGTTTGCATCTGTTTCTTTTTACTTAACAGGAAGAATATGTACAAGAAGGAATTAGATGGACACCAATAGAATACTTCAACAACAAAATAGTGTGTGACCTTATAGAGAACAAAGTGGTAAGTATTTAGAACAAGCAGGTGGAGAAAACAGCAAGAATTTTTTTCTCTTAAATATTTGGGTAGCTGCTTTTTCTCTAAAGAAGGTTCATAGGAAAATGCAAATACTGTTGTTGAGTTACTGAGTCATACTAAGTCTATATATAAATCTTACATAAGATGTCTTATAGGAGCCCTAAGATATGTCATGTAAGATATACCATCCAAAAAGAGAACTATACCATAGCATGATTGACATGCGACTAAAAAGACAAAATAATGGGAATAAATTTATATCCACTGAAATATATCATGACCATACTGACATACTATACATCAGCTAATGCTCTTTGTGTCCCTGGCAGATGGAATTCAGTCTGGGGAAGCTACAGCACCACCTTTCCTTCCAGATGCTGTTGCAAATCAAGCAGAAACAAGTGAAGAGACAGTATTGTAGATAATGGAAATTGTGTGGTTTTGCTCCACAGACCGTTCTGTAGTCTCAAGTCTTTATGTTCTGTTTTGGGATGACAACAAATGTTGAGTTGTGCTTTAGGTCAGAAGTAGGATGTTTCTCAGATAGTTCTTTATCCTCATGTAGGCCAGGACAGTTTTGAAAGACTGGAGTGGCTTGTGCTTAAATGCACATCAGATTTTCCCATTTTCTGTCTGTATGAGAATAGTTAGCAAGAGAATAAAATTTCCCTCCCAGTCTCAGGTTATTTAGCTCCAGGTTTGTCAAACTACAGCATGTCCATTTAAATACTTTCCTCAGACGTGGGTTTACTTTTCGGTGGAGTGAGGAAAGAAACTTTAAACAGATGTTGAGTGTTTTGATGTTTTTGTTAATGTGGTTTTTTTCAACAGTGACCACTGTTTCCTCCATCATTTCCTAGTGTCATCTCTCCTTGAACTATTTGCATATTGGTGTAAAATTAATCTCAGTTGATTGGAGGGAAATCTTTCCTGGCTGTGCTTTAGTGTTTTTGTAGCAAAGACAACTTTCTCTTTGGGGGAAAAACTGGCATCATAATTTTTTTCCCCTCCCTTGAGCTGCTGTTGTTGTTCCCCACCACATTAGAACCCCCCAGGGATTATGAGCATTTTGGATGATGTGTGTGCCACCATGCACGCTGTGGGAGAGGGGGCTGACCAGACACTGCTGCAGAAACTGCAGATGCAGATTGGCACTCATGAACATTTCAACAGCTGGAACCAGGGCTTCATCATCCATCATTATGCTGGAAAGGTAACGTGGAAAATCCTCGCTGAACTCTCTGTAATGTGTTTCTGAGAAGGAGAACAGTAATGAGGGGAAGGGGGAAGCCCTGCAGGGGGCTGGCTTGGTTTTACACAGCCAGATTCTCCCAGGAGACAGTGTCCCTTCACAGGGCAGGGAGCTTAGGACAGAAATGCCTTCACAAATGGCCCTTGCTGGAGAGAGGAGTCTGAGCCTTGCTGCTCTCAGAACCAGAACTTAAATGTAATAAATGAGTGCCCCATGACTTTCATTATTGTAATCTCATTTGTTTATTACAGTAGCAGTAAATTTAAAGAATTTAGATATGAACATGATATTAGGTGATGATATGCCAATAAAACTGGAAATATAATGTGCAGATCTATCTTGTTTGGATTTATTTCTCAGAGTATTCATTGTTTTTTGCAGTTAATAACAGTGAATCCTTGCTACACAAAAACTTTTCTTAGTAGAATTCAGTATTAAATTCTCTTGTCATGTTCCATTCACTAGTTCCATTAGTTTTTTAAAATTTGACTTTAAATGGAATTTATATTTAAGAATGAAGCTCCTTTGTTGTGAAAAAGTTTAATAATACATGCTAGAATTTAGTGCTCACTATAGTATCTAAGTTTTACCAGACTAACCAAAAAGTACAGAACAGCAACTGATGAGCACAGAATTAAAATTTTCTTTAATTATTGGGTTCTCAACTTACCACAAACAATCAATTTCCACCTTGGCCCAGGTATCTTATGATATGGATGGATTCTGCGAGAGAAATCGGGATGTTCTTTTCATGGACTTGATTGAACTCATGCAGAGCAGTGATTTGTACGTAAGCAAACCTTGCTTGGAGCAGGAATGCCGTGGTGGTTTGGAGGGCACAGAGGGCCACACTTCTCTGCTATGCACCTGCTGACCTCCTTTGTGTAACAGTGCCCATACCCAGTGCTGCAGGACAGCAGCAGCACTGCATTACCCTGACTTTGATTCTGCAGATTGGACCAAGGGAGGCACTGTCAGAACCAAATGTTGTAATGGCAGCCTTTGTTTTGGCCTCAAGCAAGGCCATCAGTGCTCTGGCTCCTCTCAGAACAGGCACTGTTTTGACAAAATAACTTTTTTGGTGATGTATTTTAATTAATTGATGCTTATTTTTTAAGAAGTGTGCATTTCTTCAAGTCGTCTAGATGTCTGGTGTCATGGCTTTCAATGCTCACCAAAATAGCAAAGGGTCTCTGTGAGGAATGAGGCTAATCTTAAAATAGATTTGATATAACTCAAGAGTAATAGAAATAGCTATTTATATTCTGCTCAACTATCAACTTTTACAGCATATTCCTTGACATGCCTGCATTGAATTGTCTTTCTATGCCAACTCTGTTTTATAAATTCTTTCCTAGGCCTTTTATAAAGGCTCTGTTCCCTGAAAATCTTCAAGTGGACAAGAAGGGCCGTCCTACCACTGCAGGCAGCAAAATCAAAGTATGTCTCTTTATGCCGTGTTGGTGTGTGTATATGTGGTTGTGTGTTTGTGTATGAATAGCTAAATGAGTTTTAAAAAGTATTTTCTTTTTTTACTGTCCTGATATTTTTAAAGATAGATGTTAGGAGTATCTTCATGGCAAAGTGATGCATTGTTTCAGCATTGTTAGAGTTGTTCTGCCCAGCATCGGTGTTCATTAGATTTTGCATCCTATAGCGGTGAATTTTCAAAAGGAGCAATTGATGGTTGTTGTGTGTGCATAATGAGTGAGCCACCTCACTCAGCCTCTGATGTCCTACACTAACTGCACATTACTGGTCTCTCTGCAGTGCAGAAATGCCTGACCCAGCACCCACCCAGTCAGCAGCAGTCTCTGCTGACCACAGAGTGCCTGGCCTAAGGCAGCGAGTGCTACAAGGCCAGGCTTTGGAGACTGATTGTAGGATACACACTTAGATTACACATGACTTGCAAACCAATATTTTACCAGCCTCTCTTCTCACATTTCACCCTGACAGGTTCACTTGATGCATTTGCTCCATATTTTTATATGGAACTTCTATATACTTATAGAAGTTTTAATGTATTACATTGCTGGAGATAATGGTGCCTTCTATTTACTGATAAGTTAATTATGAGGTGCAAATTATCCCAAGACACTTTGGTTGTTGGAGAAAGACCAAAGGCACTTGTATCTAACCAATGGAGTCATCAGCAGATGGTTGATAATTGTAGGATTCCCTCAGGATTTACCCTTTCAGCTCAGATGCTGTTGTTTTCCTGTGTTTACAGAAACAAGCCAATGACCTTGTTGGCACCCTGATGAAGTGCACACCCCACTACATCCGCTGCATCAAACCCAATGAGACAAAGAAGTCTCGGGACTGGGAGGAGAGCAGGTATGGAGCACAGAGTGTGTGTGTGAGGAGAGGCAGTGCTCATGGTCAGAAGAAGCCACAAAATTCCTAATTTGTCATTGTACAGACTACAAACAGAACTACATACTCTAAACCATCAGAAATGAAATCTGGCATGACCTCTCCTAAACTCTGAGGATAAGTGCTGGTCACTTGGTCTAAATCAGCACTTGGTGTGTGCAGCTCTTGGCTTTTCTCTTGCCAGTTATGAAAAACCAGCATTTGCATGAGTAACACAACCAGTATATTAAAGACTCAGTTTTCCATGTAAAATGTGCACACCAAATGTGTTATGATCACTTCTAACTTTGGCTTTATGCTTTGAAAATAGCTTCTATTAAGAAGCCAGAAAGGCAGTAGGAAATCTGTATCAAACCTGCCCAGCAGTCTCTATAACCAACAGTGGAGAAGGTTCCTGTTTTACTTGCATTTAATTAGCCAACTCTTTAAAAAGAATTGACCGGAATGTCACATCAGGTGATTATATAGACATTAAATAGATGTCTAAATGATGTTTTTGATTTATCACATCTGTTTTAAGGCATCTTTAACTACATGGTGCTTGTAGCACCTTCCTCTGGAAAAGATGCTGCTCTTTTTGCACTGGGGTAGGTGCTCAGTGGGATGTGTAAGCTGTGTGGGGCCCTAATGTAGGTAGCATTCATTACTATATACCAAGTACTTCTGAAAATGGTGAAATTGCTGATAAAGCAAGTGGTTATTTTTATCATGGTGAAACAGCTTGCAAAGTCTGATAAAAAGCATTCTTGGACAACCCCAGCAGAATTCCCTTCCTGCCTTTCCAGCAGACCAGCACAGTCACATGCAGATGGAGAGCACTTACAGAAGCTGTTGGGGCTGCACTCCAAAGTCTCACTGAGGGCTTGGCAGTAAATGTAGACCCACTTTAGCTTTTCCACCCTGAAAATCCTACTGTGCAGCACTTCATTTTCTGCTCTCACTGGGGACCAAAGGAGGAGACTAAGTGATCCTGGGAAAAGTATTTATAAAACTTATAGTTAAAAATCGAGGGGCTTTTAAAATCAATCATTTGCATATTGGGAAACAGGCCTGTTATTGTGGAAGGTGTTGCTAGGAAACCAGTGAAACAAATACAGTCCTAGTCCTGAGAAAAGGACAGCTTTCAGGAAACCCCTTCAGGAGCAAAAATGGGCAAGATTTCTTCTTGTTTTCCTGTAGTGAGGATGGTGTGTTACCCGTAGCTGCTGTATTTGCCAAGTGAAATACAAAGGATTGTATACTGTCAAGCTCAGACAGAAATGGAAAATGCTGCTTACAATGGTAATCCTTCATCCCTGTTTAAACATCCCAACATTCTTCAACTTCAATCTGTTATTGCCCACCTATTGTACTAGGACTTCACTGGGGCACTTAGTGGCAGGTCTGGGGAAGAGAAATTTATGTGCATGTGACAATTCAAAGTTAAACTTAATATTGTTGTTTCTCAAATTTACTGTGAAAAAGATTTGCGGGAACTAAAAAACACAATTGAGTTTATGTAATACTTTGCTGATTGGTGGATTTTAAATTTTTTTGTTTTATTTTCTTGTGTGGTCACATAATGCTGCATCATACACAGGCTGCCTTAGTCAGTGGAATGGGAGTAGCAATTTGCTTATTAGTAGCAGGTTTACTAGACCGTGAAAATGTAACTGAAAAAGGAAAAACCCTTTCACAGAGCTGCTCTTACTTCATGCTCACAGAAGCCGTGGAACTCCACCTTTCTGCTGCTGTTGAATAACTCCAGAATATTTAGCACTGAAACATGGCCTTGTGTAATACCTAAAGCTTGTATAATACCTTAGTTAGTCCAGAAATTGGGATGTTCTTGAAATGTGTTTTTGTTCAGGTCCTGGCACAACCACTTGGACTTGTATTCAAAACTGCTGCATTAGCTGAATTCCCAGACCCTGACCTGCTTGAGGTTGCTGCCTGAAGGGAGATTTTCAGTGTGTCTTTTCTCAGAAAGGAAAGGAAAAAACCAGAAAAATGTCTCAAATTCTCTGATGCTGGACACTGATGCTGGCAAGACAGTAAGAAAATGGGAGTAGTAGTGTGGCTCCAGTGCATTATTCCAGATGTGAACAGGAGGGAAAGCTATAAACAGGAAAATGTATTTTTGTCCACCACCTTTGTACTGTACCAGAATTCTTGGAGTGGATACAAAATATACTTGATTCCTTGAACACAGCAAGATTAAAATGTGTAGTAGTCTTTATTTTAAGCTAAAAGAGCAACATCACTCATCATTTAGTAAAATACCTCTCAAAAGTGATCTTCAAAAAGAAGAAATAACTGAAGAGATTTTGTCATTTGTGGCAAGGGATTTCAAAAGATTTTTCCCTTCCTACTATGAGTCATTTGAAAAAAGTCTCAACAAAAAAAAATTGAGTAGTACATTTTATATTCAAATTTAACTTTGCAAAATAGCTTGAGAAATAACATTAAATTAACTGTGAGTGTTCCAGGATTTGAAAAACCTTCTGTAAAATCAGAGAAATAGTAAGCAAAACAAAAAAATGGCTTATTACAGGCTCACTTTTTAAAAATTATATGTAAACAAATGGTCTTTTATATACTGTTTGTTAAATTTGCAGGACTAAAATCTTAAAAACTGTTATAGTTCAGACTGAAAGCTAAAGCTTTTATACTTTGCTCTGTAGAAGAACAGCAGCAGAGTGAAAAACAGACCTTGCTTCTTTCAGCATATGACTTAGATGAGAAAAGTAAGAAAATGCAAAGGAAATCAGCAACTGAAATTCTTCAAATCAAATTACCAAACATTAGGCAGTAGACTATGTAAGGATATGTAGACTAAGCAGGATATGTAAGAAGAAACATATAATCATAAATGTGTCAGGGGTGTAGAAGGAGGGAAAAGTGCAAAAGCTTTTTTGTTTTGCTGTTTTTCTGCTTAGCTTTTCATGGGCACATACTTGTTCTGATTAGAACCTGGCTGGAAGTGCTTGGTGTGAGGCGGCTCTGCTGATCTTGGGATAATGATGCTTCAGTTCCCACGTGCAGCAGAGTTTCTCCACAGCCATTAACACTTTCTGTGGGACTGGTACCAGCTCAGCTTTTGTTTGTAATTTAAAATGTGCCATGGATGAGTCATCTATTGCTGGTTGTAGCCAGTTTTGTGCCTATCCTCGAATCCTTCCTTTGCAGCATGGTAAAATTAGGAGGAATTCTGGCTTTTCATCAGTATGCTGACCTGGCTTTCTTCTTTCTGATTCTTTGTGTAGTGAAGGTTTGGCATCAGGGGCTTTTTCCAGCCATCACATTTGGTCTTCTCTCCATAACAACGAGGAAAAAAATGTTACTGTGTTGCTGTTTGAGCTATGTAAAGCATAGGAAAAACCTTCAGAAGAGAACACAAAACAATTTCCCAATCCCTTGGATACCAGCTGTGTAATTGTATCAGTAATAGTTACTTGGCCTTTTATGGATTTTATTATTTAAGAAATTTATACAGAAATTATTTTGGAGATAGGAAGTTAAACTAGGAACAAATTATAAAGTTAATTTGCTGCATACATTTCAGTGCTGTAGTCTACCTACCTGGAATATCTTCCCTTCCATGCAGTGTGCAGGGTAATGTGAAAATGAAACTCGTTTACCTGTGCATGAATTTTAGCAATCAACAGTTAAATGTGATTCAGATGTTTAAGAATGCCTCAATCCACAAATATGCTGAAATTAAATGGATTTTAAGGCTTGCATTGTTTTTGTCCCCAGGGTAAAACATCAAGTGGAATACTTGGGTCTGAAAGAAAATATTCGAGTCAGAAGAGCTGGCTACGCCTACAGACGGGTTTTCAAGAAGTTTCTGCAGAGGTAGGTAGCACTGTTTAGAAGAATTACTGTAAACAACAGCAGGGTTGTTTACATGATGAGGAGACAACCAAAAGGTTGCCAGTTTTGAAACCTTCCCAGTTCTCACTTAGCCATTTCTCCACATGTGCCTTGCTCAGTGATCTCCATTACACAGAAATTTCAAAGTGCTTCAAAGCCTGGCTTTGTGTCACTGAAAGTACTTCATCTTTTCTGTAAACTTGCCTAAAGTCTCAGTATTTGTAGTGCTATGAGAGGGTTCCACAAAGTTACAAAGAGTTCAAGGAACTGATGCAGTGCCTGAAATCTGAGTGTCCAGCTGCAAGCCTTTTTCTAAAATGTTACTGCTCCACTCTCCCCACAGCAGACAGAAGACAGGTAAAGAAATCCACATGTGCCATTCAACCACTGCAGTGTAAAGAGAACCTCAGCTTACAGAGCTTGTTATCCTTCCACTGGTGTTCTGACAGCTGGGAATGGGCACAGCTCAAACCTCTGCAGCTGCTCTCAGAATGAATGAGAGCGAGTCAGAGCTCTGGAAGATCAGTCCTGTTCTCGGTGTCTTAGCGCCAGCTGTTACCATGATTAACTACCTCCACTAGCTAATGAAATCCTCTTAAATAGGAGCAGTTTCAAGATTTATACAACATTCAGCTTCTGTTCTTCAGAAACTGGACACATGCAGCTAATAAGTGCCCAAGCAGGCTTTATGTGATAAATCAGCTTTTGCTGGAAGTTGTTGCATTGAATTTGAGAGTGTCAAACAAAACCCAATCAGTTTTTGCGAGGAGTGGAGTATAGTTAATCAGACAGCACAGAACAAAGCCATTAGTAATCCTTCATGATAGTACCGAGAATATTCTAGTAATGCAGTAACAGCCAGACCTAAAATCTCTGAAAGTATGGACTTCATTTTCATGGAACAATTATAAATTCCTTTTTCTTTATGACTTTCAAGCTTAGATGTATAAGCATGAACATGCTACAGGCTATGTTACTGAACACAGACTGTTGCTGAGACAAATAACAGATTTATACTGTGTGTTAAATCTAGCCTGCACACAGACTGTGAGGGCTGGGCAGGCTCTGAGAGTTCTGCACAGAGGAAAGCTACGTGGTACTTCTGGATCCACAGGCAACTGAAACTCCTCTTACAGAATTCATCCTTTTGTTTCAGATTAATTATCTTTGTTAAATGTAACATTTTGTTATGAGTAAAACTTTTCCTGCACCCTTTCCATTCACAGTTCCTAGCATCCAGAACAAGCTCTGTTCTGACCCCCAGAGTCAGTGTGAGTAAAATGGGGCTGAGACATGGGATGACAGGAAATGCATGCTTGTACACTTGTTTTCATTGGGCGTGCCTTGGCAGCTCCGTGCAAGTGGAGATTGCTGGGCTGAATAGACTTTTATGTACAAAATTTACATTTGCATGCAAAAAGCCACAGTCACTGAAAAGGCCTGTGTGTTCCCAAGCATAACCAATCTGAAAGCTGAGCTCCCACTCCCTGCTCAGCCATCAGACCTAACTGCTGACTGGGAGTTTGTAATACCTATCTGGGGACAGTCATGATTTAAAATTGTTTCAGAAGCATGTTAAGAACACACTTAGTACTTGTGCTGAAATCATCTGCAAGATCATATTACACAAGCTTAACAAACCTGGATTCATGGATAGTGACATGACTGTTTCATGGGGAGCATGCATGAGGACACTGAAGTGCCATTGCTGAACAGCAGTGAACAGTCAGAGTTGTCACATTGTCAACCTGTGAAATGCTTAAATAGCGCATGTTCTAGAATTATCTGTTTGTTCTGTCCTCTAGATTTGTCACAGAAGTAAAATGTATGAAGTTAATTTGATGAAAAAGGAGAATTTTAAATCTATTCTTTGTTCTCAAGAGTTCTACACATATAAAAGGTCTTGAATCACGTTTTCCCCTATGCCCTCCTTTGCAGCTCAGGAGATGTAGGAGAGAATTTGTAGCATGCTGAAATGTCATGTCACAGTCTCTTGTGTTGGTAGCAGTTTCAAACACCTTTATTCACCTCAGCTCCTTTACCTTCAGACTTGGTCACACCCACCTACACAGCTGCACTGTTGGCAGTACATGATGAGCCTGCAAAAGAGGCTGGTAAATAAATGAGCTGGGAGTTACTTTAAGTTACAACTCCTTACTGGGTTGCATCTATTTATCCCATAATACTGATAAATCACATAAATACGTAAATGTACACATTGTCTAAACACAGACTGTGTATAATACACTGCCATATTTAAGGTGGTGTAAGAGCTACTTCATTACACTGTCCAGCAGAGTACCTGAGCATTTGTTAACTGAGAGATTTGAACATCAGTGGTTTGAATCCTACTGAAGTACTCAGAAGTTACTTTCTTTTCATGCACCTTCTATTCAGAGGTGTTTGGGTTTTGTGATACGTTTCTTCTTAACTGTTTGCTATTTCTGTTTGTGTGGTATTGTTACTTAAATTGCATGATACTGTTCCTGCTTCTTGGCTGGATAACATTTTAGATATGATGATAACCAGTAATCAACATTCCTTTAATGTATTTTCCAACAGCTCCTTGTCTGGTTTTTGAGAGCATTTTATTAGGAGCTGCCTAAATCATCTTAAGAACTTGGGAATTACAACAAACTGACCTCCAGAGCTGATCACTTTTTTCATGGGTTGAATAGTTTTGCTAATAAGCATGATTTACTTTACATCACTTAAGTATGCCTAAGGCATTAAAAGGAAACTGTCAAGAGTAAAGAATATAAGACTTTGGGGAGAAATTTGTCTCAATATATTTAGCTGTTCTCCAGTCTTGTCAAAGGAACCCAGACAGCTGCTGCCAGAGAAGTTCCTTCCCCACAGACATGCTGGGGCAGCTAAAGCCCAGCAGTGCTCCTTTGGTGGGCAGTGGAACAAGGCAGCTTTGTAACTCCAGCCTGGCAGCTCCAAAAGCCCAAGTGAAGCCTGGAGAAGTGGGCAGTTTAAAAGGGGCTGCAGCCTGGCATTACTTCATTCTCAAGGCTTACAGAGGACACCATGAGAGAGAAGGCTCCGTGCTTTCTGTCAAAGTTAGGGCACTTCTCTGCTCCTTGGGGGCCCTCTGTGGGGTCAGTTCCCAGAGTGCCCTCAAGCACCAACATCACTGTGGCTTCCTTCTTGCACCAGCGGCCAAGCCAGAGGCTTCCTGGGATAGAGCCAGCCCTGGCTCCTTGCTAAATGCAGCCCAGCTGTTGAGCATGTCGTTAGGAGCACAAGCTGGTCACTTGCTCAGAAACAGAAAAGACCTTTGTAAGAATAAGAGTGAGAAGGCTTGAGTGAGAATTTGGACATGTGCTTGGGAACCAGCTCAGAGTACCAAGGATGTAGCTACTCAAACCTGGGCCATAGGTCATTGTTGGTGAATAACCTCACCCTGGACTTAAGCAGATTCCAGCAGAACTTTGTGCAGTGAACTGCTGCAGTTACCAGACAGAACTTAGCATCTGGAAGTGGGAGACTCCAGGGTACTGTTGTCCTTCTCAGTTGTTTGGTCTCACTAAACAAGAAACATCTTAATACTGTGCATCTGCACACACACCAAGCTCTGAGCCTGCTGCCATTGTCACCCTCCCCCAGGGTAGTGCTGGCCAAGAGTCAGTGGTGTTCTGCTGCTGCTGTTTGACCCCAGGTTTTAATCTCTTCTCATTGGTGGTTTAAGGTATGCCATTCTCACCAAAGCAACCTGGCCCTCATGGAAAGGAGAAGAGAAACAAGGAGTCCTCCACTTGCTTCAGTCAGTCAACATGGATCCTGACCAGTACCAGCTCGGGAAGTCCAAAGTCTTCATCAAAGCTCCAGAGTCTGTAAGTGTGCCAGAACACAATTCTTTAATTATGCAGCTATTTGCTGAAATTAAAGTCCTGCCTGCTCAAGTTGAGCATGATACCTGCTGAGGTGTGGGAAGTGTAAAAATCTCAGACAAGCTGAGCCTGTCTATCACAGAGCCTCTGTAAAGGGCACACTACATAAAGTCACTGCAGGGGTTTGGCACTTAATAGAAAGAGAATTAAATACATCAAGAAGAAAAATAGGTTATGAAGATGCTTTGGTATCAAGAACATTGGTCCTCTTCTCATAACAAGAACTGTTGATGAAGGTAGAATAATCCCCAGGGACGGTAAGGACAGTAAATCAGTGTTCCAGAATGACTGCAATTTGAAATCCTAAAGGGAACATTAGGGAGGCATCACAAGGCTGGTTTTATCCTGTGCCTACTAAGTTAGGCAAAATCTGTTGGAAAAAAGTTTTCTTACTTTGCTGTTCAGGAAGGTTGTTAAGGAAAATCTGTGTTCTACTCACCCTCCCGGATTCCTGGTGCATCAGGAGCCATGGGCCTTAGTTTGTGTAGCACATCTTGCAGCTGAGCATCGATTTCTTGGTGTCTGAAGTTACATGCTAAAACAAAAGCTGAACACTTCTATAGCTACCATTTGCTGTTCTAGGAACATATATTTTTCTAATAATTCAGGCAATGACGCTGCTGTGCCCAATCACATGGGAAGGTATTTGTTAAAGGCAAAAGAAGAATGTTTCTCCAAGGCATTATAGAAATTTTGTTGTTTCTACCATAAAAAGGGTAAGATATTGTTCAGGAATAATGGGATTTACATTCCTGCCTACATCTGAGAGACATGTTCATACACCACAGCATGTAGTGCTTGAGGTGTTGGTTATTACAGTTCTTCAGGTGGCATATTGGCAGAGCAGGAAACTATTATGGGATTGATCCTACTTGGTCATGGCAACAACAGCCAGCCAGTTCTGAGGGAGTGTGAGCTTTACCTGCTTCCTGTGGAGCACAGCTGTGATTTCTTTCTGGAGATTATTGGGAGTTTTGTCTTACAAAGTTGGTGTGATTTCCTGGTGTCTGTCCTGTCCAATAGCCCGGTGGCAATGCTGCCATGGGATTGATGGATCCAGTTTCCCTTCAGTCATAAATGATCTGTAAGCCAGCCTGAGTTGCTGCTGGCTCTTTGGAGAGGAGGACGTTGCTGCCCAGTAGAAGCATCTTCCCATCCCAGTGCATTTTTGTGATGCTAGGTCCTGCTTGCATGGATATTCACTTAATGGTGTATCTGTGAGTTTTACTGAGGGGCAATTCTGCAGGTTAGGACAGCATGAAGTTGACTGGAAATTTTTTGGGGGTTGTGTTTCAATTTTAATTTTAATTAATACTTTTAATTACTAGATATGTTTGGTTTTTTTTTTTAATGCCATAAAGTCTCTTTTTAAGTAAGTACTAAAATGAGTCTGGGCTTTTTTATTTTATGTTAAAAATATTTTTAAGAACTGAATATTTTAAAGAGGGATTTATCTTTTATTAAGAAAGACAATCATCTTTCATCTTATATTACTAAAATATTGGCTAGGTTCATATTGCTTCTGAGAAAAATAATCTTTTAGATGGTAAATGAAATTTTTTCTTTCTTCCACCAAAAACAGCACTTGTTGGGGTTAAAGATGAAAAATACTTGATTTGCTTGAGAGTGTAGGGGAGGCTTTATAATACATATTTTAGGAAAGGGTTTATGTAGTATCTTTATTTCTATAGTTCAAGAACTGTATTTTAGCTCAGTGATTTAATTGAACTTCCTTAATGGTGACCTTCAGCTGCAGATGATAGATTATTTTGCCCTGAGATTTTGCAATTAACATTATTGTTAGAGAAATAACTGGTGAGTATTCATCAATATTGGTCACTGTAACCTGAATTTGGTGAGGTCAGTCATGCTCCTGCTGCAGCTGAGGATGTTTTTGCATCAGGAGCTCTCATGCCTGTGCTGAAACCCCAGCCAGTGCTTGTGTTCAGGAAGAGATTTAAAAAAAATTTAAATAAGTTTGCTGTAGATGGAGAATTGCCAACTGTGAAATAAGGTTTTATGGGTGGCAGAAAGGCTTCATTATTTACATTTCCATCACACACCTGAATAAATAACTCTGTACAGGAGCAAGTGAGGTTTTGTGGAAATGGTTTGCATCAGATCGAGTTTCCTTTTTCAGATCAATATGAACAACTGATTTTCTAGGTTTGCATGGTTTAGAGCAACAAAGTAAAAAAAAAAAATCCTAAAGCCCAGGTTTGCTTCTCCATATACCCATTTTTGCTAATTACTCCTGTGAATGTTTAACATACAATGCAGGGAAATAATAAGCAACAGTCATGTCAGTGGACTGACTGAATGCTGCAATTTAGCCAAATGCTTGTGCCCCTGATAAGAAAAAAATCCTATTTCACTGGAGTATGTAAAAGGCTGTAGTGAATATGCTGTATCCTACAATATGAAGTTGTTTAAAATGCATTAAATTTACATGTCTTTTAATGAGACCTGGGATTCTCAAAAAAGGAGATCCACACTCCATTCTGTTTTAATAAAATAGTATTTTCTCTTGATTTCTGATATTTTAGACCTAAAAACCTTACCATGTCATTCTTGTGAGTTGTAAGGTCATAGTTACAAGTCCTGCAGCCAGCCGACAACCTTCAGTGGTGAGAAAGAATGGAGCCAGTGGACAGGAGGGTCTGAAATTCAGCCAGGGAAGAAAGTTGCTCGTGAACAGTTGTGTTACACATGGCACAGATCCCCACAGGCATGGTAACATTCTGACAAGAGAAGTAGGAATTTTGGAGAATGTGTGGGTGGAGGCTGAAGAAATGGCCAGTAGAAAACCTTGCATTGCACCAGTAGAGTATTTCAGGGAGAATCCGTATTCCTCTTCCTTCATCATTGGATGTGGAACTTAATGGGTAAACTGGTAAGAGCCACAGCCACTCAAGCACCAGAGATCTCTTCCAGAAAGGCTTCCTTAGCATTCCAGTCTCAGATACCACAGCTGTGGAAGAGGAACCAGCTTGGATCTAGAGTGAAATGCACTGGAGAGTTGTCAGAAGTAAAATGCAGCTTTTTCTTGAACTTTGCGTGTAAAATGTCTGCCCCCCCCACTGTCTCTTTGTACAGCTGTTCCTGTTGGAAGAGATGAGAGAGAGGAAGTATGATGGATATGCCAGGGCCATCCAGAAGGCCTGGAGGAAGTATGCAGCCAGGAAAAAATACGTGCAGATGAGAGAAGAAGGTAGGTCAGAACTTCTGGTGGCAGGGACTGCACACACACATGGTTGCAGGAACAGAAGGAGGGGCACAAAGGCGGGGAAATCCCTCTCTGTAGGCAAAAGTTGCATTGCAGGTAATTGTCTGAGTGATTGCACTTTGTTGGAGCCCTGCAGTACCACTGAGGATGTTGACTGCTCTGCATGCTTGGACTGGGCAGTGTTTTGCTCTGAAATCAGAGCCAGACTGAGCAGGACAGACAGGGGAGGCAAAAAAAGAAAACTTCCCACAGTTACACAGGATCTCAGTAATCTGTAGGTGATAAGATCAATCCATGGACTCTCCTGGGACTTAGTTGTGTGTGACCTGGGCTGTGTGGATGAACATGCTGGGTTTGGAAGGGTTAATCTTTAATTTATAGCACTGTGAGAGATTTCTTAGTTCCAGAAGTGCTCCTAATTAACCAGAACTACACTTGCCATCAGTGTATTTCATTAGGAATGGGTTTAATGATCACACACATCCTTACCTAAAGGATTAGAGGCAGTGCTTCACTGTTTTTTCCATATTACAAACAATGTGGTTCTCACTTCCCAAGAAATTCTGTGTGAAACAGTTGGCTCTTGGAGAGCATGAGTTTAGGAAACCTGGTAGATGCTATTAATCAGTGTTTATGTTTTGTATTTAAGCATCAGATTTGTTGCTGAGCAAGAAGGAGAGAAGACGGAACAGCATTAACAGGAATTTTGTGGGAGACTACATCGGCATGGAGGAGCACCCCGAGCTGCGCCAGTTCGTGGGCAAGAGGGAGAAGATCGATTTTGCAGACACTGTAACTAAATATGACAGAAGGTTTAAGGTGGGTGGAACAGCAACATCCCCTGAAGACCAGTTCTGCTGTGAGTCAGACTTGTCTTCACCATCTCGTGCCAGGAACTGCCCAGCTCAGGGCCACACCAGGCAGGACACAGCTGAGTGTTTCCAGTGCCCAGGACACAGCTGAGTGTTTCCAATGCCCAACTCACAGCTGAGTGTTTCCAGTGCCCAGGACACAGCTGAGTGTTTCCAGTGCCCAGGACACAGCTGAGTGTTTCCAGTGCCCAGGACACAGCTGAGTGTTTCCAGTGCCCAGGACACAGCTGTGTGTTTCCAGTGCCCAGGACACAGCTGAGTGTTTCCAATGCCCAGGACACAGCTGAGTGTTTCCAATGCCCAGCTCACAGCTGTGTGTTTCCAGTGCCCAGGACACAGCTGTGTGTTTCCAATGCCCAGGACACAGCTGAGTGTTTCCAGTGCCCAGCTCACAGCTGTGTGTTTCCAGTGCCCAGGACACAGCTGTGTGTTTCCAGTGCCCAGGACACAGCTGTGTGTTTCCAGTGCCCAGGACACAGCTGTGTGTTTCCAGTGCCCAGGACACAGCTGAGTGTTTCCAGTGCCCAGGACACAGCTGTGTGTTTCCAATGCCCAGCTCACAGCTGTGTGTTTCCAATGTTGTGTTTCAGAGTGTGAAGCGAGATCTCGTCCTCACTCCCAAGTGCATTTACCTGATCGGGCGGGAGAAGATAAAGCAGGGCCCAGAGAAGGGCCAGGTGAAGGAGGTCTTGAAGCGAAGGATGGAAGTGGAGAGAATTCTTTCTGTTTCTTTAAGGTCAGTACCTGCAATATATTTTTTCCATTAATAGAGCAATTTGATTGATGAAGTGGGAATTGTAAGCTTTCTTTTTGAATTTGCTTGCTTTGGGTTTCAGACTTGCTTCAATAACCTTCAAATTTGCAATTTATCCCTAGTCAAAAATCTGCCATTATTGAAGAGAAGGATTTTAAATGTAATTTTAATAGCACCATTTAATTTTAAATGGTTTTTTTGCTAACAGTAATTACTGTAAAATTACTAAGTAGTATTCCTGTCTCTCAAAAGGGATTGTTTCAGCTATTCTGTTATCAACTCCTGAAAAAAATCAAACCTGTTCTCAGAATGCAAGGCTCTGTAATTAATGCTGCTTGGACTTTGTTATGTTTTTAAAAATTAACCATGAGTACTCTGCAAATGTCATTATAATGCTGGCTGTGTTTGCTGATGACATTTTAAACTGGGTGGTGTATGCTCTGATTTCCTTGCAGCACCATGCAGGATGACATTTTCATTCTACATGAACAGGAATACGACAGTTTGCTCGAATCAGTCTTCAAAACAGAGTTTTTAAGCCTCTTATCGAAACGATACGAAGAGAAAACGCAACAAAAACTACCTCTGAAATTTAGCAATACGTGAGTTCTGGCTTTTCTCAGTGGGCATTTAGGGATAAATGGTTTGTTCTTGATGCCAAGGCAAATGATTGAGTGTAAGTTGTACTTTATTTGCAATACTAGGAGGTAGCACAGTGTAAAACCCTGCATGTGCAGGGATTCCAGACTTTGTGCTTGCCTTGTCAGAGGAACAGGTTAGGATTTACCAGGGCCACTTGACACTTCCCACTGTGTGTGTGCATGGAGAGCTGCCTTTGTTCTCCTGACAGGGAGGGCAGGGCCTCTGCTCAGCTGCTGCTGGCTCCTGGCAGGAGCAAGGAGCATCCTCTTCCTTCACCTTCACCTAGGAGTGCAGACATCTCAGTGAAGAGTTTGAAAGAATTCTGGGCACATAATGTATCAGTCTGAAATGCTGAAGTTTGTTGTGGGTGCCAGGGACTGCATGGTGAAAGAATAATTCTAAGGAGGCCTCACTTAAGTAAATGATATTGGGAATATTGTTTAGAAACAAGTGTGAAAACCTAGAGCACGTCTGACGTGCACTTTGGCTGTGAGGACATCCTGGAAACAGTCCCAGCAAACATGTGCTTTTGTTAATACTTCCACCCATTGAGGAGATCAGCAACAGCAGGCCTTGGATTTGTATGTTTATTTTATTGCCTTCAAAAGGTGGAGGAATTATGAGAAGCAACAGGAGCTCACTAATTTTGTTTGGAAAGGGTGTAGAAAGAGAATTGAAGTGAGGAACATAACTCTAGCATACACTCCTGTACACTGAGAATGCAAAGCCAGTATCAGGAGTGTCATGTATTGCATTTTTGGGGTCTTGCCCAAAACCCTATGTGAGTACAGTT
This sequence comes from Molothrus ater, assembly GCF_012460135.2. Lineage (NCBI taxonomy): Eukaryota > Metazoa > Chordata > Aves > Passeriformes > Icteridae > Molothrus > Molothrus ater. The sequence continues at coordinate 6,401,565 of NC_050490.2, forward strand.
CAGAGCAGATGGGTAGTGTGGAAATGCTGGGAAGGAGTGTGTCTGTGTGCCTTTATGGGAAATAATGTGAAGTGAAGGGTGTGAGGCGTGTGTGTGCAGAGCTGTTCCCTTACAGCTCAGCACAGGCCCTGCCCCGGAGCACCCAGGGTGGGGCTCAGCCGGGCACAGGGTGGGGCTGTGCCTCTGACTGTGTGCAGGGCATGGTCACAAACAGCAGAGGCAGCACAGAGGCACTGCTGGCTCAGGGCTGACACATCTCCTGCTTGGACCTTTGCACATTTCTGTTCAAAGCTCACTGTCCTCTCCAGGGCATCTTAAACTTCCTTGGAGAAGCTGTACCAGGAAAGTTAAAACATAAATTAAGAACATTTTTTTTAAAAAGCATGGAAAAAAGATTTAAATATGTGGTTATGTCAGCTGAGTCATTCATGGAATGCAGATTCTCAGTCTAAGCTTTTAATTTTATATTTCTAAGTTATCTGCTGCCAAGCAATACTGCCTTGATTTGATGTAGCAATTTTGGGGTTTTTTATTTGTGTGTCAGACTTGAAGTGAAGCTGAAGAAGGAGAGCTGGGGGCCCTGGAGCAGTGCTGGTTCCCGACAGGTGCAGTTTATACAAGGCCAAGGAGATGTGGCCATTCTCAAACCAAGTAATAAAGTGCTGCAGATCAGCATTGGACCAGGGCTACCAAAGAATTCCCGTAAGTAGGAATTTCCTCTGGAAATTAGGGGTTTATAAAATCAGAAATGGTTATGGTTGCCTTTTTCTATCCATGCTTGGCTCTAGCCTCATCATGTTCTGTATGAATTTCTCTGTAACACACAGAGATCCTGAGGATTACAGCAGAGTTCCTTGCTGCTCTACAGCTGTCAGTGGTCTGGACCTTGTTTACTGTAGATGCAAGGCTTTGCTTTATATCCTGAGGCTGAACTGGATCACTAAAGGGAGAATATCCCAAAGTTACCCTTTCTGCACCTAATGCTTTATAACAGCCTGGCCAAGCCTGCAGGAGTCAGATTGCCTATTCCTGAAGATCAGCTCTTTCTGATCCCAGAAGAGGGGGCCTTACCTCAATGATGTTATTGTGAGGGGGTGACAGAACGTTGCTGCTTTCTTCTAGGTCCTACGAGACGGAACCTTAGCCTAGGCAGAGGATATTCCAATAGGTCTCAAAATCAGACTTATCCTATGAGAGCTGCACCACCTCCTCCAGGTAAGTCCTCTTAGCTTGGGCTAAACAGAATTCCAGGTCAAGGTTCTTGGTTTTCTCCTGTCATCTGGCAATTTTTACCCATTAAAAAAAGATTATGGTAACAGTTTAATTTTCTCTTTCAAAGACCCTGCCTGGAAAGCATGTGTTTGTAGGCATTTTATGAAGTGTCCTGCTGGATATTCCCCCAGAGCTGTCCTGCTTGGTGTGGATGGTGACTTGTTCAGACACTTGGTATAAGCCACTCAGTCTAAACCTGACCTTGTAGCCTTCTGCAGTGTGAAGGGTACAGGCTCTGTGCTTATCAAGCCATGGACAGTGCTTTGCAGTGAAACTGCTTTCAAGGCCAGCAGAGCACAGAATGCAGTTTGTGTCTCATTGCCAGACACGTTACAGCTCCTGTGTGCTGTGCCCGTGGGCACTGGCTCTTTCTGCAGGGCACTGATGTCATTAGGGTGTTCTACTTCTGCCCTGGGCAGATAGGATTCATTTTGCTTGTGAACTCACAGGGGAGAACAATATTCCATTGAGCCAGCATTTCCCAAGAGTTTGGGTTTTTTTACTTACACTCCCAGAGTACTTTCCTTTTAACAAAGAGTCCTCTTCAGTCAGCTGCTGTTTATTGAGAAGGACAATGCTAATGGTGGAAGTTAGGGGTGTGACCAGTCTTGGTCACCAAATTAAAAAGACAATTCCAAATCCTCACAGCTGTATGAGTCAAGCAAACAACTGTGTGATCTGCCAGATCAGTAGTGAAGTGGGAAATTACTGTAAGAGCTGACCTGTGAGCAAACAGAGATAGTGAGTATTTGTGCAGCATCAGTTAAAGCAAGGACAGTCTGGTTTATGTTTTCAAAAACTGTTTCAGCAGTTTTATAGCTAGGAGAATTGTTACTGCTGAAGTTTCAAGTGCTGTGGTGACCCTCAGGCATTGGGCTGTCACATTTAAAAGGTGAGTAGAAGTTTCCTCCTACAAACCTCTCTGTAGGATACAGTGGCTTTGAATGTTAAACTCTCTTGGAAAGTAGCCACACAGAGCTGGAAAAACAAAATTGCAGACAGGTGTTACAAAAGAGTTCCAGTTAAAATTCTCAGACTTTCAAGGAGTTTAAAGCAATGTCAAGATTTGGGCAAATTCCTCCTTGAAAGTCCCAAACAATAATCTGGGTTCTGCTATTTTCACATCTTGTTTTGAAATCAGTGGTGCAGTAGCTGAACAGAGTGTTCTGTACGGGTTCAGAACAACCCAAACCTTTATTAACATCACCATAATGTCTGTGCATCTGGCTGGATTGCACAGTGGGGTTTATGCAGGAGTTTCTGACCCTTAGTTCTGCCACAGCACCCAGAGAACATCAGCAGTGAACAGCAGCTGTTTCAGGCAGTAGGGTTTTCCCTGTAAAGGTGCTGATTGTGAATTCTCCTCTCTACACAGCTCTGTATAATCACAATGAGCAGAGGCTCACCCATGTAAGTGAGGAAACTGATTTTTAATTGAAGCATAGCTCCCCTTTTGTTCCATAGGAATTTTATGAATGTAAAGCAACCAGACTTGGGCTCTTTAGGCCCTGATACTGCAAGTAGCTCAGACATGGGGTGGGTTTGCTTTAAATTCAAGTTAGAGGCGTAATTATTTCTTTAAAGGCATATACCCATGTCAGTCCTAGAAAATTCAAACTGCTCTTCAACTACCAAAATAACATCAAGGCATTTTTTAAAAACAAAACAACAAAAAAGCCCAGACACCCCCCACCCACATGCTTGTTAAAATAGACAAGTACTTATAGCAACTTAATAAAAACAATCAAATTCCTCGAGTATGTGGTAGACTGAGTTTGAACTTCAGGAGAAGGATTTTGGATATGGATTAGCTATGGATATGATTAATTATGATTATTATGGATTAACCCTTATCTGGATAAAATATTGTGCAGTGCTTTAGAGAGGAGTTGTTGATACTGTGTTAGCTGAATGGAACTCAGCTGAGAGCTAACCCAAGGCACGAGTCTTAAACCTGAGCATGAGTCCATGAAGTTGGCAAGCCAAAAGAGATTGTCAGCAGACCAGAAGCTGGGTATAGATCAACATTTCCACATGATTTTTGTTTGGGTTCTTTGATAGTGGGGCTCCCTGACAGCTGAGTCTGACAGCTAAGCCATCACAGGTTCCCTTTGCTGAGCTGGAGTTTGGGCTGCATGCACTCACTCACTCTTTCTTTACTTCCAGGTCAGCAGCAGAATGGAGTAATAAATCCCCCCCAGTGTGCAGCCCATCCCCAGATCCCAGGAGATCAGTGGGCCAATCAGAGGAACCTGTACACAAATATGACACGACCAGCTCTACCACGGCAAATGTCAGGAGGAGCAGGCAAGATTTCACAGCAACCACAAAGCTTGGATTTCTTGAAAGTACCTGACCAAGGAGCAGCTGGGTAAGATTTTACATTGAATCTGATAAAAAGATGTCCATTTTTGCAAATATTTTTACACACTCAAACTGTTCATGACTGATACACTCTGTGCATCAGTCACCAGGTTGTACTCTTGAGCTGTACTCAAAGGTTATCATCCATTCCATCAGATTCCAAAGCATACTCCATCCCATAGGAATAAAGGTGAAACAGTTCTGGTTTAATATCTTAAATACGAATGTTGAAGGCCTTAAAAATGTTAAGGTTTTTCAGTCACCCCACAGTTTCTACCTTAACTCAGCCCTTACTCCACTCTGTTGTGGAACATTAATGGAGCTTCACTGCAGTGGGAATCTTAAGTGTTACTTAATTGTCAAATTCAGCAGTTCTAGGAAAAAAAGAATTTAGTTTAGAAGCAGCAGTTTGCTGATGACTCCCATGATCTGCATGAATGGGCGTTCTTGGAGCCAGCAAAAGTACATTTATTTCTAACCATATCAAGAGCAACTTTTTGTGTGAACAGCCCTGTCTCAGCTGTCAGTCAGCAGACAAACCCCTGGGCAGGTGTTCTGCACTAAATTACCCTGTTGGTCTAAGCATTCTGCTGTGTTATCCACCAAGGCTGATTATTAAGTAGATTAGTTACAATTTAAGCGAGCATTACCCACCTCACAGTTGTCAAACAGTAACATAAATGTGCACAATTGATAGATTTTGAGAATCAGAAGTGCACCCAAGGGTTCCCAAGGAGGAGCTTTCCAGTTCCTAAACACAGAGCCCTCAAGAAGGGTTAGGCATGTGCAGAGGTCTTTGCAGTTGTACTGAATGGGTCATTTTACCCCACTGTGCCAAGGGTCAGCCATAAGATATTTCAGGCATATTTAGAGCTTTTCTTTGTTAAAGATTAATCTTCAAATAAGAAAGAAATCAGAAGTAGCCACTGCTACTTATTTTACCACTTTCAAACTCATCAGCACATGCTAACAGGGACATCTCCATCTTGTAATAACTTCCATGGCTTTTAGTGGTGAAATGTTCTTGGCACATGGCAACTTCTTCCTAAACTCTTTTACTAATATTAAACTTTACTTGGTCTTGAGACTACAGTTCATGTAACAACAAAAACACATCAGCCACATGATAAAAGCAAAACCCAACAGCGCCAGCTGTTCTGCAGCAGTAACAAACCTAAGTACTCTTAGGAAAGTGACATTCCCAAGGCTGTCTTCCTGAGCATTATGAGCTCCTTTTTTAATACACTGAAAAGAAACAACATAACTCTATTCAGCAGAGGATTTCAGACACACTGTGAGCTAGAAGAGGTGTGACTTTAGTATTTCAAAACCAGTGATATGTAAGTAGATGCAACTTTTAAGGAGTAGAATTGGGTTTATTTTTAGCAAAGCTGCCAAGAAGGATACAGTGATACTAACAATCCAGTGCAGGACCAAGATTAAAATCAGCAGGCTCCCCCCAGCAGCAAAACATCTCATTTAAGATACTGTAGTTCTACCACAGCTGCACAAAAGCTGAGCTACTTTCCACTGTGCTGAATTCTTTAATTTCCGTACGTAGGTTTAGCTCTCACAGTGCTTCCTATCCTGAGCAAAGGCAGTAAGTAGATGCTGAAGATCATGAGAAAAATCTCTCCCCTCATAGATACACTGAGAACTGAAGTGCTGTTATAATCCATACTTCTAATCTTATTTTCTGGTGCAGTTCACTACAAAGTTAGAATCAGAGCTTTATTGACAAATTAAGCCTAGGACGTCATGTAAGTAACTGTAACCCTGTCCTGCAAAAGCCATGTTACATTATCATGGCATTACTGCCACGATCACAGTTCATTCTCCTCCACATCATTCCATTTTCAGTCATTGACCACATATATTATTCATTTTAAACTGACATACTGAGTCTAATACCTGTTCTCTCTTCCAGCCTTTATTAGCTGATGAGCTGACAAAAGGCATTTCTTCCCTCTTTCCCTTTCCTAATCTTTGGAGTGGTCACAGCTGTGACAGTTTGTGCAGCATCTCCCCTGCTGCTTCAGAGTTGGCTATAACAGAACAAGTCCATAGATGGCCCTGGAATCTGAGGGAACTTAAGAGATGCAAGTCTCTGTTACAGCTTAGTCACAAGAATGGTAAAGTAGCAAGCCTGTGAGCTAGAACTTTATTTTTGATACTGTAAAGTGAATCACTGGTGACACTGGGGCAAGGGGAGAGACACAGCCTGAGCTGTGTAGATGTACCAAGATATGCATGAACTGCATGTACACATTTCCTTCCATTTCAGCCTGGGCACTAAATGTCTTCTAAGCATTGGAACTGCTGTTGGGAACTCTTCCATTTCCATAGGAAAGAAATGGCAACTCTGTCCCTTTTACAGGGAAGTCTCACACCGCTATTTTGAGTTGTTGTGACATTCAAGCAAATGTGTTTTTCCTTTTGGTGTGCCATTGTTTGCAATGGATCCATTAAGAGAGGGGTTTGCTGGGGCTGAGGTTTGGGTGTCTCAGCCCCTGCTGTGTGTGGCAGTGTCCGCAGGCAGACGTCGAGCCGCCCGCCGCCCGCCGGGGGCCGGCCCAAGCCGCAGCCCAAGCCCAAGCCGCAGGTGCCGCAGTGCCGCGCGCTCTACGCCTACGACGCGCAGGACACGGACGAACTCAGCTTCAACGCCAACGACGTCATCGACATCCTCAAGGAAGGTACGGACACACCCAGCTGCCACTAACACGCTGAGCTTTGAGCTACGTGGCCACAAGGAGTTAGGACAGCACTTCCTGAGCCGCCCCACTTCATCTTCTCTTGTTGGGCGTGCAAATTCCCATACTGGCCCAGGGGGCAGAGAAGCCTCCACCCCAGTCCAACCTCTCCACTCAGGAGGATGTCACACAGACCAAGGATCTGTCACTGCAGAGCTGTACACTTAGTGAGACACTAATTCTTGCTCTAGAGGAAAATTAGGCTAAATCACAGGTCTAGCACAAAAAGCAAAATGTAATTAAGCAGTTCAAACTCTGGGTCCCCAAAGCACCCTCCTCAAGGCAAAAAGATGTGGCCAAGAGATGAACACACTCCAAAAAATCCTGTCCCCTCATTCCTTCCCAGAAATGCTCTCACTGAGTGGGCACAGCTTTGCAAGGTTGCACCAAGTACACAGAAATGCTTCCAGAGCCTCACCCCTTACCTTGCTGTCTTTGTTACAGATCCTTCTGGCTGGTGGACGGGAAGGCTACGAGGGAAACAAGGTCTGTTTCCCAACAATTATGTCACCAAGATTTAAAACACTGTCAGAGAAAAACTGGCATGAAGGTAGCAGTGGTTGAAGATATTTTCCCTGCCTTCAGGACACTGTTCTTCCAAGGTCTGCCTTCTCAGCAGTATTTTCACCAGTAAATTTGTGTATGAGCAGGAAGAGTTTCCCACAGTACAGACTTTGATTTTTGTCTCAGCACCATACAGCAATGAACTGACCAATTATTTATTATATTTAAAACCTGGTTTAAACACCTGGTAAGTGAAGAATGCTCAAACCTACCATCTTCCTGAAACAGGTGCTTTACAGTCTGGAACCAGGGACTTTGAAAGGGGTGTATTTATTAAGTGCCTTCAGCTCAGTATCAGTAACCTTTTTAATTATCTGCTGAAGATAATGTTGAATGCACATTTCCCCTAATGCAGATCATTCTGGGGAACATGTTAATAAGTATGCTGCTACATGTCAAAACGATTTAGGCTCATTTGGGATATTACCATCTGAAAAACTACTGTGATGGTCTATTTAATTCTGTACAGAGATGTAATGGAACTGGTTTGTGTTTGCAGGTGTGTTAGGGACTCCAACAGGCACTGTAAGACTTTAAAACAGAAAACCACATAGTACTGTATGCTAAACAATGTTGCCTTCTTCAAGATTTATATTATAATATGGCTGGCCCATGTTGGATTTATGTTTAATACTCTACCTGTTATAGGAAGTGTCTTTATGCAGAGCTGTACATTTATAGAAATAGTTATATACTGTATATAAAAACTGGTTATGATAGAAACATGTATAAATGTATAATGCAGTAGTCCACTGTTCTTACGAGGTAGTACTGCTAGAATTTTTATGCCAGGTACTTACAGATATGCACTACTCCTTCTCCTTTTAAATAGCAAAAGCACAGGTGTTACTGCCCAAGTCTGCCTCCCCCAGAGTGACTGTTGCTTGCCCTGCAGTTCTGAGAATTCCTGCTTTGCCTTTTGAACCTCCATAAAATAAAACACCGGATGATCAACAGGTTTGTTCTCTGTGAAGTTTGTTCTCACATATACAAACATCCCTTGACAACAATGGCTTCAGGATTTTACTGCACTGACTTCTGAAGAAAGAATCCCTTTCTTCACTTCAAATTATTTTCCCTATGCCCAGCTGCAGTGCCATGTATTTCATTCTCTCATGTTAAGAGCAGTTAAAAGGCCCTGCCTATGCTGGTATTAAAAGTTGCATAAGCTTTAAGAGACAGCTAAAAATCTTGAATCCCTCCCAAACTATTGCCTAAATCTAACTTAGGTACACAAACTTTATCTTCTATAGCAGCTGTTTCTGCGAGCCAGAAATGAGGACCTCACTTCAAGGGAGGAATAATATCCACACAAGGAATGAGGCACATTTTTCAGAAGACATTTTGCAGCAAGTGCTAGGCTTACTTATCCCAGGGGAGAGAAAAATCTCCTGCTTGAGGAGAGAAAACCCAGTAGAGCTTTAACATCCTTCCCACAGGGGAACACTGAGAGGTCTAGGGCACTTCTGTAGTGTTGGGTTCTTGCCTTCTACATCAGAGCCAGGCACACTCATGAAGAGATGCTGAGCAGGCATAGAACAGCTAGGCATGGAAGGGAGATACTGAGTTCAGTATAACCTGGGGCCTATCAAAAGGTCTATTTTAACATTACTTACACAAGATTAATTTAACAAATAGACATACATGAGGTATTGGGGCAGAAAAGTTGCATTACTTACATGGTTGTATTCCCTGGGCATACAGATGCTGACACTTAGGTTAGAAACACAGACAAAAGCAAGCAAAGTGCCAAGGAGGTGACAAGAAGAACTGCCTTAGGCTGGGTTTGACTCTATGATCCCAGGTGCAGAGGTTTATTGGAGAAGCAAGGGGGGAAAAAGATGTGGGCAAGCAAACAGGTAACAAAAAACCTAAGGGGGTTCTTTTCAGGAAGTGGAGGAGGTTTCAAGGGTGAGCTGCTTTCAAAAGATTTCATGCCCACAGTTCCACATCTCTATCCCTGCACAGCATTCAGGAGCCTTCCACTTCTTCTACCTTAGCTCCCTTTTGTTTAGCACACAGAGAAACACGAAGATTTACAAGGTTAATACCTGTTAAAGATAGCCTACATCTTTCCCCAAACTTGAAGATGGCTAACTCCAAAGAAAGAAATAAATTCCAGTATACTTTCTTGAAACAAGGCACTGAAAAAAGTACATATTTAGTGTTCTTTAAGGTACAACAAAAAAACCTGTCTGCCTTCTCTATCTTAAGAATGAAGTAAGTTAATAAATATAGTGCAATATATAAAGGTTGGAGATTCTCTCTGGAAACAACCACAGAGAATAACCAAGCCCATTTAACTGTAAGTTGAAACATTCACCTGTTTAGTCAAATGTCCCACTTGGACATTAGATTGCAAATATGTAGGTTGTACCTTAAAGAGTCACACTCTCAATATTTAAAAGAAAGGAGTTTTATTTTTAGATAGAAAGCTGTATTACAAAGCAAATTTAAAACGTCACCTTCAGTGTGAGTCGGAACTGTCTGTGGGAGCTGGAATGCTATGTACAAAAGCAGGAGACAAAGTGCACACACCATCAGCCCTGGCTGCCCAGGGCTTCACAGCAGTGATGCAGCCAGATCCTTGATGATCTCACTGTTCAGCTGAGGGATGGTGCTGATGGTCAGTAGTTTGCTGCTTGCATACTTGTTCTTGATAGCCTGCAGAGAACAGAGATACAAAAATTTCATGCATACACCATTGACAGGCAGGTAATTTTGGGGCAGTTTGTCTGCCTGCTTGAAAAACAAGCAAACTGAACCATTTTGCAAAGTAACAAGAGCACAATTTGTCTAAAAGGTTTTGCTGTTAACATTAATGCAACAGCCTCTTACAGGCTTGTCAGAGGAGCATATGCTTTAAGATAACATACAGAGTATTTACCTAAGGAACTACAATATGCAGCAAAGATATTTTGAAAACATTAGAGAAAGTATTTAAGTAGTTAATACTTACAGTGTATTTTGTTAACTTCTCGTTCACTTTGACTACATTCTTGGCCATATGTTTCATGGTCATCACAAGGCCGTCTTCTGCATAGCCAGTGTAGTACTGCTGCTTTGTACCCTGCAGCAGAATGGGAACAAACTTGAGATTTGTGAGGGAGGAATTGCTGCTTGAGACACAATCAGTTCAGGCAGCAAACACCCCGAGCTCACGGCTAAGCCCCAAGTGCTGGAAACTGTAGCTGTCAGTTCAAATGACAGCTCCAGAGCCACCTGATGGGCAGAAGTCTGGACACATGAATTTTCAAGACCATGCTTCTAGACTGAGCAGAGGATAAGAAAGCAACTACCAGCTGAACTACAACTCACTACTCATGGTCCACAACTTCATTATGCTACATGTACTGCAAGAATTATGAAAATCTACTTTTACTTACAGTGTAGCCTTCAATAACTCAATGCTTTCATGAGAAAATCCTTTTGTAACCCCAGTATTCACAGAGAAAAGGACTGTGAGTTTTTACTGGTACATTCCTTATTCTACCTGCCACTGTGCATCCAGCTGCTCAACCATCATTCCAGCACCAGCACTGTGACCAACTAAACACAATTTTTAAAGTACTTTTTTACTGGTTGGATTCCACTGAGTGTAGAACAAGTTTGATTAAAGTGCTCACCCATTTGGTGTGTCCCAGAGTCCTCTGAGACAGGCACAGGGCAGCAGCTGCAATCTCTGAGGGCCGGTGGTGCACCATGTCATAGTCTATCAGGGTCAGCTCCATCAGGTATTTTGCCAGAGTGTGTTGCTTGGCATCGGCCTAGCAGGTGGAGAGCTTGTTAATCCACAGTTTCACTTCACTTTAGCATTATCATTCAGAATTGCTTATTGTGCTCAAGAACAAAACAAAAATAGCAAAATCTTTACTACAGTTTAGGGATTATCCTTTCTAATAGACATTCCTCTCAAAATCAAGACCAGCAGCCATTTGGAATTTAGACACAAAGTCAAGTGAGGGATTTGAACAGAAATCTGCAGTATCAGGTACAGCTGTGCCCAACTAAGGACACTAATGCTCCCTCTGTAAAGCAAACTACGGAGGGGAGGTGTAAAATGACTTAGGGAGAAACTTATTTGAGTTACCCAGTGGTCTGCTGAGGTAACTGAAGCCCACCTCAAGTGTAGGCAGTCACTTGAATATAATTACTGAGATGGAGAAAGAAAGGGTTGGGTCAAAGAGAAAGCTTATCTTTTGATTCTTAAATAACACAATATTTGCAATCAGAAGTTACAAAGAACTGCAACACTGCTAGTGTTTAACATAATAATTAGCCTGATTTATATTATTTATAATATAAATTATTATAAATAAATTTATATTATTTATAATATATAATATATATATTTACTAATAAGTAGTCTGATCACCAAGATTAAAAAGATTCAAAGCGAGGCTTCTTAGTTTAACAGTAAAATTACTGCCACTAAGGCTGAACATGGCATCAGTAAATAGAAATGTGAAATGCTACTGGCTGCCACAGTGACATTGTCGTGTTAGGCCACACGGTGGAGTTTCAGAGCTGAGCATTCCTTCATCCAGCATTTAAGCTGAAGGAGGAAAGGTCACATGATGATAAAAACACCAGAAGCAATCCTTACAGGCTTTACCAATACAGGGAAGTGCTAGATAATGAGGACAAGTACCCACCTCCCCAGCTTTTGATGCTCTTCTTAAGAAGTGAATTGGAAGAGGTCGCCCCAGGTCAAAGTTTAATTCTTTAAGAATAATCATTTCCATTTCTCTAATTTCATTACTGGTGTAGGCATTGTCAGTAATATAAACAAAGTCTGCTATATCAGGAGACAAGATCTCTTCATATTTTGAAGCTACAAGCAGTGCCGTTACGCCCACCAGCTGAAGCTTCTTGCGAGGTACTGGGTGATTCTGCAACAGAGACATTTAAAATGCAGGCCCCGAGGTGTCAAACTCTAGATAATCAAGATTCATATTTATCAGTTTAGAATGTTCATTCCTATAAATGAGGTTTTCACTCTAGGCAAAGGTGTCTGTATAGTAACAGGCTCAAAGAAGGCAGCAGCCTCAGAGTTAAGGTGCTGCACTGTCACAGCTTTGTTTGCACACACCTTGTTTTCTAAAGGAAAGTTAAATCCTGAACTCCTTTACAGCCATTGCAACTGAGTGATTACTGAGCGTGGCCTGGGGGAGATCTCACCTGCAGGAAGCGATCCATGATGGCCACACACATGTACAGGGTCTCCTGCAGCAGGCGGAACCTCGAGTGCACCTGCACGAGCCAGTCCACCAGGATGGCGCGCATGCGCCCGTTGATCGTCCTCCCGTCCAGGTAGTGCGGACGGACAGACTGCTGCAGCTGGGGGGACAGACAGGGGGTGAGCAGCCAGGCAACCCCCCTGGGACACCAGGGCAGCCCTGGGGCACCCTACCTCGAGCTCCCTCAGGTACAGGTAGATGTCTTTCACGTAGTCACTACACAGCTGGGGGTTCTCCCAGTCCTCTGCATCGATGTCTTCTACGTTGTTGAGCAGCACATCAGAGAAGGCCTGACACAAATCCTCCTCCTGCATGGATACATCCATAGGGACAGGAGACAGAACCTGAGGAACAGATCATACCTGTTAACACGGATCTACTGTGTAAGCATCACTGTTCTTTGTTTCCATGTTTCACCCATCACTAATGCAACTTCTTTAGATAGAAGCCTGGGCTCCAGCACAGCAAGTTTCCACTGACATACCACAAACAGAGAAACCCAAGATCTTCCAGTAACTGCCAGCTAAAGCAGAAACGTCATCCAGTACTTCAGCAGCTCATTCTGCCACTTGAACATCATGCATTATGCCTTAAGTACAACATGCACTAAATGAAAACCTCAGCACAGAGACTTCGTTTCTTCAGCAGGGGAATGAGATACAGCCACAGATAAACTATTGTGAAGGTAGAGCTCAAAGTTGCAAATCAAATTAAAAACCAGAACAGTATCATCAGTTCCTACCTTTGGAACATCAGTTTCTTTGTTTGCTTGATTTACAGCAGCTGGAGCTTTAGGCAGTACAATTCCATTTGTCACCTTGCTAGGTCCTTTCACAGGCTTTATAGATGCTTTGGGGCATTCTGTTTTCTGTAGTGAAAACATTTATTATTAGCACAGAGCAGCAACCGAACTTCTCCCTGTACAGAGATTTCAAATGTTCCTTTACCTTAGATATGTGTGTTCCTCTTGTTGCAACTTTATTTCCTATTTCTTCCAAAGCAGCCCTTTTGCCAGTCACATGAGTTTTCGCTTTACTTCTAAGGTCAGACACAGCATTCTCCATCCCTCTAGTGATCTAAAATGATAAAATTGCAAAAGTTTAAGACTCAGAGACCAACAACTTTCCAATGCCTGATCCATTACAGACCTACCACCACTGTACCTACTATGCATTACTCAACCAGCTTTTACTTCCTAGCCAGTCACATATATTCAGAGGAAGAAGCCTCCTCTCTAGGTTCAGAGCACTGTACTTCTGAACGGTGTTATAAAAGTAAACAATGCACCCTATCTCATACTTTTTAAGGTCAGAGCGCTCACCTGCTGTTTAAAGCTCTCACACTTTGTAACTCTAGCAGCGCCCCCCAGAGGATGCATAAAGCAAACGCCTGGTTAAACACATGCCCTATGAATTAAAAAGCTGGGCTGCACACCCAAAACCTAATATTCTTTGTTAAGCATAGCAATGAAACCACCAGGCTTCAGTTTTTTCGTGGAGTTCAGTTTAAAGCATTAGACAATCGTCACAGAAGCGAGGCTCCTGCAGTCCTTGCCTACACCTCCCCCTAGGACAGCTTTAGTTTTCCCACTCCCACGTTCCCCGCAGTTCCGCGGGGGCGGCGCGGGCGGCCAAGGCCAGCCCGAGGCGGGGGCAGCGCCCGCGCTGCAGGAACGGGGCTCCCTCCCAGCGCTGGGCCACAGCTCGGCCCGGCCGCCGCCCCACCCGCCGAGCTACGGGGGGCCCGGCCGGCCCGAGAGCCGTCCCCCCAACCCCCGCCGGCCAGGCCGCGGCCCTCGCGCCGCCTGAGGGCTAACACCGGCGGGGCCCTCGGCCACCGGCGGCCCCTCTCGCCCTCCCGCCCCCCCGACTCCTCGCCCTGGCTGCTCCTCTGTCGCCCCCGCGGCCCACCCGCCGCCTTCACAGGGGTACTCACAGGGGCACGGCGCGTCACCGGCAGCGCCATGGGCACGGACACAGGGAGGCCGCTGCCGCTACTCCGCACAGAACCGCTCCGCTCTCCAGCCAAACCGGCGGCCGCTGCCTCACGCTGCCGCGGCTCCCTTTAAACCCTGTCCTGCTCTACTATTGGACAACTTCGTACGATGCACGCAGCCGATTGGTGCGTCTGCATAAGCCCCGCCCCAGCAGGAAACGGCTGCAGCGGCTTCCGGTGCGGGGGGCGCAGCGGCTCCCTCAGGGCAGGGCCGAGGCCGAGGTCCCTCAGGGTCCGGTGGGGTTTAACCCGAACGGCACCGGCACCGCGCCCGCCGCCCCCAAACGCCTCCCCGCGGGCGCTTCCCGCTCGGGACAGGCAGCCGCAGGTTTAATAACGAGTCCCGAGATTCAGAAACTTCAACGCTACCGCAGTTGCCTAAACCGACAAAAGTTTACTTGCAATTCTTCTCCAGAATTGCACTCCTCAAATTAGAATTCCAAGGTTCCCGATAACTCCATTTAGCAGGCTAATTAACTTCAGCTGAACGCTGATCCTTCACTAACAGTTTTTTCTTAGGCAGTACCTGCAGTAATACGTATAAACGAAAATGTTTAGGGATCAAGATTTCCAGTGCAAAACAAGGAAAGGGGAAAAAATTGCAAAAGAAACGGATTTTGAATGATACCAGTCTAACATTTTATTTATTGCATACAAAAGGATTTCTTTTGACAATGGAATTTTATATGAAAAGTAATTTGATGCAGACTGTTGAGAATCTTATCTTTAAAGATGCTGCAGAAAACTTAAGGCAATGCATCTAAGCATATAAAGCACAGTAAGTGGTGGAAATTTTCAAAATGAAAAGCCTATTCCTTTTCCTTCTCTTAAACTATGGTTAAGTCACAACCTTCTGGAACAGAAGTAAGCTGCAGCTTTTTAGCCCCTGCAATAGCATTAAGATCAGAACACTGTGATTCCTGACAAATACCTAAGTGTTCAGCATCACATTACAACGTTATGCATACATTTAAAAGCAAGACAGTATCAGTAGCTATTATATAACAAATCAATTCATGGATCACTAAAATACCTCTAGTACCAGGCACTCAAATTAGACCCATAAAATATTTCCTTAAAAAGAAAAAAAAATCCCCCCAAACCTGTGCTTCTCTGTCCTGAAAGGAAGCCAAAATAGATTCTATCACACACCCAGGGTCTCAGTTACTTCAGAGGCCCTGGGTTTTTTACCATATCTCTCAAGTACCTTCTTGGAAACTTTTAGAAATGAGTATCATCAGTCTTCAAGCATTAGTGGTCAATTAACTTCAACAGTCACTGGAAAACACAACGTGTCTGTTCAGTCCTTCCAGTTACTTTTATTCATTCTTAGGAGTGAACAGATTAATGCAGCTTCAGCTTTGCAGTCACTTTCAGTTTCCTACAGCCAGAATGTTCAAGAAGCTTTAGCATAAACCCAAGTAAGGTTTTGAAGCAGTCCAATCTGTTGCCTCTCTCCCATATCCCCCATCATACAAGCGCAAAGTGGTTTTAAGTTCAGTTTCAGCAATGCCATTAAGCTTGAAAAGGTCCATTTATCACACATGCTGGAATAAAATTTCTCTGTTTAAAGCCTCAGTGCCAGAGGTGTGAAGTTTGTTGCCAGCAATAGACACTGTACTCGCAAATGCTACTACTAACAGGTAAAAAAAAAAAATCAAATAAAAGGAAGCAGCTTTAACCATACAGAAACAGGCATCAAGTTCCATAAGGTAATATTCATAAATGGATTTTTTAGTGTAAACATAAGAGTTTATCTTCTAGGTTTACTGTAAACCGTTTACACGTAATCTGATCATGAAAGACAAAGACAAGGAACTGAAGGTATTTATTATTCAATCCACTTACAAAGCAGGTGGCTTAATGCAAGCTAATTGGCATGTTCATATATGATCCCCAAGGAACATCTTTTCCAAAGTGACAGTAATGCTGTCTCAATGTTTTTGCACATTTGCACTTTGCAATGTTGAGCACATTTAAATAAACTATAATCTATTAGATGTGAAAGAATGTTGATAAGCAACTGGAATCCTGATATGGACTAAAACCTCCTTCAAAGGCAAAATGTTAGTACATTATAACTTAATTCTATATACTATATTATGCAGCAAATCTTAACTATAGAAAATATTTCAATCAGTGATGGACTATTGGTAATTTGTAAAGAGGGAATCTATGATCAAGGCAAAAACTAGGGAACCACATAATTTGTGTCTCAGTTTCTACAGGAATTTACAGGCTTTCAAATTACTAATGAAAAATAAAAACAAGAGACAAGTGGATTTAGCTAACTTTATTAACTTTAAATCTAATAAAAATCCCAAGACAAGCCTGGAATCCTTAGAAATTCTATGAATTCACGTATATAAACCCAAACAAAAACCCTGCAGCTTTAAGTCCTTATTGAATGGTTTTATATTTAAAAAAAAACACAAACCAACAAAACCCAAACAAATAAACAAAAAACATAGGGAAAAAAAATCCCAAAAAAACCAACCCTCAATGTGCGCAGATACTTCAATTTAAGTTAGCAGAAGACCAAACAGATTCTAAGCTCTTTTTCCATGTCCCTAAAAATTCTTTCAGTCTGCAAGTATCTACAATCCAGCTAACTGAAATCAACATTTAGTGTTCACTAAGAGCTGTTTCACAGCAGCATATATTTAAGTTAGGGATTCAAATTTCTAGACATAGAGAAAATGATAAATACAATCTGAACAGCAGTCTAAATGTTTAATATTGACATTCAAATATATCTGCATTGTGCTGAAATTTTTAAAACAAACACAAAAATCTGATCAGACAAAAACTCTGGTGATGAGTATGCTATATGTATCAGTCAAACTGAATATAATGCATGTTCTGTTCCCAGTATTAAGGATGTTATTTGACTCATAACTGATCTTGTAAATATACAGCAGCCATTTTTTCCTAATTAAGGAATGTCTCAATACATAATATTATCCTTTTCTAGATGATCTTTATACATTTCAACTAAAATATATATGATCGATTAAATTAAGGAATTCAAGGTTAGTAATGAGTGAAATCATACTTTCAAAGCTTGATACTACATAAAACAAACCAAAAAAGAGACCACACAATTCTACTTACTAAAGCAGCTAATCTCGCCTGCAAGTTTGGGGTCACAAAGCCCATAATATGTGCAAACAAATGCAATACAAGGAACCATGCAAAAATACAGTAATGAATTTAAAGAAAAAATGTAAAACAAAACAAATTTATAAATACACTGAAACTCAACTGTCTTCTACATAAACTGTAGGTCTAGCATTAGTTGTACCATATAGCAGAGCCAGCACTCTGGGTTCAATGCTTCCAAATCTGCGCAGGTAAGTCATGCCATCTTTGGTTGACTGCAGTACCAGCAAGGATGAGAGGGAGTGACAGGGAGGACAAGAGTTCTGGAAAGCAGTGTCAACTTTCACTAGGCAGCTGAGCCTCAATGTCCACTCTGCAAATGGGGCACTTCTTGTTAGTAATCAACCACTGATCTACACATACTTGGTGGAAAAGGTGCATACATGGAAGGCGCCTGTCATCAGAACACAAAAACATCAGTGTTAATAAAGCATTTCCATATCAACAACCCCATTGGAAAAAAACCAGTGTGGCCTTTGCTACTGAGGTCTGTTCTTTCTGTTTTCCCAAGTTTCAGAGCCTTTCCAGCTGCACATGCATTCTGTCTAGTTCCAAAGAAATGGATGTGGGCAATGAAGTCAAGCATCACCTGGCTTCTGCTGTGTTAGACTGATTTAAACCTGCTGAAGTTTAAATGCTGTAGCATTACTCCAGAAACACTGACAGTCCTGATTAATTCAGGCATCAGCTTGGGCTCATGTTGTAACCCCGTCAGTCAAACTATGGAATAACCCACACTCTACCTAATGACAATACAGACTGAGCAATGTGCATTTTCAACTGCAACTTGTTTTATTGTACTAGTTCAATGCAGTAGTTAACTGTAACTGCTAACCTCAGCAGCACAGCAAAGCAGGGTACCAGATTCAAGTATGGTGCCAAAGCCAGAACATTAACATTATGTTTGGATATTCAGTGTTATTTACCTGACATCTTCACCTTCCTCCAATATAGACAAACAGATGGTGCACTTTTCCTCTGTGTCTTCTTCTGTTCCTTCCTCCCCATCTTGTTTGCAGTGCAGTTTCCTCTGTGAGAACCAATCAGTTGTTACCTTGTTAGTAGAGATGACATTATTGACAAACTGAGTAAAATCTGTTTTTGATACATATTCAACACATTTATTTGAAAACATTTTGTAATACTTATTAAAATGTATTTGAATCAAAATGAACCAGCACTTGGAGCAAAACCCAGGACATTTCAGATTTAACTATTGTTAATTACAAAAGTCTACTGGAACCAGTCCTTTTACTTATTGTCTATGTTTAAATATCTTAATTTCATTCATGTAGAGGCAAACAAAAATCCTTTCAACCTATTTAACAAGTATGAAAAAAGTGTCATGTGGATAGGATTGTATCTTGCCATAGACTGAACTCTCGATGAGAGACAACCCCAGTTATCAAAACTCTTGTACCCCAGTTGAAAACCTCCTGGTGTTCCAGTCTTCCCCATGTGTTCAAAGTAAAGGTTAAATTGATATATACCAAGCAGGTAAGCACTGTGAAGTGTTTACTGCAAACATAAGCTTTCGTTTGTGAGCTATCACTGAAGTCTGTTATTGGCTATTACCAGCAGTTATTTCACTACTCACAAGGCTACTCATAACGACTGGACAAGTTAATCATATCAAAGCACTTCTGTTTATCACATCACAGCAGCTCTCTATCTAAGCAACTAATTTTAAATTTTCCTTGTGAAACAAGTGGCACTGTAAGCTTTGTTTACAATCCTTGAAATTTCAAGATACAGAAAACATGCCCTCTTTGAAGCTGACATTTCTGCAGACTTAAACTAACCATTCACATTATTACAAGTTCAAAGAAATATTACAGACAGGGCACAATTTGAGAAATCCTCACCTTTTTGTATTTATGTGGATATGTGCATCTTTCTATAGTTCCCTGTGTTGCTCCACGATTAACATTGCCTAGTCGTTCCTCCAAGTGAATCAGCTCCTAAAAATCATGAAGGAATAAACAGTTTAAAAACTATTCTTTCAACTACATTGAGGAAGTATTAATTTTATTCTAACCTATTTTCATTTTTAGAATGACAAACTCTTATTTCCCAACTTAATTAAATATAGGCAAAGCCAAAAAGAGTATGTTGTGTGGGAAAAGTGATGGGCTTCTGTAGAAAAACCCACACAACACAGTCTGGTATTTTAAGTTCTAGGGAAATACTATTTTATGACAAAAAAATGAGAGCATTTGTCAGATAGGAATTGCTATCAGTATGTTCACACATACTTCTGTGTCTAATGAGGAAAAAGGCAATTAAAACATGCTAGGTAAATATTTGCTTTCTAACAGTCATTAAGGCTTTGAAGAGGAAAAAAAAAGTTGCTTAAGTTGAAATACAATGACTGATTTATTCTTCTCCAGCAATGAGTTTATTAGAACCATGAGATGTCACTGTAGAGGTTTTCAGTGGACTAGGTCATTAACTCTCTGCATCTGATACCTTTTATATTCTCCTGGCTTTTTTCCTTCACTCCATTTCAATTCCTGCACTATACAACAGGACAGCACTGTTAGCATGGCCAAGTCTCAGCCTCGCTTGGAGGATCCTGGCACAGTTACTCAGAGACAGCCCTGCCTTCCCCCAGAATGTCCTACTCAGTCCTATTGATGGCTGGTGGGCAGAGCAAGATGTACTGTCAGGTCATTGCCACCTAACCTGCATTGTCCAGGGCACCTTTTCCTGACCAACTTTTCAATTTGCTTTTGTCCCACTCCACAATGGTAAGGGCATTCTGTAAATAAATGCTATTTTCTTTATGATTCTTTTCTATCTATATATAGAACTAGCTCTATCATATACCCTCCCCATAATTCCCTCATGAGACATTTTGACATATATCTAGTTTTATTCTATTACAAACCTCAAAATTGCCCCTGAAAGGGCCTCTGAATGATGTTCCATCCAATCCCGATGAAATGTAACGGATGTGAGGGTAGCCCGCCATGTCTGGTACCTATTCAAACAGCAGATGTTAAGTTAAACCTATTCAGAACAGTTTCACTATTTTACTGTTCACTTTGAAAAGTTTAAGTTCCTTTTGCTTTCATTGAATCGCTTTTTACACTCCTCAGCCTGAGCATACAATTCCAACTGACAGCACAACACAAACACCACTCTGACACATCTAACAGAACCAGAAGCAAAACAGAAGTGAGACTAGAGCCTCTCCTGGAATCTCTCCACATCCACATTACAATTTCCAAGTCTCAAAATCTCAACCTACATTATATAAACCACCAGAAATATCTACCTATTTTGTAAACAGAGCACCTCACAGCTACACATGAAGTTATGAAAAGGACTCGCTACAGATTCTCAAATATAAGCTTTTGGTACCACAGAAAAAAGGCTAAAAAACTCAGTCTGGGAAAAGCAGCAGATACTCTTATCTGACTCAAAAGAACTGAACATCTTCAAACACAGTTTAAATTTAGAGGCCTATAAAAACTAACACTCAAAACTCACATCTAAAGTCAGTTAACTCTACATACATTCTACATTCGAGCATCCACTAAGCCTCCTTGCACAGTAAGAGACAGAAGCAGTGAACAAAAGCCCAGTGCTGTATCCCACAGGCCCTTCAAACACCAGCACTTTTCATAAAGCAAAGCTGAAGGATAATTTATATAGCAGGGACCATCTCCACTGCAGGGCTGCTGCATTCCTTTTTTACCCCAGCAAGATGAGTGAATAATGGTATTGACTTCTTGTCAGGAACATTCCAATAGCAATCTTTGATGAATAGGTGAAAAAACCCCAAATGATCAGCAGATGAGGTTTGCTTAATCCCACAGCACACCAAGAGAAAGACTGTAAGCAGCAATTCACTTGGAAATACTTGAGTACCATCTTCCTTTCTGTGCTATCAGCTGATAATGCCTCTGCTGCTGTATGTGACAGCTCAATATGCATCTCATGAGGCTGTCCACAAAACTGATATCCCAGATACTATTCATGAAGTCACATATTCACATGTTGCTCTTCTTTCCATCAGACACTTCCAAGTTTAACATATATAAAGGTGTAAAACTCAATGAATGCATTGTGGAAAAGCACAGACCTAGACAAAGCTACCCACATCAAATAAGAGACCAATAAGCTGCCTTTCTACGGTTTTCAAATCCAGTCTTGTAACTAAAAGCTGACAGGGATAGGCAAGATTCCTCTGCCCTAAATAATTTGTTTTCCAGAAAAGAAAGGCAGAATCTTATTATTTTAAAGCAGTTTACATGGTGCTTGTTAAATGACAATGTAGTGCCAACATCTGCCACAAATCCAGCCACAATATTGGTCTTAAATGTTAACAAACCAGAGTAATAGAAACTGAAGGTGCATATCAAAACACTTCATGTAAGTAATATCTGTTGGTATCATAGGTCTTACTGTTTGACAACATAAACTGTAGCTGTAACTAAGGAATTTTGGGGGAGCAGATTAAAAATATGGTGATTTGTGAGAAATCTGTCTCAGATAATCACTGATTTATGATTCATTCTGCATTTAAGCATGTAATTCTACTTCAGCTTCCAATTACAGAAGAGGCATTTAAAGAACTAGGTCATTCACTCACACTCTGAACATACTTATTGTGCCAGGTTTTCACTAGGCATAGACTTGGCTGGCATCATTTGGGAAATTTTATTGCCTAATATAACACTGGCAATCAATGGCCACCATTCAGAGGAAGGGAACTCCTGACAAAAACTAACCTAAGTCTCAGAAATGATATTCAATGCCTGGTGTTTTATTGACAAGGATTTGAAATCAGTGTTTTGGAAAACAATGCATCTGATAGTGCAGACACTGCATCATTCCAAGAGGTGCAAAGTCACAGATGTATTGCTGTAGTTCCATAATTACTGCCTCAGCAGCCAGTTTACCAACTGCAGTGACATGCACCTGGATACAGAACAAACTCTGCTACTGGAGACTAAGAAACCTATTAAAATTTATTTTAACAGTACAAAACCAAAAATTTTTCAGAGTACCTACCACAACAAACTACTGAACTCAAGATAATAGAAATGTTGTGTGGGACAATATATTCTCATGCTAATAAATGGGCCTTCATATTATCCTGACAGGGCTGGCATAACACCTCTGCAAAAATACCTGAACATACATTATGTACAGGCTCTTTCATAAAATACCCTGAGAGCACAGCTCACATTTCTGGTCAGGTAAAATGCTACTCTGAAAAAACACCTCTAAGAACAAAAGAAAAAAAACAGTTCTTTTACACCTGCAGAATAAGCAGTCTACTAACACAGCAAGATTTTAACTAAGTACAATTGTGACTACAAGATAGAGAAAAGACTTGCAAGAGAGAACTATCAATAATACCTAACTAAGAACAGTCTTAATAAAATCCCTTTGACAGTTACCACCAAGCTTCAAATGCAAAAAGATTTCAGCTCTCTTGAGAGAGCTTCACACACAAGCAGAAGTGAGTTTTCACTAAGCTTTCATACAGAATGTAAGAAAAAAGGAAATGCTAAAGCTAATGAAGAATGTGAACAGTTAAAGGCAATGCCAGTCTGCACTAAATGTTTGTATATATTCTTTTGGATACAGTCAAATTAAAATATATACTTTAAAGCAATATATTCTGGACCTGCAAATTCCAGCACAAGTCTGCCAGGAACTGTAGAAATATCATTTGTTTCTTGTTTTGCACTTTCTATTGATACTTTCCATGACCACAAAAATCTGCAGCAACTACAGTAATTCAAGGCTAAGTCTGAACCATTCACAACACAAACATCCTCAGCAGTTTGAAACATCTGACCTGCAGGGAAGGCTTTCTTTCTTGCTACTCTCTGCTTTAAATACCCTCTGTCTTTGCAGGATCTTTCTGCTTTTTCAGTGGAGAGATTCCTGCCCTGCATGGTACTACTAATCCCGTCCAGCCCAGCCTCCATGGTCCACATAAATATAATTTCATATGTATTAGAACAAATCCCCAGTGTGAGCTTTTCAGTTAACTAACTGCTCAGCTACTGTCAATACAAAAAGAAGTAAAGCTCATCTTTTAATGTCTTAAACCAAATACAAACAGGGCAAAGCTGCAATTTTCATAGAAAATCATTGGGTGAAGGAACCCAATGAAGCACCATGTGCTGCACAGATAAAACCCAGTGGTACCTGTGTCTTAGGGGAACATAAAATGAGGGCTCTTCAACAGTGTTTAATCTACAAAAAACCAAAGAACAGTAATTCATGTTTATATTATTAAAAAAACCTAGAAGCTTTTTCTTAAAAATGCAATTCTACTTGATGCAGCTAATCAAGGCTATTTCAAACCTGAAGTTCATCTTGAACTACTCTTACTACATCAAGCTACAGCCTTAAGTATTCAGGTATTACACAGAAACTTGTGGGCTTTTGGGTTACAGAACAGCTGCATCTCTTAGAGCTGCCAACACCTGTATGACTACACTCTGAGCAATAGTATTCTGACCAGCACACAGCTACCATAATGTGCTGGGATCTACTGGCTTACTCCTCCAAATCCCTAAGGATTTTCACAATTAAGTGTAAAGACAGCCTCAAACACTCTGAATCAATCCACAGGTAAAGGAAAAAAACAGTAAGGCTCTGCAATAGAAGAAAAAGGGGGCACAGGATATTGAAAGCTAGATGTGAAACACCTGAGAGAGACTAAGGTACCATAAGAAACTTTAGGTTTGCTTGGGGTTTGTTTTGGGGTTTGGTTGTTGTTTTGGTATTTTTTGGTTTGTTTTGTTTTTTTAAAATATGATCCAAAGATCTCCCTCAGACCGAGAAGCTGCAGGTTCCCAGATAAATTAAGGAGTCTTTTCAAAGCTTGCATCTATTTCAGAGATATTTCTTATACCATACCTAGCAAACTACAAAGTCCAAATAATTCCCCCACCACTCCTCACCCCTAAAATTCACATTCAAAAGGGCAGAAGAAGCTGGAGTCAAGAGTCTGGTACCCCATACCCCATAATAAATTACAGGAGTTGCCATCCTGCCCACTCTGATGTGGCAAACAGTGCTAGAGCCCCAAGTCAAAAAGCCTTTCATTAACAGTGCCAAAGGAGCAGCCAAAGGAACCCAGAGTAAACAGAAATAGAAGTGGCATCCAACAACGCTGGTATCAGAGAAGAACAGGAACAGATGAAAGGCCTTTGTGTCCTGCATCCTTCTTTTCTAATGTTCCATTAGTTATGCAATGCACTGATCTTGAGTCTCCCTAAAAATGATCAGTTAGCAGAATGGGTACTTGTCCAGAATGGATTTCATTCAACAGCTCTTTCCTCAGCACATACATGGCCTTAAAACAGTGACAAAGTCTAAGCCATGGTCACAAAGTAATGATATTAAATCTGGAGGGAAGCAGCCTGACCTTTGGATAGATAGATATGAAGAAAGCTCTTCCTAACTGCTTTTAATCTAGGACTCCTCCTGAAACAACACTTAAACAGGTAGAAGTCTCTTCAACCAAACTAGTAGAAAAGGAGATTTTGTTTCCCCAACCCTCTATTTGGACTGTCAAAGCTGCTGAACACTGATTAACTTCCCCCACATATCTTTATCATTTTGTCTCCCTGAGGATTAAAACTGCAGTCTGCATTCCAGCACTGAGTAGATGAAGATTTGGTTATCTGCATCTAATTAAAGTCAGAAACTGATACAGAGTTAACATAATATCATTAAAGCCCAAACAATCCATTATGTCCTTTACAGTCTGGAAGGGGCTTTAGTACTCCACTGCCAATTGTGCTGCAAGCCATTTCACAAAGCGGATTCAATACTAATGAAATTCTTAGTTGAGTGACTGGATCAGTTACTTTAAAAGACAACTCCCTCTCAAAAAAAGAACAGTTTATAATATCTGCATCAAAAAATACAACTCATGAAATCTCTGTTTAGTACCCTCTGTACTTGAAGAAGAAAGCACTCCTTAGAACATCAACAACTTTGCAGAGGGACTGTAATCACAGTTCAGCCTCTCCTCCTCCACCCCACTCCTAAAGTTACAGAGAAAAAAAACAGGTGGCAGGTGCAAATAATCTGCTGCCTAAAACAGCACTTTTGTTTAAAATCCAGTCAAGTTTGTTGATGAAAAACTTCACTGACTACTCACTCTCTATTCAAAATGTTTTGCTGACAGATCTGCTGTACTCACACACACACGAGAACAAAACCTGTGACTTTCTTTATTGCTATAGAAGGGCTAGAGTCATCAAAAGGCATTTGTAATGCTTTGAACTCATTGTATCTATAACTTCTAGCAGAGCTCTACCCTGCCTTCATGTTCTCCTAGCGTGTGAATACATTTTAAATTAGTCAAAGACTCTACACAACTTCAAAGTGCTAGGTCTGATCACAGCAAGGTTCAAATCAGATCCCAAGCACTGGAGGAATTCCTGTGCTGCTCAGAGCAGCCTGTTCTGATCAAACATGCTGGCAGTGCACCATGTGCAAGGCCTCAGAACACAAACTTCAGTTTCACTCAGCCCCTCATTAATTACTGTTATCAGGATCAAATATCCCTCTACAAACACTTGTACAAACTTCTGTGGACTTAAAGACCCTCATTTCATCTGCCACTTTTGCCAATTAGAAACTGCATTTGCCAAGCAGAGGGGCATAAATCGCTAAAATATTTTATCACACACTAAAGGAAATACTTCTGAACATTCTCTATCATAGCTCTCTTCTCTACTGCTAAAAAGATGAAGTGTGGGGTCCCAACTATTTGCTTACATAACGTTTTAGCTGTAGGAATACCCCAATTAAAATTAAAAGTTTCTCATCACACTGTAATATAAGGATCATCTAAACTCCTAAATTTCTAGAAACTTCACAGTGATGATTGAAGTAAATCCCACAGATGATTTATTACCCCCGATAAAAAGTACAGTTCCCTGAACTATTAGGAGGGAATCTAAAGCAGCTGATGTTGCCTGTTACTGTACAACACATTAAATAAATATGAGAGTGTAAAGCCATCTTTTATCCACTTGAAAAAGCAGACACCTAACCAAAGTATGCAGAAAAACTTAATTTGAAGAGATGATGCACAGGAGAAGGTTTTGCATTAAAAATCTCACTGGCTACACTAAAATACCAAATTCTACAGACTGATTTAGAAAGTCTCTGCTAAGGATGTCAGCAGCACCCAAGAATGACCAAACCTCATTTATCAGGGAGGTACTTAAGGATCATCATATCTGGTATTAAAGAGTGAGGAACAAGCAATGCAAGACCAGACTGGAGACAGTTACTACAGTTTGGTTGTAAAGCCACAGTTCAAGCCCCAAATGTCAATTCAGGCTACTAACAGAGGAGTTTTGAAAGGATGAAACTTATAACTTTTCATTATAATTTTAGCATTCATTTACAGATGAACTCACAATTTTTATTGGATTATCTAGCTTTAAGACGATTAAACATTCTTGCTTGACCACACAGAAACACTAAATATACTCAAACTAAATCTGTTTCTCTGTGAATTTTCATTAAACAAAATTAAGAAAAATTTTAACTAAACCTACAAGCATTCTTTCAAAAATAATACTCTGTAACAAGAGTAAAAATAGGCTAGTTTGTTTTGGTTTTCCACTGCAGATTAAAAAAAAAATATGTGTAACATGTGTGTGACCTTACTGCCACACTTCCTGCAGATTATAACACTTCATGCTACAGAATTATATACTTGATCACACAGAATTAGGTTGATGAATAATAAATATTATTTGAAAACAATCAAATGTCTAGCTGGAATTCTAGTTGAGTGTATACACACATTATAAAGAGAGAATCAGTGCTAATTCTCATGCATTGGGTGGAAAGTTGGTACTTTTAACAATCCAAAACTGAATATTCTAAAAATCAGATGCAGAGGGTCAATGCATTGCAATGCAAGTGACAATTTAATTCAAGTATATTTCATTTTACAAGAGCTGAAGTTAGAAATGTAGATGTCCCTATACTGTCTCCTCTTACTACACAATGGGCCTGTTCAAGCACCCTCACTGGGAGCAACACATGGACAGACAGTGAAATATTTTCAGATAAGCACTTTGCAGCAATGTATACACATCCATTTTCCTTACAAACAAAATCAAAAAGCAATGATTATAATTCTCCATAAGCTGTCTCCTTACCATTAGAGGAAGAGCCCCTATTTGCAAGTGATGCAGTCGAGGAGGTGCATGGTAGTGGGCCAAGTGAGGATGCAAGGGCCCTGGAGGGTAGGTAGCTGCAGTCACACCAGCTTCAATTCCTAGTTCCCTGTCACATGAATGAAAGTGGCATTACAGTAAAGGAACAGCTTGCCTGATAGGTACAATCCCTCTGCTTTGGAGAGCCTACAACACAATACAGCTACAACAACAGTTTCATGTACAATTTTTTTTTTTTAGCCATATTTAGATTTTGCTGAAGAATCTTCCTGTCATAACTAAAAGCTATATTTAAAACAGCTGCAAAGATTTAGTATTAAAAAAATCTAGAAAACTCCACCTTTACTGAGCCCAATAATATTATCCATGTGGAGTCTTCCCTGCAGCACATGCTGTGGGGACAGCAGTTGTCATGCATGCACCTCTTCACTAATGGCCAAAAGTATATTTTTTAATAATAAATATATTGTGGAATGTAAGTGCATGCTCATAAGTGGGCCTGATGCAATTGTAAATAAGTTCAAACAAAGAGGGGAGAGAATATACTAGTCTGTACTACAAAACCTTAAAAACCACTAGAAATATATTTAAGATATTGAGTACTCCAAGTAATATTTCAAAGCCATATCAACATCTACAAACTTTAAACTACAGGTGCATGCAGCAGCTTTTAAAACCACAGCCAGCATTGTCAGCACTGTGATCAGCACATTCTGGTCTCCTGCCCAGAGTCCCAAGGGCTCAAGTAGTGTCTGACTGCTCACCAGGCAGATCTCTCTGGAGCCTGTCGAGGATGGGAAGACATAGTCTGAGGCACATGGATGTGATGCCCATGACCATAATTAGGATGCATTCTGTGAGGATGTGGAGGAGGCCGTTCATGAGCACGTCTGTAACAACAAAGAACAGACACAATTAATTTCACATACTTTTTAGTATGAAGAAACCAACACCCATAACCAAAATGTTACAGACCAAGTGCCTTTAGAATAAGAAACTCACCATGCAGTATTTTAATTTCTACTTTAGATATAAGTTACAAGTTAATTTAAACACAGATTTCATATTCTAAACCAAACCAGCTTCAGCTACAGTGACCTGCCCTTCACTTGGCAGTCATGACTGCAGAGATTGAGAAATTGTTTAATCCTAACCTCAAAGGGCAGGGCAGGAAAGGAAGGGCCACATGACACTCATGCTCAGATTCAGTGCCATTCACAGCTCTGCTGCAGATTATTTCTAGTAAAACTATACCAGCAAGAGTAATTAATGGAAACTTAATACACTAATCAGAGGACATTTTCCTTGAAACATGTTTGCATTACAGCTCAGGTAAACTGAGCACACAGTTCTTATCCATGCCAGCTGGTACAGAACAACTATGGATTTGAAAAAAACCACTTAACTCCTGCTGACTGATTTCTATTACTTTCCCACTTTACCACAACATTACCATCAACATTTGCCTACAATTTCCTGTAAGTGTCCATATTTCTATATAAATTCACTAAGCTGCAGAACTGCCAATATTCACAACTCCAATCCCCTAACTACAGAAAAATGCCCAGATCTGATAAGATAGCACATTCATTTTTTCCAAAAATGCTACCTTGCTGTCTCACAGCCACTGGCTTCTCTGTCACATGCCATTTGTGGGCAGTTACTGCCTATAGATACTTAACCTGAAAACTGCCTCAAAAGCTGCAGTTAAAGCAGAATTCTCTTTAAGCATTAACTTCTAAACGAGTTTCAAGTTAGTTATGAGTCAAATTTGTATAAAATTAGGAGCAATTTGTATAAAGTTAGGAGCAACAACTAGAGAGCTCATTCCTGAAATTCTCTTACATATTTTAACACATTACCTGCAGAATTAAAACAAGCTCAACTACTCTGTGAATACGAAGCTACTACTGACCTGATACTACTAATATCAACTAGCATCTGATGATACTAGTATCAAATACCGAGTTAAGCAACAATTGTTACATGTCTTAGTAGCTACATTGCAACACTGATGACATTCTCAGTCTCCTCTTGTAAAGCAAAAGGCATAGTAAAGATATCTAAGTATCTTTATTTGATCTGAATTAAACCCAGTATATGGTTTGTTCATTTACATAATTTGTTCATTTTATTTTAAGGTATTGGTTATATAAAAAGAATTTTAACTGCATCAACAAAGCAAAACATGCTGTCAACCTTAGCTATTGTTTGAGTACATTTGTGACATACGTTGGGTGTTGCATCATCCTTCTTCTCTGGACCTCCATCCTCTGGATCACTTCATGAGGATGTAGCCTCTGTGCTGGAGGTGCTGTGGCTGGGATGTGATGGGATATTGGCTGGTGTGTTGCAGGGAGATGCTGTGGTATTGGAGCAGCTGCATTGGCTAAGGGATGAGTTGGGGGTGGAGGTGGAACAGGATGAGAAGATGCATGAGAAGAGATCGAAGGATGAAAGGGATGCACTGGATGAGGGATAACATAATCCACTTGAGGTGGAGGTTGTGGCTGTGGAGGAGGATTTCCATGAGAGTGAGGACATGCAGAAGCTTGATGGTGAAGAGGTCTGGTCAAGGAAGCATCTGCAATGAAAACATAAGGTGCTTTTAATTTGGTCAATTTTGCTCAAATTTATTTTAAGAAGTATCTTCACACAGGCATTTCAGTATTATTACATCAGTTTAAACAGTAGCGACATGGGAATATGTGTTTATGCAACTTTTAAATAAAGTGATTCTAGAAATATACCCTACAAGAAATCTGCATTTTCTGCAGTCAAAAGCATTCTGTTTTCCAATACTGGCAAAAAGAAGAAAAAAAAAAAGTCTGTGTGATACCAACTAGAAAAGGTACATAGAAAGGTCTGGGTTGGAAGTGACTTCAAAGATCACCTTGTTCCAAGCCCCTGCCAGGGACTGGGACACCTTCAACAACACAAGGCTGCTCCAAGCCATGTCCAGCCTGGCCCTGAACATTTCCAGGGAAGGGGCAAACACAGCTTCTCTGGGCAAGTTTTGCCAGAGCCTCACCACCCTCACAGGGAGGAATTTCTTCCTTAAACCTGATCTAAATCTACTCTTCCACTTTAAAGCCATTCCCCTGGTGCTGTCACCACATGCCCTTGTCAAAGGTCTCCCTTCAGCTCTCCTGGAGCCCCTTTAGGCACTGGGAGGTGCTATAAGGCCTCCCCAAAGCTTTCTCTTTGCCAGGTTGAACAATTCCAACTCTCCTAGCCTGTCCTTGGAGCAGAGATGTTCCAGCCCTCTGAGCAGCTTATGGTCCTCCATAGACTCATTCCAACAGGCCTGTCCTCCTTGTGCTGAGCAGCCCAAACCTGAAGCACTATAGCAGAGAGGAATAGTGCTTCCTTCCTCCATGAGGGACAAGTAGGAGGACAGAATCTCCTTCCAATATTACTTTACATTTGTTGTTTAATCTTTAAAAGTTTAATCCCCATCTTTCTGGGTTCACTATTCTATAGAGACAATAAAATTAAAAAAAAAGAAATCACAATCAAACAAATTATTGTGCTAAAGCAGATCTCACTGGAGGGATGGGACAAGGGATCAACCAAGGAAAATGAAATAAAAAGCCAGTGCTAGAATACAAAGGAAATGAAAAATATTTTCATTGTAAATACAGTTTTGAAGTCTCAGTGTTACTACGGTCACTCATAATAAAATATTTTAACTTTACCTTGGTCCTGTTCAAACCCCCTAACTGTTTAAAATATTTCTCAATCTGTGTTTTGCTACGCCAACTCTAGGATCAATGCAAGCAGGTTGGAGTGTTCCCCTGCTGCCAGGGCAGTGTGTCAGGGAGAGTGCATGCAGTGGTGCCAGCAGCACTCACAGGGAGAACGCATGCAGTGCTGTCAGTACTCACAGAGTGCATGCAGAGTCAGTACTGACAGGGACAGTGCATGCAGTGCTGTCAGTACTCACAGAGTGCATGCAGAGTCAGTACTGACAGGGACAGTGCATGCAGTGCTGTCAGTACTCACAGAGTGCATGCAGAGTCAGTACTGACAGGGACAGTGCATGCAGTGCTGTCAGCACTGACAGGGACAGCGCATGCAGTGCTGTCAGTACTCACAGAATGCATGCAGAGTCAGCACTGACAGGGACAGTGCATGCAGAGTCAGTACTGACAGGGACAGTGCATGCAGAGTCAGTACTGACAGGGACAGTGCATGCAGAGTCAGCACTGACAGGGACAGTGCATGCAGTGCTGTCAGTACTCACAGAGTGCATGCAGAGTCAGCACTGACAGGGACAGTGCATGCAGTGCTGTCAGTACTCACAGAGTGCATGCAGAGTCAGTACTGACAGGGACAGTGCATGCAGTGCTGTCAGTACTCACAGAGTGCATGCAGAGTCAGTACTGACAGGGACAGTGCATGCAGTGCTGTCAGCACTGACAGGGACAGTGCATGCAGTGCTGTCAGTACTCACAGAATGCATGCAGAGTCAGCACTGACAGGGACAGTGCATGCAGAGTCAGCACTGACAGGGACAGTGCATGCAGAGTCAGCACTGACAGGGACAGTGCATGCAGTGCTGTCAGCACTGACAGGGACAGTGCATGCAGTGCTGTCAGCACTGACAGGGACAGTGCATGCAGTGCTGTCAGCACTGACAGGGACAGTGCATGCAGTGCCAATACTCACAAGGAGAGTGCATGCAGTGCCAATACTCACAAGGAGAGTGCATGCAGTGCCAATACTCACAAGGAGAGTGCATGCAGTGCCAATACTCACAAGGAGAGTGCATGCAGTGCCCATACTCACAAGGAGAGTGCATGCAGTGCCCATACTCACAAGGAGAGTGCATGCAGTGCCAATACTCACAAGGAGAGTGCATGCAGTGCCGATACTCACAAGGAGAGTGCATGTAGTGCCAATACTCACAAGGAGAGTGCATGTAGTGGCGGCAGGACGAGAGCGATGCCTGGGGCGGGGGCTGTGGCTGTGGCTGTGCCACGATGCCCGAGCCGTAGCCGTCGATGGGCAGGGCCTGGCTGGGCCCAGCGCCCGCCTGGTGCCCGTAGAGCGCCGTGCGCGACGAGGAGCCGGGACAGCACGGGTCAAACGCCGACGTGCCGTGGAAAGCGCCGCTGCCGTGGCTCCTGATACCACTGCTGCTCAAGTCTACTGGCAATGCCTGCTGCAGAGACAAACCATCTTTCTTCAAGCCACTCTTCAGACATTGAAAGCAAAGTCACATTCAAACATCAGATTTTTTAAAAATAAAAATAGATACTATCACAAGCAACTGGGATCCAAATATAGAAATTTTATGGCTTGACTCTGGAACATTTTTTATTCTTATTCCTAAATTCATCAATCTGCTGAGAGACTAACTTCCTTACAGTAGATTCTGTAAAAACCAACCAAACCCCCCCCCAAAAAACCCCCACCACCCCCCTACCAAACTAAAAACCTCACCAAGAATCTCTACAATAGATAAATAAGATTGATAGTTCTGCATACTGTAACTTAGCACAGTACTGTTCTTTCCTATGACTGTACTGGTTTACAGCTGTGATTTAATTGCTAAAAAACAATGCTTTTAGAGGAGAAACTCTTTTATACTTCTTATATACAGGACATTAGACTTGGTATTTTTCTTCCCTCAAAGCAGCTCAATGATTTGCATTGCAGAACTGCTATGATGGGCAGAATATTTCAAGGTAATTATGTTAGGTTTGCTATGCAGTCACTCATCTTACAGCCATGAAGAGGTCAGCCATCAATGATTACTTGAAGGGTTATGTCTTTCCATAAAATTTCAGGGTTTTGTGTTCATATAAATTACAGCTCAATTTTTCCTTTTAGTTCCCTTCTATAATGCCTGATGCAGAGCAAGAGAGCAATTTATAATTCAGCATCCTTATCCTCTTCCCTCCTATCTGGAACAACTTGAAATCCCAAGTCACAAGGTGTGATTGTGAGTCACAAGGATTAAACCTGCCTGCTCGTGGTAAGTGGTGCCAGAACTGCTGCTTGCTCCACATGGGGCAGGCACAGGAGGAGGCCTTTCCACAGGGCAGCTGGAGTCACTGAACGAAGGAGACAGCGGGACAGCGGGGTGAGGGTTGTGGTGGTGATGGTGGTGATGCTGGAAGTGGTGGCCATGCTGCTGGAAGCAGCTGCTATGTGGGTGTCCCAATGCATGATGAGTCTGTGAAGGCCCTCCACAAGGAGAATGCTGGGGACAGCACGATGGCAGCCTTGGCATGGCTGGAGGGCCAGTTTCCAGTGTTGAATTGGATGCAGCTCTTCTTATTTCATCTTGAAGACAAAGTTAATATTGAAGTGAAAGAAATTAGTAATGCTAATCACTGTAAAGCAGTGTCATAAATAGAAACAAAACACCCTGTACCTCAGAATTAAGTATTTAACCAATTGAAAACCAGAGTTAGACTAAAACAAAACAAACTAGTTACAAAAAGTAGTATTTAGCTATACCTGCTAAATGAACCCGAACTGAATGGTTCAGGTGGAAGTACCCATGGCAACCACTGGAGGACAGGAACTGACACTTGCCTAATTCTACAAATTTAAGGCACATCATCAGCAGGGGAAGGAAGAAAAATTGTTCCTGTGGTCAGCGTGCAGAGACCTCAAATTCCTGTGCAACTGTGGTCCACCCAGGTTAATTGGCCCTCACCACACTTGCAGACGGGGCAGCTTTGTTTCAGTGATGTCATGAGTGCTCTCTGTATATACAGCTCTATATAAACGTGCTCCCAGGGGGTTATCCACAGCAGGAGATATACTCAAGGAATCCAGATACATCCTTCACTTTCTTACAACACACATTGAAATAACACCTCTGTAACACACTGAAATGAGAGGCTTAATTCCCAGTGAACTACATTCCACCTCCTCAAAAAGCAAGGATGTGGTTTCTTCTGTATAACCAAATCATTCCAACAGGCACAAACAGAAGGCTCCAGCAAATTTCCTGTATCTTTATGGAGAAATCAATGGTCTTTTTCAGATTCCTGTCCTCTCAGGTTACTACTGTTAGGTTCAGTACTAGAAGCTCACATGGGATTTAATTTAGAGAATGCTGATTAACTTCCTCTACCTCCTTTGTACTCAGAGGCAACACAACAGCTCAGAGCTCATTCTGTACCTCCAGTTGAAGTGCCAGCAGTGCTGCCACTGGGGAGACTGGGAGTGGTCTCTGGTGCTGCAGAGGGCTGGCTGCTGGAGACATTGGGAGCTGCATCAGAGGCCTGCTCTGAGGTAGAGGTACTGGAGCTGGTAGTGGAAGCAGAACTCACGGCCTGCGGCTCCACTCGAGCTGATGTGGTTGGCACAACTGTCGGCTCTGGTGAAATAAAAAAGCTTTCATGTTCTCTAAGCTTTAAAAGGGCTGAGGTTTTTTTATCGTTGTTCCTGCTTTTGAACCATTTTACAAGACATTCGCGATTCTGGCCTTGCCAGAAGCTAAGAAAGTCAGAACATAAAAACCTGACAGGCTTGTGTGTGGAAAGAAAATTATCTTTTTTTTCTCTCTTGCTTTTTTAATCTACTCAAGTTTTAATAATTAACATAAAATCAATTCTCAACCAAATCTGACATTTAAGTTTTATTTACTGGATAAAAAAAACTTCTACTATAAAAGAGATTAAATTACTTCAGTACTTCATGATAAAAATGCTTGCTGATATCCTCCATTAATCTACAGGCAAACTACTCTATGATTAAGTATTATCCCTGTAACTTTCTATTGCCTATGAAAAACAGAACAACTTTTAGACAACTCACCAAGAACAGCAAACATCTAAGCTAGCAGTACTACTTTACAAACTTCAATCATTCCAGATGCATTGTGCTAAAGGCTTTAGCAAGAACTTGGTTTCTAGTCTCAACACATGCTAAAAGCAGATTATCAATATTTGAGACTTCTCTTAAAGGTACATACCTGTTCATATTATATATTGCAAAGCTAACAGTGAGCAATGTATCCTGGAAATCCAAAGCACTTGATGAGTCTTGTCCTTTACTAGATAATTGTAAACAAGTTAAAATTTAAAACTATACTTGGTGGCATAATTAGAATTTAGTTTTGAAAAGGACTTGGACTATAAGTTTGAAATTTTTCTTAAGTAATGAAAGGCAATGACATGACTAAGAATATAAGATACCATAAAAGGGAAAATTATCAGAAATAGCTCAGGTTTTTTTAGTAAAAATGTTTGCATGGATATCGGGGGGGGGGGGAAGTATCAAAAAACTTCAAATACTTCCTTTACAGAGTCTCAAAATAAAATATGAGTCGTTTTCAAGACTTCTCTCTATATCTAGCAGGAGTATCAGCAACTCAGTGAGCAAAGGAATAAATGTATCTTCTCCCTCACAAGTCTTCCAACTCATCACATTAAAAAAACATGATCTGATATCGACATTTACATTCCTCTTACTTTTAATGTGGCCTTCCAATATACTAATTTTATTTCTTTTAAGACAATGTTTTGGGTGAAATATATTAATGTTTAAATTCAGAAAATGAGCAACTTTATAGAACATGTATAGCCTACAATGAGAAGTGATCAGGCAGTGCTCAGGCCAGCGGCCACCCTGAGTTCCCTCAGGCTCAGGTTCCCCACCAACCCTTACAGACACTTCTGATTCTCCCCTGCCCAAACCACTGAAAAACAGGGGGCTTGGTCCATTGTGAACTATTAGCTAAGAGAAACTGGATTTCTCAACTCACTGCCCAGACATGGGCCCTGGAAAATAAAAGGAGATACGATCTTTATGCTCAGGGAAGCAGCCAGCCAAGTTTTAAGACCAGTATCTTTGATGAAATAGGTAAAGTTGGGCTAAACTCCTTTTACAGTGTTAATTCAGAAGTCCAATCATTTAACACTAATTCATGTGTGAAATTTGATGCCTAAACCCAAAAATAGTATTCCTTAAATCCTGGAAGATTCATCTTAGGCATTTCCTCTAGAAGGCAGGAGAAACAGCCAGTCTTTAACACACACATTACAGAAGTGTATTTTAAAAATAACTTGATTTCTGAATCCAAGACTAAATTCTGTAATATGAATTTTAAGTGTAAAGTAAAGCAATAGAAACCTACACTGCACTCCTTCAACGATAGAGCTGTTGGGATATTTCACAGTAAATACCTAAAACGAAGAATCTGTTCATCAACTCATCCTCTACCTTACAAGCCATTAACCAACCAAAATTATTCTCAAGCCTTTCCGACTCTCCATCCCACCCCAAAAACCACAACTTGAAGAATTAGATACTGTACAATACTAAGCTTGCAATGCACGCGGGCAGAACCACACAACAACAAAGCTTACATTACAAATAACATGCACCAAAGAAATCCCCAAAACCACCACCATCTGCAAATGTGCAAAAACGTACATGAGCTTCAGTTTTTCCTTCTCCCAATTTTATGCTAATTGCTAAGTTTCTCTTACGATCTTCAGCAGGAATAGACTTATTAAGTGTCAGCAGGTTTTAATGTTAGGAACCAATGAAAGGTTACAGCTTCAGAAACCTAACACACTTTACTAGTTTAGGGTTGGGCTTTTCTTTTTTTAAAAGCTATTTTTACTTCAAGGCCTGAAAGAACAGTCACTATTCCAAAGCATAGGCAATGATAGACTTTCCTTTTATAGTGTTGCATTGAAGTAAGTGCATATTTTTCAAGAAGTAGTTCCAACCTGTTCTGTAATTTCTGCCTGGTGAGTCAGCTCTCAGACACACACCCAAGGCAGCTTCGGAAGAAAAACTGTATCTTTAGATCTAAAAGACTGAAAACAGCTAAACATTAAATTTTGAAAGGAAGGGCACATTTTCTGACAGGTTTGGAAACAGACATTAGAAATCAGACTTAGAAGGGTACCTTCTATCTGATGCCATTAACTCCAGTGCCATTACACTGCCCATCCTGCTCCTGCAGATTTCTCTGACAAGGCAACTCACCATCCTCATCCACGGTGAGGTCCACGACTTCGGCGGCGTTCTGCCGCAGGGGCTGGATGACGGTGGAGACCCTGCTGCGGGAGCGCTGCTCCGGCGGCCGCGCCGCGTGCGAGCTGGAGCCCGCGGCCCAGTGCGAGCGCGCGTGGCCGAGCGCCGAGCGGGACCTGCACAGGGGAACACCTTAGTGCTGGCCTCAAGCTGACCATGATTGCTTTCTTCTCCTCCTCTCTGAGGAGCTACCTGGAGATTTTTATTATTATAAAAGCATTTTATCACATTGACATACCACGTGACTCCGCTTTCACAAACACACTCACAAATGCTATTGCAGCCTTTACCAGAGAACATAACAGCAAATGCCCAGCATGGAGAGTTTAAAGGTCTCTAAGCCACATCCCCTGTACATGCAGCCATTTTAAAAAAAAAATTCACTGTGAAACCCTACAGCCATGGCCAGGCAGCAATTACAGCTGAAGTTGTTTTGGGTTTGTAATTGAAGAGTCTGCAAATCTAATACTACTCCTGTGCAGTCTGAAACAGCTAAAAATGGTCTATAAATGATCTATAGGTCTATAAACGATGACAGACCTATGAAGACACTAAAAATCCATAAACATTAAATACTTTTGCACGTTAACATGTGACAGAGTACTTTCAGAGGATAATTTTTATACTTCAAATTTACAAAATGTCATGACTGTGCAAAATCTCTGGACCTTTACCTCTAATATGATTTTGCTCCCTCTCTTCGGAGAACAAACAAAGCTTTTTGTAATACTTAAGCTAAAATGCAATGTGGCTTGAGGAGATCCTAAGCCTGTAACCATATCTAAGGAAAGGGATGGGTTTATCTCTGTTTTATATCACACAGCACCCATTCTGTTCAGTTTAGCCATGCAAACCCCAACACTCAAGACAATGATCTTTGGAGTGTGTATCCTCTTTGAAGCATACAGTCTTTAATTAAGGGAACAGTATTTTTACAGTCTTGTATTTACCATTGCACTCCCAAAAAACTTTGATTCTCCAGTATTTATGTCAATCAAGTGGCTCTTATTTTCCAATTTGGAAAAACAATGTACTCAGACTTCAGAAATTCAGACGAGGAAAATATGAAGAAAAGGGAATGACTTCACTAAAAACAAACAAAACCCACTGCACAAATCACCATGGAGCTACTGCTGTTTTGGCTGGAGCACTGCAGAAGGTGAGGGAAGAAAGAATTAATTTTTTCAAGTCTTAAGACTATTACAGAAAACACATCTTATTGATGCTAGGAATATATGAAGCTATTTATTTTTCACAAGCATCTAGCTTTAGGTAGGTTTGAATTTGAAGTTTTCTTCAAGAAACTCTACTTTAATAGATTCTGTAAAAATCTGAAAATATGGAACAAAACTTCCAGAGATTCTTGGAAGAACAGGAAAGCATATACAGCAGCAGTTTCAAAAAAGTAGGCTGCATTCCTGAGAAATGCTCAGCTAATCCCTAGATAGTCAACTCAGCCTACACAGGCTCTCTCTAGGATCTCACTGTGCAGCTTTGCTTCCCCCAAATCCTGCACATCAATCACACTAATACAGCCACCTCAACTACTCCAGATTAGTTCAATTCTCAAGCTTTGGCAAAGCTGTGCTTTGGGTTTTTTGCCCTTACTTTGTTTGGGGGTTTAGAATTGGGTTTTTTTGTTATTGATCGGGTTTTGTTTTGTTTGGTTTGTTTTTCTAATCAAAAATGCATAATGTGCATTCTGGTTAGAATTCCAGTGACATTAACTTATGGGCTCTTAACGGCACAAAGCATTGAGACAAACCCAGAGACAAGCAAAACTTTAATACAAAGAGATGCAAATCTCACCTGTAGTTTTCACCAACTGTGACAATCTCCACTTCACTGTCTGTTGAGGTAACATTTATTTCTTCGTTAGCAGTGACTTGGGGAGTGGAGGATGCTTCAATCACCACAACATCTTCATCAATACTTCCTGATGAGGAAAAAGGAAGAAGAAAGTTTCCATACTTTATTTATACTTCATTCACCAACTGTCATTATAAGAGATTATTTTTCACAGATTTAAAATATATGTAGGCAGAGAATTCCATGGTGTATGTCAAAATCTTAGGTGCAACTGTCAAATACATGACCTAATTATTAAAGGGAGCAATTCTGCTGTAAATATTGAAGCAAAAAGAAGGAAGGAGACAGAAGACTGAGTGTGGGGTAGATATGCAAGCTTGCATTACAAGCATTGAAAGCAATTGCAGTGAATTTTATTATCTGTAACACCAACAAAATTCAGTCATTTAATATAAAAACAGATCAAACTTACAAGCTAGCAAAGCAGTAGTGGTTTGTTTGCACTAATAGCTTTTAAAAAATTAGCTTTTTTTAAAAAATGTTTTTCTAGGTATCAGTTATCGACCAACAAGTTTATACTTACAAAATTAATCCCTTGGTGTTTATAAACACCTTTATCTATCTAGACTTTTTGTGGCATTCACAATCTGTACTAGACAGAGGAAGATAAAATTAAACTAAGAATGATAACAACAGCAACCAAAACCCCACAAAACAGACCAGTTTTCTTAGGAAAACACTTCCACTTCAGGAATAATGGTTACAGTTTCAGCCTAACAAGCAGCCACATGAAATACTCCTCTAGAGCTGCAACACTGGCAGTGACAAGTCTGAGCCATCTACAAAACTTAAATTGAGCTATGGATTATTCACTGAGCACAAAAGAACTAAAAAAACCCAAGCTGTATAGCTTAGAAAGCACTAACTATCATTTTGGTTTCTGCAAATTGCCTCAGGGAAGTGTTTGAAGAATTTGGTCTCGTTCAAGTCAATGCTTCCATCCTGTATGCACTGACTGTTCTCAGCTGCTTTATCCAATGAGAAAGATTATTCATTTTTATTTTATCCGTTTTTCTGCTTTGAAAAAAACCCAAACTGCATTACCTATTTTCCAAAGGCCTTTGTTTCTGACCACACTTATCTCAGAAAGATTGCTGGCTGAAGATGTAAAGAGTGATGCTTCCAAATACTGATACTAATAAAACTCTAACAATTGGAAGTAGCGTGGAACAAAATTAGTTCTCAGACCTTGCATGAAAAGTTTGGAGAAAACTGAAAACACTGCAAAGTCTAAAAAACAAAACAACACTCCAAAACTGAAAATACCGAAAGGCCAGTTACTCAGAGTGAAAGGCAGCAGCTAAAGAGGCACATCCAGAGCAATGTAAACATTGTGCCTATCAGGGCAAACAAGCAACAGCTTCCTTACACAGAACTATCTCAGTCAGTCACTACACTTATCTGCTGTCAGACAAAACCACCAAGCAGCTGGGAAAAGGTCCCTGAGAAAAACCCCCAGCTCCTCCTTCCATCTTCCAAAGCTGCACTTCTCTGAAATACAGCAAGCTTGAGAGCACTCCTCAGAGTCCACACGTCCTCAGGTTCAGTATTTATTAAACTTATGACAGATGCAGAAGTAGATTTAGGCTTAAATATGATTTTGTTACTTCAGAAAACAAACGAGTTCTCCTTGAGGACAGAATCATCTAGAATGTAGATCTATACTGAAATTCACCCAGTGTGCACCTCTACTGAAATTCTGACACAAGCTTAGCTCATGAAAACCAAAGGGAATTCTTAACTGAATATCTACACAATTCAGACACCTTTCTCAATGTTCAAAAGCTCATTTTATTCAACTGGGGTTTTTTTAAGCACTCCTTTAGCTGAGAGGTGATTGTACCAACTACACAAATCAGACTGTAAAAAAACATCCAGACTGGTACTGAATGAACAGGTTTTGTGACTTCCAAAATAACAAATAAAATCTTTAGGAAAACAGTCAAAGTTGCTCCAAGTAGGATACAGCATAGACATAGTTCAGAGACATGCAATTTCCTACTGTTTGTGCTTCTAAAACCACCTTCCTAAGTCAAAAGCACAAACTGGTGTTTTCTTCCCATGAAGTACTTTCCTATGCAAGGAACCAATACCTTCTTCAAAATTAAGCAGAAAAACTTCCCTAAACTATATAAAAATTGAATTGTTTTATACAGTCCACCATGATACAGTATAATTCACTTTTTTTTTTAGCACCTACCAGTCATCTGTCTGTAAAGAACTTCAAGCAAAATTTAAAGCATGAATAGCTTACACATCAATGCATCCCCTGAGTGAGTGAAGCTGTAAGAAGGCAGCTAAATCTGGATAATTACAGAGTTAACTACACCATTCCTGCAGCTCCTGAGGGTTATCTTGCTTCAAGGAGAAGAGTCACTGGACTGCTGACAGCAAAACAGCTACACAGATGGAAGAGATGTATTTTGTACTACTTTCTGAATAATACCTTTGGCTACAAAACAAACAGAAAATCATCCTCCTGCAGGCACACATTATTTCTTTGTCATCTTCTGAATCACAGAACACATCAAGAAAATTATACTCTAGTTATTTGTGAGTAAATTAACCTTCAGGCCACCACTGAAAGACTCAGTCTGCATTTCAAGTGAGCTTCTTACAAACAAAACTTCTCTTGAAAATCAAAGCAAGGATTTTAATAGTTTCCACAGAGTTTGGGGTGTTTTTTCCCCTTCTCACATCTACAAATAATATTTCATAGTGCACACAAGATACCAAATTTCAGTTTGCAAGTTTTTCATTTCCCATTCAGACCTTTCAATAGCCATTAGTAATTAAGTCCTGCATGTGACTATTAATCAGAAATAATCGGTAACTTCTTCACATAAGTTTTTTCCCTGCTTTTAAAAGCCTTTTCTATGATGGAAACCCAATGCTCAGATGGCCTAGGGGAAGGGATAAACTGCACATGCTTGAATCCAAATCTGAACATGTGTAAAACTGTAAACCTCCCTTACAAATAAAAACATACTCTCATCCAGGCCTTACCTCACAAAATCAGTAAATCTGTCATAATAAAGTGCTTTTGTAAGCAGAATATAACTTTTATAATAAAATAAATATAATATTGGACTCTAAAGTTCAATACTTAGGCCAGTAAATGACATATTTTTCCCTAGAAAGTTGTAAGATTACTTCACAACAGAAATTACTTCACAAACAGAAAAGCAGCAAGTTGGTCTATCAGCAAGTGACAGACCAACTTGCTGCTTTAGAATCAAATACTTTAATAATCCAGAAGGTGTAAGCAAGAGACTAAGCTTTGCACAGTATAATATGTATAATGTATATAATTATACTACTATTTAAAAGACTATGGCATAACTCCAAGATTAATTAATCATCATCCCAAGTACCCCACCAAGGGCATAAATAACACTGGTGTAATATTAAAATTTATGTTCGGCTGACTGTTGTCATTCTCAGAGGGTATTTTCACATCTGTTTTGCAATTAACATGGAGTTTAACCAGCTAGAATATTACATGTAAGATAACAAAAGTATTTTTCAATACACAATTTCAAACGAGACAATCTGATCAACGCTTAAGTGAAAGCAGAAGAGATTTAAAATCAGCAGTCAAGTTCCAGTGAGAGAGATGCCTTATTCTGAGTTCCAAGCCTGCATTGGATCAGACCAAGAGCCCACTCAGGCACATGTTCTCTCCGCCATCTGCAGCAGGCAAAAACACTGTGCAGCCAGAGCAGAAAATTCAAACTACAAATTTTAACTAAAAGCTCTCATACCACCCAGCGTCCACAACAATATGTCAGAGCTTTCTTGCCCAGTCATTGCTCAGCTGTCAATAAGAGTGTTGTATGTGGGACCTAAGCCACTTATGCTTGTGAATTAAAGATTATGACTTGGACAGTAATTCAGTTTGAAATTAATAAAATAATATCCTGCTAGTATTAGTGAGTACTGTCTCCTTTACCTCTCCAATGTCTTGAACTAGGTATGGCTGGCAGCCCTGCTCTGAGCCTGTCAGAGCAGAACAACGCCCCTGTATGAGCAGCCACCCTCTGGGACTGAGCAGGTCATGGATTTGTGGCTTTGCTCTCGTTCTCAGGCTCTGAAGGTCCTGTGAACCAAGCAGACAGACCAAACACATTTGTCCTTTCCCTCCCTAGATGTCTGAAGATTCCTGGGTGCCAGGACAGTCACTCCCTTCCCCTGGTGGCCTTGAAGGTCCTGCAGGAGGCCAAGCAGGTGCTGTTGATGAGCGTGGCACAGAGCAGGGGAGCTGACAGCACCCAGAGCACTGGCCACAAAATCCAGCAGCTACAAGCCCCAAGTGGGAACCTGGACCAGAAATGCAACCCCTCCTGTCACTGGGGCAAGGGACACCTCTGTCATCATCTGCTTCCTCTGAGGACTGAGTGAGTGACTCATGCTCTTTTGTATGGTTTTTGAATCTAGATTATGATTAGGTTAGATAATCTAGATTATTGTTAGGTTGATAAAGCAAACCCCATGTTAAGATTTGACCTGATCTGCAGAGGGTCCAGGTGATTAGAAATTTTAACTTGGTGGTAGTACAAGTTTTGTATTATGCTACTTGCAGATTGTATTACATTGATTCTACTTATAGAAATCCAGTGCCATTCTACTCATAAAATCCTGCTAAGAAAATAAGGACTTAATTGTAACTAAGATTTAGTGCTGTCAACATTCTGGCAAGAACCTGCCCGTTCCCTTAGGGTTGTGTGATGACAGCTTTTTTGTACCTGAGACTTACTTGGAATATACCTTCCAACAGCTGTGCACGATGGGAAAAATTTTCCAAAGCACACAAATTGCTTAGGAGTCTGCACCCTGGTGGAAAAGACAGTCAACCACAGTTTAGGGGATTTTGTCCAACTATGAGCCATGCTAATTGAAACCTGTACTAACTGTTCTTTAACCTTGCACCAAAACCAGTCCTATGGGCAATGCCACAACAAGCCAAACCTACAAATAGCATCTTTTCAGCACAGAAAGCTGCAGCAGGGCTGAAGTGAATGCTACACTAACTTCTATTACTGTAGCTATTTAAAGCCCCAATCCACGGCAGATGGATACAGCAGCACTGATTAATGTCCACTGCTCACAAAGCCAGGTGCTCCTCTCCTCACCACTTCTCAGTTCTTCTCCAG
Organism: Molothrus ater; assembly: GCF_012460135.2. Taxonomy (NCBI): domain Eukaryota; kingdom Metazoa; phylum Chordata; class Aves; order Passeriformes; family Icteridae; genus Molothrus; species Molothrus ater. Next base: position 6,446,138 of record NC_050490.2, read on the forward strand.
TAAGCAGCATGGTAAACAGGATACTTATACCCTTCCTTATCCACTAATGCTATTGAGATGAAAGGTTGGAATTATCAGCTGCATCAGTTGGTGTGAGAAAAGGACTGCATGCAGTAGTTTGTAGGAGGGATTAAGTAACTGAATAATAATCAACTTTAACAACAGGCAGCTCACTTCCACTTAATACCTGTTTATCTTAAACCTGTTAAAATAATCTGAGCATGAAGCAGTATTTGCTTAACGTTTTCACCAGCCTCTGCCTTGTAAAATATTGAATGTCTATATTCAATGTTTTTTTTGGGAGACAGACAACAAATGTTAGAGAATTAAGATGACAGTAGTGAATAAACACTGTCTTATCATTCAAAGCAGCTTTGAACAAAATTTGGAGCAGCTTCTCATCAGCATTACATTCCAAGAGGAGAAAAACCTGTCTAGCATTAGTTGTTCAAAAATATAAAATAATACATCAGACCCTGAAGGAATAGTAAGTTATTAGGTGAACAATTTGAACAATCTATGACAATGCAAAACTCTACACAGCTTGTTTTTTCTAACAACACTTTGCCCTTTTCCAGAGTTCTGCTTTATTGCCAAATCAAAGTACATAAGGTTAAAAAATTGTTCCAATTTAAGCTTTTGCTAGATTTCCCTCCACAGACTGCCTCCAAAAGGCAGCTCCAATCCTTTAGATTCAAGATGAAAATCAAACTCTGGCAGAAGCAGAACATTTGCATTACAACACAGGACATCCAACAACAGCAAAAGTTGAATTTTGCCACTTTTCATAGGCAGGATTTCATAGGAGGATCATTTCTGATGGTGTGTACAGAGGGTTAGAGAAAAGCTTCTGCACTACCTAAACAAAACACAGAATCAAAATTCATGTCTCCCAGCAAAAATGCTGCCTTCTGTCATTTTAATTGCAATTGAAACCAAGTGATCAACACTGCAATTAGAATATACACCCTGTAAGCACCTGCACCTTCAGCTGCAAGGATCATTAAACTGCACCCAGCTGCTGTCTCCCCTGAAGGAGCTTCAGCTGCCCATCCCAGATGCAATGAGAACAATGCCTTCTATGGCACACAGCTGGTACAACAATATCATCCAGTCCCAGGTGTCAGGATGTACTGTGCACACTCCCACACTCCAAGGTTCACAAGGTTTCACCAGAAGAATAGCTTAAGCCCTAATAGAACAGGAGGAAAAACCCAATATAATGCTATTTGTTTTCTTGGTAAAGGTTTTGTTAAACAAACAACCCCCTCATCCCATCTCCATTAACATGATTTTTCCAAAATTAGCCAAGTTAATTTTATTAATTATAAGAACTTACTAAATACTTTGGTTTAAAAGGTCTGTTACTTTAATTTCTTGCAACAATCAGAAAAATTGTTTTCAGAACAGTCAAAACTAATTTAACTCGCTAGTTCTTTAAATGCATTGTATCTTTAGTTAAACATCAATATTCAAAGCAAAGAAATATTTTCTGCAATATCCTTAATACAAATTGCTATTTAGTATGCTGCAAGACTAATCACATCACTTTGAAGCCTGCTTTTTTTAAAAAAATCAGTTATTGCCACATCTTTTTAAACTGTATTTTCTTTTCCAATTATTATTCTCCTCCTTTCCTAAGTCTGTCCTCTAGCACCTTTACATATATACCCCAGGCCTCATATTCTTAGCAGAAGTTATTTGTCCTTCAGCACACTGTAAATTCAGCAGATATACAGAGCAAAGAAATGTTCCCTAACATTAACAAGCTCATGTACATTACAATCAATACAAGCCTTTCCTCATATTAAACCCCCTCATGCTTGCTCACTACACAGAGAAGTTGCATAGCTGTTTTCCAGCTGCCCCCATTTCTGTCCTAATTAACTCAATAACCAGAAATGCCTTATATAACAGCACAAAGCTACCAAAAATGTTAATCACATTTTTATCTTGCTAAAAATAGGACACTTTCACAGAGGATGTCTGCTCAACTTCCCATTATATCTGCGATGTAAACAAAATGCTCAAAAACCTTTCCATCAATATATATTTCCACTGGAAAAACCCCCACAGTATTCACACACACTAAGCCAGAATCACTTTTCAGCTCCCTGCAAGTGCTGGTCCTGGAGTACAGGAATGAACAGGACACAATCTTTGAAGCAGACCTCCTTTCAGTTACAACTCATGTCAGTATTCTCATCTAAAATTACTGGTGCAGAACTAATTGGTTTTCTTCATTCATGACATGAAACAGACACTTTCATTAATTAAGAGTGCTTTTTATGTGGTATAAAAATTAATCCATTGGACTTTTCCACATCTGTGTGGAAGGAGAGTTGTTACTGATCCTACATCATTTTGGTTACATAGAAATCCACCCTCTCTGAAAATGGTAAGAAATCACTAACTTGGAAACAAATGTGTTAACACAGTAGTTTGAGAAAATGGCTTTTCATATAAATGTATGCATATCCCCATTATTTATTATTTACAAATCATATTCTTCAATATAGTTACACATGCATGTCAAATGCAACTTTTTAGGCCTAATTAATTTCTATTCCACAAATAGGCATTAAGATGATTAAGGCTGTGCAATAATTCTTCTGTTTCAGTTATATATGCCCAGCCCTAGCACTGCAGAAGTAAAACTTTAGCATTACAGATTTTACTTGTATTTAAACATCGCAGACATTATTTCCTACTGCAATGAGTAACAAGCAATAATCTAGACTTTACTACTCTGGTTCTGTTCAAGCATAAATCCTGCCCTGAATGAATGAACATTCACACTTTTTTTTTTTTTTAACCTGTTCTTGTATTTTCAGCCGCATTTTCTTAGAGGAATGATCAGCACAGCCTGAGATATGGTTTCACTTATTAAAACATATTTGTCACTAGATAAAACACATGGTTGCACAGATTAACACCATGCTGTGTTCTATCTACTTCCCCATGCTCTCTAAAAAGCTGAACTAAAACAGAATGCACAACTACTTTCACTTGGCAAATTTAACACAAAAGGAAGCCCAAAAAAATCTGCCAATTAGCAAAAAACCACAACAAACTAACAAACCAGGAAAAAAACCCCAAACAAACAAAACTAAACAAAAACATCCCCCAAAAAGTCTTCCTCCAAGCACTCAAGGATTCAGATAACGTGGCAAGACATATTATAAAAATAACTGTGTAAACCAACTGCCTTGCATTGAGTTTATCTGGGTAAAACATCTGGTATATATACAATACTTTTCTCTCATTATCTCAGTACTAAAGCTACCTTCAACTGCCTCATATTTCAGCTCTTATAACAACGGACTTTTTTCTTCCTATTTTTCTAAATTTTCAAGAACAGTTAAATATTAGCATATAGTTCTACATTCTGAAAATAGAATTATTACCACAATCAGTTCAAAACTAAATTTTTAACACAATTCAACAGCTAAAATAAAAATGGATCAACTCAGCAGCATGTGACTAATCAGACTGAGCAACTTCCATTATGTGCTGTAGAAGCCATTAACTTTTACATTCAAGATTTTAGATTTGAATGTTCTAAGATCTGAATGTACTTCTCCCATCAAGAATTTATGTTGCAATGTTCACAGTACTTGCAGTAAGTCTATCTGTAGTATTAACCTCAAGAACTGCTCTAAAGGACTTATACAAAAGCCCATTATACACAATGAAAGGTAACTAATACAAAATACCTCAGGAATTTCGTTTTACCTGAAGGAACAGCTGTGCTATTCTGGTGGTTTTCACCAGGTGACACAAACAAGTCCTCCTCCCCTTCAGTAGATGAACTGGAAGAAGATTCAGTACTGAGATCATTCTCACTGGAGCTGCTGGAACTGGGGAGTAAAGCATACTTTCTTCGAGCCAACACTTCCCGCTTTTTCCTCTGCATTAAAATTCGTTCTTTTTGGTTCTGTGTCCGCTGTGATGAACTCGTTTTCACAGCTCTCTTCCTATATGGAAGTCTTCTTAAAGAACTGTTGTGAAAACAGGGCCTTTTCATCAATAACCCAGGTACAGAGTCTGCCTCAGTCCGAGGCCACTTTTGTGACCTTGCACTGTGAGTTCTGCTTGGAGTATTCAGCACTGCCTGAGGGTGTCTCACAGGAGCATCCTTTTCCTCATCAGATGTTACTGTGTCAGAGTCTCCAAAATGCAAGCTAGATGAAGGCGATGAGATACAGTCACTAAAAGAAGAATCATTGTCTTCACTCTGTGTTTCTAGATGCTGTCTCAACCCTAAGATTCCTTTGTTTTCTTTATCAGGACAGTTCTGAGTGTATGAAGGACCAGCCTGCTGGCTCTTGCGTTTTTTTCGCACCACAATACCTTTCTCTTGGTCTGTATGGTTGCCATTCATGTCCTTTTGCTTTTGAGAATCACCACACAAGTGAGAGAACTCATTCCCTACTTTACTGGCAATCATCTCAACTTCTGCAGTGAAGCTTTTGGCCTCCCCAATAGGCTCAGGGTTCAAGAGGATCCCCTTCAGACTCTCCTGTCTCTTTGGTGCATCAGAAGGAACTTCACTCTTCATATCCGCTTTTAGAGTATAAACTATATTACATTCAGGAGTCCATTTAGACATGGAAAGATTTAAGAAAGGCCTAGAAAACAAAACAGATAAGCATCAAGAAAAGAAGCATAAGATTTTTTCAAAAGCAAAGCTAAAATAAGAGAAAACCCATTTACTGCTAGGACTAATCCCCCAGTGGGAAGGGCAAAACAACAGTAACCAAAATGCAACTGTTTCAAAATAACAAAAACACACTTTGACAATGTAGTTTTTCATGAAGACAGAGCTCTTTAATTTTTTATGGTCAGTGAATATATTATCACTCTCACAGAGCAAATACTTGTCTATGTCACCTGCAAAACCAATGATGTTTGCTTTACTGATACTTAATCGTGGCAATTACAGGCTACTGCTTATAGAAGTTACCTGAATTTTGGCTAAATAGCTCCCATAGCCATCAACTAAAATGCCTACTTATTAAATAAGGCCTGTATCTTTCCCTGCAGCAGAACATATGGACAGTAAATAGCTCAATACAACACATGGGGTTGTATGGTGTCAGTTGAGCCATAAAAGTCAGTTACTTGAATTCATCATTATTTCTGAATGAAAAGGAATGAAACATGAGAGATTTTGAACTGTTATTATTTTGGGGCAAGGTCATAAAAATCCATTTATTACCTTGAGTCTCTTTCAAAAACCACCACACATTAGCAGTACAGTGTACAAAGCTATTTTCAGTCCATGTACTTTTGACTCTTACCCTATGACAGAAACTGAGTATATCATAGTATGTGTTCCCTTAGCAGTCACTATTGGGCAGCTTCCCCTCCCTGCAAAATAGAAAGCTGCCAATGTATAACATGAGCCTCAAAGAAGTACTTTTGTACTGGAAGAGACAGACAACAGTAACCTCAGTAATGGATCCATGTTCAATCTGCTTCATCTGCCATCTCTGCCTTTGGTTTCAATTCCCAAAAGGGAATAATGAAACAATTTGGTTCCCACTGTGATAACTACTGGAACTCTTTTCTGTAACTAATATCAGGGGTTTTATGCCTCAGCTGAATAAGGCTATAGTAGATACTTGACATCTTACAGCAAGTTGTGCTGAACTACCAAAAGGCTGCTGAAGAAAACATGTGCAACAATTCTCAAAGTGGAATAAGGCTGCCTAAGCAGCACAGCTGGGAATATGCCTGAAGGCACAAAAAACACCTGAGCTATTCTAGAAACAGCAGCAACACCCAGAGGCACTCTGAGAGCCTGGTCTGCATGAACCTCCCAGAGTTCCACAAGGCCAAGTGCAAGTCCTGCACCTGGGCTGGGGCAATCCCAAGCACAAATACAGGCTGGGCAGAGAGAGTGAGAGCAGCTCTGGGAAGAACTTCAGAGGGTGTTACTGGATGAGAAGCATTACATGACCTGACACTGTGTTTGCCGTGGCTCAAAAAAGTGTGGCCAGCAGGAGGGGATTGTCCCTCTATTCCACCTGGACTAACATGTGCAGCTCTGCAGCTCCCAGCTTAAGGACATGGAGCTGCTGGAACAAGACCACAGGAGGGCCATAAAGATGCTCCCAGGGGTGGAGCTTCTGTCCTATGAAGACAGAGAGAGAGAACTGGGGTTGCTCAGCCTGGAGAAGAAAAGGCTGCAAGGAGACATTACAGCACCTTCCAGTACCTAAAGGGGGTCCAAGAGAGCTTGAGAGGGACTTCTGACAAAGGATATAATGACAAGAAAAGGGAAAATGGCTTCAAACCGAAAGAGGGCAGGTCTAGATTAGATATGAGGAAGAAATTCTTCCCTGTGAGAGTGGTGAGACACTGAACAGGCTGCCCAGAGAAGCTGCGGATGCCTCCTGGAAGAGCTCATGGAAAAGCTGGGCTTTAAGCCACGTGGTCTTGTGGAAGGTGTCCTTGTCCGTGGCAGGAAATTTGGCAGTAGATGACTTTTAAGGCTCCTTCCAACCCACACCAGTCTATGATGGTTCTGTGATCTGTGGCAGGTTAAGCAGCCCTGCCTACTCAGGTCCATAATCCTCTGCCTGAATCTCCAAACTCTTCCAAATGCTAATGCATCCTTACATGCAGTGCTAATAGTTAACACTCATTTATTTCCTCACAGAACATATCAATACAAGACTGAGACTACAGAACAGATTTAAATAAGAATTTTTTTAGACTGTTTCACAAACTGATGCTTTCAAGAGCAACTGGGAGCTAGCTGTTCCTAACAGACCCTAAAGAATTCCTTATTTCAGTTTGCAATGGGTATAAACTGATGGATCATCCCTGTGTCCTCTTCCTAGCCATAAGCAACTACTACACTCCATGTGATGTTATCTGGGATAAAAACTTTGCAAAAGGCATCAATGCTGCACAACTAACACCTACAGAAGCTGCAAGTTGACAGGATCTTTTTGGAGATCAAGAACCTTTTGGATCCTAGAACCCCAGCCAAAAATCCCCATTAGAATGTCCTCACTGGAAAGCCTACAAACATTTATAACAACTACTGTTAAATATGAGGCCTATATCCTCTGATAACAAAGTATTGTTGTTCTCTGTAATACAGTAGATAGGCTTGTCTCACATGCAAGTTAAAAGTTATATTCATGCAAGTTGGAATAAACCTCCTCTTGCCAGTATAGACAAAGGGCTCTTACTGCTATAAAAAAAAGTAGTGCTTTGATGAAGTTTTAGTGGAATGTACTATATAAGGCTACCTTTTTCTTTAGGGCTGAAAAAAAAGAAGTAGCAAAATTGGAAAAAATTAGGAGTACAAAAAGTCTACTAGAAAATAAAGCCTACCAAAGCTGTGGAGTTCTGCTGTCTACCCTTGCCAGCTCCAGCTCTTAGACAGTCCTCACCATACTCATCCATACTATCCTTCTTTGGAAAGATAAGGACCAAGACTTCCATTTTATCCAGTTTCTAGTAAGGACAGGAATGCAGCATTCAGACCTTCCACAAGCACACAGAACAAGCAGTACATAGTCCTTCTTCTCATCCTCCCAAGGTCACCTTTTAGCTCTGTTATTTATGCACCACTCTTTTACAGAAATGTAACAGTCTAGTCAGTCTTCACCCCAGTCCAAAAGCAACCCAGACCCTCCCACAACAGCCCTGTATTTCATCACAATTTTTTTTAGAAAATCCACAAAATACTTCAGTTTGGGGGGATTTTTTTTTTTTATTATTTAGAAAGCTTATTGTCTTTGAACACAGTCATAACTTGCCAGCATATACTACATGTCCAGCCTATACATAACTGTTTCCTCTCCTTTTAACATGATAACTTCGGAATCAAAGAGAATTGACCCCTCCATTTTTTATAAGAAATTAAAATCTGAACATTTTCTCATTATGTGAGCACAACCAAGGGCTGATCTACAAAGGATTCTGTTCTATTCACTGGAGTGCTATCCCCCTTTTTATTTGTAAACTAAAGTGGAGGAATCTCCATCAGTATGAAAATTCTGCATGCTCAATGTGATTATCCTTGCATAAGCTCTGTTTACTTTAGTGCAGAAGCCACTGTGCAGAAATACAGATATAGCTATTTAAGTTACAACAAAAAAATGAGTGCAATGACATTTACACTTTGAGAAACCTCAAACTACTGTGAGGTGATGAAAACCTGAAATTATCACAGTGAAACTGAGTGCATCTGAAACATTATTTACTGGATTTGTTTTATTCCAACAGGGAGCCTATGTACACTAGCCAGTTATCACAGATTCAAACATTTTCTAATTTTTTACTCTTACAACCATGGCAATTCAACCAAGTAATCAAGAGCTCTCTATTTTTGCTAATCAGTAGAGAGGCTGAAGGACTGCTTACTCACAGGAGAGCTGCTGCCTTCAACTACAAACTTATACAACAGCTTAAACAGGAGGGGTTCTGAAGTGAACAACAGCAATCAACAATGACAAATAATCCATTCCTTCACCATTTAGAAATGCTATTACAAACTTTCAAACAAAGAATTTGACCAAAAAAAGACAAAAGCTGGACTAGATTTCAGTCCATTTAAAGTATCTTCAGAGGTGAGACATAAATGTCCATTTTTCTTCTGCACAGAGGACAACATTAAAGAGGGACTACAAAAATAATATGCAAATAATTAAGTCATTAGAATGAGATCATTTGCTGTTAAAATATTTAGAAGGTCCTACAATATATATTTCTAATTAAAAGTAGTCCTCAGAAGCTTTTTCAAAAAGCAGCAGATGAAGTAAATTCAATCAGCATTAGTGTTCCTCCTTCTAATCAAAACATCTGCCTATTGACTTAGTCCCCCATGTTTCCTCTCAAAGTTTTGATTTACTATCCTCTTTTAAGCCATTATGACTCAATGAAGAGCTGTTAAGACAGATACCTGACAACTATAGATAGTTATTCTAAGTTCCCCTCTCAGGTGTATGACTGTTCAGAATTATGAAGTGCACATGACTTTTATCCATTTTTTTCACCATTTAAAACCACTGATATTAATCATTCCAAGACATACAGCTATGCAAGGAAATTCATGCAAACTGGGAAATCCCTGGAAATACCTAAGTCAAAGAAAAAGGTTAAAGAGGTCTTTAGAGCAAGTTTTTGATCACATATCAAAGCAAAACACATCTGAGTTATAAGATGGAGCAAAGGATTTTGTCATTAATCATTTCCTTATAAGCAATCAAAATGCATGTAGCATTACAGCACTATAAAACAGTAAAATGCTTCATTACACAACATGTAACTCAGTTTTTTGGTATAAACTTCACTGATGAATATATGTGACCTAATAATAATTACCCTGAAAATGTATTTTCAGCCACATTCCGAATGCAGTCAACTCCCTTCACCACCTGGGAAAAAATCTCCTTGCATTTGTTGTCTCTTTATTCAATTCTAACTTGTTTTCTTTGCATATGGTCACTGAACTCCCAACTAACTTTCAAAATTAATTCCCTTCCCTGATATGCAGCTTGTATCAGATTTTACTTTTACCATCATTTTTACTCTGACAAGCTAATACTCGCACTGTTAAATTCATGAGAAAACCTTTCTTTGCTCTCATTATAAAGATGTATTCTTATTCATTCAGCAAGGCTTTTCCATTATATGTATCAAGAAACAGGAAAATGAAAAAGGTTATAAAATTCATACAAGGCCTTCAGCAAAGTGAGAAACCTTAAGCACTGCTACTTTCCAATCTCAGGCAGGCAGCCAAGCAAGGCTGATTCCTGCATGGCCCTGACACACTGGAGGCTGACAGAAGGCTCAGGAGCCACTTCAGGAGTTGGACCCCCAACTCAATCCCATGGAGACTGAACCTCAGTGCTATCATGTCCTGCTGCTCCAACAAAAAAAAGGAACTCACTGAGCAGATCACAAAAAAACACCACTCATTTTCCTAAAAGAAGCAGTTCTGTCTTATTCATTTCATTTCTATCAAACAGGGACAACCAGTATGCCTGTCCAATGCAGAGTAAGTGACAAGAAGCAAAACATCTAATATTCACTTCCACTAGCAGGAAAACAAGTGCAATCAGATTTCAAAATTTTATTGCATTCTTCTTCACTTTTTATCACTTTATTAGAAAAACAATGCTCTTCTAAAGCTTGTTTAACTACTAAATTTTAGCATCCTACATATTGTTCATCTAATCTTTGACTGAGAATAAAGCAACAGATAAATTAAAGACCTATGCATTTTATAAAACAGCCACATTCAGAAGGTAATCTGTAATTCCATAGTGTTTGCATTGATACTATGTATCTTTATTCACAGGACAATATGAAATACTATTGCAAACCATTCTCAATTTCCTTTCTGTGCTTTAATGCAGACACGGTGATGACTCCATTTTTAAATGACAAAATTACTGGAGAATTCTCTGAGCAGAATACTTATGTTCTGCCCTACAGAAAGGTACAGTAATTCAGAACAACATACAAGTTCTTGCTTACAGGCTCCCAGAGCCAGCCCACTACACCCAGCCCCGACAGGAGGGTTTGCCTGTGCTTTGCAGAGGTGTTACAGCTACGTGAGCCACAGCAATGCAGGGAGGCTTAGCCACTTCTGGCAGGCAATTCCAGGAACCATCACTGCCTTGGAAAATCTACTCTTGAAGTGAAACAATGTTATTCCAAGTACAGTACTACCCTTACTAACCTTCACAAAGCCGTCTCAAAGTCAGATCCCACTAACTCTACCATCAAGTACTGTAATGAACAGTGTCCAACCTCTGGACCAGCAAAGTCACCTTAATTTTATCCCCCCAAAAAAATCTTTTGGGACCTTCAAGGTTTGCTTCCTGATGCCTAAGTCAATTCAGCTCATTGTGCAATTATCCTGTAACAGAAACATCAGGACACCTATAGGACAGCTCTAGAATGCCTCTGTTGTGCCAGGCTGCCATTCACCTGAACAACACTGCACTCCTAGGGAGAGACTGCTGAAGTGTCTGCCTCACCTCTTCCAACAGAGCCCAGCACACAACAGCCACAAACAGAGGAGCTCTTCAGGACAGGAGCCACGGCCTGGCTCCAGCTGGAACAGACAAAATCCACAGAGCATGTGCAGCTGGATGCACCTCCTGTTAGATGGTGAGCTGAGAGCAATGCTGCACAGAGCCCCCTCCGAGCACAGGGGAGCTGGGCAGAGATCCCCTCTGAACACAGGGGAGCTGGGCTGCACAGAGCCCCCTCTGAACACAGGGGAGCTGGGCTGCACAGAGCCCCCTCCCAGCACAGGGGAGCTGGGCTGCACAGAGCCCCCCCCGAGCACAGGGGAGCTGGGCTGCACAGAGCCCCCTCCCAGCACAGGGGAGCTGGGCTGCACAGAGCCCCCTCCCAGCACAGGGGAGCTGGGCTGGGCAGAGATCCCCTCCAAGCACAGGGGAGCTGGGCAGAGATCCCCTCTGAACACAGGGGAGCTGGGCTGGGCAGAGCCCCCTCCCAGCACAGGGGAGCTGGGCTGCACAGAGCCCCCTCCCAGCACAGGGGAGCTGGGCTGGGCAGAGCCCCCTCCCAGCACAGGGGAGCTGGGCTGGGCAGAGATCCCCTCTGAACACAGGGGAGCTGGGCTGCACAGAGCCCCCTCCCAGCACAGGGGAGCTGGGCTGCAGTACACTGAGTCAGTCCATGGCCATAAAGACACCCAAGGAAATCCCAGCCTGAATCAAGCATCACCATGCACACACTCAACTGGACAAGGAAGCTGCCTGCCTTTGCAGGATGGATTTGACAAAAATATATTTGATATTGCAGGTGTATTTGACAAAATACACAAGCACAATGTGTATTTTTCACAAGCACATTTTTCAGTCTAGACATTTCTTTGCTATGTCCTAGGCTTAAATCAGTTAGCTACATTAACACTATGTAAATCATGGGTTTAAGATAGAAGCATTATGATTTGGCAATCAGGAATGTTTTGGCTTCAGTGAACTCCAAGACAAACATAACAGCATTGAACTTCAGAATAAAAAGTTGTAGTTTTATAAAGTGATGACAAAATGCAATTTTTTATTGGAACTTAAGATCTTAACTAAAAGTTCTGCCTCCCAAGACAGCTAGGAAAGTTCTGAGATACACAGCCATCAATAATTATTTTAAAAATTGTTTCTTAGTCCCCCTGGCATTTTTGACCTTTGAGGTATGTGTAATTCTTCTTGATGTAGTGTCATTTTGCAAACACTTCTCAATAAAGCTTTGAGGAGCAAAGTTAAACATGATCTTTGCCACAGCTGCTAGTAAGAGCCTTTCAAGTGAGACTTGTGAAATTAACCATTAGGACAGTTTTATGCTGCTCTTCAGGAAACCTATGAGAAGTAGGGGATTTTACAGATACTAAACTGAGCAGATCTGCCAGTTTCAGGGGAAAGGACACTGCAGCAGACTTCTCCACTCTGCACCCAGCAGAGACAAAAGTAAACATTTTACCTAACAGCAGTCAAATATTAGTACTAAACTGTATTGGGGAAAAAAAATGACAGAGGCAAATAGCCCTTTCTCACATCTTGCTAGCAAAGCCATGAACCAGCCTTCTCAGATTTCACTTGGTGAACACTTAGTGAGGAAGACATCAGTTTAATTTAGGGAAATTCCTTTTCCAAATAGCATAAACTACATAAAACAACAAAATAATCTTGTTTTATCACCAGATCTGTAGTGGTTTGGCTGTTTGCATGTCAGTAAGGGTGAAAGAGATTTATAAACATACATATTGAATAACATTGTATGGGATACATGTACAATGTAAGGATAGGATAATTACTCAAAGTTGTAGTCTCCTAAGCTTTGCCAGTGTAGCTGCATCCAAAGTTTACAGTGCTCTTGTAAGAGATACAAGATGTATCCTCAGCTGAAGTCTTAACTAGTGAACCTTCTTCAAGGTTAGGTACAGACTGGTGGGATTTTTTTGGTGGGCTCAGGTTAGGCCTAGCAGAGAACCCTAATGGGGCAGAAGGAAAGGAAGAAAAGAAAATGTTTCTTTCACCAACCCAAACTTTTGCTGACACCTCACTTAAAGGAGACTGCACATCAGGAAAGCCATGAGGAACCCTTTAGACAACATCTGCCTATGGCAAATCCATCTCTCTGTACTATCCCCATTGTTTATCTGTGAATGAAATCACCCTGTTCCCCATCCCATCATCTCCCCCCCCTCAATTTTTCCCTATTTAATCAACTGCTCGACATGCAAGCCTCTATAATCCATCAGCTATGGAGGAGGGAACTACCACTTCTATCTTCTCAAAAGAATGTCCTCACCATTAGAGGAAATAGAAACAACTGAAATGAAAGATTGTACATCTTGGAAAAAGAAGGCAGCAACTGCTGTCAGCTAAATGTTACTGCAACACAGCCACCTCCAGTGAAAATCAACTGCTGTAACTGATCTGGTTATGTAGGTCAACAAAGTTACTAATTCAAATATAAACTGGAGTCACAGTCCTGTTAAGATACACTCTTAATACACTTTTACAAAGCCATTGCTTCATAAAAAACATATTTCTGAAAGGTCAGAATGTTCTCATCCATATTTTGAAAGGACATGCAAAATATGCATGAGTGCCGTGAGCTGTTGCTCCCTTCAAGTTCCCAATACCAGACACAACCTCATCTGTAGCTGCCAGGACTTCAGCCATCAATAAAAACCACCAGGTTTTTAAATATGTGAGACTTCAAGAGTTTTAAAACAGGAAGCTTGGTGCCTTCTACACTATCACTTAATTAAAGTGAACCATAAAATGTTCCTACAGCCTTTCCCACCTTATAAATTCCATAAGTGATTCTATACTGTGCATGAGTGCAGAGACAGGTGACCAGATGTTCTCTCTATCAAATAAACCAAGATCACTTCTTTCCCTGTCAACCCTTGCACATCAGCAAGGATCATCCTGTCTAACATGGTTTGCTTCTGTTCCCTCCCTGCCCCAAGACAGTCCCTTTATCCACAAAAAGTAAGTGCAAAAACATTTAAATTGCTTAAATTGTTCTGACAGCAAGAACTATGGATATGTAAACAACAAGAAGATGTGATTTCTGGTTTTAAGACTGGCAAAGCATTGTAACAATTTAAATATTAGTTTCCCTGGAAAAGCTTTCTACTAAGTATCCAGCATTAATATACCTTTGGAATTTTCTACAAGTTACAACAAAGACAAGGAAAGACCTTATACTGAAAACCCAGCTTTCCTTTAATAGTTCATAATACAGACACCATGACAAACACAGGTCTACACAATGAGCAGTCAATTCTTACCCTTTTGTTCAAACCTTTTGTTTCTGAAATAACTGCATTAGAATCAAATTATTCTAATGACAGTAAACTCTTACCTCCTGCATTATGTCCTCTTCTGGAGAAGTACTTGGCTATCAGGAATTAAGGGTCCCATTTATTCAGCTAAAGCAACCAAGCCTTGCTTATGACTTAATAAAATCATTTCAAGCCATGGAAGAGCTTATTCAAACAACATGAAAATTCCATGAATGCATGCTCAGCCCTAATCTCAGAAACACGGACACTTAATAAAGTACATACCCTTAGCACCTGCCAATTGCAACAGTGACAAGCCTACGTACCTCTGAGGATCCTGGCCTACATTTCTGAATGAACGTTCCTTCCTTGTTCATCAGGCAAAAAACACCTGAAAACAGTGATTTTTTTTAAACATGGGTTAAGAGAACACTAACTTCGCAAACAAAACAAATGACGTCATAACAAACGCTATTACGCACAGAAATAGAAACTCATTTCCCTTAGGGGAAAATTTGTGACAAATTTGTGACAAAACCCCAGAGAGTGCTGCGGCTGCCCGCAGTGAAGACACGGCTTTGTGCGTCAACGAGGCGCTGAATAAAAAAGGAAAAATACATTCTGCGTGAAGTTCCCACCCGCTGCACAGCCCCACGGCTCAGCGCTGCCGTCAGGGCGCGGGGCGGGGGAGCCCCGGCCGGCCCCGGCCCCATCCGCGGGGTCCCCGCCGCCCCCCGTACCTGAGACAGCGAGGCCGCGGGGGAAGGGGCGGGTGCCGCCGGCGCCCTGCGCAGGGCCGAGGGGTAGAAGCGGCCCCGGTAAGCGCCGCAGTGACCCCGCGGCGCTTCCCGGTGCGGCTCGAGAGGCCGCAGCGTCCTGGCTGTGCCGGTGCGGCCGCTGCCCCCGGTCCGGTCCCGGTGCGGCCGCTGCGCCGGGCGGGCCCCGCTCTGTTGTGGCGCAGCCCCCGCCGCTCCCTGCCCAGCGCAGCGCGACACTCGGCGCTGCTTTACAGCCGCCCGCAAAGCGCAGCCGCGCCGGCGCGCGCCCCGCCTCCTGCCGCGCCCCCTGCCGGGCGGCGGCGCCGCCACAGCGCGGGCTGCGGAGGGGACGGGCCGGGGCAGGGCGGGCTCCCGAGGGCACCGGGCTCCCGAGGGCACCGGGCTCCCGAGGGCACCGGGCTGCTCGGGATGGGTTCCCGAGGGCACCGGGCTGCTCGGGATGGGTTCGCGGGCACGGCCCAGGCTGCCTTCGCTGCTGCTGTATGTACGCGGTTGTGTGTAAATACGTAAAGCGGTGGTGTCAGAGCATGGACCGGGCTGTGCTTGGTGGTGCCGGGGAAGGGGACACAAGGCAATGGGCAGAAACGTGCACAGAAAGTTCCACCCGACCTGAGAAAGAACTTCACTGTGCAGCGAGCGAGCGCTGGATCAGGCTGCCCAGGTACCCCACAGCTGGATGCAACCCTATGCGTGGCCTCTGGGATGACACGGCTTGAGCAGGGAGAAGTCAGATTAAAGGGGGACCCACTGTGATTCCCTCCAACCCGACCCTTTCTGTGATGTCCCTTCTAGGACTGGTCTAAAAGCCTTGCCTTCTCTGCCCAGCGCTGTGTCTGCCCTTGACACCACAGTATCTATCTCACGGCTGCCTGTCCTGCAGCCAGTGACAGCTGTGAAGACATGCCAACAAATCCCAACTCTCCATCCCAGCTCTTTGGAAATAGGAATGCATTTGCCTTTACTGCACAGTGCAGTCAGTGACTCGGGCTGAGGTGAGCCTTCCCCCTCTCCATTAGTGATGCGCACACAAAGGGTGAGGAACCTGTCCTGTACAGTGGCCGTGTGTCACAGGACAGCACAGCTTTGGGAAAGCTCTCATACAGCAGCAAGCCTCAGTGTTTGCTGAGTTTGCAACTGCCAGGATATCTCTGCCAGAGATGACCTTTCATCAATGTCAGGGTACACATTGCAGCTCCAGACTGAAACACTGGATAGAACAGGGTCCTATACTGTCAGTGACCAACAGCTACATTAACCCGAGGCTTTGGAGCAGAAAAGTACAGTCTGGTCTACTAATAGTTAAAGATCTTACTCAGAACGCACTGCACCAGAGAGTCATCAGCACACAGCAGTTCCTACGTGTTTTGGAGGAGCTAAACCACCTGCATGCATCATTACAAAAGACATGGTCACTGGGGAAAAATGCATGTTGACACTATTAATTGCATGAGTTTCTGAACAGAATTTCCTTAAAGCAAAAGTGGATAAAGCAACATGGAAATTAGACTCATAAGTGTACAAAATGCAAAAAGTGCTATAGCACATAAACGATATGGAAAAAAGACTTTTTCAGCTTTATGTGTGAAATGAGAACACAGGAAGAAGTGAGACCCACACAGAATGAAGGTGGAAAAAAGGATCACAGGTTATTTCATGTGGTTCCATGAGCAAAGCAACAATTAATTTTAGTTTGCAATAAAGACAATACCACAGGTTTTCCAGCATTAACTGTCTACCTTTCTCTACATATTTCTTGTGGTGTTGGGTAGTTTTCTTTTTTTTAAGTCATGTCACATCCAACTAATTTCAGCCACAGATAATAACCAATGAAACTGGGGAAAATGTGAAGACAGCACAGACAGTGGGAGAAGGACATATCATTCCACAGAGGTCACTAGTGGCTTGACTGTGTAAGCAATTTTAATATTTTCCATTAAGCATTAGATCCAAAGTTGGAATACTTTACTAAAAATCAGCTGGGGAAAAAACAATCAAGACAATATATGGGAAGAAGTGAATCACCCTGAGGACTAATAGAAGCAAAGGGAAAAAAACATCAAATACAAAGAATGTGCACTTGAATGTTAATGACCAAAAGTTTTGGGTATTTGTCAGATAAAAGGCAGTTGGATGCAAACTTCAATTACCAATGTAATTAAGTAAATGACCATCAGTCAACAACATTTTGTAGACGTGAAAAAGCAAACATGTCTGTATAATAATTTAGTCTAAATAATTTTCAGAGAGAGAAGTTTCAGTGCTATTGCAAAAATTATTCCTGATGTAGTCTTGCAACTACTTTATGCAGCTTTTTTTTAACATGAATCCAAGGAAGATGAACTCCAATCTTAGTGAGACACTCAAGAAAACACAGTATAGATAATATGAGAGGAAGCTAATAAAAAATTGGCTGGATTAGTTTAAGAAATGAGACAGAGGAGCACTGTGAATAAGCTGATCAGAGACTAATACCAATAAAAATCCACACCAATGAGTTACGTATTTACCTATTTACGTAATAATTGGTTTGAACTCTTGTGTCAAAGGTGACAGAAAGGTAGTTCTTGGTAGAGAAAATGTAGAGTCACTCTGCTCACCAACTGAGAGACATACAAAAGATCTTTTAAAAAAACCCAACCAAACAGGTGGCCAAAGTTTCCAGTTCACAAGTTAAAAAGCAAATGCAGTCAGTCTTGATTTTGTCCCAGTGAGGAGTCACAGCGGCCAAATGATCTGTAAATGTTCTGACTGTGTATAAATCTGTAGAACTTTCTGTAACATAAAGGCCGAATTTCTAGGATCTTTATTGGCTAAGACTTCCTAACACCTATTTCAATATGGACCACCAGCTGACAAGAATTTAGTAATTTGTGGGCGAGTAACCCTTAAACAAACTCTTGATAAAAATTAGTTTGTCCATTATTGACTGGTTATTAACGTGGTTTTTAAAGAAAGGTGATGTAGAAAATACTTCAGTGCCCAGAATGATTCACTGTTTTAGAAAATCCAACCTTCTATCTGTGCCCTTTCATGGAATTTTTTCCTGCCATTATCTTAGTGTCTTACAGAGACAGACAGTTGTCTTAAAATTAGGTTATTGATCCCTTGGAGCAAACCAAAACATTCTCCTTCTCACACTTCTTAGGTACAGAAAACCAAAAGATTAAATGGAATAATTCTAAATCACTAATGCAAATTTCACAATGGCTTTTAGGCTATGGTATCATCAGTTCATACTGAACTCTTCAACTTCTTCTAACTACAGCTGAACAAAACCATTTATATGCACACCCCAGGGCCTGGCAGAACTAGAGACATGGAGAAGAAACGATTTTATCCCAGATCAAAACATATCAGCCAGTAGGAGATTGCACTTTACATTTTTGGCAAAAAGACAAAAAAAAAAGTAACCCCCTTATCCTGAGGTACCTGCAGCAGGTTCCTTTTTTTGGGACACAGCTCTGTGCAGAGCTTTTGTCTTGGACACAGCTCAGTGCAGGGCTGCTGGAGCAGTTTGCTGGCCCAGAATGAAAGCAAGGCACAGCTTTTTCCAGGGCTGAGCAGCAGCTTCTGGAACAGCCCCACGGGCATGGGGCCAAGGCCTGAGCTGCACTCACACTGAGGGCTGGCTCTGCTCTGGGCCCTGCTGGCTGAAACCTGGCGGTGGCCAGGACAGAATGGACGGTGCTCACCTCTAAAACTCTGCCTGTAGCCAGGAGTGTGGCTCTGTCACTGCTGGGGGAGCTGCCACTCACAGCCAGGAGTGTGGCTCTGTCACTGCTGGGGAGCTGCCACAACCAGGAGTGTGGCTCTGTCACTGCTGGGGGAGCTGTCCCTTACAGCCAGGAGTGTGGCTCTGTCACAGCCAGGAGTGTGGCTCTGTCACTGCTGGGGGAGCTGTCCCTTACAGCCAGGAGTGTGGCTCTGTCACAACCAGGAGTGTGGCTCTGTCACTGCTGGGGGAGCTGTCCCTTACAGCCAGGAGTGTGGCTCTGTCACTCACAGCCAGGAGTGTGGCTCTGTCACTGCTGGGGGAGCTGTCCCTTACAGCCAGGAGTGTGGCTCTGTCACTCACAGCCAGGAGTGTGGCTCTGTCACTGCTGGGGAGCTGTCACTTACCCCAGGGTATTCATTGGGCCATCCTTGGCACATACATCAGATGTACTTCTGTAGACTGAACATGGACCACACTCAAGCGTACATTTAAATATTTGTACAAGTTAAGTCAACTTACAATTATTAGTAATATTAATAAAATGTAAAGCCCCTTGAAATATCTTGTGATACAGAAAACCAGATAATACAGAAACATGTCTGTGTTAGGTCACAAAAACTTTGGGACTGGTACTTGGACGATAAATAGTCACAGCTCCAATTAGCCCAGATGAAGATCTTAACAGTGAAAACTGGAGAAATAGGGAAAACATAAAAAATCCTGAAATATTTATATTATGAAAAATTGCTACTAGGAAAACAAGAAAAGATGATCATTTGCAGAATCAGAAATAAAATTTGATGGTTGTCTGTGCTATATATTTTCTGATGGAAATTTTCAAATGGGATTAATCAAAGAGTTTTCAAAAGCTCTGGAAGATAACATGCACCACTCAGGTAAATTATTTTTAAGATGTATGGAAAAACAAAATACCCTGCATTATATATATTATATATACATAGTATATACATATCTAATGTTGATATAGAAATGACCCACCAGTCACTGGTTTGATTTCATGTTGTACAGTCTGATGAGGCTCTGTAAGCCTAGAAACAGCACTTTCACAACACATGACTTCAGAAATTATGCAAATCCCTACTAAGGTCCCACAGTATCTTTCTGAGATTATCTGATAGCTTAAGTATTTAAGTTGCCATATAATTAAGAAGGTGTGGTGCATATAATTACTTGGAAATAGCTAGTTTGTTGACAGTATTTTTAATAGTTCATTTTCTTGTTCAAAAACAAGTATGTCACCAAGCTCTTAGTAGAAAGATCACAAGATATTCCTATTTATTCTTTCAGTGCTTGTACAATAATGGGGCCAAATATATTTTTGTGTTTTAATGATGCATCAGTGGCTATTTTTAGAGCAATTAGGTTTAAAACAAACAAAAGCATCCTGCATTTAATGATCTGACTTTGCACTAAGAAATTCAATAGCCATTTCCTAGCCTGTATGTATGGTTTCAGTGGTAAAATATAAGATATTTGTGTTTGATTTACAATTGGATTTATGTTCTTTTCCTTGCTGTTCTCTAGAAGAATTATAATGAGAGCAACTGAGAGATCAGAAATTCATTTTTACAACCTCCTCTGACTGCTCATCATGCAATACATCAATAATACATCAAAAAGAAAACTGTACATTCAGAGTGGAAAACGCTATTTTTTTATAGCAGTGATACATATCAAATTATCAGTGGTTTTTATCTCAAAGTGTATCTATTGTCAGGCATTCACTGAAATCTCCCAAATAGTTACTCTTGCTCTGTCTGCAGTCCAGAAAAATAGTGCAGTTTAAAATTGTAGCAACCAGTCAATGTAACATGAGAACTGGGACAAGACTCAGTGTCTTTCAAAGGAAAAAGGATCCTTCCTGCTATTTCAGTTAGACCAGTATCAGCCTAGCCTCACTTTTAAAAGGATTAGACTGAAAAAGGAACTGAGTCACTGCATCATATATTCCTGTAATAACTAGCTTTCATGTAGTCAGCCCCCAAAGCAGCTCCAAAAATCTGTACCAGAAACTTGGATTTCAGAAGCAAACAAAGAAAAGTTTGTTAGAGTTGTTGTTAATTAAAGTTAAGAGTAAAAACACAGACTGCAAAAGTCAGTTTTAAAAGAAGCAATATGTTAAGCAGAGAAGTACACAGATCTTTGCAATAAAAGAGAAATGTGTTTCAAGTGAGACAGGGTTCTGTTTGACTGTAGACTGTACTTGGAGGTGACCTTCCAGCACCCCAAAGCCCTCCCCTCTTCCTGAACCAACATCTCTTTTTTTGAGAAGGGGATATGGACAAGTGGGAGGCTGTGTGAAGAGAAGGAAACTGGGACAGCCTGTTGATTCTAGCTGAATGCTCTTGCCAGGCTTCCTTACAGAAGAGGCAAGAACCACTTCTCTATGTTTAAAAACATTGAATATCCCCTTATTTTTACAGAACCCAAACACACTAATACTGCAGTTTTAATTAATTTAAAAATTCAGGTTCCAACCTCATCAAGCCATTAAAGAGATGAGAAAGCTGGTGTTTGCTCCTGCATTGTGCTTCAGTGTCAGGCTGGGAATGGACTGGGCTCAGAAGCTGGGACTGGGATAATCTACACAGAGAAGCCCCACCAAGGAACAAAGCCCAGGGGAAAATGTGACAAATCTAAGGATATTCACAGCTTCCAGCTGTCTCACATACAAAGCAGACAAAAACCAATTTACAGGAGCACAAGTCTGTACTTGTTTAAATACTAATATATGGGCCAAGCATTTCTCCCCTTTGGAAGTCTATTACCATTTCCTAATCAATCCTTTCCACAAATTTCAGAACCTAATGGTAGAAAATAACATTTATTTTGAAAACTGGCAGATGTTTCAAGAGACTAGTAAAGGACTCAGTGTTTTCCTTTGGGAAAAAAAAAAGCAACACAACAATCAAACAAACTGGAAATTAGAATCCAGTCAACTTGATTAAAATTCCCAGATGAATGCAAAAATATTTTTAGATACCTGAAAAATAACAAAATTATAAATACTAACCAATATGATTTGTTCATAACAGTCTATCAAACCAACCTAGTTTTCTTGTCTGGTTCTACAAACATAAATAAATTGAAGATCTTCACTTCAGCAAGGCTCTTCTGTGTCATTGACATTTTCTCAAGAAAGATATGGAGATTTGATCTGGACACAAAGTCCACCAATTTGATGCAAAACTGGTTGTACTTAGAGGATCATTATCAACAGTTTATACAAAATAATATCAAAATGGAAAAATACTAAATTTCCATCAAACAAAAATTCTTTGTACCTTCCATATGGTAATCTCTTTGCAAAAGGCTTAGAGACCACACTCACCCCTGGCTGGAAGGTGCTGCAAAGAGGAGAAGCAAGAGTAGAGTTTGAAATCATTGCAACAGGGGGATGATGATTCTACAAACACTCAGCAAGAAACCAACTGCACAGAGAAGAGTAATTGTTGTCATGAACTTGCAGAAGAGAAACCAGTGGGCAGAGTGGATCACAAGCAGAACACAGCAAGTTCATGAGGTTGGAGAAGGCACCCACTCTGCTGAGATCAGAACTGCCACCAAGGCAACTTTGGGAAGTTGTGAAAAGAGCGGGTGGGAGCTAGAGGGGTATAGCAACAAAAAGTCTTGTGTTTCAGAACTGATTAAAAGAAAAGAAATAATTTGTGCTTTTAATAAAAATCAACCCAAAAGAAAGACTGAACAAAAATATGGTAAAAGTCTCAATTTGTGCAAAAAAGTGCTGCAAAAAGAGAACATTGTCCATATTCACTTGGAATAAATCAGCTAAACTGCAGCAAAAGGTATTTAATCCAGACATTGGAAAAAGGAGAGTTAAGGACTAGACTAGACGGCCTGAGGAATGAGTGGAATCTGTGTTTAAGGCTTTAAGAACAGGTTATGCAAACATCCTTTGAGGTTGTTTTTATAATAGTTTAGTGAACCTTAAGGCAGGAGGATGGCTGAGAATCCAGGTAAGGTCACTTTTGGCTCTCTTGGTTGCTTTTTATTTGAGAAGGGGATAAGTTAAGTGCAAAGCTTTAATATCCTCACGACTTCAACCAACAAGCACTGAGGTTTAGGTATGTCAAGAAATCCCTAAAAACCAGTGCAGGTGCTGTGTTTGTTATTCCTCTCATCTTCCTTCCAGAAATGAGGCACACTGAGCTTGCCTTCAGTAATAATGGAACCCACACAGTGGGTTTTGGGTATATTTGTATAACAGTTTACCACAGCAAACCTGACAGCCCTGATTAAAATTTTGCTGCAGTGCTGAATTCAAGTTTATGTGAAAATAAATTTTTTTCCATACACCCACAAAATTGTTTCTGTAGTCTATAGTTAAGCTAGCATTTATCTATGAACCTCAAAGTCAATCATATATTTGATGCTAATAAAAACATTGTCACAAAAGACAGCATAATCAAAAATGTATTGTCTTATTTAAGATTGTTCTTTTAATAAAAACCTTGGTATCAACTGCAACAGCAGCATAACATAACTAAGACATGCATGCAATTACCAGTCCAGTGTGCTTTAAGGCTTCTGTGCATGTCTACTTTTAAATACATAGATTTTACCCTTTGTCAACTGATAACTATTAATGAAAGTAGTACTTCAGGTAATTTTGAAATGCACTTCCAAGTACATTTTGGAAAAAAAAAAGAGAATAGTGTAACAAATCTTCTAGGATTCAGAACTTAATTTGCACAAAAGGTTGTTCAACAAAAATTTGTTGAATAAAACAAGCATTCATTTTTTCATTTTTATCTATATGTAATTTCTGAATGAAGAGACAGATTAAGAGGACTGTTGTGACTTCAATTTATAGGTACTTAAATTCTGTCTCATTTGAAGATTTAGTAGGAGTTTAACATCTGTTGTTGACAAAATAACTTCAAGCGTTTCTTACAGAAAATGAATGAAAGGGAACTAAGAGGTAACATCTTCCATTACCTGGTACAAGTACAGCCTAATAAATCATAAGAAGAGATACTTTGGTAAAAAATTAAAACATTAGTATTGTACTTCTGGAATACTTCCAATAACAAACCGTTGTACAAACAGATCAATTGTTCATTTCCTAAAGTGCGACAAATCAGTGGCCAGAACACGCAGGAATCACATTTGTAGTTAGGCTGGAAAAGACCTCTGAGATCATCGAGTCCAACCCGGGCTGAAATCAATGTCAGCAGGACCAAGGCACCGAGTGCCACGTCCAGTCCTTCCCTAAACACCTTCAAGGACAGTGACTCCACCACCGGCCCGGGCAGCCCGTTCCAGTGTGCAATCACCTTTTCTGTGATTTTTTTTTTTCTATTGTCAAACCTAAACCTCCACTGGTGCAGCTTGAGGCCGCGTCCTCCCGTCCTGTCGCTGTTCCCTGGGAGAAGGGAGAGACCCCCACCCGGCTGCACCCTCCTGGCAGGGAGTTGTAGAGTGGTAAGGTCACCCCTGAGCCTTCTCTGCTCCAGGCTGAGCCCCTCAGCCGCTCCTCACAGCGCAGGCGCTCCATACCCTGCCGAGCCCCGGGGCTGTCCCCGCACACGGCGGGGCCGGGACGCGGCAGCCCCCGCGCCCCTCACGGGCAGGGCGGGCCCCGGGCGGGGCGGGCGCTCCGGGCCAGGTGCGCCTCTCCGCGCCTGCGCAGAGCCGCGCGCCGGCCGCGCTCCATCCGGGCACCGCGCTCATTGTGCGCGCGGCCGCCGCGCTCGCCCGCCCGCTCTAAAATGGCCGCCGCCGCCTCCGCTCCCGCCGCCGCCGCTGCGGGGGCTCCCGCGGCTCCCGCGGCGCCGCCCACCGAGAGCAAGAGGATCAGCGACCTGCGTGTCATCGACCTCAAGTCGGAGCTGAAGCGGCGCAACCTGGACATCACCGGCGTGAAGACGGTGCTGATCGCCCGGCTCAAGCAGGTGAGCGGCGGGCGCAGGCCCGGCCCGGTCCGCCCCGGCGGCCGCTGCTGCCGCCCGGCTCCGGCTCCGGGGGCGGGGCGCCGGCGGCCCTGCCGCTGGCCCGGTGCGGGGGGCGGGACCCGTCCCCGCCGCGCCGCCGGTGCCCGGCCCGGGGTCCGCCCCAGCGAGCCCCTGGCGCTGTGCGGCCCCTCCGGGCCAGGGCTGGGCGCGGTGTCCCGGCTGGCGGAGCTCCCCGGGCCGGCTGTTGGAGCTCGCCCCGCGGCCTGGCGGGCGAGCCCCGGGGCAGGCTGTGGCTGAAGGGTGTCCGTGCTTCCCGCTGCCCTGTTTTTGAGCTGCCCTTAGTGCCATTATGGATGGCGGTGTGGCCTTCTGGTGTTACGTTTCCAAAGAGAAGCGTGCGGGTCCTTGATAAGCTGTACTTCCAAAGTGTCATTTTAACAGCTGAAACTCTCTGCGTTTATCCTTACTGTTCCCTTGCTCTTCTCCAGCTTTAACACAGAGTGTTTTGCTAAATATTTTTGAGATGCCGAAAGAACTGTTTGGCTTACAGACTTCTGCTGAAGTCAAACTGTCCAGCTTTCCATGGAAAGCCATTAAAAATTGTAATTTTTTTTCTCATTTAGGCTATTGAAGAGGAAGGAGGTGATCCAGATAATATTGAAATAAGTGTTTCAGCTGACACACCCACCAAGAAGCCAACTAAAGGCAAAGGTTAGGATCTGTTGATATACTTAATATTCTTGCATAGGTTTTTTTTTTTGCATGTATCATCTTAAAGATGGACTGTGGTCTATATTTTGGGTGCAGTTGTGACTTTACTGTTTATAGCTTTTGTTATATAAGAAGTCCTTTGCCTTGCATGTCTGTTGTCAGTCACCGTATGTAGACAATGTATGGGGATGCTGGAGAAACATATTGAGAGAAATATAGATAGATGGAACATGACTGGGATTAGAGGTGTGTGTTTTGAGGTAGTGGCTGCAGTGCCCCAGCTCCTGGAGAGCTGTGCCGTGTGTGCCGAGTGCTGTAGGTGAGCTGGGGGGGTTTGGTGTGTGCTGTGCTCACAGATCCTGAACGTGGGCTGTTCCAGGTGTGGGTCCTGGCCACAAGGATCTGTGTGACAGCAGAGGTTCTTCAGCCATGAGCAGGTGCTGGACTTGGCTGGGGATGAGGGCACAGCAATATGTGGTGGGGGTCCCTCCCTGAAGAGGGCTGTGTAGTGTGGGTGTGTTAGCATGCTCTCTACTGAAGACAGGATTTATAAACGTGAATTTTTTGAATAGGTGTTGAAGCATCACAGTGGAATGTCTAATTAAGAGATTTTAGTGTTTCTCTTATGAGAAATGAATATTTACATAAATATTTTGTGCTGATCTGTTTGGCAACGATTTTTTTCAGATTTTTCAGCTCTGTTTTCTTTTGCCTGAGAATTTAAATACTGTTTTGTAAGTTTGGAGTCTGGGGGATTTTAGTTTGTGTTTTCTGTTGTTCTGGGAGCATCTGTGATCTATTAGTACTGGGAAAGAACCTGTCTGCTTTATGCACAGCATTTTTCATTGAACAGACACACTGAGGATGTTCACACATGTGCTACAGGGGCCTGAACAGTCTTGTAGCACTGTCTCTTGTGATGGGCTGAGTTTTGTGGTGAAAGTGATTATTCAGTCAGTCTGGTGCTGTGAATGGTGAAATTAGTAAAAAAATCTGTCTCCTTAGAAAGTTTGAATAACTTTGCACTTTTCACACATGAGAGAAGTGAAAGGAAATAAACTTTCAAATGTGGTTTCATTTTTTTTTTCTATGGCTTTACTTTATTCCCTGCTTTAGAAAGGTAGCTGCTGCTTAAGATAACTACATGGAAGCTGAATAAGGAAACTCTTCCACAGTTTTTCATACAGAGATCTCAGTGGCTCCATGTTCTGCTGTGACAAACACTTCTCTTATCTGCTGCTTTTTATCCTACTAGTCTCCAAACTGATATCACAATATGCATCATGTTCTTGATCTGGTTTCTTGGGCAGTTGGACTGTTTTGTTTCTGCAGAGGTAGTTTGCCAACCAGTGCTGCTGCTGCCTGGGGCAGGGTTTCAGTAGCTCTTCCTGCCACCTCTCCTGTGCCCCAGATCCTAATGCATGCATATGATATGTGTGATCTTGGTAGACCTCAAAGGAAAACACAGTTTGTGAAGTTCTTATCAGTTCACTTTGCAAGCTCAGGAGTTTCTCCTCATTACTTTTTAGATTACAAAAGTCTTATGAACAAATTTTGTGCCAAAAGTATGGAAAGTTCATGGAACATGAAAAATTTCATTGTTTTGTTTAGGGGAAGTATTTTTAATTGTATTGGATTATTTCTAACTGTGTGAAATAATACATTGTTTGATTTTTAACTACTCACTGTGAGGGGTTTTTCCTCCTTACTGATTTTGCTGACAGATTGATCCAGGCCTTTTTGCTAGTGCTCGTTTTCCCCCCATCCTGCAGCTTCAGACCAATACTGATCGGTCTTTAATTATTTTACTACTGGACAGCAGTAAAATTAATGACATTACTAGTTCTGTAGTATTTTTCCTTGTGCTATTATTGCTGTACAAGGGAGAGTAGGAGTATTAGGTACTCATTTACAAGGAAAATACGTCTTCAGGAAGGGCCAGGGAGTGGAAGTCATGATTAAACCTCCTCAGAGCAGCCAGAAGGGGAGGCCAGTGGGAGGGAAGGTTTTACTGAAGCTCTTAAGGTCTGTGCTGTGGAAAAAGTGTGATTCTGATTCCCTAGCACTGTCTGTTACAACAGCCTGGTCTGGAATATTGATAGAGGCCAAATTAGAGTGGGAATGGGGTGTGTGGGGGGAGGGAATGATACATTTGTCTTTCCTTGCTTTTTTTTTTTTTTTTTTTTTTGTGTGTGTGCATGTTTACTAAAAGGGAGAAAGAACAATACTCAAAAGATTAAGAATGGGCCTTTATTTCATACAATTTGAAAAATGCTTGCAGAAGGATTCTGTAATCCAGCAAGAATCCTTGATCGGTCCTCATGTGAAGTTAGTAGAACTTTAACACTTTTCCAGATGCTACTTTAATTAAATAATTAGGGTAAAGAACTACAGAACAGCAAATCAGATTATACAGGTGTATAGGTAAGATCAGTGGGTTTTGCCAATTGAAGTTTGAAAGGAACAAATGCCAAGTGCTCCTTTTTTAAGTGCCTCAGCTGTGCTTCTCCACCCTAGCATTTAGTAGCTATGGAGGAATTTCTGTTTTTATAAAAAGATGACAGGTTTTGGGAAAAACTTACCTTTTCATGCCTGACCATTCTGCTGCCTAGTCTGGTATCTAGAGGAAGTTACCATACTACTAGTATGAAATAATTTTCAAATGTTTCTGATATGAATGCTCCTTTGAAGGATCTGCAGTCAAAAATGCTGTTGGATATTGAAAATTACAGTTGGTAATTGAAAATTACTTTCCTGATGAGTTCTGGAATTATTGTGGGTGAAGAACAGATTTTAGGCTGATAATATTTAACTTTGGAGAATTAATATGAGCAAAGATGTTTATTTGCTGCTCGACAAGTTTCTGAGGCCGGTTATATACCTGTTAGTTTGTGTCTTAAGTACCTCTCCAGTTTGCAACTGAATTTCCAGTTTGACAATACTGTTTCTTGGATCAAAAGCTGACAGCTGACAGTGGCTGGCTTGTACTATTGCACAAATAACTTTGACTTCTTTATTAAAACTGCTTAGTTACTTAAATATAAGAACAAAACAAAGTAAACTAAGTTGTACGCATGGTTTTTGCAGACCTTTCTTTCTAAAAACAATTAATGACTCAGAATTGTATTTTTTAGACACAGCAGAAGACTTAAATATTCCTGTACCTCATGGTACCATTTCAGAGTTAGAAAAGGATTGTTTACTTTTGTTAATATTGTGGCAAATGATACTTTTCAAGTTGCACTAGACCTCTTAATGCTATAGAGGGTTAATTCATTGTAAGGATTTATCTCCTCTTTCCCTCTTATCCCATGTTTTTGGTGAATCTTTAGCATTAGCGTGACAGAACCCTGTTGGGAGTTTCAGCAGGAATACCAGAAGAAATACAAGCACTAATTCTTCCAAAATTTTCTGATAAGTATGTGTCACTGCTTCTGCCTGAGATGCAAATACCTAGTTCAAGAGTTGTCCAGAATACACTCTTCTGTAATTCTGTAAACACTCAGCCTGAATTTCTCACATGGAGGACCATGAATAGGTAGAATAATCTTGTGCTACTGTAAGGCTTGTAAATGAAATGAAAGCTAAATCTGCATAATGTAAAACCAACAAAGATGTTCTAATTCTTCTACTTACCTATAAGGAGAATATTTGTTCTCTGTGTAAGAGTCTGTTGCAATTTTATGGTGTGTAGCAATTGCTGTTGCCAGAAAAGGGATTGAGCAGGGCTTGTAAAGGAGTGCCATCACTCCAAGGTAAATGAGTGTTTGTGCTGTTAAGCACCCAGATCTGTGGTGAATGCTGCATACACACTGACATTTTCAACAGCCACTGCTTGGATAAACCTGTACAGAAACTTGGGTGTTGACAACTTGTGTGACTGGAGACCAGCTGTGCCTCTTGTCTGCAGAAGGCTCAGCTGCCCTGGCTCTGTTTATTAACTTACCCTTCAATCAGGTCAGCACTGGTTTCCAATAACTTCAGAGCAACAGCCATTTTCTGCAAGGTGTGTGTTGCAATCTGATTTTAGTTATGAGAATTTAAGAGCCAAGTGTGCCTTTAAGCAGCCCACTGTAAATAAGTGTCAGTCAGACAACTGTTGAATTTTTTGTGGATGCTGGCTTTTTGGCAAGTTGCTGTACCAACATCTGAGAACTGTCTGTATCAGAACCTTGAAATGCCACTTTTGAGTGGCATAGTGTAACTCTAACTGAAGCAAAGTAACCTGAAGCACAGAACTTGAGAGGGAGAGCGAGCTTAGACCACTTTCTGGCTTGAAGCTGAAAAGTGAAGGTCATTGTTCAGGTCTGGTTATGCCTTGGAATACCTCTGGTACTCAGAGTAAGTGGGACTTGCTACAAAGACAACAGACATAGTATAGAAGGGCTAATGAATCATACTCATCTAGTAGCAAGTAAAAGATACAACAGCTTCATTACTGACTGCTGTAACTTGTTCTTGATGAGGACCAGTCAGTAAAACACAGTTCTCTAGCTGCTATTGCATAATGGTGGGGCTAACTTGAGGTAGCTTTGCCATTGGTTTGGTTTTCTGTTCTGTTCCCTATAAAGTCTCAGTTCTAGTCCACCAGCCATACCTCCTCAGGCAAAATGATTAAAATTATTTAAATAGCTTTCATGATAGTCTATGCTAGAGGGCTGCTAAATGTGTTGGGCATCTGCCCTGTGTGCTTGCCTGTCTCTGTGTATGCTTAGCTGGACATGGGATGCAGGAAAAACTTGGTCTTTCAGATTTAACAAACAAACTGAAATGTGAGAGGATAAAACAGAAAGCAGTGGAATGTGTGTAGAAATCCTTGCAGTTTCTCATTGCTTTTTATTTATGTTGAAGATGTCTGGGATCTGTAGATTTTATCACAGAATGCTAAAAAGCTAGCACAAAATTTGAGTTAGTCTTTGTTTCAGGCATCAGCTGTGATGCACATCAGAAACTGTCCAGTGTAAGACCTCTTCCTGAGAAGAGCTGGCTTCCCTCAGCATACCTGTGCAGGGGGAAAATCTCACGAATCTATTGCATTACAAGTATAAAACTGGACTTTCTGTGGGTTTGGGGGGTTTTTGTTTGTTTGAAGTGAAGTAAAATCAGTGACATTGACTTGAGATTTGAAAGTTTAAATCTCATGTTTTGCAGTCACAGAAATAGGTTCTGCCATGTGCCTTTTCCTGGAGATCAGTGTGTGCCTGTACTGCAAACAGCAATGTGCTTTTTCTAGGAGTATGGTCAGAGTGCTGCCCTTCAGGGAAATGAGTAAAAGCAACTGGAATCCAAGCAAACCCAAAACAATAGTGTTGCTTCTTGCCCTGTAGTTCAGGACTTCCCAGCTTTGAAGTGCATTTAAGAACTGCATATGAACGACCACAGAAATTAATGGCTGTAAAAATTGAGTATTTCAGCTAGCAGAGATGTCCATACTGTGTTGAACTTTGCCTTATGGTTTTCTTTTATATTCCTTTGAAATAACTATAAAGTTGGTTTAGCCATTTATTAGAGGTTGAAGGGAGCAGGGAAGATTCTATGCCAAAAAATGAAGCATTAAGTGCTAATTATGACTGCCATCTCATTTACATTTGAATTGACCCTGAGTTTCAGTAGAAGATACAGTAAAGATACTTCCTAACAGAGCTGCTTTTGTACCTTGTGCTACTGAAAACTGTTGCATTGGCTAATCTTTGATAGACTGAATCAAAGAGACAGAATGTTCTTCAGAGGCTGTGTTTGTGTGGAGATGTTTCTGTCTAGTGTTCTTAGGTCTTGTTTTTAGAAGAGTAAGGAAATGCAGTGGGTTCCAAAGGGAACTGTGTCTAGTCATCATCCCCACAGAGACATCTCTAATAGAGAAAAGTGTGCCTGTGCTGGAAGAGCAGAATTCCTCAATGGAACAGGCCCTTAATACAGTAAAGCATATGTAGAGAGCAGAAGTGCTGCACCTACTCAATTCTTCTGCCTCACCTCATCCTCTACTGAAAAAGGTGGCTTGGAGAGGCTTGTGATTGCCATGCTTGTGGGTATTCAAAGATGCAGCTAAATGAAGCCCTGAGGCATTCTATTGTCCTTGGAACTTCACTGTGATTTTCAGCAGGCAGTTGGGTGGGCTGGATGACCTTTAGAAGTTCATTCTAACCTAATTTCTCAGTGATGTTAGTTACCCTCTAAAGCAAGACCTTTCCAAAGTCATAATGTCTAGTTAACCTCAGTAATTCTGGAAGTGTTTAGTTTCTAGTTCAATGTTCTCCTGAATTCCATTGTCACTCAAAATAGAAGGATAGGTATTAAGATCACTGACTTGGATGTAACCACTTGTTTATTGAACAGCACTGATTGTTCATTCTCACTCAGCTGACATTTTATCTCCTTATCTTAAAAATTACTCAGTTTTTGGAGGGCTATATTATAGTGAACAATCCAGCTAAACTAGAACAAGTAGAGAATAATAAAGTAAGGCCAAAGACATAATCAGTATTAAAAGTGTGCTCTACATAGCAGATCTAGCCTCAGCATATCCCATCATTTCAGGTAAAAAGCAGGAAGCTGATGAATTGACTGGTGATGCTTCAGTGGAAGAGGACTCCTTTGTCAAGGTAATAAAAGTATGTAAAAACTTTTCCCATTTTGTATTTAAGGTCAGTGTTTGACTTCAGTTAATGAAAAACCTTCCATTTTCTTTGTGGTAATTTATGTGGAAATTTGGAGCATTTTTACTGTATTCACAGTGTGATGCCTAAGGGTATGAAGCTGGGGGGGTTTTAAAACATGGTATGAATTTTATTGTGCACTGTGAGACACGGCTCCAGCAGTGAAACACTGGTTCTAGCAGTGATTTTTATAGAATAAAGCTAATACTTTTAGTCATACTAAGTATTTGTGTTCACACCAAAAGGAAAGTGAATTGGAGACTCAAGATGCAAGTGATCAAGATGGAAATGATGAATTGAAAGACTTTAAAGAATCTCTTGAAGATGAGAACTTGAATTCTAAAGAACTACCATCTTCAGAAAAGAAAAGATACCATGACCTGGAGCCAGTGGAGACAACAGAAGATGTGGAGAAGGATTCTGAAAGTCAGGTACTTGGCTATATTTTACCTGAATTTTTATCAGCAAAATGTACCTTTTTTTCTTAGTGTTTGTTACTGGGAAGTCAGAACTAGTTTTTCAGTTTGTCTTGCTTAACTCTAAAATATAGGTTTTTTTCTTTTTACTCTACTTTACTCTTTTCTTTCTATTTGCCTTGATTTGTTTTTGAATAGTCCTGAAACAAATGTGGCACTGATTGATAAAATTCTGCCAGAGTCCATCCAGAGTTAGTTCCTAAGGGATTCTTTTCCCTTGTACTGGCAGTGACTTGTGCCTTTCAGTTCAGTGCCCAGATTCTTTACATCAGGAGAACTGCTCATAGATGTTCACATTGTTGAGTGTGTATCCACTTAAATATTTACTTAAATGTCTAATGGAATCTTGACCCCCTGAATGTTTGAGTGTCTTGTAAATAGTTTGCTTATCTTGTCCCTTTTCTATTTCTATAGGAAAATGAAGGTCCAGACATAGAAGATTACACTTTTCCAGCTGTCCATGTGAGTTCTAAATCCATTCTCTTAAGCTGATTTTCGTGTCTGTTTAGTTGGAAAAGATCACTTTAGACTGGTTTTTCTGTTCCAGCGTGCATATTAGAGTCAGATGATGTAAGGCTGTAAAGGTAAACTGTATGGGAAGCTTTCATTCAAATATTTAGTAATGCAGATAATTGTGATACCAAGTAAGTTGACCAATTTAAAGACATAATTCATGTCTACAATTTAGGAGTATTCAGTGCATAGACTACACAAAGAATATGTTTCACACTCCCTTAAAAACACATCAGAGGGCTATGCCAGATGCTGTTGTAGTATGTACGGCCTGTACAGGAGTTTACA
Source organism: Molothrus ater (assembly GCF_012460135.2). NCBI lineage: Eukaryota > Metazoa > Chordata > Aves > Passeriformes > Icteridae > Molothrus > Molothrus ater. Next base: position 6,479,511 of record NC_050490.2, read on the forward strand.
ACTTCTGTTTAATGTAGAAGCTTGCCCTGTGGGGAGTGTGGAATGGGGCATGGTTGTTTAGGGATGCTTTTTGGTTTTAACACTAATATCTGATATCTTTAAGTTCAGAAATTCATTCTGAGTTGCATGGAACTGATGTCTGGAAAGTGACATCTCATACAGCATCTCTTGCTCTGTAAAGCTAATGGGAAATAAGTAAATACCCATCAAAATCAGAGTTTCATTTTTATGTAGTTACTGGAGGGAGGCTCCCTAGTTTCTGACTTCTCTCTTGAGCTTTTAAAGCTAATGATGGACTGCTTGCATTTCTCTGAAAGCAGTAATCAGCAGCTTGGCATCCATTCTGAAGGCTTTGGTAAGACACAGAATAGTTTAGAAATGTCCCATTGAGTTGAGGGGGTAAGACAATATCTGCATGTCCCAGTCAATTGCAAACTGCAAGTGTTGCAGATAAATAATCAAGTTATTTCATAAAGAAGCTTCATAATTTTTTTTAGTGATTTGACAAGGGAGCTGCACAAGTTTGGTTCCTGGATAATCTTTGGAAACAGTTATCATTTCAGTATTTGCCTTCATACAATAGAAATTTTAGGAAAAATACAAACTGCTCTGCCTAAAGTTTCAAAATAGGAGACATTTAGTGTTGACTTCCTTTTCTTGCAGGATGGGGAAGATGAAGAAAATGAGAAAGGTATGTCTAAAGTTTAATAGAGTTAAGAGGTTTTACTCTGGTAGAGCAGGCAACTTTCTCTTGTAACATTCAATCTCTACTAATACTAGGCTTATCTCCAGCACTAAGTATCAGTTGTCTCCTCATTGAGCTCAGCACCTGGAATCACTGCAGTCAGTTTATTTCACTCCTAAGAGTTACTTTACTCTTAAGAGTTGATCACAGTATTATCAGTTACTGTGGTGGATGTATAATCTATTTGCAATACTATGATTCTTAATAAAACCCATAGTATTCAAGGACTGATTTTAATACACGGTAAGTGTTGATGCCAAAGCCTCCAACTTGCACTGCAGTAACTGATGTTGAGTGAAATGCTGCACTCTCACACTGAAGTTGAGCACCCCACAAATGTATGGACCATCATATGCTTGGCTTACTGTCACTTAGAAATACCACTTGTACATAGGATGGTAAAACAGGTGTTTGCAAACCTGTGGAGTGGCTACCATTTTTTATGCTGTGCTCATTAGTGAAACTATAGAAGGAATGTAATGCATTTGGGCAAACAGACTTCCTGGACAGAAGTCATAAGGATTCTACATTTTGTGGACTCGAAAGGACATGGGACACCATCACTTTCCACAAGATGGAATGAACACATTACTGAAGCTACAGGATAAAACTACAGACTCCGTGTTTACGAGGGACCCCATGGCCGAAGTGTCTCACCTGTGCAAATCCAAGAAGATGGAGATGTCTCTGTGGGACTGAGATGGAAAATCTTTCCAGTGGATGAAGATTGAGACCATTTGTCTACGAACTCTGGATTAAGGCTCACCCATCCATGTTCTGCAGCAGCCTTGTACAACTCACTTGACTGCCAAGCAACTGCTTGGGAAGGAAAAGAACAGCGAACACCGAGGTGGAAGATTGGCTGGAATTCTCCAAGACTGTGATTCTTTTGGATTTGGGAAGGTTAGAAGTTCTGGAACCAGGAAGATTCAAAGACAGATTAAATCAAACTGTGAACATCCAAAGCAACTATGTTCTTCTGGAATGCTCAATCCTAAACTGGAAAATGGATACTTCTTATGAAGAACGGGTATCTCCAGGATGGAACCATATTCTCCCTCCTAATGTTTTGGTATTTGTCTCTAGAAAATGTGTTTTGCCATGAAGAATAAGTGATCCTGGGTAAAGGATTTATATTTGTGTTAATACACCTTGTGTTTTTTTCTAACCTTCCATCAGTGCTAATAACTGGCTTTGTATTTTCTAGGTCCTATTCTAGCTTATGCATATGAAATTGTTTAAACTTCTTGTTTTGCCATATTTATTCCTGTTAAATCCTCTTAGATAAAGCAGGTTCTGGTGATGGTACACAAGAAGTATCTAAACCTCTTCCTTCAGAAGAAAGCCTAGCTGAGGCTGATCACACGGCTCATGAAGAGATGGAAGCTAACACCTCTGTGAAAGAAGCTGAGGATGATAACATATCGGTTACAATCCAGGCCGAAGATGCCATCACTCTGGATTTTGATGGTGATGACCTCCTAGAAACAGGTAAAAATGTGAAAATTACAGATTCTGAAGCAAGTAAGCCAAAGGATGTGCAGGATACCATTTCACAGAGCCTGGAGAAGGAAAGCAAGGACTATGAGGTGACTGAGAACCATAAAGATGGTAAGAAGGAAGACTGCGTGAAGGGTGATCCCGTCAAGAAGGAAGCCAGAGAAAGTTCAAAGAAAGCAGAATCTGGAGACAAAGAAAAGGATACTTTGAAGAAAGGTCCCTCGTCTACTGGGGCCTCTGGTCAAGCAAAGAGGTTTGTTTTTCTATGTCAGTTCTTTACGATACTGAGTACCAGCATTCAATAAGATCACTCTACATTAAGGGGGTAGCAGCAAGAATCTTATAATTAGTATCCTATGCTCCTGCCTGTAGGTTTTTTGACCGCCATAAGTTACTTTTTAAAATTCAAGATCTTCGTATAGACACTATGTCCTACTGATTGCATTGTCGAATTGTCAGCATTTATTTATTTTTTTCAAATTGACGATTTTTTTAAATGTCCTTGTGATGATGGTAATGAACAGCTATCAGTTCTAAGAACACAAAATGAAGTCAAGTCCCCGTCCTGAAATCTGGAGAAGATTGCCATATATCCACTGAATAGAGTTGTCAGAAAATCTAGATCTTCAGGCATCTTGGGGAAAATCAGTGCAAGAATCCATAAGGGAATCATTTGTTCAAATATACAGTCTGGCCCTTTTTCATTTTTATTTTTTGAAATGTTAACTTGTCTGTTAGTGTTAGTAGTATAAAATGCAACACCAAATTCTGTAGTTTCAACTTTCTTCTGATTTTTTTAATTTGCTTCTCTAGCTCTGCTAAGGAATCTAAAGAAAGCAAGACAACATCAAAGGATGATAAAGGTAACTATTATCAATTAGAGTAGTATTTCTTGAACTAAATGCTTTCCTGACTGAGAAATTGCTTGCCATGTAATAAAATGGTTTATATGATTGAACCCAGCCATCTCTAGTAAATTATGCTAGAGGTACAGTAGTCATTTGCTATATGTATGTGTCCATATATTTTGTTTCTCCTTATGCCAGGTTTGTAATAAGATTAAAAATACTTATTCTAAAGACTTGATCAAAATATATTATTCTATTGCAAAATACTTCTGGGAGGAAATTCATCTAACATTTCCCAAGTCTTTGTTTTGATGAGAAGCTGTAATTTTCAGATAAGTCTGCTACAACTTAGAGCAAAACAAGCAGAAAATAATTGCAAGTACTTAAATGTAATGACAATTTTTTGTCTTGTTTGTAACTCTAACTCATTTTAAAATAAACTGAACTCTCAGACAAGTACTATAGCTGAGATGCCAGCTTGCAGAATTGCACTTGTGGCTGTTTAATGTATTAAATTTGAACCTTGGAGTTTCCACCTGTTTCCATAAAACCCTGTATTAAGATTACAAATTTGAAGAGTGGAGCTCAAGAGCACATTAATGTCACCAGTTATACTGATGCTTCACAGTTGAACAGATGCATTTGTGTAAGCTCATGTGTCTCCTTATTTACCTACTCCTTTTCTGCCAAAAACCTTTGTCAGAATCTCTGGCATAACACTAAGGAACGAATGAAACTTTACCTGATAAATGAATTTGAGAGGAAATTTTTGTGGCAGACATAATTGGGTCTTCTGTAGATGCTTACAATGAAACTGAAAGCAGATTTGCTGTGTCCTCATTTATGTAGCATATGTGATAACTGTGAGAGTAACTGCTGTAAGGCTTTCTTAATATACACAGCCAAAGCCAGGATGGTGGCTGTTTAATGGTATTTATTGGTGGTCTAAGTGTATCACAGAACCATAGAGTATTATGGGTTGGAAGGGACCTTAAAGATCATCTTGTTCCAATGCCCTGCTGTGGGCAGGGACACCTTCCACTATCCCAGGTTGCTCCAAGCCTTGTCCAGCCTGGCCTTGGACACAACCCCCAGGGATGGGCCAGCCAGAGCTTCTCTGGGCAACCCGTGCCAGGGTGCACAGGGAAGAATTTCTTCCTTATATATCTAAACTAATATCAAGATAACCTTAGTATGACTATAACTGAGAGGTTGCCTTTTGCTCTTAGTTAATCTTGATGCATTGAAGAAACAAAAGGATCTTTTTTTCTCAAGATGGTTCAATTACCTTTTAAAACTCTGCATATCACCAGATTTGCCAGCTGTCAAGATGGAAACTAGTTCTGGTCTTGCCTGTAGGACTGGCTACATTTTAACGTATCCCAAAGCAGTTCATTTATTTAGCAACAAACAACAAGCTGAACTACGTAACTGAGGACTGAAAGATACTGGGAATGAGATTACATGAATCTCTTTTGAGTTCTTATTGCTATGTTGTTGCAAAAATACCTAATATATGGGGTGAGGGGAGTATTTAAGGCACAAAGTGTTTTTCCAGCTTTTATTTAGTATTTTCTTTAGAACGTGGGAAATAATTTTGGTGGGTTGTATCTAGTTCTACATCCAGTAGTATTTTTAAGAAACTACTCTGGATGAAGCCAATACTCATAAGTTGTGGAAATTGATCACATGATTCTGGTGGCTGGGATTATCCAAGTCTCCTGTATTTGCCTTTCTGTTGTCTCTGTAACTTGAGCACTGTACAGACATCATGATGGAGAACAAATACTGTGTGCAAAAAACCCCTTTTTATGGATGGTAGCTAATGATAAGAGCCAGATGCTGAAGCTAAATGCACATACCCAGATGAGGAGTAAAGCATGCCTTTAACAAAGATTTGTATTATTTTTCTGTCTCTATCCTTTGAGTACAAGCTAACCAAACTTTTGGTCTCAATACCTGGTTAAATGAATGAAATCTTATGGCATGTATTTTTTTTTCTATAGAAATCTTTTCAAGAAAGGTAACCAGATAAACAATTACTTAGAGGTAACAGGCTAAGTTTCTCTTTTCAGCAACACTTTAGTAAAATATTCATGGTACCTTTGTCTCCTTAATTTTTTGGCTGTTTGTAAAACTTGTTGCAGGAAGCGCGAGCAGTGTTAGTGGTAGCAGTGGAAGTTCAACTAGAAACCTCTGGGTTAGCGGACTGTCTTCCAACACAAAAGCTGCTGACTTGAAAAATCTCTTTGGCAAATATGGAAAGGTATTTTATGGGGTGTGATACCATGTGTGCAGTGTGTGTCTATTCCCCCCCCTCTATTCAGTTACAGAAATTAATACTTGATTTAAGTAAAGGTTTGAGAGGAAATGTCTGACCAGTGCAATCTAAAACCCCATATTGCAGCAGTAAGAGTGTATGCTTACAGGAAGAGCCATCTATTCATTTTATTAGAAGTTTTTCTTCCTGTGGAGGTAAGATAAGTACAAAAGAAATTTCACAAATACTTGAATATTCTGGTCAGAACTGGCTTTTAAAATAATGATGGCTGTGTTCCTTTGTAGCAACTGTATTTAACCATGAGTGCAAGATAGTGCACTAACTGATAAAATTGTAATTACAAATAGTGTTTCTAGAATAGAACATCCTGCTTTGGGAGATTGTTTTTAAAATGTGTTCTGAAGGCTTATGAATGGGAAGAATTGGTAAAAAGATGTCACGTTTAATGTATCATGCTTTAGGGACTCTTCCAATGACTTGATTTTTTTTTTACAGTCTGCTAAATTAAGTCTTTTCCTAATTTTGGTTAATTGAAACATAAAAATTCCATAGAATAATGTGGAAATCTTGAAAGCTAAGCAGTCTTCTAAACCCAGAGTTCTCATTTTCCCAAAGGAGTTGCTGATAACTCTGTGAATTTGTAGTTTCAGTGTAAGCCTGTGCAGGTATGGCACTATTGTATCTTGGGAACTAGTTAGAACCTGAGCACTGTGACTATCAAATATGTGTATTGATTTTGGCATATCTGATGTTTCCAATGAATTTATTAGGTGATTTTATTTAATGCATTCACAAGTGTGGACACCTGAGAGTATATTTTGTTGAAACTTCCAGTTACTTGGCTGTTTTCACTGTAAAGCTGGTTGGTACTTACATTTATGTAGCTTCCCAGTTTTAAAATTGATTGGGAAATACTTCATGACTGTACCATGACAGTCTAGACAGCTAAAAAGATAAAATTGATGACAGCTAGAAAGATAAAATTGTCGCCTTTAAAGCATGACTATGGCAAAAAGACTGGCTCCAGTGGCCATAGAAATTCTAGCAAGGAGGAGCACAAAGGTTAATACCTTCTCAAGAAGCAGATGTCAGAGCTGACTGCTAAAATGGCTAGATGACTTTGAAGAGTTGGCTCCCTTATTAAGTCACTACATAATACTGCTAATACCTTCCTGCCATTTATTGGCAGCTGCTGACTTTTTTTGTGGGGGTTCATCTGTCAGAGATGAACCATCAAATTCAGGTCAGTGGTGTTTCTGTGAATGAATTTTGCCAATAACTGAAGAGTAGCATTTAGATAATGGCCATGAGGAGGTGACTGGTCAAAAGAGGATGCAAGCTATAATATTCCTTGATGTGCAAGTTGGGATAAAGTTCTCAAAGCTTTTGAGAATTTGGGAGTGTCAGTCAGTCTTTCTAGCGGGGTGGGAGTTATGTTGCTGGGGGGTTGGGGTGAATTTGTTTCGTTTTCTTATATACGAGTGTAAAAACCTTACTGCAATACCATACCTTCCTTAGAAATGTCTCTCTCAGAACCTGAATTCTTCCTGTTTGCCTAGGTACTTGGTGCAAAGGTGGTCACAAATGCACGAAGCCCGGGGGCAAAATGCTACGGCATAGTAACAATGTCCTCTAGCACAGAAGTGGCCCGGTGTATCGCACACCTGCACCGCACAGAGCTGCACGGACAGCAGATCTCTGTGGAGAAAGTAGGTTTCATTCCATGAAGACTTTACCCAAAATAGACCATCTTTTACAAGAATCTGTACTAACCTATTTGCTCTTGAAAAAAAAAAAAAAATTAGGTGAAAGGTGATCCCTCCAAAAAAGAATTGAAGAAGGAAAGTGATGAGAAATCTAGTTCGGGTAGGAGCGTAGGAGATAAGAAGACTGCATCAAGTGACAAAGCCAGCAAGTAAGGAATTTCACATCTTCTGAAATTGTGAAAATCCTCTAAGCTGAATTTCCCTCATTAGATTTTTGTGCTCTTTTTCCTAATAAGAACTCCATCAACCAAAAAGAAGAAAAGAAATCAGAGAAATCTGAAAAAAAAGAAAGTAAAGAAACCAAGAAAACAGAAGGTAAAGATGAGAAGAGTGATAATGGAACAAGTGGCCCTAATCAAGAATCCACTAAAAAAACTGAAGAAAAGAAAAGAATAAGTATGCCATATAGCCATATTTCCTCCTGTTGAATCTGTGTGTCTGACTTGTCTTGGGGGCATGTTCTTGCTCTTACTGGAAACCAGACAATTAAACAACTGTTCTTTTTTAGACTCCAGTAACACATTTATTACTTCCATACTTTATACTAATATTTAATTACAGGCATGTACTGGTATGTTTCTCCTACCAGTACCAGTTCACTTCAGAGATTTAGAAATTTCACTAAGGAGAATTTTTAATAGGCAAATAGAGATAGCTGTGTGTGTGTTTTTAAACCTTCTTTTTTTTTTTTTTTTGTTTCCCCCCTTCACTAGGTGGTAAAAGCCCAGGTCAAGTTGTAGTTTTAGACCAAACAAAAGGAGACCAAGGCCACACTAGGACAGTTAGAAGGGGAAGGTTTGATAAAGTAAGTATCTATAGATTTGATGCAATCCTTACCTGATTTGATCCTACCTTGCAGTTGATATTTGCACTGAAGAGTCAATAAACTATCACTAACTGTTAAGCTTAGATAGAAGCTTTGTATGCTTTGGGATTGCTAAGTCATTAATCATACTTGAACGTAGCATCCAGAAATCTCCCTAAATGAATGAGACTTCTGAAATAACCATTGTAATCTCTATCTATAGCCACAGATATTGAGGAACAAAGAGCGTATTATTCAAGAGAAAGTGAAATTCAGGGAATACAGGGGTAGAAAGGATATCTTGCCTTTTGAAAAGATGAAGGAACAGAGATTGCGAGAACACATGGTTCGGTTGGAAAGGATACGACGAGCTGTTGAACTGCGAAGGTAGTAATTCAACTTTTTGCTAAAGGCTATTGTATACATTAATTGATCAGATACTATATTTAGAAATCTAATCAGAATGCATTCTGTCAAGCCTTCTAACCAGATGTTAAAGTCTGGGACTCTATCTAACATAGATACCTAAGATACCTAATAGTATCTTTATGGGAATTAACAAACTTCAAAATTTTTTTGTAATCTTTTAATAGCTATATATGTACACACACAGCTTAAAGTTTGTTACAGTGGGGGGTCTATCTATCTCATAAGTGTTACTGCATGCCAGTTTTCTTTTTGGAAAGGTGAGAAGTAGACTAAGAGACAGGGCTAAAAGTAGTGTTTGGTATTTGCTTGTTTGTTATCACACTGAGATTGTTGTATGTCTAAATGACAAATCAAGCCTAATACAATCTTGATCCTTTAAATAGACCAAATGGCTACACTGTTCTGTTCTGCTGTTTTCAGTTAAATGAGCTGTGTTGTTAGCTGGGTTTCCCAAAACAACGGGAAACAATTCCTAAGCAAAGGAATTCCCAGCAAGCATAAAGCTTAAAGGAGAAAATGCCTTTTGTGCTTCTTCTAGGCTGTATTATGGGAGGTAAAAAGGAGAAAGCAAAATGAAGCTGTTCATGAGTCTACTAACCAGTGCAACTCAGAGTGGTTATGACTGGCTGTCTTAATTTTTTGAACAGAAAACCCTAAGTAAATGTTTTGTTAGCTTGGAGAAGATAAGAGCTAAAATAGCATTTATTTTTTAGATCAAATCATATTCTTGGCTACTGAGTACTGTTGTTGCCGTGTGCCACGTGACAAATGAGAATTCTAAATTAAGAATAAAATACATCAAGAAATGGTTCTTGAAATAACTTTACCTATCAGTTGTGTGCTAATGGTTCTGTAGATAAGCTAAAACCACTTTGGCTACTTGGGGCTGAAAGGAGTAGACGTGTGGTGCAAGGACTTCTGTGAAGAGCTTACTCTGAATTAATTTTCGAATGTCTGTGTCTAAGGTGATGTTAGTTTTGGATGACAGAATTTTTCAGATGAATTTCTGCTCCCTCTTTTTCTTCAGGCGAAGAGAAATTGCGGAGCGAGAGCGGCGCGAGCGAGAGCGGATCCGGATAATGCACGAGCGAGAAGAGTGCCTGCAGAGGGAAAGGGAGAGACTGGAAATTGAGAGGCAGAAGCTGGAGAGGGAGAGGATGGAACGGGAGCGCTTGGAGAGAGAGCGTGTTCGGATTGAACAGGTGGGCAGAGCTGTGCTCTGGACTGTGCAGGAGCTCTTTGGAGCAGGGCCCACTTTGCCCTTGCAGGGAATTTTGCTCTTTACTCTTCTACCCGGTCCTTTTTCTTCCCTAAGACCCAGCCAAACATTCCATAATTCATATTGTACAACAACGGGAATCTTCATCTTGTTTGCTTGGGAGTAATTTGATGTAAAATGCTCGCTACTGTAGCAGCTATACAAGTCAGTCTTCAAACATGAACTACAATAGATCACTTTGTCTATACCACTCTTCCATAATTTGACTAGATTTTTCCTATAGAATACCACTGCAAACTTCAAGAAGTGTTTCTGGGCAATAAATACAGTAGTAATACAAGAAATTACCTGGAGATATTTTTGTGTAACAGCCAATAGCATCTTCAGACCTGTTGTCTATTTTTTAGAGAAATTTTCCCTGTGCTCTTTAATCTTAGATGCTATCCAAGGATGAATTTTATCAGATAACTTTTAGCAGAAAACTGACAAGGGATATGTTTGGATCCTTGCTAACTGTTCTCTGGGTATCTCTAGTTAAGACCTGCTCTGTTTTTGTTCCTCTGGTGGCAGGAACGTCGGAAAGAAGCGGAGCGAATCGCGCGGGAGAGGGAGGAGCTGCGGCGGCAGCAGCAGCAGCTCCGCTATGAGCAGGAGAAGAGGAATTCTTTGAAACGGCCACGGGATGTAGATCACAGGTAATTCTCAAACTGGGCGTTTGCAGTGCATCATAAAAAGGGCTACAAGCCTTGTATCAGATTTGAAAATGCATTTGGACCTGAAGCAGCTCTTCTTCCCAGAAGAACTGGATTTCTGGTATTGGTTTGGTTTGACATTAGTTTAAGACAAACAAGAAACACTCCTGTTCTGTAGCAGGGAGCTTTGAAATTAGAGAAGCATCCCATGATTTAATTCTTATTGTGTGGGAAAAAGCCACAATCTAGAGCATTTGCTGAGAAAAGCTGTTTTGCCTTAGTGGTTGAAGCCTCTACTTTAAGAATTCGTATTTCTGCTAAATGGATGGTTAGTTTTGGGTGTTTTCTTAAATGATTTTGTCTACTACTCTTCAAAGGTTCTATCTTTGTCAGTGGCTTTTCAAAGGTCAAATGAGCATCTCCTAAAATAGACAACTGACTCAACAATTTTCTGCATATTAGGCCTTGATTTGGCTACACGTGACTGATGAGGGTTCCTTTGTTTTGGCTAAAGGAGAGATGATCCTTACTGGAATGAGAGTAAGAAGATGGCTCTTGATACAGATGCACGTTTTGGCCATGGCTCAGATTACAGCCGCCAGCAGAACAGGTTCAATGACTTTGATCACAGAGAACGAGGCCGATATCCAGAAGGTTCTTCTGTTCCATCATCTTCTTTTGATAGGTAAGTTTAGATAATGGAGCTGGTATTTGTGTGCCAGCATCTCTGTGGATTTCACTCCTGACTGTTCAAAACTGAACATGGTGCTAAAGGCTTCACACAGTTCTGATATAATAGAATTGCAGTACTGTCCTGACATTTCTTGTGTCTTCAGGACTGGCCACTTTTATCATGGAATCTAATCTGCTTTTCTCTGAGGACTTTAAATTAGCTACCTGGTGGCCTTTTTTTGTGAGACATTTCAAAAGGATTTTTGCAATTATTCCTTCCTCTTTCACATCTAGTCACAAGTTCCTGTGGATTACCTGTGTAATTTACTGTGCAGTAAATGCTGGTTCCAGATGGAACTTCATGGTTCCAGTAACCACTAGTAAATCTAAGACCACATAATTGTACCTTCTGGAATTCTGCTTTTAGGTTGCAGTGAAGTAGAATTGTACTGCAATTCTGACTTGAGAAATACAGCATTCCCCATTTAACAGTGGGCAAAAAGGCGGCCCTGTAGTTGCTTAAATTACACTGAACAAAATAGGAACAAATAAATGCATAAAGAAATGTTTAAGTGGCTGTTAGAACTGAAGCTCAAAATTATAATTGTAGAAATAAATACAGTTTGGGGTGGGAAGGATTTCTGTTCCACATATATAGTAACAAACAACTAATGCAAAGATGGGTGATATTTTATATCCTTATGCATGTGCTTATACGTGCAGAGAAAGGTGAAAATGGGAAACAAGCAAATGACTCTTTCCTACTTTAACGACTTAGGCGAGATCGTTTTGTAAATCAAAGTGAGGCAAAAAAGACTCGCCCTACAGCACGAAGAGAAGAGCCAGGCTTTGAGAGATACCCCAAGACCTTCAGTGAGTCCAGAAGAAATGAACCACCACAGGCAAGAAGCGAACTGCGGGACACGGACAGGCGCGAGGTGCGGGGAGACAGAGATGAGAGGAGAACGGTGATCATTCACGACAGACCAGAAATCCCTCACGGCCGACACCCCAGAGAAACCCCTTCCAACCCACCCCGGCAAACCAGCTGGAAGGGCGAGGGAGGCATAAGCACAGACAAACGGGATGGCAGGTAAATGTGCTGACTGACCAGGGAAAGTAGTGATTCTTGTAGAATTCATCCATAGTAGCAATTCCTCAAGAATTAGTGTGTAAAGAGAGAATAGACCCTCTCCTCCTAAAGAAAAGCATTTTAGGGTATCAAATGCTAAATCTCATCTAGGAACTGGTTGCTGACTCCCAGCAGTCTGTTTTAATCATGAGTAGCAACACAGAGTTAAAGAGGCTATTGTGTAGAATGTAGATGTAAATGAGTAGCACGTGAGCTTGAATTATTTAAAAAGCCACACAGATTTAAAGGAATGCTTCTAAGAAGTCACTGCAGGTTGCTAGGAACCACAGGAATCTCTGCTGTCTATATGTGTTGTGATTTGGTACCAATTCAACTATACTGAAACCCAAATTTTGATGAAAGCAATTTTTACAGAGGCGAGCGGCCGGAGCGGTCGGGAAGGGAAGTGTCCGGCCACGTGAGGGGAGCTCCTCCCGGGAGCCGCAGCAGCGCCTCCGGCTACGGGAGCAGGGAAGGAGAACGGGGCGTGATGGGAGACAGAGGTGGAGGACAAGTGAGTCACCTTCTTGTGTTTGTGTGTGTGAAGGAGAGGCTGGAAAATGCAGGCTCATGCTGGAAAAATGACCACATAACATCGTCAGAAAGGCAGAATGCTTGCGAATCAATCTTCAACTTAATTTTCTTTATGTTAAAGGCTCTTTTTTAATAACCCAAAAAAATTACAGACAAATTACCCTATTCTTCTTGTCCGGCATCTTTGTTATCATAAAGATAATTTGTTATCTTTATGATAGCATACATATTGATTATTTTTATGAACAATACCTGAGAGAGTAGATGATTAAGCTTTTGAGAATTTGTTGTCACCTTCTCAGGGTTTTAACCATACACTCACTGCCTGCTATTTTCAGTGCAGTTTGTAATTGTAATTTGTAATGTGATACTGAGTGAAAATCCTTCTGCAAGACTTGTCTTTAAAGACTACAGATTAACTCACTCCTGAAGTATTTAAAAAGTATTAATGTGTGACAGTGTTCGCAGGGGTCTTAGGATGAGGGAAGAGATGAGGATCTGACTCTGTGTTTCAGAAGGTTGATTTATTATTTTATGATATATATTATATTAAAACTATACTAAAGGAATTGAAGAAAGGATTTCGTCAGAAGGCTAGCTAAGAATAGAAGAAGAAAGAACGAATAACAAAGACTTGTGTCTCAGACAGAGAGTCTGAGCCAGCTGTGATTGGCCATTGATTAGAAACAACCACATGATGCAGCTGTTGCATTCCACAGCAGCAGATAACCATTGTTTACATTTTGTTCCTGAGGCCATTCAGCTTCTCAGGAGAAAAAATCCTAAGGAAAGGATTTTTCATAAAATGTGTCTGTGACATTAATGTTCGTCCTGAGTTTTATGCCAGTGATAATGAGTTCTGGGCAGAATTGGAAATAAAGTATGAGTTTGTGGAACCTCACTCACTGCATACCCACACAATTGTTATTAAGTTTGTTAGCTAGAATTCACAGGAATATTGTAAACATGTCTGAGCAGCCTGTGGACTGAAATCTTGAAAGACTTGTGTTTATTCTATCAGCTGTAAGCTTATCTTTCTGGACAGGCCTGTTCCTTGTAGGTGAACCAGTCCCTTCTTTGTGAGAATGACTGTGTCACTTTCTCCCCAGCACTACAACGAGGACAGACACGTCGTAGAACGCCACAGTCGTGAAGCTGGACCAAGGAAAGAGTGGCATGGACCTAGTTCTCAAGGAAGTGGCTATCATGACACAAGGAGAATGGGAGATGGCCGTGGAGGAGGGGGCATGATGGCTCCACATACAAGGTACAGAAAGCACTCCTTCCTCTCCATCCCCTACTGAGCCCCTGCAGGCTGTGGTGTCCTTAGGAAGCGCAGCAGGGTCACAGCCCCAGCCCCACCTGCCTGGCCTGCACAGGGCTCCCCAGGGGTGCTGCACAGCACTGAGGGACTTCTTGCCAAGTCTCTTCTCCTGCATGTTCTCAAATCTGAGACTTACAGTTTAGCAGTTGATAGGAGATGTAAGAATGTTATTACCTGTGCACCAGGAGTTTAGGTATATATCATAACACTTTTTTTTAAAACTTCTGTTTCCAGTAACTCTTCACCCATTAATAGAGTTGTACAGATCACAGGCAATTCCATGCAGAGGGGAAGTGGCTCAGGATTTAAGCCATTTAAAGGTGGACCTCCACGAAGATTCTAAGATCTACAGCTGTTTGGTTTCAAGATAACTTATTGAAATTTCTTGTAAACTTTCTCTGATTAAGAACAGGAAATCTTGTCTGGAAATCCTGGTTAAATTTTTTTAATTTAACATGATTATTTTCCTCTCAATTTTGGAGGCATTTTCATAGTTACGTTGTAATTTTGGATAGTTTTTGTGTATCTTTGATAAGCATTTTCCCTGAGGCACTAGAGCTATGTAAAAAGAAATTGGAACCAAAATATTTGTTAATTCTGTACAAAAGGATAGTTTGCAGCTGTGTGCTAGTAGTTTGATTTGCCAACATTAGCTCTGTGGTGTCATGCTTTAAGGTTAGCTACTTCTCACAACATCCACAATAACCTCCATTTTGAAGGTTGTCCAGACTATTATCTCTGCTTTCTAATTTGTAGAGAAATAAGATTTGTTCTTTCATTACTGGGTATTATGTAACCTATTTTTGCAGAAGGTACTGTTACATTGAGTGCATTTATGTGTATTCTTGCAAATGTATTCTTTTGAAATAAACCTTCATATTCTGTATAGCTTCTAGTAAGTCTTTAAAGCAGTCTTTGGTGAAGGCAGGCAGAAGTAAAGAGACATGTTGGTATAGCAAATCAAAGCATGGGTGCCATTAGGTTCTAACTAAGACTTGTCTCCTTCACTGTTACTGAACTGAAAAACGTAGAAGCATATTTGCTCACAGAAGAAAGATTAGAACGAAAAAAACCCCAAAATACTCAAGCAAGGCCCAAAGAACTAATTTTAGTTTGCTCTTTGTGTTTAGCAAAGCTCTGTGGAAGTTTGAAACAGCTGGGGTTTGACACCAGAAACCACAAACTGTGCTTACAGGGCTCTGGGACTCCTGCAGCTGCTCCTGATGTGGCCCTGAGCAGAAGGCTGCATCTTGTTCAACCTTTTGGATTGGGTCAGCATGGAAGGGTCTGTGTTAAACCAGGCCCAAACAGAAGTGCCAGGCAGCCAGGCCAGGACTCATTTATCACCCAGCCAGGGTAAGGGTACACTTACAACTCTGCACTTCAGCAAGGGAGAAAAGCAGTGAATCCCACGTGGAAAAGCTGGGTGCTGGATGGTTACCCAAATAACAGGGCACTCCTAGCAGAACAGAAGAGCTTAGGAAATAGTCCTTGAATAAGACCTGGAAGGGTTTACTGATCCAGATTGCCTGAGAAAGGATTTCAGTTACATTTTTTAAGGCATGGGGCAGTAAGAAGATGCTGATTTCTGCTTGCTGTGTGGAAGAACTGCTAAGCACCTGCAGTGTTCCAGGGGAATCAAGAGCAGAGCAGAGAATAAGGTCAACTGGTTTTGAGTAAGCAGCCTTTCAGGAAAGATGGAGGAGAGAGAAACTGAGAAACCTGCTGTGCAACAGCATTGTCTCTAATTAATCCTATATGCATATTCACATCTGATAAATACTTAAGTTTAAACAAAAGAAATGCAGTCTCAGCCAGTGTGTCACTTACCTTGATATATTAATACATCTTATTCAATTCTTAAAAAATCTAGGAAGTTCAATTTACTGAGTTTTGCTGCAAGAGTTTCCAAGAGAAAGTACCAATTCCCAGTGCATTTTCCAAAGTACTTGTGCATTTGGCTGCAGTCTGTGCTTTATCAGGTGTGAAACACACACAAAAGAAATACCTGCTCCAAGATGAATTGATAGTGGCTAATGGATCGAATGGACAATTTCAAAGTTTATAACCTTAAAAGACAAAGCTATAGAGAGGTACAAAAATAAAACTTGAGATGTGCTTGGTTCCCTGTAAAAGTCTAGATATGCATTCCAACAGTTACTTAAGTAAATTAAAAATGTAATTGTGCAGGTGTAATCATTTCCCTTAAAATACTAAAACTCAGACAATGGGGAAAAAAACTGATTGAAAACAAATTGCTGAAACCTTTGAATTTATCAAAACCTGAAGAGCACCAGAAGTCTATCCTTTTTTTCCAGAGTGAGTTTTTGTTGTGTTATTGTTTGTTGGGTTTTTAAGTATATTTTTTAAAGTATATCATCCAACCTTTATTATTAGGAAAGAACTTAAATATCTAAATGAAATATTTATTTAAGTTTGCTCACTTAAATTTATTTACATACAATGAGTTTCAGAAGACTGTTAACCAAAATAAATCTCAGTTGGGTAAAGACCTTGAACTAGAGAGAGGCTGATAGCAGGAGACACTATTTAAAAGGTAACAGATTTTAACAGCTTGTGGTACACAAACAAAAAGGGGTATTAAGATACAGAACTGGATTTCTCTGAAAACTATTTGTGTTCAAAATTATTTTAACAATTTACAAGGAAATGTTATTTCCTTATAGTCCTTAAAAACACATTAATACAATATAAACAATTAAGGCTTTTAAAATGCAAAACATTCAGTAGTTGAACTTGTAGATGCCATTACAGTGCTGGATAATGGTGTCACATGATGAAAAGTATTTCATTCACATACATTGGTACAAATGATACTGCATGACTAGAATTAATTGTGTCATGCACCTCTAAAACACAAGTTAAAAAAAATTTAACTTCTCCCCTCTCTTGGTCAATCCAGAGTCACTTGCATCAGCTTTACTTTGCATTTCCTTTTAAGAGAGATCAAGTAGGCATGGGGTGACTAACAGACTCACAGCTAAATGCTGATTTAACACAGGAATTGCACAATTCTGATGGCATCTTGAAGACATTACTAATCTGGAAGTATTTTGGATTTTTTCTAAAATATGTCAGGTTTTGTGGGGGAGGCTTTTTTAAAAAAAAACATTTCATTGTAAAAACACCCAGTCAAGGCAGTTAAGACAACAAATATTTGACTTAGCACTGGAGAACTTGGGGTGACTTCTGTAGGATTCATTTTTGTATGTCCCATCAGTCATTTCTTCACTAAGCTTACATGTGTGTGTAAAAGGTGATTATCACAAATAAGGGCTATGCAGGTGGTGACCAGATAAAAGGATAATTGAAAATTATTAAATAAAACCAAACTTGGATAAGAACTTCTTTTGCTGAAAGCTGTAATATAAACCAAAACTCTGTCATTTAACATTAAAGCTCTATCAGGTTATGCAGACAGTATTTCTCACTCCCTTATAAAGAAGTTGCTGTAAGGAATTTAACATAATACTGAGCAAGATGTAACAGATTTAGAATAGATTTCTGTGGCACAAGTACTTGATACTTCTGTAGTTCTGAGAACTGCTATCAAAGTTGTAAACAGTGACTACACACTGCAGAAACAGAGGGAAAAGCCATTCACAGGTGCTCTGATCTGTCCAGTACAATCTGATAGTAACCTGCATTAATTTGGGATGTTTTTGCAAATACAAAGCCCATCCAAACCAGAACCCTGCTTATTTCATCACTGTCTGCACTGTAACTCCCTCACCAGTCACATTTTCCAGTGGAATGTTACAGCACTGGTTATTTCAAGAGTTATCAAAATACAAGTGAAGAAACCCTTGCTACAATAGGTTTGTCTCTTGAAATCATTGTACCTATGGTCACTTCTTTAAGGAGTTCTCTAAAATTAATTTTGCTTGCCAATCCCTAAGAGAAAGCATGTAAGAAATCCAGGAAATGCAAACATACCTGCTGTAACCTGAGCATATGGAATGCAAACATGTAATTATTGCAACTATTCATGATAAAAAATGCAAAAGCTGGATTACAAATAATATAAAGTCCACAAGCAGGTTCCTTGGTTCACTGCATCCATCTGCAGTCTCTTGAAGATACCACCTACTACTATGCTTTTCCAAGCAATGGAAGGATTTTATTTCCACAGCAATACTTTTTTTCTGTAGTTAATAGAATCGCTGGTAACATATACCCATGCAATTGGCCAAAATCCCCATACTGTTACCTCACAGAGAACCTTGTTTCAAACTTTCACTGTGAAGGGCTTCACTGAAACTCAATTGTGAACACAAGAGTAACTAAGATTAACCAGATCTAGAACTGGTTAATCTGCAGTAACAAAAGTCCTCAAATTAACAGACCTATTGCTGGGTCTGGCCTGATACCAAAATACTGGAGAGAAAATTGTCTGGTTTTGTAAATAGTTTGGAGTTCCCCAAAACAAGAGATGAACAAAGCCAAGGGTGTTCCCATTACTCAGCTTATTTAAGTTTTTAAAGTGATTTAAGACACACTGGTGTTTCTTTTAATTGCAGCTTTGACCTTTTCCTTGGCATGTGCTAATAAGCAGGAGCAAAAGCCATCACAGGGTTTCTGTCAAAAATACAAGTTATCTCAGCTTTTTTGGAAACACATTCAGAAGAAATCTAAAAATGTTAAACTAAGGTGAAATTTCAAAACTGCTTAGCACAAATGTAACAAAGTTACAGCTGAAGTTTTAACTCAAAAAGCCAATCCAAATTTTCCTAAAGGCTTCAACAAGAGAAATGAACTTCAAGACAGACATCTCACTTATTTCATCCAGCTCTGTGATGGAGAACCTCAGTTTGTCTCAGCTAAAGGCTTTGGCTCATGAGACACTGTTAGATCAATCCCCATGTGATTCACAACAGGTGTCACTTATCGTGGATGGGACCTAAACTGAAATTGGGTCAGCACTAAAGGAAGTTCAACAGAGTAATTTAAAAAAGTAATAAAACTTAGCTGAGTTTGTGTCCCTGTGCACCCCCAAGGTGTCTGTACATTTGGCTGAGTTTGACTCTATCAAACAACCCCCATTTCACTCACTGCCTGTTGTGCCTCAGCTCTGACCAGAGCAGCAGCTGCCTTGGATTCCAGCAGTGTTACACTAATTGTAAGCACTCTGTGGACTGAGCTAGCAACATTTCAGTTACTCTGAGTGCTGAAACTTCATCTGAATCATTCCCTAGGATTGCCCAAAATAACACTATTTTGTTGCATGAATTTTTCTATGCTGTTGAGGCAAACATGGCATCTCGATTTTCTAATGATAATTAACTGAGTATTTAAAGATTTTAACCTTGAAAAACAAGGAATTGCCCATTTCAGCACATAAAGCTTCTCCATGAACACAAGTAATCCTACAAACCAGAAAAGGAATGAGGAAGGCAGATTTCAGCAAGTTCTCTAGAGAGCTCAAGAGTGATAGGAGCTGACATTGAACAGTAGGCAACTGACATGTAATAAGAATATTTGGAGCTATCAGAGGATCAGCACAGCTAGTCCTGACTTTAAAGCACAGTGAGAGTGAAGAGCAGTGTGTCCAGGGACAGACACTGCCAACCTGCCAGGAAATGAACCTGCTGGGCATTACCTAGGTGAGAAAATGTGGCCATTGCATGCTGTGCCACAGCTATTTGTGTCCAAAATAACAGCAAAATTAAGGACAAAGCCTTAAACAATCTCTAGAGGTAGCATAGGGACTTGTTGTGTTCCAGCCTCTCCTTCCTCCTTAGCATTCCCCTGTGGCACTTCTCCATCAGCGCAGATCACAGCTGAGCTTGCATCCACTGCTTTCCTACTGGGCAATCTGAAAAGAGGGAGCTGTACAGGAGCACTGACCATCAGACAGACTCTGCCCATGCCATGGTGTGAGAAGGTGTCACTCACCTCCTCCCCTTTTCCTACTCAGCACTAACAGTCTCTCCTTAGTTATGCTTGATAAAAAAGGATGTGCATTTGTCAAGATGAAATGCCATTTTCAGGCCTTGCATGCGACATTTGCTATCCCTGGACTGAATTAATATTTTTGAGAGTTGGATTTTTCTTGCTCCCAAAGTGTTCATCATAGCACAGATGGAAAAAACGGGAGCATTTTACTGCAACCAAACTGCAGCTTGTTATTTTTGCTTTTCTGTAATATGCTTTCTAATGAGGATTCTCCATCAATAAATGTGCATTTCCTGAGTCACCTGTTCAATGCTGCAACCTTTAAAAATCTGCTTTTATATAAAGTAAGCTTGTAATTCAGTATGTTGTACTGAAGGATGTACTTTGTATAGATTCTCTAGTAAGCATCCTAATGCAAAGAGCTGATCCAAGCAATGAGCTGACTTTGCTACAGAACCAGTGGAGCAGGAATGAAGAATGGTTCATTAAAAATACATCAGCTTTACCTTTCACTTTAGTATTTCCTGCTGAATGCACAAGAAAATTCATTTGAAGAACTCAGAACTGCCTTTTATTACATACTGGAAACTTTTTTCCAAGAGCTTGTGTGTACAAGTTTGAAGAAACATGACAATAATGTGACATACCAAGTGAGTCAGAGCCTGCCTGGCAATGCCAGCAGTGCCTGTGCTTCCCCTGGAGCTCGTGTGACCTCCTGGGAGCCACAGAGCAGCTCTGCACAGAAACTCTGAACACTTCATTTCCTCTATGAACAACATGGACAGCTAACAAAATGTAGTTTTTGCATTGTGTTTAAGTGAATTTTCAGGAATGCTAATTTCATTCTCTGGTGTTAAAACCCTCTGGATCCGCTTTGCTGGCTTGCAGATTCCATGAGTGTCACAAGAAAACTGGTGGAGTTGAGCATTTACAAAGTGCCTTATAGAAAACATTTATCTCTACGGCAGTGCTCTTTTTTTGCTAATCTTAAGAATACTTGTATGTAGCTTTTTTTATGTCACAACTATAATGCAACAACAAAAATTCTATGATTCTGTTTTCTGTGCTAGCATTTATCTAGTGGAAAACAAGTTCTACTCTACTTTTCTGGACACTTTCATATATATTATGTAGGTATTTGGAGCATGTACATGCTAAACTGTATAAATAGATTTAAAGTATAAATCTATACCTTTGCCAGAACATGAGCTGGAGGAAAAAAAAAAAAAAGAAAAAAAAAAAGGCAAATGAAGTAAACAGAAGTAGATATTGTCTTCCTGGTACTCCAAGACTAAATTGTGCAATATTGTTTTCCAAGCTCACTTCATATAGATCAAAGCAATTCTGTTCAGGTTTTTTGATCCTCAGATACTGTCAGAGGTACCAACTGTGACAGGTGCTTTTGGAATGGTTACTCCCAGTAGGGCACAAATTAAGCTTCCAGGTGAATTTCATTTTGGGCATTAGGAAGCTCAACTGCTTATAACTTTTGCCACTAACAAGTTCAACTCATGCAGCCCTAGATTTCAGGAATTCTTTACCTTTTTTCCAAAGCTTCAAGACCTGTAAAGAAAAAAGGATATTAACAGAGGACTGTTTTCATAGCATGCCTTCCATCTCAAATACCCTGAAACCTTTATTCCTCTACTGAAAGAAACTGAAATATCTGGGAGTTACAACTTCATGATGAGCATTGCATTTAACTCTTCTTCCTCTGTCACCAAATGACCATAATTCCTCTAACTACAGTATATTAAGTTTCAGGCACATCTGTCTGAATCTGAAAATGTTACATGAATTCTTCTAATATGAACAAGTATCTTAGGCAAAGAGATAAACTCCATAGCTACAACAGCTAGATTCCTTCCAAAAGGAGTTAAAGTGGCAATACTGTCACTGAAAATAATAACAAACACTTAGCTTGACATATTTATTTTTCAAGGTCAATAAATAAATGTAAATACACAAAATTTGGAAAAATCTTAGTAACAGAATGTTTTTAAACAACATTCTGGCTTAAAGTCTCTGTTATTGACACTATTGGAATATTTTCTCATCTACTTAAAGTAGCTAAGTCATTATGTTGGTGATCCTCCATCACATTAATTTTTGAAGTTAGGCTGCTGCAAAGGAAAAAAAGACATCAACCTTTGCTTTGACATACAAAATTATCTGAACTGCATACATTAAGTATTAAAATTACTTCTCTGGGCATGACTTTTCTAGAGAAGATAATTTTTAAATTTACAGTTTACATATTAGAGACCTCCTACTGTTCGTTACTTCATCATTATAAAAGGGAAATTGTAACAAAAGTGGAAGAAAAACAAAGGAGGAAAAGGCATGGAAGAAAAGTGATACAAATTGGCCCTTTAGTTGGTAAGACATTCTTCCTTTATCTCATTTTCATTCTAGGTTGGTAGCAGATGTGTGTGATGACTGGTTGCCAGCAGTGCAGCCAGTGCAGCTTGAAATAATTGCGAAGTGGCTTTTTACCAGTGGACTTGTGTTAGACACCCACTTTTGCAGACATTCTCCAAACACCTGGAAGCAGGAATGTCATATTCCACCTCTTGCCCAGGTTATTCTGTGTGAACACTAAGGCTTAGAGCACAGATACAGAACTTGTCCAGTAGAAGCAGCCTTTTTCAAAAGTATCTACAAATTGCTAAATAGAAATTTTTATCAAAAGGTTCAGCAAGAACTAATTGTTATTGATTTAATGGAAGTGGAGGAAGATTTGTGGTTCCCTCAAAATTCATCAAGTGTTCTGTTTCTGCATTCTATAAATACTACAAGATGCAACACGTTTATTTGGTTCCCATAAATTAGAAAAGTCTGGTTTCCAAAAATTCTAAATTAGTGATTTAAAAAACAAAATATTACACCTGACCACCTTTCAAACCATCTCAGAGAGGGAGCTTCACTCCTCTCTCTCTCACCCCTTCTGAAGTGTGCTTTTTTAAGAATACATGATTTATAAAACAAACAAAAAAGTGTGTTTTTAACTACAGTACACTTGCTTAAATATACAAGTGGACATGTTAACGTCATGTTGAAGTTCAAGGTACTTCTGGATAAAAGGCAGATAGTTAGTTATTTTAACTCTGCATTCTTATATAGAATAACGATTATTATAGACTTTAGTTCCCTCTCATCATTCATCTATCATATGGAGAGGTCAATAAATAAAAGCTTATCTGGTCCAGTTTACCTACAAGAGAAAAAAATAATAAAAGAAAAAGAAGTTACCTATAAAATTACTTGTTTAACCCTGATAACATCTGAGTTGCCATACCCAGTTTGTAGTTGCAAGAAAAGCAAACAATATTCATCTTGCTTTTTAATAAATGCCCCATTTTCTTCATGACAATTTTTGTATGCTGCCTATCAAGTCACATATTCTTGGGGCAAGAAAGCTGGCCAGGAGATGCAGTGATAGCAGTAACAAGTATAAATCTGGGTTCAAAAAAAGAACATACCAGATCCAGAAGCAAAGAAATCTGGACACACTGAGGAGGCAGTGCCCAGCTGTTATTTGGGCTCTTGTGTCATGGAGACTATACCCAGCCTAAGATATAGTTTCATACTAAGGAAGTAACACAGAACTCCATTGTGCTCGTGTACAGACTTCAGGGAAAAGCCTTACACAAAATGAATTACCTTTGTTTAGAGTAGAAGATAAAATAGCTTACTACTTGATGTAATGAGTAATGGATGTCACTATGACACAGGACTTGCCATGAGTTGTGTGTTCAGCTACAAGGTGCAATATTTCTTATGACTAACTCAAAGCACAGCCGCATCCAACTGTGGTTTGGAATTCCCTCTTGAGCAGCTCGCGCCATGACTTTGAAGGAAGTCTGATTGGTACAAAGCCATCCATCCTCTCTTGGAACGTGAACAAAATCCATGGGGTAATCAGGCACAGGCGGCATGTAACAGGTTTGTCTTCCTTTTGACTCCTTGTTTTTGCTTCTGAGGACATGCACTTGGCTCCAGATGGAATCCATGCTCTGTTATAAGAGAACACAGCTGTTCTTCTCTTTCTCCCTCTCCTTCTCTCGAGGCTCTTTGCGTTTGCGTTCGTTACTCCCGGATTGTCTTGTGCTGGCTGGAGAGGCAGCACCTTGTACCTGCTGTGTAGGGAAAATAACATGGGAAATAAACCCAGCACCACTGCACATACAGCCTGAACTCCTCCTGTGTGCTCAAGTTCACAAACAAAAAGTTTAAGTATTATGCAAAGCAGTAGAGTTCAGGTAGGGTTTTTGGTATACCTACTCCGGGACCTCCACAAAGTTGTGTATTTCTTGAAAATTAAGTCAGATGAAAATAATATTTCAAGTTTCATGTGTCCTTTCTGTTGTGTCCACATATACAGATCAGTAGTTTCAATAAAATACAGTTTCAAGCATTTTCTGGCGCTTCTGTATTATTGCACTGGAATTTTCTCTTGGTTTCTCTTATAGGCACATAATCCACATTTCACTATTTGCAGAGTCAAAGTGCTGCTGTGGACAGCGAGATAATGGTAAGGCAGCAGCTTTTTGTGACTACAAACTCCTTAATAACTTGGCAAGGGGGTTGGTATACAAAGGCAACTGTAAGTTTTGTTAATTCATCATCTATTCCCTCTGTACCCATTCATAGCTGCAAACAAGCAGGCTCTTAATCCTGTTCAGCAGGTCCTTCAGTTCCTTCTGCCTTTGGCAGCTATGAATCTGTGTCTTAACTAGATACTGCTGGTTCTATTAAAGCAACAAAGACTGCAAATAACACAACTTTTACCTGTCAAATTTCTTGCTTCATGCTTAACAAACTTAGTTAATGGTTCTGAATTACTTCAGGCCAAAGATGCAGGATTTATATAGATTATTTCTTACCTATTTGTAATAAATAAAAGCAGTTCTGAAAGCCCTCAGTGTTTAAAACCTCTCTAAATCCAAAACACCAGCTTAAATGAATATTGTCTATGGCACAGAAGATTCAGTTAAATTGCATTTTTTGATAGACATGTGCATGAATCACATTTTCAGAAGATTTTGAAATCAACTGCTTATGGTTATGGGATGGAAAGGTGTACTGGGAGAAATTGTGAATTGCCTGATTTGGAACAACAGAATAGATTCACATGAGATCACAGTCTGAATCACCTAAAAATGTACAGCAACAAACTTCTGCAACACAAAATAAAGACAAAGCTTCAACTATTATCAAAAAGTTTAGCTCAATGCTCTTCTGCAAGTAATGTAAAATACTAGCTAATACCATCTTTGTAACCTGACATATTAATTCATACCATTATTCCAAAATAAGTATAAACGAAACTCTAATTTAGAAGGCTAAGCCTGCTCTAAAGTATTTAAATGTCTGCAGTTTTCATATCTACATGCATACTCTAACAACTGTAGTGTATTCCTAAAGATTCCTGTATTCACCTCAGGCTGAAATGTGTACAAGCACAGATGTATCGATGCAATTATTCATACTTTCTAAAATTGATGATCATATTCTGTAGTACTGTTTTCTTACCTGGACCTGAGCAGCTGCTTGTTCTTGTTCCTGATAGTACTGAGAAGCTCTCCTGTCCTCCTCTTCCTGGAGCTTCTTTGCTAGCTCCAGATCACTGATTCCTTCTGGGATCTGTTCCCAGTTAATCTCTTGATTCTGCTGCTCTTGTTGTAGTGACAATGCCATCAGGTAATCCTAAAGAGTAAACTTCTGAATTAATGCTCTTTTACAGAGAAAACAGTCATGTCATACCAAGGGAATTTTTCAGCATGTGCAGCTACAAAGTACCAACACTTTTCTCCCAGCCTTATCTTCAAATGGAGATCAGGAATTTGTTTCAGAACCTGTCCATAACCTCAACGGCAGGAAGGCTGAGAACAGCTACTTTACATGTCTGCTTTCACAATGACTAAGCTGCAGCACAGAAGACATAAAAAATAATTTTAAAATGTTGCTTTCAGGTTTAAATTATACTACCTAGACAGCAGCAAATTATCTGTCATATTTTTATTCTGAGAGAGAGAATTATTAATTTCCCCCCAGTATTTAAAAAAATTAATGGTGATGACTATAAACTATAGATTTTCAAGGAACTTAGTCTTGCTCTGCACTTGTGCATTATCTGGTACAACTCAGCCCAACCTCAGACATGACTTCTGCAAACTCTGTGTCTCAATAAGAATAACAAACACCCACCAGACACACAATCTGCTGTGGGGTCTGTCCTACATTCAGCCAAGTGGGCAGCAGAAGGCAAAGTTCAGCTATGACAATCTTAATTAGCTGAAGGGAGTTTGTTGTGTAGGAAGAAATTCCCCAGTCTGTTTCTGTTTCCATATACAGAACAGAGGTGACATTTCACCTGAGGGAAGACTTGGCAGAAGTGGATTCTGAGAGATTAAAATCCCCTTTTCACTCAGTTGGTCTTACCTTTTCTCCCTCAAAACCATATTAATACATTCAAATGGAAAACCATATGAATACATTCAAGTGGCACTTTTGGGAACCCCAGTCTAATTACCTGAAAGAGTTTTATAGTCCCAGATATGCATGAGTATACACACATACACATCTGTGGAATTACACATAAATATGACTAAAAATCAGTACTAACTCACAATGGAAAGGCAGGAATCCAGTACCTGATCTATTTGATCCTGCTGCCCTCTGTAGACAGTTTCAGGGTCTGAAGGAGGCCTCAGGTGGAATTCAGAGTCACAGAAATTCCCATCACCATCCACATTGTGTAAACTTTCCCACACAACCTTCTCTTCTGTAAGAAAGCCCTGGTCTGTCACCAGCAGGTAAAGCTGACCCTATACAGAAGAACAAGGAAAATTTGTAAAACTAAAAAAAAAAATACTTTTTACAATCTAAGTTGCAGAAATGAGATAAATGTTGCATTCCAATAAAACATTTAGAGCTTTTAGCACATTCAGTAATTAAATAAATCAGCATACAGCATTAAACCACCAGATACTAGTATTCACTGCTAAATTAACAACCACACCATTTCTGTATTCCATCTTGCAACTCTTCATTCTTAACAGAAGTTTGTATTGACTAGAAATTAATATATATACATGAATGAATATATTAATATATATCAATCTATATACCTTGACAACTCTTTAGAAACACACCTAAGAAGCAGACTTAAAACCTGGCAACAAAAACTTTAAATCCTAGGAGTAATCACATTAAATTCCAAAGGCAAGGTATGGAGACAAAGGTGACCTTTCCAAACAATCCAAGAGGCATTACCTCAAAATGGCCACATCTCAGACTTCATGTTTCATAATGAGCTTTGATAGAATTTGAGGTCTCTGTCAATTGAAAGCTCTAAATTTAAAGATTCTTGCTATCACTTGTTACCAATAATTACTTTTGTTGGCATTTTAGTAATTTTACAGTTCCATAAGGCCAAATTTCTTGATTTCAAAGTCTGAAATTATAAAATGGGCTGGTCTGGAGTGAAGGAGACAATGCTAACAAGTGCAGATACCAAGGCACTGGAAGGATGAAAGGCAAGCTTAGGATGTTTAGGATGAGGGAGTGGGAGAAGAACTGAAATCAGAGGGAAATAACTGGAGTAGGCACCAAGTAAAAGGAGATGGTGCTGCATGTCTGAGGGACAGCAAAGCAGCACAAAATACCTGTTTGAATTTCCATTTAAATCAATCCATTTATTTCATCCTACCTTTTTCATCATGTTTTTAGGATTATGCTCCAAATCAAGAATGTTGTTACTGACCATAGAGCATTTTAAGACTGAAACTCCCATTAGTATGACTGAATGTACCAGATCAAGACACTCAATACAAAACTTGTAGCAGTGGTTTAGCCATAAAAATCAAGTTTATTGTGACATCAACAAAAATCTGGTATTTGTATTCCAGCAGCATACAAAGGGTTCTCAAAGATTGCTGTGCTGAAGTTGTACCAAAGCAAGAGGCAGATCCTGTTCTAATGATTTCTAAGGCTAAACAGGCAAGAAATGGAAACTCTGTCCATACTCAACACACACAGAACGAGCTCCCTGACTTCTCTGGAGTCATTCAATAACTCTCTAAGGGAGATGTTGAAATTCCACTCACGTCTCGTCAATCCCACTCTGTTTACAGCTGCCCGTGCTGGGGCTGGGAGGTCACTTGATGTAACAAAAATATTATTTGAAGACTCACATACAGTAATTATTCCAATATTACCTAACACCATAACATGCAGTTATACACAAGGCCAAACAGAGTGGATAAAAAACCCAACCCAAAACCAAAGAGGTAACACTACAGTATGTTCAAGCTTTGGAATGGGAGTTAACCAGCACAGCGGGGCTCCACAGACATAAATGCAAGTGTCAGCAACAAGTCTGATCACATAACATGATCTAAGAAATCATCTGTCCCTTGGAAACCTGCCTAAGAACTGAATGATACTCCTGGCACTTAAAATTACCTGAAGAAAATAAAAGGAAGTAATTTTGTAACATTTCCAGTTTGCACAAAATAACTACTTCACAATATTTTTTTATACAAGAAGTCTTCAAAAAGATATTAAAAAAATCCCAGAATTTTAAATATAAAATGCATTTGAACTTTTAAGTTTTATTTTGAACACTACATTGACTCAAACAAAACCTAAAAAAGGGGGTGGTTTGTGTGTCTCCCAGGTTTTCCTCTATTATGCCATACATTTTAATTACAGCCCATAAACTGTGCATCTTAGTAATACTGAAATTGTGAAAATACTAGTTTTCCTATCTCCAAACTATTATAAGCTTAATTTTTCCACACACAAATATTAAGGTATATCATTGCCTTCATGCAATTAGAATGTAGCATCTAAAGATGCTACATAGCTAAGGATTAAAGCTAACACTTGCTTGAAATGGAGACCTGTTTCAAACCTGAAATTCATATTCTTTGTAAGAATTTCTCAGTCGAACACTGATTGTAAAAATGTCACATTAGAGTAAATAATGAAAAATAAATGTAACACAGCTCCCTAATGAAAGGCAATAAACTGCAATTCCAATACCAACTGCATACCTTCAAACATTCTGCTTCACTTGAACAAAGCTTAGCAAACCAACAAACACGGGCTCCCTAGGACCTGATAAGGTACCTGATAAGGGACAGAGTTCCTGGTCACATTATTGGAATGGAAAATGGGAAATCACAGATCAGAGATCCGAAGTCATCTTTCCCTTGTTTTTAACCAGCTTCTCTGATCTTTACATCATATTAGTATAATTAAATTGGATTCCCCAAAAAAAACCCAACCAGGACCCTCACAATATTGCTAATATTCATGGAACCTTTGGCAATAATTTCATATAAAGTAAGAGGAGGTGGCTCTTTAGCTGCGAGCTGTAACGTAGCCTCTCATCATGGGTTTGTTCTTCACTTGCAACTAGAAAACAGAGGCTGGCTCTGCAGGCACAGTTTTAATGCCAGGCACGTTCTCTTCCCCACGCTAAAGGCACAGGCCACACTCAGTGGCACAGGCCGGCCCAGCAAGGACTGCCTGTGAGCCGAGAGAAGCTTTTACCTTCCGAGCTCCGCGCTGCCCCCGAGCCGGGCCCGCACCGAGCCGGGCCCGCACCGAGCCGGGCCCGCACCGAGCCGGGCCCAGCCTGCGGCCACGAAGGAGCCGCCCTTCCCAGGCACTCCACAGCCGGGCCGGGGCTGCCTGCGAGGGACAGGGACACGGCCCCCGAGGGGGGACAGGGACACGGCCCCCGAGGGGGGACAGGGGACACGGCCCCACGGCCCCCGGGGGGGTGAAAAGGGACACGGCCCCCGGGGGGGGGACGGGGACAGACACACGGCCCTGAGGGGGGAACAGGGGACATGGCTCCGGGGGGGGATAACAGGGGACAGGGACATGGCCCTAAGGGACAGGGACACAGCCCCGGCCTGTGCTGACCAGGCCGAGCTCGGGACACTCAGGCAACCAATGCACACAAAAATGGCTTTCAAATGCTCCTCACTCTCTGAGAAGAGTTGTCCCACTTTGCAAAATGTTTCTACCCTCAGAAAAAATCTTAACTGGCCATTTCTAGAGCGCTACCAGATTATCTTTTAGATTTGTTTTTAAATGTGGGTTTTTTTAACAAATACCCAGTCTCATGGGTTAACACTGCCCCCAAAATACCAGCATGTAATAGACAGCAAAAGTATCTACTACAAACTATAGCCAGTAGGGAGTAAAACAGTGGAAGTCCCAAGTGCATAACTACTGCAGACAGTTTACTTTAACAAAGTTATGACTAATTATTTATCCTAAGAATTGGTATTTAGATATTGTAGACCAATGCCCAGATTTTATAGTTTCACATATAAAAACCTTGAAATAAAACTGAGGATAAAGCAAGATTATGCTCCCAAACAGGGATCTCTCAGTCTTCTGGTTTGCACAAAAAAAACCCTATCTGAAATGCACAAATATAGGCTACAGGGGATGTTACTAGATCTCCTTTCCTTGGATAATTTCATAATCAGATTAAATAATTAATGTTTTTAAACTACTTGTTCTAATGCAAATTGCCAAGTTTCCATCAATTCAGGAAACAGAAAAAGAAAACCAAACACCTGTTCAATAGCTTCGTACAGTAAAGACATTTTAAGCATTATGTTTTGAATAATATGTAAATATTCTCTTGGACTTCTGGATCAGATCCCTTTGTTTTTGTGAAGGTGTTTTAAGTGGATGAATGAGTGTTGTTTTAATTTTCTCTAACAGTTGAAACATTCAGATATACTACCATTAAAAAGATTTTTTTAAAGAAAGTATGTACTACTGAATTCAGAGTAACCGTCAGCATAATAACTGTACACTTACTAAGAAATTGAAAAATAAACATGTTTTTAAGCAATTATATTCATTGCCTCTACTGTGCCAATCTTAAATGCCCAAGGAAAAAGTGCAATTAGTGTTATAAAATTGGAATTGTATTGGAATAAAAGTATCTGTTGAGTTCTGAAGCAGAAATACAACATTCATAAAGTAGAAAACACACATACTTAAAAATCCAAACAGGTAAGTGTCTTGATACTTTTCAGTAAAGAACACAGGATCTGTTACAAACAAGTCTGTGGGAAAAACGTTCCAACTGAACTAAGATCTTCTTACCAAACTGATCCCCTCTTTACAGTCCTGTTTTTCCTTGATCTAGGGAATTATCATTTGATGTATTTATTATCTGCATAATGAAAAGCAAAGGCAAAAAAATAAAATCACATTTTTAACTGCTGAAAATTATTACTGTATAATCACATGAGCCAAGACTATTAGTATGCAATGAAAGGGACAGGAAGTAGAAAAAATTACTTGGACAAGGTTTGGAAATCCAAGTCCTTTCACTAAAGTATCAGCCTTAAAAAACCCACACTGCACTTAAAAATATCCTCAGTGTACAGGTCCTTGTATCAGCTGTACATTAAAGCTGCCAAATAAAAGTTTAAGCATTAGCTTAATTAGAATAATAATTGCTAATTACTTAAGCTGTGTTTCTAAAAATACACTGATTTTATTACATGGACAACTTAATAAATGTGTAATTCCCTTTTGATTAACTTCATAGCTGCTTTATTTGTACATTTCCATGTATTGGTTTGGAGAGGAAAGAGAGAAAGGCAGTATTAGAGAAGGAGAAAAAATAATTGCATCATTCTTGCCCTAGGAGTTCTATACCTCCATTTTCCCTGGCATATGTTGTATTTCCAGTTTTCCCAATGGATGGACTTTTCTCCATAGTCCAGCTACTGCTGACTACTGCTCAAACTGTGAGGAAACTCCATCTGCAGAGTGAGCATTAAACCCAGGAGATGGAAGAGTGGGGCAGTTGAAAAACATCTCAACTCTTCAGCAACAATGCATCTGGCACTCACACGAGTATCCTGGGGGCCAAAAGTGTCTGGAGAGCTGATCTTGGCTAAAAGCCCAAGTTAAGTCTATTTCTGACTTGATACAAAAGACCACCTAGACTTACAGCTACTGCAACCAGCTGGGTAGGTAGGAGCCAAAAGAGTTACTGCTGGCCTTTAAACATCAATTAAAAACTTATCTTCTGTCTTTATTTAAAAGTTTCTTGGTATCTCAAATTCTGCCATGTACCACTCAACAGAGATCCAAATCGAAATGAACACTGTTTACAAGCAATAACCTCAGGAACTAAGACATGTAAATAACATGGAAATTAAACACTAACTACAAGGTCATTCCCCATAATGACTGTGAAAAACAAGAATGGCCTCTATTTCAAAATTTAGCATTTCAGAATTCTAAGAATTCTCAGAAAGCACAAGATTAAAACCACTGTGACTTAGCAGCAACAAACCTTAAATATACAAACCACACTAATTTTCAAATACTTCATATTTCTTAGGACTTGTATTTAGTTCTTACAGGTAAAACTCAAGACAGATTTTTACTCACTGCCTTAACCTGTTCTGTATTATTAATATTGGCTGAGGAGATTTAACTCATTAAAGTGTTTTTATTTCTATAAGGAATTTTTATTTCTATAAGCATTTTATTTCTATAAGGAAAAAGGATCTCAACTGAGAGGTAAACAAATGTTTACAAGTATGAAGCTGATAAAGCACAGACACACACCAGGTTCTGCCCTTTAATGTAATACTGGGCTACAAAAGACTACAAATAGCCTATGTTTTACAAAGCTAATCTGTACTTATAATCCACAGGTCAAAGTGATACTTATTGACTGTATTTAATACAAATAGTATTTTAAAGGACTTAATAATAGCACAAAAATGTGTTATTTCCAGGAGGATTCATGTATTTTATCTGGAATGGCCTTCAAACAAAGTAAAAGAGCACCTGCACCTCTAGATACCACTTGTACCCAGAAAGTACAGCTGTACTTTTACTATTTTCTTTTTTAAAACCAAACCCCACTCCATGTAACAAGTGTGAAACAGTGTACAGGCTTGCTTCACAAGCTGCCACCACCTAATCCAAGAACTAAATTTAGAAAAGCAGAGAGGGGAAAAACTATACTCAAAATTGTGATTTAAATGAGCTGCATCACATAATATTTGACCATACACAGATTCATTTCATAGCTCTGGGTTATTTAAATGGAAGAAGGGAGGAGAAGGAGCCTTTCACTGCCCTACTGCTTTAAGTGAGTGGCATTGTATACACAGATTTAAACCACATCTCAGATGTACTCTAATCAGAAAACCAAATGTGTTACCTGCTTGTAGAGTTAATCACTATTTATCAGGACTGTTCAGACCTTTAGCTCAGCTTATGAGTAGTTACTCAAAATGCCAAAGCTTAGCACTGACAGTCAAGATTAACAGAGGGAGGAAAAAAGGACTAGTAGTAACAAATGAAAGTGTCATTCACATGAGGTATATGACATTATCATATAATGGCAAAAACGAGTTTCTTAACTTTTTTGCATGTTACACACCTCTTCTTTTTTTTGCTTTTATTACCATTACTCATAAGAACAAGTGTACATTAAATTGAAGTCTTATTAAAGAATAGATAACCAAAACATAATTTTAAGCTTCTGTACAAGGGTAAAAACTCATATACTACCATCCTAGCAAAGTAAAGTTGTTTTAGCATGAAGATGCTCCATAAATGAATGTAAACTTGCCAAACCAGATTCTCCATTCCACGGAGGAAGGAGTCCCAGAAGCACTAACCAAGCTGACACTTGCTTTTGGTATCCTGGAATACTCCTTTCACAGCTGCTGCCATTTTGCTTCCCCAGATACAGATAAAAAAATTAAAAGAAATTCTCTTCTCTAACAAAGGGAACCAATTTGTAGCCCATTTCAACTTCTCAAAACATTTGGGATTTTGCATATGGACCTATTCATCTACTGGCCAAATGTAATGCAAACTTTCAGATCCTCAGAAACAAGAAATTAAAGTAACCTTATCATGCCAACCACAAACTGCAAGAAAATTTAAGCCATGTAAGAAGTGTACATAACTATACCTAACCACAAAGAGTTAACACAGGGAGTAAACTGAACATAAAGGGAAAGGCTACAAGAAGATTTAAAGTAGTAACGGATCCCAGTGACTAAACCACTGTAATCAATAATTCCTAAGTAACATTTGCTACAGACCTTACATTCACTGTAAGCCATATTTATATATAACAACCTGGAATTTAATTCTATTTCAAGACAGTAAAAAAGCGTGACTTGCTTTGAAACACAAAACATAACAATAGAGACAAAAATGCTGAATGTACCTTGTATTTGGTCATGGTGCTAAAATGGTTGTTCCTGAAGAACACACAAAGCTCTCCCTCCTGGACAGCTGAAGTCAACTCACACAGTCCATGGTATGTCAATTGTGTAGCTGTGTTATTTAGGAACTGCTCAGCTACAAACCCTACAAAAGCAAAACATACTGTTATGTGTGTCTATTACACACTTGCTAATACAACACCTGGAAACAACAGTAGTATTTTTCCTACTTCCCCCTAAATCCCCATATTGCCACAAGCATTAGGGAACACATAAAAAGAAGGGACAAGTTTCAAAGTTCTAAAACCACAGCATTGCAAACAAAATTCCCATGTTCAGAAATGCTATATCCACTTCTAAAATTTCTCATATTTTCCCTTGTTGTAATGGAATATATAATTGATATTCTGATTTATAGGAGACAATATATAGCTAAGTTGAAATCTGAATGCTGCCACAATAGGGGAAATTCTTGCCAGCTTTTGAAAAAGTGTATTGACTAGATCAAGAGCATGCATCAGAGAGCTGAGAAGAGAAGCACAATGCTGTGTGGCTGCCCAGGGAAAGCAGCTCAGCACACAGAATGCAGCTCTTCCCACTGGTATCTCTACTCAGCATCACCCACGTGGAAAATATGTCACGTAGATTTGGCAGGGCACATACTTTGATAAATACAGGGAAACGTGACTTACCTTCACTAACCAGTTCACTGTTTTCTGACTGTTTACAAGAAATTATCTTCTCCACCAGCTGATTGTAACTGCAGTTACCAACTGCTTTTACTATGTCAGCAACCTGCAGCAGGAAGGAAAAACATGGAGGATTTATCTTTGAGAAGAACAGAACACGGCTGCAAGCCAGTGGCAATTATTAATAAGACAGTAAAAATTCAATAAAGAGAGGATGTTATCCCCTTAAAAAATGTAGGCCAAAACATTTTAGCCCAGTGTTACACATTTTGCTATTTCAGATCCTGTTTTAAATCCTTCAGGTGACCCTTAGCATCAAAAGCTAAGGCATGAACATGACATTGTTGGATCAGCTGTGCCAGGGGAAGAGAACAGCAACTCTCACCAACAAGGCATGAAAAGAAAAACTCTTAGGCATTATTATTGCAGCCAAACTCACCAGTTTCCCACTCAGCAAACAATACTACTTTATTGTTTATTAAATAATATAATTAAAAATAAATTACATGTTTGCTATAGATGCAGTTCTCTCCAACCAGTTCCACCATCCTCATTTCTCAACAGCAGTGACTAAGAAATCAGAATTAAAAAGAGGAGGAAAGTAACTTTGTATTCCTTCCAAGTGTTCTCTAATAAGCTTTCAAAAATGATGACTGGGACACTGTATCTGGGGCAACTTGCTACTTCCCTCAGAAAAACAATTCTCCTTTACAGAGTCATAGAAGGCTTTTAAAGTAGTTTGACTATAGACTCAGGCTCTGCAAAGTTCCTGCACTAAAAAAACACAGTCTGTATTCACTCAATTTTTCTGACTAGATTTAAAAACTTCATTACCGTTTTCATTATTGACTTGTTAAAATTCAGAAATACCTCCCCTCCCACCAATAACATTCAGGATAACATTTTTTTAAATAATTGAAACAGAGTAAATTACCTGAGGGTCCACTAACCATCCATGGTACAAGGGGATATCAAGCAGATCAAACACTATGCATTCAGGTGTGTATTCAAATACTCGGACACCTGTGAACTTCACATTGACATCCAGACCCGTCTGCAACTTATGCAGAATTGCCATTGCATCACTCATATTCTGACAACAGAAAGAAAAGAACAGAACAGATCACCCAACACAGCTTTGGACATTTGGTGATTACTTTAGTAACCATTCATCATTTAGTACTCATCGACTTAATACTTAAAAGAAAAAATTCAAGGGGTAAATTACCTAAAAACAAATGTTTCAATGCACATTCACTTCACATATTGTGCCAGGAGATACATTAAATAAAAGAATCTCCCTCCAATCATTTTTTTTACACCTATAAACTACTTTTAGGCAGTTCTGGTTGCTTTTAGGTCTATTTCCCAAAGCCACAAGACAGATGTTTGCAAGAAAACTGAATTATAAAGGAATCTTCAAGGGACTTTTCTTGAGGTTTCTTCTCCCCTTTTAAGCCTTCCCTTACAAGTCAGGCTGAAGTACTTCTCACTACATAATGAATGAACAGTAAGATCTACACAGACCCACTTGCCAACTCTAATTTCAGGGTTCAGTACTGAGAATCAGAGTCTTTAAATGTTCACTACTTTTTTTCTTTAATAAAAACCCCATTTTCTATCTTATTTTGGGCATACCTTTAAATGGCCTGTAAATTCTACTGTTAAAACAAGTCATGAAAGTAGCACTTATTATAGTAGTGAACCCAATGGAATCCTAAGGAGAATTATCAAGTTACGAAGTTCCAATCACAGAAAGGAAAGATGAGCCAAAGAAAATGTGCTTTGTGGGACAGTTATCTTGAGCCAACAGATAAAAAAAATTCCTGACATGCAGGAAAAAGAATTTCCCACTAAGTGAGAAAAGTCCACAAGAATATGGTCAGAAAGTCTTGTGCAAAAGATTTGGGGAAACTGAGGCACTTTGTTGTTTGTTTGGGGGTTTTTGGGTTTTGCAACATTCTGTTTTTTAAGAGAAATTCAGGCTTACAACAATGGGAAAACAGCATGACAAAGACCAGAAATGCAGATTGGACAGGAGATGGAGACAGCAAAGATTCACAGACTGAAACTACTGATGGTTAAAGACAGCTGCTTCTGCTGTCTTCTAATCAGAATCTGCACCATTGAGCATGGCTGCTACAAATGAATTTTAATGCTTGTAGCCCTTTAACCACCCTGTTCTGTCAAGTTTCCATGATCAGGAATGGAACAGCTCCCACTGCCTTACTACAAGTTGCTTCATCTTACTAACATTTTGCTGTGACAAGATTTAGAATTCAGCAAGATTTGGAAGTAATTCTCAAGACTGGCTTCACCTTTTAAGTTTTTATCAAAAGCAAACAAAGCCACCTTAACAAGAGCATGTCATTAGGAGGGGCCAGACATCAAATATGAAAACCTGTTTTGAAAGATATTTTGCCATAATCATACTCTGCTGAATGAATAAGAAGTCCATAGTAAGTCAGCACTAGCCATCCACAAATTCAGGCCATACATCTACAGACAATAGCTGCATTTATTTTGTTAATGTTTACTTTGCAAACAAAGCAGGATTACATCAAACAGACCAGAAAACCACAGAAGTTTCTCGCTACAATTTCAACATTATCACTTCTACTTTAACTATTTCCATACCTTCAAAGCAACTTAGAAGATTTCTAGAACAGGCTTCTTTGAAATTACATGGTTAAAAACTTCAGGTATGTGACATTTATGTTCTAAATCCATATATCTGAGCATAAGAAAGCTATAGAGGTTGTACTTTCACCAGGCATAATAGTTTTCATCACCCTCCTACAAGTTGATTATTGCTCTAACATTCTACAACACAGAATTGTGTGGAAAAAAATAGCCAATTATTACAAAAGTAATTCCTATAATCTGATACAAATCAATCTCAAATTACTCAATTTGGCTTTCAACACTGAATGAGAATAAGAAAAAATGACCTAAGAATAAAGAGAACTACCCTGAAACCTTATACCTATTAAAAATTCAAATTCACCTTTCCATGAGTAACCAAAAAACCAGCTATGACTACAGACAGAGCTCAGAAAATATATACTAAATCAACAATTTTTAAATCTAATAGCATTATCTTCAGTACAGGAAGAATTCTGTGATGACATATAAACAGTGGTCAGTGCAAATAACATTGCCTTTCATAACATGGGATCAACCACTTTTTGTCCATCATGATTAAGAACACAGATCTCTCTTACTCAGTTTACATCCTCAGAAAAACTCTGGCAGGCACCACTGAACAGAGCAATTGAAGGACATGCAACACAAGACTTCAAAGAGCAACCCCCCTGTTACATACTTTTATTAGTACCTCTGTGTTACACTTCCTCAATAAAACCTGCTTTACTTCATTACTGTTATTTCATAACAGGGGGAAAAAGAACTGTCTTCTGTTAATAAATACTGAGTTTTTCTTCACTAATAGCACATATATAAAATTATTACTCAACATCAAGCCCAGACAAAAACAAACTACAAACAATGGTCTGTATGGTTCTGGTTTTTAACAAGGTGACAAACCCTAGGTGAGAAAAGTAGTTTTAGTTTCTTCAGATATAAGTAACTCCGTTTTAGGAGCAGCTCCTTACCTGCTCATAATTAAGTCGCTGAATTTCAGATATCTCTTTAGGTTTTGCGTCAAGAATGTAGTCTCCTAAAAGAAAGCAAAAATGAAAATAAATTTATTCCACAATCAAAGCTTCAACATTTCTATTAATGTTTCTGACTGAAGCTGACTGATAATGAATACCACAACCGAAGTTTTCTACCAAATTAATGAGATCACATTTGTTTTATAACCCAAATTATAATTATGGAGTAAAATATGAATATAAAAACTTAGTAAGATTATATTAAGATATAAAATTCAAATGGCCAACTGTTACTAAAGCAACATTTCATAATCTCTTGGGGTATAATACCAATCTCTTCAGTATTCAAAAACTAACCTCCCTCTGTGCCTCAGCTTAAAAATATAAGAAGGTCAAACTGTTCACAGTAAAGTATGTAATTCTGTACACATTTAAAAAGAAAACCACTTATCCTGACTGATACTGTGAAAGTTTTGCCATGTTTTATACACCAGTAAATCTATAAAACTTGTTGTGCTGGTTTTGACTGGTATATAGTTAACTTTCTTCACAGTGGCTGGTGTGGGGCTGTGCTCTGGGTTTGTGCTGAACACAGGGCTGATAACACAGAGATGTTTTTGTTATTGCTCAGCAGGGCTCACTCAGAGCCAAGGCCCTTCCTCCTTTTCCCAGGGCCACAGGAGGCTGTGAGGAGACACAGCCAGGACAGGTGACCCCCACTGAGCACAGGGATGTTCCTGTGCTCATCATGTGACATCATGCCCAGTATATAAAGGGGGGGTAGAACGAAGAAGGGGAACACTTGGAGTGCTGGATGGTGTTTTTCTTCCCAAGTCACCACGTGTGACAGGGTGCTGCTCTCCTGGGATGGCTGAACACTTGCCTGCCCATGGGAAGCAGTGAATTAATTCCCTGTTTTGCTCTGCTTTCCCTATATTGAGTCTTTAACTCAGCCCACAGGTTTTCTGTTTTTTACCCTCCCCATTCTCTACCTGA
The DNA here is from genome assembly GCF_012460135.2 of Molothrus ater. Classification (NCBI taxonomy): domain Eukaryota; kingdom Metazoa; phylum Chordata; class Aves; order Passeriformes; family Icteridae; genus Molothrus; species Molothrus ater. The sequence continues at coordinate 6,518,934 of NC_050490.2, forward strand.
TCTCACTGGCAGGGGAGTGACCAAGGGGCTGCCTGGGCTTAAACCACAACACTTGTATTCCACCTTTGTCTACAATGCAAAGGTAATAAATTAGTTAATAGTTAATCAACACACTGAGGTTCAAGATTTATAACATCTTTAGAGACTAATACCCACTTTCCAGATTTTATTTCAATGTTTTTGTACTTATTCCTTGCTCCATTACTAAAGTCAGAAGAACATCATTATAAGTTTCCTAATTTATCCTCTTCTAACTTGAAAGTGGTTGAAGGCTGTTTTGTTGGTTTTGGCTTTTTTTTTTTCAGCTGTAGAAGAACTGTAGAACTGCTAATCCTGTTGAGTGAAAAGGAACCTAAATAATTTGAACACTGTTTTATTATTCAATTTAGTAGGATAATTCCAGAAGCTAAAATAGGCCTTCAGAAAGAATACACATTTAGACAACTGGAATTATGTAGTGACTTCAGACAGTATTGTGTCATCAATGCAATTATAAAAATGCTTAGACACAGGGAGCAAGATTTCTTAGTTTTTGGAGAAAATTATGTAGGTAACTTTTTTCTTCAACCAGAAGACTCAGCAATTTGCTTCTGAAAAGAACAAGCTATGTTCTTTACAAGCAAAAATAAAGAAAATATCGTAAGGGTTTTTTTCTCCTGCTTAAGAAAAATCAAACCTAGTCTACTAAGTTCAAACATTTTATATTTGTCAGGCTACAAGGGAAGGAAAAGTGGTACATACAGCTTAAATACTATCACAACTGCACTTTTAACACCTGGATCATCAGGGTTATTAAAGTTCCAGCCATGAGAGATACAAAGAGCTGCATTTTTGCTGAACACTGAATATGATACCAGAGTAGTGCCTGCAAATGAGACCCCAATCACTGTGAGGACTACATTAATTTTTCTTGTTCTTTTAATTGGGTCATACTTCCAATGATTAAAGTTACTATAGACAATTAAAGACAGAGTTGACTTACTACATTCTGTCAACTATAATAAAACAACACTGTAAGAGACATGAATAATTTTAAATCTGTCAATGTGTTGGTGCACTGAGCCATACCAATGGCATAACTAGATCAATCACTTTGGAAAGCAGTGCAGAAAACTTCTAAAAACAGTTAAGGAAAAGCCTGAGCAACTGAATACTGTAAGTAGTTTTCTGGAATCAAAAAAAGCTGAATAAAATAGTAAATACATAAAACAGCTCTATGTTGCCATGCACTACTAAGTACAACATACAAGTGGAAGTGATTTATTGCAATTACTAACCTAAGTATTCCATCAGCTGTTCAGCCGTTATGATTTCCATCATCGGTGGCAGTTTAATCTGTCAAAGAAAAAGTATATTCTCTTTAGAACACCACAACGCCACAATTTAAAAAGCATGGTATTTCTAGACAGAAGACTTCTGATTACATTTCCCTCACCAGTTTATAAGGCCATTAGCATACTGGACCTCTACTAAATAGCAGCCACAAGAAGAGATTAAAAAGGCACTTTGCTTTTTAGAGAACCACATGCACACAGCACTTTCTCCCAGGTGCACATCTGCATAGTGCTCCCTTCTCCCACCAAAACATCTCTCCAGCAGCCCCTCCACTTCACAGGAACCCACTACACTCACTGCAGTGGCTCAACTACAAGCACTCAGAATTAACAGACTGGGAACTGTTAAGAAAACTGCCCTCAAGTCTTTGACTCCCTACCTTTATTAAAATTCTTAATTGAGTATTAAGAGATTAATTTTGAGTATTAGCTCAAAAAGTTCCTTTGTAGAAAGTCTCTAAAGGATCTAGTGTCAGTACTGCTGGGACAGGGAAGCCAAAGACTTCTTGTACCTTGCAGGTACAAGGAAATGACCTCTCAGCCTCTCTCCCATGCTCACATTCCAAGGTTCAACCATTTGGTTTAACCCACACAGAGCAGACCAGACCAGACACACAGAACTCTGTGGTGAATATTCTATTCCCCTCTTCCCTGATCTATTCCCACCATAATCATGGGCTAAAACCAACCACCCTGGCAGAGCTAAAAGCTTCCTGCATTCTCATCTCTTCCAGCATCCTGGGTAAACACTTTGATTTACTGCAGGAAGAAAAGCAACAGGTAAAGCACAAACACATACAAGGACATGCTTCTGGCAATCTGAAGAAATACCACAGGAGGATATAGATCTTAAACATAGTGCAATTTTTCTCTGCATAAATGTGAATTTTATTTTTCTAGGGTTTGGGGTTGGCTTGTCTTGGGGTTGATTTTTAAGCTCTCTTCAGTTTTTAATTTTCTTATCCTATCTCCCTCCAACATCTTGCCATTCAAAGTCTACAAGAGGTATTTATTCTATCAGGAATTTTTTAATCACGTCCCTCAATACTGATCACTGCTGTCCTTGACACATATAGAAAGACATGGCATAAGACTGTTAACTCATGGTTGAGATTTAATAGGTTCCACCTACTTTTCTGGTTTGTGGAGAAGGGAGAAGTAGAAAACCAGGAGATGGAAGAGCAATCTACATAAAGCCTTTGATGCAGCACCCCAAACTCAAATATACAGTATAGCAACACACCACTTTGTTCACATTGTGATGGAGAGGGTTTTCAGTACGAAATCTCAGCTATTTCAATAACTTTGCAGGGAAAATGAGGTGTGATTTGGCTACATCTGTCTTATCAATTTTAATTATATTTGACAAAAGGTAAATGTGTTAAATATATGTAGTCATAAGAAATTTCATTACATGTGGAAAAAGAAAGAGACCCAAGTTTATATGGCTTTCTTATTTATACTCTAAGAAATATGTCTCTACTTGGGTTAGAGTTGACATTTGCCACACATTGATCAACCCAGAGATGGTGGGCTTATAAAAAACTGGTTGTACTGGGATCTGGGAGAGGAATTAAAGAAGAAAAATCAGGCATGCATGGGTACGTGGTTTTTTGAAAATATTAAATGAATGCCAACTGATTGTAACCTACAGAGCTCTCCAACTCTCCAACTCTAAAGCTCAATTACATAGCTTACCTCCATTTAAGCTCTATGTATAGAGCTTAAAATAGCACAACATATTATTCATATCACTGGTTAACAAATGGAACTTTCCCTCACAACTGTAAAGCTAACCATTTATTTTTTTACTGCAGAAAAAGCAAAGTGGTTTTACTCATATTTCCAGGATCTCTCAAAGCTGGATATTTTAGCAAGCTACCTCTCAAAATTAACTGCTTGATTAAATGCTAAGCAAAGTTAATTGGTTACTTCATGGCATAATTTTAGGGCTGGCATGTGTAGTGGGACCTTGATCACACCTTTAAAGTGGGCTAATGGGGTTCCAACACATTCTAAGTACTGCTGAACAGAGCTGACTTAGGGATATACAGAGAACATGACATTTCCCAGCTGTTCAGAGCTTCATTGCAAGCACTTAAGCAACAGGAAATGCACAGTGAAGAGGAAATGGGAGAGAAAAATACCTTAGGAATTAAGGGAGAGCAAAACATCATACAGAACCACAGTTATTATCCAGATAAATCAACAGAAGAAAACAATGTAAGCAACAGTAGTAGAAGCTGCTGTTGTCCATAACAATCTATTATTTTGAGGGACACATTTTCGCAATAGGTTTCAATGTTTAGTTGCTAGATTTCACATCAATTCCACATTTTAGGAAAAATGCATTTCCTCAACTCCCACCCACTTCCTGTACCCCTCAATTGCAGTTTCCTGGTCCTTTGCCCTGATGGCTCTAACTCTAGCTACATTTTACTTCCTACACTCAGGAGTGGGAAACTTAGTCCTTCTCACACAACTATGGCATGTCATACAGTTCAGTCATACTTTAATTAAAAGACAAGAGTGGTGAACAAATTTTCATATGGAGCAGATTGTCTAGTAAAACTTACACAGTTTGCATGAATTAGACTATAAACTCCAAAACTACATAATACTAATTTTCCACTATATTCTTCCACATTACAGAAGGGCTTAAAAAAAAATAAGTGATATAGTCATGCACAGAGGATAACACTTCTGAAAATACTATGAATATCAAAAGGGTCCAAGAAAATTTCTAATGGCTTATATAATAAGTCTTACATAAGACTTAAAGTCTCAAAACATGTTTATCTAAAACATGCAATTCCTCTGAACACAGTGTTCCAGAGAGGTATGGGTAGCTTCAAGCAGCTTTGACAAAAAACAATTAATATTCTCTGCAAATCAGTGCCCCTGGCCTGGCAGGAACAGCTTCATGAACCTATGAGAGGTCAGTGTGTGCTCCACTCCATTTCCTCAGTGTCTGCCTTTAGCCAGGTCACCTCCAGCCCTGGGAGTGGGCTCGTTGCTGTGCTGGGCACGGCTCCAGCTGCACCTGCGGGCTCAGCTCATCCCACAGGTGCCGGAGGAAGGGAGGCTGCCAAGCCCCGCTGAGCAATCTGTGCCAGCTCCGGCCGGGCAGAGCGACAGCGCCAGGGACAGCGCATCACGAGTGAGTGAAGGGCCAGGGCCAGCCCCCAGAGCAGGCAGCACCACGGCAGCCTCGGAGCAAGGGGTGGGGAGCAGCGAGAGGGAGCTCTCTGCGCTCAGCTCCTCCCAAAAGCGCCATTCTAATGAAAACATAACGTTGAGAATTTCTAAGTAGAATTTTTTACTCTACTTCTTATCTGAACAGTCAGTTTGGCTACATCTAAGCAAGAAAATGGTTATATAACATTTACTTACATAATTGTTATGATACCTAAATAGGTAATTCGTACAGTTCTAAAAGTTTCCAAAATTTTAGTAGAACTAGGTGTGTAGGGAACACAGTCCCTTCCATTTGTTGAGAGGATTATGACACAAAAAACTTTCAAAGGCATTTTCAAATATGCAATACCACTGTTCTCCTACATAAGGACACGCACTCCTCAAGACAATATTAATATTATTTATACTCTATAATGTTTTCCCTTTGCTTATTTTATGTTTCACAATCTTCCCTGGACATTTCAGATATGTAATGCAACATGTTAAGGTTCACAGCATTCTTCAGGTACAAGACATCACATCCTACCTAAGAAGCACAGAGCAGAATCACATGGCACCCTCCTAAGCTTTCAGCATCTGATGATTGCCACATTCCCCCCGCCCCATATTACACTTAATGAAATGCCAGAAGTTATCAGAAAGTGTTGCATGAACTACATCTAACAAAGATCCCAAAAGGCACTTAGAAAAGCCAACTTTGCATTGCTAAGCTTAACCACATAGTGAGCCACAGGCCTGAGCTAAAACTGAGCAGCCTCCAGATTTAAATAAGCTGAAAAACAGCATGCTACACTATCCTACATCAGAGGACACAACTCATGCTTGCACATACATTTAAAAATGCTTGTTTCAATCTCTACTTCTGCTTCATTTCCATCACACAAATCTAAGTGGTTACGACACTGTTTTGCACAACAGCTGTTCTGCACCACAACTGCTTTTCCAAGTTGATATCATGCTTTTGTTTTTCTTCTTACATTTCTCTAACACTCCTGTAGCAGAGCTCCTTGGCTCTCCTTCCTATAAGCTAAACTGCAAGCTACACTTAGACAGGCAGACTGCAAAAACACTTCAAAAGAAAAGTAATTTCATAATTTTAATATTTAAAATACAGCTTCTGCAATCTGTCACCTCAAAGTTTTCTGTATCCTTTGAAAGTGGTGGATAAAAGAGAGGCAGCAGTTTTATCACAAGCTTAGTTTCAAAACCTGGTATTTTCAAAATGGAATTTGAACAGTCACAATGGGTGCTACTATTTCAGAATTTCCAAAACCCCAACTGCCAAACCAGTACTGCACTTAAGCTGGCTGAGACCAGATCTATCCACAGGATGACCAGAACTCTCAACCCTGTCAGGAAAGAGTTCCAAAAAGGAAAAATGGTGGCTGATAAAGGGAATAGAACCCAAGGTGTAACTGTTTAACTTGTTATTCTCTGTTGTGAGTCTGTTTCTCCTCCTCATCTCCTTCTTGTGCTCTTTTTTCCCCATTACATGTAGCTTCTTTTCACCTAATATGTACTATGGTATTCTCAGTCTACTTTTGCCTGTTTTCATCTTTCAGTCTGCCTTCTTGTTCCCAAATTAAGATTACTTGACCCAGCCTAGTGTTCATGTTGGTTCAGGAGGAGTGAGGAGGTGGATGTCCATCCTCAGCCCTCACATGTGGCAAGCTGCTGTCAGTGATGTACAGATGAGCTGCCACCCCAACCACTGTGAAGGTGATTCTTGACTATGAACTGGGGAAAAGAAAGGCCAATTTGTAGAGGCAGTAATTAGGAAAATCAATTACAAGCAACTACAATATATAACCAAATAACAGGAAAACCCTCAAGCCTATAAATAATAACTTGTGATGACAGTTTCACCAGTTTAGCTGCTTGTCTGCAACTCATGTAAATTCTGCTGAGGTTTTACATAGACAGAACTATAGAAAACTTCCTGTAATCCGAGCAATAAGAAACAGTAGGGCATTCCCAAGGGGTATTTTGGTTTTTGCCTATTTATAAAACTGGGTATTACCTTAATTCTCACTAATGTAATATTTGATCCCAGCAGAATGTCAGTTCAAATTCTGGTTGGAGAACAGCAGCAGAGGGAGAAGGAAAAATGTTAAGGAACAAAACCTCCAAAAACTTGAATTCAAAGAACAGGACCAGTGCTGTCCCATTTACATCTTTCATTAAATCAAAGATTAAAAAAGAAGATACTGTAACTAACAGTTTCTTTTAAAATGTCCCCCCCAAAATGATAAGGAATGGCAAGTTTTTCAAGCCACCCCCAGATGCTAAAGAGAGAGCACAGAAAGCAAGTGTTCAATACTGAAGCCTGTGACAACATTCACACCCTCTTGAGGATAGCAGAACCTACATAAGGCAGTACCTTGAAGTCACACCCAACTTCCCTCTACTGCTTTTACTGATGCTTAAATACCCAGAGTTTTCTTTCTGATGTCTAAGCTATTCTGCTCAGAAAAATATGTAGAAATTGTAACTCAACCAAGAGCCTTAATCTTCTTCAGTTACCAGCATCTAAACAAATTTCTTCTCATAGTTCCATTTTGACCTTTTCCTAAGTCACCTGTCACACTGCAAACAATCTCTTACTCTTCCAATACCAAATTTCTTCCCCTTGCTACTACAAGCTAAAAGCTATTCCTGTAAAGCTTTCCTATTTCAGGACTCTGTTCTATCAGTTCTTCAGTCTTCCGGGGCTGAATTGCCAGCATTTCCTGAGACGTGCCCCTCATCCTTGTTTTGCAATGCACTCAACCTTACAGCTTTCCTCCAACAGATACTCCTTTCACAGAGACATGTTAATAACTACATTATAGCTTAGATTTTAATTACTTAAAAGATTGGGAAGAAAACTACTTTAAGACTACGGGAAGTCCACATGCACAATGGCCATAGAGAACAAGAACTTCCAGGTCTCAGAGCTGCACTTGATCACTATCTGATTTATTAATTAATTTAAATACAATCTATACTGCATAACTGTATGAATGTGTCCCTATTACTCAGGCAGCTACTTGTACAAATCAGTATTTTGTACAATTCTGCATTTTGTACATCTCCACATACGCTTTATTATATGAAACTAACCTATTTTCCAAAAATATCACTTATGTGCTCGGTGCTATAAATAGTAATCTTTACTTACTAGAAACCTGTACACATCAGTAAGCTATTATACGTTATATATTGTTCAAGTTAGTAAACATCATGGAGATATTTTATTTCTGTTTTAGGACAACGAAGTAAGCCTATATATGACAGCAGCATCTAAAGTAGTATATTGACAACATACTGCACGGCAGTATTTGTTTTCCAAGTTCTGTATGTGAGACATGTGCTTAACAGCAGAAATAAGCCTGATATATTTACTGAAAGAATCGGAGAATGGTTGGGGTTGAAAGAGACCTGAAAGATCATCAGGTTCTAGACGCTCTGCCATGGATAGGGCCACCTTTTACTAAACCACGTCGCCCAGAGACCGAACAAGCCTGGCCTTGGACACTGGTAGGGATGGGGCATCCACAGATTCCCTGGGCAACCTGCGCCAGTGCCTCATCACGCTCACGGGGCAGAATTTTTTCCTTGTATCTAAACTTGCCCCCTGCTTGTTTAAAGCCATTCCCCCTTGTCCTAGCGCCACATGCCCTTGTCAGAAGTTCCTCTCCAGCGTTCTCGACAACGTCCTTGTCCCAACCAGCACAAACTTCCCGCGGTGCCCTCACGCCGCGATGGCTCGGGAGCCGCGAACGCCGTCGGCGCCACACGAGCCGCCCGAGCGGCACCGCCCGCCCGGCCCCGCCATGGCGCCCGCCCGCCCCGTACCTTCCAGGCCAGGAGCAGCACGTTCATGATGGCCAGCAACGGGCAGGGGCCGTTCTCGTTCTGGGTGATGACGGGCGTGTTCTCCTCCTTCCAGCGGACCCACTTGATGTGATAGACCGACTGGCCCGGGAAGCGTTCCTTGGAAGCGGAGAGGAGCTGGGAGCCCGCCGCCGGCCTGTCCCCTTCGGGCTCCGGGGCCGGGCCCCCCGAGGAGGCCCCCGCCACCACCGCCTCGTCAGCGTCGCTGTTGAGCTCGGAGCTGCTCGGGCAGCAGGAGTGCAGGTTGGAGAAGGACTCCAGCGAGTCCAGGCTGCGGGACTCCTCCCCCGGCGGGCTAGGAGCGCCGCTGCTCCCGGAGCCGGCTCCCGCGGGACCGCTCTCCGAGGCGGGAGCCGCTCCGGGACTCTCCGGCCCCGCCAGCCCCGCGCCTTCCGCCGCCGCAGCTCCCTCCGCGGCCCGGGAGGGGGACGCGGACTGAGGGGCCGCGGCGGGAGCGGGGGCCGGCGGAGGGGAAGGGCTGCGCCGTCCGCCGCCCTCCTCGGCCTCCCTGCAGCCGCCCTCGCCCGCCGCCACCTCTCCCAGGCGGAGCCGGCTGGCAGCGCCCCCGCCGCCCGTCTGCAGCGAGCCCGGGGGCGGCGGGGGCTGCGCCAGGCTCTCCATGCCTGGCCCGGCCGCTCCGCTCTCTATTGGCACCGCAGCGGCTGCGCCTCCGCCCGCAACGCCCGCGACGCCATCACAGCAGCGGCGGCAGCTCCGCCCCGCCGGGGACGTGCGGGCGGGGGGGGAGCGGCCGCGGGTCACGGCGGGGCCCGGGGCGGGGGGGCCCCGGGGCGGGGCGGGCCGCGGGAAGGGGAGGGAAACAGGTGAGTCCGGCTCTCCCGAGTGTTCTCGGCGCTTTTCCTTGCGGTTTCTTAGACAGTCGTACTATAAAAAATACGGCTGTGGCGAGTATAATAGATAACTTGAACAATTTGATTGTGAAGACTAATTGAAAGAGACGAAATTTGAGGTAGGTATTAGGAAAGTTTTCTTTACTGTGAGGGTAGTGAGGCACTGGCACAGGTTGCATAGAGAGGCTGGACATGCCCCATCCCTGGAAGCGTTCAAGTCCCGGTTGGACAAGGTCCTGAGCAACCTGGTTTGGTGGGAGTCGTCCCTGTCCGTGGCAGGGGGCTGGAACTAAATGTTCCTTAAGATCCATTCCAACCCTTTAACATTCTGTGATTCTGTAAGATTTAATGTGGGTGTATTACTCAGACTTTACCCCAAAGAACCTCTCCTCTCCCTACAGAAATCTTCAGCTTTTAATAACAATTTTTAAATACCCTTGTGATAATAAGGATTTATCCTGTCATTTTATTCTCAGCAGGTCTCTAATTTGAAGTCTGTAAACACTTGCATCAGCTTTTGCAGCCTTACCTGAGGTACATTAACTGTAATTTTACATTCTATGTGCATTTCCATAACACCCTCTCTTACCTGTATCAGTGACAGATAGAAGTTTTTTTTATTCTGACACGACAATAGGAATGGAAAAGCACAAATATAAAGGGCTGACAGTAAACTGAGAAACTTGACACAAACTCTAATATAAAAAATAAATCTTTGAGATGGCACAGTTGATAGAAGTATCAATAAGGACAAACAAAAGAGGAAACATTTTGCTCAGATGTCTCACATTTGTATTTCTACGGGAAGATTTTCCTGTACCCTTGAATTGTGAAGAGACAGTCTCAGAATGACAAGTCCCTGTTCAGTAGGGACACTGCAACACTTCAAACATGTAGAGCATCGGGAGAAGCTGGTGATGTAAAATAAAACTCTGAAAGTACGTAAATTAGTTTGTGCAAAGAAACAATGTGTATCTGGTGAGGGGATGAAGGAAACCAGAGCAAAACTCTAAAAGTGAATTAGTTCTCTGCAAGGAAAAGCCTTGTATGGGGGTGAGGGGACAAAGGACAGCAGCCCGTGCGGTCTGTCGGTCTGTCCGTACTCCGGAGCGGGGAAGGCTGCGGAGCGCCGGCCCCGGAAGCGGCGGGGAGGGAGGGCCCGCCCCAGGGTGTGTTCACAGGACCCCGCCCCTTCCGCCGCGCCCCGCCCCCTTGCGCGTGGGCGGGGCGGGGCGTTCCTCACGCTCTGGGCGTGTCCCGCGGCCCCGCCCCGCCGGCGGCGTCTGGCGCGCGCGCGGGCGGAGGGAGCGGCGGCGCGCGGAGCGGAGGGAGGGGGGCAGCGCTGCCGGCAGAGCCGTCGATCCTCCCGGGTGATCCGCGGCCGTTCCGTGGGCGGGAACAGTCCTCGGGAGCGGCGGGGGACAAAGCGGAGGGAGGCGCCCAGCTCGCCCCTCCCCATCCCGCCCGGCGCCGGTCTGGGGCGGATGTGCCGTGGGTAGGCGGCGGCGGCGGGGCCTGCGCCCGGTGGAGATGGATCTGGCGGGGACGATAATCCTGCTGTGCTCCTGCGCGGCGGGCGCTGGAGGTGAGGAGCCGCCCGGCCTCGCGGGGCCCTGCTTTGGGGCCGTCTCCCTTCCTCTCTTCCTCCTTCTTCTCTCTCTCTCTCTCTCTCTCTCTCTCTCTCTCTCTCTCCCGTCTCCGGCGCTCGGGGCCGGGGGCGGCGGGCCCCGCTCTCCGGGGCGCCCCGGCGCCAGGGCCGCGGCTGGGCCGCCAGCCGGGCTCCCTGTTCCGCCCGCCGCTTCAGCCCGCCCGGGCCTCTCCCCCGCCGCCCGGGGCCGGCCTGGCGCCCCACGCCTTCCCCGGGACTTTCCCCGCCGAGGACCGGGTCAGTTGTCCTGCGCTCTTCTTCCCCCTCGGGTCCTTCTCTCCGCGCTCGGCTGTGTTTGTTTGTTTTCCCCTCCCGGCTCCGCTTCCGTCCCTCAGGACTTCCCGCCCGGTCCCAGTGGTCGCTTCCCGGCTCCCTACCCTCGCGGCCGCTTCTCTCACCCCGAAACCGGGAAGGACGGGCAGGCGGAAAGTTCAGCTTCAGGAAATAAAAGAGGAGCCCGGTTTCTTCCCGAAGTGTGCCCGTGACTTCCAGCAGGGTCTCCGCTCTCCCAGGCGGGGGCAAAACTCGCTTGTGTTTATGGGGACGTGTAACTGTATCGGCTCCCGTTAGGAATTGTTCCTCGGCGTTAGGAACTGGGCAGTTTCTCCACTGCGCCTGGAAATGAATGTTTAATTGATCAAATCATGGCAGAGAAAATAGTTTCGACTTTGTACAGAGAAAGAGTTTCGGGAAGGGTGCACTTGGGAGGGTGTTTCTAGAGAACTGTGGGTGTAACAACTGATAAAGACTTGTTTCCTCTGTTTCGTTTGGCACCTCTGATTTATCTGGGCTCTGCCTCTGTGTGCATCAATATGTAGGTTTATTAACAAAGAAGTTAGCGCTAAATGCTGGTCTTCCAACATTCTCAAAAAGTAACATCAAAGTATGGGAAACTTCAGTTGCTTGTACTTGTGGCTAAGCCGTGAGAAAAAAAGCAGGGTGATTTGCATGGTCAGAAGCCATCCTATTATTTATATGATGAGGAGTGGGATGCACCAAAGAATTTACGTTTTTCTTCGTAAATTTTTGTAAGCTATCGAGATATTTCAGACTTAATTGTTGGCATGCTTTCAAGGCGTCTTTGTTTTCTGAACTAAATGGTGCTGGCACAGAACTAACTCAAAATAATTAATTAACCAGTTGTGAGGGTTGTTTTCACTGTTTAATTCTAGGCAGGCAGTTGTGCCTTAAAAATCGTAGTAAAAATGTGAGGTGCAGTCCCTGGATATATAGACGAAAGTTCATGAAATGAATTTCAGAAATTCCTGGTAATTTTTTTCTTTGAGAGAAGAATGGGCACCGTAAATATTTCTGGGGACTAGGAAGCACACCTCACTATTAGTTGGTAGAAGTGTATGTCTTTGGTGTGTAACAGTGCAGGTAAAACTTTAAAGAAAGATTAATAATACTGGATAGAAATCTAGTGATAGTGCCAATACACATCTCTAAAATACCCAGTAGAACATTTTTGGTAAAAGTCTGACTGTAATTATGAAAGATTTGCCATAGTTCTGTGTTAAATTAAAATTAGACTTTTAAGTTTAGGAAAGTCTATTTTACCAGTGTTCACATTTCTAGAGTTTCTTATATGCTGCAAATATTTTTATTTATTGAAAAATAGGATGCTTCATTTGCATATTTTTCCTTCTAGGCAGGCACTAATATCTGTGTGGAAAGGGCAAGTTCATGATTCTTAAAGAAGTTTCTGTGAGAGCTGTGCAAACTGGAAAGGACTGATAACCCAACAATTTACATTTCATTTATGTGCAGTGCATGTGGTCTCATTAATCTTACACAGATCTTGAAGCTAAGTTTCCTTTATCTGTAAAGTTGTCTGGTTTTAAGCCACATAGGTATTAAATAGTAATCATTTTGAAAATTTCATTAATCTGCACTTTAAAAATAATTAGGAGTTTGTATGTTTGGTCAAAGATTGGAGCATATTTATGGGATACCTGAGTTTGAACTCTTTCAGAATTACACAAGGCCTTGTGCCTGTGTACTGTGCAGGCACTCTACATATTCTAGTTATAAAGGTATAGATTAACAGAACCAACTCTAACATTAGCTCACAGCTAAGTATGAATCATAAAATCAACTTCTAAAAAATGATGCAGCATAATTTGGATGGCTTCTTTGAGAAGGTTTAGTGAAATCTCTTTGTGTTCGTAAAATTAGGGGAATGCCATCAAAAGCAATCAGTAGTGCTGCTGCACTGTGAAATGTACTGAGGAGTCTGTCTTGGGCTGCTTCATAGCTTTTGGCAGGTTATGTCTGTGTGGTTAAAGCAGGGATGTTATCAGAAGTTTGGCCTAATAGGCCCAGAAACATTCTTGATCAGGTTCTGGTATTAGATCACTTTAGTGTTTTCTTCTGCTTTCTTTGCTTCCACTGCATAAATATCACCTTCATAAAACCAACGGTCCAGCAAGTCAGTTTGAATACTGTTTAAATAGTATAAGAAGGAAAAGCCACACAACATGTATTTTGTTTTCTTTCTGTTAGTAATTAGGGAAAGCTAGAATTTAGTTTCTGGTATATGGTGTCTACTTGAGATAGGGTATATGTACCTTGACTTTTAAGAATTCTTTTTTTAAAAGTGAATCTCAGCATCTTCCCAACACCCCTGGAATTGCTTGGCTTAAAGCATCTCTTCACTCACTGCTGCTGTCATGAATTTTGATGTGTGTGAAGTGGTGCTTCAGTTGGGTAATATTCTTGGCAGCTTTTTGCAGCATGCTTTGTTGCATGTGATGAAGATGCATGCAGGTATATTAATCAGTACTTAATTATCCGTACATAATGATGTTCATAGAGGAGTGGAAATAACTAATTTAACCTCTCCTTCTACCTAAGGGTCGTTAAAAAAAAAGGGAAAGAGCAATAGCAAACACAAAGGAGAACTGTTGAGGTCTCTGACAAGCTTGGATTTAACAAGAGTGACCATGCTTTGGCTAGGCTGATGAAATGCTGAATATCATTGCAAATCTATGATAAATAGTTTCTTGTCACTGGTACAATATGCTCTTTTTATGTTGCTAGGATTTCCAAGTTGTATCTTAGTGTCTTGTGCTGCTGGATTTGAACTGCCTATTTCCCAGTGAGCATGGGAGAAATTCTGCTTTTTTCTGGACACATGGGGGAGTTGTGGGAAGGCATTTATGAGCTATCAGCATCTGAGTGATTTAGTTGTGTTCTTATTATAAATTGAGAAGAACAGTAGCCTTCATAAATATGGCAGCATTCAGCCTCCAGCATTTATTTGGAGTTGAAAATAAAAACATTATGGCTGAGATAGTGCCTAGTCAAGACAGCTGTCAGATGGTTGTTTCAGAAATGCCTGTGGTAATTAAAAATAAATAAAATCAGGTGTTTAGGTGATTGCTTTGAAATACTGTTGCCCAAAAGCCTCATAGTGCAGTTTGTTTATGCTTCTAAAAGATGCAAAAGTTCATTTTGTGGTATGGCAGAGCTGCTGTACTGAGTTACTGCTGTCTGGTGGTCCTGCCCTGGCTGTGCACTCCCATCTCTCCTCCTGGCATGAGAAGTCAATCCAAAGAAAAAAAAAATTCATCAGTTCCTGCCAGATGTGTAACTAGAGTTGCTTTATTGAGCAAACCCAGGCCTGATGGGGAAGAAGAACTGGGACTTTCACAGGGTGGAGGGGAAGAAGGTCAATAAAAAGCAGACATCTGCTGGCACTGGTGTTGCCATACTGTCTGACCGTGCCCTAAATGGAGGCCTCAGTGAAGGGAAATGATCCTGACTTGACTTCTTGATTACATGTTTTTCTTTCACCAAAAACTCACTTGACCAGAAAAGAGAGAATATTTTTGTCAGCTGAACCTAGTGCCAGTGCAAGGGGAGAAGGGGAACAGAGTAGGTGTAAAAGGGCAGCATTTCCTTCTGCTGGCAGTTTGGAAACAAGAGCCTGAATAAGTTCTTCAGAGAAGTCCAAGTCAGGTGGTATATGGTAGAACATCTGCCTTGCTAAATCTGAATGCAGTGTACATTCTTTAATGTCCCATGTAAATTGAGCTTTTTTTGTAAGATGGATAAACTCTATGTTGAAAATAACTTGAAGCAAAAGTTGCTTTCGTTATCTTAATTGAAATTATAATAATAATTCTCTACAAGATGTTTATCACATGCTGGCATTTTGAATCTGCAAATTAGTGATGATGCTTGCAGTAATAAGACTTGTCTGGTGAGTTAGCTTGGCTTCTGAACAATTTCTGATACTCTGTCAAGTTGTATTCTGTGCTTTTTTCCAACCCACTAACAAACTTGAGTTGTGCTTGAGCTATTTGCATTTGTCATGCAAGTCTTCTTCTGAGTGGTTTAATGCAAACTTCATCTTTTAGAACAGTGCATGCTTGATTTATCCTCTTATGGGAAGTTAAATGTTATTCTGTTTTATAATGACGTGTATAAAATTAATAGATATTTATATTTACATGGGTAAACTTTCAGTACTGTTTATTACTAGTCATTTTTTTGTGCATGGAGCTAGCTTCCATAAAAATGTCCTCCAGAATCTACACCGACACTGAGATTAGTCTGACCAGCCTGTAATTCTCCAGGCCCTCCTCCTTGAAGATGGGGATGACATTTGTCAGGAGCGTCCCTCCATAGCAGGACCTTTTTAGAAAGGTGATGGAAGCCTTGAAGTGGTGTCAGCCAGCCTGCTCAGCACTCCTGCATGCCTCCCATCTGATCCTGTGCGCTTGTGTATGTCCAGGTGGCTGAAGTGTTCCCTTGCTCATGTCACCTGCTGCAGGTGCAGGATGGGAAGGGTTTGTCTGGGGGGAGAAGCTCTTCAGGTTTTCTCTGGGGAAATAACTGACCAGGGAATCACTGAGCACATCCCACCAGACAACTGCTCCATGTGTTTGCTCACCTTGTGCCGGGAAGCTTACAGCTAAAATCACATGGATGATCCAATTTAGCCTTTGCATAAGGCTGGTTAGAAGGTGAGAGTACATGTCTCAGACTCCATACCTGTCCAGTGGGATTTGTTTATTCACAACAACAACAACTGTAGATGCTTCACGGCTCTCTAGGGATCCTGAAGAGTTGTATATCCTCACACACAAAACGTCTTTCACAGGGACTGGCACACTGAGACATTTGCCTAAATGCTCTGCTGGATTCTGTTTTAAGTCCTTCCTGGTGTTTGGTTCTAAGCTGGTGAGAGTAAAGCTTCGTTCCTGCAGGGAATTTCTCACAGGAAATGCCACATCTAGTTTAGCAAGTCTTTGGAAGACTATACTGTCAAGTTCAAAAGCCATCCCCATGTCAGTCTCTGATGTCTGTATCCTAAAGGGTTTCTGTCTCCCAGCTTAGTGTTTAGGTGGAGTGTAATGTTGTTTTATTCCACCAAATTGCCTGGAAGGCATCACGCTGTTTTGTTTTGTTGATGGCAACATGACACATGGAATTTGTAGAGCAGTTCCCATAAACTACATTTAGGTGTTCATGGTTCAGTGTTTCTTACTCCGGGCTTCCTGACAGTATCCTTAATTGAAAAGATCTTGGTCATGCAATCTTTGTTAAAAACCCCAGACCCCTAGTTTTTCATTTACAGAAAATAATGGCAGTAGTTTGTAACAGAGGTTGGGATCTGGTGTGTGCTATCATAATGATTTCTTGGGGTGTGCCACTTCCAGATTCTGTGAAAGACTTCTTCCTTTTTGATGCAGTCTTCTAATTACAGAAACTGGAGCCAGCAGTTCTACCTGCCTCATGTACTTCAGTTTAATGAACTTTTGCCTCAGAATCCTCTATAGATTCTTGTGTTACTATGGTTGAGCTACTTATTAAGCTACCTTTGTAAAGAAGATAATCCCTTTTGATAGGTAGCTGGTTTGATTACAAGGAGAGTGTGATCAGTTGCAGACTTTGAATGCTGTAGCAATGTTGATGCTATAGAGGTTTCTAGAAGTGAAACTGTTAATTTTGAAGCATTAAGTCCCTTTTTGGAGAAGCCATAATGCTCTAGGTGCTGTGCAGCTGCTCTACTTAAGCAAGAAGAGAGCAGCAGGAGTGTTTGTGTTAAGTGTTTGCTATGAGAGTACTTAAAACATAAGGAGTTCTTAAAGTTTTGGAGAAAGGGAAAAGAAAGTGTTGTTTCCCTGTGTGATCATACCAAGTGTATTAATTTTTTGTTGTTGTTGTTATAAGAAATATCTTTGCTTAAAACCCTCTGCTTTTCCTTAGCAGAGAGAACAGTTACAAAACTTCTAATGTCAGTAGTCTTTTACTGTCTTGTCACAGTAGTTAGCACTTAAAAACTATTCTTTGTGACTCAGTTAAACGCTGTCTCTCATCTTTTCACGTGGTCATGAGACCTGGATCGAGTGCCAAGTGTATTGGGTCTTCAGTAAGTTGTCACACTTCAAATTTTTTTTTCTGGTTGCCTGAAGCTGTTCAAAGTGTATCTTGCAATACTGAGAAGAAAAATGGTCTGCAGCATTTTAAGGAGTGCGTTATTACAAGCTTCCTACCACAGAAAATTTAAAGATGATTCTGAAGCACAGGAGTTTACACATTCTGCACTTACTCTCTAGTTTTGATCACGTTCTTAAAGCGGGTTGTTAATATAATACTCTAGATTCAGGTTCATTTAACAATTAAAACTTTTAAGTTTTAGCCTATATCAATTAATTTTGAAACTTGGCTTCTTAAATGTTGGCACTTCTGGGTCATACACCCGGAATTGGAAAGCATGTATCTGTAGTCAGGCACATGTACATATTGTGCATGATCTCAGGCCAATTTGATTTGGTACACAGTTCTTGGGTTACAGGAGGTTCATTTTGGAGAGATTATGTTGGAAATGATGAGAGAAACAACAGACACAGACAATGTCCTGCATCCTCAAAACTCCTGCTAGTTACTGAAACTTTGTAATGATCCTGTGTCTTACTGGGATTAGAAATAATGTGGACTTTGTTGAACCACACATTTTAAACATTTTAAAGTGCCTAAGATGCCTTCCTTTCTGAAAAGCTGAGTGAGAATGGACATGTATTTTGAGACTAAGAGTGAGAGAAAATTAGAATGAAGTTTTGTTATTGGAATGTATTTGCAGTTAACAATGAAGAGTCAACATTTGCAGAAGCCTACAGTACTATGAGTAAGTTTGAATGGGATTTCTCTGCAGTATAGCATTAATTGAATTTTAAACAGATACAGCAATATCATCTTGTGCACATGGCTGCTAGATGCAAGCAATGCATTTGAAAGTATTAATTTACTTGGCCATCTTTTTAGATATCTGAAGAAAAATACCACATATAGTGCCTGAGAACTAACATTTAGGTTGGTTTGAAGTTAAATTGATTATGAGATAGTATTGTTTCTTCCTGCATAATTCAGAGTTCTTCTGGTTTTCTCCACAAGTTGTATTTTGGGGCTCTTTTAGTGGTTAGTGTCTCTTCCTCCATCAGGATAGGAGGGTAAAAATCTTTGCCGTTTTCTGCCATGAAGTCATTTTAACATAAGGCATAAATATTACCCTAGAAGGAATTGTACAAAATAGACTGAACTGAATCTACATCTCTGGAGATACATTTTAATAAAACTTTTCCATGTGGTAGAACATTTCACATTTCATGTGATACAAAATGTGTTGCTAGGTGTCATGATTTGCTCTTAATTTCCCTGGATATTTCACATGTAGAATGCAAACATTCTGAGCAGATAGTGTGGTGTCATGACTGCAGAGTGAAGTTGGAAGCACAATTTCAGGGAACCTGAAGAGAGATATTCAGCTGTTGCACTTCTTATTTTGAATCAGGAGTGCTTTTCTAAAACATCTCTCAAGCATTCCTCTTGACAGTGATGTACTTTGCATTGGGAGCTAGTTTTGGAGTAAATGAACTATACTTGTATTGAAATTCAAGTAGAAGATGCTTTCAAAGGCCATCTGATGCACTTGTCGCTGCAGATTTTGTGTCCTGTGTGTGGGACTAGAGTTGAATGAATCTGATGTGTACAAAGGAGAAAAATAAGTTAAAATGGATATAATGTGGAATTTGGGTCCTTGTTACCAACTGCTTTGCACCACAGGTCTGCCATGCCTGGTAGTATGGTTATAACCTTGTCTCTGTTTTCCAGGCCAGTATGGAAATCCTCTGAACAAGTACATTAGACACTATGAGGGACTGTCCTACGACGTGGATTTGTTACACCAAAAACACCAGCGTGCCAAGAGAGCAGTGTCACATGAAGAGCAGTTCTTGCGCCTGGATTTCCATGCTCACGGAAGGTTAGTGATATCTTAAAAGGTGTTTGCTTTAAATATTTTATTCATGTGTTTTAATTGGAGTGAAATGGAAAGGATGAAATGCAACCATCAAAATAACATTAGCTAGAATACACCACATTGCACTGTTTGCAGTTTCTGCGGAGTATTTTCCATCATGTCCAGTTCAGGTATGAAATTGTTACTTGCAAGCACTTCTTCAAGCATCTGATGGTAATGCACTTTGAAGCTTAACTAATGGAATCATACTCAAAACAGAATGGTAATTGATTCTGAGTTTATAATGTGGTTTTGTGTTGCATATATAATTGGTTTTTTCCTTAATTTTTTTTTCCCAAGAGTTGTGCCAAACTGCCTGAGAAAATGTAATTGAGAAAAAGTAACATTTCAAATTGCATTTGAAGCTACAGAATAGGCCAAAAATGTTCTGGTTTGTGTGTACTGGTGTTATCTGATTTTTTTGTGCTATTGTGAAATTCAGAAATTATTTGACATGGGGAAAGATGGTTACTGTTACAAGACATGCTGTGCATTGTATTTAATGTGTAAGATCCAGTACGAAGTGAGATATTCAGTGTGACCAACTGAAGTAGAATTTGTAGGTTTTCACTTAAGAAGATCTCATTGCAATTTGGAATTGCCTGCTTTTTGGATAACCCAGGATAACAGGAAGAAAGTTCTAATATTTCTGTCTGTATCTTAGTTTCTATGACTCCCTCCTTTACAGCACTTAATATATTTCAGGAATGTGTAATGCCCTTCTTTTTCTTGTTACTTCAGTTACAATTGAAGTATTTAGAACTTGATAAATAATTGTTAGCCATATGTCGAAACAAAAGAAGTTTAACAGAGAAAATGTAAACCTGGGTCTCCTGAATCTGCTTGGGATATTTTTTTCTGAGTAAGTGTTTTGGTTTTGTGCCAGCTTGTCGTTTCTTCAGGGAATGAAGTGTTGTTCCTGAGGTTTCTGATGTAATGACTGAATTTCAGTGCATGCTCCTGGAAGGTCAGCATTAGGATTGTATTTCTAAATACCATGGAACTACAACCCAAATCCTGATATTGAAGTCCTGTCCTTAAAACCATGTTTTCAAGTGTGATTTTTAGTCCAAGGAATTTTATTGTTTAAAGAAGAGTCATAGTGCTGCTGTCTCTCCTGTAACTTCACTGGCAGTCTCTAGTTTTCCATTTTAAATTGTTCTAATAAACAAGCCTGCAGAGTCAAATGCTCCAGAGGCTCCCCACAGTGTAAACCTTGCTACTTTTAAATCTCCAGCAAGGTTTCAAGACAGTGAAGTTCAGTTTGAGCCTAATGCTGCCACTTCTAAGCTGCAGGCTGGTGGGTAATTTAAGCTCACTGAAGTGTGCACTGCTGCAGAGAGAAACAGGCCTAACCACATTCCCAGCATCATCCTTGTGCTAACACTGCTAGTGTTAAAGCCACGCAAGGAATAGCATCGGGACACTAATCTGTCTAAAAATTATTTGGGGAAAAAAAATCAGTGCGACTTGAAGGAGTGATGGAAGAAGGAGGAAACCACTCTCGCTGGGACCAGGCCACATTTCAGGCCGCTTGAACAGGTTCCTCTTGTCATTGGTAAAGATCCCATAATAATCTTCTGTAAGACAGAGCTGCTAGCTTAGGCTCTGAGTTCTCTTTGTGGTGAGAGGGGGGGTTGAAAATCCTTTTCCTGTAAAAATGGTAATTGCACTGAGGATAATGTCTAAAAAATATTTCCTCTCTTACTTCACAGAGGAAGACCCTGCTTAAGTCAATCATGTTTATAAATATTTTGGTAACACCTACTGTTACTCATGAAGAAAAATGTTGGTGTTTGTATGTGGAATTGATCATAAATCCCTATGGTTTGAGGTACAAATCCATCATTAACTGAGGAGGCTGATTGGAAACTGACTGTAAGGTCAAATCATTCCATAATCTAGGATTTGGGTAGTTTCCTGTGGCACACCTAACACTTGTGGCCAAAGAGAGGGTAGTTAACAGGATGTAAATTTAGTCTAAAGTTCCTGTTTATCAATTTGGATGTGTTCTTACACAATATTTTCATTTTGCTTTAAATATGAATTAGGAAGGATCAAGTGAATTGGTTTTACTTCACAGAGTCTGTTTATTTGCTTTGAAGGTATATAGCAGTTTGAGAAGCTGTATAAATAGGATTGGCTTTTTGCAGTTGCAGCTGGTTTATTGTGAATAACTAAGTGATTTATGTCATCACTGAGAAGGACAAAAGTAAAGCTTTTCTATCAAGCATTGGAGTTACTTTGTGTGAAGGTAGGAAATAAAGCTTTTGCAGAACACTTGAATGATATAGATACAGGCCATGGAATTTTAAAGTGCTGTGGCATTTAAAAACAGATGGTGAAACGTAAGGCATTCAGTCAACATGAGAGTTAAGATTCTGAAAACTTTTACCTGATCTTATTTAATGGCCTTTTACCAAATGGTCTGTTAGGGTTTGTCCAGGTGTATTGGTTCATTGGCATACAGCTGTCCAACTTGCATCCCCTTAATAAATATAGTAAACAGCTTCTATTTATGAGGACTGAAATGACAGTCTTGTATTTTGATTTGGATTCTGATTAAATGGCTGTGTTTTGTAGTCAGGAAACAATGGAAAAGCTGTCCTAATATTTACTGCTGTTCTCTGCTGGCAGCAGCAAGTGAAGCTGGGCCACAGTGGTTCTCAAGCTGTGTCTCTGTGAGCAGTTGGAACTCCTAAACTTCATCTTTTGGTGTGTGCCAAAGGAAGCACCTGCTGCTCACGTGGCCAGTCAAGATGGGAAAGTGATTTGGCTGCTTATTTTTCACTGAGGTTAATTGGTTCTTCTGTTCCGTGTAGAGGCAAATTTGCTTGAAGGAGTGGAGAACTAAGCAGTGGTGAGAGGGAGGATGCAGTACCAGCCTTTTCTGTGGCAGTGCTGACATATGCCAGATAATCATTCATCAGACTTATACTTTCATTGTCCAGAAAATAGCTGGCAGCTACCAGTATTTTAGGATTGTGTAAGTAGCATCTGTTCTTTTCAGTGGGCTGTTTAGATTTAAGAACTGTATCTCATAGTATCCTTCTGTTGAAAAAGGAAAAAATAAAACCACAATTTAAATATTACATATTTATACCAAATGAAAGGGGCCATTTAACTATGGGCTAATAGTTAAATAATGAAATAGATAGTGAAATGATGGAATTAAACCCAAAGCTACCTTTTTTTCATACCAGATTTAGTAATTCTACAAATGAATGCCATTTGTATAATATGCCATCACTCAGAAACCTTCTTTGTTTAACTCTCAGATGAAAGTTAGATGCCACACAATATACTGCTCAGAATAGAAGTTGTTCAACATCTTTGTTGTTTGGTAATATAAAATACAACTTCTTAGGGTAAATGCAATGAACTAGACTGAACCAGCCCACTCTTCAATGCTGAAATACTAACTTAGTAGGACAATTAAAATTGCTGAAACTGAGCTACAAATCCTCATTAATTCTTTTTTATAATAAACCATGCATTAGATTAATCAGCATTATTGCTTCCCCAGTGGTGTAAAATGTGCTTATTTCTGTAATGCTTCAGCTTGGAAGGAATATGAAGGTTTGAAACGATCCTGGGTGTGTATCAGAGCTCTTCCACCTGCCAGTTCATATTGAGTGTTCTAGTGTGATTTAATTTAAGGTGCCCTTTGAGTCCAGGAAAGACTCACACAAAGTTAATGAATGCACAGTATTAATCCCAGGAACTTGGTTAATATAAAACAGTTTTTGAACCTATCCCACAGCCCTTCCCCCCAAAAAGCAAGATATAGCACAGACTCCCCAAAATACATGTATTGATTCAAAGAACAATGCCTTTGGCACTGCCTTGAGATACAGCGAAGCATTTTAAATAGAGTAACTTCCTTTTGCATGTCAAGGTAATGTCAGCAGCTTCAAAAAGGAAGTTGGGACATCATTCAAACTGACATTGGATTTTATACAGTTTGCACTTGATCACAAAATGTGCACTTGCACTTGTTCACTTCTGACATAACTTTCCAGTTTCTCTGCAGGGGAAGAGCTTTCTTCCCTTTTTCAGTAGAAATATTTGCAATATATTAATCATAGAATATCTTGACGTGAATTCCTATCCACTGTAGAATGTCAGAAGAATGCTGAATAGTTTATAGTGATTTTGAGGACAGAGCTTAAAAAACGTGGATGATGTCTGATATTCTAACTGTGCTTCTTTACCTAGTGACAGAACTGGGAATTCCTGAGATGCTAATGCATTCAGAAGGGAAAAATTATGTCTGTGTATTGTTCAACTCTATTTTCAGTCAGCTTTTTATTTAATACATTACTAATAACTTATGCTTTCTAATTCTTTGCTTGATCCTGTTAATTGTCCATCCACACCCACTTTCAACACTCCTAGATTAGTTGATGACTCTTGCTTGGGAAAGGTGCCCACACAACTTGAGTGAACAGTTGAATTTTCAAGTGGTACTTGAACACATGATAACACCTGCTTATTATTAAATTAAGGATACATTAAGAATTTTTTTTAAGATGTTACTAAAGGTAATACCTAAAATAATAGAATTTTAGGTAAAATCTACAGAAAAAATGTAGCTAAACTGTAAAACATACTTAGGTATTTCCTGTAAGAAAATACCATATTATTTCTATACAGTATTTTCTTACAGGAAATACTGTAAGTTGTCCAGACATGTTTGTAGGATCTCTCTACATGGTCCTTATAGGAAAACTGTGGACCACAAAATTTCAGTTCCTAATTAAGTCTGAGGGTTCTTTTTTAATTCTTGATTCTGTAATAATCTGTAATCCTTCATATTGCCCTCATTACTTAGAACTGATAAATGTGTTTAAACAACATCATCGTTGGCCATGTTTGAGTAGTTTATAAAAACAAAGGAGGATACCTGCAGAGAAATAATACTTGATAAACTGATTTTAGAAGTGGTGCTCTGAGCGTGCTGCCATGCTGAGATGGACTGAAGTTACTGAGCTAGTTTCTGCTGCATTAAAGAGGACTTTTTATTGTCAGCTTAAGGTTTTTATTACACTAGATGTTCTTTTTATGGCTTTTAATTTAAGTACTTTTTAAATTGTCCATACAGTACAGGGCTCAATTCATAACATGGATCTGCCTTCTATGTTCTATGAGCCTGTCAGAACAAAAAGCAGATTCAGTATTACTGGACTAATCTGAAAATGTATGTTGTGTCTCTTCCAATTCCATGTGCACTTAAACACATCCTTGAACAGCTCAAGTTCTTAAGTAGGTTGGTTCAGCAGTAATCAAATAGAACCTACTCCTTGGCTTTGTGAGACTTAGGAGAAATTATTTTCATGAATTTTACTAAATGAATTTTTTTACAAGATTGACTTACTGCAACTCATTTTAGGCTGTCCTGAATTTGAAAAGGAAAAAAAAATTATGTCTTTAGTTCTTACTGTAGTTTTCTTAGTATTATTCACTGCTCTGTGGCAATTCTTCATTATAATTACCTATCTATTGGACCTTTTAAGTTATATACCTCGACAGATAATTTGTCAGACAAGACACCTGTGAATCAAGTGTCACTTCTTACACCTGTTTTGTCAAAAAAAACCCAAAACCAAACCCACCCTGTGCTGGTGGTTGTAGGTGAAGCAGTTTAATCTTGCAGAGAATTGGGAAGCAGGGAATTTCTTATACATTTTTTAGCTGAAATGAAGTTAAAAAATTCTGGGGACTGAATCTGTGGGTTAAATGTCTTGCATTTTATGAGTTTAAATACAGTGAGCTGGGTTATGTGTATCCCTCAGGAAAAAAGGCATTTGATGTTGGACTTGGGTTTGTCTGGGGGACATGTGGTACAGTGGTGTTGGACTGGTTGGACGGCCTGGCTGAGGTGCAGCGTTTCCACTGTAGTGCTTAAATTGGTATTAATGGTTTACAGCTCTACTCCCTGGCCAGCAAACTTCAGTAGACACAGCCATGCTCTGAGAAAGTCATGTTCTTAAAATGTATATATAAATGAATGTACCTAAGCTATGTGCTCTTATTATCAGCTAGTGGATTTATCTTGTGTGTCTTTACTTGTTAACAAGAAAGTAGTAGTAGTTCTTTCCTAACTACTTCCATAGTTTGAATTAATGTAGTAACTTTGCTTGTGCTTGTATTCTAGTACATCTTTACCTCTCTTCTGATTTTTGATATCTTGTTTTTGTTAGGACATGGCGTTGCATATAAATAGCCAACTTCATGTAAATACAAATGGGAAGGTTATTTTCACTAAACAGGAAACCAGGAAGTCAACTCCATACTGAACTTCCCAAATAAGTTTTACTGAAAGGAGGGGGGGAAAAGTCAACCTTGGGTAAAGGCTGTTCTGCCTTTAAAATCTGTACACTGTCCTCTTCAGGACAGAGATACTTTGTCAGAGTGTAAATTAGCCAACATGTAGCTTCCTGTAATCCTACTTGGATGGTTTCTGTTATCTGAGCTAGCTTGTGTTTGCAGCGATGCATATCAAGAGTAATCAGTGGGAAATGCTTTGGAATGAAGGCTGCATCCTCATTGGAGTGTTCTAGAATACCAAGTTTAGCAAGTCTGACTTCTGAAGGTTGGGAAGGACATCTGCATAACCACAAGTGTCATCCTAGAGGTGCTAATGGAAAGCAAACATAAGTTGCAGGCATTCTAGCTGGGATGGCTGAGTGTTGAAATACTGTAGAGATTGGGATTTACATAAACACTTACTAAGGGATGATTCTGTGTGCATCGAGGTGGATCAAAGAAAGAGTGATAAACCTGGAGACCCTATCATGTCCTGCTTCAAAGATAAGTTTTCTTTAGTCTAAGTAGCAGGACTGTGGGAATTATCAATTAAGTTATAGTATGTTGTGTAGGTTTAATTGCAAGTTAAAACAATGAAAAAAAACCTCCAAATGTGATGGTTCTGTAGAATTGTGGGTAGTATAAATCCAGTATTAGGTTGTTAAGCTGCCTTCTATTTACTATAGTTCAGAGCTGGAATGAGTCTGACAGTCCTGTGGGAACTGAGTGGATTGTGGGATGCCTCATGGAAGCAGTTAGAAAGAGCTCAAGTTACTATCCCTGTCCATTTATAGGCCCCCCTTCCATTTTTCCAAGAAGAGAGTCTTTGAGTTCTTAGGTAGGAAAAGTAAGGATAAAAGACTTGCACCTCAAGCAGAACAGTATTTTCTAGGTGCTGACTTGTGAGGAGGGTGATGGAGCCATGGCTGTGAGGATTTTTCTGGTTCCTACTGGGAAGAAAAGACTGTGAACCTAAAAATGACCTCTCCTTGTACTGAAGTCATGTTACATACTGCTGCCAGCTCATCCCCTTCAGCTTCCTCTCCCCAGCCACTTCTTTCAGCTGTGGAGTAACTCCTCCATCTCCTTTTTTCCCTTTCTCTTTTCTCAACAACCTCCTCTGGTCACTTAATGATTCTGTGGGCCTGTCACCAATTAGAGCAATTTGAGGAAAGGCAGAAAAGGGATAGCACCAAGTGCCCTTTTTGTATGCCAGATAACAGCCTTTTCTGCCACTTGTGTGCAAGTCTGCAGACTTGGTACCAGTTACCCAATATCCTGGACATTGCTTTCTGGTGAAATCCCTGGTCTTAGAAGGTAACTAATATTAAAAAGAAAAGGAATAATAGATTATGCATTAACTCTTGTATGTAAGCCTTTATATACCCTTTACCAAATGTTGCTAGTATATAAACATGGCTTGTTTGTTTTTTGTTTTTTTTTCTTTCAAGTACCTGTTCTGATTAGAGCTTAGGATAACCTAACTTGAGCCCATGGGAAAGTACTGGGTCTTAGCTAAGGGTGATGCTCTCAGCTATAATTTTTTCTTTAATTATGACTGAATCGCTGTGTTACTTGCAAATTGGACATAGTCTCCCTGAGGTAAGCTAAAGAGAAATAAAAATCTACCTCTTGATAGTCTTTTGGGTACTGCCATTAATATCTAAGATATAGTTTATTATCAAAGCAGATTATATAATTTTATATGTGTGTATAGATGTAAAAGTTTTTGCCAAAATTCAGCCTACAACCAAGTGGGCAGCCGTACAGTAACTAATATCAGTTTTCAGATCTGTGGAAAACAGAAGCAGTACTAAATAAGCAAGGTCAAAACTTGGTCTTAATTGATTTAATTCTGTTCTAGAGATTGCTGCTGCTGTGAAGTGTCTTCTGTAAGGTACAAAGTGTGTAAATAAAAGAGGCATTATTTTTCTGAAATTAGTTAATCTTCTGCCTGGTGTGTTTCTAGGCTAAGGAATAGCTTAGCTTGCACTAAGAATTTGGTGCCTGCTGTAGAAATTGTAATTGTCAGAAGGCTTATTTGAAGCTTCTTGTTTCTTCCATTGTGGCTAATTTAGAAACCATATTCAGTAATTGTATAGATAGATTCATTTAACTTCCTCAGAGTCTCCTGTCCTCAGAAGAATCATGAAGTTACTGGGTTTAAGCCAGGGTAGAATTTATGTTTGAAGTTTGATGATGTGCTAAAGTTACTAATTATTGGAAGTAGAGATGAATAGATGCTTGTTTACTCCTCCACCCTCCCCAGCCCTTTTCCTCCCCACAGTCCCAAGTTGGCTCTTTGCTCCTTTGATGAGGGAGAAATAAAGAAGTATTTGTCAATTTTTCATTATTAAGAAGGTGAACAGTTTATACAGATTATCCTGTTCTCATCAAGCATGTTTGAATGACTAAGAAAAGACCTGTTTAAAAATAGCTGAGAGATGATCAGGTTATCTAATAGTTTAACTAAGTTAAGAAATCAAATAGAGAATTGCTAGTGTGAAGCACAGCTGAGTTTTTTTGTGTTTGTAATAGTTCTCTAATCCTGCATATAGAGCTCATTTTATTAAAAGATAGATAATCTGCAACACAGGTTAGAATCTTTAGTGTTTATTATGTAGCAATGTGGAAAGCAAGGAGAGGGTAAAAATTAAAGGAGAATAAATAGAGGCTTCCTAAATGTTAAACTGGTGACACTTTTAATTTGTTCCATATAACTTCTAACAGTCCATTTTGAAGGCCTTACGGATAATGTTGATGGAAGGGTATCCCAGAGAAGGAACAACCATTCCCAGCTTCATTAAACTCCCTCTTTCTCCCAAAAGCGAGCCCTGGATGTGTAGGCAAAGCTCAAGGCTGGCCCTAAATCGTGGCCAGGTGGCCACCCGGGGTAGCCCATGCCTGCCCCACGATTGTCCTGCTGGTCTGTGAGGGTGAGAGCAGCAACTCAGGGTACCCTGGGTGGCTGCACAAAGCAGGCCTAGGGCTCATCCATCTGCGCCTTTGGGGTTACACTGAGCCAAGCTCGGTAAATGACCGGCTGCCAGGCTGAGGTCAGGTCCTGGGTTTTTCCTCCCACTTTGCCAGTATAGATGGGAGTTAATACATCACAAGTCCTGCATTCTCTTGCACTGCGTACTTCAAAGCCATACAAAATTGCTGATGCAGATGAGTGTTAGAGACAACTTCTCCACAGTTGTATTTGCAACATGCATGAATACAACCAGAAAAATGTCATTTTAAAGAAATGGTGTATACACTTCTGAAAGGAAAGTACTATACAGGGTGAGGGTTTTTTCCCAAAAAAACTTTCTTTCATGAGGAAAGGTAAGAAGTCTTCTATCAAATACTAAAGCAGGGAGGAGAGATTCTAAGGGGTCCCAGATCTCTTGCCATTTAACTTCAAATGCACTGAGAGTCTGATCCATCCTTGAGTGTGACAACTCAGTCACAGGGAGAGCCAAACTAAAATGGAGCTCAAATCTGTGTAACACCCTGAGCAGTGTATTACATCCAAAGTGAGTATAACATTTTCAAGTACTTAAATGAAGTTTGTCATATTCTCATCACTGTTGGTTTTAATTTTTTTCTACCTGTTCATTTTTAACTTCTGCCCAGGAGAGCCACATAAAGTGGCTGCAAGTCTCTGCACTGCTGACCACCCCACCCTCAAAAAACTTGTCGAGTAATCTTGTGGCTTTCAGTCCCAGATGTCTCTGGGTTGCTTGTTCATGTTATTTCCTCTTCCTCATGAACCTCTGGGTTGCCAAAGGACTGTTGTGGCAGAGGTAGTAAAAAGATGAACTTGAAGAGCACTAATTCTTATTTCTTGTCTCAGTGATGGCAATATCCAGGTGCACAGTGAACTGTTCCTTCCTTTGTAACAGGAGGATCTTCCTCATAAAATCCATCTCTGCTGAGCTGCGGTAGGAGCACTGCTGGGCTTGGCACAAAGCCCGAGTCTCAGGGAATTGCAGAAGTTTAACCTTCCCCATCCACCAGCCACATCTCAGAGTTTCATAACCCTGTAGTAGATACCTGTGACGCATTGCCAGAGCAGAGTACTTGCTTTGAAGCTTTATTAACACTGTGGCAGTAATAATAAATATAGTTGGATTGTGAAATGTTGTTTGCATTACAGAGTAGTCAACATGAGTCACTACAGCCCTTCCCAGGCTTTAAGTGTAGGCAAGACTTTTTTTGATCTTGAAGTTTGCATCTTAATGTTTCAAAATACTTACAACTATGGTGTCAATATTTAATGTGCAGGTGGGAACTGAAGATACACTTTGTGTGTGCTTCACTCATTAGTAAAAAGAGATTAGATTTAATCAACTTTACACTATGGCTCTTAATTGCCTGGGTAATTTTGTTGGTTGCATACTTGGATACTAACTTTCACTGTGAAGGTCAGCTCTGCTGGGCATGTTTTTTAGATGAAGACTCAAATCCAAAAGTATTTGACTTACCGGAGTTAGTTTTTGTGTAACAAATTAGTGACAAGTGTGTAGTCCAAGTCAGCACTTTAGAATTAAGTGTTTAAGTCTAATGTGTTTTCTGGCTTAAATCTTGTGAATTTAGCTACTTATATAAAAAGCATCTAAAGAATCTTGCTTTTAAAATCCTTCTAGTCTCTAATTCTTGTACAGTAAAAGCATTTTCTACAGATACATTTTACAAGGTCTGCAGATTGTTTGCACAAAAATGTCATTTTGAAGTACTTTATTTAGTGCTCTTGTAGCTGAAGCTCAAAGCCAATTTACTGTCTTGTTTTATTCATTTTAGACAGTTCAACCTTCGAATGAAGAGAGATACCTCTCTTTTTAGTGATGACTTTAAAGTAGAAATATCAAACCAAGTCATCGATTATGATACCTCCCACATTTACACTGGACACATTTATGGTAAGTATACCACTTGAAAATGGATGAAAGTGCAGCAATTTTAAACAGGAACTTTCTAATAGTATGTGGAGAAAATTAGTATCAGTATTATTAGATTATTGTTAAACTTTATTAATGCATCTATCATATTTGAGCTCCCATCTGGTTTTATATGAGTCACACTTAATTGAGTATTTTATCTAATAATTTTCATACCCATAAAACTTGAATTTCAAATCTGTTTATAAGCATACTCTTCACAAAGTCTGATGCATTTAAAAACAAAGATAGAAAAGTTGTATATATTGAAGAAAAAAGAAATCAGGTGCCATTTTTAGTTTAAAGGAGTAAAAGGAATATAGAGTTACTATCACTAAGGGTAATATATCTGATTTTAGTAAATACAAAGGATAAAATTGATTGAAAATGAAGAAGAATTCCAGAATTAAAAGCAGATGGAAAGAAGAAATGGACTAAGATTTACTCCGCCCCTCTTTGTATTGTTTGTTTGATTTTCCTGAAGGTCTTTCTAAGCCATGGTCTGCAGTCTTGAAGTAAGCATTTTCAACTTTGAAAAGTAATAAACACAGGGCTTCATATGCATCTAGGCAGACCAATTTGCCACTTATTTTGAGGAGGTGAGAAGGCTTTTTGATAGTGTGATTCTGAATTTTCCTCAGTGGAGGAGTATATAAATATTGTTTTAGCAGAGTAATCTTTCATCCTTTATATAGGGAGGGCTGTTGGGTGCTGCATGTTGTAGCAGTCAGTGATGAAACTTCGGCAGTTGAACTTTCCCTGATTGTAACTGTTTCAAATACAAATTCATTCTATGAAGATTTAAACCTAGCTACAGTTTGAAGAGGATTATGCTTGAAGAGAACAATGGATGTCTTGAATATAGAGAGTCCTTCTTTGAAAGTTTTCAAAGTTCTGTATATGCTCTGTTTTATTGTTTATTATTTCTAATTGTATGAAGGGATGTGTAAGGACAGGATTTGACTATAGAATTACATGCTGTGTATGTACCAGCTTTAAAATACAGAGTTAAATTCTGCATTATATGGGTTTTAAACATTTCATTTATGCACCTGGTTGGGAAGCTGCTGAACTTACTGACTGTCATTTTGCTGTAACTGTTTGTCTTAGTGATGGATAATCTTAGTCTGAAAAAGGATTTTTGAAGGGTATAAAAAAGCTAATACACTTTGTCCCTTAACAGGTGAGCAAGGAAGTTTTACTCATGGCTCTGTTATTGATGGAAAATTTGAAGGATTCATTCAAACTCACAGTGGGACCTTTTATATTGAGCCAGCAGAGAGATACATAAAGGACAGAAACCTACCATTCCACTCTGTCATTTATCATGAAGATGATATCAGTGAGTACTTCCATTTTGTGCTACAGATGAAATATTTCTTTTATTAAATGTCAAAACTTGTATGCCATTTGTAAGCATCAAATGAAACTTTGGCTCGTGTGTGACACTGTAAATCATGCTGTCCTCAAGTGATTCATACACAGTTAAGGTGTGAGAGAGATTTATGGCAAACCAAAGTCAGCCTTTATTCTGACATTTTAAGAAATCCTTAGCAGTCAGGCTTAAGTGTGCAGGCAGTGCATTTCCTACCCAATGGATACATGTTTCTTTGAAAAATACATTCTTAAAATGATCTATACTGATTGCTCTTCCATGTGACCTGGAAAATAAAAGATAATCATTGAGTGACTTGAACTTTAATTATGTATATCTCATGAGGGTGACATTTGTGTGAAATAAAAGCTTCCCCTGCCTGTGTCTCTCACATGTGCACTCAGAGAGCTCTTAAGAAAAGGTGGTGGCACCCAATATGTCCCATTTTACACAATAGCCAATGGAAGGGTACAGAGAATTTAATTTGACAAGTGTAGCCCCAGAAATCTGGCTTCAGTTTCAAATGCTCAGAAGGATGAAAAAGTACCATGAAATACTTCTGTGTCTTCAGAACTGATGCACCAGAGTTCTCCTGCACTTTACCTGCTTATTTATGATCAGTCTTCAGATGTAATACAAATCAGTTTTGTTTGATGCTTAAGGTATATTGAACCTGAAAAGTACTGCAATAAAGTTGTCATTCCAAGTTTGAATCCTTCAAGGATCAAGGAGGTATCAAACGTAAATGTTAGCAGAGTCAGTTTAAGACTTAACTTTTGGTTATTGAAGCTAACAAAATGTCTTTCCAGCTAACTTCAGGATGTCAGTCTTGCTTAAAAATCAATTTAAACCATAACTTCATTTAAAAACATGTCCCATCAGGGCACTGTGCAAACCCTAGAAGACTTGAGTTTGAAATCTCATTTGGAATTGCATGAGGAGGCTTGGATTAGATCACTAGAAATTACTTGAACCACTCTGAAAATGGTTTATACATATATCATTAACAAAGTATGTCATAATGAGACTACATTGTGGAAAGAAGTGTCAAAAAATAGGAAGTTGGATGAGGAAAATTTCTGATTGTGATTTGACTTTGTATATTATAATTTTCTCAGTGCTATAAGCCAGTGAAAAAACCAGGGTTATTGCATATTGCTCTCCTTGATTACTTCTCTTGTGTGAATGCAGTGAAGACAAGTGATCTTTCTCCACTGAAAACTCAGCAAATTTGGGTGGCTTTTTTGTATTTTATTTTCAGTGGCAGTATGTGTGCTGTCTCTGAGTATATTAAAATTGCTGTGAGCTGGCAAATATGTTTGTCATTCCTGCTATCTCATTCTGTAAATATGATTACTAACCCAAAAGCAAATAGAATTTCCATAATTTTAAAGAGCTTGTGAGCGAAAGCATTTACTGGATTTGTGAACAGTATTTGTTTTCTGACTAAGTGTATATTTTCCTGGTGCTTACAAGACTTATACTTAAGAATAATTTTATGGGATAACATTCCATATTTTTGATTCTCAGAGAGAAGCTGCAGCATGAGCTGCATTTTCATCTCTACAGAGCATTGCTGGTCAGTTCAGCTGGGGGAAGTCAGTTCAAAGGGGAGAAGGCAGTTTTCCCTGTTAGCTGCAGTTGGAGTATTACTGGCTTTGCTGCTGTAGCAGGAAAGTAGTGAGGGAAAAGTAATAAAAAAGTTAAAAAAGTCTGGCATGGAACTTATGAAAGATACATCTTTCATAATATTTCTGTGAATAATTCACACATACTTCTAAGTTTCGTGTTGCATCTTATAGGTCTCATGAACAGTTCACTACTTGATAGTGGGAATGTTGGACTTCACTTATGTAGGACTTTGTGTAAATAAGTCACTGTCAGCTTCATAAAGGGTTTTATTAACTAACCCTGTTGTTGAAAAGAAGGGGAGGAGGAAAGTAAGCAACATAAGGCAGTGATGTGCCCAGTTTTCAAAGGTTGAGACAAGCAAGAAGATTGTCTCATGTCCCAGTTCCTTATGCTGTAAATAGTGAGTGACTAAAAATACTCTTCACTGTTACTGAATGCTGACAGAAATAGAACTGTGCCTTGAAGAAGCTGATAAATTGATTTTATGAAAGTTACTATTGCTGTTTTGTAGGAGTGATCTCTGTTGGAAGAGTAAATGGATCGTTTTGGGAACTGGAGAAAGTAATGTTGAAATTGGTTCTTACTAAGGTCTTATAAAGTGAATGGCAGCAGGGTATGTTGGGGTGTTTTTAGTTATTCAGGTATGGGAATGGTTTACATCGTTTTTCCTCTTGAATCTAGTGCATCAAACCCATCAATTAGAAACAAAATCAGATTGTCAGAGGGGAGAGTCTAAATCTATTCTGGTGAGGCACATTAAAGCATCAGTACAGTTTGGCTTCCAAGTCACCAAGTGAGTGAACATTGCTGCTTGCTCAGCAGGGTTGAAAATAGCCCATCCTGGAGCAAAGTCTAAGCAGCACTATTTAAAAACACATCACTCCTCCTGGCTGCTGCCAGGGCAGTCTGATATGCCTGTGTTCTGATTGTATAGAATCACTTCAGTCATTAGGATCATAGATGCCTCTAGGATTTCTGTTGTCTGAAATATCTGGAGTATACAACTGCTTCTGTCTCTTTCTGAAGAGTGCTTTTGAAGCTAAATGATTTTTGTCTTTCATGAGACCTATTTTTGCATTGAACTGCAGCTCCAAAAAAAACCCCAACAACTCAGAAAAGCTAAGCTTTGTAGTAGATTTGTTGTTAATTTGTTGTTACTGCTCTAAAGCTAGCACTCATGGAACAGAGTCAAACTGTCCCACTCTCTTATGTAGGACAAAAGCAACAAAAATGGTCACATTTCTGACTCGGGAGAGACTGAGGGAAAAAGTCATCTTTGCTTTAATTTGGGTATTTTTTTGGTCAGCCATGTTTCAGCCTTTTGAAACAATATGCTTTTTAGTGCTTTTCAGAAACCACAATGCAACATATGATTAGCATCTCAATGAGTTCTTTTTCAGTAGTTAAACAAAAGTTGTTTTGTAAATGGGGATTATATTGTCAACTTTATAAGGCAGCTTTTGTCTGTTACAGTGGATCTGGTGACCAGTGGAAGGCAGCCTTCTATTCATGACTTGAAACACAAGTTGAATGATTTTAGTTTCTAAACCAGTCTTGATCAAACTGTTTTATAATTTACAGTTAGAAAGATGCAAATTGCTGTTTACATTGAGATATTTAGGAAACATTTCTTTAAGGATGAGGATATATTTACTCTATTAAAATCATATTTGCTTCAAGTGTATCCCTGAGTTCATACTGTAAAATAAAAAATCATTATTTCTTCAGATCAACAGTATACAGGAAAATCTTCTTCAGACCTTCCAGAAAATTAACATGGTCACTTCATTGTGTTTATGATCTTGGAAGGGGCATACAACAAAGAACAGAAAGTGAAGTGGTTTGTAATTTTGCAAACCCCTATCTGCTGAATAGGCTGACCATGCAAACTGTGTTATTAATGAGAACCTGGTTTCTTTTTCATCACATTGTGATGACAGTTGTCATGGGAGCACAGCATCACAGAGTGCTGTAAATTAAATCTGTAAAAAGGATTTTTTTCCTGTATCTGCTTATATTTTAATTTTATTCTGCCATTATTGCTTTTGCAAGTATTGGGCAAATTTCTATGGCTGTTAAAGAATTGAGTTTTCATAATTTGTAATGGAAGTTTGATGTCAACCTTGCCCAAGATGCCTAAGTTCAGTAATTATTAAGTGGTGAACCTAAATGCTTAACAGATCATACTATTAACTGATAATTAGAAGAAGAAAAACCAAATGTTCAGGAATGTGTTTGTGGAAGGAAGTAGTGCATCTTCTTGAAAGGAAAAAAAAAATCTTATTTTGAGCATCCGGAGTATATATCATTAAAAATCATCTGCCATCTAGTTAGAATAAGACATTGTAGTCAGAAGGTATGAAATGACAAGATTTTGCAGGTGGTTTTTAAAGTCATTGTTATTTCTTTCTACTCTTTATAATTTCTTAACATTCTGCCAGGATGTACAAAATGTGAAATTGGACAGGACTGGAAAAGAAAAAGTTGGGGATTTTTTTGCCTTATGATTTTTTCTAGTTAGAAAATTGAACCTATTACTAACCTCTTCTACAGTAGCTCTTTTGGAACATAGTCTTCTGTTTTCTCAACTCTGCATTCACTGTGAGCAATCATTTCATGGTGAAAGCAGGTTTTTCCTTTTCACTTGTCAGGGTTGTGGTAGGGATAGGCTAAGAAGCTCTTGATGCCAAAGGACTGCACAGAAATCTGGCACATCTCAGAGCATTGAAAAGCTTCACAGGATCATGGACAGACTTGTGTCCTGTGGGTCAAAACTGGCCAAGTCATCTGGCACCATGCAGTTCTTGCTTAGCTTCAGGTATTTAAAACTGGAACTGCTGCAGGGGATGGTGGAAATAGGAAGTCTCAAAAGATGACAAGGGAATGGTGCCTTCACAGTTTGGGGGCAGTTCATTTAGCAAATAAAAACTTTATATGCAACTTTCTTTGGAAGTTAGAAATGGTTCCAAAGTGAACTATCCTGTATTACCTGTCTCTGTGATTAGTAGGGTGGTTCTAAATCTGCCTCTGGGGGAGTTGTCTTTTCCAGCACATGCAAAATCTTGGCAATTGCTATTACAGACTGTTTTGTGTTCATTTTTTTGTAGTTTTAACCGTCATGGCTTTAAAGTGTTTCTTACTAGATTATTACTTTTGAAGTGAGAAATATTTGAATTGCAGGCAGTCAGTATAAAAAAATGTGTTAAGGGATTTCCTAACATCTTTGGGAAACAAGACAGAAAGAAAAGAGATCATTTTGTGTAATAAACTGAGAGCATTTATTTCCAGTCCTGTTCTGTTAGTTGTCATAATGCTTCAGAGTGGGGTTCCTGCAGGAGTTTCTTTCAGGGTACAGTGGTTTTCTGCAGGGGCAGTGTGTGAGGGAAAGGCAGGATGGGCCATTGCTCTGCCCCTGGGTAACCTGCTCTTGTTGCAGAGGTAAACGCTTGGTGCTGTGCAGTCAGGTCAGAGGTGAGGAAAATTTGCATTAGAATAAATGCAGTAGAATTTTTTGTACTATAGGGGGAGGAAAACAGGGTGGTGGAGATGGAGAAGGGAAGGATCATATCTACAGTCCTTTGCTCATAACTCAAATTTAATGATATTAAACAGGATCCCCAAAAGTAGAAGGTGACTCCAAGAGTGGTGCCTTTTGTATAATATTGGTTGTAGCCAAATCAGCATTCCACTACCATGCTGGAGCAAATTGTGTGAGGTGATTTGCAGTAAGAGCATTTTTTTCTTTTTTTCTCTTCGTTCCTCTGGCACTGTGCTAGGGCTATTTGTGCTGGGAGGAATGTGATGAGATAGCAGTTCAGAAATGGTATTTGTGTGGTGGTGGAAACTGAAATGAGGGAAACCAGTATGTGGAAAGTAATGAAATAAACTTACAAGGTAAGCTGTATATTGAAATAGTTTAGCAGTATCATGCAGTATGACTGTAAGAAACAGAGTCAAAGATAAAGGCAGCTGTCAGATGAAAGCATACAGAGCCCACACCCCAAGGGAGCACATCTGCTGTGCTCCAGCTACTGCCAAGCCTTGACTCCACAGCCCAGGCCAGAGCTAGTCCAGGGCAAAATCACCTGAAATGCATAGGATGTGGGCATCATGTCCTTGGTGCCCAGGCTTTACAATTCTACTCTTACATAGCTGTTCTATTTACTCTGTGACTTTGGATCTCCACTCTGTAAAAAATGAACACCCCCTCACCAAGCAGAAATGAAAAGACAAATGAATCAACCAAAAAATCCCAAAACACAAGAAATCTTGGTAAAGTTTGTAGGTTTCTGACAAAAGTGGCGCTGTGTTGAGATGGTGCTAAAAATCTGGTTTGCCCTACAGAAACTGACTTAAGTATTCAGATCTGTATTCCATTATTTCTTACTTGGGCACCAATTTATGATGGGGTTGAATATGCAAATAAATCAAAGGGAGAAGTATTCAGTATTTCTCATCTCCATAGGAAACTTCTGCAAATACAGGTTACAAATCTGCAATAGGTGCTGCCAGTAAAAGCTGAGCACGTGTGTCTGAAACACATTCCCTTGTGCAGTGAGGCCTTTGGCAACTATTGCAAGAGTTGGCCTTGTTGAACAGGTGATTGTCAGATATTCTCACTAGTTTGGATCTCCAGCTTGTTTAACTAACATCTAGTGGTTAACTAAACCATGGTTCTATCCATTAGCATTTCTCTTCTTATGTCTTGGTAGTTAAGTAGCATAATGTGAAAATTTCCAAAAAATCAGTGGAAGATGAATAAAATAATAAAATTGTCTAAGGATGTTAGTGAGGCTTCTTAGTTTGTTTACCACGTAGCATAAAAACTCTTTCTCTTACCCAAGCAGTCTTTAGTATACTTGATATCTAATAACTTTCCATTGTCATGTCATATTTTGAAGGCTGCTTTTAGCTGAAGTAAGTTGGTACAGATGTGTAAATAAAAGCTCTTGTTTTTATGTTAGGCACTGCTCATAATATTTTCTTGTGCTGCCTGAGAAGATAATGTTAAGAAGCAAATGTCAGTTTTGTTCTGTTTGTAAAACTAAGAATGTCTTAGTAGAAATGTTTAATTAAAAAAAGCTGCATAGACCTTGCATCTTCTAATGCTTCCTCAAACCACATGCACGATATTGGACACCAGCTGAGTCAGTTGCACTGATGCAGCCATATTTTGGACTTGTACTTGGAATTTGAAAACTCAACCTGGGCTTCCTCTTTTCAGAATATCCACATAAATATGGACCACAAGGAGGTTGTGCAGATCATTCAGTATTTGAAAGAATGCAGAAGTACCAGATGACCGGTATAGAAGAACCAACAACAGAGGTACAACAAAGGCTAATGGATTATGTTGATTAGTACTTAGTGTGATAACTTCCTATTTCTTGTATGTTGTTTCTCTTACTTTTGGTGAGCTATCATCCCTCCACATTGTGAGATACTTAAATTATTGCTGGAGGTTTCTTTTTAATATAATTTTTCTAAGTTCTTTTTCTTATTGCTTCTGTAGCCCAGATGTGCTACTTACAGTCTTAATGAATCCTAAGTGATCTCAAATTTTTCAACAGTTGGAATTTTAGATGGATGAGGAAATCAAGCTTAAAATGAGGAATATACTTTATTGCAATTGAGAAGGAAGAGTTTCAAGATCCCTTCATCTACAAGTAATACATTGGTTCTAAAGAGTAATAACTTCTACATTTTCAAGTTATATTAACATAACACACTTGGGATATCTGAGTGCTTTCAGTGGAAAATTAAGTGATATTGGTGGGAGGGTCTTCCTAACAAACCCTGTAAGCTTGTGGGGGTTACAGCACGTTACAGGTTGGCTGCTGTGACAGGTAAGTGTCCTGTGGCAGGAACCTGTGGACCTGGGTGGAGTCCCACAGTGGGTTTGCACTTAGGTTTACACCACATGTCACAAAATATTTTTTTTCCAACAGTAAGTTACTGAATTTCTTTTAGACTTAGTTGTGTTCTCAGCTGTTCCAAGTCTTGGCATAATTTTGTGATGTCAGCTAAATACATACCCAGAAAACAATGCAATATGTTAAATAGCATAAGCAACTTAGTTTATTTATGTTGTGACTCCAGAAATTGTCAACACTAATGCCCTTTTCAGCACTGGTAACAATAGCATGCTTTCCCAGAAATGTGCTTGTAAAACTTCATGGAGAGAGAGAGAGAGAGGGCCAGCAGCCAGTGAGTGCTGTAGGGCCAGGGTGCTGCTGCTGCCTTGAGAGGCTGCCTGGAACTGAGGCCAGACAGTGCTACAGGAATAAAGCAGGGATTTGCTAAAAGGCCTTTAAAGGATACACCTTGGGCAGTATGAGAACTCGGCTGTGGCTCTACCCGAGATGGACTCTGAGTCACAAGTTTTCACACTTTTATAAGTTTTGGTCCATTTCCATACTGGGGTTAATTGTCTGATTGCAGCTTCAGGTTATGAAGTCCCATCCTCTGTTTGCCCTCCTCAATTCACTGTTGTTTGCACTTTTTGGGCCCAAAGCTGCAATGCTGTCCCTGGTTCTCAGGCTGGAAAAGGATGGTTTTGTCTGACTAAACTGTGAAGAGACCTTGCTAGCACTTTATATGAATTCAGAGTTACATAGTATAGCAGTACAGAATCTGGAAAATATGAAAGCTAAAACTTAAGGCATCACTACCAGATACCACTCTGCCTAACCAGTGTTCCTTTACTTCTTGTTCAGTGCCCCATTTGTTCCATGCTGAAGCGCTTAAACATTTCTGTTTGCTGAGGTAGCTGACTACGGTAATTTCACTTTGAAATAACTGGTGTTAGGCATGGTGCAGTTAAGTCCCACCAGGGCTGATTCTTTTTCCTAAGCAACTGTTTGTTTATCTTAGCAAAGGATCATAAAAAAGAAAAATTCCAAAGATCACAACACTGACTGCATTTTGTAATATAAAATGAAATGCAGAGAGAGCTTTTGCTAAGATTGCATTCAAAGTATTTGAAAACGAAG
Organism: Molothrus ater; assembly: GCF_012460135.2. Lineage (NCBI taxonomy): Eukaryota > Metazoa > Chordata > Aves > Passeriformes > Icteridae > Molothrus > Molothrus ater. Next base: position 6,559,382 of record NC_050490.2, read on the forward strand.
CATTATGTACTTACTTCAAGATTCATCAAACTTTGCAAGTTAAAGAATGAAAATCTATTTGTATTAGTGGAGTATGTTTAGAACCACTGTTATTTTTAGGTAATCTAGTGCAGCATGTGGAACTACAAAATTAATGTATTTCTTCCCTGTGCATATGTAGAAGCCTGTTGAAGAGCCTAAGAAGGATGATCCACAGCTTTTGAGAAAAAAGCGTGCCACTCAGGCTGAAAAAAACACGTGCCAGCTGTATATCCAGACTGATCATTTATTCTACAAGCACTATGGAACCAGAGAAGCTGTGATTGCACAGGTATTTCCAACCCCTCTGTTTTAAATTGCCTGCTTTCACTTTGGTAGTCCTGATAAATTTCATGTAACTTTTCTTTTTACTTATTTCCTTTATAACGGCTTGTTTCCCTTGTTAAAGTGGTCTTGACATAATTGAAACAGTGTTTTTTATTTTGCTAAAAAGATGCTGTTTCTGTGACAAAAGTCCTGGGCACTTGTGCCTCTTTAATGGCAGCTGTGGTGTGTTTAGCCCCTCTGAGCAGGATTTGCAGTCTGACTGTTCTCAGTTCTTACTCAGAAAAAGAATATTTCCTGAGGAGTTCTGTCCTGTTTGACAGCCTGCCAAGCCTCTGTTTTAACACTTGCATAGGCTTCCCTTTGAAATTCTAGCTCAAAACACCATGAGCTAATAAATGCTGAGATCTATTCCTGTAGTATCTAATAGAGTGGATGGTAAAAAAAGCAGTGGCAGCTAAAGGCAGATGCTTTTCATTTGTCAATATACTACTAACTGAGAAAAGGGTTGATACGATTTGCTAAAAATATATCTAGCATTTTAACATACTTCTTCTGAAGTCTGAAGTTTCACTGCCACTTGCAGATCTGAATTTTACTATTTATCACACTGTACGTAGACAAGTCAAGTAGTATTTTTCAAAGCTCTGAAGTCACCTTTTAGCCACCTTTAGCTTTTTAGTGAGTTAGCATTTCTGTGTGCTTTTAGAAAAGAAAAGGTAAATTATTTGTTTTTCCACATTTGTGTTCTACCAGAAATGAAAGAATAAATCTGTAACAAGTAAATTTTTTTTTCTGAAAAACAAATACAGTGCTTTGAATACAATTTCAGTACAGTGCTGTCTTACCAAAGCAGTGAATAAAGGAGTATCCCAAACAGCTATGTGCAAGTTGATAGAATTGTGTTAATAAAAATCAAATGGCAAAATCCTTTGGTGGTATCTGGCATGGTGATGGTGCAGGTAGGGATTTATTTCCATTGTGGGCCCTGATTTATTTCAAAGGGCCTGTTAGAAGTTCCTACAGCACAATATCCCACATTGTAGGAGTGTAGGCCTTGCAGCTATTGCTGTTAAGATAAGCTGTAGTGTAGTGCATGGATGTCTGAACTGTAGCTGCTTTTGTTTTTGACAGATTTCCAGCCATGTTAAAGCAATTGACACCATTTACCAGTCAACAGATTTTTCAGGGATCCGTAACATCAGCTTCATGGTGAAACGAATCCGAGTAAGTTGGGTTGGAGAGGATTTCAGCTTCACTGATGCTGCTGGGAGGCTGTGTTCTTCAAATGTGCTGCTCCTCTTCACTTGTACCCATTTATTGTTTTATAACAGTTCTTTAGCAGAAGTGTCTCTGCAGGAAATGGTGCCCTAAGCCATTTATTTGATTTGGTTTTAGTGATTATTGTCAAAAGCCCACTCCTGCTGTGATTGAGCTGTGGTCAGTTTTTCTATAGGAATCAACTTACTTTGTTTCAGCACCGTTGTTGTGTGGTGAATAGATGATTGCTATTCTCCAATAACTTTAATGCTAAAATAGAGAATGGCTATCCAGGTAGACGCTTCCTTGTAAAAGTGATAATTTAGGAGGATAAATACAAGTTTTTGGGTAAAAAAACTTGGAAACTCATGGAAAAAAAAGAGAAGGAAATAAGAGAATGGGGATTTACTACACAAATGCAATTCTTCATTTATTGTAGTGCTTTGTTTTCCAGTTATTGGGGTGGTAATTTACAGTCAAGGCTTTTAAATTTTAAACAACATCTTTAACTACGTAACATAGCAAGGTACTGACAACAGTGAGCCTCTTAGCTGACATGTGCAGGTGGAAATGAATCCTGTCTTACAGTTTCTTTCAATTTCCTTTTAGATTAACACAACCGTAGATGAGAAGGACTCTTCCAATCCCTTTAGATTTCCTAACATTGGTGTGGAAAAGTTTCTGGAACTGAACTCAGAACAGAACCATGATGATTATTGCTTGGCCTATGTGTTTACAGACCGTGATTTTGATGATGGAGTCCTTGGTCTGGCTTGGGTTGGAGCCCCTTCAGGTAATTCTATACAAGCCTTCAGTGCTATGAGATAAAGTAGGTAGGCACTAGAAAAAAGGTAGAAACCACCTTTTAAACTGACAGCAAATGCACAAAAATCTCCTAGCTTGTCACAATTTTGTTTTAGTATGGTTTAATTTTATTTTTAGTAGATTGTGCCATTTCAATTAATCTTTCTGTATTTCTGATGAACAGGATATGAAGAGTAAAGAAAAACATATTTATTTTGTTATACAAAGGTGATATTACTTGGATTGCTTTTTATTTATGGTAGGTGTGAGTGACCAGTAAAGTGACAGGTGAAACAAGTATTTCTGCTCTATATAAACAGGGCTTACAACTATGAAAACTACACTGCAGAACCTTTAGGTTTTCTAGGTAGTATTGAAAGAATTTTTTTTTTTATCAGTGAGATCTGTTCTGGGAGATAACAGAATAATTACTGCATGACTCTTCTTGAACTGCTTCTCATTAGTTTCAGTCTAGTTGTGTATTTTGGGTCTAAAGTATGTCCTTTGATGTAAAAAATCTCAATCAGTGAGACATTGCAAGAGACAGGATACTTAATGAGAACATTATTGAGAGCTTTAACAGAATTGAGTAATGGTGGAAGAAAGATGAAACTCTTCATATAAGGGGTAAGAGATCAACAGACCCATGCCTGCAGTTAGAGAACTAACCTTAGGGACTGTAGAAGAACCATAGGAAAAGTAATGCCCAGAAGGTGAATAGAAATGAGAAATTTGGTTTGTGATGACTATTCTAGTGTACACACTGACCAAGAACAGGAGGAATTGGAATATGCAGTTCAAAAACACTGCTTTCAAAACTGAATTTAATGGAGAAGAGCTATGATCTTTGAGATTGTCATCCTTAACACACATACTGATATATATTAAATGGGATATGTCACTAAATCAAAATTCTCCTTGAGAAAGGAAATCTTTAGACTGGTCTTTAGACACATTTACGTTAGCAATAGAATAGCTGGATTTTAGAACATTAATAATGCTTCAGTAGAAACTCAAGTTATGGAAAAATTTGGTGAAATTAAAGTCAGAATTTTGGGAATTTTCCGAATAGGAAGTATGATAAACTTGACTGCCAGTCTTCTAAACATGGATCTCATTAACACATCAAAAGCATTTTCAGCTTTAGGTTTTGGGTTTTTTTCCTGACAATGAGATATATATGTGTGTATATATATATGTACTTATTCTGACAATGACATTTTATATAAATGCTCTTGCTGTGAGAGAGGATCTCCAAATTTACCATGTACTTTTTCACTTGGTGAAATCCAAATAAGATGTAGATTGAGGCTACTTCTGTTGGACATTGCACCCTGCTAGTCTTGTACTACAGGTATGGTGAAACAAAGGCTCATCCATTCAGGGAGTGCCCAAAATAGCTCTCAAAAGCTATTCTAAACCAGCTGTCTTCTTGTGTGAATGCATCCAATCTGTGCTGAGAGCGTTTGTGTGAATAAATCTAATCTACTTTCAAGGTTGTGTTCATATTAATTCTAGAGAGCTCTTAGTCTGTAAACCTGCAGAGGCAAACTGATTGTTGTTCTGGATGTCAACAGACAAGTAACACAACACTTTGCCCTAAATGTGTGACTTGTACTTTTGTCTGAATGCAGGGAGCTCTGGTGGAATATGTGAGAAAAGCAAATTGTATTCGGATGGTAAGAAGAAGTCTCTGAACACTGGAATCATCACTGTCCAGAACTATGGCTCTCATGTGCCCCCCAAGGTTTCTCACATTACTTTTGCACATGAGGTTGGGCATAACTTTGGTTCCCCTGTAAGTATTACTGGTGATCTGTGAACTCACTCTCAGCCATTTCATAGGGTGTGATTTACAAATGGAGATTTTACTTCTTATGAACAAGGACAGCAGAGTCCTGACTCCATGAGCATATGTGCACATATATTGTGTACAAACAAAGGGATGGCAACTGTGCATTTTGTGAATTGTTTACTTATATTAGTTCAGTTCTTTACAAAGGTACTTTATTATTGTTCCTTAAATACTTCTCTGTCTTTATGAAGAGTAGGGTCACACACACCTTGTTAAATTGTACTTTATCCTGGAGAGGAGGAGGCAGCACTGCAAAATTGACGAAGATAACACTTTATTCAGCAAGTGGCTCACATTTATTAGATGATTTATACTTACAAGTTGATCCAAGAAAATAGTGGAGGAAATTAGGATGCCAAGAAGAACGTTTTTGAGCAGGATTGTTTCACTGCCAGTTAGGTAATAAAGCCTCTTATTTGGCCTTATCATAAAGCAGAGCACTAGGGCTCAGGAGCTCAGTCCCTGGGTAGGGACCGGGTGCCCGAAGCTCGCTCGCTCATGCCAAGACCGCAGGGCTACCATCTAGCAAGCATGGTGATTATCAGCTCTATAGTGATTGCAAGCTCTCAGGATTTCAGCTCTGCTTGCTAGGTAGTGGTGCCCTGGGCTTGAGGCTGCAGCAGACGGAGAGAGAGGAGAAGGAGAAGGCGCAGGCTGTTCCACGAAGATGGCTTTATTTGGGGAGGTCCGTGAAGGGTCTCTGCTCTTCTTCTTTCTCAACTAATGGGGTACAGTATGCTTCTTTTATAGGGTTGGAAAGGATCCAAGCTTGACCAATGGGTAAGGGGTTAACATGACATTGCCTTATAGGGTTACAGAGGTAGGTTAAGGGGTGGAGGACAAGAAAACAGGAATTTTCTTTTGCTGTTTCAGCATTCCTATTGTTCATATCCTCCATGGTGCTTTTCCTAAATCTATGGGGTTTACTACAACTCCACTTTCTGTTTTTACAAAAAAGGCATTCGCTATAGTTCTTTTGAAACAGTGAACAAGGCACGAGAACATAGCTAACACAATAACAACTACAAGGAGAATCAACAACATTCCCTTAATCAAGGATGCAGCCCATCCTGTTAATCCCCATTGCCCAAAAAGTTCATTGACCCAGTCTGGGATTCTTTCTACTTTCAAGTCCTTCACGAGATCTTTCAGTTTCTGGATGTTCGCATGGATGGATTCCGAGCGTGAAGAGAGGTTGAAGCAGCACATCCCTTCGAAGTCTTCACAGCCGTGTCCATGGGCAAGCAGCAGGAAGTCGATTGCTGCTCGATTTTGGAGCGAAGCCTGTCTTGTGGTTTCTTCTTCCTTTAAGAGATCACTCAAGGCTGCAGAAGTAGCGTTAGCTTGTTTACTGAGCCAGCACCCAAGGTGATTGATTTCACCGAGGGCTTTAGCTGCAGCTACCCAGGGTAAGAACAGGGAGACAGCAATCTTTTTTGGTTTGTTCCAATCGTATAATTTAGGATCACAATTTTCATCAAATTCAGTGTAGGACCTTTTTTGTCGTTTTGATTCGCTTTCTTTTTTCCAATTATGTAACAGGGTGATGTTTGGTGTAAGGGTAGAAAGTTTTCCAAGGGTACAGGGACCTCCCTGGAGTCGGGAGGGGATCCCAGCCCATACTCTGTCACCACAGATGAGAAACATTCCCTTGGGTAATACTTTGGGATGGAGAGAGGACACAGAAATCACACGAGCCGTGTAATTGCACCAATCGTGAGAGTTATAGGCTTTGTTAATTGGTGATATCTCTTTTCGATATGTGTTTTTGTTCTGGTCAATTTCTGGCCAATTGTTTTTTGGACGTCTAAAGTAAAATTTGACGCAGTATGTGGCCTTGGAGGACCCCAACAGATCTAATTCTTGGGGTTCCTCTCGAGCATCTGGCAGAATTTTTGTCCACTCGTCCCAAGTATCAACCACATTGGGTCTCTTACCTGTGGTGCGGAGAATCTCTGAGTTATAGACAGGCCAGTCATCTGCTACAAAGGGAATTCCTACTAGACATGTGGAAAGTGGGTTATCAATGCTTCCCATGGACAAGCACATGTTGTCCTGTTTTAATGTTTTTGCTAAGGTTACCCAAACATTATGGCTAGGCTGTGGGCTAATCCAGCCGAAGGCACACGGTACGGTGAAGAACATCCAGGCAGCAATGAGGACAGCAGCAACGGAGATATTTTTCATCTTTGGGCAGGAATAGGGCTTCTGATAGGGAATATAAGCAGAATTTGTTATCTTTATGATGAGAGGGTTTTCTGCCTTGTTCTTTTCTTGTTCCCCTCCTCCCCCCCTTTTTCTTTTAATTTCTAAGCTACACTATGGGAGGAGGAGTGGGTAGAGGGTTAAGGGGTTTTAAAAGATTAGGGAGGGGGAATAACGGTGTTTCTTTTTTTTTTTTTCTTTTTTCTTTCTTTAAATACAAAAAAAAAACCAGTGTAACAACATATAGTTCAGAGAACACTTTTGTGTTAAGGCTATCTATGGTCTGATGCAGCAGACTGTTGTTTAGCTTTTCAGTTTTGTCTGCTGTCTTGTAATGGGGTGGTCTGTTCTTGTGTTTGTGGGTATTCGGCGACGTCTTCGTCTCCAGGCAGAGCTGGTTTGGTTTTGAGGTGGTCTTGTGTTTGCCTCAGGAGCGTTCTTGTCCCCGTTTGCAGGAGTAGTGTTCTCAGTGCCTAGGTATGGCTTTATGTTTTTTCCGGGGTACCACCTCGGACCGGATGGTAGTAGCACGCACGCATATCCTCTACCCCAGGTAATCAACTGGTGAGGCCCAGAAATTTGGTGTGTTTCAGGGTCCTTCACGAGCACAGGTGGTTTCTCAGTGAGCTTTGCTTGGGTGGTATTTGCAAAGTGGCGAAGTATTGGTGGGTCAGGCTCTGATGCTGTACAGTTCAGGAAGTTGATGACGTAGAGAGCCTTGCAAAGTCTTTCCACTGGAGATGTGATTCTCATGTCTCTGTTCTGTTGATCAAGGACTCTTTTGAGGGTTTGATGTGTCCTTTCCACGATGGATTGTCCTGTGGGGTTTACAGGTATGCCGGTCTTGTGTGCTATTCCCCATTCACTGAAGAACTCCTTTAACTTGCGGGAAGTGTAGGCTGGTCCATTATCTGTTTTAATCTCTTTTGGTACACCCAGGGCGGCAAAAGCAAGGAGAAAGTGTTTTATTGTGTGCATGGTATTTTCTCCTGCATGTGATGATGCAAATACTGCTCCTGAAAACGTGTCGACCGATACATGCACGTATTTTGATCTTCCAAAAGGTGCGAAGTGAGTTACATCTGTCTGCCACAGCTGGCAGCTATTCAGACCTCGGGGATTGACTCCCATCCCCATGGATGGTATCTGATAGTTCTGACAGTTCGGACACGTAGCCACGATAGCCTTTGCCTGATCCTTTGAGAGCTTAAACATTCTCATAAGGGCAGGTATATTTTGATGAAAAAACGCGTGTGACAACTTTGCCTGGGCAAAGATGTTAGGAACATTAGCAGTTTCTGCTGCCATTGCTAATGCATCCGCTTTTCTGTTGCCTTCTGCAACAAAACCTGGGAGGTCTGTGTGTGACCTCACATGCATTATATGGTAAGGTTGCTTTCTGTGGGAGATTAGGTATATTAATTTAGAGAGCAGTTGGTACAACTTTGGATTAGAGACCTCTTTGAGAAGAGCATGTTCTGCTCTCATCGCTATCCCAGCGACATAAGCTGAATCTGTAACCAGATTGAAAGGCTCGTTTTCAAACTTTTCAAAGGCTCTGACAACGGCTGCTAATTCTGCGATCTGTGGAGATCCCTCCACTATCTGTATGTCAGAGTGCCAATCTTGTGTTTGGGGGTCTCTCCATGTAACCACCGACTTGTGGGAAGACCCTGAGCCATCTGTAAAGAGTGTTAGAGCCTTGAGAGGTTTTCTACTTTGGATTTGTTTTGGAATCAAATGGAAGGTTACATCAGGGTTAAAGAGTTTGTGTTTTGGGATCTTAACTGAAATTTGGCCCGTGTAGCTATCCAGGGCAAACTGGAGGCTTTCATTGGTCTGGATCAAATCCTCAAAGTCTGTAAGAGTTATTGGTAAGTATATGCATTCGAACTCACAACCTGAAAGAGATCGAAGGCGAGTCCTTGCCTTTTTTATTAAATGTGCTATGACCTCCTGGTAGGTGGTAAGTGTCTTTGTGGGCTGGCTATTTGTAAAGATCCATTCCAGTATCAACAAAGGGTCTCGAAGCTGTGCGTCCCATTGGAATATCAGTCCATGGAATCGAGGTGCTTTTCCCAGGATGATGAACTTGAAAGGCAGACTGGGCTCGAAGCGATGGGCTTTGCATGAAGACAGGGCTTCCTGGACTTTAGTGATGGCACCTCTGGCTTCTTCTGTGAGAGTGCAGGGAGAGTCCAGGTCCTTAGGTCCGCGAAGAAGGTTGAACAAGGGAGCAAGGTCTTCTGTTGTAATTCCTAGCAGTGGACGTACCCAGTTGATGGATCCACACAGGCTGTGTAAGTCCCTGAGGGTTTTTGGGTCGTCATTTATGGTGAGCTGCTGAGGTACGATGGTCCTTTCCCGGATCTGGACTCCAAGGTAAGTCCATGGCTTGGTGTACTGGATTTTATCCTCACGAATCTCCATTCCTGCCTTTTCTATGGTTTCAATAGTCTTTTTAACTGTATTGTCCAAGTAAGCTTTGTCTGAAGCACACACCAGGATGTCATCCATGTAGTGATGGATGATAGCATCGGGGAATGATTTCCGAATGGGAGACAGGATGTGAGCCACGTACCACTGGCAAATAGTGGGGCTGTTTTTTAGTCCTTGAGGAAGATAACGCCAATGATATCTTTTGAGCGGGGCCTCCTTGTTAAGAGAGGGAACGGAAAAAGCAAACCGTGGAGCATCCTCAGGGTGCAGAGGAATGCTGAAGAAACAGTCCTTAATGTCTATGATAGCAAGTATCCAGTCTCTAGGCAGCATCGATGGGGAGGGCAGGCCAGGCTGGAGGGGGCCCATGTCCTCGATGGCCTCGTTGATTCTGCGAAGGTCGTGGAGGAGCCTCCACCTGTTTGTCCCAGGCTTTGGTAGAACGAAGACTGGAGAGTTCCAAGGGCTGTTGGACTCCACTATGTGGCCTTTTGCGAGCTGTTCTTCCACGAGGGTGTTTAGGGCGCGCAGTTTGACTTTATTGAGGGGCCACTGTTCAATCCAGAGTGGCTTGTGACTTTTCCAGGTGAGACGAGGTGTTTCTGGCAGCGCGCTTACTTCAGTGACCCCAATTAGAAATCCTGTGTGGGAATATGTAGAGAAGCTCCCCACTGGGATAGAACGTCTCTGCCCCAAAGGGTGATGGGGGCCCTTACCACAAATGGACGAATGGTTGCCGGCTTGCCTTCAGGCCCTTCCACAAGGATGTTGTTCTTGCTTCTCATGGACACTGTGGCTCCACCAATCCCTGAAATCATGCCTGCAACAGGTTGTAGATCCCAGTGTGCTGGCCATTCTGAGCGGGCAATGATGGTCACATCAGCACCAGTGTCCAGCATCCCTGGTAGGTGGGTCTTCTCGCCTTTGCAGGTGAGGCCGCACTCGATGGTAGGCTTGGATGGTCCCACAACTTGTGCCCACATAGCTGTAGGGTTGAGAGGAATCTGTTCCCTGTGATCCTTTGGGAGTAAAAAGGCTTGTGCTATTGGGGTTCCCTTTGAAAGAAAAAATGGTGAGTCTATGCAGCATACCTGGACGAGAATCTCTTGTCCTGGCTGCACTGTCAGCACTTCTGGAACAACGAAGATCTCCTTTGGGCTATTAAGAGAGTCACCTATAATTAAAATATGCGAAGGACCACCTTTTGGCCCATATTTGCCTGTGGGAACACGGTGAACATTCTCATTATTAAAGTCAATGGACAAAGCAGTTACCAGTTGACGGCGGGTTCCCATCTGGGTTGCCCCGTGGGTTGGATCCTCTTCTTGTGGTCCGGAACATCCTGGGCTGGTGCGGGGTTGGGTCTGGGTGGCCTTTGATTTGTTGTCAGCGCCCGGGGCTCGACCGGGCGGGGCAAGAAGTTTCCCGAATGCTGCTGGTAGCGCTGCTGATTCTGGGGTCTTTGGTAATTGTTACGGTGGTATCGGGGGTGTGATCTCTCTGGGCAGTCCTTTATATAATGTCCAAGATCTCCACAGTGATAGCATTTAGCTTGGTCTTTAGAAGCTATTACTGCATATGCACCAGAAACTCCTTCAGCAATACCTTTAGCAACTGCTTGGGCCACTGTATTTTCCGTGGACGTGTGACGTGTACAGCATTCCAGCATTTGCTCTATGGTGGGGTCTGTATCCATGGGTAGAGACCTCAAAATGGCTTTGCATTTTTCATTAGAGTTACACAAGGCAAGTTTACATAAGAGTTCCTTCTTTGCCTCTGTGCTCTCGATCTGTTTCTCCAAAGCATCTCTAAGTCTGTCCACAAATTTGATAAAACTTTCATCTGTCCCTTGTTTAATAGCAGAAAAATGCATTGTTGGCATTGACTCATCATGCACGAGAAGTAAAGAGGTTTTTGCTGCAAGAGCGATGTCCTGCAGTGCCTCTTTATTCAAGGTTTCCAATTGGTCTGCTGGTTTCTGTAAGTCACCTTCACCAGCTAGTTGGGCTACTGTAAAATTCGTCTTATTAGCATCCGCAGAATATGAATCTGATAGCGTTTTTAAATGTCTTTTCCAATGCCTGTCCCATAACAAATATTCTGCTGGGGACAGGAGGCAGTGTGAAATATTTTTTACATCGTGGGGAAGTAAGACATGTGCTGAGAACATGGCTTCTAGGAAATTTCTAAAAATATGTGAGCTTCGCCCATGTTCTTTGGCTATATTTCTTAATTGCACTAGTTCCTTATTGGAGTTAGCTTTCCACGTCTTTATAGCGGACTCGCCACCATTCCGTCCTTGCTTATATTCTACTGGGAAAGCATTAATCTTCTGTGCCAGCTCCCAGTCTCCAGCCTTTGTCGCTTCTGCTTTAATAAGAGCCCATGGATCCGTGTGGATCGTATCAGAATCAGATTCACTGCAAGAGCTCTGGTCCTCTGAGGAGGACTGAGGGAGGGTTGCTATCCGTGACTTGCGCTTTTTTCGTTTAGAAGCGTTTTTCAAAGGTTTCAATGGCTGGGGGGGGAGACATGGCATGACCTGGCCGGGGGGAGGTGCCACTGGAGCTGGGATGGCAGCACAGCACACACAGGACCGGGTGGGGGGGGTAGCACCGTGGGGGGTGTCTGGGACTGTGCTTGTGTGAGGTGTCCCTGCTGTGGCAGGCAGGGAGCAGGGGGAGGGGGCGGGGATGGACAAGGCCTCGGGAGCGGTGAGGGTGTGGCTCGGGGAGCCCGCGGGAGGGGCCGGGCCGGTCGGAGCCGGGGCGGGGGGAGCGGGGGCGGCGGGCGCGGCGGCGGGAGGGACGGTGGGGGACACCAGCGCGGGGGTGGGGGGATACGCAGCAGAGGGGGGAAGAGCCGACGCAGGGGTGGAGGGGGCGGCAGAGGCAGGAAAAGGGACCCCCGGGACCGGAAGCAAGGAGGAAGCCGAGCCAGGGGTAGGGGGGATGTGTGGAGTTACAGATAAGATAGGATTCGCGGAGTTGGGCAGCGCAGGTCCTGCAGGAGTGGAGGATGTGGCGGGGGGAACTGGGGTGGGCAGCGTAACCTCTGCTTTAGGAGTAACGGAGGCGAGAGGGACTTTAGGACCAAAGGGGTGGTGTGAGATATGCAAGTGACATTCCTCTGAGTCCTTATCGATCTTGTTACTATTTGAAGAGGAAGTATCTGTTAAGCCCTGCAAGATTTTTTCTCTGTTAAATCTTTCAACGGTTTTAGTTATTATATGGAATAAAGGCAAATAGTTAGTTACAGAGAAATCCTGGTTTGTTTGGGAGATATATATTGTGTTCCCGATCATATCCCAAAACGAATTTTCAATGACTGCTTTCTTATCAGTATCAGGGTATTGCGAAATAATCCAAGTTACAAATTTTTTAAGATTAGTTTTTGAGAGCTTGCCTTTAGAAAAGGAGAAGTTGTTAGCAGATAAGATTTCTAAAATAGTTGAATATATCTCTCTCTCAGTTTTACTTAGTTTTAAAGTACTAAAAATTTTACCCATGTTAATGGTTAGCCCTTCCAGCAGAAAAAACGTGAAAAAAAAAGAAAAAAGAAAACGAAAAAAAAGTTTTAGAGCCCCAAAGTTATGCGCGCAATATTAGCTAATACTTACAATTCCTGGGGTCCAAGATCTGTGGAAGGGGTCTGCTGCGTCAGTTCTCCTCGGAACTTTCTGTCGTTCAGATGTAAGTTTTGAGTGTCGAACTGACCCTCCTGGGGAAAGGATTTTCTAAAACGAAAAGTCCCTTCACAGAAGGAGCGGCTTCCCGAACAGGCAATCACAGAAAACCCCAGGGGGGCTTCGTTGCTCAACCGACGGATATCGCCTCTGGGGGTCCGAATCCGAAGTAGTTGGGACGCCACTTTAATAAAGCCTCTTATTTGGCCTTATCATAAAGCAGAGCACTAGGGCTCAGGAGCTCAGTCCCTGGGTAGGGACCGGGTGCCCGAAGCTCGCTCGCTCATGCCAAGACCGCAGGGCTACCATCTAGCAAGCATGGTGATTATCAGCTCTATAGTGATTGCAAGCTCTCAGGATTTCAGCTCTGCTTGCTAGGTAGTGGTGCCCTGGGCTTGAGGCTGCAGCAGACGGAGAGAGAGGAGAAGGAGAAGGCGCAGGCTGTTCCACGAAGATGGCTTTATTTGGGGAGGTCCGTGAAGGGTCTCTGCTCTTCTTCTTTCTCAACTAATGGGGTACAGTATGCTTCTTTTATAGGGTTGGAAAGGATCCAAGCTTGACCAATGGGTAAGGGGTTAACATGACATTGCCTTATAGGGTTACAGAGGTAGGTTAAGGGGTGGAGGACAAGAAAACAGGAATTTTCTTTTGCTGTTTCAGCATTCCTATTGTTCATATCCTCCATGGTGCTTTTCCTAAATCTATGGGGTTTACTACAGTTAGGGATGCAACTTGTTTGTGGTAAGCTTGAAAACATGAGGCTTTTTGTTTTGCCAGTGTGTAATGCATTTCATTCCTCATGCTGGATATCATAGGTGTAGTCACTGGCTGACAGACTCCTGCTCTGTTTTGAAGTTCTCTTTGTACCTCCCTCAAAGCAAACAAGAAGAATGGATTGTGGTTTCTGTCAACTCCTCCTGCTTTCATTCTACAGAATGCTGATTACCCTTTTGTGATCATAAGCCACTCTTTTTAGGAGATGGCAGCTTGTCCAAGTCAGTATTCATTCCAGGACATGTACTTGGGGGTAAATTACCAAGAATGCAAATAAGATGAAACTGGAGGAATTAGATTCTTGCTACTGTTGTCTTGGGGTAAACAAAAACAACAACAGAACAAAGAGAACCCAAAATCATACCTTGGGTTTACATTCAGGTTTTGTATTGCAGAGAACCTGAGAGTGAAATATGGTGGTTTATTTTTATTTTATTTATTCTGTGTTAAGTCTACCAAATCCAGGTTACTTTTGCACCTGCCATCATTGAAATAGTTGTAAAATACTTGTTTTGCAGCATGATTCTGGAATGGAGTGCACTCCTGGAGAGTCCAAGAACTTGGGGCAGAAGGAAAATGGAAATTATATCATGTATGCAAGAGCTACATCTGGGGACAAACTTAACAACAATAAGTTCTCTATCTGTAGCATTCGAAATATCAGCCAAGTTCTTGACAAGAAGAGAAATAATTGTTTTGTTGGTATGTATTTCATCCTCCTGAAAGCCAAATAGCTAAAATATTACCACAATGCTTAATTAAAAAAAAAAATCTTATGTTTTTAAATTTACTGAAAGATTCTGCAAGTAAAGAATTGAATTTGAGATTTCCAGTACTGTGTCAAGCTCTGGGCTGGCCAGCACAGAAACAGCAGGACACACTGGAGTCAGTCCAGCCAAGGGCCACAAGGATTATTAAGGGATTGGAGCATCTGACATAGAAGGAGAGTCCAAGAGAGCCTGTTTAGTGTGGAGCAGAGAAGGCTGGGGGAGGCTCTTCTCTGTCTTTGTAAATGCCTGGTGGGAGGGAGTAAACAAACAGGGTCAGACTGGTTTCAGTCGTGCTCATTGTGAAAAGACTAGAGGTAAGGAGCCCATATTAAACTGCAGGGAAATCCTATTTAGACATGAAAAAGGATTTTTGCATGATTTTTTCTTTCTGGAGTCTGATATATGAGCTCTCACAAATTTTGTGAGCTCACATAGGTTTGCACATCTACTCAGTAAGTTTGAATTTTGGAGTAGTTGACCCCAGTACCATCAGCCTTTGCCTCAAGGTCCTCTGACTATTAAAGGAAAGGATGCAGCTCCCTGGGAGAATGAGCAGAAAGCTTGTTCTTATACTCCCACTCTTGTAAATCAAAACCTTTTACTCAGAGGCTTAAAATTCTATGAATTGTGGGAGTGACTAAGCTGGGTGTCAAGCAGTAATGCAAGTGACTTGAGCCCTAGTCTAAAGTCCAGTTTGACCAGGCTCTTTCAGTCGTGATTAACTGGATGCTTGTTAAGGTTTATAAGTATTTGCATGTTCTTTGTACTGCTTTGTACATAAATATACTGGCATTTTTCAGAGTCTGGGCAGCCCATCTGTGGTAATGGACTGGTTGAACAAGGAGAACAGTGTGATTGTGGATACAGTGACCAGTGTAAAGATGACTGCTGTTATGATGCAAACCAACCAGAAGATAAAAAATGCAAGTTAAGACCAGGCAAAAAGTGCAGGTATTGTGTGTGTGTTACACTACACTTTCATTTTGGGCATTTATTGGGGAATTCAGAATCTGAATCTGCTTACCTGCATTTTTATAAGAGTACTGATTTTGTTTAAAATGCTTTATACAATGAGTGAGATGTACATAAGCATATTTATGCTATGGGAAAAATTCTTTTCAAGTCACATTTGATTAGGACGAATCAGAAATTTGTTGAGTGCTTGAGTAGGCTTCAGGGTGAATAGTCTGTTTGGAATTGTTCATGCTTTTTGTTGGCATCCACAATCTGTGTGTGTTTCCAGCCCCAGCCAAGGCCCGTGCTGCACTGCCCAGTGTGATTTCAAATCCAGGACAGATAAGTGTCGGAATGATTCTGACTGTGCTAAGGAAGGAATGTGCAATGGTGTCAGTGCTCTCTGCCCAATATCTGAACCCAAAGAGAACTTCACCGTGTGCAACAGGAACACACAAGTTTGCATAAAGGGGGTACGGTTTTTACAGCCTTATGTAACTGCTAATTACTGTGAATTGATACAGTTTCTGTACTTACTGCACAGGAGGGCACGCTCAGCCTCTTTTTCTGTATAGATGTTTGATTTATTGGTGTCAGTCAAAATAACAGTGAAGGTACATCAAGGATTAAGAAGTACATATCAAATCCCAAGATAGCAGTACTGTCTGAGAAAGTTACACTTACAGTTTTTTGTAAAAGTCAGGATTATGAAAGTGTTTTATTTTCTAGTGCCATCTTTTCACTTTTCTTCAGTCTTGGTCAATAATTCTGTTGCCTTAGAAAACTGGATATGCTGTGAAATGAGGTTGAATTTGGTTTATTGGCAATACACAGTTTCTCCAAACATCTACATATAGCACGGATGTGCAAACATATGGAATTAGAATGATTCTGAACTGCAATTAGTTTCCTGGATTAAAGAGAACATGGCAGTTGCCATGAAATATTGATGGGCAAGTCTCTTATAAATTGATCTGTGTTTGCTTGGACGCAAACACAAGCAAAAATCATCCTCTTTAAGACCTGTAACTTTTTGTGCTGTTTGTTTTCCACAGTCCAGGATTTTAATCAAGTACTGCTTGTAATATTTTTCAGCTAATTTATAGCCATCTTAAAGATAGAGGAATGGTCTTCATATAGTTACTGATTTTGAAACAAAATTATAAATAAACTGAGCTTGGAGTATGAAGGATCCTGACACAGTGAAATTAAATACAGAATCTTTTCTGCCATTAGTTTTTTTTAATTTCCAAGAGAAATATTTGTGTATACATGTGTTAGATGTATTTTTCAAACCATGATTTTGAGTAATCATGTTTCAGTGTGAACTGTGGTGCTGTGGGTGTTTTGCAGGGTACTCAGGTTATAAAAGAAGATGCTGTGTTATAAAATAAAATCAGTAAATCACCTTTTAAAAAACTTGATAATATGCCAAAATATTGACATTGAATAACTGTAATAATTTTTTGCTTATAAGCTTTGGAAAAAAAATTGAAGCAGTTGATTTATTGATAAGCATCTTTAGAGCTATAATTATGCTTTCAGATATTAATTGTTAATATCTCTCCTAATGTCAGTGGACTTGAAAGTGAAATTGATTTTTGTGTTGCTGTGCTTTTGTCTCCCACAGCAATGTGCTGGCTCTATCTGTGAGAAGCATGGTTTGGAGGAGTGTACATGTGCTAGTTCAGATGGCAAGGATGATAGAGAACTGTGCCATGTCTGCTGCATGAGAAAAAGTAAGATTTACCTGAATCATAAGTGTAAATAGAGCAGGAGGGCTCTGAGGAACCTGCTCATGATGTTTGTACTTGAGTTTTTGTTAGCTTTGAGAGCATTTTGTTCAAACATAGTTTCAGACAGACATTGCATTGTACCGTGGAGGAAACAAGCAATACATTCTGCATTTTTACAGACTATTAGAAAAGCATTTTGAGCAATTAAACACTAGGGTGGATATTCATGCATGGATGTTTTAATACCATAATGGTTGTATTCACTTTCAGTGGACCCAGCTACTTGTGCAAGCACAGGCTCGAGCCGGTGGCAGGAATACTTTCACCTTGAAACCATCACTTTGCAACCTGGATCTCCCTGTAATGATTTCAAAGGCTACTGTGATGTGTTTATGAGGTGTCGGCTGGTGGATGCTGATGGCCCTCTAGCTAGACTAAAGAAAGCAATTTTTAATCCAGAACTATATGAAAATATTGCAGAATGGATTGTGGTAAGTATATTTTTATATTGCAAGTCTAATATGAAATGTTCTTGGTAATCAAGATTCACAGTTGATAAGTGTTTTTATGCAGACTGCTTCAGCATTCTTCAAAGTATAATTAGCCCTTGTTTTACTAGATTTTCTGTAAGCACCCTCTGTGCAACAAGTTTGCTAGATTGAAGGAAATTGAAACAAACAAATAACAAACAAATAAATAGGCTCTGTGAATACCTCTATCCATTCACATTTTTAATTTACTGGTTTTTTCATGTTTTGACTCTTCATATTTGAATGCTCTGACTTCTTTTAAGGAATTAAATATTTTGATCTGTAGCATTCATCATTTTTGTTGTGCTAGGTGTCACTTTAATAATAATGTGCTGAAGAGGAGCTAGAGTGAAACACCCTTGGAGAGCTGCATAGGCAGTTTTGTGTAAGCTGTTGATTGTTTGAGGCTTACACAGCTTTGCTGGAGTGTATCTTCTGTGAAGCACCCTTCTGAAACTAGAATGGAAGTATTGGGGCTTTTCTGTAGAAGAACTTCGGGGACATTTCTTTCAAATGTTAGGCTGGATATTCTTGGTGATGTTTCAGAAAACTTTTTGATGACTTCTTAAACACAGTGAAAAGCCATATTCAGTGTCTTCTGTCTCTTGTGCATGTGTGCCAAAATTCTAGCCCAATCTTTTTGTTGTTGTGGTTTTGGTTTTTAGGCTTATTGGTGGGCAGTGTTGCTTATGGGAATTGCATTGATCATGTTAATGGCCGGCTTCATTAAGATATGCAGTGTTCATACTCCAAGCAGTAATCCAAAGTTGCCTCCTCATAAACCACTTCCAGGTGAGTAATGCAGCTAATTATAGAGATATGTTTTCTCTGCAGCTGTTTAGTTCTAAAGAGAAACTTCAGGTGTTTCAACCTACAGTTCTTAGGCTGGCACTGTGAAACTACAAATGGAATTAATGCCTGTGAATCAATTCATGAAAATCTAATTGTCTTATTTTCCTATAACATAATATGCAATCAAAAGAAAGCTTTAAGGACTTTTTCCAGCATCAGAGTTCCTTTTATTTCCTATTCCATGCTACATTTTGTAAGAATTGGCCTGTTTAAGGAAGTGCCGTTGAGGTACTGAAATGTATTCTGTGTGTCCTCCATGCAGTTACTCATCTAGTTTAAGCTTTGCAGGTCTAAATCCAAAGCCTTCCAGACAAATAGCTGTATTTAATTTGCATGGCCAGGGTAACTCTTTTGAAAATAACTTGAGTTTTAAAATTTAATTTTAATAATGGCTTCTTTTCTTTGAAACAGGCACTTTAAAGAGGAGGAGACCACCACAAACCACTCAGCCCCCACAGCGGCAAAGGCCCCGAGAGAGTTATCAGATGGGACATATGAGACGCTGACTGCAGCTTTTTGCCTTGGTTCTTCCTAGTGCCTACAATGGGAAAACTCACTCCAAAGAAAACCTAATAAGTCATTGTCCCCAGTCTAACTCTCAAAAATTGAAGAGGAAAAAAAAAAAGCATGATATGCCCTCAAAACAAGTGGAAGTGGTTGATTTTTAATGAGAGAATCTTCCAGCTCAAAAAGAAGAAAAGTGTTTTTCTTGAATATTTTTAATTTAGTGGCACAAAGTCCTAGCATATCATGATTCTTTCCCCCTTCTGTGCTCTTCATTGCTGCATTTTCTTCACTTGCAGGCAAATATGGCTGTAGTAAAACTTTTACTCAAGAATTGAGGAAAAGATCTATTTTTCAACTGCCAGACAAGGCTAGGAAGCTAGACCACCTCAGCATTGGAGACATTACTTGTCAATGTATATACATTGTTATATGCAGACATGTATTTCTAACGTACACCCGTACTTGTGTGCAATTGTAAACAAGAGAATTGCAATATGGATGTTTCTTTGTATTATAAAACTTTTCCGCTATTAATGAAGAAATTACTGTTTAATTGACATACTCAGGATAACAGAGGATGATGGTGTGTAGTGGTCAAGGGTCCTGTGATGCTTTACACAGCAATTTTGAATCCAATCACACTTTTTTTATCGTTATCAAAGTTGTTTCAAGCACTCGTTTCATCTTTATCCAACAGCTGTTAAGATACAGCATACAAGCCTGGATGGTCTTAGACAGATTTAACAGGTGTTCTGCAAACTTTGCAAATGTCAGAATGTTTCAAAAATGTTTTATGTGTCTTCCTTGTAGCTCAGCGTAAATATTTTTAATTTGTCTGATTATTCAGTGAAATAATGAATAGTTAGATCCAATATTTCCATGCTTTATTAGAAAATTTTGCCTGTTATTCAACTTGTTTTAAAAATTGCAACCACTTTATTTGGGCTGTTCCGATATTCTTACAGTTCAGTAATCAAGTTCATGTTCTAAGGGATGTGGAAAGAAAAAAGCTGTAGTTTTTATTTTCTCTTTTAATTTATCAGGTTTTTGGATAACTTTTCAGCATGATACTGTTGATTGATAACCACTAAAGTAGAGTGATTTGCCTGGCTACTGTGGCAGAGTTAATACTGTAGTTAGGACTACCAATTTTCCCACATTTATACCAGTAGTGAAGTTCAACAGCACAATGTCCCATTCCAGAGTTTTTATTACGAATGTAAATAATTGGCATTTTTGAAGATGAATAAAAGATGTCTTAAGGTGCTTACTGCTATGCAGGAGATGAAAGGGGGCATTACAAAATGTTTAAGCTTGTGATGTATTTATTGCTTGTTTTCCAAAAGCACCAAGCTAATTAGAGATGCAAATGGCTATAATTTTCCTGGCTTTGCTTAGGAGAAAATTTACTGAGGGTTGGACAGGCTTCCTTTGTTTGTTTTTTTTTTTTTTTGTTTTGTTTTGTTTTCTTTTCTTTTTTAAGAGTATAAGGTTTACACAATCATTCTCATAATGTGACGCAAGCCAGCAAGGCCAAAAATGTTACAGAATATAATGGGATCTCTTCCTTGTAAACTTGTACAGTATGTGGTAACTTTTTCAAAATACAGCTTTTTGTACATGGTTTAGAGACAAATTTTGTACATGAAACCCCAAGTCCAATAGACTATATAAATAATTCTAAATGATCTTAACTAGTTAGAAGTGTATGTAGTTGCTTTTAAGTCATTTTAAATACATTTGTTTTAAGACTGTGCAAAGATTGGAAGTGGGTTTGCATTTCTAAAATGGTGACTTTTATTCAGCAAGAGTTCTTAGTAACTTCTTGAGTGTGGTAGACTTTGGAACATGTAAATTTTTTGCCTGTAATGTTATCCTGTGGTAGGATTTTGGCAGACAAATGCTGCCCTATTTTATTTTGAGTCTAAGTTAAATGTTTTTTGAAAACAGAAATGTGCACTGAACTCTCCACTGCAAGTCAAGATGTGGTAAAGCCGAAAGGAAGTTCAAGACAATGAAACAGAAATACTACTGTCGATTTCATGTCCACTGTGTTTTATACAGTCTCTTTTTTGTTCACTTTGGAAATTTTTACTAAAAAATGCAAAAAATAAAGTATTGTGCAAAGATATGTAAGGTTTTTTGAAACTTGAAATGCATTAATAAATAGACTTGATGAAATCATCTGCTGAAGATCCATTTACTTGTTGAGCCCTGAAAGCAAAGAGGAATACACAGATTCCCCTTTGCTTGATTTTTGGCTTTTACTGTCATGCCAAACTGTAGTTGCACTATCTCTGTCAAAGTGTCCCTCTCAATTTTAACATCCTGCAGTTATAGATAAGAATAAATGTGTTTGTGTAACCTGTTTAGGGAAAGCCATGAAATTAATTTTAAATTACTTACATGATCACAGGAATAAAGTTTTCTTACCTCCAAAATGAAAAACTAGTTGCTGGTGGGATGTTCAAGCCTGGCATCATCGTTACTGATGGATACCTTTGGAAATATATTTGGAGAGGAATATTGGAATTAATATGCAATACTCTGAATAATACACAATTGGTGGATGAGACAGAAGGAGCAAATGTGATTTTTGCAAGGCATTTTAAAACTGCTGAGTCTCTGGGTTTTTGTGTGTGTTGCATGGCTGATTTAAGTGATAAGAATGCTTTTCAAAGCCAGGTCCTGCCAGTGAGTCTTCCATTCTCCAGGCTGTTTGTTGAGAGTGGCTGCCTGGACATCTGTTTCCCGAAGGGAGCCGGGTGGACTTTGATGTTATCAAAGCACACTCAGAGTTCCTTCCTCACAATGCTCCCCCCACCACCCCCAGGACTTTTTATAGAAGTGCTTCTCCCTGGAGCTAAATAGCACTGTCTGTGCAAAGGGCATTAGAAGAAAATCCCTTGGAGCAGAGCCCTTCTGTAAATCCTCACAGAGGTGGTGGTGGCTGTGTTTAAATCTCTGTAAGAACGCAACCCAAAGGGGTGTAATAATGCCTAAGCAGCTCAAATGCAAGTTTCATGTATATTTTAAAGTAGGAGTGAAACAAATCAGTGCATAATTTTTCTAGCTAATATTTGACATAATCTTATTTGTACTGATTAATTTATTCATCTTGCATTTTTGAATGTTCAGTTACTAAATGTATACATTCAGCTCATGTAGAAGCATGTATAGATCAGTCAGGATGGTGTGAGCATGACAAAGGCATCAAAGTCCTCTTAAGCAATGAAGCTTTATACCATACCATTGATGTAATTTGGGTTTTAATTAGTGTTCCAATATTTCTTTCAGGAAAAACACAAAAAGGAAGGAAGAGGCTTTTATTTCTGAACATTGGAAGTTCTTTATTAGAGACAGTGATGAAAAGGACAGCAGCCATTCTGTCACTGAGCTGTGTGTGCTCTGACAGGAGTGAGCACCTGGTGGCTTCCAAGGTCTCAGGTCAGCTGTATGGAGAGACACAGCAGTAATTCCCATGAGCACAGAGTAAGGCACCACCTTAGGCACTTGAGATTGTAGGTATGACTTCAGTTTTATGTTCAGGCATGGTGAGACTGAATGTATTACAGCTTGGGCTTTATTCCATGTTTTTATCAGAAATTAGTGTAATGGCTGTCAAAGCAGGGACAGAATTTGGGTACGTGATTTGTGGAAAATGGCATCAGAAGTATCTTCATATCTGCAAGAGTTCACATACTGACTGTTCTTTTAATTTTCCTACTTGGCTTTTTAAAACCTTTCAAATTGTCTTATCTGAGGATATACCATCTTCACTTAGTTGAGAGCTGGAGAATGTTTTTTCACAAACACTAGAAGTCATCCAATGCTCACTTCTTGAGTTTCACCACAATGTAGACACCTCTGAACCTTCTTCCACCTGCTTTTCCTGAAGTAATGACTGCTTCTCCTGAAGTATAGATCCCTTTATCAGCCTAACCAAGAAAAGAATAGTAATTTGCAAGAAATGCCACTTTTGATGTCTGAAATGTTTCTAAGAGTGTCGTTTCTGTACTGTTGGAGTACAGCCCAATTCTTTTTAGCCTTTGTCTCTTGCTTTTTCATCCTTCAACTTCTGAAAAAAGCTTTTTTTGAGGAATAGGGGTAGGATTTGGTTCAGAAAGCTTACAAAATTCATAGCTTAGAAAGCTGGTGATAACTGATGTAAGTGCCATTTCAGTGACAGTATTAAATTCTCTAAATAGACAAGAATTTTATGAAAAAAGAAAACCCTGAAACACAAGTAAGTGGCAGGTTTTTAGTAGCTTTTTGCAGAAGCAACAATTCAATTCTAGAAACAATCTAGAGAGATGCCTAATTTGAGTTAACCACACATACTTCTCTCTCTGTTTACTTTCATTTTCCATTATGCTTTGGAGCACTAAAATGGTCACATTGTCATTTGTTCCTTGTCTGTCATTCTGCAGGATGTGGTTCATTGTAACTTCATGCCCCTAAAAATGCTCTCACTGGGTCTCTAGCAATTGAGTGCCTCCAGTGGATTATAGCTGCTGCAAATGTAAAAAATCAACCAAACAAAAGGCCTTGGTGCTTACCTAACTCTCTCACGTACTTTTGGCTGAAGTTTCCTTCTGTGTACATTCCTGATTTGACTCTGCTATTGTACTTCAGGAATTGATCCTTACACAAACACAGAATGTATTACAGAGCTCTCATAAAGTAATTATGACGCAAAATTTAAATATTCAATATAGCAACCTGAAGCATGAAATTAATCACTTAAATTGTAATTTTTGACACAGAAGGTGGAAATACTTTTGTGTTTAAAAAACCAATTTGCTTCATTGAACAGAAGCTTTCAAAGCACAAACCTTTGTTTTCAGCGAGGAACAAGGATCCTTTTGCATAGAATCTGTATTTAAATAGATGAATATTTATCTAATCAAGATGCTACTTCTAGGAGCCATTTTAAATATTGGAACAGCTTCTGACATGTACATCTCAGGATGGACAACAATTCTGATTTGAGATCTAAGTATGCTTCAGTTCCTGTTGTAGTTTGTGAGCCTTTCTGATTCTGTATTGAGTATTCCTGTTTGTTTAAAGGGATGGTAGTTATTGAAAACAGCTTGTAAAAGGAGTTAATATTCTGAAAGTTTGGCAGAGATACCTGCATTCCACATCTGATCACTGTTCACTGCTTGCAGGATCTGCTCAGTTTCTTCATTTGTTGGGCAATCTAAATAAATCCCACTTTATTCCTGACAACCTCTAGATATTTAGATTAAAAATTCCCTGCAATATCTTGGTATTAAAAAATATGCTTTGCTTAAAGTCTTAGCACTTTCTTGCACATTTTTTTACCACTTAGAGAACATTTAACACAAATTACATTCAAAATTCAGAGTTCAAGAAACCTTATTTTTTAATTAATCTTGTGCTCAGCATTAAAGTGACAAATGAATACATATATATTGATTTCTGTTTCAATATGCACAAACCATAGAATAAAAGCAATCTGAGACAATAATGTTCCTTTCTGTTGTTTATATTCTGACAGAGGAAACAAGGGAATTGTATATATTTGACCTTACAAAGTCTGGTTTTATGCTCTGAAGTTGTTGGAAGATTTAACCATTTTCATTTGTCCTGGCAGTTTCAAGCCATGCCAAAATCTGGTATACAGAGGTTTAGAATCTAAAAATCTCAGACCTTACCTGAATGCCTAAATATGATTTAAATGCAAACAATTACCTGAACTTAATTGTGCTAGAACTTTGTGTAGTATACTAAGTATCATTCAAATAATTAAATTGCTAGTAATTAAAATCAGTTCTTTAATTAAAATAGTTAAATCGCAAAGCATTTTCAGAGTACAAGGTTTATTATAGAATTTTTTTATGATACTATTATTGGGGTTTTCATATGGTTATTACAGCTCAAACATTTTCTATTTTTGTATCTATTTGGTAGCATTTTCTTTTATGAACTATTTAATTCTCCCTTCATTAGGAAATCATTTAGCAAGGTTTTAACTGATAGTCGTAGCTATTAATACTTCAATGTATTTACCATGAAATGAAGTTTCTTTTTTTCCCTTAAATCCAACAAAATTAAGTTTTTCAAAGGCTTATGACAATGATTTTTTCAAATAATATTTTTATTTCTGGTGAGCAGATGTTTTTTTCAGATTTTATACAGTTGAAAATTGACAGTTGCCTTGATCATGCTGCTCACTGATGATTTTCAGAGTATGCTCCTAGATGAACAAAGAGCATATTTCAGCTTACTGTCAGATGACAAAACCTAAATGTCTTAATTTATTTTTTTTACCATCTCTGAAACTGCTAGGATATTTGACTGTGAATTCTTAGAACCTTTTACTAGATGCATCATATTTTGAATATTTTGGTGAGAAGTTGCCTTTTTGTGTTCTTGCTCATTTTCTGTTTTGTGTCTGGAAGAGATCTTCACAGCTCACAAATATCTTCTCGTGGGATGGATGAAGGTGAATATTGTCAGTACTTTGGGGGCAAAATGTGTTCCTGGAAAGAAAAGACAGCGTGTGAGTACAGTGTTGGTTAGAAATCGTAATGTTAGTTAGAGTTTCCCACTCTTTAGGCAGTTCTTTAGCCTGTCTTTTACAGAAAGGCAGCTTTCTGTTTTCTAGGCTTGTGAGGGAAGGGTTGTATCTGCCTGCCAGACCACAGGGACAGAGAGAAGAGCAGCAGGCAGCCCCTGGGTACTGAGTGCATTGTGCTGTGTCTCCCTGGTGTCACTGTGGGTGTTCTCCACAGCACACCCTCACAGTCACCTGGGCCTTCCTGTCAGGGGGGCATTGCTCCAACTCACTGTTCCCAGCATGGTTGCCCTATTTGGGCTGCTGGAATACTGGTATTTAGCTGGGAGGTTGCTAAAAATCAGCTGTGTAGGATGCTAATATCAGCAGCTGCATATGCTACAGAAATATTTGAAAGCAAATGTTGGAATGGGGTATTTTATTGCTGGTCTGTTTGTTAGCTGCTTTTAAAGTTTATGCTGTTACATCTCTACAAGTCTTTGCCATTAAATAATCTAACAAAGGAACTTTCATCATGTGTACAAAGATCACAAACATCTAGAAGTAGAGATCCTAGATGTTAGTATCTCTAACATATGGATATGTTAGTATCTCTAACATATGGATACGTTAGTATCTCTAACATATGGATACGGATATGTGTATAACAATAAAATATTGACAGTTGTTCAAATGCTTGAGAAAGCACAAGAGAAGTCAAAATACATTTCATGTTTATTACCTTTTTTAATTATTGAATTTCCAAAATTGCTTATTCTGCAATACACAATGTTTGGTATTCTGAGGAAGGCAGAACTCTACATACCTTTTTCTTTGAAAAAAAATACTTTTCCTTGAGTGTCCTTTGCTTCTCCTTTTAGAACCACCTAATAATCTTTCATTCCCCCCCTAAACATTAATGCAGTATTTCAGTGATAACTGAATGTCACTGCCCAGATTGCAAAGAACAAAACCCAGCACGTAATCAGTGTTCACTAAAAGCTTGGCACAAACTGCTTCCACTTGCAGCAAAAAAAAGCTTCTAAGGAGCATTAGGTACCTGAAGCTACCAGCATTATTTTTTGTCAGTATAAGAGCCCCCCTCAATAATTTCCTAGATAAGGAAAGTAGTACATCAGCAGTAATTAGCTTGTGCCAAGTTACTGGCACAGCTGCATTGGATAAGAGCTTCCTGGTTAGGAAAATGACTTCTCACCTTCATACCTTTTATCTCAAGGTACAGGAACCTGCACCTAAACAGAGCTCCCTAGTTTGCAATGTATGCTTTGATTTAATTTGCTTTCAATACTGATTTTGGGTCGTGGCTTTTAAAATAGCAGGAAATGTTAGAGAAACTCCTTTGATTTTTATGGCAGGAGCACATGCCAAGTGCCATGTTAGGAAAACACCTCCAAAATACATTTTTAAGAGGATTCAACCTAGGAGAATATGATCCTTCCTCTGCCCCCCAGCACATACAGACTGTCTTATGAAATGTCTCTTTAAATTGTCTAATTTGTTTTTTGTGTCAATATTAAGGAGATGCAGCTCTGCCAGTAAGAGCTGTTCTGCAGGAAGTCTGCACCAGTTGTGGTGGTAGGAAAGGGAATGTACCAAGGAAAAATTGCCTTCTAGGACTGAGCCTCAGTTAAAGGTAAGGTGCTTTTCTCATTAACCTTAATTAAACTGCTCAGTTAAAATTTCTCAAAGGATTAAAGCAGTGGAGAATCATTATAAGTTTTTTTTATTCTGTCTTCTGGCTGAAATTTCTCTGCATGAGTAGGCAGTTTCAAATGTGATAGCATTGCTGTATGTAGAGAACAAGGCTGCTCAGATGTGGTGATCCTGCTTCAAAGCAATAAACAGGGGAAAGAAGAACACCAAAAATAGTTAGAGGACTGTAGTACAGCACAAGATCCTTCTAATGAGTATTTTCAAGAATGGTGATGCTGACTTTCAATACTTACTTCCTTTCTCTAGGAAGTATTGAAAGTCAAATAATTAAGATTTGGCACATTTTTTTAAGTAGGAATCTGAATATTTCATGATGTTAATGTTGAAATCATTATTTATCTTGCACTGTACCTTGTTTCATTGAAATTTCATATGATCCTTATGGAGTGAGGTAATTACATTCATTGGTGTGACTGCTGGGGCTTGGCTGGTTGTGTTTGAACTGGGATAACCTGGGTGCCAAACACCTGTGGAGTTACTGAGTGCTCTCATTACACTTACTTTTGCTGTGTTTCCCCTGCTTTCACTCTTATTTCCTTCACTATAAGTCCTGGTCGACGGGTGCCCTTTGTCCATGGTATTATGGTTTGAAATGTGTCCCAGATGTTTCCCCAAAGTGGAGGTAATTCCCATTTGAACTTGATCATTATGATGTCACCGATATCATTGTCCAGGGTGATGAGAAAGGAGTAGGTTTTATTCCCAGTAATACTTTCAACTCTACAGAAAACAAGATGAGAATAATGTTGTCTTAATTATTATGAATTAAAGTGAACAAAACAGGATTTTTTTCCTCTGTAAACCAGAGAAAGAACTATGTTTGCTTCTTAATGTCTCAAGGATGTTCTTCCTCCAGGTGCAAAAAAGTGATGAAATATGACAACATGCAAGGAAAGAAGCAGAAGTGGCAGAAGCTTGAACAGCTGACAAAGCAGTAGTGGTTTCTGACAGCAAAAGAAAAGGTGCCCCATAATAGCATCTATGTTACAACTTCTGCCTGCTAGAGCAAATGCACACACACACACACACACACACTCTTGCCTTTGCCTTTGTGATAGTGTCCATCGTGATAAATATCCAAAATTCTTTTATCTTAATTACAGAAAAAATTATCTGATTTTTTCATTTGTGTTTTAATTGATTATACCTCCTTGTCTTAGCTATGGGATGGACCAAAGTAAGTGGACAGAAAAACTTCCAAATTTACTGTTTGTATTCTAACAATTCTTTTTCTGCACAAACTGCATCATCATTGTAAGAACTTGTGACTTCCAGGGAGAATGAGTGAAGAGAGGATAATTTCCAGTTCATGTTCACTTAGCTGTACTAAACCATTTCCCTCATAGCATGATTATCAATGTGGTATGATATTACAAATTGTTCACATGCACAATTACATGTGATACAATACTCACAGTGGGATGTGCAGGTTTTTAGCATCTGCCTTAGTCCCTGTCAGAGACATGGTGAAAGCTGGGTCTATGGGCTTGCCTTGGATTTCATTGATGATGTGGATCTTGAACTGATAATGATACACTGTAGGAAGGAAGAATTGGCAAAAAGTGGAAAAATTAATGGTCAAATAATCAATAGTTTTCTTAGGCAAAAGAATTTTGCCTTTCAGAGTAGAAAGTTGATGGTTATTTCATTTTATTTTTCAACCTAATTTGTTGAAATTAAAACATTGTCATTTTTCCTGGTTGTTGCTGTGCTATGTAATCTGTTAGCATTTGTGGCCCTGTTTATTTAAAGGATGGAGAAAAAGGTAATCAGTGTTGAGTTTCTTTTTGGGATAAAACATTCCTTCATGGGAAATATTTCAGCTTTTCTGAAGTTTAGTTGTCAGAATTTCTGGCAAGCCCTCTATCTAGTGACCAGGCAAATCCTTGTGACTGTGCATGACTAGAAATGTATGATACAGATCAAAGACCTTATGCCATGTGGTCAAGCTATTTCTCTGATCAACTGGAAAATTGCCCTGCAAAACAGATGACTCACAAACTTTCCTTGACTGCATAATGATATGTTGTGCTTAACACACATCTGTTAACAATGTCATTAATGCTTCAAGGGGAGTTTCTAGAACAACACTGTTTAAGAAAGTCTGAACTGAGCATTGTCAGCATGAAAAATGCCGAAGAAGTCATCCGTTTGATATTTTGAAAATTATGAAAAAGAAAACCCCAACAACATAGATTTCAAGCATGTGCATACAGATACTGTCAGCCACATCTGAATGTCCAGAACTCTTCTATCTGGTCATTCTTCCAGCAACTTTCTAGACAAAACTGATAGATTTAGATATGAAGGAACATTATTGCATGCTAGTTTTTGAGTAGAGCCTCTTTACTCACTTCAGTCTTCACTACATCTGAGAATGGCTCCCCACACCACTAATGGAATCATCTTTTTATGCACATGCACAGATAGTTTTTTGAGGGTTTTTTTGGTGCAGCTCAAAGTGCTCACGATGGAAAGTATTTGCTGGAACAGCTGTATCCTTTCATTGTTTTATAGTTGTTGTATGTTAGTGAACAATGTATTTTCTTTTGAAAATGTGTCCCTCAGTAGAAAACAAAATGGCTGATTCTGTGCCACACACCTGATGAGGACCAAGGCAGAGAGGGTTGTTTACAGATCACTTTCATTACTAATCTGTCTTTCTATGGGTTTTCTCTCTGTAAAAACTGATTTTTCAGTATATGATCAGACACAGCCTAAGGTTTTGCTGTGATTATGGTACTTACTTTAAGGAAAAATCATATAAGAACTCAGAGTCCCATCACAGCTTTATTATAAATGTTAACTACCGTGTAACAAACTGGGGGTTTTGTTTGAGCTGGACTGATGTATGCTCCAGAATACAATGTCATTAGCTTGAAAATTAAATGTTAGATTTTAACATTTAGATTTTAATTCCTCTCTGAAGACACAGAGGATTGTGAAGTGTAATGTTGAGTTCTCAAATTTCTTCTGTTTGTGCTTCTCACATGATCTTCAAACATTTTTTTTTAAAAGCATTACAAAGATGACTTTGTAAGCACCTTCCCACAGCTGCCGCTTTGTTTGGGAACTTTTGTGAAAGGAGATCATTGTCTGGGGTACTTTATCAACATATGTGCCAAGGATGGTTTTTTATGCAAAACCAGTACTAAGCATAAAAATGCAACATGTTTAATTGCAATCAAAGCCAATGGGACAGAGATATTTTACTCCAAACTGAAACTAGCTCCATATCCAGAGAGGAACACAACACAGTGACCACATCTCCGTGCCCAGGTGTGGGAGCAGCAGGCAATGCATCCCCAGAGCCTGTCATTCTCTGGTTCTGGTGAGGACCTGAGCCTGACTGTGCTGGAGCAAGATAACATCAGGAACTAGACACAGCCTCTGGAGTTTTAAAATCTACTCCAAGTATCTTCCTGAGCCATTTTAAACAGTATTTAGAAGAAATTCAGCAGGTTCAGCTGCTCTGAGTATCATTCAGGGCTCTGCAGATCCCTCTGGAGTAATCACTGAATATTTCACAGCTGTGCTAGTGGAAGACTTCCAAAATTACTTTAAAAGTACCTGAATTTTTGTTTGGTTTGGTGGTGGTTTTTTTTTGGTTTTTTGTTTTTGGTTTTTGGTTTTTTTTTAAATCTGTGATAATGCATCTGAGTAACCGGGCACTGTGGGGAGACCAGCTATATAATGCAAGCAGCCTTTTAAAGCCTTTCTCCTCATCTCTTCAGTGCTCCTGCCGGGGTGCACGAACATGGGAAGCGCTCCCCAACCCCAGGGCCCGGGGCGAGGGGCAGTGGGCGCAGAGCCCTCCGCCAGGAGGGAGGCTCTGGCCCGGCCCAGCCCCGGCAGCCGCTGCGGGGGTGCGGGACTCCCGTGGCCCGGGCTGTGCCGAGGCTGTGCCGGGGACTTTGCTGAGGCTGTGCCGAGGCTGTGCGGGGCCCGGCAGCGCCTCAGCCTGAGCGGAACCTCCTCCCTGTGTGTGTAGCCTGTGCCTCAGCCCGAGCCCTGCCCGGCCGCCCCGCTGCTCCCCACACGCCTCAGGGCAGCCGGGGAAGGAGGTGGTGAGGGGCGAGCCGAGCGCCAGGCGCCCCTGCACCGACAGCCCCTCGGAAAAGGACTGTCCCACATCGTCCTCTTGTTCCCACTTTTAAAAGTACGTGAGCATTTCCAGTGGCGAGGGAACGTCTGCTCAACAGCAACAGTGGGCTCTGGCGGCTGAGTGCAACGGAGACTGGTAGGAAGGCCCTGCGCCACCTGGCAGGCCATGCCCCCTCTGTCTGATGATACAGCCAAAAATGCACACTGACTCGATAAAGTAATGTAGTACAGCTAAAGCCAGAGTGCCAGTCTTAATTTTAGTGCGACAGTTCAGCCTTGCAAAAGTCCATGCTATTCTGTTCTCTGCCCGTTGTTTGGAAAGTAGTAATTTATATGTCATTTCATAGTCTAATTGCAGATAAATTTGGGCAAACGCAGAACAGGATGTTTTATAGGCCTCCCAGAGTAATTATGCAGCTTTTTTTGGTTTGGCTGTATGCTTGCATATGTTACAACAAACCTGCGCAGTCCAGTTGTAGGAAAACCCTGCAGATCAGGACCCTGGGCATCTGCGAGCCCTCAGCTCCACAGCTCGCCTGGGGCAAGCAGGCAGTGTGCTTTTTCCCACAGAAATATGAGAGCCAGGATCTGGATGAAAGGGCATCAAGATAGCGTACTGGGACTCTCAGTTGTCTCAGCAAATTGATTATTCTCACAGATTTTATAAGCTTTAATGAATGAGTAAATAGGATCACAAAGCTTAGGCTCAGACTTCTACTTTGTGATCAATCTGGACACCAAAAAGTATTCCCACAAACCTTTGAAGGGCATATATGCTCTTGTTTTCAGAAAGAGTCGTCTGCTTTTGGGCAGCCTTTCCTCCCTGATGTTGTAGCCCAGGGTGTTACAGCGGTTCTTCTTACAGCTGAGGCACAGCCCTTTGTTGAAAGTGTTGATGTCGTTGCACCAGTACGCTGTGCTTTGCTTGTCCTTGTGCAGCAGAGAGTCGATGAACAAATGACTGACCTCTCATGGGCACATTTCACAGTTTGAGTGATGCCTGAAAAAATGCAACAACAAAATTTTACATGCCCTTGGTTTGTTTTTTTTTTACCATTTCAACTGCAGAGTAGTACTGTAGCCAACTATAAACTATAAACATATGATATTGTTTCCCCCCACCCACCCTTTGCATCATGGTTTTGCCTCAGAAATCATACATCATAGCAATTTTACTTTTAGGATCATTCAAAAATAGAATGGCTGAACTTTCATAATAATAAATAATTTTCTGCTTAAACTACTCTTGCCCTGACTGTATCAGACTGTAAATATGAACCTTGATTTCAGTGTTCTGGTTGTTTTTGTCAATAGAAAATACAACCTGAGTTGATGGGCAGTCTTTTAGATCATGCCACATTAAAGACAGCAGTCTCATTTGGAATGGCTGAACACTCTTGAATTTGGATGCTTAGGCAGCAATACCATATTTTGTCCCTATTAGACTGACACGCTCTTGTGTTGAATTTCATTTTTCTTGCAGTTACTGCTTGGAAAAAAGGAGCAAAAATTTTATTAAACGCAATAAAAATATTAAATAGGTCTGCCATTATGAGATGTATATTCTTAAAATGCTATCAAATTACAGAAATTATTTTGTGCAAATAGGATGTTTTATGTCTCTGTTGATAAGCTTTGAGCTGATGCTTGGTTTCACGTTTGTCATGATTTATCTTCTAACAAGTAATGCCCAGATTTAGGCATTGTATGAGGATAATTGAGAAATACTTCTGCAATGTTATTGCTGGGTGTGCAGGGCTCTTTGGGAGTTTTCAGCCAGCACTTCTGGTTGTCACTGCACATCAGGACCTTTTTCAGTATCTTGCATCAGTTTCTCTATAGATTTATGTTTAGGTACATTGATAACAAGCTTCTATAAATAAAAGCTAGCCTGGAACACTGGCATTCAGGTCCTGGAGAGAGCATCATCTGTGCCACCAAAGGACATGAAGCTGGGAAAAGGTGAGCTATGGAGGTGAGTAGTACAGACCTGTGTTTCATTTGATTTGAAATAATTAATGGCACACTACACAAATCTGGCTTAA
The DNA here is from genome assembly GCF_012460135.2 of Molothrus ater. Taxonomy (NCBI): domain Eukaryota; kingdom Metazoa; phylum Chordata; class Aves; order Passeriformes; family Icteridae; genus Molothrus; species Molothrus ater. The sequence continues at coordinate 6,592,462 of NC_050490.2, forward strand.
TTAGAATAAATTGTCTCATCTCTCCTACTGCTGAAACAAATACCATTAAATTATTCAGAGGTACTTGACAGCAGGATGCTCATGGCCTCATTTTCAGGAGTGCTAGGCAGCTCAATTCCTTGCTGGAGTCAGTAGAACCAATATGAACTCAAGACACGTGAAAATCAGATAATTAATCTCTAAACAAGAAAATACCCTGCATATAAGGGTGATCATAATAATCCTTAGATGCTGTTTAAGGCCACCAGACAGGCTCAGTCCAGCTGCCCTGGTGCCTCCCACTGTGGGCCATTGGTTCTTACCAGCAATCCCCAGCTGTGCAATGTGGTTGTACACGTGCAGGATGTGACAGCCAGGCTGGAAGGTGCCTCCGTTGGGATAAAAGTCAAAATGAGCCACAGGCTGCTTGATGCCAACACTGAGGCCCATGTGCTGTTTGGTGAAGGTATGAATTGCATCCACAAAGTTTGCATCATCTGGAGATAAACGGTCTGTGGGTGACATTCCTTCAAACAGGGGACCAGCAGGGTCAAGGCCTGCAATAAATGCACATAATCCCATTGTCATGTAGTACAGAAGGAATGTTCTACTGCTGTAAGTCTGGGATAAATGTCTGAAAACCGGCAGCACCTGGTGCTTTACAAGGTCTTTCCCTGATGGAAACAATAACAACTCTTGTTCCACAGAGGGTTACACCTAAAGCAAACACAGGCCCTGTAGCAAACACTAGCTGGGACCTGCACAAGGACACAGGCCCTGAGACAGACGTGTTTGTCAGAGACAAACTGTGCCTGCTGCCAGTGGCACTTGAGGGACCTTGACATAATTTTGTTCTTTCAAACTCTAGAGATTGTGTGTTTCAGAGGTCCTTTGGAAAACACCAGTCCTACAGCAAGATTGACTTTTAGCCCACATGTGGGACCTAAAACTTTATAAAGCTCCAGTTATTGTTTAAAAGCCCTGTATGCCTGCTAGATTTCATTTATAATAGTTCTTCAGCCTAAAAAATCTTCAAGGCAGATTTTTGCAGTATTCAGGGAAATAATACTCCATTTAGGGAGTCTTGCTGATTTTTGTTTTCTGGACTTTTTTGCATGGTGGTCTTCTTGGTTGGGAATTGATTCAGGAAGAGAACTTCATGCTTAGCTTAAAGCTGCATTCAGCTTTGAGGACAAGCTTCTAAATTTTATATTCTTCAGTTGGTATTGTGGAATAATATAGTTGCATAGATATAACCAGACAAAACTAGCAACACAGGCAGAAGTAGGGAAGTCCAACAAAGGCCCACATTTCTTTTTAGCTTCAATAACTTTTATCACTATCCATTTTTGGAACTTATTGTTACAAGTCTGAAAAATTTTTCCTGAAGAATGCATATAGCTGTCACAGTAAATAATGTGCTCTAAGTTTCTTTGCTTATCCATTTTCAAGGTGTTATGTTCTGATGAGGTTTGAGCAAGCAGTGCTGGGGAACTGAAGTCCTTCAGTGCATACACTGGTGTAATATCATGACACATTTTGTAAAATCAGCCTCTTGGCATGCAGGCACTGCCACAAGAACTGAGTGTGTAAGAGACTGTGGTATGTGGCAATGAATCCAAGATCAGAACGGTGACTTCCAAGTACAGCCATGTGTATTTGCCTCACTCCTAAGTCTGATTAAAGGAAAATGTTTTCTCTGATAACTTAAATGTAGCTGATGTGGGTCTTGTGTAAAATGCACTTCTGTTTTCATTTTGTTTGGGTTTTTTAAGCTGTCACTGTGTATTAGATGAGGTACTGCATATAGTGTATCAATAATATTATAAATGTATTTTCAATATACTCATAATTAGTACAGTTACAAAACATTACAGAAGGTTCAGAATGTCACTAGTCAATCAAGAATGTCACTAGTCAATCAAGTGTTAGGGTTAACTTTGTTTACTTTAAGCATCTACTAGGGGTACTCCAATGATATCCTTCTTGTAAAATGTAATCCAGAACTCTCATTTTTGGCACAGGAGAACTGTTTTGAATTCACCATATGGGCACTGTCCCACAATTGAAAGCTCAAGCACAGTCAGACAATTTCCTTAATATATTTTTTAAATTACTCACTAACAATGAATGGTATTTGAATGACTTTGGGTCAAGACAGTGGCCAAAGATCCAAGGTTAGTGGCTAACATTTAGTTTAAGGTGTTACTGGGAATGGATAAGAGATAAATTTAAGCAACCTGCAGCTTGAGGCTTTGGTTTATGATTTGTAGTCCCCATGCTTGTGTATTCTGTATGTCATAATTGGACTGAGGTAGGAAAGATCAAAGATAGAAATGTTATGAGACCTAATTTTCAAAAATATTTTCATTAAGTTTTCTTAATCTAATTTCTAAACCAATGAGATGAAACTTCTAAACTGTGCTGAGTATTGCTATTCAACAGCTAAGTGTTGATATGGCATTGATATGTCAAATATCTTCATAACTTCATTCAGTTGACTGTTACTTTTCTTAAAGATATAAGTCATTTACCTGTAATTCTTCCAATCTTCTTTGTACCATTGATAAAACTTCCAGCAAATCCTGAAACATGAGCTCCCAGGCTGTATCCAATTAGATGAGCATTGCTTCTGGAAAATTGAATGGATTCCTGGAAGATAGTGGCACCTTGATTTAGATGAAGAAATGTGAAAAGTAAACAGTGAAATATCTATTACATGCTAGGAATACTGTGAATTGTTACACAAGAAATTTGTATGTTGATGGTGATCAAATGAGGTGCACAAATCATTCAGTAAATTTCTGTTGGAATGTTATTCCTTGATTCTTTTTCATGCAGCAGGAAAATGCCACACATTTGGGCACTGCCACTTATCTTCTATGCACAGGAAAACCATCAACACAATGGAATTTTTCTTGTTGTTTGTTGTCAGTCATTTGATGCAGATCTTCACTGCCTTTTGTTGGCAACATTTGGCTTTCCTATGATTATAAAATGGGTATCTGTTCTTTAACTTCAGGGTAAAATAATCCCCTATAAAAAGTGGTGTTTTTTTTTTGCCTGAGATACCAGCACAAGCCAAACTAAAGGGATCAAAATATTGATCAGACATGTTAAATGATACAGCAGTGATATTTCTTGTACAAAGATGTGTGTCTGATTCATAACAAACCTATTGAAGCAGAATTGCCCTTCTTTCTACCTTTCAATGGTACATCTTAAGCATTTCACCTGAGCTGCAGGGTTTAAAGTTTATCTGACTTGTAAAGAAAAATATGGCATATTTTGCTTGCAGGAAAGGCAAACCTCACTTTCAATTTCTTTGTGGATGTTGCCTGTCACAGTGGAGTGGCTGTGCAGTCTCAACACCAATCTCTTCTGAAGATGAGGTGAAACGGTGAAACTTGGCAGACTTGTGAGAGAGACAGCTCTTAGAAATCACAAGATCTGACCAATTTTCTTGTCAGATGATGCTGAAATGGATGCTGTTGAGGCTGTTACTGATCATGCCCTATTCTTGAAATAAGAGCACTAATATTTACTTATTGTCTGTTCTTTATTCTTTATTAAAATGTTGTTTGGCACTGCAGATTTTGTTACATCTGTTGAGAACCTTTGAAATAATTATCTGCCTGTAAGCAGACAGAAGCATAGCAGAAAGATAATTGTGGGAATTGGAATGAAGGGGGTTTAACTGTTAAACTCTGGAGGGGTGCTTCTCAATATGAGGAACATTTACTGGTTGGAGACACTCAGTGCTGTGAAAATTTATGGTATATTTAAATTCTGGAACACATCACAGTACAAGAGTAACTACCTACAGTACTGGAGCAAGGAGTAATTTATTCAAGCCTTGGTTTGTTTGTTGACACTGGGAAATCACAGAATGTCTTTATTGTTGACAATGTGGTATGTCCTCCTGGGAACTGATCAAAGTCCACCATTTGATTCATTGAATAATTAACACTTTCAAAAAGTTACTTTAGGCTCCAGCAAGTTAAACTATATTTGACCAAGAGCTGAGGTTTCTTCTAATATCACAATGAAAAATAGTGACTCTGACTTTTCCTGCCTCCTCTTTTGTTCCTCTTGTCCCTAACTGGGTGTGGTACCTGACAGCTCCTTCTAGCCTTTCCATTCCTGCTTAGGCCTTTTATGGTATTTGCTCCAAACCTTTCAGCCTCACAGTAGATTTCTCTTCCACCTTAGGCCTCACCATATTTAAAATAATGTACTCAAAAATTCATTGTCAGGTATAGAAGCATAATTTCATTTCAAATTAAGTACTTAATGTTAGAGATTGATACAATAAGAGTTGCTTAGAGTTCCTGGTTTGAATGAGTGATTCTCTTTCTACTGTTTCTTTCTGCCTTTTCTTAAATTGTGCTGGAGACCAGTGATCCTCTGCCGAATCTGCTGCAGCCTTTTCAATCCAGCCATGGCCACTGCTCCCCGTGTAGCAGGAGTTTTGATAAATAGTCACTGCATTAGTGTGGCTCTGTGCTCACTGCTGCCTCCATGTCATCCACTTTGTGAAGCATATCTGTCCTCTTGAAAGGTCTCCCTTTACCTTCTGGATCTCTAAGCCATTATTTTATCCTAATCTTTGGGAAACTGCAGCAAAAATCAGACACAGTGTTGGGATTGAATTCTGCATTAAAAGCAGAAGTTGAGCACAGATAACAAGTTCATTTTCCTGTACTTATGTCTTGCAAATGATGATGTCTGCCTGTTTTCTACATATGGAACAGTGTCAGCTGCCCACACACATGCTAATGGAAAAGTTAAAGTAGCAGGAAACTATCTCACCTCTAAAGATATATAAAAATATTTTCATAAACAAGCTTTGACCTCCTGCATGATGAGAGTTTTACAAAGTCACATGAAAGTTTATGGAAGAAAAATGTGCAGTTCATTAAAGAAATGTGAGTGATGGAAAAGAAAGCATTAGCAAGCACAGTATTTCAGAAAGGTTGTGGAAGTATAAGAACAAAGCATCTTTTCCAGAGAAACGTGTGGGTGTGGCATTCTCACCTCCAGCCACTGCAGGAACTGCGCGATCTCGTGGCCTGTGGTGCGCGTGTTCCGTACAGCAATGGGATAGTGCTGGTGAGCCAGGGCCAGCCAGTCTGCAATGATCACATTCATTGGCTCATGCTGAGACTTCAGAGCTGCTGCCATTTTCCAAATCCAGCTTTCCAATATCCCATCCACCTGTTACGGTTGGAAAAAAACCCCCGAACAATAAAAAAACCATTGCTATGGGAAAGCAGTCTCTGCCAAGTATTTCTTGTGAAAAACATGAAACAAAACTCCCAGTATGGACAGGGAGGGATTAATGATGATAACTAGATTTTAGGGGGCCCAGCCTGCTTCAGGGCTGAGAATCTTTAGCTTTTAGTGGACTAAAAAAAAAAAAGAAAGTAATGTAATGAGGGTATAATAGTGTGTGTTTTGTAATATGAACTCTTATAAGTGAAAATGATGTCCCCAAATACTTTAACTCATCCAAAGATAACTGGTTAAAAAGTACTGGTTAAAAGACAGACAGAAATGCCCAGGAAATGTCTGATTTCATTCAAAAGCAGCTATCCCTATAAGTATAAGCTAAAAAATCAGAGAAAGGAAGCTGGAGGATTGCAGACCAGCAGGCATTTGTCATCTCTAGCCATTCCATTTTGAGAGCTGCTTGTTTTGAGTCATTCTTTTTTGAAAACCTGGTTACAATTTTCTTGCATCAAAGCATGTTTCTGATTTTATGGACTAAAATTATTATTTAATTATCAGATTTAATTGTTATTCTCATTGTATGTATTTCCTCAGTTGATAAAATAGCCTTATCTCTTCTAGTGTATTAGAATTTGGGAGTCTCAGGTCTGGGTTTCCACACACACTCCTCTAAGGGTCCAACACCTCTGCAAATTAAGTTAATGTGAATGATGAATTTCAATGGCAGCAGCTTCAGGCCCGTGGTTTGAGGAGGGTGTAGGTTTTGAACTAATTTTTTTTGCAAGGGAGTTTAATTTTTTTTTTTTTACTAAGGGAGTTAAATACATTTGTTAAGGGAGTTATGCACATCACAGGGCGTGTTCAAAGTTCCTCTGCGTATTTGCAGATGTGCAGGAAAGATCCATTGTGCCACCCTGTGTGATTCCATTGGTGCTATGAGAATTTAAGGATCTGTTAAAATTACTTTGTTTCTTGTCCTCCCTCTTTCTTTTTCTTCAGCTGATGAATTGTCACTCTTACTATTGGCATGCTTTTGAGAAAGTTTTTTAATGGTGAATTGGTTTTTTACAGTTTAACTGGAAGCAGTTCAGTGATAATTGATGTTGAAGGTTTTGCCTCCAGCTGAAGGGGCTCGTGGAGAAATTCTTTTTAAAGGTGTATCTGTGAGAAGGATGTGGAGAAATTGTGGCCACTTTTCAAGAAGTCTGTAAATATCTGGCAGTGAACATATCAGAGAAAACAAACTGGTGTTCTGCTCTCCAGGGCATAGGACATTAATTCACTACTTGTTCAGGCTCTGCTGGCTTTAAACCACGGCTGAATTTAATCCTTGGCATGGGAGTCCCATGTGAAAAATTGTAGACCATTCCTTCAGAATCTGTCAGGAATATGCACTTTGTATTTTTTCTAGCCATGATAGGTACCAGTGAAATCTGTCATCTTTGATTCACAACCTTACTTCTGAAGTTGCTTCTGTAGCATAATGAGAAGGAAAGTATATCAAATCAGATGTAGCAAGAATTAAAAATAAAGTGTGAGTTCATACCGACCAGCCATGGACTATCATCACCAGAGGAAGAGAGGCATTGAAATGGCATTTGTCAAGAGTCTCCAGCTGATTAACAAAAATCTGGCAGCTGCCTCCAGCTCTGTCTGTATAGAGTCGAAATCTGGTTTTGAAGTTTTGCTGATCTTTCTTTCCTCTAGGGTGTTCACTCTGTGATCTCAGTGCCTCTGAAATGAAATTTGTGACCACAGTCATAATAGGAAGGAATTGAAAACCTGGAGAAGTTACTGGTGCAACACAGTTTGTCAAACAGTAAATGGCTGAGCTTGGAACTCTTCCTCTGTATAATTGTTGCTTGTTCCAGCAGGCCTAAGCTGTACATTTTAGGTCAAAAAAGTGATCTGTTTCCATGTCTGAGATGGTCTAGATGTGCCTCTGAGTCCCTCTGGGTGAACAAGAATGGTTACACAGGAATAGGGATCTGACTGCTGCAGGCCTTTGTAAATGCACAAGGATTGTAAGATCACAGTACAGGTGTTACCACTTGTCCATGGAGTTGTGCACAGATAGGAACATTCAGAGGCTCTTATCTCTGCAGAGCATTTCTACTAATGTGCATTTGCTAGTCATTGCTGAGCAAGCATCATTACACTAAAATAACCATTTTATTCAGGGCTGTAACTGCTTAGAGACCTGGGTGACTGCTTAAAACTATTAGACCACATCATACTTCCTTTTTTTTTCTCTGAAAAGGCAAAAGGACATGTTTTTATTTCAGTTGTAATATTTTTGATGATTTTGTTTTTAGGTAAAATAGCTTGGTGCACTTAGGACAGCGTTGTCAGAAATATCTGTTAACTAAGAAAGTGGGGGCAGTGACATCATGAAGTTAGAAGGAAAAGACATTACATATAGAGCAATTGCAGAAAAATAGAGTAAAATAAAGCAAAAGCTTACAAAAAAGCACCTTGTGACATGCAAGCCTTTCTAGTGAGACTTCAGAGTACTTATTTAGCTGAAAAAACTCCATATAATAAATATAATTTAAGCTAGAAAAAATGGGGTTTATTAGAAGAGAAGATGTGATGAACTAAGTAAGAAAGAGGTTGTTACTGTTTCTAGTATCAGAGACGAAACATTTAGATTAGAGAGGTTTTACTAATTAAGTTCCTTTGGGATGGTTTTTTGGCTAATCTTGTTTTAATATTTCCATTCAAGAAGTAGCTGGAAAGGTACAAGACTGACAAAACATGAGAGGCCCTTGCTAATACTGAGAAGACCAAGCCATTAAACATTAAGAGCGAGATGAAAACTTGAAAATACAGCAAGAGAAACTGGTAGAAATCTCCTACTGTGAAGTGCAGGGTGATATAATTGATTGGAATTTCTCTATAAATGAGACTCACAAATTGGAAGTGACACAAAGATAAAAAACTTGACTGAAGTAATCAATAACAAAACTGACCACGAGTGACTGCTACCATTTGACTGTGAGAAAGGAAAATATAATTCCAAGATGCATTAAGGTAGATGGTTTTGGTAGGAAAAGAGGATGTCAGTTGTAAGTAAAGGCAGTTGTTAATCCCACCCAGAACTGTGTGCATAGCTCTTGTTGCCAGACACATCTGTGAGAAAGATGTAGGGATATTGTGGGCACGTTTCAAGAAGTCTGTAAATATTTGGCAGTGAATATATCAGAGAAATGATACTGGTAGTTTCATTTCAATGAAATTTGTGCTTCAGGTGCTACAAGTTCCATCAATTCCATCTGCAACAGCTGCTCACCAGCGCCACTGAAATGGTCAGGGAGGAGGCTTTTGTTTTAATTAGACCCAACAAGAAATGGAATATTACTGGAGATGAAATCAAATACTTTATTCAATGAGAAGTTAAAATTATTTGTGTAGTAGCAGCACTGAAATTAGTAAAATTTCAGTTTTTATTTTTCTTGCATAAAAGTTCTGTAATAAAACATTAATATCAGAAAGATTGTATTTTATCTTCTAAGACAACACTTTTTTCTTTTTTTTGTACATTGAAACTCTTATGTCTGTAAATACCTAAAATCATAGACTATTCATTTCTGTATTGTATCTGCAAATCTCTCCTGGGGTTTTGTGATGCTGTTGTATTGATGAGATTTTGGTAGTTTACAAGGAACTTGTGCTTCATTTACAGAGGAGTTTTTATCCTGCAAATGCGTGTTGTGACATGAAACTGCCAAGTTTAAATATCTGCAGTAGTAGCATCTTGTGATGCACAATGCAAATAACCCCAGTGTGGAAGTGTGCTGGCTTTAGGTCAGACTGTGTTTTTGCCACATCAGTTCTGTTACAAACATTATTCAAGGTTTAATTTCAGTGTAATGATAAGACATGATAAAACAGCATATTAATTTGTTTAAGTGTGTAGCATTGCTGGAAGAAAACTCCTAAACTGACCTGCACTGGATGTGCACTGCTTTCTATTTGTTGCTAATTATGGTTCATGCCAATGGACAGGCAATGTTGTGTTTCACAGCTGGGAAACGTTATTGAAGAAATCTATTCAGCCTTGTACAAGAGTTGGAATTTAAAAAGCTTCAAAGTTACAGAAGGTTTGGTTGATAAAATTTGTAGCTTCAATGTCTAACATTTTCCTTTCAGGACACTTTTAACTGCCATAGGACTAAGTCTGATCACTTCTCCCTTAAAATGCCCACTTTAAAGAACTTCTGTTGGATTTTTTTTTCTCATGCAGAGGAACTTAATTTCTGAAGTAAGTAATATCAGGAAAGTGTGAATCTACATAGCTGAAAATTAGAAAGAGCTTTAATGATGTTGATATTCTTATTGTCTGGTTTATTCAGCCTTTAGTGAGTAGTCTCTACACAAAAGTAAGCATTGTGTTCTATTTTTAGCACAAAAAGAAAAACAAACAAAAAAAAGTAGCTTGTGCCTGTTCCATTGTACACATCCTTTCTTTGTTTAATGCCTTGTTTTCATTTTCTTTTTGCTCTCTCGGTGTTTGTGCAATGCAAAGGCGCTTTGTCACTCTGTACTGTTTGTACAAAGTACAGAAAACAAGTCTGATAAAAAGCTGTTTTCTTCAGACCCTGCCTGGAAAGTGCTGTGGTGCTTTAATGGCTGAGCGTTGTTTTCCTGGTAAATCTGGGAGGGGGGATTAAGAATACTTCTTGAACTTCTTCTTGGCTGTCAAAAGTTAGAAGTTCCTATAGGATCAGATGTGTTATTCAACAAGGAACTGCTTCAATCTGTAAATCTGTGTAATGACTGGAGAAGGAAATAGTGTCTGAAGAGCCAGGCTTCCACAAGAGCCTCTTGCTGAAAATGCCATGGCAGTGACTCAGTGACATGGCCACAGGGAGCTGGGAAGTTTCATAGGTCAGTTTGCAAAAACAACACAATTCAACTGCTAAAGATTTTTCATGGTAATTCCAGTTAAGTGTGCAGAGATCTCTCTGAGCCTCCAAAGAGTTTTGTTTTGGAAAAGTACCAGGTGAGCGGGTTGCTGATTAATTTCCTTTTCCTTAGAAGATCCTACTCTGACATGAGTTCTTTCAGCAGAGGCAATGCAGTGTGGCCACAGTGATCAGTGAGCTTCCATAAATTACCTTCCCACACAGCAGCACAGAAATCACAAGCAAGAAAGGCTATTGTGAATTCTTGACACCCCAAAGTAGGTTCAACCCTTTACGTTTACTTTGTATTAACAATATTTCTGTGAGGTGCACTGGAGGCTGGGTTTGTAAACACCACTTCATTGCAACATAGCAGATCCTTGTGAAATGCTTTGGAGTTAGTTTTGGGCAGACAAACCAGACCATTTTTATATTTGACTTGAGATGATAATGTTTTCTTATTGAAAAGTAACATGAAGAGAGATTCCCAGTTGAACAAAATAAGCAGGTTAATCCAGCAGGTTAACTTGGATTGAATGACCCCAAAAGACAAGAAGGCATTCCTAAATATAGAATTGTGGAGTCCCTTCTCAAATTTCCAGATGTGGTGGCACTGCTTTAAACTTGTTAATGAAAACTCTGCTGGAAACTGGACAAAGGTCTAGATGCTGTCCAGGGTTTGAAACTATAAATATCCTGTGCTTTTCTGGGAGAGAGATCCACAATTTAAATATGTTTATGTATTATATCTGATTAGGTATAAAAATACAGCTATAAAATATCTGCTTCATAGCACAAGAATTGCCTAAACATGAGAAGTAATGAGGATGAAGTATAGTGGAAGTATCTAATGTTAAGAGAAAATTTTAGTATTTACTAAGTCATACACTTTAAATTCATCTTACAGTACAGCATAAAAATTTTGAGTAAAATTGGCATTTCCAAGTAAGGAAAGTAGCTTTTCCACTTAAGAAAAATAATGTTCATCATCCTTCTTCCTGTCATGGAGCTTGGGTTGAAGCAGATGTTTCAGTGGCTCTCACCTAATCCTTAGACAATTGAAAAATTAATTCATTAAGTCTGAACAGAAGTTGAAATTTGGGACCAGGAGAACACCTCTATTACTTATGTGCATATCCCTTGGAACCATTTCCCATATGCTGATACTCTCATGACAAGTGTAATTTTGATTTTAAAAAATAGGCTGTCTTGCAATAGGTAAGACAGTTTTTGAGTTGTATTTTAGGGTAGCTATACTGGAAGAGGGAGTTCATTTTCTTCCTATGGCCTTACTTTTTTTGTTGTGATCTTGCAGTGAAATGACTTTCCTGGTGCCAACTTACTGTGTCAGAAATTCAGCATGACCTCTGGATCACAGCATTCCATAGCAGGAGAAGTTAAATCCATGCACCAGGAACATGTGTTTAAAACACAAAACCAGAATAATGAGAAGAGAGAAAGATCAGCATCTTTAGAATATTATCACACGAAGGCATTGCTGAGTAAAACTCACTTGCTGGGCCATGAGACAACCCTGCAGGGCAGAGTGCTGGATAATAGATCTATTCCCTGGAAAGCAGAGCTGAGCTGAAGGGGGTGGGTGTACAATAGTCATATGCACAGCCAGCCTTGTCTGCACAAAGTTAGTGAATTGTGGGTTTATTTACTTTTTTGTTTGGCTTTTGTTTATGAATTTTTGGTTGTGGCTATTCCAGCAAACTCTCCTTGTGAATATTTCTGCTTGGCAGCCTTCTGGTACTCAGAAAGAGACAAATGAATGTCTCAGTTTGTAGAAGGGCAGTGGGGAAAATGAGAGCTCAGTAGGGGCCTGGAAGATGATTGAGTGGAAAGGAGGTAGGAAAGAAGGGAAGGTGGATACTCAAGCCTTGCTAAGTGGGGGAATCTGCCTGGGTTGAGAATAATTAAATCTCAGGCTACCAAAGTGGCCTATTTTCCATTCAGGGAATAGGACTAAGCATCCAAAACTTTCAGTCTGAGTGGTGACTTGACATCTAGTCCCTTTAAATTTTTCTACTTTCAAGAAACCTGTGTCTTAGAGGAAATATTGTGAGCATTTTAAAGGATATGTTTTATTTTGCTTTAAACTCCCTCTCCTCCCATTTTTCTTGTCTCCTTTTCTCTTGCCTCTCCAATATGTTCCTGTTTTTTTTTTTTTTTCCATTATGTACTTTGATTTTTTTTTAATAATTATTTTTTTAATAATAAAATAGTTTTGTTTTGCTGTTTTTGTCTGAAAGCCTTAGTTAAACCAAAATAACTGAGGGGAAATCCTGTTTTTGCAGCAGATAAAAACTTTTTGCTTTGACAATCACTAGGTGTGTTCATCTAAGCAAGAGTTTGATGGTTTCACTGATATGGTATTAAAAGGCTTTGATCATTTTAAATGTATCCTGAATTTCTCCAAAATGATCTTTTACAGTAGATGTCTGTAGATATTTCTTCTAAAACCTCTGTAGTGCACACTGTTTACAAAAGTTATTTCCATGCAATTCTGTCTAGAAATTAGACTTTTTATCAACTACTGAATGAATTTGTTTTCAAATGAAACTCTTTAAGAGGCAGAAGAATTTACTGGGATGTATTTTAAGTACGTTCTGTGTACAGAACAAGTCTTAGAACTTTTATGAATGCTGTCATGCAATTTTTGTTTCAATTTTCCTTGTATAGATGAGCCCAGAGTATAACAATTGCCATGACCTGAGCCATAGTTCACAAAGAATTTCTCAGGCACATTTGTTTAGTGCTCTAGTACAGCTCTCTTCAGTAAAAGGGGCCTCACAATGGTGTCCTACAAAGATTTGTCTCTGTAAGTTTGGGGTGAGCCATCATTAAAATGGGCAAATAGTTGCTGAGCTCTGCAGGCCTTTCTAGGAGTCCTGTGAAAACTATTACAGAAGATACCATTTTGTGGAATACTTGATACTATCAGCACAGGACAATGCAAAGTGCTACTGAAAGTATTACAGCACAGAGAACTTCTAATAGGAGTTTAATCCCTTCCACCCATAACACCAGGTACCTTTGCACATTGTGATTCCAGTCATAGGGAAAATATGTATAAAATGATAAAAACTGCTTTTTAAAAGTCATAATGCTAAGGTCCAGTGAGTTAGATTGCCAGACATGTGATTTGTGTCTCACTCAAAGCCTTAAATCTCAATTTCAAGCAAACTAAAGCTGCCTCTTGGCAGCACTGCAAGGGCACACAGTGCTGCAATTTTAACCTATTACTGCAGTGACAGGGAGAATTCAGTTTCTGGACCTCTGGCAGAATTTGAGGTTCGGGTGCAGAATTCCAAATTTGAGAAGGGCAGAGAAAAAAATATTTGTTTCACTTTGTTTCCAGGTAACTTCAAAGTTTGTAGGATTTCAAGGTGTTCTGGGACCAAAACTCTGGAAACCAGTAGAAGTAAATATGTGTTAGAGGGCAGCAAAGTAGTGCTATGTAATAGTATAATGATGTGTTAGAATATAATTTGTAATATAATTATCTAAATTACATAGCTGTAATGGACAATTATGAACCATAGTGTAGTGTAAAGTGCATACACACATAGAAAGTGTGTATTTTAAGAAATATATGCACAGTTGTTAAATGCTGTTTATAAATACTACGATATTTACATGCACTTGATACAGCATGTGACATTTCCCTCATTATTACAACATTTAATGTGAATGAAACATTACATTGGGCATTTGTCTTAGAAGATTCAAGTGTTTAATATTCAGAGACCATAGACATAAAATATCCAATTTCTAAATCTTTGCTGTGCATTCGTGCATTGCTGAGCACTTTTTCCAGGCCCAGAGCATGGTTCTTAATGCAGATGAAGGAGACGTGAGCCAAACAGCTGCAGTAGGTTGGATAACCTTCAAAGTGCTTCAAGGCATGAGTCAACCACTGATTTTCAAGATATATTTAAACTTTTTTTCTAGACCATTCAGTATTGATATATCTCTGACCAGATTTTTAGGGTGTCTCTGGTTAGATCTGCTATTTCAGTTCCTGTAGTCCTAGGTATTTGAATTTTGCAACATTGTATGTCACATTGAAGGAAAATTTTTAACATTCATTTTTTATTTATATGGGGTTTTTAGCAGTTGTAGACTGACATAAACCAAACTGGGAAGATTTAAGTTGCTTTCCACATTTTGAACACAAAGAAACCAGAATTGTCAGTCAAACCCTTCTTGTGAACAACATATTCCTGATGCTAAATACTATAGTTCAAGCAAAAATACCTTCTCCCCCATTTGATTTGTTTTCCTGCTTGGGATGAGGTTTTATTTTATAACTGGTTTCCATAGTTGGAAATACAAACTTTCTTATTTCATCAGCTGCCCTTGCTCATTCTCTTTAGACTTCCCACCTTCACAAGTTTATGAATATCCAAAGAGAAATCATTCCCTGGAGTTTCTTTGATCTCTGCTTGTGATGTCTTGTTGATGAGAAATTTATCATAAACTAGCTGAACTATGAATGAGTTGTTGAAATTTTTCACACATTAGATTTGCTGGTGGATGTTTAATGAAGCAGCCTTGTGTTCTGTCTCCAGGAGCTGTTCAACAGCATCCAGCAGGGCAGCACCATGAAAGTGTGCTGAGGCCAAGTTTGCTTTGCTTTGCAAAGCAAAATGGATCTGCTTTAGTGGGAAAAAATCAACAAGCATGAGCAATGTTAAATTTTACTATAAGCTTGTGGTGGTTTTAAATTTGAAGTATTAAACCTTTTTAAAAGGAAGGTGTGTTTTGCTAAGTGAGGCCTCATCTTCTAGGAGTAGGGATTTTGGTTGTGATATTTGCTGGGATTAAAACAGAAAATCCTCCATAAACTTAAAGGTGAGGATGGAATCATTAAACAATGGATGTATTAAATCTGACAGTCTGGAAAACACAAGCAAAGTAAAGAATTCAGTTGCCAGATGCTGCAAGGAAAGATGTTCAAAATTGATCTCACAATGGCAAGGGTAACAAAACGCCTGCAAATTTCTCTTTGAACAGGTTAATCTAAAATATTGTGAGCCATGGGAAGAAGTAATGGATGTGTTTATCCTACCTTGTTCTTCCTAAATGTTAATTTTTAGATTGAGCCTATCTATATTCTACTTGTGTTTTAAGGTATTCATTTGACAGGACTTTCTGGACTCATATAAATAATCCATGTAATGTACATATTAGTAGAGCAGAGTAATCCCCCTAAATCTAATAACTGAGAGTTGTTATTTGCATTCTAGTTGTACCTAGAGGCCTGTTCAGGATAGGAGCCCCATTGTGGCAAATACTACCAACCATCCAAGATTAGGGGGTCAGGTTTTTATTTCCCTGAGAATCAAAATAATTTAGCAGAATTTTTAAGGAATCTGACTTCTGTCATTTTCATGTCCTTAAACTTCACTTCTGGGGTCTTTAGGTATGTGTTCTTCTAAATCAAGTTTATATTCTTAACTCTTTAAGTTTACAATCCTGCATCTTTAAGATAACCTCATGTGTTTGGCTGACATATTGGGCCTAATTTTAAGAAAAGAACTGAGACTGGATGTGGCAAACCCCAGTGGGAGAAGGCATACAGGCCTGGGAGTGGAGCATTCACAGGGAGACTCTGCTGTTCCTCTGAGTGCTGGGGGCACTGCAGCCCCCCAGGGCTGAGGATCCCTGCTGAGCTTTGCCGTGCAGGGATGCTCTGCTGCCTCTTGTAGGGTGTTGTAGCACCAGGTCTTGCCAGGCCCTGCACTGTCAGACTTTGCTCTGTAGGCACATGAGACTGATGAAGATTTTGCTGGTGAGAGAGGAACCCCAGCTCCCCAGGCAGGACAGGCCTGGTCCCAGGAGTTGTACATCCATGGAGGTGATAATGAGAAATTCAGAGCACCCAATTCCCCATACCCAGTTCAGCCATGATTCTTGCACTTTGATTCAGTCCACTCAGCCAACATGTGAAAAGGAATTTTTCTTTCTATTGGGTTAGTTTGCTGTTGGCTTAGCAAGCTAAAAAGACTCCTGCAGAAACTGCCTAAGTCAGCGTAAGGAATAAGAAAAGAGATCACAGAACTGATCAGGCAAATTCTTCCAAAACTTCCAAATGTGAAAATCAAATGGAAGCTTTGTCACCCAAAAGCAGTGATTGTAGAAAAATTTACATTTTAATTTACTCAAGATTGTTCTGTGAAAAATATCACATCCCACTTAAACCTTTTCTTATTTTTCTATTAGCATAAGAAAAGGTATCTTTGAAAGTACCTGGAAAGCTGGTTTTATAATCCCTGTATTCATTTGCCTAGCGCAGAGTATGTAGCCTCAGAAGTTAAAAATTCTCCAAATAGTTACAGACCAATTGTATTTGGGCAACAATGTGAAAGTTTCTGTGAAGTGGCTGAGAAAACCTAATGAGACATTCCTCTGTAGTGCTTGAGAGCACAGCACAACCAAAAATCCTCATGAATGCAGTGTGGGGAAAAGGAGCAGTTTGTTACCAGTCCAGAAACAGCCATCTCACCTGCACCAGCCCAGAAGAGAGATCAGTGGCTCAGCTGAACAGCCAGATAGCCAATTTTGCTGCTTGGTGAGCAGCTGCCCTTGCTGAACACAGCAAACCTACAAAAAGCCCCAGGACCTTGTCAGAGTGGCAGATTTTTCCAGCCCTTCTCTGCAGAGTGTGGATGTGCCACATAATGGTGTCAAGGAGCTGCATTAGGGCCCACAGTAGGAAGGGACAAGGCTGAACTGGGGGCTTGCTCCTGTAATTCTTTGGGCAGGGACACTCCACAGGCTGCAGCAGCAGCTGGGTGCCACTGCAGATCAAAGTTTTGGAGCTCTGGCTCTCTGGGAAGGGGGGGAGACAGCGATAACTGGGGAGCCAGAAACCAGAGTGCACAAATGTGGAGATCACCTTTCTGCATTGTTCTCTTAGCTACTGCAGTCTGTCAAAAGCTGCTTTACCATATTGTGCATAGGTGGTGCACATAACACCAGAGCTCATGCTTCTGACTTTGGTTGGCATGTTTTATCTAGAATCTGTCATATTTTGTAATGCAAAGAAAGTGGAACTGCTATTCCTATGCAAAGAATTAAAGACACAAAATGGGAGGGAGCCTTGTGTAAAACAGTAGTTAAAGGTTCTTCCAGAAGGCTTCTTTTTTTCACTAGGTATAAATTCACTTTTCAGTTTAAAAACATCTTTTTTTTTCTCTTTTTTAAAAAAAACTTTTGTAACAATAGAAACAAAACTATTTGGATGCAGACTTTCCTTTGTATGTAAGAACCTAAATGTGCTTTAGAGCATATTCAGAGTATAGGACTGGCATCCTTGTCTGTATCCATCTGTACCAGCAAAGAGGTTACCACCTCCAGGTTTTTGTCACCTCCCACCTGCCAGAAATTCCCACCCTTACTGTTCTGTTGTCAGTGCTCCAATGTTGCCCATTTGCTGCAAGGAAAATCGGCTGGGTTACCTCACATCACCTGTGTTAACTGTTTAAACTGGTCTCATTTATATTGCTTGGAAGAAATTTGGGCATGTTTATGGGAACTGATCTCCTACAGGAGTTGGATGAAAGTGGTAGCTGTCAGGAAATGATAAAAATGGGTGGAGTGCCACCAGCAGTAATCCTTGACTGACCAAGGATGTTTGCTCATGGCCTGAGACACATACATGCAATCAGTTGTTAACTTCTGGAAAACTGCCTTACTGATAGTTATTCTTCATTCCTTACACTTCCAGATGGACATCAGGTGTATTGGCTTGTGTGTGATGCTCACTCAGTTTCACTGTGGACATCAGAATCTTTTCACTATAGTTATAAATATACAGAAATTCGCTATAAATAGACAGAACCCATGTGTTTTATTGTCATCTTCTAGCTAGCACTAATATCAATTTATCAAATTTTTGTGCACAGAAATAATTTCTAATTGTTTGCTTTTATTAAACAACAGAAAGCTCTGTAATTACCCCAAGGCTTTCTTTCATCTCAAAGCCATCATTTTGTTCATCTCTAGTGACCGGCCTGGTAGTACAGTCAGAAGATAAACAGTACAGATAAGTAGAATTATTTGCCTCTTCAATGCCTGGAACACCAAGTTGGTGAATTTATCAGCCTTGTTATTTGGCACTACATTTGAGTTCAACCTAGAATTCTCAGAGCTAAGTTTTTACATAAAAACAAAGCTATAATAGTCATAGTTTATGTGGCTAAGTCACAGAAGGTGATAATGTATTATACACTGCCAGAACATTTTGTTTTCCATGTCTCCTCTCTCCAGTTCATTGCATAATTTCCTTTTCCCTCTGGTCCATCCCTTCAAAGCTCTGATAATATCCAGTAAACATTCATAGCAGATCCTAATTTTAAAAAACACATTGTGTTTAATATTTGCTTATGAAAATACAGCCTCCTATTGCAATGTGCTGTTTATATGGATTGAGAAAATCCACATGCCCAGACAGAAAATTCAAATCTTCCCTGTCATATAGCAAAGCAACTAAATAAAGCACAGTGACATGTGTAATGCTGCACATGGGACATTCATCCTGTCCTCAGGGCAAGTTCTAGAGCTGGAGACTCTCCAGTCACCCTGAATGTCTTCATGACTTGACACTGAAAAACCAAACCAAACTAAACTCATCATCAGCTCTGCTAACTTCATCAGTAAAAGTCTGTATGATGCAAGAAGTGATCTCAGAGTGGATACTGATTTTTAGGCTGGGATAATGTGAACAGTTCAGTGCCAGCTGCCAGCACTGCCTTTGTCCACAGCAGGGTCAGCTCCAGCCAAGTTTGTTCTCGTTCATGTCTGCATCTTGGCTGGAGAATGACATTTCTGGTTGAAAATAGGAAATAAGCTGAGCATCACCAGCATACTGATGAACCCCAAATTCCCTTGCAGCTGCTGGTGGGCCAGTGAATCCTGTTGAATGAACCCCACAGCACTGTGACAAGGGGACATGTGCCACAGTCCTCACCACCCAGTTCTCAGGCTCTCCTGAGAATTCTTCCTTCCTCTGTTGAAAAATGCAGAAAAAAAAAATCTACATGAAAAGCCATTTCTTCCAACAGGGCAATGGTTTTCTTGGGCTTATCAAAGGCTCATAAATGTAACAAAACCAGCATGGACAGGTGGACACACCATTTTCAGTTAAGAAAATGTGCAACAATTGCATTCTGAGCTTTACTGACAGGGAATAATGATAGCAGAAATATTCTGTGTCAATTCACTGTTCTTGTGCTCTCCATATAGCCATGGGGAGAGGGATAACGTGCATCCATACTGATATCTGGGACAATGTGGGAATTAATGATAACAGGGAGGCAAAGGTCTGTGCATCACATTCCCTGGCACAGCACATCAGACTGTTCTTGCCTGTGCTACTCCATTTTCCCTCTCAAAGATGCACATCATGCACCTCAGTTTTAATAACTAAAACTATTTTCTTTCTACTCTGTAATGAGAAAAGAAATAAACAGAGGATGATTTTTAGCCAGGCAGTTATGGCTGTTGTTTTGTTCTCCTTAAAAGCTAACATAGTATGTTTAATTTAAGAAAAACTGTTGTTCAAGATCGATAAAATGTAAAATGTTTAAAAAAAATAAAGAATGTTGCCAGCAATAAATTTTTTACTGCTTGATCAGGCACTTGAAAAATTTATTTCTGGCAGAAAAAGAAATTCATCACAGAAATAGTTCTTAGTAGACTGAAACTAAGTAGACTGGGCAGTAGGTTTGGAGGATACTGGGGGAAATCTTGGTCAGTGAGTCCTTTTGTATTGACTGAGCATGTGAGTTTGGCCATGTGACACAGCAGACATGAGATCTCACTTGGTAAGTTTACTACTGTCTTTTCTTTTTTCCAAGTAATAACTTGCCTCTGGTGTGGAAATTAAAAAAAAAAACCCAACTTTGTTCTAATAGAGTTTCTGGTAGCTATAGCTATGGTAAACAGACTGGTAGAATATTTGAATTATTAGATTTATAGAATTATGGATTTTCTAGGAATTTTATGTAAATATTTCTCAGTAGCAATTGAGAAATTATGTTTATTTTTCTATGAATTAAAATGCTTCTGTATTTCTGCCAAAATGTTAGAAAGGTACTAAATTAGTAATTTCTATAATTATTTATTCTGTAGACCCTTAGTGATTAAAGTGACTTTACCTTAACCTAAAGAAAGAAAGAAAAATCAATAACTTCAATCAACCACTGAGGGTGTGACAAGCCAGTGGAAAGTGCCAGAAGATGGTTTAGGATAATTTAATCATAGAAAGAAAACCCCAGTTTATACTGAACTAATTGATAAAAGGAAAAGTCAAAGAGAACTTTAAAGAAAAAAAAGCTTTAACGCCCCCCAACACCACCACTCCATCCCAGTTTTAGTTCAGTGCTGTGATTGTTGTCCTCCCTATTTTGAGTGTTCCTGATGCAACCTGGACAATGCAGACCAAGTGAGAATTTATAACCAAATTCAATGTGGGGCACACTTGGGCTGCTGTCTCACAGCCATGGGCAGCTGCCTCTGTTCTGCACGTTCCTGGCATCACGTCCAATATTGCTGATGGGACATTGTTGGGATTGCATTCAACGATTAAATTGACATTTTAGACTTTGCTGTTTGTCAGATTGTCTGGGATCTGGGGGTTTTTGAGTTTGTTGTTGTTGTTGTCGTTGTTGTTGTTGTTGTTTGGGGTTTTTTTTGGCCAGTTGGGTTATCTTGTGGGGTTTGGGTTTTTTTGTTTTGGTTTTGCTTTCTTTTTTTAAACATGTCTCTCTGAAAATAGATAATCCATATGCAACTGTGCTGAGAGCTGGTGTGATACAGGCCCTGTATCTATCAGCTGGAGATACATCACATGTTTTCCATGGGGGCTGGCTCAGTTGTTAGAAATGAAAGTGAAGCTCTTTCCTTTCTTATTCATTTTGTTTTGCAGCACTGTCATGGGTTTTATTCAGATTTATGGGAGGCTGCCTAGACTACACAACTTCCACTGCAGGCAGCAAAAGTCATACTCTAGTCAGTTCATTTTGAATTAGAACCATCTATTATCCCTCTACTGTGATTTTAATAACTCCCATATTTTTCTGCTATAGATTCACATAAAGGGCATGTTATTTTTAAAAGATAAATACATGTTCTTCTACCTGGACCTGACAAATCTATTAGCCAAACCTTCCATTAACAGAAGAAAGAGCTTCCTTTATTTTGCACAAGTTCTTTCCTAACCTTTAAGGTAATTAGCTGTAATTATGCTTCTATGTAATGACAGGGCTGATATTCCAAGTATTCTGAATTTTAACTTTAAGCAGCACTTAATGTAATTTCTGTGGTGCTGTGCAGACCTGAGGTAGTGCTCTGTGTTGTAGCCACCGTTGGGGTTACATTTGTTGAAATATGGGGAGAATTATTCCTTAAAATAGATATTCATTTTGTCCTAAGCATAGTTCTTAGTCTCTCAGCTTTATTGCTTCTTTTATTAGCAGCTTTACAATTTACTTAATCCTGCTTTTTGGGAATGGAAGTAGCGATTTTTTGGCTTTTATTAACAAACCTAATACTCTTACACTGGTATAAGATTATTTTTGGGGGAGGATTATATTTGTGGAGGCTCTGCTCCACACACATTTTGTAGCTGCCACCCTATCTGGACAGAGCTCTTCAGGACAAGTAGAATAATGGGGTAACATAAAAGGTTTGCAGTTGTTTGTACAACTTCTGTCATAGTGGTTCATTTTGTAGAACTGTCCTGAGAGATCCTCAGCCACTCTTGTCAGCTGAACTTTGCTAGGCTGCCACACTGAACCGAGCTGTAATTTTCACATCAAAATATTTTGATGTGTATTTCCTGGTGTATCAGACTGAACTTCAGAACATGCTGGAAGCATCCCAGAAATCCTGAGAGGCCACAAGGGCAGGGCAGTATTTCTCACAGTGCTTCAGTATGTTTGCAGTTCCAACTAGAATTGAGTGGAAATGAAGTAACTATAAATTTATCAAAAATTTGTGACTTTTTAATTTAGTTTTTATTGTTCTTTATCTCTTAGAGTCTATTCAGTGATTTGCAGAATGGTCTCTGTTTCCTTCACATATGCAGAATAATTCATTTATTCCCAATAGAGTTGTCTGAGCTCAGCTTTTCCTGGCAAATACAGATAATAAAATGTTATTTATCTGAAATATATGCCTGAAATATACGTGGAAGAGGAATTAAATATAATTTAAATATTTCCCTTCAAATTTTAGACAGAATTAAATTATTCCTTCTTAGAGAAGTGGAGAATAGAAGGACTATAAACATGCCATGAGAAAAACGTCTAGTCCGCATTCACTTATCTCTTTTGTCCCTGACATAAAGTTGAGAGAAACAATCCTTGTATTAGGTCAAAAGTTCCCAGTGGAGTTCTGATCATCCATTTATGTTTCTGCTGTCCTGAAGTCCAGGTGGAAACAGTACAGTCCAAAGTTGGTTCATCATCTTTAAAAGGCATGTTATTATCTACTGCAACAAAGAAGAGTCACCAAGCCAGTCCCAGCTGGGTCTGGAATGGAAGTTGAATGGGGAAAATTATGAAAAAATCCTAATGGATTCCTCATTCATTTCTCAGATAGGTTATTAATAAAACCTTACAACTGTTTGAGTCATAAATTTGCTATAGTTCTGTTTGGAGTGTATATTCCTCTGGGCACAAACATGGGCCATGGTGTGTCTGCAAAATCATCCCAAAGGGCCGAGACAGCCTAGGGTGAGGTGTGGGGCAGCAGCAGCCACCAGGAATTCCAATATTCTACTAATTCCTCTGTTCCTTCAGCAGAGAGCTGCTCTGTTCTGTTGAGTGTAGTTTGGCTGTCAAACATACAAATCTTACAGTGGCATCTCAGCCTAGGGCAGGGAGCTGCTCCCTGGCACTGAGGCACCTAAACCTCCCAGGCAGCAGATCAGAGTTGAGTCAGCCTTCTTCATCTTGTCCTTGGCGCTGCAGGATGGGGATGTGTCAGCAAACAGAGACTTTGGCCAGCGTGCAGGGAACATGCCCAGACAATGGGGCACACTCTGCATTTGCAGGGGCTGTGCTGTAGGTGTGCAAACACTGATTCCATCAGAGCAGCTGCCTCCTGCCTTCCCACACCTACCAGGCTTGGCTCTGAACTGCTGCTGTGCTTTGCTCTCTGCAGCTGGGACAGACAGCTCTGTCTGGAGGAGAAATTAAAAGTCAATGTAGCTTTGAGATATGTGTAAGAGCCTTTATGAGTTTAAATCCTGCTGCTGCTGTATTAGTTTGGGACTAGACATGCCCAGGGCATGTTCTCTGAACATCATGCATTGGAACAAGAGGCTGTAGTGGTTGTGCATGTGATACTAAAAGTGAGTATTTAAGAAAGATTGCTGACTCATAGACCTGTCAGATAAAAGCAGTATTCAGAGAGGACACAGTAGCTGACCTTTTGCCAGCTTGAATATGAAGTTAACTTTCAGTAGGACTGTGCAGATTGTACTGAAAAGGAGGGCAGAGTATCTTGTGGAGAAAGAAATACGAAGTCTGGAGACAGAGACAAGCTTTAAGTGACTTACGGGATCTCTGAAAATTATTGCTCAGCAAATAAGGACTTTGTTTGGAGGATTCTCTATTTCTATTGTTCTGTTTGACTTTTAATCTAACTGCAAATCCTAAAAATTGTGGATAAAATGTATTAGTACACAGAGCAATTTGTTACACAGTACAGGAACTGTTAGCTGAGGCCCACAGTCTCTGTGGTGGAGTGGATAAAACACCTTGGGAAGAAGAGAAAGAGAGCAGGATTCTGAGTCAATGTAATTACAAAATGAGAGAATGAACATCTCTTCAAACACCAAACCTTATGGTTATGGAGGATGCCTAAAATTTGCCTAGGTGGCTGGGCCTTCCTCTAAAAGCTGTCTTGCAACAGATTAATTAAAGCAGACAAGCTTGATGGAATCACAGAATATGCTGAGTTGGAAGGGACCCAGCAGGATCACTGAGTCCAACTTCTGGCCCTGCTTGGGACCTCCAAGAATCCCACATTGTCCCTGTGAGCATTCCCCAAATGCTTCTTGAGCTCAGACAGGATTTGTATCTTTTTTTTTTTTTTTTTTTTTTTTTGCTCTGGAGACAAACCATTCTCTTTGTAACAGCTTCTGATGTTCCAGACAGCCATTATGACATGATTAAATACTTCTCTGTATTTAATTATCAAGTTTTTAATTTGAATTTATCAGTAGACTGGTTGAGTAGAGTCTGCAAAATTGTCAGGCAAAGGAATCTTCTAAAAATAAAATGTTGTTAGCAAGATATTCAGTGTGCATAAGATGAAGGAATTTATAAATAGATTTGGGAAGAATTGAGCTCATTATAAAATAAATCGAAGAAAGATTTTTAGGGATACAGCCCATTTCAAAGTTATTTTAAAGGAGCCTAAATCTCCACTGTGGAGACTTTGTCTTATTCTTTCTCTGGCACCAGGTTTTCTCCAGCCCTGCAATGAGAGGCAGTGAAAGGAGGGAGCCTGTGTGGCAGGAGGCAGGCACAGAGCTGTCTGCAGCAGCAATCAGCAATCAAGGGATCTCATTATTAATGAGCTTTTATCTCCTCCCACCTCCTTTTTGTTGCTGTTGGTTTTTCTGGGGGTGTTTTTTTTTTTTTTTAAATCAGAAGTGTCATAAGTAGCCTCCCTGGAAAGAAAAGTGCATCCATCAGTGGGGGTGGCTCCCAGGAATCTGTTGGCTGCTTTGTGGTTCAGAGGAGGGAGGTTTGCAGTGCAGGCTGCAGTGGGAGCTGTGTCTGGTGTGGGAGCAAGGAGTAGCAAAGAGACAGAGTCGGTGTGAAACCGTTGAGTTTTGTGAGAGCTCTGCTACATTTACTCAAACAAAAATTTACCTTCTAGGAGATGGAAGGGATTCTTTATTAAAAAAAAATTTCCAGATGTACCAGCAAGGAAAAGAAAAAAAGAAACAAGCTGTACAAATTATTGTTAGGAAAAAAAAGTTTTTTTCTGTTAATGAAGGTTTCTCAAAAAATCTCACAGTGCTATGTAACTGTATTGTATCCAATTACTTGCTGCTTGTTATATGTTTCAGCCATAGTGTAAAATTTGCTTAGACATTGTAAAAAACATTTAAAAACCAACAAAATTATGCAGATTTGACATATCATCCTTTTAAAAGTGGAAGTCCTGCTCAGCCTGGCTGTCAGCCATTCATCTTAGCAATGAGACCTTTTAAAGTTGCTTTTGAATGAAAATATATCTGGAAATAAAATTATTATCTGAATTTAATTGCATTATTTCAATTTCCATTTCAAGACTCATGATTTACTAATTCCTCCTAATTGGAAAGATAAGCCTATTCTTATGTTCTCAAGCCAATTAGATGAAAAGAGCAGTGCCTGGGCAAACAGTTTGTCTGTGTCATGAGAGGAGAACAGAGGCATTTTGCTCAAATGGAAGTACAAGAGAGATGCAGCTATGAAAGGTTTTTGTTCACACCAGGATGAGTGAACTCTCCAGGAGTGCACTTTAAAGCAGCCCCCAATCTCCCCGTGCTTTGGTTTGTGCTGGGGAGGGATCTGGGCACACAAAGCAGCCTCCTTAAAGCTAATCCACTCAAAGGCTGTGCTTTTAGAGAGCAGCTGATGTGCTCCAGCCTCCCATGAATGCTCATCCCAGAAGGAGAGCAGAACCAGGCCAGAGTGATTCCCAGCACTGCCCTGCCCCAGAGGCCTCTGTGGGCTCACCTTGGTGTTTTACACCAATGTCTCCCTGCTCTGACCTGCTCCCCTTGCACTGCAGGACATCTTGCAGTGGCATGATCTAAATGTGGTGAATGATGTAATCATAATCTAGAGCAAGATTAATAGCTGCCAGTGAAGAAGAAATAGTAGTTAGAGCAAATACAAAATATTTTAAAGATATCATAGATTAAATAAAACACCCTTCTGCTGTCTTTCTTATACACCACATTCCTTTATTATTTACCTTTATACTGTCTTAGAAGCTGAGGGATGCCATGGATTAAATACAAAATTCTTTGTTCTGTTTTCATATTTGGTCACAATACTGCATTGGAGTGTGCACCAAAGCAGAAAGAAAATGTGTTTTTATTAATTGAATATTGGGGCCTTTTTCTTGCTTATCATATTTGGGGAACTTATTTTCAGTCTCAAGTGAGATATTTAAAAAAAATTAGTTTTAAACCCAGTGAAGAAGTAAAAAACAAGAAGGAAATAAATCTCTTAAATTGCTTTCAAATTCCCCTGTTGGCATGCCATTTTCTATTACTTTCATTCACATTTTGCCCCTATATTGCAAGCAGCACCAACAGCCTGCCCTTACTTATTTTTTATTTGCAGTTCTATTTGAGAACATGAATATTTTATCTGACTACTTCACAAAGCATGAAACTTCTTAGGGAATTGCATCATGTAAGAACTTGGTTGGGATGTTAAGAGTGTAGCTTGATTTCAGGGGCCTAATCTTCATGTAATAATAGGTTCAAGAATTGTCTTTCTGCTTTCTGACTTACTGGAGATTGTAGGGAATGCCCACATTTTAAAAAACACCTAATTTTAAAAACCACCTAAATTTAAATCTCTTGAGCAAATCTCTTTTTGTCTCCTTCCTCTAATGGGATTATTTCCTTTCCAGGAGCAAACTTGATAGAAATGGTAAAGTCACTGAAGTTTGGATTACATGTGATTTTTATGGAGTGCAGCAAACTGCCAAAAATCACTGGGTTTGAACAGATCCAGAAAACCAGAGTGGTCACATGAGAATCATTAATGTAGACTTTTATGAAAAATTTTATCTGCTGCTCATGAATGCTTTTCTCCTGACTGTGGAAAGATGCCTTTTTAAGAAAAGATTGTTGTAATTTATCAAGCAATTTGGTTTTATGTAACTCCTAATAGGGAAACTGAAAGTGATCAGAGGGAAACATTATTTTTGGTTTGAAAATTAAGGAATTGGAACATTGGGTTTTAGTAACAGTGGAAACTGCAAACAATTCTTGCCCTTTAGAATCCTGCTCACCATCTTGTTCCATGATGAGTGCCCAATGATCAGTGTCATTTCATTGTGTGGTGGCTCATGTGTAACTGATGCACAGTAGATTACAATATGTGTCAATGCTGATAAAAATGGAAAACTGATTTTTCTAACAGAAAATATCACTAAGATCAGTTAAGATTATATTCTTCTGATATAGGAGAGAGAATTTAGAGCATTATTTTAAACATGGCTACCTCAGCATTGTTTTCCTCAGTTTTGCAGAGGTGATGAAGACAGGCTGGTTATATATCTTGACATTAGAGATTAAGCATGAAAAGCAAAGTCTGCAGTTCTTTAA
This sequence comes from Molothrus ater, assembly GCF_012460135.2. NCBI lineage: Eukaryota > Metazoa > Chordata > Aves > Passeriformes > Icteridae > Molothrus > Molothrus ater. The sequence goes on from NC_050490.2 coordinate 6,619,948, forward strand.
TTGGTTGTTTTCTATGTACTTTATAATGCCCTGGTTACCATTGCTTTTACTCTGCTGACCCTCCCAGGTCACCAGGGGATATTCTGGCTGCCTGGCAATGTCAGGCCAACAGCAAAGTGTGCCAGAGCAGATTCTTATAGGGCCACATTCCTCCTCTGAGATGACAGCAGTTGTACTAAAGTATATTTAATGTCTTAAATACTTGAACTGATATATGCTAAAAGGTGTGGGAAAAGTTCAAATATACAACAGCAACACATGGCTCTCAATTTAATGGAAGTGATTTTACGTGAATAATCCTTATTAAGTGAAATTGTGAGCAAAACTCCAATGCTCATACACAGCTTAGCTGAATTTGGTTGCTTATAAATATGCATTGTACATTTGATTATTTCACTTTTACAGTTCTTCAGTGAGCAGGGTGGTACACACGCCTTCTAGTCTTGAGATACCAGAATCACAATCCCTCATGTCACAACAACAGAGATTTTTGTTTTCAGTTCTCTAATTTTGCACAACTTTTTTGTTGAAACAGGCTGAAAAACATATATAATGTCTCCTAAAATAAGCACTGCCCTCATTCTTTGAATGTATCCAGCTCCTGTTTATTTGGTGAACAGAATCTCTACATGGATATCCAAGGTATCCCAGGACCCTGGTGTACTCTCAGTGCTCAGCAACCTTTCCTTGACTTTGTAACCTTATAAATGATTTGTCAGTGAGCCAACTGGGTTAGAATCATCACAATGAGATAGAAAATGATTCTTTTTTCCTTTCTGAGAGTTAACTATGAGCTAGTAGGGCTTGTTTTTGTCTCTGTGAGGTAAAGTAGTCCTGGTACATTTGACATTAATTTCTGTCATGGCATTTAAAAGGTGTGATTTTACTCAGATGTTCAGAGTTCCAGAATTCCCATTATCCTAATTAGTTCACAGAATGAAACTACTCAATGCACGTCCAGGCAATTATTTTACCCTTCAGCTGCTGGCATTGATACTAAAAGAAATAGATCACATCATTTATGCATTCCCAAAAATACACCTTGTTAGCTGTGCCCTGGAGTCAGGAAATCAAGTGTCTAAATAATGAAAATGCTACAAATGTGCATTGTTGAAAATTATGAAAAAAGACTGATACTCTGTTGTCAGCATCATGTCTCAGTTTGTGGCACTTCCTTTTCAAGACAAATAAAAAAGCAGTGACCTTGATTCATCTCCATAATGGTACTATCACTGAGAGAGTGCAGGCCAGAATTGTGATGCTATTTTATATGAGTTTTAGAGGAAATGCATTGCTGTTTTTAGTGTGACTGAGAAAGCTATTCAAGAGTGGGACAAGGAAGCAAAAAAGAAGGATTCTATTGTCACACTGAATACTCTCATAGTAGCTAGAGGCTCAGGGGGTTTTGGTGTCTAAAAGCAGAGGTAATAATACTGATCATGCTAAAATTGTGACCATTGATGTTACTGGGGTTTCAGAATTGTGCAGTTGTTTGTTAAAATATTGAGTGCTACCTTAAGGATGGTATAAAAAGCAAAGGGGCTGGCTGACCAGGGCAGCCACAAAGCTGATGTGTGGTGTCATGTGGAGGGACTGATGCATTTCCTAAGGCCTTATTCCCACTCTGTGAGCTGACATTTGGCTGTATGAAAATGTGGGAGAGTGCATTGCCAGGTGGGGAAGCTGCAGCCTCTGTGACAGACCAAACTTGAACACAGCTCAGAGTGACACAAGCAGCCCCAGCTGGGTGACATTGTCAGCTTTCAGCTGGTGGGTTGCATGCCCAGCTGCTGAAGAGCTGCCCCTTGTCTGGCTGCACTGAGCTGGGCCTGGATTTTTTTTAAAGCAGCATTTGTTCTGTGTTTCTCAGTCTCTGCTTTGCACTTTGAAAGGATTGGTAGCTGGAGACACATCCTGCTTATTATCTTTTAAGGCCTCCAGTTGTTTCCAACTTCTTGCCATAGAGAGGACAGTGACTTGTTTTTGGAGGTGAATCCTTTAGGTGCCTGGGTCCCACATAGGAAGTTCTATAATAAATATTTGCTAGTTTTATTTTGGGTGATATGTTATTCTTTTGACTCCTGCTACAATTTTGCTTACTATTTGTAGAAAATTTATCTCTAAAGGTCATACTGGCAGTTATATCATAGACCCAAAATAGCTGATTTTAACACATTTCTTTCTCTCCTCTTTCAAATAAATCCTGCAACTGCTCTGAAGCAGAGCTTTTGACTAATGAGAGCTATTGCCAGGCCTCCCTGTTATGACACATTGTTAGAAATGTGCCTAACAGACAAAAGTGATGGCTCACTGGGCTTTCATCACTTCTTAGCCACTGTCACAATTAGGATCAGTGTTTTATTTGGAGCTCAGTCATTCAGTTCAGATCTCTCTAATTCTCAAGGGAGGCTGCTCACAAGGACAAAAATTCAGTTTTCACACAGACTTGTCTCCAAAGTCTTACATAAAACACTATGTTGAAAGAACAGCACTGTAACTGGCTGGGTATGAATTGTCTGTAACGTGGTAGAAAGGTAAAATATAGCACCACTACATTAAGTAAGACCAGATGTCTTCCTTTTCTGATTAAGAGTCTGTTTAGGCACTTGTAGAATTCCTTTGTTTCGGAACAGTTTCATCATATCTCTCCTTCTGTAGATAACTTGGTACATGGATCAGATACAATTTTATCAAAGGCCTATTCATATGCAATAGAGCAGTCTCCTGTTTCTAAAGAGGAGCAAGTTCTCTGATGCTTTCAAAGATGAGAGCAAATTCTGCACCATATTGAGTGCCCTTTGGCTGCAGGTGAAGAATTCAACAGCTTGTGGGAGTGCTAATTAGTGCTAATAATAACTTCAATGACCTGCCTTGGCTTTAAAATGCCTGACAGAAATTGCCCTGTCCTTGAAGGACAGAGATTTTGTTTCTGTGTGAGTCTGATTAGGGACACTCTTGCCTACATGTTTCTGTGTTTAGTGATCACACACAATTGCCAAGTGAGTGCTTGTGTGTGAATAAAAAAGAAGTGGGTGGTGTGGAGGAATCAAGAGGAAAAAAAGGCAAAGAAGCCTCCCAAAAATACTACACCAGAATTTCATTACTAAAGGGATTTCTCTTGCAATCTAAATAGCCTTATTAAAACTAGATATAGTAATAGGAAAGCATTAGATTAGGAATTGGATTAGCCAAAATTAAACCTTGTCTCTCCAATTTTGGTACTTTTTCTGTGGTTACTCTGCTGAAATATGTATGTTGGGTCTAAGGAAAATGAAAGCAGTAATTTGAGAAAGTGCACAAAAAGCTCCAAAGTATGAAATTTTTATTTTATCTGGATAATAGGTTGCTGATGGTGCAGAAAACAATTGTATTTTCAGGGATATTGCCCTAGATCTTTCTAATATATATTTTATTAACACTAGCCAGAAAAATGAATTACTTCATGAGCTGGGATGATAAATTAAGGGGTTTTCTGACATTCCTTTCTTTTGCTAAAGTGATTTTTGAAAATCAGTCAAATTCGAGGAGAGGAAAGGGTTTTTAAAATACCAATAGAGGCTTACTTGGATGATGGAAACACAGGTAAGGTAGCAGATTTATTTATTTTTTAAGTTGAGGATAAAAATTTGAAGTTAAAAAAATGTGACTCAGTGTTTAGTTCTTAACTAGACATTTGGCTCCAGTGCTGCTCAAACAACTCTAAGCAGCTCCTGACCTCCTGTGGTCCCATCACTGCCCCAGCACAACTGGTCCCTTAGTTGCAGAGTGAACAAGATCAGGGAACTTATCCAGCTAACAAGGTGGGATGACCAAGAAAAAATAGGATTGTTTTTCAGCTGGATCAGTTTCCAAGCTGACTGGCTCCAAGAGGAATTGTGAATCATTGTGTGGCTGCAGGGAGCTGTGCTGGCACCCTGGGAACCCTCTGGGCAGCGGTGGCCAGAGGCAAGGGCTGCTCAAGCTGTGGATGTCACCACGAGGTCAGGAACTCCAGTCCTTCCCTTTACATTAAGATGTCTGCCATCACTGCACACTGGTGAAGTACAAAGCACAAAAAGTCAAATATTTGACACCTTGCTTTTCCCCAGAGCTGCAAAAGTGCAGAATCTTTAGTTTTGTTTTGATTACTGTTAAAGAGTATCCTAGAAATCAAAGAGCAAAGAATATTCATATTTGATTGCCTTATAAGAGTCAATTAAGCTTAGTCAGGAACACAAATGTGGATTGAGGGACTAACTTGCTGCACAGCAAGAGGGAAAATACTGGTTTACTCCATATTCCAACTACCCACACCATCCCAGAGAGTGCAATATACAACCGGTGTGGAAACACCCAAGGCAGTGTCAGCTCACAGAAAGTCTGTGGGGAAAGCTACCACATTTCACTGAAATGAAGAGACATGTGCAACAAGCAGCCTTCTGTCGCAGACATCTTTCATGAAAAATCCTTTCTTAGGATTTTTCCTTGTGACAAGCTGCAGTTCAGCAACCAAAGTAAACAATGGTTATCTGCTGCTGTGGAATGCAACAGGTAGAGCCGTGATTGGTCTCCTGTGGGTGTTTGGATTTCTTGACCACTCATGGCAGAGCTGGCTCTTGCTCTGTCTGAGACACAGATCTTTGTTATTCATTCTTTTCTATTCTTAGCTTAGCTAGCTGCTGAAGAAACTTTTCCTTTCTATTGCTTTTTAGTATAGTCTTAATGTAACATATATCATAAAACAATAAATCAAGCCTTCTGATCATGGAGTCAACATTCTCATCTCTTCTTCATCCTGAAAACCCTTGTGACCACAGTCACAATTGGTGACCCCCGACTGAGGAGGACAATCATCACTTGGTGAGACCACCAGAGGAGCATTGCTGCACTGGGTAAACCCTGAATGTGTGGCATTGATGGTTGCTTCACAAGTGACCACAGAAGTGGATTCTAGCCAGGAGCTGAAGAACTGAAGATCCGAATTTGGACAGAGTTCACAGCAAGGCTGACCACAAAGGGAACCTTCTGAAAAGCCTCCAGGAAGATGTTCGGAGAGCTCAGCAGCACCGTGCAGATAGCCAGAGAGTCCTGGACACTGTCACAAGGTACTGTTGGTTTTTCCCCTCCTGAAGATGAGGTCAGTCGCAGTTTGTGGCTGCTCATCTGGAGGACTCCTCCCCTAGAGGATGAGGTTCCATTCTCCCCTTCAGAGGAGAAACTTATTGCCCTCTGGCAAAAATGGGGTGAAGAGGACAGAATTCTCCTGTTGGAGGCAGATCTCTATGAGTTCTTTCGATGGGCGAAGCTCTTTGGGTTTTTTACGGATGTGCTATATGCCCTCGATGTGTTTGTCTGGGAGTGTATGGGCTCCATTTTCCAATTCTTTTTATACCGGGGGTTCGGATGCCCCTCGATTTATCCAACCTTTTTGAAGCTCTTTCTAGTCTTGAAACGGAGAGCAGCTGTTTTTCCCTGGATTGCTAACTGCAAGGGCAAAGCCCCGTTCCCCCCAATTCCGGGGGAAGACCCTTTGGAGGGGGACGATCTGCTGCTTCCCAGCCCCCCCGAACCACAGTGGGGGGGCGAAGTTTCGCCCGCAGCCGAAGTTTTTTTTACTGCGTCTTCGGAGCATGCTCAGACGGAGCCGTTTGTTCCCCCCTCCGGTTGCTCTCAGGGGGGATGGGAGTGGGCGGCGCCGCCCCGGCCAGCGCCGCGAGCACCACCCCGGCCAGCGCCCCGAGCGCCGCCCCGGCCAGCGCCACGAGCGCCGCCCCAACCCGCCCCGCGGGTGCGGGCGGTTCCCCCCGCGGCCCGTCCCGCGGCCGCCCCTCCGGGGGAGCCTGTGGGGGCTCCGGCCGCGGTTCCACCGGCTTCCCTGCCTGCATCTATCTCAGAGACACCGCTTCCCGCGGCTGCGCCGATGTTGCTGGGCAACAGCGATCCACCGCTCCCCCCGGCCGTCCCGCCGCCTTCTGCGACTGCGGTTCCGCGGCCGATGTCAGAGTCCGGCGCAGAAGAAGCTGCCGACCCCGTGCCGCCCCCGCCGCCCCCGCCGCCTCCCCAGGCGGCCCCGCTGCCCGCCCCTGCGGGGACTCCGTTCTCCATGTCCGCGTCAGAGGCTGCCTTGGAGCCGGCGGCAGAAGCAGAGGCGCCTCCTGCATCCAGCGTGACTTCCTCCCCGAGTTTTTCGGGTTGTCCCGGGGCTGCCCCTACGGGGGGAGCTGGGACAGGGGAAGAGGGCGTCAGCCTGTCCTTCCGTGGAGGAGGCATGGCCCGACAGCTGGCTGTGGGCGCAGCCCGGCTGCCTGTTTTCAAGATCAGCATTCTTGGCGGGTTGGGGGGTGTTTGGTCCGGGTTTTCCCCCTGGGGGATGCGAATCTCTCTGCCGCCCCTCGCGCGCCCCAGCGGCGAGGGGAAGGTGGGTCCCGAAAGTTCTGCCCCTGGTCCCCAGCCCAGAGCGGGTGGCGGTGGTGCCGTGAGGCAGATGGGAGGAACACCTGGTGCATTTGCATTGCAGAGGCAGAGGGCACAGCAGGAAGCGAGCATCGCTTGTCTGCTGTGGGGAAAGGACATCCCCAGACCCGAGACGAAGTTTCTCGGGACAGCTTCTGTCTTCCCATTGCCGGCATGCCTCGGTGATTTTGGGGAAAGGAAGCGTTTGGTCACCCCTTCTGCCATTGTACTGGCAGCAGGGTGCGGGTCTGTGCCAATGCAGAGCCTGCCTCGGGGGCTGGGCCTGGGCTGTCTGCCTTGGTTGCTTGGGCCAGGGCCACCTCCCGGCCTCCTGTTGAGTTTGGGGGCTTTGCTTCCCCCTTCTGGTCCTGGGCCACCTTTCAGTGGGCCAGGTCTGGGGTTCCTGATCCTTCCACATGGGCCAGGGCCCCCAAGGGCCTCTCTCTGGCTCCTCTGCTGCTGCTGCTGCTCTTTCCGACAAGACAAAAAAAAAAAAAAAAAAAAAAAAAAAAAAAAAAAAAAAAAAAAAAAAAAAAAAAAAAAAAAAAAAAAAAAAAAATTTAAATTGAATAAAAAAGGGTGAAAGAGCTGGCAGAGCAGCTCAGAGGCATTGAGGAGCCAGGGATTGGCTTCAGCCCAAGTTGTTCAATAAAGGGCTGTGGCAAGACATTTCAGAAATTTTCTCAAAATTCTTTGAAGACTGTCAATGGACTTTTGATAAATATTGATGGACCTTTTTCTGTAGCAAGCCTGTTTCAGGACCAAAAGAAACTTTCAGATATGGCAAAGAGGAACATCTTCAAGCCATGGACTTTTCCTGAAACTCAGCTGCTTGGACTTGAATTTTCTTTGCATTGTTTTTGCATTTTCTTATATTATAGAATTGTTTTAGTAATATGATAGAATTTTATGTTCTACAGGTGAAGAAATTCCCAGTGCATTCCACAGGAGCACTTGAGTGGAGTTTGATTGGCAACAGATAACCTGTCAAGTGTTTGTCTTTTTCTTCGGCATGAGTACAGCAGAGAAAATTACAAACACTTTTTCCTTTTAATTTAACTAAATAAAAAAAGGTGACATGTCGCAGACATCTTTCATGAAAAATCCTTTCTTAGGATTTTTCCTTGTGACAAGCTGCAGTTCAGCAACCAAAGTAAACAATGGTTATCTGCTGCTGTGGAATGCAACAGGTAGAGCCGTGATTGGTCTCCTGTGGGTGTTTGGATTTCTTGACCACTCATGGCAGAGCTGGCTCTTGCTCTGTCTGAGACACAGATCTTTGTTATTCATTCTTTTCTATTCTTAGCTTAGCTAGCTGCTGAAGAAACTTTTCCTTTCTATTGCTTTTTAGTATAGTCTTAATGTAACATATATCATAAAACAATAAATCAAGCCTTCTGATCATGGAGTCAACATTCTCATCTCTTCTTCATCCTGAAAACCCTTGTGACCACAGTCACAGCCTTCCATCTGGAGATTCTGGGATCCAGAGTGCTCTGTAGTACAGCAGTTTAGTTGTGTGGCTGTGTTGACTTTGAAAAACAGAAACACAGGTAGCCAGTAGCCAAATTGTGACCAAGTGGGTTACAGAGGAACTGTAAAAGATCCTTCAATCTCTTGTAATAGACACAAGATTCATCTGTTTGGATTGCCCTGGACTTGGTCGAGAGTGTCTGAAAGGGAGATCAGAAGCAATGGAGTGCTGGGTTTGCAGGGTGCTAAGTGCTGCTCTGATGCCTGTACTGTGAGAAATCCTTCTGAGCTCAGAGCACCCGGCCCTGAGCAGATGTCTGAGAATTTGCTTTCCTCCTGCACATCAGGATTATCATATTCAAAGTATCCAAAGTGATTTTTTCCTAAAGCCAGTTTAGGAACTAGCATTGATACTTCATAGATGGAAAATAACTAATAATTTAAATATTTTTGGTAGGCCCATAAATATCAGCTCTTTGATGGTATTCAGGGGAGTAACATTTTATTGAAATTAATAGCAAGAGACATCTTAAAGCCAAGCAGTTATCATCAGTGGAATTAATTGACTAGCACTTAATGTTCTGTAAAGTAGAACATTTTTAATGAATATACGCAATCTTCATAACCTAGAATAGAAAGATAGAAAGGGGCATGGGATCATAAGAGAAATTCTAATCCGAGGTCTAAATCCTATGAATTTACTAAAATTCCAGAGATGGTTTTGGGAGAAGGAATGTTCAAAAATTCCTCTTGGATGGAATAGTACATCATACTCCTGGTTTTATTTTTATTCCCTAAGAATCTCAGTGGTAGTTGTGCTTATTTCTGCTACCTGAAATTTCAGATAGAACACAATGTATTCAGCAGCCCTTCCCATTGCCACTTCCTGTGAGGTGATTTAGGGAGATTAAAATAGCAAGCAGCACAAGTGTCTCCTCTGGAAGCTGGATCAAGGACTCTAAGTTTGCTGCAGGTCCAAATCTCCATTGCATTCTTTGACACTCGTGTCAGTGTCATTCTATAGAAGGTTGTGAGGGACACATTTCTTGGCTGAAGTTTCTTACAAAAGTTGCAGTTCCTTTAAATTAACATATTAAAGCAAAAGATCACATTGTGGTCCCAGAGCATGTGAGAAGAGACTGAGGCTATTTAATGGCATACATCAGGATCAGGCTGAACTCCCTCTCCAGGAAACTCTGGAGATTGCTCTTGGATTGCTCTTGGGAAGGAGGTAGACTTCTGACAGAGAGGGAAGGCACATTCAGGTTTTGAAGGCATCTTTGCCCTAAGAAACATGTGGAAACCTCCCAGTGCTCTGTGGGACACACTGCTGTCCTGGTGTAGAATGGAGGCAGCAGAGTAAGCAAAATCTCATGCTTAGCACACATTTTCTATGTATTTCACTGTGTTTGAAATGCTGTTGCCTGGAGGATGCTTTCAGGGTTTGTTTTTCTCTGCCTGCCTTGGTGTGCAGTAAGTACAGGTCAGCTGGAACAGGGGAATTGTCTTTGTGGTGGGGGCCCAGCTGCTGTCACTGTCCCATGGCAGAGCACTGCAGGCAGCCTGGGGACAATGAGGCTCTCACTGCCCAGCTGGAGCAGAGGTGACTGAATTGCACTGTAATGGTCAATGAAAACCAGAAGTAACTTCAGTACTGCTCACTGAAATGTTTACTGTGGGAACCTTTTCAGAGCTTTATTGGGATTTCTGGTCAAAACACCTCATTAGTACCTCAGCTTTCATGACCATTTGATGTCATCTACTAAGAAAACAATGATTTATGATGTTCCTTACAAAAAACCTGTTCCAAATTAAAAGAACAAGCTCTACTTTCTATTCCTGGGTAAGCAGAAGGTAAGCATGATGGATAGAGACCACAGTAGATTTTCAGATGATGTGCCAGCTGGCTTTCTGTGCAGTTTCTAGTGCTGCAGAGATCCACTCACTAATGCTTCATGCTGGTAGCTGTGTTTTTTATATTTGAGTATTCTCCATTCCCTTCTTTCTTTCTTGTATTCCTCTAATTCTACAGTCCACTCTGCTCATTTCTGTACTGACAGTAGAGCAGGACAGAGAATTAACTTTAATCCAGTCACAGTTGCCTCCATTTGCTCTGTTTTTTGAGAATATTCAGAAACTGCTTTGGAGTTACTTTCAAGTATTCAGAGAAGACTCTAATTGTCTCCTGGTTGCAGTTGGTCCTTAACTTGAAAAGCAGATTTGGGGAATCCTGCACAGATGTGGTCTGTGAAAGTCCTGTTCTTGAGGGTGAACCTCTGCTCTGGGTCATGCTTCATCCTGCTTACTCTCATTTGCATAAACACATTAAATGCAATTAGGGCTGTCAGGTTTCCTTGTAGTTTAGCTAAGCACTGTGGTGTAGGAGGCAATTTATATGTTGGCATAGACAAGCTATTTTAGTCAGGATCACTTAAGAAATTGTTCAGATATTTGAAAGGTCATGAAGGTGCTGGCTCTAGTGACTCCCAGAAGAGTGATATTGAAGCATTAATAGGGACTGGAGTCTAGGATGAGACATCTAAAAGGAGTTCAAGTGGATACCAAGGACTTGATTCAATACCCCTAGAAGGTTTTGGGGCATTTTTATGTAATGTAATTCAGTAAGAAAGATGAATAGTTTACAGAGATGTATTTGGCACAATAAATGACTTAGCCACTGAAGGCTAATTCATGTCCTCATGTCCTAAGAGCACTGCTAATTCATATTGTTATTTCTTCCTCACATTTCAGGCACTGAAAGTAATATTCTGCTTCAGTAAACAGTAATCAGTTTCAGAAATGCAGTAGCTCTCATGTCTTTCTGAAAATAATGATAAGGTTTTAAATAGCATCCAAGATTCTTATAAATAATTAAACTTTTAAAACAATTTTTTGAAGATTGTAAGCTCTCTAGTGAAAGCATTACCTGGATAATACCACTTGAAATATTTTTTTGTAGTGAATAATTGTTGCCCAAACATTTCCTCCTCAAAAAGAAAATCAGAGCTTCTTCCATATCCCTTCCCTTCCTAGAGTCAAACCCTAAAAAGCAAACCTTGAAGGCATGTGTACTGTTGTCCTAAGTCAAAAGTACAAGTGACATAGATATGAAAACAAGCAGTTCTATTTCACTACAACACAAAAAAAAAAAAAAAAAAAAGGAAATATAACAAACCAAAATACTAGCCTCTTCACTTTGTACATAATTTTCTAACACCTTTTTTTTTGTCAGAAAGTCCACATAATTTAGTAATTTGTATTTTTATAACAACTCATAGAATTCCAGTCAAAGGTAGGTTCTGGACAAGTTTTAGTCTCAAGACATGATAATTACCTGGACATTATATTAATTATACAGTGATTTGCCTGGTAAATAAATTAGAATGTATTTTGACAGTGTATATATATATATATATATATATATATAAAATTTAAAATATATACTATATATATGTCAGCACTGCCTCCCCAATTTGACAGAATCTCTAATTTGAGTGACTTTTGGAAATGCAGGTTGGCAAACATGGAGTTAAACCTTAATTGATGTCCTCCAACATCCTTTATGACCCCTTGCTGCTCAAAGAGAGAAGAGTGGTGCTTGAAACAGTAAGTAAATTCTTCACTCTGACACTATAGATTACTTTGAGCCTGAGATGCATAAAGTAGAGCACAAGTGATCTAATATAGATAAGATTTTAAAATGAAAAATTTCCTCTCAGTGGTGTTTCTATCTAATGGTTTCCAATGGTAGCATTAAGGTATGGGAGTACCTGCCAGTATAGCAGAATTTTAGGGCAGCTTTTCAATTCCAGACACAAAGCCAAATCAAACATATGTGTATGTTTTTATTTTTGTCCTTGGACTTGCTCTGTCACCAGCTCCTCCATGGGTCAGTGCCTCCCTCTGTAAGCAATATAAAAATTTAGAAAATGCTTTTTTTATCAAATATTTCAAAACAGCAGAAGTTCAAAGGTTTGTCTCATAAAATTTGGGTTTTCAGATTGGACATGCTGGTTTAACTCCAGAGAGCATTATGTGTATAAACACCTTGTTTCCTCATATTCAATATTTCTACATCTCTTTTTTTTTGTCATTTGTTGCACTTGGAGCAACACCAGGAATTATGGAGGCCAAATAGGAGCCCAAATATAAACAGTATTATTGATAAAAGTTTCAAAAGATTTTACTAGACTGGGCAAGCAAACCAGAGAATTTCTGTAATTTTAGCCAACAACTCCTGTTTGTGCAACCATCTTGTTTTAGAAGCATTTCAGCACCATCAAAAGCTTTTGTTGGCTGATTACAATGGGTATGTGGAAGGGTGTGCAATCCTATGCAGTTAATGCCTTCTGAGGATATTAGCAACTGTGGCAATTTTTTAAATATTGAGAGGAACTAACAAGAAAGGTATCATAGTAATATAACTTTAAAACCAGTATGTTTTTCTAGAAGAAAGGCTACAAAGTGTGAAAGAGGTCATTTTAACTTGGAGCATAGACATTAAACAATTTTTTGCAAGAGTCATAATTCACATTTGGCCTATGGCCAAAGCAGTGAACTTTATCACCCAGTCTTGGCATGTGCAGATAGATGGTCCCTTCTGTCTCTTTTGCCAGTTATTGCTCATGTTGCCAGGAAATCTTAATCATGCTGCTTGGAAGTGGCTGCTGGCCCACCCCCCTGCTGCCAAGCTATTCCTCTGTGTAAGGAGTCCAACTCAGCTTCAGCAAACTGACTCTTAGCTCCCTGTAACATAGGAAAAAAGGTCACTGTGCTAAGGCCACTCAAGGGGACCATATGGTGGTAGGACTTACATCATCACTGTTGCACTGCTGTTGATGCAACCCTATTAATAACCCTGAAGTTCACACAGACTTGGCATAACTAGGTTTTCTAAAAGAAAATGTGTAATATAAACCTAGAGTGAACCACAAAATAAGAAGAAAAGAAAAATGCTCTCTTTAATAATGAGTCATGGAATGGTTGGAGTTGGAAGGGAGCTTAAAGATTATCTAGTTCCAGCCCTCCTGCCATGGTCAGGGATGGCCCTCATAGGTCAGGCTGCTCAGGGCCCCATCCAGCCTGGTCTTGAACTCTTCCAAGAATCAACAACCTCTTCCAGTGCCTTACCATGCTCCGAGTAAAGAATTTATTCCTACTATCTAATGTAAAAGTTCCCTCTTTCAGTTTAAAACCACTGCCCTTTGTCCTGTCACTATCTGCCCATATACAAAGTTCTCCTCCATTTAATAAGCCCCTTAAGGTACTGAAAGGCTGCAGTGAAGTCTCCCTGGAGCTCTCTCCAGGCTTAACAACCCCAACTCTCTCAGCCTGTCTTCACAGGAGAGGTGCTCCAGCCCTCTGGTCATCTCTGTGGCTCTGGACCCACTCTAACAGGTCACATCTTCCCTGTGCTGAGAATCCCAGAGCTTGATGCAGTATGTTTTTATTGATACTTATTTTCCATTGAAACTATGTATTTGTATTTAAAACTAATCCCATTGTATTTAAAACTAATCCTAGCCTTCTCTAGTTTGAGAAAAGGGAAGACAATCAGTTAAGCAGTTAGAGTGCCACATTACCAAGAGCTGCTCTGTATGTTCAGGTTTTTCATGTGTCATATGCAAGCACTATTCAGGCAGCAATAGTCAGAAGAATGTAATGCTCAAGTCATACAAATTGCAATCCACTGGTGAATTTAAGCTCCTCATTAAGATGTTCAGTCACTTGCTTTAGTAGAAATATTGAAAGTTGTTTCGTGCATGGATAGTTCCTTTGTCACTTGGGTTCCTGTTATTGTCTCTTTTCATGGAAGAGCAAAGGGTCTTCTGTTAGCTAAACTATATTTATATTTTACATCCTCTAGTGATAATTTATATCTGAAATTATATTAATAGGTTTTTCCAGGTGACAAAAGGAAAAATAACTGGTTTAGATCATAGAAACTTTGGTAGAATTCTAAGACTCTTGGGAGAAGGGCAAATCTTAAACACAGCCAGTCAGAAAATGGCAGCAAATAGTTTTGCAGAACTTCTGAGAATATCATAACATAGATCATTAGTGTAACTGGTATCAGAACTTCCAAATTCCAGGACTTCTTAGACCATTATTTTTGTATGTCACAAAATTGAGTACTTGAATCCCTCTTTAAGTGATCTAACTAGAAGTGATGTGAATTTAAACTTCAGAGGTGATCGATATATCCATTGAGGTACATAAGAAATACTAATGGTTTTTAGACTTGTTTCTATGGGCTAACTTTAGTTCTCTGTCTCTACAGTTTAAATGGCTTTTGAATTTTCTATGCTTTTTTGTGTTTTTAATAGTTTTTCAGCTATAAAAGGTAGAAATTATTCTTTTGGTAGTTTTTTGGATCTGATAGGGTATACCCCACACACACTGCATTTTGTTGAGGAATTTTATATGGACTTTGATATATATTTGCTATACCAAACATCTCTTGCATCTGTAATCTGTTTGGAGAATGAAGAAAACATAACAGCTATTCAGATTTGTGTACAGTCCATTCCTATGGCCAGTGTGTAATACTAAGGTGATGATAACACTTAAAACATAGCAGAACTGGATGACAGCTGAGATGTTACCTTCTCGTTTGGGCAAAAAATGTGCAGCTCAACTGCCAGCTGTGAGACTGTCAAGTAAAAACTGCTAGCTCAACAGCATGCATGTTCATGTCAGCTACTGTATAACTCTGCTCTGCACAAGGAAGTGGAATAATGGAAAATATTCCCACCTACTCTTATGGTTACAGGAGAAGAATCAAAATAAATAAGAGCTTATATATTTTTCACATGCTTGTAGAAAGAATCATCTTGGCTTAGTTTCAGGGATGTTATTTTTAGGTGCTTATTTCTCATTCTGGGATTCTGCTTTTAGATAATGAACCTTTGGCAAAAATGTCAAACTTCTTTCCTGCTATATAAATGTACAAGAAAACCATGGCATTTCAGAAACCCTCTGTGGTTTTTTAAGAATAACCCTGTGTGTGTTTTAAATTTGGTGTTGTTTTTGCTTGGTAATGCACTCCATCTTATTCTACTATAATTAAGTATAAAATAAGAACCCATAATATCTATTTTTGTACATAACTTGATCAAAAATATTTACAAACACTCATCCAAATTGATTTACCTGCTGCAGTCTAATTCCTATAAGTTCTGATTTTGTGATGTGATTTCTTTTACTGTGTAGATGGATACAATGGTAGAGAAAAAAAGAAATTGAAGCAGTTGTTTATTTTCTGGATACAAATGAATGAGTAGGACTTTTACACAGTGAGACAATGGCTCTTTCATAGGTAATTGCTTGTGCTAGAATTATGTACCAGACACTTATCCCCGAGGAGGCTTTGCACTCCTGATAGTTGTGCTGTTCTATGCTTCAGTTCCTGCTAAAACAAGAACAAGTAAGCTCCGAGGTGGAAGGATTTCCAGGTAAAATAGATTCAATGCTCATGGAAAGCTGTCTCCACCTGACAGCATTAAAAGGCCTCTTATGCAGAGCTAAAAGCTTTGCTCCCTTCCTTAGTGTGAGGTGATGCCTTACTGTCACTTGCATCTGCCATTGTGGCAAACGAATCTGCCTCACTGAGAAGTGGAATAAGGAAAATGAGTCCCTGAGGTTACCAGGTACAGCCAGCACTCCCAGAACAAGCAGAGCTTGGCTGACAAGGCAAATGGGTACAGAAATAAGGCAAGGTTTTGAGAACTGGGGATTACATTATGTTCTGGCCAAGGCTGGTGTGGCTGAGGTTGGATTGGATCAGGATACCAAGGGAGTGAAAGATGCAGAAATACTCATTAATGCAAAAGGGCAGCTGGAATTGGAATTGGACTGATTTAAAGGTGGCAAGGGATGAGGGTCTTAGTTCAACATAATGGAATACCAGGGTGTTTAGCCTAGTAACTACACCCTGTAGCAGATCTAGTTAGGCTGTGGGGAGCCTCTAGAAGAAAATACAGTAAATTTTTTTGCATTTTTAGAAATAAACCTTCTCTGCTTCTGAAATCAGTCTCTTGCCTCAACATACTATGAGTTGTCTTATCTGCTAGTGCCAATATGACAAGTGACCTGTTGTTTGTGGCCCATAAGTAAGGTTTTAAACTGCAGAAGCAATGAGCAAACAAGTGAAGTCCATGATACAGGAGTCCTAGGTCATGAGGGGAAAGGGGATGGAGAGAGTGAGGGACTGACCTTGCTATAAATGGTGCCACAGGTCGTGGGGGTGGGGGAATGTGAGCTGCATGAGGCAGGACCTGTGGCTGTGAAAGAGCAGGGGGACAGTGACTTCCTCTCTCTGCCTTGTGTATCTCTGGGGAACTAAACTTTGACCACACACAGTGGAATCTGAATAGATCTGAGCAAAGATGATGGGAGAAGCCTCAAACTAAAGTTAGTGCTCTTATTTTAGGTTCCTCAAAAATACAGAATTGGTCAACTTTTCTAAATACCTTTCTAAGGTTCAGTGACTGTGAAGGATGTGCAGGCCTTGTTTGGTAAACCAGGCCAAGTTATGGCATTAATTGAAGTTTCTCACAGTGTTTTAATTCAGGGATTTTATATTGTTCAAACTTAAACCCAAGGGGAAATTTAATGTGCAGGATCAAAGAAAGGTGTTCCCGCCTCCTGTAAATTGAAATCACTATGGCTATTTCATATAAAGCATTTGTGTAGCAAATGGTTTCTAAAACTATTAATATAAATTAATAAAAATACAAAACACAGCTGCTGTAAGGGGCTATACTTCTGTGAATGTGCTTATCTTGCTTTATTTCCAGCCAAGGAGAAAACTTCATGTATCCCCTCCAGACTTGGAGTATTAGAAATGCACTTAGATAAGAAGGAAAACTAATGCTTGTTTTGTATACATCAATAATGAGGTCAAACATGGCACTGTCTTTGTCAATCACATCAGAGAGGTTTTAAGAAATGCAGTTGTTTGATGTCCTGTCTTGCTCAACAGTCACACAGATACTGACAGAATGTGCAGTGTCACAAATGCCTAGGAAATGCTTGTACAGCCATGCCAGTGATAAAGACCCTTCAACAAAACCTACTGCAGGTGTAGCTCTTTCACTCCAAGCTATTCATCCACTTGAGATGAAATCCACTGCATCAGGCAACTCAGCAAATGAAAGCTTAAACACTGTCAGGTAGCTACAAATTTTGATTCATAGTAAGAGACTAAATCTGTCACACAGAATATTTCCAGCCCAAGAAGATTATAACATTATCAATTCAGTCAATATTTTCAAATTAATACATTTTAAAATTAGCTTAATCAGAAGCTTTGTTAAAGGTCAGATTACCTTAATTCTGTAGCCTCAATATGTATGGGTTCCCCCTGGGAAATATTTGTGGTAATTATGAGCAACTACATTTTCTGATAAATACAGACAGGTATAAATGCCATATATTAGGGAACATAGCACCCCAAACCCAACATCCTCATGATCAGACAGTCAACACTACTAAATTTTTGTAGTATAAACATTTTTAAAAAGTTAATGATCAGTATTTATATTTAATAGTGTATTACCTTTTTTCTTTCCTTCATATGTATTTGCTGAGATGATGATACAAGAAACCAATAAAAATGAAAGTTGCAAACTTCTCATTTTTTGTTTCTTTGAATGAGAGTTCTGCTAATTTCTGCCAAGAGATGGGAAAAGGAAAGAATTAGCAATGCTTTGCAAGAAATTCTCTGCCCATTAATCATTAACCTTGATTTTATCTGTCCCCTGCTCCGGTTTTTCCTTTTATGGAAGGGAAATTGGAATTTGCCTATTTACAACCTCTTCATTTTTATTTTATGCCATGTGTGGCAGAAATAAGTTGGAGCTGGATCCTCTTACCTTGCTCAACAGTGCTCAGCTCTGAACACAGACTTGAGGGCATTTGTTCTCTGAAATTCTGCTAAAGGCCAGGGTAACCAGCTTGCATTCAGCTGGTCGACAGCTCGGTCTGAACACATTGCAAAATAAGGGCAAGAGCTGAAGGTTCATCTAAATATTTCATTAACATGGACAAATCCCAGCAAGGCAATCATCAAAATTTTATATATATTAAACACTTCTCTTATTTCAGTGGTTCAATCAGTACCAGATTTTGGATAATCACAAAGTTGTTCTTTCTAAAAATCAAGTGAATGATTTTTAACAAATAAGACATTTACTAAAACAGCACAATTAAGCAACATCTCTCTCCACTTCCAATAAAAGAATAATAAGAAACTGTAGGTACTAAATGTAGGAGTCATTTCAGAGGAAAGGTTTCTACTGAAATAGTATGGTTTATACTGAAAACCAGAGCAGAATTTTAATTACAGCACTGTGTGTGTGTATGCAACAATTACATATTGCAAAGTGTGAGAGGACAAAAATTACCCTTGGATAGGGAGCAGGATTCACACCCAGCTGGATCTCCCACCTGAGCAGGGCACCATGCTGGCCCCTCCTGTGGTAGCATCAGTCTGCAGATCACAGATTTGCCACACCAGTCAGGGGTGTTGAGAATGCTCTGTCTCATTTTAAAGGAGAAAAGTGCCAGCCCGGACACAGCCATGGCAGCACAGGCCTTAGCATGGGCTGCAAATCCACCTGCATTTCCACGGGTCACTGGATTGCCAGTTTGTGTGGGTTAGTGCTGCAAACCTCCATGGCTACCTGCACACCTGAGCTAAGGTATAATTAGCTAGATATGTTACCATACCTCACTTACATGCTTTGCACCATTGTGGAATTTTCCTTAGAAACAGGCACGGGAAACTTTCTCCCATGTTCTGAATCATTAAGAAGCCCTCATGCACAAGAATGGGTGATAGTGTAAATTTGATAAACTTAGTTTATTATGGATTTGCTGTTAGTAATAGCAAATGGAGACAATTTTTAAGAACTCTAGTTCTGTGTCAAATTAAATGACTGAAACAGAGCTTATAAAGTTGAAATAGTATCTTTTGAGCATTCAGTGAACACCAGCTTCTTTATGAAGCCTCTTATGTTAATTACAAAATCTAGAATACAATAAATAATACCCATACCATTCCAGCCTGAGGAATTTTTAATTTTTCTCTTGTTTTTATAATCAAGAACTACTTTAAACTGTCCCAGATAAAAGAGTTTTCTCTTTTTTTAAAGACTAAATCTCATATGACCAATATGCTATAGCAGAACTGACATGTTAGACAAAAAAAATAAAGTATTTTCAGCAGGGAAATTCTGCTGTCTTGCTTGATGCATTGTTCAGGCATATGAGAGCAGGCTTTGTGGGGAGGGGTCCATACTGCTGGGTGCTGCATGGAGGCAGGAGAAGAGTGCAGATCACTTTCTTTCCTTGCTCATTCCAAGCAGCTGTGAGTCCAGGATACAGCAGACAGCTGGAAAACCCCCAAGCAATCTCTAAGGTCAGACCAGTCACTGCAGCTGGCAGTTGTCTTGGCACAGTAACATCTGAAGCACTGTCAAGACTGGTTGATTTGTGTGTGTGTGTGTGAAAGTATACTGAAAAAGAGGACATGCAGAAAAGGGGGTGATAGGATCAAAATTACTCTTGATAAATGAAAAATACTGATCACAGCAGTATTTTAGTGAGCAAGAAAAGGAGACGGGAGATAGAATTTGGACAAGCATTTAGGCTTTGCTGCTGGACACGAAATGCTGTATTTTAGTGAAGTTAAGACTGGTAGAAATTACTAGTGTGATTTAGCACAGCCTTGCAGTGAACTTAGAATAATGTTGGCTGGAGATGATGTGAAGATGACAGATCTGACAGGTTGAATGGTAACACTAGGCACAGTAATCAAGAAAGTAGAGAGCATTTAGAGGAGAAAGATTGCAAGTTTCACTTTCTGCAGACAGGGATTGTTCTGGAACAAGGTGGTAGATCTGTCAGGGACAGAAATGGCTGTTGGATCTTTGTGAAGAGATTGCCTGAAAATAAAAACTATAGGGATCAATGTTTGGGTTTACTTCTCACTATGGAACCTCTGTAGGAAGCCAGAATGACATTGTGAGCATTTTATGAAGGATTACTTAAAGTGGTAAAAGGAAAACTGGGAAAAAAAGATGGAGGAACCTTCCTTTGGCAGGTTTTACTTCATTTGGCAATTCTGTGTCAGCTACTGCTGATATTTATTTGTCTTTCCAGTATTCACAGGATGTCAGCAATAATGATGAGAACACTAAGCAGTCTTATGGGAATAATTGTACAGGTTTGAATGAGTGCATGTTGAGGATGAGTTTATGTAGCACTGAATTGCCTGCTATGGCACATTAGTCTGCAGAGAGCAGCTGTGATTGTGTTCCAGAGGAAGGAGCTGCTCCCAATGGCCTCGACAGCATTGTCACACCATGTGTCTTCAGAGTGTGCATTTGGGTTTGCTTTTCTTCTCCATTTGATTTACATGAGTAATTCCAATTACCTTTATTATCTGCTCAAAGAGAAAAGAATGGGTCTTCTGCAAATGTAATGATCGTTAGAGGTAAGAAACTCCTGGTAAATAATTTTCCTGTGAATCCCAATATTGAAATTATAATCTTTGCTATTTTCAATATGTTTATCTGGTCAATTGATAACTACTTTGCTTGATATGTTCTTCGATGGGTTAATTGCCATTTGTATTGTTATTGCATATACAATATTCTATGAATATATAACGTAAATTATTTTAGGAATTAGTTACCCTAATGCAAAAAGCATAACAAGAAAGAGTCTTTGGCACATTATGAGGATAGAAAAAGTAGAGCCAGGTATTTACCAGAAGCAACTGTGCAAATGCTACTCAGAGTTACTGGCAGCATGTTGCTTCACTTACTAAAATGGCTTTTTCAGCCACATTTGAATCTGCATGAGGTGTAATGAGTGGGAGATGCAATATTCCATGTGAAAATCACTGCAGAAAAAAGAGAATCCTCTGGGAAAATGAGGGTGCTCTGGGTCTTCATTTTATTCCACTGTTATGTTGACCATAAGAATGGTGAAACTCGATACCCCTGAGACACTCCCAGTGTTCTGCCAGAGCCTTACGAGCTGTAAGGCTGCTCTCTGCAGTCCTGCACCAGTGGCAGTGACAAATGTACAACACAGGTTCTAGAAAATCGGGGAACAGACATCTCAGGGACTGTAACATAGGCTGGGAGGCTGATGTAGGAAAATGACACCTGGAACATGCAAGCTGCACTGTGTTCTGATGCTACTTTCAAGAGTGAGTGGAAAGTTTAGGATTGGATATGTTTCTACTCGTGCTCTGAATAAGGAAAGTGGATAATTTGGTATTTGCAAAAATCTTGATTCTTGAAAAATGCCTGAAAATAAGTTGTTTAAATTTAAGGTTTAAATATGGTTATGGTTAAGTATGTTTAAAAAATACCGTAGATATGATTTCACTTTTCCTTAACACCCAGCATTTGCAATTACTTCATTTTCTGCATTGAGATCACTCATACCTACTGTGGTGATCTGGATTCCAAAGTTAGAAATAACTGGTCTTGTGAAACAGAACACGTTTCATATTGCATGGAGGCTACTGCTTTGCCAACTTCACATGAAACAGAATCTTTTCTTAAACACACAGTGGTCAACCCAAATTTGTAGCTTATGTCAGTGTGTTTATATGTAGTTTGCATGCACTGTAAGGGGGCTTGATAACCTTCCCTCTTCTGCTGAGCTGCTGCTTGTACAACATATACCCAGGAGGTAGACTCTCAATCACAGTCCCCATCTGCTTCCTGGCTAATGTTCCAGTTCCAGTTAGACCTCTTGCACATATTCACATCTAAAATAAAATTGATGGTTCACTATTGGAAGCAGTGTGTGATTAATGATGCATTGTACCAGGCAGCTTTTTGCTTGAATATATCTTTCTAATGAAGTTAAAGAAAAGAACACAGAGCAGAAATTTGTCAGGCATACAGTGCTGCTTTTTTTCCTGAAACCACACTGTTCATCAAGATGCTTTTCAATCACCTGAAGACCTGTTATATTGTAGTACAAGATGTTCTTTCAGGTTTGGAAGAGATTTTATGGGCCAGAACTTCAGCTAGCATAAATTGGCTTCTGTGCAGCTCTAATGTTTTTCACCAGCTGAGGATCCGCCCTGTGTTCCTCTAATAACCCCAGCATCTGAAAAAAGATTCATGTGATGGTTATGCTAATACATCTGAGGTTATAGAGCAAGAAAATTTTTATGTGGTTGAATTTTTAATGCACTTTTTAAATCCAAAATTTATTCTGCCTGTTTGATCTTTTCTAGGATTTTTTAATATTAAATAAGGAGACATTTTTAGATGGACTTTTGTGTGTAGATTCCTGGTCTATGTCAAACATACAGCAGCTGCACACGAGTCTGATACCTCCTTTACAGCAGTAGCTATTGAGCCATCAGACTTTTCAGTATTAAATTAAAAACTAAATAATTGAGCAGCAAACTTTGTTTTCTCATATGAAAGAATACCACTAATTTGCATGAGCATCGTGTTGTAAAATATGAATTTCTCATACAAGATGCATTTCATACTCTGTATCCCCTGATAAGGTAGTCTTCTTCCATGACTTATCACCCAGGATATTATCTGACTTTCCTTGGAAGCACATTTGGGAGTAGGAATGGAATTCTTGCAGTTTCAAGTTTTCCCACAAGTTTAGCAGATTTTGTATATTTGTGCCTTTCAATAATTTTGGAAATGTGCTGCACTGAGTAATTCTTATTATAACCAGCTGTAAACAAAGAAGAGAACCCAAATACAATTGCCAAGCATAGATATAATTGTATAATGAGTGGGTCATCTACTTCTACTTCAAACTTTAAAAAAGGCCCTTTTTGTTTACTTCAATGTTTGTGGAGTGCTTTTCATAACAAAGCATTACTTGTTTAATTGCCTTAGAAGAATGCTGTTTTTTCTGGGTCTGTCTGTCTTTCTCATGTGTACACTGTGTTCATGTGGGGCATGTCTCTGAAAGCTTGACAGATCAGAAAAGCACAGAATGAATGAACCAAATAAAAGGGGAGAACAAACCCCAGGACATCTGGACTGCCCATACTCTTCCATTTTGTGTAGGATATTGGGAGTTTGCATATTACTCCTGCCTTGAAACAGGTTAGGAGCTGGCCTGCTCCCTGCCTCCCATTACAATTAGTTCTGTTCTTCAGCAGACAGGACTCAATTTCTGTATGATTGTGCACTATTGCAAGGAATAGTGCAGCTGCAGATCTTTTATCCACCTTGATTCTCTTATTTTGGATATTCCCTGTTGTCAGTGTCCCGTTTCAGGGATGACCTGTAAATGTTTGCATTGAATTTTTCATTGTTAAAGCAGCTTTTACACAGAGCTGTAACACATAGGCAACTTTCCCTAAATCAGCACTGGGGTGTCAATAGAGGTAACTGTGAAGAGCAGATGTGCTTTTGGAAACCTCAGTGTGCCTGCAAGGGCATTTCCCTTCACTGCTCTGGGTAAGAAACAGCCAAACACATGCAGCAAAGCTCCTTGGAACACTGAGATCCAGCCCATCTCCTTCCCCCTGAGGACTGAGCTTTATGGTTTTAAGCAAAACCAAGACTAGAGCAATGCCTTTTGAAGCTGCCTCACTTGTTCACCTCCCCACATCAAACAGAAGCATGTCTGAAAGAGATGAACACACAGGAAAACCAATAGTGCTCTCTGCCTTGCTTTTGAGCTACTGTATTTAGGAGGGAGAATTTGTAACCACGAATAGAAAGCAGACTTGTTTCAGATATTGATTGATGGCTCTTATGGATAAAGAAGGAAGCAAGAACAAGACAACCAGGGCTTCTTGTAAGTAACATATTTGAAGAGGATACACATGAAGGCACTTACACAAAAGGCAAAGAACCATGCCAAAGTAAAGAAACTTGAAAGACACTAAACATTCAAAGGCTGATTGATGATGTCTCTTAGAACTTAACATGCTCACAGGAGCAAAACCCAGATCTCTGTGAAGCTGCTGTCGTTAAAATTGAGCTTTCATGAAAAAGGAAGAACAAACAGACAAGAAAGCCAAAGGAGAAGAATAGGATTCATATATAGAGAGTAGATGAGGGGGCAGCAGACTGTTTGAGGTGGTTAATTATCAACTCTAAATATTTTGTTTGTTCCAGGACCTGACACAGCTCTTGCTAGTCCTAGCAGAACTTAGATACTGGGGTGGATAGACCCTTGGATCTGATGTATTGTGGCAGTTCCTACATTACTAGAAGATTAGAGGAGATTATAAGAGAGAAAATTGGCTTAGTTGAGGGATGAAGAAGCCTTAAATACTTTAAGCATCAGTTAGGATAAACATGCATTTAAAATCTTCTCCAAACTTTCTGAAAATCTGGTCTGAAAAACTACCTGAAAATGTTACAGATTGGTAAAAGAATTGTGGACTTTGTTCACAAAAATAGAAATGAATGTAGCCTACTAGAAAGAATTGAAGTAATTGTTTCTGTGTTAGTTCTGGAACTGCAAATCTTTGATGTCTGGATAAACCATAGGATAATTGATTAAATACATTGGTATTCCAAAATCCATAGTTGTTGAAATGGTTCAGAGCAACAAATCAGTCAGTATTAGGTTTGAAGTGACTGTGGCCATGAGTTCAAACAATTTCTTGGTAGTGTCCTGTAAATACTGATGTTCCACAACTGAAATGGGAAGAGCTGCTAAACATTGTATTTAGCACAGATGTTTCCTGTTATAACAGATCAGTAAAATTTCAGTGTTCAGTGGGCCTTTAACACCCACCCTCCATCTGTGGTATTCATTTTTAGGATTGTGGAATAGGCCAAAAAACCAGGCATGTAATTAAAAAGAAATCCCATCAGGGTGTTTTCTCTAGCTCCACTTTTTCTTTTCCTTAGCTGTGTTCCTTCATTTGTGTGTGGAAACATTTCATGGGTGGCAAGATGGGTAAGACAAAGCTAGTTCTGCATCTCAGAGTCACAGCTATTGCACCAAGTGCACTGCAAACCAGCCCTGGAGCATGTGCTGCATCCAGGAGTGCTCATTGAGAAAGGCTGATTACATCAGCTGGGGAAGAATAATATTCTTTGCCAAATGACCAATTTGTGCTTGTGGCTTTTAAGTAGCTGTGGTTCACCAAAGTGCTTGAGAAGTGCCTTTACCCTGAAGAGGAAGTTGAAGGAAGGGCTGGAGGCAAGCAGTGCTGGGGGACTGGATGAGCACTGTGGGAGTAACAAATAACCCAGAGAGCTGTCACAGATCCACTCCAATAAAATGATGGTAAAGCTCATCTCTGAGTAACTTGCCTGGGAGACAAAAAAGGAGAAGGAAGCAAGCAGTAAAGTGACTCTGACCATAAGATGCATTGCAAAAACCTTCAAAATTTACAGTATATGCCAACTTCTCAAGTTGCTTTCATGTATGTTTATTCCAGGTTGAATGTTCCAAAACCTTAACATGTGGTGTGTTATTTGTTGAATAACCTGTGGAACAGAGCACAGGTGTCAGTCTAGTGAATTTTCAAGTTAACTCCTAGGCTGGTTGTGACTAGGGAATAGGTAAGGAGTCTAAAATGTATTTACTATGGAGAAGAGCAGTGCCATTTCAAGGGCCTCTTCCATGGGATGCAAACCTTCCTAAGCCCACCCTGCCTGTGGCACACGGACCTGTACATCCTTACCTGTGTGTGTTCCTTCACTCTGCACTATGGCATGAAATCCAGGGCAGCCACCACTGGCCTGCACTGCCTTCACACCACCCTTAGGAAGAGCACAGAGGCAGGCAGCTGGCCTTTCCATTGAGATTTAATAGCTCCACATCCTACTCTGTATTCCTTGGTTTTCTGTCTTCTAATTATAGCTTCAAAATTATTACTAATTTCTTTTTAATTTCCAGATTCCATTTGGCATCTTACATTGAAATTTCCTGCAGAGAAAGAATTCAAACTATTGGATAGAAATCTTGTCATATTCCTCCACAGATGGTCCAATCTGCTCTGCAGTTCATGCCTGACAGCTAGTTAATCTGGCAGTGTAGGGACACACATTTAAAAATGCATGTTCTGGCATCAGCCTCAGGCAAGCACCTCAACTATGCTCTGTACCCTGAAATTGAGGAATTCAGACTCTGTTCTCCTTAAAGGTTTCAGGAGTGGGGTTTTCAGGTATAAGGTATACTGTAGAAGATAACTCTGAAATCGAGATGTAACTAGGAATGTTCGTGTGGTTGCAGAACACTAACAATGTTTTCATACTTACACCACTGGCTATGGGCAATTTCCTAAAAGTGACTGAGAAAAGCAAACTCATTAATGGTAGATCTGAGTTTGTTACTCGTGGGCTTTCATCTCCTCTACAAAACAAGAGAAGGAAGTAAAAAGAATGAAAAATGTTGCACTAAACAAAATGTATTTGAAACTTTGGCAAAGCATTGGATAAATGCTTTATGCTATGTATTTGTTAGGTCAAATTTTGCTCTCTATCTGGCTGAACCATCTTTGTACAAACTTTATCAAATATTACTGAATTGCATGTATATGTTTCTCATCATGGACCCTGGGAAGTCTCATAAAAAATAGAATAAGAAAGCAGAATATGGAGGTTTTTGTGGAGGGTTTTTTCTTAGTGGCACATTATAGAAATACACAATTTATTATAAATACAGCAATTTCCCTTTGATACAGAAAATAAAACAAATAGGCACCTTTGCTCAGGACCATGAATCTTAGGTCTGAAACATATTTAGAAAGTAATTTGTGACTAAAAAATTGGGATTTTTTCCTTTATTTACTACAGGACCATTTTAATCCTCTTAATATTTTTAGATAAAATTATTGTGTTTCTGGTGACCATCATATTGTTGTATTTAAAAATGTGTCTTCCAGTCTGTTTGTTCCAGATTAGTGAAATTATCCTGTGAGATTCTACAAAAGTTATTGCACTTTAAATACATCTGTTTTTATTAATGCAAAAGAGATAAAACTAATTTTTCCATTTTCTATGAAATGACAGTCTGAAAATGGCAGCAAACAAATTTTGTAAAATGCTACCTCTGTTTTGTCCTGTCCATTCTGTATGGTATTTGTCAAGAGATAATGCAAAAATTCATAGATGTCATTTAGTCAAACTTTAAGGCTAAGTAGTACATTTAATATCACATTTTCCATTCCTTTTTGATGCAGAAATAAGAAATCAAGAAATGAGGATGAGATTATGTTTTTATAGGTCATATATAATGTAAATTCTGAAATTGGTCCAAAGCTTTTCCATAGTTCTTTTTAGCAAAAAAAGTCTGCTTAAAAGCTTTTACAACTGTCCCTAGGGATCCCATTGAGGTGATGATAATTTTTGTTATGAATTAATCTTAGAAAATTTCACAGCAGCAAAAATTGTGAGCATTTAAAGAAATAATGAAACTTTAAGAACAGTTCTGAAATATTTCAACTAGCATAACCCTAAGGGCTGGCTTTCAAAGAAGCTGTATATTCCTAATTTAATTGTCTTCTAATTAATCTCCTCTGAAAATAATCAATTTCAAATGAAGGAGAGGTTCCCCAGGTACTTTTTATAAGAATCCCTCATTAAGGGATTAGCATTAGCATAACTCATAGAACCATAATACAGTGTGGGTAGGAAGGGCCCTTAAAGACCGTCTTGTTCCAGCCCTGCCATGGTGGGTGCAGGGGGTTCCACCAGAGCCCCATCCAGCCTGGCCTTGAGCACCCCCAGGGATGGGGCAGCCAGAGCTTCCCTGGGCAACCTGTGCCAGTGCCCAACCACCCTCATGGCAAAGAATTTCTCCCTAATGTCTAATTTAAATCTTCCCTCTTTCAGTTTGAAGCCATTCCCCCATGTCCTAGCACTCCAGGCCCTTGAGCCTGCAAAGTCCCTCTCCAGCTCTTCAGGAGCCCCTTCAGGCACTGGAAGGTGCTGTAAGGTCCCCCTGAAGCCTTTTCTTCTCCAGGCTGAACAGCCCAGCCTCCCCCAGCCTGTCCTCACAGCAGAGGTGCTCCAGCCCTCTGATCACACTTGGGACCATGCTGTGGGCTTGCTGCAGCAGCTCCATGTCCTTGTTTTGCTGGGAGCCCCAGAGCTGGATGCAGCACTCCAGGTCTCTCACAAGAGCAGAGCAGAGAGGGACAATGACCCCCCTTGACCTGCTGCTCCCACTTCTTTTGCTTGCAGCCCAGGATATGATTGTCTTTCTGAGATGCAAACACACACTGCCAGCTCATGTCCAGCCCTCATCCACCAACACCCCCAGGTCCTTCTCCCCGGAGCTCCCCTCACTCTTCTCTCTCCCCAGCCTGTATTGGTGCTTGGGATTGCCCCAGCCCAGGTGCAGGACTTGCACTTGGCCTTCTGGAACTTTGGGAGGTTCATGCAGACCAACCTCTCAGGCCTGTCAGGGCCCCTCTGGATGCCAATCCTTCCCTCCACTTCTTTTCTATTAGACTTAGGCAGGTTGGTCTAAGTCAAAGAACTGGTGTATTTTCCAGGTTATCTTTGCTTTAGCTATAGGTGCTTGATACTCTTTTTCTCTTTCTCAAGGCTTTGTTTCATGCATTGCAGTAATTGTTCCCTTTGAGAAGAACAAAATACATAATGAAATTAAGTTCTTACTTGGAATTACAATGAAAGTGTATAAGTTTTCAGATTTCATAGCAAGGGATATCTGGGCTGTATCACTGGCAAATCACTTCAGCTGTAGTCCTTAGAGAGCCATTGGTACTGCTGTGGAGCATATCACATATAGCCAGTGTTCATCAGGAATTATGACAGCCCAAGGAAGGCAGGTTTTGACATGCCATATTTTGCTTGTATTATATTTTGAGCCATGTATCCCTGTATTTTGCTGACAGATTGTCAGGGAAGTGATTAGTCTGGATTACATGGTGATGATTTCATTTTATAAAACAAAACAGAAAAAGCAAGCAAAGAGGAATTGCTTTTGGCAGAAGATGATCCCATTACTTAGAAGAAAAAAATTACTTGATGTTAAATTAAATGCTTATCAAAATGAATACAACAGAATATGACAACAAATAATAGATGATAACTAGTTAATAACTCTGAAATAAGGATTTAGACAACATTTTCTCTTCATTCAGTGCTAAATCAAAGCCATGTAAGCAATGATATTGCTTTGAACATTTGCCTTGAACATTTGGCTTCATAGGGCCTAGCTACTACAGATGTGACAAAAGCTGGCATTGTGTAGCATTGGTGGTATCCTAATGTGTAAAATATCTGTGTATACCATAATTTCTGGAAGGAAGTGCTTCCCTGCAAGGCTGCCTATTTTCACTGAGGCCTTTGAATAGGAGTGGTGCTGTTCTGTTAAGGAAGTTGGTTTGGCATTTTGTCCAGGGAAATTTGGTACATTGATACTAGTGGATGCAGAAAAGGAAACCCTCCAAAAACGTGACTTTTAAAGAGTTGAGCCTGTGTCCCAAGGACTGAAGGCAATATGCAGCTGGAGGATTGTGCTGGAATGCCATAGGTGCCAGCACTGTGTGTTCCTCCTGGAACAGGAGCTCCTTCTTCCCAAGCAGCTGGTCCCTGACAGCGCCTCAGGACTGCAGAGCTCTGGTCACCCTCTTCCCAAGCAGCAGCAAAATGCCATTATGATTGTCCTCTGCAACAGGCTGATTTATGTGGAGAAAAACTTTCAGTCCCAAAAGAAGGTAAATAAAATTCCTTAAAAATGTGGGCTGCCAAAAAAGGAACTACTATAATACATATAAGCCATAAATCTATTAAAAGTGCATGGGCTGCAGTGTTTAGTATACTGCCTTCTGGGAAATAGGGTTCTTTTCTATTTCTTTCCAGACTTGAGCTGTTTTGACTGACAGAAGTTCAAGAACATTTCAGGAGTGAATGTGTTCTTTTCCCTGAGCAGGCACTCTTGGTCACTTGAAGGAACACTGATCCTGCTCCTTTGGTGATGACAAATCAGATGGCCTTTAAAAGTATTCCCAATCTATATTTCTATTGCAGACCTGCTAGGGAGCTGTAATGGTGTGCTTTCTAGATTACAGTGGTATAACATCTTAAGTAAAGGCAACATAAACATCACATATTTTAACTTCAACTGCTAACTTGAAACCAAAAAGCATCCTTTGAATACAGTTCTTGGGCTTTGTTCAGTCAACCTTGCAAGAAAGAGAATGTGCCTTTTGTATAAATCAGGACCAGACTTAAACACGTGGGGCAATTTGCTCACTGTATTTGAACTTAAAATGCGACATTACAAAGGATATTACAAGAAACTTTGGTGAAGTTTAAAAAGATCCATACTGAACTAAAGTTTATTGCCAGTACTGTTCTTGCAGATCAAGGCTATGCTAATGTGGTCTAGGGTTACTTTAATATTTTGCAGCCTCTCATTCCCTTGGTGCATGTTTTAAGCATGCATATCACTCACTTTTATAATAAAAGAACTTGGTAAAACCTTCTGCTTTGTGCTGGTCTCCTGAGGTAAAAAGTCATAGATATGTTAAGTCTCACATTGTTTGTTCCAGCTTCATTATATTTGATGAAATATATATATATATATCTTGGTAATATAACATACAGTAATCCTCAGTAACTGGATTGCTGTAAGGAATGACATTTTTAATCTGAATAATGAAATTGTATCCTAGTTATTTCTCTGGTCTTCTTCTAAGACACATGTAGGAGATTGACAACGTTAACTACTATTGCACAGCATGATGGAAACTTTGAAAAGGACTTTTGTCTTTAGGGATGGATGAGTGGAATCTTTACAGTCTTCCTGAAAGATGTGCTTTGCAGCTTTTTATTCTCTGTGCAGGAAGAGGTGTGTGTATGTTCTAAATATAATTATGGGTCAGAGTGTAAATGTTAGGTTGTGTGAAGTCCATGACCGAAAGCAGACTATCAATTATGTCAGTAGGAGGTTACTGCTAAGATCAAAAGTAGATTATAGGCCTGGCTAAGGCTGTACTCACACAGCTTTGCTGGTGCCTCAGTGCTGATGTGCTGTCCTAGCAAAGCGCATGGCACTCCTGTGGAGGCAGCACATTCTGGTTGGGGTGAGTAAAAGATGCTCCCTGGAAAAGAAATGCTGTCCATATAAAAAGTGCCTCTCTGCACTCAGCTTCTCCTGATGCAAACAGCCATGGGTCACTTTGGTTCATGTGCATGTCTGAAGCACTCACAGCTCTGACTGGTGATCAGAGAAGCCTTCAGCAGATGAGCCAAGCCAAGCCCTTGCCCTGCTCCATGGTCAAGAGGTTGAATAAACATAAGATTCTCTGTGTAACATGGGACAGGGATAGAAACAATTATTCACCTGGAACAACCTCTTGTAATTCTAGGCCATCCAAATTCCCAGTGAGTCATCAAGTTAAAATTAAAAAGGACCCTTTTCTTTCCAATCTTTGTTTTGGTAAGGAAGCAGAAGAAGCAGAAAAATCAACTCCTAAAAGAAACCTAATTTGGTCTAAAACCATTAGATGGAAAGTTCTTGATTTTCCTCATAGATGTAAGACAAAATTATTAGGTTTAAAAATCAAGGCTTTTCAATGGACAAACTATTCTAAAATTATTCCAGTTTCTTCATTTTGGCCTTACTAAATCATGGGGTTTATAACTAAGGGATTGCAAAGCACTGAATGTAAAAATATTGAGACATGATGAATGCAGAATCTTTGTTACACAAAGAAATTGATCAAAGAATGCTCTGAGGCAAACCAATTAGAGACCCATTGACAGCAAAATGACCTGCTCATCCATCTTCCACATGAAATTTAAAATCTAGGTCCACATTATTTGTGGCCATTTTAAACTCTTGAGCATTTTTACTGAAGTCTGGATGCTGTTCGTTTTGGTCTCCTGGCCAAACTCCAAACTGAATAATTATTCTGCTTCTTTCCTAAATTACAGCAGCAGCTTCATTAGAAAAAAATGCATTCATAGTTTGCTGACCTAAAGTGCTCTTATATTGCTATGCACTATTAACTGTTGCTGCATTTCCAGCCAAGGCTGGCTGCATTTCCATGATTAAATGACCTCTGGACAAAGCATGTATATCTTTAGCTTGTTTCAAAGGCTGTGGGACAAAAGATGCTGGATATATAAATGCTATCAAAGAAATAATTTTAGGCCCAGAACATGCAGGTCTTGAAGTGTGTTCACTGAACAGGGGGAACTGCTGGCAGTCAGGGATGGATAAAAGACAGAGATTATCTGGGGACAGAGGGTGTTTGCTTATGGGCTGGAAAGCTTGTGGCCACTGATCATCATGAAAAAGGCACTTCCATTGAGAAGCATTGGAAAATTACAGAACAAAATGGGAAGCAAAGGGAAAGTGGAGATTTACTAAAACCAGAGGCTCAGTGCTTTCTGTATATGTGTTTCTGGATAATGAGGTTAGCTAGCAAGATACATGATGTGTTTTTTTCAGAAGTAAAAGTGATTAAATTTTTGAGGAGTCCAATAAAATATTCCAGAAATTTTATGCATGGTTTCTTATGGCTCTGTATTTTGTTCTAATTATGTTGTAGCTTCTTTTAAAAAGGTCCACACTGTCTGAAAGGTGAGGGAAACCCTGAAACAGTGTGAGATATATGCAGGATGTTTTACAGTCTTTATTTTTCTACTGTGCTGTTTAGCTACAGCATCTCCCTCCCTTTCCAGTACTATCACTGTTGTACAGTGCCTGAATTAGTTGCCTAAAGTGGTTTTAACTACCAATTTAGTGGGAGATGCTCAACTGCACAGCTGTTCCTAAAAAAACCCAGAATAGTCTAAACACAAACAGCTAACTGAAAATGTTGTTCATGGGAAACTGTTCCAGTTGTGGGAGAGCCACATGGCAAAAAAGCTCTCTAATCCACAGGATGGTTACAGTGACAGTAAGGAACAGATTTGAAGCCCGAGGTCTTGGCTTTCATTAACCTTTGTCTCTGTGCTGTGAAGTCGAAACACTGTGTGATCCTTTCATATAGCTTGGAATCAGACTATACTGTCGGGCTGGGCAATTTTCTTTCTGTAGATGAGTTCAACAAGTACAAAGCAGAACTGTGCTCCCATTCTCCTAAGTGTAAGTGGGTTCTTTCACTAGGTAGCAGATTCAAAGTCAGGAAAATCACAAATTTCTTTCCAGCACAAAAGCTATTACTAAAAGTTACTTTTGTTGTCTTAGGAGCCAGAGCCTTGGAATAAAGGTGCTAGATTTGGTGTGCTCTATGCAGTGTGCTATAATCAGGTGTTCATGGTAAACCTGAGTATGACTATTCAGTATCACCTAGAAGTTGTGTGACTGGTACCAGAACTCTAAATCCCTATACTTATTCTTTCCTAACCGTGACACATTTATACCAGAAGTGTTCAGTTCATTAGTTAACTGAAATTATTGTGATCATGCTTCAATACTTGACTAGAATTTATTCTTAGACTTCTTCTTTCTTGTTTGGATGTATTAGTGCTCTTTCTTTTTTATTTTCTCTCTTATGAACTGTAATGAAAGTACAGTCTTCTTTGCAAATAGGAAAGTATCTATTCCCTCCAAAACATTAACATTTGTCACCAAGGAAAAGAACAAAACCCAGTCACTGTCATGCACATCATCAAAGCAACTGCTGACCATTGTTGATGGTCTCCTAATCTCTCTCAAATGAAGAAAAAGTACATTTAGAGAAACTGAAGCATCTTTGAACAGTCTGCTATGAGTCAAATGGGTTTGTTTTGCAACAGATTTTATTTGCTATGAATAATTTGATGAGCTTGATTTAATTGGCAGACACAACAATAACGACTCATATCACATTTCCCATAGGCTTCAAATCATGTTTGAGCCCTTTTGCACAGTTAAATGGTTACTAGTTTTCTTCTTTCAACATCTGTTTTGGTCAACCTTGCCAAGTATCTCTTCATTGCTGTTATAACAAGATGTTAAATATTTAGAATTACGAAACAGCTTTACAATTGTGCCTGAACACCTTTTAACTGTCTCATTTTGGATTTTGTAACTTTGTATATAATTTGCAGAACTTTAGGAGAAAACACAGAAATCTGTTAATAAAATAAAGGGAAACACAGCGAGTACATCATTAATAGTTTCAGCAGAATTACAGGTTCTCACTTAAATTTCAGTAGAATATAGACAGCTAAAGCACTTAGAAAAATCAGCATTTCTTAAAATTGAAACAGAAACAATCCACAGCTTTCTCCTGCCTTGCAATAATAGACCAATGCACTGATGTTAATTATATTGGAAAACCCAGTAAACCCAAGTAAAATGTACATTGTCTGCATGTCATTATTCTGATGTGGTGGATAATGGAAACCAACACTGCAATGTTTGAGTCACAGGATGAGTCAGTTCTTTTTGACTTGAAGGGACCAGCACAGGATATTAAGAATAAAAGTAGATTTCTAAACTTCTCATACAAACCAATTTGTCTTTTCACTAATATTCTTAGTCATAAGCAACAAGAGATCTTATGTTAATT
Source organism: Molothrus ater (assembly GCF_012460135.2). Lineage (NCBI taxonomy): Eukaryota > Metazoa > Chordata > Aves > Passeriformes > Icteridae > Molothrus > Molothrus ater. The sequence continues at coordinate 6,654,314 of NC_050490.2, forward strand.
CTAAGCCTTCATTCTAACCCCTCTGTATAAAAGCAGCTTAGTAAAATACTTCAGTCTAAACAGAATTCAGACCACAATGTACTTCTCATTGTATACAAAAAACATGTGCTTACCCAACTTGGCCTTACTTGATGATATGTCCCAGTTTGGCATAAACTATTTTATAAAATGAAAATTGAAAATAGATGTTAATGAAGACTCTCTCCTTAGAAACAGTGGATAGGTTATATCACAAGCCAAGAATTCTCAATTTTATACCCTCTTCCACAGAAGGCACAGCTCTGTCACATATTTGAATGGCTTTTTTTTCAAAATTGGCATGTTTTTCAAAATATTGCTAAATAAGATCATTGTGTACCACATTCTTGTGCCAAAATATACAAAATGCACTATATCAGTCACATGTGTAGCTAGGCATCCAGGACAGGACTCAAAGCTGGCTTTTTTAAACTGTAAATAACAAGCCTCTATTATGACCTAAATGCTATTCTCTCTGTGAGACAACCATAACATTTATTTAACCAAACTCAGCAGAATGGCTTCCCTTAAATTATAGCAAACTGTCAGAGACAGAAGAGAAAGACAGAGAAGATTTAGGCCCAGACCATGGGCATTTTTAAATCAAAGGCTTATCTCTCATTCCCTAAGAGAGACCAGTATTTTGCCTGTAATGAGCAGTTACTCTAAAGCTGGCTTTGTGGCTGACTGAAAGAATAAGGAATTGTGTATGAAGGAGATCAGATTTCCTGCTATGACTGAGGATACATAAGCTGGGGTGTAAAAAAAAAAAAAAGTGCAAAATAGTCTTCTATATACTGGATCTTGTACTAGAACACAGGTCCATGTAATTTGATGTGAATTTTGAAGGAAATAGGATTCAAAATGAAACCCTAATATGGGATTTACTTGATCAGATACACAGTAAAATACAAAACCACTGTTCAAGGAAAAGGTTTGTGGCTTTTATCTTACCATTCATTGTGACTGAGAATACGGTAAGTTTATTTTGCAGGATTTCATGAAGGAATACCCTGAAAAGCAGAATTTTGTGGAAGGAAATAATCCTAGGTTTCAGACAGAAAGGTTTTACCTCATTAGTTTTCTTGCCTTTCAAGGATACATTATCACAGCTGGGCTGGTGTGAGTGATGCAAGGCATGAAATGCTGTGCTTGTGGAAATAGAAAGAAGATATTACTATGCCTTAGTAATAATTGCACAGCAGTAGAAAGAGCATGCAATGGATGAAAATCCATCTTTGGACAGGAGAGTGGGATTATTAAACAATTGCATGTTTCCTTAAGGATATGAGAGCAGCTCTTGCTTATCACTGTCTCTAACTACACAGGATTGCAATATCAATTTTAAAGCAATAGCAGTATCAATTTTCAACAGAACAATTGCTTATGAAACCAAAACTGAAGGTAAAGAAATTGCAGAATAACACTACTATGTCCTAGGAGAGTTATCTATTTAAATAAGTTTATAGAGGAGCTAAAGGATCAGTCAAGCACAATGCAGACAAACTTAATAATCTCAAGTTTACATAAGTACATATTGCATGTGTTAAGAACATGTTCACAGTAAAACTGAGTTAGAGGATTTGAAGAATTCTGACTGCTTTCATCTTGAAAAAATTACTTGAGCAGCTGTGTCAGTGGGTTAGAGAACTGAACCCTGGAGAGGGTTTGAGGGGAAAGAGGCTTTGCTAAGAGTTTCTGAAGAATAGATTTTCTAGCCTAGTGAAATAATATGAAAATTATACTTGTCAAAAGTCAAGGACAGTGGTCTTGTTTGCTTTCCTGGGAGAAGTTGTGTTTTGGGTTAGATGAGGGAATCCAGGAGTGTTTACCCACAGTTCTGGAGATTTTGCTCCCAATACAAAATGCTCACCTCACTGAACTGCAGGCCTGACTTTCCACATCTCTTACAATTTCCCTTCTGTTAAGAGCCCAATCTTTGAATGTTTGCAGAGCAGAATGTACTGAAGTCTCAACCTCTGAGACACTTCTCTAGGAAAGATAATATTCACAGGAGTGGTGAAGGAAATAAAAGCAGGACAAAATACAGTGATAAGAAGAGGCTGAATAGAAGTGTTAAACCTTCCTCTGTAGTTTGTGGAGTAATTGCAGGCCACTCTACGCTCTAGATACATCTCTACCTCTCCAGATTTCATGAAGAGGCAGATTAATCAGGTTTAGAGTTTAATTTGCATCCCTGGATTTTACTCCCCCACTACACTGCCCTCGTGTGGTCTTAGTTCCAGCACAGAAACTGTGCTGGAAGCACAAAAGAATTTCACTTGGGGTTTTGGAGAAGTGTGAAGCAGTCACATCATACTTTGGACCTGATTCAGGATGTTTTAACCAATCCTACTGTTCTGGAGTAAATCCCATGGTGGAGATGTGATTCTGTTGTTATTTCATTAGAACAACAGTTCTTAATCTGATTGTCAGCCCCTGTGCTCTAAGAGCACCATGATCTAAATGCCATTTTCTTATCTTTTTATTCTCTGAGTTTATGTCTCCTGGTTCAGTTTGTGGCTTATGTGAAGTGAGTGGGTGGTTTCAGACCCGTGCACAGGAGATAGGTGGTTATATAATGAAAATCAGTATCTCCAAGCAAATGGCATAATTAGCACTATCAGATCATGGAACAGAGAGGGGAAGGCTTTGGGGATAGTGGCACTGCACCACTTTGTCTCAGACATGGCTCCTGCACTCGAGTCACCAGTTAAGTTAAAACTCCCCCTAACTATAGAATGTGCTGGATGTGTTTCACTGATCTCCAGAAGAGTTTGTCTCTAATACATGAGTCCTTTCCAGCTCTGAATTGTCTGGAAGCATAAAGGAAATGTGGCAGAAGGTGACTGTTCATGGTGGCAGTGCCATCCCAGGGCAATCCTGTGCTCCCTCTCACCCCAGCAGTGCCTGACTGGAGCCCACTGGAGCCTGCTCATGGCTCTGTGTAGGATTGCAGGCTATTTCCCTCTCTTAAAAAGACAGGATTGCCTGGCTCTCACAGTCCCCTCTCCTTTCTGCCTTGTGCTCTTGGCTGGGTTGCACCCAAGTGCTGCAGAAGTAAGATCCATGTTTTGCAGGGATCGAGGCTCACACTGCCTCCAGTATAGGCAAATGTAACTCTAAATGTAAATAGCAATGTGCTGTCTCATGCTGAATTGTGGCCTAAATACTTCTACACCAGTGATTTGCTGGGCAGAGTTTTGCTTTCGCTGCTGCCTTAACTAATACTAAAATGCAGCATGTAGAGGGCACTCAGCCAGAGCTCTGCGTTCTCTTCCTGGCTTGGCCATGCTCATGCTCCTTCTGATTTGCTGCTGTCACATAGGAACAGTAATGCTGAAATTCCCTTGTAAAGTGCTTATATAGCTACAACCACCACTACACATTAATTATTATTACTGTAGACTATGGGAGCCAAATTTTTACCTTTCCTTGCACTCATATGTCATCAAATTGCCATAAGCCTGTCTGAAGAAATAATTTAACCAGCAGGCTGTAGTAGAGCAAGGGCTGCAAAAAAATGCTCACATCACAGATCCGATTGGAGGCTGTTGTCCTGCTATCAAAACAGAACAGGAGAGAAGAGATCTAAACAACAGCAGGTCTTAGGAACCATTTCCCACAATCCCTTCTAGGAGAGGTGAACTGATGGAAGTTCATTTGTGTGTGATTTGAAGAAAAATCTCAAGAAAAGCAACAAGATAAAAGAAACAAGAGCTGTGAAACTGAATATGATGAGGCCTGTTGGCCACGTGACCCTGGCTGTCTCTTCAAATCCTCTTCTGCTTGTTAGTGACTGCCCCTTTCCTTCAGTTCATCTGTTTAGGCAAACACAACAACAGCTATGTACCCTTGTCTAAGACAGACAACTAGGAAAGCAGAAAGAGCAAAAGTAACTTTTCCATGAGAAACCACAGTCTGATCTTGAACAAGCTCTAGGAATTCAGAGACCAAAGCAGCTGATGCCTCTGCTACCAGGCAGAGTTCCTATAGCTTTACAAGAGGGAAAAGGCGTGGGCACTTTTTGGCAACCCACCCCATGCTCTGACTTCCACATTTAAGAAAAGGCAAAGGGTGCTGGTAGAATACATCAGAGCAATACCCTTAGAAATTAGTAACAGAATGTGGAAAAAATCAGTTTCAGTGAGTCATGATTTCTCAACAGTACATCCATTACACAATAAAATACTACCCAACATACCCTGATGGGCCTAGTTAATCACTGAGGAAACATTTTAACAGTAACAAAAAATGAAGGCACAATTATTTGAATATTATCTGATAATGACTGGTTTGTGGAAAGAAGGTTGGATATTGGCAACTCTTTCCAAAGAGGATTCCAACTGGAAAAAATATGATTTGCAAATATCCATGATCTCTATATTCCAATTGTATCAGAAAAGAAAGCATCTGAAATACATGGCTGTGGAAACAGAGATTTTACAGCTCTTCTTCTAATTGTTCTCCCTAATTTTCTGCAAATTTCATGTTATGACCAGTGTTCCCCATTGTCAGCCCCAGGCCCTTTTCCCACTAGCACTCTTAAGTGTTCCTTATTGCTCCCTTCATGCTAAATTATATGCAGGTTGCCAGAGGTTCTTCTAGCATCCTTGATTATCTAGCATCACAGTGATTATCAATAAATAGGAAAGTGATTATCTAGCATCACAGTGATTATCAATAAATAGGAAAGTGGACTAGCAATGGTTAATGATTAACTGGACACAGAAACATGAAGAGTGCAGGTAGCAGGATAACTTCCCTGCTCAGGGAATCTGTGTGGACAGACACCTCAGATTTTGCAGCTAAACTATGCAGTGAATTATTGTAGAAGGTACATTTCATTCATTAGCTGTGGAAATAATCTGGTGGTAAAAAGATGAAGAGTCTGTCATGATTTTGGTGTTGCCTAGAATTTTTAGATATTTGTGGGTTGGTTTTGTTTAACTAAATTATAGTTTCTTAGGTGATGTGTGTAAATGTGTATGCACCTTAACTCTTTAGAGATAGACACTTTTTTTTTTGTTTCCCTCCTCCTTCCCACTAGCCTCTGTCAGTGAAAAATGATCAATTCTAATGTAAAAACTCAACTACCATGTATTAATTTTAGATGGCACCCCTGTGCTAAAGCCTGTCCTTATTGTACCTGGAGACTTTTTTGCTTTAAGACCCCTGACAGCAAAGCTTTGACTAAATCCACAACAAAGCTCTGTTTAGCACTCAGCAATCTGTTCTCCATTATCCAGTTGGACTTTTCCTTTGGGTTGTGCCCAGAAGTTTCACTGCAACTGTTTGGCCCTAAACTAGACATCAGAGTGGAAAGTAGACTTTGGGAAGGAAGAAGGAGCAAAGAAAGATTACTACTTTTATTCATAACAGAGGTGGTTTTATGTGTGCTCAGAAAGGGAGCAATTTAAAATCCAGCTTTTCAAGGTGAAACTTTTCAAGTTCTTTCAAATCTGGATCATACTTCAGTGTACTTCTAAGGCTGTCCACCCCCCACTTTTAACAGCAAATCACTGTATCACATTCTAACTGTGCAGGTGGGAAGTTTTTCTGATGCTTTGTCCCCGTCCCACAACAATCAATAAGGCAGGTCACAAACTGAATTTTAGCTGCAGCCCAGTCCTGGTTCCTTCTCCTATCCCCCAAAGCAGACCCTGTTGTGAAGTGGAGCTTTGTGCTCCCCAGCATGGGCTTGCACTGAGCTGTTTTCCACCAGTGAGATGATGAACTTGCAGGGAAGAAAATGTCCCAATACATTTTACCACTTGGAAATGGGTGAAATTTGCCTTGATTTCCCTGGTGTGAGTCAGAAATGGCTCAGTTACATTACTGTAAATTGGATAAACCTTACTGGCATCAGTGGAATGACTGAATTTGGCCTATTGCTTTACTACTGTGCTATTAAAACAGTCAATCTTCTGGCTGCAAGGAATAATATTAAAAAAAAATAAAGTTTACATATGTTGGGATGTGCTCTGGATAGCAGTGTAACAAGACAGGATATCAGACTTAATCATGTTTTGTGCCACAGTGCTGACAGCATATGTGTGACAGCACTGCAGAAAAAAATAACCTCCTCATTATTCTCAGTGTGTTTTTCAGCACACCACAGCTTCTGGGCAAGGAGACTCTCAGAACCATGTCAGGACTGGAAAAAAATTGCCTGAAATGAGGTATAAAGATGAATAAAAAATTATTTCCTTGTTTTAGATTGAAGAAATGTTATTGGATTTTTTTTTCAAAAAAGCAGGAACATAATTTGAAAAGATTTGCATCTAATGTGAACAATTCCATATATCCTCAATTAACAAAAAAAAAAAAAACAACCATCAAAATATATGATGAATTATGTGTTTCCTTGGTTCTGGTTGCATTATATGTACATCTGAAGTGGAACCAATGCCATTTATGAATAATTTAATTAAAATAATGACAAGTATTATTTTTGTAGCATGGAAAACTGGAAACATTAATTGAGTAAGTCTGAGAATCATGAAATGCAATCTTAATTACTAGAAACTAGAATAATCAGCTGAACTGAGGCAAACAGGACAACAAACTTCTTAGAAAGGACTTTACAGCTGCTAGGGTGGAACTAACATCTTAGAAGAGTTAGCATAGTCAGTACTTCGAAGCACACAATATTTTGAAATAAACCATTAAAGCAGCATAGGATCTCTTAATTTTGCATGTCTTTTGAATATTCTACAGCCCTCAGAGCTTCTCCCCATATTTTATGTTCCTGTTGTCTGCCAGCCCCATGGCTTAGCAAAAAATCTCCAAGCCAGCCCTTGTTCATAGTGGTGGCTGAGCAGTCATCAGGTGAAAATATGGAACAGATGCTGCCCCTGGATCCTTGCAGGCATTTCTGTCCTGTTATCCCTCTCCTAGCTATAACCATCAAGGTCTGCCTAACAATGAATAAAGATTCCTGCATCTTGGACTCTCCTGGGAGGAACTTCTCTGGCTTGTCACACAGAAACCTTCTCCTGGTTTCCTGACTGTCCCCTACTTTAAGATGGGGGCATTTTTTTCAGCTTCTTCTCTGCTCCAGTTTTTACCCCTCACCCTGATGGGTTTAAAGAAAAAAAGAATACTTTTTCTACTATCAGGATAAGCAAAGAAGGTGTTGGAGCCTCCTCTTGTAAGATGGACTCAGCTCTCCCTTGACTATTATTTCTCGTTTGATTTCATCTTTCTTTATTATTGGTACCAAAATTGTGCAAAGCTTTCTGTCTGGCTGTAGAGTGGAACACTTTTCAAACTGGGTCACCCTCTGCAAGGCTGAACTTTTACTCCAAGTTCAAAGTCAAAAGCATCAGAAAGCCCAGAGTTATCACCCTGAGAATAAAATACACAGAGCTTTTAAACCATAAATGCCATCCATCACAGCATCTCTGTTACTACACCAGGCCAAAGTGACACTGTCTGCTTTGCAAGTGACACTTTTTCTCTCAGTGTGTTATTTTCTCTGTTTTACAGTCTCTGGTGCCTAATTTCTAACTCACTGTATGAACTGAGCCAAGGAATGGGAACAGAGAGCCCAGTTTGGTGTTTTCCTTCCATGCAGCCCCTGCTCACTGAGACAGAGGAGTTTCCAGTTCTCTGAGTCTGGAAATTGCAGCAGAGCTACAAAACAAGCAAAAACGTGAACTGGGGGAGCTAAAATTCTGATCCTAAATTACAAACATGACAGACAAACTTTGACTAATTTACACTCAGAAGAAATGGGGTTTTTTAATTTTAATAATAATTTTTTTAAAGTTTGGAATTTTGAATACAGAATAATCATTAAATTAGGTTAAATATTTGCCAGCATTACAATTTTTAAAAAAATTAAAACGATTTGAAATGAGAACGAAATGAAGAGGCTGTTTGATTAAAGCAATAAAAGTCATGGGGAAAAAAATAAATCTCCGTGAGGTGCCACCTTGTGCCTGCGGAGCGCCATGGCCGATCCTGGGCGGGGGCGGCGCCGGGCCGGGCCAATGCCGCAGAGCTTGGGAGGGAAAAAAGCCGGAATAGGGCTTTAAAAATCTCTGTGGTGGCTGGCACCTGCCTCTCAGAACAGTGCATCCCGGAAAGGGAAAACAATTATTGTTAAAACAGTTAAACCGAGTCTTTCTCCCTCAGAAATTATGCATTTGCACAGGCTTCGGAGGGGACAGTTCTGATTTCCCAGCTGTCCCACTGTCCCACATTGGGAGCCCCAAGGGAGCTCCTTTCCCTTTCCCTTTCCCTTTCCCTTTCCCTTTCCCTTTCCCTTTCCCTTTCCCTTTCCCTTTCCCTTTCCCTTTCCCTTTCCCTTTCCCTTTCCCTTTCCCTTTCCCTTTCCCTTCCCTTTCCTTTCCCTTTCCCTTTCCCTTCCCTTCCCTTCCCTTCCCTTCCCTTCCCTTCCCTTCCCTTCCCTTCCCTTCCCTTCCCTTCCCTTCCCTTCCCTTCCCTTCCCTTCCCTTTCCTCTTTCCTCTTTCCTTTTCCTTTCCTTTTTCCTTTTCCTTTTTCCTTTTTCCTTTTCCTTTCCTCTTCCTCCTCTCTCATCAGTGCACAGAGCAGTGGAATGCTGACAGGAATGCTGAAAAAACATTTTCTTCTAGGTTTATTAAAAATTAATTTTTATGTTTTTGTTTTTAAAACGTTAGCACAAATTTTTCTCCTCTTGGCATTTGCCTGTGTGTATCAAAGTTTCCCTTCTCTTTTTATTTTGTGATTTGTATTTTCTAAAAAATTAAGTTTTTTAATGCAATTCCAGCCTCAGGGAGTACAAGGAGAGTAGAATTTGGTCACATGAAGTGCTGAATTAGTACAAATTTCAGCAATATCTGAAATGTCTGTACTCCTTAGTTGAACATATGGAATCTTTATTAGGTTTTATTTCATTCTGTATACATTCATCAGCTCAGAGTCACTTCAGCAATGGCAACTTACCATTACCAAGTCACATTTGCCAGGAGCACTGATGTTTGTATGCTGTCCAGAGAAGAAGATGGATATACCAGGGCTGTTAAACAACTAAAAATACTACAATAATTTATTAAATTTGCTGTTCATGTGTAACATGTTTGTTGTGAAGATAGTTTCCATAGGAAAACGTGTGTTTTTTTCCCTAGAAACCAAAATATTATTGAACAACCTTGCATACTAAGCACTACATAAGAATTTCTGGTGGTTAATATGGAACATCTCTTATTTTAAAAAAGTATTATTCCCATAGTGAGTTTCAGTGTTACTCAATAAGGTCTGACAGTAAGTTTTAAGGACAGAACATAGAGTTGTGCTTTTATATGGGCAGAGAGCTGATTTCCTGGTAGTACTGATGAGCTTGTGTTTGTACAGAATTGATCAGTAATTAAATTCAGACTTTGGCTCAGTTTGAAGTGTTTTATGCAACTGTGAATCCATGGCGTTTTCGAGATAAGAATGTGGGAATCAGAAAAACACCCACTTTGCAGAAATGAGAATCCAAATTGTGTGGACTTCTATTTGCAAATGTGAATCCAAGAGAGACTTTGGTTTTTTCCATGTCCCCATCCTCCCCCAGCTCCTTCTCTTCCTCTCTGTCCGATACTCATCCACTGTCAGATTATAAATGGAAACAAAGGCCTCATGTGAGTCTAAGCAACTGCTCCAACCCCTGTTCTTCAAGAAGTCTGGGTCAGACTTGACCCATCAATTTTAATTCTTGGCTCTGGCCCATAGTTTGATGTGTTGGAGTGTGAAATGACCCATTCACTTTTAACCAGTGCTATGAGCACAGAGCAAGGGGATCAGTTTGTAAAGACTACCTAGATAATGTGGTATTGTGGTGGTCAGATAATAATCTAAGGCTGGAAAACACAGAGAAATTGCTTTCTAGTTTACCAGAAATCTTTTAAATATTGCTATAAAGTAGAAATCCAATGACTACTGTGTTAAGGACTCAAAGCATGCTGGCAAATTGCCTGATAGGGCAAGTAAGGACATCTCACAATCCAGGCGTCACAATCCATCTTAAACAAGAGGGAGCAGCAATTTCTTGCTTTCTGTCATTTGGCAAATATGCAGTTCTCAGATGTAACAGTACTAAGTATTTTATTGAAACTTTCAGACATCAGCCTGCACTCTCCATATGTTCAGGGTTTTACAAGCTGTTTCCATGACAGAATGAGATTGATTTTGGAGCCAGATAATTAATTGGTTAAGTCCATTTTATTTACCAAAAAATGTAGGCAAAACACTGTTCTGTTCAATACAGTAGACAGATTCCTTTTTTATGTTTCCAAACCTTCTTTTCCAAGAACTACTCTGTTTATAAAGCTTTCTCTGAGGAAGATGGTTCCTCCACTAACTTTTTGTTGTTGTTTGTTGTTCCTGGTTTTCTTTCTTAATTACATTTCATTCATTAGGGCAAGACGATTTTTTTTTTATAAAACTTCTAAATCCAGCCTTTTAAAATGCTTGTTCATTTCTGATGTCTTCTGTAAGAGTGAAACTCTTAGGTAGCCTATATTTTGCATGAGATACTAATCATGGATCAATAGAAAGAATAAATGTCCACTGTCTGCATCATTCATGCACATGTTGGGAAGTTGCTATAATCAGGATAATGTGTTCCTGGTTTTTGTTGTTTGGTGGGTTTTTTCTTTTTTCCTTCAGGATGAGTAAGACAGGAAAAAATACTTACCATCCACTGACCAAGTGGTAAACTAGGATATGCAAATCCAAACATAAATCACTCTGTGATAAATCACAGTAGCAATTACACTGGTGGTGTAATTGCTCTTGTAAAGAAGCTAATTTTGGATTCTTTAAAATTGAAATCATCTACCCTCTTTGACTTTCCAGGGCTTTATAACCAGCAGACACAGAAGTGAATTTCAGGGAGGTAATTTTTCACTCATGCTGTTTTCTGTGAAGCCCAGATCAAAGCCTGCTCTGGAAAATGGAGTAGGCCAAAGCCACAGTACCAGCTAAGGTCTTTTCTCAACCTCTTGTTACAAAGTCCACTTTGAACACCTTTTTACCTCATCTTTTCAGCGTGTGAGGCACTAGAACAGGTTTTCCAGAGAAGCTGAGGATTCTCCATCCCTGGAAGTGTTCAAAAGCACTGGGAGGAGCTCTGAGCAGCCTGGCCCTGTGGAAGGTGCCCCTGCCCACAGCAGGGGGTTGGAACAAGGAGATCTTTGAGGCCCCTTCCAACCCAAACCATTCTGTGGAATACAGATCATTATTTCCCATCCTTGTCTCTTGGAGACTGCCTCTGTAGAATGTCTCCATGACTTTTGGAGCTATAACTCTGCCCTACAAAATTTGAAAAGAATAAGTACTCTGGGGTTTGTAGTTTTTAAATTAGTACCTGATGCTCCAGATAATCTAAGTTCTGCATAAGATACTTTTTTTCCCACTAATTAATAATGGAGTGTGATATCTAACTGGCTGTTAGAAATCCATTAATTGAAGTAAAATGGTTACACAGATATCTTAAAATTTAGGGAAAAAATAATGTATTTGTGGGCAGAATTTTATAAAATTAATTTTGTAAAAGAAAAAAAGGGAAGACAGAGAGTATAGTCATTCCTTTAAACTGACCTCTCCTGGAAAGTTCTTTGCATCCCATTCAGCTGATTGGAAATGTGTGGAAGAAAGTTTTTATTTAGAAAGGTGCAGCTGAAGGCTCAGTTTATGTGCTGATAGGTGGATGGTTTTATTGAAGTGAAGACAGCAACCTCTTAGACCACTGTAGCTCATGTTATTTCCCAAAGCCTACAGAAACCCCTCCATCTCCCACCCACTGTGTGTGTTACAGAACAAGCAGGGAAAGCAAACAAAAAGTGCCTTTGACTGGTCAAATCCTGCAGTACTTGTTTGCAATAGATGGCCAGCTCCACATCTCCCAGGATAAGTTATTAAAATTATATAAAATTATATGCTCCCAAGTAAGGAGCACCCAGCTCTTCACAGATCTGCCTGCACTGGCTGCACTGATAATCTACAGAAGGCCACACTATATGACATTTTCTTGCTCTATCTTTCTAATTCAAATGGGGAAAAAATAGTTTGTAATGAATATAAATTTTCTATGGATTTCAATGGTCTTTAAATTAGGAGCTTGTTGTGCAATCAAATCCAGTGAGGATGAGAAGACACATGGTAAACAGAATGGTTTTTTTCTATAGCACAAAGACTGAATTAGATTTTAAAAAGAAAATGTGGTTGGCAGTAATGTAAGACTGTTTTATGATGTTTGTTTATGACTTGGGAAAGGACCAATGTTTGGCAAGGAAATGTTTTGTCCTAAATCCTGGCAAGCATATTCATATAGCAAAAATGCTGTTTTGTCTACTTTTCATTTTTCTGAATTCTGTAGACAGCAAAAAATACTCAGATATGTTTGTGGACATGTATTCTATTGTGACAATGTAGATTCATCATGTGAATATGAAATCTGAGGATTACAAATTAGGTATAGCAGCTATTTCACATGTACGTGTTGGGAACTTAAAAGTATTCTCAGTATGCATTCTGAAGAGAAAAATACACAATTCAGTGGAAATGCTGCTTTGATTTTCCATTCACTTATGTGAATTTTGCATTTGTGCAACCTTAATGCTTTCATTGGGCTTACTTGTAATTTACCACATTGCAAATGAAAACAGCATCAGGTCTATACACTTTTGCAGACTTTCACTGATTTTTGGTAGGTTGCTCACCTAGTTGCAGAAACATAACTGTAGGAGAATACTAATAAAATTGTAATTTTCAAAACTCTCTCAGTTCCATGAAGACATTTTGCATAACTTATTTGGCACCTTGGCTGGTTGGTGCTGTGGGTCGCAGTCTGCTGTAGACTAATATAAATGCTCTGCAAAGAGGTGGAAATTAGGGTTTTTTTGAATTTGAAATTGTATTTACTAAAGATAACTTTCTTAACTGCCTTTGCAAATACATCAAGAGCCTCATGGTAATGAGACTAAGCCATACTGTGGTTTTCTAGATGACCATAAGCAGAAGCTGCATTGAAGTGATTTTGTCTCTCCTAGAGCACCTGTAGCAAAGCTCAGTGAGAAGGACTCCCAAGGCAGATCTACATTAACAGTTTTAAACCTTCTCATACACTGTATGAACAGCTGCCCCCAAGAGTACAGCATCAAAGTTACCAGAACAGGTATTTCTAAACTATCACTACATACAGTACATTTTTGTTTTATGTTCTTAAGACATGAAAGAGAAAGTGCAAATTCATATTATAATAGGGGTTGAAAGAAATAACAGGTCCTTCACAGACAGTGCAAAACTTTGTTAGAACATTTGTACTTCACATCCTAACAGCATTTGGGGGACATTACATGTATGTTAGATAGTTCACAGAGTCTGAGGTCTAAAGGAGCTGACACTTATCCTTTGAAAATGGTTTTACTGCATAACACATCTCAACTAACCAGGCTTAGGAATTTTATGGAGTCCTGGCTTCTACTTTACCACTTGAGTTCCAAGAGCATTTGCAGTGTATTTCATACTGATGGGCAGTGAATAATTCTGTCCTCTGCTGTGGAATTCTATCTCTGGTAGTGTTTTTGTAGTGAGGAATGTCCAACCTTTAGCATCCAACACAGAGCAGTGAAAATTATATGCACAAGTATTTTAACAGCTTGTGTAGCAGCTGGCAAATTATGTGTAGGAAGGTTTGTTCTCTTGTCTGTGTATGTGCTAAATACTTACTGGTTCCCACCTTTTACATATGAAATACTAAATAATGGAATTTAAAGAAACAGAAACTCTTAGGAAAAATGTGTTTTTATGTAAGATATGCCTCATATTTCATTATGCAATGAGGATACACCTCGAATGTCAAAGACTGCACCTAAAATTCATTCTTCACTCCCACACAAGGTATCAACTTTGCCTCTGTGAATCCAAGGGCTTTCAAACATATTTTGAAAAACATTGGCTGGCCAGCTATCTAAAAATAGCTAAGGAACACATCAGTAGTAATAAAACTCCTATCAAATATTTTTATTAATCAGCTCTAAACTTTAGCAAGTATAAGAGTCCTGTAGTGGAACCCCTAATAACTATTTTCTACTACATGGAAAGGAATTATGAAAATAACTTTTAGTGCATGGTCTAAATATTTTAGTACCAGTAAATAAGTAATGTCGCAAACAGAAGAAAGTACAGCTCAAGAAGCTATACCTTTAAATTGAGTTTATGATGAAAAAATTTTGCATCAAAGTAAATTCTTATGCATTTCCAAAGGAAAAAGAAACAGCCCACATCCCAATTCTGTAATGAATTATAAATGGAAAATTCTGAAATTAACATTTCATAATGAAATTAACATTTCAGAATTTCTTGTGTTAAAAATTTAAAGCAATTCATCATTGTATAGAGAATACAGACTTTCTGATAAGTTATTTTACAAAACATTGAATGCAGAAATTATTCAACAAGAGTGTTTACTAATCTGCAAAATGTGAGCTACACAATAGAGGCGTGCCTGTTTCAAACCCTGTTTCCTGCAGTTCCTGAATACTCATTTGGATTTCCTGGACTGACTTTGGACACCACTTGCTCCTTGCCTTTGTCTGGCAGTGTCTGGCCCATTGATGGAACAGCCACTGTCCCAGCTCTGCTCTGCTGGCCCCAAGAAACTTCCACGGCGCCCAGTCCTGTCTGCACTGTGGTTGCTCACAGCTTCCTTCACTAAGCATCCCTTCTCTTACTGCTGACAGGACATTCTCAGAAAAGACTTAGGGAAGTTCTAGAAAGCTGGAAAAAAATAATTGAAAACAGGGAGAGAAGTATTGGAAAGCATCTGGAACATCCCCAGAAAGCACCATGTGAATTCCTAGAATACTCTCTGAAAATTTTGTAGGAAAAGTTCCCAGAAAACAGACAGGACATTCCTAGAAAGTATCAGAATTTCTAAAATGTAAGGGAAGCCCTAGAAAGTAGTGGGAAAATTCCTAGGAAGCAGTGAATGAATTGTTAGAAAGCAGAAGGTCAATTCCTAGAAAGGATCAGGAATATGGATAAAATGGACTGTGTAATGACCAGAAAACCCTAGAAGATATCAAGAGAGTTCTTCCAGTGTTAAGGGTTTTGCAGAAAGCTGCAGGAAAAGTGCCAGAAAATACCAGCATTGTTTAAAGATCCAGTTATCCTTATAAATCTTCAGAAAATATATTTTTTATACCTTCAAGCACCATATCTTGCTTGTTTTGAAAACTTGATGCTTCCTTCTGGCCTTAAACAGTCTTCCTTTTTATTGTCTTATTGCAAATGTTTTCTCTTTCATCATGAGGAATTGCAATTTCACAGTCAGCAGCTTGTGGTTTTAGATGAAGGAGAAGTAATTGAACTTCAAGAAAAAAAATAACCTTGCTGTCATCCAAATCTCCTTAATAAATAAATAAAAAGGAAGAAGGAAAAAATACAGGCTCTCAGCAGACTCAGTGAGAGTTTTCCATGAGAAGTTACTGATTCTTTGTGAATCCCATGGATCTATTAAAATATACTCTCCTTTTTTCAGTATATAATACCTTGGCTTGCATGCGAGGTACATGACTAGTCTGATTTGAAATTATTTAAGAGGATGCCAGAAGAGTAGTCATGTATAGATACATCTGAAGGGGAAGATGAATCTCCAAAGTAGTGCCTGCCAAGACCTGAATATTTGTATCTATTTTTATGAAAGTTCATCCCTACCTTTGCTCTCCAAACTCCTGTTGGCTGAGATGTTTTTCCTTTTATTCCCAGCAGCCTGGGCTCCCTACCCTATCTCTGCCAGGTCCTGCTCTTGCTTGTGCTCTTCCAAGCATGAGTTTCCCTGGCTCAGTTTACCTGTGTCTGCTTTCCTTTCACCCAGAGCTCCCCAACCACTGTGGAATACTGGGAGATTTAGGAGCCAAAGGCACCGAGTACCTGGGGGTAAATAAATAGGAGGATACCTCCTTCAGGGAGAAATCCATTTCAGCAGGTTTTGTCCCTGAGCAGGCCCTGCAGGTTATGCTCATGGGAGCATTTCATAAATACATATTTCTTGGTGAATCTGATAACCATATTTTCATACCAATGACAGATGAATGCACCAAAGGGCTTAAACTGGCTATAATATTTTAAAATATTGGCCATAGTGAATAGTTACAAACAGGCATATGAATCTCTTGGGGCATATTCCTTCTAGATAGGAAGTTCTCCACTGTAAATGGTTTAAATGCTTTAAGGCATCAGACTTTGAATTTAGCCTTTATAGGAAATGCATCTGGTTAATGTTAAGTTAAAACACCCCAAGAAATCTGTACTTTTCACTGTATTTGTAATTTATGTAAATTTTTGGAGAGCATCCATTGCTCTAAAATCAAGTTAATTGGAAGCAGAGTAAGAAGCATGAACACAGTCCCAGCAGAACATTCTCTGTCTGATGCCGAACTGCTAATTTTTATTTTTTTTCTAAGACATTGTCCAAATTTCCATCCTGTGAAATCTTCAGATGCCAGATGAAGGTACAGTCTTTTACACTGAATCTCCTCTTTTTTCCAAAGCTTATTCCTATTCAGCAAATACTATGTAAACATTATGAGTTTGACATAAAGCTAAGTGTGCTCTGGTGATTTGGGGCTTTGGCCTGCATTTGCAAGGTTTTGGGGACATTCAGAGTTCATCTAAGGCCCCAAATCTATGTTGATTTGTGGGGGGATAGAATGTAAGAAAATAAAGATAGTGCAGAAGGCAGTCTCACCCCTGAGGAGTTGCAGCTGTACTAATTACCAAAGATTAGGAACAGGCCTGCCCTTAATAGGTCTCAGCTGTGTCCAATAAAACGAGTGCTACAAAAGAGTGGGTTAGCTGGGTGAGAAGGGAGTTGGAGTTTGTTGGTTGTGCTGTGAGGAGCTGCCCATGAGGAATCTCCAAGAAGGTATGGAACTTTTGTAATAAGATGACAGCATTAATTCACTCATCTATGGCCCAGGGAGTGTGCTTCTTTAAAAAAATGGTAACTTACCAGGCAGGTCTGTGGCCTTCTGTGATGTTTCAGTGATGCTGAATTCTGACACAAGGCTTTGTCGATTGCTCCCAAGCTTAATAAAAGGATAGGTAGCTACAAGAGATCATTTTCCCCACTGCAGATTTGTGTAGTTTTGTTAAAATGTTTTTCTGCTTGGCTGAAGTTTGGCTGAACTTCTTGCAGCAGAAAGTGGCCTGACATGTTTGCCCAGAAAACAGCACAGCAGCAACAGCAGGCAACTGTGGCTAAAGATACAGAGAATTTAGGAACTATCTCTTGGCTATTTTTTTACTCCTTTGGGTGAAATTTTTCTACACCAAAATGCTTTTGCCAGCCTACTTATATTGATTTTAAGTTCAACAAATACAGGTTACCAGCCAGCACAGTGAGGCTAGCTCAGGCTCTAATGTTGTGCACACCTTAAGCACAAAGGTAACCAGCTCTGTGTGCTCAAACTGTGACAGGTGCTGGAGTATTTTGGTCAAGGCAAACTCAGGCAGAAAAACAAACCTGTGGCAGGGGTTTTTGAGGACTAAGCTCTCCTATGTGTAACGTGCCACTCAACTAGCAGAATTGCTTGAAAGTCTTGAGTTTATCTGAGAGAACCAAAAAGTTGGTTTTGAAGTATCATAAAGTTTCCCTTTAGTAGGCCATGGTGATGACAGCAAGGGAGGAAGTTTGGCTGCAGGACTCCTGTGGCAGTTTGCAAATGCTAATTTGCAGAAAAAGCAGCTTTCATGGGAATGAGATCTATTTGCAGAGAAGGACTTTTAGTTTGTGATACTGATTTTGAAATCCTTGCAGGGCTGAGACCTTCCACATGCTGGAATCAGAAGTTTCTCAGCCTTGAGTTGTTTAATCAAGACTTATAAATAGTACCAACAAGTAACAGGCTTTGTACTTTGTGATGGGAACAGAAAAGTTAGCTCAGGACAGCCCAGCCCCCAGCTGGGGCTAACGGCTGGTGTGGGGAGGGTGCCAGCAGGTGTTTCTTGGCCAGTTAATTGCAGGAACAGGTGGGGCTCATAAGCCCCAGCTGAAGCCCTGTTGATAAGTCTGTGTAACTGCTGAGACCCAAACCAGTGTCTTCAGCCCAGGGTGCAAGGAGTGTGGTGTTGTCTCTGGAGAACTGCAGCTTTTTTTAGACAGCAAATCCTGCTCAGCTGCCCCCAGACCCAGGTACGTGCATTCTGCCAAAGGCTTTAGCACTTCCAATTTTAAGAGTTTTTGCTCCAAGTTTTTTTCTCTCCCTTTTGGCCATAGCTGCATCTTGTTTGCTTTGCATTTTAACAAGTATGGCTGGTCAGGCTGAAAAAGCAGAGTTGTCCTGATTTCACCAAACAGCTGCCATGTCCTATGGGGGTGTCTGCTTTGTGTGTCCCTGTGTTTGTATGGCCTCACAGCTCTTTCAAAATATGTAACAGATTTTGAGCTTTTACTTCAGAGGCTTATCACAGTTTTGGGGATCCCTCTCTTTCCCTTTAGGTTCTGTAGAGTTTACCCGGCACCTGACTCCTTTTTGTAGCTTGCCTTCTGCAATATGGGTGCTCAAATGTTGAAGAGACGCCTCTATTTTCTTCTCACTCTTGCTCTTGGGTAATGGGCAGACCTTTAAAAAAGTGTCCACATTATTTCATTTTTAGTCACAGCTTGGGATAAGCTTTTCATTTAATGTAGAACAGACAGTACTTGATTTGTGGCCTTGACTTTTGAAGAATTTTAAATTCAAAAGTAAGCTATAGGCTAGTCTTTAGAAATCAGTTCAAACTAGGAAATGAGATATAAATTTGTATCACTTGCATTTGAAAACTGAATTGGTCTCTTGAATTTGAACTCAAAAAGACCTGAAAATTTAAATAAATTCATAATCCTGAAAGTATTGGTTGGATGTTTTCCCCAATGAGAGAGTGAATGTGGTATTTGAAACTGTCTTGGAGGAGGCCAAATATGGTTTACATATATAAGAGGAATTAAAGTAAATTGTGTCAAGGTTTTCTGCAACGTGTTTCACTGAAACTAAAACATGTCATCGTGTCTTTATGGAGTGATGTTTACAAAAGGTACAAATTGCCTTCAAGTGAGGGCTATCTGCTGAAGGTTAGCTGTTGAAAATGTTTCCCTCTCTGTTTATAGTTTTCGAAATCTGACCTGTTGATGGGAATACTGGCAACTACGCTAAGTATTGCACATTTCCCAAGAGTTTGACTGAAGCACCCTGTTCTATTGCATTCTTTACTGCTGACAGTGTTAGCTATTACCATGAGATAAAGAGATTAAATATTTCCATAATTTTAGTTGCCATGATTATAAGCACACCATTACTGAAGTATGCAAGTAATTAATGTAAGTCTAGATCAAAACAATCCAGTAGGAAAGGAAGGATCAGTTATCCTTGAAATGTGCAAATTCCCAAGAAAATGCAGTTAAATCCTAGGAAGTATTGAGGTAGATAAAGTAGGTTGATTTATGTGTGCCCATGGAGAACTCAATTCAAAACTTGCTAAAATCAGTGAGCTTGCTTTCAGTAGTAGTAAAGTCCTAAGTTATTGCACTGTATCAATTTCTATGGCAAGTATATAGTCAATAAATTGTGACTGCAGTTCAAAATCATCACTCTACAGTCAGCTCCAAATGGTTGGGCAGATTTTAGGGAAACTAAACATTCTAATGCATGTCTTGAATTTGGGGATATACTCAGTCAATTTGATATGACTCAAGTTCTAGAGCACTGTTTTTATTTTCTGCTGTGAACTTCAAACCATGGATAAGTGTATTTTTTATAATTTGCAGAATTCAGAGAATTCTGGAGTATGTTTTCATACTCTTGTGTGTATTTCAAACCATGAATGTTTGCTTTTAATTGCTGTTATAAAAGTTAAGGCAAATTTGTGAGAATGTCGGTGATTTGATTTGAGTTTTAAATCTTGCTCTGAACATAAGGCAAACCAAAAGAAACTTCTGGATCACAAATATACAGGTTGAATTGCACCATTATTTTCAGCTGTCCTGGGAACTCATTAGTTTCTCATTATATCTTTTGTCTAAATATAATTTTCTCTCAAGTAATTAAGTGGTGAGCTTGATATGCTGCTTCTTATAAGCATATGCTTAAGTGTATATATAATTCTCTACTGGTAAAGGGGACTGTGGAAACATTGCTCTGATTAAAAATCATCAGCTGGCAAAAAAGGAATTAGAGTGACAAGAAACTTGTGGTCCCACAAGATCAAATACCATTTGTAGCAGCACTGGGCAATGTGCTAATACTATACATTTGTGTGCTTTGGTGTTTTATAGCTTTTGGTGTTAGTCTTCACAATTAGGCTACCTTTTCTCATGGTATAATCAAGTCTTTTGATAATATTTCATGTTCATAGTGCTCCTAAGCTGACAGGGATATAGAACACATGTCTTAAGTGATCTCTTTTCATTGCCTGGTTTACATAATTTTTATTCTCTTTGGTCTCTGGAAGATATATTTTCTGACCACGTGTTATTGTTTAATTCAGTGACTTTTTGATGGACTTGGCTTTGCAATCCTGGACTCCTAAATTTGCTTATTGTAACACCTCTCTATAAACTACCTAGAAACCAGAAAATGTCAATATATTGGCATATTTTAAATAATTTGTGCTCCATGATATAGCATTTGTGTTTCCTCTACTGCTTTAAGGCAACAACTTCAATACTGAGAAGATACAGAGTTGGTGAGGCAGTTAATAGGGGAAAAGTGTAAAATCTCACATGGTGTGCTTTAATTCTATTATCAGGGACTCAAAAGAGGGCAATTTAACTGCATTACAGTCTTTTTGAAGAATTGAACAGGACAATGTCTTGGTTTATTGTGGGGCTTTCTAGTGAATAAAAGACATAATTCTGGATGTAGACTCAGTTTTAAGTCATCTTTAGCAGAGCCCATAATTTTGGCCTAGCTATCATTTGAACAGTTATGCTTCCATATACTTCATTCATGCCAGCAGCCTGCTTTATCTCAGCTGCTTTTTATTTAGTCTATTCTGCATGTGGTTATGCAGAAAAACATCACTCAGTGTTCATATGAAGGTGCTTTTTCCCGAACAAATCTTGAGGAAAACAATCGTGTGTAGGTTTCTGTAACTTGGCTATGAAATTTGAAATGTTATTGCAATTTGTCTGTGCCCATTAGAAGTCTTTATCACAGCTCTGCCTGGTGGCTGTCTCCACCATTTTGTAGAGTACTTTTGCAGTATTCTGGATATGTAAATCATTTTAAGGGGCAGTTCTGTTTTTCATGGGCAAACCTTGCCTCTCTAATTTTTTGTCCCTTCAACACTGCAATAGAAAAAAGTAGTTCTCCCTTAGGAAAATCTCAGATATTGACCAGGGAGTAAACCATTAGCTCAGGTCATTGCTGACCTGAGA
This sequence comes from Molothrus ater, assembly GCF_012460135.2. Lineage (NCBI taxonomy): Eukaryota > Metazoa > Chordata > Aves > Passeriformes > Icteridae > Molothrus > Molothrus ater. Next base: position 6,675,727 of record NC_050490.2, read on the forward strand.
TATTCTGATGTGCTCTTTCAGTAATGAGCATTTGCTTTGCTGTCAGGATTTTATTAAGGTTCCCAGGACAAAGCAACCAATCAGTTTAACAAGGAGCTCCCCAGCTCACTGTGGAGCCTTTAGCTCCCATTCCAGCATGGTCACTTTGCCATGTTCTGGCTCCTTCCCTGCAGCTCCATTAGCTGGCAGCTGGTGGTGTAGTGGAAGCAGCCTCTTCCCCCACAGCCTCTTGCATAGAAGAGAACAGCTACCTTTGTATCTTTAAAAATATTTCAAAACTGGTGGCACTTCTTTATATAAGCACAACAAATAACCTAAAAATAGAACTGTAGCTGGAATGTGAGCTATTCAACATGAATTAATGTGTTTGCTAAAAGTCTAGGGATTTTTGATGGTATTGTGAGATACACATGACCTTTTCATGATGCTCCCCAGAGATACTAGTCATCCTGTCCAAAAGCAGCATGAAGTTTTTCAGGCATACACAAACAATGTAATTAGGGCACTTTGGGCCTGGTAATGGGGTATGAACATTGTAGTCCTGCTCAGATGGCCTTTCCAAGTGTACCACAGTTTTCCAATATTGTAACTATTGGCACAATTAGTGCAAGGGTCTTAGATCTCTGGATATAACTAAGTTTTGTGCTTTCAGTGTAAAATGCAAAGAATAATTTTCTTCCTTTAGTAAGCTTATGCTATGTGCTTCTCTAGGGAACTGAAAATGTGTGCCTGGAACATGGTGATCTCAGTTTACTGGAAATCCATCCAGTCACCAAAATGAGCCTTCACACTCAGCATTAGTTATAAACTGTTATATTAGCATTCTCAGAGATCAGGGACTGCATAAATGGTGCAGGTTAATATATCTCCCCTACAACAGAGGGCTGAGTTCAGGATTGAGGATTATGATGGGGTAACACAGGAAAGCTGTGGTCATTATCATCCCAGGACTAAAGGGCCTCATCACTGTGCTTAGCATCACACAAACATGTAGCAAAAAATGTAATCACTCAGTCCTTACATCCCAGTTACTGTCCTCACCACCTGGGCACAGAGGTGACCCAGGGGTGCCATGTCCAATGTGCATTGCATTTGCTCACTCCATTTCACACTTTGCTGCTGACTACAGAAGCCACACCTCTGTGAAAATCCAATACACCTTATTCTTGCAGATTACTTTAAGAGCTGTTAAGATTTTCAAAGTGTCCTAATTAAGACATTCAAATAAGCAAGCAGCCAGATGAATACACAGCCCATGTATTAAAGACTGTGATAAACAAAATGTTCAGAATTACTGTGATCTTGTCATACTCATCACACAATGTGTATTTTATGTCAAAATAATGTTTCTCTAGCATTTATAGCACTGTGTCACAGTCTTGAAAAAAATAATACCCTAAGCAGTGGTGATAAACAACATCCTGTCCAAATGAAACTTAAGAACAGGCTTTGCTTTATAAAATCTACTAGTGAGTATGGGCTATTATTAATTCTTACAAGTGCTGTGGGTTTTGATACCCAACAGACAAAATAATCTAGATGGTGCTGCAGTGTTGATACTCTGAAAAAAGTGTTCTTTAAAGGGCTGCCTTGCACCAGGAACTTCTCTTTGATGGATAAATGCTTATGGCAACAGCCTTGACAACTTCTATTCACCTCTTCTGTCTGTGTCTTAATACCTGTCAGCCAGAGATGCTCAGCAGACAAGTTACATGCCTGAGGAATCTCCTTATGCTTAAATGTGACAATGGATTTTTTTTTTTTAGTCTAAGATTTTATCTGGTTCTCAGAACAGCTGGGCACCTTTAGTCAGCACTGAAGCCCTCCTAGGCAGGCTGGTGGTCCTGTTCCTCCATAGCAGTGAAGCTGAGGTAGCACTAGAGCCTTTGTACTAGACACTGCTTTTGATAAAGCTGCCTCAGAGAAAAAAGAATTGTTCTGACAGTGAAAAACTTCCCAAAGTCACTGTAGGAGGAGGGTTTATGGGATGAAGCCCTCCAGAGCTGACTCGGCTGCATATTTTAGAAGCCTGGTGTGTGACACTTTGCTCTCCCACAGCCCAACACCCCACAGGCCTGTGGGGAGCATCACTATGTTTACCAGGGCACAGGAGGGAGATGATCATGAAGGAAGATGTGTTTATTATCAGACCAAATAAAAGCACACAGGAAAGGGCCTCCTTTATGTTTATTTAAAAATAAATATTGAAGAGCTGGAACAGAGGAGAACACCCTCAGGGGCCTCAGTGAAAATTATGACAGTAGCAAAGTTCATAGCCAGAGACTGATAGATTTTAAATCTATTAAAAAAAAAAGTTTGAGAGTAAAACAAGCTAGTTATTTTGGGGTATGGTTATCTCAGTCATGGTAACATTAAAACACCATCAGAGAGGCTCAGGTCATAGTTCTTTTACAACTTTTCACTTTTCTAAGCTGTACACACTGCTATTTGGGCATGCAGTTAAGTTTCTACATGCAAAGAGAGCTTCTGACACTCCTTGTTCTCCCTGGATTGCTGTACTCTGAAGTTCACTTAATATCTTTATTAGGAATATGTTTGCCTCTGGCTTTGTAATTGCTAATGACATTAACTGAAGCCAGATGTACAAAGAAGAATTCTGTTCAGCCTAAACACTTTCTGTCCTGAATCTAGAAGGATGTGATTTATGCATCATATCCTGTAATAGTGTTTCTCAGGGTCAATCTTTTACCACAAATAAAATCCACCAATACCTGAACTATGTCTCTTGTTCTAGGATTTCCCTAGCAGGAAATCCAAATCCTGTGTACTGCAGATCTGTCCTAGTGAGATAATTATTGTTCTGCCAGGTTGTTGTAAGCAACACATCTGATCAAAGGCAAGGGAAAGGAGTATAATTGCCATGTGAATTGTTGGGAGTGCAGTTTACAAGCAGTATATGTTTTGAAATTGCATGGGACCGCATGTATGTTGAAATCTGCCTCAATTTTTTTTTTCTTCATGTAAATGGAATATTTTGTGTGGGGTCTGATGCTGACTGGATATGAAAGACTTAGGCAAGACAGGAGCCCAAGAGACAACCAGAGGCTTGCTGCCAGTTGTATCAGAAAAGCAGGTGAAAAACTTGGAAGAAGAAAAGGCTATAGGTCCACTTTCAGGTGTGGTAAATATTTTAGATAGATTTTTTGTTGTTCTAAAATATATGGTTGACTTCCTGTGTTGAGTTTCAGAGAACCACCTGTGAGAGCAAGTGGGGCTTAAAATGGCTTTCATTTTAAGGAAGGATTTTGTCTTTTTGTGTCAGAACAGATTGAAATGTGTGTGTTCATATCCATATTTTCTTCAGCCATCATGTATTTTCTTGGATTAGAAGCCTCTGAGCTGCTAAGGGTATTTGCATATATGTTACATTTGCAAACGGCCTGTGACATTGAAGCATTCATAGCTGTGAAGACAATGTGGTTCTGAATCGAAGTTTTTCTCTTCTGCTTTCCTCCTCCAAGATTTTCTGGAGTTTCTTTGCACTTACTTTATCCCCTGAGATTCCATGGAAATCTGGCAGCTGGATTTAACTCTTTTTATTTGTGTTTCTGATAACTGTTCTACAGCATCTTCAGAAACATGTTGATTCTGTACCCTGAAAAACATGACCCCCCCAGGGGAATACATGTGTATGGGTATGTATGGGATGAAATTCTCTCTGCACTGAAGCCAGACAGGCTTCCTGCCTTGGTGGCAGAGTGGTTGTGTAGCACAAATCTCCTGCAGAGTGCAGGCCATCAGTTGCTAATATCTTGAACATCTGAGATGGAAATGAAGATGAAAGTTTTTGACTTTTTAACTAGAAATTGAGTGAGTTACTGCTGTTCTTTACCTTTTTTCCACTGAGATTTCCATTCTTCCCTCTGTGCCTCAGCCTTGATTTTTTCCCCCCGGTTTCAATAATTTAAAGATATTCAAATCATCAAATTTTGTTCCTCTGCTATGGAAAACACCACCACCATAATTTAGTCCTTTTATTCTAAAATAAATTAATTTTGTAAGTCTATTTAAGAGGCATTAACAAAACACCTGCCTCTTTAATTTAGCAGTGCTTGCTGCCAAGCACATGCTGCTGCTTGGGCTTCATGTTTGTTATCTGATGCCTCAGTCATGCTACAGAAAGTGTTGCATCTGTTCAGTTCTGGCTGAGATTGTTCATTTCCTCCTATTCAGATGCTGACTTTTCAAGTCTTAACATATTGTTTACTTTGCTGCTTTTTCATTCACAGCCCTGTTTATAATGGGAAGGCAGGCAAGGTTTCCTGAGAAGAGTTGTGCAATGAAACAAAGTACTGTTATTTCTGAGGGTGTGGAAAGTATTCTTCACCTATTTGACTATTATGTGCCTAATGCTGAGGAAATAATAGTATTAATGTGCTTAAACTGGTCCTCTTAATGGTACTGAGAATGTCAGAATTTGTACCCAAGACATACATGTGTGTCTGATAGGTGATGAGAAATCATTGCTGATATAAGCTGCTGGTTATTCATATTCCCTATCTTAGAGACACCTTTGGAAAGAAGTCATGGTCAGCAAAGAGAAAAATTATATAAATGTGTCATGTCTAGATTAGCACTATATAGATTTCTCTAATATTTGATTCAAATAAACGAAGAAACTCCATGGTAAAAATATTTACCTACTACTTTCTCCTCTGAGGCTATGCTATTAGACTGTGCAAACAAGCAAAGGCACTAACACTCACAGAACAATAATTAATTATATTTGTTTAACAAGTTGTAAGTGCAAAATAGAAGACAAAAATCCAAAGTACTAACTGATGGGTGCTGCATTTTCTTTCCTGGATGATCCAGATTTATTTTTAATAATGGTTTGAAAAAGAAGTCTTTTAAAATTGTGCATGTTTTAAAGAAGTATTCTCTGATGCAGAGAATTGTACTGAGCAGAAAAAGAGCAGCTGTTACTGGAAGTTACAGTTAATTGTTGTATTTTCCAGCACAAGGTTGTTTGGTGGGAACAGTGGGGGAAAAAAATGCAAGCAACTGCCAAAAAAACAAGCATGTGAGGTGAAACTTGAATGTGCTCTCATGAGAACTTTCTAAGATTCATAAGTAACTGAGGAAAGCAGGCTGTATTTAAATCTCTGGAGATGTATGTGCTGTATGGAGGCACAGCACACAGTGTTGGCAGAAGAAGGGAAGGACAACAGAAAGTCACAAAGACTGATATGATGGGGAGGGTAAGGCTCATCAGGATGGATAGAGGATAAAATGCTGCTGCCACTTCATATACTTTTGTTGGGGGTTTGTGTGTTTGTTTGGGTGTTTTTTTTGTTTTTCTTTTGTGGCTCTCAGAGTAAATTTGAAGCACCTATCCTTTCCCTTGCTCCCACAGCACAGGTTTTCCTGTGCTTTTTTAATGAAACAAGCAAAGCATGCCCTGTTCCAAATCGGTAGAGGAGAAGATGGATAAATTAGACAGGGACATTTTGTGATCCGTGTATGCCTAAGAGCAATCTCTGGAGAGGGACTTCAGCAAAATATCCCACCTGGGCTCTGGCTGTTGTTAGAGCAGTGGGAAAGCCGTGGCAGGAAGGGAGAAGGGGCCCTGTGGTGTGGGTGCTCCTGGCCTGGCACTGCCCCCTGCTCTGCTCTGGCACTGTGCTGAGCTGCAGAACGTGCCACAGGGGCTGTGCTCTGGGAATCCAGCTTGTTAGTCCATCTGTTCTTCCAGCACAAGGCTGTAAAACATTGTAGGTCATAACAGGCAGCTATTTATTTCTTAAGTCCTTAGGTGCCAGAGGGGAGGTTTCTGTTATATTTATAAAAATAGCACTGGAATGCATTTATTAGGAATTGACTGTATTTATTTCAAACCACAATATTTAAAGATCCAGATCCACAGACAAAACTCTGAGAAAATACAAATTCTGCCATACTCTGAGCTCAGTTCTCTGATCACTTATCCTTGCCTGTATTGCCACCCATTGTGAATAATTTCACTGACTTCAATAAAACATGCAGTAGCCAACTTTTAACTCAGTACTATTTGCAGCTTTCCAAATTACTCCAGTACTAAGTTTAGCTCTAAAGAATAAACATATTGCTCCCAAAAAAAAAACCAAACCCAAAATGAAAGTTGAAGAATACCCTGAAATTAATTTCTTTCAACATTAAAATCAAGACTGATTACTGTTAACTCATTAATCAAAATATATTTCAGCTAGAAAAAAATGTTGCCAACTGTTATTATTAGTTTAATGTGTGACCACTGAATATCAGTTGATATTAGGAAATTGCATAGTTCATGCAAAGTCAAAATACTGCTTTGTTTCTTATAAAACAGCTAATGTCTGTATAAGTTTATGGAGTGATGTGATTGTTATTGTTCCATTACATTATTATGTTTTCGTAGTAAAGAATCAGCTGAAGTTTGTCCCGAAAGCAGGAATTCATTCCTTGAAATTTAAATTTTCAATCACAGACAGGTCTATAACATCTTGTTACCGAATGAAATTCTGGCTTTTGTGAATCCAGGATGAATTGTGATATTAATACCATGTGTCCCCAAAGAATTTACAAAATGTTGAATGATTAATTAAAATTTAAATTCTTTAAGCAAACACAGAATTGACAACAATTTGAGAGTATATTGAAGACATTGTTATGCTATCACACTAGTGTCACTGCCTAAGATTTGCATGTTAATAACTTCAGGCAAGTAAATGTCACTCAGACAGAAATTCTGTGCATAGGAATGGCATGAGTAGGAGAAGCAAGGTTTTATGTTTTATAGACAGAACATGTTGTGATCAAAAGGATTTTGAGAAAATGAGGACTTTATGTACCTTGGCCAACGCGCAGGCATACAGCGAGTGCGGGCTAGTCCCCGAGTAGGCTGGATAAATAAACTGTCCTCTTCTCATTCCTGACCTGTATTCTCTTTTTCCCATGTTTTTCATGGTGAATTGAAGAGGCAATATAGTGATGCTTATGGAGCCTACTGACTATCCAAAATCCTAACACAAGTGATAACCTGCCCCAACCATTTTGGATGAAATTGGTTACTTCTGGTTAATCAGCTGTTTGTTTTTATTTTATGCCCGGATATTTCATGTTAGATGTTGGTGTCATTGGAGGAGTAAGTGCTTTTCAGAGTTGAGGGCAGCCCTCAGACTGGCTCCACCTCTGTAATCCCTCTGCAGACACAGAAGGTTGGCAGCCACCTGGGAGTGCTCCTGTCCAGGGGTGGCCAAGGGCTGAGAGAGAGCACTCACTGCAAGGGTGGGGTAAACCAAAGGATCAGTCTGCAACTGCATGTGCACCCCATCTTGCTTTATGTGGTGCAGTTTATCAATATGCAGGACAGCGAATCTAGCTTGTCTCTGCTGCCAAGAGAAGGTTTAAAATTAGGACTAATTTTCACATTTTACTTTAGATTCTTCTCTGCTCAGACTGAGAACTGTTTCTATAAGCTCTCCCTTCTTCCTGAGACTCTCTAGCCAGTGATACAAGGATGCATGGATCAAATGTGCATGGATATAGCAGAATTTAACCCACAACAGAGAGACTGAATTAAATGAGCATTTTGCAAAGGGCTGAAATGTCTCTGGGCAGCCTGAGTTCATTACAGTTATGTAAGTTTTCTTAAAAACATAATTAAAATTTGAATTATAGTCCCCAAGTATGCTGCAAGATCTGACTTGGAGCTGCAGCAAGCAGAGCTTTGCTTGATTTGCTATTTTTGTTCCTTTGCTGCCATGAATTTGGCATGGCATCCCAGGGAGTGGGATCAAGGCAAGCAGTGACAAGGCCTGATTGCACCAAATGCTGAGGCAGGCTCTGACCATGGTATTTTGTAAACATCTTCTGCAGATATTGCATGGAAGTGCACAGGCTGTTAGTGGCAGCACAGAGGGCTCCTCACTTCAGAGGTGAAATCAGGAATGCAGTGTGGAATTTGAGAGAACAGAGTTCTAGGAATCCGAAGGGAAGAGCACCCTGAAATGAGTGAATTGAATAGTGCTCTGAAGTTTAGCCATGAAAGTAGCTCAGGAGCATTGCTGAATCAGATGTCTGTTTATTCATGATCACCACCACCAGCCATGGATAGATGTATACATAATAGAAATAAACTTTGCTTTAACTGAATACATTCAAGTCACAATGATTAAGCAGAAATAATTTCATTTTCAAGGCTGGGTATTTAGGTTGGAGTATATGTCCAGCCATTTCTCTTTAGTGAGAGATAACCACACATCAGAGCTCTGATGTGGATCTGGCTTTCCTTGGGATTCAGATCTAGGACTAGCTCTGAGACCAGATTCTAATTTTAATTACTGCTCCCACATTAAAAATTACTCCCACAATGCAGATGAAATCCACCTATATAAATCAGCAGCAGCAGGACACTTTAAAGCTTATACAGACCTAGGCTTTGTGCTGACCTCTGCACAGCATCAGCCCCTTGCTGGGCCATCTCCACAGGAATGAATTGTATCCAGAAAGCACAGCGGAAGAGATGCAGATTAGTATTCTACATAAGGCTCTTAATATTGGGTAGCATAAAGGCCAAGTAAATAATCTAAAAATAACTAAGCATTAATGCTATAAGACCCTGTGCAGAAGTTACCCTTTGTCTCTTTGGCGCTGATCTTACAACAAGCAGTTTTTACCTTTTGTGATTATATTGTGAATTACTGAAGCTAATCACTGAGGAGTTGATTTCTTGCTGATCATTAGTGGCAGCATAAACTTCAGTAAAGTTATTTTAAACTGTTTCAATTGGCATTTAGCTAATTTGAGTACTGTTTTAAAGGTTTAGGCGAGCCACTCTTAAGAAGTGAGTGATGCTCTTGCACATCAATTCAGCACTGAACTCATTAACTAGCTATGCATGCAGTTTTGTATCAATATCTCAACTATTTTCAGTTCATCAGACAGCCTGATTAAGATCATATGAGTTGAATTAACAGATTGGTGTATCATCTCACCACAATTGCATCTAGGATAACTTGACCTAAAAGCCATGTGGAAAGGACAATTTAGCCTTTCTATACTCAAGATAGCAATTTTGAATATGATCAGCCCAATGTTTCATGGAAAGACTTCAGTTGTGAACTTCTGTACAGAATTTCTGCTTTGAAAGGTGAATTTCTAATCGAGACATGGGCTTCATACAGTGGTCCAAACAACCATTTGCATAAAAACTGCACAACACAGGGACAGAAAATTCTTCTCTTCTTATGCCATATTGGTCAATTCATATTTAGTGTGCACATCATTTTCTTCTCCTGGCTGAGGATCTGAGTGATGAATTTCAATAAAAATGACATAGGTCATTGCTCCAAGTACACCTCCCAGCAGAGGTGCAACTATAGGAACCCACCACCAATTATTACCAGCCCTGTAAGACAAAAAGAACAAGAATTAATGTTGTTACTCTGGTGAACACCTGTCTGTGAATTAGTCACTGAACAGATCCAGTGGTGTGCCATTTGCTATACTACAGACCTTTCTATTTTGTCTCACATTTCTGTAAATGGGTGACACCCACCCTACCCAGGCTGGTTCTGATTGAAATGCTAAATAACAAGCACCAGACATGTTGGTCTGTGTGCTGTACTTGCTGTATTTTGGAAAATAAGGCCTTTTTACTGCATGTCTATCTGAGGACAGCGGATGATTTCTCTCTGTGAAAAGCACATTTCACTGGCTTGCAGTGAAATGAAAGGGCATGTATTTATTGCCCAGCAGTCTTGACTTGTGCTGTCCCCAGATGCTTGTGAATAGTTTTTCAGGATGTTACAAAAGTGACTTATTTCATCTGCATTAAATAAGCCAAGTTCACCCCTGCAATAGTATTATACCATCTTCCTTTTGGCAAATGTAATAAATTAAACTGAATTTTACCTTAAGCAATGTAATAAAATAGAGTGACTGTAAAGCTGATTATCCTTGACTGGAGTGGTCAAGATTCATATTTCATGATGTACTATCTTATCTCTGTGCTTACAATGTAGTATCTTTCAGCAAGAGGCAAATAAATGCTTAGAAGTTTTATACACCTAAAACTTTATCTTAGAATTTTTGTATTCACTAAGAAAGTCTAGCATGCCAATTCCACCAAAATGTTTACAGTTGCACCATTACTAAGATTTAATTTTAAATATGTAGATTTACAGGCATATTTAAAGTAAGACTTTCACTATTGAACTGCATAAAACAGCAAATAACAACCTTTTAATGCAGGAATATTGGGCTGGCAGAATTCCTCTCCTTTTCCTAGAGGTCCACATTCAGACAGTAAATAAATGAATACCCACATCAGAGCACAGAGTCTCTTAACTGTACTGATGCATTAAGGTGTTTTGATTTGATAACATGCTGTATTAATTGAATATGTGAGTCTCCAGTGAAAATCAGCTACCTTAATTTCATGCATATTGAAAATGGTGAAGTTTTTTTTTCTCCCAGAAATAAAAAGAGACAAATTAATCTGTAAGAGGAACTTTACAGGAAGCTACAGGGGAACTTTTAAACTGTCAGGATAATTATTCAGCACTCAGTTGTAGAGTTTTATGCAGAAGTGAACTTGTGTTTGTCACACTGCAAGAATAGAACTGGGAGAATATTGGTGCCCTGTTGATTATACTATGACTGTTAGAATAGTTATTACTATTAGAATAGTACTGGAGAATATGGGGTTGATGATACTATTACTGCTTGTTCAGAAATGCCTTGCATGTGTATGTTTTACCTTTGGAATTATTTCTATTTGGCCCTGAGGATATAAAGTAACTTCTGATGTTGTTTTATTGAGTTTATAAATCTGTTTGGTTTTGAATCACGGATGGTTGTTGAGCACTTGAATTTCTGGAACAAGCATGGGCTAATGTTTTATTGGATTAATCTGCAGAACAAAAGCTTTATCAAGTACTTGCACGTATTCTTCTTCGTGATGTGTTTATACAGGGGTGTGTAATGAAGGTGTTTCTTGGCAGGTTTCTCTCAGCCTGTGCCATGAGCTGGCCTTGTCAGCCTCCTGCATGACCTTCTCCAAATCACGGTCTGTGCAGCAGCTGCAGTCAGCTGTGTGCTGGGCAGCCTGTGCTGAGCTGCTGGGTGTGAAGCCTTTGAAGAGAGAGGCTGCTGCCAGAACTGCAGTGAGGTCACTCAGGGCCCAGCCGAGCAGGGGTTTCTGTGGCACTCAGTGCTCTGCCATTGGCACAGGAGCAAGAACTGGCTGTGACAAGCACAGATGGTCAAAGGCCCCTCAGTGCCCTCAGCTCCTGGCTGTGCCCACACAGCTTTTCTTTAGGAGGGCACCCAGCCCCGCTTCTGCCATCGGCGGGTGCTGCGTGTGTGGGGAGGAGGCAGGAGGGCCTGGCCAGCAGAACTGAGCTTGGCTGCGGGAATTCCTGGGAAAGGACAGTGTCTAAGCTACGGGGATTGGGAACTTGGGCCCATTTAAACTTGCAGATCCACCTTTCACTAGCCAGCTGCTGCGGGAAAGGGAGATACCGCTGTTCGTGAGGTAATCCGGGCTGCAGGGAAGAATGCTAAATGCTTCAGAGCCGCTTTGGCACCCAAAAGCCTGTGCAGGCCGGAGATTGGCCTCCCGGCCCTTCCTGCAGGTGCAGTTCTGTTCAGCGCTGCCGCCGTGTCCCCGGTGCCGGCGGCCACGAGGTGTCAGCGTTACCGCGCCGAACCGCGCTGGGCTAGCCCCGGCTGCCTTCGAATGCTGCCACCAAATACTGCTCTGGAGAGCCCTACCTCTCTCTCTTACTGCGGTTTCGGCCTCGGTTTTGCTTGTCAAAATCCAGCCTGGTGTTTGGAATCAACGCTCTGGCTGTTTTCTCACTACAGGCAATACTTTGCTCCCCAAACTTTTCTTGAGTTTATCGGAATACTAAGCGTGTGCTTAAGGAAGACTCCTGGTTTTCTGAGGGAAGCCTTTAACCAAAACAAGCCATTTGCATGGGCTGGGGAAACCACACCATAGCTTGTCTTCTGGCTTGGCTTTGGGGAAAATGCTCCTTTAGGTGTCTTCGTGCAAAATGTAGTAACAGAAACATTTAGAAAACCCCTGCTCAAGTGCATTCCTATCATCTGGACAATTCCATGGTCCAGGAGAAGGGCTCCCCTCCAGTCCAATTACCTGCCTGAGAACATGGTAAAACCAGCATTTACTATACCTTCAAGCACAAAGAAGGGAAGAGGGGATTTTTCTGCTGTGAGGTAATTATCTCGATGTTTAGAGCATTTACTGGGAACAGTGTAGAAAGTCTTGTTATTATTTATCTGATCTATTCCAAAGTGAGGGTTTCCTGGTGGTCCCCAGCTGTTCTGTAGGCAATGCTTGAACATTCACTGACATGGACTCAATTGCCTTAGGAGATGCTTCCATCCTCCCCCAAAGAACGTTCAGTGTCTCCTGAGTATTTCCTACTGCTCAGTTTGTACAGCACTCCCCTCGTGTCTCTGTGGAGGTTTCATACTCAGGTCCCAGTTCTGGACATGTCTTTACTACAGAGCTTAAACACCTGTCTCAAGGTTGTGAATTCCATTTAAATGAAGATATCCGAGGTTTATTTGTCAACTGTTGCTGCACCACTTTAAGTTGCTCAGGTACAGCAGAGCATCAGGCAATTTAGGATCCTAACTACAATCATTCAGGCTTTTCCCATGGCTCTTCCAGCTACCTAACAAGGCTCAGGTTCTTCCTAAGTCTCACCTGGATCTGTGCAGTAAATAAATAAGAACATATTCCTGTTGTATCATTCCCTTGGACTTGGTTATAGCTGTAGCCTTTTAACTGAAGGCAGGGAAGAAGACTTCTTCCTTATTTTTTTTGCATCACTTATATTGTTGTAAGTTTATTCTGGCAAGGATCAGATATTTTGAATCTTATTTTTTATGTTGACATTTTAAAGTTTCTTAATCAGGTCTTTCCGGTGGGACTGCATTCCCTCTCTTATATAAAACCTTAAACTACACTAGGAGAGAGTCCATATTGGTGTAGATGTGAAGTTTTCTTGTCATTTTTTTCATGTAAATGAGTATGACCATACTTTCAGAGAGAAGGGGAGTTCACAGGTATTCTGTGACTAGATCACAGTACAACCACACTTCCAAACTTTCAGGAATGTAATGGCCAACTTCATAACACATTACCAATTATAGACTGACACTATGGCTAATACCACAGCCAACAACTACCTGTGATTACACAGGTATGAGAGAAGAGAATCCTGAATGTGGGATGTTGCTCTGTGTCCTTGTTTTGTAAAAAAACGCAGTCCCATGGTGCAGTGGTAAGAACTACTGGGGAGGAAAAGTCTGGATGTAGCCAGACCAATGAGCTGATCTCCCACCAGAGCTGGGCTACATCCAGCCTTGGCTCTGTGCTGTGGCTGTGTGCCTGTTTCAGCTATGCCATGCCTGGCTTTTTCTTGTATGAAAAAAGCTTTGCTACAGCTTTCCTCAAATAAGGTACATGATTTGTGTAAATAGAAATCATACTGAATAAATAGAGATTATTTGTGCTTCTTTTATTTCTTGCGAAAATAAAATCTCTGCTAACCAGAGCTCTCCAGTGCCCTACAGTACTACTGGGGATTCCTACTTGTAAATAACTGGGAAAACAAACAATACAAAAATAAACCAAAAGATCTGCTTCCTGATGACAGATGACTCTTTGACTCTTGCTTAGATACCCCGGAGTGCCTCTTACGCTGGCTACGTGTAAGATGTGGATTTGATGTGTAACTAATTAGCTGTGCATTGGGCCAGCCAAGAGTGTGTGTGTGTGTGCACATGGGGACTGGAGAGGGCTCTGAAATGTGGGAAAATGAAGGGAGCTTTTCCATTCACTCCTTTACTCCCAGACAGGAAATCAGGCTTTTAGATTGCTGTGTATTTCTGCAGTAACTCAGAAGTAATCATAGGCTAAATCAATCTGATATGTCTCTGTTTTTTACAACACCCAATAAATATTTCCACCTAATTCTCTCCTGATTTTTTTTTTCCCTGAAAGCTGTGGGACACAAGAAGAAAGCACTCATCTTTTCAGTGACCTCTAAGAAGCTCTAATATTTTGGGAAAGGACTTCTTGAAGCAATGATTGATATTAGAGATTATGCATGTTTGATTTGCCCTAGGAGCAGGAAATCCTTTTTAAAGCCCAGTTCCTAGAGGATATCTGGCTTAAAGTGCATGAATAGCTACTTCTGGTATGCAAAGAATTACCTGTATGTATATCAAGTATGGCTTGGTACCATGTTGAATCAGGATCTTACTTTCCTAGAAACATTTTTAGCCAGGAGCATTTGACTTCATCTCCAGGCATACTTACGTGAATACTTCCATCCCCCATCCTGCAATGGCTGTGAAGAGCCTTGGGCCAAGATCCCTGGCTGGGTTCATGGCACAGCCACTGTTCATTCCCAAGGAGCAAGTAAGAACAATTATAAGAAGTCCTACTGCAATTGGCTCCAGGCCCTTGGGAACACTGTTATTTTTGGTGTCAAAAATAGCAAATATAGCCAGAAGAAGAACAGCTGTTGACATCACCTGGCCAAGGCAAAGAAAAGAATATTGAATTAAATACATGTAGATTCTTTCCAATAATGAAAAGAGGGGCTATGGCAGCTTTGTGGATTGGAGTGGCTTAGAGCTGGTATTTAGTTTTATCCCACTATACACAATAGCAAAATTTGGAACTCAGTGCCTTTCTACTTCACAGTAATGAGAGGTTTTGATATCTGTGCTGAAAGACAAAGACAAGAAATGTGCTGAGGAAATTTGGGAAAAAAAATCTGCAACCAGAAGGGGATTTAAAAGGCATCTCCTGTGTGAGGTCTAATGTTTGTTTCCATTTTTTTTTCAATTTTACAGTTTTATTGACTCAATTTTTGGTAGTTCTGCTGCTATAGCAATGCAATCAGTTCCATTGATATAGAAGTGTTTTATGTGACTGTTTATGCTGATAATTTAGACTAGATAAGCATCTCTTTATCCAGGTGTTGTAAAACATCAGAAGAAAAAATGAAATCTGTCAAGTCACAACTGAGCAGCTAAAATTAGGAAGCCTTCAAATTAGGGTTGCATGTGTAACTGTACCATGAACTCTGTACTACATATGCTAATTGAGCTGATGAAGGAGATTTTCTTGGAATTACTTCAATGCAAGTACAGCTCTGCTTAAGTAAAATGCTTTGTCAATGTTGATTTTGCTAATAATTAACTTGATGGGAAAACAGACAAAAGCTTCAGTGATGTCAAAACATTCAATTTTTATACTGATTTGAAGAAGCTTAAGTTTGAGGGTTTAAAAATTATTTGGTTTTCATCTGCTTTTATGTTTGTTTTGAAACATGCATGGGTAAAGAATATCATAGGGAAAAATCTGTTTACTGATCCGAAGATCAGAACTGTCTTTCTTACAAAACTTCAAAACAATGTTTGGATTTTTTTGAAGCCAGATTGCACAATCTTTTAGGTAATGAATTTCTGTGTTCAAGCCATCTCTTGTTTTTCATACCTTACTCATGCAGTATTTATTTCATGTATTCCTGAAGAAGATGGGTAAGTTGATTAGGAATACATAAAAGCTATGAAACTTCATTTTTTGCTGTTGCATAAGTGGAATTATGCTTCACATTCTTAAAAAACTTAGAAATGAAGTTGAGGATTTTTCAGATTCATTCATTTGAAAAATAAATACTACAAATCTATCTTCAAAAAAGAAGGTTAGAGAAGGAGGCTTGTGGAAGCAGAAGACTCAGTTTTTCAGGGTATGTTAAACTGTCTGCTTAAGCATTATTTAAGGAATAATAGGTCCACAAAATAGGGCTGGATTTTGATGTAAGTGGACATGACTGCTGAGATTTATGGAGAAACATTGATTTATGCTGAGCAAAACCTCTTACATATATTGCTTTAAAGACATTTTGAGTGCAACAATTAAGATGATGTATGAGAAAGAACAACTTGAAATTATTTTGCTTGTAAAATATTACTAAAATGTAACCCCCTGCAAACAGCATTGTATTCTCATTGTATTGTCCAAGGGGATATGTGGCTGAAATGGTGAGGTTTGGCACACTTTTTAGATCTATGTGGTTTTTTACTGCTTGGCTTTACAGGGTTTTTTTACATTTAATTTGTAGAATTAAGATAGCATGTGCACTTACCTGATCTGCAAATCCATTTACAAGGGACAGATAGGGAGCTGGATATGTTGCAAAGATTTGTGCTGTTGCATTTGGTCCTGTGACTTCAAGTTTTCCATCGCTGTATTCCATAAAGGCATCTGTAGAAAAAAGCCAGCAACTGCTTGCACTTCTCCATAAACTTTTCTAGGTTTTCTGGGACTAGAATGTATGTGATAGGTCTGTGTGCTTCACATTCTCAACTGAAACTGATCTCTAAGGTCCCTTCCAACCCAAACCATTTGGTGATTCTCTGATGTTGTTTTCCTAGGAGCCCATTATTGGACTTGAGGTGATGTACTCCTCATACCCTTCTGTCTCATTTCTCCTCCTGTGCCTTGAAGTACTTGTTTCATGTACCACAACTTTCCAAGTGGGGCTGGTTTTCCCCTGCTCAGAGCTCCAAACTCAGTGCCAAGGAGTATTTTCTGATTCTGAGTACAGATGTGTTATCAGCAAGTTGTGCTACATTTTTCATGATGACCCAAGAAATGCACAGCACCCTGATTGTGCAGTTGTGGATTCCCAGCCTGCAGGAATTACTGCTATTCCACTTGACAATGGTGCTCTTTTAGAATTAGGAAGATATTAAATGGGATACTCAAATCTTCTAGTCAGACATGAGAAACAAACTCTAATCCATTATTTTATTAGTGGATCTGGTGATGGGATGATACTTGTGAATAAAGAAATGGCTCCCCATTCTCCCATGGAAGTCATGGTGAGGGTGGTAAGTTCTTCCTGAACCTAGGAGACAAATCTATTTTTCCTTGTTTGTTTTTTCTAGCTTTGCTTAAAGCCACAACATGAGTGCAGAGAATTTCAGTTGTTTGCTTAGATCAGGCTCTCATTTGAAGTGTCAGATAATTCTGTGGCATTTAACTATTACAGGGGGGGAAAAATAGTATGATCTCCTATATTTGTTTTTCTACCAGTGACTACATTTTAGTGGACCTCAAGGAGTATGAAAGTCCTACAAGTTGTAGGAAGTAAAAACTACAGAAGAGGTTTGGAAATTAATTAGAGCAAGAGGAGGACTCGAGCAGAGATAGGGATTTGAGAAAATCCTGCACTCCTGAATATGAGGAAGATGTCCCTAACCTAGACCTAAGTTTCCCACTTTGGCTCCCTTCCCCACTGCTGCCCTTGTGGCAGAGTACAGTGACTGCCCTGTCAACCCTATGTACATGTTGCCACTGCTGCATCCTGGCCACAGCCCTAATTCTCACTGTCAGGCTTGAGGAGAACCTAAATTCAGAGGAAAATCCTGTTCTAGAATTCCAGTATCTAAATTCTAACACTAACCTTAGAAAAGGTAAACAACTCTTCCCAAAGCAGTTCTCACTGTTCCTAGAGATTTTCCTCTTTGGGATTACTGTGGGTACTGAGCCCTGAGCTGACATACAAGGGGCATTTCCATTTTTGTTCTTGCTCTGCTGCATTTATACCCAGCACGGTCTGCAGCCAATGGTCTGCAGCACGGTCTGCATCTCCCTCCACAGGAGGGAGATGTTGGAGGAGATGGGCTGGGCCAGTGGAAGCAGAGTTTTGGAGCAGGGGGTTGAAGCAAGTGATCCAACTGAGTGGATTCAGTCAGTCAGTTACTGTTTTTTTTCCTTTTCTGGCACCCTGTGTAAAAAAACCCATGCCTCTAGGATAGGGGGAATTTTTTCTTTTTCCCTGTCAAATATGTGACCTGTTTATCACTGTACCTGGAGTTCATTGCCTTGGAGAGTCACCTCTCAAGGGTGGTCTGAGGTTTGGTCAGGAGGGACTTGATCTCATATCCTGTACCCTCAGTGAACGATGTTGGTGATTCTTGCCTACAGGCACTTGTAGCAGGTCTTTAATGTTTCTAATTTGCCTGGAAGATGGATAGCCCTATATCCTGGCTATTAAGTAATTTAAAATCCTTACTGAGAAATACATGATCTCAGAGTATCTGATTTCCCATGAATAATTTTTCTAAATATCAGAACATTTCCTGGAGTATTAAGTGTTTCAGTAAATTTGTAGGGTACCTGGAATGTTCAAGCCATTGTTTTTCCCTTCAAACTCTTTATACTCCCTCTTTTCTTCTTTTTGTAGCTTTAGCTTCATTCCTGCCATTAGCCCTGTGTGAACAAGAGTCCTCTGCCTGCCTGACATTCATTGAAAAATTGGGGCCTTAGAGACTGCCTGACCTCTAGTTTGTCCTGTGAACATGTCTAAGGTGTACTCACTGTAATAAATCCCAAAGACAGCCGCTGCTCCAACAAATGCTCCCAGGAATTGTGCTAATATGTAAATTGGTAATTTGGTCCATTTTAATCTTCCAGTCACGCACATGGCTAATGAAACAGCTGGGTTTATGTGACCACCTGAAAAATAAATCAAAAATTAAGTCATGTGGATGACTCAGATACATGAGAATAGGTGAAGGATTTGTAAAAATGTGGGCACTTTTGAACACCAGAACAGTACATGGTTTTCTAGATGTTATTTTGCAGTTAAATGGTGACTGCAATTAAACTGAAACAAGTTGGATGAAATCAGAGGAGGGAGGACAAAAGCCACTAAGATCCATCTTTACTCTTGATCCTTGTGGACTGTGCTCTTTATCAGACCGCTGTCCTGCAGTATGTAACTTATAGACAACTTTTCCAGAAAAATAGTAACCTTCCCCATTGGCTGGGATGGGAGGTCCCTTATTCTGCATGTATTCCCTCTCTTTGAGGCCTTTGGCTTTATTTTTAGGGGAGGACTGGGGCAGAAGAACATTCCTTTAGTATCCCAAGCACATAATGGGATTAAGGACGGTTACTGGCTTGGGTTTGTATCTTGAGACAGTTCTGGAGTGCCCTGGATTTAAGTCATGTTTGTGGTCCTGTCTACAACCTGGGGTTACTTAGGAACTCAGTTTTCATGGAGACAAAATCAAATAATGTTAGGGCTGTCCAGTTTCATGTTGGCTGCTGGTGAGCTGTGCCTGGATGGGATCTGGGGACAGCAGTGCATAGTCCTTCACTGTTTTTCTATCTGGTTCTTGTGCTTTCCAGGAAGGTCCATGATAAGGAAACTGATAAAGTAGCTGCGCTGAAACAAAGTTCAGTTTCACAGAAAACTTCCTTCCTTTTTCTATTCAGGAGTACCTACATCTGAACTTATGCATGAAAAAAGATTTCGGTAATGTTGGAATTCATGACAATTTTAGTTTCTAAAGTATATTTATGTCATAGCATCTCTTCCCTCAACAACTTTAGTCAACAAAAAAGGTGTTGTATGCTCTTGGAAAATTTCATTGTTTGCTCTTAAGAAACACAAATTGCCAAATAAATGAACAGGTACTTCTTTGTAATAAAGCCCCAAATTTTGCAAAGACATAGGAGCCTTTGCTTATCTTCCAGATAAGGTCTCATTTCAGTCTGTAGGAATATCAAGAAAAAAAATGGCTTTGTCTTTGGTAAAATAACTGAAAGAGCATGTCCTTTATCTGTCAAAGATTAGTGATGGAGAAAGGGCTTCTGTGTACAGTTTTGTGTTTGTTTGCACTTCAGGTCAGTGAGTCATTATCTTATGAAATCCAGGCACCTTTGATACATAATGAACTGACAAACACAGATAACAAGCTGGATAAAACCTTCTTTGTAGCATTTCCAAATGCTGACCTAGTAGCACCAGTCTTGAATTAAAAGCTGAATTCCTCACTGTGTTTCAAATTCTTCAGCACAGAGCAAATAGGTAGATGGCACCTAATTTAACAGCCCTTCATGGGAATTTTGATTAATTGTTGTCTTGTCTTTTGTTCCTTACTCTGGCTGGAATTAACAGTTTTCCTTTCTTTCAACACCTGATTTTATTCCCCACCTGTAGATAATACAGGGTGACTATGATGGCCAGGACAAGTTATAATAATATTACAGAGACCTGATTAACATTAAATATGGAAAGGTAAGGTCTAATTGAAGGCTCTCATGCTGATATAGGGGAGTTACAAGATTCTTGGTTCCTGTGCCACTGGTTTAAAAAAAAGTTCACTTTGGACAGTGTGTTCCTCTTTCTTTTGAAGTTGCAGTGACCACAGTCATGGCTCTGAAATGCTAAGTTGGATAAAATAGGGGAAATTATCTAGATATTGAGGAAAATTAAAAAGGGGAATTTTCCTAAATAAAAAGCTCAAATTCACCAAGCATGCAGACTATATATTTTGTTAGCATTAATTTACAATTACATAAAGAACTGATGAAAAATATTTTAGCAGCACCTAAACATGAGAATTTGACCCAAGAGCCACAGAAATTGTTAAAAAATGCTACATAGGAACTTGTATTCTGAAGTGTCCACTAGTAATCATGTGTTGGATAATAACAGCCTGTTGAAATATCTGTTCCTATTTTTTCACAGAGAAAATGCACTGCATGCAGAATCCTTTGTCATGGGAAAAACACAGGAAGCACAATACTGCAACATCTGCAACTGCTCTGCCCTGCTGGGATTGAACTCTAATTTTCTACATAATGATGGAGATGAATATCCCTTGAAGGTGCAAATGTAGGGCAGGTCTTCACAGGTTTGTTGTCATGAATCTGCATTAGAAGAGTTTAGCTGCCTCCATGTAAACCAAGAGCTGTAGTTAAAAGTTGTTCAGATAATAGGAATGTGCTGCTGAATTAATTCTGTCTGATATTAAGGAACAGTTCTGGTTTGTGTCAATGACAGTGACAAGACTGCCTGTTTTGTAGAACCTAGGGCACTTTCTAGTGTGAGACTTTCTAATGGAAACCTTCTGCATGGTGCCTCTGTAAAAGAATTTGTAAAGCGAAGAGAAATGGCCACAGTAATTTCTGTTACAGCAACTATTTCTAATGTCCTAATTAAACCTAAAGAAATTTGTCCAGACCAACTTGATCCTCTTATGAAGGGTAAGAAATGCCTTTATGAGACCTAGAGTACAAGGGCACCATGTGCTTTAAAGTTTAATATAAACTCTGCATACAACACAAAGTATAGTGTATTTTCATGCACAGCATTGTTCTTACAACCCATCATTTTCTATTTTAAAGCAAGAGTTTAATTGTTAAAAGCAGTTATGCTAACATTTCCAATATTAGTTTGGCCAAATTGAATGGTTGAACTAGGAGACAAGGCAGCCTCCAATATGGCACCTGTGGACACTGGTTAGTTAGCCCAGGTAACTTAGCCCCAGCTAAAGAGAGATTCCTGACCAATACAGCTTGAGCAAGTGTTACAGCAGAAATAAGGGGGAAAGGACACTGACAGTGTCATTGACTGTATCTCTGGTACTGAATCTTTCTGCTGTTTCTGCTTTCTATGATCTGCCGTTTCTGTGAATAATCAGACAGGAGCAGACTTGCTATTGCCTTGCACACTCTGTAAGGTGAATCCTGTTCATTATACCCATTAGTGGGGCATTCTGCTTTCTGTGTAGCTGGCCACCATTTTATCTGGTGACTGCTGGATTGCTCTTTGTGGTTATTTCTTTAAACACAGTGCCTGTTCTGCCCAGGATCATCTCTATTGACAGGACTTTCAAAGCAACACCAAGCAGATTTCTGGTTTGCATAGAACACTTTCCATAAAAGCCAGAGGTCTGCCAAGGTTTTCAGACTGCAGAATTTGGTGGGATATTTTGTCAAACACAAAGAGTAGAAGGAAATAAGAACACACAAGGTTTAATTGCAAAACTCTGGTGTGGTCTCTGCTGTAAGGGTGCTTACTGTTGCTAACTCATGATTGTTTATACCATGAAGTGGAAGCCCTTTAACAAGGGAGCCTTAGCACTGTAGCAATAAATGCTATAGAAGAAAAAAGTCACTTACCAGAAACGCCCCCGGACACGTAGACAGCTATGGTGACTGCCATGGCAAAGCCCACCGACACCGTCATGGGCCCTCCATGCGCCCCGCGGCTCAGCACAGCCTGGCCCACACACCCACAGCCCAGAGCCTGTGTTTGGAAACACAAGTGTAAATTCACAGCTGTGCCTGTCAAATGTTACTGGTTGTGACTTCTGCTCTCCTGGTATAGCTGCAAATGCTGTTTGAATACTGAAGCAGTGCTAGAATTTGTCATGTTGCTGCCTTTGCTGCAATGCACATTTGCTTTTTATTTTCCTTGTCTCTGTCACAAGGAAGAATGTCTGCTAATGAGGACCTCTCTCCACACAGAAAACTGTTCTCAGGCACAATGAGGGGATACTCATCAGAACTTGGAGCCCAACAAGATTGCACTGCTTCTTCAACAAAACTCTGCCATCTGCAAGTGAAATTAATTCTGTGAGGTAAGTTCTCAGTTCCAGACTGATGTGATAAGTGATGAAAAATTTATTGTAAAAGTTATGAAAGATAGTTCAAAAATATTTTAATGTTTAGTGCTGGAAATAGGAATTGAGACAACTTTCTGGTATTTACATTGTGTGTTATCATTATGCTGCCTTTATATCATATATTGCTCTAGCAAAATATTTCACTGGCTCTGCAGCTTGAACAATTAACTGAAGTGGAGATATCTAAATAATTCACATTGAAGAATTCTAAATGGATTTAAACTAGTTTGGGATTTTTTTGTTGGCTCTCCTCAGAATAAAGTTCAGTAACAGGTTTAAATATTTGCTTAAGATGATGTTTATTCAGTTCAAAAGCCTCTGCTTCCCTTCAAGCATATGTTTGGAGCCTATTAAAGATGACAGGAAAGATATTCAAAGGGACAAAAACCTTGTAGCTTGAGATAGACTAGCTGATCCATTTCTGTGTCTTTGAAAATCTGCTTTTTCAATATATGCCTATGTGCTCTGCTGAACAAGGAGCCAATATTCAATGGAAGCTCTCAAATAATTTCTATAGTCTGAAAACTTTTGCTTCTCTGCTGCTCTAAGTGATGTGAATCATACAATTTCTGGGATGTGAGTAGATATATGTTGAGCAACCTTATTGCTTATTTTCAGTTGCAAGGTAATTGATTTCAGAAACTGCAAAGTAATGGGAAAATCTGCCTTGCCTTAGAAATAGACTGTACCAAAATGATTTGGTGATCAAGGTTTAACAAGCAAGTCCTGCTAGAATAGATGCAACTTAAACAGGAAAATCATACTTTTGTTTCCATTATTTCCCCAAGGGTTTTAGCTAATGCCAAAATGTGACAGAAAAGCTCTCAATAAAATTACTCTCTTAACCAGCTTTTGAATGCAGACGGCGTTTCTAAGTGCCCCGAGACTGTGTCATGTGCCCAGGTGCAGCTCTTGCCTGAGGTCATAATCATGTAAGCAAACAAAACACTCACTGGTGCCAGAGTGTTGCAGCTCTGGTTATGTAAGGGTAGGGTGGTGTTAGATAGCCACAGTTTATTGGACTGTGTAATTAAAAGCTCCAGGACACCGTGCAAGCTGCTGTGCAACACGAGGCACGCTTGCACTAGCCCTGCTCTCACCTGCACTGCACGTGATCAGCACAAATGCACAGACAGCAAACCAAAATAAAATACAGTGGAGTTGGTCACAGCTGAAATGACATCTTTTCTAGACTTCATATGAGAATTCCTAATGTGTTTATATGTTTAATATGGAAAGAATGGGTATGGTGGAATTCAGAAGAATCTAGAGGAGGTGGAATTAACATACTCTAGTCATCACTTTCCAGACTTCTTAAAGGGAGTATTCCAGAAACTGGACCAAGCAAGATTTTGGGGAAGATATGACTCAGATGAAGAGCAAGCTCAGTAGGCTGCTCTGGGCCTCTGCACATACTGGGGTGCAAGTTGAATTCAGGCAACCAGCTCAATCTACAAGTATAGTGTGCCCTTGTGTTCTGAAATAGCACAGGCAACATTTTGCAGATTCAAAGGCCATTCTTTTGAAGACTTCTTTTGAAGACATTGCCTCTTTCGGTAAGGATGATGAAAAAGAGAACAGGGGTAGAGGAGATGGCTATAGAAAAGGATAGGAGGTAACAACATCTATGTTTATCAACTACAAATTCACAAGAAAAGGGAAGGAAATAACAGAGGGAGGCTGTGGCTTCCCTTGCTTTATTACCAGAACTGAGGAGAGTCACACAGAACAGCTGTGTAGTCCTCTTGCATTGTAGCTCCTGCTCTGCACGTCTTAGGGAATTGCACAAGTACAGATGCCTCATTTCTGTGCTAACCAGTCTCTCTTCTACCGAGAAAAGACGTGAGCCAGCTGGAGCACAGCTGCATGCAGTGGACCTGCTCATGCACAATGACTAAATGCTGCTGCAGGCACAGTCAGTGTGTGCCCATCCAGGGATGGGAAAACTGGAGCTGAGCCTGCAGGTCTGAGCTGTGTCACTGTAATACTCTCTCATGTGCTGACCTTTTAAGAAGGAGAGAGAAAAGTTGCCTCATACTTACTGTAGTTAGGTTGGTGCAACTGGAAACTATCACCTAATCATGTAATTACACAAAGAGCAATTTAATACCTTGTAAGTCTTTGCTTGACTGAGTTAAGACCAACTAGATCACTGAGTTGTAATTAAATATTCTAAGATTTTATGCCAAGCTCAGCCATCAGTTGCACCCACATCACTCATTGATTGAAGCACATGGAGTAAATGGGAGTTTAATTTATGTAGAATATAGCCAGATCTCTTTATCTTATCTTGTCTATGTTGCCAGGTTTTCCTCTTAGCAGTTGTCTATAGCCTGATCTGCTTAAAATTACTGGAGTACTGTCAGCACTGACTTTTTTTTGTTCATAAATCATTACTGCCCTGAAGAACATGCTTGGGTGTGGAATAGCTGTCTGAACCTTCTCTACCAAAAAAGCTTGCTTCATAGGCCATTAGATCATTCTTTTTGTCTTGGATAACAAGGAAAACAACTGGCCTTCAATGAGTCTAAGGTCCTGTTACTGTCTAGAAGCTTGCAGGATTTTCTATATCCCACTCATCAGAGAGACTAAAGATCATTTTGTCTCCATCTTACTATTTTCAGGATTTTTCCAAATGCTTGTAATAGCCTTTTTCAGTGTAAATAGGCTTTCTGCAAGATCTGAAACCACAATTTTAGGGAATCTATTTTTCTACATGGCCAGTAAATTTTAGACATCTTAAAGAATGCTTATATAAAAAAGCCCCCTCTCTTATCACCCAGTCCTAGGAGTGGTGTGCATTTATGGGCAGACCCTCTGACTGTCACATTAAAGAGGCAGCTGAGTTTTGAGCAGTGTGCAGGGAATGAGCTGTGCTGGACTCTGTTCATCCCCAGCTCCAGCTGTGGTGAGACACCTGCAGGGGGTTCCACAGGTGTCCCTGCAGGCAGAGTGTGGCCTCAATGGCTGCACAGCTGATGATGCTGTGCATGAGTACAGGAATTCAATGTGTTATAAGGAATACAGTCAGCAGGTGCAAAAAAAAATTATGAACTGCACACTTTCAGTCATGAAGTGCTAGAAAAATAGTGGCTGTGTTTGCCCTGTATTTGCAGGTAGGGATCTGTGCCTATGAAAACTTCACAGCATTCTTCATGTTGTACTGTAGTCTTGTGCAGTTCCCCTACCCAACATTAATATTTCCAAATAGGATTAGCTACTTATAAAAGCAGTAAATAAGCTGTTCAGTTTGAGGTGTGTTAAATTGGTGGTGTCTTTTCTAAGGGAGTGTGTTTCAGAACTTGCTTTCATTTCCCCCACCCTTCATTTACAAAACAATTCTGCTTAAGAACTTACCTATTGAATTTCATAATAAAATGTTTTATAATATTAGAACTTTCTCTGCACTGAGATATATTTTTGCTGTGTATTACATAGGATCTTAATTCAGACAGGGTTCCTAAACATTCTTTCAACAGGGACAGTAATGCTAAAAGCAACAAAAACAGAGACATATTAGATCTTCTAAAATTCAGGGCCTTAGCTCTGCAAGAATTCAGGTTATAGGAAAACCCTTTCAGGAAAGACCAGTCGTCATCCAATTAATTGTTTAACATTTGCTATATTTTGTTAAATCAGAGAGTACTTAAACTTTTAAAGGTGAGATAAAAAATAGAGCTTACCAGTCAAGCTTACCAGTCACAGCTCTTATTTTATCATTAATGAAATGTTTTGGTGGGCTGGGGAGGATTTCTGTACGTTATGATTTAATCAAGCTTAGAGCAATAAAAAGTCACTATATCCGTTCTCCTGATGTTCTTCTGGGAAACAACCAATATCCTCTTGGGTTCAGATGGATTTTAATTTTTTTTCAGACTTGCTATCTCATAAATAAGGGGTGCAAAAATCCCCAAGCCCTTACATTTAGTTAATTAAATAGTATAGACATAAGCCTTAAAATTATTGCCAATTTGAAAACATTTTCTAATGACAGAAAGAGACATTACTACTTGGAGACATGATTGTAAATTTAATAAAACTTTGGATGATTTGTGTATATAAAGCTTTAAAAACATATAAGTATCAGGTTCAAATTGATTTGTGGGGAAAAAATAGTGAAAATATTGAGGGACAGACTATGCTGTGTTATATAAACTGATGCTTTTAAATTTTATTATTGCTTTTCCATATGAAATAGGAGACAAATAAAAGTTTGAAATCACCTAGAGAGAATGCAAAAGTCTGCATTTTCTCGTATTTTGTTATGATTAATATTGCACACTCCATCCTGAAATGCTAAATGCTTTTCTTTCCTGGATTACAGAGGGCAACTGGTTTGAGTCAGTTTCTTTACTGAAGACTTTATTTTCCTAATGATTTTTAGAAATTCAGGAAAGAAAATGAAATGTAATATTCAGACACAAACTTTCAGGAGTGAAACATTGCTGTTGTCTCAGAGCTAGAAAGAAAAGGCCAGGCAAAGGAACCAAATCTTACCTAGCAGCCTTGAAGGGAAAATGAATCTGTTCAGGTGCTGCTTCCCTCCCACCTTACTCATTTGTTCTTGAGCTGTGATGCTTTGCTTCCTACCCCAAGTGAAAAGCTTTAAATCTATCTAAACTTCTAAAATATGTTCATTCTCTGCACCAGCTCTCAGGGAGCTGTAGCATTGAGAAAGTGTGCAAGTGGGCATTGCAGACTCTGAGAAAGGAGGTTTTCTGTCCTTTCCCTGGAGTGTAAGGGTGCATGTTCCTTTTCTTTTACTCCTTCCTTTGGCTGCAGAAACAGGGGGGCTGTGTCCTCGGGATACATGGTTAGGAGTAATTAAAACTTAAGCTGTTTGCTGTTGGAAAAAAAAAAAAGGAAGATGAATGCTTTTAACAGTAAAGAAACCTGTGAGGAATGGGTTAGAGGAACTGAGTCACATTTGCCTTTAAACTGGACCATGGATTAGAGAGCTCCCTAGAATTCACTTTCAACCAGAATGGTTTATTGATCTGTTGAGATCAAAGATATAAACTCACTGCATAGCACAAACTACATTTATTGTCTTTTATTCTGTTCTTCAACTGTTTATGACAGCTTTAAAAAGTTATTACTTTTATTACCTTTCTTTTATTTGGTGAAACTTTTGAAAGAACACCTTGTAAATTTGTGTCTGTAAAACATAAATTCAAGTTTTGGACTCACAGTTGAATGTTGGAAAGATGCAAGTCCTTCTGTAAGTCTCAGGCAGAGGTGCCTATGCTTCAGTCCTATACATGAAACTTTCTGGGGAGAAGGGTATCCACAGAAAAAAGTTTTGGGAAATTAAGTTCAGCTTACTGAAACCTCTTGGTTAAACAGTGAGTGTTGAGTTACATGCTGGGGCTGATGTTGCAGAAATGCTGATAATTTTCTTCAAAGCTTTCATGTAACACAACATCTGAGTCACCTAAAAGTTTGAAATGTCATATACTGGGAAAACTAAGTTTGGATAGAAAACAAAAGATTCCCATGATTTTTCAGAATGTTTTACTGCTATAAATATTTTGGGGTAAAAGAATAATTAGCTAAACTTCCTTTCAAATTTTTCACACTGCTTAATATTCAGCTGAATTAAAGAAGGACTTCTAAAATGGAAAGGCTGTCTAGAAAAAAACTGATTCTGATAATAGTAAGATTATAAAAATAACAGTATGCAAGAACATCTCCTTAACCTCAGTACAACTAAGGGTCTTTGTTAACACTTTGTCTTCTGTTTGTAATGCTGATTTAATAGTTTCAAAAAGAAGAGTTTGTATGTCCTCACCAGAATCATTAGCAAAATGTAATGCCATCATAATATATGCAACTATATAACATTAGATTCATGAGTGGCATCTATTATTTATTGTTGTACTATATTTTTGCTGCTAGAGACACAGATGTATGGATCTCTGACATAAGAGCTGCTCTTCTAGGTGCAAACACTGCTAGGGCTCATGTTATTTGTAGCATTATGTAATATTTTAAAAGCTGAGTGACATATCAAAATATTAATTATAAATAAGTTTTAATACCCTCTTATCTAGCTTTGACAAACTTAAGTTCACTAAGAGCTAGTTATACAAGGTTCTGTACTCCAGGAAATTCATTGCTGATGGCAAACAAGGCAAGCTGTTAGGAAGTGCTGATATTTAATTTTTTATCTTAGACAAAACTTGCTGTAATTTCATCCTATACAAAAAAATTCTCCCTTTCACAAAAATTTAGGACTTGGAATTTCTTTGTTTAAAATGAATAATGGTTTTGTGTTAAATGGTTTTGTGTTAAATGTTAAACACTTCTTTAAGGAGCGAAGGATCAAAAGCTATGTTTGCTTTCATGTAATAACATCATGTAATGAGAATTCTAATGCATGTTTAGAATAAGGGATATATGTTATCCTGCAGTATTGTAATTAACGTGCACTAGAATGTAGGGCCACAAAAAGTAGATACAGAAAAATGGTTTAAATTTTAATCTTATGATCTGAGTAAATCTATGTAATCCCAGTCTTGAAGATTTCTCTGAAGCAACTCAACTCTGCAACAGAGCAGGAGCGATAACTTGAATAATGAAGTGGTCAGAATATGAAAACAAAACTAAAATATTTTGATAATAAATAGCCTTCCTCATTAGCTGAGCTATTTCAGGGCTGTCATGTATTCAGTTCATGCTTGTGTCTTGAATCCTCTAAGCACACAAAAAAATTTGCTTCAATGGGAGTTGCCAGAGGCTCCCCACCTCCAGTTGGAGACCAGGCTTATAGGAATATGTACATAGGAATATATACATAACTATATATTAGGAGCATATATACTCCCCACTTGTGTTTATATGCTAAATGGAAGCCTGTGTTTTGTCTCAGCAAGGAAGTGAATGCTGCTCTGGCCTCTGGAGATCCTGGCTCCTGTGCAGCTCCTTTCTGGGAAACTCTGTTCAGTAAGATGCTCTTGAGAGTGAAAATGAAATAGAAACTGTTAGGTGAGCAGTAGCTGTTAAAGGAAGCCACATGGCCTATTTGGCATCTCCTTTTGGAGCTGTTTCAATTCAGATATACTTAATGGCATAA
Organism: Molothrus ater; assembly: GCF_012460135.2. Taxonomy (NCBI): domain Eukaryota; kingdom Metazoa; phylum Chordata; class Aves; order Passeriformes; family Icteridae; genus Molothrus; species Molothrus ater. Next base: position 6,705,323 of record NC_050490.2, read on the forward strand.
GTCAGAGTAAATCCCATTTTGGTTGAGAGCAATGCAGTCAGGTTCCAAAGAGGAAGTATGGAGAGGGGCATGATTAAAAGCAGAGAGGCAGTTGGGTTGGTGAGTTCCAGCCAGACTCTCTAAAAAGCCACATAAACCATCTATCTGATGCAGCATGGCTTCCTGACTCTCTTGTGCTAGCACACAGGTGTTGTCCCCAGATTAACTCACAGAAGTCCTAAGAGGAAATGTACTGAACCAGGAAACATGATGGAGAACTCAAACCTCCCTAGAGAGCTCTTCCTCAAGGGAGACCTTTGGGCCAGGCCCAGCTGCAGAAGGCTGAGCCTGTCTGAGGCTGGGCTCTTGGCCACCGTGGTGCAAACGGGCAGGTGTTCTCCCAGCTCAGGATGCTTCCAGGCTCCTGGAGTTTCATGTTTCTTACCAAAATTGGGTGCTTTGCTAAGCAGAGAGCGTGGCTCACGTGGGCTGTGCCTGTATTATCAAGTTGTATAATGTAAGCACCTGAGAACCTGTGGATCTCTCAGGAGGGATTACTTGGAACATCTCCAGTCTGATTCACTGGATTGAGCAGCCATTAATGGTCAGCACATTTCCTGTGATTCTGGAGCTCACCTTCTACTTAACTTTCACCTGGAAAGAATTTTGTCTACGTGCTCTGAGTCCATGCTGCAAGGCAAAGTGCAGCATGCTAAGTAGGGCTGACCAGGAGATTTTATCCAAACTCTGTGCCCAGTGCCTTTCTCAAGGCTTGTTGTGTCAAATCTGTCCGACATTGCAGGCCACACCCTGAGGTGAAGGCTGGGTTTTTCTTTGATGAGTTATTCCACTTTCTAGATTTCCTGTTTGGAAAACAATGTTGCAAGACTGAGAGTTACCAAAGATGGTAGTTTAGGCTCCTATTAGTACCTGGCCTCTGATGTTATTCTCTAGAAAATTTAGAAATAGCTGATTTGGAGGGACAGAATTTCACCCGGCTAACTCCCAGCAGTGAGTCCCAGATTTGGGTGTGGTCAGTTAGCACTGGCTTCCAGACAGAGCCTGTGGCTAACAGAAATGCTGGCTCAGCCTCACTCCCTGGCACAGGTGCTCTCCACAGTTTCTAAACCCCATCACAGCAACCTGAAGTGGCTTTCAGCAAAGACATGAATCAACTGTGCTGTAGGCCGTGAACTCTCCTCTCCATTTGGAACAGCTTTAACACACAGTTCTTACACTATCCTAGTACTAGAACTTCTTTTGCGTACATGCTGTTTTCCTAGGATTTCTGTCCTCTGACTCACCAGGGTGCCTCTTTCATTAGCTCCAATTTAAATTAAGGGTTTAATATTTATCTGTGCTTTAAGTGAATACTAGCTGACACAGTTTAAAAGCAACAGCAATAAATAGAATCACTTAACAAACTAGATTGGAAAAGACCTTTGAGATCATCAAGACCAACCTATCAACTAACAACACATCAACAACTAAACCATGGCACTGAGTGCCATGTGCAGTCTTTTTTTAGACACCTGCAGGGATGGTGACTCCACCACCTCCCTGGGCAGGTGATTCTAGTGCCCAATCACTCTTTCAGTGAAGAATTTCTTCCTGATGTGTAACCTAAACTCCCCCTGTGCAGCTTAAGACAACAGCAGAAAAGGCAGTTTCTTCACAATAAACACTTGGTGCTGCTAACTTGTGCAGTCTAAACACAAGCTTGAGCTATGCAAGCACTGAGAACACTGCAGTTTAATCCAGGTGAGACTCTTTCTTCTTTAAACCAAGACTGAAACTAGAAAGGGTAAGAGAAATGAGAAATTCAGATTGTCAACAACAATTTTGTAGCTTTCTACATTTTCTACCATTTTCTACTACACTCATATGGTGAATATACTAGAAAATAGGATCTGGGTTTACATTTCCTTTCTAGCCTTGTGCAGCATAATATTAAATAATAGCATTTGCTGTCTAATCTGCACTTTAATATGTTTTCTTCTCTTGCTTAATTTTATTAATGGAAAGAGAGGGAGGATCTTGTGGTGAGCACAGAGTACTGGAAGTCAGGTGATGTGGGTTATATTCAGAGTTCTGCCACAGGCTTCCTGTGCAGGCTCCTGTAATCAGGTTTGCTAATATACAAAATGAAGATAATGACATTTCCCCTCCTTACCAGGGTGTTGTGACATTTAATTCATTAATGTTTGTAAAGTGCTCTGTGCTCCTTGCTTCTAAATGTGCTCCTTACTGTAATAACATCTTATGGATGGTATTAAATTTGAGAATAATGTTATTTTAGTGCCGGTGCACTTCAGTTGGCTGAACTGTAGTAAAGACCATAATTTCCAGTATTTTATGAGCTACTGGAATTTTTAGATGACTTACTTGAAATTTAGCTAATATAGTTACAGTTATAAAACCTATGTCAGTACTGTGCCTGCTACTTTTTTTTTTCCTTCTTTCACTACGATGAAATATTTAGCAATAAGCAAGACTGCTTTGTCCAGACTAAAAGGAGAAGGAAAGAAAGTTTGGCATAAATAGTCTAGTTGCTTGACTTCTAGCTCTGCTACACAGCCTGCTCTCTCCCCTGGTGAGTCACAGTCCCAGTGCAAAATGCACAGAAAAACTGCGCAAAAAATTAGGTAAAAAAATAAAAAAAATCTGGGGTTAAAAAAAAAGGGAAATTTAGGTTGTTTATCTAAGTTGTAGCAGTACTGTAGGAACAAGCAATATATGTGTAATTTATGTAGTACAGTTAAAAACAAAACAAAAAATTTTAAACTTACAAAATCTCTAAAGGTTTGGCAATGCAACTCACAGTAAATTCACGTCAAATCATAAAGCTAAATTTCTATATTACACAGGAAAACAACTAAAATTTTCTAAACATGCAGTACAATATGTTTGTTAATGTAAACAGAATCTGTGCATAAAATGAACTGCTGAGTTTTTAAAAAACAGGAAAGTATTAACAACATTCATTGTGCATATCTGGATTGTTCAGAGCATGCTCCTTCACTGAAATTCCACTCCTAGATGAAATCTAATGCCAATCAGACAATTGTAGTACATAAAATAATCTGGTTTTTATAGGCAGTGATAATTACATGGGGTGAAGAAAGGAATTACAAACTTACCGTGAGAGGAGCAATTCATTCAGGCTGTGCATGCTCAGGCTGTAACCTCGCTGCTGGCACAGTACAGGGAAAACGTACATGTCCCCGTACAAGCACTGTCCAACATTAGATTAGTAGGAAGAAAAGAAAGCAGCTGACACTTACTATCAGTATAAAAGTTCCCAGGAACTCTGACAGGGCTTCTTTAACCAGGCTGTTCTTCAAGGAAAATTTCTCCTTTAAACTCCTTTTGTTTTTCCGGCTCATTTTGGCTTCCTCTATTGCTCTGGTGCCCTAGTTACAAATACACACAAAATTTGTTCTGTATTCGTCCCTGCTCCAGCTGAACTTTGACACTTTTACTTAAACATTGAAATATGAGATTTCATCTTGTACAGCCAGTGAAATCATCTGACTGCAGGCATTGACAGAACCAACTCAACATGCCCTAACAATTCATCATGGATTTGTCATTCTGTGCCTTCTCTGAGTGCACTTCTATTTATACTGGTTAGATAATACCAGTAAGTTCACAATCAGATTTCTTCTTTTTTCTTACAGAATGGATTAATAATTACCTTCCTATATTACTTTTAAAAAAATTCTACTAAGAATTAATAAAATGTTGTTTCTATCATCCTGGTCAAAAAGAAAGGTAAAAATATAAACTACAAAGTAAGGAACCAATATATAGTTGCAAATTTCTCTCTGACCTAGATTGGGATTTAAACCATGCTACTATTGGTTGTCAAAGAATATTTTAAGGGGAAGTTGTAAAGAGAGTGAATGCTTGGGAGAATGCTGTGCTGTACCCTGCACACAAAAGCTCATAACTTCTGAGACATTTCAGTGGCTAATGAGGAGTCTTACCTTGGTGGTATGTGTTGAATTTGCATATTCACTCACAATACTCTTTTTGGACTAAATGCCTTGCTCTCTAGTGAACTTCCCTGTTTACAAAAGAGCAATGAGGCAGAATAAATGAAGAACATTTAATGAAATCTGCTTTGGTCCAGTGGCTCCCTACAAGGCAGAACAGGGAAGTGAAGCACTGATTTACTATATATTTCCTGTATGTTTGGCTTAAAAGTGCATGGGTGCTATAATATAGAGTATTATAATATTATTTTCCATGATCTTAAGACTTGAAGTTGCCAAATATCTCAAAGAACTGCACCTCCTAGAAAAAAAATGACACCTTTATTCCTTCAGCATCTTGAACATTTTTATCAGATGTGAGACAGACTTGATTGATTGATTTCCAACTATTTTCTGCTGTTTCGCTTGACACCAGAACCTCAGCCCAGTTCTGGTAGATTATTTTGGCATGTATTGTAGCTGCTCAGTGCAGCTGAAGTTTGTCCTAAACAGGGCAGAGCCTTACAGGGTTAGGGAAATGTGCCACTTGTTATCCCATCAGTGTTCCTCCTAGCCTCCAGCTAGGTCCTGATGTGTGCTCCCTGCAGCACTTACCACCCCCAGCTCCATCCCTTAACCCTCCAGTTCTCCCCACCACCCAGTTTTCATCCTTAACTGCTTTTCTGTGTCCTTTTACTCACCTTTCTCTACCTCTGCATCCAAACACCAGTGTGTCCTCAGGTGGTTCTGAAAGCGCTGCCCTGTGGAGCAGCACGGAGCTGATGCAGCAGCAGATGGCAGCATCCGAGCTGGTGCTGCCTGAGCCGGGGACACCCGTGCAGAGGCGGTGACACTGCTGCAGGACAGCTCCAGTCCTGCTCCACAGGTCCTGCCTGTGGCACAAACAGCTTTCTGGGGAGCCGCCTGGAACAAACAGCCGCCTCTGGAGAGCCCCTGGAAATAGCCTGTGAATGGCAGCTTGAAAGCATTTACTCCACACCACCGAGAAACAAACATATTACTCAGGACCTCAATTATCACAGCGGGCTAGAGTGTATGTTTGTTATGTCTGTGAGAGAATTCTTTCAGGATACTGTATACATTAGAACTGAGGGAGGATGCTTGGGAGGATATTCATTACAGCAGGAATGAGATAAACTACTTCCTCTCTTTCAGGAAAATGATAAATAAATAAGAACATGTTTATGGAAGCAATTTTTAGTTGTTTGTCCATAGCAATTCTTTCTCTTATGCAGATGCAAGTCTTGCTGACCTAGTAGTATGTAGATAGCTCTGAGTTTGGTCTTCTAGCAGGTATGAAGACATTAATGCTATTTTTCAACTAATAGTGGGGTAATTACATGTCAGAAACAAAAATTCATACTCATTCAGATCATGTTGACTTCCTTATATGAATTTTCTGTCTTTGCTGGGTGGAGGACTGGCACAAAAGTATCTATTTCACATTTGATCCTATCAGATTTTCTTCAATACTTTATAAAATCATATGATTTAATTCCATTAATAAGAACTAAGATTAATAAGAACATTATTAATAGGAAGATTAATAAGATGCTAAGTTAGACCAAAGGTTCTCCTCAGCTCTTATAATGAGATTCCAGCAGGTGCTCTAAGAAAGTGTTGAAGAACAGAATACACAGGGGATGACTGCTCCCTTGGTAAATCCTTCCAGTATGTGGCAATTTAAAAGCACTGCCTCACTTTGCAAAGAGAAAAGGGGGCAGCTCAGAACATTTGAATTCAGTTTCTTCTTATCTTCTTTTCTTATCTGAATTCAGCTTCTTCTTTTCTAAGAAGGATCTCTCTTCTCAGAAAGAGATTCTATGACTTTTGCCAAATCCAAAAACTATGTATGTAGTATTTTAAGAAAGACAAATGTAAATATAAACACCATGAAAGCTTTGGTTTTAATTACTATCTATTTGATTAATACTCTGTTTTACTGCCTTTTCGTTGTATGCAATGGAACATCTGGTTGAAGAAAGGAAAGAAAATGCACTGTGATTACTGTTTTCTTCTGCTCCCTCACCTGGCTGCTGCTCCCAGTCAGAATGATAAGGATACCAGCAGTGCCACCCATAAATATTGAAACTGTGTCATCTGAGGGAAGACATCTTCCAAAAATGGAAGTTATATAAGTAAGTAAGGAGCATACATATTAAATGTAGAACCACAAGAAAGGTCACAAAAAATGTTAAGGTTTTGCCAAGAATGTGAAAGTAACATTCTAAATGTTTTCAAATCCCTTTACCAGAGGAGTCCTGTGAGACTCTAAGTAAAGCTATGGAGGATGGAAGCACAGAAGAAGCATTAAACATGGCTATGTCCACAGCTAAAAGAATTATTTGCCTTGCTAGATTTGGTGGGCTGAGTGTGAGCAACTGTTCTAAAATAAATTGTCATCAGGAAACACTTCAAGAGAAATTGATAAATTAACCAGTAACTAATTGCTGGAGCTGTGCAGTATTTCCACTGATGGGTTAAAATGCTCAGCTTCTCAAGTGCTAGTGCCAGTGGATTGGTTTTCTGCTGATCCTGATCCTAATGTCAGCAAAACAGACCATAGGAAATATACCAGTGATCTGCTGGTGCTTCAGGAGAGTCCTTCAAAGGTGATCATAGAAGTCACACTGACAGTTTTGTAGCTCCTGTGCCAGGAAAATTAGATGAACTGCTGTAAAAAGTAAAATCAATAGACACGCAGATAAAGCTGGTGCTCTGTAGAAGCATCAAATGGATTCTGTTAGGGGAGGTTATGCCTCACAAATCTGCTGGCATCCTTTAAAGACATCAAAAAGCACATTGATATTATTTTCATGCTTCAGTGTGGGATCAGTGTAACCTTAGATTGCAAGACTAAGACTCTTGGGACCCTTACCCCTGAGGCAGTCTGGCTCAGCTATTTCTTCTCTTCACCTGGATTTAAGCAGAGCAGGAATTCACATGATGTATATAACCCAACCATTTTTATAGTAATCTTCACTCCTATAGAAATAGCAAAGTAGAGAATAATGCACATAGCTCCCACAGTTTAAATCCCACGGGTAACAATATATAGTGTACTGAATTTTTAATAGCACATTATTCAGAGTATCACATAAATTGTTATTACTGATGTAATAAAACCTAAACCAACACAGCTGGAGAGACCAAGGTTGTAAATACACCATATATTTTTTGTATTGTAATAATATGGGCCAAATTATTTTAAAGTCTGCTGATTTTAGTTGAATTAGACTAACTCTGACTATGTACCTCTAATTCAGGTCCCTGGTCAAATACCTTTGCCTAATTTATATCTCAATCTTCATACAGAACCTGCTGCATGGTATATAAGGGGCATTCTCTGTTTTACAGATTGGTTCTCCTGCTGGGGAAGTCAAAGAAAAAATTCGGGTGAGGAAGATCTGAACACACTGTAATTCAGCATTCTAAGCGTTCTAGTACATAAACCCTCTATTTCTTTATTTTATTTCCTGATCACCCCTCTGTCTCTGCTGTCCCTGGTGAAAAAGTGCTCAAGGTGAGAAATATTTGCAATGGGCAGCTCAAGTTTAGCTAAGTCCACCTTGGAGAAGGGGCATGGCACACAAGGGGACTGCTTGAGAATTTGTTCTTTCTTCTCTGTGATCTCAGTGTCCAGATAAAACATTTCTGTCTGTATCATGAATATGAGATCAAACCCTTACCACATCTGTGAACTTCAGCCTTTTTGCTCATAATCTTTAAGGCCTGACATGTATACGTCTGCTGTTGCTGACACTGATTTCAGGGAGAACTAAACTGGACTTTCTCTAAAGCAGGACCCAGGATTTTGCTTTGTTCTTGACTGGCTGGGCACACCATTAGGCCTCAGTGCATAACTGATGGTACTGCACACATATATGATATGTATAGTTGTAGAACTGACGATAGTAAATTTCAAAGCTTGTTGTTTGTGTAACACAGGTCCTGCCTGAGAGTTTCTGAGCCAGTTTAATCTCTCAGCAGCCGTGCTGGCACAGAGGGGCACAGATAACATTCCACTGCAGAGGGCCCTGTGACAGGGCTGTCAGTGCTGGCACCCCGTGGAAGTGTCAGGGCAATGCTGGACAGATGCTAACGTGCACCACTCTTATCAGCTGCACTGGCTGTGCTGCCTTCTCAGCCCTAGGAGGAGCTTAGCTGGTAGGTGATGGTATGGGCAAGCCTTACTTTCTGAATGCATCCAGAGAAAGACTGTTGCAGTATAAAAAGAATTTTGCTTTTAAAGCATAGATCAATTTAGTACAGAAGGATGCCTTGTTTAAGCCAATTCCATGCTCTTTTTTCCTACATATTCCCTTTTCTTATATCGCTTTGCTATTAAAAACAAAAGGCATCTTGCTAAATATATTAATGCAGCATGAAGAAAGCCTCAAAGTATATCCAGTGGATCCAAGTATATTGCAGAGATCTGAATCCTTTGTTTTCTTAACACAGAATGGGACACGTTATCAAAACCTTTCATCATTCTACAGGGCACAGGTTTCCTGTAGCAGCTCTGAGACAAGGCTACTTGTAGGGTTCTGAAGAGGAGGAGATCTGAGCCTACCTAACTGATAAAAGGAATGTAGCATGAAAGCCAAAGATAATGACACATTTGACTCTACTGACACACAAAAGCAAAGTTGTGCATTTGGCAAGTACAGGGGGCTAACTAGGAGAGTTGATTCATGGTTCTGAAAGTTAATTTCCACTGGGAAAGGGACAGTGTTTCCTGTACCTGACTCACCAACCCACCTACTTTCACCTGTCTCCCGCTCTACCTGGGCCTCCACGGAAGCCATCCAGCCCCAATCTGGCCCTCTGTTGGAGATGAATATTCTGTAAGAGTTGCTGCTCCCAGTGCTTTGTCCCCTCTCTCCCACAATGAGAGCATTTGTTTGTTTCACTCCATGTTCCACTCATAGGTGAGTTGTCAGTCTGCCTGGTTTCCATTCTTTTAATGCCCTTTCATTCAGAATTATCCATATTTGATTGCTTAAATCCTCTGTCTTTCCAGATACGAGTTTTGCTTCTGGGATTCCTTTTATGTGTTAAATATTTAGAACATAGATGATATATTTATCTCGGGACCCTGTATAAGAATATTAGATTGCTAGGCCCAATTCCTTTGAAATTCCACAATCAAGACCTTTTAATAAAAAAAAAAAAAAGGTGTTCTGAGGTTCATAGCTGACCCTTTATAGGGTGTACTTGGGAGCAGACCCAGCAGCAATCTTTTGTTACTTCTGCATGGTATCTATGTTCATTAAGGTAATGAAGCTATTAATTGAATATGTAAGTTCAGGTAATTAAATACAAGACTTATTTCTTTAGTTTAAAGGGTAATAATAAAAAATTTAAACTTGCAAACTAGATCACACATTTAGTGATGATGAATGTGAGCTGGAAAGTGCAATATTCCAATATGAATTAGTTAATTGCATCCATTCATTAGGTGATATACATTAGCAGAAGGTCAATCCATTTGAGGCTTGATGTGTTTTACAAATAATAAATTTCAACAGGTAAATTGAAGAGAATTTCAAAACAAAGGTTTTTTTATATATTCAGATTCAGGATAAAATCCCTACAGCCAAGAACATGTTCCCTATAAGTTCACAGTTACCGGCACATGCTCTTTGCAGCACTGCTGAGGTCACTCTGGCCAGTGAGGGACAGGTGACATTTCAGCTGCTGGCTTAAACTAAAATGCTAATTTTTAAAACTGACCCACTTATAAAGTGAGTCCAACATTGAACTTTTTCAAGCATTTTCTAGTTTCTCTCACTGAATTATGAATTATTGAAGCTTGCTTAAATCCTTAAATTTGCATTTCAGTTTTGGACTAAATTTAGCAACAGCTGGTAAATTTACCAACTGTATGTAGATTTCTGTTGCTTGAAGAAAGTATTCTGCCCTTTAGGCCTCTTCCTTTTGCAAATTTTGTAAATTTACCAATTGTTAATTTTGCCAGCATTTAACAGTTCTATTGGATATAAAAGGGCCAATATGACAGGTAAAAAAGCTGATCAGTTTGACTTTTCTTACTAAAAATTATCCATTTAACTAATTTTTAGTAAGAAAAGTGTTAAATCAAATTTTCTTCATTAGACATTTGTGAATATTCAGTAATAAAATGGTTGTTCTTGATACCAGCATTTTTTCTGGGGTTAGAGGTAATGTAGAAATAAGGAAAGTAAAAGTAGATTTCATTCTGTTTATTTATAACTTAAGATATATCCAGGCTCAATTATTAATAAGATTTATAATTTTAAAACAATTTATTCACTGAGATACATGAAAAATTCTGAAATAATATTTTAGAGGCTTCTCACTGCATTGTGGGTGTTGCTTCACAGGTCATATTGCTTAGGTGTATAACAATATCTTTTTGCTTTCTGTGTATAATATAGCTTTGTCTGGAGCAAGGACTACTCCCATCCTGCACACAGCTCAAGGGCCATAATTCTTAAAGGGATTTTAACCAGTGAGCCTTTTGCAATGGTCAGGCTCAGAGACATTTAGAGAATTGATTCAATTAACCTAGAGGAAAAAAGTGCTATAATGTGTGATTTATGTTTGCAGATAAATTAAAATACAAGTATCTCCTGAAGAGCATTTGCTGCCCTCATGGTCGGTAATGAAAATAGCAGGCAATTAAAATAGAACACCTGAGGTTGAAGCTTTAATGTATAGATCAGAAGATGAAGTTCAGATTTCCTAAGTGGAAGTCTGAGCTGAAAAATAACTTAGGGGAAGTTTTTATTCAATCTCTACTTTTCTTCCAAAAGCAATTTATAAAGCACACAAAAAACAGGAAGAGAGATTTACTGAAGCAGGAGGCAAAGGGTACAGAGGAGTGGGATCTCTCAATCAATACTGAATTTGTATGAGGAACCAGGAATATCCTTGCTAAATGGTAGTGGAACAGCTGAGAGAAAAAGTTATATATAAAAGAACTTATGGGTCATATTGAAATAATTTTGGGGTAGATTTTGCAGTTGATCTTGAGAGGAATCATTGGAAGTGTCTGATAGAGTGATGTGACTCAGTTCCTGTGTGTGACAGTGCTTTCTGGAGCTCACTCAGGAGCATAAGAAATGTTCTGATTAGAAGTAGCGAGAATGAAGAGCTCTTGCTTTGGAGCCTTGTTGGAGTTGCTGCGTCCACTGCCCATTTCAGTGGTGTGTCCATGTGTGCTTGGGCACAGCTAAACTGCCCAAAAGATGTTTTGAGATACAAAGAGTTTCACCTCATCCTCTAGCTTTATAATTTCCTTTAGACAACATGTACACAGTAACATAGAGCAGAAAAGTATCAGAATTCCGACTGAGAAACCCAGGAATGCCTTAATTACATCTGTATTGTCTTCAACATTGCAGCTTTGTCTTTTGCACCCTGTCTGATCACCACAGGTCCCGTTCCCATCAGATGGTGTTTTTATAAGCCAGGTCTATATCCTTATCTATAAATAATACCAGCTGCTGGGGATGGGTGGAAAAATTGAGGCTTCAATATGTAACAAAGGTCTATCTTCAAATTATACATTCAGATTGCTCCAAATAGAAAAAAAACCCTCCAGGAATGATTTTGATGTTGGCTGTATACTAGCTTAAATTCTAAGACTGAAGCAAGAAACAGAGTCACTTGGTTATTCTTCATTTTATTGACAACCATTTCATTACAAAGTGTGAAGACTTTGTCATTGCAATCTGAAAGAGAACATATTTGTTTTCTGATTTGCTGTCTAAGTAAAATTTTAATTAAAACCCAGTCATGTGAGAGAAAATAAGCCAGTCTGACTTAATTGATAGTTGATTTAGTTTTGCAAATTTACCAAAAAAAAACCCCAAACCATCCACACACACACACAAAAACCCCCAAAAAACCAAACTAGAAACTACAGCACTGCAATAAGTAGTTTTCTGTTGTTTGGAGGTATTTAGGGACCATTGGACTGAATCCTGAGTATTGTTTCTGTTATTTTTTTAATTTATTTTTTCTCTCACAAATTAATTAATTTCCTACCATATTCATTGTTTTTACTGAGTTATTGTCCTAATGTCCAAGGCAATCCCTTCCAGAGTAAATTATTTATTAAATGTTAAACGTTTGCTTGCATGTTTTGAAGCCATGCCTCGATTTGCTGTTATAACCAGTGTGGTGCTGAAGCCTGGAAGCAGCTCCCCAGGCTGGGTCCATCAGTGTCCCCAAACTCTCCAAGATCTCATTCCTCACTCTGCTTGGCAGAGCTGCTCTTGTCCTTGGTGAGAGGCCACCTTGGCACCAAGGGCTGAGGCATTGGTGTCTTCCCAGGTGGTGGAAGAGGAACTCCAGTCATTGCCTCGCCGTCTGGAAGAGCAACAGGACACGTGTGCCGCATCTCTGAGGGTGGCTGCACACCATGAGCCCCTGGAATGGTAAGTGCAGTCCCATTCTCCATCTGGGAATGCCAACAAGCCCTTGAGCTAAAGGTCTTTGAGGGCTTTTGCAAACTGAATTGCTTTGAGGTGTAAGAGGAATGTGGTTTGTACAGCAAGAAGTGGATGAAGGTCACTTAAGCAGCTCCAGATTGTGTGGGTTTGAGCTGCATCTCCACACACACTGGAATCCCTTCTCACCAAAATCTCCTGAATTTTATTGATCTAATAATGAAACTGTCATACAGTTTCCTCATTCCTGAAACTTGTTTAAATGCATTCTTTTTTTTTTTTTTTGAAGGAGCACATCCCCACTCTGATTTATTTTAAAATGGCTTTTAGAAGGTGTCATCCTTGTGATGAAGTGTTAGGTCTGTGTTGCCAGTGTGCCATTAAAAATTGAATTTCTGACGTTTAAATGTCTCACTCATCCCAAGTGTCACAGTTTGACAGCTCTGCATGTCACATTACAGCAGAATATTATGAATCCATTTCCTCTGTCAGGTCAAAAAAAAAAAAGGACTGAAAATGAGAAAAAGCAAAATCTGCAGTCTTCTTCATTAGTGAGATGGAAATTTACAGAAATATACATGTTAACCCTGAAATTACTTAACTGGCACTCTCTACCTTGTGCTGCCTGTCATAGAACAAGCAATCTTTGTTCCATGCTCCTATACAAACACCAAGAGAATGCTGGGACAATCTTTTCAATTGTCTGCAAGCTTGTCAAATGTGGAGTGAGGGATATAAAGGGCATCAACAAACAAATAGTGTTACAAAATCAAAACATGGCCAGATCCCATTGTTTATTTTTGACTGTATCAATGAAAAGGTCGTGTGGTGTATTTCTTGTTGCTTTGTTTGGCCAACTTTAGACAGCTGTAGCTTTGGTGTCCTTTCTTTGTTCATCTATCTGGTATGCGATAACTTCAAAACATGACATCTGATCAGGTTCAAAACATTGGGAGTGTTTGCATCAGTAAGCAGAACTTCACTGATTTTGCCTAAAGTAATGAAAACGGCCTGAGCTTTCTGTTTTCTGCCTACAAGGTTTGACCAGGGAGCGTGTAGGGCATTGACAATAAATGTCTGATGCCCTCAGCTCTTGGATGTGGCTCCATTTGGCCGCTGCCTTCCCAGTTACCGGCTGTACGGCACTGCCCAGCCTCTTCTCTTGAACGACCCGGCCTCCGCTAAGAGTGCCCCCCAAAACTAACAGCTGGCATCAGGTGGCTTTTTGTTGAACAAATTACTCTGCCCTTTAAGCCTCTTCTTTTGCAGAGAACTTTCAGGAAAAGCGCGGCCGCGCCGGGCCTGCCCTGCCCGTGAGGCGCCGCTCCTCGCGCGCTCTGTGGCGGCCGGCAGGGGGCAGCAGGCGGCCGGCGATGGCGCTGTGGCGGCGGCAGGTGGGGCCCGCGCGGGGCCGCTCGGCACCGGGGCACGGCGGGGCGGCAGCGCCGAGGCTCGGGGAGCAGCCGCTCCGCCGCCAAAGGAAAAGAGGGGTCGGCCCGGGGAGCAGCGGCCGCGCTGCGGGCAGGGCTGGCGGGGACGCTCGGGGAGCGCCCGGGGCGGGGGGAGCGGGGCAGGGCGGGCGCACGGCCGCCAGGTGAGGCACGGAGCTGCCGGCCGCAGGGCGGGCGGCCCGGGACAGCAGCGGGCGGCGGCGGCCGGACGGGGAGCGGGCACGGACACGCTGCCGCCCAGGCTGAGCCCTGCCCGTGCCCTCTCCGCGCCTCCTCGGGTCCCGCGAGGGGTCGCCCGCCCTGCCCCGTTGGCTCCGCGCCCGAGCGCAGCCGCCGGTCCGGGGCACCGTGTCCCGGTCACCTCGGCCCGGCAGGGCTTCTCCAGTGCAGCCCGATGTCTCCCCCTCCGCCGCTATCCCGCCGCGGCCGGGGATCCCCAGCCTGTGTCGAGCTGGGGCTCCCCGCGGGATGCCCCGGGCGGGGCCGGAGCCGGGACTGGCCTCTCCCGGCCGCGGCGCCTCCCCGCCCGGCCCCGGGGAGCCGAGGGGGAGCCCGACAGTCCCGGTACTCCGCTCCCCGCGGCCGTTCCCCGGGTCCGCTCCTCGGGCGGCGGGCAGCGAGCCGCGCCAGGGAGCTCCGGGCTCCTACGGGGTGCCGGGAATCCCCCGGTCGGGACGGGCCGGGCGCGGGGCCGGGGGGGCCCGGGGAGGCTGCGCCGCAGTGAGCGGGGCTGTGCCGCTCTCGCCCTAGGTAGGATGGACCTGCCCCCCTGCCTCTGCCCCCATGTCCAATAAGAAGAGACCCGGCTTGACACCTGCCTATATACAGAGGAGGAGAGCAACATCTTCAGCGCTGGGCTTTGGAGGGGGGGGACCAACCCAAAACACAACACAGCATCAGGGCAGAGCGGGGGGCTCGGTGGTATTATAAAACCCCCCCAAGACTATGACTTCCAGTAAAATTGAGATGCCAGGGGAGGTGAAGGCAGATCCTGCAGCTCTGATGGCATCTCTGCATCTGCTGCCTTCTCCCGCTCTCAACCTTGAAATCAAATACACCAAGGTAAGTTGTGTTCGTTTGTTCTGGCAGAGAAATTCATGGTTTTCTCTCCAAAGGAGGGATTTTGCTTAAAATCAGTTTCATTCTGCCCTACCCAACATGAGTGCAGAGATATAAGAAAACAACTGCTAAAAGACTGCCTTGGATCTGTAATAAAAGAAAAAGATTTTTAGCCCTGTAATCATCTGAAAAACCACAGGATAATAGAAAGCAAATTGGACCTGGCTTTGCCACTTCTCTGTAAATGTACTGTTTTCTACAGAGCCGTTGGGGTTTATTTTCAGTGCAAAATCAGTAGTTCTCGGGTATGTTTTGGTTGCTTTTGATGTACTTCAGAGGACGTTACTATACATACTTGAGTATCTCAATCAGAAAATAAAAACGTTTTCTTTCTTGAATTACCCTGTGTACCCAAGGGATTCTTTTACATTTCCTGGAGGACTCTTAATACTACCAGGTTGTTACAGCACTGGAACAGGTCTCCACGAACTTCCGTGATTCTTGAAGACACCCTTGAACAATATTGCGAGAGGGCATGTTTTCCTACAAACCTTTAAAGAGCGATTTTCATAAAGAGAGGGTTAAGAACAAACCCACTGTAGAAATGTAGAAAAATCTGCTGGGTTTCTGTGGTGTCTTATGAGACTAAATTGGTTTTGTTGATTAAAATGGGCTTTAAAAACAGTCATTTGTTTGTAAATGCATTTTGCATTTTAAAATTCGTTTCTATATTTTTAATCTTTGCATCTTCAGTATCTTTAAAGAATGTTTTAATTTCTGTTGGAGAGGTTTCAGATCTATTGTATAAAGAGATTACAACGTGTCAGACTTTGTTTCTAATTACCAAGTAACTTAATAGGAAAATAAGCACATCAGCACTGGAAAAAGGTGATAACATTTTTATCTACTGGAAATACAACTTCAGGAGCTTTAATGCTGATAGGAGACTCATTTTGGCTGATGTAGTGTAATTTTTTTTCTTCCATATCATCACTTTAAAAGCTTTTCATCTTTTCTCTTTTTTTTAGTGAGTGCCAAAATTAATTTGTCCTCTAACTTGTTACAGCAATTTCTTGTTCTAGAAGAATGTGTCAGAGGAAAGTCAACTATTTTAAATTTCATTGCATTTTAATGCAAACTGCAGTATGCAAATCTAAAAATGCATATAGTTTCTTGCTCATAAATTCTTTTCAAATAGTTAAATAAGTAAGGAATGCAATTATTGGATGCTGTGTAGTGCTACACCTCGGGAGCAATCATACTGTGCAAAGAGTATTTGGCATGAATTCTGTTCATTGCTGGTTTCAGTGTGAGCTGTGCTTCAGGAGGATTTCATGGGAAGTACTTGGGAGTAGTATCACAGCCAGTTTGCATCAAAAATGTACTTGCATTTCTCTGTTCTAAAACTGGAGAATTGTTTCTAAAAAGCTTTGAAAAGGACAGCAGTCATCAGCAATCATAGCTTTCTTTCTGTGAGAATGTACAGTGACCTTTAACAAATCAATACACAATTCCATCATCTCAGATCTAAAATGTTACACATTTTATACTAATGGAACAATTAAAAGAAAGTTACTTCATTTCAATATTAAGCCAAAAACAACAGCAATGTGTTTCTTCTAAGCTTGGATATCAGGTAACTTCTGGTTGCTTTTGAGAAAATTTTGGTTTAGGACAGGTATCAAATGTTTCCCTTGGCATATCCTCTGTCTCTGTTTTTCTGTCTGTCTCGCACTTTCCTCCTTTTTCTCTTTCTCTGCAGGAAATTCAAGTGATTTATAGATAATTGGAGTCTTCAGCTTGGAGTTTTGTCTTGGGCAGGACTTTTATCCTGGATCCACTTTCCCACCTATTACAAAGAAAAACAATCAAAAAATGAAATAATGGATTGTAACTTGATTCTTTCTTTTGAGGGAGTGGTCACTTCATGTCCTAAATGACAAACAACTTCCATAAACAATAAATAACGTTAGACTAAAGCACTTTAGCGAGGAAAAAAAAAAAAAGAAAACAACAACCCCAGACCTTGTAAAATCAGACATCTGTAAGCATTCCTAGCAGTCTCTCTCCTGCGTGTTAGCTGGGAATTTTAAATACACGACCAGGACACAGAATTCTTGAACTCTTTATTACAGGTGTCTATGAATGTAAAAACATAACCATTTGGGAGTTAATTCTTTATGAAAAATAGAAGTATCTATGAACATTTAAACTTAGTGAAAAAAATTTAAATATATTTTGCCAATTACATTCTATTTCTGTAATTCTAAAGTTGGTAAATAGATAGGCTCTTTAGGGTAGAACATGTTAAAATTCCAGGATTCCCTAAGTGAGTTTTGTTAAAGATTTGTAATATGTACTGGGAAAAATAAAATTATTAATTAATCTTTTAATAACTGCATTACCCTTGGAGTTTCTATGAAAACTCGTTCCAACTACATAGATGAAACAAATATCGCCTGTGTAATTCTCATTTATTCAATTATTTAGCAGAATTATTAAAACTTGTGAAATACTACTTTGGTAAGTTTATTGAAATAAGCAGAAAACTATATGTGAAGTCCTTCCCATCCATACACCTGACAGAGCACCCAGAGGCAATGTATGTTTGGGTAGGTCAGAAAAACATGATTTAGTGATGAAAATTGCACAATGCTATGGTTTTATGTAAGATATGCAGTAGTAGCTGTTGGGACTTCAGTATTGGAAGTCAGCCTATGCTGCTTTAAAAAAAACCAGTCATTAGAAATATTTTTCCCAGTTTTTTAATACCTTGGCACAGTCTGTGAAAAATAAAGTGTTGTAGATGTGTGTAATAAGAACTGGTGAGCAGGATGTGAACCAGACATGCAGGTGAGTGTTCGAGCACACAGGGTTAAGTTTTGCGTGGCTGGCAAGGACTAGAACTGCTACATTTGGAATTATCTCTCTTTTCACTGTGATGACTCTGTAACTCTTTACTTTTTAACATTAGCATTTGGGGAGAGAGTGCATGTGCAGAATAGGGCATCTAGGAGTGTTGCAGGGAATGAGGTTGTTCCACAGCCCTGTGGCACAGCAAGCCCTCCTCAGGCTTGTCAGGAGCGTGCCGGCAGTGCTGTGCTCCATATGTAAGGGGGCTCTTAGGTAGGAAGGGGATCCAGCCCTCCCCCTGGGAATAAGTCACGCTTCTACAAAAGTCAGCTTTGTGTCAGAAACTCCCCCAGAAGGGCTGTTCCAGAAATATCAGATGTGTGAGAGAAGCAGTAGTGTAATGTCTGCTAAGGACATGTCATTGGCATGTTTAGGATGGGGAGCACAGCCCAGAGAACCTGACAGCTTCTGAGGGTGGTCAGAAGGTTCGCACTGTTACACTGATGGCTTCTCTCTTTCAAACTTTTATGAAACTCCGTTTTCCCTCCTGAGACTGTCTCCCAAGTATCTGACAGTAGATATGGAATCAGCCCAGTGGATTGAGCCCTTTGCAGTGTTTCCCTCCTGCTGTCTCCATTTGAGGAGCTAAAGGTGTTTCTGCATGATGTGGCTGTCCTTCCTTTGTTATAATCATGTTATAATGGCATCTTCACGTCTGCTTTACAAAATATTTTCATTGTGGTTTTTATAAGTTATGTTGACTCTTTCAAGGACAGCCTGGTATAGAATGAGGAGCCCAGGGCTCTCTCCTGTCACAGCTCTGTCACTACATCAGGTAGCTGAGTGAATAAACATTCTCAGTTTGCATTATGTTGAGCACACTAATCCAGATGGATGGTTTATGTTTTGTTTCTTGCTTGCCAACTGATTTAAGTCTGAGCAAGAGCTGAACAACTTTAGCATAAGGAAAAGCTGAAGAATTGTGGTTTTGAGAGCTTTTTAGAAAGAAGTGCCCTAAAGGGATGAAGTTACAGCACAGTGGTAGTGAGGAGGCACATGAAACATTTCTCTATTAACAGCCTGTGATTTTGCTGACAACCATATCTTCTTTGTCTTGTCTAAGTGGGTTTGCCTCTACCCTTGCACCACAGGCTAAAATCTGTTCAGTTTCTACACACAGGCCAGGTAAACTACCCAGCACTGCAACAGAAAGCTGTATACAGGAGTTGTATGAAGTATAGGCAAACTGCTTCTGAGTAGACAAAAGATGACAAATACATCTCAATTTGTCATATGATAAGCATCTGGGTTTGAAGTCTTTTATTTCTAGCTTTCAGTATATTCATCCCCATTGTGCTTCCTTGGCATTACCCTTTCCATTAAAATTTCAGCATGTTTTCCAGATAAAATTCTAGACTGGCATTACGATAGAAGGTGGGAAATCTATTTTATTTAGATTAATATGCAGAATCTGTTATTTTTTGAACAGAAGACAAGCTTTGGCAAAACTCAGGTAAGTGAGGAATACATGCAGTTTCCCATCTGTCTTTCCCTAAATGAGCTACTTTGGTGCCTTTTGAAGTCAGATCCACTGAGCAATGCCTGAAAAAAACAGCTTGGCTTTTGGGTCACCTAGGTGAGCACAGTTCTTTTACAAAAGATGGGGCACAGAAAATTAGAGAAGTTTACATGAAGAGTAGACAAATAGAACAGCTACTTTACCCCTTTGTGGAACACTTCAGCCTCTGATGCTGACACTAGGGATGCTGCTCTGTATCATCACAAATGATGTTTCAGTGTGTATACTGTATGAGGATTAACTGTTGTTTAAATCTCCAGTTTGAATTATCTTCCAGTGTATTCATACCTTGGTTTTAGTATTACAATCCATCAACTCAGATAGTGATCGGAAAATATTTATGCAATTCCTTCCAGTTAGTAGCCTGAATATGGGATTATTCTTTTCTCCCAAACCTTTATGGTCTTCTGCCCAAACCCAATTTACCCAAGTTTTGCATGAGGGCACAAGAAACAAGCATAGCCTTACGTGTATCCAGTCCCTGCCTTTGCCTATTCCAGTACAGCAGCCATGAGCCTTAAAAACACAGAAAACACGGGGCTGAACTGGCCCCAGCTAGAGAACTGTGTTACTGAGGGTAACTATGGCAGCAGTGACCTCTTACTGTGCTGAATCTGCTGGATCTTCAGGGAAAATGCACCCTGGTTTAATGCACCGAGCTGGACAGTAATATATTGCTGACTCTGTCTGGTTGGTAGGGTCAGATGATGCACTGAAAGACTTTCTCATTGATTTTCTCATTGCAAAAAATGTTTAACACTTCAAGTATTCAAATGCAAAAGATCCATGTATTAATTTGCATACCAAAACCAGAAGGCCAGTAATAAACAGAGCACTTGCCTGACTTGAAGGGCAGACATATTCATCCCCCTGACGCAAGCAGAGCAGAAACTTGAATATGGATCTCTAATTTCTCATGGGGAATGGGTCCAAATTTTGCCAACTTCGCCATATTGTGGAAGAATTTCATGTCATCTGTTGTTGGATAATTTACTTGTAAGTATTTATGAGGTCTCAGAGATCAGCTTGATAGCCCAGTAGGCAGGACACTAATGAAGGAAAAGTAGGATTTGAGTCTTTGCTTCAAGAATAATCATGATGTTGGACAAGAGCAAGGAATAACACACACACGCTCTCACACTCTTTCATTCTGACAAAAAAAACCAACCTCATTAATTCTCTGTTTCATTTTGTCCTCCAGAAAGACTTCCCACAGAAGCTGACCAGTTCTGGTGCATTTTCATATTACATTTCTATCTTGTAGATCTGCATTTTCTGATAAATCCCACTGTCCAAAAATCATGATGCAGCTTGTCCATCTCCCTGTGGAGATGCAAAATTGTTCCCAGCAGATCTTAATGGGCTCTGCCAGTTTGAAGTTATTCAGTGCCATAAACTGCCTGGGAGGACCACACCATGGACCCACTGGATGCAGTTATTCTCTTTTCTTTACAAGGCATGTGAACACTTCCCTTCAGTGAGCTGTTCATGGACATTGCAAATCATGGCACAGATCCACATCCAGAAGTTGTCTGAACCCTTCCTTCCAAGAGCCTTGGCATTTCCTGCCTTTGGCAAATTTCATCTCCCTTGAGTTGCCCAAATGTCATTTAACTTCAGCCCCAGTAATATTTTCTACAATACTCTGATTAGCCTGAACACTTTTATCTACAAACTCTTTACTTCACTATTAATGAGCTGCAAAGGCAGGTGAGCCAAGATATTGATTGCCAGTCACAGTAATGAAGGGGCACCTTGCTATTAACCTCTTTCCAGGGAGAATTATCCGTTTATTTCCAGTCTTTTTATCTTATCTCTTAACCACTTTTTAATCCATGGCAGGACTTTATCTTTCACCATATGGTTACTAACTTTCCTTAATAGCCTCTTGCTAAGGACTTTATCATCAAAAGCCTTTTTAAAGTCTAAATAAATTGTATCAACTGATTCATCTCGGCTTCTCATTTGACTAACTATCTTCCAAGAAATCTCACACATTTACAGAGATAAATGACAAAAGATGAGTACAGTGGTCCATATCATAAATTCTTTGTCAGGTCTTGCATAAAGTCATATTTCTTTTTTTACAGTTTTGCAGCTATCTTTTGTAAGGCTGGACTGTGGCATTTCTCTATTTATTTTTTGAAAATTCTTTTATTCTCCCCAATTCAAAAAAAACCCCACAGTTTTTTATCTGTTTGGGGTTTTTGTAGGAGTAGAACTCATTCCTTGAAACAAGTAACCAATATATCAAATCTAGTTCAGCTGAAAGAAACAACAGACAAAAAAATGCAATTCAACGAAGACAAGATCGTAAGAAAGCCATGTAAAAGTAATATAAGCACAGATGTGTAGAGGTTTAAAAAATCTTCAGAAAGCTGCAGTTCTATGCAGTTCTCTAGTGAGGAATCCTCAGACAAGGGACAAGATAGCCCTACTTAAAGCACAAAAAGTGCATGGATACCTGTGTGAAGATTTACTACCAAGTACTAGGCAGAGAATGATGAAGTCTAAACGCTGATTGCCATCCAAGGGCTCAATCATTCATTACTGTTATGTTTAGCAAATGAATTGCTGTTCAATCTGCATATTCCTATCTGGTTTTCTCCAAAACATAAGTTCCCTATTTCAGAATTTGTCCAAAACCATATTTCTATTCATGAGTCTATTCTGTGAATAGCAGTCTGCTTTTGTGACATGAATACAACACATCAATGATAAGTCACATGGTGAACTAAGGTTAGGAGCACTTCATTACTACAAGTGTGATATGTGAAGCCACATCAAAGTGTTGCTGCAATAGCATTGCTGCAATAGTCTCCCAAATGAAAAAAGAAAAAGAGAACCCAATCCTTGATTACTTGGAGTCAGTGCCTTTCATAGAGAGCCTGGTGAACTATATTGGTGACTTGAAACATAATGTATTCCAGCTTTGTTGGACTGAAGGGGGAAAATACTGCAGAGAACCAACCACATCATGTTCTGTGACCCAAGTGAAAATGTTTAAGGTCAGCTCAATCTCAATTGGCTTCAGCTGGAGGCTAAAACACTGGGACCACACTGACCACTAGAGTACATAGACCTTAATCTGTGAGGGATTTGTAGGTAATGAAGACTTTGAATTGAACTCAAAATCTAAGGGGATGCTGTGGGACAGCTGTGAGGGGCCCACAGCAGGTGGTGTGGCTACAGAAAGGATATGTTTACTAATTTCCATGTGGATTTATAGTATGCCCTAATTTAAAATAAGTGAGTTACAAAAAATCCATTTGGAAAGCCACAAAAATACTAGAAGAGTTGCATGGTAAAACAGGCTGCAGCCCCTTTGCTGAACTTGGAAAGAGGATGCCAGGGGGACACTGCCTTCTTACCATGCTCTGGTCCTGAGGCAATGATTACCCTAAATCCCTTGGGTTTTACTCAGAAACTATCAGAAAGTGCCTTCCCAGAGAGAAATTCCAAAGACATGTATTTACCCAGGTAAGGTCTTATCTCTATATGGGACTGATTTCTTTCCAAAGCAGAGCTATTTACCATTCTGTGTAAATACAGGTATTTTTAGACTGTCTTATAAAGGCTGATCTTATCCTATTGTGAGTAGGTCAGTATGCCTTAAATTTGTCAGAATGTCAGGTGTGCATTTCATCTGAAATAGATCTCTCCAATTGGAAGATCCTTCCAGGTCTGTGCTGTGGCATTGTTTTCTCATGCTTCAGCTGAGAAACACCACTTAATGCATCATCATCATCCTCCTCATCACCCCACCATCACCCTGGTACACTCTAAGTGGCTTTTATGCAATTCCTGATGCCTTTTGAAAACTGGAAGAATTGATGCAGTAGATTTCAGGATGCATTAGCATTTTCTGAAATAAAAAGAAATCAGGATTTCTTTTTATTTCAGGAATTTTATTTCAACTCCTTGCAGCACAGCTGGGAGTGAAGCACTGGACCTGTCCTGGACTCGGCCCTTAAATGATTTTTGGTGTACTGCTGGTGTTAGATTTTTATTAAAGATGATTCCCCAGAACAAGTATTTTTACCTGTCAGTTTCCAGTCTTCCAATTAGTGGCTCTGCTTTTCTAATTTTTGAACAGAAATATAATCTACCTTGGGATAGCCAAATAAGGATCTCCCCAAAATACACAGCCACCTCTGGAATTATCTTCAGTCTCCCTTCCATAGCCAGGTTGTGTTCAGAATCCAGTGAGCCTTCCACAGACCATATCTGCTTATTTATTTAATTTAGGCTTCTCTTGGCTATTTTATTTGTTACCTTTCCAGTAATTTTCTTCAGATTATTTAGTATGTTTAGTAGCAATTTTTATTTTTTGTGTTTGCAGTCTTTGTGTTTTCCAGCCTACTTTTCCTCTCCTATCTTCCTTCTTTGCCACCCCATTTATTTTTTTGTTTGTGCTTCCCGTTTTTAACCTTGGGAATGCAAATCCTTTTTGACTCTTTCACATTCTTAAGCCTCCATGCTGATTCTATGGATTTTAATTTCTGAGCTTCAAGCAGGGAGTTTCTAAGTTACTTCCTCTTTAAAAAAAGTCTGCTTCTTGAAGTTTAGTATCCCAGAGAGTATGGCTTCTTCATGTGTTTCTCTCCTGCAATGAAGCTGGAATTATTTACATGGTAACCATTTCTCAGGGGTTCAGACACAATTTTTAGTCCTTGACAGGACTATGTCAAATGTTGTTTACATTAGGATACAGAAAACTCTGTTCTCTACACACTATTTGAGTGCAGTTTTCACTGAACTAATAGGGAGTTATTTTGGCTCCAGCCTTACTGCCTTCATACTCTTTTTCCTCTTCAGTACCACTTCAATGTCACTTCAGCTGCTCTTATTTTGAAGTCAGTACCTCACTCCAGTATTATCCTTCACGATCTCCACTGCTTCTCTATCCGTGGGTCCGTGTTTTGTGTTATTTCTCCCCTCCAAGCAGTGCCCACGCAAAGCGTTGCAGACACAGAGCTCTCCCCCCTGCAGCCTGACTTGTCCTCCCTACACAGCTTACACGTAAAAAGTGTGGTATGCCTCTGATAATTCTCATCCCCTTAATGCTCAAAACCCGCTGGTTTTTCCTCTCAGTGATACAGTCCAGATCACCCATTTTCACACTCGGCTTTCTTAGGCTGGTTTATAGGCACTTGTGCTTTTATTTCCCAGCTATAAGATGACCTAGATGAAAATTGTGATCTAGTTAGTTGAAAAACCCTGTAAAGTCTTTTCAGCTCAGTCACAAAAGCACTTCCCATGACACTGCACCTCACTTTTATTTACCATTCTGCTAGTGTAAAATGTCCTTAAAATAGAATTTAATTTTAAACTGGGTTTAATACTTCTTTATATTGTCAAATTGATTTGAGAAGGCATTTATGTAACTGACAGGTAGATGCATAGATTTCTTTTTTTTTAAGGAACCACTTCATTTTGTTGTCTGAAACATATTTGGAGTATATTTTAAACGTGCTTTGCACCCAGACATAAAAGCACTGTCCTGATTCTACTGGATATTTTCAAAGCTTACCATAACATATGCATTTTACATTTGCTTATGGGTTTTTTTCAGCTGTAACAGAAATAGTTTACTTTCGAGTTTGTCAAAAGAAACTCGAAAGTAAAGAAATTACAATAGCAAGAAATTACCACTACCTTACAAATCAAGACACTTTTTATTTTTCTCCAGTTGCTTCAGTTGTGACACACTGTTGCAGCAGTCCTGTACCAGAATGGCCTGCACAGACCTTGAGAAACAAGCACAGCTGTTTTTCAGGATATCTGGCTAAGCCTTTACCCCCTTTTCCATCAGTGCCTGACATTTTGTTGGTCTTCCTCTTTTTGTCCTTATCACACTTTCTTTACCACGGCCACTTAACAGCCTCTTCTCTTTTGTGATGTTTATTGGATCTGTTTTCCTGAGAGGTGAAAATCAAGCTCTGCTTTTTTCACTATTAATTTGAAACAGTGATCTAAGAATAACACTAAATGTGCTATAACTATGCTGATGATGGCCTAGGAGTCTTGGTGGTCCAACCCTTTGATAGTAGTTTTTAAATCCATTTGTTACATTACTTAAGATGTTTTTAGCTGTTATCACTCAACTGCAAGTGTTAATATTCTGCTCCATCACATCTTTCAGAAGGCATTAATTGATTCAGCCTCACTGTAAAACTGTGACAAGGTTCCTTCACAGATGGGGGAGTTTAAATTTGTGGGAGTGTAACCATGACTAACTCAGACAGTAGGTCAGTGTCAGAGGCAGGATCTCTTGCTAAACCAGCCAGACTACAAGAAGATCAAGCCTCTATTTTTGTACATGGTATTCTGGGAAATGGCAATACAGATGAATTTTGGAGCTGGTGTTTACCTGTGGATGCATGTCTGCATTTCTCTATGTTATTAACTGCACACTTCTCTGTGTACTCACTATACACACACACACACAGCATAGATGAAAAGACCCCTTTCTTTGCGCTCTTTGCTCTCTTTCTGTGTCACTTCATCAGGAGTTGTCTCTGTTGCTGTTCCTCTGAGTGTTGTCAGGGAGGCAGTGCCCTCCTTGCTGCAAAGTCTGCATAATGAGTTCAGATGGAGCTGAAGCTGGTGATGTTGTTCCCCTCTGTACTTCTCTTTAGGAGGAGGAATATTCCATCAGTGCAAAGCGGTGACAGTACTGGAACTCCAGTTCTGGTATTGCTTCTATTGACATCTCAAAGGTTTTGTTTTAGTAAGGCTCTCCAGCATGGAGGGAGAAGGAAAGCCCTCCTATTTAGATACCAAGCAGGAGCCCAGTGCAGAACATGCCCACTGACTGGTGCAGCTCAGCTCTTCCTCCCATGAGCCAAGACAATTGCTTTTAATGTCTGCATTCTGCATGCAGCACCAATGTGTTCATGCTCTTGCTCTCTGTCTCAGTTAATTTCTTTCCTTGAGGGAGCAACAGGACAAATCCTTTGATAACTTGTTTCCTGGTTAGAAGCCTTTACCTGCTTTCCTGGATTGGTTCCCTGTGGCTGGGAACCCTTGTAGTCAGCTCTTCCAGCTGTTTGCCTAAATGGTCTTTAGGGAGACTAAAAGAAATGAACCAGGAACAGCAACATTTGACTTCAGCCAGGTCCCATGGGAATTCACTTATTACTCACTGGATTGGATTGGCAACATACCTTCTACCTTCCACCAGGTCCCTGCCAAAGGCTGCATGCCATGAACCTTCCCCAGCAGCTGTCACTGCTGTGCTCCTTGCAGAGGTGGGGCACTGGGGGACATGTTTGCTGTAAATAATACTGGGCTTCATACCTTTACACACCAATAGTACTTGCAATGTCTGGGTGAAAAATTTCTCAGATTCAAGTCTTGATAGTGATTTTAGCCATTTAGTGATCATGTGTCATTGTGTTTACTACAGGCATAAATCCTGTCTTGTAGACAGCAGGAAAACTAATGAGGTTTTCCCATATTCTGGCATCCTTACAAGAGATTCCAGCAGAGAAAAATGGAGTTTGGTTAAAATGGGGAAAAGAAATGCGAATTTTAGAGGAAATGGGGAGAGTGGATCTTGGGACTGCATATATGAGTATTCAGGTTTTTAAAAGAAGGCTCTTTATTGACAAGATTTATAGCATGCTTTGCTCATTTAAGGAGAGCTCAGTATAACCAGGTATTGGGTTTGCCCTAAGCCACTTTTTTAATACTGCATGTTTGGCAAAAGTTTAGGGTCATGTTTTAGATTTTCATACTCTAAGTCATTAGTCTATTTCTATTTAAAGTTCATATAAGAGCTCGTTTTTTCATGCAGGCCTTCATCTCTATACAGAATAACTTGTTGGTCATATACAAAAGTGTTAAATTCTATCAAACATAGGCGTTATTTTTTTATATCCTCAGGTGTTCTGTTTGATTGGGACTGTAATCAGCTCTTGCAAGAACACTCCACATCCAGTTTTAGTCTTAGTACCACAGTGTACTTTGAGGTGTAAATCTGTCAGGTATCCAAGCACAGCAGGATACTTTGACAGTTTAAACCCAGTTCTCCCCAATCAGCCCTATGAATAATAAAAAGCAGAATGACCTATTCCAGTTTTGTACATGTAAAAGGCAATGACTCAATCAACAGAAAGAACTGGAGGAGAAATTAGAACTGAACTCTGAGGAAAGGTAGTCTAACAGTTTCTTCTCTCCAGAAGAATATTCTAAAGTAAATAAATTAGTATTTACCAAGACTTTTTATTGAAAAGAATTTTCAGCCTGAGAGATTTCATTGCAGCATTGAATGAGAGGTTTTGGGTTCCTTTGCATGTTCTTGAAGAGCAAAAGGAATTTATAAATCTGACTTTTGGGAATTGTTATCTCACAGCTTCTTCTAACAAACACAACAATTTGTTTTAAAGGCTTTCACCAAAGATGTCATGAGTGGTAATCCCTATGTTGTAAGTGGGTACTCAATGTGATTTAACTTAATGCTGATGATGCAAAGCTATTCTCCCCCAAAGCCCATTAAGAACATCCAATTTTCTGGTAGACTAACACTCCTGCTTACTATCGTGGAGATAAGTGACTGTTTAACCAGGACAATAAGTAATACTTTCAAACCAAGGCTGCAAAACTGAGTGGTCACAAAACTGTTCTTTGTGCAAGTTCAGACTTTGAATGTAAATGTCACAAGCTGAGTTTTTTGTTTTTAGGAGTAGTTTGAATTTCTGTATGTACACATATGTACACACAGGTTCTTTGCATCATCTTAATGGGTGTGCTGGTGAATATCATTATTTATGATATCAGTAGGCATGGTCTAGTAAGAAAAAGGCCAGTGCAAGCCATTTGTGTAAATTAAGTAAAGAAACCAATAAATAATGAGGTTTATTTTATGTCTCTCTAAAGTGCAGATAATTCTAACAGTTTATCCAAGATAATGCTTCTCACAGCACATGTTTTTTGTGGCTTCTGTACATGTAGAATGGCACAAAAGGAAATGTCTCTGGCATCATTAACACAACATGCTAACAGTAATATTTGAAAAGCTTCAGGATGCAAAGTAGAAGCGAAGGCAAACTTTTCAGGAGCTTAAGGCTGCTCACTTGGGTCTAATATAGACTTAGCACTTTGCAGGTCAGTGGCTCTGCTATTTGTCTCTGACCTAACAGATCTGGAGTTCTTCACATC
This sequence comes from Molothrus ater, assembly GCF_012460135.2. Taxonomy (NCBI): domain Eukaryota; kingdom Metazoa; phylum Chordata; class Aves; order Passeriformes; family Icteridae; genus Molothrus; species Molothrus ater. Next base: position 6,733,845 of record NC_050490.2, read on the forward strand.
AAAACCAAGTCTTGCTGAGCTGAGATCAAACGTGTTAAGGTAAGGATCTTGCCAGTGATTTATCGTGCCAGGGAGGGTGATCAGGCCATAAGGGGCCACTGCAAATGAAGCTGACATTCCAGCAATTTCTCATGTGTAGTTATAAGGTAATTTTCTCAGGCAGAGCCTTAAGTCAAAATAAATTTGCTTATTGTATTTTTCTGTGTTGCCTATAATGTCTGAAATCCTAGGAGGAATATTTATTTATGCAGCACAGCTAATTTCTAAGTAAGAACTTGTTCCTGGTGATGAACATTTAAAATGGCAGTTACCTACAAGGGAGATTAAATTTTTCCAAATGGCAGAACATATTTCCCATGTACAGATTAATAGCTCACACTGTTTTCTGTCACACATAAGGAGCACACAAGACTGGCAATGCACAAACAATGTAAAACACAGGAGAACTACACAGAGTAATACGAGTCTTGTTTGTACAAACCCCTCCTCATTCCCACCATTTCAAATGAGCACTTGTGGAAGGGTTTCCAGGATCAAGTTCTTAATAGCCACAACTTCATTAAAGCCCAGTGACAGCCCAATAATTAATTATGTAAACAAATACTCCTCCTCTCCAGTCTCGATTTAGTGGATTTTTAAAAATCTTTCATTATTTCACTTTTTAAGGTGCAATAAGTGACATCAAGGATCATTCTCCATAAAAACCACTGCCATCTTTACCCAACTCATCCAGTGATGGTTTGTCTGTAATTAGTGAAAATGGAAAGCACAGTTAATGTTTTAGTCATCCTGGTTTCACAAGCAATGTTTTCTGATGCTGTTAAATTGAGTAAATGTTCTCCAGCAATTAAAGAGTCCCACTGATGAAAGGATAAGTAAAGCTTGGGAGCTTAGTTTCTTAGGAATACATGAAATATTACCTGAGCTATGTTACTGCTCCTGTATTGTTCTACTAACAGCAGACAAATTCTTCATTAACTGAAAAAAGTAAAAATTACTTTGAGGAAAGCCTTTATGTTCTGCAATGAAAGTTTTTTCCCACAGGTTTAATAAGGCAGCCAAAAGGAGTAAAATGTTTGTGGTGGGTATAGTTCAACAGACAATACAATCTGAAGTTTCTTCTCTTTAGATTAATTTTCTTGAACAACCAGGCACAAAATAATCCCTTTAATGAGACTGAATGGAAATAACGGATGCTGTACCAGCATGTGGCACAGTGAGAAACTAAAATAGAAAAGGGTATCATCACAGTTTGGCAGCCTGGGTTTTGTGCAGGAAATACTTGGGGGGGGAGGAGGAAAGTAAGCACGCTACTGCATGTTGCTAAGACTTATTTAATCTTCTTAACTAATTACTCACACTTCCTAATTCAAAATCATACAAACAAAAATGTTTAGATAAGCTGGGAGTTTTTTCAAATGGGTACCCCCTACAGCTTAGAAAACAAACATGACAGGTTTCCCCTGTCTGATGTGCTGCCATTTGCAGAAGAACAGACCCAACTCCCAGAAAGACAGAAGACTAATTAAGACAGGAAGACAGGCAGGTCAAACATTTGGCGTGAGGGATGAGGGACATAGGGGAGAAAAAATCATGTTACATTCCACTTTCACAGCAGACTGACGGGAGGCTTCAAGCCTTTCTCTGATTCCATTTGCTGCTCAGAGACCCTGAATTCCTCTGGTTTCTCCTCCCATCACACCCCTTTCCTAGCATACCATTCCCTAAACCTCTTCTGTCTGTGAGCTGGCTCAGTGGGGCACTTGCTCTATCTGCCTTTAAGCACCCGAACATCCAGGTGAGCAGAACAGGGCAGCAGCCCCTACAGACAGGTCCTGCTCTGCCCTCTCCTCCCACCTCTCTGGGACTGAAAAGATCCCAAGCTCCTGCCACCATGAGGGCTCGATCATGGGAATCCTCCTCCAGCTCATGTCAGCCACACTGAAGCCTGACTTAAATTACACAGGCCAAAGTGTCACCAAATCTTGATGTATTCACCTCTTTCAAACACTTGGCTTCTGATCCAAAGTCCACTGGTATGAAGCACTGGCTTTAATTTTGGTAGAGTTGACTCAGGCCTTCTACTTGGGATTTACACCCAGAGAAGGCAAACACCCTGGTCTTCTCATCAGACACCTCCCCTTGGCACAGGACTGGGCTTGCACAAGCAAAATTGTACCAGAGCTGGCTGCACTGCTGCACAGACAGTGAAACCACTCACTTCTTGGGCAATTTATTTCTGATTCCACTTTTTTGATCCTCCTGCTGTACTATGTTTCTAAAGGTTTAAAATTCTCCAACCCTCTCAATGCACTCACAAGTTTGCCCTCTAGATTTCTTGAGTGCAATTTCAAGCTTGAATTTATGAAAGAAAGCCACATTTATGGTACACCAGGTCCAAAAGCAATGACATTATTTAATCAGGCTCTGAGGTCCAAATGAGACTTTAAAAAAAGATGAACTACCTCACAGCACACAGAGCTTTTAGAACAGAGCTCTTTTTCCTTTTCTTTTTTTTTTTTTTCTTTCTTTTTGTATTTTTACAGTATGGGGGCAGGGGGAGGGGGGTGAGAGTAAGGAGAGAGAAGGACAACCCAGCAGCCAAAGAGGAAAAATAAAAATCAACATGTTCTGGTTTTGTTTGGCCTTTCAGACCTCACAGGCTCTAGAGCATGTGTCAAGTTTCCAGTGAAACAGCTTTGTTTCCCAGTACAAACATCCCTCTGGAGGCTGTTGCCACTGATTCCCTTTCCTCAGCTGGGGCCTGATTCAGCTCCCACTGAAACCAGCTGGATTTTTTACTTTTGTTCTACTCTGGACCTCTTGGACCTCTTGTAGCTGAAAACCAGCTGTGCCCACGGGAGCTTGCTTGCCTGAATTAGATTTGGTGCAACGTTCCTCTGCAGTTCACTGTTATTCTCACACAATTGCAGTTCCTCCACAGCTGAAAGGCATCTCACTGAAGAACCCAAATCTGGGTAACTTCTGAGGATGATTCTGCTCAGGGGTAATGAACAACATGAGAACCAGCTGTGCTGAGGTGCTGGGCCAGCCAGGCTGCCTTGGCTTGTGCAGGGCTATCCCTTGAAAGCTGCAGAGCCACTGGCACTGCCCAGACAGGCTCATTCATGGCTCAGAAGCAGGGCCCTGCAACCTCCTTGGGGAGGTTGGCCTTAAAGCCCATTACTCACCTTTTGTGAACTGCCAGCAAGAAGCTGTGAATCTTGATGGTCAACTGAACAACCCTCTTAAAAATAAAATTAAATGGCACTGCTGATCCATCACTGGTCATTCAGCCAGCAGACTGCTAGGATTGGCCTTTGCTTTCCTAGTGCCTTCTTATAAAGCAGGGTTTGCTGATTCCATAGCCAGCTGTTGGTTTCCAGTCACTCCCAGGAGTGCCTCACAACACACTCTAGAATGTGAGAGATTTGCTGTATCAAGACAGCCATAAAAGTGAAGGAAAACAAGGCCTGTGAAAATAAACAAGCTGCACCTCTGATTGGCAATCCCACCTAGTTCATTCCCTTACAATTGTGCTAATCATTAGGACTCTTGAAATGTTTCCCAAGGAGAGGAAATGAAGTTGCTGAGATGGGAAAGGATATGAAATTTCCTGACCAGACTGAGGCACAGGTGCCCGGTATCTGGGATGTTATGCAGTATTTACCAAGGGAAATGCTGCTGCTGGATTTTTTGCATGCCTCTAAAATTGTTGTCCGTCCCCCCTAAAAAAGAAGTGCCATTATGTACTTCTAGTGCCTCCAGCTCTGAGAAGATGCTGAGGGCCAAGCAGCTGGGATTCTCTTATAAAGTACTTTGGCATCTGATGCCCCCTCCCCCATCCCAGCAGATTTAGTGTCAAAAGCTCTCTAAGGAAAAAGCCACATATGAAAAAAAGATCTTTGATGGAATGAAACTATAACCAGCTACTAAATCAATTGAGTTAGGAAATTCCCATTCCTTCCTCCATTCATCCAGAACCAAATCTCCTGTGGGAAGCCATTATTATTTGGATGTTAAAATCCTCTTCCTGTACCAAAAAACATTTCTAGGAGCTGCAACAGCACAAAAACCTTGTTTATTAAATCCATGGGAAAATAATTCCACCTCCAAAGAGCTGAATGCAGGGCCACTGTCTGTGCACTGCCTGAAGTTCTGAGTTAAACAGCTGGGGAGCCTGAAGAAAATATCTCATGACATCATCACTAAGCAATATCGAATTAAGAATGTAGATCATCATTTCACTCACACATCATTTGAGAACATTTTCAAGAAAGGAAATGAAAAGTTACATTGTTGCCACCTGTGTTGATTACTCTTATGAATTAAGAGAGCCCAAAATATTTTTTTTCCCTGTATGTTTTAAGGAGAGGCAATACAAAAAAGAGAGGCAGTGAGCATGCAGGAATCCCCAGTGAATGTAAAAATCAGTTCCATTTCCCAAATCCGGGGCTAGCCCCTGGCTCACAGCAGAGGGAATTTCAAGTGCCATGAAAATAAAGCTCCTTCAACTAAAAGCTGCAAAGGAGGTATTAGTTCTGTGTTTTATTTTAGTTAATTGTATTTATACACACACTCATAAAGATAGTTGTTTAGTACTTCCTTGCTGGTAAATAGTGTTGAAAACGCATTTTCTCCCTGCTCTAAATTTTGCTATTGCTGCACAGCAGATCAGAATGTCAGCCTGGGTATGTACACATCCCTTCCTCTTTGAATACTTATCACTCCAATTACCTGCATGGTTTAAAATGAACATTAAGTTGCTAAATATTACTGAGCCAGCTGGGATGGATGGCTACTGAAACAAGAGATTGTAGCTGTTTATTTGCAAAGCTAAATTTGCTTTGTGTTATGCTACAAACATTTACTCTTGGCTTGATTTCAAAACTGATGAGCATCCAGAATGCTATTGAACTCAGTGTGTAATGCTTGTGAAATACAGGTCTTGTCCAAAATGCAATGTATGATTTTCTTCCAACTACATGTCAGCAGTTTCAAAGTAGCTTGGAATTTTTACATGGTAACTTTGGAGTTTACTTTTCCTTTGTACACTTTTCAGTATGATGAGGTATCTCCAAGGCTCTGAACAGTCACTTGACCTGTAGGATTAGTCAGATTGATTTCTTGATCAGCCCTGTGAACTCTGGCAACAGAGGCCATATATAATTAATTAGCCACAGGCAGGATTTGAACCTAGTGAATACATGGTGGGACGGTTATCTTGCAAAGCTCTAGTACAGGATCTGTGAGAACATGAGTGTATGAGCAAGAGGTTATTGTCAGTACCAGGAGAGATGTGACTGTTCTCTTTAGGAAAATCCATGCCCTTTCCATCTTTCATTTGAAAAGGAACAGAAATTGCCCATGAGATCTCCTGAGAATGCTGACACTCCAAGGGGCATCGTTCACAGAGGCAGCTGGGAGCTCCCACCTCTGGGAGCTGTCACAGTGCTCTGTTTGGAACAGCCCCTCGCACCCGCTAGCCTCACACACCCCAGCATCTGCACCCCCAGCTCCCCTGCTCTGCTGGCCCCTTTGGCATCACTGGGGAACAGAAAAGGTATTTGGTTTCCTCCTTCACCCCCTGCACACCAGCCTCAGGCAGACTCCACTCACAGGAGGCCTTGGCTGCTTTGCCACTTGGGTTTGTTCTTGGCTAAATGGCTGCACTGACAGGGACACCTCAGTCCAGCAGCAAAGTTGGCCTTTTATCTTCTTGCTCTGACATTACTGCCCTTACTGCCTCTACTGAGAGTAAATGGCAAACAAAACGTTTGTGTATTCCAAGATTTTTCAAGTGCTCCCTTCTTCCCTTTGCCTTTTGGCACAATGCTATTGATAGCACCCAACAGGCCAGATTATTTAACTACCACAATACCACATAGCAAATGCATGACACACTATAGACTTTTCTTTTTCTTCTCCCTACTGCATATCACAAAAGGTAACACTAGGACTCAAACAAAAACAAATTACCTCAGGAACTCCTGGAAAACTCAAGTGGTTAATCAGTTACCTTTTATTTACATATATATGCTTAATGCTGAATTAAGTTGTAAAAACCAAAGGCTGATTTATAGCCCCAGTCAGCCTTAATTAACATTGATTCCAGGGGAATAGTAAATGTGAATAGCCTTCACAATTGAGGTTGAACAATGAACTCACTGGGTGTTGTCCAATTTGTAGCATGATTTACATGGAAGCAAGCCCTTCTTTTTCTAAGGTTACCCCTTTTTTATCTGGTGTTTAGGATGGGTTATATATAATCCATAGATAGGAACATTTGCTGTCAAATATTCCCTCTGATTTAGAGTTAGCCTTTAGCATGATCACTATAAATAAGGGAGAAAAAAAACCCAATTTGAGGCTTTGCAGGGATTCCTTTTTCTTGCAATGTGTCATCGCTTCTCCATTTCATGGCATTTTTACGAAGTGGCCATAATGAAAGTCAGATTAAATGTACAGGATATATACATTTAATCAACAGCCATTGGAGTCAGTAGTGCTGGAAGAGTTATAAAAGCCCCTGTGAATGCAAATTTATTGCAAAAGAATCTGCGTCTCAGTGGTAGGAATATCTGCTGAATGGTACTACCTGACACAGAACACCTAAAACTTTCAAAAGTGAATTATTTAAGTGTAAGGCTTTGCTTGTAAAGCCGCCAGCTGCTGGATTTCAAGACTTGAAACTGTTCCAAAACATGGGACTAGGTACTTTATTTGTGCACTAGAGTAAATACTCTGATTTTACTGCCAATTTAAATGTGCTCAGTTTACAGTAATGAGCTTGTATAGGCAATACCTTGTTTATAGAAAGTGGAACAGGAAGAAACTAACATTAACCATTAACAGTAGCAATTTCTCTTGCTTTCAGCTCTAACTTTATGCCAAATAGATCCTTCCCATGTCTTATCTGAAATATTTACCGTTCTTTTTCTAAGTCAGTGGGATAAATGGAGCATTCAATAAAATCATACAGCTTTTCCTTCCAGTCAGCTTGAATTGCAGCACTCTTTTGTAATTCCACGGCACTATTTCTCATTCCTATGGTGAAATGTATTTCAAGAACAAGTACATGTCCTGTGTACTAGCAAACCTGAAGATAGGTGTTAATCCCAGCAGAATGGAGTTAAATTTTTTTAATCTATTTAACAAAGAACAGACCACTGCTCTAAGGGAAGTGTATTGAATTGTGGCTGCCACGATTTCTCAGGTTCTTGTACTCAACCAAACTGCTTTATTCTTTCAGTGCAGCTCACACAAGAAGCCCATGTGTTTATGTACATCCTGTCACCTTAAACAAACATGCTTACATCTTCTCTGGCCATCTGCTCCTGAAGCTGGAAGTTTTCTCCCTCCCCCTCCCTCCTCAGCACCCCCCAACACTCACTGGGTGCAGAGTTAACTCTGAGGAAACTCAGTGGAAAGCATGAAGTAAACTCCTTCTTCCACACAGGTCACAGATCTCAGGGTTTCTTTGCTTCACTTACAGTCTAAAAGTGACAGTGATACACCAGAGGATCTCAGCTTATGGCATTGGTCACTAGAGATCATACTGGTGATTCTTTCACTATCTCATTTGGGTTAGCTCCAGAATATCCTAACAGGGAGCAGTACTTGGGTTTGCTGAACAGTGTCATCCCTGAGCAGGAAGACACCAGCACAGTCTGGGATGCTCACAGTCCAAGGACACAGGTTCAGGATAAAGAGCGTGTGCAAGGACAGCAATGGCAGTGGTGTGGTAGGTCCTGAGTTCAGCAACCTTTGAAAACCTAAACAGAAGGAGCAAGGAGGAGTAAAGAAAGGACAGACTCTGGACTGGATAGAGGGGCACACACAGCAAAGAGGTTGAAGTTTGAGGCATAGGGAAGATGAGGAAGCAAACAGAAATGCATCCATAATAGCAAAAGTGCATGGATTTGTTGGTCCCTGTGTACAGTTCTGTTGGCAGGGTCTTTTCCAGGCAGGCACAGGTTCCTCCAAACACAGCCACAGTGAGCTCTGGAGCAGGAGCTGTGACACTGCAGCTACTGCGGCACCCAGCCTGAGCTAACAAGCCCTGCTGAGAAGAAACAGCTACAGCACTTCCCTTTGGCTTGGACAGTAGGTTTGAGCAAGCTCATGTCTAGTAACTGAAAACTCTACAGATGTATTTTTGCCTTTGTGTGTACAAAGATGGGCCAGTTTCTCTCACCTGTGTATCTCTGATTGGAACTCCTCAAGATTTCAAAGCTCCCTGTCTCTATAAACACAGCCCTTTATGCAAAAAAAACCCAAACCAGGTGGTGAGCATTCCTTCTCTCTACATGTGAACTCCTGCTTTCAGTGGAGTCAGGGGGAAAATTCCTGTGTATTTCAATGAGGCCAGGACACCATCTTACACATCTAAAGTTGTATTTCATGGAATCCAATAAAAATACATTGATATCTGGACTCCAAGGAGCCCAAATTGTTCCTGGATTTTTTGAACACTTTCATTCTTAGAAAGATTTAAAAGACAGAAAGAGTCTGAATACCTGGAAAACTTTTCGCTCATTTTCATGTAGCAACTTCTTTAATACTTGCTAATAAATAATTGCATCCTGTTCTTAAAAGTCATTCAGCAGAAAATAACAGACACGTATGCTGCTACCAGTAAAAATCTACTTTAAATAAACTCATTTGTCATTACCTTTCTCAAGACAGCTGTTGTCAGCACCATTACCATTTAAATTTGTTTTGCCCCTGACAATTAAAATATCAACACGGAGAGAATGTAACAATTTCCATTGTTCCTAGCAGATAAGCAAGTTAGTTTTGTGCTGCAAGCCGTCACTGTAGCCATAATTGACTGACTGTGTATTGAAGAACTGTGATGTTTGAGATTATTCAGCCTTGACTGGGATGTATCAGTGACTAAATGTTTACTTACTGAACTGAGTGATTACTCCAAATCCTTGTCTTGTCTCCAGCAGTTTCAAGGCTTTTTCTCTGGTACAGATATTTCTTTTTTTAGTTTATTTGTTACAGTTTTTGAACCAAATTTGAACATCAACCAATGTTTAGACTTTGATGTTGCTTCTATAATGACACTGCTATAGAATACAGAAAGACATCAGGGGCTGACCTCAGCCTGAACTCTTGAAAACTGTAATTTTCACACACAAAAATAAGTTTCAGTTCTTTTGTATTAGAATCAGCAGCTTTTTTTCATGAGTTTGTTGTTATATACGTTACTGTTTGTTCATGCAAGAGACCTGATGACTTTTCTTCCTTTTCTAGATTTTTATCAATAATGAGTGGCAGAATTCTGAAAGTGGAAGAATATTCCCAGTATATAATCCAGCAACAGGAGAACAAATCTGTGACATTCAGGAAGCTGACAAGGTAATGTATCCCATGAATGGCTATATGTTTAATGTATAAATTAAATGTATAACAGATAATACAAATGTATAACTAGATCAAAGCAACGAGTCCAGAATAGCACTGTTGGGCAGTTCTTTTATAAATCATAGTTCCAAAACCCATCACATATGACTAAGGTTGTATAACAGCAAATCCCATAAACCTGCTCTTGTTATTTACCTTGTGTCTTCAATTTTCTTCTTCCTTCTTCCCAGGTTGATACGGACAAGGCAGTGAGGGCAGCTCGGCTGGCTTTTTCCCTGGGTTCTGTTTGGAGGAGAATGGATGCCTCAGAAAGAGGCCATCTTTTGGATAAGTTAGCAGACTTGGTGGAAAGGGACAGGGCAATTCTTGCTGTAAGTGAAACATAAAAATCAGAAGTCAAATCAGTTGTCAGTTCTACATTCTGAGAGCCAATTCATTCATGAATGGGTTGATATGAATTGTGTGTGAAAACCAGATGCAGCTTCCTGGCTGAAATGGCTCTGTCCACTTACAGCGTGGTGCAAAACCCATAAAGGCCAACAAGAGGCTCCCAGTGGGCTCAGATCAGCTTTAAATTGGATATCCCACAACAGCGGGGGTGTGTACACGTGTGTGCCCACCAGGCACGCCTGTAACTCCTCTAGAATAAGAGATGGCAGGTTGGGGTGATCTGTGCAGGCAGGAAGGGAAGGACAAGCAAGGTGCTCAGGGACACAAGTGGGGTGCTCAGGGACACAAGTGGGGTGCTCAGGGACACCGAGATGGTGACACGAGTTCCGAGTGCGGCTCCGTTCCTCCCTGGGATGAAGCCATCGCAACGGTGCCATTGTTAATGTTGTTTTCCGCATGTCAAGTGCTTTGAACTAAGCCCGTGAACATCTTAATTCCAGCTTTGTCAACACTTAAATCATCTTACCGCCGGCACATACTGTAAAATCGCCATGGGGAGAAGGAAGTGCACAGCAAATCAAGTTTACTCTGCCTGTCATTTAATTTTTATTTCTGGAGCCAAGTTCTTTACTGAGCTGCACTGCAGGCAGTGCCATTAATTGCTCTTGGGGATATAAGTCAGTGCAGAATTAGGCCTCCATTCTTCTCTATAGAAACTCATTTGATGGTTGGTGTGTTACACAGGGGCGTCCTTTGCCCATTCTTAATGATTTCTATTGGACAGCTATTGAGAATGAGTTAAGCTACTCAACATCTTAGGATATTTTATTGGATTTTTTTTGCTAAATGATCTTAGGAACCCCTAAGAGGATAGCTTATAAGATACTTTTAAAAATAGGAATATTAACTAAAAAATAAAGATAGCTTGTTAATTTATGAGCTTCCCTAGAGGAAAGTTTGTTTACTTGATGGCAATAAATAAACTGGCTGTACAGTATAGATATCTCAGACCTCAGCAGGAGTCTTGGCAACCATATAGAGAAATTTTTATATTCACATCAATTATATAAAGAGGGATGTGTCCATTCTTCTCTTTATGGATTCAGATCATTAATACAGGGCTACAAGGAGCCCCTTCTCAGCTGTTATCATTAACATAACAGAACCTAGTTTGACAGGCATTTTTATCTTGGCTCCTGATTAAAGCAATTCAGCATTTATAGATCTGGACCAAACACAGTGGCTATTAGGTTCAAAGTACACAAAGGCACATGAACATGCATGTGGATACACATATAAATTCACAAGACAGACACACATAAACATACACAAATATTCTTAAAATCATAGCCATTCCAGAATACTCAGAAGAAACCAGTTTGGGTTTTGCAAAAAGTAACAAAGGGGATCAGATAATTGTTCTGAACCTTCTGGGTTAAAATTACACCAAGCTGCAACTGATTGGTCTTCATTAAAATCTTTGTCATGGTTCAAGAGCTGTTAAGATGGTGAATACTTAGGTACAATAGTCCAAAACTGTTACAATGCTTACATCTCTTAACTTTTTCTTGTCCTGCAGACTATGGAATCACTGAACAGTGGCAAACCATTTTTGCAAGCTTTCTATGTAGATCTCCAAGGAGTCATAAAAACCCTGAGGTATTATGCTGGTTGGGCAGACAAAATCCATGGAATGACCATTCCCGTAGGTAAGGGGAATTAAAGCACAGCTATGCACCTAAACCTTCTCATGGCCAGACTAAAGCTTAGTAGCTCACAGCTTTGTGGAAGGCAGAGGAGGAGCCTGGGTTGCTCCTACAGTGTGTAGTGAGTTGCTGAAGCAGATGTTGGAAAGTCAGCAAGGGCAGGACTGGGTGCCCTGCTCTTGGCCTGCCCCACATGCACATGTGAGGAGGGCTTGGTTTCTTTTGCATGCATCCACCTGAGAAGGAGATGGCTCAATACCTACATTTAAATATTGATACACGTATAAAAATGGATGAGGAATAAGCCTGAAAAATACCTTGGAACTCATGAAAATAGTGTTGGGTGCTTGTTTAAGAAACAGTATCATTATGTATAGATCTTGTTTGTATATGACTTCTTACTGCTGATGCAAATATTTTTACCTTGGACTAACACTGGATCTAACTTAACTTATACTTTGAGAGTGTTCTTAATGTTACTATAGAGAACTACATACATATGAGATATATTTTGTTATAGATGCTTTTTCAGATTATTCAGTGGGATGAGTTTTATATTGTATATATGAGATAAACTTTCCTGCATGCTAGGAAATTATTATGTTCTTATTCTTTTGCTAGAGAGATGCAAAAAAATCCTTACCATTATTTTTATTTAAGAAGTTTCTTCCTCCTGCCCCTCCCTCCCAGCTGTTGAACAAATACAGGCTGCATTGTCTGATGCAAACAAATTCATTTGCAGTCTGGACTAGATGTACCAAATACTATGATTACATAACATGGCAAAATAGGATGAAATTATTTTATGTAGGTGCAGTCATTAAGGTAAGTGTATCTTTCACCTGCATAAAGGAAATCTCTGGAAAAACATTAAGGAAAATGAACATTCATTGTGTAGATTCATGGTGCACATATTCATTGCTCATGCATGTTTATTCCACTTTCCCCAGCAGGGCCAGTAGGGCACACTCAGGGGTACATGCCCATTGCTGTTGCCCAGCTATTTCCCTGGTGTTTCACTGTGGGACAGCATCTGCAACGCACTCACTCACCTCTCTATAGCAAAGCACCAAACTACCCAAGTGAGGCAAGCAGATAAATTGAAAATATGCCTCCAAAATTTTCAGGAGGGAAACCTCATGTAACTCTTCTTGCAGTTTTACTCATTTTCATGTTTCATCTTATTGAAATTGCAGCGTACACTGATTGATGTTTATCTTCACTATCTTATTTTCACCAAAGAAATGACAATAATAATATTTCAGGTGTAGACATTCCTGCAAGGAGTCAAAGTTTTCCACAGTTATTTAGGCTGAGATTCGTAAATCCCAGTTTTGCTGCTTGCACTTCACATTTAATCATACAAAAGTGCAGACCACACCATAAATTCATGTATTCAGCAAATTTCCTGTTCCCTAATCTCTTTCTCCCTGGTCAGTGAATGCCTCCTTCTCGCTCTTTAGCCCCACAGATACACAGAAATTAGGTCAGCCACCAAAAGGCACTGCCAGATTAAGAAGAATAAATATTCTCTGCTTATTCTTGGTTTCAAGTACCTTATAGGATCAAACCTGATTTTTTTTTTCAGTAAGGTGGACTATGCTGGGTGAAAGGAAGGCACATTTTCAGCATGCCTTCCTCAGTGCAAACCTTGTGCTAACACAGTTTTCAGTAGTGTAGAATCATAACTCCATTCACAGATTTTCAGGGGATCAATTATTCTTCATTTAACACTTCTCTTTATTCCTCTGCTTTTGCACCATAAATTTGTCATTCTCATGAAGCTGTTTTAGGGCAAAGCCACTGTTAAACAGCAGTGCTCTTTACGTTCATTTACCATCAGCTCACCAAAGATAAGCAAAACAACAAAACCAAAAAAACCCCTCTATTAAATCTTGTCTTTCTATTCAGTGTGCTCATAAATCTGAAACCTCCCAATCTTTTGTTGTTGCTGTTTTTGTTGAAGTTTTCTTTTCCTTTAAAATAAAAATAGCCAATTGATAGACAAGTAGGAGAAGAAGTGTGTTTTACAGTCACATTCCTTTTGGCCCCAGAGCTGCAAAACCTTCAGACTGCCCTTTGCTTGCTCCCAAGCGTAAAGCCTTGATGATTTAAATTAAAACAGAATGAGGCTAGACCAGAAACTTAAACTAATAAACTGAATGCAAGCAGAAATGTATCTTTAAAGCAATATATGCTATGATACAGTTTAAAGAACCAGTTCAGCTCTCCTCACCCACTTGTTTGCTGTGTCCTGCTATATGAGGCATGGGACTGTATTATGGTTGTTATGCAAATAAAATATCCGTGCTGGAGACTCCTGATGGAAATCTAAGCAAACACATCTGTGGAAGATATTGCTGTCCCAAAGTGAGATCCCTGGGTAAATGGGACTTGCTTTCTGATTAAAAAATGAAAGTCTTTGGGCCAGGTGCTAAGCAGCTGCAAATTGATCTTGCTCTATTAATATCAGTGAGGACTGAAGAATGTCAGTTTACTTCAGCTGCGTATATTAAAAATACCCTTTTAACACAAAATTTTAGATTGGATGTGGGATCAGGTCCCTCTCAGGCAATGTTCTTCTGGCAGCCAGCTAGTAAAGGAAAAGACTAACAGTCATCAGCCACAGCATCTTAGAATAAGGGTCATTAGCATGACTTAAAAGTCTCAAACATTTAAAAAGTCTCCTGTATAATTTCTAAGCACCAGGGACCTTTTGATGCTCACTGTTCAGAATAATGGAATTAAGCTCATTGAATTCTTGAGCTGTTTTGTCGTGGTAACAGCTTGTTCAACATTGTGGACAGGGTGGCTCTTAGATCCACCTTTGGCCTGTCCAGAGATGTCCAAGGCTTCTGAATAACTTCAAGTCACATATGTTCCCAAAGATATTGTTAGAAAGCAACCTCAAAAACGCCATCTTGACAGAAAATCTGTGGATGATGAACTTTGGAAGTAGGTGTCAAAAAGGGCAGCTGTCTAGAGTCTAGTGGGAGACAGCAGGGAGAGCAGCTCTGCATGGGAGGCACCGCTCTGCGGAAAGAACGTTCTGCCTACGCTGGGCAGAATTAACCACCATTTGTCTGCCTTGGCAAGAGGCTCAGGTTATCTATAACTCTGTGTGATGAAGCACGCAGACATGTGGCAGTGATTATGCAGTGCCAATCTAAAGTCAGACAGTGCTAATGTAACTGTGTTACTGTTATGTTGCCACCATCCTTCTGGCTGAGAACCCACCTCTCACAGTACTACCGAGTACAAGCTGGTATTTTTAGCTGACTCCTCTGTGTTCCCTTGAGCACTTAGACAGTTTTGCTTGTATGTACTTCTCTGTATTTTGACTTCTACTTTGCTTCTGTCGGATCTGATGAATCTTCCTATGGTCTGTGAACTGCTGCTAGCATCTGTGAAAGATAACCTGGAAGACCAAACTGATCATCTTAGTCTGTGTCACAAATATTCTCATCTCCACTGGGGAATTGTCAAACATCTGGAGATCAAAACGCTACAACGATGTTTTATCAATGCAGCACAAACTAACTGATAAACTATTTTTTTCTGCCTTTTCCTGAATCTCTTTTCTCTCTTTCCCTCCCTCCTTTATTTTCTCTGTTCTGTCTTGGTTGCAGACTATTGCTACCTTTCTCATAATTATTCTGTATTGGCCCCCAGCTGATATATTAGCTACTCTAGCTCAGGTTTCTACCGAGCAAATCCTGTGAAGTAGATGGATAGAAATAAGCAGACCTGACAATAAGTTATTTCTAATCAAACTCAAGTTGAAGTCTTTCCTTAAACCCAAGAAACTTTAAGGATTAACCTGTTTATTGTCACCAGATATATCTTAGAGGATATTGCAGCAGGTTCCCAAAACACACTGTCCATTGTGAAGTCAATATTGCACAAGGGTGGCTGCAGCTCTGGCCTGAACGGGGGAGAGGCTGGGGCAGCCACTTCCCAGCCCAGACTGGGAGGGAAAGCACATACCCTGTGTCAGACAGAACAATGGGAGCAAAAGCCCTGTAATCTCTCCTCCTCCTTCTCTTACTCCTTTCTGCTGTCTAACCTTTTCTTATCCTGGTAAATCATCTCCTGCCATTAAGCCTAGGTAACCTCATCATTCTCACATACTTAGCTGAAATTATTTTCCCAAGTTAAAAGATTTGCTATTTTCTAGATGACCAAACACTACAGGCCAAGGGGCACATTCAGCTCATGCCTTTAGCATAGCCTTTCCCTCAGCTGTAGCCTCCCTGAAAAACATCTGACCTAAATTCAGAGATAGTTTGAGTCTGGGCTAGTTTATACAGCTCTGAGACTCCACTGAGGTACAAAGGTGCAGTAAATTCTACTTTGCACAGATGCAGGCTGAGCACACTAACAAAGCTACTGGTTAGACAGTACCTTAACTGATCCTTTAACTAATAGCAGGTCCCTTTCTGGCTCTTTGTTAACTGGGAAGAAACCCGCATATGTAACCTCAGCATGTGCTCCCAGACCACAGGAAGTACATGATGCTCAATGACACAAGTCACAAACTTTGCCTCTTCATTGCACATCTAGAGATTGTGGTACATTATTCCATCACTTCACACTGCTTGTGTCCTCAATGGCAGATGAGTCAGATGAGTCAGCTCTCTTACCCCACACTTGGGCTGTAGATGCACCTTTAGATTGCTGTATTCCACTCATGCCTTTCAGGAAATTGCCTTTGTGACTCTTCACTTCTCTCACCCTTAAATCAGCTGAGGCCATAAGTGCTTCCATGCTACTGCAATTTTATGTGCAGTACAGCTCTTTGCCAAGGAACAAAGCAGGTTACTTTCTAATGGGAAGCCTGATTCTTTTGTTCTACAGAAAGAACAATTAGGTTGCTCCTGAACCTAGGCTTCCCATGCTGGCTCACAAAAAAACACTTCCATTACTTCTTTATTTCTTTTACTGCCATCAAAGGCTGATGCTTAGAATTTTTTCCCTCCCTCTATTTTAATTTTTTTTTTGTTCTGCCAAGTCAAACTGCACTTGAGAGTAAGCATGCTCATCTGTTTCAGATGGAGATTATTTTACGTTTACAAGACATGAACCCATCGGAGTGTGCGGACAGATCATCCCTGTGAGTATCTCTACTAGTGCTTTCTATTTATTTTCATTTGAACCAGCTCTCTTTAAAGACACATAAAACACGGGCTTCAGCTATGTGTGTTTTCCATTACGAAAAAAGCTGAGCTCATATTGTTGACATATCTTTAACAGCCTCCCTGCAAATGCTTATTTGAACATGCTAATAGGGTTTAGGCTCTGTTATTAGGAGTTAAGTTCTCAAGTCATAGAATTCACATGATTAAAACAAGCAAAGCAAAACACAGTGTTAATATGCTGTCAGTGGTTATGGATGTTCACACAACTTATGGAAAATTGATGCTTTGCTGTGGTAGTCTCTTTATTTATTTAGTTTTTACTGTGATTTAACAGGCTCCTCAGTTCCTGGGAGAATGTGATGTATTTTAATTCCATTCTTTCCTGCTATTTCTTTTACAAGGCTGGAGGAGAAAAGGAAACTCCAGGAGACATATCATTACAATTAACATTGCGTAGCTAACAGAAGACATGAAATGTTTGTTTTATTTGTTGGGAGAGAGAAACACATCATTTCATCAAATCCAATACTCCCCCTACACCCCAGCAGACACCCTCACAATAAAATCTTGCTGAACACTGCATGGGAATTGCACTGAGAGGGTAACTTTTTCAGAAGAGCCAGTTAACCAGCTTTGGCAGAAGTTTCAATGGGAGGTTCACATACAGCTATTAAAATATTGTGTGGAAGCTTTTTTGCTTGACAAAACACTGAGGGACTAATCAGGCCATTCTCTGAATTTTTTTTGTTGATGTTGATTTTTTATTTTGTTCACATTACCACCAAGCCACTAAACAGAAACACGGAGCAATTCCATTACAAGAGGAGCAGCCAGAAAAGATTACTTTAACAATGTAAAGCCCTTTTCTCCTATTTATATTTGTTGCTATTTCATGCCTTTGTTAAGGGGTGGCTTTTGTGTTTGGCACTCAGGAGAAGCCCAGAGAAACGTGCAATGACTCAGAGAGTCTGTGGCTACAGCTGTCCTGCAAACACCTACACACTCTCCTAACTTGGTCCTTATGAATGAAAGATTCCACAGCTCCATCCCTGTTCCTCAGCCAGGCACATGGATGAGCATTTAGTAAATGACAACCCCAACATCCAACCCCAGCATTGCTGCACATCTCTTATGCTTGTTTCACTGAGCTGAACGGACAGACCTGCTGAAGAAACTTGGCCACAGGCTGAGGATCATGCCGAAAGCAGGATTTATTTAGTTTAGATGTATAAACCTTTGTTCAGGGTACTCAGCCATCTACCATACATGTTTGTGCTTCCCTCAGTTTTGTTCTCCAAAGCCTGAAGATGGCTGTCATATCCATCTATTCTAACACCACTGCTGATCTGTTCTGTATTTCCTCCACGCTACCAGTCCCAGAGGACAGCCCAGGCTGCTGCATGTGCTTGGCCATTGCCTGAGCAAATACATTATTCAAAAATAAAATTAAACAGCAAGTCTAACACTGAACTCCTCATCCTCTTTCACATCCCAGCTTCCATCAAAACATGCTCTTTGGCAGTGCTATAGCATAAACAGGGCTATATAGTGCCCTATAAAACTGCTGTGAGCTCTCCTTGCAATGCCATTAGAAGTGCAGGCTGTTAGCACACTGCTGGCCCGACAGCTCCCCTCCCAGGTTTATGTACTGGAGATGGAATTAAAACATCACTTTGTCTCCGGAGTTTATAAACAACAGAGGGAGTAAAAAATTGGGTGTTCTCTGAAGGAAAGACAGTTGTGTATTTTTTCAAGCTAGCCAGGGGCTAGAGAGATGTCTGAGAGTGGCAGCTGATACGCATCAGGCAGCAACACGTTCTGGCCAGTGGCTGACTCTGTGACTGATATTTGCTATTCTCCTTCTAAAAGAGACTGTTGTATGCATTTGTAAGAGTGATTGTGAAAACACAGTTATTTTATTACTCTGACATTTTCACTAAAATCAGCAGGACTATCCACTTAACCTGCTAGGATCAGGCCTTGGTGCACAAGGCTTGTTACTTTTATCTTTATCCAAGGCATGTTTGTGCATTGAACTAATATAATCCACTACATCATCTGCTGCAGTTCAATGAAGTTATAATGAATGACAATACAAAATTTTATAGCAGCAAAGCATTTCTCAACTTGTTTTTTACTGTCCTTTTAATGTCTTCCATATAGATTTTTCAGTAAGAAGTCTTCAAGAAAATTAAATGCTTTGATTAAACATTGACATTTATGGACTTTTTATTGTAATTCCATCAACTAAGGATTATATAATTTTGAGTATAAATTTTATATCTTAAGATGGGATATGAAACTTACATCCAAAACTGCTTCAACATGAACAGTTCTTTCCAAATGTATCAGAAGCAAGACCTGTTTTCATGGGGGAATTAAAAGTGCCAACAGCAAAACAGTAAATTAAATAAAAAGTTGTGACTTAAAAAATTAACATATAACAGAACTTTTTTATGGAGATTGCAGGTGGGGGTTGTATTTCTTTGAACAGGAGAGAAAGAACTGAGAAGTCACTGTTGTTGCTTTCTTAATGGCAGCTATTTAAAAAAAATCCTTGCTTTGTGCTGGGAAAGATTTATGTTAAGGATCAGCCTGAGAAATAAGTGAGGTATCAGCTTGACATCTTGAAAACAAAACACCACGGCAATATTTTTCCATCAACTTTTTTTTTTCTTACAGTGGAACTTCCCCCTGCTGATGTTTGCATGGAAGATTGCTCCAGCTCTGTGCTGTGGCAATACAGTAGTTATTAAACCAGCAGAACAAACACCACTCAGTGCTCTCTATATGGGTGCCCTCATCAAGGAGGTAAGAATAATTGAGGGGAGTGATGTCTGTCTCTCCTTGTGGGGAGGGAACCACCAGCACACCCCTGCTTTAACGTGCTCTAACAGTTCTCATAAGTCATGCTTACCTTCATTCATTCCTATTTTGACAGGCTGGCTTTCCACCAGGAGTTGTCAATATTTTGCCAGGATTTGGTCCAATTGTTGGTGCAGCCATAGCCTCTCATGTTGGCATTGATAAAATTGCTTTCACTGGATCCACTGAGGTAAGAGGATTCACACATTACTGTAAAACATGAATAAATACTTCAGTCCTTGTGCTGCATTTCTTACTGCCACTGGGTAAAAGAGCTACATCTAAATAACAGTGGTCTGTGCTTCCCAGCTAAACTTATGTACCACAGGACTTCCCAAGCACAAGCAGCTCCTTTGCTCCAGCCCCTGCTGTGCTCAGCACCTCAGCACAGGAGATATGCCTGGAAAAATATTGCTGGGATTTCCTGTGGGCTTAGGAGGATGTGAATCACATGCAAGTAGGCAGAACATCCCGTGTATATCACAGCACACATAAGTGCTGCTTTAACATCCATAATTTGTGTATCCTGCTGTACTTGGGGAAAAGGGAGAGGAAGGGAGCAAATTGTGCAAATATACTTCAACTTTGATGCTGCATACAAGTACATTGAGGATGAGGAGGAGGCCTAAAAAGGAAGGAATGCAGGGAGAAAAGGAGATTGTCCAAGGTTTCCGTTCCCAAAATGATGGGAAGAAGCTGGCCAGAGGATGAAGGGAGACAGTTGTCTCCTGGATGCCAAAATGCCTTGCTAGGAGTTTATGCTGCAGATGTTAGAGAGGAGGCTCACTCTGAAGATGAAGGCTGCAATCTAAAGCAAGACTAACCCCCCAAACTCTCATCACATCTTGCTCTCAAATATGTGCCAAGCTGCCTGTTATCAGGGTTGGGGTGGGGGTGACAGAGGTACTCCAGACTGAAGTCACAGGAGAAGGGGCCTTATCTCATCGTCTGAAGGCAGACAGAAAGGAATCTCTGTGGGAGTTTCAGGGCTGGTTATATTTAGAGAGTGCTAAACCCAGCCCTTTTCAATTCAGAATCTGACAAACTATTGTATGGAGGGAGCTAAACCCCAGGGATCCAGTCTCCCTTTGATATGTTTGACTCCCACTCGTGGCAGTGGAAGGCTTTATACATCCCAGGGATACTGCTCTCCACAGTGAGGCACTTTGCTTTTTGATTTGTGTTGATAAATTCACTGACCATGCAACCTGGCTAGATATGTGTGGGTATCTCCCTGGTGGGCCCAAGGATTGCAGAGATCAGCTCAATTATTTCAAATAAACTATTCTGGTGGAATTATTCTGTAATTGAGTTTGCAAGTCTCACACAAACCTAAATTACCAATAAAATGTAGCTGCAGTCATATGCCTAATTTGCACACACAGGTGTTTTGCAATTACTATATGCCTGCACATGTTTTTTTAATGACAACTTCAGCTTCTAATATACACAGGTTACATTCTAGCCATACATTCAATGGCTACATCAGATTTCAGATTATTCTATGGAATTACTCTAGTCATTACATCTTCTGTATCCAATTAAGATTAGCATCCTGGAATACTGAAAATTTTAATATGAGCTGATTACCCCCCATAAATTAAGTTGAAACAATTGTTTTTATAAAGATATGTGGTCTCTGTTTAAGATAAATATTCTATTATACAGGATGTTGCACTGTTTGGAAGAGGAAAAATACAGATGGGTTAGGTTTCAAAGTTGTCTCTTGTAGCCAAAATAAATTTTTATTGTAGTTCCAGACAGCTTTAGTTTTAATAGGCGTTTAAACTCAAAAGCTGTGGGTTTTATACTAACTCAGTGCCTACCTTTAAAAGCCTTACTAATAGGAAGTGAAAAGCATTACAGAGATGAAAAAGCAATTCTCTAAGAACCTAAAGCAAGAACAGATGGATCGTTTTAATGCAGAGTTAGTGTAAACTATTCCATATTGTTTCTGATTTCCTGTAACACTGAATTTTTGTAACAGCAAGTCAACATTGTAACATTTTAAACACCACATTCTGATATGAGCCGGACTAGAGCCTCTGACTCCCCCAAAGCAGATTTCAATTTCTAGTGAAATAATAATGGAAATATTTTGTCTCTCTGGTACTTGTCTGAAGCATGTCAACTGTACACTCCAGTGATGGGGATTTCCAATAGCCATTAGGTGTATAAACACCAGGTATTAACTCCATTCCTCCATTCCATCCATGTGCTAGTTAAGGCACTTCATGATGGGCAAGTTAATGATAAAACCTATCAGTACAAACACAAAGATCTTCAAATTGAGATTCTGAAGCAAGGGTTTTTCTCAAGTTTTCACTATGAGGTTCTTTTATGTAAGTTCTTTACCTTTGAAGTATACATATAGCTAATGAAAACTATCCATTTGCCTGTAAAAATCACAAAAATGGGCTATTATCTTTTTTCTGCAGTTTTCTTGAAAGGCAGAAAACAGGCTGCTCCTCCCACAGAAAAAAAAATGCTAATATATTCCAATATTTGGAGAACCCAATCCATAGAAATCCAAGCCAAAAGGCCAAGTTCACAACCTTCCCTCAATAAAGCCTGACACAGGCACACCACAGAGCCCTCCAGCCTCACATCTTATCTTGCACCAGCAGCAGTACCAGATGCTCACAGAAGAAGAGCGTGATCCATGTGTAGAGTGATCCTTTCCTTGCTGCAGCCTCACAGCTTCTGACAATCAATGACTTGCACACTCCCAGAGCCCAGGGGTGCATGTGGACACTTGGATTCCATGTGCCAATTGCCTTGTCACCTGTGCATTAGTCCAGTGCCTCTTGACACTCCTGATGACTGGGAGGCTTCAATCCTGTGCCCATGCAATGACAACACAAAAGTAACTTTCAACTTCTGCTTCTGATTTCTAGTTTAGAGCTATCCAGATGCACTCTCTTCTCTGGGTTTTAGATTCTCAGGTGCTCTGAATGTTTTAAAAATACTGCTATTTACTCCCCCCCACCCCACAAAATAATGCATGAAAAAGCATAAAGAGCTCTTTTTCTCTTGTGTCATTGATGTTTGATTTCACTTCTCTCCATCTTTCCTGCTGCCCCTCCTTTTATGGGTTAGCTTGCACACATTAAAAGAACAGTCTGCCAACTCCTGCATCCCTCAGCCTATCTGCTTCTTATGAAACACTCTCCCATGGATCATCTTCCTCTCCCAATCCCCTAGTACATGGACCCCAAAGCTCTTCCCTCCACAGCTCACTTGGAAAGGGAAGGGTTCTGCAAACACCTGGCAGTCTATGGATTTCACTCTGACATCTGTCACACTGAAAGAAATCAAATCATACTGAGTATGAAAGCCCACCTAAAACACTGTGCCTCCTTAGGTTCCGGTAGCTTTCTTGGCTTCTCTGCTTGCTTCGGTTCACTCTTCAGCAGCCTGTTTGGTACAGGCATTTTAACCAAAATGTTTATTTTTATTGTGTTGGTTTTAGTCAACCAGGGCTAATCTATGATCCTCCTTAATTACAGCAATCTCCTCTCAGGCTTCACTGACACATTTTTTCCTCATCTTTCACAATCAGATGAAATTTAAATTGCCATAACCAAACTTTCTTCCAGCCAATATGATCATGTTAACAGTTGCTCCTACCTTTCCTTGAAAGTCCATAATCAATGTACATATCTCATTATATCTTACTGAATTTCTCCTTGCTCCTTCTGGTCCTGAGCTGCAGCAGTGGAGCTCCCACTCACTGAGAGGGAGAGGTAAAGCTCAGCTGTATCCCTGTTGTTTACTGTACGTGCCTTTTCCTTTTGCACTGCCCCTCTCTGCCTCAGCTTCACTGTTTCACATATTCTTGTCTGAATTCCTTTAAAAAACATATTAGCAACTATTTAATTAGAACTAGCAATTTACAATTTCTGAGTTTAAGAACACGTCCAAACTCAGGATGTCTGGCATTCCCATGTGTCTGCTGTTAGGCTGCAGTGCTCAGAAGTTGAGATGTTCTACAAGTCTCTTGCCCAGTGAAATAACAGTGGGCTTTATGTATTTCCAAGACAAATGCTGATGAGGGGACAATTTTTACACATACCAGAAATGCAAAGTACCTTCATATTACTTTCTTGTTCTCTAAAAGAACTTTTGCTTTGCAAAAAAGGTGAAAGGCCTTCAAATATCAGAGAAAAGCAGTCATCAGAAGCCGGTTTACTCTTAATTTGCCTTTATTCCCATTCAAATCTGTGAGCTCAGTTAAGGCTTTGCAAATCCAGCCATTCTCCTGCTGTGAGCTGTCTGCCCAAGTCTCTCCCTGTGTGCTCCACCTGAACTGGAACTGGTGTGGGGGTGGTGTACCCAGAAGTTCCTGGTACACAGGGAATAGTTGAGGGCAGTATGTTCTGAGTTTAAAGTTAGAGATTATTATGGAGAGTAAGAAGTTATAAATATTTTAGAATGCAGATTTAAAGCCCTGCCTGGGATAAAAATTGTATTTTGATTGTTGCAAAAGTTTAATGAGTTCTAATAACTTCTGTTTAAAACCAAATGTGTAACCTCCAAATCAGACTGGCTTACAACTCCCTCCAGTTGTTAAATGCTCTCAAGATGAGAATTATAGATAGCACAGAAAACATTTGAAGTTCTGGCCAACAAGAAATGTATCCTAAGTGGCTGGTTTCCACTTTGTTCAAACTACGACCCATTAAAATGCAGACAGATTTAAGATAGGATTCAGGTCTGTGTTCAGGCAGCTCTGCAGAGTAACCCAAATAAATATCCAACAAATTGGTTTGGATGCCTGTGTAAACAAAAGGTCTATAAACAACTGCAATAAACCCCAGCAAAAGAGTCTGCATTTTGCTTGGCAGAATGTTTTCTTTATGCACTTAGATTAACAAACCATGATCTCATCATTAGTCAACAAGATACTAGAGAGACCATCAAAGCAAACTACGGGAGAGTTGAGATTGATTCATGCCAAACAAATGTTTGTAGCTAACAGCTGTATTACCACTGATTCTAATTTACTCAGCAGGATTCTCCTTTCATTTCCAAAGTGAGATGAATGTCCCAATGCATGATGTAGACAGAATGTCTTCCTACTGCACAGGCAGTGGGTTGTGTGAGCTCTTCTGGATCACACAATCTCTTGCTGCTTTTAGGCTTCACGAAGAATTGCAACCTGGCATTTTCAACTTTAGCAATAAGAATCCTAAAGGTGATCTGACCTGTTCTGAGAAGTCTGTGAGCTTATGGTGCTACACACATGTCCTGTGTAAGGATTTTGGGAGGCTACATTAGCATTCATTCCTGCTCCTGCAGAATCTTTTGGATCCTATCTTGGACAACTCGTAGCTCCTGAATGAGAAGAAGTTGTTTCCCTTCTCCTTCCTTTGTGTTTTTGGTAGCATTTAGGAAGCTGTTCCTGGGCAACTGTTGTGCCTCTTTGCCTATCAAAAGAAATCACCTTCTTAAACCCAGTACAAATAGGATGGTGTATCAGTCCTATCAACATTAGCAGGAGTTTAGCCACAGACTTCCAAGGGGCCAGGATTTAACCTATGGAACAAGTGAGCCATTTATAGCTTAGGATTCTCTCCAGGAATTGTGCTCAGGATTGCCTTTTCACTAGTGCTGCACTAGTCAGGATGCTCTTTTCAGGGCTGCTCCTCACATAGGTCATTGCACAGTCAAATAAAGCTGCTCTTCTTTGTGCCAGTATTCCAAATTTGCTTGTCATTGTAGGAGACACACCCTGAACCAGGGTGGCTCTAAAATGCTTGTCAGAAAGATTTTAATATAATCTGGAATTCATAAAAAATAAGGCAAACTGAGTGAGCAGCAGCATGGGTTTGAGGGTTTTGCCAAAACAATGACATCCAGTGTCTCAATAGCTGGAGAGAGAAAACTGTACTTCCAGAAAACATTGAAAATTTCTGTCTGGCCACATCATCTCCACAAAACTTAATTAATCTCTTGTAACTTAAACTACTTACTGTCCTACAGATAATCTCTCAAAGTCCCAAGAAAGGTATAGAGTATATTATTTAAAATGCCTAACTGATGATGTATATCTCCTCTGCCATATCTTGCACTGTTCATGGAGTATTTTAATCCATACATCTCCCTGTACAGTTCTTCCCTGCACTGTCCTGTCTGTGGCAGTGTCAAGAAAATGACCTGCTGTTCAGCTAGACTGCAGCTCCCCTATATTCAGCTGTTCCCTGATGATTTACTGTTTATCTGTGAGCAAAGGAAGGTTCAGAGCAAAGGAGAACCCAGACATTCTGAATGACAGAGCTGAAGAGGAAGTACCACAAACCTTGGAGGTTTGCTTTTGACTCATGAGACTTTGAGTACTCTAACAGTAACAGGCAAACCCACCTGTACCCTTTAGAAATACTGATTTCTGTCTGAAAACAGAAAATTAGGAGAACATGAAAGGCAACAAAGGTTTTTAAATTTCTGCACAAAGTATTTAAAATGTGACTGCTTAAGCCTCCTCTTGAAAGAGACATTAAACTTTCAGGTAGAGAAGGCATAAATAAACAACAATAAAATGTTTTAGATCATGATACATTCTCACTGCCCAATGGTGTCACACCATCGACAGTCCAGAAACAGACCCTTCCAGGACTATCCTTCAAATAGCTTTGTTGCACAGGAGTGCCTCAAACTAATTTTTTAATCTTTGTTTTTGTTGGTCTGCATAACAAATTGTTTTCTTTGAGATGGACCAAATTACATCTGCCTCACCCTCCATGCAGCTTACAAGGTTCTGGTACATCACAAGCTATCCAGGGATACTCCTGATATCAATCTTGAAGCCTATTCAAAACAAGGTTGGGGAGTCAGGGCTTTCTCTGCCAACATTCCTGCTGAATAATCACACAGCTCCATTATCTGTGGGGGAGTCCTCTCTCCCAGCCTTCCCTCTCCGGGCTGTGCTGCCTATGGGGAGCTGAGGGATGGAGCTGAGACGCCGCGGGAAGCGTGTCCTGAAAGGCCGGGCAGATTGCAACACTATCACTTATCCCTTTCATGCTGTCTTCCTCCATAAAGAGAGGGCCACTCACAAAAGGCCGCCTTTGTCACTAAATAACCACGGTGCTGGTGCCTGCCCTGAGACTTTTCTCAACTTGTGAGTGCACAGGGCACAACAGGAGCACAGTGAACAAAAATGCTGAGCAGCATGAGCCCCACCATCCTGATGTCTACACTGATCTCTAACAGGAAAGACACAGTGAAGCCTTCTATTAAGTTTTTACTGGGAAACTTGACAACTTCCCTGTATTAAAAATACCTCAGACTACACTTTTCCAAATTAACACCACTGTCTCAAATCCCTTTGAATCCCTTGAATATTCACCATATACTATACTTGGACTTGCATAATTGACAATTACTTGTTTATATAGAATCCTTTCAAAGTCTTTACTTACATGTACAAAAGCATTTTGACATTAAAATAGAACAGAAAGCAGGGAGATGAGGGCTGGACACATTGCTCTGGCTTTCTTGGTCTGTCCTGCTCGTTGTGAATTTTTGAGGAGAAATACCTGGCTGTTGTTCTTTGAGAGAGGGAGGTTCAAGGCAGTGGGGGTGTGAATGGCATTGGCTGGCACGGGCTATAAACACACAACTCCAGTTTCCAGGGTACATTTTCAGCACAGTTTGAGAGGCTGGAATTTCCAGATGACGTGCTCGATGTATGTGGTGGGGGTGGAAGGCAAGAAGGATCCTTTTTTTTCAGGTTCACTTCTGGCTGTCAGTCAAACATAGCAATAAAATCAGCTCCAATTAAGGGGATATGCAAGGAATTTCATGATAATGTCAACACTCCATTCCATCAATACACAAGTAAAGAAAAAAAGCTTTTCTTTTTTTTTAAAAAAAGAAAAAACCTCAGTCACACTCAACTGTGGTATCACCAGATAAACAGTTAATCACAAAGGTACATGAAGTGGTTCACAATTCCTTCATTATCCTGTGAGGTTTTTCCTTTGGTTTTTTGTTTTTTTTTTTTTCTCTTTGGGGGCCCTGGTTTCTGTTTCATTTGCTTTCTGATTACTCCAGTGCTGACATAACTTTCTCTAGCAGACTGCCTTCAATTCTCTAAGAGGTTCAGCTTCTCATCCATTAACCCCTTGCTTCAGGGAATCTCACTCACATAACCTTAGAAATAGAAAACAGAGAGACCAGAGTACTGCATGGAGAAAAAAGCCCAGCTCTGGACTCACTCCCATCTCACTTCACTTCTAACTTTCTGTGTGACATTAAAACATGTCCCAGTTAAAATAAAGCACTTACCAAGGTTCTTAGGGCTCCTCAATATTCAATAGGTATTTTTAGTCCTGTGTTTTACCATGTAGGAGCCTAAATCTACCTGTGATTACTTCCTTAGCTGCAAAATGGTCACAGTTACACTACAACTGTACAAAAACTGATCTATTTTGGATTTGTTGATCCAGGGAGAGGAGAATTTCCAGGGAGCACAGCTACCCCTCCAACTGTACTGATGTCACATCTGTAGCTGTCAGACTGCTACTCCATTTAATTTATGCTCATGTTCATTGGTGAGATCTGCAATTTGTGGCTGCTCCAGCTGACCCCACAATCTACAAAGACATTTTGGAGGTGATTTTGACCTCCTCAACCCATATTAAGATTATCTGTGGTGCAGCTGTGGGTCAGGTCTGGGATGGTGCTTTTGTAACTTCTTGCCTACTTGGTATTCTGCTCTGTGCTGTTAATCCTGCAGAGGAGGAGGATGATTTCATCAGAATTTGATGTATTAAGCCTTGTGTACATGTCAGTGGTTTGTATGGAAGTAATCGTAATCACATCCATTTCTAATTTCTAATTCAGTCCTCCTAAAATGCCCTAAAAGAAAGCCCCAAGCCATTTTAGCATAGCTGCATCTGGGTGAATGGTACACAAACTTAGTGCTGTGCCTTATCCCCTCTCAATTTCTAGGAAAAAAAAGGAAAGCTGCCCACTACTGACGAGAATATGTTTGGAACGAAGAACCTGCTGGATTATTTAAAGCTCTGCTCTACTGATAGCCAACCCTGGCTGTTAAAATGAACTGTATGACTACATTCCCTGTAAAATGTGTCTCCATTTCCTTTCAGGTTGGGAAGCTGATCCAAGAAGCAGCTGGAAGGAGTAATTTGAAGAGAGTTACACTGGAGCTGGGTGGGAAAAGCCCAAACATTATTTTCGCAGATGCTGATTGTAAGTCAGCACTTCCATATTTTTGCTAAAAACATGATTGCATGATGTCTTTTTCCTTTTTTTAATAACTATTTTTAGGGCACATCTTTCATATAAAGTGAAGTGAAGCAGTACAGCTGTATCTAATGGCACTTTTCAATCTTACAGAAGCCATCTAAGATGTGCTATGTTTTATAAAATACAACTTTTGGACCCACAGATTCATAGTCAACAAGAGAGCAGAATAAAGGTTATAACCAAGCATATAGACATGGTGTTTTTCACAGTTAGTCCCACACACATTTGCCATCTTATGCTCCGCAGCAAGGTGATTTAGTGCTTTAAATCTGGAAATGCTGTGATTTTTTCGGTTCAAAGCAATTATAAAAAGGGACAACTTTTATGTACACTTGACTTGTTAATCTAGTCAGTGCAGTGTTCCTTTGTTAAGTAGGTGTAAAGGGAGATTATTCCATTTTTAAAATTTTCACTACTAAAGAATTGTGTATTGAAATATCTTCACTGCCACTGTCTGCAGGGAGCTGAAAATTTTGGCAGATGTCTGATGTTGTGCAGCTGAGATTTCTGGCACCTGAGAAGGCACAGGACAGCTGTTTAGCTCAGGATATAAACACAAACTGGAAGTTTCTACTTAAATGATCAGCAATGAAATAGTTACAATGTTGATATCTAAATTGTCAGCAGGAGGTTTTGAAGTTAACACCCCTTAAGATGAATGAGATGGTTCACACCTTGTGCTGAGCTCTTGTTTCAGGCTGGCTGCAGGCACACTGTACTCAATGCCCTTTCTGAGAACTTTGCAACCCCAATAAATAGACACATAAGGATTTGGTCTTCTCATTTAAAAGGGGGAAGTGAATAGTGAAGAATGATTTTGAATGACGATTTGAATAGAATGATTTTGAATTACAAGAGATGGTTACAATCCTGTATCCATTTTCAAAATATATCAATATCTGGAAAACTAGGGAAAGCTTGACAATTTCCAGCAGCTTTTCTACAAAGAAATGCTTTACCAAGTCAAGGATTGAAATTTCAGCCAGTCGTCCTGGTAAGCTAAAAAAGCTCTTGTCAGCTGGAGTCAGACACAGATATTCCAGCCTTCTACCCCAGTTCCTGATCTCCACCTCCCACCAGATATCACCATACCTCAAATGTCCCTCACCTGCTAACTCACACTTGAACACCTGAACATTTCCAGTAGAGCGACCTGTGCCAGGGGCAGGTCTGTGTTATGACCTTCCATGGGGAAAGGACAACTGCTCTCTGGTCTTCCCACAATTACAACCTCCAGTACTTGGCCTAAGATTTAAACTTCAAAGCTCTGATTATTTAAAAACAGCAACTGGCTCACCATTCCAAAGGAGTTGTTTGTTCTGCTTGAGGAACACTGTGTGCCAAAAGTTAGCAGAAAGCATGATAAAGCTGTTGAAGGTTTAGTGCACCAAAAAAACAGAGAAGAATGGTTAGAGCCCCTCATGGTGAAAAACTGTTAACAATAGAGAAGAAACATTAGTTAATCACAGCTATCCACTGGTGCTTTCAATCTCCATGGAGCTGCCAGGGAAAATTTAAATGTGGTCCAAGGAACACCCCATATAATTTTTCTTAAGACCACACTGAGGGCATAAAAAGACATTTCTCTTAGACAGAGTTGTCTAGAATGTGCTGAAACTAAAGCACTGTTGCTTTGTTTAGTCCATAAAAGATTATACACAGTGCTACAACTGGTAACAGAGGTATTACAGTGCTGTAGGGCATCACTGCTTAGGGATTAATTCATTATTCTTTTCTAGTCAGTTATTACACCCAAAGTAAGAATGTGGCCTTGAATGTCTAAATAAGACCAGATCCTCTCTCCTGCTTGAACAGAATGTGTCAGTTGTACCTCCAAGGAAGTTAGAGTAGAAACCAAAGGTTGATTGTTCTGTAACAGACCTATAATTTTAAGGCCTTACCCAGTCACCTGCATGGGCCAAGAGGAAATTTCTATGTTGCAGAAAAAGAATCTGGCTTTTTGGGAAGGACAGGTCTTGCCATTATCAAAGTCAAATTTACCCATGTATTTGTTTTGCTGTAATTCTCCCACATGGAGTATAAATAACCCATTGCCAACCTAGGATCACAAAAAAATTTTCTTCTCATATAGTGACCCAGTCAGATGTATTTATGTGGGGCACATCCTGCTTCTGAGGTTCCCTTAAGGGTTTTACTTGGTAAATGATATGTTGCTGGATATAAGTCATGGGTGAAGTTGTTCTTGCATACCTTACTCCTATTGACTGCTAAGGCCCTGTCTTAGCTTTTCCAGTGGGAATCATGCTAGTTTCTGACCCGACACAACTACTGGATGTCTTGATTTAGTTTTATTTAGCCAAATGCTCCTACTGAAGTTTTGGGAATGGGGCACTGTGTAATACACACAGCACTGGTGCAAAGGCAGATTTGTCCATTTGTTCCAGTGCAACATGTGCTGTCTTGTTTTTCAGTGGACTATGCTGTGGAACAAGCTCACCAAGGAGTCTTCTTCAATCAAGGTCAATGCTGCACTGCAGGCTCACGGATTTACGTGGAAGAATCAATCTACGAAGAGTTTGTCAGAAGAAGTGTAGAACGTGCAAAGAGGAGAGTTGTGGGGAGTCCTTTTGACCCAACTACAGAACAAGGTCCACAGGTAAAGGATTAGGGCATTGGCTCTACAGCCCAGGAGGTGCCTGGAAGTATTTAAACTCTACTAAGGCAGAGTTCAGTCAATGAACATTCACTCAAAGTCCAGGGTAGCTGACACGATACATGTTTTCAAGATTAAAATTCTGAAGGAGTAAATAAGCTCTGCAGCTCTGAGGTGTTCCTTGTTAAATAAAAAAATCTCAGTTTAAATATCAATGTTTGCCTTCCAGTTTTAAGAGCAAGATTTGGATCTTGAGCCCCCAAAATACAGCTGTAAACTGTGAGAAGCTCTTAAAAGTCTCTGTGAGCACTTAACTGTCAAGAACTGTCTACAACAGTTACTGTGCTTGGATATCCAGAAATTCTAAGCAGAAGATGGGCATAATCAGAAATAAGTCTTTAGAAAATGTTCCTACCACTAATAATCAGCTTGGCTTATAACGTTTTCAGGAAGTTAATCTGGGGCAAAACATAATGATCTGCTTTATTTTGTGCTTGTAAACTAGATTGTTTAGTAAGAGTGTGGGTTAAGCTACAGACATAAGGTGACACATCTTCAGAAGTCTGAGGTCACAGTCAGCACCTGCTTGCAGATCTTTGGCATCTGCAGCTCAAAGAGCAGTGAATGGAAGCAGGAACAGATTCACTGGAACCTGACTTGTCTAAAAACACCTATTTAGACTTGGTTGTCAAGTACATCAAACAGCTTTTTCTCTCTTTCAGATTGATAAAAAACAATACAACAAGATCTTGGAACTCATTCAAAGTGGCATCACTGAAGGAGCAAAACTTGAATGTGGGGGAAAGGGGCTGGGAAGAAAGGGATTCTTCATTGAACCTACAGTGTTTTCCAATGTAACAGATGACATGCGGATTGCCAAGGAGGAGGTATTCACATGTGTGGGCAAGAGCTTTTTAAAATGTCCTAAATATTACTTTTTTTCCTTTTGTTTAATTCCTAAGACAAAATCTTCAGAGTGAAAATTATGACCATATTAAAAAAAAAATCTTTTCAGAATTCCTTTTGCACACAGCAAGTGACATCAGCTGGGTAAGGAAGCTCCATTTTTGTCACTGACTGTAAGGTCTCAGATATCAAAGAGGAGATATGGGTGGAATGGACAAGTTCCCCTGAGGCACCTGCTTTGGAAAATTCATGCAGTTTTACAGACAGATATTGTCACTATTTATCACTAAATTTTGCTGTGGGAAATTTTAAAGGGTACAATAGGAGAGAGAAGATAATTAAGAAAGCAGAATAAAACAAGAATAAAATGCCTCTGAGGGAGATATTTTATTAATTATTAATCTTTGTTGCAGATTTTTGGGCCTGTTCAAGAAATACTGAGATTTAAAACCATGGATGAAGTTATAGAGAGAGCCAACAATTCTGATTTTGGGCTGGTAGCTGCTGTCTTTACAAATGACATAAACAAGGCCCTGACAGTCTCTTCAGCAATGCAGGCTGGGACAGTCTGGTAAGCAGAAGTTATCCCACTCTTGAAGATACAAGAGTTTGACTCACTATCATGATTTCACTTCAGTTTTGCACCCTCTGCAGCCCATCCTAGTGGTGGATCACTGGCCAAGCCATGGACAGCAGTGGGGGGTTCTGTGGCTGCTCAGTGCTGGGGAATGCTGCTGGAGCTGGAGAGCACCTTGCTTCCCAGGAGCAGCCAGTGCTGAGCAGCCTTACTGAGAACAAGCAGGGTACACCGTCCCTTCTGGGGAGCACAGGACACCGGGCAGGGTTTACTAAAGGCACAGAGGATTGTACTTTCTACAACATTAAGGAACTGAGGGGACACCTCCTCTCCAGTCTTTAGGAATGGGGATGCCAACTCTAGAGTTTAGTAGCTTGCAATTTAATATATCAAACCTGAGTAAAGACCTGCAAGAAATTAGGGAGAAAGAGAGCAAACTCAAATCTAACAGCTCATTGCTATAAACTGGCACTGAGGTTTGGCAGCAGATTAACAGTTCATTACTGAAGATGTGTCCAAGGGTATGGTGCTCTCCTCCTGCCTTCACAGGTCAAATCCAATTCTCCTTAGGAGTGAGAAGCAGATTGTTGTTTTTGTAGCATAAATCCCTCATTTCTTTTCAACATGAAACAAGTTTGTTATTACTAAGAGGTATAGAGTGTCCTTAGCTCCACAAGTTTCAGCCTCTCTCTGAGTTATCCAAAGGTCTTTCTGGCAGTGCAGCTGGACTTAATGCCTCTTCCTGTTACAGGATAAATTGCTACAATGCCTTAAATGCCCAAAGTCCTTTTGGAGGATTCAAAATGTCTGGCAATGGGAGAGAGATGTAAGTATTCCACTGCTGTTTTCTAAATTGTTTTCAACTCTACAACTTAATAAACATTAGTGAATGCTTCCATGCAAATTAAGATCCAGAAATATTCCAGCCTGAAAATCAGAGCATAACATAAGGTAACTTTTAATCATCGTTACTGGTTCTAAATGCAATTGATTTGCATTGTAAGACCACCTTTTATATTTTTTTTTATTAACACTGCAAACTAATTTATTGGAATTCTCTTCTTATCCTGAAAGAAACTGAAAATTTCTGAGTATTTTTCTGAACTTGTAACCTGTGTTTTCTGGAAGGATTTTTTAGCAATATTAAGCATTGCTGTTCAGAAAGACTCTCCCTTTGGTGCTGCTGAGTGCTTGTTGACTGGTTTGGTGTACTTGTTTCAGAGTTGTTTTGGCATGTATTGTGCCTCTCTTGGTAGTTTTTCCTTTTCTTTTTTCAGTTTTCACTATATTTATTAATACAGGTGCATTTGAATTTTATAAAAAAGTTATCAGCTTGCAGATGTTTAAACAATGAAATCAGGCAAAGAGAAGGAAACAAATGTGTTTACACCTCTTTGAAAAAATCCACTTGCCATTATAAAGCTTTCTATCATTCCATTTAGTACTAAGTGCCAAATATTTTGAAATGGAGCTCCACACTCAAATATCGTCCCATGTACCTAATTTAAAGTCTTACCAGTTTCTCATTCTCATTACAATCACAAGGAAGTTTAGCAATTGCATCAGCCCCAGATTGGTTACATACCAGGGATTCAATTAATTTCTGTGCAGGAGGTATGTGTACCAGATATGTCTCACCTAAGTTTTCAAAATAGCTTATGGCTAATGGCAAACTCAGCAGTAAAACTAAAGTAAGGTCAAACTCTTTAAAACTTTAAATATGTTGAAGTATACAACTTGATCTATAAAATAAGCTTTATGAAGTCTGAAGTATTTTCCCTCGTTAGGGAGTACTTTGAATAACACATTCATACCATTCACATTCATGAGTTATGAGGTGATCTCACACTGGCATAAATATGTCAGGTCATCTAACTCTTATCATTGTGAAAATATTCTAAAACTACTAAGCTTGATAGAGCACATGAGTAACCTGACACCCAGGGGTGACCCCACTGACTCCAGGGAGGTTCAACTGCAAGCAAAATATTCACATATCAATGTTGCAGAGCTCTTGAAAAGGGGGAAACCCAGGCAGCACCCCAGCTCTCATGGAAAAATCTGTGGTAATTGCACACTTGATTCCCACTATAGGCTTTGAAAGTATTCATCATAAACAATAAATGTTTGGAATGGCAATAATCTCCATCTTACAAAGATGCCTGAAAACCTACCTATGAGTAATTATTCTACTCCTTTCAGAACCTCTTTGATCAGATACCACCTTCTAATTCACCTTCTCCACCCTGCATTAATACCTGCATACCTTTTATTAAAAAGCCAGTTTCCTACATTCTTGTTTTTAAGGCACACATTTTACAGCATAAATAATGTTGAGTCAGGCAATTACAGAAAACAGTGTCCATACATAAGTGTGTCATTGCTAAGGTGACACTATGTTACAGGCAGATCGTAACTGGGCCACTGTGCTGCTTGTGCCAGCACTGCATTATCTGGGACTTGTTCTGGTCCAGCATTTAAATTCACAGGTTATCATCACACATGGGCAAAGAATCAACACCAAGCTGAGAACTGTTATGCTCATTTTATACTCCTAAAAAAGGTAGCAGGGTATCTGCATCCTGGTAGGGTACACAATACCAGTGATTTCTGATTGCATTAAGACTACTTACAATATTCTTGTATCTTTGAAGAGGTCCAGAAGACATGGGGTTTGGGTTTTTTTCATTCATGTTTCTTTAAAGCTTCTTACCTGGGAGATGTAAAATTTAAATCCTGTAATTAAAAATTGGATGATTCACCCCACATAACCATACGTGGCCATATCATATTACATATTATATTATTTAATATTTATCCCCAAAATTCTGGCCTCTGTCCAAATGTCTTCAAGGGAAGGAAGTGCCATTCTACTTCAGAACTCTCCTTTAATGTCATAAGAATTGTTATTGTATGGATAGCTCTGAGACATAGCACTGCACACCTGCATTCTGAAAAACAAATGCAAGCAGGAGAATAGCTTGGAGTTGTAAATCTCTTATCTTTTCTTCTCCTGGACTGAGGGAGGGAAGAGAATATGTAATATTTCTTCTTAAAAAGCATTTTGTTCCCCTTCCCTCACACCTACACAATCAAGGGACAGCACCATGCAGATTTGACCCATGGGCTCCTTCCTCTTCACAGACCCAACCTTTGTTCTCACTCTGACACCAAAGTGCAATCCCAGCAGACCCAGAGTGGCCATGGAATAGGATGATTTTGCTGCCTGTATTAGGCTGTGAGGACAATCAAGCCCTTTAACTGAGCACACACTGACTCTTCTGCTCTGAATGTCTGGCATAACCCATCTTCCTATTCAGCAAGTGTAGCTTTTCAGCTTTTGAAAAATATTTGCCTTAGAATTCATCACAAATTTTTTCTTGATAAACAATACCTGGTATAAACTGATGCTGCAATTTCTTCTTCAGGGGTGAATGTGGATTGAGAGAATATTCTGAAGTTAAAACTGTGACAATAAAGATCCCTCAGAAGAACTCCTAAAATTACAGAGGACCGTGTTGTGCAGAAGAGCACATGATGCCACCTTCTCTATTCCTTATGGAGACCAGCACTCAGGAATAAAAAGTGTTACACAATATATATTTAAGAAATTAAGTTGCAACATATATACTGGGCACATAACTGAGTACGTAATGCAAACCAACTTTGCATGTTTTCATAAAACTCTCCTGAGAATCGTTACATCTTTATAAAACAAATCTTAATGAGATAAAATTGCTACTGGGCATCATTCAATAATGGTTCCAGCTATAAAACTGTTAAATGCAAATGCATGCACACACACATTTATCTCTTCCTTAAATAAACAAAATAAGTCTTACTGCTTTCAGGTTGCCTTCTCAAACAGACCTGCCTTGTACTAACATTGTAGTTTCAATCAGGGCTCTACAACCCAAATTTTACCCAGAACACTAGCAATGAACAACACAAGCAAGTGTCATTGATGTTCTTAAAAAATAAAAGACTCTGAATGGTAATGGCCTCAAACCTGGTATAGTGGCAACTTTCCAATTAGCATGCCCACAGAAAGAGGTCAGACTGGGGAGGGAATCAATCTGCTGCATGGCCAATGAAAGCCAAATACTTATCAGTGAGATTTGGCTTTCATGGCTCACAGCAATTTGGATTTCAAAGCTTATTTTCATAATGACTTTATGTCTTGCTATAAGCAAAAAGTCCTTCACTTACAGGAACTTGAAGGGATTTACCTGCCTGCCAAAAGAGCAAGGCCAGACAGGGTGGGTGGGTGTTAACGAGAACAGGAACAGATTCCAAGGCTTCACAGAATATTTTAGCTTTCACTGCTTGTCTAGTTTTGTTGTTGTTGTTGTTACTGTTGTTGCTTTCACCTTTTTTCTTTTTTAAACAAATATATGCACGCACAGGCTCCATTTATTTGTCTGCTATTAACTGCCTGTGGTTACACTGGGAATCATTAAGTACTTGTTACAGCTTTTACTAAATGATGTTTTGCCATCCTCACCATGCTTGTGCACCTCAGGTGATATTACTGGCTGGTATTGAGCTTTCAATTATTTGGGTTTTTTGGATCCAGGACAAAAATATAAGCAAGTTCTTTCAGAGCTGAGGTATTTACAGCCTGTCATATTATTACCTGCTGCCTACAGAATCTCTTCAAATCTGTCACTGACAAACTAAACACTATCTCTGTCTTTTTTCAGCTGCAGAGCTCATCAATTCCCCAGATTCTTTTAAAGAGGTTTCATTTATGTTTTAACTTAGAATTAAGAAAATCTATTTTAGAAGTAAATAATCCACACAGTGCAGCTACACAATCTGAGGTGTAAGGACAGAATTACAGCCTCTAAGTTTTCCTATGCTATGAACTGTTCAAACTCCAGCCCTGATCAGAAACTAACTTCTGCATGTTCTTAACTTCCTTTAGTCTCTGAGGAATCCCTCTTAGATTTGCAGTTGTATGTGTCCTTCAACATACTGCTGGATCAGGACAAGTCTCCAGCACTTTGTGGTGTGGTGGCCCTCAGTATTTTGTAACTCATGTCAAACTGTGTATGTGTTTCTAAGCAATATGTCTACATGTCATTATTGAGAACTGATAGTACATTCACAGACATGGAGATAAATCAAAGTATTCCTGAGTTGTTAAATTCAAATGCCATATACTTCTACTGTAGTGTATGTCAGAGTGAAGAAAAACAAAATACAGCAAGTAAGAGATTAGTTATCTTTTAAACTGCAGTATAAAATGTGAAAAAGGAGATTTTACTTCTTTTCTCCTATTTGCTTAAAAAAGAAACTTCCTGTGCTTACAGCATTTACACCATGTACTCTTTTGTATTCTTTTCATGTATTTTGTATGTCTGTGCTTTATTCCCAATACATTCAGGTAAATAATATAGAGTTGCCATTTTTTTCAACCCTGTCACTGCAGCTCCATTTGATGTACATGGATTTGTGAAATCCTTTTTTAGATGTACCATCTGCATGGATCCAACAAAACATTTTTCCAGTCCCTGCAGCTTTTTGTTACAGTTTTTAATCATGTATATAGTTATATGTTATTAAAAAAGTAAAAGGATATTTTCTATGAAGTTTTTTCCATTAAAAAGGTTTAGAGAAAGACTTTAGACTGTGAGACTCCTTTATTGTTGACAGAGCTATAAAAATATTAAAAAAAATATTTTCTTAGCAAAAGATCTGCTCTCACAGTAGCTTTATTTTCATTTGCAAAAGTGAATGAAGTAAAAGGCCAATTACATTTTCTGGAATATTATTGCAGCTGTATGAAAACACTCGTGAATTGCAGATCTAGGTCATAGTCAAAGTTCATCCTCACCCTTCTGGTCATAAAGTTTAGCTATTGGGGCAGTTCTGAAGTCATCAAAACCAGTGGGGCACCCTTGCAAACTGCTGCATCCCAGCTTGATTTTTGGATAATGTTTTAAAAAATCATTATGCCTTTTTATTCTCTTAGTAGATGTTTCACAGAGATTATTAAATTATCACTCAGAGCTTTTATGGAGAGATAGTCTACTTAATTTTGATTTCAAAATGCTAAAATGGGACAAGGACAGACTGAATTCACATAGCCAGGTACTACCCACAGCACTCCCTCAAGCAGTGCCTTTATTCCAGGTTACTTTCATTGCCAGGAACTGCATTCCTTTTTGAAATGGTGCCTATTTAGGTAAAGTAACTACTCAGTTAATACTGCCAAGCTACTTCATTGTTTCTCAAGCAGTGGTCACACCTCAGTGTCACAGAGTAATACCGTTGGTTTAATCAACACTGGAGAGGCAATCACAGTGAAGTAACTTGACTAGAATAGATGGGATAAAAGAGAATAAAACTCAATAATAGGAAGGAAATTGCATTCTTAGGAAGGAGCACTGTTCCTGAAAGTCTGGAATATCAGGTATATATTAAGCAGAGTATCATTTCTATTTAACAAGTGGCATGGACAACTCTGTCGTGGGACTTTGGGTGGACACAATTAGCACTTTCCATACTCCCCATCTCTCTGACCCACTTGCCACCTGTCTCAGCACTCCAAGCAGTCACACAGGCACAAGAAATAGAGACCTTTTCTGAAAGCAAAACAAAAGAAGGAAGGTTGTTCTGGAACCCACTGAAAACAAGGAGTATCTTCTAGTGAAATGAGCAAAGTTCCAGCCAGTGAAAGTGAATGTATCAATATAAGTGTAGAGGCGTAGTAAAGGGAGAGTTTGGAACTAATTGTGTATTTCTTCTAGAAAAGGATGTGAAGAAAGGCAAAAAGTTTCAGTTCTGTGGCCTTCAGACAAAGCAGCAGATATTGACACTACTTGGATAGCATTCACAGATTTATTTGTGCCCTGTTACAGAGAATGCTCTTGCTCCTTCTCCCCACAGAGGCCAGGATGAAAAATCTTACCTTGCATATGCAGTGGCACTGTGTGTCACAGCACCCTGTTATTTCTCAGTTCTGTCCTGGAAATAAAGAACCATAGTAACACTGAATCCAGGGCACCAGCTGAGCTAGAGAGGAGGTCAAAGACAAGCAATGCACTGTACTTTTTACTTATGACTCTGCATGGTTACACGTAGAGCTCTGGAGAGCTACATTTACCACCTTACATTTGCATCCATACGTCTCCATTTACTGCATGCTAAGTCCATCAACACAGGAAGTTATTTTTCTCCAAACAACTTCAGACCACAATGACTGATATTCACAGTGCTATATCTATCAGGAAGCAGGAAAAGCCTTTGTGGCTATTAGATGCCATCAGCATTCCCAACCCATTCAAACAGATTTCTCTCAGCACATTAGACTACAGCTGCATAAAACCCATCTTCCTCCCTTGTCCTCATTAAACACACAGTCTATAATTCTTTCTGTATCTTCACTGTATCTTCTGTGTCCACTGACAGTGCACAGGTATCAGGGAACTGTGTGTGGCTCAGCCAGAAAGCTCAGGAACTCCTGAAGGAACCACGGGGCTTAAGCATGAAGTTGGGCCATTTATAAGGATAGATCAGTCTAAAGTGAGAATAGAGGTATAATCTCACATGACTCAAGTGTGGCTAGAATATGCTACTACTAAGGCTCTTGAGGCTTGGGGTCCCACTTCCCTCTTCCACCCAGCACAGTGTGGAGTGCTGGGATGCTGGTTTCAATAAGCACTTCCCTAATTTTTCTCCGAGGACTGGAACTGACATGCTGGAATTCAAGGTTAACACAAGTAACAGATGATTACAGCTGGCTGCAGCACAAGTTCAGGCATTTCAGTGGTGCAGAGCAGGTTAAGTTTTCTGTGTAGCCACAGCTGCTGCAATGGGTAGTGCTCAGCACCAAGTGCCTGGTTATCTATGCCTTAGGCTGCACATACACACAGGACTGGGAATCTGCCCCAACACAGTCAGAGGAGGCACAAGGCTGATTTGCCTCTTGGTACAACTGGGGTACGTCATCACAGCTGCTCCATAATGTCCCTACCTACGTCCTCAGCTTACTGTTAGAGAGGGAGGAAAAGCACGTCTGCATGCCCCTGGTTCCTAAGAATGGTTGGTTCTGATCAGTTCTGCCAGCTGAGTTTACATCCTGAACCCTCACTAAAAGCCAGCCTCATCCCACTAGCACAAGTATTCCAGAGCTCAGTTGCATCATAAAGACCACAACTACTTTTTTTTTTCTGGTATCATACATTTAAATCCACTCAAGCCAGTACTGAAGAGAGACCACACCTACAATCCACTGTTTCTTTATGGTGAGCATTTGCACTGTTACTTTTCACGGATTATTAGGATGAGTTTCATCCAATAACAGAGGCTGGCTTGTACTGTGCATAGTACATGTATTTCTGGCTGTGCCTGCAGTGCCAGGAAGCCCTCCAGGCAACACTTTTTTCACCTGATTTCATGTGAAATTTAAAAACACATTATGGAGGGCCTTTGCCATCATCTGTAATACCCTGAAGTCACCAATATCCAGGAAGGCTGGGACAATCTGCCTTAAGGATCAACTGAGCCTATGTTACTGATATGTTCCCCAATGTAACCATTCCTTGCATTGTCATTAAATCCTAGTATCTAACATCAAATCCTGCAATTCCAGGATGCTTTCAAGGTGTTTTTAACTGCCTGGAGTCTCTTGATGAGACACACTACATAAACCTGGATTGTGCAACCACCACAGCAACAGACTGTAAGAAAAGCTCCAGCTGCAGAGGTTGCCAAGGAGGCTGTGCACACAGCAGGCTGGAGTAACCCAAAAGGGTGCTTGTGAAATGTTTGTGCTGCTGGCAGGCAGCACATTGCCAGGACAGATCACACATCATGCATTTGCACATCAAATGAAGCTGCACTGGTCTGAGAGCATGGGAAAGGCCTGTCTTGAACGGCATGTGTCCTACTTCCTAAACATGTATATTTTACACTTTACACTTGGTTATTGGCCAGATTGAAAGTACCGCAAGTTCCCCAAAGCTTGTCGTTTTGCCTTTGAAGTAGAACTGTTTGGATAATGTTTCCTTTGGCAATTTATCTATGTAACAAAGCAGGAACTTAACTGCCTTGGCCTCTCAATGATCCACCACCAGCTTTTGTCAAAGTCTTCATACTCTCGTGTATATGTGCTCTCACAGAATTTGATCATTTTTGTGACCTTGCTTAGCCCCTCTCGTTCTCCCTTATGGTTCCACATGGTGAGGTTGGTGCTCATATTATCTCAGTTCTGAGGGTTTTCCCTGCTCTATGTATGCCTGGCTGAGTTCCCATTTCCTAGAGCAGTATAATTAGCAAGATGTTTGTGTGCACCTCACTCCTGCTACCAAACAAAAAGAGTATGTGTTTCTACTGCTTGCCCTTGCAAAAGGGCTCCAGCTCACGGTCCACCACTTTTCTCTCTCCATACTCTCACCATAACACAAGATGGGACATAGAGCAGGATCTCCTGAGAGCTTTCTGCTGTTTTCTGCTTTCTGTTTGTCCAAAACCTCTCCCACAGTCTTTGGCACTTGACATCTAATCTCAAAGCACAGTCAGTGCCTGCCAAGCGAAGTCTTCTTTTAGTTTTTGATTTTGAACATCACAAACAGTCAGATTTCTGGGAAGGATGCTGAATGGAAAGACATTCTTTGCTCCCACCAAGAAACTGCAGATAAGGGATTTTGACTAAAGCACTCTCCACTAGGGGATGCCTAGTGGCATCTGACACTACTGGGTTAGAACTCACAGCTTATTCATTCACCAGAGAATAATATGGTTCTTGCTCAGAGCTGGCTGGTCAGATGCCTATCCCAAGGTGTAGAGCTATGGGGACTAAGTAGACAGACTCTATTCAAATCAAGTATTCTAAGGAGTCCAGAACAGTCACCAAATACTCATCGGCCTTAATCCTTCAGCATCACATGCACACATATTCTATTTTGAATACAAGCTGGCTGTGAAATCAAGGAAAAAAAAACATATTGTTGCCAAAGAAATGGGCATTGACAGAATTACCAGTCTGTTCCTGAGTAGCCTGGAGCTCCTGAGCAGGACCAGGAAAGCTCCCACCCCAGGATGCTGCATTGCCCCAGGGCTGCCTTACCACAGGGGCGCCACATCCGGTGTGAGGGAGGAGGCTGCTGAGAGCACCACACCCCTTCCATCCTGGCATGAAACTAAACCGGAGCAAGATCCTTCCTTGAAAATCTCTCCCATGTTTCTCCACAGTGCACACTGCACACCTTAAGCTACATGAAGCCATTGCTACACTGCTCCTGGGAACTGCTAAATTGGCCAGATCTCTGAACAGACCAATACACACAGAACCACCTACTCCCATAATGAGACTGTGGCAAAATCCAGAACAATTCCTACTCTGTCTTTGCTGCAGCCCAGCCCCTCAACAGTGTTCCCCTTGCAGCATTTGCCTCCCAAGGGCAAACATGTTTCTGGGGGAAAATGCCCAGGAAATACCACTGGTAAAGCAGACTCTTACAGGAGTTTCCTTAGGGAACATCTGACATGCCACAAGTCCCATTAGATTCCCTTTTGTGAACCTTTCTGATGAACTATTTCAGATCACTCTAGTGGGAAAATGATAGTAGGCTCCAGCTGCCCAATGCCTTTAAAAAAGACACAAAGATGCACAGATCTCCTGCCTCTGTAGTAACTTCACAGTCAAGTCTCTGAGACAATGTTTGAA
The DNA here is from genome assembly GCF_012460135.2 of Molothrus ater. Lineage (NCBI taxonomy): Eukaryota > Metazoa > Chordata > Aves > Passeriformes > Icteridae > Molothrus > Molothrus ater. The sequence goes on from NC_050490.2 coordinate 6,777,364, forward strand.
GTTAATTTCATATTCCATTATAGAGACATAAAAACAACTAAGACAAAAATCACTGGAGAAACTGTTTCTCAGTTTTCACAATCACCTTGTAGCTGTTTCCTATGAAAATTCCAAGCCTGTTTTCTTCCCTGTGGTGGACTCCACGTGTGTTATAGAATGGCTGGTGCAACGGTCTGCTGAAAGATAGGACTGCTGGTTGCTTTCTATTGTAAAAACACATAGACCATCCCCAGCTCTTTCTCAGGGGTTTGGCAAAGAGGCTCTTTTAACTGTGTTCTTAGGTAGAACAGCAACAAATGACTTGATGATTTGTTTTTACAATGTCCTCTCTGGGAAGACTAATTACCAGCTAACCTTCTAGCATGCAGTTTCAAACATGAAAAGAGTGGGGCCCCACTCCTATTCAAGAAAAATTCATACTACAGACTGCAGAATTTCTCTGGGTGAGGGTATTTTGTTGAAAGTTTCTAAAAGCTCTAGGATTATGGGCTGGCCAAGAGATTTCATGATGCTTTCAGAATTTCACTGACAGAATGAACAATTTTAGAATGAAAAACTGAGTGGAAAAAATCCCGCACTTTCTTCAGTTTTACTATTTGTCTCTTTGGGGTAGTAATACAGTCACCAAACCAAAGCCACTGGAAATGCTGTTCTCAGCTGTTTTGCTGACAAAGCACAGAAGAACAAAGGTAAATTTCATGCTTTTGTTGTGGAAGTTGTGTTCAGCAGCAAGAACCATGTTGCACAGAGAACTGAGTTGAGCCACCAGCAGATTCTGCCCATCATACTGATGGGCTTCTTCCAACTTATCTTTGTTTCACACAAAGTTTCAGGACAAGCAACTTTTCTTCCTTATTATTCTTCCTATTGGACTTTTTTCTCCCTCCTTAATTCCTCTTGGAGTAAGTGGTGCCTCTCTAAAGGTTTGGGCTGAGGCAAAGCCCTGAATGTGCATGTAGTCTCTGCTGGTGTTTTCCAGGTGTGCAAGGAAACACTGGGAAGGCCAGGCAGTATCTTCTAATCAGATTGTGTTCCTGGGTGATTCAGACTGCAGAACCAAGGCGGCAAACATCTCTGAGTTTTCTGGCTCAGGCACAGTAGCCAGTGTTTGCTAATTCATCAGTCACATCTGCACAAGCCTATCTTAACCATCCTCTCCATTCCACCATACCTTTTCCTCAATTATAGTTATCAAGCGAATAATTAATAATATAGTTATCAGCAAATAATTTTGCAATCTACTTTTACTGGGCAACTAAGCACAGCAACATAGTGTATGTTCAGAACTCATTGTTTAAACATGTTTTATAACCTTTAAAATAAAAGTAAACTTTCTAGGTTTTTAAATCTTTCCCTGCTTTGAATGTTATTAAAGCTCTGGAAGACATGCTTGATTACTTTAGCTTGAGTTGCAAACCATTGCAACCACAGGCATCTGAGACTGGAGGATCTGAGCAACTGTGGATACTGCTGAGCAGAGAGAAAAATGGATAAACCAGGACAAAATTTACAGATGGGAATGGGGAGTGGGAGGCTTAAATGGGTTTTCAGTTCCTCTTTTCCCCACAGTCCTTAGCACACCTTCAACAGCCTCATGCCCCACTCCCAGTCATGCACTTGATCACATCTCCTGCACAGCTCCTCCTCTACAACTGTCCTTTAAGTGCTATTATTTTAGAAATTTAAATAAAAATTTAAACTTAGAAATTTAAATATCCTCTGCATAAAAAGCATCTAGTTACATAAACCTCATACAATATTCAGAATTTCCAGAATCCATATAAAATCCAAACCCGTGCATTTGCTTCAGCTGCTTCTTTATGTCAGGGATTTTCAAGAAGTTCAGACCTGGAAAGAAACTTCTCCTCTCTTCATGAGACTGTAGATATCATCACTTCCTATGGAATACATTTACAACACGAATAGGCTTCGGATGATCTACAAACCAAAGTTACAAGAACTGTGGGAGTTCCAGTTACAAGGTAAGCATCCATTTTGAAACTGTTCTAATAAAATCAAGTTATTTCAGCTGCAATGGCCTGCAGGGACAACAATATTTGATTTCTTTTGCAACATCTTTGTCAATCCTCCTTCATGGCACAAAAAAAAAGGAAAAGTTGTTAATTACTCACTTGATTATTTATATGCACTTGATCAAAACCACAGCCTCACTGTCCTCTACAAACATCCTAGATTTGGTACAGGCCTTGAAAGTTTTAAAAGTAAAATTAATATCTATGAAGAAAATTATTATTATTATAATTTTACAGACAAGGAGGTGATTGAGAAAAAAATGGAGTAACTCATCCCAAGATTACAGAGGACAATCTGCTGCAAAGGCTAGGACTAGGCATGGATCTCCTGGCTCCTAGAGCAGTGACCGGCTTGGTACTGGCTTGTTACTTATATTATTGCAAAAGAAAAATTAATACATGTAAACACATACACAGAGATGATAGGACTCTTGCAGAGGAATTCAGTTTGTCCAAAGATCTGTAAAAGTAGAATTTACACTTCTGACAAACTGAGCTGAGGAAAGCCCTTGAAATTCTTTAGGACTAATGATCTTTTGAGAATTTATGCAGTGGGGTCTGATTTTCCTTGTGACACATAGCCACACCAGCCACCCACTTCTACATATTTAGACTCAGAGAGGATCTCTCAGCTAATAAATAGTACCATCAGCTTTCACCACGGCTTGGCCATAGACACATGAGCTTTTCAGCACTTGTATCAGCCTCCTGCAGTTCTGGTCTGTTGATTCCTGTTTTTCCACAGCCAAGTGGCAAGCTCCATCTTGGATACACCTGTGATTTATTTATTTGTTTATTTTTACACACACACACGTTCAGGCTGCAGGTTTTTGTTTGGATGCACACAATTCTATTCCCTTTCTCTCCCCATTGCTACAATTGCTCCCCACAGCAGATGAGCCTGCAGAGGACCTAAGCACTGCTCATCCCTGATGAGTTCACTGGGAACTGACTGTGTGCAGCACCTGTAAAACCCAGGATATGCAGGTATTTGGGTATCTGTGAGGCATTAACTCAAGGAGGCAATCGGGGATTAGTTAGCTGGTTGTGCTTAATACCAATTAATTGCAGCCTGACTAAAAATCTTTGAAAAGCTGAGTCTAGAGATGGAATCCTACCTGAGATTCCTAACTGAGGTCCAGCCAGCACAGGCAGTGGCTTTCAGGGGAGAGCTCTAACCTGAGGTGACCCTGTTGACTGGATCCTTTAGGACAGCAGTGGGAGATCAGACACACAGAGCAGGTGTCAGCACCTCCAGCACACACACATAAATTTACAGCAAGATTCATCTTGTCCAGATTCCTAATTTGGGAATCTCATTTTCATCTTATCCTGATTACTTCAAATCATATTCAATGCTGTATGTTTTAAACTCCCAGCTATTGATGACTGATGGCAAAGCCACATAGCTACGTAAGCAATGCACTGGGTCACCCTCAGGGAATCCTGATTAGAGCCTCTTATTAACTCTTATTAAATCCTGAGGACTGAAAACACCAAGGTGCCAATAAACCACTCCACTGTAACACACGTACATTAATGCCTTGAGAATGTACAATTAAAAAAAAAAATTAAAAGTGCATGCTTTTAAGTAAAAAAACCCTATACTTTTAGAAAAACATATACAGAGAAAAAACACATACACAGAAACCAGTAGAAGATCATTCTAGTTCATTCTAAGTTCTAGACAATCACCATCTTAAATGTTAATGGTTTGGTAAACTGATCAGATAATTCATGTTGATATGCTTTTTCTTAAAACCCTTCCACTTCACCATTTTGGTTCCTTATGCACCTAAGCATTTACACAGTGTTATTTATGCAGTCCTGTACATTATTTTCCTCTACTCTTTATTACTAGTCTCAATACTATTTTTTGCTGTTTAATACTGAACAAACAGCATATGGTCACAGTAGCTCCTTGCTCTAAGCTCCTGGTATTTTCTTTTTACGGTGCAATACCCTCCTAGAAGGTACCAAGTACTACAAACAATTCAGCTGCCTTCACAACTACAATAATATGCTCAAGCCAGTGCAAACAAGTGATGCAATGCAAGATGTGTTCTTCCCAAGGGTGGAGAGCACTCCCCAACCAGACTCTCAACTTGTTTCTTCCCAAGGAGAATAACTTGCAAGGTCACTTTTGAACCCTTACTTCCCATGGGGTGGCCACAGTCCACTCAGCAGAGCTAAGGGAAAAGAAAATTAACCTTTGAACTATCCTTGCTCATATACAGTGCACATGAACTAGCAAACAGCAATACATAACACTAATTAATTGCAGCTTCAGTTGCAAGGATTGAAAGATTCTCCTAAATAACTTGAAAGGGCCAGGACTATTAAAAAATTCCTGTGACTTTATTCAGAAACTCAAATGCGATGGAAACATCTAACTGGGTATAAATTCCAAATGCACAAGCCTCAATTATATTCTTAATGCTTCTATAACAGTTGCTGGTGATTTTCATACAAATCTATCATTCAGAAAATGTTTTTAACTAAAAGAAAAGCAACACAATCTAAATAGACTGCATCTTCATACTGTTTGCTGTTTAAAGCACTGTGGAAATAACATGAAAATATATTATTTAGTGTAACAAAGGAATTTATGGGATTAGTACTATAGCAATTTTTTAGTTATTAATCATGCTTCTTCTTGATCACTTAAAATCTACATTTGATATTCTGATGAATATAAATAGCATATTTATCATTTTATTCTTTAAGCAGCCAAAACATGTATCTCTGAATTGGCCCCTACTGGCATTTGGACTTCTGGCAGTTTTTTAAATATACAACTAGACACAAGCAGAAAAACATATAAAAGAAGACATAAATTCAAATGCATTAAGAAATGCTTGGATTTTGCAAAATATTGAACATCTCTGATCTCTCACCAAGGCTTAATACCCAAGTACACTTGTTGTCCTGCTCATTCCCCTGCTTCCTTCCCATTCAGAATGTTTTTCATAGTTCAGTGCACCAGACAATTTTTTCTACTCATAACAGTCTCATTTCAGCTGATTCTGGTTAGAAATCTCTTCTTGTGGCAGCCCGACCCATTCTCAACACCAAAGAATGGTGTTAAGCCATCAGACTTCCTAAAGGCCAGACCAGTATTTTTTCAATCTTTTCAGATATTACTAGCCCCATAACATAGAACAGAACATTTCAATATCAGCCCTTTGCAATTCAATCAATATTCTTAACTAACAAGCTAAAGAACCTCAAAAAACTTACCATCTTTTGCCTTAAATGTGTACACATATATCTAAGAAGGAAAAAAATCTAAACCAGAACTTATCACTGCACATGGGAATGGACATGAAAACAGACAACAGATGCTTGTTACTCTGTACTGCCAGGAGGTTCTCAAACTGTGCATGGGGGGAACAAGTCTGCAGAGAAACTCTCATATCACCTACCAAATACTGCTGCTGTGAGATTTTCTAGCTTTCTTCAAGCAGATAAACAGCTTCTGGAGTCTTACAAAGAGCCATGCTTGGGCCTGTTTGGACTGGATTGGACTGAAATTGTGCATCTACTGCACACAATAAATAAATGTTTTCTTGCACAGGGTAATATGACCAACTTAAAATGTAGTCTTCATGCCCATAGCATTCCATAGCATCTAAAAGAATCATGAACCAAAGGTCTGACCTTCCAGTAGGTAACATCTGTTGCCCCAGTGACGTGTTCCTCAACAAATATGTGCATAATACTAAAGATAACAAGTGACATTGGTAAAGAAAAACAAAGCAAAACAAAACAAACATGGGAGGGAGAAAAGACAAGAAAAGACATCACATTTTTCTGAGCAGGGCAGAACAAATGTTTGACTGAGAAGCTTCAGGTCCGGCTGGGAGAAGGCCAAGACTAATTTAACCTTTGGTCAAATGGTTGGGAGTTAGCTAGTTTCCTTTTTCCTCTTACATCACTCCCAGAGATTTCGACAAAAATAACATGGCACCGATTACATGACATTACAGGCTCTCATAATGCACTGGGGAGGACAGTGTTGAAACCCCTCAGAGACAAATTAATCCCAGCAAAGCAACAGCTGTAAGATTGCTGTAAAGAGGGAAAACAACTACAATGTTTGCATTATGTACTTACATGATTTTAATATAACTTATTTAGGGGATTAGATTATTGGACTTTTTAATAGCTTTGTATCATCATGAAAATATCAGCTGTCAGGTTGCACATAGTTGCCATTAAGGCATTTAACCACTCAGTATATTCCTTTAAAAAGCTAAAGCAGACCCAGGTATAAGATGATTTCTTGTGCTTTCAGAAAATGTACGCAGTCACAGAACACATGTTCTGCTGGGTTTTTTGAACATGCTGGAACAATCACCACTGCTGTCACCGTGTGCCTCCTAGAGCCCCTGTGAGCACTTAGGTGTCAGGCACCTGCTCAGCCCGCCCACCCTGGGATGCTGCTGCAGCCATGGCACTTCCAAATCAAGAATTCCCCAGCTGAGGCAAACACAACCCTCCTGTCCTGCTCTCCAGTCACTGTACACACAGCCCCCTTTTCTTGTACTCTTAAATGTGGTATCAAACACATGCTGTTCTCACCTGCTATAAAACCACTCTGGTTGTAGCCCACACACTTATTTTAGAAGAAGACAAACTGACCTAAAGGCAGATTTCAGTTTAAGCTCCCTCTCTGTAGCTAACCCACACACCCCTCCCAGGTTTTGGGGGCTGCCACTCATGCTGCCAGACAAATGTCAGCCACCTGCACCAGCCTGGCAGAATCTCTGTCACAGCACCATCCCCAAGGCCACATGTGCTCCAGGCCAACTAACAGGCCTGGAGAGCTGCAAAGTGGCTGGTTCAGACTGGTTGGGCCAGACTGCAAAGGCTGTGCTGACCCCTCTCTATGTTCGCCCCCACCCACACCTACTGTCCCCATAGCACTGCCAGACCTCCTGTGTGAGCCCCACGCACCACAGCATTCCAGGCAGGGAACAGGACAGGTTCACCTGGGCCACATCTGGACACAGCACATGAAGAGAAGTGCTGCAAAGCCAAGCTGGCTGGGAGATGTCCCCAGCCCCAATGCTGGGACCCTGCCCCTGTCCCCAGCCCCAGGGGTATGTGGCAGGCTGGCACTGTGGGCTCAGCAGTCACACCCTCACCTTCAGCCCTTACCCATCCCTGTGCCCTCACCTGGTGTGGCAGCACAAACCCCTGGTGGAGCACAGCCCTGCCCTCCTCTCACAGTCCGCACAACAGCTCTGCCCAAGCAGCTGAACGGTGCCCCTGAGGGAAAGACTTCAACGAAATCCATTGCTTTTTTGAGATAAAGCAGCCAAAACTACCTCCCCCAGTTTATAGCAGCCGGTGGAAAGCTGTGCAGCAAGCGACAAGTGCAGAGACCTCTGCATGTGTTATGAGGAGAGAGGAAGATGATTTTTTTCCAAACTGAGAAAATATGCTCATATGGAACAGTATTTTTAGGTGTTTTGTGTTGCTACTTTGAGAACAGGTTTTATCTTCCCTTACTTAGTTTGGATTGCACGTCTGCCTTCCAGTTTGGAGGAGTAAAGAGAGTTGGTCATGGTAACTGTGAAATATGACACTACATGCATTTTTAAGAAGTGATTTTATATATGGTAAGGTTAATTTCATCTGACTAAATTGTAACTGCAGTTTGTTAGTGTTTTGTTTAATAAATTGCAGCTAATAATGTCATGAGTCTGAATATCCATTGGCCAAAAACACAGCATCCCAAAAAACACATTTCCTGTCAAACCAACACAGTATAACAACTAGTTCATAATATCACAAATATTGCTGTGAAACTTAGCGCATATTACATCTTAATCTCATGAAAAGCATAAAGCAGTTTCATGAAAATTGCATCACTTTTGAATAAACACCATTTTTTATTTAAAACTGGGGGTTTTTATCAGGTGAGACAAGATATGACTAAATATGCTGTTATGTTTACCCATATACTTCATATGGATCTCATGGCAGATTTCAGGAATATACTACTGGACCTGTACCTTGATGAATGCTGTACCACTGTATTGTATGTAATCCACAGGGGTTTAAATATGTAAAAAATCCACAAGGGCTTAAAAAACATACTGTCTTACAGGAATTTTAACATAATAAAATAAAATGTGGAAACTTGAGAAGAAGTAATTAATAAAAGCAGTGAAAGCTTGCACACTGTGTTAAAAGCTCAACACTACCCCCAAACTTAAAAGCTGTGAAGGCATATGCCTCTGGTGTGCAGGCTGCACTTCAGGCTGGGGCTGGGCTGCTAAGGTGGGCCAGAGACCAGAGTTCTCCCTGATACCTCAGGCAGGTTCCTAAACCCTGCAGCTGAGAGACTGTTACTTGTTGCTGTATAATTCCCATTCACACTGTTCACTAAGTGACAGCACTGGTCTACTGTGAAATCAGAAAGATGGAGGGGCTTCCAGGCCACAGACACTGCCAGATGGGCAGTGAACATGAAGCTGCCTGCTGAGCCTTGCTGAGAACAGAGCTCCAGCAGCCAGATCTGCCCAGGGACCATTGCTGTGGCCTGGGCCTTCCTGTATTTGGTGAGGGCAAAAAGGGCCTGTTGGGGTGACGTGTTGTTTACAGGAGGTCTTACAGATCAGAAATTACCTGTGTTCTTGTGGAGGGCAGAACTGACACTTCTTAGGAGATGCAAAGTATGTCTCAAAGATGAGGGACTCCACTGCTATGCAAGGTATGCTTTGATGTTATTCCTCTGAATGATCTTTCAAGATCTACTGAATTGGAAAGGCATCTCTGTATAAAGTGGAAGAAACAATTAGATCTGTTAAGTAATAAGGCCATAACACAGCACTTCCCTTGAAATGTAATTGTTCTGCATACATGCAAAAGATCTACAAGTCTGCTGGGAAATAAACAAGGTCTTTCAAGGATCATCCCAAACCTGGAAATCAAGAATGTTCTTATTTCATAAATGCCTTATTAACTGTGTTCACTTTAATATATTTTCTACAGAAAGCTTATACTCTAAAGTGTATGGCCTGTGCTAGAAAAAAAAGGGAGGGGAGAGAGTGGGGAAAAAAATAAGTATGAGAATATGAGCAATGTATGCCTTGCAGAGTTATTTTTCAATCCCCCATTATATGAGAACTGTAATCTCAAGCAGGGACTAAGTGCACTAAGTAAATGAGGAAAGCCCATTTAAGTGTAGCCCATGGTGCAATGATTACAGCTTTTTTGACCTGCAACTGACTCTACAACCTGGCCACTGAAATCCCTGATCTTGGCTATCCTCCACCACCTAAACAGATAAGTGCCATTTGATCAGCTTTGCTCCAGCATAGCAAGTAAAGAGGCTGGATGTCTGGATAAAAGAATAATATAAAGAAACCTAGGATAGTAGCAAGAAGACTGCTAAAACAACCTGTGGCATAACAAACAGCCTACATGAATGTCAACCCATATTAACAGTGCTCTGAAAATTCACTGTTTTCAAACAGGACACTAGAATGTGCAACACTGTTCACCCATTAGCATGCAAAAGTAATTACTTGAAGAAAAACTAGGATCAGTAATCCATGGCATTCACAGCCAAGAAAAGTCAGCACATGGATGAATACCTTGTAGGAGGCTTAGTGTGTGGCAGAGAGCTGAGGGTTACAAAAGATGAAAAGAGGCATCCTTGGAAAGGAGCAGCTTCCAGCAAGTTCAACCACACAAGGAATGGCCATAGCACCCATCAGCCAGCCCATCTGTAAAGCAACAGGAAATGGGAGGTGCAGCTTTGCCAGAAGAAAGTTGCTGCCATTACCTCTGATCTACTTGCATCCTTCACCTCTAACTGTAGAATACCTAGTTTGGACACCAAAATAACAAACTGGCCACTCACAAAATGCTGCTCACCCCAGTAGTAGAACACATTGTTAAGCCAGTTCCATGACCTAGTTGAGTAATTTTAGTAAAGTTGCTTGTTAAAAATATTGGGACCATACCTTTCTAGTAATTACATGATGAAAATCTTAGGGCTTTTTAGAGGATAGTCTGGTAAGGGCAAATTAATCAACACAGTATATTTAGAGGAGCAATGAGATTAGAGTTTGTGGCACTGGTATATTTCAGCCTTATTAATGATTACAGTATGGAAAAAAAATCCTTTTCCCAGGCTGACTATTCACAATCTGTTGGGTGAAAGAAGAGGGACATGGCTGAAATTGCTCTCCTGAGTCCCTGTATTAAAAACCTTTGTATGATCCAGCTTTCAATAGACCGTTATAACATATTAAAAACAACAATTTTAAAAACCAATATGGAGTCTCTCTGCATATTAATGCAGAAACATGCATACGTGTATATTGCTGAAAGATATATTTTTCTTTAACTTCTGAATATGAGAGCCATGCTGGTAGGCAGACTTCTCAAATATCTTCCATTTCATGGTACACTTTTATGGTGGGAAGTTATTGACATCAGAAAGGAAGAATAATGAAACTGAGGTCACAGAGTTATTTACACTGGCGGGTGGATCCCACAGCATTCCTGTATGATTCGATTGTTTTGATGACCCTCTTTTTGGGATTCTGTCACACATTACATCTGATATTTGGATCTTGGTAACTTGAAAGAGACACCGAGAGGTCAGTTTGGTTTCTGTTACCACTGAGTTAACACAAGGTTAAAAAGTCTGTCCCTGTTCAAGCCAATGGCACAATTCCCAATGACTTCAGGAAGCTTCCAAACTCCCTGTCCCAAAGTGCTAACAAGCCAAACAGAAGGAGCCATAGAGATGCCAAGCTGAGCAAGGGACACCTAAAGAACACCCAGGGAACATCCAGAGAAATCTGATTAAATTATTGAGGAGGGAAAGGAGAAAAAATAGCAGTATGCAAGTGCCTTTAAAAGGCAAGTTTACTTTAAATTTTGCTGTCAAAAGGGAAATGTGGGAATAATTGCCTCAAAGGCTTTTGTTTAGAGTTAGGAATTGACAAACCATTGCTGCATAAGCAATAAAAGAAATCGAGCACAAAAAGCCATATTTAGATCATAAGCAGAACTCTCATAAAGAAAAGAAGAAATCTCCCCAGACCTGAGATAAGCCTTCATTTTGTTTTCAGACCATTACTGTAAAGCTGCTAACCTTCACAGATACTGTACCAGGGCCTGCTGAGCAGGAATTAAAAACCCAGGCCACAGTGATTGAAAAAACCAGAGTAGTGACACATTAGCAACAAGGATGTGTATGTATGCTGTGAATAACACAGCTCTGATCCTGGTGCCGAAGCCTAGGGCTTCATTACATTTAATTACTTCCGGCTTTAAATCAAGGCCTGCTTCAAAATGAGGGTGGCTGCTATTAAACTAAATTACTTTCCCCTCAAGCTTCTAGGGAAAAGTACAGTACCAAAGGAAGATATATCTTCTATTAAAAGCAGTATGGTAAAGGTGCTGCTGCCAGTCTAGAGATGGTTTGTAACAGGGAGCAGCTCATAAATGAGGCTTTATATGGTACCTGTCTTCAATATTTTATGAGGGAAAACTGTTTGTATTTGGCTGAATTCCTTTCTGCCTGATTCGTTTTGCAGCTCCTTGTTGTGCTCTGAACTGCTACATGACAACTGTTCCGAATGCCGAAGTGACAATCAGCACACTGATCCTTCTTCCTGTGGGCTTCCCCTCTCCAGGGTGGATACAGGGAGTGCCAGTACCACACTCAGCAACACGAGCCTTCCCAGGAACAGAGTGCTCTGGGATGCAGGCAGGTTTGGATGGCTGTGTGTTTGAGCGTGTATTTCAAACATAAACACATTAAGTGATAGAAGAAACCTTCTCCCACAGAGGTCACAACACTTACATCCTGGACCTACCCAGATGACAGGCCCAATTAATACTGGTTGAAAAACCAGCACAAAGCAAAACACCAGCAACAGCCCTTGAAAATAATCTGCTGTGGATATACCAGATTCCTAGCAGACAAGCTGAAATTAAAATGAGGGATGGGTTGCTCAAATCAAACCAAATACAAACTTAACAAGAATTTACCCAAATCTTCTGACAGATTTTTTTAATCCCTGTTGTGTTTTGGCTCTCACTCATATTCAGCATCTGCTCTCTATCCTTGATCACTATCCGAATATTTGTTCCATGCACTTAATTTCATTCTCTTTCATTTTACAGCCTGCCTGGTTCATTTGTTCATTCTTTGATTTGCTCTCACATTTTCTCAGCTTTTCATCTCTTTCTGCTTTTTTTCCCCCCTTGTCTCCTGGCTTTATTCTCTCTCTCTCTCTTTTTTTTTTTTTTTTTGCCTTAGCCTATACAGCCCTAAATTTCTCTTCCCTATTTCCCTGATGCCTTCCTGTCACCATTTGTTTTCTATCACCCTGCTTTTCTGCTGGTTGATGTTGGAAATATTTCAGGAATTTGTAATTCTCAGTGCCATGAGAACCGTTATCTTTGCATTTTCACTGGTGAAAGTGCTCTCAGCATGGTGAAGATAATGAGGATGATGACGGAGTGGGCCTGGGACGGAGAGGCTTCAGATGGACTCTTCCCTGAGCCCACTTTGCCTCCACAGTGGTATGATCCAGTGTGGAATGTGCGAGAGGAAGCTGGGTCCGTGGGGAGCGCGCAGGCTGGGGGCAGGGAATGTATTGAGAAACCTCAAATTCCACACAACAGAAATGAGTACAGGAGAAACTGAAATACAAGAGAGGAGCAAAATGAGGGACCAGCTGGAGAAGGGTGGGGGGAAGTACAGGAAAAAAAATACACCCACCACCACCACACCCTAGCCTTCAAGTTTTTCTTTCATGCAGGTGCAGATGAGCAGCAGTACCAGCCCTTGCTGATATTCACTTGCTCTGAGTAGTAACACTAAGAAAGTCTCAGACAGCAATCTACTCATTATTTCTTTCCCTGAGTAGGGTCAGGGGTCACCTTTAAAATAACAGCTGCAAACAAAAGACAATTACATGGAATAAAAAATGATCAGTGACTGAAAAAGCTAGCCAGTGCATGGAGTGTGGTGACTTGTCACTGGAATATGACAATATGCCAACTCAAAATCACCACAGAGAGAAAAATAAATAAACAAATAAGCGACTGTATTCTAATACCTAGAGATGCCTCAGGAAAGGACCATGAAAGGTTAACCAACCTGCTTTGTTATTGTTTCTGCTGCGCCTGCTATTGTTATTTGTATTCTGGTATCATCAAGAGGCCTCAACCAAGATCAAGGCCATTGAGTTAGACACAAGATAAATATGCACAGGAAGAGAAAGTTCCTGTTTTAAAAACCTAAAGCTTAATGGGTAAGATGAGCAAGTTGAGGAAAAACAGAGATAATGAGAAGTGAAATGACTCAAACTGAGTCACAGCAGGTCAGTCTGAGAGCCCTATCCTATCTTTTAGAGTTGCGAGGAGCTGAATAGGAAGAAATTGGGAATATTATGTACACTATTATGATTACTGCTTAGAAATGTAAGAATTCCACAGGCTCTTCCTTCCTTAGTGATGGAAGCCTCCTCTATATGTGGAGATAAAAGTTTGTGTTTGCTGTTTGATCAGTTGATCCTTCACATGCCCACCATAATGTCTCACCATGATAAACATTCATGGTACTCACTACCATTGACAGATTGTGTGCATGGTGATGAGATGAGGATATGTTCAGCTAATATAAAGTATCTTTGTCTTGTCCAGCTCTTCCTTCTTCCCTTCAGTTTCAGTGCTGGCTTTAGTTAAGCTCTCACAGTTTCAAGAGCTGCCAGAATTGTCATGCTGCTACAGAACAGGTGACCTCAATCAGTAGCAGGACTTGGACTCTGTGGTCATCTCTGCTTCAAGTTCACACTCTCCAAATACTACTGCAAAGAGTTTGCTAAAACGTTCCCCTCTGCATTTCAGCTCCAGCTGATATCCAAATATTAAAGCTAGTAGCTGGTAAGGGAAACCACATCTCCACAACATTGTGACAAATAGGAGCAGCACTGCACAGTGCTCAAAACCAGGGTTTCAAAATCTTCAGAAACATTTTGCTACAACCTTACATTTGCTAATAAATGTAAGACCGTGCAGAGATGTCCCTAAATGTCAATTGCAGACATACCAGGATGGGGCTTTTGAAAGAAGTACTGCCTATCACTTACCACCATCCATGTTTTTCAGAACTTCAGAGTTTAAAAAAATGTAGACTAAATGAAGGACTAGTCTTGGAATAGCAGCTACTCCTAAGACTTCAGGATGGATGCAGAGTGGCTGCTAATGTTGCAAAACACTCGTGATAATGAACCATAAAGTTAATTCACACTAGGTCAACAGGACACAGTGGTACCATGTCTGAGAGATGCCTGTGCACTAAACTCACAAGTCTTGAGAACACTTTCAGCATGGGTCACCACTATCAAAGAAAAATTCTCTTCTGAGTAATAGAGAAGAGTAAACAAGCTAATATCTGTAGGGATAGCCATCCCTACTAAAACCACTTTTCCCTCCCAAGATCGGAGAGAAGAACCCCTGAGCTGATCAGTGACCTGAGCTGGCCAGTGCCAGTCACAGCATCTTCCAAGCACCACAAGCTCCAAGGAGAAGACCCATGACTATGGCAGAGAATGCTTTAGTCCTGGTCCTCACGATTTCCCCTGAAATCCTGTTAACTAGTTAGCAGTGACTGGCAGTTACTGCAGCGTTGATTTGACTCCTGTCTCCAAAGTGAAAACCAAAGTAGCATGTTTATCAAAAGCTGTTAAAGGGTTTGAGATGGCCAACTAGAAATGAAACTATAAATTACAAAACACTGACATGGGGAATGAGAAGAGTTTTCTGAAATCCTGAGAGGAACAAGTGAGGGGAGGGTACTTCCATCAAGTGTGCCTCTCTCAGAACAGCATACTCCTGAGGACTTATTTCAAAACTGTTTGGGTCCAGTGTACAAAGATCCAAAACCAAGAACACAGAGCAGCAATCAGATAAGAAAACAATTAGGACAACACAGAGTAGATTAAACACTGTGGCCTATTTAAAGCACTTAGAGGTGGTCCTTTAGTCTCAGTAGTCCTCAGGCATGTCAGCATAACATCCCTTAAAGACAACGATCATATTCAGTGTACTTAATAAGGAGATTCTGTTCCAAATACTTTAACTTCATTTGTGATCATTAAGCAGTGGTGGTCTCAGGACACAAAACATAGAGGGGGAAAGTCAGAAAAGGACTCGGTTATGAATCAAAATATGTCTGACCATAAAAAATGCTTTATCTTACTTTCTAAGCTTTTGAAAAAATGTTGAAAACATCAAACTGGAACTGCTACCTCATATGGTGTTCAAAATATGACATAGTTAAGCAGATGTGGCCACACCGGACAAGTAAAAACTTACAGAAAATTATCTACACTTTCTTGTGTGAATAGGAGTCAGCCATGTAATGCTGTTGCAACAAAGCACAAGAGGACAGAAACAGAAGTGCAAGCAGGAGGACAGAGTACAGTTGCAAGTTGAAGATGGTGAAGTTAAAATAATGGGCTGACCAGGGATTCTGACTGCATGTTTGCTCAAGGATTCAACGAGCTGGAGGTATGCGACCTCATGAAAATACTCTAGAAAGTGACAGGGGGTGGGCAGGTTTGGAACAGTAACCTCTGAACATGTAAAAGGCTGTACAAAAAAGACTGGAAGAGTCTGACCTCCATAAATTTAAACTGTGGCACTCAAAGTTCAGGTCAAGTATTAGGGTATAATAGTTTTAATGTAAAATACTGGATTAGAGCACCAGAAAAGCTGTGGTGTCTTCATCACTGGACCCTTTTAAGAATAGCTGAACACTTATTTTGAATGACTGACATAGACTGCATCACTTCTTGGGGCAAGGAGATAGACTGGATGTTTGCTCAGCGTAATGGTTTTTCACATTTTTCATTGTAATTGGTCACCTGAAATAGAAGTCACTTCTCTGGACAGGGAAACATCACCAGACTTCTGGTAACGTTCATTTTCAAATACCCCAGTTGTCAGACATTCATGTTAGACAATGGGTTTGGCAGGGCAGAAAAGGGAAGCTACCAGCATGTCTTGAATGGTAATCTGGAGTCTAAAAAACAGAAAATCAATTCAACTGTGAAGGACAGAATGCATTTGGGAGTATCCTCAAATCACTTCCCATCTTGAGAAATCACTGCCATAATTTTCTGTGCAACTGACACAGTTTTCAAATACTGAGGCCACCTTCACATTACCACAGGTACTATCTCTTTTCATGCTATCTGATGCAAAATTATGCCTGATTTTTTCCTGTGGAGAAGAGAGGGTAAGTGGTCTCCCTACAAGGTTTATGGGCAAGAACAAGGAAAAGAGGTCAACATTTTAAATTAATGCTCTTGATTACCTCTTGTGTTAGGTTCAAAACATTATCTTCTTTGTTCAACATGTCAGTTTGTTTGACTTTTGTAACAAAAATACAGTCAGACCTGTGCATATTGTATTTCAGAAAAGTTGGGGTTTTTTTTGAAACATCTGTTTGGAAGTGTTAAGGTTCTGCTGAAAAACCTCACACAGATGTGGGCAGCATGCCATATTCTGAACAACAATAGAATCTCCAAGCATCCTCCCAGGACATGCCTAAATAAAATTCCCAAAGAAGAATGAAATAAATTTTTTTTAACCCAAAATTTCTTCTGCTAAGCTGCACATGGTGCTGCATCTGTGCACTTGCAAGGAAGACCAAGTCAGCTGCCATTTTCTGGCAGTGCCATGTAGTCCCATTACATGGTCCCACAGTATGTTTTCCACTATCCCATGTCTACTGTACCCTAGCACATTAGTCAAAGGAGAAGAAAATGGGGGAGAAAGCACAACAGAACTCAGAGCAATTAAGGTTTTCTTATTTCTTCCCTTTCTGCCATTACTGTACTGAGTATGTGCTAAATATCTGCCAGGATTCTCCGCCCAAACTTAGTGTTCTCAATTCACCCATGCTTTTCAACACTTCTCTTGGGATTCTCATTCCATTGTTTCTTTCAAATTTCATTTGCTTTTCTCTTTTACTCTCTTGCTTTCTTTACTTTCCCCCTCTATTTTTCACAGTCCCTCTCACCCCTGCAGGAAAGAAAGAAAAAAAAATAGAAAGGAATGAAATGAACTGCATTTTAACAATCAGAATAATAGCGAAACAATGCTCTTGAGATCCCATCTGTTGCCAACGCATCTCCCAAGATAGCAAATGATGGGCATTCCTTGCTAAATAAAGAGAATTCCCACACCCATTAAAGATCTACACAGCAAAGACTGTTGCTTAAGTATTTACTTTTTATGGCATACAAGAAAACTACCTGGAATTGTAAATACCAATGACATATTGTTCACATCTCTACCAAGCATGTGGTCAGTGGCCATATGGATAACTTCTGGGTGTGAAATGTCCTTTCTCTTTTTTACAGTGCTGCAATATCTTTGTGCCAGAAGTCTTTTTAAAAAGTTTAATTGCATAATTCTACCTCCAGTGCATGAAGTTAAATTCTATTTACAAACAAAACTCACATTCCTTCCTACCCCAAAAATCTACCAAAGCAAACTGACTCAGTTCCTACATCCTACCTAATGAAGAGCTGCTTTTTTCTTTTTTAATTCATTCAAACTTTCTCCGATTAGGATTTCATAAATCTTGATCCAACACAGAAACATTATGCACCCCATTTATATAATCCATCTAATTCACAAGGAATAGCAATTATTTAAGTATGATTGCCCTGGATTCATAAAGTGGACTTATCAAAAACAACAACACTAACAAAACACTTCTCAAAGTTCGACAGTTTACTAAGGCCTTAAATGGGAACATAGTAAAGCTACAAAAGAGCATGTTTAAAGTGTCATTTCTCATTAACTTGGTAATGAACTTCTTCATTATAAAGGAAAGTGACAGACTCTGTAAGAGATATTGTGCGAGTTCTTAAGAATTTTCTTGGGAGTTGCCTTGACATCCCTACTGTTTCAGCTTTAGGTCTGCACTCTAAAGAAATGCAATTTCCATATGGTTAAGCAAATGTTTCTCACCAGCATATCTCCAAACCCAAGTTATTTTGTATCTCCTTTTTCATTAGAGTTGTATCCCAGATGGTGCTTCACAACAATAGGTGTTACTGTAAAAATACTGAGGCTTCAGAAATGTAAAACCACTAGAGAAAGTCTGAGGCGAGGATGGGGGGAAAATGGTGCAAATAAATATCACTTTATTTGCATCAGCACTGAAAGACTTTTTAAAAATGGGTGGAAATCCATGATCCAGAGAAGTGAAGTAAGGAAAAGGCAAATATGGAAGAGTGTAAGAGCAGGTAACGAGCCTCTATTAGTTGAAGAGATGAAGAGACAAAGATGAACCCAAGCAATTTTAAAATCAAGCAATGCTTTTTTTAAGCAGCCTGTGAGTTGAGGGGGGAACCATTAGAGTTGTTTGAGGACTTGGATGGTTTGGTTATGGTCTCTTGCATATAAAAGAATGAAGACAGCACTGCTCTGTGTAAGCTAGAACCTGGAGGGGGAAAGCGCTGAATGCCATAAAGAAAGAACCTGCTTTAGGAAAGGTGGAGACACAAATCCAACCACAAAGAGGATTATGGCTAAAGCAAATCCAAAGCCTGACATACATGTTTGGTGCTTTAGTGGCATGATTGATGTGGTGAGGAGGAATTATATAGTGTTCAGCAGAAGGCCGAATTTCAAGGCAGGGGAAGTAATCAAAAGATCTGAGCAGAGAAGGGAGGCAGATGATACAGAGTCGTGTTAAGGAAGTTGTCCTGCTTTTGCAAGATATTTAACTGAAAAAATTAGCCAAAAGTTATTTAGTGAAGGCTTTTAACAGATTTACAGTTGAACTTGATAAGGATGAAAACAATGACAATGTAGGATACAGTTCATAGGCAAGGATAGCATACCTTATTATATATAAATGATGTAGATCTTATTGATGTAGTTGAAAAATAAAGTCTTTCAAATAGAGAATTTCTTCTTCTCATTCCATACTAATACAACACAAACCATGTTTTGCAATAACTAAAGTTAAGATATCCGAGAAATAGTGGAAAAGACAGAGGCCTAGACTATATAAAGGTACATACCTTAGCAAAAAGCATTGCCATTGTATACAGAATGGAAGGGGAGACAGTTGTCTGGATAATGTACATAAAACATTGGAAGGAGGAGGACAGCTGAAACAGTTCAGAGGGGTGAACATATTTGAAAGTGGAATATATGCACTGCCATTATCTTCCATACAACAAAATCCTTTGTTGAAAACTATGGATGATAAAAAGATCTGTACCAAACTATAATGTATTCTCCAGCTGAGTACAAACATCTCTGAAAGCTCAAGGTTTGATCCGTATATCCAGAAAATGCTATTTCAAAAAATGTTCTCTCTCTGCAGTGATACAACATCACAGACAGAATATTGCTGAATTGATCATCTGCTGTGATAAACTATTTTGGAAATACAGTCTTTCAAGAAGTAATATAAAACCTAGCTTCTGCCTACACATAATATGCTGGGTTTAGTAATCCATTACTCAGCAAGTGCACAAACTGCATGTGTCTCCTCTATGTGTTAAAATAACCATAGCCAGAAGTAAAAAGTCTGAGTTTCCTCATACAAGGAGGAAACAGGGAAAACGTGTCAGGAGGAAATGGTCACACCTGTTTAGCAATGCCTGACTGATAAAATGGTGTGAACACATTTGTAAATGACCTAAAATGCCTCAAGGATTACACACTGGGTTACATTTATGCTTCCTTGTCTATTCAGGCAAAGTAACAGTCTCTCACATTTCTAAAATGCTGCCATAAAGATGCAGGAAGCACATGCATCAGGTACAGCTTCGTATACTTTCCCAGTTGGAATTTGTTAAATCACTTTTGCATTTTCCCTTCTCCATTCTATGTCCCCTTTCAGTTATTCATCTTGAGGTCTGTTTCCTTATCTGGCCACGGCTGTGGAAGGGATTTATATCACACTGCACATGCAAACACTCACACTCATATTCAAACCAAGGACAGTGGCATTTTCCTACAGTTTGCTGGGTGGGAAGAGTAGGAATATATTCTATAAACAATTCTGAAGGATTATAAATAGTGTCTGCTCCTGTCTGTGTGACAGATCTCAAGTCAGCAAGAACCAGTTAGCCTTATGCTTTCCATCTCTTCTCTTTATGTGAGATAAAGAAATCTACAACCACTTTGCTACTTGAAAAGAGGAAAGGATGTAAGGAGCACAATTCTCTCCCAGATGATGAGGGTTGAATTCACAGCCTTTACTCTGTAGCATCATTAATACTACCTCAATTATGTTTGATGATGATTAAGATATAGCTAGTATAAAGATCCATTATGTTTTATTGATGCTAATTGTATGTTGATTATAAATGGGACAGGATGTATTTACATGAGCTTCACTATTCGAAGAAGGTTGTGAAATCAGAGTCCAATCCTGCACCAAGAATAAAACCTGCACCTTCTATAATTGTAATAGTATCCAGATGTTCTTCTTTAACATGAATGCAGGTGGTGAAAGCAGTAAACTGGTATGGAGCAGATGTGCTCTTAGCACAGGTGGGACTTGCTCCCAGTGCTACAGTGAATTTTGCACTCACTGACGTAACAAAAGAAGAGTCCAGAAGACAGAAATGCAATGTAAAAAGTGAATTAAAAACGTAAAAAATATTTCCCATTTTGGTGGTGCATCTTGTTTGTTGAGATTTTAGAAAATCTCACGAGCAGAGAAACAGAGATTTTTTTTAAAACTGAAACAACAAAAATCCAAAGTGGCCAGCAATGGAGCATGTTCAGATAAAGAAACCCTGGAGAGTGTAGTACTTCACACCTTGTGGGATGTGCATAATGTGCATCAGTTGCAGAGATTGTTTCTGCCTCATACCACCCCATAAATAATCACTATTACCATGTTTTGGCTACATATTATTCACCTGGCACTCGAGAATTCCTCTTTGCTGTTCTGTTGTGGTAGATATGGGAAGACTGATTCGACTTTGCCAGCAAGCTGGGCCAACCAGCCTCATTCCAATTAACTTTTCAGACTGCATCTAAATAAATCTAACAAGTCTTCACTGTCATGTAGAACAGACTTTCTGAAATTTTACATAAAGGCTGAATGCTATTTGCACTTCTCTGTCATTATATAACACCTGCTCCCAAAATACATGCACCATTTAGGCCCTCTCTGTGCTAGGTGTCAAAGCAATCTGTACCCGTCTAAACAAGGATAATCTGTGCCCCAAAAGTATGTACATTGAAAGACAGTCCACTGGCTATGAAGAGACAAAATGCACTTGGAAACTGAGAACATAATGTCACCTGGATAGGATTGCAATGGCTGTGTTCTCTGGAGACATATAAGCACAGGAAAATGCTGGAGAGGGTGTAGAAGGGATGGAATGGGACATTATTGTGGAGGTTTTGTTATGGTGTGCTTGCCAAGTGTAGAGGGCAGCACTGGAGTATATTCAACAGGTTACGCTATTATGATCTAGATACCAGAGACAGAATCCTCTGGATACAGAGAGACAGTGAAAATGCAATCCGAGATGGATAGATGTCCTGAAGGACAGG
Organism: Molothrus ater; assembly: GCF_012460135.2. NCBI lineage: Eukaryota > Metazoa > Chordata > Aves > Passeriformes > Icteridae > Molothrus > Molothrus ater. The sequence goes on from NC_050490.2 coordinate 6,798,993, forward strand.
AAAGAAGCAGCAGCACTGAGTGGATCTGTGGGTGACAGAAACAGAGGGAAGAAACCACCACACAGTAAGTTAGGACAGTTTGCCAGTGCAGTGTCCTTGGCCTGCAAAACACTCTCAATAAACTGTAATTGTTCAGTCACCAATGCACAGATTTATGTTGGGTTAGTTTTCATTATCTCCATATCATTATTTCTTCTCCATGCTCAGGGACACCACCCAAAATAGGTGGTTTATAGACAAATAATAAAGAGCCTGGTTCCTATCCCAGGGAGTTTGCAGTCTAGACAAAACCATTTCTGCTATTCCTAATCATATCAAGCTGAATCTGGCCATTCACATTTGGAGCCCAGATGAGAATAAGATTTCTAAGGCATGCCCCATGACTACTTCCCCTCTGTGAGTTGAGTAATCAAGTTATAAACCATACCATGATGGGCTGGGCAATTAAACATTCTCTAGCTCATCTGAAGAGATTGCTATGGCAACAATTTCTATACCAGCTCTATTGTTGGTCCCATTTCTTCTACCTTTTCTTTATTTAGTAACAGTCATTCTTTATCTTATACAAGGTGGTTACCCTGATAGCAGCAGACATAAGAATGCTGCTATATAAGGAAAATAACACGGCTATGATATGTCTGGATCAAAGAGATAAAAATATAACATACCCAAATTGTGATAATAATTCCCTGTATGAACGAGAAGCTTTATGATGGTATGCTGAACACATTGAGACAGCACAATACCTCCTTAAGCAACCTCCAAACAAGTACTTTAGGGGACAACCACAGGATAGCAAGTGTCCTTCCTGGATGCAGTGTGTAATTGTTTTGACACTGATAGGATCTAATAGCTTGATGGCTGCACGATGTCTTACAGTGGCTGCAGTGCAATGTGGCCATATCTAAGTTAGCTTTAAATTAGCCAGTAGGAATAGCAATCACTGGTCAAAAGCTGACTGTATTAAGACTCCCAGACTTGGGCCATACATTAAGATTCATCCCATGCAGAGATGAAGGAAACCATCTGGGGCAGAAGCACAGTTATTGTGGAACTACTGCACAGCAACACCACACAGAAGGTCTAATGATGAATACTGCATGTATTTGAAACACCCCATTGCACAAAATAGGCTGATTATAAACTTAAATAGAAACAACTCCCTCAGCAGTTTGGACAAGGTAATTCTGTAAGGAGGATATATCCTGACATTACATCTTATCCAAGGGACAAGGAGAAAAAGTTTTTATATTTTGAAAGATGACCATTTTTACATTTGTGACTGCACTCACCTCTACCATGAGCACACAGTACATTTAACGGAATTAAAGTTCTTATGTATGTCTATAATACCTCAACTTATTGAGAAGAATAAGCATCACAGTCTAAAGGTATTGGTCATTAACTGTTCCTCTGATTTCAACTTTTCCCTGTGACCAGCAGAAGTCAGCTCACAAGAGGAAGATCTATGCCAAGGTGTAAGTTTGGAAGAGAAGTTTAGATCTCATTATGGGACAAAACTGACAGCTGTAAAGGCTTAGGTGTTTTTTTCTCTGTCCTACTTTCAAGTTAAGAGAAAGGTCAGATTAAAAAAGAGTTTGGAGTCTCAGAAAAGTGAGACAATCCAAGAAGGAACAAACAACTAGAAAAAGGTAAAAATTTCTCTGCTTTGAGATCTGTGGATGGGTAGAAAACTATTATGATGGAAGAGAGAAGAGGAAATGATTCTTATCTCTTCTAAACACCATGAAATTCACCCTACCAAAAGAATCAGTCCCTGAAAAAGGACACATTCTGCATGTATCTTTGTAGGTAAGTTTAGTTGATGTAGTGTGGGGATGATAAAGCCACTAAAGAAAATGGATACTCAAGATGTGACTTAGGTCTGTGTAACAGCAGACAGGACTGAATCAGCAACAGAAATGCACTGCTTTGCAAGAACCTAAACATCACTGATGCAGTGGGTGAATCTCAAATGATTCTGTTAACTACAGCTGATTACAATTCTTGAAAAGTCCCCGAAATTCTGGCCCAGAAAATCAATTTCCAGTAGCATGAGTACCTAGGTCCTCTCCATGTGAAAGACTGCAGCTAAAAACTCTGATCATGCTTTGGTGTTCTCACCTATAAGGTAGCCAAAGAAGGCACAATTATGTGAAAATCTTGGGATAGAAGTTTACAATAGCTTAATAAAGATATGAATGGTATCAACAGAGGTTTAGTTTGACTTGGAACAATTGTTACAATGCAAAATAGGAGACAGTTTGGTTCAAGAATGCTGGAAGTCAGACTTATTTTACATGTTATAATCACACCATACATATGAAACAGCCTTTTACTGGAATTTTGTTTCCATCGTGGCTAGATGTGATCTCTGTTGCAATGCAAGATATTTACAGCATTAATTAATTTATTTATTATAACATTTTTCATCCTTGTTACTGCATTGACATTGCCTGTCTAAAACAAGCACTAAAACCAGAACACATACACATTGATGCTATTCTTTTTATCCAGATAGATAAAAATTATCTAAGGAGATGAGTCTTGCAGGAATTTTATGAGCTTAAGTATCACCCCATTTCACAATTGCATTCCAGAATTATTTTGGTTATGTTTACATTTCACTGCCAAAGCTTACGGTACTTCTATTGGGAATGATGTCTTTGTGTCACTGCACCTCTCATGAATTTGTTTTTATTTTGGGGGGAATAGGGATGGTTTTATTTGGGGGGAATAGGGATGGTTTTTAATGCTTAGTCAGCTTCATGCCAACAATACAGATGAAATTTTGGGGAAATGTAGGGAAGACACTAAGAAAAAGCCTGGTGAAACTGGAGAATACCTAAAGGGATGCTGTTTGGATGCATGTGCTTCCTCCAATTGTTCCACCTCTGTCTCTTCAGTGTTGCCACCTATCCCTCTTCCTTATCATTTATATTTTACATGGGCTTTTTTTCAGTTACAGCTGCTGTTCCTCCCTATAAAAGGTATATTAATAAAAGGGAAATGCCAAATCCCTGCTGTCTTCTGACTGATGTGCATTTTTCAGAATATAAACAGCTGGAGTTTTAAAACTCTGTGTTCTGCATTATATGTGGCTGGGAGATGAGGGAATGAGAGGGAAACCACATTTAATTTACTGTTAAGTTTTTATACATAGAAGAACCTAGGGAAACAATTTAAATAGTCTTAACTGTGGCATGTAAAAGCTGATACCCATTGTGCCACGTGCATTTATTGCTGAGTAAAGGTCACAGTGTCAAATAGCACCACATTACCACATTGCTCAATATTCTAAGTATGGCTGACACACTAAGCAACACTTGTCAGTATGTATTTAGGCAATTTATACCAGGGATATGGTATATGTTTGGCCAAAAAAGAATTAGCATCAGTTCTGATGACTCTTTATAGCAAATTTTGAAATAATAACTTTTTCTCACAAGCTATTCATATCAAATTGAAATGTAATTGAGAGTTAAGTTTCTCTCAGGAGAACCCAGATACTGAAGAAGTAAAATCATTAATAACCAAATACTTTCTTTACTGCAATGTACATGGGGTTTCAATTTAAGGAAGTGAATGTTTTTTATAGACTCCATTATGCTATTTGATGCTCATACCATTTGATGCAGCTATGACTTTCATAAAAGGAAGGATCATGTTTTTAACATGAATATCAATGCTAATAACCAATGCAGAGAAATGTTAGTGGGCATGAAAAACAGAGCAGGATTTCTGTTCTGTCAGAAATGTTTTTCCCAGCCAATCTTGCCTTACTGAGAGACTTAACCTTCCCTGGAGGCCTTTTCCTGGTAGTGCCCCCAAGATGTTGGCCTGCTCATCTTCCCTTCTCATACTCTTTGTAGGGCATGATGTGCAGACTATCATTTTCTGCTGTCAATTGTCCTCATGCAAGCAGCACACTATCTCACCACAAGCCTTCAAAAAGAGGATTGCACAGGATAGGAGAAGTGGGGAAAAGGGGACAATCTATTTCCCACTTCTACCATCTCCCAGCTGCCAGAACACGGAGCTGCAATCTCTTGGGCAGAGACACAATGGGGATTCACTTTGCTGAGCACCACCATTCCAGGGCCTGACAGAACACAGCACCTGGCTGGGCACAACACAAATACTGCAGAATCAGCACCAGGTAACACTTTCCTTTGCTTCTGCTTCTATCAGGAATCACTACATTACCCTGTGGGTCAGTCCCAGCCATTATTTCTGCACTAGGAGCCAAAAGTCAATGTTAACAATTGGCTGCTAAGAGAAATGATTTACAGGAAGACAGCAGTGGCATAGAACACAAAGAAGCCAAAGTGTCAAAACTGCCTCCAAGGTGTTAAACTGAAATGTTGCATTTCTAGTGAATTTACATTTCCACTGCCTGTGTTTTCAACCAGGATAATGAAGTTTCTGCTTTTTATGAGAGAGAAGAGTATGTTACAATGTCCCTCCCAAATTAATGTTTTTATCTGCTTTGACAATAAAATCATTTGTGCACTCCATTCAATAGTTTACTTTAAAGCATTTCCCATTTCATATCACAATGTCAGGGGAAAAAAACATTTATTGAAGAGTCCTGCATGGGAGAAGGCTCTTTCCCATGTTCTCCAGTTCTCTTAGCACAACACACTCTTCAACAATGCCTTCCAAGCTCTATTTCCAGATTTCAGTATTTCCTACAACATTTCCTACATAATAATCCTTTTATTATGACAGAACTGATTGTACACAACTTGGTTTCTTCCTAATAAATGTCACCTCTCCTGTTATACAGTCTCAGCTTCTAATTTCTCCCCGGTGTTTACCACATGCTCCACCAGCTACCAACTGTCCGCTGTCAAAACTGACAAGTCCTTGCTACAGGCTAGAGATCTTCCAAGGCAGTTTCCTCAGAGCCAGATATCCCCCTTGCAAAAGAAGTTGAAGTACAACAAAATCTCACAGAAAACACTACCCAAATGATCTCCCATCTCACATACATCTTGTATTAAAACACAAACCCTAGCATGGTCCAACTGACTTCTGCTTCACAACCCTACATTTGGACAGGTCTCAAATAGTCCCTTTCCCTTCCTAGCTAATAATTGTGAAGAAAAAGTACTGTTTGCTTTTTTATTTAATTAGAAGTTGCTGACCTCATCCTTTTCCTATAATCTTGAAGTAAATAGAAGTGAGAGTCAGCATATCTAATTCTGCTATAATTAAAATTTTACTCCACTTACTACCCATCTGCTATCTTACAACACTAAGAATTAAATGTGGTGGTGTTTTTTTTTAATTTTTAATTTCTTGCTTGTTTTGTAGCTAAACACTGATTTTTTCATCAAAATAGGTCATATAGAAATCTATTTTAAAGATAAAGATTCCAGAGAGCACCTTGACCTTAAGTAACAGTTTATGTGCATGTTAAGGTGCTTCTATTCAACAAACTCCTTTCTAGAGTGGAGGCTAAAATTTTTAGGCATATCTGAAGTAATACATTTATCCAAACAACTCATTCATTACTGGTATGTACAGAAAATGCTTTAGAGTTTTTTCATGAAGAATTTCAGCATGCTTAGTAGAACCAGAAACAGTGCATCCCAGAAATTTCTGTAGAGAGTACGTTTGCTGTAATACAAGTGATAAAACTAGTACCAACAGCCAAGTTTCCTTCCAACTTTTCATTTCTGAGTAATTTCTGCAATGAAGACAGAAGTGTAATAGACATGAAGGAATGTGGCAATCCATTTGTTTTATTTCTATGAAATTATTGCTGATTGCAGGTTTGGAGGATGTGTGGGTGAAGTTTGCTGATTTATTTCAGTTTGGTCAGGAATGCTTTTTTAAAACACCTTTAACCTTTTTCTTCCAAACAGTTAATTTGGGTCACTACTTTTGCACTGAAGCTTTGATTGTTAGAGGAAATACTTCTGCATACTTTTGCTCTGCTGTAAGAGAGGCAATATATTTTGGGCCATATGCCAACAGATTTTAACCACAAACTTAGGGAAAGGAGACAGATTAGATTGTGGTGGTCTCATAATCAGGGTTTCTCTGTACTCTTTTCTTGCTAAGAGCAAGTATTCACCAGTAAAGTGGTTCTATGTCATACAGATGGCATATCCATAGTAATAGGGCAAACTAAACCCACTCAGCTGAATTCCTCTAGCCTCTGATAAATGCTCTATAGTAATTTCATCACAGAACTTCTTTAAAGTGTCCAGCCAAATAATATACTTTAAGATCTTCAGTGAATTCTCAACTATTTTTCAGCATGCAATAATCTTATTCAATAAAGGGAGGCATCAAAGACCTGTTCCTGATGACGAGGAAAAGCCCAATTTCTATTCAAATATTTACAGACACTGCTCCTTTTAAAAGCTGGTGGTCAAGCAAAAAAAAAAAAAAAAAAAGAGAAAGATCTATTTGGTCACAACATCTATCAGCATGCCATTGCATGCTTGCCTCCAGTTGCAAACTTTCTAATGGTTCAGGCAATCCAGACAGATCAAACAGATGCTTCATCAGCTGGCTAGGGAGACTACTCAACCATTTAATAATTCTCCCTGATACTTTCCTGATACTACTGATTAAATTCCTGCCTTTCTTCCTTTTCTGTGAAGTCGTCAGTGAGTGTGTGCTCTTACACTGTGTGTTCTTTTATTCCACCTTTACTCCTGAGCAGCTGCTGCTGCTGGAGCAGGATCAGTTGATGTGGTGACTCTCCCAGTTAGCAGCTGGTCCAGATCTGAGTGTGTGAATGCCTGGTCAAGAAAATGTAGTAATATGGTGGGTGTCTCAGGAAGTTGAATATGAAGGGTGAGCTGTGCATCCCAGAGGTGGGAACTCCCAAGATTTTAAAATATGCAGCAGGCAAACCAAATGCAGAGTTTTTGTGATAGAGAAGCTGGGGAGGAACATTCCTCTTGTACGCTGACACTATGACATAAACATACTGCAAACCTTGACTGCTTCATAGTCCATCTTTACTTGAAACACAAACATGCAAGTGAAAACAGACTCCTGTCACACTGCTGCAGTCAAATGCAAAGCAAATTATTTTCTGGGCAATACAATAGCCTACAGATGGAACATGAACCCACAAAACCACTGATGCATCATTACATGAAGGGTATTTTGGCATCCACTGACTTCCATTTTATATCCTAATGATTGAAATTTCTAATAAGGATTCTGCTTTTTTCAGCAAGGGCGTTTAAAAATATTTCAGGTTTAAAGAGACTTGGGTTTGTAATTTTTAATTGCTTAGAGGATTGTAAAGGAATGCACAGAAGCAGCAGCAGACTGAAGGCTTTAATATTGAAATGAAACCTGGGTTCATGTCCATGTTTTCCAAATCCATGGTAGCGCAATGCTGGGCCTACGCTAAGTATCTCTCAATTAAGTCTGGAACTGATTTGCAGAACAGGAACCCATGTAAAGTTGGGTTTTTCCTCAGATCGCATAATCTCTTCTGTGCCTCTGCTGTGTAGAAGCTTTGCTATAAAAGGAACCAGTCTCACTAAGCTGCAGAAGAACCCCTTTCTCCTGAGGAACAATGATGAGCACTTACATGAGACAGTAACTTCAACTTTTGTTTAACATGCCCATAACAAATGTATGCAGGACTGACTGAGGAGGCAGCAGGGAAATGCAGAGCTAGCAAGACAAATAACTTAAATCAGCTTCCCACCTTAAAAAAACCCATCAGGTCACAATTGAAGTTTCTATGTGAAAAGTAGCCCTGTAAAGCTGCCACATGAAAAAGGATGGTTGGAGAGCTTTGTCGTGCAAATTAAGTCATTTTCTACCCAATTCATAATCACAAGGGTTACCTCAGGAGCAGAAGAAAAGCAATGGCAGTTTCTTGTCCCAGGTATGAAGTTCTGACAGTCACTTCTCTTTCTCTACTAAGTCCCATTCAAACACCCTCATTTGATGATAGAAATATTTACAATACAGATGGGCATAGATGTAACTCAAGTATAAATAAGCAGTGTCAAACCAATGAACATAGCAGTAAATTAAGAGCACAGTCTCCTCAACAGCTACTCCCACCACTAATGCAATTAGGCTGGCTTTAAGTATATGGAACTCAACTGAACACACAGGATCCCACACGAAAAGGAAATCCCAGAGACCATCTTCCAACAGCATCAGACAAACTGCTTCACATTTAAATATTTCCATTCTGCCCTTGCTTACCTATCCTGGAAATCACCCTTGCATAGATTCTCTTCAAAAGAGGACACACGATGGAGAGACATCTCACCAAGGATTAAAGTTGTATTGTTGGTCAGCTTTAAAGAGAAAGGAGATAAATCTGAATAGCTACAGATTAGGAAGCTTTTCTTTATACTGAGCAAGAGATTTGACACTCTAAGAGGCAACAGAATGGTATGGACAAATAAAAATGATAGCAGGGAGAACAAGCTGACTCTTGTAAATAGAAATCAAACAAGAACTTTTCACAAGGCACTAGAAAACCCTCCTCAGGACTCTTGGCTGTCATGTAAAAGGACGAAGGACCCTTTCTTTTAAAAGGGAGAAAGCAAAAAGTACACATTAAATAGTCATTTTGCATGACAAGTTGCAGCAGAAGTTGGTCCCAGACAGCTATGATTAGTAGCATTCAACCTGCTCCCAAATGATGCAGTGAAGAGAAAAAATGCGCAGAATTCCACCTAAACAAATTAAAAAATAACTATGAAAAGCTATAAAAACTATTTGTGACATGACACTGAATGAGGAAAAAAAACCACAGGAGAAATTCAGTGTGGGCAAGTGCAAGGCAATACAGAAAAATTAAACCCAACCCTAATTACACATGCTAATCAATAGTATCCATAATACTTTTTGCCTCTCAGTCACAGTTTTTCAAAACCTGTTCATATGAAATCAACAAGAATTAAAAGAAATGGACTGGTTATCAGGAACGAAAGCGAGAGTAAAATAAGAATCAATCATACCTCAAAAAGTATTACATATGCAGCCTAAGTGGACAACTTTAAAAACTATTATTATTTACACAGAGTAGTATAAAAATGTGCATTAATTTTTTTGTTATGAATATAACACAGTATGACAGAGAAAGACATAATTGGTCTCTAATAATGGAAATTATCCATGCTGGCAAAATAGCAGCTCTGGCTGTTCTACCACTTTCTCCTTTTAGGCACAACACTGTAAATTGTGGCAAACACAGTCCCTGCAAATTTCAGAGTAACACTTTTACCCAAATGAGAGCTACTGCACAAACCTCTAAGTGTATTAAGCCACTCAGAGCTAGAAGTATTATGAAAAAAAAAAATTAGTAAAACTACTGGATTCATTCTACTGAGTTCCAAACCAGGATAATTCCTATAACCATTTCAATGCAAAAAGGAAGAACAATTTCTAGCCATTCTTGTCTGCTTATTTTACTGAACTGTGGAAGAGATATTTGGAAGTGCCAGTGGGGATGTTCTTTTCTGCAGTCATCACTATTTTCTATCTCCTACCCCTCAAGCAAAGACATAAATATATTTTCGGCTTCTTGTTCCTTCCACAGATAATTTTTCCCTTAACAAAGCTTTGCTGTGGACAAATGGTGCCTTTCCAGACCTCCTCAGAACATCAGTCTAAGTGAGTGTATTTTGCTATCAGCGTTTAGCATATTGATTAACTTGTTTTTAGATAAAAGCTGTGAAGGAGAAGATGCTTCTTTCTTCTGTTCCTCAGCAGGGATCTCAGCAGTTTCTCATCACCTCCAGCCTGCATGCTGCATAGAGGTGTGGGGCCAAGTTGTCAGCAAACAGCAACAGCTGTGTTTGGTGTAGCCAGCAAGCCAAGCACATGTCATCCCAGCACTGCCCTCCAGGTATGCTGTTCACTTGACGTGGGATAAACATCAGAAAAAAGGAGCTTGATGGAGAAGTTGTATAGAACACAGTAGGAAATCTTTCTGTATTCCTTCACTGTTCTTCAGCTAGCCTGTGAATTCGATACTAGCAATATTCCACCTAGACTATCCACCAAAAAATATACAAAACCTACAAGGAGAAATGAGGTTTGACTTGTCATTCTTTAGTATGTGTGTAGGTTTTCAAGAGCCCTTTTTAGAAAAATGCATAAATTTTACTCCCACCCTATTCTAAAGGCTCTTCAGAAAGAAATGGGAGAATCAGGATTCAGAATTATTCAAAATATCAGTCATGAATAGCATGTTCTAGTTTCATTTCTCATTTTGGTGATAGACACAGCTCTGCTTTTCAGTCTTTACCACAGTTACAGTTCTGGTAACTGTTCTTTGGCATCAAGCACTTAGAATATTTTTCAAGCATTTTTAACACAAAATCTGACAAAATTATTTTTATCTGTGGAAAGACTCTCTACCCTGTTATTCACATAAATCTTTGAAACAGTTTTGCAGAGTCACTTATTAGCTGTGTGTGAGGTCAAAAATCATGCAAGTCTTCACACAGCCACTGCTGGACTACAAGATCACTCTGGATTCCTCTCCATCCTGTCCCAGCCACGCCATGTCTGCCTCACAACAGCAGTGTGGGACTTGCCAAGAGGAGCTCGCATCAAACCAGTCTGGCACAGCAGCAGGGAAACCATGAGAAGACAGCCAGCAGCTTGGTGCTAGCTGGGGGCCCAGAGCATTGCACAAGCTTTCTCAGACTGGGCTGGAATTTCCATAGAGCTTCAGTTCATGCTATTGGCTATGGCAGATTGTATCTTCTTGGGGGAAGATTGCATGGACAGGGGAAGATATACCAAAGAATGAATTACACAAACTGCTGCTGATCACTGCATTGTAAAAGCTCTCCTGCTGGCACTGCAGCTACTATTGCTCTCAGCTGGGAGCAAAGTGTTTCAGAAGCCAGCTCTCCAGCCCTTCCCTGACACTCTGAGATACAGCACTGCACATTCTAATTGCATTATAACTAACACAACAAAGCCAATCTTGGTTGCCTCCTCCAATTCATAATTGGTATTCATTTCATGAACGTGATGCAAAGCCAGAAGCACCAAGAATTCTCCTTAAAGCCATGGTGCAGCTGAGCAGCACTTTCGGTGAAACTCAGGTTCTGTGGGAATGATGCCATGAAATACGGGATGCTGATCGATACGGCCTAACACTTTCATTTCTTCTCATGAAATACGTTACTTTTAAAATGGCTTTAGAATAATGAGGACTACTTTTAATTGCAGCGTTGACAACTTCTCTTCAGCATCATGCTGCTTTTAAGTTAACATCTTTAGAAGAAATGCTGGCATACTCATGTCCTCGGCAGGCACATGAAAGAACAGCACCAGAGACCCAGAAGTTCACTAGCGAAACACATGGTTCAGACACTGACCATTTGCTTGCAAGCATATGTAACATTTGTTTAAATTCCCATGCTATTGAGATGATTAACAAATAGCTTATTTACCCTGGGTTTTTTCCCATGTCCTAATAGCTCAGGTAATAAAGAATCCTTTAAAAATGTTTTAAAAAATCCCCCAAATGTGAGGAAAACTGTTGAATTCCAGTAATCAGAGACTGCTAATTTGCAAGGCATCATATCTAAACAGGACAAGTTGTATTGAGAGGTTACTTAGAGTAACAGTATACAGTTACTTAAAAGGTATGGGCTGAGCCATTTTGGAAACTAGCTCACATTCTTCTTCAGCTTTTTACATCAGGTGTCATAATTAAATTTTTAAAAAATTGACTCCATGTTGACATTCCTGAATGTAGTCAAGCAACACAGGAACAAACAAAGTGTCATCCAACCCAGCATTACTAAGAGTTAAAAGCAAATGTACTTGGTCTTCTTCTGGTTTCGTCACATCCATTTGATCTATGTTAACCATTCGAAAATACTAATGTACAATTTTTTCTCTTTGCCATTTCATATTCATAAGTATTTTTGCAGTGTAGAAATGCAATCTACTAGAGATTCATCCTCATATGTCCATCAAAATACTAGCTCCATGATGTAGCAGAAGAAATTTATTATCATTACAATTTTAACAAAAAAAGAAACCCATGAAAACTGCAGCTGGCATCTGCAATCCAACCTGCTACAGGCAAAACAGCAGTGTTTACCTACCCTCTATTTCAATTTTGCCTGTATACCTGCACGAATTCTATCCATATATACTAAGTTCTTTTTATGAAATTTTTGTTTTTCTTTTGCATTCTCTGTATGATCCAATCCAGGTCATTCTGCCCCCAAAAATACCTCAATGCTATTAATGAGGCTGTATCAGAATATTTGTGCTACAAGCAGATTTTACAGCTATCGGTACTTGTGGAAACGGTGTTGTCTTTGGATCTGCCAGTGATCTGCTAAACCACAATAACCTTTAATCAAAAATATTATGAGGGAAAAGGCCTTCAAATCAAAACGTTGTTCTCCTTTGTAATTTATGTGGCTTGTAAGTGGAATGTATGGATTAACTTCAGGCATTTCAAATATACTGAGAAGGGATATCAATAAAACTCCAGTAGGAGGAGTTCATGTTTTGATTGAAGCCTATCTTCAGGTCAAGTTTTCAACCAAAATCACAAAACCAAATCAGATTCTTAGGAAATGTGCGTTATACATTTTCTAAAATGTAGGACCCTGCAAGATACTCTGAAATAGTCACTCAAGATGTGAAGCACAGAAACCTACAATAATTTCTGGAAGGCTCATTGTGAGTTATCCCATCTGATGTGGAATGGTAGGAGAATGGAAAATAACTTGACATCAATATAACATCAAAATAACTTGAAATCAATAACTGAATCATAACCTTGTACCTAACAAATTGAAGTTCTGGCTGCCTTTATTTTATTTCCTTAGCATGCAATTAGAGACAGGTGAAAACAAGGACTTTGTGAAAGCAACAGCTTATGCAAGTCACTTTCTGAAACATGAAACTATGTGGTACCCACATGCAATCTAAATAATGCTTGAGAAATTCTTATTCCCAAAGAAACTTATACTGATATCTCACTTCCTGTTAGAATTATGAAGTAGATAAATGCAATTGTGGCTCTATACAATTTATGATCATGAGCATTGCTATGTCATTGCCAAAAGAAATTGTATATTGAGTATACTTAAGCATTACAATCCCTTAATGAAAGTGCTCTTCATAACACTTCAAGCCTTTGAGTTGTCCCAGCAGCACTACTTGATCTGTCATAAGGTTTTCTATCTAGGAATAACTCTGCATTATAATTTTTTATGTGCCACAAGAAAACAGCTTCCTTAGGTTTATTTTTCTCATCAGTAATTTGGCCCTTATCTTTCAAAATATTCCTCAGATATATACAAAACAGAACAGATTCTGCCCAGATAGACACTTGTCAACAGGGAATACTTGTGAATTAAAGACCTCAACTCTTTTATTAGTCACCTAACTGAACACTTGATAGCTCAAGCACCATCCATGTTTGAAAAAAAAATCTGAAGGACAAAGGCACCTCTTTCACAACACTAACAGATCCTATCATTAGACAGGTCTGGTCGTGAAGAAGAAACTGCAGAAGCCAGCTCATGCCTTGCTGTCTAAGCCATTTGTTTTGTTAACTACCTGTCAATGTTGCAAAGTGATAATCTGGCTGAGGTACATAGATTCACAGTTTACTTGAATAAACACTGTACTTCCCCACCCCAAACTTCTAAAGACAAAGTTCAAAAGAGAGAGCCAAGTTCATTTTCATATGCTGAAAGAGGCAGAAACTAACAACCCTCAGTTAACAGAAGGAGGCTTATTCCTTACTTGTCAGTTTACTTGTCAATATATTTGAGCAACTAAAAATATGAACTGATGTGTCAGTCCATATTACTAAACCTGAAACTCCACATTAAAACAGATGTTATGACTTTAAGTGGGATGTGGTGTGAAACACATTTCCCCACCACAATTTATATTTTCCAAAGTGTTATTCGAAAAGCAAAGGTCTATCTACATACCAAAGAGCTAAGTTATTACAATGGAGAACACAACTGATAAACCCCGTGTTTTGCTGAGCATTTCATAGATATTCTCATTTTATGTGCTACTGTAGCACATAACTAAGTCAAACAGCAAAGACTTCCCCTCCTTACTAGCTCTCGAGAAAGCAACAGCACAACGTCCTTGCATCTCCAAACCTGAGCCCAGAGGCAATGATCATTGCATCAAGCCTTCCAGCAGCCTAACAGCAGACCCCTGGGAAATGGGATCATTTATAAATGCCTGCCTTTGTAAGCACTTTCTCTGATATGTTTGTCCAAGAACTAACACAAATTACTCCCAAAGTACTTTTCTGAGGTACTATCTTGCTGGAATACTGCAGACAGCAAGAAATATCTTACAACCCCATCAAAGCAGGTATTATTTCAAATGTTTCTGTTAACTGTAGTGAAAAAGGCAACACTCCTGGAATGAAGTGATACCCTTTATCAGATGGAATGATACAGCTGGGAAACACAGACAACATTTCAAGCATGAAGGTGAATCTATTGATGCAGTTATCTGACTGCCACACTGATATTTTTCCTCAGAGTGCTAGTGGAACTAAACACACCTTTTAGCTACAGAAAAGATGGCTCAAGAAATTGTCTATTTTACAAAAAAGGAGTATCAAAAGCAAATACTTGAAACAAGATTAAATTTAAACTTCTTGGTAAGGTGTGTGTCATTTAGGTTCCTTGTCTGTCAGATGTGCTGCAGTTCTGGTATTTCCCCATGCTTTCTATGTGATTGACCACTCTTTTCTCACTTCTCCAGTCATTTTTTTTCCACATATCTTCACTGACTTGCGTGGCAACTTCTTAGCATGAATTCCTCATGTAGCCCCTTAAGGAAGCAGAACTATAGGCAATTACATTGCTTGCTGCTCCCAGCAAGGCAAAGCAACTGTAGAAATGCAGTTTTAGGAATAAGAATGCTATTCTTTACTCAAATGGCCTTGAAAGACATTTTGTATCTGATCTCACAGACATGATGAACAGGATGAGAGTTCAAGGTTGCAAAAAGTCAACAGGAGTGCTATGACTCCAGTGCCAAGAGATACAGAAGTCAGCAGTCTTGTTCTGGCTGCAGCTGATTCAAGTGAAGAAGTTACTGGTACCAGCTGCTTCACAGCTTATCCAAGATCACCACACCACTACTTGCTTCCTCATCTAGCCCAATTAAACGACCAGGTTAGATTAAACTCTTTAACAAAATATGCATAACTGTTTTCTCAGACAGCCTACAGAGCACACAATTATTGTGGCAGATCTGTAGAGAGTAGGAAAAGAAACAGAAGAGAGCCCCTGGGCAGTAACCTGCTCACCCTGCAAAGCTGCAACCCGAAGACAATGTGTGACTTTATTGTATCTTCACATTATAGTTCCCTAGACAGAACTGAGCATTGTTTCCTTTATCCACAGAAACAATGGCATGCAGAACTCCCCGTGACAAAGTTATTTGCAGAAGTTGCTTGACAGTATTGTATTTATCTGACAGAGTTGGGGGTAGCAATTAAATAGTGGAAACAGCAGAAAAGCACAGTGGCTGCATGCAATGTACATAATGAAGAGTCAACACGACAGACAAGGTCTGTTGTAGTAGGTACCAAAGGGCACCAGAGGGATTGCAATGGAGATTCTCCAGAGAGAACTGAGCTGGCATGAGTCTGGCAACAGATGGGAATTCCTTAAGAGAAGAAACTCATGCAAGTCCACAAAGGAACTCAGGAAAGATGCACTTCTTGTAATCAGAGGGTTCACCGCAATAAATATTTGGTTGATGCCACCGACATTTGATTTCTGGACTAGAGGGAATATGTTGAGAGAGAAGGAAGACTACTTGTAGATCAAACATCCTCTTGTTCAAAGAAATGTGGGAATAAAGAAATTGCAAAGCCTAAACACATAAATAAAGCTGAGGAAGAATTCAGGGAGCAGTTTTCAGTGCAACAGTTCAAGTACTGAAGATACTGTATCATTGGTACCCTGCAAGTGATATCATCCACCCACATGCCAAGGGATGACAGCATCTGGTCTAGAAAGGGGCAGTGCTGCCATCCTGCCAAAGGATTTGTTTCTGCAGTTATAACTAGGAGTTTAAAGAGACCCTGGATTAAGTTCCTCTGTATAGTCAAATACTGTGAAGTAAAACTTTAAAGCCCAAAATACTACCTGCTGGGCAGTGCAGGAGAGGTCTGCTGGAGAGGGCTCATACAGCACCAAAAGAACCTTTGTTGGATCATCCTGGGCAGCACTACCTGTAGCAGTCCAGAATAAAAGATGCTCTGGCAGAAAGCACTCTGCTCCAGTCTGCTTCCAGCTGATTCAAGAATCCATCACGACTGCTTTTAGCCCCCCCCCCCCTTTTTTTTCTTTCTGTCCTCATTAGTTATTTCCCTTGAAAAGTAACAAATAATTTTTCCTCCCTTTTAAATTAAGAACAAAATAAAACAGCATATGCAAGTTAGAAATAAATTCTGACTTATTCTGTGACTGTAACCATACAAACTCTCTGTGGGATATTTAGTTGCACAATAGCCTCAATCAACAAAAAATAACTTAGAGGCATTACATCATCTGATCAGACCCAAAGGCAACAGCATTGTTACCTAACAGCTTCAGACAGCTGATTAACCACTTTTTGTAGGGTGTCAATTACACCACACCCTACTTGTTCAGAACTGTGCTGTTGACAGTACAACACAGAAAGAGAAAAGCAAACTGCCCCCCACATACACAACCCATGTACACACACTAATGCTAGTGCCAGGATGATGTTTGTCATGCACTCAGCTACAAGTACTTAGAAATCTTCAGTAAATAAATAAAATAAACAGGCACAGCCAATTCATGGCATATCTGAGCTTGTTACAAGATGGCATGGTGAAATTTAAATTTCTTTAAGTTATGTCATGTTTTCAGGGAAAGAGAGGGTTTTAGAAGGAGTAATGAAGACTTTTAAGAAGGCAGTCATTCACCCTTGACAATGCCAGTCTAAGATTCAAAATCCCACTGTAGAAAAGTGTCTTAAAAAAAAAAAAACCCAAAACTTGTTTTTTTCAATTTCCTTCACATTCTTTCTACTCATTTTTATGATACATTTCATCATTATGTACATTATGGGTGCTAAGGAAAATAAAGTGATCTTTTCAGTTTGACATGGATTGGATAATGCATACTTTCCTTTATAACCTCCTTTCCATGTGCCTGCTGGAAATTGTTTCTCATTGTTCATAAACCCAAGGTATGTTTACACTGGAATACAGGAAAAGCTAAAGCAGAATGCTGGTGTGTAAGCCATAGTGGCTTTTTTTTTTTGGCTTTTGCTGTGAAGTGATAAATGATTCTTGGTCCCCCATGGGTTAGAGGGCACCAAACTTCAAATAACTACAACATCCGATAACAAAGTTTTTCTCCATCATTTGCAATCAAAACACCAAGAACACAGCCCTCTGGACCCTCTCATCCTTCATGTTCAATTGTAAATCCTGATTAAATAGCTTGCAGGTGTCAGGATTAGAGTATATTCATTGGGAGCCTAAACACAGCACCAGCTGGGTTCCTCATTTGCCAGTTGTAGTTGCTTCTTTGTTTTGAAACTGTTGACAGTACAACTAAAAATATTCCTTTGGGTAGAGACGGCGTTAAATAACAAGCAGGATGAGTAAGAGAACAGCTGTAGATATTTTTCTGTGTTTAACATACCTGCCTTGTTGATTTATAGTAAGCCCTCCATATAATGTACATTCTGTGTAATCCAAAACATTTAACCTTTCGAGCTGGGGCTGTGATAAAGCTATCAAACACAGGAAAGGCTCTTGACAAGTCCTGTATTACCAGCCTTTTACTCAAAGGAAAAGTGAAATATAGTTTCACCTCCCTTTTAGTATATAACAACAAACATTATTTTGCTTTATCAGTTGCTACCAACTAAACTGTATGCCAGACATCCACATAAACATCAGCGTGGAGATGAGAGAAGAAAACATGTAACTTAGGCAAGTTCTCAAAATCTTCCTCTAGTGAAGGTCCAGTTGGTTTGAGCATGGCTTTCTTGAAGGGAGGCTCAGGTCTTCATTTAAAGAACCAAAGTGAGTGAGTGCTTCAAGAACAGAGAGGCCATTTTCACCATTACTCCTTTGCACAAAAACAAGCACCATCTGCCAGCCTTCAAGACCATCAGTTCAAATAAATCCCTTTTATTATGATTTTAAAGTGCACGGGTACTCCACCACCAATACTGTTGTTTTAAGATCTAATACTGGGGTTGCAGCTCATTTCTATCATTAAAGAATTTGCATTGTTTTTGCTGTTTTGTCCAAAGCTCTGTTCTCTTTGGAATTAAGTTCTGGCTACTTAAAAATCCCTGAAGTTTTCAAATACTTATTTACTTTGACTTCCTGTCCCAAACTCTTGAGTAAAACATTACTATGTTTTAATCCCAAAGGCCACTTCTTTTCAATGGGCAGTGAACCAAGTCATACAGCATAGATGTAAAGAGAGACACACGTGTATGAAAGACATTATTACTTTCCCTATAAAAGAACAGAGGGAAAAATCTGAAATATTTAATAGTCTTTTTATTAGATGACACTGAAGCAAAAAAAAAAAAAAAGTTTGAGGGTTTCAGATAATCAGTCCAAGATAAGCTTAAACAAAATATTGACTACTTTACACATCTG
This sequence comes from Molothrus ater, assembly GCF_012460135.2. Classification (NCBI taxonomy): domain Eukaryota; kingdom Metazoa; phylum Chordata; class Aves; order Passeriformes; family Icteridae; genus Molothrus; species Molothrus ater. The sequence goes on from NC_050490.2 coordinate 6,817,639, forward strand.
CATTTATGGTGGGGGAGGATCATGAGTAGACATGGGCCAAATGGTCCCAAAGCAATTTGCACAGTAGTGAGGCACTCATCTCACTCATGACTAATTGAACTCACTTTTCCCAACATCGGGTCTCAGGAGAAATTCAAAGCACACTCTAGCATTTAATACTGAGATTTTAACAAGTTAGTTTGAAATGCTGCTAGAGTTTTAAAGGCAAGTTCTTCCCAGTAAATAATATAATGAGAAAACATCAGCACTTAAGAGGATGCCACAGGGTTAATGCCAGCTTTTAAAAGACTTCAGAATGGATTTTACCCAGTTCACATGTCAGGAGGCACAGCACGGAATCAATTTACAGCAGAAGCCAAAGATCACAAATTTTAGGGGAGCCTGGGGACTGATTCCCCCAATCGGTGCCGTGGGGTGCACAGATGAAAGAGCAAACTTGTTTTTTTTCTTTAATGGTGACAGCGTATTCTGAAATTACGCACAGCAGGCAGGAGAAACCTGCATAGATTTCAAAAGATACTGCAGGTTTGTGTGCTGAAGTACACATTTAAGGTCCTAGTTAATGTGCTAGCCTTTCACCTCTGGAGGCCTGGGCTCAGATTTATCTGAGGTAAAATGAAAGAGAATTTGGGACTTCTATCTTCTTAACCCTTATTGGCCTTTCATCCACACCACACAAGCACAAACCAGTTACCAAACTTTGGATCAAACTCTACTTACTTTTATTACTCTTAAGTCAACCTCAAGCAATTCTCCTAAACACTAATAACAGCACAGTTCAGGGTTTCCACAAATTTAGACTGCAGTGAAAAGCCAAATTCTGTTCCCATTTATATCAGTGAAAACCTACACCTGTACCAGTATTCAGGGAATCCATGCAGAGGGTTCAAGCATAAGACATGAGAGAACAAGACCCTACCAAGACTGGAAGGCAGACTTTGTCAGCTTCAGAATATTTGCTCAGAGCTTGCTTGAAAGATGTTCTGTTCTCTGTATCTGGCATTTACTAATACCGTTCTAGATACTCTCTATTTTAAAAACCCTCTCTTTATGGCTTTAAAGTCTTCATTGTCTCCAGATTGGCAGAAAGAGCTATGAATGATTGTTTTTTAAAAATATCAAAATAGTTTTGCTTAAGCTGATTGGGGGGAAAGGGAAAATCTGAATTTCATCAGCGACCACTATGTTTTAAGTCCCTCTGAAGTTTAGCAATATATGTAGCATTAAGTCTAAAAATAACTCAACAATATTCTTTCCACCTTGGCTGAAGAAATATTTTGTAGGAAAACATGATAATCACAATTTCCGTTATGCATCAGGGATGTTCCTCTTTTCCATGAAGGATGTCAAAATAAATTCTGCTGATAATGAACTTATGAGGCCCTCAGCAGGTTGAGAGAACATTGCTAGAATCACTTTTATAACCACCAAGCCAAAAAACTTGCTGTATATACTGACTGGATTCTCCCTCCCCCCTTCACTGTTTCCAAGTTCATTCAGCACTCGTGGGTCTAAGGGAGCCCAGCACACACAGCTGTTCCAGTACTGCTGCCTAGCAAGGCTGACACAAACATTCAAGTCTCAAGTTTGGCAGTTGTTTGCCTTGCACGTGTTGAACGATGTTTTGTCTGTACTTAGGTGACAAACTGGTTTCTGAAACAGGTTTAACATGACAATACCAAGAGCAATGAAAAGGGCCACTTCTGTAAGGTGAATGTCATACACACACTACCAGAGCTCACAGAAAAAAAAGTTGAAACAGAATAATTAGGCATTAAAATGGAAAGGATGTTATGCCCAATCAGTCAGTTATGCCCAGTCACTTGTACTAGCAGGAAAGGTGTGATACAATTCCATACAAGGAAATGGAACTGCAAAATATGACACATTACAATCTGACACAGTAGACAAGCCTGTAATACAAAGAAATGTGTAGAAACAAATATGCTAAAGGGCTGAACACAAAATGACAGATTACACCTATGTGCCAGGAGAGGCAGTCATAAAGATTTATTTTGCTAAAATTCCTTCTCGCTCTGGCTCATTTTCATCATTATAGAAAAATATAGAAAAGTCTGTATTAACTTGTCCAAGATCTTTATGTTTCTTCTAAACAGAACAGGTGAATGAAGCAAAGAAAACAGTGCAAATTTCCAAAGCTACAGCTTAAGAGGTGACAACCTGAGCCACACTGAATGGGAAATGGTGGGGTCAGACCATATGGAAAACAGGTCTAGGGATGTTGACCAACCAAATACCTTGAATGGGATCCCAGTGATCACATACAATATATGCTCATTCACTCCCACAAAGCTCAAGTGATGTATGTGAAGGGCTACTTTGTAAGCAGAGTGAAATAACCTAAAGCTTTTCTTCTATACAGTTTCATGCATATATATAAAGAAATGTATTTCCCGGAAAGGCAATATCCTTGTTTTGTTCTAATCCAGTAACTGAGGATAGAAATGATGTGAAAATTATGAGAAAATCCCAAAGGTGTTTTAACTTTCCTTTTGACATAGATTAAGTGTATTACATACACTTGCCTTGAAAGACAAGTAATCTGATCAGTGCTAATTGACCTGCATGCATACTATATATATATATGCAAGTTGTGTGTTTATATGTATAAAAATATATAAATTCTAAAATCTTGCATCTCTTAAAAGCAGTTGATTAAACATTATCTACAGATTAGAAGTTTAGATTTCATAATTAAGATACTGTCAATGTCATGAAAGTCATTTCAGGCAGTTTAAGTATCTTGGACAGTCTTGTGTCCAGAGTTGCCAGGATTTTGTTTGTTAAAAATAACTTGGAATACATATTGATCTTTCTGTAGAGATTAGAACAGTGGTGTTCCAAGATAAATTATGGAACAACCTTCAACTCAATTTATTTTAAAGGAAACTTTGTTTCTAGCAGAGATTAGCCTGAAGCATCATCACAAAAGCAGAGCAAAAAGGCATTAACTTCAAACATTTGAATCAGGCTTTAGAGATTCCTAATCAACATGCTGCTCCCTTCCTAGTGTTCATTTGGGAGGTCCATTCATTTCTTTCACGAGTGGCATTCACACCACCTGTGTCAGTATGTGAGCTCTGCCACATGAGGTGCTAAATCTGAATAAGGCACCGAGCAAGGCGCACCCTGCATTCCATGGCCCACACTTTGCACCTCACTTCAGTACCAAACCAACAGAGCTGCTTGCTGGAACTTAAGAATAGTAGCAGGAAAGAGCATCAATTAAAAAATGCATCACAAAGTGGCCTGTGTAGATACTGCCTGTAATTGTTAGGTTATCACTGATTTCTCATGCCAGCTAAAGCAAGGAAACTGGAAAACTGAGAGTTAGCTGTTCATGGCACCTAGCACTCAACAGAGATCAAAATGACTACTCAACAGGTATCTAAAAAAAGCTACCAGAAATGCCAATTTATACATTTTAGAAAATACTTCGCACTGCACAAACTGTCATGTAATACTGACAGTACCACCACTTGGCATGAAAAGGGTAACTTTTCAGCATACATTTTCTTAGAGCACATTAATTCTATAAACTTCAATTCATTAAGTAAATAAATTTGAGATTGAGGCATATAGATTGAAATTAATACAATTATCTTGGTGACATAATTTAGGGTTTTGTCTTAAATGGGCAAATTATGCCCAACCAATTCAGGTAATTATTTTCTGAATGAGTTACTGATGTATGCTCTACAAATTCTGCTTCAGTACTTTTAAACGTTTGCTAAAAGATAGATGGACTACTGCAAAGTCATCCTAGTCATAAAAACAACCTTTCTATACAATCTCAATTATTTAAACCAGCAAGAGCTAATTATGGAATGATTATTCACAGAACTTTGTTCCTCATCTATTACTACGTATTTTCATCAAGAATAATTGCTAATTTTACTGTAAGTAGTAAAAAAGTTCTTTCATGTAGTATAATTTAAAATGACCATATTTTTCAGCAAATGAAATGACATGTTGTCAATGAAATTTAAGCAATCTCAGGAGTACCACAGACTTTTGACTAAATAATGATCAGATGAAAAATTAGTCGGTTAAGTCTTACAAGTATGTCCACACATTAGAGTTAAGTCTGCACTGAAATGCTACATAAACATACACTTCTTTAGGTTTTTGTTGTGTGGGTTTTTTTGGGTTGTTTTTTTTTTTTTCCCCACATAGTGAGTGTTTTTCATTTAGAGATTATATCATGAACAGATGTAGGATAATGTTAATAGTCCCTTCTGGAAACATTAATCACAAGGTTTTACTTATTATTTGGTGTCAGCATTTAAAAGTTAAAGCATTTCCAGAACTGTCACCATTGAAATATTCCTTTTGCTTAAAGCTAAATTACAAAATAGTAATTTATTTTACAGCCCCAGCATCTTTTCTAAAACATATATAAGAGAGAAAATGGCAGCCAATGCCTTGTTCTCATGGCAATAGTGCAGACTGACAGTAGTAAGTGCATTTTGACTTTAGGAAGAGGACTGAAAACTCAACTCAACCAACTTTTTTAACGTTTGAGCAACTTTAAGTCCCCACAAAAGAGATGCTGGTTGTCAGTATAACAGTAACATGAAGTGAACTTCAGAAGTGAACTTTCCATTTCCAGCTCACCGAGCAAATATTAACCAGAACCAAAATAAAAGCAGACTAAGGCCTTTTTACCAAAGAGATCTTAACCTCTCTTCCATATACATTCTCACACACAGAATATTATGCAGGTGAAGCAAGCTGCTACTACTTCAAAGTACTTGAAAATATATCTGCAGAAGTGTTCCACTAACTATATCCAAAACTCTTCAGAAAGTAATCAGACATGCCCAAGTCCTCTATATTCCCAGGAAAGGACCTTACTGGTTACTTCAATGTCCTGGAACTCAAGAACTCTGCAGCAACTTGCAGTTGAATATTTGCTATGTACCCACCCTGGACAGGTTCAGCAAAGAGCTTACATGCACTTTGGCATTTGGGGGGAAAAAAGTATAAATGCAAGTCTGTCCTTAAAGCATCTGTGAAATTTAATCAAACACAGTAGCACAGTCTCAACATCCCCAAAATCATATCCATTCACATTTGACCACAGTAAAAGTTAATTGCTTCACATGAAATTTACCTGAGGTTTTAAAGTAAGCAGATAAAAGACTATTCCCTTCTTTAAGCAGTGCTGTATATAACATCCTTCATCACCTCTTGCCTTTTGGAATGGATGAACATCAAACAAATTCCTTCTGAAGATGCTCATCTCTCTCCACTAGCTCTAAAATTGAACCAGCTTCAACTAAGGACCAAGTTTTTAAAGTGTCCTAGGGATATGAAGTGAATCCTAAAGACCATTCAGGTATTCTCACATCTTTAGTCCTGAGACTTCAGTTTTAATCCTCCTCTATCTAACTGCCCTTACCAGTGCATTATATCTTGTCTGGTATCTCTGGAGACCAATAGCAAAGGGCTAAAGTAAAGATGGAAGAGCTTTGGCCTCTATGTTTACTAAAAGAGACTGCATCTTGCAGTCAGTACTGAAAAGTGGCTTAAACCTGCTCCCTGGCAAACTGATTCTCTAGTTTCCACAGTATAATTTTCAAAAATGTCCATGTGAAAATGCAAGCACGTGCACTAAGGATTATTTTGACACATGGTATCCATCATTTGGATTTACTCATTTTCCAAAATAAACTGTTTTGTCAGTTTTCCTGTGCATGTGAATTTTTGAGTAAAGGCAACGTGTAATGTTACAAGACACATTCATGTGCTGACCTTTCACAAAACCAAAATTTGCAGTAAAGCTAGGGTGGTGGGAAGCATTGCATTTTCATTTTGGCCACAAGACCAAAACAAAAAGATGTGAAAAGAGAAGCTGAATGGCTCTAGCTTGTGGCCTAATTCTGCTTCCTCACATGAACGATCTCATTGCAGATGTAGCATCAACAAAAATTACTTGGATGAAAAAATCATCATATAAGAAGACTCTTTCAGAAAATTCATCTGTGTATGACATGCACTAAACAGGCCTCTGCAAGTAACTTAACTACACTAACTGTAACTAAATAACTACTGGTTACTTCCAGAGGCTTTATGTTCCTTTAGCTTGTCATGTGTATTTCTGTAGTACAGTCACTGAACCAGGTTTTGTGTCCTTCTTATTCCCATAATCACAGTTTAACCCCTACTTTTACAAAATATCACTTATTATTTCCCATCCTCAGAGTACTTACATGTGCTCAGTTTATTAACAGACCAAAATCTACCTTCCTTGACAAGATTTTTTAAGTTTTATATTTCCAGTTAAATACTATGCTGGATTTGACTGTATTTAGAAACTAAAATTCCAGCCTTTATATATAACGACCCAACATCCATGGGACTGTGAAACCTGGCCAGGAAAAGGCAAGTTACCAACTCAAGTCAACTAAAGTTGCAGCTCCGTTACGGAACATTGTAGAACAATTCCCCATTTCTCTTGAGTGTCCCTTTTGGAAAAGGGAGACTGCACACTTCTTCAAGTGAATTTATATGGGATCAGTTTGGAAACATTCTGATAGGACCAAACCACGGCTCATATTCTCACACAAAGGCTTTTCAGCACTCATTGCCTGGGGTCTCATAAATTGGCCTGTGTTTGAAAGAGCTCACAAAACAGTCACAGTGAGTGAGAAGCCTTGAAATAAGAATCTTAGAGTCCTTGTGGCCCAGCCTGGAGCTGCACTCATGCTCTCCTAGAAACCACTGTGGCTGCATGACCTGAGCTGTGCAGGGCCTGCACTACTGGATATTTTCACTAATTCCATGCCTTCTTGCAGCTTCCAACACCAATTATTCTGGAAGGTGTAAAGGAATATTTATCCTCCCTGACTCACTTCTTGCAACAGCTTTGTATAAAAATCCACATATTCAAAAATCAAGACTTCATAAAATCATACACTTCTAATCCCCTTGAAGCACTGCTCCTACCTTAAAGAATACCCACTAAAAGTACTTTTGTAACAGGGAATATCTGTTTATATTCTGTGAGTATCTGCACAGAAAAATACTGCAGCAATCCTTAAACTGTATAACCAGCCTTTGGAGCAGAAAGAAGTTAATTCTGGAAGGGCACAGAACTTCCCACCCACAGAGCCCCAGTGTGCCCATCAGGGACCCCTGACTTTGTACCTATTGTCTTACATGAGCCAGGGATGGGGGTCAGCATTTGCAGTTTCTGGCAGAGTCCCCAAAGTAATCTTCAATTAAAAGGTTAAATGCTGGTACTTGTCAAATGTGAAGACACACAGTGCTATAACAATACAAAATAGCTTCCTTACAATTAAATTAATTTCATCAGGTATTTAAATAAGGGTTGCAAATACTATGCCTTTGGGTAACTTGAAGAAATACCTAAATGAAGTACAATCATTTTCTGTCATGACTGTGTCTCAATACAAGAATACAAAGCTGGCTTTCAAATCCTTTGAACTGAATGATTCAAATACATGTAGGTCCAACAAACATTTGTATATTTTTTGTTTCCATTAATAAGTTGTTTTTTGTTAAATTAGCCACGTTGTTAAGAAAATTTTTTGTTTCACATTTTTAGTTTCACTGCTAGTCTATTTCCCTCTAAATATTTAAACTAGTGATAAATGAAGAAACAGTAATACTTCCAGATATTCACCAAAAAAAAAAATTACTGACTGAAAAGAGGCAGTACTAAATTACATCCTCCTAGCTTAATCTCTCACTGTAATAAAACTGTTAAATAGTACAACTATTTCTCTTTTGTAAGTCCATAGAAATAGAACACACCTGACACAAGGAAAACACAGTAAGTAACAGATGACTTCCAGGAACTAAAGGCTCACTTTTAGCTACCCCAAACTCAAGACAAGACATCTATAAGCTTCAAGACATATACAACTGAGCCTCTAATTCTTGTATCTAATTTGATTGAGGAGTGAGAATTATGAAAAACATGAAATTACATTTAGCCAGAATTTCAAAGCAGTCTGGACCTCTAGTTATGGCTCTGAACTAACAAGACTTTGCCAAGTTTCCTTAGTTCTAATACTGTTGCAAGCACTTCTTACATGTTTCCTTTTTCTCAGGTGTAAAAGGACAATAATGATGTTTACCCTAATTTGAAATGTTAGACATCTGTTGAAAACAATTCATAGCTATGTTTAATTAAATTAATTTTCAAATCTGTTAAGTAAAATTATATTTTCAAATGCTGCTCCTGATACATTAGGAGGCCAACGCAAAGATCCTGTGCCTGGATCATTGTCTGAAGCGTTTCAGGATCTTAAAAATTTATGCAATTAAAGGTTTGACTCAGCAAAGTCTTACAAATTAAATCTTACAAATTATGTAAATAAAGGGATTATCCTTGTGCTTAAAATTATGCATATACACAACTTCTGTGTTTAAATGCAGAAGTTCAGCTTGGCTGCAAGAAACATACTACACACAAAAACAATGCAAGAATAAATCTTAATTTTCCTGCGCAGATGTAGGTGACACCCCCACCCCCCAGCCTTGTAACTTGTCCTTCATTCATCAGCTGGTGTGTTTATTTTTGCTATATGTGATGTGACTAGCAGAACTTAGGCAATGAAAACTTCTTAATCAAGTGAAGAACTTTTGAAGAAAAAAAAGGACCTGCTTCACTTTTCAGAATGCAAGGTCAAGAGTTATATACACACGTTTAGAGTCCAGTTTCATTTAGGTAAGTTTACAACTAAGAAAAGGAAACATTTCCTCATAAAACTTGTGAGTGAGAGTTACTGATATAAATAGTGTTTTGGCAGTAACAGAAAGAGAACTAGGTAAGTATATTACCATTAATAATCTATGTCCTTATGCAGATTATAGCTCTGGTCACTTCACACAGCCCACATGAATAAATCAGAGAGAACTTAATTCCAGCTGCTGCACTGCTGGAATTCCAGCACTACTCTTACCCCAGAACAAAGCATTGCAGAAATGTGTCTGTATGCACTTGCCTACCATCACACCATCAAGGTTTTCAACCAGTAGATATATGGGCAGCCCTATATTCTGTATTTCAGTACATAGAACATGGAATCAGAAATATCAGTTGTCCCTCCAGCCTCACCCTGTAAGACAGGGATGCAGTAAAGACTAACAATAGCTTGGAGTGAAACACATACATCGCTAGGGTGTAAGAGACGTGGAAAACAAAAAAAAAAAAGGTGAAAAGCAGAGATTTTTTTTTGTTTGTTTTAGCTCAGTGCACCTCAATTTTATCAACTCAGTAAAGGGCATTAGCTTACATTTATTGCAGAACAAAGAGGCAGGACTGAAGAGCCTACCTCCACACAGCACCTCCCTTGGGACACAGCCTTCTCAAAATCTCAGAGCTCTTTCTTTGTACTCCTGGGAAGTGCCCTGGGGAACCATGGGATATATGGTCTTGACTTCAAAGTACTATCAGCATTTATTAGTGGTGGAAATGACAAATGAGTTGTTCGTACATACTAAAGTATGAATAGGAAAATATGGAGAAAGGAAACCCTACATTTTTGTTCTGTATTTGTTATCTATTTCCTTATTTCACTTTAGTTTTTCTCTCTAGAGGCAGAATATGATTTGTTTTCCATTTTTTAGGCTTGGCTAGAGAAATACAATCGGTTTACCAGTGGCTTTGAAGACAAACAAGCCATGGGAGAAGGAAGGAATGAAGCACATGTCAGCAGAGGACATGACACCTGAAACCTGAAGGAGACAGGGCAGAGAAGCTGCCCGCATAGGTTCATCAGTGCAAGGCACAGCAAAATAATGAAAGCAAACAAGTCACAACTATAGGCAGCCTTTTCCATTCTGCCTCTATTACCTCCTGTCTATGCCCAAGATAACTTTTTCCTTAAGCAAAACCAAAAATCACAGCTAGGTTTGCTTCTCCCTTCCACTGGAACACTGTGCATTCCCCACTACCCTCACTACACAGTGCCTCCGCTTCCTCCCAGGATGATGACCTGTGGCAGCCATGGGCACATCCTCCAGCACTTGCCCAGAGAGAGCACTCTCTATCTACACTGCTGCAATCAGTTTGGCAACCAGAGATGCATTACAACATCAGTCAGACAGAAAGGTACCTGCAATCCTCACAGACCACCATGGCATCTGTAGTGACGTGCAACTCTCATATGTCTGTCACTCCATGGTAACCACTTCTGCCTGACTTCACTTGGCCTTCACTTCTCCACCTGTAGCTGCATCATGAAAGTTCCTCTTATGGCAGAGCCTGAGGAGTGACAAAGGCAGTCAACTCAGCATACATCACAGACTGTGGGCTCCCTCTGATTTGTACCTAATTCTTCACCCAACTGTTCTTAAGCATGAGAAGAACACCAGCAGTTGCCAAACTGAAATCTATGTTTCCTTATATTGTTTTGTAAGACCATTCCAAAACAAGAGAGAACCACCTATGTCCAGAGAAGAGGCTAAGGAAAGAAGTACATATGAGAAATTGAGGAAAAGTGGAAAAATATGAACTGTTTAATCTCTAGGCATTGGGACATTGGGAGTTTGGGCCAGATGAGAGAGAGAGAAGCTGAAACCTAGAAAAGAATGACCAGTTTAGCAACAATATTTGACAAGACCAAAAACAAGACTGGGGGGAAAAAAAACCCACACCACTCCAAAAAGTAAAGACTCAGAAAGGCTGTCTTTAGAGCTTAGTCAGGTAATTCAGAATGCTATGGATCAGATTTAGAGCTTTTGGATTAAAATAGTTTTATTGGAGTTAAGAGCAGAGTCAGCTTCTTAGCTCAGAAGGAAATTTTCAACCAGGAAATTTGTAATTGCAACCTTCAGTACCAGTCACAAGGAGGAGCTGGGATTGTTTTCTTTTTTTTTTTTTAATTGCACAGGAAGTCAATTAAAGGAAGGGCTGACTACTCCATATGGGTGAAACCAGTAGGATACATCAGCCCTAACACAGCCATGGCCTGCTTTGTTCTAAACCACAGGTAATGATGAGGTCATGTTCAAAATTGCTATATTCTTTATCACCTTTTCATGTCATAGGATTACTGCACTAGAAAAGTCATTTTATAAGCTAGCTTGTAATTGCTTTATCAAGCCATGACAAATAATCCAGTTATTTGCATGTTTCATAGAGACAGCTGCAGCTTTGTCATTAAGATACAATCAACTTGTGTTAATTTAAAAATAAGTTTTAAAGTTATAACCAGTTTTAGCAAATTCTCCCTCTATTTTCATATGTATAGAATACACTCACCTATCTTGTCAGGTTCAGATAATTTAGTTCCATATCCTCTCAAACTTGATTTGTTCTGAGAAGCCTAAGCAACTATATATTTAGCTCTCTGGTTTTATTTTGTCAGCACCTATGCTACTTACTTTTAATCCTCCTACTGCACTGTCCATTTTCCTGGAGAACTGAAATTCAGTGATTTTACCCTTACCTTTAGGCATCAAAGAAATTATGCTATTAAGCCCAAAAGAGGATGAAATACAGCTTTAGGGAAATCAGCAATATCAGATTTTAACTCAACATGAGAAATTATGTTGGTCTGGTCTTGGCACCTTGACAAATAAATAGTAGAAATAGAGGATGTAAAGAGAGAGCAGCTAATAGTTTGCAGCAGTTGACTTACAAGCAGAGACCAAAAAATCTAGGAGTTATCAATCTGGACAGAAGATCAAGGGCAATACAATCAGGATTCCTAAAATTATGGAAGAACTGTGAAAAATGAATGTAGAAATTTTATTCACAGAATCCCTGCTATTTTCAGGCCATTAGGAGGCACTAAATGAACTCATAATACAAAACAGATAAAGTGGGCAATACAATTCCTGACCTTGCCACCACAGGAGATGGTAAGGTCAGAGTGTAGGTTCAGAAAGGGATTATACAAATTCAGGGACAATAGGTCTGTAAGTGGATAATACCAACAATTACTGGTAGACTGCACACCAAATATAAGAACTGCAGGTGTGGGGCAGTGCAAGGAGAACACACCACAGCAAATGTCTTGGCTCCTGGGCACTCACTATAGGGTGTCTCCTGTGGCAAGGGCTGGAGCCACAGAGCTCCTATGAGAGCATTTCTCCTGACTTAATGACCTTAAGAAACAGTCATTTGGTGTAACTATTCACTAAGGAAATGTTATATGACCTGCATGCCAAAAACTTCAAGACAGCTGCACAAAGGTCAGATTATTTGTGAAACGTGCAGTCAGATTAAGATGCTAGTCAGAATGCATCAACCTGCATTACATTTACAATAGAAACACATAAATTTACAAAATCCCAGTGTTTGTGCATTTCATTTGGAGGATCTGATCAACAGTGTTACTCATGTATCTGGACTACACTGTATTGGTTCATGTAAAGAGAGTTTTTCACAATTCAAGAATTGTCCCAGCTGCAGAAGCTGTAGAAAATAAGTGCTTCATGTGGAAAAGCATTACTGTGTCAAAGCAAGATGCAAACTTTGAGATGGAGGGTTCTATGATATTATTTTTTTCAGTCATAAACATTGAGAAATCCATCACCATCCTTCCAGTGAGTAATGAGCCTAGCAAGTTCCCTGTACAAAAGCCCTTCTTTCAAGAGAGGTTCTCCTAAAACCACAAGGAGCATAGCATCTAAAGTACTGTATCTTGAACTTTTCAAGATATATTACAAACACAGCTGCACAAATGTTAGTGCATGAAAAAGAATTTTACCCAATTAGCACACAAATAGTCATTTAAAAGCCCTTTGGTGTAATCTTTTGCTTCAGTCAGAACTTAAATTTCAGTTGCAACTACTCAGATATCTATTTTATGGCAATCCACTTTTCAAAGTTTGAATCTACTTTACTTTCATTGAAAAAGATGTTTCTAAAATGAAACATCTGTCTAAAAGAGGAGAAGTTTTGGCATTCCTGGGCTTTAAGAACCTTACATATACAAACCTATGGTGACACACACATCGAGAGAAAAAAGAGGTAAGGAGAGAACTGTCATGGGCTTAATCCTGCCAGGGGTACAAATGTTTTTCTTCTGAAATAGAATTATTACAGCAGCTTTTAGAAGATTTCAAAGGTACAACTTGATCAGAGAACATAAAACACCGACTGACATCTACATGAATTTCCATGCAGTGCATTTATTTTCATACATTGCTTCATTCTATTGTTATGAATGGGAAATACTTATGATTCTTCTTTGAATACCATGTCATTCTGATTAGACCATGAATATGTTGACAAGTTTATCAAGAAGATTTTGTCTGTGAATAAGTTGAGAGTTTTTTTCATGCACAGAAAATTATTCTGGTTTCATGATAGCTTCTGTCCTTGGGTACTCACAGATAGAAGCAGAGAAGTCCCTTTAAAAAAGGTATTTTTAAGCAAGTTATAAACACAAGTTAAACTGGGAATGTGAAATATTTTCTTTATTGGAAAGTAAAAACCTCTGGTCCATCTAGATGCATTAAGTGGAATAAGTATGCCATTTGTACTATTAATTGGTGTGAAAATGAGCGTTCTAGAAAGATAAATTATGTCCATGAAATTTGAAATACACAATGGCACTGTAAAGCAGCTTCTAGCTCTGCACACAGAATTGCCAGTCTTTCAGCAGGATAATGACAGATGACTTTTAATGCAGCTTTAATGCCTTCACTTGCAAAACTATAAGGATTGGTAAATTTTATGGCTTTCCAGAAAGGGTAATTTTCCCCACATGAAGATTCCACCTACTACAGTGAAAATATGTTAAGGCATCACCAATTTAATCACAATCAAAAATAAAATCTGATGCAATTTCTACACATTCCTTACAAAACTGCCATTCAAGCACTAATCAAAGAAGAATAACTTAGGATCAAGCAAAAAATTATGAAGCTTTTCCATAAGACTTTTGGGTCATGCCATTGGCCTCAGCCACAGTGAACTACTCTAATGAACGGATGTTGCTCCACAGTAACACCTGACAGTTGTTCTTGTTCCATATCCCTGTTTGTTCCAGAATCTGGCTCTTCTGTTAGTTAGAAACCTAAACTGAAGCTCATATTTCCTCAAGAACAGCTCATATCAATTTGTTTGTCTTTAATTGTTGTCTTTTAAATAGCATTGCTTTTCTGATATTTTCTCCCATGGATATAAATCACAGCTCAAATTTCATTTTGCTAGGCTAAATAAACCATTGCCAATTTAGTTTCTTCTTACAGAAAAGTTTATCATTCCCATGATACCAGTAAGTCTTCTGTGGACTTGTTGAATCTTGATTTCCCCTTTTTTCAACAAGGAAAATTTGAGTTATACATGGTATTCAGATAAAGCCTCATCACAACTTACCAGGCAAAAATTCTGATTTCAGCTGGAAGAAGATCTCAATCTCAAATCCCATTTACCCTTTGTGCCTGGGTACAAAGGATACCCATACATACTGCTGGCTACCAGCTATCCAGTGAACCCCAAATACTTGGGTATGTCCCTTCTTCAACTGTTTCCAAACCATGAGCTCCAGTTTATATTAGTGTTTGTCAGTGATCCCAAATTGCATGATCTTGCACTGCATTCCATTAACTTTCAGCCTGTTCCTATTAGCCCAAACTTTGAGGTCATTCATTTCTTTCTGAAGTAATTCCTGCCCATTCTGCATTACCAATAGGTACCAACTGGATATCATCAATAAATTCCTCAACATCATCTTTTTATGCTGAAGTAACTAATAAAAGTATAAATTATATCCAGCACCCTGACTGATCACCACAGAGCTTTGTAACCTGCCTGCCCAGTAAATCCCCTCTCAACAGCACCCACTCTCCCCTCAGAGGCACTTCCTACCCACAGTGTGTGTGAAAATCCCCACCTCCTGCAGCGAACACTGGGAGTCCCCTGTTGATCCTGACCAAATGTTTTCCTGCAAAATATCTAGAACAGAAATTCTTTTTCTAGATACATTATTGTTTTAAACATCACTTTACTAGGCTGCGATCTAACTTCGGCAAGCACATCTCACATGTCACTTTTAAATCTCAATCTATAATTGTATTTTGTCTTGAACACTTGTTCTTCAGCCTTGAAAGCACATTATATCCAGTCACAGCTTTTCTGCCCATGGAGTGGAGCACAGAGTGTATTACACAGAGATTGTTTGGTACTTTCAAACTCCAGATAATTTGTTTGATTGAAATCTTTCTAGAAAGAGATGACAGATGTGGAAAAACTTTCCCCTTCTATGCAGTGGAAAAAACAACATTTTAATTGAAGTGAGGTAACTTGGAAGGAAATATAGTTTAACAAGGAATGACTAATCATTATCTTTTGGAATAAAAGAATAAAGTAGGAGTACCATGGAAAACAAAAGAATGTGGAACTCAAAAGTGAGATCTAGTGAAAGGGATTTGATCAGTTTGTGACAGAGATATGCCACAATAACCCAGCACAAAGTATTCTTAGGCTGCTAACTTCCAAAATCTGAGGGGGTCTATGCCCAACCTTATAAGAAGTGACCACTGTTGGTGCTTCATTAAATGAGTTTCTGCTCTGACACTGAGATTTTCACAGCAAAACATGACTGGGTGGCATACCTAATACAGCATTTAATGATCTCAATTATATCATCCATGACACTGAACAGAACTCAGGGCCCTTCATCAATACACAGTTAATATCCCCTAGAAATTAATGGAACATATTTCCGTATTCCATTCATCCAAGGTTGTACAATCCTATTTTATCATGCCTGTCAACAATTTACTCAGCTCTCTGCTGAAGTGAACATGGTCCCACATTCCCCTTACACAGCTCAAAAAGTATTTCATCCCTTTAACTTTTCTATTATTTGAAATTGTGTAATAACAAAACATCATATATTGAAAATCACAAATGTAATTTGACAGGGAACACTGAAGTGAAGTACCCTGTGTTCAACACAAACTCCACTTGACAATAGACCTGTAAGATCCACACACTCCAGAGAGCTCAATCTCAGCCAAAAATATGTTTCCTGCTGAAGCATATGACAAAGTCACAGCCCTCAGAAGGAGCCTGTGGGTGGAACAGAGATGGGGGCTGAATGATTTTTCTCCCAAAATCAAGGAATTGTTTTGACTTCTTCTTTGCTGAGGTCATTTTGTGTCTGCATAGATAATAATAAATAAATACATTGTAATCACTGTGGATTTATGAGGCAACTAAAGTTATTTGGGCTTCTGCAGAAAGCAAGGCTGGGAAAATAATCTGGAGATTTTTTGATGTGTCACATTCCCAACTAAAACAAGCTTAAATAGAATATTCCTTATTCAGCTATACTTGGGAGAAAAAAAAAGCACCAACCACAGCTGGCATTTAACCCATAGTCTGTGGGTAGCTATATTATGTGCCCACTTTGCAGGCTTCAGACAGAGCACTCGCAGCCTGGTTACAACACTGGCAGAGCAAATCCTACACCCTTGGCAATCAATTCTCTTCCTGCTTACTTTTCTGTCTTAAATTAATGCTCTAAATCCTACACCACTAGCAACACTCTGCTGATTTTGTGTCATACTTATGAACACAATACAATCATCAGAGAGTTTTTCCAGATGAGGCAACACAGAAATAAATCTCAAATTTGATTTTGCTTGTTTTTTTCTGAAGTGAAAGGTTCTTGATGTGGCACCTTAATTTGGGTGTCTATTGATTGGTGTAGCAAACTGTCCCTACATCCAAGATACCAGCTGCTTCCTCGACAGATATAAAAACTTTCTGGAGCTTCCGTAGGAAAAACTAAAGTTCAAAATCTTAGGAAATAATAACATTCTATTTCCTTACATGGACCTTATAAGGTCAATTCACCCTGGCAAATCACCTTAAGAATGCTGTGTTTTGCAGAAGTGATTTTCAAACTCTTGTTAAATTAAGTGTTGTTTTTTCCTCAGCAAGGTTTTTCCCACCACAAGAACAGATTGCTGGAAGGTATTAATGCTGTGGATTTGGTCCTAAGTCCCCACTTATCTACAGCTCTGGCTATAAAAGAACACAAGGACCTGCTTTAGGGCCCCTACCAAGATGCTTTATAAGAAAGATGTACCTCAGGCTTCATGCCATTTTATTGCCAGCTTTTTGTCATTTCATCTGTCCATTTACTCAGGCAGACCTCCTTAAGTGAAATAGATACAGTATGTTCCTCTTCTCCAAAGGACTGTAGGTCTCACCCTTGTAGCTAAGCCTTGCAGAGACAGAGACACAAGGGAAGGAGACACAAGGAACCCCAGCCATTTCAGTTATGAAAGCACAGCTTCTCAGCTTCTTAGTGGTCAATAAATTAAATTTTACCTTCCCCCATCCATAACCTACTGACAACAGCCAGACCTTCCATTTACAGTGAAAATAAATTTTTGGCTGACTTAGCAGGAAGAACTCAACAAATTGAGTGAACAGAATAAAAACTTTTGTAACAATATTGGCAGCCTACACATTCAAAGCTGACAAAAAGATATCATTAAGAGAGAAAAATGCTTGTATCTTCTGTAGGGATGATAATACACATCTAAGGATAGCCAGGAACAGGGCCCAAAAATTAATCCTTATTTGCTTGCTGAGCACAGCACTTCCCTGTTACTAATGTTATAATCAGAGATACCAGTTTGCTTAACAGACTTTAAATTATCTGGTTAATATAACTGAATATCAATTATCACAACTACCACTTGAGGCCCCCATGGGGAGTGAGGATGTGGACCTTAATGTCCAACAAGCAAACAAGCAGGAGTCCTCCCTCCATGTACTGCCAAAGCCCGTGTGCCCCAGAAGCAGCTCAGGTGACAGCACAGGCAAAGGAAGGTACAGAACATACAAATACAAAGAATGAGCAACACGAGACCACTGCCTGCCATAGCACTTGGACATTCTGCATTTCATTTCCATGGGTAAGGTGACATGTCCCTACCAGGAGCCTAGCCAGACTCAGTGAACATGGCTCGCCTTTCTTTTCCCATGCTTGCTAGGCAGAAGATGCAGAGCACTAAAAATGGCTATTTGCCCAAGTATGAGATTTTGCAAGGTTTTAAGAGTCAGGAACAATACATTGCACAACAAGGACTACTCTGTGAAGTTCCCTGAAGTCCACAGCAAAATTCCCATTGACTCAAGCAGAGCCAGGACTTCCTATCAATTCCCCAGAGGTCAGCTGAGTTCTCAGTGCTGAGAACTGTGAGCTGTGTGCATTGCAGAGAGCAAGTATCACCAACCTTTCAGCTTGCACTCGCTCTTCTTGTGATGGTTTTTGCATGTGGTGGTTTCAGCTTTGTATGCTTTAGACATCAAGAAACTACCACAGCATTCTGGGTTTGTTTTATTTATTTCATGCAATAACAAAGCATGGTTATTTTCTGTTTTCCAACCGAAAGTGCTGCAGGAATGGAAATCAGAAAAACTTCATCATTAGTCTGGTCCTCTACCATCTAGCTCTTTTTAAATGCTCCTTTATTGCAAATCAGTTACTAAAACTTCCCTGCTTCAAAACAGGCTTCAAACCTTGTCTCTTTAGCTTCAGTTACACATTATCCACAGAGCTTAAACGATTCCTGCCTAATACATGGGACAGTAGCTGACCCTGCAATTCTTTGACAGTGCTGCCCCTGACAGCTCCCACCATCACAACCTCTCCACCTTCAAAGCCTCCAGAGCCACGTGACAAAGAGAAGACCAAGATAATTTTCATAAACAAAGAGAGCCTGAGCTATGGGAAATTTTGTAAGTTTGGTTTGCTCAGGTTCTTGTGAATTTTTCCTGCAATTTGTCTGTATTCTATGCATTCTTTTGCAACTCCTACATTTCACTTTGAGTTTCAGGTTCAAACAAGAATATTAAAAGCTCAAATTGAAACACACTTGAAACCATCAAGGTTTCACTTTCAAAACTGTAAGTTTTCAAAGGTGCAAATTAAGGAATTCATGTGAAAATTGCAACTGACGCTTTTACAGCTGAATGCAAGCAGGCAAGCTTTGCATGGCTCTGTAGGAAACATTCCACGTAGCAGTCCTTGGGTTTTACTCTAATGGTATGTGCAGAAATGGGCCCTTTACACCACCTAAGATGTTGCAATACTCTAATATGCCAGATGACTTTTTCTTTAGAAAAACTGCTACGTAAAATCTCTCCTCCTTACTTTTTCTGGAGCTGAACCAGCCCCAAGACCTTTGGGCAATGAACTTTTATGCCCCAAAATCTCTTTCCCTGTTTTAGGACTAAGGGGTTCCCTGCTCATGGTTATGCACCATCTGTCATTATCTACAAGGACTAAAATGCCAAGGATGGCCTTTGGCTGTCAGCTCTGCCCCTCTGAACAGGGTGTTACAGGATGTCTCATTCAGCATTTGCAGTCACAGGAGAGGGGAGATTCTTTTATTCAGAGCAGGGAATAGCCTCCACAGCTGCAGAGCACAGGAGGCCCAGGGAACTTCCTAAGAACAGCAGCTGTGGAAGAAAATTTTGGCTGGATTGGTCCATTATTGTTGATGCACATAAGGCCACAAAATCAGTGTCAGGAAATTGTGCACACACAGAAAGGTCTTATTTTTCATATTAGGTATGCAACTGTGTAATAGTTAAACCTTGCTTTGATGTTATGTTCAGCATTTTTAGTATTAATAAAAATTTATGCTAGCTCTTCCAGTCAAGTCACATTTAAATGAAAACTCAGCCCTGCCACCACCTCCCTTTTCATCTAAACCAGTCCATCAGTGCAGCAAATCATGAAAAAGTTGTCACAAGCATGATGGTAAACTAAGCCAGCATCTCTTCTTTCATACTGCAGTATGCGTGAAGTTAGGATCATTCATTTTTCCTCTGTGACTTAAACACCAATTATTTACAATCCCAAAATACCCAGCAGTATTGCTGTGTGCCCAATCTTTTTGCAAAAAAAAATTGCAAAACTTCATTTCTTAGAAGTTCCCTAGGAGACTTACATGAAGACAATGAAAACTAACCCAGTGTTCAGCACTACACTTTATTTAGTACTTCTGGCTCTGTCATTATGCACAACCCTGAAGATGGGGAGATTTCCTGTCACCCTGCTGCCAAATTGCTTAAGCCTTTGTGTAAACTCTGAGCTAACTCATATTATTTTTGCACCTTGATTTTAATCCCTGTAACGCAGAGGCACCTCTTGCCTAACTTTGCACAGGTGTGTGTTTAGCTCATGACCCTCTGATATTCTCAGATGCAAATTCACAACATAATTAACTAGGAAGACATGTTTGCACAGCCTTCATGCAGACACTAGACACAATTGTTCTGTTTTCTTCCAGTTCCAGTCTGAGGTGAAGTGGCAAAGACTGCCCCTCCAAATCTAATGTTCTGCAAAGCAGCAGCAGATTCAGCATTCCCTACTTCATGCCCTACAGAGCAAGCCAAAACCTAAGAAACAGACTTGCTCAACAGCTGAACAACGGAGGCAGAACAGATCCATTCAGCAAGGAGAGCCAAAGGAGTCAGAGAGAGCCAAAGCCACCAGCTTCCTCCTGCTGGCTATGCAAGTAAGAAAGAACCCCAGAACAATGGAGAGAGCAGAACAGCATTACACTGGGGTCATTTGGTTTAGTTCCCAAACTGCTGCTAACAGATGCCTTGAGGGAAAATTTGCTGTGCATTGCTGCTGCCTCATCACCCTGGAGCCTTGTACCCCATGCTCAGTTTGGCAAAGTGCTTCATCTACCCAGGCTGAGATCCAGGCATCAATGGGCCCATGTGGGGGGCCCAAACTCCACTGGCTCCCCTGTGTTTTGGATCCATCCCTAGAACTAGTAATTATTCCTTTGGCACTGTTGGCCTGCCACAGAGCATCTCCCAGCCCACTCCGGTGGGGTCATGAAAAAAGTGCAGTTAAGAAAAGGTTTGATACAGAATGGATTGACTGACAGGCAGAAAATTATCAAAGTCCACGGGATAAGGCCAGGAATGGAGGACTGTGAGGTGGGAGAGGGCACTAAAGAACAGCAAAAGGAACAGATCATGAGAAAGGACAGAGAGTGAGGAACAAATAGAAAGGGAATAATATGACAAAGTCCCCCCCAACCTACAGATTGAAGGCAACACACAGTAAAGTTGCACATGACACAGGAAATGAAAAGGGTCTGAAGATGGCATGGAAAACAAATTACAAAGTTGCTAAGAGTGTGATAATTGCAATTGTTATTGTTGACAATAACACAGGTTGGCAGCACTGCTCTATCTCCCTTCACTAAGTTAAAATCACTCCACCTGATTCCCCTCCAAATTTGGGGTGGGGGCTGGGCTGCAGGGGTGTGTGGAAATAAGCATCCCTGGTTAGAGAAGTCTGGCTCTGGAGCTGGCCAGTTCTAGCTGGCTACAGCATGTGTAGGCACACCCTGCAGTCAAGATAAAACAGTCCCAGCCTATTTTCCTAGAGACCAGCAAATGCCACACAAAATGTCCCCAGCACTGCTTGTGGCTGAATTGGCCTCTAATTCTTAGTGCTGCTCATTTTGGTGCTCTTGCAAATAAGATGGTGACAGACATGTGGGAAAGGGGCCAATGCTGCTTTCTGGGCTGATCCTGTCCCAGAGGATCTTAACTTCCAAAAGTACAACTCTGCCACACTTGACAAGTCCCCAGTATACCACAAAAAAACTTCAAGATTCCTGCTGGAGATCAGATGAAGGAAAAGACCCCCTCCTGTGAGAAACAGAAGATAATGAAATGTCTTCATTTCTAACCAAATAAACACTGGATTGTTTATCTTCTTGTCCCTATTTCACGTACATGGTGATTTTGAAATATTTCTCTTTATTTTATAATATGCAGCAAAATGCATGTTCCTTACAGACTGAAATAAACAACCCTTTTCTGTCCCTGCCATACACACACAAAATTCTACACACAAGAAACTTCCTTCCACATCCTTCCCTTGTGGTTGTGAGCTCCTCTGGGGCTGACAGCTCCCAGCAGATCCAAAAGAACACTTGCCGTTGCTTTCAGTCAGAATATGACTGCACCCTTTTCTTATAGCAGGCAGAGAGTTAATTGAACAGAGTTGAAGATGTATTGTAGGAGACAGGAGTAAATCAAATTATATGAAAACATTCCCACGGTTTTGATTTACTTCACAGAAAGAAGCAAAATATTAGACATCTTATATTTCTTCACATTTGCCTGGAGGGCAAATGTGAGGTAAATGTTCAGAAAATTCTAAAAATGTAGCAATAAGCCTCTTCTAAGTTCTCTATGAAAAAAATGCATTACTGAGAATACAATATTATTCTAAGATGCTAAACAGGAGTCTCTAAACCCATTTCAGAGGGCAATAGTTTCCACTGGTTTAGATGGGATATTCCTTTGGATCTGAAATCGTGAACTAATAAAAATTGTAAACAGAAGGGCTCCCAAAGCGGTGAGCTGGGCAAATTTGTAGTGCTGCTGACATCTACTGAGAGAAAACCGAATTGCACATCTCTGCAAAGGGATGAGCCTCCCTTGGCCCTTATTTGTTGTTTGCTCTTCTAGTTTTCAGACTCATTTCATTCCTTCTTGCATATTTATTAATTATCTTGTATCAATCCTCACTTGCTTCATTTAAGATCAGTGAACCAACAGATACACTAAGGGAAACGCCAGGGAGGAGATGAAAGGGCCTTCAGGAGAGGGCTGGATCCCTTACACAACTGCTGCAGACTCGTTGTTAGAGCTGCCAGTCCGAAGGCTCAGACTGACACACACATCTGATGTATGAGGATGCACTTCCAGGTCACACTGACTGCACCTAAAGCCCTCAGGCTGGGGCAGCTGAGGCCAAAATCCATGTAGTACAAAACACCAGATCTAAGAAACAGTGCTCCAAAAGTAATACTGAAAATACAGTATCATTTTTTTCTATAGGAAATGAAGCATTTAGCTAAACTATGGCAGGAATAAAAATATCACCAGTATGAGAACTGTACTCAAAAAACCAAGTCAGAAATACTTTCTGATTCGTGTGTCTGTTGTCACAGTGACATATGGCAGTGACACTATTCAGGCAATTCAAAAAAAAACTTTGCTGTTATCTTGTGCATTATAAAGTGTATTCTTTCTCCAAACTGAACAAAGAATTCATAGCTATCCATAGAGCCACAGAACAACAACCACTACTACAGGTCTCATGTCTAGGGATTTCCTTCTACAACAGGAAAGGTATGTCTATCTCAGTTTGGGGGTTGTGGGGTAAGAAACAACAAAATTCTAATAAAGTTGGAGTGAGTCAGGGTGATAATGATTGAGGGCACTTCTGGGGCAATAGTCTCATCTACTGATGTTACATTGAACTTACAGGATTATAAATAAAAACTAATTTGGCAAATAAATATTTGCAATATAGGGCAACACAATAAAGCAGCATAATTAATTTGATTTCTACAAGAGAAACCTTCACAGTCAAAATTAAATATCACATTACAAGATTTGATCTAAGTTGTTATGAAGTGCCCCTGTGACCCTGACAGGGCCAGGATTTCAGTGTCTGCAAGACATTTCACAGTTGTTTTCTGCAGATTCTGAAACAGATATAAACACGAGACCTTTGGCTCATGTATCTGCTGTATAAAATATCTCCATCACTAATTTTTGGTCACTCAGGACTAAACTCCAACTTTTTTAGGTGAGTAGGTCCAATCAATAAAGCTGACACACACTCAGCTCCCACTTAGGTTCTGCTCTGAAAATCACATACAGGTTACAAAGTGCAGCACAGGGTTGGAAAGCCTCTCCTGATGCTTTCTCACCAAAGGATCTATGCCTCAGTTATCACCTTGAATTTGTCTTCATACCTAAAGCTTGGCTTCTGCATACATTCTGACATGCCACATGGGAGGAGTGTGCAGTTCAGCACTTAGCAGCAGGATCCATGCAGTCATCACTGGTGTCTGGTCCAGCATGCATTCCTATTGCTCACACTGGCCTCCCCAGAACAAGCAGCTGCAGCCTTGTCTGCCTTCCTAGAGCGGGAAAAGGTGGCTCATACTGCTTCTCCACCAAGGTAATGCTGTGGAGAGCAGATGGAACCTGATCTTTCTCTTCAACATGTCAGGTGGGTTTGAACCCATGTTCTCCCTCTCCCTGAGCTTTGCTAGACTTGGTAACAGCTTTCCCTGAGGATGTCAGCCTGCACCAGTGCAGAACAGTTTGTGGGCCCCTGGCTAATGAACCTTTCCAAGACATTCAACAGACTTGAAGGGCACAGGCCCTGCAACAAAAGGATTTAATCCCAGCTGAATTCTACAGACACCTAATTATTTGATGGTGTGATTTCAGAGAAATGACAGTCACTTAGCTTCTGAAAAGAAATACCCAGGAAGCTTATTTCTTTTCAGATTGCTAATCCAGAGTGCCCAGAGGTATTTCCTTACTGATTCTCCTTTCGCTTTCTGGACTTTACACCGATCTTTCAGAGGGAACTTCTCACATATTTTATAAGAAGCCCTGGCACTTAACTCATGGCTGTGCCTTTCACTCTGTACTCAGAACCCTAAAAACTGCACAGCACAGTGCTCAACACTGTTACACCTGAGTCTCAGAAATCCCCTTAATGAAATGCCATGTATACACTCATATCAATGCACTTACAATGGGCATTTAGGAGGGTTAGGGATCTAGTGAAGCAAAATCCCACGGCCTGGTACTTGGATGGAGTTCTAACACACTGTTATGTTTAAAAATGCACAGATCAGAAATAAAGATGAGGGAGCAGACATATTTGAACAACTGTTCCTGAACAGAAATAATTTCCTTATTCTATTATAAATCTATTTCTGATTACCTAAAAAGAACGTTGAAACACATGACTTTCTAGAAAAAACTTGGTTCCAAAGATGAATCTCTGAAAAGGCTCATTCTGGCTTGCACTCATCGAAAACCAAGGCACTCAATATCAACATTTTGGCAATTCTAATAACAAAGACTGCCAAAAATATGTTGTCTATCAAAAATACACGGAAGAAAGATGTTAGAATATTAAGAACAGATGTCACAGATATCTTTGCAAATACTCTTGCTCCCCCAAGTACTCTGCAAGGCAGTATCTACAAAACCTCACTGAAAGATTAAATTAATGCATCTTGTTCAAATGCTTCCAAGTGTCATAAATGTACTTAAACTTACTTATGAATGTAAACTTATAAAATATGTACCTTTGAAGCTGTTAGAAAGGAGGACTGTGTCATAATTTGATAATGTATCTTAAAGCTTGAGCTTCAACAGTTCAATGATACAGTAAAGAGAACTTTTTATAGGATGTTATTTAAACCATTTTGTTGTGTGCATTTGCTAGGCTTTCCAGTTATTGAATATTCATTTATTCACATTTTAATTATTCTACTGCGACAAAGTTTATTAAAAAATCCTTTTAGAAAAGCATCTAAACAACTTAATGAAAGGAATCTTTTATATAAGAATAGCTTGTTCTTTAAAATTAAAAGGCCACTTAGAAAACCAAATTATGTTAAGAGTTCATTTGATCAGGCACAGAAAATGCTTTCTTCCTCTGCTGTATTTATTTTCAGTATTAACAATTCTAAATAGTAAAAATCTAGCAAATTTCAAAACAGAAAATCATGGGAATTGGCTGATTTATTTATCTATTTGTAAACATAGAAAGCATTGGATTCTTTATAACTGACAGAATTAAGAAAATATTTTACCTTTAGGGCAGATGTTCCAGATTTCAGGCATAGAAACTCACCTTATACAGCTGAAGCCAAGATTTTCACCTATGATTGTTTAGGGTGTTAAAGAAAAACAAACAAACAAACAACAGCCCCCAAACCGTACTGAGTATTTGAAGTTTACAATAATGGGCTGACATCATTGTGCTTCTAACGGGATGACATTTTCAAGTAACAGCCGAGAAACCAGAGCACAGCAGTTTGAACTAATGATTCTGACGTTTTAGGTTTTCCTACTGAAATCAGAATTTCAGCGAGAAGTGGACCATGGCTCTCTAAGTTAGGCCACCAGAGATAGGCACTCATGTGAGCACGTATAGCCAAAAAAGCCTTGTCTTAATTTTAAGTTTAAAAGTGTTGCCATGCTAAACTCAACCGAAGATTTTGTGAGGTAAAAGATTTGCTATTTGATGTTAAAATGACTGTACTGAACTCAGAAATGTCATGTTGTGGATTATGTAAGAGTAAGGTAATAATGCTACAGTGAGACAAAACACTCCTAAAACGTAATAATAGCAACACACACTGCCATTTTCTGTCCTTTAAATCTTTTAAAGCAGGGCTCATTTCTTCTTACCGTGCATTGCTGACAGGATAATAGCAGCACAGCGCTGACAACACTGCACGGATACTCTGCCGGCCCAGGGCGCCCTCAGCGCCGGGCTGTGGAGCCCCGGCCATGGCGGCCCAGCCCAGGGAAACACGGGGGCTGCCCACGGCCACCGGCACGGAAAGGCCTTCATGGCACACGGGCACATTTGACCTTCTTTTCGAGATTCACAGCCTTTGCCGAACCAGGCTCTAAAACACGATTTCTTTTTTAAAATCACCCCCTTACAATTAACAGATGTGAAGGCAAACTTGGCATGTACAGATGGCCTAATTTTTTTCCCCTTTGAATAACCTGGCTATATCCAGTTTCCGCAGCAATTGTAAGAATGTTTACATTGCGGGGTGTTGTTTTTTGTGGAGTTTTTTTTTCCCATTTCCCTCTTTTAATAATAGAAAGCAGACGCGGCTGCCCGGTGCCCTCAGGAGGCCGCGCCGCGGAGGGCGCTGCCGGCTCCGCGCGGCCGCTGAGGCGGCAAGGGGCGCTGCGCGGGGTTATGGATTCTGTTCGGATCTGCAGAGCCCCAGGGCCCCATTCCGCCCTCCCTGGCTGCGCTCCAGCCCAGGCTGTCAGCCAGGGAGAGCACAATACCTCCAGGCTATGGCCCATTTTAAGTTTTTCCTCAGCTCTCAGCGAGCTCCTCGCAGCCCGGGGGAGGCCACGCCGTCCCCTCCCGGCCGGAGCCACTGCCACTGTGCCGCCTCTCACAAACACGATCCCCGAGCCGGGCTGCTCCCCTCAGCCCAGTCCGGGCTGGGCAGTGACTTGCAAAGTGTAACTCCCACTTCGTGTGTTTCCCCTCTTCTGAAGCTCTGTAAGGAGGTCTGATTAATTAAAGTATCAGGGAAAAACTGGATATTTATTACATTATTATATCAGCTTGGCTGAACATCATAAATCCACAGAAAATTGTGTTAGAGTTGGAGTTAAGCCATTAGTCAGAAGCTACAAACAGACCAGCGATATTCTTGGGAATGGAACAGAAATAGGATCAGGCCAAGTTGCAGATACCTGTATTATCAATAAAAATATAAAAAAATATTTTCAAACCCTCTTAATATCCAAACTTTATCATGGTTAGTCTACTGACATGAGGTTACCTAGCACAACACTGTTCATTAGCAGGGCTTCATTAACCCGGGCAGAGCTTGGTGCTGATGAGATTCCATTGCTTCCATCGCCCTGTTAAGCTGGGCAAGGTTCTGGGGTGCTGCCTGATGCCACACGGGTGCCTCATGAATTACACCAGGAGTACATTTATTACACAAAACACTAGTTACAATTTTCAACCCCTAAAACAAATCCCAAACA
The DNA here is from genome assembly GCF_012460135.2 of Molothrus ater. Classification (NCBI taxonomy): domain Eukaryota; kingdom Metazoa; phylum Chordata; class Aves; order Passeriformes; family Icteridae; genus Molothrus; species Molothrus ater. The sequence continues at coordinate 6,845,240 of NC_050490.2, forward strand.
AGGCCGGTTTTGTTGGCAGGAAAAAAATTGGTTTCCCTCTACCTTAGATTTTGAAATTATTATGGCAGCCTTGAAACATTGGCACAACAACAAAAGCCACTAAATGCCTTGCATGGCACAGCTCTGCAGTGGGGAACAGGGTGTTCATAGAGGGGACATCAACTCTTCAGACAGAAGCACAAATTGGAACTTTCCTGAGGACACGGCTCAGTCAGACATCCCCTGGGTTTAAGCACCTAGCCCAACCACAAACAAAGCAGGTGAAACAAATAGCAACACTGATTCAGATTGATCACCTGAGTCTCAGTTGTTCCAGCTGTTCTGGAAAACACATTTCTCCTGGCAGACTGTGTGCCATATCCAGTATTGTCCTTACACAGCTGGCAAAGAAGCATAAAGGCAGCATAGCCATTACTCTGGGACTGCTCCAGCTAAACAGAAAACAAGAGTAAGTTGTGTATCCACATAGTGGCCTGGTTTAACTAGTACTGTTGGGTGATCCTGTACTATACATCTCCAGCTTTAATAACAGTAAAACCATGACCTGAGAAAACATTTCCTGCTGCAGTGGCAGGCTGTAAGTGGCTCTCCTCATGCTCCATGGGCTAGACACGGCCCTGTGGTCCTTGATCAAAGCCCATGTACAATGTATTTAAATGCTATTTGATCCAGGGCAGCCCTGTGACATACAGCACTCCTACAAACATCCTCTTATATTACTACCACAGATATCCATCTCACTGCACTGTCCAGGGAAAAAAGTATGGATTTCATATTAAGTTCTGTGATAAAGTGTAACCTGACTCTCGTGTCTCCTCTACTCCACCAGTAAAGCTATTTACTTAGACATCAATTTAGCAGGGAACCTAAGTATAGGCTAGGTTTAAGAACAAGTGTCATACTGTCCTTCCTTATACATCTGGAAAAGGTGTACTGGGTTTTCATCCCAATCTCTTAGAGCCTCCAAATATTTTGGAGCTATCCTTTCTTACACACGAAAGCACAAAAAAGAGCACACCAAGTCCTCTGGAGCACTTCCCTCCAAAGCTGTGGCAGAGAGTTATGGACCACATACACAAATCAGACAGACGTGACACAGGCTGAAATACAAACTGCTGCTCTCTCCAGACCTATGAAACTTTATCTCTCATCTCCCTGTTTTTAAAAGATAGGAAGAGTGCAGTTCACGTGACTCTCCCACAGACCCATTCCACAAGTAAAAGCAGAGTCTGATCTCTGGAGAGGAGGGGGAGCACCTACTCTAGGAAGAAGTGTGTGATACTTCATAAGACAGGCACAATGGATGAAATATGACATGGCACTTTGCCAATTACCTTTATTCCAAAAGCCAAATACAATTGATAACCATGGGAACTGCTTGCAAGATAGAGAACAGAGCTCTTCTTAACATCTGTCTAATATACCTGACCTGTACTCTTTTCTGCAGGAGGATTCTGATAACCTAATAACAATATATGCTCTTTGCTGCTTTGGTTTCAGTTGTGGGGCTTGGTTGGGGTTTTTTGTTTGTTTGTTTTAAACAAAGTGCTATTTATAAAGAAAGTGAGAGCTTCACCATCTAATGAAATATATACTTAACTTTTTCAAATTTATCTGCATATAAGTATGTGGCACATGAGCACAAAAGTCAGTTTGTAATGTATGTACTACCTAGAAGTTTGTTATCTTTGGATCTCTACAAAACTTAATAATCACTTAGGAAATAAAAACATTGAAATAGAGAAATGAGTTAACATTTTAAATGTACATATGTCAAGTGTCTCAACAGCCATTAAGTACAAACCTATAAACTTCATTTCCTCTCTGCTGTGTGGTAGTTTGAGTCAAATGAAAGGTCAAGAAAGAGCTTGAGCTCTTTTGCCTTTAGACAAGACACAAAAATAATGCATAAAGAGAATTGTCATCTGCTACAAATGATTTGAAACTAATTTTATTACTGTTTTTTATCAGCATTTTTCCTCTTTGGGAAAAAGTAATGTTGGAATGGGGCAGAGCTGATAAGCAAAGCATTTACCCATACTGCCCCATCCTTTCAGCAAGATAAGAAAACAAAACTGCAGGAGGAAATAAGAACTATGAATGTATTTCAGATTCAAGATCTGATGAGAAATTTCCCTTAAATTCCAAGAGTTAAGGTATCGAAACCACATCCTCAGGTTTTAACCACAAATGCAACTGGAAAGAGTGGCTGCCCTGTAACAGAGGGGAATGCTGCAGTCATGGCATGGGCAGCACACATAAAACATCCCCACATCCCAATTATCCATTCACCTCTCCAGTGCAGAGCTGTTCCCTGCACTCAGTGCTCTGGGAGTACCTGCAGATGAGAACTGAACACTCTCCCATGGGGGATCATTCAACAGATAATTCCTCTGTTACAAGAGCTGCTTAACATTCACAACCTCCATTTTCCCCTTAAATTTATCCATTCTGCTTTATTCTGTCTTTGCTTAAGTGCACCTCTCTGAGTAAGAAACCTCTAAATAATTTGTCTTCCTCCTCTGTTTTCCTATAACAATGAATAAATTGCACTCTCTGAACTATAACACTACAAATTTCCGGTGCATAGTCTCAGCAATAAAGAATTAGGTATTACAATAAATACAAGGATAAAACTAAGGAAAATTAATTACTAAGCTATAGATCAATGAGCAAGAGGTGAAACCACCAAGAGATGCTCTTATTAGATTATCAAATTCAAGGCTGATTTATAGCTTTCACTGTGCTTCCTTATCCGTCACTTTTATAGTATGTAGAAAGGGTTACAAAGCACAAATTGCCTTGTTTTAATTAACAGTGAAGTTTTGGATAGCATGACTATCCTGATCTGAGTCTAGGTTACTTTTTTCTTTTTCAAGATATGAAAGCAGAAAACATACTTTATTAATCTGAGAGAGCTGTGACAGAACCAAATCCAATACACTTGTCTGCCTACAACTTCCTGACATGCTTGCCTAGGATTTGCCCAGAATGAAAAGCTGTGGAGCAGCCCTGCTGAAAAGGCCTTGAGGGCCTTGGTAAAGAGCAAGCTGCTTGAGCCAGCAGTGTACCTGTGCAGCTTGGAGAAGGAGAGACCTCAAGGGGATTGAACAGCATCCTCCAGCACCTATAAGGACATCAGCAAAAGACAGAGGCAGGCATAAGCTGAAGCAAGAGGGGCTTTGTCCTGGCCTCACAGGAGGACGGCCATACTCGGGAACAGGTTATCCTGAGAGGTTGTATGGTCTCCTTCCTTGGAGGTCTCCTAGGAAGTCTGGATTAAGGCTGTGAGCAATGTCACCTGCCTCAGAACTGAGTGCTTTGTGCAGGATCCCAGCCAGGACCTCCTGAGGTCCCTTCTAACCTGAACTGCCACACGAGCCCAGCCTGATGCAGGAACAGCTCTGTCAGCCAGCACAAGAGAGACTTTCTGAATTGTGCTCACTGATGGCTGCCTCTCCCACCTCTGAAAGGGATGATGACCTGTAAACCAGACTAACACAGTCGTCCCCTAAAACTTTCTTAATCCAGTGGTATGGCACAACTCAGCCAGTGCCTCAGTAACGGTGGCAGCCAGCTTACACTTGTGCTCCTGCTAGTGACAGCCAGGGCAGGGAGCTGCAGAAACCTGCTGATGTTGACAGGCTGGGCTGTGGGGAAGCATAAATTTAACTGAAAGTGGAAATTGAAGATTACTAAATGCTGAGTACACTTCAGAAGAATTCCTCATTTTGTCCAGGGCCCCCAGCAACAAAGGTACATATAATCTCAAAATAATTATTATTACTATTATTTTAAAAGCATGAATAGAGTAATTTTAATATAATGTGGAAATAATGCTTTGAACTCGGAGACATGATTCACTCCTCCTGAAATAAGTGGTTTTGCAATTAGAGCCCACAGTAGAGACTTCTCTAAAGAATATAGAGAAAAAACAAAAGTTGAGCATGCTTTTGCTAGCCATTGACTCCTCACAGTTGTAACACTAGGATCAGATCTGGGCTGCAACCAGTATTCCATTCAGTCTTGTAGCTTCATTACCACCTTTTTAAAATACTTTGGTAGATATCAACATTTCTTCACTGTTTGTAAAGGATACCACATTCTTAGCACTATCACATTACCAAAAGTAAAAAAGATAAAGAAAGTCTCTTCTAAATATTGAGAATAACTTTTAAAAATTATTATTTATAACTTTCTTTTCAGCACAATTTAAGTGGTTACCATAGCTGGAATGAAGTACAGTGCACTGCCAGGAATTTCAGAAAAGTCCCTTCCACCCCAGGAAAAGTTCAGTTGCATTCTACTTTAATGGCTTCTGGCAAGCTTGCATTATTGTTTTTGTACAAACAGAAGTAAGTTTGGTACAAATAAAAAATGGAACTTTATGTGAATGAAGCAACCATCAAATTCCTTAATCTTCAAAAGAAACTGTATCCCTGAATAATTAACTATGATATATTTATAAAACTAGAATAATTGAAAACAGAATTCTAAGTTGATTCATGTGGACTGCGCTGAAATATTTATTATTGCAAGTCCAGAAGATCTGTCTGGGTTTTGTCACTGGAAATGTCTAAACTCAGTGTCCAGATGTTTATTTAAGTTGCTCCCACATAGTTCTAATGTCAATTACCAGGGGTTATCAGAGAGCATCACTGTGTATCTTCCTTGACTAATATTCTCATTTCTTCTGCATCTTTGATGTTTTCTTTCATTAAAATTCCTGGCTCACAGCCACAAAAATCTGCCGTGCAGGCAAAAAAACTGGTCTGCAGACATGACACATGATGATGCCCAATGTCTGTGCACGGATAATATTTATCATCAGCTATCATTTAAGCAGTCCTATAATCAGTACAATGCCAACTTAAAGCAGTTCAGAGGAAGACACATGAAACCAAGGCTTAGGAACTTCTAATCAATATGAAATAACCTGGGTCAGTAAAGAAATTATTTCATATAAGAAAGGCTTTATGAATCTGTGTGGCTTGGGTTTGGTTTTTTCTCCCCCCATAAGGAAGAAGCAGGGAGAAAGCCAATGACAAAATAATTTCACACATAATTACAAATGGAATTGATGGAAACTGTAACTCTGGAAACCAGAATTACATCAAGACTTTTATAGTAACCAGGAGACAACACAGACCACTCGTAACAGTGACTTAAACAGAAAGAGCTTATCACACAGCCCCTGAAGGTTTCATACATTCAAATACAAAGAATGGCCAGAGAGCACAGCTTATGCTATATATATATATATACACACACACACATATATATATATCTAATCTGTTACCCAAAATCAGGGAGTTCATTTCATTGTAGGCAAATTCTAGAAGATTAATTTTTAAAGACTTGTAAGAAAACAGACTAAAATCAATGTTAATTTAATATAAGTGGCATTAGAGCTATAAGATGGCTGAAGGAAAGACTACCAATGCTATTTCCTGTTTTGAAGTTAGTACCCAGGTACTTACTAATACCAGGTTCCTCTCTTGGTGAGGAATTTTAGTTCTCATTGATCTATAAGAGACAGGCACCTGGCAGCTTCAATGGAAAACTGCTTAAATGACTTGGGAATGTAAATCTCATTGACTGTGTAATTTACTCTCTCAGTGTCAGGTTGGGAAGGTGCATCCACCTACCCAAAGCCCTAACAGCTGAGCATTACAGCCTTGCAGTCTCTCCCTCACCGAGATCTCCTACAGATGGTGTCATTGCACCTCCAGACTCAGTTGTGATTCTGCAGGACAAGGTTTGTCACAGTATTTGGGCCCAGGGCAGCACAGGCTGGGCAAATGACAGCTTCAATTCAGAAATGGGTGCAGAAAATCTTGTGCTGTTAAGCCAGAGCTGCAGTACTCCCACCATTGTCTGACTACTCTCTGAGTAAATTTAATGTGTGTGTTACTGTCATCAAGTAACAATTGAGTTCAGGAAAAAAAATGAAAGAAAAAATGTACAGAAATTTTACAACTGAAATTTCTATTTAGAAGTGTGTAAAGAGTATCTCCTATCAACTACTCAGCTACAGAGATTCAGCAAACCCTGGACTGCAACCACTTGCCACATTATATCACTGTCTTGATCTAATAAGCAAGTACATTAATACCAGCTGTGTGGAGAGAGGGAGAAAATAGGAATATGTTCATTAAGCATTATGGCTCCACTTATATCCCTCAAGATTTCAGTGGAGATCTGCCAATTCATGCATGACACAATTATAGTCTCCAATATAAACCTGAAAGAAAAGCAATGAGGGTGTCAATACAAATTCCTACAAATTTTCCTGTCAAGAAACCACTCTTAAACTTACTGCTGCAGGACACATTCACTCATATTTAGGTGATTAGAAGTGAAATGCTTAGTTCAATGATTCTAGCAAGTTGAAAATCAATTTGCTTCCCACACACATTTCACTGGGTTCATCTGTGTCTCCTCACATCCAGTAACTAGTTCACAACTCTTATTCACAAATTGCCTTGCACACAGAGATTAAACAATACACAGAGCCAATATCCCAGTTCAACAGAGCACTTGCACATAAATGTTCCTAGAGGAATCCAGCTTTGACTTCAATTCAGTATTACAGTGAAGTTTTCATGCTTCAACAAATCAAAGGGCAATTCAGTGAAAGCTTAATAACCAAGTGATCAGGACAGTTGCTTTAAACAAGAGATTACTAAATGCCTCTAAAGCTTTGCATACATAATAATAGAATAATAATTACAGTATGGATTTACAAAAGAGTCAAATGCAGTTGTGCATCCATATCCCATGAAAAGTCAGTGTGATTGGAAAATGTTTGGGCTGTAGTCAGCTAACATTTGTCCACCACAGTGGCAGCAGTGACATAGCACTGCAGAGAATGAGAACAAAATACATTCATTAGCTGACTGGAAAACAAACAATACCACAACAAAACAAATGTATTCACACAGCTGTCTTTTCTACTTCCCTTTCCCTCCCAGAACGTGGGAGTTCACAACCTGAACCTAAACATTAGGAGACCAGGAAATCTCAATGGTGATCTCCACACATACCACCTAAAAGCAGTGAATTTGCAAAAAAAACCTGTAAACTACAAACTAAGGGAAACTAAGGGTCAGTTAGCACCTCCCTGGAACAAGGCCACAACACGCAACACCTACACCCTGAAAAATTTGTCCTTACAAAATACTTTGGAGAAATTATGCTTCTTTCTTATCCTGCTCTGAAAAAAGAAGCAGGGCTGGGAAAGCTGAGAAAAGCTGTCTTTTCCTACAGCAGGACACAGCTTTGTTCCAACACAGTACTCCCTCTGCTTGTCCTCTTAAAGCCATTCATTTTCCTTTGCAATAAAAGGCCAGTTGCTATTCCCCTGGCCCAAGTACACTCCTTGCTAAAGGCAGAGGAGGAGCCAGACGCCCCCCAAACCGTGCCAGAACTGGGTCCTACTACAGATCATTTCCACTGGCAAAACGCAGCACGGCACACGACTGAGGCTGCAGGCTCCTGGAGCCGAGCTGGCTCTGCAGAGGAGCAGAGCAGCAGCCACAGGCACAGCTGGAGCTGCTCAGGGAGGCTGCTGAAGGCTGCCAGCTTGTGGTGTGCCTGCAGATCCACAATGAAACCCCACACTGCTGCCCGGGGCTGCTCGGGGACCAGCTCTTGCTGTGGCTTCCCGCTCAGCTTCTGATTCTTCAGTCAGTAGTGTCTGGGTATTGTTCTGCCTGACTCCTGATACTGTGTCCCTGTGGCAGGTTCAGAAATTCCACCGTTTCCAAGTTCTCTCAATTTACCAGCCCCGTTTCCTCCACACAGGAGCTCACTGTCACTGACGTTTTTGATCACATGGCCCTTAGTAGTCCAGAAGCCAGAACACTCTCAACAGAACTCTAGAAAACAGGAAAAGCAACTGTGTCTTTGCTACCCTTAGTTATTCTCAAGTCTGCCAAAAATAATTGAAGTCCAGCAGTATTTAGACTTTTCTTCAAATGCTATTTTCTAAATAACTAGCCTAAATTTTTAGGTGGCTAAACCCTCTAGAAGATATTATCACCATAGCAGGCAAACCAGACTACATGTTCTCTCCCTCAGGAAAGGTTAAAGCTGCTGCAGCACAGAAAATCTGTTAGAGGGCTTTTCTTCTGAGCAGTTTGGGTATCAGGTGCCCCAGCAATGCAGAAACCAAGGGCCTACAGCTGGTGCAGCACATCCTGCCTCACCTGCTACAGCTCTCTGACCCACAGGCCACATTTAAACTGTGTCTCTGTGCCATCTCTCAGACCTGCAAGACTGGCCAGCTTTAGGTCTCTCAGGTCTTTCCTCATCCATTTGCACCCCTAGTTTTCTTTTCCTATATAGCAATAGTTTCCTAGCTCCATCTCCGTGTTTTCCTTGTAAAGCACTGAAGCAAGAGTTCCCATTCTCTTCTAAATTTTACACGGTCAAAACAAAACATTATTCACATGAACAACTTCAAAAATATATTATTATCCATTCTTTATTTTTACTGTGTTAACAACCCATTCCAATACAGCAGTCCATTTTCAGAACAGAGAACAAGCTCCTTAGCTCTCAGATACATTTGGACATGATCTGGAACTGGGAAACATTGAAATACACAACAGCAATACCGTACTCAATCTGAAATTTTTTTCAATGTGACTAAACCATTTAATGATTCATCCTTTCATTATCCAGCAAATCCTTTCATGATCCTCTTGTGCTCTAACTTTTCACAGACTTCAGGATTGCATATCCTCAACATAGGACTGTTTAAACCTGACTTTGCTTTCTATCATTCACAGAATCTTAATTCAAAGCGCACACCTCTGCTCAGAAGCAACAGCCCCCAAGAAAGCTTCTAGGTTTTGCAAACTTTAAAAAAATAAATCAAAATTCATACCTTTAGCTTGGTTTGGCATTCACACAAGACTCTCCTCCACAAGAACTCCCCAAAACTGCACTGAGCAGCTGCTGATTGTTTAATGAGCACATAATGAACTTCACCTGTTACCACAGTGATTGCCACCCCACCCTACCTCCCCTTAAAGGGAAAGTTTGCCCATTCAGGGATCATTTTGGCAAAAACCCAACATGTTGAATGCTATCAAAATAAAGGTCAAGAAAACTGCCTCTAATTTACCAAGTTTAGAGAGCAAAAGTATGTGTTAATAGCACAAAAAAAAGAGAGTTGGTTTAGTTAGCAGAAGTGTGTGCTCAGCAGAAGCCTAGGTAGAGGTAAATTTGAGTACTCTGGAAAACAAGTCCCTAACCGCATAGCTTTGTGTGAATTCCTTCAGCACAGAAAAGCCAGCAGAGAGAAAACACACACACAGCCACTCACAGAGGTGTGAGAGCACAGCCAGTACAGGGTAAGGCCAGGGATGCCAACCAGGGGAAGAGATGCAAACAGCATGGAAGTGGTGATTTATGTTTCATGAAACAGCACAGGGAAAGCCAATCCAATTCTGAGGCTGCTTGTCCTTGAGCAGTACAAACTGCAGTAATGGGAGAGCTGATGATAAGATGCAGCTGGGCAAGCAGGTGGCAGCATGGAAAGCATTGATCTGAGAGATGAACTGCACCCACTCCTCTGGCCTGTGAGTCAGAGCCACGTGCTGAACAGAAATAGGCACAACTGAGATCCACTGGGTCATCAACAGGGATGCTGAGAGATCAATGTGAATGGCTGAAAACAAACTAAAGAATTGTGCTGACAAAGGCCAGTGATGGTGAGAAGCTGGGAGGATGAAGAAGGAGCATAGACAAGAGAGAAGGGGAAAAAAACCCAAGTATGAAAAGAAGGTAGAAAGGTGAGAAGGCCTGGAAATGACAAACACCTGCAGAGTCTGAAATCAAATCAGGAAATAAGGAAAGCCTCAGGAGAGCAGTTATGGCAAAACTACAAAGATATTGAGGTCTCTGTGAGGTATTCAAGGGACTGAGGCACATAGGAGGTGCACAGCTGGTATTTAGATGGAGTTCCAGAAAGCAAGGTAAGGTAGCAGTGGCAGGAGTCACACACACACACAGCAGCATGTCATTGGAAAGGGAATGGGTGGGAGGCAGAACACTGGGTTTAAGTAAGTAAGCCTAATGAGAAAAAGGGAAGAGCAGCTGATGAGAAGCCAATGAACAATGAGAACCAGAAGGCTACAAGAGTTGAAAGGGTTCAGCAAAGAGCAAGAGATGATCTAGTCAAAAAATATCACAAGGAGCTTAGCAGCAGTTCCACTTGTCCAGCTGCAGTGCCAGGGTATGGACTGTGCCACAGGGACTGCCCAGGAAGGCTTGTGGAGCACTTGGGAGAGAGTTGCTGCCTGCTAGGGAAGTGCTGCCTGCACTAAGAAGTGGCTGAGACCTTCCTCTCACATTTTCATTCCATGCAGCTTTTTCAATGACTTGCAGCTGGAGCAGCATTGGTTTCCAAAGACATCATTCCTGCAGGAACATCCAGGGACAGCCCTGCACACACAGAGCTGTGGCAACATCTTGGAAAACAGGTTGCCAGGCTATACAAGGAATCTCTGAGGTTTGCTTTAAGGAACTGAGCTCAAACTAGGCTCAGAATATCCTACTCCACAGTGAAAATACCATTGTGAAATAAATACGTGTCAGGTGTGTTCCTTATCTTTCAAAATTCATATTATTATTCATGGTCATGTAAGGAAGTTTTTTTTTTTTGTCTTCAAATAACAGCCAAAACTTAAAAATACACACAACACTTCCTCCAAGAAAACCAGAGGGTGGATCTCTTAATTTACAGTATTGGGCTACGAAAAATAGTACATCCAAAGTATGAAAGCAGTGTACAAAAATACAGAAAAACATAAAAATCTTTAATAAAAATAGTAAAGTCTTCAGATGAACTTGATCTCTTAATGTGCTTTGCCATAATAACCAAAAACCAAACAGCAGAGTCCCTTAAAGCCCAAACAGAATTTGAGTTACAAAATAACTTTAAATTCTTAGCTATTTACAAGGTAAGGGCAGCGAGTGTTATTTTAAGGTGCAGGCAGAGAAATAAGTTCTCATGTGGTAGGAAGTTACCTTACAGCCTAAAGATCAGGTATTTATTGTAACTCTCTGGGCAGGTATTTTCACCATACCATGAAAGGTAATATTAAATAGGTAAAAGAAGTAGCTCACATTTATACAAGACAAGAGCTTTATACAAGAGACGTGAGCAGTTCACAGGCACCTCAGCTTTCTTTATGGACATGTTTTGTGCCAAAGCCCTTTGCAATCAGATTTCTGCACAGAAGAAACTTTTTCTTATAGCTGACCCGTCCTAGCCTGCAAAACTGTATTAGAGAGCTTACTTTGCTAAAGCTGAGAACTGTGGGGCATTCTACAAGAATTAACTGCCCCAAGTGCTCAAAGAACAGTCCCCAAAGAAGACTGATAAATAATTGTGACATGTATATTTATTATGAGCCTTTCCTGGAGCTGTCATGTGAAGATTTTAAGAAAAAGCTGAGAAGATGAAGCATTCTCAATATTCAGGTTTGGGTTTTAAGAAGTACTGCATAAAGATCAGTTACACTGCTCATCCACAGCCACCCTTCCATGCATTCAGTCTTCTGCTGAAAAATAATCTTCATCTCTCACTTCTCTGTACTGCATTGAGGCCTCCCCCTCTGGTTCAAACCTGAGCATTTTTATATTCAGTCTCTCTGCAAGCTTCTGTGCTGCAAGCTTGGCTTGCATTTCCTATGTCAGAAAAAAAAAGACAAGGTTAGAAAAAGTGTTCATTTGTCATTCTCATGAATAAACTAATATACTAAAATATAAACTTGAAATAATAATAATAATAATAATAATAATAATAATAATAATAATAATAATAATAATAATAATAATAATAATAATAATAATAATAATAATAATAATATCAGTAATTCCAAAGTGGACTTAATTAAAAGTTTTAGCAACTAGCAAAGAAATTTCAGTTTTCTTTTCACACTTATACATAACTATGCTATTAATATTTGACTCTTTTTAATAAGAGTTGAAATTCTCCATGTGGCAGCCCCCACCTGTGATACAGTAGTGTCAGTTTTAACAGAACACTTCTACAATAGTGTCTAATTTAAACATTAGCCTGACTCTACCTGGAAAGTCAAAATCCATTACAACAGAATTTAGAACCTCAGAACCTGGATTCTTCAGACACAGAATAAATAAAGGCAAATGTAGATACTTGAATATTTTAAGAATAACAAATACTGCTAGGCCTTCATTTATGCAAGGGACAAAAGCTCTGTCATCACTAATAGGGAAAGTGTACATTTAAATTTCTAGTCAGAGGTGAAGTGAGTGCAATAAGGTCAGCATATTAACACACAAAGATTTTGTTTAATGTAGGACTAACACTTTCAGAGAGCAATAATACATTCTTTAATTATAACATTAAAAGAATCAAATACAAGACAAAGTGCCTCTCCTCAAAGTCTTCCCATCTGAATTCACCGTTATGAAAAGCTCCCTTTATCTTTTCTGTTTTGGGAGTGATATAATTTTCAGACCAGATTGTAAATGCATACCTCATAAGCTTCTTTTTGCTGTATCTGAATTGCTATGGATTCCTCTATGGACAACAGCTTGGCAGGGGAGTGGTGCAGTGGTGGCAGTCGAGCTGCTGTGATGTCATCCAAATGTTTCTTATCTCTGAGTCTCCTCTCTTCTGGAGGAACTGGAGAGCCCAATCCCCCGGGTGATCGACTGGAAGAGGAACCATGAGATGATCCACTCTGCTCTCCTGATAGTCTGGAAGACATAAAACACCTGTGCTGTGATCCAAAGTTGCATCACAAGGTTGAACAACTCCAGTTTCAAAACTTACTTTTAACACCTAAGAGTTGAAAATAAATCTGAAGTGCTATGGAAACACAGACAAATAAAAAGTAAACAGCACTCAGAGAAAACAGAACTATTTCTCCACAGAGAGACAGTATCAAAAGTTACTCCTGGCAATGAACCAAACTGGTTTGCTGATTTATTAGCAAACTGAAGTAGCAATTCTGTAGGAGTCACACAAGGTACAAACTGTTACTGCTACCAGAACAGACAATGTAAATTGTAATTTTCCCAAAAGTGCAGAAAAAGCAAAACACTTCCAGCTATTAAAGTTCTACGTGTTCTAGAACTGATCCAAAAGTTTTACCAATTGTTTAGTAGTTTTGCACCTTAAGCTATGAAATTCTATGACGACTCATGACAGTTGTTTCAGATGGGTGGAATGAAACCACTGCTCAGCACTGAGATTCTATGGCATTTAAAGCTACAGAGCCAACATATGAACCTTGTGTGTCATGAGACTTTAAGTCTCTTTAATCATCACCAGAAAACAAAGCTATCATGCTTGTTCTCTACCATTTCCCATTTTATGCACATAGAAAAGATCTGTACTCACGCATTTGTTTTAAATTTGGGTTTTTTTATGATTGGATTCTTGGCTCTGGCCTCTAGAACTTCAATATAATGTGGTGTCTTGGGATGCTGGCTTCCAAATACATTGCCCTTGTGTTTTGCCACATCCTGCTCTTTTTCCAATATTTTTTCACTGTTTTCCCCATCTGTAATTGTAACTTTTTGAAAGGCATCAACCAAGGCTTCTTTACTATTGTCCAAAGCAGCTGTACTTTCTGTCCCATCCTCAGTGTTGCTCTGGGACACTTGCTGATCATTGTTCAGGTGATTGCTGGTGGCTGACTTGGAGACATCTTCACAAAAACTATTCTGATCCTTTGTAACAGTCTTTACTTTATTATTTTTCCTCTGAGTCCTTTGATTTGTCGCATCTTCTTCTGCCTCCTCCTCCCTTTCAGCAGAAGTGTCAGAAATGTCCTTAGAGTTTTCATTAATGACTGAGGGATCTGCACTGTTCACTGTGTCCTCAAATAGGACAACTTCTTGTTTGCTTGCGTTAATCTCCTCCTGTTTTGCCTGAAACTCCAACCTAACAGCAGATAACAGCTCAGCTGTCCTGGCTACTTCTTCCTCTTGGGAAATGGCAAGCCTCAGCTTTTCAGCAAAATCAGAGATCTTCTTACCTTTATCTGGAAGCCTAGCAATGAACTTCCTAAAACAAAGAAACAGAAAACCAAAAATTATTATAAACAATCCTATTTCAACCAGAAATACATAAGTTTTATTAGAATGGCTAAATGGGGCAGGTTTCCTATTTACATACTAAACTTCTGAAACACAGCAAGATGCAAAGCATTTGCAGCACAGCACTACCTACGTGTTGTCAGCGAAACACACGAGCCATGAAATGGTTTGGGTGGAAGGGACCCTAGAAATGATCTCGTTCCACCCCGTGCCACAGGCAGGGACACGTTCCACCAGGCCAGGCTGCTCAGAGCCCCACACAACCCCACAACCCCACACTTGCAGCGACGGGGCAGCCACAGCTTCTGTTCCAGTGGCCTCTCCACCCTCACAGGGCATAATTCCTTCCTTCTGTATCTAATCTAAACCTACTCTCTTTCATTTGAACCCCTTCCCTCCCTCATCCGTCACGACATACTCCCGCAAATGGTTTTGCCCCATCGTTCGTGTACGCTCCCCTCAGGTTCTGCAAGGCCGCACTTAGGTTACCACAAAGCCTTCCCTTTTCCAGGCTGAACAATCCCAACCCTCCCAGCCTCCCTTCACAGGACAGGTGTCCATCCCTGTGCCCGCGGACGGCAGAGCCACACGGCCATGTACAGCCCGAGCGCTGCCTGCAGCCCCAGCCGCTGGAGCCCGGGGCTACCCGCGCCCTCCCCAGCCCCGCAGGCGCCGAACGGGAGCGGGCGGTTCGTCCTCTGCGGCCTGCTAGGGGACGGGCGAAGTCGGAGGGAAACCCGGTCCGCTCCTCGGCGCCCGCGCTCCGGCTGCCCTCACCGGTCGGCCAGCAGGCGCTCCTGCCGCCTCAGCATCTCGCGGAGCTCGGGCAGCGCCCGCCCGCGCAGCCCCGGAGCCGCCGCCATGGGCACCCCGCACAGCCCTGCGGGCCGCCATCTTGCCGGAAGTGACGGCGCGGCGGCGGGGCCCGACCTGCTCGGAAGGCGAAGGACGGCGCGGCCCTGGGACAGCGCTGAGGGTGCGCTGGGGGCTGCGGCACCGCGGGCCGCTCTGCCCCGCGCTGGGGACCCGCCTTCATCCTACGGGAATTGCATCAGCAGCTGGGAAAGCTGCGGTGTGTGCCCTGCACAGCACGCGTGCCACGTGCCGAGCAGCGCTGAAAGCCTGTGGGTTTGAGAGCAATTTGACACCTTTTAGCAATTTTTTTAGGTCAGCGCTGCAGCAGACTCTGACTTTTCCTCCTCCACAGTCCACACAGTACCACACAATCTGGTATTCTATCGAAGTTTCTCGACATCTTTTATCTGTTACGCACTACCTGGATCATCCGTGGAAAATCCCCTGGGGGTTTTGCTTAAGATTCAGGGAAATCCTCGAGTTTTTCTCAGCGGCAGATCCCCCGCAGTTACCGGACACAAGTTCATTGAATTGTTGCCTCTGTTACACAAGTTTAAGTCAGGCACCTCTGTCACATTTGGGCATCTTGCAGGAAGGAGCACTTGATCCTGCAGGCAGGAGAGAGTGGGGAACACGGCACGGAAACTGCTCCTGCCAGCAGGGAAATGAGGATCTAGAAGGAATAAACTCATTAGAGCACTGCTCTCACAAAATGTTCAGCTGCTTTGTGACATGTACAGAGAAGCAGTTTACAGAGGGTTCAATTTATGTGCTAAACTGTATAAACACAGAAAAAAGTAGAGCAAAAAATGAAGATAATAAAGTGTTAATAACATGGCTTCTGGGAATCTCACCTGATCATTCTGTACTTCACTGGTAACACTGTTCACTGAGTCTGTATTTGTCCAAGTTCACTGGGAAGGATATTGTTCATCTTTACCGTTTGGGAGTGTTAAATTTTGGAATAACATTGTCTGTTTACAGGTAACCCACAGTTCCAGAATGATGAGCAAGTAGCTGAAATTTGGAACGTGCTGGAACAAATATATATTCTTGGTTGTGAACAAGAGGGCAGTATTGAGACACCATGCTACTGAGCCAGCATCAACTTCAGTACAAACTTAAAGAAGGAAATATAGATTTAGTAATTTAGTATTATTATTCAACTTTATAAAATGTTACTTCTTTTCATTAGGAAAAGGAGCAAAAGAATCTTAAGTTTATAGGGTTTTTATCTGGGCCGGGGGGGCAGGAACTACCATTACCATTTCTCTGCTCAGGAGTTTTGAGAGGAAACAAGGTAAACATAGAATGTAAATCACCCCCAAAATAACAAGAAAATGGTATGAGTATTTGGAATTTAACTAAATAATTTTATTGCATTTAGGGAAAAAAAATAATTTCTTATCAGCATGATGCAGCTTTATAATAATTCATTTTCCTTAAAAAAACAACTCCTCCCTTAAACTTATTTCTGAAAAAAAAGTCCCAAACATTTCAAAAGCAAATCTATATGTATTTGTACTTATCAATGTATTGGGAAGCAACCATGAGATCACTGCATTGCCTACATACCATTTGCCTTTACAGAATATTGTAACCTCACAGATGTCCATTTCTATGTATTTTCTCTTTAAATCACCAAGTCCCTTTTTATTTGTAAAATATTCACATACCTTGAGTTGTAAATGGCTCCTGCCATCTTTCTTTTCTTGTGCTCCTTCCATGTTGTGCTTGAGGCAGGGCTGGGAGTTAAGGAGACCTTAACTCAGGTCTCTCTGCACTTTTCTTCTTTTACACATGCAAATAGCCCCAGGGGCTGAACAAGAGTGAAGTAAAATGTAAATGGAATGAAACTCTCAGCATGCCCTTCTCCATTCTGTGGAGCAGGGATTTCCTGTGCAGAATTACGCACTTCATGCACAGAGAACTTACTTCTCATCCCTCCATATGCAGAGATGTTCAGATGTCAAATATTTAAAGCTCTCTGAAAAGCATCTGTATCCCGCTCCCAGAATTCCATGCTGGAGGTTCAGCACCAAGCACTGCCCATCTCAACAAGATTTTATCAGGGCTTGTTGGCAATCTGAGCTGAATACATGAAAATAGGAAAGCATTATTTGAGTTAAAAACTTGACATTCTTCCTGTGAGCATTACAAACCTGTGACACTGTGATTATCGTGTTTGCACAACCTCTTCTTTAGCTGATATGTAGATTATTTTTATAGTCTTAAAAATAAATCTCTATTATCAGTAAGTGGATATAACCTGTAAATAAAGATGTGCCACAACCATCCCAGTCTCATCCTGCTGAAGCCTGGAGAGCATCATCCCAGATGGATTCAGATGTTATCTGGATGATCTGAAGCTGTTGAGTTTTTTCCAAGAGCTGTGCTGCCCAGTTTTGTTTATCCTGTGCAAGTCAATAGTTTTTTATTTCATGAAAGAGTTCATCTACTTTTGTGACTTGGCTTTGAGAGTCTTTAGGCAGGGAGTGCCTTCCTGTTCTCAGGAGCCCGTGTGCCAAAGGAAACACGGACGGGAACATCGAGGCTCCGCAGGAGCCGCTCTCCATTCCCACATGTTTGGAACAAACAAGGTTGTGAACAGCAAGAGTCTGCAACCTTTTAAGGTAGGTTTATTTCCAAAAGACTGTTCACACAACAGAACAACAAGTTTAAATACAGTGTTTATTGCAATTTATCCTTTTCATGTCCTACATACCGGATGTATTAAAAGCATACAATGAAATACATTATTTGTACAGCATATATGAAAAGTGTATCCCAAAATACTTTCCAGAGTATCTGGAATAAATCACAAAAGAATACTTATCATGGTACAAATGTAGTCATACAATTGACTTACATTTAGTGTACTTTCTGGGACCTTCCTATATGGCTTTTATTGCTTTTTACAGAAATTTTACTAGTTTCTAATGTGATAGTACTAATTAACTCAGTCTCAAATTGAGAAAATTTATCCAGAAGTGTTACAATCTTTTCAGTCAGGTTTGTTATTATCTATGCTAGTTTATATTACTGCTCATTTGACTGGAAAGCTCTACATTTTCATGTAGCACAATGATATAAATACACTTCCTCTTCTGTTCTTCAGTTGCCAAATCTACACCAGTAGTCCAATCAAGTGATAGTCATCCAGCTCACTGCATGTCAAAATGCTCTTAAAATACAGCTTTGACTTTAGTCCTTATTTGGTTTAGAAAAAAATACTGTATTTCATCAAACAGTCAAGACAAAATTTACACAGAACACCTTTACAGTAAAACCTTAAGGCCTTGCTGCATTCCTTGTAAAGTCTTGAGCAGATTATCATAATGTTGCAAGTCTCAGAGTTAAAAATAGCTTGCAGCATTTTCAGGAGATCCTCAGGAGTATATTAAAAGTAGAATGACCTTCCTTTGAGTCTGTGTCAAAACATCATTTTGATACTTACCCTGCCCTCTACTACCATTCACTGAGCACCTCACAGTCATCAGGCTCTGTTTCCTGACTTCTGGCCAAAATCAGAGGGGTAAAGGATTTTCACTTTTTTAAACTTGTCAGTTAATGTCTTTTGCAGCAACATGCATTTCCTTTTATCTAAAACTACCACCTTCATCCATCCATCTTAAGTTTGAAAGTAATTTTCACAAAACATGGTCCAGAATTCAAGTCCTGAATTACAGAGGGACTGTTTGGGCACAGAAATGCTAACAAACATTCTGTAAGACCTAGTTGCATCCCTAATGGACATTAAGATACCTGTTGGGATTAGTTTTTAGTGTCCTTTTCTTCAAAAACAGATACTGTCCAAATATTTGCTGTTATCAGCCACTAGATGGAGATAAGATTTCATGGGTACAAAGCTTATCCCTGAAATCAGAGTTATTATTCATCTTCTTGTGTGTTCAACATTATTATTTTAAATACAGCTTTAGTAAGTGTACTTGATTTGAATAGACAGGACTGAATTGCATTAGGCTGGAGATAAAAGCAATCCCTTTGTGAAGCTCTGTGGCAAGGTGAGCACCTCCTGGGATTGACACTGCATGAAATATTGATCATACAGAACCTAAGTTGTTTGTTTTCTGTTGCAGGTGCTGTAATTAGAAAAAAAAAAAAGTCCTTCATTCATGTTAACAGAATTTAAATAATATATTCCTACTTCATTTTAAACTCACTAAGAGAGGAAGATCAAAACAAGATGTAAATAATACCCTATAAATATATTTAAATTAGTTCAGTACTAGATACAGTCGCTCCTGTTGCTACTTTGAAGCCAAAGATAAGATTTTAAGTGCTCTGGACAAAAAAAAAAACAACAAACTTAGTACTCAAAACCCCAAATCCTGATTCAGGATTGCTATTGCTGTTGGAATTGCAAGGACTGCTGCAGGTTGCAGTAGGCAAACTTTTGTTTAATTAAAACTCCTATCTTTCCTATAGAAAAGTAAATAAATAAAGTGTCAGGGATTTTTCTACATAATTGCTACTGAATGTGTCACCCATGGTCACTCTGTCCTGTGACTGAAGAAGTGCAAACCAATGCCTCAGTCCAACAAAGCAAATTCCATTATAATCTGCTCTATCCCTTACTGTTTTGAGCAGCAAACACAATATTCATCTGCCACGTGTTGAGGGAATTGTTTTAAACAGCCCAGTTCATCTCTCCCTCCCAGACAAAGAGTGTTGGGTACAAAAGAGCTGCTCCCAGGTGAAGAGAGCCCTCAGCTGGCCCAGGTCTCTGGGACAGGTGTGAGCCACCCTCAGTTTGGGCAGCTCCGGAGCTTCCACACAAATTCCCTCTGCCAGCACAGCTTCAGGTACTGCTCCAGTAGTACTGACAACAGAATACATTAGAGCCTAATTAATTAAACAGAATTACAACACAATTGACAAAAAAAAAACCCCAACTGTACAGCTATACAAGTCCTTACAGGCATTTGAAATGACACATTGCACTAGACAGCTTCTAAAGAAGCAATATTGCCTGACTGCTGCTTCGCTCAGCCTGCTGCTTCCCTGTTCCCTCACAGTTAACATCAGTAGTGACTTCAGGTAAAAAGTTACCAAAGAGCTGCTTTCAGGACAAATTTAGCAAGACTCCATGCTGCTGCTCTCCTCTAAACTGATAAAAACTTATCTAACCAAGCTGCAAGGCGCAAAGATCTGCTCATATTTGGAAAGCTGGCTGAGCTGGGCTCTCAGGATGTGCTGCTCCTTGTGCTGAATTCCAGCACTCTCTTGAACGGGGTGTACGTCCTCACTGGCCTCGGGCTTTCAGGAGCTCTGTTCTCAGAGTTTGTGCTGTTCAGGAGACAAGAGAAAGCTTACAGTAAAGGTCAGAGTGCCACACAGCTGTAATGCCATGGCAGTGAACTTGCACCCTTGTGTTGATACTGACAGGCTAAAATTAAACTTATCAGTGCATTTCGTATGTTCCGTACTTCTTTATTCCATAATATTCTATAAAATTGTATATAATATTCCATTAAATTTCTTTTGTATAATTTCTTTTCTATAATATCCATGCCACAAAGAGTATTTTATAAGATGCGTGGCAGATACTGACATGTTTACAGGCCAGCATTTGCTGGTGCTCACAGCGGAATGCCCAGCAATAAAGTTATTAGGACTAAGAGTCCTGCAACAAAGAAAGATGGCAGTATTGCATTTAAGAACACAATTAGTCATTAAGAGTAATTCCATGAAATCTAAACTGCACAGAGGTGCATTTCTTCAAAGAGATAAATCTCAAAAAGAGGAAAAATATCAGATAAGTAGGGGCTTTGCTTACATACGGAGGGGCCCGAGAGAGGGCAAAGATAGGTTTCTATTGACAATCTGAGTGAAAAAACAGTGTATTTAAGGTTCCAAAACACATGCCATTAAAATATGCTCTAGGTAGAACTCCAAAATGAGTGTATTTTTAAATTATGAAGTGAATTTTAGTTTGCTTGCTGATTTCATATGCTAATTTACATTCCTCAAACTAAACAATTCAATTTGCAGAGCGGTTACAATGAACAAGTTTACTTATTGGTAATAAAAGTAATGTGAAATGGCCCTCTTTATTTTACTGGTTTGTTTCCTGTTTTGCCCTTCCGTGTGGGGCCTTGTGGGGAATACTGAAGTGCAAGTGCAGAGCCCTGCTCCCAGAGCTCAGTGCCCTGCTGTAGGCTCAGGGCAGAGAAAGCAGGGGAGAAGGGGAGGCACTTACACCCGAGCTTTGCAAAGCCAGGCTCAGAGCCTCAGTCACTACACCTGAGCTTCCCAAAGCCAGGCTCAGAGCCTCAGTCACTACACCCGGGATTGCCAAAGCCAGGCTCAGAGCCTCAGTCACTACAACCGGGATTGCCAAAGCCAGGCTCAGAGCCACTGGCACTACACCCGGGATTGCCAAAGCCAGGCTCAGAGCCCTGGCAGCACGGAGCAGCCGCAGCGTTCCAGTGCAGCCGTGGCCATGTCACGGCGCTGTTTACCTGGCAATCCTGCAGCCCGGGCCAGGAATCTCCAGAATGCCGCAGCCCTTCCCTGTGGGTGTTCCCTGCTCTCCAGTGCTCCCGGTCACACCTCCGGGCACAGAGTGAAGTGTGCCCGAAGCCAGGGCTGGGCAGCCTGGGCAGAGCTGTCCCTGTCCACAGCGCAGCCACTCTGCACCAGAACCTGCCACACCTCACTGTCCCCTCTCTGAGTTCTCGACTGAAATTGCATTATTGGCAATAACTCCTCCCCAAGAGTTTGCAGTATGTTTGCATCTTTAAGAAAAAAAAAAATCCGAAACCATAAATCACTTATGTAAACTGCACCTAGGAGTGAAGCACTCTTAAACTCCACACTCAAACAGTTCATTAGCAAAATGGTTCACTAATACAACACTGATAAGGAACATTATGAGGAATTTTCCTACAAACAAGCAGAAAAAGTAAATACCTGTATGGAAGATCACATTCTACACCAGTATCTCTGGTCTCTATATTGGTCTTTTGTTGGTTTTCCATTAGGTAGTCCAGTTTATCTTGCAATTCTTTATTCTGGGAAACAGTAATTTTCATCACAAGTTTATTTTATTTATGGTAATTAAACAAGGAAATAAAATTGCACATTGCCCTTTCCCTAAAAGAAACAGTGTAAAAGTATGTATTGATAAAATAAAGGGGTCCTTAATTCTGGAAAGAATATAAATTAAACCAACAGTTTTATTCAGAAGCTTCTGGCCTAAGTCATTATAAAACCATTAGCAAATTGTAAGTTAAGAAACTTAGAGTGAATATTGAGACTTTATTACACACAGTCCTGACTGTATGACTGGTCATATGTTTAATTTCCATTTGAAGAACAGCAAATACATACAGTACATCCAGATAGCACTGGATGACATTGGTTCAAATTTAATTTGGTTTCATAAAATAATCACAATAATGTAAACTTAAAATGTAATGCCTTACCTCACATTCTAAGAAAGAGATTTTGTCTAAAAGCTGTATTATAAATAATTCCTTTTCTTTTACTTTCTTCCTTAGCATTTCAATCTATGAAGAAAAACAAAGATATTTAGTCTGATGGGGATGGGAGAAAATTATCTAGGTATCAGAGGAAGAAAACGTATTTAATATTATTGTTCAGAAACAATTGAATACCTGTAAGTATTCACAAACTGCTTTAATCCCTGGATTAGCTACCAAATTCAGTGGACTTTTACTAAAGTGAATTCATTTTACAGAACAGCTAAACTGAAATCAAGGAACACTCAGAACACATTCATTTTTTTCTGGCAGTCATTGCAAGAATGACCATTTCTGAATACTTTGGTCAAATTTTCCATGCATTCTCACCAGTCACTTTTTAACTCTGTATATTAAAATCAAAGCTGTGAACAAACACTAACATCCCCATCACCAGGGTAAAATTTTTCAGCATATCTGGAAACCAATGATTAATATAAATATTCCCATCCTGCTAAAGGAGAAGGATAAAACACTCAAGGCACAATAATGAAAACAATACTCTCCCAAAATTTTACTGCTAGAAATTATAAAATATTTAAACAAAAACATACAGAACTGTGAAAAAAAAAAAAGAAGCAAAACAAATACACATATTGAACTGAAAAATGAAAAGCTGTAACACCAAGTGAATTTAATCTAGTCTCCATGACTTTCAGGTATCACATGTCACTGACACAATGATCAGTTGTTACTTGGAAAAGCTAAAACATAAACACCATCCAGTGTTTTCAGCTGAACAGTTACAGAATACAGGAGGGCTGTCATCATCCATCTTTCTCAAAATCAGGTCTTTCCTTTTTTTCCTCTTTTAAAGTCCATAGAAAAACTACCCATGTCATATTGTAGCATTTTCAGAAAATCTTAGAACATACCTCGATCTTCATGTTTTATCACAACTTTGTTTAATAGTAAGACTGAATTAAGTCAGTTATGTCTTCCCTGGTTCAGTAGCTTCAGTCCTGCCAATAAACTCCACTTTAGAAAAGATAAACTGTTCTCTTAGGACTTTCAAGTGGTTCTTCTCTATTAATATTCTCCTACTATGCATATAAGGAAATATTACTAACACCAATAATCAGTGCCACACAAAGAAGCCCAAAGCCAAGCACAGCTGTGTGATCACACTGGCACACAGCCATTCTTGCTTGTTATTGAAAATAATCAACTCCATCAGCTGCCTAGGCTGGTTTTTACATCAAACACAAAATATTTCTGTTTCCAAATAAGTGATTAAACTATCTGTCATCCAAAAGCAAGACAACTCTTGTGTTTCACAGGCATTTACCTTAACTTATATTCATTCTGTGATAGAAAGACCTAAGATGTGAAATAAACTGACAGTAACCATTATGTTCACCAGAATCATGTACAAATAGATTTTGTGTAAGTTAAAATTTAAGTTCTGCTTATTTTTTACATTGGCTAGAGAAAGACAGCTCCCTAAGGATATTTTTGAATTACTTTATTAGAATAGTCTGAAGGCAAAGATAAGGTTAGAACCTTAAAATCTAACAGAGAATACAAAAAGGAAGACTTTGACAAACAGCTTCCTCCCCTTCCCAAACACAGAACTGAACTCCAAAGAGACATTTTGTATTTTGGTGAGGATGCTCTAGGGAGCAGCAGACTGAAGCATAGACAACAGTACCTCCAGGCTCTCTGTAACATGTTTACATGGTACCAGTCAGAACCCATTAAAACCATGCCTTTGCCCCAGAATTACACCAGATTTTTTAAATCCACCTTCTTTTCTGCAGAGAATATGCAGAATATCATCACAAGCTCTGTGTCTCAGTCGAGCAGCCAGACAGAACGGTGTGGTTAGACCATGCAGGTTACAGAATGATCAGGCTGTGAATTGTGTAACCTATATAAAACCTTTAAACATTAGGAACTCAGACACAGCCACACATCCCAAATACATTTCAGGAGAAATAAATGCAGCAGTGAGGCTGCATTTGAGGTGCTAAAATGAGAGGCTGTTTCAGCTCCAGGAAAAATGTCCTGCAGTCCTGCTCCCTGGACACAGCAGAGCCCTGTGAGGCCACTGCAGAAGGAAAGCAGGCACAGAATGAAGCAGGAATTCTGCACCATCAGACACTCGGCCAAACATCTGCCTCAGCAGCTACTGCAGGCCAAGGGCTAAACAAGTGTCCTGACACAGATGACACATCCCAGCACAGTAATTTACTATAAAAATAAGTTTATTTACTGAATAAGGACTTGAGTACACATCATCTTATGCCATTAACATCAGGAACGAAAAAGCTGATTTGATTAATCCTTGAGAGGGTATCTCACAGGGAACCAGGAAAAACAGGAATAACTCTAAGAGATTATATTAATATATTAATATATTATTATATTAAATTTTAAAACCCCACAAATCCACATATTGATAATTTCTTTGTTTCTAGCAGCTGCATAAAGCAAGAGAACATCTAGCAGGTGTCAGAGCAATAGATTTTGACTTTGGGTTGAATACAAGATAAGGAGGAGAAGAGGAGAAGCAAGATGGGTCAAACACAGCACTCAACTCCAGGCCTGAGTGGTGGCCAGAACAGTCTTGTCAGAATGGTCAGAAACAAATCAGTGCAAGCCAAAGACTCTAGAATTCCATGGACTGACTCTTTTATTTAAGTAATTTCTGGACTGACTTCAGGATAAAATTATCATCAAGATGTTCCTATGTTTTCTTTGGTCAATGCTCACAGTCTATAATCCACCTCATCCTTGCAGTGTCTGCAGGCTTCAAGAGTTTCTGCTCACTGTACTCAGCAACTTTATCCCAAGCCTGGCTTTTGCACAACTACCCTCTCAGATTTCTTATCATTTTCTACAAGCACTATTCAGGTACATTCTTCAGGCTCTCTCTGCCAACCTTCTCCAGAAATGTCCAGACAGACTTTCCCTAGCCCTTAGTTCTTGACCTGACATTGTTAAGACTCCACATTTCTACCTGTATTTCTATAACCTTCCTGTCTACATTAAGCACTAAAACAAAACTGGCAACATACTTAGAAATATCAGTTACATTAATGAGCTGCTCATTCCTTTCAAAACAGTTCTGCTGACAGTACTAATGTGACTTTATCAACTCTGGACCACACAGTCACCCTTCTTCCTACCACTGCATTCTCTCTTACCTCCCCCAACCCATTGTATCCATTGTTCCTGCTTTCCCTTCTCCAGCTGGGAGACATCTGACTATTCCAAAGCTGGGAAGAGAAAAGCTACAAGGCCCAAGCTCCAGTTTGTAATTTATCTGGTGTGCCAGCAACTGAGGGGCATGCTGTGCTCTCAGCCCTTCAGCCACCCCTGGCACTTCCCTGCCAGGCAGAGAAGGGGCACCGAATCTCTCCCCATCCTGGCACAATCCATGAAGCTCCCTGCCAGTGGTGCTGGGTGTGCAGCTTGCATTTCATATACCCACTGCAATTTCCAATTATCTGAATCAGCATGCAAGGTCCAACATGGAATGTGAATCATCCTGAATTTATCCACTGACTCAGGATTAATATGGTCACGGACTTCTTTTTTAGATCTCTCATCCTTGTTTCTGCCCTGCTGCTGTCACCACCTCTATGCTTTTGTCTCCTTCAAGAAACTGGAAGTCATTTTTCAAACTGCCTCAATCTTCAGATTGTCATTTCATCTTGCTGCATCTCCCAGAAAATTCAATTCTTCTTGTCCATTCCATTGATGAAGATCTCTTTCTTTGTCATCTCTGCTCCTTATAGATTCTCCAAATACCAAACAATTGTCAGGGTACTTGAATGGGCTTTGTAAATACTAAACTTTGCTTCCCTAAGATGGAAAGTGAGATGAAAAGAGTCAACAGCATTAAACTGATCTCGTGGACAGAATACCTAAGAAGAACAGTCAAGAGAAGAGTTGGAGAACTGCAAGATCTAAAAGGAAGAGTCTGTAAAGAAATGCTGGGTATGTGACTAATGGTATTAGAATGAAAAGTCAACAGAATTACAAAGCTATTAAAGCAGAAGGAAAAAACATCTTGAGAGAAAAGTAAAAATTGTTTTTAAATGTAGAGCCTTTATAAAGAAGGCCTGAAATAGGAAACTATTTTATTCTAAGTAACTCAGATACAGATTTGGAGGCATTAAACTATATAGTGATCTGCTCGATTGGAACAGATCCAGATATTAGTCACCATTTACCACTTAACAGTATTATCCATTAGTTTAAAATATTTACCAGCATATAGTTTTAATATATATAAGTATCATTTTATTCAGGTATACCTATATTTTCCTTATTCATTCACCATTAATGTACTGGGCATCAGTAACACCAATACAGAGACATGAACAAATTAGTCAGAAATATGACTGCACAGGACAGATGCTACACAGCATGCACAAAACAAGACAGACAAGACATTGCAACATACATCAGCCTGAGCTCGCAGAGGTAAGTGCTGTACAAGGAGAACAGGATTTTCCTCAGTCCTGTATTTCACTGGACCTTAACTGGTATTTATGAGAGGCTAGATAAGAGTTGAAACTTTTTCAGGGAGCATAATGCAGCGAATAGGAACGAGCACCTTTGCCTTTTAATCCTCCTTAAATCATGTGAACAACTTATCCACTTAAACTTACACTTTTTGTATTTTAAACCTCACATTGCATTTACAGAAGAAGTAACTGACTGATTTAGGTTAATGCACCAATGTAGAGACCTTCCTAAATGAATGAGCTCCATGAACACATTGTCCAGTGGTTGATGTCCATGTATTGCTAAAGCAGGGGCTGACATGTCCTAATGAGTTACAGACATTGGCTCATTGTCTGCACATCAACCCACCTCGTTAAGCATTACCTTAGTGATGGGCAAGTTTCTAATTTGTGACTTGGCCAGGCAATTCCCAGCTGAAAGTGCTGATGTTGTGCATATATAAACCCTCTCACCAAACACCAGCAGTGATTCTACTTCTGCCAACAGATAAGCATTGTACTGCTTGCTCAAGTCCACTGAGGAATGCCAAACACTTGTACTGGGGAGGGGGGGAGGAGGGTGTGGAAAGTTATTCATGTTATGTCCTTTATCTTCTTCCTCCAGAATCCCAAGGTGTGTTTCTCTTTCTACATTTCCTGTTCTGCATTTTTGTTGTTTCATTTTTATGGCAGGTACTATGGAATGGAGATCTTGGTTAATAAAAGTTTGGCATCTGTTGTTGGTAATTCCATCTTCTCCTCCTTCTCTGTGGCTTCTCTTACACGACCTTGAAACTGTTCTTCCATATTAAAAGAGGGAAATTTCACTATATATCTGAAGTTGGAGTGTCTTGATACAGATGTTTTCAGATGTTTAAGTCTTTTTTGGAAAAATTTCTTCTTTTTATGCCCCATTTGTGCAATACAAAGTCTCTTCTGTATTTGGGATATCATTTGCTCATTAGCACTGTGTCCTTTCATGCAAGTATCCTCCCCGACAGAACAGGAGACAGCTTCTCCCTGGTGTCTGGTCACCATTTATTATCCAAGGAATCTGAGACTAAAGCTGGAGAACAGCTCATGGGCCATGACCTAGAGACAGTTCAATTCAGTCGTTAGGGGAATTTCATGTGAAATCTAAGTTCTGTAGATAATTTCTTGGCATGAGATCAAATATCCTTTTTTCTTCAGATCCCTTCAGAACAGCTTTCTATATCTGCATCAACCTCCTTGCCTAGCTTATAAAATGTAAATGCTAATTTCCTTCCCTCCTCTGCTTCTCAACAATGAAACAACATTACATATAAAATAAGCTTACTGGGCAATGAAATTGCAATCCATTTCAAAGTGAAATGCATAATTCTCAAAACTAAACCTCTCTCAAATCTCTCCAGGTTTGAAATTGAGATCAAGCCACAAAATAATTATATTGCTAATTTAAAATCTATGTTTTGTATTTGATTTATCTTACTTGAAAGTCTCATTTCCTTCAGTGGCACAGACAGGATGAACTGGCTGACCCATCCGATAGATACTTCGAAGAGAAGCTTTTACCCCTCTCACAGAACAAGAGCAATTTCAGCCCTGAAGGGAACAGTGTGGTAGCAGCTTCCCATGCCCTCCCTCTGTGCCTGCATCTGCCTGCCCAGTCCCATCTCTGCAGGGAAACGCCTCAGTGGAAGGGCCTGAAGTCTGTGTGCCTCTGCCTTCCACCTGTGAGTCTCCCTGCAAATTCTTCCTCTCATCAAACAGTTTTTTACCAGGACTGCCTTTGCTCTACCTAGCCATACTTTAAGACATCTACAAAGGCCAGAGCTGAAAAAACTGAGCCTTGGGTGACCACTCGGGCCATCTGTGTCTCCTCACTTGGTTTTTGAAAGCCTGTGATGTAAAAATAGTATGAGAAAAGGGCTGGGTTTCTAAACACCTGCAAAATGCAAGTCCTGCACTTTTAACTGCCAGCACTGCATTTAAAGCATACTACACTAAGCTGTGAACAAATAGATTTGTTTAACAAACAAGTTCAACACAGGGATAAATCTGTCAGCCATAAATCATCTGCAATCTCTCTCTAATGAGAACATGAGGCTTTAAGACCATGCAGGATAACTTTCTGCTCAGCTGGTGCACTAATGAGCAGCAATTTTTGCTCTCACAGAAAAGAATCCCTGTGAGGATGAAAAATGTGTGTGCATGAGAGCTAACACACAGAGGTGTTGAAGGTCACCAACTCCAGAAAATTTCCATCTTATTTCTCCCATTTATTTTTCTTCTGAAAGTAATTTTCTAGGCTTCTATTTAATTTATGACTGATTTGACTAGATCAAGTTGAAAAAGGTTTCTATTAATGCCTGCAATGGAAGGATTTCTTTTCAGAGGAAAAAAAATAGAAGCAAATATTTTTTTTGCTAAGGAATGTGAGCACACTGAATTGTGAGTGTCCTCCTCTGCCTGGGCTCAATTCCCTAGATCACGTAATCATTGAATTCAATATGATGAGATCTGTGAAGAGGAAGGTGTTAATACTCTACCTCCATGGCCTCCTACATCTGATGCTTCTCTGCAGTATCCCCTTTCATGCCTAAGTTAGGACTGACCACCAGCTCCTAACACATTTTTAAATGCCATCAAAATAGCACCAGCGGTGTTAAGAGTTGCCTGCTGCATCACAAAACTCCATTCTAAAGCTTCTCTTTCACTTCCTCCTGGCTGCTTGCTGTTCTTTTACAGAATGCCTTGCATCTATGATTTGCAAACGATCCGTCAGCTTTCCCAGAAACGGCTTAAGAGCAATCTATTCCAATCTATTCCGTGATTTTTTTCAGCAGGAGATTCAGCTCACTACTTGTCCAATTTTGACAGTTCTCCATATGAGTTTGAAGCAGTATATCTTGTTTGTTCAGCATCCCTTTGAAGTGATGTTCATTTCTCCAATTTCTCTGAATTGGAGATGGTAACAGCATACATGTATGATTTACACTGGAAGAGTAAAGCCCTTATTTATACTTCAAACCTGTGTCCAATATATGAAGATTAATTGTAAACAAAGCTCATCCTGTAGTCAAGCAAGTTTAGGCTTTCTCACCTAGCAGCTCAAACAGTAGCCCTGTTTCAGCTTCAATTTCTGCTGATAATTTTAACTACTTCCTTTCCTTCCACTTCTCTCCTGAGTTTCCCAGGTCAGCCTGTTCTCACTCCATTGACTGCCACAGAGAAGCTAAGTGTTTCAGAAAGCAAGATTTCTAGCTTTTGAATTATTTGGTTATTCTTTCTCAATTATTTAAATGCAAGTTATCAATATGATTATAATACCCTCATAAACCCTAAGATGGCATGTTACTTTACAGATACCAGTAATGAAAATAGTGCAATGAGTAACAGGGCAGGTTTTCACTACACTTTTCTTGATATTCCTTGCCATTACATTCTGCAATCAGTTAAATTTAGTGTAGGGAGGATGTGTGTTTAAATATACCCTGATGAACATGTCTTCCGGGACTTAAATAGTAGTGCAATCTTCCCTATTTGCTCTAGCAGATATTTTTAGTGCTGCTGCTCACTAGTTTTCAACCTAACTTCAGAACAGACTCTTCAGATAGCATTCCTTTTCAATATTTTTGTTGCCAACTTTTCAGCTTCTATGGCATAGTTAATAAGTGTTTGCTTAAAATAAGCCAAAAAATACTTATCTAATATTATGAAAAAACACAAAATCATGAAAAGCACCACATGCTTGGATAGTTGAGGACATACATATCTGCAATGTTTTTTCTCTTGCCCCATGGTGAACAGCTACTCTTATCCACATTATTAAAACTGCTATTTTTAGGCTATTATTCAAGAGTCTAGTTTAAAACAGGGGCATGCCAACTATATTATGGATATTTTCTCAAACACAGTACAAACACAAGCAACAAATAGCACAAAATTAAGAAAGAAACAAACATTAAATGCCTGATGTATTTGGTACCACCTGACCTGATCAAACCTCTGCTACAGGAGTCTTTAGCTAGCTCACTAGTGAAAATATAGATGTAGCTACACAGGTGTTCATGCAGAAGGAAGCTGAATTAAAATAAAACACACAGAAACTAAAGGAAAGAGCAAATATATCTCCCCTATGGCTAGGTGGCAGTCAAGAGTGATAAGAGGTTTAACTGAATCTGAAAAGCAGGCAGTAAGACAGCAGTTAGAAGCAGACATGTTTGACAATTAATAGTGACTTGGTCACCTAACACTCACTAAATACGATAACCAGATGGTCTAGAAGGGCTTTCTGTGTATATCAAGGCACCAGGAGAGATACATTACAAGCATTACAAGTAATTAGCAAGCTAAACTTACCCATTAAATCTAATATTAATGAAATGATAATCATTGGCTCAAGCTTTCTATGTGGTTTTTTCCCAGAACAAAAGATAGAGCTGAAAGGACTTGTTATACCAATGCAGCCCACTAGAGGTCAAGTTACAACCAGAAGTTTGAAATATATTTAGTAATAAAGGGCAAAATTTAGGCCACCATCCTCATGTATTACTAGATTCATTCAGGGTGCCACATATATCACAAATCCTTCAGAAAAAACTCTGGTGTACAGAGATACAAAGCAGATTAAATAATTGTTCCCATAATCCATTAATTAGATGGATTGGATTACTGGACTGGATAAACTTTCTTTATTAAAATGCCATGGTATGAAGACTGTAAGTTCTGTTTTAGACCAGCTAGGATGCTTAAAAACAGTGATAATGGTGAACTAAACTAAAACCAAAACCTCAAGATATGTCTGATACAACAGAAGAACTTTAATCCCTCTGTGTAAAATACACTAGCATCACACATGTGATCATACAGAAGGGCTGCATCAGAATCTTATAAAACAAAGCATATGTAAATACATATAAATACAAATGCAGAAAGAATGCCTTAGATTTGAGTGGCTTCTAAACATTTGATATCTTGAGTGTATGATGTCCAGATACAAATCAAAGGTATCTCATGAACACCCATCATCTCTGCAGTAGGAGGCTCGTCTAATAGAGCTGTCAGCTTTGTAAAGCTCCAATTTAAACTTATCTATTTCCCATGACATTCTTCCCACTTGGACAAACAGAAATGTTTGCAATTACAGCCTTCTGACCACAGAACAGTTTCCTGACACACAGGTAGCCTGTAACTTAAAGCATTTATCCAGCAAAATTTCACTTAAAATTTTACAGGAAATGGCAGCAGCTAAGACAATGTCCCCAGACCAGGGTAAGAAGAGATGAGCAGTGAGAACCTGTGCTTGCTCACCTATTTCTGTGAGGAATCATATTAAACAAACAAAAGAACCTAAGCAAAATCTCCCAAAACCAGAAGAACAAAGCAATAAACTCAGCTTTTGCCTTCCACTTCTGTACAGGAAGGAGACCATTAATGACTAGAGTGCATCATATCAGAGGTACCCTCTGAGCTGGAAGTTGTGTTGCATTTCCTGAACACCCATGAAGAGGTACAGAACTAGTGTCAGCCTAAAGATCACAGTATATAACCCACAGCCACTGCAATAAACTGCTTTCATCTACTCTTTCTGCTTCACTGGCTCCAGATGCTTAACTCAACTTCCACTGTAACAAAGGTGGCAGAAAGCAACTACACAAAGAACACAGTTCTCTTTGGATTATGTACTAAAAGAATCAGTGCTCCCCAAAGGCTCTGAGTTGTTTTACTACATCTCACCTCCTCAACCATATGCTTGACTTTCTTCTGCTGGCAGTGGACCATGTCATCCAGATGCTTGATCCGCTCTCTCAGGCTGGCTGCTACCTCCTCCAAATGCTGTGACCTGGCAAAACATGCAAAGGATCAAGCCTGTAAGTGGGGAGCTATGCAGTATAAGCAGAACAAGAACAACCCCCACAGTCCACCATAAATCAGGACAGGCAGGTCAAATTGCCCTGACAGATGTCAAATTGTCCAAAGTACATTTTAATGTGATCTTAGTCCAAGTGGCTGTCTCCACCCAAGTTATCTCACCTTCGTCTTGCATACTGACATGCTTACTCAGAGCCTGAAGTGCTGACAATTAAACAATGTGACAAAACTCATCTCAAGGTGTGTTTGCCTTTAGTGAAAGGTTTTTACACAACTAGATCTTTAGCTTCAGAGAGACACATTTAGGCTGACTTACTACTACCTGCAAATATTTTGGAAATGTATGCTAAACAAAAGCCAGGAAGCAGGTCTGCTTTCAAAACTGTCTTACTGCAGGGGAGCCTTGAGTCAAGAATTTGGCAGAGCTGCCAACAGCAGCAGAATGCTAACTGGAATAGTATTAACTCCTCAGCAGTCAGCAGGAATGCTATGAATGGTTTAAATTTGTCCATACAACTCTTCAGATAGATTCTGCATTTCTTCAAATGTGTTTAATACAGAAAGTGAACTCCCACAGAACTCCTGCCACAAGCTGGTTTGGCAGCTTGTCAGAAAAGTAGCTGAAGAATATGCAAGGAAACTGGAGTGAAGCTTTTTCATAAGTTTTTGTCTCTTTGGCCATGGGAGTCTCCATTTTTATCTGAATGTCCAATTCTTAAAATTTGTCAAAGAAAGCAATTTCTCGCTTACAAAATAAACTGCTGTACTCCCAGGTTCAGGACTGGACAGAATTTGAGAATGGAGGAGGGGAATCAAAAACAAAAAGGCTTTTTTCATCTTGGTCTGTGCACAGCAGAAAAAAAAACTGTTAAAGCTGCAAATAGAAAAACCATTCTAAGACAAAGCAGCAGATGGCAAACTGTAGGACGTGATTCCAGTGAATGACTGAATTGTATCCTGTTTCCCCCAAAAGAGTCTCTATTAACAGTGAAGTACTCTGCAGAAATATAACAGCAGCACTTCGACAAGGACTCAAAAAATTCAAAGCATTGCTGCAGGTTTTTCAGTTGTGTGTATTAACATCTCATAAAACTTTAATTTATGTTTTAATTGCAATTCTAGCACATATTTTGTATCTCATTGGAAGAGTCAGAATCTTAAGCATTGATAGCAATGGAGAAATGGAACAGACATCCTTCCTAAGGTGAAGCTTGAGTGTCTGATAAGGTAGAGACAGGTAAAGACAATTTAAGAATAAACCAGCATCATCTGAACACAGATTCATTGCTTGCATGGCATAGATTGCAACTGTGAGCTTGCCTGCATTGCACAAATTCCTGCCTGAACATTGCCTTTACCCTTTTACTGCAGCATAACTTTTCACACTGAAAAGGATTCACTGAAGCAAGAAGTGTCTGTGTTATTCAGAGGTAAAGGAAAACAGCAATTATCTTTCATCTCCATATTCTATGTTGTATGTGAGCGACATCTGTTCATTTGAAGTTATTATTTTAACAGGCTGCTGTGAAAAGCCATTCTTACTCTGAAACCAGAGAAGCTGGTCAAAGATCAATACAAGGCACTGAGAAGCTCTCAGCAGGGACCTCCTTTCATGTTTATGCTTCCCAAAGAACAGCAGGAAGCCCAAAACCTTAAAACTTAATTTCTGGGTGCCACAGAACCGTAAGTAGTAATCAAGCACTATTATTCAGTCTCTGGTTATAATTCATCTTTACCCACTGAAGCAGTGTCATATAAACCTTTGAGTTTAGGTAGTGAAAGTATTCATAGTCAGGATCATACTCTTCTGAATTTGGAAATGCTTGTTTAAGAAAAATGCAAGCTATAGATATGTCACAACTTGTTCTACCTACAATGGACTTCGCACATTTGCAAACAACTTTTCAGAAAAGATGCATGAAGGTGGTCATTCTTGCAAAAAATAATTGTCTTGGTATTTTACATGTCAATAAACCTACATTCAGATGGACAATCCCTACCCCCTACCACACTGCAGTTTTAAAGTTAGAAAAGGCAAATTCAGATGTCTACAAAAACAAAAAAACCCACATTTCCCAGCAATAGTAGAAGTTCCACAGGCAAGTTATATCTCACCTTTCACTGTCAGAGTTGTTTTCAGATTTTGCTCCAGATATTTGTAGTTCATTTAATTCAAGTTGTTTTTTCAGCTGATGACGTTCCTAAACAAGAAAAGTTATCATTCAGTTCTCCATGTATAAAAGTGTAAAGGCTTCACAAAGCATATTTCATTGCAATTCAAAACATCATTTGTGAAATTAAAATAGAAGCTGATTAAACAAAATTCATGTATTTCCTATAGCCAAAGAGGACAGAATACATAATAATAAAATCAACTTCCCAGCTATGCATGGAAACAAGATCAGTTTTCAATTTCCTATATGAAGATGTACGGCTGTACTTGAAACAGATTTTTTTTCAATAAAAAGATGAGTCATCAAAATCTTTAACTACATAAAGTCAAATTGTCCACATTATTACTCAAAAAAATCTCCCAATCCAAGGCTGAGCTAAAAGCTACTACTGCATTTTCTTCCCCCAGAGTATTCCTGTTTATTTTTAAGTGCCCCACCAGCACAGTGCTTGTGAAGATCTGTGAGGACTTAGGGTCTGAGTCAAAAAAGTTAACAGAGAAGTGTAAGTGTGTTATCCACCTTGAGGGCAATTTAAGAGGCATTCAGCCTCACTGGGGGAGTATGAGCCAGGTAAGAGCAGATTAAAGAACTAAAGTGAAGGAACTCCTCTGTACTTGTGAACTGTACTGCAATCCTACATTTACTGCATAATACTTAAAAGCTGTAGGCTGAAGCCCAGATGAAGTTAATGGAGCCACTAGAGGGGCTATTATTAGGTTGAGTAATTTCTCAGTGTAATCATTAATTCTACAAATGGATTTGCAAGCATTAGACAAAAGGGACTCAGTGCACATTAGACTAACCACTCAAGCCAAAAAGACTGGCTTATAAAAATCTATTTCTCAGTAGATACTGATATTTAATATGTACGACAATAAAGTGAAATTAGTGAAAAAAACCATTTCATTGGAAAGAGCAGAGGATTGTACTCCCTCCCCTGACTAAAACACTCTCTGCTCCTGTATCAGAGATAGTGAGGCATATGAATCTTTAAAGATGAGTTGCCTGCTATTGAACGAAATGAGAAATGCCAAAGTACATCCAAGACCATT
Organism: Molothrus ater; assembly: GCF_012460135.2. NCBI lineage: Eukaryota > Metazoa > Chordata > Aves > Passeriformes > Icteridae > Molothrus > Molothrus ater. Next base: position 6,881,248 of record NC_050490.2, read on the forward strand.
TCACAGTCACTGCAGCCAAGGCTGCCCTTGAGCTTCACATTCCCCAGGAGCTCCTCCTTGGTGAGAACAAGGTCCAGAACAGCACCTCTCCTCACTGGCTCCTGTATCAACTGGAGAAGGAAGTTATCATCAGCACATTCCAGGAACCTGGATTGCTTATGCTCTGCTGTTTTGTCCCTCGAAATGATGTCAGGGTGGTTGAAAATCCCCATGAGGACCAGGACTTGTGAACAAGAGGCTGCTCCCATTGTCTGTAAAGGGCCTCATCCTTTCAGTCTTCCTCGCTGGGTAGCCCCCCACTCTGATGTCACCTGTCCCTGACCTCCCTTTAATCCTGACCCTGTAGGTTCTTCATCAGCTTCTTACTCATCCCTGGACAGAGCTCTGTGCACTCTATGGACCTACCACAGCAACATTTCTAAGAGACTCTGGGATATTTATGATTATTACTTGATTAGGCTTAAGACACCTTGCACACTGAAGAGACACTGAATGGTTTTTAAATTCTCTCTTTAACATAATGGTTCATTTCCTAAATAAATGCTGCCCTGTAAGACTACCAAGAAGAGAGAACCACCTCCTCAACACAGGGTCTCTATGGCAGTCCAGGTGCATTTACTGATATAAATACTAAGATGCAAACAGCTCAGTATGCCACTGAACAGGGAGCTGAGCAGCAGAACAGTAACATCTGGAGTTTCCTCCATGCACTTGGTACATTTCCTGTCAAGGCAGCAGTCAGCTCTCCTACCTCTTCCATGCGTTCAATCAGCCGGTCCAGCTCACCAATTCTCTGGTCTTTCTCCTGTATGCTTGTTTCTGTAACCTGCATCTTCTTGTTTGCCTCTTCAATAGCCTTCAGAAGCCGATTTGTTTCCTCCTAAACAAGAACATTTACAGTCACATTAGCATCTATGGTATTAATGAGGAATATTTCTTCTTTCAGATCTAGGGCAAGGCTAACAGCTCTTAAAGAACTCAAAGCTTTTCACTACACCTGCTCAGAAATCTGGAAGAGTTATGACCCTGAGAGCGAATTATACAGAGCAAAAGATTAGGCATACTTTGAAATACACAGGAATTAGTAAAGCATCATTATGACAATCCACAAGAAACTTTTACCCATTTCTTGGATAGCTGATTTCCCTTCCCTTTTCCCAAGGATGCTGTTGAATAACAGCATGAGAAAAACATGCTGCTCCAAAAGACAGCTTTCTAAACACCATAGTTGGCCATGTTCAGCTTTGTACTTTCCTTACATGTAAAGCAATATGAATAAAAAGGAGCATCTATCTTCAATCTCATCATTATCTGACTCTATAATTTTAAAAAATGCAACGACTGACTGCTCATAGAAAGGTTTAACTTGGGGGTGGAGGGGAATTGGGGTACAGGAGAGTTCTTGCTCCAGTAGCATCCAGTGAAGTTGTTCCCTTTCTCCTTAAAATGTCACTTGTTAGAATTGGACATTATGTTTTCCTTTTTTAGAGAATCAAAAGTTAAAAAAGCCTACTTACCCTATTCAGATTTTGAAATCTAGATTATCATTGATATTACTACGTTTGAATACATATTTTTCTTAGTCCTACAACCCCAAATGTTTGTGAAGTTTAGTAACTATGGCACAACTAATCCCAGAGACAGGAGTGAAGGAACTTGCATCGACTGTGGAGTATGAAGCGATTGAGAAACAACATCCAAGCTAAGCACTGCTCTTACAGACTGGCTCTACATACCAGGAGCATTTCTTTCTCAGCTTTGTGTTTCTGTTCCTCCTCTCGCATTTTTTCCTCATACTGACTATACAGCTTTCTGGTCATCTCTCTCATGACTTCAGCATTGGCTTCCTGTGATGATTCCACCTATGAGAGAGGAAGGTTGCCCCATCAGTAAGTACAGTATTGCTGGCAGCAGGAGAAAGAGAGTTCACATGATGAGAAAATAAGAGTTTGAGATTAAGCTCCTCCTTCTTATAAATCTGACATTGAAAAAGTAGATTTCCATTTGCATCAAGACCATTTACAGCATTCTGCCAGAATTCACATAATTTGAATCTGAAGAAGTTACTGTTCCATGAAGTTCCATGTTGTCTGAAATTAGCTCATTTAGTCACTGCTGATCCAAGATCAGGCCATGCCTCTTTGCTGAACCATTCCATAACAGCCTCCAAGTCACTTGGTTTGTTTCCCCATTGAAATGATATTGTCTGCCCCCCATTCTACTGAAGCATGGACTAGACTCAACTCCTCTTTCTAAATGACCATGAACACTCAAAGCAGTACTTTATTGCAGTACCTTCCCTGCAATCAAACCAAAAGTTAAAATTCTCAGGTGTGTGGAAGGGTTAATTTTTAACAACAGAACCAGAAACTTTACTAGAACTATGGGGAAGAGGGCAGAATGGTCATTCAGAGACAGGATTTCCTGTGTTGGCTGAAAACACTGACTTAACCACACCCTCAGTAATTAAACACCAGATAGGATCTTCGTAGCTTAGGTCCATCTACTATGTAAACCACAATAAAAGTGAAGTAAAAAAGCTAGTACAGAACTTAGTTCTCCTCCTAGAGATGCTGTGAATCAGCCAAGGTTATAGTGAAATGCTGTGGGTGCTACAAAAGTGACAGGAAGAGGAGACTGATCACCACACAACAGAGCTACAAAATACAGAGTTTTGATGATTAAGGTTTTGGGTTGGATTTTTTTTTCTATTTCAGGGACCAAAAGGTTTAGTAAACCCTTGGGTACATCTTGCATGGCAGAAACAAGCTTGTTTAATACCCTGTAGAAAAACAACAGTGTGTTTCATTTCTTTGAAAAGGGACAAGCCCTGAAGGACTCCACTTGTACTGCAGTTGTCCCCTCTGTCATCTCACCTAGGCCAACCCTGGGGCACAGGTAGTGACCTGCACTTCATGAGAGGGTGTGGAGTTAAATGAACTTCCACATTTCAGGAAGCCTGAAAGAATTGTATCATTTAGAGAAAGCCAATCATCAAACCCCAGATTCCTTAAGATACACTGAACTGGAACAGGATCTCTGGCCTTTTATCTCCATCATTCCCTCCCTTACACCTTGAGCAATGAGGACAGTAAAAACAAGCATAAAAAAGTGGATGTATCAGGGCATCTGTTATAATACACTTAAGCAGCATCTCCACTCTAAGTTATTACAGATTTATGAATAAACCAAACCTCTTTAATAAGCCCCACAGGTGTGTTCTCCACCCAGACTGTAATCATGGTACACAGTAGTTACTGCTTTTCAACACTAACCTCCCAGATGCCACACCATCCGCTTACATTCATTCCTGGAATTAATTCCCAGAACTCTTGGCACCTTTTGAGACACAATTTTATATTTAACTGCCAAAGACAGTAATGATGTATATTATTCACTAACTTGGTACTAAACCTGAAAGTGTGAGGCCAAAATTTACACTTTTGCTTTGTAAATGCAGGGCATGTATTCTGCAGAGCTTGACATGCTTGAAGATAAACAAATCCTTATGCATTCAGTTGAACTGAGACTTAAGCTGCAGTTCCTTGCCCTTAGAAGCAGACATACCTTTCCCTGACTTGCTGGGACATGTCCTTAATATTATAATGAAGCCCAAATTTCTGTTTTAAATCTTAATTGCATAATCTTTGCGTCTGTTACTTGTTTTTTCCCTCTTTTTATTTCCTGCTGACAACAACAGGTGCAAAATACAGCTACTTTTACAGCCTGTAGAGCTTCACTGTGAGAGGAAAGCAGAACATGAAATGCACTTGTTAAACCATTTATCATTAAACATGAGTGCTAGTCACTAGCAAAACAGCCAGAAAGAAATACCTTCTCTCACAAGATCAAACATGAATGTAGCTACAGTCACCTTAATTTCAGAAACTTTATCAAAAATAGAAACAAATTTTTCAAAATTTGACGAATTCTGATGTAGTGCTATATCTCAATTGGTCGACTTTGAGTAAAACAGAGACAAAGGTTTCCAGCAGGGAGAGGCTGTTGTTTGTTTTATTTGGGTTTTTGTGGGCTTGGTTTTTTTGAGATTAAAGGAATACATTTGGCTGATGAGGGGAAAACATGGTCAAGCTTTCTGTCATATTAAACCTTGCAGGTTGTGCTTTATTCCCTTGCATTTCTCTGAAATAATAGCTTAATTCTCTCTTGAAGATGCTCGCTGTTACCTGCTGACCACATGCTCATAAGACTTAACAGACTACCTATTAAAAATGGTGCAACACCAAAGAAACTCAACACCAAGAAATTCAGGTAGCAATGTGCAGAGTTGTAATATTCTTTCACTTAATAATTATGGACACTAATAAAATTTTCACCTGCCAACATCTCTGACTCTTATGTTACATCCCAAGTTATGGGAAGACTGCCTGTCGCCAGCTGAGATTCTTTGTTATTAAACCAGTATTGATTCACAGGAACAAGGGAGCTCGAGGGCATGACAAGGGCATGAAGGATGAAGAACCCTTTACAGATAAGGCCAAGGAATTTATTTTAAATCCACCTAATGCCCTTACTGTGCAGTATTTTTAGGGGAGTTTGTATACCTCACCTTTAACTTCAGTAACTGATTTTCAATTTGTGCTGTTTCCAGTTGCTTTTGCTTCTCTCTCAGCTTTTCCATAGATTGCTCATGTGTATGTTTTAAATTCCTTATTTGTTCCCTTATGTCTGTGTTCTCCAATGTAACATCCACTAGAGTTTTCTAGAAGAAAGAGGCAAAGCACATATTAAAAATCAGAAACCATTTGATGAATTAATATAGGCACGATATTATGAAACATCACATTTAAAGAGCTTTCTGACATATAATGCAGAGTGAACAGTTTTGCAAGTTTTAACATTTAAAATTATGGCTTTTGTTTTTGCTAGAGGGTGTTTCTGTGAGGAGCATACTCAGTGAAATCAAGCCCTGGAACACTATTTAAAAAAAAAAAAGGGAACATGGATACATTTCAGCATGAATAATCTTCCCTTCTCTCTGAGGGCCATGCCATACATACAAAATGCAGTGAACTGAAAACATGAAAGTAATGTACAAGAGCATAACATTCTTGTTACATACAAGAAAGCAGGGACGTTAAGTTGTTCAGCTCAGATACATGGGAATTTAGAAGTCTTTAAAAATTAAAATTCATTCCCACCTCATCCCTCCCCCTGCATCTCACAGGTATGTAAAATCTCACAAGTGTCTGGCACCCAAACATGCCACTTCATTTCTGTTACCAACTGAAGGCAGAACTAAGTCAGGAGATGCACCATTTTGCACTATACAGACCAAATCACATTTTCACCTTAGATCCTTCACAGAGCCATGATTTGTGGTATTAGTCTGCTGCATATCAGTATCTCATTATTGCACATTATTTTTAATTTTTTTAAAAACAAGAACTTCTGGGATGTTTTTCTTTGTTTCCTAAATTAGGTGCTTTAGATATCCAAGACAGTACTTCATGGTGCTCTTAGTGTTAGAAACTGTATCTGTCATCCATGTTTTCTGTATGCTTTGAAATCCAAGTTAGCAAAGGCAGCTGTGAGCTGGGAAGCAGCTGTGAAGATGTACCTGCAAGTCTATTGATGCTGATGTCAAGGAGCTGTTCATTTCGCTAAAGCTATCTAAGGCTGCAGCCTGCACTCGCACATGATTCTCTAAGGATTCCTGATGAGCATTTGTCACCTGAGCAGGAAAAAAGAAAAAAGTTTTATATAGTTGATGATCAAGTTTACCTATTCTTTCCAAGAGAGCTACAGAAGAAAAAGATGCCAAGGTCGTTTTCACAGTACTAGGATGCTTAAAATATTCAGGCCTCAAAGTATATTCTTACAAACAAACAAACAAAACTTAAAATCCAAATAATCTAACAGAAATAAGGCATGAGTATCTAAGTTTATTGTTAGTCTGTAATCACTGTATAAGCTGTTCTTTTTGAAAGGAGAAGAGGACAATTGGCAGCTGTCTATTCAGACATATTATAGACACAGAGCGGGCAGATTGTAAAAATTCAGAGTGAAAAGCAGAAGAATGCAAGAAATAAGGAAATCTAGAACTGTGAATTGTAGAAGAGCCTTAATTAAGAAGGAACTGACTAATCAGGTACATAGAGAAGCAACATCAAGAAGACATAAGGATGAAACAGTACAAAGCAGGAAGGGGAAGCCAGAGGGCTTTGTTGTGTGAAAATTAGTCATTTTTGATAGGTACTCACACACATGCTTAAAAACTGAGAGGGGAGAGGGGAAAGACACAAAATTGCATCATTCAAGAAGAGACCAAAACTCAAACAGTGTAAACAATTGTGAATGATTCAATAATAAAGAGGAAAAGAGTGTTACTAATGAAAGCCAGCCAGCTCACATTCTTAGATGGACCAGATTTGCTTCTTGATAAAAAGAGAAGAACACCAGGGACTGATACAGGGGACAAGTGTGCAGTAACCAAGCCATACACAGACTAGGTCAGCATAGGGAGTAGAGCCCAAATAGTCACTGTTAATCTTCCATAAATGTGTGCTCACGTAAAACAAACGAAAGCAGAAATGCTTTGGATGGATTAAGAAAGTTACAAGGGAAGAACTTGTGAGAAGAAGCCCAGGGCAGGATACTGGAAGAGCAAATTTCAAACAAACTTTATGAACGAAAATTGTCCTGGAAATTGGAAAGATAAAAGCACAGTGATTGAAATCTGAAGCAAAGAGTACAGAAAGGATTTTAAACACGATTTGGAAATAGCACAAAAGACAACAGTCATGTAAAACCAAAATCAGCTCCCAAATAACCAACCAAACAAAAAGCTCACATTATTAGGAAGAACAACACTTGTGCTTCTTTCAGGCAGTCTAGAGTACTAAAAAAAGGGAAGGATGTCTCCTAATGTGCCATTTATGTCAGAAGGAAGCTTCATGAACTGCTAATTTGCTGGAGAACTAGATATTCTGTCAGAGCTGGTCAGAAACCCTTAATTAAAGAAGACTTTCTGACTCATGCAGGATTTCTACTGGTCTGACAGAAGTTCTGGAAGTGCAGGATATCATCACTGCTATTCAGTAAAGATCAGCAGCAAAGACAAGAAAGCTGCACCTGAATCAGCATTTACCACGTGCATGCTGGGCAGAGAGAGTCTTGTTGGCAGCATTATGACTATTTAACAGTTTGCAGAAATTGAGTTTTTTCTCTCTCTTCCTCTCAAGTCAGGGAGATTTTTTTTTCCTATTTTTTGAGACCAGTTGCACAGAATGAAAGTACCAGTTTATAGCAAGTTCTGATTTTTGTACCTAATACAGCATGCAGGGAACTGACAGCCTCCAAATGAGGATGGCAGAAGGGCACAAGTCAAGGTCCCAGTCCCTTGAAATCAGAATACTTTTAATCGCCAAAGCTTCCTCTGAATCAGGGCTGTGAAAATCAACGCTGAATATAAATTCAAAGCAAGTTTTCAGAGGGATTTTTTGGATCAAACAACTTAGCAGTTTAATATGAAGGCTATTTACAGAGTGCAACAGCTTTTATTGCTAAAGCAGCATGTCAGAAGAAAGACAGGTCATTGAATGACCATTGAAATGTTCCATTAAAAAACAAAAGGTAAGTCATTTTTAGCACTTTAATAGCAAAAAATATTGCTACTTCTTTTACTTAGTGTTTAAACAATAGAGTCAGTAAAATAGAGCAAAGTGTTGAAATAACTCCAAGTTATCAGTTTTCCCTAATTATCAGTTTTATTTGATTCACCTGCAAGCTGTTACATCCATCTCCATTAATTACCAATACACACTGGCAATCGTATCAAAATCATTCTTTTATTTCCAAGAATTTCCAGCCAGTTAGTAATTTCATATGAAAAAGCATCCCTGTCCTGCTTTACCTTCCTGGATGGAAAAATAAATAACAAAAGAAAACTACAGATGTCACATAAACCAGTGAATTGGAGTGGTTTGGGAGATTAGTTCTGTTCTGCTAAAGCAAAAGAAAAGTTTCTAGATAACACTGGGACAGTTTTTCCCATATGCTTTCCCTGTAAATGAATGGGTACTTACTTTCAGTTCATTTGTAAGCTGCTGTATTTTTCGTTTCATTTCATCATATTCACCATACATTTTCTTTCTTACTTTTTCCAGAGTTGCTCTCACCTGGTGTCAGAAAAATCAAATGCCTTTATCAAAATTTTGGATTATACTGTTCATATGATATAACATGTAGGACATGATTTTTTTTCTCTATGTTTTTCTTACTTTCTGTAATTTCCATTGTTAATCTACCACTGCATAACAGCAATTTATTCTCAAGAAAAAGACAAAAACTTAAGTCTCAAGACTTGTCTGCATAGGGATGATACAAATAACTGTCACTATGAGTAGTTCCAAACCTCTCTGTACATGCTTAAACACTTGTAAATTAATAATTTAGATAAATTAATTTCAATTAAAAATCCATAAGTCATTCTAACCTGATTACTAAATGTCTTAAAAGTAATTTGATCATATATTGTTTTATTTCTGAAAAAGGCATGGACTTAGTGTACCTCCATACTTTTAAAAGTGGTTGGTTTCCCCTGGGTATCCTTTGCAGATAAACACTTTTAATTTCAGTCTTTTAGACTTGTATCGAACTAAACAACAAACTAGCTTACATTTACCAATGCAATTTCAAATCTGAAGAATGGAGAACTCAATTTGATTTCAAGAACTATGGATGCAAATTATTCTTTGCCTTTCTAAGAAAAAAACACTCAAAAACCCCACAAGTTGGCCTTCAGTTTGGCTTTACATGCCATTGCAGTCATGTTTGCCTACAGCTTACATAATTCAACCTCTTTTTTTTCTCTTCCTCACCTCTACCAAGCACAGGCTGATTGCAGATCATTTAGGTCAGTGAGTTTACTGTGTCTGCACAGTGGGGTGAGGGCAAAACTTCAGCAGGAGATGTTTTTAGCAGCTCTGCATAGAATCCCCCCCCTGCCTCCCAGAAAGTGGGGCACTGGCCACCAGAGCTATGCAGGGAGTGCTCCCTACCCACGGGCTCCCTTTGGGGTGGGGAAGAGGGGAGGGAGCAGATTCCTGCCCGGCACCTCAGGAAAGCAGCGCTCGCCCTGTGCCTCCCCACGCGCAAGCACAGGCACACACCCTCCTGCAAGATGCAAATTTGACTCAGGCACAGGAAGCTGTCAGCAGCTCTGACATGGCCCATCATTTTTGGTCTATCTGAGTCAGCAAATACATGGCACAAGCTGAGGACTCTTGTGTAAAACTCTGCTTTTAAAGACAACACTACTCTAGCAGACCAAAGGCCACAAAGGCTTCCAGAAGATGAAGAGCAATGTCTCCTCCCCTGTCTTTCCCACTTCTTCCTGAAACCATCAGTACCCTGAATGCACAAGCAAGACATGTAGTTCACCTGGTGTGATGTGTCCCTCCATAAAGGACAGACAAGGGCAGGGAGTTGGTCCCAGCCCAAGCAATCCCCAGGTACCACAGACAGTGCAGTTTGGGGAGCTGGCACTGCTGTGTGCCAATTCACCTGTCCCTTGACACCACCCCAGCAGGGCACAGAAAATACCTAGGCAGGAAAACAGCAGCCAAGGCAGCTTGTGTGCCTCGGCAGCACCACAGCACTGACAGACCCTGCTGGTCCCTAACCTCAGCAACACTGGGAGCCAGCAAACTGGGAGTAGCCAGGGAGAGAAGCAAGTGCTGATAGCCACAGAGCAGGCAGGCAAGGAGCACACATGGTCACAGTGCTTTACACTGCTCCCTTGACTCAAGGTTCCTCCCTTCTTTATCAACTCAGTTTGCACTTGAATCAGTGTGGCACAATAAGCTCTGACCAACAGCCTCCTGGGTGGGGAAGGTGGATGGAAAGAGGTCAGATGATTTGCCCTGGGGTAATTAGGGTGTTACTGCCACAGTCTGAGAGCCAAAGACTGATGGGCAAAGAGATGCTGAGTTTCAAGAACAGAAAAATTTCAAGCAGGATCAGAAATGCACTTTTTGTTTTTCAGGCAATCTTCTGCCAACTGTGATAAATGAGCAGGCACAGAGAAAGTAGTACAAAGATCCTTATTAGGCTGACTATTTTAAGGCCACCCCAAAATATCCCCAAGTGACTTTACTATGTCACCTAATTTAGAAGCCTTTTCAAAGCTGGGGATTTTGGGGTTGGGGGAAGCAGAGGAAGAGAGACTTTATCCTTTCAGGTGTCTCCTTACATAGCTTCTTCCATCAGCAAGCACAGTTCCCAGGTACAGAGCATGCTTTTTTCCCAACTCAGATACTACCAAGGCCAGCCTCTAGCTTCAGAGTAGGTAGAGGCTGTAGTTCCCAGTTCAAACTGAGATGTTGGGCTAGACATCAGTCATCCTATTATATTCTCACAGCTCTACATATATGGAAATATATGGATATATGGAAAGGGTATTTAACAAACTTTGAGGTGAAAGTGTAACTCACTTCTTTAATGTAATTCATCTCCTCTTTCAGCTGATCAGCTGACCAGCCATAAACCACCATTTCTCTCTTATGGTTGTTGTCAGTTCGGTGCACAACACCATACACCATCCCATGAGAGAGCTTCCCTGGAGACATCCCATTTGGAACATGGTAGAGCTCCTAGAAATTAAAAAAAAAAAAAATCAGTACTAGAATTAAAAAAAAAAAAAAACCACCACGGTAGAGACACCAATTATAGTGAAAGCACAACAGTACATATGAACACTAACTCCCAAACATTTTGGAGTCAACCTGTCAGCCTTCATGTTTTAGGAAAGAACGATGACCAACTTCTAATTGATAAAGTATACAGAGATGTCTAATTACCACTGCCTTCAATGGAAGTCGTGTAGGCACAGCTAGAGATAACAGGCTGATTTGTACAAGGAGAGGTAGTAAGAAAAGGTTAAACTGGCTTATTTTCATGTAAGAAAAGGTTAAACTGGCTTATTTTCATTCACCACCAGATGCTACTTTTCTGCATTCTTGCAGAACACTGTCAGTTCTCTAGTTCCCTCTAAACTCTTGCAACCAAAGAAGTATCCCTCATTTCCCAAACTCCCTGCTGCAGGAAACAAAAATTCACAAGTTTACTCAAAAAACATAGAAAGTTCTAAGAAACTGAAATTAAAACATTTAGGCAGTGCTCTTTAAAAGAGAAAATATCTGTTTCTCTTGAAGATAAAGCAGAATTTGGAAACACAGCTGTTACTGATAAGCTTTGCACATTGCGTTTGAAAGGTCAGTTCTAGAGAAAAATCAGGCATAGATTGTTTTACTGAACTTACTTCTTATGCTGGATATACCAGTTGGAGGCCCACTTGAGGACATTTATTACATTGACCTTAGAATATGTTTTGGTTTGTTTTTTTTTATTCTAAGCATTGTCTAAATACCCTCTTTGACACAAAACAGAGGCTTAAAGAGACAAAGCTCAGCATCTTATAGATGCAGAGCTGCCTCCTAGAGACCTCCAGTCCTTACCATGACAGTGAAGAGAGGACACCATCTGCAGCCTAAAGCAGCAGCACTCTCAGTTTTTAGGAGCCAAACCAACACAACTATGTTGGCAATATAAGAATAAATACTTCTTTAGGTAGGGGGAAATTAACAGGAAAACTTATTTGCATTAAGAAAAATTGACAGACATTTGGTTTCTATTGTGTCCTTCCCACATGGCACTGACTGATTTTCCTCAACACTGTAAATCCTACACCCTCTTCTTTATCACATCATTAATAGTTTAGGCATGTTGCTGAAGCTCTGGGTGTGTGTGTGCAGGGCTGGGAGGGGAACAATCACACAGCAGACACCCAATAAAGAACATTTCAGGCATAGACTAACAAAGCTGTAAGCCTTCATTTGAAAAGAAAGCTTTAAAACCACTTAATGAAGAAAACATTGGGCAACCAGCCCTACCTATACAAGATGTAATTTTGCACTTTGAAAACATTTTATGCAAAGCTTCATATCCTCAAAATGAGATGTTTCATAATTATGTATTATTGGGAGTTTTGTTTTGCTGTTTGGATGTGCACAAACAAAAGTTCTACACCTCATACTTAGAAATAGAGAAATACAGAAACCAGATGGGGACATGACTCAAAATTATTTTGTGTTTGTTTGCTTCCAGGGTTGTACAGTTTCGTTCATAGTTCATTGCAGCTCCTCCCCTGCATCTGGAAAAAGGGATTACACACAAGTTTCCATCTTCCTGATAACAGAATGAATAATCACTTTGATTGTTTAGAGGTTACCAAGGCACCAGACACAGAATTCATAAATCTATACCCTTTGCCCATGATCACCCATTTTTAATGAGCTGAACAGCTGAATACCAGCAATACCAAGGTTCTTTGTGCCTCTGAAACATTAGCAGAATTGTCTAAAGTGCTATTTGCAGAGTTCTGGCACAAAAATTCTGACCAAGTTCCTTATTTTTAGAATATTATGAACACATTCCTAAGGAATGCTTTGAAAGATGCCCCCTCTCACAGTCCCCCCACTCCCCAAGAAAGACCTACAAATTCAGACCAATGGGTTTGCAGCTGAAGAATCACCCATGGCACTTACATATGTATTTCAGAGATGAACAGACACTTAAATTTCCATTATAATGGACAGTACATGCAGGATTAGGTACACACAAAGGCAGACTGGTTACATGTCTCTTGCAACAATGCTAAACTTGCCTGTTATCTGTATGTGCACAAGCCTCCTAAGATGCCTTTGTTATTTCTCTTTCAGAAGATTAAAGGACTCTCCATCATCTGTTGACTGTTCCAGTTCTATGAGCTACTTAAAATACAGGATATTGTTTTTATCCTCTCCTTATTCTTCCTTTGTATCACAATCCCCAGACAAGCACCTGTTAAAATTTCAGCTCTTGCTTGTTTTAAAGATGTGTGAGCCAACAGCTACAAAGGAACTGTTCTCATGTTTCCTTAACCTTTTTCATCGCTGGTCTATTCCAGCCATGCTTATCTTCTACTCACCCTTTTCTGTTTAGTAACTGAATTTCTTCTCAGTGACCACTAGTTTCAGGGTTCTATATAAGTAGCCCAAAAAAGGGCTCACCTGATGCAGTCTCCTCTTAGGAGAAAGGTTACAATCAGAAAACTCCTCTGAATGCAGGGTTGAGATGGTTGCTTTGTTTATTGACTACTTTTTCAATACAGCTTTGCCTCTAAACGAGGCCTTGCTGAGCAGCTCAGTTCTCAAATATCTCCACAGAGCTGCAGCAGTAAGCATGCACTGAGTATTCTTCTGCCAGTCTGCCTCCTCTCAAGCTACTTTATCCACCTTTGTCTATTATTCTCCCTTCACTGTTTTTTCCATTTCTGCCTTGTTCTCTCTTCTTCCTCTGATACATCCTTTCTCCCATGCTTCCTCTTTCACAAATCCTGGATTTTCCACATGCTCAAGAACTACATAACAGTATTTTAAAGTCAAATACATCCCATTATTTTCCTCTGTGTCCCATACACACCCACTCCCAGAACTCAGATATTTTTCCAAGCAGGTCCTCAATGGTCTCCACTCTTATCTGCAGTGAGGCATCTCAGTGAAGATAACAGTGTAAGTAAATACATACAAGAATTTAGGAACAAGTAAATACTGTAAAGCTAACAAGAATAGAGCTTTAAGATGGAAGGTTCCTTAGATTAATCTACCATTGCTGTTTAAGGTCAAAACATCAGCCAAATCCCTTCTAATGTGAGGTAATGATCTGAAAAGGCAGAGTTAGCTTAACCAGTTTGTGAATATTTCTTTGCACCTATAGTCAGCTCTACGAGAGCCCAAGGTGACAGCAAGGGCACGTGGTGAGGATGAGCAGCCTCCAGGAATGTGTCCAGTCTGTGCTGTAGCAACAGACAGCTGCACTTGGTGTGCTCACACAGAATGCACCGAAGAAACACAGACTGCCTTCACCTAACTAATAAATATTTAAAACAGAAGCCTACACCCCAAGGTTGCAAAAGTCTTGATAATTACCATGCATCCTGTTTATGTCTCTGTCCAAGGAGGCAGCACAAGTAACATGAAAGAGGTGAAGACATTACAAACTTAAATTCTAAATTTAAGTTTTTAGCTGTTTTTTCTATGGCCCATGGTTTAATTTGCATTACATAAATAACATTGGGGGATCATCTGCTTCCAAATCTACCAGTTTTATAAATGAAAGTCAGTTAGGCTTATATATTGTACTCCCTGCCCCAAAATTGAAAGCAAAAGCACAGAAGACACATCTTTTTTGAGAAAAAAGGACATCTAATGTATTGCTTAACTCAAGTCTATGTTAAGTATCCCTGTGGCCTTAAAATTTTCCTGACTCATGATCTTCTGTTTACCTACACCATCAAAAAACTGTAAACAAGAATTATATCAGTCAAGCAAGGCTTTATCTTTCCATTAACAGCCACATTCCAGGCGTTTCTAAAACATCCAGTTATCTTTTACCTGTTCACTAGTTACACAAGGAACAAGAATACTGATGCTGTTACTGAGATTACATATTTTCTATTCAGTAAAATGACACATTTATAACATTGAGCTCACCAAGAAAAGTTACTGTGCTCTGACAAAGGTAGCTCTGTTTTTATGTCTTTTGATATTCCTCTACAGCCCATAAAATCATGTTACACTTAGGAATGTTTTACATTAAACTAGTATTACAATGGGGAAAACATGCCACAAAAGACATGAGTGTTCCTAAATTCATGAAGAATGCAAGAAGCATCACTGAACACATTCCAGCTTTGAAGCTGCTTAGGTGTTGAATTTAGGTGTCCATCTCAAAAGAGAAGTGCCAGACATTATACAAAGTGATATCTAACCCCTGAAATCTGTACACAGAATGCCAGTGTTTACACATTGGGAAGCTAAGATACAACAAATACAGTAGTAACCTCAGAAGTCAGTGGAATTCTTTCTCTATTTTTTACATAGTGCTGGTTTTAACAAAGGTGTTGCTTAATTAGTCTGAGTCAAAAATCAAGGGACCAGTGCTGGAGAGGCTGAGAAACAGTAACATCACCTGTAGCAGATGAACCACATTTTTTCAGGTACAAGTTCTGCTCTGCTGACAGGAGTGGGCTGGCAGCAGCAGAGAAAATAGCTGTCCTAGATTCCATGTGCACCACAGCCCCACACTCACTGCACTCATATTCTTGAACCAGGCCTGACAAAAGTTTCTGCTTGATTCTCACCATGATGTACAGAAGCAAATTCCCCTTCTGGCTTCTTTACAGCCTACTTTTTTTTTTTCTGGGGGAAAAAAAAAGTTTGCTCTGCTTCTGTGTTCTTGCTTAGGAAGTAAAAAGAATTCCACTTCTTAGTTGTGATGCTTAAAAACCAAGAACATTAAAGTGTTTGAGGATATATGCAGCCAAAGTACCAACCTGAGTTTAAGACTAAACACTGCTCAAACTTGGCTGAAAGCCACAGACAGTAAAGTGACACAAATTTCCAGAGTGTTATCTCATTTTCATTCTCTTGTCCACATATCCAAATGAAAAAGAAATGTCTGTCTATACATATCTTCACATTCTGCCCTCAAAAGCTTAGCTACAGCTTCCAATGACACTTTCAAATTTAACCATCACAGTGAAGAAAGAGACTGATGGATAAAAACAAGCCCAATCCCAAAGAGGGACAATACAATTGTCTAGTAGCCCTTTATTATGCAAGACAAGAGAAGCTTCAGGATATGCAGATTTTGCATACAATCTGCCAAGCACAACATTCCTTTGTACTTCATGGTGAAGTAAACAGCCTCACACTACTGTCACCCATTGTCTGTCATGGACAGAAATAATTGAACACAATCAGAATAGTCTGTGATTCTCTCTACCTAAAGTACTAACAATTCAAACAAGCCAACCAACCAGCCTCTACCTGTGGGTTAAGTTCTCATATGCTTCTTTCAGGGTCTCATATCCTAAATATGAGTATAAAAAATTCAACCTGACACAAACTCACTCCCCCTTCAGTTTCTGAGATCAGTTTCTAACTCTGTACCATCTGCCAGCCTGTCACAAAAGGCAGGGAGAGGCCACCCTAGTACAGTATTGCCTGCAGCAATTTTCTTGCAACAAAGCCACCCAGATCCATAATTTCATTTTTAATCTCTTACACTAGTTCATTTTTATTCAAAGGATGCATAGCAGTAAAAAAGTTAATCTAGAAACTTACTGCACTGACACAGATTGAATGAAATACAGCATAAATTTCCTGCCAAGTTTGGACTCCAATGAAAAAGGCTAAGGCAAGAGCTACCAACAGAATTGATAAAGAATCCCTTCTGGTCTGACATCAAGCAGCAAAACAAGTTGTTGGGAGGATCAGCACTAGCAAGGGCTGCTGTGTAGTTTCTGAACTGAAACACCTCTTAATGGTACTGAGCCTGAGAGATGCAGAAAAGTAACAAACACAGTGAGCCAGCACCATGTCACATTAGGGCAGCTCAAAATCACCTCCTTCCAATGAAAGATTTCAAAGAGGAGATTACAACCAAATGTCACGCCATGGTGTATTTATAGTTTTCTGGCATTCCCTCCAGCACTGCAAGGTCTTTTCTCTCCTCCCTCAGCAGCAGAGGCAGAGACTTGTCTGCCCAAACAGGAGAGCACCTGCAGCCAGGCTCTGACCGCCTGACTTGGCTGAGAACTCCAGCAAAACCTGTGCAATCCCAGAGATTACCCCTGCAGTTCATTTCTCTAAGTCACATAATTGTATTGTAAATACCAAAAGCATTTTTCATGTTCCTATTTTCTTAGGAGTCAGCAATTAAAGTCAGCACAGAACACTAGATTCCAACAAGGGATCTGATGTTAAATTTGATTCTTGCTGAAGTTGGATTTTTTTACCTTAAATTGTAAAGTGCAAGGTAGAAAACAGAGCAGTTCCCTAATTTCTATTATCCCTATTTCCAAAAAGGGGCACAGTTCTCACAGGACTGTGTAAGGATTATCTAATATTTGTAAAACTTGTTGTCAAAGTGCTTTAAGCTATTTCATTAACATGAAGTTAGCTGAAAACAAGTGATCAGCAGATACATGATTACTATTTTTAGGGTTTTGTTTTTTTTTTTTTAAACTGTGCAGTAAAAGCATCACAGCATAACTAATCATGAGGCATGTGTGCACTGTAAGTTACTGTATAGCTAATTCAGATACATAAAGCAATTGATTACACAGACAATAAAAATCTACAGGTAATACACTGCTGTCTGACTTCAGAGACATAAGGAAATACCAGTTCATGAGCAGTGATTTTTTTTGTAGCTGCTTCCATACACCATGGCTATACTATCTGTGGAGTGTTTATCACACAGAAATTATAAAACACAAGTAGTTGGCACAATTCCTCTGCGTTTTTTAATTGCTATGAAATTGGCTGAGTAGATCCCACCTAGCTCTGAAGCCTGACTTTTAATTCTTTCAATTGTCTCAAAGTACTGAATTTAGAAACTACTCAGAACACACAATACTTAAATTGCACATGGTTTTTTCTGGTCTCAGCTTTAAGGACCCATCTCTTAAACATCACTGTTTTGCACATAGAATCAAATAATCTATTTATTATCTTCATATCCTCTCCTTAACATTCTCTGATATAAAACCCATTTGCCTTTATTTGTATTATGGGGGAAATAACAGCTCATTAAATACAAGGTCCCACAGAGAAAAACATTGGTTACATAAGAAAGTCACTACAAATTGTCCAGCCCCAATCCTTAACAATTCTTTCTCATTATCACATTACTCAGAACCATAAAGTGAGTAAGGCATGAGTAAATATCTATCCTCCTCAAAAGCAAACTCAGATTCCTCTTAGGGCAATGGGCCCATAAACTTAGGCCAGTCTGAGGTTTGCTGCAATCAGACACAAGCTGACAAGAGATGACAGAGAAGCTACTCTAAGTGCTACAACTAAACACCTCGGTACAAAATGAATTATTACTATTTAATGGTGGCCCAAATTTAGTTTTGCATTAAGGTCTATTTAAACTATTCTGTAAGTAACATTTCTAGATCCTAAAAAACCAATTACTCTGTAGACCAGTGTATGAAAACCTGAGTGTATAAAAGATTCCAGGACAAAAAACAACTGAAAAGGAATCCTTATCTTGAGAATTTTACTTCACAATTATTTTTATTGCTTAGAATGCCTTTCACAGTAATTTTTGCCTTTAAGTATCTCTAAGAAATTATTTCTAGTAAACCCTATTGTTGTTTTTCTTTCTGCTGTCACACTTCCTATTGTCAGACATTGAGTCTGGCAAACTTCATCAACTTGTTTAATTTTGGTTTATCCAAGTATAAATGTGATGAAGTTGTGGAGCCCATCCAGCTTCCCTTTTTAGTCTTCATCCTTAAGACTAATTAAACATCATCTCTTGCAGTGAACAGTTCTCATAGAACAAGTTCTGCACCAAAGCAGAGTGTAAATTTTTCTCTGTGTGCACACTACTCACTTCTGCAAAACAAATGGCTTCTGAACTCTTTTAAGCACATGACCTTCAAAATCCCTTTCACTTCAGAACAATCTTGAATTCTTTAATTTATTTGTACATCACCATTTACTGAAATTAGTTGGCACACACAAACATCAACAGTCCCCAGCACACCAACTACAATAATGCTCAAATCTTGCACATGAAATCTGAGCCTACATGAAATATTAAATGCTCTTTTAGGATCAAGAGGATCCTGATCAAGATCCTGTTTAATACAGGACCATGTTCCTAGCAGCAGTTTCTTGCTCTTTGATACATAAATACCAAATAATCAAGTTGTAAAGGTACCTCAGTCACAAATCACCTACAATCTCTGTTGTTCCTCTGCCACTGTTCTATTTTGCATGCAGTTTTGCCATCCCTAACTCCAAGACTTAGGCTCAAAACTCACACCTAACTTGATGACCTTCCACATGTTCTTAAATCTTCTAAGATGACTGGGCTTTGGGCTGCAAAACAACAAATATCAACATCTATGGAGGGCAATGCTTACTTCTTATTTATAGAGAATTTAACTTTGATTTTTAAAACTTACACTTTTCTTTCTCTCTGTTTCCTTTGGTCCCTGTTCAGGCTGTGACACTTCATCAGGTGGCACTGTTAAACGTAGCCTACACACATTCATCTGAAAGAAGAACAAGATTTAGGTGTTACAAAAATTATTTTAACAATTTGCTTTACAGAATGAATGGTACTGAGATTCAATTTTCAACTTACTATTTTCTGTTTTCTACCACACAGCTGATTATTATTATTATTATTATTGTTATTGGTTAAAGGGGTTTTTAGCTGGCAAAAAATAATTCAAGGGCAGTCCCATAATTACATACCTGAAATAGCAAAAAATTCCATTTCAATCAACAAATTGTTCTTAGGTACTTATAAATGACACTGAGAGCAGAGATAACAGAACAATGAACATAATTTTCTACTTTCTGAATTTTGTTTGCTGATTTGGCATACTTTTATTCTTCAAAAGGGATTATTTAGAAACACAGAGTGTATTTTAGAGTAAATGCCTCTTTTCTGCTCAGCATATAGCCAAGTATTTGATCCAAGGATACCTCAGTACCGCAACTCCACTAAATGTGAAATAGGAGCATTCTTGAAATCTGGTACATACAAATGTAAAACTTCAAAACACTTCAGAAAAGAAGTTAGGAGGTGTTGTTTCCTATCTGATTTTAGAACAGCCATTCTCTTGCCAGCAGGCATGGTACTGTTCTGTACCCAGCTGCAGTTTGCCTTGCTTTGGGCTGAGACATCTTTGGTTTAATGGTGTTTTCCAAGCAATACATTTCATACAAGAAACTTGGTTAAAACTTTTGGTCTTAGTCCTATTCATGAGACATTTTTGTGGAAAACAACTCCAAGTCCTAAGCAGAGCATAGCAAATGATGAAATAAGAAATTTGGCTGTCCAAATTCAAAGCTGCACTATACCTTCCTGTAAAATCCCAGATGTCTGCTGGCAACAAAAGAGAGCTCTTAAAGCTCTTCCTCCAAACCTCTTAAGTATCTCTTTCATGATAACTGTGGGCCAACATCACTGTTCTTCTACAGCCCAGCATCTCACTGATCTGGATCTCTCCAGTTTCTCCTGGAGTCATGCTGAACGTGTGTCTCTCTTTCACACCCACCTTCCCACTGCACTTGTCCCAGCTAACAGCTCACATCTCAGTCATTATAGCACCTCCTTTTGCCTTGAAAATGGCAATAAAGTTCTGCTCACTGCATTCAGAGCACTGCAGCAAAGCCCTTCCCATATACCCCAAATGTTTCCATTTTACAATTCCTTTCTTCCAAATGTCTTTCAAATCATTTAAGCTGCCTTGACTGCATTTTCAAGCCTCTTTACAATACAACTTCCTCAGAGACCATTATTCAGCATCACAACATCACATCCCTATTTTCCATTGCCAGACAAAAGACCTTTTTCAACTTCTCAAACAGGCTTTAATTTTTTCTTCTTCCCAAGCAAAAACAATTGGAAGAACTATCTGCAACGTCACTATTTTTTTCTTTAAATCCATTGAGAGGACAAATCAATAGCATTTAGACTACTGGTATGTTCTCAACTGTATTTTAGAAATATTAGGTACTGCCTTCCATCTTCCTTTCTGTTTGGTCTTTCAGCTCTGCAAGGGCAGTAAGAAACACTGTCCTGAGACAGATAAATTTCTTATAAAATATGTAAGATGTGTCTGTATTATAAAGAATAAAAAGGGGGGAAATTCTATAAGAAGATCGAGGTGAAATATAACCTTTTCTGTAGACATATTTGTAAAATCAATGTTTCATGCAGTGGCCTCCTACCTGTTAATTTATCATTCATCCATATGCTAGAAAATCTAGAACAAGAAGCCACAAAGTGACATAAAGCCCCCAAAACCTAAAAGCAGTTTATGCTTTCATATTTGCTAAAGAACACTGAAACAATGAAATGCATTCTAAAATTATGAAACTTGGTACATTGGCTTTTGATACTGATTGGCTGCTATGTTTGCTCTAAGAACACCAGACTGTCTCCATATACTACAGAAGCTGGTGGTACTTCCTACTTACAGATTAGTTATCCAGATAATAATAATAATAATAAATTCCTCATCTTTAGAACTCATTAATTCATAAGGTAATTGACTTCACCTTTCCTCATCTATTTCCTCGTGCCCTTTCCTCCCATCAGCTTATTAAGGCTCTTTCCTCTTAAAACATTCCTGTTTACAACAAGAAGGGAAACACAGACTGGCATTCCTCCATGCAGACAAACAAAGGCCAGAGCCATAAATAGGAAATAGAAGTGAATTTGTGTTTTGAAGGAAGTGACAGATGAGGCCACCTTTCTCTTACAGTGATTTTGAACAAAGGAAAACTGGACAAAAAGGAATTAACACATTGCTGATGAAACATTAAAAATGCCTGAAATAACTAGAAATAGATAATGACTGGCAACTCAAAGTTAGGAGAATGAGGCTGTGTATGAATCTCTGAAGCAAATAACTTGCCTATTAATCAGTATGAGACTAATTATAGCTAACAGAGATGCAGAGTGCAGTGATTGTAAATAAGTAATTATGCCTGTACCTGTACACCAATGAGTGAACCACAACTGCCCTTCACATCACAGGTGTCACAGGACTGCTATGAAGGAAATCACAAAAGTGCAGTACAGATAGCAGTCAAGTCATCACAACTACACTGGAAATATAAATTAACAACAGTCACTTGTTGAGACTAAAACCACTGTACAACAAAAGGTTGTCATCATTTAAGCTGTTTTTTCTTGCCCTTTTCACCTTGCCTTATCTATTACCCCCAAATGACTTACCCCACCCACCCCAACTGGCAATCACAAGGATTCCAGCCTGGAAGTTGTGCCCAGCAAGGCTTGTACAGCAGTGGCACAGAACCACCCAGTTCCTTGCTAGAACAAACTGACACTGGCTGTACTCTGCCACTGTTCACAACAATGGGACTTCCTCAGCATCCCTGGGGAAACAGCACAAATGTGTAAAGAAGCCATGCAGACCAGCTCTCCTAGGCACCAGATGATGCATTCTACCTCAGGACAGCACTACAGACTCATCTGCTAAAATTCAGAAACACTCTGGAGATTGGAAAGGAAAACCAACAGGCACTGCTTTTTCCTCCAGCCCCCAGAAGCAGTTCTGAACACTGTACATGCACTGTTCTTGCTCTGCAGGGCTTCCTGAAGGAACAACACACTGTGCCATTTGTTGGTGAGTTTCCGTACCAAATCAATGAGCAGGCTCACATGGAAATCACAGCAAGCCCTCCTCCCACAGCAAACACCGCTGTAGTGATGCCTTAAAATGGAAATGAAATCCTAACAGGAAGAGCCCCGACTCAGTGCCAAACAGTGGCAGGATAACGTGCAACTGAGGATGAAAAAGTAATTTCCAGAAACAAACTGGGCAATGCAGAAAGAAAATGGGGAGGAGAATGAGAATTTCTCCAGCAGGGAAAAAGCTGCAATTCAATTTCCTTCATCTGCTTACTGACAGTAAGAACAAGTGAGAGAAAACAGGGACAGACATGACTTCCACCTTATCTTAATGTCATTAACATTGTAACTTGGTGAGCATAAATTTTAAAAAGAAATACTGGGTAGAAGAAGAACGAGGTATCTTTCTAACAATCCTACAAGACTGACTTCCATTTAATTTGCAGCATCTGCAGCTTTGGCAAGTCAACATTATAAATAATCTTAATTGTGCCAACATTTTATGCTCGCTCCTGACTTTTTGACACCAACAACCCATAAGTAGCATTTCCAAAGCTCATCTGACATCATCTGTGAAACAAAGACACAGACAGGAAAACAAGGACTGGTTCACCCTACCACAACACCAGACCACAAAAGCTTCCTGACTGCAATGAAAAGTAATAGGTGAAAACACGTTTTTTTACAATATTTCTAAGAGGCTAGTG
This sequence comes from Molothrus ater, assembly GCF_012460135.2. NCBI lineage: Eukaryota > Metazoa > Chordata > Aves > Passeriformes > Icteridae > Molothrus > Molothrus ater. The sequence goes on from NC_050490.2 coordinate 6,904,215, forward strand.
GGACAGCATAGAGGAGAGCTACTGTAATATAGCAGTTAAGAAATAATCCCAATCTAGTTTAGTTTAAAATGTTGAGAATCCATGGCCCAGATCCACAATCCACATGTATGTTTACCATCTAACTCAAATCACTAGGGTGCAACTTAAAACAAATACAGATAGATTCAGTTTAAGTAATGTCCTTCAGCCTCTTCTTCCCCTTTCCAAAAAACAAAGCACCCAGAAAGGCATTAATCAGAATTAACTATAGGCTGAAATAATTACAGATTTTTTCATTAAAATTAATTATTAAATTAATGAGCAATGCTGTTATAGAAGAACCAAAGTTACTAGTACAGCAACAGAAATATACAGGCTATTCTACTAGCAACCAGTCTCTAAGCATTTTAGAGGACATCCACAGAAAAAAAAAGATGTGGTTCAATATTGATCTAGCTTCAAACCAGCCCTTGAGTTCTACATCACCAGAATTTAATACTGTAGATACTGACAAAAGAAATGGGGATAACATGTTTGTAGAATAACTACCTACTACCTTATCAGCTCAATGGCTAAAAATCCTTCCCTTTGACTGTTGGCTTTAACCTTTGAAAGTGAAAGCAGACAAACAGCGCTTGTTTAATTTCAGTCCTAAAAAGCAAAGAAGAAAGTACTTTCTTTGGTCATTTATCTGTTGATTAGCCTGCTCCATTTATGAAATCTCTCCAGTGAGATTCCACACACAATTAAAGGGCACTTTCCTCTGACCACAGGCACACAGGAATGTGACACACATCTTCCTTTTATTTAGCAGTTATTCTAATTGTCTCTCTCCTCTTTTCTAACAACTCATGGTAAGGGAGCCACACTTCACTAAAAAAAAGGAACAACGGCTTCCCAGTGGGTTGCAGTCACAAATTAAATTCTTACCAGTTTTCTTAAAAGAATGCATCAAAGATGCAGTTCATCATTCCCAATAAATCTATCAAGGGAAGCTTATCACCTGAACAGAAGTTCCCTTACTGTAACTTCTTTAAGAAATACTAGAACAGGGAAACTCAATTAGAACACAGAAGACATATAAGGAACATACCTATGATTTTCAAGTCACTGTAATTTTTCTTATGCATGAGCAATTCCATTTTTTATGAAGACCAGGGATCTTTTTGTCAGGAAGACCACTCTGACTTTCTTGCTATCATGCAAAACCTTTCTTAATTTTTTAGATTATGAACTTATATTTTCAAAGCATCAAAACATAATTCAAGAAACAACATGGTCACATAGATGTATTTTTGGTAATGATAAGATTATCACTTTTTTTGATTTCTTTCTTCTCATGTGGAATCAACATTCACGATGATAGCAGTGTAGTTACAGAAGGAAGGGCTATTTAAAGCTGAGTGGCTGTAGAGACATTCCTATCATATCTGCCTGAGTTTTAACAACTTTTTAGAAGCCCAATAGATTTTTCATAAATGCAAATTTTCACAAATGCACTAAATAACAACCCAATGTTGTTATTTAGTGCATTTATGAAAAATTTTTAAAAATCAGCAAATTACATATCTGAATTTGAGGAACCGATTAAACAGTTAAATTACTATTGCCATCTAAATCATTACAGTGAGTTTTCTCAGGATAGGATAGGCGAGTTCGCATTGTAAATATCCAGACACATTTCAATGATGCGGGGAAAGTCTTCAACACTAGTACACCTTCTCCGCAGGTTTACAGAACAGGCCAGGGTCTAGAACTACAAAAGCCTTGCAGGACTCCCCAAAAACTCTTCCTTTCCCCACACCTACAAACAACGCACAAAAGGATGCTCTCGCACACCCCAAGCTTCACCCGAAAACACCGAAAATAAGGAGAAGGGGGGGGGGGGGGGGGGGAGGTTAAAAAGAGAAAGGCTCTCCGCAGGTAACTCCACGAGGGGGGATGTCGAACCTCCGCTTCGCCCCGCGACCCCGCCCGCGGGACCTCCCCGCCGCCCCCCCGCGCTGCCCCGCGCACCTTCCGCCGGGAGCGGCCGCCGTCGCCGGGCGGCCTCCGGGGGGTGGTGGCGGTCACCGTGAGTCCCGAGCTGTAGCGCAGCATCCCCGCGGGCCGCCGGGCCAGCGCTCTCTGCGGCTCCTCGGGCCGGCGCCGCCGCTCCGCCCCCGCGCACTTGGCCGCGGGCGGCCGCAGGGGCCGGGCGGGGGCGGGCCGGGGCTGCGCGGGCTCCGCTTCCCCCTCCGCCCCGCGGAACTCGCGGCCCCGCGCCGGCTCTCGGGCCACCCGAGTGCCCGATTTCCTCCCGTGCCGTGACACTGGGCAAAGTCGCTGTGGGACGCTGAGGTGCCAGGGCAGGGTGGCATTCCCTCTGCTCACGAGAATATTGGCTGCAGCCTGGGGAGAGGAGCTTCGAGGGGAGACCCAGAAAGCTCCATCTGTCACACAGCCACCCCCGGGACTGCAAAACGGGGGTTAGGGCTCGCAGGAGCCATTGGCGGCCACTCAGTCCCGGCACCCACCTCTGAGCACTCTTAAGAGTGTTATGTGAAAGCTGAACGCTGTCCTCCCCTTCTTCCCACGGCAATTCGTGAGCCACCCAGGCTGTCAGTTGTCCGTGCCCCAGGAATGGGTACCAGGCTCATCAGAAAGCACGCAGATCCCCGCCAGCCTCGGGGCTGACAGGCACAAAGCCGGTGCAGCTCAGTGCATGGATGACAGCATCCGCCTCAGTGCCAAAGGTCCAGCAAGGTGAGCGTGGTCTGCCCGAGCCGGCTGGCCCCGAGCCAGAGCGCAGGTGTGGACTTCAGCATTTCAGATGCTCGGTTCTTCCGCATCTGGGCTGAGGGAACGCCATAACCTATAATGCCCTACACGGCCTAGGCACACAGTCTTCATCTGCAGTCTTGGGGCGTCTGTCATGAGCACTACATTCCTCAGTAATCAAGGGAGTTATAAGCAAAGGAGATGCTTTTGTTTGAAAGAAATGACAGAACAAATAACTTAAACTACATTTTAAAAATAATTTATCTCCTGTCTCCATGTAATTAAATTAAGACCTCGAGAAAACAGAGTTATGGCTACGCAATGTCCTGTTAAGATGGTAACGACCAGAGAACTGAAGAGAGGAAATCTGCATTGGAAAAATGGGAACTGCACTGAGCTATGGGTGCCTTCCCCTCTCTGTGTACAATGCCTCTGCTCCCTTCTGCCTCTCAGCTCTCTGTCCCCAGGGCAGGATATTGAGCTATCGGCATGACAAGGATCTGAGCAGGAGAGGAAGATATTATTGCCCAGCGAAGAGGAATGAATGAAGGATCCGCATTTAGTATTCAGCATCTTTTTTGTTGTTTTCCCAATTACTATTCTCTTCTCCTGTGAAAGGTAATATAGCCCAAGGCAGATGAATTAGAACATCCACTTGTATTTGGATTTGTCTCTAGGCAAGATTGAGTGTTACACGTTTCTTTTTGTGGCAAAGTGTCTCGTTCCTACAAACAATTGCATTTCCCTATGAATCACCCGCTGTCTTAAGTCCTGCTTGTAAAGCTGCTTTTGTGGGTTTGCAGGTGGATAATAGGTGTGTCATCATCAACAGGAACATGTTCCTTCACAAGTATGTTGTCTACCCGTGGGGCTATCCCTTAGCATGTGCTCCTGGTCATTCTGGTGAGTCTATTTAAATTCTGGTATGCAGACAGCTGGTGACCTCTGTGGTTTCAGATGAGAAGGAGTTCACAGACCTGTGAGATTGCTCTGGTTAGTTACAAGTTGTATCTTCTGGACTGTATTTCCCTCTGGACCAAGGTGTGTATGTGGGGCTGCCCAGTTGCTGCAAGGCACAAACACAACTGCTTTTCTAAGAACAGTCAGAAACTAAACTTGCACTACACTAGGGAAAAGGACCTCCCTTCCTATATAAGAGTATGGCACAATAATCATTGACATAAGAGAGTAAGGCACAATAATCAGATCTCTGGGAAAATTTGCAAGGTCTGCATCAACTCTGAGAATATTGATAATTTTGATGGAAATCTTATAAGTGCAGATGAGGAAAAGTCTTGTCCATGAATAATAGACAGACAATAAAAATATTATTTTCTCAGTTATATCTGTTTTAGTTGCAGCTCTCCCCATTTCTTGGAAAATAGCAGAAAGACAGGTTTATTTGATTTACCAATATTAGTTTGAAAAGGAGCATCTTCATTTTAATCTGTAAATTAATATCCTCCAAGAAAAAGTAACCTACATGCATGGTGAGTAGTCTCCCTATTTTGGACACTCTCAGAAACACCTTCCCTTCCCCTGCCAACAAGATGTAGTAATGAGAGTAATTTGTTTGCTGCCTTGCTACTTGACCATGCAACCATTGCAGTCTCTTCACCCCTTGTGTAGCCTGTGTGATCCTTCTGCATGAAAGCAACATTTGGAACAACTTTTTCTTCATCCCCAAAGCTCTGCCTACACTAAAGGAATTATGGAGCCAACCACTGGTATGGAGTGAACATCTGGGACTCCCCAGGTGGCAAAAAGAAAGTTCAAGAGAAGCTGTTGAAGCAATATGGGACATACACAGCAGAGCTGAAAAAAAGAACTCTAGAATTATTTTTGGATTAAGAAAGGAGAAGCAAATTTGTGATCTTCAGCTTGGACAAAAGACAGTGGCAGGGAATGGGTGACAGAGGCATAGAAGATCATGACTGGTATGCAGAAGTTAACAGGGAACAACTGTTCATTATTTCCTACCTTTGAGAACAGTGGATTTGAAGAAAACCAGGCACCACATTTCTGTGTGAAAATTATGTCAGAAGAATCACCGATCATGAAGAGTTTAAATGCTCCCAAATAGTAGCTGGGTAAGCTCATGGAAAATAAGCTATTGGGGCTATGAAACATGAAGACAGGCTTACAACTCAGAAGGTCTCCAGAATGTGGGTTTGCATTGTTGATAGCTCCCCAGTCAAAGGATGTCTGACACTCCCTTGTCCTCCTGGGCAGGACTGACTCCCCACCAACAGTACTAGAGGTGACAGCTTCTAGCAAGCAACAAATCTCCTCTGCTCTGCAAAGGTGCTCCCATGCCCAGCTTTGCTTGCCTTGGGCACACTCGGCACATATTCATGGCTGCAGCTCATTACTCCATGTTTGCCAGTCTCTCTCATCCCCTTTTGGAGGTTTAACACAGTCACTCCCTCTTTCTCCACAGTCTCCCTCTTTCGGTCCCTGACACCTCAGAGAAAAGTCTCTGCTTGGTTTCAGCTTGTCCCTGAAACAGGCCCCATGACCTTACCTCCTTGGTTCCGATAATCTGAAGTAGATTTGCCACAGTTTACAGCTCTTTTTTCCTGCAAGAGTCATTGTACACTGCTGGGAGCCCTTCATACTCTGGTTGGGACGTGGCACTAGTTTACAGAAACAAGATGGAGGAATAGAAAGTAAGTCACTATTCAGGAAATAGTTTGACTGAAATAACCCTATTCTGCTGATTTTTACAGCTGGACAGACTGCTCATAGACAATATACAATATGGTGGCAGAACATAATCCAACCAGGATGTTGAGCTTTCAGTTCAAAACCTGCCAGTGCTTTCTGACTACAATGGTCCAATAGGCATCTGACTATTGCTTCAGATATTCATACTGTAGTGCAATTGTAATTCATACAATTACACTACAGTATGAATATCTGAAGCAATAGTTATTGTGAAAAAGCTAATATAATTACAAGGAAACAGCAAGAAATTTAAAGTGTAGACACCTTTGGTTTTTTGTAACTACCCTGTTTCCCATCACCAGCATTACTGAAATATTTTTTTCCCAGGAGGCCCAAAGATCATTATGCTGTAGGAAAAATGAAGTGGGATGGCACAGAATCAACAGGCTTTTCTATGCAAAGCCCTTGATCACAAGATGAACATAGAGCATGCAGTACATGGAGGAGGAAGGTCTTCCCTCCTAGAACAGCAGGAGTGGGTAGCCTGGTCTTACTGAAACAAACTGCCTAAATGTAGACATGCTAAAAGGCTGACTTTTTTTTTTTAATCAAAATTCTCCTGTCCATCTTCAGGCTATTTGCTGACACAGTCCAGAGGAAAAAGAAAAGTTCCTGTAATACATTATCAAGTGGAATATTAATCCTAGGAGATTTGGGAATAATTGCAGTCACAAATTGTACAAGAACTCACACCTGTGGTCATTAAGGTTATAAAGTCCTGTTCGCATTGCTACAAAAATGAGGTTATAATTAACTTCTAATAGCCTTCACTTTCCAGGGGGATTAAGATCTATTCTGCCTTCATCATCCCTAAGGCATGAAACCCATTATAGCAGAGATTATCAAATGGACAGATGCATGTAACACATTTCAGAACCAGACTTAGTAAGAACTGGAGGCTTGATCGATGATGTTTCCTGAAAGCTGTTTCTTTTTTTCTGCCAGCTTTCACTATTGTATTCTCAAACACACATTTAGCTCAGCCCCATATAATTATGAGGCTCTCTTTTTTGGATATTATAGTTCATGTGAAAATTTTAGCCAGCTAAAACAGCCTGACACATATCAGAAACGGAGCCCCCAAAGTCAGTTGCCGTAGGTGCTCTTATATGCAATATATAAACCAATATATAATACTGTGCAGTTTTTCTCTTGAGTAGTATTTTGTCTTTCACTGGCAAATGCATCTTTGCTGCATTTGCAGCTACTGTTACCCTTTTGATTTGATGTAACACATACAGCTACCTGAATGTACCTATTGATATAACTGTTTGCTCTCATGCTTGGTACATGGCTAATACAAGATTACTGCAAAAACTTAGAGCTTTTCCTGCTGATCTCACACACATAAATCTATAATTAGGAATTCCCACATCAGGAGTTTGAAATGCAGAATACACATTTTATTTGTGCAAAGCCCTCAGTATGTATTTTATGTAATTATTTCAGTTATGGTTGAATTGAGTAAAAATTAAATTCTTGGACTTACCTGCCATAATACCTTGCTTCCATCTTTACTGATAATGTAGAGTCACAGACTGCAATTGTAGAAAATGTTTCTTTTAATATCTTCTGCTTTTAATTGTCCTACTTTCTACTCAAAGTCCATCTTCCTGTTGAGTTCTCAAAATAATTTTTAACTATGTAGCAACAAAGCAAAAGAACGCTAGCTAGGTCAATAAGTAATACAATGCCACATGGACAGTAATTTCCCCTGGAATAGACAGAAGGGACAAAAGGGAATGGGTTAGTCAGAAAAGCTGTATCTGGGCATGACCACAGAGCAAGTCCACTGAAGCCAATCAGGTAATGACAATAGTGCCAGGATTCTGCTGTGTACCTTTATGCATCCATGTCAGTGCATTTCACACAGTTTGTACCCCAAGCAGTGGGAAAAATGAAAATTACATCTAGTTGATGTGATCTGTAGAGCCAGACTGTTAAAAGCAGTTTACAGAGAAACAAAAAATACCACTACTAAGATTTTAAAGTCTGGAAAGCCCTAGAAGGGCAGGTTTTTCAATAAAAAGGTATTTTTCACCTTTATTTTGGAGGGCTTTTCATTAAGCGTGCGTATAAATAATAATTGCATAATTGTACACTTTTGTAGTCATGACTTTTGATTTATTAAATTTAAAAAAAGACTGGAATTTAAAATCAACTGAGAAATATGAAATTGATTGAGACAAATATAGGACAGTTTAATTTATCATGTGTGTCTGTATCTGAATAAAAAGATAGCACTCTAAATTTTTCAGTTACAAATTCTAAGGGATCTAGATAGCATCACTTCAGATGTTGCTGAAGTGTATAGGGCATCAATGCAGTTCTGATTCAGCAGAAAAAGTACCACCCCCTGATTCATCTTCAGCATTTCCTTTTCCATGTAGGTCTCCCATTCAGTTCACAAGTGGGTCACAGCCACGGCAATGTGGCTCGAGATGCACATGAAATGCTGGAAGCCTGTCACTCATCCTCCAGTAGCAGGTTTGGTTTAGTCAGTCATGCAAGCAAGACAGTTCAGCAGAGATGTCATATAAAAATAATGCAGCACAGGAGCAGCATTGTTCACACAGGGGTGTGGCTTGGCCAGATCACGCAATGGAACCTGTTAAGGTAGGCAGGAGAGTAGAAAACAGGCACACCCACTGTTATATTGCCAGGTAGCTGCATTTAAAATCGTGTTCCACTCCCTAGAGATAATAGCAAATGATCAGATCTCTTCTGATTCCAGCATTGTCATTGTAGCAGGAAATAAGGAAATTTTAGAGGCAGAAATAAACTGTGGAGTTCAAGTTCTTCCATAGGTGTGAGGAATGTACATATTTCAGGGAGTGGGAGCATTAAGACAGGAAATCGCTATATGTGTAAAAGAAGTCACAACTGACTTCTTTTAGTTTAAAAGGGGAAGATGAAATATTTCATTTTGTTTCTCCACAGGAAAGGAAACACAGAAGAGTAAGAGGGCAAAACCAATATTCTGCTTCAGCTCTATCTTATGATAAGAGTACAAGAATAGCAAGTGGTTAACTTCAGCCCTGCTTCAGGGCAGAGGATGATGGAAACCAAGCATTTGTCTAGAATATCTGTGCAGATGCTACAGAAGTTCTCAGTTATTTGGCTTCTCCCTTGTTTCAGATCTGGTTTAAGACCTCCATGTTCTCTCATATCAGAATGATGTATATGGGAATTTAGCAGTCCTTAATGGACTGTCACAGCCCATTGCTGTTCACACACACAGCTGGGACAGGAAGCTGTCCATAAAAGTTGTTTAGTGTAAGTGAAAGATCTTCTATTTGTTCTATTATTTATTTCTTCTACATACTAAAAATAAGTTTATTAGAAGTCATATAAAAAGAGGAGGAAGGGGAGGTATTTTAACCATAAAATAGCAGGTCATACTGACTGAAATCAGGGGACCTTCAAGAGGAAACTTGGGTCCCTCCAGCTCTAAAAGTATTCTAGCAGACATCTCTGTATCTACAGTATGATGAAATTTTCTAATCCTCTCACCAAGAACTGTCTCATTTCCTCTGTGCATAAGTCATCATAATAATAGAAAAGAGTAAAGTCATAATCAATACAGAAGATAATGTTGGGTCTAACTGGACTGAAGTTATTAGGAGGGAATGTAGGAAGGACTAAATAGTTAAGGTACTTAATAATAGCTGAGCCAGCATGACTAAATGTTACCTAGGGGACTTCCCTCTAAATTGGTCCTAGAAAGGAAATGGATTTACACACCTCACCACGTATATATTTGGTCACACACTGTATCTGTGAATCTGGATGGCCACTCCCCACGTGTCATCCTTCAGGATGCTGCAGCCCAGAGAGAGATAAAACTTCTGTCATTAGCATTAACTTAAAAATTGCATTTCACTGAACAATTAGCTGCTGTTCTTTTTCTCATAACTTCCCTTTGCTTAGGCATTTTGCTGCAGTTCTGGCCTACCCAGGTTACTTCTTTGAGGAGTTTATTACAGGATAACAGAGCACCACTCCCACCTCAGGAAACCTTTGAGAGGAGTTAGTGAAAGACTGAAAATCTACCTGAGTGGCTGGACTGACTAACTAATGGAATTCTATTAAGCCTCCTTGAGTTGGCCTAATAGGGCACATTTTCCTATATTTCCTGCTGGGGCAGAATTGTATCACCTTGCTGGAGTAAACAGAAATGGCATATCAAGAGGTGTGTTTACATTCTTCTCTGTTGCAGCTTTGCATGGAAAGCAAACAGTATAGGGCTGCTGTATTTATTTCAAAATGCAGCTTCTGCAAGGGGTATTCTTTTCCCATTAGCTTTCTCTAGGAAGAACTCACAAAGCTTTTTAAAATTCACACATACACAGTCACACGCGTGACAGTTTGGATGTAAGCAGAGAACACAGATGCAAGAGGGGTATGGATAGCAATGAGTGCTTAGAACAGACCTGTCTGAAACACCAATTCTCCCTGGTACGGAACAAGAACAGAAAGACACCAAAAATCATGACAAGAAAATTGCCCTACTTGTGCTCTCATTTTTTACTAGCATCTGCCTGATAATAACTGAGAAGTAAATGGAGATGCTCTGGATATAATGTGGGTTAATAGAATTAAAGTAGCACAAAGGAAATATCTTATTGCCTTTTATAATTAACCTGGAGATCCACTGCTGCCACAGGTCACAGAGTAAAGAAGCCCTGAAGGAAGAGGTTGATACACACATGGTTGTGGGTGGGTTTACAGGCTCAGCTTTAGGTCAGGCAGAATGGTGAGCTGGTTGCCATGAAATCAGCTTGAGTTATTAGCCAGATTTACCCGAGAGAGACTGACAGCAGTCTCTGACACAACTGACATGGGGGGAAGGAAAGGAGGGGATCTGCCTTCCTATGGGGCCCTGGGAATTGGAGCTGTTGAAAACAGGATGTTTTCATAAAAAAACATCAGTCTGCCCCTGGAAATTTCTATAATCCTACCTTTTAGAGAAACATTTACCCAATGATTAATATAGTAACACAAGATCCCATCCTCCTCCATCTACAATCCCAGTATTTCTACTTCTGTAGAACAGAGTTTATAATATATTAATAGCATGTACTGGATACATTGAAAACATTTGATGGCTGTTCATTTTCTAGCTTGTTTTTAGTAAACCATTTGGAGGAGTAACAAACACTTTCAAAATCTTAATCCACTGTCCTATGACAGTGTACTTTTGCTAAAGGATTAGAATGAAAAGTACACCAAAATATTCTGACAGCAGACAGGTTAGCAAGGCCTTATTGAGACATTTTGGTACATTTCCCACTTCTCATATGACTGGAGTTACAGAATCTCTATGAATTTTGGGGTTTTCCTCTCTTAATACACACATTTAGTATTTTGATAGAGTAACAACAGAAGAGAGCACAGACAAAAAGATCCTATAGAATTTGACATTGGACAAAAAATGTTAAAGTGCCCTCCATAATTGCATTCCTGCTGAACATTTCTGTAGATTTCTCAATAGAATATTGTTTTCCTCTCCTCGGCTTATGCAAAGGACAGTGCCCAACGTGGGCGTAAATTGCAAAGGAAGATGAGTATAACTAGAACACTTTATGCATCCTACCCATACAAACAAATCTTCCTGTTTAATCGGATGCCTTTTCTGCATAAATATGCTGTAACCATAAGCAGGATTTCATCATCATTTGGAATAATTTCAGTTTAAAGGTGATTTTCTGACAACAATGGAAGCATCTAGAAAAACATATTTGGCAGAAGCTTTGATCCTGATGGGAACGTGACATAAACTTCCTCATTTCTAGGCTGGATGTCTGCAGTGCAGGAAAGGCACACAAGCACATGTACAGATGGTATGGTTAGATTGATCTTTGTCTGGCATAACTCCAGCCATCACATTTTCATGAATAATGGGTGTTCTTACCAGCTGTGAACTTCTGGGTTTTGATAAATTATCACCATCAATACCAGTGTGTCTAATCATGCTGTATATTTTTTTAAAAGTACGAATTTTTATTATCCTTGCTCTATTCTGGAGGTTGTCACTTTGTTACAGTGTCACTGAACAGTTAAGATGAGATACTCTGAGCTTTTTCTGTGCTTCATAAATTCATTTCTTCAGACTCAGAACCACTCAATTTTCTGTCTTCTTACAGAGTTATGCAATAGTATCTGAGTACTTACAGCACCAACATCTTTATAGGAAAGCACCATTCTCCTTCTCACGTCAGTCACTTCGTGCACCTTAACACCTTGAATGCTACTTTGACTGTGCTTCTACACTGAAAAGCATTTTTGTGGAGCAGCACGTCACTTTCTGAACAGACTACTTCCTGAAGGGAAACCTGGCAGTCCTGTCTCGCATTTCAATAGAGAATTGATTTCCACGGAGGAGGCACCGAAGGCGCCCCGAACCACTCAGGGCCAAGGGGCCGCAGCCGCCCCGCTCTGCTGCCCCCTGCGGGCCGCGCTCCCCTGCGCCTTCTCCCAGACCCGCTGGATTTCAGCCGAGACTCCACTGCGGTTCCCAGTTTAAGATTTCCAAACGTCTTACGTCGAAAACCAGTCTTTTTTTTATCAAGAGCCAGAAATTCCAAGCTCTGCTAAGCACAGAATCGTTTCAGAGGAGCAGCAAAGTTAATTGGGTGTTAATATCCCATTTTCCCTCTACATTACTTCTAATTCATAAAAATGGCAAAGGTGGTAAGAAAAATTGCACTGACAAGATAAAGTGCCAATCAAAGTTAAAACGTGTTGCTTGTATCTGACTCTATCTTCACTCAGCTCATCCTCAGAGCATCCTCCCAGGGCTCACAGCTGGCAGCTGGGCACACTCACAACTGTGGTAAGAGGCACGGTTCCTCTGTGCCTGGTTGGTATTTTTATACACTTGAAAAGAAAAGCTAAAATGACAAGACTTTACAAAAGCTTGTGGAATAAAAGCCCAATTACACGATATCTAGTGCTCTAGACTCTGCAGGCATAGAAAGTGCAGGACTCTAACCACTCAGAGCGGAGACCTATTCAATGCAGGAATTACCCTGTGGCACTGGTGCTGACACCACACAGAACAGAGCTGAGCTGACTGCAGAACCAACTGAGCTTCCTGGTATCCAGTTTCCTCCCTCCATCTGCACTGGCCTTCAGCTGCAGGCTGCTTATGCATTGAATGGCACATTGACATGGATGGATGCTGCAGTTTAGACACAGCCTCCTGAGGCTTGGGTAATCCAGCTTTGAGCCATAAGCACCTGCATTCCCTGGAAAAGCATTGTGAGGCTTTACAGTAAGAGCCACCAGGTGAATACAAACACTCACCAAGAGGCAAGGTAAGCAGATATTGCACAAGTAAAAAAAGCTCCTTATTTTGCTCAAATAAAGCTGCAGGACTGGTGTTTAATGTCATGGCCGCAGAGTGTCCTGACATTTCCTGTGCTACCACCCTGGCAATGTCACCACAGCAGACTGCAGATACTGCCTGCCACTCAGTGTGCTTGTGGACACATGGTCAGCAAAGACTGAAGTAAAATCAAATCCCAGTCGTACAGATTTCACCCACAAGAAAGAGAAGAACCAGCAGGCACCTGGAGAGTACATCCAGGACAGGGGTGTTTTTTGAATTGTTTTTTCCTTTTCTATCCTCTGACCAAAATACCCCAAAACTCTAAACTTGCCAAAAAAACATAGAATGTCCCAACAGCCACCTATCAAACAGCCACACCTTTCTGCCAGTACCTGGAACCCTGTCGTTGCTGTGAATAAGTAATGTTAACTCAGTTTCCCAGACATCTGGTGGTCAGGTCTCTTCACGTCCTCTCTGGCCTGATGCGTCTAAGCCACACATTGGGTCTTCCAGCAGAGGCTGCACTTGTCACTGATGAAGAAGAACCACAACTTGGAAGGGCAGGAGAGACCATCAGCCAGGTACTGTGTTAGAAAGCACAGCAGCAGAGCCTGGTAGTCCTGACACACTTACCTGCACCTTTATGGGGCTGCTGTGTTGTGAGCAGCTGGCCCAGCAGGGTCTCTAAACAGAACCTGTTTCATTTAGAAAACTGAATTTCCACGTTTGTGAGCATTTTGAGTTGGTTTTTTATATCCACACAGACCACAGTTATCCATTGTGACTCAGTAATGCTTAAGAAGTTCACATTTGGGAGGGACATTATATCTAAATTACAAATTTGATCTTAGCTCTAAAATAGCTGGATACCATACACAATATGTCCTGAAATAGCAAGGCACAGTGGGCTGTGTTTAAAGTACACATAGCCTAATTCAGGAAGCTTCCTTTCTTTAGTTGGCTGATTTTACTGCTTTTACATAGTTTTATTGGACTCACTTTATTATTTCTTCCTTTCCACTTTTCATAGCCATTCTACCTATTTCGCAATAAACCATTTTTTTCTTTGAAGAAAACCAGATTTGAAACTCCCCATAAAGCAAGGAAATCTATACTTAAGGCTGTTGTTCTGCAAAAAACACACTCCACAGAGCCTGCTGGTTACTGCAGAGCCAGACATTCAATCTCAGATGTGTGCCAGGATCCTTAAGAGTGAAGGGAAGGTCAAAATCAAATTAATCAGAACTGGATCCTGAGTTGAATCTTTCCTGCTGTATTTTTTTCTTACTTCCCATTATGCCTTTTGGTAGGGTCCATCCAAGCCAGCCTGCATACAACCAAGATGAAAGGAGTACTTGAAACCAGTGAAAATAGCTTTGTAACCTAACACATGAAGCACTGTTCAGAAAGCCCATTCTGCTGAAAACCAGAAGTACACAGAAGGCAAAGCAAAACTCAGGTTACCTGTAATGGAGTTACCTGTAGTGAGTTCCTCCTCTGCACTCACATAGAAATGTTCCTACAGTTTTCCTACTGACAACTTGGAGAGCTTAAACTCTCATCCTCCACCTGTGCTCTGAATTTAAATAATTTTTTTATTGCCTGTCCTTCTGCTAATGGCATGAAGCTTCAGGATCTAAATAAAGCAGTAAATTGTTATTAGAAATGGAAAAAAGATCAAATGTTCCAGCTTACATAAAACAGTCCCTGCTGACTTCACATAAGGGTCACTGGTACCAACCTTTAAAGGACTGTCATTCTGCTACTGAGGTAGGTGAGGCAAACTTACTACTGCACCTGGCCTTGTCTGCTGAACTTCACTCCCCTTCTTCTTAAGCCTTTACTTTCCTACATGTAAAAAGAAAAACCTGTAATACAAAAATATCTATTAATTCTATACCTTTTTCTCAATAGCCCACTGCTCCTGAGTAAATTTTGAGATGCCAATGAAATTTCCCTCAGTATAACATAGTAGGGTCAGGGGGTTAAACATGTGACCTAGTCAGAACCTTATGCAAAAAAAGAAATTAAATGTGTAAGAAACCCTGGCAATTTCTAAAGAATGTTGCTCTTTCAGCAAAGTCTTTGAACATTTTGCAATGTTACTTGAGAAGTACAGTTGGTAGAAATTAAGCAGCTGAAATGTGTAGCTCTACTCACAGGATAGGAAGCTCCAGTAAGCGAAAAGAATCAACATTTAATTACTAAAATATGCTGTGTGATCCAGAAAAGGCTTAAAAGCTGAAGCTATTGCACTATGTAGCTCACTCAGCAAAGCACACAGCTGGTCTGTAAAAAATTAGGAAAACACATGGCTTCTGGAACACTTTAGAAAATAATCTATAAATCAGAACAAATTATTTAATCAGGAAAAGGGAAGAATTAAGTTCAGAAGAAAGAGGATAAATCAGAGAAATACACAGATTAATCAACAAGTTACAGTCTCATCACCCAGAACTGTGGGGGGAAACGTGCCTGGTGATTGAACAGTAAAAAACACATAATGAATTGAAGTATTTGCATAGTACAGGAGTTTCCTTAAATAAAGTACAGTGCAGAGAAACAGGTACAGGGGACAGCAAGAAGATGACAATTTTTCCTTTTTATTTCTTCAGGCACCAACAAGAGATATGATGTCTGAAAGATCTTAATGCTTTTATGAAAAGGGATGCCTTCCAAACTCAAGGGCATTAAAATGCATTATTGTGATGAGTATCTTTAATTTCATTCCTTAGTAAATTAGGAGTCTATGGAGGACGGGAGGATTTTCTTCACTTGCTTAACATTTACATATTTTGCACTGTATAGAAGCTGCCATGTAAAGACTTTGGAGCACTTGCCAAATGCTGGTGATTTAAAACAGAAAAAAACCTCTGGTAGAACTAATTTGTCTTCTCCTATCTACCATAACAGACTCAGAAAACCAAGACCATTAATCCCAGAAAGGACTAAAAGTTCACTGCTCACTATAGATTACTTACACAGAGAGACAAGCATCCACTATAAAAGTCATCAGTTTAGGCTTATAGGAAACATGATTTAGCTCAGGTCCATTTGTTTAAGAGATATTGCAGTACTGTGGAAGAAAACTCAAGGTCTGTACAGCTCAGAATTCAAGCCATGTCTCTAATACATCAGCAACTCTGAAGTTTATACAAACTTCAAGCCACTAAATGTCTTTTAACCATATTTCTTTACATATACCCCCCTCTTGCTTCCTTTTATTGGTCAAGAGCTTCTTCTGAAATTCATTTAAAAATAGATTACATGAAAAAAACAGGAAAATTTTTCTAAACTAAACTTTGAACATGGGCTTTGATGAGAGCAAACAGGACGTAGAGTGAACAAATAAGATGACTGTAAACTACTATAAATTTTGTTGTGGCAATGAAGATGATTTTACCATCACCATAGTTAACACGTATCGAGAAACAGAGCTACCAACTGCTTGGTGAATCAATTGAAATATCTTTTTCAGTGTCTTAAAACTTTTAGTCATATTATTTGAGAACTCTAAAGAGAAAATGCCAGTGGCAAGTCCAAGTGAACAAACTAAAGAGAAGTTCTTTTTCTGAAAAAGAGGAGGTTCACTAAGAAGAATTGCGGCCAGTAGAAGCCTGCAACAATATTGTCTTCTTCCTTCTAAGATCAAATGAGGAGTGTTCTAGGTGTTACACCTGCCACCTGCTGTACAAGTTACAAAGAAAGTAGCTATCCAAAGAGAAGAAAATGCAGAAATTTGTTTACAGCATCAATATTTCCCAAATAATTACTTTCTTGTTATGTTTTAAACATGTCTTCTATATGAAATTCAATTATCATATCGAGGTATATGCACAAAGTAGAACTGAGAGCACTGACTGTTTATTTTAAGTGAATTTTCCTTTTACAGTTTAGTGTAACTGGAGGTAGATGCAATATTAATTGATTTTTTTTCCAGTGGTTTGAAATAAGTCATCTATGAACATTATAGGAGAGAGTACTGGGGGTTGGAATCAGTTGCTTGAAGTTAAGTCTACATAAACATGCAAATGAAACAACAAATAAATCACAGCAGTTTCTATGATGATTGTCAGTACAGTGTAGCACAGGTCTTCTTGGATGAAAGGCTGTTCCTGTGATGTCAAAATAGTAATGCCAATACTGCAAAATATTCCACGTGCATGCTACTGGTAAAGATACAAGATTCAGAAACAACTTTGCCATTCCTAATATTTCCTGTATAACTCAAATGATCAAAAGCAAGTTGAAGGGAATTACATGGCAAAGAGAGTGTGATCTGTTATGCAGGAATACATTTCTGACCTCGCAGGGAGGAGTTTCATTTCATGTAACTGTATGAAAATGGACACTGCCATTGTCGGGACTTTTGCTTTAACCACATCTGCCAGCCTCACTGGCAGAGCTGTTCAATTTGCTCTCTGCAGCAGATTCCTTTGGGGGAATGATGGAAGCTCCCAGCAACTTCAGTTCAAAGTATTTTTTACAATTCCATGATTACTTGATCAAATCAATGAACAAGTGCTTGCTAACCTGTAACTGCAGACAAATACTGATAAATAGACAGGACCTAACTATGGTTTATTAACAAAATTTTGTAGTAATGCCCTTTCCTTAGAAGTCTAGATTTGCAAAGGAGTAAAACCAGTCTGGTGTAATTCAAATGGCAAAAAATATTTTTAGCAACAAAATAGAAAATATTTTTAAAATAAAATCTTCAATGCTCTTTCTTTTAAATTTCCCACAAAGTTTGTTGAATAGATGGATAACCCAAAATACAGATACTTCTGTAAAATGAAATACCAGTGTATATCTGCAGATATGACCATGCACTGCAGTACATCACTAGTAGATGGTCAAGAAGAACTTAGAAAGAAAAATCAGATTACATGCTTTCTGTTTCCTTGGTGCAATTTCTTGCCAGCAGCATAAAATTTTCATATCAATTAACAGATTTAAGCGTGTACTTAAATCAAAGACCACAGGTAATTTTACTGGAACAAGTGGGACTCTAGAAACTTGCAAGATAAGACTGTCCCCCTGTCCTCAAATCAGCAGGCCTATAACATTCTGCCTCTGGCAGAACTGAACTCCTTTCAGGAAATGAAAGATACCAAGTAATGAGTGACATCATTCTCACCCTTCCCTACTGAGAACAGAGAGCTTCAAATGAAGATGACACGGAAGTAGAAGCCAAGCCTCTCTCATCATGCACATGTGCTGGTCCTTTTAACAGGCAGGATTAACATTTGACCTCTAATATACAGAACACATATAATAAAACTTACACTGCTATTTAAATGTACTTCCTGGCCCAGGAACTACGAATCTGCTCTGTAATGCATGAAATGTATTCATTTTCATTTGTTTTCCTCTTAGTGAAAACCCAAGCATAGCATTCAATATAAACTTAAAGATTTTACATATCAAACTGATTTATATAATATTTGAAACTTTACAAAATAGTACTAAAGTAGTCAATAAAAAGATTAAATTTAAAATATTTACATTTTATACATAAATTCCCCTTACTTACAATTATTAAATAATCTTCCATAGTTTCCTTAATTTTAGGGAAAAGCTTCTAATAACTAAAAACTAATTTTGAATTAATATCAGATGGCTTTTTACTTGAACAGAATTTTAGCAAAATCCCATTTCCAATGTGAAATATTATTCCCACATTTTCAGTAGCAGTTTATAGATATATATATATAGTTTTATAGGTGTTTTATAATGCAATCCTGTTTTCTATAATAAACAGTGGAGATCTAGAAAAGAAAGAAAATGGCACAATATGGATGGAAACATTATATTCCCAACTCTTAAATCCCTTTATGTCATTTGGCTTCTAGAATATCCAGTTTCTTATGTTATTCTTCCAGTATTTTCAAGGAATTGTATCCATACTTATTTAGATTTTTGTGTCATCATCTTTTGAGAAATTATTTCCTGAAGGTACTTCACAGAGACTATCACCATCCGTGCTGAAATCATCTTCATCGTCGTCATCATCATCAGAATCAGCCAACACTTTACTTGGTGACTTCTTCAGTCTACTAAAACAAAAATACACATATTTGCTATTAAAACAGCACATCTACACACAGAACACTTAAGAGAAAGCTTTAAACATTGACAGGCAGAATTTACATTTTTGAAGGATGTCTGAGTGCTGCAGCAGGGGTTATCATAGACCACATCTTACATGAAGGAAACATGCACAAGATCAAGCAATCACATTTTCAAGCACCTCTAACTAAAGTGGCAGAGAGAGGAAACTGTAAACTTTGCACACTGGGATGTTCACAGATGGCCAAGGAAAACTAACACAGGATGACTGCACCTCTCAGCCATTAGGGAAATTTTTACTGCTACAAATGGTAAGAGTGTCAAGTGCCACCACTTTTCTCCATTTTATATTCCCTGCCTCAATGACTTTATTCAGTAGGAAGATCTTGGAAAGAAGGCTGGGACACCTGGAGAGTTTCACAGGTCTGTGTCAAACTGTGTGTGCTGATGACAAACTTGTAGAGGAAGCCCTCAGTTTATGGACTACAGGACCAAGTGGTCAAATGTGTTAGAAGTGGTGTGATACAGAACTGGAAAGTCTGACAACTCATCCTACCTTAATTCTTTTTTTGCAGTGTTAAGCTGTCCTTGCAATTGTTCATTTATGTCTAGTTGCTCTTCAAGTTCTCTCTGAAGTTTCTTTTTAGCATTTTCCAGTCTGTCTATTTCTTCTTCAGCTTCTTCAACTTGACGTTTCATTGCTTTCAAACGCAAACTCAACTGCAATATTTACATGTCATCTGATTAGAGGACTATTTTAACAAAGGAATTTTATTCTTCCAGCATCTATGAGAGGGAGAATAAAGACAAAACTTTGCCAGTGTAGTGACACTGTAATCCTCTGCTTCAGAAATATTTGAAAGTCAGCATTAGACTTTAAGAAAAATATTGTGATACTGGTTTTTTACAGAGAAAAACCAGCAGCAAGCAAAGAGAGCTTTGGTAGAGTGAGACAGTATTATGTGATAGCAAGAGCTGGTTACCCATGACAACATAGTAGAGTTATAAGTGTGTCTAAGTTAAGCAACTTTAACAGACAGAGACTATAAAATACATTTCAAAAACCCAGAAGATTGTTTAAGATCATTGCTGTAATGGATGCCTGCAATTTGAAACACATTGTTCATTCTCCAGGCAGAGTATTAACTGTTGGCTCAGGTGCTGAAACAAACCATGTTTGAATCCACAAAGACCACAGTAATGGTAGAGCACATTGCTGTTGGAACATCAGTGTGTGCTTAGACTTACAGCCTATATTTAACAGTAAACAGTTTTTTTCTTTAAACAAAATTTTATGGTGGCAAAACAGATTACTTGTTGGTATATTTATAGGATCAATAACTGTCTGTTATTTGCTTTATTTCTTAAATTAGCATTGCTTCTGTAACTTTCTTTTCATAATTTTCAAAATTAAGAACAATTTAGTACTAGACAAAAGCACATGATGCAATGGCAGCTGCAAATATCACTAAATGGGAATTCATAAACAACAGAGTAATCAGAATCTACCCCTATTTGTCTTGTATCTTTTATACATGATGGTTTAGGCTAGTAGGATTAATATCAGATATTTGCATATTAATCCTTCCCCTACCTGGTCCTTCTGATCAGTCAATGACAGATGTTCATCATCTACTTGCAACATTAACTCCTTCACTTTTCTCTCAAGTCTGCGGTTACTTAGCTGGAAATTTACTCTATCCCTAGTAAAAAACCAAAACCAAGAAAAGACAGGTTTGTAAAAAAGGAACTGAAATGCTCCCAATCCTGATCATTTAATTCTTTAACAATCTTATAAGAATTGAATAAATACTTAGGGTCCCTGCTTGGATTTACTGATTCCATGCAACATATTGAGAAATTTGTTCATAAGCAGAAATTACTAAGGAGAATTTCTTCTGACACCATAGCAACATTTAGCAACAAAAGTATATTCCTCCAAGATTAAACAAAAAGCAAACATGAAATGGATGTTACAGTACAGTTAATATTTCTAAGCCTGTTCTTGATATAAGACTTTTATAAAATAAGGAGCTATGGAATCATGTGCCCAGCTTTAAATTTTATTACAAACTTCTACTGTGCTTGCAGTAAAAAAGAAAAATTGCAATACTTTTATGAAACAGTAACCATTTTAATTTGGTGAAAAAAACCCAGGTTAATTGTAAGAGAGATTTAATATTAGCAAGAGGCCATAATAACAAGCATAAATATGATCTTAGCATTACTGGTTTTACCTCTCTTCATTTGCAAGTCGTTCTTCCAGCTCTGTGATCCTTGCCTCCATCTGAGCAACGAGTCCCTCCTTGCTGGATCGGTAAGAACCCTCCAGGTGAAGGATTCGGCTCTTCAAGTCTTTGTTCTGTGGTTGGAATACACTTGGTTAATACACACTTACTCAGATTGACAAATATCACCTTAACACCAAAGTCATGTCTCCAGGCAAGCAGGTATCAGTATGTACAGTGAGCAGTATGGCATTTAGTGAACTTGGAAAGTCACTGAGATTTTACTTCAAACAAATTTTCTACTACGGTGGCTTATTGAAAGAATTTACTGTTCAGCTTCAGTTCACGTTTTAGGATTAAATGGACACTTAAACCTCAGGTAGTTTCAAGCCCCTTCCAGCAGTACTTTTTAATGTGCCAATTTTTTTTTCAAATATTCTGTCAGATCTGTCTTATGCTACACCCAATTTTTTTGTAAAATTCTGTGTTCTTGCCCTATAAATCACTGGTGTATGGCTGGAACAAGTAGACAAGGAAATTATTTACATCCACTACCGCTTTACTTTATCAAAGCTATTACTGGGGTGTTCCCCTAACTTTCTGTGGAAACCCAGGGCGCCTGGAATATTTCTCTTCCCCCTGCCTTTCTTAACTCTCCAATGATATTCCTACTACAAAAACAGCTCAAAAAAGATTTGTAAAAGGAGACTTTTTGCTAAGATTTACACTTATATTTTTCTGAAGCTAGGTAATATGGGTTTTCAATGGGGACCTAGTCAAAGAATTAACAGAAAAAAATACCCCAACAAATAAAGAGTTACATGATGAACAGAAAAATAAAGCTCTTTGTTACAGAAATTCAAAGCATGATCACAGGTCTCAAACACAGAAAAAAGGACTATGACAGGAAGATCAGAACTAAAGTATAAGAATGTACATAATCTATACCAGTAGGTGGCATTCTTTTTTCTCAACAATTAAGATGAGATCAATGCCACATAATTGAAGGCACCTAATTAGGTGAGTTGTACTAACACGTTCTCTAAATTCTCATTACAATCTGTTTTATGTTCTTGAGTTTTTAAATAATACTATGACTTGCTGAGATATCTTTCCTCTGGATCTCACCTAAGGGCTATGATAAGTAACCTTGTTTTCAAAGACCACTGAGCTGCAGAAGAATTGTTTACTACTACAGAAGAAAACACTCAACTAAAATCACAATTCCTTTAAATAGTATCTTCAGCAGTGTTCCTGAAGGGCTGTTCAGCCTTGGCAGAACAGCTCCTCTGAAAGTGGTCATTTACAACCAGACATAATTACCTGTCTTTCCAAGGAAATTTTGTCACACTCCAAGTCTTGCTTTATAGCTCTTTCCTGAAGTAGCTCTGTCCTCATTTGTTCAATCTATTAGAGAAAGAAGACAGAAATTTTAATAAGAGACTTAAATTATATTTATCTATATTATACTGTGTGTATGTATATATATAAACTACATATACCTGTGCAATAAGCAATGTGTTCTTTCTCATAACTCAAGACATACATGTGATTTCAGATGAGCTTTACACTACAATGTTGGACAAAACTTTCTGCTTCAAGCAGTCCCTGTTATTCCCAGGATTCATTCTAGGCATTTCACACCTACACTAGATATTGTTGATGTTTACCATATACATTCTGTAGCAAGGAACTCAACTCTAAGCTGTTCTATAAAAGACACATCACATGGCAGAACAGAGTTCTGGAACATCACATCCATCTTCCAACATCTTTTCCAGTTTTCTTCATACTTAAGTCTGAACCTCTGAAACAGTACCTTATTTTTAAGCTGCTGATTAGTCTTAGTAAAGTTTCTCTTTATTAAACACAACCTGGTACCTGCAAACAGGTGCCCAGAACTCAGTGAAACACTCCACAGGGAATTGCAGTTTTCTGCATGCATGGGAGTAGTAAAGCTCTTTTTCAACAGACTCTGCTGCATGATGGATCCAAACATTGCTCCCCTCCTTCAGTCTATTTCATGTCTGTTGTACTGGAGGGGCACCAACTTCTAGATTTAGAGAGGGGGTGGGTTTTGCTTGTTTTGTTCAAAGACAACCTCTTCTGCAGCTTCTGCAGTCAATATTACTGCTCCATATTCACCAACCACAAGGAAGATATATTCTCCATGTGTAAAGATGTTAAAAAGCTACCTAATCAATACAGACTCAAGATAAGAATGCAAAATTAGTTTGTTTTACCTCACTATTGGACTTGATTGGAAAAGAAATTGAGCTTAGAGAAAAACTCCAAACTACCTAACAGCTGCTACTGAAACTTTGGTGCTGAAGAACAAAGTTTGTAGGGCTATGGAAATACTTATCTTGCTTCCAATCTTTCTGAGACTCCCTGCAAATCTCTAAAAATACTTTTACAGGCACAGCAAATGTTACCACAGCATTTGTGGTTTACACCGTACAGGACTTTTTATGATAGATATCATCTGAGGAACACAGTGAATATCTGTATCAATTACTGTCCCTGCAAAAAAAAGACTGATAAAGATTTCAGTGGCCACAGCACTCTTTCCTGCTTTGCATCAGTTACATATGAACTTGCATGAACACAACATTGCAGCTAAGCAACTCTCAGTTACAGATTTATCTCAGTAAAGGACTTTCAAATGTCATTGGGAATTCTTGCATAAAAAATCCAAAAGTAATGTTTAGAATGTGAAGGTTAAACAAGTACAGCAGATGAAAATTTGCCCTAGGCCTTATTTTTTTAAGCAAACATAATATTAAATGATACAGTTTTAGTTAATCACGGTTAAAGGAAGTAATTTGCACTTTTTCTGGAGCTTGTAAATTGATAAATGAATACAAATAATGGCAGCAACGCATGCAATTGCATATGTTATGTCACAGGATGGGGACAGAAGGGAGAAGGCATTCCTGAAAACTAAGGTCATACCAGCTCCTAGAATACCAATGGCAGCACGTGGCTGTGTTCTCAACTGCTGGGTGATTTCTTAAAAGCTCTCATTGTCACATGGAAGCCTAATAATAACAATGTTTTATGTGTTATATAGTGAAATATTATATAGTAAAGTATTACTTTATAGACACAAATTAGAATCACATGTGTACAATAGCTGTATTTATTAATAAAATATATGAATAAAATTATAATGTGAGAAATTACATAGAATTTATTCTACTGTAATTGCTTTAGCAAGACAGACACAGGAAAAAATACAGCTAAATCTGTGGTAAAATGAAGGACTAATTAAAAATGTAGCTGTTAACTGAAGAAAGGGGTTTTGTATTATATAGGAACTTGCTTAATGGACCACTCTGAGGTTCCACTGTGCTCTTACTGTGCTCAGAGGCTGTAACAAATTTGTGCAGCCTTCCCAAGATTCAAACTAAGGAATTATTTAGAGGACAATTATTTTATTTCCAAGATGACTGCTACTGTTGTTGGACAACTCTTGGTAAAAGCAACCTCACAGAAAGGTAGTGGGAGAGAGAAAAATATCTATATATGATTAGGATCAGTAAGCTACATGCGAACATCTACAAAAGCTTGTTAAAAGAAAAGGGCAGCAGATAGAATTTTTGCTGGAGGAGATATAAATTGTTTTCTCTCTTGTGTTTTTCAACAGTTCAACAGTTTTTAAACACATAATTAACACACACAAAGGAGAAAAACAGTTGTGTGTCCATATGTGCTTGAAGTTCCACTTATTTCACAGCAGTGAGATGTACCAGTTTCATGGCCATACTCTGTGTATGTACCATGTGGGACTTCATGTTCCATGTTCTAGCCTTCCTATGTCTAATATCTCAAAACTGTGTAAAAAGAATAAACTATTTCTGCAGCTTAAGGCAACACTTATCACAGCTGGATTTGAAGAATGCCAACAACAAAGAATTGAGAAAAGCAAATGTATCAGATTTTACAAATCTTTCTCATTTTGTGCCAGCTTTAGGATTAAAAGCAGCTGTTGAGTTCATTACAGTGAAAGCAATTTGATTTCTAATAATAATTTAGATGTCATCAGTACTGTTCATCATCTCACAGGTTTACAGCCAATGTTTCCTGTTAATTCCTAAGTAGTGTGTGGGTGTACATATATATGTATATAATATATACCTTAGACAATTTCCAAGTATGTGACCAAAAACCCAATGATTAATCAAGAAGAAAGTTAAAGCTAAAAAAAATCTCTTTGATGCTTCAAAATTGAAAAACAACCTTCATATCCAGATTTTTATTTCTTTGCTCCCCACAGTGCCAGCTAAAGAGCAGGTATACAGCTCTCCACAGGGAACACTTTACCAAAAGGAAGCAGATTATGCAGGTCAGTGTCATTTTGTCCCTATCTGTTTATTCTAAAATTGTCATGAAAACTAATAAGTCCATTTTTCACACTTACTGGAAACAACTCTAAGGTCAATAGACTCTTGCTTGCATTTTCACAGAACACAAGAATTATTGAGGCTATCATGAGGATTTTTCAATTATGTTTGCAAAG
The DNA here is from genome assembly GCF_012460135.2 of Molothrus ater. Taxonomy (NCBI): domain Eukaryota; kingdom Metazoa; phylum Chordata; class Aves; order Passeriformes; family Icteridae; genus Molothrus; species Molothrus ater. Next base: position 6,929,836 of record NC_050490.2, read on the forward strand.
TCAATATGGCAAGAGATACTTCATCTCACTTGTTCATAGAAAAAAAATTATTTATTAAAACATAATTTTGGTTGTCTCTGTTCCTCATGCCTGTCCCTGCCCAGGGACCTCTTTAGACTCAAACAGCAGCTGAGTGCTCTAGTTTTCCATTTGTGTCTGTGTTAGTGTGGTTTGAGCATTTTGGTCTTTCTAGATTTACTAATACATTATCATTTAACAACTAATAGGATTTGACCCACTTTTCCCTAACATTTTTTTCTGTTTCCACTCTGCTGTGCTACTTCTTAGAACAAGGCAAAAGGAGATGAGAACAGTGTGTCATGCAGCCATTCAGATTCAAAAGGGTGTTTAAATTAAAAAAGAATTACATTTCATGGCAAGTGAAATGTGAACTATTATTCTTGCCAATGTTTATTCAAACATTCAGCTTTATGTAAAATAGAACCAGTTGTTTAAATTTATTTTTACTGGAAATTTCAGTATTATAGTTCATTATCAGTATGTTAAAATAACATATTTATAATAATAGTTTTTAAAATGTAGAGGAATACAAATATTACCAAAATAAATCCATTATAATTTCTCATGTCATTATAAATGCTTAGCAGACCCTGAAATACTCTTTAGTAATTTGACTACTTAGCCATTCTGGCATAAAATCAAAACAAAGCAACCTTTATAACTCATGTGTGAAATGAGAAATTCCAGACCTCAAAATAAACATGTCTTTTACCCATTATGTAACATTTTAGTCACCAAACTGAATTTTAGGTTTCCATTCAGTTAGCAAATTAACTTCCATGGCAGCTATGACTAAAGTACTTTTATCCCAGCTTTACAACACAGGCACAGACTCCAGTATTAAAGGCTTCCTGATTTAACAACAGCATGACCCCACATTATTACAGGTCCTTTATATTCTATTTCACCCACTGACTCAGAGTCTGAACAATATCAACAGAACAATAGCAGAAAGTTTTTATTACAATCAAATAGAGTCTCAGTAGCCAGAGTTCAAACAAAGAAGTAATGGTGCCTTAGTGCTTCAAGGATGTGTGAGAGAAAGCTGAGCTCCACCTCACTTTAAACTCTCCAGCTGTCTCAGTGGAACACACAATTTCACTGAAAAGACACAGAAACTAAGATTTTACTTTCTGTTCTGCCTCTGAAGCTACAGTTATTCAAAAGAATGTCAGTAGTTGTTTGTTGTTTTTTTTTTTTTTTTTTTTTTTTTTTCTGGAGAAAGAGAAATGAGAACAGAACAGATTATTGTGGGTACCTCAATGCTAATTGTCCCCTGAGCTTCTAGGAAATTACTGTGAGCTGTAATACTTCACGTAGAGTTACAGCAGCAGATGTGCTGTAAGGGGCTATGAATGAGTTTCACATCTTTCAGAAAGCAAAAATAAGGCAAAGAACATTATCTGGACCATGATATTCCAAGACAGCCACATCACTGTATTTTTTTCCATGAATTATTACAACATTTGCATAATCCTGACTACTCAGCCATGGATGTCTGGCTACTTTTGCAGTAATTAGGCCCAATATTCTACTTTACTAGTTTATTATAAATCTTTGTTATAGGACCTATGATTTCTTATTTCAGTTTTTTCAGAAATCTTGAATAACATTATTAAGGCCTCTGTCTTCAAACCAATGAAGTCCAAATTCTCCTAAGACTTGGTAATTTCCAACTCGATGGTCTCATTTCCAATGCACTCACTCCAATTCCCCCCACCTGCACTTTCATGGGCTTTACTGAAGACAGAGGTAAAATGTTCCTTTATTTGACAGGGCATACCTGGAATATATTTTATCTTGACTGAGGCCTCATCATACAGTCTCTACAACTTCTTCCCTCTACTTATACAGACAAAAACCTTTACTTGTTTGAGTTACTATGATAGTTCTCACTTAGCTTGGCAAGTATTACTTTATCTTTACATTTTCTGCTCCATGAGACACAACCTCATTAATAAATCCTTCTGCCCCTCTTTCTGGGCTATCAACTTATATTACATTTCTGGAACAAAAGACTGATGTTTTTATGTGGAAAATACTTTCCAGTTGTCTTGCCTTTGATATATGTTAATCAGCTTTTACACTTGTATGAAAATAAAGCTTCCTCTCTGTTGAAACTGGCTAGCATTCTTGGTTCAGCTGATTTCACTAAATAGTTCCACAATTTCCTAAGGCTCCTTCTCTTCCTTCTTTGAAATTAAGAGTCTATTATGCTGAATTAGTTTCAGTAGGATTAAAATAGTGATCTTTCAATATAAGAGATCTTCACAACAGGCTTACTAGTCTTCAGTCTTTATATATATCCTGTGTCTGTTTTCCACTTAGAATAACAGGAAAAAATGGTTTGTCATGATGTGGAGGGAGCATATTTCATCATGTTTGTGAACCTTGGGTTTTTTGGATTTACATGCTCTGCTCAAGTATAGCATATAAATCATATTGCTAATTATTATTTAGTTGATCAATATTGATTGTGATCTTAACACTTTTTCATAGAATCATTAAGCAAAAGCTGCAAAACTTGTTCAAGTACCTGTTCTCTGCACCTGCTGATCCTCTCAGACAACAAATCTGAATTATTCTTTTCTTCATCAAGCTCGAGTTCCAGGTGAGACAACTTGTCCTAAGTGGAACAAAGAAAAGCAACCTCAACACGCTGCTTTCCATCCTCTTCAGATTTCTATCAGGGCATTCTTCTTTAAGCTTCAAGGACCCAAACTGTCTGAAAGACTAAGCTTGGAAACTGAAATGCCTCTTAAAACACACAGCGAAAGAGATGGCAAGTAGGTAAGGCTTTTTAGTGAATTTGTTTGACAGAAGTACAATAAAGGTTTTGTTTCCATTTTTTACATCATTCTCAACAATTTCAAGAATATAAGATAAATTCTGCAATGTTTCTAGAGACTTTTTTTGAGTGCATTACATTATACATTTGGAAGACAAATTTCTTTTTATCTGAGTACAATGACATAGAGATGTTTGCTTAAGAAAGTCAAATGACAGCCTAGTTGAACTGAACAGTTATGCAGCCCTGTAACAAGTTAGAGACACAATGTTATTCAGACTCCTGAAATGAACCCATATCAAAGACCAAACAAAACTTACATTTCTAAATACTTTTGAAGTTCTGAATGATGGGCCTAGAAATTAAAATCATGCAAATCTGTATGATAAGCGCTAGATAAAATTAATTAAAAAGAAGTTAATTAAAAGTATGAGAGAAAATTCTAATTTAGAACATATCATGTTACAACAGATTTGCTAACAAATTACCTTTAAAATATACCACATTAATTTCTGCAGTAATACTACAAGGATTTTCAAAAACATGCAACTATGTCAATTCCTTCCAAGCAAAATCCAAGTGAAACAAAATTATTTTCATCTCTTCAAAAAAGAAACAAAGCCTTAAGAAATGTCTTTTACCTCCATTAGTTTGATTTGTCTTGCCCGATCATCTTTTAAGTGGTTTTTGGCTTCCAGTTCATACTCCAAGCTCTTCACAGTCTGTTCCAGTAGCTGAGTTTTTGTTATTGCCTCATCCTGGGCTCTCTGGTGGTCCCTCAGGTTCTCTTCCATCAGACGCATCTGAAGCAATAAGATCAGGGGAATTCACTAAGACTGTGCTTGCTATAAACAAGGGATGGCAGCAAAGGGAACTCACTGCAAACACACAGATCTGGAAGCATGACATGAATTCCACTGAGTTACTGGCTTTTCACAGTAATTTTTGTTTTATCCACCAGATGGCACCAAGAAAATAAACTTGGATTATGACCTATAATGAGATAACTGCAAACACAGTGTGCTTAAACTGTGTAAACATACATTTACATATTTGATGCATGTATTAGTGTAGATATCTACATACAACTTCATTCAGCTCAAGACCTATGTTCTCAAAATCATTGTTTTATCTTGCATTTTTCATCATGAGTCTTCATCCCTTTACAAAGGCTCTCCATCCATGAATGAAATAAATATAGAAGGAAGACACAACAATATACAGGAACTATTCTTTCTTCTATTGTTGTTCTTTTAAATTTAATTTAAAACAAAGGCAATATAAGAGTTCTAAACTGGAACAATCCTACTACGAAAATATTTCATACAGAGAAAACATCTGTGACCAATGTATTCTCATAATTTTTCCAACTGGAGAGCAGGAATATGCAGATTTTTAAAAGACTGGATTGTCTTTATTACAAAATTTACATGCTATGAGGAAGACACTCAAGACTGGTTAATTCTTGGCTGCACAGAAACCTTTGTGATTTAAAGCTCCACCTTGGCTCATATGAAAGAAGAGGAGAATGTATGTTTGTATGGGTGCTTGTTTTTCCTAAATAACTGGTGGGTTTTTTTCCCTAATAAAAAATATTTGTAAATTCTCAATGCCTTCAGTAGCAGGCATTAAAGAGCAGCAGATCATCAATGGAATCCTTGTCATTTCACTTAAGGTGCATTCATTTGACAAACACTGCATTTATCTGTCCTAAACAGGAACCCCCATTTCCCCAGCAGAAATAACATGCTGATCACCACCATAGAAAATCAAACCCAAAAGCACGCTGAGATCAACCTCTCATGATGTACATGAGGGTACACAAAAGCATGATAGCAAACATTCATTATTGTGAAAACTATCTGCACTGAATTCTAGGTCAAAGTTGAGAATTTCTCACTGAATTTATGAGTCATTACCTCATCTTGCATTCTTATGTTCATCAGGCGTGATTTTTCTACCTCAATGTTTTTCTCCTTTAATTGCCTCTGGAGATCTACAAACTCCCTGCGATTTTTCTCTTTGTATTCATCAAGCTGGCTCTGAAGTTCCAGAGTTGATGTTCTTGAGATCTCCACCATTTCAGACATCTGGGCAAAAAGTACATATACAAAAGGTTCTGTTGTGCTTAATGAAACAAATGGGTTTTTTTCCTCCAGCTTCAGTAATCAGCTCAGTATTTTCAAACAGAAAATTTATCAAACTTTCCCAAATAAATGAATTTCTATGCAGAAGTGGGAAAACACAAAACAGTAAAGTTAATTTCTAATAGCATGTGTGGCAAGACTATTCTCTTTTTGTCTGTCAGCAGTTCTTCCAGCTGAGTGACACAATGAACTGCACAGTCACACTTCACTATGTCAGTATTACTGTACAGTTTACACACAGATGGCACAATAAATCTGATGCAGACATTTTGAGAATCAGCTGTAAAACTCTGAAATATCACTTTGCTGTACATGAGGACTGAACTCAGATTTGGGATCTGGTTTGTACAGAACTGGTTTACAATGCCATTTTGTAATAGTGGTGTTCCAATCATTGTTCCAGCCCTGAAAGCTTTTAATTAGACCTCTAGGTTAAAGAAGCTAATACTAAACTTTTCATTTTACTTTCTTTTACACATTTAAAAATATATAATTCTTTATAATTTGTCAGTTCATTTAGTTCTATCTGTTAAATATTCAGATCTCTGCAGCCTCTTGGGCATGAACTCATACCTCCTCCTGTAACTTCTCAACAGTCTTGTTCAGTTGCAATCTTTCATTCTCCATTTCATTCTTTATCTGCTTTAACTGCTCCTTCTGCTGAGTTTCATCTTTTAATTGCTGACTTAACCGCTGTCGTTCCTGCGAAATGCAACGGATGTTCTCCTGCAGTAGATTAAAAAATACATGTAATGAAATGTAGACCATCATTTCTAATGCCTTAAAGGTATGTTACTTATCACAGTAATACCAGCAGCTGCTGTAAAATTAAGACAAATTTCAGGTTTTACACTTTGCTAGCTAGCATAGGACAAACACTGGTATGTCATGCTAGAAACAACTAGTGTCCATTTATACCTCTTTTCTTAACTCAAGTATTAAAATCATGATGCAATGGGAATGTTGCTACCAACTCTCCAAATGCTGCAGTTTCCTCAGTGTCTGCCTGTTCAGTACACTATACTGAATTTCAGTATTTGAAATCTGGATGCCTTATAGGACAATTCAATGGTCAATTTAAGTAAAATCTCTCATTTGAGTGCCCTTCATGTACAAAAGTCCTTGAGCATTTTCAGTGGAATTGGCTGGCCTGTCACAGTGTAACTTCAAGTCAGTCAAACAGCCTGTCGGTTGTCAATTTAAAGCCAATCTTTAGTGGCAATTAATTACTTTGTGAAGAAGCTAAAGTGTTATTATATGAAAAGAGAACAAAAGGGGGAAATGAAAAGGAGTAATTTGTTTTCATGCTAACCTAAAAGATTATTCTGATATTTCTCTATTTTTTCCAAACAATGCTAGTTGAATGTTCTCTTTACAAAATCAGTAATTCATCTCAGCTGATAACTGAAAATTAAGAATGTATTTCAACTTACAATGCTCTGCAATGCTAATTCTAGATGCCTACCATTATCTACCACAATGAAAAGATAAACTTCCTGTTTCTCCACCCATTGAAAGGATCCCATCTTCTGATTGTTTCATTTAAAAAGCACAGATTACTTGACTCTGCCATCCAGAATGTTGGTATAATTATTAGTTTTTAACACATCACAGTACCATATATGCTAGGGTTAAAGGGCATAATAATTAGGTCATTTCCCTTCTCAATGGTACAAAAATGTTGAGATGTGTTTCATTTCCTGAAATACTGCCCTACATAGAGGTTGCTACACTAAAACAGAGGTTACAGAAATACTCCTCACTTGTGCATCCATAAACAAAATTTCAATATAGAGGATGATTTTAGATGAAAGCACTAATGCAAACTGTCTGTTACAATTAAGTGCATACCAGCTTTAACTTTTCTGACTAGAAATCCAGAATGAAGGAGGAATAGATTTGGCTGTTTCCAGTAACTGTTACAGTTCTATTGGTCATTGTCATTGTCTCTCTTATACTAGACCACCATTACAAGCAATTTGTGTTATGTAAAAAAGCAAGATGGGCCAGTCAGGAATTACATTTCCACTGGGATACACATTATTACAGTGCCAGAGTTTGTCGTCTCAATTGTCAATGGTAACACAAGGCCAAATCAACCTAGTGCACAACATTATTCATTAGAACAACTCTAAAGACAGAAAGGCTGAATTGTTCTAAACAAAAGGCCCACTGATTACATCCTGAGGTCTGTTAGTGCTCATATCCGGTGGACAAGAGTGCAGAATCAGAAAAAGGATTAAACTTAGGGTGCCAGAATTAAGACATAAGTTGTGAATAAAACATCAGGACAGACTCTCCTGTCACCTTCCCTAGAATTCTTTCATTTGGAGACCTTGCTTGGAGGCAGCTTATTTGGCACAATGCCCTGAAGGATGCATAAACAGAAAAAAAAACCCCACACTTTTCAAACATCTTGCCCCAAAGCTAATCAAGATGCAAGAGATGTGTATGGTGCATTGATCCATGTTACACAGCAAGGTCAAGTCAGACTGTGACAGAAGGGAGTTCTTAGGGGAGTGTGCTAAATGCAAGCCAGTGGTGAGCAATGCACCCCTACAGTGATTGTGCAGCTTATCAGTGATACAGACAAGCAAACAAGGAGAAACAGTGAGGGAGAGCAGGTAGACAGATTTAAAATGAGAAAAAAAAAAAATTAAGACAACCAAAAACCAAGCCTGACCAAATGCCTTAGAGGAAACACTTATTCATGAAGTTACAAGAAACATCAGCTTAAAAACATCATTTTGTGAAAACAAAACTCACCCATATTGTTCAAACCTTGTATTCTTGAAGTGCATTAAATTTTAAAGACATAGAAGTATTTTCTTGCTGTCATTATTTTTTCTTTTTACCATAATTAAATGAATCATGAGAACATTCTGGTTAACACAGTCTTTCCTTGGCTTTTAATCTACTTAGAGACAAGTCTCATTTTCAGGTTTTCAAAACAGAAATGTAAAATTTATATTGAAGACAACAGGGGAAAACATCCATTCAATTAAAAAAATGGCACTAGCAATTTACATGTACCTCACTTTTGAGTCTGACTTGTTTGATAGAATCCCTTGAAACTTTAGCTTCTACAAGCAAAACTAAGAGAATTCTAAACTGATACTGTTGAAATCAATCCTTTGGTTCATGTAAAAGGTGAATCACAGAGAAGAAAAAATTAAGCTTGTAGCTTTTGCAGACACGAAATATGAGATAAATAAGAACAGTTTCAAGATTTATACACATTCACCTCATTAAAAAATAGATCTGAATTTTCCTGTCAGCTGAATCACCCAATCTTGACTCGTACACAACACTGCCAACATCTCTCTCCATTGCTTTGAAGTAGATGCATTCCTCACATATTTAATTTCTGGGCTAATCTGAGAGAAAGCATTACCTTTCCTGGATACTGGCTGGACTAAGGAGCAAGGTGAAAAGAGGATTTCATTCAGAATTTAAGATGCTGCAAATCCTAGTGATACATGTAAAACATCTCTGGTTTTGTGATTAAATATTCCAGTTCCATACAACAATTGCAAATAAGACAGGCTCATAAAAATACAGAAGCAAACATCCTGATATATTTCCACATATATTCAAGTACAGCTTTTTATTCTTCTACATGTAAATACCTTCATGAGTTGCATGATCATTGAAAATAATAGATTTGTGAAACCTGAGGCAGTTTATTTATTTGGCAATTCATTTCCCCAAAATTTTGCTAGATCCATGGAAATAGAAAAAAAAAAAAAAACCTTCATCAAGGAAACCATTTTAATTTGATGAATGCTATGGTTTCATTCCACATTTGAACACTGAAGTGAGACCTAAACTTTACAACAAAGTCTACTTCAAAAAGAATGAGATGTAACTCTACAGAAAGCAATAGTGACTCAGGTAAACAGAAAATTTAAAATTTAAATTACCCAAATCCTTCTTGTTCTTACCTGCATATCTTCAAGCTGGCTTTCCAAAGCTGCTTTTAACCCTAACAATTCTTTTCCCTCCTTTTCAGCATGTTTCAAAGCTTCTTCTAATTGTTGCTTCTCTTCCTGCAATGATGCAATTTGATACATTCAGAAACAGTGGCCAGGCCTTTAATCTGACAAGTAAAGCTGTGAAGTCCTTTCACTCTGGCCTGTTACTGATTTCCCCAATCCCAAAGTGTGACTTGGTTTTACTCTGCTTTTCGATGGGAAAATCTTTCCTACATAAGTCCTTCCTTACCCTTTCCTATGGCATTGTCCATCCTCCCCTTGGTCAGTTTTTATTCTACAATGAATACGTTGCAAAGAGGAAGACTACTTAAGGGGCTTGTTTTCTAACTTACCTCACATGTCTTTAATTTTTCCTTCACTGAATTTTCTTCTACTTTCATATTATCAATTTGTTTGTGCAGCTCCTCAATTTTCCTCTCTAGCTCAGCAAGTGTTCTCTTCAATTGTTTATTTTCCTCGATCAGCTCTTTGACTTGATTTTCTACACTATTTCGCTCCTCTTGTGCAGCATTTTTTTCACTTGCAAGGACAGCAGCACTCTAGTGAAAACAAATTATGTCATGTTTAAAAAAAAATAATTGACGCTGTTTTCCAACAGGAGTTCCATAAGGCATCACAGCAAATACAGCTAGGATATAACATTAAAATATCAACTGAGACTTCAATATTTAGCATTTTTTCTCCTTGTGCACATGAACAGATAAAGTAATGTATGACACCTGAACAGTCTCATGCTTGTCATCTCATATTTTCACCTTAACATCTTCCTCTTTATTGCCCTAAAAAATTTCATTACCAAGTCCCATTGTTAGGTAATTCAAAGTAAACTAAAAAATTTAACAGATAGAAAAAGCCATATGGATCTTTAAAGAAGAACATATTTATGAAAAGTGTCTTCCACAACAACACAAAATTTAGGCAGCACCACCCCACTGATTATTCCAAGCACTAACATGCAACACACTACATCCATGCAGCTATTGGCGGGGCTGCAGAGTAAATGACAGATCATATACAGAGATCTTTACACTAAATAAACAGTGGTGGTTCCACTTGTACTGAATACCAAGTTCAACTTGTATTCAAAAATACACACTTTTTTTTTCAGAAACTCAAATCTATACATAGCACAAACACAAGTTATAATAATGAACAGTGCATCACTTAAAGCACTGGATTTTTTACTTGTTTTGCAGGACAGCTGGCTGCAGCATGTTACTTTTCAGAGCTAATCATCACCTTACCACTTATCCTCTAAAACACCCTACCATTTACTGTGGAAACCATGAGTAGAAGTATCTGTCTATATTGTTATCTCTACTATTGTAACTATAGTATAGTTATATCTATACTCTTGTAACACAGACCAGGTATTGACTCAAACATTTAATTCTGTAAAGAGCAGGAAGGATTTCATCTTTGCTCTTCACTGACTTTTCATTCAGAATCCCCTCCAAAGAACATAAAAGAACCCAGGATATAATGGGTGGTTCTTGTTTGTGGGTATTCAGGGGCTGATACAAAACACTATTCTGTACAAAGATCTGGTTCCCAAGTGCAGCACCACTGTCTTCCACACCAAGACCTCAAACAACAGCAAACATAGGAATCAATCTAGACCACGATTCTCTCTCATGGCTATGGCTGATGCTTACAGGCAACAAGAGGAAGAACAACTACGAGGCAAGCCATTCATCATACACTCCCAGCTCTCACTGGTTTTCTTCCATGAATGTATCATCCATTAATTTCTCTAATCCTTCTCAAATCCTTTTATACCATTAGCCTCTACATTATCTGGTAACAATAAGTAATTACACATTCATTAGTGAAGCACAACATTTTTTTGCGTGTGAAATTGTGTTTATCTTGGTGAGAACAAAAGAAACCCTATCAAACTAGTCAGAAACTATTTTGTGAAATATTTTATGAAAGCATGAAAATCACTTTTCATTTACACTATTTTTGATTGTTGCTCCTGATCTTCCCCTCTCCTTACCCAAAAGGAATAAGCAAAGTTATATAAAAGGGTGTTTACAAAGAATGCCCTCACTAGACTGTTTTCTAGCAAGCAGCAGCTTCAAAATCATGCAAATTAGATAAAGCAGTAACTCAGAAAACACTCAGACTGTCTACAGGGTCAATGAACTTATTATACAAAAACTGGCAGCATAAGCAGGCTGACAAGTTCTGGTCTTTTGAAAATCCTGAAAAAACTTGTTCTTCTAAATACATGACTGGTTAAAAGCTCTGAAATAAATCTCTGTTGATGTTTTAAGTTTTCATGTACTGGAATTTCAATAGCATTTATATATTCCTTTAATTTTTGCTTTCTGCAAGCAGCAAAGTTTTACTAATTAGCAAGCACTCCACCAGTGGCTCCTTTTAGTCTCATTTCTCCTTTCTGGAGCTGAGTGAAAGCAGCTGAGGCACGCTGGGGAGTTCAGGGAAAGGAATGTTGATTTGTCTGTTCTTTTTCATCCAACTGCCTACATGGGGCTGCACAGTAAGAGAGGACTGCAGTAGACCCACATCAGACCTGGAGATTCCACTACATCAACCACGGTTTGCTCTACTTTCCCAACACAGGAAGCAGTATTTACCTAAAAGTGGATGCACACATGCACAAAAGCAAACAATCCCCCCAGAGATCCATACACATATATAAACACAGAAGTAATATCTCTATATATATTATTTAACCTAAGAAGTTCAAAATTAAGTTCAGATTACACTGATGCCATCATATCTAGAGATCTGCTCCAGCCTGCTTTTTGTAGTATGTATCTTAGGATACAGACACTAACATTAAACTAAACTATTTGCTATCCTTTTTCACTATAAATTTCAGAAAGTTAGCAAGAAGTTAGGTGAATACATGTAAAATATAGAGAAGCATGAGGAGCAAGTTGCAAGTATTGTCTTTATTAACCTAATTTAAAATCTTGGAAATAAATTGGATATATAAATAAAACCTTGCTAAAGTTCCAGCTGATTGAGTGACCAGCACTTAGCCAGCAGATCTTCACAGGTCTCTAATGACCTTGGCATCATTACAAAGGTTACACCTGCCAAAGCAAATTCTCTAACATGTTAAGGACAAAATTCCTTTCTTTCACACACACATACTTTTAAAAGATGGTAGAAAACTCTCTTGGTATATATGGAGAGCTGCACTGTATTGGAGTTGGAGAGTGAACACTTTTACTTATAATCTGGGGAGAGTACAAAGAATTTTCTTCACAACTGGTTTCACTGTACACATTGTTTCAACATATTTTCAAGTTGTTTCAGACAAGACTGAAAAGAAACACAGGAATATCTATCTTATAGTTCCCTTACACAATTGTACCACACACATAGGGCATGGAAGATCACCCTGAGGGTACTAGACAAAACAATCCAGAAGTATCTTCAATTTGATAGTGAAGTTTAAACAAAGTCAAGCCATACAAATACAGTTTAGATGTTTCTTGTATAAGAAAAAGCACACATAGTATCATTTCTCCAAGAGTCAAATTACACAGCTGGGTTTAGACAGTAAAAAGCTTATATTCATTTTTCCCTAGAGCACTGAGAATTTCATGCAGAGCTTCTTCACTGGCACAAATGAAGTTTCTGGGTTATAAGAGCTTATGGCAACGTATGCTATGTCCTATAGCATATTATCACAGAGAGTTTAAGTATCAAAAGTCTCCACAGCTCTTGCCTTGTATTCTCCATTGTTAGTCCTCTCTGGCACCCCACATTACCTTCTACCTCCCCTCCAGGCCTGCTCTTGGGAAGACACATGAACATGACAGCAAAAAGCCTGGGGATCACTGGAGAGCATACACAGAGCACACAAGCACTGAAATGCAGCTCTGACAGACCTTGTAGCAACACCATTAGGGGAGAACCTGGTGGAGAGAGATCCCTGTCCATATATTGAACACTTACATAAGGTTCAGCTATCAGGCCATACAGGGCACTGCTGACGCACAGAGGGATTGCTGTGTCCTTTGCCATGGAACCCCTGCACACAGGCAGGGTGCTCCTGCAGTCCCACCCAGCTGCCAGGCAAAATACCATGTACAGACCACAGGGACAATTCTACATCGTCATTAGGGATGGCTCACTATACCCTGCAAAGAATTTCCCTAACAAAACATGGAAGTAAAAGATAGGAAAAACACTGCACTGAAATGACAGTGGAATTACTATGTATGTTGATAAAGTCTGAATGGCAATTGCTGTGCTTCACAGGTTAAAACTGAAAGTGGCAACAACAAGGACAGTTTAAACTGTCCTACAGTATTTGCCAACAGCCAGGGGTAATCTCTGGGGTTCTGCCTACACGAGCAGGGATGCATATTTTCACTGAAAATTCAGGGACTGGCTTACACATTCAAAACAAGGAGTTGATAGCTGTTTGCAAATGCATTCAATTAACAGGTTACAGTGATGAGGATGAAAGAAGAAGGAAAACTGAACACTGAAGGGGTAGTAGTACAAGTGAGGAAAAGCCAGTCGGGGAGAGGTTGTGCTGTGGATCCATTTCCCTCAGTCCACATGTGACTTATTTGTAATGGTGCTGCACATAAACAGAGTGAGTTAACTCATGGTCCTCAAGGCTTAATGACATGACATCAATTAATGACTCCTGTTGGTGCCCATTCATAAATCCTTTACATTTATTTATCTGGGGATGTTGGAAAAGTTTTGGCAATTATTTTAAACTAAGTTTATATAATTTAACCCATGATAACAGAACTAGGTAAAGGTCACAAAGTAATGATTTAAGTTGAATATAAAACATTAACAGACATTGTTAATATAAGAACTTTAGTTCAAAGAATTGTGGATGAGTCTCTTCAGAAAGTTTAAAGGAGATTATGCACATAAACATACAGAGCACAAAACAGACAAAACTGGTTAAACAAGATTCTTGTCAACAAAACCTGGAATGAAATGTTCTATATTCAGACATATTTGCCATACAAAGGACAAAAAAACCAAAACCCAAAACACCTCTGCAAAACCTCAAGCCCTCAAAAAACAGGAGAAGAGTGGGGCAACTTTATCAAAAATTGAAGTGGCCTCTTTTGGATCTTAAAATTAACATATGTGAATCCCAATTTTGCAGTTTCTTCCCTATGATATAGAAAATGTTTATTTCTTTTAAGTCCCACTTACTAGTTGTGGCCACATGTTTTAGTAAACCAACTTCTTACTGTTACTATTTACTGCATTGTATTACAGAATTATATTTCTATAAGTAAGTACCCTATAGCATTTTACTTATTATGCTTATTTACTTGCATTTGTTTTGTCTTTCCTTTCAATCTGCCTGTCCTTGCTCTGTCTTCCAGGGCATTCAGTGCCTTCTAGTCCCTACATTTGTAGTGTTTTACATTCAGATATCCATCTCCTCAATCTCTGAAGGAACAATACCTTTCTCTTAATAACCACATCATTCGAAGACTTCTTAACCATACTCATATCACCTTCTTATTCATTACCTTTGAATCCACTGAATATTTTATTATGCTTTCTCAAATTTGATCATGTTTAAACTCCTGATTAAGAATATGTAAGTCTTATCAGCAACATTAAGCTACAGAGATTAGGGAAAAGGAGCTGGAAATGGGTTGTGAATTTCTGGAAAAAGCAGAGAATAAAGAAAAAGAAGTTTGTCTAGAAGAATGAAAACACAGTTGTACAGGAGTTCCCACAATACAAAGTCCCCTGTGACTGACTGAAGATAAGCTTCTGCATTCTGATGTTGTCATTGTGCCACAGTACACATGCAGTAACTTTACTTATTAGTCCAGCAGTGGACGCAAACCAAATAAAACAAGTTATCAAATCCTAAAAGAAGGATTCACTGAAAAAAAATCTGTTTCTGACCACAAAAATGGATCATACATGGCAGAATATAATCCATGGTGTTCAATAACCACTGACTTCTTAATAGCTCTCATACATTTTAATACTGAAGCTTAAAAGATCAGTCAATTAGCTTAAGAAGTTGAGAGTTTACAGCAGAAATGAGTGAAGCAATAAAAAGACAGGACAGTTTCACAGCTAAGGTACCCAAAACCAACCCTAGAGAATCTGGAGTCTGTTGTTGTCTCTGCCAAGACCTCCTGAGGCAAGTCACTCAGCCAAATCTTTCCAGAGCATCAATAACCACATGCTCCTTAACTTCCCTGGTGTTTGAGACACTGGGGCTTGGTTTACAAGATTTGAGTGCACAGCTGCAACTAGAGTGAGCAAAACTTGTACCCTGAATATATCAGGGACTTTATAATGACTAACAATGTTACCCTAGGTACTTAGGTTTGGACGTACACAACTAAAGGATCCTCTCAACATCAATCTCTCTACCTCTTACTTTCCTGTATTTAATACAGAGAATAACATTACTTAGAAGATGGCAGGGAAAAGGAATGTTGAGAAAAGGAATTACAAGTCTGTGAAAAAAATGTCTATAATTCTTTCTCCAGAAGATGTTTTCAATAGTATGTACAAGCTCCATTTAACTCCTAACAGATGAGAAGAAAGTGAGCACACATACATTTCCATGCATATAAACGTGTGTGTATTGTTTGATTTGGCATGTACACCTGATCTATAAAGTTTTACCTCCTTATCTGAGCCACACAGTCACAGCTGCTGGAGTTTATATGCATGTGGCTTTTGGTTTTCAGCTCTAGGCCGATGGAACATAAGGGAACATCAGCAGCAAAATACATTTCCCTCACCTTTCATCCTGCTCCTTTCAGGCATTTTGCCTAACAAGAAATTAATCTAATAAAGCTTGGGTTTGTGTCCTTGTATATAGTTATATATGTGTCCAAAAGTATTTTTAAACATATTAAATTTAGTCATTTTAACTTACAAGTTAAAATAAAACAATAAATATTGTTCCAACTCCTTTGTTGCAGAAACCTCAGTAAACCAAATATATTTATACAGTATTCTACTCTGAACTTTGTTGCAAGCAGTGAACAGATACTATAAAAGGCATCAAAATCTTTCCCACCACTCATCATTTTGTAAACCCAAAGAAACTAGACAGAACACCCAACAAGGTCCTTGAGATGCAAATGAAATGTTCAGTTTCAACCTGAATACAGAAAAAAATACTTTTGGATAGGAATGCAGAAAATATTCTGTGGCTCCACACCTTTTTTTTTTTACCACACCCTCAACATTGGCAAAGACATGAGAGAGGTTGTGTAACTGATCATTAAAAAATAGTTTTGGCTGACTTCAGTGCTTTAGCTGGTGAAACTCCCCTTTGGCAGTGACTACACACTATGGGATCCTTAGAGTCCTTTTACAAAATAAAGGAAGACTTAAAGTGTGTGGTTGTTAAGTATCTCATTTGCCATGTATTAGAATCATTACATTTTGGCTACATCCAATGTTGATCAGGCAAAAGTCAGCAAATTCTTCTAAAAACCTTTACATTTCTTTTCAGAATCCAGTTCAACTGAATATCAGGAATTGCATGTCCAGTTCTGGGCTCCCCAGTCCAGGAAGGGCATTGAGGGGCTGGAGCAGGTTTAGGCTTGACTTTGGAAAGAATTTCTTCTCAGCCACTGTGATCAGACACCAAAAAAAGGCTGCCCAGGGAGTGGAGTCACTGTCCCTGAAGGTGTTTAAGGAAAGACTGGATGTGGCACTTGGTGCCGTGGTCCAGCTGACATTGTGGTGTTCAGCCACAGGGTGGATTCAATCTCAGAGGCCTTTTCCAATCTAATTGTTTGTTCTTTAACAGCCATACTTGAAGAATAAATCTCCATTCACAATGAGCTGGAACACAAACTGGAGCTTTTTAATGGAAGTAACAGATTTTCAAATAGTTTTTTTCCATATTCACAACTGTGCAATCTAAGTAAATGACAGGATAATCTTGCAAAATCTGAAAAAGGGAAATGGTGTTGCTACTCACTTTGTTCTATTCCTGGTGTAGAACACTTCAGATATCAAGATACTGACTGTTGAAACCAGCTCTGAAGACTCATGGGCCACCTTTTTAAGTTGATGTTGGACTAGTTTAACTTCTTGAACTACATGTAAGAAGTTTCATGTGGCTTCAGGGATTCATCTCTACCCAGATCCCTCAGATGATCCAGAGGGGGTAGCATATATTTGATATCTCCATCACTATTTTCTTTTCCTCCTTTTTTTTATATAAACAAAACAGTTTAAATAAAACTAGACACTGATTTCCTCAGGTAACATGCAGGTGATTGCCAAAGAAAGAAAAAAACCCCAAACTGTTCTGCACCCAAAGACTGACACAAAGGGAAAAAAAGACAAACACAGTGAGTCTCCACGTAGGGACAACTCTTTAATTGCAATCATTATTAGCTCTTCTGTAAAGGGAGCTTCTGAAATCAGTATTATTCAGCTACAGTCATGTAGTTTTCAAAGTTCATGAATGCAAATAACAGGTCTTTATTTCTGCTTGTACCTCTGCTTTTAGTTCTGGAATTTTTATCCACTGTTTACCTTTAGGCAATTCTTCTAACCCCAGACACTGCTTCTTAAAGCAGTTGGAAGCCTTAGGATGAATAACAGAGTAACCATAGGATAGCATGGATAATTAAATCTCGTATCTCTACAAAAGGAGTACCAAAATTCCTTACAAATGGAGTGTTAGGCTACCAACCCACCAAGCCATCCTACCTACTGCCCAAAAAGGTAGGATGGCAACAACAAAACCAACAAAACTTCTGGAAAAAAGCCTAAATGGCTGCACTTACTCTTTTTCTACCTGACACGGATTATAATAATTCTTCCCATAATCTCAAACTAAGGCCTAGCCAACTTTAACACATGGCTATGCCTTTGGAAGTTAACTATTATTAGTTACCTATTAAAAGGGTCAGTGACTTTTTCCCCTCTCTTCACAAGGTACACTGCAACCAGCTTAAATTCTCTGCTGTACTTCAAGAGATTATTCAGTAAGCAAGTGCACAAATTAACAAGCGAGTCAGACTGGTCTCTCATTTCATTCCAACTAGAGCCACTCTATAACTCCTTAAAAATTCACTGGTGACAGCTTAGAGAAAAGGTTTGTTCTCTTAAAAGGTCATTTTCACTGCTTGAAATGGTACCATGTCTTAAATATTACTTCCAAAACTATTTAGGTTTTCATTTATGAGATGTAATGAAAGATTTAAATACCTACATTTGAAGACTGAGAATGTAGCCCTCTTTTACACAGAGCATATTAAACAAAATTTTCCAATTTAGGCATGACCTAACATTTATATAAGTTATAAAATCCAGGGCCAGGAAAGTATTAACCTCTTAACCAGTACCTGCATCAATGTCATGTTATCCCCCTGGCTATGTATCATGACATACTCAGATTGGCTTATACTAACAGTCTTTTGAAGGTCAGAAGTTGTTGGATAGACTGGAGTAAAATATTAACTAACTGTGTGTTCACGTTGTTCCCTCCTGTTTGACAGAGTCAAATTCTTCCCATATATACACAAACAAACTTATACTGTCACAAGAAAAATCACCTGAATACATAAAGTGCCTTCTGCTAACAAGGATTAGAGATTCTCCTGAAGGCATTAAAGAAGTAACTGGCTGTACAAGCTCTTGCAAAGCTTCAGAAACAAAGAAAATGAAAAATCACACAAACAACCCCCCTTCCCAACCCAGACTTACTGAAATAGTCCTAGCAGAGCAAGGGCCACAGTAGTTAAGTGACTATTTCAGATAAACAGGATTATTTTTTTATTATCCTATGGATGTGGTCCAATCCAACTCAAACAGAACTTTGCAGGACAATTTTGCTGAGAGGCTTTCTTGACTCTACATGCAGTATAAAACCCACTAGCTGTAGTTTCCTGGTACTGGCTGCACCCAAGCCCACACATGTATCCACCAAATAAATGGAGGAGTAAACTGCACAGAAACAAAGGACTGGAGGAGGTGGAACTAAAAGACACAGTCACCAACTTACGTATTCAGAGTGCTTTAGAGGCACATTTTATATTCTTGTTGACAACACTAATATTCTATAATTTGTTTGGTACTTCATTAAATGGGCTCTGAAAACATGCATGATGCTATTGCCAACTTCCTTTCCACACACAGAACAGACACGTTGGGCAAAACAAATCGAATCTGTCTTCCAAACTTTTCCTGTACTGTTCTAAAATAGGTGTTTCCAATAACAATACCTGTTTAAGGAGTGTCTGCAGCTTTCCTTCCACCATCACTTCTGTCTGTGTACCCTCCCTCTCTTTCCCCCACCCCATCTGTGTTTGTACCACTCTGAAAATCAATCAGAATCTTATCAGGCTTTTAGAAGGCTGGTAAAAGAGGGCAGAAAATGAAACAGGGAGAGGGGTTAGGTCATGAAAGCTGAAACATTGACTTGGATCACTCATTCCACCATTTGACTCTGTACACAGTTTAGACTGTTACCAACCAGCTTCTAGAACTGAAACATAAAAGTGTTATTTCAACATGACAAAAGCTGCCTCAGGCAGGCAAAGGAAATACCCACCAGGAGCATTTCAAATCCTAGATTACCTTCTCTAAATCTTTTTCAATTGTTGTATATCTTACTTGAGGTGAACATACCAGCCTCAGACACAGCATTCAGGATGCAGGTTCAGATGAGTTATGGATGCATGGGTAAGAGTGCATAACGATGTTTCCATGCCCAAGTCATTTTATTATATCACTTGTTTCTTTCGCTGCTATCAAGACCATGGGTTTTTAGCATAGCCCTGAGATTTCACCTCAGCTTGAAACAAGGCATTGGGGTTTTTTCAGAAATTTATATATATAAATTTACAGTTACATACATTAAATCACTTGATGTACCAAAGCGGTTTTGCATTGCTCCACACTTTTATCTTCACTTTTCCCTGAGTAACTTGGCTAAATCACTGTTCACTGTACAGTATTATTCCAAACAGGTTCTCAGAATATACTAGATTTAGTCATGTTTCATTTCACATTTCAACTAATTCCAAACCATTTCTATTAAAAAAGGCATACAGAGTATATCTCATTTGGAATGCTTAAGCCAGTTTTTAACTTTCTGCTCTACATGGGAGATTTTTATTAGCTTTGAGGAAGACACATCATATTATCAGGTTAAGTAGAAAAAGATTCAATAATTACTCTTCATTTCAAAGTTCTTTACAGTTTGTGCTAGATCACCTAAATTAACAAGATAGGAAAAACCAAAAACCAAAGCTTCTTCTCATGTATAATGCCAGAGATTTGTATTTTTTTCTTATCTTAAAGGAGGACCATTTTAGTTCATAACATGTGCAGAAGGCAACCACTGTCTTTTGCTGTTCCTACATTTGCTCTGGTAAAATGCCTTCTTCTCTTTAATTATAACATAATCATATGTAACACACACATTTGTTAATGGTAACATGATCACCAGCTTCATTGCATTCTCAAATGCCTTGATAAATTAATCAGCTCTAAACTCTGAGTGTCTGCATTATCGTTCTGAGAACAAGGTCAGACATATGACATACCAAATAAATCAGTCAAGGTCAGGCTTAGATAAGCCTCTTCCTAACGTGATGATTACAGCTTTTTCTGAACAACATCAGCTAGCTTCTCTAAATACAGATGCAAATTTGAAGTGCTGTGCAGTTTGCAACTGCCCTCCTGAGCTGATACAATTTCAGTGGAATTAGAACAGTATTAGCTGCAATGTGCTAGAACCTTTTACCTGCAGCATTACATTCCAAAAGCTATTTCCTAATTTTACTGAAACAGTGGCACTTCATCTACAGTGACAGAGCACTCATGGTTAAAATATTACAATCCTGGACTGTTGTGTTGTAGAGTCAGATTAAATAACAGAAAATTTTTTGTGACATTAAAACCGGAGTAGAATTCATATTAATCTCTGTTCTAGCACTTGCAGTTATGGAGAAATCTGTTCTTAATCAGAAAGACATTAATTTTTAAATTTATTATTAAATTAAAGATAATTATTATCCCACAGAGCTATGTCATGGAAGAACAAAACTTTTCCTATTCTTAAATGGAAATAGTCTGGTCTCAGTCTCAACAAACAAGCAATGAAGTCAAGAATAGTGACAGCCATCTCAAGACCACACAAACAAAAGACATAAAACAAAAATAAGTTAAAAAGTTAAACTGTAGCAAAGAAAAATAATATCTTAAATATTTGTGACTTTATTTCAAATTCTCTATTAAAAAAACCCAGAAATCTGATAATGACAACAATAAAAATCCAACAAAAAAACCCCAAACTAGCACCATGTTAGTGAGCATGAGAACAGAATCATGATGACAAACAACCCTGCTCTGCTCTTCTACCAGATAACCTCGAGTGTGTTTCTAACATTATTTGCAAACAGATCTATGTGGCATTCACACAGACTAAATGCACTGCACATTACTTGCCAACCTATCTGACACCTCCAGCAGATGAAAATTCTGTTGATTTAACACTGGCATAAAAACTACTTCCTTTCCCCATGCTAAAACTTTCTTAACAGCCTATATATCACAAAACACCTTCATTCATTGTACCAATCTGGATGATTCAGAAGCAAAATACGTATAAACACTCTTGTACATAGAGGTCCTGATACAACCTGATCTATCAAACATCCCTATCCACATTTCTTTGTATGACAAACCACTACTACAGCACTTACACTGCTGTTTTGCTCATAAAGTACAACAGAATGGCCCTTCCCACTAATCTTTGATGTAGGTTTCTTGTATACTGCCATCAGGTAGGAATTTTTCCAGCTTGCAGTAATATATTGAAAAAAAATAACAGGCCAAGTAGCTTCAATTGTTTATGTCTCCTGGGTATTTCAAATTAATTATTAACCAAATAATTAACAGTATACATAAGATGACAACAGATCAGTCAGGAAACTTCCTGCAGAGAATGGTTCTACTCTCCTGATAAATGATATATCAAACTCAACAACAAATCTCAGCCTGCAGGCATAAAGATAAATATAAAGATAATGCTGTGCTTCAAGAAGTCATTGAGTACAAATACCAGCAAAATTTAAAAAAACCAACCCAAAAACAAAAGAAAACACCTCCTTCCAATTAAACATGTTAAAAGTTTTACTTCCAATAAAAACAAAAATTTCAATTCAAATGGGAAGAGAACTGGTACTTAGACCAACATTAAACAAATAAATTTCACTTTTGTATGTCTTATTAAATTTACCATTAGATAGACTATGTCATGCAAGTAAATAAATGCTATTTATAAATATCTCTGAGCCACAGCAACGCAGTCATAGAGCCATTTCCCAGACTGTGTTATTGTTATGCCAAACAGACTGCTCTTTCATTTCTTGTCAGTCGTAATTACAGCTCCATAATTGAAATACAGTAAATTACCATGGACTAACTTTGAAAAGATGGTTCATTGAGGTTGAGCTGTCACTACGATTACTGTGTAATAAAAAATGATAATTTAAATGTTCTACTTTTCTCTCAAAGAAAAAAACTAATTCAGTTCATGCAGCTCAGACAAGTCAAATATCTTCATGATGATGTAAAACAAAGAGAAACAACACATTTAAGCAAAGCTGAACAACCTCAAGTACAAGTCCTAGGCTGCATAAACAAACTAGCATTTATAAAATTTTCTAACCTCTGAAGAAAATTGCACATTTAAAACAAACCTTTAAAAGGATAAAATCTTCTGTCAGAATTCAATCACACAATACCTATCCAGCATCTTCCACATGAGCTCCTACTTTGCTTGTAGAGCATATAAAGCTTTGGAAACTTCTTTCCAGCTTCAAGCTTAATTTTCTCTCAGTTCTGTGTTACAACCAGCAGGATAAGTACAACCCACCTAAGACCAGTGTAGGTAACAGACATAAATTAGCATGGATATCTCTAAGCATAAAACTGGGCCTACAGTTCTGACATATTGGTGAAGCCCAGATCACCTGCAGAAATATTCTCAAACATTTGAGAAATAAAATGAGGGAATACAGAAAAGACACAAAAAGCTGTCACTGTAAAAAGAATGCTCAAAACTTTAAGAGAACTGTCCTCGTAGCAAAAAAAAAAATCTTTCAATATGTTCCTACCTGCTGTCTCTATAAAGAAAATTTCACAAAGGACATCTTTTGGAAAACAATAATAAATACACACATCTGAAACTGTTCCTATTCTCCCCCTCACAAAGACTTCCTGCAGATGCTGGAAGAGGCAATTCCTTCAGTTCTGTTTTCTTCCTGTCTGATTTGAAACACCCAAATCCCTGCTGTTTTCTTGTGCTCACATTCCTTTGACTATTCAGTAAACAAGCATAAGTTCAATAAATGAAAAGGACACAAAATAAAACACAAAACCCTGCACTGATATTGAGAATTTGAATGGGCAAGGTGGAACAATGCAGCCAGGGAACAGGATATGACACAAGAACCTGTATGTAGGAACAGTGGGCTGCAAAGAACTGCAGAGAACTGCTAGAAATTATCTCAACACTATGACTGGCAAAGCACCCTGGAGCTCTTCAAGGGTACCCTCAAGGTTTTGGTGACTCTCTTTAACCCAGGACAAGCAAATGGCTCTCTGCACTCTACTCCCATCTATCCTCCCTCAAAGTTTGCAATTAAGCAAGTGCAGTAAATAAGTGCTTGAAGAAAGGACCACAACTTCAGCTGGGACAAACAATCAAAACACGAGATGTGTATGAAATAAAACTTAGTATCAGCAGCCAAGAACCTCCTGGCCTAAATAAATCTTTGTCTATTTTGCTAAGAAAATAAGAGTATCTGAAAGCATCTGGTTTACAGCATCTGAGAGAGGTAGAATCTTCCCCTGCAGAGGTAATTGTTAGCACTCACGGACCTCTGTTGCTTTCTCCAGGCTCTGGCGTAGATCCAGCAATTCTTTATCGTGCTGCTCTTTAAGTTTGTCCATCTCTGTGTCATGGCTGGATACCTCTTCTTTAAGTGCTCCTTTCAAAGCTGTGAGCTCCCTCTCTCTCTTTCTCAAAATCTCTTCTTGTTGATCTTTTGCTATCAATACTTCTTGCAGATCCTGCTTCATTTGCATCAGCTCCTAAAGCCCAAAATTAAACACAGCTGTGTGTCAAATAGCCCCTGTGGATGTTCTGTTTATCTCACCGAAAGAAAGCACTTCAGCTCCCCAAGGACAACTTTGTTCCATATGACTGACATATTTCTTACAGCTTTTATAGTAAGCTAAAAATTTGCTCAACTCTAATATTATTAGAAGTATAATACATAGCTGATATTTTATATAATAGGTCAACATATCTGATGCTGCAAAACTATCTAAATATTTTAATGGTGTATGTTATGCCATCTGTAAATAATGCAGGAGTCACTCCTACGTTGTGCTTTCACTAGCAATGAGATAGATAAGACCAAAGATAAAGCATTTTCCCCCAGCTGCAAGAGAAACAAACTCAGTGATAATTCTTTGCTTTCTTTTCTGCTGGAAAGAATAAATAAAGTTGCTTCTTCAAGTGGTAAAGACAAAACAAGTGCTTCCCAATCAAGTCCATGTCTTCACACCCTTCCTCCTCCTACCAGGGCAACCCTAGAAGTCTTTCCCCACCACAAATCTCTGGGAAGGAACTGGAGAGTCAGTGAACCTGAAGACTAAAGATGCATACAAAACCACAGAATAACAGAAACAATCAGAAATGTAGCGCTTCAAGAATTCTCTGATTTGGTATTTCTCCAACTGTGAGTAACTGTACTTTCAAAGAGAATGCAGACTTCCCCTGCACTGAAGGAGGATCAGGACATCTAAACCACTCCTGACACACATCACCTACTCTGCCATTAAAAGCCTACAATGGAAGGGATCCTACCATCATCCCAGGCAGCATCTTCCTCTGTTTAATTATCAGTATTAACTGAAACTTTCTTACATTTTCTTTAAATCTCTGGAGTTAAGTTTCTCATTTCTTACTCCACAACATAGAAAAATTGAACACTATCACCTTTACAGCAACATTCTGTAAGATGTGTTTTTGACTCACTTCTCCATTCAGATTGAAGTCCTTCTTCAAGGATAATGTTTTTCAGTACTATCATCATCATCATTTGTGATATTCCCCTACTTTTGTTCACCTTTCAATTACAGTGCCTGAGATTTAAGACACTCATTTAAGAGTAATCAAATCTCACGCATACAAAACAAGGTAGTTATTCTACTCAGCAGATCTTGCATGCAAACATCTTTAATATTTCTGCACTGATACTCTTACACATCCTTATCAACAAATTTAATAAGCTGTGTTCTCTATTTCATCATCAGTATATTAGTATAACCAGGGTTACAGCCAATTCCTCTTTCATCCCAAGGTGACAGAACTCTGTAACTCTTTTGCTCCTCTCCAGACTCATCCCTTCTCTCCCTGGTCCCACCAATAGAAAGTAAATAATTTAGAGACTGCTTTGTTGAGTTCTTTTAATTTTTTTAGCTGAATCTCATCTGGCTTTGATAATATATAGATCTTTTTTAAACTGATCTTCCCTGCTCTTACCCCAGCTCCTAATTGCTAAAACTGAATTATTATCTGGTAATAGTGGGTAACTCACCTGTCTGTCAGCCATTAAGACATCTGACCTCCTGCTCCATAAAACAATGGTACTTACACTCTGTATTCCTTTTAGGGTTAATGTTGCTATCCTAACATGCTTTCTTAGGGCCCCTAATAATGCTTTGGTTAATAGCAGAGGAAAAGCAAAGGCATGTATTTCTGTATCTTAGTCTCCACTTTTCATGCAATTTTACTGATCCCCCTTCTGTTCTGATAGTTCCTAACTTACCTCAATCAGAATCTCTTTCTCCCCTTCATCGGTGTGTTTGGCATTATCCAGTTCATCGTGCATCTCAGAGAGTTGGTCTTGAAGATCTCTGATCTCAGTCTGGTGTTTTTCCTGCTCCATCTTCACTTGAAAAAGCCTCATCAGTAAAAATCAGACAGGAGTTTTTTAATTTGTTGAAATACTAGTTTGTTCATTCAAGTACTAAAAAGACACACATTCCCATGTTGCCCACAAGAGAATGGGATAAAATGAGGCAGAAAAATTAAATGTCAGAGGGCTAAAAATTAGAATCTTCTAACCAGGTATTTAAGTGGGGAGTTGTATTTTATTTCAGACCTGGTACTTTAGTCATTGAACTGTTTCCACATTTCAAAGACTTGAACTATATATTTTGACCATAAAATATTAAAGGCAATTTGCATTCAGGGGAAGATTATAAATTCAGTAATCTTTCTCTTCCTTCCAGATATTCTAAAGACATGACTCTTTTAAATGGTAGAAACATCTTCTACAGTAACAAATGTCACTTGTCTGGTTCCATCAACATATCCTGGAGACACAAGTACTTTTAATCTAAAAGGTTTATGAAAAGATAAAATTTCAATGATAACTTTGCTAGAATTAACTCACTCCTCCAGGTTTTGCCTGAGTTCCTTCTCATTTTCTTCCAGCTGCTTTTTTAAGGCTTCCTTTTCACATATACTTTGATCAAGCTGCAACTGAAGATCTTTCAGACTTGCTCGTGTAGCATCTCTCTCTTCTTTGGAATTTTGCTGATTCTGAATTTTATACACCAAAAGTTAGGCAAAATAATAGACAGCAGCTACATGATTAATACAGTTTGTCTCTCAGTCTGTGTCTGTCTCACTGCAATAAACAGATTAACATTTACCTCAGTAGACACCTAAGAAGTGCATGTGCTTAACACTTTTATTCACTGCTCCAAACTCCTTTTCAAATTCTAAGAACAGATTTGTTACAAAGGGTAACAATGCTATGACCAACCACCCCTTAGATAAAAACCTTCTGAAAAAGCACAGGTATATCCGGATTAAGAAGAATATGAAGCAAAAGGGATTCAAGCCGGAGGATTAGCTGTCACTTATTTTTAAAAGTGTATTTAAAATATTCAGAAACTTTATAACAATAAAGTGCTGTACCCTAATTTCCAGTTCCAGTTTTTTCTCTAACTCTTCCACTTTCCTTTCAAGTTCTGCTTTTTGTTCCACCAATACCTTTACTTCAGCTGAAGAATCCGAAACCTACAATTAAATAGAGACATTTATTCCCACAAAGCCAAGATGTTTTTTGAGAACAGTTTCTTTTTTAATCTAAAGCAAAACTACAGGCAAGACTAACAAAGCGTGGCATCAACTGCCTGAGCTCACCAGGGATTTTTCACATGGGTCAGGCCAAGTTAAGATTTTCAAAGGAACCATGATTTGGTTTTCATAAAACTTCTTGGAAATTGCTCAAGGCATGTTGACAATAAAACAGAAAATATACAAACGTAAAGAAAAATTCAAATTAGGCAACATATGACTCAAATTATGTGTACTTTGCGCCAGTTTTACTGAGATATCACTAATTATGCAAAATGGACATCAAAGGAAAGTATGCTCATATGTTCAGACAGATTTTCAAATACATTTTTTAGGTAATTTCCTAGGATGTATTTTGTATTTTTGCAAATAAATAATGCCGTCATTAATAGCAAAAGCTACATGAGTCTCTCATGCTATGTCTGTCTCACAGCAATCAAAAGATTAACATTTATCTCTGCAAATAAATTTTATCTTTACCCAAGAAATTTTATGTGAGTGTGCATAACATTTTTCTTCATTGCTCCAAACTCCTTCTCAAGTACTAAGAGATTTCCTAAAAAGGTTAATTGTGCTGTGAGCAACTACACTTAAAATCTTGTGAAAAAGCACATGTACATCTAGATTAAGAAGAATATGAAGAAAAAAAGTTTTCATTTTTACTAATTATACCCCAGGATAAAATAATAGACAATAAGCATTTAATCCTTCTCATGCCATCAAAATTAAGCCCTGTTCCTGAGGGACCACATGAATAGCCTAGTAAAAGTCACTAAGGGGATTCAGATTCTTAAGGCCCTGTCTGAATACTGCACCACCTTGAAACAAGCCAAAGCAAATTAAAGATTTTTTACCTGTGTCTTTCCAGCAGCTCTTGACTTTAAAGTCTGAATTTTCTCAAAAACCAAGTTCACTTTCCTCTTTGTTGCATCATCATTATCAGGACTTCTAAAACAGACAGTACAAATAAGCAATGATATGATCAAAGTCACCATTTTGTTAACATAAACCAAATTCAGACTGTCCAATCTAATAAAAATCTCCACAGAACCCCCCAAAATACTACAAACAAATCAGAAATTATCTTAACTGTGATTTGCTAAAATCTTCAAAGAGAGGAGTTAAAAATTTGTATTCCAAATGTTTTCTAAAAAGCCAACCAAACAAAAAAGAGCACTGAACTCTTGAAGTGCAAATCTCTTCTGTAAGACTGTGACTGTGGAAAGACAGATATTCAGCATGTCTATTACTCAGACATATTGAAATAAGAAGCAGTTCTAGGTTTTAGAAGTCCTGACTTCTGCACCATAAGATAACACTTGAACAGGTCCCAGAACCTGCTATATCAGGACTTAAAAGAAATTTAAATGCATTGTGTATTTTTAATTAATTTAACTTTCCTTTACATTTCAATAAGTTATCAGTAGAAAATACCAAGAGTTACAGGTGCAGAAAGTATTAAAAGCACAGAGGGTTTCTGTCAAACCTTAGGAAATAACACTTCATTGTTGTTGTTGTTTAAAAAACCTGAAGGCTTAAAGTTCCGTGAGGTATTATTTGAATTCTCCAACAACATCTATATTATACAAAGTTTAATTCCAGATGTATTTAAAAGACAAACCATATTCTGATTGACAGGTTTCCAGTGCATTTAATCATATCCTGTACAACACTTTATGTAAGTCCTGGTATCCTGGGTATTTTGAGATCAGATAATGCCTTAGAGGACACAGCTGAGATACAGAATTGTGAAAGAGATGTTTCATTTAATTATAGCTTTCACTTTACTGTTTCACATTTCAAATGTAATAGAAGATAAATATTGAGAAAATGCAGTCTCTTATCCAAAAGTTACATATGTTTACTGACCCTTCCTTAAGGTAATTGTAAAGAATCTGCTTAGCAGTCTCTTCATTTGTTTGCTGTGCAAGATCTTGCTGGCCCTTTAGAAGATCAGGGGTTGCCTAAAAGATAAAGATAAATTGTCAAAAGATAAAAATCCTGTGAGAGTTGTAAATACAAACAGTATAATTGGAATTCCCCATTCCACCCTATTAATGAAAACTTTTATGTGCTATGGACCTGAAGTTCTGAAAGATCCACTGGAGTTTTGCCTTACTGCAATAAGAAACCATACTTCACACCAAAAGAAAAAGGAAAACTTCATTTTGCATACATATCTTTTCACATTCTACTTTTGTGCATGTATGCTTAAGAATCTTGATATCTGTTCAGCCTCACCATCTTCCTTTACCCATACAAAAATCAGATGTTTTACAAATCAGGTTTTCTATACTTACAACAACAACAAAAATTATATTTACATTTCTCCAGAACAATCCCATTTGGAAGTATTGTACAATGGGAGTTTGTTCTAATGAAGACCAGAAAAATACACAATTAACAATAGGGCAGCTTTCATATGCAAAGTGCAAAGGATAGCTTAAAGAATGAACTCAAAATTACCTGTATATTAGGGACGGATGAACATGTTTTTACAGAAATCTTCTTGGCTCCTGATTCAGGTGTAATTGCAATTCGGTTTGGCAACAACAAAGTAGAAGTTACTGTTTTAACTTCCTCTCTCTTACTCTGTCCTGGGAGTGTAGCTGATCTACCCACCAAGCTCTCTGTATCTGTTCCATTCTGTTTATGGTGTTGCAAAGAGCTGAAACTGCTGCTCTGGGTGTCTTTATTGGGCATTTGCAGTTTTCCAATACTTCGAGCAGAAATCTTTGTCTCTTTGGAAGGTGACTTTTGATCTCTGGATAACTGCTTGTGAAGGCAAACTTTAGACGGTCTCAGCAAGTGCTCTGCTGACTTACCCAAGCTTTTACTGAATTCACCTAAATAATCTGAATTTACATCAACTCCTAATGACAAGGCACTATCAACGCTTCTTGATCTTTTACGGTCATCTGGATGAATTCTGTTTCTTTTTCCTGACCTGCCTCTTCTGTGAGCATCAACTCTCTTATCAAACTTTTCAATTAGCTGATCTACTCCTGGAAGTGAACCAGTGTCAATATCACGACCAGTTCCCGGCAAGAATGGAATGTATCTCCTGTTTTCGTGGCGGTTCACGTTGTCCGCGTAGATGGCGTACTCTTGGTCATCCAGCAAAAATCTGTACAAGGAATTGGCAGAAGTAGGAGTGGCTGATGAGGACGAGGATCTTCGGGAGTCATTCAGTACTGGCCCAGTGGAATCTTGCCTGCGGAAGGGAAGAACATCTGGTCTTGGTTTCCTTGTCTCGGGATAAGCATTGGGACTAACACAGGGGGATCCTCCTGCAGGTGAAAATGTCTCTGAAACACACACGTCACTGGGGCTGATCGTGCTACTGGGACAATCCTGCAGCTGCTTACTTGGGTCTTCTACTGACCTGTTGAGATGCATTTTTTTTGAATTTGCTTTGGTTGACTCAGCAAGGTATGTATTTGTTTTTTGTAGAGACACTACTTTAGATGAGGAAATCCAAGGCTTTGCTTCAGTTTTTTCATCTGCAAAAGACTTAGATTTACTGCATACAGAAGACTGGTAATTATCCAAGTTCAAGTTATTTTTTTCAGGATCATATGGCTGCAAAAGTTCAGGATGTCTTTGAAAATTCAACAAATTTGAGGATTTCACAGTTTCATCTTTAAAATCTGGCATTCCACTTTCCTTTTCATGGACATTGGTTATCTGCAGTTTTTTAGGCATAGAGGGTTGCACGTGCTGTGTTCCAGCAAATTTTGTATGTTCACTGGTTTTGTCCTCCAATTTAAAAGCAGTATTGGAGTCCACAGCTGGCTTGTGTACAGTCTGAGGAATGACCTGCTGTTCTTTTCCAGGAGGAGGAGGATTTTCTGGCAAACATCCTTCTGTATTGTTCAGTACTATGTAAGGATGTCCATCGATTCCTTGGACTCTAATGCTGACACCGTAAGACCCCGTCCTAGAATTTAGCGCATTTTTCGTTTTTTGAGTCTCTTCGCTTGCAAGTTCAAGAGTGACTTCATAGTCCTGCTGCATGTGCTTGAAACCAGCAAAATATGACTCCATGTCTATCAGAGGATTATATCTGAACAGAAGAAAAATTACAAAATTCTCATTGTTTTAAGCAAGTTAGATTGTTTCATTAATTACTTTCTCCTACCATTCAATGTGACGATGAAGACTAATGGCAATAACGCAGGGAAATCAATATCCAAGCTCTATCAAGCCCATAGCGAATACACTGAGGTACAAAGACAAATGTCAGACTGACACATTCCAATCAATGTCATGTCATTTTACAAATGTTACCTTCACAGAGTTTGTGCTCATTGCTTTGGAATCAAATTACTTTAAATATAAACAACTCTGTACAATTTTTTGAGTCAAAGCATGACTTCTGGGTATTTCCATTATATTTACTGAAGACTGTACCCTTCACAAACCAGTGATCATTTTAAAGCCAGCATTTAGTACCAGCCATATTAACATTTAAACATTAAGCCCAGGAGACCAAAATACAACCAGGCAGTTTAAGGTTTTATGAGTTTCAGGTACCTAAAGCACTGCAAGGAAGGTCAACATCCTCATTCCTTTGAGTTGTGGTTTTTATGTACTTGGGTTTCAACATTTGTTTCTAATGACATCTTAAAATAAACATTTTCATTTATTATCTCATTGTCATCCCTAAGAATAACCTTTCTGACAGATTAATTTAACAATCTCCCAAATGCAAGCTTGTTCAAAAAAACTCCAGTTGCTATTTTAAAAGAAGATACTTGCTGAGCAACAAAAATGGAAAAACACTGCTCATATTTCCAAGGCTGACAGTGCCTTTTTCAGATGCAACAGGAATGCTAACTCCAGCCTATATGTGCCAAAACTGTTTTAATCTAGAAAACAATAAATTCAGCCCTACCTGTGTTTTTAATGTTAAATGCCATTCTTTCTTTCTCTAACAGCTGGGTTTGCAGGCAGATTTACTTTAGTCTGTTGCAGATTATGAGCCAACTGTCTAAAGGCAGAGGCAGTGCAGTGACAGTACGAGTGTGTCTATAAAAGAATGGAACACAGGACTGTGAGTCTGATACAAAACCTGGAGGGAATAAACTTTTGAACTGAGCTGGGGAGTTGAGTCATCACTGCGGCCTGAACAAACCCAAGATCACTGAGCGATGGTAATCAGCAAGAGGAAACCAAAACAACAGGATGTCTCATGGAAAAACAACCCTCTGCAGCCAGTTTCACTGTCCTGTCTATCTCAGCATGAACCACCTCCCTCAGGTACTCCACTCAAGAGCAGAGTTCTCATTTCTTCCTGACAGCAAATGAAAAAGTTTGGCTCAATATTCATAGTACATTAATTTCTACCCAATTCTTCCTCCTAGCAGGAAAGCTCCCCTCAAAAACCTCTTCCTCTCTAAAAACCAACTCCAGCTCCTCCTCAGCAGCAGGCTTATAAACTGAAGTCTCACATGGCACATTCACATGTGAGCCTTTGAGAGAAACCCCAGACGTACACACAGTTGGTAGCACTCATCTGTAGTGGAGGAGTGTGTGAACACCTTTACTAAAAGCTCTCCACTCAACAATCCCAGCCAGATTAGAAATGCCACTAATACAAACCAAGGAGTATATGGAACTGCACACTACACTTTCAAGCTGTATTAGCAGACCTATAAAAGGAGTAAAGTTTATCCGAATTTTTCAACAATGGCAACAACTAAAAAAATATAAAAAGAAGTCAATAAAAATAAACCTAAAAGCCAAAAAATGAAAATTATTTATATCAATCAGCATAAGGAACAAATAAGCAATACATTGCAATATGATTACAATGTTTGGGGGTGATTGCAAATGCAGTGCTTTCAAACTTGTTGCAAAGCTGCTAAAAATATTAAATAACCAGAAAAATACCCCAAACATCCCTCATCCCCTCAAAAATAACCACAGAACACCAACTCCCCTACTATCTGGGGAAACAATATTTAGGTCAATAACCTACCTTAAATGAATATGTTTAATTTGTCTCTAAAAGCATAGAGAAGTATGTGTATTTGTCTTCTTCACATGCATTGTACTAACAAAACTCTTAATTTTACTGTAGAAAAGGATAAAACCTTGTAGAAATAAAATAGCTAAACAAACAATTTTTTAAATAACACATTTTATCTTTCTGGAACTGTGAAAAAAAAGATTACATTTATAAATTCTCATGACATCAACAAGAAAACAAGACAGATGACCCTACTATTCAAATATTTGAAGGTTTTACATAGAATTTTTATTTTATAGCATGTCAAGCTGCATTGTGTAATACTCACACGAACTACATAATATCAAATAGTTGTTTTACAATACACAATAAAGTGGTTTTGCAATTTTGTAAGCATTTTTAAATTAAAGAAAAAGCACTACTGGCTTTCATCACACACAGCCTTTCTGAGGAAATCCTGAAACTATGTTAATTGATTAATTACAGTTACAGTCATTCTCCTGCACACACATTATACAGTCACATCTCAGGCTCTGGCAGGGTTACAGCAACAGAGCAGGATAAGAGGACTGAAGCTGTTCCTCTCCCATCTGTCTGCCCCAGTCCTCTGACAGATGTCACCATGTCAAAAATGAGAACATCTGGAACCTCTGCTGGCTCAGTACACACCTCAGCCCTGGAAAACTGCAGACTGGCACACTGGGGTAAATGAAATCAGCTTGTGCTCCGTGCTGTGACCGACCGAGATCCTGACATCTGATCCGTGCAGGAGCTGACAGCTGGGGGCCCTGACAGCTCCAACTGCCCGCCTCTAATCTCCTCTAAGGCTGCTGAAGCCTCAAATGTTATGACAAAACAGCCTGTTTACTCTTCAGCTGATGAAAAGAGGTTGGATAGTTCAACGGCAGCTGGGAAGGCAATTTCCCTGTTTGTGTGGCTCTTTGTTACATACTTGTAGTAACTTAAAAAAATAAAGAAGTTTTTTTTTTGAAATAGAGAGTGATGTATGTCCTAATTCCAGGCTTTCTACCGAAGTAATTCTTTAAATTTCAAACAATACTGTCTTGCTAGTAATTTTATTTGCTATCTCAGAGTTTACAAATACAATTTTCAGAAAACAGAAGCAATGACTCTATTGAAGTTTTAAATAGGTGAACAACTGTCATTCTGTTATGAAACCAGTTCCTATCTCCTATCTTGAAGTGTCATTACAACATCACATACAAATTAATCAGGATGTAAGAAAAGACTAGTTCAATAAATTATTTTCTTTTGAAAATATTCTAAAACAGATAATATAGTCAAGGACACACAATCATCAGCATCTTGCTATCAGGTCAGCAAGGAAGGTAGCACAGAATGATGGAATCACCTATTTGGCCTTGGACTGCTTGAGGTGAGCAGAAAATTTCAAAGTGATTTTGTGTTTTAACTTCATTGTCAGGGATAGCAACCTTTAAAAACTTCTGTGAACAAATAAACAAAACTGGCACTCAAAGCTGCTCAAGCCTTTCAGTTTTGAGATTTCTTCCTAAAATAAGACTTCATAAAGGTGCTTAAACAGTCATTTTAAAAACTGACTTCAGTGGCTTTGGAAGTCCCACATTTTGCCATTACTCAGAAATGGTTCCATTTTTCTGAACAACTTCTTTTTGCCAAAACCAGAAACTATGACATTTTTTGTTTATAAAGATAACTTGTCAGCAGAGGTTTTCATACCTGAAAATCCAATACTCTGCATGTTCTTCTGTAGCACTTTGTTGTACAGTGGTGATATGATACTCTACAGAGAACCACAGGATATGAACACTGAAGGTTTAAGAGGTCAAAACCTTTTTTTTAATTCCTTAAAAACATTTCCTTTCACAGCTACTTTATAGCTAGCTGCCAGGAGCTATGTGAGCCCTGCTCACAATAAAGAAAACCTCTGGCATGTGGAACCCTGGCTGCTCTCCCTGCAAACACGGGCAGAGAAGAGTTCCTTTGAGAAACATCCTCCTGTGCCAGACATGTCTCTCCCCTTCTTAACATTACAGCATCACAAAGGCATGGAATTGTCTCCACCACCCATTCCAGTTCTTTAGCCAAATCTACAAGGCAGACTTATTCAGAAAAATTCCTTTCCCAATGCTGTTAAATGCCAAACTCTGCATGGGAAGCTTGCTCCCCTGTATCCTGCCCACACACCCTCATCACAAAGCACATCCCACCTCGTGCTCCAGCCTGCGAGCCAAGCACCTGCTCTGGACAGACAGACAGATGATCCCGGCAGAGATGGTGAGCAGAGTGAGGGGACACACTGTCCCACCAATGGAAATGTCCCCTGGCCTCCTGAAGGAGCCACACACACCCTTCAAAGGTATTGCCTCCCATTACACATCTGCTCCTTGTGCACACATCCTGTGAGGGAATATGGAGGAATAAAAGAGATCTGACTTTTTTATGGCACAAGGACTCCTCCCTGGCTCCCTTAATGTCAGAAAACCAGGGACATCCAATATCACAATCCTGAGTCTCCTAAGACTGGATCACCTGAAGATTTTTCATTAAAGGAAGATGTGGGCATATCCCATTATCTCCTCTTTGGAGGAGAGAACTTTGAGAATTCTGAAAATTTTAAACTATTTCAGGCTAAATTACAAATTATATTTGTTTCTATGTAAATTATTTCCAAATTTTTATTACCATAAGAGAAAAAAATCCTCATGGCCCACATTATTTAACCAGTTGTCTTTTTTGAAAAAGCAGGATGTAACAATTTATGAATGTTTACTTCAGATATTGCACATGCACAGCAAAATGTCAGGAAGGAACTATAAAATTTGTTCTCCAGCCTTACATAACACTGAGCTTGCTCTCCAAGCTAAATAATGGATTCTCTGTGCAGCTGACTATTCAGAAAGTATCAGCAACATCACACAAAGTGAGTGTTAGGTCAATAATAAATGACAGTGTTATGGAAAAAGGACAGGAAAAAACTTTACGAGAGAAGAGGAAGGAAAACTTACATATTGTGAGAGTGAAGAAAAGGAAACAGACAGGATAATTCATGGAAAGACCAAAACTGTATGTTTCACACTTGATGGAAAACATTCTCACAAACATGCCTTGCAAGTATGAGGGGAAACTTCATCATTGTCAATTGTACCTACAATTTGCTTCTGCCAAAGAAAAATGGGCCTGGGCTGCTGTCCCTTTTAGTCTGTGTGGAAGACAGCTCTGGAGAAGGATAAATTTATTTGATCTACTGCTTACAGAGAGCAGAAGGGAGAAAAGTGCAGTTTTAAAATTCTAGATATGGGACTGTGAAAAAAGACAGTAAAACTCCTTTAACAGCAAAGAGACAATATCCAGCAAGAGAAAGACATCTGAAAAAAGTCTGCCATTTTCCGACAGATTCCTTATTTCCATTCAAGATTTTTTTCCTACTTGAGGTTTTTTTATCTATACAAAATTAATATAAATTTATAATTGAATGTAATTTAATTATAAATTAAATTATATTACAAAATTATCTTAATTTTATATTAAATTATAAAATTATATTTATAGCACATGTGGCAGTTACTCCTCCCAATTGTTAGAAAGAAAATTATGTTATGTATGTTATGTCATTACAGTATACAATGAAACTGTCACCTTTTGGTTTTCCCCTGCACTGTCTGTAAACTGCCACTCCCTATCTAGTGGTCAAAATTCTAAACTTTCAAAAGGTTTATAAAAAAGGATTTTCTACAATATATTGTGTCATTCTATACCTGCAGGCATCAGTGAGGGGAAAAAAACACTACTCAGATATTATTGTTGGCGTTTCTGATGTCAGCATCAAAGACCTACCTAAAATTTCTATCAATGAAATAAAAACCAAACCACTGAGTTTTCAAATATTCATTCCCTTTTAAACCAGCCCAAAAGCTTCATGTCCCATCTCCCTGCTTGTTGGAAGGAAAGATACGGTGACAAATTCTATACTTGAAAACAACCAGGAGCTCCTGTGAACCTAAGCCACACAGCATGTATTTTTCAAAACTCCATGCACCAGTGTTAGACTGCAAGGATTACACTTGGTATCACACAGACACAAGACCAAATCAAGGCATCTCTTCAGCATCCAAGACAGGGCTGACCCATCACTGCAGGCAGAATTAGCCTTGCATATTTCATAAAAAGCCAGCAAATTCTATTCTTCCAAAAGCACTCCATCTAAATGCACTGGGCACCAGGTCCCCTGCAGCCCCTCAGCTCCAGCCCTCCCGTGCACGTGCATTAGTGACTGGTGCAGTGCAAAGGGAGAGGAGCAGCTTTGAGCTGCTGCATCCCACTGTGCCTCCAGGGCTCTAATCCCACCCTGCACTGCTGCTGCTGGGAGATCCACAGCACTGCCACTCCAAGCTGTCACCCTGCCGTGCAGAAAAGCAGCTGCTGGAGGAGCACCCACGCAGCCACACTGCCAGTGGGCCATGCAGGCCTCCCTGGGAGGGCAGGAATTGCTGCCCCCACACCAGAAGCCCTGTAGCTCTGTGCCTTCCATGAACATGACATGAGGTGGTTTCTTTCTCCTTTGACCAAGCTGTGATTAAGTATGGGAGTCATATAGCTTTGGGTGTATAATGAAGCATGTAGTCCAGCCAGGAACACTGACTCAGAGAAATACCTTTTTATAGGAAGTATTTCAACATTTCTCAATTAATTGTTTTCATTTTTATTCTATGAAAAAATCCTCTCTCTTTTCTGATTTCAGATGGCAGTCTATAGATGACAGGTTAGAACTTCCTGCAGGATAAAAATCCCAAATAATACTTTTCTTCCATAGCTGTTAGTGAAAGCCAACAGCCATGCTTCAGTTACTATACATTACAGATATTATTTTATTAATTTCTCCCAAAATGCAGTACAGCAAAGTGGATGATCTTTGGGCTTGCTGTCTTAGAAAGGAGAATTTCAGTTTCAGTTCTACCCAAGTATTAAACAACCTCATTCAGACAGCCAACAAAACAAAACACTAGCAGTCACCTTTCCAAGGAGAGGAAGAGGCTGTATTTAATAAGGACTGTCAGCAGAAGGAACAATTAAAAGCAGTTAGAGCAAAAGATACTGTTCACTTCCTTACAGCTGGGTTCAAACTCCCTCTGGCTGAAAAATGTTGTGTGTGAGGAAGTCTCAGTGTTTGAAATGTAAAACATCTTGCTAGTCCTATGAAAGTATGTGACAGATCAGCCAAATGCTTGAGCTGTGTGACAACTAGCAGGTTTTGTTGGCTTATTTGTTGGTTGGTTGTTGATTTTTTCCAAATGAAAATCTGCTTCAATGGCTGTAAGTCAACAACAACATATTTTGGCAGATACTCAGGTCTCAAAAATTTTCAGAGTTTTATTGAAAACAAGGACATAATACATATATCCAATTTTCTTTATCTGCTATGTATGAATTCATGTAATCATAATTTTACAGGATTTATCCCCAGAGGAAACAACACATGACCTGCTAACTTCACTTACTGAGTGCAAAGTAAAGTCTTAATTTTGTTTATGATGAAAATGCTAAGAAACCTCCACATTTCTCATGTAATATTCTAAACTATTACCACTGCATTATATACTTTGTATCATTATTTAAGAGCTCTCTTTTTCTTTACTGAAGCAATGTTTCCAGATTTTCCCAAATCATAAGCAGAAGGGAATCAGAAACAAAAATCAAATACATTCAAAGTACACTAAACCAGAAGCCAACTTGTATCTGAAATACAGTTCCAAGAAACAAATCCATGTGATGTGCAGTGAGCAGTCCCAGGCCCTGCTGTGACAGTGCTTAAGTCCCTGGAGGGAGATGGGGAGCTGCCCTTGTTTATTCAAGGTTCCTGTGTACAAACACCTGCCTGAGTGCATTTGTGCCACGCTACTCTTTCATCTCCCACACCAGCTCAGATAAAGCTCCTGAACAGGTTGGGTTTTGCCCACTAACAGGATCCAGTTACTGAGGTTATCTTGTGAGTATCTGACAGTACTGCACTACAACTAATATTTGCAAACTTCAAATACAAAAAGCAAGCAACAACAAAACCTTATAAATACTTATTTCAGAGTTGACTATATACACACAATACTCAATTTTCCCTCACTTTTCTTAAAAACTTGAAGGTTAAAAACAAGAAAAAAAGTAATGAAGTCACCAAGAGGAAATCTTGTTATATATACTCTTCTACTTTATCAAATTCTTGATGCTTGTATCTTTAGGTATTGACAGAAAAGGTGGCTGAGAGACACAAGGATACTCACAGATTCTAAAAGTGGTTTGTGATTTCAAATACAATAGCTGGTTTGCATCCAAACATCTGACATGAATACACTCACTCCACAAGAGATTCTGTGTTGTTTCATTACATTTTCCTCCAATTGTCAGTGTTAGAAACTGTATTCTGTTCCAAAGGAAATTATCTTAGTACATCCCAATGACATCATTATTGTTTAAATAGAAAAGAGTATCCTTTCAGAGGCTTGAGCAAAAAATCTCAGGTTTGTTAAGAGTCTCTTGGAAAGCCCTTCTCAAAGGAATGGACACAGCTAGGGCAACCTTTGTTAAGAAGTTCTACAAGTGCTTCAGGAACACTTTTACTTACAAAATAATCTTACATAATTAAATAATAAAAGGTTCCTATACTCCAAACATTTTTCCTTCACTTTAAATGTGACATTTCACTGGATATTCTTCTCATCTTTCCCATGCAGAAACTATAATCTTGTCTACAGGAACTCCTTCTACAGCCACCCAACAGATGCAACTTGCATGACCTTGATTCTATATGTGTAACATATTCCTGAACAAAATTAATAATGAGCTATGAGTACAGCTGCTTGCAAACACCAAGGGCTCACCAATATAAAGACAGAGTAGGGTTAATCTCTATGGAGATGCAAGTATTTAAGTACAAAATCTACATGTAAAATAGGCCGTAGGAGTCATATTTACACAGCCAACATAAGGCCACAGCTTCATGTGTATTCAAGCTAGTTATGCCTTCCATTTTTCTACTGTTAAACTTTGTCTTAATTACATTGTATTCCATAAACACTTGGCTTCACACCCATCTAGTTTCTTTCAACTAACTCAGCCATGCATTCTCAAATTTAAATATGCAGTCAGAACTGCAGGCCCTGAGCCCAGGCCCCACCAGACAAGATGATATCATCACACTGTCTGAGAGACATGAGCTGAGTATAGAAGAGAGAGGCTCAAAAACTCCACAGAGGAAAGGAGCTTCATGGTGAGCTGGACTGAATCACTTAGAAGGGCTTACAAAGCCTATGCAGCCAAAGTGACCTGGTGTGGGCCCTGCAAGCACAGGCTTAACCAGCTACCCTAAGCTGCCACACTTCTCACCTTCACACTGGAATTGCATAATTACCAGGGAAATGAGAGAGGTAGGGCTGCTTCTTTATGAAGCTTGAAGTGTTTGTGGAATTCTAATGTAACATTACATGCCAATTGTTCTTGTAAATAAAG
Source organism: Molothrus ater (assembly GCF_012460135.2). Classification (NCBI taxonomy): domain Eukaryota; kingdom Metazoa; phylum Chordata; class Aves; order Passeriformes; family Icteridae; genus Molothrus; species Molothrus ater. The sequence goes on from NC_050490.2 coordinate 6,970,409, forward strand.
GCTGCTACTGGTGAACACTTGCTCCCTGCATAGAACAGCTAATGGTGTGCAAATAAACGTATGAAGGCATACCCCAACCATTTTCAACAAGGGCAACAAAATATCCTGAGCTTGATTTACTCACTGAAAACACTCCCCCATCTCTATAGAAAAGCTTACATTTTACCCTACTTCTGCATGATGCTTATGTTGAAGTAGAATGCAAACAACTACCCCCTTTTGCACATCTTTACGTACATTAAATACACCTCAATTACTTCTTAGAGATTTATTTCAACAGAATTCAGAATAGGGTTAAAACATTCCTAAAGGTTGGTCATTACTTGCCAGGCTTCTGCAAGTGTGTATGAGGGTTTATATATGCACCCACAGAAACACATAAACACATGTGGGTATGACTATGTAAGCATGGGCAGCCTAGACAATTCATCTCCTTTGCTCACTGTATTTAGCTTTCATGTCCACATTTCAGCTACTTTTAAATGGTGCATGCAATGCACATGCAACTAAAGCATTATGAACTGCTGCAAATGCCTGGAGTCAAAATATGGTCATGCTCAGACTGCTGAGAGTCATATCTGAGTGGTCATGACTCCTTGCATGCCTGGGGACCCTCGCAGAAAGAGGCCACCATGGTAATCATTGCAGCAGCTTCCAGTCTTACCAAGCTCCCTGGTGGTGTTTTGCAGTCTAAGTGCTTTCTGAGACATTTCCCCAATCACATTTATTCCTCATTGTTCTCTTTTTTTTTTTTTTCAAAATCAAGAAGAATGTGAAAAGTTATTACAGAATATTAATTTTAAATCTCATACTGTCAGCCTGGTTAATGAAACTCATAAATACAAAAGATGGACCAACCGAAATTAAAATATTTCATTTGCCTAAAAATTTAGAAGCATTCTTTGAAAAATGAAACTATATACCTAAAATGTCTGGCTATGAATCTTGCTATCCATTTCATTTCACATAAAATGAAAGGTTATAAGCCTACATTTGGATAAACTCCTCCAAGGAGGCTGCCAGCTGTGTTGGCAGAGATGGTAAAGATCAGAAAAAATACAGTGAGCTCTAATCCCAAACAGTGGTGACTCCATGACTACCACTCCACTAAACCTTTAGCACATGCATTCTTAACATGTCCATTTTGGGGGGTTTAAGATTAAATTTTCATACTTGGTTACACTGAAAAGTATTACCATTTTGATTTAACACCATTCAGAGTCAAGGTCAAAGCAGCTTCTGAAACGTGTCCATGTTTCCAGATAAACATGCCTGGAATAAACACTCCATGGACACGTGAAACACCTTCCCTCATACATTAACCTGGTGAGTGAGTGAGTGGATTCTCCATTCTTCTGCCAGTTAAGAAGAGAAATAGCAAAACCCAACCTATTTATTATATTTTTGCACATCCTTCCAACACTTCATTCAAGATGCATTAAAAACAGAATTACCAAACCTAAGTTCAGGATGTGTCAAGCCTGTACCACCTTCCTCTGTGCACAGTTTGTTGAGACCTAGCAACAAAATCAGAGAAATTTTAACACCTTCATCTCATCCTGGCCATTCAAAACATTTGTTAATCTCAATCCTTACAAAGCCTGCCTCTGAATGGTATCACTGAACTGATCAGGTAGAAGATAACCTCCTCCTACCTCTAAAAAAATTTAAGTGGGACAGATAGAAGAAACACAAATTTCTTAAGCCTGCTTTATCTGAACACATTGGCAACAGGTTGCTGCAACATTTCTGATGCCATTCAGAGTTGCAGAGAGGGTGTAGAAGTGAAAAAAAAAGTCCTATTATTTCAGGGTTCGTTGCAATTTCTCAGAAATCTATCAGTACCAGTGACCAGAAATCTTTGCAGTTCCTTTCTATCAACATAGGTAGATGCTGCTATAGGCTGAATGTTGTTTTGCATAATCAGGGTTGTGTGCTTGGTATTAATATACAGATTTCAGTTACCTCCACAGTAAAAAGGCTCTAATAATAATGACATCATCATAACTATGACTTCAAAAAGCAGAAATGGTAAAACAGCAGACTACAGAATGAAACTGTGATTGTCTACTTTTCTTTACACTTTTGCATCTGCAGAATTACTTGGTGTCAAAATACTTCAGTAGCTATTTTTAAATAAAAACCTGCCCACTGTGATCCAGGCTGAATAAACTCATAGCACATATGTTCTTCTATTACTCCATGACAAAAGATTTAAAAATTCACATTTGAGGTCATGTCATTCCACCTGCACATTTCAGATGACGCTGCAGAACCCAGACAAACCAGTTTCACCAATACTCCCAGAATAATCAACTTCCTATTACACAACGTACACCAGAAGAAGGAACTGTCACCAATTCTTTTCTGCAACTTTGTCATCCTTTTATTGAGGTAAAATTCCTTATACAGGACATCCTGTAGACTATTTCTGCAGAAAATTAAATTTCACATCTGCCATAAAAACCCTGCCAGGGGAACCTAAAGTGCGTTCTTAGACATTTTAGTAACGACAGTGAGATCTAATAATGCAATTAAAAGAAATTAAAATAAGCTGGTTTGCTTGCAGGCAATTCAGGCAGCCTAAGCAGTCTAGATTCATTAGATTTAAAAGCAAAATGTAACAAAGTCAGATAATGAGAATGAAATACAAAAACCCAAACAGTTGTGTGATACACTCATGGAGGAGCCAGGCTCTTGGAAATATCAACACAAATTCAGTAATCAAGGGGGGTTAGCAATAATAGGCCTTTTTAGGCCTGTCACAACATTAGTTACCTTTGTAGTGTGTATTTGCATTTAGGTGGCGTTCAGAAACAGTTAATGTCAGTTGCAATTCAAGGTGTATGCAAACCAAGTAGGAATACTTTTCCTATGATTAACATATTTCAGAAACACCTCTAAGTTGTCAACACACATGTAAAAATATCAGTCACTTTATAGATGCTTCATTTGAAGCACTGCATTTTTTATCTCAGATTATTTTTTTTAAAAACATGAATATTAAACAACAAACTGTCCGGTAAAAACAACCATCTTCTCTTATGTGAATGATTATCTTAATATCCTAAGAGAATTAAAAAAAAACTAGAAGCACTGTTTTCCTATTTTACAGAGTCTTCTGTTTTAAAAATGCAGCTGTGTCTCGAAATTAATAACATAAAATAAAAAGCAGCTTAATTGCCTTCCATAATATGTCAAACTTCTAAAACATAGTGTTTACTACACTGTTAATCAAAGGCTTCAATACTCTATGAAAGTTTTCATTTCAATTTATAATTCTAAGATTGAGTCTTCCAAAAGAAAAGACTCAAGTTCAAACTAATTATTAAAAAAACCAACCAACCAAACAAAAACTTATAGCAACTTGTTACACTTTTACATTAATCATCAGTAACCACATGTGGCTTAGAACACAGTGTGAGCATAAGCAGATTTCTCCTGGGTCTAACATGAGAAAAAAACCCAAGACAATTCAATGACATTTCTAGAAAATATAATTGCTAGTCAAACAAATTCTTACAAAGTACCTTCAAAAAGTAAGCAGTACCTTGGTTTTGCCACTTAAATTATATTTTTATGTAAGTTTTAAAGGTCTGTTAAAACAAGCTCTATAAAGAGATTTATAACTACAACACATCTGACACTTGTCAGCATAGGCATCAGACACTGAATCTATCAAGTTCCCATGGGAATACCAGAAGTCAGGACAGGGATAACACTTAGGGGATTTCTGACTCACCTACAGAATTCACTTCTAGGAGTCTGCACAAGATAAATACAGTGTCGATGTTCAGAAAAACAGAACAAATTTCAACAAGAAGTTTCCACTATTTCTATTCTGATAGTCATTCAACTTGCACTGCAATGTTTTTTTAAAAATATCTGCATGCTAAAAAAAAAGGGAAAGATAAAATTCCCAACAATCGTTCTGTCAACTGCTAATCTAATGCAAACTCACCACAGAAGTTTTATCGCAGCACTGATCTCCCCATAAAGTTGTCATCAAATTGGAAGGATATAAATTACATCAGATGCAAAGTTAATTGGAAGAAGAACAAATGGCAGAGCTGCCATTCTAAACTTTTCCCATGAAAAAGAACACACACAACGCGGACACACCCTTTCGCAAAAAATACGCTAATTCGCGGAATAAAAGGGAGATAAAGAAGTCAAGAGTGCCCTCTGCCCAGGAATGCCAGGAATCCCCGGAGGAATGCGTGCGAGCAGGCGGTCTGGGCGCCCCGCGGGGGCTCCGGGCCCCGCCCGCCCACCTGGAAGCCAAGGCCGGCAGCGGCGCCTCCAGCTGCGGCACCGCAGCTCCGGGGCAGCCGCGGCCGGCCCCGCTCGGGGGGAAAACCCTCGCTCGTGACAACCGCAGAGCAAACGAAGAAGGACTCCGGGAGTCTGTTCTCCCGGCAGCTCCCGCTCAACCGCTGAGCTCGCCCGCCCCGGGGCGGCCGCGCTCCGCTCGCCAGCGCAGCCCCGAGGAGCGCCCGGGGGAAGCGCTGCCCCGGCACGGCCGGCGCTCCGCCAGCTCCCCGCGCGTCACCCGCCGGCCGTGCGGGGAGAGCCGCCGTGTTCTCGCCTCACGCCCGGGCGGGCCCGACGCCCTCGGCCTTTGCAAAGGCGCGTGTTTAACGGAGCTGAGGGCGCCTCGGCGCCGGGAGCCCCTGCCAGAGCCGCGGGCAGCAGCGCCTGCCGCACCGCACGGCGACGGCTCCCGTGCCCGCCGCGCTCCGGTCCGGTTGTGCCCCAGCCCACCGGCGCCGGCCATCGCGGCAGGGAAAAGCGGGCGACGCGGTGCCCCCCTCAGCTCCCAGACCGCCCGCCGCCGTTCTCCTCACCCGTCCCGAGCCGCCTCTGTCCCGCAGGGGGATCCCCGCCAACTCTGCGCCGCTCTCTCCGCTGCCCCGCCAGCCGCGCTCGCCGCCGGAGATCAGCGCGCACTGCCCGCCCCCTCCAGCGGGGTAGGGGGCGCCGCAGCCGGGCCGGGCCGGGGAGGAGCCAGGCGGGGGGCGTCCCGCAGGTGAGCCCGGGGCTTCCCGCCGCTTCCCCGCCTGCCCGCGGCCTTTGCTCTCTCCCTGAGGGAGCGCGCGGCGCGCACGGGGCGCCCCCGACGGGCACCTACAGCTGTGAGCTGAGGGGAGGCCGCCCTGCCCCTCCTCAGCCAGGGCTGCGGCGAACCGCGCTGGGACGGACCGGGGTGGCCACAACAGCCCTCTGAAGAAGAAACCCAGCCCCAGGCCCGGGTACTGTCGGCTGGAGGCCGCCTGACAGTCGGGTTTGTTTTCCCTGGCCGTGTGGAGGCGGCTGGCGAGCCGCCCGCCCGGCGGGAAGGGCTGAGGCAGCACAGGGACCGGGCAGGGCGGGCGCGGCTCGCCGTGAGGAGGAGGTGAGGGAAGCGCAGAGAGCGGGGCTGCAGCGGGGCAGCGTGCCCGTGCTGCTCCCAGAGCGGCGTCACAGCACCTCGGGCACACCTTGGTGCCTCGGGCACTTCGGGTGATTTCCACACTGACTTCAGCTAGACTGGAAATATCACAAAGTGATTCCGGAATATTCTACACATAGAGTGCGAACTGAAGTGCTGCCGTACTGCAGCATGTCTCTTTCCCTCATCCATCAGTGAAGGAAAGGTAGGTGAGGGTTCACAGCTGTCGTCCAAAAAAACCCAAAAAACAGTGTCTGCAACCATGTCATAAGAAATGGGCCTCAGACAGTTCCTTTCCATGCTTATTAAAGTTGTTCTCAAGGTTTGAACATTAACCAAGGAGCATAGTCAGAAGGAAGGTTCTGCTGAATCTACAGGCAGAAAAAAACCACAACAAAATGTGATATACCCTTGCCTACAACAGAAAAATGCTAGGCAGTGAACATGAGAAGGAAAAATTTAGTATATGAGTCATGGAAGGCATGTCAAAGTTGTTCAACAGGAGGAGCATGGATAGCACACATCCTCTCCTCAAATCCAACAGTGCTGAGGTCACTGCTCAAATTTCTATCAGAGCTGCTCTGATGCCTGTTACATGTCTGTGAAAACAAGCCCAATTAGCAAAGACTACTGTGTGTATATATATCTATGGAATTTTATATAATTGTATGGTTTTTCTGTAGAGAATGGCCCTGTCTTAATTAGAATGCATAAACAGAAGAGGTTCAACTGGAAAAGGCAGTGTTCCAAATACAACATCAGTATTAACACTGCTGGGACAGTGTATCCAGCTTTGGGTTCTCTGTTGGGAAAAAAAAAGGTAAAGTTCTCACAAATCTACCCCAGAAAATTAAATGCATTCTAAGAATTTTTAAAAATATATGTTTTGGTAGTATTACAAGTCAGTATTCCATAAGGGACTGTTGGGGCCTGGAAGAAACAGTCAAAAGCAAAACAATGAGCCAGTAGTGTCTGACAGCAACTGCTTGTGATAAGGTACTATATTGATGGTTAATCAGCAGAAGGAGCTGTAAACTCTAGGAAGTGCACAAATTATAAACAGCTCTAAGGAGGCAGCTAGTGAGGTGTTTGCAGACTACTGATAGTGTTTGCTGAGAGATGGAAGTATTCAGTGGGACAGGGTCTGTAAAGACTTCTGTTGCATGTCTACATAAAGCACTAATTCTCCCTCAAAATGGTTCTTGAGAAGACAGTCATAGATGTATGGAGTTTTCTGCCCTTAGTATTAACAAAAAATATGTTCATGAGACAGAACAGCCCAAACTTGTGCTGCCATCTCATCTTTTACATACTTTGCCATTTAACATTTGCTTTTCATATGCATTTTTTCCACATAACTCCATAATCTTGCAACTGTTTAAGTAAAAGATGCACAGAGTTGACTTAGCTCCTTTCCCTGTAGTTTTTGATAAAGCACACGAAGCTTATACCCTCACCCTACCTGAAAATCTGGGAAACAATGAACAGAAAAGAAAGCAATTAAACTTTTTTTTTCCTCAGTTACATGAGTTGTGTGGCAGCATTTCAGTTGAACTCACAGATATTGTACAGACATTTATAATGGCTGTATTTTATTACAATTAGAGTGTTAAGAAACATGCTGACAGTTTCTTCAGCCTCATACTGTCATTTGGTAAGATGTGAAGGAATTGCACTTAATAGAAAACAAAATGCTTAATTAAAGAGGTGTATACACCTATAATTTTCATATTGTTGTTAAAGGTTAATGAAGACTGTTAATCAATGATGTTGTACAATAATACATTTCCATTAAATTTAGCTGCAAACCAGAAAAAGAAGAAAAAAACCATAAGAATAATTTCTTACTAAAACAACCAGTCTATGATGACTAGTCATTACTATGTAGTCTATAATTAATTTTTTTTCATTATATACCTCTCAGGTAACAGCTTAGGAGACAATTCAGTTGCTATCTGTCATGCTCAGCATTAAACTGCTCAGGAAACCTTTCTCTTGTTCTGTACTGATTTTCAGAAAAATATGCCAAGGCATTTTTCTTTCTTTAATTTCTTTCTTTCATTTAACTTTATTTTTCTGTATCACAGATGAGGGAATGAAAAAAGAAAGAAAAAGGTGGGACAAGCACAATTGCTAAATTACTTGTATTGGCTGTGAGCATCCCAAACCAAAATTTTGACTGGATTTTCACAAACTCCTCAATCCTACACTTCTTGAGCCTTTGAGAGAAGTTTATTTTGAATCCTTGAGCCTTTAAATACAGTTTTAATGAAATATTAAGTCAAACATTTTGTCGGACAGTTTCTTACAGATCTTTGGCATATTCTGAGCATGAGTTTTACAAGTACTTAGCTATAGTAATGCTGCAAGCATGAACTGTTCAGTAGGAGCCATAGTCCAGCTGTAATACTGCAAAAGTACAAGGTTATCCAGTGAGGTAAGAATTTTTTGAAGGAATGTATACAAACCCAGCAATAAGCTAAAATTGCACTGAGGACAGACTTGGGTCACATACAGAATATCATCTCTATGAGGCTGCCATTTCCTTTCCCACCCCTCAGCCAGTTATTTTTCTTTTCCTTGCCTTTAAGTAAAGGTTTTGGTCCTTGTTTGCAAAACTGGTTCGACACTTTGATTGATGGCTCTCTGTTCAGGCAGTGTATTATCAGGCACTTGTGAAACACAATACAAAATGGAGTTTGCAGCTCAAGCACAAACAAACAGGAATGCCCCAGCAGCCTGTGCTGTAGATGAATTCCAGCTGCTGCCTGCTCCAGCACACCTCAGGAGCTGAGCAGCTCTCCTGCATTTTGCAGTGAGTATCTGTGCTGAAAGCCTGGTGTAGGAGTGCTGTGCTTGGCTCCCAGCAAGATGCACCTCGATCTCTCTGCTGTGGCCCTACACACTTCACTGAGTGTAGGCACTTCATTATAGTCCCCCACTGCCTTTCAGGACAGAATCTAATCCAATAATCACAGTAGGAAGTAGGAGGGAAAAAGTCTGGTGTATAATTCCATTGAGCACTGCTTGTGACTTATCCTCTACAATATACGTTGGAAATTTTCTTTATTATCAAATATTAGATGTCTGAAATAGCAGTTATACTTCTTACTACTATATTCAGTAAGCTACTAAATAGACATTTTTATCCATTTCTTATTTCAAGAAACACATTCTTAAAAATTCAGGTCTTTACTTTTAGAGAAAGAGATGAGGCATTTGAAGAAATGTGATGATGCACTCTTCTCAGATGCTTTTTAATGTGTCATCTGTGCTTTTTCCTCAAATACAACTAACCCAAAAAGGAGGCCTTTCATTTTCTACCTTTCTTATATTCCCCACACCTCCCCCTTTTCACAGGGGACCTTCTCTCTCTCCTCTCTCTCTTCCCCCTTCTCCCCCCCTCTCCCCCTTTTTCCTGTTTGGGGGTAGCCCAATCTTTTACATTTCTCCCATTTCTCTCTTCTCCCACATGCAGCTGTCAAACACAGGGTACTGCTGACAGAACCCAGAGTTCTCTCTATCTCTAACCCTAGCATTCCATGGGCTCTAAAACAGCCTGAATAATCCTAGCCATATATTCAAGAACATATTTACATTGCAGGAGAATAAGACTTATTTAATAAAATGTAGAAAATGACAGATTAAATTGTAAAATGAGAGATTTAGATTTTCAGATCACTTAAACACTGGAAAACACTTTATATTAGCTAATGCATGGGAAGAAGAAACTTAGGAGATGAAGATTTAAATTGTAACTTATCTTCTGTAGAATTTAATTTCATCTTAGCTCAAGTTTACAAGTACTCTTCATGTTGAATATAAGACTGTACAATTATTAACCTTACTTATGTACACAGAAATCAAGAGTGAGATGAAGAGAAGATACCATTGACTTTAAAACCTTTTGAGGGAAAAATGCACACAACAGAAAGTTTGATCATAAGTAATATGATAGTTTCAATATTCATTTAAGAAAAAAATATGTAGTCAAGTAATTAAGTAAGTAATTAATACTGATATGAATTTAAGGTGAAGATTTTGGACACTGTTCAGCAGCTAGCCACAATGAGGGTTTCTGATCTCCTGTTCTTCTCCTTGGGCAACTTTTGGCTAAATCCATGTTTTTTCCTTCACCTTAGTGACATAGTCTTGCTCCCACTAGACTCATTTTAGTAATCCTAGCAATGAAAAAAGTGTTTTTCCAGAAGGAGCCTGCAAAAAGCCTAAGTACTACCAAATGCATTAAACTTCCAGAAACCATTGAAGTCCTTACCTGCTTGGCTGTGGTCTGTGCAGCCCTCCTTGGCCAAGCCCAGGCTGCTGGGATTTAGCTGTGCCCAGGCTGCAGCCACAAACTAATTTTTTAAGAGTAGCATAGTCTGAGCCTTTATTTCCACAAATACAGAGCGATTTGTTGGCATTGTCAATGTATTTATTTGAAGAAAGCCTAAAGGGTGTATTGTTTCAGTCCTTGCAGATGTAAATATTGATTCATTTATGACAGAAATAGTAATGTAGTAAATGAAATGGCTTCTATGCTCTTTATGCATGTAGCTCTTATTAATTTCAATAGAGAGGTGAAATGTTAAATTACCTGGGTCTAAATCTAAGCATCACTATCCCAAGTAAAAATTAACTTTTTTTTTTCTTATAGGCATGCATGGATGTCTTAGCAATTCGGTTTGGGGTGGGTTTTTTCCTACTTTTGGACAAAGATAAGGAAATGTTTGTGGGAGCCTAAAGCAGTTCCTGATCCAGGCCCTTTGTCCGGCTGGGTTCGGGGGGAGCGGCCGCGGGCCTCTTGTGCTGCGGGGCAATGGCGCCACCTGCTGGCCTCGCTAATGGTAACAGCTCCGTCCTTCGACACGTTCCCGAGGAGCTGGAAAGTAAAAACCAGGAAAAAGGTATTCTCTTTAATATTTTTACATTCGTTTTTATTTCCAGCTACTTCTCTTAATTGCATAAGGTAGTACCGTTTAAACAGTTTTGTGAAGCAATATTTTCGAAGAGATGTAAACATTTTAGTGATGTCCAATTATTTTAAGAATCAGCTTAGAGATACTACCTACACTTTCTCCTTGAAAGAAAAAACATCACTCCTGATTCACCTGCAGTAATTTAGCTACTGATTCACTGAAGACTTAAGAAAATAACTGTATGTTTGCAAATCTAGGAGAAACACAGAAAGACAACTTAAAGGCAGGTTTTAGAGGATTGAGGTTCAAAGCTAGAATGTACATGTGTATAATAAGCATTTCATGGAAATGAAATTGATGAAATTTCATCAATTTCAATGATTCAATTTTTTGAAATTTTTAAGCTCCACTTATGAACTAAGTCCTCAATTTTCACCACTCTTACATAAGGGTTGAACAAACAAATTAAATTAACTCAGGGGAACTAGTTCATCCTGGCCTTTACCATGGCTTGTTACTTGTTCTCCTTTGAAAATAACAGTGTATTTTATGTGTTTCCATTTCAGATCCCACAGCCATCCATTGCTTTAAGAGAGGAAGCTTACAGCCTAATTGTGAGTCATCACAGAATATATAAGATACTTTAACTTCTCAAAGATGGAGGCTTTGGTGATGCAATAGATTCTATCTTTGGCATTTGTGCCAAGTCTGCTCCTTTTTACCGAGGGAGATAGGTTTATATAGATCTGGTACTATGCTAATGAACTAAACTGCTACTCCAGTTTTCAGTTAATACTCTTTTCTCTAGGGAGAACTCTTCCTGGTTAGTGTTTTGTGTCTGTAGAGGGTGCTCTTAAAATACTGGAGATTGTAATAATATATGGCAATCAGTTTCTTTTTCTGTAAATCTTATCAATGTTAGGATGCTTATATTTAGCAAAGGACATGGTAGAGCTAGTGTGTTTTATTTTTGATGTGGGCAGAGTCACTATTCACATTTGCATCCAAAAACATCCCTGGAAACATTTTCTGGATTTAGTTTATTTTTGCAAGTATGTTTCTGCCAAACAGTGATAGTATCTTCTGAGAAAACTATTGATGTGCTCTAAAACAAGTTGAAAGAAATACTAAATATAGTATATTTTTAGTTGCAAGGCCATTGAGAGTTGAATAAGAACTTATTGTTCCAAGCAAGCCATTTAAATATTTTTAAAAATCCTTAGTTACATGAAGATGATGCTTCTACATTGTGCTATCTGGTATTCTGTTGGGAAGGATTTAACTTTGTTTTACTTTCATTTGTCTGTAGTTCTACTGATTGCCTCACCACACTCACAAGCTGTTTTCTTATACTTTTGTAATTTAATTAGCAAGTGAAAAAAATCCTAGGTACAATTGACGAAATCAAAATGTATCATGCTATACTCTTCCCTCAACAATACAATATTTTTTAAATACTAAATTTTATGTTCCACTCAGTACAGCCAAGAAACAATTGAGTTAATTCTGTGTGCTTAAGAAATGTTGCTTCTTTCCAGTGAGAGTGGAGTCCATAAACCTCAAAAGTACGATAATTTTGTTTTAATAATCAGAACTGCCCATTTTAAATCAGTGTAAGGAGAACTAATATTCCCTAGGTGAGACCACCTTTAGTGAGACCAAGATGAAGCTACAGACTCGTGGCAGCCCTGCTCTGAGTCAGGGGTGTGGGAGGTGATCCCTGCCTGCTGGGGCTGCACTGCAGCACCAGAACTGCCCTTTGCCCCCACAGGTCATGAGACTGGCAGGACATGAAACAGGTACGACAGAAGCAGAGTTTTCCCTATTCAAGCTTTTCCTAGCAACAGCTACTCTGCTTCTTCCACTGGATTTATATCTTTCCCATGAGATGGTCCTATTAGATGTGAACTCAGTCTGTTTTCTAAGACTTCACCAGTGATCACTCACTTGGATTCAGTGTCACCAAGACTGTGACTTCACTCTTACAGCAGCTCTACTGGAGGCCCAGTTTAGTACACAGAAGTCAGTGCATCTTGTTTTGCCTGGGGAAGGACTCTGAGCATTTTTGGCCAAATTCAGCAGCATCTATTCTAGGGAGGCTTTGCCAAGACCACTACATTAGGAAACCTTGTCAGCATGGAGCAAGCTTAAGAGCTGTTTGCTGGCTTCCAATGAGATGAACTTGTCCTGTTCCAGTCTCCAGCTTCCACATCAAATTCCTCACTAGCAACTTGCAGGTTAGAGCATGTCCCTGGATCATACAAAGGGGTCCTGGTGTTACCTAGCACAGTGACTGCAGGCTTGCCATAGTCAAATGAAATTCTTTGTGAGAGCTGGCAAAAATTAACTATCACCACTCATCAGGCAAGTCTCTTCTACAGAAGAAATGTTGCTGCCTGAGGTCTGATTGTGGAAAGTATTTCTGTTGCAAGTCAAGAGCACAATGATTGGCCAGAGACAAGGATTTTGTCTCAGAGCTTTCCTCCTCAGGATTAAGTAGAGATTTGATCAAACAAAACCTAGGCCTCATTCAACCTTAAGCACACAAACTATTAAGACAATGGTCATACTTAGTTCTTTTTCCATTCATGGTATTTCTGGTGGGCAGTGTTCTCACTTCCCTAGGAGAAACTACAAGTGTTTCCCCTAAACATCCCTTATACTGAGGCTCTTAAGATGGAAAGTTAGAAATGCAAATCTTATACCCTCAGAGTCAAGACTTGAACACAGACTTCCTCTGATAATTAATCCTTTCCTGACCGAGCTATTAGATAAAAGAGATTATACTTTTCCTCCCATTTTGTAAGAACAGGTTGACTTAAATTTCTAACTCTAGGAGAGAGTTCAAGAATGTATTTTGAAGATTTTCACACCTCTGCAGCTCACATTAAAGGACCAGAATATCAGAAACAGATGGAACTCCATACCCATCATCTTTTTTTTAATAATGCCCAGTCAGGATGTAACTTATCAACTTTAGTCATTCCTGTAGTGGATTCTCTTTTCCTGAAGTGTGAGGAGACCAATGCACTTAATTTGGGGTTGGAGACTTCACTACACAGCAAACATCACAGTACCTCTAAGCTGCAGCCACTTACAAAAATTACCCAACACATTCTACATTGAGTCTGCCTTTACTGGGTCACTTCCTACAGCACATTCTACAATTCTAGAAAATCTTAAAAGCTCAGGAAAAAAAAAATCTCACAATGTACAGTACTTGGACATTTCAAGCAGTGAAAGCTGTAAATGATGCACATGCTAGAGTGACAATAAGACAAATGGAAGTTTTCATAGGGAAAATACAAACCAGAAGACAGATAGTTTGTTTTGCTTTAGGCAAAGCATGAATGCAAACATTTAAACTGGAGAAACTCCTCTTTCCTTCTGTGGCCCCTCTGAGTCATTACATTAATTACTTGGAACTATTTACCTACTTCCCTTCATTTAGGCCCCAGGTGCAGAAACTGGGTACAGAAAATTATTTTCATTCTTTTTTCTGGAGTGAAAAAACAATATATGGAAACACTCATAATTTCCTCTCTGAAATCCATGAAGGTAAGAAGGGGTGGGATCCTAATACATATATTGTGTTTTCCTGTTTTTTAATACTCTATAGCAAACCACCAGAGTGGTAGGGGGTGTCAGTGATGTTTCTTTTCTGAGGTGCAGTGAAAATATTTGTTTCATTTTGTTGCATTAACAGGGGCAGCTGGCAGTGTTTGCACTTATGCATCTTCTATCACTGAAGGGATACCCCTAATTCTTGAAGAAAGATAAATATCTTATTTTACAAATGTGCTGACCTGTGCTTAGGCAGTGGCTTTGACAGCCTCCTTCTGTGATCAGTGTCTTTGAAATGTGTCCTTGCCCAGCCACATCCAGGCATACACATTTCCATATGTGAAACTAGGGAATTAACAGAGACATTGAATGTTTAGAAAATAAGCAATGAATCACATTAGAAATTTTTTTTAAAAATCATAAAAGAGGCTCAAAACCTAAATTTCTAAATTGGTAGCAAAGAGTTTCAGTTTCAATATCTACAGCTCTTTTTGGCAAGATAGCCATGACTCAAAGCTCTTGCTTAGAGTTTAATTTCTGACTTCCCTCTGGGGAAAAAATGAATTAAACCTTTTCTTGTACTCTTACTGAGATATTCTTGTGCTCTTCATTATTTTGTAATGCAAGCAGCAGATTGTAGGACATGGGCTGTATAGATATCTTTAAATAATAACTAACAAAATCTATGGCTATTTTCACCAAGTGTAGTCAACTTCCCCCTTCCTAATAAAGAGTATCAGTCAGTCCCAGGGTAGCCCAGGTCATCAGGGGGTGGCTACTGAGTCTGGCTCCCCCTGTCGCAGCTGCCTGGCAGTGGGCCCACCCTCGGGAACAGCCAGCTGGCTCTGCTCTGCACTTCAGCTTCCTCCAAGTCTGCATGTGGACCTGGGAAGCAGCTGAGTGTATTTTGCCTGATCGGCTTATTTGTTGTCAATCCAGAGTTTTCCCATTGCCATGAGTGCTGGTGATGCAGTCAGTTTTCAGCATGGCCCCTCTGCTCTGTCATTTCTTCTGCTCTGCACTAGCTCTTCAAACGATCAGATCTGTTTCACAGATTTTGCTTGTTTTCAAGTCAGTTCAGCCTTCTCTGTTCTGATATGGCTTGTCCAGATGCACAAGTTTCTTTTTGCAGTCTGCCAGGTTTTGGCCTCAAGCAGACTCAGACTATGAGAAAGACAAGTCCTTCCTCTACTTTCTTTTATATTCCAGCTGCTTACCTGTGAAACTGTACAAGCTGTAGGGTGACCCTACATTTAGAATATCTCCTTACAGCATAGATGTGTGTGTTCATCATTAATGACACATCTCATACTTTACTCAGAAGTATAACTCCCTCATGGAGCTGTGAGCAGTAACAATGCAAACAAAAGCAACCTCTGCCATGTTCATCCTCTGAGATGTCAAAAAAAGAGCATAAATAGCATCTGCCATAGAAACAGAACTTTAAATTCTAGGGTCTAAATCCATGTGTTCAAGGATTTTCAGAGGCAATTTTAGGATTAATTGAGGAGAATACCTTCAGAATAAAAAAAATATTTTCTAGAACTTTTTTTTTTTAATTAAAAAGATTATGTACACCCAAAGTATGCAGCACTTTGTCACAGCACATGCCACAGTCGTGATGGCCATGATATACAGAGAATCCCTATGCAATTTCAGCAGGAGCTGGCTTTAAGCATTGGCCCATACAGAGTAACATCACGTCACATCAGACATGATGTGCATTGCAATTCATGCATTGCACCTGTGTGCCCTCTGCTCCCTTTGGTGCTGGTCAGTGCCCCTGGGCACTCCATGGCTCATTGCTGGCAATGCTGCTCACAGCTGTACCCATTGGGGATGAGCTGCAGCTCCTCTCCCAATTACCACAAACTGTGTGCCTACAGCACTTTCTATTTCCAAATAATAAAGTCCTTCTCTGACAAATAAAGTTACTTGACCTAGTGAACATAAAATGATATTGTAATTCATTTAACTATTTAGTAATATTTTTAATCCCATCTGATTAATATCCTGTTGTATTTAGCTACCTAGATGAGGGAAAGCAATATTTGTAAAACCAAATTTTAATATCTGATCTTTTTTATTGTATGTTGTCTTCTTATTCAATAGGATAGCAATGGAAACATTGGTACCACTACTCATTGCTTTAAATAACCTCATGATCTTTGTTACTTTGTGTGTCAGCTCAGTAGCACGAGTTTTCACAAATCTGGCACTACAAAAGTCTCTTCAGATTGTTTTTAATCATTCTCAACGTCTGGACTTTTTCTGTGACTGCAATATCCTTACTGAGATGTGAATTCAAATGAGGAAAAGCAGTCCATTCCCAGATTTCAATATCCAATAGAGATGAATTCAAGACCTTGCCATGAATCAGTGGTGGCCTTTCTAAGCTGGGTTCCTGCTAAGTGCAAGATGGACCATTGCTGCAGCTTCAACATTCCTCTCATATTTAAACAGTGGTATTGACAGGCATAAAAAGAGACAGTCACTTGTTAGAGCAGCCACTTCCATTCACTTCTGAAGAAAGAGTGTCAGATCAGGGGCAGCCATGTCTACTGGATAGGTGCTTAAGCAACCACCTGGACACAGGAGCCATGGCCATCATCACATCTTCACACTGAGTACTTCCAACAGGCACCAACAAATTTCATACAGTTCTCTTCCAAATCACACTACTTGGAGTCATCTCATTTAGTATGAATTATTTGCTTTTCAGCTGTACTCAAATTTGTCTACTTTTTCATTGATTGTTCATGACATTCCAAATCTTGTTGCAGCTTATCAAGAACTTCCAGGAGCATAGTCCATGTCAGCAGTTAGCACATGGAAATTTGCTGGTAGGTAAATTCATTACAACAAACCTAGTCAGGATGACATCTGAGCATGTGTCCCACCTAGGTGGATAGAGTTCCTCAGATGCTTGAAACTGCTGACAGTATTCCTGCAGGAGTACCTTCTTGAAATGGGGCCTTTATGTCTGTAAGGATGGGTAGCTACTGAGTGGAAAAAAAAAACCAAACAAATCCCAAACCCTCTGGTATGGAAATCTGTTTTATATTCCCTTCTCAATTTTCAATACTGAACTAATTCTACCTATACTGCGTTCACACATTCTGATTCAAATTCCTGCTTAGTGTGATGTGTAAAAACTCAGGGCTAACATGGAAGTGTAAAAAGTAAATCTATCTGGGAAAGAAAATTAATTTTAAATTGTAAAGTTGTGCTTGAAAGTTAGTGTTTACACTATGCATGAAGTCTGTGATTCATTATTATTCCTGCTATTTCTGATTTTTGCTTCAAATGAAATTGGGTAGATTATGAGGGTTACTGAATTCTTCTGCTTATTTATAAAAGAAGTTGGAATTTTTGGAGGCTGTAGAGTGCAATCACTATCATAGTATTTGAGGGCAGGGAACTGAAGAGTCTGAGAGATCTTTTCCATAAATACAGTGTTCTTCAGGCACAAAGGCTTGGGAAGGAAACAATTCCTTCTAATTAGGAAAGTAATTTTAAGCAGGAAAAAAGATGTAAAAGCTTAGGGACTGTTCTTGTCAGAGAGAGATGTTTCCGAGAAGAATTAGGGCAATAGAGGATTATTGTTTTGTTAAGCCTTTGATTGAGATCTCAGACTTTCATCAGTTTTGTGGCAATGCAAGCAGAGATCTAAGGCTCAAATGCATCTCAGAAAAGAGGTCTTGGAGAAAGAAATTAAAATAATTTTTCTTTTAAAAAAACAACCCAGACTAGGATTTAGCTTTTGGGTATTTATAACACCCAGTTTATAGCCAAAGGGAAGTTTTTCTGTCATCACCCTGTTACTTTTAAAAACAAAGGGGGAAAAGTGTTGCTTTTGATTTCTAAAAACATAGTGTTAGTGACTTTAAAAATTCCAGACTAGAGCATGAAAGATCTTTTGGAGGAAAACTCCAAAGCTGTTGTTTAGAAGCTGCCCTGAGTATAGTCAAGATTAAAGCCCTTAATGAAGGCAAAGCTTACTTATCTGATCAGATTTTAGCATAATGGTCTAGCATGTGATATTATTTTGTAAAAGTTACATAACTTTTTGTTTAAGAGCATACTTTACTTTCAAGCAGCACAAACAACATTTTTAACCTGTTCAGATCCTTGAGAAATGCAAGCAGATTTGAAGAAAAATAATTGAATATTTGTTAACAAAAGAAAATCATTCCTTTCTGTGGCTTGGTTAAGATGAAAACAAGACAGGAAACTAATAAAAAGGATCAGAGAACCTGGAAATAAATGTTGACAGGCTTGTGCACTGCCAGTTTAAAATCACGTATTATTAAGCATTAGCTTTCTGCTTAAGTGTTTGCCCACTAGATTGCCTTTCCCTAGGAAAATCTAGAGATTACCAACAACTCATTTGTGTTTGCAGGTTTTCTGTGAGTATGTGTGGGTACATCCTACCATTTATCAGCCACAATGCACTGAGGTCACAAGTCCCCTGCCTCATTAAAAGACAGTGAGCCAATTGAAAAACAACTCTGCTCTCCCGAGGAGCATCTGGACATCTGGTGCAGGAGTAGTCTGCTTAATTTTGAAACAGACTAATCTGGGAAGAAACTAGGCAGTTAGACAAAAAATGGGTAATAAAACCTTGGATATACAAGGTTTTCCTGTTTTGACAATAGAATTTGTGGATTACAGCTTAAAGCTTTTTAGGGTTTTTCACACACTGAGAAATAGGGTTTAAAACTTACAATATTAAATAGTGGGACAAGAAAAACAAAAGCATGACCCTACACCTCTATGGAACTATCTCAGAGCTTCGTGAAATCATCAACTGAATATTGAGTGCTGATAGACCCAGCACACCCCAATGTAGGAGCATTTATCATCAGGGTGTTTGGTACTGCCAGAAAACAAAGAGAAGCAGAGAAGGCGATGGCTTGGCCCTTATGTGCCCAGTGTAATGCAGCCTGTCACATTTCAGGGTGTTCATAAGCCACAAGACAGGCTTGTAACAACTGCCAGGGCACTGCTACAGGCAGAGGGTGGCTGCTGCTGGCTGCTCAGGCCATCCAGCTCACCTTCTGCACTGCCATGAAAATACAGTGCTAATTCCTGCACTTCAGACTGCTTTTGGCTAAAAATATTTACTTCATTAAGCTTTTCACTAATCTGTTCTTCCATTGGCTTGCGGAAAGTGCTCTTGTACTTGAGAAAAATTATGTACACTCTTTTCCACTCCAAGGAAGTGCTTGCTATATTTTAACTCATCTTTAAAAGGGAAATAGTCACAAAAAATTTATAGTTGAATGCAAACTTCAAGAGTTTTGTTCAAAACTCCAGATACCACAGTGAAAACAGTATCTCTTGGGGAAACAATGGAGAAGCTTTCACCAGAACTTAGAATGAAACACTCATTGATTCTATAGCCAAGTAAATTATCACTATTTTGTGACACAATATATTCAATCAAAATAAAATTACTGTTAGTTTTCTTTATTATTCCTTTTTCCTCCTCAAGATGTCACTTTCCCTGTTGAATATTAAATTTATTCTGGTTAACCAGAAAACAGTAGAGTTACCCAGCTGGGAAAAACACTGCATTGCTAAATAAAAGGACACTGCTCTGCTCACCATGATCTCCTACTGATGTAAATAATAGAGTAAAATGGATAGCAGCACTCTTCTGTCAGCTTAATGCTACAACTTCAAACTTCTGCCTGAGGAAAGGGCCAAAAGAATGTTAAACAATACTCCTTAAAACTAGCTTTCCTTTCAGTTAGATAAAAGCTAATTAATTTTTTGTTATATTCTAAACTAACAAGGTGGGGTGAGGCTTTGTAAAGCTCCTCCTACCACATTTGTATAATGAAAGAATAATATCAACAAAGTGTTTCTGCTGTTGAAAGAAGGGAGGGAAAAAAACTGAAACCAACATGGAGGCAGAAGAAATTAAATATATCTTTTCCTCCCTCTTTGCCAGCTGTAGAGAGCTCAGTGATGGAAAAAGAGTGCCACATTCAGTTACTTCCTCCCACAACACAGCAAGCAGCAGAGTAACTGATTTTGTTGTCCAGTTCCAGGAACAGATGTGGTTTGAATTTCTACACACATGGGCCCGAGTGCCTACGCAGACTGAGGGATACGTACCCTGCTTATTTCCACATGCTCACACTCGATTGAGAAGGACTACCTGTAACTTTTTCAATCACCCACAGCCTGTAAGCTGTTCAAGCATAGCTCCAGAGCCAGGCTTATGCTGTGTCACCAGCAGAAAGGCTGTGATAATGCATGATTAGTCCAAATCCCTGAGAAGAAGCGAGACAGCTGGGACTACTAAACCTGGCACCGCTGGTTTGTAGTGATCAAGTTGTGCACTGGAGTAGGGAGACACCTGGAAGCCATTTCCTGCTTGTGAACTGTTCTCCCTCCCCCTTCCTCCCAAAGATAAGTGCATGCCATGTGGCTTTTGGCCACAATGAGTTTTTTTTGAATTTGTAACATCAGGAAGGTTTGCTTTAAAGGCACAAATCCAGATCTTGCCTTGCATACAAAACTTCAAAAGACTGTTTTTTCCCCATCTAATGCTCCCCCTCCTCTCCCCCCCAGTCTCTTCTGACTTCAAATTTCTCTAACTCTGAAAAAGTCCTTGCAATTTCATCTTGGAACTGACAAATGAACTTGAACAGACTAGAGACTGCTTAGGTACTGGCCTTAGTTTTTCCAGTTCCAAAGCCACTGATTGCTGTTTTCTCACCATACTTTGCTAACGTGCAACAGGTTAAGATCTCCACACATGCACACGCCCCCACCCTTAAGTACTTGAAGTTTCCTTGGCTTTGAAAAGTAAGCACATATTTTGTCCATGAGAATGCCTTTGAGCAGTATCTCTTTTGTCAGTTAGCTTTCTCTTGTGCATTGTAAATCTTTCCAAGAGCCATCTCCTAACTTTTTTTCCTTCTTATTATTTATTTTATTTTGTCTCTGGAAATGTTTCATTCAACAGAATAGTCTCACTGTTTTAGCCTTTGGGCAAGATTTCAGGGGAAACAATATCAACAGGAGCCACCAAATTCTAAGATGCCAGAAGTTTTCACCTCTTTCACCTCTGCACTGAAGCCCAGAAACATGCAACATTTCACCAGTTTGAGATGGCTTCAGCCTTCTCTCAATATTTTCTATGGAACTGTTGGTCTTAGAAAAACTAATAGCAGAGGTGGAGCACTTCTGTATTTTTGACACAACCTTGCAAACAACCCCCAAATTTTTTTAATTTTTTTTTTTTTTTGGTTAAAGGAAATCCTAGTTTTCATAACTGAAATCTAGAAGTTTAGCAGCTACAGACTGCTGGTTAAAAGATGAAATTCAGTTAGTAAAATCTGGAAGTTTTTGAAAAATTCAAAAAGAAAGACAAATTTTAATAGGCCAATAAATATTGTTTTGTGAAATCTCTTATAAAATGTCATTCAAGCAGTCTTTAAGGTTTTGAGAAAATTACAACTAAACTTGTTTCAATATACAATTCATTCATATTATGTTACCATACTGTTGCAGTAGTTGTAAGATTTTACTAACTGAATTTCGTCTTTTAACCAGTAGTCTGTAGCTGCTAAATCTGAATGCATACTTATCCTTCAAGTCTTACTGGATAGGTAGGACTTCATAGGAAGGTCACATTCTCCCATCTTAAGAAATAGAAATGGTAAGATAAAGTGATCAGATAAGAGCAGGGGCTGACCCCCACCAAAGAAGCCAAATATGGTATTACAGCCAGCATGGTAGAGGCCTTGTCAACCAGAGCTCCATCCCACACCAGCACAGCAGGAGAAGGGGAGGCAGCAGGGGTTAAGCACAGCCCAAGAACCAGGCGAGTTTGCAAAGCAGGTGCAGCATCAAGGCAGGCAGGCAGGCAGCCTACAGGGAGGGTCAGCTCAGGAATCAGCAGGCAGGACTCTGCATGTGAAAGGCAGCTGGGAAATCAGCTCAGCTCATGATCTGATCAGCAGGGTCCATGGCCAAGCACAGCCTCACCTAAGATGTAGCTCAGGCAGAGGCTAAGTAAGCATCCATGGCTGAGCTCAAATGAAGCCCCTGAGCCCATGGCAGGGGTGTGGAGAGAGGTTCCAGGTGAGGCTGGTCAGGGCTGTTAAACCCTATTGGTTCACTCAGGCCCCCTGATATAAGTCAGTGGAACATCCAGACTCATATTTTCATGCATAAGCAAGAGAAGAGGAGAATTATGATTGTGGTTTGACCTGTGCTGCATTTTCTGACCCCTGAGTGCCTGATTGCTCAACCATGGTATTACAGTAATGCTGTGTCTACTCATAGTTTATATAAACACAGAATATGTTAAACAACTGACTTATGATGTGATACTTTTGTTTCCACTGAATTCTAGGCCATCTGTGTACTAAAAAATCTCTAGACTTGGAAAGAAGATCTGATCTATTCAGTTTTTTCACTAAGTAGTTACAGATACTACCAGAGTATTCTGTATGTATACTTTGACATTTATATTTTATTCCTTTTCTCATTGCAATTAAGCCTCTCTTGGATCCCCAGGCTTGGTTGATACTTCTGTACTTTCTAAATATCTTCTTTACTAATCTTAAATCTTTAAAGTTCTTTATTCATGTGCTGTTCAAATTATGAAAATTAATGCAATCTTGAAGACTTAGAGTTACTATAGCAGAGTTTCAGGTCACCTGATTTCTGAGAAACAGTTTCATCTGTGTCTATTGACAAGCAACGTTTTCTTTTTCATCTTTCCTAGCTGAGGTAATACATAATCTTATCTCATATTCTAGGACACAAAGCAGGATGTCAGCAGCATTGCAAGATACAATTCCAACAGGCAGTCTGTACTTCTTGGAATAACTCCTGATCAGTATTTTAAGTGTCCAGTTGGCAAACTGTGTACCCCACTCTATAATTAAAAAATGCATGATTCTCCTGTTGGCAGAGAGATCCAAAGCATACCAACGTCTACCAACTTCTCACTTGGGAGTGACAATTCTGGCAGGCAGGACCCATTTCAGTGCTTCACACAAAGGGTTTGAGCCCAGCAGACTGTTTAGCAGTTACTGCAGTACTGTCATGTGCTTCCCTGGTGCTGTCTGACCAGGACTAGAAGCAAAAGAGTAACACCAGGCTTTGTTCCAGGTGGCAGGAGGGGATTAGAAGTTAAGGGCTGGGTCAGCCCAAAGCCCATCCAGCTCAGTATCCTCTTGTGAAGAATGTTTCAAGGTGGGTGCCTTGCAAGAGGGAAACACTTTTCAGCTTTTCCTTACAAATACTATTTCCTTCACACCTCTTCTTTAGAGAACCACAGTGGGCAAGACAACTGCATAAAATCTAGTAATTAATGTTTTATGCAAGATAAAAGGGATCCAGATCTTGCTGATAAAAACAGTGTGGCTTCAGTGCCAGTTATCTCTGCTGAGGATATTACCTAAAAATTTTACACAGTCTAAATGAAGACATTACTCACTAGCCATATCAGACTTCATAATCTGTCTATATTTCGTGTCTTCCAGCAGATCATAGCACTGCTCTGTTTCTAGTCTGACACTTTGTTTTGATTTTAATAAACCTAATACGAATTAAAATAGCAGGTGCATAGCAACACCTCTTTAGAATGAGTGTTTGATGCTAATAACCATGTTAAGCAAGACTTTGCTGAGCCATGGCTTTCATCTCAGTCTGTACAATATATATATGATGAAAAACCACTTAACCCCTTAGCTTCTGGCTCAAGGATTGTGAAAACCACATACCAAAGCAATAGAAAAATTATAAATCCAGGAAGTTATGGGAGGTCATTCAGAAAATAAGAATGATTCAATATGATCAGTTGATCACTGATCACTAATGTCACTGTACTCTGTTTTTTTGGGATAATGCTGCCCACAAATGGAAAAGCTGGAGGTGGTCTGAGAAAAGACTAATGCATGTAAAAGGAACCAAACACTACAGAGAAGGAGTCTTGCCCAGTATAAAAATGAAACAAGAATCTGGGCATAGATAGAAGCAAACTGTAGTTGCATCTAAGGGAAAACTGAGGGCTCACTAAGTGAAAGGGTTAAGGGAGGGATTATAAGAATGAACTCCAGGCAGCTAGTGGATTCAATTCCTGGAGATCACTGGGAGAAGGAAAAAGCTCATATCTTTGTCTCTTGTAATTGCTTTGTTCATTACCCTCCTAAATCCCCAAAACAAACAACAAACAATCCAAGCCTTCCCTTCACACAGATACAGATATTACAAAGGTTCCACTTGTATAAACCACTCTTGTCTATTTCTGTGCTTTTTTAACATTTTATCCTCTTACCAGGTTGAAGGTCAACAGAACTCACAAAGAAAATATTGTAATTTGTTTTGCTAGCAAACTAGTACTTTACTGGAGACTCATGCTGTATCAGACTGTTAGTGCAGACTTCATATTTAACCTGAGTCCAGTTTAGAATTCTGAAAAGACAGCTTGGTCAGACCCAATGATCTCAAAGGCCTTTTCTAAGTAAGCAATGCTATATTCTGTGTTTCTACTACAACAGCTTCAGTGTATCATTTAATTTCTCTTTCAGCTTTTGGGGCAAACCCTATACACTCCATTATTATCTTAAACAGCACATAATATGAATTCCCTGCATTGCTGAAGTTTCCAATTTCTCCATGACTTTAGTACATTTAATGTCTCTTGTCACAGCACATGTCACAGTTGAGATGGCCACGATACACAGAGCATCCCCACACAATTTCAGCAGGCTTTAAGCGCTCACCCATGCACAGTAACACCTCACTTCATCAGAGGGCTTCAGGAGCCTGCCCATACAGAAGAACATCACTGCAGAAGGCTCAAATGGCTGCTCTTCCTTGTTCTTCAGCCCAACCTTTTCTACCTCTCATGCTGATGCACTGCACCTGTGTGCCCTCTGCTCCCGTGGTCGGCGCCCCTGGGCACTCCATGGCTCATTGCTGGCAATGCTGCTCACCTGACCTATACAGCTGTACCCATTGGGGATGATCTGCAGCCCCATTCCCAGTTACCACAAACTGTGCACCTACAGTCTCACTGAATCATCAGACCTGCACCTTCTGATAGGAAACACCAGCAAAATGGCAGATATTAAGGAGAAATCCAACACACATGGCAGAATAAGAAGGATTTCTAAAAGCTGCTTATTAAGTTCTGGGGTTCTTTGAAAGATTGTTGGGTCTTGGTTATGACTTTGTGTTAGAGGCATAATTGCATTAACTCTCAACAAGGAAACAGAATTTCCTTTTTCTTGGTTTAGTCTCCGTTTGGATGAAACTGTTAGTAGGCTGAGTTCTGCAGAAGCATCTGTGATTCCAGTGAATCCAGACACAATGAATGCATATTTTACATAAGTAAACCTGACTATTTGAAGTCAGTGAGCCTAAACTGTGTGGCATAATTAGAGGAATGAGCCTCAGGTTGCTTTGTCAAAACATTCTTTAATTGCTGGATTTTAGGATTATTGGATTAGAAGATTAGATGGAATGCCTGGAAATCTTAAATTGGAGCATCCAGTAAAGTAGGACTTCTCATAAATCTGAGTTATAATGTATCTATAAACCTCACAGTATGCATAGGTTCTTTTAGCAATTGTTCAAAATACTTTCATGGTAGGACAATATGGACATATTAACTGTGTTTTCTCTGACCCTTCTTTTTAAACACACTTTTAATATTAAGGAACTTTTCTTCATGATAATCAGTTGCCAGCTTCCATGTAGCCAGGGCGCTAGAGCTGCTCTGAGCTCAGTCTGTGAATCATGCCACTTCCTTGTCCATAGGATCTAAAGGAATCCTGATACCAACCAGATACTGCATGGCATCCACCTTGCAGTGTGTGCATATTATTTAATTACATCATGATCAGTAAGCACAGCTATGTATTTTTATGGCATTCTTACAGGACTTACTCTGTTGTCAACTCAATCTTGTGTTGTACAAACAAGAGTCACAACATGGTGCACTACAGGTGCTCTTCTTCTCAGAGCAATATCAAGTGTGGAGTCTTCAAACACGGCACAGAGAAAGTTATTCCATCATTCCAACTTATCTCATTTCCAGGGAATACTTTGTACTTCACTCCTTAAAGTTTCTGTCATCAAGATTTCTCCAACTGCTGGTGCTCCTCCTGCTTGGTTCCACATGTCACATTCTGCACATACCAGCTATGAAAACCACAAGTATATGTGTGTACAAGTAGAAAAATAGTGGCTCAGGGAGAAATAGATGACCAGATAGGAAGGGAAACTACAGGCCATGCTTCAAATCCCCCTTAAGAAAAATGCTATGAAATTGGTCATGTCAGTATTGAACAGAACTGTCTGGTAAATTCTGCTGGAGGTTTTCAAGCCATAGGTTTAGAGTCTGGATGTTTCAAATGGGACAATTAATGTAACAGTACTATGTCCCTCTTTTCTGAGATGGTTTTGTAAGTGTTAGGAAGCTTTCAATTAGGATATTAAAGAGTTTTGAAAGTTGATAGTAGTACTTTGTCATGTGATTCTGTGAAGCAAACAGAAGAGGACTTCTGTTCACAAGCAATATGGAGACAGCTGTGTTAGCTGTATTCTCAAGCCATTAACAGAATAGTCATCAGCACTGCAAAGTACCATATACCCATATCACTTCATATTTACACTGCCAAAATCACAGCATCCAGAATAAAAGCCAAAGCACTGAAGTGTCCCAGTATGATGAAGATCATGACTGTCTGAACAGAAGGATCAAGGTGTAAATCATATTCGTATTTTCTGGGGTCAAACCCCAAAACACTTTGGCACAATTTTGACATCTTTTATGATCAATTGTAATTTTTGTCACTGATTTCCACAAAGCCCCAGCTGTGCTTTTTGAGTCTGACAGTCTTGTCAGGATTTAACATACCTGAATAAGCAGAATTATATATAGTCATGGCTTTTATATTTTCAAATTGAAACCGTAAGAATAAAAAAAGATAACAGTTTGTCACTTCCTTCTTTGGTAGCAGAGCTCTATAAAAGATAAGTGCTTTCACTGAATTCCCACTCTTCTAAAAATTTCTGTATGAGGTAGCACAGAGCTTTCTTTAAAATAATGACCTGGGTTTTGTTTAACCCAGGGACTGATGAAAATGCTTATATTATCAGATAGCATAAAATAACAAAATAAATGGCTCAACAGATATTCAGTGGGGTACATTTTTTCTGTATCATGGGTGGCAGCTCACTACCATTGAATGGAAAAGCAGAAGCCCTGTGCATGCCCAGACTGGGAGGGGAGCCTGCCTAAGTCTTGTCCAGGTCAGAAGCAGGGGAGTCTTGATCACAGGCAAGGAGGGGAGCTCAGTGTAGGACAGGCCTTTTGCAGCATGGCCTCAGCCTGCTGGCAGGGATTGCACTCTTCAGTCCTAAAGGTTTCTATATTATCAGAAATTTTACAAAAAGAGAGAAAAGTGTAGGAAGTTCTATAGTCAGTGTGTGAATCCTGCCATTTGATTATAGAAATACTTTTGTAATCAAAAATATCCTTACCAGAAACAGTTTCAGGTTTCTTTGGTATTTAAAAATCCTTTGCTAAACAAAGTAAAAATGAATGATAAACAAAATCGAGTTTCCTTTGAGCCTGATGTTCTTGCAGCTGCACTCCACTTTTAAGAGTAACCTATTAGCAATTAATTTAGAATGACACTGGCAAGCAGTCCCCAGACTTTAATTAATATCTCTTTGACAAGCTCATAATCTTTCTAGTTAATAAAGTCTCCCTTAAATTAGTTTAACTCTTCTTTCACTTACCGTTGTAAGGAATCAGCATCAAATCTAGGGTACTTAACAGTACTTTCTCATTTCAAATGTCTTCAGAAGAAGTTATAGTTAGATTTTACAGAGTAGAAAGAGTATTTGATGAAGGTCACCCTCAATCCAGTGGCAGTGCTGGAAAGAAAATCTTGGTTCCTGCATGCCCTTCTGTTGTGCAATTGATTAAGCAATGGTGCTGTCTCCTGTCTCAGTATCTTGCAAGGAAAGGATTAAATTCTGATTCCAAGTTACATAATTGATTATTTTCCTTTATGCCAATATCAAGATCTTAGAAAGCTACAGTATAGTACTGTAAATATAATATAGTGAGTCATTGTAAAAGTTACTTAAATAAAAAGTATTAGTATTGGATAACATAAGGAACAACTTCTTATTTAGTTTTAAGCTCTTAATATCCTTCTGAAAACTTTGCCTTTAAAATGGGGTCAGTTTTACCCATGTGTCTGAAATGCAGAACCAATCTACACGAGAACCTTATACAGCCACGTTACCATGTCCTGTGGAATAGGAGATAATACTGTGAACTGGAAAAGATGCTGAGATAAAATTTCCTTTGACCTCTTGGTTAGTCAACATACTTCTATGTAATGAAATGTGCCATATACAAGCCTGTTGCATATGTCTATTATGAGGGGAAAAAAATTAGCTGTAATGGGGTAATTTTTCATACACAAGATCACATCAACCTACCTTTCTTTCTTCTTTGCCTGCAAAATAAACTGAGAGGTGCACAAATTACTGTCAGGCTTTGAGTCTGATAGGGTTTTTTCAGAATTGAGAAAATTCCAACTTCCAGATTGTAAAGTTCTAAACTGATGAAATCTACAAAGAAAGGGGATCTTCTCGTTTTAAAGGTAATCAGTGGTTTGTATCTAACTAACAACTGTAAGAAATATCTGTGTAAGCATTAATGACTCTGCTGTAATGTACTGCCAAGGGAGACTGAAGTAGGATCTTTTTTGAAGGTAATTTTTGCCAGGTGAGGATATTACAGCCTTAATTTGCTGATTCACAGGAATGGCTTGTTTATTTTTCTTGTAAGATGAAGCTTGAAGTGAAAATGGGGTATGAAAAAAACCAAGATTTTCTTATTAGTCTCCTTCATCTTAAATAAATGTAAAAGCTTAATTTAAAAATTTTTCTTATCAAGGACTAAGATAATTAAGATGGCTGAGAAGGTCAGTTATATGCATCTTAATTGGGATCCCAAGGCCAGGAGACATCTCACCATCTCTAGAAGTCAAGAGCAGTCTATGCACTCCAGAAGTATTTCTCTAGAATACATAAAACTGAAAATAGCATGTCCCAAACACTCTTCAGAGCAGTTCTAGCAGCAATAGGCATGAGCCTCTACCACTGCCTTAGAATACTGACTTTGTACAAAGAACTTATTTTATGTTGCTTCTTTGTTTTTTCCTCGTCTTAAGTCAACAGGGGGAAAAAAGAAAAGAGATGAAATAGATGTTAGCTAGTGAAAAAAAGCACAAAAATATTTTCAGACAGCAGCATATTCTTCAGCTGAATTTCTACAATTTTTCCTTAAGCACTTGCTGCCTCTGTCAGTATAGACATGCTGAACCAGAAGCCTTATTGCTGTTCCTGTGTTTCTGTGGCAGTGATAATTCCATCCCAGAAGTCACAAATCAGAAAACAGTTTCTTCCAATGAAACAGCAAATGAAACACAACAAGCTCATCCTCCTTTCTCATGCGTGTAACTGTAAAAAGTTTCTGTGGTCGGAATGTGGCTCTGATTACATTTCTCTATCCCAAAATAAACATGGTGCAAAAGAAAAGGATATAGGGAGGGGGGGAAAGCCTGTCACTGGGCCACCCTCAGGAAACCTCACAAGATCTACTGTCTGTCTGTGCAAGCCATGGAAGAGCCAAGGAAGTGATCCCAGCTTGGTGGTCTTTTTCTTAATTAAAACAAATGAGGCTCTTTCAGCTGTTGCAGATAAATATTTGATGAAAAGAGACAGGAACAGATGTCGAAAAACTGTAGTAAATAAAGAATAAGACCAGAAGAGCAAATGTTACAACAGTATTTTATAATTTAAAAAATATCACTTTACAGATTTGTGTCAAATATCTATTTTTACTAAGATCATTCCATAAGTGGGATGACATTTTTTTTTTTAAGAAGTAGAATTGAAATACAAATGCATATAGATAGTGAAAAATTTTTAAGTCAACTTGTTGCACATTCGAGGGTTAAAGTAATCTTCAGTTCTTGGGCCACTGATGAGACAGAAGACTTCAAAGTAATTTGTACACTTTCATGAGAGTTTATGTTGATTCTAGAGTCATTAGTAGAGTTTTGCTCCATAATTTGTGTTAAGGATGCACAGTGAGAAGGTGCCTAGCAAAATACAATAGCAGCATCCTTGGTGCAATAATCTGTCATAATATTTGTAAGTCCCATGCTTTATGAATGGTTAATTTTATGCCGGGTAACTGCATAAAATTTATAAAGTTTATAAAGAGGGTAACTGCTGTCAGGTTCCATGAAAGTGCTCACTGGGCATGGCGATACCAGGCTAACTGGGGACATGCTGACCTTGCCAAATCCTATCAGTTTCTGCAAGGGTCCCTTAAATTCTCAGTGTCACAGATCCTTGCAACTCACTCTTTGTGAATTCTCAACTTGGGCACTGCTCGCCAAAAAATCCTCTCACATTTCTTCTGTCCTAACTGGGCACTGAGTTGATTACAACTATTACAACTGTTCTCAGAGTTGTTTCTCACCTTGAGCCTCACTCAACCTCTATTGAAATCTGCTGGGGTTTGTCATTGACTTCCACAGAATTAGGCTTAGGCCTTTATCAGAAACTTTGCTGCTTGCTGCAAGTCTGATTTCCATGTGATACATCTGTAAGCTTTTAGTTATCATGCTGCCTTTGAAATGGAAAATTGACAAACTGTTATCTCTGGGAGCTTGTTGGGTTCAGATTGGTTCCATCAGATCACAAGGAAATTGGCACCAAGCAAGGTTGCTATTGAGTTCTTTATGTTTGATCCCCAAATTAAAAGCTACCTGCCTCGTTTGTGTGCACTTGAGACTATCAAGTGCACTTGAGACTACTTTTGTCTGAATTTTGCAACAATGGAAAGGGAAGGTCTTTTGCAGGACCTGTGGATTAGGAGTTTTGTGTCAGCTTCAGAAAACCTCTAGAGAACTGGATACAATGTTATGCTGAACACTACACATTTGCAGGTGCTGTGGCCAGAAGAGATCATTAGAAGAGACAATTACGATCACTCATCTCGACTTTCTGCAAACTACAAATGCCTTGTCGTTTTTATAAAGGACCATACTTCTCAATTTAACGTCATTACAATTCTAATGATTTAATTTCCTCCAGTCATGGAAAATTTCTTGCAATCTAAGGTTTCTTTTCCTCAGTTTTTAAAATTTGTTCCTCAGTCCTCATCTAAATGTGTTAACTTTCATTTCATGTCTCTGGATGTTGTTCTGCTTTCACCTGTGCCTACTGTGGGACTCCAGCTCTGTAGAATCCCATGTAGACCCTGATGCAGTGCAGTCAATCAGCTGTTTACTTTTTCTTCTCAACCATCTTCAGAGTCAGGTTTATATTTCAGGTCTCCATTCACTCCTAACTCCAGTATATATATTTCCAGAATTCAGATGATACAAATTTATCCAGCTTCTGGTGATCCAAATCACTATATTATTTTAAAACATTATCATTGAAACTCCTGTGGTTCACACTCTCTAGTTTTGTAAGGCCTAGTTATAAAATCAGTTCTTTCACATTCAGATGTTTAATTTACCTTGGACTCAATGGAAACATCCTTTTTGAAATGTTTTCTTGAATGGCAAGACCAGACCTTAAACTAGCAGGCAATGCCAATATGGTGCTAAGAATGAAGATGTTAATGTTGAAAGAGGCAGCTACTGAGATATTTCCTCTATTTGATGACTCAGCTTTCTTTTATGGCCTACCTTTGAGTTACTTCAATTATATCAGGTTTTTTTCATAAAATGCTATAAATGCATTTGCTGAAAGGTAAACTAATTTGACCCAATGCTCTCAAGGTATGGAGTAATTGAAATGGAAAGGGGCCTTTGGAGTTCATCCTGTAAATAACCCATTGAGAGCAAAGTGAACTTTAAAGTTAGATCCAAGTGTACCCATAAGTAGAACTGCAACTACAGGAAAAGGCTGAATCATAAGTGACATGTTTTATAGAGATTTACTTCTGTAAAGCCTTCTGTGATGGGTGAGAAAGAAGCAAAGAAGAAAAAGAAATTTTTCTCCAATTTCTTGTTAAAAAAACTTAAGGAGAAGGCTCCAAAATAACATTCACTCCTTTGTGTCCATTACAGATCAGGGTAAGGTAGACAAAAATGAAAATACTTTCCAAGATTGTGCTACACAGTCAGGATTTAAACTCAGAACTTCTGAATACAACCCCAGTGCCTGAGCCACACATTAATTTTCTTCTCTGTATTCCCCCACAATCTTAGGCCATGTGGCCACTGTTGGTGAAATGAAAAACAGGTGCAGATCCATGAACAGATGGGAGACCAGCCCTGGCTGATCTCTGGAGGATAATACAACGTTGTTTTCCAGCAAAGAGGATTCCAAAGAACCACAGAGGCAGCACCCCTGCCCTAAAACTAAAGCTGCTCTGTCTCACACTAAATGTTATCTCCACCAGCCCAGCAAGTGGGAGTTTTGAGGAATGGTCTGTTGTCTATCAGCAAAGGACACTGCCTCACTGACCTCTAGATTTGCAATATTGACATCTCTGTTTTTCAGGCATGCCTATAAAGATTGTAGAAGACTAATTGCAATTCCATTCTTAGCAGTAACTGCAGCCAATGTTTCTAAGTTGCTGGAACATGAAATTTCTTCCCTTGAGTAGACATCTTTGGAATGTCTAACTCTCAAAAAATGCCATTAGCCACATGCAGCATCTTTCTCTGGGAAAATCACTAGTGGTATGGGACAAATCTCCAGGTAAGATTAATAATATATTTGTTCTGGATCTTTAAGGAGAGATCTACTTTTCATTTCCAGTTCATTGGGAGCTGATGGCTTATTCCACAACAAGTGGTTGAACAAAAATTTGGACTGCTTTCTTAATGGGAGAGTGATGGTGGATTACTAACAGGGCAATTGCCTGGGCCGAAGCACAGGATGGAGGGCAAAGTATTCCCGGCCTTGTGTGCCCCACAGTTCTGTCCCTGGAAGATACAAAGACACATTTCCCCTCCAAGTGTCACCTGACACATCAGAGGAGGCAGGGCAGCCCTCCCTTTGCGCAGAGCACAACCCAAAAGGAAACTACTGCAAGAGGACAGGGGAGGTTTCTTAGGATCATAGAGTAGCTGGGATTGGACAGGACCTTTAGGGCCATCTAGTCCCACCCTCCTGGCTGTGAGCAGAGACATCTTCATCTAGATAAGGTTGCTCAGTACCCCATCCTACCTGACCTTGAAGATTTCCAGGGATGGAACATCTTTCACCTCTCTGGGCAACCTGCCCCAGTGTTTCACCACCCTCATTGTAAAAAAATTCTTGCTTGTATCTCATCTGAATGTACCCTCTTTTAGTTTAGAACCATTCCCCTTGTCCTGTCACAACAGGTCCTACAAACATTTCAGCTTAGATACTAGATACTAGAAAACAATGAGCCTTCTCATTGTTTTCTTGTTTTGTTTTGTGCAAAACCACTCCTGTAGTGCTGCGTCCAAGAGAGACTATTTATCCTTGCTAAAGCTGCTTTTACAGCAAAAATGTCTGTCTACTTGTGCCAAGACATTTGAAGACAACCTGTTTCCTTAGACTCTGTTTGGGGCACAAGACCTGATTTGAAAAAGAAGCCCAAAACCACACTGCTGACGTGCATGTATTCTGCTCAACTGTGAATCAAAGTCATTGGGAAAATCTATCTTGTCCAAGTGTTAGTCAGGTTTTGGAGAGAAACATTCTCCACTGATGACACAAGCAGAATTAAACAACAAAGACCACCCAGGACACTGGGAATTTCAAATTTCTTGGCCTCAGTTTCTCTGATTTGTTCTTCCCAGCTTCATGTGTGCTCTTTGAGACAGAAAAGAGCATTTCCTTCATTTTGAACTAATATTTGTCTTCCAGTGAAACATTCGTGAAAGCAGCTGGTCCCAGAGGTGGGATGTTCCAAACTCCCATTTTGGAGCCAAGTACGTTCGCTATGGAGTCAGTCATGACACCCCTTTATAGAGAACAGACAATGAGTTTGGATCCTGTGAGTACCTTTACTCCCTGCAGATAAGTTCCCTTCCCCCATTCTTTTGGAAACATCTCAGGCTGTATTGGAAACAGAGGATGTAATTTATTTTTATCGCCTTCCCTGTCAAACTGGCCAACTGCCAC
Source organism: Molothrus ater (assembly GCF_012460135.2). Classification (NCBI taxonomy): domain Eukaryota; kingdom Metazoa; phylum Chordata; class Aves; order Passeriformes; family Icteridae; genus Molothrus; species Molothrus ater. The sequence goes on from NC_050490.2 coordinate 7,004,516, forward strand.
AGGGTTCTGCTTTCAGATGTAGCAAGAGGCAGGAGAATCACAGTGAAGAACCATTCATTTCAGTGGCTCCTCCTCTCTTTCCTTATCTTATTTTGAGGCTACCTACGGTGCTGTCTTATCACTCTTTCTAATCCTGCAAAACTTCTCTGCAACTTGACCCCTCTGCAGAAAGAGCTGACCTGCTTAGACCTCCATGCTTCTCCTCTCCATGCCCACAGAGTGTGTTGCTCCTTCCTTTGTTACTGCAGGGCTCCTTTTTCACTGCCTGTCTTACCCCTCACTCCTCTTTTCCCCAGCTCATGACACTGCCTTACATTTCCTAGCTGAATGTACATACAGCTGTGTGGGCTCCTTGGGAATGCGCAATTCCTCACTGTCCAGCCTGCCCTTTGATGTCTGCTGAGGAAGGATACATCTTCTTTTCCATCTCTTCACATGTGCCTATTAATTACTCTCTTCAGAGGAACTGTTTACTGACTATCACTCTGTTTACGGTTGAATACAGCTAAACATTTGGTCTTCACAGTTCCCCTCTTCTACACCACCCACCCAGTTTCTTCTCAATTGTTGCAAAATAGATGTCTCCAAATCTCTTTATAAAGGCACAGATAGAAAGTACTTATGTTCCACACCCAGCCTTCTGCTCTGAAATACTGGGTTTGCCTCACTTGCAGGGAAGTAGAGAAAGAAGTTATATTGATGTTTTTGTCTTCAGGCCTCTAACAGAAAAGAAGCATTGAAGCTTTTGCTGCACAGATTCCTACCCCAGAAAGATCTGCAAGCATCAGACTCATGACCTGTGAAGAAATAATACAAACCCATTATGAGGTACAGAAGTGTGTCCACTGAAATGAGAAGGGCTATCCTGTGCATGAACTGTGCATATGTGTTTGTGAGATCAAGGCCCTTGGGCAGAGGGAATTTTAATAGGCTAGGGAGGAAAAAATTATTCTAGCAAATGTGCAGAAAAGTTGTATGGTTATAATGTAGCAGTTCAGATCTCAGATGAAATTCCTTCAGATTTCCTCCTTATTCCATATGGAGCTTAAAATATTACTAAATAATATGAAATAAATTAAAAACAAATGTGGGATAGATTGGGGTTTTTTTCCAATGAACAGATTATTGTCAATCATAGAATCGTGGAATGGTTGGGTTGGAAGAGACTGACTTCCAACCCCCCTCCTATGGACAAGGACACCTTCCACTAGACCAGGTGGCTCAGAGCCCCATCCAGGCTGGCCTTGAGCACTTCCAGGGATGGGGCAGCCACAGCTTCTCTGGACAACCTGTGCCAGTGCCCAGCACCCTCACAGGGAAGAATTTCTACCTCATATGTAATCCAAACCTGCCCTCTGTCAGTTTAAACCTATTGCCCTTTGTCTCATGTCCTTGAAGCAATCCCTGTGCAGCTCTCCTGTGGCCCCTTTAGGCACTGGAAGGTGCGGTAGGGTCTCCCCAGAGCCTTCTCCAGGCTGAGCAGCCCCAGCTCTGGGCCTGCCTGCACTGGAGACAGCTCCAGCTCCTCTCTTGGGGGCAGAGGCAGCCCCGGCACTGGGCCTGGAAGGAACAGAAGCTTTACACTTACAACCCACAGTCTGGAGACCCGTATCTCATGCAACAGAAATAGGGATGGGGTGGGGCAGGGAAGGGCCAGGGAAGGAAGGTGGGAAGGCCTGAGGAAGGACACACAACCAGCTCAGCTTACAGAGCCTTCCAGCTGCAAAGTGGAGGGGCACAGAAACATGGGAATGAACCTGTGTGCCGTTAATTTTCATCGCTTATCCCAGATAGGAAAAACAGCCACAGCAGAAAAACAGACGGCAAAGCCTGACGTGTCAATTTTGGTGTCATTCACACTCTTTTCCCTGATGCTCCTGTAAATGCAGAATCTGCATTTATATCCAAAACACTTTTTAATGAGTGCTTTATTGACACATTTGTTCTACTTCTATATAACAGGATAATGACGAACAGCTGGCTACAGATAATGACAGGCACTGATTTATATTGGGTTACTACCTTCAGATTCTGGAGGCTGTTACCTTTTTTTTTCTTTAAATTTTTAGCATTCTCGCCCTCTGTTGTACTTGCATTTTATGATGCTCACATTTACTATTCTTGTGCGCTAGGAAATGAATAAGCATTTTAAAAGCTTTATGTTTAATTACATTTTCAGCTATTAATTAGACACATAAACAAATTAAATGTACATTTAATTAAATGTTACCCATTTAAACGGGTAAACTGGAAGCAGAGTCCATCGACTTTAAAACCAATATTGTGTGCATTTATCTTAATTAGTCAGGTAGTGTTAGGGATTAATGAACTTTAACTGTTCTATTCATAATCAGATGCATTAGCATTTGTGTCTTTGTGGCACCAGAAGATGAGTTCAGATGGGAGCTCTCTCCTGCTATGTATTGTACAAACAGAATGGGAGGTGCATCTGCAAGACTTTCTTTGTCACCTTGCAGAGGAAATACTGATTATTTAGCTTTTGCAGGTGTGAACTGAACATTCAAATCATCCAAAACTTTCCCCTACCTTGTTATTTCATATTTACACCCAGGAGATTTTTCTTCCACAGAGTGGCCATTCAGCATCTTGAGAAGTGGATTCTCATTCTGGCACATCCAGGTTGTAGTCTGAGCAAATACAGCTCATGAGGAAATATTAAGCCCACAAATGTCCTAAAGAACTCACCTGATTGTGAAAGCAGTTATTTCAGAGAAAGTAATTTGGGAGCAGTCTGGAGCACCTGATCTGGCTGTGCACAAAACAAGTGGCTATGTGTTGTCTTCCCAGCAAACACACAACTAGGGCTGGTGGTTAATTCCACTTCTGTGATAAACTAGTTATTCTGATCATCTCTGCTTGTTTATTGGTGCTGGGAAGTAAAAAGTGGAGGCATAGCTCCTCAGATATTTCATTCTACAGATGAGTTTATAACTTCAAGTTTGGAGAATTTATTTTTATAATTGATACACACACATTCAAGGTCATGAAATTTCTTTAGTTGTATTGGACCATCACAAGTATTTCTTTTTCCTTTCTGCCCTCCAGGATAAGTCACAGTCACTATTTTGAGCAAGATTTTTATCTCAGCTGGTATAATTTTGTATAAGTTTTGGGGTTTTTTTAATCAGGTTCTATTTAACAGATATTATTAATTGCATCAAAACATTTTAAAAGTCAGGATTAGGGGAGAATTGAAAGGGATTCTATTTACAGCTAGACAATTTGCAGTTTCAGAGCCTGGTCTGGACAGTTGCTGACTGATACAAACAACCTGAGCTGAGCAGCTGAAGTACTGAACAAGCACACGCCGTGCTCGTGGTAAGAGCTGAGCAGTGGATTTGTATCTTCACCAAGAAATAAACTGTCCCTCTTTTGCAAAGGCATCCAGGTTGGCAGAGGGATGAACTTCAGTAAAACAAATGAAGGTTAAACAGTACAAAACAGCCCCCAAACAGCACCTGACCTATCTACTCTGTGCAGCACAGAGCTGAGGGGCAGAGGAGGAAGGATTGCAGCAGTCTCCTCTTAGCACCCTTCTCCCCCAGCCTGGGAGTTTCACCTCCTTGCCCTGGGCACAGGAACAGCAGGAAGGCAGAGCTGGGCCTGCCGTGCCCCAGGGACTCCTCCCTGCAGCCCAGGCTGGGGGATCCCTGGGAGCAGGGCATGGGAGCAGGGAGCCCCAGCCTGTGTGCACAGGCAGGAAGGTGCCAGCCTGCTCTTCTTCCCTGCTGGAGCCCCACTCTTGATACGCTGCCAGGCTTTAAAGTGCTCTAAAGTTCCTTCTTCTCACAGGACATTCTAGTAGCCACAGACGAGGGGTATTAGTCTGCAGAAGGTATTGGTGTTCCAAACAAACAGCAAAGTTTACCACCCACTGCCTTGCTTGTCTTCTACACATGGTTCTGTTTTACTTTTGGTCTGCCACGATTTCCAGATGTTGGGGGAAAATGTTTAATTCTTGGGGAAATTTTAATTAATGAAGAATCCAGAATCTTTTTAGCAGCAACTACTCAGTAGCTGGAGGAAAAAAAGGTAAAGTCCATTTTAAGACCTTTCAATGCTTTAGATTTACAGGAGAGCTTTCCTAAAATATTCCAAATGCTAATTATAGAAGAACTGTATTTAACAAAGGTATCCCAACATGCATCTCTTCCAGACACACACACACATGAAAATCAAATGGGAAAAAAAAAAAAGATGAAGGACTTGTGATCAGAAAGTATTTGCAAACAGGACAGCGTGTGGTAAAAGATAAAGGCTGGATTTAGAATTGTTACTGGAGTAAAGTTCAAATTGGGAATATGTGCTGGGGAAGGCACGGGGCATCTGTGCCACTGCTGCTGCTAAAGCCATGCTAAAAGACACCTGGCATGGCTGGGCCCGAGCTCTCCTGTTTGGCCAGACCATCCCAGAGCTTTGTCTCTGTGTCTGTAACAAACACGAGCCTCACCTGCACTCTGGGTCCATGAGGTTACCTCGGACAGACTCTGGGGTCAGAACTGGTGCTGAGCAGAGCAGCTGTGCTGACCCCCACACCCACACATCAGCACTGCACACAGACAGAGGGGCTGCACCTTTCATGTGCCTGAGCCTTCCCCACAGTGCCACAAAACCTTCACAGCTCCATCCATCAGGTCAGAAGTAACTTGGCACTGAACTTCCCTGCACAAAGGGGCTCAGATCCAGGCAAATTCTCTTCAGGACAGGCAGAGACAGGAGTGAGCTGGACAAGGGGCTGCTCCTGGTTTGCTGTCTGTCTGTCTGTCTGTGCAATCCCCTCGCTGCTCTGCAGCAGCACCCACAGCTCAGGCACTGCTGCTCCTCAGGCACTGGGCACTTCTGGCCTGGCCTCACAGGGGCACCAGCGCTTCTTGTGCCTGTGACGTGCTCTGCTCCTTGAGGATGCGTCAGGCTTTGTTCTGATAATGGCAAAACAGAGTTCTGCTGCTGTTTTTCAAGGAACACATTGCCTATGAGGAGAGAGAAATTTAAAAAACTCACTGATTTACCATGTTAAAAAAAGATGGCACATTTATTGCTACATAAATGTTATATACATAGTGTTTTCTGTTACATTGACAGAAATTTTTTGAACTTCTTGCTGCTGGTTGGAAAGGTTTATCAGCAATACCTTGAAATTTGACACAGGGTACAAATCTGCAATAAACCAACAATGGAAACTGGAGAACAAGATGAGAAGCAATTCATCTCGGACAATTAGCTCTTACAATACTCCATAGGTACTACACGGTATGCTAGAACCCTACTATGGTCTTACAATGCTATTGTAAATTTCTGATATTAATGAACAGGTTATGGTAAATAACCCTACATTTTTACTACCTAATATAGTAAAATAAAGTAAGAAACTTTTTACTGAAAACTTTTTTTGATTTCAAAAATCTAGAAAGAGTAATATTTAGAATTCAAGAAATTTTCTTACAAGATTATTGTATAAAAGACTAGCTACAGTGAAAAATAAGCCAAATGTTTTTTTCTTTCTATTTTATGAAGGAAAGCTTCTGGGCATACTGCAAAGTCTAATATAGCCAAAAAGACAACAAGCTTAGAAGGAAAAAGGCCAGGCAGTGGCACGTGATCACTTTCACACGTCATAAGCAACAAATTCCGTTTAGCTGATAAACACTGAAATGAAGAACAAGGCCACAGATATAATCAGGTGTTATCTGATGATATATGCAAATTAAAGTAATAGAAATGAGTCCACTAATTCCACAAACTGTTTTGTTAGGAACCATCCAGAACATGAGCTTAAATTCATTAGTTTATTTTATCAATCCATCTTTTGTTCTTTCAAATTAAACGACTTCATAAAAATTATAGTTTTGTTCCTGTTTTGTGTGTGAACCAATTGCCAGTGATGAAAGATGCACTATATAAACAATAGCTCAGACAACCTTGGCTTAGGAAATTTCCTCCCATGGTCATTGCAGTGGAAGACAGTTTCCATGGAAGTTCAAAGGGATTTTAACCATTTCAACACATCTGTGACAAAGGAATACTTATGGACACTATTCTGGTGGAGAAACATTTAAAGGTTTAATGCTAATATGGCTTGGGATGGGGGTATTTGCATTTGATTCACACTATTTTTCTCCACTGACAAGCCATACAACATGACATGATAGTTAACGTGTACAGGAAGGAAAAACCGGTGACCATTGCTCTTGAGATTCCATTACGTAATAAGCCCACCTGGCTGGTGGTTATATCATCACACTACCTGCCACGGTGAATTCAGGATTTTACTATTCACCAAAGTTACAGCCTGAAAAAAATCTCCTTTGTATTTTAATGCATTTTGTGCTTACATACAGCTAACACTTTACATGTACTATATGTAGTACTTACTGCTCGGAAAACAAAGCAACTCTAACAAAGTAGATTCTCCCCACCCAATTTACACTTCACGTTACAAGCTTTACTATGAAGCCTAGAAGCCTAAAAAGGTTTTGTTTATAATTAGAAAAAAAAAACGTTTGAGGAAAGTCTGAGGGAAAATAAAAATCACTTTTTAAATCCAAGAAATGTTATGGTCACAGTATTGCTCCAGCCTGCAGCCTTCATGAAGCCTCTGAGTGGCTTGAGGCACAGAGCTCAGTATGGAAGGGGAACTGTGACCATAACTGTTCAGATTACCAGAGATCAAAAATAACATAAAAAAAGCTATACCAAGGAATAGTTTCCTATTGCATGGAAAACACTAGTCATATGGCAAAAGGAGAGGAAAGGACAACAAAAGACTTTTCCCTTCCTTTTTTAAGACACTAATAGGTATGCTGGGAATGCTACGGGTCGACGGTTGTCACTGCTTTGTTCTCTGAATGTGAACAGCTTTAGTAAATGCTGGCATTCAGCTGAAATTTTATCAGCTTTTAACATGTTAACTTTTCCCTTTATATGTAGACCTTTACAGTTCCATAACAATAAATAAAATTTGTAGTTACAATGCATTTGTCAATTCAGTTTAGGCACAAGGCAACTTCCACAATGAGTGGAGAGATCACAACAGTCTCTGATTGTGCAGAAGCGACACACTGCTTGCAACAGAATGATATGTTCAGAGTATCTCATGGGCTGAAATTCTGTCTGAAGATCTTGTATCTTCACTCCTGATGCAGGTGTTGACCAGTAGCTTTGATCATAAGATTGCATTTGGGTTTCTTGCTTCAAGTGTTTTCTCCTGTCAGGTTTGTGTCTTCATATAATGTTAGTTGTCTGTGTCCTTGTGAAGAAAGGTCACCTTCTGTGTATCCTACCAATAATTCTGGAATTCTAGAAAGAAGTTTAGGAGAAGAAAGAGGTTATTAGGAAAAGAATAATTAAAAAGCTTAGTATCAACACTAGAGACCTAATTTGAACTGGATTGGGTGGCATTTTCAGTCATTTAGGTGCAAAAGCAGGTCACATTGAGAGCCCCTGAAATCCCCTGTTCCAGAGATATCCGTCTTGAACGTGATATATTGAAGAGATTACTCTAAAGAACCTTCTGCTGGCCTCTCTGGATAAGGGAGAAAGAATGATCTGCACATCTCAGACCTTCAGTTTGTGTCTGACTTTGCTCTCCAAATCAAGCAGTGCCAAGCTCACTCCCTCCTGAAGGTAAATTGCCACGTTCCTGTACAGCCCTTTCTGTCAATGGTGCACTTCAGTCAACCCAGAAAGTTACTGCTATTAAAAAAGCAAAGACACCAAACTTTTAAAAGTGGATCTTTATATTTATATGGAAAGAACAGACTAAGTTGGCTGTAAATTAAAAAATATCTGACAATTCTAAAGTAGCCAATTACTCTTGTATGAAATAAAACAAATTAGAGAAATTCAAAGCATTAAGAATTAGAATATACACAACAACCAGAAACCTCCCAAACCATAAAATTCAGTAAAGTTCTGGATTAAAACAAGGCCACTGAACCCAGTTTTTTATTCTTTTTGAAAGTGGCAACAGGTCTACTGGAATACTCTTTTTTTTCCCTTTTAAAATCAAGGTTTCCCAACTATTTAGAAAACCAACCAACAACAAGAATAAACCCAAAAGACTTATATTCCTGTGGGGCCTCCCCATGAGTGTGTTTCAATGAGATGTTACATACTACTGGGCTACCCTGCAAAGCTGCAAACACTACTTTCAAATTTTAACTATCTTTACCAATATAGATTGTGACTTAAGACAGTTCCCAGTCTCTGCTGGGCAAATGAGAGGAGTTAGAATGACTGGCCTTAAGCCAGAGAGCAAATCTCTCTGGGATGAGGAGTCCCTGAGACTGTATCAGCACTGGGAAACAATATGAGGATTTTTAAATCAACTAATGTGATATTCAGACCATTTAAAGATGTATAATTCATCTCTAATAAGCTTGGCTTATCTAGCAAGCTGTTCACTGTTCCTCTGATGTCATGCCAAGAAGGCCACCTGAGCCAAGAGATGTAGCCATTGGCAACAAGGCAAGAAAATAGAGACTGACGACAATTTCTTGGGGTTTTATTATAAACCCAAACAAATCTGCAGCCTTCTGCTTCTGCTGAGAGACGTGAAAGCACAGATGAGTTCGGTGCTGCTGGCAGCTCAGGAACTGAACCCCCATCTGCAGGTGTCCCCAGTACGGCCAGCACAAAGCAGCAGAGCTGTCCCCACGTACCTGGCTGGTGTTCACATATGACCCATAGGGTTGGTAGTTTCACTCAGGCCAGGGTGGCTTCCTGGGTGTGCTGTTGGCGGCTCTGCCGATACGGCAGAAACTTTTTCTTCTTCCCTTCTCTTAAGGCAGGCTGCTTTAGGGTTTAGGTTTCGTTCTGTAACACAAGAATCAGAGTTCTTAATCTCCCATCCACTGACACCATGGGCAATATCGATACGAGAACCCTGGAGCAAAAATAGCTCTGCAGCTTCCCCCTTCAGCTGCTGACACCCCCTGCTCACCCACAGGTGTCCAAAGCTGCAGACAATCACTACGGAAAGTCCTGCCAGACAGCTCCTGAACTGGTATTTAAAAAACCCAAAGAGACAAAAAGCCAAGCCCAAACCCTTTCAGCAGCCCACATACGCCTTCAGAAACTTTTAAAAAGCACCTCCTTTATCAGCATTAGACACTTAAGTGCTAAATGAGAACTGTCTGTAATTTACAATATAATAAAATTGAATGCATCCATTTTGTTGGTAGGCTGAATTCTTACCAACCTTGCTGACATCACACTGGTTTTAGTAATGTTGCTGCTTCTTCCTTCCCAGTATGAGCCAGCTGTTAGGGCAGGGGAGGCAGCACACCCTGAATGGACAGTTCCCATCAGCCTCAATCACCTTGTGCCCATCTTGGTTCAATCAAAAGACTGTGATGACACTCACATATGGCAGGAGCATTATTTTTTTTCCAAACCCTATTTCCTCTCACATTAAAGCCAATACTTTATAATAACCAGCTGTGGACCAGCTATCAAGGTATTTTCATCGGTGTGTTTCCACTTCCCCACTTAGCTTCAATAGATGTAGATTTGGATCTCATTTCCAAATAATGACAGTTTCTAAAAGTCAACTGCTTCTGTTCTTCAAAATGGCTTTTCATGAATCAAATACAGAAGATGTCAATCACAGGGGTCCAAAAGACACACAAAAAACATGTAATATATTCCACTGTGGAATTTAATCAACATTTTAAGGTATTTTCTAGCTGTCAGTACATTCTGTTTTGCAGTTGGAGATGGCAGATACAATTATAACTGCAAGAAGTCTGCCAAAACTAAACAGACAGCACAAGCCCTTTTCTTGCACTGCACAGGCACCCCTCTAGTAACTGCAGTTTAGTGACCCCTGTGCATTTTAGCTCATCTGACAGAGACTATTTTGGATGGACTTGATAGTTCTGCTGTCACCAAAGTCATTATCAGCAGCCTCCTACTACATTTCCTTAAGGATGAGCACTCCTAAAGAGTCTACCGGAAAAAAACCCCAAACTGCTAACTTTCCTTAATCACAGTTTTCTTTGTCTAAATGTGGCTTGCCTTGAAGTTTTAAAGATTTAATTACGTGGAAACTTTGAAAGGAAGTTAATTTACAGTGATTTAGGAAATAGAGATAAAAACCCCTGGCCTCCACTGAAAGCTTAAATCTGAAATGGTTCATTTTGAATAGCACCAATCACAAAATGAGAAGCTTCTTTAGCAGCGGAGAGAGGAAATTGTTTATGCAATTACACAAAGCACTGTGCAAGCTCCTGTGGGTGTCACACAAAGCTCTGGTCAGTCACCCACAGGAACAGGTGCAGAGGGGGACGGGAAAACAAACGGGAGCCAGGGCCTCTCTCTGGGAGCACAGGGAACGGGAGGAAGGGAAGTTCTCCATTTACACTGCCTGGACAGTGGGGCCAGCTGAGCTGTTAGCACTGAAGTTTTCTACCACTGACACCAGAGTTGGAAGTCCTCTGACAGAGGCAGAATGATTTTATTAACATGAAGCTTCCTGTGAATTCCAGAATCTGTGAGAGCAGGGAGATGCTTTTTAAACACCAAACCCCATGCCTGATTAATGTCCCTCTGACTTCATAATGCTCAACCTTATCTTCTAGACCATGGCAACCATTTTCAGACCAAAACAGTGCCTGAGACCTAACACTCAGAGATGCTAAAATGGGTTGTACAATGGCCCCAGCTGCTGTCTCATCTGCAGTTGCTCTGTGCCTTGGAAGAGCTCTGGCTGGAGACAGTGTTCCTTTACTGACAACTGGATCAGTAAAAGTGCCTGAAAACACAGCATCTCATCCTTACTGCATGAAGTACATAAGTTTGTGTTAAGTTAGTTATTTAGCCTCTTTCAATAAACTTCTAAGTTTTGCTTGGATCTTCTGTGCAAAATGCAAGTAACAAATGAGAAAAAGGAAGTAAAAATGAGATTTGCAAAAATAAAACACACTATCACTCGGTGACATCAGTTATACAAAGATGTAGTGCATTGAGCAAATACAAGCACTGACATTCCACATCTCAGACTTTTCCCTTGACACACTTCCATCAGTGAGACGCCAAGGAAGATGGCTGCTGACGAGTCCCAAACAGCAAAACACGAGGAGACTCATTTGGGAGGTGCCACCTCCACAGAACGAGACTATTTCTGTTGGAAGGGACTCCCAGCCACCAACCAGTCCAACTCAGGGCTGACCAAAAGTTAGAGCAAGGTGCCCCAAAACTTCAACATTTCTTTGGCAAAAATAAACATGGAGATTTAAAGTCAACTGTGGCTTCACCAACTCACGAGAACAGAATAAATGAAGAACCAAATGTAATCCCTAGAACCATCTCTCCTTACGAGAATGAATGGCAAAAAGTAGCTTTCCTTCTGCACCTACAGCAAGCCTATTGTTTCTTTCTTGGAAAAATTTGAAGGAATCAGAGAAAGAAGATTCATGCAAACCAAGCTCTGATTCAATTAGAGTACAAGCCTCCTCCCTTCCCCAGTACATCTTTAATGCAAAATCTTATGAAAACACAAACAAACACACTGCATTTTAATATTTCAATTATGCAGAGTTCAGCCTAAAACAGATCTCCTATTGTTGCTTAATCTTTTCTACTACAAAACAAGTGCTTGTTACAATTTAAAGCAAGATGCATCACTATTTGAATAAAAGAATTTACCTTGAAAACTTAGTGATGACTGCTTGAAGAGGAAAATGAAAGGTCAAATTATAAACCTTACACTCACTCTGTTCCCTCTTTTTTTAAAAAATGTGATTCTTTGCTTTTTCTAAAGAACTTCAGCATCATTACAGAACAGCAAACACCCTTTCAGTAGCTCATGCATTTGGCTGAGCAGGTTTCAAGAGCCCCACACTGCTCCATGGGTGAAGCTGCCACAGGGCTGGCCCAGCCCGAAGCCACTGACCTCTGACTTGCTGCTCCAGGCTGAGGATCACTGCCACGGCCTGGTGGAGGATCAGCAGCTTGGTCTGCGGCTTCTCGCTCTTCAGGTGCAGCTGGCACATGCGGCCCAGCTCCTTGAAGGCCTCGTTGATGTCGCGCACGCGCAGACGCTCCCGGGCGTTGTTCGCCATCCTCCGCTCCTTCTCCCGCTCTATTTTCTGCTCGGGGTTCAAATCCTCATCTTCGTTAGTACTGCTGCAAGAAAGGAAACGTAACAGGGTATTGAAATAACACTGGTGTTCCAAACAAATGATCCTGGTGCCGACTCCAAAGAGATGAAGAATAAAATAATTTCCAATAAAGTTTTTGCTATTTTCCAATGCATCAGCTTATATAGAAACATACTCAAGGAATTTTCTATTTCATGTGCTTATTTAAGAGTTTTACTTTTGGTAAAGACCACACTGGAAAATTCTAGAACTATTTTTTCTTCTACTACTCGGTGTAGAGATAAACAGTTATATTTAGAATTCCTGAACTGCCTCAAATGATATCAAGTTGCCCAGTCTTTTTTAATATAGGTTCATCCAATTTAGTCTAAAACTGTGCAAAACCTCTGTTCTACTAAAACTGACACACTAAATGCCATTGATCATGTCTTAATACAGATTATGCTGCCTATGGTTGCAAAATTCTGATTGTTTACTGTTACCTCAAATTTCATTGCTTGTATCAGGCCTATCAGGCAGATCCAGAAGCATTTCCCCAGTATCAGCTCCAGTTTTGTGTCTGTGGCTTGCGAGGGGAAGAAGAGTTTCAAGACAATATTTAGCCACAGTGTTTGGCCTCAGGCTCCAGGTCAGGAGCTGGAGCTCTCCACTGCCACAGACTCACATCCAGAAGGGCAGCCCTGGCCCAGGTACAAAGTATCAGTAATTTCTGACATTGTCCCATCCTCTGTGCTAGGCAGGGCCCTCAGTCTTTTGCTGCTTACAGGTACAGGCAGACATTAGGCATGGCACTAGCGTAAGGGACAGATGATTTTCCCAGCACATCCTCCACCTTGTATTTAAATATATACACATACTATACACTTTTTCTCCCTTTCAGCTGCCTATTGGTGTATGCAGTGCAGTAACACAAAAGCCTTGCAATAAATGTATCAAATGTAAGGACAATGTGCTACTTAGCATTATCAAAGCACAGATTCTCCACGTTATGTCAGCAACACACCTTGTTCTTCCTCTGGAGGAGACCTTGATATCCTTCTGGGAGGACTCATCATCTGATTTCATGTCATCTGATGAGGGAGGTTCATGGATATTTTCATCCTTCTCCTTATGTTCAGACTTGATTTCTGTTGGACCTATAGCCACAGACTGGCTCTGTAAGCCACCCGACAGGGCTGCAAGCAAGCAAAGAGCAGAGTGAGTGTTACAGCACTGAAACTCTGCCCAGGACCTCAGCAGAGAATGGCACTGAGGGGCCAGGGCTGAGACAACAGGAAGAACTAACAGAAACAAGAAATCCTGCTAACACTGCTGCACTTGGACATGTGTCATGGGTTATAAAGCAATCACAGCTCACAGAGCAGCTTGATTGGTAGCAGCTTAGTCTAAGGAAAACACTGTTTGAGACAAAAGGACATTGAGTGAAGTAAGGAAATCTGCACCTGATGTCTGGGCTGCAAACTGAAGGGCAAAGCTGCACTGACATCAAGGCTTGGGTTTAGGCTGAATGTGCAACACCCCTAAATGGTGCTAGCATGCCAATAAAAGGAGCTGACTTCTGTTCTCTGCAGTTTACTTCTTCAGCTAAAAATGGAAGGAACTGTAAACACGGGTGTGGAATGACCTCCTTCCCTTGGCTGTGCTGAACTCTGCTCTCAGCCCACTCCACAGCTCTCCGGGCAAATGGGAAACTGGGAAATGGCTGCAGCTCTGCAAGTGCATCATGGCCCCTTAAGCTGGAGGAACGTGGCTGTAATGCAGCCTTCTCTTAAATGATACTGGGATAATTGAGGGATGCCCTCAAAATTGTTGCAGGAATCCCTAACAGTGGCAGTATATCAGACCTGTTATTAATTTTTATTTTTCAACATTATCTATGCCCCTATCCCTTGCACTGATGACATTATACCAAGATCTACAGCCTCACTGGCTCTGAACTACTGCAGACCCTGTCCAGCATTTAAGCCTGGAAAGTTACCTCTGTAGCTGTCTTGTGTTTTATGATTTAGTTCTGTGCTCTGAGCAGAAACTGTACTGGGAAGAACTGAATGGTTGCTGTTGAGGCTGACACCTTCTTCCCGGTGAGTCCCAACCTAAAGCAAGGCAAAGCAAAGATTTCACATTAAAGATGTGATTCAAAGAAATAGTCCAAAACCAGAAGTTTAAAACTCTGGAAGTATTTGCTGGATTAGTTTAAATTCTTGCTGAAAAAAGTTTAAATTCTTGCTGAATAAAGGAAATATTTAGTTGATAGATGCTGTTACACTGAAAAACTTGATTAGACCTTACCGTGTCTCAAGCAGTGACCAACCCTATTTGGAATAAAATAATCCAGGTATCTAACTATTATTACCACCTATTTTTCATCTATTCCTTCATAATACATCATGATTTAATTTCTGAGCAGCAAGCATTAAGATGAAGAGTCTTGAAAAATTCTAATTTTGCATAAACTTGAATGAATGATACTTATGTGAGACAGCTTTGAGTGTGCATACCTAACTTGAAGAGGCAACTTGTTAAAAAACTGCTGCTCAATACAGAATACTGTCATCAACTTCTATTAAAAATATATTTGGTAGAGAAAAAGGGATAAAGATACACTGCCTGTATTTAAATAATTTCCATTTAAAGCTTTTGATTTCTAAAGGCACAAAAGTTCTTAAACACTTATAGTATAACCAACATAATACAATTAAACAGTTAAAAATGAACAAAGACGAGGGATTCTACTATTATTTGTATAGTTACAAAAACTGGCTACAGATGAAGCTTTTTATTGGAACAGTAGCAAACATGTCAACTAGAAGATTAAGCCTTTAATTAAATAGGTTTATTGCCTGGAGTTACACATGAGAACCACTGTTTTTCAATAAATCCTTCAATCCTAGTAAACTGCTGAGCTTTGAATCCCTCTTGAGTAATTAATGCAGCTTTTACCTTTCATGTCTTAGTATGGGTTTTACCCAGAGAGAGATAAATACCCTTATGCAAGTTTATCCTTTGTTTAATATACACTTGTTCCTGTAAGCTAATGCATAGGAACAAAAAAAGAAAGGGGGAACCCCCCCTCCCCAACAACCCACAACTAATATCAGGTCATTCCGGGCTGCTATTTGTATCCATTGTTCTGCAGAAAATCTCCTCTTGTATACTGTGGAATATCTGTTGCTATTTCAAGTATATTTTATCTTCCTCTGCGTGTAATAGGCTGTGTTTGTGAGAAGTTCTACTCTGGATCGTCAGCCCTGCAAGCTCCTGCAAGAGTCATGAACTCGCTGGGAGGAAGGAGCTGAGCCTGGGGCTTTCACCCTCAGAGACAACAATCTTTACAACTGGAACATGAAGCTCACTCTCACTCAGAACTTTTCAAAACTGAGTTTTTTCCTAATTCTGCCTTGCAGGTTATGTGTTTAATTTTCTCCTTCTGGTCATGCTTAGTCCTAACACTTGAGGGTGCTTTTATTTAAGCTACAGACTATTAATTGTTTCAGGGCCAGGTTTGTTCCAAAATCTACTTCTTAAAAAAGGCAAAAATTTCTTAAAGCTGTGTACAAACACAGCAGCTGTCAGAACCCTGGCAGAACTTTCAAATCTAGAGCTAATCTAAAGGCAAGAGATTAGCAAATCAGTTCTGATAAAGGCAGAGAATAGATAAGAAATAAAACCTGAATTCAAGTCCAAGTCCAAACCTTTGAAACCAAGATGTACAAATTAAAAGCATACAATTTAGATTAACAGGATTTACACAGAAATCTTAAGAGCTAAAATGCTACCAAACTGACCATAACAGTGATTTTTATCTGTGATCTGTGATATACCAGAAAATCCAATCTGGCAAACAAAAAACCCCAAACGACATGACTTGCTCAAAGTCACTGCATCCCATGCGCAGGCCAAAAGCTCTGTTTGCTACAGTTACAACTGATCGGTGGCTACTTCAAGCTAACCAAGATTCAAGTATCTTAAACACCGAGCTCGAAAATTTGGTTTTCTTTCCTTTCCCTGGACTCGCACTGCATAGAGAAAGGGCTCTCCCATCTGCATTTCAATGGAGCACAACCTCGGGCTTCCTTTAAGTCTTCTGAAAGGCGTCCGGGGCCATCAGCTCCGCGGCGCTCGAACAAACGAGCTCTCGACGTGTTTTATCGCTATTATTTATTTGTAAGCGATTCCCAGTCAGGCGCTTTCCTAGCGCCAAGGGCCAGCTCCGGGGGCAGGAGCCGCCGGCGGGTGCCGCGGTGCGGGAACCGCGGCGCTGCGGCGGCTCCCGAGCGCTCCCCATTTCCATACAGCTGCCCCGGCCGGCAGCGCGGGCTGTGCGGGGCACCGGCCCTCGGAGCGCCGGCCCGCGGCACTCGCGGCAGCTCATCCCCAGAGCAAACTCACTCGGAGCGAATCCATTCTCTCCGGCGCTAATCCAGCCTTGTTTCCACCGTCTCTCCTCCCTAGCAAAGCTCGAAGCTTCCCAGGCACACAAAATGGGAGACAAACGGAAGGCCGGGCTCTGCCACACCACAGGGAGAGAACACACAGAAAGCGGGAGCACAGCGGTGAGGATCGACCGGCACGGGATGTGCTGTGAGCAGTGACCAGGGCAAACAGCACTCGGGATGTGCTGTGAGCAGTGACCAGGGCAGGCACACCACGCTCGGGATGTGCTGTGAGCAGTGACCAGGGCAGGCACACCACGCTCGGGATGTGCTGTGAGCAGTGACCAGGGCAGGCACACCACGCTCGGGATGTGCTGTGAGCAGTGACCAGGGCAAACCCCGCACTCGGGATGTGCTGTGAGCAGTGACCAGGGCAAACCCCGCACTCGGGATGTGCTGTGAGCAGTGACCAGGGCAGGCACACCACGCTCGGGATGTGCTGTGAGCAGTGACCAGGGCAAACCCCGCACTCGGGATGTGCTGTGAGCAGTGACCAGGGCAAACCCCGCACTCGGGATGTGCTGTGAGCAGTGACCAGGGCAGGCACACCACGCTCGGGATGTGCTGTGAGCAGTGACCAGGGCAGGCACACCACGCTCGGGATGTGCTGTGCAGGCACCCTCTCTCGGTACCAACACGCTCCCATCACTGCCCTTTGCCTGCTTCCTCCACACAATGTCAACCCATCCAGTACAATCACAAAAAACTTACCCCTCAGTAACCCCAGGTTGAGAAAAACAATAGTCCTGTTACAAGACTGTATGTTGTTGTAATTTACCAGGTCAACTGTACTCATTTTTATGCATTTTAAGACTTGTACACACTGCAGCCCAACTGACAGTTGCAAACTAAAACTCCAAACCTGAGGGCAGAACATATTTCGGTTGATTTAAGTGGTAACATTTGGGATCTGAAACCAGAAAACCAGTTAAGTATTTTAGGCAACTAAATAAAAACTAGACAAATCATGGGCAGTGATGACACACAACTGCATGTAGGAGAACCGAGAGTGACACGTGGGGAAAGGACATCTCTGTCCTGTTAATACTGGTTCTGCATCTCACACTTTAGTCTGATTATTCATTTTTATTTTAGCATGGAAAGCTTTTGAGAACTGGAAAACAAAAATACCACTCTTGGTCTGAGTCTTTGAA
Source organism: Molothrus ater (assembly GCF_012460135.2). Classification (NCBI taxonomy): domain Eukaryota; kingdom Metazoa; phylum Chordata; class Aves; order Passeriformes; family Icteridae; genus Molothrus; species Molothrus ater. The sequence continues at coordinate 7,022,225 of NC_050490.2, forward strand.
CTTTTCAAGCCCTACTAGCCGGTCAGTTTGGCTATGGTCATTAAAACCATTTTAGGCAAGGTGTGCATAATTAAGGCAATGAAAAGGGCTTTGTAATCAAGAATTTTACACTTCAGACAGCTCAGAGTTGTTCAGTGGGAGCACAATCTCTACAGGGAAACAGCAACTCTGGAAGGGTTTGAGCAAGAGCAGAGGTTGGTGTTGGCAAAGCTGCTTAACTGACCTTTCATGCTTCTACTGCAGCAGGCACAGGGCACAAGAGGGAGATCACCAATTTTCTTAGATTCCTGTTATACCTGAAAAAACCCTCTGACTTAAAGATTGAGTTTCATCCTTAACTGAGTTTCCAGGCCTTTTATTTATTTATTTTTAATCAGTTCAGGCTGTTCTTTTTCCATTGTATTACAACGACAAATAAAAAGCAGCTTGAATAAGAACAAAAAGTATTACTTCTTAACTTTTCAATAATACATGAAATAAAATACAAATCAACTTCAAAGGCCAGTTAGCAAATATTTGATGAGTTTGAGATATTAAAAATCTATTTGAATAAGTCTAATGGCCAGCCCAGCTAAAAAGAAAACAAGACCATTCAGAGCAAGCAGGAAATGAAGTCAACTAGAGTTGTAAAATAAATCTGGCTCAAAAATTAAGCAAATGTTAAAATAAAACCATGCCTGGTTACACTAATTACATAAAAAGGAGTTAAATTACTCATTTCCTAGCTCCTTCTGCCAAGATCATCATCTTCAAGGGAAATTAAATTTATTTTTTTTCCTACTTTTTTTTTAAGAGCAAAAATGTTTTGTGCAAAGATCCCACTCTCCTTCAACAAGGAAGTTTCATTTAGTGCTGAATTCCAACGAACATTTCTTGACCCTATGTCAAACAAAACTTCAAAAATAGGTAATCACCATTATCAATGTTGACATTTCTCACTATGTTAGCCCAATACTCATTATTTTCTTAAAATTTACTGGATGTCATCTCAAGTAAAGCAGTATTTAAATCCGGAATGAAGGCTGGATCTTACAGTTCAGGTCGCGTGTCAAATCCTCTGCTCTCCTACTCACTATTTAAAAACAACACCAACCTCACAGTAAATAAGAGTTTGAAATGAACTGGTTATTGAAGAAGAAATCCCCCTGATACTTGGGGAGCATTACTGCGATGCAGTCATCACCAGTGAAGCCCTCAGTCTGCAGCACAGCCAGATGTGGCAGCCCTGCTCTGTACCTATTTCAGGACTCCATGCTCAGCCACGCTGAGCTCCTGCAATTGCCAATGATGTCAAAGGGCACTCTTTGGGGACTGGGCAAGACCACAACTGCATGCCTTCTGTTGGAGCCAATTATTCTGATGTAACAAAATTAAGGTTAATCCAAGACATTCTTTAGCTGACTCACTTTACAAGGCAAAACTGATCTGCAAGCTTGTTTTACCAAGTGAGGATGAAATGTACAGGCAAATGTTTTTTTTGTTTTCTTAATTTAAATTTATTTCTAACAGACAAGCTTCTGTCAGTCAAATAATTAGATGATAAATTAGGTCTGTATTACATTTAAATTGCACAACTACATTAAACTAGAGAAGATCAAGGAACTTCTGTCCATTTTGGAGAGTCATTTTCCACTGTCTCTTATCTTAATAAAAACTGAGTTGATAAAATATTTATCATAACTGATTTAAAAGAGAAACTGATTTAAAAGAGAAACAGATTTTTAGGTACAATTTGGCACTATCTGGATATATTTGACTGTGTCTGGCTTAGCAGTATCAGAAGGTTCCTCAAGTGACAGAAAAAAATTGTCAGTCACTGCAGTTTCAGTCACTCACTTTACACCACATCAAGAGCAGAGGGGGAAAAAGTTTTCTTTTGTAGGACTAAATCAGTCTACCCTAGAACATGGTAGAACTTTAACAACATTCTTTAAATATTAAATCTCTGTAGGTACTGTGAAAAAATTCAAAAGTAGTTATGCATCACTTCTTTCATTACTAAAAGTAACTGTGAACTTGTATAGAAAGCTGAAGTTGGATGTGCATTTGGAAAGTACCCCCTCCCCAAAGCCCCCAAACCCACGCAGCTTATAGAAAGCAAGCAGTTCTTTTTGATGTTTACTGCAGTGGTCCTGAAATTAATATAAATGGATGTGTGACGTGCGAATGGGAGAGCCTGGAACTAATTCTGTTTTATAGAATACAAACCCTTCAGCAATTGGGGTACCTAATTATTTTGATGATAGGTGAAATTTTGCCTTGATCACACAGTACCCAGCTGTGAATCTGTTTTATAACAGAAAATTTCACAGCATGTAACTGGTCTTTAAAATTACGCTGTAAACATGCAAACACATGGCACCACTAAAACAAGCATGTTTTTAAAAGCTCTTTTTCCTTGAAGCATTTTTGAGAAGGGTGGAATGAAAAGGAAGAAAAAGGGAAGTGAGCAATGCTACAAATAGATTTGTTTACTGTGTAATGCTTTTAGCATATTTCTGATCTATAAAAAGCTCGACTACATTTTTTCGGAACAGTTCACATTTTTAAAAAAACAAAAAGAGATGGATTGAATTATTTCACCCTTCTTGGGGATTAATCTGAAAGTAGTTTCCTTTTCATTGTTACTTACACTACAGCTGTGCTCAAACTCCTTTTAGTTCAGAAAAAAAGTTTAAATTTTGAGCCTGCGCACACTATGGTTCCACATTCCAACAGCTTCCTCCCAGTCCTCTGCCAGCATCTGCTATTGAAGACTAGTTCCAATTTACAATAAACAGCTTTTCCAGACCAGAACACTTGAATTTCAGTCCTTCTCGACTGCTTTTCCCATTCAATCTCCCTATTCACTATTTCAAGGAGAAAATGGTTCTGCCAATTATTACACATCTGGAAAAAATGCATGTATAAGCTGAAACGCTCTCAGCAGAAAGTTTCAGCTTTCTGCATATGGTCACAGCAGGATTTTATGGGCCACTGACCAGGCCAAAGTCTAAGTTTTCCTATCTTTTTCCTCCCCCTCATTTCTGCCCACCCCCACTCCCAACATTCTAATTGGAAACCCATAGCAGGTGCAAGCTGTCTGCCATCTTGTCCTCCACAAGAATCTCAAGTGGTTTCTTCCTGATAAATATGAGTCTTCCAGCCCAGCTCTGCCTCTGCAGGCTCTACAATAGTTTCAATGCATTAGCTGGAGTTGCTTTGCATAAACATACACATATTTTATAACATCATTACCATGGATGCTTGTCTGCTGGCTGTTACAAGGCTGGATGCTCCATAGTTTGAGTTCAGGCTTCCAATTGGCCCATTGTGGGATGGTCCCAACAAACTATGGATATCTCCATGGGCAGCTGACAGGCTGGTGGAAGGCCCCACGGCGTGGTTCCGCAGCACGTGGATGGCATCGTCCAGTCTGTCCAAGCGATCCTCCATCCGGGACTGCTGCAAGAGGGACAGGCACAGCCATTACTGAATAAATCCCGAGGCTCTCCCACCACAACAGAGTCTAGCTTGGAGGTATTAAAGATAGAAGATGAAATGTGGTATCAAAATAGTATCAAAAGACTTTGAGAACACCTACCAGCACTACAAACAAACAGGAAAAAGAAAATATTATCTGGAGATTTTGTTCAAGATAGCATTCATTCCACAAATAGGTGGCAGCTTTGAAAGTGAAGCTTATTATAAGGTTAATGTTACTCAGCTGCTATTATACTGCATGAAAAGAAAAAAAGGAATTGCTACAAAATAAGCTAATGCAGGACAAGAAAGAATGATCATAAAATCAGCCTCACCATGCTGGAAACAATTAAGAGAGGCAGTGGTTTTTTGAGAATCTGCATTACAAAAGAAAAAACTGGACGAAACTTCAAGTTATCATTTTTTAAAATAGACCTTCAAACAGATTAGGTATTTCAGAAATAAAAGTCAGTTGTGTTACTGTCGAAGTCTGCCTTAAAATTACTTTCTTTTAATTACTTTCTTTTATTAAAAGGAATACCAAAAAAAAAAAACCCGAAGCAAAACCAATTCTGACATTGCAGCTCTAGAAACTGAAATAGCAGGATGTTGGAGTCAAAAGATGGGTCACACACTACACTATTTTAAGTTTTTAACGGGGAATCCGAAGGAAGCGTTAATTGAAACACAAAAAGGCACCATCTAAAGTGAAATAGTACCTCACAGACATCCTTTAAGAAGGACATTGCATCTTGCAAATGCTCGTGAAGTTGCTGTTCAACTCGATTTTTCTGGCAAAGTCAAGACAGAACAGGAAGCAAAGCACAGGTTAAGATTAATTCAAAAAAGAGGTGAGGAAACAGCTGATGTGCATGTCAGCAATACATTGTTAGTTAAGTTAATGCAACAGAGATCTGATTATATTAAGATAAGAAAAGGCTAATATTTAACACTGCAGTTATGTTAGGAGTCTAAGATGTACATAACCATTATATTTAATTGCAAAAATATTGAAGAAAAGAAATCTGATTTAACTTATAATTTCTTCTTGTTAGACAGAAAAAAATAGAAATTACATCTGTGGAAACTAGAAATATTAAGCAACTAATCAAAACCTTCCCTCAAATTTTCCCTGTTTCCTTCTCAATATTGTATCGGAAATGTAAGAAGGAAGTCAGTAAGTGAAATCCTCTGCTGAATCCTCAAAAGAGAAAATTTACAATGCTGTAGATTACTGCCTGTGTGTTTTTCTGTAACATGTTTAATTAATAAATGAACATTCCTGACAACAAATAATAATTACAAATAAAATGTATTAATACTTTAATAACAGTGTAATGCAAACAAGCCCTAGAGACAGCCATTTGAGGGAGAGGGGGGAAGGACAAGTAAATGCGGAGGCATGAAGTCTTTATCTTTCTCCAGACTGAACTTTAGATAAGAATTAGCTATGGATTTGTGAAAAGGTACCAGAATCTCATAACAGCGCTTTAGCACCAGCTGTCCTCAGCACAGAAGCCTGATGCCCAAGGAACAGATGGTGAAAGACACACCCTGCACGTCTTATATTGTTCAACTGAACAGGCCATTTGTTAGCAAAGAATTCATTTGTAATGCTATCCTACTGTTTCCTTTAATGATATGCAGGATTTATACAAAACCAAGCCTTCAACTCCTAAGTAAAAAGTACTATGTTGCTTTCACCAATTCTTACCAAGGAGTGTAGAGAGTTTTCATAGCTGGGAGATGAGGGGGCTTGTCCTCCACTCCTCGACCACTGACTGGCACCTGTCAAAATTGTCTAGGTTAGTGCACAGATTTACACAGCAGAAGTGGGAAGCAGAGACTGTATTTCTCAACATAATTAAACCCAACATATTCTGCATAAAGGTAAGCTAACATATGGGTATACAAAGGAGGACAAATTCCTTCATTCTGCCTTAGTGAGGGATAATTTTCATATCCTGGCATCTGCAGGGTTAGATCGCTGTCAGTGACAAAAGCGGGGGACATCGTCTGAGTACTTCAACATTAAAAAGTGGACTAAGTACAAACACACCATATTTGAAATACCTGTCTCTGCCTGTGTCACCAAAAAAGACCTGCTGAATTCTTCTTCAGATTCTGTTCAGTATATGAAGGTGCATTTTTTATATTGTTAAAATACACAACAAAAATATTTAAAGTCATCAAATAGGCACCAAGTTAAGGAGAACTGGAGAACCATTTTTATAACACCTCTCTACTAAACACAAAAACTTAAAACTGGATCTAAAAGCTTTATCTAGTCAAGTTGTATACCACACCATTTTAGATTTAGAAGAGTAAAAATATATCTAAGTCATTCCCATTTGGTATTTCAGATACACTTAAGGTAAATCACAGCAGAAGAATCATTGATTGTGCAACAAATTGACAAATTAATATTACCTATATACTTCAAATTCAAAAACATAGCCATTTTAATCTGACATAAATATACCTAATTATCATGTAAATTTTTAAAATAATTAGATGTGAAATGCAATAACTAATAAAGCAGTACTTTTAACACAAAGCCTGAAGTAGTACAACATGCATTTTTCTCACCAACTTATAATGCATCTTTTATAAAGATACTACATGAAATTCTATGGCCATTAGAGACAGCTTCCTTTCAGCCATACAAATGTAATAATAAAGCAATTACATTAATAAATTATGGATATACAATCCAACGCAGCTCATTAAAGGAAGAGCCTGTGGGCTTGTTCTTTCAATAACAGCCAGAGCTGTGCGTCTGGAAAACTGGGAAAAGGTTTAATAACATTACAGTTCCTTTGTTCAGAGAGCTGCAAGTAGTTACCTTTTAAAGACAAGGTTTTATTTAACAAAAAGAGTACAGCTTGCACAGCTATTAAAATACCTAAATATTTCCTTTCTAATTAAAAAATAATAAAAATCTCCTATTTCATGCAAGTCCAGAGCTGCCATAATTGTGCTGGAATTCTCTTTTAAAATACAAAGAATTCAGTGAGTAAGTTTATAATTACCAACTTTCACTTCACACAGCTACTCTGGGTCTGGACTTGTAGTCTCCGTCTGCATTGCTCTCATTCCTGAACTTGGGAATAATGCTTGGAGTCCCACTTATTTTTGCATAGCCATTAATGAAAAAACTATGGAGCATTTTGGTTCAGCATAATGTTCAAATTTTTCCTTGCTCAGAACTCCATTTTTCGAGACAGGACTGTGGTCAGGAGCACTGCTGCTATCAGAACTCAGAGTAGCACTCCCTGCAGCACAGCAGCAGCTCAGGATTAAGCAGGAAGGTGGCCAGGTGAGCAGCAAGCAGACTGGAAAAGCCTGTGCACCTCTTCTGTTTGTTTGGGGGCTTTAACTGAAGAAAGTCCTATTTCTGTAGTGTAAGCACAGAACAAAACTGTGAGTGGCTCATCTCATGAAGGAGACAAAAAGAAAAGAAGGGAGGGAACAACCAACCCAACTGTGACCTGCAGCTTTCAGTGACACCTCGGCACCGCCGGGGCTCCTCCCGAGCGGTGGCACTCTGCCTCCATGGCTGCACGTTGCCAGATGGCACCGATTTCCTGCTTGCCTCATTCCACTCCCCCTCCTAGAAGTTTGTGCATGAAATCCACCAATTATGTTAAAAAGCATCCTGGCACCACAAGCCCTGCAATTAACAACTGCAGCTTTTAGGGCAGCACCAACACAGCAGCATTAAAAAACAAATAAGCCAGGCAAGTGTTAGGATTTACAGGGGTCACCGACAGCAATCACTGCAGTATTGTTCTTACCCCCAGTCTCCCCAACACTAATCCTCTGGCTCCCCTTTCAAACGTACTCAGAGCTGCAGAGGGCTGGCTCTGCATCCTCAGAACCCACCAAACCTCCTGCATGCCTCTGATCCTGCAGAAGGATTCTTAAAATACCGAGGCTCCCACCATTCAGATCCCTATATAAACTTCACATGCGTGTACACAATCACTAAAACTATGCAAGATGCTCAGCTCTGGGCATGTTTATGTAAAATTAGAAATCAAATGAGGGCAGGGCAGGCGAGACACGCACTATTGTCTCATAATACTTGGGGGTTTTCATCAAGTTGTTCTCCAAGCTTTTACTTAACTGAATTAAAAAACGTCATTAATCCTCATTCAGCAACAGAAGAGCCAAAGAGTCAGTCATGAGCTTATGAACCCCAAGGTCTCATGACGTTGGTATCTGTCAGTGCTCTCCCTGGTAAACACAGTACTCCTACCCTAACTCACAATTAAAGCATGGGCAAATTATGACTTAAGCAATCTGTAATATTATGAATGCTAACTAAACAAATACCTAACTGCAAAAGGGGAAAATGACAACGAAAGCTAAAATGCTCCAAAATATATTATTTCGGTACACATAAAACATTTGTTTTATCTGCAATAACTTTTTGGGTCAAGACAGAAAATGGCTACCAGGAGTATAAATAGCAATAAATGCAGTAGTAATTACTTCACATTGTGCTTCACCGTGTTCTTAGTGACTCATCTGGGAATAAAGATAAAAGTCCAGATTCATAAATGAAGGTAATTAACTACTGGAGCAATTTACCAAAGGCTTGATAAATTCTGTATCACTGGAATTAAAGGGGATGGGAGGGTATAAATGTGAAGCAGATGCTAAGTTTGAGCCTGAAAAGGACTTCAGTATTATTTGCTCATGTCTACTACTGTCTTAACGATCAGAATCCAGAATAAGGAACATAAAGTGTAAATTTTGTACATTTCATACAGGTTGCAACAGGCAAAGACAACAAGAGCAAAAGAAAAACACAAATTTTAGTGACCTCAAATTTATATTCTAAGCTCAGAAATTAGCTAGTGCTTTCACACTTACAAAACGAGGTGCAGTATCTCATTAGGCAACTCCTGAAAAAAACCTCTTTGGGATCTTTATAATTTTAAATACTTGGAAATGTCAGAACTTCTTTCTTCCAGCCACAAAATATTTTCAATACTTGCTTTGATGTTAAAAAGAAAATAATAATAATTTTCTGGTCTGATTTGCCTTTTCAGTACAACAGAATACACAAAACATTTTTGTCAACTGTAATCACTAAATCAAAAATCCCATTAATCCCATCATTACTCAATTCAACATGGATTATTCAATAGAAAAGAAATGCCTAAAGCAGCTGCTCAGGTAAGCCATGTCAGATATTCATTAATCCATTACATCCACAGAAAACCAGAGCAGTGTCCATTAAACAGGAGTGAAGCATGAATGATGGAGGCTTTGAGTGACACTGCATATAAAGATATGCATATTCACAGCCATATGATTATGACTGCATTTTGCATGTAATACCTTTACTAATTTATTCATCTAGATTACAAAAACATTCAGCTAAACTCATTCTGTACCCTTTGCACCTTAAGGTAATTTTATTGTTTTGTAAGAAGCACAACATTTACAAAAAAGTGACCAATAGCCAGAAGCTTGCGGGGATATATTAAACAACAGAGAACATGGAAACAGACTGTTGTATAAATGTTAAATAATTTAACAAATTGCACTATAGGAAAGAACAGGGTTAAAGTTACATCATCTTACTTGTAATTCTAGTTCTTTGTTAAACAACAAATTTAAGTCAATGGAGCTTTCACAGTCCTCTCTATATGGAGAACAGCTGTTCAACTTTTACTAGACAGCTGAGGCCACAGTGTCTGTGAAAGCTGCACTAGCACTAATAGCTGTAGGCAGCTGCCCACAGTTCATCTCCACACTGGAATGCTTCTTCCCACATTCACACTACAAACGCACAAAGCACAGGTGACAGAGGTGCCTGCAATACACAGCATTTCTTTTTAAAAATGCCAGAAATTCTTCTCCCATAGAATGAAAACATTCATGAAATATATGAATGAAAAGCTATCTTGTGTACAAGTTGGAGAGTCTCATAGCCTACTATATTTTCATTAGAGGGAACACACATCTGCTGTGTTTGTCACCGAAAGCTGACGCAGAGCTTTAACATATAGCTTTAAAAAAACCCAAATCAAATCAAATCAAATCACTCTTCTTTCTCTCAGCAGTGCAAATCCGTAAAGATATCTTTATAGCCCTCATATATATGGTCAGTTAATGCTTCCAAACATTATCTTAATTTGCTAATTTTCAAAGCAAGTTGCCAGGACTCAAGTGAGTCCCCCTAACAAAATGTCTATGAATCTGGATTTATAAATCTTCTTTTGTACAATGGAAAAATAACCAAAATGCACAAGCAGTTATGCAAGGAAGTTAATGCTGATTTCCAACAGGACATTTTCAAAACCACAAACAAGGTACGGACAAATGGCCAGTCTCTACCTGTAAGAGGCGATGGTGACCCAACTGGTGTTGATGGATTCGATGGAAAACTACTGCTGGTATGATCAGGAGAATAAATCTGATGACAGACAAAGAGATTATATATCAATATATGTTATAATACACAGGAAAAATGCTGTTAGGATTCTTTTTCATGTTTTAATTGTCACTCTTGATTCTGGATTGATAAAAAATGCAATTTGATCCTTCAATCACAGCTCTGCTTTATTACACTCAAGGCTCTAAAAATGTCCAAAGAACTTTCATTTTCAAGCAGCTGTCCAAATAAGCACAGTCTGTATTTCACAGTGACACAAGTATAACTGACCTTCCTGCTCATTTAAGAGCAGCAGAAATTACAGCCTTTTTGTCTCTGCAGGGGAACGATTCACGTAAGAGATTACAGTACACAGCTAATTATATCAAACAAAACTTCAGGAAAATGCCAATGAATAATGACTTTCCAAACATTAGACGGAGATTTTAGCAGTCAACACATGTTATCTGCTAAAAATTAATCCTTCACAAAACACCAAGAAAGCATTCAGGCTCTCTTGTTATTGGTAACTACCAAACAAAAAAACCTGGAAATTTTGTTCCTCTTGCAATGTATTGCAGCACATAACATGCTTCTCTCTTATTTCAGTATCAATTGGTCTCTAGAGATACTAAACTTACAACAATTCTTTGCTTGCTAATAATTAAATTAAAAACTATCGGTAAAAATAGAAGACATAATGCTTAAAGCTTTAATTAAAAATTAAAATCTCAAGACACTGGGAAAATTCATTTTATGAAGGGAATTTAATAGATTTAGAGGCTGACTATGGACTTCAGAACATATTTTTATAGGTCATCAGTTCAAACCTGTTTTACTTGAGCAGAGACCAGGATTTGTTAGTCATCAGATGGCAGTTAAAAAAATCTTCACTGGCAGTGTGGTTGATGTCTCTTCACACAGACAATATGACATTTCAGCATTTAGCTGACAATAACTTCATTAAGTTCCATATTGTATTTTCTGAACTGACAAAACCAGGACCTGATAGACCACATGCTCCTTCCTGGTATATATTGTACTTTTCCATTAGAAAAGACCATCAGTTCCCTAATGGAAATGCTTCCTCCTTTTCATACATGCTAGAAAGGAAATATATTTAGAACAAACTACCTCATACTACCGGAGGAAATTCATGCATTGTACATCAGCATAAAAATAAATCTTGGGTGTCAGTGTAAGAACTGCAGAGAGTTTCAGACAGATAAGATACAGAAAATTAAAAAAAAGTCAAAGGCTACAAAGTTTTCTTTGAAACTGCTCATTTTCCACAGGCGTACCTACCAATTTTATTTTGCTGTATTTTATAACAGGGAAAATCTACAGTACAGCAAGGCCCCAACTAAAATACGAGGTCAGAATTCATTCTGCATGCAGTCCCTGGCTGCTGTGCTGTTAAATGACCAATGATGAACAACCCTGACACCTTCTGCCAGGCTTAAACGGTAACATGACTCATTTTACTGCAACAAATGAGACTCCTCCTCCTATCAGTCATGGTCCATTCCAATCAGTGGGGTGCCAATATGCCAGGGTCTAATGAAAAGGCTCTTAGACAAAAGCTGCACAATTGAGAGCCTGCAGAGCCAAACCTCGGAGCTGTTAGTCCAATTTTTTAAACACTACAGTGTACATTTCAGTTAGGCTTTGTTATGTTAATGTTATTGAGTCTAAAGCAACAAAGAAACTTAATTCATGAATTACTTTTAGAAGTCAACTTCCCTACATTTTCTTTTCTTTTGTGGAGGGACCAGTGGCTATTTAACTACCGAGACGGTACAAAGGCCTTTACCCCAGTGCTGAGGTAGGAATCAAAACATAAGTTATCACAAAGAGGTCTGATATAATCAACAAAGTTAAACAGTCCTCCTGTTTGATCTCCTCTAAATTAAAGACCAAGTGTTTTGATTTGGCATTAGGCAATGAAATAAACCAGATGTTTCTCCTGCCATATAACCCTCCATGGGCACAATCTTAAAGGGTTATTGTTTGGCAAATGTTCAGGGAAACACATTAGAAATGGCACGAATACCCAGATTTTCTTTTCTTTCTATCTATACTAGTTCATTATCCAAACTAATGCATAATCCACAGGGCTTTGGGAACTTTGTGTAAATACTTTCATGTACAATTCTCTTTCTTGCCTACCCTGAGATTAAGACCACAATTATCCAGGCTTAAACCTAAAATAAAAGAACCTTTGCAAATGTATTATCTGGCCTTACATGTTTAATCACATACTATTCTGTATGGTCTTTAATACCTAAACTGAAGAACAAATGTCGTGTCCTCTGATGTTTCACACATGAAAGGCCTATTGTGAGATGTACAACAGAATTTTAGAACTAGAAATTCCTCTCAACAGTTGCAGCAGCAGCATTTAAAGCCAAAACAGAAAGGAAGACAGTGGCATCTTAGGGGGGGAAAAAAAAAGGCATGACAATCGCAGTATTCGAATAAAACTTTGTTCAAACAGAAAAATATTCTTGATTTCCTAGCTGTCAAAATTCATGTGTGTCAGCTTCACCTGCAGGAGAGCCCAGCTCCCTCCTGGGCCAGCCGCAGCCGCGCTCTCGCAGAGGGAGCGCAGGGAGTGTGCTGGGTGCGCGTGCTGCGGGGTGCGGGGGAAGCAGATGGATGAGGCGAGGGATTTGAAGTGTGCAGACTATGGCATGCACTGATAGAGCAGATGGAATGCATCACCATCAGCTATGACAGAAATGATTTATGGAATGACCTGGCTGCTCCTGCCAAGCAACAACACGGGATGACAGAAACAAGTTTCTATGACAACCAGAGCCCACCCACCAGTTAGATTAAACATTTCTGCCCTGACTTCCACTCGCAATATATTTAGTTTTTCCTCAAAACATCAGCCTGGCTTTCTCAGCTAGTGACTTGGACAAAAATACCTGAAAGGATGAGAAAATCATTTAGAAAAGGAGAGCAGCGGAAAATGTCACGAAGTCCCGCAGGTCTAACTGGCCAGCGTGTCAGACTTAACAACGAAATCTTGTTCCGGCTGCAGAACAGCAGACACCCAAATACATCTGCAGAGCAGTGAGCAGCCTGCAGTATGCGAGCACTGCCATTTCTAGCAGGCAAAACGATCCCAGCTCTTTTCTGACAGGTCTCAAACAGACCGAAAGGGAGCGTTAACTGCCCTCTGGACTCCCAAATTGTTATCTACTTGCTGAATCCCTGAAAGCAACAGGGACATTTTTCTCCTCAAAGCCAGCAGGTCAGAGTTCTCCTCCCCAATATGGACATTACAGACATTATCAGATCTGGTAATCTTTTAACATATGACCCTCTGAGGGATGCGAGGGTAACAGGATCTGCATGAATATGCACATTTGCATTCACTGGTATGAGGTGAGGGATGCAGAACCCAGCACAGGGACGGTCATTCAGGGCTGCAAAGTTTGCTCTATACAAGAAATACAAAGTGCTTCCCGAACCACCACTCCTAATTCTGAAATTTCTGCTGCTGACTATCAATTACTCTTTTATAAAAAGCACATCAGATTGCACTAATGAAAAAATAATTCCTGTATGCATGCATATGGAAACAGAACCTACAGTAGATTGAAGATACTTGCTATGTTTTACATTATTCCAACAGGAGTTAAAAGTTTAAATTTATGCATATAAACCATTCTAAAGGCTCCTCCATAAATTATAGCTATACAATACAGCATTCAAAACCTCTCAGTTTTCTAAGTTTTCTAAGGCCACTGAGAAAACATTTTAAACCTTGAGGCAGGATCTGCTCCAAGACTAATGTTAAAAATATTTGACTTCACCTAAAACACTACAGAAAAAAATTAAAATCAACTTTTTGTGATTATCTTTTACTTTGTCTAACCAGCTTTTTAAACCAGATCCGCCTTAAATCTTTTGATCACCTAAAGAAAAAGCAATTCAGAATGAATCTTCTTCAAATAAAAGCATTTTCACTTGCATTTAAAAGGACATTTTCCTAGTATAAGAAATTGCATCATAGTATATTGTCTTGCCTTCATATGTGAAAATTCTCGGTTTGATATTATCAAATGAATGACACATAAATAATGGATTAAAATATGTGTTTCAGATCTGAATATTCTAACCACTACTTACAGATGCCAATGCCTTTCCAAGTGCATCACCTGTCTGTGAGCTTCCAGCACCATTTCCTCTGTTTCCTGTAATGTGGAAAGTAAACCCAACACTTATTTTTAAAGCTGAAATTTTATTTGCTTTTATTATTTTATTCATCACATAGAGTTGAGCAACCACTTTTAAAACTGATTTTCTGAGGAAGTCAGTGTCAATGGAATCAGTTCTCATTAGACTTAAAAATTTAATTAGAACAATTAGATTTACATTTAGATGCTCTTCTCTTAAAAGTCAAACACAGTACCACCATGATAACTTAAGGACCAACAAGTGAAAGTAGCTAGAAAAAGACAAATTATTTTCTAGGATCATAGTCTAATTTTAATGAAATATGAAAAAGAAAATCAAAATCAGATAATTACATTATTGCAGCTTATTTCTAAACTGCTATCATGAAGTGCTGCACTTTTAATTAATTCTTAAAGCCAAATTCACAAAATAGTTCCTTGTGTGTCTCCTTGCTCCCCCTGCTCTAATTCCCTGTGCTGTGCTCTCATCTTTAGTTTAAGAAGTCCCTGAAAAGCTCTGATGCACCAAGCTTTCTGTCACCCCTGCTCTCAGTTGCATGTCAGCAGCTTTGCGTGCCCTTTTGCTCCACACACCATTAAGCCAAGAGGAAGTCTGAAGCCCTGCCAATTGGAAACACAGAGAGGAACTGAATCCTCAGAAATATCTGCTTTGCTGTAGAAGACAGACCCTTTAAAAGTAAATCTTCTTTCTCCAATTATCAACTTCTAAAGCCAAAAAATGTATTGAATGTGAATGTAAGCCATTCACATCAGAAATCCAAATAATGCAACGCTCACTGTTTCCAAGTTTGTGACAAACTTGGATTTTCCAGCCTGAATTTCCCATGCAGATTCACTAACTGTTTAAAGATCTTGGTCTAAAACATGTTCCCAAATCAAAGCTAACATAGTCACCCTAACTAAATTCCACTTCCTTAAAATGAAGCTAAGTGCAAATCCTATCGAACCAACAGGGAGCATCTACAAGCATTTAACTTCTACAGCCGTATCTCAAGAGGAGCAAATACGTGCAAGGAACAGATGCTCATCCTCTATTTCTTTCTTCCTAGGTGAGCACAGAGGAGGCTAAACCAGCCACCATACTGGCTACTCTGTAATCTCTCAAACTGTTAAGAGAGGAATTTACGATGCACTTTATCAACCTCCCCTTGGAAGCAGCCTTCCTGCCTTTCTCCAGAGCAGCTCTGCAAACTTCAGTGCCAGAACTGCCTATATGGGCCCGCACATGTACTGAACTATGGAGGGACAGTGGCCATCAAGTCACACCCATCCAGTCCCTGAGCACAGGCTTGACTCTGAAAGCAAATAAATGGGAAAGTCTTAAGCTGACTGAAAAACAATTTGCCTTATGTCAGCCACACTGAGGACAGAAATATCACAGTGGTGAATTTTTCTTGATCTACAAGCATGCCATAAATTAAATCTTACTAATTTTGTGCGTCATGCAGCCCTAAATTTCATTTTCTTGTAAAATGAAAAAAAAAAATCAGGAAGAACATTTTACCCAGAATATTATCTGATCCATTGACAGGTGGAGTGTGTGAGGCAGCTACATAAGGTGAACTGCTGGTACTGCCACGATGGAAGCTGGACATTGGAGGAAGACTGGCATTTATATCTGTAGGTGAGACTGAATGTGGGGGATAGCTCTGGAGAGAAGAGAAGCAGACATAAGACATTAAGTAGTCCTTAAATAAATGTTGATATTTTAAGATACCAAACATGTAACACCCAGCTCTTTATTACAGAAGAAAGGGACTCATCCAACCTCTGAACGGACCATTACACAGCCACAGATTTTTATTTATACAACAGACATAACTAAAAGCACGTAAATCTAATAATACACCAAGTCTGTGATTTCTAACTGGGTTTTTAACTGACATACATGAGCAGCAAATGAGAAGTTAATTCTCATCAGTTAGATCTCCATACACAACTACAGATTAATGTGAGCTGAGTCTTACCAAACGGTCGTGTGTGTGCAGGCTGCCGTAACTGCCGGACTGGGACATGTGGGAAGAGGAGCCTCCAAGCATCCCACCATAGCCAGGCTGGCTCATGCCATTGGATGAACTCCAGAGGTCAGAAGAATTGTGGGTCCCATCTTTTTTTGTAGTATTTTTTCAGTAGGAAAGAAAACAAGAAAAATACATTTAATGAAGAATACTAATTTCTCTGTTCCTTTACAAGATTATTTTAAACAAATACAGAATTCAGTTATTGAGACTAATATCAGTGGGGAAATGGTGACCAGTTTATACTGCATCTTCTATTTTCATACCACCACACTGTTGCTATATTTATTTTTAAAAAACCAAAGAAACAACAGAGGCTTTATAGCTGAAATATAATCCAACCACAGCTGAGAAAATACCACGCACTTCTGCTAATTACACAGACCTTCAGCAAGGCCAGATTTAAATCAAGAGTGTTGATAAAAAGTCCAGACTGAAAGAAATAATAAAAAAGGAGGTGGAGGGATAAGAAGTTTAGCCAAACAGAACTCATCATTAAACATACACTGCAAAACATCTATTTACCTAAAACAAGCAATTTATAGTCTAAGATACCCTAGCACCACAAAAATATAAAAAAACCATTTCAAAATAGCAGATTTAAGTAGCTGAAATGACTACATTACATAAGCCTCAGCCTGTGTGTCAGTGCTGTTTCCCTTCCCTTCTGCAGCACAAAGTGAAGTGCTCTGTGAATTCCTGTTCTGAGGCACTGAGCTCTCAATGTGCTCCAAACCCTCACCAGACTGCAGCACGAGCTAATTGTGTGACGTGAGGCTGAGGAAATGGATTCTGCTCTTGCTTCGTTCAGTGCAACCCTCTTTTTTCTGGCATGCTGGATATACAAGCATTTGAGAACATAAGACTGTTAGCTGATATTGTACAGTCAAATTCCAGAAGAGTCAATAAGCCCCCACCTCATTTTTCTCTATCGCTCCAGTGTGCTGCTCTGAAGCCCCTACAAATCAAAGGATGGGAATTCTGTCCATCTGGCCTTGTGTGTAATCCCTTTAAATTTCAGTCAGCAATTAATGTCATGAGAAAACCTTTACATCAACGGACAGTTCCCTTCATCTAACTGTTTCAAAAGTATATAAAACTTAACCATAGGCTCTAGCACAATATGCTCTCTTTTACACTTCTCCATTCACCCAGTAAAACGGTGTCTGACTGCAGATTTCTGCCTAAAGGACAAGTGACATTTTACCCACCTTGCATAAAGAAAGTGCTAGCAAACATACTGCTTGGTGGCTTAGGAGATGGGTAACTTGGAGATTCTCTGTTGAAATCATCAGAACTCGGGGATGGTGCATACACCTACATATTGGAGGGCAATAAAAGCAGGTTAGCAATAACTGGGTGTCGTGCATTAAAAAAAACCACAACAGCATACAGATATAGAGAGAGAAAGCACAAATAAAAAAAGAACAGTGTAGCAAGCCGCAGCATTTGTTGCCCTTGTTTTATTTGCTTTTTAGCAAGTTGCCACAGTACAGAGGAACTACAGTAGAATGATCCTAACAACACACTTTCTGGTGTGCCAACTCAGCCAGGTGGCCTGATAAAAGCCTGAATGCTGATTTTGCTTTCTAAGTACATGACTCGCACAGACTTGTTGCTCAAGATAAAAAAGCAAGATAAGACAACTGGGCCCCAAACAAATTTTATTTTAAAACAACTGTATGCCTATTTGAATATTTAATTAGCTGGCATCCCAACAATCAGAAAGAAAAGCACATCCAGTGACAAATTGAAAGGTTTTGATGCAGCCATTTTATCATCCATTCAGAAACTCGTACGCTTTTGGAGAGCCATCAGAAATAGACGTATGCATGTCCTCAGGAATAATCTTACAACTGCAACAGCAAGCACGTAATTTTCACACTGGCCTAGCATTAAAGAAAAGCAATACTATTGTTTTTTCAGTGTTAACACACCAGTGGAATGCCTGTTCTCAACTTCATGCAACAAATATTCTTTTCAAGTTAAAAACGTAAGATGCCAAATAAACATAATGACTCAAAGTCTTTCACTGCAGCAACTCTAAGAAGAAATATAAAGTGTATTCAGGAATAAGTTCAGTAAAATGAACAAGGGCCAGTATTCACAGAGTCGAGGACTTTACCCATAAGTAGTTGTTCTATACTGAATATTGCAATGATTAGGGTGTGTTAGAAGAGAAATTAAATAAAAAGCAAATTAACATATACGACAGCAAAAAAGATAAAAAATGTAACATCAAAACTGGAGCATCTTTTTCCTATGAAGTAAAAACTGTGGCACTTTTAACTGTTTATCTTATTTGTTAAATACAGATGACTTCATAAACACATATATGATGAATAATTTCACAACTTTAAAGCTTATATAATGCAACTACAAAAGTGCACTGTGCCCTAACATTCAAAAGTGATTATTTTGATCCCCTCCTATGCACGTACAGACACACATATGTTTCTACGGCATTCACAACTCTCCCTGGTCTTTCTGAGATGTTGTTTACCAAGCAAGAGAAGGGCCAGGAAAACCAAGCCAACCAACAAAAAAGCCTAAGTTCCCCTAAAAAAAGAACCATTGTCCTCCCAGAGGCGGACTGTTCTGATAGGGACATTGAGGATAGTGAAGTGGGCAAGTCCCGCTCCATTTGCATCCCAATCCCCCTCCTCCCGCCGCCTGAACGCTTTTGCAGCCCTGCTGTTGTGGGAACAAATGGCCGGGATGTGCCTGAGCCAGCGCCTCTGACATCACCCGCGCCCAGGCACTGCGCTCTCGGCCTCGCTCACAGCGGCACCATTGCAGCAAAATCCCTGCAATCCCACAATGGTGGAACCGGGACAAGGGCACAGGGCACAGCTGTCGGGATGAGCCCTGGAATGAAAAGGGCAGCAGGTAAACAGACACCTGGTTAGGAGGAGTCAAGTGGAAAACTCAAAACTTTAAGTTACATGCTTGCTTACCGTTGTTTTTTATTGAAAACAAATAAAATTTTTTTCGGAAAGAAAGCTCTTCAGAAAGCTGCTCAATATTTTACTCGAAATTTTTCAGTTTATGGAATAGACGTAAAATAGAGATGCTTACCAGACCTGAGTGACAGAATGACAATACATCCTGAGCAATGTTCGCAGTACATATGTATTTACTCTATATGATGAATGCATGTATATTCCATGCCTAGGACATATTTTAACAGAAATGTCACTCTGTCAAATTGTAAATACTCGCACTCATAAGACTGCAAACATATTAGGTAAAACTGGGCTTAATTTACAAGTTCTCTGTTGTGCAGAATAACACAGCATATGCTATAGCTGATGGATAATCTATCACTGTCACAGGACAGCAGTGGAAACAAAGCTTTATGACATTTAGCACTGCCATGGAGATGTACACTGATTAATGCGAAGTCACCTACAGTGACGAATTCTACTTCTTTTAAACTGCAACGTTATCTGTGAGATTTGTAAATACAAGCTTCAGACCGAAATTTTAACATTTTACATAATTGGGTGATTTATAAAAACTGATTAAACACTATCTCAAAAGGGAATTAAAAACTCCTACAAATGTATAATTTACAAATATGTATGTACAAGCCATTAACATAATAAAAATGTTATGAATTATATAAACGTGAAAGAGGCCCTTCCAAACAGCTACATGAAAGTCTTAGCACAGACACATAACTTCATACAGTTTCTGCTTGTTTTGGTATCTTAACTATAGCTTGCAAAAACATAGCTGCAATGTTATGAAGCTGCACTTGTGCCAGTCTAGATTTTTCAGATCAAAGGGTTCTTGCGGCAAAACACAACTGATGTGGTCTCAAAGACTTCATTAACTCCAGATGTGGGGAAATAGCCAGCCAATTCCACAAAAGGAACGAGTCTCTTTTAGTTACAATCAGAACTACCCACAAATTAAAACCAGGCCTCTGATGTCATCTGATCACCTGCAGATGAGCGCCGGATTTTTTCTGGTTAATGACCTAATCATAATTTTTGTGCTGCGTTACTACAAACAAAATTTAAAAGCAAAGGAGAAATTTTACTAAAATTAACCCAAAGTCTATGAGATGCAAAATACAAAGGTTTTTAATAGGAAAGTTGACAAAAAGGATGAAATTTTATTTTTGAGTGGGGAATGCATCAGGGCAAGCGGCCAGTTCACTCTGAAAGGCCCAAAAGCAGTGGGACCCCTCCCCAGCCAAACGTAGGCCGTGGCTGCTGGCATGGCTGTGCAGCGGCTCCCCAGTAGGACTTGGTGTCCTACTCAAAGGGCTTTCTCTTCTGCAACAGCTGAGTAAGGCAGTTAAAAATATGACGTGGCTGCTCAAGACGGCCTCTTTTAGCTATTAAACTGATAACACTGACATCCAGGAGGCATCAAACCAGTTTTTCCTGGCTGACATTCCCGCTAAGACAAGGAAGGAATACTGTTAAAAGGTCAGCCTGTTTGCAGTCTCCTTGAAGAGGGCTGTCTCCAGCAGGTAGAAGAGGAGCCCATCTTTAATCCCCTCAAAAGCACTGTGCTGCCCACAGGCACCGAGCGTGCCTCCATGCTGACAAGCAAAACGCTCTCCCATTATGAATGGGAAATTCCCTTCCGATAAACGCAAGCCAAAACCAATTTTTTTACACGACTTATCAAGTCTTGGACTCGACTTTTTTGGAGCTGTGCTAATATATACATCAATCCTAATGCTGCAGTGCTCCTGAAGGACTGAAAGCCTCTGCTGGGGCAAGCAGGACAAACGGGTTGCAGAGGATGTCAAGTCAGACCCACATCAGTCTCTCCTGCACCCTGAATTGGTTTACATCTCTCCAGCAGGAAAAGAAGGATGACAACTCAGATTTCTTTATCTGGGATAGTGGTGCGGCCTGACTCCAGAGCTGAGAGACATTAGATGTATGACATCAGATTTTTTATTTGGGTTTTTTTAGAAATTTGTTTGATTTGTTTAACCAAAACAAAAACATCATCCCAGTTCTGAAATCTGCCTTGGTGATGACCACAGGTAACGAACACGACCATGAAACCTGTATGGATGGAATACAGCTAAAACATTTCAAATATTACTCACTGTTGCTTCTGTTTAATAATACAAGTGCCAATAACTTCAACAGTAATTTGAAGATCTGGGTTTACCAAATTTTATGCTATGTAAAACTTCCAAGTCTTGTTCTATAAATGCATTTAATAAATATAACACTTGGAGTCCTGTTGGCATCCATCCTCTCAGGGAATTTTCCTGTTTCAAATTCTTAAATATTTATCAGTGTTTAATATTAATGTTAAAAGCAGAATAAAAAACCAGCAGTGAAGCAACCAAACTTACTTCCGATGAGCTCATGCTATCTCAAGACCAAGGCTCCCATCACACACACTGTTTATGAAATTATGAATTATGTTACTCATTTAAGCATAGTTATTAGCAATTCTTGGAAGTTCAGGAAAATATTTGTCAAGCTGCTTGAGACAGAATTTTTTGAAACCAGTAAAGATGAATAACCTATTCTGTAGCTTGTAAACTCTGCTAAGTAGCCTATCTGCATTCCATCAGCATCAGTCATGCAAGTGCGCACTGATGAATGATTTGTACATGTGGCAGAACTTTACAGACTATTATCTGCAGGTTTTGCAGCAAAAGCTAATTTTGCTGAAAGGCAGTTCTAAGAAAAGGAAACTAGTTTTCATGTTTACTGTATTTCTGACAAAATCATATACTAAAACTTCAGGAATGTAGAATATTAACTAGAGTTTTCTATGTTCCTCTTTACAGCAAGACAGAAGGTTCAAAAAAAAAACCAACAAAAAAACCCAACCAAACCCAAGATCCAGTCCGAATTCTTGTCTAACTAATATTTAAGCAAGATGATAAAATGAAGAGCCCTAGTGTACTAAGTCAATATCAGCACATCCTCAAACGTACTTTTGTTTCCAATACCGGGTGTAAAGGTTCATGTATATAAAAACCCTTCTCACCATCCAAAATGAAAATACAAGACTCCTTTAAGAGAACAGTCCTGTCCACAAATCAAACTGTATTTTTTAAGGATGGTATAAAATTCAAACTTCTTAGAGTAGCTAAACTGAATTCCATCTTAAATAAATGTTTATGCAGTTTAGGCATGCTGTACATGCCTATTTGGGTATTTTTGAAATGCAGAATCCCACTGTAATGATACATAGCACAGGCACTTCCCAGCTTCTTCCCTAGGGAAAGACAATTTTAAAGTAATGTTAAAAAGCAAGAGACAAACTTAGCAAAAATTTCAAATTCAGTACAGAGAAACCTCTTGGCCTGGTTTGCTTTTTTATTATTAGTAGTAGTAGTTTTTATTTTTATTGTAGTGTGAACTAGAGAGGGAAAGAAAAAGAAGGTAAGGCAGCAAAAACAACATTAGGAAGAAATATGTGTTTATATAGTGCTTGAAGATTCTTTTTATATTTTATTTCCTAAGCAAAATCTCTTCACCACACTCTTCAAATCATGCTGTCACTAAGGGACACATGCATCTATGTCTTCAAAAATTCCTGATTGAATTCAGATTTTCAGGAAACGAAAACCAGAACACTTGAAACTACTCTGCCTGTTTCTTAACCTGTTCCCCGTACTTCAGAAGGCTGCTCGAGCTGCGGGAGGAGTCCCCAGCACCAGCAGTGCCCCCAGAAACACGCAGCAGGGACACAGGCCATCTTTTCTGTTTGTCCCTCCGTTCTCTGAAGCCACTCTCTGGTCCTGCACCTCCAGCACAGACTTTGTATTTCTCCAGGCGGACCTTGCTGTGCACGTGCTAAAGGGAGCCAAGGCAGGGAGCAAACGGGGCGTGTTCCTCCTTGGTGCTCGCCTTCTGAGAAACCCACAACTGCCCATGCAGCACCTGAGCCCTTCCCTGGCTGCCGTCATGTGTCCAAGGAAATGGACAGAACCTTCACTTCAAAGCACTGATAAAGCTTGTTGCAGACAAGACGCCCTTCTGGCAGGGGACCACTGCTTAGCAGACTGGCAGTTCAACCCAATGGAGTGGAGCAGGGAAAACTCTCTTGGGCTGATGAATTGTAACTCATCGTTTTTCAGTGGGATGCAGAGGGGAAAAAAAAGAGCAAAAAACAGAAAGAAATAAAAATCCAGCTGACCAGTGTTTACTGCCTCTCTTTATTCAATGTCCACAGCCGCGTACCCCTAGAGATTTTCCAAATGATCTTATATTTGTCCTGACTCACAAATGTTAGCTTTGACCTTGTGTAAGTTGCTGTGGGCAGCATATGGTACAGAACAGCTTTAATTGTACCTTCCTCCCTGTGCACGGGCTGGCCCAGTACTAATAAAAGCGAAATTGAATCTCAGCACCTGGTTGCTCCAAAATTTACAAACCAAAACCATTTTCCATGGACGTTGGAAGCCTAGGTCCATTCCTGAGCGCAGAACAGGCAGAGCCAGGCACGCTGCCGTGCCAGCTGAGCATCACACAGGATTATCAACGCGCGCTCTGCCCCAGCGCTCAGGGACGGCCGCGGGACCGGCAACTGCTGCCCTAAAAACCCCCAAATACACCCAGCTCTCCCCACACGCCGTGCATTGGTTCATCTCTACACATGTGCTCATCAGCAACATGTTTATGAAAAGCTTCTTACACTCTCAAAATTCTCAAGGAAAAGAGTATTTTCTCAAAAAATATTCCAATATAGGCTAGCTCACCAAAAAGCAAATAACAACACACTGTGTATATGCAAAATACCTAAATCTCCTGACTTTTTTTGGTCCTTTTTAAATAGGCATTGTAGAAATCTACTGTAAAAGATGCAGGTTCTCCACCTTGGAGAAGGGCTCAATCTCAGCCTATGATGAGAAAAATAAATATTTATTTAATAATAAAATATACTTGTACATAGACTGGTATATTAAATCAACCCATAAAATGAACAAAATAAAACAATAAACTGAATATACTCACAAATCTGTTCCCATATTAAATAGCAGTAATAGGTGATATAAAATTATCTTTTTGCAAAAATTATTTATTTTGGTGATAACTGACACATTACTGCATTGTCATCTATACTTCAATATTTCTACAGTACATTTAGAAAATAACTAACTTATTTCTATACTTGTAGGTGAACTGAAAAGAGTGGAATCATGCAAGTCTATTTTACTTTTAAACACAAAGATGGTATCAGACTTCTATAAATATCATTTCGGTACTGTTGCACTTCCTAAAATCTAAATGAAAAGGCCACAGTGAATGACAAAGTTTGCTTAATTGTGCATTAGCTTAAAAAACAAAAACCAAAAAACAAAAACCATAAGAAGACATAATTTACATTTGTGCTGTTATCTCTACCTAAACATTTCTGCAGGTTTATTTTTAATGGAGATTAGGTATTTGGAATATTTGGGGGGCTGAGGTCTGCAGCATGGCTCTTGAGTGAAAGAGAAGATAAAACCTTATTGATAGAAACAATTTTTAAGTACAGTTTTAAACTTTTTTCCTAAAAGCTCTATACGAAAATGTTGTAAGCTTTCCTTAAACTGAGAGTATTTTCTGTATGTCAACAGGTGAAGGGCAAAAAAAGAAACAAAAAAATCCCAAACACAACAACAAAAAAAATAGGCTATGTCTAGTACAGTGCAAGTGCTTTATTTTCTTTATGAAACAGATTAGGTCTTTTTTCTTTTTGATTTAAAGGGGATTCTTGAAATACATATTTTTTCCCTATAGCACCTATCACACATAACAGTAAAATTTCAGTCCTCAGCAAGGGATTTCTATTAAACCACTACTTTTTACTTTGATGGGTCCTTCCTAAAACAAAGAGATTTAAAAAACTGAACTTCTTCTAACAGTAAAAGCCTCTGATTTATATTTCAGGCTTTAATACATATGTCAGTCCTCACCGAATCTTCTATTGGGCTGCTCATATGCTTCGTTTTAAGCATAATATTAAGCTTTGTTTTGGCTTACAAATTAAAGAAAATGAAAAGAAAATATTTTTAATCAAAGGTTTACAAATTTTCTATGTGATTTCTCACTTATTTTGTGAGTAAATAAATCAGATTTTATATACATTAGCAGGTATCGAGGAATGCCAGCACCCAAAATCTATACATGATGATCTAAATAAAAATCTCCAACTTGAACAATGAGCTTCATGCTAGCAACCACTAATTTATCAGACAAAACAAATAAAGCACTAAGACATCAAAATTAGGGTATGTACTGTTCTCTCACTGTAGAAAGGTTCATACAAAGATTTGGCATACACACCAAGAGGCGTGCTTCAAAAACTAACACAAAAACCAATCCCACAACTCCACATAACCTCCTTATGTATATTTAAATTAGTAATTTAGGAAAACGCGCAATATTCCTAGGAGAAACAGTGGTAAAAGTCACTAAGACGTTTTAAAAAAAAAATTAAATAAAACCTTGGGCAACATGATATAGGATGATCATATGATTTGTCATCTATTTACTAAGTTTTCAAGCTCATAAAGGTCACCTCTGACCCATAACAGGCACATGCTATCAATTTTCAACCATGCCCTCCTACAGTACCAGCACTTCCATCTACTATATGCCTGGAAATACTTAATAAGATCAAAGCCTTTTTTCCTGCTACAAGAACAAAGAGAAATGTTGTAATAGAGTGATCTGTGCTCTAGAAAGAATAAAATCAAAACTCCATGCAAGTTATATTCCCTTTGCTTCAGGGGTATTGTATAGTTAATTTTACTTAAGTCTTATATATATCTTCACATAAAACTTCAAACAGATTGTTTTAGCCTAGGAGCAGACATGAAAGAAAAATCATTTCATATTTGAAAGACAGCTGGCATTTATACTAAAGGAAATGAAATAGAGACCAAGCGATTTTACTGATTCCTCAACCTCTCCTCCAGTGTCTTTGCTGTTATTCAAGAAGCTTGTACACAGCGCATTTTATGAATATAAAGATTCGTATTTTAATTACCATTGAACAAAAATCTTGGCAAAAAAAAGTTTACTAATGAAAGCAAAACTCACACAGGCCCACGGGAGGTGGACCAGCAATAAAGAAACAAAACAAAACAAAAAAAAAGCCACAAAAAAAGATCAGTATCAGCATCTCCCCTTTTCCTACTTAATACTATTTTTATAACAGAAGAAAGCCAAAACCACATACAACATAAACAGACTGGAAGAAACACACGGTTGTTAATTTACCATCGTATGCTAATTCTTACACACAAAAATCAGAACTGGTGCTCTAATTTAAAAAACAGAACTATCTACCACGAAACAGAAATACCTCGTCCAACTTCCACTAAGTTCAATCCACAGAGAAGAGATTTCCCCCCCCCCGGAATCCGCATTCCCCCCCACCCGCCTTTGCAGGAACATTTGATGATTCCGAAGTCCCGCGGCGAGCGCGCGGCGCGGGCAGGGCAGCGCTGGCGGCCGGCCCGGTGCGCGGCGCTGCGCGGGGCTCGGGCCGCTGGAGCCGGGAGCGCTGCACAAGGCAGCCCGCAGCGCTCGGGGAGGGCCCTGCCTAAAAACAAACCCGAAACAACCCCGGCCAAACCTGCAACCCCCAAAGAAAAGGCGCGGGCACGCAGGAACACAAACTTCGGCGGGTCTTGCGCGGCCGCCCGTCCCCCGTGGCACAAAGCAGTCCCCCGCCCCAGCCCGCTCCCCTCAGAGCCCGACCCGCCGTGCGCCCCCGGGGAGCTCCCGCCCCAGCGCGGCCGGGCTGGCGGGGCCCCGGAGCGAACTTGCGCGAGCCCTGCCCGGCAGCCCCGGACAAAGGCGGCCCCTCACCGTCTTGCCGTTGTAGTAGTACATGAGGGAGCTGCTGCCCACGCCGGGCACGGGGTAGGCGCAGTACATGGCGCGGCTGGCGCGGGCCGGGCTCAGCGCGCCGCCTCCCGCTCCCCACGGCATCCACCCGCCGCCGCGCACATGGAGCGCTCAAAGGCGGCTTATGCAAAGCAGGACTGAACCATCTCCGGCCGGCGCGGGGGTTGGGCGCGGGGGGCGCGCCAGCCCCCGCTCCGCGCCCCGGCCCCGGCCCCGGGAGGAGGCGCGCACGGGCCCGCGGGCGCTGAGGGCTCGGCACACGCAGCCTACGCGGCGGGGGCCGCAGGGAACCCGCACATGGGCACGTCCTGAGCCCTAAGATAATCGTCTGCTTTTTGTTTTAATTAAATTAGAGCACTTGTGGCCGTGCAGACGCTGCTCGATGCAGCTCCAGCCACACGGCCATCTGGCTCTGTCTAAAGTTGTTTCCAACTTTGGCAAACGTTTCCCAAAGGCGCGGGGAGCTGCTGGGAGCGAGTCCCAGGGGACAGCCCGAGCACCCCGCGCTCCCGGGCCCCTCCGAGCAGGGCAGGATGGGGCAGGGAGTGACCCTGACACAGACAACACCTATAAAAGGTGCTTGGGTTAAAAAAAAAAAAATCAATCATGTAAATATTTTACTGTATGGAATCATCTAAAATCCATCTTTAAGATGGGGTATACAACCTATAAGGAAGGATTCTCTTGGAAACACAAGTCCAAGGTCCCTTTATATTGTATAATACAGTTTTGTATGAATAAAGCACACATACGTGCCCATACAAGACAGGGCAGAGAAGGGGAGAGGACCTCAGCAACTTTGTCACATCACAAAATTGTGAATTATTCAATACAGCAAACAGACTGCAACTTCCAGCACAGAGATCCCTCAATATCTGCACACTATCAATGCCTGCTAGGCCTTTTTGCTTTCTTCACTGAGCAGGGGCATTAACTAACATTAACTCTTAATGGGGCATACATTTTTTTTATTTTCTACAAGTGAACACAACTGGTTATTAACTGAGCTTCTGCTAAGTCAGATACCGACTTCAATCCAGGGAAAAAAAGGTTAACACACAACCACGTTTCTCCACCTCCAGTTGTGTCTACTGCCAATGCTGTGAATTCTCCCTGCCTTCCTCCTGACAAAAGCAGGAAAATATTTCAGGATAAGGAAAAAAATGGGTAAAGTTCAATTCAGCCATTTACAGGGAGAGAAAGCAAGTTGCAGAAGTCTGGTTCATTCTGCCAAGCACCTCGTGTGTCAGTGAAACCCTCTGAACTAAAAAGATCCACAAGGGTGATAAACTGACTGCAGCTGAATACTACAATCAGATAAAAATCTCTGCGTAATGTCCATTATCTCAGGACATAACTACTGTAGTGTCTATAAATATACAGAATATATACACGCTGACAAAAAATATTCCCATCTCAAGCTTCAAATGCTTTTTCAGTGAACTCTTCCAGTCAATTAGACTACTGCGCTCAGAATATGTTGGCAAATACATCCTGAAGTTTCCATCTGCTGAAGAACACTTGCATTTTTACTGCAAGTCAAACTACGCATCCAGAACTGTTTAACTATGCAGCAAAGCTAATGATATCTGAACCAAACTCCTCTCCAATACAAAAGGCGTAGCAGCAGCAGCTGCAAAAAGAACATCACTATACTGCAGACTATTAAATTGCCAGGTCTGCAGAGTGACTGGCGGCTTCCTCCTTCCCTAGGGACCACAAAGACCCATTTCAGTCCCCAGAGAGTCCCCTAAGAACCTTTGATTTGCAGCTAACAATGCCATTCCTTAAAGCTTCTCACTAATGTTCAGGACTCTACAGATGAGACTTGCTAAAAGATCTTCAGATCTTTGCATGTGCTACTTCTTATAGTGCACTAGATTAAAAACACTACTTCAGAAAAATGTACAACTTAGAGAAGTTGGAAAAGACACTTTAGCTTACAGACTTGAAGTAGTAAGAGAACCCTTTAAAAAAGTAATTTTAGCATGCAAACTTTTGAAACATTAGAAGTACTTCCAGGGTAACTGCAGTCAATTCTTTGAAGACTATCACCAACATAGTTGTAATTGCTACTGCACCTCCATGCACACGTGCCCAGTTTTCAAAATAGTTGTATTAGAGATGAAGAGCATGATCAACCCCCTTCAAATAATAACCATTATCCACCTATATATAAGCAACTGGAAAAATGCTAAAAACATCAAGCAGAGAAACCTAACTTGACTGTGTAGCATTGGTGGGAGCTGCCCTATACTCGTACAGAGCAGTGTAACAAAAATACATAGGTAATATTAACTAGTAATGTTTACTAACACTATTAACATTTATCAGTAGAAGTAAATCATTAACCTTGTTCACCAGCACATGGGTAAGACAAAAGCAACAATATGATCAATAAAACTGAGGAACGCCACTGCAAACGTCTGTTTGTAGACAAACTGGTCCCTCCATAATGAGTCACTAAATGAATTTGCTCCTGGCTTGCTTCCCCACAAAACAAAAGGATAACAATTGCATTTTATTGAAAAGGAAATTATTTGTCCTACACTCAGTTACATCATTGGGAATAAAATCTTGAGTGCCCAATGCTTGAAACACATCACTGTATCTGCTCTACATTTACTGTATGAAAACATTGTTTCTCACATTTGGTACATTGATTGACCATACAGGATCAGGCCATAACTCCATCAGCATATCAAACTTGAAACTACATAAGTTTACTTTCACCAGGATAAAATATGAACCTAAAATGGAAGAATTTGAAAGACTGCTGAAAAAAATGGTATGTTGTTAGCAATAACTCTGCATGTGCAGGAACTGCTACCAGGTAACTATTCCAAAAGCTCCTGAAGTCCAAAGCAAGTTTTTTTGTGGTTGCAATTTTTCTAATCCTCATTTAAGCCAAGCAACAGCTGCTCTGAAATTTGTTTTCTTAAGAGAATCATGTTACAGTGAAATGAATCATAGCTGGATAAGTGGTACTGTACAGGGTACCGTTGTTTACTCCATTTTTCCTTGGTGACAAGTCAAGGGTTAATCTTATGACTCAGCCTGACAAAACAAGTCAGCTGGAGACAGGACCAATTTTTTAAACTTGATTTCAGACAGACATGCCGTCAGCAGAGGAACACTGAACTGACATGCACTTTTGTAGCCCGAATTGTTTCCACTCATGACCCTGTAGTGTGTGTCAAAAACAATAAACTGCCTGTTCCTAAAGTATGTAAAGAGATTATGAAAGCTGATGCAGAGTGAAATACTGACCTAAAAATAAATGAAGCTACCTGTAAGAGAATATTTTCAAAGATGATTTTAACGCTAAGAGATTTTGTGAATGAACCACATTCACATTCTCCCTGAAAACAAACTTTTATGTGAAATACATTTTTGTTCCATTTGTCAGAGTCACAAAGTAAATACACCATAAGCATATGCAATTCATCACTTGAATTTATAAAAAATAAACACAATTTCCACAGATTACTGAATGTTATACCATATGAAAGATAGTTACATAACTGTCTCAACAGATGAGCCATTCTCTAGTCAAACATATTCCACAAAACTGAAATATCAAAATGCTTTAAAAAGGTTAATGCCTTCAATCGGTTTTGTTATTTTAGATGTTCTAACACAAAAAACACCAAATCTCTTTAAATTACTTGCTACTAGAAATTAAAGCTCCTCTTTCACCAACAAAAGCAACTGTGATGTGCAAACCCAAGTATCAAGTATCTCCTTATGGAGAGCTAGCTTCAGTCTTGTTGAAAAAAACAGTAACATGGTCAGAGCCCAAGCCTGCTTTCCATGGGGAACCCAGATATTTTGTTCTTACCAACTTCCATTATTTTCTATGGGGCTAGGTTAACCTTCTAGCTTTGGAAATAAGGCAAAGGCAACTGTCCTAGAACTCTCTCCTTTCCATCCCGCACTGTCCAAGGCTGGAACGTCTTATCAATTTCAACCATGTTCAAAGAGGAACAGAAGTTTCACAAGTGATAAAGTTCTTATCAGTTCTAAGAAAACGGGAACCTGAACAGGAGAGACACACTGGAACTGATACAGAACAACCTGTTGCTATCTAAAATATACATAGTAATTTTGAGCTGTTTGTCCAGCAAAAATTCAGGAAAAAAAACTATACATCTCTGGATTCCAAATATAACTTATTCTAAAGCCAAACATTTACAATGATTAACTATAGCAAAGCCAGACTTAGGACCATTGCTAAGCCATGCACTGAATATGCTGCATAATGTAGCTGTCAGGATAGACAAGATTTCAAGCTGTAAGAAAGAAACCTGGCTGTTTTCAGGGGAAAACACAATGCTTATTATACTGTCCTCCATGTAATTCATCAGCTAAGTAAATGTTAATTTATTTTAAAATCCTGGAAGGATAGCCTTCTGTGTTAACCAGCCACTAAGCTTGCTGCTCAGCAGAGATGGAGCAGATGAGCTGTATGGAAGGCAATTTAAAATAACCCAGTAGACTAAATTTTATAGGCAATGCCTCCTGCCAATATCCAAAGGATGATGTTTTATGCAAATTAATTTGCTAATCCACACAAGAGGTAAAATAGTTTGGTGGTTTTCCTTTTCAAAGGGTTTGTCTTTAACTGCACATTTAACATTCACGTTGCTATAACCAAGGTAAGAGTTTGAAGGGATAGTGAATAAACAGTAAATACTAATTAAATGGATATTAATTGCTATCCACTACTTTCACCTTGCAGTATTAGAAGGTTGAGGGATAGTTGTTGAGGATTTTGTTGCCGATTTGGGCTCTTTTTTTTTTTCCTGCAAAAAAACTCCAGTTAGCTGTGGCAGATATGAGTAAAAAAATAGCAATTTTTTTAAAATAAGAAACTGCAGCCAGGACTTTTCTGTTCAGTAGTTCTCTAAATAGTAATGAATTTATTCAATGTTCAAGTTGAAAATATTGAATGTTATGAGATATTTAAGTTATTAAACAAGTATTTTCTTGGAATTGGAAGAACGAGGGAAAAAGTGTTGCATATCCCATTTTTCACAATCAATCCCAAAATAATTTCTTAGAGGAAGTTTGAAATTTGTTTCAAAACCATTCAAATTTAACTTTGATAGGATATTGCTCAAGTTCAGAAAGTTTTATTATTTTTCTGGAAATATAAAGCACCTAAAGTTTGAAAGCCCCTATAGGAAGGCCTTAACCACCCATATCTGCATTAAGAAGTAAACAAACATGTTTATTATCCTGAGGCAATAAACTCTCCTATCAGAAGCCAGATAATCACCACAAAACGTGCTAAAAACCTATCCAACCTAGAAACCCATGCAGATCTTAAAAGAATTTTAAACCCTGAGATAAATCAGCACGGCTGTTACTGAAACTCGCACAAGACTACCTGAAGCACAGATCGCTGCGCACCGACTGCAGCGGGCCGGGCCGATGGCCGTGCGCAGCTGCGGGGTCCCTGCGGGTCCCTCTGCCGGCCCGGCCCGGCCGGGGCTCTCTCCACGCCCGGCTGTGCCCGGCCCGGGGCTCTCTCCACGCCCGGCTGTGCCCGGCCCGGGGCTCTCTCCACGCCCGGCTGTGCCCGGCGCGGCCCACCCGGGGCCACCGCCAGGCCCGGCTGTGCCCGGCCGGGCCCTGCGTCGGCGGCCTCGGCCTGCAGGGGGCTCCAGAGGCACGACCTGCGCCCGGCCCGGCCCGGCCCGCACTCGCCGCCGAGGCTGAGGCAGAAATTGGCTGTCAGGGAGCTCTGAACATGGCGAGGCGGAACGCTGAGCGCTGGCTGTGCCTCGGCATGGAGCGCCCTGCGTCCCTCCCCTTCTCCTGTGCTCCAGCTCGCTGCTCGGCAAAACTGCTCTGCGAACGAAGCCGAGAGCTACCACAAGCTGCTAAACAATCCTTCTGACATCCAGGATCAGGAACCCGCCCGTGCCTTACAGAAAGGAACAGCTAACAACTAATCCTAGCTATCAGTGCAAGTGGAATGAAATCCCACAACTACATCTCCAAGGCTGAACAACTTGCTTGCTGTATAAAACCTGATGTCACAAGCAATTGTGGCACTTAAATAGGAGGTAATTTAATTCAATTTCTTTGCTTCATTGTATAAAGACACATCTACATCTGAAATTTTACTTAAAAAGGATGGAGTGCTTTACTTTCAGTACCATTCTTTTGAAAAAGCATTTGTTTTGGTTTTGCACTTGTTTTGGTTTTGTATTGGCCCCTGCCCCACTTTGGGGCTGAGCAAGCAAGCAAAGGGAAACCTCTTACTTCAACAGCCCATGGAAGTCCAGCAACACAACATTCCTCATGACTTTGCCAGCTCACTTCAAGTGTTATAAACATCTTCCCACCAAAGCCACAAGTATTATCAAGCAAAAGATAGTAAGAAATAGTCTTAAGAAAAGCTTCTATCTTTATCTATTGTTATAAAACACCACAGCAATTTGTGGTAATGGACGCATTCATCTTTGAGGAAAAGCAGAGTTGCAGAAATTCCATGTAACTTCTCCCTAAATTACATGAGCTGCAACTCAGTATTTCTTTAATAACATTTTTTTCTAACAATGCACAAAATTTAACGTTCTTTTATGCAAATCTACACTCTAATTTAAGAACTTCCAATACACTCGTTTTGATATGTTATGAATACTTCAAAAATTAACTACCTCCTGTAAACCTAAACACAGAAATTATTTGACATCATTATATATGCATCATAGATGTATGTATACACAGGATTTTCAGAGAAGATCTCTTAATTCAGCAACCTTACATTAGTTCACCACAGTCAGATGACAGGACAGTTAGTTTGGAAAAATAATCTGATTGCAATTTTTAAAAAAGCTTTTAAGAGAGGGTTGCTCAAGTACCTTCACCCTAATTCAGTGAGAAGTCAAGCTGAACTCTCACAGCAGGAATTTGCAATGGGCTGCCTGCTTGTTTAATGACAGCTAAACGTTCTCATGCAGCAAAGAGCAGGTGGGATGCTATAATCTGAGGCTACTGCAGTTTTCAGATAGATTTCAAATAAAGGCCATGTTGAAAAAAAACCCTACAATAATCTAACCAGAAAAATAGATCTTTTTCTTATTAAACATAACATCTCAAATATTTTTACTTGGTTTGTAACATAATTTAGAGGTTGGATGTTTTGTACATTTGCATTTTGTTCAGGTACATAGATGAACACAGTGTTTAAAAAGCAGTACTTAGCAAGTCCCTAAAGAATTTATTCCATAAATCAAGCAACCAAAGAACAAGCAGAAAGCAGAAGATGGAAGACTCTGTACTGAGGAAGAAATCCTAAGTTCTGTGTGGCATTATCCATAAAGATTTATTTACTCAGTTTCATTATTTAAACTTGCTTTCTAAAACACAGCAGTGCAGCAGAGGAGAGGGTCAGGAGAGTTCCTGCTGGCTTTGAGAGCTCTCACTATTAAAGACAAGTGACAGTTGAATGTATCACTTGACTGTGCAAGGCGGTTCAAAACAGATCTGAACAAACTAAATCCTGCTTTTCACATTTGGGCACTGTTTGTGGGCAGTGGGGAAAAAAATCTTACCAAAAAATGTCTCCCTAGAAAGTCACTTAAACACAACATCACAGTCAGTTCAACATCACACAAAGTATCTGCCCAGGATGCTCTGAAGTTTTGATTCAGAACCACACAGTTCATAAAGTATTCCAGTGGTGTTGCTTTACACCAGGCTACTTCAATACACATGGAAATTGCTAATACTGACAGAATCCACTCAGGGTGGTAAACATTGTATTATTTCTAATACAGTATAAACTTTAAACTCTCGAAAACTTGGTTTCAGATAATCATTCAGAAGATACTTCTCATTCTACCATTTCAAATAATCTCCTTTTACCCTTTTGTGAAGCATAGAGGAAGGAGAGAACACAGAAGGGAGTAACATCTATTATTTTTCTTCTTTACCATCAGTATCTTTATGTGATGTGTTTTGAAACATCTTTACAAGCTCAGTCTTAAAAGACTGGCAGGAAAACAGAAAGAAAAGTGCCTTAAATGGGAGGTAGTTCTATGCAGGCAAACACAATTTGCTGTATCTTTGTACCATAAATAGTTCTTGCAAGAAATTAGCACCCATGGGCTATACACATACCATAGAGGGTGATATATGAGAAACTCCTATAATGAAACTACAAGTTGACTTACATGTATCGAAAAATACAAATTTGAATTTAGAAAGAAATCCCTGGTATCAGAAAATACCAATTTGACAATCTCTTATTAAATAAGTGCAATCCAAAGTTTAATATTAAACTGAACATCTCAGGTGCTATGGAAAGCCTAATATACTCAAAATACTTATTAGAAACTACACAGAAAACAAGCAGACATTTATGTCTGTATGTCACAGCTCATTTTCTCTAACAAAAATCAACAGATACAATGTATTCCAGCTATTTCTCTGATATGACACTAATTAAATAGCAAAAGAATGATGATAGATATTCACACTATTTTACTTAGAATTACGGCCCCATGATAGCCACTGATTATGGTACTAGTAACAAATGTTAGTTTGAAATATTTCCTGACTCCACATGTAAATAGGAGGTTTCTGCTCCCAGCCCATCCATTTTTGGATGATGATGTCCCTGGGCATTTCTGAGAGAGCCTCCCTTGTTTGTCTTCTCCCTGTGCCGCCTGAGCAGTTCTCTGGAAGCCCTGACACTGCTGTGCCTGGCCGAGGAGCTACGCTGCTTTTAGGTCACATGATGTTATTAGTGTCTGTCTTACTTCACTCCTACAATCAGAAGAATTCTCAGAAATACAACAGTTTTCCATCTCTGAAGACAATATAAGTCACCGAACAGTATTTCCCCCAATATAACATAAACAGCATAGCAATCTTGCTGTTCACTCAAACCTGGCTTTTTAAAAAATATGGTTTTTAATTTCTGTCCTCAGAGTGCTTTAAATTTAGTAGTTGTAGTTTAACATAAATGCTTGCATGTCAACATTCAAAATGTTTTGGGCAGTGAGTCACCACTTAACAAGTTACAACAGAAAAACTTTAAAAATGCATTTGCCTGGAACATTTAATTTTTACAGTAAGAGGACAAATTCAGATTGAGTTGCATTCCAGAAAGAAGCCAAGCAATTCACCGGCACTTTTCTCTGTAACTGTTTTTACTTTAGGCCCTGATAAGAAAACATTAAAAAAGATAAACCTCAAAACTAATAATTTCAGAAAATACCATATAAAACCAAGGGGAAAAGAAATAAACTAGAGGAAGGGTTGTTTGGGGTTTTTTGAATCATTATTACTTAAAAGACTGTTATTAAATTACAGTTATCTAGGAAATTAAATTACTGCTGAGTATCCGTTGACATGGCAGCCTTATACTAACAAAAACATTGCAGAAAGCAATATTTTAGAAACTGAAAAATTAAAAAACACAGATTTGTATAACAAAATTAAGTATCATCTTTCCTTTGACTTTTCATATTATAATTAAACTTCTCTGCACTAAAGCAACTTTTTCCCACAATACATTCTGACTTCTTAGGAAAGTATATTTAAAATAAAGACTACACTTACATAATGATCTACTCAATTTAAATTTCTCATGATGCTCAGTGAAATTTAGTTTTGTATCATCTTCCACATATGCAATATCTCAAATTTTTTTTGTAACGTGTCATTTTATTTCAAGGCTCTATTCAGCAGTGAAAGCATTGAAATACAGAGAAACAGTGTTAAAACCTGCAGCATCACAATCATTGATTATTCACAGTAACTGCACTTAATTGCACAGATTGGTACAATGTTAATACAAATAAAATCTATCAGCATTTCCTTGTCTCCAATCTTACAGAAGAAGAATTAAATTAAAACCATTTGAAAAATACTGCTGGTTAAAATTAAACCCTGGTAAGACAAATGAGAGAAATCTTTCGTTCTCCAAAATGATCTTTTTACCTGGCTGATGCTACTAAATATTAAACATGTAGCGTAAGCTTTATTACTGCCTAGAATTACTGTAATAAATTTCATTAAAATTGCACTGCTATGTGTTTCAGCTTCTCTGACATTTTAAATATATTTTTGTTAATCTAGCAGAAATCATCTGCTAGACTGTAAAGCCACCCTACATAACACGCAACTGTTAAAATGTAAATTGCCAAACTATTTTTAGCTGCTGCTGAAGGGGAAAAAAAAAAAAAGGAGGGGGGGAAAGAAGAATATTCCTGGCCTCGGGAATAATGATTTGAGGCATTGTGTTCATTTTGTTTATCAAGCAGCTATTCAGCCTCTAGTGGGGCCCAAGTGCTTATGCAAGCAAAAGCTTTTAAGAGTGCCTGCAGCTGCAATCCTGGCTTCCAGGTAGGCTGCAGGTTCAGAGCACAGCTGCCCCAGGCTATCCACGCTATCTCAGCTCCATCTGGAAGTACTGTTAAAATAGGATTTCAGATCCCGGGTTCTGTCTGTATCATCGTGAGCAGGGGGAGGAAGAAGGGAAAGAGAGGGAGGAGAGAACAGGGGAGCTGCGAGGACTGGAAGACACCATCCGTAGTTCAGGCTCAATAGGAAATGAAAAGCTCAGCCCCATTTTGCTGCCGCTATATTGCTGTTCCTGTGCACTGTGTTCTATTCAGCCTATCCGGCTTTGAGTTATGACTCATCCAAGTGCACCTGCGCCCATGTGTTAAGTACTGCCAAATAAAAGCCCAACATCCATTTACACAACAAAGAGATGTATCCCGCAAGGCAGCGGAGCTTCCCCCTCCCCTCCTGTTTGTTCTGAGCAAGGGAAAAAATAATTCTGTCCTTCACTTCACTGGGGATTTTTCACTTCACGTGGATTTTTAAATGCAGCTTCATTTATAAACAATTTTCTTCCTTTTAAGAATAAAGCATATTTAATACCACAAAACACCCCTATAGCATTACATTATCACAGCCATTAATGATTTTTCCACCAAAACCCTTCCAACCTTTTTTATCAAAGCCCTTTATTCTCGAAGGATAAATTTTCAAGCAAAGAGGGATCAACAAACTAGTTGCTTGAAAGCTTTCCTGATGCTAGGCTGAAGTTAGGAAAGGCTTAATGAAGGCTTTAAAATCCACCAGGACTTCACAATGAACATCTGACTCGGTGATTTATGCATATTAATAACCTCAGTCCTACTGAGGCAAGCTGAGCTGTACATGTCCTCCGAATCTTAATGTCTTCAGCTCCACTGGGATTATTACAAATGTAAATTTCTAAGATTCTCAGCTATTAATCTCTGTCTGTCCTCCTGTTCAGCAACATAATGACTAATTAAACATCAAAAGACCTGTACAGGAGATCTTCTTTGACAGCTCCTGGCCCAGCTCTCTTCCCAAGAGAGGAATTCAAATGACAGGGACAAGTGGGTAGGAGCATATGAGCGAGCTACAAATCACTGCTATGAAATCTAAAAATTCCACATCAAATGTGCATTTAGTCCTGCAGAACCACTCCCAATTACCTAGCCTAGCTGTTCATGTCCAGCAGACAGCCCTCCTAGTGCTAAAGGTAAATAATTGGTATGTGTGGCAGGTAAGGAGAATGCAATTTGAGCCCAATTTTTATCACTACAAGTAAAAAATGTAGTACTTACAGAAGAAGGCAAACCAGGGGGCACCTTTCTTACTTTCTTTGTCTGTAGAGGATCTGTACAAGAAAAATAGCATTTCATCAAATATCTACATTATAGGTGAGAAAGAATAAATAGCTACACTGCTCACTTTTTTCCTTCCATGATGAATGTCTTATTTTCCAATTTCATGCATTTTTTTTTATTCCCTGGCAAAGAGATTTGTCTGTCACATCAATATAAAAATGTAGCATAACCATGTTCTCTAAAATACAGCCTTGCTAAATAGTTCCTTTCAATCCTTTTCCTAAGGAAAACAGTTATTCCTAAGAACAGTTACTCTGAAGGGTATACTTATGACCTTATACACTTGCTAAAAAACAAAGTATGGTTTTGAGATATACAAGGAGGAGAATGGGACTTATTAGCAAGAGAAATGCTTTATTTTCTGTGCATCAGAGTAAAGACATCCAAAAGGAATTTGACATGATTTATACTCTAAGAATACTAACATGATGTACATTTTACAGTTTTTAGAGTCTACCAAGGTTGTAAATAAACAGCAAATTTAATGACCTAATTACTTTCCTTGAGTAATAAAGTCACCACATCTCAAATTTGCACGTAATAGTAAAGTTGGAGGTAGGATAGCTGCTTCTTTCTTCCAGTAGGTGCTGTACTGTAACAGAAGTACCCAGCAATTCCACTACCTAAACCAAGAATCTGAACCAGTTTATTCAGATGCTAATACAATTAATCTGAAAACTCTGCATGCAAAAAAACCCTGATTTTTGAAGATGATTATCTGGTGAGATTACCAGTTCAACAGTTAACCAATAAAGTCTTTAATTAAAACACAAAATTCTTACTTTTCTGTTTTCATTCAGAACATTTATGATGATATGACAAGATAAAGGTGAGATAATGTGAAATATCTGCTGGATATCTTTACTCTCATTGTTTCCCATAGGGCATGCTCAGAAAGAAAAGAAAAGGACTTTTGGAAAATATATTTACATTGGATTCAGAATGTCACCTGGAAGAGAGCACTGGTTGGTTTCAATGCAATTTAATATGAAATTTAACAAGAGCTTGTTATAATCCTGGTCAGACAACTCCTTCTCAGGGATAAAATGGGCATAATTTGACTTTGTTAGAAATTCTCAGGCAGCAGATTTGTAGCACTTAACAAGTCCATTAAAAAAAAATAGAACTCAGACATACTTTCTCAAGCTATTGGAAAAGACTTGAGATAAAAGATTACTTCCTCCTCCTGACATTCCTGGAAAAACATTTCCCTGGATTTGTTACCACCACCTGCCATATCCCAGACTACAAGCCTCAGATTCAACCAGGACAGAAAGAGGAATATCACCCGTTTAAACACATTTATAGCCCCTGAGCTTCTCTTTCAAGGAAAAAGCTAAATATACTCTGAAAACTCCACACTTCACTTCCATTTATTTCATTTAATGATATCAGAAACTTCCCAAACTCTGTAGAGTTTGCACAGGAAACAAGAATCTCATTCAGGACCATCTCAGTGACTGCTGCACACAGCAGCACCCTGTGCCCAGCTCCAACACCCCCTGCCACTCCAACCCAGAGCAGGTTACTGCTGCAAGTAGTTCCTCACTAAAACCAATTCATTCTGGGCTAAAACACCAGCAGCAGCAGCTTAAAACACAGTTCTTTCCTCTTGAAGTTCAACCACCCTTTCAGGCTGCAAACAATTTAAGCGTTCTTTTTCTGAAACAGGTGTGAGGAGCTGCCGTGTTTGTTCTGGTATTCCGAGCAACAGGAACACTTACAACCATCCTCATAAAGACAGCCAACCCCAAGTTAAATGGCAGTTGGTTTGACAACAAGTAAAAAGATCATACAAATATATATTTAAAATACACATATACACACATACATTAGGAGAAGAGGAAATGGCTTAAGTTGCACCAAGGGAGATTTAGGTTTTATGTCAGGAAAATTTTCTTCACTGAAAGGACTGTTGGGCACTGGAACAGACTGCCCAGGAAGTGGTGGGCACCATCCCTGAAGGGATTTCCAAGATGTGTAGATGTGGCACCTGGCACATGGGTTAGTGGTGGACTGGACAGTGCTGGGGTGAAGGTTGGACTCAATGGTTTAGAGGGCTTTCTCAGATTAAATGATCCCATGATATATAAGATTAGGTCCTAAAGTAATATTTTTTAAATAAAAAAAGATTTAAAAAACAATTTCAAACATGTTCAGGACTATTTTAGTGCCCAAGAAGTTTGCAGTTATAGTTGATATTAAGGTTACTTCACAAGGCAATTTGTGTTTGAAAATTTTATTTTGGGAAAAGTATGGTTGGAGTTACATGGTTCCAACAAACAAGGTTTTTACTATGGATTAAAAGTGCTATACAGAATGAGGGGCATTAAAGACTCAACTATATAATTAGAGAAATTCTAATGATCTATCACACTAATACCTAAATATATGGTAACTAGAATAGAAGGTTATATAACTAGAATATAATGGTAAACTAGAATATAAGGTTACAGTCTCTCTTTTTATACCAAAAAGATTTTTTTTTTAATTTTCACACAAAATTATTCACAACAGTCTTACAGCAGATACTATAGAACAGGTGGCTCATTCTTGGTTCTCTGATTCAACAGAATTAGAAAGCTATAAAATATTACCACTGTCTGTGACCAAGTATGAAAATTCCATTCACCTCAAGCTATCCCCAGATTAAAATACTAATACTGTCACAGGATTATAACAATTTTAAGCAAGTTCCTGCCTGCATATTTTGCAAGGTAGTTTGATTTTAGGATAAACTACTAGCCTCCAATTGCTAAGATCTTTAAAGGCATGTTGAACCAATTACAATGAACTATATACTGCCCTGAATAAAGTTACTTTTAGCATATAAAAGGATAATTGTTTCCCCTTTGTGTCCTTCCCCTACTAAATAATGGTAATGACCTCAAGGTCAGGCATTTCCAGGAGTTAATGATGGCACGGGTTAAGGGCACTCAGCTGGTCATCAGCTCCTATCCATCTGTCATTATTGCTTTTGCAATTAAGGGTTTTATTAGAGTTTCTTGTTTGTTTTATAAGCCAGACTGACCAGTGTTGAATCGAAGCTAGCATCCCAAAGAAAACATTAATAATTCCAGTTTTCCTCTTCTATAGCAGTTTGATGTAATTTCACTTGCTCAGCACAATCTCCTGTACATTAAATGAACTGTCAAAAACCAAAATAAAGTCTGCAGAGCAGCACTGGGAAGCCAAGTTGAAATGTGTATTACTCACCAAGAGCTGCAGAGTCGTGCAGCGGTCGGCGGCGCTGGTTGGTGGCAGAGAAGGGGTAGTAGGGTGTGCCAGGCTTCGCAGAGGATGCCAGCTGAGCTGCACTGCCAAGCCCCATGTCAGAACGAAGCAGACTGGACTGCAAAGTCCACAGACAAAAGTCAAATTAAACTCTACAATGCAGCTGTTAATATGCCAGGCTGACAAACTATTAACCACACTTACTGCTCTTGGCATTTAGAGGAATTTACTGGGATTTAGTGAAGGTTCTAGAGTTCAAAAAAATGTAGACTTTTTAAAATCAATGTTCAGAGTATGCACTATTGCATAACTCAGAAAGGCAGAGCAAGTTTAGCTGTGAGTCTCCAGAAAGCCATAACCATTTCAGCTGAAAACATCTGAAAGAATTAATTCATATTTAAATTTTAAACAAAAATCATAATCCTTTGTTTAGTTTGCAATATAACACTTCTTCTATTACACAATATAAACATAATTGATAAAAACTGCTAAGAGTTTATAGCATGACATTAAGTTTTAGCACATACTTAGAAATCAAGACTTAGATTACATTCATAAAAACACGGAATAAAATTGTCCAAAAAAAAAAATCAAATGCAGACAAGAGATAACAAGAGTAGATTAATGAACAGAACATGAAAAATTGACATTTTAAACCCTTCAAACTAACAAGGTGGCTGAACCCTACCCTTTTCGTTCCCTTCCCATGCAGTAAAAACAAAACATTCTAAACACTTAA
This sequence comes from Molothrus ater, assembly GCF_012460135.2. NCBI lineage: Eukaryota > Metazoa > Chordata > Aves > Passeriformes > Icteridae > Molothrus > Molothrus ater. The sequence continues at coordinate 7,064,814 of NC_050490.2, forward strand.
CAAGTGCATTGTATATTGTTTGACCTCACATTATTTGGATTTCCTCTGTAATACTGAAACGAATGTTGGTGATTTAGAACAACATAGTTTTTCCATGGGTGATGGGTTATGCTTAGCTTTATTTTAGTCTGAAAATCCTGACATGGAGGGAACCCACAGAACTGTCTGTACAGAAAATGTTCTTGTAGCAGGTGGTAAAAATTCACTGTGTTTCACTCCTGGCTGGTGCACACAGCTTTCCTCACAGAGCACCATCCACTCCACATTGCACACAGCTAAAGACACACTGCTATTAATGTCTGCCAGTATTTTAAGGTCATGTGGAAGCAGCAGCCTCATGAGCAACTGGATTTCTTCAGCCACGGTCAGTACATGGTGCAGCCTCTGGCAGGACAACGGGCATGTTTCCTTACACTCACCTGCACTGACATTTCATTGCCAGCTGATGCTAAGACAGGAACTGCTAACTGGAGTAACTTTTATACCAAAACCCCACCTAATTCCTCCTTCAGCCTGGCTGCTCCCAAGCCAACATTCCTTGTGCCATCAGCTGCTCTCCAGGAGGAGCCCTCATGCCCACGCGGTTCCGGAGGTTTCACCAAACCTGCTCATGGGCTGGATTATGGCAGGAACTGCTCCAGTGCTGCTGCCTGCCTGGGGTACAGCAGGTACTCATTGCTCCTGCCTCTCCTCACCTTCCTTCTGAGGCCCAAATACCTCATTCATAAATAAATGTATTTTTGCATTATACTAGATCACCAAAACTGATGTGTCTGCTGTGAGGAGATGTGAAAGGTGAGGTTCACTCATACAGCTCACAGTAAGGTACTAAACGCCTTCCCCCTTGCAGAGCACTGGGATTCGCAGAAAATTAAGACTTCAGACAGAGTTACAGAATATATATAAAATAAGCTTTTTTTTTTTCATTGTATCACCATTGAAATTTCTCTTTTCTTGTTTGATGACTAATTTGAGCATGAAAATGTTATATTTTAATTTAATAGAGTGGGATGTGAAAGAATCACCACATCACAAACTAAAGGAAGGCCCAAAAGTGTTAAGTATTTTATACAAAAGTGTGAAGATCAAAATTTATTAAAAATGTTACTGCATAGAAATAGCTTCCTCTCAGCTTAACTTCTTCAGTGTTATTCTAACAACAGTCTTTGAAACAGAATTCTTAATCTGAAACTCATATCAAAATGAGATACTCTGACAGGGTGACAAAAGTATATAGCAAATACATGCAGGGGGAAATCTGCTGGTGGGCTGTTCCAAGATCTTCTAATTTTTGCTTTGGTCAAATCGTTAAGATTTTATTGTTTTGCAGAAAACATGAACATCAGAATATCTGGCTTACTCAGTATAAATCTGAATTTAGCAAAGATCCTATTCTAAACATTTACTACAGTTTAAGAGGTCAACACTGTTTAGGAAACCTGGGCAATGTTTTGTGAAAAGCAGCTCCTCCAAACCAACACAAGCCAGAAGAAGAAATGAAACCGGTTCTCACTTCGGCTAACACTTGACGTTCTTGACCAAGAATACCCAGGACTGAAGGAAAATTTCTTAGCATAGCCTGTGGGGAAGGGAGGAAGTATTGTGGTAGTTGTCATTTCAAGTAGCTGAGGCAAGGTCCCCCTGCCAGAGCAGCAGAAGTGCTGAGGCTGGCAGGGAGCTCTGGGGTCAGGAGCGCAGCCCTGCTCGCTCAGAGCAGCTGTCAAACACAATCAGGAACCACGGCCCATTCACACTAGAGACAGCCCTCCCTGCACCCCAGCATCTCCCCTGACCACTGCAGGGATTTTGGAAATGCAGTGGGATCCATACAGATGCTTCAAAAAAAAAAAAAAGGGGTGGGAGGGTTCCTAGTTCCTCTGTTCCTCTACTCATTAGGAGATGGGGAAAGATTTAAAAATAATAAAAAGAACCAACCAGTAGAAACTCTGAAATTCATTTCTACAAAATCATTCCAAAAGGTATGAGTCTATGTCTTTTCCAGACTTAACCTCCAACCTTTACTTCACGATATTTGCCACTCTCGCTCTTGTCCTAAGTATTCCAGTGTTTGACATTTTCACCAGACCCTGAATTTCAAAGCAGCCTGACTTCTACAATAACATAAAGTTAGTGTGTAAGCACTAGATTAGATACTCAAGCTATAGTAAATCTCAAGCTGTGCAACACACTCTGAAGAAGTTTTCTGATCTATACTGTATTTGGGTAAGCATTTTTTTATTTGTAAAAAAGGATTAAAAATCCAAAGCTACACAAAACCACAACCCTCTTCTACCATTGGCCCAATCAAATGAAACATCTGTTTAGAATTTTATAATTGTTCCTCAGTCTTCCAAAAGAAAATAAAAATAGATGTCATTAGTTCAGCTCATTGATTTTTCTGCCTGTTTGAACCAATTGAGAAAAAATATTGATTAGGACTGATCCTTTCCTAAGGGCATCTGATAAAGAAAGGAATACAAAAATACCACTGAGGATAGCAGAACAGCTTTGTATTATCAGCATCAAGCTCCTCCTGCCCAAGTGCCCGAGGTCCCTGTGCAGAGGCAGATCACTTACACACGTGGTTAGGGGCATTCTCCACAGAGAACCTGCACCCTCACTCTGAACCTCATCTGCCAAGCATGCATCCAATTACCAAAGAATAATCAATGACTGGCTATTCTCTGAATGCCTGTCCAAGTCCTTGTCTGTATTACCATTGTAAATAAACAGGCATCACTCCTAAAATCTTGCCTCTTTGGATTTTATAATGCATATATCCAGTTTCAAGATATACAAAAAGTTATTTAAAGCACTGCTTTCCCTAAGCAATAAGTGTTCAATAACTTTAAAAAAAGGCAATAAGTGTTCAATAACTTAAAAAAAAAAAAAAGAAAAAAATGGCTTTTATTACAATCAACTAAGAACACAGCAAGCCGTATTCAGAAGTGAAAAGAGAAAAAGATTTAAACACGACTGCTTTACTTTTGAGATTCATCCCTCTCAGAGAAACCAAGAAACAGTTCTGACAGCCTCAGGGGAAATGGCATGGCCTGACCCAAATAGGAAAGGCTTTCACAAGGGCCACTATCTCAACAAATACTTTAAAGGGGTCACTTTCCTAAAGAGTATTCTCATAAAAATGAAATGCAGGGGAGGTGTCTATTCAAACACTGCAAGGATGAGGCGGGGAAAACAATCATATCTACATTGGGGGGTGGATTTATGCACCTTTGTCAGAGGAAACAAGTAACTTTGCACTGCAGCTGCATTTTCGTGCAGGCAAAGTTTGCTTCCATTCAAACTAACAAGCCAATCAGCCATATGCTTATATCAAAATTATATGCCTGAGATAAAAAGAGGGTCCTTAGTCAACTTATTTTAAAAAGGTTTTTTAATTGATTCTTTCAAATAATTTAAGCATAAAAGTAAAAAAATAGTTTGACTAATTCTTAAGTTTTCTTCTCTCCAGCCCAGCCCTATGACTCTTCAGATACAATTTGATGCCAAAACACTGCTCTGACTTCAATGAACTTCTAGGACACCAGCCAGCAGAATTCTAATACATTGGTAAACATTTCTTTGATTTTACTTTGATATTAAAAAAACAAAAAAAAAGTAGACAAGTAAAGGCCACAGATGTCCTTACATAATATTCCTTGCAGCTCTCTAATGTTTAGGCTCTATGCAAACAGGAAAGCCAAGCTGTCCTGAAAAGCACACAAACAGTTTGAACAAACACACTCCATACACTACCTGTATACAGTTTTACCTATTCAAAAATGTATTTGCCATAGGCAGGTAGCCTCGTACTTCCTGGTCTAAATCTTGTTCGTATTCTTTTCTTAAATGCAAACATTGGCAAGCACTTTTAAGAATTCAAATTTTCCCAGCATAGCCATAGCCAAACTATGTGATAGTTTCATCCAAATACAACTGTGTGCCTTTACATTATTCATTATTTTCTATCAAAAGAATAATATGGTTGAGAATAAAAGCATTAGCCCATTATATGCAACTGATTATGACAGGCCTATTATGCTGGCATAATAAGGCAGTCTGCTTTGGCAGTGAAATGAGAGCTGCAACTCACCAACTGCAAACTTAGATCTTGAAAACCTCCCCAACAGTCAACTAGATTGAACTAGATTTTATTTTTCCTATTTTTTTGCATTAGCTTCCTTTTCATAAAATTTATGCTTTCAATCCTAGCAGTCAGGCTGTACCTATTTAAAGCAGCAAAACTGTCTAGAGGTAAAAAACAAAAAAAAAGTACTTGAGTTTTTAGTTAAAAATTGTGAGCTTGAGTACTTTACTTTTACAAAATAATGTAATGCAACACCATTCATCTCAATCAAATCCCTCCATTATCCCGCCACAGTCGCTGACAAACTCACTTGGCATCTCTCTATTCCTCAGAATTACACAGAGCAGATGGCAAGTGCATTCCTTGCCTTACTGTAAACTTGAAATGTTGCCCTGGGTAGAGCACAAGTTTCATGTGCATGTCCTTTTTACTCAGTGAGCTATTTGGATGACTTACAGCATGGATAGAACGTGGCTCAGTATTGCATGTCTTGCCTTATAGATAAACCTGACAATTTGCATAAGCTGGCTCTAAAGAACATAACAAAACAGAAAAGTCAAACTCTGGTAAACTTGCAAAATCCCCCAGCAAAGCTGTATATTTTGTTATGGTGTTTCCAAAGGAAAACCCAGCACAACACTAAAACATGAACCAATAATTGCTCTGAAATCCTAGTCCAGTAGAGAGGTTAGGGCTGCAAAAAGACCATTCACTTGAGTTCCACGTCATGCAGTTCAAGCCAAAAATATAACTAAGATATAAAGGGTTGAATTTCACTTTATGCAAGTCTCCAGTCTTTGGAAACTGTAATGAATATGCACTCCAAAATAGGAGCTGAATTTGGAAAAAAACACTGACATATGATGTAAATTCATTTTAAATTTAAATTTTAGAGATATGTTTGCAATTATCAGCATGTTGTTAAAGAATCTCATCCTGAGAATATCATCAAATAGTAATGTGAAATACAGTGTTACCATTTTGAGAACAAAGGGACTCTGAATGAGTAATCAATAGCAACTGGCAGAAAATGAGGCATTAATTATGATCCTCTCTAGTGTTTTGTCTCAAACAACATTTCATTAAATATATTGTGCTAACCTGTACATCTTCAAGCCATTACCAATAGATTTGATCAGATACATTTTTGGTCTGTTTCAGGAGGAGGAAAATATCAGAATTAGAAAACCAAAACAACATCTAAAGTGTTATATGATAACTTGAGCTTTTTTTTCTTGATCAATTTAAAGGAAATCAGGGGTTGCCAATAAAACATCTCAGGAGAGGATCTTCTAACAACATGTTGATAATTGCAAACATATTCCTCATTTAAAAAAAAATACTTAGGTCTTATAATCTCAGTGTAGTCTCTTGAAAATTTAATTATCATCTCCTATACCTAAAGTATCATGCAGGTTTGAGAAGATAATGACAGTCATCCATCAACTGCATCCTGCCAGTGTAATCAGGCTAATCTTGCTCACTGGATTTAAAACCAGCTACCTAGGGTACTAAATACTGAAGTGATGCAACATCATAAACAAAATTACATTTAGCTTTACTGTCTTTCCAATTAATGGTAACTCCAATGAAGATCAGGTTATCAATATATTCTCTTCTTATGCCAAAGCTTTTCCAGATCACCAAGAGCTGCTTATTCATGTGTGCACCTAAGCAGAGGCTGCTACTGTGGCATATTCTGTTCATGTGTAAATATATTGGGACTGAGCACAGGGACAGAGAAGAGAGAAGGAATTTATTCAGAATTACATATATGGGGTTTTTTAAGCAGAGAGGAGAGCAAAGATTAAATGCAAAGGGAAGAAATAATTTTGTATTCTTTTTGCATCTAAATGTCTTTCAAGACCCCGATTAACACAAATATTTTGAAGAGTCCCTTCCTTCTCTTTTGTAATATTGTCTCCCCTGCACTGATGCTGCATATTGGCAAGGCTACAAATTCAGTTTTATGCCTCTAAAGCAGCACCCTGCTGATGTTGTGTCCAATCCCCGAGGTTATGCTGCCTCAGCTTGTCTTCCTTCATCCCCCCGGGCAAGGGATTTTTGCCTTGCTGACTGAATTCTAGGAAGGCATTACTAAGCATTGTGATTACAGGTCAGGCACCCCTCCCTTTGCCTTTGAATCTTTTTGCTACACTATGAAAACAGTAATTTGAACAGCTTCCTTTCTGTGATTATACAAAAGCCTCTTTCTGGAAAATTCTAAAATTTTACAAGAGAAGTTGCTGAGTGGTTATTCACGTAGTTTTTAATTTTTATGGTACCACCCTCCTTGCTTTCCTTTATGATTACAAGATACTAGCATGAGGAGTCAATATTATAATAAAGGATTTTATGCTGAACCTTATTTACAGAAGTTAGACTATAAAAGATATTATAAAACTCAAACTATATTTGCATCTGTTCCTTAGTTCTCAAACTATTCTCTGCATTTTCAGCAAAATTATTTTAAAATATTTCAGACCATTAGTAGATCATTTCATGTATATAGTATGGAAGCTGCACATCTCCTCTCCCACACAACCAAGAGAAAAATCTTGCTCTAAGAACCAAGTCAGAAAATTATTAACACGATGAGGGTATGTTAATTAGCAACCAGTTAATTGTTAGCACTTAACATGGAGAACCCAAATGTTTTCACATATGATCAAGGGAGAGCTCAGCTCAATACTAGGGTGCTAGGAAATGGCCAGGAGATATCCTAGGCTACAATCCCCTCTCCCGAATAAATGTTATCCTTCTCTCCCTGCTCTTCAGAAACCTGTGCCAGCAGGAGCACCAGTGTCTGGAAAAGCGCTCCAGAACCCAGCTGAAACCAAAACAAGTTGGATGGTTTAGTTGCACGGAGGAGGAACGTAAATGCCAACTCCTGTGCTTCCTCCCAGCAGTGCCCGAGCGGCCCGGCTGTGCTGTCCCAGGCAGCCCAGGAAGCTGAGCTCAGAGCAGGCTGCCCACAGCACCAACTCCCCCTCCCCAGTCCTGCTCAGGGCCTCTGTTCTTCCTGACACCAGCGATTCTGCATTTGTGAAGTCTGGGAAGGGACTTTCTCTACCTATTAGTTCAAAAAGGAAGGTAACATACTAGAGTAATTACAGACAAAAGGAATGCACACTTCCAAAGGACAATCCAACTCATTCAGATAAGCAGGCATGGCTGGGAGTACAGAGCTGAGCTTATATTTTCCCCATCCTCCACTAATACCATAAATTTGTAATTGAGAAGCACCCAACTCTGAGGCAGTCAGAATAGCTGGACACAAATAGTAATTCACCAAAGAAGTTTTACCTGCACTCTGTGCTCTAGCATATTTTTCCTTCCTTATGTAGCAATATGCATATTAGTTTACAGAATACCCATAACCTTAAATACAATCAAAAATAAAGAAAAAAAAATAAAGGTGGCAAGGAAATTTGCCAAGCCTAAATAGTGTGAGAAAGAGAAGGGCAAAGACAAGAAACTGTTTGCTTGGTAAAGGCATTGAAAATTATTCCTTACAGAGCTGCTCTCCCTTTATAAATAGCATCCCTCCTCCAACTATAACAAATTCCTAACACCTGCTACCCACTTCATTCCAGGGGGAATGTCTTCCCTGATTAACTTCAGGTGGTCACCTCCAGCGCTGGAAAAAGAAATCTAGCCTGTGCCCCATACATTTTTACTTTCTACAAAGGTTTTGCAGACTCCTTATCTACTGAGTGACAGGAGATATTTTCCCAATAGCACAATAAGTAATTCACTTCTAATAAATCATGATGAAAAGAAAGTTAATATTGCTTGAGAAGTAAAATAAAGCAAAATAAACTAAAGTTCAGGCATTCCATCTGCCCTTAAACTATATATCCCTCTCCCCATCCCAATCTTTCAGGATGGTATCAGCTGGCAGAATCCAGAGTCACTGCTTCAGTTAACATTGTGTCAGCCTTTCCTTCAGCAGCTGCATTTCTTAGAGATTGATAGCTCAGCTGTAAAAATCTGCTCCAGGGAGACACCTGATATCAAAAGTGTCAGAGAAGGGGAGATTAAAAAGAGAGAATTTACAAAATAAAACCAGTTTTTCAGCTTTAAAGTTATATTGGTATTAAAATCCCCATACATGTACAAGCCTTAAATTTTTTTATACTTCCATAACTCAGTATTACTTGGATTTAAGGAGACATCATATTCTCTGTTCTGCTTCTAAAACTATGTGAGAAGGAAGAAAAGCAACTGGTACCACTGCTTGTAGCCTTTGTAAAGCCCCACTCATCAGAAAGGTGCAGAAAATGATGTAATTTTCTGCCTCACTGGCAAGAGCCATCTAAAGCATCCTCAGACACACACCAGCAGTGAGGAGGAAAAGCTTTCTGGTTGTTTCATGGACACTGGCTGGCAGAAACCCTGGCAAAGCATCCTAGGAGCGACTGCAGTGCCAGGCTGCCACACTGCTCCTGCAGCATGAGGAGGATTTAGCTGTGTGCCTTTGCATCCATCTGAACAACAACCACCTGGGAGAACACCCTGTGCTACAAAGCCCTTTTTCTAGTCTAACTCGTACATTTTAAGCAACATCCCAGCTGTCAAATGCCACTAAAATCCTGCTCTACCCCACTATTCACAATCACTTATTTCTTTCACTGTTGTCCCTTCTGAGTTTTTTGTCCTCACCAAACTTGTATTTCCAATTATATTTTTCATATTCTTCTCTACTTTTCCATTTTTGTCAGTAAATCTCATTTCTGCTTCCCACATACATTTTGCACATCCTTGTAACCTAACAGTCACATTTTTGTCTGTGTGCTTAATCTTATAGCTGCTTAATGTTTCCTGATGCTTTATTAAAAATATGAAAATCAATCATCTCCATTACACCAAATACACATCTTACAGTTATAGAATTTATATAACTGCATAAATTAAAATTATAATATAAATAATAATTCACATAATTTTTACATATAAATTAATATTAATTTTAGCAAAAATAAATTTTAATAATAATGTGTTAATTTATTGTTAGATATAATTTATTAATATTAGTTAATATGTTTAGGAACATATTAAAGATAAATTTAAGTTGGTGCTATTTTCTGGTATCCATACTCTTGTTTTAACTTTTGCTTGCTTGATCCTCACCACCCAACCAGTAATACAAAAAAGTTGCCATTTTTGCTTATGCACAATACAAATGAGCTTTTATGTTCTCCCTAGACAGCTCAAATTTCTGGAGTTATACCCTTATTACACTTCCTCAGCTATTAGAGAATGAGCTCTGAGATAACTACTTGCCCCAACATTGCAGGATTGCTCTTTAGGTTTGAATTCTGTTCAAGCTGCTTTAAAGTCTCTTTAAATTTTAAAGAGGCAAATTACTGACTATGCAAAGACAAAGTAACATACACTTGCAGTCATTTCTTTTGCTGAAGTGATCATCTGTTAAATTGCCCAAGAAATTGATGCTAAAGGCATTTTTTGGGTTTATTTCAAAAGTTCTTATAGTGTTTGTTCAGAAACAATTTTTTTTACACAAAAATAAAGCAACTTTTTAGTCCGTTAAGGATGTAACAGCTAACAAATGCTGCCATTTTATTCTTTAACAAATAGCTAAATTTGCAGGCAACAAGATGCAAACCTTTAAAGTTCCATGTTAAAGTGTGAAGAAAGGAGAAATTGGTAAATTCTGAAAAGTTGTCTGAAATCATGTCTTAATATGTTTACTTGAAGTATATCCCCATAAGGAGCACTAAGTGTGGTGCTAATGTGCATAAAATGTTACTGAGATACTGCAAAATTCAGGCTAATTTAATAAAGCCTGATGTGCCTTACATCATGTTGCAATGATGCAATAATATGTTGCTAAATGAGTCACCCCACATTAGCTTCATGGCAACAGCAGAGTTGATGGCTATTGAAGGGAAAATTGGGTAGAAATATTACTGCAAATATTGACGGAGCAGCTTTCTATTGGATTTTTTTCATCCAAGAAAAAGCTGCCTTATTTATTGTGTATTACCAACATACACAAAACCTATATAATAATAACAGCAAAAAAATTAGTTAGAAACCCATCTGCCACTAAATAAAATATATGTAGAGTACACAGCATCATATAGATCATCCATATGCCTTCTGTGTAGTGCTTTACATTTCATGCAATATGTATACACATCATGTACCATGGTATATATTTTATAAATGATTTTACATATATATATATGATTGTACATAGTCAAGTGAAATGTAATTACTAAATTCAATCCATAGCTCCTTCCAGCACTCATACATTCTACAGTTTTACCAGCAGCAGCTTTTTCTAAATGGGTTTTATAAGTTCTGAAGTGTCCCATCATCATGTAGACCACAGAGATTAATGAGTAACAAAAATGGAGTAAATTAAGAGAGGACTCTTTATAAAAGGCTGCACTTTAAACCACAAGTGCTGAATGCCTCTTCAGTTCCTGCCCAGCATCCATTACATTCAGCACTTGATTCTCTTCCTTTCCCACACACAGGATAGAGTGCAGACTTCAAATGATTATGAAGGGAGGAAAAATGTGTTATCTCCACATGTCAAAAAATCCATCATGTCTATTTTTCATGCATGATTGTTTAGAATGAAAATAGAACATTAAAGGGGATGGGCACCAACAATTTCCTATGCTGAGCCCAGTGATGCCAGTGGGGAGAGACTGTGGCAGGCAATGAGAACAGGCACGGTGAGGCCAAAGAAGCATCCCCCACCAATTCCCCAGGGCACTCTCAGGCTCCTGGGGATAAAGTTACCTTCTGGGAAGACCCACACCAACAATTAGAAGAATTAGTCTAACAGCTATACATGTACTGCACATTTATCTCAATTTCACTTCAAAAATAGTGCAGACCCCTGGCTTTCTTTAAGCTCAGAGCTGTCAAACCAATGTGCAGTGACAGCTGGGGACCTTTTTGATGATATTAGAAATGGGAGTAGTGAATTCAATACCTGAAGTCTAATCTTGTTTCTTTCACGTAAGCCACTGTTTTCAGTACAAAATCATACAAATGTGAAGAAAACCCTTTTTATCACAAGAAGCTTTCTGAAAATTTAACCTTTCCCTGATTTATAATTTGTGAAAAGTTGCCATTCCCAAAACTGCAATTACATGGCCAACAGGAATGGTGGAGTTCTCCACAAAAATCACAAACCACCAGCCCCCCTTCAATTCAAAGACACAAAGAGAGACTTTTTGTCAAGTCATGTAGCATTGCATCTCATTCTGACAGCTAAATAAAGTTTTTAGTATTTCTTCTAAAAGCTGTCAATTCTTCCTCCAGGTAAAAATTTTTGATATTCATCTAAATCAGCTCTGCATAAGCCTTAATTTGTCATCTTAACCATCCACTTAGAGTTTATATACTTTTGGATGTTCCTTTTTGGCTTGTTTAAAACACCTGATGGAGAGAAAACCTGAAAACCTGCACTTCTTGCTAATAAAATATTTGTAAATTAGCCACATTTATGTTCTTGTGACTAATGTTACAGCTGAATCAGATTCTATTACCTAAGTCACTCAGGTTCCTAAGCTACACTGAAAATCAATCACACTTCAACTCCTACAGCCTAAATATAAAGCCTGTAGGTAGCAAACAGTCCCTACAAATCACTGCTTAGATTATTTTCAGTAAAAGGTGAGAATGATACTAAGACTCTGAAACACTGCAGTTTACAGTAGTCTTGATAATTTTCATTGCAGCCTTCTGTAAACTCAGAAAGTAAAAATTCAAACTCCTCACACTTCCATACTAGGTTATTAATACCTTTTACACCAGCAACATAAGGAAAGGAGGTAGGAGAAGGATGGATTCAGGAGTATTTGGAGAAGTTATCTATTCTCAATACCAAACTCAGGAGACTGATTAGCTCTTGCCATTTTACCATTTCAGAAACCTTCAAATCTCACTGCCCTTGAAGAACTCACGGTTCAGAGCAGAGACCAGAAAAGAGCGGGGTTAGTTGGTTTCAGAGAGGAAGAAAAGTAGTGGCTTGTAATTCCTCAAAAACCTAAATTTCCTTTTTTTTCTTTTTTTTTTTTTTTTAATAATACTGGAAGAAATAGACTGCAAACATCAGAAAATAATGAAGAAGTGATACCAATTCAGCTGGAATACCCTATATAAAATAAATTTCCTTCTCAGATTGCATAATAGATGTCTTAGTAAGGCTTTTACCACTTCCACATTTCACAGGTGAACTAAGGAACCAAGGACAACTAAAACTAATGCTGAATACAGAGAGAAGCTGATTAAAAACAGCTAAGAGTCTATGATCAACAGTGGGTGAATGGATTAGCTGAGACTTTGCAGGCCTCTGTTTTGGGCATCATTCCACCTCTTAATTAGTGACTTGGATGAAAAATGAAAACTACATTTACTGAACTCACAAAGCAAATAACCCATAAGGATCTACAAATGCCGTGCAAGCCTGGAATTCAAAATTGCACTGACAAATTTAGAGATGGCAGAAGCAATGCGTTAAAAAAGTAAATACATTTTTGTACATGGAACCTGTAAACTGAAAAACACAGGGTGGGGAATAGCAAGCTAATTTCCCATTACCATAAAAAGGTATTGGGAAATTTTTGATCACCACAATTCAAATATGTATCAGAAACTGGGTATTTGTTAGGAAAATAGGCAAGTACTACCCAGCAAAACATTCACAGTACTGTCTGAAAGATACAGGAATTTTTTTTTTGCCATGGTGGTAAGGCCCTAGGTGAGGTACTTGACCTCATTTAAAACACTGGAATTCCCTAGAGTTGTGAACCTACTGGAGAACATTCAGAGCAGAGCAGCTTTTCTACCAGTATTTCACTCTGAGATAGATCCAGTTACACAGCCACTGTTAAAATATACCTGCACTATACATAACCAGGTCAAAATTAACTCCAGCTATATCTTATCTAAGGACTCCTTATCATCCTCACCATCTAATGGTTTTCCTAGCCCCTACAGACTTAAAAGAGAGTAGATCCATGTCCACTGTTGTAAGACAAGAGTCAGCTACTTTAATTACAGTGATGTTTAGATAAGGCACCCGGGAAACTTTCTTTAAGTAACTGCACTTCAGTAGTTGAAAACAAAACCCGGGGTGGTCCTGCAGCCTCTTCCATCTCTGGACTTTTTTGAGAACTGACCACATGAAGCCTCTGCCAGAGACAATGCAGCTGATTCTTCATTTAGATTGTAATGACCTCTCACTTTGGACCTTCTCTGTGACAGATTTCAAACACTGTAGCTACAATGAGAGCTGTGTTTCAAGCACTACCATACATTCAAATAAACAAGCAAACAATCAAAAGATTCAGAAATCCCAGCACAGTCCAAGCTAAATGAAGTCAAATGCTGTCAGATTTACCTGACAAAAACCAAAATAAAGTACAAACTCTAACTTATCACATGAATTTAAATGGAATTTAAAATTTAATTGAAAGTTACCTCTATGTTCATTTTTTATTTTCCTGAATGTAGAACTAATACAGTTACCTACAGTAACATTTCCCCCACATATTAAAAATTTTAAGGAAAAAGAAACGGAGGGAGATTAAATAGTCAGAAGCTTATCAAAGGGATACACTGAACTAAAAGTGATGTTAACAGAAACAAACATGCATAAGACTGTAGGCATATGTAAGGTAGGACTGTAGGTATATTAAACAGTACTAGACAGAAACAATTCTAAATATACAGAGATATAAAAGGATTTTCCTCACTGAGAAAGTGAACAACAGAAATTACACTCATTACTGCAAAGCAGAGTGGAATTTTATGCAAAGTTCACATAAAACCATTTTCCAATACAAAGCATTAATTTAATGAAAGAGTAATGTGGAAATTAATTTGATTCCAAACTAAGGCCAAATTTATTATATTTAAATAGAGTACATACAGAGTTATTTCAACAATAGTAACTACACTAATACAATGTTTTACTGTTTAGACTGGCAATAATGTGAAGCCCATAACTCTCAGGTAAAGAGCTATACTGCTTTTTGGGAGAATGTTGCTGAAAGCTCACCCATACAGCTACAAATGGGTCTTTGTTTGCCACATCTGCGTTGCAGAGAAGTAGTAAAGGCTGTGAGAATGATCCTTTCTTAATAGGGGAAGCATTGCCACATGGTGCTGCCCATTCACACTTCCCAAGCTACTAGTTAAAGACTGAAAACCAAGATGTCAAACTCATAAGCTAGATGTTAGAAAGACACTTCTGAAAATATCAGCTCAAAGGAAATAGTCAACCTACAGTAAAATTAAAAAATTATTCCTCTTTGAGAAAATAAACGTAAATTAATTTCTTAGAATTATAAACATATTAGTTATTTAAATCTTTATCAACAGACACTGAATGTAATCACATGCTAATTATACTTTTTAAGCAGTCAAACTTCCTGTGCATTCAAAACAAACTTTTAAACAATGATCGAAGTATTCTTAGTCTGGCTCATTAGAAATAACCTGAAGAAAATCATCACTCTAAAATGAAGAAACTCTGTACTTACTTGACAGCCAGGCAAGCCTGTATCCCTACCATATAGTGGAAATGGACCTCTGTCAGAGGTTTTTCCTAAAAAAGAAAGAAATTTAAAATTTGGTTATTTTAAAATTCCCTAGACATCCACATCAGTTGTCCTTTTATGCAATTCAGAAAATCTGTTAGCATTGTAATAAATTTACAAACATTAAGTTGCATGAATAAAATCAGGTTTCTATATCTGTGTTTAACACTCTCAAACAACACTACAGTAATAGATGACGTATTTACCTAATAAATTCCTTTTGTAATCAGTCAGATACTATAAAATATTCCTATTCAGTATGTTTAAATACAAAAGCCAAAAATCCATTTTTATTTCCATTATTAACAAGCAAAGGTAAAGACATTTTCAGACATTTCTCCTTCCTACATGAAAGTAACACTTAGCTGGTATCCATCTTAGACAATTAATATACTGAGCAATAAAATCAAAAACCACATGAAAATCAATCAAAAATCTCATTTAAAACACTAAAACTCACATCACCCTTAAACCACAGCTGATTTATTCAGCTCTTGACAGTCACCCCTAAATCTCTTTTTGTTTAACGTACAGATCAGCAGGCACAGAACTCAAGCAATACAACTGGGCAAGACAGCAAATGCAATTTTAGTGGGTAAGCAGCACATGGAGAACACGGTGCAGAGGGCTGCCTTCTGATGTTGCTGCCTCAGGTCACAAGACATTAGCAATGGGTTTGGCAGCTCCAGAAAATCTACTTAGTGCTGTATTTGTTAGGTATGCCACCAAAATGGCATGTTTGTATATGAAAACTCAGTGTGCAACTTCTCCAGTAGAGCTCAGAAGTTGATCAAGCTACACTTTGAAAAAAATCTTTAATAGAAGCCCACGGAACAATGCCAAGCATCAGACACTCGTCAAGTTTGTGTGTAACAAAAAGCAGCAAGTGCATGTGCCTGCCCTAATTACAGCACAGTTAGGGCTCAGAAAAACCCTGTACCACCACTCAGAGCCTTATCCAAAGGCAAGCATTAATTAAGCAGATCTACCCATTTGGAAATGAATGCTATCTCACCCAACTAGGCACTCCCTTTGCAAATGATGTGTGTGTTATCCTGTCCTAATAGGAAGAAAAAGTAGCCTCTCTTTCACATTCCCATTTCAGTGATAAATAGCTCCACGTTATTGCAATTGCACTTCAAGAATAGGACTTCCTTTGCTTTTTCTGATTTTTCTCTCTTACTACCAGAAGTCCCTAAATACAATTTCATAAGAGGAAAATCTAAAGTATGCTTTCTGTTCATTTTTAAAGTGCATCTTGTGTAAGCAGGGAGGAAGAGGAAGTCTGAATCTCTTGGAACAACATCTCTGCAAGGTTATCATCATGATAGCTACCAATGGTATGGTCAACAATAGCTTGCTTGAAAAATGGCAGCTCTGCTGTAACAAAGGGAGGAAAAAAGTTAACATTTTTCTGCTGAAGCAATTTGCTTCTAACAATCTATCAAGCACCAAGCAAATAAAATACCTAGCATGCAAAATTATAAGTAGTAGGATGAATCATGCTGTTCATTTTAAACCAGACTCAGCACTTTCTTTCCAGAAAATGAGAATCTCATATCACATGATAAACAACTTTGACTGAAGTATGCAGTATTCCAGGCAGGCTTTAAAACAAATATTTGTACAAGAGTCAATTACAGAGGCTAGAAAAATTATGATTTAAATTATGGTTTGTGTAGCAAGCAAGAAATTGTTAGATAAGAATGCATAAAATTGTGTTATTTAAATGTTATAATTTTAAAGTATGGCAGATTCACATTAAAGGAGAAAAGCTTACTCCAACAGCCCAACCTATAGTAAATTTGGCTCCAAGAAGTGACCAGGAAAAGTCAAAGCTTTCTGATGCTGCAGTGCCTAAATATTTATCAAAAATTAGCTGGGCAAATTAACATTTAATATGAGTTCAAATGCCCTAACTTTTCTACGAAGGGTTTGGAAAACAACCCAGGATCAACCATGAGAGGGCCTTTCATAGACAGTGTCCCAAACACATTCCCCTTTCAAGCACTTAGGACTCTCAAACTTGTAATAGTGTCATAATATTCAAGGTACACGTTTTTTAAACACTCAAAATTAGGAGTCACACACTACAGCAACACCCACTGTGCCCACACTCAAGTCCTGGCTCCCTCTCAATCCATGGAGCTGCGCCCTGCGGTCCCTGGGGTGGGACTGGAGCAGGGTCAGCAGCTTCATCTCCACACGGGCACAGCACGAGGATGGCACACAGGCGGGTGCGGGATCCTGGGCACCATCAGAGCACATCTCGGACTGCAGTGAAGCCTCTGAAGCCCCAGTGAGAAAACACCAAGGTTTCCCAGCCTGGCCATATCACAGCACAACTTCACGTCCAACACAATGGAAAGGTGATGGAGTACAGACTTCAAACCTGATAACGCTGTTATCATCTCCACACACTTCAGCTGCTTCAGCCCAGACACAATGCTACTCTCACTATTCAAGCCCTTGTAAGCTAATGCCACAGGTGATGTTTACTTCTCAATAGAAACAGAAAATACTTAGCACTACACTTCACAAGTACTTGGAAGGTGACTAATGTCAGCTTTGAGAAGATGACACTTTCTGGATGGCTCACAAACAGGTAGGTCCCACTCACACTGTGATCAGTGCAGGGGCAGTCTCTAGCATCCAATAAAGTTCATACACATGGCCAAATATATCAAAGCAGAATCCCTTTGGTGGTTTTCAGCTTATGAAATACCTTTCTTATTTACTCATACTCTCTACAGATTGACAGAAGAGAATAAAAACGTAGAGGTTACAGTAAAACCCCAAATTACTGGAGTCCCAGTCCTTGTGAGAATGCAAACTCTAAAAATACAATGAGAGTGAGAGCCAAAGCAGACCCTGAAATGACTTGCAGGCTTACCCCACAAGATTTGCAGCTGAGTCTGTTATGCCCTCTCTCAGGTCTTGTCTCAGTCAGTGCCCACTACACAGACAGCAATAGTCTTTGCATTGCAGCTGGAAATTCAGAAACACCAATGCTCAGCATTTCAGGGACATAAGGACACTTATCACTGTGGCACCCGATATTAATTAAAAGAAGGAGAGCAAAAAACACTATAAATGACAAAATCCTTGTTGAACATCAATTAGAAAGAGAGCAAAAAACACGATTAATGACAAAATCCTTATTGAACACTTTCATTTGCACAGGTTTGTGCAGAGATGGAGGTAAGGTAGTGTGCAGACTTATCAGCTGGGAAGGTAAAGCAGATGCCCAGATGAAGTTGATTTCTCTTCAGATCTGATTTTATTTTCCCAAAACAAAAAAGTCAGAGGCTGCCATTTTAAAAGCAAAATCTATGCCTTGCTTACAAAGTAGGATCATGGTAAACTTTTCTTCAGGTTACATCTTAGTGGCTCTATATACCACAGTTGTGCCTTCCAAGCAGATTTGGAATAAAGCAATAGACATTTAAAACAACTGAGTTGGTGATATGCAAAAATTTTACATTTGCGCAGGTCAATTCACAGGGCATTTGAATCTTTTAATAACTTGGAATTAATGTGTTTTATTGGGCCTTGGGGTTTTTTTTTTTTGGTTTTTTTTTCTTTTTGGTTTTTTGTTTTGTTTTTGTTTGTTTGTTTGGGGTTTTTTTGTTGTTGTTGTTTTTTGTTTTTTTGAAGTTTCACTATGGAGTTAACACAAACCCAACCAAGAAAATCCCACTAGGCATTTTGAACCACAAATATTTCCCTGATTAAATTAAAACCCTGACACATTCTCTACCAATTCAAACATTAATAGGCATTTAGTAAACAATTTTTTTCTCTTGCAATCACTTGTCTAAATGTGATATGCTCACAACTTAACACAGCCTTTGAATACCACACGAGGAATTGTCTTCCACAATCCATCTATCCTATAACAGCTGTGCAGCCTAAATACTCTGAACACAGAAGGAACTGAAACAGCAAGATGCAAAGTGATAGTGAGCTGAAAACAGCACTGCATGAACTCAGCTGAGGACTACTTCAGTGATTGTGCTATAAATGCCTGCCAGTATCAAACAGCCTTTTCCCACTGCTTCTAGAAAATGCTTGGCTTATGAGAAGATGACAGAACTCTCAAAAAATTATTTCAATTCCCACAGAATTAACCCTTTACAGACTGAAGATCTGTCTGTGCATTGCTAAGAATTTGTGTGGTTGGCAATATGGAAAGCAACGTCTTTTAATGAGCAATGTTTATCATCCAGTATGAATGCCACAGTGACCACAGCTGGCAGCTGCTCTGTTTGTCAGACATGAAGTATGTCTGCCCTACTTGTACAGAGAATCTGCTCTAAGTGAATACTGAAAAGTGTTTTTACAATGCCTAAACACTATTTCTTCAATGGTAACACTTTAAACTGGTCTCTACAGAGAGCCTACCCAAAAATTAGCTTATAAACTTTGTTAACAAGCTTGAGAATTCCTTTTTCTTTTCAAGTTATTAAAGTGGTGTTTTCAGTTTAATATTTCAATTCAATTCAGTTAGAAATCAATTATTAGACTGCTTTCTCTCCCTCCACATCCAGCAAAGTACGTGTCTTTGTTACTCACAGAATGAATACATTCAAACAATTTTTCATATGCAGATCCAATGTAACAAGGAACAAGCTGCACTGGCGCATACAAAAGATGCAAGAAAACCTTCAACAAATTCGATATTTTTCTACTCATCAATATTGCTTTCCAAATTACCATGAGGTAGAAAGTACACAATGCTTATAGAATAAGATTCTGGTAGGTCCACTCTTATTTTTTAAAATTTTGTTGGCATTAAAAATTCTTATTCAGCAATTATTCAGTACAGTGAAAAAATATTATGTTTGGTTAAAACACAAATCCATCTCTGCTTCTAGGACTTCGTGTTTTGCCTTCTTTGAGGCAAGACTGACACATGCAGCCATAAAATTTTTTACTACATATCTATGCATTTCCCATAGAGCAGCAGAGGAATAATTTCTTCCTTTTCTACTGCTACATAGCCTACTCATTAATAGAGGCTGTCCTTGTTTTAGTATCTTCTCTCTAGCATTTTAAAGATCTATAATGCACACATGTATATATTGTGAACACATATAAAAATACAACATGCATTTTTCCTTCTGATACTCAAGCCCCAGAACTCCTGGAAATGAAACAGAGATCTGGAGCAACACAATTAGAAGAAATGGCTTAAAACAAATGACCTCCTATTCTCTTCATGACAATGTTTAAGTATTATTGGCTGATGTGTGCCAAGCATGCTGCTGGCTGCACTGAGGATGTTTAACAAGCCAGTGCCAACAAGTGCAGCTGCTGGACTTGCAGCACCCTCCTCCTGTTCATTCCAAGCCAAATTACTCACTCAGCTATGAACAATGAAGCAGCAACACAGAAAAATGCCAAGTGCAAGTGAGATTAGTGATAAACTACAGGATCCCTACAGAGGTCAGTGATTAGCAGGTCCCCAGCCGTAATCACTTTCCTAACCCAGCCTTTATCTCATCACTGCTCCATCTCAGCTCAGACTTCCGACTGCAAGCAGCTTCTCCAGGCAATATCCCTCCAAGTCTTGCAAACTCATCCACACTCACACTTTTAATAAAGCAGTCAAGCCTACACAATACAGAATGTCTGCAAACTTGTAGGACACATTTTTAACCTGAAGTTTAATAAGTAATTAATACACAATGGAATCCTATTACTGGCAGAATTTTAATAAAGTAACAGAAGAAAAACTACAAACATACTTAAGCCAGAAATGCCATGCCCAAGTGTTGATCAGCAATGCAGTCTCATGATAAATACAATGATCATGATAAAATGCTATGTACCGACTGCAACTAGTGAAAAAATGTCGGTTTTTCCTCCCGAATACTGTGACATCTTGTAAGACCAATTTTCCCAGACAGCAGAAGTACATGTTTTAGCAAAACTTGGGTTTTACACTACAGATTTGCTCCCCCCTCCTTTTTTGGCCAAAATTTTGAAAGACTGAGATGATACAAAACTAATGATTATCAAGAAGTAAGAACTATGATTCTAAATGAGATTTATGGGATTTAACAGTCCAATCTCAGGTCTGCCAGTAATCTCCTAGGATTCTCCATGCCATAAATTCTCATTTGTAAGAAGACAGCATCATACTTTTGTTATCAAGTCCAATTACTTATTTGGAGCAAGAACTGCTTTTCACATCCAAATAATCCAAAATGTGAAAAAACTGAAGATGGAATTACCTGTAATCAACTTCCCATTATAACTTTTGCAATTTAGGAACGAATACTGAATTATTGCTTTTGTTAACATTTGGATAAGACGAGCTGGAAAAAAAATTCAAGTTTGCTTTCCAAAGACTAAAAAGATTATACTTATATATAAGTATATATGTATATGCTTTTATACTTACAGTTGTGTCGCATTTGCAGATGCCTTTCACTGATTGAACCAACCAGGCAATAAATCTCTAAGTATATTTATAAAGATGTTAAACACAGAAGTCAAGGGATTTCTCACAACTTCTTTAACACAATATTTTTTTTCAATAATGTCAGTGTGTGAAGAGGTATTAAAGAACCTGCTTCTCAAAGACATGCCTTTGACACTTCCATCCCATTGATTTGTAAGTACATCTAAGAAAAGATGGAGTATTTTGTCAGTTTGCAGATCACTGCACAGATCTTGTGCTATAAAAACAATTTATTAATGTTCTTATGTACTTCAAATACACAGGAGGTAAGGGTGGACTAAATTCCACATTATATTTGGATTGACCCTATGAACTCGTAATTTATATGCTCATGTCAACTAGGAACATTTCTATTCCAACAGAGGCTGATCCATGAGGGCTCCTTCCCCAGTACTATTCCTGTCCCTCCACTTAGCAGGTTTACTCTGAGCTGAATAACAAATCAAACGTTTGCAAGGCTAAAAGGCACTGAAGTCGATGGCAGGAAGAATGCACAGCAGTAACTGAGGGAAGAGGGAGGACAAACCTGAAGAAAGAACTTTCTTCTCTTCCTCCCCCAAGCATATGTAGGCAAGTATCTGCAAAGCAAATAATTCCTGAAGAGAATTTCAAATCCTCCACTACTATGTCTACCCCAGGCTAACCTTACCTATCAATGGTAGCACTCTATTAACCCATTATGCGTGCTGCACATAGAGAGAACAGCCAGTGAGACACAGATTAAAAATATACTAAAAATCAGGGAGATCAGGGATATAGAATATGCAGAAGACAATAACCAAAGTGAGTTTGCATGTGAACACACAGCCATTCCACACTGGTATTAGTCATATACATTTACTTAACTCACCTATCCATCCCATGTTTTTCTAGAGAATCCAAGTGTCTTCACTTTGTCAATTAAAATATTTTTCTTTTGTCATCTTCCCTACCTCATCCCCAAGGGATTTAGCTGAAATTCTTAAGTAACTAGCAAAGCTGCTACTTATAGTTAACTTGAAAAGCATCCCTTGCTCTCCTGGTGTGGAATTTGTCCCAGATCTAAGGACAAAAATTACTTTGAACGCCAATTACATTCTTAAGTCTAAAGTCAAGAGGATTTTTTAATTGGAAATGAATAGAGAATCCACACTTTACAACAAAATGCTACACCTGTTTCCAATTAAAAGATTATTTTGGTGACACTACTTACTACAAATTACTAGATTACTTCATATGTGTATATATATATATATACATATATAAGTTCTGCAGGTATCTACAGCTTCTCTTACTATCCAAGATCTATTGATTCTCATTTCATGTGAAAAGCCAGCTTGTCAACAAAGAAAGATTCCCCCCTTGCCCATTTTGTGTATAAACACAGGCACAAACAAAACAAACATTTATAACCATCTTCCACAAGGCAAATGCAAATGCATACACTGGTCCTCTGCTGGAGAACACTTCTGACAGTCCTGACTTGAATGATTTGCATAACCTTTTCTAACTTCACCCCTCACAGCCATCTCAATTGCAGAGACAGAGGTTTGCAAAACAGGAATTTGCAATCTGTGGGCTCCAGACCAGTGGTAGCTGCTAAACTGAAGAAAAGAAAAAAACAAACAAACAAACCCAAAAACAGAAAAAAAACCACCCCAAACAAAAAACCAATGAAATAAAAAACCCCACTGAACCACCCAAAGAACCAAACAACACAGGAAAACAATATAGAAAACCAAACCCCAAACACACATTAGATGCTGTAACACATTTTGGAAGACAAAACAACATGTTACATGTTTTCTGAGTATTACTTCTTCTAGAAACAATTCCCACAGGTATTACAGAATAACCAAGTTACCTGTTAAAACAAGAGGGGGAATCCTGAGGAGATGGTGCCTTAAAGGAGCCATGTCCTGGTTAGGGGCTGGAAACTCCTGACTATTCACATGCATTATATGAAGGTGCATCGAGCCAAAAGAATGTGAAACAAAAACTCCAGAAAGAATAATTACATAGTCTAGAGTAATGCAAAGTACTTAAAATGCTAGGAGCTTAAAATAGGTGTTCTTCTTTTAGTACAAAAGCAATATTTACAGTATGGGACTTTGGAATGTCCAAAAATTGAAAGCAATCCTCCCAAGCCCTGAACAGATGATAACTGCACAAGAGAACATCACTGTGTGCAGAAATGTAAACTGGTATTGCAGCTACACAGAGAATGAACTTTTAACTATCCACCAAAATAACACTCAAAACCACAGATCTCTCTAAACCATCCCTCATCTGCAGGCACCTTCCATCTCCATGTATTTATGAAAACACCAATACCTTACTGCCAAGGCACCTCCAGGATGAACACTGGATTTTAAATCACAGATTATTTATAAGAGATCAAAATAGGTGTGGGAACGCAACTGAAGAAACTTTAAGAATAATAACCCAAGTCCAGACATAGTCAAGGTGATCACAAGTCTCAGGTTTAAAAACACCATGGAACACGGGGAGCTGCTCAATGCACTAAAGACTAAAACTTCATATATCAATCAATCCTACCTCTCTGCTTGGCTACACATGCTTTACAGAGGCTTTAAATGACCTAAAGCAGATAAGGAAAACACTTTTCCTCAGCATGTTGAGAATAAAAGGAATGCTCATTGCAATATTGGTAATTATTTTATAGAAATGGTGACATGAATAAGAATGATGAAATACTTTCTATTACAACAGCAAGGAGAATGTAAAAGCAATTACTAATGCTCTGCACATCTGTATCAGCAGGTCAAGGTATCCTGACTCCAAAAGGATTAATTTTTTTTTAAATATATAAACCAAGGGGTTATCTCAGATATTAAGGCTGGTTTTTACTAAGTCTTAGAATATTCATAAAGTGCAAGATCTCTGGAAGAAAGTTTATTTTGTACACTATTTAAAATAAGTAAATAGGATTACCCAAACAATTTATTCCCCTGATAGCAAATCATAAATAATGGCATCACCAAAATGGAATTTTATTAATAAAGGATTAGTAGGCTAATGGCAATACTTTTCAATCTGATTTTGTGGGAAAGGTGTGATTTTTTCAGTATAAGCTGGCACAGTACACTATCAATGTACCTGAGTTTTGTAAGTTATATGCATTGATAACAAACTGTTTGACAATAAAAGGCTACATTTAAAAGAATTATTTAAAGGAATCACCTTATTACTCTATTAAAATAATAATGCATTAATGGAGTGAAAGCTAGGCATCAGATAATGTTTTAAATGCAACTGGAAACACAACATGACTCAAACCTCACCCCTAGATTTAGTCTCTTTTGCCTTTTTTTTTTTTTAAAGGATCAGCTTGTCAACCTAAATGTGTTACTGGAAATTCAGAGCTGGCAGATTGAAACAAATGAAGACAGGTCAGTGGAGTGCTCTGAACTGCACTTTGGGAAGCAAACTGCCTCTTATTCAGCCAGGTACAGGACTGAGACAAGGCCCTGCAGTCTGGAACTGGATTTCCCCTTCAGGGGGAGGATAGGAGCTACAGAAACTTTCCACATTCCCCCATTATCCCAACCCTTCCTGTTGGCCTGCCTCAGCACCTCTGCAAAAGGCATTGTGGCCTTGGCAAATCCCACAGGGAACCTCCTGAGGTGTTGACTAGAAAAGGCCAAATGTCCACCCTGGTGTTATGTGGTTATGGTCCCTGAAAGTATTGCAGAGTGAAAATCTTCCTTGTAAGCTGAACTGTATTAAAGAGTGAAAGTAAAACCACATGGGTTTTGTGTCTTTTTATCTATTTTACCTGCTTGTACTTCAACTCTCTGGACTATAGAACAGGTTCTGTATATTATTGTGCAAGCCTTTTATACACAAACAAGGATTAATTTCAAAGACATTTCCCATTTCATACCTAGCTGTTATCTCTGCTCTGTAAGCTTTCAACTACACTTGATATCAAACAGTCATAAACACTTATAAAACACTTTTCTTGATCCTGTTCTAAGTAACTCATCTAAGTCTCAGCATCTGAAGCACCTATTTTACTTCTCATGCAGTTTTTTCAACTTAAATTTACCTTTTTATCACTCTCCCTGCATCTATAATTCTGTTATTACCAACTATGCAGTAAATGGAACCTTTCTTGCTTAAAGTTTTATCAGCTTGGAGGAAAACACAGGGCACACCCTAAAAGAGTTTTTACAGACTGTAATTTCAGAGATGCAGTTGGCATACTTGAAGGCAGGACCACCATTCAGAGGAACAGAAACAACCTAGAGGATTGGGCCAACAGGAACCTCATAAAATTCAACCATAACAAATGTAAAGTTCTGCACCTGGTCTGGAGCAGCCCCTTGCACCAGTGCAGACTGGGGTCTGGAAGGGGCAGCTGCAGGTGAGACAGCATGGGCAGAGCAGTGACCATCCACCTCTGCCCAGCACTCCGTACACCAGATCAAAATACTGCACCTAATTTCCAAACCCCCAGTTAAAACAAACAAAACAAAATACCAACAGCCCACAAACACCAACCAATCAGCCCTAAGCTAAAGAGCAATAAACAGAAAGAAACCCAGTGCTTTCACCGGATGCAAGGGTTTCTTTCTTTTTACCAGTATCACATCCATTCGAGAATCCTGGATTCTGAAATCTTGCAACTGGCAATTCTGCCCCCAACTTCCAACAGGTCATATTACTTCCAATTTCTTCAGCTTCCTTTTGCAATGACTTCATGTATCTATTTTTGTATCTATTTTTCTGTATTGATTTCTCTTTATCTCTTACATATACCTTTCCCTCAGCACCAAAACTTAGTGAAATAAGTTTAAGCTTTCCAATTCAACTGAATTAAGTCCCTTAATTATTCATTACATACTAGTTCTGCAAAAATGCTCATGCATTTAAAAACCCACACAACACTGATCTGTACCTCTTTCCTTCTTTGCCCATGAGAGCACTCTCCTGGATATCCGGTCTCTGCAATGAGTTTATGATTTGCACTCTGCTGTACAAAACAGCAAATGATTCTGAATGATGACCAAAACTATCCTCCTTTAGGCAAGCCACTTGGAGAAGAGTCATAAAAAGGATTAAGACTTAAGATATTGAAATATCTGGGTTTCTCCATTTCTTTAAATCAAAAATTGTGTAGTTAAGTAAAACACGGAAACATTGTAGGAGTTCCATGCCACAGCTGTATCTTGAAACCTTCACTACCTCTGGGTTTATTTAATTCACACATATATTCTAATTTTAAAAAACCAAAGCAGTACCAAGGTCATTTAAATTGCTGCACTTTTACTTCTAGGGTTATATTCACAAAGTCTATTTTAAGAACTGCTTTGGAAGCAACTGATGTTTTATGCAGTGAACTGCTATTTTCCCAGATGAATAGAATATCCATTCTTTGGCTCACAGTTTCCATGACACTAAAAACAAAACATTCATCGGCAGCAGCTCAGTGTTTGATGGTAAATGCAGCTGCAGCTCACAACAGCTCGCAGTGTACCTCAGCCTGCCACAGCTGAACAGAGGCACTGTATTTCCCCAACGCAATTTCATTGTTTTACAGACAAGCCTTTTCTTGCCAAACTCAAACATTTCAAATCCTGCTGCTGTTCTGTCTTGAAATGAAAAGTTATTCAATTCTGTAAGTAATGATACTAATGCTAAGTCTTCCAAATTACCGAACAAAGTACATAAGCAGAAACACAGCTTCGGTGGCAGGAGCATCTGCCCCTACAGTTAAAATGAAAATTTTTGGCCAAAGAATTTCAAACTTTCTTCCTTGATACAATTCCAACTCACTTGCTTCAAGTAAGCTGTTGAAAATAAATTACAGGGGCAATTTAAAAACTGGTAAATGGAGAAAGTCACATGGCAGTCCAGAACTGCTTCCCTCCCCAAAAAGGAGCATTAAAGTGTGCATGTCTCTTTAGAACAAAGACAGTCTTCTGTTTTAGGGCAAGATACAAGACTTCCACTCGCTAGTAATTTAATCCTGCCCCATATTAGCTAACTTTTCATCTGTTTGAGATCCAGTTTAGGTATATGGTCACTCCCCTTTTCACACTGGTCAGCACACCACTGTTAAACAAACACCGAGACTTAATCACGTTGGTTTGATTCTGAAGGTCTCATTGAAAACAGGACCTAATCAATACTCCACATTTATTAGGAGTAGGTTTAGGCACAAATTCTGTAAAGCAACTAAGCACACACATATCTACTTCCAAGTATTCAAATGTTCTAAATTCAGCAGGGATTTCTCATGTGAACTACACACTCAGGAAACTGATAGGGGACTGCAGGCAGATCACAGGGAAATCTGACAAAGGAAAACGCATCGTCTCAGCCAACTCTTAATGGAGTTCTTAAGAAATTCTGTCAAAACTACGGGGAATATTGAAAAAGTACTAAGTTAACACTAACCCGTTGGCAACTTAACAGTAGTGCTATTATTAGCTAGATATTAATTTCTGTTTTTTCTATAAAATACAGTCCACCTTGTCTAGGGCAAAAACAAAGTGATGGCTCGCAGCACGTCGCGTTTGGAGCAGAGGGGAGCCAGTAGCGTCGTGTGGCTGTGACAATGCCGTCCGGAGGGAGGACAGCGCCGTCCGGGGTGGGTGGCGAGGGGGGAAGTGACAAAGCCGTCCGGGGAAGGGGGTGGCAATGCCGGCCGGGGCAGGGGGTGGCAATGCCGGCCGGGGCAGGGGGTGGCAGTGCCGTCCGGGGGAGGGGGTGGCAGTGCCGTCCGGGGGAGGGGGTGGCAATGCCCGCCGGGGCAGGGGGTGGCAATGCCGGCCGGGGGAGGGGGTGGCAATGCCCGCCGGGGAAGGGGGTGGCAATGCCGGCCGGGGGAGGGGGTGGCAATGCCGGCCGGGGCAGGGGGTGGCAATGCCGGCCGGGGCAGGGGGTGGCAGTGCCGTCCGGGGGAGGGGGTGGCAGTGCCCGCCGGGGGAGGGGATGGCAGTGCCCGCCGGGGCAGGGGGTGGCAATGCCGGCCGGGGCAGGGGGTGGCAGTGCCGTCCGGGGGAGGGGGTGGCAGTGCCCGCCGGGGAAGGGGGTGGCAATGCCGGCCGGGGCAGGGGGTGGCAGTGCCGTCCGGGGGAGGGGGTGGCAATGCCGTCCGGGGGAGGGGGTGGCAGTGCCGTCCGGGGGAGGGGGTGGCAATGCCGGCCGGAGCAGGGGGTGGCAATGCCGGCCGGAGCAGGGGGTGGCAATGCCCGCCGGGGGAGGGGGTGGCAATGCCCGCCGGGGAAGGGGGTGGCAATGCCGGCCGGGGGAGGGGGTGGCAATGCCCGCCGGGGAAGGGGGTGGCAATGCCGGCCGGGGGAGGGGGTGGCAATGCCGGCCGGGGGGGTGGTGGCAGTGCCGTCCGGGGGAGGGGGTGGCAGTGCCCGCCGGGGGAGGGGATGGCAGTGCCCGCCGGGGAAGGGGGTGGCAATGCCGGCCGGGGCAGGGGGTGGCAATGCCGTCATGCCGTCCGGGGGGTGGTGGCAGTGCCGTCCGGGGGAGGGGGTGGCAGTGCCGGCCGGGGGGGTGGTGGCAGTGCCGTCATGCCGTCCGGGGGGTGGTGGCAGTGCCGTCCGGGCAGCGGAGGCGGCCCTGGCGCGTTCCCGCTCCCCGCGGCGCGGCCGCTGCCGTGCCCAGAGCGCCCCCTCCCGGCGCCGGGCGTGCAGCGCACGGAAATGTCACGGACAGCGCGGCCTTGCACCGGCGCGGACCGAGACTCCCTCACGACCGAGTCCCTTTAAAGGGCAGCTCAGTAAAGAAAAACAGTAGTCCAAAGGCTGCAGCAATAGTTAGTAATAAATCATTAGCGAAACAAAAATTAAATCATTGCTCTTTATACCCAAACCATTGACTTCAACTTGAGATTCAGCAGGCCCTTGAGGATCAAAGAGGGTTAGGGCAGCTTACTGTCAGAGGCCGCTGGAATTCACTTGCAAGCATTACTCTTCATAAATTTCTATTGATGGCCTTTCTACTGACAACTTACTGGACTTTTATCACATCCTTGCACTAAGCCATTAACAAGGCCGGATTATAAATGCACTCCCCACAGGCCACTATGCATTACAAGACCAGGAAAAAAGTGAAGCTTGCTTTTGTAGCTTTTCCAGGACCTGAATAAGAAAAATACACATAGAGTGCAATATTCTTATTGCCACCAGCAATTGCACCTTGACAGAACTCTAGTTCTGGAGTGTAATCCGTGTTGCAGGTAGTCACCACTGTAACCTAGGAAGAACATTCATGTTCTTCTGCAAATAGAAGTTCCTGCAGAAGTCCTTTGGTGGGCTGGTAAATGCTTATACAGGACACAAATGCTACTTCAAAATTTCAATTTTATTAAGTGTTTCCTGAGGTTTTGACTCTTTTTTTCCTTCTGAAGCTTAAAAGGAGACAAGAAGTCCAGAATCTGGCAGAAAGAGTCAACTCCCCTTACAGTTCCTGGAAAGAATTTTCTTATCTATATATTTAAATTCTTCAAGTTTATTGCAACACTGGTGCACATTTCCCTATCCTAGTGTTTCCCAAACAGCAGACAATAAATTGAAGATCCACCATCTGACTGGTATATCAGAGATAATGTTTTTGCTCCTTTACATCAAATATGGTGCCAGTTTTATTGAAAATATTCAAGATAAATCCGTGTGTTTTCCTGAGACTGTCTTTTGTAGCTGTAGTGGCAGTAGCAAATAAGGGACTTCATAGAAAGAATACAAGCAACTATGTCTAAGTCCATAGTAAAATCCCACCTGTTTGTAATTATCACACACCCAGCCAGGCATGCAGGGGGAAGATGAATGAACATAGAGAAGCTTTTTCAAGTATAATTTGCAGCATGAAAACCTGAAAGAAACCCCACATCTTAAGCTACCACAGATTCTTCATAGGTTCTTTATAGGTCAATAGTTAGTGATCCTTTTTATTGCTCCCTTCTCAAATGCTGATTCTTTATAGCTATCTACCTTCTGAAACTTTGGATAATGTCTAAAAATGCTAAACTGTAATATCAACGTATTAAGTCAGTGACAAGGGAGGAAGACTGGACAGACAAACAGCACCTATTATAATCACTACCAGCATCTGTCTTGCCCAACCATGAACCATGTCTTGTCCATCTGCTCAGGTACTTACCTCTTTTTCAAGAGATAATTGGAAAAAAATTAATAAATTCTTATCCATGAGAAAGTGGTTAAAAAAAATTACAGCAGCTATATTGGATACAGAAGGTCAAAATTCAGAGTCTCAAAAAATAGTGTTTTAAAAGAATCTCCAAAACTGATAGCTAAAAAATGGCTGCTTTTCAAATAGCAAACCACCCAATTTTATTTGAGGTATAACTCAATCACAAGTGCACAGGAATGCTGAAGCCAGGTCATGTAGCTCTACTTGAAATCCTAAATATGGATTTATGACCCTGATCCTTCAAACAGCTACATACATGCTTAATGGGATTATGTGTGCTTAAAGTCTCTTAGATGCAGAAGTATTCATAAAATTAGGACTTACCTTGGGCATGTAGATCAGTAGGACACATTAGATTTATACTGACTTTTGTTATATTTGTAAGACATTTGGGCACTTCCTATTATATGAGGTAAACACAGAAGTAGAATTATTTCAGCAGTATTTTCTTTGCAGTATCACAAAAAGCTTAGAAGGATTATTATTTTCCTAAAAGAAAGCAGAGTACTATGGGAGCACTACCAAAGCACCAGAAATGCTAATTAAGTGGTCACTTTGCTTATGATAAAAACAGCCTTGAAGTAAAAATCAGAGATATGTTTTAAATAGCTTTTTTCACACTATCCTAGAACATTACGTATTTCTAGAACTGGAGCTGTACTGAAATATTCTGAAAAGTGAAAGCACTTGAAATATTATTTCAACAATTGTGTGCATGTGTGTGTAAGTAACAACACTTCACCTATGCACATTTCAGTGTATCCAAAACACTTCAGCTACATACATGCTAAGATCTTTCTTCCCTGAATAAGACCCATTCTTTACCACTTTTTAATTCTTTTTTTAAAAGTCTTCCCCCCCCCCCCAATTACAGGCAGGAAATAAAAAGAAACGCAACTCTTTTATGTAAAGTAAATCCATCTGGATGTTTGCTGCATCCTATATTATAAACTTGTGATCCCCAACCAGAATGAGTTATAGTGAAGCTGCAGGCAAAATTGTCTCCATATACCACAATCCATTATCCCTGTCAAGTTAATGTTCCATGTTGAGCCATATGGCGTGGGTACACACTCAACAAAGGAAATTCCTTAAACTTGTTATAATCAGCACTTACAGTCATCCAAAAAAACTGACATAAACAGCTTTATTGTGTTTTGTTCATTTCAGTTGATATCCATGACAAAAAGAGGAAGCTTCAAGGGGAGAAAAAAGAAAAAGAAAAAAAAAAAAAGAGGGAGGAGGCAGTAAAGTTGCAATAATAAAAAGGGAGGGGAAGAGACAGAGACTGTACATTTCATAATTACACAACATTTTCCTTACCAAGTGATTTTCAATTACAATAAAGCTCAAGACTCCTGACACTGATACGGTGTGCCAGATTAAGAAGAGACAAAAAACCCCAAAAATCCTACATCAATACCTCATTTTCAAGGTAAATAATACATTCTATAGTTTCAAAGTGCCTGACTCATGCAAAAGATTATCAATTTTAAAAAAAATGTGAATAATTTTTAGTTTTCCTGACTTGGGAAAAAAGGTTTGCCTTCAGTTGTTATATAATTATCAAGAATTTAACAATCCTTCATTAGCAATATGGCAATTTAAGTAAATATCTTTCTATGCATTAAGTGTAGGTCACAGATGAATTAAGGACTCCCAGAAGCCTCTGCTACCTGGCACAACCCATCACATCAAGCCTAAGTCAAGGTACAAGTAGAGCAGAACTTCATTCCAGCCCCCGCAGTGACAACAATAAAACGCTGAGAAAACACACTATCAAATACTGAACTCAGCATCAATTTCTGTTAATTACAGCCTTGTCAGCAACGTGATTATTCAAACAGCTCATGCAAATGTTAATGAGTCCTTATTTGCATATTTATTTTTTCCTTTGTTGAAATGTCATTGATTATTACATTCTACAATGATGAATGCTGCTGATGATGTGCTCTGATATGTAATTAGTCATTAAGTGGAATGAATAGATCAATTATGAAAAAGGAGTGAGATTAAGAAATATCAAACAAGACCGCCCAATGTAACCATAGAATTTTTTTTAAAGGAACTAAAATAATTTCTTGGCATTTAAAGTGCAACATCAGTAGTTTTCAATAAATAAACTACTACTTTCCTGAGGTTAAATAAGATCTTCCACATGCACTGCTACTTGGGTAATCTAATTACAATAGCAGAGCGCTTTTGTAAAATCAGTAAGAAATCTGCAGTGACACGTAGGTTTTGGGGTTCGGTTGTTGTATCCTGTCCCTCCTCCAGTTCGTATTTTTTAGGAGAGCTGCTCATGATCCCCCTGAGCCTCTCTGATCTCTGAGCAGGGCTGAGAGCAGCACTTGCAGCAGCCCCACTTTGTTCACGAGGCGAAGCTGAGCGCTGCCTTTGCCACTGCCTGCTCCGAGTCCCCAGCCAGCACTCGCGGCTTGCGCATGAAGGGGAAATGGGAGAGAAGAGGAAGGAAGGAAAAAAAAACCCTAACAAAAAAAACACATTACTGCAGACCAGATGGGAACATTCCACATGACCAAACCAATCAATCACCTCGGTGGGGCGCAGGTGCAACACAGCCGTGTAGCAACACACCATTTCACAGTCTATCGGGCACAAACACATGGTCACCAATCAATGGCACCCCCAGGACCTGGGGGGGAGGCTCTCTCGAGCCTTACTGGTCCATGCCTGATGACTTCATAATCACACATCATTTCATTCACTGGAGGATACAAACCAGCATTCTAATAACCTTCCCCCGAAACCGGTCATGTTGTGCATATTAATAGAGTGCTGGGTAGAGCTCAACCACCGGCTCCACGCTGCAATTCGAGCAGAGCCTGCAAGAAGGAAACAACCTGAAGCTAAGAACTTCTGCCCGAGGAAGGAGTCTGCTCAGACCAGATCAATGGCAACATTATTCATTTTGCCAAAATAAACTCTGCATGACGCTCGCACCTTTCACCAAGCCACCCTTGAACAATAGCAAGCAAGCAGAGATAAAGGACAAAGCAGGATGAAAAATCAATGAAAGAATGTGCTGCTGGACTAAATTATGAAACAAACAGGAACACCGGTAACAACAACAAAAAAAGAAAAACTATTTTAAAAATCATTGATATGCTTACCAATGCTCTCAGGGAAAGAATTAATTTTATTTCTTTTAGGCCAAGTATCACAGATTAGTTTTAAAACAAGCAGATAAAGTACACAATGCGGTGTGATCCCGACACACCAAGACTTGGATCAGAGCACTAGCTGCTTTTGACTAGTTCACAAAAAAGGTCAATTACAAATGGTAATTTATGTTTGTGTTATTGATGACTCAGGAGTATAATAAACATTACGGACATAAGGATATGGTGACATTTTTGCCAGAGCATATCACACTATACTGTTAAGTATTCACACTGTTAAAAAGATACTTGGGAAACAAATGTGATAAGGAGCACATCTTCTCTGGAATTACATTGCACCTTGGGGCCAAAAGTCAAATGAGTTGAAACTGAAACGTAAAAGACTAAACAAACTACTAATACACACAGATAATGTTTAGAATGCTGTAAGTGCCCAGGTAGGTAGGACTCCACCATTTGGTACCAAAGCAAAGAGCTTAGTTTTACTTATGTATTTCTTAAACTGATTATATGGAGAGCAGACACCTCTAAATTTTACAGTTAAAATTATGCAAATGTAGCATCGACTGAACCAACTCAGTTTTGCTTTTGGGCATAAATTCCTGAGAACTTGAAAAAATAAGTATGTAGGCATGATAAGAGAACAGTTCTTAGGTTGCACTCTGAAGCACTACATGTTGCTTTAGGTCAATGGCAATTCCTCCTGGCCTGTCTGGGAGGCTACACAAAGGAACTACAGCATAATTTAATTCATTAATACAAGGAGAGGGAGAAAACGTCACAAGCAACAAGCACACTTTTTTATGGTTAGCATCCAGGTAATCTGGTGATTTGTGGTGCTGCAGGCCTTCTAATCTTTCCTTGACTTCCTCCCTTCTCTATTTCAAAGATCTCAAGGAAATGCACAGAAATATTTATATTTTGTTAACAATTCAGAGTCTGGGTATGATTCACAGAATCACAGGGCCAAATCCGAGTCCTGTAATCCAAACCCTACACACAGTAAAAAGGTGGCACACTTGGTGTTACACAGAAGAGCATGAAAGGGTTAAAAAACAAACATGAGTATTATCAAAGGAATATTCACATCCTTTTGCAGAATTATGGTGACCAGAAGCAGAGGAAGTGTTCTTCCTCATTAGAATACAAAAATCATTAATCAATAAATTATTAAATTAAGGGCCTGATGACTGGTTCTATTCCGGGCACTTACAGAATGCTAATTACTGCAGTGTTAGGGGAACCTATAGTGTTAAAATCAGAATTTCTCCTTTAATAAGATCCATTTTTTAGATTAAATTCAGCTCCTTTTATTTTGAAAGCTCTTGAAAAGAAATGAAAATGTCATATAATGAATTAAGTACTAATATTCACTACACTTCATATGCAACACAGGGAAAGTTGATGGCTATGCTACAGACTTGACATCTCTTAAGAGCCAAAAAACTAACAGCTGGTGACATTCCCAATGGAAAGTGCTGGGAGGAGTTTGACAAAGAATGTCATCCAAAATCAAAGAGCCTCAGCAAAGCTTACCCTTACCTGGGAACATTAAATAAGATGGAGAACAAGGGGACAGCGCACGTCTCCAGGTCCATCTGAGCATCTCTCTTCCCTTCCCTGTGCTAAAATTCTGCCTGAGTGAAGCCAAAACCACAGGGAACTCTGGTGGGCAGCATGAACCAGCCACTAAACCTCTTCTAGTGCTCAGACAAAACCAGCTTCTCATCAACAGGATGGGAAAGCAACAGGGCTTGGCTTGCACTTGCTTGTGCCATAATTGCACCTTTAAAGGCTCAGCTCAACACATGGGAACTAGAGCACAACAGGATTAGGATTCATCAAAGACACTTCAAAAGAAAGGGTATTCCAAGATGGCAAAAGGTGGTGCTGCTTGTGAGCAGGGGATTTCCACAAGGACAGCATGAAATGCACCAGACATACATTTTAGTGAACCTCTGAGAAGAGTTTTTATAAAATGCATGGCACAGGTATCAGGGATCTAATTGTTATGTAAGTTATATAGGCTGTAAGGACCTCAGGATGAACATGAACAGATTTTAATCAATTTGTTGAGATCAGTGAAGGAATCATGACAATAGTAACACAAATTTTAATCTATAAAGATGACTCCTGAAGCATTTTCTACAGCAAAGGACTCCAATGAAGCTTTAGTTATATTATAATATAATATATATATATATATATAATTCTTATCCCCAAAATATACAGAAGCAAAGTTATCAATAAAACATTATATATAATTCAAAAGTATATAATGTATAAATTAAGAAATTAGTCTTGCAAAAAGTAGCTTTGATAAATTCATTCACTAAAAATCAGAAAAGCACCAGTGTTTGGAAAGAGGGAGCTAGAAGTTAATGAACAAAACAGTTATAAAAAACCAAAAACAACCTCATCTTATCAGTGCAGTATCCTAAAGGGATTTCTTTAAAAAGTACTCACAGCATGAAAAATAAGGCAAAATTAATATTTACAATAATCATAAGCAAGAATGTGTGGAAGCTTATGACAGTTGATAGCTAAGACTGAGAGTTCTACAATTTCTTGAGTGAAAATGGTTAAATGGCAGGGAGGCAATGCAAATGTTACACTAACAAGAGACACACATTTGCCCAATATTAAAAGAAGCTTTAAAAGATTCATTCAATGAATGAAACTTAAAACTGAAAGCACAGCTCAAATTAAGAATCTACTTCCCTCCATGAAAGCAATTCTTAAAAGAATTCAAATCTAAAGAAAATCTTCAGTGCTACTAAGAATTTTCTTCAACTACTGCAGAAACATTCAAACCCAGCTCCATTGAATGCTCTGAAGTTTAGATCCTGCCTAAGTGCTCCCTTCTATCTAATCAGCTATACTGACGTTACTCAGCTTTATCCAGGGTCAACAAAAATGATTCATTTTGTGTTTTGCCTAACTGGACTCCTTATGATCAGCTGTTAGCGTCAAGCTGTCTGATTTCCATTCAGGCTTCACAGCTGGATTCATCATAAAAAACCAGAATTTTAAACCTTGGGCAAGCATAGCTGGCTTTGACTTCCAAATAAGCATTTTTCTAACTAATCATGCTATACTTTCAGGTATTAAATAAGACATTCATTCCAATACAATTTTTTTTCAATGTGACACAGACTGCATCTATTGAAGAGCTGCAAATGTAAAGAAGGTAACAAAACCAAAATCTTTAATGAGCAAAAAAGAATCAGGACAAGAACTAAGAATTTATCTTCTATAGGTAAAAACCTCCTTGCAAAGAAGTGTTGGAATAACATGGAAGAGGGTGGGTGTGTTTTCACTTTTTTTGCAAAAGCTATGAGGAATATTTTGGGCACTTTTTCAGTAGTTACTGAGCTTGTTCTTAAAGAGTTGGTATCTTTTACATCTTCAACAAAAAGGATTTCCAAGTTATGATAGAGAAAACATATACACTGCTCAGAGCTATTTTGTATTTAAGAATGGACTTGGTAGTGAAAATATCTTTTGCAAGATGGATAGTTATTAAAAAAAAATCAATATCCACAAGGGAAAAAAGGTAAGTCTGTGGATTTTTTTAAAATTTATATTTGTCATCCAAAAAAGAAAACAGATGAGCAGTTCTCCCATCAATGCTTATTTAAGCAAATATTTGAAAAGGGTCAACAGGACAGAAAGGAGGAAGGAGGTTTAAGTTAGAAAAGGTGGTTCTTTGTACAACTGCAGAAGATGAACTACGGCATCTAAGAGTTGGTAGTTACATTGCCACCCCTTTCTAAAATCACTGCTGAGATCTGCTCATGAATTTTCTCAGGGGGAAGGAGTAGAGCAGGCGAAGGGCCACGTCCTCCTCACAACAACAACAGACCTTGAACGGGCTACAGAGGGAGCCAGGGACTCCACTGGTCACACGGGAAGGACAGAACACAGCAATGCATATTATCATAAAGACACCAAAGGCAAAAAGGCAGGAAGGGTAAGAACATAAATAATTAATAATAGTTTTTTTAAAAGAAGCTAAAAATACAATTTTCTTTCTGCAATTTGTCACTTCTTATGTCTTATTTTTGATGTATTACTTCTACAGATTTGTCACAACAAAGTGCTCAATGCATGTTGTTTTAGCCCGCTGAATATGAAAAATTAATAACCAGATATCAATTTAAGTTTACCTACCACAACTTTTGAATTATTTAAAATGCATTAATTGCTCTTTAAATCCTAAAAACATTTAAAACATATATATTTTACATGTTCTTCTTGGAGTGGTCCCCCAAGCTCCCCACAGCAAATTTATGGACCTCTGAAAGGAAACAATAAATCAATCAGATACCTGTTCAATATCTTGAAACTTCAGGTTTTATTACCAGCTGCCACTAATCCTTTCTCCCAGGCCAATACAACCAAAGAACATCCAAAGAGGGACACAATCAGGAAAGCCATGAAATTCATTATGGCAATATTTTTAAAAAAGAAATTAAAAAGGGAAAATCTAGGAAAACGCATTTTGGATGGTATCCTGCAGTTACAATCACTTGATTTAATAATGATTCTCATGCAAATTAAATTTAAAAAAATAAATTCAAACAAAATACCATCTTTTTAAAGCTAAACTACTTCTCTGCATATGTCCCCTTTTATAATGTACTGACAGAAATAAAATGTGAAAAAGTTAGGATTTAGTACTTTACAAAGTGGTCACAGCACAGTTAGCTCAGATGGCCAGTTGAACAGAACATCCTCAGGGAGACAGAGCCACCCCAGAGGCTTTGTGGGCAGAAAATCTTTAGGCAAAGTGATTCATCATGTGTGGCAAGACGACTGTGACATCTAAAGATTCTTGCCTTGAGCAGCATGGTACATGCTACAAGGGATCAAGCATTCTGAAAAACATCCGCACACATCCCAGAAGCTGCAGTAGAAAGGACATGTTTCAAATAACAAAATACTGGGCACTAATAATGTGTATGTGAATTTGCTTTTTGCAGTGAAAAACTGCAAAGTTCCCCTTCAAGCCATGCTGTTGACCTAACACAGAAATAAGCAAATTTTTACTAATTTTGCACTCCAATTATTCCAGATCTAATTTTATCTTCTGGCTCATATTCCTTCCTCCAATGTGTCTAAGCTTTAGTCCTGCTTTAATATTCTTTAAAAGTTGGCCATCAATGAATTATTATTTTTCCACTTTAAAATGTATTTTCCCATATTGGTTTTTATTATTCTCTTGTTTGTGCACAACTTCTAGCATTTCTAACAGAATATTAGTGAATGCATTACTATACCTCATTGCAAAATGAAGTTTTCATCTTCCAATAATCTGTCCTGTGAAGGGGAAAACTTACACTACTACACAGCACTCCTGTTCAGAATCTGCAGTTAAAGACTGCTTAGAAGATGCCAATTTTGAGTATAGAAATGTCTCACAAACAAAGAAAAATACCCATGTTGGAGAAAGACTCCTCTACCCTGGTGTCCCAGCAACAGCACTGGCCTCTAACAGGTGCACAGAGAAAGAACCACAAAAACCCAGAGAGAATGTGAAAAAATCATCTGGTCTGGACTTGAAGAGTCAGGCATTATAGCCTGGTTGTATCACAGGGCAAGTAACAGAGCATAAGCAGTTTTAGAATCTACCTTGTCTTTATATTTAAGATGATGGAAAGAAAAGGAAAAGAAATCTTTACAAAGGGCAACACATCTGTGCAAAACCACATAAAAATGGTCTTTTCTTAAGAGAGCAAAACAAGTCAACAGAGCAAGGCAGACAGACAAGCCAGGTAAAGACAGGAAAAATCCCAACGTGCAGCTGAGCACAAGCCTTATGAAAGTGCTCAGGTGGAACAGTGTACTGATCCAGATGGGTGCATTCAAGGGACAAAAATACAAGTTTAACCACAAAGTAACACTACAGTAAAATTATACTCTACAGATTTGAGGACAGATGATTCTATTAATGATTTTAGTGCAAATTAAAGTTTACATTATTTCCTACCTCTGAGGCTTTGGCAGTTTTTGAAGAAAATAAACTGGACAATGACACAATTACATTGCATTACCAAATAAGAAAGCAACATAAAAGTACCATCAAGGAAGTAGGAGAGATCAGTAGAAGGGCAACAGCAACTTTAAAAACACAGCTTTGAGTTCAATAACAGAGCTGAAACTGATTATCAAGGGAATAACAATGCTTGAGAGCACAGGTTAAAAGAAGAAAAAGAGTTACTGGGGTCTGGATAACATTTTCTCCTGATGAATCACTGCCTTTCCATTTGGTGTTTTATTGCACATTGGTTTACTGGCATTTGCACTATGTCTCTATCATGAGACCAAGCTGTGTCAGAGCTGGGGAGAGAGGGGGAGGCACACAGAACAGAAACTCGAGGCACACAGTAACAGGGGAGCGCTCCTCCTTCGTGTTGGAGAATGTCAACCCAGCCAAATAAATGCAGTACCTTGAGTTCCAGACATTTGGGCTCTAAATTTTCTTCTACGTAGGTAAAATGAGATAAATCAATACAAAAAATATTCTGTATTTTAAAAGTACCATTTTGCTTTACTCTGTTCTAAATAAATAGTTGCAAGCCCACTGCTTATTGTCTATACATACACAAACTATCCTAGATAAAATGGTTATCAACTGGAGAAACACATGGCCTTTTTCCCCCTGCCAACAAACCATATTCTTTTTCATAGTTTGTAACTGTGAAACTGAACCAACTAAACCCAGAGTATTTTTCTACTGGCCTCTCTTTGTTTACCCTGCTGCCCCCTCCTCCCCTCAATTCCAAAATACTGACGGAACAAATTTATACTCAATTCCTTTATCTGATTTTAAAAGGGTTTGGATTGGGTTTTTTACCATGTGCCTTTTGAACCACATTTCCAGGAAGATCCATTTCTAATGTAATAGCAAAAATGTAATTGAAAAAAAGAACATACAAGTATACTGGACAAAACTATTTGTTATAATTGTGCCCAGGGCTGAGTGCCAGATAGCTGTCAAACAAAGGAACAAAATCATACAGTTGTTTGGCACTCAAGGCTGAAATCATTGTGAAACATGCACTGTTTATAAATTGTCACTGATGAATAAAAGCAGTGAACAAAAAAATTTTAAAAATGCAGCCAAGCCTCAGAAAGACAAGGCAATCATCGCTCCTCCTCCCACCACTCTGTAATCAAACAAAACAAAATAACCCTCAAGCCCCCACTATGCTGGGCAGGAACAACATAGTGGTGCAAGGTAAACAGAGCATTGCATGAACCAGTGACTGCAGGCTGTGCTCCCACAGCTCACCCTGCAAAGTACCCAGCAAAGCAACACACACAAAAAGCCATGGGGATTTCTCAGCTTTGTTATATCTAAAATGATTTTTGAATGCTACTAATGCAAGTGAAATTTATCTTAATCTTAAAAATATCAGTCCCTGAAGATGTAAAGAAATTTTTTTTCAGTGACGGTAAAATATATTAGCCAATCTTTTACCACAGAACACAGCACTGCTGAAAAAAAAATCACCTCACCTATCATAGAGAAAAAAGATCTAATTTGTGAATGGTGAAAGGATGATATTTGTCTAAATATAAAGTAAAAACTGTATCCTGGAAAATAAGCAACAGCTCAGATTCTGATCTAGCATATCTATACCGATTCCAGTACCTTTCAAACTTGAAGCTGTATAATAATAAAGAACATCCATAAGGAAATGAAATCTCCTCTAAAATTACAGTGAAAAGGACTTACAAATATGAGGGAGAAGTTCTCATTTTTGACTGATAGATAGAATATTAAGGTGTGTCAAATATTTTCTATAGTATAGCTCACATAGGAGCTTCTGAAAACTCCTTTGAAGTTAGAATTACATGATCAGAAAATTCCCTATAGTATTTCATAATGCAATGCAACTTTTAAAACAGGTTAGGCATAATTTAAGAAATATGGTTCTGTAAGGAGTTTATTTTTGTAAATCTTGATTCTAGCAGATCAATCAGTTTAAGCTGGGAAGTACCTCAAGGATTCATATAAATATATAAATAAATTAAATCTGAGGTGACAGTTTGTAATGGACCAGCAATATGTGAAATAAATAAATGATGTAATAGGAAAGAAATTAATTCCATCAGAAACAGAAGTGTTATTTATCATGTCAAAATAGTACAACAAACTTCTCTTTGTTCCAACCAGGGAGCAAACATACTTAAAACTGCAGTATCCTGATAAAGAGCATACAAGTACACTCCTTCCTATCACTGCAGAACATTTTTTAAACATGATACAAGTTAGTTATGATACAGTCATGCACTTAGGTATTCCACACAAACCCCAGGGATCAGTCTTGAAGCTTACAAGACTGTTAACAAGTCACACATCACTCTCAAGACTTCTGCTCTCTATGTCCCATTGTATAAGAGGAAGATATTGCAAGATGCCTCATTTATATTGCACGTATCCAAAAGGCCAGGATTGTTTTAGAGGGCGCTGTTACAATGGGAAGGAATTTAAAATTTCCCTACAGTTATTGTGACCATAGCACTAGTTTTGCCCACGGTCTGTACAATTCCAATTTGAATTTACACAGTGTACATTTACACATTACATATTTTATTGCCTTTGGTTCCCTAGTAGGGAACCTTTAAGTCTCACGGCCAGACTTTGCCAGTTTTACAAAAAACTTGTAAATCAGTCAAGTCATCTCAACAGTAACCACTGTGCTTCTTCCTCATTCTGACTTCAATGAACCTTTTTTATCTCTTAATTTATGGTTATTGCTTTCTTTAAAAGAATCAGTAACAGTAAACCCAAAGAGTGTGAGTTTCTTTAATTGTGTACGTAACACATCATCACATAAAATAATGCATCAACTCTCCCTTGTATCTCATCTTCAGATGGAGGACCTGTGTGAGCACCCTCCAAAAAAACCCCAACCAAGCAGCACCCTCCCTCCACCAAATGCCATCCTGGTGAAGCTGCCACACACACAATTTCTCCAAGTGTCCCTCCACAGGGATGCCAAGGAAATAACTCTGCAGAATTTTCATCTGACCCCATTTACACACACGTGTCAGTGACAGAAGCTGCACACCTGTGTGAAAGCTGCAGTGCTGACAGCCTCCAGGAAAAAACATTAAAAGCCAGCAACCAAGAGAGCCTGGCAAATAAAGCAAGTTATAACCACCTCTTAACAGAATGAGTTGCTGTTCCTCTGGTCCTTGCACATTTCTGTTACATGAAAATTTTTCATCCACTTTTCTGAAAGAAAACTTTGGTGCAATATTAGATTGAAGTGAAAGTGTCCAGACATTATTGCCAAAATAAAATTTAAATTTTTTGTTTTCTTTTGATGGTACTTGTCCCATTCATCTATTACGTAGCTGAAGCACTGCACACCTACAGCATCTTACAGGTCTATGGAAAATGCAGCAGCTGCTCAGGCAACTCATAAAAATCACAGTATTAGAGGTCCAACAGCCCCAAGCACCTTAAAAATAAAACTGCATCTTTTATTTTCATCTGGTTTGTTTTCCCCTCCAAGACGTCTGTTATCTAAACAAAGTCAGGTTTCCAGCAGCAACAAACATTTGACTCACTAAAACCCAGTCTCTAAAGAAAACTATTACAACTTCAAATCATATTCATGCAAATACTATAATGCCCCAAATCACAAAAGCCACTTGTTTTGGCACGAGCAGCCTAGTTAGAACACTTTGGTTGATCAGTTCAGAATATAATCACTGGATACAGGCTGCTGTATTTATTAAAAACTGGACTGCTGGCAACTCCCAGGCTACAGCTACATGTATGCAAGAATGAAAAAAAAAAATAATGGAATGAAATAGAGATTAAGTAAATGATTTTTATGCACCTGGCGATAAGCAAACATCTTTATTACAAAACAAAGACAAGCCATGAAAAATTACAAAATTATCTTTTAATCACCAGTGAGCTTTCTACAGCCTCCTATTTGAACAGGATAATAGGTATTATGTAGATCCCTAAGCAACTGCCTCATGGGGAAGTTACATCACCAGTATGGGAAAAAATCACCCCTCCTCCCTAGAAGGGAGCTTGGCGCCTTCAGACAGACTCAAATTTAAAATCCTACAGCTTCACCCAGCTGATCCCATCCACTGGAACACATCTACAAGTGCCCAGGGATGGCAGGAACCACAGGAGAGAAATATGCCCTTTCAGCATTTCATGCACTGATGAGCCTTGTAACAGATAAACATACCCTGCAGCAGCTAAACTGACATGTTATAACAAAGAGGAAATACAAGACTTAAAAATTTCATCAGATTACTATTTACTCCCCTTTTCAGAGGCAGAGTACACTGTGAATAAATCAACACTCAAATGTATCAGACTGCATTAACTACAACCCAAGCTTGGCAGAACAAATTTTATCAGAACTAAAATATTTCAAAATGTAAAAGCCACAGACTTTGCATATTTATTCCCAGACAGGCAATTCAAAAATACTTCATATGACAAAAAATCTGGGTTCAAGTGGGAGACCATTTTGAAGAAGGCAACATTTCATCTTCCAACACAATTAGCACCAGGTCCCGTTGTTTTCTCCCGTCAGTGCACAGTGCAAGCACCACCACTGCCCATGCACCACCAGAGCTGCAAGTGGATTGTAAGATACCTGTGGCACTGGTAGTGTCCAGTGAAAGGAACCATCACCTC
Source organism: Molothrus ater (assembly GCF_012460135.2). Classification (NCBI taxonomy): domain Eukaryota; kingdom Metazoa; phylum Chordata; class Aves; order Passeriformes; family Icteridae; genus Molothrus; species Molothrus ater. The sequence goes on from NC_050490.2 coordinate 7,108,969, forward strand.
TTCCTAGTGCAATGTGTCATCGTACAGCTTGATGGGTTTTCAAAGGAATCATCACCTCTTCCTAGCACAATGTGTAATCATACACTTGATGGGTTTTCTAGAACAAATTTATTCACTTGCTTACTTGACAGAAAGAAAACCTTTCTGGTTCTTCCTTGAACCACAGCACTACAGACTAAGCCTGCTAACAACTCCTACACCGCTCCAGAGATACAAAAATCATCCAAACGTGCACAATACTCAGGAATGGTTAAGGATGAAGTGCCTGGGAGGGGGGAAGGCTGCCCAGCACACACCTGCTCAGCCCTGCTCACCTCCCCGCGCCCGCAGCTGCCCAGGGCAGGAGAGCGGGCAGGCAGCTGTGCCCACGCACCTCCCTGGCACTGCCACACCTGAGCAGCACCTGAGGAGCGCTGCCAGGGCCCCCCCACGCCACAGCTGCTCACCAGCAGAGAGATCAAAGTCTCCAGGGGCAGGGAGCACAGGCAGACACCTGCTACAGGAACAGCACCAAGGACACGAGCCCCTCGCCACGGGCGGAGGAAGCCTCCGTGTGTTACCCAAGGTAAAGAAACGTTAAGAAAGAGATTTGATTGAAATATTACTGTAAACAGAAGGGAAAACTAAGCTTAACACACGCTCTTGTGAGCAAAAACCCAAGGGTAAAAATGCCCTGCACTTAGCACTTTCACTAAATGACTGTGTAATTTAATTTCCCAGAAACCCATTAGCTTTCACAAAAGGAAAATTAAGAGCAGATGAGAGCAATTCTTTGGTGTGAGTGGAATTTATTTAATGTAATACCTGGGGAAAAAAAAAAAGATAAATCTGAAACTGTATGAACAGATAGAAAACACTGCAACTCTAGAAAGCTTCAGCCCACAGAGCAGTGGCTGTGTGCTGGCAGTAACCAGTGTGTCAGCCCAGGTCTGAGAGCTGCCTCTGCCCAACACACCACGCCAGAGCTGGGACACAGCCAGACACAGCACAAACAGTCCAGCACAAAAGGACTGCCTGCATTCAAAACAAACAAACAAACATCAAAAAGGAACCTCCATTTACTTATGGCGGTTTAATATATTCATATGTGAAGTAAATTATTCAAATAATTATCTGGAAGAGAGGAAGAAATAAATGAAATTTAACTTAAAATGTTACTCTGGGTTTGTAATTTCATTATAAAACCCAAAATACTATGAAAGTCACAATAGGCTTTTAGCCAATCCATATGATATAAAACCAGCATCAATTCAACAGAGTGACATACCCCAAAAGGAAAAGAAACAACCTTAGGAGGGAGCTTAAACAAAAATCTTCCATTTGCCAGATTCAGTATGTGCAATGATTTGAAAAATGCTAATTATTAAAAGAACATAAGCCTATCAGAAGCAAGAAGACAAGAAGCATTACTGGGGTGAAGCAACAGCAACATTGGGAAAAGTAGCCATGATGTATTAGATCACGGGTGAGGTGAGCCAGCATCCTGGTATTTTTAGCTCTAATAACCAAAACAATAAGCAATTCAATGATACACAAACATAATACTGTGCAACTGCACAAATACAGTCATGTCAAGCGAATGTTAAGGAACTTTTTCAGCAAATTTACAGTCTATGCCTTGTGGTGGACTCAGTACCAATACCTCTAAGTATTTATTGTAACTGAGGATGATCTTATGGGTTTTTTACTAGGGGAAGTTTTTCTAAACTCACTAATATTTCATATGTGAAGCTTATCAGGTATCCTTTTACAATTTTCTCTCAACTTACTGCCCTGTAAAACAAGACTGACTAAAGACTTGTCATAATCTTTGTTATGTCACTGTTTTGTCATTTTCTTCTTTTAACATTTTCCTCTTTCTTCCTAATGAATTCTCCAAAGGATAGAAAATACTCTGTCCCCACCATTCTCCAAGTTAATAACAATGTAACTGCATATAAATTATTTTAGATCAATCTTGCTATTGCTCATATCTCTGGAGATAATTTCCATTGTGATGCCTGGGGTTTTTTTATGTGTTGAAATATTAATGACTATAGAAAGCAATTCAAGGAAATCTAACTATTATTTTGGACAAATAGAGAGTCTGCCAACTCCCTGCTTGCATCTGCCCTCTCCCTTCCTAAAAGGTAATTAAGACAAGATTCCTAGCAAAAACTATAATGGCATCGTTCTTAATGTGTGCCATTTTAACAACTATTTACCCTTGCTGGTTTGCTACTATTGCTTTCATCATTATAAAATCATTTGATAACAAGATGTCTCTCTTCAATTTCAAAATTCTTTTATTGAAGGGTTACTGAGGAAGAGAACTAGCAATTTTCCTGAGGATTAGTTAGATTCTTAACTGAGTACCAATTCAGATGTACATCTTCTTTTAATTGTATTTTAAAGTTCAAAAGCCTCTCCTTTTACTGAGAATAACCTTTCACAAATTATGGTTTTAAAGGCTTATATCAGCTGTTCAAGAACTGTATCAGTACTGGAAGGTTTACAGAGGCTTCAGCTATTTACCATGTTGCTTCAAAAATGCCTCTCCAATGTTCAACTTTAAAAATACTCACTACTCTATCCAAGCCAACTGAAGGGCTTAAATTACAAGGCAAATAATAGATTTTACAATAAAAATTAAGGCAGTAATTTCAGTTTGAAAGATGCACTGACAGAAGCCCAGGCATTCTTAGAAACCTGCACAATCAGGCAACGAAGTAAATTAAATTAATAGTAACTCTCAAACCAGGAGGCATCCCATTCCAGATATTGATCTCTCATTGATATTATTAATACACAAAACCCACTGGGAGTTTCACAGTAACCCAAAGACTAGCTTTGAAAACTCTGAAAATGTGGCTGCCACCCATGAAGCACCTCTCTGCTCCTGCCACCCTTCACCCAACAGTTTCTGCCCAGCACACACCTACTAATCCCTGCTACACTGGAACAAGACTGCTAAGCAGTAAGAGAAGGTAAAATCCATGGTGGATGGAGATGTAATTTACTCAGAAAGCCTGTTTTGTGATGCCTGATGACAAACCACCCAAGCAACCCAAGTGCATCAAGTACAGCCAATGGGAAAGAAGTTTCACTGCAAAAACCCCAACATGTATTACTCTGCCTCCCTCTGCCAGTACTACCTTTGCTTCTTTCACCTATTTATTTTAAACATGAGAAGAATCAGACTTACCCTTTACATTCACATTTTAAACAGTAAAATAAGCTATATTTTTATTAAAAATCAGAATAATTTCTAGCTCTAATTACTGTAACAAGTTTCGACTCCCACCTTGTAAATACCAACTGTTGTGTTTTGGCTTCTCTGCATGGTCAGGCCTTCCATCTCTTAATGCTGGCCATAAGAAAGCACCACAGCATTACCCAGCAGAAACTTGTTAGGAAGAGAAGCAAAGCCACCAGGATGCTAACAGAGGTGAGAGTTACAAAATCACCAGATGGTATGAACTAAACTACTAACTGCAACCTGCAGCTGATCTACTGGAGTCAGTGAGAAATGAGGCAGATAATCTAAAATCCTCTGATTTCATACATTCAGAATCTCTGATTTCATTGACAGGCCTTCAAACCCTGCTGCTAGCTCAGAAACACCTAGATGTAACAGAAACACCTAAAATGTAACCCAATTAAACTTTAAAGGAACTAGTTAAAGAAATAATGACAAAACAAGGAAATAGATTAGAAAGAAGACCTGGAAGAATGTTCTCTCTTCCTACTTCAAGAGATTGATTTCAACATGGCAAGCTGATATTCAACCACTGTTCTTTCACTTACTATTGACTAAATTTTTTAATGACTTTTTGTCATATACAACCTTGTGGCGCTGTGCAGTACACAGACGATGAACGTGGAGCACAAAAGTTTGGCTGTTATCCTTTCTACCTCTTGTGGAAAGACAGGCACACAAAAGAAAGTAATTCACCCACTTCAAATTTTCAAGACAGACCAACAAAAACCCCTTTAAGCTATATTCAAGAATAATCTGCTTTCTTTCTTCCCAGTAAGTAGTAGTAAAAAAGCTCAGGAGAATAAAGTCCAGGGAACAGTACAACAGACGATACAATACCACATGCTTGAAGGGTCCTAGCAAAAACTGACCTCTCCTTGCAAGTGCAGAGTACTAAAAGGCAGCATAATTACAGAGAAAAGAATCTCATATCCTTGTGAATGGTTTTCTAGAATGTAATTAAAAGAGAAGTGTTGAATAAGCAAAGATTATCAAGTCTAAATGGAGCTACAATACCACCAATATATCTTTGCCTGATTTTCTACATATCTCTATGGATACCAACAGACTATGCTGGTCCCAAGAGGATTCAGTGGTTTTACTCAAAATATAAGTAACTGCCCTTCTTTTTTTATACTACCAAATCAACACGATAATTCTGGAATTCATTAGTGAAGAACACTAACCAATCCAGCATAATAGCTTTACTTCCTCTGCAAAACACTTCAAAAAATATCTAAATGAATATGGAAATGCATCTTTCTGTGGTAAATTGTTCATTATTGAATCATTATCAACTCTTGTTAGACAAAATTTCTCTCTTTTGCAATGTACAAGATCATTAAAATGTTTGAGAGCTCCATCATGAAAGACAGTGGCACTTTATAATCCACTATCTCTTCAGGCAAATATGCTTACGGCTGAACATAATACACAAAACAACAACATCCCCTTGACACACAATTCTTTCTTTTAATGGTACTCTTAAGTGTTGACAGCAATGGTGAAATATGTTGTTGCTCTCTCTTCTTCTTTTTTAATAGTTTTTAACTATTTCAGAAATGTATTTCAGTTGTGATAAAATTTTGGGAAGGGCTGTATTTCTTAGATCTTGGTTGTGGAACCCCAGATGCTCAATCACTGCTATAAGCTAGTGAGATATTTCCTATAAGCTCATCAAGTTTCTGTTCTTAGCCTCCCTCCATTTCCTTTTAAACTCCAAAGATCACAAAATGATGAACCAATGCCTTAAATATCATATGCCTACATTAGCTAATAAAGTAAAAGTGTTCATTCTGTTCATGGGAACATATCCACAATTTAATATTCAAAAACTGTATGACATCTTTTTGTCCAAAAAAACTTTAGAAGAATTATCATTTTTCTTTTCAATAATTGATAAAGAAACTATAAACACAGACAGCAGTACCACACAGAAAAGGAGTACTCTATGTTTTCATGTAGCTTTTATCATTCCTCTCTCCAAACTTTCACCATCAATTAAAATACAATGCAAAAATGAATGATGTGAAGGTGTAATAAACAAAGCTGCACTCAATACAGTAACATAAGTCAAATTAACATAATTTTTTGTTATGACAAGCCAAATACCACAAGTGGAATACTTTTAAAGGCAGACTTTTAGAATTTTGATGTGAACATATCTTAGAGATACATACAGAAAGCTTTCTATAATTCTTGGCTGCATACTGAAGGAAATTAAGTACTTTTACCCCAAGAAAATAAAATCCCTAAGAACTCTTAGCCACAAAGCTTTACAAAACTATTTCAGTTCTCAGCAGCTTTGGGTGACTGACACATACATATCTTGCTATTTGTTAATCCTCTCCACAAAACCATTTAAAGGGAGGCTTCTTCTCAAATCTGTATTAATGATGTAATTCTATTATGTCTCATAGAATCATCTGTTCAATAAAAATGAAAAGCCAAGAAGATATAGTTGCACCAATTTTTTTTCACATATTTAAAGGCATATATTGTTTAGAAATTGAATGGCTTAAATTAATAACATGAGCAATTAATTTGCCTTTGGTAGCATGAATTAAAAAAGAAATCAAACTTTGCTATATATATTTTTGTAACATAAAATCAGTATCAGCTACAATGCCTAGAGACATTCCACACATGCTACTGATCAAAATACTGGAGAAGCAATAGAAGGAACTTGTCTTTTTAGCTTTCTGCTAAAAAAGAAAGACAACATGTTTGAAAGATTATTCAGGGAAAATCTACTTTGCTTTATCTTGATAACTGCTACATTTTAGCTTTGCTGTCTTCAGATAGAAGTGTCATTGACCAATTGACATGTCCTTTCTCTAATCACAGTCTACAGAGATGGGCATTTTAAAATTGCCTGTTTTCAGCTCTATATATGAAGTTTCAACAAAATTCTCTGTTTAAACAAAAAATTGTTTTCAGCAATAGCTGAGCTTTGTCTGTCTCTGTTTCAGAGAAAATTGAAGTAGTAAACAAAGACTGAGCAAAGTAGAAAGATTTCCAAAAGAAATTGCAGACCACCAGGATTTGGATTTAGGTAATCCACTTAGATTACCATGGCTATGTCTTAAAAGGACAATACTGAGATCACAAAATAGGTCATGTCTACAAGATGGGGAATATAGAAATGAAACAATGTGAAATGTAGAAATTCAGAACAAATATTCAGAGTCATCCTGAAATCTAAGATACAAAACAAAAATGGTCCCAAGACCATGCATTTCAAAATTAAATGTTTTGAAATCAACAGTTTTATGTTCCAAACTGGACACAAAAAAGGAGATTTTTCAACCAGTGCCATCAACACATTAGCATGTTCCAGGTAACACGAAGTGTAGGCAATGAAAAAAAGGTTTCAATACCTAAGGCCACAATACACCATTTGCTCCCTTTCTTTATTCAGTTTCAAAAGCAGAAAATGTTAAACAGGTCTGGAAGCAGGAGTTTCCATCTATTTCTTACAAGTGACAGAGTTTCTAATACAACAAATATCAAAAAATTAGAAAATTAAAAGTAAGAAGCAAGCCCTCAAATTATCACCTGAAGGGAAGCCTACAGTAAATTGGTAGATAGTTCAGGAATTGAATGTTAGGGAAAAAAAAAACCCTTTAAATGCACAAATAAAAAATCAGCATAAATGTATTCTCAAACAACATTAAGGAAAATAACCTTGAAAATAATTTAGAATTTACATCAAAATATATCAGCTTTCTAGATCAATTTAAGAAAATCTTGGTATTTCCTTCTTCTAAAAAGGCCTTTCTGAGGAACTCACCCAACATAAAAAGATTTGAATAGGAAAGTCAGTGTTGCTATGAGAAACAGAGCAACTTCCAGATGCTTGACATGTCAGGCCTAGACAAGGGAATGAAAAATGTCTCTTTCTGACCAAAGAGGCTTTGAGGGGATACTCGTAAAGAATTACCTACTTACCCATCAGATTTGAGTTCATGAAAGGTGTCGGGGACAATCCTTCATGAGGCCCTAATCGACTGTCATTCAAGTGATCACTGTAATGAGGACTGTCTGCAAAACCCTAGAGAAAAAAAAGACCAGAGTATTAAACAGATTATTTGGCAGCCCTGCTAATTGAGTGTAATGACACTTTCCTAATTAAATGTGCAGAGTCACAATTGGTCATTAATCACAAAAGTTGGCTTTCAGGTCTATCTCACAGAAATTACTCTCTGCCCACATATTACTTTCTCCCCATCAAAAAGAAACCACGTAGTTTCTTAATAAGCTGTGTCCTCATGGACAAGACTTCTAAAAATTGAATAATACAGAGATATTTTGATATTTGAATCCTCTTAGTGCTAAAAGTCACTAACCACAGAGAGTAAAATTCGTCTGAAGAACTTGCAACTTTTTTTTCCTAAGCTTTCTGCTTGCATTAATAAAAGTCAGTATAAAGTTCAGGAAGAGTCACTAATGTAAGAGAAAATGCTGGTGCAGATGAGAACAAATGCCATTTCTTCTTGCAGCCTGCATTTAATGTTACAGATTAATAGGCATTTTGACACTATCACATTACTAACCAGCACAGCTCACTGACAAAAGGTTTACTTCCATATAGTGATGAAATTAACAACTTTGTCACCCCATTTGCAAACAAGCACTGAAACACTTTTTTGCATTTTTCTGCCATCAGCACAGGCAGCTTACCAGGCTTGGAGCGCCCCTTACACAGCCAGGAAGTACTGGCTTACTGAAAGCTGACACCAAAGGCAGAGGAGATGGAAAACAAAGAAGTCCTTGGATGTAGATATTCTTTAATTAACCCAGTTACGTAAAGCTCTCCCCAAGACATTTTGAAATCCCATCAGCTTTTCCATATAAAGGTATGAATATGCCATTTGCCCTTCAGACTTACCAAATGCACGCTGAATCACTTATTCTGTACAAAACATTAAAGACCTGGCACTCAAAATTGTACTTCCTTTGTAGCCAAAGTTTTGAAAAATATTCTGTAAACCTTATCTTACAATTCACACTTAGTCACTTTTCGTTCAGAAACCTAAAGCTGAGGCCTAATTAAGAGAGGAGGGAAAATTGTTCACAGCTACCAGAAACCATGGCAAGTGCCCTGGGACTATAAAATCATCAATCACTGAACATTTATCATTTCTCCAGACCGCAGGCTCACATTCAAGCCAACATTAATGGGGCTGAAACAGGCCTCCCTATCTTTGCAGGCGTGCTGTCAGTTCTACCAAAGGGCTGCTAAGTGAGGGCTAAAGGACTGTCACAGCCCTGCTGCTGCTTAGGGATGCGTGGCACACTCCTGCTGCTGCTGGGCTGCACAGCAATCCTTCCCCAGACCCAGCTCCCCTCTGCAGCTCTGGCTGACTTCATCTGCCTCACAATCGCCCATACACTTGTGATAGGCATCCAGAAACAATCTTAGTGACATTTACAACTTGCTTATGACCACAAGGGTGTCCTCTGGAAAGAGTGACCTAGCCCCGTCTGTCAGACAAGCAGCGTGGAACAGCAGCTGCTGAGGAAATGGAGTGGCTCCTAGCTAAGGTCACCACATGTGGTTTATTTTTATGCTGAAATGAAACAAGAAAGAAATTAAATTTGCTGAATAAAGAAACAAAAATTTGCAAATATAGGACCAAAACCACAGCTCCTAAGTAGGTAGCTTTGTATTTACATCTCTGTTTTTATTCCTTATCATGCTTGTTTTTTAAAAACTTTTTCCCTAAGATTTTAGCTATACTTTATTTTTAAAAGAAAGAAACTATAAAGGACACTATCAGTGATAAAAGAAGATCCATATCTCAGACATTCAGCAAGTGGTGCCCAAACAAGGCCCAGAAACTGCAATCTTTAAGACATTTATATTTACAGAGTAACTAAGATAAGTACTGAAAATATAACACAGGTAAGACTCATTTCATATACAGCTGCACATAATGCATCACAATCTATCTGATGCACAGGACTCTTCATGCTCCTCCCCATGTTAATATTACATGTCTCCTCACAAAATAGAGAGATCGGAGAACCGGGTGGGTGGTTCACACAAAAATGAATATTCTTCCTTCTATCATCAAAATTCCTGTGAAGAATACTTGACATCATGTTCTTTTCTTATAGCCTCTCACTTTCCCAGAATGCACTTGCAGCCAATTACCACAGCATCCAAGTTGTACTTCCATACTACCAGACAAATCAGCTACTTCATCTACCTGGAAAATACTCTGGGTTATCCTTCACAACACCAAAGCCATTCAAAACAAAACATTTGGTATACAGGGTGAAAAAGTATGAAGGGATATGCAAGCCCTTTAAGTAGAATTGGTCTTTTCTAGACTTTAATGCAATTCCTAAAATTAATTGTATCAGGCATTTCATTATTTGCCACTTGAGAATTCACACTCGTGCAAATTGTAACCTATACCTTCACCTAGAGTGGACCAATATAAAGAGGTTTCACCTTGGCCACCCTGCCTGACACCTCAGTTCCTCAGTCTCAGTATTCAGTTATGGATTATCAACTCGTGCCACAGAGCTCTGTTTGGATTAGAAATCTTGGGCTGATTCCTACAAATAACTCACCCCCACTAAATGAATACAAAATAACCACAAACACGTGCCGTTTTGATTTAACAAATTTTGCAATTCACAAAAGCAAATGGAGAAAAATCAGAAGAGCTCCAAGGACAGTGATTTAAATTACAGAGCTTTTTTCAGAGCATTCTTCACATTTAAGCTGTACTTCAAATAAAATTGCATTCCTCTTACCATTCATTGCTCTTACATCTGTATTGTTAACCAACAGAGTAAACAGCAACTACTACTACTACTGGGAAGAGCTGTAACCAACCATGGATAAAACTTTAGAAGTTTCCAATAGCTTCTGGAAGCTACTGGAAGCTTCTAGTCATACAATCAAAGCTCAAAAATGTATTGAACGAATACAATAGTGCAAATGCACAACATCTGCTTATTGCTCAAAGAAAAACACAGTTGAAAGCCTTAAAAAGTCTGGAACACCAATGAAGGACACTGGTTTTTAAGACACACCCCACTTGTGTGACTGAGTAATGAAGAGAAGACAATCAGCTGGCATGTGAGCTCATCCCTCATGGCAAAAGCAGCAGAGGATGTCAGGGAGGGATTTATATGACATGCTATCAGAGCCCCTTTTCAAATCCGTGTTTTAAGCAGGACTCAATAATACAGACTGCCAAATTTCATTCTTCCTTTCTGAGAAAGGCAGGAAATCTCAGTTCCTGACAATTTTGAAGACTAATCTAGCCAAGCTCACTTAAATATAGCTGGATTGATACAGACTGCAAGCAGAAAAAGGAACTAATGAGTCATGCCAAAAGTTACTCTCCCCTCTTGGGAAGAGCTATTTGAGGGTACTTATTCTGGCTGGTGAGGTCATTCTTTGGACCACAGGTGGGCTTCCAAAGCCCTTTGAAGCATTTCTACCTCCTGTTACCTGCAGGGCACGTTTAACACAGAAAGGCTGGAAAGAGACATTCCATGCTGAATACACATGCTCATTTCTGCCTCTGTGCCTCCTCAGCAAACCTACCAATGGATTACTATACAGCAGAGTGCACACCTGGGCTGTTTAGCAAATAACTGGCTAAAGTCTACAAAATAGGAGTTACTGGACAATTTTATTTCCTGTTTTGAGCACTTTGTTCTGAAGGGATTGTAGATAGCTGAGGGCATTTTTTCTGCTTGCAGAAAGCAAAACGATTTTGAGTATGATTGATGACATAGCTGTAAACTCAACACTGTCTTGCTTGTTCCAACCTCTCACACAGCTGTTACGAAAGCAAGTTTTAGCTTTCCTAAAGGAAGACAAAACTTCTCTTTCTGTACTGTTATAGCCCAAATAAAGTGCAATTGGGGTACCTGTTCCCTTACAGCATTTTGTGATGTTGTCACTGTTCACTTTGCACAGGCCTCTCCTTGGATCTCAGTCTGACTGAATGTTTGTGATCAGAAAGACCAAGTCAGATACATCTACAAGTAAAAACAACGAGTATTGTCCACTAATAACACCTGTGATGAAAAGCAGCTGAAAGACTACTACTAACTAGTACTGCAATTGAACTGAGTAGTGAAGGCACTCTCAACACTGCATGCTCTTTCTTAGTTTTTCAGGGATTTCACTGGATTAGAGTGATGTTCTCTAATCATTCCAGTAAATAAAGTCCACCAATTTAAAAATCCCAGTTGTAACATTCTTCCTACCTCTTCTGGGTAAGGTGCCCCAAGTGCCCAAGTGATTTAGACTCTATCTGGATCAGGATTTTCCAAGCACAGGGATGCTAACACAGCCAAAGCAATTAAAAATCTGACACTATTTACAAAATCATTAATACTTGTACACAGGACACCTGAAAATTATCTTACATAATGTACTATTCTAGAAGACTCAAAAGACAAAATGGAAAAAATCCCCAACCATGCACCCAGAGTAAACACATTGCTTACCAGGCATGTTTATTCTACCAAATCATGACACAATGAGTCTATGCCCATTTTACAAATACAGTGGTAATTAACCTCCTAAAATTCAATGTATTTCAATGACCATTAAAGTTCTGTCATTTTGGTTAAATTTAATTACAGAAGTCACCTAAGAACAAGTCAAAAACCTTTCCCAGTTCACTGTCCCTACCCTGTTTCATTGCACTGGTTCCAGGTTTTCTGTGGGATTAATCCTCTCCCTTTTACTTCCCCTTCAAAAACAAAAGCCTATTGTCCCTTAGCAATTATTTTCTGAAGTCACATCAGTGTTTGTCCATGCATAAGCAGAATTGTACTCCTGACCCTAAATCAAGTTGTAGGGTTTTTTGTTTTGTTTTTAAATAACCACAACATCTTGTTTCTACTTCAGGGTAAAATGTGAAAAAGGGAGAAGACACTGTCACTACATGGCACACCATTTTCCTATGCACTTATTGAGCTCATACTCAACTCATTGAGTTGTCCTCCCTGTACAATTGACTGCTCCACAGCATTTCATTTGCTCAAGTCCACTAGACTAGAGATAACAGGGGTTTTGTTTGTTTCTCCTCCCTTAGCCCCAAGCCCTCTCCTACACAAGTCCCTGGGAACAGACCAAAATCTAAGGCTCGTAACCAAGCTGCCAGATCACTAAGCACGTATTTGCATTTTAGCAATTTACAATATAGCTCAATTACTGCCTTTAAACTTAAGACATTAAAATTCCACTAAAATGAATGGTTGAGTTCACAGTTTGACGTGGCTGCAGACCAAAAGATTAAGTTTAATGAATGCTGCTTTCAATTCCTTGAGTTTTATAGTTTGGCTGACTTTAAATAACAAATATTAATTGTTTAAAGCTCAGGAATACTGAAGCCCCTTGCAAGCTAAATTTGGCAATGAACTTATGAATCAGGCAACAGTCATCCAAATGACTAATGTGTAAATGAACGAGTGAAGCTACTGCTAAAATCCACTTTATTTTGGATTATCTGGCTCTCCAAACTAATCTGAAAGTTCTACAGACAAACAAGAAGGGGAAAAAACACAAGGGTGGGGGGAGAAGTGAGGAAGGAAAGCAAGATGCAGAGGCGGTGAGAGACAGACGGACAGACCAGAGAGACTGACTACATCCAGGAACACTGCGCTGAGTCACTGACTGAAGGTTAGACAAGAGGCTCTGAACAAAAGCCATGCCAACATGTCCTAGTGAATTTAAAAGATTATGGATTCTATGATTCTGAATAATTCCAGAAACACACAACCTTAAAAAAAAAAGAAAGAAAGAAAGAAAAAGAAGAGTATTTTTAGTCATTGAATCTATCTGTCAACAGCTCTTAGAGAAAAGGCTAGAGAGCCAAAAACCTGGCTTGGTGTACTGAGCACACAGATCAGGAAGAATGGTGCAAAAATTAAGGTAAGCTAAAAATAAATCCAGAGAGGAGTACTCCTCCTTTCTGCCTTGAGGATCACTTGCACTATATTCACTGATTTTAACAGAACATCAAGAAACATCACATGGGCACAGGTCATGGCCATAACTCCATTTAAATCATGAACAATCTTACAGCAAACTATCAGTGGGAACAATGTTGTTTCCAAGCAATGACCAAACTCCTCTCAGGAAGTCTGGAGCAGATGGATGATGGTGATGGGAGTCACCCCACACTCCTTCCACTGTTTCACCCATGTTCCTCTCATTTGCCCACGACAATCCAAACACGAGGGGACCAAGCTGAGGCCTGTCTGATGTGCCAGGAAACAAACACAAATGTCCCTCTGCAGGCTCCATGTCTGCCACCTCCCAGCCCCCCGGGAACAGCCAGACTTCAACCTCATCTCCTTTAGCTGCACAAGAAGCTTGGACAATACTCCCTAACCAGAGGAATGAAAGCAGTTTGCTGATGGAGACCACCCAATCACACCAGAAACAAGGAGCTTTCTAGCCCCACTTTCTAGCTTCAATTATGATTCCCTTTCTGTAACCATCAGCAGGTGTTAACATTCAACTACATCCAAACTACAGAAATGCAGCTTTTTGTGTTATTTGGTTACCTGCAGCATGCTTTTGCCCTGCCATGTTGTATCACTACCCCAGATTTCACATAATATTGGGACAAGTCAAGAGAGCTTTCACAAGTAACCTTTTCAGTGTCACCCTAAGTAACATGCTTTGTAACTGAGTTCTAAAACTATTCATTAGCTTCTTTTCCCATATCAAGTTGAAACACATGAAAACTGTGTGCAGGAATGGAGAACAATTGAAAACACGGTTTATTTCTTTTTTCAAATTTATTTTGAATGTTATTTATTTTTTAATAAACATCATTTTCTTCAGCTCTAAATCCATTTCCAAGAAGTTAAGTTACTGAGTGCCAAATCTGATTTTAAACAGCTAAACCCAATAGCCCGTTACACCTCTCTAAACTCCTGTGAGACAAATATCAACATGATATGCAATAGGACAATTCCCTGGCCACATGGAAAACTAATTTGTGAACAGATTCCAATGCTAATTCCAATGTGGTAGGTAGTTGCAATAAAAACAAAACAAAAACCACAACCAAAAGATCCGCTTCTCCAATATAGATGAAATGAAAAATTCATATGATGGAAACCAGATTTTTCTAGCTCTTATCTAAGCTATAAATCAGGAGATAAAATGATACAAGTATAGCCAACAGACTAACAACAAATGCTTAAAGAAGATACTTGAAAACCTGACTAAAGCATTCAGAATTTTAAAAACAGAACTTGCTTTGAAAAATACTACTTGTAAATCAAATTATAAAGTAGGCTGCATTTGTAAGTTTCCTGAGCACTAAATATGGAATACTTAATTTGGGCTTTAATTCCACAGTGAATCATCATCTACCTTGTAGAATACATCAGGAAAAGCAAATAACCAGCAGCAGAATCACCAAACAACCTCCCTCCCCCATTAAAAAAAAAAAAAAAATCAGAGGACAAAAAGGACACAAATACAACAGACTTGATAACACTTACTGTGTTTCTGTGTCCCTCTTGTCTTGTTTTGCTATTTAACAGCTTCCCTTCTTGTTATGTACCTGAGATTAAGAGGTATAAAATACCATTTCAAAACCTGCTATCTCATTACTACTTTTTTACTTCTTTGCAAATTAAAAGTACTACTTGGAGTGAGGGGAGTGTAGTTTGGGCATAAAGCATTTCAGATTCCAATTCATGTCTGAGTATTTTATATACAGTAGAGGGAAGAACCTGTTGCCTGATGCTACAAAACCATCTAATCTAACAGTGCTGTCTTGATCAGTTCCACTCTGGCTTCAATTAAATACATAGAGTTATGTAAAGGAACAGGAGGATAAACTGCATCCTCAGCACTGAAACTAGATTCATGTTAAATCAGGTCAAAACGTACACTCACAGCTTTTAGTGCAATGTACATGGTGCAAATTATTTGAAACACCCACAGTTCAGATTTTGGAAGAAAACTGCCTCAGCTAATTTATGCTAAATTTTTAACAGTTACAATTATTATGTGTGTATATATAAAAAGGAAATCCATCACGGAAATGTCTTATGAAAAACATTTCAGATATGCTTGATTTGGAGACTGCAATTTGAACAGATCAAAAACTGACTTGCTCCTTTTATTGCTCCTTTTATGTAATGACAAAACCAGAACAACGAAAGAAAACCTCACAGAGCATTATTCTCATGAAACAGCAATCATTAGCCACACCACAAGAACCACTATAACAAAAAAAAAAAGTTTAATTACTCAAAAAAAAGTGACTATGCTGCTACACTACAAATTACAACTCGCAAATACACAGGCAAGCTACAAAGTTCAGGATCATCTCACAACAGGAAGACAAAACTTTCAGGTGCTCTAGGGCAATATATTAATGTGCAATATATTATTGTGCAGAAGACATAGTACTCCAGTCAAGTACTTCAGAATATGCTTCAAAGAGCTCAGGAGAGCAAGACTTTCAAAAAGCAGCTTGACCACCCTCTGCAAAACACACCGAGAACTCCTGTTCTAGTGCAAGGCAATATGAACATTGGCAGTAACATCTGTAGCTCTATATCACTCAGATAAGGGAGAGACTTGCATACATCAACCAAAGATATTCCCTGAAAACCCACCACAGCTCCACATAGAAAGGTAAAAACAAGATTGGAGACTAGGAATTAAAACAAGCCCCACAAGAGACAAACTTGGTACACAGTATTGTATATGGACTTCAGTACAACAATTCAAGAGTAAGGGAGGTCATCAGCACATCACACAATTCCAGTGACTGCCAACCACCATTCCTGAATTATTCCTATAAACAATAAAACTTTCCTGCTTTTGTTTTCACCCCCTGAAATAGAATCTTTTCATATTATTTATTTTTCTAACAAAACAGTCGGTGTATGCAAAAAGAGATTTCTACTCATAGAAGTCACTAATGTCTCCATTTGTACCTTTTCACAAATCTAAGACTATCACAGCAAATTCAGACATAAATACCTGCTGTTCTTTCAGTGTTAGAACACTGTTTAGCAGTAGGTAATGGAAAGACAAGGCTCCTATATGAGGTTTTCTCAAGCCTGCTGGGATTCCTCGCCTTTAATGTTACTTCAAGACACTATTGAAGGAAGAATGGTTTAGCTTTCATTAAGGGTTTACCAGAGACTTTTAAAATAGGACAAACTGCTATTACATATGAGAGAAGGTTCTTGTCTGAATTAATTATTGATGAAAAGATTAAAACCCATGACAAACACCCAACCCCAAGCACAGGAACATACCTCTCGTTTCACAGTGAAAAGAAATCACCAATACGTTTTCCCCAATTCCCCAAAAGAACCGTACCCACACCAACACTCCTCAATAATTCCATGAATAAATCAAAGAGTGGATAAACAAATACAGTAAAGTTTCCTCATAGCAAATTTTTTTAAAATAATCCTAACTACAAGTTACTGCAGATTTGCAAATAAATTTTTCCACGAAATTGGTAATTAAGGCGCAGATAAAATCTGGTGTAAATAAATACTAAATGAACATGCTCAAAAATAACCTAATGTCATAACAATGTGGTAACTATGGTGCAATTTTCTGCACAGTTTTTAGAACATTATCACATCACAGGTCAGTGGCAATCAAAAAATACATGACTTAGCAACAAGTAAGAAAGGAACAGAGAATGAATCTATCATTCTGTGAGGCAGAAATGTATGGTACACCCTCCTCTTGACTAGAGCATGCAGTCAATCACCCTAACTCTGAAGTTATACAGAAGGAGCAGAAAGTTTCAGGGAACGGCACCAAGAACCAACCACAGGTTAGAAGCAGTGACCATACAAGCAAAACCCAATAGATTACAATCCTTCAGCTTGGCTGAACATAGGAGTGGCCTGTAAAATAAAGGTGTTTGCAGGGAAAGGAGTAAAAATGATGAAGTGAATCAGTAACCATTTAGAACACAGGAACATGGTGGCCATCAGTTGCATCACTGGGCAGCACACAAGATAAAAAAATCCCTAAGCTTCAGCACAAAATCCTCATAATTGTTGCCAAAACTGTAACCAAAGCCAGAAAAGTTCACAAACAGCAGAGAGCAAGCCCACCAACAGCTATAAGAACCATGTCAAAAAGGTTGGCTCTGTCCAGGAAAACTAAGCAAAGAGCTGGGGTTGTGCTAGGAGAGTACACAGTAAAGGTGGCAAAATATTTGCCCTATACTTACACTTCTTCCTTATACACCATTGCTGGCCACAGTCAGAGCATTTAAACTGAACAGACCTTCAGCAGGATTTGGGAAGGAAAAATATCCTTTAGCCAGTATTCCATCATCTTTTTTCATTAGCCTTCAACAGGTATGCACTAAACTATCACCAAATTCCAGTTCTATTCACTTGAAAACTGCTTCTCTCTCAGTGTCTTTGGAAATTTCAGCCAATAGTGAGCCAACACTTTAAATTCTTAATAATTGTAACACTATATTGTGACCTTTAACAGAAAATTCTAGTAGTAGGCTGCACATGGACTTAAAAAAAAGTTGAAAATCACACACAATATGAAAAGAATAAGTGGTACCTCTTGAGATTTCAACTTTTCTATGTCTGTGGAGAGGTCTGAGCTTTTCCCATGAAGACTGCCATTTTCCTGTAAATAGACAATTAGTAAGAACAATTAGGACAAGAATAACATTCTACATTGAAATAATGGGGAAAAGCACTGGATTAGAGAGCTGAACATGTAAGACAAATACATCTTACTTAAACTGTGTTAATCAACACAAGGAATAACCTAGAAATGTAAAAGGCTGTGTATGATTTGCCCTGCCTTCCGAGAAACCAGTCTAAGCTCTCACAATACAGAGCCACACACTCATTTTTGCTCTTTCTCAGAGACATCTGGTCTAGCAGCACATGTAGGAGTAGACAGAAGTTATCGTTATTCAAAATCCTGAATCAGTAATTTGCCTCATTAGTTGAAAGAAAACCAAAAACTAAAGACCATACATCATAGCCAAAATTTATGCATGCAAGCTTGAATTAAACTGGTAAACAAAGTCCAGTGCTTTTTCAGTAAATTCAGAAGTGAAATTCCTGTGTTCTACTTTTTTTTTACAGAAGATACCAGCCACAGGACAAATTAATTTGTGGCTCTTAATCTTTACCAATTCTATATACAGAGAATATGTATTTCTAGTGTTCACTTTTCTGGGGAGAACACAGGAATTAAATATTCCTGTGAAAAGGAATTAAGCTTTCTTTAAAAGAAAACTCTTGTCACCTAAATGATATTCCAGATTACCATTCTTTATTGCCTCATTAAAAAAAAAACAAACAAAAAACCAACCAAACAAAAAAATCCCACAACTAACACACTGACTTTACACTATTCAAATATTAGCTGGCTGATCCTCTACCACACAAAAAATTGTGATTAATGCAGCCACACAGCCAATAAATCACAAACTCAAATTCCAGTTAGGTCAGCTTAACTCATAATCAATTAAAATTGATCAGCAACATAAAAAATGAGAGTCAAAACACCAAACACATGATAAAAATATAAGTTAAATAAAGCTGCATAGTAAGATTGCATTTCAAATGTAGAGGAGGCCTTTGAAGGTTCAGCTCCATGCCCCAGGTAACAAAGGAACTTTTAAAGAATGTGGAATTCCCATGTTGCACAGAAATACTTCTTCCACACAAAGTACTTCCACATTTATTATAATTATTTACTAATGATCAATGAAAAAATTAGGACTTCATGAGAAGCCTTCCTACTGCTGTCTTCCAGAGCAAGGCAGAGGCTGTAATAACACCCAGTGAGTTGAACAAGGTCTTGCAGCCTACCCATCTCATTCCACAGCACAAGAAAGCTGCAAAGGGACAAGTGCTAGCACAGCTCTGGTTCAAAGGCACTGAAATCAGAACATCAGGCATGCTGTGTACATCTAGTTCAGGTACTTCGCTCATTGGCCTTTTAGGGAGTAAATATTCATAAAAAGAAAATAGAGCAGATGAAAGGGAATGTGAGTAACTAGGGGCAAGCTTGCTTTGACCATTGCCTTTAGTTTGAAAAGGGTCATGTTATTTTAGGATATCAGATAGTAGCAAGAACCTTCAGCTCAATAAGTGGGATGAATGAGGCTGGAACAAGAACAGGAGGAAGGTATTTAAAAAGAAAAGCCTCTCTTCAACATCATGACAGAGCACACACTATAGCTGGGTAATGTTAACAAGAGAGGCAAGTGTTCCTTACACTTTGCCAGTAAATCTGCTCCTATGTAACATGACTTTTACTTCCAATTTCTGACTATATGTTAAATAAAATACATGCTCATCATTCAAGCATACATATGGCTTGTTTTCATTAATTCTAAGCCTATATATTTTTTAGTCTTAGAAATCTAAATTGATGCTGTAGCTCCTCCAAGTCATTAAAGTCTCTAAAAGATGCTAATCTGTATATTTAAAGGAGTTTCCCTTCAAAAAGTTTGCCGAACGATCTGCTGATTTACACTGTCCATTCCCATGAACTTTCATTATGAATTATTAGTTGGGTATCTTACCCTTGAAGATTCATATGAAGGACTTGGCTGACCGCTTGTTCCCCAGGATGTGGCACCTGTTCGCTCATCCATACCTAGCAATAAAAAGAAAAATACAAACCTGTAAGAAATCATAGCAAAAACAATGTTTTCTGATGCAACCTGAAAAAATATTCATCTGCTTCCATACACTCTAAGTAAATTCATCTGCTTTCATATACTTAAAGCAGTGTTTCTAAAAGCAAAACTTCAGATGAACAGCTTCCTTATTAATTAAGCTGGCTACAGAGGAACCTGTTCATTTGGACACCTGCAGCTGCTGAAAACAGGAGCATAAAAAGCCAAGAAATTTGCCAGTCTGCTGTCGGCCCAACCCAATCCATAAGAAATTAGCATGAGTAACAAAACAAGCACAACAATGTGAACATCATGGCTTTTTGAGCAGCCCAATTTATCTGCATCTCAAGCAAGCACTGAAATATTGCAGCACACACTGTGAAACACATACTTGTTATCTACTCTTTGCTCTTGTGTCTTGCTTAAGTATTGTAAAATGTGCAAAATTATTTCCCCTGCTTGGCCTTTATGTGACACAGAAGATATTTTAGCATAATGGGGAAAAAAGGCAAGACAGACCGGTTATATTTCAATGGCTTAAGAATCCCACAGAGAATCATGGTCTCTGCACTACTAAAACAGTAATATTTTTTACACTCTGTAACGGTTCTTTTAGAATCAGTTCCCTTTATGCAAATCCAGGTTACAGCTCACAAGAGAAAAGGGAAGGAAAAGATCTTCAAACACTGTATCAGAATATTGACCCCATGTATTACCCAATTTCTATCCAAATTTAATCAGTCTAACCACCTATAAACCACATTCCCAAACAGCTAATTGCAAAAGCACCCGAATTCCTATAGCAAACTCCTTCACATAGGATAAGGCTGTTACTATTCTAACAATTAGGTTCCTGATTATCTGCTTCACAAGACATTTCTTTGTCACATGTGGAATATTTCCATCCTAAACTGTAGGCTTCAAAGCACTCTGGCCTACAAAATGCAACTCATTACTTCCCTGTCACACAAACTTTTCTCATAAAGAGTTTTGATATAAAGCATAAATTCTTTATGTGATATATACTATAAACTATTTACAAAGTTTTATAATGTCATAATTTATAAATAAGAACTAAGTGTCCCAATTTATAAATAAGAGTAGAGTGCAAGCTACTCCATACAGTCATCTCTAAATCCTAACTTTATATTGCAACAATAAAATTTTCATGCATATTTCTCTTATGGCCATACTGCAAAATCAAAAATGTAAACTGATACTGTAAATAACTACCTATGGATTATTACTATTCTAATCATTATTTCCTTAAGAAACGTGCTTTATGAAGCTATAAAATAATGTTTTGACAAAGACAGCCTGCAAAAAGGAATGTTAAACTGAAAGTACAGTAAATCAGTCAAATAAAAACTACAGACACTTTTTGTGCACTGCAGGAAAGATCCTCAAGGTTGAAGAAGGCTCTTTGAAAATGCAAAACCACCACTATCTTGAGCCAGCAGTTTGGGGAAGTTTACTGCATTTTGCAGCTGACAGTATTGTTGTTGTTTCATTGTAACTGGTCCAGGAGCTGAGTAAAGAGTCGTGGCTGGCACTGACAAAGGCAAAAGCAATCTTTTGGCACAATTGACTCTTTTCTGCCAGAAACAACAATGCCAGTAATCCAGTCATTATCATAACAAGTCTTCCATTGCCTTCGTTTCCAAAGACACATATGTGGGGTGAGAAAAGAAAAATATCTTACTGCAGGACAAAGTCCTTGGGAAAGTTTAGGATACAGTAGGTTATACCAACCCATTAAAGGAGATAAGTGACTAGATAATGGTTATGCATAGAGTGTTCAGATGCTAATCACTGAAACATGCTACTCATATGAAAATTTGAGTCAGTGGGACATAAGGACTTATGTTATGGTTCTGCTTAATCAGTACATGTACAGCTAAAAATTCAAGTATTTTAATTCTACCATTTGAATTATGCAAATAAATTGTTTAAAGAAACTGCTCTAAACCAAAATGTAACTGCTTCAGATAGGGAGGAAAACTAATTTCTGACTAGTTCCCAGAATTCTTTTTTTCTACACAATTCCAGTACAGTTTACTATTCTAGCTAACTTCCTTTTTCCTACCAGGTGTCTTTTTCCTCCTTTTCATACAGCATTTTTCATTCTTATAAGCCCCAAATAGGCTTACACATAGACCTATCTCTTACTCAAAATTTTCACACAAGGAAGATGCTTTCACGTTTTAAATGCTCTGTGAAGGCTACAAGAAAAAAGGAATCATGTATTGCACATAGAACACCAGCACTCTGACTTACTGCTGCTTGACATCTGGGTTTCATTTGAAATGATACCCCTGCTGCCCTTGGTCTCCATCAACATGAGACACCAAACAAGTGCTGCCCCAGGTAGCCAGCAACACTCAACCAGGAAATCACACGTGTGTCACCATAGTGCTCAAGGAATCTGTTCTGCTTTGTACACTAATGTGTTTCCCATGGGTGACAGATGAAAACCACCCAAACGTTGGATGAGACAAAGACCCAGACCATTCCTAGCAGGATGGGCACAAACAAACAAGACATACTTTAACACAGCCAAAAGTAACTACATGACTGAGCCAGGACCATCAGATTCACTCTTAAATGTAAAGCCCCTGAAGTGGGGAACACTTGGTAAGAAATAACGAGAGTCATCTACGTTAATAAATTCAATAAAGTCTCAAAGCAGAAGTGTCATGAAAGAGTTCTAGTGTTATCCTGGAAAAGGCAAAAGAGAACAGAGGAACTAGGGGGATCATCACCTTTGTATAACTCCTTCCACAAGGCAATGTACTGACCAATTCCAGCATCCATTAATTCATCATGGATGAATTCATCATTAATTAATCATGGATCTTAAAGAGCACAGGAAAGCTGTGACAGTTAGCAGAGCATTGAAAAACGTGCAGGACAAGGCTGCAGTATCTCAGCCTCTGTAGGTAAAGAAAAAAGGTGGAAATTGAACTGTGTTGTTATAAAGGTCCAAAAACACAGACACATGCATTCAGGCAGACAGGAGTAAAACAAGGTTCTACCCCCACTTCCTTTTTTTAGTAGGCATTGAGGACGGAAAGTAATTGAAATGACTCATATTTCATAGTTCTCAATCAAAAGTGACTACTTCTATAGCACATATGCTGCAGTTTAATTAGGGAGTAACTCTTAAGTGTGATGTTTGTTTGAGCGGGTTCAGCTGGCAGTCTGGGGCTGGGCTGGCTCACGGGGCAGCTCCGCAGCACTGGCTGCGTGTCCCAACCAGGACACTGCTGACCTCGGCTGGCCGAGCACGTGGAGCACGGCCCAGAGCATGGCCAGCCTGCAGGAAAGGCTGCGTGTCCTTGCTTGAGGAAAGGCTCCGTGGCCTCCCCTCCCCTCCGGGAAAGGCCCCGTGGCCTCCCCTCCCTCGGGGAAAGGCTCCGTGGCCTCCCCTCGGGGAAAGGCTCCGTGGCCTCCCCTCCCCTCGGGGAAAGGCTCCGTGGCCTCCCCTCCCCTCGGGGAAAGGCTCCGTGGCCTCCCCTCCCCTCGGGGAAAGGCTCCGTGGCCTTCCCTCCCCTCGGGGAAACGCTCCGTGGCCTTCCCTCCCCTCGGGGAAAGGCCCCATGGCCTCGCTCCCCTCGGGGAAAGGCTCCGTGGCCTCGCTCCCCTCGGGGAAAGGCTCCGTGGCCTCGCTCCCTCAGGGAAAGGCTCCGTGGCCTCCCCTCCCTCGGGGAAAGGCTCCGTGGCCTCTCCTCCCCTCGGGGAAAGGCCCCGTGGCCTCGCTCCCCTCGGGGAAAGGCTCCGTGGCCTCGCTCCCTCAGGGAAAGGCTCCGTGGCCTCCCCTCCCTCGGGGAAAGGCTCCGTGGCCTCTCCTCCCCTCGGGGAAAGGCTCCGTGGCCTCTCCTCCCCTCGGGGAAAGGCCCCGTGGCCTCGCTTCCCTCGGGGAAAGGCTCCGTGGCCTCGCTCCCCTCGGGGAAAGGCCCCGTGGCCTCGCTCCCCTCGGGGAAAGGCTCCGTGGCCTCGCTCCCCTCGGGGAAAGGCCCCGTGGCCTTCCCTCCCCTCAGGGAAAGGCTCCGTGGCCTCGCTCCCCTCGGGGAAAGGCCCCGTGGCCTCGCTCCCCTCGGGGAAAGGCCCCGTGGCCTCGCTCCCCTCAGGGAAAGGCTCCTTGGCCTTCCCTCCCCTCGGGGAGACCCAGCCAAGCCGTGAGGATGCTTTCTGCATTGGCTTTCTGGCTTTATGCATTGCATTCTAAACAGGCTTTGCTTAACATCACTTTTATGATGCTGCTGTGAGCATTTCAAGCTATTCTAGAAGAAAACCTGAAGAAACCTGTTGCCTCATTATTTCAACATATGTGTTCATTTTGAAGAAACAGATCCAAACATTCATCTAATAAAAAAAAAATTGGATCTTACAATCAAACTGAAATGAAGGTTGCTCTTGCTGGCATAAGACAAAGAAGACTATATTTAAAACTTATTTCAAGAGATACAGGCTCTAATGTTCGTGTAAACACTATAATATACTTTATAGGGTTACCATCTGCTATGATGTTGATCAAATAAATGATTTGACAAAAAAAATCACATTGTAGATTGTTATACTAGGTACTCAAGGTATGAGTTTCTATCTTTTATAGCTTCTTTATCCAATTTTGTTTCAGAGTAATGATATTCCTTCAGATAAGATTCAACATCTGAAATCAATTACAAAAAAACCTACAGCACAAACCATAACAGCACTGATTGTGTTTTGCATGTCAGACACACAAACATCTCAATCTACCATTAAGCCATATATTGCAAAAGTCTATTGTGAAGTATGATTCCAATTATTACCCAAAATTATATTTTAGATCTAGACTTTCTCATAAGGGGATGAAAATAGTAATAATATTTGACGGAGATATACTATACTCAAATCTCTTAACTTTCAGTAGGTAAAGACTAGTTCTCAGCCTCTTCTTGTTGTTTTCAATAAAAACTTTCTCTTTTTATCCTAGATGTAATATTATTAATGATATAATGAAACCATTACTTTTCTAACAAAGAACTCAAAATTCACAAGTCAGATAAAAAAATAAATGAAGACAAGGCAAAGTTCCAGACATTTATTACTCAGGGAGTGGGAAAAAACACAGACAACAAGAGGACCAGAATGACACTCAAAACCAAAAGCAGCTTTGACAATAGATACAACGTGGTAGGCTTAAAATATCCAAAGCTGAAAAGATTAATCAAATTGAGAAGAGAAATGAAAGGCAGACAACCTATCAATAGTCTAACCACTTAAGTGTCATTGGGATAAATTGAGATGCAACATTTTAATCAGGTAAAAGACAAACCACTTTCATTTCAAACTACATAAAGAACTTTCTCTCCATCCACCTTCCACAATAAAGGAAAAGAAAGGGGAACTGCAAGCATGGAGGGGGGAGAAAAAAATCAAATCTCAATGCAGACTGTTTCTTGAAGAATGTACTAATTGTCTTCCAGCATATGGATACAAAGTTTCCCCTGATCCCTTCAGCTCAAAAAGCAAAGTTGCTCCCCAGTAACAGATTTGCTTATCAGAGGCACCAGTGGCAGTAGCAGAGCATCCTTTTGTGTACCTCTGCTCCAGAGAAAACCCATGGAAGAGCTACAGATATGCCATGGAAACACCATCTTGAGTCTGTCATCTGGACTTCACAATTACTTCAGGAAACCACCCAAGATAATTTTATTAACTTGTACAATGCTGCTCACTCTGCTCCCTGTATTGAGCCATGGTGTCACAGATTGGGCCCTTAACCCACTGCACCCTGTAAAACTGACATTTCTCCTGGGCTTACCTATCAGTTTTCATATCTTTCCCCACCTGCCCAGCAGGTTCATGGCCATGGGAGCTGAGATCTTAACTACCAGCCTCTAATGGCAGGGATTTAAAAAGTGCAAGGAAGCCCTGCAGAGAAGAGCCCTTGAGGGGACCTTGGTTACCTTAATTAGTACCCATAAAACACTGGCTTCCATTTGAATATTAATCTTTGCAAAGATCAGTTTTTAGTATGTTTGAAATATCAACTGTGATTATTAATAGTGGTAAGTAAATTCATTTTCATTTTTGAAACATTGCTTATCCTGGAGATTCCCAGAATAATTCCATGATTATCTGACAGCAAAGAATAAATATCCACTATGTCAGTCATTGTGGAAATTATTTGAATAATAGTAAGAAAATATGCTATACAAAGTTAGTTTCTATCTATAGAACAGGTAATCACAATTAAAACTTCAGAAGAACAAAACTATTCAAGTTGCAGGAAGGTACAGCAAGTACACAATTTACCTGGACAATAACCAAAACTTAGACCAATATTGCCACTGGCAGGTATTAAAAATTAGTTGTAACTTAATATACCAGCAAATTGAATTCTCCCTGTATGTAAAACCTATACTTTCATACAGAAAATTACTTGCAAGAACAGTACTTCCCCTGGAAGAAAAAAATTTGGGGCATATGCTAAAAAAGCTTTCTAAAACAACAATAAACATTGTATAAATTCCAAAGAAAATGGGGAAAAAAAACTTGCTGGTTCAGGAAAACTGAAGTCTGAATTTGTTTTAAAAGTGTCTATTAGCATCAAAAGTCAGTACTGGCAGTACAGTTCCTGTATAACTATCATGTTTTAGATTTGTTTCAACTCATTAGCTAAATATAATTTGCTTTTTTAACAAAAAGGCAATTACTACTTTTAACTTGATTTCACAAATAATACTATTCATTTCTTGCAATAAGACCTATGTATTCCCTAAGAACAGCATTGGGTTATTAACTCCTGTAAGAGCACTGCCCTTACAGAAATATCAGAAAGTACCTGCTTCTCTTTGCTCATATTCTCTGCTTCCTAGACTCTAAATCATGTCCCCAAACACACCAAGTGACCTGGCATGACCTGGACACTTTAAATACAATACAACCCACTCAAAATAAAATTGGAACTGGCATTTCCCACACAAACTGTACTAGAGCAGAAAAGTGCACATTGCTACGTGCATCTTGCCAGAAAAGGTACAGCAGGTACTGTTCAAAGAGGAGAGCATATTTATAATACTGTATGTAACTGGCATTTCTTAGTTGTGTATAGATATTCAGACTGTTCAAGCATAAGTTAATGACAACAACTATAAAAAATAGCATTTAAACTAATAAAAAAAGGAATTTTCCACTGAGGTGCTCAGAGCACTACACAGTAAAGCTATTCTTCACACACACACACTCCAAATTCCCTATATTAATACAAGTTTTAATATTACTCTTTGATCCAATTTAAGGTTAATTTTTAAAAAAAAATTAAAATGCTAATATTCATAAATTATCCTGTATACAAATAATATTTACATGTGTGCCCACAGAGTATATTTTGAAGCCTCCCTGGTTACAAATGTGGACAAAGTACACCAGCTTAGAGCTGAAGCCTTTAGCAGGGGTACAACCCAGAGCTTTTATTCACACACAAACACACACAGTTAAACTGCTATTAAATTGCATCATGCTGCTTATTCCCTCTCTGTGCTGAGCCATGGAGTATCAGGCTGAGCAGCTCTAACATGCCAGTCTCAGCCCTACAGTACCAGCTATCATAATAATCCTTTCTACTGGCAAATGTTCCTGTGGTTACTTCAGTTATGACTCAACTGCTTTATATAACCACACACTTTCAAATACATATATACACATATATATTTTTATATACACACCAAATCAAGGCCAGTGTCACAAGACTGCACACATCAGGCCAAAAATATTCTAATACAGCCTCACAGCAACAGCTACTGTTACCAACTGTATAACAACACAATTGTACAGAAAACTGCCAATTCAGGCACCAGAACACAATTAATGTGAGTTACACAGTGTGTAACTGAGGTTCTAACTCTCATGAGCAAAGAAAACATGGCAAGTGTGACAGCTTTCCTAAGAACATGTCTAAAAATGTTAAGAAAAAGTATTTTTAACCATTTACTGTATCACAAGGTGTCCAGCAAATTTTGACTCTCTTGAAAACAAACCCTAAGATCAACCTGGGGTCAGTATCCTGTCATGGTGTTGATGATTGCCAGGTATCTTATTCACATACAATTAAGATAACACAGTTGCAAAAAATTTAAATTACTTGGTTGATATTTAGAAGATCATTAATACCTTAACACTAAAATCTTTCAAGGAAAAAGAGACCCTCTGACAAATCAAGCAGAGAGGGGGGAGATAAAAAAACAACTGAAAGTTTTTGAGAAACAGCATATATTTTGACTTTCCAAGTTCATGAAGATGAGCCAGTGGAGAAATCAAGCATCAGACAAAAACCTTGGAATTTAGTGAGGCAGAATTTCGAGTCTTAAGTATAAAGGCAAATATACTACACAGTATAGGCAAGAGAATGCCAGTGTAACTCCATGTTTACAATAATGTGACTGGAAACAAAGGCTCTTACAGATAAGACTGTCAAGATCACAGAAGCCTGAGTGTGAACTTGAGAAGATCTGGATCAAGCCACTTCACAGAAGCACTTGGAAGAAAACCTAGACTTTGCCAAGGTACACAGCACCTCTGTATCTGAGTTTTGGCAACCCTACAATACTGAAATCAAAACTCTATTACCAGCAGCATGGCATCTCAGCCTCTCACATTAAAGCAATGCACTAACATCTTATATTTTTCATAAAACAAAGCATGTAGAATACAAAGAAGTCTGAAAGGTTTCAACTTTGCCTCTAGACAGGCACATCCTCAATGAGATGATTTCTTACACTTTCTTGTTCTAAGGAGCCCATCTAAGTCAGCTGCAGGAATTAACTCTCATTACTAAGCAAAATAGAAATTACACATCAGGGTTGTGTGAACTTAAGTTTATCATGAGAGAATTCTGATTCTTTCAATATAGCTGGGGGAAAGTGTTTATTGTATGAAAATTTCAGCATTAAACACCCTCTTCTAACTCTGAAAACAAAGCTTATCTGCTCAGTATTTAAACAGGAAAGAATGCTTAATGGATAAATGCAAGCACTGCACATCTGCTCACCTAAACCAGAGCTGTGGTAGGATAGCTCCAAGTTAGATGTGGAAAAAACAATAGAAGAAATATAGCCACAATATTGACTTACTAGAACCTGGCTCACCTATTTCTCTCCTCTTTTGCCAAAAATCAAGAAGAAATCCTCCATACTTCATCTCCAATCAAGAAAGAAGCTTCTGTGAGATTAGGGCTCCACCATTTGCCCTGCAGCACAATGAAGTGCCTTCCAGTTTGTCCAAGGGAAAGGCTGCACCTTCTTCCCTCAGTAAAAGAGTTGCCTAGTGCAAAATGCGTTTTCTTCTATTATTTTAGGCATGGAGGGGGAAAAAAAAGGATTAAAGTAAACTATTAAAAAATTTCTAGAAACATCTCTACTTGCATTTATATGAAATTTTGAGCTGATGGAAGTTAGCATCAGCCTGGAGTGTCAAGGACTACTTGTTCCAGTATGCATTTTGTACCAACAAGTGCTTCCCCCTCCATAAGCGAGTTGGAATGTAGTAAAGCTCTTGCCAGATGTTCTCCTTCTGCAGAGGTCCAAAAGCAACAGTTCTCAATAATTCCATTACTTCCAAAAGTCAAAGCCAGAATCCAGTCTGAACAAACGGAGATCTGGCACAGCCTGTGCTGCTAGCAGGGCCCTGAGACACCTTAAAAAAACTCAAAAAAACCACCCCAAGAAACCTTTATTTTCTCAACACTGAGACATTTCTTCCAACAGCTTATTAGACAGAGCTTTTACAGGTATTGTTAAATCTCATTCTCAAATTAAGAAAAAAATATGTTCTCTGACAAAGGAGAGAAATCTGTTTTTAAATGTGCCAGGTATCATTACATCTGCTCAAATATTTGCTGAATCCAGCTCCTTGCTGCCTGGGCTGTTAGCTGCCTCCTGAAGCAAGCAGGCAGGCTTTGTGTTGACAGCTCCTTTAGTGTGAGTGGCAGTAAATGATGGTGTGCCCACAATGCTGGAAAGCTGATATGATACAGTTCAGTCTCCTGCATCAACAAACGAGGTGGAAGGATGACTGGGGCCTGATGTTAATGGGCCTTGTGCTAATACACAGCAGCACTGCAGCAACTGCGATGTCTGAGGGAGCCTGGCGCACCTTCCATCCCAAAAACATTCGTTTTTCTTCTTTCCACTCTTTCCCTTTGTTTGAAAGAAAGGCTGTGCTTCCCCTTGAACTAAGACTCATGGCAGGACTAAGCTGTATGACACCCACATTCACTGGTTTCTCCCTTCCTCATCAAAAGGTATCAGCTCATCTACTGATTTCTGCTGCCCTTCAGGAACAACCCACATTTTAACATTCTTCTGGTAGTATATCCATATTGTTAGAGCTTTAACTCTGGAAAGACTACCCTTACACAATAAAATTACACTGTGAGAGGATCAGCAGTGCAGAAGTAACAACTTCTAGAGTAGTCAATGCAGTGCTCAGCATTGTGGTCTTTAAATGCTAAGGAGTAATTAAAATAGTTTAAATTTACTAGTTTAGCAGAAACATGCAACTATTATAAAAATAATTTAAAGTAGTATCCCACTAACTGAAAAAAAAAAAAAACCACTTTTCTATTCTAGAGAATAGCTACTAAATCTGACAGAGTCTGGCTCTGGTGGAAGTGAATCCAGAAATATCTGCATCTGCAGTGAAGATGTTGAGATTTCTCCAACTTTACTTCTTAACCAAAGACTTTTTTTCCTGTTTGAAGACTTTACTGATCTTCCTTTTATTTCTTCTGCTAGCTTTTCATTTAATAGTCCATAGTCTGGTTCAACTGCATAACATTTCTCCTTGGCTTAAATCCTAAATATCACACTTTTTATAGAAATCTGAGTTTTCAATGCTTTTCTGGTAACAAGTGTTACATGAGTTAAAACACTCTTAATAAAATGCACTTAGAAGCCATGCACACTCCAGAAGCAGAACTTGGACAAAAATGTTGGAATTGGAATTTATAGTTAAGTAACTCCATTTTAAATTGCCTTCATACTCTAGCAGCCAGAATAGACATACCTGTTGCTGTTAAAGTGCACTCATGCTTTTGGTTTTGTTTTGTTTTTTAAATGAGGACAAGTTGAGCTTTGAATACAAAATAAATTTGCTGCCGTTGTTTCTCCAGGTATGCTGTTACAGCAGTTCTGTAGGTTACAGCTAGAAAATGCTGAAAGCCAATAAAACATGGTAGACAGTCTTTGTGTGGACAAAAGCACCCTTACCTAGTAATTATCCTTCTTATAATAATAATATGGTATTACAGACTTTAAAACATTTACCTAAGTAGCCAGAAAGCAAGTGGCAATCAATAATTAAATATTTCCTTTAATACCCCCCTCCCAGGATGTTTCAGAAGTCTCTCCTTTTACAAAAGCACCTAATGTCATTCCTATAAAATTACTCTTTCATTTTAGGAACCAATTTCTAGGGATATTTAACCAGAACATTCGAGTGAATGGTTTTACATTAAAAATAGGACAAATAATCTAATTTTAATATTACAGGTGAGCAAGAATAAGAAGTGGAAGGATTATTTAAGTCCCCAGCACTGCTGGTCCTCACCAGCTCAGTGTCCAACAGACCCATGCCATGAGCCAGCCTGGTGCACAGCCCCACCAAAGCTCCTGTGCAGAGTGAGCCCTCACACAGGCCAGCAGCACTTCCCAACTCCAGCAGGGGATTCTGGTGCAGGAAGCACTGCCAAACAACAGCTCATGAGTCAAGGTTTATGTATGCAAACACAGCCTATCCTCCCAAAGCTAAGGGCTGGCTGCCACCCAAGGGAGGCCATCCTGCTTCCCCTAACACGTCACTGTCCCCACTGCCCACAGCCTGCCTCACATCCTCCCTCACACTAGCACCAGGTTCTAGGGACCTGCAGTAAACCTGTTCAGAAAGAAACCAGTGGAAAACAGACCCTTCAAAATAACAAACCCTCACTGGTTTCTGGCCAGACTTGCTCACAGAAGTATTTCACTACCAGGCCAGGACAGCACCAGTGCTGGCAGAAAGGAAAAGGAGAATCAGAGAAAGCCAAAGTCAGGGTTGTGTGAAGGGCCAGGGAAGCCAGCCCATCACTTCTGAAGCACTTACAACCTCTGAGACTGGCTGTATTTAAAAGACAAAAAAAAATAAAAGTGATTTTTTTCAGGGGAAAAAATAATAAAAGAAAAAAACCCAGCCATCACTATGTGGTGATGCATAAAATCCTGCAGCCTACTTTGGGACTACTGGCTTTATTGAACCAGTGGTAGGTACTATGCCAGTATGTGAGAAAAATAACTGAATAAATGCATGTTTCAATTACATTAAACACCAATAATCTCATTTTAAAAATCTTAAAAAGATTGAATCTGTTGCATGTTGGGGTAGAAACAGGTTACCAGGAAGTTCAACACTGCCAGAAAACTCCCACACACACTTTATTGTTCACTTACTAGAATTTTAGCCAAAAAGTTAGAAGAAGAGTAAACTACTTCAAAGTAAATGGCAACAAAACTCAATAATTTTTCTTCCCTCTGTTTCTACTGTAATGAAAAAGAAAAAAAATTAATTTGATTTAAAAACTTCAAAGCACATTTTAAAATTTAGCCTTGGGTTCCATGTGCCAAGTAAGTTGTTTCTACAAATTATGATATCCCATTTTCTCTTACACATTTTAGAATCTTAAGCATTGCCAGAACAAGTCAATTTAACCATATTGCCTCTTTGGGTGGCAACTTTGTCTTAGATCCTGTATTCAGTTCTCTATTTGGATGCTTTTATCTCTAACAACAGCTTTCAAACTTTCCTTTATTTTGTACTTTGCTTGTTCATACTGCAACACTCCAAGACAATGAAATTTGTATAAGTGCCCAGATTTGCTCAACCACTAAAAATAAAAATATTACCATTTATAAGGGTTATCAAATAATTTTAACACAAGACAGACTCTTCCTGTTCTGTTAAATATGTAAAATAACAAAAATGAGAAGAGAGTTTCTGCCTTTTTGAAAAAGACAACTGTGACTTGATATTTGGGAAAGAATTTGTAATATTCCAGTCACAAAAAATATTACTTTTCAACATAATATAATTTAAATATTTTGCAGATCACACTTTGTGAAAGGGTAGTAAGGCATCAAATATCTTTATATCCCAGTTTATAAGGGAAAGATTACTGAAGAAGGTTCAGAAGAAAAGTATCAACCCTCCCAGATGCACGAGAGCATTCTGAAGATCTGAAGATTCACACATGTAATAGGGCAACTCAGAGTAAACATCACATGCAGCTCCCCAACATATGTTCACGTGCACTAAAAATGTAAAACTTGTTCCTTTGGACAAGGCTGGCCCACCACATACTTTTAAGAAAGTTAAGAAATTCCTGTAAACTGAAGTGAATTCATACCTTAACACTCTTCACCTGAACTCAAACAAAGGTGATGTGCTCCCATACCTGAAAGGCTGGACAAGATGACATTGCTGTCCTTTTGTGCCCATTCCACAGACACACGCGGGATTTCCCTGGCAGCCAAACCAACACAAGCTCCTGACTGAATTTCCACAAGTGATATGAAAGCCCAGTGAATTAGTCAAACCTTTATAAGGCACCTGGCAAGAATCATGTGACTCAAATGTAAAAATTCAAGCGAAAGATCTCCAGTAACAATTTTGTTCTACTCCATTCACTTAACATGTAAAGCTTCTATTTAAAGGTCACACAAAGGAAATAAACATGTGCATCACTCAGGTGTATATCTGCAATTTGGCCTTTAAAAAAACTCTGTGTATATTACCAAATGCATCATCAAATTATAATTTTCAGGAATAAAATATTTGTTTGGATTTTATTTCTTGCCTTTTTAAAGAAAAAACAAATAAAGGAAGCCACTTCCTTCTACACTTTAAAGTTTACTGCTGAATTTTTAAACATCAGAGCAGAACTCGCCCTGAGTAAGACATATATTCTTAACCAATTACCAAGAAACTAAAACATTGTATACACTTTAGCCCCTAAGATCTCTCTAGTTTTTATTCTCCTTAAGGACTCAGAGCAATCATTATTTTAATGTTGAGTGTATTATGGGACAAACAAAAGAAAAAAACCAAAAAAAAGTTCCTATGAAATATTACCCTAAAAAGAGGACAAATAACAGAGTAAGAAGAGCACAGAAAAATAATCAATACCTGCTTTTATTAAAAAGGGTTCAAAGTGAACAAGAACTTCACACATGGTGGAACCTCTTAAGACCTGTGAAGCCTCTAAGTCATCCGAGAACTAATTAGGTTTTCAAGAAGTCTTAAAATTTAATACACCCTATTCCTACAGAATTTCAATTGAATATGGATTCTTATCTCTTCCATTGTAAAATCAGAGTATAGCAGTTCATAAGACAGTGCAAAAACACAGACGAAGCTAAGCCACTTCATCGTATTTTCCATTAAGAATGAAATGAAGTACAGTTGAAATCAAAATTCTGTACTTGCTGTACTTGATTTAATCCAGAGTAATGCCAGCTATAATGCTACTTAAAGAGAAGCAATACAAGAATCTGCTGTGGTGCCTGTATTGATCTAGTGTTGTCCTGAACACTTTTTCTATTGAGAGTCTCCTCCACTCCCACATCTCTCATTCTAACACAAACTTTACAACTTTTTTTATACCCCAAGAAATTTTCTGCTAAAGAAAATATACAAATTATAAAAGGGGAACATCTGTATTTTAAAAAGAGCTATCAGTCTTAATATTAGACCTAAGAAAAACACTGACTAGAATTAAAACAGTGTCATTATTATGTGTATGCCACCTTTTACACAAGAAAATCCACTCAAAGCCATTTTCGAAACAGATCCAAAATTAGAACTCTGTACCTGCAGCAATCTTTAGGCTGTTAAGCTTCCAGACCACAGGCAGTTCATAGCAGGGCTGATTAGCTCAATCACAGCATCTTGCTAACAGCAGCTGAGAGCCCCAAACTGAATCTAAATCACATCAAGCAACTAAAAACACAGGCAAAAGTACTTCAGCCTCAAAGCCTCGTGTACACTAACATACAAAGGATGGATAACCTGCAGAAGCTCGTGAGTTAACTAAAACTCTATGATACATGTTTCCACAAATACCATATATTTCAACCAAAAAAAAGTAAAGAAAGTCCCTAAATCAACCTCATGAACACTGCTAAATGATGGAATGCTGTCTGAAGTTAGTGATGCAAAGATGGTTACAGCACCAAAATGTTATTGGGGGTGGAAGACAACATGCTATTGAGGAGAGATAAGGGAAATAAGAGCTAACTGCTCCAGTGAGGTTGTCAGCAGCCTCACTGGAAAGGAAAACTATCTCTGTAGGATTTGTTTCCTTTTCAAAGTAACTGAAGTAATTCAAAGCCACCGACAGCTTGAGTAAGAATGAACCACCTGTAGAGGTCAGCATTCTAAAAGTGTATCAGTAAAAATGTAACAAATTGTCAAATTCTCCGTTTAGGAGGAACTTGATACTATGTGTGTTGAATAATGATAATCCAATGCACCTACACACATGCATGCATCCTCTGCCCTTTATACAAATAGCATGGAAATAATTTTGCTCTGGTTAATACAACGTGGAAGAAGATGAAAACAAAATTCCTGAACCGGTTCATTACAGGAGTAACATTTGAATAAAATCAGTTTCCTAAGGCAGAATAGAGCCACCATTGTGATTAAATATTTCATGAATTTAATATCAAGAATTTCTATAGAGAATTAAATAGAAAAAATTAATACATAGACGGCACAGGCAACTTTTAAATTTACATTAAAAGATTTCCACAGTATATCAAATGGCAAAATTCCTTCCTAGAGCAAAGAGTTTTGCTCTGTTCATATCATAAAATGAACACGGTATAGTAAAGGGTCTTTCTGAAAGACAGAAATACTTGCTCAAACAGTTCAAAAATTTAAAATATTGTGTAACAACTCAAATATATTTTACTAGATCATGAAAATCCATTAGATACAAAAGAATACCTGTTTTATTATTGTGCTAGAGGGTGAAAAGAATCATAAGAATTCTGATAATTTCATTTTTTTCTCTGAGTGTGTGGCAAGATACCAGGTTTAATCTAAATTTCCTATTGATTTCAGCAGGAAAGCAGCATAAAAACACCCGCTACAGAAAATCTCTGGTTTTTTTTTGGTTACATGTAATTCTTCTGTGTTGTCCCAGGCATTTCAGGTGAGGTTGCTCCTTCCATGAAGAGACAAGCAAGCTGACTTTGAGTTATAAAACTAAAAAAGGAAAAGCTCACAAAAAAAGGCAGTTAAGTCTTTTTCACAGGAAAAAAACTCATATATATATATATATATATATATATATAGCATATATATATATATATAGAGCATATATATATATATATATAGAGAGAGAGAGAGAGAGCCCCCAGCAATAAAACCAAGGCAATTCAAAGGAGTTTCCAAAAAATAGTCAAACATCAACACTATGAAGGAGGAGAAGGTTCTGCTGCTTGAAACAGGTCACTATGAACAGAGAGGATTAAAACAAAATTGTGTTTCACTGTGGAACACTAACTTACTGTTTTTGAAATTTTCTTATGTTTGCTTACCCTTCTGTTTGGTCTTTAGGACATGCTACAGATGATTATTTCTTTTCTGACTGCCAACCCTTCCCTTTGGGAAATAGCTTTTGTCCAAGGTTCTCCAAGTTTCCATCCTCCTCAATACACTTCCAGTTCCAGTATTTGTGAGTTGTACAAACAACCCCATCTCCAGACAATCACTGACGAGGCAGAGCCTGGCAGCAATGGTCAATAGCTGCATCTGACAAAGCCTCCTGGTTTAGGAGCCTCCTTCTGACAAGTCATAATTTTGGCTGTTCCCAACCTTTTGCATTAAAACCAAGGAATCCATCTACTAATCCAGAACACTCATGTTATCCAAGATGCAGACAAAGCAAGCACAAAGGTCTTTGAATAACACAACCTTTGAGAAATCCTAGCAACAGAACTGCATCAAGGAGCTCTGCACTCTTCAGCCTATTTAAGCAGCCTGAGTGTGAAGGAATTACTCAAGTGCATAACCAGAATAGTAATATCTCACACTGTCCAGATTCACACGAGTCTATCAAATAACAGAGTAACTACTTCAGAGCAAAACTTTTCTGCTGACTACACACCATCAGCAGTACCAACAACAGCAGGATCCACACATTTCCATGCCCACTTACACACTACTATAAATTACATATCACAGTTTAGAGAAAACACTGCCACAGCTGGCAAACATGATCCTCCACTACCACTGCCAGAGCCACTGGATGCAGTGACAGACACTGTCCCCTTACAATTTCACCTAATTTTAGGAAGCACTCAAGGACTCAGCCATTTCTGAAAGCCTTAAGTGGATTAGCATTTATTAAAAAATTCACTTGAAATCCTGTCGTATAAAGGATGTCCCCTCTAAGTCTGCAAACAAAAAATACTTGCAGTTACTGTGCTAGAAACATTGCAAACCTCAAACAGAAGGTGCAACTTCCTTGTCAGTAGATTTCTATTCCATACCCACATCTGTAATATGTGGTAGCAAAAGCAGAGAATAAAACACAATGAAAACAAATACATACATACACATATATATATGAAAATGTATAAAAATATATCTTTATAAAAATTTTCTTTAGGCATTCTGGATCAAGACTCCAGGTTAAAAGCAAAAGGCAAGAAAATTAAAAGAAAAAAAAATCTTTGACATTTACATGTCATCTTTAAAATGCAGAGGAAGGTATTTTTTCTATAGCTCTTACACAGCAAAAATTCACAGAAATATGAGCCAGAGAGTTTCAGCAAATTTTATGTCCCTGGTGGCAAACTTGCAGTTACCCATGGAGCCTCACCTTCAAAGTCACTTAGTTTAAAATCACTAATTTCTCTGAAAATACTGTGGATTCCAGCAAAGTCCAATAAGGAGTGAAACGGTCTGGGAGAGTAAATAAGTAAAGGACAAGGAAAAAAGAAGATAGATACACAAAGAAACTGAAAACAATTTGCAAAGCACGATGGAAGCACTGCCTAATAACCAACACGTGTGCTGGGCTCCCTGGGCACCCCCCAGCTGCAGCTGTGCCACAGCAGGAGCTGCAGCTCCGGTGCAGGGCTCCTTCCCACCCACAGCACCCACAGCAGGCTCCCTGTGCTCACCCCAGCAGGGCTGCCCTGGTAAGGCAACCTGCATTACTACCTCAACACCGAGATCTGGTATGAAAAATAAACTAAATAACATTTTATTATTTTTATTATTTTATTATTATTATATACAATATATATTCTATTTTATATATTCTATATCATAAAACTATATTATTATATAGTATAATAATGTATTATTTATTATTATTATATGTTTTATTATTATAACTTTTATTTATTTTTAATACCTAGATCAGGTATTAAAAATAAATAAAATAACATTTTAAAAGCTCAAATACAAAAGCCCACACACAACCTATTGCCTACATTTTAATCAAGAACAGAAAGAAAAGAAAATGTGAATTACTTGGCTAGATTTAAAGGAAAAGGACAACTCTTTTCAATAGCAGGCTCCATTTCTCAATATGACCACGTTCCAAAAGATTAGATAACAGTATCAGGCAACATCAGACTATTAATGACACAACCCTACAGAATGGAGAAAAGTATTTAAGCATGATATTGACTTTGTAAGATTTAAGATACCAGCACACAAACAGCCCATCCTTTTCTAACACATTAACATATTGGTATTAAACGCTTGGATTAATGGATTATAAAGGAGTAATACCATAAATTAATTCTGATACATCTCAGCAAAGTTGCTGAAAAAGAAAAGAAGGAAAAAAAGCAAGGAAAAAGAAGAGATCAGCATTCCAGAAGTATCCCCAGGGGAAAGCAGCAGCCGATCATGGCACACATTACCTCTGCCCCTGGTTCATCCATCTGCTGCACCTCAAGGAATGCCACAGGGGAAGCAAACATGTGGAGCACAGCTAATAACAGCAATTCTGTCCATATTAGAAGCTAATTATCACCCTTTCCTATCAGGATCAGTGCTTCCAGAATTATAAGCAATTTACCCTACTAAATGCAGTCTAGAATTTAACACTCAATAACTCAATAGCTAATTTAAAAAAAAATGTCGATTTGGACTTAGAGATCATACAAATTATATTTCTTTCCTCTCAACACCGCCCACTTTCTTGCATCTAAAGATTTAAAATTTTGCTGGTGGTTTGTTTTTTTTTTAGTGAAGGGGTGAAGGGAAAAAAACTCTGCACAAAAACACAATTCCGTGCATTTAACTCTCAGCTCAAAACTGCACAATCACTGTGATTAGGTCTATGTAAAGCTAACAAAAAAGACAAACATTTAGTTTATATTGTATTAGCCATCTTCTGGAAATAACAGCATGAAATCTCATTGCTCCCTACCAAAGATATTACTTTTCATTAAATACACAGACCATAAAACTACAAAATGAGATTAAAAAGCTGTGAATAGCATTTTATGTACTGACCTCGCAAATAGAAAACAGACTTTCTCTTCAGTCTGTTGTCATTCTACCAAACTAAAAATTAAGAATCTGGAAGATTGTTGAGATCCCTCAGCATTAGGCTGGTCTGTAAGAACCTAATTATTTATTTTGAAATGACCAAGTAAACATTTGGTTTTAATTTATTTTGATTTAATTAAGACCACCTATTTGAGGCACTACTTGGCACATTTTGTAGCACAATCCAAATAACTGAGAAACAGTGGGAAAATCAAGGAAAATCATATTATGAGTGAGTGCAAAGATCCGAATAAAGAGCATCAGATATGGATCAAAACAGTGCTTCTCTCACAAGAATCTCAATTTCTCTTTGTTTTCATCCATTCCTCAAGCCAAGTACTTCTTTAGCCCTGACCCAAGTTTTGTCTCACAGCCTACCAAGTCCAAGTCATCCTCCTCCAAATTCCCTCGAAGCCCGTCCTGCTTAGCCAGCAGGTGCCACTTTTTTGAGAAAGAGAAGGTCAACATTTCCCTAAGGATTTGAGCAAAATGCTCCTGGAGGGAGCAGTCTGGGATTGGTGCTTGGGTCTGCTCCCCTGGGTCTGCACATGCTGGCTCTGAGCCTTGAGGTAGCAATGTCAAGAACTGTTAAGGATTTACAGAGAAGTCTCTCAGATTTAAGTGAGAAGCATTCTAATGGAAATCACTCAACTACTTGGTTTGCACCTCTGAACAACACACACTGATATTACATTTAAACGTTTTTAGAGGAAAATTGAACATTCCCCAAAATATTTGACTCAAAAGTAAATAGAATTTAGTGCCAAATGCTAAAGAACTGCAATAACAAAGCAGAGCTACTGCTTTTTTTAGTACACAGACAAATGTAATACCAGTACACATTCATAGGACTTATAAAGCTATATTTTTTTGCTAAATAAGGAATAGTCAAGGCTGTATTTATGATCAACTGTATCCTTCAGCATGAAGGGATACAAAGCACAAACCTAATGCAAAACATCAGCAACTTGGCTTAATAAGATTACAGTACAGTAAAAGGTGCTCATAAGCATTTTCTATAAATGAAATGTAAAGCCTGATGACTCCATAGGAGCCGGAAGACCAACCTAAGCTCATAATGAAGGTATTGTGACAAAGCTTAGCGTCTGAAACACCAACAGAATGGTACATTTCTGATGTGGTTGAGAATTTCACACTGACTATAAAGCAGCCATGTTACAGTAGCTAGTTTTAGAGTAGTAGTGTTCCAGTTTCTATGATCCATGAGCAGTTGTAAGGCAGATAATACTGAGTTTACCTAGTATATTATTCCTTCCTCTAATCTCACTTCTCAAAATAATAATATATGCGTAATGGCACATGACTGGAAAATTTAAATCACTTTTCAAACAAACTTAAAGAAATCAGTAAAAATATATGTACACTTAACTCAGTACACAACAGCTTCTTTTTCAAATGCAGAGAAAAAGGGATATTATGATCTTCTGTGGGAAAAGCAAGCTGTCAGACTGAATAAGTATCAAGAACTATAACCATTAATTCATTAAGTAAAAATAGTCAAGAAATCAAAACCCATCACCCCTGCACTCCAATCACATCTGCCCTCTACCAGTACACAGAAACAAGTACTACAGTGAATCAAATAGCATCAGGCAAACTTGGTTTTGTTTCCTCACCTTTGCAGTTTTGAGCATGCTTAATGCCATGTCCACCACACACAGACACAGCTATTCTTCTATCATCTGTGTGCCTTCAGAAAACACTCCTACAGTCCTAGACTAGAAATGACAGAAATTTGCCTGAACAGATTTGTCAACAGCAATGATTAACAGCATCCAAACTGTTCTACCAGTATCCTGCTTACCTTTTCACCCTCACTAGATTCAGTAACTAAATTTACATTAAAATAATTGTACAATGCATTCAATAAACCATGCTCTTTAGGATGTCACCATGAGCCATTCCCAGGACCAGGGGACAAAATATTTAAGTATAAAACATAGAAGTCAACATCCTTTTACTTCATACCTCATTGTCTGTCCAATGAAAACCTCAGTAAAGTCAATACCAGTCAAGGTCTTTATTTCTGTAAATGACATCTCAAACCATAGACACACAGATCAATTGCATTTTATTTCTAAGAGTTACCAGGAGCTCATTGTGCATGCACAATGCATAGAGTGTGTTGAGGAGGAAGAACTAAAATAAGGATACTCTTACACAAGCCAGTCACCCATTCTTGCCATCATTTACTAAAAATAATTTTTTTTTAAAAATCCCTTCTGTTAACTGAAGCACCTAAAAGATTTTTTTTGTTGTTGTTTGTTACAAGGAGAAGTCAATTCTGGAAGAAAAATTATTTGAATCAAAATACATGCAAGCCTTTGAGTAGATAACAGCTTACAGCCACATGTCTATTTCTAATAATCCTCACAATAAAAGCAGGGTTTTAAGCAGAAGTCCTTTCTGGGAGAGGATTTTTTTCCTTAAAAACTAACTTGGTTGCAAGCCACAATATAAAACCAAAGGACAAACTTCTTAATTTGCCACTCCTAAAGAATACGGATTAATAACAGCCATCCAGACATACCCAGCTGAATCAGAAAATGTGCAAGACAATAGGAGGGGTTGTTACTTGTTACAGTTGCTTTTAAATAATATGAAGCAACTGACCACCTGTGAGTACCTCCACTGTCAGCACTGGCAATAGGAAAGGGAAGTGATGTTCACAGAGACGTAGGCACATCCAGCCAGCTTCTGCTTCAATACCTACACTTACCAAGGCACCTCCTTCACTGCAGAGCACCCTGTGGTACCACAACATTTACTTCAGAAGTTTTCCATTCTCAGCTCCAGACACATATTACAGGAAATATTTTTTAAGGATGTGCAACATCAAATTTTATTTGAAACAAATGAGCATACAACCCTTCTTAGGACTACTTTGTCTAACTCTAATACTAAGGAGAACAAGAGGAAAGTGCTAAGACAAATCATCAAAATCCTCAAAGAGAAAGTCAAATTAGAAAAGCCAACTACAAAAAGGCCAAAATGTGTCATATCCAGAACAGAAATACTTGAACAGTCATATTAAAACAGAGCTCCAGCATGAAGTCCTAAGTTAGAGGCACATTGAGAAGAGTACTTTGAGCACAGAGCCAGCTCTCTGCTCTGCAAGGCACTTCCAGTATCAGGCCACATTCACATCCAAAAACCAGCAGAGATTTTACAGGCTATGAAAGCACACCTGTTTTGGACTTCTATTTCCCTACAAATAGTCTTATAAAGGAGTGAATAACTACTTAACAAACAGTAAAAGGTCAGAGACAGCTTCCAAATGGCTGGCATTGCCCCAAGCTGTTACAACAGAGTTATGGATAGGCAGATAACAGTTTCTGAACCTAACTTGGCATACCCCAGAAGACCTTAGCATCCTTGCTGAGCTCTTAGCTTCCAAACAGACAAATCCTAAGAGCCTCTTTCTGCTCTCCAGCACAGGCTGGCAGTAAGCACAGAATGAATTTCACTGTAGAACATAAACCACAACCAAACCCCAGCACATGTGCAGTGCTGGCTGTATGCACAAATGGCTCCCAGCCAGCTTGACTCCTATCACTCACAGGCAGGAAGAAAACCAGACAGGCCACTTAAGCAAAGGCTTGTTCACTGTGGGACAGCAACAGAAGATTTATTTGCACAATTGGAGCCATTATGCCAATAACTTCTGTTCTCTGACACCCTTTACAGAAATCCTGAAAGGGAAAAGTTAAAGCACAGAGATAACTAGAATTCACAACAATAGTCCCAAAATGGCTGAGACTGTGAATTTATATACAAAGGGAGGAGTAAAAACTACCAGCATGCAAGTGACTTCAACAGCACAG
Source organism: Molothrus ater (assembly GCF_012460135.2). NCBI lineage: Eukaryota > Metazoa > Chordata > Aves > Passeriformes > Icteridae > Molothrus > Molothrus ater. Next base: position 7,152,315 of record NC_050490.2, read on the forward strand.
GATTATTAAGACAGCATCCAAACTACATTTCAACAGCAAAATACTGTCATAATAAAGGTATTGACACAACTTTATTATATCAGATATAAAATACTCAGTCTTGCAGGAACTTTACAGTATCAATATTTCCTCTGCACTCTATACAGGACTCAAATAACTCCCCCAACTACACCAGGTATATAAGTGCTTGACTACAACACAGCTAGTATCACTGACATGTTCACTGATTGAAAGCTACATCTTTAACTGAACTGAGAAAAATTAAAATTATCAAAAATCTGGGAAAACTAACAAAGCAAGTCCTAACTGAACAGATTCCACCAATTCCTTAAGGTCAAAGAAAGAAGTAATCAAGAATAAAGAATTCAAAAATATGGCCAGATATTCCAGTGCTGACAGAAGTAGAACATCCAGGTTCTAGTGCTGTTTCAGAGAATCACAGAATATTCTGAGTTGGAAGGGGCCCAAAAGGATCATCAAACCCAACTCTTAAGTGAATGGTTCATATGGGAATCCAACCTGCATTATTGGCATTAATAGCACCATGTTCATTACTACTGCTGCTACAGAACACAACACAGAATTTCACATGTGTAAGCAATGCTCTACATTAAGTTGGTTGTTAGCTTTGCTTTGGTTAAGGGAAAACAGAAAATGCATAAAGGAAACCACCAAAGGCACAGTCTTCACAAAAGAGGTACAGGTATCAAATTCCTGTTTCATCATAATGGTGGCCTGTATTTCCAAAGATGTTATCAGACTGCTGAGAAATTAAGTCCCTCCCTGTAGTCCTAAATTTTATCTGCATAAGTTCAACAAACTTCCTATGAAGAAATTATGATATAATTCTTAATAGTATCATTCAGATGCACACCAATTAGTACTATACATTGCATATTTCAAAGATCATTTCTAAAAGGGCTGGAAACAAAAATTATCTTTTTTTTTTAATCTCTGCATTCAAATTTAATCCATCATGAGGTTTTAGAGGAAAAAAATCAGGCTAAAAACAACTCCAAAGCCTGTTCCTAGTCCCATGGGAATGCAAAGTCTCAAAACTAAATCTGTCACTGGTTCAGGGGTGACTGCAGACACTGCTGTGCCTCCAACTCACATTTTCAGTTGTACATTTCCAGAAATACATGTGTGTGAGAAGAAACTAAGACAAGTGATTTTTAAAAGGAAAAATATTTAAAACTCAAAGGTGATTACGACAGTCTTGAGAGATTCTTGAAGAATATCCTTACAGTAAAAGCGAATTAAACTGTACTCCAGAACACAGACATTATTCTTAATATTTATGTCTACACACTTTCTTTTTCTCTGCCTACTTTCTTTTCTTGATCAAGACATCACCATTAAAAAATAAAAAAATAAAATCACACCACCAGGAACAGTAATGAAGGAGAAAGTTAGTGAATTGTCCCTGGGTATTTGTCTATCAACTGGAAATCACAACACAGAGTACAGTGTTCAGGACTGGCATTCCTTTGGTTCATCCCCTACAAATGCCTGGAGGAGTCACACACACACCTAGAAGCAGCTAACTGTATTATCTATATGGATGAAACTAAGCCCTGGATAAGGAAAATCACCAAATAAAATTTTAAAATTCATAAACTTCAGCTGACCATCCAAATTCAAATCTACCCCAAGTAAAGCAAGTTTACTGTTTTCCTTGCTACCCAATGGCAATTACATTAGCCAAGTTCTATCAATGCCACTAACACTTACTAGTAGGAGCAGCACCACTACCAAACTGCTCTAAAACTCAGAAATTCTTTCACACCTCCTCTTTATTTTTGCCTCAGAATTTAAAAGTTGTTTTTTAAAATAATTAATTCAGAAGTTAAGAAGTACTTACATCAAGTCCAGAAGAAAGACATCCTCAACTACCTTAACCACTTACAAAGTCTGGTTGTGGACAAAAGTAATCACATGGGGGTGGACGTGGCCATCTGCATGAAGGACCCAAGAGCACAGTAGTTCTTTATTTCCCCACTTCAAAGGTGGACACTCCTCTTTTCAAATGCTGATGCTCTTAAGATTTGTTTTAAGTTTTTAGATAACACAATCAATACCAAAATAAACATGAAAGTTGCCTTCATATTCTGTTTCACTACCACTTCAAAACATATATTCTTCAAAACCAAGTTGGAGAAAAAAATCCCATCTACAATAATAACAGTCAGGGAACAAATGTACAATTTGCACATTAGCAAGAGTTGAAAAGATGAGAATCTCCAAAGTTTCTTGCACATCAGGCACAAAGCAAATAACCTTCCCACCCTAACAGTTTCAACCAGATAATCTTATGGGCTTCCCTAGAAAATACCTCTGCTTCCTGATTTCCCCAGCTTTCTGTGTCTCCCTAAATACTCACTTCAGTGTAAACATCCTACTTGTCATAAAAGCTGCTGTGAAGTTTAAAAATAAGTACCTCAAATTTCTTGAATTACAAAGAGATGGGAAACCAGACATGAATTACAAAAAAAAAACCAAAACAACAAACAAACAAACCAAAATAAACAAAAAACCCAAAACAAAAAAAAAAACCCACCAAAAAAAAAAAGAAAAAAAAAAGCCAAAACCCACCCAAAAAAATCCACCAAAAATCAAACTAAAACACAAAAACCCCACACCAAACACTCACAATAAGTATCACATTCAGAAGCTGCTGAAATGTAATCTATAGATTCGGGTCAACATTTAATTCATTTGCACTCTCTCCTGTTTCAGTGTTTTCTAAAATATTTTTCCCACTAGGTACATCAGAAATTCCATTTACGATAAAAAGAAGGAATAACAAAGCTACAATATTTGGATCACTTGCTTTTATCCCAGCCTGGTTGATTTTCATGAGGTTTACAGGATATAAAGCAGCTTTTTTTCCCCAAAAAGCTAGAACCAAATATAAAACCAGAGTCACAACAGACTAGTTTGGCAAAACATGGTAGTTGAATTTTGAGTTTCAAGGAATTATTTGAGGGCCAAGACACTGTTTTTCTCTTACATAGTATTTATTTACAAAATAGGTTTCGCTAATCAAATGGTACTGAGACCAAAGTGCACTGTTAATATGTGAAGTACTTGTTTTTAAAATAACTGTAGTGCTTGAAGTCTTCCCCTTTGACATGTATTTTTTCATCAGCACTTCTTAAACTTACCCTCACATACCAGAATTATGATATAAAAATCATCTATTTCACAAGGCTCAATTTAATGATACACAACCATTTTTATGGCAGAAGAAGCAAACAAGTTAAAAAGCACTTATAAGAAATAGAAATTATTGGTTTGAAACTAAGTTCTTCATGATCATTAGGTTAAATCAAATTTGTTTCCTAACTTTAAGACACACACTGTTGTAGCACAATTAGCTTTTCCACTGCTGTTAGAGCATAGGTTCTGTCTACAACAGCACAAAGGATATTTAAGTACTCAGAATCCAGATACAGCAGCAAATGCAGCCACATTTAACACAGCCTCGTCTCTTGTTCCAGTCAGAGTAGGTTTTGTCAAAAAACCCACTTGATTACTGAATCTTTTTAGACGACTTGTTACCATATCCATGATTATTAGATCATGGCCATAGGCGAGACACTGGTACATATATCCAGCTGTCAGAGTGAATTTAATCCATTAAATACAAAGGATAGCTATGGACAGGGCTGTTTTCTGTTTATGTATCAGGAAACCTTTTTAGACCAGAAATTTTCTTCCTTGAAGAAATTTAGGCAAATGTATGTATCTGTGTTTTCTTATTTGGATAAGATTCAAATAAAATTTACAGAAATGAGACGTATATGTAATCTGTGAAGGTGTGCTAAAACAGTTTCTGTAATGCTGATATGAGCCCCAGACTGAAATTTGCATTTCCACATTTTTAAATAACAGAGTCTACATTGAAGAAGCTGTATAGTAGACACAGCAAGAACTGAATTGAAAAAAAAAAGTGATCAACATAAGTAAAAGATTAAATTAAACAAGCAGAGACATCAAACTAAATACAAAAGTAGGGAGTGAATATCGACATTGAAAACAGTGCAAGCTAATTTAACTCTGCTTAGGTCATATGAGGTTATTGATATTAACCCATTCCAAGACCACCATTGACATTAACTGAGCAAGTTCAAAAACACTTCTTGTCTGTTCTACAGTGTAAACACCAGCCCTCATTTTAGAGCTCAGGAAATCAAAAAATAGAAAAGGAAAAAAGAAAGGCAGTTCCTCAACAATGTAGCAAAACAGGAACAGAAATTTTGCCTCTTTGTTACATCCTTTAAAACTCAAGAATATCTTCTCTTCACTATGCAATGATACAATCTTGACAAAAGCTTTTAATTGAGCTAAAAAGACTGCTTGAACTTTTTACAAAATTTTACAATTTTACAAAAATAACAGCACTAAGTAGAAAGTGAGTAATAGTATTTCCTAGGACTTTGTTATTCCTATTGAATTTTTAGATATAAATTGTCATTCAGACAAAAAAAATCACGTTTCAATAATAAAGTATTTTCCATGTTCCTATAATGAACAGATCCAATAAAACAATAGCATAGATTATAAAACTACAGAATGTTGAAAAGCATTTAATATTTCAATATAGAAGCCTGTTATATGAATTAAATGATCTGTGCCTTTTATTTAAGGATTAGTCATACAAGTATAAAACTATTTCAGAATTAGAATTTTAAAAGATAAATACCTATCTTCTCATACTAAACTCATTTAAAATGCTATCTTTGTTAAGCCTGACAAAATCAGGCCAGTATTTATACACACTTACACATTCAGAACACAATGAGCTTATCTCAATGTATGTCAGTGACCCTACTGCCACAATCCCAAAAACAGTGCCTACTCAATCAGTACTGACTCAAAGGCTAAAAGGACACATAAATAGAACAGTTGTTGGAGCTGTGAAAGATCTTTTATTCCCAAACGTGACTTGAGACCAACTGGCACAGCAGTCAGAGGGTACTTGGGTCGTCAGTGCTATGTGCGTTCCCAAGGAGAGCTGCAGAGCTTTAGGACACACTTCTGCTGAGGCAGCACTAAATTTGCTTAAAAGGGGAAAACAACAACAAGCAGCCACCTTGCAGAGCCTGATTCTCTGGGTTCAGACTCTCCTTGTGATCAGTGCTGACCTCTCCTTGGTGCAGTATCTGGTGCCCTCCCACCACAGCCTGTCCATGCAGGGCAGGCAGACTCAGGTAGAACTGTAAGCACCAAGTCCCGGCTGAACTGCTCAGAGCAGCAGCTCAGCCACCTTCCCAAGGCCAAGGCCAGCTGGAGCTGCTCTCCTGTCTGACAAAGGGGCAAGGCCAGGCAGGACTGAAAAACAAGACCCAAGCTAAGGATCTCTAGTATGGCACATGCATACATCTGCTGCAGCAGGCAGAAAGTTTTCAAGTACAAATAAAGTATTCATTATTTCATTCTTCCTTAATTTCACTTGGAAGGAGAAAAAAGAAAAATGAAGTGTTTGCTGAATTCTCACTTTTATTTATTTCAGAAAAAGTGATAGAGCTAAAGACTAAGTTGCATAAACAGATGTAAAGGAAGGAGCAAGCTAAATGGATAACTTCAGAACTCATCTCATCTAGAGGCTTTTTCAGTAAAAAATAAATACTTACACATGGAAGTCCCAGTCCACATAAAATAATACACTGTACAGTGTTAATCACATTGTCTCCTTACTTAAAAAAAATCCACTTTTTTTTCTCAATTCTTCAGATTTAAATTTTTTTTATCTTCTTAAATAAGCAAAAAATTAATCAACTCCATCCTGACAGCACATGTAGAAATGGATATTATGGCTGCTAGAGTGTCTGTGCTCTAAAAATTGTCTCTGATTTCCCATGTTTCTTCCTAATGAAAAACCTCACATACAAAAAAACACCAAAATCTATATTATGTCATGTGACACAAAAAAACTCATAGCTTTTTCTTAGCTTGAAAACAATTAACATTTAGTAACTACAGTCTGAGGAAGAAGCATTTATATACAAAGATATAGCTGAATTTCCTGAAAAAGAGATCTTATGTAAGGTATATTTTCCAAATATACAGAACTTTACACCTCTGTAAGTGATTTTCCCCCATTAGTGTCCCATTTATAAATAAAATGGTAGCAAGACAACCATTTTACTTATAAAAACCAAAAACATGAATGAGGAAAGGACAATGAATGAAGCAGGCTGTTCTGCACTATCCAAAACTACAGAGGAAATCTTCAAAAAATATTTCTTCCACGTAGAAAAGGGGACAAGTACTGTGGGACACTCAGACAGTGGTACTTTGGCAATAAACACTGTTAGTTGCTAGAACCATTCAATCTCTAAGTGCATTCAAGCTAAATATGTTTAATGCACAAAAAGTTCGCACAGTCAGATTTTAAAAAGCTGTAGCTTTATGAACGCTGGGTTCAACCAACCAAAGAAGCAAATAATGTATTTCAAGGACATCTCTGCTTCCCGCTCTTTTTACTCCAGCCATGTGCTAATACTGACAAGGTACTTTCAGACCAATGCACCAAGCACTTCAGGAGATGCAAGAGCTCTGCCAGGAATCCTGCCTTCAGAAGGACTTTCATTGCTATGGCAACAGCATGTTCTGCAGGATCCAAGGCAGAGACAACCTGTGACACACTCATGAGAGATGGCCAAACTCCGCCGGAGTGCTCGCTGCAGCACAAGTGGCACTGTCACACACATGCCAGTTAGCACTTGCAGGAATGCAAGGCACAAAGCAGGGGGGTTTTATGATAGTTCACTTGACTTCCCTGCTTATAAACTGGTGCCTCTGAGAGAAAAAATACCATTCACCTTATTAAACAAATTTAGACTATTCAAAGGCCAAAAAGTATATTATCATTAGCATAGAATACAAATTGCATTCAGGCATTTAGCCCTGTTCTGGTCCCAAGTTCCCCTAACAGGATGAGGACAAAGGAAAAGGGAAGGGTTAGTACATAGCAAAGAAGCAAATTATTGAAACTATTATTCAGTACTCAACAAGTATCTTGAAATAAAGTAAGTTTAATGAGTATAACAGACACACGTGGCTAGAAACTCTGGTTATACCACATCACTCTATAAAAAACCCCAAACAATCTCATAGAATGCTTCACCTTCTACCCAGAAATGTATTCGCAAAACCACCCTTGACATCTTGAGATTTAATCACCAAACATGCCGAGTTTTAAACACCTCATATACATCACCCTTACCCTTGTAAGCATTTGTATACTACTACACAGGGACCAGCCACTAATTCAAGCCATTTAAAACCACCAGAAGGAAATTTAAGTTATTTACCCATTTCTGCATTTTTATTACATTCCTTTTCAAAACTTAATGTAATAGTTGCATACATTTTATCTGCATAAACAGACAAAACCCTGCCTGTTGTTGCCCACCTAAGTTCATTCACCCCAGATAATCAGCTCTATCTTTCCCATACACAATCAAGACTATAACATGGCTGCACTCTTAATGTTTCTGACAATGCCTAAAATAGTTTAGCTCCTTTTAAGATTCCTTCTGGTTGCACTGTACAGCACTTACACCCTGAAGGCCTGGTAGGACTGTTGGGTGTATGTGCTGGAGAAAATACGGTCTTGCATTCTTTAGAGCTGCTCTCTTCTTCCTTTGAATACTGATATTTTGAAGTATCAGTATTCTCCGACTTGCTTAGCAAGTAGTAATATTGCAGATTGTTAAAAAATATTGCAAATAAACTAATAAAATTAACAGCTGAAAGAGGAAGAAATATGGGGGACTTAGTTTATGTTTTATTGGGGTTTGCATTTTTGGGAGGTTTTTTAGGCTTTCGTATTGGGTTTTTTGGTTTGTATTTTTTCGTGTTGTTTTGATTTTGTTTGGGTATTTTTGGGGGGAGTTTTTTAATTGAGGAGCTTTTAAATTCAACATCTTACAAATACTCACAAGTATCTAATTCAGATGTTCCTGTCATAAGGAGTATTGGGAAAGTTTATGCTCCTTTTTTTTGTGTGTGCTTATAACAGTCCTCTGGCAAGGGAATATGATATCAGAGATATTTTCAAGGTTACCAAAATAAAAGTACTGCACAGAGCAGAGAACACATGCCAGACATGACATGCATTTATACACAAATTGGCAGAAATGTGCATTTGTTTTATAAAATCCAGCTAAGGAAAAAAATGTTGCATTACCATTCTATTCAATCCTCTTGCATCTATGCATCTCAAGCATTAATCCTGCAAAGACACACTACAAAATACAGCCATTTGAGCTCTACAGTAGTAAGCACCAGACATCATTTTTAGAAATACACAAAAGCTTTTCATTACTCAAAAACTCGGTCATCTTCATTAAATCACCATCTCTTCATAAAAGCCTTGGCTTCATTTAGCATTCAGGAAGATGAAAGAGCAGTTCCCCTCCTTATGGATTACTTCTCTATTACAAGAGAATACTTTGCACGTCAAAAGCAAACACTGAAGGATTAAATGATAGTGTAGCTTCCGCTCTTATTTATCTGCAATGGGCAGTGAATAGAATTGCAAAGAAACAATCAGTGATTATTTTAAGCTGTGTTCTTTTGCAAGGATTATGACTCATCAAGTTGCTGCATAAAGAACTGGAACGGGATAGGTGTCACATTGGAAATGGTCGAAACACCACAATATGAAAAATGTTTGTCCTACAAGCAAAGCTGTCTGATTTAATCATTTCATAGGGCAGCCACAATCGCTCTTGGGATAACAACCAAGACAATAGTATCTTGCATTCAGTAAACAAAAAAGAAACATACACACAGTGAATTCCATTCTCCTACAGAAGACTAAAAATACCTCTGGATTTTTTGTTTATACTGAATTAAGGGTAAAATGCGTTTTAAACTCAATTTAATTTAACGTACAGAACACGCACATTTATGGTCTGATATTTATTTGCATTTTACCTGCAAAATGCACACAACTAAAAATAGCCAAATTTGGATTTTGATTAACTAGGTATGTTTTTCTAACAATTAGCTCAGCATACTCATCTTTATATTTAAAAAGGAGGAAAAGAATACACCATCTAAAATATAACTTCCACAAAATATGGCTCAGAGCACACTTCAGCATAAAACTCCAGCCGAACCTAACATAAGTTTTGTTGTGTTACCACTGCTTCAGCAAGAGCAAGAGACAAGCTAAACACAAAATGTGTCCTACAGTTTTGTTCATGAACAGCAAAGTAGAAATGGTTCAACTTCTTACTAAAGTCCACACAATTAACAACCTGATCAAGGCACGAGACACCGCTGGCTCTGTAACTACAACTGGCACAGAAAGAAACCCAACAAAATCTGCTACCAAAACAGAGCAAACTTGAATGGTGTAACAAATACCTCACATGCTTACAAAAAAACAATATAGACAATCTCTGCAGAAGACCAGGAGCAAGAAATCCACTTTAATAAACAAAAGTTACTTCCGGAAAGAAAAAAAAAAAAAAGAAGGCAAATTGTCAGCTCTACATTAAAAAAAAAATTAAACCTACTTATATTCCACTTAGCAAGAAATTGCTACTATAATAAAAATGTACACTTCTGGACCATCTTTTAAATGCACTTCCATAGCCCTAATATGAAAATGTACAACTTGTCTGTCCAAGATAAACTTTCCTTAGTTTTATGCTAAGTTTTTACTACCATTCACAGAGAGCATTCATTAGTGCTGCAAAGTGAACATTTTTTAGTCAAGTCTTTTTCACCCCCCCCATTCCAAATACTACTTTAACACACTAGCAACAATTATTCTGGTGTGGTCAAGCAAGATTTTTCTGCATTACACTGATAAAACATGAAGTGTATGCATTTTAAAGCCATTTCAGCCCTTTACTTAAAAAAAATAAGAAATCACATTTCCAGTATACAGGAATCTAACAAAGTCCTGAAGATTGATTGGGTACTTTTTAGCCTGATTATCCTCTGAAAACAGTGAGATATTATCAATATAACAAAAGCTACTCTTTCTGATCATTCTTGGTATTCAGTTAACATCTTCACCAAAGAAGTACGTCCTTTATGTTTTTGAATGTTGTGTTTACAAACACAGTTTTGTTTTACAGATGAAAAAACAAGGCATTCATTCAAGACATTAAAAAAAATTATCATTATCTCATCTTAGAGTCATAATAGAAAAAAATAAGAAACAAACAACTTTGCCCCTACAACCACTAGTAAATAATGCATTGTAGTATTTAAAAAGTCCATCAAGTACCACAAAGTACCTCCAAATCATCAGGTTGAGGTATACAATACAACTGGGAACCACTAAATTTTTAAATTAATTAAAAATAAACAAAAAGCAAATAAAACCCACAAAATGCAGGACTGGCCATTACAATATAGTGCAGAAAAAAAACCCCTCAGATATTAAAAATAAAATTACTATCCATAGAATGATAAACATTATAGGAAAAGGCAGGAAAAAATTAATAGCCAAAAGTGATAAAGGTGAATACACTATTTAGAATTAATGATGCATATTCAATAACAATCTCCAAATAATTCACATGCAAAAGAAAATACTGCCTTTTCTTATTTCTTTATTTAAAATCTAGTGACTTCCTCACAGAAGATTGTACAAAACCAATCAAGTTTTGCTATATATTTCTGAGGAAGTGCTAAAACATTGAACTAGATAATGCCTGAAAAAAAAGGTTTTCAGAGAAGATAATTTATTTCATGAGGTCATTTATTGAAACTGAATTTTCAAGTATGAAAATTAGTATTTCTTGTGAAGCAAATTTTAGATAGAAGACTTCTTTATTATATCCCATAGATCAAATCTGGCTCCGTGAGTACTTTAACAAATTTTATGTGGATCTGAAAATGCTCAATGCTATTTCCCTGAAAACATAAACCTTCCACAATAGAGTAACAAACAGAACTGCATCTCCATGGTCAAGAGAGGTCAGTTCAAGAAGCCTAACAAACTATTTCAGTTTATGTGCAGCTTTGATTTTAAAAACAGTTTCCACAAACTTCACTCTTACTAAGTGATATGGTATATTACTGCCTTAAACAACCTTCTCTTCATAAATACACACAATGTTCAGCCCTGAAAAAATTACACTATACCTTTGGCAATTTCAGGAAAATATAGTTTACTGAGTTAATGGCAGAGTATAGGGTAGATTAACAGAAACTCATATAATGACATCTGCAGGCTCAGCTATGGATAAAGTAGAATTACCTGAGACAAACAGCTGTCACAGCAACTTGAGAGCAGAACAACTAAGGGGTTAAATCCTCTTTGTGTGACAGCTGGAAAGAAGTGAGGGGAAGGGGAACTTTGGCAAGCATGTATGAATGAGAATCTTGTAACATGAAATTCCTTTGCTAAACATCAAAAAGAGACCATAAACAAATAAACCCAAAAAAAGCTAAAACTCAGCAAAAGCTGCAGACACTAAATTTTTACAGGGAGAGATTACAAACTCAGCTGACATTAAAGGACATAGAAATACATAAGAATCCCATTCATACTGTTCTTCCTCCTCTTTACCCAAACCCTTAGTCCTCACATTTCCATTTCTATCAAATCTGCTGTCTGGATAAATACAAAATTTCAAATCCTCTTCCTTCCACATGCCATTAAGACCACTGTCCAAAGATTCTGAATATTCTTCATCACTTACAGTAGATCAGAAAAATTTGGCAGGACACAGAGTTACTGGCTGAGGGGAGGCTGATGGTGCAAGGCACCCCATCCTTAGATCCACATCAGGAGAAGACAAGGCACTACCGCAATCCCAGATCTTCTGAAGCCATCCAGAAATCATTACAAAGATCCTCCTTGCATCCCAAACCAGTAATAGTTACATGGGGATTGGAGGTTGCATGCTGTGCCTGTAACACTGGCTTGGTGTGACCACTGCTGCTCTCATGTAAGGAAAAAGTTGCTGGAAACGCAGGATTAACTTTTTGAAAGAATGCTTTCTACACACCAACACAGCAAAACTCAAGTTTCCCTTACTAATGGTGTCAAATGTATCTCTAAACAGAAGACAGATAAGTACTATTAAAATTCTCAGATCTTCTATTTGGAAAACAGCAAAGAAATTCTGACCAAGTGTCATGAGGTTCATACCATCATCTTTCAAAATCAAAGTCAACAGTAATGAACAATGGACTGACACCTATTTCCCTGTTCACTAAGCTAGATTCAGAATACTGAGTTGTTTTAGTAACTCTGCCTTTTTCCTCAATCCCCAAAACCTCAATATCCATATGACCACAAATACCTTGCAATTTACTGCTTTCAAGCTGGGTTGTTAGTTGCCTCTACTTATCCGACATTTTTTCCCTTCTCTTTCCTAAACAGGAGTATGGAAGCTGTTATCTCACAGGAATATACACTATACTTCAAGACCTTTCATGGCATGCCTGGTAATTTATCTTTCCAAAGGCAAGGAATGGAAGGAGGAAACGAGACAGCAGCAGTGAGACAGGGGCTGCCAACAGGCAAACTGCAGTCATGAATGTACTGGCTCTGCATCACCCTCAGCTTTCTAAATGCAACAGGTGAGGGATGCAGACTGAAATCTCGATCTCACTTGCATCTGGCCCATTTGAAGAGTAATCCACGGCTCCCCCCTACAAAAAATGGAAGCTAAAGAGGCCACAGACACCCTTCTGCTTTCAAGCACAAGCTTCTTCAACTCTCCTAAGGCTCTTCAGAAGAGGACTGAATTTAGCACCCCTCAAACCAAAGATGAAATACCAGGTTACCAGGTCTGCTGGTTCACCTTTAATGAAGCTAGAGGACAAACCAGATATTAATTTTTTTTTTTAAATAAAAAAGCTGTACTGCTGCATGCACTAATGCTTAGCAGGCCACTCCAGATTTCCAGCATTTAAGACAAAATAAGAGTGACTTTTCTCTTCAGCAATTGAATAGATCAGTGAACAGAGTGTCTAAACCATTGCTCCTCCAGGTAACTCTCCCAAACTTTTTTTTTTTGTGTTTGTTTCTTTTACAAGAAAACTGAAAAGAAAATAGGAGTTCACAGGATTGACAAAGTCAGGTTTTGTTAATTTTGGAAACGCTGTTTGGTAACTTAAGAGACCTGCTCAAGAATTGCCATTGTGTCCATTCTCAAGACACACGGCCCTAATTTAGGGACACTCAGGTTAATGGCAGGCTATCAACTTAAATGGTCTTTGCATCAAGTCACTCATTAGCAGCCTATCCCAATCCAGTTCACCCCTTACAAACTCAGTACATTCGTAGAGACAAGTGGAAAGGGCAGTTAGTCTCTTGAATTTGTATAAAAGAGACCAAACCAATACAAACAGATATCCAAACAGAGACCTTCAGAAGTTTTTGCATGTATTGGGAATGTCTAGGTACACACAAGATCTGTGCCCAAAGCTGTTCACTCCCAAATTTGCATACTTAGTTCTCATGAACTTCAGAAAAATCTTACAGGCAAGAGGTGTCATATTTTGACAGCTTAGCTCCTAAACTGTACCTCTTATTTAAACTCTTATCTCTCTTTTCTGCTACACATCCACAATATCTTACTTCATCTCTTTGACTGATACCTCACTGATGCATGTGTACAGCCATGTGCAAAAGTAATAAATAATGCTATTAGTACACTGAAAAAGGTACTAAATTGAAAATGGTAGGCCACAGAAAAATACTGCCTTGGAGTTACTCTTCTTTGCAAAAGAAAAAAAAAAACACCAAAGGGAGTTATTTTAGGGTACCAAACCTGAGATTAAAAAAAATCAGTTACAGAAAAAACTGAGATTGTGATCACATCTACTAAAAACCATAAGAAAACTGCACTACTATTGCCTATGGTGGGCACGTGCATATTGTGACTAGTTGTTAATGGAATTACTAATGTAACAAATGTACTAATGTAATAAATAAAGGGTGTTGGGCAAAATCAGTAACCATCCAAGCTTGTATTGGTATTTATGTTGTAGCTTAGCCAAAGACAAAACAAGCAAAATGTTACTGTAAATCACAAACACTACCTTTAGCCATAGTAGCAACAGAAGACTTAAGATTTTACATAAAATCTGAAGAAAAAATAAATCTGATTCAAAAGTCCAACGAACAGATCTCTGACCTTTGCCACCTTCTACTAAAGTTTCTAAGACAGAAATGGCTTCATCTTCAGAAGTTGGTTTTGGAGTACAAAAGAATCACAAGTTCTGTTTCAAACAAGAATTAAGTACAGCAGTATGACGAGGAATATTTTGTGGCTTAACTCACTGGCTTACATATCAAGTTACTTTTCCAATATATTTATTTTCACCAGCAGTCTGACCAAGTTATTTGACTTTATCAGCAGCTTACATGACTTACTGTCATAATATACTACAATATATCAGATTAGTTCACTTATTTTATCTGCAGCTTTCATTCATAACTGATTTACCTGTAGAAAGCAAACCTGCCCCAGCTATCTTTTAATCAAAACACAATGTTCATCTGTTAATCCAAACCAGCAATTTCTTACAAATTATACATCAGTTGTATTAGCTGTTTTATTCATGCAACCCAACTACACATATATTTCTAAAATATAATCAACACAAGTCTTGCAGAGTTAGAGCAAATCAAGCTTGTTACATCAGGATTAATAACATGCACCCCAGTATTTCCAACACTTCACAAAACCACGCCTGAAAAACAAACAAAACTTATCCATTTTTTAGCTGCAACTAATTTGTCCTTTTAAACTAGGGACCAGTGGGTGAGGAGGAAAAAGCACCAAGGAAGCATTCCTTCCTTCTAAATCAGATTTCCCAGAAATATGGAGTCTTAAGAGCCATGCAGACATACATTGATCTTCACCTACTTAATGGGGGCCATTAGGCCGAATCTCAAATCACTGACAGGTTGGAGGGGGAGGGGAGGTGTTAGCAGATGTTTAAGTTTAAATGAGAAAGAGGGGGCTCTAAAATAAAAAACAATGAACACAGTCTTACTTCAACTAAGGAAAAGAAAGCACTTTTCCTCTAGCATGCTTGTAAAAATATCACAAAAATAAAACTGAGCTTAATGGGAAAGATGTTAAAACAAGCTTCACTTCTCTAATTGCCATCAAAACCACTGAAAGTCTCTGTAAGAGGCAGCAACACCCAAAGAAAAAAAAGAAGTACTTTTTAGGAATCTGTGCACAGTGTGATTTTCAATCCTAGATAGCTCAAAGGAATAAATACCTCCTCTTTCCATGTTTCTCTTTAAAAAGTGATCTCTGGTCAGTTAAAAAAAAAAGAAGCTTTTAAGTATTTACAAAACACTTGAAATTATAGCAAGACCACAATTAAATCGAAGTACTTAGAAATTAAATGCCTGTACTTCATCACTGATCTTGGCATAGTTTTTCTACAACACTTAAAATGTCTCAGAACCCAACTAATAAAGAAGTTTGTCACCTCCCACTCCTGTAGAGTAATCATGCTAGGTCAAGGCTTGGATCATAACATCACCAGAATTAGGGCATAGAATCCACTATCCAGTACATTTCTACAGCTAGAAACGTTTTTAATGAAAATCCACAAATATATACTACTGTCATTCCAAGGGGAACTCAGCTGAGGTTGTAGCTTGTTTGACAGTTGCAGTGCTGTACCGAGAATTGGATTTATAGGAGGATACACCATATTGGCAAGGAAATTCAAGGAGTCACACTGTTTCTCTTCACAAAATATCTATTCTGGCATTTCCTCTTTTTCTAAAACATCCAAGGGAAGAAAGGGAAGCATTACCTACAAATAGGACATGCCACATTACTTAGCAGTGCTCAAAGACCTTATGTAAAAATGAAAATATTATTATTCAACAGAAAATCATTCTACTCATTCAGGAAAAGCAAGGACAAAGCGGGATGAGGTGTTCAGGCTGTGCTCCCCACAATTAAATTTTAGGTGCCTGAATGTCTTTTAAAACAAGCTTAAGGGAAACAACTCTCTTAAATATTTGTATTTTTAAAAAATTTAAATATTAACTACATTGTAAGACAGATTTGCTGTCTTACTATTGCCATTAACTTACACCTGACGTACTTTCAAAGAGGAAGAGGAAGCCAGTCGTTTATTTCAGGAGAAAACTAACTTGAAGACTCCTTCAAGTATGTAACAATTACATTTGCTACATAGTTTCATTAAATTAAATGTGAGAGAGTCTCTGGAAAATTTGAAAAATTACTCAATGGATAAGTTTTAAGATACTTTTAAAACCAAAAATCTTTGAGTTACTAAAATGCAGTGTCATTTGGACTCCCAAAGTAACAGCCCTGACAACCCAAGAGGCTAACAGGGGATGTCACTGCAAAACTTCAAGCCACTACTTCACTTCTCTACTGGCATTCTAAACATTTATTTTCATTAACTAAAACACAAACATCACTTTGTTGTATCCATAGGATCAAAAATATCATTTCACTGTATTCAAACAAGATGAACCTACATAAAAAATTTTATCAAAAATTTACTTTGGTTTCTCTTTTGTAGTAAGTATTCCCTTTAGAGAATGACACAAAGCACCTGTTTTAAAATTGCTCTTATTTCCTATTACAGTCCTAGCTTAAAGGTCTCTGACATAGCAATGAGGTGGACCCTGTGATAATGTGATAATACACTGAAGCCACAAAACACATGCAACATGTAAATATACAGTTACTTGCTTTCCAGATGCATGGATAAAGTTTCAACACAAGAAAATTCTAGTTGCCAAGTCTTTGAGAACTACACAGTACTAGAAAATTGTATTAAACTCACAGTTTCCTTAAGCACTGCATTTAAAAACAGCATGGCCTTGAGTCAGGAGCATTTAACTATTTGGTATTTTACAGAAGTTTTCTCCCTTTATACAGGGGGGCTAGGAAATTCTTCAAGTGAACATTTAGGTTTGATTTTCTTAAACAAAAACACCATAGTCATTCATTTTTAATACAAGAAATTTACAACTTCCATGTCAGTATAGCCAGAGACACTCAACACTTCACAGTACTGCAGTTAAAAGTCTAAGACAGAGAGGAAAACCATGGTTAAAGTTAGCAAAATGCCCTATAAAGACCAAAACAGCACATCTCTAACTGATCTGAATATCTTATGAGAATATGCACAAATGAAAGACTACAATTCTCTCAGAACATGGAGACTACACTGAAACATTAAGACCCAGTGAGATGAACATTATGTGTCTCGGATGCATCCTACCTGATCCACTGAACTGGCTGCTTCCTAGTGTAGTTGGTCTGGTTTTTCCACTATTTACAGGTGGGGAAAACATCTGCAAAACAAGAAAAAAAACACATGTTTTAATTGGCTTCGAAAATCTGTGCTGAATTATTAATGGAAACAGAAAAAAGGTTAAAAGGAAACAGGTTTGTTTTTTTTTTTTCTATTTCTGCTTGAAAACAATGCAAGATGTGTGTTTGGAAACACAAAACCAATAAGCTGAAGTACTCCTTAATAGGACCAAAACCTCATTTCTGCATGAACACAAACAACTTAAAACTAAAAGGACACCTACTACTACTTGTGACTATTTCAAATAGTTACACGACTTACCATTTTTTACTCAAATTATATTTCTTACTGATCTACAAGTATAAAGACACTGCACAAAGACAGCATTTAAGATGCAGTAGTTTTCTATTATATTTAAAAATCAGGAGACTTTTTGGTATGGTAAAAGTAACACACAGAAAATACCTACAATTTTCTTAGCCAAGACCATCACTTATTAACTTCTTTTTTGTGGGAAATAATTTTTCTTTTGTTTAAATAAGAAAAAAAAAAAAAACACCCAAGAGCCAAGGTACCAGTGCCACATGCCAGCTTAACCAATGTTAATTATTAGATTATGCCACCACTGGGTCAGCCTGATTTTAACCAGTTAAACCAATTGACCCAGCTGGTATTACAGTATTAAATCTGGAAGTCTAGACATTACATCAAAGTTCAGGTGTCCAACTTGGCTGAGGCAGACCCAGCCAAGCCCTGCACGCTGCTGCCCCTGCTCCTCAGCTCGCACGACCACGGAGAAGTCATGAGAAGACCTCAGAGAATATCCTACCGCGCTGAAGTCCAGCAAGTCGCTCAATTCCTTGTCAGTTCCTATAGCGGCCATCCTCTGCTGCTGGGAATTCATCTTCCTCTGCTCCTCCGATCACCTTTCTAGGGCACAGGGAGAGAGGCACAGGCAGCACTTCACGGCGCGAACCTGGCCCCGGCGAAGAGGGGCCTCCGGTACCTGCGCCCCTGGGGCGGGGTGGAGACTCCCGGGGGAGCCTCGCTCGGCCGGGCGGGCGGAGGGAATCGGCAGCAGCAGCTTCCCGAACTAACCAACTCTCTTCAAGTTTCCTCAGGTTCCCTCCTCTCCCTCATTCCACTTCTCCCCCAACCTCGAGCAAGGCACCGTCACGCCACAGAAGGGCGGCCGCAAGGAATTAAGTCCCCCCCCAGGCAAGAGAAAGCAAATAAACAGCCGCGGCCCGGCGAGGTCCGGAGAATTAGCGAGAGATTAAGTGACTCACTGTCCCCGCAACAATGGGGCTGACGAGCGGGGCCGGACGAGCCTCAGCAGAGCCATCCCTGCCCCGGCATTACCGCCCGGTGCCGGCTCCCCCTCCCCCTCTCTCCCGACCCACCCACCGGGGGCCGCGGCCGCCGCTCCGCGCTCGGGACCGCGGCGGGCCGGGAGCCGCCCCCGCGCGCCGCACGCGCACACGCGGGACCGGGCGCGCGCGCCACCAGCGGGCGGGCGGGTGGGGGGGGGGCTGGAATGCGCGTGCGGCGGCGGGGACGGGAGGGGCCCGCGCCTTCCCTTGTGCCGGCGGGCGCCGCGGGGGAGCCGCCGCGGCCCCGCGCCCCGGCAAGTTTCCGAGCCGCTCGGTCCTTTATAAGCGCGGGTAGACGCCGAGCGCCGCCCGCGGGGACTCGCTCCTGCCCGCGGTCCGCGGCCCGGAGACCCCGCACGCCCGCCCCGCCACCCGCGCGGCCGGCCCCGGCTGCCGCCCCTCGGGTTCCCGAGAGGAGCCTCCGCCTCCCCCGCGGTCTCCCCCTCGCCGCCCCGGGTAGCCCCACTCCCGCCCGCGCGCCCGCGGCCCCGTCCCCCTCGCCGCCGCCTCTGCCCCTGCGTGCGCCCGGCCGCCGCTTCCCTCCCCCGCCGCTCTCTCTCAACTTCCCGCGGCCGCCCGCACTTACCCGCTGCCCCTGTACGCTCCGGTGACCAGGGCCGGGCCGGCGGCGGCGCGCGGGCCGCGGGCTGGGTGGGAGGCGACGAGCCGAGCGCTCCCCCCCCGCTGGAAGGAACTTGTGGGTTCCCTCAGGCGGACATTTTTTTGCTTACAGAGCCTCAGCACCACGTTCACGGCTCCGGCTCCGTATCCCTCCGCGCCGAGCGCCGCCGCCTTAACCCTTGTCGCGCCGCGCCGCTCCCGAACGGGGCGGGCGGGGATCTACGGACACCCCCGGGAGCCGCCCCGGCACCCACCTCGGTCCCGGACGCGGCGCCGGGAATCCCCAGCAGATGGGGAAAAGCGTGTCTCCTCGGGCCGCTCAGGGAAACGCGCACCCCGCGGGAACAGACCCCTCCCCAGCGCTCCCCAACTCAGCCCAAACCGACAGCAAACCTCGACATGCAGCACTGCCGGCAATGCACGTGCCCCAAAAGACATTATCGCGCTCACCCTGCATTCACAGACCCTAAAATACGCCTGAATACTTTCAATATATCAATACACAGTCTTACTGCTCAAAATAAAATGGCATGTAAATTACATACATCTTCAAGCATTCATTAGCAGCTTCCTCTTAAATACATACCATTAAAACCGTAACGTGTCAAAGCACAAGAACATGGCTGTTACTACAAGAACACACATTCAAATAAACTCAGCAGCTCTCTGAAACAGGTGATGCTAAAGGCGAACCAGCCCAACGGCTTCCGTGCAGGAATGGGAAGCAGCTTGCAAAGAACCTGCGCCCTCATTTGGGTCCTGCCACCGCTACAGACAAATCACTCTTTTGTGCTCCTTCTCCTTCTCACAAAACCGCCCTGCCAGCCTGTCCTGCTGGGAAGTTTATTTCGTGTCCGTAAACCACCCCACACCGCAGCGTACCGGCCTAAGGCAGGCGCACGGGTCTCCCCGACACCGAGCGCAGCGGGGCCGGTGCGATGCCGGTGCTCCGTCGCACGCCCGTCTCTCGAGCCTGCAGAGCCCCCAGGTGGCACCGACTTGCCACCACCTGGGCCTGGGCCTGCTCTTTTCTGACCCCAGCTACCCAGGGCCAGCTACCATTCTCTCCGAAAGTGAGAATTATAAAGCAATAATCTATGCAGCTACTGGCAGATTATTCTTTTGGAGCAAGGGTATTTACGAAACACAAGGACAATGAGAAAGGATACTAAAATCCCGGAGAACATAAAAGGCACCAGGGAGCCGGTAAGCGCAGTGAGGAAGGGCACGCTGTGTGGAGGAGCTCGCATCCCTCACAGGCTGCTGCTTGGCAGGCCCCCAGCTCTGGAAAGCAGCAGGCTGTACCGAGGGCTTTCCAGCCACACACCCTTCCCGTTCAAATCAGCTCTTCCCACCCAGGTCCTGACTGTGACATCTTCCGGAGGAATGGGAATGTGGTAACAAACTTACCACCCGCAGGCAAAGACTAACTGGAGATTCTGGAGATGCTCCTCCATTTTTCTCCCTTACGTGCCTTGTGCTGGATGATCATTTGGCCTCGTGATTCTATGAATATTCATATATTTGCCACTTAGAAATGCAGGAAGCAATTTGTATTAAAATACCAACACAATAACTTCCATTCTCTGTGCCCCTGAGGGATATAAGTATGTACTTTTTCTCTTTGAAGTATAAATAATACTACATTTTAGAGGGAAGTGCCCATTGACACAGATCATTATACATTTCATGAGCAACATTCTTTAACATATTTTTATTACAAGATCCCCTATATACCTACTGAGAAGATATTGTTTCTCTGGAAGTGCTACTTTTAACCAGTAGTGGCACTCAGTACCAGTCAGTACAGCTGCAATCCTGATAAGCATTGATTAGAAAGCTGGCTAAATGTAAAGAACGTGGAAGTAATAATGCTAACAATTATTTGTGTTGATGTGTAATTGGATTAAAATTATAACTTATTTTTGTTAAGATATAGATAATTATAGATTCTTTGTTAATACAAATACTTTGTATTTGCTTCTGAATCAGATTTTAAAGTTTACATCTATAGGCTTTTATTTGCAGCTAGAAGCTTTGAGTGGAGGACGATATAGCCACATAATCCATGGCACAGGGTTTACAGTTACAGAAAATACCATAAAATGTTTTATTTGCTCCACAATGACATGTCACTTTCTCGTGCAGATGCTGAGTAAACGCGCTCATTGCCAGAAGTCACATTGTAGCAGTCTGCATTACACCTCCCTGCCTTAGCCGTCCTCTCAAAAAACTTCAAGGCACTTAGAGAAAAATTATCAGAACATAAATGAACTTTCCAGAAATTATGCCAGACAATTTATCAAGTACACAAGGCCTCAGGGAAGGTATGCTTTGACCAAAATACACTGTGAGTCCGACCTAAAGAAGATTGCTGGGGAACACAAAATTGTAGTGAGCTGGCCAAGTCAGAAATTCAGAACATACTTCTGCTCAACTAAAACTGTTCTGGAAGATCTGTAACTATCACATCCTTTGTTACAGTAAAATTCAAAATATAGTTAACCTAATGTTTCCTAATGGGTGCTGAACATATTTTTCCACATTTGTGAGATTTGGAATCTTTAATGTATTCAGTTTTTAACCCCTTATTATGTAACACTACCCGAACTAACTTGTACACTCAAAACATTGAGGCATGATGTTCTAGGTCTATGCAATACTGTCCTTCACCTATTCTCAGGATCTCCAACCCCATGCTCAAGGTGTTACTTAGAATCCTTCCAGCTCTGCCACTCCCTATAAATTATTCCTGTTCACTGCAAAGAGTTTTTTAAAAATGCATTCCATATCCTTATTCTGTCATAGCCATACACAGAAAATGAAACAAAAACTAATCCTGTCAACATTAAAAATAAAAAAAAAAAACAAACCTAAGGCAGTATATATTGTAAACATTTTTAAAGATCTGAAGAAACCAGTATCTGAAACCTGGTTCAAACAGGTACAATGGTTTCCCATTTGCAAGAAAGAAAATGCTTCCAGTCTCATTCCTGCTACAACTCCTAGATATGGTTCTTTCCTTGCACATGTGCAAACACAGCAAGCATAGTATATAAATCACACAAAAATAAAAAACTTCCAACCCCTCTGTGACATGACTGTACCTTTCCAGTACATTATGTAGCAGGCTAAAATGCTACCCCCTTCTGTTTCTGTTACACTCTCTTTTCTTTCACTTCATTAAAAATAAAAGGTCTTCACTATGTAGGGAGCAATAATTCAGATGGATAGAAGAAAAATACAGGAGCAATCATAAGCACTAAAAATTTTACTGGTGATTTCACAAGCTAGGACTCCAGCAATCAGGACTGTATTCCTGTAGATGCTTTCCTAAAAATATTTTCATCAATGAATTTCCTACCAAGAGAAGTATCATTGTAGTAAATAAATACCCTTCCCTTGGAGAAGTCTTCAGTCTGTCATGGAGTAGTGCAAGTAATAGGAAGGTAAACCTCTGCACACAAAGTCATCAGTGAACTCCAGACGCTGACAGAACACACAATACAACTGTAAATCTTTATGGTAACTGCCCTGACAGCTGAGCTACCAACATCAATATGGTCAGCGACCAACCAGAGCTATCAGGGAATTGCTACTTGCCAGATGGCGATGGCAGCGTTCTTCCACATGCTTCAACGTGACCATGAAAATGAAGAATTACATACAGAACATAATAAAAAAATTAAGAGGAATATAAAACCCAAATCACTTGAGCACAACTCCCTGAAAATAATCACACTCATATGCAGTTTTCACAGCCTTCATGAATTGCTTTCCACCCACTCCTTAAAGGAAAAATATTTGATACAGCAGACAGCTGTTGTGCATTCAGGGATGTGAGAAAATGTATTCCGTATTACTATTTAATGTATCATGCCTGTGTGAATAGAATCATTAAGCTTGCACGTCTCCTTTTGGCTTATTTATTCTCAAAATTACAGATGCTGAATTAATTCACCATCACCATTCAAACTGTACAAACTCCTAGGGTGATCCCCAACAGAGCACTTGACCAAGGATGGAGTTTTCACTGGAACAGCTCCTTTAAATCAACATGTATGTGGTCAGATTGCATCCACAGCCAACAATTTATTCATGATAAATGCTATTGCTCGACAAATCCACAGCCCTGAAGAAAAGTCAGCAAACCTTCTTCCCTGCTCCAGTTTGTTGTTGTTCTTGTTTGGTTTCTTACAACAAATTCCTGACCTCACCTAAACCACTGAATTCTTTCTATTTCTTCCAGTAAACTTCCCTGTACAGAGAGCAATGCTCATTTGGAGTCAGCAATAAGGAGATAACAACATTGTTTCTTGCACTAGGATGGACAAAGCAATTCCATTTTCTCACTGATGTGTTTCTTCACCTGGAAGCTGACTTGACCCAATGAAAAATTAAAATATTTTTTTGTAATGCATGAAACTTCTGGATTAAATTCTTGGAGAGGCATTCTGTTCTTCTTACATCTTGCAAAACAGAGTGGAAAAGTATCCTACGAAAGAGCACAGAGTTGTGTTCCTATGCCCAAGCCTCATGATTACGCAGTGCTTGCTGTTATCAGTACAGCCCATCTTACAGATAACCGAATTTGCTGCCTGCTATATTTACCTCGCGGTAATTAAAATTATATAACATATATTTATGTAACATATTCTACAATCAGAAAGATTTAGAACATTTGCAGGAGGCTACAATGGTGAAACCTGTCGCCAAAGAGAACTACTTAGGAGATGACCAGAGAGAAAATATTCAGAGTGACTATTGTTAAGTCAAAACCTGTTTCTGTGGGGCACTGACAGCTACACTTCACTTGTTTTCTGCCGCTGACAAAGTGCTTGTGGCTGAGCAGGGGGTGAGTAAAAGCTTTCGCTCGCCGTAAGGGACCTCCTCTCAAGAGGAATTCCTACAAAAGTTGTCTGGGGGAAGGAGGTTAAAAAAAAGAATGCGCCTGAAAGGAGAAATCGCGGCGGGAAGGCCCCATCAGAGATGGTTCCTCCTGGTCCCGCTCCCCGCAGCAGAACCGGGCCGGGCACAGCGGGGCCACCCGCCCGCCGTGACCGCGACCACAGAGCCCGGGGCGGGCGGCGGGACCGAGGCCGCGGGAGCTTCCCCGCCAGCGGCCCCTCGGGCTGCGAGAACCCCGCGGCGGAGCCCCGGGCGCGCCGAGCGCAGCCGGCCCCCAGCGCCGCCCGAGTCCCGCTGCCCCGGGGGACCGCAGTGACAGTGACGGTGACAGTGACCCTGCCCGTGCCCGCCCGGCCGCCGCCCCTCCGCGGGGCCGCCGCTCCACCCGCCGGCCGAGAGCGGCCCAAAGTTGTGCGGGGCCGAACAATGCGGCGAGGACTATTTGTCCTTCCGCCGGCCGGGGGAGGGGAGCGGCGGCCGCGGGGGAGGGTCGGGGGCCGCTCCTCGCCGCAGGTCCCCGGGGCGGGACGGGCCGGCTGAGCCCTCCCCAGGGCCGGTTACGAAATCCCGGGGAGCCCAGCCCCATCCCGTCCCGCCCAGGCTGGGGGCAGGCTGGCTGGGACTGTGGCGCGCTGCGCCGGCCGCGGGCCTTTGCGAGAGGCGCGTTTGGAGCAGCGCCGCGCTCTGCCCCGTTCTGTCCCGTCCCGTCCCCGCCGCCCTGCGCCTGCCGGCCTGGGGGCCGCGGAGAGGCTGGCGGGGCAGCAGAACTCCAAACGGTTCGGCCGGGGGAAAGTGATTTCCCGCAGTCCCTGCTGCCGCTCCAAGCCCTGCACTCCGCGCTTCCCGCGGGAGTCACACACCAGCACGAGGGGGTACACGCCAGTACGAGCGCGGCGCAGCTCGTGGCCATGAGTGCTGGAACACTCCTCATCTTCCCCTAGCTCAAGAAACACCACCAGTGAAGAAGTAAGCAGTTTAAATAAATAAATGACGTTAAATTCAATTCACACAGGAGCTGTCTTGGGTACTCGTTTTGTTAAAGCCAGTATTTCTTAAATTACCTTCAACAATCAACAAGTTTATGCTAAAAGCGACATCATGTTTTTTTGCTTTTATAGTACTTTGCTACTTACAGAGAAGTAAGTAGTCACGAGAGATTTACACAAGCTTAATAAAATTAATCTAAATTACATTGTCTTTAAAGGTGGCTTTAAAAATCAGTATGATCTAAAGCTTAATAGAAACGTGTTTAGATGTTTAATTAAAGCATTCATTACATTGAAAGCAGATTGATATCCCTGGAGAAAGCTGGGGTTTTTTCAGCGTATCTCAACCTTTCTGTTCAGGAGCTCTCAGCATGGCCCTGCCTCCCGCTCCTGGGAGGTGACACCGGCACGGCGGCCAGCAGCGGGTGTCGCAGCCGGCCAGTCCCACCGAGCGCCCGGGGAGGCTGTGGGATCAGCACGGCCCCGCTACCGGACGGACAGACTGCTGGCAACAACAGTCCAGGGGCTGGGCAGCTGCAGCACTTTGAACTACTTCATTTTAAGAGAACCCAGAACCCACTTATAAACTCAGAAAACACAGATTATAACAAAGAGTCCTGTAACTGAGGTTAAAAAGGGGATTTATTTTCAGTGAGGAAATAATACAATGTTTTAAGTTTCCTATGTGAACTATATGCCTTTCACTACACATCATTTATGATGATCACATCACACAGTTCAACGTGAACAGTTCTGAAAGACCTCTAGGATGATCATTAATGGTGAAAGCCATTGGGGCAAAGCATCTCCCACTAGTAAGTTCTCACACTGAATGATGTTGGCTAGGTAGGCAGGATACAGCTAATTTGCAGAAAGGATAAAACATTAGTATCACCACTTTTAGCCTTGTTTTCTAGAGAAATCACTTGCACACTGTGTTCATGGGATGGATGAGTTTTCTTAATAAATCACAAATTCACTTGCTAATTTCAACCAAGGAAAATTAGATCACATTCATGCATGTCATGGAAACAAGGATTAAAGGAAAGGAAAACAAGAGACTCTTAGTGCATCTACCGAAGAAATGAGTAGTTAGGGTCAATCCCTGTTAGTGACCAAAGAACCCAGGGATGCAAAGGTAACTTCAGGCAGTTCCCTTCTGGCAGACAAAATTCCGGTATTCTGTCTGCCACAGGAAGTGGAGTCATCCATCTGTTTTCCACAGAACTTTTTGAACATTTCCTCATCTCCAAAGTTTCACATGAGCCAGGAAATAATTGCTTTAATGTAATCAAAAGCCATATAACCCATAGATAATGTTTTACATTCTCAAATTGCTTGGAAGAATTTAACTGAACTCTGACTACAGCCATTCATCAGCCAGTCCCAGATGGGTCCCTCATGCATGAGATTCCTACCCAAAACTAATTCCCTGCTTGGAACTGATGGGAAGAGTTTCTGCCCCTCACACAGCTAAGGGACCATCAGATGATGCACTTTGGGGAACTAATGAGAGGACCACATTTACAGAGGAAAATCAGAACTTTGAAGAATGGTAGGAACTCTTTACACTATGCACATATAGAACTATACTTCAAAGTACACTGAAAGAAACTTAATTTCTTAAGTCAGTAGAGTGGTAATATGGAATTTTTTAAGGCTTTAGGAAGAAAAACAAAGCTCTGAATTGAAGTTCTATTTTGAATATTGTTGCAGCCACATCATAGGTGGACCCTGGTATGAAGACAATGGTTAATACTAAAGTATTTCCCTCCTCATATATAATCAATATTATTGTTTCCTATAATATCTGCAGAATACATCAGATTAATTTTTGTTTGGGAATACAATTGTAGGCAGTCTCCTTGTCACACGTATTTATAATTTCCTTGTTAATTACATAAATATTTATGTTAGAAATAAGAGACCGTATTGGAAGTGCTCTGCCCAGAGAACTATTGATTAACTACATTTAATATTCTTTTTACATTAATCATTTAAGATTAAGCTTCATAAAATATATCTTGTTCCCCATAATTTGCCCTTATATGGCTCTTAACATAGGAGAATCTGGAGGAGTTGTCTCAGTTACTGAAGATACTTGATTATCATGGTTATTCTTTCATCTGAACCCCTCTTTTATCACACGCAGATGAACTGTCTTATACAGTCACATGATTTTGACATTGTCACATTCAGATACTTGTTGCAACTACCTAGTTTCCAGATGCTACAGAACAGTACAGTGTCCCATTCAAGATTACATCCATCAGAAATTTTATGAGTCTGCTCTTAAACTTGAAACTAACATGGAAAATGTGAATGTTATACCATGTAGAGGGCTGTTCTATACAGGTATTCAGGTTTCAAGTCTAGAGCTAAAGGCCACTTCAAAGAAAGTGAATTTTTGAGATTTTACTTTCTTTTTTGAAGAGCAGTTTACTTTCTAAACAGCATATTTATGCTTTCTGTTCTTCAGTGCTTATACAGTAGTAGTTATGACCTCCAGAGCCATAATTCTACCACAGCTGCAGGTCCTGGGGAGCTGGCTTATGGCAAAGAGGCTTCTGAATGAAATACAACTAAGTTTCAACAGCTTATAAGAATAGGGAACATAAGAAAACCATGCTGCTCAGACCAAAGGACCACCTATCCCAGTAGCCAATTTCCAAAATAACAGCCCAGTATAGAGTTACTCTTTTCAGTTTAGTCTCTCATATGTTCTCAATGCAGTGACTATTCAGTGGGATTCTGGAGAGCAGAAATGGCTTTGGCCCAGTGCCTGTTCCTGGTATTGCATCATTTCCAGACTAATGAGAAAGATCAATCATTAGCCAGTACAGGACACTCAGAGAAATATGTAAGAATCAGGCACAAGCAGAGTAATCCTGTACCTGACATATTCCCCTTTTTGCCAATAAGAAAATTAGTAATTTCTCAAGCAAGAAGTTGCATTTGATTATTGTTTTTAGTGGCTATTGTTATTGTTTTAGTGAGCTCTCCTTCATTAATTTCTTTGGTTCATGTTGAATTATTTTAACTACTCAGCAGCCATATTTGTAGAAATCATGACAAAAGAATCATCAAGTAATGAAACTCTTTAATGCTGTCAATAGGGTAAATATGCTCCATGAAGAAGACTCTGAAAGTCATTCAAGGAGATCCAAGTCTTGATGGTGAAGACTTGTGATTGCTCTCCATCAAATGCAGCATCAATATATTGCCATTGAAAGCTGTAAGTGCCAAGTTAAAATATGAGCTTTTAGTCAGTTGTTTTACATTCCCTAGATCACCTTACCTTTAGTTGTAAAGTTGAGTTTTTACAATATGGAACATACTGTGATTAGCACAGGGTATCATGGTTAGTTTGCTACTATATGCAAGCTGTTGCCTCTTGGTTGTTGGGCAGACCAAGCCAAATGGTTAAAGGTCAGTGTCCCTCTGCTTTTGTCCTAGTAGGGCTCAGGGTCTTCTACCCAAATTCTTATGTTCATGAAACTTGTAGAGATTTACTATCTTGGAAATAAGCTCCCTCTGTTAAATTGAATAAAAACTGGAAAATACATTTAAAAGCTGTTGGAAAGACAAACAGATAAACTGGTAGTGCAACTGCAGAAATTTATCTTCAGTAAACAAAAACCAGAATAAAGCAGTTATAAAAGGTACTTGCCATAATTCTGTTCTCATTGAAGTCAATGGATATGAAGCAATTGTCTTCAAAGGAGGACCAAAGTGTAGCCCATCCACTGTCCCTTCAGAACTATTTCCAGCAGAAATGTCACAGCCTGTCAAAATAATTCATATTACATGTGGAAATTTTTCATTATGTTCTCTAAGAAAAATGGTTATTTCAAAGTCAAGAGGTTTTTCTTCTAACATTGTTTTGTATTAATCCCTTCTTTTTCAAACTGCACAAAAAATTTAAATTGATCATATAGCTCAAGGCAATTCCAAAGTTTACATTCATTGCTGATGGTGATTGAAGTGATGGTTATTAGAGACCTAAGCAGCTGCATTGCTATCAGGGTACTGGCTCAGAACTGAAAATTGAGGGGTTGCTGAGCCCAGGCTCAAGTTCAGAACATACTTTTATCTCTGGGAGGCAAGAATTATTGTACAGTTTGCAATTTTTTTTCAATGTCAGACTCAGTTTAAGGTTTCTGAAAGGCTACTGTTGTATACATAATTTTGAATACTGCCTTCCACTTCACAATTTTAAATATTATGTTCTTTGATCTTATTTTTAATGTTAAGGGAAACATTTTAGCAGCACAAATAGAAGACTTGCAGCAGAATCTTGCCCTCCTGAACCATCTCAAAGCTTTAGGTTTCTCTTCAGGGAAGCTATGATTTTCTTTCTGGGCTTTCAACTCAGTCAATAATCAAGTAACTTCATATAGGTAAGTTTAATTTTCTTTATCTCAGTTGCCTCACATGTAACATAAGAGTAGACAATAACCTCCCTTAAAGGCTTGCCAAGAAGAACCAAACTACAAGATCTTCAAATGAAACACATAATAAAAAAGATTTTACGTAATTTGACATTTAAAACTAGAACTGGGTAACATTCTACATACCTGTAAGACTATATTTTTATTTTGGATTATAGGGTAGATGTACATCAAGCAAAATCTTAGATAATTTATACATTTTACCAGTAGGCATATGCTACCTTCATTTAGAAAAGCTAATAATGTTAATCTAAAACCCCCTCATTATTGCTATTTGATACGCAAATATTTAAAAAGATTCTGTCCTACACATATATTTTCAAACCTTATGAGAAATACATTTAACAATTACTGCCTTGAGATGTATTATTAAAATTTATACATATGACCTGCATTTCCTAACACCCGTACAATAGCTAAAGAATAGCTAAGTTTCTATTACCTGTGAAGGCAATGATTTTCTAAATTCTTTTAATGCAGAGATCATGAATTTAACTTTTTTTCCTATGTGAAATTCCACGCACCCAATTTCACTCATCACATGTTAAAATATGTATTTATTTCAACAGGAAACAGTTTCCATGTTTCCACCTCCTACCTGATATTATAAAACCACTGTAAAATAGGTTGCAACTCTGTATCAATATAGCCTTTAAACTGTCCTTAAATCAAATAAAAAAGATAAACTATTATCGAATCATTTGAGTGACACCTGCCTGCTGGGAAGAGGTGGTGTTTCTTAGGAATTTTTGGCTTTATGCTGCAGCTATGTAAGTGTATATTGCATTTATGGTGGTTAAACTGAAATTATAAAACTGAAATTATAAAATAGCATGAGGTATATATATCTAAAAAGAAAAATGTTTTACTCCTTAGTCTGTGAGACAAGGCCATTCCTTGAGCAACTCCAAACAAGCAGGAATATTTTTTATAGCACATTTTACAGCTATTTTGGCAATTGTAGCTTAGAAATAAAATAAAACTTAGCTCTTTGCCATGAGTTGTTACTTATTTGCATTTCACATTTTCAGAGCATATTTTCCACCTTTCCACTACAGAATACATAATACCTGAACAGCTTTTATTTGCTAAAAAGAGGTACCCCATTTTTTTCCCCATGGGAGAGACTTAATTTTGATCAATAAGAAAACAGTTTTAAGAAGCCTGAAGAGATTTCTTGAGACAAGAGCTGTTTCCAGTGGCATTGCTTTTTAGACTACCAGTGAATGATAAGCAGTGATACTTTGGGATATAAGGAATTACAACTGCAATGGAACAAGGTAATAACAGAACTGTTACATTTATCTCATGGTTCTGCATGAAAAACTGCACATGAAAAACTTCTATAGGTATACAGAACTTCATCACAGAGGATGGACTGATGTCTCTGACCTACAGTCAGCCTTTAGAAAGGTTAGCAATGAAATATCAGATAATTTGTTTTGAGGTTTTTCTACATTTGAGAGACTGTTTAGCATGATGTAAAGCCAAATTAAAAGTAGGACAAAAAGCTTTTGGGGGAATAGACACATGCTAAATAAAAGTGGCTGCTGCCACTGCCACCCTGCAGGGTCTTACAAAATATCATGTAATGTGTCAATGTGATTTATTTTTATGAGTTATTCCTATGGGCATGATGTATGTATTCTGTGAAGATTAAAAGGAGTTGTTTCTTTAGAGATACTACATTAAGAATCACTGTAAAGTTATAGTTTAATTCTGCAGAACAGAAGATCCCACTCACTGAACTTTTACCAGTATAACAGAATAAATATTGTATACGAATTTCATCATGGAACAATTCACAAGGCTGAATACATTTTACAAAGTCAATGAAGTTTGACATGAAACAGATGAGGCACCAAGCAAAAATATTTTCCAGTTTTGAAGCTAAGCATTCAGAGACATATTTCCTGTATTGTAGGATTTAATTTTCTTAATGATATCTGTTAGCTCTTCAAGAACTGACAAACTGGCTCCCACTGTTGCCCACTTTATTTAAGGTTACCTGTCTGTCAATTGCTTCCAGAGGCAGCAGTTCCAGAAGAGTTCGTCATTTCAACCCACACTGAGCAAGACTATGATTATCTCTGAAATGTTATTTCCAGTGGCTTTTGGATCTTTCTAGTACTCTGTACAGAAAGGCACACTACACTTGATACACGACTACTAACCATGTAGGTTTCTATAATAATCACTACAGAGTATTCTTCTGTGCTGTGAGAAGCTTCCAGAAGAACAAGGCCAAGCTGTCTCAGCATCAGAGAGCATTTCATGAGTGGTCTCTGGAGCTGCACTGCCTGCCCTCTTGGCTCTGACTGCACTTAGCAAACACAGCACCCTTGGGAACAGTGCTGAGTGTGACCCCAGTCCTACTGGTAAATAGAAAGGACTAGAGCACTTCCCAGGCTGCTGACATGTGTTATAGCCTAAGCATAACTACAACTAATAGATAATTTGTACTATTCTTCGAGTTCCTTTTGCCTCCCCACTGAGCAGCAACTTGCTACAGCAAAGTATTATGTACCTATTGAACAAGATTTCTTGCAGCTCTGTCGTGGCTATGAGAAGGTTCCTCTCAGGGCTCACACTGTCTTTCATGCTGCTCTTTAGGAGTTGCTGATAGACACTACTAAACAGTGCTCAGGATGACGAGCATGAAGATGTTTCTTGTAATCCTGACTAAAGGCTTACCACATCATTTCATACCTATGTTTATGTCATTTTGGAGGTAGATTGGATTTCCAGGTGCTACTAAACAATTACACTTTAAAATTATTAGGAACATTTTTTTTTTTCCAAGCAGAGCATGACCAGACTCTCCTCAGTGGTGCTCATGACAGGACAAGAGGCAATAAGTATAAACTGAAACACATTAAATTCCATCTAAACATAAGAAAACACCTTGAGGGTGACTGAATGCTCGATTAGGTTTTTGAGAGTGGTTGTGGAGTCTCCAGTCTTGGAGACATGGCCCTGAACAACCTGCTCTAGCTGCTGCTCCTTGAGCAGGGATATTTGATTCTAGAATTTAAGTGTAACTTATGACACTATTCAGGTGTAAACTCAACTATTCTGTGATTCTGTAATTAGACTACCTTCCTTAATGCAATCATGATTTATGCCTTTTACTTTGAAACTGGAATTCTGTAATTGATTGAACAAGTCAAGGGCTCATGACCACTGAGAGAATGAAGCTGTTAGAGCTTTTAAATCCTAACATGCAAATGAGAGACCAAAAACCAAACCAATCACATTAGTGTTTCATGTTCATCCTGACTGGGCTGTGTTTGAGGAGGAATTTTAAAAGAACTGGGCTAACTACATGCTCCCATCCTGGATTTGCCCTAAATGGGAGACTGCATCTCTCCCCCTCTGTTCCTCAGTGAGCAGCAGAGGTGACAGAGGGAGCTGCCTTGCACTGGCAAGATTTCTGCCAGCATCTCCCCACTGGGACATCCTCCTCTCTCATCTTTAACTGGCAGGTGTTGCTAACTCAAGCAAGTCTAGAAAGCTGCAGGAATTTCACAGCAGAGAGATGCTGCTGAGTAGATTCTCTTCGAATTAGAAGTGGGTTCACTCTTTCAAACGTTCTGAGGACAAACACTATCTGCTGTTTACTGCACCAAGCTTGTAGGCATTACTGGTTTATGAAAAGGTAATTTTAAAGAATGAAAAAGATCATGAGTATTTTGGTTGAAAACATTCTTTGTCTTTCTATGTTCCAAATAAACAGTTTAAAATTCAGCTTCTTCAGACTCTTTTTTCTCCCCCTAACTGTTAGACATTAAGTGCCATTCAAATGTGTTAGAATATTTCCCCCTTTTTCAAAAAGCTACCCATAGAGAAATGCTTGGCTTCCCTTCAAATGGAACAGTTCAAAAAGAAAGAACTGCTGAGCACAGGGATTAGCAACAGTTGCTCTTGAAAATGATCGATAATTTAAAATGACTGGGGGACTGGGTTTGTACTTGTGAAAATGGAACAACAGGTACAGCAGAAAGGCTGGACTCATGAATTGTGACTAGATTATTAGCAATAAAACTTGCACACATGGAGTTAAAACTTCTTTGTAGAGACCTCATATTTGTTGAGAGAGCTGTACTGGCTTGGAGGAGTATACTTGTTTAACAAAAAATTTGCCATCAAAATGGCTCACTTAAAAAGGTTGATGAATAAAACTAGAGATTTTGATGCTATACTTCCCAAGGTGAGCAGATTGGTTTTTTGAGGGTTTTTGTTGTTGTCTTTATTTTATTTTATTTATGCTTTTCAAACTCTTTTCAGATGACAGTAATTAAAGAAAACCCAAACAAATGAAACTGCACAAAACCCCAAACACCCACACAAACAAACAATTAGTAATTTTAAATATCATTTCTATATCATAGGAACTAATGGTAAGTATTGTCTTTTCAAATGTTAAAGCCTTAATAAAAACTGTGTATATATTTAGCCAGCCCTTTCAGTATAACATCACTGAGGTGCTAATATACCAAGACCTAGCTTCCCTATACCACCAGAAAGATGATCTCATTTGTTATCTTTCCAGCAGAGCAAGCTTTTTCATCCATTTCTTTTACAAGCTGCTGTTGCCACAGTTCTCCTTGAGGAGTCTTGACAATTGATCCAAGCTGATGGCCACACTTCCACAAAGTGCTGTACAGGAACTGCCAAACCTGTTTCCTACTGTAAGTCTGGTGCTTTCTCTAACTCCTCATGAATTTGCTCTAAACATATATAGATATAAGATATATAATTTCATTATGTATATGTTATTGTAGAAATGATGTGTCTAGTGTGGAGAAAAAACAAAAAAAAAGCTGTTTTCTTTTTTGCTGTTTTGCTAAAGTAGACAAATATTGGAATTAATGCACAATAGAATTCCATTGCACAATATGGCTAAACCAGGTGAAAAAGACTTTTCTAATGAAAAAAATAAAAAAAGGTAAAAAAATGAGTTGAGGATGCTAATAAAATAGTAGAAGAAGCCCTTAAGGAAATATGATGGTGTTGAACGTGTGATACAGGCCAGATTTTTAGCTGAGGGAAGAATGGTTAGTTAAAACACACAAGATATGGGCCCAGAAGCAGAGATTATTGGCAGCAGTTCTTGTGTTTTGCAGACAATAGGAAGTAGGGGTGTGACTGGCCATCTGGTCTGCACGCTCCAGCTCCAGCTGTGCTAGCAAGCTTAAAGGAGGAGCTGCAGCTGTGTAATGAATATTTACAGCAGAGGAGGGTGTGATTTATGGCAAAGATAAGAATTGATGAAAAACTAGGACTGAACGTGCTTGAGGTTTAAGATGGCATTTCAAATCCTGCTATCTGTGATTCAATGCTGGACATTTCCTTAAAATATTCAGAGACCTGAAAGAAGAGATTTGATTCATAAACTTGCTTCAGTGTGCGTAAATACAATGCTGGGAATTAGTATACAGTTGCCCGGGTGCAATTTCTTATAAACATAGTTACACAAGCACAGGAGTTTTCCTGCTACATAGAATGATCAGAAGGTTTTGATAATTTAGTATCCAAGAATTAGAAACTTATTTTAGATAGCTTGGAACTGTGAACACCTTAAGTTCAGTGTTAATTTTGTATTACTCATGCCAATGAATCAGACTCATAGATGGTCTGGGTGGAATAACAAATTATCATCACAAGATATCTTCACTGATGTAACTTGTTAGTATTTAAAGTTTTGTTAAAAAAAAAAGGAAGGATTTTTATAAATGGGATTTCTTTATATTTACATATATGTATGTATATAGCAGATATTACACAGCTCTGCCTACTGTCCCTTCTAAAGAGATGGTGAATAAATAATTACAAGGTAACTGTCTTCAGATATACCTTGTCCATGTTATTTAGCTGCCACAGGTAAAGCTCTTTGTGATGGCCCATATACTGGTAGAGAAGTACTAACCTGACCAGCAGTTACAAGCAGATAAAGGCTGTGATAGCAGGGATTTCTTATCTTCAAAGAAGGACAGAATTCAGAATGTGAATTTATACTGTGTGCAGTTGTGACAGCACACAGTACCAGCAAGAAGTTAACTTGTAACTGCGTGCAAAAAGAATTGCCAGCATGGTTTCCTCGTTTTTGCCTTGCTAAAGAAATGTATCTTGGATGGTAGGCACTGCCTTGAAAAAAATATTCAGCTAGAAGCCTTTGAGTGGGAATTAGTCACATTCCTGGTTGCTTTTCCCGTGCTCCAGAGAGTTTATGACAAGCACAGAGAAGTGTGAAAAGCTCTGATATTAAATCTAGAGATAACATTCATCTGAAGAGTTGGTGTCCCTGGAGAATGGAGGGAAAGTGTTATTCTCTAATATTCCTTAAAACATTCAGAGCAAGTGGTTTTATTCTGTCCATGAAGACATTCTCAGAAATCTAATTCTATTAAATGCTACTCCCTTAAGAAGCCTTCATTCTGTAAAAAAAACATGCCACAGGAAATCCTTAAATATAAGGGTGGAGGTAAGTAGCTGGCATTTGTTTCTAATTCATGTTTATTTTATTTCATTGCAAATTCTAGTTCATCTCTTCCAAATGAATATGGAACATTTCATTTGCTGATCTTCTGCATTAATGTGGTCAATATAACTGGAGCTGAAGTGAGCTGTTTGCCAGACTTTCTAACTGCTGCCAAGAAAAACTTGGGTGTCATTTTAGAAAAATCCATGGGTGGAGGAGGACGAGATCATGACCATCTGTCTATGCATCAAAGGCTAAATCATTATAGGGGAAAAATAACTTCTCTGTTGTGTTTGCCAGCCTTGCTCCCTTTCAAAGTAAGTTCAGTTAGTAAATTTTGAAGGCAAACATCTTCAAAATTGTCCTGTGGGCTCAAACGTTTCTTGGAAGGAAGTTGAGGGAAATTTTGAAGGTCAAAACTGCACAATTTGGAAGTGAATGAGATAGCATGAGAATAACATTTGAGGAAAATTTTACAGTCTCCTTCAAATCTTCCCAAATGCTTTCTGTTGCATCCTTTTCTGGTCCAGAATCTACCAGGTAACACATAGGAAGCACATAATCTCTTCCTTGTCCTGAAGACAGTTTACACACATTCCATGCCCCATGGCATTTACAGACTCCTTGACTTAACATTTAACAAAGGGACAACAGACTAACAGCTTTTGAGAGATGTGACAGTAAATATGCACCTGGACCTACCTGAGCCTTAGAATTTCTCTTGTTGGTCAAGATAATAGCCTGAAAAATAAACATTCTGCCAAAATATTGCATAGAGAAGAGGTGCCTTATCTGTACTATAGTTAATACTTTACTCTTTCTATTTGGTTGGATTTTTAGTTAATGCAATGCAAAATTAAAGTCTTGGCATCATGCCAAAATCCATCATAAGGAGCTAAAGTAGGAATGTCTCTGAAAAGCCATCAGTCCTTGAAACCTGGAGTCACTATTGCAGGCGTGCCACAGACTCCTTTATCAGTAGTCACTGTGACATAAATGTCTCTCTGATGAGAGTGAACTGACAACAAATGGAAAATGCTGGTAACCATGGGAGCTCTGTTTAGACTGCCACTTCCAGGATGCTACTGCTCTAGTTCAGTCTGCTGCTGTACCCATTGCAGTTCCTGAAAGCTCCAACTTTTAGCATGCTCTCCTGTCAAAATGTTTGCATTTTGCAGTGTGTGACATCTAAGTCCAGACATTATTACTTAAAGATATCACTCAGGTTTCTCTGAACAGGAATCCTTCCTAGTGTCAGTTTTCAAAGGAAACAGTTACAGTTCTTATCAGCAGTATGGAGGTTTTCTTTCTATTGAGATTCTGAATTCTCTCCTTCTTTGAAGATAAGAAATCCCCGCTATCACAGCCTTTATCTGAATATGAATGGATCCCTGGATTTGATAAACTGTTTAGGACTATGAGGATCAAATCCTAAATATGTGTACATTGAGAGTTCAAAAGGTGAATTAATTTCACCTTTGTACAATTGGTATTCTTGATTTCTATCTTTCCTAATAACAAATAGTAAAATTTCAAAATGTACTTTGAAAACAATAATGGCTTTTTGGAGCTACACCTCCTGTTTCAACATCTTAAAATTAAAAATTAAAATATTTTACAGGCAGATCCGGGTGTGACTTTTGGAAAAACAGTCCATGCTTTGTTTTTAATAAATGAAAAATGAAGCAAGAGTGAATTTTTTAAAAGAAGTGAAATGTCATAGCATGTTTCACACATGAAATGTAACAAACACAGTGTTAATTTGCAGTGCATTCTGAACAGAGAACCACAGCATTCCACCAAATCTGGAATCCTTGAAGATAGAAACATTTTAAGTTTCTGTCTAATAGTAACTACAAGGTATTACTTCAGCCTCATGTAATAAAATGCTGTCCTGAAGATAAATGTAGAAAATCTAACCACTGAACAAAGATTTTTAAAAGGTATTGACTATGCAGAAAAATTATACTTTTACATTATTAAAGTTGAATGATACCCTGAGAAAGATCTCAAATTCTGCAAGTTTTCCTAAAATCAAAATGCTAACGTCAATGACATGGCTGAGTTTCCTAAAATATTTGTTTGCATCAGGCTTCTTGAATTATCACCTTTCTCAACCTTTAGTCTTGAATTTTAACAGGATTTGTGTATTCAAGAAAAAAGTTTAAAAGAGTAAAACCTAGTAATCAAGTATTCTGTGCCACTTGCAGAAATCTTGTGGTAAAGAATGGATCTGGGTCATTACAGTGAAAAGTGTACATATACATACTGTTTCAGAGCATTCTTTTAGGGCATTTATGAAAAACAAGAGTAGAAGCCTTTCTGCCCTGCCACTCTTCTCACTGTCTACGTGGCCAACAAATAGTTGACCTTGACTAGTAAAATTTACTGTCTGAGATGAATAATAGGATATCTTGTAAAGCAGGAGTGTTAGAAATCTGCGTGGAGGATTGAATTAGAAAACTGCCAGAAGTTCAAGGGCCACATCCATTTTGCATAAAATGAAGCAGATGGTAGCTGACTTAATCTTTGATACCATGGTACAGTCCACAGAGATTATAAATCCCAGCATGAAACACTCCATTTCTTTCTTGCACTGAGCAGGTGATAAAGAAAGATATAACATCTTGCAGACATTTTGAAATACCTACCTTAAAAAATGCTCTATGATGCATTCTTGTTTCTTATCTACATTTTTCTAGCAAAGGTTCTCGTTTTAGCACCTACAGCTAATATTATACAGTTGATTAGCAACCACAACTAATTGGCAGTTTCTTGGCCATGTTATTGGAGCTTTGCCTATGCTGGCCCAGAGATTCCCTGCTTCTCAGAAGCCTGTTTCCTATGTTACACAAGCATTTATAAATCTTCCATCATTGTATATGCCATAACCAGATCAACCAATAGAACAAATGCTCAGAGTCCACATTTGAAATTCCTACACTACTCAGGAGCTGGTGGGACTTGAAAATATTGCTAAGGAGGGGATGTCTTGGGTTGTTCCTGAGGATCATCATCTAATAGGTATTTTACATGACATGAGTGACTAAGACTGTTGGCATTTTTGGTTGAGAGTGTAAGAGATTTAGAGCCTTATACAGAAAATCTTAAATTCAAAACGTTTCCCATCATATTAAGCAAAGCAAGTAAACATTTTGAAATTTACTCTAAATCAAACTCTTATTGTGTACATCAAAATTTCAGGAAATCCACACCATCTACATATGCAGACTAAGGAAGCTTATGATAAAACTATGTGTTATGAATATACTGAGTCACTCCCTGCAGACCTCTCTGTGTTGCACCATATCAACTTAATGTTGGGTATGACTTGTGATTTAATTTAAAGGATCTTAACTGGTTTTAAGTTAAGTTAAGTTTAAGTTTTTAGTTCTACTGCTAATATTCAGATACAAAATACTAATCTTAAAAAACTGGTATTCCAGACTGAAGAAGGCTAAAGTCTGAAGTCAAAGAACAGAATAATCTTGTTAATTGCCCACAACTTGCTAATACAGTGTGAAATCCATTGGATATCTGCTAATAAAAATTGTGTTGTCCTTTGGAAATATTCATTTTCTGTAATAAGATTTAAAATGTAAGCGCTAGAATGTTCCTAAACTTTTAGAATATCCAACTACTATACTTGGAGACGTTTTACTTTAATTTATAGACCCTTACAAAGGCATAGATGAACTATGACAGATTTTGGTGTAACTACTTTGTAAGGAAATAATTCAAACATGATTACAGGAGACTGATCTTTTAATGGGAAGATGACTAGAAAGCATCATTCATGTGGAATTGTGGGTGCTTCTCTATCTATGTTTTCCCTAAAAGAAAAACGGACAGTGTTTTGTCATCTAAAGCTATAACCAGTATAACTCAGTACTGGTGGGAACCAGCCTCAGCCCATCTGCTTTGCTCTGATCTGCCTGCACAGAGCAAACACAAATCTGGGTGGGTTACAGGAAGCACAAATCCCTGGCATTGCTGTGTGAGTTTGAGGCCCTGCTGCCCTTCTCCCACCCAGGTGCTGCCACTGGACGTAGCTTTGCAGCTCTGTACTGCTTGTCAGGGTCTGCCTGAACCTTTAAAAACTGTCTGAGAGCTGAGGGAAGCTCAAATACTTTGTTGGAACCTGCTGAGGCTGCAGCTCTCCCTGTTTGTACTTTCCAATTTTTCATTAGTAGTTCCAATCTCATTATGTGGTAACAGCTACAGAGCCAAAGACTTGTACCCATTGCTCCAACTGGAACAGCATTAGAGCTGCTATGATTTGTGTCAGGGTCTGACTCAGTGCAAAACTTCAGAGGCATCACTGCAAACTGAGGTTTTCCATGTCTCATGAGAACAGCCCCAAGCCTATACAAGCTGTAATATTTCAATTTTATAGATGAGAGAGATGAAATTATTTCTTTTGATATTACAGATATGTCCAGGATATCCAGAAATTTATGTTCTTGCCCTAACACTGCAACAAAACAAAAAATCAAGAGGAGAAAGCATTTAGAAATTATTGTAACTACATCTTTTTTTGCCCTTTGAGGATTTTGTTTTCAAGCAATGGCTTTCTCTCACAGCTTTTAATACTTAACTAGTCATTTTCATCAGATGAAGTTGTTGTAATTTGTTACTTCTATGTTCCAATTATGAAATATGACAGAATTCTAAATATTTAATGGGAATGGGATTATTACCAATGTGCCCTTGTTGCATGCTGCATTGTTATCCTCTTTAGTATTGTAAAATATATGATGTACCTGTAGAAAAGAGACCTTAGTAGTGCATACAGATGGAATTGAATTCCTAAAGCAGTCATAGGTTTGCAAGTTTTATTCTCAAGGTCTCCATACAGATTCTTCAGATTATTATACATGAACACTGGTGAAAAATGCTTTGCCCATCTGCTTTTAATACTGTAACTTCACATATGATTCAAAGATACAGTGGTACAAAATGATCAGTTTGATTACACCCTAAAATGGATGTTTTCATTGGTGTGCAACTGATGGTAAGTTTATTTTACTGTATGGGATGTATTTTTTGCAGATTACAATGACCCTCAGGTTATTTTGGTTCTTGTTCACATTATAAATTAATTCTTCTAATATCCTTTGAGAAAGGTCAGATTCACACAAAGATCTATAGAGAAATAGTGTCATTTAAAATTGAATGGTACAAAACATTACGGTTTTACACTGAGAATCATGCAGTGAGACCCTTTGGTTCATCTCTTAACCCACTGAATGAAGATTATTATAATATCTGGTAGTCAGTGCAAGAACTTGGGGGTGGAAAGCCTTGATTATTCACTTGCTATTGGTGCTTTTTGCAAGAGAAATCTATGTTGCTAGAAAAACACAGATTTTTGTTTAAAGGGGGTATGGCAAAAAGAAAGACAAGTGCTTTATGGCTCCTATGGTAAGCTTTTCCCACCAAAAGAACTAATTCTAGGTTGGCAGCGTATCTGCAATGGTTGAAATTAAAATCTTACTGGCCTCTTCAAAAATGTAGCAAACTGGTGTCAGATTTTGATATAAGCAAGAAATATAAAAATAGAACAGCAGCCCAAAACATTCACTGCTCGTAGGAAGATAGACAGAGACAAGCTTGCAAAGTACTTTGGGTTGTGTTACAGGTCAAGCTCAACCAATATTAAATCAGTTGTGGGAAGAGGAAAGTCATGACAAAGTCAAATTTCCTTTATAGAATACCTGGTGAGACCAGCAGAGTTACTCTTAAACAGAGAAATTGTAGCAACCACAGACAAAGGCTGCATTGAGAATAACTAAAATTTGTTATACAGTGGCCAAGAAGAACACAAAATGACATTATTTCTGAGTTGCTGTAGTGAAGTGAGATACATGGTTCATCTCATGTAGTAAAAGCAAGAGTTCTGCCAAAACAGCAATAAACTACCCACCTTCTTTTCTGCTGCCAAATGTTCTCGGGGCCACCAGAGACATTGATCAGGCCCGCGTCAGTCACCGGCTCCTACTGCTTTCATTGCACTGTAAGCCACAGCAGTCCCACCTGGGTCTGCTGATAAAAAAGCTAATTTTCATCTCTCATGGGTCTCTTCTCATTTCTGTGAGACACTGTCACAGACCAGGCT
Organism: Molothrus ater; assembly: GCF_012460135.2. Classification (NCBI taxonomy): domain Eukaryota; kingdom Metazoa; phylum Chordata; class Aves; order Passeriformes; family Icteridae; genus Molothrus; species Molothrus ater. The sequence continues at coordinate 7,194,518 of NC_050490.2, forward strand.
ATCTCCTGCGCCCAAGCATCCAGTTATTCAGCCATCTCGCCAGCTCTCATTCTTCTGGATCTTGACTACTGCAAATATAAAGCAAATCTAAGGCTTTTTAAAAAGCTTTTTTTCCTCATTAACTGAAGACCTTCCTCCTCACTTCAGCCTCACATTGAGGTTGTGTCCAGGTGACAGCAAGGATAGCATCCAACCCTTCCATTAGTTAAAAAGAAAACTTACTTCAGACTATTCCTTAAAATTCTCAAAATGTCTATTTTCTCACTTTACATTATAAAAAAGTCCAACAAGAGTAATCAGAAATCAAGCATAATATTTGCATAGGAGAGGTGGTTTCCCTGAAAATGGTGAATGAATTAATGTATTTTTCAAATGGTGAGCATGAGGTCTAAGACCTGGCTTTTCATAACAACATGGAAATCATAAGCGGGTTGGTTTTAGCACTGACTTCAACTACTGGGAATTAGAAATGGAATTAGGTTGCATATGGATGTTAGACTTCTTAATGACTCATGAAAAGGAAAAGAGTAGTTAGGCACAAAGAGTATCAAATAAAGTGGTGTTGGTTTTTTGCTATGAAAAAACTCTGAAGATGTTTGTCCCATCTGTATGGGATAGATCACAGAAAAAAAGCATAACTTATAATGATGTCATCACAATTATTGCTATTCTGCATCTGCCTAATTTCTAGTTGCTTAATTTAGTTGTTTAACTCCTCTTCAGACAGGATTTTAATTTATGTTATCTGTTATCATTTTCTCGGTGTTGTCTAAAATTCATAAGAAATTGAACCAAAACAATAAATATCTGACCAAAGACACTGCAGAAGCCTTTCTAACTTCAAAACATTTTATTTTAACAAGCTACAGTAGAAATCAGTAAAGTTAAATAATTGTTATGCAAATCAGCACAATATTGTATTTCTGGATGGTGAGGAAGCTATGTTGGGTTAATGGATAAAAGAATATCTGGAGGTTGATGTTTAAAATGAGCCGCTTATCATGTGGGTACATTTTATTCCTCTCCAAAACAGTACCAAATTGGAAGTACCTTAGAAGAATTAGATGGCTATATGATTCCAGGAGAACAGTATCTCTGCCCCTATTACAGATCAATAGGAGGTTAATGTGAATGAATGAATCAATGAATGAATGTGGCTGCTCCTGCAAATCCTTTTCAATTAGCTGTTGAAATAAAAAACTCATCTGAGAAACTGCCCTAAAATAATAACACAAGTTTCCCATGCAAGCACATTGCCACTGAACAAGAGCATTCCTGTAGTTAAAGCCACTAGAGACAGTTTATAATTAATGCCAGATTTTTCACAGGTGCATTTTTTATATATTTTGTCAGGGTATTGGCATTTTGTCTGAAAGGTGCAACTTTGGTCCACACAGAATATACTGATAGAAGCAAGGTGTGATGTTAAATCTGCAAGTGAATTACACTTGGATAACTTCCAGAAAGATTATTTTATTTAAAAATTAACCTTTTGTCAATGTCAGAAAGTCTTCTCTACAATAATAGCTATGAACAGAAGGCTAAGTATCATTGCTTCATATATACCACTTCTTGATATTCTTCTTGGTAACTCATACTTCTCTTTCCTGAAAAGTAAAATGTTACCCTATCTTGAACCACCAAAGTGATGAGCTGTTTTTCACTGACTTGTACATGGCCTTTTAAAACACTGATTCTGGGGACTGGCAGACCTGGTGAGTAATTCTGGCTTACAGTACAGCATATGCACAGTGTTTACAGTGGTTTAGAAAACATGCCAAAATACTGCTTTTTAAAATTCTGTCATATTCACATAGGTATCTTGTTTATTGTAGAAGTTTAATATCTGTACTCCACCTGTCTAAACAAGCAGAGCAGTCGACTGATTCATGGTTAACGCTTCCCAAGGAACCTCTATACTAGAAGTGGGACACTGGAGAAAACAACTAGTCTGACATCTTTTGTTTGTGACAACAAAATTAACCACAAACCACAAATTGTTTAGGGCTTCAGTGTGTTGATAGATATTCAAGGTCTAGAAAAAATATTTTTTACTGCACACAGATTTGTACTAATACAGTAGCATAATTAAGGAAATCACCCTGCAAATGTCTCCTGCAGGCACATAGAAACCATTTGTTAGAAATCTGTGGCATGCAGAATATTATGATCAAGATCCCTTAAAGAATTCTGTGCAGATTCTGTTCACCTGTATTTTTTTCTCAGTATGGATTCTACTGCCATTGCACTGTTGTGATTTAATGCTGCTTTTTCATAAAATGTAAAGTTAATCTATGGCTGTTTTAACACCAGAATGGCATTTCTGCTGTCCTCAGCCAGAAGAATTTTCAGCCAGTGCCTATGCAATACTATCAATTGCAATGTCATATGAAATTCCAGTTTTTCTCTGTGAATCCTTACTCAGAGATCAAACATGCATCTGTCAAACTTTGTTCTCCTATAACTCTACTGTTTAAGATGTAGCTCCACAATATTTTATTGCTACAGGCTCTGATGCCATGCTGGCCTCTATTGCTATTAGCCCATGATGTGAGTCCACAACACACAACTTTACTGTAGCTGGGCTGAAATGTTACATTGGCCAGCCAGACACAGAATTTGAAGACAGAAATTAAAGGATATTTTTACAAATTTTATGCATTTATGCAACCCTGGAAACATGTATAGTAATAAGGCATATTGAGAGGAAATGGAGAACTATGGAGTGTTGAGATAAAGAAAACAGAGCAAAGATACTGAACTTGAAGTGAGGTCATGAATTCTCAGAAAAAGAAAGAGCTGTAATTTCTAGTTTGAAACTTAAAACCATTATTATTTTAAGAATACTTGTAGGACTCAGAAAAGTAATATTCATATATTCAGCAAAATAGTTCTGTTTGTGAAGAACAGCAAAGAAATGTTAGAGGTGACAGAATGACACACAGAGTGTCATTTGGACTTCAGCTGTCATTTGGGAGCCAGCTCAGACTCTGATGGCTCATGTGCCATCCATGCCCTCAGAGTTCAGGAGTTACTGGGATATAACAGTGCTTTCCTTTTCTTTCCTCAGGTCTGTGAGAATCACAACAAATGAAACTTGACTCTTGCATACAAACTGATGGAAGCCACATTTGTAGCATTTCTCAGACCTCTCCTGGAGAGAGCAAGGATCTCTTCATTTTAAGTCTCATCCTGGGTATCTTCTTTAACAAAAATTTGAAGTTCTTAATAACTTTAAAGGAGTATCTACTACTTTATCAAATTTGTCTCAAATCAGCCTATGTGCTCAAAACCTATTAACAGGACATGTGTGCTATGGTTGCACAAATCTCCTTTCCTTACTAAACTAGGCCAAATACCTCTAAGAAGCCAAATGAAAGTTCAATCTTTTAGAAATTACATGAAAAAAAAATTTCTTTTTGACAATCCTACCAAATTTAGTATCATGTTAATCCTACTATTCAAATATGCAGGAATAAATAAGAAATTATATTCTTTACATGCATTTTTGACTCTTTCTCTATGCTTCTACATGATAAGTAATTTTCAATCAAGCTGTTTAGAACACCTGAGATATTCCTCAGCAAATGATTGCCTTCTCTGAGCCCAGTCAATATTGACACCATGAGGCATGCATCACCATGCATTCAGATGCATTTTGCATTTTGATTGAAGAACAAACCACTCCAGGCTGTCAGACACACGTAGCCCAGGCAGGATGCATGCATTCTGCTTTGTACTTTGCCAAGGGAACTCTAAACTGGCAAAATTTTAGTTGAGGACCAAATATTCAAGAATCTGGAGATGATGGAGAGCCTTGATAATATCAACTCTATTTTAGAGTTGCTGCTTACAATTTTGTTTTGTAGGTTTTCTTGAAGAATACAAAAACTTCTAAAAACACTGCATGCCCAAAGAAGGGAGCCTGAAATAAAGATAAACAAGTTGACTGAATACTGAGGCAAAAAGGAAATAGCTGTGTAGATAAAGCTGTTGGACAGCTTTATAAATAGAAGTCAGTGGATCACAAAAAAAACCCAAACAAAACAGCACAACCTCTATTTTACTAAGGTTTTTAAAAATATATAATTCTACTATTTTAAAGTTATCATTCATGTGCTACAAAGGAAGTTTCTAAAACTGAAATATGTTTATATTCTAGAGACTGTTCTTAGTAGAGCCTGGCCAACTACAGCTGCTCAAAGACAGGCAACGATACAGTAGTGAAATGAAATAAAGTCTTTGAAAAGAGGGCAATACTTCTGCTGGTTCCTAAACTGCATAAAGAAGCATTAATGCAAAACCCCAGGACACAACTGGCTAGATTCATAAGCAAGAAATGGTGGAAGTGATGCCACCTTTCATCCTAAAGTCCAGTCACTAATGCATTCATCTGGGAGAAGGCACTAGGCAGAGAAGACCCGTGCCTGTTTGAGGAGACTTTCAGAAGGGATTTTGAAATAAACCTCCTTGTTTTGTTTCATCTAAGTCTACACTGAGTCAGAATGACTCAAGTCTGATATGTAAACCACACACTGGGGAGATGGGACATCCTAGACTTTTAATCTCTGTTCAGATAGACATTTAACATTCTTGAAGTGAAACAACTAAATCAGAGAAGAGTACCCCAAATACCCTGTGAAAATCTGGTTAGATCAGATCTGTGGGAAGTGTTGAGCCTACAAAAAATAAGACGTGTCCCCTTACAGACTGTAACTGATTGGCTACTGGATAAGACAGCAGTTCCTGTTGTTTTCTGTTTTGTTATCCTAATGTTTTCTTTCCTCTCAGTTTGGCAGTCAGTTTGATAAATAAAAATCAGTTATAGGCACAGACTTTCTCAGAATTAATGGACAAGTTTTGCAGATGTGATGATAATGCCAAGAAATTAGCTTCAGTTCTCGTTTTCTTAACAGAAACTCCTAAGCAAACACATTGTTACTTTTAAAGAACATAAAGAAATTTAACAATCTAAAGGTGTGTCACTTTCTTCTTACAGTGATTGATCCAGAGTTGCTGATACCTCAGCAGAAATTTTGAACAGTTTTGTGCTAAAGGAATATTACACGTAACAGATTTTCTGTCTTTATTTCTTATTATAAGTTTGGGGGTTTTGGATGACGAGAAAATTCTGCTTAGAAGCTTAGTAATGTGTTTCCATGTTTATTTGTCAGGTATTTTCAAATTCGTCCCAATGGCAACTCATTGTGATACAATGTGAGTTATTTTTATGATTTCAAAGTAGCAGCATTGTTTATCACTTCTGGTACTATCTGCAATAGTTTAAAAGCTGCATTGGAACATTGTACTTCTACAAGTTTGAACTCACTTTTTTGGAGTTGTCTTTTCTTTTTTCTTTTTTCTTTTTTCTTTTTTCTCTTTGCTCCTTTCTCCTTTCCTTTCCTTTCCTTTCCTTTCCTTTCCTTTCCTTTCCTTTCCTTTCCTTTCCTTTCCTTTCCTTTCCTTTCCTTTCCTTTCCTTTCCTTTCCTTTCCTTTCCTTTCCTTTCCTTTCCCCTTCCCCTTCCCCTTCCCCATTCTTTTTTAAGGAATTATCCTACGTTTTTCTGCTCAAAAGAATGTGGTTTGCTTCTGTAATCCTATACAAGCAATGGTTAATGTTTTGCATGAGTTAATTAATTTTTACAAATCACAACAAAAGGAAGCATCATAGAAGAAATTTTCACTTCCTGTTAACAAGGACACATGCTGTTGAATATCTGTTCACCATATTTTAATGAACTACAATATCTTGGCAAAATAACAGACAACACCCTTTCTTTCTCTGACAAGGCTTGTGAGAGAGGAAAACAATCTGGCTGTAGGATTGCACAATTGCTGTCAATAAAACAACTGCTCCAATAAATATATATTACTCACTTTTTCTTTTTAAAAAGCAGTAAATATGTCTGTAAACTTTACCCAGTAGTGTAATTTTTCAACAAGATGTCCAGGTCGTCTGTTGGGTTGCTGTTATGTCACCTTTCATGCTCTTTAAGACTTCTGTCAATATAAGACAGTCTGGAATCACCTCAGTGGAACAATGTTCTTTACTGCTGAATTACTTAATTGAGTAGAAGTGGATGCAGAGGCTAAACCAAAGAGCCATTTCCTTGGATTTTCTTTACCATGTGGATTACATACAGCAGTAGACATTTTGGATTTAATTTCTTTGAATAGGAAGGATAAAAATCCAATAAACAAGGTGTATACCCTGCGTCTCTGCTCTGAGAACTGGGTGAGCAGCTGCAGTAAGTAGATGTACATAGCATCATTTTCCCAAGATTAATTTCTTAAATAAAAACTAAATTATCTCAAATATTATTTCTTTATGTTAACCTACTGAACTTCTTTTAACCTGAAGCTGCCATGAAAAACTGCTTGGAAAAAAAAAAAAAAAAAGAAACATTTTTCTTTTGCTTCCAAATGAACAAACTGGATTTTTAATACTGATGGCTCTGTAGCCATTTTCACTCTGATACAGCTCATCCAACTCACACATTTCTTGTAACTTCAAGCAGCTTAGACTGTGTTTTCATCTGGTGAGTTAGGGTAATGTTGACAGGAGAAATATATACATGCTGATGAGACACTGGCTCTCCTAGATGATAATTTTTTATTATTATTCTCCATAATGATATGTTGGAAGTATTTAAAAAGGTAAATTATGGTTTGGGTTGAGGTTTCCTTCTTCATTTACAGAAGCCTAGTTCCAAAGACTGGAAGCTGATGCTTTCTTCAGGGTTGCATATTTGAGACTTTTCATATTGTCTTGAAAAGGACACCATAAACATGTTACATGTGCCTAACAAGCAGTACAAAATAATGTTATAAACACATTAGATCACCCCTCAGTGTTTATACTTGTGCCAAATTCCTGAAGGTATGATACTGTTAGAACAAACCACAGCAGACTAAATGCAATCAATTTTACAAGTGTACCTTATGGAATAAATGAGTAAAGCATACATGTGTTGAATAATGTTTGTGTTGCAGATGTTCATTTAGTATCTGTTTGTGCATTCATAGTTCCAGGCTTCCCATCTGAACATATCTATTCTAATGAAGCTTTGGCAGCAGCTTCAGTTGCAATGTCATACGGGTTGGTACTTGCTGTCTGTGTCTAGTGCCTCAAAGAATAACAAACAATATTAAACAAACCCAAACTTCAGTGCTAATGAGCAAGACATCCCCACTCTGCTCCAGGTGTTTTACTGACATACAAAATCAGGACTAGACAATTGCCCTCTGACTCCCAGATCACATTCAAATAGTGACTAGACACAACAGGGAGTTTAGGAGAGTTTAAAATAAAAATAGTAATAAAAAAATCATCATTAGATGTATTTGTCACAGAAATTTAGTAGTGCTTCCCCCAGTTTTTTTAACCTGCAACAAGCAATAGAAGCAGTTTGTATCACTGAAAGATATGGCAATCAATCAATTTCTCTGGCACAGATTGTGCTTTTTAAGGCAAAACCCAGAAACTGATGAGAGATTGCTATCAATACCTTTCTACAGGTGAAGGAATGTCTCTTTAGCAACTGAGTCCCAGGCCAGCAGACTGTAACAACAGATGAAGTAATTCAGACTAGTTAACTTTCAAGCTTAACTGCACTGCTACAGTCAACAGTGCATGAATGCTGCCCAACTGCATGAAATCCAATTGTTTTATCAGCTCCTATTAAGTTTTTCTTTAGAGTATATCATATGATTGCAGCTTTCCCTGTAATTCTTTTGTAATTATGGGGAGTATTTCCTATCCTTGATTAATTTGTGTTTTAGAGTTATGAAAGATTATTAATTCTCACTTGATAAACTCTGGTTTGCTCCTATGCCCTTGTGGGATGCTGTGAGACATTCACACCAATCTGTCCAAGGACTTAGGGCTTTGATGAACAGACAGAATGCAACTGTGCACCATTGGAATGCACAAATTTAATCACAAAAATGTACAGAGGGCATCGTGGTTTTGTTACTTTGCAATTTTTCAATATTTTACCTTGCAATCTTCATATTCTCTTTATGTTTATCTTGCTTTAGATGGAGCATAAATACCTGCAATGATTTCTCAGCAGGTAAATTAGTAGTTGAAAATGTGTGTTTCAAGTAAATGGACTATTTCCCAGTCACTTTGCTTCAAATAAGTTCAACTCTGGTTCCTATCCTTTAGCTATGTTTTCTGCCTAATATTAAGAATATTTTTTCTCTCTTTTTTCATCCTTCTTTGGCAGAAGGGCAAGTTTAGTAATTGTTTAACAACTAAACTGTAATAACCAAAGGATTTAATGACATAATCACTAAACAGCAATTATTTAATTACTAATGAGTTTTTTTTCTTCACTTCTCTAAGATTCCAAACTACTCTGTAAGCATCTCAAGGCTAAAGATACTAGTTAAAATGAATAGAATAGTTTCCAGAATAAACACAGTACTCATGTCTTTAGTGCTTAACCTCACAAGGAGAGGGACACTTCACTCATTCATCTAAAAAAATACATATATTTGAGAGGGAATTTACACAAAATAAACCATGTATTTCACCAGAAATATTTTCATATTTTACTAAACGATCATACTTTGGTGGGGGTTTTTTTGTCCTTTTTTTTGTGGGTTTTTTGTGGCTTTTTTTTTTGTTGTTGTTGTTGGGTTTTTGTTTGTTTTCTGTTTGTTTTAGTTTTGTGTTGTGTTTGGTTTTGTTTTTTTAACTTTTGGTTGGTTGCTTGGTTGGGTTTTTTTTTTTTTTTGTTCTTTTTGGACTTTTTAAATTAAGGGAATAATGGACATAAAACCTGAAAAAAAACCCAAATTCAAACTTGGGAGCATTCTAAGTTATTGGCCAGGGTGAGACAGCACTATAGACAAAAAGGCATGAGAAAACTGCATTACTTTTCATTGCACTATGTCACCTTTCGAATCAGAGATTTTCGTATGCAAATTCTGAGGCGAGGGAAACCGCAGCTCTTGGGGGTGCTGTGCTTCAGGGCAGTTTTCTCCAGCAACTGTGACTGCATTGCCCAGGTAAGGCTGTGTCCAGCGACATCCCACTGAAAGTAATGGCAATGTTTTACTCAATAAAGCTTTAGAAGAGTTGATCATGTATTTGACTGATATTTAACCCAGCGGGGAAATGAGAACACAGGTGCACAACGAACCTTCAGTCTGAACAGCATCGAGTATCTGTGCTGCTCCACTGACTGCAGCAGCACGCTGTGTGCTACATTCTCCGCTGCCTCTATTCGATGTCAACTGCGGGCACAGCTGTCCCTGGCTTTGTTCGGCCCCAGGGCTGTGGCGGGTTCCCGCTGCTGGCTGTCCGCAGGGAAAGGCCTGCCCGCCGCCCCGGGCTGCCCCGCGGCTCAGCGAGCGGGAACTGCGCCCGCGGTGCCGCTGAGGGGAACCGCGCTGGGCCCTGGGGCGCGCCCGGGACCGGGACGCGTTCTTCAAGAGCCCGTTCGGTGCTGGCGGCCCCGAGGGCAGCTGCAGTTGGAGCTGCAGGCTCAGCTCGCAGGAGAGCTCCGGCAGGAAGCCGTGAACTGCCGACCCTTTGCACAATAAAGGGCTCGAGGACCAGCGGCCCGGCCAGGTGAGGGACACACAGACAGGAGCCAACGACCCAGGAGTTTCATACCCTTAGACTGTGAGGGTATAAAAGCCCGGGATCCCTCCTGAGAGGTACCCTACTCGAGCTGCTATTTTATGATTTAGTTACTACACCACGATTAAACTATTTTAAGGCATTGCTAGGTAAAACCTGTGGCCGAGCTGGTAAGGAAATCTGGTCTGTGTCAGTGTGGGAGGTGCAGCTGCAAAAGGGCTTTGGTCCCAGCTCAAGGGGTGTGAATGTGACAGCCAAAGTGGTTCCTAGGTAGCGGAGCACACAATCTTAGAATGGTTTGGGTTGCAAGGGATCTTAAAGCTCATCTAGTTCCAAACCTCTTGCTGTGAGCAGGCACATGTAAAATGAGACCAATTGCTCAGAGCCTCATCCAACCTGGCCTTGAACATGTCCAGAGATGGGACAGACACAATTTCCTTGGGCAACCAGTTCCAGACCTTCACCACCCTCACAGTAAAGAATCTTTTCCTTAATATCCAATCCAAACCTACTCTCTTTCAATTTGAACCCATTCCCCCTGACCCTGTCACTGCATGCTCGGGGTAAATAGTTTGCCTCATTTGCCTCCTGCAAGTTACCTTCACCTACTGAAAGGTTGGAATTAGGTTACTATGAAAATCTTGTCTTTTTGAGGCTGAACAATCCCAAATCTCTAAAGCCTTTCCTCATAGAAGAGGTTTGCGTACCTCTGATCAAGTTGGTGGCCTTCTCTGGACTTGCTCCAACAGGTCCTTTCTGTGCTGGGACCCCAGAAAGAGATGCAGTACTGGAGGTGGAGCCTCACCACAGTGGAGGGGCAGAATCCTCTCCCTCCCATGCTGCCCACACTGCTTTGGATGCGGCCCAGGCCATGTTTGGCTTTCTGGGCTTTAAGTGAGCATTGACAGCTCATCTTAAGCCTTGAGTCCACCAGCATTTCCAAGTCCTTTTTGGCAGGGCTGCTCTCGATCTGTTCAGTCCCCAGCCTCTGTTGATACTGGCTGGTTTCCCTGACAGCATGGCAGTGGCCCTGTGTGCCCTCACCAAAGCAGAGAGCAGGCAGTGCGAGGCTGGGCTGGGGCTGCTGGGCACGAGGCCTGGCCTACCGCAGCAGTGCGGACCGGGTCATGAGGCCCAAAACCAGCAGCAGCTCCTGGTAGCAGGACTGTGAGGCGCGACACATGGCGGCGATGCTATACCAGGCTGTGATTCCCGGCGGTGTTGTGTTATACCAGGCTGTGAGGCCCGGCACATGGCGGCGGTGCCTATCGGGGTGTGAGGCCCAGCACATGGCGCAGGCCCCGCCCCGGCCCGGCCCGGCCCCGCCCCGATCGCGGGCACCGCGATGTGTCCGACCCGCGGTTCCCGTCAGGCAGCGCGCGGGGCTGCGGCCGCCCCCGCCTCCTGCCCGCGTTCCCTCGGCGGCGGCGGCGGCGCTGAGGTGGCGCCGCGCCCCGGTGAGGTGAGCGAGGCGCTTCAGCCGGCGCTGCCCCATCCCCCGCCTGCCCGGGCGGCAGGGAGTGGCTGTCCCGCCGCGGCCCCTACGGACGGGAAGCACGGTAAGGTCAGCCCGTTCCATGCCCCCGGCCCGCCCTGCCGCGCTCCCCGCGCGGCGGGAGCAGCGCTCGGAGGGGACGGACGCGGGGGGATTGTCGCCGGCGAGACCGGCGCCATCTTAGGTCGGAGCGTGGCCTGGCGTCCCCGAGCGGGGCCCCCGCGCTGTGAGGTCCCCCGCGAGCCGCCCGCGGGCCCCGCTGGCACCGTTCGGTTCTGCCCTCGAGGGCGGCCCGGGCAGGGCTCGCTCCGCCCGCAGTCGGCCGCGTGGGGCCCTCCCAAGGGCCCCGGGCGTTAACAGCAAGAGCGGCGCTGGCGGCGCGGCTCAGCTCGGCCTCCTCCCCGCCGGCCGTGGCTCTGCCGTTCGGGCCTCGCCCAAACCGGAGCCCCCGGCTCGAGCCGAGTGCCGGCGGTCACCGGCGCGGAACGCGGGGCGGTCCGGCTGCAGCGGCAGCTGTTCGCCTGCCCTCGGGACTCGGCTGCTGCCACGGCCTGGTACCACCGCGGCTCGGCGGCGTGAGCTGCTGGCGGGCTGGCACCGCCGATATTGCCCTTCCCTAGGCGGAGCTTGTGCCTTCTCATGGCACAGAGGGCAGCGCTGGCTCCTGAGGTTTGTGTTTAAGGGAAGTGGGTTTACGCTTTGGTTTTTTAACTATTTTCAGGTGCACTTTTACCTTGATCATTGTTTCTTTGCTACTAAACAAATGCAGCCCTCAATTAAAATCCAGTTGTTCCCAGTCCTGGTGGAGCTGTGGATTGTACACCCTTCATCAACTAATGCGGTGGAAAATTATGTGCCTGTATGGGACGTTATCTGAGAAATACATCATGTAGTCCATTGTGTGATCTGTGTTGTAAATAAGGTAACTTCTCTGGACGTTTGAAATGCAGGTATTAAAGTGGGGGGGAAATTATAATTTAGCTCTATGAGGAGTGGCTGAGGTCACTTGATCTAGAGAAGAGGAGGCTGAGGGGAGCCCTCATGGCAGTTCCCATGAGGGAAAGAGGAGGCACAGACACTGATCTCTGTGGTGACCAGTGACAGGACCCGAGGGAATGGTTTAAATGTGTAAGGGGAGATTTAGGTTAGATATTGGAAAAAGATTCTTCACCCAGGGAGTGGTTGAGTACTGGAAGAGGCTCCTCAGGGAAGTGGTTATAGCACCAAACCTTCCAGTTCCAGAAGAGTTTTGTCAATGCTCACAGGGACGTGATGGGATTCTTAGGGATGTCATGTGCAGGACTAAGGGTTGGACACTATGATCTTTGGGGAACCCTTCCAACTCAGAATATTCTGCCATTCTATATGAAATGGTGACAAGGCTAGTCTGACAAATTTCTGGTTAGTGTAAATGTCCTCACTCTTTGAGCTCACTACCCATTTCATTTTAATTATTTGACTTTAGGCCAATCCAAGGAAGTTTTGAGTATTGGAAGGCTCACTTGAGCTTAACGGTGGAACAGACAAATTCCCATTTGAAGTGGTAACAGGATTTTCAATAACTCTTAAGTCTTACTGTGGCTCTATCTACTGTAATTTTCTATAGTGCCAATTTCTGTCCATCCTTGTGGTGCTCTTCTACAGATCATTGTGCTGTTTTCACTACAGCTGTTATCCTCTTGATACATTTACTTAAATTAGATAATTTTTTGTTGTTTCTATGTGAGTGCTTTTAAATCCTAGCTTTAAAGAAAAAGAGGTTATAAATACAGTTGGCTTTTAATAAAGTTAGGTATTTTTAAATCTAACTGCCATGATAAAGATGGCTAAAATAGTGCTTTTAAAACAGTTATTTCATCAGAAGCTTATCGCTGTTTAGGGCAATGAGCTCTCATTTTGTAATCTGTCCTGTATCAGGTTTTTAGTTCATCACTTTTCTAGTAACTAAAATAGTGTTCCAGGGCTTGTGTTTTTTTGCAGGTTGTTGGTTATTTGTGCCTGCCTAATGAACTTCCATAGTTATGCTTAGTTTTAGATGGGCAGTTGCTTTTTAAAGCAATATCTTGATATAGTCTATAATGTTATTTTTAAAGTGTTTTAAAGAACTTGTTCACAATTTTGATGCTTTACCTTACAATACTAGTTTCAACACTTTCTTTGTGTCTATGCATACAGCATTGCATTGGAGCTTTGGACCTCTCAGTTCCATGGACTACCTTTAAGGAAATTTGTGTATAAACTTGAATATATGCTTATGCACATTAAAAAATTAGGAAGATAAAGTCTACTGTCAGTAGGTTTACTTTTTTTACACTGGTATCTGAACCACCACTGGGAAATATTTAAGCAGAGTGGGGGAAGGATTCACAGTTGGTTTTGTCTTCGAGAGCACTGCCAGCAGGATTCCTAGAATACATTTTGTGTGTTAATGTAGTTAAAAAAGCTAAAAATTTGGAAGCTATTTGTCCTCTAAACATGGATGTAGATGCTTCCTTTGGCAATGGAGACCACTTGCAGGAGCTGTTCCTGTACATCTCCTCTAATCCAATCAATTACCCCTTACTGCACTTTTGATTGTTCAGGCTACAGATTTTTGACTTCTCAGTTGTGCTGATAAAACTGTTACTAGGCCAGGTTATTTTTAACCTGCTCTGCTTCACACCATAGTTCTGTGTAAAGTTGGGTTGGCACAACTGAGGACACGGTGCAGGAGCAGGGCAGGAACTCATTAGGCCAGCCTTCTTCCCAGGAAAGAAGTCAGTGAAAGCTTGGCTTCAAATTATAACATTGCAATAAAAAAAATTAAAAGATGTGAAATTAATCATGATATTTGCCTTTTAAAAGATGCTCTGTATTTTGAGTCACCTTAAAGAGTATCTTAATGTGCATATCCTGATGCATAAAATGAAATATCCATAAGAGGTATCAGCAGTTGGTGTCACTTTCTAAAAGCCCATGGCTGTGTTATTAAATTTCTTTTAACTGTATTTAAGGAAAAAATTGGCTGTGTTACAGTGTAGATGAGGTTACATGTATCTTGTTAGGATTCTGCTAACATATATCATTGCTTGTGCCTATTTTATGTTTTTAGTAGAAATTGCATTGCATCCTCTGAGCACATTTTATAATTTATTCCTTTTTTCCCCTGAGGTCAAGTAATACTAAATTCTTAAAATACAAACACTGATCATTTATGTTGTCCGTCCTGTAAAAGAAGCCTCTGAAATAGTAATTTATTTTGCCTTAAAGCCTATTCAACTTTGCCTCAGTGTTATTAAAAAAAATGTTCTAAAGAATGCCCTACAGAGAAGAAAAAGTTTTAGAGTTAGGCTTGATTCTCTTTCCGAGACCTGGCGTGTGGCCTGTGTTGTCTCTATCAAGTGGAAATTCACTTCAGAATCTACCTTTTCCCCCATACAGTAATTTAGTTTAGTGTCCTGTTCTCTTTTCTAGCACCATGTCTGACTTCAGCACTCTCAGCTGATGGAGGAAGCAAGCGAGGAGTTCAGCTTTGTGTAGTGGGTCTGGCGCTGGCCAAAGGTGTAAATCCAGCAGACACAGAGCAGTCTGGGGATACAGGCATCATCAAGTCACCCCAGGGCATTTCTCTACTTTATTTCATCTCAGATCTTAACATGTGCTAACACCAGCAGCCCCATTCTCATACAAGTAGAGGATGATTGTCTGCTCCCCTGATAAGCTGTTACAGACTAATTATTTCTGATGTCTTATTAGATTATTGGTACTCCATGTAAAGAAACAGCAAAATTTCTTACTTATTTTGTTGTTCAGAAATACATTCAAGGTTATGTTAAAAGAATAAAAACTTTATTGGCCATCTCTGTTTATTTAAAAAACAAATAAAATCAATTGTGATAAGATAGGCTGATGTAAATTTGGTTAATTCCAAAAAGTACATGTTTTTCATGACTAGTTCTAGACATGACTTTTTTAATACAAGAAAACATCTACAGGCATGAGGGACTGCAGCTAATGAGATCTGTCCAAATTTTTATCATGTTTAATTGCTAATGGAAACAGCATGCAGTGCATTGTAGGTACAGCTTGGGGATTTTGCTGTTGTGGAGTTTTTGGTTTTTTTTTTTTTTGTTTAAAGTGCTTTTTATGGGTGGTTTGCTTGTTCATGTTGATGTTCTTTTGTGGGTATTTGGGAATTTTGTGTAGGTTTTGTTAGGGTTTAAAGAAAATGTGACCTTATGGGAAGCCTTGGCAAAGTCTTAGAAAATTTGGGAGGCTGTGAGTTTGGGCAGGGTTTTGTTTTGTTTGTGCTGGGCTTTTTAAGATGCAAAGAAAATTTGTAATCAGTAATCAAAAAAAAGTTGTAATCAATGTTTCACTAACTCAGTTATGTGCTTTGTAGAAGGCCCTTCATGTTTCTTGTGAATGACTTACCTGGAATTTTTAAAAAGATAAAAAAGATACCTTTCACTGTGGTGTCAGAGGCTTCCTCTGAAAGTCACTGGTGCTTTATACAAGAATAGCTTAAATTCTGTGGAGTATATCTTTGGTCTTTTCTCTTTAATAGCAAAGATGAGCATCCAAGTAATTGTCAGAATGGTGATGTGGCATCAGTCTTTGAAGATCTCCTGTGTCAGATCATGTTCAATCTGTAAAGAACATGGAGGGAGGGAGACCATTCTATGGGAATTATTGACAACTGCAGTATTCCTTATTGAGCAGTGAAGTATTTCATGAAAGTACTGAATGTTTTGGTGTGTGTGGTTTTTTTGTTTTTTTCACTGTCTAGTCTCAAGATGGCAGAATTATTTATGGAATGTGAAGAAGAGGAGCTAGAACCCTGGCAAAAGAGAGTGAGAGAAGTAGAAGAGGATGATGAGGACGATGATGATGAGCCAATCTTTGTTGGGGAAATCTCCAGCTCAAAGCCAGCCACTACATGTAAGACAACACTTTTCCATAATTTAAAACAGAACTTTCAAAGTATAGAAAGTTAAACTTAGTTTGGAAGTATAGAATTCTTAATAGTATGACTTAAAACATTCCACACCTTAAAGCTGTACGACTCTGTCTTACTGAAAATCAGAATTCTTAAGAAATTCTGTCTTAAATTAAACCAGTCCCAGGTTATGCACAGCTCTGGTTACTTCTAACCTTGAATCTCTGAGGTCAAAATAAGGACATTTGAAGGTTTTAGCATTAGTGACAGAGTTTAAAAGCTCCTATATACAGTGCTGAAATAATGCATGCAATTGCTTACATAGTATAGTTAAAATTTAGTTATATATTTGGGAGTGTCTCCCTCATAAAAGAATGTGCATGAATTGAAGTCTTCCTGTTACACTCTTTTTTTTTTTTTCTCCACCTCTCATTTCATATGTTGGTGAACATCATTCTGACAAAACCAAGATGACTTTCTTCAGTGTCTATAATAGAAGCACAATCTGGAAAGTGACTAATATGAAAATACTGAAAGCCTGTCTGTGAAGTACAAGATTTTTATTGATAAATTTACCCATCCTTTGTGAAATGGAGTTTTTTCATCAAGTTCCTTAGTTTTGTCCCAAATGCAGGTAGTGCAGGGAGTAAGGTTAGGTGGTTGTGATGACAGGAGATGTTTCAGAATTCCGTGTTTGTCCTATGCTTGGGGTTTGGCAGGTAAGTAAAGAATAACATTTTTTCTTGTTATTTTAATTAACTTTAGTAATGAAACTTTTTTTTGTGTATCCATCCTGTAGTCAATTTTTAAGAGCTGTGACCTAAGGTCTCCCTAGCAGTCACATACCCAGGACTTGGCCTGGTGAGGTTTACTCCTCACAGTTTCTGCCTTATCTCTACTAATGCTTGTAGCTCAGATTTCCATAGTAGTTTTCTGAAGGTGTAAAATTTGCAGCAAAGGATCTCAAGACAAAATGTTACATGAGGCTGTTTGTCACACTGCTGCGTGGATTTCAGAGCTGTTACCAGCTGTTCAGTCATTTTAGTTCACTATACTTTCATCTTGCATCTATCACTTTTTTGCTCACTAGGATAGCAAGTTTAAGGCTTCTTACACAAGACTAAAAAAGTGAAAAAATTATTTTAAGTATGAGAAGAATACAGAATCTTATAAGTACTCTCCCCAGAAAATATTTTTTTAAGAGTGAATATTTTAAAAATACTCTGGATACTCTGAAAAATTTGAAGACTGTTTTAAAATTATTTGAAGTTTTCTGCAGTTACAAACAAATAGAATGTCTGAAAAATACCCTGTTTTTTGGAAGGTCTAGAGACCTGTGGATTGCTGTTGGTCATTGGCAGTAGGTCATGGCATACAACAACTATTAAGGCACTAGCTTGTGTTGGAACAACAAACATGCCAAGTTTGATTGCAGTTGTTGTAGCCTCCAAGTTTTTTTGTAGTGAAAGGATAGAAATAATTCAGTGATATAATATAGTGAAAACTATAATTTTGATATGATTCTGTGAACTTCAAGAACTTGGGTAAAAGATGGAGACTTAAAATGGTTGCTTCTTATTCTAGTGCTGTCCATACTCGGTCCTGACACAAATAAAATCACTTATGGTATAACTTGTTACTTTATCTTTTTTCCTTCCCTTTCCTCAACTTTTCTCTTTTTAATCTTCTACTTCACTATCAAAAACAGCTATGGAAGAATGACCTCAGTTCTTCTCTGGCTTGTAAGTAGTACTACCTGGCACTAGTCAGGCTTCAGTTTGTTATCGGTGATAGGCAAGATACTGTGAGCTCAGCTTTGCTTATCACTGTTTAATTTGCACCTGATCAGATGAAAAATTGATGACAAATAGAAACTCACATATTAGTCTTAATTTTTCTGAAAGGTGTGGTTTCTACAATGCATTGCATTTTCTTAGCCTTTTCCTGACAGTACAGTTACTAGTTTTCGTACAGACTGTGTGGAAAGCTTGAAGGAAATAGTAAATACTCCAACTTTGACCTGCTGTCAGAGAGCTGTGTAGTATCAAGTGTCCCTTCTGATGTACTGGAGGATTGTTTTGGCCAGGTTGAAAAGTAGTTCACACTTTGTTTCCTTTACCTTTTTCTGCAACTGCTCATTTTTCCTACAGTTACCGCTTGTTGTTCTTGCTTCCTATTTCATAATGATACAAGCCTGTTATTTGTTACTGTTTGAAAATGTTACTCTGCATGTCAGCATGCTTGTGCTTTAGTGCTGTTTTACCTAAACGGGACAAGTACCACTTTGATGGAAGAGGGGAAAGTGCACATCAAGTCTGTGATGAGTCAGTTGAGTCATGTAAATGTA
The DNA here is from genome assembly GCF_012460135.2 of Molothrus ater. Classification (NCBI taxonomy): domain Eukaryota; kingdom Metazoa; phylum Chordata; class Aves; order Passeriformes; family Icteridae; genus Molothrus; species Molothrus ater. The sequence goes on from NC_050490.2 coordinate 7,212,874, forward strand.
GTTTATCATTTCAATTAACTGGCTTTCTGAAATGTTCTTTTTAAAAACAATAAAATCTACCTTTGTAATTTAGAATGTGTGCACATCAGATGTCTTGACTATGCTTTGTAAGACATAACTTTTATAAAAGTTTTCTTTTGTAGATAGATGATGCTTTAGTTTAATTTCACTCTGGAATTCATGTATGAGGTATAGATTTGTTAACACTTACAAAATGTATGTATTCAGGTAAATACCAAAATGATTTAATCCTGGTTTGTAGTTACTGTTATGTTGAAGTAAAAGTAGTATTACTATTACAGCACCAAATTTTGTCATATCTTAAAAAATGCAAACCTGCTTGAATATGTTGGTTGCAGCTGCTTTTTTATTAGTGTGATCTAAATGCAGGTGACAGGTTGAAAGCTGTGGTGTTCTGAGCTCTACTGCTATTAGATGTATTTATCAACTGGTGAAGTGTATGCTAATGGGCCATTGGTGGTGGAAATAGCCTTAAAGTTATTAAACACAATGTGTAGATACTCTGAGATGTATTGTTTGTGAACCTGATATCATTTGACCCTTGTTTGAGAAGTTACTTCAAGCCTTGTGGGTTAGATATTAGAGAATCAATCTAATTTCGTATGCATATTTTCACAGGTCAGAGCAAGCAACTTGTCAGCAACTCTAATGGAACTGAGAATCTGGGAGTAGAAGAATATTTTGATTTGATGAATATTTTTGTAACTTTCTGAAATTGTCAGAAATCCCAGACTAAGACATAAAAGTCGGGGAATATGGTGGTATTAGTTAGGAAGTAAATGTAATTTAAGGAATTGCATGTGCTCCTGCTTAGCTAGAACTGTGGACACAGACTACCATGTAGGATATGTAAGAAAATCAGTGTTCTTGTAATGCAATTCTAATACGACTCCTTTGGTTGCTAATCTGTTGATTTTCCTTTCACATTGGAAAATGGATATCATGAAGTCTAAAATCCACATTTTAAGTGCTGTATTTTGCTAATGCAGAAGCAAATGATATCATTACTGCTTTAGAGAAAATGCTTCCTTTAATGTAGGGCTGTTCTAGTATTTGGGAAACATTAGGTATATGTGAGAAAGAGATGTAAATGAAGGCATTATAATCAGCAAATTGAAATGTTAATGCCATGTCCTTTTTTTGTTGTTTGTATTCTTCCTGTGTGTTAACCTGTCTTCAAGAGAATAAACATTGAGATTCTTAAGTGAACTAGCTTAACCAAAGAGGAGTGGAAGAACATATCATAATTTGTACAAATGACACTTGGTTTTGCCAGGTTTTTGGTTTAGAAATAATATTTTAATTTATAAGCCAAATTCTAATTGGCATAATTTTTGTATATAAATGCAGCTTTTAAATTTCAAAAGCAATGAAGCTATTAATTTATTTGCAATTAAGATAAATGTAACTTTTGACAGATATATTGAACAGAGTCAACTTCAGCTCACCACGAAGGGGGATACAGAATGGTGCACCCAGTAGAGGTACTTTATTGTCCTAATATGGTAATTACAAAAAAAATCCACAACACTTATGAAACATTTGACTGCAGAATTACATAAAGCTCACTTTGGCATCCTTTGCAACAGGTGCAGTCACTACATTCAAGTCTGAGAGTCAGCATTACGAGCCGTCTGCCTCCAGCCCCAGAGCCGTGCCTGCCCCATCAGTCTTTCAGACTGTGCCCAGACCTGCCACCAGCTCGGTGGCACTTCAGCCATTGGCTGGAGCAGTGAATGTTTCAGGAACTTCACAACCACTGCAGAGACCAGTTGCTGGATGTTTGTCAACACAGCAGGTGCCTGGGTCAAGTTCTGGAATAGCACAGCCTGTTAGCAGACCTGTAACCATTCCAGTGACGACACAGCCGGTATCAAGAAATATTACAGTTCCTGTAGTGGCTCAGCCTGTGTCCAGGCCAGAGACTCCTGCTACAGCACAGCCTGTAATACTCAATCAGGTACATCTTTATTCATTTAAAATGTAAAAGATATGGTACTTTTGAAAAAATTAATCAGTTCTGTTTATTCCAGGTTAGACTGACATGCTTTAGAAAGTAATGTATCCCATCCTTATCTGGGATATCCAGTGCAGATTCTGTGGTCTCCTAAAGCTTCTGCTGTTTGTTGAAGTTTGGCTTTTTTTATTTTTTTTGCTTGCTGGATATGTTTAGTTATATGTTTATACTGGGGAGATGTATCCATGCCATCAAAATACCCAAACTGTGATCTTGTTGAAAATTAAAATATTGGTAGGACATAAAACCAAAGAAACTACAGACTAGTAAGAGATGCAGTGTTTGTGTGTTGCTGTTGTATTGGTCACATTTCAAATGTGAATGATGTGCACAGGGCTCTGCACTCAGAGTCTGCCACAGGTTTATCCCCTGAGCATTAGTCGTGCTTGAGCTGGGGCCTGCAGGCTGAGGTGCTTTGCTGTCCTTTCACTGGCTCTTCTGGAACTGTTGTGACTACAGTGACACCTTCCCTATTGTGACTGCAGCTCCTGTAGCTGTTACTCTTAGGAAGTACAGCACAGAAATTCAGTAACTATTTCCTCAGCTACTCCTGAACATCTATTTTTAATTTGGTTAGAGTGGATTAGGTGACTTACCAGAAGAAAGAGTGGCTCTTTATTAAGGTCCCGAAGGGTCTTCATTTAAGGAGATGTGCAATAAAAGGCAGGATGGGGGAGCAACATCTTCCTTTTTGTTCTAGTATTTAGGAGTCCTAAACAGATTATGATACCTGTTTATGGACTTGTGCTCCTTTAGATTTCTTTCCATTAAGTTTGGTTTACATGGTGGTAGTTTAAGCTGTGGTAACTTGTGCAGGGATGCTTTCAAATAAGTAGCACAATTGTGAATGGGAAGCAGTTTATGAGCTTCGTTTTTTTTTTTTCCCAGCAAAATGTATTTTGGCCTTTGTCTCATGGATTTGCTGATGACAAGGTCTCTGTATTATGTATTGGATGGCTTTTAAAATTTGTTGATTTTTTTATTTTAGGAAGATAGCCCTGCTTTAGTCAATTTTTTGTTTCACAGTACAGCTTGATGAAGTGTAACCATTTGAATTATTGCAGCGTTGAAATTGCCAATACTTTTCCATTTCTACCTTACTGTTGGTTTGAGAAGCTTCTACTTGATACAAGATTGCACTTCTTTTGAGTTCTGTTTTTTTGATCTTTTGAAATGCAGCAAAATGTTATGCAGGAGTAACAAGCAAATGCCCAAGTTTAGGTTGAAGGAAGAAAGTATTTGGTTTTTTTGAAAAACAATCAAGTATAATTTGAAGCATCATCAGACTTTTTGGAACAAAAACCTTTACAGCTAGCAATTCAAACAGATTAGTGATGTTTAATTAAATGGTCTTTCCCAGGTCTTACAATTGTTTTTACTATTCTGAATACACAGCTATAAAACTGACAAGCACTGATGAGAATTGCAACCTTATTAAAATGTCAAAAGAAGCTATTTTGCAGAGATTGTAATGAACTTGATTTTCAGCTGAGTATTTTTTTAAGTCATCATGTGTTTTTAAAATAAACCCTTTGAAGCCTGCAAGTAAAAAAAAAAAAAAATTAAACCTCAATTTTTTTCCCCTCTTGAAAATATCTGATCAGGATTATATTATGGATTCTCCGCCAGATGCACCAGATAGTACATCTGGCATTCTGTTTGGTGTGAGACAGAACTCGGGGGTTCCACAGTACCAGACTGGGCCAGCAGTGAATGTAACAGGTGGGTATAACTGAAGTAGTGGATAAGAGAAACAACCAACCTAATGTCATTTAACTCTAGTGCAGATCTGTGGGTTATAACTTTAAATAAGATTTCTAGAATATAGTATAACTACTTTTTTTCTTCCCCCTGTACATAACCCTGTATAATGTTTAATGAAATAAACTTTGGAGTCTCGTGTTGTCAGACTTTGCTTTTCAGTGCATCAGGCTGACTATAAAATCAACTGATGTCTTCTTATAATGCTCATTTAGATGGGAAAAAGCATTGCCAGATCCACTGTATCTTTATTGATAGGCAAAGGTTTGTTTTCAGTATACTCATCACTCTTTGGCCTGTGGAAATAGGAAAAGACTGTTAGCAAAAGAGGGGCTGTGAACAGCACCTGAAGAACTGAGTCTGGATGGGTTCCCTGTAATGATGATCTTGGTTTTCTGACTGCTATATGCAAGAGTTGGAGTAGATGGGATCAAAAGGATGCTTCCTGAAAAGGAGGGGAAGGGAGAGAGTATGTAATTTGACAACAAAACCCTTTTTTTTCAACTCCACCCACTTGGAGGAACGAGAAGTTGCTGTGCCCCAAAGATCTGTCATGTGGAGTTGACTGGAGTGCATCCATGAATCCATAGCTCCAGATTAAAGGGAGGTATTGGTGCAGGACACTGCTCTAAGAGGCCTGAAGCAATTTGCCTTTCCTGTGCCTATTCTGGCATCACAGTACATTTGGTGTTTTTATTCTAGGTTACTATTTGTGATGTCTTTTTCTATCATTTATAAGATCAGGCCCAGCCAGCATGGATGCACAGAGCAGCATTAAGGTGTTTTCAGTGGTGGTGTGGGTTCAGAAACCTATCAGCAAGGTGGTGCTGCAGCCAGTGTACTTTGCTCCTTTTTTGCCATCATGCATGTGGTACACAGGAATATTGTGTGTATGAGCACAGCCAACTCCTGAGTAATAGCTACTGAAGTGTTCACTAATAGCACAAAGTGACCAAGGTGGCCAAAAAATAATTGTTTGGTTACTGCTTTTCCCTGCTGTCCTGAGTACTCAGAGTCCCTGTGACCTGCTGTGTAGAGTATTTGACCAACTGGCCTAGAATGTGGTTAATTCAAGGAATTCTGGTGTCCACACTCCAGCTGAGAGACGCACTTTCGTGAGAAGAAGTGTCAATCTGATCTATACCAGCAAGATATTAAATAATACTTGGAGATGGTGTGAATAGTTTTCAAAATAGGCCTGGTTTATTTTTTACGTGAACAAACAAAAGAACTAAAATGCAAACCTGTGTATTATTATAGTTCTTCTGAAAGAGAATTTACTAGTCAAAGACTACTCACCTTTATAAATATGTAAGAGTCTTCAAAATTTTTATCACATATGTGTTAGGCTTTTAAAATTGGAATTATGAACAGTATTTTTAACATAAAAATAGTCCTTGTTTGCAAATAGGGTTTTCTGCAGTCAAATAAAATACTTCACTGGAGATCCTTGTAACCTCAGTCAGACCTTGTGTCTTTTCCCTAGCCCCCATTGCAGAGCTACACATAGTTTAATTCCCAGCAGCAGCAGCAGATGCTGCTGTAGGTTGATGGCTGGGTGCTCCAATAGCCTCAGGTGATACAGATGAATGCTAAGGCCATACCAGCTCTATGGAAGCCTTTGCTGAGCAGGACTTGTGTCCATGTAAGCAGCTCATGTACTGAACATGGTGAGTGTAAGTAAATTAAACCCCCTAGGAAGCAGTAGCATCTAATTATTAACCTGATCATTTTGCGAATGAATGAACCTTAGGCAAACAATGCATAGAGCAAGACATTTGAGCTTAATATGTTTATTTATATCAAAGAGAAGGAAAGGTGTACTACAAAGGAGAATGTTAGGATGTTTGGGTATCTGTATATTGAGTGAGTTATGTTTTCCCATGTTTGAGGCGCAGTGTGGCAAATTCTCCAAGATGTTCATCAGCATTCCCTGCTGGGATTCTGCCCATGTGCATTGAATGGGGAGATTCTCCAGACTGTTGGCCAAGTTTAGATAGTTCCCACTGAGTAAACAGAGCTATGGGTGCCAGAGAGCTATTTTGTTTCTTCTCTGATGTGTGAAAAATTGCTTGTGACACAAAGTATCTCTACTTGATGAGCTTCTTGTTACACCCTGAGAAATCATTGGAGCAGCTATGTCATTGTAGGGGGGGATATACCAGAATGTCCTTAGCTTAGATCATTGTGTCCAGAACTGAAGCCTTTGACATATTTTATTATAGTCTTAAGACTGTTGGCAGTCTGTCATTGTGAGAGGTTTACAAGACCTGTGCTGGCACTTCAGACTCCTTGGTTTGTAGCTGTGTCTTTCAGGTCTACTTGAGGACTGATCTCTGCATTGAGTTCATATCATCCAGGGTAATCTTACCGTGACAGAAACATGGATTTCTGACCAGATGGAGCTGAGTGTTTATAGGCATGTTAATCAGCCACTGAACCTCCCAGTTTCAAAGTTGTTGGTGGATTTTTTTGTTGGGTGGTGTTTTGGGGTTTTTTTTTGGTGGGGTTTCTTGGTTGAGTTTTTTGTGGATTTGTTAGGTTTTGTTGTTGGTGGTGGTTTTTGTTTTGGTTTTTTGTTTGTTTGTTTTTTGTTTTGTTATGGGTTTTTCTGTTTTGTTGGTTCTTTGGGTTTTTTTTGTTTGTTCTTTTTTACTGATTTTCTTCAGAAGAAATACTGCAAACTGTAAGCACATGTATGATGTTCTTTCAGTAGAAGAGAGCAGATAGATGTGCTGTGGTTGGTCATTAGAAGTTACAACGCTCATTTCATTTTGCATGCAAACTGACATTTACAGAGGTATATAAGAAACTAAAACAGCATTAACGTAGAACCAGAAAGAAAGGAGAGGTGTTTTCCATCAGAAGCACAGAGCTTGTTCCAGATAGCAGGCATTGCACAAACCAGCTGCTTAGCTTAGCTTCATTACTGTGAACGCACCTTGTCTCACATTAGAGTGGGTCAAGATGTGAAAAGTAGGCCAAATGAATTCAGGTGGCCACAGTGTGATTTACTGGGGTCAGAGGTGGGTCTGTATCTCTTGAATTTACCCTTTCCTGCTTCACTGGCCTGGTCTTCAGTCTGAGTTGGGTATTTTCATAACTTCAGTATGGCATATTAGTTTAGGAAAATATTTAAACAGCTTTCTGTGGACTCTAAATTGCAGTCACCACTAATGTGTTCTAATTACTATGGGGAAAAAAAAATGAGGTTCTTTAAAGTACTCTAAGCCTAAATAAGAGTGGTTTTCTATCTAAACCTCCTATTCTGAAGGTGACAGTGGAACTCCAAAGCAGGCCAAGCTTATTGAGGTCAGTGCTAGAAGCAACTTGAATGTTTCACCTACAGCTAACTGTCCAACAGTTTTTTCTTTACAGCATAAGAACAGTTTGAAGCCAGTTGCACAGGCACAAAATGGATCTTCAAACAGTAGGAAGTTGGAATGATCTAGCTGGCAGTCCTGCATCTGTGTCATGGAAAAAGCTGACACATCTGTAGTGTTTCAGTTGGTCAGTGTTTTAAATGCTCTTAAGGCAGTGTAAGTAAGTAACTGTTCTTATGCTGTGAAAATAAAATAACTATTCTATGCAAGGGTTTATATACCTTTACAAATTAATTTACCTGAGGTTATTACCTATTCAAATTTTAGACCTTTATTGTTTAGAAGGTAGGTTAGATTTCTGTAGAGCAGTAATTAGTCATTCAGAGACAGATGATAAAAATAAATGCCCCTGACCTCATTCTCTTAGTTGATTTTCTATGTCAAAGAAGGGAGTAGGGGGTTGAAACTTCAAAACACAACCAATCAGAAAATCAAAATTGAAAGAATTCTTGACTTAATTCTATGATTGCTGAATTTATGAACTAATTCTGATTAGATGAAGGAAAAAATCCTTTTAGCAATGCCAGGCAAGGCAGTAACAAATTAGATTGTGGAATCCCTATCCTTGGAGATACTCAGAAGTTGACTGAACTCTTATGCTCTCAGCATAAGATTAGACTTGCTTTGACTGGGAAGTTACAGAAAACCACCTCCAAAAGTCCAACCTAAATTATTTTGTGATTCTGTACTTTGTCTAATTATCGCAAAGTATATTTTACAGTTTTCCCCCCTTTTTTTTCCCCAGCAGTGTTTCTGATATAGTTTGAAATAGTAGTGGATGGGGAGAAGGTCTATTTGAAAGAAACAATGTTATTGGAAAGATTTTTCTTTCCCTGGAAGAAGAGAGCTGGTCCAGCTGTTTCAGAATATTAACTATTAGGTGTATTTTTGTCCTGAGCCAAAAGGTGCTTTCTAGTGATTGCAATACGCCAGGATTTATTATTGACTTTTGAGACATTTCCAAGACATCTTGTTTCCTATAATGTTAAAATGATTGTTTGGAATAATTTCAGATTTGAGTTTTTTGCATTTCTTATTTAGAGCTTGTTTGCTCTTTCCAGCTACCAGAAGGACGTGGCTATAACATGAACATTTCAGCAAAAAAATTCCTCCACTCTCTTTCAGGTGAAATAGATATTGTGCTGCAGCATATCATAAAAAAAGATAACTAAAGGATCTTGCTAAATTCGGTAGAAAAAGAAGTAGATCATATTCACTGAGAACCTTATTTTGCTGAGTTTGTCTCTAAGCTTCCCCATGCTGGCATAGCAATTTCTAGTCTGTCACAGCATCCAGCACTGAAGCACTGCAGAACACAAGGTTTTGCTGCAGAACTGGTTTTCTTCATCTCAGTTTGCACTTAGCTGTGATGTGTCCAAATGTTTTACCAACTGTAAGAGTGAAGTCTTGCAGCTCTGTTTGTGGTACATCTTTTACATGGCCATCCACTCGTGAAGGACTTTTGGTTAGCAATGGTTCTTAGCAAAACTGTTATCTTAAGGAAAATTACTGTTTATTTATGGTCTAGGCAGGACTATTGTGATGTAAAAATGTGAAACACTATTGCATGGTCATCTCTTACCTCATACACTTATTCATTCCCTTGTATATATGTTTTTGTTTTTATTACATCTTTTCATAGTCCTGGCAGGGAGCAGTTGACTCTACTGTTGAGATGATGTTTCCTGTGTTTAGCTTCTAAACTGCTTACTTAGTATGGAGTTCTCCAAATCTGTGAATGACTTGAGAATGCAAGAGAATTTCATCTGAAAAAGTAGCTCTTGCTCTGATGTTTTTTGACAGTTTGGAGAAAACTCAAAGCTTAGTTTATTCATTGAAGTTTACTGCAAAGCTTTAATATCTCTTTTGCTCAAAAGGTATTAATTATGTTGACAAGAGAAGCATTATTTCCTTTAATTACAGGGAGTAATTATTAATTTAGAGGATTTATTCTCTAGGTTCTCCAAAGACACCTTTGTTAACAGAAATAATGCATTTGAATAAGCCAAGATTGCAACAAATCTCCAGAGATAAATAGCCTCATCATTGAGGACCAAATGGTGAAATTCCTTTCCAAACCAATAGGGTTTTATCTGAACCCTGTTGTGATGATGATCAGGTTGTGGCACAAAACAGGCTTTACGTGTTCATTTGAAAAGTTTGTGAAATAAAACCATCAAAAATCCATCCTATCCAGGATGGGCTGGGCTGGTAGTGCACAGAAGAAATGCTTTCTCCCTGTCACGCTGCCTTCATCTCCTCATGTGTTTTTTCCTTGTTTGCTGATAAGATTTTGTAAAATCTATTTATCAGTCTATGTCAAACAGAGCAAACTCCAAGTCAGTTTGGGAAAAAGGAAGAATAGTTAAAAGATGCTTGTGAAGTCTTTTTTATGGTTACTACAGCTTCATTGATGGTAATAGTTTACATTTGAAATAGCATATTTTACTAGAATACTGCCACTACTACTAAATTGAGTATTCTGCTTGTGAATTCTGAGTCTTTATATGTTTTAAATTTTACAGGGACAAATGCTGCATCCAGTACCATTAAAAATGGAGGACCTTTTCCACGAGCTTGTCCAAAATGTAATATACATTTCAATCTTATGGATCCTCTAAAAAATCACATGAAGGTAAAATATTTTGGGGCTGATAAGCATTAGAACAAACTTTGTGGGCTTCTCCTTGATTATGGAAGAGTGCCATGGTTTGATAGGAAGCTAGTTTGGCTTCTGACTGCTATCAAGCAGAACCAAATGCTCAAAGTCCTGCAGTCATGGAGAGCAAGACAGGAGCAGGGGAGCTCCAAATCTTGCTACTTTTTGCCTCATGTTTCCAATGTGCTGAAGGGGTCTGTGAGAATAGGCAGCCAGGTGACCCACATCTGTATAAGATTGCAGCTGACACAAAGATGACAATGTAAACTTACTGTTTTATCTTGATGTACCACTTGGTACAGCAAGATAAAAATACTTGATACTTAATAGATAAAAAAGTTTTTAAGCTGTGAGGAGGAATTTCATTTGTAGTTCATACTCAAACACTGCAGTAAGCAGAACTCTCAGAAACTCAGCATCACTTAATTTGATTGTGAAACTACTTACTACTGTTTCTAGAAACATTGTTTCCTGGAAAATATTTATCATTTGGCAAAGATCCTCACAATTCTCAGGCATATGTATTTCATTTCAGGGACAGAGAAATGGCTTTGCAGTCTGTATACAACGTGAATATCCAAAACAAAAAGGAGTATCAGACTACTGTATAAGACGAATTTGTGAGGATCTGAGTTACTGTTCTCACAGATGGTTCTGATTTACAGGGTTACAATACCCTGTAATTGCTGTCTCCTTCGGTTCTGAAACATAATTAAGAAATACAGATAGGAGTGGAAAAAACCCCAAGGGTTTTAACTTTTTCTAATCATTATTTGTACAGAATAGCTTTTGCACTGAGTACATCAACTGAATGAAGGAACCCTTGAAGAAGTGTGTTTACTTAGGATACTGAGTTACAGTTCCACAGCAGGAAATTGCTCCTTACTAGTAGGCTTATGGAAAGTAGTCCTGCATGGTAAGAACCATTATTTAGCAGGAGAAAAATTTGTCCTCTGAAACATTCTAGTTTTGTTGGAAACTTCATAGCATCTTCTTTATGGAGTATGCTGTACTTTTTAAGTGATAAGTTTCATGAAATGGCTCTTGGGCTAAGCGTTTTTTACGTATACTTCAACATAAAGAAGCTTGAACAATGTCTATGATGTGACTCAGAATTCTGAATTTTTTAGCAATGCTGGAAAGAACTTTTGAAGGTTTCAACATACATTCTTCCCTAAGAAATAAAGGACAAAACTTCCCATTAAGTTCTCAATAAACTTATGCTTGTCTGCAAAATACTTTCATGAAAGCTGCTTTTTTCTTTCATTTTATTAAATGTAAATGAAATAGATTTTTTTTTGCAAGAATAAGGCAACAGTAGTATTGTTTTCTTGATTAAATTTATCTTACTTGAACCTATGAGAATCTTCTTCAGTTTTATAGTAAATAGTGTTTTATTACTTAAACACTAGTTAAACACTGTTCAGAATTGAATATTACTAAGTGTGTCAGTGTGTCAGAGAATTAAGCTTTGCATCTCTCATTAGTGCCTTTGGTTTTTAAAATGCTGTTGTCATTGATGCAGTTTGTGAGACTGATACCATGGTTTCTGTGTCTCATCTCTTCTCCCTGTTTGCATCCAGTATTGCTGTCCAGATATGGTAAATAACTTTTTCTCAGAAATGGTCAAAACAGAATGTGTGAGCACAAGCAAGACCATGGAATCTGAGAAAGGAAAGCTGATTATGTTAGTTAATGACTTTTATTATGGGAAGGATGAAGGTGACCTCCAGCAGGTACAACAGGAGCAGAAGACTCATACGACATTTAAATGCATCAGTTGTCTCAAAGTTCTTAAAAATAACATAAGGTATTTGAGCTCATTTCCTTAATTATTTATTAATCACAGTCCATAGTTGTCTCATGTATTAAAATTTTGTGTTTCTGGAGTAGAGTTCCTTTCATACTGAAAACTGATAATATTGGGTGACTAAACAGAAATTGAATTAATTTTTACTTTGCATGTATGACCATAACTTGAAACTTTTTACAGATTAGAGTATGAATTTTAGTGGTGTCTAACATAAACAAGATAGGGTTTTGATAAGAGCAGTTGTAGGACTTTGGGGTTAGAAAGGGCAACACAAAGGATTTTACAGTTTGCCATCTGGATTGATGGCAGTATTGGTAGATGCGAGCATTAATTCCCTTTAGGGACACACAATGACTAATAGTCAGTAGTTCACTTATGTAACATCTGTTATTTTGTTGGAGTAATTTTACTTCCAAATGCTGATAAAACCCCAGTAAGCTGTTTTAGTAGGTAGACAAGTTTGTGTCATCGTTCCTTTGGAAGTTAAGGTCACTGAACTTTTTCACATGCACTCTTCAAGGGAAGCTGAAGTAGCAGAATGTAAAATTGAAAAATGGACTATTGTTTCAAAGGGCACAGTCTGCAAGTTAAAACGAGCAGGTTTATGCTAACATTAGACACATATTATTGAAAAAAACAAGTTTTCTGTAATTAAAACAGTGACATTTGCTATTAATCATTAAATAGGCACTATTTTATACTCAGCATTATATTGTAAGCAATTGGTGCTGTGGTGCCTATGTGTTCCACAGCAAATCATTAAAAATGTACAAGCTTTTTTTTTTAATTTCTGTAGCATTGACTTTAACCATATTAATTTTGACTGTAACCTTGTAGCTTTATTCCGTAGTTCTATAACTTAAGAATTTTTATTCCATTATTATTTTGCACCTTTATTTATAGTGGACAAAATAAATACGTCTTACCATCCTAATTAAAGTATAACTTTTTTGACTTAAGTTCAGAAGAGCAGAAAGTGATTCATCATGGTATTCCCCTGCTTTCTTTAAAAGATTTGTGGTTGGACATACCATTGCAATAATTTCTGTTAAGGCATTGTGCAGTAACAGTGTCAGGTTTCTTTTGTCTGCTTAGAAAACTGGAGAGACTCAGTTGGCTTTTTCTGGTTTTCTTGTTTCTGTTTTTTAAGCAACTGCATGATAGTACGAGCTTGAGTTCAAGGGACTATTCTCCTTGCTTATTTGATTTTTTTCCAATTCCAAGGTCTTCATTCCTTTTGTGAGTGTGACTTATGTTTAATTCCTCTGGCTGTACTGAAATAAATTGCATTCAAAACAGGAATTTTGGAAGTTGAACTGTAGTGGGTTTGCAGGTAACTTGTCCTTGTGCTGCTCCACCAGTAACAGTGATCTGCTGGTCCTGCCATGAATGCCTGGACTTCTCAGCCAGAATAGGTTCAGACAGATGGACAGATTAATGAGGAAAAGCTGGTAACTTAAATAGTACCATACCAGTTTCTCCCACTCTTAATGTTGGCTGCACAGTGGCGTTTTTGATAACTGTCCTTCATAATTCAAGGTCAGGCCTAAATGCTTTAGACAAGGAACGTTCCTGGAACTCCTGCCACATAATGCTGTCATGTCCAAATTGCAGATACATTTTTGCTACTTAATACTTTTCAGCTGAGCTCAAGTTACATGTGTTTCAGAATGGGGCTTTGAGATTGCTGGTGTGAGTAAAGTGTGAACAGTTGATGTGCTCTTGTTGTCTTTACTTATTTCCCTATATTTCAAGGCAAGAATTTTGTCTCAGCAAACATGAGAAATGTAATAGATGTAGTCTTAGAACATGTTTTAGATTTAACGTGTGTTCCTTAAAGTCAAGATTTCTAGTCAACTTTAGGTTTGTTGCCTGTTTTTTTGAGGAAACACTTACTACTTAATTTTTTTATTTATTCAGAAGCTCTACAGAGTAAAATTTCTAAAGAATCCTGTACATCTTGCATATGATATGTAGAAGGAATATTCAAATGTAGTTTTTTGCACCTGTTCACTATAATTTAAAGGTTTATGAACCACATGAAACATCACTTGGAGCTTGAGAAGCAGAGCAATGAAAGCTGGGAAAGCCACACCACGTGCCAGCACTGTTACCGACAGTTCCCCACGCCGTTCCAGCTGCAGTGCCACATCGAGAGTACACACACGCCTTACGAGTCATCCAGTGAGTTGAATTTTCTTCTAAGACCAAATTTTTAGAAATTTCCCAATTTTTATTTTCTGGATTGTAATTTCAGAATAAATCTATTGTACTTGGATAACAATAATCTTGAGATTTAATATGAAAAAAAACCAGAAACCGAGCACTTCTTTTTTTTTTGAGAGCTATATATATATATATATCAAAAACTATTTTAAAGAGCCTTTGAGTTTTTTTCCTTACATTTTTTGTTTATTTATTTATTTTTAATTGAAAGCTTTACTTTAAGACCTGATGTTTAAGGCCCTTGCCTTCCTGGCTTTCTGAAACTGTACAGGGAATTTCTTCTAAAGAGTAGAATAATCATTAGATTTCTTCACCTTTAATGATATATACATTTAATGTATGTGTGTATATATTTATATATATGTATTATAATTTATGTACATATGACCCCTATAAGATCTTTACTTTTTTCTTGTTTTTCACTTTTTCTAGCGATTTGTAAAATCTGTGAGTTATCATTTGACACAGAGCAAGTTCTTTTGCAACATATGAAGGACAATCATAAGCCAGGTGAAATGCCGTATGTTTGCCAGGTATCTCAGAGTGACTTTTGTATTTAGATTACACCACTCCCCTGTCTTCACTGTCAGTAAACTCGTAACTAAAAAGTCAAACTTCTTATTTTAGGTGTGCAGCTACAGATCCTCAGCTTTTTCAGATGTAGAAACACATTTTAGAACAGTTCATGAAAACACAAAACATTTGCTATGCCCATTTTGCCTCAAAGTTATTAAAATTGGAGCACCATATATGCATCATTACATGAGGCATCAGGTAAGCAGATCTTTTCCATCCTTAATGCTAGAAAAATGCTGAATACATTTAGGGTAATCTCCCTCTGAAAAAACAAATGAGACTGATTAGTATGCTTGTTACTAGGTAAGAGTAGTTAATAAGAGTACATTAGAAGAATTTCAGGAATCTTTAAGGGAATTGTTTTGGTTTTGTGTGATAGCAGCTTCCTGCTTAAAGTACTCTCTGAATATCCTTGGAACAATCTTCTTGCTATTTGGTTTCTTCATTACATTTTAGTGATTTGATTCTGCTTTTCTTGAGGTTACTAGCAAACCTGCCACTAGTTCAAATAAAGAAAAAGATAATGAAGTGTCCTATAACTGGGAATCTGATTCATCCTTGTCTTAGTAACTGCACTGCCTTGTATTTACAAGTATCTAATTCCTACAGGGTGTCTTATCTTTGTGGTGTAGTATTAGGAGTTTGTTTGTTTAGTTGATGTTTTAGGAACTGCATAAGCATTGCTTGAGACAGCCAAGGCTAGAGTTTTGTCATGCCATCCATGCTTACTATAGATTGTCATTTGTCTTTAAAAGAAAAAGGGAATATACCGTTGCACTAAATGCAGACTGCAATTTTTAACATGCAAAGAAAAAATGGATCACAAGACTCAGCATCACCGAACATTTAGGAAACCCAAGCAATTAGAAGGCTTGCCTCCTGGAACAAAGGTGAGTGTTCATGCAGGAAAACTTGAGGGGGCAAAGGAAAAAAAAAGGTCTTGGTAGAGGAAAGAGTAGAATAGAAAGAAATGCTTTTCTCCTTTCTTCTGCATAGAATATGTATGCTTAAAACTGGGTTCACCAGGTCTTCTTTAGCTTCAGCATTTGAAGGTATGTGAGGAAAACTTGGGTCCCCTCAGAACACTTATGCTGTCTTTAGGTCAGTCCCATTTCTCAAGAAGGAACTACTTAGACTAGGATTTTCATGTAGATTTTGGGACTTTTTCCAACAGTTTTTTAGTAGAGTATCAGAATATATGTCCTTTCAGTTGCAAGGAAGAAGTTAACATTTTGATCAGATCTTCACAGTTCATTTGCTGTAGAATCAGGAAGGGAAAATTACTTCAGCTGCTGTTGATTGTCTTCCTTGGCAGAAGGAACGTAAAGCACCAATTCTTTACTCTGTGATGATACCTCAATTTTTTAAAGATTTCAGGGTCTTCATGACCTAACAAAAGCTTGGATTATGTTAAAATTCATGGTAGTAGACCTTGACAGGATGAAATGATAATACTGAAAAACCTGGAACCAGATTTAGAAGACAAGGTGCTTCTAAACTAGGAGTATGGGTAAGTATAATTAGGAGTCTTATTCTGAGTCAAAACCACATTTGAGAGCATGACAAAGGAGTTCAAGAATGGCAGGTAAGAGGTCAGAAACCAGAATTACTCCTTGGAGTTCTAGGATGAGAAACAAACATATCTGAAGGGAGTGGACTGGCTCATCATGAGGACTTTTTGTTAAATCCAGGCACTGGTGGAATGGTTTGACATTCTTCTTAGTAGGGCTGATTGGCCTGACACTTCTGCTACATTTTTTTCATTTAAGAAAGGAGGATCTAGCCAATTGCAGCTCTGGAAAGAAAACTTGTTTTATCATGACTAACTATTTCAACCAAAATCAACCTTTTAAGTGTCTAGTTGGCTGTTAGAGGTTAACTCTAGTCCAACAGTATTTTCAGTGTTTTGTAGTTTTCAAAGTAATCTTTCATCAGGAGAGTTTCTTATGCTATGATTTGTGCTGTAAAGTGGCTTAAACTTTGAGACAAATAGAAGTAGGAACTTGGAGAGCTGCTATCTAAACAATTATTTTAAAATTTCATCCTTGTAGGTGACTATTCGAGCGTCTTTGGGGTCTCATCAGTCAGGATCATCAGCTACATCTTCTGTTAGTACAAGCAGTTCCACATTTCAGTTATCACCTAAAGCTAAAAATACAACCACTAAAAATCATAACAAATCTAATACAAGTAAATCAAGAGGAAAATCAAAACAATCTACATCGAGGAAACAAAATGCGTGGACGAACAGCAGAAGAAAAAAAGAACCTACAAATATAGCATTTCATAATCTAAGGTAAAATGCTGGCATTAAAATTGTCTTTAAGTACACTTCGAACATAAATAACTGATGGTTTAATGGTCTTTCATTTAGTGCTGTAATACAGGAGGTGTGGGCACCTCAGGTTTGCTGAGAAAGCAGATGCATAAACTTTCTACATACTGGTACCTTGGTTGTAATTCTGAATCTTCAGTCACTGATTTTGGTGGTGACAGACTACTTCATGATGGAAGAACAAGTGTTCTGGAAACTTCTCTGTCACATTTAGAAATTTTCTCTGCATGGAGCCTTTCTTTTTATTTTCTTTTTTTTTTTCTCTCTTTTTTCTTCTTTTTCTTTTCTTTCTTCTCTTTTTCTTCTTTCCTTTTATTTTATTTATTTGAACCCATTAGTTAAAAGATAAAATCCTGTCTATCCTAGGAGATACAGCATTTTGGGGAGCTAATTTAAAAAATCAAGGAAGTAAAAGCAAGTCCTTATCTTGACAATTTATTGGGGTTTGCTGTCCTTATGTGCAATTTTCATGGGTGTTTTATGACCTGTTCATTACACTGGAGTGTAGTTTCATTGGTTATGATGAGTTAGCTTTTTTTATTGTCAGAGATGGAAGATGCCACCCCTCCACTTTCTAACTTTCTCAGTGTGTAGCTCTGGGAGAGATCCAAAAACAGTCAGCAAAACTGGGGGAAGAGCAGGATTATATTCTTGCTTTGTAGATGTTTCAAACCTTGTGGGTAATATTGGGGTGATAGAAAAGCCGAAGGCTTTCTCTATGCATTGTGATGGATGCAAATCATTGTTGAAAATATTTCTCAAGTACTTGGAGGCAACAGCAGCAGCTGAACTTGGAGGTTCTCATCCACTGCATTATCTCTTGTTTCCAGGAGTGGCCAATAGTGGATGTGTACATTAACTTTCACTTTTTTATTAGAATCATAATTAAATCATAGTTCAAGTAAAAACAAAGTTTTCTTCCTTTGTGCTCATGTAACTTTTAAGTATTTAAGTGATGCATTTTTAAGTTCCCCATTTTTCCCTAGTATAGGCAAGCTTGCTACTTACTTAAAACAAAAGTTTGAAATAGTTAACTCTTCTGAAAGTGTTGCTATTAACTGATAACTATTTCATGTCAGGTATCATGTGGGAACTCACAAATGCATTGAGTGTTTCTCAGAAATAAGAGATTTTGCAAGCCACTTTCCTGCTTACGTCCACTGTAGTTTATGCAGATACAACACCAGCTGTAGCAAAGCCTATGTCAATCACATGATGAGGTAAGAACTCTTCCACGTTTTTACTGGCTTAGTAAATACTTCCTAAGTTCATGTAAGGGGTGAAGTGTTTGTTAGGTGAATTTTGAACTGGGTCCTCAGACTGGCAGGGAAATGCGTGAGCTTTTTAGCAAAGGCTTAAACTCCACATTCTTGTTTTGCTTTAAAAATCCAATGGTGCAGGCAGTATTATACCTTTGCTTCAGAATTTCTGTGGTACCTTCCATAATCAGTTCAGCCTGACTTGGCAAATAATGACTAATTATGGGATGTTTTCTGGGTTTCAGATTGAATGGCTCATTTGATTTTACAAGTGCTGAATGCATACAGGCCACAGCTATCGCTAGTGAAGTCTGTGCTCAGATTTGAAGGATGTCTCAAATAGCAAACTCAAGTGGATACTTTTCCTTAGCCTACTTCTGGTCATCCATAGAAATAACATCTCATTTCGTCAGCAGTGGTGGGGCAGTGTAGGGTATTAGTGATGACAGCTGTAAAAAAGCCTGTTAAGAAAACAAATGCAGGGTTTTAGAGCCATAGAATTATACTATACAATAATTAGATACAGATCACGTAGCAGTGACAGTAAAACAAAATTTTAAAATCCTGTGCCCAGAAGAAGCCCACTGTATTGTGGAAAATAGTGAATGTGATTTCTTTTTTTTTTTTTTAATTCATGTACATAGGAAATGCCTTCACATTTGTAAACTGTAGGATTCTTGAATCTGTGATCTAAGTTTTTAGATACACTTGATATTGACCTATTCATACCAATTTCAATGCTCACAAAAGTCCTAGGCTGAAATAGTTTGCATGCTTTTATGTGTGTAATCTATTGTTATCTGAAAATTTCATGTCTCATTGAAAGCCGTCTCTTGATGAAGCACAAGTTGAGCCAAGTTTTAGCTCTTTTGTGGTGCATTCTATAGTTATGGTTCTTCAAAAACTGAACTGTTGATGGTGCTAGTAAAGTTTAGCTTTTCACCTCCCAAGCTCATTTACAGGGGAGCCAATGTTTTAAACTAGAGCTGAGATTCCCAGGTTTGTAAACTTTAAACATTTAATGTTTCAGAATAATGCAGTTCAGGACGTTAGGCTTCTATTTTTGTGTTTTGTCCTAAGCAAATTGCAGTGCCATGACTATTGAAGGGGTTATGCAGAGTAATATATTCATTAAAACCAGTCTGAGTGGTAATGTTTTCATATATTCAGCTTTCACAGTGCTCGCCCAAGTAAAAGGTTTTGGATCTTTAAGAAGCATTCAGAACAGCTACGGTAATTCAGCTTTTTTCACTTACAGATCAGTATGGTTTTACTTTCTGATGTTGAACTGCTAACTTAGGTTCAGATTGTAACCTCTTGAATTTCCACAATTTAGAGCAGAGAAATGAAACCATTAGGTTTTCCAGTAGCAGTGATCTGGTCAGTGACAAATACTTATTTGTCCACATTTATGAACTTAATTCTGAGCAGTTTTAATTTTTTAATTATTATTTTTTGATTATTCATAAGATGCAAACTGGGGAGGGGGTCACGGAAAGAATAAAACAATGATCCAATCAGAGAAACTCATAGTCTACAGATAAATTTCTGTCTAAAGTCATGTTCTTTGTACTATATCCAGCATGGAGATGCTCTGCTCATTGATGGGAATTTCCTGATACTAGTTGCAGTAGAAAAAGTAAGATTATGTTTTTGTGAATCATCTCATCTAAAGCTGATTTTTTTTTTAGTCTGTCCAGTTGCTGTGAGTTAAGAAAAATGTTTCTAAGACCATTTTGTAATTGCGCTTCCTTTTTGATTTTTATTTCCTAGAGGTGTGACTGTAGTGTGTCTCAACTGTGATTTCCTGGCTGATGTTTCTGGTTTGGATAACATGGCCACACATCTGAGTGAGAACCAGACTCATACATGTCAAGTTATTGTAGAGGAAGGTGAGTACAGGTGGTACTTCTTTATACAGTATATAAACACTTCCATGTGGATGTCTCTTGTGTTACCACAATCCTATTTTGAATTGCATTATTTCTGTGCGTGCATTTAACAGTGAGTACTTCTGTATTTCCACATTTTAAAATATTCTTAATTCAATCCTTTGTTTTTGTTTTCAGTTTCCACAGATAATGCAACTGCTGCACAAGTGTCTCAGTAAGTTTTATTTTACTGCTTAATGGTTTTTTTTCCTCTATTAATTTAGTGATAGATGGCCAAAATTTACACTTTAAACTTGGGTTTCTTTTGAATTCCATTGAATTTGAAATGTGTGAATGAACACATGCCTTTACTGTACCTAGTGCTTTTTCATCTTACCATGTCCACAACTACAAGAATGAAGAGATAAAGCAAGTACCTATTGCAGCTAAAATAAAATCAGTTTGAAGAAAGATAAATAATTGTTGCAATGTTGGAACTTCTCAATTCTAACCTGTCTATATACAATGAGATTGTTACTTCTACTTAACACTAGCTTTATAAAATTAGTGGTTTGTGTTCTTTATGTAATATGAACACAAAAAGGAATCTCCTTTACTGAAGTAGGACAAATTCAGTCTTAATATTTTAAAAATATTTAGAAATTATTAAAAAAAATATGTTCTTCATATGACCAAGGCATACTGCTTTGTATTAGCTTTTTTATTCTCACTTTCAAAGAGGAATTAGTATGTATTAATCAGGGTTTTTTAAGAATTTGAAGAAGAACCTGCAGTATTGTGGAGATGGTATTTCAGATTGTGTTAGTTTGGGGTTTTTTTAAACCTTAGAAGAATCAGACATGCCAAGCTCTCCCTGATCATCCTGGAACAGCTTCTGAGGCTTTATAGGGTAGTTTATGCCTTAATTCAAGGTTTAGAGGTGTGTCAGTTAAATCAAACATTTGTGTTTTCTTCATATCATTTTCAGAATACAGAATAAAAAAAGTCAGTTAAATTGCAAAGAAATATTTTAAAAGAACAAAATGGTTTAACCCTGATAACCCATCTAGCCTTTAGCAGGATTCTAACAGGAGGTTAGATGGTCTCATGCATGGTGAGAACTCTTCCAAAAGAGTGATAAATTCCTCGTCCTCTAAGCATAAATCAGCTTTCAGTGAGTTTTCAAGATGCCCCAAAGAGATAATTTAATATTTATTAAGTATTTTCTTTCTTAGTTTCCATACAGTGGCTAGTAAGAGGAGATCCTCTAGTAGTTTAGCTTTGAGTGAAACTCAAACAATGACAAAATCAAGTGTTGAGCTATGATACTTGTGGAAATGTTAGCTTTTGTATTTGGAGCTGGCATTAGGTGTTGGGAATAGATGCCTGCTGAAGTGTATGGAAGGAAAGGCTATAGATATACTGATACACTAATACAGCTATGGCAGGCTGTCTCCAGTACTGCAAAAGGACCTTTTTGTCTTGAATACGTTGCAGAGACGTATGGAAATATGTAAGAATGTTGGCTGTATGGTTATATGTATCTATTGCTCAGAAGCAGATGGATGAGCACTGAAAAGGTTTGAAGTGAAGTCAAGAGTTTATGCAGGTTTGTTTCTGCAAGGTGTTAGAGTAGAACAGATGCAGATAGCCATTATTTTTGAGAGTTCTGATGCCAACATAAAATTAGTTGCTGGTACCACAAGAAGTGATAGAAAATCAGTGATGGTGCTTTTCGAAACTGTCAGGCTCATAGGCTTCATTAATTTCAATGAATCTTGTCCTGTTCCATATGCTAGCTCTCTGATACTTAGGACAAGAATGTATCATTGCTATACTGAAGAGTGTACCTCTGTAGCAGATATTTTAATTCATAATTTGCTGTACAGAGTACAAAAAAAAGTTCATCTTTTTGTGGACTGGTTCATAGTGGTACTTTTTGGCTGCTTTGGAAGAAGAGGAACTTGCAGACAATATTCATAACTTCTGCTGTATAGTTTCTCAGTGATCTCTGAATCTTTCTTCCAATTCTTTGACCTGTAATTTCAATGACTTGTTTATGGGACTCTTCAGAATCACTTCATCATTGGAAACAATGACTCAATTAACGATCTTGAACACTTCTGGATCTTCTCTTGCATCTCTCAGATGGTGTCTTTGGGTGTCTTTTATTATATATTGGATTGTCTGTATGTGTTTTAAAACTCATCTTTATTGCTAATGATCAGACATGTTCCATGAACTCTGTGTACTGTTACAGAGCCTGTCTTTGGACCAGAATCCTGCCATTAGTAATACAGATAACCTAGCTGGGGCTGTTCCAGCAGAATTTGTTTTTCAAATTTTTACTCTACATAAGTCTCTTTGTTTATTTGGTGATCCACCTTGTGCTGAGGAAGTAAGATTTAATAACTATGCAAGTACTCTTCTAATTGCTCAACTCTCTGCTTTGCACAACCATTAACATATTTTTAAATGAACTGACAGCAGACATTTTTGTTGCAGGGCAGTTGAAAGTGAGCAGGTATCCTATACTGCCTTGGCTCACTGATACATCATTGTGGACCAGAAAATTGAACCCAGTCCAGCTTGGGATTATTTTGGTATGTAAGCAAACAAGGATCTGACCAGACCTTTTCCTTTTTCTTCATGCATTGAAGCTGTGGTATTCTCTTCTTGCATCTTTTAGACAGCGGGTCTGGTCTTTTCTCCAAATACTGTAGTCAAAGGCCCTTTTTGATAATGTTCTCTACTTTACAGCATTGATTGGCAGCTTTTTGGGGGCTGTGCTCTATTGAAGAGAGGCTTACCCGGAGTGTCACTTACATGGTGCACTGTTCCTTTGCTGCTCATGTGCAGCATTTCTTCCCTGCTCCAGTCTATCAATATCATCCCAAGCTAGAGTAGTGAGTAAATGCTGATGCATATGGGCTGACATCAAAGCCCATTTTGTTCTGAACTTGATCCCACCTTCTGAAACTAAAAGGCTTTGTTGTTTTTTGGGTGTTCACTAAAGCATACAAGTCCTGATCAATTTAATATTCATGTAAGTTACATTTTTTTCTGCCAGTGACTTTGTGATATATAGTGGCAAAATATGCTTTCCATGTCTTCTGTTGCATGTAACTACATAAACTGAGTCTTGGCCAAAGGAATTTATTAGCTGCTTTGCTCTCTGGTAGCTAAGCTTCTTTTTGTTCCAAAATACTGTGAGAGGAGGAAAGCATGTAATGGAGGTACATACATTTATTGAGCCTTGATTCTGAGGGTGGAGCAGCTACAGTTCCAGTTGATTTCACACCTTGTTCTTTTGGGATCATCTCTCATCCTCAAGGATGCTCTGCTCAAGCTGCTGGGAATTTGCTGCTTTTGATTTTACTGCTTCTGATTTCATCTTCGGTTCTAGATTATCTATGGCAAGTTTATCCATCAGGATATTCGATGAGCTTTGCTTTTGCAATGGTGAACTTGTAATATTCCTCCAAACTCAGCCTCCTGTTTACAGTGGATATGTTTTGAATCTCTCATTTCCTAGCCTGAGAACAGCATAATAGATAAAGCTGACCTCACTTAAGGATCAGTCACTGATACAGCTTCCTAGTTGTAAGAGTTTGGTGTTGGTGAATGCAAGCTGTTCTTGATTTGCAGCACTTCCTTTTCCTGGATAATCAAATTCTTTAAAATTAATTCATTTTGACCAGTTTTTTTGTCCTCTTGACTTTTAGTACTCAATCACAGGTCTGGTGATAGTGAGCTCCTGCAGCTGTTTAGTATTGCTAATAATGGCAAGGATCCTGTCATCCATGGTCTCTTCCACATATTTTGTGACTGAGCATTTGCACACTTATTCAGTACTCTAAAGTCTTGCTCTTTTTGCAACTTTTTTCCTTCTGACAGAAGCTGTGTTCCATCTTGAATGCTGCTGTTCAGCTTCAAGCATCACTTACCAACTACGTGTTTTTCTTGCAGGACTTAATTCTGTTTTGACACAGCAGCATTCAGAAAAGCATAGTGGGTTTGTGTTTTCATTGTGAGCATGCTGTTCATTTCAGAGGAAATTGAATTCCTATTTCACTTTCATTCAGGTTTCTGACAACAAGAAGAATGGAATGTGATTGCAGGGTTTTGTGGCTTTCAGAAACATTCTCTAAGAATTTCCCAGAGGTGACACTAGATAGACACTTGGATTTGAAGTTATGTGAATTCTACATCTTTTAAATGCTTATTTGGAATACTGTCCTTCGGTTCTTTTGCAGATTTACTACAGAAATTTAAGTTTCAAACTTGCATTTTAAACACTTC
This sequence comes from Molothrus ater, assembly GCF_012460135.2. Classification (NCBI taxonomy): domain Eukaryota; kingdom Metazoa; phylum Chordata; class Aves; order Passeriformes; family Icteridae; genus Molothrus; species Molothrus ater. The sequence continues at coordinate 7,237,097 of NC_050490.2, forward strand.
TTAGGGTACTTACAGATATGAGAGATTTGTGGAAATGGTTCATGTAGAATCAATTGGCCTTGTGACATCCTGTTTCCATTTGTGTGAGGATCTTGGAAAAGTTACTCATGTTGAAAACTCATAAAAGCAGTTCTAAATCATTAAAATAAACCTGCCTTAGTATCAAATCTCTCTTATGATCCCAGCAATTAACATGAATAATGCAACATATTGGACCATATCTGCAAGGGGCAGAGCATGAATATGCATGATATAACCAATTTTTAGCTTATGGTCAAAGAATTAAGATTTCATTTGTATGTAGTTTAACCTATCTTTTTTTATTTTTAGGACATTGAGTGTCACTGCTTGACTAGCCAATTATATTTTATCTTTGTTTGAAAAGTCATACAAAGTAAATGTTTGTTTCTGTTATTCTGTTAAATGTAGCTGTGGCATTGAAAGTTACATCTGTCAAAAGAGGGAGTTTTTGCAAGAAGGTGGGATTAATTTAAAAAAAAGGCCAACACCTAAAAATCCCAAACCCAACGACCTTTCCATTCTTTTGGGTGTAAATAAATTTAATTTTTTTAATGCTGTGTATGATTCAGCTGAGTGTGGAAGATGCCTTGAGCCACTTACAGTTGATTTCTAGTAATTCTTGAAGTTAGAGTCATCCCAGAAAAAGTTACTTTTGTTTAGGTGTGGACAAAAAAGAAATGTTTGACAGAAGATTTCAGCTGAGTTCATTCTGCTTACCCAGTGAGCCTTTGATTGTAAGAAAACATGAGAGATTGCTGGGAAGAGGGTGGCTCATGATTTGAGCTTTGTGTATGTGTGCAAAAATATACAATTCATTGTGTGAGAGCAGGACAAGCAATGAGACTGAATTTCAGAAATGAGGATACTCCTATTTGTGCCTAACTGCATTTTAGAGTCTAGCTTTTGTTACTGACTCCAGATCTCCTCCATTAGTCCTAGGTGTCTCTTCATCTGTCAAATAAAGTCTCAGATCAAACTGAATGTAGACTTCAAGGTGTCTAAATTAATGTTCTTACCTGACTTTCACTCTGAGTCCCTTTGGTTTTACGGCTGATCCATTCTGTTTGCTCTCTCAAGGTTAAATTTTGTGCTCCTTTTTTATCGGCAATTTTTTTAAGGAATGACAATTAAAGGGCGTTTTTTTCATTGTTCTTGACTAGAAGTTCATGTAGAGTGAAGAATTTTTGAAGAGTTCTAGGAAGGTTTCAGATTTGCTCAAAACTTTTGGACCAGCAGGCTGTACTTCCTGGAGGTGGTCACAATCTTTGGTTTATTTTCATAATGTTCTTTCCAGAAGCACTGTGACTTCACAGATGTGAGAAAGTATTGCCTTTGTTGAAGGTTGAGATCTATGGAATTTAAGATTTCTTGTGTCATAAAGTGCTGGGAACATCACAAGGTGGTAATTTTCTCTGGTTTAGTGTCTATTGATGCAACTTCTGCCAATCACAAATTAGAAGGAACTGCTTTCTAAACCTATACCTAAACAAAATTAAGGTTGAGAGTATACATCATGAATCCAAAGTAAACCAAAATAACAAAGATGGGGTTACAAGAAAATGTTACAAACTCTGCTCATTTCCAAACCAACATAAATGAGCCAGTTCCAATCTCCTCTATAAGATATAAAATGTGAACACAAAATCCTCTCAAATTTGATAATGTAAAATAACATTTATAATGGATTTAAAATAATCGATAGATATTGGATCCAATTCACACACATTTTAAGTTAGTGGCAAAACTTTAATTTGTTGAGACAAGAAGAACAGTATGTTTTGTCCTTGGATATGCAATATCTGATCTATTCATGTGTAAGTTAGTGAGTCTAACAGGAGTGACTGTTTTATGACAAATGGCTATTTCCTACATATTTGTTTTAAGTTCTTGCATATAAATCATTAAAGCAGTAAAGCTAAATATTTGGCATTGCATCATCTTATACTGGTGTGGCTTCCCTTGATTAAATACTTCAGAGTATTTAAAGCCCTGACCCAAAACATTTGTTCTCATTTGATTTATCCTGATTATTTCTCTGGTAATCAGAAGAGTATTTTTACAGTGCTATTGAAACCAATCCTTTTTTGTAGATAATTTTGCCATCTATTGTTGCAGATTAGGATGTAATAAATACCAGTATGTGATTGTTTATGCTACAGGTTCAGATGCTGGTTAGCTGCTAGAACGTTAATGTTAGAAAGTATCCATGGTGTGCAGATACTATGTGCTTAAATTTTTTAAAAGGTCTGGGGTTAGGCTGCTTTTTTGGATTTAGGAAAGTACATGTGGTTGATCAATCTAATATTAGTATACAGTTTTCATAAAATTTTAGTGGTAAAGCTGTTTTTTATGTCAAATACTTTGCACCCTGTAGACAACCCTTAAGACTCGCTGAGGTTGTGAATAATTTAATTTATGATTAATAACATTATCTAAATATAATAGAGGCAGCACCACACTTCAGCAGATTAAATTTGCCTTTAATGCAACATCAACAAAGAAGATTTAGGCATAAGCAGTTTTGAGGGGTTTGTTTGCTTTTTCTTTTTTTCTGTAAGAAACCTTTGAAAGGTTAGATTTTGTTAGAACTGATGACTTAACAAGTTTGTAGGAGATACTTCTTGCTATCTCTGCGATAACATTTTCTTACAGAAACACAGAAAATCAATTTTGGTGATGTTGTGATAAGCTGTTTAATTAATGTGGTTTTCAAAGTCAATAAACCTAAATAATTTATAGCTCATCTAATGTATGGACTGTGCCTGTAAAGGTATTTTGCAGGAAGCATCCCCTCATGTAGTAGTTGGAGGTCAGCTGCAATGTTTTGCAGTTCTCCTAAAGTTAACTACAGCTCTGTTCTGGATGTTTGAGTTATGGTAGACAAATAAGAGAAAACTGAGCTTATATTGGAGAATGTTTTTGTCAGGTAGCTTTATGCACTTAATTTAGCATTTCAGATCTTAAAATACTTCAATCATAGTTTATAAGACCTTTCTGGTATGGAGATCATTCCTCAGGTAGAATTAGAATAAAAGTAATGCTCAGTATCTTCAGACTGTTGGTTCCTGGTTTTCCTGAGGAAGATAACTGAAAGAGCTCACATGAAACAAGTTTATCTTATAATTCCTGTACATCCAATAAAACACTTCAAAATTCTGAAGTGAAGTATGCTTAAGCTCAGCATAAGTATTAACTTTAAAAAATAAGTTTCAGATTACCAAATTGCTTTCTAACTGTAAGTATCTTCATCCTTATCTCTATTTCAACCATACAGTATTTTAAAACATTGAATCTTAATTCATGATCCACACCAAAATCTCCATTAGAGAGAAAGAAGCTAAGCTGAGGGTAATGTCCTGTCTTTCCTACACACAGTCTAAGAGTATCTCTGACCTTTGTATCTAGTGTGAAGATCCAAGACAATTCTTTTTTAACCATACATCAATTAGTGGTCTTGGTGTTCAGAGGTTCTGCATAGTCTAAGAATCCAGCTTTCTGTGTCTTACTGCAGAAGGCTGGGCTGTGTCAGAGGCACACCTTAGTGGGGCTGCCACAGCAGGGATGTGCAGTTTGTAGTTCATAGTCAGTTTGTAATTTATACTCAGTCCCTGTGGCTGACTCTTGAATGCCAACCTCCAGTAAAGGAATGCTTTCCTTTCCTTATGTATCTTCATATTCAGGGAACCTGGAAATTGGTCACTGTGAGATCTGGTTTAATATTGAATCTGAACTGTAATTTCTGGGGACCTCTCAGAATCTAAGTGATCTCACAGTACATATTCTTATTGGGCTTTTTTAGAAATATCATCTTTGGATTCTGATTTTACAGATTTTTTTTTCAGAAGTTGTCTTTTTGTTGTCCTTCAGAAAGGGCACTCTTGTTACAGAAATCCCAGATGGTAAGAGAGTGAGAGAAGTCCTCAAACCTAGGAAAACTTTGTCTTGTAGCACTGCTTGCCAGCCTTAAAAAGTACAAAGGGTTTGGTGAGTTTCTTTAACAGAAGCAATGATTTTGTAGAAATGACAAGACCTTTGATTTGCATTCAGAAGTGTTAAGAACGATTCTCTTACACAAACACACCTTTTCCATAGATTCCATTATCACTTCAGGTGTGTTTTCTCCTTGTTTTTCTTTTTTATCCCATATTGGTTTTCAGCATTATAGAAGATGGCCGTCAAATTTGCTTTTTTTCTTCACAGAATTGTGTTCCATAATACTGGGTTTTATTCAAAAAGTAAAACAAAAAATGCTACATCCTCTGTCTAAACCCCAGGTAAAAGCATTACAAAACCCAAACCCCACACTGTAGCCCTTACATTTGGAAAAGATGGAGAACACAGAACAGCAGAAGCTGCTTTGATTTTAACTGACACTTTTGTACTGAAACTTAGTCTTGAGTTTTCCTTCCAATATTACTTTTTTTACCCTTTTCTTTCTAGATGTTTGAGAGAGAAGAACTTGGATAAATTCTGAATTTGAGAAATTCATCTACTCTTTAGCTACTCCACTAAATGAGAAAAAACCCCAAACCCTAACATTTCTGTTTGACAAAAGTAGCAAATACAGGATGTAATTTGGTAAAGAGTTTGGCCTATCTCTTGAGTTCATTCCTTACAACAAATGGAAAGTCAGTGTAACAGGATGAGAAGATTCCTATGAGTACCCCAGTGACCACCAAAATTTCACCATTGAAGGGTGTCCCAACAGTCTCTTATTCCTGCTCCAATTATTCCTCTGACCTAGAGTAGAAGGAGGAAATGGAATATTCTTGGATTAGTTTATTTAAATAAAAGTAAAACTTGAAAAACAGATTTCTGAATGGTTGTAGCTCCTTTTGCAGAACAGCCATTTTTTGTAGAACTCAATGTCACTTATTATTGAATCACTGGAATTGTTTTAAATTAGTTAAAATTAAAATTCCAAGAATAATTAGAACATATGTAGGTTTTCAGCTTGAAAATATATGAAAAAACATAGTAGCAAGGAATTGGTTATTCTTTTTAAGAGTTCTGAACTGTGTGTTGCTTACAGAATTTGAGTGGCTTGAGCCAAAAAATGTTTAAAACCACTTAAAGAAGTAAAATGAAAATGTCTTGATTAATGAGCCAAGTGGTGATATTGTGTTTCTCACAGCTTTTCTCTGCATGTTACTCTTCTGATTGTTACTTTCAATTTAAATTTTAAAAGATCCTTTGGGAGAATTAGCTTAGTTTCACTTTGTATACAGAACTTATATCTGAAATCAGACAAATTCCTGTTCTTCCAGCTTTTCCTTTCCTCTCCCCACCACTTTCTTTTGTTTGTCACCATCATCATATTAGGTAATTCAATCTGCTTATCATTCTGAAAAACTTCGGATTGATTAAAAATGACGCCAGTTTTACCAGATTTAATCTTTACAGAAAAAATTGAACTTCTCTGTGTTTCCTCTTTATAAACACACAGTTCTACTCTGAAAGGTGACTGAAAATGCTGCTTCACAGATTTACTTTTTCAGTGAATGCAGATTGTGATTGCTCAAATAAATTTTGGATTTATTAATTTAGATTTCCAGCTGTTAGCTTTATTCTCATGAGTATTGCAGAGTCAGCTGATGGTATAAAGGTATTAAGCAATTTTATCTGCATCTGTGTCAAAAAGGCTGTGCAGGTAGAGGAGCTACTACAGGTGTTATTTTGGGAAATTCCATGTGTCACACAAAGGCAGCCTTCCTTTCTGCAACTGAAATGCAAGAACTAGAGTATTAATTGACTGCTAAATACAAAGCTGAGTTTGTAAATAGATGAGAAAAATGCAGCTGTTAGTTAAATTCTGCCTTTCTTGCTATGAATCCTCATGACAAATCCCAAAGAGGAAATCTTTAATACCCCTCCAAGTGTCACTTTGCAGAGTATAGCCAAGCATAGCGTTTTTTCATTTATAACCTAAAATTATAAAAATCATATCTAAAAATAACTTCTTTGGTTTTTTCAGCAAACAAGAGCATGACTCTTCAGATGAAACAAAAGAATGCAGTAGAAATCAAACTAAAAAAGTTGCATCCGTTGAAAAGAGGGAAGACTCGTCACTGTCAAATACAGAAAATGTCCGTCGTTTGCAGCTCCCTGGCAACTGCTCAAAGAATTCTTTGCATGAAAAAAGAGCATACTGTGATTCAGCTAATAGCAAACAGTTAGTAGATGAGAAACAAAAATGTATTCATGATGAAAGTGAGATGAAAATGTGCCAAAGTTCAGCTGACGCTGTCCTGAATGAGCAGACGAAAGCGAGTAGCTGGGATGGAACTGCACTTTCAGCCAAGAACGTCAGGGACTTAAAGCTGACCCTGGGGGAAGATGTCAGCTTTGAGCAGTTCCTGAGAAAGAGGGATGAGCCTGAATCTGTGAGTTCAGACATCAGTGAACAAGGCAGTATTCATTTGGAGCCTTTAACTCCATCAGAAGTACTAGAGCATGAGGCTACTGAAATTCTCCAAAAAGGTAATGTCGCACCTTCGTCAAAGAAGGCGGCGGGACAGCTGGCTGAACAAACAGATGAGACTTCTAGAGAAAGCAATCCCAGCAGAATGGAAACTACTGCAAACAAGACAGATGAGAATGAAGCAAGCTGAAATTGTGTTAATTTTATTGTTTGTTTTAAACTGTGGTAAGAACACCATGGACCATTCCTGATGAGTGTGCTCACGGATGCTAAAGACTAAAAATTTTAAAAGGGAGGAGAAGAGAAAGGGACACCAAAGGGAAGTTTGCATATGGAGGTAGCATGTATGTGTATGTATGACTGAACTCATTAAGCTTCAAAAAGGTAACATGTTAAAATATATCTTCCTGTCTCTTGGATGTGATATATTATTAGATTGATACTTGAAAAGAGGTATAAATTCTAATTTTTTTATAGTTATCTAGCCCAGGATAAGGTGATTTGTTCGCCCAGAAAGTATTTTTCTAAATTCTTTAGTGTGAATATCATTGAACAGGGGATTGAGTAGGAATTTACTTCTGATGCTGATATGGAGCACACTTATAATGGAGGTTATTGGTCTGCTGATAGTTTACTTAAATATAAACCTTGGAACTTGGTGTCACATTCCTGTCTGTAAAAGCACGTCAACAGAAGTATATGAATTTGTGCACCTCTGTACAGGTGTAATCCTGCCAGGCTGTAAACTTACCTTAATAAACTTTCAGTGAAAGTGAAATTATTACAATAAAAAAATATATTTGTGGAGTTTTCACTGTGCAGGCTGTGCAGAACTACCAAACATAGCTGTATGAAGTAGGACACAATGCTGAAAGTACTGTAGCTCTTAGGCTTTTACCATTGGTTTAATTCCTCTTAGCCATAGACCCGTAGGAATGGTCTGTAAGTCACACCAAAGTATGGTTTGATGTAAAAATGGTTTTAAGCCAAAATAAGGAAAGCTCCAAACTGGAAACACCACCTGGCATGCATTTTGCCATTTTGCAGCTGCTACTGGCTAACTTAAAAATAGGACACAAGGGCATATAAAGTAGTATTGTACAGTTCAATTTCAGGACTTTTTGTAGTCTAAGTTATGTACAGAAAGATGGCTGCTGGTTTTAGTTTGGTTTTTTGGTTTTGGGTTTTTTTTTTTGTCTTCTAGTTAGCTAGATTTAGGAATGCATATGGTAACAGTAGCTTGCTCCTTTGATTTCACTGCTCCATTTGAAACATTCAGAATGTGCTTTTGACTTACAGTTTTGTTTTTCATGAATGTTAAATGTTTTGAACAGCTGTTAAAGTACTGCTGTAAATTATTACTTTTTGAGTAAATATTTGCAACAAAAAAATTGTCTTTGTGTATAATTTTATGCTCAACTTGAAACTTTGGGCATAGCCTTCTCCTATTTTTTAAAAAGATTTAGTGACAGTTCCCAAAAAATAAGTAACGCCATTATTGTGAATTTTAGACCTATGTTTCACCGAGGATTTTTCTTGGATTTTGGTTGGTTTGTTTGTTCATTTTATTTTAGAATTAAATGAGCAAGTGCCTATGCATAAACATTTTTTTGTACCTGTCTATTGTGATATGATGTGCTAACCTTTCCAGACTATACAGATTTTTTTCTGGCCCATCAGCCTGCAACTGAAGTTTCCTCTGTCCTCTTAAGTTCACTGAGCTCAGCTGCTAAGTGAGACTAACAGTATTAAAACCTAGAGACCATCCAGCTTACTATTGGAACCTCTAAATAAAACAGATCTCAACAGCCTCAAAAGTTCCTTCAAGCTCCAAAGAGATGTAGAATTTAAATTTTGGACTGCATCTTCATTGTCATCCATGCACGTGTAGAAGATTTTTAAAACTGAAAAGTGGAACAGTTTATGCGCTCACAGCTCTTTGAGATCTGCCTCTTGGAGAACTTCAAATACCACAATACGTGAAAAAGCTGAGAAGAATAAGTTCCATTATTCCTTTGTTCTTTAAAAATTTAGTGAAACCATTAAATAGTGCTTTGGTTAACCAGTCTGATGTCTTCATGCTTTTACACATGCAAAGTTACTCAATGTGATGCTTTATTTTATGCAGTTTAAAACAGGTCATCAAGTACAAAACTGGATGACTGTTACCAAGGGACTTCTGAATGCATCTGTGTTGGAACCCAGGGAAATCTGTAGTGTTTTTAATCTGGTTGGTGATCTTCCATGCAAATTATATATTTTGAATAATGCTCTGATATGTGGTGTTAGAAAAGATAAAAGTTCAACTGGAACCAGTTGCGATACTTGACATTTCCACATATGTGTCTTTTATTATGCATTTAAACTTTTAAAACATAACCATTTTAATAAGAATTTGGAAGGATTTGGCCACATAGGTGGTAGATAAAAGGTGGTAAATAGAACTCAAAACCCTGCATATTTGGCAGAATTATATCCATGTCATCTCAGCTGCTTATTATGTAAAATGTCATTTGTTTCAAACCATGTTGACAATGCTTATGCAAAAAGTAATGTTAGGTAAAAACCACTCAGGTATCTTCTGGTCCTTCTGAAAGAAGAGGTGAAAGAACTTGATTGTTCTAGCAAGAGCATCAGATAGTTTTTCATATGCAGGGAAGGAATGTAATGAAAACACTGGCATGGTATTTTTGTGAAGAAGGAAAACTAAAACTCGTTACTATTTTTCCTGTATGGAGTAATAGATTTGCTCATAAACGTCGTAGGAAACTGCACAAGTACAAAGATAAATTTCTGTAATGTTATTTGGGAGGTTTGCCAAAGAAGAGATAAGTTGAATTGGTACTTTTGGCAGAAGCTGCTGTGGAGGATCAAGTTTCATTAATGCATTTTCTCTTAATTGAACATAAGTGCACATGATTCAATTTGTTGTTTCTGAGTCATTTAAAAGTTGTTTTTTCCATCCAGCCATCAGTAGTTCTTAGAGTGTGTCACCTCTCTTTTTGTCCTGGAGAAGACATTTCACCTCCAGTTTTCATTGCCTTACCTAAAAACAGTCAATTCTTGGTGTCCATAGTAGAATCACCCTTTCCCCTCCTCTCAAGGGCTTTATCATATTTGCTTGAATGATCACTGCAGCTTGTTTATATAGTGCTTATTTTTAAGGAAGTTGTGTGTGCTGTCTATATTACTGACATTTAATAGAAAACTGCAGTCATTATGATGATCAGTGAACATTCAGTCATTTGGATGTTCCTCTAGTGCAACCAGTGTCTGTTTGCCTTGTGCAGCTTGGGAGAGAAGCTTTGGTTCACCTGTGGTTCAGATTTTCTAAATGGAATGGCTGAGTAAATGCAAAACCAAAAAAAATCCAATTGTACCACACACTGAATTCTAAATATTGTGTGATGTAATTTAAAAAGGAAAGTTTTTACAACAAAACTTTGTCTACTTTTCTTTTCCTTGGGCAGTGAGAGAGAAGAACCTTGGGTGATAAGTGTTAAATCTCATTTCTGTCATGCTACTTCTAGAAGGAATCAGAAACTAAATGTCAGGGTAAAGAATCTTGAGTAATGCTTGTATTCTGCAGCACCTTAAATAATAGATCTTAAAGCTTTTCTGCAGGCATTAATGATTGTTGTTTATATGCTGCCATGCAGACAAGTAGTTTTTTTTGTACTGTCAGATGCACAAATATTCCACTAAAGACTGTGACCATTGGCTGTCACAACAGAATTTTGTTACAGACCACTTAGATTTTTTTTTTTTGTGGTGGGCAGATTTATACGTCATTGTTCTGTTTTTGTTTTCATTACTGTTGGTTTTTGCAGCTTGTGAACTTACATTGTCTAGCTGTATCCTGTATATTTTGATGTATGCTTCATATGCCCTTAATAAAAGAAAAAGGTAAGTATGTTTTTGATTATATTGAGTGATTTTTGCTTTGAAGAGAGTATTTATTCCAGTTCTGATGTAATTCAAAAGGAAGTTCTCAGTCCTTCAATGAAGGGATGGCATGTTATCTCCTTTGAACATTTTTCTTATGCAAGATTTTGACTCTAATCTTCCCAATTCTGTGGTAAAAGGAAAAGTATATTGACTGGTATTTCATATTTGTTTACAGACACTCTTCAGAGTTCCTTTGAGTTTTGGATCGCTATTATAGCTCTAAGACAGCTAATTAAAATTTTGTACTCAGTCATTTCATTGACCCAAATTAACCTTGTAAAGTTGGTATTGCCTTTTTGCACCAGATTAAAGAAAACAAAAAAGTTGAAAATGATTATCTGTGAAATACTTTGAGGGAGGTGAATGTAGTTGTGCCTTCAAGGTGCTGTAAAGCTAATGAGTTTGTTGACATAAAAATGTGATGGGTTTGTTGAGGGGCTCTTCCCTGTTGAAACCATTATATCAGAGAAGCTGAGTTTTTTCTGACAACCAGATGTTTTCTGATGTTATATCTGTATCTACATTTATGTTTGGACAAATTTATCTTCATATGAAGGAAATTGACTCCTCAAATTACACGTGTGGGCTGTAATCAGGCCAAAATAAGATCTAGTCCATGATCAAAACCAGTAGCTTTTAAGTAAGCAATTCTCCATTTTTAAGCAGCATTGCTAGGTTGCTTATGCTATTAATCTAATATAAATAAACTGCATTTCATACTTTAGTTCACTAATGTCTCGATGTTAGCCATTTAAGTCAAAAGAGCTGTTTTCTCCAAAAATTTTTTGTGAATAAACTGGTTTCTTTAAGAAGGAAGTTGTCTCATCCTAACAGTGTGGTAGCCTTGAAAATGTAACCTTCATATGTTTTGCTCATAAATAGTGTAGTTAAGAATTAGTCCTTTTGGTTAAAGGAAAATCACCTGCAGGTCTGTTCCTTACAGCCTCTTACGTGTTTTTCATATGGATCTGTCATGATATTCTAGCAACAAATTAAAGCCCTTGTTTTCCTCTCTTTTAATGCTGTAGAATTGGAACATGAATGCTTAATAGTTTTTAAATTGTATGTATTTAAATTACCTGTGTGTTTGCTGCCTGAAATGCGGATTCAATTTTGTGTACCAGTTTCTTGGGTTTTCACATGAAATTTGTTTCTCCACCTAATCTTGGAAAAACTTCACTACTTCTTGGGGCTAGCAAGTTGAAGGCACATAGTATCATTTCCCAGGTTATTTAATGAAATCCAGTGTATTTGTTAGATATCATTTAAGTGGGACAGACTAGAGGCTGTCAAAATGAATCCCAGTACTGTGAGTAATTAGGAACAATTCAGCCTTAAAGGAAAACTTCAGAAACACAGAACTTGATAGATAAATGGTGGCAGTGTGGGAAGTCTGGTGAAGCCTTAGCTACATTGGACTGTTCCTTCATTCCTTTGTGTACACACACAAAGAGTTATGTGCAGCTATAATGACAACATAACTTGATTTTTATTTTCCCTGATGTACCTGAACAGAGTAATAAAACACAAAGAGGATCTTGTTTTTATCATGTTAAAAATGAGAGTTCAGCAGCGCTCCTTAGGCTGTTTTGAGCATAAAGTTGTCTAAACAGTTTGTTCTAAAATTGCCATTATACTTGAATTTGAGCATTTTACTAATCCAAGCACACTTCTTGACTAGGTGAGCTACTCAGCTATCTTGGAAGCTTTTAACATATTGTTGCCTCCTAATTGCTATTCATATTTTGACAGTAATAATAAATCTGTTGTTCTCTCACATAATTTGTGATTTATATTAATGTATTATTTATTTAATGTGTTTACACAGACCTTACAAATGTGTTAGTTCTTTCCATCAAAAAAATGTATTGTTTGAGAGAGCTTACAATCTACTTGCACTGTTATGAGAGTTTCTTGGTCACATCTCTTTTATATGTATGTTAACCTGCAAAACTTAGAGAGAACAAGGAGAGGGAGCTATGAAGAAAATGTTTAGAAGGTCAGTCTTTTGCTTATCCTTAATTAGAGTGGGTAAAATAAATATATCCACTCTGAACTGACTCCCTGCCATAATAGCTGTATTTTCTTCTTTATAGGTGATGCTAAAGGTGATAGGAATTCTGAACAGAATCTCCAGAGAAAACACAAAGCAGCAAACAAAGAGTGTTATTGGATTACCAAGATGCCTCATTGCAATAAAAGATCAATAAGAAGCAGCAGAAAATGGGAACTTTACTGTGAGTGGAATATAGAACATGTACAAGCAAAATGCTTCTACTTTGGTTCTTGTATTTAATAAGAGTTTGGTTAATGAGAATAGACATCTCTATCAAGAAACATGAGATTCTGTGCAGCATCAGACAAAACTGTTACCAGCAGTTCACAGCCCAAAGATTTGACCTGGCTGTAAACTGATATTCTTGAGTTTAATGTACACCAATTGAGTTAAAGATCAATAATTTATGAAGTTCATTTGGTCCAAACATAGTTCCTGTCCATCAAATGAAATATATATTGCAATGTATCCTTCTGTGGGGAGGTGAAAAGCACTTTCTGCACCTCACCTCTATTATCCACTAGGTCTCTTATGTTTCATTTCCCTGCTGAACATGCAGAGCAGGAAATGTTAATGCTTGCTGGAAATCCAGAGAAAACCCAACAAATTCTTGTGTATGAAAGTAAAAAAATTGACTTCCCACAGTACCAGCAGGCAAAATGCTGTGATTGTAGAGGTCATGTCACAGAGCCATTGATCAGGCTCTTGCACATAGTGTCCAGTGGAGCTCTAGAGGACGTTACTGAACCTGAAAACAGCTAAAAAAAAAAGCAGATTCATCTGTTTAGGTTTCACTAGAGTGCCCTTTAAAATTCCAGTGGGTTCTGCATCAGATGCTTGTATTTTTGTTATTCCCATTGTCAGCAAGTTCCGTGTTGCAAATTATGCATGACTAGAAAAGTCAAAAGGTAAAAATTGATCAGAAGAAAGTTCACAGAAGAATTCTTTTGTTCCACACACAGTTGTGTGACTGAACTGGACTGCCTGGGACCATGCATGTGGAAAGGCTCTCCATGCAGGTGCTGAGGTGGAGCAAAGGCAGAAGCAGCCCTTTGCTGCCTGGGAAGGGCTCTGCCTGCAGCTGCTGGGGAGGTGAGGCAGACAAGCCATGGCTCTGTGTGTACAGGGATGGCTACAGGAGCTGCCTGTGGAACCACAGCTAAGTGGTATTTTCACCTTTCAGGGACTGTGTGTGGTGGGTAAAGGAATTGCAGGGTTAACCAGTGACAGTTGTGAAATGGAGACATGCTTAACTAGACATGAGAGATCAGAACTGCAGTCCCTACAGGCAATCCAGACAATGACTTCTATTACTACAGAAGCAAGAGTCTTGTTTAGGGTTTTTTTGTTGCTTTTGTTTTGTGCTTGTTGTTTTTTTTTAACAATAAAATATAATTTTCAAATTATGAGTGAAAATTTGGGTGAAACTGGGAGCTTCAACAAACTCAGTAATGAGCTAAGACAGCTTGGTTTGCAGTAGCTGTAGTGGTGATGGAGTCTGTAACCATTACAAGAGGATATTAGTGAAACTAAAAATAGGAGTAATTGGACCATGTTCAGATGTTAAAAAGCTCTTTGCAAAAGGGCAAAGAAAACAAATGTAAAATATTCTGGCCTCCTAAAATGGAATTTGAGAGTCTTCTTGTCAATGAAACATAATAAGTTTATTAAATACGTTATAGAATGTACGAGAAAGTTGATTTTATCTGCTACAGTTTTTCTCCTTAATTTGAGCTGTATGTATGCTACTGCAGCTTCAGAACATCTGGGTACAGTGATTTTTTTTCTTTTCTGCACCTGCAAGTGTAAGTACACACATAAACAAAAAAGAAATTAAATCTTTCACAAAGCCAAAGAGAAAGAAAAAACCCAACCAGGCATGAAGCTCAGGGGAGCAGTATGACAAGTGCTGAGCTGTAAACAAGCTTGAGAGGGATTTCATTCTTATGACAAGCGCCAGTGGTAGCATCTCACATGGACTCAGCATATGCACACATTTCAGAGGAGGAATCACAGAGGACTTAATGCAAATATAAAAAAGCTCAGAGCACATCAGCCTATGCTGTTCTAAGAATAGCCTCAAAAATCAGGATGAGCAAGGGTTGTAATTATCTTGATTTTTCGGAGTTTTGCCACTTGTAGGAGGTTTTGTGGTTTATGCTCACACTATAATTAGACTTTATAACAAGCAAACTACAAACCCTTTAGGATAGGGATTGGTTCATGTATTTGTAGGGCAAGTACAGCAAGACCTCATTGGGTGGTATTTTCAGGGTGGTAGTACAATACAGCCACTGAGTAATAGCTGCTGTTCTAAGTTTTAAAAAAGCTTATTTTAGGTCATAAGATTTTTGTTGTTTGTTAAGGAAAGAGAAATAAGATGTAATTTGGTATCCAAATTAAATTTTAAAAGCCTTTAATGCCTTTAATTACAGTCAGGTCCTTTCTCTTTCAAATATGCTTGTAACTGCTTCATTTCTCTAGCAACATTCTGAAGAGTACGCACTGCAAACCATCCCCAGCACTCTGTACTTAAGCAGATTTCTCCATGGCAGTTGATGAGTTAGTGCTGCAAGATGTAGTCTGTTTTCACTTCACCTTCAGACAGCTCTGGGATGAGTAGTACATGCTCCCTGTGCTCCAGCCACTGGATAGGTTTAGCTCATTTAAGAAATTAGGCTAGTGCTCTATTCACCTTAGATCTTCAATTTCATGTTTTCTTTTCTGCTTTCCTCAGTCTGCAAAAAGTTAATTTAATGGTTAGATTTACTAGCAAAGGGTTAATAATTCCTGGGGATCTGCAGGCGTAGCCAAATGTGTTGTATTGTAGTTAGCTAAAAAACTGGGTTTAACCATGGTTTAGATTTCCTTGCAGAAGGTGGACTCTAGGAAGAAAGTCTCTCTTGGACCCAATTTTCCTTGCTCATTTAGGTGGTAGACAATTGGGAAAGCATGTTACTTTACAAAGTTTTGTTATGTTTTAAATATGCTGAATTTTCTATACCGGTTTACAACACTGATCTTTTTGGACTCAAACGTGAGATTTTATATGTGTGTGCAAATTACCTTTCAGTTGTATGATGGTTCTTAACCTGTTTCTGGATATGTGTTGTAGACATCCCTTTTATTACAAGTGATTGAAAATGGCCCTTCATTTGTAATAGTTGTGGTTATTACCTCCAAAATAACAATTAACAGGCTTGACTTTGCCAGTGGAGCACAGAAAGCTAAAGCTTTCTGTCACCTTTGGCACAGAAAGCTAAAGCTGCTCTTTCCTTCTATCACAAAGACATTAACATCAACTGTTTTAAATATTTTTTATTATTCTTTGTATTTCCATAATTTTTCTTTTAAGGACAAGTGAGCATAGGAGGGGCTCATTTTGTTCTACAGTGAGTATTCTAAGGGGTTGCAAAACTGTTAATAAGGATTGTCTTCTTGGAACCTGTAATTATTTATTTTACTAAATGAAAATTACCTGGATAGATAGTACTTTTAGTTCTCTGGTTGCCTATATTGGTCTGAGCATTCAGAAGGTTGAAAATGCTACATTTACTAGATTTCTTTTTGTAAAGGACAGGCATTCATTCTGGATGATGAAGATGAGTTTTACCAGAATACAAAATGATCTTAAACCACTGAGTTTAAACCTTGCTCCATTAATTTCAGCCCTCTGTGGATGCACAGGCCAAACATCAGTAACCTGCAAGATTTGTTAAAGGCTTTACTCTTCTAATTCTCACTGGGGTATTTTAATGTTGACAGCTGTTAAAATTCTCAAACTGGAGCTTCACATCAGTATTCTCTTCCTCACAGACACCTGTAATGGGATTTATCTGTTTTCTTTGTTATTCCCTTTGCTCATTTAAATGTAATGTGCATTTCTCATCAGACCACTGGATTAGTTCTATATATATTACTAAAATACACAGATACATGAACACACATACGTTTGTCCCAAAAGAACAGAGCATGATATTTTCCATGTGATTAAGAAGATGGACAAAGATAAATACAGCACTATAATCCTTGTACATTTCTTTAAAACAAAAGACATTTTTTTCTTATGTGGCCAGGAAGGTGCAGCTTCTTGAAGCTCCTCCTGAGATTTTCATCTTCCCAATCCCCTCATCACTGAGCTGTGTTCTAGGAGTGGAGAAATTAATTCTATTTATACTTCTGGTGCTTTTCTACCAGTCACAGGCTCCTTCCCTGACCCTCCAGTTCCTCTCTTTTGATTCATATTAGTTGGAATTTCGGCTTTGGTAATTGTATTTTCCTGGAGGTTTAGGCAGATGTTGGGCTAGTATTGGATTGCTTTGAGAATCACTGATTCCAGGGCCTCAGTCCTGGACCTCCAGTCCCAGGCTCGACGCTGTCTCTTTAGCTGTAGTAGTTTTGAAGGCCGTATTTTAATCACAGAGAAAGATGAATAAATCTTTTCACATTTTTTATAATTTAGCTTTCAATTAATCATTTATAACAATGTTGATAAAGACAGGGATGGACTTCTGTAGTTTAGTAACTGATCTATGGTCTTGTGAGGAATAAAAAAAAAAACAGTAGTGCAAGGAAAAGATGTAAAATACTTTATCTGAACAAAATCACTTCTAGTCTGCTCTGGCTTTTTGTTTTAGCTACTTAGGGAGCTGGTAATTAACACTGCTATTTTAACTGTGCAACTTTGGCCTTTCAATCCTAACCCCCTTATTGTCATTTTGCACTTCACAGCTGCATGCAGAAGCCCAACCCAGTATACATGGTATACTTTTTGTTAACTAGGTAAGAAAAAAGTACACCATATAATTATTTTTTTAACAAAAAATCCTGTAAGAAGTTGACAGTGGGAGATTGGAGAAAGGAAGGATTTTAATTGATCCAAGTCTGAAATACGGAGAATAAGCAACTTTCTAAAATTAGCCCACAATAAACATCAGATTAAGCAGAGAATATAGAGTATCTCTTGTAGAAACAAAGGATTTCCTAATTTCCATTCAGTGTTTTCATTTACAAGGCTGCTCCTGAGTAAGTGACCAAGGTGTAATACTCAAAATATAGGGAGAAGCATCAGTTGTATATAACAGATGATTTACTTTAAACAGTACAGACAACATCGGAGTTACCCCAAAAAAGAAAATCCCTGCAATATACTTTGCCTGAGTAACAAAGGTAGGTTTTGAATCTTGTTATTATTTTTGATGGTGTAAAAGTCATATTTGCATATTTGAATAACCAGATTTTGACATCTCATCTAAAGCCTTTTCCTGACATAACCTAAAAGCAGAGAGTGCACAGTTTCTAATAATAAAAATATTTTCTCTTTTTTAACATAGGCACATACTAGTAAAAAGATGCTACCTGTGCATCAAGCATAAAGAATAATGTCGTCTTGTTCTAATGTGTCAAAATATTCTTTAATGAGGAAAGGTATATAAAATGTACAAAGCAGGATAAACCAGCTACTAATACCTTCATTACTGTCTGTCAACAAATGACAGTCCTATCAGCAAATGAATGAGCTAGCAGGGATAAATGGACAGGTTATAGAAATAGCTTTCACAGTGATCTCTAAACACAGAAAATGCAGTTGAAAGCTTTCAAATTTTAATGCAGTCATTTTGGCAATGTGAACATATGAATGTGTCAGGTGTCAAATGTTTTACTCTTTATATTCCATAATTAAGCTTTGTGGTATTTTTTTAATTTTAAATACCCCTTGTGAAATATCAGTGAGTTCTACCCTTTAAAACTTTGTGGCCACTAGCATTATTATGAACTGCAGAATTCAACCTACTAATTATACTTCTAACAAGTTGATGGGGTTTTGGCCTTCCAGAATTAATGGACCTCTTTGTCTTGCTTGAGGTATATTAGGGCTTAAAACCCTGAACAAAATCCTGATCTGACCTTTGTTTCCAGGAGGTAATGCTGGGACACAATATTTTTGAGGCTCATTCCAATAATAAAATTACAGTATAATGATGGCTCTGCAAACATATGGCAAATAGAAAACACTTCTAAAACAACATTAAACCTCTGGAATGACTAAATCCAGTAAATTGTTAAACACCAAAGTGTTTGTTTGTTGTACTTTGTTTAGTTATTTAACACCTGCCTCCTTCCTGCTTTAAGGTATAATCAGCATTAGAAATACTATTGCTAATCAGGTTGTCAAATCTTAAAGCACATCTACAGTTCTTGCTTCTTTAAAACTCTACTGCTGCTGTTTCTTTAAAGCTGCACCTGATGTTTACCTGAGAAGCAGTGAAAGGAGACTGTATTTCTCATAAATTAATTTATGAATATTTATGCACCAGATGGTTTTTCAAATGCTGGCCAAAACTGACGGTGTTTAAACCAGAGCGATTGAGAAAGATTGAATAAACTCATGGAAATATCCATGATGGGCATATTTGTGTAGTACATTTGTGACTTCTAACAGCCAAATTATATATGCATTTGGAAGTACATTCTTGAGCTTCATATTCTTGCTTGTGCATTTGATAGTGTAGTTAGCCTGTGCTTTTAAGAGCATTCTTACTGCTGTGTACAACACAAGATGAGCAAAGGCTGAAGGTATAATGATGCCATTAATATGAATATCTGTCCATAGCGTCCCTCAGAAGTCAGACCATGACTATGCATACTTTGAAAGACAAAATCTTTGAGATGTGGGCAGAGGGAGTAGGGAAAAGTGATGATGTACTGTAAAAGGTGCATTCCCCTTAGTTGTGTCTATTTGATGCAGTTTAAATTAGCTGCAGTACATTTATTTTCCAAGCACTTTGTCAATTCCCAAGTAGCATTTGCTAACAGACTGAATTTTGGTGCCATCATCTGTTGGCCATGTACAATTGCAGCATGGGCAGATGGGGATCCTGAAATGCTTCTTGTACTGCTTGTTTCACATCTTATGTATTGTGCTTTAAAAAAACAAGCACATACAGAAGTCTATACAGTGGAGCAGCCATTGTCTGTTGGGCTGGATGTCATAGGTGAATATTGGCACAGACAAAACAGGCTTTTTACAGCGAAATAAACTAGACAGTGTGAACTCTAGAACTACATCTATAAAGCTGATTTTACATAGCCACTTTTTGTCCAAAACTATAGGTGGTCCTGATACTTGGCAGCAACAGTATGTATTGAAGTTATTTTTGTGTTTGGAAACTTCTGCTTTGTTTCAGTAAAAAGTTTGAGTTGCATGAGCAAAACTGTTTGAAAGTAGTTAATAGTGACTTAATTCTGTTCTAGAAAGCAAAGCTCAAATTCCAGGTTTCTGGGGGTAAAGTATCTTGCCAGTAATGTGTGTTCTTTTCAAGACTAGCTTGTGCAGAAATATGATTGGTTTCTGTGCTTTACCCAAGTGGTGTCTTTCCATCCAGCAGATCATCCAGAGACAAGATTTAACATGATTCTTACTTGCTGGTAGTAGATATATACACTCTAATAGGGCTTTTCTAGATAATTTGAGGCTTATCACTAGGTGAAAATCTTCTCTCCATTTGTAGCTTCAGCCTCCATTTATGAATTTCTATCCAAGTCCAACAAAAGAAATAAGTTTTAAGATGCTGGAGAGATGTCTGGCATAACAGTTACAGTTGTCACAATGAAAAATGAGCCTTGGCTACACCTCAGGGCTACGTGCCTGATGTTTGTGGATGCAAGTCATTGTCCAAAGATGTCTGTGTCTGAGTTGATCTTTTTCCATTAGGAGGCAGTGCAGAGAGCTGCTGGCATGATCTCACCCTGAGGTAGATGTTTCTAACTGGCAGGCACACCTGCCTTCTATCCATTGTCAGTAACAAGATTTTGGGAGATGCTATAGTCTGAGTTTTGCTAAGATGGATCCCATACAATACAGCCATACTGTCACTGCATTTCTGTCACAGAGAAACAAACTCCATCATGAATATGAATCTTTACAAAAGATTGTCAACTGAAAATGAATTACTTGGAAAATCCCTGAGCGACTTACTGGAAACTGGCCCAGCTCTGAGCAGAGGGTCAGACCAGACAACTGCCAGAGTCCAGCCCTTTAAATTTCTGGATTTAAAGCAGGTACCCTGTCTCAAGGGTGAGAACCAAGGGGAAAGCTTCCTCTTGTAATGTGTGTGGGATTGCTGTGTTTGATCCTTAGCAACCAAACAGATACATAACATTTATAACTCAGTGACAGATCTGTGCTGCACAGTAAGCTGCCCAGGTGGACTCAAAACTTGTCACTGATTTTTGCACTCTCTTAATCTTCCTGTTTATTCTGTGCTTCATTAAAGTCAATCTCTGCTGGACAGACTGTCACTCAGGCTAGGCTGGTCCTGCTGTCTGCACTCTCTGGGGATCACCCTTCATCCTGATAAATGGTCTATTAGAGAGCACATGTCAGAGAGAAACCCTTCATGAAGCTAAATAGATTAGAGGCTCTTCCTCTGCAGGGTCTCAGTGGAACGGGGTAGGCGTGATCATTAAAGCGGATTTCAAATGGGAAGATGCTCTTCCTTGGGAGAGAAATTACTCTGAGTTTACAAAGGTATGGATTAGTTCTAGGAAATATATACGGTGAAAACCCCCAATGTTAGTATTTGCCACCAGAACCAATGCAGTGTGATGGTCTGGAAGTTGCTGAACTTTCTCATGGTGCCCCTTGGGAATTGAATAGATCCTGCCTTTCTTTGTGCTTTTCTAATACCTTTCTATACCTACTGCAACTGCCAGTGTGAAGGAGCTGTACCAATTCAATATTCTTGCAGTGCAACAGGTACATTAGGACTGGTAAAATGACCAGTAAAGGGGCAGGATTTTTGATTCTTACAGACATCCTATCCCCCAGCTGTGGCATTGGGAGTCATTGCTGCTCTGTCCTTGACCCTCTAAACACATCATGGTAACAGCAAGGCCAAAAAATCCCTTGCAAAAGCAAAACCTGCCTTTGAAATCATATTTACAAGCGTGACTTAGTACATGGCATCACACACCCAAATGCCTCTGGTCCATCTTCTGGTGCTGCCCTTACCTGGTGCAGGTTTCCTCAGGTGGGACATGGGGAGGGGAGAAAGAGGTTGCTCCTG
The DNA here is from genome assembly GCF_012460135.2 of Molothrus ater. NCBI lineage: Eukaryota > Metazoa > Chordata > Aves > Passeriformes > Icteridae > Molothrus > Molothrus ater. Next base: position 7,258,611 of record NC_050490.2, read on the forward strand.
TTTGTTTCTCTGTGGAGTTTGGGTGGTGGTAGGGATGGGAAGATGAGCTCAGTTGTTGCTCTGAGGCTTGCAGATATTTAGCAGAGGTTGCCTCTGTTTTGATGACCCTCAGAGGCAGCTTTACGCTCTCAAAACTGGTTTTATGCAGTTAGTTTTTAAATAATTTTTTCTCCTTGACTTTCATCTTCCCTTTCTCTGCATTACTGGGTGAGGGTGAAGGGAAAATGGATTCCAAGCTTTTCCACATGGCTCTGTGTCCCAAGCAGCCTTTTCCAAGTCTCCATGCCTCTGGTCTTGAGCTTGTTCACTGCTCTGTGGGTGTTTGGTGTTGCAGGGATGCCTGTGGGAAAGGAAAATCCTGTGTAAAGAGTAGGCAGGCGAGATCAGGGTGCTTCTTTTTTGTTGCTTGAAGGAACATGCAGAAGCTTTGATTTTTCACTCTTGTTGGAGCCAGTCCAACAGAAACATCTCTGTTCTCTTGGCACCAAAGAGAGTGGCAGGTCCTCATTGGTGGCATTTGCACCAAAAACGGGGAGGGAATGCTGCCAGAAAACTCTCTTGTGAGAAGAGTGGCTATCACCTAGGGAGAGGACAGAAAAAGATTATGCTGAGGAAGTTAATTTTAAATGAATTAAAGAAAGATAAGTTCAGATTTTCCTGCAGAGCATCTTCCAGAAAAAGAAATCAAATAAAATAACAAAGAAGTTATAAACAGCAAATTCACCATTAGTTTCAATGAAGGATTAAGCAAATATATAGACTTTTTAATAATAGCAATAAAAACCTACAAGTATCATAACAATATGCATGTTGTAAACTCATGTAATCACTTGCAGTTATTGTTCCTAAACTGCATCTTGCTTTTTGCAACAGTAATATATTCTCTGTCTGCCTGGGAAGATTTGGTAGACAATGACTGCAATGATGGCACAAAAGTTGAAAGAGGTAATGTGGGGGAGTTCTGGAAGACTCTTTTCAGCTCTCTCTTTTGTTGTAGTTTATTTAAATGCAAATCTTTCAGGGGAAAAAAAAAGTCCAAAATCTGATAAATATTCAATAGCCTTGGTGCATTCATGAATGTGAGGCTGAGGTTATGGAAATGGTGAGTCATACAGAAACTTGTCCAGGGAAACAAGGCACTTCTGTGAAAGGAAGAGCAGGGTACAGCAAACTCTTCAATTTAGCCAAGGCCTAGAGTGTGTACTTTAGTGTCTTCTATTTGTGAATATTAAAGATATACTATGTAGGAGAACAGTCACTTTGGTCATGTTCAGGCAGAGCTAGGCAGCACTGCATTCAGCCAGCTGTAATCCAGGAGGGACACGTGCCTGTGGTGTTACTGTGAGAAAAGCAGGTGACTCTGAAGCCTGAGACCGGGTCATAGCACACAACTGGAGTCAGAATTGAGGGTGTAGAGGGTGGTGTCCAGGAATGTGGTTCTGCTGTGCTGTTTCAGGTTCTGGTTTGTGCCAGTAGAAAAGCTCTCCGCAGGGCAGGATCCTCTCCCAGGGCTGGACACAGTCTGATGCAAGCAGGTGCCAAAGCTCATTTTCCTTTCTGTTCCTTGGGGAATCACTGTTTGTACACTGTGACTTTGGCTCCCTGGGCAACATGCCCCAAAATGTGGCCTGGGGAGACCCTGCTTTTCCTCTGTCAGTCCTGATCAGGGCTATGAGAGACAGCTCCTCCACCTGAACAACATTATGGAATGCTATAAATATGTTAATTCTCTAATTTATTAAGGTTAAAACTTACTTGACCTATTTAAAAAATGTTGCTGTTTCCAGGGTATCAACAATTAAAAAGGTACCTGAAAGAGACCTTCAGAATAGCTTGGGTGTATGTCATGAATGTCATGTTATTTCATGGCTTTACATTTAAGCATCTTAATTACCACATCTCCTTACACTTAGAAGATTGCCAACTAGAACAGGTTCAAAACTTTGTGTAAATGAAATCTGCAGAGCATAAAAAGAATTAACAGTAAACATCTTTTGTTTGTAGGTAGAGATGACACAAAAATGTGTGGTTTGGTATTTGTTGTATACTGGTATTGTTATTCTTGTCTATTTGTTATGTTTCTGCCATAGTTCATTTTGAGTTCATTACAGAGCCTTGCCTTACAGTATGACATGACTAAGCTTATGTTTAGCATTATTATTATTATATAATTTGCTTGTAAGCTCTGCCTATTTTATTGCTGAAATATACATTTTTAGCAATATTATTTAGAAAATGAATGTCAGTAAATGTCTAGTTTCTTCAGGTTTTACTCAGATCAATTTAAACTGTTCAAATCTTAGATAAAATAAAATACAGCTTAGTAGAGCCTATAAAATGTAATCTTAATATTCATTTATCACTGACAAGGATTGGCCAGAAAATTACTGTTTAGGGAGGGTTTCCATACGTTTTGGGATGAAAATAATCTCTTTTTTTCATGGCTTCTGGAGGAACAAGGGACAAATTCTCAATCTGATGCAGATGAGGGCATGGAGGTGGATCTTCTATATCCAAAACTACTGGCTGTTTAGTATTATCTATTAGTTAAGATATATCTCACTTTATAGTCTACACTTTCACATCCCCCTTTGAAGGCACATTCTGATTATTATTGGTTGGTTGTTTTCTTGCTTTCAGTTGAGGACAAACTGCTCCAGGGACTCAGGCTTCTGTCCTCAAGCTCCAGGTGTCCAGAGAAGGATTTGCACAGGGGGACTCCCTTCTGCACCTTAGGTCTGGCCTGGCTGGACACCTTTCCCATCCTAGGCTGCGTGCAGAGCAACAGGATGCTCTGCCATGACTTGCTGAACCAGGCAAGGTGGGTATTTGCTGCCTGGAAGGCAAAGACAGTAAGTTTTTCAAATACTGAATAGCAAAATATTGAAATTCAGGAGAAGACCCCCCTCAAGAAATTAAATAAAAATGTAAAGTCCTTCAGGAAACTATCATGCATTGCATAAGAAGGAGATAAGAATGAGTTGTTCCTTTCAAGTTAGTTTTAAAAAGAGGGAAATATTTACAAAGTGAATCTTGCAGTCTAGATAAAAGCAATTTTGTTTTATGCAGCTGCCAGTGAAGAGTCCTGCTGCAGTGGTAACTGAAAAGTCAATAAACATAAATTATTTACATGAATTATTTAGAAGGAAAAAAATTTAGAAGATAGGATAAAAATGAATGAGTATTAAACCAGAATTAATCCGCTGTAAAAGCACTAAGGAATGTGTATATGTTCCTGGCAAATTGATAGTGACATCCATTTGGAATCTCAGTTTACATACATGAGGAAGGTGTAAGTGAATGTTTCATCATCTAATTGTAAATACATTTTAACTAAAATGCATGAGCTAAGTGTTAAGGATCAAGTAACTTAAATTAGAATATCTACAGTATATAAAAACAGACATGTCTGGCCAGATGGTGTGAGAATAAGAAGTGACTGGATTTCAAATAAATAACAAGCAACAAGAAATCATGTGCCATGGGATTCACCTGACTATCACACATTAAAACAACCTGTAAAGAAGAGATGAGGCAGTTTAATAGAAAAGTTTCTATGTTGGAGGGGCAATGAAAATCTCATTTAACAGAGATACTGTGTTAGTCATACTTTTTGCTTCTTCTATCTGCAGAATTCAGGTCTGAACAGAGCTCCTGGATCCTGGAGAAACCTGATGAGAGATGTCATTCCAAACCCACTGACAGAGAAGGAAGAGGAGTAATAGTACTCACATGTAAATCAAGTGAGGCAAATGGAAAATGCTTCACAACAAGAGGAAAAATTGAGGAATTAGGAGTGCTCAAAAGAGTGCTTTGTAGTAGAGACACCTGTGGGATGGGAAGAAAATACCAAACAGGTAATGGAGATCAGAGAGGCTAGAAATACCTCCTCTGAAAATACTACAATGAGGTTCTTGAACTACAGTTGTATCTCTCTAGTAAACATCTGAATAAATATCGAGTCAGTAAATGGTTATTTATAAGCTAAAGCAAAAAGTCCATGGGTATTGCTTTTAAACATACATACTATCTAAAGGACAAGCCTCTGTAAAATGTTTTCCAAATGAACTTGGTTAAAATTTCAAAAGTATGGGTGGTTGGGAATGAGAATTTCCAGCATATCTGACAGTAGAGGAAAAGTAGAAACTGCTCATCTTAACACATCTTTTAAAATTCTGTAGGTCACCTAGTTTTAGGTTGTGTGCCCTTATAAAAGCACAAAGCATGTTCCTGGACTAATTACAGTAAAAGCACAGTTGTTCAACAGTGCTGTTTATCTGTTAGTTCAGCATAGTGATCACTGATTCTTGCATGAGTGACAGAAAGGTGAAGTTAGAGATCTTCTGAAGGAGGACTTTGTTAGCCATAGGGGACAAAAGGAGGGGAAAAAAGGACTGACAAAGGTTGTATACAAAGAAATTTTAATGAAGATTTGCCATAAGGCAAGATAATAGTTCTTGAGTGTTATGAACTGCACAAACTGCATGAACACATTATATTTTAAACACTTAATCTGTTTTACAAACTATGTACATTCTTCTGCTAAATAAGATGAATTGGAATTCAAGAAGCAGCACATCCTGACAAATCTTCTCCTGAAGGCATCCATTAATATAAATCAACAGTAGCAATTTTGTTTGATCATTTATTTGCAAGAATCATTAAGGTTTATTAGCATAATTATTCCCTGTGGGACTTCATGTCACATAAATGAAAAATGGCATTATCAATATTTAAAAGATAAGTATGTAATGTTCAGAGTACTTAAACAGTACTCTGCAGGTGGTGTCCAGCTGTAGCAAATTAGATTAGGTTTGATTTCTAAATTCTAGAGATATAACTAGAGACAAAACTAGGCTCCTTATTGTGCAAGGCATTAGCAGGCAGCCACACTGTAGTTATTCATTACTGTACGTGTGTGCAACACTGTTTCTGATCTCAAGAAAGCAACCTGTCTTAAGATACCAAGGGGGAAGCAAGTGTTGCTCACTGGTGGAAATCCTATAATCTTGTCTTTCTTATTTTTAACAGTTCTATATGATGACTTCCAATTTTCTCAATGAAACAAGACAACTTTCTCCCTCATCTCAGTGGAGACAGGAGAAAGGCCCTGCTTTCCTGCAGGAGCTCTGAAACCAAACTCAGCTGGTGCCTCTGTACCAACTGTGATCATCTCAGTACTACCAATGAGCTTGGCTTACAGGAGCACTTTTTGAATGAGACATGAGGATTGATGCACAGCAAAGCCTGTGGGTAATGCTGTGGTGGGAACATTTCACAGACACAAATCTGTGGGCTTTGTGTGGCCCACAGCAATGCAGAGCCAATTCACCGCTTTACTGAGGGATTTTTGTTGGAGCACAAAATTGCTGTTTTAGCAGCAGCAAAATCAGTAACCACTGTGTTCTCTTCTCCTCTCTAAAAGCTCTTGAATAAAACATCAGTGATTTTACTCAACATGCCCCAGGACTCCTCCAGACACATCCCTGTGTGGGGCAGGGAAGCAGAGCCTGCACCAGCCTGGGGCTCATCACGACGCTCTGCCAAGGCTGCTGGGCAGGAGGAAATGCCAGCATAAGAGATGGATGCAGGCAGCAGAATGACTTTCACCTTGCTCTCAGCCTTTCTGGGACTGATGTTTGTTTTCTGTTATTGCCCTTCAGTTGCCCTTTCTGTTGGTTGGCTTGAGGTTATGGCTGCAGATTAATTTGTTTAATACTCTGTTGTTGGCAGCAGACATCTTTTTTCTTAGTATTCTGCTCTTTGATAAGCTCCCCTTTGGAGCTCCTCAGCTTTTTAATTATTCACAAAAGCTGAACTGAACTCTTTGGAATTAATTGTGTTTGGTAGCATGGTGCAGGAATGAAGGGGGTTCTGCTTACTTCTAAGTACATTTCCTGATGCTTTCAAGTCTGCACTCAAGTTAGAACACCTGGACTTGGTGCCAACACCTGGCCTTGGTGCTGCCCAGGAGTGGGCAGTCCCTAGGAAGCATAGGCCATCTCACCCTTTTTTCAGTGTATACTTTTTTATGGGTGCTGCTATGGGAAGAGTAGTAAAGCTTAGCACTTAACAGCGTATTTTCAATATGTCATTCAGCCTTGAAAATTGCAAATCTTCCTTCCAGAGGTACATGTTCTGGTGGCATTGCATGCAAAATACTGAAAAGGAAGCCATGGTCAGTGGTTAATTCCAGCCAAAACCAGCTGGGGAGATGACACTGGGTGGAGGCCATGACTGGTTTTAGTTTTCCCTCTGCCCTTCAGTTGGGCACTTTGGCAGATGAGCTTGCAGGCTGGTTACTCAAATGCCTCCTCTACACCCTCACAGAAAAGACAAGGATGGGCTAGAATAGAAAAAAATCTAATCTTTCCTTTCAAATGAAAAGCTACAAATGAAGCTGGTTATCTTGAAGGGCACTTTTTGACAAATACTTGTATAAGAGGTCCCATGTTAAAATCTCAGTAAATAGATACTTTAAAAAAACCCTTTTTTAAACAGGACTTTCATACTCATAAACCTTTAGATTCTCTTCTTAAGATCATTTCCATTCAGTTTCCTAAATAAGGACTCAGTCCTTTTGCTTGAACTTAGGATACCTGGTCTCTTTCATTGGTTATGATAGGTAAGTGGATAAAGGTCTTGCTGCAAAAAACACAAGTGTCATTATAGCAGTGTTTTACAACATTCTTTGCAGAAGAACTGTATTTTCTGTCCCCAGACCAGGTATTTAAAAAAAAAAAATTCTTAGAGGTGAAGCAGAAAGCCTGGTGTTCTCAGCAGAAAGCACTTGTGTGCTCCCCTCAAAAAACTGAGTCCTACAAGTAAATATTTATTAAACCCACATTTGTCTCATCAAAAACACATATATTTTTGTTGAACACATTTGAAGCACTGAGTATTTTTGTTCCTTGTAATATTTTAGTTTAGAGTCCATAATGTCATGAGTAAAAGATTGCTTCTGCCTACTGCTGCTATGGGGCATGTTTTCCCTACTACTGCAGGATAATTAAAGAAAAAAAAGTGCTAAGGCTTTGTTGACAGTGATAGCCCCTTAGCTGCTAAATCTGCTGTCCCATCCATCACTAATCTCAAGCAAAGCAAGCATTAGTTTCTCTGTGACTTATCTAGGTCCTTAGTAGATCAATAACACAGCTCAGATGTTTCAGTCTCTTCCCTGTTAATTCACATTTATCTTTTCATCCAAAGAAGGTAAATTACCTCACAGAGAAGCTGTGTTATCCCCAATAGTGGTTTATAATGTTGCAAAGTCAGCATGACCCACATATCTTATCTCAGCTGGAATGCATTTGTCACTGTCTCATGTTATGATCATCTGGTAAAATGCCCTAGAAAAGAGGTAAACCTGCAAAATGGCTTCACCATTTTCATTTAATGACCTTTCCTGCTATGTGTTCCTGTATCACCTTCAACTGAAACTGCTACATAAAGGGAACTTTTCCCTTTAATGCTCCAGTTCATAGTTTTTACCATTAGCATTTCTCAGCAGTCTTCACTTTGCTGTCAGGAGTTCATCAGTGGGTGCTGGTACTGAATTTAAAAACTGACTCATTTATTAAGATGCTGTGTTAACCCTGAGAAAGGACTGCTGAGTTTAACTCTACATTTGTACAGTTGGCTGCTGATTACCTAAAAGCTTTTCAGGCTCTAGGAGGGTTTAATGCTCTTAGGAAAAAGAAATGAGAATCAGGTCACTGACCTGTAGCTGTAACCAGGCTGCTGCAAGAAGAAATGCTCTATGGGTTTGATAGCAGTTATGCAGCTGGGACCCATTCCTTTCCATACTACAGGAGGTAGATATTTCATTACCTGTTACTCTAAAAACTCCATAATGGAAAGAAAACTTAAATATAAACACACTGGATTTCTAAGAACATAGCTGGTTGCTAAAACAGTGCATTTTTATTCTCCTTCTTTAGAAGAGCAGAGCAACTCTCTGCAAGTGTGAAATCCTTAGGTCTTTAACTGAGAAATTAATCAGTGCCATCAAGGAGCTCTGCTTTTTGACAGGAGGAGAAGGTAGGTATGTTTTCAGCACAGTGCTCAAATCCTTCCCAAAAAAGAAGGTGAGAGGGAGGCCCCTCCAGAGAGCAGCGACCTGCGTGAGTGCACAGCTGGGAGGAGCAGCAGCAAAACCAGGTGCTTCCCTCCCAGGTGGAGGACGACCTTGAGAGGACCAAGAGGAGAGCAATGAGATGACCTCGAGGAGGAGGACAGGATGTGCCAAGGGGGCCTGGCACAGAAATGCTTGGCCAGGTGTAGGGAGGTGCAGTCAGAGCCCGGGGCCAGAGAGCAGCCGTGGTTACAAACTGAAAAGGGGAGCTCCTGGCTGGATGTAAAGAGAGAGAGAGAGGGAACAAAACAATTAGGATGCCCAAGCTTTAGGACAGCAGCCTGCAGTGCTGGGCGTGCTCTCAAGAGATGAAACCAGCAGTTGTGTCTAAGTTGAGGGAAACAATTGTTCTCCATCTCTTACATATTCCATTTAATGAAGAACAAGGTAAGGGTATATTGGGTGTTTCTGTGGAGTTTCTGGGTTATTTTCCCCTCCTTGTTCTCTATGTGGAGAGACTATGTGCTGGAAGGTTACTTACCTTCCTTTGGAAATCTGCAGGCACAGTTTACTGAGCTGTCCCTGTGCTTAATTTATGTGGGGGAAAAATCAGGACATTAAAGGTAAAAGATTCTGAGCACAAACTGCTATAAGGTAATGAGGACAAAAGAATTCTCTGGTTGCATTTTTCTTCCTCTTTGTATTTTAAGCGCACTTCAGCAAATGTGAAATGTATGGGATATAAAAGAACAGAAAAGGCTCCAAGGACTGGAAACCTCAAAATATTTTTCCATTGGTAATCTTTCAGGGTATTATTCCTGTGTTCTGTCTCTTCTGTGAAAGATACACTGTTACCAAATACTTTACATGCAAATACAAGCCACTTCTTAATTTTAAAAATAATTTGGTGAACTGACCCATTGGTTGCTGGTATATATTTTGCTCAAGCATTTTTACTCCCACTTTTCTGTCTGGGTGCCTTGCTGTCCTGGAGACTGACTCAAGGGATGCTTGTGCTCTCCTTTTAGAGGGTTGCTGTTCCAAAAGGAGGATGTCATGTGAACAAAGATGACATTTTACATCTCAAGGTTATTTGCTCCTATTTCCTGAAGTGATGGGTAGGGACTTTGTTCTTTCCTTTGGTAAGAAAGAAAATTCTGTTTATTTCCAGTGAGGCACATTGCTGTTCACTGAGGAGAAGGGACAGCAAAAATATCTTTTGCATCTTTATTCCCCCAGTCCTGCCACCTCCAAACCTTGAGTATTTAAAGTCACTGCTGTGCCAGAGTAGTTAAAAGATTCCTTCTTTCTAAGTCAATGCTTTGGAATCACTGGGGGACTGGGGGATTGACATTTACTTGTTTCCTTGCCTAATCTTGAAAAGAGAAGTGCAATGGTGACACCACTTGCAAAGACGAATTAGGGAACGTTTATGATCATTTTTGTCTCATTTCTCTCTGCTTGTCTCTTTTAAAGACATAGTCTCCTGTAGTTTATTCCTTCCTTCCCCAGGTGTTGTGGGAAAATACTTTTCTCCTTAAAAAGAAGAGAATAACCAAAGCTTCAGAAAGAATTCCACCAATTTGTGAAAGTTTGGAAAAGATTTAAAATAATAAGTGTTCTCATCCCAAGAAGATATAGACACATCTATAGACAGATGTTTCTACTAATGCATCAGTAGAAACAATTACACTTGTTACCTAATTCTCAGACATGTTCTTCTCTTAAGCTTTATTAATTTTAATTAATTTTACAAAGTAGGTGACACTAATTGATTTGAAATACTGTTTTAAATAAGCTTAAATGTCTTTAGTTTTATTCAACTGTGTGGCAAAGAACATTAAGGTGAGGAGAGTTTGGGGAATTGGGTGCCACAAGATTGATTTCCTTCTTCGAGCAGAGTAAATCTGGGAAAACTGTAGGGAGCAGTTGTGCTCTGTGTAAGGTCTCTCTGGAATATGGAGGGCTGCGTTTTCCTAAATAAAGGAGACTCTGTACCAAGTAACCTTATCAGAATCATCTGTTTTGGTGATCATGCTTCATGTTCTGGCTGTTGTGTTCTGCCCTGTACCTCTATCTCCCATACCTGGTGGAGAACCCTCGTCATAGCTGTGAAGGAGATAAATTCCTTATTAAACGCTGCCACCTGGGGTTTGTGTTTAGAGGTGAGCCGGGTGCATTAATTTAAAGTCACGATTCAAGAAATGCGTTTCAAGACCATCTTTCAAAGTCCCCCTCGCAGTGACGTCACGCTCCCGTGGCCCCGCCTCCTAAGCGACGACGCGTCAGGGTCGGGTCGCCATCTTGGCCAATCAGCGAGGGCGATTCCCCGGAAGTGAAACCGCGTCCTGGAGCCCGGCGGCGCCGCGCGTTGCCACGGCAACGGCCTGCAGGATGGTAAAGGGGGGGCAGTGAGGGGAGAGAGCTTGGGGGGACATGGGGAGTGGGACCGTGAGGGGAGTGACACTGGGGGCGCATGAGGAGTGGGACCGTGAGGGGAGTGACACTGGGGGGGCATGAGGAGTGGGACCGTGAGGGGAGTGACACTGGGGGGGCATGAGGAGTGGGACCGTGAGGGGAGTGACACTGGGGGGGCATGAGGAGTGGGACCGTGAGGGGAGTGACACTGGGGCGCATGAGGAGTGGGACCCACCGTGAGGGGAGTGACACTGGGGGGGCATGAGGAGTGGGACCGTGAGGGGGGCGAGGTTGGGGCGGCAGGGGGAGTGGGACCGTGAGGGGGGCGAGCTTGGGGCGGCAGGGGGAGTGGGACCGTGACGGGAGCGAGCTGAGGAGGGGAGGAGACTGGGACTGTGAGGGGAGCGATATTGGGGCGGGGGGACTGGGACTGTGAGGGGAGCGATATTGGGCGCGGCGTGGAGAGCAAGACCGTGACGGGAGGGACCGAGGAGGAGCGGGACCGTGAGGGGGGCGGCATGGGGTCCGGGTCCCCGCGGCTGTCCTGCGCCACCGCCTCTCCCTTGTCGCCCGCAGGCGTCCGAGGAGCGGGAGTGGGGCAGGCGGGCGGCCCGGCTGCGGGCCGAGCTGGAGCGGGAGCAGCGGCTGGATGAGGCGCTGCGGGCGGTAAGAGCTGCGGGGGCGGCCGCCCTCAGGGAGGGGGAACGCCGAGGAGAAGAGTACGCCTGGCTTTACCTTCGCCTGTCAAAAGCTTTCCCCAGTAACTTGAGCTTTCCTCAAGTCATTTACTGACTTGGAAAGTCTTGCTTGACTGCACAGTCTCCTTGCCTTCTCCCAAATATGCGTGTGCGAGAGTTGGTACTGAAATTGTTTGTTGTCATCAGGCAGAAGAGAACAGAAAGCAGAGAGCGCTGCAGCTGGAGCGAGAGCAGAAGCTGGCGGCTGAGCTGGCGAGGCGGGACCTCGAGAAAATGAGAGATGAGAAGATCAGGCAACAAGTCAGAGCAAACAGGTAATTCAGAAATTTCCCAAACTGGCTGCTCCTGTTATCAGATTTGGGAAAGCTGTAGCAGGAGTGGAGATGACTCAGACCTTGAAGAAAAGTTACTTTGAGATCAAAGTATAATAATAAGTTATTTTAAAAAAAATTGTCAATAAAAAACATCGATCCACAAAATTTTCATTTTGAATATGTGTATATGTACACTTGGGTATATCTGTGAGCATACATGTGTATGTGCATGTACCTGTGCTTATATAGTTAGAAGTGAAGTATGCAGAACTGTTGATAGCACGTGTAGAAATATAGGTAACTCTTGTTTTTAAATGGATTTTTTTCTTTTTCTGCCCTTTAACTAGAGCAATATCTTTCATCAGGGTTGCCCCAATGAAAAGTACTGTGTTTAAATAGTGATGGAAATGTAATTTCTTCCCCTAGATACCTACCCCCTTGTAATAGGATAATTTTTTTTTTCCCCTCCAGTCTTGAACTTCGAGAGTTAGAAAGAAAGCTGAAATCTGCTTATATGAATAAAGAACGAGCTGCACAGATTGCTGAAAAAAAAGCTATATACAATGAGAACATGGTAATTAGCGTATCTCAGCACCTGAGTCACGTAACTCTTTGTATGGATTGTGTAGAAGATTTTTCCTTTGACCTTTTTTATCTAAAATATTGTTCAAGCATTCAGTGTTATTGAAAATATATTTTGTGTTATGAAGGATTAAAGCAATTACTAGCTATAAGAAAAAGGTTTACTTTGTCATTGCAATTGAAGGAGTAGCGATTGAATTAGGTGTATGACTGGTTATATTTGTTATTTTACTGGTTTTGTAGTATTTACCCAAGTCAAAACTATGATACCCTTTGTACAGTAAGTGTTTACAGTGGTGAATCCTTACCTCAGAGTCTGGTTGTTGAAAACAATGTTACTCTTTCCAAACAGTGATCTGGGTAACTTCAGAAGACTTGCAAATTTGTATTTATCTATACAAAGATATTGGTGATCAGGCAGTGATCCTGATGTGTTACTGCTTTATACAGGGCTCAGTGCAGGCAGTAGCTGTATAGCCATGTGCTCATTGAGGGTGTTCTCTGTAGCCCAGCCTCATTCCAGTCATTGTGCTGATGTGAGTGAGTCCCACCTGTGCTTCAATGCTCAATACTTTGTTCTTTAAATATTTTTGGTGCTCCTTCAGTTGGTCAGATCTTGAGGGTGCCCTTCAAGGGTTCTACTGACTGGATTTAGCTATTAAGCATGTTAAGGCTCTATATTTATAGATTGAGGTGGAAGACTTTCATTTCTGGTAATGGTGCATAATTCCTTTCCATACTGTGTATTTTTTCATTACAAGCTGTAGTAGTGAGAGTGAAAAGGAATCTTGCATTGCCTTTTTCCCCACAGAAATGGGAGGATGAAGTAGCCCAAGAGATGAAGGAAGAGTACGACAGGTATCTGAAAGAAGAAATGTCTGCAGAACTGAAGCGAAACCAGGAGAAGAAAACCTACCATCAAGAACTGGACAAACAGGTTAAGGAACAGGAGAAAAAGAAGCAAGAGGCTTATGAAGAGTTTCTAAGAGAGAAACACATGATTGATGAAATTGTAAAAAAGATCTATGAAGAAGACCAAATGTTAGTTACTTTGAATTTTTATTATTTATTAATTTAAAACAAAGCAACTCATATAATTCTGCACAGAAAGCTAATTTGTATGCACCTATTCCATATATATACTAAGGCCCATTTTAGTTTCCCTTGGTCACACTCTAATAACAAGAGACTGAGCTGCATGGATTTTTCTGTTGAAACCTCAGAATGTCCCCATCACTCTCATGTCCTTGTTCCCCAAATATGAAATCCAGCTTATTTGCAGGAGGACTTCCATTGGGCCCATCATATTGGACACAACAGCAAATTACTCATTTCTGCCTCTGCTTGTGTCCCTGCCTTGCCACCAGATGCTTTGTTTGCATGTCTTAGGAACAGGGAAGGAGGTTTCTGAGGGCAGAGTATTGTGTGTGGGGTGGGGAGAGTTCAGTGTAAATAAAAAGTTTAGGGGTTGTGGTGCTATTGGGCTTTGTTTTCTTTCTCTTTGATGGGGCATACATAAAATGCAGCACCAGTGTGTACTTTTATGTACAGTCTGCCTTACAAAAAGGTGTTAGACATCAGATTCCATTCTTGGGGCAGTTTATTACTAAGTATTTTCAATTTAGCTATCTAGTTTCTAGCTGAATGGTTAAGGAGAGTCACTTAAATCTTAGTCTCAGGAATATCTTGTTAATGGTGAGTGTCTGGTTAAACTACTTACTTACTTATTATGTTAAATAATTATTTGAACAGTTTTTTTCCATCTTCTACAGGGAAAAACAACGGAAGTTAGATAAAATAAGAGAAACTCAGACATATATTGAAGAGTTTATAAAAGAACAAGCTATCTGGAGGAAAAGGAAACAGGAAGAGATGGAAGAAGAAAATAGGAAAATTATGGAGTTTGCCAACATGCAACGACAAAGAGAAGATGGTTGGATGGCTAAAATTCGAGACAGTGAAGAGAAAAAACAGAGAGTTCAAAACATGGTATCAAAAATTGAAATTGTAGAAAAAATTGTTGTATGTTTTTGTCTTTCATTTAGAAACCTCTCCTTCTTGTAATAGCTTGCCAAGACCATGGAAAGAGAAGAACAGAGGCGTAAAGAACAGGAACAAATCCTCCAAGATCTGTATCTGGAAGAACAAGAAGCGATGGAAAGGAAGAAGGAGATGGTAAGTGCTGCCAGGTATATGAAGGATTTTTTTTTCTACACGTTGGATTTCTAAGTCTGCAGTGTTGTTTGTGACTTTGGGGTTTCCAGTTATGTTCTAGCACAAAGTATTTATTTTCAACTCTATTTTCTAAATGTTCTGTCAGACAGGCAGCTTATAGATTAGCTTAGGTTTTGGAGAGAAAATTTTGTACTTTGAGTTTCCTTTTCTGTTCCTAATGTATTTAATTTAAACCAGGAAGGCAAGGGAAGGTTTTGAATACCCTTGTGGCCCCATTTATACATTTATTTATCTTGTGAAGGAGAACACCAGTAACTTTCAAGTTTAGGTTTAAGATAAGCAGTTTAATTTACTGAGGTTTTTTCTACATGTCTGTTTCCTATGGGCCTGGACATACTCTGTCTTACCTTGCTGTGGGTGACAGACAAAATGTAACAGTGTTGAGATACCAAACACTGCTATTTTTAGAGTGTTGTTCAGAATGACTGTCTTGTTGATTCCCTTCATCATAGTGGGAAAAAAAAACCCCTTTGGTTTTGGACTTAAACTTTGAGAATGTTGTGACATTTGCCAAGCTGATTAATACTGGAGAGCATTGTCAGATATGGAATGTTTGCTCCAGTTAGTTATGCTAGGAGCTACAGTAAATTTATTCCAAGATAAATGGAGTAGATTGGCTGCTGCTGCTGAGAATTTTTCAAAGTATTTTCAGTAATACTGCATTTTACTAAATTTCCTTTCTAGGCAGAAATTGAAAAGAGAATAAGACAGCGCCTAGACTTAAGGCAAGCATATGAAAAGCAATTTGCTCTAAAGGCAGCAAAACAAGAAGCTATGAGAGAAGAGGACAAAGCTCTGCGGCAGCGGATGTTGGCCAAGCTGGCCGAGGACGATCGCATAGAGCAGCTGAACGCGCAGAAACGGAGAATGAAACAGCTCGAACACAAAATGGCCGTGGAAAAAATCCTTGAGGACCGGCGCAAACAGTGGATTGCAGAAAAAGTAAGAGTTTCACATGCACCTTTGGTTGGAGCAGTGTTTAAGATGGGAGTACTTACACTGTCCCAAGGGACAATGCTGGTGTTGGTAGGGAAAGGTGATGGGAATTGCAGAGAATAGCAGGGAGAACAAGGACTTTGTTTTGGTTTCTAACAAGAAAAAAATATTTTTAGAGCTAACTTTTTTGGTAGCTCAAGAGGTTGGGGTCAGCAACATTCCTGCCCTCCTGTGTAGCTGTGTACTGCAAACACCTCTTTGGGAGCCATGAGATCAGCAACACAACTGCTGTCCAGTTTCACATCCCTGGTCAGCTGCACTGCTAATGATGCGTGAGGAGGAACAGGCCTAGTCTTGCTCTTTTAAAAGTCTCTTTTATTGAGATCTGAGGAAGAAAAGGTGTAAACTGAAAGCAAGGCATGGAATCCCATACTGCTGTTTTCAGACCTGTCTATAGGGTATAAATCACCTGTGTAATGTGAATTGCAATTTCCAGTCATCAGTGTGAGAATTCATACCTATTGCTCCTTTCCCTGGATTAGAGCAGTAGGGCTGGAACAAACTAACACATCTGAGAGCCAAAAAGCCACCAGAACTGAACATTGCCTGCCTTCAAAAGGGCTTCTGACACCAAACACTTGGATAGCAGACTCACCCCATGACTTGCCATTCAGTTTTGTCTTTCGTCTGAGATTGTTTTCCAGTTGCCAGACAGATATTATTTAAACAATGCTTTGTAGGGTTTTCCATACACTTTTCCATCCTTTTCAAGAGCATTTCCTGTGACCAGGAACTAGGAAATGGAAGTTCAAAATTTACTCCACTAAAATTTTTTTCTCTTTATGCTGTTGTGGAGAGTGGTGGAAACGAATGCTCACAGAGCTGAAACAGAACTTAGGAAAACTTGTTTATTGTAGGAGCGTGAACTTGAAGAAAGAGAGTTAGAGAAGAGAAGGCAAGAAAGGATCCGTGCAATTATTGAAGAGGAGAGACAGAAACTCTTGAAGGAGCATGCATGGAAATTGCTGGGTTATCTTCCTCGAGTAAGTAAATTGTATTTTAAATATTTTTAATGTCTGTCCTGTAAATTGGTTTTCTCCTGGATAGTTCAAGGTGAAGTTGCAGAACTGTGGCAGTTCCTGGAGTCAGTGGATGTCCTTGCTGTGTCAGCTCACCTGCTCTCACCTCTTCCTTTTGTGTTTGAGCTGGGGCCTGTTTACAGCACTGCTCTTTGTGCTGAGGGGCTGTGGGCTCTCTGGCACAATTGATGCCTTGTACAGAACTCTCTGAAAGCTTCCACAGCACTTTGCCTGTCCAGTGTTTGAAATATGGAACATGAGTTCTACAGCAGGGCTTCTCTAGCTAGAAAGGAGTCCGCCACATCTTAAAACCTGTTTCCACCAAATTTCTCAGTTGGGGTTTTGGCAGCAATTTCTTGCAGCTCTCTGGCTTCTCTGCCAAATACTCCATAACTACAGACTCTGCAGCAGTGCAATGAACTGCAGCATTTACAGAAGCATTACAGAAGCATTACAGAGCTTACTCTGTTCATCCCGGTGTTTTTAAAAGTTAAAAAGATGGAAGCAGTTATTGCAATAGGAATAAACTACAATTTATTTTGTATTGTGCTTCATAATTGGAAAGATCTCCTAATAGTACACAAATGAACTGAGAACTGCCTTAGGGATGTAAAATTGCATTTACAGAAGAGAGGGAACTATCCAGCTGGTTAAAGAAATTCTGCAATACTGGAAAACCTTAAGTAGAGCAGAGTTTAACTTTTCAAATATGAATATGATAATCAGGTGCAGGAATTTGTAACACTTGAAGTGAGTTGTTCTCTAATGTAGATTTAATTAAAGGATAACTCATATTTACAAAATTTTGATAAACTTTTCTGGTTTGAATTTTATGTTGTAGGAAGCCTTGGCAATTTCAGTGTCCAGGGCTCCCATGTGTGCTATGTATGATGTTTTACTTTTCTGTTCTCTGCTTCAACACTGTCTCTTGAGTTGGGTGTTCCTACATCACATTACTTCACTCAAAATGGTTAAACAGCAAAGTGCTACCAAATAGGAAACTTTTCAATATAAATGCAGTTTGTAACTTTGTTCCTCTTTTTTAAATGCTGCAAGGTATGTTCTGTGGGTCATACATATTTTTAGCAGTAAAATTAATTTAGAATTAGAAACTTAGATTTCTTCGTGAAGCTTCTCTTCTCAAAAACATAGTTTTTGATTAAGTTTTCCAGCATTACTTGGCTTCCCAAGTTATTTCTTTGTATGAGTTAATTCCAACACAGGTAAAAGGGGGAGACAGAGCCCCAGCCCAGCCAGGGCCTCTTTTACTGCAGTTGATTGATTTTACTAAGCCTGCCCCTGTGCTGTACTGATTCTAATCACTCCTCTGAGCAAGAGAATGCAGCTAAATGTTGTCTTTTGGCAGGAAAAAAAAAGGGGGCAGAGATTGTAACTCACCTGTTTGGATTTTGTGACCGTTTTCAGGCTTGCCTTAAAGGTACCATAGTATTATGGATACCATACTTTCTCCATAGAAAATTTCAGAGATCCATAGTAATGTCTCTGCTCGGTTTTACCTTCTGATGTTTCTTTCCTGTTAATGCAGGGAATACTCAAAGATGAAAACGATATTAACATGCTTGGAGAAGATTTCAGGTTGGCTTACCAGCAGAGAAGAGGTAATGAACTTTCAGAAGAGAGCTGAACCTTCTCTCAGCTCAGCTCCTGCTTTGCCACTAGGTGTCATCGGATTCCCAGTGAAAACTTCCATTTGCTTTTAACAGTGAGGAATTCCTTTTTAATAGCATTGACAGCCTTCATTTTAAAACCAAAGTTCTAAACAGGTGAACAGTTAGTTTTTTAGAAGTGCATTTGCATTTTTTGGAAGTCCATTTTATAGAAGTCCACTTGAATTTTTCATCAATAAACTGTTCTGGAGTTCTCAATTATTTTTAGTTAGTCATGTAGTAATGTTAGAAATGTTTTCTGCAGCAAGCAGCAGAAACCTAACCTAGCATGTGTATTCCAGTCTGGACTGAAGGATTCTCCTAATGCACTGGTTCTGGGAAGATGTGGCTGCACTGGCACTACACTACAACAGTCCTCATTCAAATGCAGTGTGTCTCATCTCCACGAGGTAGATCTGAGGTACTTCACTGGTAGGCTCTAAGCAGATATGTTGTGTCATTCTGAGATCAGAACTACTGTTTATACCTTTCTTTCACTGCATAAACTGACTGGTTTTGTCCCATGTTCTTACTCACTTACTCTGAGGGATGAATCCATTCAAACAGCTGAGGTGTGGCAGAGGTTCATGCAAGCAGCACAGGCTTGTATTGGTCCTGTTCATTAATATACACACAATAGGCTCAGCTCTTCTACCCTTTCTAGTTATTGATTACAATGATGAATAATGAAATTTTTATGGGTGTGATGCTTGTAGAGCACCTGGGAATACGGAGTCATTGCTCCTGCCTGTATCCCAAAGCAGCAGCTGATGGCCAGGGAAAGGTTGAACACTTCCACCTGGATTGGAGGAACAGTTTTCCATACAGCTCCATGGGACTGTGGAGTCTGTCTGGGTGATGAAGGGCAAGTCTCACATATGGTTATGCCAGCCAGGGGCGCTCAGATGTAATTGCTAAAACAAGTTATGGGCATTTCTATAAAAGAGCTGTTGGTGCTTAAATTAGATGCCAGACCAGCTAGCTTTGAGGGAGATCTGTTACAGAGAACAGACAAGGCCAATTTTCCAACCACGTGTTTTAAAAAGGACATGACATTTTCTTCTCAAGTGGAGCACTGGTTAGTTTATTTCTGTTGCAACAAGGAATTTTCTGAGACTAAATCCTGACTTCCTTGGACTGAATATGACCATAGGTAAGGTACAGTTTTAAATGCTAGAACAGAGCAAACTAATAACAAAGTTCACTTCTTGGAATATTCCTTGCATGGTCTGTGCTTCTCTGCTCCTTACAGAATGGGCACTTTGGCCTGACAATGAAGTAGAAATTTGTGTTTCATATGACATTACAACACAAGCTGTCAGGCTGACAAAAGTTTAACTATTTAAACATAAGAAAAATCAACAAAATCAATTTAGTGGGATGTACAGTTATTAACTATTAACAAGGACTCATATACAGTCTCAAAATAATGTACCATCTGACTCATCTTTCAAACAGAAGTTATTTAATGGGATCAATAATTTCCCCACTCAAGAGCTTTCATGAATTCCTCTTCAGTAAAAGAAAGCATCTTGGCAGCTTCAATGTGCATCTAAAAACAAAAAAAAACGAGAAGGTAAAGTAGTGTGAATGAGCAATACAAAATCCTGGCTAACTGGGATATTTTATGAGTTTTAATAAAGCAATAATTAATAATTAATTCATTAATAAAGAAATTCCTGAAAATCTGACAACTCTTGTGACTTCTGAAGAACACATATAAGAAAACTTGGTCCATGTTCTTTTAAGCTAATCAATATACAATTTAACATTAAAGCTAGTACAAAGCAAATCTCATCCTACTCCTGATATTTAATGTCTTTGGGGAATATTTTCCCTCTATCATTCTTCAGGCTCTGTCTGCTCTGTGCATCTGAAGCTGCCACACAAATATTACACAAATAGCCTAAATCAGGTTTTTCTAATTCATTCAACAAAAGGCCTGTTTGAATCAGACTTGAATCCTTCCACTGATTGTGAGTACTGAGCACATGTGAGCTTCAGCTGCCCTTCCCCAGTGCCTTCTGCCAGAAGCTGCAAGGGGCAGGGTTAGCCCCAGTCTCTTCAGAAAGGACGACTCACAGCATCCTTCTTCTGTGAGTAACACTTTTTGTAAGAAAAGATAAGTGGCTTTCTCGCCTATCTGCAGTTCTGATACAGCATTAGTAATTGCTTAAAATGTATTTAATGCAGTTTGTGACATCTGTCTGAGACCATGGGTTTGGTTCCCAGTCAAACAGAAATGCTGCTCTGTGACACCCATTTCAGTGAATTCATGTCCCAGAGGACAACAAGCTACCTCATCTGAAAGAACAGATTTTGAGTGAATGCTGTGTAGTTTTCATTCTCAAAATAAAACTTCAGAGCTAGAAGGGCCAACCAAAGGCTAAGTTAGCACTATTACTGTTAGGTAAATCCCCAGGATCTCCTCTGCATCTTGTTACTGCCAGAAAAATTCTCTTGCACTGGAAATACATAAGCAGCCCCACTTCCTTTTATTGCACTTACCTGTCCTCCTTTGCCCTGTGTTGGGGAGCTATTCCACATTCAAGAGTATAGTTTCATATTGCAATTCTCAGTTCTTAGCATCAGGGTGCAAAATACACACACTTAAGTTGCCACTTCATCCAGAACTATTCTTCCTCTTGGGGCTCAACAGCTTCAAAAGTGTTTACTAAATGTCTGGTGATCACTGAGTACCCCAAGGGTAAATAAAATGTTCTACTTTCTTATCTCTAAGGCTGGCCCTTCTTAAAGGAGGTTCTGCTCAACAAGCCACCATACATTGCTTGCTTTAGCTGTCTTACAGCTTTGCTTTGAGGGTGCAAGAAGTGCACTGACTCCATCCCCAAATGAATCCAGGAGATTCTGCAGAGTAAGCAATTGGAGCTGACCCACTCTGTGCTGTTAACGTCCTGTCCAGCCCATAGCTCTACATGTCTCATGCAGCCTCAGCATGAGAACTGATGGGAATGACTGCACACATTCCAAGTATTTTAAATGAAAAGTGTGATTGAACTAGTAAGTGGAAAATAATTTGATTTTGGGAAATATCTCTTAGTATACTTTCTTCTCATTTTAATTTCCTTCCATGTAAACTTACAGTTTTCAGGATTACTTTACTGGACAGTAGATGCATTTAGCTAGAGGTTGTTAATTGAAATACACCCATAGTCTGCTCCTTACCTTTTGTCTCTTCAAAATATCAATTAATTTTAACTGCTTTTTAAAACCTGTAATTAGCTCTCCTTTTTGTTTCTGCAGTTTCTTGTTTTCTGCTTTTAACTCTTCGATTATTTTGAGTTCTTGATTAGCTACATCCTACCAAGGGAAGAAAAGGAGAAATTATGGAAATGGTGCTTTAACTAATGAAACCTGAATTACATAAGAAAATGACAAACAGTAGCCACACATGACACTTCTGAAAAGAAATGGAATTAATCAAAATACTCCCACATTAAAGCTTAAAAAAGAAAAGAAAATCTTGGCAATAAGAGCCATGGTTTGCCTTTGTATGTGAACTTCTCCCTCTTTCTAAACATGTCTCATTTTCACAGAAATGAGGAAAATCAGAAAGGCTTTAACTTCATTCTGTACATTTCTTCCTCCTGCAGAGGTTGCAATAGTATCCTCTAAGATAACTTACTGAGGCCTTTTGTGACTTGCTCCAAGTTAATTTTGGGGCTGCCTGTAAGAGATACAAAGCTTCCAAAGCCCATCAAGCTTTTTGTCTCATTCTAGCATCACTGAGTGATTACAGACTGGAAATTGCTTTCCTAAGCCATAGTACCTTGTTGCTTTGCTTCAGTTTATTCAGCTCCACTTTGTACTTCTCCACTTCTTCCAAGGCCCTGTTTAAGCGAACCTCTGTTGCACTCTGAGTGGCTGCAGCCTGCTTTTGGGCACGCTTTAGACTCTCCAATTCCTATTGAAGAAGCAAAGGACAAACCAAGAAAATAATGAATAATGGTGTTCCAATGAATCCTGTATCAACAACACACAAAAAAGGCTCATCCTTGAAAGCTGAAGAGTCAGTGAACTTCTTTGGCCTGTAACAGAATCTGTCTCAAAGACAATTCTACCATTAAAACAATCCATTTTCCTTTGAAATCTTGAAAAAGGATCTTTCTCATCTTTATTTTTTTTAAGCTTCTCTTGGGGTAAATTGTGAAGCTGATCATATAAGATTGAAAGACCTGGTATGACCAGTCAGAAAAAGAGAAAAAATATCACTGTGTCCACTCCGTGACAGATTTTGGAATGGTGGCTGGTGTTCCCACCTGCTTCTTCCCACCTGCTCCTTTCAACTCTTTGCCCCAGAGATTACCACATGCAATTACCACCAAGAAGTGAAAGCAGCCTGCTGCAGATGGCTGAGGGTAGTAACTATTTCATCTGGCAGAAAAGAGTTCATCAAGTGTTATGGCACCAATCAAAGCAGTTGTCTCTTGACTCTGCTGACAGTATTTCATAGTGCTGTAAGTGAGGAAATGAGAGAAAGAAACCAACCTGAGGAGCAGAAGAATGAGACTAAAGATCAGGCAATATAGATAACATACAGAGTAAAAGAAATAAACAACTCTAGCAGAAAGAGCACATCTTGTCTTTTATGAAAAAGAAATAGGGTCTTTCTTTAAAATATCAAATTTTTAGTAATGGCACAGGAAGTTTCTTTTAACCAAATCAAGGTAGAGAGGGGACTTATGGATAATGAGGGGGCCCTCAGATTGCCTCATTTCTCAGCAACTGTTCTATTTTCTCAATTCTACACCTGTTCTGTGGTGGTTACTCAAGACTTCCACATCAATTATCCAAGAAATACATACTACCTGACCTCTTTGTCTTGTATCAAGATGATGGAGTTGTGAATGAAGTCTGTGACATCTTTTGTGCTATATATTTTATTCTGCATTAATATGAAAAGCTTTGGAATAGTCTTTCAAGCATTTAATGACCAAAAAAATCGTCCACATGCAATGCAAATTACTTATCAGCTAATCAGATCATTTAATGAAAGAATTCTAAGAATTCTTTTAGGGATTTTTGACATTTGCTGTCACACATAATACCTTATCAAGGACTTTTTTGCAAGTCATCTAGTGAGGGTATATTGTTAAATATATTAGACTCCCGAGTTTTTAATCTTAAAAATGCCTGAAATAAATGTTTTATTTTGTAACTAGGCAAGGTTTCTGCCATTTCTTCAATACTTTAAGTCAAAGCTGGATTAGTTTTCTCATGTAATATTTCTCTAAGAGTGGGGAGGATAAACTACTGTATTTTAAAATTGCATCCCATTTCAGTTTCTGGATTTTCCCCACTGTTCTGCCATGGCTGAGGCACTTGAGTATCAGCAGGGGCTGTGATGGCCCACGAGTAACCCTCAGCAGGCCTTCTGTCCTCCCAGCAGCAGTGCAGGCAGCACTGCTATCTTTAGGAAGTTCTGAAACACCTCCCCAAAAAACAGTTTTGAGGGAAGGTGTACTTAACATCAAGCCTTTCTCAAGGCAAGTGATAACCTCCTGCACAAAAGCTTAAAAAAAGAGTACGACTTTGGTGTTTCCCAGACCACTATGTAACATTAGAGCTTGGCTGAATAAGTGAGAGAGAACACAAAGAAAGGAATGTTCTTGTAGACCAGGGGTGAAAAAGAGATGAGAGAGGTGATAGCATTTATGTGATCAACTAGATAGAAAAAAATTGGAATGCTGGAAAGAAAAAGATGGAAATTTCTGGGAGTATCAGAATTCAGTTACTGCCTTAGGTGGGTGCTGCAGCAGTAATGTTTACAGAAACTGAACACCAAAAGAAGAAAATGTAAAAATAATGAAACAGTTACCATGTTTCAGGTAAATTGTGAAAAGCAGGTGAGAATCTTTGCCTAGGCACATACAAAAAGTACCTGGGGGATTAATGAATTTAAAAAACTTGATAATCTAAGGAGTTTGGGGAAGCATGTATCACACCTTAGGTCTACCATCATCTACATTGCAACAACAGAAAAAGCAAAAAAAGCCCCAAAATCAGAGGTTACATTTGTGCTCTCAGCTATACAGAAAACTTTCTCCAGACTGAAAGAGTCATGAGAGTTCAGCAGCACAGTAGCACCATTTCAAGCCTGTGTTCACAGGAAATTGCTTTTAAACATGTCTGGAATTGATCTACACTACATTAATTAAATAGGGCTGAATAATACTTCATATCTAAAAAATAGAGCAGTTTTTAGTCTTCTAAATCCACTGGAGATTTCAGCAGTTACTGCAAAATTATTTTTACATGCATGGTTTTTGCAGTTAGATAATTTATTATAGCAGAGAAACTATGTAAAGTAACTTCTGAATTTGCAGAGAATCTTTCATTACACATACTTGCTTCTTTTGCTGTCTTAGTATTTTAAAGGATTACCACTATTTTTCATGACCAGGGCTAACTGGCAACCTTGATGAATTTTAGAAAACACCATCTATGAGGAACATTTCTAGCAACTGAGGATGGTAAATCCAAAGCAAAGACTAGTGAGGGAAGTGATCATATTCTGGCTACAGTACCTGTGCAGGGGAAGTGAATAAACCTTTCATCCCATTTCCTAAATACTCTCTAACTGTGACTGTGTGCAAGGAAGTGATGGAAATTCCCACTCCAGAAAGCTGTAAGTACAGGTTAAACAAACTTATGTCCCAGATGGTTTGAATATAATTTATCCTGTCTTGCTTTAAGAGAAGGAACTAAATTGCTGAAAATCTCTAGGCCCTATTGACTGTGAGCTGATGAGCAGCATAAACACTAGTACTGAATATTTTTCTTCACAATCAGTTTAAGGGAATTTAAAACCTCCAAGTATCTGCACAGAAAGCCACAAAGACCATGTTAGTTTTAAAATGCCAGAACTATGAAACATTAAGATACAAGCATGCCCACATGAATCCATACTATGATTAATGAAAGTATGAGCCTTTGATGGGCTGAGCTGTGTTCTGTTTTCCCCAATTTTTTAAGTGAAACATTCTCCTGGTTGTATTACAAGTACTACCCAACACTTTATGTATTCCATGGTTTTGAAGTCAACCTCTCTAGCTCTGAGTAATTAAAGAAAAACACATGCTGCCCTAAGATGAAGTTGCAAACAAAGCAAGCTGTGTCTGCAGCCATCTCCTGTGCTGGGCACGGCACCGCTGGGGGACAGCAGCCACGCTCACTTGGCCTCAGCCACACTGCAGGGCCTGCTTCTCCATTTCCAACAACAAGCACATCCCTGCCCTCACCTGCACAAGATACTATTATAAGCTGCAGGTGCTTGGGAAAAAAAAAAAAAGTTCACTAGGTTCTACAGCTTGCAATAAAATTTACAGAAGCAATTAAAAAAAATTATAATTAAAGCCCAAAAAATGGAATTTCCTTGTACTTTTCAGGATTTGTTTTTAAATTTGACAGCAGCTTCTGAAAAGGTAGTTTTGTTTCTTGTGTGTCTTTTACATAGGAATTTAATTCCAAAACACAGAAATATATGGCTGTAAAAGCAGAAGAAAAAGTTAGCAAAATATATTATTTCTTCCTTAAAAAAATTAGGCCATTTAAAAATACAACTTATAAATTAACAGACATTGAAACATTAATGAGATCTTTGGACATGGCTCTATCACTCCATCAGGGAACAGAGGGTAATTTGATGTGGGTTTTTACTTTTTTGAGATAAATAAGACTAATATCTGCAATACCTTTTCTAGTGCAGTGACCTCTTGTTGTAACCTTTCAGTTTTTTTGTTTGCTTCTTGTGACAACATTTTGTACTTCTCAATCTGAGACTGCTGAAGGCTGGTTGTTCGTTGCAGTCTTGAGTTTTCTTCTTCAGTATCTTTAAGCCGAGTTCCTAAATTCTGATTTTCATCATCCTGTATGGCAGTAATTAGCAAAAAAACCCAAACAATGGTTGCAAGGAAGCAGGAGGGTAATGCAGTAATAATGTCTTGTAAATAAAAGGTGGTAAGAATATATGTGCTGTAGAGTTAGAAATAGCAACAAGTAAGACAAAGAAAACAAAACACCATTTTACCAAGATAATACTTTAAAAACCAGTAACACTTTTCTCATTTAATATTCTGCAGTCTTTTACTTGAAACTGTCTTGTAGCAGTATGTAAAACATTTCTCATAGCTCAAAGGTTTTGAAAATAATCAAAATGTTATAGAATTATATGAATAACAGTGGTACATAGATATCTTGTGACATTTTTGGTGAGAATAGCTAAATGCACATATTAGGAAAAATTATGGGAAAAAGAAGAGAATATAATTACTGATAAACCACTCCATTATATTTCAGGAGATTATCTGGTTTTGGCTTAAAAGCAAGCTAATGATCCAGGATACATCAAGTATTCAAATTTAAGATTCTCTTAACATGAAGTGAGTCCCGTCTTAGATTCATGACCTACTGGCAATTACATCCCACATTAAGCATTATAATTCAAGGCATTTTTCTTTTATAACCTTTCAAACATTGTAAGTGAATACTAATCTAGATTGTTTCAGAGACACATTATGCCCTGCTTTTCTTTAAGCAAAAGAAACCAAGGCACGTACAGAAAGGGAATTTCTGTGAAAAAAGTCTCTCTCTGCTGTTCTCTCAGTCCCTTGGAATACCAGCTTCCCACCTGAGAAATCTGAATGTTTTATCCTAAGCTTCTCATGACTTCATGCACCTCAGAGACTCCCACCTCTTGAAATTGAAACAGATTTACGGCTTCCTTATAACAAGTGGACTGTGAATTGGAACCAAACCCAGAATCTATCTCAAGGCTTTGCCAAAATGAAATTTTTGCGACCTTCTGAATGTAATAGTTATTTTCACACCAGAGAAACTAGAACCCAAAATGACAAATTTACATACAAAGTGCTAAGGGAGCAGGACTAGAAAAAGTACAAGGTTGTCTTCTGTCATCTGCTACAGTAACTGAATTCTGTCATGATTTTGGCATGGAATGATGAAGTTCAATAGCTACTGACAAAATTTAATTTGATTTGAAAATTACTTTAAAATCTAATGTACCAACTTTCTGATCACAGCATAGAAGTATTGAAATGCAGAAGCACCTGTGTTGATAAAAATAAAGTACAGATATAAAATATCAAAATCTAATTACTTCTAAAGATTTTGTTCATGTACTTATCTCAAAAAACCCATTTACTGTCATCCTGCTCCTTAACACTAAATTAAAAGCTTGTAAGAAAACACATAGGTGTTTTGCCATATGTTCTTAATATCATCATCACTTTTGGGCCTGGGGAATAGGTGGAAAAAAGCATTCTGAAGTTAAGAGACCACAAATAAAAATAGTGCAGTTATGTAAAATAGAAAGTTAGTTCAAAAACCTTGCTTGATTACAAATACATGAATCAGAAGTGATCTCTCCGGCAGACAGATATGAACTACTTAAGTTTTTACTGTTCAAGAGCTGTTTGAGCATCACTTTAAAATATCCTGCCAGACAGTGCAGATTATAAAACTCACTTGTACATTCTAACAGTGAAGTATCAGTGTAGCCTCACAATGCCTTAAGTTCAGGCTGACCTGGCCAGGTACGTAATTCCAAATACTGTCCTCTGCATCGATTGTACTCTTGAGAACAGAGAAAGCCTAATTTCTGTTTTGATTACAATATTCCACTTAAAATGGAAGCTCTTTCCACACTTTGATCCACTGATGACACTGAAAGCACCTGACTGTATTTCTCAAGATTTTCTATATCTCAAGCCGCTCTATTTCTCATTTTACCCTAAACATCCATCTCATCCCAGCAGCCAGCTCTGGGCACACTCCCCTTCTCTCTGTACTCCACCATCTGCATTTCACCACCAGTTTCTCCTCCTTTTTCTCAGGCTCTGCTCTCCTTCCCAGCAGGAAGGAGATGGTTTGAGACTTTGCAGAACCACAGTGGCCCTACAGCTGGGGCATGTCTTCATTCCCAGTGGCTCTCTCCTGCCCCAAATTATTTTCCATTAAGTGCATTTTGAAAGCTTTTAGCCCAAGATCACACTTATACAGAAATTACCACCCCTGATTCTAAATTTATACAGTATTTAAAAAAAACAGAACGTTCACTCTTAATTCTGTTTCACACTTGAAACAGAAAAGTTGGGAGAATTCTGTTTTGTGATTGTTTGTTAAAGAGGAACCTATTTCTAGATTAAAAAATTAATCCCTTACCTTTTTCCTGCATTCAAACACTATATTTGCCAGGTCTTCCTGCATCACACGTAACTTTGCCTTAAGAAATCTGATTTGAGCTTCTGTGAACATAAAAAGTTACATTTAATATACACAAGTCCTCATTTTTCAATGCAGACAAGAACCAAAACTCATGCAAGAACTCGCTTTCATCTTATTGCATTTAAAACCACGACATTGTTTATAATTATTGAAGAGAAATAGGCAAATAAAAACTCAGATTTCTAAAAAAGTGTTTGCAGGTCTCTCATTCTTAAGCAAAGCTTTGTATAGATTTTTTCCTTTTAACGACTGAACTTGATATCTTGAAATTGTAAAAAACTCATAATGCTCAACATTGAAACTTATTGAAAACTGGCATCATACCATGCTGTACATGGCAGCACTTCTTGAGTTTGAAGTCAACAAAACTATATTGTAGGGCATTGCAATCCAGCTGGAGGTACAACTTCTCTAGTTACAGCCAATGTAATTTTAAGCTGTGCACAACAAGGAATTTGATGTAGGCTGCAAACCCCTCCCAATAGGTAAATATCCCTCCCACACAGTACTCTATGCTTTTTAAAAGTACACTGCTAACATTCTTCAACTGAAAGTTTAAATTAAATCCATGCAATTATATTTTTTTCCAAATGAAATTCTGTCTTGCTCTTGGACAGCTAAGGAATGGACTGGCATGACAAAACAAGCTGTGTGGGAACAGTCTGTTCTCATCCCTCCTATTCCCCAGATCATTCACAAGAACTTCCTCTGGACTTCCACAAGCATCAAGCATGGAAACAGTCTGAGGATCAAGCTGACTAACACAGGAATAACCATTATTCCCAGCAGTTACAAAAGGAAAAGAATAAAGTGAAGGAGAAGGACCTAGAGCTAAGAATGGAGAAATGGATGGGTACACGTGTTCATTTGCTGTAACAGGAATTTGTTTAATTTCACCCATCTTCCCTCATCAATTGCAGCTTAAGCTTTAACTCTGAAGAGGTCAATAACAAGTACAGTTTAGGAAAACACCATGAAAAAATAAGATACAGGCTAACTTTTATTTCTCCTTTTTGCTAGCTTCTGGTAACTAGTGGCTGTCAAGATGGAGACCATAATGAAAACTTCATGTTTAATCCCCTTGCAGGTACTTCTATACTACTAAGTTATTTGATTTTCTTCATTATCATATTGTAGTTTGGCATTTACCACATCCTGTGGCAATGAGCTGGCTAATTTAATTATGTTTTATGTGAAAGAGAAACACTTTGTGTAGCTTACTTTAAATCCAATTTAACGTGGCATCTACCAGTGTTTGCATTAGAGAAAGACAGCTTTCCCTTTACCATTACTGTTTCCATTACAGAACTTTCATATTGCCTTTAATTGTTTTGTTTTCAAACTGAAGATTCAAATTCAAGCTCTTCTACACTTCTCATTGCACTGTACACTCTGAACATGTGTTTTAGCTAGTTCTGTGTCCTAGATTTGAGATGGGGTGGACAGAACTGTGTCATTCTCAAGATGGGGTAGCATTAATTATATAATAGTGTGATGGTAACAGTACAATATTCTGTTTTCTGCTATCTTCTGAAGGATTTCTAAAAATTCATTGCCTTTTCCACTGTGAAGAGGCAGTAAGTTTATGCTTTTGGAGATTATTTAGTTATCACTAATTAAGGTAAGTCCAGCTCAATAGTAGGTGTGACTGGAGTTGTGTAGTAGGTGGGATTGGAAAGCTGTGTTTTCTGTCAGTGTTACTCTGCACTCTTTAATACAGAATATAAACTCGTGCTCCACCACCTCACTCAGTACTGTGAGATTCTTTTGCAATACTTCATCAGTCTTAACTACCCTAAAATAATTGTTTTATAGACAAATTTCTTTACCAACTATCAATGCAAGATCCATGGCAGATTCCTCTAGGGCTATACCACTGCCTGTAAAAACTGTTCTTTTTACCATTTTGTTTCCTCTTTTACTCAGCTATTAGTCTGCAGACAGCTTTTGTCTTATTCAGCTGTGTGTCATTAAGAGCACTTAGCAATAAAACCTGTGAAAATTCAAGTGCACAACTAGAACGGGATCATGGGGAGGTGCCCATGATCCAAATAATCTGAATTCTGACAAGGGTAATTAATTCTTTACAAGGGTAAAGATAATTAAACAATTAGCTTCCTAACTGGTCAAGTTTAATCACCTGATGAGGCTGATAAGGGGGGAATATCACTTCATAGGATGGTCTTAGGTTATAAAGTAACCAATGATTTAGGGACTGGTAAACAAGAAAAGGACGTTGGAGAGACTCCGATACCCTACAAGAAAGAACAGATTTCTTGAATTCTTGAGATAAGATGAAGTGCAACATTATATTCAAATATTTTATTCCTATGTGTAAGGGTATATTAGATAAAAATAGAGCTTTATGTTCAGCCTCCTCTATATCTGTGTGCTTCTATCATTGCTGGTTACTGCAGAGTTGAATTATAACCCCCCCAAAACAGTCCCAGACTAAAATAATATCTAAAGCTACTGTGTTGGCAGCACTGTGGTAACCTGTGATCCTGAAATAAAGACAGGGAACCCAGTTCCAGGAAAAGTGCTGCAAGAGGCTCAAGGAAAGGACAAATCCATTATGGAGATTCCCACTGAGCCCTCTCTGTAACAGGGCCTGCTTAATACCTGTGCTGCTTCCTTGTGAACACCCTCACTGCCCTGAGAGTCTGACACTGCTGGGATGCCCTGCAATAGCTTATTTACCACGTTAAGGAGGCATTCAGAGTGTTCCAAACAGTCAATATCAAATTCAAAATGCAAAAATCAATCCTGAGGATTTTTATTTCATCATTAAAGTTACAGAAACAATCCTCAATACTCCAATACATGCCCTTGGTCTCTGATTGCAAGGTACCAGTAATAACTCTTCTTGAGTTGCCTTGAATTGATTTGGTAGAAGTTTCCAATGCAAGCTAAAGCAATTTCTTTTTGGTTCAGGAAGAAAACTATAAAAAAGTTATCTGAGGATCTGTTATGGGAGACTTGGTAACAGAAGATGTGCATAGAATTACATGAGGTTAGAAACCAAGCTATTTCTGTGTTGGCATGCTTGTTGACATCAAGCTGTTAGATTAAAAGGAGAGGCCTCAGGCACTTCCAGCTACTGGGGTGAATCTCTGACTTCATGCTCACTTCAGCATTGTAAGGAACTACACAAACTCACTTTTATCACACCAGAGCCAAAAAGACAGATGTGTGTCATGCCTTTAGCCTTGCTGGCAAATGCTGCAATCCCTTGCCTGTTCTGTTTCTAGGACAGATATAAACACACCATTTACAGTGGGAAAATATCTGGAGGATTCTAATTCAAGCACTGTAGCTGAAACATTACCTTGTTTCAGCCACTTGCTGAGATCCACAGCACTGCTCTGAGGAAAGGCTTTTGCCTCCCAAGGCAGAGTCTGTGCAAAGACTGAAGCTCACCATTTTGAAAATACAAGCTTAGCATCCTGTACTTCTGTTTTCCCAGTGAAATGAATCAATTGTTATGCACTTATTCAATATATGTAACCATCCAAATACTTTATCCTACAGAGGTGGAAAGGAAGATAAAAATTCACTTTTCCACATAATCAGTCATGTGTGAACTGATCTTCCTCTAGGCCTATGTAGAGAGGAAAAACATTCTTTTCCTTTAGGTAAATGATTATAGAATTTTCCCCTGTAATTTTTACAGAAACTCCTTTTTTCTTTCCCCAGGAAAACCCATTTCTAACAGTCATGACGCAAAAATAAATGTACAAACCATGGAAGGAAACTTACCTGCTCCCATTTCATTTCCAGCCCTTGGAAAAATATCATCATCTTGACAGTCTGGTAAGACTCCTTTCTTTAGTCTTTCTTCAACTTTGCTAATTGTTTTTGTTAAAGAAAAACCTATGCAATC
Source organism: Molothrus ater (assembly GCF_012460135.2). NCBI lineage: Eukaryota > Metazoa > Chordata > Aves > Passeriformes > Icteridae > Molothrus > Molothrus ater. Next base: position 7,290,763 of record NC_050490.2, read on the forward strand.
TTCCAGTATTGCAACACCATCAGCACTTTGTACTTCCACATTTCTTATTTTTGAACTAAAAAAAATGAAAACCCTAGATTTTAAATTTATAATACATCATATTTTTGTAAAATATTTTTAGTATTTGCTATTTTTAAGAGTGTACAGTTATTTACCTGCATTTAACACAATTTCATTACCTGCATTTATATGAAAGATGCATTGATGGCAATTTCTCATTTGTTTTCTGTAAGATACCTTTACCATATTCCACATAAGTAATTACAAGATTTTACATACTATAATGTAGAAGGCAGAGAAACCACCACCATTTTCAACTGAGAAGATTCTGGCCCTGTCTTCTTATCCAACAAATCCATAACTAAATCAGAGCAAATCAAAGAGGGAATGTTCTATTGGCTGTGGCCACTGTCCTGGGGTGATCCTCTATCCTCTGTTGTCATTTCTGCTCTTTCCACTCCCTGCCACGCTATCTTGTAGAACTCTGTTGCCCATGGCTGTTCTCCTACCTTATGACAATTTCTGCATCATTATGCCCAGCCTAGGAAACTTCACTGATCCTAGAAGCTGCATATCAACATTTTCATGAAACCAAAATGCAGGGTAACACATCACCTACACAGCTTTCTCCTATAGAAAGGTGATCTCAGTTCTCACAGGATCTGTAGCTCCTAAGTTCTTATTCCAACATGTCCTCATTCCAGCCTCCAAACTCCTCGAGCTCCTTTCTCCCACAACTTTTGGGTTGCTCCACAGGCTCTGTATCAGCACAATTCCACTTCCAAATCTCATGAGGAGGTGCCAGCATAACAACCTCCCCTGAAATGCCAAAGAGAGGTCTGAAGGGTCTCCCCAGGGATTTCCATCTCCTGCAAGACAGCCTCAGCCTGTCAGTTCCACGTCCTGCCACCTTGCAGACAATTTTCATCTATTTTGGTATTATGCCATAATTCATGGCTGTCTTAATTTGCTCCCAGGCTCTTCTGGATTTTTTGACTCTTCTCCCTTTGTTCAGATCTCCATTTCTTGGTTTTACAACCTTGAATTTGCTACCTCCAGAGCTGAAGCTTCTCAGCTGGGAGCCCCTGGAGGCTGTGTTGTATTACTGAGCCTCTTGTACTGTGAGCCCAACATTCACTACAAGGCCTCACATTCCCCAGCACCATCTGATCACAAATTAGGCTGCAGCACCCAAGTGTGCTGGCCCAGGTTGCCTCAGGTGCTCCATTCTTGCTCATTGGGCCTCCTTTCACTGAAGGAGTTTACACAATTCAGCTGTCACCCTTGAGAAGTGCTAAAGCAGAAAGCAACTGTTTCATTGCTGCAACATTAATCACATATATTCACTGATCATTTTTGGTGCAAGTAATCAGAGATAGCCACCTGGTGGAGCTGATTGAGGAAGTTTGATACATTTATTTGTACAAATATAAAAGCATACATCCATAAAATAACTTGATAGAGAAAAATAGCAACGAAAAGATTTCATGATATACCTTGAAGTTGTTCTTTTTCCCTTATTTGCAGAGTATGGTCTGTTCTGAGCTGTGGGCGTAGAAGGAAATTTCTTCTTGTTTTCTACCTAAAAGTTTTTTCAAAAATTAGTGGGGTATTATTATTATTGAACTACTTTTTTCTAGTTTTTTATGTTTGTTTTTTTTTTTCTTCTTCATATATCTATACTAAAGGAAGTTTTCAAAGAATGCTTTTCAAACTTTCCAAATGACTTCTCAATTTTATTTGCACTCATCCTTAGCTTGCAACTTTTCTGTCTCTACACCCTAACTGTAACACACCCAATAGACATTGGCTCGTGGGAGCTTTTCCACACATACTTATAATAAATCTATGCACCATCAAGGCTCTGAGCTTTTATCAAGGTATCCATTACTGGACTGTCATCCTACTTTCAAAAATATGGTATTTTATGCATTATTTTAATCTTATAAATCCCTATAGAAGCAAGATTTAACAATATTTCTGTTACTTTCACACAAGTATTCTAAAAAAATTAGAGGGTTTTCTACTGTATTCTGATAAATAACTGCAGATGGTATTTTGGAAGCTTCAGCTCACCTCATAAAAGTTTCAATATAGTTGTAGTTAGAGACTATTGAGATTGTTCTTAATCTCATTTTTCTATTATAGTTTCTAAATTCAGTTACTCTGACTACTTGTTTATTATCTAGACAGTTATTATTAGAAGACACAAGTACTGCCTGTAGTATTGTACAGGTGAGGGAGGGAAGAGAGCAAGAAACTAATTATTTTCTTATGTTTTTCACTTGGAATTCTTAATGTGATGTTCAAAACACTGAACATTTCTCTCAATGCTTAAGAGAAAACAGAATACAAAAATTAAACATTGGGTAAGTCCACCTGACCACCAGTGGCACTGAGGAGCTCTGGTAACACTGTCCCTGTAGCAACTGCTCTGGGCATCACTTCCCTTTGGCTTGGCACCCATGTAATCCCCAGTGTAGCCTCAAACCATGAGCCATTACATTTTTGAAATTATGCTAGAAAAGAATTTAACCAGGATCGTTTTGGTACCTTTGCAAGTGAGTGTGTAAGAGATGAAACTTCGGGACAGAGAGGATCTCTGCAATTAAAAAAAAAAAAAAGGTAAAAATTCACTGATCTACAATAATGTAAACACTTTGCAGTTAAAATACAGCCCCCGGTCAGAATCAGGAGAATAACATTTTATAGGTCTAGAATAAACAATACAGCTAAGGTGGGAACATATACTGAGTTCAAGCATAAATTCAGTCTCATCCATGGTCTGTCCAGTCCACCTCATTTGCAACCCAAATCACCTGGTGAGTCTATGGTATCTCATACAACAGTACTCATGTACCAGAATCCTGATCTTGTCTCTTGGAATACAGGCTGCTGGCTTGTTAGATAATGATTCCCTGTAGCAGGGAGTACTCAGCCAAGAAGCAGAGTTACAGCTTCCCCAGGACAATCCAGAACCAAGACTGCCAGCAGCTCACTGGGTAACACCTATGTGAAATAAAACCCCTGAACTCATACAAACAAAGTGAGATATAACCAGTGTCCTCTACATCCTCCACCTGTCCTAGCAGCATCAGACTGACTGTTCTTAGGTCAATTGACAGGGACTGGCAGAGGAATATGAAGTGGAGCAATTCATAAATGAAGCCTCATAGAATTTTCTCTGAAATAAGTATTATAAATATGGTATCTATTTTACAGACAGGGAATAAAACCAAGAATAATTTTAAAAAAAGCAGCTTTCTTATCTGCTTATTTGGCTTAAAACTGTGCTTCTTAGTAACTGAATTTCAGGTTAAATTATTATTTTTCACGATTACTGAAATTAAGCAGAAAGTTTTAGCATGCTCTGTACTATTCAGGTCAAATTCCTTGTCAGACAGATACACAGATATGTAGATACAATTCTGCTTTCAAAATGAGTTATGAGTGAATGTATATTATTGCAACAAAAGGCTATTTTTTAACTACTCTTTATAAATTTTTTACTTCAATTAAAATGCTGGCTTATAAAAGATTTTGAATAAAATTTAAATTTCTGGCTCATCAAGTCACTTAATTTTTTTTGTCAGGCTGATTTGAGCAAATGTTTAGATCTTGCCTTTAAAAATTTCATAGACGTTCATCAACAAGAATTATCTGCCAAAGCTCCGTATTTTATTAATCCAAAAAAACCTCAACAACAACAACAAAAAAAAACCAACACAAAAAACAACCTGGAGAAATCATCTGTGTGTGGCTGGCAACAGACTTCAAGAATAGGATGATTAGTTTTTGTCTATTTACCCCAGTTTCCTCAAGCCTTCTCCCTATTGGTTAGCTCTAGGAGCATGCAGAAGGTGAGGATTTGCTGCCACAGAAATAGCAGTTCTATGTTATTCTGAAAAATATGAAAACGCAACACGCTCTATACTCAAGAAAACAATTCTATTCTTTCCCTCAATAGAATCATTTCTTCCTACTGTATCTGTTCTTAAGGTTGCCTTAAAAAAAAACAAAACAAAACAAAAAACCCAACCTCATTGTATCTCTCAAATTCTCCTGATGGTTCTTCCCTGCTGTCCGCCCCATTTTGCCAGCCCCCTGTGCAGCCGCACGCTCGGTGAGAGGCGGCGCACACGGGCAGCCCCGGGCCGGGCACCGGGCACAGGCGCGGCCGCTGCAGCCCCGGGCCGGGCACCGGGCACAGGCGCGGGCACTGCAGCCCCGGGCCGGGCACCGGGCACAGGCGCGGGCACTGCAGCCCCGGGCCGGGCACCGGGCACAGGCGCGGCCGCTGCAGCCCCGGGCCGGGCACCGGGCACAGGCGCGGCCGCTGCAGCCCCGGGCCGGGCACCGGGCACAGGCGCGGCCGCTGCAGCCCCGCCGGGCACCGGCGCTGCCCATGCGCGGCTCTGCCCAGCGCCGCCAGCCGGGCCCCGGCTGCAGACAGAGCGTGTAAACAACAGCTCATTGCAGCTCGCTCTCACCCGAGCTGCTTTGTTGCTAAGGAATTCAGATTTCCCTGCAGACAATATGCTGCAAGTACTCCAGAACAAATTCATTTAAAATATACGTTGACTCGGAGAGTGACTTAAATATTTGTTGTCTTTTTTCTACTTTGCTTACTCATTTGTTTTTTCCTTTCAATTTGTTATTTTTTCCCCTCAATACCGCCTCCTTCTTTGCTTCAGTTCCTCCCTTCTTTCCAGTTGTTTTCATGTTCATTCTCCTTAAAGGAATCAATAGAAATTTCAACGAGATAGTTCAAAAATATCTCAAGCACTTCCTTGAGATTTTAGGCCTATCTGCTTGCACAATTTCGAAAGAAAAGAATTTTTAATTAAATATTAAATACTTTGAACTAATCTAATTGAATGGCCTCAATGTTCACTCATGGATAATCAGTGTGCCTAATTCCTAGCACACACTTCTAATTTTTTTTCACTACAGCATAGGATTTCCGGTCTTCTCTCATGTAAATGTTTACCAGAACACTATGTTTACCAGACTATGGTTGTTTTAAGGTGTTTTAATTTATGTTGGTAATTGGTAGGTCAGCTGATACTCTTGACATGCTAATTGCCCTTTTTGTTTCTTTTTTTAAAAAATTCTTCCAACACTTCAATTTATTCTAATGTGTACCATCAAAGCTAATAATTCTCTTTGTGGGGCTGAATCTTCCAATCACGTTACTTAATAATGCAGCCCTAAAACTCAACTCCAGTTTGAAGTTCTTAAAAATTCTCTGTCTAATATTCAAAATCCATCTAACAGAACATAAAACTAAAGTGAGATCCAGAATTTGTTTTAAAAGCATGATTATACTGAATGATAACACATTAAGTTTCTTACCCCTACTTCCTCAGCTATGGCTTTAAAGTAGGTCAGGAATCAGTTTAATTGCAGTAGCAAATTTTTGCTGGTAGTTAAGCTTCTATCATAGAAGCTGCCTTGCTGTCACACCTTTCTGTGTACTGAAAACCCCTTTTACTTTCAGAAAAACTCCAGGTCTTTGCTTCTATTCTACACAAAAGTAACTATTTGATCATTTTTATCAGACCTTTATATACCCTATTATATATATATTATATATATATATATATATATATTTTATATATATATATATATATATATATATATATATATATATATATAATGAAAATATTTCTAACTGCAGCTTAACATTTGAAGCATTTTGTTGTCTGTTCCTGTATCTTTCTTATCCAGATTAGTGGCATCATAAATTTAAGAACCTACAGATCAGATCCTTGATAAACTGTGTATTAGTCTATTCTAAATTCACCCATTTCCCACACTACAAAAAACCAAATCCTTGAACAACTAAGGCAATAATAATGCCCCTGAATGACTAAGGGAATTCAGCCCTGTCCCCACTTAGGGGCTGTGGGATTTGGACACTTGGGCTGTGATCATCACGGCCAAAGGCACGCAGGCCCCAGCACTGTAATGGTATCCACATTCCAGAGGGTGGCAGCTCAATGTTTGCCTGACTAGGGCTTCGTGTTTGTTTTCATCAGGCATTTCCTGTCCCAGGAACATTTAGGCCAAGTCAAATGTGAACCAGTGTCTATTCCTTCACTTTGTCAGCTCAACTGTTAAAAACCATCCACTGCCAAGTGCCTACTGCTTGGTATTGTAGAGAAACCTGTGACCTTACTTTGCTCTTTTACAAAGGTCAGCACTTAATATCTTAGATAGAACATTCCAGCAAAATTAAGCCTTCCTTGAAATAACAAGGAATAATACTTGCTTAGGATCTTTTTTTTTTTTAATAATAGGAAAAAAATTTTTACTCCACCAATGCAGTATGCAGCAAAGATAGATAAAACAGGAGCATGGTTAGGACACAAGGCATGCAAGATCAGTGTGAGGTTCCGCAGCAATTATACACAGCAGTTGTAAAGCACATACCTCTGCCTGTCATCTTCAGGTGACTTACTCTGTGCTGAAACTGGCTGAGATAGTATCTTCTGTTGGCCTTTCTTCATTAAAAAAAAAAGAAAAAAAAGTAGTCGATTTTGGGAGACTATAATCCATTAAAGATGAATTACCTATTTGTGAATCACAAATCACAGTAACTACAGTGTACTATGGAAAAGAATGGAAACTATAGTCAGTCTACTGTGGAAAAGAACTTTTGAAACACAGGAAAAGATGTCTAAAAATGAAAATGCCATTGCTGTTTTGTTGTTAAATGTATATCTGTGCAATCTGGCAGTGCCATGTGGTATATTAAGTACCCTAAGAATATTTCATGTTCTGCTATATTTAGAGAAGAAAAGAACAGTGGTTTTGTTGTTGCTGTTTTCTAAAGGAAAGAGACTAGATGCTATTTTGGCTGTTTCATCTGCTCCTGTTCAAATGCCAAGCATTTAGCCTCAGCTTGTCACTGCTCAAGAGAAGAATATGTTTTCACAGCCCATAAAATTTAAGTTTCAACAGTAGGAAAAGTGCATACAAGTACAGCTTTCCAGAATACTTAGTAAATTGCTTTTTAAGCCTTGTTTATTTGAATGAGTGTATTTATAATGAATGTTTCTAACATGCAGAACATCTTCTCCAAACTGTTTTGGGTATAAACCATACCTGCCCCGTTCCTTTTTTATTCATTTGTCCAACTTTCATATAAAGTGTTGACTCTATCTGGTTAAACAATAATACTAATAATGAACAGCAACTTTTTCTGTTTTGAGAAAGCTTCCTTCTTACTAAGTTCATGTTTTCTATTTGTGTTGCTTATTCTTTGTATCTCTTTCAGCTTGAACAATGTAGATCATATTTCACTAGGAGGTTACTGTAACATTATCTGGTTTTCAAATACTAATTTTTAGTATTTAAGGCATAAAACCACCTACAGATACTTTTCTTAAACAACTAAACAAGTTTTTAATGTGGTTTTAGGTATGTATCTGCACAAATGCTGTAGGCAAGTGTGTGAATACCTACCTAATGAAATTATACAGAAACTATTTTTTAATGTATTTTTAATACAAGTTTACAACTTTGAAAAGAAATAAATTAAAGCTTACCTTGCATTTGAAAGCATGCTTTTAGTAGTCAAGGTCTAAATTTCTTTTGAAGCTCAATCCTGTGTGCATGTGAATCCAGACTAAATTACATAACAGTCTGCTACTCACCATTAGTTCTTCAGCCTGACGCACCAGTATTTCTGTTTTGGCTTCTAATTCTGCATTCAGTCGCCTAAAAGAGTAAGAATTTTTTATCACTGAGTTTTTGAAAAATTTAAAAGGAATAAATGTCAGCATGACAGTATTTTTGCCTCAACTAAGTGAAATTTTAATGATTCCTACAAAGGAATGCTGAAATACACTTCAAGGTATTAAAAAAGTTATGTTTCAACAATTTTCTGTGTTTCAGCCAAATGAATGGCATAAAACACATATACCCATTAAACAGCACAGTTTAGACTATAAGTGTGAGAGGTGAAGGATTTCTTTGGTTTTGGACCTGCCATTTCTTAGTACACATTGTCTTTATTTCCTAAGTTTTCCATGTTTAACACAGTCCTTCCTTTCAGTACACCCAGCAGCAGGGGTTGGGGAAGGACTCATGTAGGACTGCACTGTTTATCACGTATTTTGAGATATGTTGCTGTATGGATGTGCAGGTTAGGGTACTGAGGTGTTCCTGTGTGCTCTCATGCAGCCCCTGGTGCTGTGACTGCCGGAGTGTGAGATGTGGCTCTCTGTTCACCGGGGCTGGGCACTAACAGGTAACAGGGACAGGCCGTCCATTTAAAACCTTTACAGCTTTTAAGCTGTTTTTAACAGGCTTAAGCTTTTATACAGTCATAATTTAGAACTAAAGTCAGTGTTCAAAGTGCAGAAGGACCTCATGTGCGGGCCTAGAGCCTGCCTGAGGCGGCGGTGTCCCGGGGCGTGGGCGCTGTCCCGCGGCCCTGGGCAGTGCCATCCGCCCTCTGCGGGGACGGGGCCGCGCACCCGGCCTAAAGGGGACGGGCTGTGCGCTGGTCCCATGGGGCAGGGCCTCCTTACTTGTACTGCTCCTCCTTGGCCAGCCATGCTCCGCTCAGTGCGCCGGGCCCCGCCAGCGCCTGCGGGCTGCCGGCCGCTCTCTGCACCTGCGGGGAGGATGCCATAGTGAGCGGGGCGGGCTCGGCACGGCCCCGCTGCCCCGAGTCCGAGCCCAGCCCGAGCCGCCGCCTTACCCCGGGCAGGTCCCCGCCCCGCCGGGCCGCGCCGACCGCCGACATTTTGTCCGCGCCGAGGCCGCTGTGGCGTCGCCTTCGCCCGGGCAACCGGCGGCCGCCCGCCCTCGCTCCCACCCTCCCTCCGTCCCTCTCTCCTCCCCTCCGCCCGTGTCAGGGCCCCAGCGACAGCAGCCGGGACAGGCCCGTGCGCAGGGACCAGCTGGCACCCGGCATGGCACTGGGCTGCCACGGGTTCAGGTGAGGGGCAGGTGAAAGGGTCTGAGGGGCCATTACCATTGCTAGTGTAATAAATATTTATTACAGCCCTTCTGACCTTGCTACACGTTGTCCTGCCAGTGTCCCCTCGTTTCAGTGCATTAAGCTCCTGTTTGCGGCATGACGGTAACTGTGCCCCGCTCTGTACAGCTCTTTGGTGCTGCTGTCCCTCTGCGTTTCCTATACACATATTTCTGTGATTGTCGCCTGGTTTAAGCCTTGTCCTCTGCCACTTGTTTGAATCCTTCCATTATTTTTGTCCCTCACCCCCACACAGTTTGATTTTGCTGCATTTCTCCTTCCAGTCACCCATGAGCCTGTTGCCACTCTCATCTGTCACAAAATCTGAGAGACACAGAACGGGTCATGTTGGAAGGAATCACAGTACGGTCATCTGGTCCACCCGCCCAGCTCAGTCAGGGTCATCCCTGAGCACATGGCACAGGATTGCATCCAGATGGTTCTGGAATATCTCCAGGGAGGGAGACTCCACACCCTCTCTGGGCAGCCTGTACCAGTGCTCACAGCCTTTTCCAGTGCTCACAGCCTGTTCCAGTGCTCTCTCACTGTACAGTAAAGAAGTTCTTCCTCAGTTCAGCAGGAACTTTCTGTGCCTCAGTTTCTGCCCGTTGCCTCTAGTCCCATTGCTCAGCATCACCAAGTAGGTTGTGGATTACTTGCCTATTCCCCTGCTCATTCACTCCCATCTCCTTTCCTGACTTTCTAGCAGACTGTGCCCCTGCATGTGACAGCAGCCCTGTCCTGCACCAGGTATCTATAGAGCAAGAATAATGTGGGTCTATACTGGGTTATGTGGGCTGTATATGATTTTATTTAAGAGATTTGCACAAGGGAAATCAGAAGACTTCGCTGGCTGGAAGTAGAAGGTCTGTGCTGAAGGATTTCTGCAGAAGTATTACTTGCAAAGCAGAAGAAATACTTGAGATTTTGAGCATTGAGACAGGCAATGTGATGAGATAAATGAGGTGAAATGAAAGACAGGACAAATGTGATTAGTGAAAGGCAAAAAAATAGAAATATCAATATAGAAAATGAAAGTGTTTAGCGCTAATGTTGATTCAAAAGTATTGGCACACAGAGGGAAAAGAGTGAGCCTATGAAAAATGTTATGGGGACTTTGAAAAAAAAAATCCATCCAGAAGTCAATCCATTTCCATAATTTTTATGTTTTCACTAGTAAGAATAGCAAGGGGTTAATGGTGGCATTAAAACAAACAAACAAAAGCAAAAACACTAAACCAGAATGTAACTCCATCTTTTGTGCTTTTGGTTTGGAAAACTAAAAGGGTGAGGTCAATAGTAGAGGTCTAACCTCCATGGGAAAAAGACAGATTTTGTTAGGAAATAAATTACAGATTCTATGAGACATTAACACATCATAACTAAGGTCATGTTTTAGAAATATCTCTACTGACATCCTGGGGGATTTGAAGAGAAACAGGGGAACTAGAGAAGGAAACAAAGGTTGGCAGGATGAAAGCTAAGAGGAGAAATATGCTCTTTCCAAACAGCAGCTTTTTTCCCCCAAAAATATTTAGTTCTTTTTGCAGAACTAAAATATCATCTTATTAATACTTTTACTTGTTTTAAAGTTCTTGTACAAAATAGCTATAAGAGCATAACACTTAAAATGCCAAAAGTATTAGCTTGAAGATCTCTGCTAGTTAGATACTGAGGCAACAAAATCACTGGTTGAGATTAGAGAGATTAGAGCAACTGGTTTTCTAGCCAGCTTTTAGCTAAGACTTAATAAACAAAAGAGGGGTAATTTATTATATCATAAATTATTAAATGTTAACAAACACAGCAACACAAGGTTATTTTTGTTTAAAACCCCCTGGGATTAATAACATATATACATACTAGGATTGCAAATTTGCACAATATTTCTAAGATCCACAGCATGATTTATTTAATATGATTTATTTTTTGAAATATTATATCAATTGGATTTAGACTTCAGTTACCTATATTTGAAGTAATATGAAAAGATCAGTATATTTGGAAAAGTATTTCTTAGTGAACTTTGAAGTATTTCTCCAGAGATGTCAAAAACAGAATTAGAAAAAATAAGAGATTTTCTTACATACTTGATCCCTTACTCCATTAAGGTTTTATCACTTTAAAGTTGACCTGATTTGACCTTAACAGTTGTGGTTAATTCTCTAATACATAGTTGGTAACTGGGTAGAGAATAGGCTTATATTGGAGACCCCAACCAATAGCGAGATACGTAAGGAGATAGGAAAATTTATCTCAGTATTTATCTGGGGGGAAAAAAAGGCATTTGAAAGCATAACATTGGTATATGGTATAAGATTTAGCCAGCAATATTTGTTAGCAAATTCCCATTTTCCATTTAATCCTTTTTTAAGGGTTGACTCGAACATAGTGTCTGTAAAATAAAAATGTTTTTGTCATTTTGAGGTGGAGGGTAGAGCAGGTTAGAGACAGGTTTTTACCAGAGTGATATTTGTTATCATAATGATCTGTACTTGGCACCTCTTTCTAGGGACCTCTGTATTTAGAACAGTACATCATCATTCTATTTTTTTCGAGTGTTTCAACTTTTGTTTTCTGAGGATTATAAGATCACAAAATTAAATTACTCCAACAGAAATGTTGAATTCAAATTGAAGTTGTTCACTGTGTTGCCTTTGGTTTCCTTCTAGCAAAGGAGGAGATAGGTGAGAGAACAGAAGAGCTCCATCAGTACAGCTGTTAGGAGTGCTTTGGGACAGAAGGGTGTGTGTAGCTGCTGGGATGTTAGAACAGTTTACTGCAGAAGACTGCTGAGGATCAATAGACAGTGTTTACTTTTGATTAAACCAAAGCACATGCATTATTTAGTTGTTACCCATGGCCCTCTTCCTGCTACAGGCACAAATTTTGTGATCTCTCTTTCCTCCTTCAATAAAAATATAAAAGCATGAGATTTTTATATGAGCCTAATATCGTCATGCTTTTAGACACAATTTTTGTTCATAATATCTTCTTATTTGCCTAAATATTCATTATACAGAATTTTCCTCTCTCTTCATAAAAGCTGTGATGTTTAGTAGAGACCTAGAAAATTATCAACAGGAAAGGACAGGATTTCACTGTATATCACATTACTTGTCAGAAACAGGAACAGTAATGGTTTGGCACAGTGTTTTCTTCCATAAAAATTATTGCAAATGTATCAGGCCAAAGAGATAACAGCTGATACGCTGGCTCAAGCTTTTTGGTTTTGTGGGATTTTTTTATTGTAAGCCCCATTGTAAACAAATAAATAGCACATATAGATGCCACAAGTACTTACAATTTTTAGACCAAGAGTCATGTTAAGGGCTGTATATTGTCTTTGGTATGTGGTAGAGCTAAATTTGATTAACCTGCTGTCACTACAGGCCTCTCTCATTTATACATCCGCTGATTCCACCTCTAGAAGAAAAGGTCTTTCATAGGACTTGCAGCTGTCTGCTGGACCTCCATCCTAGGAAAGAGGGATGCTTCACTAAGGCAGTATGACTCAAAATGTTCATGCTTCCATGTCAGCAACTTTGTTTGCCCAGGACCATTTTTAGCGCTTCTATTGCCCTGCTGCAGGTCCAGCAGCCCCAGAGGGGCTGTTTACCGCAGCACATTTCCTCTCTGAGGCTTGGCCATGGCGCTGCCCTCAGAGCAGCCCTGTTACAGGCACAGAGCTCTGCAGCCTTGCAGGGCTGTGTGCTGCCAAGGGGCTGCTCCAGTGCATCGCTGCCAAGGGGCTGCTCCAGTGCATCTCTGCCAAGGGGCTGCTCCATTGCATGGCTGCCAAGGGGCTGCTCCATTGCATCTCTGCCAAGGGGCTGCTCCAGTGCATCACTGCCATGGGGCTGCTCCATTGCATGGCTGCCAAGGGGCTGCTCCATTGCATCTCTGCCAAGGGGCTGCTCCATTGCATGGCTGCCAAGGGGCTGCTCCATTGCATGGCTGCCAAGGGGCTGCTCCACTGCATTGCTGCCATGGGGCTGCTCCATTGCATGGCTGCCAAGGGGCTGCTCCATTGCATCTCTGCCAAGGGGCTGCTCCAGTGCATCGCTGCCATGGGGCTGCTCCATTGCATCTCTGCCAAGGGGCTGCTCCATTGCATGGCTGCCAAGGGGCTGCTCCAGTGCATCTCTGCCAAGGGGCTGCTCCATTGCATGGCTGCCAAGGGGCTGCTCCACTGCATTGCTGCCATGGGGCTGCTCCATTGCATGGCTGCCAAGGGGCTGCTCCAGTGCATCTCTGCCAGGTCTCTGCTCAGTGTGAGCTGCTCTTACAGCATCCTCCTCCATCCTCCTCCTCCCAGCAGGGCATGCACGTTTGTGCACGGGAGCCTCCCGCTGCACAAACCCCGAGCAGGCTCAGCCAGCCACAAGGAAAAGAACCAGAGACAGGCTGAGTGCAGCACTCACTCATGAAGGCAAATAATGTCAAGCTAGCAGGCAGTTGTTTGTTTACTTATTTATTCTGAATGTGCCAGAGAGGATGTCAAACTTAAATCCAAGGCATATCACTGTAACCTAAGCAACTGTAACCATTACAGCCATTTCACACTTCAATAGTTTCCCTACCTTAAATTTCTCCTTCATTTTTCTAGTTCCAATTTCCTGGAGGGGAGAGAGGGAAGAGCAAAATTTTGGAATGAATTTTAAGTGGAATTTAATACTTAGCAGATTTCTGGAAACCAGTATGGGTTGGTATTTTTGGTTTTGTTTTGGTTGGGTTTTTGACGGGGGGTTGTTTGTTTGTTTGTTTGTTTTTTGTTAGCTTTTCATCTTGTTTTTTACTTTAAAAGATAAAAATTGCTATTTCATATTTCTGTTGTGCGGAGTGTATTATAGCTAATCTTGAATTCACCTAAAAATCAGACTAAAATATATTATTATTGTGCAATCATAGGAAAAAAAAGCAAAACCAAACTTGTTTACATCATTTTCAGACATTAGTGGAATGGTAGGATCTAGACAATATGTAGCTATTAAATCAATAATCCTGACATTGAGGGAATTCCCCAGACAGCTGTTGGATATTTCCCCCTAATCAGTAACAATAATCCAATGGTGTTTGAAATGGCATGAATGTGTATTGGAATGTATTTTTGTGCTGATATTTTCTCATGCATTTCTAAGGGCTCCCTAAAATATGAAGAGAACCAAGCATTATCCATAGCCATGGATGTCCTGTGAAAAAGCTGCTGTTTGAATATATGAAGTGTGTGCAAGTCCTTTAGCCCTTTCTGAGAGACATCCTAAGCTGGTTTAGCACCACTGTACCCTGGTATCTTTTGTTTCCTGGCAGGATAACCCTGATGGATGTCAGTGGCGTGTGCCGAGCTTTGTGTGGCAGAAGTCAGGGAGGTGTGTGAGAACCTGGTACACAGATTTTGAGGGACAACAGAGCTGGGGCATGGGCAGGCTGACCTATTGAGTCTCTTCCATCTCCAGTGCCTCCAGTTTTGTTTTCATATAGATTTCAGTGCCATGGAGATTTTTTTCCTGTTTCTAGTAGTTGTGTAGACATTTACAGTACCTAGTTTCTAGGCTGGTCTATGTTTTTTTTTTTATATAGCTATAACCAGCATACTTGTGCTATCCAGATTCCTGTTTACAAATAGAAACATTTCTCTTTGTTCTTCTCTGCTTCACTGCACTATTGGGGCTTACTTATTTCAGTGTCATCCTTCCTAACCTAATCCAAACAATAACCTTGGCTCAACAATTTAAACATATTGAATCCCCAACCAGAGTAGTTTTCCCTAGTAATACTCTGATTACAGCAGCTTTTATGTCTGAACAGGAAAGGACCTTAAACACTAAATCTCATCAGCACTGTAAAAAATAAGTGGTGAGCATCAGTCACATTTTCTTGAAATACCACAAGTCTTTCTTGAGGCCTAATCCTTTAATCTCTGGATTTTGGGCACTTCTGTTCTGATTACTAGGGATCAAAAGGTTTGGCAAATACTCTTTAGACCACTCTTCAAAGTGGCCACTGTAATATTACCAGGTTGTTATGACAATTGTATGATTTTTTTGTTGTAGTAGTAGCTGGTATTTTTGGAAAAAACAAAGAAGTTAGTTTATCAATACAATGGTCTGCCACACTGAAATTTTTTTAAAAGCATGTGGTCCTCCAGTGTAGAGATTCAGAGGATTTGAGAACATGGCAATGTCAAAGTAAAGGAGAAATATCTTTCACTGATGATGAAAGTTCCTCCTACTGTGTAAGAGGCAACCTTTCTAATGGAGGGTACACTCAGAGGGCTGCTGCAGTGCACAAAGGCTTTTCCAGCCTGTTACCAAAGCTACAGAGTGACCTTTCATTTCACTAGAAATGGAAATCTTATGCCATTTCCTGCCTGAAGTACTGTCATGTGGGAAGTTACATAGAAAAAAGGAATGGACCAAAATCTACTTCTTAGACTCTCCCACCAGATAGTTTTGTTAGATGTTCATTGGTCTGCTCTGGAAGTATAGAGTTTTTCCCTAAATGAGATAATTTCCTTGGCCTGTTTTAAACAAAGGCTACATAAATTGAAACAAATCAGTGACTCCTCCTCCACAAATTTCATTTTACCTCTTCCAAACTAGCAATAAAATTAAACTGAATATTTCCAACTATATTTGATCACTGGGATTCCAAAAGGCTGTTACTTTATGTGTTAGGTCTCTGTCCAAGGAAAACAACCCCACCTGACTTAAAGACAGCTACCAAGGTGCTTTTGAGAAATCCCTCATTTTCAACAGAGAGGCTTTCAATTAATGGGGCTGATTTGGAAAAAGAAACTACCTTGTCCCTAGGTGGAGGGCCCTGCATTTATAACAGGAGCAAGTTCAAATCTCTCCATGCTATTCCTGTTCATTCCAGCCTTCATTGCCGGGCTGCCTTTATTGTTCCTGTCCCTGCCATTGTCTGTAAGAAATCCAACTGGGTATTTGGAGCCAAAACCCCAGAGCCTGAAAGAGCCAAATACTCTTGTGCTCATCATGAATATTTTGTCTGCATAGGTGTGTCATCACTTGTATCCAGTTCCTCTTTACTTGGAAGATTATGTTCTGCTACACAGCATAAAATTCATTTGGAAAAACCATTTTATACTGTTGCTTTCATGGGATTTGCCACTTTGTATATTGGAGTGCATATATCAAAGGTGAATGCAGGTGAAGGCTTTCAAAGTTACTTTGCTATGTTGTCAACACTACAACAGATCTGGCCTTTACTATCAAATTGCATATTTTTATTAATTTTTCATTCAGTGAAATATTCTGAAATATTCAGTGACTATAGTGGGCTATGGCCAAACAAATTAATATTGCGTATCAAGTATAAACAAGTTCTAACATTTTCAATGTGCTAAAGTTAGCGTTCAATGTTGGCCTTAAACTAGAATAACACATGTTTTTGTATATAATGTGTTGCTTGATAAAAAAAAATGCTCATTGAGTCTGTAGTGCCAGTTCAGCCCTTGGCTTCCCTGATAATGCCTGCTCTCTGTGAAGAACTTGTGCCAGTGTAAGAAAAGGAATTAAAAGTCAAGCTCTGTGGCCCTGTGCTCTGTGCCCCAATATGAGGCACACATAGCTTGTTTGTGTATTAAACTGCACTGAAAAGTTCTTTTGGCTTAGGGAGGTAGGAGCTTTTTCATGAGCTGGAGGAAAAGATGTGTGGCTCCCTGTCAGCTGGGGGAGAACGCTGGTTTGTTATCTTTTGCCTGTTTTCATAAACAAATGCCGACAGCAATTGTTGTTTTTGCAGAGCCAGCAGAAATTCATAAGGGGTTTCTTTTTGTTGTACTGCCACACTAAAAAGAGATGTTATTTTAACAACAGAATGTTTGATAGCTTTTAAAAATACAAGGCCTCGTTTTTAGGCATGCAGTGCCCCATAATTTCTATTGAAGTCTGCAGATGCCCCAGAGTACTCTAAGGAGTCCCTCAGACTCAAGATCCAAGTACAGCATTAGGGAACATCTCTGATGTGAGCACAGTCACCAGGAAAAGCACAGAGGCTTTGTTTTCTATACATGAACACAAATTGCACAGAGTCTTTTGGAAGATGCACATATTTAATGTGTTCATAAACTTGTGAAGTTACCATCTCAGCAGTCAGACTTAGTAAAGGTGCAAGTTGTCTTGCACTAGAGGATTTCTCTAATGGAATTGCTTTGTGAGATGGAATACAGAGGTAAGATTGCAGCATAACCACTGTGGGATGTTCAGGCACAGGGAAACAGCTGTCCTATGAAGAAACTAGCTATGACAAAAATGACCCCAGACTGAACACTGAGCTCAATTCCCAGGCTAGGCCCTTCTGACTTTAAAGATTTCTGTTGTGTGCTCAAAATGGGTTTTTTCCCATATTGCAGCCAAGGTTTTCACAGGATTTGTGCCTCATGAGGTAATAGTTAATGGAGAAAGTCTTCTGTTAAAAAAACAACAAACCAACAAAAAACCAAACCAACCATCTGGGCTACAGTAGAACAAATTTTGTAATGAATATGTAAGAGATTTGAGAAGCATACCTAGTTCAGCAAGTAATAGGAGGCACTCTGTTTTATTTACTATGGCTGTGCTGTACTTTTTGAAATTAAAAAACATTTCTCCTTTTGCTTTAAATCTGTTCCTAATGTTTCAGTTTGTAAAATCATTCTTTGAGTTAGTAACATGGTATGAAACCATACTGTCTCTTTCCATGTTCTTTTAGGCTTTATTTTTATACATGAGTTTAGTTCCATTTTTAAAAGTGTTCACGTTAACTGTTTTCTGCTTGCACTCCTTCACTTGCCCTATCTATTTCTCAAGTTTTTCTATTCTGTATATAATTCTTCTGGCAGAGACTAAGATGCAGAGACCCACTTTGGGACTGGTGCTGGGTGATCTGGAGTCTTTGCAATGCATATTGCAGTCATTGACACAGGGTAGACCTGAGCTCATGAACTCAGCTTTGTACTCATGCTGTGATATTTGTGTCTAGGTGACTTTAAGCTTTTACTCTTAAAACATCTCATTGTTGCCACCGCTGGTTCAGCTTCATGAGAGCTTTAGTCCACAGACAGTTCATGTAACAACCAAACTTTTGTGTTGTGGGTCAGCTGGTGTTCAGACATTCATCACTAAAGCAGACAAAATAGTGGCAGAAATAGTGAGAAACTGCTCCTTTGGTAGAGGGAGACAAACTGAAGAATGGAACGGGTGTTTCATTATCTCAAACACCAGAGAGTGCTGACACTGTGATGTGTTGGCACATGCGCACAGTCTGACAATAACAGCTATCATGCCCAAATTTCCATGGCATTTATTCATAATAATCCCTCTTTCTCAGTAAAAAAGCCAGGTTTTGGTGACTTTTCAGAATTTGTTTTCTGCCAAAAACTATGTATCTTAAAATATGGATTCAGCTGAACTCCCTGGCTAAAACCGATCTGTTTGTTTGTTTGTACTTTGACCAAAGGATTACATTGATGGTTTCCCAGGATCCAAAATTGTATTTAATCTGTTTACAGAGCTACATATATTATTTGAATGAGAAGGAGGGAAATGAAAGTGCCCACATCTACATCAGCTGGTAGCTGTTCACAGGAAGCAGCAATTACTGTCTAGCCTTGTTCCCCGGGAAAGCCCTCCTGACTGCTTCCTGTACCATGGAGCTGCACCGTGCACGGCCACACAAAATAGCAAAAAAAGCACCAGAGAGCAAGAAAAACTACTTTGTGGGGGTAGATTAATAAGAATGACAATAATTCCCACATGAACAGGACTGAAGCTAATTTCAGTTGCAGTTGTCAAACCGAGCTAAGCTGGCAAGGGAAGGAATGTGTGTTTGTAATCAGTAGCTGTGCACTTGCAGTGGAGCAGGGACTTGGGCATGGCACACTTGGACAGTCTCAGCTCTTCCAAATTTGCTCAGCCTGTACAGTATCCTGCATTTTCCCTCTTTGCTTTGTTTGGTCCCAGCTCACAGATGTGTGAATCATCCAAGGGGAAAGTTTGAGAGATGCTGTGTGTCAGGTCAGTCCAGGTTCATTCACTGTTTATCCTTAGAAAGCCAGAAACACTGGTGTGTAAACAAGGGGGGAGGGGAAAGGAAGGTTTAATAAGACAATCAAGGTTAATCTTTTCTTTCAATATTGCATGTAATTTGGTTTTCTGATTATGCACTAAACAACAGTTGTATTTTCTTTAATTCAGTTATACAAACACAGCAGCCAATTAATATTCCTGCACACTCTGTGTTGTGAAGGGTGCACAGAGAAAACCTTTGTTATTTTTTTAGTGCTAAATCTGTCCATGTTAAACCATATTCCTCTACACAGCAACAGCAAAGTAAATGACAGCATCAATTCAATCCACAATGCTTGATAAATTGAGAGGGGTTGTTTACCTAGTGTATGAAAAAGTCCCTTGGGGATGGGTTTTATTGCAATCTGCATAGTCATCCATATTCCTATACTGTCTGTGCTCATGTTTGTGAGTTAAACATATACAGTAATTTAGCATTCAGATAATCCCACGGCTATAATCCAGACAGATTTAGCTCAAATTTCTCTGGGATTTCTATTATCTAGATTTAGCAATGTGGTGTTGACTGGATATTTTAAATTGCTGCAAATGCTTTTTTTTTTTCTGCAATAAACAACATATTTCGATGTTCTTGTAATTGAAGCTGTAGATTCTTTCTGGCATTAACCACATATAAAAATGTATCTTTGTGAGGACAGTGATTGCACAGCTGGAGCATACTTTTAATGGATTCCAGCTATTTGACGACATACCACATAAGATCATACAATGTTTATATGAAAACCGGGATAACATATGTGAAAATACTAATAACAATCATCTGAGGAATGTTCATCTCCACACATCATCTCATTTTTTAAAAATGAACTCAACTGCTTCAATTTTAATCATGTTTTATGACAATATATTCAACAATATAATAATACAGAGCCTGGCTCTCTTACAGCACTTTTCCTAAGTAGACCAGAGCTTTTATTGTTTTCAGTTTCCTCAGATGGAACTTCTAGTCTTTCTCACTCAGCAGTTTTGAGGAAAAGAGGGAATCTGGGGGGAAGAAAGAGCATCATTATCCCATGAAATGAGGGGATATTAAGCCCAAGTGCACTGGGTACCTTTCACAGCAGACCACCCTTTGTCATATGTTGCTCTGATTAAGTGCAAATGTATTCAAGGGAGCAGAGCAGACACTGTAAAGAGGGTCCAAATGTTCTTGTACCAAAAATGCCAGCCCTCCCACACGTGCCAGCATTGGTGGGACTGCAGGAGTAAGAATGCTTGTGTGGGAGACTTTTAGGAGGGAAGTGTACTGTGGGAAAAATTGTAAAGCTGCTGCTTCTACCAGAGTAGCTGGAGTGAGTGTGTCTAAATTGAGGCAAACAGGGAGCAGGGCAATGCATGCTCTGTGCTCTGCCTTGTAATTGTGTTGCAAATGCACCAAGGACATTATTCACCCCCGGGCCAGATCTTCTGGGAAGAGGCTTGTGCACACTTGGCAATAATTTGATGCTAAGATTGTGTCATCCAGAAGTGTCCCAGAAATTCAAAATAAGCAAGCCACTTAGAAATATTTGGAAAACAAACTATTTGAAACCATTTATGGGATTTAGCAGCTGTGTGTCATATTTTTATTCCCTAAACTGGAGGATTCAGACACCAGTTCAGTAAGTGAGTTCAGGTATGCTGCCCCTTAAAGCATCCCCATCATGCCTTCCCTGACTGCACATTACTGCCTGCCTCAGTAACTGTAAAAATCTTGAGAGGTATCTTCAATGTGAAAAAAGAAAGAGGATGTTCATTAATTCAGTTGTGATAAAATTGTTCCATATATAAAATTTATTTACTTAGTCCCCAAGCAGCAGGTTCACAAGAATGCTGGGAAAAAAAAAAAAAACATGAAAAAGCATGATGAGAAAGACTTTTATAGCTATCAACCATAATTCTGGGTAAAAACCTTCTGAAAAAAAATATGCTGTGTCTGTGTGGCAATACTTTTGGTTTCATGCTTGCTCTGAATTACTCTTTGCAGCTCTGCAGCAGCTGGGTTTCAGCAGCAGCAGCAGTGCTCACGTTCTTGCCATGAAAAGGAGACTGAGCATTCACTCTCCTCGCTTCAGTGCCCTGCTAAAGCAGTGGGCCTGCTCCTGTCACACTAAAAGCTGCTCTGAGAAGTTCTGTTTATGCCCAGATAACTATCAATGTCTGTGTTTGATCCCTAATAAGTCAGAACTATGAAGCTGCAATGCCAGTGAGATGGAAAAGCCATCTGATAGCTCTTAAACTGCTCTTCTTCCAGACAGTGCCTCTGGCACCAGCTGTTGGAGCTGGGAGTTTTCAAGGCCCAATTCTTTTCCTTCTCAGAAGAATTTCTTTAGGCCCCTAAAGAGTGATGTCAAAACCCCAGATGAGCAGAAGAGTTTTAAATGGACCTGACATAACTATGTATTTGCTGCATCTTATTTGAAAAGAAGTATAAATCAATTTCAAGTTTTACAGTCACTGTCTGAGGAAGTTGCCAGTGCACCCACAGGCCTTCTCAGTGCTGCACAGAGCAGCTCGACTCACCAGGCTCACCAGTTGGGTTCTGGCCACCTGCTTTATTTTCCTTTGCATTTTTTTTTCATCCTTTTATAGCCTGACCTCTCATTCAGCAATTATTTTGAATCATGCTGAGGACACTTTTCCTCTCCCTCTTTGGATTTCCTCCAAATTTGAGATGCAAATGCATCTCAAAATGCCATCTTCCAAAGTTATTACATCCAGAGCCTGGTGATGTGTACTGGGCTTAGCTGAAGTATCAGACCAGCAAAGACAGACCAAGAAATGAAAGAGCACCATGTAAATATTGACAGATTGTTTTTATGAGTAAGCTATGATTATCCTTCATTAATTTGTCTATGCTTTCAGAAAGACAGGAAATTGCTCAAAAGCAGAATAGTATTTTTTGCAACAGACAACTGTGTGCTCAGATTGTTAAAATTTCTATTCAAGAAATCCCTCAAAATAAAAGAAAAGTAAGAAAAAACCCCACTCTCTTACAGAGAGGCAGGTCTGCATGTTTAAAAGTAATGCCAGTGTGTTCTATATCTGTGTCTGTAATTTGAGATTAAATACACTGTGGATAAGGTTAAAAACATAATCTTTTCTAACCACCTACCAGGCATTTATGCAGTATATTGTTTCCTTTCTGACAGTTAAATTACTGGTAATAAAGCTCTGTAACTGTGCCATGACAGTGTTTGTCCTCTAACATGGCTGTGCGACTGCTTCACCTGCTCCAAGCTGCACCAAGCACAGTGAGGGCAGAATCTGGGCCTGTAACATTTCTGTTTGATTACATTTCTGTAATCAAACTGTGTTCCAGTAGCAGAGCTGATACCTTTCTACCCCCTCCCTAACCTTGGTGCTGGAGGAATAAAGCAACTCAAACGAGTCAATTGCTGCAATTCTGAAAACAGATTTTCTGTGCACAAACTTGCCATCTGCACAATCATCCTTTTCCTCTTCAAGCAGCAAACAGCCAGAAGGTACTGAGCCCCCTCTCTGTGCTGCAGAGGGAAGAATCCCAGACATGGCTTTGGTAGCTGAGACCTGCTGGTTTTTTTAACCCATTGAAGTATTTTCTAAAGATGCTCTTCTTTCCATGTGCTTGGCTGGTGTTATGGTGACCATGAGTGAATATATCAAGTTACTGGTATGGGAGTAGCCCTGCCAGGAAGCCAGAGGGCACGGTCAGTGCTAACTGTTTTTAGATGCCTGAACAGGCACAGCTCTAAGTTGGGTGCCTGCTAAGTTAATAAAAGGACTAAACATTATTTCTCCTACCTCCTGTGTGTGGACAGAACACAGCCTGTGTCTGAGACAAGCCTTACTCCTGGGCTAATTGGCCCTTACAACATTGTGTAAATAGCAACATTCTAAAACTACAGTTACAATTTTTGAGTTTGGGTTCTGCTACAATTTGAGGAGAGGACTTTTGAAAAACTGAAAGGGAAGAAACTAAGAAAAGAAGCAAACAGAGAAATGCCCCAACATGAAAATTTTTTATGAACAAAATGTGATTAATTCATTCTCAAAGTTAAAGCAAATGAGCAGAGAGAAGCTGCCCCTACTTCCTTTCTTCTTAATGCTGAAAGAGATCTGTTCCTTGCTTCATGAAGGAAAGAAAATTATTTGAGTCAGGAAAATCAAATTAGGAAGGTGACCTGCCTATTTATTTATTTTACTTTTTGCATGGTGGTAGAAAAGATCCAGCTGCAAAGTGTACTGGTTTGTAAACTGGGCCACTCCACTAGAAATTGTTCAGATGAAAAATGCTGAAAAATCCTGAGCACCATCCCAAATAGTAAAGTCCAGCATTTTATTAATTATAAGCCCCATTCTTTCCTCCTATTCCCAGATCATATAAGTCATAAAGTGGCAGCTTTTAGGTAAATTTCCATAATTTCACACATAATATTTATTTTAAAGGTATTTAAATACATGACTCATCTCTTAGGTTCACTTAAAAACAGTGCTCATGAAGTGCTAACTTGTATTAAAATTTATACCTTTTTTCTTTTTTCTTTTGAATTGTTAGAGCAATGTTAGAAACCTGATAGTGTGGTAACAGCTGTTTCTTGGCTCTATGTTGTATTGATTTGTAAGAGTAGTGATACAGAACTGTTCAGCTAATTAAGACATTGATAAAGTACCTTGATAAAGGATGCCATTCTTCTCTTATCTGAACTGATTTGATACTGGCTTTCTTGCTGAGCACAGTTAGGAGCAGGGGTACTGAGAGCATCAGCAGCACTGCTGCCTCATTGAGTGCCGTGCTCACTGACACAGGAGCTGCTCCCCAGCCCTTTCCTCCCACCCCATTCACAGGCTGGTGTCTGCCCTGGGCCCAGCTTCTCTCACCAGCTCTCTGCTTCATCCCCATCTCACTGGTACCTCTCTCAGTAGCCTAATTTTGGCTCTGAGCTACATCTAGTGCTTAGATAGGATAAGATTTCAGCCAGATGGATGATGAACAACATTTTCTTTTCAACGTTCTTGGCTCCGACCCCACAGAAGGTTGCTTCAGCCCAACAGAAAAAAGTCCTGTCCTTCAGACAGCTGAGCCAGTTTCCTTACTTTAGCATGCAGGGTAATTGTTGTGCATGTTCCACAGAAGGCATTCCACTCACAGCTTCTGTTTTGCACCTGGAATCTGAATGTGCTGCTGACATCAGGAACACCACAGTGCTTTATAAAGGCAGATGAAGGCATTAAGAATCTGGACCTTTGTACAGTATCCTAAATAAACCATCTTTCATTTCTTCTATTTCACCCTGATAGAGAATATAATGTCTGTGCTCCACTGAGCTCTATGCTGGTGAGTAAAACTCAGTGTGAAGCTTATAAATTCATGCAAATAGATAATATGACTTTTTCCCACCTTGATTCAGATTATAAATCAATGAGATTTAGTCCACCACTCCTTATGAGTAATTCTGCAATCACATGCTCATGCTGAGGAAAACTTTTCAGTGAGATTTTTTTCAATATAAGTCTTTGCCAGCTATTGAAAGTGTGATCATTGCAGAGCCACTAACATTTTCCTGCTCCATATCAAATGCATCACAAATCTGCCCAGCATCTTCGTCAATCATTTAGAGTGTAGCAGACAAAAATAATATTCTTAGAATTATTATTGGAAGAATTTATGGTCTCTTATGAAGTGAAAGTGATTTTGATATATGAACAGCATTGGGGGGAACTGCCAGTTTGAAAACTCACACCAGACCTGTGTGTATAATATTCTTGTCTTGCAGGAAGTAGTGGGAGTAATATGTGAAAAAGAGTTCTTCACAAGTCAGAATCCTTAGGAGCTCTCTAGATGACTCTTCCTGCATTTTGTGATATTCTGCTAAAAGAAAGTTCCTCCTTCCCCTTCTTGAGTCTTTTTATGTCACAAACTGTGCACACAAAGGCATGTGTGTAACAGCTCACACTGGTTGCTCATCACAGGATGTAGAGTAGGATCAGGTACAAAACAAAGGTTCCACGCATGATGGTGGTTACAACTACAAATCTCAGTGCAAAATAATGATAATTATTAAAAGAAAGATATTCTTAAAACTGTCTCTTTTGTTAAAGGCTGATTTATCTTTCCACACTTTAATGAGATGAATACCAGACAGGGCTTTGCATTGCCTTTACTCACAGCTTAACTGGAATCACAAACACTTTTCATAATGAAGTATACAGCCTGCAAAAAATTTGTATTCCAAGTGTGTGCACAGGCCCTGTTGTTCCAGACAGTGCTTCTTTCCCAAAGTGTGCACTGACAAGCTCTTCAGTGTGTTTATCACTGTACAACACTGTAAGCCAACTGATGTTTATTATTGGCTGTGCAATAGGTCAATGCAGAGTTTCACCACAACAAGTACATTCTGGTGCAGGCTGTGCATGAAGGGCACTATCCCTTCTGGATCAGCTTAATGGGGAGAAGAACCTGCATCTCAGTAGGGATGTGCTGAGCACCCACCTCAGCCTCAGGGCAGAGCAGTTAAAGTGGCAAGTCCTGTCCTTGTAGTCTCCCAACACAACCATTCTTGATTTGTACCTGGCCTTTTTCCAGGCCTCTGTGGTGGAGGAAATCCTCCTCATGTCCTGCCTCACTCCATATAGCTGCACTAAGGCCAACTGCAATTCCTGGTATGTGTATTATGTAGACTAATTACATCTATGTAACATAATAAATACATGTGTATTATACCTGTTATGTTCTTAGAGCAAAGATGCAGCCATAAAAATACGCACCAGACTGCTCTGTACAAAGAAGACAGATGGTATTTATTCCATATTAATTAATATTGCATGCAGAATTTCCTCCCTCTTTAAATATCTTGAACATCCGTTTTCAAATTTTAAATGTACACATACAGATTCTTTTTGTTTTGACAGCTGACTGTTGTATTTTTTCTCCATTCAACATAGGTGGCCTTGGTTTGTTCTTACAAGTGCTATCTTGTGTATCTTCAATCTAACTGTCATTATTCTAGTTCTCCTTTCTACTTAAATCAAGTTAATGAACTGATTTAATTAATTTAAAGATGGAAAGCAAACAACGGTGCAAACCTTCCTGAAATTTGGAGAATTAATAAATTAGGTTTGACAGGTTTGTGTCTGCAGGTTTTGTCTTCATTGGCCATGACCTTATTTAATAGTTTGCTTTTTCTCAGTCACATGTTTCAGAATAACATTACACATAAGGATGAAATGCAGCCACTGCTATATTTTATTGTTCAGTGTAACTTGTTCACAAATGCTCCTGGAGACACGTGGTCTTTGTCTGCCGTTGTAGTTTTGCACTGGAACATTTCTGCCTTACAACTAGAGCCACACATAGACATGGCTAAAAACAAAAAAGCAATGGCACTATCATGGATATTCCAACCCCATTGCTTTAAGGGACACTTTAAAGGAAAGTAGGCCAAAAACTTGACCTATTTTAAAAGACATGGCAATCTGTTCTTTTAAAAAATCTTTCACACTTCATTGAGTCCTACTCTGTCTTCTATACCATGAAAAATATTGTACAGTAGCAAGATTCAGAATTCTTCTCTACTGTTACCCATACAAACCAATATTGCAAGCTGAAATCTGCAGTTTAACAAATTTATTTTTCTGCATCACTGATCTTGAAAAAGAAACCATCTTAAAAATTACCAAATGCATACATTGAACTAATCAGGTGTAACTAACTAGAATTGCTACATCACTGCACTTTCTCCATAGTGTTAGTTGCAATGGATCCATTTGGCAACCAAGAAATCTTAAGATCCATAAAGGATTTTTGCTTCTAGGAACTTCAGTGTTTTGAATTCAAAAACCAGAAGCAGTGAGCCATATTTCTCAGTTATTTTGCTGTTTGAAATCTGGCTGTGAAACTCTGTTTACTTTGTGTTGGACTGCCGCCAGAGGAGGCCTGGTTTTAGCAGATGGTCGTGGAGCGGAGGCCAGACGCTTCCTGCTGCGTCCTGACGAGGCACTGATAGCAGCGCTCCCAGGCGAGGCACTGCTGCCTTCAGCAGCCACCCAGGCTGGAGAGCAGGCACTGCTGACACGGAGCTTGGGAAGAGTCCATGAAGCAGCCCCTGGGGCAAAAGACTTTGTGGAAAAGAGGGTCCTGAAATGGTGCTCAGAAGTGGTGGAGCTGTCGCACAGAAGATGAGAAGGGGAAGAGCTGGAGTTTTGACCAAGAGGAACTGAAGTGTTAAGACCAGATGGGCATAAACCAGTACTGAGGAGATGTGATTGCTTTGATCTTTGACAGGACACTCCTCTGCCTTGTCAAGAAGAGACTTGAAAGAAGGTCCCAATGGAGGCTTCACTGTGGTGTGGGTTTACCTGTCAGCTGTACCATGTGCAGGGAGCATTTTCCTTTCCCTCATTTCTGGAGGGAGCAACTTCTCTCAGAACAAATATCCTTAATATGTCCTCAGGCTGGGTTTGATCTTTCAAGATGCTGCCTGCTCTCAAGATGGGGAATCAAAGGGCAATGCCATAATCACAAGTACTTGAGTATCGCTGGATTGCTGCCTTGGCAATTTGCGTACAGGAGAAAATGCAAACAAATTTCTCAGGAGGCTGTATGACTTGGAAATCTTCCAGAAATCCTTCAGGCATCAGTAAGATTAAGGACATCCATATTTTATCTGGGGATTCGGATCTTGAACCAATGTAGCTAAAATTCCCAGTTCCCATGCCATATGGCTCTGTGTTTGGGGATCTGGTGCTCTCCCATTGCCTGCTATCAGATACCTGGAACCACTGCATTAGTGTGTCAGGCTAATTTGGGTGATGATTTTGTGCAGGTGGCAAGGCCCCTGTGAACTGCAGCTGATCCCTTCCTTGCACTCCAGCCAATCTGCAGGGAGACAGTGTTGGATTTTGAATGCTTGTGCCTTTCCAGTTTACTACTGGATCTCAAAAGGAAAGAAATCCCAGGAAGACTGACATGTTGATTGCTTTGTTACCTGTCACTTGCATATATTTATCCCTCCTTGGCCATTATTCTCTCAGAATCTCCCCAAAACTGAGTCTCAGTATAAGAGACAACGGACAAGATCAGGCATCTGCATAGGGGTCTGACTAAAAAAATTTTTCCCCAAGCTTCTACCTGCAGAGCATCAACATTCAACAACCCCAAAAATTGTTTAAAACCTCATTCAGCCAAGTACCAAACTTTGGTATTTCTTTCAGTGAGAGCCCTTCCTTCCTACTTATCAGTCTTGTACAGGACAGTCTGAATCACCACTTTCATGATCCACTGTCCTCTTCTATGTAGTTTTCTTAGGCTATAGGAGTTGCTGCCTTTTTCTACCTTATTGACTTCTTCCAACTTGAAGTCAAGAATGCAGTATCTAGGAACACCACGCTCCATTTTTAACAGCTCAGCAGCTGAGCCCATTTGACATTACACTGAGACAAAGATTTATTGTACTGTACAGAGAAGACAATCTACAGAAATGAAGTTTCAAAGTACCTGTATCATCAAAGAACATGGATAGACCTTGGGAATTTCATCAGGTTATCATCACTTATGGAATGCAAGTGATCTTTGTCTTACCCAAGATGTAGAATGCCACATCCTCCTCTGAGCAGCCCTAGTGAGCCATAGCCAGGCTGGGAGCCTGGGCCTTGCTGTCTTGCACCTCATGGTTGTCCACATTCACACAGAGAAAGGGCTCACATCCTGCTCATTAGCACCCAAAGGTGCCATGCAGAGGTCTGAAGCCCATTTCCATCACTAGGCAGAGGAGTGGTTAAAGCTCTTCCTTTGCTAGAGAAGGACTCATGATCACGGGGCCTACCTCAGACTTCCCCAGCACGTTTTTAACATTTCCTGTTATTTGCCAAGTGGCCATACTGTGCACCACACAATGCTCACTCCCACTCCAAACAGATGCTGCAAGACCCAGCAAAGCTTAAAAAAATTTCTGGTCAAGCAGGCTTTCATTGTAATTAAAGTAGCCCCCTTTTCACTGCCTGGTTTGAACACAGACCATTTTCTTCTGTCAGCTGGGATGATGTAAATCTGAAGCTGGGCTAACTGGCTTTTTTTTTTCTTGCCTTTTTTTTTAATTGTCTTTTTCAGGTTTTTTTTCTTTCTTTTCTCCTTTAATAATTGAAACTATAAAAGCTGAAATTTTCATTAAAATTTGCTAGGTGAATTACTAGTACTCTGATTTTACAGATACTACACATGAATGGAGATAAGAAAATAAACAGAACCAGAGCGAAATGTCTTGGGCATAGCTCACGATACACAGGCATCCCTGGGGAAGGAGAGTTGCAAAAAGGCATCAAAATGGAGTTCACTGAACTGGCGTTTAAAGCTTTTGGGAAGTGTCTTTTTTAGCAAACCTTTAAAGTCGATAATCCTCAGAGAATATGCTTCATGTTTGTCTTGAGGATAAAGATAGTGAGATTTCATAATTTATCTGGCTGATATCTCTGAGCATGCAGGTCCCTGGCCGTGTGCTAGACCAGAGGTGGCAGATCCCTCTCTACGGACAGGAGAGCGGGAAAAGCGCCTTCCCACGCTGCTGGCTGCAAGCTGGAGAAAGGGCAGCGAGGCATTCCTCCCTGAAAGTGAGAGACACTGTATTCCCCAACTGTCAGACACAATCATTATGGGAAAAAAACCCAAAAAACAAAACAAACCACACTGAACTGCAGCAGAGAAAGTCCTGGAAAATAGGTTGGACAGTACTTAAGCACAACTTCTCCCCACAGAGAGGGAATGTGTTAGATCTGAAGCTCCAGAAATGGAGGGAAAATAAACAGAGCTTTTGGAATTAACTTGGCAAAATGGAGTTGGCTCCCACCTGTGTCAGGTGGAGGTTGTGCTCCTGCAGACAGCCAGCTCTTTCTCCAGATCAGCTCTTTCATTCTCTGTTGAAGATCATCCTGGGATGAGTATGTGTGTCCAGCACAGGAGACTTGCAGTGCTCTTGAGTTAGAAAAGACATGAATTTTAGCACTAGTACAGCAACATCAGTTTTCCAGACAAGTGAACTCTGCCTGCAGAAGGAGAGAGGAAGCCCCCACCTACTCACAGTTCAGCTGCTGTGCTCTTCCATAAGGGCAGATGTTTGGAAAATGGGGAAGAATAGGAAAGATCCTGGTCTTGCCAACACTAGTCTGGTTTCTGACATGCTTAAACTTTCACACGTCTTTCTTTACAGTAAGGGGACTTACAATTGACTCATATGTATTACTTTTGGTGTGTTTCTTATACAGTGCTGACCAGGAGCTAAATGTCTGCATCAAATTATGGTTTTCAGAACCATTAGGTACAAGAACTCCAGGAGATGGTTGCAGTGGTCCTTGGTGGATAATCCCTGGAGATGTCCAATCAGTCCATCTCATAGATGTTCATCTCCTAGCAGTTAAATAATTCCTTCAGTATCTTCAAATTAATTCTGTCAGCACGAGCTCTTTGTCGACACAGTAATTTTGGATCTATTTGTTCTTTGCTGCAGTTACACATGGCCACATAAAGTGTGTATGAGCTGCCACCATCTTTGCCCATTTTGCACAGGTGCATGAGCCTGTAGGAAACATGAGGCAAATGCAGCTGGTTGTGTGGGAGGCAGCTGAAATGGCCCCCATTTATGAACCTGTGAGTGTGTAAAGGGCAAGACTGCCCTGCTGGGTGTGGAAACAGACAGCACCAAGGGGAATTACTCCTGACAGGAAAAGGCTTGTGGAGAGCAGAGAGTGAGCTTCTCTTCTGTACTTATACACCGCACAGCCCTATTGTGAAAAAATGTTAATTTTTTATTTACTGCTAGGCCTGAGAAGGAAATCTCTTCTTTACACAAAACAGGACCCTGATCTCAGTTTGGGCTTTTATGGAATCTTGTTTTGGGCCTGATGCTCAAACCCAGCAATAACAGGCTTATACTTGGAAGGCTTCACACCAAAGGTACAGAACAAAAAAAAAAAAAAAAAAAAAGAAGTTTTCTTTATAGAACAATTGATTGATAGTGAGATATGGGAGCATAAACATAGCATTGGAAGCCCGTGGACCATTTTGACCACCAAGATGCAACCTGGGAGTCTGGCTCACTTGTTTAATCTCTGTGGCAGTTTAAACCCATTCTGCCCTGAAACACCTGGTGTGATTTCAGGGTGGCACTGGTGGCCTTTGGGTGCCAGCCTGGCACGGTATTGCAGATTTTGCAGAAGAGAAGTGACTCTTTTTTTTTTTTTTTTTTGGGTCACATGATGCCCATACAGCTGTAAATAAACATGATTAAAAGGACATGTCTGGGACCTAAATGAATGAGGAACTAAATAATAAACTTGTCTTCCAGCTGCTGGTTTAGACTGAAGGCAACACTCATATGATGTGTATTTTTTAGAATTTATTGTAATGGTCTGTGCTTCTGCAAACATGATGCACATCTGTGGAACCTCATTCTGAGCTGTAGGGCCATCAGTTCAGTCTGGGACAGTATATAGGTGTTGGCCAGAATGATTTCATGGCTTGGATCCCTGTGGGTTAAATTCTGATCAGGCAGATATGACTGAGTCCAACAAAAGATCTCAACAGAAGCAACCCTGGCTGCATTGATACAGTTGCTATTAAGTGGAAATTGCCACAAAACTAAAAAATATCACGAAGGACATTCACCCTTGTCTTCCTGTGCCAGTTTACCTGCATACTGATGTAGTTTTCTTGCAAAAAGCATAGCAGTTAGGATTTAAAATTGATTAGTTTTCTGTTTACTTCTGATTAAAAATTTACTTTTATTTTTTCCTTATTTTTTAAATGACCTTCAGAAATTTTCAACTATCATTAAAAAACATTTTTAATATGAGGCAGGAGCAAGAAAGCTTGGGTTTTTTGATTCTGATGAGAGGTTTTTTAAGGGGAAGATCACCATCATTGTCATAGCCATTAATGTTCTGATTTTGGAGCAGTGGAGACGTAAGCAAATATTTATTTTTGAAAGGCCTTTGCTTCAGTTGATGACAAAATGCTCATCTCCTAAATTTAGCAATGCTGTGTCTCCATGTGTATATTTATATTATTAGTCACCTTTAAGCACATATTTTCTGTGATCAGCACAAGCTAGGGAGTCACTGCATCCTTGTGTCAGAGAGGTACCTGCATGTCCATGTCCCTGCCAAGTGGGCTGAGCGTGCCAGTTGTGAATTCCAATGGGAACAGACCAGAGCTGGAGTGGCTGGGAAAAGAGGGGCAACAAGGGGGGGCAGCTTGAGCAGGCTTTGTTACCATAACCCTAGAGGGAAGAGAAACAATAACCGTGGAATATCCAGAGTTGGAAGGGACCCACATGGGTCATCGAGTCCAACTCCTAATAATGACTTTACTAATGGTCACCTTGTATCATCGTCCTTGAATTTAGGTATTTACCTGTCCAGTATCCCAGGCTGTGCAGTTCCTCTGGCTTTTTTCATTAAAAGCCACGATCCCAAGGATCAGAAATATGGCTTGTGCCTGTAGCTCAGAGAAAGCAGTTGTGACGTCTGCACAATTTAAATTTTGGGAAAATGTTTTCGCAGAAAGGCTGTGGGTAAAGGCCGGTGGGCCAAATGGCAGCCCGGCCCCACTTACGTCTAGGGGACAGACGCAGGAAGCCTGAGGGTGAGCAGTGGCCCGGCCTAGCGCCGCCCGTGCCGGTGGCTGGCGTCCTCAGCGCCATGTGAGCACGGCGGCACTTGTTATTTTGTTACGAGCCGCGGCGGAGGGCGGGCCGGGCGCGGGGGCTGCGGGGCGCACCCGGCCGCGGTGCCGCAGCTGATGTAATGCTGCTGCCGCCGCAGCGCCTTCACGTGTCTGCGGCGCGCCCGGCCAGCGGGGCAGCAGCGTGTGCCGCACGGTGTGTGCGCCGTGACACACGGGGACACACACGCACTCACACACGTGTTATTGGCGCCGCCGGGCCGCTCCGGGCGCACCCCGCCCCCTCCCCACCGCGCCGGGGGTCCCGGGGCTGACGGAGGGGCCGCCCCCCAGCTCGGGCTGCGCTCGCCGCCCCCGGCCCCAGTCGCGGCCCCGGCCCCGGCCCCCTCCCCGGCGGCGGCGGCGGCGGCGGCGCGGGGCGGCCCGTGTGTCGGGCACGCCGAGCCTGCGCACTCGGCGGCCGGGCGGGCACGGCGGCCGCGGGGCGAGGAGCGGCGCGGGGCGGGCCGGGCCGGGCCGGGCCAGGTGCTGCTGCGGGGCGGGGGAGCGCGGAGCGACCCTGCGCGGGGGCGGCGGGGGCCGGGCGCCATGCGCCGAGTCGCGGGCCGGGCTCGCCATCCTGCGGCGTAGCGGCGGGACGGGTTCCGCCCGTGATGTCCCCCGGGCGGCGGGGGAAGGCGACTCACTCGAGCGCTGCGGCAGAGGCCTAGTGCGGCCAGCGCCGCTCGCGTCCCATGGCCGAGGAGCAGCAGCCGGAGGGGGGGCAGCCGCCGCGGCGGCTCGCCGGCACCCCCGCGCCCGGCGGGGCCCTGCCGGCCCTGGTGCCGGGGCTGCAGGGCGGCGAGGCCAGCGCGCTGCAGCACAAGATCCGCAGCTCCATCTGGTAAGGGCCGGGCCCCGGGCCGGGGGAGCGGGGGAAGGGCCGGGGGGCTGCGCGGGCGCGGGGGGGGGGGCGCGGCCCCTTTGTGCGGGCAGCGCGGAGCACACGCGTGTTGGCGGGCGGGGGTCGCGGGCGGGCCGTGCCCGCGGCCGGTGCCGCACGGGCAGGACCAGCCCCGTGTGCGGGCGGGCGGCGGCGCTGCCCGGCTGCGGTGGGCGGTGGGCTCGGGTCACCTGCCGCAGGCGCTGCTGCAGCCCCGCGCATCTTGCGCGGCCCGCGGCGCTCCCGGCCGTGCTTGTAGCGCGCACATGAGCGCCCAGCACGGCGCTGGTGCAGCGGGGGATGCGGAGCTGGGCACGAAGGGTGCGATTGTCCAGCCTCCCGTAAACCTCTGCTCTTCTGAGGTCCCACTCAGGCACTTCAAATGCAGTTTTGGCTGGAGCTCACGATGGTTTTCAAGTTTCTGCATAGGAATCCAGGTTATTTTTGTTGATTTTTTTTTTCCCTAAAAATTCAATTTCTTAGTAAACCAGCATTTTATTTGAGAATTTTATTTTATCTGTATTGGGGGAACGAGGTGAACCGAGTTTAGGTCGGTGCAAATAGAACACCTAGTTTTTGGGGTTTTTTGTTTTTGTTTTTTTTTTTTTTTTTTTAGTATCTGCTAGAGGCTGTCACCTGCAGCATTTTTATTTTATGTATGTTTTTAAAAGCTGCTTTTGGCTGAGGGCACTGGTAGAGTACTGAAAGTTGGGAGTTGTAAATACAGGTTACTCATGTAATGTTTTCCTTTATATACACACACACCATGTGTATTTTATACATAAACTCATCCCAATAAACACATACTGATCAAGCTTGCATATTACGTCATATTACAGTTAGATTGTGTGGTTTGAATGGATGTCGCTAGAAAATAAAGAGCAGCGAAATATAATTTTGCCTTCAGATTTTTTTTATTATATGGCATACTGAAATAGCTTTTATTATTAGGATGGTGGTCGTTTTGTTTTTATCTATTTAAACAGTAAATAAAAGTTCATTCTCCTTCATCCACACTTGCTACCTTTTGTTTTGGTCTTCTGCAAATGTGACCTAGAGAAGGAATATGATCTGCAGAATTTTCTGCCTTTTTGGATCATAAAATCTTCACACCCTCCTAATTTATTATGGTCTTTAGCGATGGTCTTTTCATGTTTCCTTCCCTTTACATGAACATGCTGTTTGGAAATGAACCTCGGAGAGCATGTTTACATTGCATTCAGATGAGGAGGTATCATATCCAAGTTGAAGACAAAATGGCTACTAAGTAAAACCTCTGCTTTTATTGTGGCTTTTCTTTTTCAAGGAAAAAGAGCACATATGTTAGCTTCTGAAATGAAAACTGCTTGTTTGATTCAGGTGAACTTGGTGAATAGCCCAAGCCCATGTTTGGTACAAAGGAATGAAGCGTTTTGCCCGGGCTCAGTGGCTTGCCTGGTGCCAAGTGCCTGTGACCGGCAGAGGTTTCCCAGCACCTTGCAGCCCTGTCCCCTGGTACTTGCCAGGCGTTCCTCACCTTCACAGTGTTCCTCCTGGCTACCTGCTTCTCATGGGCTTCAACTTCCCTGCTGCTCTCAGGCAGCATCCATTCCCTGCAGGTTGTGCTGTTGAAATGCAGTATTTGAAGATAAGGTTTTTTATAAGAAACCTTTTATTTTGATGCTTTCAAATCTTACATTTCTCTCTTGTGATCAAGCAGTCTTCCTTTGAGGTTGGAGTTTAATGTGAATTTGCATCTTCCTGGACATGTGGTGGTTGTTTGGGTGCAGCAGGGATGAGGAGCACTGCCAGGAGTGTTGTGCTCTCTGTGCCCCAATGAACAGTGGAAAGTCTCCTTCTGAACTGGCAGCAAACTGGGGCTTGCTCTCTGTTCAGTGGGTGCTGGTGATGGATAAACAGTAGCAGAGGTTGTGGAAGGCCAGGGTGAAAATGGCAGTGCACTGCTGTTAACAGAATGAGGTGTAATGTGCAGAGCAGAGCTTCTTCCTCTTTTCTCCTTCCCTCCTCTTCCTCCCCTCTTCCCTTGCCGTGCTGGCAGGTTGGTGCATTCAGTTCCCCCTTTGCTTCCCAGCAGGTTTAGCACATCCAGCTCAGTACTCTTCTCTGTTGGTGTCCCCCCACCCCCTTTTTCCTACACGTGTTTGTACATAGTGGATGGAGGCTTTTAGTTGGTTGTGTTTGTTACAGGTTTTGTTTGGTTGTTTTTTTAAAAGGTTTCAGTCTTCAGATTGTATTGTCAGTGAAAATAGTATAGCAAAATATAGCAGCTACGTAAATACTGGACTTGAGGATCACAAACAAGTCTGTGCTTGTCCCTCCACTTCGCAGACAAATATAAATATAGAGAGTGATGCAGGCCACGAGTGGGACAATGAGCTATTAATTATTTCAACTCGCACTTATTTTATTCTGTTTATTAAATTAAAATGTAGTTTGACAAAAACATATTAAGTAATTGTGTACATGTGGAGTCCCTTAAATTGAAACAATAGTTTATGCCCTGCTGGTTACATTTGCAGGCATGGTCAGTATAGGTACTGAAGACTTAAAAATGTGCTTTTTAGGCGTCCAGTCTGTTGGTGTTTGCGTGTTTTTTGTTTTTTTTTGTTGGGGTGTTTTTGGCATATAAGGTGACCACTTGTTTCATAGTCTTACTCAGATGAATTCTAAAAACTTCAATTCTCTGTTTCTATCATTTAAAACAGAGAATTGTTTGAGCTGAGGAGAGGAAGATAAGAGAGTGACTTAGCTGTGCTTAAAAACAAATCAGGAAGTATTTATTTGCATTACAACATCATATACAGGCATTTTACTGCTATTTGGTTACAGTGATTGAAGCTCATCGCTGTCTATGTGTATTTGTGTCCTGGCTGCCCCACATGCAGCAGAGTGGTGTCTGGTTTTGTTCCCTGCTGTGTGTGTGAGGTGCTGAGGCGCTTGGATGTGTTCTTACGGTGTGGGTGAAGCGGGCAGAAATAACACTGGATGTCTTTTCCCATTGACGGATTAGAAGTCTAGACAGAGAGAACTCGTCTTTGGGAGCCCAGCCTGGCTGATTAGTGTCAGCATGGGCGGGTTTGGAAATTGCCCTGGTCTTCGCTGGACACTGGGCCTTAATCTGCCTGTTTTTATTTCTCTTTAGATTGGTTAAAGCTTTCATATTTATTAATAGCTTTTTGTCCAGACGTTGGAGCCTGAGGCGGGAAAACCTCCCTAGTCAGCTGTCTGAGCATATAGACTAATGGGGTTTCACTTATTTCTTTGGGTGAGGGTACTGTATTACCAAATGTGTGTTATTTGTATATGATGTTTCTGTACCCAAACATATGGTGGTGAAGACAGAGTCTACTCAGTATCACATTGACTTGCCAAGGAATATCTTACAGCTGAAGACAGCCAGTGAAGTAGGGATGTAAAAGCAGTGTGGCACGAGGATTGAGATGCAGAGATGGCCAAGGGAGGATGGTGTCAGCTGAGGGTGTCATTGCTAGCAAAAAAGAAAAAGACCAACAGTTTTAGGCAATTTAATCCCTCTGCTCGCTGTAATAATCCAAAATCCAGTAGCTGTGAACATTGAAGGAGCAGACAGGTTTGTTTTCTTGTTCACTGTTGCAAATAACTGGTGA
The DNA here is from genome assembly GCF_012460135.2 of Molothrus ater. Taxonomy (NCBI): domain Eukaryota; kingdom Metazoa; phylum Chordata; class Aves; order Passeriformes; family Icteridae; genus Molothrus; species Molothrus ater. The sequence continues at coordinate 7,328,024 of NC_050490.2, forward strand.
TGGTTCTGCAATGAGCACTTGTTTACCGTTGTAAATAGTAATCTGGTGCTTGCATCTGTGCATGGATTGGCCCCAGCTTCTTTCACCTTGCCTGCATCTCAGCTCTTTTTGACCTAAAGGCATCTGTTAGGATTTGAATATAGCAATTCTGCTTGAGAGATTAATTTCTCTCCTTCTCCGCCCCAGTGTCTCATGTGTAAACCAAGCTGAGGACCAGGCAGTGTGGAGTGGCAAACACAAAGCACTGCATTTGCAGCCATTTCAGCCTGGACATGGGTGTGGGTTTCAGACCCACAATTTTTGTTCTCCAATCGCTCTTCTAGCTACAAGCTGTATTGGAAAACCACATGAGTGAGTCTGGGCAGTGCTGAAATGTGTCCTAATGCCCAATTTGTCTCATGTTGAAGAAGGAGGTGAATTGTGCCCTTGTTACTTTTGGACTCTTGTTATTGTGCTAGGAAACCAGATTCACTGATTGTAACACCAATGGGTTCTAATCTTTGGAAGGCTCCTTTCTTTTTCATGACTTAAAACATTCCTGCTCCCTCCTGCAGTTGTATCCATCACTCCTCATTAGGCATTGTCAGCAAGCGTGGATTGTCACTTAGCTGTTGGCAGAGCAAATGTTCTGCAACTTGGGGAATGCCATTGAGGTTTTTCATAATAGGAATTGCTACTTATTTGTATAGTTAGGTCAGCAGAAAAAATGATTGACTTGATATTTTTAATAAAAATTAATATTGATTGACTTGATATTTTTAATAAAATGCCTAGCAATGAAGAGGGAAGCTTGAGGGGTATGTGTTTCAGGCTTTTAGCAAATGCAGATGGATATACCTTTTTGGTAGTTGTCTTTTGCAGTTGAAATTTCTGTATGTATTATTTTAAAACAAGTATTTCTTGAGTCAGGTTGGATTAGTGTGTAAAACAATCCATCTGCATTTTCCTCTTTCTTGTAGCTTGGGAGAGGGAGACCGGAAGTAAGAGAAAAAAAACCCTACCATAACCTTCAGTATTTTGTTAAGTAGCCTGTCAAAACTGGGAGAACTCCAAATTTCCTCTGATTACAGAGTACTTGTGGTTATTCTGTGCCCCCAGCCCAAAATGCAGCGGCCATCATTCCCTCCTTCATCCTGATTAATTCATTGTTGGAGGTGGGAAACAGGTTATAATTCTTCAGTTGCAGATTACTGATTTCTGTGAGGAAAATCAAATACTTGTCATTGACAGGTGTACAGGCTGTGCTTATTTCACTTAATCTATGCAACATCAGAAGTGTGTTTACCTGCTTTGAAAAAGTACCTTGAGCCCCTTAGCTGAGAGATTATGAGAGTGTAAAACTACACAGATTTCTTGTCACTGACTCAGTTTTCCGTGGCTTCTTGGTTCCAGTTCCAGGTGTTGGTAAGGCTTTGCCTGTTCTGAGTATGTTTCCTGATATGGTGTATAAGCAGTCAAATACATCAGAGAAAATTGAACTGTGGACCATATTTTGAAGTAGTTCCTGGTGATTTCAGGGAAGGTCACCCCTCCTTGGGCAAAGCATTTAGCAGCTTGTCATTCTCCTTCACACTCTGCTTCCCCAAATGGATAGGAACAGAAAGTGGAATTTGTTTCATTTCACTCCACCTGGTTCTGTACAAGTTCCCATGTAGTTATTGTGGAGGAAAAAAAAGGCATTTCTGAGGTGAGGGCTAACTCCTAGGAAAGATGTTTCCATAAAACAATCCATCCCATCCCTTCATGTGCCGAATTCTCTGACTGCAAACAAATTTCAAACCAGGGTGTGGTGCAGAACTCATGAATTAGGCAAAATAAATCCTACACCATTTGTCCCTTTCTCAGCTTCTCCTGGAGATGGCCTCCGTGGGTTGTTCAGAGACCTTCCACTCCTCTGCACAAGGGCCAGGTACGCCCTTTATCTGTCACTACGCATTCCTGTGTATGGGCAATGTGGGGAAGCCCCCCAGAAGGATTCCTGCTCACCAGGGCAGGGTTCAGAGCTTTGGCTGTCCCTGCTGCAGTGCATCCCTGCGCTGCTGGGGAAGCCTCGGTGCCAGAGCGGGCGGGAGGAGCAGCTTCCCAAAACGGGGCACGGCCACCGCTGGGGGGAGATTCCAGGTCAGCAGGTGTGCAGGCCAATTTGGTCTGCAGGCGTTTTTACAAGGTTAGGAAATAAACCTGAGTAAAATGAATGGTGACCTTTATGTAACCTTTGGAGAGCAGAGCTGAGGTTTTGTTGAACATCCTGGCTCTGAGTTGGAGGGAATAGCTTTGCAGAAAAAAGGTCTTTATAAACCTGCTTTTAGGAAGAGTGGATTTTTTCACTTTTGTTTGCGGATTTTGTTTGTCTTTGTTTCTTGAAACAATAGAATCTAAAAAACTATATGGGGGGGGGAAAGCACTATTCAAGCAATAAAAGATTTGGATAAGTTTTACTGTTGTTCATTTGGAATTCATTGGAGTGCATGCAATTGTTGACTCCACAGCATCAAACATACGCAATTCCTTGTTTCATAAACATTTTACTTTCCACTGCAGGAGTTTCTTCACTGAAGCAAGTCAGATGGTGTGACATTGTGGTTCAGTGCAGCAGTTCTAATGAGTCCTTAATAAGCACAGAATTGCAGGGTTGTCATCCCAGGCCTCTGTAGCTGGGTTGTTTGCCATTTAGGAGAGTTCTGCATTATTTACATGTGTCTGTATGCCACTGGCAAGTAGGAATCCGGATCTCTACCTGGAAAGAATACTTGGAAACTCCCCCTAAAAGTTTCTGATACTGTATAAATTAATAAGAACAAGTCATTTAATTGGGTGAGATGACAGTACTGCTCAGGTTGGGGTGATCAGACTTATACTGAAGCACTGATAAGTCTTTTAATTAATTGGAGCTTGGGGTGGATTTGTTAGTCTTTTTCTGTGTGTTTGTGTAGTTTTGAGAGCAGGGGTTGAGCTTAATGTTTTTATACAGATCCCATAAGTTATGTATGTTGCCTTCTCTTTTTACTCTACTCAGCTGCTTGCCAAACAGAAGTATTTGGAGAAGGGCCAGAGCTGCAAAATTCAGATCAGGATCCAAATTTGGATTTTTGGTTCAAGCCTTTCTAATATCTAATATTACAAAACCTTATATATAAATAAGGAGCTCTTTATTTTTAAACTGTGGCGACGAGGACAGGGAGGTAGCTTCCTCTCCCTCTGGAGCAGTCCAGGTAGGATGCTGGACTGTGTGTTACAAAGCTGTCAGCAGGTGATTCAAAAGGTAAATTGAATAGGTGAAAAAGCAATGAGTGCACTGTCACCCAGAAAGAGCCTGAGCAAAAGGCCAGCACAAATTGGTGCTTTCAAGCCAGTGAGAAGAATCCCCTAAATCTAAAAATTCTAGAAGTGATGGGATGTTTCGTGGTGTTACATTAGGTCTTTGGGAATTTTGAGGGTTTGTTTTGTTTTGTTCTAAATGGAGTTAGTCAGTATCTCAATTTTAATGCTTTCTTGATTTAATGGAAAAAGGATTATCTCTCACCGAGTGGGATGCTTGTTATCAGCTGCTGTGCCATCAACAGGCTTTCAGTAAGCTGCCCAGTGTTTTGTGTTGCTGAACATTTAGTCATTAAGACAGTGGAAACATTCAAAACTTCCCAAACATTTTCCTTGTGGCTACTTTTTAATTGCCTGTGGTTGCAGTGGTGACACTGTACCTGTCAGAGGGTGGGGAGGCCGGGTGTTGCTGCAGGACTGGGGATGGGGGTGGCTCTGGCTGGTGGCACCTGCACCCTGAGTGAGTGGCATTGTCCTCATGGCTGTGTGAGCAGCTGTAAGGCACAGCCACCCTGCAAGGGCAGCACCTGTCTGCTCCAGGCCAGGATGTGTGTCTGTGTGTCCGTGTGTCTGGGGGTGTACCTGTGTTCCTCCACTGCCATGAGTCCCACTCAGCTTTTCCTGGAGCGGGCTGGAAGTGCTATCCCTTGCCCATTGTCAGGTACTTCAAGTTTGAGAAGAAAATCTTGTTCCTGGGGAGAACTTGTTTATTAAATGAGGCATATTTGTATCTCCCTTGAGAGGAAGTTTGTGGTTAAATGTCAAGGTCCATGATGGATGGCTGTCCTTTCTGATGGATGGCCTCACAGGCATACAGGCAATCTGTATTTCTCAGTCAGAAATTCCTGAGTGCCATTATAAGGTTGTTGGGACACCTGTGGGTGAAGAAGATTGCACTGGACAGTAGAAGTTACAGTTTGTGGCTTTGCATGTAAAGCAGTGGATTACACAGTTTTTAAAGTGGTCAGCAACACAAACTGTTGGAACTTTTTCTCAGTATGACCGAGGTTGCCTTATAAGTATCAACACAAGCATCCTTTAGACAAACAAAAATTATTGTGTAAGAAATGTGTGCTGGATAATAAGAATGGGCAGTTTGTTCTGCTGTGTTTGCCTTGGCTCCTTCTTGCCCTTGTTCAGAAATCACTTGAAAATACCTGGAGTAGTCTTTGTGACTTCAGTGGAAATATTCCTGGGTGCCTTCTCCCTTCCTCTTCAGAACCACTGCTACATTAAAATACAGACTGGAAAGGCAGTTACTTAGTACCACAAGTGCTAACTCTTTGAAGGCCTCTAAATTGAAAAGCTTTAACATTTATTTAATATTTTTTTGTGGATGGAATTTTAGTCTTTTTAATCTGCTCTGAAAAAATGTGACAGCTCCTTCTTTCAGAACTATGTTAGTTTTATTGCTAGTTCAGTGGAGGAAAATACTTGAGAGGCTTGGGTGCTTGTTGAATCAGGAGGAGAATTCTGCAGGGGGATTCTGGATGCTGTGTGAATGTGGTGTCTGGAGGCAGTCTGCAATTGAAACTCAAGGTGTCTGCTTCAGGGCTGGACCTCCTCTGGCAGCAGCAGGACCTTGTGTGTGCTGAGGGTGTGTGGGCAGCAGTTTCCTGGGAAGAGCACACAGGGCCCTGCCCAGGAGAGCACCCTGTGCTCGTGGGTGCTTGGCATCATCGCTCCCAGCTGGGTTCAGATGCTTTGTGCAAGGTCCTGATTGCTCTGTGCTCCTTGTGCTGCTTCTGTGGAACCTGGGAGCTGTGGGTGAGGCATCTGTGAGGCCAGCCAGCCCTTGGTGAGAGCTGCAGCTCCTTCTGCTCTGATGGGACTGTCTGAAGAAAAGGCTTAAAATAATTCTGAACTATTTTTGCAGGGAGTCAGGCTGTGCCACAGTAACTTTTTATCCAAGCTCTGACAAAGGGTGACAAAATTCCTTTCATTAAGGGTGTATAAAAATGTGGTCAATTTTCTTTACGATTTGATTTTCATTCTGTATTAAGTCTTTTGGCATGATAAATGATGAGGGCTTACAGTTGCTATTACAGACCATATAAACTAAATTAATTAGTTGATATTTAAAAGACAGTCAAGTTACTCACTGGCAGTAATTGGAAGCTGCACACCTGGAACATTTTGCTGAAGAGCTAAGCCTGCTTTTGGCTCCAGGAGCCTGCTCTACAGCATTACCTTCATTATGCTTGATTCCAGTGGTATAGTTCAATCATTGACTCCTAAAAAAGTTGAGAAATTAAATGGCAGCTGAGGGAAAAACATTTGCCTCGTCCATTCAACAAATGAGTGAAATGGGAATAGTAGATATAGTTTTAAAATGCAAGAAATATCCCTGGAAAAGGATATTTTGAGCATAATCTGTTGGTTATTGGGAGATAGCTTGCTGAATCAAATAAAATATTTGGAAATACTGGTGTGTTTAATTACACTGGACAAAGGTTTGTCTAAATGCAGTTTATAGTGAATCTTCAGTTAAAAATTAATCTTGAGCATCATTTTATCGTGCAAAAAAAAGCTAAAATGCTGACCCTTAAAATTTGGTAACCTGTATAATTAAGTCTGTGATCCATGAAGATATTCAGACACCTCTCCCTTATTGGTTACTTCTGAGTAGAAGCCAGGTGTCTGATTACCCTGTAGATCTGTGCCTGAATACACTCTGAGTAGTCAGTTTTTGGTTAATAGCAGCTAAAAAATCGTAATAGTCTTGAGCTCTAAGGCTAAGAAAAAACATGAAACAAAATACTTTGTTTTGTTTAGTAGCAGCGAGTTTAGGCAGTCCCCACTTGGCTTTCATGGAACAAATCTGCATGGACTGCATCTTGCTAGCAGCTTCCTTCTCTTGGAGGGGGGAGGAATGCGGCTTCATATATCACTATGGTTTGTCCAGTCAAGTTGGTGACATTAATTGAAAAACCCAGTTTAGCTCCTGTGTACCATGGTTCTGTGTGTGGAAGGCCCTCTGTGAACACTCAGTCACCCATGTATGCCCCAGGATGCTGTTGCGGAGTAGATCCATCTGTTCAGGGTGAAAATAATTACAGTGGGTGAGTGTTTGCAGTGCAGGATTAGTAATTGTTATTTGTCACTTCACAGTGATTCTTGTCACTTTTAGTAAAGTTCTTAGTTACTGCTGAGTACTTTAAATGGCAGTAGTGTAGGCTTTGAGGTCCAGTGTAGGATCTGGAGATAGCTTGGGTGTGTTGTATTCTCCTGGAATTTGTCAAACTCAGGAAGGTGAGTTGCAGTTTTGGCTTGATTAGTTCAGCTCCTGAGCAAAGGAGTGGCAAAGCAGCATATAGTTCACTGTGAAAATTGAAATCAAACTGTGTTACTAATCAGGAAAGGACATTTTCATTCTCGTAATGTGAACATCTGCTCTCCCGCTGCAATGTTTACGCATGGTGTGATTCACAGGAATGAAAATCCAGACTGATCAATTCTGCAGTGCTCTTAAACAATGTCTGCTTCTGGAAGGACCCCTCAGACAAGTAATTGTGGGTACCATTAGCAGGAGACTTTTGCAGAAGCATAATTCAGTGGGTTGTTAGATGCTGAAAACACGTGGTAGCCTACAGGGGAATGTCAGCAGCACTGTTACCCTGGTGAGTACTTGTGTAGAACTGTCTACATACGCCTGAAATATAATTCTGTGCTGTTATTATTATGATTTTTGGAAAGTCAGAAGTTTAGTGCAGCTTTTCTGAAATCTGATCTAGATTTAATTAAGCACAGCCTTTTCTGGTTTTGACTCTTTTACCAAGTAAGTTGAGGTGTAACTGTGTATCTCCCTGGGATGTTTAGAATATACATGCTATGAATAATGAATCCATGCAGGTATTCTGTAAATTGTCTGAATAGGGTGCTAAACTCAGTGGCCTGTGTGGCTATGGCTTCAGTACATTGTACTAGGACAGGTCACATGCCCTGTGCTGCATTTGCAAAAGAAAACGATGACAATATGAAAACTTCTGAAATAGGTATCAAAATGCTTATGGATGATGCTGTACCTGCAAAGCAGGTGTTTTATTTGAGAAGAAAATGGCTGTTGTTAGGTTTTCAGGTCCTGTCCCCCTCATTGCCTGTAGAAGTAGGATGGTGAGGCAACAAACTGGCTGCACACATTGTTCCCTGTTCTGAGGACAGAGAACTGAACCCTAAAGTTCTATTAAAGGGGTATTAAATGCTGGTCAGATGCTTGCTGTTCATAATTTCCATTCATGAGCAGGTTTTAGATGAAGTATCCTGGTAGACTCACTTGTTCAGCCATCACAGCTGCAGAGGCAGCCTGGCAGGGAAGGAGGCAGTGTGTGGGGTGGAGTGTGTGGGGTTGGCCTGCCCCACACTGCAGGTTCTGCAGTGCTGCCCTGGAGCTCTGTGCTCTGCTCTGGAGCTGGGCTGGCCTGATGGGAGCAGCCCCAGAGCTGCAGACATGATCCAGGTGGGAGCAGCCAGTCCTGCCCTGCAGGGCCATGTAAGGTACCTGTTGGACAGAGTTAATTTTCCAGCTAGGAGTGAGTGCAGTTGTGTTTAAACTCCTTTTCATAAAATCCTTAAGAATTGGAGTAGCATGTGTTTGTAACTCTTCTGAAGATCCTAGTTTAGGGTTTAAAACCATTTTAAAAAGTACCACATAGATTATTTTTTCTACTCCCAGAAGCAGAGTATGGAAGGCTGATGAGTTACGCTGCTTTAGCATTCAGTGAACTGACCTTTGAGATAGGCAAGAGTCTTCGGGCTACTCGCAGCTCTTTATTTGCAGAGAGCTTCTGTGTCTAGAGGGGGTGGAAGCTGATGAGCAGAGGTGAGTGAGAAGTGCCTTGGTGCAGGTGCAAGGCTGAAGGATGGATGCCTGAGAACCTGGGGAAGCTGAACAAGGGGGAGCCCTCTGAGGTGGGAGGTCGTATGTTCGTCCTGTATGTGTTCAGCTCTAAATTTTCACCTGATGGCAAAGTCAAGGACAGGAGAAGGTTCTGGGATGTGCCAGTGAGCAACATGGCACAAGTTGGAGAGAAGTTGCCTTTCCTGTGGCAGTGAAGCCATGCCCATCTAGCAGAAAGCAGTGAGTGACCCTTTTAGTAGGCAGAGGCTTGGGGAGTGCATGTAGGTACTCAGGGCATTACTCAGCACAGGGAAACCTAAGAGGTTGCAAGAATTGCATTCCATGGGAGTCAGCAATCGGGTACAGGTTCCTCAAGTGGAAAAAAGGGTGCAGAGGAGCTGTGTGGTGGGCAGCCATGAGAGAAAAGGGAGCAAGGAGAAGGGGGAATGCATGTGTGCAGAAATCAGGGCAGAAGCAGGGGTTGTTGCAAGCAGCCTTGGGAGGAGAGGGCTGGATAAAAGCTGAATTTCTGAATTTGTTTGCAAAAAGACAGGCTGATACCTATGGGGGGAGCTGTTCAATGTGGGGGAGAGAGAAGGATGTCTGTGGCATGGAGGAGGGACAAAGAGTGTGCCAGGGAACGCTGCAGGATAAGCTGGCCCTCCTCAGTGGAAGGCCTTGGGCAGCCCCTGGATTGCTCCTCTGCTTCCCAGTGTGTGCCAGACCCAGGGGGCAGCGAGATTTCGGCTCCTTGGCAAGGCTGGGGCTCCTTTCCAGGCTGGCAGTGGGACACCTGCAGCTGTTGGCCCTGCAGGGTTTGGGGAGGGGATGGCTGCTGTGTGCCCTGTCTGGGTGTGGCTTTTGTTGTGGGGCTCTGCAGGGCAGGGTATCCCTCAGGATAAAGCCACAGAAGAGCTTGGGTGGGAGTGGGTTGTGGCACTGCAAACCAGATGACAGCCCCTGGGTATCAAATGAGTAGGGAAATAAAGAGGTACAGCAGCAAATCTCTTCTGTTAAGAAAACATAACTAGGATAGCTGTGGATCTTGAAAATGTTGAAGGAAATAACGTGAAATAAAGAAGAAGAAACCCAGTTTTTATGAGCAGGCTTAAATCTGCCATCCAGGCACCTGTGCCAGCATAGGGAAACACGTGTGGTGGGAGAGCCTTGCTGCAGAGCTGCTGACACTGGGAGCTGTTCTGCTGGATTCAGCTGAGTTCTGAGCTATGTGCAGTAAACACGGCACGGTGCAGATTTGTACATTCTGGGTGTGTGTTACATGGAAGCAGTGTAGAACTCTTCCTATTTTCTCACATGGATATTATTTTACTTTGCCATCAGCTGTCTGTAGCCACCATTTCCCGAGGGAAAGGCAGCAGAGGAGCAGGTCTGTGACCTGTGGCAGGCTGTGATGCACAGCAAGGTGCTGCCTTCCTCCTGCTCCTCAGCTAGCTGGCTCTGCAGGCATGGAAGAGAAACAATTTTGTGCACGTGTATTATAGATGCACTGAATTTCCTGTTTGTTTTTTAAGTTCTGCTGAGGAGTGTCACCCCCTTAGTTTCACTAGGCATCCTCTCTTGGAGCTATGTGGGACAAAGGCTGGAGGAAAATCTCAGTGTCTCATACTTGACTTTCCAGTGCCTTAAGTAATAATGTTGTGATGACCTCGGCTGAAAATAGCACAGCAGATCTCTTAGCTATCTATAAATTGGATTGTGAAGCAACCAAAGGTTGATTTGTTTTTTCATAATTAGTTTCAAAACCCAGCAGTTTTCATTGTGGAATACGTGAGTTGTTGAAATGGATGATTTGCTCTGTAGCCACAAACCTGCATGTCTGGTGACTTTTTCCATCTTTATGCTTTCAGGGGGACATTCTTGAGATGAAATTTCTACTGAAATAATCTTTTTTCCTTATGTTTTTTGAGGTTGTAGATTGTTAGTAATAAATACAGGATGCATCTCCTCTGAAGTCATATTATCTTCCCACATCCTGTACAGAGGGCACTGCATCCTTGGAACAGAATCTCCTGCCTGAGTGTAACAATATGCACTGATTTTAATTCAGAGCAGTGCGAAAGAACCAGGGTGAGAGCTGTGTAAAAGCATTTTCTTTGTCTCTTTTCAGAGTTCATTACAGTAACTTATGGCAATATACTGAATTTAAATAAATGTAAAAAAACCCCAACCCGAGGAACTTAAATGACTGTCTTGTTGGAATAGAGCACCTGGCAGTGTGTGGTTGTTGCAAGTTCTTCCCAGTTATTCTAAGAATAGTGGAACAAGCCTTTAGCATTGAATACAACCAGATTTCTTCAGAGAGCTGAAAGAGATGTTTATAGAGCTACGTTTCAGACGTAGGTATTCTGATGTCTGCTGGCTAATTATTTCTTGGCAGTTCATTACAATGGGCTACATTTGAGACTTGGGCATTTCATTAGCAGCCTCATCTTCCTTCTTTGTTCAGCTGTTTGTATAGTTGGCTTTATTTATACTCATAAAATGATCATAGTGTCAGAAGTGGTGAAGGGATTAAATTTTTATTCTCTATGAACTATTTTAACTGCATTTATTTTAGTAACAAGTGTTGAAGTCACCTGTTTGACACATTTTAACCTGCATTAACTTCAAGATGTGCTGAACCATTATGTTTTTCAGCACTGTGATATAACATTGCTCCTTCTTATGTCTGATGGAAAATTGGTTTAGCTTATTCTCTCTGGTGAGTGGAAGGAGGTGGATTAGGTTACAGGGAGGATGAAGTAGTTGCAGCTCACCCTTCTTGTTGCACTGTTTTATTGGCTTGCTGAGCGTTTGCCTCCTGATTTTGCTGAGAAGGGTGGTTTGCCTGGGATTGAGGAGGAATCTGCTTTCAGACCAAAAGAGACAATATTTACCAGTTGGTGAATTCTCACTTTGTTTACTTCTTTGAGGCCTGAGAGTTGGACACTTTCTGCATTTCCTCTATTTTTATACTTCAGGGAAATAGCGACACTTCATGTGCTTTTAGGATGCAATTGTGGTCCCTGTGGCTTTAATATGGAATAAAAATATATCTGCATTTGAATCCTGAAAGACCTAATTTGTCTTGTATTAAATGTTTTGCCTGTGTTTGTGGGAGGCTCGAGTGAGTGCCTGGTGTCTGGGGCAGACACTGGGATCTCCCGGGGGAGGGAGCAGTGCAGGCAGGGACAGAGCCCCTAGGTGGCATCAGAAGCCACCTGATTTTTGGCTGCTGCACGCCCGGGGGTGAGAGGTGAGGCTGGGAGGGGGTTCCTGGCCCTGGGGTGCTGGGCCATGCCTGGAGTGCTTCCCTTTCCCGGTGCCTCGTGCTAGAGCTCTTACAGCATTAGCTGAGCAGTATGGATAGTCGTCATTTTGCTAATTCAAACAAGTTTCAACCTTGTGCAGCTCTGCTTTCTAAATATTTAATTGAAATGCTTTTACAGCCATTTTACTTCTTTATCACAGTGAGCCAAGCCAGACAATGTAACATGGCATATGTTAAGATGTTAATTGAGTAGCAGCACACATAGGCGGCTGTTTCATAATTTTCTCCTTAGATGATCCTTGGCTCCAGTTTAACATTTCTTTGTGCTTCTGAGTGGAAGGTTATATAAAGATATATTTAGAGCTGTTAGTCTAAGAAAGAGAAGCATTAATTCAGTAAGATTAAGAATTAAGGGCTGATTGCTGCAGGCACTGCTGGGACACAGTGCTTGTCGTGGTAAGGATGTGATAATAGTACCTTTCTGATAGTACCACTTACTGTAATGGGCTTGGTAATCCTTTTATTGAGTGGTTCCTCACAGCACACAGAGTAAATAGAGATTTATTTTTTTTAAATGTCACCTGATGTCATCAGAGTAGTGGAACTCAGACCGAATCTTTCCAAAAGGGTTTGTGGTCAGTTTAATAATGACCCTCCCTATTTTAACAAGGTTTTCAGAAAGACGACTTTGCCAAAACTGTCGCCGTTGGTACTTTGTAGTGGACTCTGACTTGTTTTCCTTGGGAGCTGAAGTGGGTTTTTGCTAGAGGGAATGGGGCAGCAGGACACAGCACAGGAGGAGTTCTGGGTGCTGTCAACACCCAAATGCCTCCTGTGCCTGGGAGACACAAGCCTGGCAGTGCTGCTCATGTGCTCCTGCTCCTTGCAGAGAACCCCTGTGCCCTTTGCTAAGCACTTGGACAAACAACCTGCAGGGATGGTACGAGGGAACAGCTGATGCAATGGGAAATGGAGACTTTTCAGATCACAGTAATTTCTGAAAGGAGGTGTGGCCAAGACACTCCTTTGGCAGACAGCTCTAAGTGTTGTCTTGGGTATTCTTCTCTTGTGGAAGGCTTGTTTTCAGGTGTGAGCAAAATACCAGGGCAGCAGTGTCACCTTGCACTGTCAGGGTTGTGTGCACTGCACATGAGCCACTCAGAATTGTCCTGTGGCCTGAACAGTCCCTGGTGGGTTTTTGGTTTTCCCGTTTTTCCAAAAGACTTTACTTTATAACTTTGTAAACATTTTCTCTCTCAGATGGCTGAGAGGGTGGTTTGCAGTCTGAGGTGAATAACTAGGTAACTGTGCCCGTGGTAAGTAACTGCACAGTGGGGTTTTCCATTTTAGTTGCAACTTTTTGCTGTAAGTCCTGCATGTTGGGTAATAATGTTACTTAATACTCTAGTACTGGAAAGTGGGACCCTGCAGAGGGGAGCCCTTGCTGTCTGGTCAGGAGTTGAGCCCTGCCTTCCTGATGTAAGGTTCTGTTATGAGCAGTGGTGGAAAGTGGTTACTTTTCATCAATTGCATTATGGTTTGGCAGAAATTAATGTTTTCTCTAGGCTGTCCAATAAGTGCCAAGCACAGGGAACACAGCTATAGAGAGGCTGTTTTTGGGAGGATGTTTCAGTTCATGCAAATATTTGCAGTCTTGGGCTGAATGGGATACAGAGTATCTTGGCAATTTCACAGAATGCACCAAAGTTGATGAAAAAAATCACTCTGGGCTTCCCACATGTGACCACCTACTCAAACCATTATTAAATTCTGCACAACAAATTGTAGCTCCACTTGTCTGCTGAGTTTGGTTGAACCGGCTCTCTTGTTGACATCCTCCTCCGTTTGAGGGATGAGTCCTCTGCCTGTGCCTGAATGGTAACAGCCTTGTCCTGTGTGACTTTTGGGGCTGGGAGGTCTCCCTGGCAGAGCAGAACAGCAATGTCCTGAGGTGCTGCTGTCCCCCCTCTGCCAGGGACCCAGCCCAGGAGCCCCTGTGGCAGTGTGTCCCAGGAGAGGAGCTGTGCTGCAGGGGGCTGTTCACTGTGCTCCCACAGCGTTGGTCCTGCTGCTGCCTTCCATGGGGGCTGAATGCTCTCAGCTGCAAAGCTGCTAAGGGTTAGTGTCAGGGCTGTACAGCTTTGGGAAGGCTCAGGGTTAACCAGGCAATAGCTGATAAATTCAAGGGCTTGCTTTTATTTCTCCCAGCCACCTCCCTTTTTCTGGTCTCACAGACATAAGGATTCTCTTATCCCTTGTGGTTATATGGCTTCTCTTATTTGCAACATTAGGGAGGTACTCGTGCTCACAGCAACTGAATTCTGCCACTTCTGCTAATACAATAGTCCCATATTGCTCAGTACAATTCAGCTGCCTCTTCCTGAAAGTAAAGTGTTGCTTAATTAGAGGAAGGTTGGCAGCATCTGGTTTTATGCCACTTAGAAAAAAGAATTGCATCTCCTTGCCTTATTCTTCTGCTTTTTTCCTCTCTCTCTCCCTCAGTGCAAAGTAAACTCAGCTGCTCACCTGGGAAGAGAACACACTCCTCATTCTGCCCATGCCAAGTCAGGGCTGTTCTGAGCAGAAATACATAAATAGGTCAGGGAAAACAGAAATGCATCCTTTGGCAGAAGATAGAAGAGCAGTTTGAGGAAATACTTTAATCTGATTTCTCCCGATCTCATTCTCCCAAAGATAATTTCAGGAGTTTGTCTTCAGCCTTTAGAAGCTTCAATCACTACAGCCTTTGAAACTTACCTTCAAGAATCCTTCAGAGGTCTTGGTCCTTCCTGTAAGGCTTTTTGCTGCAGATCCAAAACAGCTAACACATGGTTCTCTGGGAAATTCTTGGGTCTGGGGTTCTCCATGAGAGAATCCACAGCAGCTTTTCAGGGAGCTGCCCTGTGCTGCTTCTCCAAGCACAGCCTAAGAAACCTCCTTTTCTCTGCTGTTTTATTAATTAGTAGAAGCTGGGTGCATGTTTTTGAGTGGCTGGTGGCTAGGTGACCAGAAATGGCCAGGCTGATCTGCACTGGTGGCGTTCAGAGCAGAGCTGACATTTTTGATGAGCATTGCTGTAGACAGTACAACAGGGTCCCTCTTGAGTCACTGTGTGCCTTAACTTTGAAACAGTCAATAAGATGGCACCATGGCACCCACTGAATAAATGCCTCCTGGTGGTTGGGATAATGTCTGTATTTTTCCACGGTTCTTATGTTGGGTCATTGGGAACAAGTTGGCAAATCCAAGGCAGCTGTAAAAGCAGCCACATTTGTTGTTGCTCACAAGAGACAGCTACCCCCAGAATCACAAATCTTGTGCTGGATAAAACTGCATGAAGTAGCCTGAATTAACTTTTGGATCAAGTAAGTGAATTAGTTTAACTTGAGAGGGAGACAGTCATCATGAGGAGCTGTGAAAGAGAGAGTAACACCAGCTGTGCTTCTAGGTGGGGTGAATCACAATGAGCCTCCAGGAGGGCCAGTGCTGGCTGTGGGCTTTAGGTGCAGTTTCTGAGTTTCCAATGGGCTTAGGTTCCAAACAGATTCAAATGGTTATTTTCATTAGAAAGAACATCATTCCTGCTGCTCTCCTGCAGCCGCTCATGGGTAGCAAAAATATGTGGGTAATGGCCTCCAGATGTTAGAAATGGCTCTGTGCAGGGCCTGATTCAGCCTGGTTGTTGAGATTTTTGGTTGCAGGCACTGTAATTGCAGTAGTAATTAGGTAAGGGATGCATTTGACAGGGACAGAAGCAGACTGACTTGTAGATGAAACTTCAGCTTTCAAAGCATGTGTGTCCTGCTAGAAAATAAATGTGGCAGGTGTAACTGGGATGTCTGTCCCTTTGCCACCTTTGTCACTTGTCCTTCTATCTCCTGATGTGCTGGGGATGTATCCTGCAGTGTCACCAAATGGAGTGTTTCTGTGCAGTGCTCAGGTCCATGGGAAGGTCACTCCCAGTACTGTGCCAGTCAAAGGCCTCATTCCTCAGGGTTGCCATTGCTTGACTTGGATTGCCTCTGCAGGAAGGGAAATGAGCATTTTTATCATTAGGCACAAGCTTTATAAAATGAAATAGCATTTACTTGTGCTCTGGTTAGGAAGAAAGAAACCTCAGTTTACCACTGACAAATTTTAAAGATGTCCTCCCAGTATACTCAAGAGCATGGGGCAGGAGATGGAAAAATTGTTTATTAAATAGAGATCACACTTACCCCCTGCTGAAGCAGTGGGACCTTTGCCTTTTAAAATGTCACAACATCTGCTTGCAGATTGGAGGACATGAACTTGACTGTCCTTTCTGTGCCACCAGTTTACAAAAAGGAAACATAGTGAACTGTATTTCCTGGCCCTGTTATTGCTCCTCTGCTGCAGCTTCTCAGCGCTGTTGATCAGTGCTGTAGGAGCAGAGGTCACAACTGGAAGAGCCCGAACTAAATTTGAGAGTTTACATTTCCTGACTCAGACTGATACTTGGAGATAAAAGGACAGCTCTAGGGATCTCCTGCCCAGCTGCCTCCTGGCAACTTGCCTCTTTCTCTTTGCAAGAAGAAGATGTTAATGCAGATGGGCATGCTGATGCTCAGGTTGGCAGGAGGGAAGCTGTGCTGGCTGCAGTGTGCTCTCCTGAAAAGCCCAGTGCATGGTGTTGTCTGTAGGGGCTGTGTTTGGGCTGAGTTTCCTGTGTCTGTACTCTGCATCCCCTTGCCCTCTCTGCACCCTTTCTGCATAAACTGTCATGTGGAGCCATACAAGAGGTTTGGGAACAGGTGCCTGATTCCTGTTGCCTGCTGCCTTGTAGGAGAGGCTGTTGGTCTGTAGCAGCACAGGGACTGTGAGACCTTGCTCAGGGTTGGAGCAGTGGTGGAGTGCAGGGTGAAGAAGTGCTGCTGGAGCAGCTGTGTCCCCATCAATTTGCTCAGCTTTGGGTCAGATGCACTGGCAACATGCAGCAGCAGCAGGTTTCCATGCTTGGTGTCCTTTGACTTTCTGGTAGGATGGTGATTTTTGATGAGTGAGATGACATTTAGGTTCCCTTCTTCAGTTGCTGCAGTATATGTGAGCATATCTTTCCCAAGGCAAGGCAAAGCTTCCATATTTCCATCCTTAGCACTCCCTGTTCTTCAGAATCCCCAGCAGCTCTGCTCCTGTCTCCTTGGTGTGCCTGTCTACCCACCTGATGGCTTCTCCTGCACAAAGTCAGCTGAAGTGGATGTCTGCTATGGATCTGTTTCAGTGAACTTGTCAAATGTTCTTACCTGTTGAAAGCTTTTACTGTATTCTGTCACTGTGACCTGAGTGGTTCTTGTATGGGAAGGGCCATCAGTGTTAGCAGCCTCTACCAAACAGATTTTTAGACTGTCTTGTTTCAAAGTGGAGGTGGTGTAACAAGCAGGGCAACCAAACTCCTGCCTCTGGGCATCTGATGGAACAGCAGATGCTGGTTCCTATCACCACCAGACACCAGAGCCATTTGTTTTGCTTGTTTCTTACTTAGAGTTTTAGAAGATCCATCAGCTGCCTGACTTAGTCTGGCTTTTTTAGCACCTTTACAAAAGTAAAATAGCTTCCATGAGATGTTTTGTTGTTTAAGGAGATTGAATTATGTTTTATTTTACTAGGAAAATAATTGCTTTCTGAACTCAAAAAAAAAAAAATCTCAAAAAAAAAATTGTTTGATGCTTGTTCAGTACATGTTCAGGCTAATGTTTTCTGTATGGGAAACCTCCTGCTCTTCTTCAGAGCACTGATAGAATGCCTTCAACTAATGCTGTCAGAGGAAGCATGTGAAGTGCAGCACCCTTAAGAAACACAAGAGCTGCCCATGGGTGTGTTTATAGGAAGTATAATAAGTTCCATACTGTTTGCCTGCCTTGGCACATGCACTGAGGTCATTCCTGGCATATTTCTATTGAATCCCCACCCAGTGCAGTCTTAATAAGCCAGCTGGGAGGTAGAGAGACTAACTTGGAAAAGTCCAGAGTTGCCAGTGGAATAACAGCTGTGTGCCTTGTAGCAGCTCTTTGGAAAGCTAGAAATCCATGCCTTGAAGTGGTGGGGAGAAGGGGATGTTAATTGTGTTTACAGCTAAACAAGTCAAATGCATTTGAATTGTGTAAGAGCTACAATAAAAATAGTGACATCCATCCTGGCTGCACTGCAGCTTGGGATAATAGCTTGGGATAATAGTTGCAATGGTATTTCATTTAAAAAATGCAGTTCTTATGTAAAAGAACAAGCAGCAAGAATTCTAGCAAGCAGTTAAATTTGGGTGACTTTCTACAGAAAAATTCCATAGACTAGCAGGATATTTCAAGTAAGATATAAAGCCTGTAGTGCAGTGATAGAAATTCTAATATGTAATGTTTTTGTCATTGATTTTAGACTAATTCAGTGTTTCTCTTCTCTCTTTCTTCCCTCACATCTAGCAAAACTGTACAATCTAAAGTGGACTGCATTTTGGTAAGTACAACTCCAGAATGCTTTTCAATGTTTAATGAGCTGCAGGACCAAAATAGATGGCTCTGGAGACTGACAGCTATTATGAAGCCTTTCCTTAGCAGTATTTAAGGTACTACCACTAAATGTGATCAAAATTAGTTACCATCTCAGGTACCTTCCCAGAAATGTGCAACACTGCAGGTCCTGTTAGCTCTGCTGTGCTGCTTAAGGCTGAGAGATCATTTTTTGGAGCAGGAAGGGCCCTTGAATTGTAAAATCTTCATCTGTGCATTAAAATAACAGCATCTAGGCAGTGATAAGAGATTATTTTTGGGAAGCTCTAGTTCAGAAAGAGGTTTTATTTGTTTTTAGTAGTGAGCGGGTTTCAAGTTTTTTTAAATCAGTCTTGAGTTCATAAATCTTAGGACTGGAAGGGATTGCTTATCCTGACTTGCTACCTTCAGCACTTCATCCAGAAGTACCAGTGGATAAGGCAAAAAAGTGTCATAGACAGCCATCTGGATCCTATCAACTAGTATGGCTGAGCTAACAGAGAATACTCTTCCAAGTCACATTATCAAAGGCTAATTCAGGTGGTACTGAATTGTCTTCCCATAAAATGTTTTAATTTATTGTTGTGTAAGATTTAAAGCTTTACTGTGTTTCAAACAAACTTTGGACCCCATTTAACCTCTGTTGAAAAGTTCTTGGATGTACCCAGTGGGAATAGGGATGCAGAATGTAATTTTTGTCCCCTTTATTGCTTATTGACATTTGTGAACACCAAGCAGGTGCTTTAAGATCTTAATTTTGTATGTGAATCTTCAGTGGTAAAAGGACAGATTGCAAAACTGCATTTGTAAAACTCTTTTAACACCAGGTAATTCTGTAGAAAAAAAAATTGGAGTTGGGGTAGGTGTTTCTCTTCTTCATTGGAGAAGGAGTAAATAAGTAGGAGGCTTACCAGTCATCTACTTTTGGCAGTCTGTTTTAAGAAAATGGAATTATTCTAGGACTATTTTTGCATTAAATTCTGCAGATTTATGGACT
Organism: Molothrus ater; assembly: GCF_012460135.2. Classification (NCBI taxonomy): domain Eukaryota; kingdom Metazoa; phylum Chordata; class Aves; order Passeriformes; family Icteridae; genus Molothrus; species Molothrus ater. The sequence continues at coordinate 7,346,944 of NC_050490.2, forward strand.
TTGTGTACTGAGATAGGGATTATCAGTTTGTATTGAGGGTATTGGGTAGGTTTCATCCATTGGATTGGCAGAGAAGTCTTGGACACAAAGCAGTCTCCATGGTTTGGCCTGGAATGGAGCAGCAGTGTCCTGATGGTCTAATTTTCTGTTCCAGATGCCTCCTTGTCTGTCCTGCTGATGAGTTCAGAGGAGTTGTGTCAACAGTGGAAAAGCCAGTCTAGGTTAGCAAAGGTAGATCTAATGCTGTTCAGGTTTAAAAAAGAAAAATCCAAGATCAGAATAGCTTGAGGAAATCAAACTTTAGCTGAATTCTGGCAAAATTGTTTCAGTGGTTTTAAGTGCTTTGGGAAGCTGTGAGCTGCAGGAGAGAATCTAAAAGCATGTTGGACTGAAAGGCTGTGGCTGTGGAGCTCTGAATCCCCCCTTTGGCAGCCCCAGTCATAGCCCCTGTGTGCAGAGCCACACACAAATGTTCCTGGATTGCCAGGTTCACAGAGCTCAGCAGGGAGAGTCAGGAAGGAGCAGAGGTGATGGAATAGCCTGGTGTGGAGTCACTCCCAGCAAAGGGCTGTGCAAAGCACTGAGACTGCAGCTGCTCAAACAGGTGTCCAGAGTTACCTGCCTTCAACTCGTTACACTGCACCCCTCACATCCCCACACACTGTCACTTTCTGGGAGATCATAAGAAAGTCATTGTGTGCTGTGCAATCCAAAAAAGATAATTAGCAAGAATTGTGGTGTAAACAGTCATTAAAAATTCATTATAACAGCTTTTTAACTGTAGTAAACATGTCTAGCAGTAGATTCTCTTATGATTTCACTTGTTATATTTGTAGCCACATACGAAGTGAACTTTTGAACCCGATTTTTAAAACTGTTTGCTCCATATAATCACTCAGCAAGAAGGCCATTTCTTTCCTTAGTGCTCTGCAAAGAGGTCAGTGCTGGATTGATGGGAACCAGAGCTGCTGTGGGGTGTGCTGAGGCAGTGTCCGTCAGTCCTGTGGCAGCAAAGGTGCCACTTGTCTCTTGGGCCCTACAGGAGACAGGCAGAAGCTGCAGGAAGCCTTGGCAGCTGTGCTTGGCCACTGTCAGAACAAAGCTGCCATGTGTTTTTAGGGTTTGTTTGGAGTGTTTAGCACGTGAAATATGTTCCTGCTTCTGTTCAGATAAAGCATATCAAATGTGTTTATTAGCTGCTTTCTAGAATTAAAAAGGTGTTTTTAGTATTAGTTATTTTCTGTCTTGGTGATATTTCCAAGAAACCGTCTGACCTAGAGTAATTCACCTTTGCTTTTTGTTTCTCTATTCTTAGAATGGGGAGATGATTGCTTGACTTCTTTGCTATTTTTAGTTCTGGTTGTTAAATAATAGATATTTGTTCTGCTGAAGTATGACAAATTTTAGGGCCTTTCTGCCAGTAGGTGCAGGTTACATTGCCATTGGCACAGCCTTTTTCACTTTGATTAGAGTATAGTTGTCTAGAAATACTCAAAATGTGGACAGAAATATTAAGAGCAGTCCATGCTCTCTAAAACATTATCTTGCCTAAAGCTTGCAGAGTGCCCCTGGCCTTCAGCTCCCCTTATCCAAACTCGAGGACAGAAATAACCTGTAATTCTGCTTTCATTATGGAAATTTGAAATAGTTCAAGTTTGCATGACATTTGCACTGTGTACGTTACAGAAGTAGCAGCTCTTCTGATTGTTCTTAGTATATTCTTCTTCTATGTTATTTAAAGTTTGGCCTGACTAGGTAAACAATCCAGAAAAAGCACATAGTTTTTTTGCTTGGAGTTTTCCTATGGTAATCCCCTTTGACAACTTTGAAATTAAGCTTGGCTAATGTTTGTGACCTGACAGTAGATCAGCAGTCAGAGAAAACCAGGAGAGAACCAACCCACCGAGGTCAGGAACCCTGAAAGATATTCTTTGATTTTGGGGATTCATATTCAGATCTCTAGGTTCTCTGTTTCAAGCAGAAACATGAATAAACTCTGTTTCCTATAGCACAGATTAGGTCCTTAACCTCATTTTATGCTGAATAAATCTTTGTCTCTTTATGCTGCAGAAACTTGCAGTGGCAAGTTAGTGTCTCCCAGAATGGAAACAGATATCAAAACCTGCTATTTTCATTTTAAAAAACCCTACCCCATATAATTTTGGTCATCCTGGTTTATTTCACAGGTGTTTATTTTGCTCAATCAAAATGCCTGTTAAAATTATAAAGAAAGTTGCATCTGTTTCAGTGAAAATCTTGTTCTAGGTCTATGTTAGGCAGCAAAAGGACAGATTCATTTGGAGCAGATCTGTGTGATTTAATTTGTTTGCTACTTATTTTGTGCATTTCTGTAGTTACCTATCTGTATTTGGTAACTGTCAGAACAGAAATAGCAGAGATGTCTGTTCTTTTATGTGTTACTCAAAGTCTTTGCTTAGCTGTGACTTGAGGTTTTTAATTCTTTGTCCTTAGTTTTTCTGTCTCAGAATATAAGATCGTGGAGGTATTTTGAGTGCTTGATAGATTTTTGGCTAAATTGAAGCCAAGTTGTAAAAATTAGTATGAACACTGCCTGCTCCCCATCTTCTTTGAATCTTCCTTTGTTTTATAAGGTTCCAGTGGCAGGGAGTAAAGGTAATGTGTGAAGAGCAGAGTACCAGAGGCAATGCTTTGTGCTGCCTTTACACCTCAGTCCTGCAAGCACTTTAGCATGCTTGTGCATTTTTCTAATGCAACTTCAAGAAATATGATTTATAAATAGCCTTTGGAGAATTAGACCATCTTCATCTGATGTGATAGAACCAGTCAATCAAGGTCAGGATACTTCAAGCAGGATTTTTACTTAGATCCTTTTAAGTAGCAGAAAAGGATTCCCCAGACATTGCCCAGGCTCTGTGGTTTTAAGAACAACAGTAGCATGAGCTTTAACAGGCTGCACAAAGGGCAGTTTGTCCAAGGTAGTGCCAGCATCACATTCTTCCTTTTGATGCCACTCAAATGGCATCATTCCTTTTCTCTTCCACTCTAATGACCTATTTTTTCCACACTGTTGACCTATTTGGGGATTGGGGTGGGAATTTGTAGAATATTTTGTGTTCGTGTTTCTTTTTATTTATTTCCATATGCATCCAGCCTAGCACAAAGAGTAAAACAGAATGAATGAATCTTTTTCTGCTTGGTCAGTTAGTAGAGCAGCTGAAGTGCTTCTCCAATTTCCCAAATTCTGTGATTCTGACTGGTTAAAAAGTTGTAAATTCTTGATGCTTTGAACAATGGCAGTAACAGCAACTGCAGTTATTCTGGATTCACCAGACCTTTAGCATTGAGAACTGGTGGATGTCAGCTGAGATTGAAGAAGAGACTGTACTTACCAAGACTGTAACCAAGTTGTGAGGGTTTCAGAAATATGTAGAGAAAACAGCCTAAACAAAACACCGTTTTACAAATTTTAACTGAACAAAATGTAGTCTTTCCCAAATCTACTTGCACTGAATGTCACACTCCATCTCCTTGCTGCCACTTCTTCAGTTTTAAGATGATTTTCTCTAAATAGATTCAGTCTCATCTAATAAGCTTAGGTTTATCTAATTATCAGCCAGGTAGGATTACCTCTGTGAACTGCCTGTGACTTCTTTTAACTCTCCCATTCTGAGGAGGTCCTGCCTTCCAGGGCTTCCTTGCTACTGTTGCTGGAAGCTGAAGGAGCTGTGCAGAAAGTGCTGCCTAGGGCCAGGCCTGGAGAGGAGTGGGGTTTGAGTGCAGGCAGTGAGATAACATCACTCCAGCTGCCTCTGCCAAGGATGGGAGGCAGCTGTAATCCTCAGGCACCTCAGATGTAGGGATGCAGTTTTGTTCCTGGGAGAGTGGCCACCTCACTCACATCTTTGGAAAAGGTTCTGCTAACACAGTCCCAGTTACATTTTTCCTTTTGTTGCTGGGGTTTTTTGTTTTGTTTTTCTTTAATTAGGGGGGTTGGCAGGTAGGACCTGTGTAGCAGAGTGGCTCAGGGCCCTTCCACACAGCCCTTCCTCCTACCATGACACAGAAATGACTTCAGCTGCACTGGGCACTGAGACTACTGCAGTGTATTTTGATGAAAGGTTTAATATTTCTTCTAAGTCCTTGCCTCCTGTGTTGCACTTGGGCATAGATTTGGAAGGGAGAACTTGTCTTTCATTTCAGTGTCAGACTCATGGGGAGAGGAGGGGGGGATTTATTTTGCCTGGGATACTTTTGTCTCATGGATTAGTGCTTACCATGCAAGGTAATCCCACCCAGACAGTGCCCTTTGGTGTGCTGCTTGGGCTTTTGCCATTTAAAACAAAAGAGCTAAGTTCCTTGGACAAGAGGATGTCTAATAATGAAGTACACTTTTTCCTGTTAAATTTCTGTCTTCTGAAAAATGATTAATTTTCTGTAAATTCTTTCTTTGGAGAATGTTGACTTTGCAATAATGAGCTTGCTAAAGGAAAACCCACCGATTTAAATGCTGTGATTCATACAGGAAAAGCACAATAGAGAATTTGACAAAATGCACCTATTATTAAGAAATACCTCTCTGGATACTTGGTGGTCTGAGCACCAACCACTGCTGTGTAAGCTGCTGTAGAGCCTCACAGAAATTGGTGTCAGCAAATTTCAGGAGTTTGTCAGAGGAAAAAAAACCCAACCAAATGTTGTGGTTTGCTGCAGCCTATAAAAGCAGCACATGCAGTGTCTGTTACCTGTGTGCTGCTGGAAGGGTTTCTCTTGGCTCTGGGCAGGTCTGTGGCATCGCTGGTGGCCCCGGTGTGTGCAGCCATCCTGGGGTGGGGTTTGCTGGCTGGGATTATTGGGACCCTGTGCTTTCCCTGCACACCCTGTCCCACCAGTCCTTGTGCAGGGGCTGGGTCAGGGAGGAGGAAGTGGAACCTCCTCTTTCATGTGCTGCTCTCAGTTTTGTGCCAGCAAGGTTGGTCTGGACATGGCTGGGTCTGGCAGGGAGCCCCAGTTTGAAGAGAAGTTTAGGATTCTGGTTTCCCCACTCCCCATTCTGCTCACTGCTGAAGTGAGCCAGGTCTCACTGCATGTTGGTCCCTTTGCTTTTCTTTCCCTTCTGGAAGATGTTACATTGGCAGTAAGACACCAGTAAAGATAAGGAGAATTAGCAGTAATCCAGAAGCTGTATTCGGACTTCAAAAAGGATCCTGTGAGTCTCCAACTCTGAACTGATGATGCACCAGCTCAGGCAGTGCTTCTGTAGCATCTTCCCAAAGGAAACCTCCTGTGCTTCCTGCTGCATGGCTTTCCTTGCATTGCTTCTGAGCAGGCCCTGGGCAGCTTATCACAGCTGATTTTCCTTCTATTGCTAAGTCCATGCACTGGTTTCAGATGACCCAAAGCTGATCTCTGTGTAGCAATCACTGGCTGCATACACCAGGTAAAACTCCCCCTCGTCTGATCCTCAGCTGGTATTTCTGGAGGAGGAGTCTGGCATAACTGAGATGGATGTTCACTGAAGGGCTTGTGTGCAGTAACAGTTTCAATAAGTGATTTCCAAAGGAAACAAAAAAGTGCATATGTACATAGGTTTTTAAATGGCTTCATGAAAGTCTATGAGTGGATAGATATTCTTACTGAATAGAGTGGATTGCAGGGTCACATCTGGCATTCTGTGCTGTCACAGCATAGCTGGTTGTGATTCTGCTTTCTCAGAAGTGCTTCTTGCATGCTCTGACAGGACCAAGTGTTCATGTTACATGTCTGGTTACAGAAGCAATCCATTGTTAACATTTTTCCAGATTCTGCTTCTATTGCATGTGAATTTTGTAATTGTAACAAGTGCTTTCTGGTGGGTGAGGATGTGCAAATAAAATAGGAAATCACATTTCTAGTCATGTTGTGCTCACAGTCATGTTCTTTCACATAAATAAATATATTCTTGCTTGAAATTATATTATTTAGGAATATACTGTCAGATAACAGTTTTTAGCTGTCAAGCTCAACTATTCTTACTTGCTTTTTCCTCTCCTACCTCTCTCCCCCTTTTTTTTTCCTAAACCAAAACACCTTATTTAGCAAGAAGTTGAGAAGTTTACAGACCTAGAGAAACTCTACCTCTACCTTCAGCTGCCTTCGGGTCCCAACAATGGAGACAAAAGGTATGTGTGTGTGTGTAAAGGTGAGCAGCGAGTACTGAAAACTTGCTTTACTTCCTGTGGCACTTAACTGCTGAGGAATCATTTGCATCATGTTGGTAGCAGAAGCAACCTTTATTAAACATTAAGTACTCTTTTTTCCCTGAAGATCAGATGTTGCGTTTTTTTTAAACTTTAGAATATTTTATTGCATGAAAAGCTTGTGATTATAAATATCCTGAAATGAAAGAGTCATCAGAGAAAGTGTTTCACAGTCTGTGTAATTGTTCCTATACTGTTTATGTATGAAGTCATAAAATAGCAACACCAATGTGATGGTGGGTGAAAGAAAAAACTGATGGTATTTCTGGTAACACTCGTTTGACTAAAGGAAGTTCTAGAAAACCAGCCTGCAGATCAGTGTTGCAAAATAAACCTCTTCCCAGCAGGATGGTTATAGCAGGCAGATCCTATAGGAAGCACACTGAGTATCTCCTGGGAAAACTGGGTGTTCCCAAAGGACAGCTGGCAAACTCAGTGGGCAAAAGCTTAGAGGTGGCCAGTAAGGAATAATAAATTTAAGAATAACTGTGTACTCGCAGCTGTGTATCAGTCAAGAACTGGAGTGTGGAGTCTGTTAAATTGTGGATGAAAGAGGGAGAAACTGCTGCTCAGGGCTCAAGGAATAGGTGAATCCATGAGGTGCAGGCACTCTGTGTGTGGTGTCTCTCCACCTGTATAAGCAGACAATTATGAAGTCCTCCCTAGAGCCATGTGCTGATGAGCCCTGCTGGTTGTCTCTGCAGTGATCAGCTGTCCATGTCGTCCAGCCGTGCCCAGCAGATGCACGCCTTCTCCTGGATACGCAACACCCTGGAGGAGCACCCCGAGACGTCCCTGCCCAAGCAGGAGGTGTATGATGAGTACAAGTGAGTGCCCTGTGTGCTGCTCTAGCTACTGCAGTGCTCTGTGACTCTGCAGGTACCCCACTGCTGTGTGGGACATGTGATGGACCATGCTGCTGTACATGAGAAACTCTGCAGGTACCCCACTGGTGTGTCTGGGACACCTGATGGACCATGCTGCTGTACCTGAGAGTGCAGTAGCTGCTCTGTGGCAAACTCTATTCATTACTACTGCCCCTGGAAATAAGACTGTGATGTTTAAATTGTGCATTACATGTACAGTTGCTGAAGGAAAGGTACAAGTATTTCTTAACAAGTGAGTATCAGTGTCAGGTGAATGAATGAATATTGGGCTTGTTTTGTGCAGTGGCACAGGTAAAAAGCATCAGTTACTATCTTACAATATGTGTTGGTCTGCTTGTTCACATACCTATATGACTGCCTTAACAAGGGTGAGGGGTTGAATTGTTCCCCATAGATGCAGCTGTTTTGCACATATGATCTTGCCCATCGCACCTTTCTTTCCAGAATAATGCATAAATATTGGACCTTCCTGCAGCAAACCTGATTTCTACAGAGGCACAATATATCTGAATATGTATGAAACCAGTAACCAAGGCCACTGTGAGTCTGTGTTGTCAAGTCTCAAAGCCACCGTGTAATGAGAAAACGATTAGAAGCAAGGGAGAGGGAGCTGTGTGATGAAAGTTGGATTTGAATTCATTTACAGAACATACCCCATGGGGGAGGGGGAAAGAAATAATCATCCTCAGCCCAGTTGCCTGAAGATGAATAACAGATTTATGATCTAGTATGAATATTTCCATAATCTGAACGATTACTGTAATTTGCAGGGAGCCGAATCCCTTCACCTCCTAAGTGCCTACAGGATTCACCCCATAGTAATTGTTATTGCAGGGCTGCCTTCTGCAAATACCTCTTTTAATGAACTCTCTGTGCTGAAGTGTTTTACCGTGATGGAGCTGAAGCACGGTGGCAGTGGGGCTGGTAAACAAGCACACACCTATTTGTGAGCTCTGCAGGGCCGGGGCGGTGCCGCAGCCGGGCAGTGCAGCCAATGGCACAGGCACAGCACAGCGGCCAATCCCCGCGCAGCAGCGCCCGCGCACACACAGCAACAGCGGCAGCTGCTGTGCACCACAGAGATGATGGGAGCCTTATTCTTAAATATATTTCTTATTTAATAATTTATGGCCTGCTTCAGCAACAAATCTGCTTGGCTTCCATGCTGTGCCAAGCTGCAGATGCCCGGAAATATCATCATCTACAGATTGTGGAGTGTGAAATTTGGATGGCTTTGTATGTAGCTGCATCAAGTATTTGTGTATTGTATTTTTTTTCCCTAACAAAATAAGGGTGGTAAGCAAATATTCAGGAAAATATCAAATGTTTGGAATCTGTTCTCCTTTGAAAGCTTCTGTTCTGTTTTTAAAACATTCAGTTGCTTTGAATATTTTCATGAGCTATTCTTACACACAAAAGAGAAGTAGTCTTGGAGTGGGACGTGGGGAACAGGCATATAAATATGTGAGTTAGTTTTGATGTGTCCTTTTTCTTTACCTAAGGGTGCTAAGACCTCACAAAACTCAGTTCTCTTATATTAACCAGTTACCATTTCTCTCTTCTGTGTGCAGAGATGGATCTTGCATGAGCTCACATAAGCAAGCTTATGCACTCTGCATGTGTAAATCAAAAATGCCAGGCTTCAGAAGACTGCTGCATCATACAAATACCAGCATCTTTGTTCCTGCCATAAATTTTGGTCAAAATAAATCTTGCAAAACTACCAGCCTTCTGCATCACCTTCCATTTTTTTTTCTATGAAGAGGGAATGACAGGAACTTGCACTGCACAAGAGTTCACCATTGGCACGTGCTGATAGTGTTTTCAGCTCCTCCACATTTCAGTAGCCCCTTCTCACTGTGCTTATTCAATACAGTGACTCTTCTTTCTGTTTTGTTACTCTTCAATTTAAGTGTGAATTCATGTTTCTAACTGGATAAAAGTGAGTGGATTCATCTTTCTTTTGAAAGGAGTAAAATAAATTAAAAATACATCACAATATAAGGCAGTAGCACTTGGGAAGGCTAGAGCTTGCAGCTGAATTTTAGAAAGGAGGTAGATGGGAGCTGGTTCACCTCTTGTTGGTGCTGTGATCCTCCTTGTACTGACAGAATACATTGAGTTGTAAGAGGCTGGGTTTCTGTCAGGTGCTCAAAGTTCTTCTGCCACCTTCCTTTGTGGGAAAACAGGCTGGAAAGAATGGGAGCTCAAGGGGAGGTGCCCAGCATGTTATCCAGCCTGCAGTCAATGGATGCTGCTTCCCATTAGATCCTTTCAGTGTTTTCATGTAAGTCAATTTTACTTGGGTATCTTGTCCCTATTAGAAAACATCCTCCTGCACACAGCCATGTGTAGATTTAGCTGAGTTTAGAGAATTAAGATTTCAAATCTAAATGCAGTCCTGCAGTACTTATGCAGGCAAAATCCTTACTTGCCCACAAAATGATTTGTTGAGCCTTCAGTAAACACTTGAGTCTTCTTATCTTACTTCTACTGCCGTGATGCGAGGGATGAAAGTCATTCATATTTAAGTTTGGTGTCCTGAAGATTCACTTGATACACTTAATATGGATTAGGAGGTCTTTGAGTCATCCTGTATCTCTTTCCTTTAGTCTGTAAATCATTAATCCTTGCTTTACTGGCTGCTAGGCCACTGGGTGCCACCTGATGCATAGATTATATGCACTATGTGTTAAGAATATTAACCAACAAGTTAGAAGAATATTCAGAAGCTAACACAGAAGAGGGCAGTAGGTATAGGTATACCATGTCTGTTGAACACATCAAGGACACAAGGTACATACTAATCTTGTTGGGTAGTGCTTAGCCAGGGTTTTTATATAAAATTCCCTGATAGGAATAGGATGGGACCTATTGTGTTGCAAAGTCTAGTCCCATGTCATAAGCAACTACCTATAGAATTCCTTTGAAAGCCAGTCAAACTCCTCTTAAAGCAGTTGTTTCTCACTTCTGCTGCTGCTCCTGGGAGACGGACCTGCAATTCCTGATTATAAGGACTCGTTTATGTGCCAGCATTATTTGTCAGCCTAATGAGAGCCTACATCTTTCTGAGGTTCTTGACTCTAACCTGTTTTTGGATACCAGTTGTGTTGGAGGTTGGATAAACCAAGAACTCTATTTTGTTTCATTCTATATGTTCTTTATCATTTGCTATTCATGCTGTTTTTTCTGCCCAGGAAGCTGTGTAAGCTGGGCTTCATAGCCTCTCTTCATCAGCTTTTTGGTTAATTTTTTTGGGTGTGTTAATTCAGTGTATTTTATGTCTGGAGTACATTCAATTTGAAGATTTTACCCAAAAGAAAAGCCTATTCTGCTTATCATGATGGGGAGCTCTGTTCAAAGGAACAAAGCAACCACGTGTCCGTTGTCATTCCCGTCTCTGCCCAGACCTTCCCTCCCCCCCTCTGTTTCCCACCCACCCTTCAAAGAGCAAAACAGCTCCTGGGCTCAGCCATGTGCCAAGAGTGCAAGGAGCAGAGAGAAGAGCTTCAGGGGAGAGACTCCTGCTATGTCCTGTCAAGTCAATGAGAGACCACAGATGGACATGGAGGGTGCTCCGCCAAGCCAGGAGGGGGAAGGGCCGTGGAGGATGATCTGTCTGAAGGCTGAAATTCCCTGATAATACTGATAGCTCAGAATTTACAGGCTTGCAGGAGATTCCACTGAGGATATGAGGGGACCATTTAGACTCTATGTTCTTGCTGCTAGCAAGTGATTGTCTTACAGCAAATGTGCTAGACTTGAGGAATGGATAATTTTATTCCCTTTTAATTTATTTCATTTCTCTTAAGGGGGAAATAATTTTAATTTTGAAGTTAATAGTAGGTCCCTAATCCTGGTGTTTTGCTAGCTTGTTTTTTTGGGTTTTTTTACTTAATTTTGCTGACATTGTTGAGTTCCAATCAAAGATACTACTGTCTATAGAGAAATTTGGAGAGTCCTTCTTTGAATGGTGTTTGAGATTTGAAGTTGTAATCAGCATCAGTAAGCAACAAAGACCCTCCATTCAGGAATTTTCAGACTGAAGTTTGAATCCATGGAGGCCTGGCAAGATGCAAGGGACAAAAAGCACACAGAGATCTATTTATTAAACATGGAGCAATGTCTGATTCCTATGAGGGTACTGTTGAGGCAGCAAAGAATTCCTTTGTAATAACTTCAAAGGGACATACAGAAACCAGCTTCTGTGAGTGACATATGTTGAAATGAAATGTGTTGGTATATAAATTGGATATAAAGCTTCCTGATATTCCACAGAAACTAGACTGATGCCTGACTGTGTACCAGTTGTAGGCATTGTCTCCTGGTTTGGATGTGGTGGGGAGGCTCTGCGGGGAGTGTCAGCACCTAGGAGTGTAAATGTTGCTATTTGTCTTCATGAAAATCATTAAATCTGTGGTGCTTTCCAAGTGGAGGATACCAACATACAGCCAGGGTGAAAGCAGCAGATACTTGCTCTGTAGTAACCAATATTTTTACTGAGAAAGTAAAGGTAGTGGGAGTATCTCAAGTAATACACAGAGCTTTCTACAAAGCTACAACTTGAAGAGAAGACATTTTGACTGGCTTCCTTGGATGCAGACACTGTTACTAGGTGATGCTGGTGGTGAAGCATCTGTTTCCTTCTGCTGCTTTTGCTTTGCATCTGCCTGACTTTCTGGGCTTGGTTTGTGCGTGTACCTGATTAGAGGCAACTGTGGGGTGTGAAGTCATTGTTTCTCTGCACTCTTGCTGGTAACCACACTGATCAGGTACACCTTTCCAGAGGCAGGTTGGGTTTGTGTATTGCTGGTAGGACTTCTCACAGGAAAGGAGGGCGTTGCTATCTCGTGTTGACGCTGTGGCTGGTGGCAGTCTCACTGAGAAGGTTTTATACTGGTGCATTTTAGGCCACAGCACATCTGTGCAACAGTGCAGGGAGTTGCTGTCTTTGTGCAGCCTTATGCACTTCCAGAGCAGGTCCTGGTTTCCTCCTTTGCTTTATGTTTCTGGTTTTCCAGAACATTCACCTTTTGCAGCAAAATCAATAATTCTTGTCCTCTGCCTCAAGAACGTATTTTTTTTTAAATGCCTCATATGCCAAAACAGAATTCCTTTTGCTGTTTTTGAGAACTGAAGGTAACAGTGGCCATTTTACTAGAACAAGCAAAGATGGCAAAAAAATTGCATTTTGTTTCTTTATTGCCCTTATATATTGCCCTATATCTTCTCAGGTTGTATACTGAGCTGCATGATGCTCCTCATTTGCAGCAGTTGGAATCTCTGTTAATTTAGGACTGTTAAATAGGGTTGTCTATAATCAAGCAGCTCTCAGAGTTCAATAGAGCCACAGTTGTAGGAGGACTGGGTCCTCAATATGTCCTTATGTTACACCTATAAAGCTGGTTCCCTGGTAAGGCATCTTTTAAGTTTAGTTCTGTTGAGGTCTGTTAAATAGAAGTGTGTATGCAAAATCTTTCTCTGGACACTGACACATCTCTTACCTACTGCTTTTCAAATATTCCTGCAGGCCTTAGCACACTCAAGCTGTGCTTCTGGCTGGAACAGGGTCTCTGCTTTATGATGTCCTGAAATATGTGAATTGAAACATATGCTTCAAACTGAGACGTGGAGTAAATCTCAGCTGTGCTCTAGATAGTGCCACTGCTTGTTATGTCTCCACATGACTTGTCTTTGAACTCAGTAGAGAACAAGGCAAAAACTATGATATTAATAGCTCTGTTTATACATTTTTAATGCATTCAGTTCGTTGTGGATGGCTTCATTAATGTTAAATGTGGTTCTAAATATGGACGGGGATAAGTGTTTTCTTTTGAAAACCTTTGGAGTCTGGCATGTAGGCTGGCCTCTTGCATTAACTATGATTCCATTCACGCTTTCTTTCTCTTTGTTGCAGGAGCTATTGTGACAATCTTGGCTACCACCCATTAAGTGCTGCTGACTTTGGAAAGATCATGAAAAATGTCTTTCCAAATATGAAGGCCCGTCGTCTAGGCACAAGAGGCAAATCAAAATATCCTTTGCTAGAACGCTTCTCTAACTTGTTCTGCTCTTGCCTGGAGAACATCTGTCGTTGTGGCTTAACTACCAGCTAAATGTAGAAGTAATGTTGAATAAAAAATGCCGACACTTTTCCAACGTTCTTTAAAAATTATTAGTTGCAGTAGTGTTAGGTTGCAAGATATAACTTTGGAAACAAGTATTTAAATTTAGGTTCTGACACTTAGTTGTCACAGCAGCAAGGCATCAAAAAAGTTTTATAATTTAGTGCAAAGAGAGATATTGGAATAAAGGAACCAAAACTGTTAGTGATTTTCAAGCCAGTTTTTTCATCAGTCAGAATTGTTTCTTTTCTGAGCTGAGAATTGTACCTTCCCATGAGAGCCCTTAGAAGCCATGGTGAAGTAATGCCCTACCTGCTGCATTCCCCAGGGCTGGCTCTCGCTGCATCCTGACGTGCTGGGTGGGCAAAGCCCCTGCAGTAAGCGGGGGAGGGAGAGCATGAAAAGGCTAAAAGGCATTGAGGTGCTGCTAGGCCCTAATTAAAACCCACTCAGAAGAAGTAACAGTCATGATACGGATGTGCTGTGATAATGGCCTTTGCCAGGTCTCACTTGAAACGTGCACTTAGACAATTAAATGCTAGCAGGCAGCCCAGAATTTTTCCATTGAAAAAACCTTCCATGCTGCAGCAAATGGAGTTTTGTGTCAGTTAAACTGTTTCATAAAATACAGTGTTGGATTATCTGGCAGTGAAATCTGAAACTTAGTGCTCATGTTTGGATAGAGCTAGAGAAGTGTTAAGGAAGAGCTCATACAATGTAATTGTAGCTTGACCCAGGGGATCTCTTTAAGTTCTATTTCCAATGTTTCTAATTCAGAATGATTAAAATGTGACCTTGTCTCACACCTACCGTAATTCCCAGGCTCCTTAGGTTTCTTTTACTGTAATTATGCTCCATTCAGGTTAATGCAAGCAATTGCAAACTACATGGCCTAGGAAGAATCCAGACATGTTTACAGAATGTGAAAAACTAGTGATCCTGGAAAGGATTTGTGTATCATGGAGAAAAGGCACTGTGTGTGAACTCCCAGACTGATGCTGTGGAGAGGAAAAAAAAGGCTGATTTGATTTTTAGCCCTATAAACAAGGGAGTACAGATAATAAAGGGAGCATATTTTTGTGTACCGATTTGATGAGATCAGTGTAAGAAAAAGTCTGGGTCTTTATGTTTTCACAGAAAAATTATCATGGATGAGGAGAGAGTGCCTCAAAAACAGTGTGAAATCTTAGGAAGAAATGCATTCATTGGGCACTTTATTTTGTCCTGGGAAACTTCAGTTTGAGGAAGTCCTTTAGGAGAAGGAAACAAAGTAGAACCTAAGTTTGAGAATGCATTTTTTAATAGTGATTAACTTCTTTCTTTTTTTATCAATCCTCCCATCTTGTTTTAGAAAGAGAGTTTAGTCAAAATTTATGTTAATGATTTGAATGTTGAGTAGCTAATTGAAGCTGCCTGGAATGGTTCATTGCTTGTTCTAAGTCATCAGATGAAATTAATCATACCCAGCATCTCTGCATGGATTGAGAAACCCAATGACCTGGCCAAGAATGCAGCCATTGATGGACTTTGATTCTGACTGGCTGTGAGATCATGCTAATGACAGGAATTCTTAGTTCTGTGTTGAGTTTGCTTTTGAAGCTTATGAGGGTTATCAGAGGAATTACTGCTCTTCTCCCCTATCCTCCAGCTAACAAGCAGACAATGTAGACCTTAATTGTTGTTCACATATTGCTACAGTGGACTGAGGAAGAAGGCTTTTGTGCATATGCCAACACTGCCCAACCTTGACTTTCATAAAACTGGAGATGGGGTATGCTATATATTTGCTTATTTATATATATTTCTGCAAGTTAGCATTTATTATGCTGTTTTTCTGTCAGAACTTTTCAAAACAAAGTGAAGATCTATGCAGCTTTTAAGATTTTTCTTTATGATTCTTATATTCTGAATCATTGTTTAATGTTTTTTTCTGTGAAGTTCATGATGAATTGCAATACTCTTAAACTAATTTAGGAGATGAGGTAGACATCTACAGTGTTCCTATCTACCATATACATATTTTAAACTCTGATTCTGTTTTGCTTTTACTGTATGTTTTTTAAAGTCAGTGCTAGGGAAGAGATACCCCCAGTGAAAGAAGCAGTTCCTGGTTAATAGTGACTGCTGAGTTGGCAAGACTCTGGATACTGGGGAAATGAATTGTCGGTGTACCAAATATTAGGATTCTGTCTGTGATTTTCTTCCAGAAATGTCAATTCCATATAATGCCTTTGGGAACAAGCCACAGATTATCATTAAGACATTTAATTTTGAAAGATACTGATGTTCTGATCTCATTCTCATAATTTCATGTAAAACTATGAACACACTACTCCAACTTCTGGCGTGATTCAGATAATAATTTGCTTTCTAGTTTTGTTTTCATGCCTTAATGACCCTTGTTAATGTAAGTAACCTTTCCTCCTCTGTTTGTTTGGTTTAGTTGGATGGAGCAGAGCCGTCGGGGCAGCTGCAAAGTGCTGATGAGGAAGTGGTGTCTGCAGCCTGCCGCCTTGTTTGTGAATGGGCCCAGAAAGTGCTGAGCCAGCCCTTTGATACAGTCTTGGAATTGGCTCGTTTCCTTGTCAAAAGTCACTATATTGGTACTAAGTCAATGGCAGCTTTAACAGTAATGGCAGGGGCACCAGCAGGTAATGAGATAATGCTGAATGGTGAAATGGGGGATCTTCCTGCAGAGAGTAGTAACAGCTTGGTTTGAGAAAGCACTTCTCTTCAGGGCAAACTTTAACAGTGACTCTGAGCAGTCAGCATTCATTTATGTGATTTTAGACACATTGCTGAAAATTACTGTTCTTGCTAGTAGTTTGGGTAAAGATCTGAAAATCAGCACTGGTCTCAGGTTTAGGTGGTGATCCTCCCATTTCTCTGGTGAGGATCCTGGTCTTTTAAAGCACTTCAGGGTGTGTGAGTAATTGTGCTGAACTTACATACTTGGCTGGAACAGGAGTTTGGTGCTATTACAGTGCTGGTTTGTAGATAGACTGCTGGTGTAGCTGTGTTTCTGTCTGCTAATTTGCCCTAGTTTGGAAACAATTTTCTGTCAAGAGCAGATTTTTTGATGTGGTTTGTTTCCTTCTGCATGCTCGAAATCAGTCACTTAATCACTTAGTGTGTTTTGGTGACTGTGGATAAAGTAAATTACAAAAATAAAGGATGAGAAGGGAAATGCAGGTGCACAGCATGCCTCCAGACTTGCCTCTGAGAAGTTCTGACTAGGCCTATCAAGCTAAATAGGCTTGTCTTCAGATCAAGGCCAACCTCTCGAGACAGAATGGAAAGCGGTGTTCAGGTGATCCCCTTCGGGATCATGTTGTTTTTCCTTCCAGCCCTCTTTCCTTTATTCCAGCTTGGACCTGACAGGTGGCATGGTGGGTTTTGCTGCTTGTGTGCTGCATTGTGACCTAACACCTTGGCTGCATTGGTCCTGCTTGCCATGCTGCTAGAAGGGACACTCAGTGCATGGACAGCTCTTCAACTCATGGAGCTTCCCCTCCTCACTTCCTTCAAGGAAGATGGTTTCCTTCAAGGAAAAGGGCAGTTACTTCCAGTGCATGCCTCTATGGCTTGGATGGTCATTTTAGAAGAGGCTCTTCCTAGCATGACAAAAATAATTCCATTCCTCTTGCAGGGAACTACAGTGTCTCTGTGCATTAACTGAGAAAAAAACAACTTTTACCCTCAAAGAAAAGTTTGAGGGTTTTTTCCTTGTCAATTTTACTTGCCCATGTAGAATTGTGTGCCAGTAATTGCAATATATTTGGGCATTTCGCTGCTCTGTGAAGAAGAAATTGTGGAAGTGCAGACATGTTGTGACATTCAACCTCTCGTGGTACATGTGGAATGCTGCTGAGACAGTGGGCTTCCAGATCACAGTTCCTGAGCATGTGCTGGCCATCAAAACCAAATACTTGGGTTTACTATTGTAAAATTAATATTAGTAAAACTAGTAATGTAGTAAAATGGTGTTGATTAATTTATAATTAGGAGTAATTTTAAAACTCTGTAACCTCAAAGTGTAAATGAAACAGTGTTAAAGCATTTCTAAAGGGGTAGTTCAGCAAGGTTATTTGGTCTCTAAAGAGCACACTAATCCTCTTGACTGTTAATAAACAGAAGATCATAAATGTGATGTGATTTTGTAAGGGAAATTAGTGCTAGCTGCACAGAGGACACTAAGTCTGTTTTCTCCATGAAAGTGACACTTGCCTGCTTTGTAAGCAGCAAAGTAATGTCTCCATAAAAAATGCATTGTTTTTTGAACTTTTTCTTCTTTTTTTCCCTGAACACTTGTTCTTTTGCCGTTTTCCCCCATTATCCCTGATCACACAGAGGTTTGGATCCGTTCTGATATTAGATGCACTGTATTTAATGCCTTGGCCATTATATAATGTCATATACTCGAAGCTGCTCCTCTGTGGCACAGACCCACAGCTTTCTGGAAGCATTTTTCATTTAAAGCTGCCTTAGAGCAGGTAACAAAACGACGGCAGGTGCTGGATTTTAAAGGCTCATCTGAAGCGCGCCCGCCGCCCTCTGCTGCTAGTTCAGTGAAGTGCACCAGGCTGAGATTGTGCTGACACACAAGGTGCCATTTCACATTATTAGAAGCAAGAGGCCCATACAGAGTATTTTAGCAGCTAATGCCCAGCTTGTCTAAAAGACATAGATTTTACCACAAATGTGGGAATAAACTGAAGCTGAATAGATTTAAACATGAAGTGGATGGGAGCAGCTCATGGAAGAGTTGTTCCCAGAACAGTTTCAGAGATGCCTGCCATATACTCTCTGTTAGATGTAGAAGTGGCACCACAGCAGACAGGGTATGTTTGGTTGTAATTCATTCTCCTTCTTTTGTTTTCAGGAATAAAAGGGATCCCCCAGCCCTCAGCTTTTATACCTACTGCTGAAAGTAATTCTTTTCAACCACAAGTGAAAACTCTGCCATCTCCTGTTGATGCTAAGCAGCAGCTGCAGCGTAAGATCCAGAAGAAGCAGCAAGAACAGAAACTGCAGTCTCCTTTGCCAGGAGAGTCCCCAGTAAAAAAAACAGAGGGCGCTGCAACCAACGGTGTGACCAGTATATCTAATGGAAGTCCTGCCATCCTGTCCCCTCCACCTATTGGCATTGTTGTGGCTGCTGTCCCCAGCCCCATACCGGTAATGCTCTCCAGCAATTCTCTAGAGAATCCACCCTATGAAAAGTTTGTACATTGCCAGTAACTAAGCAGTGGTGTCAGTGGATTAGGACAATTTCCATTCAAAGGCTTGGGTGCCTTGATGTGTTATAGCACATTAGTTACAGGTTGATACAGAGGCAGCAGAATTCTGATCATGTAACATAGGCCAAGTTCATCTTTGAAGTCATTAAAGTGAGCCTTGACATGAAGTTTAACCAGATGAGAGAGCTGACACCAGTTGTGTGGGTCACTGAGGCCCTAATATGGAATCTAAATTGCTTTTCATTGGCCTAGTGCATTTAGTGACAGGTACAATTTTGTTTTGAATGAATGTCTGTAGTACAGAACATTTTTGTCTTTCAGCCTTATAAACTTGGGCTAGGGAGTACAGGAACGTTATTTGGTGTTAAGATGTTGGCTGTACTGCTCATTTTGATAGGTAAGCCAGTTTTTCTGCCTGATAGTGCGTTTGTATTTAACTCACTTTTGAAACCTTAACAATGATCAGTATTTTGAACACATCCTCTCCTCTTTAGCCTTTATGTCAGTCTTTTTGTCCCAGGTGGTGAAGAATTGTATGAGAATGACCCTTTCATTAGCAAAAGAGCAGACTAGTGTATACACCAGTGCCTCATGCCGTAAAAATAGGAGACATATGTCTGTCTACCAATCCTTAGGCAGAGAAATAGAAATTGCCTTGGACAAGTAGAAGAGCTTATTTTGTTTCAAACTGATATTCACTAGCTTTGGTGTATTGAGCTATGTTGTCTTTCCACCTTTGAAATGCCTGGGGCTGAGGTCATGTGTGGCCTTGGGGACCTCTGGCTTTGTTACCACACCTTTCCTTTTTCTCTCTTTACAGGTGCCAAGAACCAGGCAGTTGGTGACTTCTCCAAGTCCTATGGGATCGTCTGATAGCAAGGTCCTGCCGCTCAACGTTCAGGTGGTCACTCAGCACATGCAATCAGTCAAGCAGCCACCAAAGACTCCCCAGAACGTTCCCGCTAGCCCTGTTGGTGACCGCTCTGCCCGGCATCGCTACCCGCAGATCTTACCCAAGCCAGCAAACACCAGTGCTCTCACCATCCGCTCTCCCACCACGGTGCTATTTACCAGTAGCCCAATCAAGACTGTTGTGCCAGCTCCACACGTGAATTCCTTAAACGTGGTGAAAATGACAGCAATATCTCTCGCCCCGAGCAGCAGTAGCGTGCCCGTCAAACAGACGCCTTCAGTTAGCACTAGTGCAGGAGCAGTGGAGGAAGGGAGGACTGGTCCACAGATCAAAAACGGATCTGTTGTTTCACTTCAGTCTCCAGGATCCAAGCCTAGCACTGCTGCAGCTACACCTGCAGTCAAGATCAAAACAGAACCAGAAGCATTGCTGGATGAGAACTCTGCACAGGGCCAAGAGAGTTCTGACGTGTCTAAATCCATAAAGGCAACCCCTGACCTGCCTCCTGCACAGCTGATTAATTTTGAGGTTGCAGCCTTGAAGGTTTCAACGGATGATGTCATGGAGCTAAAACCAGGTAAGGGCTGTGATCAGGAAGCTGAAGAAGCAGGGACCAAATATAAGACACAGTCTGATGAAATCACACCAGTTTCTTCAGCAGGCAATAATCAAAGCACTCTTAAGCTCACAGTTGCCAGTCAAAACTTGTCCAGCACCAGCATCAATTCACCTCCTACTGGTGAGTCTATGATTAAAGACAAAACATGCACTAAAAGTCCAAGAAAGCGACAACCTTCCACACTTCAGGATTCCCAGTTACCACCTGTAAAGAAACCACTAGTGGAGCAGTTTGCAACTGGTAATGCTGTGGAGGGTCAAAAAGCTAACAACGTTAAGAAGGCTCTGAAGGTTGGATCAATAGCTAACAGTGACAATACAGCAACACTTGCTCAAGTTCCCATCAAGGTACCCGTGACAGTACCTGTACCTCCTACAGCTGCTGCAAACTTAGCAACAGACCTTTCTTTGAGCACCAATTTAAATACCTGTGATCCTGCTTTAGAACAACAGCTTGCATCAGCATCATCTCCAGATATAAAAGTAAAATTGGAAGGAAACTTGTTTATCATAGAAAATGATTCAAAATCTGATGGCAGCTTTAACCCAAATACATGGCACCATATCACCAAAACCTCTGATTTTGCATCTGTGAACTGTGATCAGCAGCAAGATATCAGTGTTATGAGTATTGCTGGGCACTCTGGCTCTAGTGACTTACAGGAGTCGGCGTGGGAGCCGGTGCACTGCGAAGGTATGCAGCAGGATGTGTACAGCCAGCAGTTACAGAGCCAGATCCAGGACTCCTTGGATCAAATACAAGCACAGTCTTCAAATCAGTTACCTCTGCAGTCTGAGCTGAAAGAGTTTGAGCATACAGTCCCTCAGTCAAATGAAAACTTCTTTTCGTTTGATGATGACCTTACGCAGGACAGCATCGTGGAGGAGCTGGTGCTCATGGAGGAGCAAATGTCCATGAATAATTCCCATCCTTACAGTGGTTGTCTAGGAATGGCACTTCAGAGTCAGGCTGCAGCTCAAGGAGCTCCCGTATCATCTCATCCAAGCAGCACGCACTTTTACCATTCGATCCATAACAACAGCACTCCAATTCACACTCCCACGCCCACTCCCACCCCAACTCCCACTCCCACCCCAACTCCAACACCCACCTCCGAAATGATTGCTGGATCTCAGAACATGTCTCGAGAGAGCCCTTGCTCGAGGCTGGCTCAGACGACTCCTGTAGACAGTGCCCTCGGAAGCAGCCGGCACACGCCCATTGGCACGCCCCATTCCAACTGCAGCAGCAGTGTCCCTCCGAGTCCTGTGGAATGCCGAAACCCATTTGCATTTACTCCCATCAGCTCTAGCATGGCTTACCACGATGCCAGCATCATATCAAGTAGCCCTGTGAAGCCAATGCAGCGGCCTATGGCTACCCATCCTGACAAAACCAAGCTGGAGTGGATGAATAACGGCTACAGTGGGGTTGGCAATTCCTCAGTTGCCAATCATGGCATCCTCACAAGCTACCAGGAGCTGGTGGAAGATCGCTTCAGGAAACCTCACGCTTTTGCAGTTCCTGGCCAGTCGTACCAGTCTCAGCCGCGCCACCACGACACTCACTTCGGTCGTGTGACTCCTGTTTCACCTGTGCAGCACCAGGCAGCCCCTGTCAGTAGCACTACCAAGCAGGAGGGCTTTGCTGTTCCTGCTCCTTTGGACAACAAAGGAACTGGTTCATCTCTCAACAACAGTCTGAGATGCCGGAGTGTGAGCCCTGCTGTCCATCGCCAGCGTAATCTCAGTGGAAGCACTGTTTACCCTGTGTCAAATATACCACGTTCTAATGTGACACCTTTTGGAAGTCCAGTGACTCCTGAAGTTCACAACGTATTTGCTAATATCCATGCAGACACCAGTGCCAATAACATAGCACAGAGAAGCCAGTCAGTCCCGTTGACTGTGATGATGCAGACGGCCTTCCCGTCTCTTCAGAAACAAACAAACACTAAAAAAATAACCAGTGTGTTGTTAAACAAACTTGATTCTGATAGTGATGATGCAGTGAGAGGTTTGGGAATGAACAACATGCCCTCAAATTACACAGCCAGGATGAATCTCACTCAGATTTTGGAGACATCCAGCGCTTTTCCTAGTGCCAACCCACAAAGTATGATCAATTCCAGCACTTCAGTTTATGAATTCCAAACACCAAATTACCTCACAAAAAATAGCAGCACCGATCAGATCAGTTTTTCTTCTGGAGATAACCAAGCACAATCAGACATCGGAGAGCAGCAATTAGATTTTAGCAGCACTGTAAAAGACCTTTTAGGGGAGGACAGTCTGCCAACAAACCAGCAGCTGGTGAATCAGGTGGCGTCAGATCTCAATAACGTTGCATCTGTCTTTCCCAGCGACATCAGGTTGTCTTCCGAGCTCTCAGGCAGCATTAACGATCTGAACACTTTAGACACAAATCTACTGTTTGATCCAGGTCGTCAGCAGGGACAAGATGATGATGCTACACTGGAGGAATTAAAAAATGACCCCTTGTTTCAACAAATCTGCAATGAATCCATTAACTCAATGACTGCATCAGGTTTTGAGTGGATGGAGAGTAAGGATCATCCTGCTGTTGAAATGTTGGGTTAATCTTGTTTTATAATATGTATGTAGCACACTGTATCTAAAAGACAGACGTATTGTATTTGTCTTAATGGAAGTGCCTCCCGCAGCAGAAACACTTGCTATGTATTGTGGCATTTTTAAAAAAGTTTGCTGTACCTGTTGCTCATTCTTCAGTAAGGAAAAGGCAGTCTTACCAATTTTAAACAAATCTCTGAAGGTGATGGGCTATCAAAGAGCCAGTATTAAAATTTGAATTTTGGAGTGTTTCCCATTCAACATTTCTTGTTCTAGCAAATAAAGAAGTGGTTAATGGCAGCCAGTGATGACAGCTATGGTTGATGCTTTGGGAGGGTTTTAATTCAAGCTTGTTAGTAGGCTTTCCATACTTTGTATTGGTTGTTACTTCTTAGTAGGTGATCTTTACTGACCTTTGTCATCCAGGTTTGAAATGCAGGTAGGTAATGTGGTGGGGAGTGGGTACAAGTGGACCAGGTGACATGCAGATGCCTGATCATTGTGTAGCTGTCTGGAGCACTGCTCAATGGTGAACTTCATGAAATCTCTGTAGCACTGGTGCCATTGGCATCTCCAGTAAAACACAGAGATGGGAAAAGCTAACAGGAATGATCAAGGAAAAAGATGCACTAAATTTTTTTATTTAAGAGAAATAAATCTATGTAGTTATTTTATCCATTAATATTCAAGACATACTTGATATTTTAGTTCTCATGTCAATGTTTTTATATTAGGTAAAATTAATGCAAAAAGATTTTGAGCACTGAGATTTAATCTAGGCATAACCCCCATATATTAAAGCGATAGGTACTGTGTATCAATGCTAGAGAAGGAACATGCTATTTTCCCTCTTTTTTTCTTTTTTTTTTAATAGAGAGCTGCTGGAGCTCATTAAAATACTGTTTCTAAAAGCTCCTTTTTTTTTAAGTTTGCTCTTTCCTAACCTAGTGGAGGGCATAGGAAGGTGTTATTTTTTTTTGTTTCAGTAGGTTGAGCCTTTCTGTCTTTCTTGCTCCCCCTCTTTCTCTCAAACAAAAGATTATTAAAATATTAGAAAGTGTGGTTAATCTAAAAATATTTCATATAGAGCCATAATACTGCCAGGCACTTTACAGATAAACAGTAAGACATTTGATCATTCTTTTGGTAAAACTTCTTTTGAAAGTACTTACTGTTTTAGAAGCCTGAATTCAGTTTTCAAAAGTGATTTGACAGGGTTGATGAACCTGTTTTTTTTTTTTAAAGGAAAAAAATGCTGCCTCTCTGGAAAATGAGAATTAGACTTCTGTCTCACTGGTTCACTCAAACCAAAAAGACCTTTTATTTTATCAGCATGGCATACATGGATCTCTAATGGTCAAAAGGGAGAGGTATTTACCCAGCTATGCCTTGATGCTAGAAAGAGGACTTGCAGAGGCAGATTTTTACAAAAGAAGTGGTGCACTGAGTATGCTACAATACTGTCCCTTAAGCCTAGTATAAAATGGATTACCTTCCTGTTACCTGACACAAAGCAGAAAATAGAGCAGGAAGAATTTTCTTCTTTTGCATTTCTTTGATGAGTGGTCATAAATTTACAAAGGGGGAGGTTCAGTAACCCCCCCCTAGATTTCTCTAAGGGGAAGATGCTCAGATTTTTCATGTGATTAGTGTTTTTCTTTAAGTGACTTGGTGGTCTTCTGTTTCTTTAGTTTTTGTAAATGACTTGAGATCCCAGTACTGGTCAACTTTTTTGGCCGTGCTGATTCAATTTGTGCTGCTGCATTGGCACTGGAGGTGCTGGTATATCATGGCTTCTCTTGCCCTTCCCCCAGTTCATCACCAGTTTATGGCTTCTTCTGGAAGGACGAACAGGTGTGCCAAGTAATAGCACCTTGTGGGGGCCTGATTTCACTGTGCTTGCATCAGAAGTTTTGCCACTTCAGCAGGATCAAACCTGGGAAGTTCTGATCCCTCCTTGAAGCACAAGGATGTTGATTTGCTTTAAGACCTAGTGACTCTTCCAAGGTGATGGGGAGGAGACTAAAAGCTGCATAGTAACCTTCTGCTTGTTGTCCTGCCAGGTGTCTGTCAGTAAGACTTGAACCATTTTTCTCCTAGACTGAAGTTGCTGCAGGCAGGGCTTGAATCCTGTACTTGCCCATGGCCTTTTGAGAGGATGTGTTGAACAGCCTCTCACCCTGGTAGGAGGATGGGTCTGAGAGACACTCAGCACCTTTTTGTTTCTGTTCCTGACCCTGTGTGAAGTGCCAGCACTACTGTGAATAGGTGAAATCTGCTTCGATGAAGGGGGAGGGTCCTTCCAGCTCAGCTCTTGTGTGATGCTGTGACTCAGTGGCAGCTGCGGGAGGAGCTGCCCGGGTGCTGCAGCAGCCCTCGTCCCACGGTGGGCTGGCCTCACCTCGGGTCTCAGACACTGACAGAGGAGCGCCTGGGGCAAGGAAGGTTTAGCCTAACTGCTAGTTTTTTTAAGATTTCTCACAAAAGCAAAAGTAGATTTAAAGTTGATGCATTCTAAATTATGCAGCCATCACCAAAGGTTTTTAAAAGTGCGTTTAAAATTCTCTTTTAAATGCAGCATTACATTGGGCCTAACATGTGACTTAATTAGCAGAAATATTCTATAATCAGTGGGTTTAAAGCAAATATATGTTTAATTTTAAAAGTATTAAATTTGATAAGAATTGTTTCAAGTAAAATCCAAGGCACAGGCACAGCTTTGTACATTGGTATGTATCATTCTAGAGATGTTTGTGTGTTGGTGTTATAATTAATGTTAGGTCCCTGTACTTAGTGCTAGTTAGTTCTTTATGATACATTGAGACAGAGCACTACTGCACACCAAAGTATGCAATACCCAAAGGAAAATTCTGTGATCCTAACAAATGGAAGCCTGTCTTTGTCAGATACTCCAAAACTTTGAATTTGAGACAGTTCTGACCCCTTGTTTACATTATTGGCTTCCTACTAACATAAGAAATAAATTATTTTGATAGCAGTTTTTGCTAAAGTATACAAACTAGTGAATTTGTACCCTGTGTACAGTATTGCAGCAAACACTTTAAATTTGATTGCTTGGTTAGTCCAGCAAACTTTCTGGGTTCATATATTGCACTAAAATTCTGTTGAACCTGTGGCAGGCACATTCCTTAGGATAAATGCAACAAATACGGCCCACAGATTTAAAAAAAAAAGGCAAAATGAAAAAAAAAAAACTTTTTAATGTGTTTCATTATTAAAAGGCAAAATGTCATTAAAAGTGACAGGTGAAATTGTCTTATGTAGCAATGTGCATTGATCTCAATGAGATATTTCTATTTTTGATTCTCTTACATGAGAATATTGCAGCAGGAAAAATTAAGTTTAGTTTGCTTCACCATGTTAATACATGATCACAAAACGTGCATGAGTGTTAATGACTTAATCTTGTACAGTACTAGATATATTCCTGTAACCACTTTTATTTTTTCTATTCTTTTGCTGTATTGAAGCTGGTTCAGTGTTAACCAGGTGAGCATAGTTATTCACAAGTTATTTACTTTTTTATGTTAACTAATTCAGCTTAGTTATTGTTGAATATGTTCCTTTCTTGGATTATTTTTTATTGTTCTGGTGTTGAAAAACATTTTGCATCATTTTATCATGATAAGAATTCATGAAGTAAATAATTTGCAAATAATTGCAATAAGCACTGACTTCCGAACTGAAAAGAAGGAAAGCGTTTCTTGTGCAGTGCATCTGAGGATCATATAATAGTCTTGTACTATACTGTGCTTTATTTACTGCACCATAAGGAAAGAAAAATCCCTGTTCCACATTTTCATTTAGTGCAGGAAATCCAGTTTCTCCCCTCTTCCCCAGTGTTTTGTTGTCTGTTGTACTGCTGAAACTACAGTAGTTGAATATTGCAGTAGCATTTCAGTTATTTTTTTTATTGAAAGTGCTCAAAAATTGTTTTTTAAATGTTTTCAAAAACAATAAAAACATTTTGTATTAAAATTATTTCTGGAGTTTTTTCTTTATATGGAAAATGTGCTTTAGGTCTGGCCTAAAATACAGAACTTTGTAGTTTGTGCAATGACAGAGGACAGGTGCCCAGTTGAACCTTGCTGCAATTGCTGAGCCCATTAAAGCTGAGTGTGAAGGTGAATCTTCCTCACTGGGGTGCCTTTGTCAGACTTAGTCCAAGTGTTGGTTTCTTGCCTGGGTGTCAGCTCTTGCAGTTGTGACATACAACATCCCATTGCTGGTGTTGCCATCCACTGTATTGGTGCTTGCCTGGTTCTGCTTTCCATATTTATGAGGCACTCTTACAAGATAGTGTTAGGGTGGCTTTGGTCTATGGAGTCCTGTATTTGGATTGTAAAATGGCATGTAAATCCATCAGTGTGCCTAGCACAGTCTATGTGAACAGGATGGAAAGGCATTGCCACAGAGCAGGAACTGGCTACAGAAAAATGAGAGAGGATGAATATTCAGGTTTTCATGCCAAAGAGATGGCACTTGTTCAGACTTAGACTACATCCCAGACTACTGAGGTGCTGAGATGAGCTGGCAGGTCACAAGATTTGATGTTTGCACAAATCCCTTAGGCTCATCAGCAAAGAAAAAGAATTATCACAGAGACATAAGACAAAATAAATGAAAGAGAATCAGAAAGATACAAATTTTAACATATCATGGGAGGAAATACTATTAATATATCTCACTGCATTCTAAACATGCTTTACAAAGAGTTCTCAATGAACAATTGACAGACACCCTTTATGTTCCACAGTCATAAAAAATGCAAATTAAAAACTCCCAAGGTATGAGATGGAATATAATGTAGAAGATAATTGAAGGATACTTGAGAAATTGCTGATTCACCTGAAGTAATAATGGGTTTTAATTGTAACCTTTCAGCTGTAAATTTGAAAGAATTTGTCTTAATGGTTGGTAAAAAGGATCGAAAAATCCTTTTAAAACAAACAAATCTCTGAATGGAAATGTCCTAACAGGAAAGATTTAAGAAGGTAGAAATCTTGGAACTGATGTCATGAGCTTTGTAGATTTAAAATTATTAGATGCTTATGTGCTTAATAAAGACATCCAGAGGAAGTCCAAACAATTGCTTTGAAATATTCTCACATCTCCAGAAATACCAGTCTGTATGTGTGAAGGCAGCTGGTATTCCAGTAAACAGAATTCCACCTCTGGGGTTAGGGATTGCTGTGTCAAATGAGGCAGTGGTTCATGTAGTCCATACAGTGTCTCTGGCAACTGATACCTCTTCTCTAGAGCAGACCTGCATTATTACGTGGTCACAGAATAAATGGCTCTTTGGAAACTGTTCTAGACTCAAGACACAGAAGCTCCATCTGAAGTTAGAGTTAACCAATGCTTGGATCTTGCTGCTCTCCTCCCTCTCTTAAGAATGGTACAAGTTAAGCTTGGATAAGGAGACAAAACTGAAGAAAAATATATAGTGAGGCTTACAAACTGGAGCAACACTGGGAAGTTATTCCAAACTTAAGGAAGGAGCAGGGACCTGACTGTAAGCTTAAGATGTTTCTGAGTTGGGATCCACAAAATAGTTAACAATTAACCTGAATGTGCCCAGGCCTGGGCTATGCTGTCCTTGTGCTTTGTGCCCTGTGTTTGTCTCTGGCTGCAGGAAACCTTGGCCAGGTAGCCATAACAGAGGAGCTGCAGGCAGCTCCCACTCAGTGCTGGCAGTGATGCCACTTGTGTGTCCTTGCCTTTTATCTGAAAGTGCAGCTGGAAGTTCTCATGTGAACATCCTTTCTGTTGACCTTTGAAGTAGTGAGCAGAGGTTGTTTTCTGGTAGGAAAATCCTGTAAAAACTCAAATAAGGTGGCCTTCCATGGGCAAGATGTGTGTGTGGATTGGAGGCCCATTCTGTGCTGCACAGTTGGGGGATCTGAAGGGATGTGAGACTGTACTGTCCTCTCTTTGTAGTGCTCACTCCAGCAAATGGCATTTTAAGCATTACTTCACAGGATCAGAGTGCCTTTGTTACTGCTTTTTTAACAAACCAACACCTTCTAGTGCATAGTTAACATTACCTGATGAAATTGCAAATCTTTCTGTTTCTTTTGTTTTTCTTACCCAACTTGTTAAAAAAAGAGAAAGGGGTAACATAGAAACTCAGAACTCAGATTAATTAAGTCAGAAGTGAACTGAGGACATGGAAAAAATTATTTAGAAAGCATTTAGTGCTAAAAAGACAGCTGTTGCAGATTACAGTGTTTAAATACCCCAAATAAAAGACTGTCTTGATATAATGCAGAATACATAACTGAATTATTTTAGTTCATGATAGGTCATAACATTTCTGCCATGTGCTTTGGATATGTAGGAAATATCCTACTGGTGATGTAAGTACTTGAAATGTGTTGGAACATTTGCATATCTATTCTCCAATGGCTTTGTCGTGCCTCTTCCTGAGTCTGTTCTTCCTGGGCCTGCCTACCCTTTTTCTATATCTGGTAATACCTCAGCTCTGAAATCATTTAAACGCTCCATTTTTGTCCCTGTGGCTCATCTTTTCTCTGCTGTCAACTTCCTTTTAAATAAACTGCTTTTATATGGATTATGATAAGTTATGTATCATTGGAACTTTGCCTATCCACACTATCTAATTAGATGATGCCTATTAGAATAAAATTTCAGTGGATCTCAGGCTGCTGGTTCAAGTAATTTTAGCAGTATCTACTGATCCAAAGCATAGGCTGCTGTTTGTGCAGGAGGGCTTTGAGTCAAATGTTAAAATTGTACTTGGAAAATTGGCCCAAGGACTGAAATGAGCCTCAGCAGCTTGTGAGCTTCATTTTAACCTACCTATGTATACAAGGGGCCACTTTTTGATGGAACTGTTTTTAAAGTTGTGTATATATTATCCCAAATAAGCTAAATATGCTTTTAAAGCCTTCATATATGGTGAAGGTAGGAAGAAGAAGATACATAGGAAGCTGGAAATACATTTTTATTTCTTCAGGGGTTGATAGACTTATGTTCACTTATTAACTTGTTGGTAGTGGCTTTTTGTGATGACTAAACAGAACAGGGCATTACCTGACTGCTGCTGGAGCTGAGTCCATCTGTAGCCTCAGGTTTTTGAAGCACTGTGTGGAGGAGGTAGCTAGTGGGGATCAAGAGAGGTTGTCCCTGCAGCCTTCCTCAGGTAGCCAACCTACCCATGGCTTCAAATCAGTACTTCTCAACACACTTACTCAGAGAGCTATTGGGCTCTCTTTTTGCAAATATTCTTCTTTTGTTTCTAGTATGGAGGGGAAACACAGCACTGTAACTTATCCTACATTATAAATTAACTGATAAGGACTTGGTCATCTCCTTTCCCTATCAAGAATACCTTGAGTGTTCTATTTGCCTGCTCTGTATCAGTACTTCAAAAGGACACTTGTTCCAAGGGCTATGATAATCATTTCCCAGAGGGATCATGCCCAAATCCTCCTTGCTCTGAGACAAGAAGAGGCATTTTGAAATGTGTTGTTTAAAAAGCTGTGTATAAGCAATGAATAATTCTGACTGAAAAAAAAATCTCCTTGATTCTATTTCAAATTGCTTTGAAAAATTAAAACTGTCTTTCCTGCTACATATGTATAGATGATTCTCTACATATGTAGAGAATGATGATGAAGTGCCTGTGTCTAAGAGGCCCTGCTCAAAGGGTCTTGGTTCTTGCACCAAAAGCATAACTAAAATCTGCTATGACAAGGATTAATTGTGGACAGCAAAACTAACACAGGGGCCTAAAATGGCTGTCTCTGAAAAAGCAAAATAGCAGATCTCAGTGCTTACTAATAAGGAATTGCTGGAGACCTGTTATGAATTATCTGAGATGAACTTTTTATCAAAAACAGTAGCTGTATAATAATAGGAGGATATTTGCATTTCCCTTTGCTTTTGGCAGAGGTAAAACTCTAATCATTAATAAATATCATTTTACAGCATGCACAGCTTTACATTCTTGTCAGTCAAGCCTGGTTTTTAGGAGTACCTTCTTGTAGGATTACTTTCTATGCCAGCCAGACCTGAAGATACGTGGACATTTCTTGGATGGTGTGCTATTAAGTGTAGTTTGGTATTATCAGTAATTAATTCCCAGTGACAAAACTTTCAAGATCATTGGAAGCCAGTCAGTGGACCAAGGATAGCACATTGAAAATCTGTGTACTCAAAAGTATTTGAACATTAAAAACACCTCAGAAGTAATTCAAACCAACTAATAACAGCAATTATTTACTATTCCCATTTTCCTAATGATATAAGAGAGAAACATTATAAGAAGGAGCATCTTGTATGAAACTGAGATGTGAGAAGATGGGACTGCATTAGTGATGCTCACACACCATATCAGAACACAGCTTCTCCTGGTCTTAGCAATGTTTTAGGCACTGGCAAAGAGGATATAGCACATACTACTTCATACACATATGGAAAAGGATACTCTCAAGGTATTTAAAGAAGAAAAGCCCAAATATGTAATCCCTGGAAAGTTCTTACTTGTCTAACATTGCCATAACATGCGTTGAGCTGTTAGCAAAAATACCCATAAGTAGTGTGTTAAACATGGGATCACTGGTGGATAATTAATCTGGGAGCAGTTGGCTGGAGCTCATCACTTCAGGGTTTCTGTTCTGGCAGCTCTCCTCCCCCTCAAGCTGAAAATAGAGAGAAAAAGATGACATCTGAGTCGTGGTGATTCAGACAAGTGTTTACCATTTCATTCAAATGCATATGCACAAAATGAGTATGACATTCCACCTCCACTATAGTTGCTCTTCCTACTATGCAGGTTTGCTCATCAAGACAGAGATCTTTCCAAAAGAAATTGCTTGTAAACTGTTATACAAGTCACAAAAATTAGGAAAAACATTTTTTATATCTTTCTCTTCTACCCTGTGAGAGTTGGAGAGCTCAGCATCTTTCCTGGGAGGCAGGGAAGAAGGGAGCTGGCCCAGAGCAGGTGTTGGTACCTGGGGAACACAGGCCCACGCTTGGAGAGCAGTGTGAAATTTTGTCTGCAGGTTGTCCTGGAAAGGAGCTACTTGAGGAGAGAATTTCTGGTTCACATCTGGTCTGTCCCTAGGTGATGGTCACACCTTGCTGTCATCCTGCAGGAGCAAATAGAGCTGCAGGGCTTGAGACTGCTGGAGGCAGTGGCTTGGCTGCAGGCAAAGCACATGTCTCCAAACAAGGATATGTTGCTTTTAAGGGAAAGAAGAAAAGCTAAGGAAAACAGAACCTGTGACTTTGGAGAACTGAGAGTGAAAAGGAGTAGGAAGGGGCTGATGAAAACCTGCAAATGAGCTAAAAGCAGCCCAGTTGCAATGCAATGCAGAGACAGCTGCCAGCCTGGAGTGACTACCAGACTGAAGAACTTGCCTACAAAATATAAATATAAGCCTTCATGTTTGGATCAGTTTTGCATCTCGTTGTCATGGTGTTTGAAATCAGTATTAATTGCCAGGATCTGGCCTGCATTTAACAGTAAAGCCAACAAGAATGTTAAGTCTTGGGCTCTTAACTACATCTCTGCATTAGTCTCTTTACTGAGACATTGCCTTAATAGTAAGAAATTGAGATTATTAGACTGCCAATAGGTGTTTACTTCTCTTAGTCATAGCAATGACTCATGACCAATATAATGTTTTTCTATTCATTCCCTGTTGTACACAGTTTTCCATTTACCTATCACTGTGACATTGTGAGTGGTTCGTAGCATTTTCTATTGTATGACTCAGTAGAACAAAAGACAATAGGACAAAAATCTGTTTCTGCCATTTGCATCTGGGTTTTTTTGTTGTTGTTGTTTTGTTTTGTTTTTATTTGTGGGGTTTTTTGGTTTTTTTTTGTTTTGGTTTGGTTTTTTGGGAGTGGTTTGTTGGGTTTTTGTTTGTTTGTTTGGGTTTTTTGTTTTGTTTTGTTTAGTTGCAGTTAAAATTACTTCTATTCCTTTGGTTTAAAGGAAGACCAGCAAAGATAATGTATCCAGTTTGATTTAAAATCCTCTGTAGCAAAAGTGTATCCTACATTTAATAAGTTAAAACATACTTTCCTCTTACTTGATGTCCTAGCTTTTATCACTTAACCATCACTATAGTTAACATATATTCTTAAGTCAAAGGCTATTGTGATAATCCTTTGGAATTCTGAAACAAATGTCCTTTATCCACATAATTTCCTCCTTTAAAAGCAAACACTGCTCTGTTGAGTTTTTTCTCAAAGTAATTCAGTATTATGGTGTACAGATTCTCTTTGGCCTAGGAAAAGCATTTATGATAAAGAAAGACACAAACCATATTAGCATAAATGTATATAAAATTCAAACCACAAATTGGATCTATGAGGATGAATGCCTTCAGCTTAGAGATGGAATTTTTTTAAAACTTTGTAAATTTTTGATCTTTCATGGGACTGAAGGTTAATTTAGGTGGCAAGAGAAGTCAAATTTGTTACCAGATAAGAACTCACTATTGGGATGGACTAATGAGATAAAATATTAACAGATTTTTAATGGTATGGGTATACAAAGTGTTCCATTGCACTTAGATGATCCAAATTCAGGTTATTCTCTGCAACTGAAAATCAATTATTTGCTTTCAGAATATCTCTCTTTCACTAACAGTTTGTAATAACATAACACCATAAAATATTAAATGCTGGAGATATATATCTAACATAAGAACTGAATGTTTGTTAACAAACATATTGTGGTTTATGTTCCCTTATTTTTAAGTAAAAGAATAATTTGGGTGAAGTGATAGATATCTTGCTGGAATATTGGAGATAACTATTGATCCTACTGAAAATGCACATAGACCTTACCTTAATATATGGATGCCTCTGGGTATCAAACCCAGAAACACAAGTTCTGTGTTTCAGATGTGTTCATAGCAGGTCATCTGTTTATGGATTTGGGCATTGACTAACTAACTCCTATTCTCAGTCAGTGGTCTTTCCACACAAAAAATGAGTCAGGGCTGTGTTACTCTGCTACTTAAAAAATGTAATATAACAAAATGAGTATGTTAATGTCCTGTTGTAAGTTTCAAAAGGGCATTATTTTAAATTTCAAAGTTATTGAAATTACACAGTACTTAAAATTTAATGTTTGAGTTTTGATGTCCTACAGAAAAGCCCAACAAATAATGCACTAATAAAATATTCACAATTAAGCCTTTATTAAACAGGGCTTTGGGATGCTTTTCTTATAGCCCTTACTGTACAGAAAAGCTGAGACTGAGACTGCAGAAAGGCAGGCAGATAGTGACAATAATGTGTAGTAAGATATTTATAGGGAGAAAGAAAAGAATACTTTTAATAGACTACAATTATGAAAAAAAAATTAACAAAAAACCTCAGCTGTGAGCTTTTGGGGCTCTAATCCTTTTTCTTTGACTTGCTTTTTACACTCTAGCAGAGTATGAGACAGCACTGCAAAACCTAGTGTTGGTGTTTGACAGCCACAAACCCACATGCTTTTTCTAGCAACCTGTAACAACAATTTACTAATCATCATTATAGTCAATCCCAGAAAAACCTGGACCTGGAAGTCATGCCTGCTGTAACTTAGGCAGATTTTCCTTCCTTGGCTGTTACTTAGAAACTTCAATTGGGACACACCTCTAAACTTGTGCTGGAAGACTGATGTAGGCAAAGCTGAGCCAAAGGAATTGGAAACTTTGGGTGTCCAGAGGGTCTATTCAGAAACAGAAGAGGGCTGTTTATTTTGAAATACCCAAAAACTTTTCTGGGTCTTATTTTCCAAACTGTCTTGGTTGGTCTTACAACACACATTGTTTCCCCAAGTAAATCTACCAATTCATGAATCCACTTTCCCAAATGCCACTTTGTCTGTTTGTAAGACACTCACCTGAATTTTCATAGCTAACACCCTACACTGATTTTGGGACACGCACAAACTGATGTTGATACTGAGATTGCATTTCCTTGGAGCATCTGGTTGGCCTCTGGAAGGAGAATGAGTGTGTGTGCTAATGGGCACAGGTTTGCCTGAGTCTTTCTGAGGAGGTGTTACCTGCGTGTTCTGTGGTCTGCTTGGGGCACAGTCCAAAGAGCTGAGCCTGCGTCTGTGTTTGTTTTGGAAAGGGGAGAGTTTCTCATCAGATGATGATGGCAGAAATAGGTCACCCAGGGCGTGAGGGGCCAGGTTGGATCAGTTGAAAGGTGATCAAAGACCCTGATTCCTTGCCAGTACAGGTGCTGCTACATTTGTTTGTAGTTAGTGACCAGTGATTTTCAGTATGTATATCCTAAGGGGGAGGTATGTTCTCTGCACTCCCAGACTGTGCAGTGCCTGGAGGAGTTTGGCCTAGGCTAGTAGTAAGGCTTATGGTTACAAAGCTCAAACTAAACCATTGTATTTACAGCTTTTTCAGCACAGCTCTTGCTGTTGTCCTCTGCCTGCTGGAAAGGTGGATGGTCAGGGAGAGATTCCTGAGGGATTGAGTCACAGGCTTGCGTGGGGGGCAAGCAGGTTTTTTTCTCAATAAAAGTCTTGACAACCCCATTGTTTTGATTTCAGACATAGTTTTTACCGTTTATTTTTTTCTGTTCCTCTGGTATTCTCCTCACTTGGATGTTATGTCAGGTCATCTCCTCACACAGCTGGGACTTCCTCTCAGAGCACCCTGGAAGGCAGCACTGCCTCATCCTGGTGGGGAAAGTCCTTTTTTCCTCTCAGTTTTCCCTAAATTTTTGCTATTTCAGGTTCCCTGAATATGAGGGGTTAGGCAAGAGCTCCATGGCTTGGGCCTGGCCCTCAGAGGTGCAAAAATAATCTCAAGCTGCAGCAGGAGAGGTTTAAGTTAGACATTCGGAAGAATCATAAAAAGGGTGATTAGATACTGCCCAGGGAGGTTGGTAGAGTCACCGTCCCTGGAGGTGTTTAAGGAAAGACTGGTCACTTGGTACCATGTTTTAGTTGACACGATGGCGTTCGATCGTAGGTTGTACCCGATGATCTTAGGAGTCTTTCTCAACATAATCGATTCTGTGATTCTGGAAAGAAAGACCTCGACAGCGTAAAACACCAGGAAAATTTTTAGAAAGGCGGCTTTATCCCGCCGCGGCCCTGGGTAGGGCTGCCGAGGAGGGCAGGGCGGAGCACGGCGCGGCTCCCACGGCGCCCTGAGGGGCGTTGGGGCTGAGGGCGGCGGCCACGCGCCCCCTCAGGCTGCCCGCGCGGCGCGTGTCTCCAGGCGGGGCGCGGAGCGAGAGCCAATCGGAAGGCGCCGCCGGGACCCGGGTGGGCGTGGCCGAGACTCCGCGCGCCAATCAGACGATGGGGAGAGGCGCGGGGCGGAGCCTGGGGCCGGCGCAGGGCGGGGCCCTGGGCGGGGCGTAGGTAAACACGGCGGCGGGGGGCGCGCGCCGTGCGGCCATGGCGGCGTCTCCTGCGGAGGTGCTCGGGCTGCCGGGCGAGGAGGTGAGCGAGGCCCTGGGCCGCCCCCCGCGCCTCTCGCTGCCCTCTCCGCGGAGCCGGGCGGCGGCTTCTCCGCGGGGCTGAACCCCCTGCGGGGCGGCTATTCCCTGCGGACCTGCCGCCGTGTGGCGCGGGGCGGGGGAGCGGGGTGAGGTGATGAGGGGGGTTCCGGCGGGATCGGCGCCCCGGTGCCGGCTGCCCTGAGCCCCGGCCCGCCGTAAGGTGGCGGCTGCCGCGCCGTCTAGCACCGGCATTCCTGGCTTCTCCCATTGGAAGCTGTGGAGCCTCCTCTATGGACGAGGGATCCGCGTGCGCTCGCAACTTCCTCGTGACGGAGTGAAGCGGGATTTCTTCTCCCCCCACCTCTCTCTTCCCGGTACCGGAGAATCGCGCCTTTGTTCCGGGCTTTGCCACAGGCGGTGTGACAGAGCCGTGCGTGGATTAGAGCGGTGCCTGAGCCAAGGGGCTCATCCTAGCATTGCCATTAGCGGGAGTGTGAAAACCTGTCTTCGCGTCGGTGTTTTTTTGCAATAAATCCGTGGGTGACTGAAAGTGACTCCTGCAGTGGCCTCTGTCCTCAGGTCGTAGTTCCTGAGCACGTGGGTCTTTGGAAGGTGGCTGTGGCTGTACCTGTTACAGGGTGTAAGTGACAGACAGGTGGGGGTGGCTGTTGCATTGTAACCGAGGCTTGTGCGTGGGCCGGAATATTGTGGAACTTTATCAAGAAGAAGGAGAGTCAGGGTTTTTTTTAAATTGCAGATGCAGGAAGACTAAAAGCAGTACCTCTGAAAGCTGTTTGGTGACCTGTGTGAAATGTCAGTAATGTTGTCTTTGAGCCAACAGGATATTTTACCAAGATTGTCTTTGATCAGGTCTTTTTTGTGTTCAGGCAGTGATGAGCTCTGTGTCAGTGCGTACTTGTTGCATCCATAATAGGAATTCGGTTTGTTAAAGCTCTAAAATACTTTTCCTTTTCTTGTTAGCATAGCTCTCTTTCTCAAGTTGTGCTTTATTTCTGGAGAAGTAACTTAAAAAGCTCTTGAATTGCTTTTTTTTCTTTATATTTGAATTACCTAGGATTTCTAATACAAAATTAGCACTCCATACTGCAAGGGTTGCATAACACTTCCTATTGCAAGATCCTGTTTTCATTTGCTGGTAACTTTCTGAGGCTATGTAGTTGTACTAAAAGATTCCATGCCTTAGGCTCTCTACTTTTACATTGTTAAGCTTTGTTCAGTTTAGCTGCTTTGTAGCCTCCATTGCTATGGTGAAAATGTTTTGAAATCTGCTTTAAATTTAACAATTCTGATCTTCCCTCACTCTTTTTGAGCATAAATATGTTCCTTTGGAACTGGGGGAAGGGGGGAAAAAGCATGTACAAAATCTATTAGATCAAACTTCTTCTGTAATCCAAAAGCTTAGCCAAACTTTTTCAAGTGACATATGTGAAAAGCACAGTTTGTTTATGCTCAGAGACTTTAATATTCAGTGAGTACATACTGATTTGTGTGTAAAGAGTGTGTAAAGTTATCTTCATAGTTTTTGTGTGAGATTCTGCATGCCCAAATGACCAAACAAATGATCTTAGGGTTATAAGAAAACTGCTCTGCTAGCTGCTCTTGCCTAGGATACAAGAATGGAAAATTCTTTTGTCTTAACAGAGTTTAAGTCTGGAGATTGTGTACATAGAAGCACAAGAAAAACACGGTCAGAAATCCAAGTCATATTGAAAGTATCATCAAGGACTTTTCTGTTGTCCCCCCCACGTTGTTTTGCAGCCTTGTCATAGTTTGTCTGCACGCCGCTGCTTTCCCAGGGCTGCTCTGGGGCCTGTTCTGCAAGATGGATTTGCTTTGGGTGTAAATCAGAATTGTCTAACAAAAGAAAGCAATGTTATCTGCAAAACCTCTTGTTGCAGCTTTTGGATATGATCCTGTGGTAAATATAATAATTATAAATAAATTGTCATTCAGGAAGGCACGTGAGGAGAACTTGGTGTAATTTTTGAGGCAGTTGAATGCAGTATTAGTGTGGATTCCATCACAGCTCAGGTTAGGCATTTATGACAGATTTCTTTGTTAATGGTGTAATAATCACTTGGATTCATTAAAGGATTGCTAATATGATGTTGCTGACACAAAAAGAAGCTGAGATAAAAAAGAACATGTAATTGAGTTTATTGTGTATACAGTGGGTTTGTGTATATGCTGTATGTAAGTTGAGTTGCAGTGCCTGAATCTAGCAGGTGCAGTTTTCCTTAATTTCTCTGGTTCAGTTTTTCTTCTGTCAAAGTATCCTGTCACCCACAGGACTTAAGGCTTAGTTGAATATTGAAATAATGAGCACTAGTAAGGTCAACATGGAAAAAACAATAGTTCTGTATTCAGAGCAAGGTCTTAGCAGTAGAAATCTCAGATGGGATGGAAATAAGAACATCATGTTGCTTTTTATCACCCTAGTAACTTTTTTTAAAGGGGAAAGGAACGCGATAAAATGTACTTCCTCCTTCCCAGCAGGCCGGACTGCTCTCGCAGCGCTCTCTGCCGCAGGCTCCCTGGAGCCATGGGGGAGCGTTCCCTGCTGCAGCCTGCGGCGTGCCCGTGCTGGGCGAGCCCCTGCCCTGCCCTGCCCTGCCCGCTCGGGGTGCATCTTCCTCTGAATGCAGGGCAGCTGTTGGTTCGCACCCACAGGAGCCCGCTGACAGTGCTGCTGCTGCTTGCCTTTGTCACTCCAGGGTTTTGGAAGAGGGGCTTTTCGAGTTAGTGTGGGGTTATCGACAGAGAACCCACCTCAGGCTCACTCGACTAGTGTTTGTCCGATGTAGGGGATGGCTGAGAATAGGTTTGTGATTGCAGTAGCCCCTCAGAATGATACTTGACCTCATGGCAGGACATTCCTACAAAGGCGGTTGCCATGAGGGTCAAGAGGAGGATGACTCCAACGTTTCAGGTTTCTTTGAAAGTACAAAACTTTCAAGTTGTTAAGACTTGGATTTCTGTAGGTTAATCACTTTGATCAAGCATTTTCTAACGAGGTATTCACTTCCATTTACTGTGTTTTTGTGACAATTGACTGCAGTACTAAATACAGTATTTTCTATCCGTAATTGTGGAATGCTCTTTCAAAGATTGAAGGAAGAATTATTGGTCTCTTGGCCAATGCATTGTTATTTCTTTGGTTACAGAAGGAATAATTTTTTTTCCAGTGGTTCGATGTGTTAAAAATGTAATTTTTAGAGAGTTGTCTGGTATCTATTTCTGTTTTCTATTATAATACCTGCTTGCACTGTAGGGCTTTAGAATGACATTCAATAAAACAACACTGATTGTCTATATACATGTGTTACACAGTTTAATGTACAGATGTCTGTGTGTCAGCTTCCTACACTCCCAGCCTGAATCAAGGACTTCTTATTTTGTTGAGCTCTTTTTATGTTGCCCAGATAACATTCTGAGTTAGATAGGTTTTTAGATCTTTTGTATCTATTATGTGCAGTTGCTTTCAGGGATGAAACTAGAAATGGGAACTTCTCACAGGCAAAAATACACTTCTACGTGCATGCATTTGCCATTTCAGCTTGCTCAGTCACTTGAGACCTGTCCTGTGTAGAACAAGCATTCTTGTTTACTGCAGGTTGCCTAAGATTTCTCATAGGCATATGGTATTTCATTCTGGAAAGCTTTAGATGTATTATTATGTTCCTTTAGGACCTACTGCTGGAGTAGGTTGTTTGTGGTTATTTAGCTTGTAGTTGGTGAGCTGAATGTCCAGGATACATGGTTTGTCTTCTCAGCTTCTGCACACCTTACCCCACAACTCTTCCCATATTGCTGAAGGTGATGCTGATGAGTAGAAACATTTCAGACATGACTTCAGAGACTGGCATGGACTAATCTTTTGGATTGCCTCTGACAAAACCAGTAATGTTGTTTGGCTCCTTTGTGCCTGAGCTGGAGCAGCCCCGTGCTTCCATTCCTGTTCAAAGCCTATGGTCTCCCCAGTGCCTCTGTACAAGGTATATGCTATATCTGACTGTTCTTATACAGGCACTCAGACAGAAAAACAGACATTCATGTCTCTGGGCTTTAGAAAGGCTCTCAGTTTTTTTCTAGGCTGTGAAGGACTTTACCATTGCAAGGCTTGGCCTAGGATCCCACATATCTTGATTAGTTGAGACTCTTGTAGAAATAGTGAAGCTTGCTGGCCTGTAGTCTTGAGAGGTTTCCTGATTTTGTTAGGAGTTTGCTTGCATTTTTTTGAACAGCAGTGTAATTTGTGTGGATCTGGTGGTTCCCAGAAGCTATTTTATGTCCCTCTGTTTGTTTTGTGTTGGTTTTTTAAAGCCTTTCCTTTACACGGAACTAATAAACACTGAGTGGGACTGTTATGGATACTGGGTTGCACATAGTGAAAAACTGTTTGGGGATTGGTTGGGGGGGTTTTGGATTTTTTAAAATTCTGTTGACAAATTGGGAACTCCATTAGTGGACTTCTGTTGTCTTGAATCCCTTCTTTAATTTGTAGTCAAATGCAGCTGTTAAATACAATCTGTAGTAACAGCCAGCATTTCTTAATGGATGAGACTTTTGTATTTATGAGCACAAAATGCTCACATGGTACAATTAAATTCTTCTAGTGAATTCCTAAGACTGATCTGTAACTGATGGAGGAAGTTAATGACTTTCATTCTGTTTAAAAGACCAATTAATGTAGTTTTGTAATAGGAATCTTTGTGAATCTAAAACTGTTTTGAAATTTCTTCAAAGAAAAATGGTTCAACTCTGTTGGTCACTATAGAGGGGACAGTGTTCTCTGGGCTGTGAAGCAATGGTCAGATGGGAAAGTCTCCTTCCCATTTTCCATCTCCTGGTGAAATGAAGTAATGATGCCAAAAAGGACTTGCTATCATTTGGATGTCACCTAACATCTATGGCTGCCTCTCTTGAGAGGTCTGATTATTGCAGGAAGTTCTTTTCTCCACCTGAGGCTCCCCATTCTGTGGGAAATGCTTTCTTTCAAATGAGTACTCTATGCAGACATGATATGAATCTTAGGAAAGCTTTAATATATAGTTCCTGATATTGCCAGAATCTTTAAAGCTGATGCTGCTGTACTGTTTTATTGTTGTAATAAGCTTTGGTGCTCTTATCTTGGCTTCAGTGGTAGTTGATTCTTGACCTATCTAACAGGAACAAAAGAATAACAGGATGTTATTGCCTAGAGGAATTGTTTACTACCAAGTGTTCCCTGTTAGACCACTCAGTCATTTTTATATTGGCTTCCTCAAAAAAAAGCTATCTAGTAGTCCAGCAGATACTACCATTTTATGTTTTACATTAAATTAACCATCCTGGCTTTGGCTATAGTCATCAGCATGTCACCATTTCTTGATCTGTGCCTTTTTTCTCACTCTTTCTTCCTGCTCATATTTGTCTTCTTCTGCTCTCTCTTGGACTTCTGTCACTAAGGCAGGACTCATTCTCTCAGTTGTCTTTGGTGTTATTTTCCTACCATGTGAATTTGGAAAGTATGGGGTGAGGATGAACAGTTTGTTAATAGCTGTCCTTTGTAATTATTGACTGGAAATGACTGTAAGCCAGGCAAGACCATTCCAGTCTCAAGGTTGTGAACAAGTTTTGAACTCCTTATAAGGTTGAAATTTCTTTCCAAGTCCTGTTTTTGTGTCCAAAATGAACAGTTCAAGAATGCCTCATCTTGATGTATATTCATTGAACATAGGTAGTTTTGTAGTGACTTTTGTGGAATGAAACTGTCTTTTTCTGCAAGTGCCACTTGATTAGTTTGACACTTGTTTTGCTACTCTGAGAATACATTGTATTATTATTAAAAATTATTATTTTAAGGCATACATAAAAAGGATTTCTGTTTTATTATCTGTTCAAAGAATCACAGGCTGGAAAGCATTGCCTTTAAAGCTTTAGGTTACTGATTGTCAGCATACTGGCTCAGAAACCTTCTATTTCATCCCTTGTTACACAGTAACAAGGGATGAAATAACATCTCTTAGTAAATAGATTCATTATTAGAGATGGTGAAAATGGTGTGGTTTAGTAGTCCCAGCTATTTTGACTAGCATCTTGAACATGTACTTTATTGTTAATCATATTAGTATATTCTAAAGTAATGATAAAACCAGGAAGTTGATAATAAGATAACTATCTTGCTGACTCAGCTCGGAAAAGGATGTTTTGTCTCACTTAATCAGACCAAGACGTTTTGAATAGCTTAGTCTCTGTACTGTGTCTTAACCTTATTCCCCTACCCTCTAACTTTAAAATACTATATAACCTCTAAAAACAATTTAAGCCTGAATTTGTTGAGAGGAGCCTAACAGATACAGACTGTGTGTAGCCACTCCCTGGCAGATTCAGTAGTTTAAACAATATTTCTTCTATTCACTGTTTTTACCTGATTCATGTTGGATTACTTACATTCTCAGAGGGAACAGCTTAACAGTTCAGTTTTGACATTATTATATTCTTTTTTTGTTTGTTTTTCTGCCTCCAGCCTCTGGAATGGCTGGCAGTCAGAAGTTGTCAAAAGAAGCTGAAGGTCCTTGTTCCGTCTGTACAAACAATCCCTGTGCAAGGCTGTGCCCAGAGCTGCTGCCTTTGAGGGCTGTTGTGTGCATGTCTGTGTTACAGAGCAGCTGGGTACAAGGGCACTAAACCTGGACAACTCCCTGTGTGTGCAAAGCAGCTGAGAATGCTCAGCTTCCTTAGCTGTACAGGCAGGATAAATTCAGATTGACCCATTCAGGTTAGTGTCAGGACTGCAGAAGCTTGGGTAGACATTTATAACCAGGAAGAGACTCTTGAGGAGATAAATTGGTCTGAGAGAGCAGTCTCTTAGGTAAACAGCAGGGCTGCTAGGCATTGCTGGTGTGTTCCTGTTTACTGGCTAGGTGCCTGTCCCCTCCTCTGCCACCAGAACCACTGGAAGCATGGCAGTGGTGTAAAAGAGTAGCAAGGCAAGCTTGAAAGTGTCTGTAGTCATATGGAAGAGTAAAGGTACAGGCTGCAGCCTGTGTATTTTTTGGACTACAAAACCACTCATGTTGCAGCTGCAGTGAATCTACAGGAGTTACTGATCCACAGTTTCTTGTATGTGGCTCTGAAGGAGGCAAATAAATATCTCCTGGGCAAAGGTGAATGAAGAGGATGAGGTTCAAAAATTGCCTTTCAAACCATGAAATTTTGATTTTGAATCTGTTCCCGGTGGATGCCAGAATCAGGTATCCAATGCTTTGTCTCCATGCAGAGCTTGCATGGCCTAATTTTTGTGTGCATGAAATGAGCTTCAAAAGGTCCTGGAGCTCTTTGACTGTTCAGTGCTTTGTGGGATCAGTGTATTTGTGGCAGCTTTTTTCAGCTGTGGCAGCAGTTGCTCAGTAATTCTGCCATCAGTGAGTGAGGAGGAGAGGTTGTAGGGTCACAGGGCTGTATCCTGTCAGCAGGCTTTGCCTCCTCAGGATGTGTGGGGTCACACCACAGTGGCTCCTTCCACTGTCAGGCCCTTCTGCCTGTGTTTGGATCAGGCTGGCTGAATTTCCCCTGATGCTCATTGCACGCTGGCCTGACCAGAGAACGGGGAACCTCCTATGTTGCGATTGTGTATTGCCCTTGCATGTTGGAAAGGAAGAAGTGGACCCTTCAGTGTCACCTATCAGTTTAAAAAAACCAACAAGGGGTGTGGTGGCTTTTGGCAGTGAGAGTGGTTAGTTGAAAAAGCGAAAGTGAAAATGGAGATCTGTTGGGAACATTGTTGTGAACAATTAAGGAATTTTAAAATTGTTTCTGTTAATCTAGAAAGGTATTTCTACCTTTTCATACCTTCATGGTGGTTTGGTTAGTTGTTCTGCTCAGCTAACTAAAATGCTGTAGCTGTCCTAGTTTGGCACTGACCCCAAATAAATAATAGCCTTTCTTTCAGCAA
This sequence comes from Molothrus ater, assembly GCF_012460135.2. Classification (NCBI taxonomy): domain Eukaryota; kingdom Metazoa; phylum Chordata; class Aves; order Passeriformes; family Icteridae; genus Molothrus; species Molothrus ater. The sequence continues at coordinate 7,390,970 of NC_050490.2, forward strand.
GGCATGTTTCAATCAACCTTCAGCATGTCAGCATTGGGTTTGTGGCTTCTAGTTTCCTGAGGCTATGTGCAAAGCAATTTGTCTTTCTGTAAAATAGCTTTCATATCTCTATTATGATACAAGTAAACAAACCATGTGATTAAGCCAACTTTAAAATCTCAGGAGCGTGGATCCTATTCTGGGATCACCCCTGTGTGGACTATACTGATGCACTATTAAGGCTGTCTCTGGGATGCCTGTGCCCAAAAGCATCTAATTGTCTTTGCTTTTCTCATGCTTGAATAATGGAGCAAATCTCGTGGTCTAAGCAACTGAATGCAGAGACAAGAAAACCTATTTGTCTTTTAGGGCTGTGTGTCCCATGTCAGCATTGGCTCTTGGTCTTTTTCTGAGAAGGAAAAGGTGGGATTGTTTGCCAAATTGATTTCTGTTGTTTGGGTCCCATGGGCTGTGACTGAGGACCATCCTCCTGTTGGAAGGGGGGTCAGGGTGCTCAGGGTGCTCTGGTGCAGTGCAGAGGTGCTCAGGGAGAGGGAAATGCACACATGGGACTCTGGAATCATCACAGAAACTCACTGATGATGAATGCCACTGAAGCCAACTAATTGGTAGAAGATAAATTGGACACTGTTTTAGAATGTAAGATGGGTGGATTTGTTAGGATATTTGTTATATATAAAAATGTTAACAAATAGCTCTTCTTAATTTGATGCTAACATAATTTTTTGCTTATGTTTTCTTAAATCTGGTCAGTTGTGTTGTTGTCATAAAACACATGATAATGTTGTGTACCTTAAAAGCCTGGTGATGACTAAGGATTTTGAGAGCCTAGGCCACCTTCAAGTGGTCAGTGCTGGGAGGGGTTGTCTGTTGGTCTTCCTTTTCTGAGCTCTTAGAGTTTCTAGTAGGAGACCATGTCCTTTGAGGTGAAGGCTGAAGATAGACTTGTGACTTGGCTGGAATTGACTTGGACAATTGATTGTTTTGTCAGTGGGTGGACATTGTAGATGTTCATCTCAGTTCTCAGGAAATCACCTCTAATTGTAGAGAGTGGGAGAAACTTGCTTACTCTTTTATTATTTAATTTTAATTAGTGGTCTGTTCTCAGTTTTACATTCTTAGCCAGTAGTTCCTGCCTCAGTATTAGGATGCAGTTCTCTCCATTGGCTTTAAGAACCATTCCAGTTGGGGTTGGTTAGGCAGTCTAGCCCTGTGGTTATATGGGAGGCCACTGATAAAGCATTCTTAGTGCTTGCTGGGAGTCTCCTTTAGAAAGCATTTTCAATTGTATGTGGAATTCAGGAAGGCCCCAGGGAGAGCATCTCCTGCTTCACCCATTGCTTGTATCTGTTTAACTCCTTAACCTAGATTGGATCAGCTTTCCTCAAAAGTGTCTCTGGCCCACCATCTCCTACAAACAGCCCTTCATCTGGAAAGCTTTTTGCTCCAGAAACAATAATCATTTGTGTTCCTCCTCTGATACTGTCACAGCTGTTGGGAATTTTTTTTCCCCTCTTGAATTCAGTTCCTTATCAGATGAGCCATGTAGGACTGTGCAGCTGTATTAATTAACAGGAGAAGTGCAATTACTTATGTCACTCCTGTGAAGTTAATTTGTATAATGTGTAATTAAAATATTTTTTTATTTCTTATAAAACTCATACCCTGCTGGCAGGTCATATCAGTAATCCTGATATTTTAAGTATGACCTCTCTGCGCTGTTTACTAAAAATAGATGCAAGAATTTTTTGTTCTTGCATTTCTTTCCAGAGTTTATTACAGCTTTATCTATTTTGATAAATTTGATACCCTTTTAATTCTTCCCAGGAAATAAATATTGTTAGAGTCTATTTCCCTCCCTCTGATGCATGCCAAGATACCATTAGGTGAAAACTTCTGGGGCCATGCAGATTTGTCTGAGTGTTACTGATAGAGCCATTTCTGTCAGACAAAGTAACTGCATCATTTAGTCTGTAGTTTTCAGTGTGAATTCAAAATTATGCCCATAATTTCTTTTAGCTTTATTAATTGAAAATAGACCTGAAAAAGAATCTGAATGCATCTTGAATATGTTCCTTTGTTTTTAAGGAGAACACACGAATTGTCCGGGTGAAGGTCATAGCTGGAATTGGCCTGGCCAAGAAGGATCTCTTAGGAGCCAGGTAAGAATATGTTGTTAATGCATTAAGGGACAGCTGCTTCTTTATTGTCCTTCTACAGCTCTTTAGTTCTCAGTAAATTCTTCTGTGCCTCTTGGAAAAAAGAGTCTGGACTCCTTCAACTGGCAACTTTATAAAACTATTAGAGACTATATAAACATGAAGATATCTGCTTTCATGTCCAAGAGTGACTTGGACAGATCTTAAGTGCTGGCAAAACAAAGTAGAGGAATGTTTTATTCTCTGCATGATAAAATAGCTCTGCCATGGAGGATAGATCCATGTCTGTGTTTCACTTCAGGTAGGCTGCAGCTAAAATAACTACAGTTAAAATAACTAGAGTTTAATTGTAGTCAGAGTTCTCATCTGTGCTTGAAAGACTTGGAATGAGCACAGTACTAAACACTGGTGGCTATGAGACTGTTTCAGCTCAAATTATTTGCAGTGGCTTAAAATTTAGCAAGGGATTGATCAGATTTGTGAGTTGGTAATTGAAATGCTTTTAGGATCTTGTGGAGTTGGCAAGTGGCAGAATGCATTTTGTGCTAAAGCCACTTTTGCTTCTGGCCTTTGTACAAAAGGTCTAGAAAAGTATTGATGGGTTTAGTACAAGTTCTGCTGTCAGCTGCCTTGGCATATGTGCAGGAATGTTGTTATTTTAGCACAAAATTGCTGTGTGTGACATCAGTTTAGCAATAGAAAAAATTCTCTTGTGAAATTTGTATTTTTCCTAAAGCTAGACAGTCTCCCTTAAATTTTTGTTCATGTACAATTATTTTTTTTTTTCTTTCAAGCAAAAAATAGATCAGCTTTTCTCATCATAACTTAAATATGTGAAAACCATATGCTCTTTTACTGTATGGCAGACAGTCTTGGTCACCTTTTGTTACTACTCTGAGCAATTGAGTGCTTTGATTGTTCATGAAAAGTAGAAATTCATATAATATGTTGGGTTTTAGTACCACAGGAAAGGAAAAGGCAGTAGGACATTTTAAGCAGCAATATTGGGACATCTTCATTAACAGAAAAAATCAGGTTAAACTCAAACTCTGTCAAAATGATAGAACATTTAGTAAAATTGTTGCATGTTCGAGGAAGTACCTCAGATTCCAGGTGTTCTAAAGTTAAGATACTTTGAGATTTCTCAGTCACAACTGATTTTTTTCATGCTTGTTGAAATGTGAGAGGATTTATTCAATCTGTTATCCTGAAATAACTATGAAAGAGGACAGAGAGTCAAATTGTACTGCTACACAGAATGGCACAGCTAATATGATCATTATCACTACTAGTGTTTATATTAGTTTTATCTCTAAAACTGTGCAGGAAATGATTGTAATTACAAATGTCTGTGGTATTTGTAAAGTAATTGTAACCCCCTGATTACATAACTGCTATAAATTTAAACCTTTCAAAACCTGACTGCTGATAATGGTGACCAAAAAGGGCATAGAGCAGCATACTACTCTACTTGTTTGGTTTTTTTTCCCTACCAGTGACCCATATGTGAAAGTGACATTGTATGATCCAGTGAATGGAGCCCTTACCAGTATTCAGACAAAAACTATTAGAAAGGTTAGTCATCTTATCTGTGTGGGTGTGGTGGGGTTTGGTTGGGGTTTCTGGTATTGTGTTGAGGTTTTTTTGAAACAGACTCCAGAGGAAAAGTTAAAGCTAGAAGACATGTGAGAATTCATGTATTTGAGTGAATGGACGTGTGAAAAAGAGTGTTCCAGGGTCTGCTCTGTTTCTCTGTTTGTGGCATTATTGTGGTATTTTCTCTTCCAAAATTTTATTGAAAGGTAGAGGAAAAACTGAGGAATGTAAGGTGAGTACTGATTGAAAACTACATCATTAATGGAAGTACTGCATTGTTCTGATTTTTCTGAGATCTTTAATGATATAAGAATCTTTCTTGTTTTACAACTTTTTATCTTTTTATGTTAAAAACACAAACCCACTTTGTTCTGTTTAAACATCAAATTGCACCATTCACCTGAATCGTTGTTTTTCTAGAATACATGCAGGAAAAAGTCAGTACTGCTAACTCAGTTTAACTAAAAATGAAGAACTGTATATATGAGAGGGAAAGCACTCTTCCAAATTGTTGTACTTGGATAGTGGCTCTGATTTATGTTATGAGATCACTCATGCATATTTTTCATTCCATTTGGTAATTGTTACATTAAACTGTCTGTAGTATTTTTTAAAAGAATCCCAGTTCAAAGATGAGCTGAGCCGAGTGAGTTATGCTGTGTTTGGCCCATCTGTGCCTGGTCTGTGTAGTTGATGTTGCTTAGAGATTTGGCATTTGCTAAGAGCTTGCATGTAAGTAACGTGGGTGTGGAACTGAGAGGAAGGCAGTGATTATTACTGAAGGGACATCATCTAAATTAACTATTTTCAAGTGTCTCATGCACTTTCTCTACAACCATAGCATAGCCAATAGCTCACATACCTGCATAAATTATGTCCATTCTGCACTGCATTAAACAGTACAAGATTCCTTTGATTTTTACCAGCAATATCAAGCTTAAAGGTACTTTTTTCTTAAGTGGATTGTTACATGGAATAAAATGTGTAATGCATCAAAAATTATATGCAATTGTACAGAATTATCAGTATAACTAATGCTCTCTCTTTTTTTTTTTTTGTTCCTCTGCACATAGTCTTTAAACCCAAAATGGAATGAAGAACTCTTATTTAGAGTAAGTGATTTTGTTCATAGCCTTATTACATGTTGGATATATTACACATTGGGAAAAACTACTCACTACTCTCCCCACTTCAGAACTCTTCCCTAATTCAGAAATAACTCCACAATTAATGTTCTAAAAGGCTCACAAACTGCTTTCCTTAGAAATACTTTTGTTAACTCTGGGACTAATGTCAGATTTTCAGTCTTGGCGTTGCCTTCTTTATTCTGTGAATGTTTGAAAGCATGTGCACGGATTTAGAAACAGTTTGGGATAGTACCAGTTATGGCTTATTGGTTCTAGTAGAAATGCATTGCATAGTAGAATGGCAGCAGGGTATAAATTTGCTGTTTAATAAAGACCTTTGGTATTTCTTTCCAAAACACAGAGATTTTGCTGAAGACAAGTGCTGGAATTCAGTACATATGTTAATTATCACTATACTTCTTTTTCATAGGTTAATCCTCAGAAACACAGACTGCTTTTTGAAGTATTTGATGAAAACCGTTTGGTAGGTCTTTTTGTGTTCATTTTGCAGTGTATTAAAGACTTGAATGAAAGCAAGTCCATCAAGATTCAATGTGGGTAAAAAACCCACTCCAAACAACCTTAATTTCTATAATGAAACCTAAAGCTAAAGGCAGACCTGATTATTTATCTGACATTACCACACTCCTGAAGCTCTGAAGCAGTTATATTATTACTGTAAACTTCTAATGTGCTTTAACTCATGAAAGCATCATTCTTTCATAGTGCTGTTCACATGACAGGACCAAATTCTTTGGTGATATTGAAAGCTCTGCATTGGATGTTTATTTTTCCCTACAAACAAAGCAGTATTGAGATGTGGTGTGAGAAGCTTCTTCAGTGTGTGAGGAGTAGCATCAAAGAAAGCATACACAGATTTTCTTTGGAAAGCTCAAGAAGTGAACAATGGATTGTGATCTTGTAGATAGGTGTCACTCTGAATGGCAGGTCACTGGTGAGATAGAGCTGGCTTGTGCTTTTATCTCAGTGAAATCAAAATTCCTCCTCTGACCCAAGCTCTCATTTTGTGTCCAGATGTCTGATTACCTGTATTTGTCTGTGTGTTTCATTGTGAGTAAGCTTGTAGCAGTACAGTCATGACACTTGCATCTGTTTCACTGATGTTCCTTGTCACTAAGATAGACACCTTTCCCTTCTGCAGGAGTTTGGAACTAATGGAAGGGGTTGAGTGCTCTTGCAGGCCAAACACAGTTTCATTCCAAATAAGGGATCTCTTTGTGCTTTGTGCTTGAGTAGTGTGTTGGCCATGAAAAACATTCTTTCCTAAAATGCATGTGTTCAGTAAACCATTGCATCTTCTGTGAAGGTGCTGCTCTTCTGAGGTTGGGAAGAGTGAAAATGTGTGTAAATATAAGTGCAAACTGCCTAGAATAATGAGATTTAAGGAGGGAGCTTGTTTCTTAGTCATAGGCATTACACAGTCCCCAGGCCATTTACTACTTAACTGATGATATCACCTGTCCCAAGTATTCAAAATATGATGTCTCTTTGATTTATTTAAAAGCAGTGTTAAAGGGAATCACAAGCACTTGTTCCTACATGGGGGGTCAAATGTGGTTTTTCAGGATGCTCAGATTTTCATGTGGACATAGTATTATGGGCTAGAGCATATTCCTCACGACGTCAAAGTACTCTGTCCATTGCATGTCTCGTTAGAGCATTGCTGCCACCACCTGGAAGCCACGAGGCATGATCAGAAAGTAGGATTCTTGATTTTATGGGGGGAGAAGGCCAATGTTTTCTTTCTGTTTTCCAATAGAACTCCTTCACATTCTTTCTCTAATCTAAATATACAAGTTGTTTGTTCTGTTTGCTTATGGAGAGGAACCAGTTAAATATTTTGTTGGTATCAACTGGGAAATGGTGCTTTGTTTCCCATGCATGATTATATTTAGAGATCAAAGTGTCATGACCTCATCAGTCACTCTATAGTTCTGTAATAAAATCCCTATATTTTTCATTGTTTCCATCTCACTTGGTGAATGGAAAAGCCCATATCCCTATTTCTCTTCAGCTTGCTCTCAGAAACCATTTTTATCCCAAATGTCTTGGGTTGTTTCAAGTAAGACAAATTGTTGCCTTAGCTATGATTGTTATTTAGTGTTGACAAGCTCCCCCACTTCTAATAATTCATCCTCACATGTCAAAAATCATAGGTGCCTTGCTAAGTAGCTATGATCAAAAGGTGTTTCATCTTCTGCTATTTTAGTGTTTTATTCTGTTATTTTCAGTGTTCTTTCATCTACCTACTGGATGACTGTTTAAAGTCTAAATGTGAGCAATCTGGTAAAATTGAAATATTCTCATATTTGTGTCCTCCCAGTGGTTAATTTCCTCTTTACAAAATTTTCTCTCAAGTGCTTTTATTCCCTTTAACTTTTAGGGATAAATGGAAGCCAGAAATACCTGCTTGTTTTTAAGAAATGTTGTGTTCTTGAATACCAGCCTCAAAACCTTTTCTTCAGAGTTTAGGTTCAATTTCAGGTCTTGCTGCATTGGTTATATCCCTAGCAGTCAGAGTTTTGAAATCTTCTTGTAATAGCTTTAAAACTTTTCAAAAATCACTTGTCTTGGATTTGCTAAAGGAGTGCTAAATCTAGTTTGTTCTTCTGACTTGCAAATCCTTGGTAGAATAAAGGGCTTGAGTGGTTTGCAGAGTCTTTAATTAAGGTTGTCTTTAAAAACACACTAGAAAAATGTCAAGAAGAAGGTGGAGATCACTTAGGAGATGAATCAATGAAGAGACCACACCTCTTGCTATCTGTCTTACAGTATCTTGCCACAATTTAAGTATATTGCAAAGTAAGTGCCTAAATCTGTTATTGATACTGAAGAAATTAATGATGCTAAGCTTTGAATTGAACTATCGATATATTTTAAAAATACTAACTTTTAGTTTATTTCTATGCCAACTCTAGTTCAGCAACATTGAATTTAACACTTTAAAAGCCATTTTACATTGCCTGAGAAAGCTGCCAGTTGGCTGGCAATACCTATACAAGTATAGCTGAGGAAGAGAGACATTTTGCTGCAATCTTAAGCCTTCAGTTACCAAATTATGTCAGTTTATTGTTTTGTTTAGGATTTCTTTAGTAAAATTGAACAAAACATTTCAGATCATCCACTGTGGGAGAAGGTAATGCTTTTACTGAAAGAAACCAGCACCCCCAATGGTTGCACTTCACATCACACCAACATGTTATGAACTGTGCCACTAATATATTTGTTCTTGGGGAGAGAAGAAGCCTTAAGAAATGCATTTTTTATTTTTTGCTCACATATCTTAGGGTCACTTGCTGATGTTTTTGGTTTGTTTGATTTTTTGGGTATTTTTTACTGTATTGCTTGAAGTACAAATGTGACTTTCATGGTATTTTCCTTTCCTCTTCTCTCCCCATCCCAGTCCCCACCAACATATAACTTTAGAAGGAGCCCTGTTGGTTATAATGAAATAAATGAAGTGTTGTATTTGTTGGCTTTTTATGAATAAGCTAGTATTCATTTATTGCTGCATTCTAATAATGGAATTCAGGTAATGGAGGTTAAGTAAGCCCTGGAGTATAATTAGAAAACAAATTTGTTTCTTGCAAACAAGGTACTGTGAATTTGATTCTTGGCTCTTTTTTGGGAAGGAGGTATAAATGTTAATTTTACTGCCTTCTAGCTTAAAATACAGTAAAGGTTAAATAAATATGAAGCAGAAAAAACTCCTAGTAGTATGACCTATAAAAGTACAAATGGCCTAGTGTTCTCTTCTGTTTGTACTCTTTGAGCAGCACTAAGTAATTTCATGTTAGTGCAGTAGCATTCAGTACTGCATCATATATGGCTTATGTATTCAAAAGTACATTCATGGCCAAATGTTGGTGTTTTTCAAAACAAAACCCACAACAAAAATCCCACTTAACAGCAGGATTCAAGATTGTCTTTTATCAGAAGTCCCACTAGGTGCCAGCAAAGGACCTCTACAGATTATATGAGCCAGTGAAACATTTTGTAGGAATTTTCAATCCCTTTACTCTTGGAAGAATTTACAGTATATTAATTTCTTGACATGCTGATCATTTTCTTTAAAAAATGAAAATGAAAAAAAAAAAGTTATGAATCTATGAGGCAGTTTGTGTGTACATATACAGAATAGCTTTCTTCTGCAATTCTGTTTGGTAATGCTTTTTATCTCTGTGCATACTTAGTTCAGTGTTCTAAAGTTTGTGTAGCTGGTCACATATCTGCAAATCACATTGAACTGTAATGAATGTGTCCTTACTCTGGGCTTCCAGCAAATAAGATGAGGTAGTTAGATTTGTAAGAGTAATTTTGTTTCTTTCTACCTTTAACAGCTGTAGTTAGAAAAGGTCAAACTCGAAATAAAAACAAATGCCAAATTATTAACCAGCAAAACTTGTTTTTGGCTCCTTTTCAGTTGTACCTCATTTAAAATTATGAATTAATAAGCACAGAGGGTTCTACTATGTGCAGATCTTTAGAAAGCGTGATTGCTTAGCAGCATGTGGATTGCAAGATAATGCCAGATTGCTTTCAAGTTTTATTTAAATAGCGCAGAAAAACATTTTCTTAAGGGAGAGGAGGCTTATTTCACTAGTTTGTGCATAATTCAGACCTCAGCAGTTTGCTAGCATGGTTACTATTTGGAAATTCAATCCTGGACTTGATACTCAATTATATGGGACTTCATTCCTACCAACTTCCTGTAATTCTAAACCTATGGGTAAAAATATTAGCAGTCATACGCTGCTGAGGAAAGTACGGACACATTGACTCAGCTCGTGCAGCCGCAGCAGGCGTTGCTGTTTGCAGCCTGCAAGTTCTGGAAGCCTATTATAGCATTCATTTATGCAAATTCCAGAAGGTGTAATTGAAACAAGGTCAGTAGTGTTTGTCAGTGTGTCGCAGCTGAGGTCTTGGAACATAAGTGCTTTTTAAATGAAGGCATTCTGACTGCAAGCAATCAACGACAGTCCAGAAACTACAGTTCAAGGAATGGCTGACTTATTTCAAGAGGTACTTTCTTTTAAAATGCTAGTATCTTGTAGAAATTAGGACAAAGACTGTGACTTTTATGGGCTTTTACTGTTGCAATGTACCAGCTCTGGGTTCTGTGCAGCTGCCTGTAGCCTTTCTGCTGAAGGATCTTTGTGGTTTTCATTTGCTAACATGCGTGGAAATGAGAACAAATGGCACGACGGTTAAGATTGCATTTTGCTACCCAAAGAAGCAACACAGACCCATTATCAGAAACCTCTGAAGATTTTTTGGATAGGAATAATTGTATGTACTTCAAAAAATCGCAGAGTTCTGCACCTAGCTTTACACAAGTGAAACTAATTCCTAGACAAGCTGCTTATGCACCTGTAGTGCAACAAGTAATTAATCCAGAGAAAAGCACAACTATTTCTTCACTGCAAATAAAAAAGAGCAGTTCACTGCACATTTCCTTGCAGTCTAGGAAGCAGAGTGGATGTTCTAGGTTTGGTGATGCCGTGGCTGCTGGTGAAGACACTTCATTCATTGGTGTTGGTAGCGAAGGGAGCTGCGGTGCTGGAGCCGTGTCTGACCATCGATCTAATGACAGCCTTCTGAGCAGTGCTGCTCTGGGCAGAGGCAGCCTCAGCAGCATTGCAGCAAGTGACAGTGGCTCGTTCAGCAGTGCTGGCAGTGACTACGGATCATGTGCAAGTACCACAAGTGATGGAGGTTCATATTCTAACAGTGTCATCAGTGACAGTGGCAGTGGCACTCTTTGGACAAGTGACAGTACTTTCTGTGGTAGTGTTGCACATGGTGACTCTTCATATAGAAGCACTGGAAACAAATGTAATCCCTCCAGGAGCACCTCATCTCAGGAAACACTGTACAGAAGTAATACTACTTTTGACCAAGATGCTTTGTCAGTGAGGAAGAAAACTAAAATTCCATTGCGACGTTGTTCGTCACTGGTTATTTTTCCTAGGAGTCCTTCCAGTACTCCTCCAGCTTCTCCAGTAAGCTCCGGTCAGCTACCACACAGAGGCACCTATCAAACATCTCATAAATTAATTATTTCTCCTAGTGAGCTGGCACAAAAAGAAGATCAGACCATTTCCAAGGGATTCCTTTCAACAGCAGTCAATGGACTTAGACTGTCTAAAACAGTTTGCTCTTCTGGCGAGGTCAGAGACATCCGCCCACTTTATTTGAATGCATCATTACAGGACAAAAGTCAAATTTTGAGTGGTCCTCAGCAGGCAACTTGTGAAGAAGTACCTGATGGCTTCCCATGTGTTTCAGTTCATCTTAAACAAAGAGCATTTGCATCAAGCAGTGAAATGGTTAATGGCTCTTGCAGTCCAGAGTTAAATCTGCACTCTGGTACAAAATACCCTCATTTAAAACTGGAGCGTAGCACATCTGCATGTCTACCCTCAAAAACAGATTCCGAATATCAGATTAATATAAATGAACTAGGAAGACCGAATGCACAGATGAGCAAAGCTCCCCATATTTTACAAAGAAGTGTTTCCTTGGAAGGATCACGCCAAAAAGTTTCTTGCTGCTTATCCAGCCTTAAATACAAGTGTCATAGTGCAAGGACGTCTCAGTTGCACATACAGTTCAATGCTGGGAATGAAGGAAACACAACTGGTGTTAGGAAAAGATATGGAACCTCTAAAAGGGAAATGTCTAGCACTTTGTGGAGGCCCCAGAAGGTGAGTGTTGTGGTTTATAGAAAAATGTGATGCTATCTTAGAGTTGAAATTTAGCTGGAAAGTAGTAAAAGTTTGCAACCAAGACTTAAGTGCAGTGATTTCAGAGTTTCCTAGTGGTGTCAAATTGTCACCATTAGGAAGCTAATTTTTTAATTATGTGAAACATTTGAGTTTTAAATTAGTTTCTTAGAATATGGGGCATAGGTAAATAGGTGTTGCTGTGAAATAAGCGTATTTAATAGATTTTTAAACAATAGTTTGCTGTTTACATGAGCTCAGAGGGATTTTCTTGTCTAGTTATGGAGACATGGGAGTCATTTGAACTTCAGATTAAATTTTGCAGTTATAAACACTTAGCTTTTCAGTGAATTAATAGTAGTTACTGAAGTTGCATATAAAGTGGGTAAAAATGAGTGATCTTTTAGTTAGGCTTTATTTTACAGAACAGTTTGTTGTATGTAGAATTAAAGATAAGTCATATTTGAGCAGGGAAACTGTAAATACCATTTGTTTCTGTATACACCCTGAACCACAGGAATTTTCAGTTTCCTCTCACTCTTTTTTTCCTCCTTCCAGCTACTATTTCAGCCTGAGCAGTACTGAGTAACTTAATACCTCTTCCAACAACATTGCTGTTCAAATTACGGTCCTTGGGTCTAGAAGGCTTATTTTAAATATATATTTTTTTTTTTGTAATGAAACTCATGTCCAGCTAAACTGCTGGTAGAGGTGTCTACTCTTATTAACTCTTGAGGCAGTTAGTAAAGCATAGGCCACATAGAAGGTAGATTTTTTAAGCCTTGTTTAAATAACATTGTGAGGACTTCAATTATCTGAATATTTTTAGTTATGAATGCTGATAAAAGTGCAACAATTGATGGTTACTAAAATTGTTTTAAGAACTTATTCTCATTGATTTGACACTACTACCATGTAATGAATATGTTTGTTTAAGCAAAGGGCTTTTTGCCAAAGACCTTACAATAATGACAATCCCTGTCTAAACTAGTAAGACACCTTGGAGGTCTTAGCCTGGAATTTTCAGTCTTTTATTGCCCTTAGAGCAGTGCCTGATGATTCTACACTTTGACTTCTTCAGTGCATTTTGTTTAGAGCTTAAAAAAATGCTCTTTCCTTCTTGGGAAACTGTGATTTATGCTTAAGATTCTTTATAAAACCCACAGTGGAATACAGATAATCATTATATATATATGTGTATATATTGTTTGGTGATTCTTCTTCCCAAAATCTCACTGTAAAGTCAGGGGTAACATCCACAATAAGCACAAAGAGATTAGATCCAGACTAATTAAAATGTGTCAGTTATTTTGAAAGTATATTGTAAAAATATGTTGAGTCATGCACTTCAATTACATTTCTCATCAACTTGCACTGCTGATCTCTGTGTTTAATGGCAGCTGATATGAAAGATAATCTGTATTTTAATCCAAGTTCAGGATTGGACTGTTAGCTAACATTTCCAGCAAACCTCCTAGGACACTGGACTGGTGGTAGTTTGTTTCAGTTCCCAGGAGCAGTGTTTACAATGGGTTGACACAAACATCAGGTACAGAAAATTTTCAGTCCTCAAATGGCTATTTTCAGTTTTTATGTAAAACCAGTAAATAGGTAAATAATCTATAAAACATGTTATCAAAAAATGTAAAAGCTTCCTCCACCAAACCAAGCAAAAGCCATAGCTGACTTCACAGCAGTTCAGTAACTGACTGGAATAAAATAGATAAATAGCATTGTATTTGTTATTAATCTTTGTGACCAATACAACAGATTCTATGGCAATCATTTAATTACATAGTCCAGTTAATTATCATGGTGTATTGTGACTCATTTAAAAATAAACAACTCCCAAAATATTTCTCTTGACTCCAGTTAGTCTAGCCTAGTATATTGATATGCTGAGTCTGGGTTCAAATTTAACAAGTTGATACTGGAGTAGCATTTAGTAATGTCAGCTATCTGTACAGGGCAGCCATGAAATCAAATCAGTGCTGTGGTCAGAGACTCCAGAGGCTGAAGCAGCAAAAGGTCCATGCATTCTTTTCTTCCATGCCTTGCTACCAGCCTTCAGCCACCTAGGATCACATTTCCTGCTTTCCATAATCAACAGCTTGTTAAAGGCTGGCTTAAAAAAAATCAACACCATTTCTATGACAACTGGCTTTGGATTCTTTTTAATTAAGTTACAAAATGGGGAATGGTGGTGGCCAGTGTGTGACTGCTGGTCTTTACTGGGAACTTATTGAAGAGGTTCTCTAATAGATATTGGAATTTCATTTATGTGAAGAAGGAGAAAGAAAGAAAGAAGTCCATGGTTATAGCATTGAAGGTTGTCCTTGACTATGTATTTTGACATCAGAGATGTGGATTGGGAGGGTAGGAGTGAGTAAGGGAACAGGTTACTTGTCATCGTACATACGTGAAGTCCAAGAGGTACAGAGGAAGGCAGAAACAGTGAATACAGTTCCAGTTCTTGTAGAACATAAACTTCTAAAAATTTAAAACTTCTGTTAATCTCTTCTACAACTAGAACATCATGTTGACATCCCTGTTGCCATTAGCTATTCCTCCCCATCAGTATCACTCTCTATTGGATAATGTGAATATTGTAAATGTACGTGCAAGTCTATTTCAGCAGCTGTATAACTTTAAAATCATTTCTTATGCGATTGAGGGAATAAATTCTGTTATAGGCCTTACAAGTAATTTTGCTCGAGTTTTGTCTCTAGTTATTGAAATGACGTGTTTGGAAGCAAAAAAACTCCCAAACTTCAGAGATGGTGTAAAATAACCAAATTGTTTTTCTACTGTCAGATTCACGTAAGGGAAACCTTTTAGTTGGAACTCTTGAGCTTTTTTCACCGAACTCTGGAACTTTGCCTTCATAAAAGATGCTATTTGAATCTTGCTGTACTAAATTTAAATTTAGTAAAACAGTAATTTGAGGGGGCTGTGTGTGTGAGGATTTCTCTCTTGAATAACTTCCCAGCTGATCTGAACATGCTGAGGGTACCAGAACCTGTGTCTGGAAGATTGTGATTCCTTTGATAAATGCTGCACCACAAGTTAGTGCTGGGTAGTCTGAGGTTGTTTTGTCTCTTGCATTCTCCTTAGGTGTAGAGCTTCTGTCATGGCATAACTCCCTTCCAGAAAACATTTATCCAGCCAGGGAGGAGTGCCAGGGGAAGGGAAGGACAGCTGTGGCTCAGCTCCAGCTTTGCACATGGAGCAAAGGGCTGCATGTGTATCAGTGCCCCAAATCTGTGCAAGGAGGTGAGGTGGAAAAGGAGCAGCAAAAGCAGAAGATTATGGAGCCAATACAAAGCAAAGCACAAATTGGCATCACTTTATGCTGCTGTGCTGTGGTAACCTCATAATCTAACAACTTTCATATTGTTCAGTATTGCATATCTGGGAGGATCACATTACAGGAGCATGTGGTGCATTGCTGTGTCATGGTCTGTCAGTTCAGTCAGGGAGAGTTGGGCTTGAAGGGAAGGTTGTGTCTTTCTGAGGAATTGTGGGGGTGATTAGGTTAGACTTCAGTCACATAGGAGTGTATGTGTTGTGTCTCAGACAAATTTTGAAAGTTGAAGTATACATCACTACATTGAAGGGAAGACAGTGGAAACTGTGTTAATCATAATAATGAACAATTTATAATTAGTTGTAGGTAATTTCCTGCTTCTGTACTTTAATGACATGTGGTGCTTTAATAGCTGGTACTAATTTCTTCTGGTTTTCATCTTGCTTAAATGGAGAGTTTAGTTACAACTTCTTCTCTACCTTTCTTCATGCTTTAGCTTTTGATTAGCAGTCCTTCAGGGGAACAAAAAGATGGCACACAAAGGATGGGATAGATCTTACAGCCTGCTATGTGCATGCATTAGGAAAGTGATGCAAAGGAAGTGATCAAGTAACATTATTTGGTAATAACTCAATCCCCGAAGTTTTTCAGGTTTCACAGGTTATATTTGGCAACTATGAGCCATATGTAACTTTCAGAATATCATCATACTCTAGGGAAGCAGATACTTGAATATACCAGTATATTAAAGCTCTAGCACTTTGCAGTCCTCAGCAAACATTACATGTACATATTAAGGAAAAGTTTTATTTGATTGTGCTCTGTGGAGATTATGATTAGCCTAATTCTGTTTACAGTCTGCAGCTGAACTGAATTTGGGCAGGTTTCTCTTGCCAGAAGAAAATGGGGAAACTAAAACTGCAAAACCATGCAGAGCAGGCCTCCTGAAACAGCTTATGTAAATATGTAATTATCCAGCCTTCAGGGTGATTCATGTCCTTTTAATCTTCCATGAGAGAGTGGGTAGCGTTGATGCTGTGGCTTCTTTAATGCTGCCACAAGCTATAG
The DNA here is from genome assembly GCF_012460135.2 of Molothrus ater. Classification (NCBI taxonomy): domain Eukaryota; kingdom Metazoa; phylum Chordata; class Aves; order Passeriformes; family Icteridae; genus Molothrus; species Molothrus ater. Next base: position 7,406,973 of record NC_050490.2, read on the forward strand.
TTACTCTGTTTTTTAAAATGTGGTATCCCTACAAGAATGTGTTAAAGTAAAACTTGTTCACAGGGCAAGCTAGAGACATTTTTCCTTTACTCCTCATTACCTGAAGAACTTGCAGGCTTTTAGATATGAGACAGGATCATTGCTTTAATTTAATTTTTTTTTCCAAATAGGCAATTAGGAAATTAGTGTTGAAAAATGCCAAGTATTGCACACATGAAAAGCAGCTAATGATGTACCCTTGGTGATGGCCTCCAATACTGGTCAGGAAATGGTTTGTGTCATGGGGAAAGACTTGCTGAAAATGCCAGCTCAGATCTTATTGACAGGCAAATAAAAGCTTAGGATTTATTAGGGAAGAAATAAACTAACAAAATTAAACCCACCATTATGGAATTGTACAAACCATAAGGGCATGGCATGTATTTTTTTAGGGGTCCCTTTTCAGGAAGCATGGATAACAGAACTAAAAAAAGAAGGTTTGCAAGACTGGGGTGAGCTTTATGTGAGGAGAAACACTAAGTAGGCCAGGGATTTTCAGCTTTGGAAAAAAAAAAGGTGGTATAGAGGGAATTTATAAAACTATGCTTTAGGGAAGGTGAATTTTTCCATTCCACTTTTTTAGAAAGATGCTCTTCTATGTGTTGCTGAGAAAATTGTTTCAAGATCTGCATATCAAAAGTAGAAATGGATTTTAAGAAGTTAGGTAAGTTGAAGAAAGGTCCATCAAAGGGTATTTTCAATATGTATTTTAATGTCAGGATCAAGAGGTCCATGACCACTTATTCATTGGAAACTAGGGGTTGTATCAAGGGAAGTACTGTTCTTAATTGCCACTGTTATTATTATTCCTTAAGCATCTGCTCCTGGCCATTACATGGAAAGGATACAAGGGTAGGCAGAGTGTTAATCTGACCCCCAGGCTCTCTGGTGCCTGCTCAGCCCTTGCAGCCACAGAGGATCAAGTGGTAGAAATGCTCTCCCCTCACCCTTGGCAGAGTGCTCTTCTGTGTTCCAACAAGTGTTTTCTCATCTTCCAGAAGTGGATGAATTTCACAGATTAAGCAAGTAAGCAAAACTGAGTGGCCTTTTCAGTCACTTGCTTATGACTGACTTTCACCCTTGTCTGAAGGGGACTGCCCTGCATTTCTGTGAAGTGTCTCTGTTTCAAGTGTACTTTTTTCCTTATTCCCTGTGACAAACAGAACATGCTGATTTGGGAATGCAGCCAGCAAAATGTTTGTAGCTCATTGCAGTGTTAGTTTATGGATCTATAATCATCTCTGTTTCAAGAGAGTGCGTCATTCTTTTTTTCTGTCTTGATAGTTTACAATAAACTGAAAAGTTTACAGATAGCTGCAATTATTGTTTGAGACCTTGGGCTGCTTTCAGCTGTATCAACTGTAACATAAGCAAACAGAATTTAAGAAGGACATCAGCAAGTTCCTGGCTGAAATTACATACAAACTTGAATTGGAGTCATTGAAGTTAGGGTGTATTAAAATGCAAATGAGACACTCCAGCTACTCAGTAAGAGGAATGTGGTAAGAAACACAGAACTGGATTCTTTCAGACCTGGATGATTTCTCTGGCAATCAGGGATTTTCCTAGCATAAGGGAGAGACAGCCTCTTCAGTAAAGTCTAAGTACAAGGGCTCTTTAAGGAAAAGGAATTCTAGAATTCATTATGACCATTACTTATTTTTCAATAGAGTTTCTACATTAGCCAGTTATTCTACTATTCATTGTTTCTACTAAGTTTGTTTTGGGACAAATATTTAGCTTATTAATGAGAAATCTGAAGTGGCTAACATCTGGCTAATAAAACAATGTTTGAGGTGGGAAGTGTAATATAACTTTGGTAGTGTTCTTGAGCTTGTCTGAAATAAATTGTCATACTGTTTTGTTGGAAAAGTGATTGTAGTTGGATTATTTGTGTTGTGGTCACCTTTTGTCATTAGAGGTTGAGGCATCCAAGGTCAGTTCATGCAGACTGGTTTTGGACAGGTGGGATTTATAGCTTGAGCACAGCAGACCTTAAAACAAACCCAACCACTGAGTTCTGCTCTGGCCAGGTGCTGTGTCTGCCCTTACACCTGGCAGCAAGAGGTTTGGTCTTGGGGCTGGGAGAGGTCGATGTGGGGCTTGAGACTCCTGTTCAGGGGTGGCTGAGGGCTGAAGCTGGGTGTGCAAAGCTGTGGTGTGGCTGGCAGTGGCCACTAGCTGAGTGCTGCTGCACAGGCACAGGGCAGGCCTGAGCTGGTGTTGATGCTGCATTTGCATCAACAGTAGGCTTAGGAATGCTTTTAAAAACTGCTGGACTGACTTTGGAGCAGGGTGAGACCATGCAGCCTGCATCCAGCCCTGCTCTAGGCTCATTCTCTAAGAAGTGGCCAGGTACCTGTAGTGCCCTGGCCAACTGATTGAATTTAGGGCTGAAAAGCAGCTTCCAGGTTCAGCCTGACTTTATAGCTCTGTGTGATCCTGAACTGGATCAATGAACTTCACAGAAGTGAGACCATGATGCAGACATGCTCCAATTGTCTCCCTTTTGGAGAAAAGTGGTTTATCTTGTTTTTAATTCTATTTCTTCTCTCTTGCTCTGAAAAGCAAAAGGTTGATTGACTGTATGAAGTCCTTCAGCTGAATGTGTTAATAAGCCACTGCAGTAAACATCTGCAATATCTGGTTTATCTGTTGTTACTTCTGGGAGCAAATTACACATGCAGTTTTAACATTTGATAGAGTTTGACATTTCTGTGTTTTAAGCTTTATAGTGTTAAATGGAGAAGGTGAAAGTGCACCTGGAATTGTTACTACAAGAGTTTGAAAAACAAACTTTCTTTGAAGTCTTAAGATATGGCAAAAAAAGCTTTCACAAACAGATGCAAGAGTTTTATGTTTTTATACTATTATGAAGATAACTGATTTGATGTCAGGAATGACTTGTTGAAATAGTACCTAATTAAATATTTGGTACTGTTTTCTAATTTTTTTGTGGTGAATATTGGCAGATTTAACACAGGACAGCAAGTCTGGATTGGCTTTTGACTTTTCATAGAATGTAATGTATCTGTTTTTTATATAGTAGTTTGTTTGATACATACATACATCAAACCAAAGGAACTCGAAGCTCTGATGAATAAAATTAATGCATTAATAACTTTTGACATGTTCTCAGTTTATGTTGTTCTGAAGTATGCTTTGGTTACATTAGACAACTTGCCTTCCTGTGAACTGTGTGAAAAAAAAGCTGTCTTAAATTTCATTGTTAATAAACTTTAAGGACAAGTTCTCAAAGAAGCACACATTGAGTGGCTTGATATATGAACGTTGTTGTAAAAGTACTGTAAACTAAACATGAGCTTTTAAGGAAGTGGTAAGATTTTGGTGCCATATAAAATGTGTAAGCTATAAATGGAGAAACAGATGATGCTTTTACTCTGGTCTTTAGATAAGCAGTTGTCTGAAAATATCTTTGGAAGTGAGAAAGAGAATTAGTGAAAATAACCTCAGTGTCATTTCTAAATGCTGTCTGTTAAACAGATGGTAAAACTGCTGAGGCATGTTGTGCTGACACCTTGCTGTTGAAACAGCCAGCAGGGCTGTGGGTCCTGCACAAACACATGTTGTGTAATAACCCTTGACCTAACAGTATGTATTCTCCCTATTTTGAAAATGCTGATAGGGTCTTATCTCTGTGTCATAGATGCCAGCTCTAAAGAAATGCCTACGTGTCATTAAAAAAAAAAAAAAACTCCTCACAATCCACAGGTCCCCCTTAAAAATACAGGAGACTGGGACTGTAATGAATTCCATGCAACCAAGTATTTATTGCATTGCAAGATAGAGAAAATATTACTTGTGGAATCTGTGAATTTGGTACAATCTTCATGTCATAATTGAATCTTGTTTTTTGAAACTGTAACTTTTTCATGATGAATAGCATATGCTGGCAGTATTTTATGGAAGAAAAAAATGCTCACTTTTTTCAATTTAGAGTTTAAGAGAACCAAATAGTACACTCAGTGCAGCATAAAAAGAAAAATACTTGAATTTGCTAGTGTAGCTCAGGAAAGTTTTTTTCATTCTCATCAAGCTTGTAACTAATGTTGATGTTTGGGTGTTTAAGCAAGAAGAATGTTGGTTTTATAAGGCATCTATTGAGCTCATGTTTTCTTAAGCAGCGATAGTCCAGATCACTGTTTGTTTTTTCAATTTGAATTGATACTTATGTTCCCTCCAATAAAAGCTGTATGCTTTCTTGTTTTGCCATACAGCTGTGGATTTCTGTGCAAAGACCAACCTGTGCACAACCAGCTGCCTGTTTATTCAGAAAAAGACTGGGAATATGCTTGGATTCTAATTAATGCACTAATACCACCAAACATTTGTCACAAAAATTGGTAGAGAAAATACTTGTTATTTCAACACCCTGGTTTTATACAAGAGCTGTTTCAAAAGGCTGTGTGGTGAATCCAGCAATTAAGAAAGGCATTAAATTCCGTGACCCATTTTCAAACCTGCTAAATTCTGGGATATGTTCTCAGAACTGCTATTAAATGTGTGACTCAGATAAGCATGTCTGTTTAAAATCTACTTCAATTTCTGATGGGAGTTGCAGGAAAAAAGGTCCAAAATCTAAAACTTAGTAAGCATATATTCATAAAATAGATGAAAATTAGTTTTGAACAGAATTACTGTCTTTTGGTGCTTTTCTTTGAATGCTTTGGCATTGCACTGGATTTCTTCAGATGAATTGTGTACAGCAGCTGTCTGTCCTCGCCTGTTTTTAATAACTTTCTATAGACTAAACCAGTGAATCAGTAAAATACAAGGCCTCTCTGTTAGTGCAGTATATCATTAATTGAGGTTTATGCCAAGCAGAAAGTTTGAGTTCTCTGGCTGTTAAGAAATTAGAAGTTGACAAGAACAACTGACCCACTTGTGTGTGTTGCCTGCTCTGATGAAACAGAGATCCAAACAGTTTCAGCTCTGCTGGCATTTAGTTGTTCCTGTGTGCAATGTCTGTTGCTGCTCTGGCACCTCTTGGCAGGCAGTTAGTCAGCTTGTCATGGGGGGACACATTGCTGGAGATCATTCCTGCTATCTGATTTATGTGTTAGTTGTTTGGAGGTCAACAAAAATCTCCACTCAGGGTTGTGCTTTCTGGCTGGAGGAGAAAGTACTGTTAAAAGAGTTGGTTATCGAGGCTAACTCTGCTAAAAATAGGAGGAGAGACAGCAGAATAATAAAGTGAATAACAGGAGCCCACACTCAAATTATGCTGGTAACAAACACAATGTTCTGAGGGTTTCTAAAATAGAGCAAACTTTTGTCCCACATTCCAATAATTTATTTGGAAGGCATGTTCCACTTGAGGATTGCCAAGAACTTTACAAATACTAAGCCTTTTAACATGTCTAAGGTATGTGCTGTGCCATTTAAAAAAGAACCTCATAGGCAAAAATGATAACTATTTTTTTCCAGAGTCCTGTGGTCTATAATAGCACAGAAAGTGTTCCTTCAGTAGTTCAGGGAAGCCTCCACAGGTATGAAACCTGTTGTAGCTTTCTGTCTCAAATAAGTTTGTGGACTAAAACACTGGATGTTTTGTATATATTTTCATTTTTGTCCCCTTCAGATCTGAACATGGCATCCACACTGCAAACAGAATTTGAAGTGACATATCTCCAAATTTCTACATTTGATCCCCTATGACAATCTAGTTGCACTTTTTGCAGGTGTAAAAATTAGAGGCCCATGTGAGAGAGACACTGATTCTCTAAATACATGTATGACTTATAGGTTAAAAGGATGAACTTAGGACAACAGAGCTAAGGAAAAAAAGTACCAGAATTACTAAGGCAAAAAGAACTGCTTCAAGAAATACCTGTACTTTAATGTCAGAGGGACCAAAAACTGATTGGATTGAGCTGGAGTTTTAAGGCTGTAAAACATTTGAATTGAAAATGAAAATAAGTTTTCCAGAAGAAAATTGGAACACATGGTGTTGGCCTGAGGTGAAGGAAATAGATGTCAGCAAGCTGCAGAGCCTTGTGGTGAAAAGTTTTGTGGACAAACATTAAAATTCTGGTTGATTAGTTTGAATAAATGCAACAACAGATTTAGGAAAGAATAGGCACCAAATTTTTTGTTTGCTAGAAAAATCAGGAGGCCTAGAGTTTCAGAGGTTGCACAAGCCACAGAGTTGAAGACTTTTACAGCTCCTCAGTCTGTGCAAAAAAGTGTATTCTTGTTGTAGTGTAGGGGTTTTTTATTAAAGCCATAAGCTTATACATACCTTCAAAAAATTGCATGCTGACCTGAGTTTATTCCACAGGCACTGATATGTCTTCATGTTAAATGACCCTTATAATAAATTTTCCTGCTTTTGTGGAGGTTCACAAAGGTTTTCAAATCAAGAATTAATTTGAAGCAACTTAGCACATGCTCCAGTAATCCAGCAAGAAGTCAAATTAAGTACTGCTGGTGGTGATTATTGGTGAATACTGATATTGCCTGTGTAGATTACTGAAATTGTAATTTTTTTGGCAAACAAAAATCCTTGATGAAAAGTCAAGTGTGCAGTGATCCCGTGTATTGTCAGTCCCTGCCCTGGTCTGACAGCTGCTGTGTTCATAGTCTGGTCCCAGCTGGACAGTCCAGACATCCAGGTCAGGTAAAATCTTTTGGATGGTCATTATTAAAACTAAACTCTGCAATGTGTGTAGACAGAAGGCATTTTTTCATAGTTCTAACAGATTTTCATGCCAAGCTTGGGACCACTGGAATTGCTGGAACTTCCAAAGCACTTACCACAGATTACACTTACTTTTGCTTCTTGCTAGCTTTGACAGTAGCTGTATGATTTGGAAAAGAAAAAAAATGTTTATACATGCCTGTTTGAAACAGCTGCCTAGGTTTATGGAAATTGTTGGGCCCTCCTAGGAGGAGGGTCCTTTAGGACAATGGAGATACTGACAGTCTCAGTCCTGATGCTGACCAACTCTCCTGTTTTGGTAACATTAGCCTGTATAATATTGTAAGCAGTCTAAATCTCCACCCCCAGCTCCCACAAATTTTGTTTTGAGGAAGGCAGAACTGTCCAAGGCTCAGAGGGTTGGGTCAGTCAGAACTTACTTGTAGTAAACTAGGGGACCCCTGAGCAGGGAATGATTGGCATCTGACTCCATTGATTCAGAAGGCTGAGCAATTGCTTTATTAAACTATATTATATTACATTATACTATACTATATTAAAGAGGTACTATACTACAAAGAATATTAAAGAATACTAAAGAAAAACTCATGACTGTCTCCAGACAGTCAGGACACAGCTTTGAGTGATTGGCTAAGGAAACAAAACAATCTTCAGCAGAATCTAATTGACCAATCACTTCAGGTAAACAATCCTCCTGACACATTCCACATGTGCAAAAACAACAGGAGCAGCAAGTAGAGATAAGAATTGTTTTCTCTTCTTCTCTCTGTGCTTCTCCAGGAAAAAACCTGTGAGAGAGTTATCTCTCTCTGTTCAGAGAATGTGAATGCCAAACTTGCTCTGTACAGAACAAGTTATTGCCTGTTAGGCATTACAGAACAAGTTATTTTTGAATATTGTTATATTCAAAAGTGCCTTCAGGTTCTAAGAAAGCATTGGTGTGCTATCAGGGTGTGGGGGACAATGGTTTTAAAACACTTGGCAGCTTTCAACTTTCTGTGTTTGTTTTTGTTTTTTGTAGACTCGAGATGATTTTCTTGGACAAGTGGATATTCCTCTTTATCAGTTACCGGTTTGTATTTTTTGTTTGTTTTTAAAACTGTGAAAGGGGAAAAATATTTCTATATGCACTCTATTAGTCATCTAAGGAAGCCAACAATAGTGGTAATAAAGTGATTCAATTCTCCTGCTCTGTGGGTTCCTTGTTTTATTTTGTAGATCTGTTTAGGGTTTTTCAGTGCTGATATTTATAAAACAGTGTAGGTTACCTTGTTTTTCAGTACTGGAGTGCTTTTAGCTTTTCCAGAGTTTTACAGTCTTAAAGATACAAAGAGACTGTAATTATTGTCATGTCTTAAAATATTTCTTTAAAGTCTGTAAATTTATTTGTACTGTTCATTATTCACATAAACAGATACAAAAATGAGGGTAAGTGGGAAATAGAGCTACTGTTGCTTTGGTTAATTTTTTGATGTTTCTTGTAATCCTTTTGCAAGGCAGATAATCAGTTTTCAAGAAATATCACAAAGAACATTGAAATAAAAAAGATTTTTCATTTTCTTCTGAAGTCTCAAAGCATTAGCAGATACTAACAGATTTATCAGAAACTGTCTTAAAAACAGGGTAGCAACCATGGCAAGCCCTTTCCAAGAGCAGGTGTTTCATTGTGTAATGTGCATAGGCACTGAAAGGTAATTGTTGTTTTCTTGAACCAGAGTATTGGTCTTACTGCTAAGAGTAAAGCTGGTATTACTGTTACTGTACCTGAACCTGTAATTTAAATTTTAAAATGTTATTACAAGGCCTTCAAAGAAATCAACTGGAAATTTCCGATGGTTTTCTTTGATTTCAAGTACTTGATAAAGATTTTTCTTGAAAAAAATTCTTATTCCAGACAGAAAATCCAAGTATGGAGAGACCATATACGTTTAAGGATTTCGTTCTTCATCCAAGAAGGTTGGTAAATACCACATGGAAATTCTAATTTTTATATCTAAATAATGCTCTTAGGTGATTAGTTGTAACTACATATGCATTTTCTAAGTTTTTCTGTTTTCATCAAAGAAATTTGAGTAGCCATTTCTAAGATCTTGATGTTCTACTAAAATGTCAGCATTATTTTAAGTACTTACTGTATTCAGAAGTCTGAAGCCTCAATGCTATTATAGAACTTTATTAATGTAAATTATAGAAAGTCAAGTTTGTGTTGGAGCACTTAAGAATAATCCTCTAGCTGTGCTTTTTCAGCTGTTTTGTTTTACCAAGTGCACAATAAAATAAGTTTATTTTTTCTTGTGCAGCCATAAATCAAGAGTCAAAGGCCACCTTAGATTAAAAATGACTTACTTACCTAAAAACAATGGGTCTGAAGAAGAAACCACAGAACAGGCTGAAGAATTAGAGGTGGGAAAAATGTGTTTATTGCTGAAAAATGAATTTTAGGAATCACTAAGCTATAAATAGTGTTTTAGAAACAAACCAGTTAAAAGTGATTGCTTGTATTGTGCATATAATTGAAGGTGTTGAAGTTTCTGTTGTAGGTACTGTTGAATTTTTTTGGACTCCAGGCAGACACTAACATCTCTCTGGTTTTAGAATTTCAACTCTCTCCAATTCATAGGGGCATTTTGATTTTACCTACCATATATATGTGATCTTTTTAAGCACATCCATTGCAGATTAATTGATTTCTTTTCCAGAACTAACTCTATTCAGCATTGCCAAATTTGCTGTAATTAAACTTTGTTACAGAAGGGTGTGTTCACCTGTCTCATACATTTGCAGCATATTATGAAATGACAGTATTTAAGCTTTTAATGTATTCTCTGAATGCTGTTTATTTTCCTGGAATTAACAACCTCTGTTACTAATATATTTAAGGATCTTGAGTTAAAAATAAGATTTCTGCATGCATAATATGCCCTGTCATTTTTTAGAAATAAACACACTAAGACCAGAGTCAAATTTACTGGCTTAAGATGAACTACACCTTAAAAGGGGGAGTGGCTTGAAAAATTAAGATATGTTTTTCTACTCCTGTAGTATTAAAGGTAGTTATATTATGTCTTTCAGCCTGGGTGGATTATATTGGACCAACCAGAGGCTGCTAGCCAGCCACAACAGCAGCAGCAGGAATCTCCTCCACTGCCTTCAGGCTGGGAAGAGAGACAAGACATCCTCGGCAGGACCTACTATGTCAATCATGAGTTCAGAAGAACACAGTGGAAAAGACCAACTGCACAGTAAGTCTTTTAGCCTGCAAATTCAAGTCTTTTATTAGCTAATGTGATTCACCCTAGTTATATTGAAAGCAAGGAAAAATGAAAAGTGAACAGCTTGAAAATTAGTAGAGAGCTTTCCCTCACTTCACTTGGAAGCCCTCATGCAGTGGTCACTGGCTAGGGATCATTGTGACTGTACTGTGCTGTGGAACTGTGTTCAAATAGAAACAGGTTGTAGCTGGAGAGATAACAACTATAGGAATGGAAGCTAAATAATTTTTCAGTTTTCAGCCTGTTTTCTTCCTTCCATCAGGGACTTTGTTCAATTGTCTGCCTTATTTTTTTTGTTCCCGCCCCAGAATGCTACCTAGTTCTTCAGCTTACACTTCACATTGACATAAATGCTTATTCATCTTAAACAGTTTACATTAATTTATATCGTCCAGACTGTTTCTTTTTCTTCTGCCAGAATGACTGTGATGTATGTTTTTGCTGTTAGCCTGGCTTACTGTTGAAAGATAAACTCAGGCTGCTGTTAGCTGACTTCTCCCACGCTGCCCCTCAGGGACAGCGTGGCTGCTGCAGACCTGGGCAGTGTGCAGCTGGAGGCCCAGCACGTGTTCACTCACCGGCGACAGATATCCGAGGATACGGAGAGCACCGACAACAGAGATTCCCCTGAGGTAAAACAGTGCAGCTCAACTGATGTCTTGCTGAAATGCAGCTGGTGGTTTTAATCTAGCCTACTCAGAAAGCTTGTCTTAACTAATTGTAACTTGCAACTACTTTTTAAAAATGTTTTCCCTTTGTTTTCCTTTTAAAGAGCTGGGAAATTATAACTGAAGATGAGGCAACAATGTACAGCAGTCAGAATGTTCAAATACCTCTCTCGCAGAGTAGCTGTGATATACAGAGTCATCTTGCAGAAGAATTGAGTAACAGACTTACTACCTCTGGAAGTCCAGCTACTGGCCAGTCAACAGCCTACGCTGTAAATTATTTTTCTACTTGTTCTGATAGAATTAGATCCATAAATACTTTATTTAGGAATTATATTTTTAATTTCAATCTCAAATGCACACACTTTAAGAATAGTCTTTTTGCTGTAGAATCCCATCTAAGCAAGCATTTTCTTCCTCTCTGCTTTGCTTATATGGAATTCTGCCTGAGGTTAAAACAGATATGTGTGAACTATTTTTCAGTCTGTAAATCTACCTTTTAGTCTAGTGTTGTAGAGTGCTGAAAACTATGAATGAAAAATCTGTTTCTTGAAAGCTTATTTCTAAGGGAGTTGTGCTATGTGAGTTACTTTTCCAATTAGAAAAAGTTCGAAGATTGACCATTTTTCATTCTGAATATTGGGATAAGGTTTTATGATTGGGTTGTGTAAACCTGCTGCTTCCTTAGCAGCAAAACAGGGAGCTTGCTCATACAGCTCCACAGCCCTTGTGCCAGCTGTGGAACTTGCCAGACCTCTGCATGAGACTGTTCAGCTTGCTAACCCAGCAGAAGACTACTCTCTTTTCCCCAGCGCTGCTTTTTTGCTCTTTGAACAACTGAAACAGCATGCTAGGTTGTCTGACAAATGCTACAGTAACAGAGGGGAAACAGCAGGAGCATGTAACCAGGGTGAAACTCGACTTTTTGGTGGTGTGGTAGCAAGCAATTAAAAACCAGCTCAGCTGTCCTGTGAAACCCGAGCTCCACAAACAGCCTTGTAACCTGATATGTGACGTGAGAAATCCACTGTCCATTGAGGAAAGCCTTTAGAGGTGACCCAGGCCTTCTAGTCTGTTAGATTTTGGTATTGAAATAATCATTAGTTTGTGTGATGTTACGAATGCCCTTCCAAATGTAAATTTGGAATTGACAATGTTTATCTGAGTTTGTACAAATGTATCACTAGTGTCGCTGGAAACAGTCAGGTAAAAGTAACAAGACTTTACTTGATCTCTGCTGTTCAGCATTCAATGGGTAGCAAAGAAACTGTTATTTCAGCTTGCTTGGGTGGCCTGAGCAAAGAAAGAAGCAGATGTTCAAATTATTTGCAAGAGTCAGCTAGAATGGCAGTGTTGCCTTTTTTCACCTGCATTACACCCCACTCCCCCACAAAAAAAACTTTAGAAGTTAATAATGTTTTTTCTTTGAAGTACTTCAGTAGTATGTGGATAGGGAGAAATCCTTCAAGTAGCTGTGGAAATTCTGGAGCAAAATGAAATACTGGTGTCTAATGAAGTAGTAAGTGAGATCTAAATGTGGCTGTGGGCAGGAAGATGGACACTTAGGCAAAGTCTAGGGATTTAGCTCTTCTCAAACTGATTATCTCAGACTCTCATACTTTTTCATTATTGACCTAATTTACTCTCTGGAAAGTTGTGTTAGTTCTGCTCTATCACAGACTTTACTGACAGCACAAAAAGTTCTATACTGTAAATTCAGTTGTTCTGTAACTATTTGTAATTCATGTTTTACATGCCAAAACATCTATTGCTAGAGTAATCTGAACTTTCACAAGCCTCTATCATTCTAAGATTATAATAGACTCTGTGAACTTGATGTTTCTAGCTGTTAAAACAAGAGGTTGAAAAATACGATATTAAATAATGTTTTGAAATAAATACAACTTTGCTCAGGATGGAAACTGTACTAGCTTGAAGTGTGATAACCATTGCTGGCTGCTTGCTGCCATCCTTAAAGCTGCAGTAATAGCTAATGTGTCATTCCTCTCCACTCCTTCAAGAACCATTCCAGCAGAAGAGGTAGTCTGCAGACATACAGACTTGAAGAGCAGCCTGCACATCCAGTGGTAAGTCATTTTTCAAAAAACACAGGCTTTTAGCTGTGTTAGCTGTTGACATCTCAAATGAGATTTGGCCTTCCTTGCCCAGCAGCTGTCCTGACAAAATGGCCATTATGGGTCTGGTTCAGCTGTAAAGCTTCCACGTTTCAGCTTTGTTTAGCATTATCTTGATGCATAGCCTGCAGAAGGAAGTAGTCTTGCCCTGATGATCTGAGTTTCATTTTTCAAATGGTTTGCCTTCTAATTGTTTACTTCTAATTAAAAGCTATACCACATTCCATTTTGCTTTTATGGTGACACTGCAAACTGATCTCATAGCCAGAAGTACCAGGCTGGATCAGCCTAAACCAGGTATATAAATGAATCCTTTAACATGAGGAGTTTGAATTTTGTATAAACAAAAAAAAAAAAAATCTGTTACTTCATACTATTCAGAAAGGACTTAAATACTTCTTATCTATTTTATCCAGCTCATAAAAGTAATGAATCTTCTGGAATATAGTTTTGTTGTTTTAAATTGACAGAGGAAAACCTTTTCACAGTAAGTTTCATAGTTTCCTTAATTGTTTTTTGTCTGTTATCACTAATATTTAGTTACTGCCTACTTCATCTGGATTACCCCCAGGCTGGGAAGAACGACAAGATGAAAAAGGAAGGTCATATTATATAGATCACAATTCTAGAACCACTACCTGGATAAAACCAGTTGTACAGGTACTGCCTGTCTTCAGTTTGCTGATGTTTTTATTCATTGAGCCTTTTAACCATCTTGTGTAATAGAAGTGGAGATGGTTTTGAAATAGAGCATGCAAAAGGCATAAAGTGTAAGGTACCACATAAAATACCTGAGAGACTGCACAGAGAGTTAGCAACAGTAATGTTTATGGCAGTCACTCTTCCTTCTGGAGAGTGGTACCTGACTGAGGAGGCTGGAAAGCTTCTGTTAACCTTCACTACAATCAGTGAATGTTAGTCAGTGTGGTTGATATCATGGAATCTGTCAGGGACTTGCTTTATGAAACTGCTTTCATGAGTCAAAATATGGGTTAATAGAAAAAAAGATATTGACTTACAGGTCTTTGATTTAATAGGATGTTTTTTGATCATTTACCATAGATGGCTGCAGAAACAAGTCAGGCATCAGCTGCACCAAGTATTTCTGTAGCAAGACAGCCACAAGCAACATCAAGTGATTCATCACAACAGTCTTCTCAGCAGCAGCCTGAGATGGAGCAAGGATTTCTCCCTAAAGGCTGGGAAGTCCGACATGCACCCAATGGGAGACCATTCTTTATTGACCACAACACCAAAACTACAACATGGGTAATGGAAAACTGTTCTCATGAACTGAAATTCTAGTTCCTCTTGAATCAAACATTTGCTGCTTTCAGCAAGCTTCTATATGTTTCTTAATGCCAAGATAGCTGGGCCTGTCTGTTCAGGAGCATGGTCAGATCATGGTGCTAATAAACCAAGGTGGCACATTCAGTCCCTGTACAGGCCATGGAGATGGACTCCATGATCCTTGTGGGTCCCTTCCAACCCAAAGTATTCTGTGTGAGTCTGAGAGATATGTAATAAAAATGCCAAGTTACAATACCTATCATGAGTAGAAGATGATCAATTTTACTAATTGTATTGGTGCTTGGAAGGAGGAAAACAGGAATCTGCTTTGCAGATGTAAGCCCCTCCTAAATGACACTGCAGAACTGTGCTAGCTTATAGGAGGTGTTCACAGAGATGAGTTCTATAAACATACCTTCGAGAGGAAATCCATTCCCTTGAATTTATCACAGGGCACAACACAAATTTCTGTGAATGCTTAGGAGAGCAGAGCAGGTGCAAGTGCCATACGGATGAGGGAGCTGTACAGCTGCAGTTCCACAGAGGGGCACTGCACACCACTTGGCAGTGCTGCTAGATGGGCTTAAGCATCTCCAGAGTAAGCCAGTGTTACTGGCAGGTGAAGGGGAAAGAGAAATGCATGAAATTGATTTAAATTGGGTATTTTTTTCTCCAGGTAGATGAAAAGAACTCATATAACACAACCACCTGCATACTAGCTCCCACAAAAAACCCCAACCTATCAACCAAGCAACAAAAATCCCCACCAAACCCAAAAAGTATAAGGTGTGTCAGAAATGGTGAGGAAAGAGTAATTCAACTGAATTACACAAAAATTGAGGTGAATGAGGGATTTATATTTATATGTATGTAAATAAAATAAAGTGAGAGGTTACTAGAAGATCATTGTAAATTACTGGAGGACTGAGAATCCACAAGGATTCCTCTGGCTGCAGAATATGCAATCATTACCTAATTAGTACTAGGTATATTCTTGACAAAATCATTAATAAAAACAAAAACAAAAAAAATTAAAAGCAAAACAAAACAGCAAAAGGATTTTAACATGCTGCTTGTTTTCTTTTCAAAGGAAGATCCAAGACTGAAAATTTCTGCTCATCCAAGGAGAAAGACTTCCCTAGATCCAGTTGACCTGGGCCCATTACCAGTAAGTAAACCATTTTGTACGTGTTTTGCAGATGAAACAATTTAACTATTAAAGTTAGCATTATTGAAATTTGCACATGAGAAAATGCAGCTTGCTTTTTTCCTACAAAAGATACTGTTTTGAATTTCAGTGCTGACAGTAGATGGGAGAGGAATGCCCTCAACTGCAGATCATGTTGAGTTCTATGCAAACTATGTGATCAGAAGTTTATTATAAAAATGTAATTAAAAAGTGTAATAAAAATGTTGTCTTTTTACAGCCAGGGTGGGAAGAGAGAACTCACACAGATGGAAGAATATTCTTCATAAACCACAGTATGTAGTGTTCTTCCCTACTCATCATTTTATTTGTGACCATTATTTGAATTAATGGAACTAATTTAAAAATTTCTTGCAGATACGAAGAGAACCCAATGGGAGGATCCTCGACTGCAGAATGTGGCAATAACTGGACCAGTAAGCTTTCCTAATGTAGATTTTCATATTTACAGAAACACTGTTAATAGAATCCAAATAAACTCTTGTCATTTATCAGTTAGTCTAGAAAGGGCAACTTTCAGGGTGTCTGAACAAAGCATTTTTATTTTATTTCTTTTTAAAAACTGTTTAGAGACCTTTCTAGGGAAGTAGTCTTTAAATGCCAGAAAGGAAAAGCAATTCCCATGGTAGTAAGAAAGTTTCCTTATAGACTGGGGGGAGGACTTTGAAGTGTGTGAGGGAGGTCTTATTTATTTCTTGTCCATACTAGCTCAATTCATGAAGTAAATTTTAGAAAAAAGAAGAACAAAAAAAAAAAAAAAAGGGCTTCAAAAGGAATTAAATTGATTTTCAACTGGAAAATAATTATCCAACCTCAATACTTAATCTGCAGTGTGAAATTACCAGAACTAATTGCAAAGATGGTTTACATTATAATTATAGATGGGTTTTAGTGTTCAGCTGATATCTGTGTTTATTAATAGCCTGCATTTGTAAACAACCTTCCCTGTCCATGGAAAATCGAGGTGTTTGTAGCCAGGTCTCTCATGATCCAGCAGGGAAATGGACGTCACCAAAGGCATTTTGGTCACTTTGATCTGGGCCACTCAGGGATCTCAGGCAGTTCCATCAGCTAATGGGCAAGAACAGCATGAATTCTGTGGATCTGATCTGAACAGAGAAGTGCTTTTCATTCCTGGTGTTTATAAACTGGAAGTTTCCCCTGGCACTCAGTAAAACATGTATTCTGTTATCTCAGAATTTAAATGGGTTGTCTGTGTTTCACAAGACTTTTTTTCTTTTTTTTCCCCCCAAAGGCTGTGCCTTACTCCAGGGACTATAAGCGGAAGTATGAATTTTTCAGAAAGAAATTGAAGAAACAGGTCAGTAATCAGTAGGAATCCAGCAGAAGGTTATGAAACTTAGGCCCCTAAACAAGGGAAAGCAAATTTATAGGGAAGGTAAATTTACTGTCTGATCACAAATACATTTGTGAAGCACCAACTTCGTAACAATTAGCATTTGCTCTGACAGCAGGGTTTGTGACTTAATGCAATGATGAAGACTGTAAGCAATCTAATTTAAAAAGTAGAAATTCTCAAAGGTTCCAATGTCATGACCCTGAAAGTAAGACTGCCAACAGAAAAGTTTGGAAATCACTAATCATGCATGGAATAGTTTTTGAAAGTCAGAATATGGAAACTTCTTAGAATAGATTTTAGTCTGTCTGTGTAGAAATCTCTACTGTCATCATGATCATTCTGGACAACTGCAATAAATTGTTACAGCCTTAAAATCTGAAGTTTATGGATCTTGTTTCCAAACTGTAGTTTGAAGTGGCAGTGCCAGGTATATTTATAACATGTAGCATAAAAGACTGCAAATAGCATCTGGACAGCCAGATAACAATGAGTCTGCACAAGTTCAATCAAATTTTACATCCTTGGGAGGTATTTTACATATATAATAACCTTTGGGTTTAGATCCATGCTTTGCCTTCTACCTGCCAAGTCTGCCTGTGCACTTTGAGCTGCATGTAAGTTGCACACAATTGTACATGCACCTTGTTTTTTGTGTGCCTAGTAAAACAAGATTGACATTCATTCAAATGTCATTATCTTAATCTGAGATAGAGAGCTCAGCCACACAATACAATTATGGTAGTGTAAGAATTAAATACAACTGTAGATTTTGTCTCAAGTCAGAGAACAGGATGCCTAGGCTCATAGGAACTATTATACTGAACTAGAAGGTGAAATAAGTCAGGTAAAATGGTTCCAGATAATTTTATGTGTCAACTGTGAGCTGTTTTTAATCAAGTGTGTAATATGATAAATGTCCAGTGTCAGGAGAGACTCCATGCCTTGCTGCATGCAGAGCAACTGCCCATATGCTGTTACTAGTGAGAACTTTAACTGTATTTTCTTAGCATGAAATAGAAGTTAGTGTCTGAAATTCTCTTTGCTAGTTGAATTGTAGATAAATGGAGCCTCTTTTCTGTCATACTCTGTTATGTTTCCATGTCAAGAAACATTTTCTGTGCTCTCTTGGTCCATTTTCAGAAATTGCATATTCTGCAAAACTCTTAAGATGCTGGGTTTTGTTTCATTATTCTTTGTTTTCATGTTTCTCTTTTTTAGAGTGATATTCCAAATAGGTTTGAAATGAAAATTCATCGCACAACAATCCTTGAAGATTCTTACAGAAGAATCATAGCTGTAAAGAGAGCAGATTTCCTTAAAGCAAGACTTTGGATTGAATTTGATGGTGAAAAAGGTTTAGACTATGGAGGAGTTGCCAGGGAATGGTTCTTCCTTCTCTCTAAAGAAATGTTTAATCCTTATTATGGATTGTTTGAATATTCAGCTACGTAAGTAACACTGCTCTGGAAGATGTGAAAACTTAGGAAAAGAAATTGTATTTCTTGTACCTTCTTTAAAAATGGGGTTCCTGCATACAGAAAAGGCACTATGTAACCATAATGCAGAGAATGTTACTCTGCTTTAAAATGAATGGGAGTTAATTAATTCCTTCTCTTTGGTGTATCTCTGATTTACTCAGGTAGTTCCTGGTGGTTGTTTCTGATAAACTAATAGTCTTCTATTGTGTATAGTTTAATATTAGATATCATCATGAAAAGCAGTAACTGATTTCATAAGTGATGTCTTTCAGATCTTCAAATGTGACACTGGTCCAATAGTACAACATTTTTGTTTTTCTTTCTCTTCCCTGTTCCTTCTTTCAACTCTTCAGAGATAACTATACTCTGCAGATCAATCCGAACTCTGGGCTTTGCAATGAAGATCATCTCTCTTATTTCAAGTTTATAGGTCGTGTGGCTGGAATGGCTGTTTACCATGGCAAACTTTTGGATGGTTAGTATTTATCTTATGTCATGTGATATTCAGATTAATATTGCACGTGTTTTGAGTCCTAAGTTGCATCTGTTAAATTTATTTCTTCTTCTTTAAAGCTTTTTTTATTCGTCCTTTTTACAAGATGATGCTCCAAAAACCAATAACACTACATGATATGGAGTCTGTGGTATGTAATTTGCTTTATCATGTTGACAAATTTAATGTTAATTTATAATTTTTATGTATATATATATATATATATCTATAATGACATTTTGAAGGTTGAAAATGCACAATTCAAAGATGTCTTGGGCTACATCTTTTATAAGTCCGTAAGTTGTATAGGAATTAAAACTTCCAGTGAAAATCCAAGACCTAGACTCAGGTTCAAGTCAGTTAAGCTGTATTGGAAACTGGAACCTAAACTTTCTGTGATGTTTTCTTAAATGTTTTAGACACTGAGATTGTTAAAATGCACTATAAATACTTTCAGGATTCCTATCTTAACTTGTTTTTTAAATTTTTTTTCTTTGATTATAATAATTAATAATTTTCAGGGACTGAAAATTGAGTGAAACAATGTAACATTTTTAGAGGAAAAACATGTCCCTTTTCTTGTTTGGTTGGTTCCCTGATAATGGCTCTTTTCTAGAATGCTCAAGGACAAAGTGATTTTTATTTTGTCTTTTTAATCTGTTACTGGTTTTGCTGCCCTTTAAGATTCCAGCATGCAGTTACTATCTGTTTGAGTAATAGATTTACAGATGTGTCCTGATTTTTTTTGTTTTGATTTGGTTTTGTTCGGTGCTCTAGAATGATGGAATGGTTTGGGTTGCAAGGCAGGGACACCTTCCACTAGAAGGGTGTGGTACCAAGCCCTGTCCAACCTGTCCTTGGACACTTCCAGAGATGGGGCAACCCCAGCTTCTCTGGGCACCCTGTGCCAGTGACTCATCATACACACAGGGAAGAATTTCTGAATACCCAAGCTAAATCTGCCCTCCTGTAACTACCTGATAGAAGGTCCCTCACTATCTCTTCTGTGGCTCCTGTATTGGTGCTGGAAGGTGCTCTAAGTTCTGCTGGAGCCTTCTCTTCTCCAGGCTGAGCACCCCCAGCTCTCCCAGCCTGTCTCCAGAGCAGAGGTGCTCCAGCCCTTGGTGCATCTCGGTGGCCTCCTCTGGACTTGCTGCAGCAGCTCCATGTCCTTATGCTGTGGTCCCAGAGCTGGGCACAGCTGAGTAGAGGGCAGAATCACCTCCCTCGACCTTCTGGTCACACTGCTTGGATGGAGCCAATGTGTGCTTGGCTTTATCATAGTTTTCATTTCCTAAGGTGCTTTGTAGTAAGGCCTGACAATAAAAGGAAGATAAATTGAGGATGAGAGACAAGAGAAGAGTCCAAATTATAGCACTTCAGATAGTGCTATACCATCTTACCACCATTTTGCTGTTGGAGACATTTACATAGATTGCTGAGCAATCAGGTTTTAAAGGTCTTCAGAGCTTTGTACAACTGCAGTGTCTCTGTATCCAGTATAGGATTACCCTAGGCAGAAGTGTTCACTGGGCTGTCATGGAACCTCTTGCAGTTGGTAGGGTGGCTACTTTATTTAGCATTTACTTTTTTGTAATTTTCTCTTAGGATAGTGAGTATTACAATTCTCTGAGATGGATTCTTGAAAATGATCCAACAGAACTGGACCTCAGATTCATAGTTGATGAAGAACTTTTTGGTCAGGTTAGTATGTTCATGTAATGTGGAATAGAAAAAACATGGAAAAAAATACTTGACCTGTGGAATTAGGGGATTTTATGTGTATGGTGTTAAGAAAACCCCTTCACTCACTCAGCTCTTTCCACTCATGTGGTGAGTGCATTTCAGCCTGCTGTGATAAAGGACTTGGAAATGAGCAGAGCTTTAAAAAATTGCTTTTGCTTTTCTGTTGAATACTACTTGCATTGAAATGTAGCTGTTGCTGTGAAGGCAACCAAGACTAAGATATCCATAGTCCATGATTTGATCTGGAGTAGAGGTTGGGTTTATGTGATTGGCTGGAAAGGATGAGTTCCTTTGGAAAATGCAGGAATTGCTGGGAGGTAACATGTTTCCTTTCTCTTAAGATGTACTAGAAACCTATAGAATAAACAAGTTTGTTATTGCATACAAAGCTATTTAGGATAAGTCATATAGAAATACCACAGGTCTTGTATAAAACTTCCAAACTGTAGTTGCCAGCTAGATCCAAGGATAATAACCTTTATGGTCTTGTGCAACAGCAGTGAGCCTGAGAAGAAGCAATGAAAATGTACATCAGTGATATCTGAAAGTGAGATATTTGTCTTCTGAGGTTCTAGCATATAAGTCACTTTGTAACAGAGATGTATATTGATTCACTTACTGGGATGATTGCTGAAGTGGTTTCTGAGATTTGCAATGAGGGCTGGGTCATGGAATATGCAGTTAGAGAAGTGTGCCTTACTGTGAACCTGTGTGCAGTCTTGGGTGGTGTGCTGTAGCAGGTCAGAAAAAATGGAAGTTTCCCATTGCACCCCTTAATAATACATATTTTTTTTAAAAATGTACCACATTCTATTTACTAGGTGACCTGTGTGGCTGGATCTGTTTCTCATAGTTCTCAAATTCTGCAGTCTTCAAGAGCTGCATGAATTATCTAATATTAACATAGGAATTCTGTTATATATTCACCTTGTTTAAGACTTCTTCTGTGCATTGCATTTAGACCCATCAACATGAACTGAAAAGTGGTGGATCAGAAATAGTTGTCACCAACAAGAACAAGAGAGACTACATTCAGTGAGTAGTGGCTGCTGTGTGCAATGTACCTCACTGGATTGCCCTTTAGCACAGGGGCTCTGTGTTAGCTTTATTTATAAAAGGAAGTTATTGCTTTGTATTTAAATCACTTTTATTTTAAATGTGGTTTTGTCTGGGTTTTTATTTTTTTGCAGTCTTGTAATTCAGTGGAGATTTGTGAGCCGAGTACAGAAACAAATGACAGCCTTTAAAGAGGTACAGTTCTAATAACAAAATGAATTCTTCTACGAGTTTGTTGCATCTGATATTTTTGGACACCCTGAAGACTCACTAATAATTTTCTTTAAAGTATTGGAAAAGACAGCGATACTGTGTGTAGTGTCAGCTTTAAATTATTTCAGAGTTAAAAATCTTTTGGTATGTTTTTTGTGAGGTGTTTAATTTATCTTGAAAAATTTGCTTACTTCTCAATTCTGACTGACAGCTTTAGCTGCAGAGTAAACTATTTAATGACCTCTGCAGAAATTAAACTTAATTATATTAGTTTGATTTAAACTAGGCAATTTACCCTTTTCTGTACCAATTGTATTACATAGATGATATTCAGACTTCCATACTCGTCACTCAGTGTTGCAGAGTAAAGATGTGAGAAATCAATTAAAAGTGCTGTAATGAAATGGAGGACTACTGGTGTCCAAACATCTGTCTTTGATATATTGCTTTGGCTGTGTTTATCAAAGCCTCTCAATATCCTTCTTCTTGACTAAAAAGTAAAATAATGTTGCCTTGATTTTTACAAGCTTCCCTCATCTTTTTTAGGGCTTTTTTGAGCTAATACCACAGGATCTGATTAAAATTTTTGATGAAAATGAGCTAGAGGTAGGTGATCATGGAAAAGAGAACAAATGATGTTGAAACTTTAGTTTACTGACTTAAACTTTGGTGTTGTTTGTTTGTTTTTTTTTATCTGTGTAGTTATTAATGTGTGGATTGGGAGATGTGGACGTGGCTGATTGGAAACTACACACAAAATACAAAAATGGCTACAACATAAACCATCAAGTAATACAGTGGTTCTGGAAGGTATCGTGAAGTTCTAAAATTTTCTTGTTGAAAATGTGTTCAAAAGCTGCTGCCTTTATGCTAGTTTATAGTTTGATTCATTAAAAGGTTAGGTAAATATTATCTGACCATTAAAATTCCTGAGAAAGTAAGAAAACTAAAGGTGAGACGCATGGTAAGAATGTAAATGCAATACTGATGATTACTTTTTCAAAGATATCCCTGTCTGACTGGGGTTAAAAGTATTTGTGTAGGTTTTCCTGGCATGGTTACACTAAAGAGGTGTTAAACTCTTCTGTTTAATAAATTACAGGAATTTGGCTTCTAGTTCATAACATAAGAAACTTCAAAGAAAGTAGGGGGCCAAATCTTCAAGGGAAGCATTTTAACAGCCTGCTAAGCCAGTAACCATACTCTTGTTACAGTGCCATTAAAAAATTGTTGACTTCGTAGCTTTAAGCAATAGGCAATGAATTAGACTGTGTGTGTCACTAAAAAAGATGCATATGTATTTCATAGATAATGATTTAGAGGTAGATACTATTTTGCATAAGTCAATTAGCTTAAAACCTTAATTTAAAAAGAAATCTGTAATTGTAATCATTATCATACATAGGCAGTCTTAATGATGGACTCTGAAAAGAGAATAAGATTACTTCAGTTTGTTACTGGCACATCACGTGTTCCTATGAATGGGTTTGCTGAGCTGTATGGTGAGTACTTAAGATTTTCTTCACAATTAAGTAACAAAGAACCTGATACCAACATTGTCCTGATGTTTGACTTCAGACGTTGTCAATTTTTTATTCAAATTTTGTTTTAAAATGTAGTATGTACTGGCAGTTATAAGAAACAAAGTCAGAGAAGAGTCACATCCCATTTCCCATGTTCTATCTAAGAACATATTGTTTTAATTCTGGTTTTGAAGTTTTTAAATGTATAGGAGTTCTCAAATGAATGTGGATTTTTAAAGTTCTCAAGAGCTGCAAAAATCCCTGTTTAACACATGATTGAGCTTGAAGAAAATTCTCAGTTATCCAAGATCTGATTACAAAGACATGCTGGCATCAGCAGTTAACTTCAGTTCCACAACTGCTTTTATCTGCTCACAAGCCATGGTTGTACAGATGCAGTTGTTTGTAAGGATATACTCCAAAGGGGACCACTGAAATGTCACGAGTTAAACATGAAGTCAGAAGAAAAGTAGTGAGCCTACAATGCTGAGACTGAGACAAGCAGAGGACAGCAGGGAGCAAATTTCAATAGCAAAGCCAGAAAAGCCACTGTGGGCAGACTGCAGGCAGGCAGATAGAGCAGCCCACAAAGGGTGGGGATGCTTGGCTTAGGGGAGGTCTGTTCTCAGCTGCCATCAGCTATTATGTTTTCTGCTAGACTGCTTTATTAAGGCTAAAAGTGCTTGAGATGCTGTGCAAATGACTGAATAGTCTAACTTGCCTCTTTGATTAAACATTTCCTTTTTCATAAACAGGACATTAATTTGTTTATAAAACAAAAGGATTGTGAACAAAACCACCCATCTTGTGTTCCCATTTCTCCATGTCTTCATTTTCATCATAAATCACAGAATCACCAGAATAATGAGGTTGGAAGAGACCTCTGAGATCACTGAGTCCAACCTATGCCCTGACACCTCAACTAGACTATAGCACCAAGTGCCATGTCCAGGTCTTTTTTTAAACACATCCCGAGATGGTGATTCTACCCCTCCCTGGGAAGAGCATTCAGTTCTTTATTATTCTTTCGGTGAAAATTTTTTTCCTAATATCCAACCTATACCTTCCCTGACGTAGCTTGAGATACTTGGTTTATTTTTTCTGTTCCATCAGTAAATGAGTTGTGAGTTGCAGTGGGAAGAGCAGTGTGCTCAGCAGGCTTAGCCACGTGTCTGCTGCTGCACCTGAGCCTTGGCATTGCTGGTGTTACAGCACCTGCTCATCACAGGGGAACCCAGTCAGAATTCTGCTGCCCTGGGAGCTCTGCTTATTTGTCTGAGAACCCTACTAGAGACAGAACTAAGAATTGATACAGGGAAAGAAACTGCTGAAGTTCTTGGCTTCCTTCTGCCCAGGGATTAGAATATACTTGAGCAGTTTTCTGTAGTTATATTCACTCACTCATTAATGAAAAATTCAATTAGCAGTTGTCTTGCACAGTGCTTTGTTTTTCTCCTACGGTTATTTCTGCTTTACTGTGGCCAGCACGCCGTCCTTACTAAACCCCAGTAACAATGACATTTCCTGTACCTTCTGTTGAAAGAGCTGTACGTGGTTTTTCAGTGTTTGGCCGCTGCCGGGCCGTTCCCTTCCCCGCCCGCCGGCAGCGCTGCAGCCGCTCCCTGGCCGAGATCTCCCTCTCGTGGCACCGCCGGGCGCTCCTCTCCTCAAACTCCGGCGCTCCCAGCTCGGCAGCAAACCCAGCCGTGCTGGAGCTCCAGGACCCTGAACAGACATGCTCTGACATAGTGCAGCTTTTGTCTTCCTCGTTTTTTAACTGCAGACTTCTCCAGCTTAAGGAAACGGTTATAAAATACTCCTTGCGTCTGCTTGGTGAGAACTGAGGATGCTGTAAGACAGTTCTTGGAGGATAGAGGGAGCTGCGGCCTTTTTTGCTAGCCAAAAAATGTTCTCTCAGGTGTATAAAAACATCCTGGGAGTACACATATGATTGCCATGTTTCCAAAAGTTCTCAGTTACTCTATTTTTGTTGCTGTATAGGTGCATTGACTACTTTCTACCAGCTTATAAAACTTGGCACATGGTGATAAATATGTATACGTTTTTACATGCAAAATTTATAAAAGTATAGAAGAGTATAAAAGCTTACAATAATAAAAACTTATTTTATAATTTAATATAAATCTTTATAATACTTATAAAAGTATAAAGTATAAAAACTTCAATGCCAGCTACTCTGCATGTACATTTAGATCTTAGGCTTCTGAGCTGAATGTGTAAAAGTCTCTTGAAACTGAGGTATAGCAAGAAATAATTAAAGTACAAGGGAATTGGGATTATTGACTATTACTTTCTCTAGCCTGTATTTTATTCATATAGATAGCTCCTTCAGATGTCAGACCTGGATTACAAAACTCCCAAATATGTCATCATTTGTATCTCTGATTATAGAAGGATTTCACAATAGGGTGAAAATTGATGGGTTCTTTTCTTCAGGTTCAAATGGACCACAGTTGTTCACAGTTGAACAGTGGGGTACCCCTGAAAAACTGCCAAGAGCTCATACCTGGTGAGTATTTAATTCAGATAAATTATGACCTCTAGTAAAAGTGATAAAATACTTAAGAGTTTTCATCTGTTTTTCAGCTTTAATCGCTTGGATTTGCCTCCATATGACTCGTTTGAAGATTTATGGGATAAACTTCTTCTAGCGATTGAAAACACTCAGGGTTTTGATGGGGTTGATTAAGACACAGACATAAATTATGTTGGTCCAGTGCTGCAGTTTCATTTTAAGGGTTTACAAACAAATCTGAATTTTCCAGGGACTACCATTGTATTTAGTCACATGGCTATTGAATCTTCATAGTGTGTAAAATAGCTAAGTATTAAAAATCACTAACTTTTGAAAATGTATTTTGTCATTTCCATAGTTTTGTGTATTTGCTGATACATGCAATATACACATTGGATCAGCCAGTGCCAAGTAAGTAAAAAACTAAAGTGTTTTTAGCAGTTGCCTCTTGTACAATATTTGAGACTGTCCTGCAGTAAACTACTGAAGTAAAGCTGTGAAGAAATCTTTGCAGAGGATTTAAATTTGATTTGCTGCTGTAAGAGGAGCAACTGAAATTGTTAAACTGTTTTAAAAAAAACCCAGCCAAACAAAAAAACCCCAACAAACTTCATGTATTACAATATCATAATTTGTGCTGCTTCAGGCTCTTTGCAACAGATCTGCCTAAAGCACCTTATAATTCAGCATATTATATAAAACATTGGGAAACATTTGTTTGCAGAACACTGACTTGATACAGTTGTTAGACTTCTGTTTCTAACTTGCTTTTGCTAAAACAGTGTAACAAACCCAAGATTTTTATACAAAACAGATAAGCAGCATAATTCTGACTTTTAATGAGAAATTATATCCATTTTTTGTTTGAATTTATATACTGATGTTGGTTTATCGAGTGTTCATCAGTTTTTTGGATAAATTTGTAGTTGAATGATAATATTTTCAATTCAGCCTTTTGCAACAAATCAATCTTAAAATGAAATTTGTATGGATATCACTCAGTATTTAGTTACTGATAGTTAGAGGCCTTTATTATCCATTCTTGCAGTATTGCACTACATAACAATAAAGAACATGTTTACAGGGTTTTCTGGCCCAAATTCAGCAGCCTGTTATGTGCAAACTCCTGAACTGCATGGAGGTTATGCACATGTGAGCAGGTGCAGAATTTGGTTCTGTGATATGTTTACAGGTTGCTAGTTTCTACAGCTGCATTTTTATATTTTTTTCTCCAGTGTTAGTCTAGAAACCAAATTTGTTAATACAATATAACCAAAGTCATAACCAACAATGTGCAATTTATTGTAGATCAACTTGTCATATATAAATATTAGTTTGATTTCTTTTGTAAATGTGGGTCTTTTTGTATTAATATTAACTTTTTTTTTTTGAGCAAGTGCTGGTTAAAATGATTAGCAAAGTTGGTTCTGAAAGAAAAAAAAAATTGGTTTGTATACCTGGCTTGCTCAAATTTTAACATTTTATTACCAATATGATCTGAGGAAATGACAGTACCTAGCTTTGGCCACCAAATTTCTGTTTAGTCACAGTCTTTATAAATATGCAAGACAGAAGTGTAGCACATCTCTCTTTGAAGATATGTAAATTATGTAACAAATGTTAATGGGTCTTAAGGGATATTTAAAATCCCACTTTGTTTTATCCTTTGACTAGGTTATTAGGACTGAGAGTATTAAGTGTAAATAAAGGTAACTTATACAAATTTCCCAAATCTATATGCAGTTTTGTAAAACGTGAATGATATATCAGTAAATCTGTATAGATTTGAATGTAGCAGGTTTTGTTGCATACTTTAAAGTATAAAATAAGGATCCTGAGAGCAGTAAATAAAAGTTTATTCTAATAAGTTGTGATTGAGTTCTTTGAAGTGCAAATCAGTAATCTTGAAATAGCAAGAACTGAGTAATTTTTGTACTCCTAGGTAGGCCACGGCAGTAGTTCCACTACAACATGCTGCTGCTTTTGCAGAGCAGTGAAGATGCAGCAGTGCTGTTTCCTGGTGTTCTGCTCCTGAGATGTGCAGCCTTGCAAAAACACACATTGTGTTTTTCTAGAAGCTCTGGGTCACTGTCAGCCTTCAGTGCATGGCCAGCCTAGAGATGCTGAGGGGAGGCCCCTCAGCAAGGCCACTGAGCAGGTGAGGCAGGGCCAGGCTCCTCCCTGCTCTGGGAACCTTCCTGGCAGGTGCACAGCTGGGTGGGGAGTGGGAGAGGGGCCCTAAAACCCTGCCCCAGCAGCAGGGAGTGCCCAGCAGCTGGTCCTTTAAACTAAGTTTGTGGGGGAGTGGTGATGGCAGCTTGCGCTTAAGTAAAGGAGGGCTTGGTGATGCTGAGTATCACAGAATGGCCTAGGTGGGGAGGGGATCATCCAGTTCCAACCCCCTTCCATTGGCAGGGACACCTTCCACCACACCAGGCTGCCCAAAGCCCCATCCAACCTGCCCCTGAACACTTCCAGGCATGGGGCAGCCACAGCTTCACTGGGCAGCCTGTGCCAGTGACTCACCATCCTCACAGTAAAGAAGTTTTTCCTAATATCCAATCAAAACCTACTGTCTTTCAGTTTGAACTCTGTCACTACATGTCTTGCCCCATCTATCCTCTAAGTTCCCTTTTGGTTTTGGAAGGCCACAGTAAGGTCACCTTGAAGCCTTCTCTTTTCCAGAACAATCCCAATTCTCTCAGCCTTTCCTTAGAGGTGCTCCAACCCTCTGGTCAGATGGGACAGGGTGATGGGAGTGGGGCAGCCTTTGTGGAGGATGGCACAATCTGAAGGAGACCTGCCTTGTGTGCCTGAACACAGAGCAGCCAGGGAAAAGCCAGGGAGGAGTAAAAGACATGGCTTGAATTTTGCTGGATGGAGTGAGGGCTGCAGAAGGGCCAACAGGCTGGTGCAGACCCCTGTGCAGGTCAGGACTTGTCCTAGGCTGCTGTTTGTCATGAGGAAGGGAGCAGGGTGGGTTTGGTAGCTTGTCAAGGAATTCTGGAATTGTAAACCCTGGCTCTTAGGGGAGACTAAATGCCCTCACCTCTGTGAGCAGGGCAGTGCAAGGGGAAGCAACCTGGGAGGCTTCTGTAGGGGGTCATGGGCAGCCAAACAAGGTTTAAGTCTTGGGCAACCAGGGAGATGCTCTTTGGGATCTGCTGCATGTCCCTTTGCACTTGTATTTTCTGCCCATCAACCTCTGTATTCCCTGAAGCACATACACAGAGAGAGAGGGGGAAATTCCAGAGATGCTCCTATGAACACCCATTTTTTTCACTAGAAACACAGTTCTGCATGCCAGCTGCAGATTTCTTACTGTGCCATTGCAGAGGAGAGGTTAACAGCTGCTTCCTTGTGAGCCAGCAACCAGCTCTGTCCCACTGATTTCATTGCTCTTAACACCCAGCTGAGGTGCCAGGTGAGGGGTAAGGAAGAAGAGTTTCTCAGGCAGGTAAGAGCTAATCTGCTGGGGAAAAAATGAATATACAGGTTGATGCTTGATAAGAGACTTTGTGCAGATCTGGTTAAGAAATATTGATCTATGAAGAAACTGAGAGATGAAAAAGATCTTGAGAAAAATGTACATTCTAGGGCAGGGGATGTATCACAACAGGAGGCAGAGAATGACTGCAACAGGAATTGTTTTGCTTTTCTCAGTTTTAAAAACACCACATTGAAAATTCAGGGGAGTTTGTGATTGCAGTTTTCTGGGCTGCTCCAAGCTGGAGAGCTGTAAGCAAAACAATTCCCTCCTGTTGGTTGTGGCTTCTGCAGCTCAGTGCTGATTCCAGGCATTATACATCTTGTATAGAACCTGGAGACTTCAGTGGAGGCTCTGCCTGGGATTTGGACTCTTGGCTGGGCCGGGAGTGGCCACGGGGCCTCCCTGGGCACTGGAGATGCCTGGGCCAGGCCCCCTGGGCTCAGTGGGTGATGGGGCACAGCAGGGATGTGAGCTGCTGGCACAGGGGTTAGATGTGTTAGGATGGTGTGAAACCTCTGGGAAACTTTTCAGGGGCTGAACTTCTCTAGGAAGTTCAACTATTCCTGTTGCATGCTTAATAAGGCTGGTAGTGGTCTTTATTTGTGTGTTAATTATTACAGTTATATAGTAAAGGGTGTTTCTGAATAAATAGTTATGATGCTTTTGAAGGGAATTTATTCAGCCTAAAAAAGGTAAGTGTGTAGATTAACCTCAACAAAGACTTGCAGTAGAAACTTGAAAATTTCTCCTTTACTCTGAAGATAATGTCTGTGTAACTGCTCTGCAGTCTGGTGGTAGGGAAATGAGACTTTAGGCATGAACAAGACATTCAACACTCACTTGGATGTTTGGGGCAGTGGGTGTTGTTGGTTTTTCCCTTCAAAGTGAAAAACAATAATTTCTATAGAAAGTGCCATTGAGTCTTCGCTTATGCAGTTTGAAGAACACATTACTTAAATTATTTTAAATTACTATTAAAATATCACATCTGTAGCATTTCAAACAAGTTTGTTTTTTTTGGTTTTTTTTTGGTTAGAGACTAGGACCAATGCATAAAACCTGGGCAAAATACGTGAGTGTAAACTACTAATATTCCTTCTTTATCCTGTTTCTCTCTCTCTAACCTCACTATTTCATACATACACTTACTTCTAAGCTATGGTGTGCCTTGACATTTGATTTGTTCTGTAGATCCATAGCACAGTTTGGTGCTATTTCACTAATTGATGATATCTTTACAGAAATCTGCACACATATCCTTGAAATCCATGCCTGCCTCTGGCATACTGTCAATGTGAAAGGTGTCCTGGATCAGCACACATTTCCTTTTTTTTTTTTCCCCTTCAGTGCATTTTCAGCATTACTTATCAAATACATGATCCTCATCAATTCCCTAGGGTGGGAATTGTATTGTGGTAATGGTAACTTACTAAAACATATGAAATACTTAAAACTGAATTTGTGTACTTCTAAATGTTGTCTTCATTTTACTAATTTCTTGTGGGGTCAAAAATAATGTCAGTTGTTAGGAGATGAGATTCTTCTGTCTGTTAATTTTCATGCTGTTCATGTGTGGTTTCTGTTTCTCATTAATTAGTTTGTTGCGGTGCTTGATTTCTTCACATAGGGTCTTATGATATTATTTTTCTATGAGATTTTGCTTTTTATCAGGCAGTTTGTTTATTTTAAACCATCTCCCCTTTTTTATGAACTACTAAAAGACTCACTCTGCAGTTCTTATGATGTGAACTGAGAGGAACTCATTTATCTGCAGTCTGAGCACCACCAAGGAGCCCATACCTCTGGTGGCCTAGAAGCATGTTTTTGAAATGTCTATTCATTTAAAAGACAACCCACATGTACCATCTTCTAGGGTTATAAATGGGAACTAAGCATTTAACAGCTGCCATTTTGCTCTGCAGCATCACAGAATCAGTAGGAGATGCAAGCACAAGCTTTGGTGCTCTTATATTAAATCATTTTTCTTTGAAGTGGAGACTTAATTGCTTTTTCTCTGTGGAACGTATATCACTAGCACGCTAATCAGAATACAAACAACTCACAAAGGGGATAATGAGGGAGAACTTCCATGTAATGCTTGGTTTATTGTCCACGTGATTCTGTAGAAAAATGTTTTGTTTTGCTGAGCTGCCCTTAATTTGAGGTTTCTTGCTTAATGAGACTTCAAACAAATTTTGCATTGTAGGTTTCAGGTTCTCATCCCAGAGAGAGGCTTGGGATTTTGGGGAGGGGGAGGCCAAGTGGCTTGGAAAACCTAAACAGACATTAAGTGAGCCTGCCTCCTGAGGAAAGACAGATAAGGCAGCTTTCCCAATTGTGACAGAATGTAAAACTTCCCGTTGAAATACACCGGTCTAAAAACATACACTACAATTTGTTTTTCTGAACCTATTTTGAGTTTAATTCAATGGCAAATGTTTTCATAATTAGCTTTTCTGATATTTTTACAAGCTGGAATATTTCTGATTGGGGTTTTGTTTTGAGGGCTGGGAAGTATGACCTTTCAGAGGCTGTGAATACACCTCCTTCTATGCACTGCTGCTTGGGAGTATGCAAAATGCTAAAGGTTTAAATCAAATTGCCCCAAGGACTGCTTACTGACCTTTTGAATGCAAAGCTGTCAAAACCTTCAACTAGACATCAGCTAGAGAAGAATATTTAAGGCAGATCAATGCAAATAGAAAACAATGTGGTTTTGACTTTTGGTAATTCCTAGTTAGTGAAAAACAGTTCCTGTGCTGCAAGAGCTGCTGGAAGCAAACCCACACTGTGAAGGAGTTGCTGTGAGTAACATGTAATAGTTATTTTTCAAGGAAAACCTTTTATAATCTACTTAAGAAATTAGAAGTTTTCATTAATTGCCAAATCCTGATATAGTTATCTGAGCAGGATGCTTCATTGACTTCAAAGGGATTTTTGTCTACTTAAGGAATGCAGGGTCAGGCCCTTAACTAGTGATAACTTTCTTCAGTGGGTTGTCAGATATGACAAACTATGCCACTTTAGTAGAAGTTACCCAGGCCAGACCATGCCATGCCATCCCTTTGTCTGGAAAATCTGCTTTCTTCCTTTGCCCAAGTAAAGGAATTTCTCTATAGGAGATATTAGAAATTACTCTCTAGCTGTAGTTAATGAGAATATATTTTATTTATGATGAACAGCTACAACACATTATTTTCTAGTTATGATAACTATATAATAAATTCAGTTTCAGAAAGTGTTTGATGGAGTTATGAGCCCCTCCATTCTATGTATTCCTGCCCAGCAATTAGTTGTCCATCCTTAATAGATTTATGCCTAATTAGTTGTTCATGCACTATTGCTTGCTGTAATGCAGAGTTTTAAATAAATGCCTGCCTTTCTATGTAGACCTACAGAAATGGGCCCAAAACCAGGGATCTGAGACGCTGTTCATTCCTATTTTGGGTCTCAGTCTAGTAGTTAAAGACATCCTGTGCTGAAGACTCACAGAAAAATTATTTCACAGGTTAGTACAAAGTAATCCTTTGTGCTTTATCAAATCATTATAAGTGCTTTTCTTAGTATAATGAAAGGTTAGCTATCAAAATGTGAGGTGCTGCTTCA
The DNA here is from genome assembly GCF_012460135.2 of Molothrus ater. NCBI lineage: Eukaryota > Metazoa > Chordata > Aves > Passeriformes > Icteridae > Molothrus > Molothrus ater. The sequence continues at coordinate 7,439,767 of NC_050490.2, forward strand.
TTCAATATAATATAATTGAGATCTAGTAATATGTAGCTAAAAATTATTATTTTGCAAATTAATTAATTTTGTTATTCTCCACACTGAGAATTTGACATCTGACTGTAAGCCTTTCTAAGAACAGATTTTCATTTATATAGATGTCTACAATTTTGTCAAGATAAGAGGTGAAGTTGAAATTTTGCATGCTTATGTAGACCTGAATTTGGACAACTAACAACATTTTGGTCACATAAATGCTTTTCTCTACTGGAAAAGGTCCAGCTATTTAATTGACTCTGAAGGTGCAAACAGGCTGAATCAGTTGATCTCTCACTGGAGAAAGAAATTAATCTTGATCAGGCTGTATGGAATTGAAGCAGCTCACTCAGTTGGTGTGGGGCTGCAGCTGCTGCGGGGCTGGGCTGTGGTGGGAGTGGGCTGCAGGATGTGACTGGGGGTGTCCTGCACTGGAGGTGTTAACGGGGCAGGCTCCAACTGAAGCCAGCAGGAGTTTGAAAAGCCAGCAGGATTTGGAGGGCTGCTGTGTGTGTGTTGAAGGTTTGCTCTGGTTAGACATTGTGCTTTGGGTGCTGCAGCTTGCTGAGGCTGGGTAGGACAGACCCAGCTGCCCCAGATGGGACTTGCCCTTAGTGACTTGCAGTGGCTGGTCCTCAGTGAGCACATTAGGCCAGTTTAACTCCCTAACTTGTCATAACTGCCCCACACACATGGCACACATACTTTTTTCCCCTAGTTACTTAGCATGAACATTTTGGTATGTATTCCATATGTGTATTATTTAAATAATACAAGTTCCGTCATGTGCCAGCATCTGGCCTCTGTGGTTTTACAGAGGTATCTGAACACAGATAACAGCAAAATGTTATTTAGCATTTAGCAAACATAATCCTGGACTAATGATTAGCAGCACAGATAGCTGGATAGCAGCACAGTTACACTATGAGCACCTTTTACTGCTTTCAGGTTGCTCTCCTGATACATTATGCAGCCATACCTAAATTGAATTAGGGAATTAATTCCAGCAAAACAAAACAAAACAAGTTGTAATTTGCCCCCCAAGTTATTTCTATCAGGATTAGTTCTCTTGATTCCTCACTTGGCCACACAACCTCTTTGCAGCTGGCAGTGCCTATGCTAGAGTGGCAAATGCTGAACTGCATTAAACTGAGGGCACCTGGGGATGTGCTTCCAGCAGAGCTCCTGATCTCCTCCTGTTCTGCTGTGCCTGGGCAGAGACCAGCTGGCGACCTAAGCCAGGTTAGTAACAATGCAGGGGAAGGAGGAATTGGGGTGGGCTGCTTTGTTTCCCCCCAGTCCCTTGGGCCACGCAGGGCACTGTGATCCAGCTATGTCTCCTGCCTTCATATCCTGTGCAGCACTGGGCAGACAGTTCTTCCAGAGTCTTTAAACAGGAGAGATCCCCACAGGCCCCCAAGTGACTCCTGCAGCCCAGCTGAGATAAAATCCCAGCAACTGCAGCTGATGGAGGCAGCAATTTGGGCATCAAAAGAAATCACCCCTGCAATGCCCAGCTTTTGGCTCCCCTGGGTTCACCCCCCTCAGCTCGCTCCTTGCACCCAGGTGTTGCCTTTAGCGGGTCAGCCCGAATTCTCGGCAGAGCCGTTTTGGTGCAAGTCACAGCTTCGTGTGGCCCTTCAAAAACATCTCAGTCTGCATCCCCAAAGCCGCCTTGTGCACAGGGGCATTTGCAGGCCGAGCCTCTGTGTGCATGTGAGGGGGAGGAGGTGGTGGGAACATGCCTTGAAGGCTTCAAATCTGTTTATCTTCACACTCCTGAGAGGCGATCGCTCTCCCGTGACAGGGCCGCGCGCTGGAGGGAGCAGCGCTGGCAGCACCGAGATAAACCCATGGGGCACAGCCTGCTTTGGCCAAGTGGCCTCTCCCTGACCAGCAATTCCTTATGTCTCTGGGAGATGAAATGGGACAAGAGCAGCAGGAAGCCTCCCCCAATCCTTCTTTTTAATAGTTCCTTGGGATAAATTGTAGATAAGAGGAGAGACCATGTTGTTAACAGGCTGAGAATGCACAGACAAAGGAAAGACAATCTTTCACAGCAAAAATAAATAAGTATCTGTAGCACAGTATATTCAGCAGTATGTCCAAGTGCTAGCTAGCTTCTGACTTGCCTTGTTTTTCATTTATTTTATTTCTAATATTTGTTTTATCATTGTAAACATATAGAGGAAAAGAGGAAGAAATTATTTGCCTGTTTCCTGTTGTAACAGCAAAATGAAGGTAACATATAGGGATGAAAGGAGACCATATTTCATGCATGTTGCTAAACAAATAGCTGCAGAAGAGTGGGTTATCATGATAAGCATGACAGACTAACAAAAAGCTGCCTCTGAGAGATTCCTTTGTAGACTGAAACATAGAAAAGGGTAACCTAGGAGATATTTTCTTTCTGTTGAGTTATTCTTGGTCTGATACTTATTGTATCAACCCAGTGCCTAAACACTGATTCATGGAAGATAACATCAGAGTACAGTACTGCAGCATTTCCAGGATTTTATTTGTTTCCATACTGGGGAAAGGGTTGAGAGAGGGGACTGTACTGAGCCAATTAAAAATATATATACATTGCAAATGCATTTTATGGGACAGCTCCCATAAAATGGGAGTCTCCACTTGCTGGCCATTCCTGTGCCTCACAATTTCAACATATGCATAAGTCCTTTATGAAGCTATTCTGTGTTTCAGTGTGCAAATTCCAGCTGCTGCTGCTGCCAGTCTGCTGTCCCTTTGGCCCCATGCCAGCCAAGTGGTGAGGACTTTCCTCCCAGGAGTGCTGAGCACCCCTGAGCTCAGAGGAAGTAAATGGTGCTTAGCTCCTTGTTTGGATGCCCAAGGGGGCATGGCAGAAGTGTGCAGGCCTGGGAAATGTTCATGGTGGTTTGGCTGATCTGAGCCACTGTCCCGTGCTATTGCCATACCTTCTGCTCCATGCTGCAACCCTTGGTGTTCCTACCCCTAAGAGCTAGGTTAGGGAGATAAACCAGGAAAAAATTAGCACTACTGAAAAACAGAAAGGCTTTTCTGGCAGGTTATGTCTTCAGAGAAATTCACTGAAGCAGAGGAGGATCAGCTGTGGCATGAAGGCCAGAAGAGAGAGCTTGGAGCTGCAATAAATCCAAACTCCACACCATAAAGTCTTTACACTGTATATGAGGGCAAGAGTGCATCTGGGATCAGGTATGTTCCTTTCTCTGTAGCTGTATGATTTGTTAAAAGTACCAACAAGATCTGGTGGCTTGCCTTTAGGAAACAGAAGGCTGACTGACCAAAAATTACTATTTTAGGTATTTTTCACACCTTCCAGTAGCAGCAAAGGGGCATGGGAGAGCAAGGGAATGCACTTTGCCAGATCCCTGTGAGGTTGCTCTTTTAAACTGCCTGTGGTTACGTCTGGCAGCAGGAGAGAAGATGATGGGATGTCATCTATCTCCTGCTGAAATTCATGGCAGGGTTCCTCTTCATTCTGGTGTGATGAGCCTTCAAGTGTGGGAGTAAACATCTGAAGGCTGCCTCTGGGGCACTGCGAAACAATCTGGCAAAGGTACACCACTGGTTTGGGCCAGTGAAACACTGGAAGGTGGCTAGAAGGGGAAAAATAGGAAATAATTCTATTGCTTTCTCTTTGGAGTTGTTTTCTGACAAGATGAGAACTGTGTTAAAATGCCTTTGTCAAGGTGTGCTTTTCCTGTACACGAAAGCTGCCTGGAGAGAAAGTTCATTAGCATCCCAAGGGCTCAGCCCGAAGTGTCCTTGCCCATCTGCTCATGGAAGGAGTGAATCTCTGCTGAGAAGGCAATGGAGATGGTAACTGTACACAGGTGTAGAATGAAACAAGAATCTACTAAGTGACCAAATGTGCCAAAAGTAAACATTTTTATGGTGAGTCTTTATAATAGACTTAGTGTAACATACTTAAAATCTGGGAATACAGTTGTAATTGGGTCAGGAGTTTGGCATGAGAAACAAGTGTCTAAGCATGCTTACAGTGACACCAGATCAAAAACACTCAGAGCAAGAATGGTAAGGACAAAAGGGGCTGCCCTGAGAAGAAGAGTTAATGACACCCTGCCAGGACTGCAGCATTGTGGCAGCCCCTTAGCTGGGCTTTGGGGACTCTGTCTGAAGGCAGAGCTGGCTGCTGCAAATTGCAGTAATTCCCCTGCAATTAATGGGTTTCTGGCAATTACCACTGCTCCCAGCCTGCCCTGGGCTGCAGCTCCTGTACTGCTACAGCCACACTCAGCTGCCTGTGCTGCAGGTACCCTGTGATGCCGGCAGCTCCAGCTTCCTCCACACCAGCAGTGACACCAGCAGAGCTGGAGGATGAGCTGGGACCTGGCACTGGGAGCTGGGAAGGGCTGAGCCTGTGGGGGACCAGGATAATGATTATATGTCCATTTAAAAATGGATTTGGGCTCTGGGACCCTGCTCCCACATCTTATGGGCTCCAGCTAATTGAGGATAGTGATTGGACATATTCCAGTGGGGACACTTTTAACTGCTGTAAATAACTCTCCCCACCTCTAGTTTCCCACCCAGAGGTGCTCATTCCCCTCCTTTTCTGTTCCATGACATTGCAGTGTTAGAGCACAGCCCTATGAAGCCAAAACAAGAGAAAAGATCATGTGGGCAAAACCACTTTCCCATTCCTGAGCTTGTTAGATCAGGTGGGATGCAGCAGTGTGTGGGAACCCAGCTCCATCCATGCTGCTGTGACAGCTGTTTCCAGATCACAGGGATGAAAGAGCATGATGCTATTCATTTTCTCAGATAGGGGTGAAATGCTCAGTGCAAAACTGACCACAGACTAAACAGGACTGTTTCTGGTTTAAGCTGAAGGAGGTGTAAGTGTTCTAACATCAGAAAAATTATATTCTGATGTGGAAAGAACTGCATTCTCCCTCCTGGGTTTGGGGCTGCAGTGATCTCATAAATACAGAGTTCACATTGGGAAGGTCCAGTTAGTGAATTTCCAGCTTCTTTGCTTTTCCTGAGGCTGCTACATTCCATCCCAGGGAAGACTCCTGGCTATCAGTTTGCTTTCTAGACATGTTGGGAACACTTTAGACCAAGCATATGTGCACCACAATGATGAGATTTCATTCATGTTTGGAAAATCCCACTCTTTGTTTCATAATAGTACCAAAATTCTGGATTTTATAGCCCTAGCTCAGTTTAGCAGTCCTGTATTGCCATCTGCCCATGGAGCAAAACATTGAGTCAGTTCTGTTCAAGTCAATCTGATTTTAAAAATCTTTCTTTCCAGGAAGCATATAGATCAGTGTGGCCAGGGCTGAGGCTGAAATGCAGCATAAGGTAAATCAGGTTATTTACAGACAGCAACCTCAACAGCATGCTGTTGTTCCAGCTGTTGATAGCACTTCAAAGAGAGTTCTTACATTAAAAAGGGTTTCAAAAACTGGGGAAGTTTGGATAACCAAAAATACAGCTCGAGTCAAGCAAAAAAATCTGTGTTGGTGACAGAGGAAAAATTGCTAACTTGCAGCAAAGTAGGCATGGCTTTGTTTATGTTGGCTGCAAGATCTTGTGCTCCTGGACTGCCTTTCTGTCTTCCTCAAGATAATGCTTCTGAAATGGTTGGCCAAGTAGATAATTGCGTTTATTGGCTGCATATTTACAAATACTATGTATTTGACAAACTTACAACTGGCAATGCCTTTAAACTGTGGTTCAGTGAGTTTATCAGTTATATATTAATTTAGATATGTTATCACAAGTCTGCACTATCTCTTACCCAATTAATTACTGGGAAACGTGTTAAAATAATTAATCCTGACAAATTAAAGAGGGAGAGTTTATACTCATCTAGCTACTGAACTGCTTAGTTCTAGTAATAATTGCATTACTTATTTTGTTAAAGAGAAATGTGAAAATGAAAATATTGGTGTTTGTAGCTGCCCAGACACAGGCACAAGGAGCATTCCAGAGGGAAGCACTTGCTTTGTTAAGCCATTTAAGACAAATATTGCATTTGATCTCATTACTCAAAATCTCCTGTTGGCACAGTGTAGTTTGGGGAGATGGTAAAGCACTTTCCTCATGACAGCAGAACACAGCAGTGAGCACAGATGACACAGGTAAGGCAAACCAGCCCGCAAGAAGAACAGGACTACAACTTGCTTGTCTCTTTGTTGGCTTTTATTTTGTCCCCTGGTCAGCTCAGACCAACTCGTCCTTCAAAAAGGGCTGGTGAACAAGGAGGTGTTCCCCTGGGACAGGTGGGATAGTGTCCAGTGCTGTGCAGTACAGCTCAGCCACCTACTCATGCCTGCAGGAAGCAGTGCCAAGGTCTGCAGGGAAATGGCCTTACATCTCCCAGGGACAGCTCCAGCCACTCCACCAACTGACTGAGGCATCTGGCATAGAAATGTTACTGGATATTGCATTCTCTACTGTGGTTCTCGTGTAGGTGTGCTGAGCTCCTCTAGTAAATCTCAAATGCAGGTCACACTGATGAACCAGAGTTTAGCATGAGCTGCAGATGAAAGTTGTGTGTTTACCACGAGAAAGAATTAATATTTAGTTCTTAATGCTCAAAAAATAATATAAACAGAACTGCTTGTGATTCTTTTTCACAGTTCACACTTTTCTGATTAGATAAATTAAAACACTGAGGAAAATTGAAAACTATTTGGTCAAGTGGATCCTGTTGCTGTATTTGGTCCTATTTGGACACCAAAGCAGCACACGTACAGTTCTGCTCTGCAAAGTGAAGCTGTCTGGATGCTTTTTAGGTAAGTGATTTGCATGTAAAGCAAATATTTCCTAATTATCTTCCCTGAAAACTCTGCTTATGTATTTTTGACAAGTGAGGAAGGTGATGTAGATCAACCTATGGCTTACATCACATTTTAGTAGTTCTGACTTTCCCCCAAAGACTTTCAGAGGAGTCACTGACTCAAGCTGTAGTCAGTCGTGGTGATGATGCAGCAGAAGGGGCTGGTTTGGCTGCCAGCTCTCAGCTCTGTGAGCTTTGCAGCACTGGCAGGAACAAAAAGCAGTAAAAACTTGCCTGTCACTGAAGTCAGCAGCTCTCACAATGAATGCAAACATAGGGCAAATCTGCTGAGTAAGAAGATGCCTTCCTACATGGTAACTTTAGAAACTAGAAATCTGAACAGACAAAAAAAGAGACTAGAAATTGCTGGCTGCAAGCATGGAGTAAAATCAGGGGTGGAACGGAAAGCTTAAATGATAGTGGCAGCATCTGATGGTATCTCCCCTACACATTATCCAGGTGGTGCTGATACCATGAATTCTGAAGCCATGTGTTCTGTTTAGGTTGCATTTTTGCAAGTTAGTTTGAGGCAGATGTAAACTTAAGGCTGTTTTCTGAGGATGTAAGTATAGGGCAGCTCATCCTCGAAAGCATAGTCCTGTCCCATGTGGCCTGCTGGAAGTCGTTTTATGGGTGCTGTAGGATGGGCTCAGTGAGAACTACTAACCCATTTCAGAATGTCATCTTTTTATTTCTGATCAATGCCCATCATCAAGTCATTTATCTGCATGTGTGGGAAGGCTGGTTTTATCTGGGTGCGAGGATGCTCTGGCACACCTGAACAGTTCAGCACCTGCACTGGGCAGTGCAGGGTCCAGTGCTCAGTACTGGTGCTTTGCTGGCTCAGCACTGGTCCGGTGCTCTGGGCGGGGAGCTCTGGCACAGCCCTTGGGTAACGCCGCGCCAGGTCCAGCGCACGCGTTGCCGATGCTGGCCACGCCGGTGAGCCGTGCGGTGTTCGGGGGAGCCCGGCGTGCCGGGGGAAGGCATGGCCGGCAGCTCCAGCCGCGGCTGGAAGGCTCAGCCCGCCCGCCCAGTACCACAGCCGGCAGCGCCCACCCGGCTCGGGGGTCGGCGGAGCTGCCGTCGGGTCCCGGTGCCGCCCGGAGGGGCCGCGTCTGCGGGGCGTGCTCGGCCCAGATGGCGCCGGAGCCCGCGGCCCCTCGTGCGCGCTGCCGGCCGGCCCCGCCGCATTGTCCGCCGCGACCCCCGCCCTGCGGCCCGCCCCGTCCAGCGCCCTCCCTCCCTCCCTCCTCCGGCCGGCCCTGCCCCTCGCCCCTCTTCTCCCCAAAGGCCAATGGAGACGAGATGCAGAGAGTAGGGCCGGGACGGGCGCGCCGGGGCCGCTCCGTCCGTCCCCAGTCTCCTCCCCTCGCCCGCTGACCGGTGTGTGGAGCGGCCGGCGGGGCATGCCAGCCGCGTCCCGCTGAATGGCGCCGCTCCGCCGCCGGCCGCTGCCGCGGGCGCTGCTGCTGCTGCTGCTCCCGCTGCCAGGTGAGTCCGGCCGGCCCGAGCCCCATTGTCCGGCCCCGCTGCGGCCGCCGCACGTGGCTTTATTTATCCGGCATCGGCGGGACCGGCGGGGAGGGAGCGGGAACCGGCGGCGGCTCCGCGCTTTGTTCGCGCCGCGACGGGGCGGGGGGGGGCGTGAGGGGCGCGGGCGGTGCGCGGCCCCTCCGCGCTCTGGTGAGAGGTTTTCGCTAACGATTCCTTGTAAAATCAGCCTTTTTACGACGCGCCCCGCTCCGGCTGCTTTGGCAGGCTTGTAAAATTAGCGAGCGGGCCGGGCGGAGCGGTCGCACCTGTGTGGCCGCCCCAGCGCTGCGCGGCCCCCGGGGTCCGGGGTCACCGCGCCCCCGCCCGTGCCGTGGCCGTGGCCGGTTCGCTCGGTGTGGAAGGCGCTGGTTCTCCGGCTCCTTGGCTTTTTACAGCCTGAGGGCTTCGCGCCGCGTGGAGTCAGTACCAAGTTTCCCCAGAGTTGTCCGAGTTGGGAGCGCTCGGAGCGTGTGTGATACCGATGGCTTCACCTCGTGCTGTGGGGATGACTCGCAGCTCACAGTGCGCTTTTTAACTTGCAGTGTCTCTGCTTACATGTCTGTCCTTACAGACAAAAACATTTTTTCCTTTTTTTTTTCTTTTTTCTTCTCAGGAGTGTGGTGCTTTAGTGAACTGTTTTTTGTGAAAGAGCCTCAGGACGTTACTGTGTCAAGGAAGGATCCGGTGGTTTTAGACTGCCAAGCCCGTGGTGAAGCTCCTATAACTATTACATGGCTGAAAAATGGAGGCAAAGTGTCTGAAAACGAACGGATCTACACTTTATCCAATGGCTCGTTGTATATCAGTGAAGTAGAAGGAAAGAAGGGAGAACTGTCTGATGAAGGATTTTACCAGTGCTTAGCTCTCAACAAACATGGGGCCATTCTCAGTCAAAAAAGTCACCTCACACTAGCAAGTAAGTCCCAGCTCTTGTTTTTTAACCTGTTCCTGAGTTTGTGGCAGCAATTCTCTGAACAGCACACAGCAACCTATCGTTTTGATTGCGTACCTGACAAGTTAAAATGCAAAATTATAGAGTAATTCTAGAGAACCTTTATTTCTTTTTAAATATATAAAGATTATGGGAAAAACTTATGGTGGTCCCTTTTTCAGTCCCTGATGTGGCAGAAGTGGCACAGGTACCTGTGACCTCTTGGGCAGTGGTGCCTTGTGTGGGTGGTTTAGGTGTGTCACTAGCCTGGAGCAGGTGGTGATGCAGAGTCATGCTGGCTGCAGAAGTCCTGCGTCTGGTTTCCCAAGTGCTGTTCTAGCAGCCTTACAAGGGTTATCTCCAGATCTGATTAAAAAAAAAAAAAAAAATTTCCTTGTTCAGTAGCTTGACCGCTGTGTTGTGCCATCTTGGGGCAGGGTGGAATGATTAATGTAGATGTTTATCTCTGGGAGAGGAAAGAGGGGAAAAGTTTTCTGGGCAACTGTAAGACCTTGCTTTTCTGACTTGTGTTCAGCCAAGCAGATGTGGGTGCTGTCCCACCTGGTTCCTCTGGAACCTCCCGTAAGGGCCTTTTACGTGGTTCCAGTGGGAAGGGAGAGTTGCATTTCTGGAGTGACTCCCTACTGCTGGGTGAATGGTGAAGGAAATAGTTGTGTCTAAGTGCCTGTATGGCTTTAACAGACTGACCCCGGGTGTTTGTTGCCCTCTCTTTTCCTATCATCTTTAAACATTGAGCAAGAGATGTGTGTGAGGGACGGAATGCTGTGCCTTTTTCCATGGCAGAGCAGAGCTTTGCCACTAGACTACTTCTACAACATGATCTCCCTTTGCTTCCCAAAAGTACATGGAAATGCACTTTTCAAAGAAAAGTAAATTTTGGCAAAGTAAAGAAAACTTTCATTTCAAAGAAAGTATAACACAGAGTACACAGTTTATGTAGTCTTCTCATGTTCCCTCTATAATGGGACTTAACTGATGAACTTAATCTAATAGGAAAAGACTTCCTATGACCTCTTCGACCCTGTTCTTAGTAGCAAGTTGAATAAAACTAGTGCTGGTACCTCACTGAAAACCTGACATTGATTCTAAGTTGCAGCTTTTACTAAATTCAACCTGAAACTAATTAATGAAATTGGTATATTACATTACATTAAAAAACGCGTGAATGTTAACATTTGTTAGTTTCTTTCTGTGTCCTTCTGACCTGATTCTAAATACTGCCCACGAGATGCCCCGGGAAGGTGTGAACAGCCTTGTTCAGTGAGCCAGAGCACTGGGTGGTTCAAAACCATTCTGGAAGCAGGTGGCTCCAAGTGAGTGCTGAGTTTTCACATGCTGTAAGAATGTGAAACTCTGAAGTCTCAATTTCAAAAACCTGCCTACATACTACTTTTTATCTTGCTCGTGTACAGGACTGAGAGACTCAGTAATTTGTGGGTACTTTTGGTAAAAATGAAGTATTTGGTGAAAAATCAAGTATTACAGTTTTTAACATTAAACCTCACTAAGTTTCCGTGTGTCAGCATGATTAAAAATTAGACAAGAAAACCCTCCTAAAGAGGATATCAGGGCTACTTTAAATTGGAGACACTGCAGAATGAGCTCCATGCTTAATACCAGAGAACTTCTGGAATAGTACAGAGCACTATAGTAGAATAGCTTGGTAAATGCAATTGTAGTATTTGATTTTATTCAGACAATACTGGACTTCTGTAAATATTTGTTTCTCACATGTACATTATTTCATCAGAAAGGTGGTTTAATTATGCTGATTTTCACCAAGTCTTGTGAACCTATAGATTGTGTGCTGTGGAGTGAGATTCTTGTTTTGCAGCCTTTTTTTTTTCCTCCCTCCCCTTCTCTGTAAGACTGTGACAAAAGGTTTCTTTTTCTTGTTTGAATACTTGAAAGGCTTTCTATGGCTGTTGGAGAAAACTGGAAGAGATAGCGGATCCATAATGATCACAGTAGGTGTTGTTGACTTAGTGATTAAGTGGTTAACTAGTGGCCAAACATGAAGTTATCCTATGTAGCAGTCTCTTCTCTTTAGTCATGCACCGGTCTGACCCATTTCAGAACGTCATCTTTACTGTAAAGCTGTGAAATTGGGCAATAATTTGTATTGTGATAATTTGGAACCCATAAAACATGTGCAAAATTAGTTTTCTCTCTCATATTCAGTGTTTCTGCCTGCTCTCATGAACTGATTGAACTTTGCAGACATTTTAAGTGAAATAAATGAAAGTCTTGTGGGGGATTTTGTAGCTTTACAATTTTTCTTTTTAGAAGAAGTTGTCAGGTTGCTGCAAAGGCAAAATACCTTGTGATCAGGGTACAGAAGGAACTATACATATTAAACAGGTGGAGAATAGGCATTAAATGGGCATTCTTTCTTTGGAGGAAAAAAGCAAATGCTCTCTTCAGTTACTGGTAGCAGCAGGGTGTGAGGATGTTCTTTTACTTTGCCTGGTCAGAGGTTTTGCCAATAAGCTTATCTTTTGCTTCAGAATTGTAATGTTTAGTGTTGCATTTGGAAATCAAAAACTTTAATCTGTCCAAGAGTTTAAGATCTGAACACACAAGGAGATCAGGTCTTGGTTTCTAAAGTTAGAAACTGGAAGCTGAAGGTTGCACTCTTGGCAAGAATTCCATTATTCATGTGCAAATTAAGAATTCACAGGGTTAAAAGGTTAGAAACTGGCCAGGATGAGGTTTACCCTTGTGATAAAGAGCAGATGACCCTCATTCATTGGCCAAAGCTTTCATGTAGCTCCTCTGCAAAGTTAGTGATTGCCATGAATTGTTCTTGAGGAATGCAGAAATTCAAATGTGAGCAGGCCTTTCCTTAAGTGTCACTATGGAGCCTTATCTCCCGAGCACATCAGAGTAGGTCTGCAGGGACAGGGTTCCTCCCCAGAGGCCCCAAGGCTTTGCTTTCCTGTTGTTCATCCATGCACAAAAGAATTTGACTAATTTAGGGCTTTTTTTTTGGTGAGATCCCCCTACTTTTTTAAAAGGAAACTCTGGTGCTGGGGTAGTGCTTAGGTAAAACTAAATATTAGTTTCAGTACATGCTTGTAGTTACTTCCAAAGCTGGCTGATTGATGTGGGGGCAGAGGAGGAGGTCTGTCTGCTTCTTTGTGAGGGGAAAATGGTACTACTTAAGAGCATGACTTACTCAAAGTTCGACTTTTGCCACTGCTACTGAGACAGATCTCTTTAAACAGAATATAAAGGGAGTGTAGGCTTCAGAAAAAGTCCTTTTGGTACAACTTTGAATCAGTTCAAAATAAACAAGCTGAGAGTTTTGTTTTCCTGCATTTTAAAATTTTGATTATTCAACAACAATTAACTACGATTCTGTCTGAAAATAAAGCTAGACTTCCAATAAAATATTATTCAGGAGAAATGGAGAAGGTAGATCATGTTCTGAAACTGATAACATGGGCATTGTGCAGTGATTGGATAGGTCACTCACTGTTTATGTCCTTTTCACAAAAAGTAGAAAAATAAAGTCTTGAGATGGTTGGATGGTATATAAACAGCATTCCTGGATAACCTTTTCTCCTCTTGTAACTCGGCTGAATTGATTTTAATGTTTTAAAATCAATGTTTTTAATGTGAATTAGAAGAAATGTAAGCCTAATCCTTCTTGTACAGGTTTCTGCATTTCACAAGAGTGAAAGGTGATGCAAGCAGGAGGTTTCTGGGAACATGCTCCTGGAGGGAAAGGCTGTGTGAGCCCACTGCACTGCAGCTTGGGGAGTGCTGGGCTCTTCACACAGAGCAGCCTGGAATTGGTGGGAAGTTCATAACTTTGCTTACCTGCTGAGGCAGTGATGTGACTTCAGGTCCCACTGTCCTGCCAATAATTGGCCATATTTATGTTTTTGTAGCCTAATAGCATCTTTTGCTCTGCTTTTGAATATTTGCACTGAAGAGTGCATCCAGCTGAGCATCTTGCTGTGCTGTGGCAGTCACGTTTCCTTAGCAGTTCCAGCAGTTTGTTCCCACTTTGGCATTGTGCTGTTCCTTGTGTGGGCACAGCTGCACGTGTAGCTAACTGAACAGGGAACTGGTCTGGGTTAAAATAATAGAATTAAAACAAAAGATGCTGTTTAACCCAGCTGAGTTCCTCAGTATGGTTTGTCTTGGAGCCACTCAGTGATTGCACTGGTGTAACTGAGAGGGCTGAAGTGGAGGTGGAAAGGCTTAGTGGGGACAGGGGAAGGTTAATGAAACTTACACTCATCAAACTGTGGCCTTTGTGAAATGTGTTGGCAAAACTTTTGCCCCTCTGCTACTGATTTTTTAAAAATAATCTTCATCCTGCCTTAAAATAACAGGATTAATAGCTGTGGTCTATCAATATAGTTTTTGCTTTCCATGGAATCTGTCATTTCAGGTGTCTTCCAAGTGCATACAGAACTCAAAGTTGTGTAATTATTTTAAATAGCAATGGAGAGAGGTACAAATTGTGAGAAAGAAAGGTGGTGTTAGGGGGCAGAAGTGGTTTTGGGCTGAGGTGGAAGTGAAATGGCAGATGGCAGCTGTAGGCAATAGTTTTGTATTGAAAGACAGCAAAGTTTTAGTGCTGCAGAACTGGTGTGGTTACAGACAGCTCAAGGTGGTCTGGGTTTTGACAAGTGCTGCCCTACTGCTCTTGCTTTGATTAGTTGATTGAATATCCTGAGAGGAAAATTTGTTTCTAACCTGAGAGTGCACGTGGCTGATTATTAATGCATTTAAATTCCAGTGTTTTTAGGCAGGAGGATGAGGTTCCAATGTCTTAGTCAGCAATGTCAATTGATAACAATTAAGAACAGTAAAATTTTTGTTCTTTAACTGAGATATCCTGAAAAAATAAGAAAACTGGGAAGTACTATCTTGTTAACCCTTTTTATTGGAGTATTTTCCTCTGTAACTCCCCAGGTGTCTTTTGACCTGAAGTCCTGCAGCACCTTGACAGAAGACAATTATCACATCCTTTTAAGACATAACCATTAGTTACTTTTTTTGTGGCTGGTACCAGGGCATTCCCTCCTTTTTCAGCAAAGATTGCTCCACTTGTAAGAGCTCTTCCACAGGATGAGGAATGGGCTTTTATATTGTTAACAAGATTTTAAAAAATGTATAGAACTTTGCTTAGTGCACATGGACAGTGTTTGTTTCCACTACCATGTCACTTCAGAGGTGAGCTTTTTATGGCTTTCCTGAACACCTCAGTTTCAAATTTGTGTCAAGCCTAATTCCAGACTGAGGCTTTCTATGCCCTTGCTTTTTTTCCTTGCTAGTCAGACCAAAGCTGTTAGGGTTTATTTACTAGTTTTTATCAGAGTAACTTTACAGTGTATAAAGTTTTTACTAGCTTCTTTGTTAAAAGAATGCTCCATCTCTTTGGCAGTGCACTCTGTAGCTAATAAAGCCTTCACCTACATGAGAAAGGTTGAAGGAGAACACGGTGCTGTGCTAGATGTTGTTCAGAGCTGTGGCCCAAAGCACTCACTCCTCACCTGGTGTGAGTGCAGCGTGTGCTGTGCGTGCAAACCTGGGGAGATTCCTTTCCTGCTTGCAAAGCAATGGATGGCAGCAAAAGATGCTGTTCTGTTCCTGCAGTGTGCTGCTCCCCCCTCACTACTCCCTTTCTTCCCCCTCCCTTTTTCTCTGCATTTCTTGGTGTAGAAATTGTTGAAAGAGCATTCAGTAAGGCCCCCTTTTGTCAGCCAGCTCTGATTATCCTAAAGAAAAGGATCTCACTCTGAGCAGTTGTTTGCCTAGAGACTTGTTGTCACGTCCTCACAATTTAACAGCTGTGGCTATTGATGGTGTGCAGAACAATTTAAGACAATGACAAAAGAGAATCTTGGAGGAAGAATTTAAAAGTTACTAAGCGTTTTCCTACAGAAATATGGTCATGCCTATTGTTGGACAAACTTGTGCTTAGTATTTGTTTGTTTTCCTCAGCATTTTGTATTTTTTCCACACTTTATCTCCAAAATTGTGAACATAATCTTTATTTAGTTTTGCATTTTTTTTTTGTTTTTGTTTCATCAATAGGCCCAGCTGTTAAATTGGGATTGATTACTTCCAGTCTTTATAACTGGTAATCACCACCTAAGTGAAAAAGTAATCAACAATGTCAAGACTCCACATTTTGTTGAGTAAGTGTGGGTTCTATGGTCAACATTACTTACTAAGGTCAACCTTTAGGTAGCTTTTAAGCAGCAGCATTTTAAGCAGTGTCTACATTTTAAAGTTGATTGTCTCAGCAATTGAGTTAGAGGTGGAAAAAAAATCGCTCTAGATCATTTATGTTGGGAGTTAGAAATCCATCTGGCAGCCTTCCAAAACCTGCATCTGTAGTGGAAACAATTTTTGGTTGTATGGATTAAATGGTTACTTTTTAAAGACATAAACAGCAGACTTAGGGAAGAGATGTCTGTGAAACCACCTGACTATGGACAGTTTGCTTTTTGCCTTAGTGTGTGGAATTATTGTAGTCTCCTCCTCTGTTTTTTCTGTATGTAAAAACCTTGGAGGGAGATGGCCTTCCTAATTTATTAGAGGAAAATATAAATAAGCATTACTAGACAGATTTTTTTCTCCTGCTTTTACTTTGTTTCATACTCAATAATAATTCTATTGGTTTTGTTGGGTTTTTAAAATGAAATTTAAAAAAACTTCCACTCTTAGGTGAGTGGAAGTTGTTTTTGTTTTTAACAACATAAACACCATCAAAGACAAAATAAACTAAGTTGCATCTGGATAATACAGTTAACATCCCAAGGCCCTGTTCAAAGTGCTTGTTTCTCAAGTGCCCATCTCTTGTAGTTCTGGTAAAGGTTTCTGACATAACAGAGCATCTGCAACGTAGGGAAATAGAATCTTGGTATCATTTTCCCAGAGGCAGACAGATCTGCTCCTGAAGTTAGATTCTTATTATCAAAACCCAACAATGACAGAATGTGTAATCTTTGTATTTTATGGGGTGAAAATTTCAGAGTTCCTAAGTCTTTCTGTGCCAGTATTGCACTAAACAACTTCTAAAACTCCCACTGTGGTCAGGGTCTCTTCTGACTTTGGCTGATGAGAAAACTGTAAATTATTTGGTAGCTAAGCTTGAGCAAGTTTGGTTCTAGCCTGAGCATTGTAGCAATAGCATTCAGTAAGCAGCTGCTTGTTTACTGGATGTCAGAGCAGTAGAATGCAGTCTGAGAAATGAAATATTGAAAATGAGCTTGTTGGAAAAGACATAGGAATGCTGACAACAAGCTTTATAGCCAAAGCTTCTGTCAGAATTTAATCATTTGAGGCAAAAGATGGTGGCATGGGCAACAAGGCTTATGTGTGAGACTTTTGGAATTGCAGCTTTAGGTGGAGCAAACTGTGTTTTTGAAAGGAGGAAGGTCTGTCTTAGCTGCAAGCTGCTCTGAATGGTGGATTGATGACAAAGCAGCAAAACTTACCTTGTCCTAGTCCTCTAGCCTCAGAACATGCTAAAATTATGATTTAGATTTTAATAATAATCCACAGTAATTTACCTTGGCTTAGAAGTGTGTTAGAAATGTGCTCTTTAGCTCTGAGGTGCAGTAGTTTAATTTTGAAATGATTTGCTGATGAGAGAGAGTTTTAAAAGAAATAATTACTGATTGACCAGGCATAAGAGGTACTTTATTACAAGAGGTAATAAGAGGTAAATTAGTACAAGCATTAAACATGTCATTGGGTGTTCCTTTAATACATAGCTGGGGGGAAAGTTAAAATAAGTCTTTACAGCTTGTGGTGTGCATCTTGTATAAAGTGATGAATGAATGTTGGAAACTGGAGAGGATTCTGTGAGCAGAAGCATCTTTATATTTTCAAATTTGATTTTTAGTGTCTTCAGATAATAATCCTGATCACATTGATTGATTACATTATTTGTCCTCATTCCAGTAGACCAGAATTTCTTGTGTAAAATCTTCATAATTCCTGGGGTTTTCTTGGCTCTACTTTGAGCCATTTCAGATTAAAGTCCAAACAAGTTAAAAGAAGTTTAGAAAACCAGGTTACATCTCAGCCCTTGCAGCATGTGGAGCAGCAATGCTGTATTCTCCCTCTAAAATCGTAACAGTTACAGGATGTCCATATCACCATATTTTACAACGTGGGTTTGTTGGCTCTTTTAAGCTGTATCAAGACAGTTTCTGAGTCTTGAAAGTGTCTTGAAATGGAGAGGAAAACATACAATAGCAAGGCTTTTCATTGATTTGCAGATCTATTCTAACATTGAAAATTTTCTCATAATTTGTCTTCTCTCCCATGTTCCCACTCTTTCTTCTTTCTCCTGTCACATGCAGACTGATTTTTCTGCATTTAGTTAGTTTTTGTTTTTTCCTTTTCTCTTATAAATTGTCATGTATGTACTACATCATTGCTTTGGATCTGCTTCTGCTGACCCTCCTTCCTTATTCCTGTCTGATGCCTGGAAGGAGGTGCTGTTTTCCAGTGGAGCTTATTTTCACAGCTGTGCCAGAGGAGGGAAGTGTCATAAGATACTTTGAGGTCAGTTTTGACCCCAAATTTAGATGAGGTAAAAATGATTCTACAGAAGTATAATATCTTGTCTCAGGTGGTCTGCCTGTCACTTAAAATCAGGCAATTCAGTTTTGATTAAGAAAAAGCTGTTTTAATAGCCCTTGCAATAATGTACAGTAAAGCCAGGTCAGTGTTACACAGAATTGTTTTTTGCTTTACAACTTGTTACAACTGGAAGTTTTCAAATAACCCGTTATCTTTTCAAAGAAACCTTAAAATTCAAGTCTTTGAACATGCAGAAGAATTTTAAATGCTTACTCCTGCTTGTACAATCTTGAACATATTAATAAATTGCTTAGATGACTTATCAGCAAATTAACTAGGGTAAATTATTAAATTACCATTTCACCATCCACATCAAGATCTCTAGTAAAGCTCTAATAACTGTACCATGTGCCTCAGGCAGAACTGTGCATTATGTATGTTCTTTGTAATGAGAATTCGTTGACTTTATGAAGCCATTGACAGCCATTTATCATTCTGTTCATTAAACTTGTCTGTGACATCCGGTAAATTGATGTTAACTGGAAATATTCCCTGGCAGTTCTGGCACGACTCTGTCATTTTGCCTGAGGAGAAACTTTGTACCTAGCATGTCCCAAATTACAAGGGTGAAACCTCCTTCCCCCACCTCCTCTCCAGAAGCCTAAGTGAGCATATGACCAGCTCTTTTTTCCCCTCTTGCTTTTAATGCTTATTTATGCAAACACCCCTGTAGCCCACAGTTTGCAAGCAGATTTATCATTGATCTTCAATAGAGGTTGAAAGTGGATCCTGCTTTTATGAGTTCAGCCAGTCTGGGCCAGGAAGGCAGCTCAGTTTTATCCCACAGCAAGAAATTAAGAAATTAAGAAATTAATTGTGGAATTCTTGGTAGCATTGGTGGGAGTTTTGTGACATTCCCAGCAGTGGCAGTTAGTACTTGTTTTTAATGGTCATAATCTTTACCCAGTGTTGCTTACTGCTGATTCTTGGTAGGTGACCAAATTCATTGCTGAAAGCCTTTCTAATAGTGCTTTGTGTGGTTTTTTGAAATTCCTTTGTTTGGAATGATGAACAATATTTCTTTTTTTTTTTTTTTTTTTTTGCTCTTGAGCACACAGTGTGGGAAAAAATGCTCACTTTTAGTACCTGCCAGTGTTTGATTCCTGTGGGATAGCTATCTCTGGTAGTGGTAGAGGTAGTTAATAGGATATCTGCTCCCCTTCTAGTGCTCCTGTTGTGCTACCTGAATCCAGCTGTATCAGGGATCGTTCAAACAGAGATGAGTGAACTAACAAATTGTGCCATAACTGAACAAAACATTTATTAAAGGGTCTAAGATACCATCAAAAAACTGAATATCCAAAAAATCCATTACATAAAATTTTTGTCTTTTGAGTGAAAGAGTTGAGCAGTTGGCTCTTGAAAATATATTGTGTCTCACTACATAATAGTTCACTGGATTAAATGAATTTATTGATTTCTGCTTCTTTACTGACACACATTTATGAGCAGTTTCTTTGGCACCATGGCCACATGTCAAAGGTCATAACTTTCCTTCACTGTGGAAGAATAAAAGCTTTCAGATGGTGAATCCCTGAAATCTAAACAGGGCTTTGTCCTCCCTTCCCCCCTCAATATAATTACTGGTTTTGCATAGATTTATTTAAGATAAATACACAATAATAGTAAAAAACTTGTACATACTGAAGGAACACCTATATTATCTTCATAAAATAGCTGCAGGAAACTCTATAGATGAAAGGCAACATATCTAATCTGCAAATAGGTATCATTATGGAGCACATGGTAGTAGATTAGACTCCTTTATGGTCAGAGATTTTATTGAAAATGGTCACTTTTTAGAACAGAATAATTATTTTTAATGAAGAATTTTATTAGCTGTAGTTTAGAAACAGTACTTCTTTCCTTTTAGAGTTGTGTATCCTTTGTGCACCGGAGGAGATCCTGGAAGCAGATCCTACTGAGAGAATGAGCACGTTCAAAATCTGTGCTTTGTGTTTAGATGAATGTTTATAATGTTGATATTTTCTTTAATGACCTTCATCAGTAGTAAGTAGCCTGTGGGGTTTTTGATGTGTACTATATATGGAAGTTCACTCATGATGTAAACATGAAGTTATTGAAAAAAAGAAACTGCAGTGAAACATAAAGTGAAGTTTAATCAGCCCACTAGTTTGTTAGAGGTGGGTAGGCAGGAGTAGTGGGTGGGGTTTTGGGTCTATCTGGGAAGAACTTGTCTTCACTTTTTGGCAGCTACTGACTGGTAGATGAGCTCTGACCATCTCAGGAAGTAGCAGTGTGAAGGTAACCTCACCAAGGTGTTGATGTAAAATAATTGAAATATTTGTGCTAGGTTTGAATTGTTAGCGTGGTCTGGCTGTGGTCCTCTTAGCAAGGATGTTTCTGAAGAACAGCAGAGCCTAGAGTTCTCTCAATGGGAAAAGTACCCCATGGTTTTCTAAGAAGGCATAAAAAGTCAACCCACTGCCTGCCCTAAGAAAGAATCGCTTGCCAGACTTTATTTTTGCATAGTAGAGATGAAACCTATTGACGCTTTTAATCATGTTTCTTAAAAAAAAAATAAAATCTGTGGTAGACTTTTCTTCTGCTCTAATATTTGTGTGTGTCTACAAATGGTGATCTTGTTTTAAGGGAGCTTTTGGTACTCTGATATTAAATTTACCTAATATTTATATTGTGGAACTGCAGTTGTTAATTTTTTGGCATATTAACTTTTTCAGTAGAAATTTGTTATGTCACTATTAATCTCTGTTTTTTAATTTTTCTAATACAGTACATTTCATCAGGACTGTTTATCCTATTCCCTAGAGCAAATTGAAGATGAAACTCTTTTCTCTGTTTTTTTTTTTTTTTTTTCACTAGGACAGCATGGAAACGTCTACTTAGGGAACAGAGACATGGAACTTATTGAGGTCTTTGTGTCTGGAAGTAGCTTTTGGTGTTGCTGTGACTAGAATTGGTTGTCCTGTCCATTCGGAGGAAAAATATCAAACTTTTTTCCTTATTTTGGCAAATGTTCACACATCTTTGCTCAGCTTGACTAGCTCAGGACAGGAGATGATGTTTGTGCTGAGCCCGTTGCTGGTGAACACCGAGCTGGGCTTTCCCTCTAAGCAGTCCTGGACAGATGTAGACCTGCTTTATTTCCCTGTTCTGCATTAATGAGGAGCTAAGTGTGATCTAACACTGCCTGGAGAAACCAGCTGGCATGGAGAGCTGGAAACAATGCTCTAATTACCTGGAGAGGAAGTTTGGGAGGGGAAGGGGGTGAGATGGAGGTGTGAGTGGTCTCATGTGTCTGGAGGTCAGGCAGGGGATTGGTGGGAAGAGGTGAGTGCTGAGGAGAATCTTGTGGAGTGAGGGACCTGGGCTTGGCTCCTTTGCAGATTGCCACAGGTACAAGCTCAGAGTGGAAGAGCGATCTGGCAAAGACAGACTCAAGAGAGTGTGCCCATCAGAGTAGCTGATCTTTCAGGACATCAAATATGGAGCCAGGAGGCCTGGACTTCTCCTGGGAGCTTCAGAAAGACAAAGAATAATCTCCCAGTGATGCCTTGTGATGCCTGAGGCATCTCTAGTCTGGGGATCTTTAGAGTATTAGAAATGCATTTCTGCTCCAGCCAGAAGCTTCTGCAATATGTGATACTAGTCCACTTGTCCCAGCTTTCCATGGGAAGTCTTTGATTGCATATTTCTTATGACCTCAATATTTGATACCAGGTTCTGAGGTCTGGTCAGCTGGACCTGGAACAAGTTGGGGGAGCTGTCTATGACTGCAACACATGGAGTGCTGTGAAGGATCAGTGTTGTGTCTTGGATGTCTAAATTTAGTGAATATTTCAGTCCCCCATCCAAATGTTTGTCCATACCCAACAGTAAAATTCAAATAATAATAGAGCATAATCTCAAGGTGTTGTGAAAGTGGATGCAGTAACATTTGTGAAGAACCATAGTGTAGAGCCCTGCAGGGAAGGCCAGAAGGAAGCTGGTAACTGTTGAGGGCAGTGTTTAACACAGTGTAATAAACAAGGAATGAGGCCACACACTGAACAGAGAGGAGAAAACAAAATATTGAATAGATGCTCAGTATGTGAGCACCATTCATTTGGTGCTGTGAATAGTGGGGAAGTATGATTGTGCACTTGTATTGTTTCCTAAAGCATGTATATAAACAGAGAAATCAGTTACATAAACAGAGTATTTTCTTCAGTTTCCCAACTTCTGAGCATTTAGGAAATTTTCATCATGTGTGTACACACATGTAAGAGATATATTGAATGTGTGAGTGGGATGGTTCAGGGATTAGCTTAATTTATCTAATGATGTATGTAATTTAAAAAAATGAAATAAATATGCTTGAAAGTATTAGAGCTTTATATGGGCAGGATGTAATGAAAAAAGGTTTGTAACAGAGTGTCTTGTGACAACTTTTTAAACAAATAAGTTTGTCAGAATTTTCTGATCCAACCAAAACATGGGCTGGTATCTGAACATGTGTTCAGCAATAACTTTAACTTGATAATATTAGTCCTCAGGTAATACTTATGTATATACATAAGTATGCTCATCTATGCACTCTCTGGTGTTTGTCAGTACAAAATTTACTTTTTGTCATCTGACTGAGATGAAATCAGCTATATTGCTGGTGCAGAGGAGAAGAGCTTTTTTGTGGTGCCAGCCAGGACTGTGGGCTCCAGTGCTGTGGAGGAGTTGGCCCCTGTGGGTTTTACCTCCTCTTTCATCTGCTCTGTCTCTTCTCTCAAATATTTACTCCCCCACATAGCCTAGACCACCACCTGCTTGCTAGGCTACAGGTCTTATGCTGAGCCATAGGGCAGTTTTTTGGAAATACAGCCCTGCAGTCATGACTAGAGAAAAGCTCCAATACTTGTTTGTTTGTTCTTTTTTTTTTTTTTTTCCTCATTTTGTTGCTTTTCCTGGTAGATTTATGTAAAGAATCTCAAAGGCAGCAGAGTATTCAAGACCTCTTGCCTTTGATGCAACTTGTACATCTAGATCCTTTTTGGGACCTGTACCCTTGGGTGCTGGGACCTTCTTTCTCTGAGGATGTTTTTCACAGGCCTGTTCAGAAGCTGGAGTTAGGGGGAAGTTTAAAGCATTATTTTTATTTATTTTAATTGTTCCTTTCCTCACTCTTTAGTTGCTGCCGTGTTCACCATTGTCTTCCGTTTATCTAAATAATGGTTGCCTGGCCTTTCACAAACTTGTGATGGGGAAAGATGGTGACCACCTGAAACAATAATATCTGTGGCAGAATAGCCTGAGAACTTTAAATAACCAAAGGGGACCGTTTCCAAGGCAGCTAAGTGACCTTTGGATCCCAGGAGTAGACTATTCATAGAGGCAAAGCCTTTGTCCTGCTTTGACCAGTGGTCAGTGAACTCTGGCAGGCCCCTCGGCTCACCATCTTGGCCCTAGCCTAGCAGCTGGTGATTGATTCATTTAACTGTCCAGATTCACATTCTTCTGTCAAGGACTTGTCAAGGAAGAAAAAGGTTCTATGGAGGGCTATTCATTTTACTAAAAGGAAGGGGATGCATTATATGATTGAGTGGATTACTTTTGGGTCAGAAGAGTTCCTGCATTGCCCCGTTTTAATTCGGCCTTCAATCAAAGAGAGATTTAGTTTATTACTGCAGTGTGGAGCTTGTGTAGAGGGACAGATAATTTCAATTCCATCAGTGCAAAAAGGTTGTTTTGTTTGTTTGTTTGTTGTTGTTTCCCCCCCATCCTTTTTGTGATTTGTCCACCCCACTGCGTTTCTGCCAAAAGAATCCATCGATTTTTGTGACTGGTTAATATGACAGAGTTAAGATTAATTACTAGTAATCTCACTCTTACATTCAGTGTGAGTGTTATATGAGTATTAATGTTCTTAACTATCTCTCATATACGGTTTTGAGCAGTCCAGGAAAGTGTCAAGTAAGTAAAAGGTCAGTGTGTTACCTCTGTTTTGGATGAAGAGAAAAGTGAGAACAAAATAAATTAAACAGGATCAAACTAATAAATTACTTTCCTGTAGACAACACAGATGATGATAAAGCTGAGGGTAGAACCTTGTATTTTCTATCTAGTACCTGTTTTCACCTGAAGTAATAGTTTGTTGTAAAAACTCAGCATTCTATAAATTCTCAGGAGACCTGTTTCCCTCTGCTGGTTTAGAATGCCCTTTTTTGTAAAACTAGGAAGGTGTTTCCATGCATTATGAAACTTAAATCGTGTTTTCAGTTCTACAACTAATGCATCCAAAAAACCAACTTTGAGTTGTGCTAGGGGAGGTGTGTTTCAGCTTCAGTGTGTGTTGCCAGCTCCTCTTTCCATGTGCCCTCCAGCTGGGCTGTGTTTCCTTAGCATTAGGATTTCCTTGCTGCTCCTCTTCATGAAGTACTGAGCAAAGCACGTTGTTGCTTGGCTCCTTCCACTGGAAATAACAGGCATTAGAGAGCAGATCCTGCCAGTTAACCTTCTGCCTCCCTTTGAATGAGCACCATGAGCTGCAGCAGATGAAATACGACCTTCAAGTTTCTTTTCCCCACTCTCATAAGCTATGTATTGTTTTGATTTGGCTTATTGAACGTATTATGAGGGATTTCTGATTGGCTCCAGGCCAAAGTATTTTACTTCTGCTGATGGGAGTACAAGTGCATAATTTAGAAGAAAATACAGTGAAGCTTGATCTGTTGTTTCCTTTTCTCTCCCTCTTTTTTGGGGGAAAAGGAAGAATTTTGTATTTGTCAAGATAAATGAATGGCTTAACTACCTTAAGAGCACAGGGGTAGGTGGAAGTCTGAGATAATCTAACCTTGCTAACATTTCTCTGTTATATGCCTCTACATATGTGTCAGAAATCTGGGATGAGTAAAACACCTGTTGAATAGGCAGCCTTTTTTCATGGAGACCTAGTGCTATTCCTCTCCTGCATTTCCCAGGGAGCAGCCCCTTGTTTGGGACTGCTTGTTCCAGGCTGGAGTAGGATGTCTGAGATGGGGATAGCAGCTTCTCTGGGCTCCTGATAAAATCTCTCTCAGTGCTTCCCTGGGGGCTTTGATTCTTGGCCTTGACTGGGAGACAAACAATGAGCTTTTAAAAATCATGGCAAGGAAAAATGGGTTGTCATTGTGTATTGGAAAATATAAGTAATCTAATAACTAGTTGTACCACCTACATAGTAGAACATGGCTATTTGGTTGTGCTATGAGTGGGCAAACTGGAGATCCAAGGGTCCAACAATTGTGTGCCACCCAAGCAGTCAATATCCATAGCAAGGTGACTTCTTCTAAAGACATTGAAGGCAAAATAATTTATTCTGGAAGCTGCACTTCTGATTTGTTTAATGTGAAAATTGCAAGAGTTGTAAACACTTCCCCCTCCCGTACCTCTAGAATTTTTCAGGTAAACATCTAATTTGAGGATTTAAGTAGCTTCAATGAATAGGTAGTACTGACGGTGTCTTTTGTTGCTTTTTTTTTTTGTGTGTGTGTGACCTTTGTTTCTGATTTTCTCCCTGCTGCTCTCAAAGTTTAGGACATTCAAATTTTAACTGTTAGTTACTACTCTCTGCTGAAAGACTGTTCCTGGGTGAGATCTCTGAGCTGTGTAATGCAGTAGTGGGCATTTGGTGACAGGGAAATGAGCTGCAGGCATTTGGCCCTTGAGAGTGGAGGCATTTCTTCTTTCCTTTCCCCGTGGGAATGAGGAAATGTTGACATTTGGAGAGGGGGCTGAAGGGCTTGAATTCCCAACACCCCTGCTCAGTGTTTTGCATTGAAATGGTCTTTCATCCTGGGATGCTGATTCTGAAACACTGTAAGCAAAAAATGGAGAGTGCTCCTATCTCTCAGGAATAGCATTTCTGACAGTCTGGAGACTTAACAGCACCACCAGATCAACTTACACTCATTCATATGGGGATGGTGTCAGTTTGCCACTGTATGAAATGGAACCCCTTCCTCTGCCTTCCCCAGATGTGAGCGAAGGCGCAGGGTGGGTGGTGCAGCACAGGAATGTGTGGGGCCCCACTCCTGGCCTGGGATATGCTCTCTGGTGCTTCCTCTGATTGATGAGCTAGGCAGGGTGAGGTGAAGAGTGGCTTTTGCATTCTGCTTAGGATCTAGTTTTATTTCAGTCAGGAATAGCATTTATTTATTTATAGAGATACAAGACCGATAAATAGAGGTCTTACCCTTCTGCTGGCGTCTGCAGTGAAATTCATTGGTCAGAATGGGGCAGATTTATGCTTCCAGTGCTGCAGACTTTTGTTGCAAAGTGCTGAAATTGTTTTTTCTGTATTGCACTGAACGATTATTAATTTTTTTTTTTGAGGAACTTTAAGAATCATAGCAGTCAATCTTTAATCTTTAAGATCTTTAGAACATCTTTCATGTTCTATTCTGATTTGTGTGGGTTTATTTTGGTTTTGTTGGTTTTGTTTGGTTTTGTGGAGTTTTTTTGGTTTTTCTTTTTGGATGCCAGATTAGGTTAGCTGTGAAGGGACATGTCTTTTGTTGCAAAATCCTGCTTGTGTTCTGATCCTTGTCTTCATGTTGTAAAGTGCAAAACTGTGCTGGATGTTCCCCATGCAACAGTTGGGCTATTAAGCAGAACTAATTCTTCACAGAATGGCAGCAACTCCAAAGAAAGGCATCTGTGGGATTAAGCATAGATACTAGAAGGCAATCACTGGGCAAACTGCTGAAGGAAATCAGTCCTTGCAAGGGAGAAAGTGGCGTGTTCTTTCTCCTGAATGCATGCAGCCACACAAGTAGAACAGCTTTGAAGCTGGTTAATGTGGCTTACTGTGTGTCTTTTCTCTCCTATTTCCTATGCTTCTTGTCTGCAGAAGAGCAGAAGGGAATTCCTTGATAAGTGCATTAGCATTTATTGTGCCTTCTGGGGCCACACACTGTTGCCTGGATGATAGATAGACTGAGAAGGGAAAACCCCAGCTGGGATGCCTTCAGAAGTGAAAAGATCAAATCTCTCATGCTTGTTTACATGGTTTGGTAAGGAATGTCAGTCACACCATCAATAAACTGTTGAATATATAGAGCCACATTTTTCAAAGCCTCAAGCTTTTAATTCCTTTAAAACAGTGCTAGTGATAACTCCTGAGGTGATATGTTTGTCTGCTTTTGTTGGGAGGGGTGGTAGTGGTACATTTTTTGCTTCCTATTAAGTGATTCATGTGTAGTAAGGCAGTATGTGTACTCATGTGAGTACTTGCATGTAGCTGCAAGAGTGGTGGCATTTTTGCAATATTGGTAGCTGCTTCTACCAAGGGAAAATAGCAAGACCTGGGTGTATTACCCTGTACTTTCTTCCCTCACAGATTGAGAATGCATGCCCTTGCATTTCAACATTGGATTCTCATCTCAGTGTGGCTCTTAGATCAGCTGATGGGCAGGAGAACAAACTGTAAAATAAGGGATTCCCTGACTGGGAGTGTGTCAGTGAGGAGCCTCCTCTTATTTCCTCTGGCACTTTGCTGCTGCCCAGGATCCGATTTGTTGTCACAATTATGTTAATATGGCATGGATAACAAGCTCTGTGGCTGTTCCAGTGGTTTGAACAATACATTCTAATAGTCACCTTGTCAAATTGTGCCTTTCTATTCCTGCATATGTGTTTCTGCATTGAAGAGACCTTTTTGATGAGTGATTATCCACTTCTGAGGATCTAGTTTTCTTCAACTGTTAACACTTTCCAAAATTTAGTGCTGCCTGTTTAGCAAAAGAAAAGAGTATTTTACTTAAAGTACAATATATCCTGAGAAGAAATTACTGCTTTTATCCTTGAAAAAATTGATCAGTATCAGAGAAATTCCTGATGTATTGTGATGCTGTTGAGGTATTTGTTCTTAACTTTCAAGGTTTTCCTCCCTTCCTGTGAACTGTCTTCAAGATGCATCCACTTGAGACCTCTTCTCTTGACTTTCTGCACTGGAATTGCTCAGAAATTTGCTCACAAAACTTCTATTCTGTATAGAAATTTTGTGTGCAAATGTATGTGGATATCATGAAAGCAGGACAGTGGAGAAGACACTACATTTTCCTACTTTCTGAGGATACTGTAAGAATGAAGGAATAAGGATATAGTGGAGCAAAGGAAGGATAAATGAGTACAATTCCCTAAAAACCTGGTCTAGAGTAGCCTAGCTGACTTCCAGGATTTCAGGAAGAGAAAATACTTCATGTGAAACTTCAGACTGGTCCTAGCTTTGAGTAGCTGGTGGTGAAAACTGCCTGTGTGTGGCCATAAGCACTTCTATAGAATCTAGTCTCAGCCCAAAAGATGGAGAGCTGAATGATCTTCAGTGGACAAATTCAGACTTGGTTATTCCTGTACAAGGATTTTTAAAATGATCATTTGTCAGCCACTGAATTAGGAGCTTTAAAGAAAGGAGCAGGGGGACCTGAAAGTGTTAGAGGAAACAAATGAGATTGCAGCTGACATCTCCAAGGGAACTTTTGTTCAAGGGTGCTCAGGCTGTTGACCTCTTTGCTTCTCCATTTCATTGCCTTTGGATTATAGCATTCTTCAGTACCAGAAGAGTAGTGGGTAGTTTTTGAATGGGCAATTTAAAAATTTTTGGTTTTTTAAGCAGAGACACTGGACATGCTGTATAGAGACTTTAATGCACAAAGAAACAGTTTTGCTTTGTATTTTGTAAATATAAATTTTGTGTGTGAGGCTAATGATTTCTGTTCTCCCTTGTCAGAGGTTGGGAGGAGTTCCTGGTGATCTGCATCTCAGTTTGGAATTCATTGACTCTAAACACTGCACTTCTTACATATCTGTGCAAGTTGGCAAGAATACGAGAGAGGAATGGAAAAATGAGAACATAGCTTTGTTTCTTACTTTTCCACTACCTTCTTTGTTGCATTTCTCTCTCATTGTTTAGTTTAGTGTGGAAGTAAGTATGTGGTAGGCTTGGAGTAACTGTTTTTGCAAGAAGGTGACCAGAAGTTTTAGCAGAGCAGTTTCCCAAATTGTCTGGCACTATGTTGGAGGCAAACTGCCATAAGCTGCGCAAAGGAGTTCAGCCTTTAGCTGAGCAGTCAGGGCCTTGGAGAAGATTTGTCCAGAGCTGAAGTAATGGATGGAGAATAGCAGAAAGGGCAGATGGCCCAAATCCTTACTCATCACCTCATCCTGGGATCTTCTTGGTATTTATCAGTGAAAGCTTTCTTTAATTGCCCCTATGTGCAGAACATTTTCTGGTCCCTCCAAAACTCAGAATGTGATTTTGAAAGGGTTTTGCAGGCTAATGCCTTAGAAAAATTTGCTTCTTAGATACAAGAGTACTGTTCTGTGAACTGAAATGTGAGGAGCACATGGTGTGAAGGATCAGTTTTGTCTAAAGGGAATGTCAATTTTCGGAATGTCAATTTTCAGAATGTCAATTTTCATGGCCAGACCTGGCTCATATTGTGTCTTTCACGCTGTAGAAATGAGGTCTCTAATCTTGTTAGCTTTCTGCAGTATTTGGGAAAAAAAAAATTTTAAAAATTAAAATTATTATTGTTTAGGTTTGTGTTTTCAGGAACCCAAGTTCTAGTGCTAAGCTAGCAGCTCATAAGAATGCAGTTCTGTAATTTTCCAGAGCATCAGAATGATTGCTGTAGAATATCACTGTGTTCTGTACAAGCTGTATTCTGATCCAACTACTCTGAAATGTTAAAATGCCTGCTAGGAGATTCTAAACGGCAAATGGTTAAAACAATTGTGGGATAGAGAGATTATTAGGTTTCCCATATCAATTATTGATAGTGTCAAATCAATGTGGCAGTTTCAGTCTCATTTAACCTCCCTGTTATTTAATTGTGAGGTAATAGTTTGAGTCTGGACTCCTTTTTTAATGCAATTCTGAACCATCATCCCTAAAATTGCTGCTACAGTGTTCATACTAAAGGGAAGGATTTTCTTCCTCAGATTTGGTATCAGTAATCAATCTGTTTCTTGATTTGCTCTCTCATTTTTCTTCCTTCAGATATTTCTCTTTTGTTACATAATGTCTGATTTGGGTGTCATTTCCCCCCACACTTTTTATGTGTAATCTCTATATTTCCCAGGAAAGTTATTTTCTTTTTCATATTGAGAAATTACGTGTCATAGTCATGGCAAATCAATGTGTTTCTGTCATGTTGCCTTAGGTCTGTCTGTCCTGCCTTCTTTCTAAGAGTGAGTTTGTAGTAAGCAGCTTCAAAGAACAAAGGAAAGGCAGGAATTAAAACTAAAATAGGAAGCTGGGAAACAAACCAGCAAGGTAAAATGAATGCCCTTTAGCAGGATGACCACATTTCCAGGCAGTTTGTGTGCATACTGATTTTAAAGTCATGTCTGACCGTTTAGTGTTAGTACCTCATTAAAATCCAGGGATTAATAGCAGCAATCTCCTTGTTGCACATTAAAAGGATTTAGTTTAATTTGGGATTAGAGGGTACAAGGTGCCATTCTAGCAAAGCTTTTCCCAAGATACCAGTGAGGTGAAGGGAGATAGCTTAAAGACTCTGTTTTTTCTAACTATTGCAGTTATGCTGCACACACACACGTATGGATTTTAAAACTGTGGTGAACTGGTTCACTAATCCTTTAAAATGTATGCTACCTTTGGAAGTGAAATTGTCTGGAAAAGCTTGTTTGAAGTGCAAGGACAGGCAGTTGGAGTTGGAAAAGCACTGAAGGTGTGGTGTGGCCTGGGTTACTTCAAGGACATTAAAATCTGTGGGTCCTGGTGTTGGAGATTCCATCTGTAATCAAGACTTCCCTGTGCTTTAGATAAGGATAAGGTGCAGGATTCTGCTTTCCTCTCCTGCAGCTACACAGGGCTTGGAACAGGATGGGTCATTATTCTCCTCCCCTTTTCCCTCCTACAGGTGTTTCTCAGCATGCAAGTGAGAGAACAACAATCCTGAGAGCCTTAAGTTATAGCTGAGAAAAGGCCTGTGAGCACTATGGTCCCCTCCCTGGTTTTAGATTTTTGGGAGAAGGAGGGAACAGTTGTTTAGTTGTTTTTTTACTATCAGTTGCTTTTTGTTAGGCTAGCACAACTCATTAACATAGCAATGTGTGATAGCATTTACTGCCAATGATTATTAATACAGAGAAAGTAGGATACAGTTTGAAAATTCTTGTGTAATAAATTAAACACCTAATATAGCATTCTCCAGAAATTTCATTGAGTTCTTAACATGTGGGCAGTGATATCAGCAGCCTGTATGATTTATCTGATTATTTATTTTTTAGTGCCACCTGATTTTTTTTTTTAAAAACAACTTATTTTGTTCTAATTAAGTTTAAGTATTAGGCTTTCAGCATGGTTTGTTTATTAATTAAAACCAAGTATATTAAACTCAAGTTTTAGCCAATAGGAGCACAAAACCATGCAATTTCAAAATACCTCTTTCAAATCCAGGGTTATAGAAAAAGTGTATTTTAGTTAAGCTTATTTTTCCAACCATTTTGGCAGAAACCAAAAATATAGCTGACTTTGGTGAAAAAGCCACACTTTGCATTTTATCAGAAGAGTTAAATTTCTGGTAATTTATAAGAATGCCATTACCAGTATGTTGTTTGAATTACAGTGTTTTATTACAGAATGGACTGACACTTTTCCTTTGTGCCTGAAAGGGCCAAATGTGTTCTGGATGATATCACTTCCTCTTACACACGGAGTCAGTTCCATCTCAGCTCAGTTGTTTGCCTTAAATAATGGCCATTAGAGGAGGGAGATGTGCAGACAATGAGTGAGATAAAGTCTTTGCAGACGCAGTTGCATCTCTTGTTTGCCTGCTCCATGCCAATACATTTCCATTCAGCAGCCTCACCTGAACTTCCCTTGCTGGAGCTAAAACCTCTTCTTGCTTTTTCTGGTCTTACAAATATACAAAGAAATATTAGGGAAAACAGGGAGCAATGACTCTCATTAATCAGTAAGACTATCACCTCTATCTTGAGATTCCTTTCCCAGAGCTAGTCAGATCCCAGCTCTTTTAATCTTTCCTTACAGGTCAGGTTCTTTTTCTCCTGAAATCTCTTACTTTTATGCCTCACATTTTAAAAACAGTAATTCTAGGTCGAACAACACTTGATTAAAGTTTTAAAGGGTAAGTGTAAGTAATCGCTCTACTTGTGGAGCACATACAGGATGCCCTTTTCACTTACAGTTATGAAAATCTTTACCCATGTTGCTGTATTTCTGTGACATTCACCTCTGAACTGTATGTAATGAGTAGAACTTGGACTCCAAAAAACTTAATTTTTGCTAGCATCTCTTGGGAAACTCAGGGAAGATTCACCCATTGTATCACTTGATGACAGCCCCAGCTCTGTGTACTCCACATGCTTGTTCAGAAATGAGGAGGAGGGCTGTGTGTCTGCAGTCTTGCCAAGTGTCTGGATCTGTCAGTATATACTCATATAAAGTTTATTCCAAACCCAGATCCAGACCAAAGTGTGCCATTTGAGCACCAAATCATTGGAAATGTGTGTCTATATAGCCAAGAGGCACGACAGGATGCCTTTCATAATCTCTTCTAAGCCTCATTCCTAGAGAGTCTCATTCCAGAGAAACTGCAAAACTTCAAGAAAATATGTGCAAATTGGCTTTGGTGTTACATTACAATACACATGTGTATTTGTTGGATTTTTCAACTCTGTCAGAGAGAGTACATCACAAAAACTAGATCAAGAACACAAGAGTTGTCATGTGTTTCCCTGAAATCTATTTCTTTGGGAAAAGCCATAGCTTCTCTTTAACATACAAGTTTATTTTCTCAAATGAAATCTCTTCACCAGAGAGTTAAAAAAGTGGGAAATTCTTGGTTTCACTTGAAGGGTTAGGGCTACTGTGAAATTCTCAATAGCATTAACAGATGCCTTGTACAAATGGCATTAATGGCATTATGCACTTTTGTCCTTTCCACCTGAGCAGTTCATCTCTCTGAGTGGCCATTATCTCTTCAGAAACACTAAAGCCTCACCATCAGGTACAGTTTCTCAATATTTAGTGCATTCTGGTTACTTGAAAACAGCTACTGTTTCAGTTCTGGGGTTATCTTTCATTCTTACAGGTTTTTTATTTCACAGTTGCAGTCCAGTCTTGGGCTAGAGTCAGCTGTGATGAAACAGTAATCAACATGTAGGTTGTTGGAATTTCTTTTGCCTCTTAGGAAAGCTCATTCAGTAAATGAGTTCATAATGGCATGAAGTGAAGTGTGTAAGCAGAAAGTGCAGTGTGTAAGGGAACAGGTCACTGGATTGGTGTTGTAGCAAGCTTCAGGACTTCATTTCAGGAGGGAATGAAGTGGGTGTGTGTTGTGCTTCTTTTTTGCTGGTTTATTTGGTCTCTTTCTTTTCATAATTAAACTCAGTGTGGACTGCTGCTGCATACAAACAGACAGAAGGTGTGAGCCATGAGTTCCTTAAGTTTGACTTCTTCATACCTTAATGGTTAAATCTGTAAACCTGCTTTATGTACACAGAGAGTTTTTACATGATGCAGGATAGTCTATCCTGCATCCATCCAGGAGAGTCAATCCATGTGCATCAGCAGCAGTTCTCCAATACTTCATCAGCGTGTCACAGAAAGCATCATTTGGGTTTGAACCTGTGGATATTTGCCTCAATGGTAAATGAAGGAACTCATACCTGAACTGAAGTCTGATTTCTCTCTGCATAGATAACATTGATGGCATAAATCACACAGTTCTGCCTGGTAAAGATCTTCATTCTCAGAAGTCACTGTGCAAACACATGCACCTATCACATAAATTTCAGGAATTTATACAAGTAAATACAGTTTCTAGTCTAGTTATTGTCTTCTGCTTCTGTTTGATATCTTGCAAGTTAAGAAGGGTGAGAGCATCAGCTTCTCGGAGTAGCATTAATCATTTTCTTTTGGCTATAAATCTAGGAACAAAATGATTAAATAGACTGGAGAAGTGGGGGGGAAACTCAAATAAAAAGGCACTTACATTTATTGCATTGCAGGGTTGTTTTTGGGAGCGGGGTATGTCTCTTGAGACTTTGTTTCTTATCCATTTTATAGAGCTCTGGCCTCTTAACAGTGCTGCTTTAATGACTTTTCTTGGGTTCTGAGCTGGAATCAGTGCTTGCCAGGAAAACAAGCCTGTTACAAAGAGGTCAGATTTCACGAGACAGCAATAGACCTGTAAAAACAGATTTTACTGGAACAAATAAAGTCAGAATCAAGAAGAAACCCGAGATGTACATAAAGAAAGATACAGAGGGAGCAAGTATTGAGCTAAACTGATAAATAAACAATGTATGAACTTAGATAAGAGGTAAGCGAGGATTTTGTTTCTAAAATCTCCATTTAGTGGCATTATTAAGTTTTTTTAAGATTTTGTGCAGTTCTTCATAGTTGTGACTTTTGCTGTCTTTAAAGATGAATTTTCAGGGAAAAGACATTGTTCCTGCTCAGGTGGAAAAGGTTCTTTCCATATCAGCTTCACTTAACAACTTGCACTGGACTTTCTATACAGTGTAGAACCTGTTCTTGCCTGCTATTGTAATTATGGCATTTTGTGGTCTGTGAAATAGTAATTGCCCTCAGTTTGCTTTGTAGTTCTGCAGAGCGTCACTTCTGTCTTTAATCTACAGCTGTAATGTACTAAGTGCATGGAAGTAAATAATTATTTTTGTACACATAAAGGAAAACCTATATTGTGTTTCATTTGTCTCACTGTGTCTCTAAGTAACTGTACCAATATAAGAAAATTTTAGGTAATTTATTGTTCCAAGGGAGATGAAACTTTTAAAGCTGTGAAAGAGCTTTGCTTCAGCAAAGCCTGTATGATTACCTTTCTGCTTTGTTGCAACGACCCTTTTTAATGCCACTGGCTGTGGTGCAGCTGTGCTACAGAATGACTCTGAAACTCACATTGCATTGGTTTGGATTGTTCCTATCATTTATGCCTTTATTACATTCCTAGAGATTCTATTTTGAAATGTGAGCAGACCTGTCTAATTTGCTGCATCAGTAAATAAATGAAGAATGCAAAGCATTGTATTTTCTGTTAAGAAAGAAAATCTGTTAAGAATGGCACTAGGTTATCATTATATAATATTATTATATTGTTCTGAATCCAGGTGAACACACATTTGTGTAGGGAGAAATTAGAACAAAGAAGAAGGGAAGAAAGTAACACAAGCTTGGATTCCTTTTCATTAATAACCAAGTAAACAGAGAAATTATTTAAACACAAATCTTGAATATTAAGATCTTGAATATTAATATCTATTGCAACCATGTTTCTGGATCATTTTTACAGGAGTAGAAATTTAATTGGAGTCTGATTTTTTAAAAAACCAAAGACGTACCATTAGGTTTACAGAGATTGTTCCCTCTGCAGTTACAGGGGGTGGAAATGTGTGAAATTTTGTGTTGACTTATCCAGAAGGAGTTGCTTCTGAAGAATTGTTCTGTTAGTTGTTCTGTAAGTAGCAGTAAATAAGCAATTAATTAGCAGGTTTTGTATTACTTTCCCTTGTTTTTGAGCAAGGAAATCTTAACAACTGATCAATTTCTTAGCTATTAGCTGCAGAGTATCTATTGATCTGCCACTTCAGTTGGCTCAGTATTATGAACTCCTCAAGCTGTAGATGCTCAAAACATTGGTGCTCTGTGCATCAGATGTTAGCTTGGTGACTTCTCAGACTGTTGGGATAAAAGTGTTCTCACCTGCTTAAACTTATTTTGTGACTTTTTTTTTTATTTTGATTTCTTTTTCTTACCACACATGAGCTTGTACAACTTTGCAAATGCTTTGTTCTGTTAAAGTGAGTCAGGAACCAAAAGTTGTTTTGGAAATTTCCTATTGCAGTCAAATTTTTCAGGCTGTCCCCAACTAGTTGAATTGACTTGAACTTTGTTAATCTAATAATTGATACGGTTTCCAGCTGCATGCCAGTCAATTTGTATGCTTAATTCTATTTGAGCGTGTCATATTTATTTTCATTGAAACATTTTTTTACTGAATTAGGTTAAAGCAAAGTTATTTTAAGTAAACCTTCAACCAGTGAAAACAGGCTATTGAGCTAAGTTCAGAAGGCACTTAGATCCATCTTTCTTTGCATACAGAAGTAAAAGGGCTATGTGAAGTATTCCTGGGTATTTTTACAAGTTGATCTATGAACTAGAGTTTGATTTAACCAGGATTTTTTTCTCACTTTAGTCACTTAAAAGTGATGTTCTCTTGTTTTTAGCCATTTCTGCATTTGAAGTCCAGCCACTTTCAACTGAAGTCCAAGAAGGTGGAGTAGCTCGATTTGCCTGTAAAATAACAGCAAACCCTCCTGCAACTGTGACATGGGAAGTGAATAGAACAACTTTACCCTTAGTCATGGACAGGTATGTAGGGTTACACATTTTAGAATGTATTTTATTCTTTGCTATCATTTTGATCCTGCTACAAGAAGAAAATCTGGATACTTGCAATGCCATTACATTAAAAAGGTTCCATGTCAGCTATTGAAATAGCTGGTTGTAGATATATTGCTAATTAATTTTAAATAGGTGTTATGAGTGCAGGCCAGAGTCACCCACTGTTATCTGCACAGCAATCACTGATCTTTGAATTCTTATTGGTGATTTTTGTGTGAAGTCATCCTCAGGAGCAGGCATTGCAGTGGGGAATGGAATGGGGGAACTTTGGCTCTGGGGGTGGCTTGAACTAGGGATTGCTTTCACTGAAAAATTGATGCTGAACTTGTTTTCTTTAGAGGGATAATAAAGAATTATATATACAGAAAATTGAGTTAAAACACTTGAAATCAGGGAAATTCTATGCAAGGGGATCTTCTAATGAACTGACGAACTTGAAGAATACAGTCTGCTCTCTGCTAGATTATTTTCCATATCCTGTGCTTTTTGACTTGTAACTCCATTTGAAGGAGTCTAAGATACCCTGCGTGCAAAGGAAGGAAAAAAAGAGAAGCTAAACATTGAAACCTTAGGTGGGTTTCTGGGAACTGTACACCAGTTATACCCATATATCAGAAACTGCTGTAAAAAATCAGCCAACCTGAACAGTATGAATGTAGCAGCAGGCTAAAGAAGGCTGGGATGGTTGATTCTGAGGGTGTGAAAGATCTGCTTGTTGAAAGTAAATTCCTCTGCTCTCATTGTGGTGCTGAGGGGAATTTTGCCTGTAGTTCAGAAAGGCAGGAAGGTGAGTCATGTATTGGGAATGTTTTTGAGTCTCCAGCCTGCTGTTCCCGGGTCAGTGTAGCAATGGCTGTTTGTTAATCAAGGAGTTAATTCCACGACCGTGTTCACTGGCTGAATGTTTATCTACATTTCTTATTTTTGGTTTCTGTGGCAGGATAACTGCTCTGCCTACAGGAGTGCTTCAGATCTATGGTGTTGAGCAGAAGGATGCTGGGAATTACCGATGTGTTGCCACAACTGCAGCCAATAGACGTAAGAGCACCGAGGCAGTGCTGAGTGTTATCCCAGGTATTTACCACATGAGATTTCCTTTCAGTGGCACCATCTTCTTTTTCTTATACTATAGCAAAAACACTTAAAAGCCTTGAAAAGCTGTAGGTGAACCACTTGTCCAAAGAATTTCGCTTGCTTTTATCTTGTGCTAAAATATTGTTCAAGGTAAGTTTCCCCAGTTGCTGAAATAAAGCTTTGGTGTAAGTGTAACTCTCAACGTCCCTAAAAAAACTGTTTTATTTCATATTTAATTGAGTTTTGGTTCAACTGTGCTCACTTTTTATCTTTTTTTTTTAATCTCTGCAAAGCCTCAGACTTGAAGCCTTTTCACAAGCCATCTATAATAGCTGGTCCTCAAAACATTACAGCATCTCTTCATCAAACTGTCATACTGGAGTGTGTAGCCACAGGGAATCCAAAGCCAATCATCTCCTGGAGCCGGTTAGGTAGGTCTTAAAATTACAGCATGCGACCTTCAACCTGTGGAGAGGAAGTAAAACTGGAAAGAAAGGATTTGAGCAATTAGGTTTCTGTTCTGAGGCTTTGTGCAGTATGTAACCATTAGTAGGTTAAGGTAGGAGGAGTGAGGCACTTTCAGTTCTGTGCTTCAGTGCTGCTGTCAAAAAGCCCCGAGGTTTTCTGAAGCTTTGAACTTCTGCTGTCAGTCTGCACTGCCCTGGGCACAGGGTGGGCACAGGGACAGGCAGGGTGGTGACTGGAGTAGAACTGGGCTTGGGGGCAGGTTGGGATGGCTGCATCCATGAAACAGACCGGTAAGAGTTCCTTCCACTCTTCTTCTTAGAAGCCCTGTGAGAATGTGGTTTGCACCTTGTGCTGATGGGCCATTTGGACTATGAATAGATAAACCCAGGACAGTCAGCTTGGAAGGGGAGAAGAGGGAATGCAGTAAGAATAATAACCTTGAGCAGTGCATCACATTTTTTTCAAAGCTG
Organism: Molothrus ater; assembly: GCF_012460135.2. Lineage (NCBI taxonomy): Eukaryota > Metazoa > Chordata > Aves > Passeriformes > Icteridae > Molothrus > Molothrus ater. The sequence continues at coordinate 7,478,136 of NC_050490.2, forward strand.
CTTTCTGTTTTCATTCCAACTTGTACCTAAATGTGGAAGTCAGGACTGTATGTGTAGAAGCAAACCATGAAAATTTTCCCTTCATTTTTATTTCTCAAAGTGTAAGAAAGAAATATATCTTTCCTGGTTGATTCAGTGGCTCTTACAGACAAACAAGTAGGAAAAAAGTTCGCATTGTAGTCATAGAGCATTTGGTGTGAAAGTAGGAGAAAGTACATGATGCTTAAATGTGTTAGTTTTATCTGCAGCCTAATTCAGGAGATGGTTGATCACTGTTGGTAAAGATGATGTGGATGTTGGTAGTGATGAACTGAATCATAGTGCTAGGCAGGTGGGAAGCTAACTTCAACTGAGGTGGTAAATTCCTGATATAAACCACTTAAGAAGTGGTGAGGCCCAGCCATCTGAATGGTCAGGTAGCTAGTGAAGAGCTCAGTAAATGCAAAATGGAAACTTCTGAAAGCTCAGCTGTGATTTCCTTTGCATTTTTTGGCTTTCATATAGTCTAATCTAAACCAGCACTGCATAGACAGCCCAATTTAGTTCAGTTATTTAGATGAACAGCCCTGTAACCCACTTGGTGCTGCTCTCTCCCACAGACCACAAGTCCATCGATGTGTTCCACACGCGGGTCCTGGGGAACGGGAACCTGCTGATCTCGGACGTGCGGGTGCAGCACTCTGGGGTCTACGTCTGCCGCGCCACCATCCCCGGCACGCGCAACTTCACCGTGGCCATGGCCACCCTCACCGTGCTGGGTGAGCCCCTCCCCTTTGCAGCGTGAACACCCTGTGTCTGTCCTCCTGAGCCCTGCTGGGTGCTGGGCTGATGGTTTATCTCAAACATCATGTGCCAGGGCTGTAGGGAGGCTGCAGAGATTGAACGGATCACAGAACTGCGGCTGCGTTCTTCTGGCTGTTGGCTTAGATGGGAAGTGTCAGATACTCCAGATTTGAGTTGTGAACTGGCACTTGGAGATAGCCAGGTGCAATGTTTGCTCTGGGAAGGCTTTTAACACAGAAAAGGACCCTGTAACCACGTAGAAATATGTAATGTGTATCTATGAGAGAACAGTACGTATATTCTGGAGTTTGAATTGTTTGTATCCATAAATGCATGAACAAAAACACTATCTGTGCAGATAGGGTATCTTTAAACAAATGTGCTTTGTTTACAAGGAATGTGCTTTCTGCTTGTGTATATGTGTGTTTGAGTGGCTTGACAAAAGAGGTTTTTATTTGGAAAACTAATTATTATTATTGTTATGACTGTCTTTGCATTTGTAGGGGCTTGATTTTATTAACTATTTATTCCCTCTTGTAACTTATCTGTAGCTCCACCTTCATTTGTGGAATGGCCAGAAAGCTTAACAAGACCTAGAGCTGGTACTGCTCGTTTTGCTTGTCAAGCAGAAGGAAATCCTGCCCCCAAAATTTCATGGTTGAAAAATGGAAGGAGAATACACTCCAATGGTAGAATAAAAATGTACAACAGGTAAGATTGCAACTGCTGTAGGAGAGCTGTGCTAGTGATGTGCTACCAAAAGATGACATTACAGTAGACAATCAAGATAGAACTCAAGTCAACCTGAAATGGGGCATTAAATGTAGTGATGGATGCACATTAGTCAACACTGAGAATCAGTAAGGCTTATTATATCAGACACATATATACTATATATATATATATATATATATATATATAAATATATAAATTATGGCAGGGAGGGTGGGCAGGACTGAACTGAATAGTTTCACCACAGAGTTACTTTGGATTTACAGAGTAGCAGAATCTTGCTACTACTTCTGTTGAATGAGCAGTTTATATTAAAGAGTTGGTTAAGGAGTTGCAAGCTTAAGGGTCTGCTTTGTGCAGAGGCAGGGAATAGATGTGCAGTTTTGTTTTCACTGTGCCTGGCTTTGCAGGCACAAGCAGAAACATGGCAGGTTTTGCATAATGCTTCAAGGTGCTAAATTTCACTGCTGAGCATCCATTTGTAATAGAAGAATTTGTGGCATGTAAGTCAGTTATACTAAACTTAGGAAGCAAAGGCAAACATACCTTGTTTCACTTATGTGGAACTAAGTTTATCCAAGATGTGAGCTTCTTTTCCACCTCTTTTTCTTCCTTTTGGATGCAGTAAATTGGTGATTAACCAGATAATTCCTGAAGATGATGCCATTTACCAGTGCATGGCTGAGAACAGCCAGGGCTCCATTCTGTCCAGGGCCAGGCTGACAGTGGTGATGTCAGAGGACAGGCCCAGTGCTCCTTACAACGTCCACGCTGAAACCATGTCCAGCTCAGCAATCCTGCTGGCCTGGGAGAGGCCACTCTACAACTCAGACAAAGTGATTGCATACTCTGTGCATTACATGAAAGCTGAAGGTAAGCAGTTTGATTTCAATGCCATCTCATGATTTGAATGTGACAAGAGCCTGAATGTCCTTGCAAAGACTGTCAGATGTGAATGGTTCATATTCAGGGCTGCATCAGAGCATTCCAGTATATCAAGGCATACTGCATTCAACAGGGGGAAAAGTGCTTTTCCTACATCATCTCATTTTGGCACTGAGTGTTCTTCCAAGTTACCTGTGTCCGATGGCTTCAGTGAGCAGATCCTGAAGTTAGGACAGGACCTTGGAAGCTGGTCCCTCTGTAGTGCTCTCTGGATTTCCATGTGTCCTCAGCAGCAATTTCTGCCTTTCCTCTTCAGTGTGTGCATGACAGGGAAGAACAGAACCTGCAGCAGAGTCCTGGAGGCTTACAGAGCTGAACTTCTCACCACAGACTGCTCTTCTGTCTAGATCCCCAGATTCTTGTGACTTTACTGGCTTTCATATATTTTGGAGTAGAATAGTTGATACTTTGTCTTCACTACCTTCTCTTAAAAGGAATATTGTCCAAATGTAAAATCGACTCTTCTCTCACCCCTTGGTCTCCTGTAAAGAGAAAAGTCTATTCAAATGCTGGGGGGCCATGAGTGGCTTATCCCAGTCTCTGATATGATATACAAGTTCCTATATAGAATGGAATGGGTAGTTGGAATAAAAATGAGTAACTAGACACTTTAAAATGCCTTAATATTATGTAATTTCTTTGAGTTAAGATAATTTAAGGTGGTAGGAAACAGCCAGTTTTCAAAAGCAGAAGGTGATGACTTAATGACTTGAAAAACTGTTAGTGCATGGCTTCAAGTAAGGTGCATTGCAGCCCCGTTTTCTTGGAGTGATTTCTTTTTCCACTGCTATTCAGTAAGTGGTTTATTCAAGGACAGGACTGCAGATGCTCAGCCCTGTGTGGAATACCAGCCTGCCATCTGCTAAGCAGAGGACAGGAAGGACAGCTTAATTACTCTAATGCTGATGCAGGAATAGCCACATTTGCTTTTGCAAGTGGGATATTTCAGGACACAGGAGAATTTTGTCTGAAGGAAGGAAGGAAGGAAAGAGTTTTAAAAGATAATGAGAACAAGAGGTGTGGGAAATTACCCCCTACTCTTTCAGTCACTGAGGTATTGTGCTCACAATCCCCTTTTAGAGCTAATATGAATAAAGTCACACTGGATAATTTATCTGGATAATTGTGGAGAGCAGAGACCAGATAACTTCAAAGAAACTGGGAAAGTGTCCTTAGGGAAGTTTGTGCAGGAAATAATCTTGCAGAGTAGTGAAAGGAGGTATCTTCTGGAATATGTTTTTTGCAAAATAATTTTGCAGTCCCTGCCTTATTTGCTTGCTTTTCCAAAGGTTATATTTTGTGAAATGAGATTATAGCTTGTCTTGGTGTAAAATACAAAACAAACTTCAAACAAAAGCAAGAAGTCAACCAGAAACCTCTGATTTATTTGAATGTACTTTCCCAAATACCATTTTTTAATCTTTCCTGACTTGTGGTATTTATTTTATTTAATGTAATGTTGTTGTGCATCCTTTCACATTAGTGAAAAAATCCACACAAGGAGAGTGGAGAGGACTGTGTAAAGAGGAGTAATTACAGTGATGGGATTCAAAATGTAGGTGATCTGCATGTAATTTTGCAACATGATTGCACAGTATCAGAAATCTGCATCAGAACTTAAACATTGCTTTTGTCTTATTTTATAGAAAAATGTTGAACTTCAAGGGCTAGTGGACTGCACTTCTATAAAAATAACTTTCTAAGTGAAAGAGTGGTAGCTTGTAAACCTTTCTGAGGATCTTGCTCTCATATTAGAGGCATTATTGAAAGTCTAGAAAATACCTTTTGAAAAATTATCACATCAACCATCTCTCTAATGTAAATTTAGAAACAACTACATTTAAATAGATGAAAATTAAATATTAAGGAAAATGTTTTGATGAAATTCACACTGTACCAGGTCAATTCTAACATAGACTGTTGACATTGTCAGCATCTTATTTACTCTCGTAGAATTCTAGATAATTATCTATTAATGTATATATTATATATTAATGTATTGCTTTCATTATTCCTTTCAGCTTGTCTTTCCCCATTCTGTCCTCACACCCTGTTTCTGACCATAATGAAGGTTAAAAATTATCTCAGATATGTCTGATCTGACTAGGTTTTATCTTTGCTTGAAGCTTCTTATGAACATAAATGTATAAACAAAAAAGTTATGGATGTATTGCTCTCTTGTTTTAGTTAGGAACCTCCTTTGCAAGTGTGAGGAAAGAACATAGTATTGCCAAAGGAAAGCAATGTTTGCCAAGTCTCCTGGGTTTTACTGTTTATGATTCCATAAACTTTAAACAGAAAGCAAAACTGGATAATGCATGAATTGTATGCAGTTTTAAAGAGGTTTTTTTTATAGGTATCACAGTGTGGTAGATGCTTTGAATACAAAAGATGCCATCACTTATTGTTACATTTCACAACTCACATATTCTGATGTTTCACTGTAAAAACAAGTTCAGGTTCTCTTCCCTATATAAAAAAGTTAGTGTTTTAATCAAGCTAGTTGAAAAAACTAACAGGTGTGGGTTTTGTGTGTTTGTTTTTTGTTTCTTTTAGCAGAATATTTTACATTCAAATTGGGGTCATAGTAGCAAGAAGAATAAGGGTCTGATGAGCGTGCATGTTGGAGTGTGTTAATTCCTTGTTAGTGATTTAGAAAAGGCACAAAGGGGACACTGATTGTGGTGGAAGGCAAGCCTTGTTCTCTATTATGGCTGTTTCATTAGGGCCTCTGCATGAGGCCCAGCAATCCATTCAATGAGAGAACAAGTCCTTTTAATTTGAGCTCAAGGATCTTGTTTAGCAGGTCAGAAATCGTGCCTTGCAATTCCTAATTAACAAGTCATTAACTAGTCTGTTGTGAGATGCTCGTAATCTTGTCTAATTAAAATGCTATCAAGTTAATTCATAAATGTGGGAAAACTTAATGGTGGAATTTGCCTTTGGTTTTGTTTATAAATTCAGTTGTGAAGAGGAGGAGCTGGCTCTTACAGAGTTTTGATTAAGTTGACATGCACTTGGTGTGAATTGTTCCTTAACACAGCAGCTTTCACCACACTTGCTCCACTTTATAGCCTTGCTCTATAGGAATAAAGCCCAACAAAGACAAGGACTGCTGCATGCATTGCTATGCATAATTTAGTGTGAATTGCTGACAATTTTTTTCTGTTTTTCTTTTTTAACAACTTGCTGAGGAGCCAAACATTTTTGAAGATTATTCTGGTCTGTTCTTATTGGCCTTTCTCCAAATTAAAATAAAAAACGTGTCAATCAAATGTAATAGCAGATGCAGGGCTAAAATGAGATCCTTTTGCTGAATAAATTCTTCTGGTTTGTTTCTTTTGGGGGGCAGGAGGGTGTTTGTTTTGTTTTGATGGAGTGGAGCCCTCACATTCCTTACAGTCTGCTATAGAAAGGCTCTGTAAATAGGTTTGGAAAAAAAAACCCTGACTCTAAACAAATAGATTTAGAAGCTGGGTATGAATGATAAGGCTATTAGAGCTTGTCTGTTGTGTTACTGTACAGTGAGCACAGTTTGTTGTGACTAATGCTAAATAGGGTTTAGAGTTGCATTCAGCATCCCTTATTGAGGAAAATCCTGAAACACCACAACCTATACTGCAGCAAGACACAGTTACTCCTGTGCATAAAAGAGCTTTTGCTGAACAGGGTTTTAAAAATAGAGGCAGGCTGGGGAAGAACATGAAATTAACTTCATGAGATCTTAAAGCCAAGATACCGTGATGTTCGAGAATGTTCAGCAGTTTTTGTTTGTCTAACCCTTGTTTTATACCAGGTTTAAATAATGAAGAGTACCAAGTGGTGATTGGGAACGATACAACCCATTACATCATTGATGACTTGGAGCCAGCCAGCAACTACACCTTCTATATTGTGGCTTACATGCCTTTGGGAGCCAGTCAGATGTCAGATCATGTCACTCAGCACACCCTTGAAGATGGTAAGAAGTTATTTTGGTGAATGTTCTTATCTGCACTGAGTCAAACTGTGCAGTCCAGTGGTAGCAGTACTTGAGGGTCTTGAATTTCTCTTGGTACCAGTGAGACTTCTGGATACCACAGTGCAAGACAGCAGCTCACAAAAGGAATGAGAATAAAATAACATTCTGGCAGAGCAGCACTGTGTATTACACAGTCTCTTTCTGTGCTGAAAGACATTTCATTAAATCATGTCAATAACTATTCTAGATCTTTGAGAACTCCTTTCATGATGAGAATTTGACAGTAGCCTAGGATTTAGGCTACTGTCAAATTTTTTAAGGATTTTTTTTTTAAAAATTACCTGTTGTTTTGTTTTGGGTTTTTTTGTGTCTATGTGCCTTTTTTAGTAGAATCAGAATTTTGTAAAAGACCCCGCTGACTATTTCTACACAATGATTTAATTAATCTGAACATCACGGCAAAAACACACTGTTTAGTGTAGATCATTAGACCTGATTAATAAATTCTGACAGGGTTAAGCTTTGGCAGCATGGAACACTGCCATTTCTAGTTGTCTGCAGGTCTCTTTATCAGAACCCTCATTACATGGTAAGTGGAAGAAAACATGCACGAAGTGTTTGACTGCAGGTTGTTGTCTGGGCCCTGGTTTGGAGCTGCTGCATCTAACCTTGGCAGGCAATGTGTCACACCAGTCAGGTGCTGATTGCCTTCGATTACTGCTGGCAGCAATAAGAGAAGAAATAGCCTTACAGAAAAAAGTTTGATGGCCTTACAGAAAAAAGTTTGCTTAAGCTGTTCTGCATGCAGCAGGTGAGAAGTGTGAGAAGTGTCAAATTATCCTTAAACAAGAATCTACAGAGCTTGTTGGATTATTTAGTCTTGCATTCCTGGTATCTCATTGTGGGTTGGGGTATCAGACAAGAATTTTCTGGCTTTTCCCTGAGCTCAAAAACTTTGTCTTTGCCTTTTTAGTTCCATTGAGAGCTCCTGAAATCAGTTTGACGAGCAGGAGCCCTACAGATATTCTCATCTCTTGGCTGCCAATCCCTGCCAAGTACAGGAGGGGCCAGGTGGTGCTGTACCGTGTGTCCTTCAGGCTGAGCACGGAGAGCAAGGTGCAGGTGCTGGAGCTGCCGGGCACTGCTGATGAGCACCTGCTGGAGGGGCTGAGGCCCGACAGCCTCTACCTGGTGCGCATCACTGCGGCCACCAGGGTGGGCTGGGGAGAGGCGTCCTTGTGGACCTCACACCGCACTCCCAAAGCCACCAGCGTCAGAGGTAAGGCTTAGCAGGCTGGGCACTCAACAGCAAGGGCTTTGGGGTTGTTGGATTTCTAAATTGTCTTGATACAAATTGTATAGAACAGAAGGAAACGAGGCTAGAAGCTAAAGTATCTGAGCAGCTCACAAACATGCACTAGAGTTTCCTATGCCATTTTGTTCAGTGTAAAACACATTTCTGCAAACTGGAGTGCTGCACATTAGCAGTGCCATGTTCTAATAAAAGATCTGAGTTGTTTCATGTGTGTCTGTATTGCATGCATCTTTTGAATATGCAAATTGACTTGATCCGTGAAGTCTAATTTGTTATAATTGAGCTTTGGATTTTATTATCATTTAGTAATGTCATGCAGAAGAACATTCAACTTTGCACAAATAGCTTGGAAACTGCAGATTTGAATTTTTAACTTGATTCCTTAGCTGTAGTCCACATCCTTCTGCTTTGGATTTAATTGAGTTTTGACTACTATAGTGAATTATTAACACTTGATGAAGTGTGATGGTATTGTTAATCATATTTACTTTGGCTCACTTTAAAACAGGAAATAACTTTGTAATTATCTTTGGAATGTTTTCATTTTTGCTTAAAAAGAACTACCTCATAAATTATTTATTTATTAAGATGCAGAATTAAAAGCTGTTTCTATTCTTTCTATTCTGTTGTGTTCTAAATTAAGTTGTTAGATTTAGGTTATAGGGAGTCAGATATCATAAGGACGAAATAATTACATGACTGCACAGACGAGATAGAATCAAAGTTTGGAGTGAAGTTTGGACTGATGGACATCCAGATTTTTGCATGAAAAGCAGCTTTTTCTGGGATACAAGTCTATTTTCTGTCTGTATCTCTCCAACCCCAGCCCCGAAGTCTCCCGAGCTGCGTTTGGAGCCCATGAACTGCACGACCATTGCTGTGCAGTGGCAGCAGGACGCTGAGGACCCCGCTGCTGTCCAGGGCTACAAACTCTACTACAAGGAAGAGGGGCAGCAGGAGAATGGACCCATTCTGCTGGATGCCAGTGACCTGGAATATACTGTCAGTGGTTTGGGTGAGTGTACAAAATACTTCCCAACTCTTTTGGAAGAGAGAGCTTAAATCACTACCACCTTAGAGAGCTTAAATCACTACACCTGTAAGGCGGCAGAGTTAGGTTTGGCCACCTGTTTTCCCAGCAATAAGCTTTGCAATCTTGAGTTAGGCTGCTGAGGGAATAATCCTCTCACAAAATATGCATTGCACAGCACTTAGTTAACCAGATCTTGTAAATCTTGTATAAGCTGGAAGGACACCCAACTACTTATCACAAGATACAGAACTTAGTTAGTTAATACTGCTAGTAAATGACATGTCTTTTTAATATTCACTTTAAAATGCAGGTTTTTAGTATTTTTGGTGTTTATGTTTTTCTCTGCTATTTTTAGCCTATTTCTGTCTTAGTCATAGCCTTTGTCACAGGTGTACTGCATGACAAGCACTGCTTGTTCAACATAGAAACAAGTAGCTCTTGTGCATGCTATAATCCTGTTAATATTTTTAAGGAGTACTGGTAAATATTTGCAGGACTGAGCACAGAGCTTACTGAGTACCACTGGAGTCCTTCCACTGATCACCTGACTCCCTTTCCTCCTGTAGCTCTTGCAATGTGTATTAGCACAGATGTGTTGGGATCATCCCAAGGTAGAAGGTACTTTGTTTACATGCAGAACTGAGAGTTTCTTTCATCAAAAGAAGCAATCTCTCACATAATCAGCAAAAGTAATATAGGACTGGACACTTGCTGTTTGAAATGTGTTGAGGTAGTTTACTTGGTGGTATTGTGGAGAATTAATCTTGACTAAGTTATCAAAGTTGACCTGCAGTCTTAACTAGGTCAAATGCCTTCCTGACCATGCTCAAATATTCTCATCTGCTGCATAGAGTTGAGATACAATTTTAGGGGAGATTTGAGAGGAGTATTCTGGTCTGTTAACTGGACAACTGACCATCTGTGACCATTTCTAGCCAGAGCATCTGGCAGTGGCCAACTGTTTAACAGAGCTGTGAGACAAAAGAGCACCTCTGAGAGCACAGAAAGGATGTGGTGTCTGTGTGTCCTGGGACAGAAGTGCATAAATCTTTTTCTTATTGTGCAATAAAAAGCTTTAATTTCAAACATGTGCAAACTTATTAATAATGTGATCTACATGATATGCATTTTCTCAGTACACTAATAGTCTTCAGATGAAAATACTACTTTACAGAATTATATTAAAATGTATGTTATCTGTGTGGTTTTGTTGGATTTGCTTTTTATTAAGCATGTAGACTGATGGGAAAATGAAAGAAAAGTGAGTTTGGAAATTACAACTTTCACATGGTCGCAGTTGGCTGAATTGCAAGAAGGAAGAATTCATGTGCTTAAGTTAACCATTCACTTATCATGCATGTGATGTGTTGAGTGTTTACTCTTTATCATAATCCTCAATATCTAAATATGGTGACCAAAACATGATACATTCCATATACTCTGATTGCTGTAATTTATATTTTTCACATCCACATAATTTGTGCTGCTGCAGGCTGGTTTCACTGAAGAGTAGTTGTTGGATTTTTTTTTTTTAATGAGATGTGTTGAGTTACTTGAAGTGTATATCAGATATGAATTTTCCTAAGTTTCTTTGCCTGGTTTCTTTCTTTTTTTCTTTTTTTTCTTTTATAGCATTTACAGTAAAAAGCATTCATCACTACAGCTACAAAAGACTCTGCTCAGGAAAATTGATTGGGTCAGGTTTTTCCACTGCTAAGATGATTACTTACACTGTAGCTTGGAAAGCTCACAGAGACTTCTCGTAGTGATAGTGCCTGTCTGATTGCCCTTTGCCAAACTGTCTGCTTGAAATACTTGTGCATGCCAAATTATTTCTTAGAAAGCAGTATACAGCCAATCTTCTGCCCCTGGCAGCTGCACACCTGGTGATTATAGCAGGTAGAATTGTATGCAGTACATAAATCCACCAAGACTGTAGCCACATCCACACATTAAGAAGGTGATTTGTTAATCTTTTTATTTCTTGTGAATAATCTAAGTGATTTGAACCAGTACATTTATTTATTTATGCATTTAACAATTTAAACTATTAGTTATTAGGAAGTAGTCCTACCTGGTACAATTTGAGGTGTAACAAGGCAAGCCACCACACTGGGGTTTGCGACTATGGTAAACTGATTTTTCATTAACTGGAGAGAGGCTTTGAGGACTGATGTTCTGTCATCTATTTGCCTCTCCTGAGGACACTAAACCACTGATTTATTGACAGAGTCTTTAAAATAAATGTCTTCATTATGAGCTACAGGAATTAGAATACTGCAAGTGTGAAACTTGAAGGGGAAAGGTGTGTGTGTTAAGACTTTTGGTGTAATATATGTTGGATAATATGGTCAAAAGGAAGGGTTATTCCTAATTTGAAAGAATATGCTCACAGTCCTAGGTGCTTCCCAGTGGCAAAGAAGGATCAGTTTCTCATGCATTATCTGTTGCCACTGAAGTTACATGGCTTCCAAACACTCTCTCTTCATGTCTTTGTCATAACCTACAGCTGCTCTACATTCCCTGTTCTTTTGCATAGTTAATAAACTGCTGATAGACTTCTAGTGACATTTAGAGCATGTCAATCCATCTGTCCATGGAACTTTCTGCAGATGTTGGTACAAATGCCAGTTGTGCAAGATATGTGTATTAAAGACATTTCACTTACCCTGTGGCAATTAGAGTGCATCAGAAAATGAGAGTTCATGATTGTCTCTAACCAGAGAACATTAGCATTGTTATTACAAGCACTGTTGATTGCTTGGTTGTGGGTAGCTTTGATATAACTACTGTAAATGACTGCAAATGTCTACAGGAGGACTCTTGATGGAAGTTTAATTATGAGAGATAAAGCAGAATCAGCCATGTTAGTGTGAAATAGATGACAATGATTAAACATGGAATGCAGCAATATGTATATTATGCTGCATATTTTTAGTCTTTTGTTGGTTCCTACCTTGTGTTCTGAGACATGACCTCTCTTTCGCCAGTGTAGGTCTGCCCAGTTACTTCTGTGTGTTTTTAAACTGGATTATTTACATCATAGTCACCATGTAAATAGAATTAAATGATCTGATCATTTATTCTCAAAATAAATATCCACAGTTTCACATAGACATTTGTTTGTGTTAAAGGTCTTAGCATTTATTTTTCAATAGCAGGCCATTTCCTAGTCCAGTGTAAAATTCCATTATTACTTGAACGTGCCACAGAAGCAGACCCTTGGCTGCATACCATGCATTTTTGCCTCTATTTTTAATTCCTCCATTGCTTCCTCCTGGTCTAGAAATTTTTCCCTCACAGAAAGTCTTTCATTGTGAGGCTTGATAAGTCTGCTGGTACCACGTAATGGTTCAGGATGTGTGTTCGGAAGTTGAAGTGAGTTTTGCTGGTGGACGAGTTTGTTGGGGAACCTTCTGGTTTTACATTACCCATTGGCATTTTTTCCTGCCCCAATCTAGTATTTTTGGAAAAAAATTAGATTCTGTCAGATTCATGTGTGTGATGTACTCCAAAAAGTTTGGTCTTTATCAGAAAAGCTTCCCTGTCTGAAAGCTCTTCTATGTTCTGCCTCTTCCCAGTTCCAGAGAGGAGAAATAAAGCAAAGTGCATTTCCCAGTGTTCCTTGACTTGGACAATATTTCCAAGTGAAGAATTTGTCAAAGTCTGAATGACACAAAGGCACATTTTGTGACCCTGCATGGCACTCCCCTTTGGAAAGAGAGCTCCTGCTGAAGAATTAGCCAGCTACCTACTACACTTAGGATTCCCCCAGAGACTTGGCCTTCAGTTGTTTAATTTCCCTGGGATCTATTTATATTGTATTACAGCCATGACTGTAGCTAAGCTTTAGTCCAGGGCAGCAAAGATGACAAGGTCATTCAACAGTCTATAGAAATTGAATAAGGGTGTGTAAGAAGAGTCACTGCAAAGAATTCCTTCAATTAAGCTGCCTGCTGCACATCACACAAGCTTCTCTTGTAATGATCCTGTTAAAGTGCTTTAAAGTTTCAGAAAGCAGCTGATAGGGTGGTGAGATAGCACACAGCAGTTTCATTTGCACCATATTGCAAATGAATGTGCTGGAAAATGTAAGTTTTAAAAACTTAATGGCATCTCTGACAGTGTTGATGCTATCTTTCTTAAGATTTGCAAATGCTTCAGTATTGAGAAGGAACACTAAGTGCATTTCATGTGTTAATGCAGTCATTTCTGAAAGCTAGGGCTGTAATTTCAGTTTTATCCCATGTTTTGTTGGTGTCAAAATGTAGTCTCACATGCTTGTATCTGACAGTCCTGGAATACTGGAAATTGTGTATATGGGAACTGATATTGCTTTTTGTTTATAAGTTACTGTGGAAATTTAGTTTAGAATTCCCATACAAATTCAAGGATCCAGGCATTCCTACAGTTTCATGAAGTGATGGGAAAGAAACACAGGTTTTTCTTGAGAAATACTCTTTTTTTCATTGTTAACTGTTCTCAAATGGCATTAAAGAAAATACAATTTAGTATTACAGATGTACTTTTTTCTGCTTGAGGTATTTTACATCAGATCAGACATCCACAGTTAGTGAAATGCTGACTTGAGCAAAAAGACAGCTCTGTTCAAAAATAATCAGGAATTGCTTTAGTTCTTAACAAAGATCAACTAAAAGCTCAGTTTTCTTGCTTGGAAAGCCAGATGATTGCACTGCCTGCTGTATATACTGTGGTCATTATATTTACATTGTTACATAGTGGAAAGTGTGTAATAGCTCAGTAGGTGACCAGGACAAATATTATCATTTATTTCCACTGTTTACAGCTGGGTCAGTCTAGTGTTTACTCCTGCTGATTACATCCTTAAACTAAACCTCTTATCTGTCAATTCTCCTGATTGTGTGTAACAGCCTTGCTACTACTACTTATCAGCTAAAACATAAGGGATTTGCTGAGAGGGGAGGAGAAATTGGTCAAATTGCACAGGAATAAAACCAAAAGCCCTGGAAGTAAATTAGGTATGTTTAAAATCAGCTAACTGTGACCCCTTTCTCTTCCCCAGCCATGGCAGATAATGTATATTTGCAGTTAACAAGCCCAAGCTCTTGCCTAGTCCTGCTATGAGAGTGCTTCTGTGGCACCTCAATAAACAAGAGACACACATTCCTTGCTCCTGTCATGAAAGACAGACCTGTCACCACTCTAAATGAGTCGTCTTCCAAATGCAGACATGGCATATCTGCATATCATTTTTTCCTGTTCTTTTTTCCTTTCAGGTTTTGAAAGTTAGATTATAGATTAGAAGAGAGAATGGAGAGAGCTTTATTACCCTGAGACTTTTTTACCTGTAAGATATCAAAGCAAATGCTTCTTTGATAAGATTTTACCTCTTTTATATAAGAACCATACTGCATTTTACAGGCTGTAAATGCACACAGAGATCAAACTGGGTTTTGTGTTTTGTTGTGATTTACAAACTGCTGCATCATGTTTTGTTTCCAGTGTATGGCAGTGCTAGTAATTTCTCCAGGGCTGTTTGTAGCAGAGAGCTCCCTTTAGGCTCAGATTTACCATCCATGCTTGTGGAAGACCAGGCTGAGTGGCAGAGGCAGGGAAGGCATCAGATCTCTGTCCTGTGTGGCGTTTCTGCTCGTGTATTGTTGTTCTCTGTGCAGCTGGGTTGTACTGGGGGAGTAGCAGGAGGCTGCACAGTGCAAACACACTGACACAGGGTGAGCAGACACTGGTTCCAGACTCACCCACTGGCTTCATGCCTTCCTTATGGAGGGAAAACACTACACTGCTCTGCTCAGGTGAAAAATTGATTCATCAGGGTTGTAAACTGAATTCTTACTGAATACAAAACTGAAGCTGATGTTGGAGTCTGTGGCCCTTTGTTGGAGCTTGTCAGCCTGGCTTCCATTGCATCAACTGTGTCTTGGGCAAAGCTTTATTTAAGCACTGAGTGGGAATCCCAGATAAATATCAGCTTGTTCTGAGCAGATTTGCTGGGGAGTAGCCAGTTAGCTGTCAGCTGCTAATGCTGCATACCTTCTGTGCAGTTCAAGTGACACATCTGTAAAAAACTGTAATGCCTTCCTTCCTGTGCAGTTCTGCCATTATTTGTTTTGAGTTGTGCAATGTTGCAGATTTGTATCATTATTGCATATTTTCACTTGAATTTTTGTTCTTAAAAAGATTGCTGTGTCCTCTATGTTTTCTGTCAGAATTTAAATTTACCTCTATTAAAGAAATTGGATTTATATGTTTTTCTAAACCACATGACAGTTACTTCTGGCCATGTTTTTTAGTTTTTTGAAAGTAAACATTCTTCATACAGTTCATTTCTAGTGGAAAGCTTTAATTAATTTTTAATGTCTTTGCCAATTTTAAATTACATCATTAAGCCTCTCTAGGTTACCAATTTAGTCAGTAATCAACTGCAGTAGGCACTGGATTACTGACATTTGTAACATCTGCATTAGCTGCATAACTTGTTTTGGTGTTGATTAAAATGTAATGTATGACAGACCCTTATGAAGAGGAATCCCTGGGCTTTCTTTTACTTAACTACAGAGTCATGGAATGGCTCTAAAACTTGTGGAAATGTATTAATTTGTCAGCATGATAAGCACTTAATCTTGGGTCAGAAAGGTTCATTCTTTCTCTCTTAGTTAAGATCTTTCATGAACAGGTAGTTTGTGTTTTCGAAGGAGTTTTATGTCTAACATATTCTTATGTGACCTTCTGGAACATGCTCTGGTCCACTTTGAGCTCAGTTATCTGGGAAAATAGTGATGATATCCTCATTTAAACATGCCTTGACTTTCAACTTCCCAAGCTAGTGGCTCTTTGAAGGGGAAGGACATGGCAAGGGAGTAGATCCTCAGTGCAGAATAAACATTGAGTGTACTGTACTTAAAAAATCAAAATCAAGAGTGCTAAGACAAGTTAAGCCCTGCTCTAGAGAGACCCTGTGAGCTGTCAGGATGGGGAAGTGTCACTGTTTGGGACAATGCCTTGTAGCAATGTTCAAGGTAATGTAAAGATAAGGGCTTTGCTAAGGCAACAGGAGCAGTTGTGTTCCATGGGCCCACTCCAGCAGCATGGAGGGCTTTTGCCTATTTTTGAGACTTTTGCCTCTTTATCAACCGTCTCCATAACTGAGTTGGACAGGTTTTTCTCAGGGGATCAGATTAATTGTGTCACAACTCAAAGAACTGGAATCAAGGGTGCTTTAAAGTAGGAGGAGAGGATTTTTTGCACTCTGACAAAAAAACTTGCCAGCCTGTAGTGAAGCAAAATGTGTTGTCCTCGGGGTATTTAAAGGTAAACTTTTCCACGGTGGGAAAGCGATTAGAATCTTGCAGGAAATGCTCTCTGCTGCTCTGTGGTCCTGGGGTAGGAATTCCACCGTTTAGAGCTAAACCTGTGTGGGAATTCAGCTGGGAGATTGTGTCATGTTGATTGAGTAACAGTGAGGGTGCATGCAAATAGTGTTGCATTGTTCATTTGCTGGAGCTGAAGGTTAAAATTTGCTTCATGAAAGGACATATTGATCACTCCTTACAATAAGAAGGTAGTAAATAACTTTAAATTAAGAACCACCAAAATGTTTTAAAGTATTACAATGAATATATAATAAGTATGTTTTGATAGCTGTAAAGTAAAAGTGACCACTAAATAAAGACTTAATTTCTTGAAACTGGAAATTAAGTTAAATGTATAACCCCCATTTAAAGCTAAAAATGAGCAAGCAGATAATGATGGCAGGAATGGCCAGATAAGTGATAAAATTTCTTAAATAAAACAACAAAATAAACCAAACAAAAGAACCCCAGAAATCTGAACTGCTGTGTACATTCCTGCTGTACAATCCTTTTTAGATTTAAACAGACCTTTAAATATGGTGGGTGTTTTTTTACCCCTCCTTTTTTTTCCTGGAATGAGAGGATTTGTCTCTGGGAGACAGCATTATTTAATTTGCTATTTATTGGACTTCATTAGTAAAATACTTAAGTCCTGGATTGCAAAGAAACTGCTCCTTGGAGAAAGCTTAGAGAAAACTCCTGTTATAGGAAATTAAATCAACATTGTCCATTAATCATACTGCATGTCAACCCCCAGGCCTCTCTTGATTGTTCTTGGTGAATGTGAGGAACCATTAGATGTGTGAGGTCCTTAAAGGTCTGAGTAAGTCAAAGGGGAAGAGTTTAAAAAAATGCCACCATTAGCACATGAAAGAGACTTCAGAGTGGACAGAAGAAAACATTTGCTGTACAGGGCTAGTTACATTTCTTAATTTTTTTTCCTTTTTTATTTATTATTTTCTTCCGTTGTTAAACAACAATCCAGATGTGATCCAAATGTTAATTTAATTCATCCTGAAACTTTTTTTCATTAACTTTTTTTTGGGGTCATGTTACTAGTTGTAGTTGTATGGGAAAGGTAAGAATGGGGGGATCTTTGTGATTTCTGTGTTAGTGATAAGTAAACACATTTCTAAAGCTGAGCTAGAATGTCTTCTGGTAGCTTCCCTGTCTTGAGTAACACCTGTGGTTATATATTTGCCATGAAGGCATTATTGCTAACAGGAGCATTTTTTCAATTTTGGGAAAAGATGCAATTGTGAAAAAGTTCATGTTTGCTTTTTTCAGGCTTCCTGCAGTCACACTTCTGTGGCAAATGAAGGGGGGGATGCAGGAAGCAGGGAAAAAAAACAATCTTGTGTTGGAAGAAGCCCCTCTTGCTGTAAAACATCTCTTCCAAACCTGGGATTTTAAGGGGTTTTTTTTATATTTCTTTAGTTTTGGGTTTTTTGGTGGGGTTGTTTTTGGTTGGTTGGTGGGGTTTTTTTTGTTTTTGTTTGTTTGTTTGTTTGTTTTGGTTTGGGTTTTTTTGTGGGGGGTTTTTTGTGGGTTTTTTTGGGGGGGTGTTTTTTTTTTTTGTTTCCAATCTAGGAAAAAAGGTTAGAATTTTTAGATTTGCATAAAAAGTGTTATTTCAACATTTATACTCACTTTCACAGTGGTTTTTTTACCTTTATCATAGCCAAATATTGTACCCCTGTTCAAGCTGATTTTCATTCAGAACAAAACCACTTGTTGCTGCATGTACTTGTAGAAACCAGGACAGGGAAATCATTCTGATCCTCTTTGGTAGATCTGTGGAAGACTTGAATTTTCTGCTTCTGGTGGTATCCAGTTGAACATACTGGGGATTTTTTTACAACTGACACTTTTGTATACTCAGACAAAGGAGGAGTATACAGAATCCTGTGTGCAAATACACCTTGAAAATGTGGATTTTTTTTATGGAGATGGTTTGGGGTGATGGGTAGGATGGTGTATGTGAGAGAAGAGAGAGACAGATGGGTAGATGTTGCACTGCTGTGCCTTTAGTCCATTTACCAACTTTCTCCCTTGTATATTCAAGGTGCAGGGAGGGCTGTGCTCACAGCCTGCTGCCCAGCTCAGTATGTGTGTGTCTATATCTGCATGTGTATATAGACACTGTTGGGAGAAAAATAGGATATCTTTGATCCTCTTTGTCTTAGTCTAGCCCAGCCTTCTCCATCACAAGCATACCTCTCACTGTGTTAGTACATTTTATTCACTGTTATTTCCATGATAATTTCTAATGGCCTAATTTGGCCTTTTTTCTCTCTTCATGTCTTGGCAGCCTTCTTACAGCTTCTCACCTGTCTTTATTTAATCTCTCATAGTTTCCCATCAGCCCTTGTTGCCTTGGTGACAATCACTTGCTTTAGAAATCTCCATCTGTAGCACTCCCTACCAGTTGTTTGTGCTGGAAGAATTTTCTCGAGGTAGCTGGGATGTATAAAGTCTGTGTGCTATCCAGGCAGAGTAGGCAGGGCTGTGTTTGATATCACTGTCAGATAGGCAGGGATCTTCATCTTTCTCCTTCACAACTGACAGCCAGATCTTGCTTCCAGGCCAATCAAATATCTGAAGGAAAGCACCAAGCACAGTCCAGTTGCAGGACAGCAAAGTGAGCTGCTCAGTGTGATTCAGGGTGCAGGCACGAGAGCAGGGCTCTCCAGCTGACCCAGCAGTGCCTACACCTCCCTCTTTCCTTGAGCCTCCCTGCTGGAAGATCTGCCTCTCAAGGGTCATCTTCCCCCTTGCTGGAGCCTGCCAGGGGGACCTGAGAGGCTGTGCTGTCTCCTGTGTCCCTGTGCAGGGCAGCTCTGCCTGCAGCATCCCCCTTAGGCAGTTATTCTTATTTCCACTTTGCTGATAACACATGTTCATCTGTCTGTGCTGAGAACACCTGCTGTGCTCTTCAGCAGTTTGTCAGCATTCCCACGAGTTTCACAGGTGAGTGAGTGTCCCATGGTACACATGGGGCACCTGGAACACAAGGAAGAGAAGAGTCCTTTTCATGGACTGCTCAGGTACTGCTGGTTTAAGCTGAGGGTGACAATGATATCCCTGCAGTCTGTACTGAGCTGTGAGTCTCCAGCTTTCCAGCTTTGCGTTCAGTCTATTAGATGACAGCTCCCCCTTGAGGGAAATGTCTTTTGTTAATAAACTCATAGCTCTGGGATCAGTGGAGGATTTTGGTAGGTTTGAGTGTCACAGTTTCACCAGGCTGGATAAAACAAAGCAGACTCTTGGTGGCTGTGCTGAGTCCTGAGCAGCTGCCAGGGCTCCCTCTGCTGCCTTGGGATGTTGTTCAGCTCCCAGAATTCATCCAAGTGCAGCTCAGAGCACCATAAAGTAGCAAAAGGTGGCACTTGTGGAAGAAAACACCCCACATTTCTTGTGTACTGTGTGAATTTGTGCCGCTGCTCTCTGTGCTTGCACACTTGTGACATTTGTGTTGGGGCACAGGATGGGTGGGAAGTGGCAGAGGAAGGCAGCAGGGAGTGCTGAAGGGTGAGGGGAGCAGGCTGGCTTCTTTCAGCAGCAGCACAGCTAATGCTGCTTTAAAATGCTCATCAAGCTGCAGGCTCAACAGAGCATTTGTAAAGCTGAGTTGATGATGGGAAAGCCTTTCAGTTATACAGAGGGAGATAGCTAGCTAAGAGTTAAGTAGCTGTGTGTTTATTTTACTTAAGCAATCAATCAGTCAGACTGCTTTCCACTTCCTAAGTGTTGTATAAACTTCATATGCAGAGGGATTACATCAAGATAATTTTCTTTTCCTTTTTTTCAATCAAGATATTGATATAGGTTGAATTTAAATCTTGAATGCATTAGAAAAGTTAACAAAAGTAACTTTCATTATTAATTGTATCCTACTCATTTGCTCTGTACCTTTCAGTTTGTTAATACAATGTTTGACAGGTATTAAATACTTGTTCTTCACAAAGCTATTAAATAATACAGTAGGTAAGGCAGAAGATTTACATTGTAACTTGTCTGTGGTCAAACATCTGGACAACAGTAGCATTGCTTCCTACAAAAACCAATTTTGTGTATAAAAAGAAAAGTTGAACATGTTGAAGGAAAAATTTAAATCAGAACAAAGTCCCATGTATATAGTTATGGAAAATACTTTACAGATATAAGAAACTTTCTAGAAGAAAAGGGCACAGTAATTAAAATTCTGCTGCAGTTTCTGCAGAGGTATACTTTATTTTCCATGTTGTTATTGTTATTTTGAGCATCCTTTAAAGTACAATAGTTTTTTTACCTGTAGTAAATACTATCTATATTAAAAACATGTAATGTTGTAATCCATTTCCATGTGGGTAAAGATACACTTTTGTCTTTATGAAATACCACAAAGTGTAAAATAAGTAGTAGATACTGTGTTCGCCAGAAGAGCAAAAGGTTTTCAAAAGTTTGAGGAAGCCTGAAATCTTTCAGGCTACTCTTCTTGTTTAGCTGCTTCTTTGTGTGGACATTAAGCATCTTAGTAGAAGGGTACTCAGGCCACAGTTCACTGAGTAAAGGATTTGAGCACCTGAGAGTATTAGGTCCAAATTCAGCTTGCACATGTTGACCTCTTTTACACCACCTGCAAGATTTGTCTGTGGTGCTTTCAAGAGTTGGTGTTTTAGAAACTTGGTCTTAATTAAATAGTCTTCAAATAAACCATTAACATCTATTTAACTAAAGGCAACAACATCATTAACTTGCACAGCTGCTGCCACTAGTACAGAGTGTGTAATCCTCCTGATAAATTATCTTAGAAAGCAGAGTCTTGGCCTGGAAAGAGATGAACACAAGATGCCATTGAAATACTGTTTTGGGAAAAATCAGTGTGGAGATGAAAAGTTATTATAATTTTTACAGAGAAGCAGGTTGTCCTGGCCTTCTAGATGGGTATTTTCAGCATACTGAAAGCACTCAAAAATGAGTGTAAGTATGTATTATATCAGGCTTCATTGCCTGGTGACAAGCTGTCACTTACTGTGTTCTTTTAATAAATGTTTCAGTGCAAATTGATAGCACAAAACTCATTTATGAATAGCTTCTGCCAGTGTGCCATTGGATGTAGCAGTGGTGAATATTAGAGCCAAGGATGTAATAGGGTCCTGGATATTTCTATTGTCATTACAACTGGAAATTTTCTTTAGGCCATATTTTAGAAGTTTGGGATGTGCTCTATGAAAATGTAAAGGGTAAAAATAACACTGCTGTGCCAAACCATTAGGGAGGTGGTTCAGCATAATCTAAATGTAATTAAAATGAATACCCTTCCTAAATGTCAAAGATATGCAACCAGTCAAAGACACTGAAGGGAATGAGGCCTCTAAGAAGATAGGGAGGGAAAAGTAACAGACTTGTTCATGTATGGCAGAGATCCTGCAATGCATTTCACAGCTGAGGAAACAGAGCCCTGTGTCCTCAGGCCATCACACTTCAGGTGGAACTACCTGCTGAGCTAAGGCATTTGAGATGAACTCTTTACAAGTACTGTTAGCTGTCTTCCCTGCTTCCTGCTTTACTAAGGTGTAATTGGAAAATATTTAGCATTATATGATGGATTTTCAATGAATAATTTATATTAAAAGTAGGGTGATAGAGAAAGCTCAATGCCACCCCTTTTGTAGTTGGAGGGTTTTTTTAATGCATCTGGACTTCAGCAAATTAAGTATGAGAGTTGTAATATTTTCAGTAAATGTATCAGTCTAGCTGGCAGCTCATGACAAATGGACCAGTTTAGCAATTTCACTATGAAATTTGTCAGCTGTCTAGGTTAGTTTGCCCCCTTTTTCCTATATTCAACCAATGAGTGCCAAATTTTGAGCTTCCTTAAGAAGCTGCTCTATTTACATGGGCAGACAGTCTGCATGATAATAGTTCAGTGCCCACACAACTGTGCATGCCCCAGGCCCATGGACACAGTGCAGGTGGGTGTCTGTCTGTCCTGCAGTGCCCCTGGGCTGCCTGGTGTCCCTGCAGTGGGAGGGAGCCCTGTGTGAGCAGAACAGGGCCTGTGACACCTGCAAAAACAGAACATCCTGCTGAAGGCTGGGCCCTAATTGTAGATGCAGCTGGATAGAGCCCATGCAGCCAAAATTTGCCTTAAGAAAAATACAGTGGTGGTTTCCCCTTGCATGTATCTTGTTTGTTTTCCTGTCACGATGGACTTGTTTGACACCTAACAAGTGTTTTAGTGCAGTTCCTTGTTACCCTCTGAAGGAGGAAAGAGCCAGGCTGATTTTCAGTTTCCCTGCCTGAAACTTTTGCATCTTGCAGTCATGCTTGCAACAGCACAGACCTTAAAGCCTGAGATCTGAGTCGCCAGACCACAGATGTTTTTGCAATGAAACCGTGCACCTCCTACAAAGTCACTGTGGTGCAAGTAATGATAGATAGTGTTTTCATTTTGCTGCACAAAAGGGTCAAAATGGCACGGGGAGTCCATGACAGACCAGCAGAAAATGTTGGTTCTGAAAGGAAATTTATATCATAGCTCCAGGGGGAAGTTTGGGCGCTGTGAACAGATTGCCTTTGTCATTGTGTGCAAATGTGTTGTTTGTGAGGTGATGCTGGATGTCAGGCAGTCAGTGCATATGTATGATAGATCTTGGTACCTAAACAAATGTTAAAACAAATTTGGTAAAGTGCTTATTGAATTGTGTTTAGGTGTATATTCTGGAAGCATTCCTCTTAGCATGAAGGCCAGGCAAATTGTCTAAACATTCTTTCTATCTGCAACCCAGAAATGTCAGTCTCTACTGGGGAGATCATCTTTTCAGCCTCTTGCATCTTACAGAAGAGACCTTTTATAGCATGCTCCTGTTTTGTAGCAGCATTTCTGTGTGGGTTGTTCCTTTCCCTTTTTCCTGAGGCACTGTAGTAATGTTTGATTCACTGGCAGTGTTCTGTCACTTGTGCAGGGCTCACTGCTGTGTGTAAGGGAACCTGTTGTGTGGGGTGGCACATCCTGTTTGGATCACTGCATGAATTCTCGGCGGACATGTGTGTGTTAGTAACTGGGTAATTACAGCTCTGCTGGCTCCTTCGGACACTCTCCCTCCCCCCTCTCCCTCCCTTTCTTCTTGCAGAGATGGCCTCTCGACATAATTCCATTAAAGTGATTGTGCTCCGAGGGGTGGACTCAGGGGCAGTGCTCTCATCTTTCAAAGCAGGACCAATGAGCTATGTGCTTTCCACTGGGCAGCAACAAAAGAAAAGGTCTCTTAGAAGAAAAGAAGAGCACAAAAGATCAAAATTAGGTGTTTGTCCAGGCCTCTGGTATTGCTTTCAAGTTAGCTTTTGAGGGCTCACTTTGAAAACGGTGAGCCAGGCTAGTTAACATAAGGGTGTCTGCTGGTTTAGAGAGCATTGTTAGAATAATATTGGAAGAGAGCTTTTTGCAATTGAACAATTGAAGAGAGCTTTTTGCAGTTCTCTGAAATGCAGGAGAAACACAGGGAATGGTGGCAGACCTTAGAGCCATGGTGGGAATGTCCTACACCCTTGAGGAAACTGAGAAAACTTAAAATCCTTGAGATTTGCTTCACTTACTTTAAAAAGATTAGAGAGCTTTAGATAGTTCTTATTTCTGTGGGCCCCAAAGGCTGAAATGCTGTGTGGTGGGAGCTCATCCTGCCCTGCCAGCCCTCCCCCAGCAGTTTGTGTATGAAGCTGCTGTTGTGCTGGTGGGCAGTAGGAGAGGTGATGTTTTTACTGCGAGGGGGTGTGAGGTGTTGTTTGTCCTGGGGCCCTTGGAAGGGATAGCACAAAGCTACAAAAGGGATACAGACCCTTTTCAGATTTAGACAAATAAGCCAGAGCCGTCCAAAGCCCTGGAAAGCCAGACTGTTTAGCTGGATCAATTCACATGTGTCATATGTTCCAGTTTCTACCAAAATAAACTTTTACAATATTGTACAAAGAACAAATTGCTTCGTTTCTACTTCAGTTATTTGGTTTGCAAAGGAAAACATGAGTATCACAGGCAGTCTTTGTTCTATCAAAATGTTTAAAGTTACTTTTAAATTGAAAAAGAAGTCATGACATATAAAATATTGGTAATTTGTAAGTATCAAATTACCTATTTGATAGTTACAAATTACCAATATTTTATATGTCATTTACCTATAGTACCTATTATTATTACAAATTATCAAATTTGTAACTATCAAACTATCTTAATGTGATATTAAAAGGTTGATATTTAAAATTTGATCAATTCAGTTGTGCAACCAATTGTAATTCCAACTCATTTAAAATAAAAGAAATTAAATATTATTATTTGAAGCCAATAATAATGCTTAGAAATTGCATATCCAGAACTTCAACAAGTTTTTAAGAACTGTAATAGAATATGGTTGCTTAACTCTGTTTAATTGTTTAATGATATGTATAAATAAGGTAAAAGGGCATTTTTTAGAAAAGTGCAATAAAATCCAGTACTGAAAATCTGAGAGGGAATACCTGCTTTAGGGAAGAACAGACCTGAGTCTGTATCACCCTCCTGCCTCCCAGCTCTGTGTTTGTGTTTGGCTTGATGCACCTCTCTCTGTCCTTTTCCTCTGCTACATTTGAAATGTATTTGCTTATTTTCCTAATAAGTTTCTGCTGTATTTACATTACTTTGCTTCAAAAGTACATTTTTAAGGATAGTATTTCTCAGTGCTCTTCCTTTCCCACCCTTCCCCCTTAATAATTCCCCTGGACCTCTGTTGCTTGGAGCAGACTTTGGCTAGCCCCAGATTCGGTGTCAGAGGCCGTGACCCCATGTCAGAGCTGCCCATGCTGCTGGCCTCTTCTTTGAATAATTATCTGGAGTTTATTGTGTTGAAGGGATGGGCTTGGGGGCAGCACAGTCACCCTGGCAAACCAGACCAATGAGCTCTCCAGCCAGACCACTGCCCAACAATGGACCTGTAGGTTACACAAAAAAAATCCAGCAGCACAAAAGATTAAATTAAAAATGGACATTTGGACACGGAAGTTTTGTCCTTAGAGCAACTATTTTTTCAGTCTACTGTGGGTTTGATACTTTTAACTGAAAGGAAAAGGTATTATTTTAAATGTTGTATGCAAGCTAGAATGAAGTTGAAATATTTTCTTATCTCCTTCCTTAACTCTTAGAATGGCTGTACTGGCTGTAGCTTAAGAAGTTGTTTCTAGGTTTTTGGTCACTGAACTCTGCTTAAAACATCAAGACACCAAACCTATTTTTTTTCCTCTAGAAATTTAGTGCTGTACCAATTATTTTATAAACAAGAGCCCCCAGTAGTTTAATTTCTATCCATATTTCCCTTTTAAATTGTTGAGAACAGGGATATCCAAAACAGGCATGAAAGTGTGTTTCAACAGTGAATGATAGTAAAATGTCCATTTTCTTTCATCTTCCCTATCTTTTCCTCCCTGCAAAGAGGACTTTAAATGTCTGAAATCCAGATTGTGGGGTGCTGTCTCTTCTTATCAGGACTGAATGAAAGGCTGCTGGAGGTGGACTCACTGTTCTGGAGGGGTGGAAAAAAAAAAGAAGTTCTTTCATGGTCTGACCTCGGATTCTTTCTTAATTTTATCTAGCCCTGACCTGTTGGCTCTGCTCTGGCTCCTTTCAAGGCCTTCAGAGCTTCACAAACTTGCAGCAGCTGAAAGAAACAATGACAGGGCTTTTAGGGGCTGCAATATTACACTCTCTTGTAACCTTGGCTAAGTAGCCTGTAAACAGATGCTTTCTCTGAAGCATTTGCCAAAAAGCCAAAATTTTGGCTGTGTTGATATCAGCAAACACTTTTTAACACTTTTGGTTTGGGACTCCTGATTTTATATTCAATCTAAGCTTCAGCTGAATGAGGAGTTACCCAGAGTGTGCCTTGTGTGTACAGTATATAAAAACCTGCTGTTACAGGTTTCATACTTATCTTTAATGCTGTAAATTTACCCAGGACAGAAGAATCGTATGAAAACCAATTATCAAAATCTGAATGAGATAAACTGATTTGAAGATAGTGTCAATATGTAATCAGACATTTGTATTTTTCTGTATTCTTTTGAGAAGGAGGGATGGAACTATACAATGATTAGGATTTTTCATTGGTTGTGTTGTTAGTCTCATGCTGCTTTAGTCTTAGAGAGTTTTAATAATGTAATACAATATTGAAAATAGAATTTTTGTTCCTGTGAATGTGGAAGTGACTTTATTTTTCTTAGTAACTTTTTCTAAAACTTTGGTCTGTGCAATCTTGGTAATTTAAGAATGAGGTAGCTGCATGATAAAGTGCTTCACCAGCTGCAAAGTGATTAGAAGCACGTTTCTGTTTGTAGCGCTTTAAGTGCAAATACAGGCATTTAATCCTTAAGAACGGGTGCCTCCCGTTTCTCCAGCTGTGTCCATTGGAGGTGCATGAGGACACCACCTGGCTGCTGTGAGCTATAACTCTGCCAGATGGAATGAGCCTTCCCCTCCCCATGGCTTCAAAGCAGAGAACCTCGAGGTGCTTTTGCCTGCCACTGTGTCTATATTTGCTAGAGCATTTATACTATCCCAGGCTTTCAAAACTAGGCTCTGAATGTTGAATCTGTACTAAAATCTTAAGTGTTGGAAAAGAAAATGGGAGTATCTGAATATGAATATTTCTGACTGGCAGCTGTTTTGTAGTTGCAAGTTTTCCCCTTCCTGAAAGAGACATAGAAGATTTACATAGAAGCAAGGCTGATGGCAGGAGTAAAAAATACTGAATAATTTCAAGCTGGTGCAATAAAATGTGGATGTTCCAATGAAGTGTAGAGCAGGAGAACTGCTAATAAGCCTCAATTCTTGGTGATATTTTTGCAGTTTCTCTATTTCTCACATCCAGACAAATAAACAGCTGTGGTTCTCCCTCCATGCTGGGAATGAAATGAATTGTCACCAAACCAGGTTGGAATATCTGAGTGCACTGTAGTATTTTTCTTGAAGAATCTGTATCTGCTGTGACCTTCCTGTCTGCTTTCTGACAAGCTAAATATAATCTCTAAGGTTATATATCAGGGATGTAAGACAGTGAAATACACCAAGAAATCATTGTCATCTGAATTCTTACTGAAATTCAGCTACTGTAAAGTTTTAAGTTTTTCCAAGTTACAATCCATGTTTTAAATTATAGTTCAGCTTAATTTTTTTGCCCATACTTGCAGTACTTAACTTCGGTCTGGTTTGACTCTGAGGTGAAGAACCCATTCATAGACTCACAAAATGAAGGCAAGGCTCCCCCATGTGTCCCTCTGCTGAAAGGCCTACCAGGCTGGATCTGCAGGACTCACTGCAAATGTTTATGGGAGAGTGAATGACAGGATTTGGGGTTTAAAGGTGATATTCCAGAGGAACATCACTAGGGAGCAGTGACCTGCCTACAACTACTGCCATCGGAAAATGAGGCTGAGCCAACATAAATTGCAAACCAGTGATTTTTGGGACAGTATCTATTTTGATATTTGAAGTTAATGAAAATAAGGCATAAACAGTAGACATAAGATAGTTTTTCCTACTCTTATTTTATAGGAATATTGTTGCCAGAAGCAAAATTTGTGCCTCTGATGGAAGTGTTATTCATGTGTTCTTAATGCTGATAGGTTTTAGTTACACAAAAAAGGTGTGTGCAGCAGATCCCTAGTGTGAAGCTACTTCAACTTATCACATCCACTCTGTGATGTCTTTTAAGTCAATCTCTTTGTGTTCCAGAGGCACTCCTGTAATAAAATATATGAATTAGCTTTAGTGTGTTACTATCAGCATCACTGCCAACCCCCTGAGTTGTACAGAGTAGATTTTTTGTCCTTTCCACCAGCTGATTTAAGTAATAACAATAAAAATACCTCTTAAAGAACCTCTAGGCGCTATGACAATTTTAACACAATCTAATATCAACAGCACAAAACCCCCCAAATGATATTTAACAGAAACAAATTAACTTTAAAAAATTCTGCCAGTTGGTAAATGGGCTACAAAATTGTTCCTGTTCACCTTAGGACTGGGAACAAGCCTTCAGCCTCTACACAAATGCTGGCAATTGTAAGAGAATTAATTGAAACAATTCAGTGTTACCAGTTATTCAAAGAAGTTTTGAAAATGCAGAGATGAATTCTTGATGTGTGTTTTTTTTTGCTCAAGTTGAGCAGGCTGAGTAAATCCCTGCACCTGCTTTGTTCCTGAAGAGCTGTGATTTTCTGTGGAGGGATGTGTTCCTCCTGGGTCTGTTATGAGCAGGACTGTTCCCTCCAAGCCTCCTGTGCATGGATGGTACACACTGAATTTGAGACTGTCAGTCCCCAGGTGGCCATGCTAGCCCCAGTCTTTTATCACTGATTCATGTGTAAACTACTCAAGATACCTGTGCTGGCTAAAGATAAAGCTCCTGAAGTTTGTTTTCTCTCTACGGATGTGTCTGGCTTGGAGTGTTTGATCCAGCTGGTGAACTGTGAGATGAAAGTGTTTGTGCCAGGTGTGTGTTAGGATTGCCACTGAGCAGTAAATCGTATCATCGGCCTGAAAATGAAATGTAAAATTGTAAAAAATATTCTAAACAAAGGCTACTTCACACAAAAAATATTTCTCACCACCTCATAAAACAAATAGTGAGCAAATAAGTGTTGGAACTGAGGCAGGGCTTTGGCAGAGCTTTGGTTGCTGTGTTTGGCACATGGTGAAAAGAGCTACCAACGTGGATCTGCATCTTGGTGGTGTTTTGATCTGGTCCTTCCTTACCTTATGTGTGTACTCTGTGAAGAAAGTTTCACATCAGTTTCTATTGCAGCTCAGTACAATACCTTTATTTCTTCTGTTCTCCTTTTTAGGTGACTGTACATTTAGGCTTTCCTAGGCCAGTATTCCTCCCTCCTCAGTTGCTATTTCAGTTCTAGAGACCAGCAGAAGGGTTTAACCATAGATGCCCTAATGTGTGACAGCTTAAAAATTCTGACATTGCTTTTGGCTTGAACTGGTCCTGCTACCAATTAAACCATGATATCATGAAGTGGAAATAACCCTGGTTTTCAGATGGTATAGACTAGCTGGGAGGCTTTAGTTTTAAAAAGGTTTTCCTATATAAAGATAATTCTGCTTGAAAGTTCTTGTATTACACAGGAGTAAGAAGAATAGCACTCAACATTGTGCTTCTTCTATATGTGAAGTGTTAAGGATACCTAAAGTAAGATTTTAAAAACGTGTTTTTCTCAAAGACATTTGAACTTTTTTGGTGGGGGTTAGATTTTTTTGCCTTTCTTCCACATCCCATTAGTCTTCCTTTTCTCCTCAATCAAGTGTTAATGAAGAATTCAGTTAAAAAAAAATGCGGTGAGGATAAACAGATCTCACAGGCTCCTCATTCAGCTCAGCAGGGCACTAGAGCTCGGCTCTCCCTCATTTCACAGTGAAGATGATCAGTTCTGGGTGAGCACTTTCAAAGGGCAGGGAGTTTTTGAAGGTGCTCGGCAGGATGATGGATGGATGGCCGTGCCTGTCACGCTGTGTCCTGCGGAAATGCGGCGGGGGCAGCGGGTGGAGGGGCACCGGGGGGCCCTGGCTCTGCCCCAGCCCCGGGCTCTGCCCCATCCCGGGCCCTGCCCCATCTCGGGGCTCTGTCCCGGCTCTGCCCCATCCCGGGCCCTGCCCCATCTCGGGGCTCTGTCCCGGCTCTGCCCCATCCCGGGCTCTGCCCCAGCCCCAGCTCTGCCCCATCTTCCAGGCATCCAGCCTGTCCATCAGTCTACTGCTCATAGCAAACAAGTTTTGAAACAAACTTTCCAGAGCATCAGTTTGTCTCACTATCTGTAGAAGTCCATATCCTTTTTTCTTTTTTTTTTTTTTGCTTGAGCTTAATTATTCCTTTGCTCTTTCTGCAGATCCTAGAAGAAAGTATCATGTAAGGCTGCTGGCATACAACAGTATGGAAGAAGGTTATCAGGCTGACCAAACAGTCAGCACTCCAGGATGTGTCTGTAAGTGTTGTAGAGGCATGAAGAATTTATTGAGAGCTGAGGTGTTTCAGGGTCCCAGCAGCTCTGTGTTTTCAACTTTTAAACAATGAATTAATTCTGTGTAAAACTGAGAACAAAAAGGACCATATCAGTGACAAATACTGCAACTGAGACAGAGTCCTGTGTTCATGAAGCACAGTTGAAGAAAGAAGACAGCCCAAGCACATTTCATTCCCTTGCTGAGCTATCTGCATCATCTAACATGATGTATCTGTATCTTATGAGATATTTATCTCTTTCTCTTGTCTCTGCTGATAGTTTTGACTTAATGTTTGAATAAACGAGTAGGATTGCAGAAATAATACTGGACATGTATTGGGTGAGGAGGGATCTCTAACAGCCTTAACCAGATTCCTGGGTCTGAATACCAGGTAGTGCTGGGTTAGGGGAGATTTGTATCTAAACTGTGGGCTCAGACCTCTCCTGTGACCAGCATCTGTACCCAGTGCAGTTATTAACTCCCGCTCCTGTTTTGTTTTAACAGCTGTCCGTGACCGCATGGTGCCGCCGCCGCCGCCCCCTCACCACCTGTATGCCAAAGCCAACACCTCCACATCCATCTTCCTGCACTGGGGCAAGCCTGCCTTCACCTCTGCCCAGCTCATCAACTACACCGTGCGCTGCAACCCCGTGGGGCTGCAGAACGCCTCCCTGGTCCTCTACCTGCAGACGTGAGTGCACCTGGGACTCCTGCCGTGCCAGTTCCACATCCTTCCCACTCACTTCCTACTCTTCCTGCTCTCTTTTCATTTCCTTTCACTAGCAACAACTTTTATTTCCCTCAGAGGACTCTGTTTTTGCCCATTGGCTGCTAGTTAAGTTTCTTGGGTTAAGATATACTCATAGAACAGCTTCATTCTCTACTGGCCATCCTTGTGTTGGGTCATCGGGCTAGCTCTTTGTTTAATGTCTTTTTAGCTGTCTAGGTTGAATTTAATTCTAAGCTCCTCTTCAACTATACAAAAGACCATACCTATTTTAGAGGAAGCTTGTCTGGGCAAAGATGGGTCTTAGTCCAGTGTCTGATTTTAAGACTGAAAATGAGAACTTTTGAAGGGTTGAGGATTTCATTGTGGGAATGCCATGTTCCTGAGTGTGTGGCACCCTGCCAGGGCAAAGCTGAGCAGGATTGCTTGCTCTGCAGAGAAGCAATGTGTGAGGCACAGAATGGTTGAGCAGAGAAGGGAGCCTTGGGTTGCTGTTCAGGTGGTGTGGGAGCAGAACACTGCTCTGTGCTGGGGGCC
This sequence comes from Molothrus ater, assembly GCF_012460135.2. Lineage (NCBI taxonomy): Eukaryota > Metazoa > Chordata > Aves > Passeriformes > Icteridae > Molothrus > Molothrus ater. The sequence goes on from NC_050490.2 coordinate 7,509,532, forward strand.
CTGGGGCTGCTGAGGGAATCCATGTGTGTAGCTCCCTCAGAACTTCAGTTTACCCAAGCCTCTAAATAAGAAAAATGCTGTCTTAAAGGATAAATAGTTTCCATCCTTATATTCATGGTTTTCTCTTCCAAGAACACATCTGCTGCTGTATAACTCCCGGCTTAATGATTAGACACAGTATAATCACCATGTAAAGTTCTTAGTGTGCCATGTGGAGCATAGCAATGAGTGCTGCTTTTTGTGATTGGATGAGGCTATTGCAAGTACTGGTTACTGCCCCTGCAGTACAGAAGATGAAAATACTAAATGAGATTTAATAAAGCAATATCCGTAGAGTAAGACCATTTTAAATTGAGATTTAATCTTGACAGGGTATTATCATCCAGAATTAACCCTGGCATATATGAAAGATTTCCCTCTGCCCCAGAATCAAAGTAAAGTGAAATGTCTACAACTGACTCGAATTGTAAACTGCAGTATTATAATTAATAGAATCAATTCTGCAATTAATATATTACTAAATACTGCTACCAGATCAGTAAGGAGCATTCATACTCATCCCCTAAACATGAGGTGTGGAGGCTAAAAGTGGAAAGGATGTTGCCTGCATAGCCTCTGTGTGTGAACTGGGAAGCAGATCCACGTCCCTTGTCAGCTGTGACACTGGTTGCAGTTTGTAACTCCAGCTTGAAGCACAGTGTCCTAGGGACAGGGGTGGAAAGAGCTGAGTTTGGGATGCCTGCTGGTGGTCCAGCCAATAATACTCTTTGTGCATCAGCTGTTCAAATAACATTTATAAAAAGTTGAGCTCACATCAATTGACAGCAGATGCAGCATCCTCGTGAGAGCTCCAGGGCTGGTGCAATTTCATTTCCAGATAGGATGTGCCACATGTCTGGACTTGGACTGGTTTGTCCTGTGTGGAACTGACATGGGAATCTACTCATGTGACTGAGACATTTGACTGGGGACCTTTAAGTGAACTGCTGCTGTTTAATGCATTTTATTCCTTCATCTGTCCAGGTCAGAGACTCACATGTTAGTTCAAGGTCTTGAGCCAAAGACCATGTATGAATTTGCAGTTCGACTGCATGTGGACCAGCTCTCCAGTCCTTGGAGTCCTGTAGTCTATCACACTACCCTCCCTGAAGGTAAGGAACCAGGAGAGGGCCCCTGTGGTCCTAAAATAACATTTTGTAAAACAAATGGCCTGAAAAAGTGCTTATTAATTTTAGACTGTGTGTAGGAGAGGGCATTCCTTTCCTCTGAGACACAGATAGTGCTCTTCTTGGTGAGACATAAAAAAATGCTAGCAGGGAAATCCCTGCTTTGGAACTGTAAAATTATTTTTCAAAATCCATCCTAAACTAGCATTGATTTTTGTATAAAGTGTGATGCTTTCAGTACTAGCAGCAACTGACTAGAAATAACTTAAATAAAAACCTTAAAATATGTATATATTAAAGAGGTGTGGCTGATTCATTTATGAAATCTACTGCCTTAGCTGCTGGTTTGATTTACTGTCAGCCTGGTAGGGGAAAATCCACACCTGCAGTTCCATGTTCTCACCAAAACAGTGTTTGGGAAGTACTTGTTCACAGGATAATGAAGTGGGAGATTGTCAGTAGCTGTTTATTTCTGGAGATGAGGGAAAAATAAAAAGCTTGCTTTTCCAGAATCTAAGCTATTGTGTGGCTCAGAGGTAACAGGAGAGTGTCTCTGAGGAGCTGCATGTGGTGGTTTCAATGTGGTGTCTGGGATGTAGCAGTAGCCATTAGGACTGCACATCAGTTCCTTTCTGAGCAATTTAATTGCATGTAAATTGGGTTAGCCTAATAGCATTGTGTTACTGTTCTCACAGCACCATCTGGCCCTCCAGTAGGAGTGAAGGTGACTTTGATAGAGGATAATACTGCTTTGGTTTCCTGGAAGCCACCTGATGGTCCTGAAACAGTTGTCACACGGTACACTATCCTCTATGCATCCAGGAAGGCCTGGATTGCTGGGGAATGGCAAGTGTTGCACAGAGAAGGTAAACTAAAATCATCAACCTATGAACTGTATAAACACTGATGCTACTTATGAGATGCTTTGTTACTTTCAGCAACCTTGGACTACACTACTACTATGAATTATGAAATAAATCCATATAAATGTTCACATGAAAGTTCCAAATAGTTTAGAATTATTACCATGGGAAGAGGTATTAAAAAACAAGTTCATATGCAGAAGATGAGAGGAGAAGGGGCTCTCTGTATTACTGTGTGTGCATGTAAACCAAAATGTCTTGTAAATCCAATTACATCCATCTTAGTTTTGTTGTAACCAGGATTGTGATGGTTTCATTTTGTAAATGCACTCTTTCAAACCTGAAGTCTCTGAGATGTTTAACTGTGGCTGTGTGGGTTTATAGTTTCTGTCGATCACTGCCAATCCAGTTAGCTCAGTTTGCTTAATGAACTTTCTCCTTCTCCCAGTAAATCACTCTGCAAATTCAATTTAACTCTCTGGCTCTATTCTACTGCTGAGCCCCAGCTAATCTCACAGTACCTTGGGTATGCTGATGTGAACTGCAGTCACATCTCTATGATTAAGTGTAGTCATAGTATAAATTTTTGTAGGCACTTTTCTAAATAATACTGGGATTTGAAGAGCTGAATCAAGAACAGATTTCTACTGTAGCCAGAAAAAAAGTACAAGGCATTTATTGTTCTGTTGATAGTCAAAATAGACAGAGGTAATTCAGAATAGATAATGTTCTAATAATGTCTTAAACCAGAGAGGAAAGCTCAGTGTTACACAGTAAAGTCATGTGCTTGGGTAGCCTATTTAAGAGCATTGCCCTGGAAGAGTTACTGTTTTGTTGTTCTGTTGTGTTACCTGGCTGGAAGCTTTGCTGTCAGCAGAGAGTGAGGCTGTAAATTTTCTGTGGAGATAATTCTAAAAACTTAATGAGTATGCTCTCACAGAGGATAATTCATTTCACCATCATGGAGAGTGAGCTGTTCTAGTTCAGAGCTGTTGTTTTTCGTGCTGCTCCTGAAGAGAGGGCAAAGGACCAACAGCCCCTCTGAAAGGTGGCAGTGCCACTTTGTGTGCTGCAGCACAATGGAGTTTGTCAGGCTGGCCTCAAAGAGAATGGGCAGCTGTGAAGAGTATCAGGAAAAGGACTATTAAACTAAATTTGTGAGAAATAACTAGTCTGAAATATCAATCAGGTCTAACTACAGGGAAGATTGAGCCCATGGGTTTTCACTATTAAAATTGTTCAGTAAAACAGTAATTTAAATAAAGTTGTCCAACTAAATTGTTGGAAGAAACAGTGATATTGTTATATTAAAGGACAAATTTACTGTTAGTTTTTACTCAGTAAAAACCCCAGCAGATTTAAATTCACAGAGGGCTTATACTTGAAGACTAAATCTTGTCATTCTGTTGATGATACACTGTATTTGCTGCATGCAGCAAAGTGGCTGAGTTGCTTTCAGATGCATTGTTCATCTCAGTCATGCCTGTGAAACTGAGCAGCATCTCTGATAGTATTTCACCAGAGATTTCGATGGCAGCATGGCAATAACAGTAAACATTTTCATGTGTTCCCATACTGAAAGTGTTGGAGGGAATGAGCAAATGGAGAGCTATAAATCTCAGTGTATTACTGTGTCCATCAATGTTAGAGCCACAAATTTTGCATTTTGACAGATATATTGGGGTTTGAGGCATGGTGTGGAATTCAGGCATCTTGACACACTAGGACAATCTGTTATGGTCTTAGTAAAGTATAGATGAAAAAGTCTGTGAAAGGAAATTAGTATGTAGAGATAAAATTGAGCACATACCCTGATCAGTCCTGTGACAGTCCTTCCATAGGTAATTTGAGATAGAAGCAGGGTTTGGGTTTTTTAATGCATTTATTCTGATTAGATCAGTTAACCTTCTGCAATAAATAGCATTGTTTTGTCTTGATGCTAAACTTGTTCTGCAGAAGATTTGTGAAATCTTGACTCTATTCCATTCTCATACCTCCAGAGAAATCCCCTCAAAAAAAAAAAAATTAGATTAAAAAAACCACCAAACCAACCCTGCCACTTATAAAATTCCTAGCATGGGCTTTAGTTTATGCAGAAAATTTTCTCCCAATCCACCCCCTAATTAGGGGGTGTTAGGCCTGGCAAAACCAGAAAATATAACTGCATTTTGGTGCTGATTGATGATGTGAGTTATGTTCCAGCCACCTCCCCCTTCTTCCCTAGCTCTCTTCAAGCGGATCAGAAGTTACAGCCCTTGCACACTTGGTGTGCAGTAAATCAGTACCAAGTGCTCCCTTGCTTTAGCAATGCAGCAGATTGGAAAGGAGCTGGTGGCAAGGAGCCTGTGATATTGAAATGTGACCTCTCACCCTTGCTGGTGCTAAATATTACAGCTCCTTTGGTTACAGATACCTCACATTTTACTTCAAATGCTTTCAGCTAATGGGTTTTTTTCATGGAAGAACTGAAACAGCTTTTGAAGTAGCTTCCTTTTTGCCAAATGTAGAATCTTTTCTGTCAACAAAACAACCTTATATTTTATAGGCTCTCATGATACTGTAAATTTTGACTTCTCAAACTGATTTAAAAAGTTAAAATTTTGACTTCAGTCTGAGAAAGTAAATGAAATATATGAAAGCAAATAGATAGATTTACTGCTGTAACTGCCACTGTAGGGAAATAAAAGCAGCATATTTCTGTGGTAGCAAGAAACACAGGCATTTTAGAAATGAATTGGAATTCTGAGCAGTAGTTGCAGTCCCTGGGCAGGCAAAGCTCTCATTGACTTTGATAGGAGTTTTGCCTGTCTAAGGACAATGCTAGTGAATCCTATTTATGTTTCTTAATCTTTTTTCTGGCCTTCAGGGACTTTAAGAAATGAATCCCTAGCATACAAAAAAGACATTTTCTGTAATATTCTTAGTAGCACAGCTTAGATGCACAGTAATCAAGGAAGCCTACACAGGTCTAAATGGGGCTTAATTTTATTTTAAAATCATGGTTGGTATAAGGTACTCTTGCAGAGCTTCCTGTTCATTTAACTAGACCTGAAATTCGATAAACTGAACCTGGATTCTTTTGTTATGTCAATTTTCATTCACATTCATGGTACAGTAGGTGGAGAGAGGCACATGTGTTCTATATGAGAGAGGTTTAATGTTCTGGTTTCTGTGCCTGAGAGTCTGGTTAATGCTGGGTGCATCTCCTTGCAGGTGTGATCACAGCATAAAGGCTGTCACACTGAAATGCAGCTGCGCTAGATTTAGGGTTGGTGTGCTGTGTGCCATAGCCAATACTTGAATCTTGGTTTGGAACTATACTGGCACTTCACAGTGTCCTATGTTCAAATAGAATGGAGAGAAAGGACACCAGGGATGAGAAGGCAAATCCAGTGTTCATTCTGTAGCTTGTAATGTGCAGGGTAGAACGTATCAAAGTGATCACAATCCTCAAGCAAGATTTAGAGGTGCTATTGGGAAAAAAGTGTAGGTCCCAATGTCTAAATCTGAGTCTTTCCCCAAAATTTTGTCAGTCTTGAACTGTTTATTGTATCTTTTCCTAGGAGCAATGACCATGGCTTTGCTGGAAAACCTTGTAGCAGGAAACATCTACTTGGTTAAAATAGCAGCCTCCAATGAAGTGGGAGAGGGACCCTTCTCAAACGCAGTGGAATTTGCTGTCCTGCCAAAGGAGACATCAGAGTCTAACCAGAGACCCAAACGTTTGGATTCTGGAGATTCCACAGGTCAGGAGCAGTGTTTTGATTACTCTGTCACAAGTACTGGGGAGAAAAGATCCCTGTTTGTTTTAGCTGTAGCCACTTTCTGGTAAACCATTCTGGTTTATGTGAGGCAGTCCTAACAGTGTAGCATTTTCTTCTTCTAAATGAAACAATTTTGCAATTTTTCTCTCAGTTCAACTCAGAACTGGTCTAATTCTCTTGCTCAGAAATGGAAAGTTTGCCTTTCAAATGAGAATACATAACTTGAATTTTTCAGTTTTACATCAGTAACTTTGCAGCCAGTCTTCTAAGGCATTTCCTTTTAGTCCTTTATCTGTACCAGTAGCACTGGGTCTGTCCTCTTCCTCCCCTCCCAGGACTGCACTGACCAGACACTCCTCTGGTCTACAAGTTTTACTTTCAAAAGTATAAAAATGTATGACAGAGAAGGCCTGGAAATCTCATTCGAAGGAAGCATTTGTCTCTGTGGTTGTAACTGTAACCCTATTAATTTCCTGACAGGGAGCAGGGGTTAACTCTTCTTATTTACTGAGCCTTTCTGTGTTCCTTTTTGATACAGCTTATTCTGACTATTACCATCTGGACCAGAAATCAATGACTGGCATTGTTGTTGGGGTTTGCATAGCCTTGACCTGCATCCTTATCTGCATCCTGATCTTAATTTATCGCAGTAAAGCCAGGTATGTTTTTGTCCTCAAAGACTGAGCTCTTTTTCATTGCACTCACTCTTGGACATGCCTTCTCTTCCACGAGTTCTCTGAAGTACTCTGTCTCTTCACCTGTTTCTACCAGTGTTGGAAACAAAGCACTTTGTTGGCTCTTCCTACTCTACCTGAGCCCCTTCTCCAATGAAAAGGAGGAAGAACCCAGAGAGTGCTGGTGCTTTGACAACTCAGTATGAGGCCTGTTTGCAGCTGAGCCCCCAGTTTGGGTCAGATAATGCTGCTGTTTGTTCATTATCTGCTCCTCCTGCTGAGCCCTCCAGCCTGCCCACACCTGGCTGGCAAGGCTTTAACCCCCCTGGTGCTGCTGGACAGGAGGAACTCTGACATAAAGGAGTTCCATGATGCAGACTTTAAAGCAGATCCATGATGCAGTTTCTTTGCAGTGGTGGAAGCCACCATCTATGTCTGTCATCAGCTGCTAAAGGGTATGAACTGGCCCAGTGAGTCTACCCAAAACTTTGTGATCAGAACAAATATAAGTCACTTGAAATAATAAATTAAAAAACTCACTGAAAGTGTTTTCCAGTAACAAGGGCTTTTTAGCTTACATGCAGGAAAAAATATGGATTGGGAGACAGCTCTGTGTAGTATGGTAGAAAGGTCTTAATGTCATTAGTGGTTACTTCCTCCAAGTAATATTACTAATCATGACAATTCCTGTCTGCACATAAGCTTGTAGCCTACTGTGTATGATTAAGTGGAAGCAGATGTTATTTTTATCACAAGCAATAACATTTAAATTCCATGTGAGTTAGGAGTATCATGTAACAAATGTAAATGCCAAGAATATACCAGGATTACTTGATTAATAATAGCTTTGAAGTTTATCCTTGATTTTTTTTGTGTTGTATTCCTGTGGGTCAATTTTATTCCTCCTTAACGTTGTGTAGGAAGGCATCTGCTCCTAAGGCTGTGCAGCGGAGCACTGACCAGCTGTCACATACCAGCATCTCATTAGCCAGTCCTAATGAGGGGGAGAAGAATATTGAAGGAATTGCAGAGAACGAAGAATCCTTATTGCCGATGATAGTGGGAAACAGCTTCATTGATGCTAAGGTACTGTGAGTTTTGCTAGCTCCCAGGTCAGAAATCTTTCTTTAGAATTCATTGTTATAATGTCAGAGCCCTTATCAAAAGTAAAACATATATACTATGAACCTCAGGAGGCTCTTTTATTAATGGGACAAGCACAAAGTTGGCAATCCAGACTCAAATTTTCAAGACTTATCTGCTAGTTCAGCTGGAGATCTGGTTGAGTACACTTGTCTTCAACTGTGCTCTGCAGATTGCAGAGTTTGGCCCTGGCACAGCACCAAAGGATGAAGGCTCCAGAGACTGCTCTGTGGTCTCTGCTGGTCCCAGGAGAAAAGTGAGAAAGAGAGAGTTCCTGTCAGCACCTGGCTCAGTCAGTGCCTGTGCACAGTCTAGTCAGCTATGGCACTAAGCAGGTGCTCAGAAATACCTATATTTACTGGTAAGACAATGTTGCAGTTTATAAACTCATACTCAGTCACATTATAAATTAGCCTGGATGGCAGAAAGTACCAGTGGATGTGCGGAACCTTCAGGTCCAGGAGTGCAGTGTGACACCACCACAGTGGCCTTCCTTCCACATGTACTGTGCTGTTCTGTTCACACTGCAAACTGCAGTGCAGCTGCTCCCTGAGGAGGTGTGTGAGAGCTGAGACATGGAAATGGACCCAGCAGAGGCACAGACACTGCCTAGGAATGGCCTCATTCTTGAAGTAGAGCAAGAGCAGGAGCTGGAATATTTTGCTGTGTGCCTGCAGTCCTGCAGCTTTGGGTCTGGACAGAAAGCTTGCCAGATTTAGTGGGTCTGCTCTTGACTTGTCTTGAGCAGAGGTGTACCAGATCACAAAAATGTGACTCACTACTGAGGCTGCATTTGGCTTCATTTTCAGCATGGAACCAATAGGTAGGAAAAGGAAAATATTTTCAAGTCTCTTAGAAATTTACTTTACTAAAACAAATGTCTGCATTTTCCTCTGTTGTAGGGAGGATCTGATCTGATTATTAACAGCTATGGGCCTGTCACAAAGACTAATGGCAAGAAAAGGTGGTTGTTCTTCCAAGATGCTAAGAAGGCAAAGACTGAAGAGGTAATTGCTTTAATGGGCAGAGATGCACAATCTTTACCGTAATACCCTCTTTGCAAAGGAAGATACATAGTTTTCTGTTCATGGAAAAACATATTTAGTGGTCTTAGTATTAATTGGATAGTTTCAGTTGTGTAAGGTTGATGATGTTCTATCTCATCATGCTAAAGTCTGACAGAAATTCCATTTTCTGACAGATATTGTTGTCAGCACACTGTGACTCTTTACAGTAGGCAGACACTTGTAACTCTACTGTTAACTGATGGCTTACTTGCCTTTGCCTTTGTATCTGTAAGCAGAAAGATTTCTGTGTACTTTGCATTGCATGAACTACTTCTGCAGAGACTCTGTATAAATACAAACACAAATTAAATATGTATTTACAAACAAAAGTAATATAAAGTAGAAAGAATCCTTTCCTACTCTGGCAGCTAAATTTTTTTGGCTGAAGAGAAACAAAGAAGGGAAACTAGGTGATACACCCAAACTACTGAGAAAATTGAGAACCTGAATAGAACTGTCTGGCTTCTGAAATTGTTGGTCTGGACATAATTGTTATTTGGCTGAGAAAAAAGAGCAGTTTAAAACTGAAGTGTTAAACCAAATCTGGAACACTGCTATGCAAATTCATACCTATGGAGCATATAACCATTCTTCATTGCATTTTAACTTGTACTGTGCTCCTGTGTGTTTAAGAATTAGAAAGTCTTGATATCCATGTTGTAAAATTGTATTGAAAAATATTTCTACAAACAGCTGTTTATTTCTGATGCCTCTATATGAAAAATATTTGCTATTGCCTAAGGAGTAATGCTTAAAGAATATGCATGAGGGGATGGGAGGGAGCTCTACCAAGTGTGTTTTTAAAATACTCTTCACATCTCTCCAGTGAAATAATTTTTTATTAGCCATGCTTATCTAGAAGGATTATTTAATCTACTGTGGAAAGAAAAGTATGAGCAAGACTTGAGATTGATTATTCTTAAACTGCTCTAGGAAAGCCCTGAGAGAAACATTCTGGTGGAATAGGAGCCAGGAAATGCAGTAAAAATTCCCAGTTACGGCTCATCTTTTCTGAGGCTCTTTTCTCTGTGCTCCTGTGCAGCCGCAGCGGAGGTTCGTGTGTCTGTACCAGCCGCGCCCGGCCGTGCTGCTGGGCCGGGCCGGCTCCCTCGGCTGCCCGGGCCCTCAGCCGAGCTTCCCGGGGCCCTTCGGCGCGGCGGCCGACACGGAGCACTCGGCCAACAGCGAGGGCAGCCACGAGACCGGCGACTCCGGCAGGTTCTCGCACGAGTCCAATGACGAGATTCACCTCTCCCCTGTGGCCGGTGGCACACACACCCCCCCGGGCAGCAGCCCTCTGGCCAGCCGGGACTCGGCCGCGGGGAGCCCTCAGGGCAGCAGAGCCCCCCGGCCTGGGCAGGGCCTCCCCGCCGGGCCCGACTGAGCCCGCGGCCGCAGCTGTGTCTGTTCGAAGGACAATGAACAGGGAGCCAAAGTTGCGCTGTGGAAAGCCTGGCTGACCTAGCAGGTGATCCGTAGCTCTGTTGAATGTTGGGGTTTTTGTTATATTTTTTTTTTTCCTATGTTTTGGTTTGTTTTTTTAAAGCTCACTCATTTTGAATGTTCGGTGGTCAAAAAACGTGAAAGGAGTGAAGATTTCTGCCGAAGGTTAAAAAATGTGTCACTGGAGCAAAGGGAAGGCTGTTGGCCCTTTTGCTGACTATCTACCTCAGTTTGCCGAGAGGTGAACTCTGAACGACGACTGCTTTACCTCATTTGTGTTCTAGTTGGTTTCAGCTATGGAACTGATGATACTTCCTAGTAGTGTTGTTTTATTTTGGGGTTTTTTGTTTTCATTTCCCCACCCCAAGTGGTGTGTAGAGAGAAGAGAGTGTGTGTGTGTGTATGTGTGTGATTGTACTCAGTGATCAGGGAGTTGTATAGGTTGGTGGACAAGATTGTTTAGCTGAAGCTCTGTCTTTAAAAAGAAGGAAACCTCAGAGTATAAAATGTTATGATTTCATGTGGTTGACACAGAGTATGTAAAAACTCGGAGAACTGGGACTTCCACATGAAATCTTATGTACCTCTTGATTTCTTAGACCCTCAGTAAGCCTAGGACAGTGCCTTTCCTCAGAACCCTGTGCCAGCAGCTGCTGACAGCATATATGCTGTATCCCTGGGGCTCTGGGACATGCTGGATTCCCCAGTGTGACAAATACTGCCCCTGTATTCACAGTTAAGGCTAAAAATAATAGCAAAATGAAGAAGTACTCAGCATTTTCAAACAGCTTGGCTTTGCCTGAGAGTTATGGAATAGATAACAACATTGAGTATTCCAATATCACAGTACTTCTTAGCAGTGGTGCCTTGCATTATATATTATGAAATTACTGATTTGCCTTATTCCTTTTTAGCATTCATAAAGTTCCTTTGGAGTACAGAAAGATGCCTTAAATGCTTCTTAGATATTTTGAATAAGCTGTAACATGAGTTTATAGTTCATTTTTGCCCATCTTTGAGTGCTGATAAGCAGTGCTAGCATTGTAGTATGTCTCAGAACTGTTGTTAGGATGCAAACCTGCTCCTTGCCTTCACCTAGTGTGCTATTAGCCAGGAATTTTAGCTCAGGGAGTGACTTTACCTACATGCCAATCTAAAACTCTGATTAGGCTACCATGAGAAATAAAAAAGCCAGAGCTTTAGTTGAAGAGTCTGTTGAAAGAGGTGAGTACTGCTACTGCCTCGAACCCATGCAATTCCTGTTTTATACTACCTCCTTTAAAAATGATTCTAGTGTTTTTTTGGATTTTGTTGTTGTTGTTTTTTCCTGTACTCAGGGAACAGTTTGTTACTTTTAAGCTGCCTCATGGAAACGTGAAGCAAACTGACAGGGTATCATTTTGTGTTTTAATAGGAGAGAGCGAGAGACAGGGGGGAGGCTGGAATCATCCAATGTTATAAACTTGCCTGTATCTATATCCAGTCCTCTTCTCACTCCTCCTCTTTCCCTATTCTACTTTAAAAAAAGTAAGAAAGAAAGGAAAAGAAAAAAAAATTAGGCATATGTTTTTACTTAAAAAATTGTTTAAAATATAATGTTGTGAGACATCAACCATCGGAACTCCTGGCTCTATTTAAGTCTGTCAGAACTCCCACTGACGTTACTGGGGCTGAGATGTCACCTCCAGGTGTGCCAGGCTGATGTCACCTCCTGTGTTGCTCCTCAGTATCAGCAGGTGGTCAGAAGTTGTGGGTAAGCCCTACTCTCATGGTTGGATTGTGCTGAGGGATTGGGCTCTGGTTCCTGGAGTTCTTTGCCCTGGAGCTGTTGCCAGTCCTGAAGCACACAGTACACACTCACCAGTGGCCATTCAAATGCTTGAAGAATGGTCTTGTACCAAAGACTTTTCTGTGGAGGAGAAGGAAGCCACATATTATCCAAAAGGAAATGAACTAGTTAAAAAGCTATAAGTTTGAAGAGCTGAATACATTTTATTGTATAAGTAGTTACTAACAAAAACCAATAGGACTTCTTGATTGTAGTAGCCAATTGCATAGGTGAGTTGTATTCAACAATTTTAACTACCTTGTTGTTACAAGAGCCTTTAAAGAAAGTTAAAATGCCAGCAGATATCTCCAAAGAATTCCAAGTGTAATTTTTTTCTCCAGCTTGTAGTTGATGAACAGTACAGTATTAAGAAAAATATTTTTAAACAGTTTTTTTACTACTTGCTGAAGAAAAAGAAAACTTTTCACCAAAGATTTATTTTCGGTCTTGTCAGGCAGAATGTGTAGTGTACAGCAGAGTACTGTTTTTAGTTAGGTAGAGTGTGAATTAATCAAAACTAGAGTAAGAATGTGTAACTGTAGCATGAAGTTTCACACTTCATCTTTCAGAGTAGCCTCTTGTGTTAGTTGCATTCAGAAAGAGCTGATATGCAGATGGTAACTGCTTCTCCAAAGACTTGTTTGCTGTAAGTACTGGCAGTGGGGTATAATGGAATGATCCTCGTTACAGGTAAATACTGTAAATCCTAAACTCTTCCTTCCAAAGACTCATTCTGTAGTTTGACCTATGGATAATCTGAGAGAAACAGGCTTCAAATAAAATCTGCCAATCTGATACAGATGCTTGAAGTTCAATAGCCAAAGAGTTGAAAATACTCAGTGTATTAGAGAGCAGCACGTCCAGAGCTGGATTCATCGCTTAATGTTTTATCAAGGTACTTCTTATCAGCAAATAAATAAAACCAAAGATATTTAAGGTTACCTCAGCGTATAGGAAAGCTTAGTTAGGCATTAATTATTCTGTCTTTTTCTTTATTTTTATGTTAACCAAATATAAAACATTTCTCCAGAACCCAGTCTACATTCATGTGCTTCCCTTTGGCACAGTCATGATTTCTACAGAACAAAAATCCTTTCCTTAAAATTCATGGCCTAGTACTAATATATCACAAGATTTTGTGAGAGAAAAATTGTCTTATGATTGAAAACACCAATAAGGTAAGCAAAGGAATATCCAGAAAAATTGTAGAAATTTATAATGTCTCTGTTGAATTTAATAGCAGAATCAGTCCTTCATAATTGTAACAGTACAAAATTTAAAAAGTTTAAATGCTTCATAGCCTTGAAGGCAATGCATGTAATTATAAATATGATCTTACAGATGATAATTTTTTTCAAAATCTATACCCATGGCTGTCTAAGGGAATGAGTTTTCCCCTTTGTTCATTCCATTTGCCTAGAAAGAGCTGGCAGAACACAGCAGGCAGACTGGTTTCAGGATTTCCAGGTTTTTCTTCTAGGTTATGTCTGTAGAAACTGGGTCCTGGAGAAAAAAAATATAATTTCTTAATTATGAATTTTGCTAAATATGTTCTGGAAGATGAACATAAATGTGGAATTTAGTGTTACACTATGTGAATTGATTTTGTTTGAGTGTTGTAAGAACTAAGGGGCCATGGCAGGTGCAATGAGTGTATGTGCAACCCTTGCGTTTAAAAAAAAAAGGCAAAAATGTTACTGTTGATGTGACTTGAAAAGCATCAAAACTTACAGAGAGAATCTGAAAACTGACTTACCATGGTGACAGTGTTTGTAAGAGAGAGTCTGCCCATCAGTGCCACAGCAAGGCCTGGAGTCAAAACTAAATGCTCAGTCTGCCCCCAGCTACACTTGTGCGCTTCCTTCCTTCATGTTTAACAAATACAAAGCACGGCCATCTCTCAGGAGCCAGCAGGGCTGGGGATGTGTGGGCTGTGCAGGACAGGGCACAGCACTTGGTTACTTGTTAATGGCTCTGCTATTGTAAGAGAAACCTGACAAATCTACATATCACTTTCAGTAATTTCCTTTATTGGCTCTCCATTTTTTGGATAACTGAAGAGATTTTTAACAGAAAAGAGTATCAAGAGATTGCTTTGCCTGTTTTTAATTATTCTTATAGTTCATTCCTTCTCTGGGTTTAATCCCAAGCTTTTGATATGAGCTTCATCTTGTTTGTCTTACTCAAATCAGGGTACTCATCCTGTTTCTTTTTAAGCCAATGGGAGAATTAATTTGTATTTCAGTTTACATAGTCTGGACAAACAAAATAAGCTTCTGTTTGTTTTTTAAATTTTCACAGTACTATTATTTTAAAAGGACAGAAGTCTTAGAGAACTCTCCATGAATCTGGTATTAGCCTGTAGTAAACACTGAATATTTCAAATCAGTTTACCTCTTTTTCATTGCTAATCAAGTCACCTTGAATGACTTCTCATTTGCTGCAGCCTGGGTGTACACAAGCAGAGCTACTGCTGGCTCTCAGTAAAATGTTACTCTGAGCAAACTCTGACCTTTTGTTCATTTTCTGAATTTTTGCTCATTTAATGAAGTTCATGCAGGGAAAATTCCATCTCCTAACATGGGGACCATTGGTAGGTTTTGCAGGGCACTCCATGTTTAGCCCAAAATCCCATTCATGGCAACCAGAGAGAGCTGCCCAGGTGTAATGCTGGTGGTATTTCACAGAAATCAATTAACTGACATGATTCCCATAAAATTGAAAGCAGAATTACACTTAGTAATTGGCTAAAGTGGTAGTTTTTAGCTTGAGCAATTGTTACACCCTTGCTAGTTGCTGCAGCTCTGCTAATGGCAGGCAACCTCTAGAGCAGAGGGATTCCTGCCTGCAGGAAATACTGAGCACCCTCCTACAATAACACTATGTAGCATTTTGGTACATGTGTTTCAGAAACCACAGTTCTTCAATACAAGTCCAGATCACTTTCTGTTGACAGAGAAAAGAACACAAAATCAGCTTGGCTAAAATGTAAGTTCATTTCTTTGAAATTCCTCTAGATTTATGCTGAGCCCACTCCTGACTGACTCAAAAGGGATATAAAAACATGCTTAAGGCTTTGCTGTGTTGGGCCCTCTGGTTCCATAGGGCTCCTTCAAAAAAAAGAAGTTTTCAGCTTTTCATGGTTGCATATACTCACATTGCATCTGCCTGGTGTGTTTTCAGTGAAGACTAACTGTATATGAAAAACTGATTTATACAAATGTTGCTTTTTGATTTTTGATTGTTTGGCTTCTTTTTTTTTTTTTTTTTTTAAGTTGTGAATGCCTTGCCAGTGTAGGAGCCAGGTGTGTATCTGACATTGTGGTGGTCTGGATCCTTTCACTCTGTGTGCCATTTTCTTCTAAGGGCAGCAATGGCTGACTGGCTAATGGAGGATGGAGCTGAATTGTATTAATTTTATATTTGTCTCAGGGGATCAGCTCCATGAATTCCATTGCGTGAGGGAAGCTAATGTTTGCCCTGATTTGAATGTAACTTTTTAATGTCTTTTAAAAACTATTTTGTTTAATAATGTGGATTTGTTTTTCTTTTTCTAGCATTCTAGTAAATGTTACCTAGTGTGTTGGTTCATTTTTCCCCTCCAGGGTTGTTTATATACTACTCCAAGGTCATGCCAAAAAATAATAGAAGTTTAAATGCCAAATGTTTATGAAACTGCTGTCTAAATACTGATTGATTGCACAGTTGAAATAAAAGTTTTCCTTAGTAAAGGTGTTACTTGATATTTTATTTTCAGTGTCTCTGAGGAGTGGCTCAAAACAAGGAAGATAAAAACTGCAGGCTGAGCAGATAGGGATATTGCTGGCACTTCAAGTCATAAAAAGAGGTAGACAGTAAACTGAACTTATAATTGAATTTCATAGAACTTGCCCAACCATGTATTCATTTATCACTTATGTACCTGGAATTGTTTCCCACCTAAATCTCTGTGTCCCACTGCTGAACACCCATGCAAGGTCTCTGCTCTGCTTTATTTTCATGGGGTGTGAAACACGTGGTTCTCAGTGCAGTTGCTCTCCAAAGCCTGGAAAGCTGCTGACAAAGCTGCACTGCTGAGTTTCCCCAGCACATTTACACCTGTGGAGCCCCATGTTCAATGTATGACAAGACTGAAAATGCAGCTGCTGTTGGTCAGGAGGCAAACTGCTGCTCTTACAAAGGACTGCATGCTAGATGGAAATCAGTCAAGTTCAGTTAGTGAGGAAGTTGTGTTCTGGAGGGATTAAATGGTTTCTGTTCTGGCAGGTTGATCACTGATTGCCTCCTGAGAGCAACAACAACTTGGCTGGGCAGTTCAGAGCTGGATTTAGAGTAGTGGTGCCCATGCAAACTACTGGAAATGAAACTACAGAAATTACTGCTGTCATTTACAGGGTCTCTAGGGAGACTAAATCAAAACATCAATGGAAGTGGAATCTGGCAGTACTTGGTAGGTTTGACTTCAGTTTTTGTCTATGTTGTTCCCTAAAAGATATGAATTCTTTACTGGCACTGGATACTTAATGGAGAAGAGAAGATATTCACAGGTATTTCAAAGTTTTAAATCACAGTATTGGGAATTGAAGATTCGACATAAATGTCTGCTAACTTTTTTCCATGTCCAGGAAATGACTGTTTCTGAATACATTTACTTCTTACTCTGAGCATCTGTAAGAGCATGGGCCCTGTCACTTCTGGGTGCCCCCAAGAGAGAGCACACTGAACACCCCTGGCAGTCAGAGCTTCTCTGCTTTGTCAGTGTCTCCTGCTGATCACTTGGGATGCCTGAATTCTGCAGTAGAACCATGAAGTCTCTTTCCTTTTGAATTCTCAGAAGACAAATGAAATCCCAAAAGCCTCATCATGCTTCTTTATGAATCACAGCTGTTCCTACCTGCAGAGTCTGCTTATAGACCAGTTCTTCCTAGCTTATATGACATTTATCCCTGGGAGTTTTAGAGCACCAGCTGTGGAGATTATTTATAAAACCAACTCTAATCCAAAAGTCTTTACTCCTTATGTTCAAATATAGGAGCACTGAAATATAGTTATTGAGAGATAATTGAGAAAATCAGACCAATGCTGAAAATATGATCAAGTATTTTAAGAGAGTATTTGTAGAAAATGAATAAATCCTAAATAGAGTAAAGAAATTACATTTTAAAAGTTAACAATTTCAAATAACTAGGGAACAGTCAGTTGTGCAGTGATGAAAATGCTCTACCAGTGCAATCCAGCAGAGATGTTGCTCTTTCTCTAGGTAAGAACCAACTGCAGTTTCCAGTTATGTTCCAGATTCATTTTACAGTCCAGAATTCTTGTTCTTAGTGGCAACAACTAAATAGTAAAGCTCCATCTTCCAAGGAGTTGCTATTGCAAAGAAAAGCTTAGAAGCAGCCCTGGTTTGGGGTCTGATGCTGTGCTACCTGCCTGGAGTCTGCCACCAACCTGAATGTCTGGGCTACAGACAGGTGAGTGCTGGGGGCCCCCTGCACTGAATGGCCACATTCCTTGAGGTGACAGCATTGCTATTGCTTTGTTTAGTTTATCAGTGACAACAAGCTACAGTCTAAGCTTGTCTGTTTTTTGGATAAAGGGATCAATACCTTGGAGTATGAAGGCCTGGGCTATGAATCTCCTTTGCACCTGAAGCCAGACTTCACATCTTGTTATATATGAAAAAAGACCTCTGCTTTCCTTTCATTTATTGAAGTTACTTCTCTGAATATATACGAGTAAATGCAGTTGGGTTTTCTGTTTGGGGATGCATAAACATTTGTTACCTGTAGGATTAAACTGTGCCTTATTTCTAATACATGTTGGCACTGTGCAGCCCATCCTGTTTCTCCTGCCTGTCCTGGTGGCTCTGAGGCCCCTGCAAGAACCAGCTGAGATGGTTTTCTGGCAGTGCTGCCAAGTGGCCCAAGTTCCTCAGGGTTTCTCTGGAGAGATGACTCCAGCATCACTGGAAGCTGACCAAAATTCCAGGTGGGTTCAGGGGGTGCTGGATACTGTAATTATCCACAGTTTTGAAGGGTGAAAGTAAATTTTTATGGGCAATGGAAGATAATGTTTCCTATTATACTCTGTGGGACATTTTAAATCACTGCCTAAAACACTGGATTCTACTTTAGCTGGAAATAAAATGGGGACTCCCCAGAGCTCCTGTTAATAGAATGGTTTTGAATTTCCTTTTATCTGCATAGCAATACACTGGGAAAAAAAGATTTTCATGAGTAAAGCTGCAGATTTCTGGCTGGGCTGCCAGGCTATTGCACCACATGAAAGCAGGAAAAGTGTTGCATACACTGCAGCTCACTACAGCCTTTTAACAATTTGCAGTTTGGTGTGCTGGTCTAGGAGATTAACTCCCCTGGTTTGCTGAAAACTATCACCAGGAGGTGGGTGACAGACCTCAGTCTGTGCTGCCTCCTCACTTCTTGCAGTTTACAGACACAATAGCATAAAACAATCCCACTGAACTACTTGCTCATAGCCTTCCTTATGATAGGTTATACAACTGAAGTTGGAAGTAAGATAGTTTACAGCACAGACTGTAAAATAATAATAGTAATAAAAAAATTCCATTAAAATTATTCATGTTAGCAACCATCCTGCTTTGGAATAGGTCCTGAATATTTAAAAGTCAGTAACAGCTTGCTTGGGCTCTACCAAATAAAACAATCTGGCTTTGCTTTACACAAAACCCACAGTCAAGGCAGAATGAATCCCTTGAGATTGAGATTTCCAGCTTCAAAGGATAAGTAAACCCCAGGCTTGAGTTTCTAAGTATTCCAATTAAAATTCTTCTGATAAATCAAAAGCAAGACAACCCCTAGTTCATAATAAGAAGAATTCTGGCTTTTAAAACACTTTACAGAAAAATGGCTATATTAAAGAGGAAAGCACTCTCATTTTTTATAAACTGCTTCTCCGTCTCTGTGGTGTAAGCAGGATAGGATAGAATCATTGGGGAAGGTCAGTGTGTTAGAAGCCATTGCAGCACAGCTGACAATCCCAGGAGTTCACCTCAGCTGGGAAGGCTCAGAGGTCACCTCCACGCTGGGCTGTTGGGCACAGGCCAGGGTGGGACCCTGGCACCCAGCAGTGCTGGCTGCTGCCACAGCCTGGGATTCAGAGGTCTCAGCCCAAGTGGGGATGACCGGAACAGCCTTTTAATAGGAGCACTCTGCAACTTGCTTTAGCATTCAACGAGGTTTTATGAGTTTGTGATGATGTTTCTTTTATGTAGCTCAAGTGGGCCAAAACGTGGAGCCCTGCCCTGCAGTTGCAGATAAGAAAATGACAGGATCCCCAGAGGAACAGCTGTATAGCATCCTAAAACCTCTGCCTCTAAATTTCTGACTTAAAATTGTCCCCACTAAACATAATACATGCCAAGTAATTTAATCCAGTTTGGTGTTTGCAGACAGATAGTGCATATCTTTTAAATAATTCTACATTCTTTCCTTGAAATCCTGGATTTCATGTGAATTTTAGCCTGGGGATTAGGGAGGCTCCTCTCAGATGCAATGGGTGAGTGCAGCATCTATGTAACTAGGTCACGGTGTACTTAGGAATATTTAGTTATCTGTTCTTGTGTTCTTCCCTACTTTAGTGGCACAATAAACAAAAGAGGGAATGAAGATGGATTTGTTATCTCCTCTCCTAGGATGGCAGAAGAGATTTCATTGTGGAGTTTTTTTGCTACATTTTCTAACAATGTTTGTGATTTTTCTTTTTTTTTTTCATTTTGCATTTTGTAAGCAATGAAGTGCGGGAATTAAATGCTTCTCTTCTTTTCATCAGACCACGATAAACAGGAATATGCAAAGGATTCAAGATGATGATCCAGAAAGAGCAAGAAATTGCATTTCTTTCCTTTCCCCACAGAGTGTCCCCATTTCACTGTTCGTTGCTCAACAGGCGACCACCTCTGACTAGGCAGAAGTCCATTTTGCAGAGAAGCCTACAAAGGTTACCCAAGCATGTGTTTGTCCCTTTCCAAAAGGTATTGTATTGCAGTGGACAAGGCAAACTGAAAGTTCCCTTTTACTTATCAGAGAGATTTTATCTGTCTTGGTGACTTGAAGATCAAATGAGGTTTTTTAATGCATATACACACATACTGGATTGCCTGTCAAAACTTTTGTTCTTTGGTGTATATATAGCTGTAAATACAATAATTAAACTTAAGTTCCTACATAATCAATATCATCTTTATATTTTAATTCTTTAGGTACTAATTAATTTTGATATATTGGATATAAAACTTTATAATTTAAAAGTAATGGAAAATTGTAGGTTTTAACTTCATAAGTCTTCTGTTGTCGGCAGGAGTAACTGAGTGCATGAAAGCTGCTTTTTTTGAGATACTTCAGCATATACATGTTTCAGATGTAAGCTGAAAAAATAAATATGCACCCCAAAAAAATCGATTAGTCTCACTAGGTTTCATAATTAAGAGCTTGCTTTGAAC
The DNA here is from genome assembly GCF_012460135.2 of Molothrus ater. Taxonomy (NCBI): domain Eukaryota; kingdom Metazoa; phylum Chordata; class Aves; order Passeriformes; family Icteridae; genus Molothrus; species Molothrus ater. The sequence continues at coordinate 7,529,959 of NC_050490.2, forward strand.
TTTAAAAATTTTGTTTGAGTGTAGATATGACACTAGAGTGGCCTTTGTACAGCTGAGACATTTTTTGATCAGTTCACTAATAACTTGTCTTGCAAAGCTTAGAAAAATGTGTTTCATCAACCAGTGATTTGCAATGTGACTAGACAAAGGCATGATCATTGTCAGACTTGTGTCATATGGAAGAAAACTAATGTAATGGGCTACAGATAGAATCTTACATTCTTTCATGGATCAATTAATAAGCCAATGTATTTTGCGCTTTTTTCCTACAAACAGTTTTGTATTCATTTCAGATTGAAGTTAAAACATGAATAAACAATTAATTAGATTCTGTTTTGTATTTTGTACTTTATATTATGTGGCTAAGTGGCTAGTGCAGAAGTTTAGACAGTCCTAATTTTTGCTGATTAAAAGCAGAAACAAAACAGATGTGTGCTGGTGGGGCCTGGTTTGCATCACCAGAACAGATGCAGCATTCACCAGCAGGCAGAGCAGTTTGCACTGAAATGGCTTCAGTGACTCATGCTCGAAGAGTTTCAGTTACAGCTACAGCCCAGTCAGGTCGGCAGAGATGCTCTGCTCCTGACAGACCCAGACCTGCTTAACACATTTTGCCAGAGTAGTATCAGCTGCATAGCCAGCCAGGCTAAAAAAGCATAAAAAGCACATCTCAGTGTAACTTATAAACATGCACGTGTTCAGTTCTACTACCAACAAAGGGAGGTGTGGAGGAGGAGAGCAAATGTGTCTGGAGCAGGGGTGTAACTCCAGCAAAACAGCAAACCCAGATTTTTGGTATTGTCTCAGACCTGACAGAAACCCCCTCCAGCCTTGATAAACAGTCCTGTTTATCACACTGGTGCTGTGAAACATATACAAGGTTGTAGAATTAGCACTTAAATTTGTTTAACATGAAAAGAGACCTTTTAGAAAAATGAATTATTGTATTTTTTCCCTCATAGCAAGTGGGGGAATAGACTCTACTGATGCTGGAATACTGCTACAAGCTAAGACTATTGAAATCTAAATTTCCTTAAATGTGTCCCTTTTTTCCAGAAAAAAATTATTTCAGAATGACAACATCCTAACAGTTCAAAAGGACTTTGGAAGTCTTGCCTTTGAGTCCAGCATCTTGCATAAAGCAAGTCTAATGCTGAACTTGGACCAGGTAATTCTGGGGTTTGCCCCGTTGGAAGCTCTTTTCAGATTATGAGTCTAATTTTTTTGTCACACTTTTCTGTGAACAGCTTTGTCTCTCTTTTCTTGGTAACTTCCACTTAGGTGTTGGAAAGTTGCTAACTAGCTACCCCTAAGTCTTCTTAATTAATGCCAGCTTTTGAGAGGAAGAAATGTTGGAGTAATTTTAAGGCCAACCAATGAGCAGTGAGGCTTATCAGGTGGTGAATTGTGTGTCATAATGAGAACTTCTGTAGATTTTGGGGAAATATTTGGGATGCTGGTGTAGCAGGCACCTGAGCCAGTGAATTAGTTCCTTTCAGACACCACATCAGCTATTTCCAGTGCGAGTTAGAAGTGAGTCCAACAGGATTCCCACAGATTGCTCACAAAAGACCTGAGCCAGTTAAAAGCTGAATTTGGATGAACAGCAAAACAGACATAATTTTTTGCAAGTAGAGCACTGGGTTAAATCTGAATTCCCAGCTCCCATTTCTGATGCAGACAATGTCCCCGTAGGAATCTTCACAGACTCGGTGACATCAATCTGCGCATCCATAATTACAGTCTACATGCCATTACACGGCAGCCGTGCACAAAGCTCCTGCAGCCCTGGGAGAATCAGCTGGGCCTGCAGCAAGCTCTGTCACAGAAAATGCAAATCTTTTCACAGATAAGGCACATCTTCCTCCAAATATAGACAAGCTCACACCCACCTTGCTAATATTCTGTTCAGGAAGATTACACAGAATCAAGCAGCACATCCCATGAGAATACTGGCGGTGTGCTGTACTTTGAGGTACGTGCATCTGGGATCGCTGCAAAGTAAGAGACTGTGGACAAATAAAAATGATGTCTAGGGAAGGACAGAAATCAACATAAATTGAATTACTTTCTCCACTTTACTTTTGCATTTTGTATAACTAAGTAATAGCCATACCAATATCTTAAGATTACATTCTTACATGAATGTAACCTTTTCCCCTCAGAAAAAGTGTTTCAAATACTGGAAAAGTATCAACTATCCATCTAACAAGAAGGTACATAAAGAAATAGCACTGACAAGTATTTCGAAGTCAGGCATGTAAGCAAACCCCTTACTGTACAGCTGGGCATTTTTTATCCTTATAGGGAGAATAAATCTTTATTCAAATAGTACTTTTAATGCAGTTGATTAACAATTTTGATCTAGATCAAGAACTGCATACCTAACACCTCTAAAATGCAGCCACTTCAGAAGATGGGAAACTGAGGCAGAATGTGTTTGCACAAGATTACACCGACACCGACAGCGATTTATCTGTCCCGTGTGTTTTTAAGGGTTCGGCAGAGTTTACCGACGCCACGAGGGCACCGGCTGGGCCCAGTGGTTTGTGCGGTACCCCCAGGCCAGTGACCCGGCCGGCGGGTGACACCCGGTGTGGGGAGCCCCTCTGTCCGGAAGGTCCCCCCGCCTGCCCGGGAGCCGCCGGAGCGCGGTGCTCCAGCGCTTCAACACCCCCCCAGCGTGGGCAGGAGAACGGGAGCCGCAGCCCGGAGGCGGGAAGCAGGCGTGAGGCACGTGCCGCACCGGAGCCGCACCGTGGAGCCCCTGACGGCCCCGGAGGCGGTCCCGGCCAGCGTCTCCCCCCGCACGGCGGCCGAGGCGGCCTCTGCCCCCTCCTGCCGCGGCTCCCGCGCTCACGGGCGCTGCCAGCCCCGGCCCGCCCCGCGGCTGTCCCGCGGCCGGACCGAGTCCCGGCGGTGCCCGAGCGGAGGGTGGAGGCGCCGGCGGAGCCGCCCCAGCGCGGCGCCTTTGTTCCGAGCGGCGGCGCGGCCGGGCCCCAGAGTCCCGCCGCGCTCATGGCGGGAGCAGGGCGAGCCCCGCGGAGCGCCCCGCGGGCGCTGCCGCCCCTGCGCGCCCGGGAGCCGGCGGGCAGCGGGGGCTCGGCGCGCTGAGCGGCGCCGTGTCCGGCGGGGGCGCTGCGCGGGGCCCGGCAGCCCCGGCGGCGGGGGCCGGGCGAGGCGGGCGCCTGCAGCCTGCGGGGGCCCTGGCCGGCGCGGCTCGGCGCTCCGCGGACCCCCGGGCGGCCTCCGCGCAGCGGCGCTCCGCTCGCCGGACCCCGCCTGGCCTGGCCCCCGCCGCGGGCTGTAGCGGAGCCCTCCCGCGCCCAAACTTTGCAAAGTCTCGTAGCTCCGCTGCTGGGGCGGCGGCGGCGAGGGCAGCGGCGGGCGGGGGCGGCGGCGGAGGAGGCGGGGGCGGAGGGGGCGGGGTGCGGGCCGGCGGCGGCGGCGGCAGCAGCATCAAAGAGCCCCGATTCTTGCCGCCCTGGGAGCCATGCGCTGCTGTCTGTAATGTCAGCGGAACAGGAGAAGGACCCCATCGCGCTGAAGAGATCCCGAGGTACGGCGAGGGCTGGGCCGGGCTCGGGGGCGGCCGCCGCTGGGGCCTGGCTCCCGTGCGGAGCGCCGGCGGAGCCGCGGGATGCGCGCACCGCCCGCGCCGCCGCTGCCCGCCGGGCTCCCCGCGCAGCGCAGCGCGGGCCGGGCCGCCCCCGCCGCGGTCCCTCCCTGCGGCTGCGGCGGGGCCGGCGGTGCGGGGGCCGCTCGAAGTTTGGTCGGTGGGGCCCGGCCGGGCCCCGCGGGCTCCCGCAGCCTGCGGGCCCTGAAAAGCAGCCCCGGGGCTCGCCGTGCGCGCAGGTGTGCCCCGCGGGGGAGGGCGGCGTGCGGTCCTGTCTCTTGTGTGTCTGGGGATGTGCAGCGCATTAGTATGCAGCGAGCATACTGCTGGTGCAAGGGAATACGGCGGCAGTGCCACATGTCCGAGTTCGTGCTGATGCAGAGCCCATAAATTACACTTGAGTGTTCGCTCTTCTGCCCCCAGTCCTGGCTCCTGTGCTTGAGTGTAGTTGGGGTTTTGTGTTTCCCTTTTCGGGAAATGAAAAAAGAAAAAAATCGAAATACTATTTCTTTACTAATAGCACTGGTGTATGGCTCTGGTGAGGTTTGAGGTATGCGTTTCTTTCAAAGGAGTAGGGAGAAGGGCAGAAATGCAGGGTCTCCTCCGACTTCGGCAGTGCAGCTGACTTTAATGGCAGTGGCACATCAGCCTTCGTAGCGATTGTTGTGTCCTTATAGTCCTTAGACACAGAAATGCCTCTCTGAATGAAATAATCAAAGACAGCAGGATGGGTGACTGACTTGGGTGAAAATCATGGCAAAATTATAAAATTTGCAATTTAGTGCTTCCTGTTTTCTTGCCTCCTGTTTTGCCTCTGGAATTCTATTGTTCTTGGTGTTTTAAGCTTTTTTTTCTGGTTGGATAAGTGGGAAAAGGTGTGGATTCCACGGTGCATATTGTCATTGATTTACAGTTTGCTTTTCTAAAACTGCTATAGTAACAGCTGGATTGCAAGCTTGAAAATGAGAGAATGAAGACACACAGCAGTGTTACAAAGGAGACTGGGATTCATTAGACTCCTCCACTCTCAAGCCCTGATTCTGCAAATATTAAAGCATATATGGTTTCACATGCTGGAGTTACCCACCGAGTTCCACCTGATTACAGCTTATTATCAAAACTGTTTACAGTCTCAGGGCCACAGAACAGGCTCACCAAATTTGGTTGAAATGAGACTATTTTTAGTTTTCTGCCTCTAATGAAAAGTTTATTCAGCCATTTATGTTTCTTGGGAAAATGTTCTTACTGAGATAAAGTAGTAAAAACCTAGACTGAGATTTGTCAGTGAATATGAAAATATTCCATGCTGTATTTGCAGTATGTTAAGTATGGCATAAATTACATGCAAAGTAAAAATCCCTTAATGTGTAAACCAAACTACAACTTGCAATTCTCCTAACCAACACTGAAAATGCCCATCTTAGGTATGTACGAAGTAAAAGAGAATATGAGGCTTATCTCTTCTCCTTTGCACAAGTGTGAATGGCTGAAATTATTTTTATCTGTAGTTTAATAGGGGAATAGTTATCAGATATGTATTTGTATCTTTAGATCCATGAGATAGGTGATGTCCCAGTCAAAAGGATTGTATTTCTGCCCAAAAAATTAGGCTTAGACAATGAATAATTTTTCATTAGTTCAGCATTCCAAAATGCTTGGTAGTCCTTTAATGAAAGTCTGTGTGGTAGGTACCAAAAGTGACTTTGTGGAAAGTTTATTTTGGCTTCATGAAAATGAGCCTTATTCACTCTTTTTTTTGGAGGTATGCTAGGACTAACATTCTGTTTCCTTTCATGTATAAATTAAATCATTATAGAGCCCACAGGGAAAATATAAATTCTTAGGGCTGAATGAAATCATTGGCCTCACACAGTGAGAAGTGAAAATACAAAAGCTTTGTGCCTTTCCAGACACAGGACTCCCTTCTGTAAACCAAGGCATGTGAATGGCTTTGCTGATGAAAGTAATTCAGGTAGAAATTGATGGAACTTGTCACTGGAATTCTCATGTTCATATGCTGATGCTTTTGAAGAATGATGTCCCAGAGAGGGAATTTATATGTAGTTTTGTAAAGTCTTAACTTCAGCTACTGTAAACCAGCACTTGTGTATGACCCTAAGTATTCTACTTGATCACAAATTTACTGATGTCTGTGCTGCTATTGTTGAATTTATTAAAAGAAATCTGGATATTTGGAATATTTTGCTATCAATAGTTAACATCAATTATTTTTTAAGAGTACAAGGACATGAAAAGGAGTGTCATTTATGCAGTTGTGAGGATTACTGTTCACAGTGCAATCTTACACTAAATTTAGTATATACTTATAGGAATGCTGGAGAAGAAGCTTATAGAAAGTACAGGAACAGTTTTGAGGAAATAGATTATAAAGAAGATGATTTATAGATTTGAAATTGAGGGAAAATTTGCCATCATTCTTTATGTAAAACATTATGCTGTAGTCATTTAGTATCTACAGGTAAGGTAGTGGCAATGCTTCATAGCACACTTAGTACGTGCAGGATTTTATCTTCTAAATCAAGGCTAAAAGGTCTCTTTTTAAAGAGTAATCCCTAGTTTCTCTGATTGTACCTTAGACCACAATATGCTATGTGCAAGCCTGAATTTATTTTGAGACCTTGATTGTGACATCATGCCTTTGTCTTTGAAATTCAGACTTAAAATTTGATAGGTGTTGATCTGGGATGTCCATGTATCTTCTTTATGTGTAATGAAAAATAAAATCAAATTTTAACAGTGACAGCTAGAGCCAAAAGGAACTTATTAAAGCAGAGGCAGAACTGGATTCTTACTTGAAGTAGGACTGGTAAATTCCCTGAAACCTCCAAAAAAAAAGAAAAAAAAAAGGAGGCCTGGAGGAAGTGCTGGGAGTGAAAATTTGTCAGGCCTCCTTGATCAGGAGTATTTCAAATAACTTGGATATTTTGGTCTGTGTACAATAGGGCTGCTGCTTCCCTGTGAGAAGAGATTTTGTGTTATGTTGCTGAATATTCCTAAAGCTGGCTTACCTGTCTGCTGGGAACACTTGTCTAACAGAGCAGTGTAATGTCATACATTGTGCTGCTTTGCATAACACTGTTGATAATTCACAGTTATCTCCAGGTTGTCTTTGGTAATGAGGACCTGTGTGTTCAGCTGGATGCTTGCATCTTGATAAAGTTTGACTCATATTCGGAATATAAATTTTAAACAAACAACAGTAAAATTTTTAGGTTGGATTGCCTGCTTACTGTTCTGTGCTGTTACCATATATTTATATAAAAGAGCAAATAAGCTATTATCCTAATGGGCCTGGGGAAAAAAAGAATTAATATGGTTTCTTAATATAATGATGTTAGTACTTTAACATGTGTACATGTTTTGCTCTGGTATCACCTGAAAATGCTTCTCATACTTCAGCTCAGGGTTTTCTTTGCATTCCCATATTGCAATTTCACTTGAGCCTGTGAAGACAGACTGATTGGGATAATAATGAGATTGCCATTTTTATTTTTCACTGATGGTCTTGCTAGGGTTTTAAAATGGAAGCCACGATTTATACAAATTTGAGAGCTTGTCCCACTGTTGTGAAAGGTGGAGAATCCCAGGGGAAGTACAGATATCTCTTTGTATTGCTCAGGATGAAATCTGATTGAGCAACCAATGAAATGAACATTCCTTACCTTTTTTTGTGCCAGGATAGACTTGCTCAGTTATTTTATAACATTTCTACAGAGGTGAGCAGGTTCACTTATTATTGGCAGGCGTCTTTTTGTTTGATCAAGTCTTGCATTTAGTGAAATTTAGATTTGATGCACTGGAGATTAGTCTAAACAACATGGCAAGTTTTCAATGGTTTTTGTTCATGGATCTACTACTGTTTGCTTTTCTTTTCCTTCATGGTGGATTGTAACAATCTGTTGTATATTGTTACACTGATGCAGTGTCTATGTGAGTTAAGAGGCGAGTCTTAGCCATGGCTTTTTGCAGTTCTTTTGAAAGTTTTATGATTTATGCAAACAAGAAATACTTCTAACTGGTGATGTGGAGATGTTAAGAATCAAGGGGTAGATAAAAATAAAATAAATGGAAATGTCTATTTCAATAAGAATGAGCATGAATGGGACATGAAAGTGGTAGCAGACAGGTATAGGAGGGATGTTAGCTTACCTCCAGATGTGTGCTCCTTTAGCACTTGCAACACAAGGCACCAGAGTCAATGCAAATTCAGTATTTGTAACAGGTATCTGAGGCTATGGTAGTTAAAGGCAAACTTTCAATACAGTCTGCAATATAATTAATGTACTACTACACTGATTGGTATCTTGTAGGTGGTGACAGTGGATTGGATGGGTTAGGAGGACCAGGAGTTCAGCTTGGGAGCCCTGACAAGAAAAAGCGCAAAGCGAATACACAGGTAAATTCCCTTTGCTTCTTTTGAATTCTTAATAAACTCAAATGTTGTTTGCTGGTATGAGTAGCTCTCATTGTTCAGAATATCAATTTCTTGTCACAAATAGTAGCTACATACCAAGTATTTCAGTTTTACTTTGAAGTTGAAATCTTCCTGAATACTAGTAGTTGTACTGAAGTTATTTTAATCCCTGTAAGTTGCCAAAAACATATAAAGAGAGAAGCACAGTGAGAGTGCAACAACTGGGATTTTCCCCATAGGGATTTGATTCTGAGGCAGACTTTTTTTTAATGACTTTGTAGCCATTGGTAGAAATCCATACAGTGTGAATAGTTGCCATGAGACTACTTCTTACCTTACTTTCATTCCTGTATGTGTAGGTTTGTGGGCTAATGAATCAGTACAGTTTGTTAATGCTTTGACCAAGCTCTTGGCATACTCCCCAGGTGATTTCCAAGCAAAAGCTAAATCAGGCAGAGCTCCTTTCCAGTGAATCCTTGCAATGTAATGTTTCTATGCAGTTGTTCTTTCCAGAAAAGAAAGCCTCAATACAAAATATCTTAAGCAGTTGGGTATCTATAGTGCCGAGTTTTCCTTTGTGTGTTCATTCAGCTTTGAGTGAGAGTATCTGTTAATTTGGCACTGCCCAGTGGGAATACCTTTATTTATGTAGGTAAAACAATCACTTTCTGTTAGGCCTATGCAGAGTCCATTGAGATATGGATCTGTTTTCTTCATTTTTGTTTTGTTTTAAAGTAGTCACACTGAACCTTGCTCTGAGAAATATTCCATTACTTTACAAGGCTTCACACCTCTTTTTTTACTGGAGTTTCCTTGTGTTCTGGAATGGTAATAATTAGAGGACATGCAGATTAGCTTGTGTTCCTTCTGACCAGGTTAAAATTTGCAATGCAGCATTTTTTTTTTAAATAAATTTTCAGTCTTAGTTCATTAGTACTTAGAAGGAAGTGCTTTCTGTGAGCACAGTTAGTGTGAGGGTGAACCCAGCAGGTGTTCCCTACAGGCTAGTCTAGAATGAATTTCAATTGTATGACTGCACTGGTGACATTTAAACAGACTCTGGGCTCCATTAAACACTTGATTATGCACTGTAACCAGAGCATAATCCTCGTGTTTCATACCTACTGCCTATGCTTTGCAGACTGTCCACAATCACTGAGTGCTGTTTGGTATAGAAATGTACAGCACAGAATATTCCACAGGCTATAGAGAATACCAGTCTGCTGACTCCTATATTCTGAATGCCTTTTTTACGGTTACAGTAGTACCATTAGGTTTGTATATCCTCATGGAAGTGGGGTGTCTTATGAGATGTATATTCAGTAACATGAACCCAAAATGAAGTTAGGGAAATGCTTCAAATGTGCTCTTCAACATTTGGAAATACTTTCTGTATGTGTTTGTGACAGTTGGATTTCTATATTGTTGCTTGTCTTTTGTAAAAGATTATGAAATAGAAGTCACATATCAAGTAGTATTTTCAACTGCAAACTTTTTAAAACTCTGAAACTACTATAAATCACTACATTATCTGGAGCTCAAGCTCCTCTCCTGCCTCTGAAATTTCAGACAGCCTGGCAGGGTACAGTGGGTGAATTTTACACAACAGCTGAACAGTTCTTTCAGCAGTTGTGTTGCTAATCCAGAGCCTTTGTGGTTGGTCTGTCTTGCAGGGAAATACTAAAACTAATTCAAGTGTTGTATTTAAAATATTTGTAGGGGTCGTCATTTCCTCCTCCATCTGAATATGCTCCACCACCGAACCCAAGCTCTGACCACCTTGTAGCTGCAAATCCATTTGATGACAACTATAATACTGTGTCTTATAAACCACTTCCTTCAGGAAATCCATATTTTAGTAATCCTGGTTATCCTGGCTTTGGAGGCTATAACACTTTCAGAATGCCACCTCACATGCTGCCCAGAGTGTCCTCACCATATGGTGGTTCTTACTCCCTCAGAAACCAGCCACATCCTCTTCCTCAAAACCCTGTTGGCATGGGTTTTAGTAGACCCCACTCTTTCAGCTTTGGTCCTCATGATAACCCAGGTTTTGGGAATCAACCACCTTATGGCAGTGGTCAGATAAATCAAAATGTCAATATGTCTGCTCAGCATTTCAGACCAAATCCTGGGGAGAACTTTGGCCATTCTGGTCAGATACCTCACCCTGATGTGCCAACTAACTTTGGTCCTGGAAACAATCCAAATTTTCCAAATTCTCAGCTAGAGTCAAACCATTCTTTTGTTCCTCCACCAAACACGTACAACCAGACAAAATCATCAGCACAAAAGCAAGACTTTAGTCAAGGTGCAAGCAAAGCATCCAGCCAGAGCACTGCTGCTCATCAGCATCATCACAGGACAGAGGACGTTGTGAGTCAAGGTAACAGCGACCTGAAAAACGTTACTCGAAACAATGTGGTGAACCAGGATAGCAGCCATTCTAACAGTGCTGAGAGCACCAATGCTGGCCACTCAAATGGGACCCAGAGCAAGTCCCGCCAGCCTCGAGGTACTGCTGAAGGGTGCAACTCTGAAAAGAGCAGCAAAACCCCCCTCCATCCCAGTCGTCACGGCCACTCGTCCTCTGAACCCGTGTACCCGTGTGGGATTTGTACACATGAAGTCAATGATGACCAGGATGCCATCCTGTGTGAAGCCTCTTGTCAGAAATGGTTCCACCGGATCTGTACAGGCATGACAGAGTCAGCCTATGGGCTCCTCACGGCAGAGGCATCGGCAGTGTGGGGCTGTGACACTTGCATGGCTGACAAGGATGTGCAGTTAATGCGCACCAGAGACACTGCAGGGCCACCTGCACTGAACACAGAGGGCTGACAGCCTGAATGGCTGCTAGTGGAGCAAATACTTGCTAGGAAAATTCGGTTACAAATTGGGTACTTCACTTTCTGCAGACAATCAGTTGTGTTTGATTGCTGTCATCTTTTTTCCCCCTAATCTGTATTCATTCATAAACTTCCATCTCAGCTTTTGTACTCTTAGTTTTATGCGTGCAAATGTTTTACAGGATGGAATATTTTTTGTTTCTGATAAAACTGTAACTGACAATTGATCGGAAGTAGGATGAGCATTGACAATATTATTGAAGGAAAAAATGTGCCTGTATGAATAGCCCTAATTTGCTAGTGTATATTAATGTGTTAACTAACACTAGCATTTAGTGCTTGGTTTTAATGGTACTATATTTGCAAGTACTCATTATTTTGTTTTTTTCTTTTGGCGTGAATGTCTGTTATTGATGTTCTTGCTAGCCTTTCTTTGAATATTGTAGAGATGACATGGAGGAATGTGCAGTACTAATAGTTGTTATTTTAGGGTAAATACAGAGAATTTTGTATGTGCTTTTTCCTATTTTTGAAGTAAAGCATTAATGTGCTATTCAAAAATCATGAATTCATGCTTAGTAACACAATGAAACCCTCTAACTATTACACATTTCTGTTTCCTTGAAAAGGCAATAATCTCTTGACTTCTCAGCAATTACATGCTGAAGGCTCTTGCTAGGCCTTGCATTATTTGGAAATTGTTGTCAAATAAGATTAAATTGGAAGAAGAACACATTGAGTTTATGAAGTCCACTGCTTTAAATCTAGAGAATGCCAGAAGTAGAGTTGCGCATGTAACCTTAATTCATCTATCTTGAGGACATACCTTGGGATGCAGTCTTTGCTCTGTCACGGTTCTGCAGTCATGCACCTCTCTCTCATTCTTTCTCACTGATGGTTCCAGTCTGCTGCCTCAGTGCTGCCTGAGGACTGGGGATGAAGTAGTGCACAGAAAATCCTGCCCAGCTCCTAGGGCTGTCAGCTCCAGCCTGCTCAGTCACCCTGAGCTTACACAGCCCACTTGGCATGAAGGAGGGGGCAAGGCAATGGAGTGTGCTCTCTGAATTGCTTGATAATTTGGCTAGCAAAGTCTTAAATCTAAATTCCCACCACTGCCTCAGCCTGTCTTGCAGTGAGGGAGTAGGAAATCTAAGGTGAAGAAAGAAAATACAGCTGTCATATCAGGTGAGTTTAGTTCACATCAGAACTAAGTAATCAGAAGTTTAGCTCCTTTGCTAAACCTGATATCCTACTGACAAGTATGCATGGCACTAGAGCTTCATGTGTGATGCTAACAAATTCTCTTTTAATAAGGGTGATTTGATCCTATTCTTGATCTCAAAAATAACTCCCCTTCTTTTTTTGAATGTTGGGAAGCATCTAGCCTTGAACAGTTCAGCCTTAGCAGTGTGATGAAGTTGCACATGCAACTGAAAACGTTTCTTTTGAAAGAAATATTGTTTGGAATTAATAAAAGGAGGCACTGTGATAACAGATTCTGCTTGGAATATGTACCACTGTACTGGAAACAGTCTTTAAGCAGCAATTAAATCATATGCCAAGCTCACAGGTACTAGTCATGTTCCTTAATGTGATAAATTTTTCAGGTCTGTGAGTGATGAGTGATATAGGAGTTTATAGAGAATTCAGTCATCTAATAAAGAGGTAGTTTTCATGGTAAGCCATGCTAATGAGTGAAAGTAAGGCCTGTTTGATAGTTCACCATTGTGTTTGATTTTAAATGGGCTCTACTGTGTACATTCCTGGAAGATCCTGTGCAGATCTACACAACTTGTTTAATTTTAAAAGTGAAAAGTTTTGCTGTGTAAGTGCAGTATTACCCTGCTGGTTTTTTTGGTGGGGTGGTTTTGTTTGGTTGGTTTTTGTTTTGTTTGTTTGTTTTGGTTGGGTTGTGGGTTTTTGTTTCTGGTTTTGGTTTTTGGTCTTTTTTTTTGTTTTTTGTGTTCCTCTCATCAGGAAAAAGAAAATTATATCTAGAGTGTAAGTGACATATTTAATATCTTGAGAATTTTCCTGTATGGAGATGTAAAGTGTAAGATAGATCCAGAGCTGCTGTTTTCATCAGTAGTTGCTTTAATTTAGTACATTAACTAGACTTAATCTTGTTTTGTTAGAGGTGTGATTTTAAAACCACCAAGAAAAAACCAAACAAGCAACAACATCTGTTGAAGAGATTTATTCTTCAGTAGTGCTCCTAATGACTGACAGACTGTTTGAATTTGCTTTTGCTGCCTGAAGTAGCAGTTAAACCAAACCTTGTTCAGATAGATTTGTTCCTCTAGGAATCAGTTTAATCTCTGCAACAATTAGCACTGTGAACATAATGGAGCTGGTTCACACCTACAGTAATGTAAGTGAAATCAGAATTTTGCTCAGTGAAAATTCAACCAAAGCTCCAGTGATGATATTATTACCTTTCCCACTCCCACACCCCATGCTTCTTGTGAGAAGATTTTGGGGCATTTCTTCTCAGAAATCTAATTCATGTTTTGACAGTTGGAGCAGACATGTATTTAAAATAACCATGTATTTCTTAATCTTTTCCTCAACCCAACATGAATTTAGGCAACTATTTTCTAGATTAGCTGTCAGGACATTAGTATTTAAACATAGTGTTCTTAAATACTTAAAATAATCTGGAATATCATTTTATAAGGCCTTAAATTGTGGATTTATGAAACTTATTCTAACCATTTATTTTAGATTTTTTCTAAACTGGTATTCTATTGGGTTTGTAACCCAGTAAATTTTCCTCATTTATTAACTTGTAAGTTCAAGGCATTAGCAAATGTCAATGATGTGAAATAAAAACAAATGAACGACCAACTCCACACTTGTTAGGACAGTCATGTTAGAGATAGGACTGACAAGGATCTCCAGAAGTCATCCAGCCAATATGCTTGCCCTACTGATATGCTCTTGGCATACTTGAACTCTTTGTCTAGAGAGCAGTTATATTTTGGTTTTCTCTGCATGTGTTGACTAAGTAGTAGTTCAAGTATGCACAGGAGAAACAGCAATCATGTTTAATTAGTGAGGTACTAGGAAAATGTCAGCTGATTAGCATTAGAAGTTAGTTCTAGAATGATGGGTGGGAGGGAGGGAGGGCTGGCTAGAATAGGTGAGGTTTTTGTAATACATGAAACAATTTGTATTGAACTCTCATGTGCTTCTTTCATTACTGCTGATTTAGATTGTACTGGTGCTGCACACCAAAAATATTGCAAAGATTTTGTAAATCTTGCAAACCTTAACATTTTTGTGGGAAATGCCTGTGTCCTTTTACATGGTTTCTGGTCATGATCAGAAATGCAGCCTTATATTGCTCCCAAATTTTTTTTCCGCTCAGGCTGAAATAGACAGGTATAAAGTGGATTGTGCTGTCCTTAATACTTTTTTGCTAGTGACCAATTTTAAATGAGAAAACATGGAAGGGACAGTGCTGGATACAGACCAGAGGGCAGGTAGCAAAAATCCTGTTTCTTCCTGTTTTACTCATTCCCTCTACAACTTGAAACTAGCAGGTTTGTGCTTGTCTCTTCTGAAAGAAGATGGGAGTGATGCTTACTTCCAAAGGTTGTTTAGAGGCCTAGTTTTTATTTGAGATCTTCTGATGAAAGAAGCTAGAGAAAAGTAATGAAGTTTGCTCTACTTAAAAGAAAACTATAATTTTGGGGGCTGCTCAAAGAAGATTGTACTTTGTGACCTCTGCAGTTTTTAATCTAAGAACCAGTTTTGTAATCACATTTTTCAGGCTTTATTTCAAGCATGTGACAATTAATGAAGTCGGTGAAACTGCATGCACACAGTCAAGAATGTTTTAAAGCGTTTGCAGTTTGGGGCCTGTGATATTTGCAAGTGAAATGCTTATATGGTTTGAGATTTTTACAAAATCAGTGGTGTTAAAATGTAGCACCTTTTTAACATTTGTCTTTATTCCAGCTTAATACAGTAACACATCTGCATTAAATATATCCCTCTCATTTTATAAATAAGCATTGCCTGTCAGTAAAAGTATTGGTGTAACATTTTTAAGAAAAGGAAGTCATGCTTCTTATCATGTTGTATGTGACTTAAATGACTGTTTCATATTAAAACTAATCTTTCCTTATGTACTGCTTAAATATACCTGTTTTGGGATATCAGTTCAGTACTTTTTATACAATCTTGAATGTGTTCCACATTGGTGACATGTATTTTTGCAACAACTTTTTTGTTTTGATTTTAAATTAGAGCATGTCTGATGTAATACATGCATTAGTGCTGTGGTGTGTGACAAAGTTAATGTATGTAATTCAAATTGGAAAAGTTTCCAGACTTTGTCCAACATTAACCCTGTGGCCAGGGATTAAATTACTATGTAATACAAATTATTTCATACCATGATGTGTTTTAAGCTACTCTATGAAGTATGTGAAACATTATTGTTTATGGATTGGTAGCTGGTGAGGTGTCTTGCATAGAATGAGGTATGATAGATGGTAGCAGTTAATAATTAAAACTGAGTACCTTTCAGAACACACAGCACTGATATGCATTATCATCTTGTTGCCATTACTTAATATGAATTTCTTAATATTATCCACTGATAAATAGGTGAACATTTGGTAATCAGCTCTTGTGTGTGAAAATTCTATTCTAACACTCTTTACTTGTTTCACAAAACATATAATTTTTTGTTTGTTTAGAAGGCATATAATTTTTTTGTCTATTGGATGTGATTAGATATATGCAGGAGGATGTAGAACTGGATGTATTTTAAAGTTATTCTGCAGTTGCTAAGTTTTGGCAGAAGCTTTCTATATTAGAATAGACTCTTCCCTAAAATTGGAAACTAAGTGTACTTAGCAGAACTCTTTAAGGCAATATAAATATCCTACACTACATCTTGAGTTATGCACATTCACTTCTTTATGTGGAAGTGATAACTTCTGCTTTCTATAGAAGAAAAGAAAGGTCCCTTTAGTGGCCTAGTGCTGTGTGTCATCAGTTCTGGGGTAATTAGTTCTGAGTGGTGTTCAGGCCCTCAGAGGTGCTGCCTCTAGCTTGAAGTTTTCAGTGTTACCCTTTGTCTCCTGGTTTAGAAATGGCTTATCCCAGCACCATGGGGAATAACTATTTCTGCATTGTTTACCATACATAATTTTCCTTTTCATGTTCAAAGAAACTGTTTCAAAATAATTTTTTGATCCAACCCCACCTTTTTCCTTGGAGATTTGTGCACTGTATTTCAGGAATTGCTGTACTGGAGACATTTTGGGATTGGAGTTATGAGAGTTGTCTGTTTCTGGACACTCATCTTTTCCTCTACAGAATGGTCTAAATCTGAGCTTCCTTACAACTTAAGGAGGGCAAGCTCTTAATATATCATTTTTTCTTTTTGTTTTTCTTTCTTGATAGTTTCTTTTCTTTCTGAAATGTGAAATTATACAAAGTTGTTAGGGATTTTTATTCAAAACTTGGTCTTTCCTCTAAGCTTGTGTTTGTGGCCTTTAGAGCAGGCACTGTGGTCTTTAGGGCCTTCTGACTTGGAATGTTTTGTCCACCTTCTCCTTTTAGAAT
The DNA here is from genome assembly GCF_012460135.2 of Molothrus ater. Lineage (NCBI taxonomy): Eukaryota > Metazoa > Chordata > Aves > Passeriformes > Icteridae > Molothrus > Molothrus ater. The sequence goes on from NC_050490.2 coordinate 7,546,442, forward strand.
TAAAAGTGAGTAGAAAAAGGCAAGTTACCAATCTACTGCCATCCAAACAATGCAAAATATAAGCTGATTAAGATTGTTGACATTTAATTTTTTTTTTTTTGTTAATAATGATGTGATATTTTTACCTTTTAGAAGAACATATATCAGAATCTGATTCAAGTGTTCTTGGAAAATGTATATGGTAGGCTTTGTCCAGCACTGTATGTAACTTTGTTGCTTTCTGTTGTCTAGTTTCAGTTTCTTTTAAAATAAAGATAATTTTTGTGGGGAAGTTGCCTGTGGACTTTCTGCAGATGAAGTAATGCCTAGATGGATGCTTCTCATATTCTGCCTGCGAGAAGGCATTTGGATTAGGTGTAATCCTGCAAGAAGCAGCATGAGGTCATATGGATCAGAAAATACAGCTCCTGCCTTTCTTGGAGAGCTCCACTGTTCTGTAAAGGTGTTCATCTGCAGTGACTTCAAAGCAGATGGGAAAAGATCTTGTACCTTCAGCCCTATTTCTCACAGGATGGGAAGGAAGGCTCAAGCACCATTTGTCCAAATAGATTTTTTAAATAACTTTCTGCACTTGGAAAGTGATTATACAAAGAATTATTCATTCCAGTTTATAAAATTATTACAAAGCTCTTCCTTTAGTTAAAATGCCAGAACTAACACATACCAAATCACTGCTTCACCAATAATTTTTAAAAGTAACTGATATAGGTCCCAAGCTACATATGCAAAACAGTTTGTTGTAATAAACAGAATCTCATAAAATGTTTTTGCTTTTTGTTAAAAATATGGAGAGATGAGAGAAATGAGAGAGAACTTAGAAAGGATGTGAGAAAATAAGGTTAATAATTAAAGGTAAGAAAATGTAAACTATCTAAATGATTTTTTCCCCTATATTAAAACTTCTGAAGCCCTTAGAAGTGAAATAACCCCAGAAAAGATATATGTATGTATAGGCAGCTAGAAGGTGCAGAATATTAATAATATTATTAAGCTTTGTCTGGAACATAAATCTGCATCCTTCATGGCACAGGTGATGGGAATTTAGGAATCAGCTTTTCAATGGAAAAATTTCTCTTCTTACACTGCAAACTTTGCACTGCAGACTTTTGACTGATAAAGTTAGTGCCAGCAGAAGAACCACTCTGCATGGGTGTCTCTTGTTTATTTTTCAAGTGTGCCACAGTGAGAGCACAGCAGCTTGTCCAGGTAAGGCTGTGGGGCGGGTGGGACAGAGGTGGTGGTTCTGCACATACACATCACTTCAAAACCTTTAAGGCTGATCCAAGACCTTGCTGAATCCCTTTTGTGTCCTTTAGCAGCTAAATCTGCTACTTTGACATAAGAACTTGTCAGTGATATTTACTGTTTCTCCTACAAGCCTTGCTTTGCAGATCTAGGCTTTAAGTAAATAGACATTTTGGTTGATGTATGGGAGCTCTTTTGTGTAATTTGAGAAGACTAAATATTGGTAACCATAACTGTGTCTTGTAAAGCATGTATGCATAATATACTTCTTCTAGCAGGAATAAATAATACGCTGCTTCATTTCGGTATATTCTCTGTGATTAAACTAAAAATGACACCTGGGTGACCAAGGCAGAAGACCTGCACTCAAAACCTTCGACTTTCTGGATGACTACAGCTGGAGTGGTAGGAGATTTTGAGTTACTACATTATAGTCATTCTTGTCACTGTTGTATTTTCTGAAAAATCCCTTTGCCAGGATTTCTTCTCCTGGGAAAATGAGAAGCCTCAGAGAAAAAACAATATTATCTCATTTACTTCTCCCTGTTTTGCTGCTTTGGAAAGTGGCTGGAGATTGCTTACCAACATGTGCATGTTTGAGTGCTTTCATGTGAATTGTTTTTACTTAATGACCAATCACCATCAGCTGTGTCAGACTCTGAGGAGTCAGTCACGAGGTTTTCATCATCATTCTTATTAAGCCTTCTGTCTGTATCCTTTCTTTAGTATAGTTTTAGTATAGCATTCTTTTAATATAATATAAGTACATAAAATAATAAATCAGCCTTCTGAGAACATGGATTCAGATTCCTCATCTCTCACCTCATCCTGGGGACCCCAGCAAACTCAACACATTCTAGCTGCTGCTGCTATGTGCTTTGAATGTTCTTGGAAAGAGGAATTTAATTCAATTTACAGATTCCAGTCCATGCAAAGATTGTTCCAGATGATACTGATGTGGGTGAGTGAGAGTGGAGAATAACCCAGAAGTAATATGAGTTATGATGGATTTCTTGCTGTTATATATAAAAAAAAAAGTTATAAATCTCTGCAATACCTACTTTTATATATAAACAGCACTTAAAAGTAACCTCTACTATTTGAATATTGCTGTGTATTATACGTAATAGAACATAAAAATTAAATCTTCAGTGATACACATTAGAAATACTAACTAATGTGAGCCATGTTAAACTCCATTACTCTTGGTCTCATTTGAAAAGAAAGAGGGAAAACTTGACTTTTTGTTTATGGATTTTACTAATATTTCTAGGTAATTGCGTACTTTTGAGGAACTTAAACATACCTGAATTTTTATCCAGCTGTGTTTGGCTCATCTTTCAGGCTGTTGTCTTCAGAAGCAGTTGCTTTCAATATACTAGACTTTATTTTGGCAGATACAGTGTTACAGTTTGTTTGAGAAACACGGAGTGGTAATGTGCAAATTACCTCCTGAGTTTTTGGCAGAGAGCGCAGCAGACAATATTGCTCAGAAATAGCATGGGGCTGCCTGTATGACCCAGTTATTTTTAGGGGACATGTGGAAGTTTCAGTGCCAGCATTGCCAGAGTAGGTCAAGGAAGGTGATCCTGCCCTCTACTGAGCCGTGGAGAGGCCACTCTTGGAGTGTTGCAGTTCTTGGCTCCTCAGTACTGGAGACATGGGAGATCCTGGAGCCGGTCCAGCACAGAGCTACCAAGTCCTTTCAAGGGTCTGGAGAATCTCTCTTACAAGGACGGGCTGAGGGAGCTGGGCCCGTGTAGCCCCCAGGAAAGGTGGCTGGGAGGGGACCTCAGCAATGTGTAAATGTCTGAAGGGAGGTGCCAGGGCATGGAGCCAGGCTCTTTCTCAGCGGTTCTGAGCAATTCAACAAGAGGCAACAGGCAGAAACTGATGCTCAAGAAGTTCTGCCTGAGCTGAGGGAGAACTTCTCTGTGGGTACAGGCTGCCCACAGAGCCTGTGGAGTCTTCCTCAGTGGAGATATTCCAGAACTGTCTGGACACAATTCTGTGCTATGTGCTCTGGGATGACCCTACTTGAACAGGGAGGCTGGACCAGATTTTTTTTTTGATAAAAACTAACTCCTGATAGTTTTTGTCAGCAGTTTGTCTCTTTCTAGAAATGTACGTGGATGACACGAGCTGCGTTCCTTCCCGCTCTGCGGAGCCGGAGCGGTGCCCGCGGCCCTCAGGCCCCTGGGGACTACAGCTCCCGGCGTGCGCCGCGGGGCCGAGGCCGGGAGCGGCCCGGAGCTGCTCCGGCCGCGGCGATGCCGGTGTGGCTGCGGGAGCACAGCTGGCGCCAGAGCCTCAGCGCCGTGTACCTCTCGCTGCCCTTGCGCGGCGCCCGGGCCACCGCCGCCAACATCTTCTGCAGCGAGCAGTACCTGAAGGTGGGAGCCGCTCGCCTCACGGGCCTCCTGCCGCGCCCGGCCGCGGGGTGACTCCGGAGCCCTGCTCAGAAGCACGCGTGCCGTGCACCATGGCAACTCTTCAGATTCAGAACCCTTTATCTTTTATCATCTCTTTATGGCAGAACCCTTTATCTTTTATCATCTCCCTCTGTCTGCTGCGGGCTGTTAAACGCCCGTCCTGCGGCAGATCATGGCTTTAGCACTGCTCATTCCCTACTAATGCTCTTACCACTCAACAGGTGCCACTGCCTTTACTCTCATACATGGACTGAATTTATACATTTGCTTATACTGTGGATAATCCTAAATTTGAAATCCATGGCTTCTGTTGCAGTGCTGAAGAACAGACTTTTAAAATCTTTACCTTGTGACAACCCACCCTTAACGGGAAGGAAGCACCTTCTCTGGGCTTCTACAAACCTCCACAGTGGATACAAGGCAAATTACTTCTGTCAATAGTATCTGTTTCTTGAGGTTTACTGTATGCTTGTGCTCTGCTTTGAATATGTGAGAGTTAATTGAAAACAGTAAATATTAGCATAAATTATGTTTTTGTAGGTAAGCATCCCTCCGTTTTTGTTTGAAGCTGTTTTATATGCTCCTATTGATGACACAAACAGCACAGCAAAGATTGGAAATGGAAACATTTCCTTCACTTTGTATAAAAAAGAACCAGCCATGTGGGATTCCCTAACTCTAGCTAATGGTAAGTTTTCTACTCAGAAAACTAGATTCTGTGTAAGGTAACCATACTGAGATACTTCTGCTAGTAGATATCTGCTCAGTTCAGCCTTGTTCATTATTAAAAATAGAAAGTATGTGAGAACAAAGAATATCTACTAGTTCTAGTGTGTGTGAAATAAAACAATATTTCTTGTGCAACTGTTTTGTGTTTAAAACATTTTGTGTTTAAGTAAATCTTAATTTTTCTCTTTTAGAGATGGGCTTGGTAGACCCTGGTTTGTTGAATTGCAATTGTGTTGTATTTTGCCAAAGTAGCAGAAGAAATCATTTTCATTAACATGTTATATACCAATAGAACATCAGGCCTCAATGACTAAGATAGTTTATTTTTTTAAGCTGACAAGGAGAAACTACAACATCTGAGAGAGAATGCTGTTCTAAAAGCCCAAGAAAAGGCAAAAGAGGAGACAGAAGCAAAAAAAATTACAAAACAGGAAAACAAAAAATATGCTTTGGAGGCCACAATGAAGGTAGGTTCAGAAGAAGCTCTGCAAGACATTCATGTAAACAGCTACCAACTAATCTGGCAGATGCTTTGTTAAATGTATGTTAAAGAATATGAAAAGTTCCAATTTTTATTTTAGTGGTGGTGAACTTTATTATTATTTCTCTGCATTTAAACCTATTTATTACCAAATATGAAAATGTTACTGACAAAATGCTTACAAGATGCCACTTTCTGTGAGTAATAAAAGCTTTTGGTGACAAGCTCAGATTTATGTCTGTTCAAAGGAGACTACAGTCATGCAGCAAAACTGTAGTCTTTTGTGGCCTTTGCAGATGTTTAGTCCTTTAGCACTGTGAAAAAATACTGATTTTAAAAATTCTCACTCTTTGTTGTATTTTATATCAGACTTGGGGTTTTTTTTGTCTTTTTTGTGTTTGTGTCTTTGTTATTCTGCTTTTTATGTATATTTTAAGATATGTTCTTAAAATTTGTATGTATATAAAAAGTCTGGTCCCTTCATTTGTGTTCAAAGGATTTTTTTTGGAGCATGCAATGAAATTTTAAGAGTGCATATGCAATATTGACCAGAAAGAGCTACAGTTAGTGACTTAGCAGAAATGTTGTACCTTTTCTAGATATGTAATAATCTCAAAGAGGAGAAATAAGAAAAAGTGTGTTCAGATCATCACATATATTTTACATTTCTGTATTTTCCAGAGATCTACATTGGAACATGGCTAGGATTTTCACTGTTTAAAACTTATTTCTGAATGTTTCTGGATTGTACCTTAGGGTTATTAGTAAAATAGTTAAAGATGAGACCTCTAAAAGCTGATCAGAAATCTTTACTCTCCCAGGCATTTTCAAGCATCTTAATTAATTCTGCTAGTGTGGTCACATTATTGGTTACACTATGCTTGGGATATGGAACTGAGAAAATAATGGTATCTTTAACTTAGTCAAGTCAGTATTATCAGATGTTCTGTATCTCATAGGGTTTTTTTTTTTGTTCAAATAGCTAGAGGAAGCAGAAAGAAAAAGAATTGAAGATCTAAAAGAAAAGGAGCGGCAGAAGGTCACTAAAGAGTTGGAGTTATGGAAAAACCAGCAAAAAGATGGTGATAAATACAAGAGCATACAAGCAAGAGAGGAATTACATCAAGAAAAAGAGCCATTAAAAGAGAGAAAAAATGAAAAAATGAACAAATCTCAGATTCCTAATGAAGGAAGTTCTAAGACAAGACTCAGATCCACAAGAGGTTGTATAATTGAACTGTACTTTGTAATTCTTTAAAGTGTGGATATAACTTTATTCCCAGATGTTTCTAATTCTTCACTTATCTTTGTCTCCACCATACTGAACCAGTTCTTTTAGCTCATGTTTATTTTAAAATTGTTGTTTTCAGACAATTTATTGAGCTAAAGCGCATGAGTTCTTAGCTCTAGATGAAGTCTTTGGAAATACAAGGGTGGGTTTTGTTCTAAGCTTTAGAAAAGTAAATCAGAGAGCCTTTCTGGCAGTGTAATGCACACTTCCTGGGGGTGGGGATTCTGTTGCCCAAAGTTACCCAACTACTGGATTTCATGGAATATTCAATCTCCTTTTGTGCTCTCTGTCCTGTGTCTTGGTTCCATGGAGAGCCAATTCAGGGAGCTAAACCAGCAGAAGACATTTAACTGTTGTTTGATTTGATAGGTTAGTTTTAGCTCTTATTGTTGCCCTGTCACAGCATCATACAAGCAACAAAGAGAGAGGTGTAAGAGGAGTTTAAGTTCAATTGTGACAGATGCTGTATAATTCCATTTATTTACTTGCTACATTAGGAAGAAGAAGAAAAATTGTTTGAATGTTCCCTTCAGAAGATCAAGTCTAAGCTTTTCTCAAGCAATTAGAGGTTTAATTCTAGTGTGTCACATTTCTAAGGCAGGTGTACTTTGGACTTCAGTTGAAAACTAGAAAAATCTCTTACTTCATTTTTCATTTCCAGTGTTCTAACTCTTTTCATAGGTCATGGTTCCTGTAGTATATTTTCACAGGATTTAAAGGAAGAACAGTTACCAGCTCCCCGAGCTGCTGCTACAATTAAAGTCAACTTTACACCACGAGTTTTTCCCACAGCTCTGCGAGAATCTCGTGTTGCAGAGGAGGAGGAGGTAAGGTGGGGAATTAATTATTGTGTATTCAGTCAATACAAAAATAGTGTCTGTGCCAAGGGATGTTACCTGTGCAATTATCCTCATCTTCTAAGGAAGGCAGTCTTATTTAAATTAAGAGATAAAAAAACCAATTTTATACAAAAATTCTTTTCACCCTGTTGTGCAGATTAATAAATAACATGTTCCTTTTTAAATTTTAATTCCTTCAAGTACAAAATTTGAAGTGTTCTGACTCTTATATTTAAGATTCTTTCAGTTCTGTCTCAAAAGAAGCTCATGCCTCTTTTGAGCTTGATTCAATGAACACAAAGTAATTTTGAAAGATCAAAACAGACAAGTAAACAAAAAATGTATTAGAGATGTGGTAACCTGACTTCTCATGGTAATAAAATATTTGGGAAAACTTTGAAGTTTTTCATATTGGACACTATCAAATATTTTCCTGTGTCTGAAATACGTGGTCAATAGAATTCTTTTGATAAGTATGAGTGAAGAGATGAAAATAAAATCCTTTTTTGGATTTGAATTTTTGCTTCAGAAACAATACTAGCACATTTTTTGTCTACAGTGGCTGCATAAACAAGCAGAAGCTCGAAGAATAATAAATTCCGATTTATCTGAGCTGGAAGATTTAAAGGAAGAGGAGAAGAATCCAGATTGGTTAAAGGACAAAGGAAAGTAAGTTACATTCTACTTGAAAATGTATTAAAAATGAAATAGTTCTATGGTGTTTGTCTACTGTTCAGTTTTGGCACATTTTATTTATTCTAGACAGAGTTGCTGAATGTCTAGAGTAGTCATGGTAGTCGTACTAGCGATTTTATTGACAGCTTAAGGGGTTAGAATCTGATAGAATGAGATGCAATTGTTGAAGCTCAATAATTGTAAACACATTATGTATATCCTTCTTTGAAGAAAGTTGAGGCAGTGCACTATTATACCTAAGTGAATTTAATTTCATTTGTACTTTTTTAGTGAGATGTTAAACATCTATGTAAAATAAACTAGGGACTTTATACAAATACTGGTTTATTTATATAGGTGTGTTATACAGAAAGCTTTGATTAGGCAATCATAATCAGATATACAAAGCTTTCAAAATGAGTCCTGTGTCTACATAAATGTGTCCACTATTACAATCCTTCATTGCTTGTAAGCAGTGACTATTTTTGTTGTGTATCTCTAAGCTATATTGTCAGCAGCAAGGTGCACTGAACTTCAGCTATGTTGTTCTCAGAAAAGACTATAAAGGGACATTTCAAAGGAGAAGATGCTAAAACCTCAATTTTTGAAAATTAGTTAACAATAAGTAGGTGTTTATTTTTTATTGATCCCCTTCTTTAAACTGCATGTTTCACTTTTTTAACACTTAGCAAAATGTTTGCAATGGGAGACTACCTTGGGGCTGTAAACGCCTATAACCTTGCAGTGAGGCTGAACAATAAACTCCCCCTGCTGTACCTGAACCGTGCTGCTTGCCACCTTAAACTGAGAAATTTGCACAAAGCTATTGAAGATTCCTCCAAGGTATAAAAATCCAGGAGCTCAGGCTCTTTTGCATTAGTGTGATTTGTTACTGTGATGGTTCTGTTTTAAGCAGATCTGTAAATACATGTTAGTGCAATTCAAAGTTTTAGAATTAAAAATTGATATAATAAAGCCATGGTGAAATATTAAAATTTGATACTGATGAATGAACTTTCAGAAATTTAAAACAAAACAACAATAAAATAAACCCTAAACCAGGCTTCCACACATTTGTGACAAATGGCATATATTGGCCAGTATGTTTCATTACAGATAAAAATATTGTAGCAATATGTACACTTGAAAAAGCCCATGACTTGGAGCAGAGGAAAACAAAACCAAAGTAAACTCATAGTTTCTATTATGTTGTGATGTGCTTCATTTGGTTGGAAAGAAAAAAAAAATGGTGGTGATGAGCAGGATACCTTAATTAACTTCTAACAAACCAAACATTTTTAAACAAGGGCTGTATTGTCCTGATGTTTTAGCAGCTGTTATTTGTGCCACAAGAGGAATGATATCAAATGGCACCTGAATAATGTGGGAAAATTTTCCAAGAATTATTATTTTTTGAACTAATAAGTACTTGAGTCTTGAAACTTGGCGGTTTTTGGTCTTGCTTTTTCTAGTAACTGCTGCTAAAACACATGTGCTTTTATAGTGCTACTTTTTTTCTTTTTCTTTTGATAGCATGATAGGCTATATGATCTATGAAAACAGAACACATTATTTAACTGCAATAAACATTTAACATGGCATTTGTCAGTTTTTGGCCATGGTAATGTAACTGTAGGTGGCAAACTGGGGGTGATGGATACAAATCTTAATGACTAGAGTCACAAGCCATTTATATTAAATTTGAATAGCTGTTTTCTATTTCTGTTTGAATAGTTCTTATGTTACTGTATAATAATAGTAATTAGGTGAGAGAAGTGTTCATAAATTTAAAAAAAACCCCAAATTATGGAAAACCTACTTATAACTACTGTGGGTGTTGTCATTTGTGAAGGCTCTGGAACTGTTGACACCACCTGTTCCTGATAATGAGAACGCTCGATTGAAAGCCCACGTGAGACGTGGAACAGCGTTTTGTCAGCTGGAATTGTACACTGAAGGTGAGGCCTTGGCTTTATGGAAACATGCACAGGAATTTATAGTGACATGCAAGTAACTCTGTTTAGCTCACACCTTCATGTTTTGAGAAGTGATTTGAAGGAGGTCTGTATAAGCTATGTCTATTTGTTATGAACCTTTATACCACATTTTTTAATTTTTTAAAAATTTACTGGATACTTGAAAAATCTTTCCAAGTTTGAGTAAATGGATTGTGTTCCTAATTTAAGGAGTTTTTCCATTGACGATATTAAAATAACCTGAAATATTTCTAGAATACTTGTGAAGTGCTTAGTAACATCTTTGTAAAATGAGGTAGGAAGCCCATATTAATGAGTGAAATGATTCATCAAGTACATGTGATTTGTGTGAAAATAACTGAATTTGCAGTGTCCCTATTCAGTTCCTCAAGAGTATCAGATCAGTTTTGTAAAGCAGTTTTACAAGTGAAAGCTGATAATAGAAATTGAAGAATATTCAAAATGTCAATGTTGAAGTACTAAGCTTTGGCCATTGTTTACCTTTTTCTGCAGGCCTCACTTGATTATTCCCTTACAGCTTCATTTGCACTTTGAAACCTTATAAAAAAGACTAATGTGGGCAAGATTTTACTTTCTGTACTCAGGATTTTTTTTTTCCCCACAAGCTCTAGTTTTCACAGTTCATGTCTTTTTGTTCATATTTTCACAAAGGATCATTTCCTCTCTTCTGCAGAACACTTTAGAACAGTCCCTTCATGCACACACACATATATAGGTGTATATGTACATGAATGAAGAGGCTCTATTTTCATGTTTCAAAACCTGAAAATATTTATGTGGTAGAGTGTTTCCACTAAAATTATTTTGTAAAATAAGATAAACAAAATATAAGTACTGATGGAAGCTAAACTAATGTCATTCTGATGCCATCTTACTTAAGGACAAACCTCAAGATCAATACTTTATGCATATGACTGGGGAGTAGTTATTTCCAGTTAGTTGCTAAAGAGGATGCTCTTGCATTATTGATTGATATTATTAATGTGTCTATATTAGGCCTCCAGGATTATGAAGCAGTTCTCAAGATTGATCCTAAAAATAAAATTATAGAAAAAGATGCTGAGAAGATTCGACAACTAATTCAAGGAACAATGCAAAGTTCTTAATTAAAAAAAGTATAAAAAAGAAACTTTGATGCCTTTGAGGACATCAGAAGGAATCTTATTTCTCTTCAGTGTGTGTTACCTAGACATTTTTCTGCTTCACCTGGAACACTTACAAATTTGGTAAAAGATTGGATATATTATTGGAAAGTATAGTATTTTAAACATGATTGGATACATTTTATATAATTTTGATACAAAGTTGTTGTAATTTTGCTTTTTGTCATCATTCTGTATTACTCTGACAATTTGAAACCCTGGACTTGAAGTGGTTCCTTTTTGTTAAGTGTTCTTTCCAGACTGGGGCCATTTCAACTACACTCCTTTCACTTAGCAGTTTTAGCAGACTTCTGAATTTTCTGCATCAGTCTCTTTCCTGAATACCATTTATGACTGATTTCTGTCTTTATAATAAAGTATTTATCATGCAGATATATATTATTGTGTGCAAATTTTACAGTGTTGTATCAGGGAGAAGGTGGCAGGTATTGTTCCCAGCTGTTTTACTTAGAGCCTTGAGAGGAGTGCTGAGGTGAGTCAGAAATATCTGGTAGGAAAGCTGCTGCCTCTGCTTTCCTACAGAAAACTGCTGCATTGCACTGCAAGGGGCCAAAACCACTTTCAGAACAGCTGGAAGGAGGGCAGTGCAGCAGTTTGAGTGTCTCTATTGACTGTAATGCTACACTTACAGATATTGCTGTTTTCTTTTTATAATTACTGAGGGGAAGTGAGGGCTAAGGAGCAGAGACAGGAGAACAACAGGAGAAAGATCAACTTAGCCCTTCAGCTAACAGGGCAAAGCATTTCAAATTTGTCAACTGTTTTTGGTCAGAGCAAACGTTGCTCAAGATGTGTATTGAAATAGATGCATGGTGGAGAGTGAGGAACTTAACATTTTGACCTTATTTAGTATACTGTGGACAGTGGTAATTTGACTCATAATGACTATGGGAGATAGTAATATTTGAGATTGATGTAAATTTCTGCATTAGTGATAATCTTGAGCATAGAAAATATCTTAATATGTGTGGCAGAAATAGTATGGATAATAAAAATATGAATGGGAGTAAGAATAGAGTGAGACTGAGGGTAATATAATTTAGTTCTGACCTTTTTTTCTATAAGATACAGGAATATGGAGAAATTTACAAGTGATTGTGCTTCCTCACTCATGTTCACAGGCCAGTATTTTTAATATTTGTATTTTTTCCCCCAGTAGGGAGTGAGTTATTATATGACAAATACTTTTTCGTCTGTTTATGGAAACTGCTGTAGTGCTGTATTGATGAGCCTGCCACAAAACTTCTCTGAGTGAGGTACCTCCCTTAGTGCTGCTGAGCAAGCCAGTTACAACCTGCTGCTTCTCGGAGGGGCAGGGAAAGCTTTTACTTTGTCTCTCAGTCATGTAAGACATGAAGCTGACACTGAACTTGCTTTCATAGATAAGCAAGATTAAGATTAATATCTTGATTAAGATTAATATCTTGATTAAGATTAATGTCATGATTAAGACATCACCTTTATTAATGAGGCCTGTGGTTGTCAATCTCCCATTTATTTTTTCTTCCAGGATCAGAGCACTGTTGAGGTCTAAACCTCTGGGATTTTGGATGATCTGCTCTGTTTGTACAGTGCCTGTTGATGAGATGTGCTCTAGGAACATGGGTGGGAGTTAAGAACTGCCTTATCCCCAGTCTGAGTGGCTCTTGGGACAGTTTCTCCTGAAGCAGCAGGGCCTGTGCTTCGAGGAATCTTTCCAAATTAGTTAATTCCCAGCCACCAGAATTATTCCACCTGAGGCTAGAAGAATCAAAGATTTGTTGTCCATATACAGCACCTTTGGGTTTTGGTGGGTTTTTTTTAGTTGCTGTGTGGTGTGGTGGTTTTTTTTTTTGTTTTTTTTGTGTTTTTTGGTTTTTGTTTGTTTGGTTGGTTTGTTTTCCGGGGGGGGGGGGAGTGGCATGTTCTGGGGTGTTCGTTTGGTTGGTTTTTTGGGGGGCGAGGGTGTGGGTGGTTGTTTGTTTTTTCCTTTCCCTCAGTACGAGCGTTCCTGGCATGTACCGGAGCGCGTCTCCTCAGAGCTGGCTGTCCCTGAGCCCGGCTCTCCCGTGATCCCCCCGGCACAACGCTCCCCGCGCTGAAGGGGCCTCCGAGCAGCCCCGGCCCGGCACAAACGGCGCCGGGGCCGCGGGGCCCGCGCTCGGCGGCGCGGCGTTGCCATGGCGGTGCCCGGCTCGGGCCGCGGGGCGGGCCGGGCGCTGCGGTGCCGCTCTGGACGCTGCGGTGCCCGGGCCGCTCTGGGCGCTGCGGCCGCCGGGCCGCGGCGGGGCGCGGACTACGCTCGCCAGGGTGCTGCGGGCGCCGCCCCGCGCGCAGGCGCCGGCCCGGGCGGGCCGGGTTGTTTGTGACGGCGTCACCGGCGGCTGCGGCCGCGGCCCCTCGTCCGTGCCGGGCCCCGCGAGGGCCGCGCTCAGGTAGGCGGCGGGACCGGCCCGCGGGGGCGGCCGCCCTGCCCCGGCCCGGCCGCGTGGAGCTCCGTGGGGCGCGGCGGCTGCCGCGGGGAGGGGCCGCCCGGAGCGGGGCAGAGTCCGGGGCGCCGGGGCCGGGCGGCCGTTCCGGCTGCGGGGAGCGGGTGAGCGAGGGCCGTGCGGGGCCGCGGCGCTGCTCGGGGGGCGAGCGGGCCCCGGGCAGCGGTCACCGCCGTGCCGGCCCCGGCCCCGGGCGCTGGCGTTTGCCAACTTCCTTCTCTGCCATCGTCTGCCGCTGCCTCGGCGGCTGATGCAAGGTGCTCTGTTTCATAAACACTGTGCTTTAACTGCGCTGGCGCCGAGCCGCGCTCCGCTTCAGGTGCGCTCCAGGAACACCTGCGCCGTACTGGGGGTAGAGACTGAGCCGGGAATGCCCAGCCTTGCGGGAGTCTGGCTTTCCTTCATAACAAGGAAATATTCTATATTCGGTATGGGTTGCTAAATATATTCTAAGAGAAGAATGTTACTTATGGGAAGAAATTACCGCTTAGTAGAAATAATGAACTTCCATGAGAACCCTGAAGTTTAATAGCACTGAACCTGTTTTTATTTCTGTTGTGCAACAAAGAATCGACTGTAGAAGAGAACTGAGAGTTTTTACTTGGAATGATAGCACAGCAAACTCTGTAGAACACATTCATATTCCTCTTGGTGCCCATTACTCATCTTTGTCAATGCTTATTGAAGGTTATTTTTTAGTCTAGGAAATCCTTTTTTTAGATGATTGAGCTTAAGGGTTTATTTAGACTGGAGTGGTCCTGTTTAAGGCTGGTATTTATTTTGCTTTACAGTAAATAAATAGGATGTGGTATCTCAGATTAATTTTTATATACATATCTGGGATAACTTGGTATTGTGTTATCAACAGTACATATGGTTGTAAGTTTTTCCACCTTATACTTCTGGTTTATATTTCACTAAGGATAGGAAAATAGTTAATGCTTCTGAGTTCCTGCCCCCATTCACCTAATACATACAAATTGCACTCTGAGCATAATGGATATTTAATTTGTCCAGACAGAAATTAAGAAGGTGATGCCAAAAGTGGCAATGAAGATACACAGTGAGCATACAAAACCAGGGCACCACGGGATTGGCTTTGGTTGGGTTTTTTCCCCAGTCTTTCCTTCTGGCTTGGCCTGGCATACAAGAGACCTGTACCACCCTAGTGTATCCTCCAGTTATCCCTGGTGTCCTGGACTAGTACCCATTAGTGTCATCTTGATTCAATGGGAAGTTTGAAGGCTTTATGTCTTTTTAATTCCTGCTCAAAGCTATTTTTTTTAAAGTTGCTTTCAGGAAGACAGTGGTAGCATTTCCAGCCCATTTAGGCTGGTTGGAGAAGCATATTGGTTCTTAGTGGGTCTTTGTCGTTTGCTGGAGAATCAAACTGGAGAAGATTTTGTGAGTGGGCCAATTTAGCCATTGTGTTCAAATTAGTCTTCTGTTTTTCAGTGTACTTAAGGGATTGAATTTGACCTTGAATTATCATGTACATTTTATTAATCTGTTACAGAAATAAGCTGTTTAGCTGATGATTGAAGTTTAGGAACACTGTACTAAGGTAATTTTTTTATTAAAGCTTGTAGATCTTTTAGATCTGAGTAATAAAGTGTTTTAATTTTGGTAACCGTATGTATGTTTGCTGAATATACCTGTAGGAAAGCATTTACCCTAGAGATGCTCTTCAGTCTGATACCAAGCTATCTATCTATTATAATTTGGCTAAATTTAGCAGTTCTAACCATAACCTTAGTGTTCTTCTGATTAGTCTTTTTTCAAAACTCCATTATTTTTCTTAATATTAAAATATTTAATATTTAAAATATTAATTAAAATACTAATATAAAAATTTTCTGTTTTGGTGGTTTGTCACCTGTGTGCAGGCAAACATGCACTATTAGTGTAGTGTTCTGGTTAAATACTAATAAATAACTTCTAATTCAAGGCCATTTATCAAGACAAGCGAGCAATAGGAAATGATGATTGTTTGCTTATTTCTCTGTTTGTTTATTTAATATATTTTGATGATGTTGGTACCCAGGGAGGTCCTGAAACTTTTGTTTGGGATGGGAAGATAGGTGTTTATGTGGAGCCCAAAGCCATGGTTGTATGTTGAGAAGAGAAGATAGCTTTGTGTTTCTGCAGTTACCTGTCAGTGTGTTTTTGGCAGGACAGGGAGAGCAGGATGGTGTCTGTGTTGTGTTCACCAGGCCCAGGGTGAAATGCTGGGTTAGCTGGAGGAAGAGAGATGTTGCAATGTCCAGCACAGAGTCTGCTGTGACAATCTGGGATTTCAAAATCTGTAGATGCACTGGTATCAAACTGTCCTGGTGCCCTGAGGTTGTCTTTTAAGAATTCAGATTTTGCAAGGCAGCCAGTGATATTTCTGCCAGGTGACGAGTTCTGGTGCTGGGAGTTCCCTTCCTGTGAAAGGAATGCTGCTGCTGCTGCTGGACACCCAGTCAAATTTAGAGTAATTAATGACAGCAAGCAGATGTCGTTGTCACATGTCACATGTCAACTCCAGAACTTAGTCTTTGCCATTTGGGCATTTGTTATTTTGATGATTGAAGAAGTATGATTTAAAAATAAATCACAATTAAAAAAAAAAATTATCCTTTTATGCAGTGTGATTTAAAAAAAACCCAAACAACTCAAACCAAAATAGATTTCTTCCCACCCCCTCCCAACCTGACATACCCTGGTTGAGATTCCAGGAAAAACACTAATGGAGGAAGAAAAATAGCTACAGGAAAATGACAACCATATTCAAAGTAGGGCTTTATAAAAAACCAGAAATTCAGTTTCTCTCTAAGTTTCATACCTAAGTTAATTGTTAGTGAATATTTTTGCTTAAATTGTTGTGATTGTCACCATTGCCTTTTTTTTTTTTTACAGAGGAACTGTAAATATATTAGTAGAAGTTGATGAGAAAATAGTTTTATCTTAAAAAAACATGCGGTAACTACCATAATGCAGAGATATGAGACACATGTTTACTGTGTTTTGAGAGAAACCTAAATGGAATTGGAGGTTTTATATTTTGTTGTGCCAATTTCTAGCCACACTGCTGTACTTAGATGTTCTCATTCCAAGTTTTATGTATAATCTCTGTGTTGAGAAACCAGGAGTGAAGACAGGATTGATAATAAAGTAGAGAGCAAATAAATTTAAGCACATAGATGCTTTCCTCTGTGTTCTTACTGGAATTAACTCAGAGTGGGAAATAAAGCAGGTGTCTGAAATTCTGTGAACAAAGCTTTATTGAACCATGACTTCATTGGCTGCTTTATTATGTTGATGCATAATATAACAGGCAATCGATTGGAAATTGTTCAATTTTGGGAATATTTTTCCCACCAAGATGAATCCATAGTAAATTTTATATAACAATTCAATATATTTTTTTTCAAGGAACAAAAACTGTTTTCAACTTCTTTTTAAAGCCTTTTTGCTAGTTAAGGACTTGAAAAAGTGATTGAATATGATGTTAATGAATACTCTGTATTCCTGGTAAATTCCTGTTAAAAAGGAGAAAAGATATCCAGGCAGCTGCAGCTGGACAGTTCTCTTCTGAAAGTGGCTACCAGTCATCTGGTAATATTATTAAAAAAAATAAATTGTACTTTGGGTTATTTTTATTTTGTTTTTGTAGTTGCCAGGTACTCTTAATTTTCCTCAGAATCAGTGTGAAGGAGAGAAAGAAACAGGAAACATTGATTTTGCCCAGTAGTTGAAGAAAATTAGTTCCAAAAAATCCTAATGTGTTTCTTCTCAAAAAAAACCTCACACTGTTTTTCTTGAATAACCTGTAGTTTCTGTGCATGTAACAAAGCAGAAATTATTTCATGTCTTAAAACTTGTCTATAGCATCATTGTTTACTTAATTATTAATTTATTGACTAGCTTTGTGTGTGTGTTTCTGGTCTGAGGGCTTTTTGGTTGGCTGAAATAAGTATGTGCCTAGCAAAACTATATTTGCTCCAAGTATAAAGAAGATAATAGGAAATAAGTACAAAAGAATATATTTTCTTTCTCAACTTTTATTTTGTTTTTTTTTTTCTCAATTCCAGAATAACAATTTGTGTGTTGGTATATTCTTCTGTAACATCATGATTTCCATTCTTCTGTTTATTTATTTTTCAATAGAGCAGTGAAATTGTGTGTTTTGCATATTAAAAGAGTTTACTTTTACCTGCAGTGTGCTTTGAAAATGTCTGAAAATTCCAGTGACAGTGATTCGTCTTGCGGCTGGACTGTCATCAATCACGAGGTACCCAGTTTCACATTGGTACAGTTCTGTCATTTCAGGCTATCTATAAGCAGTAAAATACTATTTCAGCTTAGTAATTCTTGTTTTGTGTGGATATTGCCTACTAACAGAGAATATAGAAGAGCAATTTAGAAGTAAATAATGAAACTACTATTTAAAAAATGTATACTTTTACTATAGTTGATACAAATTTTCATATTTAAAAGAATTTTGTTTTTCTGCAAAGGTTTTACTTTGAAGAGCTGGTAGAATTTTAGTGGCATGCATTCTTCTGTTCCACCCTGCCTGAAAACATTAGCATGCTATGTAACTTATCTGTTGTTGCTAATATATTTCTTGTCCTCTTGATACATCTGTACCCTCACCAAAACAAAGAAATTTGGGAATACTGGGCAGGAAAATATCTTGTGCAGAAGGGAATGATTCCATGATTTCCCCAAGTTTTTTCTACCACTAAGGTATCTGATCCTAGTTTTGGCAGTGGCTGTTCAGGGACAGCCCTCTGTCCTTACAGAAAATTAGAATAGGGACAAGTGTATATTCCAGCACTGTCTTGGGACAGGTGTCTGGATCTGCTGTTGGTTTCAAAGTTTGCATTGTGTGGATGAAATCAGTGCTGTCAGTGGAGTCTGGGGAGCAGGAGTCCATGGCAAGGTCAGCCCTTAGGTTTGGTCAAATGACTGCCCTGACTGTGCTGGTTGACACGGGGCCTTCAGCACCTGCTAAGGTACAGCAGACACCTGAGAATAGATAAGAAGAGTGTTTTATGTTCTCTTCCCACTGTGGACAAGGCAGGCCTGGTTGCTCAGAACCTCTGAGAAGCTCTTCCTGGTAGTGTGGGTATCCAGTATCCTCTCCTCCTTTAGTCCTGAGGATTTCTGTATCTCTGCAGATCTTGGCTGATGTGTGAGTGTAGGATGGGTGGGTTGGTTTCCTTGTTTGGTTTGGTTCTTATGTATTTAGCATTGTCTTGTAAACTGAGGAGGCCATCGAGCCAGAATCCTCAGGACAGATGGGTTGACAGTTTTGCTGGAATGACACTTAGTATTGCCTGCATCTACTTGTTGCCTGCCCCAGAAAAGAATTCAAGGACCAGTACTTGAGCTGTTTCATTCAGAGGAGGAAAGCAGGAAAAAATGACTGAAAATCATGCATAGTGTTCATCTGTTCTTCATTGCACACTCCCCTGTTTTGCAGATTATAATGAAAATGGGAAATTTGGAACCAAGCTATTACAAACCTGTGATTGCACTCATGTTTTGACAGTTCCTTGTCACAAGTGATACAGTTTGAAGTTTATAAATATTGGGCCATGCTTTCATTTCTGTTGTCAGCAAAGTGGTATTTAAGAGATGGTTAAAACTTCTTTTCCTTGTTTTGGGCTGGATGACAGGTTGGGAATCTTGTCACCAAAAGAAACAGAAAACTCATTCCTTAAGTCCAAGTGGGCTACAGTAGTTTTAACAGGCTGCTGGACTCACAGAGTTCAGATAAAAGTAAAAGGATTTGGTGGTTGAGTTCAGCTATTGAGTTACTCACTGTGAAGTGCAGACTTTATTTTCATTCTTGGGATGGTTATTTTACACTGTAACTGCAAATGAATTATGCTGTCTAAATAAGTTAACATAACACAAGATTGTAGGATGGCTGGGATTTGTCTAGTCAAAGCAGAACAGATTTCTGTGACATGGAGATTTTGTGTTCCCAGTTATTCATCCCTGATTCAGTGAAATAAAAATGAGGCAACACTGGTGTTTGAGAGCTGCCATTATTAGCATTCTTCTGGTAGGACAGCTTTGAATCTGAGCATAAAGAAAGCAGAATGGATGGGATACCCTTCACACAGCTATTACCCATGGAGGGGGGATGTGGACTTCTGTACACGGCAGTGAATTGATCTGGATATTTAGGGCAGGGGTAGAACTGTGGGTTAGACAAATTTGGAGTACTGAAGTATGATTTTCTCACATGCTGTTGTGACCTGTATTGGTGATGACACAGTGGAATCTGTTTGTGGACACGTTTTGCAGTGGCTTGAGGGGCAGGAAGTGGCTGTTGTCCAGGCTGTGGCTGCAGGGAGCTGGCAGCTGTGGGTGCTGCACTGAGTGTGGGCTTTGGACAGAGTCAGAGTGCTCTGCATTGCTGGGTTGCTCCTGAGAAAGGACTTGCTAATTTTGTGTAGGAGGGTAGGGAGGTGACAATATCTTTTCTTGACCTCTTGCTATTGCTGAGATGGAAGGTCCAGCATCAGATGAAGTGGATCAGAGAGTTCATGCATTCCCACCTGTGTGTTTTACCATGTACTCAGCTAGCCCATTATCTTGGGTTTTTAGCTAAAATTGTAATCTGTCTTAAGCAATACTCCTGATGTTTTTCTTCTTGTGGAGCCTGGGCAAACTGAAATGTTGTTATTCTTCTTCTTCACAAATTAAGAAATGAGAGTAGTGGTTCTATCACGCCGGAGAAAATTGTCACATAATAAACCTGTATATCTATCTGTAAAACCCAACCAACCCAAAAACCCCAAATAACTTTGTATTTTCTTTCCTGGGATTTCACTCAGGTTATAATAAATTACTTGTAAATGAGAGGTGAATTTCTGCAAAACACATCAAATCAAAGTTGTGATATTTACGTAGTCAGAAGGAAAAAAGATACAATGTGTTTAAAAAAAGAAAAAAATATACACAGTGTTTAACAGTTTACCAAAGGAGTTAGTTTTTGAAGCCTTTTCAAAAGAAACATGCATTCTATAATCATGTTACAAAGTTATCTTATGCAGTTCTTTTTGAGGTATCTTCCTGAAGTACAGTCTCCCTAAAAACAAAAGCATACATGTTTGCCTGAGTCCTGAAACGAGACATCCAGGGAAACTGATCTGGAAGTATTGCTGCTACTGTAATTTCACACCTGCTGTTGCAAAAATAACTACCTCTGTTTACAAAAACAGCTCAACTTATTTATGGATCAGAGTGACTTAGGATTTTTTCAGTTATGTTTCTAGTTTGCTAGTAGCCTTACTGGTGTCTCATCAGTATTTTTAAATCAAAATTACAATATAAAGATTAAATATTTGGAATTGTCAAGCATATTGCTTGACTTTAGTACCCTGCAATCTCCTGATGTTGTTTATTTGCAGTTCCTGTTGTGCTCTGGTGTTGTTGCTGCCTGGCAGCTGACCAGTAACGAAGGCTCCTTTCTGGATTAAAGACAGAAATCCAATCTAGAGTTTGTATAAATATTTGTTTTTGAGGTGTCAGAGATGTACTATATAAGCAGCCTTTCAAAATTTCTCACAGGAATTGCGATGGAATGAAGTTATACATAGTTTTTCCTGGTAGTAGTATTTATTGGAGCTCATGTTGATATGCTTGAAAGTTCTATTTTTGGGAGGGTGTGTGTATTTGCATAAAATAGATGGGAGCAAGAATTAGATCCCATATTCAAAACCTCCTCTGTTTCTCTAAATTCCATTTAATAAACAGATCTAATAAAGACAATAAAATAGTTATTTAAAATACTCAGTGTAGTTGTTAATTAATGCCTAAATTGCTGTCATTTTTCCCCCTTAGAATTGTCCTTGTCTAACATTTTTTAAGCTCGGTCATGAGTATTACACACCAACACTTGTTTCACTCTAGTTAGTTGGTATTTCACTTGCTTTTCTTTGCTCAAAGTTGTCTTCAGTTTTAAAGGCTCAGTTTTTCTGTTTCTGTTTTTAATACTAATATTCTGTTTTCTTTGTGACCCTTTCTTCCTACTTTACTATTGGAAACTCCAGTAACTGTAATGTCCATTTAAACTTTTCACCTTCAGGGTTCTGACATAGAGACAGTGACCTCGGAAAATGGAAGCACAAATGACAACCATGAGTTTGGTTCAGAAGAATATGTTTCCTTGCAAGAAGAGGAGCAGGCAATTGATGTACAAAGTAAGATATTAAAAGAGGAGCAGTTACATAAAATAGGTCAATATTTGTTGTAGCAATATTGTTTGGCACAAAATTAGTATTTTCAATAGATTTTTATGTGCTTTGTGGACCTCTGTCAGGGTATTTGCTTCACCAGTGTTGTGGAAAATAATGAGTCATTAACTTTATAAAAATATTTTTTCCTGAAATGTGTGAAATTAGTAGAATGTCTTTTATTTTGTCCATACTTTAGATGTGTTATAGAAAGTGTGCACTGGTGTTGCTGGAAGATAATTTTAAGAAGTGTTATTGATTAAAGAAGTATTCCCTAGTAAAGTCATAGATCAAATTAGAATACTTTGGAAGGAAGCATCAATGCTTGTACTCCTGAAAAATGACATAATGACACAGAATTTTAGTATTATATGTGTGTGGGCATAATTCGTGGTTGCTGCTTTTAATCTTATGTTTGTTTGCTTGTTTATTTCCTCTTTTTATTCATATAGCTCAGTGCAGCAATGATGAAGAGATCCCAGCAGTAGATAATACTCTGTCTGGTTTTGAGGAAGCTCAGACAGTTCCAGAGGTAAATTACACTAACAGACTACATTATTCAGAAGCTTCTCTAAGCCCCATCTGTCAATGGCAAGAAAATTTTTGAAGGCATTAAAATAGTCACAATTTTTTTCTTTTCTGAAGTTCCAACAATTTTTGGTTATTTGTTTAATTATGTCATGGTTTTTGTGTCTGAATAATTCTCACACTGTCCCTTTCCCTAGGAAAATAAAGAAAAAGTTCCTGATGATGGGTCCTGCATTGGAACTATTAGTGATGATTCTGACATTGTTACACTTGAAGCTCCAAAACCAGAAGAAACTCAGAGTCAGGAGGAAGCTCCTGCTGATGGTGAAGAAGCTCAGAGTTCAGAGGATTTTAACATGGGTTCCTCCTCTAGCAGTCAATATGCATTTTCCCATGTAGAAACTGGTAAGAGCAATGCAGCCCTAAGCAACTGTGCGCAAAAATGTCACCAGGGAAAAAACCCAAAGCAGTCTTTGGTTAGGGAGCCTTCTTTTTATGGAGAGAGGAAAAAAATAATGGTTTTGTTGAGTGCATATCCAAGTATTAGAGTTTTTCTAAACTCTAGGTGCCCTCTACAATTTTGTCTAAATGTATGTCTGCAATTTTTTAATTGAAAGCAATCTTTTTCATTAATTGTTCACTGTTTTAAATGGAAAGTTAATTTGTAGCACATCTTGGAGAATTAAAATTACTTTTAGTTCATAGAATAATTGAAGGTTTTCTCTTGGCAATATTTTGGGCTTTATATAAGAGTTGGCATAAATGACTAGCAAGTGGGAGGGGATTTTTGGTGCCATGAGGACTAGACAGTATGACTACAAAAACTTTCTACCACCCTCATAGCTATGTAGTGTATATTTATATATTTAAGATACTCCCAGTGCTTGACTGAAATAAGCAGTGCATTATAATCAGGAGGAAGAGGATGGATATTTGTCCAATAAAGAACCACAAACAAAACCCCAACAAATCCAAACCAAAAACTTCCTGTTTTGTTGCTGTTCTCTAGTTATCTAGTCTTCCTCTATAATTCTTTTTGGCTGCTTGTTTGTAATCTCTTCTGTTCTCTTTGTTCTCTATGACACCTTTGTATTGCTGATTTTTATCTTTCAAATTAAGTTTATTATAAAGCAGAATTATACATAAAATACTGTTTTATCTTAGAGTAGGATACAGCATTATTAAATGGTCATGTATCTGCATAGTATCCACTGGAAACAGAAAGCAACAGCTTAGCATCTAATTACAATAAGTGAAGATTTGTAACAGAACTGTCACCTTCTTTAAGTCTTCTGGGGAATCTGACTTAATTTTTAAATTAAGATTTAGTTGACTTTGTTTTTTCTTTTAGGGATGAGTTCTAAAAGTGTCTTTTTTTTCCCCCTGTGTTTTTGTACACAAAAGTCAGTTGGCTGGAGAAGCTGTGGAAGATTCCTGGTTGTGTAAAGGGATGGGGAAATGAGGTGAAAGAGCATGTATCTCGCAGTCTTCCTTTTCAAGGTGGTGTGATTACATTTGATCAGCTTGTGCAAAGCTGATTGCTTAAGGCTTGCATGGAGTGTTCTTACAATTTTTGATAGCAATCTGACTCGGTTTTGTCATAGTCATATTCTAGACAGATGCTGAAAGCCAATCCTCACTGAAGAACTTGGCTAAGCTCTCGGTGTCTTATGTGCTTCTTTAAAAAGATGTTAACCTTGCATGTAGGTTTGGAGCAGACATCAGTAAGGTTTGTAATACATTTGAGTGTGTGTGCTTGATTGTTTCAATGGATAGTTCTTGTTGGATTCCAAACCTATGTGTGACTGGCAAAAAGAATTTCTGCCATCTAACATAAGCTGATTTCAGCATGGCCTTTAGTGCTGGGCATTCAGCTGATCAAGTATTGCAGAAAATGGCAGGAGTACTTTTGCAAGTGTTTTAAATGCTGAAGTTTTAGAGGTGACAAAAAGTGGCAATAGAAATCTTTGCCATCCACATCTTGTTGAGTGTTCTTTTGTGGAAAAGGATGAGCCTCAGATTCTTCCTAATGTAGATACTAAAGGATTTTCTGCCACTTCTTTTTGCAAACCAGTTCCTGTTGAGATTGCCTTCATCATGCATACAGAAATGTTTTAATATTGCTTCATGAGTGAAGTTCAGACAGCAGAAGTACCCATATGCTACAGTGAACTGTATCTGAGCTGTGTCTGTGCAGAAATGTCAGCTGACTTAATCTGATTGCTGGTATAGATCTGACACTTCAAAATCACAGCAGAAACAGGATTTTGGGCTGCTATTGTGGTCACACTTGGTTTCATTTGTAGTCCTTTCCATCCTGGTACTATTAGAGCACAGCTTTGTACTGAATTCTTACAGCAGCTGTAAGGCAGTGTCATTCTTGCCTGAAAGTGTAATTGCTGTTGACAACTTGGCTGCAAGTGCTTATGAATGGCTTTAAGTATCTTACAGCATTTTTCTTTCTGATTGTATTTTTTCCCTCCTTTCCTATTCTTGGCTGTCCAGTGTGTATCAAAGAATTTTCCCATTTGGCTAGAAGCAGCTCTTGTTCCTTAACCACTCTGGTATTCCATGTGTGTAAGCTTCTTTGGTTGTTGAAAAACCCTAAAAAAACCCCACAGATGAGCAAGAAAAACACCTCTTACTAAGTTTGTCCTGTATATTTCTCTATAATGTCTGACCTCTGCATTCTAGGAATGCATATTGAATGTTTGCCTTTGTTTTCCAGGATTGGGAAGTATGCATCTGCTTAAATGACTGGGTCTAAAATGGTGTCCTTCTCTACTAAGCTATAGAAATTCATTTAAGTGTCTGCATGTCAAAATCACTGTTTAAGTCTGGTTTGACTGATTTACTAACATGGAGTTTTTTGTTAAGGGAGGAAGTTGTCTTTCATAATCTGTCATGTTGCTTGTCCATGGACTTGGAAATTAGAAGTGTTCCAGATACTAACTGATAATCTTTTCTGGGCTTTTCTGATGCAATCACTTCTATCAAGTTGTAATTTATTTTAAGTGAAGAATTTTAAGTGCTAATGCATTTTATAGATAATAGCTAGCACTGCTTGGCATTCTTGTCTGTTCAGTGATGTATGCATGGCTTTGCTCAAACAAATGACTTTTCAGTTGTGAATTGTTCAAGGACAGACTTTTTATATTTGTATTTTTACATTCTGAGTAATGACGTCTGCTAAGAGAATGAATAACCATATTTTAGGAGGGGCATTAGCATTGTGTGGCTGTGAGCAGCAAAATTAGTGTCCAAACAGGAGCACTTTGTCTAGAGAATTCACTGATCCCATTAAATTTATTCCAGACCTATGAATTAGGTACAGAATGTAGATACTTGAAAGCTAGTTTTCCACCTACTACGGCTTCCCTTTGAGATTTACCTTGCACTTGAAAGTTACACTTTTAAGGAGAGATTAAATAATAATTACTTATATACTGGATTATATAAATCTATTTACAGTATATGCAGCAAACATTTGTACAAATGGGAACAAGCAATTACAGCTCTGTTATTTTTCTGGTTAGAATATGTGGCTTTTGGGCCATTAGAACATGAACATACAAATGGTATAATAAATACAATCTTGCAAAAATTCTATAAAAGGTATTTTTTTAAGGTTAGAATTTGTTATTATTGCAAATCTTGCACAATTTACCAAAACTTCAGTCAGGTAATAGAAGAGTGTTGGGAAAGAACAAACAGAAAAGCACTTGGGTGCATTTTTTCCTGTGCAGTAGTGGTTGAAAATGGCTTTTTTGAAAGGTGGGTAAAGATGGTAACAGGTAGTATATGATAGATATTAAAAGTAAACAAAATTGCATATTTAAATAAATTTATATCTTGATTTTGAATATTTCTAATAGCTACATTAATGGAACTGTAATGGAATTTTTTCTGCAGTTGCATGCAGATCACAGAATGAAATTTTTTGGGGATATGTAACAAAACCATATCTGTCTTCTCGGAGGCCTTCTTTTAGCAAGCCTTTGTATTGCTCTTTCGTTATTAGGTATTTCAGTTTCAATAGCTGCAAGAGAAGGAAAACTGAATTCTTTGTCTTTCCACCTCACAAGAATTTGCAGGGCCAGTACATGTATATGCTTTAGAAGGCAGGGTTGACTGAAACACTTTGTAGTGAGTGAATGGTAAGGTATGGGGAAGTGCCATACAGCTTTTTAGTGATGATTTCTTGATTCTCTATCATTTAGTTTTAAAAAATTAATTTTTAACTTTGAAGAGCACACATTGTTTGCATAATTTCCAGCACAAACTATATAATTAGAATTTTAATTTTGTTTTGTTCTCAAAGGTAAACGCCAGATCTATTCTGCACAAATATTATGGATCTTGATAGTCATTTTGCTCTTTATCACAGTACTCAATGCATTTTAACCGCCGCCGTATGTTGCTTTTCAGTGTTCTCCTCCCAGGCCAGCCCCGAGGAGTCGAGCAGCGATGAAAGCAGCAGCCAGGGCAGCCCGGCCGTGCGCAAGCGGCGCCCGCGGCGGCGGGGGGTGTCGGGCTCCGAGCCCGAGGGGGCGGCCCCGGCAGAGCCCGAGGCGGAGCCGCCCCGGGACGAGCAGCAGCAGCGGCAGTTCGGCAGCGGCCTCAACAGGTGCATCGTCCTGGCGCTGGTGATCGCCATCAGCATGGGCTTCGGACACTTCTACGGTGAGTTCAGGGGCACAGAGCGCACAGAGTCCACATCTTATGCAGCAAATGCTGTTTTATTGCGACTCCCATGTTTATTCTTGTTCTCTGCTAACCCAAACCTAAAGATGAGAGAAAGCCACTGCAGCTGTAATGATAATACAGAGAGGTCCTTTAGCAGTGCAACTGTATGTAATATACACTACTTCATACAGTAATGGGGTAAATAGTGATTTTTCCTGAGTAGCTCTAGTTTTATATGAAAATAAGCCTTTCTAAAAACACACGTGATTCATTGGAGGTGGGGATATCATTCTCTTTGGATTTTGTGTTGACCGATTGTTAGGGATTTCAATCTTGGCACTTCTTTTGAGATTTATATTAATTTTCACTTGATCCCAATTTTTTTTTATTTTTAGGTAAACCTGAAGGTAAGAACCTTGAATGATGTACTGTGTATGCTGTGCTTGCACTCAGATTTACTTCTTAAACCATGCGTGTGTATGTGTGCACACACATCCATATATGTATGCATACTTACATTGGGAAAATAAAACAATGAATCAAGTCTCAGGAATTGCTAATGTATGTGGGATTACAGGAGCAACTAAGCCAATCATACAAACTCATTTTATGTAGCAGTAACTGGTGTGAAAGCTGTTTGATGAGCACTGGTGTGCTAGAGGCATAGAGGAGCACAGTGACCACAGCAGTCTGTGATAGTGCTTGTGGGGGAACATGAGATCTCAGTTGATAATCACTTCACTGTATTTAGTTTGGTGTTAATAATAAATACTATCTTTTTAAAGAATTTGGAGATGAAAGATACACTTTGAATGTGGACTCAAGTTAATACATTTATTAAGGAATTCACTTGTTCATTCATTGAATCTGTACTTCTAAATAAAAATTGTCATCATTGATGACAGTGATGGCAGCATTTTTCAGCAGAAGGAAGGCAGCTCTGTGTGGCTTCAGTTTTTGCTTCTTCAGGTGAAAGTTCTTCATGGTTATGGGATAACTTATCTTTCTACCACTAGAAAGGAAGTGAAGTTCTGCTTCCATCTTCCTGTTGTTAGGTTTGTTTTTTTTTTCCAACACAAACTTGCAGGGAGAATCCATCTCCCTAGATGACTGCTTTGTAATTTTGTGGTTCAGCTTGGAATGAATGTTTCCCACAGCACTCTTCTACTGTTAGGCTAATTGTCATGTAAGAGGATTGGAAGTGTAACTTTTTTTAAAATTACTTTCCTTTTTTTGGGTCAATATCAGGATAGTGTTTTCCTTTTAGCTAGAGCTCTAGGACCCCCTTAAGACTTTCAGAGATGTAGAAAGCAACTAGATTAGATTAATGAGATTAATTAATAGATTTTAATCAACAACTGTATCCCAATCAATACTAAACTGAGTTAACTGGTTTTATGATGCTCTAAGAAGGAGAACTGAAAGAAGGCAAACTTTTCAGGTGAAGCTTAAATTAGGTAGAGGGTCCTTGCCAGAAAAATGTCTCCTTATGGACATTCAGATATTTAATTTTTTTCTTTGACCAGAAACTGCAAGGGGGACTATAGCTATAATGCTAGGGATTTGGATTGGCTGCTTAAAGAATCTGAAGGAAACTGTGACTTAGAGTACCAGCTGGAAACACAAACCCATTACTGAGAAGTGGCACCTCAATATGTTAATTTTTAGTGTTGCTAAATGTCATTTTTCCTTACTGTACTTAAATTAGGATTTTTGATAAGGAGAAAAAGAGGGCTTTAAGTGTTTTTTCTGTAATTCAGGTTCTACCTAACATCAACCCTTTATGCTAAATGATGATTTTTCAGATGCAGGCTTTAGATTGTTAGGATTGATGGACTTCCTCAAAAGTGTCTATAAAAGATAAATATTAAAATCAAATTTACTGTCACTATACTTAAATTTATTTATGAAAGGATCTGTGCTATCAAGAAGTGTTTACTAGGACTCTGCAGACTTAAAATCATTGCTGTAAAAATGTTGCCTTTGCTTAGGTGAATTGAACTATTATAGTTCAGCTTGGTTTAATAGAACAGTCTTTTTTTAAGGTCACACTTGACAATAGATAAAAAAGAAGAGAGCACAAAACATTCATCAGTGTAAGTGTACTTAGAGTATTTCTTCTGTTTAACAATATGTCTCCCACTGCCTTTAAATACAGAAATAGAGCTCTGAATATGCTGCATTGGTTTTGAAAGAAATACCTAAAAATTGCTGTTGTCTTTTCTCTAGAGTCAATTCAAGAGAATCTTAAAAGCAAATATATAAAAACTACATCAGTGTTGGGATTTAGAACACATGTCTTAGGTGAGGAAGTACCAGTCAAGAAGCTGTTCTTGACAAAAAAAATTGGTGGCTAGTACAGCAAAGATACTTTTTCTGAAAGCCAGGGTGTCTCAGCCTTTGTCTGACAATTGAAATTCAGACAGGACACTTGCTTACTCTGCAGCCTTTGCTTATGGATAGGGACAAGACACAGCCTGCAATACTTGCTGCTTTGTGAGCAGTGTGTAATAATTGTATTTCTGCATGAAAATTTAAACACTGTGCTATAATACCCTCTTATTCATGTAATTCAATTAACAGTCAAGGTTGGAGTTCTGAAGTGGATAATGCATGGACCAGTAGTCTCTCTTTTATCCTGGTTGACTTGCATGTTACTAAAAAACTTACAGAGAAGTCACAAATATTTTTTCTTGCATAACTTGTTGGTTTGGATCTAATTTATTTCTATGTAATGTTCCAAAATTCCTTTATTTGTTATTAATGAAAAAACAGTGTAGAAGCAAATTTTTGGGTCTGAGAAATGGATTATCATTAAAGGAAACGATTTTGCTACAGCTAAACAGTTACTGGTAAGGACAGGGCTGAAATGGCAAGGTAAAAATGTTTTTCAATTTGCAGAGAGAATGAAGATAATGCTTAGGTTCCTCTGTTCCTCTAACTGCTTACTCTAAGTCAGTCTATCAAAAGAAACTTTTTAATCTTTGTAGGTACAGTGCAGATCCAGAAACGGCAGCAGCTGGTGACAAAGACACGTGAATTAAAAGATCTGAAAGATGACCTTTACCAGTGCCAACAAGAGCAAGGAGATCAAGTGCACCACAAAAGGGGGGTAGGTGTGAGCTTAGCTGGAAGTCATTGCACAGTTCTGTCATTATGTGTGTGTTTTACACAAAGTGAAATGAATTTCTCACACAAATCCATTTAATTGTTGTCTTTAGCAAGTTCTTTCAGAGAACTTTCCCCTGAATTCTTGACAAATGTTTATGTTGATTGAATTTGCTCTCGGAATGTGGTTAAACATACTGGGTTCTATGTCTGTAGTCTAGCAGTTATCTGGACACAGAGACTGTTTCCCTATGACACAGTGCCAGGTTGTCATCAATGAGGACAACTGAAGCAGAAAATGCTTGTAAAAACATGTTGAACATACAAGTTTTGTGATTTTGCTTTCTAAATTATCAATAGTTATTAATTTTTTGAATACTTAAACCATACTTCTGTTTTTTTGCTATTGCATCATCCAGAGAGAAGATTAGGGAGTGGGTATTTTTTTAGATTTTCTTTTATGTGTCTGTTAGCAGCATTTGTACGTAATTCAGTATGTTCTAGAGCTTGTCAATGATGCCAACAGACTGGGGAGCTCTTTTTTGTGTTAGTATATAGTTACACAAACAGATATTTTCAGATTTGATTAAAAATCAGTTTGTGAACTTCTGCCCCAACAGCTAAATGCCTTTGCTTCTTCTAATTTTTTTGGTAATCTGTAAATCCAGTTTGCTGAACATAAATCAACAGCAAAGATGCACATTTTGATTTCCTTTGAAGATGTTATGAGTTAGAGTTCATGTACCAATGACTATTCTTTAGCCAGTTAAACCAGTACAAGTGAGGGGTGATGACCTCTGGCTGGCTGGGAGAGTTTCTCACATGGTCTTTGTTGCCAAGAAAGTGTGTGATAAACAAACCCAACTGAGATAAACAAACCAGGTCTATTTTTGCATCTTGGCTGTGCATGTTTCATTGCATCCAAAATGACAAGTAAGCTCTGTTTGGGCTACCTTGGTTTTTCATCTTTCTAGCTAAAATTGTAACCATTCTCATTGTAGTATTTCTGCTTGTTTTCTTTTTGTTTCTTTTAGTCACTCAAGGGAGATCTTGACACGTGTTTGACCTTTACTGAGGTGGAGAAGAAATCCTTTGATTCTCAAAAAAAAAGTCTTGCTGCAGAAAATCAACACCTAAGAGAATCTCTAGAGAAAGAAGAAAAAGCTTTGGCCTCACTTCAAGAAGAATTAAGGAAGCTAAGACAACAAATTAGAAACTTAGAAGATAAAGGTAGTAGCACTGAATCTATTGTACTAGAAAATCAGAAACTAAGGGAGCATTTGGAAGAGGAAAAGCAAAGGAACAGCAATTTTCTCAGGCAAAAGGAAACACTCTTTGCAGAGGCACAGATGCTAAGGCGAGAACTGGACAAAGAACGTCATGTTACAGAAGCTCTGAAGAAAGAACTGGAACAGTTAAGCTCTCGTCAAACACCTGAGAGTGCTGCTGATGATGATGAGACATTTAGAGAAAATCAAGAAATAGAAACTCTGCGAGGAAGACTGGCAGAACTAGAAAAGAAGCTGAACTTTGAGCAACAGCGCTCTGACTTATGGGAGAAGCTGTATGTTGAAGCAAAAGACCAATCTGAAAAACAAGAAATTTATGAAAGTGGACAGAAGAAAGGTGCTAAAGGGCAAAGTAAGAGTAGAAAGAAATCAAAGGAGACATTTTTTGGTTCAGTTAAAGAAACTTTTGATGCTATGAAAAATTCCACAAAGGAGTTTGTAAGACACCATAAAGAAAAGATTAAGCAGGCTAAAGAAGCAGTGAAAGAAAACTTGAAAAAATTCTCTGATTCTGTAAAGTCTACATTCAGACACTTCAAAGACACCACAAAAAACATCTTTGATGAAAAAGAGAAGTCATCAAGTGACAAAAGATATGAGGCAAACAAGAAAGCTCGAACTTTTTACCGAGACCATAACTCCTACGAGAATCTGAAGCACATGCATTACAGGGGACCTCACATGCCCAAAGAATCCAGAAATGGAAGGAAACATCATTTTACAACATATGAAAAAGATTCAGATTCCCAGAAATGTCCCAATGATCATTTGTGTAATAGAAAACATCAGTTTGCCCTAAAGGGCTGCTCTGGTATTTTTGAATGTGCTCATCAAGAATTCCTTAGTCTCTTTAACAGAGTTTCAGATCCCATCAGGGTGGATGAATTTAATCGGCTAATGAGAAAGTATTTGCAGCAAGTTGTACATAACTTCCATCACTGGAGAGAACTAGAAAATTTCATCAATAAGTTTTTTCATAATGGATTGTTTATACACGACCAGATGCTGTTCACTGATTTTGTTAACGATGTCAAGGATTACCTGGAAGATATGAAGGAATACCAAAGTAATAATGAGAAGGTTTTTGAGGATTTGGACAAATACGTCTACAGATACTACTTCCATTATGATAATTCACCCCAGTATGGACCCAGGTTTGTTTCCATGTTTCCTGTACTTGATAACACAAAGAAGTGTTCTTTATAAAGACAACCAATGTCCTTGTTGTAATGGATGGTCTTTGAGCAGGTATGTGTATGTATGTGTGTGTGTGTATACATATACACACACACATGCTAGAAGACTTTCTGAAGGGCTTAGTGGAAATATTAGATTATGTTATGTAAAGTGGATCTGTAGAACCTTTATATAAATTTTGTGTGTGCATAGCACCATCTGATGTTTCTGCTGGGTTCTTTAGAAAACTGGAACTACCAGTAGGATTTTTTTAGACCAAGCAGCTCTGATTGCCTGTCTGATGGAATGAGGAACTGTCTTGGAGCATTAACTGAGGCTTCCTTTTTGTCCTGTGCTGAATGAGGTTTTTGAGTGTATTTAAGGTGTGTCTGATTCCTGTTCTGGCAGATACGTGTCGCTACTCTCCTGTAGATTAGTGTAATACTGGGTTAGTCTGTATGCCCAGAGCAGAGCTCATCACACAGCAGGCTTTAGTTCAGATCCTGACCCTGACTAAGCTTTGTTCAGACTTGCCCTTTGTGTCAATTATTTCCTACATTCCTTTCCTGGATCTAAAGGTGTTCTCAGAGCTTTACAAATTTACACTTGTATTATTTATCATTTCACGTACTTGACTGCAGCTCAAGTCTGAACTATTAACTACTTTGGGGTTACTAAGTATTATGTAACATAGCACTTTCTCCTATAGAAAGGTGAACCGTGAGGGTGATAGTCCTATTATCAGCTACCCAGTTAATGTGGTTTTGGCAAACACATAAGTTTATGATTTTATTTATAGTCCATCTTCCTAATTTATTATCAAATGAGCTTTATTTTAAATTAAATACCTAATTTGTGAGAATTTCAGTTTGCAGAAAATCAGTTCCAAATTATTTTACTGATACTGTTATACAGAAGCTTGTGATACCAGCTACATTTTTATTTTTAGAAAGCATTTCTTTTGTATATACCATCTTATTGATGATTTAAACAAACAAATGCCTCTCCCATTTTTCTTACAAGCTAAAGGACTACTTACTACTAATTTTGTTTTCAATGAGCCTCAGCATGTTAAAAGCTGTACTTGAAAATGTAATTGTGTTACAAAATGCTTTTAGTAGTAATAAGCTTTTGTTTACTCCTTGCAGTCGACCTAAAAGACCTTTTACACAAACTGAAAATTCCAGACATGAAAAACAAGCTCAGAAGTACCAACACCGTAATAAAAGAGAAGGTAAATGGCATAAACATGGTCGCACTAATGGAAGACACATGGCAAATCTTGAAATAGAATTGGGGCAACTACCCTTCGATCCAAAATACTGAGTAATTTATTGTAAAAATTAAGATTAAAATTCACATGCTCTCTGGAAACTAATTGTTTTTCAACAAAGCAGCAAAATGCAAATTTTTTTTCTGAATAATTTGATTTTTACACATTTTTGTTAACCGGCAGAAGTCAGGCTTTCTGATTTGCATATTCTGTACCGTTGCTTTAACTGTTCTTTGGAAGTAAAGATAGTTTGGGTGCCAGCAGTATTGTTGCAGAAACTAGGCATGCCATGACCTGTGTATGAAAAAATGCTTTATTGCATTCCATTAGTGTAGTTAAAGCTTGAGCCATGCATAATGTACCAACTACTAACTCCAATGTTTGATATACTAACTTCATCTCATCCTTCAAAAAATAGATCAACATTGTGATAATGTATTTGTTAGTGTTCTGTAACCTTGTATTTGCTTCCTGTCTTTGGGGGGGTTCAAGAGCCTCTTGAATTGTGAAGAATTTGCTGTGCTGCATTCTAATCAGCGTGCTGATTTAAACACTTGAAATGTCTTGCATATCTGCATATTGTAGAAGAAAAATAAAAGAGACATTGTGGGTAAAAGTCTTTTATTATAAAAGAAACTCAGCATAGCTGTACAGTTCTATAACAACAGTCCAGTCTTGTCTGTATTTTATTGCTTAAGTATTCATATGGTAATTTTGGTCTTCCCAATGATTTCTAGTGTTGTAAGGTAGGTCAGGAACCCCACCCTACCCTACTGCTACTGAAGCTGCCTTCAGGAGGAGGTTTATGTGTTGGCAGGCACTGGCTGCCCCATGGGACTGCCCCCGTTTCAGACTCAGTGCTTTCTCCTTTCTGCAGTAGGAGGTGTAAGCATAGTGACTGCTATGCAAAACTGATCTCATTGGGTCTGAGCTCTAGCCTGATCTTCAGGGATAATTCATTTCAGTTTTCCTCCTGTAGATGGAGATATGGCTTCCAACTCGTCCTTGAGGTACATGAGTATGAAAGACAGTGGCTGTTTTCTCATAGCCCCTTAAAGCTAGAAATGATGATATTTCCTGCAAATGAACATACATTAATTTCCACAGTAAGAAAACACAGCTGGGAGCATAAGAATAGTGTTCCAAAGTCTCTTGACAACCATCAGTTCAACTGTCCCTGGGAAGCTTTATCCTTTATTTTAGGAAAGCCTGCTAGAAAAAGAAGCACTTATCCTGTTTGATCCTGTCTGGAGCAGATATTCACCAGCCACCATTGTTTGAGTTCATGGACTTCATTAAAGATTTGAGGGGTTAAAAGGTACTGTGACTGCAGGTGTTTTTAGTTTTCATTGTTGCTTACTTAAAAGTGCAGTTTCTGGGAATAGATGGCACATTTGTTTTAACATTACTCTGTGTCCTGTAGAATTTGCACAGAGGAAAGGGCATACATGAACATTAAATATAGCAGTGGAATGACATCAATAATCTTATTATGGGCCATAGGGGTCAATTTTAATATAAGCTATACTTTAAAAGTTGTTAACAACAATTTTCAAATATTTTAACTATAACTCTTCCCTAATTTATTTTGTAACTTATCCTCAGATAAGTTATCACTTTGTTTCATCTTGGTGTTCCCATACCTGTTCTAGCACATTGAAGAGGATCAAGTGACTGGGTAATAATGTGTCATTGTAAAACTCCTTGTTCAGCCAGCCAAGTGGGTTAGAGTAAAACACATCTGCTTCATCAACGTAGCTCACATTGCCAGTTAGGTCTGGGGGACACTGAAGGAATCTCATTTTTAGAGGACAATGAACGTGACTAGGGAGAAAAAGAAAAACACATTTCATGATAAACTGACCAGAATCAGAGGTTTGAAATGACTCACCACTTCAAATGACACCTCAGTCAAAACAAATATCAGTTAATTTTTTTCTTCAAAGTAGTATTTTTTTCCCTTCAATAGTTCATATGAAAGCAAAGCAAGCAGACTCAGCTCCAACTGCTGGGACTGTGCTGTTAGCAGTTAACAGAAAACACATTTATCTTAATAAAAATACCATTTGCACAACATCAGTTTCTTAAAAAGGTACTTTTCCATATCAGCTTTACTGTTTATATCTGCTTTAACATTTTGTTTACTTGCCAGGATCTACTGAAAACCTTTTGCAGTGACTTAAGTCACTGTTGTAATGACACTTTACTGCCTAGCAGCAGAAGTAAAATTAATACATTTTGATTGTAACAATTAGTGTTTAATTTTGCTAAAAATGTTATCATAATGAAGAAGTGTGACATACTTAGTGAAGTCATTAGACTTACTGCATATCCTCATACAAAGCTATTTCACAAAAATGAGTAAAGCTTATGATGCTGAATTTTATTCTGTGGTATAAGCATTTGGCTTATGTCCTCTATTCACTCTGTATTAACTGTATGAAAAATCAAAACTCTTCCTTGTATATATTTATATATCTCAATTTATTAAGCCTTGGAGAAAGGAAATCTTGATTTCTGATTAAGAGTTTGGATTTTAATGTAGTGCACTGTTGACACTTTTAATACCTGTAAAATGGGGTAGAGTGGCATGGCATCAGGATGAAAACAAAAGCTTGTGACTGCTGAGGGTGATTGCAGAGCTGCTGGATGTGACTCATAACATCCAGAGTGCCTCGCTGGTGAACCAAGCCTGTGTACAGGGCTGGGACTAAATTGGATAACAGCAGGAAACTTGCTGCAGTTTTCCTCCATGCTTTCAGGTATCTCAAAGAATATCCTATAGAAACATTGGAGTAAGTTTGGGAGATAAACAATTCATGCATTTTTGAAAGTAGCCTAATACAGTGGCAATACAATTTCAAAACCAGTGCTTTGTCTCTTTAAATTTAATTTCTTGTTGTGAAAATCAGTTCATTCAGTAGTTTGGATGAATGATATATGGCAACTTACTGATGTGTTCTGATTCATGCAAGTCCACATAGAGCCAGAATAAATGGTAACTACATCTGCATGGCTGTGGTATTCTTTTTCTCCAAACTGCTGAAAACTACAGCATTCCTTTATTGTTATTAAATTTTGAGCTTCTGGCCTTGAAAAAGCATACTCCATTTTTTTCCCCATCTCCAATCAATGCCCCTTTTCCCCACTTTGCTTGAAGGAGCTAATAATGGGAAAAATTGTCAGGTTTTTGCAGGAATACTTTAATCCATGCTAAGGATTCTCTATCTGTGCTACAGTCGCTTGCTCTCCCTCATCTTTTTTCTTTCTCTTTTTAACTAGCTGTAAGAAAATGTTAGACTAATTCTAAGAATCCTTTATCAAATACCTACATTGACCATTAACAGTCATTATCTCCTGGGATAAAAATTATATCCAGGTAAGGTTGGAAGACATTTGAAACCAATGCTTACCACAAAAAATCATGCAGAATGGCAGTACTGGATAGATGAACCTGAATTCCTTATGGCTCAGTGTGCTGTAATAAAACATACAGTAGTATAGCAATAAAGTTAAATCCTTCAGTTCTGTTGACAAAATGTGTTTTAGAGCACAGAGGACTGGAAGAGCATGTGCATGTATTAAGAAGCTTTTGGTACTGAAGCAGTTAAGAGTAAAAATACAAATTGTCACTTCTGAAGAACTTAAGTACATTCAAATTAAGACTATTTGGTCAGTTTAAACCAAGCACTGTTAAAAATTCCTGGGTACTACAATTAACTTTGACAGCTAGATGTAACTTAGCCAGTACTTCACCAATCTGTTTTCTGTAATAAGACACAATAAATAGTGTGGATGAAAAGCTAAGATTCAAGTGCCCATTTGTACCTAGCAAATTAACTGTCACCCCTGCTAATACAAAAATACACAATTTCCCATGACAACTTTTTGGGGGATTACTGCAACTCTCATGTCTTGGGAATCAAAGGAGTTCTTACAAAACTAAGGAAGGTAAAAAAGTCCTAAAGCCAATAAAGCTACTTCCAGTTTTGAGCTGGAAAGAAGAAATTGCATTTCTGGTCTTGCTACTGTTTTGCTGTAGTCTATTACTATGATAGTATAAAAGTATTTATTGCTTAGTATTTATTTACTTGCTCTATTTTTTCATGTCTGAAAGTGTCTCTCCTGTTTAATCTACAGTTAATTCTGATGCTTTAGGAGAAAACCTTTTCTAATACTTCTGAACTTACAGTGAAAAATACAGCCTTATGGTAGTTAAGAGTTGTGTATAAACTTGGGAATGGAGTAAGTTTTAGAGGTCTAAGAATCTCTCATCTTACTGGGGATGTATTAAAGTCCAAAGGAAATGGTGTTTTCATTAACAGGAATCTAGTGAACTCAGTTTTCTAACTCGTTCTGTTTTTGTTTAAACACCTGCTGAGTGATTGAGTGCTGGTTTTGGGATTTTTTAAATTTCATTTCACGATGAATTATTTTATTCTTTAGAGGTCTAATCAATTCTAAAGATACATGTTGGTGACAATACAAGAAGCAGTGTTACACAGAATTCTAGAACCAGTTTTATAACTGATGGCGTTTCTTGGGGTGTTTGAACAGTTTCTATAAGTTTTCTATCACTTATCTAAATCCAATGCTGCTTTGTTCTGGAGAGGACAGGAGCTTTGCCAAGAACACAAGCAGTGAGAGGCAGCAGTTCCCCTCAGCAGAGATTACCTGTACACCAGCAGTGTCCAGATCAGTGCCAGCAGAAGGATGCGGAGCCTCCTTGGTGCCAGCGCACAGCCGTGAATAAAGAACGGCAGATGGGGACCCAGCACAACTGGCAGTCCCTGAGTCAAGTACCAGTGCCAGGGGTGAGAGCCATAAAATGTTCCCAAATTCTGCAGCACGTTGAATTTCAAGAAGTTCAGCTGAACCAGTACCCACTGGGAGATATGGGGGAAGTTAAACAAATCCAAAGTCAAACCCAACAGCTCCATTGAATGACACAGTCATCACTGGCCCTATATAATACATTTTCACTCCTACTTCAGGTTGGTTCTTTTACTTAGACTCAGCATGGACTTCCTATATTTAGCAATTAAACACAGAAGTGTGAAAGTTTGTAGTTTTTTGATAACTGTTGAGGACTGAGCATTCTGCTTTTATGTAGCAGTCCATCATTTGAAATACCTGAGAAGTCAGTGTTCAAGGGTTTGTGGCTTAGGATATATTTAGAGATCATAGGCCAGACACTGTCACAGAAACAAGGGAAGTCAGAGAAATCTCAAATATACATCAGTGCTAAAATACTAAACCCCAACCTTCTTCTTATAAGTTAAGTTTAAAACAGCTTACCTCACCAAAAAACACACGGTCAATTATTAAAGAGGTTCCTACTGTGACCAATCTGCAAAAATGGAAAGTTTGTTGCACTGATATTGCCTGAATTGCTTTTGTATCTTCTCCAGCTGTCAAAACTCTGATTCCTAGTATTTTTGAGATTATCCAGACTCATGACCCTTTTAGAGTGGCCATTTGCCATCATCTGGTATCCTTGGCACAATCCCAGATTAAGCTGGAATGCTGCTCATGTCTCACCATCATGAAATCTTTCCTTGTGCTTTTTGCAGCATGTACGACAGTTTGACGGAAACGTGCCCCTTCCTTAAACTTGCAACAGGACTCTATTTGTTTTCTTTTTTATTTACATGATATCAGGTTTTTTGGCTTGTCTGCCTTTGCAGTGGTAAAACCAATCTTAAGATGTAGCTGTGCACAGTCCCAGTTTAAATTGAGAAAGGACTTACCCAACTGGAATGCAGTTGTATAGGATAAGGTCAGCTTTCCTCTGTTCTTGCAAAAAATGGCTGAAGACCAAAGGCATCCACGGGATAACAGCAGTGGGACGAATAATAATTGCAAGTGCAACCAAAGCTAAATACTTACAACTAAAAGGAAGAAACATAAAAATCCAGCAGCTTATCAAAAGGTCTGGTCAATTCTTTTGCAGACAGTGACATTTCAACAACTGTCCTGTCTCTGGCCAGAAGTTTTCTATACTGCAGGTAACTTTGTTTCTCTGAGTGCAGATACTTTCTCTTGCTTAGAAGGCTGCAACTCTAGAATTGCTTTGTTACAATGGAGTTGCTAGTAGAGGTACCTACTTTAAAATAGGGAGTAAAAAAGAAAATTGTGACCACAAATTCACCTATATCTGACCCCAAAAAGCTTTAGTTATCTTTTCCCAAGTTACTCTATATTGCAGTGTTTTAAAGTTTAAAATAAAAGCTTCCCATGAAGTCACACTTTGCAAAGGAAAGAGGGGAATAGATAATTTTACATCTACCTATAACATAATCTTAAAAAATATTTAGAGGAAATACTAGAGTGTTCCTTCCATAAGACAGAACTCTTGCTACGTGAATGAGGGGGCTTTGGTTGCCTTAGATATTAAGAAAAAAGTTAGCATTTTAAACAATATCAGTAGATTGGTGTCATCCCAAACCAAAAATTATCAGTATTGTTAGGGGAAAGTTTCTCACCTGTTCGCCATCTTGGAGCCTTTTATCGGATAGTAGGAAAGAGCAAAAATGGTAAGAATAGTCTCCATGGTGTTTGTTAGAGTTCTGGTACAGGAATACCATGTAAACCAGGAACAGAGTTGGCAGAAGAACTGAAAATAATTATGAACACATTAAAACATGTTCACCTAAATGAAGGTGGTAATTCTTCAAGGTGTGACGTATCATTTTGCATTTATTTACACTCACTTATTTTACAATGCAAAACCAGTGTTTATTAACATGCATAATTTTTTAAAGGCTGTGACTCACCACAAACTTTGCTGTTTCTGAATTTTCAAGGTGTTGCACTAATGAGTAAAGCTTCACATCAGCAAAAGCAGCCAGCACTGCCTGTGCAAGCCTAGGGACCCAGATCTGTGTGAGCAGAGAGAAAACTGTACTTACAACAAACCAAGTTAAATTCCAAGTTTTAAGAGAGGA
Source organism: Molothrus ater (assembly GCF_012460135.2). Lineage (NCBI taxonomy): Eukaryota > Metazoa > Chordata > Aves > Passeriformes > Icteridae > Molothrus > Molothrus ater. Next base: position 7,587,009 of record NC_050490.2, read on the forward strand.
CTGAATTAGTGAATGACTGTTCAAGTATGAAAATAGTGAATTGGTGAGTATTTATGATTTTATGATTTTAAAAATTAAATAGTAAGGGCCTTAGGTAAGGATAGTATTTCTGCCAAAACAGAGAATGTCTGAAGTTCAGCTGATGGAATGTAGAATTATCTGCTTTACATCTCCAATAGAAATCAAAAGGGGCTGTTGTTTGTTAGTTCTTGTGGGTTGAATGCAAATATACATTGCTAAACACTTTGGAAAACTGAACTACTGTGCAATTATGATGAAGTGGCAAACAATCAGTATGAAAATCCAAGAGATTGACAGAGACCTCTGCACTTGCAGGCATCAGTCTTGTGACTGGAAATCTATTGAGTTCTGCTCCCATGGGAAGTCAGTGGGATCTCTGTGTTCACACATCTCTCAATTGCCAGACTCAAGGCTTTGCATTTTACTTGGACAGTGATAAAAATACGCTGATACAATACTTTAAAATTTAATTTTAGTAGCAGATGCACATTTTTTGATTATACTCACCAGCAGCTGAACATTATCCTTAGCCAGCAGTTGTAATGCTTTGTACATGCTTGCAAAGATCAGTGGGTAAGAGTAGCCCCTTAAGTTACTTGTCCATTCCCAAGTCAGGTAACCATAATTATGAATATTAAGGACAGATAATGACCAACTGAAAGGAAAAGCTTCACCCGAGCCATTCGGATCGAGACCTTCTGTCCCTTGGGCCAGGGTGGTGGGGTGTATGTTGCTGGTCAAGCCAACACCTTATTGCCGGGGAGAGCCGTGCCCGAGCGTTCACCCGCCCAGGGCACCGCGGGGAGCGACGAGAGGGCGGGGGGGCCGCGGCAGGCGAAGGATATTTGAAGACCATGCGATGGGCCACCTCCAGCGACTGCCAGTACTCGTCCGGGACGAAGCTGGTCTGGACGAGGAAGCAATTGAGGGTCCGCAGCGCCAGGGTGAGCGCCAGCAGCGACGCGGGCGCGGCCGCACCTGCGGGGGCGAGGCTGGTCCGTCACGGGCCCCTCGGGGGCCGCCCCCCAGCCCTGCCCCTGCCCCGCCCGGCCCGGCCCGGCCCGGCCCGGCCCCGCTTACCGGCACCTCGCTGCGCGGCGGCCCCCCCGGCCGAGCTGTACAGCACCGACCGCCGCTTGCGGAGCCGCACCGCCTCCGGCATCCGCGCCCGCAGCTCCCCGGCCGCCTCCTCCGCCGGGGCATGCGCGACCGCGGGAGGCGGGACAGCGCCGGTACTTCCGTCCGGTGCCTGCAGCTAGCGGGAAGCCGGGGCTCTGCCGTGTCCCGCGTTCAGGTGAGGGCGCCGGGGCCGCGGGCTGAAGCCGAGCCGGGGCCACGCCGCAGTGCGCGCCCGCCCGCCCCACGCGTGTCCGTGAGCGCGGCAGCAGCGCCTGCCGGCATGAGGGGGCGGCTGCCGCTGCAGCACGTGGCCGTGGCCGTGGCGCTCGGCGTGGCCAGCGGGCTCTACATCTACGGGCCGCTCTTCCAGCCGCCCGCGGCCCCACACGGCCCCGCCGCGCCGCCGCCGGACGCCGCGCCCGACAAGAGGCCCTGAGGAAGGCGTGCGGCGCCGTTCCCGGGCACCGCCTCGCAGCCCGGCCCTCGCACGCCCCGTCCGTCGGGGGCAATGGAGCCGCTCGGAGCCGGCGCGACTGTCACCTGCCGGGGCCGTCACCTGCCGGGGCCGTCACCTGCCGGGGCCGTCCTGCCCGAGCCGCCTCCGCAGCCCGGCCCCGCGCTGGAGCCGCCCTCCTGCTGCAGCTGCCTGCCTGCGTGTTTGGTACCAGACTCCGGGACGTCAGTGTTGAATCATGGATGACATGCTGAATGTCTGAAGGGCTGTTTCACCTCTAAATTTAAATGACGTCAGGAAACTCGAAAAAGAAAGCTGCTGCTGTGTGGTTATGCTCCATGGATTTTATTGTATTGCCTCTGATCTGATCCTCCAAGTGATAAATACCATTTTTCTCTGCTTCTCATGGTGTCAGTTCTTAATACGTCAGTTCAGTTGGGAAAGCCGTTGTGTAAATGGCTGAGAAGGAAACTACACCTAACACTGGTAGCTTATAATCAGACCTGGCCACATGTACATAAACACACGTACCCCATGTGCTTATACACAGGTGTCATTCTTGACAGAGTGAGGCTACAGTAGACATTGAATACATAAATCTGCCTGGAAAATGGGTTGTCCTTAAGAAGAGCCTCAGTGTGTAGCTCAGGAAGGAAGCATGGCTCTTGGAGTAGGTGTGGATTAGTCTGACAGAATAGAATCTGAGACCTGGGGAAACCAAATCTGTAGATACTTCAAGACTTCAGTAAATCTAAAAAGAAGCCAAACCCAGGAGATCTTGGGACAAACTTATGCCAGGTTTTGGTTTTAACACAATCTTATTTGGACAGAATGAGGAAAGAAACCAGTTGTGTGTCTATATTTTAAGCCAGGAACAATGTTGTAGGTGGAGGCAGTGGTATAGAAGCTGACATGGGAGGGTAGCAGTAGAAGGTGGGCTGGGAGGTGCAGTGAGTGCAGTAAATGCAGTTTGGACATGACATTACATGGGCAGAGGCTTTAAACTGAAAGAGGGCAGGTTTAGATTAGATATTGGGAAGAAAATTTTACAGTGAGAGTGGTGAGTCACTGGCACAGGTTGCCCAGAGAAGCTGTGGCTGCCCCATCCCTGGAAGTGTCCAAGGCCAGGCTGGATGGGGTTTTGAGCAGCCTGGTCTAGTGGCAGGTGTCCCTGCCAATGGCAGGGAGTTGGAACTACATGGTCTTTAAGGCCCCTTCCAACCTAAACCATTTCGTGATTCTATAAGAAAATGCTACATATTGCCACAGAAGTTCAGTGCCATCACTGAATTACTGAATTACCCCAGCAGCTTCCTTTACAGTATCACTAAGTATTGAAAAGGCTATTTTGAAGAGGTCTACAAGGCAGTTCCTTTGTAAATATCATGACTGGAATTGTCCATAAAAATGGCAGTTGAGTTTGAAAAGCCTCAAGAAACAGGGTGTCTGCACGGATGCAGGTGGAAAGGGTTATTGATGCAACTGAGTTTAAGACTCTGCCTGCTGAATTCTTGAGGCTGCTGGATTTAAAGCGTTTACTGGGGAGCTGCTGAGAGTGAAGAGCACTCTTCCCTCGCGGGTGAGGGCAGGCAGCCAGCAGGCGGCAGGAAGAGCTCATTAAACCACAGTGGTGTGCATTAACCGGGCACCGCGGATTTTCGCTGCAAAACCTGTTTTGCCTCTCATGAATTCTTACTAACCGCGCGAGATCTTTCAGGGAGGTGAGGAGGGAAGGGCTGAGGAGCCAGCCCGGCTAACGCCGCTGAGCGCCGCGCGGTGCTGCCCTCGGGCCGCGCTCAGCCCGCCCAGGTGGCCGCGGCGGGGCCGGGACACGCCGGGGCGGTGCCGCCCGGCCCGCCCCCACCTCGGGCTGTACGGGAAGTGATGTTGCCTTGACGGAAAAGACACGGTCGGAGCCCAAAAAAAGGCAGGTGCGGCGTGACGCGGCTGCGGGAGCTCCGGCGGCCGGGAGGCGAGCAGGTAGGGCGGCAGGGGAGGCGAACGGGGCAGCGAGCAGGGATGGCTCGGCTCGGCCGGGCTGGCAGAGGGCTTGGTCAGAGCCCCGGGACGGTGTTTCGAGCGGGGAACTCTGCGTGCCGGCGCCCCACGGCTCCGGAACAGTGACTCGGGCTTTGACAAAGGGGCCTCGCTGCGGAGAGGAGAGCGAGCCGTCCGTAGCCTCGGCCTTGGGCCGCCCCTCAGGTGCTTCCCCTCACGGCGGCTGCCGGGCGCGCCGGCAAACAGCCCCGCTCGGGCCTTCCTTCCCGCGCTGCTGCTGCGGGAGCTGCCAGCTCCCACCCTCTACACCTGCCTTTCTTTCACAGAGGAGAAGTGGACTGCATGTCTGGTTTAAATTTTTATAAAGGCTTTAAAAATGGTCAGTCGTTGTGAGAGCACTATAATAATGTTGTATCTGCCTAGCCGGGACTCAGATCTTAGGCGTGACTATCAACAGACCTGTTGCTCCTTTCTGAGCACTGTGTGTTTGTGTAAGGGAGGCTTCGTGCTGAGAAGGCCCTTCAGCCTGATTTGTAATGCTTGGGCTGAATTTAGACTTTGGTGATCTTGGATCTAAGGAAATCTAAGTCCATTAGAAACAGCTGTTGATTTTCCTAACTCTGTAAGTAACTAGAATATGTTAATATATAAGTGGTATTTTTGATGGTGCTAGCAAAGTATAAAGGACATGCTTAGAACTGTTGAAACCACTCAATTTTTATGTCTTAGACATGTATCAGGAATTTTGTGAGCTTTCTGACTCTTTTGACTCTTCTAACATTTCCTTCATAGATGGTGCTTAGGGTGTTTCCATCAGGATAACACATACGTGTTTGGAGTTAGTTCTGAAAGGTGATGTGTTGCTGCACTTACAGGTTTTTCTTTGAAACTCTACAAAATCTATACTGCCCTTTCTTGGAAACTTAATCTGACATAGACATCTTCTCTCAGCCCTTCTTTCTTGTCACAGACTTTTACTAATTTTGTGAGTGTTCCAAGTATTTTCCAGCCAGGGAATAGCATATACTGCAACATGCATTTCAAATGTTGATAGATAAATGTAGGAATGGTATTTGTAATGCTAAATGAATGTCTCAAAAGCATGGTTAAAAAGATGGAAAAAAGAACAGCATGTTCCTGTGTTTCTTGTTCAGGGTTCTGATTTTATATCTACTTAATCTCTTGCACAAAGGAGTTTGGGAGAGAGGGTGTGCTACAACTTACGCTGGTTTAATTTCACAGTTAACAAAATTTCCCATGAGCAACCAGATGTCTAAAACCAGACTGTAAGTTTGTTTTATCACTATCGTTAAACATGGGAACACATGAATTTATCACTCGATGACAGATTTCCTTTTCTTTCAAAGAGAAGATAAGGTGAGATAAAAGAATTCTTAAGTAGCATTTGACATTTACAGAAACAAATATTACGTGCAGTAATCCCTCTGTGCCTTTGAATTCTTGGTCTTGTGCTGTTCCTGTCAGGGATCTCTCATATGGTAAATGACCAGAGAGGTCTGTAAGTTTCCAGCATAACCCTGCACTTGCAGATCAACATCATTACTAAGATCAGTCTGTCACAGTCAACAGAGGTGGTTAGAATTTAATTTAATCTGAAAAAAAACAGGCAAAAATGGCACTAGAGGTGGAATATAAAGAATGAGAACTCCTTTTCTCCTGTTGATGTTTCAGCAAGTAATTAAGTTGCATTTATAAATAATTAATCAAATATTCCCATCTGCATTAAAGCTGCATTATTGTGCTCTGCACATGTGGTTGGTCCTGCAGAGAATTATTTAGATACTTATAGGTGAACCTTTCCTGGGCTGGGCATACACAGTGCTCTGCAACTTGCTTTTGCTCCTGTTGCTTTGTAGACACCACTCAGTGCTACAGATACACTCTTTGAGTTTACAGCACTGGTTTCAAACATGCCTAAAAAGTTGTTTAAGTAGAGCATGGATAGATAAATTCTAACCTATAAGGCAGCATTTTAGCAGAAACACTTTTTTTTTTTTTCTATTTATACAAATATATTCCCAATCAGTCTCTCTGGATATAGCATCTGGTTTTGAGGTTTCTTTTCCTCATTTCTTTTCTTCTCTTCTTAGTCAGAACTGCATCCCTGTCAGGAGGCAGGACTAACTTGAACCATGTTAAATCAGCTGAGATCACTTAATGATTGAATGATCCTTTTATCTCCAGAGGAGCTTTGTGAATAAGTCCTAGCCCTGACTTTCTTTTCTGGAACACCCTTACATTGTTGTATTTTCATACATAAAGCATCAGAATTTACTTTTGATTTATAGTAATAAGTAGTCTCAGTGGCTGTGATTTATTTTCTAATCTAATAAGCCTTATGGCATGTAGATTAAAATATGACATATAACCAGCATACTTTTTTCCTGTGGTGTTGGTGTGGCTTCAAAGGGCTGGGGATGCTTTGGGGGGTGTGTGACAGTTTTGCATATCCTGGGTGGTGGAATTCTTTTCACATACTGGCACATTTCAGCACTCTGGAGCTGACCCAACAAGTTCTTCAGTATTTTAGTCTACAGGAGGAAAAAAAAAACCAAACAGGCAAATGTCCTTGCTTCTAAGTCTCTGAGGATAATATCAAAGTGTAAACCAGTGCAGTGATATTTTCCTGAGTTTGCAAACCCATTTCTCATAGCTGTTTTCTTTCCCTATGTCTGATACTTTTACTGATGAGAAATGGGTAAGAATAAAGCATGTCAGAAAAAGGCATTTGTGGAAAACAACATGAAGACTGGTAGTAAGGTAGCAAAGGGGCAGGAAGCAGCAGTGAAGATACAAACTCAGCAGGAGTAGAGCTTTTCTAGAAATCTCTGATTTGCAATGGACAAAAGAAGTTGGTTAATATGTAATCAGTGTTTTAAAATTAAAAGTCAAGTTTGTGGGCAGTTGCAAAAAGTATTTTGAAGATAACTGTACCCTTCTGCAGTAATTCTTTGTGTAAATGTGATATGTGAACGAAAGGACTGTAAGGAATACACCTTGCTGAAATATTTTATGTGCAAATGAAACACTGGATGGATATAAGGACACTGCTACACAAATCAAGTAGCTGAGTCCAAATTAAGTTTGGAGATTGTGATTGCAGTTTTGCAGCTGTGTACTGCTATTGGTTTAAAAGGTGATAACAGGATAAAGGAATAGATAGCAAAATAGATAAAACCTGACTCTTCAGTGATACTGTCAGGTAAGGAAGCTCCATGGGTAGAAGCAATGCCTTTTATTAGGGTAGTGTGTTTAGTTGGAAAGGATAGGCTTTCAGGTATGTAAGCTCCTTTCAGGTTTGAATTAGAAACAGCAGAATGTAAAGCAAAATTGAAAACAATGGATGTACAATTTTTATAATACTTTTATTAAGCTTATGTCATTAGAAGGTGGTGAAGGTTCTCTGGAGCTGTTGTCCAAAGTCAGCCCAGTCTCACTCTTAAACCCTGGCTCATTATTTTCATTACTGTGGGATATTTCATTGGGTTCCCTCATCACTCAAAGACTGTAAGGAAAATGGTTGCTCTGTGAACTGAAAGGAGGAAAACAATTCATTCCAGTAACATCCTTGGGGAAAGGGAATATTTGAACTAGACTGAAGGCTGCTGGTGGTGATAAGGACTAATAAAGCATGTACGGTGGCTAGGGGGGAAAAGAAAACTTCATTCATTTTTCTGAATAAAAATGCAAGTTTTCTGGTTTTCTCCTGTCTCCAGCAGTCTTGCTACTATGGTATTTTATGTTGGTAGTTGCTGAGGGAAATGACCTTTCTCCTGGAGATCCCTGCTGATAATTGTGTGGCTGTCATGGAGTGTGGTGCATTTTGAGAATTCAGGGTATCGCTCAAGGCTCACAGTGGTGGGACTGCTTGTGCTGTGAAATGGTTTTTATGCAAGGTTTGCATGAGATGATTTGCTGCTACAGGTCTTGCCAGTGGCTGATGCTTTCCATGTCTGCTTGGAAACCTAGATAACATTCAGAATGCAGATTATAGCAAAAAACTGGATAATTGGGGTCTTTTTGTTTTGGTTTTTTTTTTTCAATTGCAAAGGCTAATCATAATTCCTCCTCCCCCACCCCCACTTGTTTTGCTTTAACCAAACTTTATGCATGCCTGAATGTGACCCAAAATACAGGTATCAGGGCAGTCCTAGCCCTGCTGGTATTATCCATTTCCAACAGATTTTCTCATGCAGCACTTTCAGATCCTGTGCACGTAACTGCACATGCTCCACTGACTTTCTCCTCTAACACTGATTCAGCTTGACAGGTCTTTTCTGTCAGGGCATGGACTGTCTGACTAATACTTAATTTTTTCATATTTTTTCTTGGAATGGTGTCAGGATAGACATCTCTGTACAGAGATGGTGTTAACCAAGTTTGAAGATAGTACTGTCTGATTTGATGGTGTTTCTTCTGAATTTTGTAGCAAAATTCTTGGAATTTTAGATTGGATAAATATAAGTTGGAGTTATTAAATTAAGTTAGATGTTAAAGTAGTAGTTTTTAAAATGTTCTTTATCTGTGAAATGGAAGAGGTGAATATAACTCTTTATTTGATAGTTTTCTAGAATCATCAGTTTGGATATAGCCCACAGGGCTGGAGATCCTGCTATGAGTCAGGAGGAGCTGCAGAGCAGGCTTTGAAAGGCCTGTGAAAAGAGCTGCTGCAAAAGTGGAATCATGCTTTTTAGTAGGTTTTGAAACAGAAGACAGCTCCTCCTCCCCCAGATCTGAACTGCTGATATGGCAAAACTCCACTGGTTTTATTCCATTCACTTTTTAATAATAGATGTGCTAAAATTTAATTTGCTTATAAAATAGATATAGTGTCTTTTAAATCCAACTTGAAAGTAAATGTAAAATTGAATGACTGTCACAGTATGTGCTGCAGCAGGTACAACCTGGGCAGCTGGTGGGTTTCCCTTGCAGAACTGGAAACTCTGCCAGCTTTCAGAGGAAGCACGCATCCCAGTCTTCCCTTTGTCTAGTCTGCCATTTTTTTGCCATTTTTTCACAAAGTGTTCAGGAAGTTCAGATCTTTGTGGTTTCTTCCCCTCTGTAAAGGAGTGTTAAAGCTGATCAGCAGATCAAATGTTGGGGGAGAAGGCAGAAATAATAGAAATTCAGTGTCTCTGCCCCTCTCTAATGAGCTTTGTTTCCTTAGGAAATCAGGCTAAGAGGTGTGTCCTCATTTCAGCTTTGTTTTTTGCATTGCAAATTTGGAGCTTTGTTCCAAGAAGTCCTTATTGCATTCATAATCTCGAGTGTGGTGTGTTGAGCCTTAGGGAATTTTTCTTCAGCCTAGCATCCTGTGGGAGCATGAAGAATGGGAGCAGTAACGTTTTTAGTAATTGGGAGTCACACAGGGAGTGGAATGGGGCCAATGGAACTGAAAGCCCTACTTTGGTAATGTACTGCAGAATCACCACCTTTCTAAACCCACCCCTTCCTCCTGCACACCCTGAAGGAAGGCAGATCAACCAGTCAGGTTAGTTAACCTGGGGAGTCACTGAATAAATGGGAATATGAAGGAGCTCTCATATTAATGGTGCTCATGCTTTAAGAAATGATAGAAAAAAATAGGCATCACAGGTGTTTAATTTGGTTTCATGTGCTTTATTGCATGGAAGATCAAACAACACACTGAAGAAGCAATACTTTGCTGTAGCTCAGAAGCAGCAGACTTCTCTGTCTGCCACATAGTTCACATAATTAACCTTTCCATTTTTCCTCCTGAGAGCAGAGTTAAAGTGCAAAAGGCACTGTTGACAGCTTGTGAGGACAATGATGAACCACTTGCCCTATTAAGTAGATCAGAAAAGATGTGAACAGAATCTTGTGCTGGAAAGCAAACCCAGCACTGCTGAGATTGGTTTTCAAATAACTCAGATAGTGCCAAGAATAAACACATATCAATGAAGCTGAAGTGTGGAGAAAAATATGACAGAAACTTTCAAAGGTGTATTGATATAGGATTGTAAAACATTGAAAATCCTTTCTTAGGTAGCTGTAGTGCACATGTTCCTTTAAATGGGCACAGCAGCTTCCTGTAAAGAAACTGTTTTTTAATTAAAAAAGCTCACTTAGTCATCAACCCTTTAAAGTAGATAAAGATCATTGATCTAAAATGAGGTTTGTAGCTCTTCAGGCTGAAGATAGAGACATCAGATTATTGGTGTGCTTTTACAGCTCCTCACCCAGTGCAGGGCTGCTGGTGTCTCCTGCAGTGCTGCTCCAGGTGCTCTCTTCATGCACTCAGGCCTGCACTGCGTAGGTCTTACAAAATGTGAACCAACACAGTCTCACAGAAGAACTGTAGCACATCATAATTCATCCATCTTTAGGTTAAATGTTCTTTTGAGCACAGATTATGTAATTTGAGTAGTGTGAATGTTGCCAAAATACAATTTCCTACATACAAAATGATCACATTTGCTCATTTCACTCAAAACAAATAATAATGTTTATTCATACACTTTTTATTGCTATTTTAAATAAACCTGGTTTGACCATTTCTTGGTGTTGTACCATCTTATACAGGGACATGTACAACAGTATTTTTTAATACTGTTTGCTTTCTGATATTTCAGAACTGTAATAAGAGAGAACCTGATTCAAATATTAAAGGGTTCTTTCCTTCCCCTTTTGATTCAGATCTGGAATAGGCATCTCCACTTGGCTTTGCCTTGGGACAGACTGCATAATACAAAGTGGCGTGGAGGCAGAGGATTGCAGTTTTGACAGAATTGACAGATCAATTAGAATCACTTGTTTGGGATAATTTTACTAATCTTTTCTGAGGTCAAATATAACCATATATAAATCTCATTTGGGAAGCAGTCTTTTGATGTTTTTTTCGATGACAGAGTTTGGTCTAAAGTTTTTTGAAGTGCTGAGTACCCAGAAGCTGCAAAGGATTCCTGTCTTTAGGCAGTATGGTGTTCCATGAAAGCAAAATTGATGCTTTTCATTTGTTGATTATTTTACTGTTAACTTTTTATTGTTGAAGAGACCCTGGTAATTCTTGCAAGTTAGTTATCTGGAGACTCTCTTGGAGTGGATTGTTTTTAAGAACCTCCTTTTTATGTAAAATGCTACAGATCTTAAATATGCCAATGCTTTATCACATGCAATGCTAGAAGAAAGCTCTGTCACCATTACTAGAAATTGCCTAGATTGGCTTACAGTTGAAAGAACATAATGAAAGTTTTACTTTACTCTATAATATTGCTAAATATTTAGCAGTTGTGCCTATGGGTAGCAGGAAGACCTGCCTGACCTACTTTTATTTTAATCACTCAAGGGATATTTCATGATTTGGTCCTGGCAAAGTTCATCTATAACAGTTCTGATGTGAAAGCTGATTTTGTTAGTGTGGGTTGTCTTTTTTTTTTAATTTTTAAAGGATATTGGTGAGAGGAAAGCAAAAGAAAAAAGTCTTTTATATGGAATTTATCTTGTCCTTTCAGTTGTGCCCTGAAGTACTGGCATGCTACTGCAGAGCAGGGGCAGATGACACTGATGTTAGGCACTGCTCTTGGCTTTGGAAACAGGGATGTGTTCTGTAGCATTATCTGAAATGGGCTGTTACTAGATCCAGTTCTTCTCTTATTCCTGTCTCCAGTGGCAGATGTCTTTATTTCTGGGGGCAGGTAACAATCCAGCATTTTTCTTACAGGAGAAACATCTGCTACAGGACAGTTTGGACACCTGCAACTTTTCTCAAGGAGTGTGTGAAGGCAAATATTCTGATGCTTACACTGAAGAATGCTCCACACTGTTCACTGTGTTTAACTCCTCAAATTTTCTCCTAAATTCCTAGGCCTGTAAAGCATAGAAAAGTTTTACAAGTAAAGCATAAATTCCATGCATCCAGATAATCTTGTTCATAAAACTTGTAAAAACGTTGGGAATATTGAGTAACTGAGCAGATAGGTATTCCTTTGTAGGGCTGGAGCTTTAAAACTACATTTCACAGTTTCAGTAATTTTGATGCCCTACATAAAGTAAGAAATTGTCCAAGCTCCTTCAGCCCCCTAGGACTGGGGTAGCAGTGGGAGGAAGGCTCACCTTGGGCTGCCTGCAGTGGTTCCTGTTCCAGCTGTTGCTGCTTGGTTCGTGTTTGCTTCCTGCCACCACAGCAGGGCTGCCTCAGCTGCCTGTGCAGCACTTGCTGAGAGGCTGCAAATGTGTTTGTTTAAAAACAGAGATTATAAATAACCAAATATTGATGTCCTTCCAGTTTATAACTCCTAGTTTGAAATCAGCATAACTTCACCCTCACAAAGAAAGCTTTATTTTAGCTGTACCTTTCTGGCAAAGTCTTACTGTTGTGGATAAAACTCTTGCCTGGAAGGAAGGAAGAATTAGTTGGTGTCCTTCACACCAAGTTGGTAAGAGACAAGTTGAGCAGCCTCATTTCATCCTGAAATAAAACACTGAAGTCTGGGGATTATTTATGAATTGTTTTCCCATTAAAGATGGCAAACATCTGACTATATGGAAGAGTTTGAGCTCCATTTACATTGAGAGAGATTGAAGTTGAGGCTTCCAGACAATTTGTGCTTAGTGTGTGTGCAGTTACCCCCCAGGGCTGCTTGCAACATGGCAGGAGAACTGCTGCTTTGTCTGTCAACACTTCTTATCCTGTTCCTCCTTCTGCACTCTGGAGCAGTTACCAGACATTCTAGTGTGCTTGTGGTCTGAATATTTCTTCACAGTTAAGCAAATGTACTGGTATTGATCAGGGAAGCAAGCAGTTAAAGATTAAAAATGTGCATGTTGCTGAAAATTGAACACAATTCTGTTTTTTAATTGCATGTGAGAGCAAAAAAGGGCCTTTTCCTCTAAAACTGGTGAAATTTTCAGAAGATTGGATTGAGCCAAGAATGGATAGAGTTTTAAAAAATTACAACCTGTAAGCAAATGTCAAAGAAATGGATTTTAGTTAATGCTGGAAAAATGCTAAGGCAGGGCATGAAAAAGTGTTCCAGCTCTGTATTATACAACTTAGATATTCACCAGGGCAAGGAAAAAAAATTGCCTTGATTCACATGAAAAGAGTCAAGATAGTTGAGCACTGAAACAAGTGAGAGTTAAGAAGCTTGTGGAGTTGTCTTTGTTACTGGTAGATGAATCCATATATTAAATATTTGTAGCAGCCTGTCTGCAGCACTTCTTAAATTATAAGATTGGAGACTAGCTGGAGACACCACCTTAATTTCCTTTCTTTGCTGCTCTTGAAGCAGCTTGAGGAAAGAAACTGAGACAAGAAAGGATGTGCAAGGACACTTGTCTGCAAAAGCTCACATCAGCTAAATCTTACACGGTGAGTGCCAAAGTTGCTTTGTCCACAGCTTTCAGTGCTCTCCTGTGAGCATCTCTAATGTTGGGGTGCCTGAGAGGGGACCCCCTCGTGGGGCTGTGAAGGTCCTGTCTCATCCCAGTGCAGGGCTCTCCATGCAGTGAGTGCCTGGTGCAGACACTGGTGCTGAAACTGGGGCAGACCTGTGGATTCTGACTCTTGTGAACTGACTCATTGAAGAGCTGGTTTACATGTTAAAGCAGTAGCTTTATTTCCATTTTAAACATTTATTTAAATGTTTAAAATGTCTGCATGTGTCTCTTAGGACCGTGCAGGGACAGGAGCTTGTAGGTTTAGTGTCTGTGTTTCAGAAAGTTTCTGGCAACATCCTCACTCTGATCTCTTCTTGGAGCTTGTTGCCAACAGAAGTGGTTCAGCAGAAAGCACTGGATACAGATGCCTACAAAGCCCAATGGTACAGCTGCCACTGTCCTCCCAAATCCTTCCAGATTCTGCTCACATGGTCTCTCTCTGTGGTGTCTTTGCCAGTTTTGTAATCAGTAGCTTTTTCTGCTGTCTGTAAAGGTGAGAAGTAAAACCAGTTTGGGGAACTTTGGTGCTCTCTGTATTTCAATATAAGAGACTACTGTGTTTGCTGTATTTTATTTTTTTGGTATACTTAGAAAAAGTTGTGCTCACACATTGCAACTTGCTCTCCCTAAGACAAGGAGGAGGGTCAGTAGTTTATGCAGAGGTTCGAGGTGTATTACCTGGTTTAGGGAGATCTGGTTAGCTGCTTTGCTAACTTTAAAAGGGGGAAAAGAGATCACTTGATCAGTCAGCAAGACCACATGACAAGCAGCTGAATGTAATTAGGTGGGGAGGGTGCTTGTGTGGGGCTGGCAGCTTCCCATGCCCTGTGAATGTTAGAACTATTAGTCTGAACTACACTATTTTGGTTTTATTTCTTTCTCTGCTGATGCTTCCTGTAGATGAGAAATGGCTCTTTTTGCATGACTATGGTATTCAAGAGATCTGACCTGTGTCAGGAAACTTGTCAGTGAAGCACATTTGGAAAACTACAGATCCATTCACAGCTGTTAAACCTAGGTATGTAAACACTTTCTCTTCTCTGTTTATTTTCAGAAGATTTATCACATTGTTTTCCTTGAGCTGACTGTGCCAGCTGTTCTGTTCAGAGTTTTGAAACACTGTTGCTGCACTTTAACAAGCTGCCTGGAATATTCTGATTTTGAGAGTTCAGCATTGCTGCATCCTCCTGTTCTAGAGGGAAAAGTAAAGCTGGGGAGTACACTTGGGTTATGTAACACAGACTTTGGGGTTAAATGACAAAACTGCAGCTCTTTTGTATGCATTTATCATTGCTTTTCATAAATAAATCAGACTTAAATACAAACCAGGGGAAGTTTATTAATAAAATAAATAAATGACTGCAGTGAGCTATGTCTCGATCCAGGAGCCATAAGATGCCTGTTCCGGTCCCAAATCATCAGCCTACGTTGTCTTCTGTGGCAAACTTGTTCTGCAGGGAAGGTACAATTAGACCCCTGATAGTAGAGTGTGCTGTGCAAAAAACATTCAAAATACTGAACAAAATAACTCAGTATTTTCAAATATTGCACTGCTTGAATTTTTCCCCCCTCTGTTTCTTCCTGTGTTCCTATTAGCATTTAAAGATAAATTATACTGAATAAAACAGTCCTTTAGAATGACAGGGTTTTTAACTGCCCTGTGCACCAACGTGTTTGTTACCATGTTTGCTAAAGGGATGATAAAATGCATGAACGTGGTGTGTTGCACAGGCTGTTATTTTTAATTATAAAAAAAGATTGACTAGCAAGGAACCATGAGAGCTCATCTAGTTCACATTCCTTGTTCAATCATATAGTAACAACTTGAATCTTAAAATTAATTATCATAAAAGCAATAGGAAGGTGGGCTGTTATTCCTGTGTTTTGTTTCTCCTTTGGAAGAAACTCAGAATATATGTACCCACCTGACTAAGTCATGCCATGCCACCCCAAGCATGATTTTGTAATCAAGCATCCTTTCTAGCCATGTGTTTACCAGCATTTTTCTAATCATGAATCAAGACTCCAGTTTTATAAACTGCAAATAAGAGAACAGAAAACAGTATTCTTCTCCACTTCTCTGGAGGTCACAAGGCTTTCCCAGGGTTTTATTTGATGTCTAGCATTGAATGTCTTAAGATGACTTTTCTCCTCCAGATCAACAGATGACTTATGTTTATGACAGAGAAGTGAGACATTAATAAATGTAGTTCAATAAACATATTTTCTTACTGTTTCCTTATAGTCATCCCCAGTGTATGAAAAGTTTATATAAAATGAATGGGAAAAAGGATTTTGTAAACAGTGATGCTTGGCTTTCTGTTTTTGTTTTTCCTGTGCTGTTTGGATGGCTTGGTTGTTGTAGCTGCTTCACTGTAATTTACTGTTACATAATACTTTCATTTATTGCATTACATGTGCATTTTGAATGTGTTACAGAAACTATTTCTAGCACATTTTAGTGCAGTGTTTTCTAATAGCATAAGTTATTTGAGGATTAAATTTTGATCATGTTGGAACATTCTTTTTTACACTGCAAAACAATATGCTAGCATTTGGTGCTGCTACCCTTTCCTTCACCATAGTCTTCCTGGATTTCAGTATAATTGCATGTTTCTCACATCTTTCATTTATAACAGTCTTAAACAAAGTAGCCTTAGTAATTAAGCCTGGTAAAAACAAGCTGGGAATCTAATTCAGCTAGGCTTCTTTAAGCATGTCACTAACAATGGCATTAAAGAGAAATAGTAACTTTTTCTCCTTAAGAAAAAAAAGCTAAAAAAAAGAAGACAAACAAAAATTCTGAATCTATAGAAAACTTAGAATGACCTCAAAAATCTTAAAAGCAGTTAATGGAAAAAGATCTGGAAGTATCTTAGTAGGAGGAGAAAAATAAGCTCTAGACAATGGGAAGGAGCAAAAGGAGTAACTTTTATTTGGTCTTCTAAAATGTTTTACTTCATAACTAAGAAACAGTGTAGTTCCTGCTTCTGAATTTGTTTAAATACTGTGACATAGGGATAAAATTTATTTTAAAAAATATGTTTTGATACATTGTGATACAACTGTTGTTATAAATAGAAAAACTGAGATCTTGGTGAGGCAATTCTCTAGGAGGGAGTGGGTTGGTTAGCTCAGCTCCACTATAGGCACTCCAGCTGTACTGATTAGTGCTGAGATTTTCTTTTTTCACAAACTTAATTTATTTTTGAGACTGAAATATCATTCTTGGATTCTTAGTTTCTTCTGTAGCAAATCACATGCACTGATTTAAAATCAAACCAAATGCTGCAGTCTTTTAGCAGAAGATGAAACACCAGCACCTACTTTAATGAGACTTTTCATATAGAAACTCTTGTGGGACAGTACCATTGCATACTCCCATTTTGTTGTGACTTGTTCCTATTACTTACCTTTCTATTCTGTTCTTCATTTCAGAGGTTTGATGCCTCTCTCAGTTATGGTGTACAATTGTTCTGTGAAGTTGGTTTGGCAGTTTGTGTGAGATTTTTGAGTTCCTCACAAGCATACAACATTTCTATTTGGTGTCTCACCAAGCCAGCACAGTCTGTATGCACTGTATGGTGTAATAATTGCATACACATTTCCCTGACACAGTTTTCAACAGGAAACCTGCACTGCTTGGATCAATTAGAGCATTCTGACTGGCAATTTATTTTCATAGAAAAGCTTTGTGTATTTTTTCTGGAACTTAGGTTATAGAGGTGCTTGTTCTGTAAGCTCACTGCTGCCTAAGCCATTTATTAGCTATAGACAGAACCATTCTGAATTTTAATTGAAGGCTTCTAAGGGTAGAGGTAGGGAATTGCCTGTTACTGTAGGTCACTTCAAGTGAAACTTGAGGATGCTTTGTGTGCATAAAATGTTGTGAAAGAATTCTTTAGGAAGGCACCTACAGCATGAAAAGCTGGCAACAGCTGCCAGGTTTCAGATGAGGCTTTACTCTACAGCCATCTTGGGGCCCTCTCTCCATCTGGGAATACCTAAAAGGAAAGGTAT
Organism: Molothrus ater; assembly: GCF_012460135.2. Taxonomy (NCBI): domain Eukaryota; kingdom Metazoa; phylum Chordata; class Aves; order Passeriformes; family Icteridae; genus Molothrus; species Molothrus ater. The sequence goes on from NC_050490.2 coordinate 7,604,041, forward strand.
GGGCAAACTGTGGCATTAGACTTGTGCTGCTTTTTGCTTTCTTTGCTCATATATTCCTATATAACACCAATTAGTGTAAGAAATTCTGGTTTGCTGTGCTGTTTATCTCAGGAGTCTTTGCTGTGTATCAGGATTTAACTATAATTCATGCTGTATTACAGGATTCTGATCTGAGCAGTGAGATAAATATTGTTGGCAACTCAGGCTGAAAAACAGCAGGCTTTTTGAATGGAAACTTTGTGTTGAGGAGATCAGGCTGCTAATCTGTGCTTCTTTTGAATTATGCCTTCCTGAGGCTCTAGAAAGCTGTGCTAGGACAGGAATTGAAGCCAGCATTTTGCCAAAGCACTGTCTGAGGAGTTTGGCAGACAGCAGGGCCTCAGGAGAAGGCTTGGGCAGTGGTAATTTGTGCTGCAGTTCCAGAGCTGTTCAAGGGAGGATAGAGTGGAAGCAGGGGCTTGGCTTTCAATTCCTGAAAGAAAAGCCCACTCAAACACTGTAGTTTTAGCTTTGCTTTAGTTTGAGTCACACTTTTGAGCCACAAGCATGCTCCAAAGTGGCTGTGTCTTGCTGTCACACAAAGATTCCTGTGAAGATTTCTGCTTTGCTATTAGTGACTTCCTGAAGAGAACAGGGTGTGGCCTATTGAATACAGCCTATTTCAGACAGAAGTGGTGTTTTATTATGTAATGGGCATGTTAAGTTATGGCCAGTGTCTTATCAGCAAGTTATTTCTAATCTTTTCATAGCATTTATGAGACATGGAAGCATCACATACACTCACTATCTCCAAACATATTTACTGAACAAGTCCTGCTCAGTACTGGCTGAAAAATCTCTTTCTCAGACCGTAGCTATTACAGACTCTGAAATTAAAGGCTCAGTTTCTTTTTGAGACCTCTTAGAAGCAGATTATTCACAGCTGCCACTCACCTGTCAAACTCTTTGAAGTGTCTTGCTGCCAGCCTGCACTGCTCTCACTGCCTCCCCATGGCAGCATGACCTCAGGTAGGTCCAGTGAGCTCTGCACCTGCAAGGATGCTTCTGACAAGATTTTCTGATCTTTAAAACATTGGGAGAACTGAATGCTAGCTGTGAGCCTCAGTTTTATCAGTCTAGATCTATCCTTCCATCTCTGTCCATCGTGTACCCTTCCTAGCTTGGCATCTCTGACTGTCCTGTGATGCTGGATTTGAGGAGTAGAAGAATGACCTTTTCTAGTTGCTGGACAGGGTTTTAACTGACAGTTTCCCATGCTTTCCCACAGACAACTATGAACTTATTTTGTCCTTTTTGTTACATTAATTTAAGAAATCCCACTGATTAAATATTTTCACCAGTAACTTATTATTCCTAATGTTGTGCCTGGTATTCATAGATAATAGAGTTTTCCATCTCACTAGAAATGGATATGGCTTAGTTGTTCAGTAACTTTGATAACCAGTAAATGTTCTGGGGAGCAGGATGTTTTCACTGGTTGCTGGAAGAATGATGACATTAGTCCTGCTCCAAAAGGCCACGATGCCTTGTGATTAGCTGCTTTCAGAAAACTTCTGATGGACTGAAAAACTTTTTGGGTATTTCAATGGCACCTAAATAATGAGAAAGCATTTAACTTGCTGAGAAGTAACTAGAAGAACAGAATGTTAGAAATCCTCTATACTGTGACCCCTGTTAGTTTAGATCTCAATATTACAGAAAAGCAATAATGCTAAAGAATGGCAGTGGCTGCTGAAAATAATGTTGTTGAATCTTCCAATTAACTACCAGATTAGCAAGGAAAAGTGTTTACTTCCTGTGAAAAACAAAACCCCCATGTATTTCCCAATCCAAAGGATGAAAAGGTGGATTAAATTCTGCACTGCAGTTCTTTCCTGCCTCACCCTTTTGTTTTCCCACATCATGTTAGATGAATGATGTGGTTTTATAGTCCCATTTGTATCATATTTGTGTGGTCTTCACTTTTATCTAACAATGATTAGGAAGTATCTTCAGGTGTCTGGTAGCTGAGCTTCTCCATTGACTCCTAATTGTCCTAATCAGGGTAATTTATTTTGCCAGATTATTCCTCTCTAATGCAGGATGTATCTGGTATCATTCATAAGCTTGGCAGTGTAACCTCTTGGAGAATTATTTTCTGTATTCTAGGTTATCTGGCCTATGAAACAAAGTAGAAGATAGCTGAGAACTTTATTGTTCCAAAAGAGAAATATATCTATGTCTATATCAGGTTTTTTTAAGAAGCAGCAAATATTTTCCTCTGGCCATTTACAGTGTGTGCTTTAATGGAATTAAACAAAGAGGATGGGCTGACTGACATGTATTGCAGTCTACTGAATCACCTATATAGGCAGAGCACAACTTAACACTTCCTTTAGCATGAGTACCTGCACATGTTTTCTTTGAGATGCCATTTCATTAATATTCTACCTGCACATATGAAACTGCTTCCTTTTTCAGCTTTTAGATTTTTAGCGTTTTTTTTTAATTATGATTCCTCTTATTCTGCATTTTCATGTGTTTGCTTATCTGCTGGAGATCTTTATCTCCTGGAAAACCAAACAATTTCTTAAAGAAATATGCAATTCTTACTATCCTGTGTGGTTCTTTTCTCCTTTACCCTTTGGTGGTTATTTCTGTGGGCAGAGATAGTGTGCTCTCTTTTCTTGCCCTTCTGAGTTTGAAAGTGCTGCTGAATTGGTGGGTGGTCAGAGTCATGAATATTTCCCACCTGTGAATATGACCAACTTTGTGGGTGAGACCCTTGTGGCTCCTGGTTGTCAGAAACAGTTGGAAAATGTGTGTATCTGTGTAAGACTGTCCTTCATAATTCCTTGATCCTGTGAAGAGTAGGTACAGTGCAATGATATATTCCAGATGTTAAGGTTGGCCTGTGAGGAAGGAGGTGGATCCCCAAGTGGTCAGGATTGTCACATTAGGGAGGTGCTGAGCATTGCTCTGAATTTCCTGTTTAGAAGCTAGTGAAAAAGCACGGAAGCACTTGGAAGCCACTGTGGCTTAATGCATTTATTAGAGGAAGAGGGGAATGGTGAGGATGAGTAAGTACTGTGGAACTGCTTAAAAGAAATTAAAAATGCTTGCTTTACTTTCCCCAGCTACTCTGGAGTTGATTCACTTTATACAGATGTTTCAAAGCAGCTTCTGATGAGAGTGCAAAGAGGCAACTTGTGAGGCAAAAGCTCTTGTTCCCAGGAGGGGGACAGATCAACTGTTTTCATCAAATAGCATTGCAAATCTTCCTTTATCTACAGTATTTCCTTACCATGGAGCATGAACATGTTAGGAAGTGATGAGGGAACAGAGATGGTGCTGTGCTTTTTGCACAGAAGTTGAAGCTGCATGAAGATCCTCCTGTATGGGGAGTGTTGAATAACCAACTGCAACATTCCTGCCTTTATTCTTTATTTTTTTCCAGTTCCATGCTGCTTTTCATTCATTTGTGTAACTGAGATAACCTTTGAAATCCAGCTGCCTGATTGTTGGTTTGGTGATGCTGAAATGCGAATGCAATTGCAAAACTAACTGTTGTTTCATTTCCTGGCTTCTCCATTCCTAGTGTCTCCTGATTTTCTGGAAACATAGTCCAGAATCTGCTGTTTCCTTGCCTGGCCGGTTGTGCAAGGTTCTCACCACATCAGACCTGCTGCTCCCCTTTTGTGCCCCCTTTCTGGGTGGGATCATCATTTTCTGTATCTCCTGTAGTAACTCATTCTCACAGTGCTTTGTGTGCCCATCAGTTCATGCTCTCAAAATGCTGCAGTTGCAGCAATAGTGAAGAATGGTTGTACAGCACCTTCAGCCAAGTAAAAGTGACATCAGTGTTTGGAGGCTAAACCTTCCTAGCTGTGTTTTTGTACCTAGTTTTGCAAGTTCTTATGTATTTTGAGCACCCTTAAAATTATTTAGATCTTTCCAAGAAAGAGGCACTCCTTGGACAGTGATCCTGCAATTCCTTAGAATTCGTCTACAGTTGAAACTAAAAACATTGTGACAGTAAAATGTCAGGCAGAACAATTGAAAGCAACCGAGGATTTTTTTTTTTCATGTTGTTTATGTTACAGAAAAGGCCCAGAAGTCACAGAAAGTGTCATTTTGACCAAAACTAAAGTAAGCCAGGTCACACATTTTCCTAAGAAAAACAATAGTGCAGTTCAGAACATTTTGGTGAAGTGCATACTCATTAGTTCTCTTCCCCCAGCACAACAGGTACTTGAGTTTATGAACAGTTGTCATGATGTGCTTATATTCCACTTGTATGGATCTGGCAGGTTTTAACAAAGCACATCTAAGCAAGTGCTGACTAAGCAGGAACATTATTTAGGTGTCTGTCCCTTGTTTGGACAGAGCTGGCTGGTGTCTGACTGACCAGTTCTCCAAGCACTCGGCTGCTGCTGGAGCCCAGAGCAGGGTGAGGCTGAGCAGGAATGTGGTTATTGCCTCGCTGCAGTGTGGTGGCAGTGCTGCTGTGACAGGACTACTGACTTACTCCTCTGCACTCTGCATCACTTTCTCAGTTTTTCTGCTGGAACAGATGGAGTGACACATAAAACACTCTAAGTGTAATTTTGTGTAGTGTCTTGGTGAAAAAAAAATTGTATGAATTGATGTTCACTTGCAGAAGAATCAAATCTGTACAAATCCCACCGAGAGACCTGTAGTGTCTTCATTTTCTGTCTTTGGGGGATTTTGGTTTCATTCTCCCCATTGCCCATGTCAACTCTAATCACCAACACGGAGCCTCAACAGAAAGGAAACAGTTTGCATTAAAGACTGCTCTATTCTCACACCAGAGGTAAAAAATGTAAAGCTATAACTGAGCAGGTGTGATCCATCATTATTGCATTTTTGAATGAAAACCCCTGCTGGGAACAATGTAATTGTTTAAAGATGTGTGGGTGATTTTGCAGCAACTTTAGATCTGTTCCAAGGCAGGTCTTGCACAAATCTCTTTTGAAATGCTGTTTGCCTCTAGGAATAAAAGGGACATGTGAGCTGTGTAATTGCTTGCCAGCCATGCAGTGAGGCAGCACCCTCCTAGACACAGACACGGGCACACCTCTTTATCTCTGAGCACCCATCAACGTGGATGCAAACAGCTGACACGTAAGCCTCTTGGCTGTGTGCTGAAGAGGTGGTGCTGGAAAAGTACTCCTGCTGGAAGTACTATCTCCAGTGTGCCCTAACTGTTCCTTTTGCAGAGTTTGGGGTAAGTGGTATGCCTTACTTTAAACTGATGTGCTTGAGGATTGTCTGATTAGGGGCATGTTCAGATTTCCTGAATTTTACACTGTGTATGTGTGCATGTTTTTATTTGCAGATCAATGCTTTTTGGTTTTGTTTTTGGTTTTGTTGGGGTTTTTTGCTTGTTTCCATGTCTTCATCTCTTTTGCCTTCTTCCTTTTTCCTTCTTTCCATCAGCTCAGTAGCAGCACAAGAGTTGCATGTTTTGTGTAAGGCCAGTTCAGGAAGCATATTCCCTATTCCCATACTGCACGGGGGAAATCCTGCATGCCAAGCCAATTTCTTTAATTTATACAGGAGCAAATCTGCCAGTCTGGAATGTTTTATCACACAATAGTGCTGTCATATCTGTGTCCCAGAGGCAAAAAGATTAACCCATTAACACTGATGTCTGTAATGTGAAAGTACCTCAGACTAGGAAATGCAGGGAACAAGAAGAGCACTTGATTTGGAGAGAGTCCCTTCTTGATAAGGCCTGATCTGTGTGTGTGGAGGCTCCAGAGCAGCAGCTGTACAGGCACAGCTCAAATGCTGGCTGTGGGGGTCCTGTCAGCCATGGAAAAGGCCAGTGGAGCTTTTCCAGCACTTGTTCATAGCTCTTGTCCCTCTGCATACCAGGCAAAGTGCAAAGCCAGAGCTGAATGGGATTTCAGGAGGGATTTACAACAGGCAAAACTGTGGAGGGCTTGATGTGGAGCTTAAAACTGTGTCCATTGGTGATTTTTTTTTTTTTTTAACCAAGGAGTTCTTACTCTTAGAAGTAAGATTTGGGAACAATTTTGTTTTGGTGACCTGGTGAATTCTAATTGTATCATTAGTTTTTTTCAGAATCTTCGTTTTCTACCTACTACTCTCCTGTTATATGAGGTATGGAAAAGTGGAAGGAAAGACTGGAAAGTGTGAAGCAATAAAGCCTAATTAAAAAAAAAAAAGCAAAATTGGAAGGAAAAAATGGGATGGGTTTTAGTAACAGGGCTTTGATTTTTAAAAGCTTCACAGCAGTTTCTGCTGTGAATATACTTTCCAGTGAATCTATTCTTATTTCTGTTATGTGAAACTGAATGTGTCTGGACACTAGGACTGCAGGTCTCGGAAGTGGAGGGTGGAGATCACTTTTTAAATATTTGTACAGGGAGGAGGACAAGGCTTGAAACTGCTATGAAAATAGCTCTTTACATGTCTCCGAGGATAGGTTAACTCTGCAGGGTTTCACAAGAACCACTCCCTGGAGATATTTGAATAATAGATTGACTTTGTGGGGTGCAATGAGAGGTGTGTGCATTTCAAAACCAGAGGAGAAAATTTCCTTCTCAAGCAAACCTTTTAGAAGACATTTTTAGAACCCTTCCTGTGAAGGGTTCCTCACCCTCTGTCAGTCCTTTGGAAATTGTATTTTCTACCAAGCACAGGGAGAATTGAGTGGACCAAATAATGAGGCGTGTTTGTCCTGACAGACACTTTACAAATCAGATATGACACTAGTAATACCTTTTTTTGCCTAGTCTTGACCTTTCTGTTTTGGCCAGAGCTTTCACACAGCCCTGTCCAGTGGAAGGTGCAGCTGAACTGTAACAGTTCCCTACAGCTCCGTGGCAGAGCTGCAGTGCCCTTCCTTCCTCTGTGTGGTCTTGCTGATGGTAAATCAGCAGTGATCAGCTGCACTGTCATTGGTACTTGTTAATAAAAGTGTGTTCTGTACACCTATAGCCACCCAACAGAAAACCTCTGTGCAGGTGGCATAGCACAGCAAAAGGCATGAAGCAAGCCTGTCATCATGTAATATACTGGCCCTAAGATTTACATCTAAGTTTTTAAAAGCAACAATTAATTTAGGGATCTTGAGACTGAAAGAACATGTGCTTGAGTGGAGGATGAGCTTACACAGCTCTTAGCCCTTTGAGAACCTGAGGGCAAAGGAAACACCATGTGTGAGACGGAAGTCTAAATAAAATGCAGTCTTTAAAAAAATCCATCTCAGTTTTTTAAAATACTTTTCCTTTTCTTCTGGTACATTTCAATGAAAAGACTTTGGCAGAGCTACAAGATACCTGATCTGGTTTTACATTTTTTTCCCTTCGCCAACAGGAGAGAGGATTTAAAAAATGAAACAAGTGCCCCAAAATTATTCTTGCTGATACATGTGAGTGTGTCTAATGGATCAGGGTTCTTAATTTCTTCTGAAAATGTTCTTATGTCAGTGTTTGTGCTGCCTGTTCATCTTGCTTACTTGAATATACTGCTCCCTCAGACCTATGATGTGGTTGCAGTCCTGCAGTTGTGGTGCATTTTTGTAAAATGCTCACTGATAATTTTTGCTGCAGGGCTCTCCCTTTCAGCCTTCTACTCTATTGCAAAACTTGGTTAAAACACAGCAGTAGGATGTGAATTAGCCAGCTGTGGGGTAGTGGTGAGTGTGAACTCTGTCACCTAAACCCCCTTCCTGCAAGCTTTTACTGGCATTGATGGCATAATGTGAAATACACGTGAGCTGGGAAAGGGAGACTTCAGTGCTTTTCAAAAATGGAAAAACGTGTTAGCTGCTTTCCACTGACTCTTCAGCTGGGGAATATCTGGGGTAAATCTGACCAGTCTCTGCTTTTTAGTAAGCTGCTTATGGCCACATCAAGCAGACACAGTTCTGACTTGTAACCAAGAGCGGGACCATTATAAAGGTGTGAAGCTTTTAAATGGTTATGGTTTTAGCTGAATGGTGGTGATTGACGCCCACATGCTGGAGACACAGTTTGTTCCAGACCTCAAGCTGTGAGTTGATATTCAAGAAATTAATTGGTGTTTTGCCATTGATGTAAACTACTGCAGTGTTTGACTTGAAATTAATATCTTTATCTAGTTCAAGCTACAAGTAGTTTCAAAAATACTTACAGTTGAAACAGCAGATATTACTCTTTCAAAATTTTGTTTCATAGTCTATTTTTTTTTGTATTTTTGGCATCTTCTTCCGTCCTTCATAAGAGGCAATTTTATGCCGGTTTTCTGTTGCTTTTAGAGTGGTTATTTTGGGCTTATCTTTTCATGTTCATGTCTTTGAATACAGCACAAGGCAGCTCTCTACTGTTTGTTTTGGGGGAGGGAGGCTCGGTAGCTACTCAACAGGAAAGTGCCAGTGCACTTACATCAGCTTTTCTAGTACACATGAGATAGTCCAGTGATTTTTGTTACACATTTTAGTTGTTCCTGCACTTAGATCAGACTATAGAGAATATGGTTATTTTTAAAAAGGCAGAAAAAAGAGAGAAATTTCTTAAATGTGTAATGAGCCATGGAAAAAAATGTGTGTGTTTGTTTAATGTCAATTCAGGATCAACATTTAGTTTGAGTGGCTAGTTCGCATCACAACACAAACTTTAAAAATTGAGAATTCTTCTTCAAAACAAAAACCTCAAGGTTTTTTTTTTCAAGACTAAAAAAATAGCTATTAATAGAAAATTACTTTAAAATTTGTTTAAATATAGTGGACAGTGCAGGAAAAAAATTCTTTTTTTTGGTAAAAAATCTTTTTTTTCATTTGTTACTAATTCCATAGTGAGTATGAAAATTGCATTGCTAGTACAATTAAGAAGCTTTTGCCAGCTTCCAGAGGATTAAAAACAGTTCTGCAGTTTCTGTTCCAGATACCTTGAATAGTTTGACCTTGATTTTCAGTCTTGCCTGAAGAAGTCAGAATTGTGTTGTTGCCTTCCCTTTCCAGTAAGAGGAATGCAATAAAACTAAAGATGCACTTTTTTCAGACACAGCTGCATTTGATATTGGTAATTTGTGCAATTGAGAGTTTAAGTGAAGTTGGTGTAAAGGAGCACAGAACTGGCCCCACCACTTGCTGCTTTGTAGTTCAGGGAGTGATTTGTGTTTTAAACATTTGTCAGTCGTCCTGGCAGAGCTCTGGACTAACTGTTCCTTTTTGCTTTGCTTTTTAAGGTGCCGCCTGAATTCTCACTATGTCTGATGGGGACTACGATTACCTCATAAAATTCCTAGCACTTGGTGATTCTGGAGTAGGAAAGACCAGCCTTCTTTACCAATATACAGATGGCAAATTTAATTCCAAATTCATCACAACGGTGGGCATTGACTTTCGGGAAAAGAGAGTGGTGAGTTTGTATGAAATGTGCTACTTGAAAATGGTGTCTGTCTGTGTGCAGGCCTGCAATCAGTGTTATTGTGTGCTTCATTCTGTGACAGGAAAGGCCTCATCTGACCTGGCTGTATTTGTCATTGCTGTGTACAGACTCATTTCCCCAGAAGTTAAAGAGCTGACTTTAAGAAACCATTTCTTTCTGCTCAGCAGGTGTTGATGAGTGTGTCAACTCTGTGACGAGTGCACACAGGACCTGGAGTAGCACTTGTACTGTTGAACTCTTTTCACCAGGAAGGACTGAACTGTAGTAAAATGTTTTTGCTGGGTATGAACTGAAATGGCTACTGAACAATGGTGCAGTAAATTTTTTAAACATGCAAATGAAATGCAAATTTTTTAAACATGCAGCTGATCTGGCTTCCTAAGCAGTCACCACTAGCAGAGAAAAATTATGAAATATAAGGTTGCTTTTTTCAACCCCTGAATTGTTATTAAACTAAGCAAATGTACTTCTCATATGAAACTGAGCACTAGAATGCCATAACCAATTGGATGCTGGTCCTTACTGCTCTGAGAAATGGAGTTGGCACAAGCTTTTTGTTGTTATGTACAGCTATTAAATGTCTTTCATTGTAGCCTGGTGATTTCCTTTGTCCAGAAATCTGGATGGGGTAATGGGCATTGTGCAGACTGGTTTTTGGTGCATGACATGCACCACAGTAGTTCAAGGACTAGATACCTTAGTTCAATGCCAAACTGGTCCCTTGAATAAGTCAATCTCCCTTTAGTGGGATCGTAAACATGGTGGTTTACTTGATTAGCATATTTGATAACTCAAGATAAGGTTTAGGCTTCAGAGCTTGAATCTTATAATACATAAACTTGCTGAATTTGTGGAATTCTGAAGATCTGTTTGTAGCTCTTGTAAGCTTAGATACAATGACATTTGAAGGTAACGAAGATGACTTAACTTGAAGCATTCTAAACAAGAAATGAATCTATTTTTATCTGATCCTTCCAAGACTAATAAATGCCCTTATTTATTTTTTCATGCTGAGCAAACTCTTCAGCCTTTATTTTTATCATCCAATTTCTGCTTTATAAGCTGTGATCTGATAAGATCTACCCTCAGCAATTTTTCAGCAGCATTTTGGCAGCTAAGTAGAGATGTCATTATCTCTTGAGTATATCCTGTTTGCAAATGAGGTTCTGCTACTACTACAAATACATTGCCAGATGGCATTGTTGCTTTCTTATATTTTATTTTGAACATGATGTAAGGTAGTAAAAAACCCAGAAAATCAAAATATGAAAATTGTCTCGTGGCTCTAAATATCTATCTGTAGTCCCTAGTCTATTGGGCCCTGGATTTGCAGTTTCCCTTTTACCCTTATTTTTAAATATTTAATTGGATGCAATATTAAAATGTATCTCATACTACTTTTGCCTTACAAAGCAGAGGATTGAGTTGTAGTTGGCATCTGTGCATCAGCAGTGCTAATTTTGCTGCATTTAATGACTTCAAATGTCAGTTCTTTTGTGTTCTGTAGCAGCTGGACTGGTAACAGTCCTGCAAATTTACCTCTTCCAGGTGTACAGACCCAATGGGCCTGATGGTGTTGGTGGCAGAGGACAGAGGATCCATCTTCAGCTCTGGGACACTGCAGGGCAGGAAAGGTATGGCCCAAGATTGCAATGAGAGCTTACTGTAACAGCAACGGAAAGCTATCTATGGGTACCCAGTAAATTCTAACTGTAATTTACAACTGTAGAACACAAAACCTGTAATTCTTGCTTTTTAGTCTTTTTTTTTTTTCATAGCCAGCACATATAGATACTTTTAAAGCTTGTCTTTTTAAAGTTCTCTGAAATTTCTGTAAATATTTTCATGTCTTGGGAAAGTCAGACAGGCAAAAGCATCTCAAAGGATTCTTTTCTATTGGCCTATCAAAAGACTAGCATTCTTGTAGTTGTTTATCTTACATTCAAGGACTGACGTGTACAGGGGATAAAATTTTGTTCAAAGTTAGAGTTTAATTATTGTTTTAATTTTTGAATCTTGATCAAGGCATGCTTTATAGTGGAAGACTGTTTAAAGCTCTCACACTCAAGTCTCCTTGATTCCTTAGGCCTTGATCAGGCCACAGCAATGTTAGCAATTTTTCTTACACAGCCTCTGCCTCAGCAAAACAACTATGAATATTTCCTTCTGGTTCATTCAGTCTTAAGTTACCTCACTTCTTCTTTGATTGTAAGCAATTATGTTTTCCAAGTAACTTGTCAGATGAGCAAATTAATTTCTCTTTGCTGGTCTAGGTTTCGTAGCTTGACTACAGCTTTCTTCAGAGATGCCATGGGGTTTCTTCTGCTCTTTGATCTGACAAATGAGCAAAGCTTTCTGAATGTCAGGAACTGGATAAGTATGGCTCTTTTTTTTTTCTTTCTTTCTTTCTTTCTTTCTTTGCATGGGTGAAATGGGGTGTGGGGGTTATGTTTGTAAATATGGAGTCTCACTGAGAATTAGAGCTTAAAATACTGTTTTTTTTGGCTTTCTCGGTAAAATAATGTAAATGTTGTATTATAATTCTAATAGCTGCTAGTGATGGCTTCTAGGGCTTGCCTGAAATTCAGCTTTGCCTACTGAACTTGGATTTTAACCTATATAAAAGAAAGCTGAGACCATATCCTATCCCTGGCTCTGGTGCTGTTCAGTAATTTAAGTGTGTGGGAAGCCTATGCTAAAATATTTTGGCTCACCTGAAGCTTTGTCAGCAAAACATAATGGAAGGCAAATCTTACTTAGCCTGGTATATCCAGGCAAAGGAGTTCCCAAACTGCATCATCCATCTGTAGAGGGAAGCAGATCCTTTCCTGGCACTCACTGTAGGTGCTTAGTGAGTGTAACTCCTTCAGCTGCAAATGCTCAAGTTTCTGTGCTAACTCTGCCCAGGCTCTGTTTGCCTGGGTTTTTCCCTGGGTATGTGACAGTGGAAGCCCACCTGTTCTGTGGCTCCTCAGGCCAGTGGAGCAGGGCTGTGAGCCAGCAGAGCAGGCTTGGTGTGTGGTAGTGTTCCTAGGGGAGTGTGTGTGAGAGTGACTCGTGACCCTCTTCATGTTGGTGCTGCAGGTCAGCTACAAATGCATGCCTACTGTGAAAACCCAGACATTGTGTTATGTGGAAACAAGAGTGACCTGGAGGACCAAAGGATGGTGAAGGAAGAAGATGCTAAGGAACTTGCAGAAAAATATGGGTAAGTAACTTTATTGCAATTATTGCTGTGTTTAGAGCAGAATGAGATATTTTCTGTAATACTTTTTTTCTGTATAGCGAAAGGTTATTGTGAGAATAAGCATTTTAGAATGCTTAACTGCCTGGTATGATATCTTTTTTTTCTGTATGCAATTATTATTTTCTTCATTGCTCAAAAATAAGTACTTAGTATTGCAGTAATCTTGCACAGGAGATTGGGTCATCTTCTTTGCTTGGCAGTAAACAGTGTAAATTTTCACAAACTTTCTGGAAAAGAGAGAGAATTTAGAGAGGCAGGTGAATAATGGGGTCTCTTTGCTCTTACCTGTGCTGAGGCATCTGCACTCTCATAGACTCCCAGGGAGTCTGAAAATTGAGTCAGCCCAGTAGGAAGGCAGGGTAGCCTTGCCCTTCCCCTTCCTGCCAGGCACAGGTCATGTGCCTCTGAAGGAAGTGTGTGAAGTCTTTGTTCCTATCAGATATTAATTTGTACTTTTATACTCCCTTAACTCTTTCATGGGGCTTATCTTTGGATTACCTTTGCTTTTCACTGAGAATCAAAAACACATTTCTGAAGGAAATCATCTGATGCATTTGTTGTGTTTTAATTCACATAGTGGAGCAATTTTCTAGCACATGAACTGGACTTCTCAAATGAAAGCTCAGTTAAATGATGTGCTCCAACCACTAATCCACCTTTGTCTGGAGGGATAGAGTAGAACTGCTCCAAAGTAAAGCCCACAGGGCGGGCAATAGTGGGAACACTGGCTCCTCAGTGCAAGCTGCCTTGTTCTGCAGGTCTTCTGCTGTGTCATGATGTTTACTGGGCAAAATTAGTTTGCCTTGGCCATTAAGAATCATTGGAGGCAAATCAGAAGCCATCTGTCTATGAGAAAGAAATGGTTTAGTGCAGTAATACTTCCTTACTTTTTACTTCTGTGAAAATGCTTGTTTGAAGTCAAGTCCATGTCACACAGACAACAGCAAGTACATGTGGTACTTTAACCAGCTCCTTGTGAAGGAGCAAGAAGTTTTAAACAGCAGCTGATAGCATGTGACCATATCTTAAATCACTTTGCATGTGACTTCTGAAAATGATTTATGAGGTATTTATCTTTGTGGTGAAAATGCAACTTAATTTAGGAATAGTGAACTAAAAAAGCCAAGGTTGTGGGTCACATCCAATCTGTAGGCAGTTATGAAGTTCTCTGCCCTGTAGAGGTGAGACAGGATGGCTGCTATGAGTCACTTTCTTGTGAGGGAAGGAAAGATAAATCCTGCTGCAGTGAACAGTCTTCTGGTAACTAAAGTGTGAGATAGTCAATGTCCCCTTCTGTGGAAGGGCCTCAAATGGAAATGTGGTGTATTTGAAACAGATTGCAAGAGACCTGCACAGACACAGCAAGAGACTTTTGGCCACTCATTGTGTCTTGCAAGTTAAGTAAGAAATACTTAAAATTCTGAAGTGATGGTATCAGTTTCCTGGGCAGTAACACAGATGCAGCCACTGTAGCACCACACTGTGGGGAGCACTCTGTGCAGAAAGCAATAGCTGCAGATCCACAGTGGAACATCCTGACCCACAACAGTGAAGAAACAAGCAATGTACTTTAGAAACCAAGGTGCCAGAAACTTTTCTTAACAAAGACATAGATGCTCTGAGCACTGAGATTTCTTCTTTTATGTAAGAAAGTTTAGAGTTGTGGTGTCAATAGAAGAAAGTCACCTTCTGTAGTGATGAGTACCACCACACTGTGAGTCTTTAGTGCCTTACCCACAGAGGAATGGCTGTAGCAGCTTTCCTTCTCCTGTAATTACTTTATATGTCCTTGTGTGCACAAATGTTCTCCTCACTGATTTCTATGCATATCAGCTCTGGAGTAACTGCATCTCTTGCAGGGAATGGAGTTAAAAAAAACAGACCTCAGGAGGACAACTTTGGGAAATCATGCTGACAAGTGTCCCTGTAAATTGTGGTCTCCATTAATGTTTGCCCTTCTGCCCTACCTCCAGTCAGCCATTTCATTAATTCCTTTTGCATTTCACTGAGCACTTAGTGTCTCTCTGCTATGGAGTAGCAGTGACAGTCTTAGTGTGCAGTAATACTGTATTTTTTTTTTTCTTCTGTGAGTGTCAACTGTATGATGTAAGGTTATATTTTTTGTCTCCTGCAGAATCCCATATTTTGAAACCAGTGCAGCAAATGGGAATAATGTAAGCAAAGCCATTGAAACTCTGCTTGACCTCATAATGAAGCGCATGGAACGATGTGTGGATAAATCCTGGATCCCTGAAGGGGTGGTGCGCTCCAATGGGCACAGCTCTACAGAACAACTGAATGAGGAGCAAGAAAAAGGCAGATGTGGCTGTTAGCCCAGTTACAATTAACTTTCATGTGTATGATTCAGTACAGTTGCAGCTTACCTGTTTAACTTTGGGACAAATTGCTTTGTGTAGTTATTTAATGAGCTATATTAATTCTTTGTAAGAATTTTTGTTTGCTTTCTCTCAAACAATGTTGATCTTCATTTGTAAGGTATGCAGTTTATTAGCTTTGGGACAGAGGTTCAATTTGGTTTAGCACTGAATGTTCCTCTAATTCTCTGCTTGGGAGGAAAGGGGAAGAAAGGAATTTTCATTACCAAATTCAGAAACATGTCTCTGTGGGCAGCCAGAAAGGGTAGGCTTGAGTTGAAGGATTTGCAGTTGCCCTTGGCAGTCTCCATTAACTACACAGAGTAGGCATTTAGATTAGATATTGTGACAGCTCTTGGTGTCTCCTAACAACAAGATAACCAACTTGCTTCTTGGTTTTAAAAAGAAACATTTAATCATTTCACCATTTAATAACAATCCTAAAGAGCACATCCTGAGTTTTCCACAAAAGCCTGAGAGTAGTTTTTTCTTGCTCTCCTAATCCATCAGTTTTCAGTGATGAAAACCAAAGGGAAGCACTTCAGTACAGAATAAAAAGCTCTAGAAAAGCACAGGGGTGTGCACACCGAGCACTTGGGGCATGTCATATAATTGAACATGTAAACTACAACTGTACTATATGAAATACATCCAATGCAGCCTATGAGATCTCCTGACATCATTTGAATTTCTAGAACATGCATGTATGTAAATTTATAAGCAAATGGCATAACTGTGCATCTGTTATGTTTCTTTCATATTGCTACTCATGTTTTAACAGGAATGTAGGGCAACCTAGATGTCAGGAAAATTTCATCAGAGTTGGTGCTTCGCACTGAATTTGTTTTACCAAACACAGATTGAGAATGTTTCTTCAAATTTGGATTGAGAAATGAATGATTATTGTCTTCTGGTGAGATGCAGCTAAGATACTAGACCTGTAGATCAGTATTTCTATGACTTTATAATGCTCATGTTATTCTGCCAACCTTTGTGTCCTGAACATCTTGGTTACCATATAGTAATTTATGGCTTGTTCATTTCCTTTAGATTGTATTTTAAAAAGAATATAGTTATTTTTCTCTCCCCCCAGCTATGGATCACATAAATGTAATTTTTGGTTTCAGTGGATCATGTTACTCTAACCATTTTTATTTATTCACGTGACCTAGGAAACAATCAGTATTTTTTGGGCTTTTGCCCAGACTGATTCATAAGATGTGCCTACCAAACTGTTTTCTACCCTGGCAGAGGTTGTATAATTGTAAGGTATTGCCAATTAAAATCATAACATGCCAAATTGAGTCTTGTTACAGACCTTCCAGAGCAGCTTGTTTACAGAACTCCAAAGCTATTGCTTCTTTAGAAATTATGTATTTATTTATTTAAATATTCTAACTACTGCAATTTCAGACAAGTATTGATACCAGTTATGAACATGAATTGCAGCATTACAAAATTTTTGAAGGAAGGACCAAAAACGTTTCTAGAATAGGCTCAAAGGAAAAATATTTGATGTAGCTTCTGGTTATATTAATTAATACAAGAGTAAGTATTTAAACTTGGTTCTTAAAATATTTTACACAGTAATGCATTGTTCTTTAACAAACACAATGTGTAAATATTAGATTTTTATCACAGCCTACACAGAATATTTTAAAAGTGCAATATAATTTGACTGCTCTGGGGCTAGGACAGAGGTAAAAGAAATTTATATGAGTATAGGGTTTTGGTTTTTTTCTACTCCACTTCTAAAATGCTTGTAGACCGGAGTTACTGTAGTTTAATTCAGAGTGCCTTTTGAAGTTACCATCATGTTTCTGACCAGTAGAGTAAGAAACTCTAGTGTAAGACACAATACATTTCAATGTACTTCAGTGTCTGAATTTCTTTTAATGTAACTCTTTGGTTTTCAGAGGGTTGCAGTGGAACTTTGTCATGCATTAACTTAAAATGGGAGTTTTTGTGCTTATAGCTCCATCCAGTTCCTGAAAACTTTAAGGATTATTGCAACCAGCTATTGAGCTAAGTGACTACTGAAATAGTGTAAAAATATTTCCTTTTGAATACTTATGTTTAAATTGGATATTAAATATTAAATACTGAAACTGTCATATTTGTGTCATGCCTATTATTTGTAACTATTTGCAAAGAGGATCTACATAAAATTGCTTTGATGTCAGCCTTTGAAATGTGCCATAAGACTTATCTGTTTGAGTTATTGTGTGACAAAACTTTTGTTCCCTTTTAAACTCTCAGGAGAAATCACAGTAAATGTTTCTTGACAGTAAATTACACTGCTCTTACTAGACTAGTACTGGTTTTAAGAAACAAAGAAACAAGAATTCTTAGGTGATGTGAAACTGTTATTTCAAGAAAAGTTGTTTCCATTCAGTGTCAGATGGAGACGTTTATCTGTAATTGAACAAAGTTTTGGAAAGTGTTTCCATTAAGATGGATTGTCGCAGGATTTCTTAGAATAATATAAAATAGTTATACATTCCTGACATGAACTTTGCCAGCACTGTTGAACTGAACTGTAACATCTCCTGTTGTTCAATGTCAGTCCGTGTCCTGCGCTGTCCCTGGGTGTTGTGAGACTTCTTTGTTCAGATGTGTCAAGGTCTGTGCTGTGGTTGAGGTACTTGGTGACCCTCTCTTCCACTGGGCAAACCAGTCAGACAGGAGCCTGGTGAATGCTGGGTGATGCCAGGAGGAGCCCAGACCCAGAGAGGACAATGGAGACATCAGTTCTGTGTTCATGAGACGTTCAGAATGCCGCTCATCTGAGCGTGTCGTGTGCTCGGAGCAAAGGGAATCAAGCAATGCATTTTGTCAACTTTATTGCTTCTACAAAGGTAAGGAGCCTGATTTTTCAGAGTAACTGCTTCCATCAAGAGCAGTGTCTATTACCAGGTAGGTTATAATGTGCTGGAGGGCAGTGCTGCTATTCAGAGGTTCCTTGACAGGCAAGAGAATGAGCTGAACTAAACCTCATTCATTTTAAAAAGGGAAAGTGTCAAGTGTCACTGGCTAGTCCTCCTGGGCTGCAATAACCCTATGCACTAGTGCTAGCTGAAAAAATATTTTCAGATAAGGGGATGAGCATCCTGTTCCAAAGGAGGCTGACCAAAACACAAAAGTGTGCTACTGTGGCAGAGAAGGCCAGCTGTATCCAGGGCTGCACTGGTAAAATGAAGGTGACAGGTTGGGAAAGTCAGTCTTTCCTTATCTTCAGTAATTGTAAGATTGACTGGAGTTCTGTGCCCTCTTTTGGACACCTCAGTAGAAGAAAGACATTAACACGTGGAGTGGGTCCAGCAGATGCCACCAAGATCAGAAGGCTGGAACACAAGGGGTAGGAAGAGACAGAACAGAGTTTGCTTGGCTTTAAGCTAAGGGAGACCTTTCTGCTGTCTTGAACTCTAATGGGTGGAGCCAGACCCATCTCAGAGGGCACAGGGATAGGAAAGAGGCAAGAGAGAAATGTTCTCTAGGAAATTAAGATTAAATAGTAGGAAAAGATTGCCCCCATAGAAGTGGTCAGAAATTGGAACGGGAGCTCAGGAAGATTATGGAGTCTGTCCTTGAAGACACTAAAAACTAAACTGGATGTGGCCTTGAGCCTGGTATTCATTTGTTCTGCTTTGAGCAGGGCTTTGCTCTAGATGACCCCCAGAAGTGTCTTCTACCCAACATGATCATATGTCTCTGAAAATGATCCTACAGGTGCATTTGCCTGACAGTTGTTTATTCTTTCACATGACTGTAAAACAGTTCTTTTACTTCTATTAGGAAACTTTTACAAGTATGTAAATACTTGCAGATCAGAGCTTTGCTATGAGTTTAAGGTGAGTTGAGATGTTTGGTGAAACAGTTCTTGCTGTAGTAGTCTGTGTCAAAAACAAATGAGCCACTTGGTTTGCTGTAAAATCTCTTCTTCCAGTGAGGCTGTTTTTCACCTGGATACCTAATTCTATCTGTGAATAACTATTAATGGAGTAGAAGTACATATTTGTTTTCTATAATTAATCTGGATTCTGTCACCAGCAACCTTCAACCTATATTGCCTTTTAGTCAGGAACAAGCACTTCAAATCTACAGCATAATGGCTTGTGGAGAAGATTAGTGCTTTGATGTGAAAAAAAGAGCTGGGAGTGATAATTTAATGTTAAATGCTGGTATTATCACTGTGCACTCACATCCTGTCTGCTGGATGTATTGGTGACAGTCTGTAATTCAAAGTGTTTAAACTGTAGAAGTCACCAAACACTTCACCACACAGTGCTCTGCCAGGAAAAGTGAAATAAATACAGCCCACGGGGGAAAAAATGGCATAGGCAGGAAACCAAAGTAATCAAACTGAAAAAGGAGAGCAGCCTGGGACCTAATCAAACTTGTTTACTATTTGTTTTTTCCTGTAGCTGTAAACTTGTCTTCATAGCTTCCCTGATAAAATTGGATTGTGTGTGTATCTTTAACATCTCTTCTCGCCTGGGTTGCCATCCTCAGTCCCACCTCAGAGCCCTCGCTGGCTGCGGTGTGAGAGCCATTGACAGCCTGGCCACCCCTGTGCTCCAGCCCCGCTCCCTGCAGCAGACGGGGCTGAAAGATTGGAGGCAGCCTCCGCGCAGATAAGGTGACTCCACTGTGCTAAAGCAAGTTTTCTTTCTTCCTCTGATATTTCTTAATACAGCACCAAGCTGACTGCCTTTCTTTTCTTGTTCTAGAAACCAGAAAGCAAAAAATGCTTTAGAAGCACATGCAATTCAACACATGGATTTTTCACCAGATAACCAGATGCTCATTTAAATTTCTTTTAAATGGAGAGGCAGGAATTGTGGTGGTAAACACTCTTGTGGTGAGGAGGATTTCAGACTCAGAGCTGGGACAGCATCCTACAATTGAAGAATAGAGAGAAGATCTCCAATTCCACACAATTTGGATGGTACAGGGCCTAGTATTTAGGTCCTTTCACAATAAACAGATAACTCTAGGAGAGGGAACAGAAGGAGTAACAGGTACCTACCTATATGATATTCAGAACCATTGGTTTTAGGACTTCAAATTTTGGTGAGATTTTGGATTTTACAGATATGAAAACAGCACAGAAAGTGTTGTCTGAACTTTACAGTAAATTAACTGTAGATTTAAAAATCTATGTCTAACTCCCTTTCTTTTCCTTGGGTTACTCTGTCTATCCTTATATCCGTATGGATTCGTTAATTTCTTGCCCTTGGAACACAATTTTTCCTTTATAAACCGAAGCCAGGGTCGTGCCCGTGTGGGCCGGCGGCGGGGCCGGCAGGGGGCGCTGCGGCGGCGCTGCGGGAGCCGGGCCCGCCCCGCGCCGCCGCCTCCGGTCAGCTGGGCCGCGCTTCCGCCCGCGCCGCCGCCGCCGCCGCCATGCGCATCGAGAAGTGCTACTTCTGTTCGGGGCCCATCTACCCGGGACACGGCGTCATGTTCGTGCGCAACGACTGCAAGGTACCGCCCGACCGGCACCGCCCTCCCCGCAGTGCTCGCGGCCGCTCCCTGCGCCGGCCCGGCCCGTGCGGGCGGGCCCCGGCGGGGCTCGGTGTCACCGGCCGCGCCTCACGCGGGGCGCTCACGGCCGGAGCCCCTGTCCCGGGCCGGGGCCGCTGCTGGCGCTCGGCACCGGGCCCTGCCGGGGTACAGAGCGCGGTGCTGAGAACACCGAGGCTGTGGTGTGGGTTCGATCCCTGTGCGGGCCACTTGCTTAAGAGCTGGAGTCAGTAATCCTCTTGTCTGTGGGTCCGTTCCAACTCTGACTATTCTGTCAATCTGTGAAATTCGTGTCTTACTGATATTTAAATATTAGAACCGGGAGCGATGTAGTAATTTGGCAGGTGCTGTGGCCGTCGGCAAGAGTGGTGGGTGAACGATTTGTTTTCAGTTTTTAGTAAGAAATAATACACTTCGCTGAGCAGCACAGAATGCTCACCCTTTAATTCTTAGACTTTGGCTCCAGGTGGCAGCAAGCTCGGCTCGGGGCAGTGCGGGGTGCAGAGTGCGGGGCGGGCGCTGCGGGACGAGCGGTGGCTGCGGGATCCGCTGTGGCCCCCCCGGCTGAGGCTGTCGGGGCTCTGCCGGCCTGACAGCTCCGTACACACAATGCTGGGTATGGCCTCCCAGCCTCTGCCGCGCTCCGTGCCGGTGCTGCGGGGCGTGCGGCGAAGCTTGCGCACCTCGCTTCCCTCCCGGGCCCGGGCGGCCGGAGGGATCGCGGGCTGAGGCACAGCGCCGGGCTGGCAGCGCGCTGCCACGGGCGGTGCGCGCACTGCGGCCGCGAGGGGCGCTCTCAAACGCATCACTTGTGAACGGATCGTCCCTGAAAAGGCAAAACGCCGTGGCAGGTGTGCCTGAGCCGAGGTGAAAAAACGTGGTAGAAGAGTGTAAAAAAAAAAAAAAAAAAAAGCTATTCGAAGATGATTGCTGTAATTAAGAGTTTCATATTCTCTATTAAATTTATTTAGACTTTCTATTAAATTGTAGAATTTAGAATTTCTATTATTTTTAAATTTAATTTTTAATTTTAATTTAATTTTAAATTGCTATTAGATTTTAGAATTTAGAAGTTCTATTACATTTTTTAGAATTGACTATTAGATGGAAAGGAGGATATGGCTGTAGAAAAATAGGGGAAAAAGAACAAGGTCAATTAAAAGGTTTTGTCATATGCTTTAACAGCTTTCAGTAATTTCAGTCCAGGACTTAACTAATGTGCTTAGGACTCCTGCAGGGTAATCTTTGGGGCTTAAGGCTGCATCCCAGAAAACAGACGTTTTTGTGTATGTGTTGCATTCATTATGAGAGGTGTGAGGATTTTTTGTTGTTCTCAGGATGGTACTGTATCTAAGAAGTGCTGGCAGCTGTGGAAAATTGTTTATTCATACTGCAGGTTTGGCTTTATGGTTATTTTTGCAGATGATAATTCTCAAAACTCAGGTGTATTTTATGTATAATCAGCTTAATTGTAAGTACTTGTGCTTAACCCTGGCAGCTGTGAAATTGACTTTATAGTGAAAAAAACAATATTAGTGCTTGAATTTGTTTTTGTTAATAGCTGTATTTCCTATAAAATTACTGGCATTTGGAACCTGAATATAATTTCTAATGAGGAGTATTGTTAGAGTAACCTCAGTGTTTGATATCACACTTGCAGTGGGGCACGAATAACATGATTTAACTAAGATTTTTCTTCTTTTTCACCCCCTTTTTTAAGATATTTAGATTCTGCAAATCAAAATGCCACAGAAACTTTAAAAAGAAGCGAAATCCCAGAAAGATGAGATGGACTAAAGCGTTCCGTAAAGCAGCTGGCAAGGAACTGACAGTGGTGAGAAGCTGAACTGGTTCCCACTTTACATCAGCACACTCAAATGGCTCTTCCTGGGGCTGGGCTGGGTGCCTTAAAGCATTGTCATTTAATGAAAGGAGCTGGGGACAAGAGGGATTGTGGAAGAGACTGTGAGAGTTTCTTGAGAGTGAGCTGTTCATTCAGCTTGATTAAAACCTGGATCTTCCACCTTCAGGATGAAAGCCAGTGTATCAGGTGTCTGTTCTGGGAACACGTGGTGGCTCCCAAGTCCAAGGCATTTCTTCCCACCCATAAATCCTCTAGTCTGTATGTATACAATTGGTAGTTGTGTTTCTGCACGAATAATCTGAGTTACCAGGTACCTGAGGAAGTCTCTCTATGTAGACCCTTAAAATATTTACCTGTGAAGCCTCTTTAAAGCTCACAGTGTGTAGAAAAAGTCTTTGCATAGAAAGGAATGTTTGAAAAACAGCATGAGACCTCAAATGCAATTTCAAAACAAAGTTGCTTCAGTGGTAAAAGTATTAAACATTCATAGTTGGTGGGACAGTCCTTAAATAATTCAAGAATTATTGTGACTTAATTACCTATTTTTTTACAGAATATTAAAAATTTAGTAAGCATTTTGATACAGTGATTTCCTGCTTTTTGTGGATCTTTTAAGGGAAAGAATGTGGTTTTATTTTTTAATGTGACTCTGAAAAGCTATGGTTAATTAGCATCTTCAGTAATTGCGTTTCTTGCTTTTGAGTTATTTCTGGCTATGTTGAATTACATTTTTGAAAATAACTGAATTTAAAATTACTTTATACATGTCTAAATAGATGACAATATGTTACAATTTTGAGATACATAATGTATTTTAAGAATAAAGCCAATATATGCACTTAGTGCTGTGTAACTCAGCTCTACCACAACAAAAGCAACCTTTGGGCGGGGAGAAGTCCTTGGATAAAACTGATATAAAGCTAAGTGTGCCTGGCAAAAAAAAGACCAGGAAACTGTTTTTAATCTTCAGTGCATGGGAGTGAGGGGGCATGGTTAAGAGCATGGCAGCTGTCCCAAGTGCCAGAGGTATCAACTAAAATATTTCACAATTTCAAATTAGACTGTTTCAGTATTCTTAAAATGAAATGGCTGGTTGGGGTATTTTTTTAAAACCATTTCAAAATTACAAGCTGTTGAGTAGAGCTTATTTGTCCTGCAATAAATGCTTTCAAATCTACAGGTTTTCAATTTCGCCTTCCACCTGTCTAATCTGCTCTGTATTTCCTATTCCACATGGGTTTTCTCTGTTCCTTTAGTCTTGCTAAATAGAAAATAGTTGAGGGTGATGTTGTGGTAAATAGTCCTCTTCAGACAAATCACTGTGGCTCCTGACACTTTGAGGTCAAACACTCGACTCCATTTCCTTCTCATATTTCTCTCTAATGATTGTTCAAGTCTAGGAACTGAGCTTCTGAAAGGGGGAAAAGAATCCCATAAAATATTCAGTTCTGTGAGTGACTGCTACAGTATGAATGTATTGATCTAAAAAAGCTTCTGCATAAGTCTCTATTTACTTTTTCTTGATACAGGATAATTCATTTGAATTTGAAAAACGTAGGAACGAACCAGTGAAATACCAGAGAGAGTTGTGGAACAAGACTGGTGAGTCATTATAGGAGAAAACCAAAAAATTAATTTTTTACTTATGAATGTGTTTTCAAAAGACTTTTTAGAGTATTGACAGCTTGTAGTGATTGTGCTTGAAAATACTGAAATCGTGACCAAATTCTGAGTATGTGGAGGAGGTTTGAGTTGTAAACAGGTGTGGAGTTTCACTTGATGTTTTTTTTCTGAAACTGGTTTGAAAATGAGGATCAGAAGTCCTTTATTTTGTCTTCAAAACCCCTAAGTGGTTTTCCAGCTTTTTAGGAGGCTCCCAATGTAAGCCTTTTACAGGATGCAATTGTTTCTGTGTTTGTCTCATGCCACTTCAGTTTGCTTCATAGAATCAATTGTCATAAAATAGGAGAAGTGCTTATATTCATGTGGATGAATGCCACAAAGGCGAAGGTGGTAACTTGCATCTTTTTCAAGTAGAGTCTTTTGCAGTGATGGTTAACTATAGACATTCTGTGTAGGCACAAAAATAGAAGCATAAATAAGTTTTAGAATACAAGTTATCAGAGTTGCTACACAGAATATTCCCTTATCCTGCTCTTGGAAGAAGGAATAGTTTCCTCTACATAGTGTAAGAATTGCCTCTGGTATTTAGGTATTCTGGGAGTGCTGGTAAGAGCTGCTTTACAAAAATAGCATGGATTTTCTGCTGCAGGGATTTAAGCACATTTAAAACAACTTCTGCTTTATTTCAGTGGATGCAATGAAGAGAGTGGAGGAAATAAAGCAAAAACGCCAAGCCAGATTTATTATGAACAGGTGAGAATTATCTGTGTGATGGGAATCCCTTGCCCGTGTGTGTTAGACAACCTTTCCAGAAATTGAATGATCCAGTTTTAAAGAGTAATTTGCTTTTTATATACACAGTCATCCAAGTGATGGGGTAAAATACACTGGGTGGGCTCTACCCTGTGTTATTGGCTGTCCAAGGAAATGCAGCTTTTGGACACTCAAGGATTTAACAGCTGTAATGTAGTACTTGTGTATACAGAGTCTTAAAATTTAACAAAATTCTGATAGAAGTTGGTACAGTGCTGCATTTTTTGTGGCTTAATATCCAGTATTTTTTTAATTGGTTTTCAAATACTTTTTACCTTGATTTCCTCATAATCATAGTTATTTACAGCCTGTACATACCTTTAGCGAGAGATATCATGCATTAAAATGAAAGTCTGTATCTCCTCTTTGAAGGTGATTAAATCTAATTTCCCCTTTCCCAGATTAAAGAAGAGCAAAGAGTTGCAGAAGGCAGAAGACATCAAAGAAGTCAAACAGAATATCCACCTTCTTCGTGCTCCCCATGCAGGTAAGAACTTGAGTTACTGGTTTGCCTACACAGTTTTAGGATGAGTGACTCATTCTACAGATCAATAATCCTGTACATTTGTCTTACAATTAATTTGTCTGTTGAATATGAGTAATAGTTCTTGCCAGTAAATGTAAGTAGTGTCTTAGTTCTGAATCAAATTTACCTTTTTATTTGTCTAGTCCTGCATTCATCCCATCTAGTCCTTTCTCTTCATTATTTTTGTGGTTTAAATTGCACTCAATACCTGGTGCTGCATGAACTGCATGTTTGTTATCTGATGCCTTTATCTAAGTGTTCCCTTTGACCTGGTTAGTTGAACTCCACAGACTCTACCACTGAATGATATAAAACACAGTAGTTCAACTTTGCTGCTTGAATTTGTCAGTCAGTTGTGTAGAAATTACATGAAAATACTGTTCCTTCAGTGAAGTCACATTTAAAATAAATTATTTACTTTTAAAAATACACTTAATGAAGTAGAGTAATGAAGACAAGTTAAAAACATTTCCATGAGCTCTTGTTTTATAAAAATTACCAGTGATTTTGTTTCTTCATTATGAGATATTAATTAGAAGTCTGTTCTATGGTTTTTCTTAGATTTTTGGATTTTTGTCAGGATATATTCACACTTTGGTTTAAGGTTAAATGTGTCATGTACCCCCGCCTTTTTTTTTGAGGAAAGGAAAAAGATCTGAATTCAAAATTATAAATTAAAGTGATTATTTCTGTGTTTGTCTTTGCTTTTACTAAATGAATGATGCACAGCACTGTGTGGTCCATCTGTTGGTCCAACACCAGCTGCCTTCTTGGTATTCTGCAGTTCTGACTGGGCAGGGAGCAGAATCAAATTTAAGTCTTGGATTTTTCTTTTCCCTTGTTTTTCTTTTTGGTCATCTTATTGAGAGTTAGCATTCTTGCTGAACAACACAGCATTCAGGCATTCAGGAGGGCTTTAAATGTTTATTTAAAAACAAGTGGGAGAAGGCCATTGATCTCTAATAAGTAATGAATTTTTGTAGTCCTTTGCTAGGTTCTGCCAGGTATTGGCAGCTGTATCAGTTTGTCATAGCAGATGAAAACACAGGTTTGACTGCATTTTAGATTTTGCATAAAAACAGCATCAGCTTTTTTGCTGAAACAAGTTTAAGAGGTGATGGAGGTTAGCAGTAAATACCTTTGAGCTTGATGGATTTGCCCATAAACAACTCTTCAAGCAATATATTTAGGCTGTTTCACCTGGAATAGAGATGTTTATTGTTCAAAGAAAAACAGTTACTTGGGTTTAGAGAAACATGTTGAATTTGATTTGTTCTTTTTGAAGGTACACCAAAACAGCTGGAGGACAAAATGGTGCAGAAGCTACAAGAGGATGTGCCTATGGAAGAAGACTCTTAAAGAGCTTTTATTTGCTATTTATGTCTCTTCAGCAGTTAACAGTTCCTTACTGCCTTGCCTGACGTCATTCAGAAATGTGCTTACAGTTGAAGAAAAGTACATTTTAATGAACAGTGGTCATTTACAATTTGAATTATTTTTTAAATTAAAAATAATAGGATAGATACTACTTTGGGCAGTACTTAAAATTCTGCAATTTGAGAAAACCTTGTCAGCAGGATGAAGAATGAGACTTTATTGTTTGAGATACCATGTGCTCCTTGGAAAGTTACACTTTTTTTTGGTAACTTTTCCAAGTTCATGCAAATAATTAAATAATAAAAGATGCTGGCCCTGAGCTTTTTAAACTTTGTCTGTTGTTCTTCATAGTGGTAAAAACAGATAAAAATCTATTTTAATGATTACAGTGTGGGGGAGGATGTATTAATTTTCATCAGTCCAGTGTGGTCCAGACTTACTTTCATTCTTGTCTTGGGGAAAATTTTTCAATTTGAAGAATATAGTGTTTGTTATATCTCCTTTCCACATCAGCCACCCCAGGACTCCATTGCAATTGACACCTGCCAAAGCTAACGCTGATGCAGGACTTAGGTTTGGAAAATAGTAATGGTGATATCACCTAGCTTGGAGTTGGCCCTGCTATCATCCTCACCCACCAAAATTCAAATCTAATGTCTAATCAGGCAGATGGAAATGCACAATAAGTCACACTAGAGACTGTTTTTACCTGACTTTTTACCTGCTTGCAGCACCTGGTGAGAAGGTGCCCTTGTGATTTTTTTTTTAATTTAATTGCTGCGGTGTCCTGTTCTCTTGTCTGTCTACTGGAGCACAAGGTGAGGGGGGAAGCTGAACAACATGGGGCTGGTGATCATTCTGCACATCTCTGCACAACCCACTGCATGCAGAGACCTTCATGGGGAGCTGCTGAGCTGCAGAGGAGCCGTGCTTTTCTTTTAGGAGGCTCGCTGTCCAACCACATTTCTAATAGAAATTGTTATTTTTCAAGACATTTTGGTGAAAATCTATTTTCTTTGCTTGCTTAAGATAAAAATTTCTTTAGATTTTGCATTTTGTTTACAAGACTTAAAGAGAAAATGTCCAACTGAGCAGTATCCTGGTGGTCATGGATAAATACTGCCAAATAGGAGGAAGGAAATGCATTCCCCTTTCCACTTGAACAGCTCTAGATCAGACAGTGGCTTGTCAGAGGAGCTTGGGGATAGGCAAACAGAGAGCCCTCATCTGCAGCCTGTGTGTGGGGCTGAGCTGTGCCCAGTCCCTGGGGAGGCAGGAGCTGCCACTGCTCCCCCAGAGCAGGCTGGAGAGAGAGAAAGGGCATTTTATG
The DNA here is from genome assembly GCF_012460135.2 of Molothrus ater. Classification (NCBI taxonomy): domain Eukaryota; kingdom Metazoa; phylum Chordata; class Aves; order Passeriformes; family Icteridae; genus Molothrus; species Molothrus ater. The sequence goes on from NC_050490.2 coordinate 7,632,123, forward strand.
AGCAGCACATTGTTATTCAGAAGAGATCCTGGTTTAGTGTCATACATCCAAATCACGGTCCTGTCTGTGCTGAGATCCAGTAGGAGCAGAGCACAGGGTGCCTATGAGAACAGACAAGACAAATGATGATGATGGTGTGTGAATATTTAATCAGAAGAATTATTTATGAATAACTGCTAGTGCTAAATTCCATGATACTGTCTGTCTTTTTGGCATTTCCCAGGTCTAACAAACGATTGCTGTTTTGTTTTTGTACCTTATGCAGTCAGCAGCCTTTCTTCAAAACAAGCTGATAGGCTCGATCAGAACAAATGTGCTAGTCAAAACCAATTTTTAACAAATGCTTTTTAGTTTCAGTTGCTGTCATCTTTCCTTACAAAACAACGCCAGATGTATAGTTGTTTTCTTTCTTTTCTCAGACTACAAAAGTTAGAAATGTGTATTTTAATAGTGATTTAGTAAGCATCTTTTTCTCCTATTTCCTCTTTTCCATTTTTAATCCAGCTCTTAGTGATTTTGAGTTAAACGCTCGTTTTTCTTTGAGGGGGTGGTCAGCCTCAGGCTAACACGTTTGGGCTGCTCCCTCAGTTCTTGTGCCCAGGGCCTGAGCAGGGGTTTCAGCCCTGCCCTGAGTCCCCAGAGTGCCCTTTATGTCCCTCACCAAGTCCCCCTGTGGTCTCGGTGTGTGACTGTCCCTGTCCATGTCCTTGTCCCAGCCCGGCTGCTGGGGCAGGTGTGTGGGGAACCGTCAGTGCCGCGGAGCCGCGGCCCGCTCCGAGCGTGGGTTCTCTGGGGTGCCGAGCTCCTGAGGGAGGAGTGCGGTGCCATTCCTGCCCTATGTGCTGTGACTCTGCCGTGGCCCCAAGACGGCGGAGGAGCCGCGATGGGGCAGCCCGGGCCGGCCCCGGCCCCACAGACGGCGGAGGAGCCGCGATGGGGCAGCCCGGGCCGGCCCCGGCAGGCGGGCAGGGGGCGGCTGAGCCGAAAGCCCTCACGGCTGCCCCTCAACAGCCCCCTGCCTCACTCCCTGCAGGCCTGGCCTTTTCCACATCTTCATGCAGAGTAAGGCCTGGAGATATTTTTGGGTTTTTTTTTGCGTTTGGTGAGGGGTTGGGTTTTTGCCACTGTTTTTTTGCCTTTGTTGAGGGGTTGGGTTTGCAATCAGTCCTTCTCACTTTGGATGTCTGTGGAGGTTTTCTGCTCAGTTTGGTCCTGAGGGAGTGACCAAAAGAATGGCGGGTGATGGTGGGGCTGTGGTTTTGCTTGTCTGTTTGGCCTTTAAGAAAAAAATGCAAATTCTTTCTTTCAGGCTTCACTTTCGGTCTTTCCAAGTGCTAATACAGTGTAGAAAAAATGTAAAATACAACTTTCTGTATTATCAAATTGTGCTGAGCTGATGCAGACTTTCTTCATAGGAAATTGGGCTTTCCCATAGTTTTGAGATTTTTTTAGTCAGAGATTTTCCTGAGATACTCTTGCATCAGAGTAACAGCACAGTGGAGCCCAGGACATGTCTGTGTGTGCCACAAAGAACCTTAAATCAGTTCTTGTGTTGACGTGGTCATAGGTGTCCATGGCTGGAAAAGCAATAGACAGCTGCTAATAGGTCCATAGGCTTATATCCCAGGGGATATTTCAACCTCCAGGCTGTTCAATTCCTCAATTACTGTTCTGGCCTCAAAAATTCAATCTCCTTTACCAGCCTAACTTATTTATGGGTTGCACTGAATTGTGACCAGAGAGAGCAGAAAGCTGAAATAAATCAAGCACTGATAAAATTGTTTAAGCCTTCTTGATGGCTGTCTATTTTTAGCTCTCAATTTGAAGAGACCATATGGAGAGAAATTTATTTTGTTTTATTCATGTTGAACAAGCAGTATAACTTGAGATTGGTTAGGAACAGGGAGGAATAAGGATTTGTGGAGGTAGCTGTGTTGGAAGACATTCTTTGCTGGTTTTGGGTTTGTTTGTGTGTTATTCTCCTCCCTCCTCCTATCCTTAGATTTTTTCATATTATATTTAGTTTGGTGTCATCACTCTTGCTTCTTAAACAGCAGTTTTTTGACCTTTAAAAAGTAATTGATAACATTGTCTTACACATGTGTATGGCAGTAAAGGTATATTCTGAATAAGGGGGGATGTCAGCTCTAGCCCTACAAACTGTGAGATTTATTAGTGACATTGTTTCAGTGTGGGGAACAGACTCCTCAGTGGAAATATATGTGTTATTTATAAGGCAACAATACTGTGCATCCACAAATTATCACTGGGAATCAAGGCAGACATCTCTGCATAACTGAAAAAAAAAAATCTTGTTTGCAGGTATTTGAGCTGTTTTCTGTAGGCTCTGCTCTGTACTAAACTTGCAAATTAAGAGAATTACTTTGGTAATCAACTTGACTGAAGTGATTCCTGAGTGGAGAATTTGAAAGATTTCTTATTACTTGATAAAATGAGAAGCTGCCAGAGATTCTCCCTTGTGTTGAGGTGAGGTTGGTTGCAGTATCTCTGTTTACACAAGCTCCTGCAGGAGGAAGTGTTTTCATTCAGCTCGCTGCAGAAATTGATGCTGCAGAAATTGACTCTGCAGAGCTGCTTGGGATGAGCAGTGAAATAACCAAATGGTTTTCTCTCATTTCCTGCCATTCCCACTGCTGGGCAAATTGAGATTGCATTTCAAATCCCTGTGTTTCCCAGCTTTTTGTACTCCCTGACACAAAACTTGGGGACACAGTGGTACAGGCCCTACAGGTTTAGCTTGAAACATAAAGGTGGCAGACCTGAACCCAGCATTCTTCAGGCCTACCTGTACAGCTTTTTCTTCTAACAAGCCAAACAAACTGTTGGTGGGTTTGGAAGTCAGGAAGAACCAGCCAGGCTGCTCCCCCAGGCTGCTCCTGCCTCCTCTGTTTGGTTAGTTGTGCTGGGCACAGCTGGAAAGTCATTCAAGGTTAATTTGATTAGCTGTACCCAGCTTCTGGGGATCTCTGTGGAAAATTTTTTTCTTTGAAATAGAAGATACAGATATCATAATGTGATCTTAATTCGTGGTTGATATTTAGAAAGAAACAGTATTTAACCTTGAGCTAGGAATACATTTAGAATATTCTATGCACAAAGCATACTTTAATCCAGATTTCTTTAGGGCATGGCCTTGCTGCTGCTTGGGATTCCTCATATAGATTATCCCCAGGATATCTGGGGAATACTGGGATGCTGCATTTAACGAACTGTTGCCTTTTCTCTGTGGATGGTATTAATCTGGGAGAAGATTGTGTGCCAGATTTTGTCACTGACGCTGTCAGAAGCTGTGATACAAAGGTGACAGGAAGCATTCTTCACTATTCACAGCTGCTGTGGATTCAATTGTTTTGAAGAGGAAGGAGATGGCTTTCTGAAAATTGCTTTTACTGGCTCTTGAAGAATTTCTACAGCAGATAGGCAGAATTCAGGTTCTGCTTTAAAAGATCCAGCTGTGAACACAGGAGGCATTCTTAGGTCAAACTAAAGGTGGTTAGCAGGATAAAGACCTGTAGTTCTCTAGTAACAAATTTATCTGCTTCCTTGTGTGTTGATAGAAAAAGGAATTAACAATATTACAAGCTGTTCTAGTGATCGTTATGGTCTGCACACAGTTCAGTTTATTTTCTTATTGTATCATATATAATGATCTACTTCAACCTGGTCACATGAGGAGCAGGTACTCTCCCAGTTTTTTAAGGAAATGCCAACTTCTGTTAAACTGCTTCTGCCAGACTGTGTAGATTTTTTGGCAGTCATTTAAATCTATTTCATTACCTGAGTTTCATCTGCTTGTCCAAAGTCAATAGCTTTAATAGTTTTTGACTTTTCAGGACAATCCTGTTCATTCCAGTTCTGGTAATATTTAAGGCCTTTAGACTGAAAACAGAGGGACTTTAATGCTGGTTTGTATCTGAAGTCCATTTAAACTTGTAGTACCTGCGATGGCCAGTATAGCAGAGCTTTCAGAGAGGAATCACAAAGCATCATCTGAGTGCCCTTTTCCGTGGTTTATTTTCCTAAACTCAGTTGGTAATTTAGGGATTTCTTTGGAAATTTCTGGTGAAGCAGTCTTTTATGACTGTATCAAGTCTAGATTTGAACCCCTTTTACTTTCTCAATGATCCTGTGATAAAGACTTCACACTTCTGATTATTGTGAGAAAGAACTTTGTGATTTGCATTTTACACTGTTGGGTTTTCTGTTGTTCTGGAATTGTGGGAAGCTGAATTACTAATTCTCTTCGCAGTGTTGTGAACCTCTAGTTACATCTTTTCTAAACCAGAGTCCTGATCTCTTACCCTGTTCTGTAGGAAGGCCTCTGAGCATCTTTCTTGCTCCTTATGTCTGTTCTTGTCTGGTTTGTGGGATAAAACGATGACAAATTCCTGCAGTATTCACTATATAGATGGGTGTACCCTTTATGTCTGCACTGTTTCTCCTTTGTTCTTTGTTTCTTTTGTAACTGTGTTTTTCAATATCCCCAGCTTTTTTCCTGCATGCTTTGTAGAAAGAAAATAACCTTCTCTGTTCACATTTGTTTAGATTTAGAATTTGCCAGTTCATTCTCTGTGTTTTCTCTTTCAAAATCTTTAGTGAGCAGACAAGTCTATGCCTACCTGAATGCATCATGATTAGGACTGTGCTTTTAAGAGAAGTGAGATAGACAACATCATAAAAAAGATAAACACAAAAAATAAAACGAATAAACCTGCAGGAATTAAATTCTGTCAAAATAGATCTCAACAGATGGGCATCAGCTGCTCTTAGCAAGCAGAGAAAATCACCTTGAATGTTCTTCATTCTTGAGAACTGTGACTTGGAAGAGAGTGGTGCCATTGTCTTAAATGTTTAAACACAGTTGATTGTAGATGCAGGGAAGTGTGTGCTGGTACAGAGTTTTATGAATCATTCACCTTTGTAGGAGTACATTCTGACATCCTAAATGCAAGGTGCCATTTCCCTTCCCACACAGTACATGCAATAGCTAAGTGGTGAGTAGACAGCTACAAGTCAGCAGAGCTGAGTTTTATTCCTGGCTCTGTTTCCCTTGGCAATTCTACTCAAGTTGTTCAGCTTTTCTGAGTCCTCTCTAAAATGGTCTACCTGAATCACAAGGAGTATGTTCTGTCTCTTCCAACTTTTCCATGCATGGTAAGGCACTGAAGTGAGACTTACTGCAGCAATTAATGTTATCTTAGATTTCAATGGGACATTTTTAATGTAATTTTAATCTTACTTTCCCAGCTCTGAAACAAAAAGAGTTCCTTTCAAATGGAGTTTCTTTCATTCATCCTTTCCATCACTTTTTTTGGATAGGTTTTTGTCACTGACTAAGGCCTGTAGGGGCAGGTTCAGTCATGAGACAATTTCCTGGTAGCTCTGAAAGTCAGAGGGAATTGTTCATGTGTGTGCCCAGTAGAAATCAGTATGACACCAGTCTGACTTGGTGCCATTCAGTAGTGACTGGCTCGGTTGGTCTGACCCCAAACACCTGACTGGGACTAAAGCAGCTCCATGCAAATGAGAAGTTGTCTGTTGTTTTACCAGGAGATTGCCAAGGGTGTTGGACATCTTACTTATTTCTGCTTCTTCTGCTGAAGTTAAATAGCTGGTAATTCTTTAGTTCTTAAATCTAGTACACTTTGTAGCTGTGATTTTTCCCTGAAGCCATGTTTCAGAAACTCTCTCTGCTTATGTAATTTGGAAATCCTAACAGAGCAGTTTAAGTCTAGCAAGCAACCAAATTTAGCACTGGAAACTTTATATTTTTTATCACTAGGGACAGAAGACAAAAGAGCTGAAATGTTCCCAAGCTATTCACTGAGGATATAGCACAGATACTTTGTGATTCCAAGCTTGCAGATTTTATGATTTGTAGGATGAAACATAATCTGGTATTTTAAAATGTAAATGGCAACTTTTTTCCTTAGCCCTCAAGCTTATGAAGAATGTATCTCAGCCAAGTATAAATGCCTGAAAGAAGTGATGTCTCATTTGGTCTGCAGACAAGCAAAACAGGTAAGAAGACTTTCACTATTCTAAACTCATTTTTAATTCTGAAACTTGAGTTTATCAAAATCAGAACTGTCAACTCTCCACCTTGTTGATCACAGTACAGTTAGGGTTAGGGTTTGGCCTAGGGTTAGGGTTAGGGTTTTTAAACCAGTAAGCCCAGAGCTCCAGGCTCACTGCAGCTGCAAAAGGCATCCCGAGGGGAACACAAAAGTGCCACAACATGCCTTCCTCCACAGCTTTTCCTTGGAACCATCTTGTGGCCCAGGGTGGCCGGCGGGATCCTGAAATTCCGCATTGTGCAGGATGCCTCCCAGACCCAAGCTGGCACCAGTGCCAACCCGGGCTGGTTTGACAGTGCCAAGTGGCTCCTGCAATCTGCCATCAGGGACCTGGGATGGTGAGTTTTGTTTGCCAGGGAAAAGGCCCGTGTTGGTGCTCAGAGTGGCTGTTGGAAAATCACTCTTACTACCTGACAACCCTGAAGGTTTTGATGTTAATTTGTTGCTGATCAAAGCCATTTTTTTGCATATTGAAGATTCAGAGGAAGAACAATTCAGCATTCAAATAAAAAATATATGGCGTGCAATTCTATCTCACATATTTTCATTAAAAATTCTTAAAATTCCTCATTTTCTTACTTGTTTTAATGGAAGAAGTCCCTGTTAACTGGTGTCAGAATACACTGGAAAATTATGAGGGAGATTAAAGCCCTTGGCTGAAATCAGATTGCTATGACCTGTGTTTTAGAAACTTTATTTGCTTGAGCCATTGCAGCCTGAAAGAAACTAGTATCTTTCTTGAAAACTTGATGATGAGATCCCAGATAATCAGTAACCTGGGGCATACTCCTACGGATGGAGGAAGCGCAGTCAGAAAAGCTTTCCTTGGATGATAAAAACTTGAAATGAGTCTCAACATCCAGTCATTAGCATTCAGAGCCCTATCCAGTCACAGAAATGTCTTTTTGCTCTTTCCCCCTCAGAGCTATATTTACTAGGAGGTAAGAATGTGATACAGAAGCCAGAACCCAAAGGTGTAAAGTGTGCTGTGATTCAGCTGCCTGGCAAAAGATCTCACTTTGGCAGTCCCCAGACTGGTCTTGTGAATTATTCCTCAGGGAGGGAGATTTCTTTCCAGAACTGTCCTCCTTTGGTGTGACCATCTGCCTCTATATAGTCATTTGGGCAAAAATAGATATTACAAACAGAAAACTGCTCTGCTGCCAGATTAGCTGCAGAATACACACTGATGCTTTACTCACTCAGGGGGATTTAGTGCCTGGGCTCTTTGCTGGGGATAAAACACTGTATCATATTTTCCCTTCCTGTCGGTGTTGGATTAAAAACTAAATCCTGCTCATTTTACTTTCAGAAGTAGTCCCAAAGGATTTTGGTAGGATTAATTGCATATGAAGAGCAAGTAGGATTTGGCATTCTGTGCACATTGAAAATTAAACAGAGGTAAACATTATCAAAAGTTTTTACTTACTGATGTTATTTCAGCTTGTTTTATGATCTGAGTATTTTCTGCTGAATACTTCAAGATGCTCATGGAACTTCAGAAAAGTCACATCTCTGAAAGGAAGAGGAAAGAAATCTCATTGAAGACTTGAAATGGCTACTCAAGTCCTTCTCCCTTCCTGAAGTTAGGCACATACGTAGGTTGTTGAACTTGGGACTGAACAAGGAGATCTACTATTTTTTTTCAATCACATGGACTTTTATTTTTTTTCTGTAGTTTTTCTCTATAATATTCTAAGGCTTCTGCTGGGGAGAGGATGCAAAACACCTTTATGATACATTGGGAATAATGCCCTGAAGAATCCTTTTGTTTTATGGATTCAGAGTTTGCAGCACAAATTTTAGTTCTGTGTGTAGTGTGGGTAGATGTAGGGATGAAGAGCTCCAGAAAGTAAAAGTCAATACCTGATAAACTTGGAAAGTTACAGCATCAGCTGTTCCACAATTTTTTTGTGATTAGGGAGTGGAAGAAGTTCTATCAAAACAGACCTCAACAATTTTTTAACCCTCTAATCTTTTGTAATCTGTTCTGTCTGGGTTTTCTGTGAGATTATTTCCCCTGCCCCAGTCTTTGACCTTTTTGATATTACCCCAATTTGTAGTTAAGGGTTGATTTTTTAATGTTGTGTGGGATCTGTCTCAATTACTTGCTCTCATGCAGTTTGACTGAGTTTACAATACTCTAGAAGGATCTTTTGGGGAAGATTGTCTTTCTTAGGGAGGGAATGGAGGGAGTCTGGGTGTCCAGGTGCCCTGGGAGCACATGTGGGCAGGGAGATAATTTAAAAGACAATGTAATTTACCCAAATCCTGCTGAGTGCATGGCCCTAAATAGGGATGCCATTAGTTTCCAGAAACGAGTTTCAAGATCCAGAAGATCAGCAGTAATCTTGGATGGAGCCAGTGGGCCTGTGTGAAGGAGTGGGGAGGAAATGCTGTTTGATACCTTTAGCTGCAGGGTTTCTGTGTAATGTTCTGACTCCTTGTTGCTGTTGTTCTTCTGTTTTAAAATTAAGGCTAAATATTTCACAGGGGTAACATCCAGTCTGTCTTGAATGAGTTGTGCCTTGGTCTAAAAAGAAGCAAACTGCATCTGAGGCCATCCCTCATTCAAGGGAGACTTTGTCTGCAACAGCTTTTGTGCAAGTTGTGTAACAGCTTGAGCAACAGCTTTCAATAAATAAGAAGTTTCCCTTGGACATTCTGCTGCCCTGCAGCTCTTTGCTCCATCCATCACCACTGTCCTCCATAGTTTCTCCAGCAGGTCCCTCCATACCTGCCCTCTGGCTCTTTGCATGGTGGAGTGTGATCCTTGCCTAGTCTGTGGGTGTTGCTGTGATAAACACTCTTGGGAAGGAGTAACACAGGATCAATGCTTCAGCTGCATTTTGAAAGGTCCCTATAAAATGAGTTTAAGTGAAATTCAAGTCCATGGTTCTTGGCCTGAATCTTTTGTTCTAAGGAAACATACTGAGTTCCTGAATAAACTAAAATGACCTAAAATGACATAATGTGGCTTTCCCTTGGTACAAGGGTACAGTCCTCTACTTGTCTGTCTCTATGTTTGCCATCTTTTTCAGTTACCTCATGTATAGCCCAGAAGGTTTTATGGGAGCATAGGCAATAAATCCTATGTGATAACTTACTGCTGTTGCATCATCTGGGGTGATTCAGTGTCACTCTCAGATGGTGACAGACAGCAGAGCAAGCAGCAGAACTGGATGTGAAATAATCACGGTGGTACTCTTTGTCTCCAATTGCAGACAGAGAGGAGACCTGAGAAACACAGGTTTAAATGCTGCAATATGTAATGCGTTTTTAGTGTTTTCTATGGGAATCCTCACATTGTGCTCAGGTACTTGTCCATCATGTGGTATATCAGTCAGTTATCAAAAAGTTCAAGAACCAAAGGCATAATTTCATGTGGATTGATATGAAGGAGGCACAGTGTTTGTGATATGCTAGTATTTTAAACACTTTTGAGTTAACAAACTCCTAAAAGGGGAAGAAATCTTGATATAGTTTCTCAAATTAATTTTTGAGCTTTTCTTTTGAGTTATCCTGATTTGATCTCAGAAATTCCCTAGTCTTTTGTTTCAGCCTGTCTTCTCTGGATATGGACAGTGATAGATGATTCAATTACTTAATCCTTTCATGCATGCTTTCACTTTCAGCAAAGCAGCAAGGTGCAAAATCAGAGTGTGTTTAAGACAGTTTTAGTCCTCATTTTAAGCTATGCTACATTACCTCTACAAGAAACAGCTGATTGTATGTGAAGCATAACTACTTGAATGAAATCTATCTACTACATCTTTTAATTCTCAGTGCTTGGTGTGTTGCATGCAGAGCTATTTACTGATTAATATTGCTTTGCAATTAGCACGAAATGGGAAACATGAAGAAGTCCTACAGGAACTGCAACATTCTGGAGAAGTAAGCCTGTTATTTCATCCTTCAACAAAGTACATCCACTCCCCACTGTATAAGGGTACATTTAATTTATTTTTTCAGCTATGCCTTATTGATTCCACAGTTGTAATGTTTTCTATTGAGTTTGTTACCAAATCTGCACTGCTCTGATCTTGTGGCATCACATTTAGATTTTGAACTGCGTCATTGTCTTGCCATCTGTCAAAGCCCTGTGTCTGCTAAGCACTATCCTGAGAGAGGGCCAGTTGCTGGCCAAGTCAGAGAAGGTGACAAATTTTTAATTTTGCAGACAGGATGGGAGTGGTGGGGGACTGAACAGTGAGTGGTGATTGCTCAGACAGTGGTTGTGTCTCTCAAGCAGCCTGCTAACAGCCCTGCAGTCCTACCAGGGGTGGCTCAGGCAGTGCACAGGGAATGGCTCTTTGGGGATGAGCTGAGGGAAGTGGGCTCCTCGGGAAGAAGCTGAAGAAGTGATTGATGGATGCCTGGTGGGTCAGAAGTCAGAAGCTTCTTTGTTTGATACCTGAGAAGGCCCATATGAATAACTCCTTCCTGTGCTTTCCATTGATTGTACTCAGAATAGGCCACTTAGGAACTGATGATAAAGAGATTAGGAGTACACAACCCCTGCCTCTTCGATGCACATGATCTTCAGACCATTTTGCACCAGCAGGTTGCTGGGTGCTCCCTTGGCCAGTCTCCACATGTGGATTTCCATTTCATCAAAGGAGACAGGAGGGAAGAGCCCCAGCAGCTCAAAGCAGGTCTGATGTTTGGTGGGTCAAAAATCCCCCAAGCTTTAATTGGAACTTGTTCTGCTTTATTCTTTCCATGCCTTGATGAGAGCACATGGAAGGAAAAAGGGATTAGAAACTTCTGTAACAGCCCTAAAGAGCAGAGCCTTGCAGAGATTGTGACTCTGTAATTAAAAGCCAGTCTGGGGATGGACTATGAGGGTTTATTGTTCCCCTGGAACTACTGTGGGCAGATAGGGCATAGAATGGATTTATTTAGGATATAAGAAGGAGGGGATGCCATCTCTAGGCAACAAGGCTGCCTGCAAGCTGTCACACTGAGTCTGGGTCCTCTGAGAATGCTGCTAGCATTGCAGGGCCTGAGGGCTGGGACAAGAGCAGAGGCTGGATACTGCAGGAATGTGATTGATACATCACCACCACCATGTGTGGAGGGCTGGGGAAGAGGAATTGTTCTGATTCTGCCTTTTGAAGCATGACTATGACTCAGTTGGGGCACATTACAGGAAGAGATTAGATTTATGGGCTGGAGCCTTTCACAAGTCCTAAGCTCTCCTGGCAAATGTTTTGAATTTCAGTACTGGCTCCCCTTACTGGAGTGTTTTTAATCTTTTGCTAAAGAACTTGTACATTTACCTGACACAATGGAAAGAAATGACAAGAAAACCTGAGTTTTTGTTTTCTTATCATCTCTGCCATTCTGCCACCTTGGGACTGAATGAAGCTGTAGATTAATTTCTTCACTGCCTGGGCTGTGGAATGGCTGCAGGAGCTCTCTGCCTACCTGGTGGGTGCTGCATGCCTTGGGAGGAGGGAGAAGCCTGGTTTCTCAGACACTCAGCCAGCTGCTGGAGGTCTGGGGATAGGAGGGCCCCAAAGCCCTGCGTTTCTGCATTGTGGGACTTGCTGTGCACCCGCTGCAAAATGTTCAACCCCAGAAGTTTTTGCCAAGAATGCTGTTGACTTGCTGGTTAATGCATTAACTGGTTAAAATAAGGGAAATAGAAGGTAAGTTGTTGACTTGATTTCCCCTCTGTTGTGTGCCTCATTAGACTGCACTAATCCATGTTATGACTTCTGAGATTTTCTCATCTGTTGATGTAAATATAGTCAATGAAATAAAATCCTTATGGAGATTTAATTTGCTGAGTCATCACATCTCTCATCTTGCTTGATTATAGCCTTGTTGTCAGAGCCAGGCTTAATGTGCTTTAAATTCCTGGCTTGTTACTGACTTGTTTAGCGTGGAGCTCAGGCATTTTCACAATGTTACGGAGATTGGAATTTACTTTGTAATTCTCAGAGACAGAACTGTTCCTGGTTGAGGCAAGGGTAGCTTACTGGAGAAATTTCAATAAAATTAGGGGGATTGATTGTTTTGCAGCTTGTTTTGTTTTGTTTTGGTTTTTTTTTGATACAGGAAAGATATATTTTCAGCATGGGATCAGTTGGAAAGGCATTGCAAATGCAAGCTTCTGAGTCAGCAAAGAGCTGTCCAGGTTAGGAACTGAAATGAATGGTACAAACTTTTTTGACAAAAACAAATGAGTCTATAAATGTACCTGTTTAGGCTAATAAATGTTTTCATAAGTGTTTGTGCCATGTCCTGGTTTGACTAGCAAAAACCTTTGCTGTTGGAGAAAAAATAGAGGAGAATTTGAGCAATTTAGGTGAAATAAGGGCAGGAAAGGAGAATTTAATGGTGTCTTGAAATGGTACTTCCAATTAATTGTGACTTGTAGCCAAAAAAACTGGTGCAGTTCTATGAATGGGGAGGCATATTTTAGGGGATAATATGCCAGGTATCATTGACAGTTTTAGCTGTACTTTCATCTCTGTTGCTACTGTGAATAAGTTTTAAATGAGCTGTCTTCAGGAGATTTCACTCTCTTGTACAGTGGCCTGTGCAAGATGATATCGGGCTTAGACATTTGTGTCTTCATAACTAATTGTAACCTTCTCAATGTGGGCTCTGGTGGACAATAAATCCAATTATCTCTTCAGATCCCCAGGCCACTACTGGAGGCCTGTGTGCAAAGCAGAAAATGGTACTTATTATTTGCTAGAACCTGTTACAAATGTAACTGGGTTATTTTAACATAATACTGTTACAGTCCCCTCTATATAAATGATCAGCATATAGGAAGGGTTTCTTTGCCAGGAATATCTGATTTGAAAACTGAAGAAAAGTATTCACTCCAGTCTCTAGATTTATCCAGTATTAATATTGCTGGCTCAGCATACTCATCCAGACTATGACACAGTAAATAAAGTGGCTTTCCCTGGAAGATCAGAGCCTCTGTGCATCAAGAGTGTGTAGCTGCTGGGTTGGTCTCACCTCCCAGGACATCCCAGTGTGGGGTTGTTTCTCCTGCCATGGTGCCTGGTAGGCTGGCTCAGTAAAGCCTCCTCCAGAAGGTAAAATGCTGAAGTGCAGGGTTTACTAAAGGACAGGCAAACAAAGCAAGTGTGGAGAGTGGGCATTGATGGATGGTGCTGGTGGATGGAGAGAAGTGATGCATTTCTTCTGGCTGACACAGCAGAGACAACTGGGATGGAAGTCATCAACACTGAAAGTTGTGAGGGGACTTCTTTGTGTTTGTTTGGAACCATCTATATCCCCATGATAGTGACAGAAAGAAGATAATGAAATCTTTATCATTAAGAGATTCTTCCAGGATAAAAAAAAATTACAGTTTTTTTATAAATTGTAATGATATTTAGTCAAGGGGATTAACAACCTTTAAAAAAAGTTGTGAACACATTTCTAGTGCTAGTCGAGGATTAATTTTTTTTTTTAATTTTTAATTTGTTGAGCAGCCAAAAGCCATTTTGGAGATAAACTAAGGAGATAAACCTTCTGCAATAGGTAAGTCAGAGGTTACAAAACATCAGCATTCTAGTGACTGCAAAAATATCATTACTATTGAATTATTTCACAGGGTCATAAAGGAGGTATTTTAAAAAAGATTTTGAACCTAGATGCTCTCTCAGTGCTTACAATTTGAAATTTAAATTTAAAGCATTTTAATACACCGTTGTAGGGATAATGACTATTCTTGTCCTCATTAAGGTCCTTACTTGGAAAAGTGAGAGTGGATAATATGTGTGAGTAGGTATCTAGACAGCAGGGTCAGTAATAAGAGCACAGCTGCTGTCAGGTAATGACTGGGAGCTTTGTTACAGAAAGAGAAATTAAACAGAGAAACAAGGGCACCTAATTACACAGCTAGAAAAAGCCCTGGCTGCTTGTTTACAATACACAGCTGAAAGTATATTGCAGTGAGGGCAGGAGGAGAGATAACCAGTCCTCTGATAAATGGGAACTGGGAATGGGTAATTAAGAAGTACCACTCATATTGATGTTTTGTCTCTAGTGTTGCCTGGTTTCACATGCTCTGTAAAATTTCCATTGACCCCAGGAATTCTGCACAAGTTAGGAGTGATCTTGCCTGCCAAGGAGGCTCGGAGGTAGAGAAAAAAGAGATTTCTCCTGAGTCTTCAAAGAGAATATTGATGTAACCTGATGGTAAATATGGAAAACATGCTTTAGTAATCTTTGGAAGCTTGATCCTGCTGGCCAAAACTGTCCAGCGTTATCCTCTCATGACTATACTGGTGTGTGATTTGCCTGCCTTCAGGTAAGGCTTAGCAAAGCTCCTTTAGTTTTAATATTGCTGCAGCTGCAAGTCAGGTCTAAAAGTCTTGAGACCATTTCTCTGAGTTCTGAGATGGGAAAAAGAACACTTTTAGCATTACATTTCTAAGGGTTAGGGAGTAGACTGTATCATTAATATTCAGAAAAGGTCCTGACTTGTGTCAAGTTGTCAATTACAAATGTATCAGCCAAAATCAGCAGCAGGGAAAACCTTGATAAAACTAATAGAGAGTGGTTTATCAAAGAAAGGTGAAATTTCATTGGAAACACATTTTGGTTGACTGGTGATTTTGATTAAAAAGATAGTGTGATTGCTGGTGGACCTTGTCTAGGACAGAGCAATCATACTTATTTATCTTGCCTTAGAAAAAGATGCTGATAATCTTGTTGAAGGGAACAGTAACATTAAAAGTGTGAGCAGAAGAATACAAAAGGAGAGGAATGAGGATTTCCATGGAGAGGAGGTTGAAAGTGATGGAAGCTGCAGTTCTGTGGGAGTTTTCACATATGGTCTTATTCTCATATATAGCTAAAATACAGTTTTAAAGGGAATATGATTGCAGAGCAATCAGAACTTAGTGTTGTGATATATTCAGGAAGATGTTTGCATCTTTTGTGCAGTGAGGCAGTTGTGCTGAGGCAAATATATACTTCAGCACATGATTTTGTTTTGAATGGCCCTTGGTTAAAGTTAAGATACTTCACAGTAGAATTCCTTTTGTGATTTGCAAATCTTGTTAGAGCAAGGGGATAAATGTCAGCAGTAGGAAAGAATGAAAAGATTGGCCTTTATATCTAGAGACAGCCTCTTGTCTGCACTCAACTTGTTTGTGACAGAAAAAGTCAGACAGGTAAAACCTCCAGTGAAGCACTTACATCTCACTTCACAAATCAATTCCCAGATATCCCCAGAGCGTTTGCACTCTAGTCCTACACAGACACCCCAAGAGGAGGGAAAAAATGCACTAGACTTAATTCCACTGTCTGCAGTCTGTACTTATAGACTCATACCATGGCATGGGTCTCATGTAGACTACTACAAGCTGCATGTTCCCTCTATTTTTCAGGTTCTCAGCAGTTATCAGAACAAGTGGCTTATGGGTTAGTGTGTCTGTCACGAGCCCTCTGATGGATCATGCCTGGTGTTATGTTAGCACATGTTTGGTGGTGTCACTTGCAAGAGTTAACTAATGTAAACTGCACCTGAAACAAAGGGAACCATAGGAATTTCCACTAGGAAAGATATGTCCCACTATCTCTGCTATCTGCTAATTGGTTCATAATATATGCTATTAGCAGATGGTAATTTGGACCAAAAATAACTTGTTTTTCAAGTGAGTGAAAATAGCTGCCTCTGTTTTGAAAATGACTTCTGGTGTTTCCCACGTTCCCATGTTATCCACCCCACTGACAAGCATTCTGTTATTGCACCTTGTTATTACATCTTGGTCCAACTTGCATGTCTGGTATCTCAGCTGAAACCAGCAAATTCTTCTCAGCCAGCAATGCAATAAGAGAACAAGGGTCCTGATCTGGAAAATCTTTTTTCCAAGTGTGTGCACTACTCTTGCAGGGCATGCAGCTCTCATTCCTCTTTAGGATGTTCCCTACTATTGAACACTCAGCACTTCTGCTTTTTTCAGTCTTCTGTCTTCTCTTTCCTCTCTTTCTCAGCACAGTCTTCCTCCCTAACAAAATTAAAAATCTCTCTTTTCTGTGTGCTTGGCAGTTGGATTTTTCTGTTCCTAGAATTTTTCCTTCTTTTATTTGGAAGCTTGGTGTGTTTGTTTCTGGCTGCCATGATTAGAGTGGAAATGTCTCAAACAATCTTGGATGGATTCTTTCAAATCTTGGGGTGTGCAGATGATGAAATGAGACACAGAGGCAAGTGACAAGGCTGCAGAGGATTCATTGGCAGAACTGGGAACTGAGTTGTGTTTTGGTCATGAGGCCATTTTGCTCACTGCATCAAGGAATAAATTCTAAGTTTTCATAGTAACCCTTTAAAAAATTGTCTTGGATAATTTTTGGCTTTGAAGTGAATTCAAAAGTACATGTCCATTTTTTTACAGAAGTCTTGGTTTTGAGGGCAAGTTTCTGTTCTAGACCTGTTTCACAACATGGCTTTTGTTGATCACTGTCCCAAAAGACCAGGAGAGGGAGACTGGGATGGGGTGAGTGGCAGGCACAATGGGAATGGTCTCCATCCTTGCTTTCTGTGTTGGTTTTTTTTTTTCCTACTCTTCTATTCCTTTGCTCCCCCTCATTTTCCCCCTTTGTTATTTGCCAGTAATGAGTCCCACTTCTCCTGTTTCCTTTCTGCATTCTTCTCCTATTTATCCTGCTCTTTCCTGCATCACTGGAGTGCTGTCTCCTTCCTATATCCAGGACAGTTTATTGACCTGTCCCTGGAGTGAAGCTGACTCTATTTGTGACTCCAGTTAAGGTCAGGAACTACATGTGGCATGTGGCTGGTCTCAGCTGCTTCCTTTTGGCTCTCATGATTTAGCTCCTGTGTTTTATGGGCCACAATGGGACTGAGAAGATGACTTTTCTCCTGGACTGAAAGGTACAGAAAGCAAATGTCACACCAGGTGGGTGTTGTCAGAGGGACACAAAGGTACTCACCACTGTTTGAAGACCTTGATGAGTTTTGGCATTATTGTCCATGGGGACAGCTACTAAAGGATTTCAGAATCTGGCATGCAGACTCTATAATGTATCATCTGTATTTCTGAAAGAGCAAATGGCAGACAGTGATGCATAGAGTATCACAACATAACTGAAATAACCATATTAGACTTTCAGGGTCTAGCAGAACTGGATTGCAGTGTTGGTACAAGTGCTGTTACACTGGAATGAGGCATTTTCTGTTTTCCAAATAATAGGAAAAATAAATGTATACAGGGATGTTTCAGGAGGGGCAGGCAGCTGACCCTCTCTGATTTGTGGGTACATAACCTCAGCTGCTGGTAAATGGGGGTCACACAGTCAGGGATATCTGGTTTGAAACTGCATGGCTCCAGCCTGGCTGTGGTTCTAGCAGGCTAAGGGAACCAGTCAGGTGTGAGTGATTCAGCTTTGTGCTTGGTGTCAGCCCTGCTGGGTGCAGGCTGGCTCAGTGCCCAGCTGCTGCTGCTGCTGCTGGAGGGTTTGTGTGGGTGGGATGCTCTGACAGCACTGAGAGCCAGCAGGACCCTGTTAGTGCTGAGGGGAGCCCTGGGGCTGTGCCCTGCTGGGGCTGCAGAGCTCTGGGGTCCCTGCTGTAGGTCCCTGTGAGCTGCCCAGCGCCTGCAGGCTGGATCGCTCTGCTGCTGCTCCTCTCACCCTGCCTGAGGGCAAGTGGCTCCAGGGGCCATTGCTGCAAGGGATAACCCTTAACAGTGCAGATATGTACAGCTCTTTGGACTGGAACGGTGCAGAAGGAATTGCAGGGCTTGTTAGGGAGCAGACAATACATATTCTTGGGAAGGTTTCTTTGGCTCAGGAAAGTAAAGCCTGGGAATGGATGTGTTACCTTAGAAATAAGCCTAAAGAACCAACTCCAGGGAAAGTTGTGCAAGATAGATGTTGGCAGAAGTAATAGGCATGAATTGGCAATGAATAAATTTGGATTGGAAGTCAAGTTCCTAACTGTCAGAAGAATTAAACTTTTGCAGAAGCAAGAGAAGAATTCAAGAGCAATTCTTTTAAGAAATTATCTGAAATAGACCTGGTAGCAAGTGGCTTCAGTCTGTATCAGGAAGCATCTTAGTCCCGTATGCTTCATTTGCAAACTATTCAGCTATTTAAAATTTAGAATAATTTATGTGAGCTCAGACTGGAAGAATGCAATACTAGAGAGAGAAGGAATCAAGAAGTAATCATGAAACAATTTTTGTTGTTAGTGCAATGTTTTTTGATGATGTAGTGAACACAGAAGTTTTCTCATGACTGAACATCAAGCAGGTGAAGTTACTGAAGATTAGTATCTTAGATTAGAATCAAGCAGGTGAGGTTACTGAAGATTAGTACCTAATTCTTCACTTGTGTCACTCCTGGGTTTAATCATTTGATGGAGTCTCTTGCAGATTTTCTTTTTCTCACTTGTATTCTTGTCAAATCAGGAGTTTATTGTCCTCCACAAATTTCTTGCTGATATTTACTGAATGCTCAGTGGATACCAGAGATCAAGCTACCTACTTTAGGCTGACATTCAGAAACTCAAGTTTCCTTTAATTTCTGGTAATTTTTAATAACCTGTGAAAATGATTACATATGAAACCACTAAAGTAACAGGAAAAACACAGGAACTACAGCCTTTTTCAACAGAATACTGAATAAAATATGTAAAAGGCCTATCAAATTCTGACTTGTCACCATAAAAGTCAAGATTATGATGCAAGACTTAGGCTTTTCAAGATTTAAGATCTCTTATTTTGTGAAATGGAAATGTTAAGGTTATTGTTGTATGGAAGCCACTAGCAATTAATATATGTCTATCCCTTCTTGCTGGGTAGTACACTAGAACTCTAGGACTCTGCAAAGGAAATTATTTGCCTGAATAAAATACCTTGCTCTCCCTCTTTTTTTTTTTTTTATTTTGGAAGAGGAATATGCGATTTTTATTTGCCCTTTTCCACTGGCTGGTGAGATACCAATTTATTAATCTGTTGTAAATTCTTGAGGATTAGCAGTGGCATTAAAATTAAATGAAAAAATTAAAATTAATTTACTTAGATGTAAAGTCTTGATCTAGACCTAGGTATTGGATTTGTGGTCTGTCTTCTCATTCAAAGACCTAAGAGTCTGCACAATCGCTGAGGTCTGGTTTTGTTGCTTTTTTCTCTTTGGTATTAGAGCAGAGTTTTGTCCATGATACTCTAAAGAATGATTTATTTAATTTCTAAATGCTGTTCTCATTAAAACAGGATTCTATGTTAATTGATACACATTACACTAAAAATTGAGAGTTTCTGAAATAACGATTTGTAAGCAGAATATAAATTATGTTCAATTGCCTGGGGAAGAAAAGTGAGCGGCTCTTCTATGTGCTATTGATCTCAGCCTTAGAAATAGAATTGCCTTTACTTACAGCTTGGGTTTCATTTGCAATTAAAGCTGTAGAAAGAAATCTGGTTTTTCAGATCAAATGAAGGTTTTTATGTGAGAAAAATATTATGAGTTTCTGAAGAAAAGATATTTAAATAAAGTTCTTGTGGGTCACTCTATGGACCTTATGTCCTCAGGTAGGATAAGATTTGAGTATAAACCATTCCTGATCCTCTAAAGCATCTCTAAATCTATACTTAGTGTGAAATGGCTGCATTTACTAACATAATTGGAGTAAATTATTGCTCAAAGTGTGGCCTTCATAGACCTACCTATATATATGTACACTTGCTGTATTTCATCTGTTCTTTGTTTGAACATACTGAACTTTGTTCAGTAGTCTCATTTTCAGTTTAGTATCAGCTTATTCCTGACTGACTTCTAAAACCAAATCGCATCTGAGTAAAACTCAACTCCATGTAGCTTTCCATACAGAAGTAATTAGCTTGATTTAAAATAATTACACTTTCTTTAGAATAATGTGACTCATTTTGTGGACAAGGCATTGGCCTCAATAATTAGGCTCAGAGATAGTTTCTGGTAAAGAGTACATGCAAAATACCACTCTGTGCCAGGGCAAAACAGGTTCTCATCAATAACTACAAAAATGATTCTTCTCAAGAGGGCACTTGGATTTGCTTTCCAGTCAGTGGATGCCATCAGCATCCAACTAAGAAGTCAGGTTTTAAAATCTGGTGTTTAGAGGACCCAAAGGAAAGCATAAACATAGACTGAGGGGGATTCCACTGGTTTGGCTGGATACTGCAGCAGTTGCTTTGAGCTGGGATTTGTGGGATTCCTGTATTTCAAGTACTGAGGCACAGAAGTGTTATGAATAATTGTGGCATATGAGAGCCCAGAATGGCAAGATAGGATTCTGGCAGAGTTATGTATTTTCTGTCTCCTTAGAGCCATAGACACAAGCAAGCTGTCTTTTATTTCATCTTAGTTTTCTCAGCTGCTGTGATTTGCTTTTGATATTTGCATGCTGGCTGCTGTCTGACTGCCCGTTGCATTCTGATATGGAGAAGAAACTGTGATTCAGTTACCAAAAGTGTAATTTCAGAGACCAGCTGCTTATGGCTGTCCCTACCCACATCCAGATTCCACAAGCACATGTGAGGTAGCAGATCTGCATAACAGCAGGATTTCGAAAGTTCCAGACCACTGTGGCTTTTCTTTCACTTGGGAGATTGTAGAATTCAGTTCCAGCTCTGCCTTAGAGTAGATTTTAGGGTCATTGTTCCTGTAAATATTGAACTTAACTAACATTCCATAATGTCCATAGTCACTAGTGAGTCAGAGGCAATGAACATCCTTTGCTGCTATATGGCTTTGTGCTCATTAGTTTGCTCTTTTTTACCAGCTGTGGTGTAGTTTGTGCATGCCTGTGGTATCCTTGGAGAGGCTGCTCAGCAAAGCTCACTGTGCTCAAGCATATTGCAGGAAGCTTCTCCCTCTCCTTACCTACATTTCTAACAAACTGCAGATGAGTGTCCATACTGCCCTTTCCTCTGATGCCATAATTTCCTTTTCCCTTCTTGGTTTCATCTCCTTGTAGTAACTACTCATTCCAGGCATGCCCCTCACTCTATTCAGTCAATCTGGCCATATTTGCTCCTTTCAGCATTGCACTGATTTCACTTATTAGCTGATTTACTACAAGAATCCTCTTCTCCCCTTTCTTTTTAGTGTAAACCATGTGGGGTTGTCATAATATGAGTATTGCTTAGGCAAGAAGCATCTCTCAAATATACTTGGATTTGTAATTATGTCAGTTATACTTCCAATATCTCTGTGCTGTGTGTATCTCTGTGTGTGTGTTTGTGTGTTTGAAATCAGCTTTTTTCCTGAGTTAAAATATGTTTATAGCTGTGAAAGCTGCAGAGTATCTATTGAAGCAGCCTTGCTGTTATGATTAGGTGAAGTTTAAAGCCTGCTGTCTTTGCTCTTCTCAAGGCCATTTGAACAAACATCTGAACTCTAGTGGAGTCCTAATGACTTCACTGAGACCTTATGTGTGCTCAGAGGACAGTGAATGGATCAGGAAATAGTTTAAAATCAGCCACAAAATTCCATGTAGAATTGTCATTTATTTCCAGGTACTTTGCATATTTTCTAGTTCTGTGACTTTTTCATAATTTACAATATTCTTTTTTTTTTACTTGAAATTTGTTTGTAGTGATGGGGGAGAGTATCTCTGAAAATAACTGAGCATGTCATGGAAAAGATAAAATAAGCTTTATAAAAATACTTGTGATTGCACAAAACTTCCAAGTGAAAATGTGGAGAACTTTTTTTCATTTCGAAGTTTGAGATGCTCATTGAGTTACAGCAACACTGGAGTAAAAAATAACTTGATTATGATTCAGATATGCAGGTCTCATTATCATCAAGATTTAATGACTGGCTTCTCCAGTCCTATATAACATCTTCATTCAAGTCTTTATCTAGTTTATTGTGCAACAAGTTTTGCTTGGTACACAGCTGGATCATGTCTGTGTGTCTGTAAAGTCAAAGGATGGTGCCCTAAACAAAAGACTTCCAGCAACTTGCTGGTGTGTAATTGGCTTAAATTACAAACACAGTAAGGAGAATACAACAGCTGTATCTGTAGCATTTTTAAATCTGCCTCCTTAATCTTCATTAAAAAAATTACATCAGGTAAATCTACACAGAAAAAGAGATCAGCTCATTATATTATCTCTGAAAGCTGGTCTTAAATTTGCAATCCTATCCTTGGCATGACTTATTATATACTTAATGCTGTGGGGCACTGCAGAATCATAGCAACAGGCCATTTGGCTTTTCTAAGAGCACTTTTTTCATCCTAAATTCTGGGAAATCGATGTCATCTGTGTGCTTACATTTGGTGTGTTTGGCTAAGAGTCATGGGGGGATTGTGGAGGTAAATGGAACGGACAAAACTTGAAAATAGAATAAAGAACAGAAATAAAGAGAGCATTAGGAAGGCTTTGAACAGAACTGTGGTGTTGTGAGTGGTGAACAGACTGAATTAGGGACAGGACCATTGTCTCTCTGCCCAGCAGGTTTTCAGCAACTGTAGAGCAAGGCTTGGGATCTCTTCCTGGTATGCTGCCTTGCACTGAGCTCTCAGTGCTGGTGGGAAGTCATCTTCTCTTTACCTGTAGGTAAAATGGGAATGAAGCACTCATCTTGCTCTCAAGGAGATGAAAGTATTTTTGGTTTTGTTTTTAGGCATGTCAGGTTGCCTCAGGCAAACTGGCCTTACTGTGATGAGAGTTTCTGTTAAATGTGTGACATTGCTGTGTGAACACTGGCTGTTCTGTTCCTCTCTCTCAGGACCCCCTTGCTTTGGGAGTTGTCTGTTGTGAGAGGAAAGAGGAGGAGGACCATTCTGGGGGAGGCCCTCAAAGTCAGTGCTGAGACAAACAGACAAACACCTTGCAGACCAAGGTGCTCTGCAACTCACCTGGTTTCACCCAGGGGCTGTGGAGAGTGTGGGCACAGGTAATGTCACATCTCTGGTGTATCTGTACCAGCTGCACTGAGGTTGTGCATCTCTGTGCTCAAGTAACAATGCAGAGATCCTCAAAGATGCATACAAAAGAAGTCAAAATCCACCAGAATGCTGGATATTTCACTGATTATTGAGAGTGAAAGTATGCATGTAGTTTCCATATGGATTTGTGTCTGTTTTCTAACACATGGCTAATTCCTGATGAACTTATCTACTTGGAACCCAGCTAATTGCAATTTTTTGGCTACTGCCTGATCACCCATTTTGGAATTCCTCCTGTGACAAGGGACTTGGCTGGGAATATTTGTTGGCTGCAATGGAAAAATTGACTTTGAGCGGTTCACTTGGTAAATTACAGGCTGTGCTCCTAATTATAAACACACACTTGTGGGAACATAATCATACAATTCCCTGAGGTATATCTGGATTGCTGCATCCAGATTTTGAAAGCTAGAGGGTAAGATAGTGGGTGTTCTTAACATTAAATTATGAAGTGAAAGCCAGGGGCCTGATGTCACACAGATCAATTCATGCTGTGCTAGCAAAGTAATAAAAGCTTGCTTTGAAGAAACACAGGAAAATCTGCCTTCCCTATAAATATCAACCTGACCATCAGAGCAGTTGTTTAATTCTTGAATCCTTACTCCTTGTCACAGGACAAGAGCCCCTGGAGGATGTCAACCCTGCAGTAAACTGTAATCACAGAAGACAGCCACAACCCTGCAATAACCTGGCGAAGGCTCCGAGGCCAGGCAGCAGCAATGGCAGCACAGAGGGAAGGCTGAGGTGTGCCAGAGTTTCATGTCTGTAAGGGATGACCTCCTGCTTAACCAACAGCTGAAATCAGAGAGCACCATTTTATACTGGGGGGTTTGAGTGAAACATCTCTCACTCTTCTACCATAGGGCAGTGTGCAAGCTGTCCCTCAGCAGCAGCACTGCAGGCATGGCACTGTAACCTGTGTTTATTTTGCTCTTTATAAATCCTCTTAGAGCTGCAGTCAAGGAGCCACTCTGTGCTGCAGCCCATTCTCAGGGGGACACACCACGAGACCAGTGTATTCTCTCACATGAACTAACGATTTGCTTCTCATTCCTCACTTCCTGAAATAATTTTATCAAGTGGGACAATGAGGCTGATTCTAATTTTTTTCCCCCAAAAAATATTTTTTGTTTTTTCCCAACAAATCTTTTTTTCCCCCTAGCTTTGCTCAGCAGAGTGCTGTTGCCTCTCTTAGTTTTTAGTCCTTCAGCTGACACTGACTGTGTGAGGACAGCTATCAGAACAGTGTTACAGGTGTCATAATGCAGTTTTGCATGGTTGTCTGTCTCTTAAAAGACTACCAGTAGTCAGATTTCAGCTTCCCAACAGGGAACCTCAGGGGTTAGTAATAACCTTCTGGTGTATCCTGGAGTCTTGGGTCATTGACATCTGCATTGACTTCCATGGTCAGAGCAGTTTGCAGCACCCAGCTGGTGATGAGACCTGCTGGGATAACACCATGTATCCAGTCTCTTGCCTTTAAGATTTGTGGCTTGTTCTCCCGTCACATTAGCAAAGACATTGTGGAGAAAAAATGGATTGCTAGAAACCTAGGATTGCTGGAAGCATTAAGCATTTTGTGTAAAGGCAGCAAAATCAGGTATTTTCTCTTGGGAGGAAATACTGTTGCATAGTAGGAAAAAAATCTAGGTGGCTAAAATATTAATGGAATGTTGCTCCCATTAATGTTGAAATTGTTAAAAGCCTGCATATTCATAAGGACAGTATTTCCTTTAATCTTGTCTGCAAAGTCAGGGTCTGCTGGTTTTCCTGGGTGGTTCTAAACAGATTCACCAGGTTTGCTTTTGGAGCCCTGCCACTTTGGTTATTAACTCCATTTTGCTCTGTGACTTGTCAGTGTCTTTGTTTTGTTCGTGTTTACATCTGATGAACTAGCAGACGTTTGTTGTGCTCTTCCTGGCTGTGAAATTCTACTGAAATGTTTTGTTTATCTTTCCAGAACTTTCCTTTTCACAGAAAGAGTTACCATAAAGCAAACTGGGCATCATCTTTGTTTATTAGACATGCATGCACATGTGTATAAAATCCATGTATCTATTTGCCATGCAATATTTTTCTTTGCTTCCTCAGAAAAAAAAATTGGTTTTTTCTGTCTGGATTTTACACATACAAAAAAACCCCTAACTCCTGTAACTCATCAGTCTGTTTGCTGGCAAAACTCGCTGTGATGTATTAATGCAGCACAGCTCAATTATGTACAAGTTCTGAAGTTCAGTAAGTGTTACCATGCCCTGAATAGAATTTCATGTACTTCGGAAAACCCCTTAAAAATCCTGAGGTAGTTTATAATGAATACTTAATTTTTTAAAATGAAGCTAATTTGAAATAAATTATATCTCTGTCTTCTCTATTATATGAAAAAGTAGGCCAAGGAACAAGTTTTGTCATGCTTCACTTGTTACCAGCTCCGAGTTTCTGGCTGTGTGTTTAAGTGTTCTGCCCAAAACAGCTATGGTTTAAAGTCTTGAGCTTGTCCAGGTGCTAGGGAAGCAAAACCTCTGTATCAATTGGTATGATGGGATTTAATCTCCTTTCTGATTTTTTAAGTGCTAATCGAGTTTGCAATGGTACTTGCTCCTGCTAGAGTTAATGATCAAACCAAGTGAAATTCCTGTAAAAACTATTAGCAGGCTCTTCTGGAGAACACTGCTTAGGTAGTAGTTATGTGTTTGCTTTTGTGTCATTCCATCACCTAAGCAGTGAATAATTTCACAGAATGACAGAATGGCTTGGGTTAGGAGGGACTACAGGTATCATCCTGTTCCAGCTCTTTGCCATGGGCAGGGACACCTTTCATCAGATCAGGTTGCTCAGAGCCCCATCCAGCCTGGCCTTGCACACCTCCAGAGGTGGGGCAGCCACAGCTTCTCTGGGTGACTGTGCCAGTGCCCAGCCACCCTCTCAGCAAAGAATTTCTTACTAACATCTAAACCTACTTTCTTTCGGTTTAAAGTCGTTATCCCTCATCCTATCACTACACTCTGATCGAGAGCACCTCTCCAGCTCCAGCTCTCTCAGAGCCCTTTGGCCACGGACTCTAAAATCTCCCTGGAGCTTCTCTTCTCCAGGCTGAGATAACCTGAATAACCCCAGCTCTGTCAGCCAATCTTCATAGGCGACTTTATAAACTGCATATCTATTGTAATTCCAAGGTCTTTAGATAAATTAACAGCATTATTATTACTTTTAAAAAAAGACTATTTCTATTTAGTTTATGTCTTCCTTTCATCCCACAGCACTTACAGTGTAATGACGAAGATTAGCAGAGAGAATTTCGCGATACTCCAAGGCATCTACTTCCTGTGATTGTAATAGGAGAGGAGAACCCGCAGAGGGCACTGTGTTGTCTCAGATGAGACATCCTCCACAATCAAGGAGGATGTAGGATTTTTTAAATTTCTGCATTTTCGTAAAATTGCAGTCAGAAAATATTTTTTTTTCATGTATATAGCAATAAGCAGAGTTAGAGATTGGACATAAGATTGACAGTCTCTGTTTCTTATATCTTTGAGATGAAAAGGTATAATCCAGAACTATCATGCCGTGTTTTCAATGCAATCCTTGTCCTCACCTTCCTTCCTTCACTCATGCTTGTCTGAACATTTCAGCTGTGCAAGCACTCGGAAATGAATGTCGTAACTTAATAGGGTAAATTCTAAACCTGCCATGTGTCAGAACAGGCAATTTGAAAAGCACTGATACAAAGTGTGCAAAATTTACTGCCATCCATCTAAAGCAGGGCTCAGATTTCAGGTCTGAGCCTTATCAGGAGGAGAGTACAATACAGCTCTTCTGCAGAAAGGGATTCACAAATGGAAATTTCTGTTTGTGGTCTTCCAGAGATTAAAATTTGCTCAACTCTGTTTTGTATTTGAAAAATACAAAGCATTTTTCATGGTTTCATAGAAAAGTGATGAAAAAGTTGTGTTCCACTGTGTGCTGGCTGTGGATTTAAATTAAGCTTTAGGGATTTTAAAATGCAGCCCACAAGTTATTGTGTATTTCTTCAAGTCTTCTTGACATCTTTGTTTAGACTGAGGATTTCCCTGACCTAGCTGGTGCCCCAGAATTGCTACAGTCTGCCTTATTTTTTTCTGCAGATGATTATAGTAGAATTTGCTTTCTAGTTCTGTTTTCACTAAAGTATAGATTTGTGTCTGAAATACAGTTATGTCTTTAAGTTATTATTGCATGCTCAATCTAGTTGTGGTCCCTTCTAATGCAACACTTACAAAACAGGCCTCAAGATCTGTCCTTGTTACAAAGAGATCCTTTACAGAGCAGTGAGCAATGACAAAGACTTCTACAGGTTGTGAAGTGCTCAGCTAACAAATACAGAGAATAATGTACCTTGATTTTTATCTTGGGTCTTCTAGTTCTTTTGTATTTTGAGCAATCTCTCTTCTAGTTCTTTAATCGGGGGATATTGTGTGATAATGACAGATGTTTCAGAAGCTCTGTGTCTGGTCACCTCGTACTTCCACTGCAGTGTTGCAGTTTATTCTTCCAGTTAAATTGTGCAGAGGCAGTACCCAAGGGAAACAAAGAGTAGCAGAACTAGAAAAGCTAAGAAGTATTGATCAGATTTTGCTTTAGAAGGGGTTAGGAATGATCTTCACCCTTCAGACTAGTGGCCAAACTTTCATCCTTTGCTTCTTAGCCCCAAGCTGACAACCCCTCCTGGTGTGCAGGAGAAAAGCTGATAATTGCCACATGATCAGACCTTCCTGCAACTCAGCATTTAAAAAACGCTATTGTCCTTTATGCATTTCTGTCAAGGGGACTCAAGTCAGGTGAACAGACTCCTGTTCTCTCCCCTTCTCTTCCAGGAGAATTATTCACCTGTCAAGGAAATTTATTTGGCAGAGGATAGTTCCTGTTCAAGTCTTCTAAGGTTCATTGGCCTGGCACTCCTGATGAAGGGGATTTTGCTTTCTGGCTGGACCTGCAAGCTGACACCTGAAAATTGTATTAGAAAACATGTTAATCATTGTATGGCTGGAGATGGCGGCCACCTCTACTGGAATGCTTTTGCTGAACAAAAAGGAGACTCGGCACCAAGTCTGTAGTTTGATTCTCTGATTCCACGCCCACTGGGACCTGTATGGGGGCTTTATGGTTTCCTTAGTACCATGTGGACAGACATCTCAGAACAGGGGTGAATTGTCACAAAAATCAAATTTTTAAAAATGAAAAATTAATTTTTGCCTATGAGTCAAAATGTTAACTATCTCTTTATCTTGATTTGTAGAATTAAGTTGGAGCAGGGTGAGCTGTAAAGTCATGGAAAAGGCTAAAAGTCTTGACAGTACCAAAAGTCCTTTTGACACTTTAGAAATAACAAGTATGACAGCAAAGAAAATGCAAAAAGTCCTGACTTTGTCCCTGCTGTGGAACCTGTCTCCTTGATTCCTGCCTTGTCTCTGGGTTCCTGCTAGTCATCATGAAAGGGAGGGGTGTCAGCAGCTCTGCAGAATGGTGGCTGAGACCTGCAGAGCTTTGTATTTCCTCTGCAAAAGAGCACATTTAACTCACATCCCATAGAAAGCAAAGCAATACTAAAGCACTTGGACAAGGTAGATTTGTTCAGATCACTCAGAAGATGTCCCAGAGCTTT
Source organism: Molothrus ater (assembly GCF_012460135.2). Lineage (NCBI taxonomy): Eukaryota > Metazoa > Chordata > Aves > Passeriformes > Icteridae > Molothrus > Molothrus ater. Next base: position 7,660,798 of record NC_050490.2, read on the forward strand.
CAGTACCCCTTTCTTGAAAATCCCTGCTGACTACTGACTGAAAGTAATTATTCTGTGAGAACTGAGTGGCAGTGATGTGTATTTGGTTTTGCTTTGTGTAAAGTGTGGAGAGCACATCAACCCTCATTTTGGGGTGAGTGGGAAAAAATATGTATCAGACAGTAGATGTGGTTTGCTATGTTGGCTGACAAAGGCTGCACAGGCATTAAAGATTAAATTAACTGGACGCCGTACTGGACCTCTCAAGTAAAGATTTAAGCATATCTTTGAACATTCTTCTTCTTGAACTGGGAATTCTGGATACAAACTGTAAAGTGGAGATAGATATGCAGTTTTAAGAGCATCAGACTCACTTGAAAAGAAAGTACTGGCATTTCTTCTAAAACTTCTCTTACAAAGTTTCCAGTTAAACTTTCCTACACCAAATAAATAGGGATATAGATAGCCTATACCAGTGGCCCAGATCTAGCAGCACTTGAAAACTCCTGTCTCTGTGTGCCTACCCTTTCCCTGATGCGTTATCCAGGTACCAGGCAGTCAACTTGTGTGGTATGGACAGCCTCTGTTTTTATCTGACTGTGGAAACAGAAAAGGATAGAGCCATTTACTATAGGTCTTTCCAAAAATAATCACATGGAAAAATAATTTAGCTTGCTAATGAGCAGCTGTCTCTGGAATGCTCCACTGTGGCTTATTAATAAAGTCTACAATACTTACTACAATATAGATTGGATTACAGCAAGGAAGAGCTTTCTGCCAAAATGTAGCTGTCCAGAAAGATTGTAGGAGTAGGATATAATCTCTTTCATCAGAACTAGGACATGTCACTGTCATGAACACCTCTCAACTATAATAAAATATGCCACAGAATCTCTAATGACCACAAATAATCTGGATTACTGATCTTGTCAGAGATACTGGACTCAGTAAAGTCAGAATACTCTGAGCTCTTCCTGTGCTGTCTCTGTTTGGCATCTGAGATGGAAATTATGAAGCATGATTATTTCTGCTTCTTCTTCTTCATTTATTTTGTTAAGCCCCTTAAAAATACATCTTAAACTTTTTGTGTTGTGTCCTGAAGACAATTGTAAACCTGTGTAAATGGGTTAGTCCACTGAACTGACAGATTTATAACTGTAGTACTGCAAATAGTGCTCCTGTTAAGTAGGAATGGGGCTGCTGTGCCTCCACTGTTATGTATATATTTAAATAAAAACCAGTTGTCTGTTTGGGTGTATTTATTTCTGTAGCTGACTACATGGCAATTTAAGGCAGATCAGAGGAAGGTGAACATGTTTGCCTCTTCTGATTCATGTGGGAGACTGTCTCAGCAAACAGTGATTATTATTTCACTGAAAAGGTTTTTAATATAGTAAATTCCACTTAGTGACAATCTAATGTGACTCTTTGAAATGGCAAACTGTACAGAAACCTGCTGGGAATATCGATAGTGTGGCACCAAATGAGAAGTGTATGCAGTAGTCTGTCAGCTACTTTTCTGCTAACTGACACAAAGAAATGCAGAGCAACCCAAATTCTTTAAGACAGATTTCTGTGTTCTGTTGGGATCCTCAGATTGCCCTTAACCAGCTGAGTCTAACTAGGGAGGATATTTTCTTCTAGGAATAGGAAAAATATTGAGCTTGTTACAATGTTGTTTTAAATACTGTTTTATCTCCTGGGGTATGGCTCATTTATTCTTGTCTAAGGCTGTAATTACAAATTAGAAATCTTTATTTTTAAATGCATGACTCTGACTCCCTCTTAGCCTTTGCTTTTTCTGTCACTCCAAATACTTTGATAATCATACCTGGACAGTATAGAAACAAACTGTATTTTCATATAGTTCAGTTTAGGCCAATTCAACAAAAATATTACAATCTATTTTATTGCAGAGTTTCAAGTTGGTATGCTGACAGCTTAATTTTCAGGCTCTCTGTGGATTCTATTATTTGGAAATGTGTTTTATAAAAATCTGTGTGTAGCCTGATGTTGGCATGGATGGTGCTGATATGACCATCGAGACAAAACTAGGAGGAAATGTAACTCAATTTTCCATGAGAAAAATAGAACCCACTTCACTTTCCATAGGTTTTAGTCACTCTTTTAATACAAGCATTTTATCAAGGACTTTTGTTCTAGTCACGTGTCTTGAAATCAAGACAATTGATAGATTTAGTTATAAATGCAATAATTGACATTTCAATTACTCCTTTTCATTTTTTGAGTCACTGAAGTGCCTCAGTTTGAAGATTGCGAATCATCTCAAATAATAAAACTATTTTAAGCCATTTACATTGTGAGTACATTGTTTCTAGGAACTAAACTGAAAAAAAAGCCTGATCAATGATGCATTAAATATCTTGGCCTATATATATAAATAAGCCCCTCTAGGAGTGGTACTTACATATTAACAATGTGTTATAAACAGGGATTAAAGGAAAAAATATTCTAGCTGTAAGTGGTTTAGTCATTTGCATATGTCAACAAAGAATATCAGAAAATTATTATTTAAGCAGTTTGGTTTTAATGGCCTTTTTTCTCTCAATTTTATTCCATTCTCCTACATAAAACTTTAGTTACCTCCTTAAATAATGCCTTCATTCCACCGTTACTGTAATGGATTGAAGTACTGAGTCATGGCTGAAGAGAACCCAGACTGGTGCTGGAATTTATTTGGTCTGTGACAAATGAGGATTTGGGCAGTGATGCAGTAATTATAGCAGCTCCTCGAGCTCTCGAATGGCTGCAGACAGACTTGTTTTATACTGCCTGGGAGGCAGGCGGGCACTTCATCAGGGGCTGCTGCTGGGGCACTGCAACTCGGGGTTGACTAATGCTTCATTTTTCTTAGGTGCTTTTCTCCAACTTGGCATTGTATGCATAAAAGCGAGATCAGTCTGCTTGGATCAATATCCTCAGTGATGAAGAATTTTGCACTCCTTTTATGTTGGTAACAGTGTAGTTTTATAATAGTAGCAGCTATTAACCTTGTATTTACTGTGCTCTTCTCTGTTAATGGCTATGGCACTCCAGCAGAGCCACTAAAGAGGGGAGACAGAGACACTCAAACCAATTTATAAAATTTTTCCTTTGGTCTTTCTGTAGTTTTGATATGTGTGAAACACTTGTTCCCATTTTGTTAAATGCTGTAGTCTTAAACCTCGAGCTCTTTCTGTTATCTCTTCATCCCTCTCCCCTTTGTAAAAGAGAGGAAGTTTATATTACAAAGCCTGCAAGTTTTATGTATTCCCTCAAAAAATAGAATTTTTTTTGGTGAGGTATCCTTTATTATGTAGCTGTTATGAGCATCAATGAAGTTAAAATTTCTGCTCTGTAAAAGGTGTTGCATTGTAGGCACACAGTTTGTGGTGATTGGGAGTGGGGCTGTGGCCCAGCCTCATCCCTAATGAGCTACAGCTGTGAGCAGCAGGTGAGCAGCGCTGACAGCAACGAGCCATGGAGTGCCCAGGGGCACTGACCAACACCAGAGGGAGCAGGGGCACACAGGTGCATTGCATCAACATGAGGGGTATAAAAGTTTGGGCTAAAAAAACGAGCAGGTATTTGCAGCCTTCTGCAGTGATGTTCCTCTGTATGGGCAGGCTCCTGAAGCCTTCTGATGAGGTACGGTGTTACTGTGTGTGGGTGAGTGCTTAAAGCCTGCTGAAATTGTAAGGTAATACTTTGTGTATTGTGGCTATCTCAACTGTGGCATAGCATCATGAAAAAATACCCTTAATTTGCACTCCATAGAGCTTCTAATGCTCAGTATCAATACAAATTGCACCAATTAGTTTGCACTTTTGCCACATTACTGCAGTTACAAATAACGTGACTTTCAGCAATCTCATGGGACTTCAAAACCTGAACAGAAAAAAAAAGTTAGGAATTTAAAATTATTTCTCTGTTGAAGAAGATAAAAGTAAATGCAATCAAAGAAGATGATATATGCTTCAGTTTTGGATTAATTGAATGACAGGCAAGAGAGGGCTTTCCCCGCCCCAAACACTTCAAATTTAAATTGTGAAACAATGCTCTGGAGCATTTTTCAAGCTTATGGCTGTCACCAGTAGGGGTAAAATATAGCTGGTGACAGTTATAAATAGTATAGGCTGTATTAATGCTCTGTACTGTGCTATGATTTGTGCTATAAGGAAGGTGAAACTCAGGTTTGGCAGGGGGTAATTTTGAATGAAAGGTTCAAGAAAGCCGTAATTTAAAAAATACTATATACCTGACATTATTATTGTGTAAACATAAAGATTCAGCGCTGACAATTGTAAGTTGATATAAAATCTCATTTAGGGAAGAGTCAGTGTTTGTGACAGAGCCCTTGGTCAATATTTCAGCGTCGTTTCTGTGTGCTCAGAGCAGCTGCTGTGATTGCAATCACACAGCCCTGGTTTTCTACTCCCAAACAACAGTCATAGGAGAAAGGTGGGTGCTCACAGCAGGTAACAATTAGCAGAGTGGCTCTGGGCCAGCCTAACTTAAATCCAATATTTTCTGTGACCTACTGCAGCACGGAGTTCTCCTTCAATAATTTTCTTTGCTTTCTGACTTTCATCAATACCGACTTACAGCACCAAGGCCAATTCCTTCACACTCACCCTGTTGGTCTGACTGCCATCTTCTATAGAACTGTTTTTCTGGCTGCACACTATTCTCACCAGTTTGTAACTGCCACACCAAAGGCTATATTTTGGGAAAGTGAGGATCAAGAAGAAAGGACTTTGGGAGGAACAAAGACAAATCAACATATTTACAAAATTGACTATTTCTGCTTACCTCTACTAACAGATGCACATTCAAATGATAAAAAAGATAACTTCTTGATTTATTTTAGGTGTGATGGTGCTCCAGGGAAGATAGAGCTTTACAGTGGACATGCCTGGACAGTCTTCTGAGTGAGGTGCCCAGAATGCCCAAAAGGTTTTAAACCATACCCTTCTAAAATGTTTTATTAGAATTAAACTCAAAGATTTAATGCTCAAAACAAAAAATCTGAAAATCCTAGTGCAGGTGGAGCCTGAATCAGAGCTTGTATGGAGTTCTTTATTCTTTGCAGGTGAGTCTATAGACTAAAGCTTTGTATTGTCTAACTCAGTAAATTTTGGCACCAGCAAACTCTGCTCAGTTCCCAGTGGTTCCTGGGAAGTTTTGCCCTGAGCAGCTCTTTCTTCCCTGTTTCTTTCTGTATGTCTGCTTGGGCCTTTGCCTCCTTCCCTCACCCCCCACATGACTGTGCTTCTCCAGAGGGCTCCAACAGCTGTCTACTCAGGTGATGTCTGTTAGATCTCAGTAAGTTCAGTTGCTACTTCTGATATTTTTTATGAATTTATAGCATTTGTGTCTTGGTTGATCAGGAAACTCAGCTTACAGGAGCATGGGAAAAACAGTAAGCCTTGCAAACTGGTTTCATATCAGATGAAAACTAAGGGAAAATTTATGGCATAAGACTTGAAGTTTCTGGGTTCAGAGAATGTTTAACTTGCATTTGCAATTAAGCCAGGAGTTATTTTCATGAAACTGCTATTGTGTAATTGATGGCACTTTCATGAGGGCTAAGATGACAGCTTAGGTGCTCCATAAATCACTGAAATTAACGTTTGTATTGCATTATTATAACAGTACTGTTCTTGATTAAATCACGTGGGCTTTGCTCTTATGCCTAGAGATCTTGGTTGGATCTTGGACAGGCTGTCAGCACCTCATTCACAGAACACAACCTGGCTGCTCTCAAGGGGTTTGCAGTTCTTACAAGGGAAGAAGTCCTAGCAGCATAAATCAATATCCCAAAGCTGTGGAAAGCCTGTAGCACGGCAAATAAATAGTTGCGCTATTGTCATTTTCTGCAGCCACTGAAGTGCTATAAACATTAGCAGCTTCAGAAGTGAGTGAGATAAGTGGCTCAGTTAATGTAGTTATCTAATTAGATTGGGTATGAAAGCTTGCTTTAATCTCCCTAGTTATCTACCTACTGGAAAATGAACAGTTAATAAAGTGGAGATTTTCTTATGCTGATGTAAGACCCTGCTTTCCTGCAAAAATCTTTCTTGGGAAAGCAACTACTCATAGCTGTGTGGGTGGGGAACAAACTTAGTATTCAAAGGGCAAGTTATGCAGACTGGGATAATTTCATTTGCATAAAAGTATGGATGTTCATGCTGGAATAACTGATGTTGGAGTGGGTTTTGTCTGATTTTCCCCTGAGTTTCTGACATTTTTAGGACTTTGTCCTTGTTATATGTGGCAGTTGGATTTGATGGAAGTTAGTATCTCAAGAAAACAAAAACATTACTGTTAGCCCTGCTCTAGCAAGAAATTGACCTAGACTTCCAGAGCTTTCTTCCCAAAAACATTTTTCTAGAACAAAAAAGCATGGATTCCCAAAGGTTTTCCCTGCTGGAATTTAACAGGAATTAATTATTATTAAGGCTCCCATTTTGTAGGGAGGTATTCATATCTTCTGCGGTTTTGATTTTTTTTCCAAGGTATATAGGGTGCCAAAATATTGGCTCTCAAGGTAAGTCATCAGTGCATAAAGAAAATGAGAACGTGAAAGCAAATATCTGTGCCTGTGAGGTACTGAGGAGCAATGAAAACAGGGAAGTAGAGGCTCACTGTCAACCCAGCACCTTATCTAATAGTAAATTTATCTATAAATCTTTTCTGTTTCCCATTTAAAATACTCTTCTTCAATCATTCAACACATCTGAAAGTGATTTAGGAGTTCTGTACACGGCCACAGCCTTCCTGTATGTTCTTTTCTAGTTGCATTGCATCCCTGTTCCCTGCTCTTTAGGAGACACTGTGCTCTTGATTCCCTATAGCTAGCCAAAACTGACGTAAAGTAGACTGACATACACATTGTATGTGCAGTAAACCATATATTGAGTCCTGTGACAACAATAAAACATGTTTATTATGGGGGGAAAAGCTGTAATTTCTTTCTTTGAATGAAAACCTCTCATTTCCCCTCCTCTTCTCTCCTTTGTCTTTCTCCCTCTCATCTTACTGGAAAAAGATCTCATTTCCATGAGAGACAAATATTTAGAAATCTCTATGCAAAGCATCAGCACTTCTAATTTTGTCTGGTTGCTTTTGACAGTAGTAATGAAGTCCTGACAGCATCTCATTAGGTCACAAACATGTCTTCTAACATGTCTGGTGAGGAAATGAGTGATAACTTTGAGAGAAGCCCTTCCCTTGATGCTTATATTGCAATTCTGGGCTTCAATGTGATAAAAAGGATTACTGAAGGCACCTGGATGCTCAGCATGTTTTCATTGGCTCTTCTCAAAGTGTGTTTCTGTCAAAATAGTAACAGCAACAGTAATAATGAGAGATGTCTGCTCTCTGTACAGGGATGACGCCCTGGGAATCTCCGCTCAGGGTGGCACATCCTGCCTCCAGGTTTATTGCAGGAAACCAGGAAATGCCATCAATAGCTGGGACAGATGGGATGGCAAGGAGGCAGGCAAGTGGGCTGGGAGCCAAGAAGGTTTGGTCATTAGAGTTGACTAAACTGACTTGCCCTTGAAAAAGTTTGCTGGCTTGGCATTTTCTGATGGAAAATTTTGTCTGTGTCTGTTGAGGAGCTGCACAGCTTTTGAACAACAAGCATCTTCCTTGCCAGGCTGGATTTGTCACCTTACTTGCTCTTCTTCCTGCATTGGGCTGCAGGGCAAGGACAGGTTCCAGGTGGGGCAGCACCATGGGGTCTGACAAGAACTTCTCAGCAAAGGGATCTGGTACCTTCCACTGGGGCCCTGGGAATCCACTCCAGAAGACTGAGGTAGTCACAGCATTTCCTGACTATAAAATCTGCAACCGTGCCCATTCAGTTCTTAGCTAGACTAGGCTAAAGACAGACTAATTGAGCTCATATTTTCCAATTTGACTCTGAAAATGCCTGGATTATGTGAGCAGATTTTAAGGAATAAAAAAGAAAAGCTGCAGACCTATCAGAACCCTGTAGATTTCTGCAGTTTGCACACTGAAAGGTCCCTAAAAACACCCATCTTGTCTTTTGTTTTGCAGGTACTCAAGAGGAATGGCACCTATTGTTCCTCTCTGTGGCACTGACCCATTAACGAAGCCACCTCTTGCCCCCCAAGGGGTGGAGGCGACTTATATCCTATTTCTCAGAAAAATTGTCTCTTTGTGTAATTGTATATTTATTTTTGACAGACCTAGTTATAGCAGCTGTCTTGCTTCCATTGCTTTGCTTTTTAAGCATGGAATTTTGATTACACCCTTGTCTTCTCTGAAGTATGAAAAGCCATTTACAGTATTGTTGACATGTCAGTTATAATGCCTTCCCTTCTGCTCTTCAGAGACACTACCAAAGGGGATTGTATTTGAGGGAGATCAAGATTTTCTGATGATCACTTTTAATATAGGCAGATGAACAGAATTTTAAAATCAGCTTTTATGTTTGACCTCAGGGGATAAAAGAACAATATATACCATGATGGTAGAATATAATCAATCTTCATATACTTTCTTGTTGATTTTGTCTCTCCCTCCTTAATTTAATAAGATTGTTGTGTATTTATGTGAGAAAACTTATTGAAAATATACTGTTTTATGAAAATTTTCCAGTGCAGATTATTTTCTGTGTCATGGTGTACTTCACCTTTGACCATTATGCAAGTTTTTCTAATTGAAATGTGGGCTATTAACAAGACAAAAGTATTTTTCTCTTTTTTTCCAATATATTTGGCAATGCTTACTAACTAATAGCACCAAACTGGCAGGTAGAAATAAGATTTGAGAACTTCCAACAAAGCAAGAGAAGACTGGGATATCTTAGGGGAGTGTCTTCTGTACATTTCTCAACCATTTGTTCAGTGAAGAGTTCAAAGGGCTGTAGAACCCTTGCCATGCCAAGGGGGCTGCTCATCCATGTGGGCCAGCAGACACAGTGAGCACCAGTGACCCTGCTCTGCCCGTGCCCAGGTCACCTGTGCCACACCCACAGCAAGCTCCTGGGGCAGGTCCCTTCTGGGAATATGCAGATGGCTGCTTTGGTCATGTGAGGCAGCTCTGAGATTTATACTTTTCAAAAGCCTTTTCCTTAGTACAGATTTTCTGCTCTGTTCCACCTGAGGTTTGATTTATAACTTAGTCATGTCTTAATCACTGAACAGGAAATCTGCAGTGTTTGCTTTAACATATGGTGTGACTGTTACAGACCCTGAACTAACAGAAAAGGGAATTTTCTAGATTAAATAGTAGAATGGAAAACCTTAGAGACTACTTGGGGTTAGTACAAATACTGTTACAGTAGAGTGAGGCATTTTTCAGTCTTTCAAATAATAGGAAAAGTCAAATGAACAGTGATTGTCAGTAGACAATTCTCTGCTTGTTTTTCTGCAGAAGGATTGATTTTCTTCTGATGGATCAAAGAAAAAAATCCAATATCTTCATAGTAACAGCTAATAGAAAACAAGGAAGGGAAAGAAAATAAAATTGCTAAACTTTATATTCCTTTGGGATCAAGGATCGTTGAGTCATACAAAGAGGCATTGAAACAGCAGAATGTGGAAGTTCTCTAGAAGAAAAATAAAGCCACAGAGATTTATTTTCCCCCCTCTGACAAGGTCAACACAGACATTCTCAGAATTGCACATCTGCTTCTGTAATTTCTCCATGAGAACTGTTTGGTCAGGTTCAGTGAAACAAAGCAGCATTAAGAGCAGTGCTATGAAAATATTTTTGCTTATGGAAACATGCATTTTTCATGAGTAAATATAATGTAAAATAGCATAGTAGAATGATCTTTGTTGCAATTGAGGCTGGGTGCTGTACTGCTTTCCATGCAACAATGCCTTTTATACAACTTGTGTTAATTGCTCTGTGAACATGTGGCCTGTACAGAGATGGGTGTTGCATTCCTTCTTTTCAGTGTGACATATTTTCATGGGGCCATGCAGCTCTAGTCCATCCCCTGGGCTCCTGCTGTGAGAGCTCCTGAGAGTCAGTCGTGTTTCTACTGGATCTGAGCAGGGAGAGGGTTTTGGCTGGGTGGAGGTGGAAGGCAACCTGCCAGCTCCCTTGTGGCCACGTGCTGAGGGTGAGCAGGCTGTGCTCCAGCAGGGCAGTCAGGCAAACAGGTCATTTAATTTTGGTCTCTGCACTGGGGCAGGTCTACACCTTTGTGCCTTAAAAGGTTACCTTGGTCTAGTTTTCCATATGTTTCATTTTAATGAAATCTGGCATTGTAAAGTGGAAAACTTTGGTGCCTTTTGAAGTGGTGAAGCAGTTCTGCCCTGAGATACTGACCAAGTTGGGTCTTGTAGTACATGGCAATCTGAGGAGAAGAATATATATCCTAACATGTCCAGCAATTTAAAAACTCACTCTTGAAAAGGCAAGGAAATGGAAGAGAAGCTGCCTTTGGTGAAATGTCCAAGCAGCCAAAATATCTAATATCATTCTAATTTTGTTTTTCTGGCATATGCTGGTGGAAGGATCTAGGACAATGTATTGTTTCAGCTCAGAAAAATAGACAGTAACACAATGCAAGAGATCTCAGATGGAAAAAAGTCACTGAAACAGACCTTTGGCATATGTAATTTTCTATTTTGAAGGTTAAATACGTCTAACCACTGTAACTGAGAGAGTCAGTGAGCACAGACTGTCAGATTACAGAAATCCTCCTGTAATCCTCCTGTCCTGGGTAAAGCAAGCAGGCCTAGCATCCTGTTTCCCCTCCTACAAAGCAGATTCCTCACTTCCTTCTTGGGCTTCATAAATATGCAAGGGTGTGAATTGAAACAAATATACTACTTTATTTTTGAGCTACGGCTATGATCCTCAGGGCTTTGTCTATGTCACAGGATTTGGGTTTGTGCTGAGATTACTTGGCTCCTTTGTTTTCATGTTCTCATTCCATTTCATAAGAAATTAAAATATCTTTCAAAATAGTTATTTCCACATCTCTGTGTTTTTAAATTGGAACTGATAAGCCAAGTAGCTGTTGGGGATTAGGCTGACATCAGATTCATCACATATTTCAATTTTACCTCTATGCACTCGTGTTCTAAAATTGCAGCATTTCCTCCTGGATAATACACTTTATTTTCTATGTTCTTCTGATTAATACCAAAGATATATTTATCTCCTTCATATCAGAATTGTTTTGACTAATTATATTGCACATGCAGATATATTTAACCTCTTGGTATGGCATGAAAAGGATGTCAATTACTTTTTCTAAATAACTACTTTATTTTGCTCTAGTGTAGCTTTGCTTTAGCTTTGCATTTGAATAAATGTTATAAAAGTGGGAAGAATGTTGATGACATTGAACATTTTAGCTTCAGGGTTTGACACTCTAAATCTGGTTAAAATCTAAACTTTTTAATGTTTCTTTATCTGTACTGACAAAAAAAAAGTAGTGTGGGCTGAAATTCTAAATGCTCCCTGAAATGCAGCAGCACAGTGATTTGCTTGCTTTTAGTTACGATCCCTGGCTGTTTTACTAAATTAATTTTTGTTTTTCCTGTAGCATTTTTCAGTGTAGTGATTGAGAACCTTTTGGAGTAACTGTGTAACCCAGCAGGAGGTTATTCAGATCCTATCTTTACTACTGGATTTTTAAATCCTATGGTTATGATGGCAGACAGGCTTAGGGAAGACTGGTGGCTGCTTTGTAGTTTTTCCTTCCAGCAAGACCCGCAGTGTCAAGCACCACATGCCTCTCTCCTAATCACAGGGGCGTGCTGCTACAGAGCTGTTCTTATCGTGTTTGCCTCCCAAGCCTCAGGTTTAATAAGGAAAGTGCCAAGTGCCAGATTTCTCTATTGTAAACAAATGATTTCTGATTTGACAAGCAGAGATGAAAGTAAAATATTTTTTAGGCAGCAAGGCAGTTCAGTACCCTGCTTGTTTGACATTACTGAGGCATTTTGCTTATGGCATTTCTGCATGTTAACTGGTCTAATGTAAAAAGATTTGGTGAAAATCTACAGAAACATTTGTTTCTTTAGAATTAGGTCTCAGGCTAGTCACGGGAGTGCTTGGCCCATATGGGAAGTGGAAATGGTGCTCAACCCTAGAGAAGTGCTCTCAGCTTTTTGGGCAGAAGTGTTGTGGTTAATACAAGTATCAGCATTCCTCCCTTTGGGGCAGCACAGAAGGAATACTCTTGTGCAAAATATACCAAGACTTGATCAGCAGGTGTCTCTGACTGCTAAGTGACAGCTTGGTGGTGTTTTGTGGTATCAATCCTTTCTGATTATCCAGGAGGTGGATTGAATTTCCTAGGTAAAACCAGGCAGTTTTAAACAAACAAAATAGAATTCAGAATGGTGAAATCCACATTCATAATTCTGCAAACTGTAGCTGCTACTTGTAGTAGGTACAGTGTAATGAAGGGGGATATGCAGTGCAGTTTTTCACAGAATACAGCTCGGTAATACAAGTACTTCGAATGCATTTTTCATATTACTGTGGGGTTTTTTTTAAATGGAAGTTGTTGGCATCACATCAGCCTCTGGTGTTTTGTGGCTACAAATATGGAGAAAATTGTAATAAACCAAGTCCTTAAAAAAATTGAGAGTGCTAGCAGAACTTAATTACTGGCAGAGGGCAGCAAGAAGAAAACTGACTGTCAGATGAATAGCTCCCCTAAAGGTTTTAATTTTTAATTATAGATTAAAGAAAGCCTTTGCTGAGTTGCCTAAGATCAATATGAAATACAGACCATTCATCCACACTACAGTGCACTAGTGGCATAGTTATAAATATTCTAAAAGAAAATGAAAGTCATATAAACAGCCCTATTTTCTGAGAGCAATAGTTTCAACCTTTGACACTTCTATATGCTGTGGTGTACTGCAGACTGTTCAGAACCTGTGGCTGTGTTCCAAAGGTCTAGAAATACACAACAGAAGAAAGACGTAATTAATGACAGCGGAGATTCATCATGACGGAATTTTCCCCAAAGGGTCCCTCTGGAGTATTTTTGCCTGGCAGGTGAGGAGCTGCATCGTTACATAATGATGTTTCCAGAGTGCAGTGCCTGGCACAGCCTGGGGAGCACAGCTCACTTCAGTGACACTGAGTTTTTGTCTGAACTGTGGCATTTTACTGCTTTGCTTAATTTTTGCTCGGATTTAGTTGCTAAATTACTGACCTTTATCTGCTCTGAGACTTCTAATCTGAATTTCTTAAATTAATAATTAATGTATTGAATGATAATGTTTATCATAGCTAAGTTGTGCTATTCTGTAGGAAAGAATGAAATCAGAGTCAATTTTAATTTTGTGAACCTTTGATTCTTTTGTCTTCTGGATAATGCTGAGATGGGTACAATTATTTTAGTTTCATACTTAGATAGGAGTATTATGTTGGGTTTTTTTTAGATACCCTTCCTTTTGACACGGGAGGTAGGGTTATCTGGATTATCTCCATTGACAATTTCTGAAATAAACCATTGTAACCAAGGGAGACACTCGGTGAGCTGCAGCGTGGCTGATGTGAGCTCTGCCTGCACTGTCTTTGTGAAGATTTTCTCTTGACTCCTGGCACGGCAAGCTCACTCACTTTGCTGTTCACAGGTTCACAGAGGTGCTGACATGATAACTTTTGTTTTATGAAAGCCAAGAGGATGTAAAGTTATACTGATGGGAATGGGGAACATGTAGTGCTGGTGCTGTTTGCTGCAAATGCCAGAGATAATAAAGGGGCCTTCACTGAGCCTGGTTGTGGGGGTATCTAATTTACTAAATAATTGATTAGCAGCAATTACCTTTATAAATCATGTTAACAAGACTATACCAATGTTCTTTAAGTTACTTATCATTCTGTCAGTACTGCTGGTTAATGCCATGGAAATACTGTCTTTTTTTTCTGGTTTATATGTCAGAATACAGCATTAGAGACAGAAACAAAATCATGACTGAGGCAGACTGTACCTTATAAGGGAGTTTCAGAAGGAAACTCATCACCTGTGTAAAACTGCAGAAGAAAATATCTTCTGGCAACGATGTTCTTGAGTGAGACTGTCTTAGAATATGAAAAATTCTTAAGTGCTGGTGTGGGGGCATGGGGTGGATGGTACTGTCTTCACCTTGTGGAGCTGGAAGGGAGAACAGGATGCACAATCCCATGAGCAGCATGCTCAGAGCAGCTAAGGTCATGAGTTCTCTCAGTGATCCTTTCTGGAGATGCCCTCTCCCACAAATCTCTTCCAAAAGATGGAAGCTCCTAGAAAGTTCATGGGAGATAACAGCTCAATGCCTTTCCATATGGCAGCCTTTAGAGAAATGTTGAGTAATGTTTCTTGTGTTTTACTTTGTAGCAACTTTAGTTGTCAAAAATGGCAAAACTTTGCACTTGCTACCAGCACAAGGAGCCTGTGGAGAGAGGGGACTTGTTTTGCAGAAATTGTTTAAGTCAGCTGTTTTGACAGGTTTCTTGGTGGTGTTTTTTAGCTGTTGATATTCTCGAGAGAATGCCAGATTTGCTTATCTTTCAGCAGTGGGAATAAAAAGCTTTTCACAATAACTCTGGCTTAGCAGGCGCTCATTGTTCATGAACTCTTTCCCTCTTGCCTGCAGTCAGCAGAGGGAGGTGTCTGGGCTGTTATGATTCTGCCTGCAGTGTTCTTCACTTGGTGTTGCTGTCTAAAAGCACCAAAGGCAGAGGGCTGTGGGACATATTTATTCCAGGGAGAAATTTGCAAGAAAGCCCAATATTATTACAGCACTGGATGTCATAGAAAAACATTGTTTGAGGTTATTGTTGCAGAGGAAGGCTCAAGTTAAAAGGTGAAAACTAAGATGCAAACAGTGGATGCAGCTGGCAAGAAGCATCTGGTCATCAGCCAAAGCATCAGACTGCAATAGATACAAAGTGACATTTCAAGGTGAACAAGTTAGTATGGCTCTAGCATTAGATAGCTCCAAAGTGTGCATTCAAGAAAGAGCATTTAAAGAATTATATAAGAATTTTTCTAACTATTTATAGCTGTATACATCTGAGGAAATAGTGTCAAGGAGAGCACTTTAATGTGTGGCTGAAGAGAGGCTCCTGAGTGGTGTTCTACAACCATTCTGTCTGTGGCTGTGTTTCCCTGGCTCCTGGGAGGGCTGCATGGACCCTGCCATGAGCATACTGTCCACCCTGAGTTCACTTCTTTTGCTCAAATGGCCTTTCCAAGCTCTCTGGTATTAGGATAACTGTGACACAGAGCCATTTGTAGCAAAGCAGTGGTACAGCTTCCAACTCCAGTGCCCCCTATGAATGGCCTTTCTCCTTGCTGTGACTTCTATTTTGTATGCATACCGTTGGACAATATCCATTATCCCAAATATTTTAGAAATTAATGTACTGTATCAATATTTTAAAGAGCTCTGAATTTTTTGAATGTCATTGTGAGAGGAGGCATAGGAAGCAGGAGTCAGAAGAGGTTTGGGCTGTCTGCCCATTTTGGTCACAGATGTGCTGTATGACCTTGGCCGGCCGTGTAGAATTGCCTCAAGCTCAGACCCTTTCTTGTGCTGGAACTAGTTCTGTTGACTGCAGAGAAGACAGAAGAATCCTGTGAGAAACTATTCAAAGCAGCTGAATGGAATATTTAATATTTTTACTTTTGTCTGTAAATCATTTATTTCCTTCCCAGAGGTGCTAGAGATTAGCTGACCATTCCACATTCATGAATGAAAGGGTTCTTGCTCTTGCAGGGTTATTGCTGTGTGGAGAAAGTGAATTTGAGATCTGAGCAGAAATATTTCAGTTGAGTGCTTTGCATCAGATCTAAGGAAGTCCAATTTCCCTGTCTGCAAATTAAAACCTTACAGTGAAATTCAGCAGCATGTGGGGATTATCCAGGCCTTGTCTGTGGTGGAGTCAAAGGGTAAAGTGGAATTTCACAGTGTTTCCTGGGTATTCTTGCTTTTGCAGAATTCTGTATGACAAGTGTTATTTTTATTAAATATAGGATTAAAACCCCCCAAAACCCACAAGTCTGATAAATATAATTATATCCAAGTTTGCATGTTTTTTTTTTGTTGTAGGGTGGGAGAGTTCAGAGTTTTGATTCCAAAGCTCTCTGTACTACTAGCAAGGCCTGCCACTGTACATGGGTTTTTAAAGGAACTGTATGAAGGAAACTGGAAGGATGGAAAGAGGAAATACAAATCTCAAAACAACAACAGGAACTCACAAGGCTTGAAGGAAAAAACAAAGAAAAAAAATTGCTCTGTAACAGCTGTACTTGCAGTTCACATCCTATAACCAGGGCATCTCTCTATGCCTTCCACTCTAGGAATTAAACTTCACAGACTTCAGAGTCTTTGCTTTCTTTATGGTTTCTTTGACCAGCAATTTAGAGTCCTGCTTCCCTGGACCGAACCATTAGGAGTAAATTTAACCCATTTCTTTAATGGAAATCATTTGAGTGTGACTGAGAGCACCTTCTCGTTTTACTGGTGCTTCATGGGCCACAGTTTAGTGAGAAATCAGAGCATGTTATGCATCAAGGGACATTGTGGCCTTTCCAGTAGTGAGATGGGTATAAAACAGTAAAGTTAATTTTGATCTAGAAGTCAGGGTATACAAACCTGAACCACAAAAAACAGATATGTTCTCAAATAAAAATATGGTAGGGATTTTATACAAGGAACAGGAAGATATTTCAAAGTCATAGGGGAATTTAAGCTGTCAGGCAGTAATTGCAAAAATTGGAGTTGTGCCAGCATGCAAGGACTGGTGTCCCTGACTTTTACAAATGGCTCTATGAAATCTTAATGGTGAGAAAATGTCAAAGACTCAGGCTTTACTCCTTAGGCAGAATGTCATCTCTTGATGTATTCCAGGAGATCTTGTTGGTTATTTGCTCCCTCAATAAAAGGAACATTTCTATGGATCACTAGCATAAGCCCATCTAACACCTCTGGTTTTGTGGAAGATTTCCATTCAGATTATTTCACTACTATAGTATTTCAGATCAGAAATTGTAAACAAAAATTGACCAATAAACATGTGAATTTAAAAGCCTTGCATAATTGAAGAAATATGGAAGTTGTCTTCATTATAAATTATTCTTAAATTGATTTTGCAGAAAGTTTAAATCCTTTCTGGTGTTCTCTAGAGTGAATATGGATCAGTAAACTGTCATCCTGCTATATTTGTTGATCAGCTGGGGGGGAAGTAAAATCTGAATTTCTTGTAGTATCTTCTACCAATAGACTTGATGTGCTGTCTTACTGAAAAAAGGCCATTATCCATTAGTCTGTATGGTTCTATGGGAAAACTTGCTCTCTGAAGAGTGCTGGAAGAAATTTTAAAAGAATTTCAAATTGTGTAGGTTTTTACTTAGATCAGAGGTTTGAAGACATAAAATAAAACTGCAGAACATCTTAAACATTTGTTCTGACTTTTTCCAGATTAGACTGTCAGCTGCAGAGCTTTAAAAGAAAATATTATAGATCTTATTTGCTGTAACCTCTTTTTTTCCCCCTAAGCATCATGGCAAATATGGCAATTTCATCATGTATTCATCCTGCAGAGCACTTATAAATTTAAATAAATGTAATAGAGGTTAGGATGTGGCTAACACACTTGATGTCACTTGAACTGCTCAGTACATATTGACAAAAATCAGGACAATTTTGTAGGCAAATTCTGATCTATCATCTCATAGATTACAGCCATGATATTAATGGCAGAAGGGTTATATTTGATTGATTGTAGCCTACAGCAGAGTCTTGCCTGATGTATATGTAACTTTCAACCTTTTTTCACTGATAGACCACTATAGGTTGAATTTAGTTTCTTGTATTGCAAGTTTAAACCTACTGATAATGTGCTTTCTGCTCTTATTTACATATTGCAGACCTTTTATAAATATTGCAGAGCCCCTGCCAGGGGTCCACAGATCACCAGACTAAACCCTCAGGTTCACAAACAAACCTGTGTTGAATGGATGCCATCCTTGGTTGGACTGAACTTTTTTACAGCTTTTGTGTGTGAGTGTTCCTGCATTAATAGAGTCCTAAAAGAACAAGGCAATAGGTAAGTAAATCCTCACTCAACTTTTTCAGGCTAAACCTGTAAGCATTCTCATTCTCTGCTCAGTTCTCTCCATTCCACCCACAGTGTTTATTTCTGACTGCTGCTTCCACAGACTGTTCCAAACAACTTAAAACTGATGACTCCTTTATGCCTAAATGTTGAATAAGCTTCCCACTAAAACAGATGACTGTGTGTAGTGGAGCTTTGTAGTAGGGATGTGTTTCATGCTTAAGTTTGCAGGAGTTCCGCTCTATTACTCTGTGTATAAACAGTTGCAAATAATGTTACTCCTTTGTTTTTAAGCTCTTATTCAAAAATATTGCATTGTTACATTTTATTGTGCTGAAGTCAAAAAAATTAGTAAGTGCTTGCAGCTGAAAACACTGGTTTATTTCAAGGTTTTATATGTATTATATATCTTTAAAGCAGTGAACTTGTAATTGCAAGGTATGACTTTCAGGTCTTCTTCTCACACAAGATCTTGCAAGAGTTGGAGGGATAGCAATTTTCACCCATTTCTCTGTTCACTTCAGGCCCAAGGCACTGGTATGTTAAAATCTAAAGTGTTTTTTCTTAGAAAACAAAGAAAGGAACATTTTTTAAAAAATCAGCATATACACTAAGAGTCTCTATAAATAGAAGCTAAAATAATGCAGGTGAGTCTATTACTTCTTTCTGGACACAAAAAACAGCACCAAAAAGGCTAGATAGACAGCAGAAGAGGGGAAAAAGAGCAAAGATGAGGGAACTGTGAGGTTGTGTACAATAAATATATTTAAGCTATAATTTGGTAGCTGCACGGGAGAACTTGTTCTTAATAAAAGGAAGATGTATAATTTAACTGGAAAAGCTCACTGAAATTTTTTTTATATGAAAAACAGAAGAGTGTAAAGGAGAGAAGAGAGTGTATCCAAAAACTACTGACAAAATTGTCATTTGGCTCCCCTGAGAGGAAACACTGGCAGGAATCTGAGACATAAAGGTCAGAGAAACAATAATTGGAAATGACTATTTATAGCCACTACTGCATACCTCCTAGGTGTTTTAGCATATGAAAATGCAAACTAAACCAGGAGAAGTTAATGCAAGTCAGAAAGGTCAAGAAAGTAGTCATTGCTAAATGGAGTTAATTGGAACTTTGTGGAATTGTTGGAGTGGAAAAAACATTTTGTAAGTGGTAAAAATAGCTGTAGGAAACATAGAAAGTATTCAGATAAATACTTTACTATAATTCTAATAATATTTTTTTGTGTCATGCATGAAAATGTTTTGGATATGTAGGAGGAAAGTGTTGCAGGTCCATACCCTCTTTGCAGAGCAGAATTACTGAAAATTTTATGTTCCCAGTGGAGGTTGTTAATGAAAATACAGAGATGAAAATGACTGAAGCAATCTCAGGCTTATGCTCTGGGCTAAGGGAATGAAACCTACAATGATTATTATGAAAGCTCTTCAATGAAAGCATTGCTAGAAGTTACACATTAAAAGAGCAAAGCAAATCCAACTTCAGTTGTTCCCACAAGGTAAGAAAGGCAGTTGACAGCTGTCAGGAAAGCTTGGGTGAAGATGTTCAGAGCTGCAGAGATCCAGTGAGCCCCTGTGCAGGAAAGGCTGCAGCCCTTGGCTGCTGTTCAGCCACTTGGCAGAGCAATTACCTTGTCCAGGGGCTGAGCCACTGGGGTTCTGAACTTGAAGAGGTTGTCTGGGCATGGTTGAATTAGGTCATCTTTAATTCTCATTGTGGTGATTCCACACTGTTTTGGCCATTGCTCAGGCTCACTGAGCTTTAAAACAGCGCTGCTTTGCTAAGCTGTCTGACTGATGAGCTGGTGTGTCTGGGGGAGGTACCACACTCCTTGCTGCTCACCGCAGCACAAAGCCTCCTGAAGATCTCCCTCCCTGCCTGCCCCCGGGGCAGTGCTGACTGTGGCACTTCTAACAGCAGAATTGAACTCCTCGCACAGAACTTTCTTGTGAGAGCTCTGAATGCCATCAAACTTTTATTGTCAGGTACTCTTTGAAAGGAATAGTACTGTACCCATCACTGCAGACTTCTGATATCCTGACTACCTGCAAGCAGTTGGGGTCAAAGACCGAGTGTTTGAGGTTTCCCTTTTCCATTGATCTCCTAGAGTTTAAGAATGGTAAAAAGAGCTGAACTGGAAAGTATCACTAAAACTTAGAAATAGCAGTTGAAGGCATTTAATCTTTTCATGACCATTAGTAATTGCAGGGGAGCCACCTCTGCCCAGCAGCCAGTGGTCTGGGCTAGTCATAATTGCAGCATTCTCGGAATGTCTGTGTCTTTTTAATGATTTTTTTTTTCAGATGAACTTTTTTTCTCTCTATTTCATGGGAGACTAATAGATTAGTTTATACCTTTATAATCACTGAACAAAGAAATTTGCTAATAGTGTTTCAGTTATACTTTACAGTTTTTCAGTCATAGTCGTATACTTTCTTGTGTTAATTAATTTAAGTAGTGCAAGAATTTTCAGTCTGTGTACCATTATGTGCATGAAATATCTTTTATAGACTTGCCTAATTTATAAATTCAAATGTCATTCCTTGAATTTTATTTTGCTTTATTCCACTGGTTGTCATGGTGTTATGCATTTTATAAGTGAGAAAAAACCAACTTGTCTGTTGGTATCAGATTAATTTATTTTTAATATGCCCCAAATACAACTGTAACTTTATTGAATTCTGTTTTTAATAATGTTTGATTTATTAGGAAAGACAAGGGTGAAGTGATGAAAGCCTTGGAGCAAAGTAATATTATTTTAACTAATTGGTTTCAATGGAGTTTGGATTAGCAGGTAAAATAATACAGGGCACTACTTTTTTCATCCATGCCATTGCCATCAACTTCCAGTTCTGGAGACAGTAAGCAAACTAGAAGTCAGACATACAACTGAAAGTATTCGTCTGGTTTATCTGGAGTTTCAGATTACCCTTAATTCTCTTTCCAGCTTCATAGTTCAGGAACCTTGTGCCAATAACCCATGAACCAGAATTTTCTGCTGCATGAAGTGCTATGAACTCGTTGACTCATCAAAACCAATTCAGGGTAATTTCTGAGGTCTTTTTGCTGTGATTGGTGAATATGGATATGGATTTTTAGACACATCTTGGTGTTCAACTGCCTGGAATAATGAATAAAAATCATGAGAACTATCGTTTATGAGAGGGAAATTCATGGCTCTGTATGCATGTTTTCTGCGTATTTTTCTTCTGTAATACAACTCATCAAGTAGTGTGACATAATAAGGTAGGAAATATGGCAAGGTCAAGGCTGTGAAATGTGCTGCTTTATAGTTTCTTCTTGAGGGTGCAGTACTACAGAAATAGATTTATTTAGGTTTACATTTTAGAGTTTTATTATCATGTTGTCTACAAAAACCATAATCTTCCTTCTGATGCTCTGACTTTGAAAACATTTTGCTTACTGTACTTTGCAAGTTTTCTCTTGAATTGACTTTTCTTTCTCTGTTGGAAATGATAGGAAAAAATTGTTCCCATTGAGGAAATAGTTTTTAAAAATATAGTACTAAGATGAAATATAAATCAAGCTACAGCTGATGAACCAGTGATGTCTAGGACATGTTGGTCCTGGATTGTTTAGGAGGAAAACTGACATCCATGTGGGAGCCTTTAAGAGTAGCAGAGAACTCTGAAGTACAGAATAGAAGGAACAGAGGAATAAGAAGCTGGAGGACACAGAGAATGCTGCAATGTTTTCCTATGTATATATTAAATTTATATGGGTTGAGGCACACAAATCTGAATGTCTTCTGGTGAATGATGAGAATTGCCTCATAACTAAGTGACAGAAATGTCCCAAGGGAAAGACCAGATATTGAACTGTGTGATCTTTCAAAAGTATCTTGCATAGGCTCACAAGAGCTAATGAGGACACAGGAAAACATGATTGCAAGCAGCTGAGAAACTTGTCCTCTCCATTCAAAATAATCTTGATCATTTTGAATGTATAAATTGCACTACAAAAATGTTGAAACATGGCCTATGAGCTCTATAGAAGACATCTTCTAAATAACAAAGCTGTTTCTTTTGCAGGACTACTCGGTATCATTCTTTACACACGCATAAAGGAAAATGTTTTTGGTGTCACATTAGCCATGTTCAACACAGATACAGTTCATGGTTTTGTTTGTTTTCTGCTCCAGGAAAATTTCTGTCCTTAATGTTATACTTTAGCTCCTCAAAGTTTCTTTTTCTGGCTGATGACCCCTGTCCTTGGAAGTGACATTTTTTGCATAGAGCAGCATCAGATTCTTTCCAGAGGTTCTGGTACTTCTCTGTTGCAGTTCATTGTTATATTTACCACTTCACTAGTGAAGACAAAAAGAAATTAGGTCATAATCTTCCTTCTGTAAGTCTCTTTTAATCTTCCTGATGTATTTGAACATCATGCTATTTAGTGCTTCCAATATGTTACTTGCTATTGGTTTTGGTCTCTCAGGTGGCCATCTCACTTGTTATTATAGTTATTCTAGAGCATCTGCATCCTTGATAAATTGCTGAACTTAATTATTCCATATAAATAATTTTGATCAATATCATTCTGTCCCAAAATTCTTGATGCCCTGAATAACATTTAAAAATCTTTCTCCCTCTGAAAGGCACTGAAACAAAGACAGGACCAGCCATAATTTGTTTTCTTTAGTGACAATATTTTGGAAGTAAAACATTGAGATCTATTGAAATATCAATAGATAACAAAACAAATGGAAAACTGTCCAATAAATGAAAAGTCTTTTCACTCTCATTCATTGAAGCATGATACCTGATGTAGTTAAAGGAGAAATTGATGTTCCTACTAGCTGGACATAAAGCTATGCCTATTCTCCTGTTCTAGCCTCTCAACATGAAAAACCAAATGGCAGGAAAAAGGCTCTTCCCTGTAGAGGTTAAATAAATAAGGAAATGATTTGTCATTGAAGATGTGCTGATCATGGTAATGCTTGAGTACTTAAAGTATAGAAAGGTTACGACAAGGATATAGCTTTTCTCTCTTCAAAAATATCAGGTTAAAGGCAAAGCAATTTGTGCAATGGTTGTTGTTAGGATTTTTATTTCAGGATGGACCTCCACAAGGTAAGAGACTGAAAGACAGAGAAAGATAACAAATGTAATAGCTAGCTGCATTGAACCAAGGTTTAATATTCATGGTGGGACTGTAACGTGCACTGTGCTGGGATATCTTTCTTTCTTGCAAAAGAAAAAAAAGGTAGTCAAAGCCTTTTTTTTAAATGTTATTTTCCCCATTGTGAGATCAAAGTTTCTCTATTGCTGTGTTCCTGATAGCATTACAGTAGAAAGATATATTGTCTAATATCTAGCAAAGTAGCCTCATTAATGTAATTCTCTTTAGGTTAGAGTTCTGTCAATTACCAATATTGAAAACATGAAATGTTTTATTTTTTTGGTATGTGAAAGTAATCAGTTATGCATTAGTTTATGAACCCCATAACTCCACTAAGAGCAAAAATAGCAATAAAGGGTCATCATGTATTTGAAGTAAATATAATTTTTAACAACTTACAGCACAATTTGAAAACCGTTTTTTCATCTTTCAAGAAAATTCCCTAGGAAGGAGTCACCTCTGTGCTGTTCCTGCTTTTTTTTCAATTGCTGCACTGTTAAAATCATATGAATCATTTGCAGATAAGGTCTTCTGGCTGGGCCTGGGACCCAGAGGAACAAACACTTTCCCTCAGGGGTGCTCCATGCTCAAGGGCAAAGGCATCACTTGTGGCCCTTTAGTGAGAACACAGCATGTGGGTGTTGATGGTCCCCCCCAACCCAGGGTTTGTTCTTCAGCAGTGATAGCAGGAGATGTGGTTTAGGGAGACATCAGTGAACTTGTTAATATGGAGAGAGAGAGAGAGCCAAACCCAACAGGGCCGAGAGAATAATGGATATTATGAAATGTAATTCTTGTCAAAACTGATTTAGGAAAAGCAGACAATAATTGAGATAAATGACTATGCTCCACTGCACCTCTTCCTCCCTTCCTTCCAACCCCCCAGCACTACAGGGACATATGAATGTGCTTTTGTGTTTTTTAGGGTTGGCTCTTTGTCAAGGTTACCATTACTTGACTTTCTGACACTGTGTTGTAAAGCAAATTCATTGATGTTGTGTCTGGAATACAAGGCACAACTTCCAGGGCTTCTTTTAGCAACATGTAATAACTGACCAAAAATAGTCATCTGCATTGCAATAAATGCAAATTTGAGGGGTTTGGAGTTCATGGGGTTATAATGAGAAACAAATTTCATCAAGCAGCAACCAGAGACTCCCTATAGCAAGTGGGAATGCTGGGAAAATCTGTATTGAAGAAGACAATTTTCTCTTGCATAAGTTTTAAGGGGTTTTGTTTTTTACAAAGGATCTCTTTCCAGATCAAATTATTAATTTTATATTGGCTTAGAAATGCCTGAGCAAGCCCAGGAGATTGTAACTGATGGCATGTGAGGACTCATCCCTGAAGGTCATCCCCAGGCTGGTTCCAGGTGTAGTTGTGCCCCTGGATGTGCAGACAGGTGGGACTGAGTTTCCCTTCATTCTCATTTTCTGGAGTGGGATGCCCTTGGCAGAGATAAAATTGGTGTTGCAGTGTCATGGTTCAACCCCAGCCAGCAACCAAACCCCAAGCAACAGTTTTCTCTCCCTGGAGGTGGCTCTGCGGTGGATCTGTTACCATGTACCTGGTCAGATTTTCTGAGCACTGAAAGAAACCCAAGGACCTAAGAAATCCAAAAGTGTCTGGTAGAAACACAGATAAATTTCAGAAGAGAAACTTTTTAGAATCTTCTTTGATGCAAAGTTTGTAGAGATTTATCTACCAAAAATGACCTAATGTAGAGAAAATTCAATTGACTGCTCAACAATGCCAGATCTGGGCTCTGACTCAGCAATGGTGATGTGAGTAACTTCTACAGTGCCAGTTACTAAAGTGCATTTTAAGAACTGGTGCTTTGGAAATGGAAGTCCATTGTTTTAATGCAGGAATAAACGTATCACAGTCTTCTAAAATGACCCAGAAAAGCAGGTGGTAATTTTGATATATAATACTGTCAGGACAGAGGGGGAGATGATCTGTTACTATTTCTGAGCTTTCTGAAGAAGCTGAGTCAGTGCAGGAAGGAGATGTGTGTTTGTAGCAGGGGACTGGCCCTTGCAGCTGGGCTCCTTCAAATGTGGGTGCTTCCCTTTCCCTCTGGCTTTGCTGTGGAGCTGTGGTTTCTCCAGCCTGGGCAGTGACCCAAGGCGAGCCTTGTGGCTGTGCTGTGCCTTGCTTGTCCCAGAGATGTGTCCTGTGCTGGCCATGCACTCTGCTCTGTAACTCCTGCTGCACAGCCCAGCTTGGATCCTTCCTCTGGGCGTTGGGGCTGGGAGCCCCTGCCCAGCAGTGCCAAGTGCTTGTGAGCTCTGTCGGGCACCACCAAATTGCACCTTCTCCCAGCGTGTCATCCAGAGACAGTTTGTCCTTTAGGTCTCGAGATCATACCTGGTTTAAATCCACCTTATTGCTGCACCAGTTTGGCAGCAAACTTTATTTACAATTTGTAATTACCTTACAGCCTCATTACAGCAGACACCTGGTACTTGCTGTTACATTTAAGGTTGCAAAACAGTTTCCATAGCGACAGCTGTCTCTGCACACCATAATTTTGTACGGCGCTTCCCTATTGGCTAAAACAACCTCCACAATTGCTTTCTGTCCAACGTTTAATTTTCCCATCAATCAATTCTAAATTAATTTGAGGTGAAATAATGTAATTCTCATTAGAAAAAAAACCCAACCCATTTTCTTCTGGGAAAAACTATTGTAAAAATAGACAGGCTGAGGACTATTAGTATTGCTTATACTGAGAAAAAAGTTTTGCTTTAATTTAGCTTTAATGAAAGTTAGATAATATCATGGGTGTATGAGGCACTGATTTTTTTTTTGACCGTATAGTTTTACTGTCTGTCCTTTTACTTGACTTGTTTGATAGCTTTAAATACTTACACATTTAAAAAAGTAACAGCTGTTTATCTGAAAGATTAACTTTGCTTTTGATAGGTATTGTACTTTGAATAATAGATGTCCAAACAGTAGAAATGACCCAGTGTGTTCAGGCTGGATCCCTTTCATTCTGTGTATGTGTTTTGTTAAAATCAGTTAAAGCTAAAGCCACGCTGGAAGATTGGGAGCCTCTAGCTTTGAATTTATCCACTCTGACATGTATTAGACTCATGATTTGCTGCTTTAAACGTTTTTAACTTAAATTTTGCAAACTGATTTTCTTCAGACTTAACTGGCTCCTGAGGAAATCTGCAAAGCAAATCTAATTTGAAGAAAAATACTACATTAGTTCTAACATTCCTTGTATTTGATAAAATGCATTGTAAACTGATATAATCTTCTTATTGCTGTTTCAGATCTCATTCTATGTTCAACCCTTGTTTCTTAATTCTATCATTTGTGGATTTCTTTGGTTTCTCAAGCTTTATGTACACTCTTTTGGGTTCTGCACAGTCTACTTTCAGTTTGGTAGATTTCAATCAATATAAATCCCATTTAAAGAATTTGAAAGACTTAAATCACTGACATATATAAAGACCCAAATCTGGGGGGTAACAAAGTTAGGAATCAAGATACATTTTTGTTCCTTCCAACAGTACAAATACTGTAAATATAAATCTGAAAATGCACAGTCAGCACTCAGAGTCATTGACAATTTCTTCTGTATCACCTTTGTGCCTGCATCAGAATTCCAGACCTTACATTCCACTTTCTGGTTGCCAGCATGACCCCAAATGCCCTCTTATCCAACAGAAGGAGTCTTCTTTCTTTAAAAAATGAAGTGCAGGTTAATTGCTTATTTGTATCTTGAGAGATCAGAAGAAAACAACAGTGTTACGTTAAATCTGTATTTATTCTTTTTGTATATATGTCACAATAATTTTCCATAATCTGAAGATACCAGTTTTATTGATGTCATGCAATAACTTCCTATTCAGGCTAAATATATTTGTATCAGTTTTTGTGCTACTATGCTTTTTGTGTGATGGAGTAATTTGATGAAAATTACTTAATTATAAGTATAAAGTTAGTAGTGTTAAATAGTGCAAAAAGTCTGAACACTAAAGCTAGCAGCATTAATATAATGTGACCCTATTTTTTCATTTAGCAATAACATGATTATTATTGCAATTTCAATGCATTCAAAATAAGAGGCTGCAGGTCTGAAATGGGTTCAATGTTTTTGAAAGCTGTTAAAATAATGATAGAGATTTCTGAAAGGAAATATATTTTACAACATACTGGTGGTCTGGGAGTAAATTCTGATTTTAAGAGTACAAAATACATATTTACTTTTAAGAAGACAAGGGATCCAAATCTTATTTGAATAAGTATCCAGTTTGTCATTGTCACATTCTATTGGTATTAATGAATGCTATTTTTTTGACAGTTACATTGCACAGGAAATAGCTACTTTTCCCACTGACATTAAAGAATATATTTTCTAAAGCTGTCAGAGATATTTAGTTCTATTGAAATTCAATTGTTTTCACAATTTTGAACCATACCCCTTTAAATTGGTTTTTCAGGGGCAGTTTAGCACAAAGGCAGATTTACATTCACGTTTTCACCCTTCTTTGCATCCTCATCCATCAAGTTCAGATCCTCTGAGTTTTTATTGTATTTTTATTGAAATGTTAATATGTAATCTGAGAGTGCAAAAAGCTCGAATATGTGAAAGGAAATAAATCACTGCCACCTAAAATATTATTCTGAGGAATTGAAAAGAGGACATGGATCTTTTGCTGCTTCTGTGCAGATGCTGACTTGTAGAAGCTGATGATATTACTTAGCATCTGCTGTATGTGTCTGTATCTTGAGCCTGGTGGGTTATTATTTTCCCATTATAGCTGTGTTCCTGGGTTGTTCTAGAATAGTAACATAGTTTTTGCAGACTGACACCACAAATTATGTGGCAGTATTAAACTATCTTTACTCTTGGTGTTTGAATAACAGAGGGACGTCAATAAAACAGATGAAAGTTGAGGTTTATGGAGACAGTTCCAGCTAGAAAGGCAGAATGATGTGTTGCATATTCAACAGCAGGCAGAGTGTTCCCATGAAAATGAATATTCAGGGGTGTCTTTATTAATGAAACAGGACAAAGTTAAATGGAAAAACAACACTTTTTTTCTGAAAAACAAGTAATTTCCTGGGTGTGTAGGCAGCTCCTACTACTGCCTTTCTTTCCATTACTCCATTTTGTGCAGTCTATTTCCAAACTCTCTTTGTAAGATGATTGCTCTTGGAATGAGTGTCTCCTAATGTTTGTGGCTTGACATTTATGTTTGATCTCTGAGGTTGCTTCAGAAAGTTTAAAAATTAAGAAATACTCTATTTTCAATCCTCCAAATAAGGTTTTTCTTTTAAGCCAGGTTGCTTGGAGGAGTCCAGGTGGTGGACTGCACTGACACATCTGTATTTATCAAACTGCTGTGCAACTTTTGAAAAGAGAGCAGACTTTTAACAGGACTGACTTGCTAGGAAAACATCCATTATTATTTTTGACTGCTGACTGGCATTGATGGTATTTGAATCTCTATTGCCCAGTACAAGTTATCTGTTCCAGGCTTTGCAGAAGTCTGACCAGTTTTTAATTCCCCAGCCACAACTTTTATTGCTTACAGCATTGTGGTAACACTGAGAAAATTTTGTACTTGGAGTTTTCTTAGATTTTTGGGCTTGTAAAGAAATTTATAGTAGTTGAGAGAGCTTCTCAGCCAATTTTCTGTGCCTGTTGACTTGAAACTATATGCTGCCATGCATCTTCTTTCATTACAGGCCATACAATTCTGTTCTCTTTTAAATGTAGCATAAAAAATTTAGAAGCAGATATTAATTTTATGAAATTGGTATTTGTACTACCTTTTTAAGGCACCTGGCATATGCCTTGCTTTCAGAATTTGTTTTTAAGAGCATGTTGTTGTCTGTGACCCCATTGCCTATTTGATTGATTCCCTCAGTGTCTATTATCAGCCAGAGGCATTATAAATGTTGTAACGTGGGTATTAACCTTTTGCTTTGTGCCTTTTTTTAATGCTGGTACATTTTATTGATGATTAATAATTAATAACTGTCTGTTTTGTTTCCTTTATTTTCAAATCTACTGCATTGCTGGCTTCCAGTAAGATTTTTTTCCAGTGCTTTCAATTTGAAATGTAGTATTCTTGGCAGGGATGTTTTTACTATTATACATACATAGGAAGGGAAAAAGGAAAAGGTTTTGGGGGATGGCTACTTAAAAATTCTTGTGTTTTTTTTAATAGTTTTATTTTTTTAAATTTCAGAAGAAAGAAGTTACAAAGTACATTGGATTAAATAAATATTGTATTAAATCAAAATAATACAAAAATAACACAAACCCAAAAAGAAGCAACTTCTCTATTAAAATAAATATCCAAAAAATAGGCTGATTATACAAGAGAGGTTTTATTCAGGGGTAAAAGAGTAAAGTTTTCAAGATTTTTCTCTATTTTTAGTTTTAAGTTTCAACTTCCTAACTAAGCACAGAAGTCATGCAAATGAAGGAAAGGTGAAGCAATTGAATAATTTGAAAGTGAAACATTATGTCTCATCTTGGAATCAGGAGGGAATCCAAGGAACTATTTGATTTAGACTCTCTTTCAAAATCCAAGGAACTATTTGATTTAGACTCTCTTTCAAAATCCAAGGAATTATTTGATTTAGACTCTCTTTCAAGTTTATTAAATAGGATTTTTGAGTTTTGGAACTTGCACTGGAAAGAGTTCTAGCTGATGTTACAACTACTTGCTCTTTTTAAGGCATTGTGCTTCACCTTGGAGGAATTTAAGGCAAGGTCACATGATTGGGAGCTGGCCAGAGCTGATTTATTACCTGGCTTGTTGTCTTGTGTTTCAAGATCTGTGGAGAGCAAGACTTGCTAATTATATATCTTAACTTAGATTGAAAAGAAATATTTAATATTACTTTAATCAGAAATACCAGATGAAGTTTTACAAAAAGCAGATTTAGTTAGAGTGGCATTCTGTGGTATCAGCAATCTTTCATTGTGCATATGTGGCCCATATGGCAAGGCCAGGCAGTTATCAATGTGAGGAACACCAGCAATCTATTATTCACACTGGAAGCTCAGTTTGTTCCCAACTTTAAACCACTCTTCTGGAAAATAACTTGGTCTTCCTGAGCTGACAGTTGTAGAGGGACTGGTATGTGTAAAAGCAACTAAGGGGCCTGTTTCCTATACATTGATTTAATTATTCCTTTTGGTCTTATATCTCTAAAACATACCTGGCCATACTTAAACTTGCTTACAGTTTAGCTGTACACCAGGAAAAAAAAGGTACTTGGCTTCCCTTGGCGAGGCACTCCCTGCAAACCTCCTGTGTTTATCCTCATCTTCTGCCCCATGCTTCCCTTCTGTTGCCTCTTTCTAGAACTGAAATTGTGTTCTCTGGATTTTAACACAGGGCATTCTCCTTTCTACTGTTCTGACAGGAAACACATTGAAATCCTCATGATAAGTTTTTTTTTTTCATCTTTTATAGGAAAATTTTCTGATCCAAGTGATTTCCCCCCTACTTTTTATAATTTCTTTCCTATTCCTGTGTGTTAATTTTGATGCAATTTCTCACATTTTTCCTTTTGAAAGAATTGAATCTTTTATAGGAACCCTCCACGTGGTCACTCCAATGAAAAGCAACATGGATCATGCCCTTAGTTTCTCTACCTGGAGTTCATCCATCTGGTTTTGGTCTAAAAGGCCACCAGACCCACATCTAAATAGTATAAAAAGCCTCAGGATCAGTTAATACAAAGCAAATGAAATATTTAGTTATAAAATACATGGAGGCACAATATTCCAATAATGCATTATACCCCAGGAGAGGCTATGACTAGTCCTGTAAAAAGAAAAATATAACTGTTTAATAAAACACTGTCTATCTTCACTCTTGAAGTATGTAAGTCTAGATACTTGGTTCTTTTGCTTGGTTATTTTTTTCCACTTGATTTTGGAAACAAATCACATGCAAACCAGCAGTTACTAAGTTGCATAAAGTTTACAGAGTGACAGAAACACTGCACCCTTTACTATTCCAAATAGCAGTTTCTGTGTTTCAGTGCTGAAAGTTTCCATTTCAAAATACTTTTAGAAACATGCAAAGGAAAACAATTCCATTTTCTAGAATTTTTCCAAATGTAATCTTTCTCAATAGCTTCATGCAGTTCAGAAATAGAATGACATATTTGCAATACACTCAGGACATGAAAAAAATTAAAGATATTATGGGATGGCTGAAATAAGAGAGCTTGGTCTCCTTGTTTGGAGTAGATATTATTTCTGAGAAATAAGAGCATGAGGAATGCCATCTGGCCTATGGAAATCAGCCATTGAAATGATTACAGTATCAAAGAAAGCAACCTACTAACCTTTAGCATTGTAATGAATATCATTGATATCCCTTCAAACAGGGTGGCAAACCAAAGGGTTTTTCAGAGCAAGAAAATTCTCCATTGAGAGAAACAAAATTCTCCTGTTCCATCACTGGCTCCTGGTCTTAATGTAAAAATCTTAGCAATGCAAAGCTGCTGCTGAGTTACCATCCCAGCCTCCCCTGTGATGGAATTTTGTGTTGACAGGTGCAAATATAAAACCTCCCACAGACTTTCAGTGATCTGTTCCTTAGGTAGCTGGGGTTTCTCTTGGCACTTAAAGAACCCTGTATTCTTCTCTGGAGATATCAAAATATTGACTGTGACAGCAATACATATACCACAAGCTGTACAAACTGAATTTATGTCACATCACCTGCGAGAGGTGAAACAGAGCCTGATAACCATACTGAGCATTTCCAGCTGTGGGAAAGCCTTTCTGCTCTGCTGAGAACAAGCAATGTCCCGATGGTTTGGAAATTATTAGAAAATAATTATCATTTTAGAGTGCAAGGCTTTTAACTTAGCCTGGTGCATGTGTGTCTGCCTCTCTCAGAGATGATGACAAACTTTAACCAAAGAGAACAAACTGATTCTCCTTGTCCTACCTGGGTAATGTATCTGTGCCCAGGAAAGGGTGTTACTCAATCTTTCTCTGTTATTTACCCTCCTGACAGCCATTTCATTTATATACAGAAAAAAAGGGAAGTAAACAAAACTGTTCTCATTAATTTCACACTGGACTTTGGGAAATGAGAGAAGTTTTCAAGTGTGACCTTCATTTTTAGGTTGCCTGTGCTTTACAGCTATCTAATATTAGCCATTTGCTTTTTCTGGTTTCAAGAGAATTGGACACCTGCTTTTTCTACCAATTACTACTGAAAGTAAACTCTAGATTTGTCTCAAAAAAGAACCCCTCTGGAAACCAAGTAATGAAATTTGAGACATTTTTGAAATATGACTTTTAATTTCCTGCACTTCAATGTCCCCATCTGTACAATGGCCATCACAGCTGGATGTTGAGGAGGCTTGTCAGCTTAGTAATAAACTGGAAGGAAGTCATTAATACTGTTCTCAGATTGCACTATGAAAATTCAGAGAGTAAAAGTCCACGGTAATTCCATTTCCCCCATGGAGCTCTTTTCCTGCTGCCCTGTCAAGGGAAAGACTGAATTTCTGTCGCCCTTCAATGGGCTTGCCTCTAAATCTCACAGATATTGGGTGCTGTGCAGAAACTCAATCTCCATGGCAGTTAAGTGCCACTGGTGACTGTAATATTTGTCAGCACAACCTTAAGGGATCTGTACTGTCCACTAAAGGATCCAGTGGAAATGATGGATATCTGCTCACACTGCACATCTCCATCTTTTCAGGGCCATCCATCAGCATGTGTGTAGAAAACAAGGAATATATGTTAGCAGAGTGGCCTCTATCAATTACACAGAACTGGGGCTCTCTGTGGGGAGCTTTTCCAGGCCCATATTTGTCCCCTACAAAATGGTTGGAATGTTGGTCACGTAGAATCTACTGTGTGTCCAAAAATGTCCCACTGTGAACTTGCTGGGCTGGCTGTCAAATACATTGAACTCATCTAATTGGAATACTGGCACTGAATAGTAAATTCCTGGGTCTGTATTTACCTTTGGAGTGTCTAATTAACTCTGTGTGAGGTTGGTCCTTCAGGCTTCAGGATTGTAGGAGCTACAAACAAATTCCTTCATTCTCTGTTAAATTCTGTGAGTTCTCATTTTAAAAATTATTTTTTGTGTGTTGAAATTTAAATAATTTGAACCTCGGACAGACTTTGGATTTTACATAATTTTCTCAGCGAGTTTTGATGAACCAGTGAGCTTGCAAAAAAGGTGAAATTGTTTAGCTGACCAGCCTGTGCAGGCCTGTTTTTGAATAAAACTTTCTTCAGCAGCTGAAGTTTTGTGGAGATTTTGATGATACAACTGAAAGGCACCTTGTCCACGTACCAGGGCAGCTCACAGGGCTTTGCTGGGAGCTGCAGACGGAGGCAGATTGTACAATGCTGGACAGCTTCCAAGGCATTTCCTTCTGTGCACCTGTGCTCCAGGTACAGTGACCCATTCTTTGCCAATATTACATGGAGTTAATTTACATGGAACTCCATTTACAAAAGATTAGGTTTTCACGCTCTTGATCGATCAGTCTGAAGTCTCTCAAAAGTATTGCATTCTTGGTAATGTATCTGCTTATACTCACAGTGATATAGGTTTTTGGTCATTAATAGTTTCTGATTGATGGCTCTGAATTTCTTGTGGCTGAAATAGCCTGAATTTCAGATTTCTGAACTTTACAAACTATACTAGGAAACTGCATGGAGAAAAATTTCCAGTTCTGAGGTAGGATTAGAGACAGAGGAGGTAAAACAAACCTAAAAACAAGTGATTTTCTTCTAAGTAAGCTTCTAAATAATTTATTTATTTCACTTGCTCTATTTGAAGGCAGAGTACAATACTTTGACAAATAAAATAAAAAAATTAGCAGTAGAAACAGTTGTCTTCTTTTTATTACACGTTTGACTCATTATGTTATTGCCTGGAAAACCAGCAATAACCAAACAATATCGAGGACAGCCTTACACACATTTACCCTCTTATGTAGAGTGACAAGTATATTTATGTTTAGGGTATTGATTCCCTGGATTTATACAAAATAATCCCCCCCACATATCTTTGTTGGTGACTGTGATAGTTCTGCCATGATCAGTATCTAACCAGTGTTTATTAATTTCTGACTAAATTTCATGAACCTATCTCTGTTGATAACAGATATGCTGCAACTGGGATACAAAAGGAAAGATTACATGCTTGGCCCTGCTATTGCATGGTGGGGTAAATGAGCTCCAGTGGGTGGTGGAGTTGAACCCACCCAGCCTGACTATAATTGGTGATATAAACCAGGTAATTAGAGCCATGGTAATTGGAGATGTGAAAACCTCTCTAGCAGGGGGACACATTTAAGTGGTTGTGCCTTTGGACTCTCTGTAAGGAAACTGCTTGTGGAAAGAAGATTGTATTTTAATAGCATCAGGTTTCATAAAAACAAAAAAAAGCCATTTGTCCATCAGGGAATAGGATGTTATAATTCATATTCTGAAAGCAATGCTGAATTTTAGATCCATATTTGGATCAAAATCTAGCACCATCTATTTCCATTTCAAAGCCTGATTAGATACATAACCAGAGCAGTAGCAAATCTACTGATATTACAGCAGTTACTGATTTTTTATATTTGCACAATTTCAGAGTAATCTCAGGGACAATAAAATGTGAAAAGAGAGGCACTGTGAGTGACTTGAGGTCATCATGGTGGTGCCAGTTACGAAAACCAGATAGATTTTTTTAATATTGCATTTTATAGGCAGTTGAAAATGCTCCCAAACAGCTTCACTCATGAATACAATTCTCTTTTTAATAACCTGTGGACTTCCAGAAAGCAATGGGAACAGCACGGTTTTTCTGGAAATGCATTTCTAGGCAAAGCATAGTGATGTATTCACACAATATTTTTGTAACACAGGAAGAGCTACAAGAGAGTAGCACAGGAACACTGTTCTGAATTGCTTCTCCCCCTATATAAGATATGAATGAATAATAACCCCACCATTTTTTAAGGATTACTTCTGATTTGGATGATCAAAAGAAGTTTTATTTTTTATTTTTAATTTAGGACTAGTTCAAAGTAGTAGTAGTAGTTCAACATTAAAGTTTATATGAAAGGTTATGATAGATTGGTGTTTGCTTTATTCCATCTGTTAGTATCAGTGTGTAGCAGGTTCATTCTGAGTTTAGGCAGAAATTCTGGCAGTGAAATCTCTACTGTGCTTTGTGTTTTATAAGTAGAAAAAATAAAAACCTAAGTAAAAGCAAGTGCAGAGTAAGAGCCTCATGAAAGATATCTATTCTGAGGAGATGTCCCTGTTACCAAGTAAGGTGGGGAAAGGATGACATCAGTTGCAACACAAGTACTTATTGAGGGAATATTACAAATGACAGAATCCATGAGACAGGACCTTCTGCTTAGGCTGCCAGTCAAGCTTGTCTAATGGTAGGAAAAATGGGAGAACAAAGGCCTGAATTTAAAGGAGGCTTCAGCAAAACAATTGCAGTAGTCAATTACTTTAGCTGAAACAGGGTGATAAGAACCAAAAGAGTGAATACTTGCAGGTTATTTTGATACTTTAGAGTTGTAGTTTCTTCTTTTACACATCTTTCTCATCCAAAACCTTAGTCACAAAAGACATTTTCAAGATTTTTTCTTCATTCCTGGCTGGAATGAATCTAAATATTTATGTGAAAGATATATTTATATGTCAGAGGAAAGGTAGACTGAAGCCTGTTTACAGAAGATTAATTTTTATAGCACAATAAATCTTGTCTTTGTTTTAAAGACAAAATTAACTGGAGTTGTTTGCCTAGAATCCAGGTCTAGAAAAATCTCAAAGATTTTCCTTTATAGTTAGTGTGCTGACTGTGGTGTATCTGTTATTTTATGAATAATTTATTTAGATCTGGAGTCCCACTCTATATTTTATTGTCATTTGGGCAAAAGTAGTAATTTTTCAAAATGAAAAACTAGTCAGATGGTTAAAATTTGGGTTTTTTTCCTGGCTTAAATCACTCTGGATGCTCTAAGTCCATGTTATGGCCCTTGACTCCACTGTCTTGATATGCAGAGTTTGCACTTCATCTGTGCAGCCTCATTGCCTTGAGATTTTGCCTGAAAATTATAATTGAAAGGTGCTGGAAACCCAACCTGGGCACTGATTGTATGTGACAAGCAGGGTAGAAATGGGCTTCCACTCT
Source organism: Molothrus ater (assembly GCF_012460135.2). Taxonomy (NCBI): domain Eukaryota; kingdom Metazoa; phylum Chordata; class Aves; order Passeriformes; family Icteridae; genus Molothrus; species Molothrus ater. Next base: position 7,697,176 of record NC_050490.2, read on the forward strand.
AGATCTGTGAGCCAGTAAGAATAAAAACAAACTACTCTTATCTTCAGCAATTCTGTGGAAATCACTGAGTATCTAAAAGCAGTTTTACTGAATTTATAGTTTTGGATTACAAGTTTTTCTTTTAAATTTTTTTCCCCCATAAAAGTTCTGCTGTTGGGACACAAAAAAAAAATCACATTTCCAGATAGGAATATTTTACATAAGAAGGTCCTTCAAAGCAGGGCCGTGTCTTGCACACCTGCAAAATATTGTGCATGCAGAGGCTTCCCTGCTCATGACAGCTCATGGGTTAGTCCAGCCCTGGAGCTGCAATGCACTTACAAATGAGATCATTCAAAATTGCATCACCTGCCTCATTGCACTCACTGCTATTGGGAAACTGCATGTTTTGCATGTTGTACAGCACAAAACCCCTGGTGCAGGGAAGGCAGGTCAGGCCTGACCCACACACCTTTTCCACTCTGAAGGTGCAGAGAGGCACTGGGACCTTAAATGAAACCCACCAACTTGGTGCAGTCCATCCCAGGATGGAAATGCAGCTCCCTGTGCTGGTTTATGGGACACTGCTCCCACAAATGCATCCTTCTGAAGTAAATGCTCTTTTCTACTAAAACCACTAAATAACTATCAAATGGCATCATTCACTCTATGAAGGATACTTAAGGGAGTGGATCCTCATTCATACAGCTTTGATTTTTAGATCATTATATGTGAAGCTCATGAATCTTTACCAAACTGCTTCATTCACTGAAACCCAGAATTGATTTCTTTTTTTCACCGTGAGGCTTGTGCTGAACAGATCAATGTTTAAGCATGTCTGAAAACAAGGGTCATAAATCACCTACTTTTGTACAAACACTTGGGATTTCAGTAGCAGGTTTTTAAAGCCTGTAGGGCTAATGTTACATAAGGGGTATATCTAGTTATTATGCTGCATTTTCCTCTACTAATATCTATGTGTGCAACTAGGAGAGGTTTCACTTGTTCTATTATTTTGTTTTGGCTTAAGATATTTACTGGCTTTTATTAAAAAGAAAAACAATGGAAAAATACATCAGATTTTTTTTTTTAGTTTTTATGAAGTGTTATGTATGTCCTTTATGAAATTTAGCATTTACCTTATGTTGGTTTAAACAGTTACTTAATTTGTATTTCATTCCCTCCTAAATACCTTGCTTGGAGTAAAAGCTTCACTATATTAGATGTGATGGAAATGTGAAGGAAGAGGACAATCTGGTTTTACCATCTGCTACTTGGTCTAGTGTATATGACTTATATGGCTCAGTTTATGCAGCATATACAGTTAAAAGCAGTGTTTCTTATTAATTAACTACACACATGGAAGTCCTTGCCTAATGTCTTAGAGCTACAAGTACTGCTGGAATGGTTCTTGGAAAGAGGCTGCTCTCTGTGTAGGTTGTTTTGTGTGAGTTTGTGTCTGTAAGGAAGAGCTGCAGGTTAAAACGCATTGTGGGAAGGAACAAAAGAAAATGACAATTACATCTCTATGAATATGGATATGTTCATGTACAGCTGGTCAATTTGTTTCTCTTCTGAGAAATGAACTCTAAAGAACAGATTTTGTAAGACATGTCTCCCACAGAATTCCTTACTCCAGGGTGGCTGGCTTCCCTTGGGGGTTGTGCTGCTTGGGCTCTCCAGGCAGCTCTGCCATTGACTCAGTGACCAAACTTCATTAGCTTGCACTTGTGTTTCAAGATGTTAATAATGCATAACTTTGCTTTTTCTGCTGGGTAAATTGAGATAATGGTAACTTAATTTGATGTCATTGAGCAGATTTATAGGATTTTGCATAATTGCAAAAGAAGCAAGTTGCCCATGCTATGGAATTGGAGAAGAAAGTTTTCCTTGTTTTGAGAGTCATCTTCTGTATTCACAAGTTAGAGATTGTACTTAACTTTATTTTGTGCCTGACTTGTAACTCCTCAGCTGATGTAATTTTCTAGGACTGTCTTATTTCATTTTTTAGGTTGTTATTTTATTTTACCCACACTCTTAATGAAACAAAGTTTTACTTTCTAATAGAGCTCAAGTTACATAGAAAATCTTTAAACAATATGGATAGCAAAAGTTAATTATGCAAATAATTCAAGTGCTCCACTGAGACCTTGAGAGAGTCAGACTCAATTAATAAGTAACAATTGAAACCTCATAGTTCTTATTGTGTTTCGTTTTTACTTGGAAAAATAGTTTTTGAATGAAAATGGCAATTATTTAATATTTAGTTTTAATTTCCATACAGACACAGTGTACCCAACTAGGAACTTGCAGGCTGTGAATAAGCAAAATGAACTATGAACTTTACTAGTCTAAAAACTCAATAGCTTACATATTCATGAGGCTTATTATTATTACCACTGATGGATAACATTGCCCATTTAATTCACTTCCCACCTCTCTCTGTGAGTCTCCAAGTCAAATCCCTTGTGATCTGCTCTGTAGGATATAGGGAGTGTTTTTCAGGTTTATTGAAGAACAGAGTAACTAGCCTTTTATTTATTTGGCCCATTACAATGCCTTTCATGTGGCTTATTCATATTAGTTATTTACCAGGTCCATTAACACATTTGTCTTCTGAGAATTAAGCTTAATAATCGGGAAATATGTTTTCTGAGTAGTTTACTGAGTGTATAGTTTTTAATGTATAACATGTAATTTCAAGGACTGGAATGATTACAGAGAATTACCTTAAATCTCTTGGAACAGAGAGTATCAGTGTTCTTCTGAAGTCAGTATTAAGCATCACTGCTATCTAAAGGTAAACCCTGTATGCTCACAATGCTGATTACAGGCACCACGAGTTCCAGGGGGTTATAGGATTCAGGTTTGAGAGTGGAGAGAGATCATTGGTAGCTGAATAGAGGGTAAAACAGCCTGTCAGCAACTTTGTGTGATGGCAGTGAGAAGAGAGGGAGTTTAGGAATGTTTGTTAGGGTGCAGGAAAGACTGCCTGATCCATAAGGCCAGGGAGCAATTCCACACCCAACAGGGCAGGGGTAAGTTATTTTTTGTGAGACAAGGGCTCCTGACAGTGGTACCAGCCCATTACTTTTCTGAACACATTTTCTCATTTTTGGCCCTGAACTAAGCAGCTCCTCTGGATTGCCTGTGGGTTGGTGCAGTAGGAGAGACACAATTCCACTCACTCAGAGGGTGTCTGAGATTGGCTCATGCAAAGGTCTGCAGCACTCTGCCCAGACTGGAAACAATCTGCAGAATTGTGTAATGCAGAATTTCCACATTGAAAAGTTACCCATGTATGAACTTCAGGTACCCCTGGAGTATTTCAGGTTTTGCTTCTGTAGCTTTTGGCTGTTTCCTTTAAAGCCTCTTTATTTTATATGTGTTTGTCTAAACAAGATGTAAATCAATTGATAAACCTCTCTGACTCTCTTTTTACAAAATGGCTTCACTGTCTGTATGAATAGATTTAGTATAAAAATTTTGAAGAGATTTAACTTGTATTTCAAATTGATATTTGAGAATACCTATATGTTTGTTTAGATCAACAAACAAAGCAGAAGAATCAGCAATTGTAGTTTGGTCTTCATGATACCAACCCCCCACCCCTTCCCCCAGAATGTTGTTTTCACAGTCCATCAAGATGAGAAATGAAATTGAAACTCAACTGGAAATGACAAAGGTGCTCTTGGAGATGAAATCTGATGAAAATCCATCAGAGTGGCAGAGGCAGATTGTATTTCAGAGAAGTTCACCTGTCTGAGCTAGGACTCTGATTCTGCAGACAATGACAAAATGCTGGGTCTATTATTTGCATATTTTTATTAGAGATGAAGCTTGCCAAGTTTATGCATCCTCTCAAATTATATCCTGTGACAGAAAACCTGAAATGGGAAAACAGTATGATTTTGTGATTTGAGTGTCACATATAAAATAGCTACTTCCAGAAATCTCTGTTTGGGTATCTTGCAACAGGTGGATTTTTGCTTCAAATAGCAGTAATTAACTTGATCAACTGTTGCTGTACATAGAACTTTCATCTGACATCTGTGGTTTTTTACATAAAGATAGATTCTAGTAGTGAAGGAAAGGTTACTCATAGAGTCATATTCAGGATGATAGCAATACTGGTATTAAAATCACAGGTTAAGGAATAATGTGGCAACTAAAATTCAGGATACAACAAAACTGGAAGGGTGGATAGGGGTGAGTGTGTGTTCCTGCCCTGTGTCTTACCAGTGATCGAGATCCTTTTGTTCAGTCGGGATTTCAGTCTTTCACTTCGTTAATAGCTTTCACCTGTGTCTCCCCTGCAGGTGCAAACACAAGGAGGCACAGGTGAAAACAATCTGTTAAGTGATGTTAAACCCCAATGAGTGTGAGGGGCTGTAGCTGTGTCAGTGTGGCTTTGGCAGCGTTTGGGACAGGAGGTGGTGTTTGCTCTGCACCACTTGGTCCTGCTGAACAGGGTAAGAACACCACGTCTGCACTTCTGCTGTGACTTGTAAGCCTTGCTAGAACTTCTTTTGTGTTCATTTTGCAAATGTTTGCCTGCTCAAATTTGGTAGCAAGATATCAAATTTCATCAGAAAAGAATCACTGTAATATTTGATGGTACAGTAGATGTGTAATTGAGTAATTTCATTTTTAAGCATATGAATGTTATTGATAGGTAAACTTAAACATTTGTGTAAATGAAGCCCCTTGATGTTGTATTTTTCTCTGCCCAGTAACAGCAGATCATGTTCAAAATATTCACATTTAATTCCTTGAAAAATGTTTTTTTAATATTTTGACTGGCAATGTAATCAGTAATTTGCTATCTGCCTAGAGAGAGTATTTTAATTAATTGAAATAGTTTTTTAATTACTTATCCCACTCTAAATTAAATGTGTTTCTATAATATGAGTGATTTATAGTAAATATAATAGAAACTGTGATGATGTTTAACTCAGCTTTAAAATCTAATGTGATGGGACATGTAAGGTTACATCTTAAAATCTGACTCATTATTATTTTCATAGTTTGTAATTACACTGCTCAAAATGGATGAATTTTATTATAGATTCAGCATTTCTCTAGTGATTGTGAGCTGAAAATTTAATAATGTCCTTTAAGCACAATATTATTGATTTTCAGTTTGTTTGGAAAAAAAACCTATTTGAAAAGGAAAATTAAGGTGTATGTCCTGAGGTTCTTTTTCATATTGAAGAATGTTTGTGATATCCATAAATATATTAAGCCTGTTTTATGCAGAATAGCTTTCTCCTCTATGAGAAGTAGGTCTGGATTAGACACACTATCTTGTATTTACTACACAGATGCACTTGAAATTGTTCTTCGTTCGAACTTCACCTGTGTAGCTCCACATGGTGTCACATCCCAATGACTTTATTTTCTTTCTTGCTTTATATCCTTTGCTTTCAGAGACTTGTCCTTTCAGAAAAAGAATCAAATATTCTGTGGGGGTCAGCTTCTGCACTCAGGTGTCAGTTGAGCAATATAGCTCAGGGCAGGTGAGTGACTTTAACCAAAGACTAAATTTGATGTGATTTTCTGAGGATGGTTGCGTGACAAGGTAACAATAGAATTACTGACAGCTGTATGGTTTAAAATAATTTTTCTTACGTCATTATTCTATTTATTCAATGTTAGCATATCCTAGCTGTCAGACATTTGAAACACCATCTTTCCAACCAGATTTTATCTATACAAAAGATTGAGTAGCAATGGTAATTATGTCCAAGAAACAATGACCAGATACAAATCAATCTGGACATCAAATGTTAGTGGCAGATATGCCATATGGCATCAGGGCTACAACTGTTTGGATCTGTGAGCTGATAGACAAAACAGTTGTTCACAATTCTACCAATATTACCTGATGTTATTTGGATTTTATTTCAAAATATTTAAGTATATTCCTTTTATGCCAAGACTCAATTATGCTTAAAGTGCTTTAAAAGTCTCCTTTTAAATAACTCAAACTATTTTACTATGTCAATGACTGAAAAAAATAACAATAAGTACCTTTCTCTTGGATATCACACATTTGAGAATTTGCCAGCTGTAGTCTAATCATTTTACAATCTGTTCTGTAATAAATAGGACATTGAGATTTAATAATATCTAATAAAATCTAACTTACTGTTTCTTCTTTTGGAAAGCATTTCAGGCTTTTTTAGAATTTACTTGAAATATTTAGTAGTTGCTCAGATATAATTCTGTAATGTTAAGCATGAGATGTTAAAATACATATATTTTCTGTAGCTGCAGAAACTTTATGCTCTCATTCAGGTTCTGTAAATGAAAGGGAATGATATTTATAGATCTGTAATGAGTGTCATGGGAGACTGCAAGACTAGTTTATATCCACTTCATATATCAGAAAATGCACTGGAGTTTTATGACACAATGTAAAATTGAAGGACGTGGAGCTCTTTTTAATCTCATGGTTGTGAAAAGTTTAGATCTTTCTTTATCCATCACATGGGCAATAGATAGATTCCTAATTATGCTGCACATCTCAGTAGGGCAGGGACACAGGTATCAAGTTTTATTAGAAAATTGTGTGTCAAGTTTTGCAAATGTGTACAACTGCTATACTGAAGCCCCAAATTGGGAAATAATAATTTAAACTTTAAAAAGCACTGGGCACATGTGTTAAATCCTCTGTAATCCTGCCTGGGGAGGGTACATACAGAGCTCAGTGTTTCATAAAGCAACAACAGCATTTTCTCAGCTGATCCACTTAAGTACTTCACATATAGAAAATTGAAGAAGACTATGGTGTAATTCTGCTCTTCAACATTAAACTAAGAACACGCCCATCATTTTGAAAGTACAGATTCAAGCTGGAAAATTCTCATCTCTTCCCCCTCTGGCACAAAAATGTTCCCAATCAGACATTTTTAATGCATTGCAGTGGGAGGTGTTCAATGTGTCAGTGTTCAAATGGGAAGGATGGTGATATGATCTCATTGTCCAAGAGGCTTTATTATACAAAAGAACACTTAAAAAATTCTCATCATTGTTTCACCTGAATATTGTCTTATCTAAATCCTACCTCTATATCTCAGTTTAATTTCCTCAGATATTTCTACTTTCCGTCCTCTACCCTCTTGTGTACCTGTCTCATAAATGTTGATGATCTGTATCCTTTTGGTGAGAGTCTGTAGAGCATTTATTGCTTTATTCCAGTTTTCTATAGGCTATCAGTGTTAGTCTCTTAAGATGTTGAAAGCATTATATTGAAACATGCATTTCAGACAAAATGTAGAATAAAATGAATGTGTGTTTGTATGCGTTAGATACTGCAAATTGCTGTCATTATTTTTGATGTATGTATGAAGGTTGAGAATTCAAAATATTTTTATAATGCATATGTAAAACTTTTCTCAGTGGATGTTAATCTGGTGGATAAGACCTCAAACCAATAATGGATTATTTGCTGCAGATATTCCATTGGCTTTCACATTTAAGTATATGTACAAATAACGTAAAGTGAATGGAATGTACAGAGAGACTTGCTGTTACTTTTGTTTAGTGTATAAACATGATGCTGTCCAGACACAGAGAGCATGCATTTTGTGGGAGTATCCTGTTTATCTTACACGAAAGACCTGTTCCTCTTCTAGTTACAGTTGTTAGAAATGCCTTTTTGCTAGTGGTTGATTCTTGGTAATTTTTAAAATGCTGGACCAAAAAGACATCTTCTGGAGCTGTGTGTGCTTCAGATTAATCTTTGTATTGCTCTCTGTCTCTTGGGTCAATGTTCAGGCCTTTGAAACTTGACCTGTGGAAGATACACTTCAGTAGTTTCTAAGAAAATAATCTGGTGAGAGTCTCCTTTTCCATTCTAACTGAAATCTGCTAGCTGGTAATGGTCACAGACCAGAGAAATAAAAAAAGCCAATGTTTTCATGGGAGTGATTAACAGAAACAAAGATTACATGTCTTTGAGCTTAAGAGAAATACTTTTTTTTGGTGTAGTTTTAAATTTAAAAATGCTTTGGAAGCTTTTATTCTTAGGCAGTCTCTTGTACAATCTGCCTTTCACAGATTTATGAACTAAATGCAAATTAATCCCTATTGCAATCAGAGGATAGGAAGAGAAAACCTTTTTATTCTGCCAGCTCAATGTAATGGCCAAGAGGAGTGGGCTCAGTAATTCTTCCTGGTGACATTCCAGTTGCCTTCCTCTGCTCTGTATTCAGACTCTAAGAAGCCTGAAAGCCAAGCAAAGATCTTGGTAAACTGATCCTAATTAATTAAAATAATTTGCAGACTTCCTTTTGGAAACGGATAATTAAGTTCAACTTCTTCTTCACTGAAAAGAAAAAATGCAAATAATTGTTTAATTACTGTAAACTTTTATGTTCAGTCTTTCCCCTCTGACCTTTCATAACCAAAACATTTAGGATGTAGAAGTATATATGTCACCCCACAGAAATGCAAGAGATGATCTCAAATGCTGTGATGTGGTGCATACCAAAACATAGTCATAGACAGCAGTTAGAGAAAACTCTATTTAATTTAAAATACAAATGTAAAGACGTGGGCAACAGAGGAAGCTGTTATTGATTCCCATGCCTGATGCACCACGGATTGCTGACAAAAAGCTGATCAGAGCCATCCTGTGCTCAGGGAAATGTCTCGGTGTTTGCCTGGGGCAGGCTCAGGATGGTTCAGCTGTGTCAGCCTTTGTGCTGCACCCAGCCACAGCTGATGGATGGTGCCTGCCTGGGACAGGCTCTGCAGTAACCAGCAGAGCTGCAGCTGCTTGCACTCAGAGCTCTTTGTCTTCGGGTTTTCCTATTGCTTGGGAAGGAATTGGCAACAGGAGCTAGTAGAACATTTCCTTCTGGAATAAAATCCCCAGAAGATGAGAAAAGTTCAGCCATTTCCATTGCTGGGTGGCAGTACTGGGCCAGTTCTGTTTGTGCACAACAGAAACTATGGGTCACAGCTCATAAGGGGTTCCTATAAACAACTTTGCCCCACAGTGTGTTGAATTCAATCCTCAAGGCATGAAGTGCCCAAGCCTGTCCTGAGCCCTGCTTTACCTCCCAGTGAGGCTGTGCTGAGGTTGGGGTTTGAGCTCCCTGGCTCCTGGTGGCCTCAGGGCTCAGCCTTGGTCATGCCTGGCCCTCTGCCCAGGGAGCAGTGTGGGGGGAGCCCTGCCAGCTCCTCCTGGGCTCTGCAGTGCTTCACTGGCCCTATAAGCAAATTGTCATTACTGTCACACTACCCCAGGACCTTCTGTTTCAGGAATAGTGCGGTTCAGTGATTTTAGAGCAAAATTTTCTCAGATTTTCTGGTTTCATGAATTGGAAATCGAGAGACACTGATTCTAAATCAGAATTAAATTGTGTTTTTATGAAAAATCTATCCAACCTCTGAAGTCAGTTTTACTGGCCACAGGGAATACCCAGCTCTTGGTATCTTGTAATACACTTGGAATGCAGTTACACCATATTTGTAGTCTGGAGTACAGTAAAAAGGAAAACAGATTTTTTTTTGGTCATTGCATGTATTCCTTACTAAATAGGTTTTATTTTATAGATATGTCACCAGGTGAGCTACTTTAGTGGTTTTTCTCTATCCTTATTTGGTAGTCTTTAGATGATCTATAAATGCAAGCAAAGACTGATGTCTGTTCTCATAATGTATTAGATTATTGTACCTCATTTTTAGTCTAAAACTCAAAGATGTAACAGGAAGAGAACAATGTAACAACAGTATGGAAGGAACTGGAAAGTACTTAAACATTTACTGCCAGAGAATACCTGGTTATGGTTGTGTGATTTAAAAAAAAATATAATATTTTTGTTCAGAGATATAGTGGGAGTCCTGAAGCTTATTATAGAAGCTTCTGAATTTGAAACATTTCAGTGGCTTCAATAGTTAAGACTGAGCTGCTTTTGGTAATTACAGATATGGCTGTTTGGTATGGTTTATCAGCCCAAACTGTTCATCAGGCTTAGTCTCGGGAATAAAATATGTCAAAATTACTTGAGACAGCTCAGTAGCAGAGTGGAAGGTCCAGCAGTTGCCATTAAAATGTTATGGATGTGGTTGCAAATGACAAGGGGACAACCTTGCACAAAGAAATCCAGACAGTACAGGAAAAGCTTTCCCAAAAGACTGTAATTATTTTGACAGAAGATATTATGTGCCAGATTTAAATCGCCAACTCTCAAATTGTTATAACCAGTGTCGGAAGAGATTTTACAGTTCTTGGACAGTGGCACTTCACGTGGTAGGGGTGACAAGTGAGGTGAGCCTCTGAGTCAGAAGCAGGATTTTACAAGAGAAACTTTCTGGTGATTTGCTTTTTACACTTGCAGCTTGATCCAAAAGCTTTTCAGTATCTTCCTGGAAATATTTAATATTTCGTAAAGCTGTAGCAGAAATCATAAACTCTAGTGAGCCAGATTCTGCAGCTTTGCCCATTTACATTTATTCCAGTGTATGTAATAATTTATTTTACTTTTAAGATGGTGCAAAAGCCATTTTAGTTTTGTCTTGCATTCTCCCCCCCCCCAACCCTTTACTCTCTCCTCCTTTGAGAAAGGAGTTGAAGGAATGTCAAAAGAAAATTGATTTTTTTCATGGTCCTGTTTCTTCTAAGTTTTCCTCTGAGATGTCATCAGGTGAGCTGCTTCAGGGTTTTTTTTTCTCTATCCTTTACTGGTATTTAGATGTTTGATCATTTAAATAGTGTTTTTAGGAAAACACAATTTAAATGATCAACAATATTTAAACGATCTTTTTAGAAACGAGGAGGTTGAGATATTTTCTCTAAAAAATCATACTTGAAATACCTTTTCTTTAAAAAATTTCTATTAGGACTTTAAAATAGGTGTTTATTCTTTTATGGAACTCTTCTAGAAATTAAGATGATGCATCTTCTCTTTGAAAAGCACAATTTTTTGCTCTCTCTACCAACTAAGAATTCCCATGTGGTAATGTGTTCTTGAATTATGCAATATTCTGAAGGCAAAGCAGTTTATTCTGAATTTGTGAAAATAAATAAGAACTCACCAAGTAGTTTCTTCCATTTAATCTTTTCCTTTTTCTGTTTCTCTCTTATGGGCAGCATTTGATGTTTTCATTTTTTTTCTGCTTGCTATGACATCAAGTTTCTTTAAGATAAGTGGGTGGAACTGATCCTGCCTGCAGAGGAGGTTATAAAGGCTGTAGTGGCAACAAGTGAGAAGGCCCAAATTAGGACCACCCACCCTGGCCTTAGAGGCACCTGAAGGACCTATCCTGAGGCTGGGCAGACTTCTCGGCAGCTCAGAAAATTAGTAAGATTAGGAAAATCAATTCTAGAATTAAAGATGTGCCAACATGGACAGTAGGCTGGGAAGAATTGTTTATACTTCATTTTTATTGTGTTCTGTTATAATTTTCCTTCTTGTCTTTTCTGTTTAAGATGGCAACTCTTAGTTTAATTGCAATAAAACTTGCCTTCTTGGAGTTTAAAATGCTACTAGTGTTCTTTTGGAGCTTGCTACAGGTGAAAACCTCTACAGGTGCCCTGCAAAGCCCTGAGCACCTCAGAGCCACTGGTTTTAGTAACGGCTGAAATAATTGTGCTTTTCTCAAGTTCTGCATATTCTTTTCTTTTACATGGCTTTTCTGGAGTGCATGAATAGCAGTGGCATTGTACCTGACTCTGCAGTCTTTTTATTGCTCATCTAGGGGAGCTCCAAGCTCTGCATCCCTGCTCCAGAGAACTTTTGGTAGATTTTTTTTCTAATGTTGGAAAAATATCAGCTTTGTGATCAATTGTCAAAAGTCAACTTCAGTGTGACTTTTTTAAAAGGTCAAAGAGGATGATTGGTCACCACAATATTTGGATTAAATTGTTTTGCTTACAGTTAAGGTTGTGAACAGTACAGCAATGTGATAGAATTTTCTGTATCTTGGATTATCCCAAAAATATAGGCTCATCCTGTGAGATTGTGCTCATTCTGCCTGTGAAATGTTGAGCCAAATGTTTTCCAAGAACAGTATTCTCTGCACAAGCATTTACTCACTCTGCAGCTGTTCACCATGAGCCCATTCCAGAAAACAGCAATTTTTGCTCTGAGGGCAGAATTTCTTTGCAGTGTGAGGAAATATCCCTGGGTCAGTTCTGTAGAAGTTTGAAGCAGAAGCTCTGCTCAAGGGAATTAATTCAGACAGTCCAGCTAACCTGGCTCCACTGTTTGCTGAACTTGCCTCTGATCCTAGGTGGTTTCCTCCATGGCTGCCTTCAAGCCTGGTTCACTTCTGTTGGGATTGCTGTACTTGGAGAAAAGGAGGATGTCCAGGTAGGTTTGTGTTCTGTTTGATTCTAGGGTTTGTGTTTCTGCTCCTCAGGGAAGAGGAAAAAGTTCTGTGTTGATTTTGAACATACAAACCAAATACTTTGTCGTAATGATCTTGTCCAAGTACGAGTTTTCACCCAAAATAACATCATCGCTCTTTATTTGTTGTTTGTTTTACTTGTCTCACTGAGGATGTTTCTGTGGGAGGGTTTGAGGAGTGTTTTCTCAGCTGATGGGAATGGCCATAAAAAAAGTTTTACAGCTCTCCTGAGGGCATTTTCACTGCAGAGTGAAGGTTTGAATCTGAATGAAGATTTACTGTTTTGAGGTTCTGAACAGGCATGTCCAGAGGACTCTGCTTTCTGTGGATCATTGATTCTACTGTTCTCTTCTTTTCTCATTGGCAGCAGAGAAAACTTCCATTTTCAGCAAGGTACAGCAGATTCAACAGCTGTACCATTATCTTCCTTCGAGTTTTCTCCAGGAAAACTCAATATTTGGGTGTTTATTAAGTACCCTTTAAGCACACCCTTCCACATTGAGAGCTCCTTCCTTTCCTGTACCAGCCTATGTATTTTCCTACATATTTGTGTTGTAATTCCTTTAATGAAAGTTTTGTCTTTTTATTGGTATAAATAATAGTACTTATTTATTAAATCAATGTGCAGAGCTAGGTATATGAGGAGAGAGAATTATCTTGAAAGAGTAAATAAATATTAACTTCATATTTTTGCTGTCTAGAATTCCTAATTTTAAGCCAACACTATTCAATTGGAAAATAAAATTTGCCATTTATATGACTAAGCAGCAAATCACAAGCACAGAGTGATCACTTCTCAAATGGCTCATAAACTGCAATTAGTTACCAGGAAATAATTCATGGTACTATTAAATAATGAGAAATAGATAAACTCCAAGTTTTATATTTTGTTTTAAAGTAGTGGAATTTAAAGAGATTAAGTTTTTCTAGAAAAGTATTCTTAGTGCACTGCTAGCCTAATTCAGGGCTCCAAAGGCTCCAAAGGAGCCTCTGAAGAGAATGACTATCACTAGAGGCTATGCTGATATGTAATGTCAATTTTTGCTACAATTTTAAAAGCTCTGGATTTTTGAACCACGATTTCCACTCCCCTGTAATGTTTCAAGTAATGAAAAATAGTGTTTTTAGGAAAACCAATCTCCCACCTACAGAGCAGGACAGATTTTGAGTAATAGTTAAAGTGCTGTAAGGTGCATATCAACATTAATCTTGAGCAGTATTGCTAAGGCTGCTGCCAGACTGCTTTTTGTTAATTGACATGCTACTTCTATTACAGAGATTTTTTTTTTTCACAAGGAAAGTGGTTATTGCTGGCAGAAATCTCTGGATTATTTGGGATTCTGTTCTCATTACTTCTGGGAGTGACAAGAGCAATAGATGCACCTTTATGCCAAATCAATCAAATCAGAATTTTAAGGGTTTCCCTAAGCAGGAGACCTAATGCAGTGTTTTAAAATTATCTTTAAGTTACTTTGAATTTTTTTTTTCCACAGACATTATGGGAAGCTTCTACTAGATTATCAGCACAACTTATTTTCTGTAGCAAGTAAAAAGAACATTTTATATTTCCCATCATGATCAGTGGCATTAGAGCTTGTACTGACTTCACAAGATCCATCTCATTTCTGTTAATCTCTAGCTGGTGTATTTGAAGCTGCATAAAGAGAAGCCATAGAGTTGTTCTGAATTTAAAATAATGCATAAATAATTTGTCTCCTAGAATTCCCTGTCTGGAAAGAAGTAAAATATAAACTCCATTATTTATTACAGCATGTTTTGGTTATAATCTGCAGGTAGTAACTATAGAAAAAGATTACAGAGGAAAATAGATGCTTTAAATAACAATAATTGATAGAATTATTATATAGAACAGTACTTGAAACATTTCCAAAGATGCAAAGATTCTGTGTGAAGCATAAATTCTTCTTTACCATTCATCAATTTTTAGAGAGGAATGGTTTTATCCTAGGGTCTTGATGGAATATTTTCATTCTTTCTCTGAGGAGAGATTGATTTTATAGAAATTTGGCTGAGTATATTATGTTCTGGTATTCTGGATATACTTTTTCTGAGGTCTTTGCCCTAGAGAAGAGAGCACTTTGTGTGTGGTTAATCAAGGAAAACATTCTAAATATTGTTTTCCGAGGGGCTTTAATAACCACTTGTATGAATTCACTCATACTACTATCATATTTTTGAATATTAATGTGAAGTATATTACAAATCACATAACAAAATTATACATGCTATATATTAAACTAAAATAGTTATATTTTATATTTCATAGCAGTGATTATTTATAATTATATATTATTAATAATAAGTGCAAAATAGGCCATGATAGTAAGATTATGCCATAGCTACCAGTACAAAGAAGTCCTGAAATGGGCTGGGCAATTGGTTTCAGAAGCTGTGAAATGTTATTGTAGCAGATAGTTTAGATTGGCTTCTGGTTAATGGGGGAGCTAAGAAAGGAAGGTGAAAACACAAGATGAAACAAAAAAAGCCAGAAGATAGAATCCATTTTTTAAAGGAAAAGAATGTATTGGAGAAACAGAATAACACATTTCAGAGAAACAGACTTCCACAAATTCAGGGAATTGCTAAATAGGATTTCTTGGGAAGATCAGCTAAGGGATAAAAGACTGCAGCTCCTGAGGGAGTCATAGTTTTTTGTGCATGTTATACAATGTGGAGGTGAAATAGAAATGATAGAAACAGACCATAATGGCTGTATAAGGAGCTCGTCACTGACTTGAGGATCAAATAGAAATCATACAAAATGGGGGAGAAAGCGTGTAGTTAAGGGTGAATGCAAAGGAATAGAATGGATATGTGTGGATAAAATTGGTTAGGAATTTCTATTAAGAAGGGATACACAAAGTAACAGGGCTAGAACTAGGAAGAAAGAAAGGAAGTATTTTTCCACTGCTTAACAGACAAAGCATGAATTCTCTGATTCAGAGAAGCGAGTGTCCAATATCTTTTTCTGCAAAAATTTTTAGTGTCTCAGTATTTACAAAGATTGATGCTAACAAGGAAATATTTAAATTGATTTAAGCCTCTAAAGCAAATGTTTTGGGATACTTCAGGGTTAAATGTTCAAGTTGGTAGGATCTGAATAATTTTCATTCTAATACTTTGCAAAAAGGAGCTGAAGTCACCTTTGAACTCTTATATTTGTCTTTTTGAATGAATGCAGAGGTGTCAGTAGTCCTAAATCTCCTTATGGGGAACAGGGGTTAATTTGTGATGTTTGCTGAGCTGCCTGGCTACCTTCTGGAAATGTACCTGGATTTCTTGATAATTCAGCTATTAGATAACATTTTCTCTTTCTGCTTTGCCTTTTTTTTTTTTTGATTGCTCTTTATTAAGAAGTGGAAGTATTTCTTCTAGCAATGAACAACATTGCAGGTGTTGTAAGATTTTTACATTAAAATGAACTGGGAGAGAAGTGAAATGAAACATCCAAATTCATAACAAGGACAGGTGTAGGAATCTTCAGCTGAAGATGAGTAAATTTGCTGACTCCTTAAACAATAAATCAAAGTACCATCTAAAGCTGAATCTTGTTTTTATGTAAAAGTGTCCTTTTACATGAGGATTCCACCTTTTCACAGGAAAGGTGAAGATGAATTGGAAATTAATTGTAACACTCCAAGGTGAGACAGAAAGTGGAATATAGACAAGGCACATTTTTAAGGTGTGTGTATAAGATGAGGATGAAAAGAGGAGGACCCAATGTCTAAGGGGTCTGAAAAGACAAAACAGCAGGTGGTACAAATAAGCACGTTCTCAGCTCCTGCTGATGCTTGTTATTGTCAATGGGATGTTCCTGTGACTTTATAACTGCATCCCAGCAGAATCTCATCATGTTAGCACAGCTACTATATTAAGTGAAAGGTGAGAGAAGGTATTGAGCTAAAAAGGGTGAAAACAAGAGTGTACCTTGCAGCTTATGGAGAATCTATTTACAGTGAGCTATTTGCAATTCTTTTATTCCTTTCTTAATGAGCTTTTATGAAAATTCTTGATGAGAGAAATGAGGGAAATTCTTGTTTAGACACGTTTTGCTGGAAGTGTTTTGCTTTTGGCTAATATTTTCCACTTGGCCAGCCAGCTTTTCTTCTGAGATCTCTCTGACAGTTGCTCAAGTCTTTGGCACTTATGGCTCTGTAAGGTGTAAGGCTGGCTTTAGATTTTCTGTTTCCTTCTTGCAATCTAATATATGCTGGCAGAAGTGCTGCACATTGGCCTTCTCCTCTGAGAGGCAATGATGGTGACAGATTGCCATTAATCACACACACTTGTAAACATTTCAGCTAAAAGGAGCTGGAAGTGTAGAGCAATTATCCCTACTAATTTACCCCTAAAATTCTTTTTCATTATAGGCAAGTTAGCCTGAAAATTCTTCCATTCTTCATTTGAATAACAGTGATGCAGTTCTGCGTTAGGACTCCCATTGTGACCAAATTCCTTTGCAGTCAGTCTATAGCTTTGCTTTTTCATTAATTTCTTAGTGTTCTATGTAAAATCTGAATGTTCCCAGGATGCTGCACAAAGAGTGAAATCTGCTTTGTACAGTAGTTTTGTGCCCTACACTTATTAAAGTGAGTGGGAGTTGTCATATTCCAAACCTGTTGTCTTTCTATTTCACAAAACGTGGGTGGAATTTTCCTGTGACAGAGTGGCTGTTGTGAACTGGGCTCTTTGGAAGTGTTCTCATGCTGAGGAACCAGATGGGTGGGCACCAGAGTAGAATATATTTCTTTGTCTAAAATAACATGGGTAGGAGACTATTTCTTGTTAGTTGAATTAGTGAGGTCAGTGAGATTTTTCTATAAAGAGTAACTGTCCTTTGCATGATTTCACATTCTTATAACCAATTATTCTGAATTTAAGAGCAATCTAACTGTTCTTGGCTTAGAATGTCAGAGATTTAATGTTGACATGAATATTTTTGCAGATAACGTAAGACTTTCTGGAATTCAGTTTTCGCAAAAACTCAAGATCAATAATTTATGTTAGCAGATTAACTGAGTATTTCCTGCAAATTGACTTTTATTGAATACCACATGAGGATTACAAAGTAAACAAATAGCCCAACTCCTTTCCTCGAAACAAAACCCAGTTCCTGTTTCTCCCCCTCAACCTCCTATTCAGTACCCAAAGCTGGTGTGAACTACTTGTAAGTTTGCTTAGTATTATTCAATGAATGAAAATTTGGAAAACGTGTGGGGTGAGAAGGGTTCCTTTTATTTCTCTTTGCATTTCTATGGAGTACTTTTTTTTTTTTGGTGACCCAAATTTTTTGTGTTTACTTTGTATCTTACTCTTAGCAAGATTTTTAGTGTTATATATGATTAAATAAGGGTATTTGCCCTAAAAGAATGATTTTCAGGACAGAACAAAAAAAAGCAAAATAAAACTAAAATGAAAATGTCTTCAGTGAAACAATCTTTGAGATAGAGGGTAAATCCCAGTAGACCTTGGAAATGCTCCTTTGTGCTGAGAGAACCTGATCAGAAGTGAATGCATAGTAGAAAGTGAACTCTTCCCATGAGGCAGCCTAGGAAACGGGGAATTTCAGAGCAGTGCAGTGCATCTATAAGAATAGTATTTGTTTTTAACGGGTGCTACTACGAGAGTGGTTGCTCTTTTCCCCTGAGAAGTCGTTGTAATTGCTTAATGAGTCTGACAGAGGTTTTCCACATATGCTGTGTTTCTAAAATGCACCCATGAGAATTAAGAGCCGTTCATTTGTTGCCAATGATCCTCAGGGTCACCTTCAGGCAGTGCATGTGTAAGGCAGGATAGAAACCCTGCAATTCAGAAAGAAAAACAAAACCCTTTGTAATGATCTACTTTAAATTGTTCAGATGTTATAGGAACACTTCTAGAATGTTCCCATAACATTATAAATGTTAATAAACTAATGACTAAAATGACTCCATAAAGGTCACATAGTGGCATTTTAATAAAAATTATTTCTTAAAAAATTTTCTCCAATCCTTCAGCATGAAAAAGAATTTGTACATCCAGGATCTGGAACACTTCCTGTTCTTTCACAGCCCCTCTCACACTGGAAGATAGTTGTGCAGAGCGAATGGGAACCCATGTGTTACTGCAGAATACTGTGCAAAACCTTTGGTGGTGGTTTCAGACCAGCTTAATTTTATTTGTGATCAGCTGCTTCAATGTTAACATTATTTGACATGCTGTGCTCTGTTGCCTTAGCTGTGGTGTGGAAGTATTCCATGCAGAGGGCTTACAGTGAATTTTAAATATTTTTTCTTCCCTTGTTATTTCTGGATTTTTTAAAGTTAGAAGTAATATGAAAATTTGTGTTTCTTGGCATGTCAAAAACTTTGTGTCAGACCAAACCCAAAATATAAAATAAAAAGAGATATTTGAATGGACATTTGTATCCTTTAATTCCTAAGGCAATCTGCTCAGGGTGAAAGCATCAGAAACGAGAAGGTCATTTTAAATGAAGATGTTCTGTTTCTGCAAGCACTAGGACTTATTTTTTATAGCTCTTGAAAGTCAAGAACCCTTGTGAAGTGGTTTACTTTGGGAATTCAATTGAAATCAAACCTGCAGGGAAAACCCAAGGCTCATAATCTGAGAAGAAGTAAGTGAAACCAACTCCTGAATATCCACATGCAGAACAGAACTCATTTTTCTTACTTTTAACAAGGTGGCATATTACAATTCTTCCCTATGGGTGGTGAGAAGAGCTGAAAATTAACTTAGACCTGGGTGCAGGTCTGTAAATTCTGGTAATGCCAGTTGCATTTTGAATGTACTCTATAAATTTTCTTACTCTATTTCCTTTTGCTCCCTGAACTCTGCTGGGCCTTTGATTGTTAAAGGGTTATTTGCTGGTAGAAAAAAATTAAATGACAGGAAATTACTTATAGTGATTCAGGCACCCTCCAGGTGCCTGAATGATCCATTGGGTTTTCATTTTAGAGTTTCTAGGTGCTAAAAAAGGTTTTGTTTTTAAAATCTATGCTTTCTAATTATAGAATATTAGATATAGACTGTAATCTTGCAAGTTACATCACAAAATGAGCTTTGATAGTATGAATGTATATTCTTTGTGTTTCTATTTTATCTTTGCTTTTGTTCAGTAATTTCTGCTTCTCTTCACATACTGAGCTTGCACAATTTCAGTGTGTTATCTTTCTTTGCTTTTGTTTCCAGACTTAAAAAAAAAAGACAACATGCCCAGTTGATGTTGCTAATTAGAAATCCTGATTTTCATGTGACAAGGGAGAAACTATAAATCAGAGCAGGAAGACAGACTTGCTGTAGGAGAAGGTGTTGCCATGCCCATCACCAAACCTATTCTGGTTTGGGATGTCCCCTAAAACCAGGGATGTGTTCAGTAGATTTGGAATAGAATTGGGGTATGCCCTGAAAGGGGGAAAACACTTCTGGAGGAGCTGGGGGAGGTGGCAGAGGAGGAAGAGGCAGCTGCCCACTCTGAACCTCATGGGCTCTGCTGAGCCAGGGGGGATTTCATCACTTCTGTTTTCCATGTAGGAGTGGAGAGTTCTAGGAGATAAATGAAATGGGATTGGGGTAGGAGTCATCCTCTGCTGAGGTAATCTGGTGAGAGTGAACTCTTTGTCCTCAGAGAGAGAGAGGGTGGCAGAAAACAAAACCAATCCCATACCCACTAAAACCTTTGTGTTTCTGTGCAAATCAAACCTATTGAGGGAATTGTTTGAGTTTGGTAGTTTACTGATGGAATTATTTATTTAGAGAGCTACATTTTCCAGTTTGTATCTTAGTTTGTGACATAAAATACCATAATCCCTTGTGAACTGGGGGATAGCAGGAACAGAAGTCTCAGACTCATCAGAGTAACTTTTTTAGTCTAAGTTTTGATCTAGAAATAAATTTGGCAAAGATAGTAATAAATCTTTATTTAATTATAAGGTTTAAATATTATACTTAATCTGGGACAAGCATTTACAAAATATTACTGTCATTAAATGTGTTTTGGTACCTGTTCATTGAATCAGCAATTATCTTGAAAAGTCTTGCAAATATTTGAAAATGTGAAAATGTGTCATAATAACCTAAAAAAGATGAGGTAATTTTGTAAGCTGAAACAGCTTACTGTAAAAATTTAACTGCCAGCCTAATTTCAGAGAGTGTGCTGCTTTATTAATTTCAATGGAAAACTAAAGGTGCCACTTCTCAGTCTAAGCTTATATTTATCAGTAAACATTAAATATTAATAAAATAAATTTGCTATATCAGCACTTTCCAGTTTTCCCTGAAAGATGTATAATGTAGATTCTGTCCTCTCAACCTGTCTCATCTGAATTCTTTCTGTGAGGGTCTTAATTGGATTTCTTTATTACAGTTTGTGCTGGGTTCAGGTCAGCTTTGTGCTGCATCCTGGCTCTGGTTTCCATCAGCCAAGGGAAGAAGTGAAAGGGATAGTGAATGAATGAAGGTTAGTACAAAATCAGCTTTCTGTGCCAGAGCTTTTAACTGATCTTTAATTTTTAAAAAGTTATTTTTTCCCCTGGAAATTCACAGTGGCTTCTGGGATTGAAAACTATTAATTATCTTCTACTCTTGCTGCTTCTAAGATGGTCCCCCTTATTGGCATCACTCTGATTTGTAACTGGAATAGCAATTCTAATTCCTCCATTAGGTTCTGATTGCATTGGCTCTGCTGTTTGGTGAGTGGCAATCTAAGAGTGTCAGGATGAGAGTGATACCGAAAAACAACCAAACCCCAGAACAACAATGATGGGAAATTTAGCTGCTCTGATTTGGTTGCTTTTTTTATTTTGTAAGTGGCAACTCCAGAAAATGTATTCTCTGATTAGGGAGTGCTGGGGGCCTCAGCGAGCACCCCATGCTGAAAGATGAAGGATGTGCAGGATGAATTCTTGCTTTCGTTCAGGGCAGCCTACTTTCACAAAAAAGTAATTCCTTCTACAAGGCCAAGATACTCAATAGTTGAATCCACGCTTGAACTGTGAATGTATTTGGGTTCTGTAGTAGTTAAAGCCCAGTGCAGACTTTATCTGGTACATAAAGTTGTAACTAGTCAGATCAATGCATTTTCACTTTTGATATGTATAATGTGTTGCTTAAATTGATGTTGTATTTTCACTTGTCAGAAATCTTTTGCTTCAACTATCTCGATTTTGTTGTGACAAATCAATCTTAGGAATAGAAATGATGAACTTGTCTGGTAGGCCTCAAATAAATAAGCATTAAGTATAAATATTTTGTATTCCTAAATAAAAGAAGATAGGTGTTTATATTTAAGTTACGTTGCTTTATATCCTTTATATTATGCTGCTGTAGTTTTATTATAATTATACTTTGTGCCAGTTCAATGTGGTTTTTGTTTTTGTATGTAAGTTTAGTCTGTCAACAAAATTATAGGCGAATGAATGATGACTTTAATCATATCTATGCTTGGTTTTGTTTCTGTCATCTTCTAGCTTCCTTTCCTCAAACTTTGGACTGCTTACAGTAGTGCTCTCTAGAGGCAGAATTACTTTTTAACATCCAGTTTTAGAAGTGAGCTATATTTTTATTGCTCTGAGCTAACAGAGAAGCACAATTCCCCTACAGGCTGTTCCAAACAACTGTAAGAAAAGAGACAGAAATATTTCAGGAAACAGATTATCCCTGACAAATATATACAGCTGTCTAATAGAGCAACCTCCTCAGACCCATCCATGTCACAGGATTTTTTTGGTCTCTCTAATCTTCTTACTTTAACAGAATCCAGTTTTGTATTCCATTAGTATGCATGTGTATGTTCTAATAGTCTATAAAAATGCTGCATGACCTACTTACTGAGAACCTGGTTTTACATCCCATTAGCGGGCATGTATTTTCACAGTAACAGACTTTTAAAAACACTGTGTGACCCATTTATTCTGCTTCATCAGTAACTCCTGATGTAGTGTGTTTGTACATCTCCTTCCCCATTGTTTAGGAAAATGAGAAAACCTTCCAGTGCTGATTGAGAGCTCTGTGCTGTTTGAGCTGCTTTGACACTAATATGCTGCTTGAAAGCATTTGCAATAGAAGAAACCGGGATGTAGATGAAGCAAACTGTACTTAGAGAAGGATTAATATTGCAGTGTATCCTGACCTATTTTTAAAGGAGTCCTCATGTTACTGATTTATGATTCCCTGTTGAACTCACTCATGCTTTGCTTTATTTGGTTTTCTCTGAGATTTATTCAAGATGTTGGGCAAAAAGGAATTCCTATAAATGAAGAAAGGGTCCATTGTTTTTTTATACTAAGTGTAATTCCTAAATATTGTGAAGGACCACATTTTTTTTGTTTGTAATCTCTCATCTGCCTGTCATTTAATATGCTTTAATTTCCATTATACCCTTGACATTTATAGACTTCTATCAAAATTCTTTCTTAATCTTGGCTGAGGAGCCTTTGAGTCTAATACAAAACTATTTAGTATCTTTGCTCATTTTTGTCAGCTTGCTCTGTACTTTCTATTTTCTATTCTATTCTTTTTGAGGGCAGGGAGACCCAAAGTTGATGGTGTCTAAGATGTTTTGCCATGAAATGCATAACGGTGTTTTGGTCTTTGTTTCTTTCTTAACACTGCCTAAGATTCAATTTACTTTTTTTTTTTCATTGCCATTGCATAGTAATCTGATGGCTTCCTGAAATATATATAGCCCCAGATCTGAAATCCATCTGAGTTTATCACACATATAAGTGACCAATCCTATATGTATGATGGAATGTTATTTGATTGTAGCCTGATCTGCCATGGTGAGTGTGTTGTTGGATCTCTTCTCTTGCTCCATACATTTTCAAGGAGGTAGAGTCTCGTGGTACAGTGCCATCCTTGGAGTGTCCCTGGGGTGCTGTGGATTTAGATGATCTCTGCAGAGGTCCATCTGCTTTCAGACATGCCCTGGAGTGTTTTACATCCTGAATCAGAAGCATATGGTAGTGGTTTTATAATATCCTTCTCTTTGTGTGCCCATACTGGTGAGGAGATTATGCACTGGATGAAGTAGGGGACTTGACTACTTAAGGTTAACCCTTGGAGTTCTCATCTGTCTGTGGGATATGGGTATCCTAGCAGGAACTCAGCTCCTTACATCCATTGAGTGTCTGGCCCTGAACTGATTTACTCCTTGTCCTTCCCTATATGCACCCAACAGTAACAGATTTACAGCCACAGCACTACTCAGATGACTCCCAGAATTCAAAGAGAAATAGAGATATTCTAGTGCCAGGAATAAATGTGTATAGCACAGAAGAGGAAGACAGAATGATCTAGTTCAAAGGATTTATAAGAATATGTGAACACTAGTAGGAGAGGGGATTGTAGTCTTCTGGGAGTATTAAAGTGTCTTTGGTGTGAAGTTAATCCACGGAACTAATTGTATTTAATTTGGGGGTTTCATATTGTAGTTCTCAGGCTGAAGTAATTGCATGGAGGAATTGCACAAAAGCCTATGAACAGGTTACTTTATTGTACCTCATCCACATGTAAATACTTTCCCTCCTATTATAGTAAAAGGGCTTATTTACTTTAAACATTACCTAGGTTCATTAATTGCAGTATTGGAATTTTTAGTGTAATGGGAAAAGTTGTTCTATCAACAGAATGGCATTATAAGATGAATATTGTAGCTAACTCCTGATGCATAGTTAATACATTTGATCTGCAGTTAATCACCTCACACTAGGAGGGAATGATACCATAATAGTTTTTCTGCCAACAGTATGTGGCTCCCAAAGTTAATATTTAGAAGATATTTTGTCTTGACTTTTCAATTTGGGAACTCAAAGTGTGTAGAACTCAATAATTGGTTTAATTTGGAAGTTTTACATTAAAGTCTTGATAAAGTTTATTTACTGTGCATCAATAAAAGGAGTGGGAAAATGCTTAGGAACTGCTGCTTTCTGAACTCCTCTTTTAGTCTGGCAAAACATGGTGTAGCTTCCTTCTTGTTACCTATAAATCATTCAAAGTATTGAACATTATATGGCATAAATAAAGAGATGTGTGACCTGGAAGGATGCAAGATCAGTTTTCAGTTTCACAAGGCACACGAGGTGAGGTAATTGATCCATTTGACATGTAGCAACATGAGAAATACATTTGTTTCCCTTAAACAATTACATGGATGTGATGTTATTAGTTTTAGCTTCCAAGTGCTTGCAAATGCTTCTGCTCTGAGTTCAGTCTTGGGAGACAGCTGCTGTTTTATACAAGGGG
The DNA here is from genome assembly GCF_012460135.2 of Molothrus ater. Taxonomy (NCBI): domain Eukaryota; kingdom Metazoa; phylum Chordata; class Aves; order Passeriformes; family Icteridae; genus Molothrus; species Molothrus ater. The sequence goes on from NC_050490.2 coordinate 7,721,779, forward strand.
AATAAATCGAAGATGGGAGTAAGCTCCTTACATGTCACATAGAAACATGACTGCTCAGAGACTACTATTTGATTATTCCACAGTAATGCTAACAAGTATATGAGGTAAAATGTAAATTGGGATGGTTTTACTTTTAACCTTTATTAACTGTATTTAAGCTCCATCACTTCAGCTGGAGGACTTGGAGTACTTCTAATCTTGGATGGTTTATTGCTTTCATTTGCTAATTGCTAATAAATGTTAATATTATGTTTATTACATTTATCTTTTATTTTCAGAATTGTTTCCTTCTCTGATGTGAAGCTTTACTAAATGACATAATTTTATAGTATTAGCTGCTGAGTAATTATAGTTCATGATGTCTAGGACTAAACAGTCAAATTCTGTTGCAGAAAATGTTATTACAGAATGTTTTAAAGCTGTGGAGGCTCTATAAAGCATATAGACATCAACACTACTTATTGGCAAAATGACCTGTTTAGCTTTAAGAATTACTGTGTGTAGGTTTCAGCAGAATAGTTGATCAAGGTTTCAGTATTTCACTTGGTTCATCAATATTTTTGAATTTTTATTTGCTACTTTTTATGATCCAAATTGTACATTACATAATAAAACAAATATTGACTTGTAAAGATTTCTAAGAGAAATACTTTTAGAGGACAAATGAAAAGCTTAATTCTTGCCATTTCTATTGGTGATCAAAGCAATGAGTATATGTCTGTCTCCTGGGATTGTCTTTTGAATAAGAAATAACAAAAATTAATTTGCATTTTACAGACATAATTTGCAATTGTAGGAAAACCTGCTACACTAGTTGATCAAAAGAGATTATTGTAGTGAGAGTGCCTGGCAGAGGAGACAATTCTGGAACAAATGATATTGAAAGGAGGTTTGTAAGTGAATCACCTTTATTTGAGGCTGGAGTTAAAGGACAAAACAAAGGCATACTTATCCATATTGCTTTTTCATATTGCTTTCTATGTTATAGGTTGTTCAATAAGTAATGAGAAATAACAAGTCTTTCCATGTTCTGCACCTTGGCCACACAGTGGTACGTTTTTCAGTTTGTTATATTGATCTTTCCAAAAAGATGGATCTACTGTACTACTAACAGGGATAGGGTAGTTATTAATCTCATTTAGCAAAGCCCCTTGATATTGTAGCAGTTGTCAGAGTGGTAGGGTCACTGCAGTTATTTGTTTAATGTTTATTGTATTTCTAATCTTGACTGAAGGTGATTCTCTATAACTCTGCAGCATAAATAAATTAAAATTGCATAATTTCAGGTTGCAATTTCCACTTATGAAAAGCTGGGCAATTTTGAACAACTTCAAGCACCTGAATACATGAACCAAAAATTAACTGCCACTACTCAATTGCACTAAAATATGCAGAGTGGCTTTTATTTGTATTTCATTCCAGAAAGTAAAGCAAATGAGACTTAAAAAATGTCTGAAATAACTGACATAAATATTCCACTTTATTTATTATAGCAGATCTTGATCACCTCTGGCTACCCAAGAAGTTTTAAGAAGAGGAAAGGCAATCTGAAATTTTATTAATTATGCAGGTTCTACAGGAAGAAAATTTTAACAGGGTAAAGAATGGGAACCCTAGATTTTTGGAAGGAGAGAACATCTTCATACCCTTTCCCAGTAATATATTGGGTATGGTTAGGAAAATGACACAGAAAAAATATTACTCTAGAATATAAAACTGGTGCAATGCAAATATTTAGTTTTGTTGTATAGCTGAGATAAACTAGTTTACCATTTTGATTCATTTCATGAAGAGATCACATGATCTCTTCATTCAAAGAAATAATTCTTTTTTTGTGTAATGTCTTGAGAATGTCTAACTTTTTGACCAGTACTGTTGACATTCCTACCTTTGAGAGAAATCAGAGAATTTCTGGGAATCTGCCCCATCTAGTATTGCTTTAGATTAAGCCACTGTTTTAAGTATTTATTAAAACCCTTCTCTTGGAAATGGGGAATTCTCAGGAATGGGAGAGTTTCAGAAATCAAAACTGCTTTAGTGTGAAGTGGTTCAAGTATAGATTTTAGCATGGTTTTGCAAATAGGAGCTGTCACTTCTACCACCAACAGTGATAGCCTTTTGGTATCTTTTTTCACTGTTTACTGAAAATACAGAGAGGTGTAAAATATCTTTATTATATTGTCTACAACCTCTTCCATCTGTGAGTGCACTGCCACAGCCTCGTTCTCCATCTGTCCCTGTTTCTATCATATGGTTGGTTCAGTAAAACCTATGGTTGTTTTCTTTGGAAGAGTCTCAAACAGAAGCTGAGTGAACACAACTGAGTGAAATGTTTAACCATATTGCTGTTATTTTAATGTTCCAAATTTTAGCACTAGTGAATTTTAGCACTAGACTAGATTTTAATTGTTTAATTGAGTTGGGATTTTTTTCCAGGGCTCTTAAAACATTTTTTGTTTAATAATCTGTAAAAAGACAATGGATCATGCTTTACATGCTTGAATGCTTTGAATCTTAACCAGCTGGGAATACCAGTTAATAAGTTTAACAATAATGGAGATCATGTGTTCTGCAGCAAAGTATGACAAATAACAGTTTAAGATGTAATAATTGTTTTACTTTAACCTGGTATTTCTGTAGATACGGGATTTTTATCCATGAAGGGAACTCTAATATAGATGTGTCTAGAAAAACTTCAAATCTTGGGGTCACTTGTTCAGGAGGAATTCTGCTCATGATTCTGGTCCATCTCCTTATTTGACCTTGTAATTTGTGTATTTCCACTGAAATACGGAATCACTGGTAACTGGAGACTCATATAACACTCAAGTTAATAATTGATAAATTGAAAAAAAAATGTTTATGGAAGTGAACATGACAATGAATGAATTTCAGAATTCATTCATTTCTATAAATTCAGACGCTGAGTTTTCTTGACTCTGTGTAGCATTACTATTTTTAGTGCACAGTTCTAATTGTTGGTGGAATGTCTGGGAAGATAATTTTCCCTGCCTCTCATGTTTTTGAAGTTGTATATGTTAGCAGGCTGCTACACCTTCCAGTGCTGTCCTCTTTCTCTGCTAGTTCCATAATACTGCACAATGTTAAACATTGTTTAACACTTGTGGAAAGTCAAAAAACATGAGCATATTCACTGATCACATTTCAGGGACCAATTTAGTCTACAGATTATTTTAGGGTACTAAAAAGAATTGCTTTTAATTCTGAAATCCAATTAATAAAGTTGTAGAGAGATAGAAATAGCTTGGATTTTTCCACCAGGACTTGATCTAGAGTTGACTAGAATTGGCATATCATGAAGAAATAGTTTTATGCTTTTAAAAGTTTTTAATAGAGACCATTATAATGAGCTGTTTTGTATAATCAGTTTAGCAAAATCCAGTAGCTTTGTTCCTCAACGGTATTTTTGCCTCTGTGGTCACTTCTTTCCCCTGTGCCCTGTCCTTGTTAACATAGCTCTGTGGATCACTGTCATCTTCAGTGGATGCCTGCCAAGGTTTCAGCTCAGCTACTGGCTGGTAATCTTGGCTATAAATATATTCCCCCTCTTCAGACAAACTCATCATAAATGAGGGAAATTATTACTTCACATAAATCAGAAACTTTAGCATGGATATTGTGTGTTCGATATCTAGAAACATAAAATCCCACTTTGAAAAAATACATCTGAAGAGCTGCTCCATGCAAACCTTGTAAAAGTGCCCTCATTCTGCAAGTGGTTGGTGAGTAACTGCTGGTGCTTCTGTGCTTGGGTGAATGTTTGGAGAGGTTGGCTGTCATGTGTGGGTTGTGTTTGCAGCAAGTCTAGCACAACAAAGCCTCTGACTTGAGCTGTAGGGGCTGTCTCTGTCAGTGCTGAGGAGCAGGGCTGTGTAGGTGTCAACAGATGGGAGTTACAGGCAGTCCTGAAGGAGGATTTTTCCTTAGCCCATATGTTCAGTGCTGGGAGGGCGTGCTGAGCTGCAGTGAGCCTTGCTTATGCAAGGCTCACTGGAGTGACAAGGCTGCTGGAGAGGGACTGTGAGAGCAGCAGGAGAGTTCACTCTCTGCCCAGGGTTCTGATTAAATGCAATTCTTGAGGCAGAGCTGCTCTTTGAACACTGCCCGCTGCTGTTTGCCTTGTTATTGAAGGAGGAGATCACCCAGAGGCAATTTGGTAATTTCTTTGTCAGATCTAGAACTGAGACCCTGCATAAATAGAGCAAGTTACACTTAAATTATACCTGGACTTGACGTCACTGGTTTCTCTTCCTCTAGGAAGCTGACCTGCATGGCCCCATCATTCAGAAGGGCAGTGTCAGAATAAATGCTGCTGTGGGAAGAAAGAGAAACCAGGAAAAAATATTTTGCAATAATCTCATGCATGTTATTTCATTCTAATGATCTGTCTGGCAAATTTGACAGGCTCTACTTCTATTAAGGAAGAAAACAAAGGAAAAATAAACAACTGAATATATGTGTACTCTAGCAAGCAAATTTAATTTCCTCGTTGGCCATAGATACACTAAGGCTTGACAACACAGATAAATACAGCCCTTGGTTAAGAGGTAGAGGTATCAGGGAAGGATGAAATCCTGTTCTGATGTTTAAAGTGCATGGAAATCCTGCTCTGTGTTCATCTGTCCTTGTGCAGCCTAATGATCCTTTTGTTAATCTCTGAGACAGGGACTGGATCAGAAAATTACCCTGGGAAGGAAGAAAGGTATTGCAGGAGAATGACAGGATAAGTGGATGAAGTGTGTGTGTGTGTAACCACCTCCCCTCATCTTTTCTTTTTTCTTTATTTATTTTGAGCAATACTAGTTTATGAATTTTCCGTGCACTTGTCTACTTATCCAACCTTATGTCACATCCTTGTTTGTGCTACTAATTGAGGTTAAAAATAAACTCTATCTGGAGCACATACTTACAGGCACAAAGCCACTGAGAAAAGAGTGAGAGCATCCAAATTTGTCTAGCTCCTCAGGCTAAATTCCAAAGTTTGCAGAAGAATAAAGCTCAGGAAGGAAAGCTTGGGGAGGTTGGAACAGGTCTCTGGAGAGATGAAATGTTCACAGGTGCTGTGAGGAAAGTTTTGAGCAGGAGCATCTTGTAATTCAGTATTGTGTCAGTTGAGAGAAAAATATTAATTCATCAATATGAATACGCTGTGGTTTTTTTAAAAATTTTTTTATGAACATAGCACTGTTCCTTTCAGCTAAGCAATCTTTTTGGTGATGATTAGAGAGAGGCCCAGGGCAGGCAGCCATCAGTAGTAAATATTTTACAATCTGATAAAGGAGTATTTACTGAAGTTGATAGAGGCAATTGCTTCTCAGTGATACTTTGGATTGTTTTTTTCTTTTTTTTTTTTAATTATAGTCTTGGAATTGCTATTGTTTGTTTGAGTATAAATTATCTTGTTATACAGTTTAGGTGTATGAACAAATGGAATAATTTTGTGATAGTTTTCCCAAAGTTACATGTATAGAAATAATTAACTCTTCCTCTGCTGTGCTGCTACACTGAATATTGCTCTGGTTTTCCTTGAGTTTTCAATATCCAGCTTTATGTTGGCTGTATCTGGAGCAGATGTTGTAACAGTAAATTGAATAGATTCCATAATCATTAATATGTTAGGTTCTGTTTATCAGAAATATTTAGTTTTATTCTTCCCTCTGCACCCTGAGACAGACTTTGGAGAGGAGTTGGGGTCAAGAGGTTTCAGGATATTGAGGTTTGCTCTTCTCTTTCTGTAGATATTTATGGTGAATTTTGCATTTTTTTCCTCCACATCTTTCCAGGAAGTATGTGAAGTTTGTCTGCACATTTAATCTTCTGAAATGCCCATTAGTCGGATGAACTGCTCTGTGTATAAGTGAGGGGAAGTTCAAATAAAGGTATATTTGGGAAAAAAAAGGAGAACTTCTGCTGCTTCTGACATATATATCCTTCCAGGGTACATACTGTACTTAAATAGTTATATACCAGCCTTTTTATATTCCAGCTCTTGTTTATTTATATGGACATATTGGGATGCTCCAAAACATGTTTATTTTTTTAATAGCCAATAAGCATGCTGGAGAAGTAAACCATGCAACTTGGGAATTGCTTATCAGCTGTATAATGATGATGAATGGTATACTAAATCTTATCTGATTATGCAAAAGTAGCTTTTTATAATAGCAATGCCTTTGCTTTGCAGTTTGTAGAAAGCTGGGAATCATGCATCTGATTAATCACATAAAATTAGATTGAAAGAAAGGAGAAGAAAAAAAAAAGTGATGCTGTGTATTCTGGGTCTTGCCAAGCAGGTGGCATTTCCTGATGCTTAAATTCTTTGTGGGCAAGCTTCAAGAATATCAAATAATGGTGAAATTCATAAGTTGTAGTGAGCCTAATTAAGAACTGGTTCTATTAATGTGACTTCTAGAACAGCTAATATAATCTCTAATGGCAAATATTTGCCAGGATCAGTTGCATCATAAATTGAATTATATAAAGCACAAACAGTCCTAAATTCCCAGTCTTCAACTTCACTGTGGGATCTAATTGTAAAGCAAATTTATTGATGGTATCTTCAATAATAGATTCCTGCATCCAGCTGAATCCAGCTTTTATTTGCCTTGACTCAGAGGTTCAGGCCTTGAAACTACATCTACCACAATTCAGTTCTTGATGATCTTCTTCTTCTTCCTTTTTTTTTTCCTCCCCTGTGTGTAGTCTCTCTTATTTAGAGTTGGAAAATGCACAATAAAACTTCTTGCATAAGTTTTGCTTGTCCTTGAGATCTAAAACATTGTAATGAGATATCTCAAAAGGCACAGGATGGCTCATCCTGCTGTGTTCCTGAGCCACTGTTTCATCAAGGAGAATCATAAACCTTGGAAGATTTGCAGGTGTCTTTTCTTGGGAGATTTTCAGATTGATGCAGTTCAGAAATCCTCATTCTGCAAATGAATGCTACCACAGAAAACTGGGTCTGTGGAGGATAAGAATTGTTTATTGTCACAGCAGTGACAAATTGTCTGTGCGGTAAATGACTGGTGCTGTTTTTTAGGGCTTAAAAGAGAGAAAATATCAGAAAGTAAAGGGGAACTGAGTCAGATAATATGAGAATGTCTTCTGTTCATCTCCAGACCTTCTGTGAAAATTAGGGCAATTACACAGCAATGAATGGTAATGAAATCAAATTATGTTATTGTTCAGCATCATAAAAACCCAAACCTAAGCACTGTTTGTGAGTGCTTTTTTCATTGGTCTGCCACAATATAGCTTGTTTTTGCAGGGATTTTGTGTTGCAACACAGCAGTATTTTCTGCATATTACTTTTGTCACCAGCACTAGAGCTAATCTCCTCGATGGTGTCCAACTCCATCATCTCTGCATTATTACCTTGTTTATAACTGCACAGTGTTTCTACTCTGCTGCAGAGGAGGGTGTCCTAAATTTCCTGAAATAGTGGCTGCTTGAGGATAGGAAGCTAAGGCAGTGACTGCACATTCAGTTTCTGGTGCTTGACTGAATCTAGAAGCTTTGTGCCACATTTTGGGGCTGTTCTGAAGTGGTATGGGCCTGGTTTTTAAAAGATAGAACTGATTGTATGAACTCAAAATGGATCTGAGTGACTTCTTGAAAACAAGATGCCCAGACTGTCTCTCCTCAGTCACACAGCCCCTTCTTTTCCCAGCTAGGAACTCCACAACAGAATTCAGAATGAAGCATTTGTAATGTGAAATCCCAGTCTCAAAATGTGTTTTAACCTTAGGGCTGAAATTCGTTCTGTTTTCTGATGGGAAACTTCAGCCACACATAGGGAGACAATCAAGGACAGGCAGCTGGAAAATGTCTTGGAATTGGTTTAGTCAGACAAAGACTGCTTTGAAACCTCTAGGAGATACTTTAATCTTCATGTGCTTTAATTATTTGAACTCAGGTTTCTATTGTCTTTCAAGCAATATTATTATGGGCAGCATGTGACCTTGGCCTGTGGCAGCAATTGGAGTGCCCCATGTTTCCACCTGAGGGGTGCACCCAGTTTACCTGCTGACAACAGGACTGTGAACATGCTGGTCCTGCCTCAGCCTGAGGAGCTGCTCCCTGGTGAAGGCATTTGCTCATGGGGAGTGAAACTCTCTCAGTGGCACATTCAAAAAGGAGGCAACATCCCTTGAGTCTGTGGAATGATAAAGTTCCATTTGCACAGGGCAGGGTAAGAGTACTTGTACAAAATGCAGTAAACTGGACATGCCTCTGACAGGTTTGCTGACAGGTGCCTGCTGAAGTCCAGGTTGGAGAGTCAGCTTTGTCCTTTGCCATCAGTGTGAGGAGGATACAATTCCCTGCTGCTTTGGACCAAAACAGTTATCCATACCAGCACAGAAGAGTACAAAAGAGGTGTAGAAATTTAAGTGATTCTCTTACCTTTTTTATGCTGCTCTTAGAGTTCAGAATAGGGAAGAATCAGGTCTTGATAAGTGTTGGATGTCTAGAAATAGTCTGACAGTGGGTCCAGCAACCAGGAAAGAAGCTTGTGATGGCAGGGTTGTAGTTTTGTTATAGGGAGCCTGAATGAAAGAGTTTGTTTCTTACATGACCCCAAGCTCTGTGCCAGATGCTGATCCAGCTTTTTGGATCAATTTTTGTCTATAAATAACTATTGTTCTCTCTAAAGCTTCCACTATGGAGGATTTGACTTTGCAGAACTTCTCCTCAATGCTTTAGCACTTCCAGAAAGGCATCCTTCATTCTGTAGTTTTAATTGAACACCATTCATTGTACCCTCAGTCAGTAAACAGAAGAAAGGAAAGGTGACAGTCTTTTCTTTCCAGTATCACCTTTCTGTCTTCCACTTGATGAACAAATCAGTGTCTTTGGTTTAAAAAAAAACAAACCTGAAATGTTTCCTAAATGTTTTGTTTCTTTATTTTGAAAATGCTTATTTTGGCAAAGGTTTTCCTTTGAGTGAAGAGTTTAAAGTCAGACAAACAAAATACAAGTGAAAAAAGGCTTATTGAAAGAAGATTAAATTAAGCATCACTAGCAATAGGTCAAGCCTTGTATATAAAAAAGGAATTCTGTCTGTATGATATTTTCCCTTACCAGATGGAGATTGTGACATCCAGTCAACCTTCACTAAGAAATTGCCATGAACACTGAGTACCTGAGCACAGGAGCTTCTCTGTGCTCCTCAGAGACTTGCCATGCAGTTTCAGAGCAACCACTCAGTGGTGTTAAAAAAAAAAGTTCCTCATGTGGTGTTTTTTCAGATTGGTTGTGTAGCCTGTAAACTTCACCTATAAATGTCCCTTCCTTTTCACATTTGCCTGTTACAGGTGCAAAAATTCCAAGATGAGTGTCTTGATTCTGCTCTATTTGTGTCTTGTATGAATGTTTCTCAGTGGAATCTGTTCTGGGAAGCAGGAATTCAGAGCATGTCTGCAAAATAACTCTTCATATATGCCTGCTTCATACTTGGAAATGCAAACCTAGGCATTGATCTCAGGCTCATTGGAGGGAAATGGTGTCAGCAGTAGTGAGATGATTGTTGAATGTGTGTCCTGGTGTAGGCAGGGGCTTGGGTAGCTCTGCTGAACTCTTGATTCCAGCTGTTAGCAGGATTGCATCTGCAATTACTTGTGAGACTGACAGTCTGTATTGCCTCATTTATAGTTTTTAAGAGTATGTAAAGTGCTGTAGCACAGCTGAGCCAGAATTTAAAACCCTTGTGAAGACATGGGAATGCTGTGTTGTTGTGATTAAAGGAAACTGATGCGTGACTTAATGGCAGCTGAGCTGAGAAGAAGAAATGATAAACTGTTTTTTTAAAATCCAACAAAAGGAGGACCTCATGGCTGGAGGCTATAGTGGTTTGATGTGTGGATTAGGTATTCTCTAAACAATTAGAAAGAAAGTGTTTGTGCTGCTGCATATTTAGAGAGGGTCAGGAAAATTATAACATGATTTTCTATAGTAATATTAATTAAACATAATATTTACTGAAGAAAAAATTGCTCTATATGTAGAGCCTGTGTTATTTCATATCTGATTTGAAGAGTTGCCCATTTGAAAATTATAGGTTGATAATTGTTTTTTTCCCCTTTTGAGTTAGTATTGTTAGAATCTAGTAGCAAACTTAGCAAGTATCTATGTATGAACAAGGAACTTATGTTAAAATATATTAAAATAATCAGAATTATTAAATGTCAATCAAGGCAATAAGAGTGCTTGGGTTTTTTCCTTTTCACTTTTTTCATGTGTTTCTGATCATTTCATTGTTTTTTCTCTTTGTTTCCTAGAACATTGTATGAGTTTCTCTTTGGTTTTCAGAATGTATTTTTCTGTGTTCAGGTGATAGTGATTTTGGTTTTTCAATCCAAAGGGTGTTTAGGAACACCCTTTGTATCCAGTACTCCCTTTTGAATTGCTCTGGGATTATCTGTGGCAGTGCTGCAGGCTCAGCTCTTGGGGCTCCCCTGTGTTGGCCAAACTGCAGGAGCAGCTGGGAGTGCAGGAGAGGAGTCTGGCACTTGTCACCTTCATCACAATCAAATGAGACTTGTCAGATTTATGATTTGTGTGTCTGGTAGGAGCCATCTCAGTGTGTTTTTGACTCTTCATAATTAACGAGTTTTAGAAGGAGACATATAATATAATACAAACAATTCTGTATAATACAAACACATTCAAAACAGAGCTTTTTTTCTTTTTTTTTGGTTTTTTTTTTTTTGGTCAGAAATACTTCTTTTCAGGCAGATGCAGAATTCCTTCAGGGTCATCCTTGAGCATATTTTGGAACAGTAGAACAGTATCCCTGAGTACTTACTTTGAGTTATTATTTAGAGAAGAAATTGAGGGGTAGTCAAGACTTTAAAGCTAGCTTTATTCTAAATAATTAAATACAGTTGGAAATAATGCTATGTAATCCTATGTTAATAATAATCTTTAATGAATGTGTTTTGTATATAACTTTGGAGACAAGCTTCAAACTGAATTTTCTTCCTTGCTCTATTTTCTTTCTCAAGTCCTTGGATTGACCACTACTTGAAATTTGTTTATTTCTTCTCCAAGTTTTTAATCTGCAATATCCGTACCCAGACACCACATGATACATGCAGCCTTCTCCAAATGGACTTAACCCACTTTGTGTAAATACAAGTTATGTTTCAGATATATTTTGTGAAAAAAGCCAAACTACTTAAATAGTACTTATGTTGGTTTTTCAAGTGTAGGAGTTGACTACTTCGATAGTTAAAGCTAGACTTCAAATGCACCTCATTTTGGAAAAGGTTTTTTTTGTGCTGTGTAACTCTTGCCACCTGACAGAATAACCTTGCCAGAGTGCAGCCTTTGCTTCCTTTTTCATACATATTTATTCTGCTATCCCAGGATCATCCAATGGGAATTCATTACTTCAGCAATGATTGAAGAAATCTTATTTTTAATCTAAGTAATTTTCTGTGAAGTTTAATTCATAACGTAAGAGCACCTCCTGGGTAATAACGAAAAATTATATATTTTTAATGAAAAGAATTGCCTTGAGTCCTCACTGTCCAGCAGACTTGCCTCCTGCTCTCCGAAACTCATAGATCATCTTTACTATATCATGTTTAATATTTCATTACAATTTAATTACTGGAAAAATTCAAGATTAACAATAAAAATTGTCTCAATTTGACTTAGGGGCTTTTAGAGTTGTAGGGAAGACTGGTTTCCAGTTGGTTCTCTTACATTAAGAAACAGAAAATTGCTTTGGGAAGAGCTCAGACTAATAAGACTTGCAGGCTCTCTTATTCCAGTTTGAACACTGATGCAGATTTATCAAATCCTTATTATTGTGTGTGTGGGCTTGTGAAAATGCTCCGTGATATTTCCAAATGGCCCTGAGTTCTCTGGGTTTTATGTTCCCAAATAATTTTTAGCAGCCTCCTAGTTCTAGTTTGTATTGATGAGAAGTGAGGAGAAGCCCCCTCAGTTTCCGGGCTGGTCAGTGAGAATGAGCCAGCAGAGCTGATGGTGGCAGCCAGGGCTGATGCCTTATCTACTTTGGGAATCCTTTTTCAACAAAAATATCTACCTCTGATTGCATTTCTACAAACCATAGCTGACCTATGCAAAGTATAGCTGTACCAGATATTCTATTTGTTGTTCTATATGTTAAATGCTAAGATAAATAAACAACCATACCCCCCCCACTAAACCACAAGCACATAATTCTTTCTTCCTTGTTTTTTTTTTTTGAGGAAAATATTATACACAGCTCTTTGCAACTTAATTTAAAATTCAGTATAATCACAGATCAAGACAGCATGTTAAATCTGAATTAAAATCTTGGCAGTTTTTAATTTTAAATTTGGATGCCAATTTTCACTTCTAGCTTAATGAATTTAAATAGTTCTGTGAATTTAGTTCTGTGAATTTTGGAGAGTATTCAGCCTTTTGGGGTAATTGAATTTTTTCTTTTTCCTTGGGTGAAAAACAAGGTGCAATGCTTAGAGCATAAACTTGGAATCTGAGGCTGCCTGAATTTAAATTCTGATGTTGTTGCCTGCCCTTTATAATTTAAACAAAACATTTAATCTTCTTGCCTCAGTCTTTCTGTGTATGAATGATGGGGCATTGCTTGCCCCAGAAGATGATGATTGTGGGTAAATCACATAAGCTCAAAGCACCATGGAAGCTGTGACCAGGTGCCCCTGCAGCCTCTTCACTCACTCTGCTCTTACCTCTGACTGGACAGAGTCAACTCACATGGGTGGTTTTGGGGGGGCTGTGTATGTCCCTGTAATTTAAGTTGATTTTGGTGTTTTTCAGGTATTGTGTGACTATAGTTTTACATAGTAGAAGTTGCTGTGCTGTATTTGTTACTGCTGAGTTCAGAAGCCATTTTTAATTTCTATAAAAGTGTTCTGATGGCAAACATTTTATGAGCCTGGAGGGTGGGCAGAAAGAATGGGAAAAACCTCTTGCACTGCTTGCCTATTATTTATTGGCTAAAGATACACTGAAAGTGTTCTTATAATGGAATTTCAAAATGAATCTAGAACTTTATTCCTCCTGCTATAGCTCCTTTCCAGGATGGTCTGAAGAGATTTTTTGTTTTTCTCCTTTGTTTCTTTCTTATTGTTATTCACAGTCACCTTGGTATATAGATGTGTGCTAATTATCCTCTATCAGTCCGTTTCAATAATTTACAGTTTAAAGGACTCAAAGGCCTCTCTAGGTGGCAGGTCTGATTTAGAATAGCACAGTCTTTGTTACATGGGCCCTTTTCTTTCAACTCTGCCCTTCCTACTGCAATGTCTCTTGTTTTGGTTTTTAGGTATCTCTTTTTCAACGGTATTTTATTTAACACTGTCATCCACAAGCTGCTGCTGTAAGTAATGATACTGTTCCAGACTCTCCTCCTCTTTCTGGCAAATTGTTTTCTCCTCTGTGTTCACTTTGCTCTCTGCACAAAAGCAGATGCTGTTCTCTAAATACTGCAGTTGACTGTGTTTGTTTCCATTAGCAATGTCTGACACTCTGGATTTTAAACCTGGTCTGTGTTTCAATAAGCTGGTTCTGGGCATTGCATCCAGCTAGACAGGACTCTCTTAGCTGGCACTAGCCTCAATAGCTCACTTGGAGTGTTTGACAAAGATTTAACCCCTTCTCACAGATTATTTAGCCAGCCAGTGTAAATAACAATATTTGTCAAAATTGCAAGCTGTTTATGAGTATTTTTCTATGTATTTATTATTTCTGTTGTATTTTCTTTTTAAAGAGATTCAATTCATGCAATGAATTTTGTGTATAAGTTTTATTTCCCTCTGACAGAGAAGGATATGTACTTAAAGTTACACTCTTCATTGCTTCCATCTAATAAGTGTAGTAAGTTATTGCTAAGTGTAAACAGCATTCTTTGTTTCTATTTTTTTTCTGCTGTGAAATTTCTCCCTGATCAGAGATGAAATTCTCTGTAGTAAAGGGAAGATGTGCTGTTTTTATAGGGACTGTTGAACATCACAGAGCATATTTGTAGGAGTTAAGTTCACTGCTGCTACTGACTCCAGCTCACTTCAGCAGTTCCTGCAATGCTTTGTCTCTACTGAGCAGGGGAGAACGAAGGGCTTGACCTAATTTCAGGGTGGACACTGTGCTGAGGAAGCTCAATCTGGCACAGGAGTTCCTCTGCAAATTACACAGGAAAAGCAGATAGTGTTTTAAGGGCATATTGATTTATTTTTGTCTCCTGGGCACAAATTCACATGTTGATACATTGATGCATCATTAGATCCAAATTGCTGTTGTTTCTTAAGCTCCTCAAGAGAATATTCCACCTCATTGATGTTGTTGTGTCTTGGATATTTATTATTCAGGGAAATAATATCTGCAGGCTCTGTAGCTTGAACTTGTTTATGGTGGCTTCTGGGCTGGGAATACATTTATCTTCTTGTAACAGAGGGTAGTGACATGCAGAGCACACTTATTCAGACTCCACTTGGTACAAAAAAAGGGGGAAGACCCTCTCAGGTGTCAAATTCTGTCTTGTACCTCTACTGAAATTAAAACCAACAGAAGTAACTCTTGAGCCAGAGTAGAACATGACAAAAATTCAGATAAATCTACCTTTCTGTGTCATATTGGTATCACAGAGCCTTTTCTGGTTCTGCCAGGAGTAAAGGAGTAGGATGCAGTCTGAATCCACACTCCCTGTCAGCCCTTTTCCACATCCATTCCTCTTTTTGTTTCCTCTCCATCTTTTCCTCTGAGTGTATACCCATACAGTCCAGCCATTCTGGGTATCCAATTTGCTTGTGAAGTGTTTTTTATGTCTGACTGCTGTGTAATGCTCAGAAACACTGGGTGGTTTCTATGGACAAAGCCCTGCCACGTGTTGTAATTTCAAGTCCATCTAGCAGGCATCATACAGGGGCTGTTATCTAGAGGAGGGGAATGGATTCACTCTGCTGTAGTTTTCCATTAGTGTTCTACTGTAAATTGCATATTTTCACAATTCCTTTTCAGTTTTTGTTTCTGCTAGTCAGTAATTGACATTTGTTTTCTCACTGCCATGACCTCAGGCCGGGAGGCTTAACTCACATTGCAGTCAGT
This sequence comes from Molothrus ater, assembly GCF_012460135.2. Classification (NCBI taxonomy): domain Eukaryota; kingdom Metazoa; phylum Chordata; class Aves; order Passeriformes; family Icteridae; genus Molothrus; species Molothrus ater. Next base: position 7,736,875 of record NC_050490.2, read on the forward strand.
GCTGTCACTGGCAAGAGAAATTCTCTTGCTTAAATGGGTAAACATGAGTGAACAAAATGTGTAGGCCCTCTTAGACCTGAATGGAAGGCAAGTTAGAGCTGCCTCAGTAATGGTTAGCAGCTCTTGTGTATCTTGGGCAAGTAATGATGGAGATCTGAGTTTTGCCTCAGTCTGGTCTGTTACAGCTCCACTTGTGCTTACCCCAGGGTTTATTTTTTCCTTGGTGTATTTGGTCAGACAACAGTGTGTGTCCAGTTTACAGAGCAGAGCTGGGAACAGCTCAGGAAGCTGTTCTGTGGCCTGAACTGCTCTCTGGTTTGTCCTCTTTTCCTGGAACTCCTACTACTGCTCAAAAAACCCCCTAGAGAAATGGGTGTTAACTTATGTGAGAGCCTGAGGCAATGCAGGTTGGAGCCTGGGACTGCAGTGTGTAGAAATAACAGAAAAATATTAAAGAGCAGACTTCACTTCCTTGGATTAACTTTTCTGATTATCTTGTATTTATTTTGTTGAAAATTCATCTATGATGTTTTAATGGCTTTCACTACAAAGTGTACAGTATGCCCACTTGTTATTTCATATTCTGCAGTGAATAATTCATTGTGCTAAATTGATAGTGAAGGCTTTCAGCTGTAATTGCTGGAGTCTTTGAAATATGAAACTGAATTCTTACAATGAAATGGTCATAGGCTGAGTCACTTAGGAAGTTTGTTTAGGTAAGCTGTCAGCTACAGACTCTGTTTGAAAAGATACTGTTGTTCACTTGGTTGCCTATTGGCTTTATCTTCAAATTAGCTTTTATAGATTGATCATTTAGAAATGCATTTATGCTCTGTAGTGTGTGTATGTATTCATTCAGCATAGAACACTCAGGAGAAACAGATATTTTCCAGACACAAACTGTAGTTTTTCTTTCTCTCAGCCAATACTTGCAGTGACACATTTTTAGAATATCCCAGATCTGCTTATTAGTCTCAGTCTTGTGTTTGTATCAGGTCTTGATTATAATTTCTTTAAAAAATTTAGAATTTATCTCCTGAAGATTTATTTCTATGAATTTTTCATAATACAAGTCAATCACACAAATCTGGTGCCAAAATGCAAAATAATATGAGAATACCATCAAAATAAGCTTGTGTAAACAGCTAAATGCTTTCCAACACTTGCCCAGCTGTATTTTACAAATAACATTGAATCCATTTATGTTGATTTTATGTCTGCTAGCTGAATTTAATTTAATACAATGACTTAGTATTCTCCTCATATTTGTTCAGGTCTTTAGATTTCAAGGGTTTGTGAGAAATGTGTATTTAATTCAGACTAATACAGTAATGGTAAATTATTATTCTGTTTACAGTATTTATCTACAAATTTGATTTCTACAGTCACTAGCATGAGAATATAAATGAAAACTGGTAAAACAAATGGAAGAAAAACAATGGAAATGATTGGTCTATTATTATTATTCTTTTCTGTAAGCTTCTCAAGTAAATCACTAGAGTCATGTCTACCTAAGCCGAATGGTGGCGTTTGCACATGCCAGGAATTCTTTATGAAAGAATCCTGTTTCTTTCAGGATACAGACAAATGATTTAAAAAAAGTTTCATATTTTGCTGCTGGGACTGGTTGAGCCTCCTGATGATAGCCCAACACCCATGAACTGATCAATTTGATGCAAATTTAAGTCTCCAGAAGACATAAAAGGTATGAAGAACTATGCATATCCAGTTCCATCTTGCAGATTTTTCCTTTGGTATTTTAGCAGTTTCCTGAGTTCAGTGTCCATAGGCAAAGAAAGGCCAGTTCCAGCACTGTGTTCTTAATTCAGGTGTCATCTCAATTGGCATTAGGAGAAAAACCTATTTTAAGTAAGGTGTTTGAGATTCAGAATGGCTGCTAGTTTTAGTTTCTTATATTATTTTAATTAATACATTACCTCTTTGCTTATTTTGTCAGATATTAGCTTAAAATTGCTTTAAGGAAAATTTAATTCCGTTTCTATATTTGGCTCTTACATTTTTATCCTAGCAAACAAAATAAAAAGGGAAAAATATTTCTCAGTCTTTATTGAACAGTTTTATGTAAAACTGTCAGTTGACTTGAAGAGCTGTCATATGACAGACTTCACTGAATGTATCTTTTCAGGTGCACATCAAATGGTTTCCATGTAGTAGCTGTTCCTTGGAGAATGGAAAATTTGTTCTCAAATTAATCATGCTGTTCTCTGCTGTCTTTTTTTCTCCTTTATTTCCCTAAGAGCATATATGTGTATTTGCCATCTTAACTAACCAATGCAAATGGAATTCCATGTAGGATTTTGGTTGCATCACTGTTGCTGAGAAGTGAAGCTGCAGGAACAGCTGACAGTTTGCTTAGGTTAGCTCAGCTGAACTAAGAAAATTCTCACGAGTTGATTTTTTTTTTAAATGGGATATTTACTTTCTGAAAAGAGATTATAACAGCTTTTAAAACAGCACTGAAAACTCTGCCATGTCAATCATTTTGACTTCATTAAATGTGTGAGGTCCAACTGCTTGTGCTACACTATTTAATTTACCTGTATTTTGATTCATAACAAGGTTTAAGGCAGTCCTGTGCTGTAGAGTTAAGGCTTTTTCGTCTTATCTTCCACATGACAACTTTTGATCTATAAATATTTCTCTGTCAGAAACAGTGAAACACTGAAGAATACTGTGTAAAGCTGTGGATTATAAGGGATGGTTTTACCAGCTTGCCTGATTGCTTCTGCTCTGTGCAGCTGAGGGAGACCACTACAAGCAGTAATTGCCTGCCTTGACTGATTTCATAGTTATTCCTTTATCCCCAGTCTCGGGGATAAACAGTTAAGTGGTGGTGATTACATTATGCACTAAAATGTGTGCCATTTTACGGTAGAATAAACAACCACAGAAAAATATGATGAAAGTGCTCCAGGTAAAAAAAACAGAAGCTGTTTACTCCAGCTTTTCTGGTTTAATTCACAGGGCCACAAATTACATATTCTGGAATTCTTTCTGCATTTTGTCCACAATAGTGTTCTGTACCAGGAGCAACTTCATCTCTTGATTATTTTCCTTTTGTATTTGAAACTGAGTCTGATGATGTTTTCTTACATCAAATCTTGTTAACTGTAAACAGAATCTGTGCCTACTGTTGAAACTTAGGGCTATACCTGGCAGAAACACAATTTGGAATCCATGATCTTAGGGGAGTGTTCTTAACTCTCTAAAGACTGTGCATAACTTCTCTAAATGTCTAAATATACTTATGACAAATCTAATTTTTAGTATTCAAGGAAGAAGTTTGAGATATTTAAACACGTTAAAATCTCATCTAAACATCTAACCAATATCTCCTGGAAAGAATCTGGTTTATGTGCGTGGAGTCCTGTGTTAGGTTGTTAGAAGACTGACATCAGCATACAAACTATGTGTCCTCCCTTCCCTTAGCTACTTTTCCCCTAAGCAAAGCTGAAAACTCAAACCTGTGTAATGAGAAACACTTGTGAGCAAAACCAATGACAAATGTGTGGCATTCCACAACATTTTTTATGTGTATGTATATGTATAGCTACCTAATTAATTATATTTTTTAGGACACTGATATATCAAATTTTACACATATAAAACAGCCAGATTCCAGACAGTGCAAATCATACTTTAATATATTATAAAGCTATATAGTAAGCCCACTCCATGGGCTTCACATGCACATAAAACCAAGAGTTACATAAATAATATCAAATGACAAAACTGGAAAGCAGTTTCTGCATACTTTATTTTACAATTATTTTCCTCACTAAATATATTTACAGGACACAGAGTTTGCTTTAGTGCAATACATAGTAATGTTGCATAAGTACAAACTGTTGAACTTTTCTAAAAAAAATTAAAGAATAAAGCACTTAACTGATGTTACAGCTAAGTATGTAAAGCAACGTTAAGAACTCTGAGTGAAAATGCTAACAGAATCTTTTCTTCTCATAAACAGTTTCTAGAAACAAACCACAAACCGGCATTACATATTCCAAACTACTACCCCTTGTACAGTACCATATCATTTAAAAAATCACTTTTTAAAAGCACATATACTGTACTGTACAGCAACCTGTTTCTACAGATACTGACTTACTCTTTTAATACAAATATGATATTACCGTGGCAGTTTTGAAGAACAAAGTTATCGCAAGATATCAAACATCAGTAACAAACTCTGATAAGCACAGCTTCTTGAGAACCTGCTTTAACAGCATTTCTTCACAGTGATATTTATGAAAGGTTGGAAAAAGAGATTAGCATAAAATATTTCCATCCTTTTCAGTTTTTATGCAAAAATCATTACTTTATATTGGTAATTATAAAATTACAAACACTTTCTATAAGTAACTGCATCTGTAGTAATGATAGAAAAAGTCATCAGTAAGACACCTAAAATGAGGCTTGCATAACATGAGAGTTTGAAGAAAACTAGGTACACCTCATTTTTAAAAGAAGAGTAAGGGATGTAACTTAATTTAGAATAAGCAACACAGTTTAACCGTGATAAACTATTATTAATTAAAAAAGCTACTTACTTATTAATAAATGGTAAAAAATAATCAAATTGTGATGAGGTGAAATCAACATTTAAAAAGATATGATGAAACATTTACTCTTAATCTTAGTTTTGGCACTTCATTGGAACAATTACTTTACCAAAGACCAAAATATGTATAAAAGATATACAGCTCCTTGACATACCTTGCAAATATAGTACATAAGTACTGGCAAACACTGAAAACATAGTTAAACATTCCCACAGATTTGCACATGCATGCACTAGTCAGACAACAGCGTTGTATTTATGTTCTTGGCGGTGACAATCTTGCATTACTTGGGTATCTTAGGCCGTTTCTTCAGCAGATCTCGTTTCTGTTTTAAGTCTTACAAATTCTTTAGCAACTTCATCATTGTTCCTCTGAGAGAGTATTCTAAGGATAGTCAGGCCGGTCTCATCCACGGAGATGCTCCTGAGCAGGGGGTACCAGGCGGCGCAGCCGGCCCTGTCGGCGATGGCCTGCAGCTGGATGACAGTCATGCCGATAACGCGGTCCTCCCGCGCAAAGCAGTAATCCTTCACTGACAGGTGCACCTCGTAGGCTCCTGGCTTATCTTCGTTACCCAGCAGGCTGGGAGGATTAACAATAGGAATTTAGAACAAAGATTTCAGTTTAATTTCCCCCAAGGAATTAATTTGCTCTAGAAATCTTGGGCAAATTAAAGTGAGAGTGAGTGGTAGTTTGTTTTGTGGTTCCATTTTGTTACAACAGGTTATCTAGTTTTAAACTTTCTACACAGGTAACCCTTCAGATGGATTGGTGATGGAGCCTCTGTTCTCAGCAGCCTGAACAGAAACAGAATTCCCTCAACAGCTGGAACAGACAGTTACCTTTCCCTGGAAAGGACAAAAAATGTTCAGCTGGTTCCCCAGCTGTCAGCACCATTACTTTAAATCAGCTTCAAAATATACAGAAAATCCCTGGTAGCAGGCATCAAAAGGAGCTTTGTGGTGAGACACAATGAACTCATTTCAGTCAGGGTTGGAGGGTAAGAGGAGGAAAATAAACTGGTCTCAGGAAAGGGCAGAGAAGTACTAAATTTAAAACTCTAGGTTAGGTGGAAGCTTCTTACTGATTTAAAGATTAAATGAAACAATACTATTAACACATGCACAACCCAATACACATTTTGATATCTCTACAGGAATTATCTAGAAATAATAACTAATACTTCTGTCCAAACAAATACCTAGGCCAATAGATTCCTAGGGATAGAAATAGTTATTCCTTTGTAGGGAAATTAATTGTACATTTTAACCAGGTTTTGTAGGACTGAAAGCTTGGTGTCTGCCATTCATTTTCATATACAACAAAGATACAAATTAGTAAATAATTTTGAAATGGTGTCTATATATCTATGTTAGGATGGCTTTTCTTGTTATTAATGGTTTAAAGGCAAAAGTATTTTAGGGAAATTTTCAAAAAATATGCAACTCCTAGAGATGAAAGACTTACAATTGGAAAGTTTCATTGTACTTTGGTGACCAGGTGTTGCTCTTTGTCTTGGTTCCATGTTTTCTTTTCTTGTCACTTAATTTAGGACCCAGTATGCAAACTTCCACGAATGGCCGGAACATAGCTGTTGTTTGCCAGTTTAGGTTATTAATTGCTACAACTATAAAGAGTTTAAAAAAATGACGTTAAATACAATTCCACTGGAAGTGTTCCAATTAATTACCCTGTATGACTTGGTATAGCCAGTGAAAGGTGACCTGAGAGCTTTCCTATGGAATATGAATACCTGGTAAGCCTAGGAGATGCTTTGCCCCTTCCCTGCCAAGTGAAGATGTCTGACTACTTTTAGGTTCAGAAGTATCAAATGTTAATGTGTATTTTATAAATCCTTTACATTTGCAGCTTCTTTTTACCTGCTACCTTCACTGCAATTAAAAAAATCATCTTATACTAATTTGAATGATCCTGTGTTTCTGAAATTCAGGTTGTGCAGAATAAAGGCATTTTATCAAAAATGCGGCTTCTTAAGACTTGGTGTAGTCATTCACCACTCAGCTTTGCTGTAGTTCTTATAAGATGAATTATGTACAAGCAATTGAGAAGTATAATTTGGCACATTTTAATTTATAAGTCTATAATTTAGTATAATAACTTTAAATTACCTAGACAGAGAAGCATAGACAGTACTTGCCTGCATAATCTGAGTTTCTGCTGATGTTGAGCAAGGAAGAAGTGCACTCCTAATCACCTGAAGTGTACTCAGAGTTTCTCGAGTACTGTAATACCTGTCATTTTTTATTTTAGTACTGGTATGTTTGACTTAGGATGTAGGGCTTGGAGGTTTGGTCTTTGTTGTTGCTTTCTTTTTAAAGTTGCCTGTTTGAAACTTACCTTTCACAGTGACTTTATGCTCACCAGTTCCAGGATGGGTAGAGACATCCACCTGTACAGATATCTCACCCACTGAATTATTAGCAGTTTGACCTGAAACAAGAATTACTGGTTAGCACACCTGGCTTCTCAATGCATCCAGAGAAATAGACACCCAAAGGTGAGTGGTATTTTCCTTTAGAAACACTTCAAAATTTCTGATGTGTTTCACATTTCAGTGAGAATCAGTTACAGATTCATAAATGATTTTGCCACAAAAAACTGGATAATTGCAAATATCTGTGGAAAGTGCCTCAGTGAAAAAAATCTTGTCCATCTGGAGCTTTCCATTCTGGTTGTCATTAGATGTGTTTGCATCTTGAAATGCCGAAGTTGGTGGGTTTGTCAAGCTTTTCATGTACCCTTCCAAAAATCTTACTGCTAAATGTATGTTTGGAAAGTTACGTCCATATCTCTATTGATGAATCCTTTGCTGAAGGTTTTGTCTCAACAAATTACTGAAGTTCTGCACTGACACAGACAGAGGGGCTTAAAGAATTTGTAAAAAAGGTAGGAACCAAATGGACCAGAAAAGCTAAATAGTAAGAATAATAAAATGGCTTTATTTAGAATCACAGACTGAAGTATTATCTGACTATAGTAAAATTTGCTTTTACTTGGGAAGAGAAAGGAAATTCTCATTTGGTGAAGGTCATAAAGTTAAAGCTGGTTTTCTTTTCTCTTGCAAACACAGTGTCATTAGGCCATATATCATGGAGTAGCATGTTTTTAATGGAGTTACATTTAACCCTGGGTGCTAACTTGTGTGAAAAAGCCTTCCCTTATATTTATGTGGATTAGCTGGATTAAATGCAGACAATGCCTGTAATTCAGAAAGCAGCTTGCCCAGGATAGGAATCCAATACTATATATGTTTGTATATATAGAGCATTCTCATTGCTTTTGTGATAGTGAAAAGTAAATGAAAGAGAGCAGGGGCTGGAGGTCCTAGAGCATTAATCTGTCTCATCCTTTCATATTGTGAAATTCCACCTTTTCAATGTTCCATAATGCATGGAATTCAACCTCAGCACAGGTACTTCTTGTGGTGATGAACCTCATTATGAATGATGCTGTTGATTACATCTGTAGCCTTCCTTCAGCTGTGAAGTTTGAGTTGAGCATACTGTAACTCTGTTCCAATTATAAAGCTTTCAATGCCAAGCCAGACAGGAGAAGTGAACCAGGAATTTGCACCACCTAAATCTTAGGGACACTGCATTAGTAGCATAAACTGAGAGAGAGAATGAGAAGTTCTTGAACCCTCTCCCAATAACAATTAATAATTTACTCCTGATTGCAGTGGAGGATGAATTAAGCTGATCTTGAATATCGCTGAAATGATCAGCTGGTGTAAATTATGTGTTTTAGCCTCTAGCTTAAAAAAAAACCCAAATCAAAACCCCAGGAAAGTTTTAAAAGAGGACAATTATCATTTTTATTTGATAGCCTTAAGAGCAGCCTGTGGATGGTGGTAGTAGCAGAGTGTGCAGTGTTAACCTCTAATAATGTCAGGTAGGATTTCATCAGGACAAGAATCTACAAATATGTAAGATTAGACTTGTTCTCTTTCTTCACCTTTTTTATTAACTTACGCAAAATATATTCTTGCAGAGGTCTCCTAATAAGTGTCTCTTTCCTTCTCCTGGTAGCCCATAATTGACAACAGTGCTCCAAGCAGCACTGCAAATATATGAATAGTCTTGTATGTACAGTACTGCTGCTTGATATGGTTATAAAGAAATCTGTGCAAAACATCACCCAGTTTTATACTAAAAGCAGCTGACATTGAAATGACCCTACATCCAGTAGTGCTGAGAAAACCTCCTTTGCAGAACATCCCAGTGAGCATAGACAATTCCTAGTGGAGTCTAGAACATAAAGTTGGTTTCTTTCAGTAATCATCCCATCCATCTTTCTCTTTCTGACCTGCTGAACAAACTAGAGATACAATTCCAGGACATTTAGTATTTGCTTACAGCATCTCTTGCTGACATTCAAGAGCTAGGGTACTTAATTTTGAAGCCTCTGATCTGTCTAGTTCTGCTGTTTTGTTTTCTTTTCTTGCTACCACTTCTTGAACAGTCACAGCAGGAATTAGTGATTCTGACTGCACTATAGAAAGGTCCATTTATCCTACTACATTTAATAAGCCAATTTAGCTGACAATAAATCTCTTCATGCACTGCAGAGGATGATTGCACTTTTCTTCCTTTAGTACTGTAATAAAACTCATTTGAAGGCTAACAAACTTATAAATGATTCTGCCTCATGTTTGAAAACCTTATGGATGTTTAATTATTACTGCTTGCTCTCTAATATCTGCTTTACATTTTATTTGTTGGTATATTTATATTATTCAAAATACAGCATCCTCTTACTGGTGGGTGTTCGAGTGATCACCTGCATTTAAAGTGCAGTCATTCTTTTGCAGCAAATAAATGGTAAAGAATAAAAATATCTCCTCTGGAGATCTCCTCAAAGATGCTTGCTCCTCAGGGACTAGAAAGGCCTAGAGGTCAGGCTTTTATCCCTCCTTATTTAGCACCTGGAATGATATCATATAACTGATGGATACCTGTAGTTTGTGTTTATTTCTTGAAGACCTAGAGGAAACTGATACACAACTTTTTTCTAATTTAGGTGCTTTACTATTTCATTTAAGGAACAACCAGAAATTTTCAAATGTGAAAGCCTCTTAAGTGAATATTTTTGTAAAGACCTTTTGCTTTACCACTGGTCTGGTTTTAACTATATGTACTTTAAAAATAATTATTTTTCTGCCACTATTCTGAGTCCATTTGCTTTGCTATCAGCATATGCTGGAGTACTTCTATTAGATGTAATTCAGCAAGTTTCTTCTTTCTTTGTTCTTATCTTTCCTGTTGGTTGCTTGCAATAGTGTGCTGATTTCTGCAGCTTGTAATACAGTTGTTTTTTTTTTTTTTTTTGCATGAAATAAGGTTGTGTAACACATGGTTCTGACCTCAATTTGAAACTACAGTGGATGAAGCAGGGATTATTTCTTGAGTTAAATTCAGTCTGAAGTATGGGTTATGAGAGAACTGGAAATGCTCTGTAGGACTTAAATTTCCTGTTAGAATACAGGTATAGCTTTCAAAATATGACAGTTAATAATATAATGGTTTTGACAAGCAAAAGAAGAAAAGGTCTTTCTTTTTCACTTAGAAGAGCTGCTAAACAATTTAAGCAATTTTTATTTTCTGTAGTATGATGTCATCTATCTGCTTGTTTAAACTATAGTTACTATCAGATTATTGTTTTAATGCAATTCCATTTATTTATGAAATATTGAGGTTATGCTTTTCTTTGTACAATTACAAGTTGCAATGGAACACAGAACTGAATTTTGGCTTGGCAATTGAAAATAATTTGTTTTCATTTTTGAATGTGTAATATCCCTCCCTGTGTTGGTGACTTCACAAGAAAAGGATGGAGTTACTTTTAGAGATAAGCATATTTACCTAATGAAAGTGAGTATTATATTTTCTTGTTTTCAGGTATGTCTTCCCTTTTCAGCTTTCAATTCTCTGGCATAAGAATGAAGAAATCTGAATCAGACCAGCTGAAGCAAAGCCTTTTCTGCAGCCTTATAAAAACATAGGTAGGGTTTGCAGTATGAGCTCTGTGTTGTGAGATGAGTATTGATTTTTCTTCTTAAGTGATACAAACTACTTTAAGTCAAGATAAAAAATATAGTGCAGAATCCTGCCATTATGTATTTATTATTCTATAACAACATTGTGAACTGGAGCTACTGTAAATTTGTAAGAAAAAATATTTCCCTATGTCCAATAAATAACCATTTTACATGCAAGAGTGGTGTTTACTTTGGAGAAATTAGTGGCAATAAATGAGAGCTAATTCAGGAAACTCTATTTGAGACTGTCTTTTTATGTAGTTTGCTAAAATTAAAATAATATTTGTTCAAATGTTATTAGTGTTAATGCTAAACAAGTGTAAATAGTCACAGCACTGGCTATAGTTTATGAAATTACTGAAGATTCAAGGCATTTGCTAAACTAAACCATAGCCATTTAATTTTGATATGCTTTAAGTAGTTTAAAAGGGGAAGGTACAACTTAAAAAGGTGACTCCTTCTCTCCTTTTTTCAGGAGTGACTTAAGAGAAGTTTCACCAGTACTGGTCTCAGCACAGACTAAGGGTAAGTCAAGTGTACCATGGAGTGGGGAAGTTCATGCAATAGGCCAGCAGAAGTATAGTGAGAGTTTATCCTTTGGCTTTTAGAGTTCTGTCTTGATTGGGAAAATGTGGTTGAATTTAGCTGAAGTTAAAATTATCTTGTCCTGCTTGACCTGAAACAAGAGCTCTTGTCAATGTACAAAATATATGGTCTTTCAGAAGTCTTGGAGTGTTCCTTGAAATTCTGGGCTGGCAGAATTCACAGCCTGTCTTCAGCTGTGAACCAACCATGGGGTTTCAGCCCTACAGCAGTGAACCCCCAAGTTCCTGCAACTGAGCTGGGTTTTGCAGGTCAGGCTTGTAAAAGCTGTGCTGCTGTTTTACAACTGATTCATGCTTGGCTCAAGTGCACAAAGAATGGTTTGGTTACAGAAGATTTTGAAAGCAACCCATATAATAATCTGAACGTATGCAAGAATGTTATCCTGTAGCTGAATTTAGAGGAAAAACCCCACATTTTTACAGCATGAACTAATGTTTACTATTATTATTATTATTAATGTACAAATAAAGTGACAATTAAGTCCAGAGTAAATAAAATCAATCTGAGATCTGGACCTTGGGTCTGATGGTGCACTGATGGCACACTATTCTCATCTGGCTGTGTTTTATGTGCTCTTTGCTAAGGTATCAGTGACCACCTAGTGTGTTAAATACTGGTCACTCAGGCTTTGGAATGCAGTTCTCCTCACTAAACTGCCTTCAGGTTTCTCAAAATCCTTTAGGTCAGTATCCATGTCCTTTTTAGAGACTCCAGCAGTGACCTGCTCCATGGAATGGTTCCTGGCAGAGGCAGCACTCGGGTATGATTGAATAAGAAAACTGATCCAGATGAATGTGCTTACAACAGGCACTGCAGAATCAGCTGACTCCTTTCTGGGTAATATTAAATGTGAAGTTCAGATAGGTGGAACTAAATTTCATTACTAGTTTATAAATCATTCTATGTGTTATTATAAGAAGTTTTCCAATCAAACAATACTGATAATTTATTTGCAAAAGAAAATGCTGCTCTGCATGTTTAACATTTGTAGGTTGGGAATAAAACAGGACAAGTGCTCTTAACCTCCCCCCTTCTCATGCCAATCAGACAAATTTTTGCTCTTCAGTTTCTTAGAGTAGCTGCAGCTTAGTCATGGTGAGTGAGAAACTATCTTAACCTGGGGGTAAAAGTAAACCTGGCTGTTGTCTGATTCTTGTAGTCATTACAGGAAAAACAAGCATCCAATTCTATCTACAGTCATAGTTATTATACAATAGATACTTTCTTTACATTTCCAAAATTCTTCTTTCCGTTGCTTTGAGCTTAAAATTATATCCAACTGTCTATTGATTATGGATTGGCAATGTGGAAAAGATAGGCCAAATATCTAATTATATTCCACAGAAGATTTCTCATTTGCAAACAGAGTAATTTTAACTAAAAGCTAATAATGCAGTTATAGCTGTGAGGCTGGAAATCATAATAGATGATGATTTAGTTATTTTAAATGAGGCATTAAACGATAATGAAAAGTTTTGAGTCACTTTTCCTTAAGTTTCATTCCCAGAGGCTACATTTCTAACAATACTGGTGTGCAAATATAGGCATAGTAATGTGTGCACAGAAATGAGCACAGACCTCAGGCTGAAATCATGATGAAAATAAGAAAATGCAATTTTGTCGCTCAGGATTTATAAAAGATCACTTATGGCTACAACTTAACTATTTTTTTCCTCCTGAAGCTACAATGAAGGTATGTGTTAATTTTCTGCTTGGATCCATATTGCTAATTTTTTCTTTTTGAGAGGGGGGAAAAAAGGACTCTACTGCCTTACATGTAAGAGTTTTATAGCTATTTTTCAATTTTTAATATATGAGTTACTAAGAGAGAGCTCAGTTTTAATATGGAAATAGCTTAGGAAATCATTCCTCAGAAATAATCTTGGGACAAGCTGCAAAACTCATGTTTCATGCTTTTTATACTGTGACTAACATACTGTACTTCAGAATAAAAGCAATTTATTTCCAGCTTTACTGTCCAATTAAAACTTTCTGACTCTTATGAGCTGGAGCAGGGTAATTTATTATATCAGTACATTGTATTCTTTCCCAAAGACATGAAGTGGCAGGCAAATCATTTTTATGAATGCTCATTACATTCAGAAGAAATCTAGTAAAGATTACTATGATGCAAAATTCTGCAGTTTTCAGAATGAAGAAAACATTCAGCTTGGAATATGATGTGTGCAGTGCTCCTACAAATAACCCTGGTGCTCAGTGTGCCCCCAGAGCTCAGGGATTGTTCTCCCTGTGCAGTCACAAGCCCCCAAAGGATCTGGCCTCAGGTAAGCTCCAACAACAGCATTAGAGAAGGGATAACATCAATAACATCACTTGGGCAAATTTGTGTCAATAAACTCTAAAATACCACAGGGGGTAGGGAATGTAATCTGCAATCAACAATTTAGAACATTTAAAATATAATAGGATGCATTTGTGTCCCTTGCAGATGACTTACTCTGAGAAGTTTGTGTGGCTATAAACTTCTTTATCAGGGCATCAGTAGTCTGTGTGTAAAGACTGAGAGCGTATTTGAGGGACTGCAGGTCTGGGCTCTTCTCCAGGAAATTCTTTTTCAGCCCACTTCCTCCAGCATGGAAGTATTGCTGAAATGAAAACCAAATATGGTTGTTCACAGGGGAAAAAAAAGACCTCAGTTACAGACATACAACTTTAAGTAAAATGAATGTTTGGAAGTAGCAACAGGCATTTCTACTTTTATTATAGCATTTGAGATAACTGTCATCATCTCTAGTAAAAAGCTTCTTTCCAAGGGTAAAAAAATTAAGCATAAAGGGAAGAAATATACAAAATTTTGATTTTGGTCTTGATAATCTGAAGTATTAATTTGCCAAAACTGGAAAATATTTGAAGCATTCTTTTACCTTGCGGAAAGTGGAATGAGTTTTTTTAATTCTTTATCTAAAAAACCCAAAACATCACAAACCCCTCTCAAATGAAGGCATGGTTTACAAGCCAGTGCTTGTAAAATATAAAGGATATATTACTTTTTAGGGAAAAGGGCAATTTGTAAAACATTTCAGAGAGAATAGTCCAGAGTGTGAAGTTTTAGAGTAGCAGTGTGAGAAGAGGACTTCTGGTTCTACGGGCACAGCTAGATTTGGAATAACAAATATGCTTATGACTTTGATGCCATGCTGACTATGTGAACTATATATATATAAAAACTACATATACAAATGTATTATATCGTTTTCAATCCCAAAGCTGAGTTCAGAAAAATTAGGGGACAGATTCTTCCCTTTTTCCTCCCACAAGGATGAATTTTTCCTCAAGTTTTGTACAGGACAATGTTTGATGAATTAATTCATGTTAGCCACAATGAAAAGATAAATGTGCTACATACCTTCATTTTGTTCAAACACCTTGCAAAGCATTTTGCAACCTCCATTACAATTCTAGGTCTCAAGATCAATAAAGCTCCCATTAATGGCTAATTAGTAAAAATAAACAGTGTTTTGCAGGAACAGAATGACTACTTGATGAGATGCAATATTGGTCCACTCTGTACAGGGAATCTTGGGGACTGTAAGCAGAATTTACTCTCCCTGCCTTTTTGCAGTGTTGCCAAAGGAATGAATGCAATATCTACATTCCAGTTCACATATACACATCTCCACTAGGTACTGTATCCCAGCTTATCTGGACAGCTGGGATACAGACCTAGAGTCCACATCTGCCCTTTGCATTTAGTGCACACATTTCATCTTCCAGTTCTCAAGATTCTGCAGGAGATGAAACATAAATGTTTCATAACAGTTATTATTTACATTTATGTATTGCTACCTACTGACTGCTGAAGGGGAAAAAAATATCTGCGGAGCAAAACAGGGGATTTGAAGTCATCAGGCTGCAATATTTTATATTTTTTAATACGATGTGGACAGTTAGTCTCAGTTTAAAAGGTTCTGAATAAATCTTTCTTTCCAAGCAAATTATTTCATACAATATGTTACAAAAAAACCTCTCATCTTAATTGCTCAAGAGTTTTGTCATGATTTCACTAAGAATCATATTCAATTTATAAGCGAGTGTTAAAATCTGTTAATATTTCCTGCTATTGTGACAATTACTGTGATTTTTTGACGCTGTTTCTCCCAGTAAAATATTATCTGCAGCAGCAGCTACACATGGCTGAAAGCTCCATGAAAGCTTATAGTCATATAAAGAAACAGACACCTGACCCTTGTTTTCCTGAGTTTTTAACAATTTTTTTTTTGTTTTTCCCATAAATGGTAAATTTTGTAAGCAAAGCAGCAATGTTGAACCTATCATTACTGTATAGAACTGAATATAGAAAGATAATGAGTAAACAGGGTTTTACAGATTCAGATGGATCAGTTGTTGCCCTGTTCCTTAGAGATGGAAAACTTAAAATAATTCCCCTGCTACTCTTGCTCCTTTCTGTAGGTTTGTAGGTGGCACAAGAGATTCCAGTCACACTGACAAATGAAAGGGGCAGGTGTCAAGTGCTGGAGCCATTGCAGTCTCAGCCCAAAGCTGCCAAATGCCACAAAAGCCCCTTTGGTGCTGCTTTCTCTCTGTAGAGGGTCTCTGGGTGTACAGAGAACTGGGACAGTATCATCAATGGACATTGTCTCTGGGCTGACATAATGAGGCAGCAGAGAACTCAGTCTGAGATAACTGAGGCCAGAAAGCCACTTCTCCTAACTGTAAATTGCAAATTAAGCTGAAAAGTATTAAATAGTTATATAAATTGCTATGGTTCTTTTTACATAATACAAAGATTGATGATATGCTATGTATATTCAAGATTAAAAAATATTACTTTAATTTATATTTGTCAAAGGATTAATAACACCATCCACTATTAAATTACGATTGATTCTCAGTGAATTAAATGAAAGGAAAAATAAAAAAGACTGTAAGTGGAGATACTCCTCCCTGCAAAACCTTCCTTAACATAATCAGCTACCCAGTTTCTGAACACACACCACATGCCATTTTCACCATTCTCCTATTCTTAACTGGGCAGCCATGATTTTTGCTTGTAAATAAGCTGTATTTACTAAGCATTACCAAAAAAAAAGTCTGTATTTTGATCATTAAACGTATCAACTACATTCCTAAATAAACTTAGCGGTCTTTTTTTCTTGAGTTAACTCATAAGGTTTGCCTTTTTTAACATTCTACCAGTATAAACCCAATTTCTACATGATCAGAGTTATTTGTTAAGTATTTTGGAAATGATTTTGCCATAGCAGCTTGTAAATACAGCAGACATTTATAATGCACACCGTCATTGCCTTACAATTTGAAAAGGGTTTCTCAGGAAGCTTTCTTTAGCTCACTTAATGAATGCTATGAATTAACTCTTATAACTTAGCACACAAATATAAGGATGCTGAATTAACAAAGAGATTCTGCCTATTTAATCTTTTCCCTCCAAAAGTAGACCTTTTTAGCAAAATGGTCAACACCTATCTCTCCATCTGTAAGAGTTTAAGCACTGGAAATTTAGGCAAGGTTAGACTTTACATTTTCCCCAGCTTTTATGTGTTTGGAAAATGATTAGATTCACATTACTTCATGCAGCTTACTTTGGGAGCATACTTCAATTTGTTCCATTTTTCAATTTGTTCAATTTGCTTCCAAAACATTACTAATTCCCAATTATTTTTATTTCTGCAAGAAATGTCAAATTACATTTGTAATTAATTGTCTCCACTACAAATACAAAAAATGGCAATTGGGAGCTCTCTGTTACTTTTTGCTTGCCTTAGAGACTGTTTTACTACAAAACACTTGATCATAAGTATTTCCTCTTATTTATATCTTCAATTTTATACTTCAATAGCTGCCTTCTTACCTTCCTGATGTGCTGTCCCTTCCCAGCAGACAAGAAAATATGCTGTTATTCTAGAAACTGATTGCTTTAAAGTTATTTACACCAACTTACGATCCAGGCCAATGTGAAAAAGACTGATAAGCAAATGAAATAATACATTAATTAATAATATAATAAATATTCCTAATGATTTCTTTTGACTTCAGAAACCAACTCCATGAAGACTGTACTGAAAGTCTCCAGTCTTTTATCTAAAAACCAATCAGTGATTGTTGGGCATTGCAGCAGAGTAGGAAGGATGTGAAGCTGTACCTTGATGGTAACGAGGGCCACGTCCATTATTGCACACTGCCTCAGGCTCAGGCTTTTGGCTTCCTCGCGGATCACGTGGTCCTGCACGCGAGACAAGAGCGCACTTGGTTTTAGAGAGACAATATTGTGAGTATCTGTTCTTTGCAAAACAAACAAACATCCACCAAATGCCCCCCAAGGACTATGATTAACAGGGATTAATTCAGAATCCTTTCACAACAAATTATAACCTAGAGCAATTGGGTTGTTTCCTGAAATCATAGACTGTAGAGAACCAGATTCACTGGTTAATACTGAGCATTACTTCTTTTACTAGGATGCATTATTTCTCTGTTTTGAGGGATGGGGAAAAGGTTAAAATTTAACTTAAAAAATTATATTAGATGATATAGAAGTAATTAATTTTAATACTAAACCTGACTGTTTAACAGATGTTTGTTAATGCCCTATGTTTAAAAAAAGAGGGCTTCCTATTAGAACATGTTAGACATAGAGTGACTACACTTCTGTTAAATCTTTGTCTAAATAAGCAGTCAGTGATTTCCTTAGGTAATATTTTAACTCGTCTAGCACACTGAACAATCATTCATAGAGGCTCCAAATACCACATTTCTGCACAAATCTGAAATCCTAATTGCAGAATTGACTGGCAAAGAACTGACATCACTATCAAACATCTCTGCTGTCCATCAAGTGGACTCCAGCCCTGAGGTGCTGAAGACTTTACTGCAGACGTACATACTATGTTTCAATGTACATAAATAGTCCACAGAAAGAAAATTGCTGGTATTCTCACCTTAAGGGCTTTTCCAGAAGCAAAGTTTTGTGGGTTTTTTTTGTTTTTTTTTTTTTGATGTGTAATGCTTGTAAGGCCTGGTTGTGCCATATGGGAATGATGGCTTCTTGACCCATGTAGTGATCACTTACCATAAAAGCATAGAGTCTTCTATTCATAATTTGGTTTTGATGAAACTGTGAAATAATTATTTACCTCTGAGTAGTTACTGTCATATTCAATCTTATTATACTACTTAAGAACAAGAAGGAGCATGAGGTTTGGCCTCACAGTCATTAATATTTCCTCCTTTTTTTTGTTAGTGCAAGCCAGTCACAGCTTCATCTGGCTCCATTACCTTGAGTTTTGACAGTTGTCCAAGATCTTTGGCTGCACTGAATATCATCTGGGGCCCCTGTAATCACATTGAAAATTAAGGAAACAGGCTCACGACAGCATGTTTGCTTTTTATGTCAACACAATCTTATTTTCTGCTAGGACACTGGCCAAAGTCATCGTTTTGCAAAGCTAAATAAAAGTTTCAGTTGCACAGGAGACACATTTTCATTCAGTTCATAAGGCCAAGTGCTTGAATGCCTGCAGCAAGATTCCCTCCAGTATTCTATAGCTGATACAAATATTGCATTTTCTGCTGAGAGTGGTTTTGTGTTCTCCTTTCTGCTGTCTCATTTTGTGTTTAATACTGAAGGCTAAGGTTGTGATTGTTCTCAGTGTGTGTCAGTGAGATGTTTGTCCATAACTGTAGCTCTCAGGTGCTGTGCTAACATGAACAATCTTGCTGGGAAGTGAGCAGCCCTGACGAACCTGCAAAAGCCTGTGTAGGGGGAATCCTCAGCTGAGTAAAGCACAGCACAATGGTGTACTGTGAGCCAGAGCCCTTTTTTAAAGAAAAGATATTGAAATGTTATGAAGTTAAAGCAATATTTTACAATAGCCAAATCCTGGCATGACACCAAAGGCCAATGCCTACACATTTGTCTCAAACAGAATCCTACTGTAATTCCATGCTCATATCCTTTATCACAATTACTCCAAGCAACATAACTATCAGTGCAGTTACATGGCAGCTCAGGAAGACATAGTTCTGATTATGTGGATTTCATGAAAAAGGTTCATCCAACTTACACTGGACTAATTTTACATTAGACTTTCTATTCCAAAAAGTTTCATTTTCCAGAAATAATTTTACTTCCTATATGCTTCAATTGAAGAAAATGTTAATACAGAACTACAGTTTAAATCTTCATTATTTTTAGTAGCGAGAATAGTAAGAAAAATGTGTATATATTTTTTTCACATATATATATATATATATATATATATATATATATATATATATAAATAAACCCCATTTCTGAATGCTTGTGCCTCTCAACCTCAAACAGAAAGAAATATTCAGGGCAAGAAAATCTCTCACAGTATCCTACTTTTCAGTGATTTTCTGTAATTATGTGTTCAATAGTAAACAAAAGCATCAAAATAAATGGAATAGTTCCCAATGCCTACTAGAAACACTCTATATAGAGGGTACCACTAAGGAAACTCCCTTCTGAACGTACTGTCCTGTGAATAATTGATCCTGCATAAAGCTAATAAATGCTCCTAACACATGGCAGAAAATGAAGCTAACCAACTGAAATGCTACCTATGTATTGACAGATAATATTTGCACCAAAAAATTTGAAGAGCAAATTAAAGATCTCATAAATGTAAATTTGAAACTTACTTATTGAAAGAGAGGTTGTTTTTAATTATGCATAGTTAACAAGTACAGTATATATGAACAAATTCAGTGACTGGAGTCCTGGCCATGATCAACTCTACTCTAGGATTTTTAATAGTTCAGGTAATTTCATTTTTATTTCTACAGCATTTATACATTTCTATTAGAGCTTTTCCTGCCTGTCCAGCAATATTCTTTCATGCATCTTCAATATATTATAGTAAGATTTAATGATATGCCTTTAACTTATGGACCCTGACCAACAGCTTTTTAGCAGCTGTAGTGGTACCACAGGATGTGCAACAGCGAAGTTGCCAAAGGCACACTGTGGCAACATCACAATTAACTTGTAATAAGATGGTCAATTTATTTTAAACAAGATTGAATAAAAGAAGAATTAACAGTTATGTTACCCAATCGCTCAAAAAGAAGCAATTATGAAAAGGCCTCCAAGCCAGGCTCTCTTTGGTGATCCTCTGACAGGAGGATTTCACTGTTTCCCTCGGCTCAGCCACCAGGGTTCACATCAGGCCATGCCCCACAAGAGGCTCCTGTGCAGCACCACTTTCTCTAAGGACAGCTCCCTTCCCTCTTCTCAGCAGGCTGGCAATGCAGCTCTGCCCAAAGAGGACCTCCTGTCAAGGCTGCTATTAAAATCCCCCAAATCTTTAGTGCTATATTTGGCTGAAGCTTCCTGATGTTAATTAAGTGCTGCCTCAAGATGAGGAATGGCACAGCAGGTAGGGCTGGAGGATGGGATGGGCATCCCTGGCTTTCTCAAACCTACAAAAATGGAAGTGATTGAATTTCTGATGTGACTAAGAAGGGCAAGGAACACTCTTCACGTTCCTGTGCACAGTGAAGCCGAGAGACAAATTGGATTTAAATGAAACCCCTTGTATGGGAGCACATGACCGCATTCTTTCACGTGCCTGCGTTCATAGAAAATGCTCTGATTTGGGGCAGGCAGTTAATGAAGGAGTGAAGTCTTCCTCACCAGCTAAGAGCAAGTTGGCTGCATGACTCTGAGACACCAGAGAGCGACACTGCCTGCAATGCAGGTGTTAGTCCCTGTGGTCAGGGTACAGAACAGGACAGTGTCAGACCCCTTGGCAACACCTGCTCAGGCACATCATTATTACAGTCCTTTGTATCAACTGAGAATTGCTCTGGAACACTTACGGTTTGGTCTGTCAGCGGTGGAAGCACGATCTGTTTTTCTATTTTGTTTAAGACCAACTTCCAGAGCTCTTTCAAAACCCGTTTCAGAACTGTCTTCTCACAGATTTTTGCAGAGACACTTAAACTGGAATAAAACAAAACCACAAACCAGTCACCAAAACCAGCATTATGGCTTCAGAGGTGTTCTATCATGCTCAGATTAATAGCCATTAAGGTTTATCATCTTTTCTCTAGTAATAAAAATTTCTTAGTAGCTAAATTATTTTGCTATATTATCAGTAAATATTTTTGGCAAAAAGACTTGCAGATTACAAACTTATATAAATCTCCTCTATCTAATTTAATGCATAGTATATCACTGATGCATATTTATTGAAAATGCAAAATCATGATGAGTTAAAAGTTTGATGGATGATACAATTTAGCACTCCTACACCCCTAAATTAAAGTTTTAGTACATAATTTGTTTATGTCTTAAAAATAAGAGCAACTGTCTCTTGCTTTGTATTTCTACTGGGATGTAGAACTGGTTGCTGACAGCTAATGCAAATATGCAGCTACTGTTTGGAAGCATTTATTTCTATATACTGACATGTCTGAGCAATCTTGCTATCTATTACAGTAAAATTAAATTTTTAGGGCACCTTTTCCATCTTTACTTTGAAAATTTCTGGCTGGGAAAAACCTGCCTAAGGAGCCAGAGGGCTGTGTAACTTGTGACTGTACAGGGTCAGTGCCAGGCTGCTTGTCCTCACAGCTACTTCCATCAAAAGGCCACTGCTGTTTGACAAGCACCAAGGACACCCATGTGCTTACAGATGTGCCTGTGCTACACATGGCCTTTCAGAATGTGTCACTGCTGAAGGATGATAGCATAAGTTATGCTTACTTACAGAAGCCAGAATGAGTTTGCAGGATCCTCTAAAAACTTAGCATTTTACCAAATGAAAAAAAAAAAATCAAGTTGCTGTTTAGATGATGCTGGTTTTTGGTGACACAGAAGTGCATATCAATAAGCAGTGGGACACTGGGTACAAGCCTAAAACAAATGCCAGACAATTCAGTGTAGGAATTACTTTTGTTCTTTTTTTTCAGCACAGTCTTCATAACAGCCTGAGGAGGAGAGACCGTGCACCGGCTCGTTTTCAATGACTCAAAACATGACAAGACATGGAAAGACAAGCCTGGAGCTTATGTAAAAATTGCTCAGTGTAAGTAAACAGGTTAGGCATGGGATTCTGCACACAGTGAATACTAGAAATATTAAAAATACTGCAGAGTGCTTCCAGGTATCTGTGAAGTGGTTCCAGCTTTCAGAGTAAAACCAAGTGTGCCTGACTGCAGCATCCCGTTCCCAGCCTGGCACCCAATCCAGTCTGCCACACTCACGTTGTGTCCAGGGAATCCATGAGAGGCCGAAGCACAATCTCAGCATCAATGGCTGCACTGTTCTTATTGGCTGCTGCATTCCCATTTCCTCTCATTTGATTCAGTTCATTGCTCATTTGTCTTACACAATCCTCAATAACAAATTGGAAACTACAGGATGAGAAAAAAAAAGGAGAATGAAAGAATTCTGGGAGAGAAAACAATAATGATGATTTTGCATCAGGTTCCTCAACAAGACTTAAGTATTTTCTGCAATGATGCAATGTTCAAAACTGAAGATACTGTGGTGTTACCGTCTGAAAATAAGTTCTATTGAGGATCATAGCTCATATAAATAATTCATGCCATGTTTTGATCTTTTCCTTGCCTTCAACTCTGCCACAATTTTCATAGCCTTGTAGATGTGCCAAATATTTATTTTCTGAAAGCAACAGATGTATCAGAATCTATAGGTTAGATGTGATTGCCTGCCAGCTAGGAACAACTTCTCAAGATTTTATTTTTGGTGTGAAAGGATGATACAAACAGGTGATGATAAATAATTTTTCTCTTGATGGTTAATAGCAACCAAGCTTTTATATTCTTCCTGAGATAAAATCAAAAACTCCTACTGATTCTGCCCTATTTGACTCAATTTAACTTTTTCCAGATTTCACACAGCCTTCAGAAGGATTGTTACTTCTTTGCAACTAAACACTTGAACTGTTTAAAATATCCTTTTGCAAAAAGCCCCCTTGCTTTGAAGCACTCAGACTCTTCCTCCTGGGAGGAATCTTTTTCACTTCAAGGTGACTGTGAACACATTCTTCCTCCTCAAGTTTGTATCTGCTCAGCTTTTCTGAAAACTGTTCTGTTTCCTAACTGATCTGGTTGAGTGTCTGACAGTCTTAAAGTGCTATTGATGTGATAATCTTTGGACAACATATTGACACAAAGCAGAACAGCACTTAATCAGTCACCAGCTCAGAGGCAGGAAGAGTCTCTGCACACACAGTAATTTGGTTTATGGGTTGATTTGTGATGGATTGAAATGGTTTAGGATTAGTTTATGAACAGAAATGCAAAACAGAGGCCAAAAATATACGGGGCCTGTTAAGCTGAAAAGATAAATGGCAAAGATTAACTTGAGGAAAGAGAAAGAGAATTTACTGCAAGAGAAAAGAAACAATTGGTTGTTCAGTGACATAGCTAATTGTAAAAAGAGAACAAAAACCTCCATATGAAATCACTGGAAAAATCAGAAACTTTCCCAATGCACTTGGAAGTACACTTACCTACACACTTTAAAGCCCTAGATAAAATCAACATGACGTAGCTAGAGAAACTGCTCATGGAAATTCTTGGGACCAGTCCCTCCAACAAAAGCCAAAATAATGCATTGCCTTTCTTGACGTTAGACATCTTTCCAACATTGTTAACCTCACAGACCCAAGCAGTAAACTGACCCATGAGGAATGTTCTAGCTATCTGGAGCATATCCTACACTGAGCTATTCTGGGTTTGCTGTTGCAGAAATCTAGTTGGCTCATTCAGAAAGAAGCCCTGGGAAGAAATAATATTCATGCACTGTCAATGATCCGAGAAGCAGAGCCTGGGAGCAAAAGTACAGCAAGACAATACAGCAAAGTAAGCACATGGGAAAAAGCAGACTGTCCACCCAGACTGTCCATCAATGGATTAAATAAGCAACTACAGACTTTGCTTAATGAGCACCACTACAGCACTAATCCCTCTTAGATTTCTTTCTAATTTGAAGCAAAAGTAACTTGCTACTTCTTATACCACAAGCACTGCTGGCACAGCACCATACACATTCAGGACTGCAGTGTGCACTCTGATTAATGAAAGGTTTTGAGAGTAAGGCTCAGTAGACTATTTTTGAAGAGCCACAGGCAAGCA
Source organism: Molothrus ater (assembly GCF_012460135.2). Lineage (NCBI taxonomy): Eukaryota > Metazoa > Chordata > Aves > Passeriformes > Icteridae > Molothrus > Molothrus ater. The sequence continues at coordinate 7,761,256 of NC_050490.2, forward strand.
AATGACCCAAGAAAGCCATTCACAATGACCACTTGAAGCAGGCTAAACACAGGCAGACATCCCTGGTTGAAGCAGGCTACTTGGAAAAAGCTGTCAGTCTCAGGAAGTAACATAAACATGGTCAGAGAGGAAAGTTTAACATAGCAACAGGCAAAATCCCCGGTGACTTTGCTTCCCAAAAAGCAGAACAAAAGCCATCAGCCTCACCTCTGTAACATGTTCATGCTCACAGATGATGTTCAGTTGTCTTTACAGCGAGGTTGCTTTTATTTGTTTCAGAGTCTAAACACATGCACACACAAATTCACACCACTCCCTCAGGGCAGAAGCAAGCCATGCCTCAGGACATCCAAATAACCACCCAGAGTTCATCAACGAGGGAGATTTTTGAGCAGGAATATTCCTCTAAGGTTTGCAGTAAAATGGGTTTGTTACCTTGCAGCATACGTTACACTGAGTTCATCCAATACATTGCTAAGTTTCACCTGAAGTTCTTTGAGAACAACACTAGCTTCAGGATCCAGCTGCAAAGAGATAAATAACATTATATTTTATTTATACACTAGGTTTCTGGGGTTTCAATTACAATCAATGAATTAGGAATTATGTGCAAAGATACACTGCACTATAGAAAACCAAATGTGGAAACATCTGTTGTGACACTGAATTGCTTTAGTAGTAATTTTGAAATACAATTACCATTAAAAAAATAAAAAAAAATTTTGATTACAGCATGGAATATTTATATTAGAAATCATAATTGTGCCATTGAAAAATCGACTTTCTGTGGGATTGTGGAAACTGTGTTGGCAGTCACAAAGGAGAGAACTACCATTATGAGGCCAGTGGTATTCAACGAGGCACACCAAGAGAAGGATGCAGGAAAAGTCAGTGCTTGTGTTAATAGTAATGCAGATGCCTTCATATTTTTATTACTTTTGTACATTTCACTGCTGTCGGTATTTTGTTTTGTGATTTGCATTGAAGTTGTTTCCATATTTCATATGTTTCCATAATGCAGTGTAAAATTAGAACAGTCAGCACTGAAAAAGATGGCTTGAAGAATATCCATGCCAATTCTACTGACAGAGGATGTGGGAAGGGACTCTACCAAATTTCAGTACTGCTGTTTCTAAAAGCCATTAGGGCAAACAAAATTCAAGCACACAGCAACACATTCTGATACTCTGATACAGGTTTTCTATACATAGGGGAAAAGTTAATGCAGGGGAGAAATATATTTTTACATTTACAGGGATAAGGATACATGCATAGATATTTAATCAAAAAGGTACCCTATTGATATTGATCAAAAAACTTGTTTATTTGCTATGGATTCTTTTTGAAGTAAAAAAGAATAATTTTTTTATCTTCCTGATCTTTAGCACTCAGAAAAAATAATTACAGCCCATTCTGGGATATGATAGATGATCATCGGGATCAACAGCTGAATGTGAATTAATAGCTGATGTTCCAGGTCTTTCAGCTGCCTACATTACAGTGTTAAGGAATGATTTCCAATGATATCCCTTAATTTGTGGACTCTGTTCTGCAGTAAGGTCAGGTACAGACCTTCTTACAATTTCAAAGGACACTGCACATTTAGAATACATAATCAGGGCTGTTTCTGTTTTCTGTCTTTCAACTGCATGAGTAGTGTTTGGTGCTTATTTTTCCTCTGGTGCTTCAGAGCACTGTGGCACAGCAGGTCAGTTCTTTTAATCACACTTCAGAGAAAAGGGGAAGTTGTCGCAACACACTGGATAATTTACTTGAGACTACACAAGAATTCTACAGCAAACCAAACTGAAATAGATCCAATGATCTATGGTGTTTTAATCTTAGACCATCCTTTATCTCCTTTGAGGTTATGTGTGGGTTGAAATAATAGAAAATCTGAGATTTTCACTACAGGTTTTGACAAGAGCCTGAAATAGGTGGCAAGGGGGAATTACCACACATCCTTTAGAAGATACTTGGTGTCATGCAGTTCTGTTCTAATCTTGAGAAGCTCATACTTTACTTATTACTGTAAGTACTTACTGCGACTACTTACTGATTTAGTTTTGAATTACTTTGCATTGAGAGAACTTCTGTAGCTTCTGTATATCTTAGTAGTGTCCCTGGCAGATACACTTTGACAATTCATACACTTAAATGATTGCTTTCCTTCATATGAAGAGCAGGAATTAACAAGCTAATTTTACTGCAATGTCTATACTAGTAAACAAATTAAGATTTTGCTATCAAAGGCAAAGATTTTTTCCAGGAAATGGATTTCACTAGGGAATTATACTGTCTCCTTTGGAGGGATACATACAAACCCCAAATTTAAGACCACTAGAATATAAACATTGAACAAACACTGAACATACAAGCATTCACACTGAACATGATACATGTCAAGGAAAACAAAATACCAGGCAAGCAGAAGATTCAAAATTTCTTAGCAGGTCATGCACAAACTAGAGAATCACCTTGTAACTGGGCCTATAGAGGTCGATGTAGTTACTTTCTATCAGAGGTTTTGGTGATAACCAGAAAACACAATGTATCTGCTAAATTCACCTGGAATTGAACTTAGTCCAGCCAAAATTGGACTGAATGCTAATGCCAGATTGTGGACATTACACACATTATAGAAGGGTGCATGCAACTGTTAAACATTTTAGAGGCTTTGTGCTCACAAATTGCATGAACAAGTTCGTGTGTGCACAGCTGGAGGCATCTGGCAGGCCCCCAGGCCTGTGTGCCCACATGCTCATGCCCGTGGATGAGGTGGCACGGGGAGGAGCGTGACACAAAGAGGTATGCGGGCTGCCCGGGCAGGTGTGCCACACCTGGCCATGCTGGCATCACTGACAAGATGTCAGCAAGAGTTTTAATTGCTGCTTCTCTCTAGGTACTGGAAAATATGGTGATTTGGGTGTCTCACCAGAACTAAAATGTGCACTTTTCATTTTTTTAATCATGTGCCTTCTATGTGCGAATGATTGTCCTCAGGCATCATCCAAATGTGCCAGAGCATGATCTCCTCTTTTTCCTGATATGGCAGAGCTAAGATGGAAGCATGGAAGTGAGAGGCAATGCTGATCAGCATCTGAGATGATGTCATAGAGGGAGAAAGAGACACGAAAATGAAGTATTTATGGTATTGGGGACTTCTCTTTTTCTCTTCAAGTCTCATTTGCCTCATAGAGTTTGGGGAAGAAGGAATGAAAACTAACAAACTTCCCTGAACATGTTTCAGGAAAATAAAAAGTTAAGGCTCTACTTGAGCCTGATTATTTTGGGAAGAAAAAACAACAAACCAACAATTAATCCCAGCTATGAGTGTCATTAGTGTACTATATCCAATGTAAGCAACAAAAGAGAAAAGACAACACATTTATCCCTTGGACAATTATATTCTGGATTCCATTTTCAGTTCCCAGCATGTGTGGAGTAACTTTAAAATACATTGGGGTAGGTTGCTCAGGTTTCAAAATGGGTTTTTTTAAAGGAGCAAGCTTATTTCATTAATAATGTGTAAATAATTCTTTTTAATAAATTCTTAATATTCTTGGCTTTTCAAAGCTCATATTTCTGTTATTTTACCATGTTCTTAAATAACAGAATTAAGTTTTACCCACAAGGGAACATACTCATTATTTTGTTGGCACATCTATTGATTATACATTATCAAAGAGATAATTAGAAATTTGACTTTTTCTGAATGCTACACAAAAACTGACAACACATTTGCTGAAAAAATAAGAAATAGTTGAACATCATAGTTTCCAAATTCTGCCTGTCTAAAACTGTGAAATTTTTTATACAGACAAGCCTTGGAAAAGAGTTAAAAATCTGATGAATTTGGCTGCTTTCAATGTGTTAGATTGAGGTATTTCCTGCTGTAATTTAATGTGTGCTAGTATGGACATAATCTTGTTAACTGCATATTTGGTGGTGTTTCTGCAGGAAACTACAGAGATGTAAATTACCTTTGCATGAGTTAAATGGAATCTCTCTAATCTGAATCCCATTTATCTGCAATTTCACAGGTCTAATTACTTACAGTTTCCTAATGGGACCACCTGGTTACTTCTGTTCAGAAAATACTTTTACATATTTTCTGTATATCTGGCAAAGATACAGCAAAGGTATTTATGAGCTCCATCACTTTAGGGGTTCTTTCTGCCTCTGACAGACATCTCCCTTCCTCCACTCACACCACAGGGACTGTGGTGAGATGTGAGATGTTTGGCTGCCGCTGCTCCGAATGCACTGGAAAGCACTTGGGCCTCTGTACAAGATGTAAAGGTGGGCACTTCACTACAATGCTGCTCAAGTCTGGTCCTCTGCCACCCCATCAAAGTCTTTAAGGCCACATATAGATTCCTACAGGAATTCCTAACCCTTATATGTAAAGTCAGAACTGAATTTACTGAAGTGGGAATATGATTTATCTACAGTTAATATAATATTGTCATACATAAACAACCTCCTTTTGCTTTACACCTTTTTTTTTTGATCCTAATTACTGTAACTCATTTCTGCCATGTTCTGTCATCTGGTGTAAAGCAACACAAGCATTGGCTTCTCTTTCTCTTTTATCAGCTTCCAACTTGTCAGACATGAAAAAATATTTAGTGCAAATATATGCAATCCTTTTGGATGAAACAAACAGGAGCTAAACCAAAATTCTATGATGATGATCTGTTCCCATGTTTTTCGACTTGATTTACAAAAAAACAAACAAACAAACAGTGGGTTAGGTGCACTTTACTACTCTTTCTATGGCAGACTGTTCTCATTGATATGATTTGTAAGTACCTTCCCTGCTTTGCTGCAGCAGAGGAGGACAGTTAATAAAGAAGCTCATCTTGTTCAGACTATTTTATTTTAATGGTGGGGGATCTGAGAAACCAGGTTTTTCTCTATTTATAGAGCTCCCTGCCTGCTATGTGCAATAAGCCTACTCTGAACAGAGGGACTGCTGCTTGATTGTGGTTATTTTGACTGCACAGTTTGAAAGACATACTGCTCACAGTGTGACACTGAGGAGATTAACAGCATTTAATTTTTCTTAGAATTAGTTTTGCTTCTACTGAAATAGGTCTCATTATTTTGCTGAAAATCATCTGACTTTTATGCCCTCCACAAGTGAAATATTAAACTATTTTTTCCCTTCAAGGAAACTGCTTACAGATTTTATTGCTGGCTTTGTTTCTTTAAGTACCAGTTCAATAAGCCAAATTGGCCATTAGCAGTTGTGCCTTTGGAATAGTGAGGGGAATGAGTATTCAAACTGGAGGACATTTTAGTGGCATCTTGATATGGGTGAAAAAAAATTGAATATGAATGTGCTTTCTTCAAGAAATTGCCTTAGAAGTCTGAATGTATTTTTAAGATCTTTTCTCTTAGACTGTGAATCAGAGATGCACTTAAGACACCTAGTGAAGGGATTATAGAAAATATATCCAAATTGTCTCTGTGGGTTGCATGTCGCACCATATTTATGAGGAATTCTGCTTTGATACTGTAACAACCTTAATAATTCATCCTCATTAACATCAGAAGGAAACCAAAAAGGATGAGAAGTCATAAGAAGTTTTGAAAGAAAATTGCTATGAAAAATTCCTATTTTTTAAAATATTATTATATAAGGCATTAGGAGCAAATGAAAAACTAATATTTTCTTGGGGAAAAGGAGACATTTTAGAGATTCAAGCAAATATTCTGGTTGAAAATAATATGACAGAAATTGATATAAAATGTGACTCAGCTTTCCTCTGCCCTTGCCATTATCCTGATTTATAGTCATTTACCTGTTTTCATGAATCATGACATTAAAAATTAAGTTTGGATCCGAGACCTAATACAAAGTACTTTGTACAGAACATAAAAGCATGGAGGACAAGATTACTTGTAATATTCAGAGAAGGAAAAGGGTATACTAGGAACCACAAAAACAGCCACTTCTGGATGATGAATATCTCTTTTCAAAGTTTGATAGGAAATTTGCAGTGACAAGGCTGCAGAGATTATTTCCTGTTATCTGGAGCAGCTTCAAGGAGCTGTTCCTGGCTCAGCAGACCCTCCACACCCTGGAGTGACGCTGTAGGTGCATCTGGAGGCTTCAGTTCCTTGTGAGGCATAGGGGACCCATCCCACCTCTGCAGGGTCCCACTGTGGATGTGGAAATATGGAATGCTGTGTTTTCCAGTTTTCTCCATATAGTGTGGCCACATTAGATCAAAGTTTTGGGAGTCTATCCAGCTACAGCCTCAGGAAGAAAAAGGATGATGTATGCATAACTTATCTTTTAAAAGCCAGCTACTTTAGGATATTCATGTTCTGAACACTGCTTCTCAAAAAGTAGACAGGATTTTTTCTATGGCTATGAAGGTATGTTAATTTCTTTATCATGTTTCAGAACAGTGAAAAACTACAGTCTGGAAGGTACTGAAGCACTGTTTATGTTCTTTTGCTGTTGGAAAGGACTTCAGGCTCTTTTAAATCTTCTGAAATGAAAAAGGGGGTAAAGCTGAGGATGTTTTGAACTGTTGAGTAACAGATCTTGGTGAAATGGTATCTTGAATACAAGCAGGCCCTCAGATATTGAAAAGTGCACTTATAATGTTTTATAGATTTTTTAAAACTCTGAAAGGGTATTGCACTATCTGCATAGTAAAACTTTTCAGTTTAGTGTCAACTGAATGCCCAGGCATAGCTCTTTTTGATTTTAGATCATAGGGAATTACACAGATGCATCAATGGAAATAAGTAGAAAATGTGGCTGTTTTTAGCCGTAAAAATATGGTCAGGAATAATAAAAGATGCTTACTATAACAAACCTCATAAGAGAATCTCTCTCCTTCTTTCTTCTGCTCAGTGGATTGCAAGTCAAAGGCATTAGACAAAGACAATGACACATTACAGACAAAACATACCAATACATAAAAAGCAAAGTATAGTCCAATACAAACATTGAAATAAAGCTGGCACTACAGATTGCAACACAAAACACCCAGTGCTGATAAAACATTACAGATCATTAGCATGTGTCTGTGGAATAGTTATGTCATTCCAGTATTGTCAGGACAGTAAATAGGTCTTGTAGACTTTTTTAAAGCATTTTGATTTTCTTTGCAAGTAGAAGTGAAAACTTTGACTAGGTTGCAAACATGGTGCTAATGATCTCTAAGGAACTTTGAAAGAACCAGGAAACAGATATGACTCACCTCCTTCCCTCCCATGGACTCAAACATTTTCTCAAGCTGGACTCTTAATTGCTGAATGTTGTTCATCAAGATGCAGGCCTACAGAGAGAGATCAGTTGTGAGACCGTGCACAACCAATTCTTCAGCAGCCCTGCATTCATGGAATTAAAGAAACATTAAGGTTGGAAAAGATTTTAAGCCCATCTTCACTGATGAGCTGGGTTTTTTAGAGGAACTTCTGTCCACTGCTGCCTCTCCTTCCCCCTTTAACTGACCCTTCTCTTTGCCTGCTCAGCTTGTGACTGCCCACTAAGGGCACTGCTGCCCCACAGGGAACTGGATTCCATCTCCCAGTCAGCTGCACAGATTCCAAATCCCAGACTTTCACATCCTGAGCTATCCCAAGTAATTTCTAGTCATACCTAATACAGTTACATCTGGTGGATTAATGCAATAGCACATCATCATCCTGTGGAGAGCAGAGACAACAATGCTCAAAGAGCTTTGGCAGTGACAACAGGCTTCAGGAAAGGAGTTGCCACACTGCTTGCTAGACCCAGTCTCTGCAGAAAGCTGTGACAACACTGTAACCCAGCTAATGGCTGATGCTGAAGTACTTGAATAAATCAAGAGGCAGTTCTGTTAATAACAGAATGATATTTTAGAAGTATGCATTTTTGCATTACTTGAAAAGCTGGTGAATAAATTAGGCAATAGAACTCTGTAATCATATTATTTTAGTCTAGAAATGTTGCTGTTTAAGCTAAATTTTTGCAGGCAGAACATTGTGCAAAAGAGCCGCTGTGCAAAAGACAGCAATTACTGTATTCATATAATGTTAAAAGTAAAACATTAATAAAAATAAGGAGCTAGTTACAAAAAATCATGGAAGAATCTATTACTAGACTCTTGTGTACTTGGATGACTCTATATGCTGGTTTGTTATGGTGCAGAAGAAGCAATCAGACAATATTTACCAAAAGAACTGTGGCTGGCCAAGGCCAGTGTGTTCTAGTGTGTGACTGGATTAATTTAGACACTGAGGAAATGCATTTCAATAAGACATGTATACTTTTTTTCAGACAACAAGGTGGTGATGGAATGGTTACAGTGATTGATACTCATTTATACCTTTCTAGTTAATAGCATGTTCCAATGTAGAGCTGAAGCATGATGGGCTCAATAACATGATTTAATTATTAATACATTACTCTCATAGGAATTTGGTGTCAGAGTCCTTCTCAACTGAAGAAGAAGAAAAAAGATATTTGGTCTAACTTCTTACTAAGATTATTCCTTCCCAGTGAAGCGTGCTGCTCCTCCTCCTACAGAATGCAGCTGGCTTTGTGTAGCTGAAATGTCACCTCTTTGCTCATCTCTTGAAAAATCCACAAACCCCACTTCTATTTGTCTACCTTCTATTAATTTACAATCACGAAGATTGTATCCTCCTTTCCTGTACTATCTCCTGACTTCTAACAAATGAATTATTTTAGAAATTATCGGCAATATCACAAATCAATAATTATGAGAATTATGATTTGTGATGGGGGTATAAGTAGCTGAATATAACATCTTGTTCCTTTTGTTCCAAACAAATGCAAATGCTTTTGGCAATACACTGAAGCTATGAGAGAAACACTTCACACAAAAGCAGTTTCAAAGTTTGCTTTGAGGCTGGCTCAGGTGGCCCTTTCAGAGCCTAAGCCTACCTTGGCTCAGTGAAAATTTTGCTATTGTTGTCAGGTAAAGGACATTACTTAAAAACATTCTCATTGTATTTCATTATCTCCTGCCCTTCAGAATAGTCTGTGCAGCAGTTTACAGGAATCAAACAGATGCAGCAACAGGTAAAAGAGGGTGGCAGGTTCAATACCAGAACCCACATTTGTTTGTAAATGCTGACAGGAGGTGGAAGATAAGAGCCTGTTTTTACATTAGATAAATACCTTTATGAAAAGCATCTTTATATGCTTTTATTTGAACAGTTTATATGCACATTTTATAGTGTTTAGTAAGATTACTAAAAGTATTAACTTGAAAAAGAATGCCAAATTCTAATTTGAATAATAAAAAGAATTCATTTAAATCTCTTCTATTAACTTTAATGCACCAGAAATTACCAGATCAAATAGACTTTTATTAAGATAAAAGTATGTAAGGCAAATTCTGTTAAAAAAAAGTTATGTCCATCAAAGGCATTAGATACAATACTTTATACCTGGTCTAGTGGAAGGTGTCTCTACTCACAGCAGAGGGGTGGAAGGAGATGATCTTTAAGCTCCCTTCCAACCCAAGCCACTCTTTAATTCATAATGAGATTAATTTCATCTAAAGCCTTAATAAAGATAGGTATTTGAGAATGACTTCAGAAATTATTCACTCCAACAATTAAAATCTCCCATTGGATAGGCCAAAAGACTACACAAACAGTTAGACTTGACGATTCAATGCTTTATTAGAACTCATTTCTTCAAGAAAGTAGTGAGCCTTATTTAATATTAACATTAAATTCATAGCAACTCCCAATATTTGATATTTAGCTGCAATAAATGTCTTTCTAAATGCTATTGTTGTGTGTATGTTGGTGACCTGTAGACCATGACACTGGCCCTAACTATACAGAACACTGGCAGATGTCATGCCCAGGATGTGACACAAGGACAAGGAGATCTGTGGTGGGCTGAGGGCTGGACCATTGGAGGTGAACAGTGTGAGGATGGGGCTGCAGTTATTGACCCAACTGCAAATTGGTACAGCTGAACAAAACACTACCAAATACAGCAGACATGCTGCTAAAAGCTGCCTGCCATGGGAGAACTAGCTTTGATTGAATATCAATAATATTGAAAAGCCAGTTCCCAAGAATACCTTTCCTTGGTCTTGTTAAAGTATTGAAAATGTTTCCATTTGCTCAACTACATCTTTAGTGTCCATTTCTCATTTATTTCTGAGTCCATGGCAATCTGGTTCTTCATTAGGGACTCCCTTGTAAGCAGTGAGGCATCAAACCAGCACAATTTTCTCCTCCCTTCTGCAGGGGTAAAGCATAGAGAGCAGCAGCAGAAACCTCTGCACACAGGGAACAGGGAGCTTAGAAACTCTCCAGTGCACAAACTGACACAGAGAGGCAATGCCAAGTGAAAATCCTAAACAAAGACCTTTTCTTCTGTCTGAGAAACAAGATGAAGATACATTCACCATGTTCACCATAGTGTTAGGCTGTTACCCACTGCACGTTTGTAGCCATCTAGTAATTATTTTATAACTTTAATATTGAAATTATTAACTAGGATTCTTAACTAATCTCACTTATTGCAGCTTTTTACACATCACTGTAAGCAGCTAGGAAAACATGCTGACCTCCCTCCATTCATGTTTTTTTCATATAAAGAAGTGATTTCATTTTCAAAAAGTACAGTAAGTCATTTAAAGGCAATTTCTGAGGCAGAAAAAAGCCACAGCTTCTTACTCACCACATTTTCTTTATCACAATAGGAGCTGAAGTAACTTGAAATAATTGCAGCATACTGAACAAGTACTTTGTTGATAGTCTAGAAGAGGAGAAGACTCTTTTAAATGGTGAATTTCATAATGTAAACCGAAAATAATAAAGAAAGGTTTGTATAAATGATAGGTTTTACAGGTGCTTGCACACATAGTGTATTATATTTTTTTGCTATAATAGAAACAATCCTGTGAGTACATTTTCAAATCCCTGCACAGCAGATAGTGGGTAGATCTAATTGTAAAGCAATCTTCAATAGCAGAGAGTTTAATTTTAGCAGTACTGTTTTGGAGAAGCACTGAGAACTCCACTCCTTGCAATGTACTACATAATTAATGGAAGAGTAGCAAGCTCAAAAAATCCTCCAGGGTGACAATACATAGACTAGAAATATAATGGAAATATAAGACAAAAGGAGCACTGTTCAGAGCCTGGCAGTATGAGTTACCTTACAATAATCATGTAAATAAGAACCCTGCAAATGGAGAATTGCTGCTATGAAAGAACAGAATTAAATGTAAATGTGAACTTTTCTAAAGCCAGCAGGACTATAATGGAAATTCAGAGCTTGTGAGGAAATGTAACTATCCAAACAGAAAGCTGGCAGAGTTGAGTTTATCAAGCAGCAGGTGAATAACTACCACCTCAAGACTTCAAACAAAAATACTTTATTGCCATAGCTTGACTTTTTCCTTCACTTGCACTGCCTAATTAGCTAATTGCATTTCACTGGATGGAACTGCAATTAGTTCTTAGCAAGGTAACAATTGATGCATACATATGTGTATAAATTACATAAATGTGAAATCTCAGAGAGGATTTAACTCAAACTGGTAAACCATTTTGACAAAGTAGACAAAACCCAGCCTTAAGCCACAGACAGCATGTCTTAGGATCCCAGTCAGGTAGAAAACACTGATTCTAAAATGCATTGGAATCACTTAGCTTTTAAGAACATGGCAACACAGTGTCATTCTCTCTGAAGCTTAGTTGAGATGCATTGACTTTAATTTACCTTTGCAAATCTTCTCATTAAATGAGATAGTGCTTCTGGATTAGGACACTCCAATTTCCTAATAATCTCAAAGCTTTGATTGAGCTGTGTGAAGACATCAACCACAGAACAGGAGAAAAGGGCATGATCTGATGTTTGCTGAAACTAGAGAGGAACATTCAAATGTTAATATTTGTTCAGAGATCAAAACCGCATTGATTGATTCTTATACTTAAAATTCATCCTAGAGTCATAAAAAGTAATAAAGGAAAAAAAGTCTCCCTGGTAATACTAAGAAATATGTTCTTCACTTTTCTGATACTTTTGAATCTTTTAAAAATAAAACCAGAACTTTCTTTCATGACATCATTATCACATCATAGGTTAATGAAATGATACCATAGAATGAATTCTGTGGGGATTTAGGCAGAGGGAATTAGAGGGAATTAGAACAGGAATTTCTCTATAATGTATCTTCCAAAAATTGTTATCTCTTGAAGTCTAAGAAGAATGTTGTGGGACCAAATGTACTTCTGGTTTCGTAATAATATATGTATTGATACTTTATTTATTCTTTTTTTTAAAAAAAGTAAGGGCTCACCCCATCTTTTTTGTCTCTCTCTAGTGCTCCATGGAGAAATTCCATTGAGACATCCTCATTTTCATCCAGCCACTGTATGACAAATGGTTCAAACCACCTGAAAATTAAAAGCAATTTTGTAAAGTAAAGTAGGTAGATTTCATAAAGAGGAGAAATGTTATCATACCCAGCAGTTTGGCACCTTGTGTTTTTAGGTATGTTGTAATTGCTAAAGACTTCAACAACTCTGGAAAAATTTTTGTCACCAAAATGCTGCAGCTACCAAAAGGCTTTTCAGGCTTCAGTTTCACAATAGTCTCACTGGTGTACCCTGGTAATATAAAATTAGCAGTAGCCAATATTCTGCCAGTGAAGCATGGTAGGTATGCACCTTTATTCTATATTGGCTCTTTGGAACATTTTTTTTAATTTTTATATAAAATAACTTGTATATAACTTTGTTTTAGTAAAAATCAGCTGTTTTATTTTTCTTTCATTTACTTAAAAAAAAATAAAATAACAGGCCTCAAACCATTTCAGCAAACCAGCAGACTTACAGAAGATTAAGGACAGCTCCTATACAAGGACAGGACTGAATATATTTATTGCAGGGGGACAGGTGAAAACAAAACCAGTAGCTGAGTATGACCTGATCCAGTAAGAATTATTTCAGCAGTGTATTCTGTTAGCATTACAGCTTTATCCAAATTTGGTTATGAAACAAATGCAAAATCACTTTCCTCAGACATTTTCTGACCAAAGCATTTTGTTATTTTGTCATCTCTGAAGACCTGAAGTTACAACAACTGTAGAAACCCATGAAACAGCTAATTGCACATTTAACAGCTGGACTCTTTCACTTGGTAGAACGAAGAATTAAAGAGAAGGAAGTGCAAAAAGTAGTTGGTGCTACACACCTTGAGATCTTGCACAAACCTGAGCATAAATATTTGACCAAAATAAACCTTGCATGAAGCCCAGCCTCATGGAAGCCTCCCCAAAACAGCACTTACAGAGAGTATTCAGGCACTGCATCCTTGAAAGCAGAGAGCTCTCGCACGTATTCATTATAAAACCATTTCACTTTGAAGTGCAAATTCATATAATCCGTGCTTTTGCATAATCGCTGCTTTTCATGTTCTGTAATAGAAGGAGTGCAAATAAAAGCACTTAATAGCGTTCTAACAGTAAATAACATTCTTGAGCCTCAGTGCACTGGTGACATAATAATACAGGACTTGCATTTTAAAGCATAATTGGTTTGGTTTTTCTCGATGTAGTAATACCCAGCATTTCAATTTTCAGGATCTGAGTACCCTTAGGAAAAACAAAACAAAGTAAAGACCAGTCCACAAATGAGGCTTCTCCCCTCTCTTCACTGCAGTGAGAAAAAACCCCAAAAATTTGCTGACTTCCCCTTCTTTAGATCCTTCTTTGGATGTTACAAAATGGTTAGGAAGCTTTTGTGTGTCAAGCTAGAAAAGACAACCATAGCTGTGCAGTAGCCAGAGAAAGTTAACAGCTATAAATTCCAGTCCTACAGGAATCTGTGAAAGCTACATTTATCAGAGTTAAGGAAAAAAAAAGAGGAGAAAACTCCACAGCTCTACAGCCATCTGATTTATGGCACAAGTTGAAAAGATGGTTTAATAAAGTGTTTTTGAAATTTTTCAAATGGACTTCACCTTCTCAGTGTCCTCGTGTTTTCCACATACTGAATATGCAGATGGAGGTGGGTGGCAGAAATCATGCAGCCACCTGTAACCACTTTCAGCATTTTTAAAGTCTGATTTAATTTGTTTGGAACAAATGTCAATCTTTCTTCCAGGATTTTGATCTTGTTTTAGCTTGTACACTATGCTCTGCATTCTTCACCCAGCCACTGCACACCTGGACAGCTCCATTCCTTCTCTCTTTATCCTTGCTCAAATCTTTCATTTCCTTCTCCCTCAGCATGAAACCAGGCATCCACAAGTTTTGGGCAGAATAATCATAACTTTACTGCTCACAGCTTCCTAAAATCTCCACAGATCTAGTCTGTTTGAGATGTCATGTCACTTGCACATTCTTCCTTCCCTAAGCAAAAGAGTAATTTCTTTTCCCAGCTCCCTTAAAAAATGACCTAGTACAGGTGGCTCAGCAGGAATGATGTTCTTGTGTAAATATTAGGTATTAAAGATATATCAGTTTCAAACCTCCTTTTTGCTCCTTACTTCTGCTTGCTTTGCAACACAGCATTATACAAATCATATATTTGGATGGGAACTTAATTTTCTGTAACAGCAGGAGCATCCCATCCTCTGTCATACACTTGAATGTAGCATTGGATTGTCTGTCAGTGAAAATGCACTGTGAATGACACATTCTGTGTTTTCAGATCTAGCCAGTTACATTAGAAGGAAATGTTTAGTTTTATTATTATGCCAAATCAGCACTCCAGTAGCACACCATGCCATCCAACAAGTGTTTCAAATGTATTTTATTATGCAGTGAGTTACTAAGTTTTGTGCAAATCGGCTTATGAAGTGCCCCTGTGGGCTTTTATTGCCTTTTTAGCATTGCAGTAGCATTTTCACCTTCACTGCCTTTCCATCACACTCAAGAAAAATCACTAAATCAGTTTCTGTCTAAATATTGCATTTATTCATTTTCATGCTACTTGAGAGTACTACAAACTCTCCCCAGCACAGTATCATTGTTACTAGCATTAAACAGAACCACAGAGAGAAAGATGTTGCCTTCTGTCCTGGTTCTGAGGAATCTTTTTTTTTTTTAAGGTAGCAGGTTTTTCACAAACTAGTACAGAAAGCTAGATGACATTTGCTCTATGAAAGGTATTCTTACGAGGTAGACCAGCCTTTCACTGACAAAAATTATGTTTTTTGTATGAAATTCACTGCATATCTGTTGCTGAAGTCATTGTTAAAAATCTGTCCTAGACTGCATCCCAAAAGAATGGAATTTCTGAAATGAATAGCACTTTTTTTTTCATTTAATCTTTTAATAAATGGATTGTTAGATTGTACAATGTAACTTGAAAATGTTTGCTACAGTATCACAAACCAAAGAAATGCTTATTTCAATTTTAGAAATGAGCTACTGCCACTAATTGGCAGACTTGCTCAGGAGGGTGCAACTTACACATACCATTCACTAGTATTTTCTTTTTAAGGTTAAGATTTATAATGCATTAAAAATGAGCACAAAAGTAATTCAGGAATAACTGAACTTTTTTTCTGCAGGCTTTTATGCCTTGTAGAGAATATTTGAAGTCTCCAAGGATATTATTTCTAGTTATATATAAGTGAAAAATGCATCCAGAATCCCTGACATTAATGTATGAGAACATCAGCTGTTCTCTTTCAACAATGTCTGACCTATTTTATAGTATTTCTAAGTCAACATTTCTTATCTCAAAGACTACATACAAATACATACTATGTGAGCCTTCTGTCAAGTTTTGAAAATTTTCTACAAATCTATTTTCCATAATCAGCAAACACTTCACAGAACATATGAGGTCAATAGGATCCATGCATTTTACCTCTTCAGTTCATATAAACCAAAGAATGGAGCAAACAGGTGCCCAGATGAGTCAGCAGTGACAGTTTTAACTGGGTAATAGATGGGTTTATCCATGGCAACCATGGATTTTGGTTGCAAAATGCAGCAACATCACTGTAGGTGTTCTGAATTTAGATTAGGACCAATAGATTGCTTCCTTAATTTCTGAACATCTTGCACAAGCTAATGTAAACGTGAGCATGGGATAGTTGGATACATTTTGGAAATCTGTGTTGATTTTCCTGGAGGGAAAGCTAGTGCCATGTTTCCCTATACAGAGATACCCATTTTGGGCTTTCTGGAAGACAGATGTAGTAGCTGCACAATATAACTTTTTTTGAAAAACTCCAGCCTTGCTTTGCAAAATTATTATCCTACAGAGTCAGTCTGGAACTAAACCTGCCAGTTGTGTGCAAATGTGCTCTCTGGAGAAATGATGGCAGAAATACCTGACCATTCTCATAACTGATTCTAGGTAAGGAAATCTCCAGTATAGCAAACCTAATGCTGATAATGTCTTTTATTTCGTGCTGCTCCTTTTCTGCCATTTTCCTTGTAGTGCAGCATATTTTTATAAGCACCTACTCATCAAATAAGTTTCATAAAGAGGTCATGTTCAGTTCCCATGATGGCATATTGCATATCACTGTGTCATGCATCAATGAAAAAATACTGATAAGAGTCTTGTAAACTGTAACACCTGTAAATTTAGTTGTGTGTATGGGGCACTTCAGCTACTTTTGGGAACTGCAGATCCAGCAAGTGTAATTTTTTACATTGTTGATGCCACTTGGGGTGGGGGGAGGATATCTCCTCAGGGGTGATGCTGTAATGCACATGTGCTTCCACAGCAGGCACTGTAACTGCAACCACACTGAAAACTGAATGGAATTGTTCCATCTCACTGCTACAAACCACAGAGATGGGAACCCCCTTAAGGAGACCTCCAATAAGCAACAGCACTGAAGGAAAAGAGATAAAATCTGCTCCAATGTTATTTGTATACTCAAGAATGAAGAGAGATTGTTTTTAAAAGCTATTACAGGGAATGCATTAATATATGGAAAAAACTTGGTGTGTAATGCAATCAGCACAGCCCTGGTGATGCTGTATCTGGCACATAATTTAATTGCAGGCAGCAGTTCTTTTAGAGAAAAATTTATAAAGAAACATAATAGGAAGGACTACTTTCCTCACAGGCCCTGACCAAACAACAGTACTGTGGAATCATGCTTGAGTTTTTGTTCATTTTTTCAGCAATTGCTGAAGAAAGCTGAGAAAATTTTCTTAAAACTACAAATAAAAGTCATAATGATGAGTCACTAAGCAGAAATATCTACATGACACTAAGGACAATATCTTTTAACAAACTGGAATAGAATATTGTTCACTACAGAATCCTTTTTTCTTTTTAACCTTGAGGTAATAACATCACTCTGAGTTTCCATGTAACTTTTGATATGTATTAGCTGCTAAAAAAGGAAAAAAGGGTAATCTAAAAACCTTCATAAAAGATGAACATGTTAAATATTCAGATAATCAAATTGATATTTTGTTCAACTCTGATTTTCCTTATTTGTGTACAAAAACTCAGAGCAATTTTTTTTCTACAGCAGTTTCCAAGCCAATATTTTTGTAAAAACATATAGTTAAGCTGCTTGAAAGATTCTAATAATATGGTTTTAAAGTATATTTCAAATCTTTATGAACAAGAACTTCAAGGAAATTAGTCTGTAAAATTTAACGAATTGACTACATACACATAAATAGATTTTTCTAAAAAAACCAAACTTGTACAGTTTTCAGGTTTTATAAATAATGTTTCAGAGATTAATAACTACTATAAAGAATATCTATGTGTAGCATATTAATTTCATCACATCCAGCTTGTTTGACTGACATACATTCTACTGCTCTACAGTTTATTAAACAGAAATGGGTGAGACTAAGCATATGGGATTTGTGTTTGCATTAGCTGCAAATTTTCCCATCAAAACTCAGCTGTTATTCTCAACCATTGTGGCACAATTCCATATTTTTTGCAATAATTACCTACCAATCTTTCTAGAGACTGCCAGCTGCTATCTATTTCTTCCAGAACTGCTGTTTCAGAAAACCTCCTATTTCCAAACTTGCAGTCATATAATTGGGAAGGGTAATTAGGAACACAAAACTGAGTAGAGCTAGAGGAAGCAAAGCTCCAGTAAGGAATGATATGGATGGGGTATGCATTGGCATTCCTCCCTCTGAATCACTGTGGAAATGTTACACCGAATGATGCAACTCTGTTTTGGATACAGGTAGAAGTTAATGTTCAATGCACCTGATCCCAGTGCAAATTCCCCACAATACAGGAGCAGTTGCTATGCCACAGCCTCTTTTATGCTTATAGTGCTCTAGATTTAATCTCTATACTGCTGAAAGAAACCTGAAGCCTCTGATTGTATGAATGTAACAGCACACAGGCCACAAATGAAGCAAAAATTTAACTCAAAGTTTGTCACTGATTTAGAAGAAAACATTACATTCCACTAGAATCTCATCCCAGGATTCTTGTACTTTGCTAAAGGCAATGGAAGTCACTGGGTATTAACTGAAATAGACAGTAGAACACAACTAATTGATAATTATGTATAATTTACATTAATTTTTATAATGTGAAATACTACTGACCTTTCTGAAAGGGCTCTTTGTGTCAAGATGAATATAATAAACCAAAACCTGAAAAACTTCTGTCATTACCTCCTTTTTCGATTACATTTATCTCTAACCCCCCCTCTAATGCTCCTTTAAAAAATATATTGTATCTTTCACAACAGACAATCTTTTCTCTGCATTTACTTGAAAATTTTCATCAAAATATGTTTGGACAGTTCACAAACATAATGAACTGCACCTGGAACATATCTGGGGGGTGATGAAGCTGTGCAAATAGGAAAATGAAGAAAAAAGAGACCAAGTACACTTATTAAGTGCAAGATGCATAAATTAAGAAAGGCATTGTAAATCTTCTTCAAAGATTTCCTTACTATGGAGTCATATTTCCTCCCTGGACAGAGGAGCTACTGGAGAGGGTCCAGTGGAGGCCACAAAGATGATGAGGGGTCTGGAACATCTCTCTTATGAGGAGAGATTTAGGAGAGGAGCTGGGCCTGTTTAGTCTGGAGAAGAAAAGACTCAGGGGGGATCTCATTAATGCATATAAATATCTCAAGGAGGGTGCCAAGAGAAGGATGCCAGACTCTTTATGTTGGTGCCCAGTGACAGGATGAGAAGCAATGGCCATAAAACACAAGAAGTTTAATCTCTGCATGAGGAAGAACTTTCCACTGAGGGTAGCAGACCACTGGAACAGCTCCCAGGCAGGTCATGGAGCCTCCCTCTCTGGAGACATTCCAAACCCTCCTGGACACATTCCTGTTGTCACCTGCTCCAGGTGGCCCTGCCTTGACAGAGGGGTCAGACTGGATGATCTCCACAGATGCTGGCCAACCCTGGCAATTCTGTGATTCTGTACAGACATCAGGGAAGGCAGACAGGCTGTCATATTCTGAAAGGTGAGGAAGAATGTTCACTGTTCCTTTTTTGTCTTCTTGCCTGCAGTGGAAGCTGCTAATCAATCCCTGCCTTAATGCGGTGCACTGTAAAAGCTGATATGACATTGCCCTTTACATTCAAGGAGAAGCTCTCCGAGCAGGAGGCCGTGTGCTCAGTGCTCTGCTCTGCCTGACATTTCACAGCAGGTGCAGCAGAGCTCAGGGACACCTGCTTGGTGTCAGAAAAGGCAGAGATGTACAGAGATGGTTCCTTGGGAGAAGTCAATGTCTCATGGGAACTTCAAGGGCATCAAACACCAATGTCATATACCACTTAAGAGATGCAGGATGTATGAACCTTCTGCAAACTACCCTATCTTCTACTCTAAACATTGCATTTGCCATTTTTTACCCACTGTGTTATACTGCCTAAGTGTTTCAGATTACTTAGGCAAATTAACTTTGATACTTTATTGACATTAATCAGTTGATTTTTTTACTGCTTCTTTTTAGTCCTTATGACTTCTATTAGTCTCATCAATTAATTACTACTTCCAAAGACAAATACTTCCACAAAAGTTCCAGAAAAGTGGATGGGTTATCACCAAAAGGGCAATGCAAGATGTGCAGCTTGATTATGCATAAACTTTCTCTGTTTTGCTTGCTGACAAGAAAAGAAAAATGCCAGGAATACAAGTAAATGAATAAGATCAACCTCAGTATAAATTTCACCCTTCAATATTCTATCAGATTGAAATTTACATACCATGATACTAAATAGATAATATTCAAAGAATAAACATTTGGAGACAAAATTCTGTATTGAATACAAAAATAAATAAGCACTTACTTCCAGTGAGTGGAATAATCTGAACTGTGCTTTTTTACAGCTGATGGAATTCTTGCTTTGTATATTTATTGACCATGGAATGCATAAGGAAATGGAAGCTATAAATGAAGCAGAAGAAATAGTCCATCCTATCTGATATGATGATAATTAAAGTCCTAGTTCTGAAGAATATGACTGAAATGTCAAATACTTCGTACTGATATTTCAACATCTATTCAAAGTAATAAAAAAAGAAAGTAATGAAAGTAATAAAAGTAATGAAGTAATAAAAGAAGAAAAGTAATCCTAATATAGGAATCCAATTTATATTGATTAAGCTTTGATAAAACTCTAATATGTATAAAAATTGCAAAACAGAGAATATATGCCCCCATCCTTGGAAGTGCTCAAGCCTGGTTGGATTGGGCCCTGAGCAACCTGGTCCAGTGGGTGGCATCTCTGCCCATGGCATGGGGGTTGGAAGTGGATGATCTTTAAGGTCCCCTTGAACCCAAATCATTCCATGTTTTTATGATTTGATAGTATAATGCTTGAATCTGGGATGGAAAACAGAATAAAGTTAACAAAGAGCACTTTAATAGCATTGGAACTTAACTATTGCATACTCAGCTTTGTATCTTAAATGTAATTTTTGTGATAGGTCTCTTCCATCTACTTATTGCTTAATTTTTAAAAAAGTGCGTCTTTCCATAAAGATCTGATTCTGTGCCCTTTGCCTCATCACTAGTAGGCAAAGTGAGCATAAAACCTTATCAAACAGGCATGCTTGCATTTTACAAGCAATTAGTAAAATGAAGTACAAACCAGGAAGAATCCAGCAGGAAGATAAATGCCAGGCTGCACTTAAATAATTACCAGTGCTCAATCTGGCTCTGCCTGCAAAGGCAAAACCAGAGAGGTGTTTTCTAATTCTCACCCAGCAAATTGCACTTAAGGCTTATTAAAAGATAATGTGGAAACAAGCAGTTTTAACAGATTTATCCTATTCTCCTGGGGGTGAAGCAGTATCAAATGTTTAGTTTAGAACTAATGCACTTGCTCATAAGAGGAAATTGACCCCAGATTCTATAGGAGAAAAAGACACAAATAAAACTCTATGGAAAAGTCCTGAAAGTAAAAGACTGAATCTTCAATCTAAGAAAACAGAGACTAGAACAGCTGCTGTGTGAGGAAAGCTTTAAAGCAGTGTCTTAGTAAAAATGGGCAAGATTAAAGATAGCAGAAGTTCCTTGTTATTTTTGATTTTCTTTAACTCAAATATTGTATTCTAGTTGATAAAGAAATGTATTTCTTCTCCAGAAAGCTGCTATTAGTTACTGTTTCTCAATGAAGGAAATCCAAAATACAAGGGGATTCATTATGTGATTAGCTCACAGAATGCAGGAAGAGGTGCAGCACCTACATTCCACTGCTGCAGTGTGAGAATTATGCAGCTCCACTCTGACAGAGATAAGGGGAAGAACCTCCCCAAGAAAACAAAAGGATAAAATTTTCCCCTAGCAGCAGATGCAGCACTGCACTAAACAATGCTGGTCCTTTAAGGGGACAAAGTCACATTTTTGCTTAAAGGTTTTGTTTGGGGTTTTTGTTTTATTTCCCCATAAAATTAGTCTTTTCTTAAAATTAGTCTTTTTCTTCCCCATAAAATTTGTCTGGCCATAACATTAGTCCAGACAAAAGATATAAGTCTAGCTTTTGTAAAAACATGAGATGGAATAAAGTGGTAATAAAAATAAATTTAGTGATAAAGAACTAAGGACAAGAAGAAAGAAGCAGCAAAACCCCAGTTCTTCTGGGTTAAGATATCTACAAACTGTGGAGGAGGTCTTGCCTGCCCCTGCTGCTACAGGTGATATACAGCCCATTCAGCTGAACAGAACACTTCTCCCTTCAACTCACTCATTTGTGGAAAAGGCAGGGCCATGTGAGCTATAAATAACCTGTAATTATTAATCAGTCATAACCTATCCAGCATGGTGGTACCAGTATAAGCTGACTAACAAAAAATTGCCTTTGTCACAATTAGGCAATGTTCAGGAAAAGTTTATATATATTTTTTTTACAATAAGTGATTACCTGGGTAAGAGCTAATAATAGTGTTTAAGAGCAAGAGTAATAATCATTGGTTAGAAAAAGAATAAATAGGGACACATCTATCATTATTAAATATATAGGACAACATACACTGCTATTATTGAGTGACAAGTTTAAGACTGAAAAATGAAGACAGGCATTCACTGATGCATTAAATTTTTTCCAGTAAATCTGGCACCATGAATACACTTACAGTCAAACATAGAGAAACTTGAACTAAGATTACTGTAGACTTGTACTGTGGAACTGCTCATTGTTCTGATGGTGGTTCAATGTGTAAAATCCAAGAAAATGGGTTAGAGAACAAGGAAATTATAGATATAACAGTCCCAATTGCAAGGTTGTACCACACCAGAGAGAGATCTCTGAGGTAGCTCCAAGCAAGATGATACAGTATTACAGCACAATATGAAGAAGTATTAACTCAGCCCCTGGGTGCAGTTTTGTCCATTTCATCTGTCTTAATTACTGGGTCTAACAAACACCAACAGAATAGTGCCATTTGGCATGGCTGTGGTGCTTTTTGGGCAAGCCTGGAGAGCTCTGCTTTGCCCTCGACAGGTGGATTGTCATACTTAGGAAGCTCAGCCCCTCAGGGTGTACAGAGTGCACCTGCTGTTACCAACATCCTTGTCTGTTATGGTGAGTAAAGAACATTTCTAACTCCCCTCTTCCTCTAATCACAGCAACATGCTATCTTATCTGCCAAAGGAAGGTTTAATTCCAGCTGTAATCTCCTTGACTTTGCCTTCACAGACTCTCTGAGTGGCCATAGAGGACTCTTAATTCCTCAGGTGTCTGAAAAGATAAGCACGGAATACATTTGTTGAAAGGTGCCAAATGCAGAAATGAGATTGACTAAAATAAAAAGGTTTTATATTTTGATAGTGATGACATCCTGCATTCTTGTGGATGCTGCCTTCTTGTCCTTTACAAAACCTCAGTCTCATCTTCCCTCACCCTCTGTAGCCTCCCTCTAAACCAAGACTATATTCCATCTTAAGGAGAACTTTGTAAATTGTAAATTTAGAGTGAAAATAGACTTGAAATCTGCCACCAAATGGTATGACCTTTCTCTGGGCATACCATTCTCTGGCATTAGCCTTTTTGGATTTTTTTCTATGCTGTCTCTGTGCTCAGCATCAACTCCTGGACCTGCCTCTTCTCTTTCAAATCACTTCATCAGTTTCTGTCATGGATGAAATATCTGTCAGAGAAACAGGAAAATAGTGTCTTCTTAGGCACTGAAGACAACAGCAAACTTAAAAGCAAACTTACATTAAATACATAAAATGGTGGAATGACTATCTCCTTTTCCTATTTTTATAAGGCCTTTAGAATCTTAGCTGTGCAGGATGGAGACTGTCTGTTGCTGTTATTTACACAGCAGCCATCTAATTTCTCGCCTAATTCTGGTCTTGACTTCTGGCCACTACCAGAATTAGATTATCATAATAACAGCAATTAGGATGTTCTCTTTCTAAAAGACTGGATAGTTTCAGACATTTGATCTGACCTATTCAAAAGTTAGAGATCTGAATGATCTGAAAAAAGAAATTTCCGAGGACAAAAAATTAAAAAAAAGATACTTTGCAATTGCATGTTTAATTTCAGCTTATTACTCTCTCATCATCTTTTAACCTTTGCATCTTCATACTTGTAAAGGAAAAGATTTCTTACCATATGAAGTGAGTAACAAATCATATGCACTGTTGGTGAAACTCTCTCTCTGTTCTCATTTTTTTGCAGCATAAATATGGAATAATTGGGGGATCAGAGAGAACAAAAACATTACCATCCTATAAGATTAGATGTTTGTGTAAACTAAATGCCAAACAACAATCTATAATGTATCATGCAAACCACTGATGCTGCATGGACAGCCTGCAAAGAAGAAAAACACCCCAAAGAGACCAAATCTAATGAAGACAACTCTCAAAGAGAAACATGTGATTTTTCATGCAAAATCTACACGTGAAAATAATCCATTAGACCAGAAAAAAGAAATATAACTAGTGTAAACTCAATTTGTTCAAGTTTGCATAAAACTTTTAACACTATCCAAAGGCTAAACATTTTAATTAACTTCAATTGGAAGAAAATCTAGAATGGAATTATGAACTCAATACCAGATTTTAGTACAGTTTTGTTTCCAAGGCATGTCAGCTTGGCACAGTGTAGCCCTGATCTTGGCAGCTGAGCAGACTGAACTGTGCTTTGGGATGGCCTTTCCTCCCTCACCAAAACCCAAGCTGTTCCCCCAGTGCCAGTTTAGTGCCTTGGTACTCTCAGAGACGTGGCTTTGCTCTTCCCTAGCCAAAGGCCTCTGCCATGGCAGCTCTCTCCCCTGACTCCTCCCTGCCACAGCAGCAGCCTCCTCGCTGGGGTGTACTCCCAGGACCAAGGGAGGAGAGAAGGCAGAAGGTGTGTGGTGCCAGCTGGTGCCCCTCGCTGGGCTGCTGGGCTGTTCTACAAGAGCAGGTGGGCAGAGGGCACTGCTGGAGAGCAGCAGATCTGCAGTGCACACACCTCCTGAGCAAATCCAGAAGGGATTCAGATGTACAGGGAGAGGAGAGAGCCTGAACAGCCATTCTGAACTGCACTCAGGAAAAAGGGAAAAAGAATGGAAAGTGGATGCTCCACTGTTTGCTGTCTTGTTATTTCCTGAATTTAAGCTGATAGGTGTGGCTGGATATATTTGTGAATACAAAAAATGGGTAAAACCAGAAACAGGATCTTGGATGAGCTAATCCAATCTTTTTTATCACATGAGCAATCCTTTTGCAAACAATGCTGGACCAGTTCATTGCTTCTTGATTGGATGCAGAAAGGAATCAACTTTGTAGCACAAAAGATGCTGCTTCAGGAGATTAATACTAAATTAGAGTAGAGGAAGATTGCAATCACAGCCCTGGACACTAGGTATGAACAGATGGTAGCCTATGTTAATAACTTGGAAGGCGAGAGTGGCATAGCAGAATGCAATGCATTTTAATGAACTCCATTAAAACCATGAGGACCAACTGTGAACATATTTAAGAGCTTGCTTCTAATCTTATAGAATCTGAAGAAAGAAATATTATTGCCCTCAACAACTGAGTTAAACTCCGTTTGCAGAATATCTATTGAAAGAATTCATAATTCAAATCCCAGCAAAGCTGGGTAGAGGATCAGTATACTGATCTATATTTTTTTACTAGATTTATTGAGGTTCCTGCTTAGGAATGAAATAATAGAAGGTGAAATTTTGTATATTTATAATAATTTATACTAATTTCAAAATAATAACTTTACTAATTTAATTTTCCTTTAATTATTATTTATATGCAGGAACTGTCTCACTAATGATGCTGGGAGCAGTTTAGAATTCCTAATGCCAACAATGGCATTTACTCTCCTCAGAAAGTCAGTATCCACAGCAACACAGAAATGAGACCACATTCAGGGACTGGTCTGGAACATAAAAAGTCAAATGCCTTCTACATTTCTCTGTGCAGAATAAGGACTAACATTAAAATTTATTTAAAATCCTGATTCAGTCCTAACATACACACTTTATATATTGTATAATTAAGTCTTTCTTATGAGCTTCTTGTTCTATCCTTTACAACCGAGAAAGAAGCCATGACTTGTTCTGAAGCTGCCTTTAGAGTGATCAGTGTGCTCTAATGAACAAATAGAGTGAGTGATGTTTTGTGGATTATTTCTTTGCAGTGCAGAATGTTTATAGTTGAATGGCTAAAGCTCTGGGTGCTCATGTGGATTGATGTCCATGTGCAGAGTATAACTACACCCCCAAGGTCATGAAGTCATGGCAGTTGGTGACTATTAGAAATCCTCAGTAATCTGTGCTATCTGTAAGGGATTCACAACACTGAGTTACTGAACAGCAGTTTTCTGATAGCTGTTCGTGACTGACAGCCTCTCCAGACAGAAGATTCCCTGATGAAACCAGGATTATGCTCTAAGTGAAACCAGTGGCTTTCACTTGGTCTTCACATTTCTCAGCTCTTGGAAGCTTTTGCTTTCACTGATCACTCTTAAAGGATGATCTGCCTGACATCCCTTCTCACTCTTGCACTTCTGATTCACTCTGACATGACTACAGAAAAGCACTTTGAAACAATTGTTTGAACATCTCTTCTCCTACCCAGATCTAAGATGTCCCATGTCTTCTGTTGTTTTTGTACATATTTTCATTACCTTCCTTCCTTTCTGCTCTGCTTAGTACGGAAGTTCCACATTCAAATAACACAATTAACAAAATAAAGTAACACAACAGCAGAGGAACAAAACAGTTCTTCCACCAATAGTCATTCTAGCCACTCATCTCTTCAATTATCATAATGAAAATCTGCCATGTCATCAAAGCACCATGCACTGATATTATCCCATTAGACATTCTGGAGAGAATAATAGAGAAGTGTATCTTCAAATATTTGGGGTTTTTAATACTTTATGCCTGTTGAATTGCATTGTTTTTAAAATTCAACCTCATATGTTTTTTCTCACCCTTTTTAGACTTACTCTGTAGTTAGTAGCAGACTTGACTAAAGACAATGCCAGTTTCATGCAGGTATCTTTACTTGGTTTGCTGCAATAACTATATTTTATTGTGTGTTTGAAGCCATTAGTAGTTGGAGACAATCTGCTATATAGCAAAACCCCATATATTTTAACAATGGTTAACCACAATATCTTAAGAGATAAAATGAAACCGCGTTTGATTCTGCTGGAACTAGAATGAATACATCCTGCCTTTTGAACACAAAAAGATTTAATTATAAGTGTGTGCTTCCTCCATAATTTCATTCCACAAATGTTCCTATGGGCAAGTTAGCAATTTTCAGCTAGTGAGAAAAATCAGAATATCTACAGTGCTCTCTAGCAAACACATGTGGGTCTCTTTGGACACTGAAGGTTTTTATCAGATCTAAGAAGCATCATTTCAAATCACAATTCTTTTGTGCTCTTCTTTCACAGATAACTTCATATATTCACAGTGAAATGATTTGATTCCTTGTAACCCTTCTTTTTCACTAACTTACAAACATCTTAAACAAGTACACCAGAAAGCTCTAATCACACACAGAAATCTGACGCCAGGTATCACTTGCAGTGGAAATCAGTCTTGCTGAACTTACTAGAGTAATTAATAGTTTGTTCTAATTACCTTCCAGAGCATATTTCATGTCCTGGGCAAACAGAGTCCACATGATTTCAGCACTGATTTTTCCCATGTTCAGCTCTTGAGGGAACCTGCAATCAATCACATTACATCAGTTCACCTGCTGCTAGGAATGATGCTTACAGCTGCACAACAAAAAGGCAAATATTTCCACAAAATAATTCCCCTAGTATGCACTTACTGTATCTTATGTTTTGTAACAATTATATAAACCATCCAACCTTCAAATAAAAACTTCCCTCATATGACATTTTAAATCAAGAAACATTCATCTATCTTGCAGATGATTCCTCAACTTTAGTTAAATCAGATGGCTTATGAAGAACATGAAACAGTTGGCTCAGTTGTTTAGCAGCCACAGCTTTTCCTTAATTCCCTTTTGACACTGGGAAAGAGTGAAGCTGTCTGTGAAGCTATATTGGTTTATATACTCACAGAATCCAATTCACTGAAGACTTCCACCTTGATGAATGGATAAAATAACAAAGACTATAACAAGCAGTGAAATGCAGATTTAGATTCAAAATTTTAGATTTGGTCTCATGCTTCATGTCATCTTTGAGAAATCCTTTTTAGATACTTTCTGCTGTTATCAGTTAAGTACTTTTACACAAATTTTTCATAGATCCCAGCTGTTTCTTCAAATGCGAAACAAAGTCCTTGATCTTTGAGTTACCATTTTCACTGTTAGCAACTAGCAAAAGCTGGCATTTTAGTGATCAACACTGTGTTTTTGTCACATTTTTGGTCTTAAAAAAAGGGCTCTCTAATGCAGGTGTGGAACTGACATTAATATGAGCCATTCTCAGGACACAGAGGCAGAGCCAGGCAGGTCAGGCAGATGAAGAGCAGAAAGAAATAGAATCTCCCAGTGGGGTAAAGCAGCTGTTTATGGCACAGGGGTGCAGTGAGAGAGAGCCACACAAATCACCCACAGTTCACCAGGCCACATAAAATAAGGGAATATATTAATGAGGAAATACACAGAGCTGTGTGGCTTTTGTGTTGAGGTTATTACACTATATACTAGCAGAGAATTGGACACAAAGTATTTTGACCTTTTTGTAAAGCACTAATCAAATTCAGAAAATATTCCATAATAATTTCTGTAAAAATGTAAGAATTTTAAAGGTCTTGTTGACATAGAAAGAATGAGAATTATGTGCAACTTTAAAGTGGTAGCAGTAGGATCTAAGTAATGTATTCATTTCAGAGACCTATTTGACCCTCATCATATCTGCAAAGAAAAAGTACTTAAACAGCTCATTAGCTCTGCTACTTTAATAGGAAGCAGTTGCTAGCTCAGTTCACTGAGCCCTCTTTATGCTAATGACTGCTCAATTAAAGAACTTCATATTAATTCTATTACCACAAAATTAATTTCTGTTCAAAAACTGAAATGTATTTCAGCTGTCTTAACTTTACCTTCAATCTACTCTGAGTTCTTTCTTAGCACCAGACTTGAACTTTGATGGTGTGGCTCTGAGGAAGTATTTAACAGCTGATTTAATATTGACCCTGTCTTTGAGCATATTGCAAGGCTGGCCATAAGGCAAGGCTGGGCCTGATAAAAATGCACTTGTTTGATTAGTGATAAATAGATTTGTCCATGCATTTTAACTTGTGAAAGCACACACACACACACACACAAACTGCAATCATTAATGTTGATTAAATTAGTTCAACACCCCACCTGGCTCCAGTTAGGTGAAGTCTAAAACTGGTGCCAGTTTTTATGCTCCTAACAGACTGGTGGGCATTGCACAGCTGCCAGTCATGGGCATGGGGGAACTACCAGAGGTGTCCTTGCAGTTTACTGTATGTGACAAGTGACATAGCCAATGCATGACAGAAGCACACAGGACATTCCACA
This sequence comes from Molothrus ater, assembly GCF_012460135.2. NCBI lineage: Eukaryota > Metazoa > Chordata > Aves > Passeriformes > Icteridae > Molothrus > Molothrus ater. The sequence continues at coordinate 7,790,648 of NC_050490.2, forward strand.
GGCTAAAGATAAATGGTAACAGAAGCAGCTGTCTTATTAAAGGGAAGGGATAATCAAAGGTCAAATACTAAAGCATCTATATAAGTATGGTATTTTGTATTATTTGTATTTTATCACCTTATTTTTAGTTAAGAAAACTTTTTCAAACGACTTCAAATTTTGATCCATAAGGATCAAAATATCATAGAAATTTCTCATGCAAGTCTCTACACATTACATTTTCTAATCTTTGTAAAAGCCATGTATTTTCATATTTTTCAGTGAAGCAAAAGGACAACCAGTAGAGTTCTCTGTCAGTCATTTAGCTGGCCCTTGTTACAGTTATTTCTGCCCCATAGGCCATAATTTTCCTGATTTCTATGTCATTCTTGGAACTATATAAAATCTCAGTTTATCCAGAAGAGTTATGTTGCCTGTACATTACTATATCTATGTGTTTCCAAAAATACTAAATTGCATATACAAGACAGCCACTTATATCTTCACTCTATTGATTTTAATTAAGCAAAAATTTAGTGAATACAGTTCTCATTGGCTAGTTCTAATGAAGGGCAATATATAAAACCACAGATCAATGGAATGAAATTGAACTCAGCTTAAAAAAAATAAAATAATCAATGTAAAAGTGAAACATATATAATCCCCAAAGCATTTATCCCAGACAGTACTGCATGTCTCTAGTTCAACCCTAAAGTCAGAAAATTCTATCATGACAATTAAAAATGCCTTTTCATAATTTGTGCTGCCAAATCTCCAGTCTGCTACATCTTGAGAATATCAATGCCTCTGAACCTCAGATGCACTTTCCCAGAAAAGCTCATATTCCCTACTTGGTGGCTACAGTCTCTTCCTGGTGCTAAATCTCACCAGTCCTAGGGGGTGAATACATTCAGTTTTGTGCTGTGCATGCAGCAGGAAGATAGATCACACCATCTGTGGAGGGCTGGCCATGGCCTCTGCTTCACTAACTCTTAAGACAAAAGTTCAATTCGATTTTGGAAAAGATGCATTCCATTTAAATGTGAGCAAAAAGCTCGTTTATTCTTATATTTTGTGCTTTATCCTCTATCTATCCAAAGCCTTATTTTTAACACTCCTTTCCCTGAAGAAAAAATAATGGGCAAGAAGATGCTGTATATAGTCTACATAACTAACCTGGTCTGTCAGTGTTACATTGTTACATGAGAAGCTACAGTGGGTGTGGTGAAAGAATGAGAACAACTTTGTTCACAGGATAATGTTCACAAATTCTATGAAAGAAGTGATATTCACATGCTTCCACAGAATAAACTGTAATTGGTAATGAGGAATACCACTGCATCAAGACACAAACCACATCAGATACACTTTCTATCATGAAAGAAACATTCTAAAGTTGGCCTGATGTAGCCCAATTCATGATAGAATGTACCCTGATTTTTTCACTTCATTCCATAATTTTTTTTTCACTGGCCTATATTTCATAACTCACTGACATGTAGGTTACAATTATGCTGTTTCTACAACATAAGTTACTATCCCAAACTTCTCAGAGGTGTTAAACATCCCAGCTCCTGAAGCATGAGGAGATCTGCTCCTGCAGATTTCATGTGTTAGTCCCTTCCATACTGTGTGGAACACAATGTGATCACAGAGAAAACAGATCCTAACACTGCAAAGATCTGAGGATCAGTAAAGAACAAATTTAAAAGTCCCATTAGAACTGTCTTGTTTCTTAAACTTATACTACAGTGACAACTGGACTGTTCTGAGAATATGTGCAAAAAAAAAAAAAAGGCAGGGGCTCGAAGTTTAGGTCTTGCTTTCAAAATATAGAAGCATATTTGACTTGAAGATTTTGTCCTTGATTTGACGTTCCTTTTATTAGAATAGATATTTTATTTTGATAGAAATTTCTCCTGCCTCACAAGATATTTAGAAATGCCAGGAAGCCCCGGATTTGCCTGTGATTCAGGTTTCTAACACAATTTACATTGTTTAACTACTAGAATGGGGATTTTATAACTTAAATAAGTACCAGACCATGTTTTTCCCTCAAACTTGTCAAGTTTCTCATGCCATGTAAGAACTGCAGGTTGCCCCCACACTCCCACTGGGTGGTCTGGTGTGGTCTGTCAGTGGCTGCAGTGCTTGCTGAGGCCATCGTGTCATGTTTCATCTGGATTCATAACCTGATACAGTTCAAACTACTCCATCACAGTGTAATTTTTGCCTCTAAGGTGGATATAAAAATAGGGTTTCCAAAACTGGCTGAGGAATAGAATTCTGAGCAATATTATACAATTGTGAAAACTTTTATCAGAATGCTCTCCTGGGGATCTTTGGTTACCTCATTTCTAAAATAGGATTCAAATGGATGCAGGCCTGAATACTCCACTGAGACATTGCACAGCCATATATTTCTAATAAGGAGTCATATTTTTGCAGGATTCCTGTGTATTCAAGTTATATTTCCCAATCGTCTATTTTAACCCATTTCCTTTTCTGGGGTAAGCAGGGGGAAAGAGGCTGCCTTACTGTCTCAACACTTTTTACATGCTGCTTTTGTGTTAGGAGAAGCTTTTCTTAAAAAAAAAAATTATCCAAAGCAACTCTGAACAGTTTTTCAAGTTTTTTCCACCTAGAGCCTCTTCATCTTTTACTTCTGATGTCTATACTTCTAAAAGAAATGTTATTCCCTGTGTTCACTCTTTCACTTAAAAAACAACAGCAAAAAACAGCGAGAAGTCAGAGACACAAGCTCTCTCCCTTAATCTGTCCCAATTCCGTCCACTCCAGATTCTCTCTTCACATCCTACACAATCATTCATCTGTACTTCAGGGAACCTACTAATCCCCTTAGAGGAACTCTGTTCTTTATGCCTTTACCTTCTCCCTCACATTTGTATAAAAATAGAGCTAGAACACTGTTTAGGATACTTAACCCACAATTACACTTGTTTAATTTCAATGAAGAGACTGAAATTAATCACATATATGTATTTGTCTCAATTATATATTTTACTGTATTATTTGTACAGCCTGCCTGACTAAAGGTTGAGCTTTCATTAATGGAGAAACTTGACAGTATGACATGAAAATGGAGTGAACAGGAAAAGTGTTTTCTTTCCTCTATAGGGTAAGAACTTATTCCTTAATAAGGTTGGTGCAACAAATAATTAACAAAGAAATGTTTATTATCCAGTACTGAAGTGATACTCTATTTATTTCAAGTAAAGGAAGGAGTCAGAAGTCAATGACTTTCAAAGTCTTTCAGCTTCTGGTTATCACCAGGAGGTTTCTTTGTCACTTTTACTGTGGGGTCATAAATAGAATGGTACCTTTTATCAACAGACAAGCACATCTCAATGTATAGAGTGTATTTTACTATCTACCCTACTTTGGCTGAAAAAAACAGATTGTTCCTGATCCCCTTCAGAGCATTCAATTAAATACAATTGCAGAAACCTCTATTAATTGTTTAGTCATAGTACAGATGTAGGTTTCAATGTTAACTTTTGCAGAAGTCATCACAGCCAGACTATGCCTAGATTTTCTGCAATCTCTCTGTAAAAAGGCTCCAAAGAGCTAAAAAATTTCCCCAGGGCTTCATCATGTCACATTTCAATTGGTGCAAGGCCCATTTCTCCAGCTGTAATATGTGAAACATGTTCCTTTGCACTCTTTCTATATATTTCATGTTCAAAGCTCAGCACTGCCTTCTTTTCCTGTGTTTATCAATTGTTTCTCTCTTCTCTACTCATGTATCAACCTTAAATTATTTCATTTGTCTTGGTTATTGATTGTACCTCTCTCATCTGCTACATCTTCAATTCTGACAAGTGAAATTCCATTTCTGGATACTGCTCTCCACTTCATACATTTTCAGGTCAGTCTGGCCAGCCAATTATAAATTTAGATAGGGTCTTTTTGTGAAGTTCTTTTTTTTTTTTACAATTACATGCCTAGAAACCATACCTAAATGAGTTTCAGCATGATTTGAACACCACGTGTGCCATGATACTCCCATGCCATCAGTATCATCACACTGAAAATGCCTTTCACTGAAATGTCACTGACATTTCCCTTCTATCCTTTATATCTCATGTAGCATAGTTTGCTACCTAAAATTTTGAGATTACTCATATATCACCTGTCCTTAATGTTCCTAAACCAAAAGATTTTCTTTCCATTATCAGAGAACTAAGTTTTTATCAATCTATGTCAATACAATGTTAAATATAAATAAAATATTAAATATATAAATATATATATTAAATATAAATAAAAATCTCTAGCTAGAATCTATTTAAAATACAACTTCTAATTCAGGTGTATTTCTTATACTTATTTTAATAAATCCATGATTCTTAATTTTTTTTGGGAAAGTAATTACTTACTGGTTCAAGACTGGTGTATATGCTGTTTTATCTTCATCTATAATGGTGACCATCAGAGTAATCAGCTGAGCCCAGAAATCCAAATTCTTTGTTGTTGGTCCCTGTTCTTCTTTAGGAACTTCTTGTTTCTTACTCTGTTAAAACAAGATTGAATATATTTTTATTAGAGAAAATACTATGGGAGTCTCTCCTATAGATTATTCCTTGGTTGGGAAGAGTGACATATTGAGAATCTTTAGAAATTTTGGACCAAGACTGGCTAACCAACAGAGCAGAACATATGAAAAACTGTACTTGGCTGTGCACAAATATAAAGAACCATAGTGCAAAGATTGTCATGTCAGCAAAGGAGATCAATAGAGACTTGGTTTTTAGTGCATGCTCATGCTGTAATTAGATATATTATTAAATTCTTTGCTGTGCTGAGACTCAGCACAGGTAGAACTGCCTGTTGAGGCAGAACTTTTATACCCGACACAATAAAGACTGCAAAAATCAATGCTGAGGAGTATTTACTGTTTTGTTATGAAGGTATTCAGCCTAACAGCAGCTTCTGATGTATGGTCTAAATGAAGAATGATTTGTTGAATTTCCCTTTATGTTATTGAGAATTTTATGTTCTTTAATTTTACTACAATATGCATTTACAGACAGACTTTGTCTCTACAATTTTTAGTTATTAACTCTTATCCTAAAATTTCCTAGGCAAAAGTATTTTGCATTCCTTTGCTTGGCAGAAGGATCAAATTCCTTATCAATGTCCAATAAATAACTTCATTGTAGGGACCCAAATATGAAAAGAAATATTTTAATTCTGTATGGCCACATACATGAATAATTTCTGCCACGCAGAGCTATGTCTGCACATGCTAGATCTACACATTCTCTTCTATACTGCTGTGTGAGATTGAAAGGGGTCTCAGCTAGTAAGCCTGTGATCCTGCAAGTTTAAACACATATTCCCTGTACTTCTCATTCCTAGTCCAAATATGACCACTTCAATGGACCTGGTATCTTTTAGAATATGCCTAATATGACATACGTGTCACAGTGAATTAATTAAATGTTAATTTAACCCCAATTAACTTTTATCTATGAATACCATTTAGAATGGCAGAGAGGGAATTTCAACACCTATTTGAAACTGTTTTTGTGGCCACTGTGGATATTTTAGACATGTATCATTAATCACACTGCTACATACTCAGATGAACTACAAAGGGTACCACCTCAGTGTCTAAAGCAACAGAAATAAAGCTCAGGAGGAGGTCAAAGGATGGTGGGTCTGGTGTCACGAACAATTAACAACTGTGCATGCAAATGAGAGAGCTTTGCAAAACAGAAATGAACATTAGAGCATTAATGTCACTCATAAAGGCTTTCCCTGATATACATAGATTTTTAATAAAAAGGTCTTGTTTCTACATCAAAGATGTAGGTCTAATAGATCATTTTTTTCTCAGAAGCTTATTAAATCAAACGAACTGAAAGGCAGCTGTAGAAGACAAAGCCACCTCATACGTAGCTCAGCATCTTTCCAAAAACTCTATTTCACAGCAAGTGACATGTAGCTGAGACAGCTTTTCATGGCTTTGAATGTGAATCACAGAATGCAAAATTCAGTTCTTCAACAGAGATAGCAAAAAGTAACTGATTTACAATGTAATAGTTGCACAAGGAGGTAATTTCTACCATAATTCTCTGGAAAAGAAATCTCTTTAAAATCTGTATGACCTTTTCAGAAGTCCCAGAGAAGGTATTTTTAAAATAGTCTCACATTACAGATGTAGTTTTATGTCCTGAACAGAAAGTGCATACCCTGCCCATCCATAGTTGTTATTTTCATTCTTTATCCTAAAATCTACCTAGTGGGTTAGAAATGCTCAGAACCATTCAAGCTCTTTCTACCTTGTTATTGTCAGCACTATTATTTGCTTTATGTATAGCAGATGCCTTTGTAGAGTTATGGAATACTCTGAGTTGGAAGAGGCCCACAAGGACCAAAGTCCAGCCCTTGCACAGGGCAATGCCCAAAACCACACTGTGTGTTTGACAGTGCTACCCCAGCTCCGGCTTGGAGCAGTGCTGTTATAATGAGGTAAAGCACTGGTGAAAATTTGATTTCAATCTAGATTTTTTTTCACTTTCATTATACCCATTTGAAAGAAAATGTCAGTGTAAAAGCATGAACTAAATAGCTGATATACCTAATTATTGCCACACTGGAACAAATATAGTGAAAAGTCATAGGAGACCCTAAATAGTGCTTATTATTGTATAGGATAATAACAATGAGAATTTTTTAAAAATACAACTGAAAATTTCAAGAGGAACATAAATTCTTAAAATAGCAAGATGACAAAATCATTAATTAAACTGATGCTGTTAGTGGTTTTTAATTTTAAAATAAATGAGTTTCTGAAGTTTCCTGTCTTGTTTTTGTTTGATACAGCACTGAACAAGCTCAAATCACAGACTGCTCTTCCAGTAACCAAGAGACCTTTCCAAATACTGATATGAATGAAAGTGTGCCAATTAGCAGAATCACTTTCTTTTCCATGAGCTTTTTCACATAGGAAAGGTTATTTAAAATATCTTGACCTCCTGTAGCATCACTTTGGATGGTAATGCTGCCCACATGCACAGAACCATGAAATGCCATAAGATGTCCTGTGCTTAAAAGCTCAATGAGTGACTGGCCAAAGGCACAACAATGATATTCCTAAGGGGCTTCTGCTGGCAGATCAAACAAGCAATAAGAGCAGCTGACAGCTCACCAACAAAACAGGTTTTTACACTCTCATATTAATTGACTTGGGTGCTTCTTGTCTTTAGGATAACCCTAGAGTGGTAGCAAACACCTTATAAGAAAAGTGTCTTTAACAAGAAGTCATATTATTCACTTAAGATTCACACATACACTAAGTACGGGAGCTTCTCTGTGGGTTTTTTTAATGCAACTTCCAAACTAGGTGATAACTCTGTTTTTTGCCATAGAAGACATCAAAATCAGAAAGGAAGTGTGTAAGAACAATTTTTCATAGGATATGAATCGAAATAAATTATTTGCACAGAATCATGTTTTTCTCAATTCCCTTTTAATGTCAATTTACTAGTCACCGAATTCATATTCAAGCAATGGATCATGCAGCACAGAGTCTCCAAAATCATCACTGGTGTTTTGATAACTCTCTTAAAGAGAAAAATAAAATGTAAAGGGAGTTTTCTGAGTTTAATGGAAAAAAAAAGCTAAACTGTTGACAAACAAACATTTTGTACTCTAGAAAAGTGGCTGAGACTGGAGAAAGCAATCTCAGACCCAGTGTGAAGCAAGATTAAAATCTACATCTCTATTACCCTGAGACAAATCTGTAAAGCCTGGTCTGAGAAACAGAGAGCTTTCAACTTCTCCCATCACTGATTTTACCAGATCGTAGGATGAATGTCTGGTTTAATTTTCTTTGCTTTTATTATGTTCTGTGCAATCAATATCCATTATTATCTGTGTGACTTTGACAAATTGAATTCTATGATATCAGAAAGTTATGTATTGCTGTCTGCTGCAAGCCCCAAGCTAGGTTTCAGAATACAAAATTTTCTATATAAATAATGATACAGTGGAAAGTCAATGGAAACCAACATAGTAGCCTTGATCAGCACAAGGCTGCAGAAGGCAATTTTATAGATCAATCTTAGATAATGAAATATTAATTTTAGCAATTCTTCCAGATTTTAAACTGCATATTTATTACTTACATTACATATAATATTACTTAATGTAGAACCACCAGCAAATATACAATATGCACTATACATAAAATATGCACATATGTAGACATTCACATATAACATCTACTGATTTTTAGATTTTATATAATTTTAAATGATATTTTTAATATCTAAAAAAAATGAAAATTCGGCCTTACAGAATTTACTCAACCGAGCCTAAAGCCAGAAACCACTTGCAGACATTCATTCAAAACCTGTGAGGGATTTCCCTGTGCAGTGCTGTCACACTAACTAACTCCTAAACTTATTTGTTATTTGTTAACTTATTTGAAACTGAAACCCTATTAAAAGAATCACCATAGAATCACAGAATGGTTTGGGTTGGAAGTGATGTCAAAGATCATATTTTTCATTCCTCTTGCTCTGGGCAGGGACACCTTCCACTAAACCACGTTGCTCAGAGTCCCATTCAAACTGGCCTTGAACACTTCCAGGGATGGGGCACCCACACCTTTTCCAGGCAACCTTACTTTATGTATTCTCCAGTATCATCTAAGTGGAACAGAATTCTTTTGGATTAATTCTCATCAAGAACTGTCAGCCTTTTTCTTCAAGGACTGGCAGGTGAAAGGAGCTGGTTTAACTGGTCTATCTGTTTAGGTCAGTGTAACATGCATAGCTTCTCTGCAGTGGCCAGCCAAGTTGATACTGTGGTTTTGATCTGACCCACCCACCCAGAAAAGTTCTGCTTCTGCAGGGAATACGTGGAGGAAGACCTAAGTGAGCCCCTCACTTATTGCAAGATCTTTGACTTCCTAACCAGTGTTCTCAGACAAGCTGCTAAGAAGAAATTATATCTGTAAGATCTGGTCTTCTTCTGACAGAGAATTCTCAGAATGGAGTTGGAAATGTCATAGCACAAAATGTATCCTTCTGTTCTGAGGTAATTTACCAAATGTTTTTCTATTACTGTTGTTGACATGCTGGCCATCAGAAACAATGCTGCAACACAAAGAGAGATCTCTAAGTACCCTCTGCATGCCAGATTTGAAGTCAGAACCTTTTCAGAGAATCTAAAGCATTACAGAAACATAACAAAGGGCGTCACAAGAATTATTACTTGACACTGAAATTTGCACGCCTGAAAAATAGAACTCTCTGTAGTAAACAGCTTTTGCTACTGCACTTTATTTCTCACTTCATACTTCTGAATGTGTTTGAAAACCACAGATCACAGCCGTGCTTCAATTCTTGCAGTATTTCTATAAGAAATTAATAATCGAACCTTTTTTTTTTGCCATTTATACTAAAGAAAAAAAAAGCTACACCTCCAAAAACAACTATGAGGCTTGCATTCCCAAATCCCAAAGACCAGGGACTCACAACTGAGTAAAGCAAAACTGAGCCAGCTCCCAAAGCATAGGCCCATCCACGTGCTCATCCACAGCTCCAGTTTCCAGATCTGGGATGTTTTTTGCTCATTATCAACCCAGCCCAAGGTGCTGTACCCCTGTGAGAGATGAATGGCAAGGGCAGAGTACTGTGCTGGAGCAGCTGTACCACCCCTGGCTCCTGGAAGAGTCAATTGCTCTTTGCTACCTCCTGTCTGCACCAAGCTGTGCAGTGACAACATGCAGAGCTGAGCTAAGACCCAAGTAAAGGTTCCTAACATCAGGTAGAATATCAGGCCTGCTCTGATGAGCTGCTGTCAAATATAAAGTACTCCAGTGTTTTTTTCCAGTATATTGGTGCTATCAGTCATGAAATTATTTGTACTGATCAAGAGCTCTTCAGATAACATGAAGGGTATGGTCTGCATTTCACTGGTGGCACGCAGTGGAGAAGACTGCAAAAAGAATTATTGAAGGGACTTCAGCCTCTGTGAGCACCAGCCAGGATTTCAAAATTTGTTTTCTCAAGAAAACAGAAAGAGTGATGTATCTGTAAATTGAGTCAGAAAGCTATCAAAGTGCTTCCTAAACTACTTCTCCAGGATATGTCTTTTTAACATAGGGTAGCTAAGCACTTCACTCAGATAACTATTAATTAAAAAGAGAAAATACTGCATGTGCTGCATAAGGAGCTAGACAGTCCTTCATCAGAGGGCTTTGTCTCCAATAATGAGGATAGCAATATACATGGCAGTAAGACTGTCAAGCTATCATGTTTTACTGCCTCTGGTAGTCATTGGTATTTTGCCATCAGCTGTTCTTTGTATTCTGGTGTGGAACCGTAGTATGACATTTTTGCATGCTGTTAGCATTTGCAATGCTTCACCCCAGGAAATATCCTCAGGGGTGTTATTTTGCTGCAAGACATTAGCTTTTTAACGGTGATTGCCTGTCTGACACAAAGGTAGAGAGTAATAAAAAGAGGAATTTGAGACTGCTGAGCACATTTTGTGATTTAATTTTTGTGTTCACAGTGGCAAATATCCAAAAACTCCAGTTCAAGCCCCTCAATTTTAACAGTCATTGCTCTATTTTCACCCCAAAATTAAAGAATCCCGCACAATCAGACCATATTTTCTCGAAATACAGTGGCAGGCATCTCTGAGAATTGTAGGTTGCAGCCAAAAGCAATTGCAGAAGGTGGTTACCATGAGTTACACACAGATACACCCTGAGCGTGCAGGGCCTCAGCAGGACAACATCTGCCAGTCCTTCCCCTGAGTGAGAGCAGGTGCTGGCCTACATAAGAACCATTCCTTGTGGCTTTGGGGCTCAGTTCTCAGTCTCACAGCTCAGAGCTCAGCTGTGCAGCTAAAACATGAACCTCCTGTGTGCAGAGCCACGCTAGGATGAGCTCCCTCCCTCTGAGAGGAGGGGACCTCACCTGATGGGGAGAGAGCAGAGATAAGGGAAGGGTACTGAGGAAGGCTTAACGGTGGAATCTGGTCTAATCTAAGGGACACAATGCTAATGAAATGTTAATTACAATACTGATTACTGCTTCATTATTATAACAGTGGTACCACAAACCAGTCACCTGGATTCATTGGAAGGCCTCCACAGCTATAAGTTCAAACAAGCTGCATATTCAAGCGTTCCTAAAACAAAATGCACTTTTGGATATACTGATAGGAAACCATAAGAGGATCATGCTGAACAAAGTCTCCTTGTGCAACTCAAGAGCTGATGCAGAATTCAGGTAGTCTTTTGAATTAATTTTACTTATCTCTCTATTAAAGTTAGATCAGTTATATTTCTGAGAATTGTCTCCCACCTTCTGGGAAAGAAAGTTTTACTGTCTGGCATTAAGATTATATGCGACTGTTGCTTGAATTTTTTTAATGTGATTTACTGTTAGAAATAAATTATTTTGAATGCAATCTATTTATTCTAAATTTTGCATTTTACACTTCTTCACTAAAGCTTCTTGCACTGCTTTGTAATTGTAACTGTACAGAAAATTGTCTGATTAAAATTTCCATATAAAACTGCCCCTGCTGGAAATCTTGTGAACGAGAACTCAAGAGGTGCAGAAATACAGTGAAATGCAGTTAACTCAGTTTTCCAACAGAGTGAATCCTTGTGGATTTTTAAAATTTATTTCAGGATTTCTTATTTCTCTATCATTAAATAGAGTTGTGTGAGAGAAAAATATAATAACAACATTGCCTGTTTTGCCTCAAATATAATTTGAGGGAGAGAACTCTTACTTAAGCAAGTTTTACATTCTCTACCAAGCAGAAAAGCTGTACTTTAAAACCATATTTTAAAATAGACAGGCTAAATGACTGTATGGATCCACATTAAAAAGTTGTGAATTTTCTGAGTACAGAGAAGCTTTTGCAGTTGTCACAATGCTTTGCAGAGGTAAGACTCCATCACTTTCAGCTGTTTACTGAGGACTAGAATCTACTGATAAACTGCAGGCTTATGTAATACCCAGTCTAGCAGCACTTTTTTTATATTTACCAGACAAGATCAAATTGCTGCAGAGTAAATGTTAGTGAGAAAACAGAACAGTTTATGACGTAAATAGATGTGATGCCTGAAGCTGCTCCTTCCACTAATTTATACTCCTACTCAGCTTAAAATATAATCTGTTGTAGGATAAACACACATCAGCACTAAGTGTGGAGTGCTTATTGGTGCTGGTGAGAATTTCTTAGATTCAAAGCTATGGATAAGTTTTCTCAGGAAAAGGAATCCAATGTGGGAAAATAAATTCTCATTTCAGAAATGTTGAAAAGCAAATATCATCTTTCCTAAAACACAGGAATTCATATTCTGGATTTAAGTGAAATATCTTTCACTTAAATAAATAAATGAATTCAAATAAATTTCATTTGATGTCTTATATCATTAGTATGAGTGTTCCTATTAATTATACACCCAAAAAAAAAGTGCATTTGCCAAAGAATTTAGTTAATTCTGTTCAAGGCTGGAACAGTCACAGAACTACTATCTTTTCAGTGTACCATCCAGAAAGCAAATACAAGGTACAGGTGGTAATATGACAAAGAAGTGATGCTCCTTTAAGACAGTAATTAATTCTAACATTACTTATAGAATGACCATATTACATTAAGAAATAAAGAGTATTCTCAAGGATTTTGCATGACATTTGGAACACAACAAATGCTATAATTAATTTGCACTGATAGCTCAACCTGACAGACTAATATTGAGAAATCCTCTGCTTTCTTAAAGCAGTTACTAAAGCTTGGATCCAAGTATGCATCATAGGTACTAAAATATAAGGCTGGAGGATTGTACCATTTTCAGCAAATTAAAATTTTTTTGAAAGCTACGGAAGTGAAATGTTAGATTTTAAATAACTGTTTTCCTGTTACAGATCATAAATGAACAGTGATCAATCAAATGTCATCTTCCCCAAAACCACTGGACAATTTCACAGTTGTGTCCAACTTGATGACTACATTAGGAGGTAATGTGTCCATTTTGAAACTCATGTTAAACATTTTAGAGTTCATAGCTGTCTGTGGGTGTATTTATGGTATGCTGCTCCTCCATGCATAAATAAAGTGAACATCTGAGTGCTTTGATATGAAGGAGCACCAGAAGACTTTCTATTTACTAAAGGCAAACTAACAATAATGATTGAGCAATAGCACAGAACAAGTTCATTAGACCTTACCTGATCCACTAATTGGGAGTAGAGATCATAGCAATTGTCAAAAATGTATTTGTAAGTTGAATCCAGGCAGGCTTTTACACAGTCTTTCACCACAGTACTGGCTCGAGGGGGGCTCTGCAATTCCAGGACCTAATTAAATATTTCATAAATGGGAGAATGTCAGAATTAGATTGAACACAAATATATATATATATATAAGTGTTGAATGGAGCTCTATTATACAGGATGAAAAGTGTTCAAATAAAGCAATGATAAAAATAATTAAGATTGTGTTGAATTAAGATTGATTTAGTTCACAGATACATTAAAACACATGCAATTAGATTTTATCACTAAGTTTTATTTAAATTAAATACTTACATGATGAAAGTGGCATGTGTGCCCAAGAGTTTACATCTTTAAATCTTAGGTTTTACATTTTATCAGGTTTTTTTATTATTTAGGAAATAATTAAACTGTATAATATGTGCTTTCCTTTGAATTACAATTTCAAGCCAAATAGCAGTTATTTATTTAAAGCAAAGGGTTCATCTTTTTACTCCATTTCAGGATACATTAGTTCAAACTTTAACTTAATGGATTATTTTAATTCTCTTCATGTAGCTGCCTAATGCAATGGAATTACATGCTAAAGGTTGCTTTGTGTTTTTATTTTTTCATTCAGTAATATTAATGTGTACCATTCCATTCCAAAAATATTTCCATGCTTGACCACTTAGATCTCAACCTTTGGAGAGACTAAGGCAAATAGCTATCAGATCTATTTTGCTGTTCGGCTTGTGATTTTGTTATATCAGTAGAAAACATATGATTCCTAAGGAGTTCAGCTAAGTATGCTTTATGTGACTTGACTTTAAACTAATTAAAAAGGTATTTTTTTTGTTTCTGTCAGGAAATTTATTTGTGCAAGTAAAGGACAATACCTTCATGCGAAAAAAAGTAATGCTGGTAAGCAGATCCACAGTTGATTTCAGATCCTGGAGTCTTTCAGAATTGCTGGCAGGAAAATTATCCTGGTGAATCAGGGAAAGAGGAATCATGCAAAATTTGAGTTACAGGTAAAATCCTTGAACATCTAGTTAAAAACCCTCAAAGAAAACATAAAGTGCTGCTTGAAAGGATTAGAGATGTTCATGTTACCCAAATTCTGCTTGTGAGGTAGTTAATGATGAGCATCCCTTGGACATGAGTAGGAACACCTTTGATAATTCTCCTGAACTTGTGATATGAATAATTCAAAATATTGTGATATTTCAAAAACATGGACAGAATAAAAAATGTTACAAGAAGTCTGGGAACTGCTGCTAATGAAAATAATTCATGGGTTTTACATGGCACAAACATAATTTGTAGGCATAAATGCAGTAGTAATCTTAATGTAGAAATAATATAATTTTTGCTACGATCTCTGGGTTAACAGAGTGATGTGAAGTAGTGTTATTTAAATAACTTCCTACTTCCTACTAATGAAATATCAGCCTCATGCTACAACACTGTCTGGACAGCATTCTTCAAAATGAAATGATCTTAGCATGAACATATCTCCTTCATGAAGGATATAGTCTTAAAAACTAAGTATGTGCAATTTCCATTCTCTCTAATGCCTTAGGGTTCTTTTAAATATTCCCCTTCTCCTCCAGTTTTGGAGAGCAGGCCACATGAACAGACAAATCCTTGACCTGGAGGCTGCCACTCTAGAAGTTGAAAGGAGAGCCACATGTGATGAAGCCCTAACTTAGGTATTGTCCAAAAGTTTAATGAACCAGTGGACTGGAGAATGAGAGGGAGTTCAGAACCAAATGGTAACTGCCAGGTACCCAGGGTCTGCTTTCCTGAAAGGCTGGCTTTGGAGCACAGCTCAGTGGAAGGAGATTCCATGAGGCAGAAATGAAACTAATTCCTAGCAAATAGAAAAGCAAGGAGACAAGACTCTTTCAACATTTCCTGGATCTTAGCATGCAAGTTGTTGCAAAGATGTCAGGCTCCCAGAAATACAGCAGTATCTGCACTTTGCACAACCTGAGTCAGTGAAGGTAATTCCCAGATGAATTAACTTAATCAACTTAAGACTAGTTATAGACCAATTTAATCAATGTTGTTGAATACTACTCTTTCTTGAATATATGATAACCCCTCGACCCGTTCTTAGCTTTTGGAAAGAAAATACTAAGTTTTTTCTTTTTGTCGAATTGGAATAATATTGGTGTTAAACAGCTTAAATTCTGTAACTTTTTGTTGCAAAGGATTTGGGGGTCTCATGTTGACTCAAATAGAAAATGTTGCACATACCCTGTACTTAGATAAATCAATCCTCAGAGAATTGTGCAATTGATCCAGCAGCTTTATGAACTTTTCTCTCTGTAAAAAGAAAAGAAGAACATGTTGCACTAGAATTTGCAGGTTCCTGTAATTGTTGGGGTTTTAGAAAGCTTCTTTCCACTCTTAACTTATTTGAAAATAATTTGTTTTCCATTATTTCATATACAAGCAATGGTTTGAAACACCTGTGTTTCAAGGCCAGGTGATGCACTTCATTGACTTTATTTTCCCTTTCTATGTTGTATACCTGGTATGCATTAAACACTGTGCAGCTGTGCAATACCTTAGGGAGGTCACAAAGATTTTGCAATGCAACATCTTCCTGTCTTATATTTGCCTTGCAACTGATTAAACTCTTGAAGAAAGCACCTCTCCCTTCCTTTAATAAGTAAGAAATTATGCTCATTTACTACAGAATTTGGTGGAAAAGTATGATTGAAAATTATACTTCTGAAACAGTGACTTTTGTAGGAATAAGGTAAGTAATACTAATACAATGAAATTAAATTTTTTCCTTTCAAATGTGAAGATTAACTTGTTATCTTGATAGATGAAGGAGCAGTGAAAGTATTTTGCTGTGAGATTTCCAGCTGAGTTGTGCCATTCTCAAGTAATACTAATGAGTTTCTAATTACCATGTTAGAACATATTCCATAGTCTACTGCACAGAACTGTGAAATCTGAGCCTATGTGAAAGCAGCAGACTTCTGGAAGAAGCAGGAGCTGATAGCTCTCAGAGTGCACTGATTGTATCTGTACAATACAAATGTGATGATCAGGAACTTGAAAATAGAGTCTGTGCATGGTCTCTCATCAGTGGAGTTCTAACCTACACCAAACCCCACTAATTTGGCACAGCTCCCTTAAGGGATCAATCAAAATAGAAATTTTTTGTCATGTTATAAAGCTCTACTGAAATATTCAGTCAGCCAAATCATTCCCAGCTGTAGCCTGAGGACTTGAATTTGAGATGTTCTTTTTGATGAATGATGTGCAGCTATTCACTAACAAATGCCTTTTGACCCAGGAGAGAAGAATAATCTCATATTTTGCCTATAAGTCAATTGTTTGAAAAAGAGCTCCAAATCTCTTTTAGTGATGCCTACTACTCTTTTTCCATCCATCTGTTGAACTATGAATTGGACTGGAATTGTGTCAGAGGCAAACTGGCATTACCATCAGATAAAGGACTTAATCTCTGACCAGTCTGAGGACAAAAGTAGTTTTGATCATTAGAAAAATGGGAAAAAAGGATAAAAATCCAGCAAAACCATTCTATATTTCAAAAGTTGCATCGAAGTCAAAGGTTTAATAAAGCTTAAACTAATTGAAAGAGAAGACTTGTTTCAACAAAGATATTAAGTAATTCTTGGTTTACACATCCAAATGTATAATTTCATAATTTTATCTTGAAAATCTGAAATTAATAATTCCTCTATTATTCTAATACTGGAGAAGAGTACTAGTGCCTCTACCACTACTTCAAATAAAATTTTGATTTTGAAATTTTAACGTGTATTTAATAAATTTTAATTACGATTAATATTTTATTTCATGTCAATAAATGGTATTTTATGAAAATATTACATCAAATACATGTTTGATATCAACCTTACAAATAAAAACTTTACTAAAAAAAGAAAAAAGAGGAAAGAATAAACACATTTTTCAGCATAAGATTGTGTTTATACCCTCTGTATCATGCGTAATACCAGAGCTATGACGGCAATCTCTTTGAATTATTGCTCTGCCTTACTGCTCTCAATTCCTCTAAGAGTTGGTGAAGAAATCAGAATAGGGAGTGAATGGATCTTTATTTATTATCATGTTCAAAGACTAGGAAGTCCATGCTGTGAGATAATTATCCACAGAAGAAAATCTAGCAACAACAAAAGAAGTATTACCACATCCTGAAATGCTACTATTCCTCCTAAAATTCCTGATACCTAAATCCAGGACTTGGACAATTCACCAGCAAAAATTTCAGCAAAAATCAGAGAGAGTCTATTATTATGGATCTTTGTGAGAAGAGCAGCACTTATGGCTACATCCATTAGGTTCACATGAGTTCACTGATGACACAGACCAAGAAAGGAATTGCATCCAATACTTAGTCTACTGCAGTTACCACTTTGCAAGGCCCACTGCAATAAAGCAAAAACCTGTTTGTTAGAGATTTTAGTGCTGTGAATGTGTGCCAGTGCTTTCTACCCTCTATGCCTCACAAGGAGCTGAGTAGCATCTTCTCTGGCTTTTACAGATGATTGATTTTAAAGATTCAGGGTAAAATTTTCAAAAGCTAACAGCAACATTTACTCTTTAAAATGAGCAATTAAAAAAATATCAATGTAGAAGTTAATATGAAATATACTAGGAAAAAAAAGAAAAGGACCAGAACTCTATTAAAGAAAATCTACTTACCCCAAAGTTGGTAGCAGCAAAGCGGTCTGAGGCAGATACATTAGTTGCTGCTGTTGTGTGAGCATAAAAAGCATTTATATTGGCCAACAATGTACTCATAACTGCTGGAACACCAGGGCACATGTATTTAGAAGAGAGACAGGAAAAGTGCCTGAAATTCAAACAAACCAACAGTTATTAAATATGGCATGGAATCTGCTTCTTCTCCCATTATAATTTCTTTCTAACTCTAATTATGTAACTTTCAGGCTACCTCGTGGAAAATTGTACAGATGTATATGAAGAAAATCCAGACATGTTTGATAGAGTTGCCACTTGTTGCACACTGATATTTTCAAACTGGCCACATTAGATTCGCATTCAGTTCTTACTCTGTTAATCCTAAACACAAAAACATGACTTAATGATTTTAATTGCTATTCAACAAAACATTAATTATTAAAGAAAACCTAAAAAAGAAAACTCTAACTCATCATCATGGAAAGTCACAGAGATCCATAGTAGAAAAAGATTTAATTGTTGTCAACTAAAAGACTCAAACCAGCATTTTAGTGTGGCTTTTATTTCACCCTCCATTATTAATGAAAGGTGCTTCAAGCAGCTTCTGGGTTCGCCTTGATTTTAATTAGGCCATAACTGAAACTCTTCCACTTGATCCAGGCCAGTAAAATTTAGGTAATCAGTCTGTCAAACACAAAGCAGCCAAAACCAGAGGTGCAATGTAGCAGCACCGTTTACTTGTTTAATGAAACAGGAGATGCCTGCTGGAAGCATACAAAGGGCTTATAACACAACAAAACCTGAGAGGTACAAATGAATGAAAGATCTGACACATGAGGAGAGTGAACATTATAATTTTAAACATAAATTCCTAATTTCAAGATCTATAATTAGGCAGGACTGGGAGAGAGAGAAGAATAAACGTACACAAATAGGAAAGAGAATGAAGGAGATTAGGAAAAGATGATGGTAAAAATGGGTGTACAAACAGAAGAGGATTAAGAAATTCCAATCAGGGTCTGTATGACTGAAGGTCCTGATCTGGCCACATGCTCATCTTAGCTGGAGTCTCTGGCTCCTCTTTCCTGTTCCTCCTCAGGAGCATAAGGCAGAGCAGTGTGCTGGGCCTGAACCACCTGGGCACTAATGCCCTTCCAAGAAAAAAATTAACACAAGGTACAATGCAACTTTCCTGCTGAACTTAAGCCAAATGCCCTTAACTATTGTCACTGCCCAAATCATCTTTCAAGGCATTATTCAAGACTGTTGTCCTGTAGGAGCAATTATTAAGTGCCATTATCTGCATTTTACATAACTGAGAGTAACGGTTCAAAATTACGCAGAAACCAACCAGGACTAGAGCCCAGCATTCCCAGCTATGTGCTCATGGAATGGTGTTACCAAAACTTTAATTCATAGCCAGTAATTTCAAGAAGTTCTTTTGAAGACTGAAATGTGAATTCAACAAAAGAAAAACACAGGTCTCTACCCCTCAGAAAAATCTTTCAAAACATATGTCACATGTCTCTGTCAAGTAGAAGAATAATACTTTCCTTTTTAATAAAATACAATAGTGATGTCAGGTGGTTCTCACCAATAAAGGCAACCTTTAAAGCTAATAGAAATATCTCCTTATCTGTGAGTGAATTTGGGAAATATAGGTAGGGACAATCAGAAGCAATTATCAAAAAATCGACAAAATAATTAATACTTTTAATATTGATGACCTTTATTTTCCAAAAGTCTTTTAGTGGACTTAAAAGTCCTTAGTGCATGAGTAACATCAATCTGGAGATAAAAAGGCACTAATAACCCCACTGGCCTTAGAGTCATACCTGTAACACATGCTCTGCTGAGGGAGGAGGCAGGCAAAAGGAGCAGTCAGCAGCAAAAAAAATCACTGAGATTGTCTCAATTGCCTTCAGGGAACATAACAGACTATGGAAATATTGTCTGGGTCAAAATTTTAGGGTGTCTTCTGAAGGTTCCCATAAGCATTTCACAATGAGCTACCTGTACTGAATTCTTATATTAAGAATAGACCCTAATTGTACCAATTTTTCACAAGGAAAATTTAAAGCAATTGCTGTAATTTATGTCCTTATTGTATCACTGCACTGTTTCACCTGTAATGTGCTTAGTGAAAATTATGATAAAGCATGTGTGCCAGATTTCTCTTTCTCTCCATCATTTAATTAAAATCTCTATAATGTTCACAGGACCTATTAAGTACACAATATGGGTCATGACTCAGAGTGCTGATAACTCAGATTATCAGCTACCTGTGAGATACCTGGATTCCTTCTGCTTGCTAAAATGAATAAATCAAAGTAAACACCTATCCTTGTTTTTGCTGGGCTTTGAAACAGTAGCCAGTAGCATCAGTTATGAACAATTTCTAGTGGACACATAAAGTCATAGAAACCACTGCTAGATCTCACACATTTTAGAGCAAGGCTGCACTGCATAAGCTGAAACCAGGCCTGCTTGCTCCAACTTTCTTACTATGCAATTTTCTGACCAATAGACAGTGCCTGGGATTTTTCCAATACTTCTGTTAGCATGAATTAGCAAAGAAAGGAGTCTAATTGATGTGCTGTACTCATCAGCAAGCAAATGCTATCAATAAAAAATTAGTTTAATGGGCGATTTGTGTGCTTTCTGTAATGCTGCCACATTAATTGAAAACTAGCAGGAGAACAAGATGACATAGTTAGTGCCCATTAACCTGCTGGAATGAGAGCTATGTTGTGATTGAGAATCATTAGTTTCTACCTGTGGTGACTCTTGCCAGTAAGAAGTAAAGATCTTAATAGAGCTTTTATTGCACTTGACTCTATTACACAGTAAATTCAGGCTGCTGATATTATGTGTAATTTCAGCGTCTAGTCAAACACTGTTGCAATACATGCTCAGATTTTTGCCTTCTAAAGAGAAGTAAATTAAGTTGAAAGATGAATGACAGGAAAAAAGTTACTTTTTCCTCACTGCAGAGTGTGGCTTAATATATGTAGGTAAATAAAATTTCAGTTTGATTCCTTCTAGACATTGAATCTACAGCATAAACTGCCATCAGTCACCACAGTCATCAAAATAAAGGGCAGCTGGATCACTGTGCTGTTTTTCTACTTTTTCTTCCTGCTTTTTGTGATACTTATTTTCTTCCCTACTGTCTCACACATCCCTGCTTGTACTTCTGGGAGTTACACATACCAGTTGTGTGGCTAACAGTGTCTGTCTGGCTGTTACCCATCAAAAAACCAAAAAAAATTCTCATCTGAACCATGTAAGAATGACTGTAATGGTCTCGCTTTTCTTTTCCTAGAACAGACTCCATGAGGAATGGCAGTATAAAATAGTCATAAAAAAGAAGAGTGGATTATGTAACCTATATAGTCAAGACTTCAAAGAGCTGTAATTACTGCAACAGAATCAGTCTTTTTGTTGTATTTTACTATGGGTCAATGGCTGTTTTTCTATTCACATGAATTCCACATTTGTACCTTAAAGCAGATTTCCTTCCTCAGGAACTGTACACTCGTAATCCATATCTTGAGAGTAAAACACTCCATCTAAGTCAGCATCTTTAGGGGAAAAGTGTCTACATTTATCTCATAAAAATGTGGAGATGTTCCTATCTCCAGCAAGAGGTGCAACCACACCTGAATTCATTATCTTTCTAATTTGGTGAGAAAGGTCTAAGTAGGGACAATGATTAGAGCAGATAGGTAACCTGTGTGGTATCTCCTGGTCTGATTCCCACATTTCAGTATGAGTATATTCACTGTGTTTAGAAAATCAAGACTAAATTTTTGAAATATTATTTCTGTGCTCTAAAGAAGAAGATAGCTATAACTACTGAGGGTCAGAAGGAAATCTTCAGGATTTATTAAGAGATCATAGATTTTAAAGCCACTATAATGAACCAGAAATAATAGACAAGTGGGATTGTTTATTGCTGTAGTGGAACAGGATGCCAAATCAGTTTAGACAGGGGTACTTTAGAGAAGCTTAATCAGGTTTATGTTGTGTAGAAATGCAGAAAGGCATATGCTCCTACTCCAGCATATGGCATCTATCTAGACTTAAAAGGGTCAAGAATGACTATCATTTAGTGGCACTGGAACTTTTTGTAATAGCTAACTTTAAAACAAATATGAATTCAGCATCCTAAAACTCACGTAGCCTGATAAAATGCAGATGCTCTCTGGGGTCTGGATCCCGGGGTATTAAAGCTTAATCAGTTTTGCATTTACAAACACAAACATTTTAATTTCCAATGTTACCATGAGACATGCAGTAGAAGTATTCTGCAACTAGATTCTCAAGCAAAAAATTCTTACACAATATTCCTCTGGGCAAAGTGATTACATTCAAATTCTCTCTCTGTTATATAGTAGAAAATTGCTTTTGTTTTAGTAGAAGATCTTTGTTACAAAATGCAATCTGATAATTCTATTTTCCAAATCAAGAAGCTGTACATTTTCTTCCAGCCACTAAAATTGTTCCAGAAGAAAAAGGTAATCTCATAAAAAGAATAAAACCAGGAGATAATAGTCCAAAAGAAAATTCCTCATGACAAATAGACTTAGTGTCTTCACTACTCTTCTTCCCAAAGTCTGAATGCTCTGAGATGCGTCTGCAGATGATTCAGCAAAACAACGGATATGAATATATATTTTTCTCCAAGTATTACATGAGATTACATGCATCACTGATTTTATTCCCAACTTAAACAGGCTGGGGCTGTTCCCTCAAAAAGGCAGTACTCATTATTGACACGAAACATTTTAAAATACAAAAGGATGTGGTTATGGGGACAATGAAATCTTAGCTTTTATTTCTTGTGACTATCTAATATTAAATTCACTTTCTCATTACATCTGCCCTCAGATACCTGGTTTGCAGTCAACAACAACAGGGAAATTTGGGGGGAAAGGTACAGAAGAAAGCAAGAACAAAAAGAGGACAAGGCAAAATAGGTCAATTAACTTAAAATGGCTTGGTTGGAATTAATTATTATTAATCATATAATCATTAATTATTCTCTGCAGTGCTGCGTAAGTTCCTTGAAGGAAGATCATTATAAATATGTATATTACAAAAATATATTCCCTGAACTTCTATTAGATGAACAATACAAGAATTCACAGACAGCTACATAAAGTGAAAGACAAGCTCATTGCAATAGTAGGTGGTGTCAATATATTCTGTAAATAAAAGAAAACTTGAGATTTTTAGGTATCTTCTTACTTATTCTAAGACTCTTCTTTTTAGGAGGTAATGAGATACAAAAATATGAGAGATGTTCTGATTAAAAATCCCACAATACCAGGTTGCTGTGAGAGAAAAGCCTGTAGTTTTTATTTATAGGACTCACTTCGATCTCCTGTTTTTCTACAGCTCTAGCAGAATATAGTCCTTTTCACCAGAAAACTTTTTGCTGGATATATTGAGAACACATGATGGATCTCACATGTCTGGGCTCTATGGTGCTGTGTTCTAAGGTGTTCAGACAGATACTTTAGAATGGACGATGCAGTAATAGGGCTCAGTACTGTTAAAAATGGTTTGCACAAATTATTTACACATATTATGGAAGCTCACTGTAGCCACTAGTGAGCTTCCATAGTAGTAGAAAAGAGTACAAAGCTTCTGAAACCCTGTTCCAGCTGCATCTGGAACACTGGAAGTCTTTCTGAACTGTGCTATATGTCAGTATCATAAGGATTAAAGAATGCATTAGCAGTAATACCAGTAACAGCTTATAAAATGCTTATATCTTAAAGCCACTGCAGATGAGAAGCACTTTAATGAGAATCAGATGGTCAAACTGATAAGAATTTAAAGTCAGGAATGGAAGAGAAACAGTGAATGAATTCACAAAGGTTTGAGACTCGTTACTTCCCTCAAACTCATTGTTGACAGCAAAGCAGAAAGCTGGCCATGATGATACTTACGTCATAGCTTGATAAATGTATTCAATTCCATAGCGCATTGCGAATTCATCCACAATTTCCTGTGCAGCATCATCAAAGTAAACCTTCCAGGCCTCATCACCTTTCACCTCGGGGATTTTCACCACACCATTCGACTTCACTTCCGTCAGGTAATGGAACAGATTCTAAAGGTAAGAAATGTTTCAAAAAGGAAAGTTTGGCTTTTAAGAAGCATTCTGAAATATATGCTACATATAGTCTTCAATATGTTGTTAGTCAATTTTTAAATTGTTTGTTTTTCCAAAGACTGGCTCAAACTAGTCAGCAAGCTTGTGATTCAGCACATTGTATCTTCTTGATATAAAGTCCTGCCTATTAACTGGCACAGAAAGACTGCAACATAAAATAGTGCAGAAACTTCTCTTTTATATGCCCTTGTTAATGAATGAAATCATGATGTTATAATACTTATTACAGAGTGTTTCAATTTCAATTGTATCTGTGACCAATAAATTTCAAATTCATTATTTAAGCCCTTCAGTTACAGGGAGCTAACAGAAATACTGCAGGTGCCTCTCTCGTTGTTCAAGGTGTGCAACAAAACTTAGTTTTAGTACCCTTGGGAGCAAAGCTAGGATTTGACATTCATGGCATAGAATTCTTCTCAGATTGCCTAGCTCCATATGTATTCACAAATTTTACAACTTCATATGTATCCAAAAAATCCAAAAGATTTTATTTCCTATTTTCAGTGATTGGAAAAAACCTCCTAAAACATCAAAATACTTTCAGTTTTGCTAATTAGCCCATAACTGTCTCTTGGATTCGCTTAAAGCATTTGAATATTGTCATTTACTTCATAAGTCCAACATTTGCAATTTCAGGTCAAAATTGATCAGGAAAAATGCCCTAAATATCTGATTTTACAAATGGTGAACAATGGGAATCTGTGGCTACATGCCAGTGGTGAACCTTCATGTATTAGTATCAGCTTTCAGAAACTACTTGTATTTCCAGAATAGAATTTCTACATGGATCTCTATTTGAAGAAGAGTAATCAATTACAAAGAAAATCTTTCAGAAGACACACCTATTTATCAGTGATTATTTTTTTTAATGTTGACAAAAGTAAGCTAGATGAAAGGAAAATTAGATTTTATAGAGTTTGCGTTTCTCCCTTTTCTCACTCTCCAAAATATGTATTACTGTAGAACAAAAGAAATCCTTTACAGTATACTTGTGTAATATATAGAAATGTTTGTATATTCCTGATGCTAACAATCAGGTATCTAAAGGCTAAATCAAAAAACAGTACAGGGAGAGTTTACCTGGCTCAACCTCTTTTTCTAACACCTCCTGGCAGGAATGATCTGTTTGTTGGTGGTCTTATGTTGTTCTACCCTTGCCTCTGAACCTGATACTTCCTGAGCCATACAGAATGGGAAATCTAAAATAAACTTGTCCTCGAGTACAGCAGCAGTTATTTGTTTCAGTGCTCTAATGTTCTGTAGCCTTATTTCTTTATCCATGCAACAACTGAACAGTAATTTCTATACTGTATACTATAACTTTTCCAACATACCTCATGTAGACAGGTGTACTGCACATGATAAGGAGCAACTTTCTCCTCTCCTTCAATTTCAACATTGATTTTCAGCCTAATGGCCCCAGAGACAGCTGATTTATCTGTTCGCTTTTCTGAAGTGTGGAAAAATAATACATTAGTAACTACCAAGAACACATGTATGTCATATGAAAAGCTTTCATAAATCATTCTAGTTTAATCTTTTAAAGCTAGGGAGTCCTGCTGTTGAAAACAAGAATGTCTTTTAATACCTCACACATGATTCAGGCCACAAAATGGAATATCTAACTATGAAGTAAAGAATCTCTTATTTTATCTCCCTCATTCAAGCAAGGCTACACAGCTATTTATTTACTACTTTCCCCTTCTCAACTGAAATTACTGTAATTTTCTACCTGACATCTGTACTAAATATTATTATTTTCCTTTAGTTATGAAGACTTTACCAACAAGCTGGACTACTCTGAGTGTGATGGGTTGATTCTGATCGGTGCCCACCAAGGCTGCTCCATCACCTCCCTTCCTCTGCTGAACAGGGCACAGAAAATCTAATGAAAGCCCCATGGGTCGAGATAAGGATGGGGAACAGATCACTCACCAGTTACTTCCATGGCCAAAACCAGATTCAACTTGGGAGAAAATCAATTTGTTACCAGTGAAATCAGAGGAGGATAATGAAAAATAAACCCAGATCTTAAAACACACCTTCCCTTCACCTATCCCTTCTTCACAGGTTTACTTGATTCCTGATTTTCTCTACCCCCTCCCTGTCAGTGTCACAGTGGGATGGGGCAGTGTGGGTTCTATCTTTCATTTTCAAATCAACCTGTTATATTTAATATTTTAAAAGTCATACATTGGTACCAAAGCTACAAATTTTGAAGTCACAAAGTTAAAGACAGTAGTACTCTACCTAAATTTGTTTTAAAAAATCAGTAAGAATCATACCTAAATTATACCATACATCCATTTCTCCACTCAGTGTTCTTACTTCAATGATTGTTTGCCCAAGGAAATCATCTGATTCCTTTTTGAAATGCTGTTTTACTCTAGATTTGATATCATCATCTTCATCCCATACTCTTACTTTTATTCTATCTGTAGAGTTATGACATTCACTGGAAAAACAAAAACAAAACACAAAATGTGAGTGATATATAAACTATATTGCTCTGTACTGCTGTCTAATTCATTAAACTCAATCTCCACACACTTGCTTAACTGCACCAAATGTCAAAGCACAAACAATCTGCAATATCAACAGGAAAAAAAGGCCAACCCAGATGGCCAGAGACAAAAAATTTTCTCTATGTATGAGAATTATTACATATAAAGAGAATAAATTGATTGAGTTACATATACATAAAGATTGTATTTAAGAATGTCAATAACTGGTCATAAATTTTTTTTTTATTTGAAATTCATACTTTATGCTATTATGTAATGAGTATCTTAGGAAAGATATAGTTAGGTCAGGTTTATTTGTTTAGGAATGCCAAGTAGTACTCTGGAGTAATACAAAAAGCAAGAAAAAAATTAAAGAGTAATTCCAGTGTGTGTCAGGAAGCTTTTGTTAAAAACCAAAAAGTATGCACCAACATCCCAACAAGGAAAGAAAGGCAATCAGAAAAACCCAGGAAAATAAGTAGCTGCTTTTTAAAAAAGATCCATTAATGTTCTTCAAGACCTCCATTAACTGGTAAGGAGAAAGAGTAGGGACCATGCCATGTTCTAAAAAATTTCTTGTAAATTTAAGTGGCTTACTAACACCTTCTGGGTTGAGCGGATTTGAGAAAGTTCTGGATGTGAGAGGGAATGAGGTGGCTTCACTTTCAATCTACAGAGTACACAGAGGAAAAACATTTTTACTCCCAGCTGCACCCTGCATTTATTTGCACAGAAATGGAAAATAAACTCTATTAATACTTATTCCCATAAGGCACAGGACTGTTTACTATTTGTTGGTGATGGCTTCTGATGACTTGATTGGAATATCCCAACACTGACTGCAGAGGTTTGGGTTAGTGAAAAACTTTCTGCTGAAGTTTGACTAGTACAGAGCTGGCATCAGTTAAATAAATCCATACCATACCCATGCATCCATATGAAGTATTTTTTTTAATCATTCACTAGTGCTACAGAAGTATTTTTTATATTACATACCTTTGTTTATCTTTAAATACTTTGAAGCATAGCTGTTAATTTTCATCTTCAGCAGGGCATTACTTTCACAGTTGATTAAGAGTTTTTACTCAAATTCTATTCCAAGCACTATCATTACTTAGTGATCTGTCTCTGTTTCCAGTGTTAAAACAGTAATACTCCAACTTATCTTCCAAGCAGAACCCCTCAGGGGTATTCTAAGAATTAATTAGTGGTGGTAATGGGCTTTGGAAGTATAAAGTGCTGTAAATGGAATTATTATTGTCAAGGCCAATCAGACACTAAAACTGGCATGCACAGCTTTTATTCTGCCATACTGTGACATCATTCAGTATCACAGAAATCCTTGTGTCTGTCTGTATTCCAGATTTTAACTTTGCAGATAATTCTGGTAATTAAAATGCACATTGTTCTGTGATTAGCAAAACTAATAGAGTGCAGTTTCCTTTTGTCTTACTACTGGCTTCCCTGACATCCAACCAACTACAATCACCTGACTGAATCTTCTCCCATAGCTGGGGTTTTCATAAATTACCCCTTTATGTGAACTCCTGGTATCTGTTATGGGATGAGCTCATACTGAGGACAGTTAGTATCTCATCTCTCTCTAACCACATATTTTCATAGAACATTACAGACACACTATTTGGCAATATGGGAAATTTCTCTGACTGATCACAAAATTCAAAGGCTATTGGCAAGAACATACAAAATATAAGAAGATAGAGGTGAACCAAATAAGCATTGCTGCCTTAAGAAACTAGGCTATTTAATTCTCCTAAAATGTAGCTCTAAGTTACTACTTAACATTGCTAAAGTCCAGCATTGCATTTAGCTTTCACCCAACAGAAATAATTGACAGGGGATTTCTACAGTGACATAGGGAGATCTGTTACTGGTGAGGTATTTCTGTGACCCTCATCACCATACCTGTGCTTTTAACAGAATCTTATTCCTGCTTTGATTCTCTGACAGATGCTGCATATAAAAAGTCATTGTGTACTTCAGCACAAACATCATATTTCTATTCTTCTGAGACAACATAAATTTCCCTCTGATATACACTTATTTGTTAAAGAAATATTTATTCAGATGGTCAGGATTCCCTGATCTCCTCTGTTGTCCTCAGCATCCTTTTCTCCTTTAATCTTAGGTTAGTGAAACGTGGTGAGACCAGGCCCAACCAATGTGTTAACTCATGCTCATCTTTGTGTCAAAACTTCAGCACAGAGTCAGCTCTGTCACTTTTGTAATGCTCCTCTTCAGGACCACAAAAATAGCATGAATTTGTATTTAAAAACTGAAGAGTGGATGAGCAAATATTTCCTCCTGGCCTGCCCTGTGGCAGTGTGACTGCAGGGAGTTACTGCTAAAGTTCCAGAGCTGTCTCTGAATGATCCTGCTCACCTGCCCAGAATCAGAAACAGCCCTCTGGAATGACATGCATGTTCTGCTTTAGTCACTGCTAACATCTGTCCAGAAGCTCTGCGTGGAATTCCTACTTCTGTTTACTCCAGGAAAATCAACCCAGGGAATTAAAGGCTAGACAACATATGCTTGTTTCAGTGTTCCTCTTCTAAGCACTCTGCTTTATGTGCTCAGTAAAAGCATTCACAGAAGTGTGATAGAGGAAGATGAGAAATGAATTGTTCTCTAGCACACAGAGAATTGAGGGTACTGATGCTTCTGAAAACTAGAGAATTTGTAGTCTATTCAGAGATGCAAGACAGAAGAGACAGTTTTAATAATTCACCAACAAGCTGGTGACACTACATTACTTCTGCATTTCCAGAATGCCACACAGACATGAAATAATCCTCACAGAATTCCAGCTTATTCTAATGGTTAGAGTAATAAAACTGGAATAAAAAAGTATCTTTACAACAGTACCCCAATGTAAATTTAATATTAGATGCACTGGCATGATCTTATTGTACATATCCCCTGAGAGATCTGCACCCAGTGTTAAAATGGCAACTAAGTGATACTGTGCTACCCTCAGTAAGTTCAGAAAGCCACTTATTGCTATTATTACCCTCATGTTTATTATTAGTACTATTGCCATTACTGCAATCCAGGACCAGATCCACACCACTGCTATGTCCACTTTGTTCTTAGGTATTCGGAGACAGTTCCATGGTCCCTCAGGATATGTCTCCCAGAATTTCATTAGCCCAACTGTTGGCAAAATTTTTTTGAAGTCTGATTTAAAAGTCTCTAAATGTAATTTGTGGCTATTACTTGTTCTACTATACTATTACTTGTTCTGTTATTCTTGTTCTACTGTAACAGTAAGCATGGAAAATAGATTATTCCATTCCTCTTTGCAGGAGAAAGGATGTGTTTAAAGACATCCTTACCTCCACTACTTGTCTCTTCTCTAGTCTGGACAGTCCCAATTCTTTAGCAGTGTTGACACGGGCCATGCTTTCTGATAAAGTAGAATGAGACTAATTATGTTTTTTCTTGCATTATTTTACTCTATCATAACAAAAAGAGAATTGTATAATTAATCTGGATTGACAGCAGTTGGAAAAAAAGACTCAGACCATGCATGCTGTACTCTAAACCTGAAAAATATAATCACTGAACAAACGATTTATCATTGGAATTGCTTCTTAGAGGTGTTCTGCTCTCTTGATTTGGGCTGAGGCTGTGAGATACAGTTATTTTAATTAGCAGAATGTCTCAGGCTGATTATTGAAGAACTTTTGGGATGGATGAATATAGTAAACTAATGTGTAGGTTTTATTACTCAATTAGTTCTATGTAATACAAGTCTTTGTTATATACTCTTGCCTAGGAGGCAATCCTTGAGCTATTTCAACAATTCTGGCACAACTGTGCTTAAATAGCACTGGAAACTGGAGCATCATTTAGGCAGTTAACCAACCATGTTATCTTCAGGTACAGTGAAGATAATATTTTTTAAAAGTCAGTCCAGCTGATCAAGCATGCACAAAATAACATTTGAAAGGGACTTTGGCCACTGACAGTAAATATTGCTTAAAATGAATCCACTAGTAATTTATTTCTGATTAAATATTGTGTGAGTGCCATGCTTTAAAGTAACTCTAAAGAAAGAACATCTACAGCTGGATGACTGAAATCAGTTTGAGCAAATGTCTTCATCCACTGAAGGTAGCAATATAAATCCTATGAAGATATTTATTAGAGCCCTTATGCTGTCTTAGAGACAGCCAAAATAGGAAAAATAAATAATGTAAAATAATCATCCAGTTATTTGAAAGATGTCTACATTATAAAATTGTATCTGAGGTATTTATGAATGGTCAGAAGAAATGTGGTACCTGCAAAGTCAGCAGGGCAATTTGGAGATGTGTGCTAGCCTAGACAACACTGTCAGAAAAACCTGTTTCTGTATGTCAGCAACCAACTGTTGAAAATAGTCAAGAAAAGAATGAGAGTAGACTTTTATTATAGTGTATCAATAAAAAGGTTTCTAGAAAGCTGAAAACTATACAGCCAAATATATCTTCCTGTAATTAAAAAAAAAAAAAAAAGAAAATGCAGTCTCTTTTTCTGTATCAGATGCCACACTCAACCACAAAGAGAAGGTGACAGCTGCAGGACTCTACTCTGGCATTGAAAGAAACTCTCCTATCACTGATGTGTCATTGAAAAAGCCCTCAAACTTCTCTGTTATCTCATTTCTAATAATGCCAGGAGAAAGGATCAAAGCCCTTAGCACCTATGTTACATTCATTAAATGAACATCTGCTGGCCTATTTACTTCTCTACCTTGTGCACCACAAAGCTCTATTTTAGTTATCCTTCATGAGGTCCCCTGTTCAAACCTATGCCAGTGTCCCATGGTCATTTAGCAGGGGGTCAGACTGCATTTTGTCAGAAACATTTTCTCACTGTTACCATGCAATCATATCTGGGTCACGTGTGGTTCTAAGAACAGGAACACTGCGCTCACTCCGTGTGCTATGACAGAGCAAATGCACAGTGGGGAGTCAATGTTTTTTCCAAGTCCTTATTTTGGAACAGATGGGAGGACTTGAAAACATGTTTTGGTATGATAAGTATGCATAAGATTGTAAGATTTTTGCGACATCTTATTTCTAAATTTATAATTTAAAAGTTATAGTGATGGTTAATGTTGGATTTTCAACAGGATTTAAATATCAACTGCCACTAATACAGCCTAATTTAAATAACACTTCCTGAGTCAATTAAATAGTTATATTGATTTACTTTAGATTTAATCTTCTGGTTAAACGTTTATAGTTTATTTAATACAATTTAGAAATTCTCATATACTTTCAGCTGAAATCTAAAGCATTAAGTAAGTCAGGGAGATTATTTCAGAAAACACATGTGCTGTAAAAATGTTGGAAAACGTATTCAGTGCAAAGCAGTTGCTCAGGAGGTACATGCTGGAGTAAAGTTTGAGAGGGGGGTCTAAATATTATTCCTAGGGCAGCAGATGATAATAATACTTAGTGCTGGGGAAAAAAATTAAATATTTGCAAGTTTCGAGGGCTTTTATTGTAGCCTGGCTCACATCTTTGAGAAACTACATTCAACAAACTTTCCGTGAAATTTTCTGAATTGCTCATCCAAGTTTTGACATTACACAATTCCTACAATTAAAATGCCGGAAAGTAATTATGTCCTGCTTTTGGACACTCAAAGCCATTCAGTGAGGTATGACACTTCAACTGTTACCGCAGTAACACAGTTAACTCAAAAAGAAAATGATTTCTGCATAGAAGAAGCTTGTAAAAAGTTTCTAGGTGTCTCTTTTCTCTGAAGTACCTATTCATTTCTAAACAAGTGTTTGAATCTGTGAAAGAATGGCATACACTGTTTAATTCAGCTGGCATTCTCTAGTTCCTTTTCCAGACAAATAGAAGCAGCATCTTGGACCAAAACTCTTTTACACTCCACTGAAACAATAATCTCCTCCTAAATAAAGTAGCAGATTTTGGCCAAAAACCAGGGAAGTACCAGACTGTAAGAAGTTAACCTGTCATGTTTTGACATTGCACCTTCTCAAAGAAAGCAGGGCACTATTTCAAATGCCTGAACCCTCACAGAAACTGCACAGTTTATGCAGATAGGAATAGTGACAACTCCTTCGCTCTTCATAGGAGGAAAGAAATATGACAATAAACTAAACAATACCGTCATATGGTACTCTCCATATTTGACTCAGACAACACTCTCTAAAAGTGTGGACAATACAAACACACCAACCCTGAGCCTGGAGCACAACAGTTACTGCCAAATTCCCCAGCTACACCTCAGAGAATCACAGTGTCAAATAAAAACACATTCACCTTGCATGGTCAGTATCTGGCATATAGGAAAGCATTTCTAAGGACAATACTTGGTATGTAAGGTTGAAGTATGAAAACTGTTACTTAAGTTCCTTTAAAGACTAGAATAATTAGACATCACCAACAGATCCCAAAAAAGACTTAATTATAAGCTGCATGATCACTCTAAGATAAAGACACAATAAATTTTGATGCTCTCTCCATTCAGAACTTGCTAATTTCATAATGCTATAAATATGTATAGTGCAGACAAAACATGTTTTCAAATTAAGCCAACATTTCACTTGGTAGACTTATATTATCTAAATATAGATTAAAAAAAGCAATAGCAACAGCATCTTCTCTACTTACAAGTAGAATTTTTCATCCCATACTGGATTCAAATTCCCAAAAATAGTTTTTGTTCTTCGCTTGTTTTTGCCAACTTGCACAGTAACATATGGGTCACTTGAACCAGTTTTGTCCTTAGCCTGTAAGCCCTGAGCACAAAGAACTGCAACAAAGGAGAGAAATGTGCTTTAGACCTCATAGCCTTTATTGCCAAGAAGTAAATGAGAATGACAACAGCAACAGGAAACAAAGGCCTCACAATGAGGGATCCTGAAGAAAAGGTTTCTGGACTATTTTCCCAATGTCTGTAACTCTGGAGACTGACAAGGTTTGTCTAATTACCCTTCTGGACTGTGTCATATTTAAAAATATAGTTTAATAGAGTAATAAAGATTCACTACTTTGAGCACAAAACAAATACTTTTCACACATAATTCAAATACTTTTCTCAAACATTGCTTTAGTCAAAATGGCAAGGAATATAATGTTGCGTAACTTGTCTTGAGTCTGATAGTTTCCTAAAGTTTCCTGCCCCCACTAAATAAATAAATAAAAATTTCCAAAATTTCTCCCAAGATCCAAACTAACAATCCCAAAGTAAAACCTCCAATAATATAAAAAATATATATTCCACAGTTCCCTGTGGCTTATGGAACTAACCATGAGGGACATTGCTGCCATCTGTTTTCTTAAGAGATGAACTATGACTTTTAGAATACTTTCTATGCTATCACAGAGAGGTGACAGTTCAGATCAATTATCATCGACTGTTTATGTATTTGCTATCCTTTCTGACAGTTAGTGTGGGTGTATAGTTAATAGATATGAATTTAGTAGCAAAAATAAATACATACAATTTGATTTTCCATCATAATTCATAAAACTGGAAATCTCAGGAGAAAGCAGAACTCTCAAAGAGCAGCCTACCAAACCAGAGAACTGCAGCTAAAACACTTGCTCTTGCTCTTACCATTCAGCAGCAGTTGGCTTTGTTATTTTGCACACATTTTTTAAATCATCTCAGTGGTAACATTGAGTTAACGTTCTCTAATGTCAATCACCTTGGATAATGAAGCTCCCTCGGTGTGCTCAGAAAAATGATTACCTAAAAATGGCACCTTGCTCAGCAGATCAGGTCTCGGTGTGGGTTCAGTCATATGTGCTGACTTCAGTGAAAGAAGTAAAATTCTGCTATTCTTTAAAACATCCAATTTCTGAAAACACTCTTAGGAATAAAATAGCATATTTTGTCTTCCCCATTCACTCTAAATCCACAGGGAAATTTTTAGAAGGCAAGGAAGTATCCCTCTCCTATTTATGCAGTAGAATGAGGGGATAGCCTAGCAAAAGTCTTCAAGGATTAAATTGTATGTACATAGTGCCCTGAACACTAGACAGCCTTCAGTATCCTTTAGAGATAGAACTAAAAGTAAACATATGAATTAAATATGTCCTTAGTGCTTGGTGACAGTCCCAAAATTCCACAATTATTCTTTTGAGTTTCATGCACCACCTCTCAACCTTCAGAATAGCCTCCATTTATGCTGAGGTTTTAGCTCAAAAACTGAAATGTCAAAGTCAGAGGACCTGGAATCTTCATGAGCAACCAGGCTAATGCAATTGGAAGCCATCTGGAATATGTCTGGAGTGAACAGAATTATGCAACATCAGCATCTCTAAAATGGAACACACCCTTAGTCAAGCAACGTGAATGGATAATAAGTTTCAAAACCAATGGGATCTGGAATTGCAAGCTCAAATGTTTTTTTAATCACGCAAAGCCTTTTTTTTGGTGAACTTAAACTCTTGTACTTGATGGCAAAAATCTCATCCTTATCACAGAAGATATTGGTAGGAGGTAGAGGAGATACATTATTTTTACTTGTCTTCCTTCCTATAACAATAGAATATAAAGTGGTTTTGGCAACCTAAAACTCAACTCGTGCAGTTGGCATCCTATAAATTCCACTGTTTTTATATGCACCAAGTATGCAATTGAACACACAGTCCAGCTCTACTTATAAAAAAATCTTGCTCCTCAATCAGGGGAATATGAAAGAAAGAACTCTTAGAACAGAAGAAAATTACCTGTGATTGTTATTTTTGCTGACCATTTGGATGTTCCATCCAAAACGCTTTGTTTTGCTGCTTTTGTATATTGTGCAAAATCTTCTTTAGAAATATTAAACATTTCCTGGATCACTTCAAACACCTCTGGTCTATTTTTCTCTCTAATCTTCATTCTTTCCTTCATAGCGCTAATAATATTCTGTGTTTTGTCTTCTGCACCATGTTTGGAACTTTTCTCAGCTGCTCCTGAAATGAAAGAAAAGGTCACCATTGTTATTGAAAATTAACTTTGTTCTTTTTCCTCTCTAAGGTCTCCAGTTAACTCTTGGTACGGCAGTACTTGAAGGAGATCTTCCTTTCACCTGAATAATACCTCATATATATATATATATTCTTTGTGATATATAAAATTATCAGTTGATTTATTTTA
The DNA here is from genome assembly GCF_012460135.2 of Molothrus ater. NCBI lineage: Eukaryota > Metazoa > Chordata > Aves > Passeriformes > Icteridae > Molothrus > Molothrus ater. Next base: position 7,826,431 of record NC_050490.2, read on the forward strand.
ACATGAGGGGTTAATAGTCATCTTCCATCAGTGTTATGTGTTATACATAAAATTATTTATTAAACCAGTACTATTCAGTGCCGATCACCACTGTGGAAACATCTGTGTACTGAGCAGAAAGCACAAGTTTTGTGATCTCAAAACTTGATCATTAGAACCACACCTGTGGTATTAAACTCAGAGACTTTTTGGAAAGGAGAGCCTACCCAAGAAAATAATTTATCACAAGTATGGAACAGAAAGGTTCCCCTCTCCAATAAAATGGTCATTACTGATAAGTTCAGTAATTATATGAGGATGGTAGAAGAGATCAAGGGATATTATCCTTCTTTTGAAGAAGTTTTTTTTGAGGCATTCAGCTTGCAATGGCTAAAGAAATAGAACTGGAAAGGTTCATCTTGCAGCATAAGATTTCAGTGAAGTCTTACAAACCAAATATTACATGCTTTGTTTTTTCAGTTTTCAATGTGTCAGAAGGTTTCTTAGCACATTGGAGGGCAACTGGTATCTATATCTATAGAGAGATGTAGAGTGGGAAGGCATAATGTTATAATATTGGAAAAGTGTGGGTTGAAATACCAGATACCAGTGATCTCAGACTGCCAAAAGGCTGAATTATATGGCTTCTTTAAGGAGTTTTCCGTGGCTACTAAATCTTGAGAAATCTTGAAAATCTCTTGGTCAGAGTACCTAATCTTTTTGAATATAGAAGACCAAAATTCTAGCAATTAAAGATTATCCAGACTGAAAAATTAGGAATTAGTAGAAATAGAATTATGTGCTACCATAAAACAAAACACCAGTTAAAAATTCTCTAGGGATTTTATTATGAGATGATTGCTGAGCTGTCTGGAAAACATGACAGGTCATTCGTAGAAGATGCAGGAGGGAACTTTTTTTCATTTTCTCTTATTTTCTACCCTTCCTTAAAAAGTAGAAATGTAACAACCTAACTGAATGATAAACCCTGGGCACAATCTGAATGGCAATAACATATTCCTGTTAGAAACCTTGTTGATTTTTGAGACAGTACAGATAATACTGAAATATGTGTTAAAACACAACTTCCTTTAAGTAAATATCTTTCTCTTTATACTCATTTATTGCAACTAGTTTTACGTCCCCTATTGCTAACAACCTCTACTGCTGTCTATCAACAACTCTTTTCATGCAGTATTGATCAAACTAATTAAGACAATAGTGTAACTTACATTGTACAGGAAGTTAACAAGCTCCTTTCACCCTAGGGACTGATACAAACTCGACATGATTGAAATCAATTCTAATTTAATATTGCACCTAGTACTAGAAAGGATATCTTATTGAAGATGAGAGAGCTAATGAAAGTGCTACTGTTTTTTTTCTAAATCTAATTGAGAACAAGTTTATATATTGACCTCAAAGATCTTGAGATGTGAATTCATTTCTACAGCCTACATTAGCAATGATTATATATTAAAAAAAAAACAAAACACAGAAGTTTGAAGGTGAATACATCCTACTGATTACAAGGTGGGCAAAAGAATGACTATGATAAAAATAACTACATTTCACTTTATGACACTGTTAGCATCAGCTTTCTCAGAAACATTGATTTAACCAATTGGTCAATTCATTTTTTCAATGGAAAACAAGAAACATGAAATTTTCAAAGTAGTATACTATAAATGCTGAACAAATAATCTGTTGCAAAAATATGACAGGATGCTCAGAAACATTTGCATACTAATGAGAAGAGTGGGATCCCTTAGGCTTGCTAAATATTTTATCTGCAATTTGCCTTCTAGAGGTTTTGTTCTTTTAAGACTCAGTTGTTTGGGCTGGTGATATGGGCCAGGGGACAGCAGCCCAGTTTCAACCACAGTGCAGAATCACAATTAAGCACAGTTAGGAAGTTTGATTTAGACATTGATCACTGATTTATTGTCCATGGGATCAGTTGCTCTGGGAAATTTTAATTGATTCTGGAGCAGTGCAAACCTTGAGCATTCATCCTGCATGACAGCTCCTCACACAGAGAATATAGTGAAAAGAAGGAAGAACTGAGTGAAATATCTATGTAGTTTTCCAACCTGTAGAAGCTCTGGAACATATCAACAGTGAACAGTGTTGAATAACTCCAGAGTATGGAAGCCCATTCCACTCCAAATCAGAAAACTTCCAGGTCTTGATTTTCTATTGCTTAGAATCTTATATAATAATTATGTTGTAATTTAAAAATCATTTCAATACACCTGATATATTTTCACAGAACAATGTGTGGTGGCTGGAGCCAAGCTGAGCTTTTTGCTTGCTCTGCTTTAATTCTAGTGCCAAATGGTTTACTGACTAAATTTTTTCCCCTTACACATACAGTATTTAGTATTTTGAAGGGACAAGATCCTACTTACTGTTTCATATTTTTGACTACTTTATAGCACATCAATATGACTACAGTAAGTAGCAGGAATAATTTAAAAATATTTCCTTTGACATTTTTTGTGTTTTGAGTAAAACAGAGAGGGTCTATGCCAAGTAATAAATTGCTCCAGATATTGCCATAGACAGTGGAAAGTAAATAATTCACTGATGTTAGCAAGCATTATTTTGTAAAAGCCCAGCAACATTTGACAGATTTCAAGGACAAAAGCAAAATGAGTAGGTTTTCTAACAGTAGGTTTTCTCTAAAGCTTCTGGCTAACTTCTCAACTGAGGAGCATCAACACACCTTCACTGATTTTGGGTGATCTGGTCCCTCATTTCAAGGTATTGCTGAGCATACACACAAAATCAAAAGGTGTGAATTAATACACTTCAGCTATAATGAAATACTCACTCTGCAAACAGTCAGCATTTAGGAGGTCTTGGCACTTCTCATGGCATTTGACACCACATTCTGTGCATCTCATGCCTTGTCTGGCTATGCCCCAAAGGAGGCCTTCACATTCGTAACAGTATGTGGGAGTTGTAGCTGTCCAGATTTCAAAGTTATGAGGTGTAGTTGATGATATTGGATAGATCAAAGCTTGCAGGGTCTTCTTGAAGACATGGATTTTCTGTTGGGTAAGAAAAGAAGTATTTCAGGTGTATTGTATATCACAAGAGAACCGTTTCAAACTATATGCTATTTACACCCAAAATGTTAGAAAATATCAGAATGTACATAGAAGTATAAAATAATTTGTAAAATACTCATTTACATTTACTCATTACATTTACTCATGCATTTACTCATTTACTCATTTTGCTTTACACTTTGAAAAGAACTCTGCTTGACTGTTTTCTCTGATTACACAAACAACAGAGTTAAGTTGGAATAAAGTTATTCAATTAACACAAAGTCTTATATAAATATATTTTTATATTTTGAGGCAGAAATTTAAAAAAAAAAGCAGCATTACATTCATTTGGGCATATTAAGTAGCTACCTAACATTAATTCTGAAAATTTAAATACTTCCTATAGGGACTTAGACATATTGCACAAAATGCCTTTTGATTATATACAACACTATCCTCTAATACCAAGTGTCTATATAACCTCATCAAATAAAAGCAAGCCAATTGTAGGGTTCCATTTTATCTGTATTCCTATAATAGCATACTTACTGTTTCATTTTTATGCATCAACTTGCTTTTTACTATAGACAAGAATGATCCATACTCTCAAAAATCCAAACCCATTTCTTGGACTGTTTTGGCTTAAAACCCATGACTAGCTGTACTGCAAGAACAGTTATTGGCTATTTACTGATTAGCATTGTAACAACTTCAGTCTCTGCTCCTTAGTGCTTAATAAGATGAAAACAAAGCAGTCCCTGTAGTTTTGCACACAAGACCTTGGCTTATATGGGCACAATGCTCTGGTTTGTTTATTTGAGCTTTTTTTCAGGCACCCTGATCTTCTAGGTCCAGGCAATTTATTGGGAATAAGAAGAGCTCAGCAGCCTATATGCAGCACTTGGCACCGAGCTTAGGTTGTTTGTGGCTTTTTCAGGGAGTGGGTGTTCACTAAATGCATACGTGACTGCCATGAATGTATTAGAAGTTCTAGATTCCCTAATAAAGGAATAATTGTTTCATTTAGAAGGAAGAAACTGTATTACAAAAAATATCACCATATTATGATTTTAGAATAAAATAATAATCCTATCATCAGAATATCATGATATTCTTATTTTAGAAAGAAGAAACTGTATTACAAAACATATCACAGTGGGATATTTCTGAAAGTCTGCCTGTCCTACCTTGCCTTCCTCTGTTGTGGATATTATGCAAAGTAGCTCTAATGCTGGCTATAAAGCTATGGCAAGGGAATAAGATTTTGCAATTTGTGTGCTTTGTCTATTTTTTTTGAACATCACTGCCACAGCTCTGAAAATATAGGAAGCAAGGCAAACTTATTCAGTTAAACATTTGTTAGCACTCCCTTATCTTTCATATTCAGCTGTGGTAACTGCATGCCAAATAGAAGATATTAACCTGTCTAAAAATATGCTGACATATTCTTGGTTTTATGTACCTGCATTTCTACTCAAACTTGTTAGATATTCTGCTAATAATAGATTGTCTGATAAAAGTCAAATATTCTTTTTGTGTGCATATCTGCATAATGTTGCACAAAGTCATCAATCAAAGGAATTTTGCTACCACAGGAAAACCAGTACCATGTAGCCATAGGATAGCCATAGGATCACTAAAAATAATAAACCCAAATATTAGGTAGCTTAGGCTACAACAGCACTTACTGAAGCTAGTAGTTACTGCTGAAAACAATATCCACCCTGTGGAGCCTGGCCAAAGATATATGGTGAGACATTTCATGGACATCTGATCTAAGCACAACTGAGAACACTGAAGAACTAAGTAAGAAAAAAACCTGATACAGCAGAAAAGACTAAAAAAAATAAAAATACTGAATTGCCCTCCAGGGTGCTTCTCAGCCTATCCTAATAACTTCCCTGAAAGCAAGCAAAGGTGTGCACCAGTTTGATTTGGCAGAACCTAAGAACTGTGATAGTAATGACCACCTAACTCTGGAGAACTAATTTTTGTATATTACCCCACTTTTGCCTTCCATGTTACAGGGACCAGAAAGGAAACTTTAAAACAACCTAAAGTGAATTTATACAGCTTGCTGAGTGAATAGTGTTTCTCAGAAACCACTGATTACACTCTCCCACTCCTGAGCTCATGTAGCCTCAGTACAAATCCTGCCCTTTCACCCTGTTCACCTTCAATATTTTTCACATTATAAATACTTTCAGAACTTTTCCAGTAACTTTTACATTTTTCTGAAATGTCAGTAAGTAATGAAATATACCCTCAACAGGCCTTAAAATAAACCTTTGAGGGTAAATGAAGTTTTCAGCTGAAAGACACAATTTGTAGATTGGTTTTGCTGCTGAACATGTTCTTTCCCCTGTTGTTAATAAAGCAAATTGCAAAGAAGAATTTTATTTCTCTTACTGTCTAGAGGCTTTCATTCCTATCACTCTTCTCTGTTTAAATGTTTTTGTTATGTGAATTACAGAGCATAACAACATGACACTAATAACTTCCAATATAAGTATATAACTAATAACTGGTTTGGCAACATTTAGCACTAGTCATATATAGGAGAATTATTTAGTTATCTGCTTATCCTCTAAAGGGAAATTTACTTCTGTCATATTCTACCTGAAATACTTGATGATGTCATTGATGTATAATTTTCATAAGTGTGCAGCTCTGTCTTTGTTCAACAAAGCAATTAAATGGGTGCTCAACTGAAAGCATATGTCTAAGTATTACACTGTTTAAAATGTCTTTGGGGCTGTGCTTGAGAAAACACAAACTCAGTGTGTCATGAGTGTGTTGTACCAAAAGGATAGCAGTGTCAGGTGGCAAAGCTCAAAGCCTTAACTTCAGGGTGTAATTTTTTGAGTAGGTGGCACTTGAGTTTTAATAAAGGCATTAGTTCAAAGAATTTTCATACTGAATTTAATCAGCCAAATAACCCACACCCACCAGAATCATTAATATTCCCTCCAGAAAAAAACTCAGAAGAAGGTAAAAACTAGAAAACCCCTAATCAGAGGAATAACTTGCCCAAAGGGGAAGTTTTTTCCTTAAATTTCATTGGTGACTCCATTTCTTGATCTGCATTTCACATCTTCATTTTGTGGAGAATATCTGGAGAATTCTTTTATGGCTGAAAATGTCTGTCCTTTTTGTTTTCAAATCTTGCTCTACCCAGTGTAATGATGCCCTAGGTTATTAAGTTTGGCTGGCTACTTAGAAAGTAGAAAAGTAATGCCTTTCCCTTGTTTTAAATATCCTGCAAGAGGCTTTACTGGCTGTACCCTTTGCTTGTCTGGGAAAGAGCACTCCCTGGCCCTTGGTATGTGTAGTGAGGGTGGCATAGGACTGGCTTCTTTTATTCACCTCTACTCTGAATTAACTTTTTACATTTTCTCATCAAATGAACTTTCATGTGTCTAAATTACATTTGCTATCTGCCTTTGGACTTAAATTTTTATTTCAAGATTGCTTAAGAAACAACTATTTCTGGTACACAGTTTTTCAAATGACATTGTTCAAATGGAGGACAAAGAATACAGAGGTATAAAAATACATTCAAATCAATTTTCCTTTTCCATTTCTCCTGAATCATAATTCAGTAGTTAAGATCCCATAGTTCTCCATTCTATCAACCTTTGCTGCTATTTTGAGATAGCAGAATAAAATAACTACTGCCACTACTTGAAGAACATTTCAAACACCATCTGTTTTCCACCTCAGCAACCTATCCCTGAGCACCACCAAATCATGACTTCATTATTACCATATAAGCACAGAAAGTTCACAATAAACAGGTTAGAATGATGTCAATATTTGTGCTACATGTTTCAGTTCCCAGAACACCTGTCAGTATTTTCTGTTCTCCCATTCTTCTGCTATGCACCTTGACAACAATGTAAGAAAAATCCAACTCTTCATTTTTCTTCAGAATAGGATGTATTTTAGAAGGCTATGTATGCACTAGCAATTTGAGGAACACAAAATGGGCCTGTATTCCCTCAAATTATTGCTTTTGCTTAGATCATACATAAATCTTGTGTCACACTTTAAGTATTCCTGAAGAAAATGGCACCTACTGTGTTTTTGTTAAAAAAATGTCTTTTGTCAAATCTAAGCGAAATCAGTAATGGAAAACCACAGCTCATGCATTTTACTAGGTATGACAGTATGTTTTTTCAAAAGACTCTTGTGGCTACTTCTTGTATGAATTAAATATTTCTTCTAGAATCACATATATTATTAGCATGAGTTTTTTTTTTTTAAATTAAGTATTATCCCAAGGACTGGGAAAAATGATCATAAAAACTCATCTTGAAGAGCCCTGTCATCATAATTGCACTCACAGTGTGATGAAGATAGAAAGATGATGAAAGACTGCAGGTAAACATGGTACAGTTGGACAATTTAAAACAAAATGCTTCCCCAGATAGCTGTTTTGTAAATCAAAGGTTTTCTTGGTTAGTCCCCTCTGACCATCATGGATGTGAGTCAGCAGAAGCAAACCTGGTCTTGCTACTGTGGATCAGGCAGCAAATTCTGCCCAAGTTCCCTGAAAGTTCCTACACAATAAATGGAATACATTCCATTTCATCCAGTTTGGAGTGTGTAACACTGAAATAATTTTTAGAGATCTTTGAACAAAAATTTATCTGTTACCTAAATATCCTGTCAGTGAAAACACTTACCATTTCTTCAGTGTTTATGGAGGTCCGGATGAGCATGGCCATGGAAATACCAGATTTTCGAGCTGCAAGGGTCTGTTTAAGGCAAATGCAAAAGAGTCACCAATTATACAAGTAACAGCAGCTGTTGTATCTAATGGAAGGCAAATACTATTTGATTATACTACTGGATGTAAACAAAACTGTAGAAGATACAAAACCTTTTAGTTAATGTTTGCAGCTCACAGTTTTTAGGGTTTCAGTACAGAATGGAAGTACACTTCCCATCATCATTACTGTTTCTTTCAGCAGCGCCCAGCTGAATTGCCATTCCTAATACAAAACCTGTAATTCAGAGGTTTGTGACTCAGTTTTTTCAAACCACAGGCTGTCACTGTTTTTCTGCTTTGCCAACCAAATTAATGTGGTACAAGGATAGGCATCCTGCCCTAATTTGGAAGCTGACTGTGCCTGCAGCAACATGGGAGATCATTTTGCAGTAGTCTTATGGTTCAAGTTGTCAGTCTGGATAATTTTTTGTAACTCACTGAGCATTTTTAAATGGTGTGTATGTATATAAAATGCTACTTAAATAAAAAGACCTCAAGAAATCTTAAAGTGTTATTTTCCTTAAAGAAAATATTAATTCAATGCTATGGATAGCTATACAGAGAAATACTTTGGTTATTTGAGACAGGAAAAGAGACCAGAACTCTGTGTCAATCTATCCTCATTTGGCCACATGATGTTATTGGTATATGGAAAACTTCTGCTTCTGAAGACAATTTACTTGGTTGTAGAGATGAACTCCTTTGAGCTAGCATGGTACATACAAAGGGACTGAAATATAAGTAATTTTAATATACAATTAACAAAGAAATTTTATATTCCTTATTACAATACCGCAGAAATTTAAATGGGTCCTTGAGAATTAACTAGCGAGTGAAATGATCAGAAAGGACCCTGGGGGAATGAGTTCTGTGTGTTTTACAAATAATATTTCAAATCTGAACATCACTTCTGCTATCAATAATCCTTTTGACCTGACAGAAACAAGTAAGATTTATTCCACTGTGCACAATATCAACCATAACACTGTTATATTACTGGACTGCAACTGGAGTTTTGTTTTCATTCCTCCTTTCTCTTATTCTAAATCATTCCAAGTGTGTTTGTACACTTGAGCCTTATCTCTGTTCTTCTGTCATCCACTATCTGCTTTGTCATGCTTTGCTGCCCTCACAGTCTAGCAGTGTGTGGATCAATTATACCACCCACTAACCACAAGTCTGTTGTTGCCTTTGTTGTGAGGATACAGATTTTCACCTAACTGTGAAGCGGGTCTCTGTAGTCCATAATTACAGAACTATTACAGCAAAAGTTCAAATGATACTTTGTATGTGACATTCTTATTTTTGTGAAATGCATACTGGGCCAGAAACAATTTAGGCTTACATCAGCAAAGGAACTGCATCATTAGTCTCTGGATGAAGAGACAATTCCAATTTTTTCCAATTATATAATTTTAACACTGGTATATTTAAAATGGATTTCTATTTATTTATTTATAAGATTGTTCAATTTTAATTTTAAATGTTCACTTTCCCTAATTCACTTTTCAATACGCTTCTCTTGATGATAATTAAACTTGCAGACTGACACAGAATTATTAATCTTGTGAAACCAATTATAGGGTAAGAAATCATCCTTGGCTTAGTAGTATTCGATTCATCTCCTATTACAAAGAATCTTCCCCTTTTTTTTCTCTTTTAAAATCAGCAATTTACCAACTCTATGCGATTAATTTGCTATCAGATTCTCCATTCTTTTATTATTAAGTAAATAATCCTGTTTACTTCTCTGTGACCATCCTTTAATTCTATGAATGTGGGAAATGCCATGGTTATGTGCCAGTGAGACTGACAGCCTCAGTGGTTGTCAGATTAGTGTTCAGGCTTTGTTTTTTCACATTTTTTGTATCAAACACAACACTACAAGACCCACATATCAAAGTTAAAAATGGCAAGTGAAAATGCTTTTATATCATTAAGAGGAAAAGAAACAACTTTCATTATCAGTAGAGTTCTGGGTTTTAAAACAATGTACTGTAAGAGCATCAACTTTTTGATCCCTCTTGAAGCACAGGTTTTTGCTCCAAGTTTTGACAAGTAGCCATGTCGATTTACTTGCCTGCACTATGCTAGTTTTATAGTTTTCATGTCCCCTACACTTAGGAAAGGATTTGACCCTTCTAGGACTCAGTAGCATAATCCTGGCCATTCCAAGCAATAGAGCAATGTGAACGACTTGTCAGGACAGGAGGACAAAGGGCATAAGAACATTAACCTCAAATATAGGGCAATGACTGCTGCTGTGTTCTGTCCTCCAGCAATACCAAAGAACATGAGCCAGCAGAACTGCAGTTTCATGCTATCCCTGTAAGTCAATAAACAGATACTATTTCCTGTGAGAAAATAAATGGGGAAGCAATTTTGACCCTGCCATGTGTCCTTCAAGCCCAGTTCTCCTAAGGGGTGCCCTTGGAATCATGGAGTCTTACTATTTTCTTCTTAATCAGAAATGTGTCTAAAATTATAGCACAGTGCCCTATATAAAATAACAAAACCTAATAGGAAACAGATAATTAGGCTGTTCTCAATAAAGTGTTTGTCATGTTGGAAGAAAGTGATATCTAGAGGGATTTGTGATAAACCAGTAAATTTAAAAGTCATATGGATTAAATTTACAGGGATTTTAGTGAAAAAAAAACCCACAAGGATTATTTCCATTTATGTATCACTGTCAGAACAAACTACATCTACAAGGGAAAGCTCATACAATGCTTCTGTTCTAAAACAATGAAGCTGGTGATAATTCAACAGCATGAAGCACTGAACACATAGCAGTGTTAGCAGTGTCGCATCTTAAGTATGGAATAAAACAAGGAGGAGTGAGCATTTTGGAAAGAGAAAGGGGAAAAAGCTGCCAGATTTATCTATGGGAAACAAGGTGACAGGTTATGAACATAACAAGAAAACTTCTTCCCCTATTGCCTCTCTGTTTTCAAGCAGCAGCAAGAAACAAAGGGAAGTGCAGCTCATCAGCTGGAGGTTCCAGCAAGTCCAAAACATCAGAGCATCAAAAGAATATGGAGAGCAACAGGATCCTGCAGTGTTTCACACCTCTCCCTTAAGAGGACACAGAACTTGTCAGGCAGTTTATACTTGTGTACCCTCTCAAACTGATGTCCAGATACTACCTCATGTCTTTCCTTAGGTAAAAATTCGACCTGCAGAGCATAAGGACTTTAAGTGTTGTTGAATTATGAATATATGAAAAAATTGTCACAACCAAAATCATAGCAAAACCCCCAAACAATAAGAGATTATAAAGCAGACCATTGTCTATTTAATTTATAATTTGTTTTGAAATTCTCTAATACAGGATTTAAAATAAATTAGTCTCCTTTATGCCCAAGACCTTCTAGACTACCTAATAACTTGGATCTACACTGTCGAATTTATTATCTCCAAATTTGCCGTAGCAGCTTAAATAAAGAAGTTAATATAATTAGAAGTCGTTCTAGCAAAAACATTGAAAAATGGTAACTGTAAGTAAAAGCAAATTAGATTCAAGCTACAATTACATGTTAAGTGATCAATTGTGTTGAGGGGAAAAAAAAAGAGAAGAAGTCCTCTATCACAATGAAATAGGCAAACTGTGCCTTGCACAGCTGAAATAGCACAGAGGAGCAAACAGTCAGGCTCATGTAACTGTTCATGACTGCTGGCTGTGCCATGCAGTCCTCATTGCTCTGGTTTTATAGAGGGTTTCAATTTTCTTCATCATATTTCCTTTTTTCCTTTAAAAAAAAATCTACACACTGCTATCAGCAGGAAAAAAAATTGAAGACAAACCATTTTTCATCACTTTAGAAATGCTGATATTATTTTTATGTGATATAAAAAAGTTACCCAATAGAGGTGAACGTGACAAAAATTTCACTGTTTACAGCATTTAAAACATGCACAATTTCAGAACTATTTCTTTTTGAGCAACTACAGGGGGTAGGAAGGAAGACAAAATAACTGGAGAGGAAGTAAGGTAGTGAGGGAAATTACTTAGCCCTGTCCCTCAATATTTCTGTTAAAAAGATTGATGTCTAATACAGAAATACTCAACAGAACTGCAGCATTGAGCCCAGAAAGAAGATTTAGAAAAAAAGACAATTCAGCTCCACTACACAATCATTACTGGACATAACTGTCATCATCTGCTTTTTCTTCATATCTGGAGCACAGACAAAAAAGCATGATCTGTCCAGCCTCAAAGATAATTATATTGTTATGATTTACATTTAGTAGACTTAAAAAAGCCCTTACAAATATACAAATACTTACTATGTTATGATTTATCTATTTTATGTATGAATATTTTTATTAGGAATATAACTGAATTTGCCTATCAATGATTAAAGGAGTTAAGACTACTGATAGCAGAATTAATGGACTACTCATAGCAGAATTAATGTAAAATAGTCCAGGTATTTAGCTGACAACATATAAAACTACATAATATGGCATATGCAATTTAAATGAGTATCTTCTTTATATGAATCTTAAATTAACATATTTGAATTCCAGCCTCTATAAATGTTTTGATTGTGGAGAAACTTACAGAAAAAAAATTTAGTGCATTATCATTTTAGCTGAAACAAGCAGTTGTTTCATCTGGTGTGTTCACTTCGACAGACTGCTTTACAACAGCAGCAAAGATTCACAAATTATTTTTATGTTCTTATAATCAAATAATAAAGCTAGGGAGCAATACAGTCTTGATTGATCAAAAGAAGAAATTGGCCTGATTACAGTGATTATACAGTATAAAATCACATTTAAATCGAATAAACACAGGAATTTTCTAGAATCTTCATAACATTCGAAATGATGACTGGCATTAACAGCAGCAAAGGCAGTAAAATAGAGCTACCTTTGGTTGTGGCTGGGCAGATCACCACACCTATTTGGCCACTGAGATATAAACTTCTAACCTCCACTATAATAATTATTTCTCTCCCTGGTTCTCACCTCAACTCAAGCTCTAAAGAATCCAAAAGATAATATCTTTTTTTAAAAGCAGAAGTTATAGCAATTCCATCAGCAAGTGCATTGGACTCTTTTTCCTGGCTCCACAGTAAACAGATCTGTTCATGCTCTCTGTATTGTTACTGCACTTGAACCATCACTTCTCCTTGCACTCTCTCTCTCTCCTGTACCAGATATGCTCTACCAGAAGTCTAATAATGACCCATGACTGCAGCAAACAGAACTGTTCCTGCATGTGGATTTTCACTGCCTTATCCTCTCTAATGACTGAATATAAAATAAGCAGAGACTCACAATGCAATTGCATACAAAAACTCTTCAGTGATTTAGGAGGAAGAGAGCATCCAAAGGAGGGCAGTGAAGGTGGTGAGAGGTCTGGAGGTGAAGCCCTGTGAGGAGCAGCTGAAGGCACTGGATCTGTTCAGCCTGGATGAGATTGAGGGGAGACCTCACTGCAGGTTCAGTGAGGGAATGAGAAGGAGTAGGCACTGATTTCTGATCCCTGGTGACAGTGACAGGACACAAGGGAATGGCCTGAAGTTGTGTCAGGGGGGTGGTTTAGGTTGGGTATCAGGGAAAGGTTCTTCCTCCAGAGGGTGGTTGGGTACCAGAACAGCTCCCCATGGCAGTGGCCACAGTATCAGCCTGATGGTCCTGTGCAGGGCCAGGAGTTGGGCCTGATAATCCTTGTGGGTCTTTTTCACCTCAACATATTCTATGCTTCTGTGTTGAAAATTGGATTTTTTAAAATGTGAATTCATGAAAACAAATGGGAGTTAGAGATATTATCTTAAGAAAACATACAGAATTTTGATAAACATTATATTGAGACACAATGCTGAAAGCATGAAAATGATGGAGTGAAACTGGAAGTGCAGAGGGACTAGGAAAATAAGAAAAACTAAAACTGATTGATACAAGAGAATTTAAAAGTAGGGAACACTTTGAACTTCTCTTTCTCTAGGTATCTAAGACTTTCCAATACCACAGGGGAAGCTTCATGCTTGAGACCTAAACTTTGTGCTTGTATCATCAGGAAACATATTTGGAATATACTGACAACTTTTTAACATAAACTTCTTCCATCAATTTTGGTATACATGATGCAGAGGAGAACACATTCACATAAGGCATCACTTTCCCTATGATTAAATTCTTGGTTATAAAATAATTTTAACTTTCCAGTAGAAAGTCATAATAAAACACAACATTAATGGAATCTGTAACATTTACTATGATCATTTCAGAACACTTATAAATATAGAAGTACTTACCATAGCCTTAAAAATCCAGACAAGATAGGAAAGAAATTATAGAGAGTATTAATTTGTCAGATTCATTGCACAACAAAGAAAATAAATTATATTTATTTTAGTCAGCATCAAGAGAGTCTAGCACTCATTTCTAACAATATTATTTCTGTTTTTCTGAAACAGTCATAAGTAAGCATAAGAAAGGATCATTTACATTTATTTTGATGTCTTAATGTATTCTGAGCTATACCTTTCTGCAAGCACTTCCAACAACTAAGAACAAAGCAGAGTGCCATTTAACATGCATTAAAGAATCATAGCAGGACAATAGACTATACTAGTTAATACAACTAATAGCAAAGAAGGTGCTGCCAAAAAGATGGTTTAAATGAATGCAGGCTCTACTATGCTGTGCAGTGTAATTTCTCATCAATTTCAGAAGGAATTTTACTCTGAAATGGTTGCTGTGCTTTTTCTTTTTGACTGCTCAGATAGTGTGGCAGATCACCACAAGAGTAACTGAACACAGAAACTGAGAAAACATTGAGCAATAATAGACAAAGCCTGATCTTTTAATGACAATAATAGCAATCATTTACTTAACCTAACACCCAATCACTTCTTTGTAGTGAGAAATTGGTTTGGGAGCTCACCATCATTAAAGACTAAATATGTATTTTATTGAATTATGCATTCTATGCTACAGAAAAAGAGAAATGTGAATAGCACTTGAAATTCTTTGGGGCAGAGAGACTCTTCTTAATCTTGTTTAGACTGGAAGTCAGAGTAAATCTCAAAGGAACTGCCATTCTTTTCCACTGAAATTTCTTTTCTTAAATTATTCTTGTTTACAATGACTGTTAGAAATCCTGATTACCTCACCTTGTACCTAAAGTATGCATAAATCTTTAAAATATTAATAGTGAAAAAGGCTGCTTTTTAAAAGGAATTTCTTTCAGTATCAAAATATATCAAGTGAAACGATATCCCAAACAACATCTTTGTGAAAATGAGTAGCTTTTTATTGCATGAAATGCACATTACTTGATTACACCAGTAATACCTAAATATCCAATGAGATGTTCAGACTTATCTAGTACATTACAACAACTGCCTCATTGACTTTTACTGCCCTCAATCCACTCTCTCAAGACTCCTTTTTTCCATGAAACAATTGTTGCAAACTGTCATTCTGATGCACAATAGTAATTACAAGAAAGACCTGCACTGGCAAATGAATCAACAGTTTCAGAAGTTACTCACCACATCTCGAACAATGGGAAAAGATTTCTTTCTTCGTAGGTCTGGCATGCTGTCAATTCCATACAATCCACGACTGAAAAATAAAAAGGCAAATAGGAAAATAAAAACATGGAGCTTATAAGGCTACATCCTTAAGAACTGCCTATAGTATTTCTATTTACAGTTAAAAATCAAAATTAGCAGTTCTCAGCTAAAGGCATGTGATCCAATTGAAAAACCAGTGCAAGTGTTCTTGGTGCTTTTTCTTCTGGCATTCACCCAAAGCAGAGTAGCTAAAGCTAAATGGTTGCTTGATACCTTCTAAAACTTTTTACCATTGATTTATAAATTACAGGAGAAGCTTTCCATCGTAAGTTCTTGTATATCTGGTAGTTGAGATGCAGGACAACATTACATATTGAACATCATTGATGTCAATGAATATTGTTGAATTAAACTTGATACAAAATTTTAAAATATCCAGCTAAATACATAATCACATCTCAAATAACTCCATGCAACTGTGGAAAACAGAACTTGTCACATTTTAAAATAATTCCATGGTGACCATCATTATTTTAATCTTGCCTGGTCTGAGCTTTTTAATTGAGCACACAATTAAACCCCAGTTAGATCTCACACAGAACTTGGAAACAACAACAAAGAGCAACTTGGAGTCACTTCAAAGAATAACAGGCTGACACACCAACAGAATTTAAAAGAATACATATTGATCTGGATAACAAATTTGCCTTATTCTCTCTGACTCTTCCAAACAATTAACACAGGTATCTTCCTGAACTTTTTCCACAGAGGGTTTTGGAAGATCTCCATATACCTTGTCAGTTCTAATTTACAGATACTTGGAAATTCTCAGAGAAGCTAGGTTATCAGATTTTTCAAGACCTAACAAGTTTCTTTGCAAGGTGCTTTGCTGGCACTGCCTCAGATACCTTTTCAGTTCTTATATTTCTATCTCTGTATATAAAAACTGCATTCACTACGAAGAGTTTTTCATCTGAAAGCCCAAAGTTTATTTACACCTGTTCCAATTATTATGTGAGAAAAGATATAACTAAAATCAGTGAAGAATTTTTCGGTTCCTTCTGATACACTCACACCATTCTCTAAGAAAGGGAAAATAATTCATAGTCTGTTTATGCAATTCCTTTATATTTTCCCACAATCATTTTCCCATGCCAGGTTGTGATACTAGAATTTTTTTCAATAACATAAAGATCAAAGTAGACCCAAATTGCAGCTTACAGACATACTTACAAACCCAGCAAAAGTGTGATAGAAATAAAATAACATTTCTGAGATTGTGAAAAGTAAATGTACAGAGACCAAAAAATAAACTCAGGGCTTTTTGCTACTCAGGAGCAGTTCCATCAGCAGTAAATAAAACTTATCGTGTATAAGGCATTCTTATGCTCACATAGAGGCAATATCTGTAAAAGGATTTCCATCTATTATTCTGCTCTATAACATAAAAATATGACTAAAATAGAGGTTCTTACTAAACTCCTTTTAGTCATCATTAAGAAATAACACAGCAAGGGAAAAATTTTCATGTTAATGTAGGTTATACATTGAATTGTCTACTCTCCTCACTACATCCAATTATAACTCAACAATAACTTGACATAGAAGATGATGAAGTGTAATCATAATAATTTGATAAAAGTTATCATTAAAGGCACAGAAAAAAACCCTGTCATATTGACTATTTTTTGGTGCTTCTGGAAATGTTCTGCCTAACAGTAATCTATTTGAATTTGTCAGAGAATTCAAGAAAAATAAATTTGATTTACCATAGAGACAATGCCACTGAAGGAAAGGAGTAATCATCTGCATGCAGCACCATCTGTGTATCGTTAGTGAATTTCAGAATGGATTAGGCCATGTGGTAAAATTATCAGTCTCTGACTGCTCATTAGGAAGCAGTAAATGAACACAAGAGCAAGTCTCTGGAAAAAGTAAAACAGAACTACCCAGGATCCATACACATGATGAGAGCTCCAGCTGACCTACTTTCACTTTTTAAAAATATGGCGATAATGAGCTCTAAAGTACCTCATCTTCAAGAAAGTAAAGAAATATAAAATGAAGATGTTATTATGTGATACTGGTATGGAAAAACCAGGAAAGGTGGTGTTTCTGCCTTTTAACAGAGAAGTTGCATGAGAAGCCCCAGAAATGCTTTGTTTGGTCTTTGTCTTTACTTTTTTGTCATGGGCTGTTCTCTCATTTCATGCAACCAAGTGAAGATCATTGCAGAGAATAGAGAGCTGCAGTCCCTGCCATGGACTTGGGGGTGTTGGTGCATGAGGTGGGGTCACAGCATTGTGCTATGGCAGAGAGGGAAGAGTGAGATAGAAGAGAGTCAGCTGGGGTATTTTTGCATAGAAAAAGCATGGTAACAATGGTTGTGAGGAAGAAATATCCTCCCTCACTTCAAATTGCAAAACCTTTTGGAGAGACTAAGAGGGAGAAGGAGTCAGAGCTAACTGCAGTCAGTTGTGCTGGCAATAAAAAGACTGAGGGATCCTAGAAATTAGCATTAGTTTTTGCACGAAGGAGTAGAGTGGGAAGTGTGATTAAAACAGAGCCACAAATGTCTTTGGAATGACAGCATTCTTTGCCTGAATGAGAAGTTAAATGAAAATTGCATAACTGTTTTTAAGGAGGCCTAGTAAAAGAGAGGCTTGAATAAAGATACTGTGGAGAGCAAAGCAAGGCAAGGACAGGTCTAAACTTTGTCAGCAAAAGAAGTAAGGTTTCATCTAAAAACATGAGCTAATATTGAGCTACTGTCAGCCATCTGATGCAGTGCATAATATTAAGCAAATTAATGCCATAACTACCTTTTAGTGACACCCACCTCTGCTCAAAATAGGAATCTAAACAGGAAAAACTTCATAGCGTCAATTGTATAGCATTTCAGACGTAAAAGCTGAAGATGAATGATTAATTTAATCTCATCACCTTGTCTTTGTAATAAATTGTAATTACAGTAAAAAAAGTACTTACAGAGTGCACCAGCAAGAGGATAATACCCCTTTTAATTAGGTAACTAATATAACTGATAAATTTTACCAAAGGCTTTTATTTCTTTACCTTTCCAGATTGAATAATAAGAAAGTATTCAAAATAGGAAGGAATCTCTTGAACTGGATGCACGATAACTTCATTTGGAGACAAAAAACCAAAATGTACAGGTTTCTTCCATATACACTCTCAGCCACTGCAAGATCTTTTCCCTTGACTTTTTAATTTCAAGTACTAGAGTGATATTATATTGCTAGAATTGCAGTACTATACATTTACCAGAAGAAAGACAAAATTGGGCTACAGCTTTAAAGGACACTTATTTTATATGCAAAGAGGTAAAATCTGTTATCTAAATGACCTCACCATTGGAATTGTTGTATTAATTTCTTAGAAAATAATGAATTAAAAAAAATTAAAAGGGGAAGACACAATGAACCTATCTTCCTTTTAAAATAATACAATTTCTTAAAACAGAAAGCTTAGGAAAAATACTATAATGCTGTAAGAATAATTTGCAGATACAAATAAAAAATTATCAATTATACTTTTACTTACCCAGCAAATGCTTGGACTGCATAAAGCTTGGAAGCATCCAAGGAACTTGCACTTACCAACCGAGCCTTTAATAGAGATCAAAAAAAGTACAGTTACTTGGTTGCTTTTAGTTAAGTTTTGGACAGAATTTAACTGCATCAAACATGTAAGACATATGAAAATGTTTAGCAGGGTCAGCTCCAGGCCAAAGCTAGACTAACTGTTCCTTTGGGAAACATTTTGATAGCATTCAGCATTTAGTGACACACAGTGGAAGAACCCATGGGAAGGTAAGGTATTGCTTCCCAAATACTGTTGCCCTTTAAATCCTATAGATAATGCAGGGTAGGTGATAATAAGAGGCAAAAATCAGAATCATGTTTGACAGTAGCAGACCCCTGTGTTGGCAGTTAGGGTAAGCACAACAGTGAGGGTTACCCTGTATATAAATGCAACACATTTGCAATACAATCAAAGGAGAACAAAAGAGTGGAAAGCTGGGAAAAACCATGCAGATTTCACAACTAAAATGATGGAACAAAACAGGTCAAGTAAGTCACAAACAAACATCAACAAAATACATGATCCCTAGAGCAAATAGGTGGTTTTAAACCTTTTCATCCACAGAACCGCTATCTGAAAGAGAATTGGGAAGAAGGGGAATACAGGTTAGAAAAACCAGTCTATGAAAAAAATCTCATGCTATAAAATCTGTCAGTGTTTTAATCTGTTAATGTAGACCAGAATCCAAATAACACCTGTGCTTAGCCATATAATTGGGGTGAGATCACTGTCACTACATTTTAAACAAACAAAAAGATGTTCTTGGTAGATAAGAAGACCTGCCACTTATGAAGGACAGTGTGGACAGTATTTCACATACTATACCCCATCTCCATGGGATTTTTAATTTTATTGCTTTTTAAAAAATGTATTTTAAATAATAATGAATATATATTTAATATATTTATGGTGTTCAAATAAATAATGCTCTATTTTCAAGGAAAAGGCAATTGTTTCTAAGGATATAGAGACCACGCTACCCAGCCCAACTCCTGAACTGTAACTCTTCTATTACAGCTACTCATAAAATGACAGAAATGACTCCCCAAATACTAACAGAACTACAATTGTGAAAGTGTAAGTTATTTCATATATATATATCTCATTATAAATTGCTTAATGCAAGAGCACAACATGAAAATTTACAATCAGACAGAAAATATTTGCTGACAGAAAAAACTACCTTCATTTTATTGCCTTGTCACATTTGTACTTTATAGTACAGTGCATACATGAAAGAGCATTGTTTTAATTGTCACCTTACTGATCTTCCCACCACCCCAAAGGGAGTGCTCAAGGACCCTTTAAATAGTTTGGATATTCTTGAGATGTTCAGAGATATCTCAGGTTATGTACATCACAAAATAACAATTTACACCTTAAACATGTGCCACATTTAATTTTTAAACCAATTTATATACAGGAAAAATGACACTCAAACACATAAATCCAAAATATACTGGCAACTGTAAATTGCATAATCTACAGTAGTGACAATCAGGGAACTAAAAGGCTCTATTCTGCCACTAATTTTAAAGGCAGCTTATATGATCAAAGCATTTGACTGCCTAGATTTATGAAAATGAGCTTACTCTTTAAATATTCTATTTTTTAAAAAAAAATTTTTGTGAAATGGATTTGTCTCACAATATCAGATAGTATTGGCTACTCTTTCAAGCATATAAAAATATTTGGACAGCCATAAGATCTAACTTCCCAATTCTAAAATTATTACAGCACTTCATAAGCAGGGTGAAAGCAGAACCAGGAGGAAATAGGTGACTGTAAGCTGGGCTGGCCATGGCAACAGGGTGGGGTGTGCTTTTCTGAGGCCTAAAGAAAAGAGGAGTAAAACCCAGAGGGCTGGATCAGCATCTGGACATCAATGAAAGGAAAGGCATGACAGCACTTAGCAACGGGGTAGGAGAGGCAGAGGTATCCATTCTCCAAATTGTAAAAAAGGAAGAGTCCAAAAGGCAAAGAAAAATCTGGGGACTGAGGGAAGATTTAAGCAAGACACTATTTGTAATTTAAGAAGCCTCACCACAATCTTTTTATGCAACCTGCACCTTCTTTTAGAATGTCTCATCATAGCAAAATTGTTAATACTGACATGCAAAGGTGCAGAAAAAAATCTCAGTATTATTCATGTGGAATGCAATTCTTAAATACTTGGCAGATACTTTGCTATCAAATGCCTAAAGAATCACATGAATTATATGATTAATTCACTTTTTAAAAAACTTATATTAAAAATTGTTGAGACTTGTCTTCTACATAAAATGGATTTTTTTCAGAGCATGAGAGACAGATAGATATATAAAATTTTCTTTACCTCTCTTGGTTTCAGCCAACTTAATCTAATTTCACTACATTTCCTTTACTGGAACCTAATTTTACCTAAATTTAGTGAGGAGAATGACAATCAAAATTAGGAAGGAGGAAAGGTATGTTTTTGGTTTAACTTGCTTTTCTTGGCAGTCACTACATACAAAAAAAAATGCACCCATCTAATGGTCTCTTTTCTCAATAGAAATTGCATAAAGTGGACAAGTGACGCAAATTTCCCAAAAAAGAGATCTTAAGAATATCTCTTCTTTGTAACAAATGAATGCATCTTCAGAGACAAAATTAGTTTGAAAACTTCATTGTTTACTGCTTCTTCTGAACTCACCATGAGTGAAATAATCTGAACTGTGGAAGTGTTCTCTGCACGTATGATAGCACCAAATCGGGAAGTGTACAGAGTCACTTTAGTAGTCGTTAGGCTACCAGAACAGACAGCAACATTCCTTGATGTAGATAAGAAATGAACTGTGATTATGTAAGAGACCACTGAATGTATTTTCAAATCAGGGATTCAAGGCTAGACATCTCAGATTATACTGCTGAGTGACAATGATTTACTTAAAAGAGCTTATCTTCATATAACTCACTTCTGTCATCCACACAGTCAAAATACTAACATGAAAAAGTAATGAGTGCACCTAGGAGCAGTGGAAACACTGGTTCTTATAGGTAACCCTTCTTACTTTAATTAGTTGTTTCTCCTTACATTTTAATTGAAAATTCATTAAATTATGAAATACCAGTAATAGCCTTCAGATTGTGCCTTTATACCACAGGCCATTGTAGATAAGAGGAAGGTATTTTTTACTAGGATTATAGGAAAAATCCTTTTGCTCCTTAATTGTCGCTATTTCAGCTCAGTACAGTCCACATTGATATTTATAAACCTGTGTAGCAGAATGATGAACAGCAGGGTGGTCATCTATCTACATACTACTGAAAATTATTTTTACTAATGTCAAATATTGAAGGCAAAAGGAAAGCGTGCACAAGCCCTTTTTATTTTTTAAGGCAGTCAATTACATTTAATTAGATAACTAAGCAGGAAATTAGATAAAATTAGTCTTTAAGTTTCCTTTAATAAGTTATCAGGTATTAACAAACTGTATAATTCTCAGCATATCCACTAAATCTTGGCTTCGATTGAAAATAGTTTACATATAGGTATGGCTGCAGAATGAAGTGAGAGGGGCTTGTCATTTTTTCAGTACCCTCAAATAAGCTCTCTGGTTCTTTTCTAGCCATCTACCAGTTTAAATGTAGGCTAAGTAAAATTTCCAACAAGTGTTCATTAATACTGCATAATTGCTATTCAATCTTGGAATTAAAATTAACAGATCTGAGAAGAGTTTAACTTAATATTTTTATCAACTGTTTTCAGTTTTCAGTCATGGTCCAGTTTATTCATTCTATTAGCAATGCTGTCACCTGTAACTTCTTACACAAAATAGAAATTAATCATGCAAGACAACCAGTTTCTAGACCCAATTTTCTGAGGAAAAAACAAATCTATAAAGGATGCTGACAAGACAGAGGTTCCAAGCATGAAAGGTATATTAGTAATTAAGATATGGAAGTCAGGACAGACCTTTGCACAGTCAGGACACACCATAGCACAAGAACTGTAACAAGGTTCTAAAAATCTAAACTGTTAGGAAATCCTAGGATCAAAATTAATCAAAACATTGATTTTCCACTCTTGTAAGAGTGCACAACAAAGAGTGTTGTTGGCACAACACCAAATAGGAAAAAGAGTTAAGGTCATTATTCTCTCAAAGTACCATTTCAATATTTAATTCTGAAAAATGGCTGCAAGAACGTCAAACTGACTGATAATTACATTGTTCCTGGAAGCAAAGCCTTCAGACAAAATACTTGCTGGAATTAGATAACAATACAACTGTTCCATGAAAATAACATGTGTAAAGTACCCACAGTCAGAAGTAGTTTCAAGTCTGAGATGGACAATTTAATTAGTATCTATTGCCAAGAAATGGAAATAAAAGATGAAAACCAGGTTTGAATAGAAGCAGGACATTAAAGAAGTAGATTGGACAAAACAATGACACAAATTAAGCCATGCTAAAATAATAAATGCTGCACCCAGAAGCTATTATTGCCACTAGAGAACAGAACATTACACTGTGTAAGCCCAGAGGATGTTGTATTGCTGAAGCTTATTCTATGGAGATTGCGTATAACGCTTGAAAGATAATATTAAAGCTAGCACATCATAAGGGATGAGTGATGCTTGTCTGACAAAGAGAAGGTCAAACTTGAATAAAGCTTGGTTGACAGGAGAAATACAAGAATTGCTGCTAGCATTTTACTAGCAGTGATGTAGAAAAATTACTAGTGGATACATGGAGAGTCAAAACAGGAGGTCAGTTTGGTGAGGATGAAAACTGCATTTGTGTCTCTATTAATAAAGTGGTCTGCAAATCTGAAACAAAAGGACATGCTTTAAAAACATCTCTGGTGTTTAGAAGTTGAGTCCCATTAGACTTCTAATGGCTTTATTTTCTATTGTTTTTCAACAGCTAGTAGATGCTTCTACCAAATTCTAGAACTTATCTCTAGAACAGTAAGTTATAGACTGTCATGAGAATTGTTTGATTACAGAATGTGGTGAGCTCAAAAAACTACCATTCTCTTAAAGACTGGGCTCTCTTGACAGTCTCTGGCTTGTTACAGTGATAGTAGGAAGCAAAAGTCAGCATGCATTTTAAGCACTCGCTTCTCACCCCAGAAAGCATTAAAATGACAAGGCATACATTATGCAAAAAGGATGAAAAGACATATTTCATCTCCCTCAATATATGTGATAACAGTACATGCAACCAAGTAACTAATTATTTGCTGTGAAAACAAATAGATAATTGATTATTGCAAAACTTTCTGCATCACAAAGCTAACAATGCCACAAATGTATCATGGTCTGAGTTGCAAGCTGAAGTCCAATCAGATCACTTCCAAAGAAATCCAAGCAAACAGCTCCGTGGTTGGAGAACAAATGTGAGAGCAGTTCCTCTGGACTCTAACAAACAAATACCATGTTCCTTGCATTGAACATGAGGATTGCACTGAGACAAGCAATCTGGTTTATCCTGACAGCATAGACAGAATGGACAGCAGGGCTGGGAGGTTTGGTGGCAGCCTGGGACAGAGGGGTGAACTGCTGTCCACCCTGGGTCACAGAGAACACGAGGGCAGTAGCAAAGAGCTGAGTGCAGTAAGAGCGGATCGGAAGGTCAAAGCAGTTGGTGACAAAGACACAAGTGCTCACAGCAAAAATGTTTTGGGGCATTTACTTCATACTGCTTCTATTTTTGGCCCTGATGACTGAAAGCCCATTAGCTGCTGAGCACATCAGATGTATCTTGAAGAGCAACATCTGGGTTGGTTGCATCAGTAAAACACATAGATCCCACTCAGCCATTCCAGTGATCAAAGCAAATGTGGTGAATTGGGAAGACAAAGATTTGCTTCAAAAGTGTACCCCTGTTGTTAAATAAAATGCTAATGATTACACATTCATAAGTCATATAAATATAGTACTCTTAAAGAGCAAGAATAACATGTACAGCTAGGATCAGAATGTAGTGTCTGAGCAACAGTCACATATTTCACAGGGTATAATATTCATAGCTGCTGTTGGCATGAAGTTGTTTCTTCTTCTGTGGAGTTGTTTCCACTTCTGAGATAAAGTTTAGGAACTATTTAAAACAATCTCAAACACTTTAAACATTACAAACATTCAGAACCCCCAAAGTAGAAGGCTAAAAAAATTAGATTAGCTAAGCTAATTTCAAGACTTACGGCAATGAAAGAAAAAATGAATCAATGTATAATCACATACAAAATAAAAAGATGACATCAAGCTAATAACACTTACTGAGATACGACAAAGTTATCAGATTTTCTTCTTTTGATAACAAACAAGCTTAAGAGATACAAGAGAAGAACAATATTTGAAATAATATGATTAGCATTAAGCCATATGATTAGCATTAAGCCCAAAATTGTTATTTACTGTCATCTTTTATATTATAGGTAAACTCAAAATCAAATTACAGTTTTGGCTGTGCTTGAAATAATAAGTTGAAATAATTATGCCTAAACACCAAAGAGAGACACAGATGTTAAGAACTATAGACTGGTACACTGGAATTCAAAGGATGACTTTTGGTACTTTTGGACTTTTTGTGCTTGATAGGACATGCATAAATCCTTCTGAAATCCTCAATCCCTTTTTATAGCTAATAGAAAAAGGCATGTCTCCTTGCCCTTTACTTTCACGGTTTTTTAGAAAAAGGAAATTTCACCCAACATGCCTTTAAAAGTTCCTAAGGAAAAATTCCCCTACTTTATGTTTGCAGTACCCTCCTTGCCTTATGGATTCAGAAGAGCATCAGCTTCATCTTGTTTGTACAAAATGAATCAGGAAGAGCTACAGGATAAGATTAAAAAGTACATTTTATAAATATTCCTCTCTCCTGGTTCATTTTTAAATTCATTAATAGTACATCCATCACATCAGTCTGTCCTTATTCCATCTTGGTACATATGCAGCTGAAGGACAAGAATTCCTTTGGTGATGCTGCAGCTGCACTGGTGATACCCAGACCTATCCATAGTTTATGGGCCTCTGACAGCATTGACAAATCACTTGCTGCTGCTCCAATAATCTGCTCTAGAGAAGCTACCTGAGTGTCAGTCAGCAGATTGCTCTTTGCCACTACTAATTTAGCAAAAACAGATTACAGTATTTTCTGTGGTAATTTTCCTAGCTAACTTGTATCCTTGTATCTTTTGCACACCATATTCTTTATCATAGCATCCAAGACGTTTTTAAATGGCTCTGTCATCAACACAACCATAGGTCTTGATTTTCAGATTTACTAAAACTTGCAGGCCATCTGAAGAATACTCTCAGGTCCTCAAGGAAACAATCCTCATGATTAGCAAAGTTCTGTCAGTATCAACAATAATTTTGCATCAGCAATAACTGGAGAGGTTTCGGGTATTTCCTTCTATTTAGAGTTCCTGAGAGACAACTGTCTAGGTGTTCCACTGATCACCTGGAAAATGTGCACAAAGAAAAAAACCTGCTACCTGTCCCATGGGAGTACTCAGAATTTCCCTTTGACAGCAAAACAGAGAATCTCTAACACACTCTGTTGTAATATTCTACTTCACTAATACATGAGAGGAAGACTTGAGCCTATTTACAAATTCACATTTTCCAAGTCATTACATTTTTTAAATGTGTGTCTAGATATTTTTTTAGCCTGATGCCTTAACAAGATTCCTTTATCCCAAAGCTGCATTCAAAAATTATGCAGTGTTATTTTCACTTCTAAAGCATAACAATCTGAAGAAAATGCTTAAATATTTTGGAAATAAAAATATTTTTCATTCTTGATGATGCAATATGGTGTTAATTTTCCCAGCAAAACCAGTATAAAAACTCCTTGGAACTGATATTCATGGTCAGCTTTCCTCTCAGCTCTAGCAGCTTTAAATCTGTTTAAGCTCAAAAAAAGCAGACAAACTGCATGAATATTTATCAATCAACATGAATTCCAAAGTCAATTAAAATAGTGTTAAACGGCCTCCTGCTATCATAAGGAGGAGAGTAGCAGAGACTTTCTTCATTTATGGAGGAGACCAGCAGTTTTAACCAATCACTTTTCTTAAAAACAGAAGTCATTCTTTAACAGAAGAGGTTTGGGCTGCTCTGCTTTGTTGTTTTTTTGGGGTTTTTTTGGGTTGTCTACTTGTTTTTATTAAACAGCCAAAATACAGATTTCTGCCAAACATTACTGATTAAGGACGTTGGGAGGTGGGGGGCGGGGGTGGTTTGTTGTGGTTTTTTTGGTTTGCTGTTGTTTGGTTGGGTTTTTTGGTTTTGTTTGGGGTGTTGTCTGGGTTTGTTTACCTGGTTGTTTATTTGTTTTTTATGCTTAAAGAATAGGTGGAGCTATTCTAGGAAAAGGGATCTGGTAACAGTAGAATTTTTTGAATCTGAGACTGTTACACAAATGTTGCTGTGACATACATTTCCCTGATGTAATGCACACTGATTTAGCAGGAGTTACTATGCTAGATTAAACTGTTGCTCTTCAATCCATTTGGTTACTATCCTGTTTACAAAGAGACCCACTATTATAATCTAAGATTTCCTGATAAGAACAAATGCTGTAACCACAGAATTAAAACACAATAAGCCAGAAGAACACTATTATGTTTCCTGGAAGATATATTAAACAGGTTTTTTAATCCTTTCACTCACTTAACTAGTGGGGAAAAAGTACAGACTGAGTGTGTAGCAGGCAACTGATACAGAGCATCCTTTCATGAAGCACCAACTTTAGATTAGCTGGTGAATGTAACTACTTGCTTTTTCTTCACACACAAAAAGATGGATGTATCATCTTCATGAGTAACTGATTATATTTCCTGCCATAATTTTTCAAAAGCAACCTTTCTACAAATCTATTAATCTCAAGCTGGACAGGCTGCCATTTTCTGTTTTAAGTCTCTGATATCTCTTTTCTCCATCAAAGGACAGTAGAGAAATAGGAAGGGAAGGGTATAAAGACTTATGCCTGACTCCAGCGAAACCAGTAGCAAGAAAATAATGCATTCACTCTCCTGTGCACGAAACAAGCACACGAAGCTGAGTCAAAACAATATACCTTGGTTCATCAGCACCATCCTGATTGAATTCATGGAGTGGTTAACAATTCTTTAGAACACTATTTTACCTCTTGTAATATTAGTAGAGGATTTTCAGAGTGCACACATACACAAGTGAAAAAGGAAATGTGGCTAACCAGTTTGGGTGCAGGAATATTGTATTTATCGCTTTCTACCCACATCATCTGAAAACGTATTTTGTGTCCTCCCATCCTGCACAACTACAGCTTCTTATCACACCACCTCCCCATCCCCCCCAAAAAAAGATTTAAAGACATCCATCATTTTGTTTACCTGACGAAAAGACAGACAAAAACATGGTGTTGAAAAAGAAAACCAAAACAGCTGAAAAAACTGGATTATTATATTTCTGTGGTTCATTATCATTCCCAATACAGCACCAGAATAGATTCCTTAACTTGCAGTAATCTTGTTTCGTCAGTACCACATATTTGTTAAAATGTATAGCAAGAGTAACCATTTCTTCCCCAGCCTGCTTACACAATACTGTTCTATTGTGACCATCTTCTGATGTAAACAGAGAAGCGAAGTTACACAGATGAAAACTCTCAGGAATCTGCCTTTTTACATTATTTCCACATGAAGAGAAGAGCAATAGATTAATCACCTTCTGTTGAAAAGTATTCTGTCCCCAAATCCATCTCTTTATAGATGATACATTAGGTGAATATATATTAATTTTCCTTAAACACTGCAGATGAACTATATCAGCCACATGGAATGCACAATCAGTCCTTATATTAATGAAGTAATTTATCACTCTTATGAAAAAAAAACCCAAACAAACCATAAATAAACGAGATGTGGGAAATCAAACAAAACCTTCTATGACTAAATACTGTGGCTCCAATGTTTTGAAGCAAAACAAAAAATCTTGAGGCTTGATACTGCTGTTACTTTTCATTAACTCTGAGTATTTCTGTCTGGACTATTCTTTCCCAATGATGCAAAGATTAATTGCGTTCGTTCTGTCACTTTTTTCCCCCCGTCAGACTGTGCCTGAGATTAGAAAGATGCAAAATGCCATTGGGCTGAGTGCAGGAAAAGCTTCTCAAAGAGATCACATTAAATAGTGTTTTGTTCATTACTTTGAACAAGGTGAGGCTAAACTTCCAGGCAACTTAGAGTGGGGCCACAACTCAGCTTCAAGCCTTTTTAGGGGATTCTGGGTTTACATTAGCACACACCTCAATGGTATAAAGTAAGTCCATACAGTATCAACTGAAAGCTGCATTAGTTCAAGACAGTTTAGATTGAATTTTTATTTATTTTATTTTATAAAATTTATATTCAATTTTTAGCAACAAAATACTTGAAGAAATAAGGTGTAATGAGAACAGAATGTGCTTAGATTTCAAAGAATTCCCAAAACATGAAAAACTGTACTTTCATTGTTGCAAAAGCAAACTGATTAAAAAGGACTGTAAAAGATAAGACAGGGACAGAATGGAAGAAACCATTAGGGAAAAAGAAAGCTAGAAAATAATATGTGAGGACTAGAACAATGAATAAAAGTGTTAGTCATTCTCAATTACAGTGTACAAAGAAACAAACAACTGGGTAGCATTTTTTTGATTTTTTCTAGCCACCAATCCCTCCACTGATACACATCCATCCAAGCAATGTCTCTATATCCTTACAGAGCTTTAAATCTGAGGATTGCTCATGTACTGCTCATGTCTCCTCTCATTCGTATAACCTAGTCATTCCAGTATGCCTCCAAAAACATTTTTTAATGAATAATATATAAGCAATCAGCCCTGAGTGTATTTTTCCTCCAGACAGTGACAGAGAATAGGAATATCTTATGGGGTTCTTGTACACTAACAAATTATTTATGTACCAAAGATTTATTTACCTTACCTTATGCATTACTAGAATGAAAATCATATCCTTCTAAAACTTTCTTTTGTATTTAATTGGAGAACTAAAACTACAATATTATACAGCTTTACCTCTGCTTGGACAGATTGTTGTCTAACAACTCTTGCTTACATGGAGGGATGAAACAATTCATTGAAGAATAGGTTCTATTTGGTTACATAATGAAGATTAATTCAAGGAATTTTTTCTCTTTCTAGTGCTTTTCATCTAAAAGTAAGAAATCTGAAGCTGATTGTGACTCTGTTACAGGGGTAAGAGAGTAATAAGACCCAAGAAACATTCATAAAAGTAATGTAAACCCTAGAACAGCTATTAGTCACTTTTAAAAAAAGTTATTATTGCTCCAGCAAATATTAAAATGAAGATTGAATACTCAAACAACTATTTGCTTAAATGAAAAACTAAGTATTCTGTGGACATGCCTAATTACATACATAAAGAGAAGGCAGGTTGTCAAAAATGAGAAGTTAAAAAATATGTTTTGGGAGTTTTGAAGAACTCCTTTAAGAACTGATTTATAAAATGTTTTTTCCTAGACTGTGACATTCAAGTAATAAACAGAAATTGAAGGCGTTTTGTCTTAGCAGCCAAACTGACATTAAGAAGACATCCCAATTCAAAGGCTGCATAGAAAGTATTCAAAAATGCATTTCCATATCACTGAACAGCTAAGGCTGGGAGGGAACTTTGGAGGCCTTGTCTAAGAACCCTGCTCAAATCAGGACATCCAGAGCAGGCTGTCCAGGACCATGTTCAGATGGATTTTGACTATCTCCAAGGACAGACATCCCACCTGTGGATTTCATTATCTGTGAACAGACTGACTGTAATAACCATTATCCAGCTCACTGAGAGTTAGGTGAAAGTAAAATAAAGAAAGATTTTGCTCCAAAAATACTACCTGTTACTCAGCAGAAACAGTTTTCAGGTAATCTATTCTCTGAGTAGACTACTCCAGCTAGAAAATGTATTTTGCAAGTTTTAAATTCTGAAGAACTGTTACATGTTCTCTGGACAGACATAAAGGTAAGAATATCATATCCATCATTAGATATAAAAACATGAAAGATGATAAGTATTGCTAATAGGTATTGCTAGATGGGGTACAGGACCTGAAGACTCATTTATTACAAACCAGTTGGTGGCTGCTGCAACAGAATTCCTGACTGAAACATGTATCCTCTTCCTTGTTGGCATGGGAAACAGTGTGAAGAGGAAACAGAGCTGCTGCTCAAGAGTGAATGCACACTGTTCTCAGAATAAGCTGAGAAGTAATGTGTTGTAGCAGTTCATTTGTAAATTCCCCTTAAGCTCCCGATGTATTCCCTTTCTCCTTTATTTCTTTCCTCTTTTATAATATTCTATATTATTTTATTTTTGGAAATATAAGTTGAAGTCCTAGTATGACGTCTAGTAACTGTGCAGACACTTTGCCCCATAGACTACACCCAATATCACATTTTCATAAACTGGTCTTGGTGGCAAATGTAAATATAAGAAATGTTTCAGTTATTCAGAAGAAAAAATGCCAATAGATTAAGAGACTGAAAGAAGTCTTTCACCTGCTGGGTTAAAAGAGGAACATATATTTAATTCCTAGAAAGGATTGCATGGGATGTATCAAAGTTAGTTCTCATTTTCTAACAAGTGTTATCTACCAATATACACAAACACACAGACTTTAAATAGTAGAACCAATCTGAGTGTCAAAATTTGGGGTCTTCCTTGTGTGGTTTCTGTAATTAAGTCCTGAGACCATTATATTCCTATTGTACAATGACTAGGTAAAATGAATGTTGTTCCCTTCTCCCATGCCTCACAAATTAAGGAAAAAGTAATGAAAATCCTAGTTATTGATAGCTGTTCATTCATATACACACCACCTAGTATGTAACAGAGTACTGTAGAAAAACGGCTGCAAAATACAGGTATACAGTTGAGCATCATTATTTAAATGTAAGATAGACTTTGAAGTAAATTCTACTACTATCAAAATTTATATGCATTTGTAATTGACTTTCAAGTTGACTATAGAATTATTGTAAAAGTAGTTCATGTACAAAAATAAACACCATAGTAGCTCAAGCTCATTACTACTAAATACAATCTTTGGCTAAAGGCACAGTTTTTCATCTTTAAAATGAATGTATCAGATGATTATTTTTCTCAGGCAGATAAAGGAAAGATTCAGTCAAGGTGACAATTACCATCTGGCTAGCTACAGTCATTATAATGCTCCCAATTAAATGCACATGCAATATTATACTGAATGTTATTAGAGTTACAGTTAATGTTTAAATTGAATATCACCATATTTGTATATTATTAGTACATTACTTTGTCTATTACTAGTAATTACTTTGTATATTATTAAAGTTATATATATGACTTTCTGCTTTGAAGTCTGAGAATATGGAAGATAGAAATAATGAAAAAAATCAGTGTGAAACCCTCCTGTGAATTTAGTTCCTTCCTAAAGGAACTTCTTCATACATGGATGCTACCATTTACACTCTTGTCTTTCTTCCACACTCTTCTCACCCCATTTTGGGGACTGACTACTCTTGAGAGCTTGTTGGGAGTACAAATAAGGACAGAATCAAAGTAAGAACAGACATAGAATCAGTTTAGACTTTTACTCTTGTAAGTATATAACAAGTTATGGGTTGCATATCGGGTAGAGAACTCTGCCCATCAGGATGAATACAGAACCAACCATGCCTTGAAAACTATAGAAGAAAGCAAGAGTGTAGCATCTGAACACTCTGTATTACTCCTATAAACACATTTATAAAACTATGAGGAAACCAAGAACAGTGTACTATTTAGTTCTTTTTAAGACTTAAACCTTGTGAAATTTAATTTTAAAGTTACTGAAATTCAAAGAAATATAGTTACTTACAAGCATGTCGGACGAAACATATTCAGAAAGAGATTGAACATATTCAGAATGAGAACGTTTTACTTAAAAGACAGTATTAAAAGACTGTTACCTCCAGCAAGGATCTTCTCCTCCAAATCATTAATTTGTTTCTTGTATGCTTTTAAAGCAGCTTCTTTAAATGATGGTCGTATTCTTTTTTTCTTTGGAATTTCAGTGACTTCAGTAATCATCTCTGGGACATTCTGATTTTCATCCTCCTTTATTTCTACTTCAGGAACCACGTCACTTTCAACTTCTAATATCTCTTCACTGATGACACTGTCAAACTGTGTGTCATATTGTTCCTCTGGTAGCATTGCATATGGAGTTTCATACAAAGACTGGTCCAGTTCGTACTCTTGGACCTGTTCACTGGTTTCACTACTATTAGTTCTATTTTCTAGTTTAGCAAGGACTTGTTCCATTACTTCTACATAGTCCGTTTCGTTCTCACCAGATGGTTCAATCAATTCTTCCTCATACTCTGCTTTGTAGCAATAAGGCTCAGCATAAACATCAGAATCGAGTGTTGTACTTGATTCATTTGCAGTAGACTGAGACAGTGTTCTAAACCTTCCCATAAAAGATGATCCACTGTCTTCATACCCACTCAAACTTTGTGTACTTTTATTCCAGACTACTTCTAAAGCTGACTTAGCACGCTGAAGTGTAGATCCAAATTTAGGAAAGCTGAAAGTCTTATCAGAAAGATCTATGCTTAATCGGCTGTGCCAGGATTTAGGGGCAGTTTCCTCTGAGTCGTCACTTGGTAGTTCACTTTGACTTCGGTACATCATAGGCAATTTGTTTTGATTCTGATAAGAGGAGATAGAATTTGTTTCCTGATAATCATCGTATTGACCAGTCCACTGACTTTGTGTTTCGCTGTCAAGGCCTGGACAAGATGGAGAAGTACCATCTAGAGTGAAATCATAGCTTTCAGTATCATACTGGAGGTCAGAACTTTGGCCCTTTCCAAAATCTGTCTGTTGGTCTGAAGGGCTGCTCATATCATACACAAAAACTTCCTGTGTGGATGAGTCTAGGCCCAAATCTGCCCCTTGTTCCAACTGATTCCAGTTTTGCCATGGGGAAAGATCATCCTGTAAAGAAAGCTGACTATCATCATAATGGTTTATATCTCCAGATACATGGATTACTCCATTGCTTACTCCACTATCAACAGTTTCTATGTTCCCTGTTTCATTTTGCTCTGGATATTGCTGCATGTCTTGGGCAAAAGTCTGTTCCTGGGAACTGCCATACCAGTTTAGAGAATCATCTTGCCTTCGTTGCCAAAGTTCTCGATCAGAGGAAGATAACAACGAGCTGCCATTTGTTCTGCTAAAATACTGATTTTCTGAAAAATCCTCAGAGTAAGACTGACACAATTTTGAGAAATCTGATTCTGAACGGCTAAGCTTTGGTGTTGCAAAGTCATTCTGTAAATGCCATAAAGGAGTCACATCTGAATAATAGGCCTTTGATTGTTTTTCCATAGTGTCAAATTCTGGTGACTGATTGTCATAACTTCTGTGTGAAAAGGTGCTATTGTCAGCAGTTCTGTCAAGGTCTTTAGTGTTTGGGGACTCAGTAGTCCCCTTTGTAGTGCTTGTTTTTATCTGAAGTGCTGATTTAGATATTTTTGCATAACTGTTCTTATTTATATCTGATTCCAAGTCTTTATCACTGTCAGGTGACTCCCAGTCATGCATTTTAGATTTTGTCTCCACAGTTAAATGTTTCATATCCATGCTTTCATATGTCTGAGAGGAAGGAAGTCCTCTTTCTTTCTTATCTTTTATTTCATGGGAAAATATATCTGTAGAAATTCCAATGCCAGTTCCCTTAAGTTTATAAGACTTTTTTAAAATCAAATCTCTCTGTTGTGATGACTCAAAGTAAACAAGAATGGGTCTTGGCTTTGCATTTGGACAGTCTCTTTGCTGCCCAAGCCTTTGGGCAAACTCAATTTTAATGGTGCTTTGTGCCTCTGAGAATCCCATTTTTTCTATTAATATTTTGTAAACTATGCTTTCAGCTTTTTCAAGCCGCTCTTCAGGCACATTTAGAAACCTAAGACTTGCTTTGTTTCCTGGGTGGCCTATCTGCTTAATGTAGTCATGTATGTCTCGAGTTTCTCTTCTGGACTGTACAAATCCAGTTCGCAATTGTTCAATTTCATTTTGCACAACTTCTACACTACTAGAAATTTCATCAATTGATTGTTTCAGAGCATTAACATGCCCTCTTAATTCAGAGAGTTCTGTTTCAATTTGACTTATTCCCTGAAGCTCCTTAAATATCATTTCCATAACGTCATGGGTTTGGCTAATGCAACCTGTCGAACTAAAACCAGGTTCAAGAGTGTTTGATTTCTGGTGACGGCCAGTTCTGTCCAGAGATTTACTTCTTAACCCCCATGTTTTCCTCCACGAACTTAGCTCTGAGTCTGATGAGACACATTCTTGGCTCTTCTTCCATTTCCTTAGTTTTCGTAAGGCTCCCAGCTTCAGTGTGTGTAAAGTGCGCTCTCCATCTGAACTTCCATCAGAGGCTGCGAGGCTGCTCAAACTTTTCCTGTTGCGTCGCACAGGCATTGTGTGGGATAAATATTCACTTTTCTTGCTATTGGATTTTATTTCACTTAATGACTCAGAACAAGAGCTATCATTTGAAGACAGGTCTTGAACTATATCTTCATTATTAGTGTTTGCTACAAAAATATGCCTTTGCAGTCCGTTGGCAATAGCAACTCTGTAACTGAATGTTGGAGAAAGTGAAAATTCTCTATTGCTTTCCTCTTCTTCAGTTGATAAGTTGCGGGCAGATGGGCACTTGGCAATCTTTTTAACGGTGCTTTTTAAAGTATTGGAAAATTTTGGATTTTTTGTTTGTCCAATATGACTTAAGTCTTGTTCCCTTTTGCTCTGACAACTCTCTTTCCTTTTTGTACTATTTCCCGATTTCTTTGTAAACATTCCTTTGCAAATCTTATATATATAAGATGAGATCAGGCTCTTGAAGAGAGCAGAAACCATGGAGCGCAATTTATGTTAAGTTGTTTCCATAAAACACAATTTTTGTTCCAGAGAAGTATTTGTATCTCCAAGAGGATCATTGGCAAATGTTTCAATGGAGACTATAGCCATAAAACCTACTGATGCTCTGGAATAATGTGACAGAAAAATTATAAAAAAAATCACACATCTGCTTGTTCGAAACAAAATCCTGAAGAGGTTTTGTATGTCTTGCAAAATTTCACTGTGTTGCACATGGCTTCTTGAAGTGTCTAAAAAGGAGGGAATGACATTACAATGGCTGTCAAGCAAACTTATCATTCAGTAATACTGATGATGTTTTAACTAGGTTACAATGAAAACAGACAATTCCCCATAATTGTCTGAATAGATTTTTTCATTAATAATTGAAGCTGAAAACAGTTTTAGGCAATATTGTTAACAACAATTAATAAGCTATACTTATTTCCAGGCTTCTTCATCCAGTTTAATTCTCTGATTTTAACTGAGATACTCAGTTTAAAATGCTCTCTGCTTTCTTTCAGAGTACTGGCATTTCAATTTACATCCATAAGATACACAGCAGTGATCAAAAAAACGGACAGGGTAACAAATGGTTACAAGTTAATAAAACAAAAGTAGAAAGTTTTCTCTTGCTTCATCTTTTGGAACAAGGTAGGATTCATGTAGAAGTGAGTATTGTATTTATGAAGTGCTGTTCTATCTTGAGGTTGAATTATGTACATTACTAGTTTGTGAAATACTTGCTTTGACACCAGACTTTAATATGCTATGATAAGCCAGGACTCAGAAGTGGGCTTATCTTCTTGGTATCTCTTCTTTAAGAAGTAACTCATAGAGCATAACAGAAAATAATGACAACTAATAGAAATTCTCATCCACGTTATTAAATTTGACATTTTTCTGGTAACAGAACAGCCTGCGCCCCGCACCACAAACCTACACAAAACATGGTTTACAAGTTGCAGGACACAAACAGGTGCCATTACAACAGGAAAGCTATTTGATCTAAAAGAAGTCTAAAAAGCTTCCAGGAGGTATCTGGAAGTTTCTATTCCATACTACAAAAGCTTGCTTGTAGAAACATAGTCAATATATTTTAAACATGTCAGTGTATTCTTCTGCACAGCATACCATTCACCTCCCAGTTTCAAAGCTGTGGAATAAAAACCAAGGCAACAAGCTCTGAAAAATCCATCAAAGACAAAGTTCTTAAAATGGCCATTTTGGTATCTAAAGCAGCTAAAAATTCTTTGGCAGAATAAGAAGTCTGTTTAGATGATGGGTATATAAAGGGTTAAAAATTTCTCTGTGATGTCTTAAGAGGAGTTGAGAATATGAACTGTCCTTGTCTGCACACATCCTGGCACTCTATGAAACATCATGGTCCACTTACATACCTCAAGAAATGGTCTTTGCATTGCATAATTTGTCTTCATTGACCTTACTATTATACTCCATATATTTATTCATTACATATACACACATATGTAATGGTAAATAATAACCACTAACCCCTGATAAATACTGCAGCAGCAAAATGCACTGTGCTGCACAGAGCACAGGCAAAGCTGCTAAAAGCCTGGTTGGCTTCTGGAATCCTGGAACAGAGAATGTAAACAGACTCGTTTCCTTTCCAGTTATAACAAAACTGGATGCAGAGTGAGCTGAAGAATAGAAAACATTCTTCACTCTTCCCAAAGTGGCTATTTATTATTCAACAAAAAGATGAAATATCTGTGGGACATGAATCACATTTTTAACACATGCTTCAGCATAGTCCTTGCCACTTTTTCTTATAGGCTTATGCCTAAAGGATCAAGAGTGAATTAAGAGCAAGCAAAAAAATGGTCAATGAGATGGCATGCAATTTTCAAGGAATGCAAATGACATCTCTCAGAATATTGAGAAGTTTTCACTAGAGCCAAGACTGCCTTGTTTTCACATATTATTAGTAGAGAAAGGAACCATCTTTGGACACTTTTCAACGTCAAAGGCATGTTTCTGGATGTAGAAACACTTGTTAACCATTCAGCTCTTACACTGAGTGCTTGTAACC
Source organism: Molothrus ater (assembly GCF_012460135.2). Lineage (NCBI taxonomy): Eukaryota > Metazoa > Chordata > Aves > Passeriformes > Icteridae > Molothrus > Molothrus ater. The sequence goes on from NC_050490.2 coordinate 7,864,363, forward strand.
ATTTATTGAACAAGATTTGAAGTGTGATTGCCTACCTCCTTTGCCCACATAGCCACAGATTTTTAAGTGCCTTCTTATATAAACTTCACATAGATGACTTGGACATTCTTCAAATGACTTCAAATCAAGAATGTATAAACAAGCCAGAAGGCTTGTTTCCTGTCTCAGTCTAAAAAGCATCAAGAAATAATGAAGTTATCACTGGAATCTGGACCATTTCCATTCACTTTCAATAAGGTTTAATGCTTCTCTTTAGAAGAATCTTGATTTCATAGCAAGCCATATACATGTGTGTTTGTTTTATCCAGTGTCTAACCAATGATTTTATCAGAGATAACTGAAAGTATTACAAATAGCTGAACATTCAGAACTGAATTTATTTAAACCCAGTTTCTGACAATGCCATAGTGAATTAAAAGCTGTACTGTTACAAACACAGGGAGATCTGCTAAATGGAGCAGATTTATGTTCTCTCATGCGAGTTCTATTCCATCTCAGCTGTATTAGTCATATGATCTGTTAATCAGTTTACAGCCTACCATTGCTCTGTCAAAAACTCTTTCTCTACAATAGTATGTCTACACATGGAATCAAGTTTGAGTCATTACAGGACTCATCCATTTCTGTCTGTAAAGATTTGCACAGGTTGTTCTTAACATTTAAAATCAATGTAAATTTAAAACTCCAGAAGATAACGAAGTCTCTCAAGAAGCACATAGAACTAAGTCAATTATTTGAATGAGCTGCAAGTTGTCATTTGGAGACTTTCTTGTTTTATCCAGGTCTCCCAATAAACGATTATAACCTAATTTTTAAAATTCTCACTTTGCTTGTTTATTGAATGAAAACAGTTTTTATGATGAAATTCAACATTACTTGGTTAACCCATTCTAAGCACAAGGATTCATGTTGAAATGTTACAGCAGTGAGGTATGGACTTTATGCTAGATGGTAATAGAGCAGGAAACTGGAAAGTGTTATGGATTGGGAGACTAGAACTAAAATAAGTTCTTAATGGGGTTTTTCTATAAAGAAAGGACAAACTTACACGTCCATCAACTTTTGACCCATAGCAAATCTCAAAATAGCTTTGTCAATCAACTTGATGGTGAACAGATAATGTAGAGCATATTCAACCAGACTTGTTGATAACAAAGCATTGTTAAAATAAAAATGTCAGTTGGAAGCATCATTTATAAAGGATCTTATTCCAAGTCTTAAACTAATGTGTCAGGGAGAAGGGAGGAGGAGTGGGCAGAGTTAAAAATGATAGCTTTTTAAATGATGCAAACAGAGTGTTTTAGTTACATATCTGAACACCAGACCCCCATTTCAAAAAATTACTTTAACAAATCCTGCCCTTTATTAAAAAAAAAAAAAAAGTTAATCACCTTAAAAATATAATTTCAGTATTTAAATAGAATAACTAGATCACTGCTCAGCTTCTGTTCAGACCCTCGTAAATGAAGCTGCAGAACAGCAGCTCTCTCCAGTAAGAGGCAGCTTTATGGATACAGACTGTCCTCTTATAAAGCAAGAGCCAGGCAGAACCATAGCCTTGCTTAACCTTCACACTATTAATCAACTACAAGGGGTCTGTGTGTATTGAAAGGGAGCAGGCAGGAAGTGCATTTTCTCTCTATAAAAATACCCTATGACAGTTCATATTCACAACTCCAAGATGGTAGGGGGAACCAAAGCAAAACTAGGAAGTCTTCATCTGGAGCAATACCAACTTGTATTTGTGCCAAAATAGTCACTAGAGTCTATAGACAGAAACAAATTTTTGTGATATGCAAGATACTCCCCAGAAATTAATTAATTAAACACAACAACAACAAAAAAAGTGTAGTCTACCCTGCATCTGCAGAAACTGAGGCTCAGAGAGTTTCTCTAACCATCGTACATAAGGAAACAATAACAGAATTCAGATATGTAGATTTATTAATTATGGTCTTTTACTGGTCTTATGCTTGCCTGGGGATAAGGTTATCTTGACATAAGTGTACTTGCCCTCAGCTCAGGTCTGCTGGGTGAAACCTATGCTCCCTTCCTTTTGACAAGCATTACAGTGTACACTCCACATTGCTTCATTAATTTACTATAACAGGAGCACTATACTGACAATCATCTCAGATGACCTAATTCAGAAGAACTTAATTTAGAGCACTTATCTGCTCCTCTATAGTCTTCCTAAATTCTCCTGTAGTCTTAACTACTGACATTTTTAATCTGTGTAATTCGTGAGTCTCAAGGTAAAATGACATTTTTCTTAACACTGCGTATGCTATGTGGATGACCTGCCTGAAGACCCTGGCAGAGGCAGGGCCAAGAGCAATGAAGAGACCTGGGCAATTGGGCAATTATTTTTTGTTCCAAAAATTCCTCAGGTTTTCACAGCAGCAGACTTTTGCCTATCCCTTCTGTCCGTCCAACATTCACACAAGAGCATGGAGTGATATCAGCATTCTCACCCTGGCTAGGAAGCTCTTATTGTTCTTCAAATTTACTTGGAAAGTTTACTATATCTGCTTATTTACCTGGTAGTATCTCTTTATGGATCCTGCTATTTATGCATATCTAACCACCCTCAGAACGTGTTGCCTTCTCTACTTAAGAGAATGTAAAAAGTAAAACTAACCACCAAACTGCTGATTCAAACCCCAGTCTTAAGAGCCTACAATCTGCTTATTTTTTAACCCCAAGGCCTACTCCTGTCCTGAGGAGGCTGCATATATATTCATGGGGTACACTACAGTTTCTTCCAATCTAATTTAACAGTCATACTGCAAGACTGGTCATTTATGACTATTATGCATCTCTTCTGCCAGCATACAACTTAATAGAGCTTAAGGAAAAAAGATGGAAACAGCACATGCTTAAACCTGACTGGCTCATTGTGATTTAGAACACTGAACCTAGAACTTTCTGCATTAGTGAATTAACTCAGTAGTTAAGCAGTTGCGATTAAACTGCTTTGCAATGTATAGAAGAACATGGTCTTCGGATTAGCTTACAAGAAAATGTAAATTCCTAGCAAGTTAGGATGAGTAATTTCTCTGGAGAGAAAAGTCATCTTCACTGCTTCCCTATGACTATGACCACTATGGAAAAAGAGAGGAATTTTTTTTTGTTCACTAAAAAACGGAGGGGTTTTTTGCAATTACTGTTAAAGACAGACAAATTGAAGAAAACCCCACTATTTTATAATAACTTGCAGAATTACATTTTTAGTTACGCTATTCTCTACGTCTTCGTATTTGTAATATTTGCATTTTTCTCTACAAAGTTTTGTTAAGGCAACTGAGGCTATTGCAATTCAATAATTTGTTATAAGATTGTTGAAAGCATTTAGAATGCTATTTCTTTAGAAACAAATCTATAGTGTGGTATTTACATTACAAACATAAAGACCTGTAATTGAAGCAACTGTTCTTAAAGGTCAATGGCCTTGACTAGACTAAAAACAGGAAGAGATGTGCCAAATACAGTAGATTAATACTGAGATGTAAAAAACTATAGAACAGATTCTAAGGGTAAATTGTGGCCCATCCAGAGAGCCCATAGATAATGTAGGCCAGTTGAATGTGCACACAAGAAAAAGTGACTGCAGATGATTTGGATAACAGCTTCAATATTATTTGACTAAGTGTACTGACTTCTTTCTCTTTAATCTTTCTAGCTGTTTCCTTGACCTTCTCAACTAAAAAAAAAAGAAAAAATTACACTGTAGTGTATAACCAGGCAGTAATAATGACCTTTTTCTCCTCTTACAGCTGTATACATGATATATGGTGTCCCATACAAAAACTTGTTTTTAGTCAATACTCAGTTCAAAACCTGCTAAGATTGAGACAATTTCACCAAATAGTTCATTTCTATTTAAATGCAGACTACTAAAGGAATGGAAAACATGGGGAGGGAAAAGTTATTTGCTGACTATATGGAGATTACTGTATAACTAAGTCAGTACCAGACATATTAGCTTTGTTAGACTATTACCAGCTTGCTATTATATCAGATGACCATAAATAAAAGAGCTACTGTATAATAATCAGAACCTATTTAGTGCCTATTAAAAACCAGAAAGTATCAACATAAATTTTGACTTAATCTCAGTTGTGTCCCTAGTTTTGCCTGGGTTTTAATAGAGGGTCCCTTAAACATTACACCCTAGGAACCCAAGTGATTTAATTTACACTGAAGCACAGCATATATACAGAGACTGTATTTACAGTATACTTCGTGCACTCAAAGTTTCTTCTAATACTAACATTTCAAAAATTTCAGCAACTTTTCAGGATAGTAATTCCTTCAGAAAAGATAATTAAAACAAACAAACAAACAAAAAGACCCTATCCCATTTTCTTTCAGGTAAGAATTTTAATCCTCCAACTGTACTTGCCTGAGCCTTGGAATAGGCAATTCACTGCCCTGAATTAGATTTCTGTTGGACAGTTTACCATTAACTCAGTGACCACATGTGCACTACATCACTCTACAGCTTTGAATTTTTTCTTTCTTGAGCGTTTGGGGACATTTTTTAATTACTTACAAGTAAGAGAACAACTTTCTATGGGCAAAGTATTGGATTCCATTCCTCTGCACACAGAGATTTTACATATTTTCTAAAATCTATTAAATGAATACTTATATCCATCTGGATTCCATTCCTCTGCACACAGAGATTTTACATATTTTCTAAAATCTATTAAATGAATACTTAAATCAAACTTTTAGAACAAAAAGTTATGAAAAGGAAATCTTTTGATGAAGTACTCTTTCATTTGAAAAATGGTAGCAATTGTCTGTGATATTTGATTTGAAAAATACCACAAGCACAAATGACTACAAGTACTGTTGACAACAACATACACTAGGATGAGTAGGCAGACACAGATAGAAACCATGCTTAACACCTGAAATGACATTCACTGATAAGGATGGTAGACAATAAATATTTTTCTAAATTTAATAAAAACTTTATTAAAAAACCCCTCTGCTGTCTTTGCTTCAATATACTGACAAGTGTGATACTCAGATTTGTACCTGAAAGCAAGAACCTCTGCTACCAACCTAAGGGAATGACAAAATGAGAAAAACAAAACCAATGCAACAACCTTCTTAGGTGCCAAAGAATTTTTAGGCTCCAGAGCTTCAGAGATGTAATGGTCTCACAAGGCAGAAGCTATTATACTACATTCTTCCTGGATTTTCACAACACTACAGTTAAATGAAAATTTGGACTTTTCAATCCTCATTGATACTTTAGTGAATCGGGAGATGTTCTGAGCTATGAGTATTCTCCTACTGTGTAACACTCTGGAATCTCAGTACTTTACCTGAGATTTCCTAAGTGTTTTCACAGCAACATATAGTCATTATGGTAATGTGCTGACATCACTGCAGGATCAAGCAAATGGTATAGTGACAAAACCTTTATGCAACTCTCCAAGTTGTGCATACTCACCTTAAAGAACTGTCATTTATCTTACATCATGGCTTTTTTCTTTGAGATGACAGCTAATCTTAATTCATAATCATAATTCCTAACATTATATCCCTTACAAAAGGAATTTGTGATGAATGAAACATGCTTTAAACCTTAAATTCTACTTTTCATTCATCTTAGTGCTTTTAGACTTAACAGCATTCTCTCACTATGTTTGTTGATTTAGATGATTAACCACTGACTTTTGGAACATTTGTATGTGTCAAGTAACCTTACATTTTCAATTACCCAAATCATAGTTGTGTATTACGCTAAAGAAAGGCATCTATTTTATATAATCACCAACCGGAAACAAGTATAGTGTCACCCTCTCTGTGAAAAATAGCTACAACTTTACAGACAGTTTATTCTCACATCAGAAAGCAATTGATGTTACACCAATGAATGTTTTTAAGGTGTAAGAGTTCCTGCCAGCCAGGGGTTAACAACAGTATTATGATGCTGGAAGTAATATTAAACCTTTTTGGATCAACATATTATTAAAAAAAAAAATCTTACTTCTAACTGGGCTGCATTGAAATTACAAATGCAACAGAATGTTTTAAGATATTTCAAGACTAATGAACAATCAAATAAGCATTAAGTGTTTTAATATATTTTTACTAGACATTAGACAACTATCAGTGTCCTTAGTTTAAGAGCACATAGCTTTGTGTTCTATTTCAGTTATTACATGTCAGATGAAAGAATATATTAATAATAAAGCGCAAAAGGAGGCAGGTGACTGAAGAAAGGTGAGAGCTAAAGAATGCAGTCATATTTTTATATCTGCATAATTCTTCCTCTTAAAGCAAAATGTACCATAAATCTCATAGTAAGAAATTAGTTTCAGCTACTATTGGCCTCTGAAATTGCAGAAGGAAAATACTAATGTTATCTTCTTGAAGTTAAAATTATGGACAAAAATGTATGAAATAGTTATGGTGGTTTTTAGGTTGTGGCTTAGAGAAGGTATGTAATAGAGGGTATTCTAAGACATAGATTTAGCTGTGGAACAGAATCAAACACGTAGTCTAAGCAAGCTGCCTCTTCAAAAGAAAGCTGCAGGGTGTTCATCTTGGAGATTAATCAAGACCCAGAAATACATAAGCATCCGTAAAGCTCAATTTATTACTAATCCTGTCACAAATTAGGAGAAAGGTACTGACATAAATAGGCAAAACATACGGTATTTTCACCGTGTATTCATATAATTATTTTGTTTATATTTTAATATCAATTTAAACATACCAACTCATTGAAAAATCCAACACCATACTGTCTTACTCAACTTACACTGTGAAGTTACCAACCTTACAAAATAACCTCCCCCAGTTTTTAATGAAGTGTTAATTCCACAAGCCCAGACAGTTTCATCAACATTATAGCATTAGAAAGCAAATCAGTTACAAATCAATGCATTGCATTAGCAAGAACAGCAGGAGGTACATTCAGAATGAAAATAAGCAAAGGAAACAAAGGAAACAGAAAACTGTATGCAGACTAGACAAAAATACAAAGAGCATACATACCTGGATTAAATTCTTCTTAAAAATAAAACACAAATTACATACCACCATCTTTATATTATTTTCCATTTATGCAGAAACACTGTACACAAATCCATTACTATTTTGCCGTTCTTCCTTCAGCCTTAAATGGTACAACATGAGGCTGCTTCCCAGTGATTCAAGTCAAGTGCAGTCAGGCATGCTGCTAGTCTGCAACGGTATCTGTTCTAAATTCCACGGTATTCCCTAGGCAGCATTAAATAGGATTTTTTTTCTTCCTCTCCCATTTTTTCCCCCTCCTACAACTTGTGCTAACCGCTAAGAGGGATCGTGATGTTAGCTACTAATTCATTCTGCAGCTCAGGTTTGTTTCTCCTCTGTAATAGCAGAGCAGGAGTCAGCGTCCTACTCCGGCTCAAAAACAACATCAACACGAGAGAACAGTAATCATCCTGTGGCTTTATGTGCCGGGAACTTCCCCCGCTGCTGTTTTCTCCTGCCGCTGCTCCCGAATGCAGCACCCGCTGCAATAGGCACAGCCCTCCTGCGTGGCAGGCAGCCCCTCTGCTCGCAGAGCCACTCAGGCTCCCGGAGCAGCCTCGCTCGCAGGAACAACACATGCAGTGCGTCGGGGGAGCTGCCAGGTGCGCATCCGTGCCCGCAAGGGGAACAGCGGGACACAGCGGCTCTGGCCCGGCAGGGCCGTGTTCCGCCCTAACCTTTTCTTGATCAGTCTGACACGACCCGCAGAAACGATTGTGTAGCTGTTTCTGACAGCACTGCTTTCATCAACAGCTGATAATAATTGTAATGAATCTACTAAATACCCTACATAACTACTATCATTCCACGGTGATTGAAGGGTGCTCCACGTAAGAAATACATCACTCACTTTCCAGGAAAAGCACTTCTATATCCCCAGTGAATGTCTAGGTAGTAGGAATCAGCCTTTTCATTTACTGCAATTCAAATAGCAGAATGGATTACTATTATACATGCAGTTAGTAAATTATCCTGCACAGAATACATCAGGTGTTTTTCCAAATCTTAACAGGTTTAGCAGTGTAAGGCCACATGCAGCCTTACACGTATTGAAAATATATTTAAAACTGACACATGAAGGACTACAGAAATGCATCCAGAATGAGCCTATATAAAAGCATTCTACAGAGTGTACACACAGCCAGAGTGTAAATGTTTCACAAAACGTGTGTACAGGCATAAACCCTCAGGTATGTGATTATCCTCTTTAATCTTGGGAAACAGCATGACTGGAATGCCATAGTGAATATTAAAGTATGTATCTTTTCTGTTTAAAAATTAAACCCTCAAACTTGGGATCGTCTGTAAGAACTGACATTTGTAGCAGAAGTTTGCAATTCTTCTGCAGAAGAATACGTTCTTTGAATGATATGTTGAGTAAAAGGCAGCACTTAATACTGTTTAACAATTTCTAGTGATAGTTAAAACTTATTGGTGATAGCTTTCACTTTCAGCATCCTTGTACTGTTGTTTGTACTGTCATCTTGGGACTCTTTTACATACAATTTATAAACAGAAAAATTCTAGAATCAGATCTCTTATGTAAAGTTGTAAATTAATAATTTGGGTTTTTTGCATATCATTAAAAATAATTATGGATCATTATATTTATTATGTCTTGCTGACATAAATGCAACCTATAAACAAACCATTAATTCGATTTATAGTTAAGAACAGATGAAAGAATGCTTGATTATTAAAATCTTACTGCAGTTATTAGCCTGCAGCCATTACTCAATACTCTGTCTAAACCGAATCAAACTTATTCTTTAAAACTGCCATATTACATGCCAAAAAATAAATATAATAAAACTTTCTTGTAAGTGCACAATAGGACTATTCCACTGATATCAATAGTCAGTGCTATAGCCCTAACTACACAAAATGCAAAAATAAATCCTCTCAACATCAACAGGACTGCTTATATAAGGATGAAAAAAAGGAAAAACCAGGCTGCCTAGTCAAGCATGCCCACCTGCAGTAGTCACACACTTAGTAATACCTGTTTCAGTAAGATGAAACAAATGGCCTTAAGACTACAGACAGTAAAACTAGTAAATATTGGAACTGTTTCCCAAAAATGTAAGGTTTCGTCATTTAATAAAAAATATGTTTACCAATAACATTAACTCAGAATGCTTGGATTAATGTTGCCATCTTCAAGGAAGCTCCTAAGTGTTGACTCTGTTTATGCTCATGTATTGTGTTACCACATGCTGAATATTTCAGCTGGAAGGTGAACTTATTCAACTTATTTGATAAACCATCATAAGTAGGACATTTTACTTTACCAGATGCATTATTCAATTGATATTTCAGAAGGAAATAAAAAAGTAAACATGAATCCAAAGACCTTCAGAACCCATCACAGCTTGTCTTCCCTGGAGTTAAAGTTCTGTGTGGAACTTCTCCAAGCCAGAGATATGGTGTTTGTAATGATACCGATTACTCACAAGTGAAGCTACCCAAATTCAGAACAAAGTTACATTGTACTTCTGTTCACACACTCCTCACATAGAATTACTCTAGAAAGCCATCAACCTCTTATCTATGAGCAGATGTTTTAATTCTGAGTTACAGCTGAAATTCTCACAGGCTTAGAAGCCCAGATAGCTGTAAGTCAGCGACTGGAATGAAACTCCTGTGCATCTTGAGAAAACATCCACACCAGGTTTTGAAAAAGTAAAACAAAAGAGCAATTTGTGTGTGTGGGCCCTACGCATTGTTGTGGTTACTTGGCAGTAACCTGACAAGTTGATGAAGCTGCCCTTGAACTCTCAGGATTCACACTGATTTACTCTATTTCCCAAACAGGGTGTCATAGAAGGAAGAGAAAAAATACGTGTAATTACATGTACGTATACAGCACGCATAGAGTTGTTGCAACTTGTTACACAATTCCAGCCAAACCCTGTAGCTTAATGGAGAAAACAATGAAAACCCCCACAAAGAAAACACTATCACCACCAAGCCCAAACCACACCCCAAACAAAAAACCCAAACCCCAATGGGCAGCTCTAAGCCTGCATGGAGAAAGCAGCTATTCTTTGTGCCTATTTCCAGGATTACTCAATCGTGACTTTCAGAGATGATTCTTTGAATTCTCAGAAATAAAAGTCTGTCCATTGAAAATATTTCAGTAATTTCCATAATTACTTTTGCGCAATGGGTTAAATAGCATATTTTAGATATTATTTGACTATTTCTACTGTAAAATACTTATATTGAATGATGACAGATGTAAACTGAGAGAACTACTTTTGAATAGTTTGTATTTCATGATGGATTTCAGCCTGAAAGTGGGAAAAGCTGTCACACAACTAATCTATCTTTGTTCTGCACATCACCTTGCCAGTTTGCTTAAGGGATGGTTATATCTCCCCGTTTATCAAAGAAAGGCAGTAACTGTCAATTCCGGAATCCCATCCGTCAATTAGAAAGCGTCTCGCGGGGCAGCTCTCGACTCGCGCTGCTGTGCCCCAGGGAAGCGGAGCGGCCGCAGGGCCGCGCCCGGGGCGGGCTGGCCGCTCCCCGCGCGCCCCCTGCCGGCCGCCCCGAACCCGCTCCGCTGGGAGGCACGCACTGGGTTCTGGAGGTTCTTCTCCATAAAGGGTTTTATTTTCTCTACACTGATCATTTTTCCTTACTGTCAAGCTCAATGTCTCCTTCTGGAAAGGAGGGCTTGCAATAGGAAGGGGAAAGAGAAAATAACTGCTCTTGTATTTCATGAGGCACCTGTGAGCTGGTTTAAATTGTACTTCAAATGACTGTGAAAAACACTTTGAAGATTCTGAAGTTCAGAAGGCTAAAGCTACTTCTTATTCCAAATGAAAACTTTTCCAGACTTTTTAAAAACCAATTTCTATGTTTATAAAACTATGCAGATTGAATTCTATTAAGTGAAATAAATCACATTTAACATTTTTTTTAAATAGCAATTAACAGGCAACAAGCAACCAATGTAAAAATGTCTTCTTGCCAGCTACAATTTAATCAAAATTTGGCCCTGATTTCAGACAGAATCATAAAACGGGATCATAGCTGAAAAGCAAATACAGGGGCAAAAGCCCAACAATAACTGAAGAACAAATCAAGAAACACCAATAATTTTTATTTTTTTTTTTTTTACCCAGAAGGGAAAAGTGAGATTTCTCCCCATTCAGATTTATCAAGCACTTAAACAAGTGTAATGGACTTGAAGTAGTAACTTAAGAACAATATACCTTAACTCTGAAATTTAATTCCCCATTGTGTTCTTTCCTTATGACTATTTTATTCATCCTTTTTCTCTAGGAACGTGTTCACTCTAGAAACTGTTTTAGTTTTTTTGTCTAAGAACATAGAATCCTTGCTAAAACTTTTTAAAAATGAACAATCTGACTCAGTTGCCACTTCTCATGTGGGGAACTGATTTTAGGCTGCCTTTATCTCAAGCCTCAAGTTTTCTCACTCTTACCCTCCGGTTCTCTGCCCCATCCCAATGGGGGAGAATGAATGAGCAACTCTGTGGGGTTGAGTTGCTGGCTGGGGTTAAACCACCATAATAGGGTAAAGTTTATTGAAACAGAAGTGACAGAGTGGAAGAGTTACAGCATCTCCATACAATACGATGCTCAGTCATTTACTTAAACTCAAGAATATATTTAATAGTCCTACTAAAGGTGCTAATTAAGAGCCATCTCAAGACTTATCAAGAGTGGCAGCAGCATAGGAAGATTTAGAAAAAGAGCACACCTCCAAACTTGAAAAAAAAATTTGGTAGTGAATTAAAACATTCAACCCTGCAAATTTGAAAAGAGGTAAAGAGAGGTAGATGACAAGAAAGATCCATAGTGATGAGGTAGGAACTCTAAGGCAGATGCTGCAAGGATTCAAGAAAATGAGTGATTGCAACAATTGTGAAGTCACATCTTTTATAATGCATTGAGAAGCAAGGCAATTTACTCTCCTGGATCTTTTTTCCCCTAAGCCTTCTCCCTCCAGCTACTGCTTGGATTCCATCAATAGAATTCATTAGTTTTTCAGTGTGTGACCTGCCACTCTTTGTGCTAGGATACAGAGTTCATCAGCGCTCCATTCTTGGCTGCTCTCTCCCCTATCCTACATCTCCCACTGAAATGATTGCTGGTTATCCCAGTATTTTTCTCTCCTCACCCTAGGGCCTGCTTCCCTTTTTTGCACTGAGAGGTTCTCTGCCAATCCTTATAACTAACGATCCCAATCCTCTCTAATGGAATGCATTCTTGCCTTCACAATCCTATTTATTTTCACTGCATTCCAAAAAGCAGCTTTTGCCTCCACAGACGGGTGCCCATGAAGATCAGTCCAGCTGATTCATACTAACTGGCTTATTTTTCCTGCTTTATGTGAAACATCCAATGTCACTTGTAAACTTTCTCTGATGAGAACCCTGTTGAGTTTCAGTCTTTGGAAGCATTTTTTTAAGCATTCCCTCAAATGCTCACAAAACACTCAATAATTCAATCACAAATGTGCACCAGGAGCTGTATAATTCTATAACACAGCAAATTAGCCACAGGTTACCAATGAAATCAGTAATAAATAATTTAACATCAGTCTCAAATACAATCTGCAAAATGCTAAAACATGGTTACTTGAAACAGCAGGAAGAGAAAAAAATGTTACCATGGTGCCCTTTTGAACTCTGAAGCAAAGGAGAGAACTGAAGTTTAATTGTGGAAGAGAGCACATTACATTTATTTGTTGATTTTCTATAATAATGGTCAAAAGCAAAAGCTTAGATTTTTTTATCCTCTATTGTGAGCCATTATATATCACCTTTCAAAGGGAAAAACAGTGATAATTCTTATTCTGAGCTTGGCCAACAGAATCCTCAAACAATGATACAGCAGCTCACAAAGGTTTCTCCCAGGGTCCATAACACTTAATGCCTTAAATTAATTGAAGAAAACAATTTTCAGCTTTCACATAGATTTAAGGCAGGAAGGACAGGGAGTAAAATAGAATATCTAAACTCACAATACCATAGGAAGATCTAAGTTATAGTAAGTCTTCAACTAAATTAACTGTAACTCTGGTCAGATAAAATGACATCTGTTTTATTTTCATCACAATTATATCAAATTTTGAAATAATTTCTCCCTGAGAAACTTTCAGAGCTGTCATTTCAGAGGGAAAAGGAAAAACAAAGTTCACCTAAAATGATAGGAAATAGAAGAAATAAAAATCAATTTGTTCAGAATTGATACATAACACAATCTTGAACTTCTGCCTTTATCCTTTTGTCAAAGCAAACTTTCTTAGCACCACTTTCTGAAAGCCTTAAAGGAAACTATGAAGTGATCTTGTGACTATTGGTCCAATTGCCCCACACTGACCTTTTCACCTTCTTCATGTAAACTCAGAACTCAGACACAAGATAGTCAAAATTCTTTCTATTATAGAAGTAGGACTGCTTGATGTTACCCACTAGTAAGTTTCTTCACATACCATATATATATTAAAAATGTGATTTATAAAGCAAAAACATCCCAGAAATTCCTTTAACTTATCAGGTATATTTTGATTTTCCTCATGCACCAATTAACATTCAAATCATTGTCAAAAATATCTGCAGCTTAGCAAATTTACACTTATGATGAATTAATTTAATTGAAAAGTGCACTTCATTTCTGTTTTCCAATTGTCAGTTTATCACTTTTTGTTTAAATATTTAATCCTTGAAATAAACTCCAAAAACTAAAAAAGCAGCTTCTCTGCTGACAGTCATTTCACCCAGTAAAAATGCTGATTGCCACTTGAACATAATAATTACTTTTTAGGTGAATCAGGATGCAAAATATCTATTACTAATACTTTATGAAAAGGAAATACTTGTTTGTTTTCATTTCAAGACATGCTTGCATTACTTGGAATACAAAAGATTTTTCAACTGAAAGATTTCTTTTTAAAAGAAAAAAAATTCTTTGGGTCTATAGATAACTTTTAAAGAGAAGTTTGGCATTAATCTCATAGCCCTGTGGCTCCTAAACAAAGAATGATTTCTGCTTTCCCAGCCTTAAATTCCCACTGCTGTCATTGTGTAATATCTGCTTTAGTATTAGTTTATCAAGTTCTGTTTCTGAATAAGACAGTAAATCAATAGAGCTGACAAAATGAAGCTGCTGATAACTTCTCTATTAGTGAGCGCTCTCATACTGGGCATCACCACTGCATCCATCATGTAATTCACCACAAATCACAAAGAACCACATTACAACAATCCACAGTGACTATTTAATTCTACCTAATATTTTTTAAATTTTGGAACACACCAATATATTTAATTTATTGAATAATTAGTGAGCTATGGATGCGTTGTGCTCATTGTGCAGTCAGGAATAATGTATGTTAGGAAGATTTACCAAGGCAGATCTGTGTCACTCTCACTGCTGATCTCCAGATTATAAAACCAGTCAATACAACAGTGCCACTATGTCACTGTTTTTTTTGTCTCCAACACTCACTGTTGTCAATAAATAAAGTTGTGGAATGATACAAAGGGTAACTTACATGAGTACTATCCTGCTTAATGTTAGCCTTAGGAATGAATTACTATGCTTTGTATTTAATAAAAAAAAGCATATCCATCTCAGAGAGGTGACATTTATTTATTCCAATATATTTCAGCAGCAAAACAGTCTCTACTTCACTAAGGATTAGTAGCTAGAGATATAATCAAAGTGACACATACAACTGGGGTAGGAGGGGGGAGAGGGGAAAACCCATTTGATTGTACTCATGGCTGACACTGAGTTACAAGAAAAAAAACTCTCCCAGTGCATCTTTACATAATTGTTGTCAGTACTTCATAGCACTTATTTCAAAGCTGTTAGAAAACTAAGGCAAATAATAAAAGCCTCAATGTTCCTGGAATACAGTGAATATGAAACTGAAAACTAGACACTGGGATGGGATCATTTTAAAAGAATTGTGGTTTTTATTTTTTTAATCAATCAGCAGAAGCACAATTAGAGGACCCTATCTAGTTTTGCACTGTCTTTTAAAAAGCTATTAATTTTTATATTTATATTATTTTAAGTGTTATTTACGTTAAATTTCACCTCAAATTCTCAATTTCTCCCTCCTCTCAAAGAGAGGACGGATTTCCCTAAAGCTTTTATTTTAGCACTGTTAGATCTTATGTATTGAAGAAGGCTTAACTATTACTATTTCAAATATGCACCAAGGCAATTCATTATCTAAAAAGAAACAGTCTCCAAAACAGTTTGGCACTTCTCCTATCTAGTCAATGTTTGAGTAAATATTCATCAGCTACAATGCCTCTGGAAAACCACTGGGCTGTCATCTCATATCTGATCAGAATAGCTTATTTCAATTTCATATTTCCATAGATTATTACTAAAAGCATACATTCTAAATATTATTACTGGAATCTAAGCCACAAATATATTTTCTATTACAGTAAGATTCATGTTTGTTTCACCTGAAATACCTGAAGGCCATCAACCTGAACAAACTACACACCCCCTGCCCCTGTTCCAAGCTAAAGCCACTTTCCTAAACCTCCAAGAATAGTTTAAAAAAACAAAAAAATTGTTACTCCTCTGTTCTTAAAAGCTTCCAGGGACTGGTTCCCTATCTAGGCCTGCTTTGATGCCTAAAAATCTATCTTATGGTTACTAAAGATTATTATTTACTTTTCCAGCTCCTTATAGATACAGCTCTGTCCATGTGGTTGTATCTTACAGCAGTCACCTACATAAAGAGACTGCTTTTTGTGGAATACTACTTAATTTATCTGTTTGCATGCCTCCATTATGAGGCTATGTGAGTACTGTATCTCCTTCAAAATACGTCAGGATTGTTTAATCTTCTGATCTTGTTGTGCTGCATAGAGTTTCTTTTTACTGATGGCCTTTTATAGCCCCAATAACATTTGCAAGTGCAAAGTTTATTTTGATTAAGCATTGGCAGAAATTCATCCTTCATACATCTCACAGTTTCTGGGCAAAAAATGGCATTTAATATCACATCAATTGTGCTAAATCAATGCTGAGATAATACCAATGTACTGTTTCTGAAAACCAGTTTATCTTCAGAGAGAAAAGACAAAGCAAAAAGTCCAAGGCAACCCACAAGGTTGAAGCGTAAAGAACTAAAGACATAACTGTATTTCAGGGACAATAACTTTATCAGAAGAAAAACCTTATCTAAATTAATTTGTCATGAATAAAATGAAATAATTACTCAGGAATTAAATTAGCCTTTTAAATACTTATAGAAATTTCCCTCTTCAGAAAGAGTTTCACATGAGGTATGTGTTTACATCTCCCATCCACCCGATCTTCAAATTCTTAAAAGTTGCACAATAACTTTGCCAACAACTTTCAGCCCAGTACTGATGCTAGATTAGCTGCTGAGCAATCTTCTCTTATTTCAGTGCACCAAGATATTTTGACTACTTTGTTACAAAAAACGACTTAATGGCACAGTGACAGCCCAAGATTCCAGCTCATGCATATTAACTTGCTTACTTTACCATCTTCTAATTCCTGACCTCAAAATTACTTTGAAGAACAGCAGTGGGAAGAAATGCAATTCTACTATTGCTTTATTCAAATACTTTTTAACATCTGAACAAAATTCAGCTAATTCATCAAGTCAAAGTTGCTGACTGTATGGCATTAGTTATTTGGTTTTAAACTCAGAAATAACTTTATCCTACTGACTAGGCAATTAAGCACACACTGAAGGAAAACTCCTCACAGAAGAATTTATCTTAAGGCTATTGCAACCTCTGTCTGCAAGAAAAAACTGGACTATTTGACTTGTCTGACCATTATGTTTGGTTAGAGACCAGGATTCTTCCTGCCTGTCTCCTTCAGTGAGCTACCATTGGCAGAAAAAAGGAAAAGATCAAACCAGTGACAGAATTGGATGCAGAAACTGAGATCACGTCAATCAGGTAAATACTCTTCCCACAACACCCCAGTATAAACAGATTTCCCCCACCACTCTTTTCACACAGGCACAGTCTATGGATTATCATAAAGACAAGAGAATTCAGTAAAAAAGAAATAGGACTTGGTCCCCAAAGAGCAGGAAAAAAACAGCTCAAAATGGACTGACGAAGGTGAATTTTAGATGGGGTTTGACTCATATTTACAGGAAACTAGTTTGGCTGTGCCATTAAAGCACAGAAGAGATATTTTACAGCACACATGAGAATAAGCAGTGTTTCCAAAAGGCCCACACACAAATGAAACAGGAAGCCTGTGACTCTTCAGTTTCTCACAGGTACATACCAAAGACAATTGCTGCGTTTCTCAGAAGTTATCTGCACTACAGTCCATGCAGGAAGACTGGGTAAAAACTAACAACATTGAATTCCCAACAACTGATGCGAGGTAGTGGTTTGCAGTTTAACAGCAACAGTGAGAAAGAAAATACTTGATCTTTTATATGGTCAATAATGATACCAAGTGCTCACATTAATTTCCCTTAATTATCACACCTAATAAAAAATCCATGTTGAGGCAGTGATATCATCAGTAGAATTTACAAGTTTTTTTTCTGGGAGAAAATGTTCATCAAACAATTTTTATTAATTATCAATGAAGTACTGATCTCCTAAGTATCAAAAATTATTTAGACAAAGCTGTGTGATATTATGGTATCTGGATTAATATGCAATACCTGTAAGATGGCCAGACTGCAGTCACTCCTCTGAGACTAAAGAAAGTCTCAAACTCTCATCCTTTTTGTGCTTCAGAATAAAAAAAAAATCCAGAGATGACGGAATGGCGCAGATTTAAGAACCAATGGAAGAAATTGTCTGAAGTACCAGAAACTTGGCAGTCACATCCTCAGGCCCTGCTTACATGAATTCAAATTCTCCTTGACACTGAGAAAATTTTTTAAATTATAGTGATACATCAGTAGTTTTAAGAGTCATTCTTACCTTCTGGATAGCCCTGGCCCATCTTGCTCTTGCAAAATTACCTCCACTACCTTGGTCTGTATTTCTCCTGAAGAAAAGGAGGGAAAAAAAAGTACTCAGAACAGAAAAGTAAGAAAATAAATAATTAAAATAAATCTGATAAATCTATGGATGAGTGGATCAAAGTCAGATCCATCGCTAACTCACAATATCACCTTTGGATTACAGGGGTTTCCATTAAAGCTAAGAGTTGAAAAGACTTGACTACTGGCTTGAAAAGACACAACTCCTGCTCCTCATATTATCAGGGTGTAAAAGAACATTAGCAAAGGAATACATTTCCCAGTTATAGTGGCTCATAAATCAGGATTACCAAGTCTTTAACATCAAATAGCAGGAGGAGAGGCAGAAAACAACAACAAAATCCAAACCACCAAGACAGTGAAAAAAAGGAAACCTATGAATTTCCTCAGTAAAGGCCTATTGCCTATCCTTGTGAGGCAGAGCCACTATCACCAAGTCTTTGCCTGCTGCACTTAAGGAGTTATTGAGAAGCCAAATAACATAAAAACAATACTCCCTCTACCCCAAAAAGTACCGCCAGACAAAAACTAACATTTACTCCAACCAATCTTTGAAATACAATCTGTTGCATATTTGGCTGCCCTGACACAGAAGTTGCACACTTGCACAGGCCAGTTATAATTAGGGCTCATTATTCAGCTATTTCACCACACCTGTGAAGAATGTTGGTTTAAAATGAAAAATACTAATTCCATTAATGGCTGTTAAGCACAGGTTACACAGGTTAAAATAATTAGTGTGGACTCCACAAGATTCTGTAATTCTCCTGCAAGATTCTAAGTAATTCAAAAGCCACTACCTTGTACAATACCAGTAAAGTTGCAGAATAAAAATTATACAGTAAAATTCTACACATAAAATTTACAGAGGACAGTAGAAACCTGTTTACTAACTGAGGCTTTTGCAGTATATTTATATTATACATCAGTGCCATCCCTTGGTCTAACACATTACTATTTAATTATCTTGGACTTTTGGAACAGTGCTCTTTTATTTGAGGAGAAAAATGTTCCCTCTGATATGCACAGCTGAATGCACATGATGCAAACTAAGTATGAAGAGGCTTGCCTTCCTCCGCCCTCATCTCTGAGGCCGCATGTTTGCAGGTCCAGCCTTTTCCCTCTCCACAACTGGATTTTGTTTTCAGGTAAATCAACCAAGTGATAGTAGTAATTGGTCTGCCCCACCCTGCAGTTGTTAACTAGACTGGAAATACTGGGTAAAAATTAACCTTAGGGATTACCAGGGTAGTTAACCTCACGGTCAGATGGAGATTGGGTTGTCAGTGCTGATTCAGAGGGAACAGAGAGAAACAGCTTTCTCTGCCTTCACTAAAAGTAAGTAGGGAAAAGAGTATCCTTAAGTTTTGAGGCATAATGTAGAGAGGGGGACAAAAACTGGTTTAACTGGATTGTAGTATTTTTATGAAGTCACCAATCTATGATCAGACTGCTGAGCAGAGCAGTCTGTTTAGTTGAATATGCCACTTAGAAACAGCACAGACAGACACAGCAAGGAACAGTTTCCACCTAGCCACTTCCTGCTGACACAGTGATGAGTCCAGTTTGGACAATTGGTTGTTAATGCTCTATTCAGATTTAGTGAAACTAATTAGTTACCTGGCAGAAAAATGCTTTCTCAATACTGAACAAAGCTTCTGATGACATGTGCTTTACAGGAATTCCAGGTAACAAAGCCCACCAGACACTGCTGGGAATCATCTGTCCTGCTAACTGAACTGTCACAAGGAACATATGTGCCAGGCAAATGCATTACTATAATTTTTTGAAACAACATAAACAGCAGATTAGGGAACTTCACACAAGCATTAAGCTGAAAAACAAGGGCATCCCATCGATTGTATTATCATATCTGATAATTAGAAAAGCATAATATTCCCAGCGATTGAACAACAAAAAGTTTAAAAACAAATGACAAATGCCTTAAGAGTGCCTGAAAATCATACTGATTCATCACCCCTACAACATAATGCCCAGCTGTGCTCTCTGATGCTGTACAGGCCACAAGAACAACAAGATGAGAACTACAAGAGACACCTCAGGAGCAGTACAGCAATATTCAGATCTGGTCAGCTCAGCGAGCAGCCCAGGTCAAAGTTTTGATGCACTGTGCATCAAACTCAGCAGATTTTCACATCTCTTAGCCAGAAGGATCAAAATAACCGATCTTGTTGCAGTGGTTTACCAACCAATGACAGGTATGTGCAAAGGAATGCACAGGCTAGATAAACAGAAAGGTTCCTCAGTCTGGTTTATCAAAAGCTAAGGGTTTTTAATAAAAAACAAAAGTTACACTGACACTTTTATTTAATAGATGTTTTCCCTCTTAATTTTGCTGGCCAAATACATTAAAATTGCCCTAGCATTTCAGTGATGATTTGCATTTTCATGGCACCTCCTGTAAAATTAATCTCACTACAGGCTTCATTGTAAGGCAATTAATTATAGAGCAGTTGTAGTGTGGCCACATACAGACAAAAAATGACATCTTCTGAATGCTGATCTGTTTGTAATAGCAATCCTGAACATCTGCATTCATTTCTATGCATTCATCACTAAAGTTAATTTCATCAGCTTTGAATATAACTGGAAACAAACTGTGGAAGAAAAATTGAAATAATTACACTCTATTATGACATTTTTTATTTGGCAATTTTCACTCCCCGCTGGCAACAGTCAGGCTGAAACTAAAATTGTGTGCTTAAATCAATCTCCAATGGACATATCAAGCAGACTTATACTTGGATAGTACACTACCACAAAAAAGTTTGGGGTTTTTTTTCTCCTTTAAATGTGCTTTTCAGAATATTCCAGTAATGGTCATTCTTGTACAAATATGTGACAAGGCTGATAATTTTTGAGTTTTATTCTGCATTCTTCTATAGCTCAGGAGGGGGATAGAAAAGAATACAGAAAGATGAATATCTACTTCTCTGATTTTTAGAATACAAGAATGGTACTTTCATGTGTATAATTTCCAGTGCTGTAACTTTTGTAACATGCACAATTTAGCATGCATTGGAAGTAAGTCTGTAACATACCCCCAAACATTTCTGTGAGGATTTATACACTTGCTACTCATTTAGACTGCAGTGTGTAAAGAACAAGTTCTTCAGGAATATCTGTTGGTGAGGTTGCTACCACAGTCTCGCGCAACAGGCCAAAGCCATGTGAGCAATATTCCATACACCTGGGCTACAAAAGCTGTCCTTGTTCCAGCACTGGTCATTAGCTGAAGCTGATTGCACTGAAATAGTTTCCAGCTGAAAACAAGGTGCTTTACAACACTGGCTTTCAACTCAATTCATGCCCTTGGTAGAAGGACACACTAGTCCTATTGGAAAATATGTCTGGGATATGGAGCTGTAGAAATGGTATCCCATCAAGGGTTACTGGACTATAAAACTGCAATTCAATTTTAAAATGTTTATAGGCCTCAATTATACAGTATAGAAAAAAGAATAATTATTAAAAAGCTGTGCAATAAGAAGCAGTTTAGTAAAACAGTAAGAACTATAAGCAGTACTCGTCCATCTTCACTATAATCACATTTAAAGGAAATTAATGATGTGGTAAAATTGCAAAGCAAAATTAAGAGATCTAGGCATTCCACAGTTATCTAGGCCACAGTAAGACTTAAAAAAACTAACTCTTGCACAGATTAATACAATTTAGTATCATCCAACTGCCTCAGATAGCTATTTTGTGTGTTAGTGGCAAAAGAAAGCAAAGTTTCCTCCAAGATACCTCTTCTGGTAGCACTAAATAATACCCCTACACAGGTTCCCTTTTACAGATGTTCAAGTTGCTCTTGAAAATTTAATTTTTAAACTAAAATAAGCAGAGAATAAAACTTACTATAGGTCAGCAACCAGTCACTCATCCCTACAGTAAAATTTTAGTTTTAAATCTAAGCACACATTTTTCTTTTCATTTTGCTTTCTTATTGTCTAAAATACTAAGTTTCCATAGCTATATTATTATCTTCAATCATACATTTATATTACTGCTTTCACTTAAAATAGTTTACAGTTCTGAGTTCTTGGTGGTTCTTGAAACTAAAATTACAAGTTGCTAGTTTCTTTGGGACAAGGTACTAAATTTTAGATGTATGAATTTCGAGAACAAGATTACTACAGTAATAAAATAACACTTTCTGATTTCTTAGAGATAACCTTGTTTAAGTGCCTAAAACACATAATACAACAATAACATCTGTTTTCTAGCCATTCAGATTCAAAAATTTAGCAATGCGTGAACAGAAACTAAAATATACTTACATATCTCCTTTAGTTCAGTTTTTCCTCCAGCCCTCTTTTACAGGTTACTTACCTAATTATTAAGAATTTAAGTCTTTTATAAGAGCTACAACTTTTGACTCACCTATAGAGCAAATTAAAAAAGCCCAAAGGTATCCATTAACCCTTATAATAGGACTCATATTTTTTTCCCATTTCAAATTTTTCCTCCAGTTCTTCACAATATTTTCATAGGCATAATTCACGTTGATGTTGATCTTCGTGTCTTCCTGAAGAAAAAGATCTGTCCCTGCCTGCTCTTAGAAATACCCCTGAGCCAAGTCTGTACAGCTGCTAAAGATAAGCCACCAATTACTGCAGTCTGACCACCACTCCCCTCCCTGGGCACAATTAAAAATTTGGTGCAAGGAAAATACCTTCCTCTCCCTCATGTCTTTTGACTCCTAGATGGGTCTGAAGCCTGACCATAGCATGACTTGTTGAAGGGATGCTGCTGTCTCTGCTAAAACTGATTCACAAAGTCCCAGCTTGCTTTAACAGTTACTTTGCAGTAATATTATTTTAGTGTTCTGACTTACAATATCACCTTAAAAAAAATTCTTTTCCATCACAGATAGAGAAATAGGAAACTCTTCTGTGTAGCTGAGAATGAGTAGTGGGAAAAGGAACTAATAACTACTCTATTTTAGGCCACTTCAAATGTTTCTACTTCAAAATATGTAGAGGCATTTTGGATTTAACACTGTGGGATTTTCTTGTTATCTGATTAACTATTATTCCCAAACATTAATATATCCCTTTCTTGAAAGATTTGGTTTGTAAGATAGGGTGAAATCCTGTTTCCATTATGATTGGAGGAATTTATTCAATTCTATTAAACAGTCTTCAAAAGAGCCACCACAACTACAGTAATCCATACCTAAACTTTTAAAATTGCAATTCTTACTACTCAGAGCTATGAACTGGATTGTAAACTGTCATTCAGATCTATCAAAACTACAGCTTGTGATACTCATCTTGTACACTTAATGCAGTGCCAGTAGATAATAACTCATCTTTCCCCCTATGTTGCCATAGAACAGAAGCTTTGGAGAAAGATTCTATTTTTTAAGGCCTGCCAAGACAGTAAATCAACATTTTACAAAGTAACTTCCAGGTTTTTCTGATGGACTTAGAGGTATTACAATGCGATGCTGCTACCTGACAAACCCCTGCAAGATACATTATCTCCTCAGTGCTGCAGTAGCTACATTAGTGATTTCCAAACTGCAAGATGCTTATCTGAACAAAAGGAACATGCAATTAGGACAGAAACTGATTGACAAGACCAAAGCTATGGCAGGAGACAGGTGACACAAGGAAACACATGTTGATGTGAATAAGACATTATCAAGACATTGTTCTGCTGTCCACTGAAGTTGCAGCTTTTAATCAATTTTGAATCTGTCAAAGTGTCATCTTGGATTGTTCCCAGAAAGCAAACAATGTCTATCTGACACTTAGGGAAACTTTGTGAATTTGTCCAGATTTTGCCTGGATTTGCACTATGCAGCTATTTGTTAGTCTCCAATTTCTCTCTTATTTCAATACTGTATCATTGATTTTTTTCTTTTCTTCTAATATACCCAACTCAAAAAATACAAGTGTCTGTATTTTTCCCCCCAATATTTACTGGAGAGGCATATTTCTTCAATCAACTAAGCTCAATTTTCTCATACAGAATCTCTCTATTCATAACCAATGCCTAATATTTCAATTTTATTAAAAAGCCATTAAAATCAGTATTATAAATGTATTTGATTGAATATGCATGCAATAAACAAACAAAATAAATTGCTAGGCAAGTATAATAAACTAATTCCAGTGAAGTTCACCCTGCTTCTGAATAGAATGGTATCATTCAGGGTAGCAGTGTATAGATGAAATATGACAGCAGTAGGAGTCCAAATCAAACTTTTCATAAACATTTGCTGCTTTTCCCACAGCAACTCTCTTTTCTCTCTTTGTGTAGCTCTTTATGTAGAGCTCTTATGTTCCCACCTGAAATGGCTGTTGTTTTTAGAGTTCAAGTCATACAGAGAAAGGGAATTTCTCTGCAGAAGAATTGATTCCTGACAACTATTTTAGCTTTTCTGTAAATGAACAAATTTTCTAGTAGTTTCAAGGGAATACTTTCACAGAGATTGAATCTTTTCAATCTTTTACACACAGCTATAAGCATTAATTAGATAAACTAGTTCCCAGAAGCCAACAAGGTTACCTTAAAAAGTTTACTATTATGTAACATCTAAGTAAAATGTGTTAACCTTTATAGCAAGTAAACCTTTTGGGAACCCAAGATAAGATAACTGCATAACAGTAATAGACTTAATACAGTTACATGATATCAGAAACCTTTAAGAAGGCATTAAATCTAGGTAAAAGAAAACTTCAAAAGCCTTTCCTATTCCTTTCAAGCCTAAAGAATTTATCATGAATAATGTTACATTACACAGAATCTCAGGGAGCATCATAATGACTTGTCATTTATTTTGAAAAGTTGTCACCATAGCAAACAATATAAAACTACGAATATTAATAAGGGAGCCAATTAAAGCTCAGTATCAGCTCATATCAGGATGCAAAACAATCTTCAGAACACTCCCAATAACCAAAACAAAACAGACTCTTGTAAAAATACTGATAAGACTCAAAAGATCTGATTACTGGAAGAAGCTAAACAGTATGGACTGGTGGGGATGAGTACTGGAAGAAACCAAAAGTAATTTCTGCTATGTGCCAAAGATACTTGCATTTTATTTTAATGTGTAATCCATTTTATAATTGGGTTTTGTAGGTTCTTTCATATATACAGCAGGACATAAAATTTGGCTGTATGTTTTGTGCTAGAGCTAGATACTATTCCTCCTTCACTGGAAGTTCTTCCAAGATTGTCTCATTCCTAGATTGGAACACTGGCTCAAGCAGAGCTCTGCCTATGTACCCACTGAGCAGGACCCCCAGTCCTGGACTCACTGCAGACCTTTGTCTGACCCAGCTGTGCTGCTATGGACCTGCCCGGTGCTCACTGCTGTGCCCTGCCCTGGCTGCACCACTGGCCCTGACCCCGAGCTCCAGGAGTTGCCAGTTAGGCCTCGGAGCTGTTCCATCAGCACAGGCTTCTGCACTGTTGCTTGACCCTTGCTGCCATTCCCAGGCTTGCCTGGGGTACTGGGCTGGGGCACTGCCTGCCCTGGCCCTGCCCTGCTGTGTTATCCTGCCTCACTGCCCCTCCCTTGGGAGCAGCAGCTCATCCTCACTTACCTACAGCCTTAATCCTGCACATTTGTACAAACCCAGCTAGGTATGAAGAGTCCGGCTTGCAGATGTGCCACAAAGATTGATATTCAACCATGCATGCTTCATAGTTACTAAAAAACTTTATTCTACTGAGAACTTCAGGATGTCAATTAAAGCATTTGACTTCCAAACCAGTCAAACAAAAATAACTTACCAAAATCTATTTGGGATAACTTTAGGAAAGAAAATGTACATCAACATGTCACATCAGCTCACCATCACTTCTTCTGAACTGCAAATTGCCTTGCAAAATAAATCTGTTTGGTTCCATACTAGACTTCATAACAATTTCATATGTAATTAATTGGGGTTTTTTCTGACACAATCTTCAATTCCCTAAATTTTTCTCAGTTATTTCAGTGTCCTTTTTCTCAATCTCTTTCAAGTAAAATATTTTCTCTCTATATTGTTAACTGCTAACTAACCTTCTTTTCCACTTTTTTACTCAAAAAATTTAAAATATACTAATTAAATGGGTAAGAATTGCAAAGTTGTTATAGTTATAGAGACATAAAAAAGCCCATAAAAATTGGTTGCACTTCAAATTCACTGTATATATGAGATTTAGCATTCTCCATCTCTGATTTTAAATTTTGTTTGCGTTTCCTCTGCTGTACGGAGCTATGGTAACAGTCTTTAAAATTATTTAGAAATATTTTTTTAAAATAGTCTTTTAAAGTACTACTTTTAATGGAATCAAGGGCAATAGTTTTAGGCCACAGAAGACCTGAAGGAAAAACATTTGAGAAAGGCAAGAGGGTGGAACTGAAATAGGAAAGGGCAGCAGAGCAGGAAGGATCATCAATGAGCATGTGAGTTTGAGTGACAGATGAGAATTAAGCCTGGGGTACAGTGGAATGAACTCTCAGCACTGTGCTGGTACACAAAGGGTTTAATTTTACATAAGACTCTCACTGAAAAAATCTGCCTTACTGTAATTATAGAAATTAATAACATTTATTTACAGTTTTAAATGACTTCTCTATTATACAAGAGTAAACATCACCTCAAGCTGAATACCTTCCTACCCACACTGCTTTCTGTAACTCAAGCAGAACAAAGCTGTCCAGGAGGCCAAAGAGCTCAGCGGAATGCTCTTTAATATGTGAAAATAGCTCAGACTCAGGGAAGCCTCTTAGTTCATAGGTTTTGATGTAAACAGTCCTTTTACCTTGCCTTTGGAACACACAAGTGTTTACATGACTTAAACCACCTTCAGTTTAGAGAGCAGCCTATGAATAATAATTAAATGCAAAGCCACCAATCACTAATTATAATGTCAATGTCTTTTGATATTTTGAAAATTATCTGCCAGTTCTGAAAGCTGGGAACCAGGGGATGTTCATAGCCAAAAGCCTTGCATATGATAGACATCTTTTGTTAAATGCCTCTTTTTTTCATTTGGACCTTATTTGTTTTGGCAGTAAATAAGAAGCAATAAAATGTTATAGAAAATCAGTAATGCTTACTTATTCTGTAATTTAAATTTGAGGACTCTCTCACTGAATGATCACAACAGAAAATAAATGTAAAATATATACATAAAATATATATATATAAAATAAAAATATATACCAAATAGATATAAATGTAAAATATATACATATATATAATGTATATATAAAAAAACCTATCTGTTTAAACAGATGGCTACGCATGGAAATATGGCTTTAATTTAAGGAGTTCATAACCTGTACCCAAGAGGTGGAGGTGGAAATTTTCATGGTTTAGAAATAATTTTATGCTTGTCTATCATTTTTTCTGTTATCTAGGCATGAATAATGAAACAGATTACTGGAAAAATGGCTGTAAACTGATCACCTCAAATTAATTTATACTTCAGCAATTGTTTGTTTGTATGGAAAACCAGGAAAGAAAGATTAGTTACATTTTTAAGAGACCATTTAATGCTCATGATGTTTCAAGCATTAAGAAACTTCTAATACTATCACATTGAAGCTTTCTTTTCACTTTTCATCCATTTGAAAAATAAATATGCATTTTACTGTCGTAAACCACTGTTTTAGTTAATATCAGTTTAATGATTACATAAAAATCAAATTTGCTAGTGGCTGCAGGCCATGAAGTCCAGTTTTAGTAATATATCTCCTTTTAACACAGCAGTTACAGTACCCAAACCATCAAACCATTAGAAAAGAGGAAGAACTGTTAAAGCCAAACACTTTAGAACAAGATATTCCACCCCAAATTTGTCAATACAATCTATGTAGGTCTAGTAATGTTTTGTGGGTAGCATATCCCTTCCTGTATAGGTATACATGACATCTATTTGCTTGCATATGAAGGTAGAAAGAAATAAACATATATGGCTTATTATACATCTAAATAATGGATTTTTAGTTGCCTTTTTTAATGTAATATTTTTTCTCTTTGTTCAATGATTGTTTTACAGTTCTACAGAGAAAACAAACATCACAGGACAAATCAATATTCTTCTAAAAGGAAAGATCCTCGTACCTGTTGCTGTACTTCCTTAGGTTTTGGGGTTAATTGGTTGCTTTTAAAAGAAATATTTGCTCCACTTTGCTTGTTTTGGAAATGCCCCTAATCAATTTTATGCTGTTCACTTTAGTTTATGCTTAACTATATCTGTACATTTCTGGCTATTCTGGATGTACAGCAACATTATTTCTACCTCAGTGGTACCAGAGATTAACCATGAAATGATTTTTCCTACAAGTAGTAGCATTCAGCACTGGATACTAATAATGCATAAAGAGTGAACCAAGTGATTTATCCTATGGCTACTATGGAGAGATGCAATGAAGTATACAATAAATACTTGATCGCTGATTTTTACAAATTCACAGTGATTCACTCATTAATTACATTATAGAAAAACTCAGATGATTTATGAGTTTTGGGATATTTTTACGAGTATTTTCCCCTTCTCTTTTGGTCTTTTTTCCTAAGCCTCTAGAAAAAAAAATATTGCTCCAATAAGAGGTTATTTAATTTACCATATCCTTCAAATTTTCATTTGGTGAGCGTTTGCTTTATGGGAAAATGTTACTCAGTTACACTTAATTAGTCATTAGTCTACACCTAAAGTCAGCAGCCATAAACACGATTTATGTACATAACCAAAGAACTGATGAATAATATCAGTCTAAAAAAAACACTTAAGGAAGAAATTTGGAACATATTAATACTTAAGTATTTACAGGACAGTTAATTTTGGTGCTTAATGCAGTTATTCGAAAGAAATAGTCTCATCCACATCCCAGATTTTTAGTATAAATGCAGTTATTTAGAATAAATACACATCTCTAAGTTTTAAAACAATCATATTTCTGCTCAGAATCTTTGAAAATACCTATAAATATAAGATAAAATACCTATAAATACAGGTAAGTATCTATATTTATAGCTATATAAACATAGCTATAAATACCTATAAATATAGATAAAAGAACTTTTCATCTAAAAATAACAGTTTAGTGCTGACCCTCAATTTAGTACTATAAAAGCTCATTGAATTTCAATAAAATTATTTGGTACAAAGAGGGTAAAGAATTCCATAGTCAGACTGGGTTAGCTTCTTTTGGTTTAGCTTAACCTGCTCAGAGCTCAGATCTCTGTTGAAAATGACACGTCAGCACAGATGATATGCTAATGACTGGACATGTGCTCAGAACAACACAGAGGAACAGCTCTTGAGTGCTGCCATTACTGACAGCTCTCACCCTGAGGAAGCACTTGTACTTCTCTGTAAATAGCCTGCAAGGGCTGACTGGGAAATGTAAATGGTGAGGCTGACAAGCACCAAAGCAATGCTGTGGCACCCTGTCCATGTGCAGTCCCTAACTGCCTCCTTGAGCTTGAGCTTTCTGTAGATTCTAATTTCCTAATTTTGTGTAGAAGTTACATGCTCCAGGACCCTGCTTTTTTAAAGGACATGAAAAGGTGGTTTAAGGGCATCAAGATGTTATTGCCTCAGAGAATATTTAACTTAATAATGTATTCGTTTTTATTGTATTTTCTCTCGTGTTTGTGCTTCTTTTCTAGTACCATTGCTATTAGACATTATTTAAACAGGAGCAAAATGCCTGACACACCAAATATTCTTGCTGCCTTTCCCAAGAGCCTTTTCTACCCCTCATCAAGGCAGAACACCTTTTGGAGTGTCAGCTGCTCACAGTGCCTTTCCTGCACTGCTATGGATAAAAGACACCATGAATGAAATGTAATACAGTCTGTGACAGCTGCTATGAAAGCCAAAATGAACAGTAGAGGGAACTTTTTTCTCACCAGTTTGCCTTTCAAAAGAAGTGAAGTGATTATGCCAACACAGAGAAAGCTCTCCCTGCTCAGAGACCACTGCTGAGTGTTCTTAGAGGCTGGCTGGGCTCCCTCCTGAGCATTCAACTCCACTGAGCAGAAGGTGATGGCAGAGAAATAATACAGTTGTTGCCACCTTATTCCTTGCCCCTTCCACCATTATGGATCATCATTTTGCACATTCACAGAAGCAGAAAGACAGCAATTATCTTTTCCCTGCCTTTCTTTTTTTCCACTGTGTTCTTGTTTGTTCAGAAGAAATAGATAGGAAATATTAATTCTCTTTTAGAAAACTTCCAGAAAGGCAGGCAGGCTGTCTAGGTAAATACATTAGCTTCAAAAATGGAATCAAATGTCTTTCCTGCTTTCCAGATGAAATAGAATAGTTACAATACCCAAATCATGTCAGGAGTTGCTTCCCTTTCTTTCTTAATACTTCAACAAGTCACCATGGAATAGCTGAACCCTACGTAGACACATGCCCAGGGATGAGAACAGGACAGGGGGACATGTATTTGCCATAAAAGAACATAGAAAAGCTAATAAATACCTGTATTTTCTTTACAAGTTTAAGAGACTTACAAAACTATTTTAAGCAGGAATATGCATGTCTCATGCTGACATTCAAATATTTCAAAAAAATTAAAATCAACAAATATCACACAGGTCTGATGTGACAAGGTAAAATACCTGAGTCTGCTTTCTTGTATGCTGAGTGCACTTTCCATGGATGTCTGACTGTCATTTGTATCTTGATGTGAACACCTTGTACATAGGGGGGGTGTCTCTCTGTGCCAGCCTCTGCAATCTAGATCTCTGTGGGTATCTGTAGAGAGGGAAAAAACTGCTAGAAATCTTTCAGCCCATTTTACCTCTAAAAGAAGAGGCAATATATAAAATTACCTTAATTCATTTTATCTATAGTAACAGGGAATTATCGAACCAATTGCAAACA
The DNA here is from genome assembly GCF_012460135.2 of Molothrus ater. Lineage (NCBI taxonomy): Eukaryota > Metazoa > Chordata > Aves > Passeriformes > Icteridae > Molothrus > Molothrus ater. The sequence continues at coordinate 7,895,290 of NC_050490.2, forward strand.
TTGTAATGATGAAATCACTTGTTACAAGGAGAGCAGAAAGAGTTTCAAGATGATCTTCTGATTGGCACTCAAAAAAGTCTGAGAGACCTAGAGCACTTACTTTCTTGTTATACAAAGTTAATTTTACAGCTTAAAAAATTACCTATTGCTGGATTAGGAAGAAAATTGATCTTTTTAAATTTTCCAGTTCAACTCGACATGTATTTTTTATGGCTCCATGCACAGCATTCTGAGATCTAGGTTTTTTGTTTGATTGGATTTTGGTTCTGTGGGGCTTTTTGTGTTTTTGCTTTATGTAGAGAATCAGGCTGTACTTTAATTCCACATGCTATTGGCCTAGAACTGAGGGCTTTTCTTTTTCTCCCAGCTCTAGGCTCTTGGAAGAAACATGACAAGTCTGCAACTGGAGGTACAAACTGATTCCGTGCAGAACACTTTGCTCTATAAATCATCCTATCAGCTTTAGTGAGAGGAAAGGGTTCATGATCTGACCCTGATTGTGAAGAAGTTTTCTTCCATGATGATGATAAAAATTTGTGTGCCCACCTCTTTTTTTCCATTTTTCAAGTTTTGCTTACAGATTGGGGATGCTGTTTTATTTACCATCACTAGGTAAACTGGCAGAAACTTATGCCATATCTTTTGCTCAAAGTGAACACAACACTGTTGCAAAACATGCAAAAAATAAAGACAACACTTTGGAAACCAGAATCTTTCAGTTTTCCTACTGCATATATTAATACAGACTTTTAAGTTGTAAGTATATGTGAATTATTATACTAACTAAAGTGGCCTGTACTTAGAATTCTATACAGTGATGCATGAGTGTTCAGTCAGTATATTATGATTTTTCAGAACTTTGGTTTTTACTGATCAAAGTTGTATTAGAACAATTAATTTTCTCACTTGCTAATCCCTTGGCATATAAGTGCATTAGTATGGTGACTAATGCAGAAACAGGGATTAAATCTCATCATTGCTACTTTGTTCTTGTTACTTCACTTGCTAATTAACATATATGAAATTTGTCATAATGAGTTGAATTAAAAACAAACCTAAGATGTGAGTTCTGCATGGTATTCTCCAAAATTATTAATAAAGTAAAAGTTTTGTCAACTTTTAGTAGGCTACTTGGCAAAATGACATCTTAGCTCCCAAGACACACAAACAATTTTCCAAATTACAGCTATTACCAATTACTTCAATAAAATTACCTTGAATTTCTTTAGATTATACTCTTTATGTAAGGTATAAAAATGTTAAGGAGCAAGCTACTTATTTCTAATGCTGAATTCAAGGAAAAAAAGACATGTCCTTTACATTTTCTTCTGTTGTCTCTTACAAGAAATGTCACAGTTGAGACAGCACGATGCACAAAATATCACCATCCAGTTTCAGCAGGCTTTAAGCATTCACCCATACAGAGTAACACCATACCTCATCAGAGAGCTTCAGGCCTCTGCCCATACAGAGGAACACCATGTCACTACAGAAGGCTGCAAGCATCTGCCCTTCTTGTTCTTTAGCCCAGCCTTTTATACCTCTCCTGTTCATGCATTGCACCTGTGTGCCCTCTGTTCCCTCTGGTGGTTGGTCAGTGCCCCTGGGCACTCCATGGCTCGTTGCTGTCAGCGCTGCTCACCTGCTGCTCACAGCTGTAGCTCATTAGGGATGAGGCTCAGCCACAGCCCCACTCCCAATTACCAAAAACTGTGCACCTACAAAGGAAGACCTAAAAAATTTGAAGGAAAATTATCTTATTTCATAAACCCCTGATTACCCTTTAAAAAAATTTGATTTTTAGAGACATGTAAAATGTTTGTAATTCAACTGTAGTGTTTATCTAAAATCATTATTTCATTACTGTGACTTTGCCTGCAGAATTTTAAATATAGTAGGGATTCATTTTACTTAGCAGCCTTTTAATGCAGCTCATTCTAGCTGGCAACAGTGAGATGTCTACTTTACTGCTACCATAACTGACATTAAATGATACTTCTAGAAAAGGCACTGAACTACTCATGAGAACACATTTCCATGGTACTTCATGCAGGATTTCAAGTCCAAATGAAGTCATGCTATTAAAAGGAGCATGGGAGGCTCTTATATTTGTGCCTATTATCTGGCATTCTCAAATGAACATCTTCCAGGAACTGTCAGAAGTAACTGCAGCCTTCTACCTTTCCAGTGTAATTTGCCATAATAAAGAGGCTGCACTGATTCCAACAGTCAATGAGAGATTCTCAGGTGCTCATAACTGAGCTGAGTCATTCAACAGGACAAGCAATGAAAATGCCCTCACCAAACCCCAGGTGGATGATAATCCTGGCTTTCTCGACAACCAAGACATAATTGCTTTTGAATTCTTGCCTCTATGAGGAAAACTACAGCGTAAGAGTGACCTCTACAGGATCTTCACAGCACTCCGTGGCTACCGTCCCAGGGCCTGCCTTGGGAACTTTCAAATATATTTCTTTGAAATCAGAATACAAGCTTCAACATACAAACCAACATTCTCTCCAAGAAGCAGCCTGAAATAACCAAAAGTCTGAATTTACATATTGTAAACACACAATTAGAGTTCCTGTTTCAGATTTACACAAGGTTTCTAGATACAAGAAGGATGTAAGGACATAAAACATTCTGCTAATTCAACATACCAAAAAACCAAAGCAAACAAAAATCTGAATGCAACTAGAGAAGAGGGTAGAGTTCAAAATTTTTTTGGCCAAGTAGCAAAGTAGTAAATTTTGTTAAAAAGAAAAAAAGAACAAAAAAGAAAGGGGGAAAAAAGGTAGACTATGTTATAGCTTGTAAGAAACTAAAAAATAGTCCACAGTCACTTTGTGAAAAGGTATGTATCCCACCTGATGTATTAACAAGAGTGTAGTCATGCAGACTACACCAAAAAACAATTTACCAAGGTTAATCAAAGGCAATGCATTTTAAAAATAAATTAGACAATCAAAGAGCATATTATTGGTATAACTTCTAGACCTCCTTTTCATATAGTTTCTTATTCATACTTCTTCACTGTTTTTTTTTACTTTATTCTTAAATAAATTTTAGGATTAATGTTTTCAGACAATCATTAAACTATTTAAAGAGTAAAATGTTAAGCTAAATTATGTTTGAGACCTTAATTGGAGATAGACCAAGTCATATGGATGGACTGATAATCTTTGTAAAATCAATCTCATATTTTATCTGGAAGTATTGTGTGGTGATATATTATTTGAAGTTCAGTTTCAATTTTTATCCTCATTTACACCACAATCATATATACAGAAATATCAATAGTTTCCATCTTCATATGCACTAAAAATAAGGGCAGACAACCTTCGCAAGGAGGGTAAAAAATGTTGTGAAGGCGTGGATTTTATTAAAACTTACATTGTGCATTGGTCAAAGGTGATGTGCTGCAGAGCTGTAACACACAGGCTCTAGTACTGAGCCCTGAAGGAGGTACTTTCTCCTTTAGCTCTGCAATCCACATGTGGATCACCACTAGCTACTGAAACTGCTCATCCAGCTCCCTGTGGGAAGTGGTTCTTACTTACCAGTAACAATGACCAGTACTGATTGTGAAAATACTCTAGTGATGAAGAGACATTTAGCATTCTATAGAAAAATTGCTATTTATTGGTGTACTTCAGGAACTCAGGTGAAATGACAGGAACTTAGGGAGAGAGAGAATGGCTGGAATGCTGGACCTTAATCTGTAACTCACCAAATGGTAATGCAAAGTAGATATCTAGTAAGATCTCATGAGAAGTTGGTGTTTTTGTGCCTTGAATCTCACTTCCATTTTTTATTACTTCAGAATGCAATCTCCACCAGGAACCTGGGCCTTCCTAGGAAAAACAGGTTATGGAAATTACCTGGGCAGGATTTATAGCATTACCCACTTTTTACTGAATGAAGTTTCCCCTAAGTCAGTAGGAGCTCCTTTATAACAACATTTTAGTATTTTCCAGCTTTTGTTGATGTACTAGCTAGGACTTCACGTTTTCTCAGTCATCACATTCAAAATATAACATTTGCACGACAATATAGACAAATAGACATTAAGATTGCCAGATGATTAAGACACAACAAATATGAATATTGAAAATTACTCTTATCAACAGAGGTTTTCCAGTTTCCCTTTCAACTGGTGCCACTAGCAAGACTGAAACAATCCATCTAAGCTAATAACCAAGCCAAAAAAGAGCTTCTAAAGTAATACTCCCTTGTAGGTTATTTCTGAGTTATAAAGCCCAGAACAAAACTTCAGGGTTAAGACCAGGAGGATAAATAAATAGGAATGTTCCACAGTGGACTAATTATAAATGAAGGTTTAGAGGATCTGAAGAAATTAGGAAACAATCTCTTATCTTGCATCTTTATTTGTTTAAAGTTTCAGTATTTACAAGCAAGCCACAACCTCTGTGTCAGCAAGTTGTAACTTGGCAACAGCTTGGGCAGCAGAGCAGAACAACTTGCCCTGGGGCTTGAAATGGCACTTGGCAGCTGTGATAGAGTCTCTTCTAATTTAAGCAGGAATTACTTTCTTCCTCTGCTTCCATTTTCTGAGAAGAATCATTGAAATGTCAGTTCAATGTATATATTAATATTTATTAGTTCCTGTAAAGAAATGGCTATAGTCTGATGAGATACTGCATTAAGTTATTCTCTGATTTTCTTACCTTTAACCTATCTTCAATTGCCTTTTTTATGTTTTACACGTATTTAAGAAGGCAAACAATTTTTATTTGCAAGGATTAATTTCATCTTCTCTAATTCACAGTTTCTTTAAAAACAGCCTACAGGGACTATGCATATGAAAGCATATTTATGATTGGGAGAATTGTGGATTATTAGAATAGAATACCTCTTACCTTTTCCAAATTTATAAAATTTTTCAGCAATTGCAGATTGCTTCAGTATTTCCACACTCCTAGAAACCTTTCTTTTTATTTTATAAAATAAAAACTCCCTACTGAAAGCAAGTATAATCATTCCGGTGGCCGAGTGACTATGGTGGACATGTAACTCCTGTATTGACCCAGTTTCCTGACTCACCCTTTCCTTTGTCCTCACTGTACAATTAATTTCTTCTGTAGCACCACAGGGTACATTTCTGTTTTCCTCTCTGAGACCATGGTCAATTCCCAAGAGAAAGAGAACAACAATATTTTGCCCATTTTAATAGTGATTTACCCAAGGTCACAAAATGAAGAGCAGACCATGGAACTTGATCTAAAATTCTTTCACTCTAATCATATAAACCAAACATGCCTGCCTCTCTAATTGTTCCTAAATTCTGCTAAACCCTAACTTACCTTCTGTGTTATACCTGGCCTGGGATCTGAGCCATTTCTCCAGGGCATACAGCTGACGCACACTAGTTGTCACTTTGAGAGCCACATGTACATTATGCTTTAATGTTACAACTGAAGCAAAGGAGTTAGAAGTATACATTGATCACAAATGTTGTTATCCAGGGAGTCCAAGAATGGGAAATTTATTGGATTTTACTCAGAGCTTTATATTTCCACAGAAAGTCAACTTACATCTGTTGCATATTCCACAGTGGCAAGGGGAATCCATAAAACTCCTAAAATGCTATCCCAGAGCAAGCCTTTCTTCCACAGCTCTATAATGAAGCCCTTTCCATCAGCACTGATTTCACTACAAAGAATGAATACAGAGATCATTAAAATGAAAATGAAATCTCAACTGCTCAGCAATCTATCATAGCAATTTATTCTTATCTTCTTACAGCAGATACAGAGGTGGGGGTTTTTCAGTATACTTGTAAAATCTAAACTAGCAGGATGAACACAAATGTGAGACTGAAAAAGCCAAATCTCAAGTCTTATTGTTCAGGATTGCCCTTATGAAATGATGAGGCCAGTTCTGCTGGAACAATGGGAAGACATCTCTCAAATTCAAAAGCTGCAGATCCAGACACTATTTTAGCTGTAATTAAAGGATGCATGCATTTTATTACTAGCTGGTTTTGACAAAAAAATACCATACCACAACCATATTTTGCAAGAATTCAAAATCAACTTTTACCAGGCCATATCAATCCCTCATGACACTGAATTAATATTAAGAGAGAGGTCATTTCCTCAGGGAATGCTCCCCATTACAGACCAGTTCTGTAAATATGAACATTATAATAAAGTAGGTATTGGTGTCTCTGCTGGACTAATTTTATGTAATCTGTTAATTTTAAGTAGCAAAACTCATCTTCAAATTATTTGTGTGGGGTACCACAAAGCATTACTGTGTACTTAAAGTCATCAGGAAAAGAACAAATGAGATCAGAGAATGACAGGTGCCACCTCCAAGACAGCTACTTAAATAATCACATTGCTCTCAAAAACCATCCTGCATCACGGTCTAATTTTTTGTTGTACTTGCTTCATGCAATTGATTAGATATATTAAATTTTTGTTTTATTCAGCTTTTCTCTTTACAAATATGTTACTGAAGACCAATTGCATATTTTTATGTTCTAGTATTTTTAGACCACAACCTTTAAACTGACAACTGAATAGTGATAGGTGAGGCAATAAGCAACTTTTAGCATGCAAGCTGGTAATGTCTGCAAGTAATGGAACAGTTTTTACTGGCAGACATGGAGTGAGAGTCCTTAAGATAATGAACTATAGTATACTTATCAAAATCTAGATAAATATCTTTGTAAATGCTTGTTTATAATTCCTTTTCAAAGTCTGCTGTGCTGTATAGATGAGTAGGCAGCAGATGGAGCTACAGCAACCTCATAATGCAATTGCTACAAAGGTGGTTTAGTATTCTTTGGTAATTAGTACACTAAAAATTAAGAAAATAATCCTAATAAATTGGTCTTTTTTAATGATGGCATGGAACACTCATTTACATATAATATGAACAAAAGCATATAAACAAGAGCAAATAATTTGTTTTAAATATTAATAATATAACACATTCCTCAGGAAAATTTTGAGGTTAGGTTACACACCCTCACATTAAAATATTTTTTAATTGCCTCCTGCCCAAAAGGTAACAGGGCAAGTGTTGAAGTTTAATTGATCTACTTCCCAAGAAATTTTTGCACTGTCATCCACTCCATGCCCAATGATTTACAGAACTATTATGTCTAAATCTGCAAAGTTCTGAAATAATATCATAGCGGAGTATTATCATAGAGGATTGATTCCTCTACACTGAAACATGACTATCTTTTCTACAAGTGAAAGCTGCAGTATAAGAATGGTGTTTAAAAAGGTCAGCTATTGATAACAACTTTTCTTAACTTTTTCAAAGCCAGATATTATCTTCCTTTTTGGATAATTGAGGCTGTGGCTCTGAACAGTCTGTTGGAGAAGCCCGCTGACCAGAGTGCTGGGGAGGAGTCAGCCCACATCAACCAGATGTGGTCAGAAGTCAGAATTTTTTATGACTTCTATGATATGCCATTCTATCAATGCAGAAAATAGCATGTAAAGAAGGTACATATGTTGACCTAATGTTCTTCAGCAACTCAGAGTCTCCAGCTAAGCAATACAGCTGTTTGCTACAGTTGTGTCAAGAAATCAGTTGCATGAAACCAAAAGAATATTCTCAAATCACCCACTATCTTCAGAAAAAAAACTGTGATGAAGATGAGGTCCTAAAAGGAGATTAAGAACATTGTGTATTATGTGAAATAACCAGGAAGGAAAACTAGAGAAGCTTTTAGAAACTCCATTTTTAATACAGAATAAAGTGAAATTAAGAAGGAGTGAGTTATTTCAATCAAAATTTCAGTTTCAGCATACAGTCAAAATATATTTATACATTTTGATAACCAGAAAGTATGGAAATATTATGCAAAACAACTCATTCTTTCAACAAAATATTAAAATACTTGGACTAAAAAAAGCTAAAATTGCAAAAAGGACATCATAAAAATAACTAAATCAAATTAAATGTTTAATTCTGTAAACATATTTCAACCATCTGTAGACCTCAAGAATAAAATTTGTGTTTCCATTAGAAGGGTGCGATCACAGACAAAGTTTTGTGCAGGGAAAAAGGAGGGAACAAAAACGTTGGAGATTGATGTACTAACTCAGAATCTAATGGATTATGTTTATTTGGTTTAACTGCTTTGGAAGTTGAAGGCAGGTTTCCTCAGAATGTCAGCCAGTGTAAAAGTGTTTGGACCCTCCTGACCAGTGAGATGTATATAAGGATCTATAGAAAAGAGAATAGCAACTGAATAACAAGATGGAGAGTGGAGTGGGCAAAGATCTGCAGACAGAAGTGAGAATCAGTATGAGTCAAAGATAAATAAAGTACCTAAACTGGCTGTTAAGTAAATAAATTAATGTATAAAATTAGAATAATTCATAATGAAACTGAGTGAACAAAAATCAATTTGTGTGAGGATAGGTTTGAGTTCTTTATCCTTGTATTCCTAAAATATATTTAATTTAATTTCATATATGAAATTAAATTTGGAGACAAATTCTTCCCCTTGTTGACTGCTGGCCCTCATCTGCCATGTGGCTTGCAAAATTAACTTGCGTTCCCAGAATTAGTCTGGCACCCTTCCTCTGAGCTGGATACTTTTTCCTTGCTTTTATGCTCTGTACATGACCTCACATGCACTAAATTGTTCTACTCTATACAAATATAGCAAAGATACATCAAAATCAATTGATAAGAATTCCTTTTTACTTACAACATGAAGTCTTGTTCCCAGCAAGGCTCCCTTCCCCTTCGATCTATTGTAGTGCTTTTTAAATTTTGGACTTTTAAAACAACATATGTTTTGGATGTGTCTGAAAAACAAATTACCAGCACATTAACCTCCACTTCAGTTACTTCCAGAAGATGAAAACCAACTATATGGCAGCAAGGGTTTAACTCATCCCTCATACACACCCTCCACTGGTGTGGGTCAAATACGTGGATGTGAGCAAGGAAATTCTTATTAGTTTTAGTAGGACTATGACAGGAAAACCTCTGCCCATGACAGATGGGAGAGAACATAATTCTAAATGTGACTATTTTACAGATCAGGTTCCAGACACAGCTTTTTACTGTTCATCAATCTCTCTGGCAGCTCTCACAAGAAACCAGTTCACACTTATTTTCTGCAAATTAGGATTTTATTATTTTGCCTTTTAATTGATACAATTATACTGGGGACAGCTAACAGGTTTTTATTTCCAATTAAGGCAAGGCCATAGACTTGTAAAATGTAATTCAGTCTTTGTGCATGAACTGAGTTCTGTGTATAGAAGCAGGAGGAAAATGGGTTTCAGGTGCAGTCCCAAATGAACTCTTAGATTTTTATAAATGCTTCTGTAAAGGCACAGTGTGAGTATTCATAAAAACAGACCTAATAAGCAAAAATAATAAAATTTTTAAAATTCCAAAGTGCTTGAAAATATAACTGACAGAAAAAAGCAGAACTGAGGGAAAACTCTATCCTGTAGGGCCTGACACAGGAATTTAAGGCTGCAAAGGCACATTCTATCATCTCAATGAACATGGTTTTTTAGTTTGTATGCATGTAACACATCCTTCACTACCCTCCAGCATCCTAGGCGAGGATTAACATTGACACATGACTGAAAAAAAGACTTCTTTTTTAATCAAGCACTGCCAAAATACATATATATAAGACATAGCCAAGAACAGAATTTGTGAACTGTCCGTATTACCAGAGGTCAATCAAACACTCAGAGCTGGAGGGAAGCTGTCAGTGTCTACAATAGATCGCTGAATAGGTGTATCAAATTACACTGCACTTAACAAAAGGTGTGAAGGAGAAGCGTTGGCTGTGTACATCCTGGATGTAGATCTTATTATCAGGACCGATTATAATATTTAACTAAAGAACTAAAGATATCACTTAACGGAAATTTTTTTTTTTAATAAAAAAAGTCAACAGTGCCCAATGTTATCTATTTATTTTCTATAACTCAGTGGACAAGTCTTCTCAAACATGACTTTTTTTTATACTGAAAAAACGTGACAAAGTCAATATGAATTTAGGAGTCTGGTGACTTATGTGAGAGAAATGGCATCAACAAGGCATGGTTCACACACCACCATTCTGTGTAACTGAGGTAAACAAAACAAAAAAATTGCAAAATCTTTTGTAGTTGCTCAACTTTTTTATGGTTGGGAGAACTTGCAACTCAAAGTTTGAGAAATTTTCAAAAGAACGCTAAAGTTCTTAGCTGAAAAATAGCAGCCTACAATGTTTAACTTCAGCCATTTAGAGCAGCCATGTAAATTAAAACTACAATACCAGCTTCCCTCATAAATAAAATGAATCTCCTTTAAATGAACCCATAAATTATAAGGTAGAAACTTAAACCCACAATTTTAGTGGAAATCTGTTTCATTGTTGCATTATTTCATATTCAACTCTAATTTCCCATTTGTAGGTTTCACATTGCTATGTGTCACACCAGATGATCAAACCTAATCACCTGGTATCCTTTTGCAGCTCCTTTTCTAGCATGAAAAATTAAAAATATCTTGGACTGCCTGCCTTATACTGTTGCCTGAAACCCTGTCATCTCCTTTTTAAAATAGCTACTTCTCCAGTAGTTCCTTGGCCTCTTTGGCTATTCTCTGGATCTAAATCTTACCCTTCAGTGCTTTTTGACTAATTCACCCTCCTCTTTAAATGCCATGAGTTATGTCAAATAAGAAAATGTAGATATTCTACCTTTTAAATAACTGAATATGTAACCTCCTTGAAGAATAACACAGTCAAGGGTGAATATCATTACAATACCCTGGCACTGGAGAGGAGCTGTCAATTTTGCTACATGATAAGAAGTGCTGTTTCCACAAAGCCATTATTGCAACTTCCAACAATTTTACCTGTCAAAAACTGGAGGCATATAATGCAATTTTTGTGAAGGGCAGCATATCCACCTGCTCATATCTTCAGCTTTCAACCCAAAACAGGGTTTCTTTTCCACCATGGCTGTCTTGGTCCTGGAGACAGACTTGTGTAGACCTGGGAAGCTTGGTTTTGCTCACAACTCTGGTTGACAATTTGATCTTTAAAATATATGTATAATTCTTTACACATTTATTTTTTACTGTACTAGTGATCTAGCATGTCAAAGTAGTCCCAACCTTAAATGATTCTTCAGTGTGATACAGAGCCCCGTGCCTAAGAAAGAAAAATGCAAAGCAGAAATTGAAGAGGGAACCAGACTTACCAGTTGTTTTATCCAACCTTCCTTTTTTCACTGTATCAAAAAAAAAAAGATCAAACAAACCATGTTATTAGATTCAGATAATACCTTAACACTGTTTTCCAACAAGTTTGTGAATAATAAAACCTAAGGGTGGTATAAAAAAACTCAACTAAAAATGAAAACAAGTAATCTTAAAAAAGTATCACTGTGGGAAGATAATATGACTGCTTGGAATTCTTTGGGAAAGAAGACATGCGAACACTCTTTGTACTTTACAGGAACTTAATAAACACAGTGGGCAGAACGGAGATCAGGTGTCTAGGAAGGGTATTATACTTATTATTCATCGCCTCATAATGCCAGTTCTTAATTCTTCCCTATAATAGTCCCAGAAGGCTATATATAATCTAAAATAAATTTTATAATTTTACAATGAATCCTTTATTACAGTGTATTTATTCTGCCCATTAGAAAGGACATACTTGAGTAAACACCTTACCAAATAAAAAGTGAACATTTCAAATTCTGATTTTGCTCAACAGCTTAAAGTTCCACATTATGATCTCTCTTCCACTAATGAAAAATGCTTTGAATCTAACAGGATTGTGATTCAGGTAGTCATAGGTATGAAAATTTAACCAGGTCATAATTTTGTATCAAATATCTGACCAATAAAGTGCAGTAAATTTAGTCTTTTAAACAATATTAAATATTGTTTCAATTTCCCTGCCATGTCAATACATGTACCACAGTTCAGTTTAATCTGAATGAAACATCACTGTAGTCCTACAAAAATTAAACCTGCTCTATGAAAATATTAATGTATACATCATATACTTTATTGCTATACTTGGGACCTAGTAATTGCCAATAAAATATAATTATGAGTCCTCTACTTTACAATGTAAAGGTTCCTAAGAGATTGCCATTGTTTTCCAACATCCTTTCCATTTGCTTAATCACATGTACTTTCCTATTACTTATTCTTGCTTTCATCACTCCCTAAAAATCCCTAAGAACTCTATGGAACTGCACTATATTTGGCAGAATGTCTGTCAGCCTGAATAATTCCATCACGTCTCACGCTCAGGAAACTTTCAACGCAAATGCTGAGAGGCCCAAGAGTTGCTGAGCTACAGAGGCCAAACTGCAGCAATTCAACTGCTCTATGAGAGAGCACAATTTACACACTTCCCTTGGAGGAAGTACTGCAAGAACTATTCTCATATAAACAAGCAACGCACAACTCCACTCTCTGAAGTTACTTCTTATAGCTACGTACTAAATACTTGTCACATGGATGAAGGATCTTGATAAGAAAAACCTACCTTTTACAGAGAGAAGCTCCATTCCAGCAGAAAAATATTTTAAAGACCACACATTGAAATTCAGGGTTTTTTTTAACACAAAAGGAAAAGAAATAGTTTGGCTTGAATTAAGTTACTCTTCTGCTGCTGCTCCCTCACTGCATGTGTTTCACTTTTGCAGCATGCTCCTCCCATGGCTCACATGGAGGGAAGCCAACCAACTGATGGAGCAGAAATGACAAATTGCTTCTCCCTCTTTACACACAGACATGGAAGAGGAAAGGAGAAATATTACAACTGCTTCCTTACCCTCATTTCCTCAGCGTCTATCTGCTGTATGCAGCTGTGTCTAGTCTAAGCACATTTCCGAACGCCACCTTTTCCAGAAGTAACAAACTCAGTGCGACTGTTTTATTAAGAACACTCTCTTGGAGGTCTTAAGCTTTGATTTTGATACTTGCAAAACAACCAATTTGGAATACAGAAAGTTTAAGGCTTTTTTCTTTAACTGTAGAGCCACAGAAAACACTTTTTATGCTATAGCTAAGCAAAAGTAATTTTATAAAATAATATAAATAAATTTTGCACAATTTAATTTTATTATACCTAATGAATTTCTCATTGTATTACAGCACTTTATAAGATAATGAAGTCTGATGAAAGGCTAAAACATTTTACAACAATATTTAAATTATTAAACTCAACAACACTGAAATTATTACAAAAACTGTGGGGTTTATGGCTACTTGTTCACATGATATTGTGTTGGGGTTTTTGTTTGTTTGTTTTTGTTTTGTTTCTAATTGTGGGTAACAATATATATATTTCCACAGACACAGAATATTTTACTTTGTAAATTTTTGAGTCTTCATCATTATAATTGAAGGCTGAGGTCTTGAATTCAAGTAGGGGAGTGTCCTTAGATCAGAGGGAGTTCAGGAGGGGCTGTCTGCAGTTCGAAGAAACTGGGTCTGGAAAATGGCCCACCCCAAAATACAGGTAAGAGCTGAGATTGTTTAGCCAGGCTGTGAGAAAGCTTGGGAGGTGGGGTGAGCTTAATCAGCGTTTATAAAAACCTGACGAGAGGCGTAAACAAGACTGACTCCTCTGATTATTATCTAATAACAGGTGAACAGGCCAGGGGCACAAACTGAACTCACAGAAACCTATTTTATTTTTACTGTGAGAGTAGTTTAACACTACAATAGGCTGTGGAGTATTTTTTGCCCTTGGAAATATCCCAGACATGACTGAACCCAATCCTGAGCAACCTACTCTTGCTGACCCTGTTTTAAGCAGGGATGCTGGACTAGATGATATTGAGAGTTTCCTTACTCGTGATTCTGTGATAGTCCACAAGGTCAAATTGTTAGGAGTGACACTGAAGTAAATTTAATTCAGGAGATAATGAAAGCCTACAGTCTCTATACATCATGCATGTAGGTTTTTTCCTTCCATTGAAATGTCATAAGAAGTACTTATATTGTTTCAGGGTCATGCTACTATGCCATAATATGAAGTTATTAACCTATTACATTTTGGTCTTGTGTTTTAGATTAATATATTTGCATATCTTTCTTCTGAGTTCTGTTCTGAACAAATCTCCCACAGCAGTCTGATAGTCTTAGAGACAGGTTTCTACCTTACACAAACAATGGAGCTCTAGTGAAGTTACCAAAGCTAATCTGGTACACACAGGATGAGGCACTGATGTCAAGGCTGCACTTTGATCCCATGAAAAACAATATTTACTTGGAACAAAAACCTAATCACTGCTTAGTAAGGTTAGGTAAGTAGAGTTCACAGTAAGCCTTAGCAGGAATTAGACTTACACAGGTGCATCTCTGTATCCATCTGGAACTGTGCAAACCTGGCTCTTCCTTTCTTCCATGCCCATTCTCAGATATCAGGGCCCATCAAATGGAAGGCTGATTTCTTCCTTGAATCCTTGGATTGCAGCTGCAACTGCAGCCATTATTGTTCATTTACTTTACTGTGATGTCATGGTTTTTTTACATAAGCAATTAAGAAAGATGTAATGATTTTATGGTAAGAAATAAGAAGAGAATACCTGATCATAGGCAGAAGATCACTGTGGACTGGGAACAGGGCATGCACAAATGCTCTTTCACTTGGAAAAAGCATTTATTATATTTAACAAAAGAATAGTGAGGAGCACTGTGCTGGAACAAGCTGTCAAGATGGTGTTTGGCTAAAGGGCATAAGAGTAGAAGCTGCAGAACAAAATCCATGCTTCAGTACCTCAAGTACTTACCCTATCACTCTGCGATGCCTTCCCCAAGGTTTTTCCCTTTTAATATTACAGTTATTATTTAATGCCTGATATACACTTCAGTCCTGCATGTTGACTTCAGTTAGAAGGTCCCAACATCACAGACCTATACGGAGAATCAAGAATTTAGAAAAAAAAATTTAAAAAGCAAAAGTAATCATTTACATTGTATTTTTTAACTAGACTATCTCAAAACTGCTTATAGTTTCAGTTCACAGTTCCATAGAAGAGAGTAATTAGGTATAATGCTGTTTTTAAGGACATCTTATTAGGGTGTTTCACTCTGATGATTCACCTATTTGGCATTAAAACTACATATTGTTCTTTTCAGGAAGCTTCTCCTCTACAGGATACTTGTAATGCAATAATTAAGTCATGAACTCACAGATTCTAATATGCTATTTTGCAAAAGGAAAACAGAGCACATTTGAATACTGATTGCAAAAAAGATGTGGAAGACAACCTCCCAGTTTTCACAGGAAAAGGAAAACA
Organism: Molothrus ater; assembly: GCF_012460135.2. Classification (NCBI taxonomy): domain Eukaryota; kingdom Metazoa; phylum Chordata; class Aves; order Passeriformes; family Icteridae; genus Molothrus; species Molothrus ater. The sequence goes on from NC_050490.2 coordinate 7,910,577, forward strand.
TAGCTTATTGTAGTTTAAAGATATTTCAGTTATAGAAGAGAATATTTTAAAAAACCCTGGTGAGAAAAAAAAATTCGAAATTTCAATTGTTACTACAAATACAGAATGTTAGGAACAGTCCCCTTGCATCCCTTACATTTTTGTCTGAGACCATCAGGAAGCTCTCTTTTCTTGGCTAATTTTATGCTGACCCATGTTTGGTTTTAAAAAATTTATGGCCTTGGAACACCAATATTTTAACTATCTTTTTTCTGAAATTCTTCCCTTGAGGAAAAAGCAAATTTGCTCCTTTGCAAATTAATTCAGAGAGTGAATTTTTCAGCTGACCAAAATTCATCAGAACCTCCTTAACACTTGCCCATGAAGAAATACTCCAGTCACCTGAGAAGAGTGGGTCATGAAGAGGTTTTTGCATCCCCCTTGAAGCCAGTTACTGGCTTAAAATAAGAACTAGTGGGAGAAGATTTTTGTCTGGTATGAGTAAAAAAATGACACACTCTTCCGATCAAATTCAAAGATAAATAGCTATATTATCATTATGTGATCCTTATGACACAGAAACCTGAAACCCACGAACAAGAATTCAACCAGCAAAGCAAGAAAAAAAAATTATCACTTTTCCCAGGCAGTTAATTTCTACCTTTCAGAAATATAGATTCGGTACTCCCAGGTGTATACTATAATTTTCAGTAGACTTCATAAGCGATGAAAGATAGAAATAATGAACTCTGTAACAAAATATGCTATCAAGAGATACATCATCAAAGTGACAGGATAAGCAGAAAATCAATCAGTTGATTTCTGACCCTGAAATACCATGAGCAATATTGAAGATAGGAACTACAAATTAGATCAGTTTTGTCCGTGCCTCTAAAAGATAGGCACAACTATGTATTCTGGGCTTCACAAGAATCACCTTGATAAATGAGTTCAAAGCCCTCCATTGACCTTTACCAAGAGGAAACATGTGAAGGGCCCTTCTTCAAAATGTTATGCGTTATTAAACATAAAGAATATAAATTTTATTGAAGTATCTGTTATTAATCTCCAAAACTGTAGTGAAGTCAAGCCACAGCAACAAAAAATTCTAAAGTTATAACACGAACAAAAATACAAGAACTTGTCATAGATTGATATTCTACCTGTCATATTTGTGATAGTCACAGGAGATAACAGGCTGTTAGACTACAAATAGACTTATCTCAGAAGTTTGTTACTATATTGCAGAAAAGTGGTATTCAAACTAAAAATAAATGTCTCAAATTTAGAATTTTGCATAATTGAATACTTAGAGGCATTGAGAAGACCATATAATTTTTATTTTGGTTCTAAACTTTAGAAATAAATAGATTATTCATTCATTAACCTTAGGGGCTTTGTGTACAAATTTTGCATGTCACTTCATATCTCTCCTTCCTTGACTTAAATTTGAAAAATACTCAGAAAACTACTACTATTCTGTCTTTAGCAAATATTGTTGCAATTACTATCTGGACAGCGGTTTCAGATCTTCTAATCAAGAATGCATTGAAAAGAAAGATAAACATTTTTAATATTTTGCATTACTAGAAACTGAACAGGTACAAACCTGTCATTGTACCACTACACTAACCAGGCAGAGGATCACCTGCTCTTACAGTTTGTGATTATGGGTCCTTACATTTGGGGACAGTTCTGCCCCCACTGCAACCTCTGTCTCTTCAATGATGCAGTCATTGGGACCACTGACCTCACATTGCCCAGAAAGCACTGACCCCTTTGTACAGCAGGACAGCTCAGAAAAAGTGACCTTAAATAACACAAGGAAACATAAATCTTGTAAAAATAGGTGTTTTCTTTTTTACAACCTATTTTAAGTTAACCAAGATTTTCTGAAGTTTTTTTTTGAGAGTTGTTAGCATTGCTACTCATTAGTACAATTTAAGTAAAATTGCTTGCTGTCACACAAAAATTAAACTGTACTTGTATTAATAAAGAAGGAATAAGTTTCAAAAGAATCTTAGTTTATCAGAGGCCAAATCAAACATCTGTACTCGGTAAACTGATTGTCAGTTTGTTCCTTATGAAAGGAAATGTTTTCCAGTCTCTTTCGTTGCTACTCCATGTGCCCTCACCTACCTTCTTGACTGCTTTTATTTTACATTTAGAGCCACCTAGTGGTTTGTGTCTGACTTGCTCTGGCACGCAGCAATGACTTCGTGTTTCCAAATCAACTTTGTGGGTTTCCAGATCTTACTTATCTTTTCTACCATAGCATAGTAAACAGTTAACTTCACAAAAGAAATTACTAAAACACAACTGTATTTCATAGCATATATGACAAGTTTGAGACAATAACAACAAGAATTATCCCTTTTTTCATTCTTTTTGAAATTCATACCCAGGGAATAAACATGTCTATTTTGTTTTAATACCATAGAAAACTTACCTTAATTATTTTTCTCCAGAAACTTCAAATTTATTCATCCTGTGCACTAGATTGATTACTTTGGCCTCTGTATCTTGTCCTAATCATCTCAAATGCATGTTTGCACATAACATTGTTTTGAACTTTTGATTTAATGGAGTGCTTGAACCTAACCAGTTCTCTTGGTGTCAGTAGTATTGCTCCGTATGTGAAAAAATTTGGCAGAAAAAAGCCCCTACCAAAAAGTTAGGTAAGGCTCAGTAATTACTTCCTCTCCAATCATAAATGAAAAAAAAGTCCCTAAGCAAACAAACAGTTTGAGGTTGACTACTCAGAAACTTTGCAGAATTTTTTCTAACCCAGTTAACCCACCTAATCTTATGAGTCTACTATTTGTTACATTTGCTGCAAATTTAACAAACCTTTTCTTAATGCTTTCAAAAATGTTCAATTACTGGGACACTCAATGGGACACTCAATGTTTTAATCTACATCAGCTCGGTACCCATCTTTTTATTATCATAATCCTCTCCTCAGCTTACCTTAAAATATTTACATTAAAAAGAAGCCATGAAACCATAGCAAAAATAAAAAAAGAGAGACGTCTTTATTTTCTGTAACTCTTAAATAAATACACAGGAAATAGTTAAATTAATATTTAAATATTATATATTATTTAATTATAATATTATATAATAATATATATTATCATATCATAATATAATCATATAATATTATATAATTAAAATTATGTAATAGTTTATTATTATATAATATATAGTATATATTAATAAAATACATTATATAATTAATATTATACGATATTATATTATATTGATAATATATTTTTGTAATATATATAAATACTATACAATTATTATATAATATTAACATATTTTAAAGTACCCATAATAGCTCAGCTTTTTCAGCCTTTTATTTAAAAAAATTACTTTATACCCTAAAGCCACCTTAAGTACATTCTTACAAGAATTCCAAATATTTCCCATGCCATTTCTGTAGAAAAACAATAAATAATATCTTGCTCTTGGATTCTCATGTTCCACAAAAGTATTAAGCAAGGGATTCTTAGAAACAAATGTATGTGGTCTTACAGGATCAAGAGTACTAGAAAAGGCATGATCATGATCCTTATAATGAGACATTTTTAAAATTGGGAAAAGTTGTTACAAAAATTCCCTTAAATTTTTTCCCTTTTCCACACTTTTCCTCAGAAAGCACAAAGAATGAATAATAAATCTATTTTATACGTACAATATTGCAGGGCAAAAGTGTGAAGCGAGAAATTACAGCAAGGAAAAAGCGCTCAAAAATATTTACGAGAAGGACAAAACAGGGAAGTCACTTCTGCGAGCTCCGAATGCCGTTAAACTGCAATTCAACAACAACCAGTCACGTTTTGCAGGCGAACAGCAAGAATTAATTAGGGTTTTACCTTCCTCCCTGTTTGCGCTTGGCTCCCTCTCGTGGCTAAAACTGAGTATGACAGTCCTTGGTAATTACAATAAATAAACAAACCCGTATTTATTACTCATATTTTAAAATTAATTACGTTGTGAACCTACCCCTTTGACGGATCTAGCGTCTACAGTTTTGTCATTTTTCAGGGAAAAACTCAAACAAAAACTAAAGTTTGTAAACACAATAAGAAAATTATTAAGATGTTAAATTCTGTATTACCTAATATTGCCTGGCTTTATTTCCACAATGTAACAGGTACAGGCTTATCTCACCCTTTTATCTGACAGCAATTTGTGAAATTACATTTATTCTCATAAAGGTTTGCTGACTTAATCAACAGCATTCTCCAGAAGTCTAGCCAATGGTGAACACACCCATAGCTTATCCTTAGCAAAACAATACCTCCATTGACATGAAATGTGACATTTTTTCATCAATATTTCATCTCATTATACAGAAGATAATACAATAAATTCTCACTACTTGACAACTATCCCATAATGCAATCTAAGCTAATGCTGTTTCATATTTCAGTATGTGATATCTGTCAACAATGTTGTTAACCACTAATTACTCTTATTCATCTCAGAAACATGCCTTGATTGCTAATTGAGGCCAGATAAATATTTCAGTTTATTGAAATTGCTTTGCCACCCACTCAGATAAAGAGAAAAATCTTTAAAAGAAGATGAAGAGAAGAAAACTAGAGAAATTAATTATTGGGTGATTATAACAATAAAAACAGTGATTGAAATTATTGTATTGTCTAAATGATTAATAAAATAGTGAATGTTATTTTTTGTGAGAAGTATGAATGTACAGGTATCTACATAACCCCAAATCATAAGAAACAGGCCCAGTTCTTTGTATTTGCAGCAGATTTTTTCAAAGTTTTGAAGTGCTTTTCATTAATAGTTGCCAAAGCTTTCCAAAATTGTTGTTAATTTATCACAGGGGTTCCATACTGTTGTCTCCTTTTCAAAAAAGTTCCATACCTTCTTGGTGTTTCTCATGAGCAGCTCCTCAGAGCACTGACTCTTTCTTCTTCACAAAGCACCCAACAGACTCCAGCTCCCTTTTCAACCAACCTCCACTCTTTTATAGCATCTTCTCCTCACTGGTTACAGCTGAGGCCTGTTAGAGTCAGGCCTGCTCCTAGTCTTTGATAATTGGCCCAGCTGCAACTGCTTAGGGAGGAGATTACTTTCTGCACTATCTTTATTTCCTTATGTTCTATGCCTCTACACACAATGGAAATAAATTTAATTTTTTATTAAATTAGAGATGGGAAAGGTAAACCACTGATGGGCAAATGTGCAAATGCTGCACCCTGTTTCTCAAGTATAAGAACGCTCAAGTCTGCAGTGCAATGTTGCATTTCTGAATCAAGCAGTAGGACATCAAGCCAAAATAAAACTTCTTCAAGAAAAGAATCTGAAAAATACTTTTCCAACACAAAACTTCATTTTACACATTCTGTTATGTAGAATTATGTTTGGATAAGATGAGATGAAGTGGTGTGCAGACTAAAAATTAAGAAAAGAACTAGAATTCTTTTCTATGAGGGTGGTGAAACACTGGAAGAGGCTGCCCAGAGGAGCTCTGGATGCCCCATCCCTGGAAGGATTCAAGGCCCAGTTGAAAGGAGCTCTGAGCAGCCTGGTCTAGTCAAAGTCATCCTTGCCCATGACAGGGCTTGGAACTAGATTGTCTTTAGGGCTCCTTCCAACCCCAACCATCTTAGGATTGTATGAAATATGTTTCTATGGTATTAACGTGTACTGTTCTTATGGAGCAAGTTGTTTTCCCAAGACAACAATTGCCATGCTGAAAGACAAAATAGAAATCACACAGTTTTGTGACCCTGTCTGAGCAGAAGATGCAATTAAGGTCTTTGGTGTGACTTTCCCTTTGTGTCAAATTGTGCTAAAACATATGTGACAGTCTGTGTTATGGAAACCTCCATGTATCAATGATTAAGGAGAAGCTGTCAAAATAATTTATTTAGGTTCACAGGCAGAATTCATGACTCACATGAGGTGTCAAAAAGCACAAGCAATATCTAGTTTATCCATTAGGTTACTTGGTCTCATACAATTGTTTTGCTTTCTTGATAGCATTTTTTAACTACAAAAACTTTAGCTGAGGTTCCAGTTACCACTATTGACTTTAAAGGGCTAGCGTTCACCTTCTCTGAGAAAAATAGTATTAAGATTCGTGCAGGAAGTTGACTTGTATCATCTCATTTTGCTTTCAATATGATTGTTACTAAAATTTCCATAAGCAAGCCCAGAAAAAGAGGTACCTTTGTAAGTTTTCAACTGGCATACCATATTTCAGTGTTCAACACTTGGCCTAATACAGTTTAATCAAATATCACTCTTTACATTAAAGATCTATTTTCATAACTTATAACTTGTCTACATAAATGATTCATATGGTGAAGCAATTTAAGAAGTCTCATCTTCAAAGTTTTTTATTTTAGTGTATTAAAAATATTTTGAAATCTAAACTCCAGAAGTGCTAGGAAAAAAGTTTGCAAGAAATGTGTTCCAAAAATTTACAAACTTTACATGCTTTTATCTTTATTTATTGCATTCACTTACCTATAAAACATAACCTATTGATGCAGACTGTAATCACATTAGCATATTTGACAACATTACTATTTAAGTCAAGGCAGATATCTTGGGGAAATAGTCTTGGTGTAAATCAATTCAATAATACAAAAATAAAAATATTGCATACTTCAGCTACTACATTTATTATATTAAAATAGGAAAGCCACAGGCAATGAAAATATAGCTAAATCTCACATTCTTCCAATTCCCTATGGCTTTTAGGCAAAAAAATGTAGGAAGGCATGATTTTAGAGAATAGAATTTTTTAATATAATGACTCTCATGATGTTGTTTGCAGTCCTAGATAAGACTGTGAATAAATAATTCTGTGGTTAAGATGAACTCACCTGTGCACCACACAGCCCGTTCAGCTCCGCTCCCCACAAAAATCTCCTGCAGACCTGAGCTTCTCTGGAACGGATCTTTGGAAAAAAAGAAAAACACTAAACATACATCACGTTTCACATTCTCACGGTATTCATTCAGTGCAGTTTATGAATTATTTTCGAAGAGAAACTTAGAAGACGCACCCTGGCCGATGCACAGCCCTCACGCCACCAGGTGCGCACGCAGCACGCTGGGTGAGGGCCCTCGAGCTCCCTCAGCTGCTGCTGGTCCCACACCTGCGGGAAATCAAACCCCACCCGCCTCCTGCCAGCGGAAATATTCTTTCCACCGTATTTAAGGCAGGGTGGGGAAAGGAGAGGTTTCTGTCCTTCATCGCTCTGTAGGGTAGCTTTGAGGGGTGGGCTGACCGTCCCGCTGGGCGCGGTCCCGTGAGGGGAGCGCAGCGGCAGTAGCCTGGCTGTTTCCTACGCGCTTTTTCTCCAGCCCACGTTTCACCTCCAGCAGCCGGGGCAGGGAGTAGCCGTGGCAGCTCCTTCACTCGCTGGGCTGAGGGCGGCGGTGCTGCTGGGTAGCGCCAGCCGGATCCGGCCCGTGCCGGGTGTTGCCGCTCCCGAGCGGGATAAAACCTGTCCCGGCTGTTTCCTCGTCCCTTCAGCACCCTCGCTGCCCCGTGCGCGGTGCCTGGGAGCCGCTGGAGGTAAGGGCAGCTCCCGGCAGCTGCCCCTCGTCCCCTCGCTTTCCTGCCGGGGGGTGCGGCCCCTCGTCCCCTCGCTTTCCTGCCGGGGGGCTGCGGCCCCTCGTCCGCTCGCTTTCCTGCCGGGGGGCTGCGGCCCCTCGTCCCCTCGCTTTCCTGCCGGGGGGCTGCGGCCCCTCGTCCGCTCGCTTTCCTGCCGGGGGGCTGCGGCCCCTCGTCCCCTCGCTTTCCTGCCGGGGGGCTGCGGCCCCTCGTCCCCTCGCTTTCCTGCCGGGGGGCTGCGGCCCCTCGTCCCCTCGCTTTCCTGCCGGGGGGCTGCGGCCCCTCGTCCCCTCGCTTTCCTGCCGGGGTAGCTGCCCCTCATGACGCTGGGGGTGTCCTGTGCGGCTGTAAGGCTCTGCTTCCTCAGGTCAGGTTTGACAACAGTGAGTTCCCCAGAGCTGTTTTAGCTGTTTTAACTTTTTTAGCCGGTGCAGTGTTTATTTTTTCTTACTTGGGCAACTTTCATCTGTTTCTGGGAGGTTTTGTTGGTCTGCTGCACGTGTAGCATCGGTTTTGTGACTTTCAGCTCTGGTATGTGATGTTAGACGTCAGTTACTTCTGTTTTCAGGGTAGTTTCGTGAATTTCATAGATTCCATCAGTTGCCTCGGCATGTATCTTTTCACTGGATTTATTGGGGAAAACTAGTACTGTGAGAACATACGCAGTGTAAAATGCTAGCTCTTTGAAGTGTGAAAATGCTTTTGTGCTATTTTGGTGATTCGTTATTGAGTATTCCTTACTGGGTATATGCAAAGCATTAGTGTACAAATTTTTTTCCAGCAGTCTCATTTCTCTTTCAAATAGTTCTGGTTGAAGCGGGGGGGGGGGATTTTTTTGAGACTTGCTCAATTAAAAATTAATTAGGATGGCTCACTTAGAGTCTTGGAGCATTTCTGTGATGATTACTTTGCTAGTTGGTGCTAGAAATAGTAGTAGTTGTCTTAATATATCATAAAATTTTAAAATGTCAGTGATGTCCCTGGTCCAGAACTATGGTCTTTTTGGGATTACTCCTTGCAAAACTGGCTGTTCTGTTGAGGTAGGTCTGCTCAAAAGATTTGTGTCAGTAGGATTGATTGCATGACATTAAGGGGTTTTTGTTGTTTAAAGACTTTTCAGTGCTAGAGTTTGAAATTCACAGTCAAGATAACTGTAATCCATGCATTGCAATACATTGAGTAAGTTTTGGACTTCAATCCTGCTTCCTAATAAACAGTGTCTTTTTACAGAGCAGGTTAGGCTGTGTCTATAACAAGTTATTCAGAGTTGTTTACACTAAACAGCTGCATGACCCGTAGCAAAGAACACTGTCGAGAGATCTGTTTGTTAATTGAGGGTATCCAAAGAGTAAAATTGACAAAAAAGTAGCATGTCAGAGTTTAGAAATCCTCACTGTGATGCAATGGCTTACACCACTGATTAATGATTATTACATGACAATTGAAAAAACAAGGGCTGGAGAAATGTTCTGGTTGTTTTATTTTAGCCATCTGATTCCAATTTTGTTTGTTATTTAAACATCCTGCAGTACAGTGTAGCTGAACCAAAAACATCACCTTTCTATGATCAACAGGGTTTTCTGTCTTAAATGAATTCAAGGTCACTTAAGGAAGATAAAATTTTTGACTTAAAACTTTGGTTCATAGTCCTTGCCTGTCAGTTTGAGATCCTTGTAAATTTTGGTTTTAGCTTTCTTATGTCTTGACTTTACCAGATTGTATGTTTTTTGTGTTATAACAGTATAAATAAAGATGAATTTTGTCATTATGGCTTGTTCTGTAATGAATTAGCCATAATTTGTGATATTCCATTAAAAATGCAAGTCAATCAAAGCTTTTGTCATTTATAAGTGATTTGCTTACATCTGTGGGATATTTTGACACAGACTCAAAGTTTGTCACTCTCTATGCCTTTGAAGTTTGAGGCATGAACTTAAAGATGACATTACCTTAGTAGGGTCTTTGATTCACATGGGATTATGTTCAGGTCACTGACTCTTTAAAGGGCATAAATGTGTTTCTGTTCAAAAAACAATTTATAAGTAATAAAATGTAAGGAGCTGTTCCTTTACTAGCATAAGGATGGAGCACTTTCTTGCAGGGAAAACTGTTTTTTTTAATAAACCCAGGCATGACTGAACGTGTATAAAACTGAGAGTGAAATCTTTGAATAAGATGCAATTTCATAGAAATCAAAGCTTACATTCTGCAAGACTGATGGCCCTCCTGTCACATGTGCTTTCCTGTAAGAATGGATGTGTGATTTTTCCTAAAACCTGATGGAAAGTCTGCTGCTGCAAAGCACTTCACGATTTGGATGTAACTCCACTGGAGATGACTTAAGGTGATGCTTTCTCTATGCTGGGTGCGTTGGGAGTGACAGATAACTCACATGGGTGTGGTTCTGCATAGTGCCTAAGCAAGGTTCCATTTCCTGGACATAGCCATTCTTGTAGTTGATAGGACATTCAGGCACCATATTTCAGACAGTAAATGTGGTGGGTTTTTTCTTTAAGAGAAGATACCTTTTCCACATATTTGCACAATATATATATGTTTTATTAAACTTAGTTTATATCCTTAATATATGGGATTTAAAACCAAATTTGCTCACATGCATTAATTTTTGTTTAATGTGTTTAAACAGCTATTATGTTGTTGAACCCTTTAATGACTATTGAAGAAAGTGTAAATTTATAGTTTTGGACACGCTTTGGATTTATCTACTTGGCAAAAAAGCATGCTGTGATATTTTTCTGGGGAGCTTAATATAATGTAAGTGTTTATGAGGTAAAAAAAGAACTTCAAGGAAGTGAAGATGGCTTTACTGTATCTTATGACAGTGTGAAAAGCACAAATGTTGAATTGCTGTGTTTTCAACTTGCCCATTTTCCAGCTTAGGTGCAACATAAACTATCTTAATAATATTGTGTCACCAAAAGGTTTTGAGATGGCCAATTGAATTCTGCCAAGATAGAGTCTTTTGATGAAAACATATCTTTATTGATTGTAGAAGAAGAAAATCATTCTTAAAATGAAATCCAGAGAAAAAAAGTCATATCCCTCAGAGAAAATTTCTGAGTGGCAGGTTGAGATTAACATCATAAAATTGAATTTGTGCTGCAAACCTTTGATGTAATCAGCAGCTGGGAGATGGTGTTGCCCTTACTGTGCTCCTTCTGATTGTGGTGAATTATTGTGTGGAATGAAATAAGTGTTTCTTGTGTCACTCGTTCAAGAAATACAAACAAGGTATTACCAGGTGCTTCTTGCTAGTTAAAATGGGTTGTATCGATTGCTGGTCCCAGTGCCCTGCTCCCTCAGACTGCAGGAGCAGGACATCCCCATCCCCAGGGAGCTGTGGGTGTCACTCAGCAGTGACTCCAGCCCTCTAGGGTGTAGTCCAACAGGTCCTGAGGAAAGACCCATCATATCATAAATGGATTACCAGAGATGGTGTGCAACATTTACATCACAAAACATAGAAAGTTTGAAAACAGTGTAGAATGGACCAGCAGACTGCAAGCTGCTTTTAAGAAAAATTATTAATTTTTTACTAAGACTAAAACCAATATTTATTTTCTTGTGTAGGAACAAAGAGTGTGTCAGATTAAATGAAAGAACAGACAGGAACAGGAGAATGAGATAGATTAAAAGCACAAAAACCATAGGAACTGCTCATTAAAAAATTTAGGCTCCACCTAAATCCTAAGATTTCTTTTATTACAAAGCTGAATATAATGGGGTGTGCATAGAGGGAGCTTATTGAATCCAATGCAAACAGCCAAATTCTGCTAATATCTTAATATTTTCAGGACTGTAAGCAAATTTCTGCACAGTTTTGCACAAAACAGTTTTATTTTGCGCTTGCATTGATTGCCAGACATTTAACTGGGCTTTTAAGAAAGTGACCTTCTATTGATGGCTTGGAAGGTGTAGGAAACATGAAGTGAGTATGGCTATAAATTCAAAAACATTGTTTTGACAGGTTAACTGTTACCTGTAAAGTGATATTGTGTTGTGAGGAGCCTTTCTCCTTTTATAAATAAACTAGGAATTTGCATTTGGTAGGTTTTTTATGGGTTATAGTGATGAGAAAGAAGTTTGTCACAACCAGCATTTTATAGGGTGAGCTGTTTGAGATTAGGTCCCTGGAGGGAGTTTAACTCCTCATTTTAAGGACCTTGGTGTATATATGTATTTATCAGAAGTGTTATTCTGAATTCATTGAAACATCAGGGTATTTTTCTTTATCAAGAAATGTCATTCTTACAACTGTAGCTAATAGTTTAACATCTTGAACATGTGGCATTCAGTAGAGCTTCCTTTAGGCTCTTGAGCAAGCACTGGAAATGCAAGGAACCAATAGGGAACGTGTGCTGCAGTTTTCAGTGGGGCAAAACAGACCCCAGGTTTCTCACTTCAGACCACTGAGGGCATGGGTGTGCACGCTCCTGAGACCCCAGCCACTCTGCCCTTCTAACCCTTTCTGTTCCCAGGCCTCTGGCTTCAAGGTTATAATTTTTATTTTGAGGAAATGCAGCTCAGGGAAGGGATGTGTGCCTGAGGTTAAGCACTAATTATGTAGCAGTGATTGGAAGGTCTGAGATGAGCCCAATAGAGTAGCTAACAATTGTTTCATTTTGTTTTAAGGTCAGTAGAGGAGTCAAAGTCAAGATACACTTAGTATATATGGGGAAAGTATATGTTAAGTTATGATGGCACTGACTCTTGTGGTGTAATCTGACCTTTTTCATTCTCATCAGTTCATGACCAGTCCTAGTCAAAAAAGCTGAGTGATGAGGAAAAGACCTTGCATAAATATGTGCTTAGTAAGGCATTCAAGGTCAGACCTTCAGCTTTCTGGCCTCTTAAAGCTTTTGATTAGACTTTTAAATAACTCATGGCTCCTGCAGAATAAGAGATTGTGTACTCAGCTTTCCAAATTAAGCTTTAATACTACACAAATGGTCCAAAGTTACTAAAGTTGTACAACCAAAGTCTGTGAAGCTGTGAGAATTTGGATGATTTTGCAAGTTAAGAATAGTTTGTGGTGTGGCTTCAGTGTGAAAGGAACTAGAGACAGATTAGTAGAGATGGAACAAGTTAGTGGTGAGATGGGCTGGTATTTATGGTTTTATTTATGGTTTTAACTAAAACCAGAGCTTTTCAGTAATGGGAGAACACTGTTTGACAGTATGTTTTTAAGGGCAGCACAAATAAGCTTATTAGGCTGTAAGCAGGGAGAAATGGGCAGTAGGACTGAGAAATGTGATTTCTAGTTGAATTATGGGTTAATACTGCAAATCAGACATGCTTGAGTGGGCAGAGCTGGAGGAATTTGACATGTGCTGATAAGCTACATGCAGCTCTGATATGCCTTGGGCAATATTGCCTTCGTGAAAACAGCTTTTACCTTTTTAAAAGGAACAGTCTGATAAATATCTGTTGGTTTTATTTCAAAAAAGTTTGCTTTAGGTACCATCAGTATCACTAAAAAATTTGGTAAAGCTAAGTATTGTCAAAATGTGTCCATGTGGATATGCTGTATTTCTAGTGAAGTCATGCTACACTAAGAAGCAAAGGTTTCATTCAAACTGCTTGTGCATCAAAATATCATAAACCAAAAAACCAAGAAGCAAGTGGAGAAAAAAGTTAAGGACTGTATTAATGCAAAAAATCATATAATTTCTGCTTTCCTTCTCTTGGGCTTCAGTCATAATGTAAAGGAAAGCATACAAAATATTCCTGTAACATTTCAGTCTAAATTAATTCTCTTACAACGAGCGTTTTGTCAGTGGCAGTAGTTTTTTATTCATGTTACTCATGAGTAACTAAACATGCTGCAGATAAATCATCTCCACACTAGCAAATTCTATCAGCTTCTTTTCTTTTTAACATCTGTTGATTTGAGTTCTCTCAAATCACTTGCTCAGCAGTAGGTCTTAAGCTAAGAATATTGAGCTTGATTCTATGCTCTCTTATAAGGAAATATAATTTATGACTCAATATTCAATGCAGTACAAACCTGAATAGTGCTTCCTTGTGTTGTTTTACACTAACTGAACACTCCCATGGTACAAGTATAAAAGACTATGTGATATGCAAGCAAATGCATTTTTAAGATGCAGGATTTGGCTCATCAAACTCTTTTGTAAGCCATCCCTTTATAAGCCCTATGAAAATGGCAACCTTTATTAGCTTACCTGATAACTAAAACCATGTCATTAAAGGTTGTCCAGAACAGCTTTTATTTCAGGGCATAAATTGCAAGATAAAAGGATTTCAGTGTTCATCAGTAGCTTCATATGACTGGTGACTTAAAAAAAAAGTTTTAGAAAAGTCAGATTGTAATGCTGGGAAAAATAAAACGTCTCAGTATTTTTATATATCCACAAGGAGCTTTTATATGGAACTAAGTGGGATTTAGCCTAATGAACTCATGACCTCAATTTTTTCTTAGATTCTTCTTCCTCTGCCCTCAGCATTCTGTCAAGGTTGCATGGCAGGACCTCAATAGTCTGCCATAGCAGTCTTTTCAGCCTTTTTTTCTCAGTAGCTGAGCCCTTTATCTCATTTTCTTGTAAGGAAGCAAGATCATTCCTTTAGTTCTGTGTCACTTTAGGCTTTTAGTAGTAGTCATGAAGATACCTCTTGTCTGTGTCCCTGCTTTCAACTGCTGTTGTGCTGGGTTACAGTTTCCTTAAGCATAACTTAAAAGGCTGCTTCTGTGCTCCATTTCTGTCCTGTGTTTTTTTCTGAATTATCACAGGAACTGCTCTTCATGTCACTTCTCATCATTCCTGTGGTACTTCCTTTGACTCACTGGCTGTCATGGATTTTGTTCTGTCCACTTCCTGTCTCTCCTCAGAAAAGCTCAGCTTTACTGTCATGGTTTTTGACTGAGTTCTCCCAGTTGCATTACTGAATCATATTGTTTCGTTTTGAACCTCTGTCCTAAGGATGTGCAATGGGCTCTGGTGTCTCTTCTTTGTCCAGGACAAATTGGAGCACACCTTCTCTGAAAGGTGAATTTTCCTTAGTGGCTGCAAAGTGGTTGCTCTGAAATATGCCTTCAATCATATTATTGCTGTCCGGATTAAAAGAAAGATGACATAGGTAACATACAGTATTTGAAAAGAAAAATTTAAAAATTTGTTTATTTAAGTGACCTTAGATAATGGTGAATCTGAAACAGCTTAAAATCTATCCCTTCTTGTTCACTGACACCTGAGTGATTGAAGTATACAAACAATTTTGATGTTGTTCAATTTGTCAGCAGTTGTCAATCTGTCTGTCTATTGCCCAGCTGATGGGAGTCAAAACTGCTCTCAGCCAGATGGACAACCCCATTAAATCAATTTTTTTCAGTAGGGACAAATCTATTAGATAATTTTTTTGGGGCGAGGAACTCATGTCTTGAGCAACAAAGTCTTTTCATTCTCTGTTTCTCAGCTTGCAACTCTGCTGTCACCCTACTTTCTGTTCTTGTCTCTAGGATGTGCCACAGAATGGTTGGGTATATAGTTAGGTATATAGCTTTGCCAACTTGGGCCTCATTTTTCTCTTCCTCCCTGACCCACCCCCACCAGTTCTCTCCTTTTGGCCACATTATCCTTGTCTTGTCTTACCCTCCTTGAAATCACAACATCTTTATTGACACCCTGCTCTTGTGCCACCTCTGCTCCAGCAATTGGCTCCTGCTGTTGCCAATGATCAGAGCTGCTTGCTGGTTGGAGGGAACAGGGGAAGTGTTGTGTATTCCACCAGCCACATCTGGGGAGAACAATGTGAGCCCATCAGAGCTAAGCCAGGCTGTGTGGGGCAGCACACACCTCTTGCTGCTGATGATTCAGTATTCTCTTAGTACTGGTCCCTGAAATTGTTAGTGTGATGTAGGCAAGAGCAAGAAAATGTTTCAATGCCTTATCATTGTCTCACAGCAATATTTTGTAGTTTCCCTTTCCAAATGTTGATTACATTCCCCCTTTTTTAGGTGATTTTTTTTCCTTATTTAATCCTACTTAGGATCATCATGACTTGTTTGTTTTCAGGTGCTGACCATGAAGGCATCAGTACCAGCTGTGGCTGTGTGGGGGAGAACAGCTCCCTCTCACAGCATCACTGCTGTGATGATCACAGATGACCAGCAGACCATAGTTACAGGGAGCCAAGAAGGACAAATATGTCTCTGGGATCTTTCATCAGACTTACAGGTTTGTGTCCACTGTGCTAGTTTGCCAAATAGACAGGAGTTTTATCTTTTAGTATTGGCAATAGGATTATCCATACTTGTGTTATTTAGATGAATTTTAAAAGATAGTGTGATATTTGTTATAGGAAACTCATGAAGCAGTAAGTGAAATGCCTGTATAAGCAACCTGTAATTTGCAGACTTTGGAGAATTTTTCACAGATAAGCATGCCCAGTGGTTTATAATTTGAGACTTTGTGCTCTGAGCAGTGACAGCAAGTAAATATATACAATTATCATGATTTGTATCTTGTGAAGATTTTTTTCTTTTGTAAATCAATTGCTAAGCATGACCTGTCATTTAAAGAAAAATATTTATAAAACTAAATCTACTAAGATGGAAGCAGCAAGATGAAACTTTTATTTTTGATGTAACCAAGATGCAATTATTGCTTTATTTTTCTCACAATGGATCAGAGTCAAAACACTTCCTGTTTGGTTTTTTCTTTGTTTCTAGAACTGTGTTTATATTTTTTATATTTAGTTGCCCCATTTGGACTCAAACACAGTCTGAAAGTTTGCCCTCTTATGAGGCTACCTTTTCCAATTAAGACCTTTGCATGCAGTGATGATAATTAGGTTATTTAAATGTGTGGCATGAAACATGCGCTTAAGAGCTTTGGTTTATCAGTTTCTACTTCACTGTGCCACTTTTGGTGCATGCTGTAGGCTGAAAGCCAGAGATGTCCTGCACATTTCCTGTTTTATAACATTTGATGTTCCATACATTCTTCAGATGACGAATGCAGTGAATACAAAAACTTAGCTTTTATTCAAACTCCATAAAAATTTTTCCACATCTTTCTGCATTCCAGAAACATGATGGAAGAACATAAGACTATGAAGCAGATTGACAATTATATAGATTGACAAGTTCTCTTGGTTTTAGATATCCTTAGTTTATATAGAAATTGTTCAAGATAAATCATTATATTGTTCTCCTAGATTTCATCTAAAGAAATGCTCTTTGGCCATACTGCTTCTGTAACTTGTTTGGCAAAAGCAAGAGAGTTTGAGAAACAGCCATATGTAGTAAGTGCTACTGAAAATGGGTAGGTAACTGAATATTCAATTATTCATTTCTTAAATTATGAAATGTGTGTCAAGTGTAGGTCAGATTATGCATTTGCAGAAATGTTTCAATCCACTTCCATGATATTAAAATGGTAGCAGCTACTTAGGGTAGTGACTACATTGTTAATATACAATGGTCCAAATAAGAGCTTGTCCCATGGACAGCAGAAAGGTTTGGCAGATTCACATATCCACTTAGTATTCAGAAAAAAGAAATTATTCCAAGGGGTTGACTAAACCCTATTCAAAGAGAAATTAATGGGTTATTGGGGGGCATCAGCAGTTCAACAGCATTTGAGTATCATGGTGTTTTTCTCTGTTTCTTCCTGAGCTCAGACTTGGGAACTGAACCAGTAGAAGAGGCTATTTATAATGTTATTTTGTGTGCTTCTAATATGCAAGTTCATAAAGCAATCTCTAATGATTCATGAGTTCTCAGTGCTGTCCTATGAGTGACAAACCTGTCCTACAGCACATACTGTGTGGAATGTGTGATATTGCTCACTCCTTATTAGTACACAACAGTAAATTGAATACATCATCCAGAAGCTGAAGTTACATTCTGACATTCTGGTCTCATTTGAGCATGTTTGTAGGTATGTATGTGTCACAGTAATGTAGCTAAAGCAGTAAAGTTCTGATATAAACAAGGAGAAAAGCATTGCTCTGAAAGGTTTCACAAACTGTATAAAGCTTTCACTTAATTTCTGACTTTGGATCTACCAACTTTGATGCTGCTATTGCTCAGCTGAAAAATAGTAAGAAATAATGCTTTGAGTTTAACATCAAATGGGTAAGTAGGTAGGTTAAAATGTAGGTAGGTTAAAATGTAAATCTCTAAGTAGCATTTCTTATATAATAAAATGCTGTCTCGAGTGTGTTCTTTAAGTCTTGATACAGGAAATATCTTACAACGTAATGTGAGAAATAATGAAGTGAGTGCTTCAGTTCTGGAAGTAATGTTTGGTTTTTTTAATAAAATCTAAACGCATCAAAGTTTAACATTCAGTTGCTGAGCTATGATATCTCATACAGCCTCATTTGCAACATTTAATTTGATTTTCTCTTGTAATCCAGTCCCACTGCGTGTTGAATAATGTGTAGATAAGGAACGTGTGCCGAAGTCTCCTCAAACAGCCTTAAGTGTGTCCAAGTGTAGCTGTAGTGTTGCACAGGTACTCAGGTGGTTGAGTGTATTGAGAGCAGATTTTGGGAACAGCCTCATGATGGCACTGTTTCTTCTTAACAAACGTTGTTCCTCTCAAGAACTGAAGTCTGATGTGGGAGAAGATGCATGATGCTTTTTGAAACGTCTGGTTTAAGTTCAGTGAAATGAATCATTTTCAGGAGGATGTAGTTCCAGTGACAGATAGTTACAGTGACATGTTGACGAGCTGTAATGGCAGTATACCTACAATTTGTTGTAGACCAGACTTGGTCTTAAAGTCAGGTTGGTTGCAAGGCAGCAGGGTGTAATTACCAAAACAAAAAGAAACAGATACTGTATGTCATCCCCTGCTAATGACTACATTTTCTTACCCAGCAATCTGTAACAAAAAGCTTTATAAATGACCAGACTACACTTAAATACAGCACTAAAGAAAAACTTGGTGGCTCAAAATTATTCCAGCCAATTGAGTGGAAATGACAGAGAATAATATGAAGTTATCTTTGGCAGGGAGATGTGTGTTTGGAATGTCACTAGTGGACAGTGCATTGAGAACGCAAAGCTTCCTTATAGGCATACAGCAATCCATGTAAGTATAGCAGCTTTTCATGGGGTCTCTGTTCATTACAAGAGTTTTGCTTTATTAACATGATCTTTTTCAGAAACAGTTTTAAATGTATAGCTTGTAATGTAGGAAAAAAAGACCCTGTCATAAAATAAGTATTTTTTATCTTTTTCAGTTTTTTTCTTCTAAGAAAAGAATTGAAACTTTTACGTTCCTCTGCATTCCTTAATCAAATCAGACTGATTACTTTTGAGCTGCAAATATTTGAAATGCAGTATTGATTAACTTACTGTTTGTGCATCAGGTAGCCAAGTGAAATGGTCTTAATCTTTGCTCTTGTCTTGTTACAATTGCATGGAAGCTTCAAGTCTGATGTTGGCTTTTTCTTGACATTTTAAAAGTACAAGTAATCTGACCAAACATTGTGAGACAATCTGCTGAAAGACTTATTTTTAAGCTTTTGAATGTTTTTGGTGCTGAACCTCCTGACCTCCAAAAGAGTTCACCCTGTTTTCAAAAATACACTTTGATTCACTGCAGAACTTAGGACAAATCCCTTCTTTTCAGAGACTTTCAATATTGCTTCAGATAATTTGGTTTCTCTGGTTGAAACTGTATCCAGGTAAAATAAGTGTCTAGATTTTGGAGTGTGGGAGAATTTGAAATACACATGCGAGTGAGATTGAGGGCCCCAGCATCTATGGGTTTGATTCTGGGACATTGCTTATTTCTGGATATGTTAGTAGAGGAGAAGCTCAGGGTTCCTGTGTTAGTTAAAATTCTGGTTTTCTTCAGTGAGGAAGTCTAAGGTGGAACTAAGGCTCCAAATGATGAGTATCTGAGCCTTCATGTAACTCCAAAGCACAGCCAATTTGGAATCCACGATTTTTAACCCTTCCAGAAGAAAATGTTTTTCTTGACACTGCTTTGGTTGATATGAGGAGTTCAAATACAAAATAGTTTTTCAAATAGTTGTTCATTGTAAAGGGAGGAGGAAAAAGCTTGGATATATTGCCAACAAAAATTATGGAAGATGAACTTTTTTTTTACATATATGTATGTGTATAAAAACTGTATAAGTTAAGAATTATTCTACACTTTAATTTGTGCACATGCTTTAAGTGTTTATATTCATTAAATGGATGTATGTACACAAACAAAAAATACTTCCATTGCTCCTCAAATTATAATTTGACCTGCTATGTTCTAATGCTTAATTAGATTTCAATAGATGAAGTTACAGATAAGTTCTGCAGGGAAGTAGGCAAATCTGGCCTAGCTGACAATCTGTACATTTTTTTGTGGGGATCAGAGGGAGAATATTCATTCTTACCCTTCAAGTAGGTGTAGCAAATACTTGCAGAAAATTGGTAGTTCCTCTCTATTAGAAATGTGCTAAACCTAATTGTGGCTAATAATTATATTTGTTTAATAACTTGGGCACGATAGAAAACAGGAACATCTAACAGGAAAGCTTAGGGAAAGAAGGTGTTGCTGGGAGGGGAAACTATTCTTAAAATGCAGCCTTCTGATAACTGTAATAAATTGTGGTTTTCTGTTGTAGATTTTCTGTTGTGTTTTGTAGTAGATTTTTTCCTTGTTGTTCCATGGGGAACGGTTGCTTGTGCTGTAGTTAATGTTTGGTTTTAATTGAACTACTAACCTATCTGCTCTAGTAGGTTCCTTTTGTTCAGTGTAGGTGATTTAACTATGAATGGCAGATGTCAAGTAGTGCAAACTGAATATTTGCCATTTGAAATGAAATTCAACACCAGGGTCAACACTTAAACATTTGTGGCTCTTAACCAGTGTGGAATTTTCTCAGAGGAATTACTGACTATACAAATCCTCTATTTCAAGCCTAATTTAATGGTAACAGTAATTGTAAATTCTAACCATTTCTGCCTATGTTTATTCATAATATCTGTATTACTATTTATCCTATTTCCGGTTATTTTTATTATTCCAGTTAGTTTACTGAAAAAAACCAAGAATTATTATATAACCAAAACTGTCCAGAAAATTGGTAAATGAGGTACAGTTTTTTGGGTTGTCTGATATTTTTGTCTGACTAGATGATTGTTCCCTTTAAGGTTAGTAATAAATGTAAATCTGCTTTGAGGTGGCTGCTTATGCATTTATGGAAATTGTTTACAATTACAGCTAGACATGCAATGCAGATGTCCTTGCACATATAGAACACCTAGCAAAAAAAAAAAAAATGCTCATAGTCACTCTGCACTCTGTCCCTTTGCTTTGTCTGTTGTTTTTTTTCCCTTTGTGATTGCTGAGAATAGTGTTCAGAAGATTCTGGGCACTAGGGTGTTTAATGTCAGAATAAAGAATATCCTATAGAGTAGAAATCCTTCCTGGAAAGTAATCAGTAATTATGAAAAATTTAATTATGAATATTTTGCATCTGATTCTTTTCATACAACAGTTGATGACAGGAGGTTTATGAAATGTTTGGAGAGGGGTGTTTCAGAGAAACAAGTCTCAAACTCTTGAGCAATTTATAGGGAAAATTAACACCTGACTTTCTTCCAAAAATTAGAAAAATCCTAATATTTAGGAAGGACAGATGCTGCTTTCAGTCTGAAGCACCTTTTACTAAGCAGTGTGCCTTTCAAGTGTTACTAGTAATATTGGGTATAGTTTCACACATGCCTTAGATTTTTTTAGTGATGCTACAAGTGTTGATTATGACATGTTCAGTGTTAAAATCTTCATGCCATTTGTATATATGTGTGCTGACTCTCTGCTTTCCACTTGGACAGTATTACCATTGCTCATTCAGAATGACAGGTGAAGGCTGGCTTCTTTGTTGTGGAGAATATCAAGATGTTCTTATTATTGATGCTAAAACTTTGGGTGTTCTTCACACTTTATCATCATCTCAGTCTTCTGATTGGATAAAATGTATGTGTATTGTACACTCTGCAAGAATTCAAGGTATATGTTTTACATGTATTTATGTAGGTTAATTAAATTGTGATAAAATATTTATGTATAGATGGTATATTCCTGCTTGATTTAATATCAAATTGTTTCACAGAGCTGTTATATGGAAGATGTTAAGGTTTCATTGATAGCACAAGAGGTGTTTTTAAGGCTCCTAATATTGGTCCTGTTTTATTTAATATGCTTTTAGAGAAAAAACACCTTCTATAATGGCTGTAAGCAGCGCAGTTCTTGGATTTAAGTATAAATAAGTTCTGTAATATCAGAGAAATTAAAGGCACAGTACCACAGTTCTGTGCCTTCTGTTAATACATTATTCACTGCTTGCTTACATCTTTTGTATTTCTGTATATAATTTACTTTTTTTGTCTAAAATTGATATTTCATCTAAGCAGTATCCTGCTGAATCCTTGTTTTAGTGCTGAACAGATAGGGGCTGTTTGAACTTGGCTTCAAGTTGACTGTCTCACGTTAACTTTTCACAGAGGACTCTTTAGTTGCAGTGTCTGTAGCTGGAGTTCTCAAAGTATGGGACCTGTCTTCATCTCTGAATAGCATTCAGGTCAGTGTTAACATGAATGTTCTCAAGTAAAGGCTACATTGAAACAGAATATGAATAAATTTCCATCTTCTGGATGTGTATTAAATAGATTTTATTACTTTTGTTAGAAAATTCTGAAAACACATCTTCATAGCATTATTTAAAATTGGCCCATTGGACAGCTCTTGCCTTGACAACTGTACTGTCTTTTGGCCAGGCTTCTTGTCTTTTCATATTCCAGGATACTTAAGTTGCAATGCTTTCCTGCTATCCTGATAATGTCTTTGAACCCCTTCACTCTGTCCTTTACACTCAAAGCTCTTCAATATTGGCCTTTGTACTCCCTCTTCACCCTTGTTACTCTCTTCAAAATGGTCCTTTAGACTTTGTTTTCCTCAGTCTGCTTTTCACAATGCTGTCTTCACTTGGAAATGACTCTTGTTGTGTCAAGTGTCCTATTTTTCTACCTTCAAACTTGCTCTTTTTTGGGTTAATATTCTCAGCAGCTGTCACCTTCCATGAACAAGTGCTAGAATTGGGATGCAATTTTTGTGTTCTAGTTATACTCTAAAAGCTAGATTCACAAAGAGGCTTCTACAGTGAGACAGAAATGGCAAAATATTAATAGACTTCTCTGAATGTTGGTAACTCACCCACTGCCTGGACAAACTGCAGGGTGTGGGCAGCACTACTTGTTTATAGGTCAAATCAAGCCCCTGAGGAGAGTCTGTCAAGTTTGATACCATCCTGGTGGTTTTGATTTATCTGTGGTGTTTTGGGGTGCATCTTTTCAACATTCCTAGAGCAAACCCCACTGCTGTGTTGTAAAAATTCTGAGGATTCTAACAACTGATTACAGATGTCAGAGGAACATATGGTGTGGTGCAGTCTTTTTACTGCCTGGGGGCACCTTTTGTGGAGGGACTGCTGCAGAGTTCGTCACAATCCAGCTAAATTCTAAAGAGCAGTATTTTAATAAATATTGTTGGATTTACTTGGAATTAACTGAAGCTGCAAGATGCCATAAGAAAATGGCTTTTGGTTTTATAGCCATGATTCCAAGCATATGTAGCCCTTCTCTGAGAGGTTTTGAGACTGTTGGTATCTTAAAAAACAGAAAACATCCATTTTAAGTGATTTAATCAACAATTAATAAATATAATGCCAGTAGAATAATTTTGAGTGTGATGACTTTAATATGTCTGATATTCCCACAAAAAGTGTGAAAACACATACATTGTTTTTAACAGTACATTAAGCAATACAAAGTTAAGAAACTGAATTACTTTTACACTGCCTTTAGAGGTGTTAAGAGCAAACAGGACATATGGCAACACCAGCATCTCAGACTGTCCTGGCTGCAATGAGAACGAGTGGGAAAGTAAAATGTACATCAGCTTTTCTGAATTTGATCCTGTTTTATAGGTGTTGTAGCTATTTTTTGACTGAAGAATACCTGGCAGATACTCATTGCAGCAGTTTCTATTTATGGCCTGCTTTTGGTCCTTCTCCACGTTCATTATAATTTCTTTAAGTGAGATCACAGTCTGAGCCACACCGAATGTTTACATTCTTCTGTTTGCATGTTAGTTGTGAACCTGTTGTCTTTCTATTGTTAATTGAGAAGTACCCCTTGCTTTGAATTTTGAAAGTCTCTTAAGAGAAAATTATTTTCAGTGGGTTGTTTCTGTACTAAAAGCTCAGATATCTGAAACAAATTTTATAGCTTTTTTTCCCCCCTCTGTGCTGTAAAGGAGAAACAAAGTGTGTGCGAGAAGGAATCAAAATCTCTGGACTGCATAAACTGTCAAGCAGTAAGATTTTGTACTTACACAGAAAGGCTCCTTCTTGTTGTGTCCTCCATGTGCTGGCAGGTACATTAACGATTACACTTTCTTGCTAATGTTGTTGATTTTGAAAGGCTAATATGATTTTTAAATGCAGATTGTTGTTCTTCTTCTTAGGTTAAAGAAACCATTCACAAATTGTCAAATATGATGATGCCTGCAACACTTCTTGGCTTATCTTAACTGTGTGAAAGAGATGAAGCTTTTATTTTTTATGAATGTATTTCTGCTTTAAAAGTTTAACTCCAAATTGGCTGGATAGAAGGGGGATTTAAGTATTAGACAGTTTTAGAGCACTGAGTGCGTTATTGTCCCCTCCACAGTGCATTTGAAAGGGAGACAAAGAATAAAAATCCCTGTTTAAGTATGACAGAAGTACTCACAGTTGGCAAGTCCTCAGTAGTCTGGGACCTTTGTTTGTTGATAGCAGCAGCAAAACTAGAGACCCCAGGCTATATTGCTTTTTCTTGAAGCTATAATAAAGTAACTAAAATGAAAAAAAAAAGTAATAACAGTTTTAGAGAAAACGTAATATATTTCAACTGAAACTTATTGTAAAAAAATCTGTATTTTTGTTTTCTAGTGCTAAAATTTCTCTTGCATTAATCACACTTGCATTAATCACATTATTTCAACATGTATACCTGATTCCAACATCTCTGTGGGGACAGGAATGAGTCAAAAAATTTCACATATATCTGGGTCAACTTCAGATAATGTACTTGTAGACTATCCTTGAGATTTCTCTTGGGCTACTTAAATTCTATACAAAAGCATTTATAGAGAAAGTTCATGTGTAGAATGGATTTTTCACTTTTTATGGAAAAATATCTGTAGCATCCATTGATTTCTATTAATTTCTATAATGAGACTATAAGACCCTAATGCTACTTTTTGGTTTTTTTACCTGTCAGTTTCTTTAACTTTGAACTGTATGGTTTGACTCTGACTTTGCAGTAGTTTATCAAAACATGTTAGGCTTTAAAAATAGTTATTCATTTATGAAGAGTTGAACTCATGTTCTACTTCCTGATTCGCTGCCCAAACCCGGTTTAGGTTAAAATGAATTTGCTAATACTATTTGTTTATATTTTGTTGTTTTCCTGAACTTAGGTCTATGATTATTGTGATTTCTCCTTGCTTTGTACTGAGTTCTGTAAGAGTGGTCAGTGCTTTGCTGGTGGTGAAGTGCTGGCAGCTTACAGACTTATCATCTGGACAGAAGATGGCCACAGTTACATCTACCAGCTGCTAAACAGGTGGGCTCAGATGGGAAATTCACACAAAAAGTTCAGGTACAAGATGAACTTTGGGAGGGTTACTATGGAAAATCTCTGCATGTTGCAAATGATCAAAAACCAGAACAAAACCACTTTGGCACTCAAAGATTTACCCTGAGTTTGACAGCCCTCAGTCTTTGTTTGACACAGCAGGGGACATAGGAATAAGATTAGCCATGTAGAACTTGGGCAGCTGGTGCTGTGATTTCAAAAAGTCTCCTGTAATTACTTATTTGGTTACCTTTAATTGAACTTGTGAATCTTGGGTGTTACTGTTCTGCTTCCTAAAAAAATGACTTTCTAAAGCTTGTGT
The DNA here is from genome assembly GCF_012460135.2 of Molothrus ater. Classification (NCBI taxonomy): domain Eukaryota; kingdom Metazoa; phylum Chordata; class Aves; order Passeriformes; family Icteridae; genus Molothrus; species Molothrus ater. Next base: position 7,936,170 of record NC_050490.2, read on the forward strand.
GTTTAAAATTTCTTGTTTAATTATACAGTGGCCTTTCTAAAAGCATGTACCCTGCTGATGGGAAGGCGCTCAAGGAAACAGTTTATCCTCATTTACTCAGCTTTACTGGTATGAAGGAAAATAAGGTAAATTCATAAGGGTTTGAAAGTTTATTTGTCTGGTTGCAATAACCTGAATAATCCCAAAGGAACTTATGAATTCATCAACAGATTTAATTGTTCCATAAAAACAAGGAATAATATTTATTCCTTCATATAAAAATTGTTTCTTACAAACTTGAAGAGGCTCATAACATATGTTGCCTGATTTTTGGCTATATTTAGGTTTTTTTCACAGTGGAAAAATGCCTTTATCTTTGACTCTATATAGACTGGTTCTTGTTTCTTTTCTTTAATTTTGGCAAAGAGAAAAACATTTCTTAACAAAGATGTGGTCTAAAATATTTTTAGAAGCTTCTACTTTCAAATCTGTAAAAAAATAAAAATAAAATAAATAAAATTCCCAACAAATACAACTATGCCATAAAACCAAAATCAAAACAGGTAACCCATGAGCAAATATGAGCAAGTTACTTAGTTCTTGTTTTATTAAGGAATGTATGCATGGTTCAATGTAACTACATAAATAGGTTGTGTATCCACCTGAAATTGAAGGGGTCTGAATCTGGCATTTTATCCAGAATACTGCTGGCTGCAGCCTTCAGAGGCATAATCACATGCAGAACTTTCTTGCACTGTGAGCAGACTGATGTACCCAGAGTGCATAAAATGACACACATATGAGTCTCTTCATATGGCCTTGGCTTGAAGAAGACTAATGTTAAGAAAAGAGGAAGATGAAAAAGTAGCTGATCTCTACACTTTTGTTTGAGAATTTATATTTAGCAGAGCATGTCACACCAATTTCAAATTTGAAGTAACTATGTAGACAAGTATCTCAAACGGACACAGCTGTGTTGGAAAACCTACATCCTCACTCACTTTTTTATGTTGTGTTTTGTGTGATCACAAATAAATAAGGAAACCCTGATGATTTGAAGAAGAAAATTCACTATAATTAGGAAGCTGGAAAATGGGGGGCAGGAAAGATACGTGGGAGGCCTTCTTACTTGGGCAATAAATGATCCATAGCAAATAGAACAGATTATTCTGTGTAGCTTTGGTTATGTTTTGTTGGGGTTTTTTTTGCTAATGCTGATTGCTAATGCTGTTAATGAAGTTGCAGTTGCTGGAAGATGTGGGTTTAATTCCTGCCTGAAATTGCTTTAGAGTGTTTGTGTGACAGCTCAAGCAGGTTGTTAAGCAGTTTCTGAAAATATGCAACAGAAACAGATTTTTATTTGTAGCTGACTAGAAACATTGCTAAATATATACCTGTGTGAGGTTTTCTAGCATTTTCTGTTGATAAATGTAGGCTTTTAGAAAGCATGCTTGTTGCATAATCCTATGAAGCCTGACAGATTTAATTTTCAGTTGCAGGGAAATAGCATAAGCCATTCAGCTTTTCCCCAAATGCTGTGATCTAAAAATCAGATAGGATAACTGCTGAAGGATGCCAAAAGGTCAGGAAAGGTGAGGGAAAAGGAGCAGCCAAAACACATGGCTTAGCAAATAATAGGGTTATGGTGGTGGTACAAAGTTCACATATGCTTTCCCCCAAATATATGCTTTTTAAAAAATAATGACATGCTCTTTTTTAATATTTCTGCTTTAATACTTGTCTTACTGCCTGAGTAGTTTTTATAGCAGATTTGTGAGACAACCAAATCACCTGTGTGATCTGTTTTGAACTCCATTTTGAGTCTATAAACTGAACTATTTTACAGGGCAGTTAATTATTTTGGAACTGATTATTAAAAATCTGTAAAAAAGTAAATCTGTAAAACTGTAAATAAGTTTATCAACATGAGGTAATTGTAGAGAGCGATAGGCTTTCTCCTGAGCCTTTTTTTCTAGAGTGAACAACCTCAGCTCCCCCAGCTGCTCCCCATCAGGATTGTGCTCCACACCCTTCAGCAATTTCATTGCTCTTTGGAAATGCTCCACCACCTGATGACTGAATGATAGTGTTATAGGCTATTACCTGTGTAAAAGCATAATTCTTACCTTTCATTATTTGTAGTCATGCAAGCTGTGATGACTGAAGCTTTACTGAATTTGTTTTGATGCAAAGATTATCAATATTTCACTGCATTGTTTTTTCAGCCTGTCCTTAATCCTTATGCTGGTGAAACTATAAACCCGGAGAGACCTCCCAGTGTACTTTTCCATTTAGGTTTCCATGGGTTTAGCCAAGGGTACTTACAAAGCAGGGGTGATCCTTGAGGGGTTTGTACCAGGCAGAGTAGACTTGGTCTGAGCAGGATTTAGTGGCAGATAAGCAATCAGTTGTGATTTGTTCTGTATTTTTACAGCTTTTGATGAAAGAAACCCCCTTCACATTTACAAATTATTACATTATTTTATCTGTTTTCTTTCCAAATATGGAGTTACTGTTGTTTTTGACAGAGTCTGCCTTCTGTCATGGGCTTCATGAATGAAAGAAAGGAGCCTTTCTACAAGGTTCTTTTTTCTGGTGAAGTTTCAGGACGGATCACTTTGTGGCACATTCCTGATGTTCCTGTGTCAACATTTGATGGTTCTCCAAAAGGTTTGGCACTTCTGGCACCTTACTACCATCTATTTCATTATGTCTTGGAGTCAATTTTCATGAAAATCAAAATTCTCATAAAAAACTTTTTACACTAGAAAGTGATGCTCATTTATTCATTGTGTAGTGATTGCTTGAAGTTAGGAGGTGTAGCAACTGCTGAGCAACTGCTGACTTTGCAACCCTAGACTGCAGAAAGGATAAGTTAAGGAAAGTGATCAAGAGATGAAGAGGTGTACTTTCTTTAGTTTGACTTTTTTTATATTTTGTTTTGCATAAATAAAAAAATCCTCTCTTGCCCTACCCTCTAGAGATCCCAATTACAACCATGTGGACTCTTCAGGATAATTTTGATAAACATCATTCCATGTCAGAGGGCATTATTGATCAACTTTGTGGATCTGAAGATGGATTTGGAAGTGCAGTTGTCAGTTCCTCTGTGTACATACCTGGTCTTGATAAGCTTGTATGTGGATGTGAAAATGGAAAAATTTTTGTAACATTAGGTTTAGAAACTGCAAGAGCAAGACTTTTAGAAAACATATCTTTTCTTAAAGGTAAGTTTTAACAATTTGTTCAGAGTCCTCTCAAACACAGAAGACTTCATTATTCCGGCATCACTTCCAATGATCCTTGTAAAAATTCTCTGAAAAGTAGGGCTGGCAGTCAGGAATGGAATGAGGAAAATGGAAGGTTATGATGATCTTTCTTCTTCCACAGCTGATCTATTGGATCACAGCTTAGTACTACCAAGGTGCTTGCAAGCAGTAGGAATCTGGGAATGGCTCTGGGACTGGATAGCCCCTAGAAGTGTGATATATGGCATGTCACTGTTTTGGCAGTTTTCTATTTCATTTGCTCTCTAAAATATCATTCCACTTGAAGGGAACATAAAGGGTGCATCTCAGTAGTGAAGCTCAGAGTGCAGACCTTTGTTCTCCCTTTTAGGAACAGATCCAAAATTCTTTGACACCATGTAAAGGCAGGTTATATTTGTCCTGACTTTCAGGAAATGTGCTGTAAAATATGGAACTCCTATTCCTAAAGAACAAAAATAATGTGTCATCTTGTTTCAGATAATCTACCTTATAAGGTTCTGAATGGTCACAGTAGCAGAGTCACTTGCTTACTTTATCCACATGACAAATCAGTAAGATTTGATCCCAGCTGGCTGTTATCAGGGGGCCAGGATTCTGTTGTGATCTGCTGGGATATATTTACTGGAGGCATCCTGCAGCAGTTTAATCTGCAGTCTGGTGCAGTGACAGAGCTCTTGCGATCCCCAGAACACTACAGAGTAAGTAAAAGCATAAAAAATGGTGTTTCAAAAAACCCTCTGTATACCCATCTGTGTGTATATATTTATATACAAGAGAAAATAAAACACTATCTGGCAGTACTTTAGCCCACCCTACTTTATGCTTAGTTTACCTTCACTTAATTGTTGTCTTTGAAATTTGCTTTTAATTGCAGGGAGTTGAGTTTTTCTGTTTGAAACATATTAAATTGAAGCTCTTAACATTCTATTCACCATTTTTATTATCATGATTATTGACTTATATGTCAATCTGATTAACTCCTCCTGAAATTTAAAAAACTTACTTAGTGAGGCTAGGAGCTTGAACATAGTATTTTAATCTTCTCAGTTGGTCCAAAATATATACTTCATTTTGGTTCCTGATATATCTTTTTGGTCTTTTGTGTGTATGTTTTTGCATTTTTTAATATTTAGAATAATTAAAATTGTGTTCTAATTAATTAAATTTTGAAGTTAAATTTAGGTGAAAATGTACTGTACTGAATGTTCTATGTAACTTTTGAACTATGTATTCTGTGCGGCTGGGATTTCCATTTTTCCTCTTACAAAGCCTGCATAGACAGATTGGATACTTATGAATGACTCACAGTTAACTTACATGCCAGAATAAAGAGGCAAAAAATTGGTTTGCAATAACAAAATTTTTAATATTTGTAAGGCTCCTTTTCATCTTTATTCTGAAAACTGAATAGGATTTAATGCCTGCCTGGCTCGTGTTTCAGTCTTGCTTAAGAACTGAATTCTGATCCTCTGTGTGTCACCAAAAATTACTTGCAGGAAGGGAAGGTTTTGCAGTATCAGATCCATACAGTATGAAAGGAATTTGTAACTTCATTTTTTTCTTAGAGATACATTACTCTTGGCTTTTTAGACCTGACATAATTTTACATCACATGAACACCCATTTGGTTTAAGATAACTTTTTTACTACTTTCTCTTCTAGGGAAACTACTACTGTATAGTTGGTTATATAATCACTGCTTTGATATGCTAAGTATTGTGAATATATGGAATTTAAATTATTATAGTTAAAATGCTGGAAAAACAAAGATGAAGGTATGCTTTCCTGTCAGGAAATTAGTTGTGTACCCAGCCTGCTGAAAACAAGTTGAAGATGTTGGCTGGTATAAAACATAATTTTGTAAAATGAGTATGTTCTGGGAAGAAAATCACTGGAATACTCTTCCTAGTATTCCTTTTAAATGTTGTGGTTATGAATTATAGTGGTTACCGTGTTGAAACTGGAGTTTTCTGTTTTGCAGTTAAAAGACCAGAGTATAGTGTGCTGTGTGTGCAGTGACCACTCAGTAGCAATTCTACACCTCCAGAAGAGACAATGTCTCTTACATGCTAGAAAGCATCTGTTTCCTGTGAAGAAGATAAAATTTGACCCTCTTGAGAATGTGCTAATTGTTGGCTGTGAAGACAATTCAGTTTATATTTGGGAAATTGAAACAGGTAATAACACAAAGGAGTCATCCTATTTCTTTTGTTGTTTTAGTCACTTTCCTGAAGGTTTTTCTGTCCCATGATGTTAGTCATAGAAGGCCAAAACATTAGTAGAAATGCCAACACATTGATTATATGAATGGGAGACTTTCCATGTTTATATCAGCAAGAAAAATAGATTATTTTCTTACAGTTCAAGGTGTGCCACTAGTAAAATAGCATGGCTTAAGTCTCATCCTGATAATCAGAAGTTTAGCTGATGTGGTAGTGAATTGAGTAGAATACTCCTGGGAGCTATAAATAAAAACTAAACTTATTAAAAAGTGTGATGTTTTCAGTCTAAACTGACCCACGTTGGAGCACAGAGTTATGCTTTCTTCCAAAAATTCATGATCTGAGATCTTTTGGTTTAATTGATGATCACTTAATAGTGGAACATAATTGCAAAGCTTATAACTGTGTAGACAGCAAAACTAAAGGTAAGTGTTTTCAGGTTTAACTGTAGATTCCCAGGTGATTTGAGAATGCAATGCTGATTCATATGGGTAATAAATGTACTTATTTGAGCTTGGACAGACAAGACTATCAGGGGTTATAATGGCATTAGACACTATGAGTGTCCAGGCAATTCAGAGCTGTGTGTCTTGAAAGGAGGGAGGTGCATTGAGTCCAGAGTCACTGAAATGCACAGCATGTTAAAACTATATCAAAATGCAATTTTACTAACTGACCCCTGAGATCACAATTTATTTTACAGATTATTACAACATGCTATCTACACTGTTTGCTTTAGACAAAACAGGAAAACTCAGAATATATTTGAACTGTCCCTCCTTTACCCATAAAACCATTGCTTGTTTCAAGATTAAAGAGGAAATAAAATTGATACCACTGCTCATGCATATTACATATTCAGACAGGGTAGATATGGCTAAAAGTGTGTCTTTATGAGTATCATGGAAGCATGAGGGCCACAGTCACCACCTCACACAGGAAGAGATGCTTTTATTTGCTCTGCAGTAGAAATTAACAAATCTTTTTTGTTGTTGCTCCTGTTATGCATTGCTGACTAAAAGGTGCCATCTAGGGTCAATACCTGAGAAAGCCTAGTAGGATATATTGTAGCTGCTTTAATGTTGAATTACATCTGTATTGCAGCAGAACACAAGAGGTCATGGCGTTGATCCTTGAAATTGGCCTGACCTAGATCAAGAGCTATGTAGATACTTCAGTGGCACTCCAGCAGACAAAGCATTGTTCAGATGTGTGACAGAGATGCCACAGCATCCCTGAGGCACCTCTGCAGGAGCACAGCACCTTTCATTAGGATTTCATCTGTTGGCAAATAAATGGGCAACCACACATAGTCCCGCTTGCCTACAGAGTTTCCTCTGAACATGTTCCCTGACTCAGTTAAATAGGATAAAATCTGAGTGGTAGCCTTGTGCTTGAAATCTGTTATGGGAAGGGACATAAGATAGCTTTTATTGCTTCTGCAGTCAAAAAGTGTTTGTATTTCTTCTGGCTATGCAGTTAGCTTATGACTTAGGCTTTGCCTTTAAGTTAAAGTCAGTGCAGTATTGTGCCAGACTCATATATCACTGTTTGCAGTTAAAAAAAATGGATCCGAACAGTGTTCCTGTGCAAAAGGTAATGGATAGCTGGGAAAACAGCCAGTCTTTTTAGAATTCCAGGCTGTGGATTAAGAAATTTCTATGAATATTTCAGTATTTACACTGTTGTAGAGTCAGCAATAATTTGGTTGATTTTGACAGGTGACTTTTTAAAAGTTTAGAGAATTAGTACCACCTTGACTCTAGAATGGTTCTTCCATCAGGTAATTAGTAGGGTGACCCCTAGAGCAGATGGAAGATTTTGTTATGGATTTCATTGTCCAGTTTCCAGTGACAGGTTGACACACTTGTACAGAAAGCATTCCAAAAGACCTAAAAATGTTTGTCTCAAGAGGCTTTTGTAATTATCGCTTTATGAGGCGGAGGAAACTTTGTGTTCTAGATTAAAGTCTAAACCAGTGGTACTTCGTATACAACTTGTACTCTTTCCATGAGATTTGCAAAGATGGCCTTATTTTATCTGATCACTGGAAAGTTTTCTGAGTACAATTGTCTACATATTTTCTAAATAAATAGGATTTTTAGCATAGCTTATGCTGAAATGTTAAATACTAGGAGTATGGTTGACTTCAAGTGTAATTTAAGTCTGTATCTCTTCTCCACTGACTACAAACCAAGTCTAAAAAAGGTGGGGGATAAAAAGGAAAAAGATAACTTCCTGTTGCTCTTACAGGTCTAGAATTAGATACATTCATTTAAATCCTTTATTCCCTTGATTTACAGAGCAAAGTGAAATTATTTGAAGTTTAAATGTTGATACTGCCTCTGCATGTGGATAGTGATATAGAAAACAATACAGAGGCCATGAAATATCATCTGGGTAGTTTAATGCATTTTACCTAAATTTTAATATATGGATACGGCAACTTTCCATTACAGTGGAATATCTTTCCATGACAATGAATATTGATCTAATCATACATTTGGAATATTAATACACTATGTGTACAGGATATTCTCCAAACTTGTGTTCTAGAAGACAAATATGAAAATCAATAACAAATTTTATTCTAATTAAAGTGCAGAATATTTCTTCCAATAGCCACCACTTGAAAACTCCCTCAATAAGGAAATTAGCTGTTATCTGTATTGCTTTTACATTTTCCTAACCATTTGGTATCTTTGCTTTTTCAGAAAAGTAAATATCATTACAATAAGATACAGTAATAAAAGGATCAAAGGATTTTTGCTTACTGTGTACAGCATATGGCAACATGTCTACCAAGCTGCCTTTAGATCCAATGTGTATTTAGAGTGAGGAATGAATGGGTGGGCTTTAAATAGCAATATTCCTTGCTCAGAGTTAATAATCTTCATTTTTCAGTGATAAATTGTTTTTCAATTAGTATGAGTTTAAAGTGAATTTATTCCTCGAAGTTCATAATACTTGCAGAATGAATCATTTACTAATTTCCTGTTACTTTATTTTGCCTTGCGAGCCTTGCTCTGTTTAAGGATATGTTTAGTTTGGGTTTAAAGATAGAATAACATCACTTAATAAAACTTCAATTTATTGTTCTGTTCTCATACTACATATTTAACTTTACACTGGCTATGTTGTGGTTTTTTCATACTCCCCCAGGGAGTGCAAATTTTCAGAGCTATCTTACATGCTACTAGCTCCAACTTAAAAAAAAAATTGAAACATGTGCCAAAAAATATATTTGAGGTCAGATCTCCTGAATAGTCAAAATTAACACTGCTTACAATCTGTGCTAGAAAAGGTCAAAAATCATCAATAAATGTTAGACAATAACTAAATATACAGTATTTTGTTTTATCCACACTATTTGTGTATCACTTTCCCTATTTGTGCTCTACCTGAATCCTTTTCTGAATAGAATACTTTTCCTTGTATTTTGACACATTTATTATCACAGTATCTGAGTACTTAGTAACAATAGTTCTGCCATTTTCTTTATAAGTGCAGAAGTGTTACAGTTGTCTTGGCTTCTACTGTCTGCATCTAAACAAAACAGAAATCCTAAGAATGACAGTTATTTACAGAATTACTCTGAGAACACTCTAGCTGGTATGTAGTTTTAAACCCCTCATTTTTTTGATTATTGAGTATACCAGAGAGCGTACATAGAAGCAGTGCTACCTCAACTCAGAGGTTTCTTTGCTATTTCCACCTGTTTTTGCAAATGTAGCATCAGGGTGATACTGATGTATTTATCTCAAGGTTTTTGGTGGAGGTAAGTCCATTCACTGTAAAGGAATGTTTTGTCACCATGTGGAATGGTCTGTATGGACCTCTCCTGCTTGAGCAAGGAGGAAAAGCAGCAGTGCTTCAAGTAGTGCTGCGCTGTGGTGGGAGCAAGGTGTTAGCTTGGAGACTCAGTTCACAAAAGGTGTATGTTCAGCTTTGAGTCCATACTTGAAGGCATGAAGCTTTTCTGAAACACTTGTGTTTCATGACTTTAGCAAGAATGATTAATGGCTTGAGACACTTCTGCTGAGAATGAAAAAAAATCATACCACCTTAAGATAGCTGTCAGTCATAGAAAATTTTACCTCCATGTTTAAAAGCTACAGAGGTATCAATAAAAAAAAGCAGCCTTTTAATGAGTTTTTCAGCCCTAATAAAATATGCAGTGTCTAAAATTAGTCAAATCCATCTGTATGATCATAAAAAACCTTATGAAAAATAGAAGAGAGTTCAGAAATAAGAGTAATTCTTGTTGTGTTTAACTCCACATCGATAAACTTAAATGTTGCATAAAACCTCTGCTGTTTCAGAAGTGCACCTGCCATAGAGAAAATGAAATTACTCTGCAGATAGTGATGTTATGGATCAAGCCTTTGATCATATTGATGGTCAAACATGCTGGAAGGTTTTCAAACACTGTTTAACGATATTTTTATGTAGTTATATATGCTCCAATATTTTTATAATTGGTGCCAACAGTGAGACTTCTAAACCTGTAGTAAACAGCAAGTATCACATGAGTTAAAGAATGTGAGGGCAGGGTTTGGGTTGTTTGGCTGGCTTTTTTTTTCTTTCTAAGTAGGCCTTTATTTAATGCATTTGACAACTTTTCTCATCCCACACAGAAATTAGGGATTAAACTGTTTAGAAAGTTAAGGCTTAGATGTCATTAGATGGCTGTGAGAAAATAAGTTGTATAGTTTTAATGAAACTTTGAACTCAGTAAATTTGGTCATTACTTTAAGATTTATGCCTAGATAATTGTAGAACCAAGAATAATTATGTTTTTTGTCACTTTTTGTCCTTGTAAAATTTAGTGATTTACAGTCTCTTTTGATTTCTTTTTCATTTTCCCTGTCCCTCCATTGTTCTCTTTTTCTCTTCAGGTCATTGGTCAGAATTAGATCTGAGTGGGTGATTGTGGCCTAACTGATATATCCCATGGTTGTGTTTCATCTGCTGGAGGCCATGATGTAGGGTCAAAGTCATAGCAGTCACTACCTTCTTGTTTCTTTTTTGAGTTTTGCATAGCCTCAAGATCTGCAAATCTCAAAATAAGATTTAAAAAGGAATATATATGCCTTGTGGAACTTAGCATTTGGGTTTGGGGCTTTTTTCCATTTGTTTTAATTTGTCAGTCTTAAGGTAAAACTTAACTAATGTTTTGCCTTTTTTTATTGCATCTTATATTTTATATGTGTAAGCCTCAGGTCAGTCTGTAGCTTGTACTTGAATATTTCATAGCTCTCTAAATTTGAGTCATTGTTCAGTAAATACTTATTGATGTAGAATAATAAAAGGTAGTGGAGCTTGGGAAAGTGTGTCTCAGGGTAAAAAAAAAAAGACAGTGTCATCTTCTGCCTAGTTTTCAGAAGCTGAGGATACCTCACTCTTGCCAGTATACAAGAGTGTACCTTTATATTATCTATGCATACACATGTACTATGATGCATACATCTATGCAACATGTATGTTTATGTACTTTGTGTATACTTGGGGGAACATGTGTGGAATTTAGCTGTATGTATCTATTCCTTCCAGTTGGCAATTGATCTTTATTCTTAATAAGATTTTTTTTTCTGCATGTGTGTATATGTATATACATATATATAGTGTAACTGAAAACTGCTGTGATCCAGTGCAGTCACAAGAGTGCATGCCAGGGAGGGGTTTCATTCCAGACACTAAGGGACAGATTCTCATCCCATCTTTCAGTTTGTGATAAAGAAGTAGGTAGAAACTACGTGCATATCTTCAAAGTTCAGAGCTGGTAACTTCTTCCATTCAGCCCAGTTTAGTACATTTATTATGTCTTAACAATTCATTCAAGGTATTATTGTCCTTTACTGTTTGGAATAGTTTAGATGGAGTCAGGGAGAGAGCAGGGGAGTGTCCTTTCTTTTGGGGTCTTGTGCCTGCATCAGAAGTCCTGATGTAAGGACTGGCTGTGTTGTGGAATTGCTCTTTTTACCCACAAATATAAACTAACATTACAAATTACATTTCAGTGGTTTTCTTTGTGTTGATGTTCATTGCTTTTTTTCAGCCAAAGGATATTGACAGTAGTTTGCTAATGCTCTTCTGAAAGTGTGTGTTCTGAAGAATGTCAATAACACACAGAGTTGGACATGACAGAAATCTTTCAAATGCACAAATGAGTAAGAAGGGTCTGCAAAGACACATCACAGGGCATCTCCATTTTTTATCTCATCCTTAAAGTAAAATAGCTTTTAAGATATTATTGGAGTACTCTAAGAGGCTGGATTTTGTGTAGTCTATCCCATTTCTATTTGCTAGATGGCATTTACTTTTGTCTTGGTATTGTTTAGAATATATGTTCTTAATGCAACGTTTGTTCCATCTGTTTTGGGCCAATTGATACTGGAATGGTAGCACTAGCAATAAGGAGAAATTTTTCAAACAAAGTGCTTGCCAACTGTCTTGGAGCAAGATTGTAGTATTGTAAAATTCAAGCATTTTTGTAGCAAGGAGCGTAACATTTCTGTATGCCTTACTCTTCCATCATAGAAGAAAGTGTGTTGGGAGAGGTTTTTTCAGGTAAAATTGGTATTTATAGAGGAGATGATCTTAACAGAAAATAAACCAACATATGTTACAGATGGTACTTGTTCTGAATGCTGAGTTTTCTGTTCTGACTACTAGTAAAGAAAAGGATTTGTTCTCAACCACATGCTGTTTTTAAATACAATCAATTCTGAAATAATTTCTCTTTCACAGAGCACTGTTATGCTGTAAGAGTCATCTGAGTTAGTAGGTCACAGCAGCAGTGCAATATTGAGGATTTTCCTTACTTTAGCTGTGACAGCAAACACAGAGAGCACTGGAGCCTGATGATATGACAGGTCATGTGATGGCAGTGAATGCCTCATCTCGAGGCAGGAAGATTTGTGTGACCTCTCCAGTAAAAATGCATCCTTCAGTATGCAGAACCCAGAGAACTCTGTGGACAGCGCTAACACCAAGAGACACAATTTGCAGTACTTGGTCCACAGGAAGAATAAGATGTTGTAGCAGTCTCTAGCCAGTCACATCTGGTGGTCCAGAGCTGCCCAGGAGAGTGAAATACTCCACTCTTGTCTGTTCCTGAGACTTGGTTGCCATGGTCACAGCTTTAGAGAGATAAAGACTTTCTTTTCCTGTATTTTGTATGTATAGTAGGGGGTCATAGCAGTGGTGTTGCTGCTGTGTAGACACCCCTATCTCTTCCTGTTCATCCATTGTTATTTTATGCTCTTCAATCAAAACCCTTTAGACTTATTTGTATTTAAATACTTCAGGTTTGAGAGTGAATTTTGATTCTGTCCTCTTTCCTGTACTCTCATCTACAACCTTTGTGTTTTCTTACTCTTTATTTTTATTTTCTTTTAAGCATATTCCTAACAAATAACAGTTTATGAACAATAAGCACCCTGCCCTAGTATTATTTTGCCTGCTTGCAGTTGTGAGAAAGTCTTTGTCATATATACAGGTTTCTAAATCTGTTCCTCTCCTCCTCCCTGTTTGTTTCTCAGATGTATTCAGGCATCACAGAATATAGATCTCATCGTTTATTTTATCTCTGCCAACTATTTGCTCTGTAAATGACTATTTTGGGCTATTCAGAAGAGTAAAGTTAAGCTTAGAATATAAAAACCACTTTCATGATCAGACATTTTCCTATGCACTTTGTGCCATTTTATTGAGGCTCCAGCTGTACACACAAACTTGTATATACAGATTTTCATAATGGGGAACATGATTGGGCAGTATATGCAAGAAAGGATGGGGTTTTTTAAAGAAACTAGACATCTTCTGGAAGATGCTACTGAAAAGGCGTTTCAGATAGCTGTTATGAGAGATATATAAATGATTTAAAGGTATAACAGGAGTTTTTCAAATTGATTTTAGGGTGTCATAATGTTCTGTTAGTAAGAAAATAAGCTGGTTGTCCAGGGCATTTGCTATTCAATGTTCCTCTCTATAAATGTACATTAAAAAAGAAAATTAAAAAACCAATTATAAGTTCTCTATGTGAGAAGCCAAGCCCTGTTTCTTGCTTAGTGTAAACCCAGAAGAGCTTTGTTCAGTTGATAATATGTTAATTTTCTCTTCTCCAAACTACTCAAAAATTATATACTTGCAATGACATTGTTCTGATGCACTTAGAGAAGAGTTTGTTAGCAGCAGCAAGTGTTCAGTAACCCAACACCCTGTTGGTACCTTCTCACTTGGCATCTGCTAAGTCTATAATATATAGAAGCATATCGCATCTGTTTGAAATAAGATGTGTGTTAAATATATAAAACATGAATTTGCTTTAATGTACATTGAGAGTACCTGTATATTCTCTTCAGGCTGTTGCCTTCCAAGGTTAAATTCTGTTGTCAGATTTTCTGTACCTTTCACTACTTCTGCTATGTTTCTTTTTCTGTCAACTAAAATCTTTTTCTTCAACCAGAGGTTGAAAAATTGGCTCTGAAGCTGTTGCCGGAGAAAAGCTCTGATATATGGAAAATAACCCAAGTCTGTCTGTAGTATGATAGCATTAACTAAATTATATTCTATTATATATCCACTAGATTATCCCACAGGATAGTCTGACTCTGGGGGATGACTGCTGCTGAAGCACTCATATGCATCTGGTGCTACTGAGACACGTTTGGAAGTTCTGTCTAATACCAAAGACTATACATAGTCAGGTTGTTGAAATTTAATAGCATGCCCCCAGAAGTCCTGGATTTATTAAAAACTTACTGTAATTTCTCTTAAAAGGAACATGAGGCCTGGTAGTTTCACAGAGATATTATAATAGTCTTGAGGACTCCAGCAGTGAATTGCAGTGAAGAAAGTGTTACAGAAAACAAGGTTTGACAAATGTATGTGTATAAATGCATACAAATATTCACTGTGTAGCACATTTGCCACAGAAGGATATAGAGAAAGCTTCAGCCCCTACACTTAAAAGTAAGAAGAACAATGATTTATTTGAATTTTGTTCATATTGAACTTTGAATAATCCACACAGTTCTGTGGCATGTTTATAGCTTGAAAAGCTACTTTACATATATAAAGTATCTATAAAACAAAATAACATTAGCTGAGTGACTGTATTATTTCCAAACTTCTTCACTTTGCCAATGCTGTAGTACTTTTAAGAATGTTTGCTCATGTCCAGCATGAACTGTACAATCATCCCTTGTAGGCATCTATAAACATGGTCTCTATGTTCCTGGAATGTGTCAGTGCTTGGGAGCTCTGTAGACAGTCTAACTATGAAGACCTTCTGGGCAACTTACTTTCCTTTCAGTAACCATCCTGCTCTGTATGGCACTGGCTGCAAGTCCTGGGGAGGAATTAAGAAAATGGCACATTAAAAACTGTTTGGTCTGATTCTTATTTCTTTCAGTGTAATATTACAGTCATCTGTGGTGTTTAACTGATTTTTATTAGGGGACAAAAAATCAGGTGCCCTGTTTTCTTCTGCTCTGATTTCAAAGACTTTGTCATATGAGTAGTAGAGGTGATACTGCAGTGAAAAGAAATGGATGGGTTTCAGAGAAATAATTTCAGATAAAGAGATTTTATACACACATATACACACAAACATTTATTGTATGAGATCCCTCAATCCCAGTCCAATATTTTTAGCAGGTGTTACTGATAGAACTTCAGTGTTACACATTTTTTTCTTGTAGCAGTGAAAGGGAAAATTCATGTTGTATTACTTGAGGGTAGAAAGAATTCAAACTTAAGGGAAAAACATTTCATTTTATAGCTGATATTTAATACTTGAAAAACCCTTCAGATGTATTTTATCCCTGATATTTATAGGAAACATGCTATTTCAGCAATTTCTTTTAATTCCTATAGGAAATGTGTAGTATGTAATAGTAGCTCATTTCAAATACATATAAGCTCAGTTTTGATGTTTTGAATGTTAGTTATAATTAAAATACTATTTCTAAAATTATTACGAGATAAAATTTTTACTAAAGTAATATAACTGGCTATAGCATCTCAGGATTTAGATTCCAGAGAGTCACACAAGTGATGATATAGTCTCTGAAACATCACATTTGTATCCCTGATGACTAAGCTACATGTATATTCAAGTATAAACCTTCTTAGTGTCTGACAGTTTTTAGGAATGGAACAAAAAAAAAAATGAGCTATCTCTTGCTATTTGTATTCCAGAACACTAGAGGACAGCACTAAAATATTACATAAATGTGTTGTTGTTTACACTGTTAATGATATAGGTGCTCTGGGAGGGGTTTGTGAGGAGAAAGCAAATTTGTTTTGAACAGTTAGGGCAGGCGATATTTTTTGAGAATATCTTTGGCTCCCTTTGAAAACTGCATCTCACTCCAAATGTGTAAAACATCTGGAGCTGTCTGTAGTCTGATACAAAGTTATTTGCTGCAGTAATTTCTTTAGAAATTAAGCTTTATTTTTTTGTAGTAGTAATAGTGTATAATACATTTTTAGTTTTAAAAAGAGGCGTTATTTGTCTCATCTGTAAATAGTCTGTGATTTATTTGCTTACATGTAGTGTACTATATTAATGCTATGATATTATAGTGATAGCTCATTGAAAAAGTTACTTCTGTTGTGTTTCTCTAGGCACACTGGAACGACATGAAACGGGTGACACCGCAAGAGCAATTCTTGCTGCCATTGAAGATTCAGAATATTTAGTGGCAGGTGCTCTACTTTCTGTGTCTCAGGAGTCAAAACAGAACAAGAATTCTGGATACAAACACTCCAGCTCATATAAGCATGGCATGGGCCCTTTTCCTGCTCATACAGAGAAATCTTCAGATAAGGTAAGAGTGAAGAGTAGAGCATTTTTCCTGTGCAATTAGTGGTGATTCCAATTCTTTACCCTATCACCTGCTGATGAGTAAATGGGATAGTGGCTTGGTTTTAAGTTGATAAAGGCTTCCTCTGGCTGGCCCAGCTTTTACGCCTTCAACCGCATTTCATAGATAAATGAGAAAAATTGGCAGAGGGCCTTATGCAAGGTCATTAGTAGCTAATCTCGAAAGGATTTTCTCAGACCTTATTACCTGTAGTTAGATCCTATTTCCTCATGCCTCTAGCTTGTGACAGCACCTGTCAGTAGTACCCTGAGAACAGCTGAATACACCTTGCACCCGTTCAAATGTGTATGTCCTGAGAACAAGCACATAGAGATCCCATGCTGTTGGTCTTTCTCATGTTGCTCTTCTAATGAGACCACAGATCTCTCTTGTCATTCAGAGTTAGTTTTTATTGGGTGTGTTTTCTCTTAGCATCATCACAGAATACACTGTAAGTGCCTTATGTTTTTATTACTGTGATTAAATTAGTGTTTGTGTGAGGTACTGGGCTGCAAATGGATATGATCATCTTCAGGAAAGATTTGGCCAGGGAGAGACTTGTGTTTAGGTTTATCTAGAAATACTTTCCTACCAAAATGATTAAACCAACTAATTGAGACTGATGGAGAAGTGCCCCTCCCTTTTGTTTTGAATAAGTAATAGAAGGAAATAATATGCTTGAAGTAGTGTTAATGTGATGTTAAAACTGAGAAAATGAGTACTGAGGCATCAAATCATGAGAAGATTGAAAATGTAATAGTCACTCTATTTTCTTGTGGCCTAGATAAATCTATACTTTTATCAGTTATTTGTAGATATTTAAAAATTAATTTAGTATTTGCTAATTTTAAAACTGATTATTATAACTGTCACTAATTTAATGCAACCTCAAATTCAGTGAGATGGATATTGCCTTTTTCATGTAGGAAAAAAAATGGTCCAAACCTATTTTCTTAAACCCTCTATATGCATCAGGAGGTAGTATATTCTCTGAACCCTTGATTAGAGTGTATCTTAAGAATAGGGCTTTTATGATGTTTTTTCTTGTTTACCACTTTGTAATTAATGGGTTTTGGAAATTCTGTTCTCTGTAATAAACAGAAGTCATATCCGCTATTCCTCAACCCTTGGTGTACATAGAAGGTGTTTTATCACAAGTATTGAGAGTAAAAAATGCTTTCCCTCAATCACACATAGAAAAAGCCTTCAGAATGGTCCCTGGCCTTTATTGCAGCTTTATTAATTATAGGAAATGAAGTAGCAGGTATTACAAAACTGATAAAGTACAGCTTGATCCAAGTCCTCACTCTGGAATTTTAAGTTTTCTTCATTGTATCATCAAATTTACATATAACATTGAGTTTCTAATGATTGTAGTTTAACTCTTAATATTTTTCTTTGACCTTTTACTAACCTTAGTCTGATTTCTAAAGTTCTTTTTGATCCCATTTTCTGAAAAGTCTTATTAGCGCGTAATCCTGCTGAGCATGTTGTGGGGCAGATGGTGCACTAGTTGGCCATTGACACAGAATCTGATCTCCCTGTTAGTTTGTTAAAAGGAATAGTTTCTTCTTGCCTTCTTAAATAGGAACAAAAGAAAAAAAAGTTTTGGTAGTTCTTCGGTAAGTAGTTTTAGGTATGTCTATTAAATTGAAAATTGCATGGATTTAACAAGGTGGGAGGAATGAAAATATGCTGATTATGGAATATGGGAGAAGAGTTTTTTTGTAGACTTTAAAATGTGGAGTTTAACATGCTTTGGGAATTATCATCTTAAATTCGGAGAAATATCACAACAGGAAACTGGAAATGTAGTAATTTGTAGTCCTTTTTTTTTAATTTGATATACATCTTGTCTGCTGTGATTTAGCAAAATAATATTCTCTTGTCGTGTTTAAATATTTCTCATTAGTTGCCTTGTCCAAATGCAAATTTATTAAGAATACTATTGATGTCTCTTAGAATTTTCATGTTAAAATCTCCTTTTTTTTGTTTCATGTTCTTTTTGTCACTACAGACCTGTTAGGTTTGTCTAAATTCATAATAAATTAGGTTTTGTATTTGGGAAAGCAATTTTCTTTCATCAAGCATGTGTCATCCAGTACATTCAGAGATTCTTCCCACTTGCATCTGCATTGGAAAGGGTTCTGTAGATTGGTGTGGGAGATGTTGGAGCCTAAATGTATTTAGTGTAGCTGAACCAGGGGAAAACATAACAATGGAAGCCCCCTTATTGCTATTGCAGAAGCCCAGTGCTGGCTACACAAAAGGAGCGTGGAACTCTGCAGCTTTTTTAGCACTGGTCTGTTATTGCTAAATTGAAGGCTTGTTATGAAGTCTGTTTTTTTTCTTAAGTTTTGTGTAGAAAAATTTTTATTACGTTTTTCAAAAAGTGCTCTATTGACTCTTTTGCATCATTGTATTTTAGCATCTTGAAATAGTCTAGAAATTCAGATCCCATTTAATTAGTGAGAGGACTGTATCTATCAGACTTGAACATTCCATCCCCTATTAATTAAAGCATATAATTACTACACACATAAAAATATCACAAAACTTTTAGATTATCAGAGGGTTTTAATATAGAATGAGTGTTTTGTTATCAATTTCCTTCTTTGGCAAAGAAGGAATACATTGTGTATTAGAAATTTAACAACATACTAAATTTTTAATAACTTTTCTATCAAAAAAACCCATCATCAATTTTAGTATATGTTAAGGAATTGAATTTCAGAAAATTTATCTGACAGGAAAAATGAGTGGATATTGTCTCCTGTTGGTATTGTAAATGAGAATGATCCTTTTGTCCAATGAATGATCCACATGAAGATTGCAAGTAAAATTCAGCATTTGCTCTTACCATATTTAAATTGTTTTACCCTTCCTATTATAGTTAAGATGAAAGAATGTTTTCAAAATAATGGTCTCTTTCCTCCATCCTAAAAAAGATAAATATTCTCACATAGTAGTCCAGCTCCAAAGGCTTTCTTTCAAAACTTTTGCCATCATGTAAATCATGGATACAAGAGCAGAATGTTTTGATTTCATGGTGTGTTGACCATTATAATTCTTTTATTGTGCTGCACGTGCCAGTGGGAGTACCAATAACAGATGACTGTGACAAATGCAGTTAACACAAGATCCATATTAATGTTGTCAAATCCCCTTGATATATTTAAACAGATTTTAATTATTTTTAATGTCAAAAGACCCAAAATATATAGCTTAATAGTTCTTCAAGAAAGCTTTACTTAATATGTGAATGTAAAACCTCTCATAAAAATGAAACTTTTATATTGGCCTTAGTCATTGACATAGGGTATTCATCAAGTCAGCAATTTGTGTGGCAAAGTGCCATTTGAATAGTGTATTGTTAGAATACTTATGGTCCACTTGACAAGGGCTCTTGCTGTAAATAGTGCAATTTGACTCCAGCTGTTAAAGAGTGGCTTTGACAGCAGCCAAATAGAATGGAGATGCTTTACTGCACCGCAGAAAAATCAATATTGGGTTCTTGTTCATAGTAACCTGTTTTCTTTTTTTTTTTTTGCAGATTTATACAAGACTATCTAGAGTTCATTTGTGAAAGTTTAAACATTATTTTGAAAGTGAGGCTGTTTTATTTCCAGATTAATGGTGGCAAATGACGCTTGTGTTTAGTTAAAAAGTAAAAGGCAGTGCTTTGTGGATATACATAAATGATGTGATGATGCAGCATTATTGCAACTCTATTTATAGGGGTAGATGTTAGGATGTGGGTGCATAAGTTGTGTAACTAATGACAAAAAATATTCTTTCCTTCCTCTGTGTTTTTTTCTTTTTCTAGTACTACTGTAGAATCCCTGTCAATTTTCTAAGTATAGGGTTTTTTTAAAGCAGGTTTCTTTGTTGCTCTCCCTTTAACAACCCCCACAGATGTTGACAATCTGTAGTGCCATTGTAGATTTTCCTGAAGCATGGTCTTGCTAGTGCTGAACAGTTTTCCAGCAGTATTCAGTGACACAAGGTTGCTATGATACCCAGCCAGTAGCAATAGGTATTGAATCACTGCTCTTAATTACAATAGAATACACACTAGACTGTGCTCATGGTGTTCATATGGAACTAGCTCTCATTATAGCTTTAAGTCATAGTTCTGTTTGAAAATTGAAGCTCTGTGAAAAACTGATTTAAAAAAAAAAGAATTGAAATGCTCCAGTGCATCATATGAAGATTTCATTGATGCACATAAAAAGCTGGATGTGTCTGGGGATTGTTTTCCTGATGTTCCAGAAACCCTTCATGTTCGAAAGTTTCCTACCTTTTCAGCTTCAATATTTTGGATGTAAGCCTGTGTTTATCATGCACTAATGTTTCTAGTGATTTCAGTAATCAGAATGGTCTGGGTAAAAACATTGGAGGGAAGGTTATAAAATCTGTGCAATGGTTGCTGAAGCTTGAACTCTTAAATTATACTACTGAAAATCTAGATCAGAGAAGAGATTTTTTTACTGTGTATATAAGACAAGACAAAGATGGGGGAGAGAAACATTCATTTATATGTGGACTTTTTATATGTATTTTTTGATATATTAACTCAGCAATTTTTTAAAATCTGTTGTAATAGGAGTCCTTTAGAACTTGATATTCACTTACATACTAGTATACATATTCTGTTCTGAGCAAAAATATGTAAAGGGAAGAATGTCCAGAAGTTGTAAATAATAAAAGAAAGATCTACTTTGCTGCACAGAATAGGTAAGAGGCAAATGAAGACTGTAGGATAATAGCAGCTATTTGTTTTAGTATAGCAAGGGAAGCAATTTGAAAATTAAATTGTTATTGCAAGTCTGGAAAATCACTGCTAGTTAAATCTTACTGATGGAAAAATTGATAGAAAAATGGAAATAAGATACAAGCACGAATACAAAATAATACTTAGCAAATAGGAAATCAGGAGTGGTACCATAAACAATGGTGTCACAGACATGGATTCCTTTAATTTCTTTCCTTTTATAATATTTAGAGCATTATTATGGGGAATTACAGATCTTGGTGATTTATGTAAAGTGGATTATTAAGGACAAAGCAAAATAGAAAGTAGTAGAGTATTTCTCCTTAAAGTTGGTAATGTCACATTGCTGCTGCAAGGGTTTGTTGTTTTTTTTCCTGGAACTAGTGTTCTGTAGCCATATTTAGTAGTTTATTAAGTGTAATAGGAAAATGAGTGAAGAAAAAGGGCTCAATATATGCAGGGTTGTTTTTTTTTTCTCTGTAATTCAGTTGCAAAACATTTTAGTACTACATTTCCTGTAAAATTTTACAATTAAGTATTTTATTAAGGGACCAAGGTAGCAACATATCTACAGTGAAGTAGTAACTTGGGAGTTAGGAGATTAAATTGGGAGCAGTTAAAAAGAACCATGATCCTGAGGGACATTGATAGCTTTGACCAAATGCCATCTTTATGGAAGTTAGTGTAGTTTTTGAATTGGCACACCAAGTCAAGAATTTGATGATTTGTGTTTTCTTCATTGATTGCCTCAAAGCAAAATGAAACCAAAACATTGCCTTTGTGATATTGTAGCACATTTTAATCTTACACATGCGGATAGCAATTAACACAGGGTGTCAGAAATCTAATAATAAGTCTTAACTACTTATTTCAGCACTTCTGACACTGATTCTTTTCTACTCTGTGACTATACTGGAGGTGATTGACTTAAAACTTCTTTCCTTTCCTAGACAGCTAATTGGACTATGTGATAAAGCTAAAGAGGCTGCTATAGTATCCTACTAGAAATAAATCTAAGGTCAATATCAACAGTCCTTGTGAAATATTTCATGTTGAAGGATGATTTATTGAAGCTAACCTAGCTATTGTTGTCTTTGTCTTTTCCCATCCCTCTGTCATGCTACAATTCCCTTCTGTCCCTTGGAATCTTTCGCAAAGTTTGCATTTTGGTTAGGGATTTATACTTACAGTTAAAAACCTACAGTTTCTCTCTAATGGAAGTGGTGTTCATGATATCATATTTGCCACTTAGGACTGTTTCTTTTAGGTCTGGTTGTGGAGCTGGGCACAGTTAGAGTTTTCCTATCTTAGATTTTACCTTTACTACTTTTGTAGTCTAGAAGGTATGACTTGTTCTGTAGATCAGCCTGACTGATTTCCCTTCCAAGTGCTCTGCCTAATTCTAGAATAAATCACATGATCTTTGTTTTAACCTTTATATTTTCATGTTGTTCAATAGTGTGCTTTAAATTCTTCACTATTTGTTATAGTGATATGGTAGAATCTTTGCAGGTCTGATAATCACTTTTCTATTCTAAACGTTTATTCCCTGGCCTCTTATAGTTTAATTAGTATTGTTTTAGTGAAGAAAAATATTAGCAAGAATTCAGAGTGAATTCAGTGTGAGACTTTTTCCTAGATTTCTGGCTCACACATCTATTTAAAAAAATGCATTGACTTTTTCAGAAGCACATCATCATCTTACATGCAACTTAGAAACAGGAATTGCAGCAAACAAACCTTACACGCAAAAGAAAGACTTGTTATCTGCTAAGCTTCCTTCTGATAGCTAATTGAAACTCGTCTCAGTTATAGAGCAGAAATAAAATCCTTGGCTAACCTTTGGTTTGATTTCAAACAAACAAAGCAACTGCAGTGGTTGTAAATTCATTCTCTTGATATCTATTTTTGTATATTAATACTCAACCTTTATTTGTTCCAGTAGTCAGGTTTGGTTCTTGCAATACTTAAGGAAAGGATGAATCATCCAAGCAGACACCTGAGAATGTTTGTTTCCAAAACTTGTCCTTTTGGAAGCCTCCGCAGTAAGACTGAACATCTTGCTAGGAAAGAACAGTATGAAATCATTGGATGCAGAAACTTAGCTGCTATTCTGATACATCTCAGAATGCTATAGGATCTGAGAAAAGTCCAGCTTGCCTATTCTTAAAATCTCAAGAATGGCACTTTCTAGAATACACAGGATTTTTTGCGTTTTGGTTCTTTTTCTTTAGTAGAAAGTCACTTGCTTATGAATTGACCTAGAACTTTTATGTAGGTAAATTTTCTGGGTGGGACTCTTATAATTCAAGATGGGAAATGCACTCAGAACAGCCTGGGGAAAATATGTTATTTCAGTTGGAGTCAGCACTCAGACATATGCTAACTTAATTTTTATATACATCAGTCCTTCTTAGGACAAAGCAATATTCTCAAGCTCCTGCAAAGGTCCTGTTGGCAGTATCTCTATGTTCAGCATTATATCTCACAGATATTAGGATGTTCATTCATCCAGTAAATTGTTCAATATGATAATTCCTAAATCTTGAGCCAGCAGTCTGTGGCTTTGGATTGCTGTAGCATTTCTTGTCCAGTTGATGATCAAGAAAACTTTGGATATGTTCCATCTTTTTTCTAAAGTGCTGAGAGAGGACAGAAATTTTTCACTACCACACAGCACTGAGCTGTAAATATTTCTAAAGATATGGTTAGAAAATTTACTTTGACATTCAAAATAATGAATATATTAAGATGTAGGCAGAGTATTTGAATACTGAGTGTATAAATAATACTTAATTTTAAACACCATCTTATTCCTTCATTCTATCTAAACTTTTCACAGCCAAGACTGTTCATGTCAGAAATGGATGTTAAAGATGACTGGATTTACAGTTCACTTTTATATTCTTTCTATGATAAAATTATTAGACAAGATTTTGTCAAAAGTCTTATGTTTAGAATTGCCTGATAGTGTGCCCAGACAGCCAGAGATATGAATTCCAGAGCAAAGCAATAGTTGTCTGTAAAAAAGTCATACATTTCTTCAAATATTTTTCTGAAAAATAAAGGATAGACTTGTTTCCTAGTGTTGAAAAGTTGTGAAGTATATTCAGGATATTAATTTTACTTGCCTGTTATTCTTTGATATGTTTTAAAGATTTGTCTCCAGAATTACTTTTATATGTACACTTTAATTTAATCCAATAGAAAACTCTGAGTGTTGCAGAGAGAGAGGGTGTTAGCTTGAAAACAAAATGTGCGAAACACTAAATTTTGATACCAGACTTCCACATTGAGCAATTCAATAGATGTGTTAGCAATTCTTCCTGAACAATTGCAATTTTTGTGCCCAGTAGATCCATCTGGACTACAATCTGCCTGACAGTGGCCTTCCATACATGATAAAAAGAGGGTTTATTCAGTTGCTTAGACTATTCATCACACAGCTTGAATTTGAAGACTCCTTGGCTTAATTACTTACATTGTGCCACAGATGCATCAGCAGTGATGCTACAGTTACTGTTCAAAGTGCTGTGAGGATAGTAAAGCCTTCCACTGGGACTTAACAAAAGAAAAAAGAAAGATTACAGAGTTGGGAGGAAAGAGGGTGACTCTGCTTATGTTGCAATTAAGTTGATAGATAAACACTGGTGCAAACTCAAAAAATACTGTAGCTTTTTCTTCATGGGAGGTGGATTATTAGGAGGATCTGGGCATCCTCAGTAATAAGAACAGAGTTGTAATGAATACCATAATAAAAGTAATGCAAGGCAAGTTCAAAACAGCTTGTTATACTAGTTCATATAGGAAAATTCATCATGAATTGACACATTTGTTCAAGACTGCATTGTCCAAATGATGAAGCCTCAGGTCAAGCATAAATTGCATGTGAAAGCAAACTGGGGCACTACTACTGACTCCAGGCTTTTTACAGATAGTCCTTTATATCTGAGTACTGAGCTATTAAAGGGTAAATGAATAAGAAAAAAGTTCTGAATGCCCCCATCAAAGGATCCTCTGTCCTATGACTAGGTAAGGTGTCTTAAGGTAAGGAAAATAAATGCCTTTGGGATAGTGACACTGTGTGTGATGCTCAGCCTGTGCAAGAGGCCAGCGTTGCTTTCTGGAAGGTAGGCTGGCCTCTTTGTACCCTTTGGGAGACCATTGATACTCTCAGTGACAAACTCATCACGTGCTCCCTAAATCTGAAGCTTGGGATGTGGTCAGGGTTAGACCGGGGTGTGATATGCAGGCTGCTGATAGGAGCTAATATTGGATTAGGAAGTGCATATGGTTTTTATGGGAAGATGAAAGTGTAGCCAATAATTTGCATCCTTTCTTCCTCAGCAGGTTATTTTAGAGATGGTGTATGGTGTGTGTTTAAGTGCTATTTCAATTATATACCTGCTGCTTGCAAACTATTTTTGAGTAAATGCATCTTTGCACATATCCTAGACTGCTTGCCCTTTCAGCAGAGCAAGAAAATAAGATAGCTGTGTATTTGCAAAAAGGTTATGAACTCAAGAAAGCAGGTCTTCTAATGGGATTTACCTGAAATAAGACATCATTCAATGCTTAGATTATTTTTAAGTTACAAATACCTAAATAGGATTGAAAGACCATATTTCTATCTAATTGTTAACAGTTCTTCAAGCATGACCTTGAGAATTTGAAGTTTCTTTTAGGGAAAACTTTGACCCCCATTTCAGATTTCTCTATCTTACATTTCTTAAGGAACTTGTTTTTTAAATTATTGCATCAAAATTCTAGTCATAAAATAGATGAGTGGTGTTCACTCTCTTAGTACTGTTCCACTGAATGATGTTTGATCATGTGCTGTATGCTGTGCTGTCATGGGAAAAGGTTATAGTAGCTTTTCTTCTTGCTTGTCTTTTAGTGATCAAAGTAAATTAGTCTTCTGAAATTTGGAAGTGACTTAATGCTAAGTAGACACATAAGTTACATCAAGCTTTTCATTTTTTATGTAGAAGACACATCCAAAAGATACAATTTCCCAGTAGATAAAGAGGTGTTCCATTCATGGCGTAGGTTTAAGATGTGCTATTTGAAATCTGAGGTTTTTGTGGAACTTGCTAACTATATTTTATGCTCATAAACCAGTTTGAAGCCCCAAACACAATTTCATTTATCTTTATATTCTAAGCTTTATAGAGTCTGCAAAAGTGTCCATCTGTTCAGCTGAGATTGCTTCAAATAGTGAGTGGTCAGAGAGAGGTAGCTGATAAAGGTCAAAGGAGCCTCTTGACCCCGTGGTTCTTGCCAAAGCAATTGGAGCGTAGAACTGATATACAGTTAGATACAGCTTGCTAACGTGGGCTCCACTTTAATTGGTAATGATAGCAAGAATACACAGTCAAGTCATTGCTGAAAGAAAACAAAAAGTATCCAATATAGTAATTTATTACCAGTCAGTGGGTTTCACGCACTGGGTTGTTTTACCCCTGCAGTGGTCAGAGAAAGCAAAAAGGTACTCTAACACTTAACTGAAAATGGATGCCCTGCTGCTATCAGAGATGCATGGTGGTCAAACGATTGCCTGTGCCATTAGCTTGGTAATGTTTTCTCTATTGTAAACTCAGCTCCCCATGTTCTTCCTGTGCATCAGCTGCAGATTGAAGGCTTTCTCGTTTGTCTTCTATTTGTGCTGCCAATCATCAAGCTGCTGTTCACCAAGCACATTTCAAGGAGGCAATTTTTTTTATTCCTATCGACTACCATCTCTAGCAACTGAGGGCTCAGAGGATTTAGAAATAAATTTAATGCTTTAATTTACACTGTGCCAGCCATTTTGTGCGCTGTTTATGTATTTGTTTTCTGTGACAATTCAAGAGACAGTTACAAGTTTCCTATTTTGCAAAAGAATGCTTGAGATAGATTTATGTTTTGGGGACACATTTGCAGGTACTCTTATGCTACTATGTCCATTAAAAAGATTGAAGAGAAATTTTTTTTTGCAAGAAAAGATGATTTTTAACCCATTCAGTAGTTAAAAACAGATGAAAAATGCAAATTCAAATCCAACAAAAACTAACACACATTCCTTCCCACCATCAAGGATAAAACATTATGTAGAATAAAATAGAGCTGTCATTGGCAATATAATGTATAACACCCTTAGGTGTGGTAACTGTGCTTCAGTTAACAGTTCTTCAATCTCCACAAAGTGCAAATGTAACAGAGGGTAGGAGTACCTAAATAGCTTTTACAAGCAGATGTGTGATTGTACTTATTTTTTGTGAGCCCAGAGCCCAATCAGTGATGAGATGTGATTCTGAGAAGTTATGACCTCTGAACTGTTGACAATCCAGTGACTGGCTTGATCAAGACACAAAAAATTCTCACCCATCAATAAATTTTGTTTGACAAATTCTACTACCCTTCTCTTTTATTTCTATAGCGGGTTCTCCTTAATTCAGTTTCTTAAAAGCAAAATGTGTACTGTTAATGAAGACTGATTCAGACATTATATGTCTTTACAGTTCTATTTTCTTTTTAGTGTCATAAAAAGACCACAGTGAAGACAGATAACAAAAACAATTGTTAATGTCATTGAAATAAGCATATTGGTATTATCAAACATCATTGTGATATTTCCAAAATTATCGTGTCAAAAAACTTCCTAGAGCCTATGAGATATGGTAGTTTTCATGATTCTATGTTGGACTTTGTTTAAAAAATCTTGTTTGAAAATATGTCAATTTGGCATTCACACAATTGGATATTCACAGAATAGCTCCACTGAGCAAACAATTGGGTGCTGGTATTTTAATGATTAAGTTTGCATTAATTTATTGGTAGTGAGTATATTTAATAATGAAACACTCTTTAAAAGTCCATTGGGTAAGACATACTCTTTTATCATGTCCTTCAGTGAGCTATTGTATTGTATCTGTATTAAAAGCCAATGGCCTAATTGCTGTCAAAATATAAAGGTTATATATCTTAAAAAAAAAAATCTCTCAAGCAAATCAGAAGTAGAAAATCCCTGGCCCCAAGAAAAATAAAACAGCGGTGCACCTTCTGTGAATGAAACAACCTTCCAGTCTCTTTGGCATTATTTCATGTAAGCTCCACACATCACTCCAGTCTCCCCCTGCCTAATCTACCTAAAAATTCTCATTAAAGTTGTCAACTTCTAATATTTTCCTGAGCCTTTGCAGGTGGCAAGCAATGGGTAAAGGAGGGATTGAACCTGTTCCATGTTTATGAATCAAAATATGTTCTTTCAAAGGGGAAAGTTTAAAGGAACAGAATTAAACCTCTTAAATATTACATAATTTAAAAAGTCTTATTTAGAATCAGCATATGAGCTATCAACAGGATAGCTCCCACTTAGGATTTGTACATCATGATTCCTTCTGCAGGTACTGGGAACTTTGGGACCAATTTTCTGCCACTTCTATCCTGTTAGGTTTTGGGATAAAGTGGGAGTGCAATGAATAAAGAACTCTGTAAGTCTAGAAGAAAAGTCACATTTAATACTTCAGGACTTAGTTGGCATGGGAGTTGGTACTACTAGTGCTGTGAGAACTGAGCAACTGCTATTCAGTGATATTAAAGCAGCTTCTAAGTATATTTTGAATGCTGTTGCTGGTATTTTGCCTTCTAAAATTTCTACCTTGTGATTTTTTTACCACTTTGTTTCCTTTATGTAAAATGAATGTCAAGATCATTCCTGTCAAATCTGCTTTCAGTACAAAACCCACAATAGAATACTTCTGGTAAAGAAAGCAGATATGTGGAGAAAGTGCATACGTACAAGGAGCTGAAAAAGTATGGGAATCCCTGTCAGCTAATGGAAGTGTATATTTTAAGTGGAATACCATTCCCAGAACAAGCTGGATCCCAGTGGAAAAAGGCCTTTAGAGATGAGAAGGCAGCTAGGTAAAATAACACTTGAATTGTACTTCCCATGAAATTTTTATGTGATATGTCTGTCCTAAATCTGTTAAAGATAATGGCATGTCTTGATGCATTTGGGGGCCACAGTAAGCACAGCCCCCTGCTGCCCCCTCCCCTTAGTGACAGGAAAACTTTTCCTTGGGTGCTAAGAATGAGTAAAGGGGAAAAGATGCAGAGGAACAGGGTTGTAACTTTTGGAGCAGTGATGAATTGCATGCCAAAAAACTGGAGCAAGCTTCTGAGAGATGTGTACAATGCCCCAAGCCAGTGAGTGTTTAAGGGGCATTTGGAGAGCCTAGTTGGACTAAATGATCCTTGTAGTTCCCTTCCAACTGAAGTAGTTTATTCTAGCTCTTGTCTGATCCTGGCTCCAACATCTTTAGTGGCAAGCTGGAGAGATGTTAGGAGATGGCCATGCATGGAAAATAGCTTGGCTTTTCAAAGCCTCCCTGAATCTTGCTCTTTCCTGGATATAGAAAGCATTTTCTGCTGTGGGTCAGCGACGTACAAGAGATTCACAAGTCTCAGGATATAATTTTAGTCTGTAGTCAGCCTTTTTGCTTCTTTAAAGCCAACACTAGGCTGTCCATGTCAAAAATAAACTTAAAAACTAGAAATGGTTAAACTAGAAAAGGAAAGGTACAATATATAATGCAAATATCTGTTGATCTGATTTTCAGTATTCAAAAAATGCAGTTTCCAGCTCTCTGGTTTGCATTTAGGTTTATGGGTGTCTTTCCATTTTCTGTAATCTTCTATTACAGAGAATAGCTTGCCTATATGTCCTAAAGGGCATTTTATGTCTAAAGCTTTGGATGCCCACCTTCTTGCACTGGAATGTAATGCCTGTGGCAGAGAGCTAAGATAACTTGGCAGACAGTTTTAGGATCAATGTCAATAAACTTTCATATCGCCAATAAAACATCAATGTTTATTGTGACTTCACATGTAGTAGCATCACCAGATGTCTCAATGGATTGCCATTGTCACTGTGTTTTCCTTTGTCTGGATGCTGATTCACAAAAGGTTTCTAAATGTTAATCAAGCAAATTATATAAGTGTGTAGAAGAAAGCAAACTGTAAGTGTGTAGAAGAAAATGACAGGCTAAATAATAATAGCGTCAATTAATATCAAATCTAGCCTGTGAGTTCCAGTATTTACATTCCATGGGGTGCTCCCTATCTATTAGGAAACAGCATAATTAAAGATTAAAATAATCCTAGTACTTAACTGCAATGTATTATTTTTTAAAAAAGGAAAGGGATAAAAAAAAACTGAAAAAGCACTTATAATCTTTTACTTATGACTCCCTATAGAGATCTTTAAATGAGATTATGTATGTAGAGTACATTCTCATCTGGTCGGGAGCATCATTCCCTAAATAACAAAAAGCCAAATTATATTATTGCCCAAAACTAAATAGTCATGTCATAGAGTTCATGCAGTCAATTTTTTCCTTGTGTTATTTGTACTAAAATATTAACAGTTTAAAAATAGCTAATCCTATAAAATCATAGTTGGTAATGTAAAAGAAGTTGGGTAAGATGGTCATGAGAAAGATGAGGTAAAGAACATTGCATTCCAGCTAGAGCTGGTTGCTGCTCTGTTTACTAACATGTGATGATTTATTTTGAGATTTAACTATGTTCAACAGAAAGTTCTTTGCATTAGTAGAATGCTTCAAATTATCAGAAGAAAATTAAAACTAAGAGTGATCTGGAAAATTCTGTGTCATTTGTGATGTGGAAGCTGGCGTGATGGTTTGCAGAAGTATTACTGAGATGAAAAGTTGCTTCTTGATGTGTCTTTCTGTTTGTGAAGGTGAAATAGGTTGAGCATGGTGCTGAGAGTATAAGCTTGTGCAGGACAATAAAAACATACCAGTCATAAATGCTTAAAGAAAAAGGCAGAAGTGTCAACAAGGAGTTTATATTCCCTCACTTCTGGTGTTTCCCTGAAGGTAAAACATACTTTGGTAGATGCTGCAGGATTATAAGATGTTGTGTCACTCTGTGGACTCATCAGGTCATTTTCAAAGTGCCTGGAGACATCCCTTCCACTGGAGTTTATCACAGCATGATGTTCACCTTGTGCCAAGGGCACTGGTAAAAGAAAAGATGTAAAGTGTTCTTCTTAATGGCAATTTATCATTTAAATAATGAAACTGCAAGGCTAAAATGGAATAAGTTTTAATTTTTTTTGTGAAGATGATTTTGAACATTTCCTTATGTTCAGCTGACAGTTCATCATCATCAAGTTACTTCTACAGTTTAACATGTGATACTAAAGTTGAGTGAAGCTGTAGCTCTTCTCAAATCTTCTGGTTTCAAAAACTATGTTCTTTAGTCATTTATTAACAACAGCAATTACCCATGTGTGTTTATTATGTTAGTATGTAGAATTGAAATTATTCTTTATGAATTGCCATTGCTGTGAATGGGCTTCAAAGTTGGGGGAAAAGTATGGAGAATTCTAGAAAAGATGCAGGTAGGAAATAGGGTGGCACAAGATAAAGTCAGATGTTCACAAACATTTTATTAAGCTTTTTCTCTTAATTATTTGTAGCTAAGGAGCTAAGGTGAATTAATTGTGTGTAGATTTATTTACCTAGGTTCGTTAGTGTTCTTGCTCTGTGACTTATCTCAGAAGGAGGTAGCTTTGCATGTTTTGAAATAGCAAAAGGCGTAGTCTTTATCCCGTAAAAATCCTCTCTCTCTATCTCTATATATATATGTAGCAAATTATAAAAAGGCATACAGACGCTCAGGGTTTGCAAAAATCTTGCAGCATTGTAGTATTTGCTTCTCTAGATTTATTTTGAAAAAAAATGGTTTCATGCTTTAAAATTTTCCAAAAATCCTTTTAACTTGAAATGAGACTTAGTGGAAGAAATACCAGCCTGGAGTTTTTGCAAAGATATGTGCTACCTACAGTATGGGTGTGTAATTGAAGGAGCCTGTTTTATAGTATTTGTACACAGATGTCTCTGGGTGTCTTAACCTATTTGGAAGCAAATTTTTTTGTACTTAATCAAAACTGAATAAATATAATTTAATTGAACTTAATGGAGTTAATAGATTCTCTATTCCATAGGCAATTCTATGCTGATATCTTGAAAATCACAAAGAACTGTTTAGACATTTAATATTTTTCTTTTAGTTGACTGATACCAGCTGCATCCAACAGCCCTTTACTATTTTACCAGCTAAGACAAAATGGAACAATGCAAACTTTCATATTCTCTTATTTGACCTGGAAAAACTTGAGGAACTTCTCTCATCTCAACTCAATGGATTAAAGTCATCAAAGTCATTCCACAACCAATACACTCTAGAAAGAGCTAAAAGTACTACTGAGAAAAGGGCACTGACGTTAAAAAGAAATAAAACTGCTGCCTTTGTACCTCAAGTAGATGGGCAGGCAGAGACTGTTTGTTCAGACCAAGTTCACAGGGATAATAATGCAGCTAGGCCTATGGAAGAAGGTGGTGGCATAAAAAGATGGAAAAAAATGAAGAGTTCAAGAAAGATCAGAATGCAGCCATCAGGAAACATTGATGTGAACATGGCAACTGATACGGCCAAACTGCTTTTGTCATGTCTCCTACCATGGGGTGTAGATAAAGAAATAGACAATCTCTGTGCAAGACACCTGAACATCTTGAGGCTTCAGTGTCCTGTTTCTTTTGGACTTGTGTCAGATGAAAGCCACCTCTCACTGATGTTGCCAGGATGGAAATGTACTGATTGTGGTGTGCTAGCAGAGCATGGAGTTTTCAATTTGTTTTCAAAAAGAGTCCTTGATTTATCGAACAACTACCTTGCTGCAACTGAAGGACAATTTGGACAGAAGGATGGACATGGGAATAATGATTATGGAACAAGGGACTTGGAAACAGTATTTTTCTTATTTAGCAGAATAGCTTTAATCTACAGGATAATTAACACACCTTCAGCAGTTACAGATGAAATTGAAAGGTAAGAACTTCTTCATTATGAGTGGATTATATTTTCTAATGCCTCTGCATCCAAATCTAATTCCTCCTAGTCACACTAGTTCACTTGGTTATACTTTTCTGTCCCAAAACCACAGAGTAATCAAACACAGCAGAGTAATCTCTAAGCATAAATTATTGAATTGGTATTATTCCTACCCCAAACCTTCTCTCTGAAAAGCTTATTAGGTAACACACACAGTCACATACTTTTTGGGAAGAGGATCTTCAACAAGTAAGTCTCCATACTTTCAGCTTCTGCACTCCTTCTTTAGGACTTTGAGATTAGCTCTGTTGGTTAGAGTATAGTGCTAATATCATTGAGGTTGTGGGTCCAATCTCTCTATAGGCCATTCACTTAAGAGGTGGGCTTGGTGATCCTTCTTGGTCCCTTACAGCTAAGAATAGTCTGAGTCTTCTCTTCCTTTGTAGTGATGAAAAATGAAACAAACTTTTCTTAAATATGTACTTCTTTAATGGAGCTTGTGTTCTTTCTCTGGAGCTCTTTGACAGATGTTCTTTGAAGAAAAGAAGATCAGGATGTAATTTTTACATTTTTCTGTTTAACAGATGAAAACTGATGCAAGATTTTTTTTTTCATAAGAGCAAGAACTTGAATTATCTGGCTTCACACCCAGTTTTTTCAGACATCACTCTTTTCCTTACAGTTCAAACTAAGTAGAATAATGAGGTCTCTTTAGGCACATAGTGAGATGTGCATTAAGCACATTTGTGCTGTTTAAACTTCCACTCCCTATAAGCAATATACTTCCTTTGCCATAGAACCCTTGACTTCACAGATAAATAAAACATAAGAGAGAAGAATAGTCTGCCCTAGTTATACTATCTGAAGTACAATGCCCCCAGTAATGATGGCAGCTCCTGGGAATGAATGCCTCATCAGCCCTTATGTTGTGAAAACCATCTCAAATAGCATTTATGTTACTCAAAGCAAATGTATTGACTAAATGCTTTTTCAGCATTAAAGGAAAAATAACATGCTCAACATTATTTCACCAAGCCAAATAGAGCATGCTAATCAGGCAATGGATATTATCCATGAATTTTTTGTTGTTTGGCAAACATAGTGTTGGTCTGTATTTAGTTTTTTAGGGACAATTAACTTCAGTGTCGGTGATGCTGTGCCCCAAGGCAAGAAGGGGGGGACAGAAAATATTGATCTTGCAGCAAATATCTGCATCTCCCACAAAGCTCCAGGCACTCAGCCTCTCTCAAGACATGTGCACCATCCTGCAGGACAAAAGCACATTTCTCATTTACTTTTGCTGCTAATCGTGTTGCCTATTGGTCCATCTGGAATACGAACACCTACACAAATACTTGTTTCAGGATTCCAGCTTGAACATGAATTCCTTTCCATGCAAAAAAGTACTTTATGCTTGCTTTTTGGAAAGTATTCTTTTGGAAAGACATTGTGTAATTGAAATGAATCAACATACCAAAATCAAGCATTTTTGCCAGACATGGACATCCTGGCTTTGGGACATAAATCCTGTAAATAAGTATTAAAGTTTCTGCAAAGAAAAAAAAAGCCTCCCCCCGCCCAAGTAATGCTATATACTTTTAAGTTTTCTCTAGGATATGTTAAGATGTAAGCCCCTACCATCTTTAACAAATGTTATTTTGGTGGGTTTTCCTTCAAAAAGTACAGTATGCAGCCAAATCTCTTTGGACAGTTGCTTTATCCAAAACTGCAGTATCCTCAAGGGAAAAGAAACCTAGATACTGAATTCTAATTCACCACAGTATTTGCAGAAGCAGTTAGTAGGACAGCTCTCACAGCTTGGATGGTGTTTGTCTATCTGTTGGTTTTTTGCAACTTGACACAGCCTGTGAAAATAAAGGAACCTGCAGCAAAATGTGTCAGATCATAAAAGTGGGACAGAGACAGGAAGAAGCTGGGAAGAAAAGATCTTCAATGAATTTGTTTTCTTCTGCTTTTTAACATTTGTGTCTCAAACTTACAGCTCTCAAGCTGAAAGCTTTCAGAGTGGTTTGGTATTGTAAAGTCTTTTGAAATGTTACAACTCACTGTTCATTGTAGTGAATTTGAAAGGCAAATATATTATTTTTAAAATGACACATAAATGTAGTTTATGCAGGTTACCAATAGTGATTTTTTTAAAAGAAATAGTTCTAAATTGTGCAAGGATTTTGAGTGTGGTTTTTACTTTCTCCGCCATCCATATCCTTTGTTTTCAAGGGTTAGGTTGCTGAGTTAGTGACTCAGAAAGAGTAAGCATATGTACATGCTAGTCTCCTAAATTGTAGGCATTCACTGAAATCCCAAGTATTGTAATGATACTCTAAATTATTTACCACTGTGGGAAAAAAGGGAAACCTATAAAAAAAGGCTTTTAGTTTCCCTTGAACTTTTTTCCTGTGTATTAGGAAAAAAACCCAGACAAATTCTTTTGTGAAAATGGTGTTTTAATTCAGTTCTTTACATATGAATTTGTTTCTTTATTGCAAAATAAAGCATCACATTTGGCTCAAAGTTTATTAGGTTTAAGTTCCTGCATTTGGATGGGACTTTTCAGTGTTGTATATTTGTGAATGTTTCAATGCCAAGTTGTAGACAAAAGAATGTGAGTGGCTTCTGAGGAGAAACTTAATTGGGGTTGATAGTAATTGACATCAGAGTACCTACTGTAAAAAAACCCCAACCCTACCTTAATACATAAGGTTTCTTGTATGTGTGTTCAGGTTTTGTTTAATAGTTTCATATTCTTTAAGTCCGCAGAAACCAGAATCTGTACATGACAAATGGCGAAATGTAGAAGCCATAACACTTTCGTGCCCTAATTTTTATGCGGAATTACCAAGCAGTAAGTATGTGAATTGGCAGTATTAACTTTTAAGTGTTCTGGTTTTGCATGCTTTTTGTTGCTAAAATATGGAATTGAATTTCAATAATGATAAAAAATGCTGCTCTTTATGCTGTCCAATCTGCGAACAGAGAAACTGAATTACTGTTTCTTTTGTGAATATCATGAAAAATGTGTAAACAAAGTGTTAACTGGAATCAATGATATTTTTCCTGTTACGACAAGACGTTTAGTTGAGTTTCTAAAGACTCTTTCCAGCAATCAGAAAAACAGCAATGTAATAAGACAAACACTGCCCTCACCCCCTTCCCCCATCTCCCTCATCACCATTATGTGCCCACCCAATAATATATACAGCCCTCCAAGCAAACTGTTGCCTTAGTAATACAAGAGCCATCCTGACTGTTCAATAATGCCTTGAGACTTCTGGCTCAGGGCAGAATAAAGTAATCTGTTCCTGTTAATGTCCCACAGGCCATTGCTCGTCAATCTTGGCTTTGCAAGCCAGCCTTGGCTTGTTTGCAGTATGTAAATAACGAAAGAACATTTAAATAAAAACCTAATCAGAATATGGACATTTTTCAGTACATATTACCTGAAAAATATAGTGGTTCTCTTACAGAATAAGCTATGTCTAGACTGAAAACACAAATTCTTTTACATCAAACCTTGATGCTGTGCTGTGTAGGTAAACCTTAATATCTTCATCAAAAATTAGTTACCTTTCCTTCTCTGAGTCTTATATGCACCCCAACTCTAGAACTTACAATGACCGCAGAAATATCTATTGGAAAAAAGAGATGGAACATAAAATCAAATGACAATAGAAAATAAGTAGGGGAAATGCATGGAAATGGTGACTAAAATGTTAATTAACATAAAAATAGATTTACTGAGTGATCTAAAAATTCTAAGGTAATCTAATTTATATGCCATATCTCCTAGTTCATACAGTTGTTCAGATTTACAAATTAAAATCTGATCTGAGACTTGCACATAGCAGAGATTCTAGGAACAAGCTGTTCTTTAGCATCAAGGACAGACTGGACAGCAGAACAGGGAATGCATAGGTAAGTAGTCCAAAACAGAAGTATTCTTAATGTATTTAGGAAGTTGTGGTGAAAGAATACTCCATGGGATATCAGTTCTGCTTAAGAAAAAAAACCAGCAAAAAACCAAAAAAAGACCACAAAAAAAAACCCAAAACCCACCCAAAACCAAATAAACAAACAAACAAAAAAACCCAGGAAAAAATCCACCCAAGACCCAACACTAATTTAATTTGGGATGAGAATAAATGTTAAAGCAATAGATTGTCTGAACACTCTGTGTTCATTATATTGGATGAGAGCGTGTTCTAAGAAATCACATTTTTTCAGATCTTTTCAGGGATCTTGCTGAAAATTTAAAGATGTTAAAGTATTTTTCTGTTTGTGTGCTTCTCTATATGTTGTCAGTTCATAAACTATCTGTGTTTTTCAGGTAAGAGTAGATATCATCCCCCAGACTTTGGGAGCATTTCATTGCTGAAAGTCATTTGTTGTTGGAACGACCAATCTGTAAAGGTAGGAAATAGCCTGTGTCAGTTGTAGCAATGTTATCCTTAAGTGCCATTTGCTGTAATTTAGTATTTGGAATCAGTAATGTGACCTAATAGTTATAATTTATGGGGAAACTATTACATAAGTCATGCCATTCAGGTCTGTGGAAAGCAGATTAGTATTACAGTATGAAGTATGCCTTAAAGTAAATGTTTAGATGTGACAAAGTAACTCTCTTACTAATCTTTCATCTAAGTGCTCCTATTCATACCATTTATTTAAGGAATGAGGTTTTTTTCCTAACAACCACATGTAACTTACATCAAAAATGCTGGTTTTGGCTCCAGGAAAACAAAAGGCCAAAATAAGAACAGTGTCGTTTATTAATGTATTATTATAGAAGAGACTGAAAATGCCCTAGTGAAGAGCAAAAATCCTGAGTCTTTAATTCTTACAACAGTCTTTAAGAACAACTTGCAAGTGATGTAATTATGAGTTCTTCAGGTCAGATGATGCTCATCCCTATTATTAGTGAAGAATCTGAACTCTTGAGAGATAAATAACTTTTTGAGAGTTGACAGGCTGCAGTGAAACAATCTAAGCAGTGAAATCTAGAGACCATTTTTCATTTTAGAAATATGCATTTTAATAAAGTTGTGTTGTTGTTTGAGGGAGTTAATATTCAGGGATACAAAACTCAAGATGTTATACTCTGACAACAATTGGATTTTATTCCAGAAAGGGAAAATACCTGCTACAAATCTAGTTTATGATATTACTTTTGAAATTGAATGCAACTCTCTGCTACTTCAAATGCAAAGAATATTTTCCGAAGCTGAGTTTTGCAGGGGTGCTCCAGTAATAGTCCTCTGTTCTGTTAGACAAAAATAGTTTCTGCACATATTCACATTCAATTGATTCCAGCATTTCATCTTGAGCTTATCAGTTGTTTATTATATTCCTGCTGTCTGCACATCTTCCATATTACTTCTGAATTCTTTTTCTCTCCCCTTTCTCTTACAAAAAGAGTTTTTCCCTTTCCTTTTCAAACCTCAATAATTGCAATTGTCATGTGGAATGCATAAAATCTCTTGCTGACCTGGTCAGGCACTGGAACTCTTCAGAGAGTAGTTAATATATTTATGAAGTTGTTTTTGTAGCATAACTGATTATGTGAGATCTATGTATTTATGTTTTTGAGTGCATTTAGCAAATGACCAGTGTATACAATGATACTGGTCTCATCTAGTACAGGAGGTTAGTGTGCTGAAAGATAGGGTATGGAATAAGCTGCTTCACAATTTTTCACCTGAAAAGACTTTAAATGTAAGACACTGAAATTGTCAAGTACTGCAAATATCACACTCTTAATGCTTCTCAAATTTTAACATTACTCAGGTACAGCATTGTAGCTGTACTAAGCTTTGATAACCCACTTAGTAGCACAGATTTTAGATGGCTTGCTACCAAAGTGCCATAAAACTTTTAAGATTCAAAAAAAAAAATTGTTGGCCGTATGTATGATATTTAATGACCACTAGTTTATATGAAACTATAGTTTTTGTTGACATTAAGATGGTTTTGTTGAAACCTTATTTGTGTAATCACAGTTTAATGCCCAGTTTTATTTTATTAATCCTGAGCAGCCTGATTAAGCACTCATGTCCATTTACCAAAAACATCACTATTTAGGCTGTTTTTAAAAACTTCTACTGTGATCTTCTGTGAAGGATACTGACTCTCAAGCATGACACAAAGGAGTTACCAATTATTGGTTCCTCATCTCCTTACAGCACTGTAACAGATTCTGTGCAAAGAAAGGAACTGAAAAAACCTGCTGCTAATTTTTTATCTAGGGTCTACTGACTTTTGAAGTTGAAGGCTGTAGGGAGGTAATTTTCTGACTAAGATTTTAAAAATGTGTATGTTTTTTAAATATTTTCTTAGTATTTTCTTTTCCCCAGATGTTTTGAGAGGAAAGGTCATCTTCATCTGTTTTGTTGCTCTTTCAGACAAAATATAGCCATTCCTTGCCACATTCCCATCCCACCCAGAAATGACTTGTGTGTTCATGTTTCCAGAGGGGTATATGGAGAAAAATATATCGTTCAGTAGAAGTATCTAGACAACTGTCCTGACAATTACTGTGCAGAATCAGAGTGAAGCAGACTGGATCATTCCAGTTTTGATGTGTATTTTTGCCCCATGATGTGACTGTAATGGAGGCACTTGGGAGGCAGTTTCTGCAAGGCTCACACCTGTAGAGGTTATGGCCTGAGCAATAACCAGGAGTGATATCGACTGACTTCTCTTCTTAAACACACTCATCAGAAGGAGAATATTATTCCTTGGAAGTAATTGACAAAGTGTAGAAAGGAAAGCGAAGATAACTTAGTATGGATGCAACAGTACTACTTATCTCAACTTTTGTTCACTTGTCTTTTTGAATTATTCTGTATTATTGCTGCTTCAGAGTTGAACAATTATCTTTCACTTTTAATATCAGTATTTATAGGTCAACATACATTATTTATACCTCCTCAGTCAAAGAAGCAGCATAATTTGTCACGTTTAACAATCCAAACTAAAGAAACACATTGTATCTTCAACAGCAATTACAATTGTAGGGGAAAAAACGAAAGCATATGCAGTCAATAAGGTAGCTAATTTATATCTAGAAGGACACTAAAGTGGAAGTGATCAGAGAAAATGAAAGGTGCTGATGTAGATTTGTTACATGTTAGAAACAGGAAAAACTGCTGGAGATCGTTGAACTTGGTGATAAGGGTAGATGAGGTATATAAATTTTTGGAGTAAGATTCCATGGGAAGACAAAACTAAACATGAAACCACACCAAGCAGTGTGGAAATGCAGGTACAGACACAGTCAAGTAACGTGCAGAGACATCTACAGGTGCCTCTTTCGTGTTGTGCCCTTTGTTACAGTTTTTTGCTTTAACATACTGCCTGGCATGCACAGCAGTGATAGAAGTAAAGAGCATCTGATCCAGATTAGTGACAGGTTCTTAGCAGATATCTTTTGTGTACCTCTGTAAGAATTGTTTCATCAAAAATTTCCCCAGGACAATGAAAATGTGTCCGTGTTTCTTTCTCTTTCTTAATTATTATAGATATATTGTAAGAGTCTGCTGCAAAGTCAGGATCTGTAATCCCCAAAGCTCAGGGCTGTATAGATGTGAGGAACTGGAAACTGCCTTTGATGTCCCCTGTAAAATAAAGTTCTATTATAACAAGCTGAAGGATTGTGCTATATTGAATCACATAGGGCTGGGTTCACTTGCAGTGAACTTTTACATTGTGGACCTGACTATGGTATATTTGTCTACAATAAAGGATTTTGCCACAAAGGACACCCACAGCCTTTGTTCCACTTAATGATTTGAATTTACAAGGGCATTTATAGGTATTTTTGAGGACAAGTACTTGATTAGTGAGTTGAAACAATCTCTCTTCCAGGCAGTTTGAAAGATCCTGCACATCAACTTTTAGCCATATGAAACTTAAACAATTTTAATAGCTTTTTAATAATATAAATAAGCTTAAAATACATATAAGCTTAAAATGTTTATAATAACATATATTAAACTTAATTTTTTTTGTATTTCATTTAAATTCGTATTTAATTTGAGGTTGAAATCTTAGATTCACCCTGTTTTTCAGGAAATTTCTTGTACTTGAGAATTAATACCTTCCTAAATGGGAAAAATTGTATTCCTTTTCTGAAGGAAATACCAAATGCAGAGAAGGTACACCATGCTGAAATTTAGACTAAGAATTACAAAGGTTTGCAGTCTTTTGTCTAAGGTCTTCATGTGCTATTTAAGTGTCTTTACGTCTTAAAATGTCCTTAGTTCTTATGGCACCCTTTTGCTAAAATGAAGGGAAGTATTAACTCTGTCAGACAGTGTCCACACTGCATTGTCCTAATGCCCACATGAGGTACATCAGCTACTGCAAGTGCCATTTACAGGCTGCTCACAACTCCAGTGGATGCTTCTTTTCCATAAGAGGGGTTTGAGCAATGATATTTCTCTCTGTGTTAGATAAAAAATTTAGGGGTATTATGTTTGAGCTAGAGGAATAGAGCATCACTCCTAACAACAAAATGTTCTTTAATTTTATCAGAGACATTAGATGCCAGAAATTCTAAAATAGTCAAAACCAAGTCACCCCAAGATAACAAGGTCATTATTCAGTCTATCAAGCACTTTTGCACACATCAGAAAAAAAGAATGAAGATGCTTATTCGCTGTTAGCACCTTGTGTTTTACTAGCATACTTTGTTAGTAATTGTTCATCCTTGAAATCAAGGAGGCAGTAGGTGACTGATTCGAGATTTCACATTAAAGAAAATGAATTTTTATTGGGAAGCAGTCCTGACTGACAACTTACCCTATTTTATTGCCATCTAGTTAACCTTTTTTTTCCTCAGTGTGCATGTAGAGACACATGATTATCACTGTCTGAAAGACTTATTTTTCTAATGACATTCACCAGGACAGTCTCCAGTTTGTGCAAGTTGGTAAAAATTGTCAAATACTTTGATAAATAATTGAGGTACTGATATCATCCAATAATAATTTGCATTTATGACAGATTGTTGAAGCAATGCAAGCAGTGCTGCTGGCAGAAGTTCAGAGGACTATTAATCCCTTGAGAAAGACAGCAATTTGCAGAGAGCCATTGGCCATAGTAGAGAATGGAAATGGTAAGTTTTGGACACTCTCAAAGACTGAGGGAGAGGGATTTGCAATACATTAAAAATAATAGAGTGGTTTGGGTTGGAAAGGACCTTAGAAATCATCCAGTTCCAACTGCCTGCCATGGCCAGGGCCACCTTCCACTTGACCAGGATGCTTAAGGCTTTGTTCAGCCTGGCCTTGAACATTCCCAAGGATGGGACATCCACAATTTCAGGCAACCTGCTCCAGTGCCTCATACCTTTACAATAAAAAATTTCTTCCTCATGTTTAAGCTAAATCTATCCTCTTTCATTTCAAATACATTGCCCCTTTTTCTATACTACAGAACCTTGTAAAA
Organism: Molothrus ater; assembly: GCF_012460135.2. Taxonomy (NCBI): domain Eukaryota; kingdom Metazoa; phylum Chordata; class Aves; order Passeriformes; family Icteridae; genus Molothrus; species Molothrus ater. The sequence goes on from NC_050490.2 coordinate 7,978,657, forward strand.
TGTCCCTCCCAGAAAATTTTCTTTGTAAGTAGAAAATTTGTTGCTATATAATTTTAAAAGAACTTCCTCTAGAAATCAGAGCAAGCTGGGAGTAGAGCTCACAGTACTTTCTATGTGAGACAAGCCAAATGGCCTATTTCTGACTTGATCAGGCTAGGAGTTTTCTCATATGATTTTCAAGGAGTTAAAGGACTTTCACACTCTCTCGTCACCTCTAAATACTAAATAAGAAAAGGTAACGTTTCTTTGATTGTATAATAGGTCTGGTATTTGCAAATAAAAGAAGCACTGTATTTGAAATAGAATCAATAAATCATATTGGAAAGAAGTTTTACAAATTTATCTTTTCAGTGACATCAGACCTTACACAGCACTAAAAATTAATTGCTTAAATTTTATAACTTGATAATGTAATACAGAATATTTTACTTTTCTTTTAGAAATAACCTCCATGCAAGGAGATATCAAATGCATTTTACAATTAGATCATTTCATTTTACAAGAAGCTTACTCTTTGCAACTTTACAATGGTGCTAATGTTTATGGTAAAAAAGATTGAACCTGAATTTATGTTATGAAGTTATACTCTTTTTTTTTTTTTTAGCCCATTAGCTGAGTCTTAAAATTAAGTGACCTAAATTTTAGATCCAATCTTATTAGTGAGCCTTCACTTGGGAAACTAATTTATTATCTCATTGAGTGTGTGTGTCTGTCATGAAAATTTGTTACCAATATCCTTGTTCCAGCATACTAAAAATGATCAGTGATACTTGCTTCAGGCCACAATACAAAGAGGTGTCTCTATAATTTTGAAATGAAAAACACTTTCAGTGATTGTCATATATGAGTTTATACTTTGCTTACATTTAATATTGTTTCAAATAATTTTGTTTATATGGTTTGGCTCAACCTGCATTGAAACTAAAGCAGCCCCAGCTGTAAAGTTCATGTATGGACCTAATTTCCAATTTCCTGAATTTTCAGGGCATATTTCAATGAAGTATTTTGACAGAGATTTACAGCTAAAATGGAACTAATTTCTCCATTGAAAGTTGCAAATGCAGGTGTCTTCAAACTCCAAATGTGTTTAGATCTTTGGGTTTATTTCAAAACTTTCTGTACTAGATGAAAAAAGCATTTCTGTTACATAAAGAGTGCTGGTATGATTCTAGTAGTCAATTGATGTTTAATTCTAATCAAGTCTCAAACAAGTTATGAATTCAGAGGAGTTACTTCCACTCTCTGAAAGGGGGATTTTTTGTATGTCTAGTAACAAATAGTTTCTACTGTCATTTTGTTCTTAACCCAATTATTTGATGGTTGTTCAAAAAACATCTAGAAAGTTGCTTTGCTAGGAGAACACCATGCATAAGCATTTGTACTGGCTATGAATTTTTCATGCTCCATGATCTGAACTACATAAATACATGCTGCAAAGAAGAGTGGATGTTTTTACATACTCAGAATTTAGTGTAGTCTGAAAGAGGCAGAAAATATACAGAATGATTGGAAAAGAGATTTTGAACTGTATTTAATATTATATTAGATTTCTTTTTGTTCTCATTTCCACTTATGTTTGTTTCATTATTTATCACAATATGTAATAGCAGAAGTATTCTTGTTTTGGCTTGTCGGGTTTTGTCATATGTATTGTAAAACTTGATGAGTTCATAGGGAATTGAACAAATAATTTTATGATTTCTAATATATGAAAGAGTATAACTATTTGTGTCTTGAAATGATATGCAGAAATTTCAGGAGTAGGTCCACGACCAGTGTAATTGTTCAGACAAGTAATTATATGTGGATTTAGTAATTTATCTAATAGGTATGTCATAATTTATTAAATACTCTGTATTTATGGTCTGTACAGTATTTGGCGTCTTGTGCAATATCAAGGTAAAGATTAAATATTGTTTTGGGTTTTTAAGTTATAGTTTAAGGCTGACTTTGTGCCCTCTGATCCAAAGTAAAAGAATCTGAATGTTGGCTGCCGTCATGACTGTTTTGTATTGCATTGCATTTTTCTTTACTTGGAATTAATAAGTTAGATCTAGAGAAGTCTAATCTTATTTAACTCAAAAAATTTCCACTGAAGTGAATAGAAGTTTTTTTGTTTTTTTAAAATACAAATTTCAGAATTTGCCATTCTGTTTTAATCTTTGAAGTTCATAGTATATTATATAATTGGGGCTTTTTTTTCAGAAAGGTACTTATTCCTTTGAAGCTCCTGCATCCTTACTTCATGGTTAAGGGTGATAAAATGTAGACAACAGCTTCACTTGATGAATAATTTAAAATGCCATATTTTTCTGTAGTTCCATAAAGACAGAATTGCTTATTTGAATAAAAAACTCCAAGCAAACAAAAACGACAACAAAAGAAAAAACCCAAGTCACAAAACTCATATTTCTCCAGAAACCAAGATAAGGAATTTAAAAAAACCTAAACTGTGCGTGCAAAGCATGCCAGAGAAAGGGTTAACTCTATTCTGTCCTAGTACATTCTTCCATTGTTGCTAAAAGGAATTATAAATGCAAACAGCTGCAATTTCTTTATGTTAATGTCAGAGATAATAATTTTGGACCTGTTCCAAACATATTGATAGCAATCTTACTATTGATTTCTGGAGGTTTTTCTTCAGTTCTTCAAAGAAGCTTAGGTTTTCCCTAATTTTTTTGACATTCATCATAATTCTGAAAAAGTATATTGGACTTTATCCCTTCATGCCTTTTTCTACACAGCAATAATCTCAGGTTAATAGTACCATTTAACAGGTTGTCAGTATGGTTGTTTTCTACTCTCATGTGAGTCACAGGCAGTGATTTTCAGGTCTTGAAAATTTATTTATCCACTTTTATATCCACATAGCATAAAGCTAAGGGGAACTATGCTGGCATTCATTTTTCATTTGTAGTGTTTGATCTTATGACATACATACCTAATCCATACCAAGTCACGTGCAGAACTTCTTTGATCAGAGGAAGTGTGGGGATAAAACCACTGTTGTCATTCCCTAGCCCACTGATTGGACACATAGAAATTGGATATTCCCTCCTGGAGTATATCTGAACCTGTATCTTTCTCAGTGGTAACTCATTGCTTATCTTCAGGGCATTCAGCAATTAGCCATCTACAGATTTATTTTCCCTTTTTTGTGGAAATATCAAAATATTTGCACAGTTAATAGCTAGAAATGAGATTCTCTCACCTCTAGGTGCATTTTGTGTGTAGGACTGCAATTTCCCAATAGCTACTGCACTGAAGCAGTTTCCCATGTGCCATCCTTTGATACCTGTTTCTTCTAATACATAGGGAGCCAAAAATTTCTTATCTGGAACAGCATTACAGCATTCCAGTTCTTCTGGAATTGAGTGCCTCAGTTTTTTGTGAAATTTGAGGAACTGGATTTATTTACCATTTAAAAAAAATTGTGGGGATAAATGTGTTTAAGAACTTAATACTCAGGTAATAAATTGAGGAAATGATGCATGGGATATTCCAGGAATGCAAAAAACTGGAAAAGTGGAAGGACAGCAAAGTATAGGCTTTATTCCTAAATACAGCATAATATTTTAACTGCCTGCTGTATTTGTGAAAAAATGAAATGTGAAAAAATCGCAACACTGAGACTAGTTTGCAATAAATTCTGGCTTGCACTTAAAAATTCCTAGTTTAAGCAACTGCTAATGATTCAAGCTTTTAAGTATATTTGAAAGCTGTTAGCTATAACCTCATCTTTTGTATGTGGTTTTGGAGCCCTTTAAACTATTCAATTAAATAAATTGGTTCATGCAGGAAAAAAGCTTCTGCTGATAAATACCAGAGTGAAATTAATGGTGGCAATTGAATTCCATAGGCCAGTGTAAAGAATTGTCAAAGACTTACCTAGAATCTAACGATATGTTTTGTTAAAATGAGGAATCTGTTCAGTAATGGTAAATCAATGCAGGGCGGGATATAACAGCTCCTGCTCACTAGAGAGGAATAGTGACCTGCGGCACAGGGCTTTAAACGCTGCCATTGTCAGCCTTTCAGGAACCTGTCCAGTCGCAGATGACTTTTTTTATGTCAGCTCTTAGGAAATAATTCTGTGTCTGTCTTTCTACATAGCAAATGAAACTCCTTGCCTGCTCGCTGTCTGAAGGTCTTGTCAAGGAAGTGCAGCCAAAGAGGAGGGTTGCTCTATCTCTGATATATTCTTTCACATTGTCATCTTGTTATAACCTACTTCCTTTTCATATTAGTCAGATTTGCATTCTGACTCTGTATTTGAACAATCAAAGACCCGAAAGATAATCCTGACTTGGAGCATTAGCCCTTTTGGATCACTGATGCCAACAAAAGTTATACAAGATTTCAATGAAAACTTCTGTTGCCTGGCTGCTGGGGAAGTAACTTTTTGGGGGATAAATGCATTGACACAGTTTAACTATAAACACATTTATATAATTTATATTGCTTGTGTTGTGGTGAGATACTAAATGTCCGGAAAACTTCAACAGAACCTGAGGAATCAGTAAATTATCTCAAAAATGAAATTTCTTTATCCAATCTGGTCGTCTTATTAGCACAAACATTTTGTCCAATAAAACAAAGGTTTTAGGTGGAGCTGGTATTTTGTGCTCTTGGGCAAGTTCCTATATGCAACAATTCATTAAATTATTAGACATCAGGCGATTTTAAAAAATGATGTGGCAGGCAAGTTTTGTGTGTGTGCGTTAGCAATAAGCAGTGTAGGAATTCTGTAATCAACATTTCATCACTATTAATGTGAATTAGATTAATCTGTAATCTCATTTTAGACTGAGAAACAGCAAACCAATTAATCTAACATTTATTTGAAGAATGTACTTTGGGCATAACCTGGTGACAGCAGTAGCTTTCCTCTGTACAGAATAGGCATTAAAAATGAGTATATTGTATCCTAGTTTCATATTACAAATATTTCCAGTAAAAGAATACAAATCAATGCTATATTTTAGCATCTAACTTGCAGTTTAACTATACCACTGTATCATGTCCTATATATCCAATTAAAACTGTAGTTTGATCCAGTAGTCTTTAATATTAGTGGTCAAGTACTAAAGGAAGTAAGCTTAAAGACTCATTCTAGAACTACAGCTTATTTCATTCCATGCGTCATATATTTTACCAGAGGACTCCTTAATGTAGCAGAAATCAGATTTGGTGTGTATTTTTACACAAAATCAAATTCAAAAGGCGCCATCTCAGACTCCTACAAAACATTAGGATAGATAGGATTCACTGGTCAAGGAGGTATAAGGATCACATATATTCTAAATTCAAATGCGTAATAAACTTTAGTCAGTTTTGGTTTTTATGTGCTTTTTCCGTGCTTACTGAATGCAAAGAATCTCTAATGCTCTATTTAAATCTTTAAAGGTAAATACTTTGGGAGGGGAGGAGCTGTTAATGCAGACATATAAAATTATCATTGGTTCATTTTTAGTCTCTCTGTTTATTTAGAACTTCATTTGGTGAGGTAAAGTGCAACGCTCATCTTAGATTTCACAGTTCTGACTTGGGGCTTCAAAATAGCATGTGAAGGAGCTGCAAATACTCCTTGTTACTTAGTCTCCTCTAAGACTGTCTTCTACTGGTTGTTTTTGGTTTGTTTTTCTTCTTTTGTTGGGTTTGGGTTTTTTTAGTTTGGTTTTTTTTTTTTTTTTGAGGAGCCACTCTTTGTCACGTCTTGTTTCCTTAGTCTGAATGTCTCTTGCCTATATTGTTGCTCTTAGTGGAACACAGTGTTCAGACTTGCTGAGAGTATATAACCTGAAATCCTTGTTGGAGCCTTGGATTTCTTGTCACAGAGCCATGGGTCAAATAAACCCTTACAACTGGAAGACATCTGAACATAGCATAAGAAATAAGTGTATAAGTTACCAAGTAATGTTTTCATTTCTTGTGTGTCATACTCTCCTTTTTAATCCATTTGTGTCTGTATAACACAGTGTTAATTTTAGTCACAAAGGTAGAAAGAACAAAACCTGGAGGTTTTCACCTTGGTTAGTTTATATTTTGAAGTTTGTCCTTTTCCTATTTTAATTTGTAATAATCAATCTCTAACTGCTCAGACTCTGTTCTCTTTATTGTCTACACTGTTAAGGAGTGTAGACAATAAGAGGACAGAGTGATGGCCTTAGTGATGTTTCCCTATTTCTCTGTGCTTTTTTGCTCACCCAGCCTCTGTAAAATCTTGTGAATAAAATAGCAAAAATAGATTACTTAAATTCTAGCACTTCCCCTAGAATTTTTTGTGCAAATCGTTCTTGCAAAGCTGGGGATTTTCTAGATGGGTCTAATATGAGAGGCAGGCTGAGGTGGGAGAAAAAGTAGTACTGTGTATAGTCCATAATTAACACTGAAACTGAGCTCTGTGCTAACAGCCATAGGTAGCACAGTATTAGAATACCTTGTTCATATTTATAAGACACCATCTAGAGTTTTTCTGTGCTGTATTGATGTTTTGTAATCTCCTGATACTATTTTTATTAATTTCTTTGCTGTTCGATATTCATGTAGGATACTATAGGACCACATAGGGCAGGAAAGACTTGAATAGGTTCTAACCTTGAAAGATTGTAGAGCCAGATGCTTTCTGAGAGAGGAGTGGTTCAGAACAGCATGACTAAAGGGATGACCCTCAGGCAGAAGTTCTCAACAATATGTGATTATATGGCTGCCATGCTTAAAAAATGTTTGCAAGAGTTTGGCAACGTTTTCTTCAGGTTCTGTTGTCTGAATTTTCCTTATCATGGGGAATAAAATCTTTCTGAGACATTTTGACTGCAGGTACCTATGGCTTCTACTGGGCAGTAGTGAAGGCAGAACAATCTGCAGTGTGCAGTTAACAATTTTTGTCATGCTTTAGTTAGTTTTCTGTCATGTAATTGGAATACAATTTATTGAAGGGATTCTTTTTAATGATATATGAAGCAAGGTGCCTTTGAATTTTGCATCTTATATTTTTTAGACTTTTAGGAGATACAGAATGAGTTCCTGAACTTGGTCTATAACTACATATATTTGAAATGTTTCTGTCCTGGAATTCCAGAATAACAGACCTTATTTGGAATGAAATTATAAAATTAATCATGCAAATATTGAACCAACAGAATTACTAATATTGTCTGGCAGTAAGACAAGTTAAATGTTTTAAGAGTTTTTTTTGTTTAAAAAAAACCTTGCAGAAAGAGAAATTACTTCAAGCTGCTCCTAATAGTTTTCAGTAAGATGGAAATTTTTCATTATGTGTTTTGTGAAAAACATGCTGAAAGGTAAAACTACTTTATTTATACAAGTCATTATTAGTATGGAAGTAGAGATTTGCAGCTAACACACAGCAGATTGACACAACTGAACAGTGCTTGTCTCTAATAATGAGATCAAGGCATCTGTCTCAGCAAACAAAAAATGGAAATAGCTCAAAATAAAAAAATAAAAAATAATTTCCTACCAAGAAAAGTATTCTTTATCAAGAAAACATTGAACCAGTTGGAGGTACGCATATCCATCACCACTAGAATGTATCTCAACAGAGCTGTTAAATTTCAGGATGGACCATGTGTTCATCTCTGGGTGCACTTCTGCACCTGTACACATTTTTAGAAGGCTTAATGCATCTCTTTTTATTTCCAGTCTCATGTGGATAGAATCTGTTTCTCTTTGTTATATAAAAGTAAACTCAGTGTTGTTTCAAAGCAAGTGAACATCATTAAGAGAAATAGTATTTCATATTTGCATGGTGCACGGAACCAATCAGCACATAATGACTTCCAGATTTTGAAACTTAAGTTGTTCAGTATTCTCTCATGGCTGGTTCATATTTAATGTTTCCCTGTATGCTTTATTTTAAGTACCAAAGTTATGTCCACCAAGTATCCTATCTTGCTTCAGCATCATGTTTTAGTTCTTCAATTCCATTGCTGGTAAAGATGACTATTCAAATGAAGTAAGAGTTAAAGAATACAGAAAGCTTTCTGATGTATCTGAGGAAATTTTTGTCAAATTCCAAGTATTTCAGCAGAAGAATTTTTTCTCCCTACTCTTGGAAAAATCCAACTCATATCACACTGAAGATATATATCACTAATTCCCTAAAGACCGGGTGCCAGTATTGTTCTCCTATGATGGATGTTAGTCACATCACCTGCTGCACTACTAGGAGATGCTCAGATAGCCTAGTGAAGAGGGTGAAGTAGGAACCTGAATCCAGGAAGTATTTCCTGTAGTATAATTAGTATCTTGTCTGTGTATTCTTTCCTCTCTACTATTCATTTATCTGAATAGGTTTTGGATTTCTTTTTTCTGTTTTCTCTTCAGAAGTGTAAAAAGAGAGAAGCAATCTGACATAATTAAAGCATGCAAGCTCAATTTACTGTACTAATAATATGGTAATGCTAAAAATTATTCTGTTTCATTTGGACATTAAGTGCTGTCAGGGTTTTGCATCTCACCAAACTGTCAAGTTTAATGCTGACAATGAGCATAAGTCTTTGTCTTGACTGAAAAGACAATTTTTTTTTAATGTAAGTTAAGCAGACACTGGTCCTAGCTTGTGTTTTCAGTAAAAAGTAGCATTTTGGTATTTTAGGCAAATTGTTCTAATAGGTGTGTCTCAGATATTTTTAGCAGATTAAGGCCATTCTCAATGCACAGGAAGGAATTTATTATTTAATTAGTATGTCCCCTTGAAAGGTTCAATAGGGCCCCCTTTCACTAGTGACCATTGTTATCTGTGTCAAGGTGTGATATATAGTGTATTATATGAATTACACTTCTGTCAGCAGATTATATTGGGGAATAGTAAAAAAAAAAGTCCATGACTTTAAACCTGTGCTTTTATGTAATGAAATTTAATGGTTTAGTTGTGTGGTTAGGAAGGTTTTAAAATAGAACTTGTACATGGTTAAGGACTTACACTGTTTACAAGCACATTAGAAATAAAGTAAAAGCACCAGCAGAGGGTCTGAGCTAACAGGCACGGCAGGCACATCTGCCTCACACGTTCCAGGAAAAGCAAAGCAAATCACCAAAAAAAAAAATAGACTGGAAGATAGGACAGAAAAGAACATTTTTTCCAGTCTTCTCATGATAATTGCATATAGTAGACATATTTGCAAAACAATTTCTTTAAAGTTCCATATCTTATAAGGGAGTAATTTACTTCAGCCTGGTCTAAGCTGGTTTTGAATGGTCTTGGATAGTCAGCACAAATGTATGCTGGTTTTAGTGATGTTCTAATACAGTTCAGAGCTGTTATAAGATACTGTTCTTTTTCACTCTTTACCTGTGCTTCCTAAAATGTGCTTTTCACTATCTCTGTGTTACTACCTAAAGAGGATTTAAGGGATAGAGCTACTCTAGAATAATAACTCCCCCTTTCCTTGTTGCCCCCTGCCCCAAGTCACACCAAAGTTGATATTGCAGTTGAAGCCTTAGCTCTGTGATGTGGGTTATTTTTTCCTAAATTGACGAATGAGTAACATGACAAGCATAATCTAATTTATGGAGAGAAAAAAATTGATAATTTTGGGATCAGTGGTCAAGTGTGTATGTTTTTTATCTTAAAAATAGGTGCATAATATTGCACTGTATTTACGTGCCCATTACATAGTAATACAATAATACAAAATGAAGAATTTTCAGTCTTTTTCTTGCTGCCTTTGTGTAACGCTTACAATTCTTTATGAGATTTTAGAATAGAATGTGAGGGGAACTGACCCCCTTATAGAAGATATTGTTGTAGAACTCTGTGCTTTTAGGAGTCAAGCAGTAAAAACCTTGCAACAAAACAGAAACCTTTAAGAACCTTGTTTATTGAATTCTGTTGGCTAAAACTGCCAAAAATAAATTAATAGCTGTTACCACTGCAGTGCTTTTTTTGTTCACAAGAAAAATACCTTGACATATTTTTTCATTCTGTGATTGGTACACATTTCAAGGGTATAAATTAATCTTCAAAGGATCCTAGGGAATATCTTTCCTGGACACTTCACTTATACATCAAGTTGGCCATGTTAGCAATCTAATCACAATCCTGTAATTCAGTGGACAACAATTCCTTATTGTGAACAGCATAGCAGCTTTTACTATCATTTAGGTCAGCCTAAGATTGCTGATGCACCATATGTTTCAGGCCATGGATGATGGATGGTATCCTCTGGTGCCCATCCCTAAGTGATTGGAAAGATTGAAGACACACAGTTCACTTAAGCTTGCTTACTATTACATCAAGTAATCAGTGTGATAGGCAAACCTGTGCTCTCTGTGTCACACTGCCCAACTTTCTGCAGGGACATTGTGTCAAAAAAAACAATCTAAGAACATTTCCAGATGACAGGCCAGTTACTAGAACAACCATTTAACAACTGGATTCATCTAAAAAGCTTAATAACATGGAAAAGTCAATACATGTTTTTAAAACACCTTTATTTATATGAACCAGACATGGTGTTTTGTTTTTAAAGGGTTTTTTTATTTCAAGATTGAACTTATGCAACCAAGGTGTAATAAAGCATTCCTTTTCATAGTTCAGCCTCTGTTATGTAAAAACATTGTGTTTAACGTTAAACAGAGAGAAAGACTACTCTGAGATCATCTTAAATGCTTTAGAAATTGTTTACAGTTTTGTGGGTAGAAACGCATATCAATTTAAACTTTCAGACTGAAATATTTTTTTATTTCCCAGTGCCTGTCTCTACTGACAGCACTTGGTGTTGTTTTTATTTTCCTCAACTCTGTTGGACCAGCACCAAACCTAGGAAATTGAGAGCATCTTCCTTTTTAAGAAGTTTTAGGTGGCACTGTGCTCAAGAGTCTTTTATATGATACAGGAGGAAAAGCCTGGATAATACTCTCTCACTTTGCATAAAAATCCTGTAAGACTTGCAGCATTTGTTTCAGCACTCAGAATAGATTCAACCAAATAACATCAAGTGAGGTGTTTAAAATGTTATAATTTAAAACTACTACTGGTGTATGGTATTGTAAAAATGGTAAATAACTGAGTTGAAACCTGAGTACATGGGTCATAGTATCTGTATGCCACTTCAACCATGAAAAAGGAGCTAGGCAGTTCTGTGAATTCAAAAGTCAGAATTTCAGGGCAGACTTCCTCTTGTCAGTCCTTTGATAGATGACACACTGAATTCCATATCCAGACAATTTAGGCACCAGCCTCTAAAGTAAATATTAAACTAAGGTAATGGGAAAAAAAGCTATTCTGAGGAAAAGAGTTTGGGGAGTAATGATTAACACTGACTTTAAAACCAAGGATGTCAAAGACATGGGGAGTAGATGTGTTGGTATTAGCAAGACTCATCACTGCAGGACAGAAAATGTTAAAAAGCTGAATAATTCTTGTAGCTGATGTCTGAATATATGAACCTGTCCTTGTTAGAACGGAGGTTTTTGCCATCAATGACACTTTGTTCTTTACTGAGACACTTCCTGGGGAGAGATGTTTACTGCTTTACTGTAACTTGTTCTGCTCTGAGGATGCTCACAGTGGAGCACTAGAGCTGAGAGAGTAAACCCAGAACAAAGTTACAAATGAATGCAAGGATTAATTCAAGCATTTCAAATATAAATTGCACTAGACTGGAATAGTTCATTTGGAAGAAGCCTACAGCAATTGTTTCGTCCAGGACACTACTTTGGCCTTGTCAATGAGGGAAAGAGACCTATAATTAAGGAGAAAGGACTTTAAATATGTGAAAACATATTTTTTTTCAAAGGACATTTGAAGAGAGTGAATGAGAGTAACTTCTGGACAGTTGCTTTAGCGACCCCATTAGCTAATTAAGCTAATAGAAACTTTAACTAAAATATAGCCCAGAGTCAAACTCATGTACTCAAAAATTCTTTGTGGAATTTTTTGCTTTTCTAAAATCAAAAGTATCAGTCAATGTGGTAAGTGTAGAAGTGACTGGGTCATAGTATTTGTCTCCAGGTTGTACTTCGAAATGAAAGAGGCAGTGCAGCCTTAGCCAGTGTGAATCACAGGCAGCTGTGAGAACCCCAGACAAAATATCCTCAATTTGAACTGTGAATAGAAGTCACTGCTCTTGTCTGAACTGTGCCCCCCAAGTCAGGGTTGTTTGAGTGACTGTAAGTACTTTATATTGGTCAGGTAGTGTAGTATCTTTTCCTAAACATTTTTTGTTAAACATCACAATCATGGAGATAAGTATTCAATTTCTGCTGAAAGCAAATGTGCTATAATTGTTCTCAGGCTTTGCAAAGATGTATTTTATGATATCTGTAGCATCACATCAGTGAAGATTGGAATCACCCCCAAGTCATTAGGAAGACAGGATTTACATTTTGGAAAAAGTAAATTAGTTCCTTTCTGAGGGAGGAAGCACCAGTAGATTTTGGCTCTTACACATAGCAGGGATTTATCTGTATCTTTTAGATGAGGCACTTCCCCTGAACAATCAGCCCTATCACTGCAATAAGAACCCTGTGATAAAACTGATTATATTTTTTCAATCACCACAATTAAAAAGAAAAGAGGTTAAGCTTCTAACTACTGCAATCTGCTGCCCTTTTAAAATGGTATAAAGATGGCAGACACTTATGTTAAACACAGTGGATTGTTGGTAAAGTTAACTGTGTGCATCCAAAAGTGGCAGAATATGGACTAAGGTGCAACCTCAATCTGTGCTGTAATAAAGTAGCTGTTCATCTGTGGTCAGAGATCGTCATGAAAGACCTTGAGTTCCTTCACTTTATTTTGCAGAAAGGCCATCAGACAGCTTTGCATCATCTAACTCTATCAATCAAGGACCTCAACCACTGCTTTCTGCTGAAAGCTTTCCTGTTTGGCTCTGTTTTTCACAGACAGCTCAATAACTTGTCTGTGGAGCTGTGATAAATGTACCATGTGCTTCTAAACTGTCTCTTTAACGCTGAACTGAATTTCAACTCGTAGTGCTTGTAACTAATTGTTTTCATCAGAAACATTTTTTTTACTCATTATTATTCCAGAGGCTCTGATTATCTTTTTTTTTTTTCAATTATCCTATGGCCATGGTAATATTTGAAAGCTTCCCTACATACAATGGACTCCTAGAAAACTAGGTTTTACTCAGTGAATAAGCTGCCTAGTATAAAGAATAAAATTAAAGGGAATCTGTATGAACAAGAAGTATAAATCTCTAATACTTTTTTAGATGTATGAAGACCAGTATGTATGTGAGTCAGTCCTAAGTGAAATTCAAAAGAGAAGACTAAAAATTAAGTGTAGTTTAAAGATTGAGAAAATATGATGACATATGACAAAATGTTTATAAAATCTGTCATAATAATTAATGTCCTTAACAAGAATACAAGTAAAAGCTTTACATTTTGGGTCGTTAGACATCTTGGAACTTATATGCAGAGAAACTGTTTCTTTGAAATTAAAAAAAGAAAAATTATTACAGTATGCTTATTACTGTGATAATGTACAAGTTCTGCTTTGAAAATTCACAACTGATTAGTTCATTCAAGTTGCAAAACTGTAGTACACATTCAGAATCAGAAGAAAACAATCTTTTCAAGGAAAAGTGACATATGTAATTAGTAAAAGAAAATTAAAGCCACGGCAGAAGCTGTTCTGGTATATGTGAACGTGGCTCCTCTCAAGCATAATTTTGCTAGAACTCTGGCAATCAGAGCTTTGATTTTTGGCCTGTATTTGGATAAAACATACCAAGATGAAAATCTAATTTCTAGTTTTCTTTGTAGTGATTTTAGGAGGAGGAGAGGAAAGAGCATAAGGCATGTTAATTGCTTTTGGGAATAAGCTATTCCAGGTTAAGAAGAATAAATATTGTACACTCTGAAAAGTGTGTTGATTTTTAGTGAACAGAACTAATTTACACATTCTTCATTTAGAGTACAGAGGTAAAATGGATCCTTTGGTGGATGTAGTCACAGCATAAATGTGCAGAATAAAAAATGAAATGGGATGGTGGTGTTGTATTGCATGAAAAGCAGGACAAGCAGTGGAAAAGAGCAGCCCATCATGCATTAGCTGTCACTACAATGGTGCAGGGGCAGAGGGTACATCAAAACACAGCTAGATTTGTTTAACAATTTTAGTGTATATTACCTATCTAGGATGGTTTTCTGTAAGAGAACAGTTTCCTGTTATTACAGTACCAGTTGGGTACAGTAATTTTTCTGATTCTCCTTTCCATACATATATTCTTGCAAGCCTGTAGTTAGATCAACTCTCTTATTTGCATTTGTTTTCTTTTGCTGAGCAAAGCTAAATGGAATTTCTGCTCATAGGTGATCCCACTGGATGGATCTCATGAGTCCTCCTCTCTCTCTTTGATTACATTTTCAGGTGCGTTCATTAAGAGATGTATCTCCAAACCCTGAATCTTATTCCAGATTCCACTGTTCTGCTTTGCACTATTTCACCAGTAAATAATTAACATAATTATGTAATGAAAGATTTACTCTGCTAGGCGGAAGGTTCTGCTGATGCACAGCTTTGTAGTGTCTTCTTCTGGGAAAATTGGTATGAAGCTACTGTGAACAACTCTTGACTTCCAAAATTCCTTGTACTCTCATAGCGATGAAATGGAGAAGCCATTTAAAGGCAGATTGAATGTAATATTTTAAGGAAATCTAGCAGGCTTACAATACACATAATTGTCTAGTGGCAAGACAGAAACCAAAGCATCAAGACTGAGTGCATTTCACTGATGCACTAGATGCAGTAAGAAAATCTTTCTTGGTAGTGGAAGCTACTGCTGTTTTAAATACATGAGGCAAAGCTACAGGCAGATTTTTGAGCAACTTTTATAATTTAATATGTTTATAATCAAATTCTATTTCAATTGCATGCAGGCTGAGAGTACAGGAGCTGGTTACTATTACTGGTTCCCTAAATGAATGCACTAAGATTTAGAAGCTGGGTTCACTAACAATGAGTTTAATTGGTATCTACACACAGTGCTGAAGTCCCAAAATTGTATTCTGGGCACACACTTGACTCAGTGAAAAATTGGGATAGATTATGTAGAGACAGTGTGTAATTCCCCTTGCAAAGTCCTCACAAGTGCAGAGGGAAGGCGAGTGGCCAAGACAATCCCTTGCCTGAGCTACCCAAGCTACTGGCAGCTACAAAGTCTTTAGAAGCAGTGATAAATTTGAGGGTAGTCATCTGACTTGCCTTAATCAGCACTGATTAAAAAGATCTAAATGGCTCCTGGCAGTCCCTGGATCAGAAGGATACAGATGCACTCTCCCTAGTGGTATGCCAGTCACCACTGGGTAGGTAAATTCCATCTATAAATGTCAGGGGTAACATTTCAGTCAAAAGTTGTACAGTGGCACTCAGAAGAGCTGATGTACTGTGAAGATATAAGAGAATGTAAATAACACTGCAAATATTACAAATTTATTGTGTACATTGATTGGGAGGCCTTTTGGAGAGGTCATGATCTTTTTTGCTGACTCTGAAAAGCTATGGCCTAAATAGAGGACACCTTAGAGATAGGCAAGAAAAATTAACAATATAAATGTAATTTTAAAAGCTGGTTAGCTGAAAGAGGAGTTAAATGGGAAATAATATTGTAGAAGTATACATATTGTTTAACAAAATTAAATCAACTAATCATTTTTTATCCTTTTTCACAATTCAAGACCATGCAGGAATGCAATTAAATTGAAAGGCTGAAACTTTCTAAAGTTTAAAAGAAAATATTTCTTCATGTAACCTAATGTCTCAGATTCCCCTTCAATGAAATGGGACAGTATTTTCCTCCATCTCCAGCTAGTATTTTAATTTTTCTGAGTTCTTAAGCACCAGTTGGTTTATAAGTTAAAATTAGTTATACAAAGGAACACAGAATTGAGTAGAGCACAATAATTTTTCTGTAACATTTTTTATGTAGTCTCTAGACTTCAGTAAGTGGCTAAAAGACATCTTCCATAGAATTAATAATAGTGACTTTAAAAGACAGAAAAGCTAATTTTTGTGGTTGCTGTAGTTAATTGTGTTCATGGTGAATTATTTGCAGATGAAAAGAACCTAATCAATTCTTTTTCCTTACAAATCGGTTCTCAAAAATGATATTTAGAAATTTGGCCTGGCCTTATACTGCTAATTCATGCAGAACATAAATATATAGTTATATTCCTACAAATTCAAACAAGCAGTGGTTATATACCTGAGGAATGAGATGATAGCTTGTGGAACTCAGACCCAGCATCCAGGGTGATGTTGAAACTCAGAGTTTCTGAGGTCTGGAATGGAATAAGACATTTGCAGAGTGAAATATAAGGTAGAGGAGAGAATGAATTTTAGCACACTTCCCTCTCCATGAACCATGTACTGTGTAACTCATTTCTCTGTGGAAGTGTTCATGAAGCAATGAGAAGAAAATAGTTCTTGGTCTTACAATACCCTAAGCCTGTCTTTCACTCGCTAGGAGGAAATATGTTGGTTTGAATTTAAATAAAATAAATTCAAACTTGTCTTAAAAGTAATTTTTGTTGACTTTTATTGAATGAGGTGCCAAGAAAATGTACTATCAAAGTCTGTCTTTTCAAAGTACATCCACTGAATGGGAACCATATAAGCATGAAAAGACCTTAGAGGAAATGTTAGTCAGGTATTATATTTTCTGGTTAATGGCCACCTAGGAGAAGCAGTAAAATAATCATTGTAGTGAAGATTACAAAGTATGTCATATTGCACCTCACTGTAAATATCACTTTAATTTTTTATGGCACAGATTATTTGTAAGTTTATTTTATATACTGCATAGCACTTAAATGTCACTGGATCTAAAACCTTTATCGGGAAGCTCATTAGTTGAGCTGTCTGCGTTTGTATATCTGCCATCAGCATCTGGTGAGAGGGCTGCTGCTGACCCTGCCAGACTTGGGTCATGAGGTCAGCAGGTCTCATTTATTATTCAAAATTGCTTTCTGACCTTTTATCAGCTAGGTCAAAGAATGCTGCATTCTCCTTGGTTGAATTTTATAGTGAAATCAGTATCACGCACAGATAATAAAATTACCAATACGTGTTAATCTCATCCCTCTCTCTCCAAAAATGTACTCACTTTGAGGTTGATGTAGTTGGAAGAGTTGCCTGTACAAATATGTTTCAAGATCCTCGAGGCACCTTGTCATCCTTGTGAAATAACACACGTAGCTTCACATCTAGCTCATGATTTGATTGTGCATCTGCTTTCCCCTGGCGTGGTACAGAGGCAGCTGAAGGCAGAGCTCCATAGTTAACAGATGACCTCTCATTTTTATCACTCCCATATTTTTGCACTGTTACCTATTAACTATTTCTGTTTCTGATGTATTTTCACTGGTAACTGTATCTTCTGCCATCAGTTGCACACCTGTGTCAGTTGAATACAGGAGAGCTTAGAAGCATGGTAAAGCAAGAAAAGTCAATAAATATGAAGACTTTTTCTTGGAGATTTTAACAGAATCTGGAAAGAAAAAACATTGAGTCTAAAATAGTTTTTGATTCAAGGTGTGATCTAGATCTAGGAAGTCACTGGCCAGCATGATTTTAGTCCAGACAGAATCCAGAAGCACCTTAGCAAAATTAAAAAGAATTGATGATCTGCAATTTTAATTCTGTGATGATTAAAGTAGGAAGCATAAGTGACATTGCAGTAAGAAACATATTTGGGGAATTTTAGAACACTAAACTTTGAAGAGAAAATTAGCCATGAGATCTTAACAAGCCATACTACAGTATGGAAAATTGGAAACCATAAATGGCAGATTGATTCTTAAAGGGAGCTGTGCAGTTCAGCATTATCCCTCTGGAATGATTTCATCCTTTTTAAAAGAAGGAGCCAAAGGTCACATTGGTCTTGCCCTTGAAGCAGACAATATGAGATGTCAGCTTGTGCTTTCTGACACTGCATATGATGAATAACCTTGACGTAGTAATAAACAAATAACCTATATTAACGCAGTGAAGTATTAATGCAATATATACTTCAACAATGTATTGCAAATATACAGCTTTCATAGAAATGGATTTCCTCTAGTAATACTGCCATAGATTTATGGTTTCTTAAGTGTTGCTGTAAAATAAATTTTTAAATAATAGTATTTGTACCTATCTTAAATATGACCAATCATATGCATATAAATGAAGAAAATTGCTATGAAAAAGTAGTGATAAAATTACATTAAAAAACCCCTGAACATCTGTATTTGTGTAGATACTCGAATTGTTGCAAATACTGCATTTCTGGTGTTTCAAATACCTGTAGTCAATCACCTTTGTAAATACAGCTCTGTCACTCATTAGTATTCAGTAAGGTTATCAGCCCTCCTCTTTTGATATTTCTTGTAGGAGAGAAAAAATTTATACTAGTAAGATGTCAAGGTGTGCATAACATTTGGTTGGAATGAAGTGTTTTCTTCTAATTACGGTAAGCTGAAAGACTGCTTGTTGTAGGGAAAGTTGTAACAGAGTGCAGGAGTCCTTTTAACAAATTCCTTAGCTTTAAGAACAGTCTTGTACTCATTGCAGTTTTGATGGCACATTTAGGGTTTTTGTGGTTGGGTTGTTTTAAACTGTAAGTTAAGGCCATTTTGTATTAATGAAATGCAGGATTTTGCCCTGTGACTGTTTGAAGTGCAGAGTTTCTCTTGTTCATGAGTAATGTCTGTATCTTGCAGGTATTCTGTAATTTTATATATCGTATTTGTTTGCTTCTACCTACACACTGTGGTCCCAAACAAGTAACCTAGTTTTAGTACAGGTGAGCTGTGTGGAGAGTTCTCAGCGTTCCCTCTGAATTGTCTAGAAACATGGCCATGTGCTGCCAAATGTGAGTTAACCCTGGATCCTACTCCAGCCTTTTAATATCATGCAGAACATACATCCAAAAGAGGGTGTAGTCTAAAAGGTGTAGTATCCAAAAGAGGGTGTAGTCTAAAATAAACCAATAAAAAAATCTGCTTTTTAGGAGGTGACATTATTAGAATAAAAAATAAGACAAGAAGGAAAGTGAGCCCTACCTATTCATTTACACTCTGTAGCTGTCTTCATGAGCTGAAACAAATCAAGTAATTTGTTCTTCTAAACCACATTTTCACTTTCCTTTACCTCTGAATGAGCAATACCCTGGGAATGGAACCTGAGGTGGCAGCAGGTGTATGCAACTATAAAAGTGACAGGTAGATAAAGGTAATGTTTTTTATAACAATACAGTATGGTAAATACTGCTGATCCCAATTTTTTAATACTGAATTTACTATTTCCCATTGTAAGAATTATTTAAATCTGTTTTTAGCCTTTCATATTTTCTAGGAAAAATAGTGTCTGTAAGTAAGTTAATACTCTAGGTACTGATGTCTTACACAGCTGTAGATCTGTTTGCACCCTCTTGAAGTCCAACAGGCCACATGCACTTTAGGTGTTTTTTCACAGACTGCCACAAGAGTTCTTGCAATTCTGTAGCAATGTAAAAATGTGGAGCTCTCTTGCCAGAGGTAGGCTATTCTCCTTTGGAAAAAGCTTTGGGTTGTGGGAGCAGTTTATGGCTAGAGGTTCACCTGCATTTGTCATTTGTGATAAAAGATGTGCAAAGACTGGGGTGCCTGTGAGTTTCAGTGGGTTCTGTGGATTTAATTAACGATTGAAAGCAGTTACACTGTGGTGCTACAGCTGTGCAGTCTCAAATCAATGGAATAAGAAGTCTGAAGCTCTGTTTTGAAGCTCAGAATTTACTTGGGTTGTTTTGGAAATGATAAGGCAGATTCCTTAAGCAGCCAGTTATAAGTGAACTTGTCTTCTGTTCTTCTGAATGTACTTAGGAAAAGTCATCTTACACTTACAGTATCTGTTTTTGTCCTTTTCACATATCCATTGGAATTTCTACACTGCTTGCTTCATCTCGGTCACCTTGGCCAAACTCAGATTGTGCTAAATCAAGAGCAGCTCTATTGCTTTTTATAAAAGTGCACCTAGTCAACACAGAGGTGAAGAAGGGAGTGAGCATTCTGTGATTTATTTTACAAGACTGCTTTCTGTTAATTATGCTACAGCCATTGCACAGTGCTTTTGAAACTGCAGTCAAGGTCCTGCTGCACATTTGTACCTTTTTTGTGCAGGAGCCCTTTTGGCATTTCCACTTCACTCATCTTACAAGCTGGAGTGCAACCTTCAGTGATCTCCTGAACTGGCAGTTATGTGTCCTGAAACACTAAATTTGTTTTTATCCTTCCATATGAACAAGGATATATATGACTGTCCCTAGATTCACCTCTGAATGTGCAGACAAGTTGGTAGTTGAAAGGAAATAGAAACAGAAACAAATCAACCAGTAAAAGAGAAGAATTCCAGCAATACAATTTGAAGTATCTGCAGCAGATTGGTAGGACACTTCCATATGGAATTTCTTGGGGAGGACTGGATAATTTCCCAATAGTCAGTGTATACCTACCTTTTCTATGTGTGATTGGAATATAGATGTGCACAAATAAACAACACCCTAGTAGACTTAAGTTCCAGAACACCTAAATAAAGATATTCCAGATACTTTTGACAAGGTGTAATTAAAAAAAAAGCAATAGCAATGTTTATTTTCAGAACTAATAAGAAACTAATGATCAGACATTAATGAAAAAATAAATTCTAATTAGTGATTTGGCTACTATGGTAATATAATGCAGCCAGTGAATGTAATGTTTCACCAACCCTCATAATTTTATGGTAAATCTTATGGTATCTTGTGTGTTTCTTTCCCAAAAGTCCCAATTTGTATGACGAAGTGATAGTATGCAATTATTGCTATAGGGAAATTTTTCTTCCTGAGGAATAAAGGCTCAACACCCAGAAAGGCTAACACTTAAAAAACAAGTGAAAACAGAACCTAAAGAAAACTTTTCTTCTTCTTGTCTTTTTTTTTTTTTTTTTAACCTAATACCTCTGGAGGCTCGAGTCCTACGCTGAAAGTGAGCAATACCAAAACTGATTACAGACTTTTTAGTTTGGCAGCATTGAGCAGCATCTTCCTGTTATATTAGACCAACCTTATTTAAGCAAAGTGCAGTGAGTTTGACATTTTAAAATATTTAAGATATCCTGCCACTTCTCCATCTAGATGATTTCTGCCTCATATATACATGACGCTTGAATGCATCAAAGAGCTCATGGAAAAGCTCGCACTTGTGTTACGCCTTGGCTCTTTATCCCACTATGGTCCTTAACTCCAATAAGAATGTGATCTTGTACAAAGTCTTACGTGGCAAGGCAGATCAGCTGCCCTTTTTAGACCCAATACTCTTTAGTTCTTTGTACATGTGGTCTCACATAGCCTCGGGAGCACAGAGACAGTTGTCAGTCACCTCCTTAGATGTCCAGCTTCTTGGAAGTGCCTGTGGTGTCTGTTTTGCCTCTTTATTTCCTGTCTCAAAGGGGAGGCTCCAGGCTCTGTTCACTTACAGCTTGTCTTGCTGATGGCCTGAAGAATAGGGCTGAGTGTAGGTGAAGGTGCAGTATTTGGCAGCAGTCATCTTTTACCCATTAAGTACTTCACAGAGTCTTGCTATCTATTCATTTGAGGGACTGCCATATTCATTTTCTGGAGATACATCCAGTGCTGCTTAAAGTGGACAGCCTGTTTCCCAAACCTGTCTGCTTTGTGGTAACTGCAGCAGATGATCCACATTCATTACCAATATAACTGTGTATCATCTGACAGTTCAACAAGCACCTTTCTGATATTTACACATAGCAACAGATATTGCTCCTTAATTCAGAGAATAGCAAAGTCCAGATTTTGTTATAAGTTGCATCAGGAGAATAACTGCTTTGAAATTAATCTAAACTCATGCTTCTGTAACAGAGCTCACAATTATTGCCCATATATACAAAACTGATTTTCAGCTACAAAATAACAAAGGGGACAGCAACCCCTAGTAACTGCTGTTTGGGAAAAATCACTAAATTATGGTGTGAGATGTTAGTTTGCTGCCCTAAACACTAATTCACTACAAATCTTAGCCATGTAACTGGAAATCATTAATTAAATCCTGTGTAGCCAAGAATCATGCATAATGTAACACAACTACTGCAAACAGTCCGCTCCTGATCATTTAAATTTCCTTCTTGCTCTTACCGACATGAGGAGCTTGTATTTGAAGTAGTCCCTGATGAGATTTTGCCTTTTCATCCTTGGAGAATGTCCTTGTACATATTTATAGGACAAAGTAGAAGGATTACCTATGTGTGTTTTTTGCTTTTAGGGTATTAAATGTATTAATGTAAGAAATACATACCTTGGTACAGTATGATCATTTCAAAAATCTTTTGACTCAATGGAAAATAAAGGGTCTAATGCTCTAAGCCTTTAAGTAATCATACTCTGATTGGGTCATGTTCAAAAGGTAGCTACTTTTAAATTGAATATGCAATTCCCTGTGAAAAATACAATTTCCAAAAACATTTCCATATCTTCCATTAATTTTTATGAAGAGGTTTTAGTAAGCAGCCCACTCCAAAGGGCAGTGTTATTGCTAATCCATTGTCACCTTAGGGGTGAGAATAGATAGGCTACTCCCACAACACTGCTAATGTTCAAAAAGGCAATTTGTTTAAAGGATGGGCACAGAAGGAGAAGGAAGTGGAGTTCACAAATTAAAAACTGCGCAGCAGTTTCACTGCAAACCATCTACTAGTTATACAGTGCTATCCAATTAATCCATTACTCTTAGAAGAGGAAGCCCTGTATATCCAGGTACAATCCTTGCCAAATATCTGGACACAATCATAGGCTTTTAGGATTACAAGTAACATAATAAAGGATAATGATCAAAAATTAAGCACACCAATACAGAATGCTTGGGTTAACTGGACTTGCCATGTGCACTGTAAGGCAGCAGTCTGTTAGGTTTAAAGTGAGATTAAGGAGTTGTGTAACCTGCAATTATGCTGGTTTTCATTAAAAAAATAAGATTATTTGGCTCAGTAGGGCCCTTCCTTATATTTACCTCTGTTTAATTGGATTTGGAACTGCTTAAACATCTTTGAGTTGGAGCTTATAAGAAGATGATCCCAGCTGTTTTTCAAAGCTTAAGACAGCAGGCAGACAACATGATCATGTCAAGACTCATACTAAAGCCTTAATCCTACTTTTTCATCAACTAGCACTACAGCTGAGTCTTTAACCTTCTAAGTACTAAATGTGCTTTGGATCTCTCACAATACATTTACTATCAAATGTTATTCTCTGATAATATTAATTTTTGCTTCCTTTCTAAAAAGTACTTTTTAGAATAGTCTCTATCCATCTGAGTTTGGAGAGCTAGAGTGTAACACTGTATTTTCAGTCCTTTTATTTTTAGTCCTTTTAAAAATACTGCTTACAAACTTGCATTTATTGAAGTCTATTGTTCTCTATCAGGGCAAGGCAATGCATTGACATATAGCTCACATTGCTGTAATGAATAATCAACTATATTGGTAACTATTTTTCAATGTACATGATTTTTACATTGAATATGTTTTGTTTTCAATAAGAAAGAAATGAGAACAACTTTAGTTTCATTCAGGTCTTTTTCCTAGGAACTGTCACGATTACCAAAACAAAATTTTCCAAATTTACTGCCTCAAAACATCCATTATTTTGTAACAGTACATTATTTACATTAATAATCCTAGGGTTGGAAAGATATTAAATCTTCTAATGAGTTATTTCTGCATCTGTAAATAGTAGCCATTCAATGCAATAATCTGTGCTCCTTTCTCCTTTCCTTTCCTTTCCTTTCCTTTCCTTTCCTTTCCTTTCCTTTCCTTTCCTTTCCTTTCCTTTCCTTTCCTTTCCTTTCCTTTCCTTTCCTTTCCTTTCCTTTCCTTTCCTTTCCTTTCCTTTCCTTTCCTTTCCTTCTCTTTTTTTTCCATCTCTTTTCTGCTCCTCTGTCGGGTAGTGCTCCGATTTGTCCTAGTGACACAGGGCTGCCAGCAGGAAAGCAAGCGTAGTTAATGCTCAGCTGCTCAAACCAGTCAAGCAAGCTAGCAAGTCCCAGCTGTGCTACTTGATGTTTTTTGATTGCACCTAGTCCTCAATCTGTGAACTGTTTTCTGGACTTAGATTCATCAAGCTCTGCCGCTTTAAAAACTCATGCAGGCAGGCATCCTAGGATATGCCATTATAAGCTGCTGCCAGGGGATCTTCTAGGAGATAAATGGAATCTGTGTGAAGTAAATTAGTGTGAACCAGTCAATCTGTGTGTCAGCCTTGAGCCACATCCATGGGTAACGAGCTTGCTGACTGAAAAGTCCACTGTCTTTTGCCAATCAGAGGTCTCAGCCACCAGGAAGCAGTCCTATACAACATTAGTGTCTCGGAATAATGCCTGTTTGACCAGCTAGTGAAACTCTTCAGTAGACGGTTCTGTACTGCTTGAGTTTACTTATTGCTTACAATTGAACTGAAAATCTTTTAAAGTCAGATAACATTTTAACAGTAGGGAGCATCACAGAAATGTCTTGGAAATAAGTACTTCCACTTTCTACAGCAGCCATTCAGCAGAGTCATGCTGTGCTGCAGTTGGCTTTACCTCCCTATCAGTAATACATCTCCAAGACCATAATGCAAAAGAATAACAATAATCTGGCCAGAAGAGGTTAATAAAGAGGCTCTGTGTATTTTTTTTTCCATGGATTAAGCTATTTGGACAGCTTTGATCGAGAGATGGAAAAACTATAAAAGCTGTAACACTCATATTATGCACAGGGATGTGTCAGTGTCATAACTGTGCTGCACACATTCATTTAGTTTTGGTTTTAAAAGCAAATTGATGCAATCTATAGCAAGAATTTCTCTGTAGAAAGGAACTAAACCAGAATCCTCTGCAAGCTTCCTGATTTATGATTTTATATTTGAATACCAAATCAATCTACTATCATGAAAAGAATAATATCAATGCTGTCAAGTATGCAATTTTAAAAATAGGAAGTATTTCTTTGTTGGTTTTGTAGGTGCTACTGACACAGTGCTAGGATTCACATCTGCACTGTGTGCTCTGCAGCACTATTGGTCTAAAGTACAGAAACCAGGGGGAATTTTGCTGTATTTCTGTAGGAAAAGGTTCTTCATCCTTGGTGGCTGGTGGCCAGGCACTGGAACAGATTCCTCAGGGAAGTGGGCAGTGCACCAAACAGCTCAAGAAGATTTTGAATAATGCTCTCAGGCACAGGGTGGGATTCTTGGGCATGGTGCTGTGCAGGGCCAGGAGTTGGACTTGATGACCCTTGTGGGTCCCTTCCATCTCAGCATATTCTCTGATATTTTTAGAAATTTGGATAGGTGAGGAAATGCTATATACCTTAATTAAAAAGGAGACTGATTATCTAGTAACTAGCAGGTTTTGGCTTTCTTTACTGATTCTGTAATCAAATTTTTCTTCCCTATTGTCTCCCAATTACTGGTTGGAAAAAAAAATGAGAGAGGGATAAACAATGTTAATCAAATAATTCAGTCTTACATCATGTTTGATTAAATGACACACTTAGGGAAATTGGAAAAGAGAATTTTAGGATTTCTTTCCAGAGAGGACATTGAGAAGAAGAAACAGTATATAACAATAGAAGAATTAATAAAAGGCAGTTTGGGGTTGCATTTTCCTTTTTAAAATCCTCCAAGTTTTCCAGAAGCTTGTGCTTCAGAGCTGTGCAGTAGATGCTGTGTGGAATTTTATGGGAAAGTATTTTATTTCTTGCAGTAGAACCCACAGAGACAAATTTAACTAGTTAGGTGTTTTATAATATATACTACACAGAATACATGGACAGAATCTGCTATAAATCACAACTAAGATCAAGACAACTGCTTTAAAATTGAGTGAATGTTTCATTGCACTAATGAAACAAAAATGGGATGTCCTTTGAGAGCATAATTTGTTACATGCCATTATATTTTAGTTGAGAGAAGTAGAGAAGTCCCTCTGGGTGAATAAAACTTCAAGGTATATTGGGAAAAGAATCGCTGAAAATCTCAATTTTTCTGTTTGGAGGAACGCTGCCCTCACAGACATAGGGAGAGAGGAAAATGGACTTTTGAGGGTTTTTTTGATATATTAAAACCTTTCTCACATACAGAAGGAAAAATGTTCTTTAGTTGCAATTCACTTGGCGAGTGGCACGAGCTTTGTTTGCAGGTGCCTTTGAAGCGCAAGAGCCAGCTCAGACTTCCCAGGCATGTGGGTTGATTGTTCTGCAAACTGAGCTCTGCCATCAGGTCCTACTTCTGCATTCATTGTGATGGATTCAAGTCCAGGACCTTCCAGTTTGGCTGGTACCATACTGGCTTATTTCAACTGCCATGTACTGCAGCATGCACTTCAGAATAATAATACCTTTCTCTAGGTAAATATATTCTTTTTTTTTAAATTAAAATATAATGGAAATTGGGCCAATGTGATATTTAATCATCAGAAGATAAAAACCAGCCATTCTCAATTAAATGACAACTACATATATCTGTGCAGATTTTTTCAAATTACACTAAAATTTATGAAATGACCAGCATCTGATGTCTTCTGTCAGTGAAATGAATTTTTGGTTTGTAGAGCCTGAGAAATGGCCTAGGAAGAAAATATGGTTCAATTCAATAAGGATGAGGACAGGGATCTAGATTGAGGTAGGATTAATCTTCTGCAAAGAGACAGGATGGGGAAGAAAAAGCAAGATAACAATTTCTCAGGAAAGAATCTGAATCACAAGCTGAGCATGAGTCAACAGCATTCCTGGTGTTGCACAAAGGCAAGCATCACACTGGGGAGTGTCACCTGGAAAACCTGTGAGTGATCCTTGAGCTGTGCTCAGCACTGGTGGCACCAGGGGCACAGCCCCACCCGGGCAGACTCCTGCCTGCTGGGAGCCTGCTGGGTGGGCTGGGAGCTCCGTCTGAGCTGTGTCACCTCCGTGTCTGCCTCTCCTGTGCCTCTGGGACTGCAGAGCTTCTGCTGATAGTTCTCTTGGCAGCTCATGAATGTGTTCTGCTTTTCTTGAAATATTTGTGAAATAATCTTACCCTTTTAGTTTGGCTGGAAGTACACGGAGAAAGCAAAGTGGATTAGGAACCGTCAGTCTTGAAAAGAGAGAAAATTAAAGATTTCAGCCACAGGGGTCATGGAGAAAGTGTGCTGGGCTCATACCTGTGCCTTTTCTCAAACAAGAAGTTGCACATTAAGCCAACAGGGAATAAGCAGACAGACAAAATGAGGTGCCCTCATGTGTGAGAAAACTATGGAGTTTGCCATTTCAAAGTGAGTTAGGATGTAGGATGTAAAGGATGCAAAAATTGCACATTTAAGGAAAAACTGAAGAAATTTGTGGAACAGGTATCTATTGTGAGGTATTACAGGAGGGGAAAAATTTGTAATTCTTTGAGTTTCAGATTGGACTTTAGGAGAAATTTCTGATGAATTATTTTTTTATGGTCGTTGGACTCTTAAACTGCTAGTTTTTAGTCTCAGCAAATATGGCTGTTCTTAAACTTTTCATTATATTTTTATGATATCTATGAAGTGTGCTTTTAAAATAGTACTCAAAGCATTTATTGCTCCATCAAGCTTCTTAAGTATAATACAGTAAGTGCCTTTACAAGCCAAACAGCTCAGAAGTCACATTGCAGCACAATTGTTTTATCCATTTACAAAAATTTAAAATGCCACCATTTTGTTTCCCTTTTACAGCTTTTTTTTCCATGCAGTTTTATTTAGATTCAAGTTGCTTTGTATTCCATATTGAACATTAAATATATTTATCACCTGAATCTTCTCTTGCCTAACATCTTCAAATGAAAAATCATTTTTGTTCCCCTATCCAGTCATTTTGAATGACAAATAATATCTTGTTTTCCCTACAGACAGACTGTCTTTAAGTCACTAATCCACCTTATCAATAACACAGGCATCTTATCAGAAAATGCTAAATGTTTTATTTGCCTGAGTTATGCAAACTTCTTTCTCCAGTGTGTCTGCCCTCTAAAAATTGCTATGCAGAGCATGTTTTTTAAACTTTAGTGCAGGATATTTACGGAGTGGAACAAGGCTTTTCAGAGTTTCAACCAAACGTGTAGAAATAAATGACCATGGTGAGTTGTTGCTGTATTTTGTGATTAGGCTGTGTTCACAAAGAACAGCTTCAACAGTTTGTTCAGAGGCTGTTCTTTAAAGACTGATCACCAGTATCTTTTTGGAAATTATTTGCTTTTATTGTGTGGAATTGTTTTAAATATTTTGAAACTAGATACATTATATATTTCATTAAATGCTACTATCTTATGACATTACTATTCTAAATCCCATACCTATATTAATGACTTTTTCTATTTCAATAATGTAAGAAAATGGGTATCAAGTTCAGTAAACAAATCTTAAGAGCTCAATAAGAAGCATCAGAAAAAAAATACTACAATTCTCAAGATAGATCCTGTGCAATGAAGATTTATGTCATCTTTATATGCTAAGTTCAAGGTCATTTGCTTCAATGAAATATGTGCTTTTACCTTATTTCCATGCTAACAAAGGTAATCTCTACTGTCCATGTAACAATGGAAATGAACTGCACTGAATAGAAAGAAAATGTTATTGGAGTTATCAGATATAGTCTTTAACTTGCTTAGGACTCGTAGATTTGGGGCTCATTTATACTCTATTTATGTCACTTTGACTACAGAGATTACCTTTCAGAGGGAAGCAAAAGTAATTTTAAGGTCTATTTAAACCCAAAGTAGGACAGAGTGTCTTCTGAATAAAGATGACACTGTTTATGTTTAAATAACTTAAATTCCATTAGCATCTTCAGTATAAGCAGTTCAGAACACTCTTTCTCTGACTGATATTTGTACATAAAGTCCTATTCCCCTAAGAGAACATGCAGAAAAATAGGTGTTAGTGCTGAGATTTTTTTTTCATATTTTTCCTTTATTATATAATGCCATTTTTACTTTCACTCTTTATTTGGGCCAGACTGTACTTTCCTTATTTTTAACTTCTCAATTCCCTTTGTTCTTCTACGATATTTTTAAGAAACCTTTTTTTCCAGTTGAGCATATAACATGATGTTTCAGAAAAGAAAGATCTGAAGGTCTCTGCCTTGGTCCCTTTCTTGCTCACTACGTGCACTTATTATGTAACTTTATAAACCAGGGTCTTGTGAAGTTTATTTGCCTGGTTTTGCCTAGGGAGGTGTGTGTACTTCTGAGCAGGTGACAGGGCTGAGGGAGACTTCCCTTACTTGCACCAGTGACCCCATCCCAGCCTGTGTTCTGGCTTTCTGAAACAAGCACTTCCCTCTTTTCACTCACACTTGCTGAACTGCCTTCTTTGGCAGCTGTTTTTGCACAGGTTGTCCAGAGTTCTGTCTCTTTGTCCTCATGAAAACCCTTTCCACTGCTGCTTTCCATTCCCTTTAAACTGTTCCTAATGACCAGCTATTTCTGCAAGTGTTTCATGCTTTTTGGCATTTTTCAGCTTCCTTGTGAGCTACCTCATCTGTGTATGGAACTGCTTTTAGTTGAGTTTTATTTATTATGCTATGAGTTCTCAGCTGAATCTGGTATCTTCACTAAGAACACTGTTCAGTACTGTGTTGTAAAGTCCAGCTGGTCAGTTGAAATGATCTGACTTGTGCTGACATGGCCTGGGAAGGAGCAGAGTGCTTGAGCAGGTTTGTTTTAGTCCCATGCAAGGCAGTTGCAGCACAGAGTTCCAGTAAGGGAAGTCTCTGCCAGCTCCTACTTGGGATTGATTCTGGTGCTGTGGAAGTGTCTTCCCTCTTTGGTTCACTATGAGAGCTCTTGACTGGGTAAAAATACACAATTCATTTTGAAAGGCTGATTCTGAATTTTTGGTGACTACTATTAGACCAAAACAGACAGATCTTGCGATTTTTTGCTTTCCCTCCAAAAGTATAGCTGTACTTTTTGTTTTTTCTCTCTCATCACAGGGTACTCTGTTGAAAATTTTTCTATTGTTCTACTTCAGAGTAGCTCTGACTTTTAAATTCATGCAGCTGTAATGACTCAATCTGTCACTCAGCACACTGCAGCTGACTCCACTGTATGAAGAACTGTTTTAGAAAAAAGTGTCCTAAAAATTTGGCATAAAATTATTTTGTTTTTAAATATAGTATCAATACTTGTATATTCCAATTTTTCTTTTGAAGGGTGAATATTCACTTAGTGTATTTGAAAATTATTTAAATGTTGTAAAAAGAGAAAAGGACAGCTATCTTTAAAGATATTTCTTCCTTTACTTATGATAGGGTTTTTTATGTGTGAAAAAGAACATTTGTCATTTGTTATTGTAATTGTTCTTCAGTGTCAACTCACTCCATGCAGATTATCATGTCAACCCTTCATGCTTTACCTGAGCAGAGTTTTACATACTGATTTGTTGCTATCCAAGGCAAACCTTTTAAGCAAAATTTACTGGTTTTTTGTTTTTTTCAGGTGAAATGCATGGCGTCCCTATCATAGATTTTATTATATATTATGTTTTAATATTACATTTTCAAGGTTCTAATTCCACAATAGTATTGAAGCCCTGATTGCCTCAAACAGACTCTGTGTAGTTTCAAAAGTCAAGAATGATGGAACCTTTTGGTGACCTGGGATCAATAGCTGCAAACCCATGGAAAGCACAGAGCACTGAAGTGGAATATGTGTCTTTTGAGTTTCCCATGTCTGCATACTGCCCTGAGGCCTTGTTGATTCACTCATAATCCTGGAAAATTTAAATAGGTGTTCGAATTACTTAATCCTTCAGCAAATATTCATTTGTCCAAAAAAAAAAATCCATCAACATTTATAAGGGAAGGAATTTCTCTTTTGAAAAGAAGACAGAAGAACATGGAGATTGTGCATAGCCATTCATATCCCCATGCCCCTGAAGTTTGGAATTTTGCTTAGTTTTCTAGATATTACAAAAAAAAAGAAGTGTTTTCTAGCCACTGCTATTATCTTAGGAAATAGGATCAGCTAGGAGTTTTAAGAGGACAGAAAAATCGAGATCTAGTCTTTACTGTTCTATTATTCTATAATATACTACTTATAATTGTACTTCATCTTCAAGCTGTAGTTGTGGCTCCATGTAGTGATATTAAGCAGAAGAGAGGGAAATGGACTTTGACAAGGGAAGCAACTCTCTTCTCCTCAAGAAAAGTTATGTGGTATTCTGTTCAAAAGCCAAGTGAATTAAAAAGTCATATATAGACTGGTAATTATTGCCCTGAAAATATTTGAATGCCCAGAAATGGATATGTTTTTAGCAGTTAAGTAAAACATATAACCAAATTTGGTAATCCTTAAACTCCAATTCAGTCTGGGTTTAACTGCATTTTGGAATTTTGAGTAATTTTCTTACACATTCCAGCTTGTTGTATACAGCATATTTTCATTTTAAAACATACACCATTTCTCCCTGCTAAATGACTCCACTAATTACAAAACCATCTGATTGATCTTTTTTGTTGTTTACTGGCTTCTTTGGTGAAACAGACAAGCATTGTTTATGACTTCTTAATTATTTTATTATTTTAAGATTCTGTAAGAAAAAAGTGGTTTACTACTTCAAAGGGACCTCATTTAACCTGATGCCTCAAACATCACCCTGCACACATTCTTGTCTCTAGATTTTTCAACTGTCTTGTGGTTGCGTATAAGTAGTTTGTGTTTCTGGGGTTTTTTTTCAATTTATTATTTGTGTTTACAAATTATGTCTTCAGCATTGAAGGCTCTGCAAAAAAGCAGTAAGTGCTGATTTCTGCATACATTACATTTCTCCCTGTGTTTTATTCTTATTGCTGCAGTCAGTGTGCTGAAGCATGACAAGAGCTCCAAGTCGGCAAACTTCCAAGATGTGGAGGATACGTCTGACAGATGTGTCTTGGAAGAGTCTGAGAGTCCAGGTGAGAGGCATTTAAAGACAACCACCAAGTATCAAGTGATAAATCTGACACAGCTTTTGGGTCTGTAAAAAAAGCAGATTGTAATGCTGTTTCCTTTTTAGCAGCTGCAATGTCAAATTAATGGTCACCTCCAGGGGTCACAGTGTGGAGCTGTTATCCTTTCCTCTTTCATCAGGAGTTCAGGTCTGAAAAAGGATAAAGGCTTTATGACCAAAAAGAAAGCTGACACTACTAGTTCATTATAATTACTTTTGGACTACACTGCTTGCTTAATATATGTACAATGTCTGACCCTTTGAAGGTAGTGTGAGATTATGAAAAATTAGAAGTACTGTATATACTGCAGCTGAATGCAGCAGTGGACACTCAAACACTGCATCTCTGGAGGAAAGCAAATTGGTGGCATTAAATAGCTTGATTCTTTCCTTTAAATCAGCTCACAATCATTTCATTTTAATGACTCTTAACATTGATTCAGCTAAATACAGGAACATCCATAAAGTGCATCCTTTTTGGCAACCGAAAGATTTATCTTCATGTAGTTTCATTATCTTTCTCGTTATGGAACATCTACAAAATTTATTAATGAATCCCAAAAGGAAACAATTAAATATAAATTGTATCGAGTCACAGCTGATTAAAAACATTCTGTGCGACTAAATACCAAGATCTTTTAAGCAAACTGTGAGCTTGACCCATATACAGCACACACATAACCTGCACACAGTCCTCATTAGTGAAAGAGTTAAACATCTTTCTTCACTTGGTATTTTCCTTCCTGTTTTATCTGGTTTCTCTGTACCCTCCTGCATCTTTGTGTGCTGATCCGTGTATCATATTTTTGATTCATCGTCTCTGCGGCCTGTCAGCTTAGTTAAGAGATTTCCAAATCTTGCAGCCTGTGCTGACAGGGGGCAGCTGCCAACAGTCCCCTGATCCTTCCCCAAGGAACACTGCTGAGATTTAATTTTCAGTCAAAGGGTGCAGTCTGAAATCCATGTCAGGTCCCCTAAGTCATCTCAGAACCCGGATAGGACCCATGTCTAGGGGATTATATTTCAGCACACTCCACTCTTCCAAGATTCCTTGGGAGTTCAACTACTGTCATATACCTGATTTGAACTACATTCTCTTTTCATCTTTTCCAGAGAAATGAACACCAGTATATGTTACAATAATTGAAACCAATGAATTGTAAATCTCTATTCATTTTAAAACCACATAGACTTGGACTCAGCGTTGTCCAGCAGAAACCAGCATGAGATTAAGAAAGAAATAGGTAATCTACTCTGAAAGGAGCCAGGTTTGACAATCTGTGGTGTTTAGTATCTCCTTAAGAAACCATCTGTAGTCATTTCAACAACAATTATGGGCCGAAATATGGATTGTCCAAGATTTGATCAGTTTTGAAGTGAGAAAGGATTAAAGCAAGATGGCACTACAGTGTTCAGGGGAGAATTAATGTACCTTAAAGATAACACTAATTTTAACCTTAAATTAATTCTCTCTGGCAAAGTGTACCTGTTTGGATGGGAACTTACAAATCCAGTTCCTCACTCTGCATATCTATATGAAGTAATGGAAAGAATAAAAGCCTTTCAGGAGGTGAATATTGACTGGCAAAAATACATGTTGATAAAGCATCCAAACTTAAAAACTGAGTTCCAATCGGTCCATCTGACATCATTAAACTAGTAATAAACAATGAATTACTCTGGCTTTTGTTTCTGTCCATTCCTGCATTTTAAGACATCTTGTCTTATAGGTCTGAAAACCTCAGGAGATTTCACTACTGGTCTCACTGCTTTCCACTGAGAATTTGTGGCTTGGTTGTCATGGAGACATCGTATTTCTCCAAGAATTGCTCATATTGATCCGTGGACAGGCGTAAATGGCCAGGCGAATGTGAGGAGTAAAGGGGGTTGGGCAGTACTATAAAATGACCAGAGGTTATGGGTCGGAAATAAGCTCATAGCAAACACTTAGGTAAAGAGAAAGAAACAGTTTCATTTTGTTTCAGGATTTCGTTTTTGCACTTTATGCCATTGTCTTCTTTCACTATAGACTGAAAGAAACTTGTTAGTCACTTGTCATGTCAGATCTTTGGTGCTTGTCCTGACACAGCTGTCAGCCTTCCAGCTCTGTGCAGTTCAGGGACACACAACAAAGAGCTAGGAACATGAATTATTTATTGCTCCTTGTGCGGATGAAATTCTGTGATAAGAAATTAAGACACATCTGACAGAAGTGCTTGTTTGAAAGGAAAGATTTGGTAACACAATACATTTACTTAAAGGTTACCATTTACTTTTAGTAGCAAACATTGAAACAATAATATGACATTCAGTTGGCTATGATTTTCTCAGGTGCTTTAACTTTGAATCATGGAACCTGAGAGTGCTTGGGAGGTCAGCGTTTCATTTGGTGAAACCTGTGACTTAAGAATCTCTCACACATATTCAAAGTCTGGGCAAACTTACAAACTTAGAAGTTTTTATTACTAAATCTATGAAGAGTCTCTTGTGCTTCACTTACAAGATGTTGTCATAGATGCAAAAGTGATGTTAAGAAATATATTTATTTTATTATCTCTTCTGATGAGGAAAAGGTGAAAATATGACAATATACCTGGAAGGAATTCCAACTATTGCTAGAAAGGGTTCTTTGTTACTACTTCTACCAGCCTTCAGGAAGGCTGTAGAGCAGCCATTAACACATCTATCTGTACATTGTGGTTTTTGGTGGTGAGAGGTGCAGTCTCTTTCCTTGACATTAGAATGAGCTTTATTTTTAAAGTGATCTTTGTTTTCAAAAATAACATGAAACTTGCTCTGTTTGTTTTACTTTCACATTTTCTTTGTCTGCACATGTTTTCACTGCTCTGCGCATTGGCCTCCAGCAATTGTAGGAGGCAGATACTCAGATGAATAGCAGGAATCCATTTGACTACCCAAGACACCAATCCGAGATTTACCTGTGATTTCTTGTGTTTAATGTGTGATCTGAACTACTCTCAGATAGGTAATGAAACCCCTCAACCTGCACTTTTCTCTTGGATAATTCACAGTAAACACTTTTCACAAGTGATGGACACAGGTAAATATCAGACTGCAGTTTCTTGTCTAAGTGAAATGGATTTTAGTTTCTCCCTTCATGTGGCTACAGGCTGCCATTATCTGTGATAGTGGCTCCTGTCTATTTTAGACCCCACACAGAGGAGATGCTGGGCTTCTCTCCCAGATGCCTAATAGTAGGTTTATCACTGCCATTTTTCCCCACATGCTGAGGACTACTCCTGTTTGACATGCAAAGCCTTGGCTTTTCAAATTTGTCTCTGCTCTGGCCTTGAAAGTAATAATCAGATAAGAATTGCAACAGTTTTCTGTAGAACTTGACTTTTAGTCATATCAGTCTCCCCTAAAGAATTCACTACCCCTTAAAGTGCTTCTTTCTTTAAATAAATATTCCCAGCAGTTTTCCATTTTATGAGATAAATTTTCCATATTTAAGGAAACTCAAAAAGAAGCTGAAAGTGAGTGTCCGTGGATGTATCAGTCAGACTTCTAGGTCTGAGCTATTCACCTGAATTTTCTTGTACAAACAGTGGTGGAAAATTTACACCCCAGATGTAGATCATATTGTCCAAAGGGAGTTGCTTGAAATGGTCCCTGAGGGGATTGAAAATGCTCTGAATTTTGTTAGTCAAAATCTAAGAGGAATGTAGCAGGACTTAACACAGTTTGAGGTGTCTTAGCTTTCATGTGTGGAGCAGTCCCACTAAGGACAGTTCTGCAAGTGCAGCTCCTGTGGGGAGAAGGAATAGATTTGAGCTGAAGTCACAAGAAACCATGTAGACACAGATGCCTCTTCCCTCTTATTTTCCCCAAAAGACACATTGCAGTAGAGTAGGAAATAGACTATTACTTCACTTGGTAATAGAGGGAAAATGAGCCTCACTAATGGAAGATTGAATTGGAAGCTGTAGATGGAAAGCATAGTGTTTTCCATCTTTTGGATAGAAACCATGTAAATAGTAAAACCCATGTATGCTTATGGCCTTTAGTATCAGACAGTCTCTGCCTGATACCTTCTGCAGCTCATGATCTCTCCCATCCCTGCATTCCAAAACCATTCCACATATTAAATTTTCTCTCTTCAATTTTTCACTTTTCAGGACAAAATGTAATTCTGAGTGCATAACAGATAATAGGGAAAATCCAAGCAGTTTTCACAGTCTTGCTTAATTGCTTGTGCTATTTAGAGACCTTGGCACAGAAATGGGAAAGGTCTCTGACTGTCCTTGAAATAGTGTGTGAGAGGCAGAACTGCAGCAAATAGAAATAAAAATGTATTATTAGCCACACTGTGCTTAAAAATGTAGCACTAAAAGTGTGACTATCTTGTTATCTGGCAAGTTATAATTACTGCATCAAATATTCACATACCAGCTCCAAGTTCCATCCACTGAAGAGTGTTTTTAAAATCAGCATTTTGTCACCTCTATGGCCGTTGATCAGAACACAGGCAGAATGTAAAAGTAAATATTCAGTAAATTTCCAGGTACAAAGCACACAGACATGATTTTCTGTGTTTGCATGCTCATGAAAAGCAGGAGGCAGTAAATGAGGACTGACCTAGGAATGGGGTGCTGGAGGCAGTTGCTGATGAGGATGCTGGAGCAGGAGGAAGATGCAATGTAGGGGCAGCCCACTGGTCACAGGCACAGCTGGCTCAGGGACTGTGTATAAAATGTCAGTGCCCAGGAGTTATTCCAGAAAGAAGTTCTGGAATTTCCAGGGTAGGCATGGGTGAATTCATCATCATTTCACTGCAGCAGATGTAGTGTCATGTCCTATCAGTGTTCTGGGTTACCAAAATCATGACTCATATGTTTTGGTTTGATTTGTGATTTTTTTCTTTGCTTTCAGTTTTGTTTTTTTCATAGCAAATTTAACTGTAGACTCAGAAAACTGCATAATAGTCATCAGAAAAAGGCCTATGTCTCTGTGTCTATAATACAGATAGAAAGGTCATAGATAATATGATAAATTTACAAGGTATTCATTAGATAGGAATAAAGTAATGTGTGCTGCTTTCTCAGT
The DNA here is from genome assembly GCF_012460135.2 of Molothrus ater. NCBI lineage: Eukaryota > Metazoa > Chordata > Aves > Passeriformes > Icteridae > Molothrus > Molothrus ater. The sequence continues at coordinate 8,015,701 of NC_050490.2, forward strand.
GTTCATATAATCATGAGAGGTGTGGTGGTACCTGTTTGAGCAGTGCTTCTAATGCAAGTAATATTTAAAATTCAGGTCGCAACATACCTCAAATTAAAAGAAATTATGAAGATAAAAATTGGTGATTGAAAGCTTTTCTGTTGAATTCTGAATTACCTTGACAGGTTTAAAATATAATATAACATAACTTCTGTTTACAGCTATTGTAGGATTATTTCTCCTAAGAGAAATATATATATAATTTGACAATTATTTTTGCAGAGAAAACATAAAATTCTATTAATTTAAAATAGAAGTTGTCTTTCTGCTGATCCACTGGAGCACTTTCCTTTAAAACAAAAGGAAGAAGCAGAAGTCTGTGCAGAAGAAGAGTTTTGAGGAATGCCATACATTCTCTTGAGCTGTTTCAGGTTCCATATTGCTTTCTGTGGTATATCACATATAATGTGAACAGTCTTCTGGAGGTAGATTTCTGTACCTTTTAATGCTAATATTAGGGTGCTGAAAGTTTTTATTCCATTACAAAAATTATACAGCTTGTTACTCTATAAAAAGACTGTAAAATAACATATATTTTAGTAACAAAGAAACAAAGTCTCAGCTATTACCTGTATATTGTAAATTCATTAAGCCTCAAATTGTAAATCATTATGAAATTTTGCATTTCTTTTCCAGATGACATGAAGCAACATCCCTGGATATCTAAGGTCTGCTCCTGTAAAGTGTGTTAGAAAAAAACACTGAGACAAAAGAATTGGAAGATGTAGAAGGACAGCCAAGAAATAGGACCTATATGGTGAAGTGGACATGAAATGGCTTTTTGTATTTATTATGGTACCTTTAACAATTAATTTTCAGAAGAAATACCTTCCATAAGATCAGCTTCTTTTGGCTGATTTATTGGCTTCAATTCACACTTCCATTGCTAATAGATTTACATATATTCAACTAAATTTGAGTAGTTTTGATATAGAAAATATCAAGTCTTCATTGCTGGATATCATTCACTTGTTTATATATTGATCTTTAGAACTTTGATTGCCATTAAATAATTATATCAATTTTAGTATTGTTTTACATACATAAAATATAAATTTTTCTCTCTTTCCTTATAACTTTTCTTATCAATAGCATTTTAACACTGAGCAAAACCAAATGCATTTCAAATAATTAGAAAACTTACTTTTACTGAAAATAGAAATTCACAGTTTGAATTAAAGATGGAATATTTAGAACTAACTAAAAAACAAAGAGTATTCTGTGCACTTGTTATCAATTTCAATTGTTATTTTTCTGTGCATTTGTTATCAATTTCCCATTCTGAGAGAATGGAAACTTGATAACAAATCTGGTCATGTCTAGGATGTAAATTTTCTCTAAATACTGCCATTACCATAATCTGTAGAAATGTAGTACAGGTATGGAACTGGAGAAGCCCGTTGGGTCCTCTTCTGAAATTATATACTTCATTGAATATCAATTTGTGCTCATTGGGAAAAACAGCTATGCCTTTTTTACTTTTTTTCCTAAAAAACTACACTTATATTTGTAGAATAAATACAGCTTATTAGGCTCATTTATCACCTGATATTCTGTGGGACTTAAGCTGGTTTGACAAATAATGGCTGCTCAGAGCAGTAAGCTCACTCTTTTTGTTGCCTATAGCTGGAGTGCTACTGAAGGCAAAGGATCTTGAGGATGTGCCTTATGGATCTGTACCTCATGGTGGAAATCCTGATTTATCCCTTCCAATTGTCACATTAGCCATAAGATCCCTTAACTGGGAGAGTGGAGATTTCTTCAGTGTGGAAAGATTCTCTGGCAATGAATCTCTTTTTTCCTTGTGGGGAGTTGTCATGGCTGCATGATAAAACCTGGTTTCTGTTGCCACAATATGGTTTGAATGAAGCAGACATGAAAGCTTCTTCCCTCCGGTTTTTATATCCTGTAAGTCCATGTCCCTCAGTGCAGTGTATGGTATTCTGACCTGCTGGGTGGTGAAAGGGCATTGTGAGAAGGAGTATCCCAGTTTTTATTTAACTAAAGAATATATAAATCAAATTGGCTGTAATCCAGAGAAGATAAAGATAATTAATGTTATTTTTTGTGACTGTGAATACCTTGCAGAAAAATGGCATCTTTGGGCAGAAAAGTCAATGGTTTTAACACATTTGGTATTTTTCAGAAACAACTTTCCATGTTCATGGCAGGCATTTTCCTCTCTAAAATGTATCTTTGGTTCAGATGTGGTTGTGTTTGAATTATGATGACTGAATATTCAGTGCTATGGCTTCATTCTTGCATTACTTGTGCTGGATGTGTGGAATAATATCATTGATGCATTTATACTTGCACAACACAACTGAGAGCAGAACATGTCTTTAGCTAACATATATCCTCCTCTTAACTTTTGTGGCTGAATGAGAGTTGCAAACATCAAGGAGGTAAAAATAAAATTGTAAATACACCTACAGAACTTAGTTAGCCCTACAGGAACCTTGCAGTGAGTAGAACAAATTGCAAACAAAGGATGGACCCATCTCCCTCCTTTGCTCCTGTTCCATATGAACAACCATATTGAGTTGTTGCAGCAGTCTCTTCCATGGACATGAAAAAGGCTGTTCACAACAAGACTCACTGCTTTACATCAGCGTGTGCTCACTTGGGCCAGGATAACAAATCTTTTGAAAACTCTTTCATCTAGATATTTCAAAAGTGGATGTGTTCAAGAAGGTCTCATAGCTCAAGGAATTGGCATTGCCCGTAACACCCAGTACTGCTGTTGTAGCAATTACATTTGTGCAACATGATATTTGATTGCTTGTCGTTAATTCTGCAAAGCAGTGCACATCAGCAGCCTGCCGATAGAGCCAGCCCTCTAGAAGGGTTTGTGCAGTGATGATCGGTGTTTGGCACATGCTTGTGCGTGCTTCCTGCTAATTATCATTACAGGATCAGTAAGGTAAGGCAGGAACTTTTTTATTAGGTACATTTATTTCCCAGTAAAGCAAATATATTCCCCTTGTCTTCTGGATGTCTTTCAAACAACCAACTTTATAATATGTGCTTGCAGTGAACTCACTCAGAAAAATCTTTTTGCAACAAAGTGGCAATTTCAGAGCTGAATACACAAATACAGATGAACTTCCTGCAACAGTTTCTTGTAAGTCAAACTGAAGAAGCATTTTCTATGAGTGTGGTCTGATGTACCACTGCATTCGCGCTTTTGGAGATGGAGTTTACAACAAAGTCCCAAGGCAATTATGAATATATTTTTCTATTGTGTTACTCTGAAGGAATCCTATCAAAAGGAATAGTATGCTAATATTTTGAGTAGTTGTTTAAATTTTAAATATGGGATGGAAAATTCATGAATACCTAAACTGCTTAAGGAATGTGGTGTTTTGGTTTGGCTTGGATTTTTCCATTCACAAGTCACAGGATACAATGATCTGTACGGCTCAAGATGTGATTTCACAGTCAGAGGGATTTCTCCTCACCCCAGCCTCAGTCTTCTGCGTTCTCCTCACTTATGTTTGCACTACTGCTTGTGTGCCCAGGCTGTGCCAAGGCAAGCACTGGCCTCAGTGCAAAGACCAGAGGAGGAACAAGCAATCCACAGTGGAAATGTGGTACAGTTCACACAAAAATGAGCATGAAATTGAAGTTTAGAGTGCTATGTGCAGGGGTCTTACTTAAACATAGACTTTTGGCTTTCAAATCCTATAAGCATTTTTTACATTGCATGCATAGTTCATTATATTCTTTTTAAAAAATTAAAGGACACTTACTGCTTTTAGTATAAGACAAAATCAAAACTCTTCAGCATCTCTTTTATTTGTGGGATTTTGAGTTTTCCAAATAATTCATTCTTGGTCTGACTGGTCATACTGAATGGTCACTGACTTAGATTCCTGTGTGGAAACCTCCCTAAAGTTTGAACGGTTCATTTATGTCTCCAAATCCAAACATTCTATTTTGAAATCTCTTGTGCCGTTCATATATTTTGAATTTGATCTTTGTAATAAACTGCTTCCATTTTGGGGCTGTATTTTGTGGTGCAATCCCCTTCCCTAACCCAATGAAAGATGTATTCAAAGCACATTGGCATGGGACTTGATGAGATTCAGTGTTTGAAATAAAGAGATCCTTTAAAAGAAGCACTATGCAATGGGACTACAAGCTCCAAACAGCAGCATTTTAGCAAGGGAAATGATTTTGCAAATCTGACTGAGCTGAAGTCTTGAAAATTCAGAAAAGAAGGAGACAGTTCAGTGAGCAGCATTACCTTTGCCCAGGATTTTACTTCTTTTGAAAGAACAAGTTCTCTGAAGGCAGACAGGACAGTGAGCTCCAGCACAAATCCCAGAGTCATTGCCCCAGTGCTGAACAGCATTGCACCCACATCCGTGATGGGGCATCTGTGAAGACAAAGATCCCTTCATGTAATGGAAATTTCTACTGGATTTTGCAGGCCATATTTCTTGGATGAGAAAGGATGCAAAGGAATTTCAAGGACCAATCTTCGGCTTTTTTTCCTCCTCATTGAATATGTAGTCTGAACTGCTAGACAAAGATCTTAGCATTACTGTTAACATTTGAGTTAGGGTATCATTTGAATTCATAGATCCCCAAACTGAAAATTCATCAATTTTACTTTTGGAGAAGTAGTTCAGAACTCAGCTGCAACATAAAATTCACACAGTAACCTGAGATTGTCTTCTTGGGGCCCATGGGAGTTTGTTTTTTGAATGACACCTGCTGGAAGGTCTAAAGTGTGTCTGAGAGCTGTGCTGTGGGATGGAGGCACGTCACAAGAACACCTTCCCTGTCTTCTGATGGATGTGATGGGTGAGTACAAACAGAGCTGCCAAGGTGAAGCAGTGTGAGTTGCTAAACAATGACAAAGATTATGAGACTTAGTAAACATCTGCAAAGTTTTTTTTAGAGCAGACTGTGCACTTGACAAAATTTCTTAGCGGTACAAATTTAATTACATTTATCTTTTTCTTTCATGTATGTTTATCTTCAGAATGCAGAGTTGTGCTGCCTGAATTTGCATTGTGCCATGCAAATACAGCAATAAAAACTGGTTTTCTTACTCTGCAATACTCTCAATAAGACAGTTGTGAAAAATAGCCTTACTGGAGTAAGCAGTATATGTAAGTACATGTTGTTTCATTAAGTACATTAGTCCCTCCAGTTTTACATCAACTGGCAGATTTTCTTTCTTTTTTGGGGGGGATTTGAAAACATAATACTCATCAGAAAAATATTAACAATATCCAAAACTAGTAAAATAGTGATACTTTCCTTATTTATTCTTAAATTTTATCTAAATAATGTATGATCTTTTCAAAAATAAGGATGTAGGGAAATCCTACCCTAAATCATCATGAAGTTTCCACACAGAAACTCAGGGTAGTAAAAGATTCTGTTCAGTTTCAGAACTGTATTTTCTGTCATCACACTGATCTGCAGACTTACAGCTCTGACCAGTAAATGTAACATACAGATTTTGTTGTTTGTTTTGGTTTATAGTCTTCCTGCCATGTAGATGGCAGCAGCACTCAAGCCTTCAAATTCACTCCAGCTTTTTCTTGAGTTTGTTAGAAAAAAACATGTTTAGGAATATTATTGCTGAGACTGAACTGAAAGCCTGATTATTTTAAAGATGGATATTCGTTTAGTAACATGTGCCTCTAAAGAAGCTTTTAACTTCATAATATGAGTGTTTAAAAGACAGTAAGTCATATCTGCCTGTATTAAAATAATTGCCACTGTTACTTTTTTCTACATTTTGACTTTTTTCCCTGAGTATTAAATTTCTAGAATTCTTCCTTTTGCACTAGGTTGCAAGACACACAGGATGTTTTTGAAAGTTCAAAATTTTATTTCCCTGCAGAATGAGCAGCAGCCCTGGCAGGAAAGCTGATGACTGTGGGCATCCTGGTCAAAGATACAAAGAGGAACCACAGATAAAGGTAGTGGGATACACAGTGTAGGATTTTGTGCTGTGGACTCTACTAATTGCAGTGTTTTATAGAAAGTATCATGAATTATCTGGGAAAAAAAAAAACATTTTGAAGGTCCAAATATCTTTGTGTAGTGTAGAACTGTCTGCACTGATATTTACTTTGGCTATGTAGAGAGATTTTGAAAGAGAAGCAACAAAACTGAGACCCAGAATCAAAGCTGTCTAGTAGTCTTAGTCTCTGCAGTGTCAGCTGAAACCTCAGGGAGACTTTGTGGGATCATCTCCAGGCCCTCAGAGATAAAAGCAGGTGTTATATGTGTAACTGTGCACAGAGGGAAAACCAGCACAAGAAAGCATAATGATCTCAGTGCCTTGAACTAGAAAATACTGTTTAAATGCTGGGGGCAAACAGTAGTGTTACAGCGAGCTGTCATACAAAGCGGATCAGCACTAGCTCCCTCAATAGTTCTAAACCAGTAGCAGTTGAAGAGGGAGATGAAATATCCAATGGACAGCATATGTCATTCCACAGGATCCTGTCTGAGAATGCATTGGGTGGAGGTTTAAGCCACACTGACTGTGGAATCAGCTAAAGTAACTGGGAAAGTGGGCAGACTGTGGCACTGAGCCATCCTCATCCAACTGCCACAGCTGCAGATTTGGGCAGGTCTGTTCAAACCCTCGGCAGAAGCTGGGAGAGAAATGGGAACTGATATCCCTCTATGCCCTCACTGTGTGGCGTGAAATAGAAACTCTTGGCACAGGAGATCACCCAGCTGTTTGTCAGGCAGTCTGCAGAGGCCAGGATTCCACATGGGAGGGTCTGTCACAGCTTCACACTGCACTCAGTGGATGGGCTCTGACCAAACAATCCTCTAATGTCTGTGACCAAAAACATGGTACAGGTGTCGTGATACATATCCTGGAGTGACAGCACTCCTTAACTACTGCTTCAGGCAAAGGATTTACAAAGGGAAAGCAGAAATTCTTGGCTGATAAAATGTGTGACAACAGTAAAAGTGGATGAGTGATGAGAAAAGAGCAGCAACTGGACACGTGTTGCATCAAAGCACTGGGGTAGACAGCTTTTGTTTCTCCTACACTTGTTGAGGAGTACAGTGCCTTGGACATCAGTAACAGGAAAAGCACTGCTCTTCTTAAATGTCTTCCACACTAATGCATGCTGAGAGCAAATATATTTTTGCTGCTTTTGGGATATCGTTTGAAGATTTGATGGGTTTTACTTCTCACTTCATAGCATCCATTAAATCAACCTTAGATTTCATTTCATTGAGCAGATATTTGTCAAAAAGCTGCTTCAATGTCTCCCAAATCCACTATTTTCCCTGTATTTTCAAAATTATGCCACTGCTTAAGTAATAAAAAATATCTTTTCACCTTCCATCTACCTCACTGGTAATATACTCAGTGTAGTTATGGGAGAGTTCTATGCATTGCAACCAAGCACACATTTAGAATTCTTATTAGTGCTGATTATTCATGACCTATAATGAAAATATATTTTAAAAGCTCCTAGGAACTTGAAATTACTGTCACCACATTAGTGTTATCTCTGTGTAGCACATTGGAGCAGTTTTTTAAGGATATATAAAAGATGGTCATGGTGTTTTGCAAGTTAATACAAAAGCAAAATTCCATAATAAAAATGTTGGTAGATTTTTGTTATCCCTGCCCAAACTTACTAGGCTTAAGCAGCAAAATCACCTGAGTAATACAACATTGAAACTCTTAGAACTACCAAACAGGCTTTCCTTAGAGATGTTTTTGCAGAATCACTTTGAAGTATAACTTCTCCTTAGGAACTTGAGATTTGCAGCAATAACATTTCAAGCTTTTAAAGAAGGTGATGAACAATTGTAATGGATTGGATACTGAGAAAGTATCAGAGAAAACATCACAAGCAAAGACTCATTTCAGGCACTCTTTCTTATATTTGTTGCTTTGGTTATATGAAGTGACAGCCCAATGAATCACTAGGTGGTCTTTTGGTCTGACAATTTGGGTATTGTCCAAGCAATTAACAGGCAGGCAGCCAGTTCCAGCAGCCAGTGATTAAATTACAGAGGTTCTTTGGTGGTTTCCATAAAGAAATTTCTGGGAAGAGTTATATGGATCTGCCACCTCTCATATGATGAGCATGTGTCCTAGTCTGTGTCCATGTTTATTTGGCTAAATACTTGAGAATATTCCTTCACTTGAAAAGAGTCAAAATTTGAAAGACACTCCATTCTTTGGTTTCTTCTGTACTAACCCTGTGTGTGAGGAGAATTGATGATACTGTTGGATTAAACCTTAAGCTTTGTGTGGGTTTTTTTATATGAGATTTTAGAAATGTCTTTCCTCATATCTTGACTCATATATGACTAACAGCATAAGTACTTCACAGGTTTCCTTCTAAATTTTTCATTTAAAAATGCCTTCTCTTATGTAAGTCTTTTAAGCACATATAATTGGTGTTAAATTTTTGCTTAGCCCATGGAACATGTAGCATCCTGTGTTATCCCCCTAATCTATAGATGCTAATCTCTGTTCCTAGCATTTGGCTTGTTTTCCTTCGTGTGTGGGAAAAATCTATCACACTTTTTCCAGAATTTTGAGTTTTTTCTTCCTCTAATGATAGTCAGTGGTTAAACTTTCACAGGGAGAGACCAACGTAAAAGCAGCAAAAAGGAAAAATAAGAGGAAATAAACTCTATTATCTAGAGTAAATATACCAGCATGGTCAAATTATGATTACACTGGCCTCCAAGCTGCACTCTGATCTTTTATGATAATTCTGAGCAGTGCTCTGAAGGTGGGTGTAAATGTCAATACTCTAGGAAGACTGGAAATTTCTGGGAATTTGCATAGGATACATAGAGCCATAACTACAATCCTGCAGGTATTGGGTTCAGTTCCCATGCTGATGGGGACTGAGCTCTCATGTGGCATTTTTGATAGGGGTATGGGACTGTAAAAGGAATCACAGCAACAATAAATTTTCTTTAGCATTTAGTCTTTCTCCAGGGGTTAATTTTTCTGGATTAGCTGGGAAAGTGCCCTTGCTGCTAGCAGAAAGGAGAGGAGGTAGTTCTGTACATTTTAATGCTTTTACAACTTCTGTAGTAAAAGACATTGGGAATAGCAAGGAAGCTTGCACGCCTTCCTCAGAGATAGACTCAGATCCCTTCCACACAAAGGTTTTGCCAAGGTTTTAATAAAAGGAATCCCCACTGTAGATTACTCCTATACGTATCCAGTAGTCACTCCTGGACCACATCCTCCAGCAGCTTTTATTCAGCCAAAGCTGCTTCCAAAAGGGCTCAGGGGCATCACTCGGTCGGCAGCAATCAGTGGGTTAATACAGCCTCACTTCTGCCTCCCTCAGATGTTCAGGAGAAGATAATGAGGCAGGGATAGAGCCTGCAGGTTAATGATATACCCCAACTGGAAGACAGAAATCTGAGAGGAGAGACTGGGAAGCAGAAGAGGAAGGGGAAATGTGAGTTTCTTTATATTCAGGTGTTACTCACTTGAGAGAATTGCTGGGGCAGGATTGTTTTCCAGTACTATAAAGACCATTTGATCTGTTAGTGCACTGCTGAAATTACTCATCTACCTGGCAAAAGCCGTCTGCCTTTTACACTCCTGTTAAAATCAATACTGAACTCCATTTGAAACTCTATTATGCTAAAAAGAAGAGCCCCCCACCAACCATAAACAAAACACCAAAATCCAAAGGTGCTCATGTTAGGATAAACACTGGAATCCTTCTAACACATTCTAATCAGTGCTTGGGTAAGCATTGTTAGAAACATCTGTCATGCATTTAAATAAATTCTATTAATAAAATGAATGAGTAGAACTTAGACAAGTATAGAGAGGTAATACAGTAAAACAAATGGCCCTACTACAGGGAGCTGTTGTACTATGCTGTTTTGAATATCGTCATGAAAGCAGCTTACCTTTCAGCTGAGTCTTTTCAATAATCCTGGGCTGTAAATGATGCAGCCATGTAAATAACTCTGACAGTTGCACTTTGACCATATAATATGAAAAAATAGCTTGTTCTCTATAATCACATTGTCCAAAAATTCCTCCTTCTTATCAGTAGGCGACCTCCCGCTACAGACAAGCAGAATACAGAACGATCTGCACAGTCTGCAGCGTTCAAGATACTGTTCTTACTGTTATTATCAGCAATGACGATTATCTCTAAATGCTCAACAGTAAATCCAGAGGAATAAATGGGAACATTTTTCCTAAGTGGTGTATAACAATACCTGACATTTATATAGCACCTTTCATCTGTAAGAATCCCAAAGTGCTTTACAAAGTCTGCTGGGATCACTTCACCCACTACTGAAATGTAGCTATCTCTACAGTGAAATTCAACTTCTATTCCACACCACTGCCATTGCACAACGGTGTTTTTGAAAAAAGTGACAACTAAGTGAAATGCATTGAACTGTTCTTGTGAAAGCTATCATAAGGTCCTCAGTGGCAATCCATGGCTAAAACTTTGCAATGGTATCCAGAGAAAAACACAGCAGACCCTCCTCTGCCCTCAGACACTTTCTTCCCAGCAAGAGCACTTCTATTTTCTTTCTGGTCTCAGACCTTTCAGGTGAAATGCTACCAACAAATGCAATTCTACTAATGAAATCACATTAGTAAACCTGGCTGTCTGGAGTTATCCTTAGAAAGTAAGTAATAATGAAAATAAAATGCTTAAACTTTTATAGGACAAAAATGAGCGTAACTAATCCATAACTGTGCTTCTCTGACTACCTTGGTCTATTGAGCCCAACACTGTGAAATTAAGTACTAATCTTCCTTATGAGGTATTTATGTTGTTTTCCATGGTTTTAGTACTATAGCTATGTATTTATTTATACGAGCAGGTATGACTCACTGTAAGGTGACTGTAGAAACAGATGCTGTATCTGTGCTGGTAAATTAGAGTGAGGTAACGTTCTCAGGCATGGAAAATTACAAAAATTTATAAAATGATGGAACAGTATCCATTCTCTTGACCTACAAAAACTCCTGATGACCGTGCCTGATAGGAAGTGTTTGACCATGCCCATGCTTTTCTGGGAGGTAAAATAATTTCTCACTCAAAATTACTTTCAGTTCTAATGGCAGTTGGCTTTATTGCCAGAAAACTAACTGAAGAACATTGCCATTACAGATGTACAAAGGATATGCACAGGATGATGGAATGTATGTAAAACATAGTGTTTGTGCATTTCTGAATGTGATAAAAGTGGATTGGATCCTCTTCAAGAGAAATGCATGCTATGCAATATGAATAATCTTGAAAGTGCTCTACCAATATTAATCAAATAATGGAGCTGAAAATACATGTTCTTCCTAGAGTTTCCTATTACATTTTCATCTCACAGAAGGATGGGAGAAAGCCAGCCAGTAGATCTGAGCCCTGCTAAATTTTGGAGAGCTTAGCTCTTGCTGTTGATATAGATTTGATCTCTCCAACTCGGGTTTATGTCTGTAATATGTCACTTTAAAAAAATCAAGGTCCCATTTGGGTTCACTCCACTGCAGTGTTACTACTTTATCTTATATTTCATCTCCTCTGTGGTCTTGGCTTTTCTTTGGCAAAATGTGAGTTCCTTTTCTTTAAGACCTGGGTAAGCATTGGACATATGTCACAAGTGAACTACAAAGTGTGGGGGGAAATTAGCTAAGTAGACAGAACCACTTCACTGCTGAGAATAGAGTGGTCTCTGCTCTTTCTTGGCTACAGGAAAGAGAATCAAGAGTGTTGCAGAAGTCACTGACCTTTTCAAATTAAGCTGTTATATTTCTTTAATGGAACAAATGCAGGTAAACAGATTCATATACCTGGTCATTATATTAAGAGATTAAATGTAATTTTCCTTCTAAGAAGTTTCATTGTACTTTTGAAATAAACTGTGGAGTGAAGCCTAAAGAAACAGCAATAACTGTGAATCCTCTATGAGATATTCTGAGAGGCATCTTAAGAATGCAGGGTGTGAATAGACTATAAGAGTTTATCCCACCATAAATCCAGAAAATCCTGTGACTAGAGAGACAAAATTATACATGCTTATGATGAATATCTTGTTTATGAAACTTAAATGTGAAGGTGTAAAATACCTCCTATTAGAGATGCTAAATTAAAATTTTTACTAGGTTTTTAAAATACATTAAAATTCAAAGTTGCACATTTATATTAAGAACATCACATTTATCTGCTGTGGCCCCACTAAAACAAATGTACTGATTCCAAAGTATTTTCAGTCAAGCCTTGTGTACATGTACAGCAAGTATGTTTGTAGGTATTTATTTGTATCCACTACTGTATATTCCATATTTACACCTATTTTAATAGTGAATGTGAAGATTGCAGTTATATCAGGAAATGTCAGCTCTAGGACTGCAAAGAGAATGGTTGTGGCAATGCTTAACTCTTCCCTCTGCATGTATGTATTGTGCACCAATCTTTATGTGTATTAGCCCATGTCCATTTATAATCAATACTATTGCCTCATCAAACTCTTCTATACTTTTATATACACACATATGTTTAGAGGTATTTTAGAGGTACTCTTAGAGCTATTTTAAAGATAAACGTGTCTCATTTTGGTCCTGACGATCAGACTGCAACAATACAAATGATAGACTTGGCTTTACATTTGAAATGTTAACCTATTATGAGGCTAGTCTTAGTAAACATGCCAATAAACAAAAGATAGAGGAATCTTACCACTTGTTTTCTCTGTCTTCAAAGACTGCACCTTTCAGGCTGAAATTTACAATGCTGCCTTTTATATTTCATTATTATTTTGCTACTGCATCCTCAGTAAAAGCCATATCCTCCTTAAATTTCCCAAGTTTTTTCCTTTCGTTGACAGACAGTTGCTAATCACATGTATTATACCCTGAGCAAATTTCAGGCCATAGGGGGATAGGATAGCTTCCTGCATATTTTACCCTCTTCTATCCTTATTTTTTTCAGTTTGTGTGACTGTCTGCTTGCATTTATGAATGAATGCTATGATGTGTATTGGCTGTGTTAGGAAGAGGGATCATGTGAATGTTAAGCCTTTAAACATAAATGGTGAATTTTAACTGAGGCTTTCAAATTCACACATACAAAGGCAACAATTACTGTTCTCTATGCCCACTTTGAAGCTCTCAACAACAAATCTGCTGAGCACACAGAGTCAAATATTATTTATACCAATCCTGAGCAGGTATTTTGCATTTGCCTGGCAGACAGGATAGGGCAGCATCTCTCCTCTGAATGCTGTGCTAGGCTCTGCTGGCGACGTCTCTGCTGGTGAGCACAGGGGTATCAGGGTCTATTACAGCAGTGACAAGAGAGCTCCAGGGAGATTCTTTCGAGAAGAGTCATCCACTCCTGAAGCTGGGTTCCAAGTTTGCAAGTTTTGGCATATGGATTTTTAATCTCTGAGTTGCCTTAACAGCAAGCAAATTCTGTAACTTCCTCTGCAAGGTCTGTTTGACTTTTCTGGAGGAAGAACGCTTGTTCAAAGCCAGCCCAGCAATCATCATTCATCACCCTGTCAGTCACAGCAGATACCGAGGTACCTTCAACAAACGTTCTGCAGTGTAACCCCTGGGTTGGTTATTAGTGTTTCCCACAAAGTTCCAGTAGTCAGAGGACATTTTTGAACTTTATGGGATTTATATTAACTCATAGCAATCTCTGCAAGTTGCCAGAAGGTGTAAAGAAACAAATTATTAACTAGACTCTTCTTAGTAATTTAGAAATATTGATGAGTGCTGGTTCAAGTTGTTGCTACCAGCAGTGTATTGCCTGCAATTCTTGACTCCTGATAAGAAGGAAGTCTTCTGAGCTCAACACAATCTTACTTTTCCTTTTTTCATATTTTAATGTGCAAAATACTTTTGGTGTTGTATCTGTGATAAAATTAATTTTCAGCAGTTGCTGAAATATTTAAATCCTGCCAAAGACAGTCATCAGCTGTGGAGTCCTGTGTCTAAAGCAGATGCAGTAGTGTCCTGAAAACTTGTTTAAACAAAACAATAGTTCTCTTTAATAATGAAAAAGTATTTTAATTCCTATCTGAGACCATATGAATTTGCTTCAGGACAAGTTTATAGGATGTCATAATGGGTATGTAAGTTACCTTAAACTAGATTTAGTCTTATTTTGTGCTATGAAGAGAAGTTGAAAAACATTTAGACTTTGTTCAAACACTGTCTTGTGTATAATTCAGGAAAAAGTACCTATCTGATAGCGACAGTACCATGTGCAGTTTTCCCAGAGAAGGCTGTTTACTTAAGGCCTGAAGCAAGGATCAGTTTTGAAGAAAACTTGACAAGGACGATTTCTTACTTACCTTAACTCCCAGACAAAGCACAATAATAATAATAATAATGATGGGTGGTTGCATTCCAAGCATTTCACTCACCTGAAACAGCACAGAGCAATTTATATGTATTTGTTTTTTGCTCTCACCTTAGTATTACACAGCCAGCTGAAATTTCAAAAGAAACCCAAGAAATAAAGCATTTGGGTCTCAGAAAGAGCTATTGAACTGCCTGAACTCTGCTCATTCATCCACAGCACTGCTGGTTTTCTTCTGAGGCCTTGTGCTTAGGAATGGGAGGACCACTCTCCTGACACTTCCTTGCATCACTCCACTCTCTCAAATATTGTCACATGCATGGGGTACTTTATGAAACTATAAATGAGATTCCTTTCTTCTTCTTACCTAGAAAGGCTCTGTAAATCCCTTAAAGCAATTTTGCTCTTTAATCCATCCCACTCTCCTTCTTTTCCCAAGATCTAAACCCTTGTGTTCCTCTGCCTTTTGCAGCTTTCATTTAGCTCTCTGGATGTCTGAGAGATATGCAAAGGTCTTTCCCCTCTGCTGACTGAGAGATACCAACACAGAGCTGACTGCTCCATTGAAGCCTCACCACTGGCCAGAGAGTGATTTTCCTCTGATACCTGGCCCTGATCAGTACATAGTATTGGGAACTAATTCTTTGTCCTTACCCATTCACTGTTAGTTCTGAACAACAAGTGCAAAGGTCAGTGTTTCCTGGTCAGCCTTTTCATGGATAATAAAATAGCGAACAAATAAAAGGGACCTTTACTTAGCTCTAGAAAATCTTTTCGTAAGTGTTTTGGGTTGAAGCAAAGGTTTTTCCCTTGCTTGTAGAGCTCTTTAATCAGGATCACATACTCATCCAAATCACTGAAGTACCATCATTGCCAGATCTGGCATTACTGCATTTTTCTGCCATATGTTCTAAAGAGGACAGTTCTGCATCATAAGTTTAGACCTTTATCTTGTAGCTGGACAAGCAGCCCTGGAGGGTATTTATCTGCTTTTGGGAAGGAACAAAGATTATTTGATGTCCCTAATTAATCTCTTGTCCCATTAAGGCAGAACGGTCAGGATTTTTATGTATTCTACTTTTCAGTATGTGGTTTTTTTTCCCCACATCAGATGCTAAAATCTTTCCATGGACATTAAACAGTTTTATATGGCAAGGTCATGTGCCCATCTGACTCACCCTCTGGTTTTGAGGTGTGGGTCAGTTTTTCCATGATGCCTTTTGAAAGATGGAGGTATCACTTGAGCAAACCAGAGCAGGCAGTTTCCTGTAATCATCTATGCCATCATCTGTGCTGGATCATGGCAGCAGCTGATCAATAGAGGAGTATTTAAATATGTTAGAGCCTGAATCTGATATTCTACATGTTTAACTGCATAAACAGATCAATGGGACGGGATTGATCTCCATTGATATTTGGCAGTTTTCAAATACAATTAAACCACATTTGGAGTATTGAAAGCACTTGAAATAAACAACTGGGCACTATTTATAATTTAAAGAGCTACTCAAAAAATTTAATAGATCAAGTGGTTGTTTCAACAATGCCAGTGTCAAGGGAAAACTTGAAATCCATATGCTGTATATAAATAGCAAACTGAAATTGATGGCAAAGTGAAGTTCAATGTGTTCTTTAGCACATATTACTATACACAGATATTTCTGTATTTGTGAGATAAGGATATGCAATTAAATTGTCATTAACAGATATAGATGAATGATTATGCCTGAGCAGAAATTGGGACCAGAATTATTGGACATGCTGTTGATAAAATGGCAACCATACCTTTCTCATATCCCTAAAACAGTGGAATTCAAGAGCTACCCAGCCAGTTCTTGGTTTTGCTGATCCCTGGTGGCCATATTCTCCCTGCATCTGACAGGGTTCCAGCAATTCCCTGGATTCCCTGTATGCATCTCCATTGCTCCTTTTGAGAACCTGGCACCAGTGTGTGTTTAGGCCACCACCAAAACTTGTTTGCTCAGTCTGGGAATGTCCTTGGGTTGCCTTTGAGGGTAATGTCATAGTCACCACAAAGGCCCATCAGACAGCTAAAGGCCGCTCAGACTGTTTGACTCATGGACATGTACAATACTGGTGGTCATAAAAAGAACCAGTGTCCACATGTTTCAAGACTGGCCAGTTCAAGAGAACCACACCAAAGCTGACCAGAATAACAGTCATTTGGGCAATGAGATTTATTTGCCATTCTGGTCTCCCTCTGGGCAGTTTCACACAGCAACACAGGTGCAATTGTGATGTAACCTATTGAAGGAGCTGAGGTCCTAGTCCAGAATATACAAGGTGGTTAGTAGGGTTACTTTCTAGAGAATTTTTTGCAAAGAAAGGCTTGTGGTTCAAATCAATTTGAAATACATAAAGGAAACATGGATCTTTAAGACTACCCTCAGCTATAAACTCGGAGCACTGCTGTAAACCCCAGGTTCTGTAAAGACATGGACTTGATTCATTACAAGGACACTGAATGTCAGCTCAGCAGTACATTTACCAGACACTTCCAGTGTAGGCATGGGGAAATGTAATTTTGCACTTTTACTGACAACATTCTGAAACACAGCTAAACAGTATCAATGTGATTTTCTTTCACAGGCATTTTGAAAACAATCCCCTATGTTTTTACTAAGGTCCTTATCCAGAAAAGTTAGGAAAGTGATTTCCATGCATACCCTTTGCTTGATCCGATGCCGGTGTAAAAAATTAAGGCTTTACTGGTGATATGGATTGTGAAGAGGAAAATATAGCAAGTTCCTTTTGCACAGGAAGGACTGGTTTAACAGCATTAAGTAGGACTTCCCAGTACAGGTCTGTCAGAGTTGGGACACTGAAATCCTTGACTCTTCAAAGCTTCCCAAACCCCTCCCAGCTCTAGGAGGGCGCTGAATGTGCATAGGAGTGTGTACCCTTCTCCTGAAAGTACATACTTTAATACCATTCCCAAGGGAACTGCTTTTTCTGTTAATGATATCAGCAATGTTTTCACCTGACTGGCTCTTGCAGGGTGAGATTCAGAGGTTATATTCAATATTCAACTCTGCATTGTTCCCATGGCCATGGTACTTTCTGGTTCCAGTCTGTGCTGCACAGAGCAGCACAGTGAAAACTGTACAGCAGAAATACTTTGGCTTTTTTACCTGAAGAGACATGGTGATGACTTATAGTACACCCTGAACAATTTTTCTTCTCTGTGCTTTATCTGGACCAATAAATGCTTATGCTTCTGGATGCAGGAAGAGCTGTTTGTTCTCCTCAGCTGACAACCCATTAAAAAGAAAATAAAGTAAACATATCAGAATTAGTCCCCTAAAGCTTCCATCAAGCCTTCTGCCATGAGCACTTTGCTGCTGTTTTTGTTTTTTTTCCATTGGCACTCAGGGGCAATCTATCTTTGGGATAGAGAATAGAATCACTTTCCTTCCCCAGGATGTATGATCCAAGAGCTAAAAATAGAGGCTATCCAGAACAATATCAGAGGGCTGCATATCAAATAAGTAGCCAAAATTGTTGAAAAAATCTTCTTCAGGTGTCAAGCCGTACAATACCCTTAAGAAAAATTACAAAACCTTACAGGAAGCAATTAGGAGACAACTAATTAAAAGTTACTTTCTTACCCCTTACAGTAGTAGTCAGTTTAAATAATGAACCTGTGGCAGTTTCTGAGAGGAGATACCTGAATTTTGATGATATGCCCTAAAAACAGCATTTAAGTTTTCTTGTTCACCATCAAAAAGTAAAGAAGAAAGAATCATCATGAGGACAAAAAAAACCCAAAACCACAAGGTGCCATTTCACCTGAATTTTTCTATAAGGACTGTCAAGCACTGGGTTTTAGGACCTACTGGAAATGCAAACTCTAACAGCTTTCAGGCAAGCCCTTGTTTTCAGCTGATCATTACGAGTTCTGACCTTTTAAATCTTCTGCTGCTAAGGGAGAATCTGGTCTTTACAGAAAAGCTGTTTTGTATTCCATTCATAGACAATGGAGAACTTAACTATATTTACTGGTATTTAACATATGGAGCATATTTGCCTGGAAGGTAGATGAAATCTCCTGCATTTAAGATCAAATCAATTTGAATTTAAGGTCACATTTGCAGAAGTCAATGTTCCGTAAAATCAAAGAAGAGCTTAATTCAACTATTTTTTCTCTGTCAATCAGCTGCGTAGTTTCACACAGTGGAGTTGTGCAAGCCTTCCTCCTGCAAGGAATCCTTGCACACGCACACATTCAGACACAAAGCTGCAGCAGGACTTGGATCTTCCTCACCTGAGTGGGGCTGTGAGTGTTCAGGCCCAAGACAAGATTCTTGTTTGTAATTCTTACTCCCACAGGTAGTGTCAGTCACACTGCTAAGACTCCTCAGGCAAGTATCTTACCTTCTTAAAGGGAGGCTCTCAGGACCAAACCTCTTTTCTTCTGATGAGATGTATCCAATTTGGCACATCTAATTCATGTGCTTCCAGGACTAAATGGAGAAAATAGGCTGATGTGATTTCAAGGTGAAAGTGTGTGTATCTTCATTCATAAGCAAGTGCTGCTACTTCAAAGGGGAAGAGATTTGCAGGAATCAATGATCTGCAATATCTTTTTGCTTAAAGTGTAATTGCCATCCGAGAGCAATGAGGGATTTTGCTGCTGCAGAGGTCTGGGAAACACGAGCCCAAAATACAACTTTCTGGTTGGGAGATTTCTAATATTGGAACATTGTCTTTGAATGCTACTAACCCACAGCCTTTTCCCCTGGAAATTTAAACAGCAGAGGAGAGAATAGGAGCTGTCGTTGATTTCTCCTGCTTTCCCTAAGAATGTCTGATACAGCAGGTCTGAAACTGGCATTTATGTTCTTAACAAAAAGATTTTTGTGTTTATTTTTAAATTAAAATATTGATTACTTAGCCTTGGTGAAATAATGAATATAGTCAAAGGGCAGTGAAAAAAAAAGGAGTATTAGTTGCTCCCTTGTGGTATAAAAGAAGATTTTATTTAATTTTTTATCATAATGGAAACAATAGCAGAAAAATTGTGCAGAACAGTGGAAGATATTCAGAAATGCTTATTTAATGAAATGCATCTAGCAGATTCTCTTCTGATGAAAATTTGTCAGCTATTTAGCCAATGAGTTTGAATGATAAAATAGAAGAGGAAAAACTACTATTATCACAAATTTCAGGAAAAGTTAACAGCAGTATCTTTCTGGTTGCTGTTATTTAGACTTAGATAAACACATGGCAAACTGTAAATGTCTCTTTATATTTCATGTTGCTTTTTTGTTGAGGCTTTTTACTAGATAAATTAACTTTTTAAATAAGGGAAACCCCTGTTTTAATACGTTTTGGTAAGATGTCTTGATAAAAATTTTTGAAAAATATCTTGATATCTTCAAATAATATTTGAAGGAAATAAAGTAATGAGAAATTTTGAAAGGAAAGGGGGAGGGATTTTTTCCTGTGTGATATGCCATGGATTTGTAAACATTTCCAAGCCAAGCCTTCTTCATTGCTGGGTGTGCTGTATCTTTCACAAAAAGATTCCACTTCTATTCACAGAAGCCATTCCTAAGCCAGCATTCACAAGAAATCTTCTCTCATATTGCTGAGTTGACAATACAGTCCTCTCTTATCTGTGGCTGCTGGGATTTGAGTCTCTGCTCCCATGCAGACTCTTGGGACAAATTCACCTCTGATGTAAATGTGCTCAGTTCCATTGAAGTCAGATGAGTTGCTTTCTCTTGCACCAAGGCTTAATTTGATCCTCGATGTTCAGATCACTAAGCTATCCCCTCTGGCCTAGCAATTCTCCCATTGAAAAATTACTTTCTGACTGTAAATGCCAATAGTCTTTTTACTCTGGAAGCTGAAGTAGTAAGAGCATGTAGGGTTTCATGAAGTGCTTCACATGTGAAGAGACAGCCCATCACATCCTGGAAGTGTCTCTTACACTTCAAGTGAAGAAAAGGAAGTCTGAGTGAATGAAAGATTACTGTATTTTTGTGACTACTATATCAAAACCAAAGGACTTTGGGCCTTTAGAGATGAGGAGGATCATTGTAACTCGTTTCCCTACAGGACT
The DNA here is from genome assembly GCF_012460135.2 of Molothrus ater. Classification (NCBI taxonomy): domain Eukaryota; kingdom Metazoa; phylum Chordata; class Aves; order Passeriformes; family Icteridae; genus Molothrus; species Molothrus ater. The sequence goes on from NC_050490.2 coordinate 8,036,152, forward strand.
CATTCAGCTCTGAATCAACAGAGCTTGTAGCCCTCTGACATACGGATCGACCTGAGGGGGAAGAGAGAAAGAAGGACGTAATTGTGCCAATTAATCTGGAAAGGCATCTGAGAGAGCAATGTCTTTAAAGAAAGCCTGGTAATGATCTTGGTTAGATTAGAGTAAATCTAGAGCAATGTCACTGAAATCAAAATATCATCCTGTACTTGCTGGTTATAAACTGGATCAGAATTTGGCCTGGAATTGGTTGTTCATCCTAGACTAGCACCTCTCAAAGGAGAATATAGATGGATGTAATTAATACCAAATATTAAATAAAATAACAAATATTATCAATTCCATAGTTAGAAAACCCAATAAATTCACAAGATTGTTCTACTACTTTTGCATTTTGCTACAAAACCCAGAATGTATTTTGAGCAGGGATTTTGTGTCATGCCTATCAGGAATGGAACCAGACTTGGTAATATCTAGAGGTCTGAATAATAGGTTTATTCTAAGACTTGTTATATTCCACAGAGGGGTCAGGACATCAGGAAGCCTTTGGTAACATGTTGAAAGAAGACACTGAGCCATCTAAAATTTTGATGTATTTTACATTAAAATATTAGCAAATCTGGGAAATAAGGAAAATGTAGAGCAGAAGTACATTCTCCTTCCCAAGAAGTGAAGGCATTTGTGGGTCCTAGGGAGCTTTACACCTGGAAGTAGTAGGAGCTGTCCTATGCTGCTCCCTTTGTCCATGTCCCCTGTCCTACCAAGGTAGAAGCAGAGCCAACCTGTTTGCTGGCTCCTGCCATAAGAGGGGCTGCCAGCCAAAGAGAGATGTGAAGAATCCAGCCTTTGTGTGTACCTACACACTGAGGAGCACCAGCAGGTGCATCTTCTAGTCCCACTTCCTGCTGCAGGATTTACTGGGCATATTGGGAGGCACACTGACAGAAAAGCCACTGTTAACACATAATTTAAATAATCCCTGATTAACTAGTGAAATTATAATTTTAGGAAGTATCGAGTGAATTGGAAAGTGTGGAGTTCTGCTGAAACATTATATTGATTTGATGCCTTTTAATTTGTTAGAGATTGTAACTAGCAATTCTATTCACCTATTTACTCTTCCCAAGTTATTCATTATTGACCAGAAATAGGTCTGGATGAGAGCTGTTAGTACAGAAGAGCCAGGATCAGATCTGCCCAGACCTGAACAGGGGAATGAATGGTTGGAGGTGAACCTAAAACAGATCTGAATTGTAGTCAAGGCTGTTCAGTTCCATGTTTTCAAGCCTCTCCATTCCCTAATTTGCACGTTGCTGTCTCTTGGAATAACCCCCACATGTATGATTGTCAACATGAAATGTAAATCAGCACACAGTGTCATAGTCTCAGCCCCAAGACACTTCCAGCACTCTGGCAGCAATGATAGCCACTGATGGAAATGTTAGAAAAAGAAGGTAGAGTACCTAACTTTTTTTTTTTCCTTTCACTTCTTTTGAAATGATAGTAAGCTTTTCAATCAGAGATTATGCTCTGCTGTAGTGAAAAGGTTTGTCAGTCCCAGCTTTTTGGCTGCCTTTGGCATGATCACTTGCATGGGTTCAATTGCTTCTTGGCAAGGGTTTTAACACAAAGTGCTGTAATCAAAATTTTCCCTTCTCAACATCGAGGATTAGTCCTAACAGTCCAAATCAAAGCCTGCTGGAATGGTACAAGTCTTTTTAGACTCAATGGCTGCTACCATTGTTTCTCTGATTCTGCCAGACGCAAAGAGACATTAGGTCTGGATTTTAATCCACCTCTTTTCTTAGGAAGATGCAGTTGGGAGACTTAAGATCTGGTCCTGCAACTTCTGTTTCACATGAGCAATCTCACTGCAGATTAAAGACTAATCATAGAAGGATTTGGAGGATTGGGCCCTTTGATTTCTCTTCATGTTAAGGCTCCTTTATCTGGATCATCCTGTTGATTATCCTTCTCCTTCTCCATATGCCTTTTGCATATGGCTTTAGAAGTAATTAGAAGGAAATAAGATTTTCTGACTTTAACTTAATCAGTAACACGTGTACTTTGAAAAGTTACATTTTTACATGACAGAGAATGCATCATCCAAAAGCAAATATCTCCAAGGTATTTGGACTCGCTTCTAACTGACAGCCGGACGTTATCACAACTGTGTGGCTGCTCTTTGTTCTGACTCACAGACACTGTGAATGTTTGATAAATGTTACCTTTTTAATTCTTGATAACATTATGAAAATGTTAAGAAATGTTACAGCAGATAACCTTCCTAGACCAAACAGCAGTATTAACCATGTGAAGTTAATAACTGACTACGGGACATTTACTTAATTTACCTTTAAAAAAAGTTTTGCCCACACTGCTCAAACTTTCCCTTCATTTTTATCTCCCTTTCTCCAAGGCCACAGATAAGATTTTTCTCTACTTACTTGCAGGTCAGCTTTCCATGACACTCAGGTCTGCCTACAACCAAAACCAAATATTTATGGGTACGTGGGTATGAAACACCATAATGATAAATGTATGATAATACACCAGAATGAAAGATTTCAAGACAGTAATGTTTGCTGTCTGAGCTGGACATTTACTTAGTCTGTGTAGACAGGAGCAGGTACTTTGATATAAATCAGATGAAGTGTTTTTGAATGAAAAAGTCTATACTGTGAAGTATGACTTCAGGGATCAGGACATACGGGCACACAGGTGTCATTTTGCAATGAAAGCTGCTAATGCTTTCTGTGCATGTCTAAAAACACTTTGTTTCAAGGTTGTGCTTCTGAGGATATAGCTCTGCAGGTTTCTTTTAAAGAATGAAGTGCTAAATAATGGATTAAAGGCTAAAAAAGGATTTGAAAGGTCTTCACCGTATTTTTAGCACATTTCAGTTATACTTTTTACTCCTTAGACACACACTTCCAGACTGTATTTAAATTTGAAGCATGTCATGACATTGCACATTCTTAGAATGATCATAGACTTGGAAGATTTAATGTTTAACCTTCATCAATTATTACACACAGCTCCTCACCTAAGTAAGCAGATGCTTGATTTTAAGCATTTAGGAGTCACACTAGTTTTATTCTTAAACATTTTGTCAAATCAAGGACATAGTGGACTTTCATGCAATTCACAATAAGTCCTTCAGAAAATATAAATATATGCTTTGTTTTATGCAGTTTAGTGAAGAATGTAACCACCAGAATGTTTAAATTAGATATTTTTGCTGTCTGAAAAGCCAAGTAGAAAGTCTCTTCCACACTTTTGTCATTAATAAGAACACAAATTAGGTCCTTTCTCTGAATACCTCTTACAAGAATTCTCATGGGAGAAAGCCATGAGCCAAAGCACCAGTTTCACTTGAGTTGAGTGGAAACAGGGGCTTCTCTAAAAGACACTATTGGCAAAGGTATGTCAGGAAAAGCTATACTTTAAAGTGACCTCAATCTGGTGCTGTCATTTCTTTTTCATATCCTTATATAATCATCCCAGTTTACACCACCCTACAAAATCATACTACTTGGGACATATTTGGAAGGAGTCATTTGAGGGGATGGGTCAAGCACAACCAAGGAAAATCACTTCTAATTATTCATCTGTGCACTCTACCAAACAGTGCTTAACTGATGCTAAACACCTAGAGTCCAGTTCGCTGATACCTTTCTTCAAGGACCCTAACTCATTTGATGATCTGATGTCAGTGATTTTGCTCTTGGATCCCACATAAGTTCCTAGGAATGCATACCAAAGTAAAAACCAGGTTCATCCAGCTGCAGAGGGTAAGGTGACTGGGTAGTAGAAATGTTCTTTCAGGATTTAGCAGTAGGAACAGTAACAAAGTCCAGAATCATCAACAAAAACTATGGGAGACTGATTAGCCCTAATTTTCTTCTTTGTTCCCTTTCTGTCTTAAGACAAACCTTATCACACTAATTTTTCTGCTTGTTCTGTAAGCCCACTGCCATTTGTGAAGCATGATATAAATGGCATCATCTCTCTTTAAATTTTGTGAAGTTCAAAGTGCAACAGAGATGGAAGTGCAGAGGTGATTATTATTTCATGTTCTAGAAATTATTTACTCTCAGTTACCACTGGGGTTTGAAGGATTCTGTCACATTTACATTTCTTTAATGAATTAAAATTAGTGTTGGTATGTATTCTCATTTCCAGCATTGCAGTCCTTAACCTTTGCAGCTGTAGTTTCTTGATTTTTACTTGGCAACATTGAAAATTCGACCTGAAACATAAAACTATTTCCTTTTGTTTACAGAGTTCTGATTTACCTTGTATATACTATTATGGCATCACTGAAGATGTGCTTAACTGTGGTGACCTGTTACATCTGTTGAAGTGAACATCAAAAGACCATTTAATCACTTGTAATGTTTTTTTCCTTGCCTGGGCCAGTGTTTTGTAAGGGTAGAGTTCTGCTAATGCACACTTCTGCCGGGAAGCTTCCCAAGGTGGGGCACAAGAGATGCTAAGTGGCAGAAGGAGGATGAGCAGAAGCCATTAACATTTCCCCAGCAAGGTCAAATTTGATGTTTCCTTTGTTTGTAGTATCCAAATTAAGAAGATGCTTCTCTGCTCTGAGTGTTGCCTCTACATAAACATACTCCTGGGTAATCTCAGGCTGGTCACTTCTCCTCACCATTAGCCACCCATTAACAAGTGATTGAAAAGGGCCCAGCACAGCTTACACAAAGCGCTGACTATTTTCCAGGAAGACCAAATTTCTCATCAGCTTCATCAACACTTCAGACTATCAATAAACAAAAAAACCTCATTCTTATTCTGAAAGGCTATGATCACAGGAGAAACCTTTGAGTTCTTTCTTATTTTTTTTTATTGAAAACATGTTGGGGGGAAAAAAGGTGTTATCTGGCTCTTTTTTTTTTTTCCCTGAAGCCAGTATTACCAGCCATTTTACTTGTACTTTACTATTATTATCTAGGTGATGGCTGTGACATGTTGATCATATATGGCAGTGAGAAAATTGATTTCCCTCAACAGAAATGCTTCCAATTTTCCCTGAGCCATAATTTTATGTCCACAACAAAATAAAAGGGTCATTTTCCTTAAGATGAGGGAATTGAAATCTTTGATAAAAGCCATAGTAAATGTTGTACTTTTGATTGCGGAAACTGCAGTTTTCACAAACATCTCCTGTCTGCTATGTGCGTATGTGTGTTTCTGGGGAAGAAAAAGAGAGAAAAAGAGAGAGAAAGGAGGCAAAAAGCAGCTTTTGGAAAGACTGAAGTTGCTTTAAGTTCTGCAAATCTACAAATTCTTCCTGGCCACAACTGTTTGTTTTCTCAGTGAAAATTTAGGACTCTACCTTTAGCTTTCAGTCAGGATTCTCCTTTTCAAAAATTACTCTAGGTAAAACCACACTTCACAATCACCTGTTTCTATGTATGACTGCCTGATTTTCTTGTGTGAGCTTGAAAAATAGAGGAAAAAATTTGAGAATTATTTATATAATTAAAATTACAAAAAGTTGCATTTCTTAAGAGTCTATAATCACAGTAGACCCCCCCCCCCAAAAAAAAAGTAAATAAGCTTTTTTTTGCCCTTAAAGAAGGATCTCTTTTGTGTTTTTTTGTTTCTTTGGTTTTTTGGGTTTTTTAGGAGTTTTGGGGTTGTTTTTTTTTTTTTGTTTTGGGGGGTTTTTTGTTTTGTTGGTTTTTGTTTTGGTGTTTTTTGGTTTTTTTTTGAAAGAGGATCTCTTTTAGCCTTAAACAATCCTGTAGCTATGTTTATTAAATTACCACTTCAGGGAAAATATAGAAACTATTGGCTAATGAGAAAATCTACTTAATACTTATTCTTCTGTTTGAAAATTATTTAAATATATAATAGACATTTTTTAAATGTTTGTTTTGTTTGACTCTCTACGATAGCAAGTATGGAAGGTCTGGGAAGTTGACCAAGCAATCCACAAGCAAAGTTTTTCATTTAAATTGGTTTTGTTCAATAGTCAGAAAGAAATCTATGCTGAATCCTTGAATATTCAGGAAATCTTGAAAACTGACCTTTTGGTACTTTTCTGCATTGATCTTTTATGTCCATAGTCCCATGTGTGAGTGTAATACATGTGATAATGTCTCACTAGAAGTTTTTGCCTCTATCAAACTACACTCTTTGATATCTCACTTCTACAAGATGAAAGACTCCCATAATTGGCCTCATCTCAGTTTGGTTTGTGGAGTGGCCAGGGAATTGTGCCCAATCAAAGTTGTGTTTCGAGAATTTACAGTGAAGGAGACAAGGAGCTAGAGACAAAGCATGAAGAGTTTTTTCCCTAAGAGTCTGATCTAAGTCTGGTACCTGAAGACAGACATAAAGAATAGCTGTTATTTTGACAGAAGTACAGTGTCAGGTAAGTAAGAAGTTTTCTCTTAGTTTCATAGAAGTAAGACAGAGTTTACTCAGTTTGATGGCTTGATGGTTTTTCCTTGGCTGCATTTCTTCATATGTAGCTTTTTTCCTGACTTTTCTTTGCTTATAAGTAAGGAAAATGTTGCAGGAACTCAGCACTTAAAGAATATGGGAGTGCAAAGTTTTATTAAGATGCTGAGATGATGTTAACAGCAAAAGAGAGTGGTGATTTAAAAGTGCCTTGCATGTTATGTATATATTGTTCACAACATATTGTTCACAGAAGATGTGCATTTGACAGAAGAGTTAATCTTGTGATCTCTTTGCTTATTTCATCTGTACTCAAGAGAGAAGAGAGATGGAGGTCAGTTCAGATGCCTGGGTTCTGATTGTTCCACCAGGGACATAAACAGGAGGCAGTAAGTCATGAAACAAGGATAATGTTGAAAAAAAATCACAAGAGCTTTTTCTGAGACAGTAATTTTCCCAAAGCCAAGAAAGGTAATTCTTCCCTTTTTACTTGGAAGGTATTTTTTTATTAGTACTATAATTATAAAACCATTCTAATATTTATTTTTAATCTCCGTGGATTAGATTGTAGCAAAAAGAAGGCCATGCTTTTTGCACAGCTGGTGTTGGAAGGGCTTAGTTACTTTGCATTTTGTGTTCTCTGCATGGTATATGAGAGAATAGATTGGAAAAAGTTTTCTGAGGTTGCTGCTGAGTTTTGGGTTTTTTTTATTGAGGTGCAGCACAGTACAGAAGTTCCCCTGTGCATGATATTCACAAGCAGAACTAGTGTCAAGGGAAGTACATCTTGAGAACAAAAGGACTACTGCACTTTGCTTAGAAGTGTAGGAAAAAAGTCAGCCAGAAAAGTGGAAAGAACATACACAATAAAAAGCAAGATCTACTTTCTGGTGGAGTGAGTGAGAGGTAGACAGATTTATTATGACATTATGTCTCATCAGATAGAACCAGCTCTGTAGCATAAAAAGAACTTGAGAGACAGAAACAGATGCTAGAATGGGGCTTTTCTTTTTCCTCCTAGAATAGTCACACTTTTGTGCTCTTGTCTTTAATATTAATTCAGAAAATAGTATAAGAATGAAAAAGTTTAGCTCTGAGGAGACATTGATACCAGGAGTGACATTATTGGTGCCTTTTGCCGTCCTCTTTCAGAGGAAGGAGGAACTCAAACACACTTAAATTTCTGGATAGTCAATACCTGGTTTGATCTTGGAGACTGACAACCAACCATGTTTTACATGCACTGTGTTTTTCAAACCTTTGTTAAGTGTTTGGAATTGGGAATTGGGGTTTATGTAGCACTGGGAGCCATCATCCACTACAGCTGAGAGTGGATGATGGGAAATGGGATAGCAAAGAGGAGCTGTGTGTGCTGGGATGCTGAAATTACAAGGAATAAAGTACATGGGAGCTAGATGTGCTTGGAAATCTTAGGGTAGGTGGTTGTGCATCATACACACTCCCTGTGCTCCTGTTCCCAGAACTTCTCAAGGGAGGCTCCTCAGCATCTTGTATTGCTGTGTAAATGCAAAACCATTTTGGGGCAGTATGTAGCATTGTGCAGTTGTTCTCAGAACTGAGTCGAGCAAGTTCTACCAGGAGCTGCATCTGAGCAATTCTGTTCAGAGAGCTCACCCACCAGTAACTGAGAAAGGAACCTGCACCATCTTGGGTATGCAAATCAATAAACATGTTTGTGATCCAGTTGGTGTCTGGCTCTTTAACAGGACATTTCCACATGAAACAATTTCTTCAAGATTTTTCAAAAAGACAGGAAATGCAGTTGTTAAAGTGCAACTCTTCAGGGTTCCTTGGAGCACTGGAGACTACTCAGTTTCACCCAGCAGGCAGATTGTAAAGAAAAAAACCTGATGAATATGTACCTTAATAAAAAATAACACTACCATTGCATATTCCTAATTGTGAAATTTAGCACCTTAAATCACCTGGATTCTAGGTTTGTCTGACCAAATTCCAACAGCTCTTACAGGAGGAAAATTTCAAGTAGCAAATGTTTTTCAAAAGGCATTGTTTCTTTGAATAAAACTGAGATGTAAATAACTGGTATTCATAGTCAAAGTGGAACAAAATGCATTGAAAAGAAAGTCTGAATTGAAAGGGTAAGAAACTGACATTCTGGAAAACGATACATGGTCATGCAAAAAATTCTTGTGAAAGTGCTGCTTTACTATACTTGAGTGCACATTCTATACCATGTCTGTAAAGGAAGGTAAAAATATTTGCCATTGTCATCCTTAGGATTTCCCTGTTATTTTCCTTAAGGAATCTGCATTCTCTAATCATTGATTGTTTCTATTAGACTAGGGTTATTTGTCCTTCCTTTTCCTTTCCTTTCTATTTCCCTGGATCTCTACAGATTTAGAATTTGTTAGATCCTACTTTTTTCTCTCAGATACTTTTTCCATCATCAGGAATGCTATTTCTTAAGGATCAAATCCACACCTACATGGTGATAATTTGAGAATCCCATGAGGAGACATGGATGATGCTGCCTTACTAACATCTGCAGATATTTTCAGGTTTTCAAAAATGGTAGAAAATTAAGTCCTGGAAATCAAACAAAGAATATGCAAAACTAAGACCCACCCAACAGGGTTGCTTATGAAAATTTGAGTCTGGCTAAAATATAGATCATCCAAGCCAGAATCAAGGAACAAAACTGTTCCTATTTGATGCTCAGCTCTTCCAGATGTATTTCCTAGTGGGCAGTTTGCCAGTATGGGATAATGTTACCAAAACATCTTTCTCTTAGCAGCCAAGTGAATCAGGGAAACAAGATACATTGGCAAATGAGAAACAAATCATGAGGCAGACAAGAGCTGCCCTGAACAGTGGTGGGGAGGTGGTTGGCACAGCCAAGGTAAGAATCAAGAGACACCTCAGAAAACATTTGAATGACTGGAACAAAGTTTATTCCAGATCACTTCCAGGGATGTCCTTTGCTGCAGCAGGGTGCTCCGTCTGTGACACAGGTCCAGTGAAGAACTGGCATTTCTCATCCATGTAAAATCCATGTAAATGGTTTCTTACCATATCTGTTACTAAGGTTACTAAGCCCTGTCTGCTGATGGAGCAGTGTAATTGGGACATAGTGGAGGAGACACTTGAACTCCATAGCAGTAATAAGGTTATAGCTGTCTTTGTATCCTACTCGAATATTGCAGACTCTATACTCTTTCTTCTTTATCTATTTTAAATAGTGCAGAATTTGGTACCTTTTATAAGAATAAGGCCTTATTTCTTTCATGATTTTTAATAGATTTCTCCATGTTTCTCCTCAGTCACCTCATCCAGATACATCTCATAATCCTGTAACATGAGATTTGGTGAAATATTACTGCATACCTATACTATAGACTGCAGATAGAGATGGAGCAATTGGGGCAAGTAAAATGTCAAATTATTGCTTAAGGAGCACAGACTGGTGGTCCCACCATCAGGCATGTAGGTTCAAAGTCTCATTCAAGAGACAAGTCTGGTTACTTACTCTTCAACACATTAGAAGAGAAATTCCTAGATTCACAGTTGGATGTTGGAACCAAAGAGACAATTCCAAAGCTCAAGCAGAGTCCTCTACCTTTCCTTTTTAATGGGTAACAGGCCTCACTGACTATTATTAGAAGTGATTTGGCACTTCAACATGCAATAGGCATAGAGTGAGATTTTTCAAAACCATTACACATCTAATTTACATTGACTGAAAATCCCATGAGACACCTAAATACCTCTGGACAACCTTACTGTGCCAATTCATAAATCACTTATCTTCCTCTTTCCTCACATTGAGCAAACTCCTGATTTTTACTATGTAAATCATTATGAATTCCTGTTCCCTTGATTAGAATGCAAAGTTTACATGTAAAGAATTTCCAGTCATTATGGGAAACCTTTGTAAGCAATGCTTTCTTCTTTTGTTTTTTTGGGTTTTTTTTTGGTTTTTTTTGGAATATTGGTTGCAGTTCTCTGCAGTCACCCTGCTGCTGAGCATGCGGATCAGATTCAACCAGGGCAGTGTGATGCAACAAGCTGAATTTCTTGACTGACCTTCAGCCTTCCCCCTCCGTGGAGAAATACAGCTTTCTGTTCTAACTGAAAGTCAGCAACAGGGGCCAACTGAAATGTAATTCTTTTCACTCTTTTGCAGAAGCAACAAAAAGGTTGCTTCTGTAGATGAGAAATTCTCTTGCTCATCTCTACTAGAGACTGAATTGTTTATTGTATTGACTGCCCATTATTGTGGGCTGGGTTTTAACAGATATGACAATTTATCTGTATCAAGGACGGGGGGGTGGGGTGCTGTTGTGATACATTAAATACCTTTGCAATCTCTTTTTTTCTTTCTATCTTTCTTTCTCTCTCTCTTTTTTTCTCTAAGCACTAAATCTCAGCATGACTATATCCTGCAGTGGAAAATTACTACCATTCAGAAATGTGCCTTGCTGCATTATGGTTGTATATTTGAAGACTCAAAGCTCTATCTGCAGCACAAAGGCAGGCTCAACAAATGACTTAGCATCTTTGGTCCTTTATCACAACACTTTATGCCAGTATTTTCTACTTGGTAGGAGTCAAGGTACATTTGTTAAATAATTATTCTTGCTTTTTATTTTATATAATATTTATGCATCTGCATTGAAATGTCATATTATCATTAATATCTATCTGAAATTGTTTCTAGTAGGATCAGAATCACTCCATGAATGAATGAATAAATGAATGTTTTTACAGCATCAGATGACAAAATTTGCAAATCTCTTTATCAAAATGATTGTATGGGAAGATATTTCAAATGAGGCATTATTTTTAGACCAAATTCAGAGAGACACACTCCTTGTCAGCTCTGTGTCTAAGATACAGAAGGCAAGAGGATCCTGCTACACCTACCCTTTTGGGGGGTTGATTTTTAAGAATTTCTCTTTCAATATGCACTTGGATCCACATTAGAAGCAGTCAGAGGCTTTTAAGGGGAGAAAATCTCAGGACAGTGTACAGAATCAGAGCCAGGGTCGTGACCTTGACTATTGATCCAGCCTCTCTTATTTCCACAGCTTGCTGAGGCTTGTTCTTCCAACCTGCTGGTGTACATTAGAGCAGAAATCCATAACATGGCCATGTTCATCCAAGCACAGGAAGAAACTAAATTAAATGTTAAAAAACAATCTGAGGCTGGAGTTGGAGACAATTCATCATGATCCTAGACGTCAGGCAGGTAGGATGACCAAGAGTTCCTCAGCCAATAGACCCCAAACAGAATATGGAGGGTCCTCACTGCCTCATTTGTCAGGTACAGAGCAGATACTCGGAAAAACACTGAGGGAAAAAAAGTACACCGAAGGTCAGCGTTTTAATTCCCAACCATGCACAAATATTCATCTTTTGGAATGCAACCTGTAATTGAGGTTTAGGGGAGAAAGGGAGGGCGATAAAAAAATATCTGACATTAATGAATTAGCAGTCAAAACTAGAAGAAAATAAAATTTAGCATGGAAGTAGTGTAGTAAAAATTGAGTTCTTACAGTTTCTTACCCAACTGAGTTCTTACAACTCTGGAACAAGGTTTAAGAGAAGAATTTGACTACAGACTTGAGTAACCTATTAAAATTAGCAGTCTGTCTCTTTAACTTTCAAAGGTTATGTCTGTGGACTGCTAACCTTCCTTCTTGATGAGAAGGATTTATAGCTGTATGATCTGTGGGGAATGGAGAATAAAAGAGAGATTGCGTAGGCTGTTTGAACTGTTTAGAAACTTCTCTTGACTTCTTCTCAAACTGTTGTTATTTGTACTGGACACAGAACACGTCCCTTATGTACTCACCCAAAACATGTGACTAAAAAATCCATCTCAGGTGGCAGTATTTTCTTCTGGGAGCTACAGAACATACACACCTTGACAATACTGTGCAAATACTGTGCTGATTGAAAATATTCACAAACCCCAGTATACTCTGCATGGGTGCTGTTCAAAATTAGCTGGCTGGTGAGAAAGAAGAACTTGCCAGTTTTGTGAACATGAATTAAATTTTCTATTGTGGTTGAATTGTGTTCTCTCTTGAAACATGGATAAGCAGGTGTCTGAGCTGAAAATAGTCTTCTGCCCTTTAATTTTATTCCTAAGTTATATTACACTATTTGTGCGTTATCAGCATGTGCTGTTAAGCCTCATCATACTGAATGCCAATCTGATGAAACATAATAAGACATAACACAGTTTGACAGCTAATATTTAAAGAAGAAATCTTATCTCTCACTATCTAAATAGCAAAGGGCTCCCATTCAGACACTTAGAGATTCTTAGTGGATATCTTGAGAGAGCAGTTAACCTGAGCTTTCTCAGAATGGTTCCCCAATATAGACAGCAGCTTTATATGTGTGTAAGCTTAAAACACAATGCACTCTCACAGATTGGTAAATTCACACCGAACAATTCCTGAACTTCCTTTTTAATCTGTAGTGCTCTAAGCAAGACTGTGTAGGAAATAGGGGTGAACTGATGGAATTTTGTTCCCTAGATCTCTCTTACCAAATACTCTGCAATATCCAAATTAAATTATGTATTTTAACAAGCCAATGAAAAATTAGGTAATTTCCAGTCAAAAAAATGTGGGAAAGATGTGACATATCTTATGGATACAGGAGTCTGAGGAACATACAGTCCTGCATGCTGTACATCACAAATTACTCTGGTTTTTTTGTCTGGCTCTTTTCAGTTCATTTTCCTGCATTATTATTGCTTTCCATTCACACAGCCTTAACAGAGTACTTGAAGATCTACATATTGGTAGAAGATCTGTACTCTACTGGTAAATATTTATACTTTGCCAACTTCTTCAAGTGTCTGGATTCCTACTTTCATCCATCATTGGCCCAATTTCTACCACCAAAAACAAACTTAGAGTTAATATTGTTAACTTACAGTAATTTCAAAATAAAGGAAAAATATGGATACTTGTGAATAAATATTGGGGCAAAAATACCGTATGCTGAGCACTTGCTATAAAAGCATCTCAGCTTTAATTCTTTGGAAGATTTGACTTGAATATATCTGAGTTGCATGATAACTTTCTAAATTGTAAAACCTTTGAAATTGTTCAGGTTGAAAGGAATCTCACTACTAGTGAAAAGATCCATCTTCTTCCCAAAACATTTTTTTCTTTTCTGAAAATTTAGGATCAACTTTATATCTGGCAAAATCAAGCTGATTTTGTGTGTACATCTGCTGCCACTGAATTGTGGAAGCACCTGTGATCCAGACTGCCAAGCCTCTGTGATAATCTCTGTCCAGATGATGAGTTGTGTGCGTCCAGAACCCCACTCTGAGGGACATGAGGTCAGCACACACCTCCTGATAATTCCTCCTGCCCTCACCTATGCACACACCTGTCCTTGCCAGCTCCCACACAAGTACCAGCACCAGATAGACCTGAATCCTCTGAGAGAGCTGAAACAAAATGCAAAGCCTTTCTCAATTTGTCCAGGTAGGAACTGTTCTCATGGCAGTTCTGTAGCATTCTAACAAAGGGGCACTTCCCAATTGTGTTGATAATGGTCCATGGCTGTTCCCTGGAAACCTTACTCATTACAATATTTAAATTTCTAGTTTCCCAATAATCAAATAACAGAAAACCACACCAGCAAGATACGGAATATTATTTCAAGGAAATCCAGGCAAATTTTGTCAAATTCAGCACCACTGAAATATTAATTTCCCATAGCACATTAGCAGCTTGAATCTACATACATATTTGTGTTGGATTAATGATTTAGTGTGTTTGAGTGAGCAGAAAGAGACAAAATGAAGGAGAAATGTGTCAGAAGTTATGGCTTTGAGAATCCACTTAATAGCATGACCTAATAAACTATTTTTTTAAAAAATCAGGAACACATGCTTCTGAGAAACTTAATGTTTTATGGTAGCCCTAGACAGTCTAGGGAGACAAAAAAACCAATCGGCCATAGGGAGCTGTTTTGCACTGATTTTGCAGTAACTTAAATCTCATAGATCTATGTTTTAGTGCCTTAATCTAGTGTTTACTACACTTTAATCCAAAGGATTTTGCAAAGTTATCTACACAGTTTTAGGGTACCTTCATCTATGTGTGACTTCCTTAGACTGAATGTGATCCTACTTATTGTTTCACCCTGAAATAAGAAAATAATACATGAATGAAACAGGCATTGTTTAGCTAAATGTAAGCTACATCACATAAAGACTCCTAAACATTGTTATTTGACCACATAGATTTCTGAAATGCCATGAAAAAACCACATTTTTCCCTTTCATTTGGAATTGGTATTCTTAACTTTTATACTCAGTTAACATCTTAAAAAATAGATTTGGAAATAGTTTTGTGCTACCATAGTTAGAATGAGAATCTCTGAGGATAGTAATTTTAATTGTTTGCTTAACTTAGCTGTGAAATTTGACCCACCTTTTTATTGCACTTGAGCCCACACTTCCTCTTCAAAACACATCAGTGCAGTTCCCCACTGCTTAGGTAATAGGCAAGAGTGTGGCTGATAATTTGCTTCACTGGAGTCCTTGTATTTTCTTTCTTGCATGAAGGAAAGTGGCATCAGTATTTAGATGTGCAGCAATAGAAACAGAACAGGATTTAAAAGTCAGAACTTAATTCATTGTGGTGTCTTTATGGACTGTAATCTAGTAGAACTCAATAATGCTTTGCAGTGAAAAAAGTACCATCAAAAGTAAAGTTTGAATCTTTTTTAGTAGTGCTGCACAATTGTCTTTTTTTAAGACATCACAGAGGACTTAAAGGACTATGACAGATAAATGCAGTCTTTAAAGCTACTCATGCATTCTTAATGGACAGCCTGTTAATTTGAGGTCTAGGTCAAGAATTTGAATGCCATTTACTAAACACCTCTTTGTCAACAAAAGCTAGTTTTCCCTTAGGGTAAATTGTAACTCATTAATTGTAATTAAATTAAACATATGCGACAACTAGAAAACCCAGGGTGCATTCTGTGAGGAACATCATCCTTAGAAGTCCATGGCTGAGTGCTGGGATGTTCAGGGGTTCTGCAAGTGAGGAGATAATATGTCTTTAGCTAAATAACACATTGAATAAAGAGAGCAAGTAGTAAATATCTTACCCAATTTATATTTTTTTCCATTAGATAGTAAATATAAAAAAATGTTAACATTAAATATCATTTGGGGGTTTTTGCAAGTTTAAGCCAATAGACATCATATTCAAGATATTTTGCATCCTGCATATCAACCATAAGAAAATATAATTTTAAGCCTGCATTTATGTTTGTGTCAGAAATCAAACTGTGTTAACAGCAGAGACCTTTGTGTTTGGAAGCTTTGTATAATCCATCCTCAGATTCTAAATTAAATCAGTTTGGTTGTCAAAGAGGAGTCCCTAATGGGCAATGGTCCACATCACAAAGCCATCAGGTAATTGCCACTATTTGGCATATTTGGCAGTTCCTATTAGGCGAGGCCCAGGCCTGAGCTGTACACTGAAGCATTATATCACTGCAGATTGGAGACACCAAACAATGATTGGGATGAAAAAGTTATCCTGGTTTGGACATGGCATTTTTTGGTCAAAATGAGGAAGCAGATTATATTCAAGAGATTTAGAGGGTTTTGACACTTTTCTGCATGAAGAAGATTGCTCTTTTGGTCTAAACTGAAGCAATTGGCTTTAAGGGGTTTTAGCATTTTCATTTTTACAAAAATTATTTTATTTCCAATTCATTTGCTATAATTATTATAAATTCTTTAAATGCTTCTCATATATTTGGCAGGAAGAATATTTTTATTAGAATGTTTAGTCTGCTTTCATGTGAAAAAATGTAGTTGGCTGAGAAACAGTGTGCTGAAGTCTGATCCACGAGGAGAGAGAGAGCTCTGGTGCATACAGATGCTGCCACTGCATTTGTGATCTGAACAGTAAGTGGCTAACTTGAAGACTGAGGACATTCAGAAACAGTAGATGACTGACCTTATGTTTTTGTTGAGCTATGTGCTTATAAAAATTCAGTTGACATGTTCTCTGCAGTTTCCTAGCTGCAACTCTGTTGGGAGCACGTCTCTATTTAAAACACATGTGTTGTTTAGCATCGCTATTTGTATCAAAATCCCCACTGTGAATAGTCAAGTGACAAATATTAAAGTGGGGAACCATGTATAAACAGGAGTACCAGGCCCCTTTGAATGTGTTTGGAAAATGTTAAATGGAGTGTAGGTGGAAGATACACCTCATGGAGGGGAAGGTATACCTCATCTCTTTCCTGTGTTATTTACTCAGGAGAAACATAATAATGTGTTATTAAACACCTTGGTATTCCAGATGTATGAGCTCTACATAAAAACTAATCCATGAACTCCTGCATCTAAGGCTTCTTTCACATTACTGACTATACAATCCAAGGATCTCTCTCACCTTCCTCATGGATCTAGTTGTGAGGAGAAGAGCATCTCAGCAGCAGCAAACATCCCATGGTCAGGGGTTCTGACTCAGAGAGGCAGCTTCACTAGCAGATGGCCAGCACTGTGGAAAGTTTGAATCACTCCCTGCTGTACAAAATGCAAGCTACTGTGCAACTGATATGATTACATGAGAAATGCAAACTCTCAAAGAAGGTTGCAAAGCAGAGGGAGACCAGAAGATAAGTATCAGGTTTGCTTCCTTCACTGGCACTAGAAACACAAGCTTGAGAAGAAGCCATTTCCTGGGAGCTAAGCAAACCTTGATGTGAATGCTGGCTCTGTCACAACTTACTCCTGAGGACTGGGAATTAATAAACCTATAGAGCACAGGGAGTTCCTTTTTCCTACTTCAAGTTACAATGTAGAAATGCTTAGATAATACAGGAGTAATGAAGGGTAGGAATTATTCTTTTAGGTGACAGAATTTTATCCAGCTTTTATTCAGCTCATTTAATAGAGCTTGGCATGAATCCTTGCTTCTTCATATCTTCACTTTTCTGTTTACTTCTTTTGGAGAGTTTGCCCTATCAAAAACTTTCTGAGAAATCACTGTTTAAGCTAACAAAGTATCTGTTTGACAAATAGCTGAGTGGAAGCTGGGTGGGGTTATATACACCCTGGTTTCAGCCACAGCCTGTGAAGATCTTTGCTGTGCCCTCGCTGTGATAAGCTCCTCTTTCCCTTTCTCTGTTAGTGACCGTTGTGCTGTGGCTTGTCTCTTGCCTGTCTGAGGCAGTTTGTTTATGAGACTGAGTGATGATCAGGAGGTGGCATACCTGTTTTGCTTTCCAAGGTGTTGTAGACTCCTCATCACTCAATGTGAGGAGTACAATTCTGCTTGCTTAGTCCCCTAGAGGGTTTTCCTATCTGGTTTAGTGCATATGAAAAGAAATTGCTTTCTGAGTCCTGACATTCATACATCCAGTCACCTCCCATCCTGCTACCAAAACCTGCGAGAGAATGGCTTCTCCCTCCACTGACTTACTAAATTTTCTATCTAAATCCCTAATTGGGAAACTGTGACTGGGAATTTGTTAGGTGAAACATGTAGTGTGAGGCTTTGCCTAGAAGTCAGATATGTGTAAAAGATTATCCTCATATCTCAGCAAGTACCACTCCTCTGTAGGCTGGCTGAATTTAGCAGGTTATGGCATTTTCTGACCATGGATGGGCACAGTCTTGAAACTGCCTGGCCATTTTCCCAAATCTCAAGGTTTACACTCACATTTGCACTGTGGTCATGGTCCTTGACCACAGCTCCTTTCCTGCCCAGGTGGCCATAGGCCAGCAACTCAATCACATTGACCTTTGTTACTGAAAATGACCTTTACTCGTTCAGTTGGGACACATTACAAAATTTAGTTTTTGAATCCCATTGGCTCTGTTTTTATTGAAGTTGCAAGGAAAGAAAAAAAAAATACCTGACTGGTTTTAGCCTATCTGGTCATCTCAAAAACCCCCTTTTTTTACTTCTGCAAATACTAGGCATGCCATAGCAAGTATCATGTCATTTGTAATTATACCATGATGACAGTGATCACAGCTTTATCACTGTGGTCACAAGAAAATAATGGAGGTTCAGTAAGTGCAAGCAAAACATCCCTTGCTGGCACCCTTGAGGGGCTGCTTGTGACCAGAATCTAAAGTCGGGAAGGACTGCTGTGAAGGAGTGGTCACAGCCTCCTCCCATCATTCCAGGTTCATCAAAACCTCCCTCCCCACCCAGAATAAGTGTGGGCATGGGACAGCAGTTCCACTGCTTCTGGTTTCATTAAATACTCTATAAAATCTTCCACAGTTGTGAAATACAGGAAATCATGGCTAAAGCTAATGAAAGAAAATAGTTCACACTGAGAGAAAGCACTGATATAAGTAATACATCTTACTCATGTTGACTTGCTTGGGGGTGTTTAATTTCTGGCTGTTTGGCTGTATGATTGCCACTGTTTAGACTGGTCAACTGTTTGTGATTTGATGAATTGAATGCTCTACTTCTCCATAAAATGAGGTTTTATGCAGATACATCAGTGCCATGGGACATTATTGCTAGGTTTTTTCCCCAGTGCAAGCATCTTGTGTCCAAAATATGAGATCAGATGAAAACACTTTTCAATAGGGAAAAAAAGTTACTAGGTCACTTCTACATCTATAAAAACTCTGAGAAGCTATTTTTTTACTAATGGTATTAATATTTCCTTTCCTCTGTCAGGAATTGATGACATTTTTCTGTGAGGATATATATGTATATCTCTATTAGACTACTTCTCATGTCAAGAATCTTCATGTTTTTTGACAATTTCAGACAATGCTAATATTCTTTTCTACTTGCTTAGAGCTTGTGTGTCACTGCAGGCCCCCAGCCAGGTATGAATTAGCATTGACTCCATGATTCTCAGAAGGCTGATCAATCACTTTATTATACTATACTTATTAAGAAACCCATCACCCTTAGAGACAGTCAATAAGAATTGATAAATAATTCTTATCTTCACTTGCTGCATCTGTTGTTGTGAACAGGTGGAATGTGTTATGAAGATTTGTTCACCAAAGGATGGTTTTTTTAATTGGCCACTGGTGATGGTGTTTAAATTGAAGGACCAATTGGATTCAGGTGGACCCAATTGGATTCAGGTGGACCCAATTAGTCCTTCAATCTAAACACCATCACCACTGGCCAATCAAGAACCACCCTTTGGTAAACAAATCTCCATAACACATTCCACCTGTTCACAACAGATGCAGCAAGTGAAGATAAGAATTGCTTATCATTCTTTTCTCTGGTCTTCTCACAGCTTTCCCCAGGACAATGCCTGGGAAAGCTCTGTGTTGCTCTCTGTGGTCAGAGAGCTGCTGCCACACTTGTGCTCTGGAGGAATGGTTTGTGTGTGCAGCACACAGAACCTCACGTGACAGGGCTGCTGCAGCTGTGTGGGGCTGGCCTCGGTGGGTCCCAGAGTGAGGGGTGGCTGCTGTACCCTGGCATGAAGAAGACAAAGGTTTTGCTGAGGAGAGCTGCACAAGCCCAGCTTTTCCTGGCTGTTTGTGCTAGGCCATGGGGCTGCACCATGGCTGAGGCTCTTCATTTGACTCCAAGGCCATCATGACTGAAGTGAGCAGCAGCCTCTTGTCTCCTCCATTCCCCAGGCAGAGCTCTCTCTGTGTAGCTTATGAGCTTAGTGGCCATAATGACTCTGGGACAGAAAAAGAAATACTTCAAGGAGCTGTACTGACAAAGGAGGATGGATAAAAGGCATCATATGGCTTTCCATGGCAGACTGCATAAGGATACTTGAAAGGCAGAGTGATGTGCAGTGCCTGCTGGGCTGTCTGAGGAGAGTGGCTGAGACACAGGTAAGAGATCTGTTGGGTGCTGTGGGTGCTCACCCCTGATTTGGTTCATATAATTGAATCCTCCTGGACTGAAGGAGTGTGCAGCTCCATGATGAAAAAGAGTGAGGCAATTGATGACAGAAAATATTTAAGACTACAGAGAATGTCGGGGAAATATAGGGAACAGGACTGTGTTGCCACATCCCTGGCTGCAGTACCCTTTTCCTGCTTTGGTTTCTTCATTTTGTGTTCTTGGATGTTTCTTATGAAAAGTAAAGGCTCAGGAATTCGGAAGCGATGGAGTGTAATTAAAGCAAGGCATTTCACCTGTTGCTAGATTTCTTGTTTGCTGTAAGTCAGGAGACAAATATTAAAAAA
Source organism: Molothrus ater (assembly GCF_012460135.2). Lineage (NCBI taxonomy): Eukaryota > Metazoa > Chordata > Aves > Passeriformes > Icteridae > Molothrus > Molothrus ater. The sequence goes on from NC_050490.2 coordinate 8,056,769, forward strand.
CCTGATCTTCTTAGGGGTTGATGCTATAGCACAGATTAAGGGATAAGATATTAAACAGCAGAGTTATTAACTGTTTTTCATCTGGTTTTACAAATGAAGATGGTGGAGATTTACTTAGACTGCATCAGATGTTTAAGGCTAACAGATGAAGAATTAGGAAGTGTGCAGATTAACACGAGTAATGATTAAGAAAAGCTTACAGGCTCTAAATCCTATTAATGTTTTTGACAAATGAGAAGGGATACAAAAAGTATATGCATAAATGTGGTTTGAAGGGGTGAGGAAGACCTTGGAAACAGTGAAACTCTGCCTCTGGAAACAGGTAGAGCAAGGCTTGGGTTGGTTTTGTGCTCTGAACATCATTGCAAGGATAAAGTTAACTTTGACAAGCTCCCAGCTCTTTAGAGATCTCCAATTTACCCTTTTTTCTGTGACCTATTAGCTCTGAATTTGTTTGGTACATGTCTAGCACTGGCTGCATGGTATTGAGAAGCACTGTGTGGCCTGCAGGTTGTTACCTGTTTGACTAAGACTGCACAAGTCGGACTTGTAAGGCAAACCTGGGTCATTTGGTTTAGCATTTTATAACAAATAGTCCTTTTCCAGGCAATCTGTTATTACTTCAGCTGCAAGAAAAAGGATCTTTGTTGTGGACATACGGGGTTTTGAGGAAATGGTTACTGTCAGTGTAAAATATAAAACTATGGCAGAAGTTTTACAGAATTAGCAGTAATACAAAGATTTCTATGTTTGATACTCATAATTTTACCTCTTGAGCTAAAAGCATCATAGTACCTGAGAAGTGTTAGAATTAATATTTGGTAAAAGCCACCTTGTCTTTTTCTGTGAGAAAAACAAAAGGAGAAGGCTGACCCATACAGATGGCCTCGAGGGTGGGGGGGATGCTAAGAGGACTGTGTTTGAAACCCAACAAAACATATAAGGGCTGAAAGAAAAAGGTTTTTGGAAGTTTTGGGGGAGGAAGAAGGGTAAGCCCTTCTTGTGCTTGGACATAAAAAAGCTGAAATAAAGGAGAGGAGAGAAACAGAAGGTATGTGGCAAGAGGAATTTCATCTACTCCTCACCAAGCCTGGAGTTAAAAGACTGTCAAGGTAAGAGAGGCAGCTGCAAGTAGGGAGCTGGCAAGTATGGTGAAGGAAGTGGGAAGGATTTGGTGCCAGGGTAGTGCTGGCTGGCACTGGTTGGGAAATCTTCCTAAGAGGGAAAGGGGGAAGCCCCATGGCAGGGCTGGGAATGCAGTAAATTCTGGGTTATTGAATGCTATTTTGGTGAAAGAATGACCACCAAGGCAAGGTGAAATGCTGAGGGAAGATGAGAGGTTTTTGCCACCCTCCCCCATCCTTATGAGAGGGAAAATGGAGTAAAATGGCAAACCTGGTTTTCATGATGATTTCTTTCTCTACTTCATTTCAAGTCTGGATAGTCTGCCTTACTTGGTAAGGGGCCAGGGATTACACTGGCTCCTTTCTGTTCTTTTCTTAGTCATAAGTGTGTTTATTCTGACTTCTTTGTTTTTGTTTAGTGCTCTCAACATCCCTGAAGAGTCTTTTTGTATCTGTGAAAATGCAAAGTGAATCAAATTTGTGTGAGCCCTCAAAGGTGTTGTCCTCTTGTAGCTTTCATGTGGAAACTTCTGCTTACTCTTTTTGTACTCAAAATACTACTACAGGGCTATAGAATACTGTAAAAATATGTTGAGCAACCTTATGCAACCTTTGATTACAACAAATAAAAGGTGAAATCCGAAGTGATTGTTATCACTGAATTCTCAAAACTTTTTGAGGCAATGCTAAGTACTGCTGTTATCGACATATTTTTAACAGAGCTGGAGAAATATATGGCTCTTTTCCTTCTGGTATAACCCAACTTGAGAGGGCCACAGCAAAGTCTTCCCAGGGAATCCTGGCTCACAGTTCTGATTAGAGGGGTTTTTCTCCTGAGACACCATTGGAATGGTTGCTTCACTTTTGAAGTTGGTCACATATGTGTCAGAAGTGAATCAATGCTTTTCTGAAACTGTATTTTTGGTAAATATTTCCTCTTTCTACTGAAATTGTATTTTAGGTTCTATTAATCCAGCCTCTCCAGATACTTCCTCTTCTCAAGTCTTTGTGATGCATTAACTGGGAAGCATAATTACTGTAACTGAGGTTCTTACAGAGTCTTATGCTGCATACTCTGAAAAACTACTCTGGATGGTTTTGTTTATTTGCAGAGATATAACTTCAGGAGAAGTTTTTGCTGAAATGGTGACTGAATTCTTTGTTGAGACAATGAGCTGGACTCTCTTTTTAGATCTGATCCAAGAGCTAGTACTCTGCATTTTTTTTTTCTAGGTACAGGTGACACCCTGTCTTACTATATTACACTTAAGTTACTAGATCTGATGGAATGTTTTAAAATTACCATTTTATCAGAAAATGTAGTTTACCAGAAAACTACATAGCAGTGAAGTGTTATCACCCTATACCACATGTGTATTTGCAGACCATATGTGTATCCAATGATTGAGCACAGGCTCTCAGTATTGCCTTTCACACTTCGATAACTTTGATATTCAAATTTTTGACTGTTAAGGGCTTTTCTTCCCAAATAAGTAATAATTTGCCAAATATGCAGAGTGAGAGAGGACTGGGGAAACAGAATTGTGCTCCCTGGGTGCTGGTTTAGCTGTATAAATATGAGAAGCTTCCCCATCTGCAAGGAGCACCTCTTGTGATCCCTCCTGTTCTGTGGGCTAGAACAGGGCAGAGGGTGGCTTCCAGGCTGAGCAGGAGGAGGTGGATGAGGTATCCCAGAAGGTATCAGGGTTCACATTTTAGCATAAGGTTGGTACAGAATATCTCTGCCTACTATTCAGAATTATGGTACAGAGATCCTGGCAGTTCTCAGAACATGGAGATGATCTCCGACAGTGAATCTGAGGTTGTTCCTGTGGCAAAGAGAGTGTTACCTCATGGCAGTGAACTGCTAACTTGCACCACGCTGTCTTAAAGTCTATAAATTATTTTTTTAGCCTTTGAGATTGAAGGGGGAGTTCAGCTGCTGGGCCAAGCTTTCGAAAGCTTTAGGGGGAGACGTACAATGAGTGGTGAGAAACTTTCAAACAAAAATTCTTCCATAAAAACTGATTTTAAGAGTGGAAAGGAAGCTTAAAGAGAAATTGTGAATGAGTTTGACTATGTCATGGCTCAGGCTTGTTCCTAAAACTATTGTAGGAGCTGGAATATGGTAAAAAGCTGAGACAAAAATTCTGAAAACTCTTCTAAAAGCGGCAATTAAAAGTTAAAAAGCAATGTACAGTACAAATAAGTTTGTTTTTTAAGTTCACTTTAATAGAACAATAGGTACACAACCTAATAACTGGCTTTTGGTGTATTAGAACAGATAACACATACAGGCGTGTCCCTGTTGTAGTTTTGTGTTCCCTCTCTGGTGCGGTGCTGATCCCTGCGTCACCTAAGACTAGTGACCAGTAATGAATGTGTCCTACTCCAGATCCCTCCAGGGTTCTGATTCAATCTTTTGAGTTATAGGATCAGGACAAAATGAACTATTTTTCAGGCTTGTAAATATGTGACAAATGACAGTGCAGGAACTATTGATTCCAATCACACTGATACAATGTTTCATAGTCAGGACAGACCCGCTTTACAAATTACTTGCAAGTTGAAGAGCAAAGCCATACATAACATGCTTCAAACCATATCAATCTTCTAGGGTGTTTCTGTCACTAGTTGCCTTCAGATTTGAATAAAGTGCCCAAAATTGAAATGTATGTTTTAAATATTTTTCTGGATTTAGTCAGTGCTTTAACTTGAAGCAGAGTCAGAGAGTGAGACTTGGGCCCCGACATGGGATTGGGGCTCATGCACAGCAGCGAGCACATGCTGTCATTTATCTAATGCTGACAATGTTTAAATAGCCTGTAAATGTGAATAATGGGCTCTCCTCTCTGTAGAGATTGTTGCTGCAATTATTGCAGTACAAGAAGCCTCTGAAGATGAGTCTAGGACATGTCAGCTGACTCTGAGGAGCAGGTTCAATTTTGGGGTAATTTCTTTAAACAGTGGGCATGATTAGAAAATACGATTGAGTTTTCTTTCTGTTTCTAAAGCTAAGATTATAATGGGATGCAATTGTGGTAAAACTCTTGTTTATGAATATTTAAGATTGCAGGCTGATAGATTATTGTTACCATCTTGGTAAAGACAGTCAACAATGAACAAAGCAAAACTCATGTTGCATGCACATGTTGAATACACAATTTTCTTCTGGGAGATGCTCAGAGGAGCCAACTGCATGCAGCAAGTTAGTAAGTAGTGTTAGTTCATGTTTTAATAAAAGCTGCCTGGATGTCGTGGTAATGAAGGAAATATATAACTTGTACCAAATGGAAAAAACACCTCTAGTCCAGTGCCTGTTGTATAAAAAATAGCTTTCTTGGTGGTAGTTATTGTTACAGCTAGGGACCTACACTATTGATAATGCTTGAAATCTCCCTCTGCTGTTCAGCAAAGTCAAATGAAAACTGAAAATAGAACACTTATTTTAGGTGGGGATAAAATGACTGGAAGTTTACAAAAGTTAAAACATTTGATTAACTGGTAATAAATGGCTTACAATATTTTTTAGTGGGACATGAATAAATAGCTTCACTTGAGGATAGCCCTTGGTAAATAGTATTCATCTTCATAGGTGCAGCAGGAAAGAAATTAAAAGAAATATCCGTGTTTCTAATGAATTATCATAGTGCACTCTTGATTACAGAAAGGGATATGTTAATATGAGATATGTAACCATTATTTTTGCTTCCTGGCTCACTACTATTGTCCAGAATTCAGTCCTAGCTCACCATACTTATCACATACCTTAAAGGAGCCCTGTGTGATGATTTATTATAGGCCTTTTTCCCTGCTGCTTCAAGGAATAAGCCATCTGTGTACCATGAAGGTATTATAAAAAGCTTTACAGTGTTGTCTGTGAGGCAGATCTGGGCAGTCAGTACAAAGAGCAGCTCTTGTTTTAGAAGGTACTTCTACCCTGTGAGCTCTCTGGACCAGCTGGGATTCTGTTCCATCCTTTGCTTCATTCGCTTTCCCCTCCTTACTTTTAATCTATTTTTCTTTTCTATTAAAGTGTGATAAACCAAAAAGTAAGAGAGATTAGGGGACCAGTAATGCTACAACCAACCTCTCATTAGAAAGTCAAGCTTCTGGCAGGGCTGTAATTAATTAGTGTTTTGTCTGACCACATAACTATATCAAACCTTATTATTGGCTCAGTCCACTCAAGCCAGGTCAAGCTTCAACTACTGACCTCACTAAGTGAAATCTTGGTCAGAAAGCTATTTTAACTGCAGCATGCTTCTAAATCTAGGCTGCAGTTTTCTGCATTTGGCTGTGCAGGCTGCAGTTATAACTCAGTCAATGCACAGAAAATTCAGTTTTGCCAAGTCAAGCCAGGCTTGCAGATTCCCAAGTGAATTTTTTCTAAAGCTGGAATCCATTATTTTGCTCCTTCACTTGGTTGATCAATGGGTCTCATTCAATGATAATATTGACTTAAACTATCTCAGAATGTCAGATGAACTTCATATCTCTCTGGTTTACAGAAGGCAATGGTGATCATCTGCAGTTCATAGGCCAACAACACAAAATTAATAGAGATTTTATTTACTCCTTTTCCAAATCTGCAGGAGGATGTTGCTTCAGTGCTTTGTCAAGGGTTTGGGGAAATACTTAATTGCAGCTCTTTCTCTAGCTTCTGTTACTCCTGGAGCCCTGTGCTTGCTGTTCCTTAATCTGTCTAGGATCACAATTTCTGTCTCACTATTGGAAAATAAAACTGTTTAGTGTTGTATATAGCAATTGGTTTTTAATCTGTTGCAGTGTGAGATTTTGTGTTGGCATCCACATTTTGAGAAGCGACATTCACTTATGTCTTTCTTTTTCAAGCAGCAAGTGAAAATGCAGTAGGATGTTCCAAATCCTCTTTATAGAACTCCAGTGTGGCTTAGAGCAAACCTTAGAAAACTCAAGTTCGAATATCATAGGTTCTTATTGTTACCTTGGTCAGTTCATATTCAAATTCTGCATTGTTATGGTAATCTTCATTTGATGTTAGCTAGTAAAAAAATCAAAGGATGGGAATAGCTTTTTTATTCCTCTTTCCTATGAGTTGTCCCTGGAAGTTTGACACTCCTGAGTTTTTTTGCCTTTGAATGATGCAGTACACAGGGTCATTTTTACTGATGCAAAGGTGTAAAAAAACCCAGAAAATTTCTTGTTGTTCCCTTAGTAACCCCAGTACTGTTGCTGCTGATGACAAAAACAGCTGCTGTGGCAGCTCCATAAGAAAAGAGATAGACTTGGCTCCAGTTTCTCACACTGCATTGGTCATTTTAGCTGATGCTTTGACAGAGTTCACACTTTGTGTAAGCCTGAAGAAAAAAAATGTTTCCAGTATTTCTGTGGGAAACCTTTGGGAAAGGGAAATAGACCAGCACTGTGACCTTCAGCTTAATGTTCTCAGAAATACATGCTGACTCCAGCAGAGAACTTTCAGGAAAAAACATTTCCACCTCTTTCTACTCATGGTCTACAGAGACTTCTTTGCTGGAAATATTGGTATCAAAAAACTCTGTATGAGTAAACATGCAATGCCTCCTTGGGTAAAGCACTTTCTGAAATGGTCATCTAGTGAGTAGGACTGAGTGCTGAATTCCCAAGGAATATTAATTTATATCAATTTTTTAAGCAACCTTTTTTAATCTTAGAATCATAGAATGGTTCAGGTTGAAACCTCTGGAGATGTTCTTGTCCAATCACCCTGCTCAGGCAAGGCCATCTAGAGCCAGCTTTCTAGGACAGTGTCCAGTTGACTTTGTAGTATCTCCCTGAGTGGAGAACTCATAATCCCCCTGAGCAGTGTTTGGTCACCCTCACAGTAAAGAAGTATCTTCTGATGTTCATACAGAACCTCCTGTGTTTCTGGTTTTGTCCGGTGACTTGTGTCCTGTCACTGGACACCATTGGAAGGAGCCTGGCTCGGTCCTGCTTGCACAGTCCCTTCTGGTATTTATATCCATTAATAAGATCCCCCAGCCCTCATCTTCTCTAGGTTAAACAGCCCCAGATATCTCAGCCTTTCCTTAGAGAAAGGTCCTGGCCTCTCTATCCTTCAATTACCTTTGTGACCCTTTGTTGGACTATCTCCAATGTATCCATGTCTAAGTGTAAACCTGTCAATTCCTGGACCCTTGACCAAGATCTGTGTCTGGGCTTCCAGCCTGCCTCCTCCTTTTCTTGTAGCAACCAGTAAAATTGTAGGAAAACTGGTCCATGTGTCTCCAACAACATCCCATTCCCAACCATCATGCTCTGTGCCATGTGGACACTTACTTGTTACACTTAAGAAGCTTATAAGAGCCTTTAATCTGTTAACTTTTCTTTAAACTTCTAGCATTAAAATTAGAATCCAACTTATTCTGTCCTTTAGAATGTGAGATTACAGCCTTGATGCTGCCATATTAGTGAAGGGAAGATTAGGTGTTCTCAGCAGTGGCACCCAGAGTCCCAGTGCTCCCTGAGCCTGGACTGCTGGTGAGAAGGGATTATGTCCTGGCAGGGCTTTTTCACAGTCCTGGAACGGGAGATCTGCTGTCTCTGAGCTGACACAATTGTAAGGCTGCTCCATCTGCATGCAAACCTTGGGAGTAGCAGATGGTTGACTGCTGTTATTAAACTCTGCATCTTTCCCTGAAGAATTAAGGTTGTCCAAGTGTAATAACCTTTCCTTTTTAACTTGGAATTCTTCTTAAACAACAGTTAAGAGGGTGAAAGCTACTGATAAAACATTATCTCTTCATCTTGGCTACTTCAGATAATTTGTGAAGCTTATATGATGTGGACAAAGAAAAATTTGAGTGTTTGGTTAACATCAAAATTTAAGGAGAAGCAAGGAAAAAAAAATCTGTTCAGCTTAAATAGAGATCAAGTGAACTGAATAAAGCTCTTCTGTGTAGTCTTTCTACAATTATTAAGAAGGGAACATGTAATACTTATTACCACTTTGGTGCTGCCAGGATTTTACAACATTACTAAGTGATTCTCCCATAACCTCTGGCTTCTTAGCATTTTTCCCCACTCAGAAGGAATGTTCTTTATTATCCATGAAAACGTAAAAAATTATTTCATTTAAAATTAAATATGTACATCCTCAAGTGTTCTGCTATATTTCATTAATACTGAGCAATGTCACCCTTCTAACTGATAAAATCAATCTCTAATGGAGCAATATTTTTGAAAGATGTAATAAAGTGGCCTTTGAAGTGTCCACTACTTGTAAATTCATTAGATATTACTTTAATTTTAATGGCATGAAGTCCAGTAATACTTTGTTGCTAATTCACTGAATACTTTTCTACTGAAAAAACAATATTGGACTCATATTCTCAAAATTCACATCTGTTTTTCAATTTAGTGTTTCCACAGTCTTGTACATATTGCTGTTTTATTCAGTGCTTAAAGCAAGCTTGTGTGCATGATTTTGCACAAATAGGTAATGTGCCGTTACTAATAGTCCAGTTTTTAAACCATATCAAGCCACTTCTCCCAGCGTGAAACAAATTAACTATTGGGGATCTAAACCAGAAATCACTGATAGATCATAGTCAGGTCTTCAGGGTTAGCTTGAATCATAGTGCTGGGGGTGAAAGGTCAGAACTTCAAATACTTCCCAATTCATTATTTCCTTTCTTAATAACACTCACTTAGGTACAGCTGTTACTAGTTCCAGGCCCAAATGTGTGGCCTTGTTTGATAAAGATAAGATTTCATTCAGGAATATCTATGTGCAATGTTCCCTTAACTTTGGGGCTGAGGCACTTAAATGCTCAAACCCACTGCCAGGTCAGTTGTACTCACCATTCACACACAGCCCCCAGTGCACCATCACGTGCATCAAATCCTGAGTGGGGCAGGGTAGGATAGGAAAAACTCCCTTTACCCTTTGATAATGAGCTATTTTATGTCTATTGAAAAAAAATTAGCTGAAAATTCAAAGAGTTAAAATGAATCCTTGGCTGAAGAGAGTTTTCTCATCCCATTCATGGAGACTTCCATGAACTTCTTTCTACACAGGAATAGGACCCTTATCTGTATTAGTACATGAGCCCTTGTAGAGGTTTTCTCTTTGAAGGCATGTCCAGGAGTAAAAGGATATAAGCCAAGTCCAGTTATCCCTTCTTGGCAGAATGGGTCCCCACAGGGCCAGTCCAGTTGGTGTGTTTGGACCAATTCCCTGGTTCATCTGGTGGTTTATGCAGTTGCAGAGCCCAGCAGCCTGGTGGGGGCTGCCTCACCTATACTGCACAGAGATATCTTAAAGATCTACCCTTGGGAGCCCCTTGTCTTGAGGTACAGACCCTGTGTGTGGCTTTTTGCCTCAACACAGCTTGCACAGTTGGCCAAAAGCAGTGTGTTGAAACGTGTTATGTTGGAAACAAGTGTGATTTTTAGGGTATTCTCCCAAGAAAAGATGGGTGTTAACAGTGGCCTTCAGGAAGCAAGGCTGGTTTTGTGACTAGTAGTCTCTTAAAGCAGTATTGTGTCATTTGCCTTTGTCAATGCTTTTAGAACTTAATCAATAGTTTACAAATGGCTGGAATTAAATGTCAAGTGAAATTTCAAAATCTGGATAAATGCATTAACTTTAAACAGAAGATTTCATTTCCTATTCCAGGTGAACAATTAGTGGCTGGCCTTCTCTGATTTTGTTTTTCTCTCAAGTGTTTTTATTTCCCCCTAATATGTTTTTTTTATTGTTTTTCCTCTTCTGACTGATAGTAAATGTATCATGGGGGATTTTTGGTGGACTTTGTTGGTTTGTTTGGTTTTTTTTTCAAGCTGTGGTACTTTCGTGGTTTATTTCATCTTGCTCATTTCACTCTCAATCCACCAATCCCCAAAGTAGTAAGTCACTCCCCTGTGGTTCAGTGCACCCCCCTGAGTGCAAGTCTATTGCTTCCTTGTTATGAAACTTTTAGGGTTAGCTCTACTTAGGTAACAGATGAAAGCACACCTGGGTCCTGGCTGCAGCTTCCACCTGGAAATTCACTGATGCCAACAAAATGTTGCTTTCCCTAGAGATTTAACACTTTATTTACTTTCCCAAAAAGGACTTGCAGTTCTGTCATTGAGTTTGTCTACTAAAAAAATACAGTTTGCTGTTAGTCTTGGCCATCACTTGCTGCTTCTATTTAAAGTCCAGATGTGTTTTTAGTCCCTAAGAGCTGTGTTAATAATCAACTTAATAGGTTGTATGTATTCATTCTTCAGCACACTGAAAGAACAAAATATGTACCCAAGTGAATACAACTACTAGCATACATTGCAACTGAATTCTTGGAGACAAGTTGTTATTTTTTTCCTCTTTACTGAAGACTTTGTTTATTGAGTGTTGTCTTTTTCTTTATTTGTCAGATATACTTTTATGTGATCAGCTGGATGAATCATTTCATGTCTGTTTCTACCTCTGAATTTTTTTTTGCCTAGCATGGCACCCACACTACTGTTGCTGTACAGTTCAACATTAATTCCAGGGAGCAGATAACATTGTTTACTTGTCACGGTGCTAGAATACTTCCATTGTTTCTTCTCTTGTTTAATATATGACTCTAGAGAGACAATGAATGTAATTTGCTTCTAGCTTTTCTAAGCAGAAACATATGAAGTGTCATTGGTCGGTGGTAGTAGTAGAAATGTTCACAGCTTCATAACTAAAAGTTGTGTAATTTGAAAGAGAACAGAAGGCTATTGAAACATATGGTAGGTCATTGTGATTGACCTTACAAGCATCCAAAGTGATTTCAGGGTCAAAACTTAACCGATAAAGTCAGTTTCTCTCTAGAATAAGTTTATTTCTGTCATTGTCAGGAGGTAATATGTGTGCATCTGAATTCTTATTAGTGCTTCCAGGTTTAAAACTTTGGATGCACATTGTGCTCTCAAGCTGAAACTTGGGATGCGACATTGCATTGCACGCAAGCAGAGCTGAGGTCAACAGAGAAACAGCAAAGCCCTTGCGCACACAACCAGTGTAAACTGAAATACAAACATGCTTGATTTATGTCTAAACTGTTCACACTTTCACTATGAGGAAAAATCCTGATCATAGCATTAAAGCACATGTTAATATAGGTACAGCCAACATATTCAAGACTTATCCTACAACATTTCATTGGTTGTTAGTCTCTTCAGTTCTGACTTCTGCAGTTTTCAGTATTCTGTTTGATTCAGCTTCGGAGGGAGAAGTGGGTTTATTAGGAATGAAGTCTAATTTGTGTAAAGTAGGAGTTAGGAAATTAGTTTGCTTAAGTTTAAAATTGAGACTAAACTGATGTGTAGGTTGTAACTGCTGTCACCACAAATCCTCCTCCTGCATAACAGCGAAGGGTCTGAGATACTAGGGAAGAAATATCTAGTTTGAAAATTAAACCTTGAAAACACATTAGTGGAAAAGTTAAAGCTACATAATATTTCCATAAATTCTGATTTGTCTGTAAGTACACACTAGTGCAAAGACTCTAAAGTAGTCTTTCCATTCATTCATTTATAATGGGATTATTCTAGTCTATACTATAGAAGGGATTTTCCATGCATCAGCTGCTATTGTATGACCATACATAATTGGGTCTAAATGCTTACATCAGCTACCTCTTACGTGAAATTAATTTTTGGAACATATGCTGTTGTATTTATACCATTATTATTTCATGCTAGATTAATTCTTCAAGGGTTATAATCACATGACACTTATCATTTTAATTATGCCTCTTTAGTTGCAACGTATGACAGCTTTTGACTTCTCACCCTCCCCTCCTACATGTGTGACAGATAAAATTATTAATAAATGCCTGTTTATTATGTAGTTATGCTGTACATGTCCACTGGGTGTAGGTTGGCCTCATGTATTTTACCCGGAGTACAGTGTCAGCAGAGCTTTTGTCGTTTGCTAATGAGCTAAATCCTGCTAACACCACACACACTCTAAACTGCCAAAAGCCCTTTACACATTCAAACACATACAAAGACTCAGCTGGGTCCTTTGTATAAAAGATTAACTCTTTATTCCAATTAAAGATGAGCTGGCCTGACTTGGTCCAAACAATTAAGAACTGGAAGTAATGAGCAAAATGACGAGCAAGGTGGATAGCAACCTTCAACCTTTGCATAGTAAACAGATCTTTTTGCAAATTTTTGAACTTGGTGGGGACAAAACTTGTGTTCTTGAGAAAACTTCCTCATGTTGATCTCAGAGATGTCATTTGTCATCCCAATTTTGGCAAGTCTCATCTCTAGCAAGGAGGTAGATTTGACTGGTGGAAAGGGAAATGCTCTGGGATGATTTAGTGCACTTAAACCTTAATAATCTCTCTATACCATAACTTCCTACTGAGATCTGAGTTGTGCATTACTTCAATTAAGGGAAACTTCTGTTAGTAATTTCACTGCATTTTGGCTTTAAAGAAAAGCTTGAAACTGGTGCATTTGGAACTTTCTGGCCAAATTTTCTTCTGCTATGTTGTCTTTTCCGTTAATTTTCTGTGTCTCATTACTCTGAAATACCCAAAATTAGTGAAGTGCATATTTTGTGGAACTGTTGTCAGCTTAGACTGGCCAAGTCACAGTCAAGGGCACTTGACTGTATGCAGTGAGAATGAGTATCACAGACACAGTGCTGCTCAATATGGGGAGAAAATAAAAGCCTTTTCAACGAGTATCTGAATGCTGACTGGTGATAGCTTTTCACACTGAAATATAATTTAGGTATTTTTAAGTGCGTATAGATAAGTAGTGCTGGTTTCAAACATCGTTTGATTCCTGCCTGGTCCCACAGGACTTTTATGAACTCCTGTGCCTGGACTTCATTGCAAGCAACACACAATTGTATGCCAGGGCCTCCAGGAGCAAATTTGTAGTCTAAAATGAACATAAATTTTTCTAATCTATTTAGACATCCCTGACCTGTGTAGGCAGAGATTCACCCTGGCCCTGTTTGCTCTCAGATTGTCTGGACCATCAGTTCTCAGTGCTTACCTGTGTCTACCTCAGCCTTCCAGCTGAGCACTGTTGAGTGTGGGGTGGCACAGGCTTGGGTTGGGGGTGAAATGACATTCCCTAATGACCTTCTGTTAGGGAAACAATTTCATCAAGTTCTAATGGCATAAAGTAGGAAAACTATATGGTAATTATTTTTTGACTTATTTAAAATGAATGTCTAAATTAATAGAAGGTATTTAAAAAGCTACTTGGGCAAGATATTATTGTTAAAGCAAATGAAATATTTTTTATGTCGTATATGTGTATTAATACAGGTCTTCACAGAGACTGAACAAATTATTCTTACGTGCATTGCATAGTCTTTTAAAAGCATAGGTAGATATTGACAGAAAATTCAACACAATAGAATTTTTGTGATTTGTCAACCTTATGAAAAAAGATACTTGTGACTTAAACACTATTGTCAGGGAGGCATTCATTGTCTCTAAATATGGAGCAACGTCTATTTGTTCTTTTTGAAAACCTGAGCCAAGTACTGTTCTAGTTAAATTTGACTTAGTAAGATGAAAGAAAGCAAAACTTGTGCTAGTGTTACATCACTTCAATGAGTGGAGTTACCTGATTGGGAGGAAAGGAACTCATGTGCACTACTACTAGTATTTGAATCTGATACTTCAGTTTTCCTTAGATGCCATAATAAAGGCAAAAAGTCTTCAACTTAAACCAATTCTGTAAAGTTATTTAAATGCCAAGAATGCTGATGAGATGACAATGGGCATTTCAAAACTTTAATAAGAATTACATGTCTAGGCTCTTTTAAAATCCCAGTGGACACAATTTACTGTGTTAAATGTCTGAATACCTTTGGGGGAAAAAAAAATCTGTCCTTCTCTAGGTTAAAATCAATGGAAAATTCCTGACAAATCAGAGATGTCTCAGTACTTTCATGGCTGGATTTAAATCCCCACTAACTTTTACTGAGTCTAAGTATTTTTTAAAATTATATTTTGTAACATTGTTACTGTAACACTTGTTTGTCATATTTTGTAATCACACAAGCCAGTAGATTCCAGTGTCACTTTGAAGGTTGGCACAGAATAACCTTCCTAATGCATCAGTTAAAGAATGTCACTGGCAGCTGGGGGAGGGCTGGGTTTCTTTTCTTGCTCTGCTTTTTTCACGTGTTCTGTTTTTTCACCTCCATAACCTTGTCTGATGGGCATCCCTCACATTTACAATGCCTGATGTGCTTCCTGACATCTGTTCAATTTGATTTTCTATAATTTCCATTGATGCCCCTGTTTTCCTGCCATTAAACTAGTATATTGCCCAGCTGTATTCTGGGTCAAGAATGGGCAATCTTTTAAATCTAGTATAAGGTGAAATATTACTGTGGGATGGGAAGGGGGGAGGAGGGGGAAGACAAGGATTATAAAACTGACTGAAGGGCTGTCTGTCCTGGAAAGGGAAAGTATGTGTTTTATCTGGGAGAATGGGAGAGAGGGAAGGTGCATGTATATTTAAGGGAAGAGTATAATATATTTCCTGGCACTGGGAGGCTGTGCATCACCAGCAGCTGGAATTCCAGGGCTGCAGTTGAGATGAATACAAGCAGACAATATCAACCTTCCTACCCCACAGTGACGAGCCATTGACCTTAACCCTCAAGGAAAGGGGCACTCTCACTAGGGGAATTGCATGCTTACTCAGCCCTAAGCCACATCTGAGCCAAAGCTGCCAATTTTGCCAAATTATGTGTGATGCTTTTGAAATGTGGACTATTGTCCACAAGGGACTGAGCTGGAATGACCAAATTCATTTCACTTAGGTTTTCAATGGCAATAACATTATTTTTAAAAAATACCAACTATAAAACATTTATCATTCTGATTTTATTCATCTTTGTCATTTACTTATGTTTCATGGTAGTTTGTAAAAGGCAGTGAAGTTAATGTCCCATTACTTCAAACCCCCAAGGTTAGATTTTCAGGCTTAAATTGAATTTAAAAACCACATGTATAGTTAATTCATACATTAACAAAATTTCTATCTATCACAGGAGCCTTGAGTTTTTGCAGAGTTTTTCACATTTTACTGAAGTCATTAATAGCTGAAAAAGAGCCTAGAGATACTGAGACAGATACTCTGAAATGCCCCTGAGCAATAGACAAAGAAAGGCTTCCTTAGGTGAATCTGTAGCATTCTTCACTGTTCAACATTGCAAAAAAATTCTTAAGAGCTCAGGTACCTTTCAGTTATGGTGCCAGAACTGCAGAGCATCCCCTAATGGTGTTGCTAGCATATGTCATAACACAACATTTAGTTAGTAGGATGATTTTTTTTTTTTTTTGAGAAATATAAGCCTCAGACCTTTGAACTAAGCAACTTGAAGGTCTTTGCTGAATCAACTAGTAACTTTTTGAAATAGTTACTTGGTCAAGAAATCTATCATTTTTCCCTCCACTGAGAAATTTTTAGAACCATTCTGTCACATTTTCCTGCAGACAATGGAAATTGGTCACAGGAGTTATTGGTCTTGGAGGCATAATGGTAATGTGTTTTGTATTAGTGTTTAAATAAACCCAGACTTTTGTTTTTAAAGCAATGAGGAAAATCCTGCTGCTTATTCAGTTTTGAAAGGAAGTAGGAAATGCCCAGACAACAAAAGCTGTGCTGCAAACTGTGTCCAGCAAAGGTGGAGAACGACTGCTCTGAGTATTGTCTGGCAGGGCTCAGCTCTGAGTCCCCCACGTTTGGCTGCTTGCAGAGCCATTCCTTTGGAAATGCCCATAAAGCTGTCTCTCATCTTGACGAGCTGCAGAATTAGAGACAGCCTTTAACTCTGTCTTGCTTCAGCACTCTCTAAACCTGTTTGAGGCCATACAAGCTCTGAGAAATCAATTATTTGATAGCCTATTCCTCTGTGGTCAATTGCTTGCAGCTCAAAACTAACTTTTGGCAGAGCTGAGGATGAACAGACATAAAGGCAGCCAGCCCAAACATTCCTTTTGAACAAAGAATGAAATATGAGAACTACCCTAAAGTAACCAAGGGACCCAGGATGATCTGTGTTTAAAATAAGCAAAAAAACTTGGTCTTCTCCAAAAAATTTGCTTTTCCCCTTCTACAAAAGGCCACAGTTTCGTCATACACCGTTCTTTCTGGAGACCTCTCTTTGCTCAGAAGCAAAAAGCTAATAATGACCCAGCTGACACCCAGGCACTTGCAGGTCTGTTTGCACAATTATTAATGGAAATATTTACACCTTCATGGATCTATTGCCTGTATTTATAGTTACAGAAAATTGTACCTAAATAAATTCATTTCCATAGTATCTTGCCTGTTTCCTCTTACCAGCTATGCCAATTTCTTGCACTTGCTTCTATTGTGCTTTTTAGAATCTAATTTCTCAGGAGAAAGGTGTATATAACTCCTTATGCTATTCAACTTCTGGTAGTGAGAACACTGCCCAGGAGAAACAGTGCCCAGGCCACTACTCCTGTAAATGCTACAAAAGTCCCCAGTTGTGGCAGGAACTTTTTGAGAACTGATGGCTCATCTCCTTCTGTACATTAGGCTCTGTGGACCATCTCTTCTCATACAAGGAGAAAAAGTGTAGAATTCATGTGTTTCAGACCTATGGAAATTAAATACTCTGATTTGTATGTATAATTATTTTAGGTTTTAGAAGAGAAGTGGAAATAAATTACCTATCAAACATTTTCACCTCAGTTCATCTCAAAGCCAGGTTCCTCTGTAGTTTAGTAAGGCTTAGAAGAAAAGGCATTTAGCCTCTTGCTGGTAATCATGTTTCTCCTCTACATTATTTAATATTGTGGTAGGAATTAAATCTGTCCTTCCCTAGTTTGAAACCACCTTGACAATAAATTTGAAGTTGGCCTTTGAATCAACTGTGCTATAGGAAAGGAAGTGTCATGATGGTGTCAGGCTGAGCTGGCATTGCTCATCCTGGGAGCATCAAGAACATCAGCAACCAACAAATGATCTTTTGTGAAAAGTCCGTGAGTTTTGCTGTGTGTGCTTTTATTTTGTGCACTGGGCAGTGATGGTATGTTAGACTTCGGGTGTGTTGAGGGAGTTGTGGGAAACTTTGGGTAATGGAAAACAGCTCCCTTTCAGAAAATGCATTTAGGGGAACACTTGGAGGGGAATCTTCCCATGGCATTGAGTGCTGCAAGCCTTACTGTTCAGATGGTGATTTTTTTTTCTTATTAGCCTTATAATAAGGGTATTTGTAATAAAATTCTTATCTATAGCTTAAAAAATTAAGCTACAGGGTTGCAGTAGAAGAAGCAGGGGAATGATAAGAAAAAAGTGTAATTTCATACCCATCATTTTTCATCATTGAGTTAGGCTGGCTGAAAAGCTTCTATCTATCCCCATCAGAATCTCATTACAGGTCAACTTGCAAAGTAAAGTAATACTCAGTTAAAGTAGAAGTGACAGAATTTCTCAGCTGGCAGATGGCCTGATCCCACAATTATTCACCTTAGATGGTAGTTGGGAATATCCAAGAGCCTGTTAGTACTTTACCAGCAAAACCTGTTAATTTACACAGCTCTGTGCTGATGAAGTCGTTCTTTTCAATTTGCAACCAAAGAACATGCAGTTTTCTTGTGAATTTAATTTAGATTACCTGAGAAATGGTGAAATCTAAAAACAGCCAAACTGGGATGGCCTTGAGGTGATTCTGAGCCTACTATCTGGCCTCTGAGTGGAACCTGAAGTAGATACCTAAGAAAAAGAACCAGAACAGGGGAAGTGTGTAGTGATACTTCACTAAATGGATCTATTCTGCTGTGGCTTGTAGCTTAGAAAGGCTTCTGTGGTACCTTTTCTATTCAGTAGCTCTCAATGCATTTTCCTTCTTTGAATTTGCCTTATTGCACTTTTACCCTTTATGTAGGTAATAATCATAATTTCTTAGTCTGTGTTCAGTCCAGGTGAAATCTGCATTGTAATTGTTACAATGAGTCTGCCTAAATATATGGCTTTTGTTTTTTGTTTTGCTTTTTTGGTTTTCTTTTAACAACTGAACTGTATCCTCCTAGAAAGATTTAGGGAGAAGATCCAGGAAGATTGGTTGAACTCTGTATCTGAATTTTTCTCCAACACTGGGGAGACTGCTATGCATGCATAATTGCTAGACAACTTTTAATTGTGGTAGATGAACCTTACATTTTTGTGTGCAATTGAATCCTAGCAAAGCACAAAGCATAGTAAGCAAGGGGTAGGGGGACAACATAATTAGAAGACATGATACTTTTTGAATCTGTGCTCTCTATTTTGAGGAAACTTTGGTATAATATTTCAAAAACCAGAGAAAGTCATCTTGAATTAATTGTTTCTAAGGAAAAACATGCTTCCAAGGAAAACAGAGAAAAAGACAATTCCAGGGAAAGATTTTTAAGCATCTGATGTTGTATTTCAGGGATTTTGACTAATACTGTTTTTCAGTGAGTCCTTTACTGGTTAAATTTTGTGTGTGCTCATTGTAGACACCATGATTTTGATAGCTGTCTGCAGAAGTTCCTGCCTTTGTAGAATCCTGCTGATTCCCCCAGGTCCAGTTTCTTGTCTGAGGAAAGAGAGCACTCCTGTTGGTCTGCAAAGCTGGTTGCTTCCCCAGAGCTCTCCCACAGGACTGCAGCCACTTGTCTTTAGGGTTCTGTCTGACTAAAGATGTTGAAGTTCTACACTCTGCAAAAGTTCACTTTTATTGTTAAAGATCACTGTTTGCTTTACTTGGACTAATACTTTAGACACAGATTGGTTTTCCTCACTACTCTAATTTTGGCTGTAGATGAATTGCCTGTTCCTGGAGAGAAATAAAGATGAAACAATAATAATCTTTCTATCACAAAAGAATATAGTTTTGGGGACTATTCTTGCAGACAGAACAGGCTATTTTTTAAAAGAAGACAGACTGTCGGACCAGTGTATTAGCTTCACTTGAATCTTTGCCATTCCATGACATTTTAGGAAAAGGCAGAAATGCTAAATTTACTGATGTTTCAGTTCTTAGGGCCTGGAGCTATTCCTACAACCACTTGAGAATATTTTGTTGTAAATATTTTTCATTTTATCATCTCCTAACTGTGAATTATAAAACTGTGGGATTCCTTGGTTGTTTCACCTTTTTAAAATAAGCATGCTCTTCTATCTTTTCTGAGCACTTGAGAAACATGCCTTGTTGCTCACAGATCTGGGTCACTTCTCCAAAAAATTTCTATCCCTAGACAGCCAGAATAATGGGGAATGTTGCCTTTCCTAGTCTTTGTGGTTTGAGCTCATAGCCTCCCATCTTCCTTCATGAGTAGGAAGGGGGTTGGCAGGGGGCATGTTCTGCATGGTTCAAAGCAGTAGTTCAAAGGAGTATTTCCCTCTTTAATGATCATATTACTCTAAGACAGATATTTTAATGTCCTCATTTTCCAGGGTATGGCTCTTTCATTGGCTTCTCCTTGACAGTGGTGAACTCCTCTCAGTCAGGAAATGCAGTGGTTACACAGCCCCTTTTACAATATGGTAGTTTTGAGCAGTGACACCCCATTGGAAAGGGAGGGCTTGTTGTGAGCCAAGGGTGGCAATGATAAGAAAACAGGGAGGTGCCTGAGCACAAGAAGAAGAAATTTGGAGCACTCAATTAAGAGACCTTGTGGTGCTGCTACTGTTTAAGGCAAGCAAAATTTTAGCCAGGTGCATGGACAGAACTTGGATCCTTGCGTGTCACTGACCCCAGTGACCTCCCGGCTCCTCAGTGGATGCTCTGTATCCACATCACAGCTCCCAGAAGAAAGAATTTTATAAGGAGCATAACCCCACATAAGGAGCATAACACCACAGCTCCCTACCAAGCTTCTCAGGCAAAATGCTTCCTGATCACCTTTTGCAATGCATTCAAATATTGGTCTCAGGAAAAGCTGAACAGTGAAGTTCATCTCCATTCCTTCTTTGCATATATTTTTTTGGGACATTGAATTTCAGGCATCTAAGCGTGTTTGTTGTTGACCTCAATTACAAATAAGGAAATCTCTGCTGACACTTTCCAGCCTGAGCTGTTGGCTGTAAAAATGATGCAGTTTTCATTTTGTTGCCCTTATTTATCATAATAAGGGCAAATGCAGTAGTTTTTTCCTCCATTCCAACTTCATAAGCCCACACAACTCCTCTTTCAGCTCCATTTGAAATCAATGTGAAGAAATTGATTTCAAAGCCCAGTGAATTTAGTAGGAGTTACTCCATTGACTTTTAATGTGCTCTCAGGTGTGCTCTGTAATAGTGGCATGACCACACCTGAAATAGAAAAAAACTTAATTTTAAAAATATGCAATAGGATGATAAAATTGTGATTCTAATGAGATCTATCCTGCAAGGAGGACTCTTGGGGTGGTGTTTGCCACAATTTTAAGTGTACATGGCCCCCACTGAGGAAACAGCCTTATTCAATCAATCCAGTGAGTGCAGAATCTGAATCCCCAAAGGCTGGGATAGGCCAACTATAAATATAAAAAGCTAAAGAAAGTATTCCTGAACTTCAAAAGGGAAGGCAGTACTATGGATTCTTTCAACTCTTTTTAACTTGCTTTAAGTTAAATTATATAGCCTGTTGCTCCAGTACGTTTGAAGTGTCTGGGGATGCCTGTATGTGTAAGCAAGTATTGAAATTTTAAAAAAAACCAGAAAAACAAGATTGGGCTGGTATTAGTTGTCAAAGTGGGCTATGCTAAATTTCATCTGTATTTGCGACAACAACAACAAAAAAAGAGAATATTCACTCTAAGCTATTTGGAGTCACCTTTTCAAATTAGAAATGAAATTTGAATTTTTTTGTGCTTAAATACTTAAGACCTTGAGCCATTTGCAGAGACAACATTATAGCACAGTTTTTAGGGAGCTAGAACCATTCACAACAGCTTCACAAAGACCCAGATGCTTGTGTTATTCCCTGTACTCAGTGTTTAGTGTCAATCCTTTTTGATTTTTTCCTTTCCTGCACCAAGCCAGGGTGTACATAACTGCATCTGCAGATTCATTCCAAAGCAGCCATTAAATTAGTGCAGTAGGCAGTTGTTCCTTCAAACACTAAAAAGATGCTCCCTAGTGAACAGGGCAAATGTCACCTGCATTGGATCGGGCTATAGGTTATTGTTCCTTCTGCAATTAAATACAGACAGCCTTCAAATTCAACCTTATAATGGCTGATGTGGAAATGGTTGTGAACATGAAGTGCTCAAACAAGAGTACAGATAAATATCAGTGCCTGTTACTGGGTTCAGGTGGGAAGATTTTCATTGGTTTCCTTTATCTCAGGCCTCCAGGTCTCTTAAAAACAAAAGATTTACTCTAAGAAAACTTCTATATTTCTTTAAAAATGTTATTTTCACAACACAACAACTAGTTCTTCAGACAACTAAATAAGATATTTTTGTTGTTTTAACTGCAGAAGTAATAACAAAAACTAGTAAGGTTTTCTATAAGTACAAATGATAGGTTAATTCTTGTGCATACAATCAACCTCAGTTTCCTCGTGAATCGTGGAATCAGAATAGGCCTTGATGCACATCATCTGCTCTCTCTTCTCCAAATCCTGCAGGAGAGAATTAACTTTGCAATGTCTCCCGTACTATTCATTAGCATATGTAATTAAATTTTGCTCTCATTTACCTCTAATGGCCAATAATATAAAATATTATAAACATACAACACACTGGAGTAGAAAAAAAATACTAGAACAGACCAGAATAAGCAGAAAGCACCTTGGTGAAAAAGTTGTATCTCCAGGTGGTGTATTTGCATGATGAAAACTGGACCACCTTTCTTGTATTCCTGGCATTACTTCTGTAGTTTTCCATGTGCAGGGTTGATAAATAAGACCAGTCTGAGGGAATATAAAAAAATATTCCTGTAAATTTCAATTTCTGAAACCTGTTAGCCAGTGGCACTTGCAAAAGGAAGCCTGGAAGTGTTATATACCACCTGCTTAGGACAAAGTTTCCACTTATTTTATTGAAATATTTTGAGTTTCAGGAAGTTCCTCAATTTACTGTGAACTATGTCAAGGTTGATGACCTTATATTCTTGCTTTAGCCACTTGTGTCAAAAGACAGGAAATTGGGAAGGAGAAATATCCTGTTTTTAGAAAGTTCTAGCTTGAATTTTATTGTATGAAGATCTTTGCTGGTTTGTCATTAATCTCTTAAAGAATAATCTAAAAAATGAAAAGTCTCTAGAATGTATATTTTCCACAAACAGCCTCATAGAGTCCAAGGTCAATATTGCTGAGAGCTCAGCACAAACACAAATTCAAACACTTCTAATGCAGGGCTTCTAGCAGAGCAGGATAAAATCTGCAATGTCTGAATTCATGCTGAGATAAGTTATATTGCTCACATTCAAATGAAGACATCTTTATGTGAAGAAAGGGTTTGCTTTTATTGGCTAACCGTTGGAAATCTCAATTTATTCAAATTAAATAGGGTTAAGGAGTAAAGTTTAGTATGAGAAAATAAAAATCCTCAGGGCTTAACCGTGGAGTGATTCTGTGTTTCCACCTGCTGGAAGCTGATTTTCCAGCTGGCATACACCCTCACTGGGTAAGGACAGGTTAATGCCCAGCTGCAGACATGCTGAAGGGAAAATAAGCTTATTCTTGTAAGCACAGCAGTTTCCATAAAACCACATGGGTCAGTGAATGTTTGTCTAATACATGTGGGGAAGCTGCAAAATGCAGCCCTGAGGCAGCAATGCTTTAGTTACTTCACTAATGCAGCGTGTTAAAAATAAAAATTAACTTGCCAGTGATTGCTACTCAACTTCTTATAGTTGCTGCAGATGCTGTGATATTTTATTTTTGCAATTAATAAGCTTGAATCAATTTTTTAAGCATCTTACTCTTATGATTTACAGGGGATATTGAGCCATCAAAGCTATCAAAAGCATTAATCTTTAATACAAGGGCAATTCAGTTATCTTGCCAGAAAGTTTTAATTAGAAGGAAATTCTTCATCTCTCTGAAGCTTAGCTGTATTAATCTTTCTGCATCAGTGTATCAAGTTTTGGCTGCAGGAACAATGTTTTAACTTAATTAATTCTTTATGAAAAAAAGTTGCTCTTGAAAATTGGGCTTAGATCTTGCTCACTAGACAGCTACTCAGAGTTTCTTCTGCCCTTAAGTAGACAGTTACTTGCATAAATTGTACCAATTTGAATGAGGTTTTCTGAAAGCTTGTGCTGATAACCTTGGAACTTACAAGTGGATCTTCCCATGCTGGCAGGACAGGAGAGAGAGTCTAACACTTCCATGTGGGCTCCTTAATCAGCCTTCTCACAGCAACAGGACTCTAATCATTACTGAAATCAGGAACTGGGACCTGCAAACACCTAATGGATGTAGAAGTAGTCATTGCAACTGTAATAGTCAGAAATGGTAGTGCAATTATTTTTTTTTTTTGTCAAATGGTTCATTATGAAAATGAGAATTTTTTTCTCTTTGATTCCAGGAAAACATTTCAGATGTTATTGTCAATATATTATTGCTAAACCTTGATTAAGCTCATTTTTACAACACAGAAACCTATTTCAAAGCTTCTAATTTGTCCTAAATTGCATTATACAGAAGATGCTATTTCTCTTTAACAAACCAATTGCATAAAACATAAGAGAACACTTACATTAAATGAAGGGAAAAAAGAAACTAATTCCAGGCATTTAAAAAAAAAAGGGGAAAAGTCCCCAATCTAAGAATGGTCTAATTCTCTCCATGTTTATCTACTTCCCTCAGCAGTAGTTATTAATTGTAATTGCTGATTTTACAGTAAATTATTAGTGTATTCCTATCTAATGTCTAATAACATATGTGTATTTCTTTCTAAATGTTTATTTACACCTCTTTCAAGTGGCAAATTTAAATGTTACATTTTACCTTTTTCTGATCACCTTCCAACAGTTAGAACATAGAAATAATACAAAAGTTCACTGCAAATAATTTTTTGTTAAACACCTTTTTAAGTGTTTTATAAGGAATCAAGAGGATTTTTTAGTAGAACAATTTTAATTCTCTTCTTGAAGAACCGCTGTCCTGAGAAATATATATCCCATGATGTTTCTCTTCCAGAATTGCCAAATGCCATATTAATATTCTTGCTTCCTTATTTATTATAAGTACACTTCTGGCATCTGCTTTTTTTTTCCAAAAAAAAAAAAAAATTGTTCCTTTTCCAGATGATCAGAATTATGCATCATGTCTCTGTTTCATTGATTGTCCAAGCCCTTCCTAACTTGATTTGCCAGAATAGGAAAATGGAGGTATATGCATTTTTCTCATTTATGTAGTGGTTTGGAGAAGCTGAAAATTTTAGGGGTTAAGTTTCTGCTTTTCTCTTTGACTTAGAGTAATTTCTTGGCTCTAGTCTCTTCATGCAGGATGTGCTTATGCAAGCAAACACATCTATTGTGGAACATCAGGACAATCCTGCACCAGCAGAAATTGTTTCTCTGTGTCAAATGTAGTTGTATTGCCAACAGAACAGCCCAATGTAAGGTTTCAAGCAAGTTGCTTTACAACTGTCATTCCTACACCCAAGGTATATTCTATTAGGTAGAGTTGGGTTTTGTTTTGTAATATGTTTGCAATATCTTTTGCTTGGTTTTGGGAGGAAATCTTTCCTTCAGACATGAATGTGTACCTTTCTGAACACTGAGTTACAGCTGAATAGCACATATCTTCCAGGAACTATTATGCATTAGATAAATTATGAAGAGGTATTAAAGCTCAATTTGTATCTAGCTTTTTCTATGTTTTTTTTTTTTAGGATCTGTTCAGAACCCTTTCTATTGCAGTTAATGAATGTTTGCTGTTTAGCTAGCTATTACATTTCAGATATTACTGTCCATCTGAGCACTAAAACTGTCACTGAAAAGTCGCAGTGGGTCAAGACTGATTTATCTGTATTGTCCTATATTTTGTCATTAGTTGACATCAAGATTTTTGAAAGCAACCATATCTGGGTTTTGCCCATGAAGGATTACTACTCATTCTGGACAATCCCATTTCAGCACCAGTTTCCAGGCCCAGTATGTTTTCATAGCTGTGTCTCAATAGTGTGTTATTTAGAAGCTTGCTCAAGCTTCTGAGTATGTGGTGTGTCTTCAAGAAAAGGCCTGCCACATTTCTAGGAAATGTAAACTATTTTTAAAGGATACATCTTGCAATTATATTCCTGTGTACTCTGGCTACAGAGAATACCAAGACCTAACCAGGTTTCTAAATAAGGAGCTGTGTACATCACTGCTAGTTTGCCATCACTGTAGCAATACATTGTATTTGTACATTTTCTTGCTCAGCCTGCAAAGTTCAGTGACTCAAGTCTCAACTCTATTCCCTTCTAGAGACAGGCCCCAGGTCAGGGCTGAAGCCTGTTGAAATTGCTCTTCAGTAAAGCAGCTGCTGTACATTGCCAGTGCTCTCTGTAATGTATTTGCCTGGTGGATCAATGGCTTAGATTTTCAGTGTCATAAATCTGGAAGTTCAACAGCTTTCAAAAGCAATGCATGCACTTACAAAAAGTAACCTAATGGTTGAGTAGAGATTTCAGTAATGGGATCAACAGTGCTCATGGAAAGCAAAACAACAGAGAAGGTATTTTTAAGCTGAAGAAATCCTAGCAAAATAAAACATTAATCAGATATGGCAGAGTCATATAATTAGATTAGTTGGTTTTAAAATGCAGCTGTGAATAACCCAATACTAAACATTTAAACTTCATAAATGACTGTGCTAATAGGTACTTACCAAAATACATGGCAATGATTTTGCATGTGTCAAATACCAGTAACCCTGAAGACATTTATGTGCTATCTGAATAGAAATTTAGCTCTTATATTTCTATTTCCTTTGTGTGAATACCCAAATGCTGGCCAGTGCACATGAGGATTTTAGACACCTAATATTGTATTTAGAGAGATGTATAGCATTACAAGTATCAAAACATTACCCCCAGAAGTTTAAATTGCAATCAATTTGTAAAAATCTTTTATACATTCACAGGAATTTAATCCCATCAGTTTTGGTGATGTACACCAAGTGTCCATACTCTGTATTCATCCTCATGCAGGTAAAATAGTGATAAAAGTGTATTAATGTTCCTGTGTACTCTCTTCAAAATGTGACTCTGATAGAGGCTGATATGCTCTTGTGTATGTCTGAAAACAGAATCCTTCTATAGATTTAATGTACTATATCAAGAAATCTTCAAACTGCAATATATATAGGGTCCACCTTCCTTATAAGACACTAACTTACATTATTCTCTTTGAAAATGTTCTGGCTCACAAATACTGTGCATGAAGGCCTATTACATTCTCCTTTATTACAGCAACATCTCCTTGTGACATTCAAAATGCTTGTCTTTCAAGGATGCTGTTATAATAAGGTCCAGAGTGCTTGTAATAAATTCATAGAGATCAATGAGTAGTTCATGAAATAGCTTCACAGTCACTTCTGTGTGAAGCAGCAGTGCAGCAATATAAAAACTATGAAAAAGCAGTCACATACAGAATTAAATGCCGTGCTGCTTTTCCCATGCAATTCTAAGAGGTTATGCTTTTCTTTTAATCTACATTACATTTCTGTCTTGAAAAAGAATCTTCAACAAATTGCTGAAAATTTGGAGATATTGAATTCCAACTTTGTCTTGCTCTGGGTTTTTCAAGGATTCCCATGTTTTGATGAAAATATGCCTAAAGGAATAATCATAGGAATAGAAAGCACTTAGTTAATACAGTAATAGGCTTGTAACACCTGCTGTAACTGTTGACTCTGTTGTTGCTACAATAAAAATTGTGGCTCTTATGTCAGGCAATTTCTCTTTCAGTATTCCTTTATATTTAGCTTAAATATATTTAAAACCTGGAAATGATTGAGCAAATAAAATCCAAATGCTATTTTGAAACAGCACATTTTTATAAACTTGGATTTATCTTTTTATTTTATTTTACCTCTTTTTATAAGGAGCATTTTTACATTTTATAAAGAATATGCATTTGTACTATTGCAATGTGCTTGTTGTTACTTGTTTCAAGTGGTTTTTTATAAAACACCCTCTAAAATAATTTTATTGATGCTACATGATTTGTACATAAAGCAGTTTGACACATATATACTCTATAAATGTGGCAGTTATGGTTGAAGATAATGTCATGCTGGTGCCCCTTGCTTAAGTCAGAAGATGAATAAACATAATTCAAAGTTTGTGGATTTAGATTCTTTAGAAAGCAACTTTGAAGTTGAATGCATGTAGACTAACTGTTCCAAAAGTCAATTGCAAAAAAGTTATAATTAGAAACAACTAAAATTATTTATAGTTAAAACTTTTTATGAAATGACCACCTTTATACTTGTTCCAGAAAGCTGGTATCAAAATTGAGTATTTTCATGAAATAGCACTGGAAAAGAAATACATCAGAAATTGCTTTTCTCACTCATAGTTAAACCCATCGCCACTGATCTTTCAAACAGCTAAGCTGCTCTTGATTCCAAAGATGGAATATCACTCTGCTTTACAATTGCTTTAAGCCTGTTTTGCTCTTTAGAAATACAGGAGAAAGAAGAATGAGGCTGTGTGGGATTTTTGTCTATCAGTCTGCATAATCAATAGTTGGCACAAAAGGACTAATTGCTCTTAACATTTAAACAGAAGTGCTTATTAGCACAAAAGCTGTGTATCCTCTTATTGTAGCTGGTAACTCTACTATCCTGATACTTATCTACAGTCACAATCAGATAAAAACTGTTGATTCCAGCAAGGATCTGGCAATAACTGAGGACTGTAGAAAGGTGGGAAGAACAGTGTTAGACGTATAATCCAGTCTGTCAAGAAGTTTCTCTTTACTGTTATGAAAGGATTGGCCTGATGCCTTTCAATATTTTCAATATTGTAGTCGAGACAAGGTAGGAGAGAGAGAACATATATATTCTCTTTGAAATTCATTTAAATGACACATTGTTTTTAATGTTTTAAAGTATTCTGCCTCTTAACGTTTTGTAGTCGTGTCTATTCAGCATTTCCTTCCTTATCTGGAATCTAGAAATGTAGCAGAATTATAGTGAAAAGTTATCACCATTTAGAGATGCTTTATTTTAAAACAGTGAACAGGAATAGGCATAAACAAAATGTAAAGTGCCTTCCACTGGCTGGCTACATCAGATAATGCTCCAGACAATTGATTTTGTTGCATGCACTTATGTATGAAGAAATGCATTGGCCTGATTCAGCACATGTGTATTGTGAGGTTATGGAAGAGGCTTGGTCTGCTTCCCAAATGTGGGAGTGCACACAAAGGAACAGATTGGTGAGGGCATACACAGAAAATAAGATTGACTAAAATCTTTACAATTTATGCAAGACTTCTCAGTGCTTCCCACTATTATTTGTATCTTATAAATTTACTGTACCAAATTCTCTTTGGAATTATCACAATTTTACGTTACCTTTGTAGACAGATTCTGAAACTTTTAATTATCAATGCAGTACCTTAAGTGCCTTCCACACCCTCTCTTTTCATGTTGCTCCACAAAAAAAAAAAAAAAAAAAAAGAAAAAAAGTAGTCTAATTAAATGAATGAGAAGATTCTTGTTAATGTCTCTGATGTTTTGCTCACAGCCCATGCTCCCTGCAGCCTGTAGCAGGGAAACCATGTACAGCTTCCTGAATGTAGGACACTGCAATGGAGAGTGTCATCATTTGTCTTAAAAAAATAATTAAAGTGTTGAGGTAGCTTGCTGGAGCAAGGATGCAAAACTAGGGTATTCTCTTCTCTATAGAAGCAAAGAATTTTTTGTGCCCAAACCCCTTATTTAGCACTGTCTCTTTGTCTCTCTGCCATGCCATTCCTCAGCTTTCAGCTGCTTTCATGTCCAGCTGTTGGCTGCAGCTGGTGCAGCCATGGCAAGGTGAAGAGCAAAGGGACAAAAGCAAGAGGGTAAGGGGTGGGAAAGTTAGCAGGATTGCTCCAGAACATTGAATTGCAGAAAAACTTTGCTTTCAGATTTCATTTACCTACCACTAGATGTCTAAAACTATATTTTGATATCTCTGTGGACATTATCTGCTAGCTCTGTGTTTTCATTAAGTCAATAAGAATTGTAGAAGTACAGCATGCACAAAAATAATGTTGTAGGTTGGATGCCTAGACAGACTTCAGTCCCAAATTTATTGACATTGATCAAGCTCTCACTGAAAGGTATTTGAGCTGCTGTTGTGAAGGAGTAAATAGGACTGTACCACAACAGGACTGATTCTTTGCTGAGCTATTAAAGCACAAATATTTGCTTTCACTGACAGATGGCTTAATTTCAGAGCCAGAATTTTCTGTTGGAAGATGGTATAGTTGCAGTTATTTCAATTGAGGAGCAATTAGCCCTTAAACTTAGGGGGTCTTCTGCAGATTTAGATATTTTTTTCAAAATGTTTCTTTAAAAATTGGGGTTTTTTTAAACCTCTTTCAAAATAACTGACTTCACCCTGTTTTCTTTGCAATACCATAGCCCTTTGCAGCCATAGTCTTTTTCCTCTGCACTTTCACGTTCTCAGTTGTTGAGCATTTTGCTGGTGTTTCCAACTTCTTCCTTGGCACTTCAGTCGCTTAGAATTCCTTTTTTTAAAATCAATTTTTTAGTTGTGAATAATTATAATTTTATTTGTAAAAAATTTGTAAATTTTAATTTTTTTTAAACTGATGTTGTTTTCCCTTCTGAATTTCTTGTAAAATTATGGCTTAGGTTCCTTTAGGACTTGGAAGGAATGCTTTGTATTTTTCTGTACCTCAGTTGGTACATAATACACCTGGTGTCCAGTTCTGCTGTCTAACCTGTACTTCATGTGAGAATGCTGCTAACAGGGCCTCTAATTCTAGCTGAGAACTTTCTGCTCTTTCTTCTTGGCATATTAATAGAAAAAACATATAAATTATTACACAAATCTTTAAAAGATACTTTTAAAAAGCCTTTTAATAGCCTTTTAAAAAAGCCTGTAAGTCAGATGGTTAGGAATGTTCTCCTAAGCAGCTCTTGCTAACCCAACTCTCTAATTCCTCCAGACTGTATTAAATAATTATACAAAAACTCAGAAGCCTTGCTATGGAACTCTATGTAATACAGAAACAACATAGCCTAGCTAATTCAGGATATGAAATTGAGAAAAGTCTGTTTCTTAGAAAAGAATACACTTTTTCAGCAGTGCCCCTGCAAAAGTAGTCTTTTTCTTCCCTCCTTCTATCTTACATTTATTCCTAAATACTCTCTCCATCAATGTGTGACAAAGTCATTCTTTTATCTTGATTTTTGTGAAAAACTGCTTTTCCCTTATGGCTTCTTTTGGCCTAGAGCTTGTGAACCTTCAGTCTTTGTCAGTGTGGAGTGAAGGAATATGAAATTTTCTGCAAATTGCCCCAGTGTATTAGCACTAGGGCTATGCAAACCTTTCCAACTGTGATTTGAAAGGGTTACTTTCAAACCACGACTTCTATGGGAGATCCAGTTCACATGGGTTCACAGGCCAACCAGTTAAAGGAAAGGTTTCAGGCTGAGCCATCCCCTCCCTTCTCCCTACACGTTTTCCCATGGGTTGGATCTCATTACAAACCCACAGGCAAGGTACAGGGTCAATCACATCATGTTAATTCATACAGGTTGACTGGTTCACTGGGACTGGAAGCTGAAAAGGTGAGAAGTTTATCACAGCAACATAACTCTGATCTTAGAAAAACAAACATCTCTAAACTAGGTCTCTTCTTATCATATGAATCAAAACCTTAAATAAAAACAAGATAATTTTAAATAATTGAGGGAATCATACAGGGAATCAATCTTCCCCTGCTAGGAGTACTCAGAGGTTGGCTTTACTTCTAACACAAAAAGATCTCTGATCTCAAGGAACTATTCCTTTCTGAAACTTGGATATAATTACATGGACTGAAATATAAAATAATAATGAGTCAGTTCTATATACCTGGGAGAATTACAGTGTGAGGCACACAGGGGAAGGAAACATTTTAATGACTTTTCTGGCTGGAGAAGTGAACTCAACTGAAATGTTTTATCTTCTGGAGTTGGGGGGAAAAAGGAAAAATACCCTCAGCTGAGCAAAATTGGCACAAGGCAGCACTGATCCCATGTGTTGTTTTAAGTTATGGGAAATGTAAGATGAATAAAATACTTTTCCTCCATGAGCTCTCTTATGGAATGTATTTGAACTAGATGAATAACATAATGAGTGTTACTGTGCTTCATCTGAAAACAGCTAATGGTATTCCAAACAGTTTTTTGCTTTGTTTCTCTTTGCTTAGTAGTACTTTGTTTCTCTTTGCGTCATCATCAGAGTGTATTTAAATGCTTTTATTTCTAGACTTAAGCAAAACCAAAAGCAAAATTTGGGTTGTTACCCCTATGTAGATGTGCACGAAGATTTGTGCACATGCTTTTTTCTTTGTGTTTTTACTTTACTAGATTGCCCCCATCAAAAACTGAGTTCAGTTTGATTTGAATATGTGCTTTGCCCACCTGAGCTGTCTTTGGCAACTGTGGGGATATTCAGAAATGGGTGTGTGTAGTATGTCTGTATATATACTGTACGTATATATACTTTGCTCTGTGTTGGGAGGTAGTGCTGAACAGTAGATTTGAACCTAAAATGGCTGACTAGTTTCTAAATAATCCCTAAGGAAACAGTTTAGTCTAGGCCATTATCTTGATAGTTCATAATTAGGTTCAATAATAAAGCTTGTTTTGCTGACCTAGGTCAGATCATGGCGTCCAGCGCATCTGTGCGCAGTGACCTTGCTCTGAGAGTGTATTGTTAGAAAATCCATTATTATCATCACATACACTTCGGAGAAGTGGCTGTTTTGTGAATTGATGGTGTGATGTTGCCACTTTAGATAAAAGAATCCATGAATTATTGACTTAATGAGTTAATGTTGCTTGATTTCACAACAAGGTCTTTTTAGTCTAGGTGCTATTTACTGAACACATCATCACAATATACGAAGGAAGGCACGGATAGTACAGTGCATTTACAACCCTCTTCACTTCTAATAAAGCAAAGTCTCAGCTGAAAATTTTTGTTTCCTTTAGTAAACCATTAAAACTTAGGTAATTGCAAGAGATCCTATTTAAACAATTAGCAAATAAAATGTTTATTTGTCACTGATTTCTTATCTCTTCCTTGTGTTTGGCTAAAGGTCTGTCCACAAGTATCTACTCTTTTTTTTGGAATGTAAACGTGTCGTGTCCCTGTGACTAAGCCTAATGCTGCTACCATGTGGAAGCCCAGGAAAGGTTATTAAAAGTCAATCAATGCCATCCAGAGTTCATTGCTTTAGCTTTTTTTTTTTTTAAAGCAGAGTTATCTGGTAAATTTATGATATTCAGAAATCTTGAGAATATAAAGGTTTTATTACAGAATGTAACTTGTTTGAGGAGAGAGGGCAAACATACGGAGAATGTCCCAGAGCAGATATTTTAGGGGTATAGGCATCAGGTTTCAAATATCTATACTCCTTTGATCCCAAGGTGTGAATCCCAGCTCTGTTAACTGCTCACTCCTACATGATAAATAAAATAAGGTCTGTTTGCAGTATCTTATGGAAATGTATGTCCGATGAAGATATAACTCTCACTAAAATGAAACAGACCGAGGACTGTAGAGTAGAATTCAGGTCCTACATATAGATCTTCTGAAGAGGACCATATCAACCAAGACCTTCACATACTTCTGAGACATACATTAGTTTTAATTAACTCTATGCAAAACCAAAGAACTGCATAGAATTGTCCCAGTGGGTATTGACCTGTATGTAACTCTCACTCTACGCTTCTGTAGAAATAGGTAAAATATGCTGGCCATGTACGATCTGAAATACTGTCATGAGAAAACTTGATTCTGGCACCCAATGTTCCTTTTTTGTTCCAGTCTTTAAAAAGTGTTAATTGCATCATCCCTTGTACTGTTGTCCCAGTGGTGTGAGGATCTGCCAGGTCTGCATGTGTAGCTCTGCTTCTCTCCAGTCTCACACCTGGCTGGGCCTTGCTAACTCACCAGCTGTAGATTAGAGAGATGACAAACAAAGCTTTCCTTAGGAGTGTGTGTGAGAGCTGTGGGGTGCTTAAAGGCAGTTTGATTTTTTACAGTGTCTTATATCCCTCCATCACAGTCCATTACACAGAGGTGGAAGGGAGGCAGTGGTTTCATTGGTGTTTTGGTTGAGTGTTATCTCTGCAGTGGAGGGATGTGCTGCTTAGCCCAAGTTCCCAGTATAAAATGCCTGCCTTCCACTGAGGCAGAGCACAGACCTTGATTGCAGTAGTTCTCTGTGCATGCACCCAGTTAATAGAAATGTTGGCAGTGTGTCCTGGTATTTTGTTTATGCCACAGAAGAAAAAACAATTAAATCCAAGCATGTGACAGACTTCAGATGTACCTGAAGTTGATCAGATGTGAATAAACTCAGACTGGTAAAGCATAGAGCGACATAGCAGTAGATGTATTTTGCAATTTTAAAGGCTCGTGTGTGTATGCCCTTCTCTTCACTTCCTTTGTACTGACCTTCTTCAGTGTTTTGAACTTAATCTTACAGGCCTTTCAAGGCAGAGAACCTGAATAATTAACTTTAGAGCATTTAAACATGAGCTGAGAGCCTTTCTGTATCTCACAGCACTGCAAATTGAAAAATTAACATCTTATGATCAACCATGGCTAAAATAAAAACTTTTACATCTGGTCAAGCCTACATTGAACAATTAAGGGAGTGAATTTGTGCCTCTTCCCCATTTATATAAAGTACTCAGCTCTAACCTTCAAGTGTTCTGAGATATTGGACGTTCAACTTGTCAGTGCTCCAAGAATGCCCTGAACCTCAGACCAATACATTTTGGGGGCAAATTCCTCATTTGTAGGAAGGAAGAAAACATTTTTTTTTAGCAGGTTATTATCTGAAAAAAATGATGGTTGTCTGCAAGCAACTGATAGGTTTGGAAGGTTAGTGGTAGTCCTGGCAAAGATGGATTAGTGGGCAGAGTGCAGGTGAGGCGATCAGAGGTGCTGGAGAAATGCAATTTATCACTTGGTTTGGGAGTTTAGTACATGTATGTCACTGCTGCATATGTGCTGTGTGTAAATATTACATGTGAGGGGCAATACTGGTGTTAGCCTTGCTTTAGACAGGAGCAGTGCCTTTACTAGTGAGATGATATGAATTAGCAGAGCAATTGCAGTGATATTAACTGGAAATCCTTTCTGGAAACTCTTTGACCAAGCAGATCCCTATGCTTTGTTAAAAATGCATGGTTTTATTTGCCACTTTGTGTATTTGTAAAGCAGAATCTTCATACTGAGATTTGGGTTTCATTCTGAATTTAGGTAATATATTCCAAATTTAATTATTTTATTAGCCACGCTTCCAATCAAGCCCTTGCTCACTTTCCTGTTCTAGTGTCCTGTAATTCTGTGTGTACTTCCCTTTAGCTCCTACATTAGTCAGATTCATTTGGGCTATGCTGTCTTCTAGAAACTTCAAGTTCTTATATAGGTTATGTTGAGGGGAATTTCCTCTTTCTGAAAGAAAGGTAATTTTAATTTTAGATGCCTTTTCTGAAGCTATTAGCACTGTAAGCAAGTGTGGTGGAGTTTGGGTCATTGGATTTACTACAAATAAGGAATCTTTTTTCCCCTACCAGTAATTGGTATCTTCACAGCTAGGATATATGCCTGGTATCAAGGAAGGTGCTAAGAGCATCAGATTATCTTTCTGCTCTTGTCTAATAAAATAATAGTACTTGTTGAGAAATCTTCTGCAAGGCTGACTGTACTGTTTCTTTGCAGTTTTCTGTAGTAAGTGGTCTGCTTTTATAATTGTGGGAAAAAATGGTAGAATACTGGCACCAGAAGAAATCTTGCTGGTGAGAGCAGAGACAGTGTTAATGAGAGCACATCTGCTTTTCAAAAGCATCAATAAATTATTCAAAATACTAAAATGCTTCCTGTTCATTCCTACCTATAGCAAAACAGTGCAGTGTTCTGTTGCATTTCTCCACTGGTATAATTTTGACATCTACTCTAATTCTCTGGTGGAAATGGGGATCTAATGTAATTTGTGGACACATTAAACTTATATGGCAGTGAAAGCAATAACATGTTTAGGGAAAATAACCAAAACCAACAAACATGTAGTTTGGATATAATTATGTGTAAGATACAATCTCTCTTGATTTTCTCACTGAATTAATTTCTTACCTTGTATAACGTTAGTATACAAGGTTAGTTTTATTTTTCAGCCAGATGCCTGCTTTTCAGTCTGCTAGAAGTCACCTTGTTTGAATCTTGCAGAGTTTTTTATGTTTCTCTTAAGGCAAAAACACCTGTCACTCATCCTCAGGAAGGCTTTTGAACAGCATTGACAGCAGGCATGTCTTTGCAGGGCATGCTCTATTGGGCATATCTCACAACACCATGGAACTCCCTTACAGGGGGCAAACGTGTAGGTAGCTGAGGGAGTCAATTGCAACTTTGTGCAGGAATTTACACAGGTGATCCATTACACCAATGGATCACACATTATGAACAATATAATAGAAATCACAGAAAAATCTAAGTATTTTTTAGGGAATTAAACTGTCTAAACTGTTTAAACACACATCTTCAACAGGATCTCTTATTTGAGATAAGAAAATACCGAGAGCAATGCTCACTTCTGTTCTCAAGTGTAAATCAGAAGCAACTTTGCTTTGTTATTTAAACCAGCAAAAGCAGGGGCAGAGTGTCTCCTGACTCCTCTAACAGTGCCAATGACTCCTGATGCAGCAGCACCAGCACCCAAATGTGATCACTGCTTCAATTACATTTTGCTCAAGCATGGTCTCTGCCCACCTTTGCCAAGCAAAATAACTTCAATTACTGAATTCCTCATCCTTTCATGAATCTCTTTTTTAACAAGAAATTTGACCACTAGCTTGGTCTTGACCACCAGTGAAACACTGAATTGACTCACCATAGTCGGATTTGACTACAGAATCTTTTTGCAGATGAAGATGTCAAAAGGCAATCTGCAGTGAGAATGACAGCATGATTAACCAGACTGAGGCCTAAGTCAGAAGTAGCATGGACCACTGGGAAATTAAGGCACCAATTTTCACCGTCAAGATTGGCTGTGATAGGGCAGTATATCCTAGCAACAGCATAAACCTTAACCTGACCATCGCAGCAAAAAACTAATTTTGTTGTGTTATCTGTTTCAATATCTTTTAATCAAAAAAGTCTTTAAACAGAAAGTAGACACTCACAGGTCACTTTTCCTGGAAGTGTTTTCTTGTCTAATTGGGAAATGCCTAATTTCATGAATTAGAGGTTACAGAAGCTTTAACACATTTCTTTTACCTTGTGTTCTTGAAAGACTGTTGTGGGAAGGGCTTAGAATGCCTCTTTGCAGCTGCAACAGGTTAAGTAAGATTTTAATGTTTTAATGTAACCTTTTTATTCATGCTTGGGATAAAATCTGTATCTTTAAATCCATATTGCAAAGCTGCATGTTATGGGTTGGACTCATCATGCATGGAAAACACTTTTTAGAAAACTTAGTACATAGGTCAACTTTGATTAGAAAAACTGTAGTATTAAACACTTTTATGAAGGGGCTATATTTCACATATGAAGAGAAGTATAGCTTTAAAATCCTTTTATTTAAAGGATAATGTAGTTGTCTTCAAAGAGCATATTTTAGTTTGCCTCTTACTTAGTGAAGAATTTCACATTCAAACAGTAGTTAGTGAATTACTTTGCATATTTTTATAAAGGTACTGTCATGATCTCAGCACTACAGTTTTTGTGAGCTTTGAGGCACTGATAAATCTTTGGGCAAGGCTAATATAATTTGGGGTGGACACTCATAATACCAAACTTCAGTGGACATGTATTTCCTTCAATTATTGTTGTGCAAAATATCTCTATTTTCTCACACTCTTTTTCTGATTTGTGTGTACATATATAAAGGCACATGTATGTGTGTGTGTATTTATGTAGGTATGATCTGTAAGAATAGGTGAGATGCCTGTTTCTGTGTCCTGCCTGTTCTAGAGCTGGTTCTGGAAGGACAGTGTGACTGGCCAGGACTAGAGCAGCAGATCTGAGACTCATTCATTTCCCTTTGGGGGAGATTCCACCCCACAGTTGCAAAAGGGGACAAGCTTTCAGCTAGACAGAGAATTCTCTGGGGCTACTGCCTTTAAGCAGTTTCAAAAACCTTGAGAAGGTGGTAATATTTTTAGTCTAATTTTCACAGAGATATGACAATATGTCTTGATAATTATGAAAATTGGACAATCCATAGACTTGATATTAAAAGGCTATGCATGTTTTACAGTGGTATGTGCATGGTAACCGCAATAATACAAACATGTTTGAACATGATTACCTAAATGTAAATTCTATCCTATGCTTCAGCATCTAGGTAGAAAAAGCTGTTTCCCAAGTTGTACCTGAAGCACCTTTAATTGTATTGGGATTTCTGGGCACGTATCACTCCTGAAATTTAAGTCAATTATATCAGAAACTCAGATTCAGAGTTTAATTTGTATTCATTAAGATTTCCAAATTTTGGAACAGACACCAGGAATATAGTACTTTTAACACACAAGCCAAACATATTAGCTTTGAACAGTAGTAATTGTTTTAAGACCTATACTCATAAAAAGTAAACCAGATACTACTTTTCAGTCTACCAGCTCTGGGAGATCAGAGCCACTGTTTTGTAAAGTTTGCAAGAAAACTGAGTAGAGCCAGAGAAATACTCCACTGTCATCCTGCTGTACTGGTTCATTTACATGTGGAACATGTATTCCTGTTAGCTTCCAGGAAAAGTTTGAAAATCTAGATGTGAAAGTTTGTCATGCTGTGAGCCAACTGTCCCATATTGATGCAAAAGGGAGAGGGAAAAAGCCAAGAAAATGCTTTAATTGATTCATCAATGCACCAAAGTGTGAACAGGCGTGATGAAGTGTAAAGAGGGATGTGACACCAGTGTGGCAGAGCTGTCACAGTGGAAAGGATTTCCTGTAAAAGTGATGGCACTTAAATGTATCTAGACCTCCTGTCTAAGCTTTCATATTCCCTGGAAACTTATGTCTTAGGGGAAGTGTCTGACCAACTTGTGAGCAGCCAGGCATCATGCCATGTCAACAGGTAAACACACAGGCTGTGAGGAGCCCCTGTTTGTATCAAGTTTGGGAGTTGTGGGGAGTAGGTAATCTCTGACAGAACTATCAGTTAACCCATCCACAGAGAGATAATCTTGGGAGAGAGGTGATAATCATTAGCAGTGCTTCTATGTGGTATATTTTGCCCTAAACATCAATTTAAGCAAAGTTTAAATTAGGATTAATATCCTTGTTATTGAAATCATGCCCTTTGCAAGGTATAATGCAGCAGCTCCTAGGCATTGGGTATTAGACGGTATTACAGAATGGTAGAGTGACACTGTGAAGGAGAGGCTATTGATAATGAAATATAATTACAGCAGATGGATTTGAGCCAGAGTGTTGTACTGAAGGGTTGTTGCAAAGTTCTCTAAGGGATTTTTACTAAAGAGATTGTAGTGTGCATCTCATCCAAAGAATAGGAAATCAAAGAGGGTAGAAGCCCTTAGAGTCACTCTGAGGTTTTGGCTCTGGATTCATTTGATTAACTGGGTATGAATGTTACTGATTTAATATTGATGCTTCTTACAACACCTAAAATCACTGCTGTGGATAGATTCAGTATGTTAAGTTTGCTTGTAAGGGATTAGACATGGGAATTACTTTGAGAGGGATTTTGCCAACTTTGGAGAAAGGTATTTGGGAAGGAATCCCTGCTATTATGGCTTAAGCTATTTGCTTTTGCATTCAGAGATGCATCAGCTCCTTTCTAGCTCTGGGAAACCAGAGATTCAAATACAGTCTTGAACAGAAAACTTTGGCAGAAGTACAAATGCAAGCAAATGTGTGTTGTTACTACTAGAGTTACTCTGCCACTCTGAAAATCGCTAGTCAGGTTCCATTTGGAGTATCTGCAATTCTGCAATGTATTATAGGAAGGACATTGCTGACTGAGCTTGCAAAAGTGCAGTGGAAGGCAAACAAATGCATGATTTAAGGTTTTGGAAGTATGACTTATAAAGAAGGATTGAACTGACCTGTATTCTGTAAGTTAGAGGAAAATATTTGGAGGAGTGAGGAATCCTGGAATGGGCAAGAAAAAATACTGAAGCCATCTGGAGATAGATATATGTTCTAGCGCCACATAGATCATATAGCATCACCAAATCAATGGCATGTCTGAGGCTAATTTAGACCACTATTAACTGTCT
Organism: Molothrus ater; assembly: GCF_012460135.2. Taxonomy (NCBI): domain Eukaryota; kingdom Metazoa; phylum Chordata; class Aves; order Passeriformes; family Icteridae; genus Molothrus; species Molothrus ater. The sequence goes on from NC_050490.2 coordinate 8,096,269, forward strand.
TATCATAAGATGGATGACTGCTGATCCAAAACCCTGTGCTTGGTGCTATGTCCAGCCAGGGAGCAGTCTGGGGGGCTGAGGTGCCTTGGGCCAGAACATCAGGCAGCAGCTCAGCATAGGCCTAAACTCATTTTATCAAGGGCCTGGCTGGCATCATACAAAACAGGGCTTTTAAACTGATTTTTAAGTGAAAATCCCTCTGTAGCTTCCAGAGGTTTCTGGAAAGATCAACCAAACTAAGAAGGGCAATACAGGAGAGGATGTAAGTATTCCTTAAATAAAAAGAAGGTGGTGAGGTGAGATGAAGAGAGGCAGGAACTTTCCTCTGGCAGTGAGAGTCAGAAGGTGTGGAGAAAACAGGGTGTGCTTTGTAAATAAGAAAGAAAAAAGGTGGGTTTTTTGCTTTTATTAATCAGAGAAGGTGGAGCCAAAGCAAAAGTGTTGAAGGTCGGAGGATGTAGGAAGTTATCTTGAAGTTGAGTCCCAAATATTTACATTTAAAAAGTATGGCCTTAAGTGCTGCTGAGAAGATATCTGGGCGTAATGCTGGCTCAGAATCTCAGAGTTCAAAGCAGTTCATTTGGGTCCTGCTTGTACTCCAGCTAAAAGAAAAGGAAATAAGGGCAGAGTCTGAATTGATGGGTTTATAGGTTCAGCTCCCTAATTCCTAGTGCAGTTGGAAAGACTGGTGCAGCAGGGGAGGGATAGGAGTGTGTGCTGGCCAGCTACACACTTGATATCTTGAATATATCTTTATATATGCGTGTCTGATGTTGTCATTGCTCCTCTCAGTGAGATTACACAGGATATTTATTGTGTTGCACTGTGCACTATCTGCAGTGAGAAAGATTTTGAAGCAATTACATTTGTGCCTATTTTCTTGTATTTTGACAAATCTACAACAGGATAGATGTCTAGTCATTCAAAGTTTATTTAACATTCCATCAACACATCACTTCAGATTTTTCTGAATTTTTAAGGTCTGAATCTTTATGTATGTGGAGACAAATGCTCTTCCTGTAAAAAAATTGGGATTTGGGTCTTTAAGGATGAGTTTGTGAGACACCTAAAGATACTTTTGCTGGTAAAAATGGATTTCCAATCAGTATGATATCAGACGAAATTGAGTCTTTCACTTAAAGATAATTTGTACAAAGACCAAAAAATTACCATTGATTTTTAAGCTCCAAATTGTACCTTTCTTTCAACTACAAACATAGCAAAGGCAGTAATAGGGACATAACCCAAAACTGAGGTTTTTCTGTGAGTGGTAAGAAGACAGCTTGGGTTTCCCCACTGTACAAGGAACTGCTGGGTGGAGATGAATTTCTCAGCCAGCCATATGCTATCTCTGTCAGAAGTGAGAGATGCTGCTAGGAAAAATCTCAAAGACAGGTACTGGGAATGAAAAAGGGGAAGAGATCAAACAAAAGGTCTTTAATTAGAATTTAAGGATTGCTGCCAAAGGACCACTGCTTTTAAAGGGACAAACCGTGTTTTCATGCCATAGAAGAAACTGGACTTCGTGACTTTATAAGGAAACTTACATTCATCTAAGGAGCAAAATCAGGATAGACAATTTGAATATCTAGCTTTTTCTTGATTTCATACTCATCTATCTAAGGAATAAAACTGTCCCATTCTAATAATATTTAAATATCCTGCAAGTATGAATATCCAGCTCTGAAAAGTATTGATATGCTATTTTTCCTTACTGACTGTCTGGAAAGGTGGATAGGAAAATAAAATGGTGTGTCCATGGTCACACAAAAAAATTGTGACAAATTGTACAGCTTACTCAGACTAATACCCTGTCTCCCTTCAGCAGCATGCTCTGAGAAATGCTGATGTATCATTTTGGGCTAGGGATTTTGTTTGTGGTAAAGCACAGGTACAGGTTTAATGCTGGTAGCATCAAAGCCCTGTATTCTGTGTTTTCTGTCACATGTTCTTACCCATTTACCAAACCAAACTGGGGAGGAACCCCAAAAGGTTTACAGGCAAGAAACTTAACGTACATCGCCAAGCTTGGAAGACACTAAAAAAATTTGTGGCATTGGAAACTTAAAATGTTTCAGTAGCTGAGTTATGCAGAATTTGGAACAAGGATTAAGAGCACAGCTGCAAAGTCTGTGTTGCTAACAAAGTACAACATCATGTCACCTCTTGTCAACTGGCCTACACTAAAGGTGTGTTTTGTCTTCTGTGGCCAACGGATATTCCTTACATTGCATTAGTAAAGGAGATGGCTTGGGTTAATAAAATGGATTTAGGAAATTTAGATATTTGCCCCAGTCACTCACTTCTGCCCGGCAGAGCTGCACAAGCTGCAGGTGCATTGTGGACTGCTTGCTGCAGTGAGATTATGGGGCTTCCCATCCACAGTGGAGACTCTTCCTCCCACAAAAGGAGAATCCCACATTGTCCTGGAGAATCCCTACCCATAGAGCCTTTCCAAGGCAGGGCTGAGCTGACTTAGGGTGAAGAGGAAGCTGCCAAGAATGAGGTGTGGTGAATCTGAGCTTGGGGGATCTGTGGTTGCAGACACACCATGCATGTGAAGTGGTCATGCCTTGGGCCAAGAACAAACCAGGCTCAGCTGCTCTGGAGCAAAGGATTGGAAATCTGATGTGATGCTCAGCTCCTATACTGGGCTCTCTGTCAGTTTTGGGTTTCCTCTGTGTTTTTGGGTTCCTTAGTATATACTAAGGATTTTATCCTTGACCAAGTCCCTGTTTTCTTCAGGACACAATTCCTGTAAGGACACTTCTCTCTTTTTTTTTTTTTTTCTTTTGCATCACATATTTACACAAAGAGAAAGCATCTATAGCTTTCTCAATATCTTCAGCAATGTCTCTGCTGTGTGGTCATGAAGAACTCATCTGTGAGCTGGGAAAAGGGACTTTTTTTCCTCAGCAGGTCAATAAAATGATAGATGGGTTTGAGTAGAACTGCAGTAGAAGGCACACACTTCATTCATTGTAGAAATAGCTAAAAATATGAGTTTATACTGAAGTGGATAATATTGGACTGTCTTGTAATCTACTAAAATAAACTAGAGAAGACTGCCAGGACTATGCATATTCACTCACATCAGCTTTCACATCTCTGTATAAAACAGATTATGGTGAGCAGCAGGTTTGGATACAGTCCCCGCTGGGTAAAAAGTAAAGGTAGCTAGGTTTTTGCAAAAGTAATCCATGTTGGTTTATATTTAGATACATCAAAGTCTGATTTTCCTCTCTCTGTGATCAACCTCGCTTGATTTCAGAAGAGATATTCCTGTTCTGTACTTGTGGAAAGATGAGAATCCCACTCCTGAGGCTGATTTTTTTCCCCTGTTACCCACATGCTGAACAATATTGTTCTTCCTGCCAGATGCTGAACCCCTCTAGGGATATCTTGGCTCTCACTGCAGTACCCAGCCCACTACAAATTCTGCATTTCAGCCCAGCTGAATCCTGCAGTCCTATGAAAATGCACAAGTGATTGAAGATAAGCAGGCAGTATTTTAAGTCAGCAATTTGTATTTTACTTGGTTCTAAAGCAAAGAAATAATGTTGCTGACTTTTCCCTACACTGTTTTCAAGCTCCTAAATATCTGCACATCACAGATTCTATTACAACATTACAGCAGCAGTAGATAGCTAACAATATTTTAAGGACTTTTATAAGTACGTTTCTCAGACTGTGCTGAGTACTTGTATAAGTACTTTTCTCAATCAGTGCTGAGCAGTGATGTGCTCCATTTTCCAGGTCAGGTTTACAAAAGAATGTAGGTGTTTTAAGTTTTTGTCAGGGAAAATTCATGGTAGATTGGCACAAATGTCTAAGCACACACCTATCTGCCTTTTAGATACTTGCATACCTTTGACTAGTGTGACTAGTCTACAAATATGTAAACTGAGATATGCTAAAAAAATCATATTTTAAACATAAATCATCAATTGAGTACACTGATATAAACTTCTTTTTAAATAATGTTAGCATAAACTTTACATGTATTTCATGAAATATTTCTATTTGAAATGTCTACAGTTAAAAACTAAAACCCTAAAATTCCTTGTGCTGACCCAATGGAAAAGTCTGAAATATATTCAATAGGTCTTAGAACTCTTTCATTTCTTTCCCTTAGAGGACTGCTTTGGCCATTAGGCAGAGCTGCTGATTAAAGCAAGTAGAGTCTTGCAGAATTTCTGAAGTAGCAAAAAGTAACCTCAGAGGCTCTGGGGGTTATTGGAGAGGGTTTCACCTTGGCTGAAAACACTACTTCAGTTCAAATGGAATTTCAGCTACAACATGCCCAGGTGCTCAGGGGAGAGCTGCATGCCTGGAGCACAGGGAAGGTGGCAGGGCTGCAGCATCACTGCCTGGCCCCCTGGATCCAGTGTAAATACACGACAAAATCCCTTTGCCAAAGAGTCTCTAGAGCCTCCACAGCAAGGTTCATGTACTGTGACTTCAAGCTGTGAAAAAAGCTCTCAGGTACTGCAGATATCTTGGCTGACATTTGCTTCACTTAACAGCCTGACAAATGCTCCAGCTCTGAGAAATGATCAGGACTGGAAGAGGGTCCTGGGACAGCTGCTGCAATGTGGGGTGGGGATGTCCAAGAGAGACACTTAAATCCATTTTGAATTTGCAGATTGGATTTCCTGCAGCACTGGCAACAGCAGCTCTGTCTCTCAAAGGGCAAAGCAGCTGAAAAGAGCTGTTTCTGTGCAGCTCACACATAGCTACAGGAGTTCCAGGGACAGCAGAACTTATGTCTGGGTTGGAGATTTTTTTCCTGTTTTGTCTGTTCTGAGTACTGCTGCTCTTGATAACTTCTGTCTGCAATGTCTTGGGAACACTCATTGCTTCTGAAGTTTGTGCATTTTGTGTTGGGCAGTGTCTTTAATTTGGAGATGCTTTATCTCCATTGTATTACAAAACTTCCCCTGTTTAAGGTGTTAAGGTGATCAAGAACAAAACAGATGATGTTGGCCAGATTCCCTGGCAGAGTGAGCAGGTACAGTTCCACTGACTCTAATGGCTTCTGACAGCTGTGAATTTGATCCCATACCTTCCCTGCATAATAAGATTTAAAATAATGTGAGTTTAAGGTAGGGCAGGAAGCCCTGGATGAAATATCTTATTGCATTGATTTGTCTCTTATTTTCTGTCCTATGAGAATACCCAAGTTGCAAATAAAGGGTCAAGAAGGACATTTAGCAATATATGGTTTATACAGTATTAAAAGACCATCTCATAGTTAATCATATGATTAATTTCTACAAGAAGGCTCCACTAAGTCTGCAATAAAAAGAAGTAATGAGGTTTCATAATAAAATTGAAAAGCTTCTGTGATGCACACTGAAGTCTTTTATATAGAAAGGTAAGAAAAACCAGTTGTCTTCCTTTCAGCCCATAGATTGCTGAAATAGCTTTCTCTGTGAGAGTCTTGGACCCTGGAATGACATCTACTCCTAGCGTGAAATGGTCAAGTTATAGGCTATGTTTTAGGACCCTTTTCCTTTTGGAAGATGTATTTAAAGAGCGAGGGAAGTTTCATAAACTGCCTAAGGTACTGTTACTATGTACTGGCATTTTATAGTAAGAGTTGTTGATCTACAGGAGGTTTCAGGCTGAGATGTATAGGGTGGCACTGTAACTGTATAAGAACTGCCTGGTCCCTCAGAGGCTGTGCAGGCACACATTCACATTTCAAATAGCAAGCAATAAATCTTACTGCAATGCTACACCAGCCATTGTTGTAGTGACTTGGCACTTAAGCTCTGTATTATGAGCATTTTCAGCAAGCACATTAAATTCCACTGAAAATCTCAAGATGTATATAAGGACATCAGCTTTCCCAAGGATTAGAACGATCAAGGATTTGTGAAAAATGCCTAGTTGAAAGAGGGAATCCAGAATAATGCAGCTGAATACTAATCCACTGGCAAACCCTGCTGTAAAGTGGCTTCAATTGGATCCTGTTCCAAACTGAAGAGAGTTTACTTGTATAGGATCCTGGGGGAGAAATCCTCAGATGGTGAATTCCAGTCCTCTGTTCACCAAAGAAGGTGGTACTTTTTGAAAATGTCAGAGAGGTCTCATGTACTCTGTTTGGGATGCAGCAATGTGCTGTAGCAGCTATTGCAGCTCACAGGAAGCAATTTTTCTGCCAAGTCACATTTACAGTCTCAGTGCTGAGGCCAGCAGTAGGTTTGGCAATGCCCTAGTGGTCCAGGTGAGCCTGAGGTTTGAGTCTATTAAGGGGGTTTCTGTAGCACAGTACATCTCCTGTGTATAGATATGTATTTTATTAAATTTACTATGTCAGTCTAGTCACCAGTGATTAGTCAGTGTATAATGTTTCCAGGAAAGTAGTTACTGTGACATTTATTCTTAATGTTCCTTGCTTAAACTATATTCTGAAAAGTACTTCAGCTTACCTCCTTGTAGTTAAACAGAAGTATGCCAGAGTGCCTTTGACCACTATTTGCACAGAAGCCACTACTTAAAGTATTTTATCCAAATTAACAAAGTCTCCCAGGCTCCACAAGACCAGGAATTCCTGACTGGAACAAGCCATTAACTCTGTGATGTCCTGCTTGGCTGTAATATGATTGTGAAAAACCTGCAGAGACTTCCAGTCCTGTCCTCAGGGAAGGCCAAAAAAATAGTTGTAAGACCAAACTGACAGTCCTACACATTCTGAATCTGAAATTCTTTTAGTTGATGGAAAATTTCATCAGAATTTCAGAAGTTCCCCAATTTCAGAAATTCCCCAAGTCCTTTATAAGATTCAAATATTACTCAAATATTTTCACTACTTGGAATATTGTCTGATTTTTTTCTCAGCATAACTTAGAACACAGCCCCTTGACAAGAGGCTGTTGGAGGATTCTGACTCTTTATAAACAGAATATGGTGTTAAAATAAAAAGGGGTTTCTCACCTCTTATAATGTTTGCATCATTTTCTAATTTCATTCAGGTAACCTTTCTTTTGTGTAAACCTGCAAATTTTAAGCATGTAATAGGAATAACTATTTCAAAATATTTTATTTTCCCTTATTAAAAAGAAAAAAACCCCCAAACAAACAAAAATCAAGAGACTTCCAAACAACTAACAACAGTTATTTCAACCTATCTCTATGTGCAAGAAATTTTGGATTCGACTAATGCGAAGGCTTTCTTGCAAAACTCCTACATGACTCCAGCTCTAAGCCCAAAGACCCTTCTTAAGTCTACAGAGTGTCTTTTGGGGTCAGTACCTCAACTGGAATTGAAATATACCTTATTTTGGGTTTTTCTTTTTGTAGTTCAAGAGTAGTAGGAGCATCTTGGGTTTTGCAAGTAGAAAGGTCTACAGGGAATTTTGTGATAACTCTTCTTCAAAAAGGCCTCTGGATTCTGACTGATTCATGTAGAAAATGTCTTCAGGCAGATTAAGTTCTTTGAGAACCTCTACAAACTTCAATACAACGTTTCTCCCTTTAGTTTACCCTAAAACCCTTTTTCCTTTTAAGAAGTAGAGAAAAAAATACAGGCAAGATTAAGAATGGCAGTCTACAAAGCTGGGCAAGCTGGAATGAAAGCCTTGCAAATATGCAACCGTGATATGAGTGGTTTGAGCAGACCAGCCATAGAGTTGCATGCAATTTCAAAGATTTACAGTGAAAGCAAGTGAAATAATTTTTAGAAGCAACCAAAGAATGTCAGTGTCTGCAGGTCTCAAAAAAACACTTAAGGCTGAATATCAGGCAGAAGCTGATCTCTGGATTTGTAGTTTTGTTTGCTATTATGGTTTTTACAGCATGCTGAGATAAATTGATGTTTCTGCTAAAGGGATTACATACCTTGGAAATCTCCCAGACTGCCGAATCTGCCTTTAAGAAAGCATTTCTTATGAGATCTTCCCTAATGCACTAAATATCCTTTTAGATTGAGGGCAAACTGGAAATACTCTATGATCCCTCTTCTGCATTGCTTAGTAAGAGTAGAACAAATCCCTGAGTCCTTATAAAATCATTACTGAAATTATTAAGCATTTTGTCTGATTAGGGATCGACTTTAAACTGAGCAGAGGCTTCATGGCTTTTCCCCATGGGACCTCCAAGGCTGATCAAAGTTAGATTACTAATGCTCTGTGACTTATTCCCTTATGACTAAAATTTAAAGGGCACAAAAATAGGTTGAAACAGGAGACACTCATCAATTCTAAATATCGGAAAACCTGTTAATCTAAGAGGCACAAGTGAAACACATGCATATGTATTTTATTTTTCATGTATTTCATACATGAGTGTGAGCACATTTTCATTCCCATCTTTCATGTGTCACCTTGAACACATAAGCATGTGAAATTATGGGAAGCAGGCTTAGTATTATGTTACCCACAGTACTGCTGTTGAAACTGAAATACATAACAAAACAATCACTGCCACAAAAGCATCAGGCTACAGTGCCACCATGCCACTTCCAACTATGGAAAAACTGTTCATATGGGTCCAAAATTATGGACATTTTCCTCTTTATATATATGAATTCTTTGAATTGCAGTTCAAAGGATGCAGGCAGTGAATAGGATTATAGCTCTTGGAATTCCATGTCAAAGGGAAAATTCCACTTTGTCATAGGAACAAAACTTTATTATTTGTCATCACATCTACCCTGATGATATCAACATTGGCTGCTTTCCCCAAAGTACATGAAGATGTAAGCAGTTGGCAGACCTGATGACAATATGTAAATTACTCAGAGTGCACCTAATCTTGTATAATAAATGCCAATTTGACTCTAAATTTGTTAACAATATTTTAATGTGGTAATTGAGGTCAGGGGAGACTCCAGTTAAATGCTAAGCTATCTATAACTGTCAGTGTTAAATAGTACTTAGGTATCCTTGCTGAAAATCAGATACCAGGTTAACATATATCATTGGTCTTTGCAGCCAGAAATCAAATAAAGTTTATTAGTGGTGGCAGCATGTAAGTATATTAGTTTAGAAATGTGCAACTGCAATTATCCATAGTTTTTTGGACTTGCTTTGTATCACAACAGACCTGTAATTGCACTTTTTCCTGTTCTGTATATAATTTTGTTTAGAAATCAAGTAATAAATACATGCCTAAAGGCCTCTGGAAATTACTGGCATGTTTCTGTTCCATCAGCTGATTGACGAGGTTCAATTTTAAACCATTCTATTCATGGTTTCACTTATCATTGCTTCTTTAAAAAGATTTCCAGCATCATGATAGACATGCAAGTGATGAGCTTCTGTAGTAGCTACACTGAAGTGAAATGATTTTGTCTATTAAAATATTCTGATTTCCCCTGAAGGTGTTGGTATTAATTAAAAAATGTGTAGGTAATTGTGAGCCTATACGTGTCTATCCTCTTATTACGGCTTGGGTGTAACTGCAGCAGGTATAGGGGGGCTTGTGCAATAATCTCCCTCATGTTCCCTCCATTTAGCATGGAAATGAAGAGTCTTCTCTTTCCCTTATACCCAAGAACAAATAAATTCATAATAGGTGACATGAACAGACTCTTGTAGGCTCAAAGAAATAAAAAAAAATATTTTTTAAAATGTGGAAAAGATGGGGATTTTCATTTGTTGGCTTTTTTTTCTTTTAGTGTATGCTCCACCTGAGTGTTATTTCAGCCAAAGCAGAACTGTGCAATTTCCTTATCTTAGACCTTTCACTTTTTAAATGCTCAGCATAAGAGAGAACTTTTTCCTGCTGGAAATCAGCCTCCTTCAGTGTCATCAACCCCCTATATGCAAAGGAAATCATTGATTGAGAGGAGGGGTCTGTCTCTCCTTACACTCCACACAGAGGCACACAGCAGCTCTGGCACCACCAGTGGGGTCTCATGTGCAGTGTGTGTGGAAGAGATTCTGTGAAAAGCACGAGTCCCTCCTTTTCTCTGGTCCCAGACAGGGACAATGAGGGGTCCCCAGGCAGCCCTTGGCACTGACAGGCACTGTCTGTGCACTGTGGGACAGTTAGGGAATTTCTGTGCACCACCCTCATGGTGAGGAGAGGCAGAGCGCTCAGATTTTGCATGCACAGATTCTGCTCTTTAAAACAGGTCCTCAGACACTTCACAGATGCTGAAGCTACTGGTGAAGGGGGTACAAGGCCCTGGTGGATGAGAGAGAGAGGGGTTCAGAGTACTACAGAAGTCAGTAAAGGAAAAGAAAGGAGTTCAGTAACAGAAATAATTTAAAAATAATTCTTGTGGAAATGTGGAGGTCCTGGTTCATTTGGTTCCAACAATGCCTGCTCAGGACAGACAACAGCTGCTTCTGTAGCACTCCTTACCACTGTGGCTCTGTTTGCAGTGGAGCACTGTGTGTGTTAATGGCCTAATAATAGTGATTTCCACTAGGTTTAGAGGAATTACTGTTTAATTCAGGATTTCAGATATTAATAAACAATTTGTATTCAATTTTGGCTCCAGGAAGGAGAGACAAGATCTTATTTTATCTGATCCTTTAAATATAAAACTTTGTCTTCCATTCTGAACACTCAGGACTCTGTAGAGGCATTACTGCCTATAATTACCCTGACATCTATCTCAGCTAATCTGGTTAGTTTGGGTATTATTTAGCACCTTGTAAACTTTGCAGATCTTATAGGTCTGCACTGGCTGAATCACAAGATAAGTAATAGCTTCAATAAAATCTGCTTTGGTGGAAACACTTCATGATCGAATTTAGAGAACAAGTAAAAAAGTTCTGTGTATAATCCCTCCCTCCTTATTAGTGCTCATAAAGAATAACACCACTGTAAAGTACATTTATCCAGTGAATAAAGGCACAGCATGATAAAGCAGTTAACAAAAAGCTGATGTTAAATTTAAGCAGGTTTGGTTATTTCTACTTCCTCTGATTTCAGGCTCCCGGTGCAGGCAGTGGGGATGTTTGTCTGGGGGAAGAAGGGAATGGCTGGGCAAGGACTTTAGGATTTAGCCCCAGGCTTCAAAGTGGATTTAATAAAAACAAGTAATAACCTGCAATACACTGTAAACCCTGCAAGGTATAAGAAAGGAGAAGGTTGGCTGAAAATGAGCGTGCTTTTCAATAGCAGTGAAGTGCGGGCTATTCACAGTTAACATAGCAAATCTTGGAAGTCTGATTCAAATCCCTTTGAAGTCAGTGCTTGTTACACAGACTCTGAATCAGGTGAGTGGTTTGTGCATTCACTGATCAACCTAACATTTCTAGAATCATCAGTCATTCCCTATTAGAGTGGTTATCATTTCACTGATGCCCAAACACATTAAAAATTGCATCACAGATGCTGTTAATTCTCATCCGCCTGTTTGCAAATTACACTTCAGGTATTACTGTGGCACCTGAACAAAAGGTTGTGATAGAATCTGGAGAAGTAGCACTATCAAAATCCCCACCAGGACTGAATGCAGTGTCTTGATTATCACACCTTCACATGTCATTTAAGAATAATGTCCTTGTCTTTATTGGGAGCCAGGGCTGACATACAAAAACATTATTAGCAGCTCGGCTAGAGCAGCTGGAGCGGTGCAATGGCACTGAATGCAGAAGAAGCAGTTCAGCCACAGAGCATCTTTTGTCTAGCAGTATTTCCTGCTCACCCTCAAGGGAATCCAACTAAACCCTGGACATTCAAACCCAGAAAATTGCTCTGGCCTTGGCTGGACTAATAGAAGTCAAAACTTCAATCAGGCACTTATTAGTTACTTTGCACACGCGATATAAGGTGCCTTTGTTGGTGGCAAACAAGTGCAGTTGCAACTTGGAATTGACAATGAATTTTTTGCTATCTTTGACTGCTCAATATAAGGTTAGGATTGGGTCATGTACCAGGGCTTTTACCAAATTAATGCTATCGGGGGAATTACGCTTAAATGGAATTCTTTCTATCTAAACAATTTAATCTAGTTTTTCTCTGTGGTTTTTCTTTCTCAGTTGGTATGAGTTTATAAAATAATTCAGACGAGTCGACAAATGAAACAATACATAGAAAGTCATGTTTTGAAAGAGAAAAGATGGTGTAGGCATCAGATGTTCTGTTGCTGCTTAAGCCTGAAAGTTCTAACCAGCTTCTGTTTTTTTTCTTTGCAATTCTTAGGATTTTCCAACTTGCTTTTGATAGGAAATACTAGTTTAGATTAAATCTACGATATCTCCCTGGATTTTAGAATGGTAACTTGTAGTTTTACTGAGTCCTATGCAACATTATCAAGTATTTACTATGAGTAATTCTGTACTAATAATGAGAAATTATTCATACACAACTCAGTTAAAGGCCACTGCAAAGCTGTAGCTGCATAAAGACTATTTATAAATGAAATCTGCAGAAATCAACCAAAGATGCACCTTGTACATTTGCCTTTCAGGGTGATGCTTGATCACATGAAATGACAAAGCTGTTCTTGCCCCACGGGGTATTCCAGGTGTAGAACATTGCCAGAAATAGAAAAGAAAAATATCATATGAGCAATATGAGGATTTAGTGAGGTTCCACAACAATATCTGACTTCAGATTCGCATAGTAGAAGAATAAAAACAAGTCTGAGCACAAGCTTTCTAACTTGATAGTTTTGATGGACTGATGAATGCAGAGCTTATATTTGACTGATGAATCCAACTCTCACTGAAAGTAACTGAGGTCTGACCCCCCTTTTGACCTGCCTAAGTCAGAAAGAAAACCTTTTGGGATCACCTTATCAAACACCTCATGCTGACCACAGGAATCAAAATGAACCTCTTAGAGTTGTTTAGGTCTTCAAACCTTATTTATCTCAGGTGGAAGTCAAAACTGACATTCTTGTTTCCTTAGCTACGTTTCTGCCATTTGAGCTGAAACTGTCAGGACTGTGCAATACTCAAACAAAAAATGGGTTTTGCTCACAATTGCATATTTATCATTTTATTAGACTTTGTGTTTGCTTTGTATTATCCCCTTCTTATTTTGACAACACTTACATTGACAGTATCAAAGATAACTTTAAGCAAAGTTTAAGTGAAATATTTATTATAGAAGTGGAGAACAATTTTCATTTAGTAACATGGTTCTATCAGCAACAGGGAGGGAAGCAATGTTATGGAGTCAAATCATATCCTTCAAGAATTTAAAATTAAAATTGAAGGATAAAAAGAAGTCTGGATTATGAGTTTTTTGTACAGCTATATCAAAGCTGGCTTTCAAAGGCAAAAGTAGCTAATAAAAACTATAAATGCTCTGCCAACAAAAGCCTGTGTGACCTAAATGGCAACATACAGGTTTTCTATAAATGGTGCTGTTTCTTCTTTATTACATTAACAACATTTTGCATGTGCTTAATCAATGGACTTTTAATCAGTTAATTTTTATTGTATTTGTGTGCTTATTTTGATAAATTATTTTAATATACTCTAATTTTAACTATGTAAGTATAGGCTGGTAGTCAATGAAGTTTAATTTGAAAGGAGTGCTTTCACCACTGACAAGAATTTAATTAACTTTTTATATTCTTCATGGCTAAGAAGCAATCCTTTGTTGTCCTACCACCTGAATGAATTGTGCATGATAGTGGAACGTAGCTAGAGCTTTTTGTCTCAAGATATCTGCCAATTTAAACCCCATCAAGAAGTTAAAGTACATCTCTATAATAGTTGTTGATTGACAGCACTTTATAGATTGCTAAAATTTCTGTGATGGCATCATGTAAATAATGTTCTTCTTTAGATTATTATACATGTGATTATTTTGTTAGAGCTTACTTAATCTTCTTTGAAATAGGAGATAATTTTTACTAGCAACGTTTATGTCAACATCCTCTCCCAGATGGTTTGAAATAATTTGAGAATATTACCTTTTGATCGAGCATTGCTGTGCAAGTGTGAAAATTTGCACCATAAGAAGTGAAGAAATGCTAGGAAATACAGGGAAGGAGTTGAAATCAGTTGTAGGCAATTTCTCTCTAGCTATATTTTCACAGTGCATACATTAAACCAAGATGATACAGCTGTTCCTCAGCCCTTTTTGAAACACTGAACTTCCCCTTGCTGCCACGGCCAGAGGAGGCAGTACAGACTGGCTCTGTGCTCTCACCTCCCTGCCCATGTCACCGACTGTCCCACCCCACCAGTGTCCATCCTCAGCAGCACAGGGGTCACTGGGAGCTTCATCTGTGTCCTTGATGCTCCTGCTTCATGGGTTACAAAACAGGCACCATCTGCTGGGGGACACTCTGGGCCTTCACTGCAGTTCCAGGTTTGAAATCCTGTTCTTCCCACATGCCCACGTGTGGTTCTTGATTGTCACCTGGGAATTCTCCAGGAGAGGCTGCCTTCTCAGGCCCCCTCATGTCTTGGCATGCTTCCCTGCAGTCCAGTCTCTAGGTCTATTTCAGTCAAGCCTTAACTTTTCTGCTGCTGCCCCTCTTATCTGGACCATTGAAGGATCTTCAGTGGTTCTTGTCACTTGTGAAAATGAGTTTCATCGAGCTTGTCCTCATATTTATAGGGTCCTGGTATTTATAGGATCCTCAGGTAACTTCCTTTTTTTTTTTTTTTTTAATTTCAAAGTCTATCAAAATAGGATGCATTGGTTGATTGTTTTCTGTTCTCTGCAAGAGCCAGTCTCCTAAAGTATTTCAAAGAGGGAATGCCTTAGACCAAAACCTACCATGGAAGAATGCTCAGAGCTGACTTTACAGCTGGTATTTAGCAACACAAAGGATGATAAAGTTGTACAGTGAGAAACAATTGTGTTTTATCTTAGTTCTGTGGTACCGGAGTAGGCAAGAAATCCAAGAAGACACTGTAGTCCCTAATTTTGATGTTTTGATAGATTTTTTAGGCATTATTCCTTTCAAGGATTTGTGAATTTTTCTGCATTCCTACCGTCTCAAGCAATGGAGGAAGTTTATAATCCTGTGAAGTTTTTGACAGAAATCTCTATGCAAGGAAACTGTACTGCATATTTACATCTCCACACTAGTGCAGGTGAGATAGAGACACATTTTCACAGAGTGAAGATTATGTCTATTATTGACTAACAGTTGTGGCAATAACATTGCAGGACCTATAAAATCAGAATGCTTTTGTGTGCACATCCCATAGTCTTGTTAAAATTTCTAGTGCCACTACTTTATTTCCTTTTCATTATTCTCTTTTGTATGTATCCCACAAAATAGGTGTGTTTGGAAGTAAATGTGTTAGCAATGGCTATTTGCGCAGTTTTACTGAGTTCTAAAAAGTAAAAGGGCTTGAAGTGTTGATTTGAAATATCAGAAACAGGTATTACCTTGCAATTATCAGAACAGGCAAACTATAAAACTATCCTCTTTTATGCTAGAAATAACCTTTGGCAAATTTGCAATTAACAGACACACCTTGAGCAGTCACATTTTAAATTATTTGAAAATTTGTCACCTTGTTTTTATGCATATGAGAAGGAAAACAGTTATCACATAACACATTCACATTCAGCCTCAAATGCTTGCCTTGGTATCTAGTGCCATACAATGTGACCTACAGATGTTATGTTCCAGTTTGTAATATTTAATTCTTTGCTAACAATTGATAAAATTCTAGTTTAATCCAATATTGAATTTTTATGTCTATTTAGAGATGCTTGAAAGTTTGTTTCAGGATTTCTGCTGACAGACCTTTTAACTAAAGCAGTGCATTAAATTCACTATCATCAGAATCTAATTATTCAACTGATATTATAAAACAACTATGTTACTGCCTACTAATATGAAAGAAAAAAGGAAATTAAAATTGCCTACCTTAAATAATAGGAAAACAGTGATTTATCATCATCATTTACATCCTTCTTGTAACCAGGATTATTGTTCTTTTTATAACATGACATCGAGCCAAAAGTATGTGATTGATTTTATAAATCAGTCACTACCCTGTTCATACCATAATTTTTTTTTTAATGCACTCTGCATTAATATCCTGCCTCTGGGTTGTTTCATTTAATTTCTTCCTTACCAGTAGAAAGTAAGCAGCTCTGTATGTTTGACAGCAGTAAGCACTTCTCTGGAAAAAAAAAAAATAGGCACTGGAAAATAAAAGATAAAAAAACCACAAGAGAAGGTAGAATTTGGGGATCTTCCAGTGGGAATTCAACGATAAGCATGATAAGCTTGTTTTGTGTTTGGAACTGAAGAGTTAGATTTTCTGTTAGGCTTTTAGAAATTGCTCCTGCAATAATAGCTTTACTGCTGTTAAACCTCTCACATAATATGCAACACCTTTCTGACTCTTTATAAGGATTTCCAATATCTAGCAATGGTAGATAACACTCAAGACTGCATCCTGACCTTCAGCTCTATGACTGACTGGGCCATTTTTTCACCGTCCTTGCGTCCTTGTGAAGCACTAAGCTTCTTCTCAGCCTTTGTTTTTATTCTGATTGCTAACCACCAGTAACTCAGCTACCTTTTCACTTGGTCATAGAATCAGGGAATTTGACCAAGGCAGAAAGCCAGAAATCCAAACAGAGGGCATTTGAACAACAGTTCAAATTGCTTTATTTGTGTTAAAATATTTATTGACCCCCATGTGCTGGAGCTCTTCATAATCCATTTGATAAATTAATAAAAAATCATCATAAATACTTAAAAGTGCAGACTTTGTTTTTTGTCACTGGCCCCATCTTACTCAAAGTAAAACGTTGTTTCTACTTTATGTCAATGTACCCTCATCTTGTAAGAATTGAAGTACTGGAAGCTTTGCATACATTTTAATATTTGATAGACCAACAATACACTGATGGAAGTCTCAACTAATTTTCTACTAGAACCTGTAAAGATCTTGTAATCTCCTGTCATTTATGGAGACCACCTTTTTTGATCTGCCTTATGATACAGATTTCACTGCCCTGTTGAGGTTGCTTCTAAGGTTTCTCTGGAAAGGCCTCTTTGCCTTACAGTTGTTGGTTTGCTATGATAACTTATAACTCTTTCTCTCAGTATCCGGTGTCCAGATCCTAAACACACTTTACATGTCCTCCTAATTCTGGAGATCACAAGTTGTTGGCTAAGATTTATTGAATTTCTTTTTTCATGATGAATTCTCTCCATTTAGCATTCAATATCTTTTATAAGTGCATATATTTTAGAAGATGTCTTGTTTCCTGCCTAATGTTTTAGTATATCTCTACTTCTCCACAGCTATATGTTAACATTTGTGGGGTCAATAATATAGATTGGCCTTGGCACTTGGCCCTTTTAGATGTCCTCACACTGGTCTGTCACATCATGAAACCTTGGCTTGGTTTGTTGTTGACACTGCAAGAAACATCTGAAATTCAGCATAAAATCAGCTTGCAGCTATTTTACTGTAAACATCATATGGAGTGTATTGCATAAAGGTTCTCTTATACCATTTTAGTAAAACTATGGTATAGTAATTATGTATGTATTTATGTATTTTTTAAGTTTTCCATTCCTTGTGTCAAGAAAATAGTCTTGTTATCTGCTAGGAAATCTTAATTTCACATTTCTAACAGTTGGTTAAAAGATGGTGCCTCTTATTTATTGTACCCTTTTCTTTCTTCTGTCTTCAGTTTCTGGGCTTCACCCTACAAGCCCCAATCTCTACACGACATGATGGTTATATAAAGGCTTTTGTTGCTTCTTGTGCTACTTTGTGCTGCTTCATGCTTCTGTTACACATCTGGATCATGTGAAAATTATTCTTTTAAGACCAGTGCTTTTTCACATTGTGCCTTCTCCTACACCTTAATTTCATACCTTGAAATATGTACCTTCCAGAATGTTAGTTTTGCTTTTAAGATTCAAAACTGACCTGGGAACTATTTCAATGCCAATTTACCTGTACATGTACTCATTTCTTTTTTCCTAGACTATATGGCAGAGAGTGCACATGCCTCCCCTTACCTTGTAGATACCCAGGATATTTTCCCCAGGAAAATATGAGCATTAGCCTGAGCCTCTTTCTGCATTCTCTAGCTGCTTCTGTGCCCAGGCAGTTGAGCAGCATGTGCTGTGTGTATGCACATGCAGTGAGGCTAAGATGCCTGCAGCATCCTGGCTGAGCCAGGAACATTATTGCCATACGGAAAAGACCTTTGTCACTTACAGTGTGCAAGATGCCTCCCACTTCTCTTGTGTCACATTACTCTCATCCAGGAAAACTGGCCTATTCCTCCTTTTTGCTTGTATCAATTTTTTCCATGGTTGTATTTAACATCTGCTGGCAAATGCTTTTGCATAGTGAAAGGCAGGACGTGGCATGGGCTCATTAGAGTAACAGGCAATTTTTAAAGGTTTTACGTTTGGCATGGAAAAAAGGCCAAGAGCTTACTACCAACCACGTGATCAGAGTAGTTAAATGAACAGGCACATATTTAAAGCTGAGGCAGTAGATGTGGGGCTGTTTGTTCAGTGCTATCCCATCACAGAATTACACAGCTCGCTGTGGTTGCAGTCTGATAATTATTATTGATTCACTCTCAGGCTGTCAATCTGGGGACAGCGCTAAAGCAGCCCATGATGGACAGAAAGAGGATTGGACAGCCACCATCCAACGAGGAAACTTCATCTTGAAAATGAACTTAGATGAGATGGTGCTAGTGGATAAGGGTAATTGATGATTGTTTCAGAGTGGAAGAAGGGATAAAGGAGAGATAAAAAATTCTTCTTTGGCGTTCATCCTTAGTGTCCTGGAACACTCCAGGGACTGTCTGCAAACTCTATAAATTTAAAGTTTCAATTTTTAATGGTTAGGCAAATATATTGCTCTTACTATAAGTAGTGATTAGCTTAGGGTCATCAGGATCCATAGGAAAGACAGAACAGTACCTGAGGGAAATAACTTTTGTCAACCCAGACATGTTATCTTGATCTACTTTTGAGTTCCTAAACATAAGCAAATCTTAGCACATTTAGGCTGGTTAAAAGGTTTAATAATTGTGATGTAAGTATTAGCACTATGGATCACTATATTAACCTCTTGCACCAGCAGTCATGAGACAGTTATGAACAGATTTGTCTGATTTTGAAGCATCCATGCTTGCTATATTTTTGTTTTAAAATCTGCTCTATTTACGCGTCAACTCATGAGAGAGTAAACAGATATAACAGAAGTGCTGGACAGTGTAAGCTGACCAGAATTTCCATTTGTGATGTGATCGGCCTTTATGCTTTTGAAAAGCCATACAATATGCTTGAGATGGAAAAATCATAACAGAATAAATAAAAACCTATCTACACACCTTGATATATCTGGTTCGGTGAATTATGCCCACGCTTTCGTTTCAGCACTGATAATGCTTGTTGCAATTTCCTTTGCTCTTGCTACCTGAAGTTGACCCATTGTGGTTTCAGTTGGGAGTTTTCCTTACTGATCATCTTGCATGTGCAGAAGATCTGGGATCTCAAATTTCCTCTAAACTCCACAAACCACAGTGTGGGAATTCTGAAGTGCCAGCTGGAAGCAAGCATTATTGATGTGCCTGCCAGCTGAAAGTAATACCTCTGAGTCTCTCCTGAAAAATAAACCTCTGGGCAGAGGGGAGCAAATGATGGCTCTTCCCTCTTCAGAAGCACCAGATTTACTCCAATCTAAGTGCTGCAGAGGGAAAGCAGGATAAATAGTGGCTTTTGCCACCTGTGATGTCTTCAGCAGGTTGGGAGGGCTCAAACCTTCTCCTCCCCTGAGGACAAGGTTTCTTGCAGCCCTCGGATTTGGGGTGAGCACTGCCGGTTTAGGCATGGGGTTGACTTCTTGTTCATTGTTGTGTTTAAATCTTTCCTTCATGTTACCTTTCAACCTAGCAGCTGCTGCATTCATATAAGTTGTTTCTCCTCTATTTTTTTTTAATTTGACTTTTGGAATACTAAGTATCAGCCACAACAGAAAGAGGTCATGTACTAATGAAAAATAATTTAGATTTTCCTGTAAGCCCCCACAGGAACCTGTCTTAAACGTCTAAGGTATGACACCAGCCTTGCAAGATTTGTATAGAGGAAGAGATGTGCTCCTGCAGAGAACAAGTCTGAGCAAATGTCTAATTTATGTGACCTGGGTCAGTTCTGTGCAAAGGTTCTCTCCTACCTTTTCCCTTTGATGCTGTCCCTGCAATGGCTGAGGCCAAGAGAGTTTTTCCCCCTCTGCATCCAGGGAGAGTCACATAATCTTGATCTGACACATCAGCTTGGCTGTTGTTAGATCTTCCACACCTTCCCTAAAGCCCCCAAAGCAACCAAGTTTCAGTCTTCAGCAGTGGAGAAGGGCCTGAGCAGCTCTCTACCTTTTAGCTGAAGGTAGAGCTAGATGGAGCTTTAGCAAGAAGAGTATCAGACTGGACACCACTGGATGTGCAGCAGAATGTGCACTCCATGATCAGAGAGGCTGTCCAATTTCTGATGCTCTGTTTACAAGGTTTCTTAGGATGGATCAGGTGGTACCCACCAGGCACCAGCCTCTCCCAGGATGTCCAGCTATATTATATCTATATCTGCTTGGATTTCATGGCCTGCATCTAAAAGTCCCTCCTTTACTCAGATTTGCTGACTTTCATGGTCATGGCAAGGTCTGTCTAATCTTGCATCCTTTCCCAGAAATTGTGAATTAAATAAAGCTGTGTAAGCTGAAGAATTGTTTCTCTGATAAGATTGTGGTTTTTCACTGTGGATATGAACTTGCATCTTTATTATACATATTAGCTGGATTTCTTGGCTATCCCTACTTGCAGCAACAATAGCTGCTGGTGCTGGACCAAGTTCTTTAAATGCCAGGAGAAAGCAATTAGTTGTCTGCAGACTATTTCTGTGCTGCTCAAAAATAACTTGAATATCCTTGTAGGTACCTTGACTTTGATATCTTGTCCTATAGCTGGGATGCCCTGTGACACAGGTTATTGTTTTGCAGTCCCCTGTCCCAGGCAAGCTGCAAACCAAGGAACTGAGCTATCCTCCAAGGATATCAAAGGGAGATTTGTGGCTCAGAGAAACACAACTGCTCCCATTTTTAATCCACTTGGTAGCAGAAAGAATCTGTGGCCTCACTTCTAGGAAATAACAGCTCATCCTGTGAGCTTGTCAGCCTGGCTCTTCCTGAATCCCTCAAATCCCTCCCAAATGAGAGAACCAAGGGTGTCTGGGGCTACATGAGGGTCATATGTTGTGAGGAGCAGGTACAGGAGGCCAGAGCAACACATTTATAGTGCAGGTTGTGCTTTGACTTTAGGGGCCATTTTTTTAACTTCCAAGATAGAATTTGAGAACCTCAGCAGGAGCTAATTCCATGTTCTTGTAAATTCCTTCAGAGGTAAAATTGAGGAGTAAGGGTGAAGGCATGGCAGTAATGGTGATGGCTGTACCCCAAGTGCTGTGACAGAGTAAAGGAATAATTGACTCCATTGGGCAAAGGATGGGAGATGGCTGTGCTCTGACAGGGAAACAAGTGCCCCTCTCATAACTGCTGGAAATAGAAAGTGGTGGTTACTCACAGGAATGATTCATACAGGAAAGAGACTGACCCATCAGCTCCTTTGAAGAACACCAATGATTAATGGATGTTAGCACCAGAATCTTCTCCTAGCATGAAGACTGTCTGCATGCTCTTAGCTACAAGGGGCACAGTGTTACAAACTGGTGTGTGGGGTGGATTTTCTGGAAGCCAGAGGTCTGCAATTGCTGGGAAGAAATCTGCAGCTCACAATATTGAATTTCTTGAGATCCCTAAGCAGACTTGCAGGTATAATAATTGATCACAGAACACTGTAGGCTGGTCTGAGATGTGCAGAGATGAGGCAGAAAAATGTGCCATTCCTCAGCTGCCTCATTTGGCTTCTGTCTCCATCAGGCTTTTGTGTCACATCTGCTGCCCTGGGTTTTTCAAGCATCTCCCACACCTCTGACCACTGAGCGGCAGCTACTGCCAGGTGATGACCAGCACTAGAGGCTCACTTTAATGTCTGTGTGCATGTGCCTTTTGTTAGTACTGTAGTGTTTCAGATGAGTCCTTTGAGTCACACCACTATTTTTTCTCTTACAGTACCAAAGTCATACTCTGGCCAGGCATTAGAAAGTAGGAATTTTTTTAACAATCAGGAAGCTTTTTGCCTAAGACTCAGTGGCCTAAAAGTAATGTTCTGCACTGGATGGTTTAGTGAGTTTCAACAGGTCTCTCAGCAGCATTGCTGTTCTCCTAGTAATAGAGAAATGATCCAAAATAAGACTCTCAAGCCTAACACTGCTGTGATATTTATTCCCTACATTTCACACTGTGAGTTGGATCTCCCCCAGTAGCATCATCCCTGGATTTCTGACCTGAGTTGGGGTGGGGGTGGGCAGTAGCCTGGTGAAAGGAGAGCACGATAATCCTGTAAATGGTTGGGCCACACTGGTACATCATTTGAATGAGCCTCTGTCAGTCAGCAGGTAAGCAGTTCTGCAATAGTAAAGGAGCTGGTTTGCAGGAGCTGCCCTGCAGTCCCACCACTCGGAGCAGGTGTTGCGATAAGATAATGGTCGCTTGTAGTAACCCTTGTGAATCACAATCCTTGAGGAAAAAGTAGGGACAAGCCCTTCAAATTGGGTTTCAAAAGCATATAAAGAGTTGACCTTACAGAGGTAGTTCAAGGAATAACCTAATCTTTCGGTCCCATATCCCCCGATGTACAAAAGCTTGCCTGAAATTGAAAGTGTGTGTGGGGGAAGCTTGTAAAGGCAATGTTGATACCAAATAAAGAGACCGGTGTCCTCACAAAATCATTTACAGCCTCTCTCTGCAATCTGCAGAGGATTACAGGTTTGCAGCATGTTTATGTCTGGCTGAGACCAAGGAGGTTTTGCTGCAAAATGGTTATCAGGGTAGAATCAAAGCATAAACAACAGCACCGAAGTAGAAAGCCTAACCATTCGAATGAATTGAGTGGAAGAAATGATGTGTCTTAAAGACAATGTTGCTTGAAGAAAATTTATTTTCTGCTGTGGGTATTAAGCTATAGCAAACCCCTGTGCACTCACAGACTTGCCTTCTGCAAAACTAACATAATTTTAACAATTAAAGATTGAAGTGTGGACTTCTGAGATGATCCCTTATGACCTACACTTTATTAGATTTATGTTACCTTTTGATATGTTCTATTTGCTGGAAGCACCAGCATCCTATCATTATGATTCAAACGTGCTTTGCTCTCTGCTCACAAATAATTGATGCTCCCTTTGCACAAAGCATAGTTTTCAGCTGATAAGCAGCAGGGTAATTGGCACCTTCACAGGATATTAGGCTGAAAAAAAGCATCACACTTAGCAGACAGGAAGCAAACAGAAGAAGGTAACTAAATAATTGTGGTAGTGTACTCAGGGCTAAAGGCTTCTTCACAAGTTCTGTGTTTGCATTATCTGTAGCAAATATTAAGATTTGTATTTATCAGCAGAGGGGTGGGGGTGCAGAAGGGGGGGCCTTTGTTACAGGAATACTTGTAAAGGAGGTGCATTGCTAGAAGTATATACAGAATATGGTTTAATCACTTAAAGCCACTGTGCACTTTGAAATGCAGCTACATGAAGCACCTCTGTGGTCCCCTGTTAGCTCGTGGGTGTGACATAAATTAACAGCACTGTCATAGCAGGGAGGTGGCTGTGAATAACACTGAACTGCAATGGATTCCTGTGCAGATGCGTGTTGCACATCATGCCCACAGACTTGCAGTCTTACCAAAAATTACATGTATTTGAGGAAGCCAAGAAATGCTTTCAAGTCTAAAATCTTAGTCTACCCCAGGCAGATAAAAGCTTTTTGGCTGCTGTCACTGTCACTGTGTCTTTTGAAATATTTTCGTTTGTTTGACTTTGTCATGCTATTCTGGTATGACTTTTGTGATGTCCAGCAGCTAATAGCTACACATTTATCTTGAAACTAAATTTTCAGATTTAGCCATGTACCTCTTAAGACTAAAACCATCGAACAAATGTGCCATATTAAATGTGAAATCTCATCAAATTTAGCTTTAGATGGTATTTTTAATAAGTGTGGTATTTCTCACCAGTAATTCTTTTCTTTATTTTCTTTCTATTATGGACTTCATAGTAAATGTATTGGTGCATCTTTAATCTTGTGAGTCACTTATTTACTACATTGAGTGCACTGGAAATGTGTATAAATAGAAAGGTTAAAAATCACCATAACTCTATGAGATACACTATTTTTAGCAAAAACATTTCTTTTTACTAAGACTCACTTTTATTAGCTGCTACTCAAAACTTCTTTATGTGCTGTGTAAGTGTATGACAGGAGGAGAATGTTATACTTACAAAATAATTTGGTGATGAACTAGATTCTATTTTCTGGACATAGGCCAATTCTTAATGTTTAATAGTCATTAAAATATCTTTTTGAATGTGTACAGAGCACCACTATATATGTATGAGCTTTAATTATTACTACCAGGTTACAAAGGCTGCAGCGATGTATTTTATTAGGTACGAATAAAGAGTGTCAGTGGAAATAAGACCTATCACATTATACAACAGCTTGTACCCAAGACAAACACTTGTGTCTGTCCTGATGATGGTGTTGCTGTATTTGTTTTCCAATTACATCTTGAGTGAACTCAATAGAGCACAAGGCATGATGGGAGAAATCGCCTTTCGCTGCAATTACTCTTTGTGATCTGCCCAGAAATAGGGGAAGAAACGTTGTGGCTTCCCCTCCTTAGCTGATTTCTGAACACATTCCTTAGTCCTTGCTCTGAAAGATGAACCTGCAGCCAAAGGAGCCACCTGGCAGAGCTCTCTGGTCCAGCCCTATTTCTCACTTGCGTGCACAACAATTACAGCACAGAGGATTGATTTCTCTAACCAATTATGCTTAAACATGCTAAGCTTGTTATCGAGCCACGTTGTAGTTATGTAGAACACTGTGCTTGTGTGGTGCAGCACTCCCACCAATGCTAATTATGAAATGAGTTCTTGCTGTCTTCACAATGCACAGATGGTGACAGTCTAGGTCTGAGTAACACCCGTAGGGGGGCAGTGTCATAACTCTTCATAAAGCATATATTTGGCTAATTATGGCTGTGCATCACTCACTGGAGTACCTGTCAAACAGAATTATTATTTAAAAGCTCACAAATTTATTATAGTAACAAGTTTCCCTTTTAACATCTCCAGAAATAACAATCTGTTTGAACAAATATTCATTTTTTCTCATTTGGGCAGAAATATAAGTACTAGTTTTTTTGGAGAATATCCTCAGCTGCTTCTTTAATACTATGAAGTTTTTTCTCAGAATTGTGAAATATCTAGTGTAATTACAGTAGCTTCTATTCTATTTTATAAGTTTTATTTAACTGTTTTCTTGTGCTCAGCATTGTTGGCCTGTTACAGCACATATGCATGGACTCTTTGTGTATGTGTTTCTTATATGTGCAGAAGAACCTTTAGTTCACAGCAGTTTCCATTTTTCCTGAGGCTCTACACTGCATTGGTGTCACCCTGGTGGTACCCCCAGCTGCTGAATAACAATGTTTCTGCACGAGTGCCAGCCCATGGAAAGTGTCACTGCTGTAGCTATCAGGCCACCACATGGGCACCTGGAGCTGAATCTGTACCCATGGTTCACTGTGCTCTGCTCCTCCAGAGCCTGCTTTTAACCCCCCAGATTCCATTCTACATGAAGAGACTTCTAATGAAGGAAATATTCCTTTTCCTCACACAGGGCGTTAACCCTGTATTGCTCAAACAAGTAAAGCCATAAATTCAGCTGCAATTTGAGTTATAACAAGAAGCCTACCTTAGTCTGAGGAGCAGAAATCCTGTTGATATGCAATCCCAGCCCTCCCTTGGACAGCTGAGTTACAGCCCCTCATGATGCCCAGCCTTGCAGCTCTCCCCATGGCTGGGGCCACAGCAGGGGCTGCTTGCTGAGGGCTACCCAGGGCTACAGGACTCTCAGCTCTGAAGGGTCCCTGTGCTTTCTCATTCTTTTCCTGCTGTGGTAGGTGTTTTAGGCAATCTTGCAGCATTCCTCTGTTGCTAGCAGGAATCTCAGTCAGGGCTGATAGTCATTGTGGCTCTACTTCACAAGCAGCCTTCTAGTCCAGCAAGTGATAGTGTACTTAATATGGTTACAGACATTCATTTATAAGTTGCACTTTTTATCCTCCCCTACATCCTGAGTGTGATTTAGGGTGATACTTTCAATGCCAGGATGACAACTTGGAATTCTTGATATGATGTGCAATATTGGAACAAGGGAAGCAAAGCCTGCCTGTTTAGATCACTGAATAGGAAACTTAACTCTTAATCTAAAATCATTGTTAAGCTCACTTAGTACATTAAGTAGTTTGAGATTTTTTTGGTGAGTAGTATATTTTTATTAGTATGTTATTTACCTCCTATTACCATTTGTATAGGGAGGAGGGCTGGTCTGGTGGCTAAAGCAGAAACCATAGAATCAGATGTGGCTCCATGCCACAACTGTGCCAAAGTGTCGATTTTTGTTGGCTTGCTTTGTTTTGGGTTAGGGTTTTTTTTGTGACTAATCATTTAATCTCAGTGTTTCAGTCCTCCACCTATAAAATAGGAATAATAATGGCCTTGTTCCCAGCTTTTGCTTGTCTTATTATTGATGACTACATTCTCTTTGGGGGTTAGACTTTCCCTTGCTTAAAGGCTTAACACAAAGAGATCCTAATCTCAGCTACTTTAATACAAATAACAGCTACAAAAAATAGTGTTATTACTACCTGGGCATCAGCATGACTTGTGACATCAGTATCATGCTGACAAGCTCCTTACCTCTCAGGATTTGCTTTGCCCATCTCTGCTCCTAATCCTAATGCATTCAGTCCCACTGGTGTGGAAAAACATCTTCATGGTTAATACTCCTCCCTCATGAAAGGAGCCTTACTCTGGTTTTCTGCCTATCTCTGCTTGCCAGGAGGAGCTGCTGGCCCTGTTTTCTGCATACACCATTGATTATTTGCTACACTCCAAGAAGCCTTTAGTTACTCTTGGCATTTATTTATCCAATGTGTGTCCACTTTTAGAGGTTTGGCTCTTTGTGAGAGAAGTGCAACCACCTTTTCTCACTTCTAAGCATTTTCTGCAGCGCCTTTCATTAAAGTGGCACAATACTCCAGCCCCTCCTTTCCCTAATCATCTTCGCTAGGTTTATACAGACCTTTCCTCTAACAGCAGCATGAAAATAGGAAAAGCATCAGCACTGAGCTCCTCTGTTTTATTCAGGGCAGAGTTTCCTGAAGCTCTCAATTAAGATTTCAAGATCTTTCCTAGAGGTTCTTGAGGATCACATGGCCTGCAATCAGCCCCACAAATGCTGCTGCCATCTCCAGGGGACTGGGCACCAGAGTGTGGATCCGGGTTTCTGAACAGTTCCCATGGCTGCAATCCTGCTCTCTTTTCTGGACTAGTGACCTGCAGGAGTTCAGAATGATCTGTCTGGTCTGCAGCATCCTCTGTAGGCAGTGTGTATCCTGCCCTAACACAATAACACAGACTGTATAATGATGCCTGGGAACAGGACAGCTCTCTGCTATAATCCTTGTTATCAAGCAAATGAAACAAGCATTTACGGAGTGGACTTGGCTAGTAAGGCTAATAAACTAAATGGCAGTGAATTCCACCTACCAGAATATGTATTATAGCCTTAAAAGAGCTAAAATGTTAGAAATGAAAGCTACCATTAAAGAAAATTTAAGGCCAGGTTAAATGCTTTTATTATGGGTAGAAGTATCATAAATTAAAGTGTTTCATACTGTTTATTACAGTTTCAGCCAAAGGAAATAATAAATGCAATGACTGGCTGATTAAAAATATATCCTATTATTGGGTAAATTATTAGTGGGCAGTGACCCTAATTAACAGGGCAATAAACCTGAAGATTTGCTTGTGATGCAGCTGTTGAGACACCAAAAGGTCCAGGTAGAGTTTTCCCTGAAAATGAGGAGCCCAAGGTTTCCAGAAGAAACAAACCAAACAAAAATGGTTGATGAGGGTCCCTGGGTTACTGGAACTGACACTGCATTGTAGCTTGTAGACCATAATTGTCTTGTAAATTTACAGCTTGAGTAATAAGAAAAGGCTACAGCACAGTTCTTGTGTAATGCACTGAGCAAATGTGGAGGCCCAGATAACAAAGTTCATATCCAAGCTCTTCTGGAAATGAGACTGACTTCTATTTCCTTCATTGCACTTTGCAATTAAATGAATTAGTAAACATGAACTTTTAATAGTTGCCTTGATGAAATGCATTATACAATGCATCTTTTGAAGGGAAGGGAAAGAAACAACTGTAATAACAAAATTCAGTGGATCTGAACTTCTTTGCAATGAGTCTCCTCTTTTGGGGATGTCTCTCTTGCAGTTTCCCTTTTTCCTGTGATTTATTTGCCAAGGTCTTTCTTTTTAGTTCCTAATCCCAAGGTGACCACTGCATGGTTTGCACAGTGCTTAGAGCAACTGGACCCTATTCCAATTAATGCCTTTAATAAAGGTTTTTTTTCAGCAACTCATCCTGGAAAACCCAGAGAAATCTCAAGTTGCCCTGTTTCTTTGATAAACTATAAAGACCTTTTCTGGGAATTTTAGAAGAGCCCAGAAGCATTCTCTGCATTTGTTGATGCATTTTATCTTTAGAAATTATGACAAACTTTAAAATTAATTATTTGTGCAGGTTTATAGATTCAAGTTAGGGATGATTAATTTAATCATGCTTAGATGTCCAGCTATGTGATTTGCCTGTTCAATCTGGTCATCAGATGTCTAAGGGCTATAAAGTGCTCCTGTACTTACTCTGGGTGCAAAACTGATGGAGAAAATTAAGGTCATTTCCAGCATCAGGCCTAATTATGTGCAGGGTGGCCTTGAGGCAGCAAAATTAATCTTGTACATTTAGTGGGGCAAAATGAGGAGCTCCAAACCAGAGGGCCTTCTTACTGCTAAAGTTATGTTTCACCACAAAATAATGTACAAATAGGAAATTCCCTGGTTCAGTCTTCCTTCTCAGCTGCTCAGGGGAAAAAAAGTTATTAGACAAGCCTGCTTTTTGGATTGCTATATGTTTTGAATTTCTTTAGCCTTTTTCTTTCTTGGAATTCTCCTTGTTTGAAAATGATAGGGAAAAATTAAGAATTTTTAAATTGAGTTTTGCCTGTAGTTAGGGAAGGAGTCATCCCTATTGTCTCTGGGGGCTGAATCAAATTGCTCTGAAGGTTTTGGATGTTTCCTAACTGCTTGTGAGTGATTTTGAAATAAGTTATCAATGGCCTAAAAGGAAAGCACAGAATTTCCTAGCAAAAAGTTACATTTGGGGATAGAAATTTACAAATTGTCTGTAGTTCATGAATTTACCAATAAATGGAGAGGGTTTTAAGGCAAACTCTTTGGAATATGGTGATGCCTTATCTGTAAGTAGTTCCCCACCATTTTTCCTCACAAATATAACTTATCAAAAAAATTAAAAGGCGAACCAATATTTTTATTGCGGCCATTCCTTGGCAAAAATCCCTGCTTCCCATAATGCCACTTGACATTGCTTGCCTGTGAAATTTTTACTGCTACTGTGATCATTCAAAGAAATTGCCATCAAATATACATGAATAATGTTCAGCAGTAACCCTTAGTATTTGGGGCTGTGATCAAACATGAAAGCTGTGTGTAACACATTTCATGGGTTTGTATAAGGTGTACCCAGTAACAATACTGGCATGACTAGAATCTTGTGCTGTATTTCCTACATCTGGTAACTGAGGCTCCACTTCCTGCTGAAATTCAGAGGCAGCAGAGCATCATCATCCTCATCATCCATGTGCATATGTGTATATAAGTATAATAATGTTTGCAAAGCTTTCATGCACTTCCTCCTTTTGCTACCTCCTTCCCCAGTGATTCAGTCACTTCATATTGTAATACTTTGTTGACTATTGATTTTTGGTTAAGGTTGGAGCCCAGTACAACTGTATGAGCATTCGTTGGCTTTAATTTGATGTTATGCTGCTGCCTTCCATTCCATGTTGACAGGCATCCTCTTATTTTCAGATTGGTGTCCATTCACTGATGAACGCGCACTAGGGGGATCATGACCTTTTCTCTTATCTGGACAGCTCTTGGCTTCATGAACATTTTTTGCTGCAGGGTGTTATTAACAACAGGGTGATAGAACAAAGAAATGAAGCAATGGGAAGCACATCAATGTATGAAATTTGCTTTATTAGGATTCCCCCGAGGCCAGAGAAGTCCCTAATTACAGAGGTGTTACATCCCTTCTTGGGATAACAAACTATATTTTTAGCAGTAATGAGAGCATGATTTTGAAATCACTGTGTGGTCATCCTCCCACTGTACAGATGCTAGTTAATGCACATTTTCCCAGATACTGATTTTGAGAGAAACATACAACAAAAGGAAAGCTAAAAACTGTGGAATTACCTTCCTCTAATTGAACAAAGCAACATGCATTTCAATGTATGTATTTGGAATTTTGAGCTCTCCTGACATTTTATTTCACTATTCAGGAAAGCAGGGTAATTTGTGAAATGGCCCAGTCTGTTAATATGCTTATGCAGAGTCAAGGTCACAATGCATTGGTGATGTGAGTGAGTCTCTTGTAGCATCAGGATGCTCTGGTTTTTTGGTCAGAGAAATCTCATCTGAGCATGCCTGGGAGATGAGCTGGCATACTGAATTTCCAGGAATAGGTCTTGGTTGATAATTCACAGATTCTTTGTTCCATCTTGATATGATTCCAGAATATTCTATTCTATCTTTTGATCTTCTTGCTCCTAGGATTCTGACACAAAGATAAAATGAAAAGCAATCAAAATATGTTTATTCTGCATACAGATGCTTGTTATAGCCCATACAGCTTGTAAACATAGTGTGAGCTCTGCAGAACTCACCTTGGCCTGCACAAGCTGGGCATGCTCCCAGAAGGGCACTGCCAAAGGTGGAACCTGCTGGTTACCCAAGAAGTGGCCCCTATGCTACTGCCACAGCTTCTGACCTTTCATGTCAAGTGTATCTGCCAGCTTGGCCTGTATCAAGACTTTTAGTTTACAGATCTTTTTTTAAAAAGGGCAAGTAATTTTAAAAAAATTAAAAAAAGAAGCCCACCCGAAATACAGGAGCCAACATTATCAACTGCACAATGTGACTATCCTCAAAGATTTCTATTTACACTCTTCCTGCTCAGTCCTGCTCTGTCCCTGACAATAGCCCTGGCTTGGCTGTCCCAGCTGTCACCTGGCTTGGCTGTCCATCCATCTTCATGTGGATCTTTGCCATTGGCCTCTCTTGGGCTGGTCCAGCCCTTACTTCTCCAGCATCAGCCAATTTTGGCAGCTGGTGGAAGAGATTCCCACTTGGAGCAAGGCCCTGTGGGGCAGATTTCAGCTCTAGAAGGACACATTAGGTGGTAAAATGGCAGCTCTGGTTTAATCTGATTTTGGAGAGCTTTCTTTCTTTGTAATTGAAAAATCAAAAAATCTTCAGCAAAGACCTTTTAAAGTTCTTTATAACATCAGGATTTATTGAAATATTCTGCTCTCTTGCCATGCTAATTGCTGTTAATTAAAAAATTGTGGGGAATAAAACCAAAAACAACTAGTCTTTAATCGATTAAATGTTTTATAAGTGTTTCTAACTGCATTGTAAATTGAGACATATACTGTGTGTCCTTCAGCTCATGAATACTTTTCCTCAATAATTAAAAGATTGTAAAGGATGGAAGTGCTCCCATGTGTTTCAAAACTCTGATGGCAATCCTGGACACTGTTTTGTAAAAATGTATCTGGCCAGAGAGGGGAGAAAATAATTTTTGGAGCTCAATAAGTAGGGACCCTCTGTTGGGTGAGAGGACAGGAATTCCTCTGCCTGCTTTAAGGTGTGATTATTTATATGAGAGAAAAAGGTTTTGAAAGGTGTGATCATAGAAACCTCACCTGAGAAGGCCCTGTGTAAACTGAGGAGGACAAGTGCTTGTCCTTGCCCTGGAGCAGCCCCAGGGACTGGTCCCTGGGCTCCAGCCCTGCTGTGCTGCCTTCAGCCACTCCCCAGTGAGCTGCCTCTGTGCTGCCATCACACCGTCCTTGCTGCTCAGGACAGACTTCTTTTTTCCAAAGTATTTTTCATGTAAAATGGCAGGAAACAAAAGAAACTTTTGCTCAGCCTGAAATTTTTGAAAGTATGAGGGGAAGAAAAATACAGTGTAAATAGAATTGTGGTTCTATTTTGTTGCGATTCAAACTTCATGTCAGAGAGGGATCTACACATGCAGGTACTGCTCTGTGCTTGTTATGCTTTTTGAGGATTCTGCTGCTTTTTTAATATGTGCTGTGTACTTCACAACTCAGGATTGCATTGCAGGCATTTCCCTCTCTCTGACAATAATTCAGTCAGCCAAATACAAATTAAGAAAACGTTTAAGTGGCTCGTTTCATTTTAAAAGAAAAATGATACAAAAAAAAAAATTGCCTTCAGCCCTCTTCTGCCCCAGAAGCTCCTTTCAGTCTCTTTTCCCTCTGCCCAGATAGTTGTTTATCCAGTATTAAGCCCTCCCTTCCCAGAAGACCAGAGCATCCACATTCACACTTGGGCAGCAGCATTGTGATTCAGTAATGAGGATGAAATGCTTTTGGGATCCCGTGCTCATTGAAAGGCTGGAGCTAAACCAATCTACTTGGTAAGAAGATGACTTTGTTCAGCCAAGAAATATCTCTTTACTGGGCTTCTAAAGCCCATGCTAACAACTATAGAGAATGCTAATTAAAAGATGAGGGTGTAATTGCACCAGACAAGTAATTTTTATTGAGCAATTTTTCAGTGTTAGGTGGGCAGAAACAGCAGAGTCTTCTATTAGTGTTAAGGAGAAATGCACAGCTGAATCCCAGAACCTGATAATGAAAGTGTTCCTCCTTATTTTAGCAGTTAAGGCACATGAAATGCCTCTGCAGCTAAAATGCAATTAAATCCTTTCCTTTTTTTAGATGACTGACAGATGTACAGAGCATTTTACTCTCAAATATATATCTTTACACTCAGTGTACCTGTGAGCACAGCATTCACTGGTATCATTCAAAGTACAGAGAAAAAAACACACATACTTATGTGCAGAAAAAGAGCCTTAGGTGGCTGATCTTTCAGATAAAAGAAGTGGTTCTAGCACTAAAAGGGAAGGAGGAAGAGAATGTACAGCATCTTCTGTTGTGTGCCTGTATTGTGTCATGAAAGCAAAATGGTGAAAGCAAGGGAAAGATAGCACTCTACAGTCAATTGGTTTTTTTCTGTTTTGGGGGGTAATCTGATTTAAAAGCAAAATTTGAAGGTCCTTGTGTTGAAAACCATTTGATAGTGAGATTATATTGGAGCTAAGGGTATGGTCAATCTGTAATCTACTCTAATGTAATGCAGTACAGTTCAGTAAAACAACAATGCCTAAGATTGCAGGCTCAAAATTTTATCTTAAAATGCCATGGGACATTTACTTCACCCCCACAAACATGGGAAGTTTCCTCTTTTAATATTATAATTAATTCAGACATCAGGAATGTATTTCATTTTGCGGGCCCAGGTCTGTGTGTGATGAAACAAAAGCCCTCCTAAACACTGGAGAGAATTGCCATGCCCTGGTCAGGCAGTGGGCACTCAGTGAAGGCAAAGAGCTGGAAAGAAAATGTTGTCCTTTTCTGGGTGCTGGCAATGTGTCCAGCAGTGGGACCAGTGCATGAGGAGATGGAATTGCTTCCCAAGGAGCCCATAATTTAAATTATGCAGAGGACACTGGGCAGGATGGTTCTTGGAATGTGTCAGCAGGGGTTCTGGAGCACAGAAATGCTGCAGGACATGGCAGTACCCCCACCTGGATGGCTGGATGTGCCTGCTGGGGTCACACAGCCCCTTTGGCAGCACACACCTGTAGGAGAATGGTGCATCACCTCCTCACCAAGTGTTGCTGTGTGCTGCTGAAGAAAGAACACAGCATGCTTATTCCTTAGACTTTATGCAAGTTTTTTCAGCAGGGAGGATGAAACTGCCAGAATAAGAATTTGGCCAGGTAACTAGAGATACTGTTCCTCTTCTGTCAAAAAAAGTCACAGGAACTGCAGTGAATACAGCTGACAGAGGGGCTAAAAATAGCACCAAGCCCACTAACATTATATCGAAATATTGGCTCAGCAGTGATTAACTCTCTGCTTCTCACCACCTAGTATTGAGCTGCTGCAGCTCCAGTGTCTTCCTCAGCCTCACAGCAATATAGAATGTAGCTTGTTAAAACAAAAAACTCTGCTTTGGGTAGCTAAAAAAATTGTTTTCTATGCAAGAAAACAGACAAAAATGAGTTATTGTGGAATTTCAGCTGTGGGCAAGGGAAAATTCCCCCTCACTCTCCTGCCAGTGTGATGCTGGGGATCCTTCCTGTGGCTCCCCAACATTTGCAGCACCTGGAATGGCCTGAGCTGAGAGAGCTCAGTGTCTTGCCAGGTTTGACTTGTCTTGAGGGGCCAGGGATGAAGGGGAAATAGGCTTCTGTAGCAACTGGCCTGCCATGTCATAAGCAGCCTTAAAACTGGCTTTCCACTCAAAGTGGACAAGAGGGATCTCTTCTATATTAACCTGGGTGAGGTTATGGAAAGCAACTTTACCTTGATTTGGAGCAAAGTGCAGTAAAAAGAGATGCTGTGTGTTATTTTCAAACTGTGGTCAAATGAATTGCTGGTGCAATCAGGTTAGTATAATGAATAAAAAATAAATTATGTTAGTCAAATATTTAGTATTGACAATAAGAATCTATATAATAAGATTTATCTTATTGATAATAAGAATCTATATAATCTAAAAAAAAAAAAGACAAAACAAATGTGCCAGATACATAAAAACAATATCTGGGTTTCAGGGCTAGCTTTCACTTACTTCTTTTTTTCATCCTGTATTGACGCATTATATTGAAATGCCTGAGTTACTTGGAACTTGTGGATGATTCACTGCATGCAAATGAAAATTGGATCTTAAAGAGCATTATTGTTCTTGGAGCTGCTGAGGCTTCCCAGTACTGAAACTCTTGCAACAGTTTGTGGTGAACAGCAGCAATCCCAAAAGCATCTGTTCACTATAGAGCAAAGGTGGTCACTGCTTATGGGGTGGAAGAGGATAGTACTTCATTCTGTGCATGTTGTTTTCAGCTTGGACTGTGGAATGGCTTTGTACAAAGTTTGAATACAGTTTGCATTCGTTTGAGCTTTTATTGCAAAAGGAAAACTTTCATAAGGACTGGGAAGAAAGTGAATCTGAGACTAGTGCATATGACCAGAGGTTGAGGGCATTTATGATGCAGGAAGAGAAAAATTTAGAGCTAACTCAGTCATATACAGGCCAAAAACTTCCTGCTGAAGCCTGAGATAGAAGTGTTTGTATAAATTGGCAGTGGTACTGTACCATCATAAGGATGGCCAAAAAATGTTTGCTGCGATGCAGATTTCTAGAAGGGCTGAAACAAGGCCCAGTTATTTTTCTTTGGCCTGTGAGTTGAATCCTTCAGTTTGCTAGCCACCTCCTACAGGATTATAAATCCTTCCAGATTCTGTTGGCATCAGAGAAACTCAAGGACAGTCAACACTCTCAGGATATATTTTTTCAAAGCACTCAGCATTGAATTAAATGGTTGCCAGGCTGGCTAATATTGGGTGTCTTGAAAAATCTATCTGCAGCTGCAAGTTATAAATATCAACTATTTTCTAAGAATTTTTGAAAAAACAGCTCTTACAGAGCAAAGGCTCCAGGGCCCAGCAGGTCTCAGCCAGGGAGAGAGGTCAGGAGCCTGCCCCACACATACTGCCAGCCTTTCATTTTCCATCTACACGTGTGCACTTGGCAACATGAGGCTGCTGTGGCCAAAGCAGCTCAGACAGCACCCTTTGATATCATCATTGAAACACCATTTTAAAGCTTATTGTCAAAATCAGATGCTGTGTTTTAATGACAAGCTCTGTAACTTGTCATTACCTTGTCTTGGCTAAGGAGAAAGCTTGAATGGGCTTGGGGATGTTAATTTATATAGAATATAACATCCTCCAATAAAACTCAAGTATTCATTCAAAAGATCTCATCTGTTTTCCCAGCACTGAATTAATCATATCTGTCACTACATCAGCTACCTTTTGATAGACTTAATTTTGCTCTCTTGCTGGTTCTATGTGTAAGTTGTGGCAGTGGGCAAAGGGGTAGCACTGTTTGTCCTGGTCTATGTGCAGAGCTATATTCATATAAACATATATAAACATATAAAAAGTGAGCAAGGTTGTTAGTCCTGGTCAATGTGCAGAGCTATATTCATAAAAAACATTGCAATATCTGCAACTCCATAGCTGAACACACACTGGCAGAGGAAGCCATACAGAGGTGTGGGAATAGATTGGTGATTGTGCTGTAAAGGACTTTTTTTGTGACTGTGAGGTGCTTGCAGTTTGTTCCTCTATAGAAAACACTGCAAAAATGCTCCTTTTGAACGAAGTGATTAAATACCAGGTTTGAGGTCTGACATTCATGTCATAGCTGTAACATTTTGTTGAACTTGACTGAAACTGTTGAAATTTTTTACTGCACTGTGTTTTACAGAAAAAACATGTAACAAAACATGCAGCTTAGGGCTTCCCCTGCATTTGTCTTGCATCAGTAAAGCCTCACCAAAGTCAGCCCACACAGCTGTAGAACAAAATTAGGTACAAGCAGATGAGGGTTAAAAGCAAAATCCTGGTAATATCTCAGGTAATTTACACGTTAAAGAGCACTGTGTAATGAATTACAATGTCATGTCAGCAGCCACGCTTCAACCCCAAATCTGCCAATCATTATAAAGCTGAGTTTGTTGGGCCTTAGATACAGGGACCTCACCAAGTGCCCCAGGCAACATCCATACTTATTAGACAACATGGACCCCAGGGAGCTTTTCAGAGCGTGGCCCTCACCACCTGGCTGAAGCAGAGAGTAATGAAAGGCAGCAGTACAACAAAGCACTCAGTGGCTCCAGCCCTGGCTGCCCACTGGGGCAGTGGCCTCATCCCAGGGGACTCACAGACATGTTACATTTGGGTTCACATCCTCTGTGCTCAGCACTTCTGCCAGGAGATATTCCAAAATCATTGCGGCACCCGTGTTTCACAGGGCAATGAGCCTGCAGGGCTGCAGGCTCCAGCGGAGGGGACGGATGGATGGGGGACGGACGGATGGGGGACAGATGGATGGATGGAGGGACGGATGGATGGAGGGGTGGATGGATGGATGAAGGATGGATGATGGATGGGGATGGATGGATGGATGGACGGAGGGATGGATGACGGACGGACGGACGGGTGGATGGAGGGGTGGATGGAGAAATAGAGCTCCCCGTGGCTGGCGCTGCTCGGGCGGTGCTGAGGTTCAGGCAGGGGCAGCTGCCGGCTCGGGTATCGATCCCGGCCCCTGCTGTGCTGCGAGCAGGGACTAGAGGGAGCCCTCGGCGCGGGCTGCGCGCCGGCAGCAGGAGGAGGAGGAGGAGGAGGAGGGCTCCGGCAGGACGGAGCGGAATGACAGAGCTGAGATTTTCCGGAGCCTTTTCTCTGCTCTGTTAGTAGTGAGCATTGTCAAGAAGAAATGCCTGCGTGATGCAGGTTTTGCAGGTAATTTTATACTCTGCTCAGGAAAAGGATAGGGAATAAATCAGAAAAGCAATTT
Source organism: Molothrus ater (assembly GCF_012460135.2). Classification (NCBI taxonomy): domain Eukaryota; kingdom Metazoa; phylum Chordata; class Aves; order Passeriformes; family Icteridae; genus Molothrus; species Molothrus ater. The sequence continues at coordinate 8,133,950 of NC_050490.2, forward strand.
TGATAGGTGAAAGAAATATCTGAAATTGTTATCCATGTCGCAGGCAACAGGATGCTTTATTTCTGTGCATTTATTCACTGCTGTGTGGGGTAGAGTAATATTTACCAACTCCCCCCGCCCCTCCCATTTAAAGCAGTTGGTCGGTACAGTCTACCTTTTTTTTTTTTATTATTTTTCCCTCTTCTGCAACCTGCTTTGTAATACAATGACTAGCTTTAAATCCTTCAGAGTGGAGGACTTAAACATAAAGCCTAGCACAAAGTCATACTTCAGCAATTCAGACTGGGAAATGAAGTAAATTTTGCCTTCTGTTCAGAGAGGGCTGGGGCAGAGGAGCAGGGAGACACCATGCTGAGCACAGGGGCTGTCAGTTCTGCTTCCCTTAACTGATCACCTCAGATTTTTCCTCTCTTTTGAAATACTGTGGGAAGCACTTGCTCCATCACTGTATGGTTTTTACACATAGGTATTGATAAAATCCAAATCCAGTGAATTGTTTATCTGTCAGCAAATTCCCTCTGTATTCCAGGCACTTCTGGATTTAATATAAGAGACACTGCAACAATAACGATGATTACAGTTTTTTCCCAATTTAGCCATATCCATATGCATTTTTAAGTGCAGATCAACAAGGGTAACGGTAACCAGAGATAGTTAACACTTCCCATTGGCTTTTTAAACCTCCCCATTGCTGTTTATCTGCCTTTCAGAGGCAGAAAGAGCATGAACAGGATGGGGTGTGTGTGAGAACAATTCTATAAAAGATTATCTTGCACACAAAGCGAATGGCCCTGCCCCCATTGTGAAGGCAGAGATTCCCCCGAGATTAGGAGAGGAGGAATTGCTTGTGGTCAGAAGAGGCAGGAGAACAATAGAGCCCAAAATGGGCAGCACAGCAGCAGCAGTCACTGAGGTGGGTGGGAAGAGTGGCCAAATGGCCGTTGCGGGCTACGTGGCATTGTCACTGACACCAGAATTGGCTAAAAGGTCTCAAATTAGCAATTGTTATGATTAGCAGGTGGTTTGAGAGATAGGAGGTCCAGGGAAGTGATTGGTGCTTTAGACATCACATGCTGTCTGCTTCAAAACACCCTTCACTTGCTCATTAACAGAGAATTATGAAATTACTTAAAGGAAAACAATTCTAATGAAAAATAAAATGTTATAGAAATCAATTCCTTAAAGGGGTCATGACTTTTTATAAAAGTATTACAATTCCTGCAGATTTTATTTCTGTGAAGGAATTTCATCGGGAGATTGGGCAGGGAAACCAACATTATACAACAGTATTTCATCAGACTAGGAAAAAGTGACGGGATTGTTCCAAAACATGCAATGCTTTCATGAATAACTCATGTATTTAGATTGTGAATCTGCTCCTAGAAAGAGGTCCAAAGACACATGGCTCAAAACCAAGGATCAAAGCTCAGAAGCATTTTGGTCGAGTCATAGGTACAGTTTAATCTACAGCAGTAAATAAAATCTTATAAACAAAACGTGCATCCTCTTTTATTTCTTGACTTTGAAGATAAACTCGGGGATGTCAGGGCTTTATTATCACTGGCTCTTTTAAAGGCTAGGACTGGATTCTCCAGTTTCATGGATGTGCAGATAGCAATACTCTCCTGAGGACTGCTGTGTTCCAGACCCAAAATCTGGATCACAGCAAGTCAAAGACACTCTTGAAATAATATCCATTTACACATTAACAGCCTGCTCTTCTCGTTTTTGAGACTTATCCTAACTACTCTTATTTTCACACTAGAGAACAATGACTTGTACCCAGACTCAATGAGCACTCACTGAGTGATCTACAGAATCCTGTCCTGTACATGCTTGGGGAGTTCCTCCTGCCAAAGCATCTCTAGCTAGGATTTTTTTCTACAGTATTTTATGCTTAATTGGGATTTTGTTGTTCCTGCAGTGTAGCAGAAAATATCAAGCTGATAGCATTAGTGCTGGACAATGTCACTACTCCTTTTTCATGTGCTGCAGGCCACTGGGCAACTTCGAGACCCTCTTTGCATTTGGCACAATCAGCTTTAAAAGTACAGTCTGAAAGGAAATACTTCAGTCTCCTGTCCATAATTCCAAGCAACCTGACAGTAATTAGTCTGTCATTAGCTCAAGATAAAAAATCAGACTTGATATATCCAGTACTGGTGATTATTTTGGAAAATATGAGCTCTTTGGTCAAGAAAGTCACAGTACACACTCTGCTCCCAGATCCTCCTGGATAAAACCAATAGGAGTGGCAGAGCAGCTCTGTGCAGGAAAATGGTGGCAGCCCAAGTTGATGTCCCTTAAATTTTAGAATTAGGCATCTAAAATTTGTTGGGATATCTCTGCAAATGGAGAGATCTCATGAGAGAGGAGGTAAGGACAGTTTGGCAAAGGAAGGTTTGCTTGCAGGCTCATGGAATAAGCAAAAATAAACTTTTTGTCTGGGCTCCCTGAGTAAGCTGAATAAACAGCTTATCAGCTGCCCATGCCAGAGGAAGTAAATGGCAGGGTTAAAAATGGGAGAAAACAGTGTGAAGGAGGATGTAGAAATGACAGCTTTTACAGTCTTTGTTCTCATAATTATTGATTTGCCAACATAAACAGTGCAAAAGTAGTTGTGCATGTGTTCCAGAGTTATGTATGGATATTTTAATGGTGAAGATTTTTAAAAAACTTTAAATATTACAGTATTTGCAGTAATTCTGCTGTTAAAGATACTGCTTTTCCTAAAGATGTCTTTTGGTGAAGCCCCCCATGGCAACCCCTTTGTTTTATGTTCAGTGAAGCCAGAGGTGTTATTTCTCACAAATGAGGTAATTTCCGACTCCAAATTTTATGTTCATGATCATATATATTCTAAATAAAATCTTGTCAAAACCCTTGTCATTTCCCCATCTTCCTGTCATAAGATTTGTGCTTATAGCTTGAAACAGAAAATTATGCTGCAGGTACATGTCTGAGTATTTTTTTCTTTTGCTGAGAAATTGGGTGTGAAGGTATCTAGACTTGTAAATTAAGGGCAAGAACCCAAAATCTAAGGCAAGTAGTGTGGCAAAAGCCACTCTCCTTTTTAAATAATTTACTAGAAAACAAAACTATAATCAAGTACTACTGACAAAATCTTTCATGTCAAATTATTTTTAGTCTTGCTGTTTGTTTGAAAAAAATTGTTCTTTGTTCTGTTTTATTTTTATTATACTTGGAGGGGAAAAAAGTATAGTAATGGTTGTAGTATAGCTACATGGAATTATTTTTCCTATTTTTTTCTGCTAAAACCAGGAATCTTTATCACAGACTTACAGTGCATGTTCCTGTTTTCCCACCCAGGTGGCCTCAGGTGCAAAGCTGAGAACTTGGGCTTCTTCCTGATCCCCCACTTTTCCTTTCTGTGCTTTCTTTGCTTTTTTTATTGATGTCCATACTGAGCACAGGCAAACCTTCAGTAATTTTTTCAAGCTGTTTGGAATTAAAACATCGTTTTTGTGTGATAATGAGCAATGATGTGGGAGGCCTCCTTATTGCTATTGCTTTTCTCTGGGACAGATGAAGTGCAGTTGAAAAGTCTCAGCTTGATTTTAAAAGACAGATATCCTGGTGGTCAATTGTAATAAAGCGTGGGACTTCCCCCCTGCCTGCATTTGTAAAAGTTCCTAAACCTTGTAAAAGCCAAGCTGTGCAGACACTCACCTTCTCTCCTGTGGTGAAAGAGAGCAAACCCCACCTGAGGGGTGAAACCAGGGCTGCAAAGTGAATGAGAAGGAAGCCTCAGTGTCATGGAAATGGATGCTTTAAACTCATTTCTCTGGGTTCAGTCAGGTACTTCTATTCTTCTGTTTCACCATGTTTTATTCTGAGGTTTGGCTGGCTAGGAATCTGTGGATTAAGCATCTGTCTTGTTGCAGAAAATATCAACCAAGCCTAGGAAGTTGTTTACTCTAGAATACAAACCTTGGGTCAAATTATTTGGAAAATGCAAATTTTTATTATCTACCTTGATGCTTATATTGCACCCTTCTGTGGGAAAGAATAACAAGGATTTCCCTAAAAAAACAGAAGAAGTATACTTTAACTCCTAATTTAAAAAAAAAAAAGTTTAAATTTCCTCTTTAAAATTTATTTACAGACACTAGAAATTTCAGCCCCAGAGGATGACCTTTTGAGAAAGCTGTGGAAAAAGTTGAAAGGAAAACTGCTTTGCAGAGCTCTGTTGCTGCAGCTGCTGTTATGGGCATCCAGCAAAGTGTGTAGAATGAAATAGCACCAATAATCCTTATAAAAAATTTATCATGGATGCAGGGTTTGAAACTTTTCTATCCAGAGTGGATTTTATTTGCTTGGTCCACATTGAAATAACTCAGGTCTCATCAAATGACAATAAAGATGGAAGAAAAATTACAGGTTTTCATTAGTCTTTAGATGGTTGGAATGATTTGTCTGTTTTTGTCACTATTCTCCACTGTTTCTTGTCATATTTAATTCAATTTCTATCAAAAGAAGCATACAAAAAAGGGGAATGATTAGAAAACTCAACTTGCTAATTTGCTGCCATCTATGGATTTTCAAGTAGAATTCAAAATGAGTGTTGCAAGGAATTGAGACAAATATTTTCCTTTTAAGAAATCTGGATGAGGATGAGATGTTTGAAAATAATACTTTTAGGTGAGGCATCAGCCTTTTTCCTCCAAGACCTCCAGACATTTTCAGTACCACTTGTAATACTGTCATTGGCAAGGAATTAGACTGCTTTGTGCTTTTTATGGCAGATCCTTCTTTGCTCAGGATGCTGTGACAATGAAGAGAAGCTGTAATTTTTGTTTATATATGCCTGGAAGTTTCCCCTTTTGAAGGAGGTAGAAGCAAAATTAAAATGAAAATAAGAACTTGTGGAGGCATTCCTAGTCCCTCCCAGTTTCTCCCCAGTAAACTGGGGAGAAACTGGGCAAAAGGATTGTGCCTGAGATTTTCTGTACTGAGAAGTTAAAATATATTCAGGATTCAAAAACAAATTAAGCACATTTCATATGTGAACAAGGCTCTGCTGACTTCAGCAGCTTCTGTCAAGCCATAAGAGGGTAAAAGTTTACTGATATGGGAGGAGAGAGGGTGTAGGAATATATCTGTATATGTCCTGCACTGGACACAGGAAACTCTGTGGGTGCTCTGCTCAGAGGGGAACAGAGGAAGAGAAAGTGCAAAGAGAACTTTATATTTCAATGGCAGAGAGAGGATTTAGAATACTACTGAGGTTAAAAGAGCTGGACAATTGGAGATTTTCATTAATGGAAGGGATATGGAAGGTGAAATGGCGATATAACCTTGAGTCTGAATGCTAAAATGTAAAGATTAATCCAAAAGGATCAAAGTCCATAACATTGGAGTTCATCCAGTGCACAAAGATCAGTGGGTCTGACTAAGATCTGTTAGTCTTTATTTACATGTGCAGAACTGCTCTGACTGAATGCAGCAGATTTGGTTCAAATCACTGCTGCTGAGAGAAGAACAGCACCAGTACCTGGGGAGGAAATTGTTCAGTGTTCAGCATTTTCAGAGCTCCAGCACTGGGAAGACTGAGCACCAACTGATCAGACACTTTGCAGGTCCCATTTTCAGCCATTTCACTCTTTGTAGGGAAGTATGACCTTGCTTTAAAAAGTGTGAGGTAACACACAAATGGTCCAAACAGGAGGAAAAGCACCCAAACACACAAGACTAAGCAAAACCTGAAATTTATTCAAGACATCCATTTCCAGTTCATATTTATGGAGGTACACATGTGCTATAAGTGCACATACATAAGACATATTTATCTACACATGCGGCTAGTGAGGGCTTATTTTGGAAAAAATATGTACTTTCCCTCTCTTTTTTAACCTTATCTGTGCATTCTTGGGTCATGTAGCCTTTGTGCTGACTCTGGACAAAAATCCTCCTTTGATGGAGGATACATGCTGAAAGGTAGAATTCTGAATTATGTTCTCTAAATTATCCCGTGCTCAGAGAGCAAGTATTGATTTTAAAAATGACTGAGCCAGACCTCGCATTGCAGTCCCCCCAAAGCACAACAAACAGCAGTCATGTGCTCAGCTACCAAGAGGCCACTGTGCTGGCATTGTTTCAAAAAATCAGAAAGTCATCAATCAACCAAATAGTAATCGGAATAAGTACATGGTATCTAAAGACACATTTTATCCAGTTACATGCTCCAATTCAGTTAGCAATGAGGAGAATTAGAACAATATTGGACCGATTAACAAGCCTACCTTGGGAACTGTGAGCTGTTATTTATTTTGCTGCCTTGTATAAAAGAATGAGGAGAATTTCATCTGCATAGTTAAGCATCCGGTAACTTCCCACAATAAATAACCCAGCATCTCTCCATGCTGGAATGTTTTCCATGGAGCCTGATTGAGAGCACAGAATTTTACTGTAATTGGTTTCTGTACCTTTCAAATGGTTTAGACACAATTGTGTTTCAGAGGAAAATTTTTATTTTTTTCTTCAGGCACTGTTAGTCACTGGTGCTGCAGTGAAACTTCACAAGCAATAAAATTATGAGGATCAGTGTATGCAAAACATCATCGAGTTCTGTTTTAATGCCACGATTTAATGATCAATGCAAAAAGCACGGTTTAGAATTTCAGTCTTGCACAATTCAATTGAATCAATAAACTGTGGAGTTTCTATGAGGATGCACTTCACAATAATACAAAATATACCATTCCTAAAGAAATGCATGGCTGAAAAATGCAGCGTTCAAGTGAACGCTTCAGCTCTTTATATTTGTGGCTGTCTTTTGGGAGAGACAAGAGAGGAACAGAAAGACTACAAAATGCTTTGTAAATTAATGTAGTAGTTCATGCAAATAATATTGTTGAATTTTTCTGTATTGCTATGTAGCATTTCTCATAATGAAAACTCTGGTTTTTAGGTTTAGAGCTCTCAAGCTCTGATTGCTATTAAATACAGCATGTTTTTTTTGCTATAGAAGGAATTAATTTAGAACTATTTTACTTCAGTAAATCTGGAGTTTTGTAATGAAAGAAGGAGCTCTCCTAAGGCCTAGGGTGAATTTTACATTTAAATTTTACATACATTTTAAGTACCTGGAGGAGAACAAGTTTTGCACTATTCTAACTGTTTTGCTCTATTCTTACTAACCATAAATACAAATGAGTTAATGTTTTCTTTTCTTGGAGCACCCCACCTGTGTGGGTTGTGTAATAATGTATGAAAGCTGAAGATTTTTATTTGTATTAATTCGTATGGGTTTCCTGTAACTCAGATTTAGTTTGGGTTTGTATCACACAGCCACTCCCTGCTCTTTGTTTCCTTAGCTTTCAGGAGATGGCAGGGTTGGAGTGGAGCTTTAATTACCTTCTCACCACAGAAAGGGTTGCTTTTCCAAATCTGAGTTTACAGAACAGAGCTGGAAGGATCAAAATTAATCTGTGGGATACCTGGCAACGTACTCACCTTCTTGAGGGATATATTAACATGCTGGCAAGCCCCCTCCCTCTCAAAAACACTTATTTCTGTCCTTTCTCTTTGGGAAAAACAGCTTCTGGGCAGCAGTGCATTATTCAAGCCAGGTGAATAAGCTGGACATAGGTGATGCTGATAGGAAACATTTAAATAATTTCTTTCCCATGCAATTCCCCAAAGGGAATTGATTTGTTCAGTAGGCCTCTGTATTTAGGAAAAAACATCCAGAAAGAAGATAGGTGATGGTTCTTCCTCACTGTTTCCAATGAAATTGTGGGTTTGAAGCTCTGAAGGTGACGAGTAGGTAAGATGTTCAGGTCTGCTTAGGAAGCTTTTAATAAATCCTTCTCCAGATACTTTAGTACAGTGGAAAACCCAGGCCTGTGTGATTGAGAAGGTCAATCCCTTTGTAAGCAGGATCTGCTCTTTTTAGGAACCATAGTTCTCTTCAAAGTTCTAGTTCAACTAAACGTGCAGCAATAATAAAGCTAAATGAGGTTTACTTTAGTACTTTTGTAAAGATAAAAATCATTTCATGTCTTTGCTCTTTAGCTCTTTAGGTCTCATTTCAGGGTGTTTTCCTGCTCTGATGTGGATGTCTGTCTCTGCATACATGTTTCTGGCTTCACTGAGATATTGTCAGAAGACCTGTTGAAAAAAAATCCTATTGCTCCTGAAGGGCACTTGAAGCATGGAAATCAGAGCTTTGCAGTTGACTCTCATTAATAGTGTCTAACTTAAGCTCATTTGGGCCATGTCATGGTTATCCAGACATTTTACTCTAGATTTGCTGTTTGATCATATGAATAATGATTAACTGGATGGACAGCTGTTTTGGTGGGTGATTTTTGGCAGCAGGAGCTATCACAGGGCAGAACGTGTTGCTCATCTTACAGATATGGGAGCTAGAAACCATTACAGGCCATGTCAGCTGCAACACTGATCTCATATCTCTTCTAGGAAAAAAAAACATCATTATTCTGTGAATAGAAATACAGAATTTTGAATATTTTGCTTTGCATGAAAGTAGATTTTTACAGTATGTCATTCCCGTTTCCCCCTTCCACAGTCTTAAGAACAACCCATCAGAAAAAAATAACATGTAGTGATCAACCTGTGTGGGAAAAGGAAGTTAGGAAAGCCTTAGAAAAATCTAAATACCAGTGCAGAAGTAGTTAATTGTGTGTTCTGGGGGTTGTCTGAAAAAATGCATGTTAGTCATGCTTTTTAAAGGACAACTGGCTGATAGTCAGGGGTGATTTTCCTCTCCAGTTCACAGCAGACATTTTTTTCTCTTCCTATGGTGTAAAGCTGACAAGCTTTTCTCTGAAGGAGTAGTTTTGTAAGAGCTTTGAGTTTTTCGTGCACAGGTGTTTGTAATTTGGGGGTAAGGAGGGCATGAGCAGCAGAAGGAAAAAATTGAGGTTGTGTAATTCTTACCTGTTTTGAAGTCCCATATGCTACCTAAAATTAACTCTTTGTGGAAGCTACCTGCATGGATGCAATGTTGGGTAAAGTAGGTATTTTCCATTAAAGTAGAACTCATGGAGGAAATTTAGGCAAACTGATGAGGGCAAAAGTTATTCCCTGACCACTCACCATAACTTGCAGCTACCTCATCTGCCTGGGCCTGTTAATGAGGATCAAGTAGCCACTAAACCCTCCCAGATTTGTCTTTTAGCTTATCCAGATTTGTCAGGAGAGCAAGAGGAGGTAGGACCTGGCCATGCTCCCACACTGAGCCATCCTTCCCTGTGAGTGGCTCTGTATGGATCAAAGTGCTGGAGGAAAGGCCAAAACATCTCAGTGCCAAGTGTGTATGGTTTCTGTAAGGTATCTGATTTTTATGATAAAATTGGGACCTGAAAGGTAAAGAAAGGAGAGAGAGGAATGCAGAGAAAGAAGTCTGGGTTCTTTTTCCATTGTGCCAATATTTTACTTCAGCCTAAAAATCATAAAAAGACTGCCTCTTCATCTGCAAAATGAAAAGCAGAGGAGTTGCCTACAATATTTCAAATGTATAGATGTCAAAGCTCTATGTCTCAAACTGTTCTTGTGTATTGCAAGCGGTTTTTCAGGTTCTACAATGCATGTGCAGCAAAATACCTTTTTCAGGAAAAAAAAGGGCAATTTGCCTAATCATTTGATCTTTTTTTTCAGAAAAAAAGCCCTCAGACATTAAATTATCCTCACTCTGTTAGCCAATTCAATTGTTTGTCAATTGTTTGTTTTGTTAGTGCTGAGGGCCTGTATGCATTAGAAAATGTAAATGAAGCAGTGAGAAACATGTGGCTGTATCCAGCTGTGGCAACCCTCCTTTGGGATTCAAAGTTTGGTTCATGTTCACATTCCTGCTGGACTAGAATATTATTAAGTGAAATTCATATACTTCAAAAAAGGTTCCTCATTTGCAATTTATGAGATGGGAGCACATCAAAGACAGAAAAGCAGCAAATGGTCAGAAGTTAAAAGTGAGGGGTAGCTAGACTTCAGAAAAATTAGTTAACTGGTGATGTCATTCTATGAATAAAATAATTTACCTTAAGAAATCTATAGTTAGACCATCTCCCTTCCAATGAAAATCTCTATTCTTAGGCAATCATGTGCTCTGCAAATTGTTTACAGTGTAATTTTCCCTCTGCTTTAGCAAGGTGCAGGAGCCATGGGTTTGTGCGGTGGCTGAGTGTGGGCCAAGAGATTCCTTCCAGGGCAGCTGAAGAGTGACTCCAGGCAAGGCAGGATCTGTCCTCAGTAATCCCAGACCTCTGGACTGACTCCTTATTTGCTTTCACCTCCTTGACTTACAAGCCAGAACCAGGAGAGTGAAAGGGTGGCCAACAGACATGATACATCCCAGATTTCTATTCTAAGCTGTTCAGTGATATTTGACAAAATTCAAAGCTTTTTGTTCTAGTTTGTGCAGTAGGAGTGGGTGTTGACTTTGTTCCTCTTGCTGTTCAGCATGGACTTAGGCTGTTAGGATCCTTGGTTCAACCTACTGCCTCTGCTTGTAATATAATTTAAAGTTGTTGTTGTGGTTGATGAGTCCAAGTTCATATTGACTTCATATTTCAGTTGTTTGGGGTTTTGTGTGAGTATTGACCAATATTTTATAGTGAAACAAAGGAAAACCCCATCTGAGGAGGTAACAGCACACACTTACTGTGGTCTCTTGCACCTTTCCATGCAGGGTTCCAGAGCCTGGGTCAGGTCTGTTTTGCTCCCTCTGGCTGTGTCTGAGGGCAGTTGGATTTGTCACAAACCCTCTGAGATGGGACAGTGGTTTTGACCTGAGTTTTACTGATGCTGTCACTGTGGGGTCCATGACTCTGAGGTGACACAGCCCTGGTCCTAACTGGTATCACCATTCCTGGAAGTTTGCAGCTGCAGACTGTCCAGCCTGCCTCCACTATTCTCTCATGGAGAATATCCCATGAACCATATATGATATTTGCCTTCTAATCCTATTTTCCTGCTTCTCAGTGTACCTGCTAAGCATTCTCAGAATATGCCCAGAGGAAGAATATTTTTTCTCATTTTAAGACCCTATTAGAGAAAGAATAGGTTTGGCTCAACTACCATATCTACAGATTGTTTTCACCAGAATATGAAGGGAAAAAATATTGCATTAAAAGGTCTTTACCTATTCACTAGGCTGTTTATTCACTAGTTACTCAAGAATTACTTCTAGCACATGTTTTGCTGGTCTTTTTCAAACTTTTCTGTCCCCAAGATTAGTATTGATACCAGTGCTTCTGGAGGGTTTTATTTCTTCTAAATAAAAGCCATGTACAGAATGGGTCATCCAAGCTTCCCAGTGACATTCCTAGTCAGTAGAGGGATTGCAGCAGGGCTCCAGGAGCTGTCTGCCCCCAGCTCACCTGTTTCTGCATATTTATATGAAGACTGCTACATCCTGGTTCCTTCAAACCAACAGTAATTCCCTCTGCACAATAAGATGCCCTAGATTTCTCATGGTTTTCATATGTGGTTTTAGGGACTCTGCCCTTAAAATTCATGGCAGGCACTTGAGAGGTTATGTCCTTTTCATGACTCACTTCAGGGAGTTTCAGATGTCTTCAGTTTGCTCAGGCAGGATTCCTACCTCTGACTCTCCAAGCAGAAGAGAATTGCCATTAGCCTTTTATACCAGCCTTAATTGCCAATTACCAGCGGGTGAACAGCCTCATAACACTGCTGCTCCAAGCCTCCCATGCTTTGCAAAGGAGTTCTGGACAGGGAAATCTCTGCACAAGGAGGGATAAAGGCTGCTGGAGGACCTCCCTATTTCTGCCAAAGTTTCCAGGTGCTCCTTCTAGTTTTGAGAGCTCATGCATTTAACTGGAATATTCCTATTTTAAAAAGTCATGTTTCCATCTAAAAGTAAGGGCAGAAAATATTTTTTAAAATTGTCCTTCAAAAAATAATGTTTTTAAAATTTTATCAACACAAGAAAATATATTATTCCAATTCATTTTTGAAAAATAAGAAATTACATATGCAAAATGAAGTAAAAAAGGAGCGGCTTCTCTGTTCTTTTATTTAATCCCATTTCTCCATATTTTAAGCAGAGCAGGTCACAAGCACAGTCCAGTGGGGGAAGTTCAGTATATTAAATGCACCAGCAGTTTTCTCTTGCAAATTGATTATTTAAATTGAGCTACTCTCAAGTAATGGATAATACCCACGCTTACAAGTATGAGTTTGTGTGGAGATTTGCATTCCAATCCATTCTTCTTTCTATGCTTTCAGAGACATCCAACTTAATTTCTTTGTGCTTATCTCAGCACTTAGATCTTAAAATTAAAACTTATAAGGTGTTCATAAATTATTGTAAGGAATTTTTTTTTTACTGCTTTGTTCTTTTCTGCATATGGACACATACATTTAACTGGATGCAGAATTTTTTTTTTTTTTGCTGATGAAACTATTGCAGAAGTTTGGAAAGATTAAACAAAAAACAAATTTGCATTGTCATTTTCACTCAGCTGTGATTTCTGTAATGTGGGACTGAAAAGTAGGGATTAGTGATGATTCCTGCTCCAGTACCAGCCCCAAAGTGGGAGATGACTTTTTAAGAGGAGGTAAAGGAAACACTGGGATTGGGAATTCATTCAAAGATTCTTGGAAGGATAGCCAGGTTCTGGTGGTTTTGGTTGTTCTGATTTTTGGAGAATTCACAAGCCAAATTAAGTTGTTCTCATATTTTCTGCAGTATCCACCACTGCCAACAGCATCATCACAAAGAGAAATTAATTTTCTCATTTTAATTAACCACTGACTATCCTGATAGCTGTACATCCAAACTGCCCTTTGCTGTTTCACTGAGGAGTTTGGATGTGAGTCTCCTTCACTATGAAGAGTAGAACAATCCTGTCTGAAGCAGAGTTCCCAGGTTCTTCAGGGTCAGCCCACAGGGCTTCTCTGCAGATCTACCTGAATTTCACTGGCAGATCTTGTCTCAGTTATGCTTTTTTCTATTGAGTGTGCTTGGCAACTTGGCCATATCTCATAAGCCTTTGCTTTTGGAGCTAGACTTGCCAATGCAGCTTTAAACTAAATGGGGCTGTAAATCAAAATGTCCTCATCTACAATTCTTTCCTAAGCATCTGATTGCAATCATGCTGAATGCTACTTGTACAGGGATGTTTAAAACTGCCTATAAAACAACAGCTAATTGCTGATCTGCTTAATTAAAGAGAGCCTTTTGTTGTCACATATACAAAGATAAATGAAATAATCAGCTTTGGACTAATGAGAGATAATTAGATTATGCAGTCTGATAAATAAAGACAAAAATCCTGCAGATTGCCACTGTATTCTGGACAGCTGAGATCACCACAGGATTTAGAGGTGCACTTTCCTCTCCTTTCCTCACCATTCTTTTTGAATTTTTTGCATCACAGAATTAACAGGGTGATCAGATCTTCCAGGCATTAATGACTGTTGGTATGTACTATAATTTAGGATTTGTTGTTTAACAGCAGTGTGATTTGCATGGACACAATTTAATTTATTCAGAATTTAAGATCCCATTTAAAAAAAATTACTAGATGTGACTGTTCACTGATGACCTTCCAGCCTGAACAGACATGTGATAATGACAGTCCTCTTCAGGGAGGAAGCTGAAATGAAATGCCTTTGTTTGTTCTTTTTGTTGCTCTATTTAGATTGATAAACAAAGGGTCAGTTTTGTCCAGAAAGCCTAAAATGTGTATGCTCAGTAGGTGTTAACACCAAAGTCTAGTAACAAGTGGAAATTGCTTATTTTAGTGGATTCAGTTTCTTCTCAAGTGGAGCCCAAAGCTTTGGGGGAGCACCTAAGCAGCTTTCTTTATTCTTCCTTTCATTTGTGATCTCTGAAGAAGTAACTTTAGCTCACCAAAGGATGCTCTGCAGGCACACACCTAAAGCATGCAAATCATAGGATCAGACTAGAGCTTGTAGAAAATTGACTCATCACACCTAGGCAGAATGGACATCATTGGACCAACTGCTCTACTCTTCAAGTCTCCTTCTGTTATGCTGCACTACTTGGCAATGTTGGCAGATCCCAAGATTTTTTGAAAAATTGGCCAAAAAAAGAAAAAAAATGCCTTCAATTCTCATTTTCCATATCAGTTTTGTAGCAGCTCTACTTTTTAAACAATGTGTGTGTTAAACTCAGCAAAACCTTTTGTTGTTAGTGTGGGGATATCAATAGATGACAAATTTACCAAGCAAGCAAAAATGAGATGTTTTTCCTGAGCATGGTTTCTGTGGCAGGAGCCTGTTTACAGCTGGATTGTTTGGTTTCCTCCTGGAGCTGGGGTTTGGTGTCAAGAGCCAACACACAGGAAAAGCAGTGGTTGTTTCCTAAGTGAGAGGGATAGGAATTTCTTGTGACATCATGTGATTGTCAGCAAAAAAAAAAAGATCAGTCATTTATCAGCACTTTTGTCTTATTTACAAGGTCAGAATAAAATATCATTCTGACAAGATGTCTTCCTACACTTATGGCTAAAGGCCATCCTAAAGAGAATACTAAACCTGTAGTCAGTTTTATGCTGCTGTGGTGATACACAAACAGTGTTCTAGTGATTTGAGTAATTTTCACCATATTTTCTAGATAGATTAATCATAGATAAGATTAAACAGCTGCTGCTTTCTCCTCTGCCAGCACTCACCATCCTGGAGCCTCAGCCAGGTACTTCCATGTCCCCAGCATGTGCCAGCATCTGCAGCTGCTCCAGTATCTAGAATTAAGGTCACCTTCACAGGGATATACTGTCACACTGGCACCTATTTTCAACCTATTTTTCAAGCCTCTTAAACCTAGATTAGACCAGTTAATTATTTTAATGTCTTCACATTCAGAGTTAAGATGTTGCATAGTATTAATGCCCATTTAATGAAAGACATGCAGCCAAATCTTCCATTTAAGCTTCATAAGTTTTGCCTGTTAACAACACTGTATTTTGTCTACCCTTGCATGGATCATGACACGGACACAAAGAAAAAAGGTGGAGTAGTGCATTTAATTAAATAGCAGGCATAGGTCAAGTGTCTGCCTCATATGTCATTGTACAGCAAAGATGACTGCAGGAGAATCCCAGGAAAATCAGCAAGTCAGTGAAACCAGGTCTGCTGGAGAGCCCTGTGGCTGCTCTGCCTTGGAGGAACCATCCACAGAGCCTCCTGTCCTGCCTTGGACCTTCATCCAGGTTGTGCCTTCTCTCCTGTCTCAGGGAAGAGGAAGCAAGAAAAAAGGACCACCACAAAGGGTGGATGTTCCTCACCATGAGCAAAAGAAGGTGAACTGGACCATTTGTTACTGGGCAAGAGGTTTTTTTCATGGATTTTCAGAAAGATCCATATACAACACATCCTCTCTCATTAAAGGCACCATGAACACTTAGCAAAGGTCAGCTCCTACCTGGGGTAGAGCTGTGGGGAGACAAGAGGTTAAGGCTGGTAAAATTCCCATGATATCTTTTATGGAGGTGAAGAGATAGCATATGAGAAGAAGAAATCAGTAGAAATATCATGTCCAGCTACTTAAGAGGAATGAGCTTTTAACTCTTGGAACTTCTGCAGTAAATATTTGTCAGCTGATATCTGGACTGCTCATCACTAGCTACTCAAAAACAATCCTCTAGCAGTTAGTTTCTGAGAAGGCTTTTTCCTATTCCCTTTATCTCCTGAAAAGCTGCTGTGCTGCTGCAGGAAGCCAGCCAGCACTCATCCGTATTATCTGGAGGGCTCAGTCCTGAATCAGGACTCCTCACTGACAGGTGCTGCCCAAACCCAGAGCAAAAAATGATCACTGCATTGATAGTTTGTGATCAAATTATTCCCACACAGATTCTTCTTTGTCTGTGGATTATGTCAATCAATGGCAAATAGTTTCTTTGTACAATTCCTGACACATTTAAAGTGCTGCTGGATGTGAAGAGTGAGGTGAGAGAAGTGAGGGTGTGACAGCATCTCACAGCAGGCTTTTAGGCAGATCAGCCTGAGGTGGGTGAGGAGGGTGCAGGGCCTCTGCAAGGGGCAGTGGTTTCAAATGTTCCCACCCTCAAGTTGTCCTTCCCAACACACCAGTGAAGCCACTTGTGTTGCAAAGCTGATTTCTCCAGTCTGAGCCCACCCATCCCTGCAGGATGAGAAGGTGTCCTGGTGGGAGGTGGGAATTTTACCTTGCTTCATGCTTCTAACTTAAGTGTAACCTAATTTCAAGGAGCCAACAGCTACATCTCATCAGTAAAAGAACTGATCCTTGCCCTCTTCCCCCAGCAGCACCAAACAGTGTTGACACAACAGGGATGCAAAGCAGGGGAAGAGCCCAGAGCAGGCATCAGATGCAGATGTGCAGAATTAGACCAGCTGCTGATATAAAGACAAAGAATATTTATTGAGAGCTAAAGTGAACTTGTAAATGTAGCTGTATTTGAGATTTTAAAAATTAACATGAAATTGCTTTTCATTATCTTAAAAGCACATTACTAAGTGTTTACAGCGGCGATTTGTAATGAAGTAATTTAGATTTGTCCACAAATTCTCACATAGGAGTAGGTGTCACATTACCTGCTCACCAAAGCTTTCCTAGACGCAGTTGAATCCTGACAGAAAGCAAAATCCATTTGAGTTAACATTGAAATCTCAGGGGAACTTTAAAATTATTCTTGAATAATTCTAAAATCTAATTGTATTTACACTCCTAACTGCTATAAGCCCTTTTTCAAATTCATGGGCAAACAAGAGAAACATGTCTGAGTTGTATGATTTATCACATGAGATTTCATCAAGGGTAGCACAGCTGAAATGAACTGCATGTTCTCAAAAGCTAACAGGCAGATCCTGCCCCTTTTGGACATGCTGCAGTGACTTTTGTTAGTGACTTCCAGGGGGAAGAGTCTTATTTGTTAAAAACATAGTGCACTTCTCTAAAGAACATTTAATGTCATGACTTATAACATTTGCTGCTGGGGACATTTTTTGCAAGATGATGAGAAAGCAGCATATACATTCTTAGACTCACAATTTTAATATTAATAACTCTTTGCATTCTCATGGCACTTTTCAGCCTAGAAACTGAGTGCACTGCTGTGCATAGCAATGTGTGTGGCAGTGAGGGAGTGTTTGTTTGCTCCTCTGAGGCCAGCTGCTGCTCAGCAAGGTGAAGGCACAGCTCACACCCCTTGCGAGGGGATTATTACAGTAAGACAGAATCCTGCTATGCTGTCTTGTCATAGGAGGCTAAAACACTATCAGCTCTTAGTGTCTCCTCAGTGGTGGGGCTGTCAGCAATCCTCCATTCTTGGTAGCTCTCAATTTTCAGGTATCTAACAATGGCCCTTCACTTTTAGTAACCAGGGAATATTCTCTGGAGACAGAAAATCCTGTCACATCATATAATTAAAGACTGTTCCTTTCTGTTTTGGTCCCAAAGCATTGCGTTCAGGGTCTGTTTTCTAAAACACAGAGTTACAGGATTTTGCTCTTATTTGGATGTGTGCAGCTGTGGACAGGAATGCAGACACCAGGAAGATTTGTATCTGATCTGTGGAATCAATTGCATGTGTACAGAGTCCCAGGAACAACCTGGCCTTCCACAGACTCTGCAGCACACATCCAGCCATGCTGGGTTTTGAGTACTACATTTAACACTGCATTTATGGCACTGAGTGCTCTCTGTTTATCAGTAAACACTCAGTAAAATAATTTCTGACACAATTTTAATATACATTGTAGTAAGCAATGTAGATTTTCTTTTATATTATTCTACTTTTCCGTCTTGCAGCATTGAGTTGTGCAGCTTAGCTTATCAAGGAATGTTAACACCAAAACCCACCAACTGCAGCAGGCTTAGTCACAATATTAAGCATAAATGCCTGTAGACATTTTTATGGTCAGACCCTTCAGATTGAAAAGGAATAAATTGAAATTCACATTTTATTTGGTTGAAGGTGGGCATTGAGTCACTGGATGGAGATGCTTTTCATTTTGCAGCATAATGTCTCCTGGTAATAGACAGAAAACTTTGTGAGAAGTGAACACTAAGCTGCTAAGCAAAAGTAGAAAAAACCCTGCAAAACCCTGTAAAGTTGTCAGGGCATGGGGAAGATAGGTGTGCAAGGAGTATTTTGAAATAAGCAATATGTTTGACTGTAGGAAGTCTCCGAACACATCTTTTTCAGAGCCCACATAGTGATCCAAAAAAAAGAAGAGAAATCTATTTGCTTATTTCATAAGCAAATAACAGACATGCTGATGTAGTGTCCCAGAACAATTTCTGGATGTTTACTGGTATTTATTTGCTGTGTTTCCTTTAAACCAAAGTCCACATTAGAAATGTAAATATGACAGATTTCAATATATCTTTATGATAGTATTGTCTTTTTGGTACATATTTCAGTTACTTCTTGTCTATTTTGAATCCCATAATGGTCATAGAAATAACATGTTTTCTGTGCCCACCAACAAATGTACCAGTACAGAAAGGCAGCCCATGGGGCCTCCTGGAATCAAGGAGCAGGATTTTTTGTTGTGTTATTTACTGGTTTATTCTTCCATAGGAACAAAGCACTATTTGATTCCCCCTTTTATTTCCACTACATCTCATTTGCTCTGTAGTTTACCCCCATCCATGTGTTCAGCAGAGGTATTTACAGCACTGATAAAAGCATTTTTCTGTGGAGGGTCAAAAATCATTTCTCTTAATACATTTGTGGATCTGTTTTTAAACATCATCCGTTCATTGTAGCAGTTATATTACAGTGGAAACTGAAAAATAGGTTTTTTACTGTCAGAAATAATTAATTAATTAATAATTCAAGCCTATGTCAGAAAACAGTATTTTTCTTATAGCCCTAATGATACAAGTGACCCACAAACTATTGTCTTCATGCACTATTTTAGCCATCTACCTGCAGAGGGGAAAGCTGCTGTGCTCCCAGTGCTTAGCATGTGGGAATGTAGCAACCTTCCAATATGTTATGTCTGCAGATTAGAAGAGACACAGACTCATCCCTGGCCAGGAAGCTGCTGGCTCCATCCTCATTATGGCAGATTGATCAGTTTATACTGATTACAGGAAATGGCTGCTAACTGGGTGAATAAATAACACATCTGTGAGCAGGGCTTATCTTTATATTTATTGTTCCTTTCTCCAAAAATGATCATGTAGAAAATCAGAGGAGGGACGGCAATGTTCCATTCAATCACAGAAAGATTTTTTTTCCATTTCCAATAATGGTAGATGTTTCTTTCCCAGTTTACACAGTCTAAAAAGAGCGCATCCTTGCCTGTCCTTTCAAAGCTTCTCTCCCAGACATGCTATCTCCCAGCTAATATTCACATCTATTAGCACACAGTGCCCTTGAGTAACTATTATGTCATTTTGAGGAGTCCTAGGTGATACTAAAACCACCAAAAAGTTGCACTTTACCTGGGCTGCAGACGGACAGAATGCACCCTGCATGTGCCTGGGACACTGACAGTGCTTTCTGAGAGGGCTGTTTTGATTTGGGGAACACTTCCCACACTGTGGCACAATTTGCCACTCACTGCCCAGGAGGTGGGGAAAGGCTGGTGAGAAATGGAAGGGCAAATTCACACACTGCAGTTTAATCAAGCAATCTATTACACTGACCACACTGTCTCTGCTCATTTGGGGAAGAAAGTTTAGTGTCTGTACTGAACAAGAATATTTTATTCTTTTTTTTATTTTCTCACTTGTAAAAATAAATTATGTAACTATTTACATTTTAGCCATTCTCATATTTCCATATTTTAGCATTATTGTGCTCCTTATTTCCATTTCCAGTCTCATTCATAAGAAAACAGGGGTTTGCAGGATATTAGAATCATTTGCTTTATCAAGAGCCTGATTAAAGTCCAAATTAAAAAGAAATTAAATTTTAGCATCTCCGTGTGTGTAGAGTAAATATGTTGTCTGCAGTAAAGTTTTCACCTCCATTTGCTTTTGATGCTTATAATAACTTAATAAGTTTTTTATTCAGTTTGTAAAGTGCCCCTTTTTAGCCTCTAGCTGCTGGGTGACACCATCTGTGATTTCCAATGAAATTAAATTAAGTGAAAATTCAATCAACACGAAGATTGTTGCTTCCACAACTTCACTGGGAGGCTTGGGTTCTCACAGAAGTGGCACATCTTTCCCACAGTAACCACTGGGTGAGGCAGTTTAACTCAAAGGAGAAGATTTCCCAGAGAATGGACTAGCTAACATTCTATTTCCAGTGTATCATGCCCGGTTTAATTAATGATTAATTATCATTAATGGCCCTAGCTCGGCCCTTCTTGGCAACAGGCATTCAGGATGACCTCTCTGTTGCTCTTCAGTGAGAATCCTGTCTCCAGGTACATCTTTATGATGTCCCCATGCTCTGAGAGCTCAGGGGTCGCTACCTGGGCAGCCCCTGCTCACAGCAGGGCCGTTCCAGCTGAGGGGAGGAGAGCCCACAAACACTGTGCTTGGGCACTGCAGCATGGGCAGCACCACACATTTGTTAGGCTTAATATGCCTCAAATGAGTGGTACAATCTGAGGTCTAAGAACAGGGAAATCAGGGAATTAAAAAGAAAAAAAAAAAAGAGGTTGGGATAATTAAAAAAGAAAAATATCTCTTTATGCCAGCTATTCTCTCCTTTTTCTTTTTGCTGTGATGCATTTCATTTTTTTTTTACCTTTGCCATAACCATATTATAATCTCCTCTTTAACCAGTTCATAACAGGAAGCACAATGACTGAGTTCAACAAAATACCAGTGAAAGCATCCCTAGGGAAGCAGTCAAGTGGTCAAAGCTTGGCAATGTGGCTTGTGCTATTGTATCTGCACCGACATCCTGCTCACCTCCACAAACACTTCTGTGAACACATCAAAATATAATCCCCCTTTCACTGCAGTCCTCTTGGAGTCAGAAAGTTGTGTATTCTTCATCACATAATTTTTACAGGGTTTTCCAATTGGACTTACACAATCCATGGCCTAGATGACTCATAGGGTATTTACCACAGGAGACAAGTAGTGATTTCCATCACAGTGGTGAGCTAATTTAATAATGGACACAAATGATAACTTACAGTACCAGAACTTCAGAGTATTTGACAATAATCCCTGCACTTCCCAGCAAACACTTTGAGAAAATGGGGATCAATGTCTAATAGTATTGGTTATTATTAGTATCCTTCTGACACATCAAGGCTTTTCATCTTCTTCAATACAGAAATGAGGTCACTTTGAGCATATATTGGCAGAGAAACTTTACAAGAGTCTTGGAGGCTTAGATGTTTGGGGTTTTTAAACCAGAATAACTTTCTATCTTTTACCTGTTAAATTTGCAGAATCCCTTCCACAGAACATGCAGTCCTTAGCTCAGGGAATGGGGACTACAGAAAAAGGGCTTAACTGATGGCACTGTAATGCACTTTTCATTTTATATTAGTGTCTAGCTACAAATCTATTTTGTAGGTGGACCATGTGGCCTCTTGCACATCACCTTGAACACGACAGTACAGTGTGTAAACCTTTTGATGAAGGTTACTGTCAATAACAAAGGTGAGAGCAAAGAAAAGGATATCAATCCAAATTCTCTGAGTGTTGTTCTATAGTTCTATCCCTGATCACATAGCAGAGGCTGGGAGTTTTCAGTAACCCAGTATATGTGGAAAAAGAGGTGTGTGTATGTGTAAGCAAAACAATAGGTGTCACCAGGTGTCACTATTACACGGGGTTTTTTCTTTACATGTGAGCAAATGGCCAGTTTGGAGAAGATGTTTCATATTATCAGTTCATGCTTAAGCATTTGGTATAGAACCTTCATTGTGGGTAGAAAAGGCTCTGCAAATGCAGGAGAACTTGCTGTTGTCTCTGGGCTGATGTCATGCGCATCATTTCTCACTGGGGACAAGGAGAACCATGGGGCTGAGATTCCTGCTAGGGAGAATTTCCCCAAGTACTTCTGTAGAATCTCTCTTTTGGAATTAATATGAATACGTACAAATAAACCAAAATGCCCTGTAATATCTCCTGTAAATACTTCACTGCATCTTCTTCACTGCCAAATTGCTTGTAGAAGCCTGATCATCTACTGCTATCTAGCAGAAAATAGATGCAACACTAAAGCACGGTGCACCACCCATGTGCTTGATCTAGAATGTTGGTGTATTATGCATCAAACAGTGGAAACAAGAGTAAATATTTGGAGAAGAAATGGTAGAGCATAATGACAGTGATGGCTGGGGACTTTTGCTGTAAAACTGCAGATATGGACTTACCTGACCAAAGAATGCTGTGCTGTATTTGAAGCTGTGGTTGAAGCTGTGGTGGATCTTTCTCAGAGGATACCATGTGACTCCCCACAGGATCCTGCAGAAATCCTAACTGATGTGTGGGTGGTGCACTGAATGACACTCAGACTAGACCCAGACTGTAGCTTCATGGTAAACCCCACTCCTACTGCCAAGCAGCTTGCACAGAACCCACTTCTATCTTGCCCTGGGTGCGACAGACACAGCTCAGAAGAGGGCTGGGACTGAAGGAAGAAATGTTCCCCAGCCAGTGCATGGGCCAGTCAGCAGCCCAGGCTGGTGTTTGCTACCATGGACACAGCTGGCATAGCTGCAAGTATTTGATCTGAAGTGAGGTTGTTTCGTTTGGAGGGAGCTTTGCATTCAGCCTGACTGGTGGCTGTAGGGTGGTAAGGAACTGTGTCCCTCCGGACCCCAAGCACAGCTGTGTGGGGAGCTCTGCAGAGAAAGCACTGAGATGCTCCAGGGTGCAAGTATTGGTTGTTTCAGTTTTAGTAATCCACCTCAGAATGTCATTTTCAGCAAAAGGAATTTCTGACAAATAAAACTTTCCTGCTCTCAACAGCTGCCTTTATCCAAAGCTCACTGGAGGCAATAGGAATCCTTAAGCTGACTGCATGGACTTTGCATCATTCCTGTTTTGAAGATTTCTTGCTTCCTACTAATAGGAATAGTATGTCTTGTGATGTGCTGCATTGCAGCTTGGTCTCTGGAAGAAGCAGAGCTGGAATTGATGAATCATTCTCGTCCTTGAGATATTGCCATGTAGGACCATAACTGTCATAAACAGTATTGCAGGGACTGAACTTAAAAGTCACAATCTGTGGAAGAATCTAATCCCTTCTGAACATTCACAGCTGCCTCCTTACCACTAACTTCACCTGATTCACTTCAAGAGGGAAGCCTCTTTGAAGATATTTTCTTTCCTTTGCCTAAGAAACACTATCCATTCCTCTGCATGCTCTGACATTGCTTCTTCCCCTGAAAGCTGGTGCCCTTGGACATTTGAACCTCATTAAATTTAGAAAGCCCAGTAACTTGGGCTTGTTCCCATAGTGATGTTGCAAATCTCATATTTGCATGGGATTCTTTTTAAACATTCATTATCTCTTGTGGCTTCCAACACTGAGTATAATATCACATCCTCTTTCAGTTAGAAAACATGAATTCTATAAGACATGGAGATTTATAGCAAAGTAAGGAAAAGGAGACAGTGCAGCAAAGAAGGAAATACTCAGTACATTTTCTAGTGGGAAAGCTGCAGAAGGTAAAAACAACAAAAATAGTTAGAGCCAAAAAAATCTGACAGACATGATATGCACTAGTTCAAATTGAGGACAAATTTTAGATTTGTGGGAAAATGTTCACAATCCTTACACCTGTCTCAGGATAAATGTGAAACAGGGGACTTGCTATGCCAGAGTAAAAGACCTTTAATGAGCACAAATTCCTTCTTGTGGTTCAGCAAGCACTGTCCTGGTCACGACTGCCACAGCCTGCAGGTGCTGACTGCCACATCTCCATCTTAAGTACTTGCTCCTGGGCACTCAGAGGAGGGCCAGTTTTATTAAGCCAGTTTGAGGCCATCAAAAAAGATGATACTCCTGATAGCTCAGGACTATAATAAGGTAGTGCATTACACATTGTGTAATAAATATAGCTGGAAGCATTACAAAATGGCTGGAGAAATCTCCAGCATTAATATTTGATTCAAGATCTTTTAGTTGTCTGTGGCATATTTTGATTGAGGAGGCTTGTGAGTATATTTATTTATTTTTAGATTTATGTAAATGTGCACAGTCAACATCTCTTGAGGCACCAGCATGGCATCCAGTAATATATGCTGTGTAGTGTGAGCCCATTTCCATCAGAGTAAAGGAGCCCTGCTGCTCATCCCAAACCCAAACACTGCTGAATTCCCTGAGGGAAAGCAGGTAGCAGCTCCCAGCACTTGCATTGGGCCAGCAGCAGAGCCGGCTGGGAGGGATGTGTGGAAGGGATGTGTGTTTCAGGGTCCTGGGCTGTGCTGTGAGTGGGCTCTGCCAGGTCCAGTGGCCCACCCTCCCTGCCAGCCCCAGCAAGGGCAGCTCCAGACTGGGCACAGCTTGCTCAGGCAGGAGGGCTCATGCCTGCAGCCCCTGCTGCCTCCTGGGACTGCACAGATCTGCTGATGGGATTTTTGGATTGGGGTAGATGCTTGATGTTCCTGTTTAGTTCTAGCTCTAATGTCCTATCTGCCAAGGAATTGGTTATTTTCTAAAAACAAAAATCTGTCCTGACAAGCCCAAATAATGCATTTTTCTAAACAGGTTTTTCTAATGGGACTGTTGTTGTAATGAGGAATCTTTTGAAAATCCGTGTGGTTTGTGTGATTCAGGAAGGCAGGTGACAAGTATGGCTGTTATCCCAAAGAGAGCAGCTGGGGAAAGGGCTGCCCAGGTCTGTGTTGAGGGATGGAGTCTGGGCACTGTTTGTCACTCACTGGGGAGCCTGGATCCTGCCTGCCCTGGGGCATGGGGCTCCCTGACCGGTCCATGGGGCTCCCTGACCCCGGGATTTCCCGAGGAGCCCCAGTCCCACAGCCCCTGGGGCTCCCTGCTGGCCTCTCCCTGCAGGAAGGCTGCAGCCCTGGCAGCCCAAGGATGCCCAGGGCTTGCTGTCCAGCTGGGGACACCCAGCACATCTCAGGGGATTACAGTGACCGCATCCAGCCTGATCCTGGGGACTCATTCAGGGCTGGAGCACCACTCAAGAGTGGTTTGATTTAACCACTTTGCTCTTCTCCAAGTCTGAGCAGGTCAGACTGCCTGATGAGAGCTGAGTTTGCAATTTTTGAGCAAGGTACTTTGTGCAGGTAGAAGTATGGTAGTTATCAAAGTTTAAATTATTGAATGTCATCTAGTATTTTTTTTAAATAGAACAATTTCTGATGAACATTTGTGATTTTTCTATTGCTTTGAAAGGATAAAGAAACATCTGTCCTTTTGCAAAAGCTTTTGATTCTTTGTTTCCTTAGAGAAGTGGAGTGAAAGGTTTATTTTTTTTTAAAAAAGAGGTTAAAGATGAAAGAAGTTAGAACCCCAACTTTTATGTCTTTTCCAACAGCAATATTTCAATGCTCTTAAAATTATTTTACACTTTTAAAATCTCATTTAGTTAAACAAAATGCCATTTAAACAGTTTTTTATGCCTTCGTTTTTCTTTTAAGTAAGGTTAATTAGCAAAAAAACCTTTCTTATAGGAAAAAAATTAAGAGAATTTAGAAGGTGGCCTCCACACTCACACACATTTACATATTTTCCCGAATTGTCCTCTCATTTAGCAGCATGAGTTTAGAGGTGAGTGCTAAAACTTCATTTGACCATGTTGGCCCTCTTAAATTTTCCTGTACTGAAACACAATCATTTTCATCTTCATTTCATGTAAAGAAATGTAAGGTCAGAGGTTTCTCACTCCATCTCATTCATGTGTTAGAAAGAAAAGTAAAGTGGAAACAGTCAACTGAAAATCTGATTTTCCAGAAATATTTCTGTCCCCCAGGGCAGCAGAACCCCTCATCTTGAGACGTCCCCACTGCCCACCCCCATGGAGATCCCACCAAAGGAAGGAGTCTCTACCTCTCCCTCCCTCTCTCCTTTCTCCTGGCTTCTGTAAATGAGCAATAAACACAGTTTTAGTCCTGTCACTGTTTTCCACTGGTTGTCAACCTCAGCTTTCTGAGGATGGCTTTTGTTAATTGTTCTGGGGAGTGATTCAGCCACAGCCCGTGAGTCGACAGCGGTTCCTCGTGGCTGACGGGCTGCTTTGTGCTCATGTCACAACTTCTTTGGGAAATTGTTAGCTCCCACTCTGGTAATTCAATTTTGATGAATACCCTGCAACTTAATTTACTCTGTGGCAAAACACAATTGTATAAACAAATTGCTTCTGTCCACACCCATTGTACCTTCACAGGGTATCATTTTAATATTAACTGCTTTGAGCTATGAGAGGTTATGTTGTAGAGCCTGAAGCAGGAATATGTCTGTAAGCACAGGGCAGATGGTTTTAGTTTCACATTGCAGCTTTTACAGAGGTCATTTGCTGAATGTGAGAATAACAGACCAAAATAAAAGGAATTGCCATAATGTATCAAAAAAGGTGAGTTGTGACAGCAGCTGGGAGACTCTGGCAGGAACCAGGACACTGCTGCATGGGATCTGTACACAGTCAAACACAGCAACAGTCTATGTTCCAAGGAGTGCAGAACACAAATACTATAGAAATAAGGTTTAGTTCAGTAATTTTGTTTAAAAAATGTGAAATATTGACCATCATTAGCATAGGAGATATTGCAAAGTTGTTAAAAAAATTAAAAGTTCCTTTCCGTGCTAGCAGGAGCAGCCTCCAGCCTGTTGTGCAGCTCAGGCTGTGTCTGCACCATGAAATCAGGGCCTCAGAACACCTTCCAGAGGGGAAAATACCTGGCCTAAACCTGGAATCTGAAATATGTTTAGTTGCCTTAAAACCCAGATAATTTCCTTAACTAAGTTTGATGCAAGCCTACCTGTAGTCATTGACTTAGGGGTTGCATCGTTAAGAGGAGCACCATTTAAGTTTTTGGATAACAGAATATTGAAGGCAAAATCAATAAGAAATTTGCTGTATTATGTTTGCTTTAAATTATGGAAGTGTTGTATGTAAATATTATCAAAATTGTAATGTTTGAGCCTGATAAAAAAGGAAAGGCAACATCAGGGATGTTGTTACAACAGCAGGGCAGTCCTAGTCTCTTTATTTCCTTCACAGCCATCCTGACAATTTGACTTCCATATTCCTTGCAAAAAGGATGATGGAAGATGTTTTAAAAGAGATTGAAGAAACTGACACCCTTTGTACTGCAACAAAAATGCAGTGTGAAGCTGTCCAGACTCACTTTTTAAAAAATGCTGATAACCCTATTGATCAGAGTGGGATTATGTCAGGGGTCAGATCAGCCCAGTGTTATTTCCAGAACTGCCTCTATCACCACCAGTTCCCATCCCGTGTTCTCCAAATGTCCAGTGTGAGCCCACAGATGTTTCCAGGCACTCTCAAGGCAAACATGTGGCACCAGCTCCTTGCAGGTGTTCCTTTAAGGGCTCAAGATGGTCTAAAGAAGGTATTTAGCATATGCTTCCCATGTGCCCCCTCCCTGATGCACAGTAAGTCTGCAGGTACTCCCCATGGCCCAGGGGCTGGCACTGAGGGCTGGGTGCTGTTTTAAAACCTCACTAGAGGTAATGCTGGACCTTCTGCCCCTTAGATGTGTCCAAATGTGTGGTTCTTCCTTCTCACCAAGTCTCTGTGCACGCTGGGTGTGCACCCCGTGACTCGAGGTGCGCAGGGGTGCCAGGCGCATGGTGGCAGGAGGGGCTGTGTTCCCAGCACAGCTCCAGCTCAGCAGGCTCCAGGGCAGCCCTCCAGGGACTGCAGGCAGCCTCCTGGACATCCCAAGTAGGTTTCAGCAAGTGGAGAAGGCTAATGTAGGTGCAAATAAATATTTGAGAACTTGACTTTTAGAACTCCGTTGTGATCTTGTCTTGGCCCCGTCACAAAGGATGTTTATTGTTTGCTGTCTCTGCCTGTGGATCTCCTTTTGGCATCTCTGGAGCTGTTATTAAAGCAGAAAGCTGGAAACTTGAAAACTGCTGGGCCCAACTGTTCAATGGGTATGGATTTATCTAAGGATGCTTTGCCCAGCAGCAAGGAGCTGTAAGAAGAGCATGTCACTAGTTCTTCCCAATGCAATGACCTGATGTTGTTTCTGATCTCTGTTTGTGGCAAGCTTTGTCTTTTAACAAAGAGTTTTGGTCAATGCTATCTTGGAAAAAATCAGGTTTCCCTAACACTTCTGTTAATATTTTTGGCTAATGGAGAACATGATCATACAAACAATAGTGATTTACTCCAAATTTCTTATTCACAGGTAGCTTTAAAACTTCTTTTTGTCTCAAAGTAGTTTTGCAGGTTTAAGATAGATTTTTAGCCGCAGACTGCACTGGCCTTCTAGAACTAGAATTGTTCAATGGTGTCATGGATGATAAATTCTCACCTTGCCCTCCAAACACTCTGTATGGATCTCTGATTTACCAGCACATGCCTGAATGCTGTCCTGAGCAGCACTGGATGCAGCCATGTCCTCAAATGCCTTGCTGGCTTGGGCCTTGCTGTAAGAACTTAAGCATGTGCCTAAGTATCTGCAGTATTGGGACTATAATAATTTTTCCAGTTTACAAGCATCAGTACAAAATGGAATCAAACTGTTCCCCTTGATGTAGAGCAGCTGTCTTTCAACCACCATTTTGGAGTTTATTTTAAAATTGGTTTTTTTTGGTTGTGAGATTTACTCAACCCTTCTTTGATCTGCTGTGAAATGTTATTTCCACCAAAGGTGGTCTCTGTATTAAAATGCAAGCTGCTTGAACAGGAGATTAACCATGGTGATTAATGATGATAATGGATGAATGCTTTTGTCACTAACAAAACTGCATGGCTGCATATAAGCCTTAAAAACAGAATTAAAAAAATAGCATTATTTAATCTGTTTCAAGAAGATTGTAAATGCCTTGAGATATTGATCCAGCCTGTGAGACTGCTTATAAGGATACTCTCTGCCTGCTGTAGTGTGCTTAGGTACAATCTAATAAGAGCTCATTGAATAATAAACAATGGTAGCCACCCAATCCTAAAAACTTAGATTGACGGAATTCCCTCCCCAGTGAAGAGAAAAAAGCTGCCCATAAACCCATTACTGTCCACTCACCCATAAGCCAATAGAAGATCTTGGATTATTGGAACTCTTAGCTTTAAGAGAAATTGCTTTCCTAAATTTGACCTCCCACACTAAATATAAAATATGGAGCATCTGTAATGAAGGGATTGCAGCCCAAATAGCTATCATCTCTCGGTGGCAAAGGTTAGAAGGTTGATGCACATTGGTTCCATGGGGATGGGGATGTTGGTGACCTTTTGGCACGAAAATGGTCACTTGGAGCCGTAATGTGAGAGAAAGGGGTTGGGTATTAGCCACTAAAGACTCTCTGATGCTGTGTCCTTGTTAAGCTTTTACAGAAAAAGCCATGGAGGCATTATGGGAAACAGCATCAAATCCCATCTACCAGATCTGAATATGATACAGAGGAAAAGTGAAACTGGATATATGCTCCATTTGGGTAACATTTCTTCACTTCTTAAAAGGACAAATGCCATCTGAGCTAATATAGCGCATTCAATTCAAAGAATCAGCAGGTAAAAACAATGCTCTTTTGGCCACTCCTTGACTCAACTTTCTATTGGCTCATGATGAGCCAAGTGTATAAGTCCCAAGATGCATTCCTTTTCCTTGTTTGCTTAGGGAATCAAATATTGCAGAAAGGAAAACAAAAATCCAGTATGTGGTTAAATGAAATTGCTGCTGT
Source organism: Molothrus ater (assembly GCF_012460135.2). Classification (NCBI taxonomy): domain Eukaryota; kingdom Metazoa; phylum Chordata; class Aves; order Passeriformes; family Icteridae; genus Molothrus; species Molothrus ater. Next base: position 8,163,685 of record NC_050490.2, read on the forward strand.
CCATAGCCTGTGTTTTAGTGTAATTCCTGTAAATGATTGTGAGGGGCTATAGAGGGAAACACAGCGAACACAATGTTCCTTTTTGATCAGCAGCTTTTAACAAAGGAAGGATGTTGAACATCTGAAAGTAGGGAGTGTGGAGTTCACTGCAGGTCACCATTAAGGACAAGAACAAGGTAATGTAAGAGGCTGTGTGATTCCAGGTTGACAGGAGGATTTTAAAAGATCAAAAGTGTTTTATATATATGTTTTAGAGGACCAGAAGTGCTTTCATTCAACAGATGAAAATGCTAATGTTTAGAAATGATGAAAGGAAGACAAATGTGGTGGTGAATTCCAACTGAGTCATCAAAACAACAAGTATTCTTAGTCTGTGGTTTTTAAAAGATTATTGCAAATTGTCCATCAGTGCAGGTGTGGTAAAAATGGCTATTCTGCTGCTATATGAACAGCTCACTGCATTTGTTATTTTGGGATGGCAGAGTTGACAGTGAGTTGTGACTTGCAGTATTTCTCCTTTTAGAGCTAGATGTATTTGAATAAGTCTGTTAATTATTTAAGCTTTACATTGTGCTCTCTTCCTGTCAGCAACAGCAATAGAAATGTTTTTACTGTATAATTAAGGAGCTGGAGAGAAAAGAAAGAAACATTTAATAGCTGTTTCTGATAGAACCTTCATCAGTTTAGTGTGAAAAAGAAAAATGATGGAGTAATATTGCCACCAGCAATCCCTCAGTCAGGTGACTTTTTGCTGGATCAATTCTGGTTGCTAAGCAACAAGCAAAAAGGCACAGTTATGTTTTGGTAAATCTTTTATTTTTGAATATTCTGTGCTGGAGTTTCAGATACTGTATCTCTTACTAATGCTCTTGATTCAAGACTCAGGGTATCTTCTGAGCCATAAAAACCCATCTTTTCTTATTTAAAAGGGATGATGTAATTTAGTTTTCAGAAAAACTTTTGTGGCTAATACACACTTGAAAATGCAAAACCGAGCCAGTGATTAGAGAATTTGTTAACGAAAACCACAGAAAAATCATTACAACAACTTTGACATTTTTGGTTAATGATATCTACATTAATGAGTTAATTGCCAATGCATCACATTTTATGCCACTATCAAATATTAATGTTATCAATGTTATAATAATAGCATCTATTGATATAATTGAAGCTTGCTTTCCAATAGGTGTCACCATGAATAATACCATTGCAGTATTAAAATCAATAATAAGAATATTAGGAGGACATTATAAAATGTCAATACAATGAAAACCACTTAAATGAATGCTTGATATAAAACAAACTGACTAAATATACTAAGCTATAATTTAAAAGAATAAATTCACAACCCTGTGTATAACAGTTTGGACATTGCAACTCTACCGTTCTTAAAAGTAGCAGACTGAAACTAATAATCAAAAAAGTTATGAAGAGAAGAAATCATCATGCATTCAGTGAGAAAATATTCAAAGAGTATATGTCTGAGGAAAGTATAAATATTTTGAGTGGTTTGATGTTACATTTGAGATAAAGCCTCAGTGTTGCAAGTGTCCAAAATCTGCTTGCAAATATCAGTGCCTGTCTTCCTTTGAGGTCAGTTCTAGCCAGACACTGCTGATGCCTGGCAGGATACGTGCACTGTGTATAAAGAAATCAACTGCCCAGCCCTGGAAGAGACTGGAAAGACAAAATTCCAATTCTCCAACATTAAACATCTTGTCAGTCTGTGGCCATTGCTTTTCCATTTCAATGGTGGCAAATTGGCACAAAGCTGAGGGTCTGAGGGTAATTCTCTGTGCCTTTCAGCACCTGACAATGAGGCAGAAAAAAGAAAGGTCACAAGTAGGCTTTGAAAAGGTAGCACCTGAATATAACCAGTTGTGTTTGTGTGGAATAGCAAGCAGAACAAATATTTGGAGGGAAAAGGCATGGCTAAAGTACTTAATTTCTATTCAGTAGACTGAGTGAAATGCCCTGTCTGGAATGGTTTTGGCATTTATCCTGGCACCCACAGGAGTGAGGTGGGCACTGGCAGCTGCTGGGGTGGGAGGGTTTGTCCCTGGGCTGGAGCTCCTCTCTGGTGGCCATGCCCTGGAGCAGGGAGGACTGGCTCTCCTCCAGCTCTGTAGCTGGCCTGGGAAAACATCCTTCAGGATGGCCCATCCTGAGCAACGCTCATCCTCAAAGACCTGCCCTGCCCTGCCCTGGGAAGCAATAATTTAATGTAGAAAAGCAATTCTGCATTTCTTTCTGTCCCAGCTGTGGTGCTGGCTGGGTGTGCAGCCAGGGCCAAGCCCCCTCCCCACAACCTGAGCAGGGCAGGGCCCACAGTGGATCTAGCAAAATTTATAATTAAACTGAGGGGGATAAAGGGACTCCAGAGAAACATCCAAGTTATCAGCTCTGGCTAACTTTCCATTTTTGTCTGCCCATGGTAGTGATCTCCATTCCCCACCACACAGGGTTTACTGCTGGAGATGCAATGCATTTGAAAGTTTACCTGAGAACTCCATAAATCAGAATTGTAGATCTGAAGACTTTTTATTACTAGACTTATCTTTAGCTATACCTGCCAAAAAAGTTTTAAGACAGCTCAGAGTTATTTGCCCAAAACCATTTGACATTTACTTCATTACTTGGTGGACTGCATTCCCTTTAAATAAATTTTCCAGCGATCTGGACTTTCACCATGAAAATCTGTACAGTGAACTCCTAGTTTATTATGCCTACTTGAAAAGGGTAATTTAATAAGGCATCAGTACAAATACTTAATTGTGCAATGGCTATTGACAATGCCTTTAAACAGTTGCATATTTGCCAGATTTAGCTAATGGAAGTAGAATTGCCACTTAATGTCTCAGTTTGCACTTGCTGAAAATAAATTGTATCTGACATTCCTTTGGCTTTTAAAGGACATATTTGGATATTTACAGTCAGATTGATCCTTTGTTGCATTTATGCTTCTTGTGTGAAAAAGTATGAAGTAATTTAGATGGAGATACTTATTTACACATACAGTATTTGTAATAGCTTCATTCAGTCTGATGTTTCACAGACTTGAGATATTGATATCAGGGAGAGTTGATGGAAAAATAACTTGACAAAATCTATTTTTTAAAAAATGTGAAAATTTGTAAAAGGTGAAATTTGCTGCAGCCAGCTACCTCTAATGACATTTCTATTTATAAGAAGTTTTGAAAAATAAATTACAAACAGTTCATACAGAATTTTGCATTTCCTACAAATTTGGTTTTATTACGTTTCCTTTTTAAATTTAATTTATAACAAAATTAGGTCAAAGAAAAAATCTAAAAGCAAAACAGTGGCATTTTGAACATGTGAAAACAAAGTATTGTGTTGGCATAAGGTGAACTTTTTCTTAGGTTTTGGTTCAAAAAAACTTTTGTAGTATTTCATTCTGATTTAGGATGCAAATGAGGTCTCCAATACTGAAAATGGAAAAAAATTCATATTGAGTTCTAATGCAGATACATTTAGCTCATTTTGTATTCTCTGTTAGAAATATAATTACTTATCTCTGTACTTCCCCTTTGCTCATACCTAATTTAAGAAGCAAAATATTTTTTTTAATGAAGCAACTTATCATCACATTAAGAGGCTCAGGAGCAATTGAATTACAAGTATTGTAATACTGCAATTTCTTCAATTGTAATGAATGTACTGTCAAGTGTGAATCTACTTTATTCTGATGAAAGCAATTTTTTGCATTTGTTTTCTGTAAATGTTAAGGTTTGTCTGTAGATTGATATGTAAAGAAGTTTCTACTTTGAATTTCTGAATTGTTAGCATGTAACAAGAAAACACATGAATACTTGAGGGGTGGCTACTGACTTGTGAATGACTTGAAATCAGCCCTTGAATTCTACATTTTCCAGAATCCAGGGAAATTCAGCCCAGCTTTGTTGTCTAGACCAATTGCACCAGACACAAACAATCTGTAGTGATAAATACCCATATTTTTGGCCAAAATGCTCATTCAGAGACCTATGAAGAGGCAGAAACACGGGAATTCATTACACTGAGCTCTCTCCCTCATTTGGGTTATTTTTTTTATTCAGTGATAAATTTTTATACCTGTTACAAGTCTACTCTGTCTAAAACCTCATGCAGTTGTTATTTAGGCATTGAAGGGTCAGGGGAATTTTTTTGCCTGTACTTTTTGTGGGTTAGTTTTGCTCATGTGTATGCTGTGGTAGAAATAACCATTAGAAGAGAGAAATAGTGGCAGGAAGATTAATACCTGGATTCTCATCTTTCAAGGTTTCTTCTGTGGTATAGAGAGGAGCTGCCTTTCCATTTCATAAGAGGATTTCCTTTTGTACCTCCTCTTGCTTGGGCAGCAACACTCAAGCTGTGAGTTCAGCTCACCACTCTTTTGATTGTAACAGGGGGTAAATACTTGCTGTTGTTTCCCTCCCTTAGCAGTGTTTTTCCTTACTTATTTTATTTCTGTCTTCTCCAGAATACCTGGTTGCTTGCATGTCAGTTGAGTTCTCCCTGAGAAGAGCTTTGTATTTCTGGGCATTTCTGTGGGCCCATCCTGCAGTGTACTGTCTCTGTCTGCATACTTCATAAAGAGCACAGAGAGAAAATTCATTGTCTTTTGTGACTGATCTGTGCTGGACCATTCCTTAACTCCACAAGCTCTTGAAATGCAGACATTACATACTGATAAGGAACTATGGTTAGTTTGGAAAATATCAAATATTTCCCCTGGAGAAGACCACTGCTGCAATGTTATAGCAAGTTATGCACTAATGTATGGAGAGGGGCAGAGCAGAAAATGACAGTACCAAGGTTGAAAATAGGATAAAGGACATAGCAGTAGAGAAACTAGATCATGACCCTGGAGTCCAGCAGGATTTCTCTCTGTCCTCAGAGGTATAAGGACAGCTCAGCCCCAGTGATGCAATGACACAAACTGCCACCTAAACTACAGGGTCTCATATTTGCAGTTTGCTCTCGGCTGATTTAGATTTGCCAAAGTTCATTATTTCAACATTAAGCAGCCCTGGAAAATTCCACTCACTGCTGGAGAGAGAATTACAGCTAAAAATAGTGAAAAGAAGCCACTGTCTATGGATTGTCTATAAAAAAGTGCACATAGGATCTCCTGTGTAGAAACAGGTTTGTGTGTGTGTGTGTACATTCATTTCTTGGTGTTTGTCAGCAGTGAAGCAGACACTCCAGATTTTCAGACATACCCTTTTTTGCTGTTGCATAGCTGCTGCTAGAAAGCAGCTCTTTTGGGGACAAGCTCTTCTATTGAGATATGGGGCACACGAGCTCTCTGAGGGAAAACTATTTCATGCTTCCACAGAGAACAAATCTGTAACCAAACTTTCATTCAAAAGCCTGTAAATGTCCACAGGGAAGATAACAATTTTCTCTTCTTGCCACTGTTTTGTTAAAAAAAAAAAAAAAAAACCAAACCAAAAACTAATAATAGAGAAAAAAAACTTACAACAAGGAGTAATAAAAAGGTAATCCATAGTCTGGGGCCTTGTGTAAATGCAGTAAACATGAAGAATTTATTAAGTTTTTCTTATTCCAGGTGGAGATTGTTAAAGTCAGGGCTTACTTCTCCTGGACTGTTCAAAATTAACTTTCTTGGAGTATAAAGTTTCCCTAAACACCTTAAAATGAGCCTCAAGCTGGATGGTCTGGAAAAGTGGTAGCAGAAGCAATACAAGCACAGTGAAAATAAGGAGAAAGTCACTTTGGGGGGGAGCTCTATCCCTGGCAGGCACCAGGAAGGGCAGGTGGGTGCCCCCCCAGAGGCACTGACTCCTGCAAAGACAGGAAGACACATTAGGGAAAATCAAACCAAAACAGGCCTCAGAAAGAAAAGAAGAAAATGCAGAGAGGCTCCAGCCAGGGGGACAAAGGAGCTGGAAGAGCAGCTCCCTGGGCCTCTTTGTGCCTCTTGCCCATTTTGTGCCTCTTCCCTGCCACTGCTTTGCCACTGCCTGAGTCCTGAGTCAGGCACAGTTCCCTCCACTCCCTGTGCTGTGCCCACCTCCCCTACCCCTCCCAGCACCCTCCCACTTCTTAAAACAGGGACAGACAACCTCTGCTCGGTGCTGGGACTTGGCTGGGTTGTGCATCCAGCACCTCATCCCTACTGCCTGTGCTTGCTGTTAAGATTTCTGGCTGCTTGGGACAGACTTTGTAGTTTGTTTAACAGGCTGTAAAAACAGGGTCTAAATTTAGGGTTTCCACATAATGGCTATCATTATGCATTCCACAGTAAGTCCAATTCCTCATAATTAATTAAAACTACTCAGGTAGGAAGGTCAAGACAAAAAAACTCTTCCTGTTGATTTGAAGCACTTTTTCCACTTGCTTCTTAATATTCTAACTGATGTTGAATTGTTGTGGCCAAGACCTCTTTCTGTCTGGCATTTTAGATCATAGTGATTTCATAAGGAGAGGACCTGATTCTGACAATTTTAAGAATTTGTTCAGTCTCAGCTATTCAAACTCTTCCTGTGGAAGACCCCTAGCCTGCCCATGCAAATGCATTATTCTCTTTTCCCATCATGTTCAGTGCAACTTGTTATTCTGATTCTTGCTACTAATGAAATTTTTGTTATGTTGTCCATTATAGTTGAGATGAACCTTATGTTTTATTGAGGAAGAAGAAAAATATTGGAAAGTTCACATCTTTCTAAGCAATCAAAAACCTGAAAAACTGTGGTTGTTTGTTTCACAACATAGTGTGAGTCTATTTATAACTGAGATAAAATAATTTTAATTTCCACACTATATCAATTTTTTACTTAATAAGATTTCCAGATGTAAGAACCCCTCAACTACAGGTCAGTGGCAAGAACCAGTATTTTTTTCTGCAGGCAAAGTTAAGATCCTTCTCAAATCTCATAATGTTTTTAAGGCAAACTGTTAAGGTATATCAGGTGTGCTATGAAAAGCTACACAGAATATCAATATGTAACACCAGGGTGAATCCTCTTTCTTTTAAAATCCTCCAAAAGTCTCATAGCTGCATACTCTGCTCCACTCATTGTTAAGAGTCTAAACCACAGGAAGGCTTACCAACATCAAATGAGACTGTTTCAGATATGAACAAAGAAAAATGGCTGCTTTGGATTGCACACACCTCATTTTGCTACGAAATACGTGGGCCTACTCCCTATATATTACCTATTTAATTAATTTATTATTGATAGTATTATGTGTGCTAAGAGATCTTGCTGAGTTCACAGGTTACCCTGGTAACAAAAATGAGTGTGCAGATTTTTCTGCAGCTGTGTTTGTTGCTCAGCCTCAGCACACACCTCTCCTGTTCCTACCTGTGCACAGACAATGCTTATGTGTGTGAATGAGGCAAAGGTGGTCAACATCAAACCTGACAGTTTGGGTCCCTAAGTGCCACCATTGGGCGGTGGCTGGCAAATTTGTAAATATTTAATCAGCTCTGAAATTAACAGAAAAGCAGAAATTGCACGGTGCCTCTGGGGTGGCAGAGCCTGGCTGCTGGGCAGGGTGGCAGGGCACACACAGCCTGCCTGCTCTGAGACCTGGCACACAGCAGCCAGCTCCTCTCCTCCCCAGCCAGCTCTGCTGCTCGCTGCTGGGTGAACTTGTCTGCAGGCACTCAAGCACAGCTCAGTAAAATCAATGGAAGCGTTTCCATCAGGCTCCCTGGGTTTCGGGTTGCCTTGGTTCTGTGCACCATAAATGACAGCTGTGAGAGCGTGGTGTGGCTCTGTCAGTGCACCAGGATGTGGCAGAAAGTGGTCAGCATCATGGAGTTGTACAAGAATGTCATTACTGTATGTAAAATAGAGTCCTAAGTTCACCCTGCACCTGGTGTGCTGCAGAGACAACGATCACTTAGTGGATTCCCCTATTCTTCACACAAATTTAGTGGCAGAATTCAGTTCCTGGTTGCAGACAGATTGCTGAAAAGGGAATTGCTACCCAAAGCCAAATTCTGACCTCACTTGGCAGATTGTAAAAGCAGAGTGAACTCTCTGGTGAAATCAACTGTGTTTGAAATGGCGTAAATGAGAGAGAATTAGGAACTATACTGTAAGAATTCAACACTCGGGGTACTTTGTGAGATAATGCATCAGGCCATTAAAACATGAGTGGGTATGTTTGTATGCTATCCTAAGAAAAGTCTACTTTTGATCTACTTTAAGATTATTTGTGCTGTTATGTCTTCATTGTAGATTCTAGCATTGATGATAATAGCATTAACACTGCAGCCCCTTCTGATGTGGTGTCAGTTACGCTCTTCACTTTCATGGAGCAACACTTCGAAATTTCAAAATACTTGAAGATACTGTAACAGCCAGTGCTGCCAATATAGCATGGAACTGCTACTTCACAATTCAAGTAGTCAGCTATTGACTCGTGGCAATCTATATCTGCATTAAAATGGTGAGTTTTGGATTAATGTGGAGCTGAAAGCCCAACTGAGGCTCTTTGCTGCCAGCCTGTCTCTGTAATTGCAGCATGGATTTCACCAACCACAAAGGGCAAAATGAATGTGATCATCCCCAGCAGTCGATAGCACATTGATTTTTTTCACTCTACGATTCGCACAAATATTGAAGCTCATTTTTTAAGCAAGGAGGATTATTAATCTACATTTCTTTAAAAATAAGTCCATTTTGAAGCACGGTACCTTGCAGGGCTTATTTAATGTGCAATATGCAAATCAGATAAGCAAAACATCATTTTATTTCTTTTTAAGCAAAAGTGGCATTCCCAGCAGGCTGTGAAACCTCATCCCCACCATTGTGCTGTCATGTGTCGTATTGTTTGGTTAAGAGATTAAAGAAGGAAATGTTGGCGGGGCTTGTTCTGGTCAATGGTCGGCATTTTCTTAGTTTGGTTTCATTTTCACTAACCCTGAGGTTGTAAACAGACTGTGTACAACATCACCTGTGGTTCCTAAGATGAAACAATGATTCAAGGCCATTTCTTCCCTAAATGGATGCTGTTAATCTGTGGTATAACAAATATACTTTAAGTCAGGGGGGAAAAGAAATGTTCCTGACAAGGAGCAGTAATGTTTCTGAGAACTGCAGCATTTCTTTTCATCATTGGCATCACCTGTTTCTGGAATTATGTCTTCAACTGTGTGACTGTGAGAAAGCTTCAGTACTGAGGACTAGATTTACTTCTCCACCCTCTGTGTGTACACAAATGGGCAGTGGTTGTTAAAATGTTTCAGCTGTGAAATGGGCTGCTGCCCTGCATGACCATCATGTACTCAGTCAGTCCTAGCTAAGCTGCAGTCACTTGCATGTGAATGTAATAGGAGCCATAGACTGGCTATAAGTTGACTTGTTTGACTGTAGACTTTCCTGGTTCTGGTTTTACCTTCCTAATTCCTAAATCTGCAGGTCAGAATGCAGTAGATTATTCTCCAAGTCTGCATTTCCACATTACTTGAGTCAGTTGCTGGGCCAACTCTGTGCTGGATTTGGTCTATTTGTTGAAACTTTTCTCAAGGGAAGGGGAACCCATGATAAGAAACATTCCAGGAGTGGCTTTAATGAAAAAGTGGCAAACGAGCACAAATTAGATTACCTTTATAAATGTCTAAGGCCAGTCAGGGCTCTCCTGTTCCTTCCTTCATCCCAAGGCAATATTAATGAATGTAAAACTCCTCTTTGCCGAGGGGCAGCCTTGAATATCAAGTCTTCCTTTGGATGGATTTAACTCAAACCCCTGGTAAACCTTGAAACAAAAGTAGGATGGTAAAATATAATGTTTAAAAAAAAAAGGAGAGAGACATACGATTTACCATTTGCTTTGGTCTTTTCAGAAGCACTGAATCACAGACTCCCAGAAACAAACCCTTATTCAAGGCAGTGTTTCTTATTTCCCACCATGTTCCCAGTTAAGAAGATGAGGAACCTTTCATGAGTCAGAAATGCTCTTTTAGGTAAATGTGACTGAATAAGATGCATTTGAAGCTGATCAGGCTCCTCAATGTCATAAACTCTGCTTCTGGTTGTAACTGTTTGTCCCAGTAAATCCTCAAAGTAGAGCAGTTGCTGTGTGTCATTAGCTGTGTGTTTGCTTTCCTCAGGGTGTTTAGCTACTTTCACTGCAGCTTTTATTGCACTTAGCACTACAATAACATCTCGAAATGCCCTACCTTCAATTCCAGAGAGCGGTCAAATGAACAAACATTAGTCACACAAAAAGATAATTCCCTGAAATAAAATACCTTTCGTACTATGATCTGAAGAAGATCAAAATTCAATTTCTTTTCCTTCCCTAAGTGTAAGAATAGCCTCAAATATGAAACATTTAAGGCATGAACTGTGCTTGCTGCTTTTAGTGTGCAGAATAACAGGGCTGCGGGTCTCAGCTCAAAGCCTGGTAACAAACCCTGCTGCTGCAAGGGCACTTCCAGACTGAGTAGGTGGTGACTGGTTGAGTTGTTCTGAGAATCTTCTCTTCTTTCTTTCATGACAGTCACCTGCCACAGAGGATGAATTGTGATGAAAGATAGCAAGTCATGCAGAGCCTTCCAGGCATGATAAATAATGCAGTATAGCAGGTGTATATAAAACAATCTCTTAACTGATTATATTCTGAGGTGACTACTTGATTACAATGTGAAATCCCTTGGCTGGACTTTTTCCACTATTCTGGACATTTGGAAATAGAAGGAAATTTTCCAGAGGTACTGAAGCAGAGGTATTGAGTCCTTCCCCAAAGGCTCTCTTCTATCTACTATTTATGCCCTTTTATCTCTAGCTGTTTTTTTTCTAACTTCCTGCTGTCCTGCACACATCCTCCTGCTTCCTCTCTAAGTGGGGATTTCAGGTGACATAAAATCACTTCCGAGGACTGACACTGACTGACCAACAGAAAAAATGGCCTAAGGCCATAATTTTGGAAGGCATGGGATTAAAATAATGTGTCTGAACACAGCAAAACAGCTCACACATGGCTTTTTGTCTGTTCATAACATGAGTAGCAGAGTTCCCCAAAATGCAGGAGGCCTTGCATGGCCAGAGTCCTCCTGACCAGTGGGGTCAGCTTTTGCAGGGTCTGTCTGTGATACTGATGGCAAGGCTGAGAATAACTTCGTGTGTTTCCAGAACCATTTCTGCTGCATGGCTGTGTAGCTTCGGATCAGTGACCTTCGCTTCTGCCCTTTTATCAGTTCTTTGGTGATGGACAGACTTATCACAGGGAAAGAGACAATATCTTTAAGGGGAAAGGTTATTCTTATTTCCAACAGATTTTACTTAGAAGATCAGGGACATAATACACATTTAAAATAGTAAATTCTCACAAAGGAGGATCACACCCCACTGGGTAGTAAACAGCACTTGCCTTTGTTTTCAGGAATGTTTTAGTCCCTTGACAAATTAACTAGTAGTTGCAAAATAGATATAAATTCATTATATTAGAATGTACTTTCCAAATGTATTTCAAACTGAAATAATTTTATCTGTTAGCTTTTCTGGTGTTGGCTTTTCTATTGTTTCAGGGTATTTGCAGTCACTGTCATGCTGAGTTTGTTTATGCCTTCTGGGTTTGTTTCCATCTGAGTCTCTGCATACTTGAATGTAATAGTAAAGCTTTTAAGAAAGACAGGATGGTCTTGGGGTTAGAGCACAGTAATAGGATTCTGGAGACCTCAGGTCTCAGTGTGATGCTGCCACAGCCTTCCTCTGTGATCTTAGGCAGATTACTTAGTCTTTGACTGATTCTCCTCCTCTGTAAAAGGCACATTAGGATATTAAGCTCTTGGAGAGTCATGTATTAAAAATATATATTAAAAAAAGTACAAAGAAATGGATTTTGTAAGGGCAAAAAATCAACACCCCACTATCCTGAAGCCATGAGGAGAAGGATGTTGAACTCTTTTCCAGAGCAGTGCTGCATCATAAGCTCTCAATTAAAGCTGTAATGGGAGCAAAGAATTACCTGCATTTTGCAGTGCTGGATAGCTAATGAGCTGTGCAGGAAAAAACCAGCCCAAGAACAGTTACAGAAGTGTGCTCTGTACAGTTTAGCTCATTTACTCTTAGACATATCAGCTCTGTTTTAGCTAAGCACTGAGGAGGCTGTCATCACTCAGATTATCAGTGTACAGCTTTATATAAGCTTATGTATAATATAAGTTTAATATGAACAAGGTGCAAACACTTTTGTATACAGAGCATCACAGAAAGCACCTCCCCATTCCTTTGCAAGGGAATAAATATGTTTTCTTCATGGTTAGAGAATCTTCTTTACTTAGTTATTGATTAGCTGAGTCAAGCAAACTTGTTAACCTTACCTAATGCATTTTCACCCTTCATTTGCTGCAGCCATAGTTTAAAATTTGTACTTAAATGAAAGGATTCTTCCTTTTTCCACCAGTGACTCCATAGTGTGCAGCTGTGGGTGGCACTGAGCCCTGTTCCCCAGCTCTCTTTAAAACCACCTTAGATATTTCTGTGGAGGCAGGAGTGTCAGAAGAGTACGGATTCTCCCTTGGTCCCTTTTATAAAAGAGCAGAGAAGGCAGGACTCATTATTTTGGCACTGTCCATAGCCAGTGATGGTACCAGCTTTCACCATTGCTGAAAGCTCCTGTGTACCCCTCCATGGGGCCAAGATTTACCCCCAGCCCACAGAGAGAGATGTGAGGCCTGACCTCAACCCACTGCAAAATTGGCATCTGATTGATGCTGTCCTTTGACAGGCCCAGGAAGGAGCAGAGGAGGTGATTGAGGAGGCTGTGTGGGGAGGCAGAGGGAGCTGCACTGCTGACTTGCTAGTCCACACAAAGAGCTGCCTAAGTTGGGTGAGGTTTGAGAGGAATGTAAAAGGTATCCAGATATCAACATAAAAGGTGTCATTCCTAAGGTGTGCAGGAATAAAAGACAAATGGTAATAGGTCATTCTGGAATCAGAATCATAATGACAGAAAGAGAGCTGGGAATGAAAGAAAGGGCAGATAAATGTCAACAGTTAGGGAGCAGAGATCATGAACTCTCTCAGATGGAAGAAAGTGCTCAGAATATTCAGCAAAAGCAAGTTCGATTGTAAAATAAACTTCATCCCTTTGGTCTGGCTGCCTGAATAGCAATGTTTTCCAAGGTGTTGTGACAGACAGATGAAGAAAAGGGAAAATCCATCAGAGATGAGAGATCCAGCCAACCTGTGGAATAAATGATAGTGATACACAGACACAGGTACTCCTCTAAGATGCTGATGGCAGATTATGTTTTGTCTCTTGAAAGGGAGGCAATGATCCTTCTCACAGCAAAGAAAGGAGAAGAAGGTCAAGTGAGAGGGAAAAGTAAACAGGTATGGAAAATGAAATGTAAAGCACATGGGTGGAAAGAAGGGCCTGTCCTTCCCTTGTGGTGAAACAACCTCCCAGCTTTGGGAGTTTACAGACCTGAACCAATGTCAATCTGCTGAGAATCCCACCTAGGAACACGTGTCTTGGGCAACATTGATGCAAGACATTTGCCCACAGGAAGCTGGTACTCATCCAGTACTCTTCCAGTGCTAACATCTTGTGGCTTTTTCTTAAGTACCACTTAAGATGACCAGGAGGTTTCAGGACTGACATCAGGATGTGCCAACCTAGATCAGCAAAGTGTAGACATCAACTGCTTCCATGGCAGGTTGATGGCTTATAAATAGTGTCTGAATGCAGTTCCTCATGCACATAAATCATGGTATTTTTTGCATTGGTTGTTGAGGGTGGTGGCATTAGGCTACTGGAGAGTGCTGATGTACCAAGGAGCCAAGCTGGTGTCCTCAGCAGGAGTTTTGCACCCTCTGAAAACTGAGGCACTATGAAGTCCATGTAAACAGCCCACACTGACATATAATCTTTTTTTTTTTTTCCCTGTGAATAAAGACTGTTCCAGAGATTCTTAATAGAATACATTTGAAGTACATTAATTTAAAAAAAAAAATTAAAATCCATAATGTTCACAGTAAATGTGCAGTATTTGACAGATAACAAATCACATTACCTCAGCTCTGAGGCTGTCCATCAGACACATTTGATATGGAAGTGGTTGGTTTGAATTGGCTTGAGAAATTAGAGGGCACAAACTTCATAGCAAATGATGGGGTAGCAATATTTGCTCTGTTTCTGTTTGTCAGCTATCACTAAACAGTCCTGTTTTGACAACTTATTTTAGTCTACAAGTTGATCTTTTTGACAAAACATTGAGTATTCATTGTTTTCTAACTTAACAGTGTCTATTTGGTCAGCTCTGATATAGAATATCCTCTTGATCTCTGATCAGGTATCTGAAAATATTCACCATAAGAGTGGAGTGGGGTGAGAGGGTGAGTTATGTTCAAGATGCTTATACAAACACTCAAAACAGGTGTATCCATGTGATTTTCAAAAATTATTTTCCTTAACACAAAAAGAAAATATCCCATAAGCGATTCAGATGACCACAGAAGATAAAATGCATGATCCAGACAAAACTACTTCTTTCTTCATTTGAACAACTTTTGTCAAACTATTCTTTTTTTTTGTAGCAATTGCTCAGCTCCATCCAGAGCCTTGCAAATCACAATAATAAAAAAAAAATAACCACTGCCCCAACTGGAGAGATGATCAAATGCTTCTTACCTTTTTGACAAACTATTTGTCACTATTTTTCCTCTCCCACAGTGACATTGCCTTGTCATGGGTGTAATTTTTTAGCATTTCAAAAGCCTGTTGTTGATCTTCATACAGAGATTATAGATCTTTGCAGTACTTCTCCTTCATTATTTGTAATTTACATCTTTCCCTACAGCCTGTAATAATACTGTAATACTGTAATAGTCCCTCTCTCAGCTTTTGTCCTGCTGTTACTTTATAGTGTTCTATATAGAACTTTGGGACTTGCTGGTGAAATTAGTAGGATTTGATTCAGATTTTTAATTACTGTAAAAGCTGTGTGGAGTGGAAGAGTCTCCACTAAATGTAAAGTTCACACACTTGGGCATGCACCTGAGCAGAACTCTGTGGCTGTGTGTGACATCTGAGTTATTTTGTGGCCAGGACAGTCTCACTCTGTGCATCCCTCTGTCCTGGGAGGCACCAAGGTGCAGCTCAGGCTGGGGCCAGCTCTGCCAGGAGGCACAGGAGGAGCTGCAGAAGCAGCAGAACTGGAACTGGAGCTCCTGCCGCAGGCTCAGCTGAGCTGGCCTGCAGCTCCCAACCTGCATCTCAAAGTTGTCTTTGCAAATAGGTCATTTTCAATGCAGGCTAACTTTGGAATACTTTTGAATTGGTTTTGCATCTTTTTAATCTTATATTGTTAATCCTTGGGTAATAAATAGAATTGTTCTGGTTGGATGCTTTTCTCTGCTGCTGTAGGGTATTTCTGAGGTTTCATTCTGCTCAGAGAGGGCTTCAGGGTTAATTTATATCCATTTAGCTAACTGGTGCAATTTTAGTGCTTGCTCTCTTTTATGTCAGACTAAGACTGATTATGCAAATTCAGTTCATGCTTGTAAATTCATCAACACAAATTAAACACTCTTGTGGAAAAGTTGCTCCAATTTAATCGAATCAGTATCAAACAACACTTTCCATGCCTTTGTGTACAGGCCAGGCCTTAAAGGCTTTAGGTCACCTAACAAAAAGTGAACAAGTCACCTGCTGAAGCCTTAAATTCTTTGGGAGAACTCCCTTTTTTGCAAAGTGAATTTTACAGTACCAAGCACAGCAGGAGACTCTTCACACACTACCTCACTGCAAATCCTGTATAGCAATGTAAACATTCATTTTATAAGAATGCACATAGAGGCTGTGCTGATTATTATGGCAGTACCATAGCATCCTAATGAGGTTTCTTGGTTTAGGGGGGGCTTGTCTTGCTGTAAAGAAAATCAGATTCAGACAGTGGAACTGATTTCTAAAATCATCCACAAATGAATTCATCCCTGGGCTAAAAGCCAAACTGAGCCTCCAGATGCAAGTGAATGCATCTCCCATTTTTCTAAGAAGAAATATCTGTGTTCATTGAAGAATAGAACTTTTCTTTTCCAGAAGCCTGGCAGAAGTTTTAAGGGCAATGAGGAAAATAATATTTATAAAAGCAGGCATCATAGCAGAGAAGAATGCTCACACTGCTGTGATTTCAAAAGTTGATCCTGAATACTTATCAGCAGGTGAAGCACAGAGTGCTTAACTTCTCACCATCAAAGAGGAGTTCTAGCAGAATTTCATAGTGAATTAGGGAGAGAGATAAAGCAGCTTAGGGGGTCACACTGTTTTCTGGTTCTAATGAACTTCTTTGTTGATGATGAGAAGTTACTCCTTCCATGTTCCTTCCTTTTGTCATAGATCCAGCAGTGCTGCCACAAGGTTTCATCCAAACGAATAATTGGTACCATTCTTTTTTTGGTATTTTATTGTTTCATTATTTAATACATCCTTCTTTCTCCTCTGTCCCTTCCCTTTCATTGAGATGGAGAACTGGAGGGCTTCAACTCTAAGGGGGTTAGAAATAAGAAAGCACAAAAAGATTCCCCATGTGAATTCATTTTAAAATCTCACATTCTTTCAACACAGCTCATTTTTTTAGGACATTCATTCCTTCTCAGCGTTAACAGCACTGAAAGTGAGAAAGCATTTGCAACCCCCACCCACTCTGTTGGTGGAAGGAGACAACTTTCACTTGAATTAAAACAAGTTGCATACAGTATTCAGTGTCCCATGAGTACACTTCTACCTAACACTTGATCCTGGCTGCAAAACTAAATCCACACTGTAGCAGTATTAGTATTAGTAGTCCTGTGAACTCAAATCAAAATGCTTTTTAGTGTACTTTGTTTATTGGGTTTGTCTTTTTTTAAAAAAGCATAATGGTTCTTCCAAAATTAACTGCAGATGAAAAATAACCCAAGAAATGTTTAAGCAAACAACTCTTCCTGAAGTGGGAGTGCCCTGGGAGCCCTACAGTGAAGGCAGAACTCATATTGCAAATTATGCTTTGATATATTGCTAGATATGGCAAGATGCCCTATATTAATTCCATTTTAATTAATGCAGTTATATTGTGTGACACTTACTGAAATATATATATAATCACTTGATAATAAATTGCCAGGTGATTTATGTTACCATTTAGCTCTTCAAAAGGTTTATTTGGTTGCCAAACTCCCAGGCTGGATGTGTGAAATTCACCACTGCAAGATATTTTCTCTATTTTCTTCCTTCCCTTGTGAATGTTTCTCTCTTCTACCAGGAATTCAATTTTATTAAATTAGCTGTGAGATTCCTGTGCTTATAATACAACTACTTATTCAACAATGTTCCTATTTTGTCTTGATGAGAAAGGAGTGTTACATTCCTGGCCAGCAGGATTTGAACCCAAGTGCTGCAGGTCATCATTACAGTAACTGGTGGAGAAAAATTTTAAAAGATGAGTTGGCTTTATATATTGCAACAAGTGTCTGTGCTGAGATTTCTGGGAGGGATTTAGGGAAAGGATGTCATAGAACAGGGTATAAGAAGTGGGAAAAAGCCCCTCTTGGCAACATCCAAAATTAGAAGGTGCCCCTGAAGCATTTGAAGCGTCAAGACACAGAGATGGAAACCACCAAACCCATCCATGTACATCTGAGAAGGATGGACAAACCAAGAACTGGAGAAAAGAGCCATGAAATGTGACAGATAGTGAAATAGCTCAAACTTCCACTGTTCAAGTTATTTCTGGGACTTCCTGGCATTTCTGGGGTAGGATTCCTGGGACAGGCACTCTTTGTTGGCATGGTAATGTAGCAGACATATCCTAAGTTTCAAGAGGGAAAAAAATGTCCATGAAGTCAAAGATAGCATCAGGGGTTTGCTATCCAGCAGCAATCTAGTAGAAAAAGTTCCTAGGCAGGTACTGGTTTCACAGCTATGAGAACATAGAATGAGCCTGTTTTCTATGAATAACCCTGCTTTTTCATATCTTTTGTGATGGAACTTTCATCCCATGATTCTGAATTGTTTCTCCATTGTTTTCTCACACTGTCTGTATGACAGTTCAATGCTGTTGTTTCAACTGATGGAAAATGTTTCAACTGGGACTTGGATTTGAAGGGAAATTGTGTTTTCCCAAAAATTATTTTCTTGGAGGCAAGCATTTCAGGTTTTCCTTCAGGATGACTGGTTGAACATCTGGGGCAGTCATTTATTTTAAACAAGTCAAAACTTCCCTTTGAGAACTGGCTTGTCTGGGAATTGGTAGTGGAATCTTCTATCTACACAGATGAGAGTGATTAAATGTTATTAAAATTTAAGTTTCTTGCATGGTGTGACATGATTGCTCTGAGCACAAATCACTTCCCAGCAATATGTGCTTGTGGGCAAGTTCATCATCATTCTGTGTCTGGGATTTTTGAGAGAGTCTAACATCCTACAGCTGCAAGAACATTGGGGCTGGGAAAAGAATGCCAAAACAATCCCAGCAAGGTCCCAGTATTGCTGCTCCTACAGCTTTCTGATCTGGACCAGCCATGGTACTGGGTTTGGGTTTAGGGCAAGGATTAGGGTTAGTGTTGGGGTTGAGGGAGTCAAATATTGGTTTTACCCAGGCTTCTCCCCCTGGATTTTTCTTCTGATAGGCTCATGGTACTGAAGTATGTATGATCTACAGTAGGGAGTGATGCAGTGAAATGAAACCCTTTTGGCTTAGTTCTCTCCGCTGATTGAGGTGAACCAATACATATTAAGTAGAAAAGATTGGAAATTTGCTTGTAAAATGCACTGTGTTCCCAACCAAAACCTTAGCATAAATGCAAACAGAGTGAACTGGAGAAACAGAAGAGTATCTCTGCTTTTGCATCGGTAGATTAAATTAGAATTTAGGTTATTTTCTTTGAGCATCTTTGCTGCCTGTTAGTGCCTCTCTTAGTTTAGCTTCCCTTCTGCAACTCTAGTCATTATTGTTTTTCCACTGGTCTGATTCCACAGCTGTGAACCTTTAGAAAACACTGGAAAACAATATGCCACAGCTGGTTAAAATGACAGGTGCTATTTCTTCATTTTCCTTTTATCATTGCTATTTTCTTTCAGGGAAAAAAATCCAAACCTACTTTGCTACAATATGTGCAGTATATTTAAAAGAAAAGTTTTAATTTTTCACTTATTACTTTAGGATAGTTAGTGGAAAAGTGCCTTCCTTATATCTATCTAGTGAATGTGTCATTGTCAGCTTTGATTGCAGAGATATTGGGACTCTGACCTTCAATGACATTGCTGGCAAATTTTGACTGACAGCACGCAACACTGCAAACCCCTGCTGCACATGCCTGCTCTCCTAGGAAAAGTCTTTTCTTTTTAACAGTGCTCTTATGCTACTGACTGATCTTAGATGCTAAAATACAGGGTAAGACCAGCAATATCTAATTGCACTTATCAAATGGGACCTGGAAAGACAATTGCAGTTCCTGTGTAACCAGTTACACCTTCTGTGGTACATTTTAGTGAGTGCATAAAAGCTATCCTTAATCTAAAAATTCAGAATATGTATCAATAATCTCTGAGTGTGAGTGCTGATAGCATGCAGTGTGAGCACTGCTCATATTCACTCACTCATGCTTTACTGGGTGGAAGGAACATTTTCTTTCACAAAACCATTGTATGTGAGTGTGTTGTATGTAGCTGAGGCATTCACAGGCTCTGAGGGCTGTCTGTAAGTCAGAATGCACTTGGTGGAGGTAGCTCTGCAAGCAGCTTCAAGCAGTCAAAAACCCAGCAGATTCTCCTTCCAATCACAGAATCTTTTAGGTTGGAAAAGACCTGTCAGACCATCCAGTCCAATCTAATGTCTCCAGAGGAGCAGTGTTTAGTTTACTAACATCTCACTACAGCAGCCATGCTTAGGAAGGCATAGCTTTCCAAAAGCTTCTCCTAGTGCATGGTTTTTGCAGGCTGCACCCTGACCAGGAGGTTGGGAAGCACAGCAGCAGTGTGTGCTCCCAGGGCCATAAGCTCAGTGGTTTCCATTAGGGCACTTCCAGCAGCTCTCTCTGCTGCTCAGGGCTTTGCTCACAGGCTGCCATGCCTGGCTTGGGGACAGGGTCTGCTCCAGCCTGAGGCTGAGCCACTGGTGCTGCCAACACACTTCTCACAGCCTGAGCAGTACCAGCCCTGCCCAAATGGCCCACCAGACACCCTGCAGTGTCACCCCCGCCAGGGTGACAGTGGCAGTCCTGCCTCTGTCCTGCCCGGTGTCCCAGGCTGTCCCTGGCTGCCAGCAGGACACTGACCAGGGCAGAAGTCAGTGCCACTGGGCCCTGGTGAGCTCAGCCCTGGGCAAGCAGCACACATGCTCTTGCAGCAGCCCAGTGGGAAGAGGAGAATCAGAGCCCCTGAGAACCCCCCAGTACAAGTTACATCCTACCACAGCAACAGTGAGGACCCCCAGGCCTCATGCAGAGGCTGCCTGCAGCCCCTCCCTGCTGCCCCTCTTCCAGCCAAAGATTTCATTAGGGGAGCCCAATATGGCTCTTCTTTTCCAGGTCTCCCTCAATCTCTGTCTCCTTGTCTTAAAAATATTCAAAACATTTTAACTGTGTATTCAGTTTTATTTCTCTTGACTCTATATGAATAACATCTCTCGCCCCTTGACACCCTTGATCAGGTTTTTATTAAAACTTCCAGGCCGTGGGTCTTTAATATAATTTTTAATGCATTTTAAATTCTTTCTGGAATTTTGTATGGTGTCCCAAATGCTTGAAGAGAGTAAGGAGATTTATAAATAAAATTATTTTTAGTACACTATAAAAGAAACTGTAACACTAATGCTGCAATGATAAGATAAAGCATGTGTGGAATCCCTTTTTCTACACGCCACGTGCTGCAAAATATTCTGCTTATATGCAGTATTACAAATGAGTTAGACTAACCCAGAGTACTATTCCCAGTACCAATCAATAGACTATGAACACATTAGTATATTAGCAGTTTATGACAGTATTTAGGATCATATAGTACAATAATGGAATACACTATCTTCTGAGGTACCAGGCAGTCGTATTGTCTGGCCTGGTGTGAGTCTCAATGTCCAGCTCCTGTGGTTTCCTAGGCAAAGCAAACAGCTTTTGCAGGCACTGATTGTTTTTGCAGTGGCAGTGGTCTGAGCAAAGGTCTCTGATACAGTATGTTTGAGCAATCATTGCTGTATCTTATCTACTCTAGGTAACAAAGAGATTCAAATTTAGGGGCACAACTACTATACAGAATAGTGTCCGTCGTGTCCAGTTACTTGAATTTTTAAAAGCAATTTTCAGAGCCAGAAAATGCCCAGTAACTCATTCCTTTAGTCTTGACAGTATACTTCCTTTGACAGCATATGTTCCAGGCCTGCAAAGACTTAATAAGGCTCTTACTGAAATTGCTTCTGTGGTGAGCAACGGAAGAAAGGAAAATGTAAAATTTGTTAATGGGTATGTTTCTGTCATGGAAAGGGGCTTTATTATATGTCACCTGGGGATCCCTGTATGGCTATCTAATGAAGACTTACTGAAAATGGAGATAGATTATGCAATATTGATACAATTCTTCTGCTCATAGAAAAAAATGCCTTTCCCAGCTGTTCGCTTTGCATGCAAGGCAAAAAGAAAACAAAACAAAACAGCAACACAACCCACCAGAAAGCAACCAGTGTGAAAGTAAGCACAGAGAAATGCATGGTAGCAAGTGGCAGAGAAGGCAGTCCAGTCATCTGTGGTTCCAGCTGTTGTGTGATGGGTCATGCAGAGAAGGGCACAGGAATGAGACAGGACAATATTCAGGCATCCCTGTGTTATTGGAAGTCCAAGGAGAGACAGAAAGGGGGAAAAGGCAGTCTGCATATTTGTTAGGAATGTGAAGCAAAGTCAAATTCAAGAACACAGCAACGCTGGCAAAAGTAAAACCTAAAATAAAACTGACGCCACAGATTTGGAGCATTTGCTGCCAGAGCTAGAAACCATCCAGAATGCAGGAAGCTGGTTTGTGATGGGAAATGCATTTTGTCTGAGAGAGCCCTCCAGGATGTATCCAGCCACAAAGAAGATGGAGAACTGACATTGCTCACTGCATGAGCATTTTCTTGTCATCCACAAGGTCACAGTACTCTCTATTCAAACCCTTCCTGGAAAGCTGCTTTTGCTTCACTGCCTCTGAGAAGGTAATGGCTGGGGAGAGGAAAATACCCCTCCTCACTATTCCCTGCCCCCACAACAGGCTGGAGCAAAGTAAACTTTCACATGAATTAGCCCTGTACCTGCACATGCTTGCTGCCTACAGCAAAGGGAATCTTCCCTTTTCCTTCCCTGTCCCTCCTCTGGCAGGCATGCTAAAAGCACCTGGCAAACTGAAAGAGGGAGGCTGCTACTGAAGAAATAGCAAAACAAAACTAAGACTTCTGACCTGCTACAGAGATTCACTTCAAATGGAGAATGAAACCCTCCAATTAACTCAGTATCTACAGGAACATTGGCCACTGCTGCTGAGCAATGATATCCCAGGCTGTTGCAATGGGGATGGTCAGGGGAAGGGCACTCAGGGCTGTGAAAGTGCTTCAGGTAGCTGTGGTCAGTTCAATCCTGGACCAAAGCACTGCTGGCCAAAGGATTGTTTCTGCCTTTAAAAACAAGTTTGGAAGGGACAACAAACCCAGTGACCTCCAAGGACAGATTGGTATTGCAGTAACTTAGAATTTCCTTTAGAGT
Source organism: Molothrus ater (assembly GCF_012460135.2). Classification (NCBI taxonomy): domain Eukaryota; kingdom Metazoa; phylum Chordata; class Aves; order Passeriformes; family Icteridae; genus Molothrus; species Molothrus ater. Next base: position 8,186,382 of record NC_050490.2, read on the forward strand.
TACCTTATGAATATTTTACATACCTACAGAATTTGATTTTTTCCAAGAAATCTAGGAATCATCAAAATTATATTTGAATCTATGCACTTATTTGCAGCACTCATTGACCAGATAGTATTCAGGGAGCCTGCTGAATGTCCTCACTTAGTGTTTGCAGTTGCAGCATGCCAGACTTGCCTGAAAACTGTAGTTTGATAGTTTTAGTCAGATGTACTTTCTACAAGTACAGGAAAAGCTTTTCTTCAGAGAAGAATGATTGCCCCACATTTTCCCTTCCCACCTCTATCTTCTCTTTGGCTCTGCTCACAAGGGTCCCCCAGGATCTGGAAGAGCAGGACTCACTGTGGCTTAGAGATCCTGGGTAGCTGCAAGGACTTGTCTAATGAGATCTTCCAAAAATCATTTTTTAGGACAAGAACTTTTCCCTTTATGTATTTATATACAAACTACCTATGTAACAGGTATTATATAGAAAGCTTTAAGCTAGCAAGCTTTGTCAAAAAAAGACTTAACCTATTCAGTGCATTTACAGGAAGAATAGAAAAAAATAGAAACATTTTTCACTATGTGGTACAATTTATTTTCTTAATAAAATCATAATTTTACAATACTTTATTTTAAATTTGTTCAGAAATAAGTTTGCAGGAATTCAACCAGGACTCTTGAGCATTTAGACAAATATTTGTTCACAACAACCAGTTTTTTTCAGTATGAAAATGATTTTCAATATCAACACCAGATATATCCAAGTATAATCTATAACAGAAACATGATATACACCATGTTTTCTATTTTTTTTCCTCCATTTGTTTATTACTCAGTATGTATCAGTCTTGTGGACCCTGAATGATTGAAATACATGGCATACATGTCAGACTTTTTTCAAAGCTCATAAATGATCAATATATCTTTGAGAGGGAATCTGATTTCTGATACATTTATGTTAATAAGAATGGAAACATAGGCCACTGGAAATTGAGAGATAAATCAATAGAGAGGTTGGACCTTCAAGAAGTTCAGTGTACAATAAAATAGACAGCAAAATACGCTTGCTGCTTGTCTGCAGAGCTTGGAGTGACTACAGCTGACCAACAAGGTAAATCAAATCTGCTGCCAATACATTCTTCTGCTGTCCAGATAAAACAGCGGACTAAGCCGCTGAACTTTCACCCTTCACCCCAGCTCTCTAAGCCAAAGTACAGATTAAAAAAAATCAATAACCCCAATCGATGGGAAAATATTTTTAGTCTCTAACTGAACGATATGTTTTGACAAGGCCAAAGAGGCGCCCGAAAGAATGGGAAAAGATAAAAGACAGAAAATTAGGATTTTGTTTTATTGGTCGAGGTAGGATCACTATTCATTCCCCCTTCCTACAAATCCCATTGACACTGGCTAAAATTATCTCACAGGAAGGAAATAAAATGAAAGGTTATGAATTCATTAAATTCTCTGATTTACTGTGTATCCTTGTAACACGTTATCTGTGCTGGGTTTTGTTGCCATTATCAGACATTTAACATTAAGACACTTTGCAATGTGTTAGCATGGAAATGGGCACTATAAGCACTTTGCAAGGGAAAAAACAACAAATCTTACCAACTTGTGCCTTTCCCTCATGCTGATTTCCAGCTCTGACTTCAGTGTACCTAAGATAAACCACAGAGTACCAGAAACCCCAAAGCAAGGCACGAAGCCTGTGGTGCACCACTGGCAGAGCACTGAGGAGTTACAGCTCACCAACAATGGCACAAGGGTCTTGAGGAGTGACAGAGGAGGGTTTTGCTCAGCAGCAGAAAATGCTGTGTTGTGCAGGCACTAAATGCCACCTCAGAGTCCCTGGGCAGCGGGACACTGCTGTGCCACAGGCTGGCACAGAGTGGGAATTGGGACTTTTCTCCTGTTCCTCCTCCCTGCTCCCCTCTCACAGAGCTGCAGCCCCTCACTGCCTTCCCCCAGTCCTGCTGCTGGCAGTGCTGGGGATCTGGGGGAGCCAGGGCTCGTGGGGCACTGCCAGGTGGTTCCACATGTGATGTGTGAGGAGAATCTCCAATCACTTGCAGTTAATAAGGTTTATGCAGCACTTGGAGGTTTTTTCCCAAAAGGATGTCAGCAAGCTCCTTTACTCATTAACGTGTTATCTAAGTGGTCTCTGTTGTTCTGTTTACAAAACATGTGAGGGGTGATTAGAGGCAAGCAAAAGGTGATGTTGAAGGATACACTCCTCTGCAGAGAACAGCATCAGATCTGCTTATGAATGCTGATTTTTGTGTTGTTTTGTCAGTGATTATTGTTGCCTCTGGCAGAGCCTGCAGTTTGCTGTCAGTCCCAGGTCACTGGGAACCTCCAGGCTGCAAGAGCACAATGGCAAATGGCAGACAGGTGTGCAGGGGGAAATAAGGGAACAACAAGCAAATCCACTGTGCAGAAATGGGAGCAGGGCTGGCTCTGGTCAGCACTGACACAGGCACACTCTCTGACACTTGTTTCTCTGGAGCAGTTTCTCATCTCAGAGTGGGATGGCTATAGGGCATTTTTGGGAGGTGGCAGTGGGGGGGCAGGCTGAGGAATACATAGAAATAATATTATTCTAAATACGTAAGAATGAAATTATTGCCCCAATTCCCTTGTGCTTATCCATCAGTAAATAGTTTTTGCTTTGAATTTACTTTAGGGAAGAACTTTTTTGTTTCATAGTTCCACAGGAATGAGCCCCTTATTCCTAGTGATTGCCTCCTTTTAATCCAGAATACAATTGCAAGAAAATCAAAAGCCAGAATTCTGAAATGCTTCTCCCTAACTTATGTGGTAATTATTTTCACATTCAGCAGGTGTTTCATCTTGGTTTTCTCTCACTGACATTTCAGAATGAACTATGCTGGAGCTTTCATGGAGTGGTGGTTGCAATACAGGCTCCCATGATTGAAATGCTGTAGGTAGCTCTTATCATCCTTGAAAGCTTTCAACATATGCAGTGAAGTATGATGACTGCTAGAATTAATTAGAGAAAACAGATGTCAAGCATTTGCCAAGAGTTATTTAAAGAAAATCCATTGCATACAGGTAGTTGATGGTAGGGTTTGAAATGTTACTAGCAGCTGAGAAGTGGCTGAACATTTTTCTGCTTCATAGCAAGTATACCTAAAATACATTGAAAAGAACACTTTGGTCACCCATAAAAGTCAAATCAGAATAACACAATGGTAGCCATATTTTTCTTCTTATTAATGTTTCTGTGAGACCCTTAAAGATGATGGGCTTGCCTGGATTGTGAGCAGGAAAAGAATTTGACCCCTGGGACAGCTCCTGATACATTCATGGACAAGGTGAGACCTGGGATACGGAGCCCATTTCTCCAGCAGAGGCACTGGGAAATAAATCTTTCAGAAATGACAGGAAGAATTAGGGGGGTGACTTGGCCCTGGCTCACACAGCAGCTCCAACAAGGAAGTATCTTGCTCCTGTTCCTATGCAGATTGCAGCTGTGTTTCCATCAGCAGCATCCACCAGCTCTCTGACAGAAGGAGCCTGAATGCTCCTCTCTCTGCAGCAGCCAATACACCCCCTGGCCTGTTCAATCCTTTCTGCTTAAATGACTTATGTCCTGGCCTTCATAATTCTGTCAAAGAAAATATACAGCCTTCATCTTTGTTATCTTTCATTGTGCCTAAAGAGGTCAGAAGTTCAGGGCAGTTTGTGTAGATAGCCTGGCTGAATGTAAATATGGCCATCAGTTTTGGTGCAAAAAACCTGCAAGACAAAATTGACAATCTTCTTCCCACAAGTTTTGTGTGTGCAAGCATGAAACTCACCTTCCACTGGCATTTGTACTGTCGTGCAGCATTAATGGAAAGCACAAATACATGAGAATGCAGCTGAAGCCCAGTCACAGAAAGAGTGGATGAATGTTTGCAGGAAATTCAATGCTCCTCTCATCCATCACTATTCACATTCCTTTCCTTGCCTGCAGGTAGAGGCACAGAGACTTATTGGATGGGATTCATCTTGCCTAACCTTAGACATATATAGTGTGGATATCTCTATCTCAGCTTGATGTCTAGGCTCTTGTGAATGTCAATAGAGAGAAGCAGGCAGTTCTAAGCCCAATTCATCTGACCTGTTTTAGACACCTTCTTCAGGAAGAGATGAAGCTTTCCCTAAAACTGCCCATTTCTCTCTAGTGTCTTAAGGACAATTTAGGCCATTCAGTCAGGTACAGATCCATTCATTGCACTATTTGCATGTGGTGAATCCCACCTCTCTAGCACATTTGATAATATTTTTCCCCCAGTTGGATCATCTTAATAAGATCTATTTGGCCCCAAATTACCCTATATTCTTCTGGGCTTTTCACCCTCCCAAAAAGTTAAATTTGTTCTATTAAAAGGTCATTTCTTTGGTCTAAACCTGTTCTCCTGACACAGATAGAGGCAATTTTTCAGGTCAGGGTTTCCAAACCAACCTGCCCCTCAACCCTGGGACACAGGAGCACTGCCTCTGCTCATTCCTGGAGGTTCCATGTCTCCCTTTCTCTCGTGCTTTCCATGCTCTCACCTGCTGCGTTTCCAAGCCAGCCCCAGCCTGTCCCTCTTCTGCTGAGGGTTATGGTGCTTCAGCCCACACCCTTCTGCTCAGGCTTTGGGTAATGGCTTTGGCTGTTCCTGCTGTTGCTGTATGGGAGCCATTTAATTGCATCTCCTATTCAGCCTGGATAAAGGGTGAGCAGGACATCTATTTGCTTTGACCAGGCTTGTGATTGATGCAACTGTTAATACTTTCCAGCGTAACACAATCTTCCCTCACCTCCCAAGGATGCTCTGCTGGTAACATGTCCCTCTGTAACTTTTTCAAGGACAGACAGAAAGTGATAGACAAGGCAGGAGATGGCAGTGGAAATGCTGGTAAGCCTCTGGCCCGTTGCTGCAGGGTTACCTCCTTCCAGCAGTTGTCCCAGCCTTTCCTTTGCTGCTGCCCTTGGTGTCAGCAGAAAAGGTGCTGCCTCCTTGCTCAGCAATCATTTCTAAAGGGCCACTGGCAAGTTCCCTGTGCAGATCTGCCTGCAGTGTCCTGGGGTCATCTTCCCCCCTGGGAGAAAGCCAGGAGAGACACTTGCTGTCATTAGGAGTATCCTGAGCTTTCATTTTTTCAGGTAAAGCTGAGCAAAGTTGTCTTCTCAATAGGGCTGTATGAGCAGTCACCCATCCCTCCTCTGGATGTGGGGAGGTTGTCAGGGATCTCAGCTCCCTCTGCCATCCCAACAAATGCATTGCTGATTCTCACTCCAGTCAGGCAGGAGGCCCAAAGTGGGCAGGGGGAACAGCCCCTCTCAGATCTACAGTTGTGCCACAGTCTTGAAGACAGCAATTACACCCAGAGCACAAACTGCATAGCACAACATAAAAACTACTACACACAGAGCTCCTCAGTAAAAAAAACTCCAATTTGTATGACATTTGTGGTGCCACGCAACAGAATTTAAGCCATTCTTTGGGTTACTACAAGTCCCAGGAAAAAAAAAAAAAAAGCCAGCAGCATGTAAGGAGCCAGGAAGGGAAGGAATGGAGAGAGAAAAAGAATGAGACTGTAGCCATCAGGAGAATAAGCACAGAGCTGTCAGGAAGGCCCCTGGGGTCAAACCATTTTACTCCCTGTTGTGCACAAATCCACCCCATGGCCCCCCAACAGAGCAAACTCTGTTTCTCTTTTTAGCAACCTCAGCAGAATTGGCTGCATTTGAGATTTTCAGCTGAAGACCACTGTAGTTCCAGCAGTTCACTCAAGCTGCAGGTTTGTTCCCCTAATGCCACACACAAATAACTGTGGTTCATGAAGGGCAGTCATGCCACAAGGACCTGCAGATGCAGAGGCTCTGCCCTCTGAGCAGGGCAATGATAACATGGGTAGGAGATATTCTACACTATCAGAATGCTCCTGAGGCAAGATACAGCCAGAGCACTGCAGACAGTGGTGTAAGACGGCCAAGACACCTTGTTCAAAACATATGGGGAGGGGGAAAACTCACAAAATTTGCACACAGGAATTCAGTGGCCTTACCTTCAGCATGGAAAAAGTCTCCTTACCTCTGCACAGTCAATAAGCACTCCTAACAATAAGGAGTATTAGCAATAATTTAACATCTCAAATACCCCAAAGTGTCAGTTGGCATTCAAGAATCAGCAACAGGTGCTCAGTAGGACTGGATGGTTATGTACCAGCATGGTCAGTGCTGCATAGTTCAGGGCAGAAAAAAGCATTTGTGTTCCTTAATGCATGTGCAGTGTTGTTCTATTGTTAGTGCTTGATTTCTCACAAACCTCAGTTCAGGTGATGGTGTATGACTCTGGCACTGCTTTGAGATGCACTGCCCTGTAGCTTTTTTCTCTGAGCACTGTGCTTTTCCCCCACAAACATGCTGGAGTGTGTGTCAGCTTTTGCTGTGGGGCTGTTGCTGCTCTAACAGGACAACAGAGACCAGGATCAGGCCATGGAGACTGGTCTGTGACTTGTCATCAGAGGCAGGAGGAGTATTTGTCCTTCATCTGCCTCCTTCACAGTCCTCAGTACCTGTCTTCTGCCACTTTCTTCCCACTACCTATTGCCAGTGCTCACAGATCTGTGCTTTGTTATCTGCAGCAGATCATGCCACACTCTTGGATTCCTCCTGAGCATTACTATCCACAATTAGATGAGATTGGGAAACACTGAAAAATTTCTTACTTCAAAATATTTATTTTTAGTAGGAAATAGCTTAAGGAATAGACTAAATATTTTGAAAGTTTTTTTTTTTTAATTTATTAAAAGAACTATAGACCTAAGTGGAGTCCTTGCAGGAAAATAGAAAATACAATAGCAGTGGGAGACCCAAGGGAAATGAAGTTTTGAAACTTAGAGAATAATTGTAGAACTATCAATCCTGGGATATAAAAAGATAATTTAGATACTGCAGAGCCCCACAGTGGCTTTCTGCTATTTCTGTCATAATTTTCTCCCATGTTATTTTCTGTCAAGCCTTACGATATTTCTATAACAACTAACCCATTTGTTTCCCCAAAACTTATCTTTGAAAATTATACACAAGGTCAGAGTTACACAACTGAGCTCCATTTATTACCAGAAACAAGAAAATCTGTCTGGGCCACATCACCAATTGTAGCTGTCCACCTAATGGGATGAAATCGGCTGCAGGGAGTGTAAGTGAGAGGTAAGAGAGGCAGTGCAGGTGACAGAGCAAGAGTGATAGGAGAAAGCAGCAAAACTAAAAGGAAGAGAAGATATATCATTGGCAACAAAACCAAATCAAGCTAATGCCTTCTCAAAGCAAGTTGGGTGATACAGAGTGACTCATTAAATGACATGAAGTCATTTGATGAAAGATGTATGTAGATCACTCTATTCACAAAAGGATCTCACTGTCATACTCTGCAACTGGAGTCTATCCCAATGCACAAGTATCTTCAAAGTGACAATGGTAAAATTCTGTCTATCCAGTAAATAATCTGATTCCTAAAATGTGCTGGTTCTGCAAAAAACTTCTATTTTTAGTGCTTCCCTACAATTTTTATGCTGCATCTTTCAGTCTGGGGTGAAGAAGCATGGCCAAAGCAAATTGTAATTTGCTTGTTGCAAAATAGAGCTCAGCTCTGAAACCTGAGTTTTCAGACAGTCCCAATGAAGCAGACATGAATCACAGTGTTGAAATACCTGGATTTTCTGCAGGACATAAATTCTGCCTTTTGCTGAACTCTGGTGCACTTCCCATGGGGAGCATTGGCTCGTACTGTTGGCTGAATCTCACACACAGAAAACCTAAAAAATGTTGGTGTCTTGTGAAAGCACCAATGGTGAAAACATGGTGAAGGACATGCTTCAGGGCTCATTTAAGTGATGTGATGGCCTATGAATCTCATCTCAGTCGAGGACGTGTCTTCGGAAGGGGTGTAATCGATAAATCGTGTGCCAATTGTATTTATTCAATATGTCAACTTGCACTCCACTCTGGAGGGCCTGGGCCAGTGCAGAGGGGTGGTGCTCTCACATTTGTGATGCTCAGTTGGGGTTTGCTGTTTGGCAGCTCAGAGAACCACAGCTCCACCACTTCCTTCCAGAGGAGGAGGGCAACTGGAAGGCAGAGACAGTGGGAAATCCCACACATGGGAGTCAGGGGTCTGTGAAACACTGGAGAGGATGCAGTGTGCTGCTTGACAGGGACAAACAAGTCATGCCCTATTGCCCAAGGGAAAAGGACAGGCTGTTGGTCTGGGGTCTCCTGGAGCTGTTGGCTGAGTCAGTTCAGTGCTCTGGAACTCTGAGCCTGTTCCTGACAGAGCAGTGCTGGTACTTTTGTTTGGCACATGTACACAGTGAGAGCAGGAGGCCCAGGCATCTTCAAACATATCCAGAAATAAGAACTGTGCTGTTGGGAGATTTCCTCACCTTCTGCTGAACTATGTTAATAAAGACCTGATACAAGGCACACTGAAGTCCAGGGCAGACATTAATCTACATTAAGTGTGCTTTGGCTTGAGTTTTAACATCCTGCTCGCTATTTCACATTTTCTTTCCACATTAAACAAACACCAGCACAGCCCACATGGCCTGGAACAGCCTGCTGCCCCTGCTGTCCAGCCAAGCTCCCATCTCAGGGCTGCTCCCTGCCTGCTGCAGGTGCAGCCCATTTCTCCAAGCCCTCTGAAAGATTCACCCTGTCACCATGCACAGTTTGAAACATCAGCAGACCAACCAGTAAACCAGCAAGGCTTAAAAATAGCTTTCTGCAAATTTAAGAGGTCAGAGAGCCTTTTTTTTAGTTTAAAAAGAGGGAAATCAAGTCAAATAAGCCTGAGAGATTTACCTCACATTTAGACCTGGACTATGGTTAGTGCTGTTTTTCCTCTCCATTCTCCTGCACACATATGGTGGCAATGGGAGGGAGGGAGGGAGGGAGAAGGGGGCGGGGGGGGGGGTGAATAAAAGCTGTAAGAAGTGTAATTGATGGCAAAAGAGGACCAAATGTGTGCACCAGATCCAGACACTCTCCAAAATGTAATCCTTGTTTGTCTGTATGATGGGAATAATAGCCTTCCTCACAGCAGTGCTGGGAAGGTCAATAAATAGTTAATGCTGGTCTAGGGAAATGCAGGATGCCTGCAGTGTAAATCAGAAGTAACCCATTGAAATGTATGTGGGTACATATGGATAGACCCAATGTAACAATGGGCAGATGCAGATTCTTAAAAGAACAGTTCCAGTTATCCTGTAAACATGTAAGATCCTGTGCTGCTGTAATTCTGCATCATTTCATTGACACCACTGGAGATGCATCACTTGAAACAAGAGCAGGCTCCAGCCACTGATGCCTGCTGGCCACAGAGCCTGGCACACCATGCTTGCAGCTTTCCCTTTCCACACTTGCCTGATTCAGCCTTGAAAAGTCTCCACTTTTAGAGTCCCCACTATCTCATCAGTACTCTATTTCCAATAAATTAGAATAGGGAACACAAATGTGAGGGTTAGTTTTTAAATGTTCACATATTTTTTAACTCACATGCCCACAAGGTCCCTTACTAGCTTTGCACAGCTACCCTGGAGAAAATACCATCTCCCTGCCCCCAAAGCCAGCTTCTTCAAAGGAAAGCACACACAGCTTCAGTGCACACAACTCTCACCATTTCAGAAGGATGTCCATGATGCTCTATACCAGCTCATAATATTAGAGAATAATATAACCATTTCTGTGATGCAATGAATTCTAGTCAAGAAAATAAATGCCAGTGGATGGTAACTAAACTGGAGCAGCTGTGAAGGGTGTTCTGTAGATGCAAGGTGTGGAGGAAGCATTTCACTTAAGGCCTCAGCAGTGCTCAGGATACCCAGAGAGGCAGCTTAGGGCCCACAAAAGGCATTTTTCCCACAGAGCAGGCCAGCCTCCAAGGAGATAAAGGAGTAAAAATTCCTGTGAATCCAAGCTAGGGACTGTTGTAAAAGGAGGATAAGGAGAGTATAAACAAATTGGAGTTTCTCAGCCCAAGCAAAGCCAGTGGGTGTTCAGGCCCTGTGCCTGGGTCAGTCCCCACAGCCTGGAAAAATGATTAACCCCCACAGATCTTCTGAGGGCAGAGAGGAGTGGTTTCCAATGGGCTTCTCCTCCTCCCCTGCTGTCTGAGTGGGACTTTGCCTGTATGTATTCCCTTGGGGAGCGGCAAAGGGGAGGTTTGCACACATGAGTGCTGAGATATGGATTTAAGATGTTGTGATCTAAAAGGACAGCTCTTGCCCGGCCTGTAGGCTGCTGTTTGATTTTGGCTCTCCTGCTCAGGTGTATGCACTCTGAGGATTGGATGAGAAGCAGGTATCAAATAACTTAAAGGTGTTTTCCACAGAAGCTGCCTGCAGTCAAACCTCTTGTCAGTCTTCTGCATGAAAAAGTGAGATTGTATTTATGGACATCAGTCCTGTATCTGCTAATGTCCTTTTTTCCCTGCCATGCCATGGTGTTTGCTCTATAACTGAGTGTCACTGCTGCTCTGGCAGCCTCAGGTGAGGATGAGGAGGATGAAGAACAGTGAGAAGGTGAACCCAACCTCACCCAAAGCATGGGCCAAGAGGCTCAAGCAGGGCATCACTGCCCAGTGGAGCTGGCCCTGGAGCCAGGGTGAGACATCCCAAGGGACATCACTCCGCAGCTGGGGAAAAGTGAGGCCACCAGAAGCAAAAGTTTGCCACCATCATGACTGGAGCAGAACTTCAAGGCACCACCTTGAAGCTGGGGAGGAAGAGCAGCCCTGGCTCACTCAGTGCTTGCCTCCCTGTGGAGAAGGACAGCCCGGATTGCTCTTTGTGACATGGACATCTGCCTGCTGGGAGCTGTCCTGTGGCAGGTACTAACTTCAAGTAGGGCTCTGATCAGCCAGGAATAACTTTCAATCACTGGGCTGCATTTGGGCTGGCAAGTAGGAGGTGGAAAGCACACTACACCCCTTCCCTGATTCAGATCTTTGGAGCCATCCTGTCCCCTTGGGCTTTGAAGTTCATAAAGCATATGTCTATTAAAGCACACAGAGGTTTGTGCAGTTGGGAAGTGTGCCCTTTCCTCGATTGACTCAGAAAAGATGAAATTTCTCTGAGCCTGTAGAAATCAAGGATTTGCAATTACAAGTGGTGTTTACATGCACATCAAACACCTCTTAATGACAGGGAAAAGATCTGAAGGGAAGCAGCAGAGGTTTTGAGCTGAGATGAACTGCTGGAACAGGCAGGGATCTGCCAGCTCTCCTGCAGGAAAAGGAGACAGGAGGCAGAAAGTGGGAGCAGGGGCGCGTGTGCCAGGCAGGGAGAGGAAGCAAAGCCTGGCACATTCACCAGTAGCAAATTGGGCTCCCGCATGGTCTAATTCCTGCTTCACCACAGACTGCTAACACAGCTTGGATAAAAAGGGAAAAAGGGAGAAAAAAATCTATTCAGGAGGCTGCAAGAGCACATAGAGTCTGTTCTGAGCTCCTTCCACAGGCAGACAGAAATCAATAAATCAATAGGAAATGTTCGCTGGCTGTAAAATGGGTAGAGAAGCCAGTGTCAAGCTGCTCTAAGATGGATGGACAGTGGGTTTGCAGTTTGCACAAGGGCTAGAGGTGACTATCACCTTGAGATGGGATCAGCGGCCAGCAGTCCAGCAAGGCTTTGAACCTTGAGTTTATGATGAAGGGCTGGGGCACAGATTGAAACACTCCTGAGCCCCCTGCACAGCCCTCCCTGGGCTTGGCTGGCTCTGCTCCTCCTTCTCCTCCTCCTCCTCCTCCTCGGCACCGGGGCGCTGGCAGCTGCTGGCGCTGGCCCTGCTGTGCCACTCCATTGAAGTCAGGCTACAGAAGACTGAATAAAAATTGACTAGATGCCTGGTGCTAGTGAGGATTGATTGAAGACGGGCAGGGGTTTGCTACCCCACAGCTGGATTTTTTCCCTTTCTATGAAGGATTTGACATAATGTGGGCAGAGACACTCATTCAGAGCATCGCACCTTCATTCACTCCTTAATGAGACCAGCACAGGCACACGAGCAGTGCCAAAGGTGCTTAGGGGAAGCTGGCATGAGCTGCATCCTTCTTTCCTTTCAAAGGCAAAGTATTTGCATGGGGTGGAACAGATGGACTTGCAGGAGCCTTGCTGTGTGCCTCTGTGTGCCCATTCAGGTTCAGAGGGTGGCTGCTCTTCAGTTGGTACTTTTCAAATGCAGGGATGATCTTCACTGTGCTGTGGCTCCTGCAGAGCCAGACAAGCAATCTAGCTTCAGGCTTCCTCCCTTCTACAGCATCCCCTCCAGGACTTACATTTCTTTCAGTCTCCATGAACTGCCACTTACTCCATTCTTTGAAGATAGATGGACCTTTTTAACCTCTTGTAACTGAGATTCTGGCTCTCATAGCCCTCAGAAGCAAAGGATTTGGGGCCAGCTTCTTCCTCTCACCAAAAAAGACTCTGTAACGCCATCATTTCTACCCATGTGTTATCATTACCACTGTTTACACACTGCTTTGCTCAAAGGGGGATGTAAACTGACTGTAACAGAATAAAAATTTCTAATCTGGTTAAATAGGACCTGGTATATTCCCTAAATGCTCCCCTGAAGTCACAATTTTTGTAATGCCAGTCAAGTAATCAAGAATTCCGTTTCCTGGACTGGTTTTGGAATCTTTGTTTCATTCAGACCTACTAAGGCCTACAGAGAAACTCCTTTTGGCAAACATGAGCAGGTCTCTGCAGGCCTGAAACTGGGCACTCAGAGTGTGAGAGAGAGTGTAGGGAGTGATCTTGTGTGGGGTATACAGAGAGACACTGTTTGGGGAGTTAGGCAGGACCCAAAATGGGCCTGTTTCACACACTGGAAACTGACTTGAATAGATTTTGTTTTCTTGCCTACACATGGAAAACCAAGTCCTGGCAGATAACTTGGTTGAGTTTTCATCACAGAGCCTTGCTTTTGAGGAGAGACTTGGGAGTATCCCAACACCAGGCAAAAGAAAGGGAGAAGACTCTGTAAAGCCAGGTGCTCTGGCTCTACCCCCTGCTACAGGTGATATTTACAGGCAGATTAGCTGGCTCCAAAAATGCTCTGATTTATTCCAGAAAAGTCTGTGGGAAGCTGCATGGATACCTCACTCAGCAGAGCTTGGCATTGGGGGTCCCAAAGTCAGACCTTGATTCACCAGCTATGGTTATTAGAGAACCATCAAAGAAAAACCCCCTCACCTTGTTACTATAAATAATGGTGAAAAAGACCTAAAATAAAAGACAATAAAGTGCTTACAGTGGTGAAAGGGAAGTTGGAAAGGAAGTGGTGAAAGGAATTGCTCTCCTTCAATTTCTTGAAGGTTTTCAGATTTAGGCCATGTGATTTGCTGTGGAATACCCACTTGCTGTAGAAAATTAGAAACTATCTTAAATCAAGGGGGGAAATCTGCTTGATGTGTTGGTTGGCCCAGTGCTGCTGTTGCAGCAGAGTGGGTTGCCCAGGTGAACCTCTGAAGAAATCATTTGCAATGTTTGGAACATAATTGAAACCCACTGAAGTTAATGGGAACTTTCACCATTAATGGACTTTGACTTGGTACCTTCAGGATAAAATTCCATTATTTTTCTCATGACTACTCATGTATTAGTGTCCAGAAGAGATGCATTTTATTGAGAATATATTTCATACTTCTGGGCTAGGTATATCAGTGCTGAGAAAAGCCAGAATTCTCCATGTGAGCACTCTCCCTTTGGTCCTGCCAGTGCAATCCACATGGACACTTCAGTTCTGCTCCCTTCCCTCTGGAGCAACAGCAGATGCATCAGCAATCAGTGATACCTTAGTCAAGCACTGAACTTCAGAGTCCTTCACTTTACATGAGCTCATTCTGTACTCTGCCACTGAACACTTGGAGAAACATGTATTGAAAAACAGGTAAGATTTAATTTTAAAAAGTTGCATTTGATGAAGTGGACCATGACAGATTTTGTGCATATTGGTCAGCCCTGATATCAGTTTGGGGCTCTTTTCAAATATGTGCATTCCTACCCAGACTTTCTGAAAAAAAATTCAGCTGCAGCTGGTTATGAGAACCAATTTGCAGAAATTGAGACCTCTGCAATTAAATGTATTAACTAAAATATAAATCACTGGGGGAAAGGGCTCTACTAGGGAAAATGGCAGGCACCTGAAAGTTCAGGTGCAGCTGTTAGGAGACACACACACCTGCACAGGCAGCACAAAATAAGCAGAGGCTTAAATAGGGTCTTTCAGGTTTAGCATGGGTTTGGTCTACTTCTGATGAGGTGGTAGGAGCTGCTTCTAAGGTAAGGGGACTCTGCTCTGTCTCAAGCACTGCATGACTGTTTTGCAGATTTTTTTAGTTCATCTGTGGTAGAGTGAAGGAATTCTAATGAAAGATTCATTAAATTAGTTACTTTTTTCTGTTTTCCAATCACTTGGAAATAGATGTTGACTTTGATTGATCTGCTTGTGGCTTGAAGTGGTGCTATGCTCTCTGTGCAAACATGGTTTATCCTGTGGCAAGTTTTGCTGTGTCTTCACTGCATCTGCTCTCCTTGTTTTTTATTATGAGTGGTGAATTTGGAGTGCCAACCCTAGAACATGCTTTCTGGGTGACTTATGAGAATTTCAATTCCCTAGGTGTTTCTTGGAAACAAAATATTTAATTTATATTAAACAAAAGAAATTCATTTAAATTATCATTATTATTAGTTGTGGAGCCTTGTTTTTCTTTGCTGTACTCACTTAGACATGAGTTCCTCAGATTTAGCAGAAATATTTGTAAATTTAGACACTAATAGAAAAGAAGCCTGTTAAAAAGAGTACCACTGGGAGTAAATAGTTGGGGTTTTTTTTCTTTTAATAAGATGAAAGCTGTGTGGAGTATTTTAAACTTCTGTTTACATTCTGAAGCTTTTTTTAAAAATACTATTAATATAGTCAGTAAAATTCAGTTTCTGTTGAACACTTCCATTCTGTTTTCAAAAATAGCATTCTTTTCAGTACTAGAAATGACTAATAGAACATTTCAGTTCCTAGTTTTATTTCAATATATAAATAATTCTTAGGAAAGGAAGTAATTTCCTTGCAAAAGTAATGAAAGAAGCTTTGTGTCACTCAGTACAGAGGAAACAATACAGAAGAAGCCAATATTTCCCATATTGAGTAACAATGAGTCCACAAACAGAAATCAGGTGTATAATAAGAAAATGTGTGTAATTCACTCATCCCACTTAAACTTTTTTTTCCTTACCTGCTGTGGTACCTTACCTACTGGCTTCATACAAACAACAAATCATCCTACTTCTCTCACCTGGCAGCTCTCCCTTTATTGTTGTTTTTCACATTTTTATCTTTCCTGTTATTTCACTTGTGTGGTGCCTGCAAGTCCAGCGAAGCATTTGTTGTGCTGGGATCCCACACAATGTTCGAGGAAAAACAAAGTGCATCCTTAATTGTGCGGTGGTGGGGGCATCCCCAGCACTTTCAGATTCAAGCCAAGATTCCTTCAGGCTGAGACAACACTTTCCTTTTGAGTGCTCAGCTTCATGAAGGGTTTTGATAATTCCCTCTGCAGTCTCTCCGGTGAGATGGATCTGTTTGGTACCCGAGCCCTGCATGCAGCAGAGCCCAGGGCTGGCTCTGTGCTCTACACAGGGTGCTCCTGCTCCCCACAGCCCACCCTGGGGACACAGGGGGCAGTGCCACCCCTGTGTCACAGCCAGCCCTGGCTCACAGGTGCTGGGCCAACAATGGCTCTGGTGTTCGTGCCGCCCTCGCCCAGCGCCGTGCATGTCTGTAGGCAAAGCAGGAAACTGGCTGAACACTGATGTAATCATAAAAAACGTGATCTTATCGGGGTATATCTTGCTGATAAGCCCTACTTTTGATGTACAAATGGTTGGGCATTGCTGGTAACACAAAAGCCAGAAATACAGCAGCCTCCCCACACAATGGGGGTGCCATGCTTGTGCCTAATAACATTTAATGCTTAGACAAGCAGACAGTGCAAAGCCTGTCCCCTCCATGTTTCCCTCCAGCTCCCCTCCCCCAGACCCTCCTGCCACTTGCTGACGCCATTTGCCTGGACTGGAGGTGTCTGTGAGCTCTGAAAATTGGATCACAGGGATAGCTTTTTGCCGGCCCCGGTCACGCTGACGGCAAGACTCGATCGATCAATACTCTGTGTGACACTTTCAGAATTCATTGGAAATGATGTCCTTTTCAAATGACACCCACATTTTATTGAGGGCAGCTCCCACAGCAAAGCACCAAGTGTGTTTTTGCAAGATACGTTTTGTTAGTAGTAAACTTTGCTTTATTTGTAAGGCTCTCTGTATTTGGGATTTCTTCATCCCTCCCTTCAACCTCCCTTTTGAAGAGGGCAGAGATTTAATCTTTAAAGGTAGCTTTGTAGCCTGACATTTAGAGTGTGAGCTGTTCCTAAGCCTGATGTTTATTATGACATATGGCCTCTTCATGTAAAAAACAGTAAGCTTTGGGGGAGAATTTAAAAAGTAGCCTGAAGCTCATAGCACACAGCTAAAAACTGATTCACAATTTTATCCAAAACATTATGACCTCTGGGTAAAACTATTGCTCCTCTATGGATTCCCATGAAACTACTTGGCACTGCTATCTTGGAGCTAGTTCCTGTGGGTGGGACTGCACAGGCCATTCAAAGCAACCCTTCAGAGCCATTAATTGCCCATGCTGACAGGCAGCAAAGAAGAATGGTGCTTGCAGCTGGAGGCTTCAGGGATAAGACACAGAGAGAAGGAGAAATGGGGGAATCGTTGGGAATCTCTTTTGAAGGACTGTCAAAAATAAGTAACCTTTCCATTGAATGTCAATATTGAAAAAAGATCTTTAGTCCTTATATTTTGTGACTCCAAAGTAAATAGCTCTGGTTGCTGGAGAGGTTGAAAAGCTGTGTACCAGGCAGCCTTTGGGGACTGCAGAGCAGGGACTCAGAGGATCCAGCCTGGGGTTTAATTTTGCCCTTATCAAAACTGAAGCTAGATGTATCATTTGGACTTAGACTTAAGCCGACCCAAAATGAACAAAAGGTTTAGCCTCGATCAACTTTGTGAGGAAAAAAGGAAAAAGCAATTTCCCAAAATAAATCCTGTGTAATTTGGGATTTACAACATTCATCAAGGTGCACAGTGCCTTTGAAGTGGTGAGTCTGTGACCAGATTAGCACATGGGTAGTCCTAAAAAGAAGCAGAAAAATTAACAAGCCATCATTTTTTGACTCAAGACAGCTGCAGAGTGCAAGTGGGGAAGCTCATGGCAGAAAAGCAGTTAAGGTGGGAAGAGGTTTTGCAAATACATATGTGTGTTTTCACTCTGTGTGCACATCAGGCAGGACAATTCTCTCTGCACCTCGTTGCTGTGACACTCTGATATGTGGGGTTTGTCTAATTGGGGTAAAATCTTTTCTGGGCTGTAACTAGGGCACCACTGCCAGTCCTGCACTGACTCTGATACAGTGAATTTTATGAAAGTGAAAATAAACGTTGCAAGGTCCAAAAGTTTGTGATAGGGGGAAAGAGAATATCAGAGGTGGACTACGGACTTATTAATCTGTTCAGTTGCCAGGAAACATCAAAACTGTAATAAATTATTAGATAGCAGTTTATAGGGAAGTTTTCAGTTGCTAATCCTGCCCTTGTAATATCACCTAATAGTTTCATTTACTTTGTAAGGAATGTGGCCTAGCAAATTGGGTAACTACTATTCTGATTTATAGCATGGGGCTTGAATGGGCCAAGATAAATACAGAGATTAGAGTGACTACTGCCTGATTTTACAGGCTAATTCCTGTAGGTCTCCATGCAGAAGTAACACAGCTCACTGGGAAATGTACCATGTGAGCTCTGACTGAGGGACAGCACACTGAGCTAAAGTGTTTGGACTTTTACTGCAAGGTATGGAGGCCAATGCTTCTAGTTCTGGTGCTTGTCCAGGTGAGGGTTTACTCTCTCTGGACAAGCATCTTCAGACTAAACACTGGTATCAAACATTGCATAGGGGAGTGTTAATAGCTAATTTTTCAATGCAGTTACAAAAGATGTGTTTAGTCCCCATCCCTTAGTTTAATTTAATCTCTTCATTAACTTTACTATTAGTTTCAGAAGTCTGATTCAGCTCTTGCTGTTAGAGACAGCCATCACTTCCTACCATCAGGATAACATCAGGAATATTGTTCCTAACCTGTATCCAATGAAGCAACAGAGAGGGATATATTAGTTTAGTCACATTTTCTAAAACAGATGTAAGAATGCCACATGTCATTGGCAAACTGGCTAAGAAAATAATGAATTTGGTGCAAGGCTGAAGTACACTGGTACACACCACAAAAATGCTATTGGGGTCTCTCTGCTTCTGACCACACTGGGAGAAATGGGTTCAAGCAAATGCCATGGCTCTGCAACTCCTACTGGTTTCAGCTTCTATTAAAATCAAAAACAGTTTCACTATCAGCTGAAACAGATTCAAGGGAAGGTTTAGCATAACAAAAGTGGTTCTGCAAATATTTGCTTTATTGTGACAGCTCTGTGGATTTTATACTTTTAAATATTTAGGCACTTTCTTGTACTAGCATCCTTAAATGCCCCAAAGCTGCTCTCAGTGAAAAATGCCTTAAATCTCTTGATTTTTGTCCCCTGTATAACTGACCAAAATGTTGTCAGCAGAGTGAAGCTTTTAGCCTTAAAGTCCAAGGAATCTTTTAGTCTTGCTGAGGTTTAATGAGTTAGGATTCTAAGCTGATTCAGCTCTTAAACAGTCTGATCATTAGTGCTGTATCATCTGTCACCTTTGGGTGATAATTAGAAAAAGAAAGTCAATAACAATAGTACATAACACTACTTTACCAAGATTTAAACAAGTTGTAATATTGTTGAACATCTATTGATGAGTCCAAATGTGCCACAGGCTATTGAGCACAAAGAGTGCTTTGATGTGATGTTTTCCATTATTAATTTGATGTGGTGGAGTTTGTAGAAGTGAGAACATTTGTTTTCATTTTATTACATGTGGGAAGAGATGAGGTACTTTACATATTCATTTTGTTTTCTTCTATTGTTTATGCCACTAAGCTTTTGAGGACCAAACCCAGAAGAAAAAGAAGGAAAACATCTCAGTTAATCACATTAGACTGTTTGTTTACCATATTTGTTTTGATTTTGAATTGTATTGATTTATTTGACCTCCAAAATATACATCCTATAGGAGTGTTAGCAGCCCCTGGATGACAGGGGAAAATGTGAGCGGAACTGGTTTTTCCCCAGAATAGCAGCAGCTCTCAGGAGCTGAGCACAGTGCTGCAAAGATGGGTCAGGATTCATTAGTGCATCACTTTACAACCAGAATATGGGGCCTGATGTGCAGAGATAGCCCAGGAATGCAGTGGTCACTTACTGCTGCTTATTGACCACTTCCCATCTGCCCTTGGCTCTTCCTTCGGGTGATTAAACTCATTTGTAAAGAGCACAATTATGGAAATCTCTGAAGAGTGAGCTTTTTGGACTCTCTTATCGCTTTGTTTTGTCCAATTAATCCCCTAATGAAAATGTTTCCCTTCCTCTAGTCTGTCCTTTTTATGCTTTCTGAAACCACAATATGATAACACTTCAGTCATGGGTCTGCAAAATGCAGTTTTGCTCAGCTGATGTGTTTCAGTGATTTGAACAGGAAAGCTGTTAAGCCAAAAATAGAGTTATGTACATAAAATACCCAAGCATAAGAGAAAAATACCTTTGCAGATTGACTAGGCCCCTTTAAAGAAACACAACAAGTTGCTTTCATCTCATGTCTGGAGTTATCTGTTTGTAACACACTTAATTTAGTCTGAATCTCTTGAAACTTTCTTTTATCTTTTTCCTTAGCAGTTAAATGAAGATATTTTATTTCTCCTCTCTCATTTTTAGAAATTATAATATCAGTGCTGCTTTGGACCCTGGAAAACATCACATCAAGCTGAATCACACAAATGTTTTGTGTGAATTGGGGCGCTTCTTAGGGGCAAATGGCATTTAAGAGCCACAGATAGCAGTGGCATAATTCTAAGCTCCAAGGGTTTAGTTATGAAATCCAGTTGTATTTTGGACAATAACCACCCATCTTTCATCTATTTTCCAAGGCTGCTCAGTACAACTGCAGCTAAGCAATGGAACAGGGACACACAATGGCTCAGATTAACAATAATAGAAAATTAAAACCAGGAATTTTTCACATTAATTGTTGGGGCACTACATGCTGCCATTCTCAGTATGAGATAGAAGCGCTTTACACAGATTAATTACTTCCCTACAAAATGTAAAGGGAAGCCAAAATACAAATGTAACCCAAGTTCAGCCTGGGTTTTAAATTCTCCAAATATCTGGGATGCATAAAGTAGGCGTTCTCCTTCAGTTTCATCATTTCCTTAAGACAAAGCAATGCCTTTCATAGGCACTGGAGAGATGTGAAAGATGGAGTTAAAAGCTGCTTGGTTCTTTCTAGTAGTCAAATGTCCAGATTTAGTGAATGAAGATCAATGAAAAGCTGGAACTTGCATCCGTAAACTATAAACCATGGAGTTTCCAGCTTTGGTTATCTACAAATCTCAGTGACACACAGCCTGCTCACAGATGCCTCCACACACAGGAGGAGGACAGCATAATTTCTTGCCAGCACTCAGCTCTAGCAGGTGCCATTTGTTAGAGAGCACACTGAGACATTTCCCAGACAAGGTACCCACTGCTAAACCTGGCTGCAAAGTCCACTCCTCACACCAGGGGCATGAAAGATGATTGGATTCTTCTCCTGATAAGTAAACTCTACATAATCCTCAGGGATGATAAACTTTGTCTAAAGTCCAGGATCTGGGTCAGATTATCAACTACCTCTACAGCAGTTCCACCAATCATGAATTTGGACCTCAGACTTGAAAACTCACTATATTCTTTCATGTATATAACTTCATTTTGACATATATGTAAAAAATTCAATTAAATTGGTGCAAATGCACAGAAAACCCTTCATAAAGCTGAAGCATCTCCATTTCCATGCAAGCCAGACTTAATCACTCAAAATAAATGAAAATATATTTTTAAATAATATTACTGTAGAAAGTTCTAACCTGCAAAGGTGCCCAGCATTAGATTATACAGCATCATAACCTCCCTCATTATTGTACAATAAATAAAGTCTTTACTCTTCACAGCTCAAATTTGTATACTCAATCAGACACACCAAACTGATGACCCTTCTATTATTCTGAGCCCTGAACAATTATTCAGGATTATCTTTTGAACCAGCTGAACACTTTCCTGCTGGAAAGCTTTGCCAAGAGCCAGGCTCTGTCAGCTGCAGGTGGGAGTGGGAGGGTGGCAGGGCTGCATGTGCTATACTGACCTCCTTCCTCCCTGTGGCTGATGGAGAACCCAGGTCACCTGCAGCTGCTTTACAGCCCTGCCTTTCACAGCCCTTGCTGCTGTGGCTAAAGCTCAGCCTGAATTTGCACCTGCTGTACCCAAATGAAACAGGCAAAGCATTTCTTACTGGGCTGGATATGGGCCAGAACCCTTGGGAACCTGTTGCAGTCTCTGTAGTCAGCTCAGCAAGTTCATTCCCTTTGCATGACTCACCCCCCTTGCTGGGGCAGCAGTGGGATGTGGTTCCAGGACAAACAGACACAGGCTCTCTGCTGGTAGTGCCTTCCTCTGGGTGCTTGGTTCGTGAACTTCTTTGTTCACAGGCACAGCACCAATGCCAGTGTAGCAATAAAAGCTTTCCAGATATATTGCCTTAAGTAAATGTCTTACACATGCATTTACCATCCAGAAGGTGTTTCGTTTGTGAGTTTTGCCCCTTGCCACTTTTCCCCTTTGAGAACCCACCCAAGGTGCTTCTTGGGACCTGTTCTGTCTCCCCAGCTCACCACCCGGATGTTCCCAAAGGAGGGGGTGGCACTTGGGATGCACTGCCCACAGTGCCTTGGGATGCACTGCTGGCAGGCAGGACAGCCTCTGCTGCTGCTCTCCCAGCTCTCTGGGGGAGCCAGTGCCCTACAGGTGCACAGGGCCCCTCCACAGCAGCAGGCTCCAGTGGGATCCTTGTCTGAATCTTTCATTAGGTCATTGATGAGTTAAGGCTTGTACAGTGCTCTCTGTTTCCAGTGCTGTGTAAGAAGTAGGGGTTATTACCATTAGTAAATAAACATTTCTTTATTGATGTTTGTACTCAAGATATTCAAGTCACCTTTATGTCTTTCTCATCTGCCCACTCCTTTCCTTACTGGTCCATGGGGCAGGGTTGATCACATGCGAGTTAAATGTAATTAGGCTGAAAAGTTGATGATGAAAACTGAAATTCCATCTGCATCTTCCTACTCATGTTCTATTTCACTCAGGAAGTTCTTGAGCTGTTATTTTCCTCTGGAGCTAGGACAAGTGTGGGTCACTAACTTTAAAAACTATAGTTTTTCTGCATTGCATTAGAAATTATTTGGCAGTTCTATTGATGGACTGAAACAGCCTAAAAGTGAATCTCATCAAGTCTGTCTTTATGTCCAGAATAGTATGCAATAAATAGTGTTTTATGGTTTTGCACTGATCTATGTACTGCAGGAGAAACTCCTTCCCTTGCCTTGCTCCAGGTATCTTTTTCACTAGAGATTTTTCTTTTGAAACTCTGTGGTTTCTCAGGTAACATTCAGAAACCATTTCTTTTGTTGTTGTTTTTGTAGTTTTCCTTGTAGCTCATTGATTTGTTCAAACCAAAAACTCAAAGCCAATCTCTGAGGCTGTCAGCCTATTTGGCTGTGGAGGAAAGTCCAACAACTTGTGTAAATAGAGACAATAGCCCAGAGGGCTGCTGGAGCTCAGGGCAGTGTGTGCTCAGCCCCAGCTCCAAATAGCCAGGGGGGCTGTTCACTGTTCATGGCACCCTTCCCTGCAACCCCCTGTGGCTGAGCAGCCATCTGCAAGTTGTAGTGCAGGAGTCCTCACACCTCCTCTTTTATTGCTTCATATTAAAATTGCTATTGCCAGCAACACTTTGGAAGGCAATAAGCACACTGCAAGCTCTGAAGTCTTTTTTTTTTAAGTTGATTCATCTTAAAAATCTGACCAGTTTTTCAAAAAAGGTAACCAACATTTGTACTTTGAATTTTTTTTAAAGGCAGTATGGTTAGAAATGCCAAAGCAAAGTTTAACCAAGGGGTCATGCCAGGGGGTCATTCTGTCACTGCTGGGCAAAGGGGAGGGCTCTGCACTGTGGGTGCTTGTCATAGCAAAAGTTTTAGCTATGATTAAAGCTGAGGAAAGCAGAGAGTGGTGGCAGGTCCTGGGTTTTGTGCTCATTTTCACTGGCTGGCCTTTGCAAGACTTTGGTCACAGAAATGAAACCTTAGCACAATATCTGCCTGCCTGCATCAGCATTATTCTTTTCCCACTTCTGCCACTTTAGAGCCTTTCTTCTTGCCATTAGCAAACCCTCAAGCCCCAGCAATGCCAAAACCCTCCAGGCAGATGAAAGGAAGTGGATCCATTTTCTCTAAACGGGCTCCATGATATTTTATGAAGAGCCCCTTAACAGGTCCAACACTTCAGCTCAAGAATACCTTTTGAAGGCCGGCAGAGCCTGTGAGTGGGACAGGGATTAAAGTAATCCCTTCCCCTACCCCATCTAGATCCTCTCCTGGAAGGAGTTTTATCTGCTCCCATCCTCTGCTGTCAGCCCTTACTCTCCATGTAGGTCCTGAGCAGCTTTGCTGTTACAAAAGGTCTGCAATACATATATATTATATATATATACACCTTTATGCTGTTGTTTTAGAAAACCAATGATTATAATATATATGCTCTATAAAATAATAGTTGCATGTGACCTAAGAGAAACTTTTATACTTTGTTTCAAACCTTTACACTAATAACTATTTGTTGTATTTGGTGTCTGTGACTACCAAATAGTGGTGGTTTTGTTGTTCCTCTGTACTGGTGCTTCACAGAGCAGAGAATGAAGAATTTGTGATCAGGTATACATCAGCTGCAGCTATTAAAATGCAAGGAAGGCCATCAGTTAGTTTATAAAGCCATAGATGATGATGCTGTCTAATCCCCATCTCCACACAGGTTCTAGTGATAACAAAGTGCATGGGCTTTTTGCACATTACAAATAATTACAGCCCTGGCCTTTTAACATAACTGTTTTTTTCTTAGAATACCTTTTTCCTGGACTGCCTCTTCTTCTGCCTATGCAGTTAAATGCAAAAAGGGCAATTTCTGGAGATATAAATACAATTCCCTTACTGCTTTTTTTTTCTTCTTTACCAAACAAAATTTTAAAAACCCCTTGATATGTATTTTCTAATACTCTATATGAAAACTTTGTCAGTAGCTTCACACTTTTCTTGGCAGTGTCTATATTCTTGGAAAAGTTTCAGTTTATTCCAGTTGCAGTATGTACACTCCCCCTTAGAGTCACTCTGTGCCAAAGGAGGTGTGAAAAAAGGTACAGATGGCATCAGGCAAGGAAACTCTGTTAAAAAAGGGCAGTTGTAAGGTAGGCCACTCAATTTACCTTGCATGGAAACAACTAATACGTGCAGAGAATGAGGCTCTAGTTTCTCTCATTTTCCTGCTGTGAACTTTTTGAATGAATTTTGGCTTTAAGGTGTATCAATAAGTGGTGCTTTACAGAACAAGCACAAGGAGCCTTTTTAACCTGGGCCATTTCAGCTTTCTTAGAAGGAAATGAAAGTAATCTTACCTGGCTATGAGTAACCTCAAAGGAGCAAGAGCCATTCCTGTGATGTTTCACTTGTGTTGCTCAGTGTTGAGGCGTGGGTCTGCCAGGGGAGAGAGGTCCCCAGCCCCAGGGAGCAGGGAAGCTGCTGGGCAGTCTGTGGCCCTGGGGTCACTGGGAGGCCTCTCCAGAGAAAACCTGGCACCTGCAGCCTTCTGAACACTGAGCTTGGCCATAGCCATTTCCCAGCCACATCTCTGCCCGTCCAACTCTGCATCCTTTGGAACATTGCTTCATGAAACTTCAGCTTTCCCTAGGCAAGCACAACAAACCCTTCACCAGTCTCCCAGGTGTTGGATCCAGTGCTTGGTTTTGAGAGACAAGTGGGAGAGAAGGAATAAGAGGGAAATGCTGACTCCCTCTCAAATCGGGATTTGCTATCTTATAACAACTTTAAATGTCTTAATTTAAAGCTAAATAGGTGTACATTTTATGGATATACATTTGTGCCCTACTGCTCTCCGTCTATGTTCTGTGTCAATACCTTCAAGCTTGTCCACATTTGCATTATGCAAGCTGTATGCTATTAGCAGGTGTGTTTTTTATTGGACTTCTGTTCATCCTATTTTGTAATTTATATAACAGATTGTTACCAGGAATATTCTGAATTCCACATGGATATTAATGAGTATGTTTGCTTGAGGTCAGATATTTCCTAGGAGCATTGCACTAAACAGAATATATCAAAATGTCCAAGAAACTGCTTTCAGGACCATTCAGACACTCTTTCACTGTGTCAGGAAAAAACCCAAGAGCCAAATGACAGGCACTCTGAGGAGAACAGCAAGCAGAGACACAAGCTGGGGTAGGCAACAGCTGCCTCCTTCCTCCCCCTGCTCTTTTCCCAGTGATTGTGATGTGTGATATTGTATTTCTGTGTGGGTACATCAGCTGCACAAATATACTGGTTGGTTGGCAGGGCAAGGAGTCAAGGCTTCAGTTACTTGTTGCCCCAAATTTCCCTGCCCTTGAGGTAGACAAGCCCCCTGGCAGCCCCGGAGAAATGCTCCTGCTTCCTTGCACAAGGACTGTCCTTTTGGGCACAGCTACCCACCCTCTACCTCTGAATAATTTTTTCTACACTGGAATGTGGAATAGGGAAAACAAGGTGGCCAGAACTCCAATGAAGGAATAAAAAAGAGCAGATGAATCAATTTTGGGATGTTCTTTTGATGCTCTTGCCCTCTATTTCCCTACTCTTCATCTAAGCCCTCTGCAGTTATTTCAGTGTGAGTGCTGCTAGCCACATGGATAAGATTCAGCTCACAAAAATGTATGCTTGCAGCAAGGAAGACTTACCCTTTAACCTTTAGCAGCCATTTCCTCTGAAAAGCACAAGTTTCATTTTCACTTACAGTGAAAAACGTGGGGAAGGGGAAGAGAATCTCATCTCTGTAAAGCAGCTGAATGGTCCTGCTTCCATCCTCTGCACCAAACTTCACATAGCTCTTTTTGCATTATGCAGTGTGCCCTCAGGAAAGAGATCTGGCAGGAAAAGCAAATGCAAACTCTCTCGTTAGTCTTGAAAGGCCTGGTCCTGAGCATGTGGGGTCAATCCCCTTCAGCAGGTTCATTTTTCTTCATTGCAGTTTCATGAATTTGGCCATAAGCAGAAACTAGGGTTTAGTTAAAAAAAAATACCCTTAAAAGCCTATATAGTATTCATTAAACAAAACTGAAAATTGCATGCCATATTGGAAAAGTCAGGAAGGTAGAAGAAATTCCACATCCCTGCAATGTATCCAAATATATTGCAAACAATGCACTCTAGCACCAGCAGCCAATGGGGCTCCACTTTCACCTGGGGTAAACCCATGTAAGTCATGCTAATAGTTCTAAAAATGGGATGAAGAAGAAAGGAATTTTCTGGTTTGGATTTTTTTGTTTTGTTTTGTTACTTGAAACTTTTGTGCTCAAGACGAGCACAGAACATATGGGGTTTTTTTTCAGGTCTGACATGACTTGAAAGATAACATGCTAGAAGGATAAGCTTTACTGCTAGTCAGTGATTTTTTAATTCAGCTCATTTTTCTAATCATCAAATACAGTTTCCAAGAGAGCAAAGTTAATTTCTACTTCAAGGGACACCAAAACTCCCATCCCTATTGTTTGCTGAGCCCCCGCCCTGCTCCTTGGAGGTTGCCCAGGCCAAGCATTGTGTCGGGTGATGGTGCAGTGTGATGAATTTCCATACAGCTCTCATCTTTGCTGCAGGGGAGGGTGCCTGTGCAGAGCCCTTACCCCCCATGCCCCAGCAGCCCTTCTCAAGAGGCACCTTAGCCACAGGCACAGCCCCCCTGAGCCACTGCCTGCCTTCCCTGCTCTGCCTCCTTCTCCACAATGGCACTTCTAAAGATTTCATATGTTTTAAATATGTGCTGTTATGTATTCACCCTCCTGTAAAGCTTTTGAAATTATTTTTGAATGAAACGTCCATGATCTTATGAAAAATTCCACTTTCAAACTTTTTGTTCAAACAAGTATCATCACATTTTCTCATGGCCTCAAAAAGATCTTTTGAAGGAAGCCCTTGGTCCCTCAACTGTAAGGACTCCACTTGGTCACCAGCCCTCTGTCACATACACATTTTAGCAAGAGCAACTCTTGGGATGTTCCTCAGCACTCCATGAGTCCTGCTAAAGCTCGGCTGTCTTTGCAGAGTTGGGCAGAGAGGGCAGAGCATCCCCTCCCAGGCAGCAAAGGTGCTGAACACAATGCTGGTGCCTTTCACAAGATGTCTTTGTGTACCCATGTGCACATAAAGCACATAAACCTGGTGAAATTATAAGATATCATATTAAGCAGGATGACAAGGTTTGACTGGAAAAATTAAAAGCTTGCTGATGAAATATAATTATGTGAGAAATTCCCTCAATGCATTGTGAACTGATAGGGAAGTGTAAATTGCATTTTTTTTTTTTTAAGAAAAATGCAATGGATTAATTCTCTTATGGAAGTCAGCACAAATGACTCAGTAGTATGGGGAAAAGGTGTAAAGGAGAGGGTTGAGTGTGTGAGAACAGAGAGTGCATAATGTATTAGCATCAGCAACACTGCCTGATGGGTGAAGGCTTTTATACTACCTCTCTATTGATAGGTATTTCAACCAGCAGTAAAAAACTGCTCTTGACACTCATCTGTAGGGAAAAATATCCACATAGTCTTTGCTGTAGGACCAATTAGCCTGTGAAAGCAGCTGGGGGGAAGGGGGAGGTGCGGGATATAAATGCGGGATGCATCCACACTTGATTACTCTAATGAAATGTCCATTGATTCCTATGGATTAATGTGAGAAGAACGGCAGCTGCGGAGTGGCTAACACCTCTAGGTCAGCAGCTCTGGGTGTGCTGTGGACGTGTGCGATGGAGGGGCAGCACGGCCAGCCCAAGGTACACAAGACAGGCTCGTGCGGCTGCGGAGGGAGAGGCGGCCGCGACAGCCGGCGACAGAGGGACACGGGCGGGAGGGCACAGCGAGGGGCTGCGGGGACAGCGCCGGCCTCCCTGCCTGCCGCTGCCCCTCGCTCCCGTTTGACTTTGCTGTAAGGCAGGCTGAGCTCACAGGTCATCTGTTTTTGTTAGATTAATTTGATTCAGCATGTAGGAATAGAGGGCTGAGCGGGCTAATGGCTCTCTGCAGGTGACATTGGGAATGGCCAGCGCTCGCATCCTCCTCCTCCTCCTCCTCCTCCTCCTCCCCCACGGCTGGGGCTGCCCAGAGAAGGCACCGACCAGGGGCTCCCCCTGTGCCAGGGATGCCGGTCCTGCAGCGAGCTCCTCGCGTCCCAGGCACGTTATAATCCCTTATCTCTTGCGCCGTGTCATGTAGAAGGACTTAATTACAATAACGGGCCGGGAATTGCGAGCGGCCACAGCGCTGGG
This sequence comes from Molothrus ater, assembly GCF_012460135.2. NCBI lineage: Eukaryota > Metazoa > Chordata > Aves > Passeriformes > Icteridae > Molothrus > Molothrus ater. The sequence continues at coordinate 8,215,089 of NC_050490.2, forward strand.
CTGGTTTCATTGCACCGGGATGGAGCTACGGAGCTGCCGTAATTGTCACAAGAGATAACAACACATCCTCTCGGGCACTAATTCTGATATTCTGGTGTTGAAGGGGATGTGCTGTGCCGGGGAAGCCTAGAGGAGCCACTGGAACCTTAAAAAATTGCACTAGGAGAAGGGATAGATGTGGAAATATGAAATGGTGAAGTATTTAGGCTGGGACTCTAGAAATTACATTTCAGATTAAACAAAAGTATCTCTGGGCCAGATTTGTGCTGGCATAGTATCCCACAGTTGTACCCGTGGTCTGGTTCCTCTGGTGACAATAAAGGGAAGTCTGTTATTTATTACTGAGGATGGGGAATCTTGAAGCTGTATTGCATTGTGAGGAGAGCTTGACTTCAGTCAAGAACAGAAAATAACCAGACACATTGTGGCTGTTGTTTCAGTTCTTTTCAATGCACACTTCCCCACATCATCATAGTACTTAGGAACAAGTACTACAACACTCGCCAAAAAATTTAAAACCGTTTCTTTGCAATGCATAAAAATGTGGTCAGGCAATTGCCAGACCCAGGTGGCCCTGCAAAGATCAGGGTCCCCCAGGAAGTGCAGGATCTGAGGCTGGGTATTAATATTCCTGCTGTAGTGTGCTAACTCAGGGGGAAAGATGAATCCTAACTCTAAAACAGCGCTTTGAGGAACCTGCTACTGGTTTGGCAGCCGTTATATCAAATGCCCAAAACTGGTGCTAAGAGATAATCTGGAAAATGTGCATGTATGCTAACACAGGCAGAAAGATCCCTTGCTCCCAAAGCAAGCTCTCTGCTGAGCCCAGCCCCACAAGCACCAGGGCTTCAGCCCACAATGGGTGATACTTGGCACCTCCTGTTTTCATGCCATTAAATGACCAAACTTTTCATCACCATCTGAAGAGCATAATTTATCCCTGAAAACACAAATACTGCACCCTGCACTCCATGTTGCTTGTATGTATTTCCCCAGGACTGCTCCATAGCCACTTACCCTTAACAGACCCTGTTCCTTCTTGGAGGAGGCACAAACCCCAGTGGAGCAGGTGGCTGGGACTGAGGCTGTGCCCCACCTGTGGCCACAGTGTCCCCAGCTGTCCCATCTGGTAAAGGGCACTGGGGGGGGCAGGAGGGTGTTGGCCTCAGTGTGCAGTGCTGACCTTCACTACTGCAGCCAGACCTACCCAAACATGCCTCCACCTCATTTGGTGACTATAAAACACATGCTTTTAGTCATAATTTTAATTTCTGTCTGTTCAAGAACACGTTTGTCAATGATTCCTCTTTTTAGTTCAGGATTTCCCCTTCTCATTAATTAGTATTCTAATGTTCTGCTCTCCTGCAGAAACACCTTGCTTCTCTGAGATGAAGAACGGTACGTGAGCAAAGATGTTTGTCATGCTGCTTCTGCCCTTTTTCAGAGTGGCAGGATGTGCAGTGTGCTGTCAGCACAGGTGCAGTTAGAGGAATTAAAATGCAGTGCCTGGATGTGTTTGGCCACTGTGGCTCAGGGGGAGTGTGTGTGTGTGTGTGCAGGCAGCTGTGGAGGCAGCAGGCTCTGGCAGCAGGGCTGTCCCTTTAAGCCTCCCTGGTGTATTTTTAGACAGCATAAATAGGCTGCATTCTCCCACTTGCTCACCATCCAAGACATAAAAAGGAAGGGCTTTCTGCTTTCTTCAAGTCTCCTTCCCCTGCTGGCACCATATAAGTCTGTCTTTTAAGCAGTACAGGTCCACAGCCCTTTTTTTTTTTATTGAGAAGCTGCAGAACTCTAACCGGTGGTTCAATAAATTGTATTACATCCCCTTCGTACTGAATGCCCTACAAGCTTTGGCTTTCCATGTGTAATTGCAAGCTGTTATTAGCCCAGAGCTTTGTCCGTTACTGTGCCACACTATTGCTGAGCGGTCAATTTTTTTCCCCTGCCATTTCCTTTGCTCACACCATGCTGACCACGTTGGCCAGGGGCTGCCTGAGGTTTATAGTGCAGCATTGATTTTTCTTTTCTCTCAATACTGACAGAATCATAGATCCAAGGCAAATAAAGAAATGCATTCTGTGGTGATGAAATGTCTTTCGTTCAGCCTGGATTGAATCAAAGGCCATCACAGAAATGTTCTGCTCTAAAATGCTAGTGAAGCTTAAGGCATTGTTGGAAAATGAATTTTCCATTTTCTTAGCTGTAATTTAGATTCTCAAATCACTGTGCTAAAAATAATCAGATAAAACTGAATATAGACTACGAGCCTATGTAAAATGCTATTTGTTAAGTTTTTGCAAGCTGCTGCAGCTGATATGAAAGGAATCTGGCAATAGATCAGAAAAGTAATTACTTAGGTGGATTTCTAGTAAGTATGTTGCGTTACTCTGAAGACCAAGGTATGAGATGACTTCTCTGTAATTCATAAACACCATGGTAAATAACCAAACCATAAAGATATGTTTTGCATATATACTGGAGGGAGAAGTTTCTAGTGAAAAAAAACACCTTATGCCCCCCCACACCTCCCTAAAGAGTATTATTGCTTTTTTGGAAGGGATGTTGAAGGGTTTCTTTTAGATGGACCAATGAAATTTTTCCCATTATACAGAAGGAGATCTAGAAGTAAAAAGAGTCTGTGGGGATGTAATAACTCACACAGTGAATTTCTGGCAGGGCCTGAAAGAGAACTTTGATTCTCAAAATCTTAGCACCATTTTCAATGCAAAATAAAAATAGCCATGATTTTCATGAGATCTGTGGGAATGGGTCACTCCATATAGTCACTAGCACAGGCTGTTAGAAACCCGGGGTGTCCCCAGTCTGTGTGCCTGGCTGCACTGGCATGGCACTTCAGCATCCCATGGAAAGGGAGCACCTTGACTCATTTTCAGGTAAATGTCATTCCCTGTAACATAGACTCAATTAAGGAACCCAGACCTGTCATCTTGGAAAAGAGAAGACAGAACCACATGGTAAAGATTTCTGCACATTCTGGGGTTTTCCTTCTTTTTTTTTTTCTTTTTTTTTAACATTACAAATTGAACCCAATTCACCATCAGGGACATCAATACTTTCATCCTTGAAAAAACAATGACTTTGCCTTTACTCAGCCTTCCATGATAAGTTCATAGTAAGTTGTGCAGAAAAACTGTGCAGAGGATTTTTGTGTTCTTCTTCACAGGAGTTTCCTCTGTGGTCTGGAAAGGTAAAGCCCCAACTTCTACAGGGTCCCAGTGTGAACATCATCTTACCTGGCACCCCAAAATGTTCTCTGACTCCACACTTCAGGGAGATCTCATGTGTTACTGAGGAGTTAGCACGAAAACAAACAAACAAGAAAAAAGAGAGAAGGAAAATGTACCCAGAGAATAGAAAGAGTGGAAGAGAGGAGCATTTACATATGAAAATAACAGATGGATTCAGCAAAGTTAAAACTACAAATTCAAAAAATAAATACATTTGAATGTTGCCCTTGGGCAAAATTTCATTAATTCCCTAGCTTTGGACCTTCCTTTTTCTCCTTGCTTAATGGCTACACATTTGATATCAATGTGCTCTGGTTTACAGCTCTTTCTTCTCAATCGTATTCCTGGCAATTTGCAATAGGTCTTTACACTGCATAACAAATCAGATTATTTTTCTTCACTGATGACACAGAAAAATTCTTTAAATAAACAACCTTTTTGGATCAAATTCAGTGTCTTATTCAACCTGAAATTCTTCTGAACTTTTTTATTCATCAAAAGGCCACAAAGAATTCCTTTCTCTATCCCAAATTGTACAGTACTTTTACCTAAACAATTTCTCAAAAGGTTACAGTGTGACTGAATCTGTATTGCTCACTGTAAAAGACTGGGCAGTGCTATGTGGCTTTCATTTGTTAATTTTAAAGACTGTTCCACAGTGGAAACAAAATCAGGGATAGCTCTGTCCCATTTGTCCTCCCAAGGCAATTCCCACCTAAGGCTCAGAAACCCTTGAGAAACTCCCTATTTTCCCTACCTCCCATTTTGTCCAACTCCAGCCTTATGGTGTTCAGTAAAACTATCGCAAAGAAAGCTCTGATCTGAAATCAGCTGCAAACTGGCTCAGATCCTGGGAAGTGTTGATCTGTATGAGACTTGCAATGATTTTCAGATCTTGCACCCACAGCAGGTATCATTATACAGTTGCCATAAATGGTCCTTTTTAAGTAAACCTTTTCCAGAAAATTAATTAAAATATTTTCCTTGCTGGCTTATGCAGATGGATAGACCTCAACAGTAACCAAAATGAGGTACTGCTACTTGGGTGCAATAAAACCTTCAAATTCACTTGCCAGGATTTTTGACAGCAGATTTGCTCTGAGATTAAAATTCAGATTCAGGGTTGTGGACAGTAACTCCATTAGAATTTGGACAAGATAAGGAGTGGAAGTTACCAAGTGTTGGTAAGCAGCTCAACACTTACAAATGTACTGGGGGTACAGCTGTACAAGGTAAAACCAAAATTAAGATGTGTGTAAAACTATAAATAGAGCTACTATTCCCCCTCTATCACTTTATGGATTTGTGACATTACTTATGGCTAAAATCCAGCCATTGCTCTGTACAGGCTGCAGTCAGGAATCTCCACTCTAAATTCTAGGAAGGGGAAAGTGAGGAGAATCTACAAACAGGATTAGTGTCAGGGAATGCAAGCGTGATGAATACTTCCACATATTACCAAATTGTATATAATAGCCTAAGTAGGTAGGAAATCATTGTCAGGGGAGAAAGCTGTTAATTGGATCATATGTGAAATGTAATGTTTTCTCAGTGTCTCAGCTGGTGCATAAGTGCTTGTTGACTGGTGCATGAGCTGTGTTTTTATCAAATGCCCATATGAGCAAGCAGCCATGATAATTAATTTTTAAGGGGGATGGAAAAGATCAGCTATGCTTGAGCTCCAAATGGATGTCTCTTCTCTGATCCACTGGGTTCACAGCTTTAAGTGTAACAAGCAAAAATGGTTGAACAAGCAAAGAGCAAAGGGAACTAGAGTGGCATCAAAATGCAAAGCAGCTCCACCACCATCTGCCATTCAGTGGGAAAGCACCACTCTGTTTTCCTTCCTCTGTCAGCAAGGAGCAGCTTCTGGCTTAAAATGACAAAAAGAAGTTAGGAAAAGAATGGTAGAAATAATGATTTTATCTCTACTGTGAAAATATCGGAGATCTGGCAGGAGCTTTGGTTGGTCTGAGGGCCAAGTGTGGGGCTGAGCTTGCAGCTGGTTCTGCAGGAGGAATCTCAGCTGGGCTGTAGGGCCAGGGCAGGCCCAGTCTGACTGTACAGATCACACCCTTCATCAAAGATGTGTAACTTGAGTTTCCCCTGCTCTCTGAAATCTGCTGAAGGGAATGCAGTCAGCTCCCAGCTGCTTTCAGAGGCTGAGGCCATGCTGCCTGCCAGATAAGGAACATTCACTTGTGGTTTTCCCTGCCCTGCCACAGTGTCCTCTGCACTGGCAGCTGCCTCAGGTGATTTGGTGATCCTCTGCACCTCTGGCCTGCAGAAGCAGTCACATCAGCAGAAAATCTTTACATGTATGACAAAACAGAAAGTTGCTTGTTTAGTGAGCCACTTTCTGGTTTTATTGTATCTATAAAGCCCAGCTCCCTTTTGAGGCACTCATCTTCCTCCACTTCTGTGAATATCATCTTTCAGCAAAAGATCAGCAGGGATTCCCTGGCACATTCACGTTTTTTTGGCAGTCCTCACCCTACAAACACTGTATCTGCCTGGGGACCTGATCCTTTTCTGTGCACAGGTCCCTGGAAAGCCACCCAGTGCCTTGAGGCCTTCCAGGTTTGAAGCTTCCCTGGGCACCTTGTCCAGCCCAATAGGTGCACACTTCTAAACAGACGCCAATACACATGCATTTGCATAAAACATACAGAAAAGTGGCAAAATTATGATGTTCATTGGGATGTTCTGTCTAAATTGAGACTTTTAAGCACTAATAATAATTAACTACTTTCTTAGCAACGAAAAAGTCTTAAATGCCTATTTACTTAACAGTCCCCTAGGGTGTCTTTGTTCTGAATGGGCTAAAAAATCTTAGCTGCAAAATAAGCAGGCGATTCCAATCAATAGAGCCAGAGGACTATATTGATTACCAGAACTCCATTCTTTAGTCATTAACCCTGTGAATTCTTTACAAAAGCTGTACAGGACAATTCCTAACCACTATACCATTTGAGGAGTCATTCAGATATTTGAATGTCATTAAACTTTCATAACTTGTTTACAGCCCTTTCAGCCTCGCCTGAAGGATTGTGCTCTGAGACTTGCTGCCACACAGCCCCACTCTGCCCAGCTGAACTGACAAACAGCATTAATCAAGCCCAGAAATTTCCTCTGCAGATATGATTTTCTTCTTGGCTGTTGCTAATGTTGCTAGAGAGCAGGGAAATGGGTCATGGAAGAAGAGAAATAATATTCTTAATTTTTCCACGTTTCAGCTTTAAGCCAGAAAACTTTGACTGATGATAAACACCTTTTATCCTTGTAGGGAAAACTGCTCGTGCACCCTGTAAGTCCCTTTCTTCATTCATAGCGGGTGCCCAGGGCTCCTTATGTGGACAGGAGAGGAATGACACAAAGCAGGGCACTGGGGAGGGAAGGGAACAGCGAGGGGGGAGGAGGCAGAGAAGAAGTGATGCTGGGGAGCTCCTCAGATCTCTCCACCTCCTTGCCCTGCCTGTGCCCTGCGGGACCTGCCCCCAGAGCGCCTCCCTCTCAGCAGCCCCGTGCTGGGGAGGAGATTCTCGCGTTTCACACGGGGAGGGTTCATGACACACGGTAATGGCTCTAAATGGTAAATTCAATCACACAGTCAACAATTGAATAGAGGCACCACAAATGAGCCAAATGCCAGCGATTTGAGGGGATGCTGAAGGAACTCCCAGCAGTCACAAGGCCACTGCAAAGACAGGAACCCTTCCTCTTCAAAGTTCAGGTGGCTTTAATGTTAGAGGACATGCAACATTCTCTAATGCAATCTTTCTTTGCTGTGGAAGCTGTGAACTGCTCAGCATCTTTGTAAATACACAAAATGGAAGTGGTAATTTCTGAATGTTTTCTCAAAGGTTGATATAAATTTCAGCCACAGCTTGTCCTTGGGCTGCTTGCTCCAACTATTCTTTTATTGGTTATGGCTTTGGCCCAATGTCCACTGGCTATGGGCATCTGGTTTAGGCTGTGTTTGAGCTGGTTACACAACACAAGCATGGTTTTGTTCCTTGCCTTCCACTGTACAATAAAGTTTTTAGCCACAGCAAGTAGATGAACACCAAGGAATGATTTGAGCTGAAGCTGAGGATCCCATTTAGAAATTATGGAATAGCTTGAGAAACAAAAGAATCTACCTAAATATTTGCAAAAAGAGTGTTTTTTCAGAGTCATAACTGAGAAATATTCCTACATTTAGACTCAAAATTGTCCTTCATCTTTTTTGCAATTAGCACTTGATCCAGTCTAGCTTCAACTTCTGCCATTATCCTTATCTATTTGAAAACTTCCCAAGAGAGCTATAATGAGCTGGGGCCATTTTCATGACTATTGATTTCATGGTTAAAATTATAGTATTTGATTGTTATTTGACCAAAGTGAGATTATTGTATGTTTTGAAAACAAGAGCAGTAGCAGCAGGAGTCATGTCCCTAGTAAAGTACAAAGCTAGGAGCTGCCAAACAGCCACAGATGTTTATCTGTGGTGCCTTAGGGCTCTGTGGGAGCCCCCCTGTGCTGCTGCTCTCCAGAGAATGAGCAGAGGGCACACAGAGCTTCAGTGTCACCCCATGTGTCCTGGCAAAGCATGGGATGATGTCAGTAGGTGCCCTCACCACTGGCACCTTTTCCTACCAGGGAAACGCCCTGCAATGCTGCCTGCAGGCAGAGGGTGTGTTTTGTGGTGAAGACTCTCTTAGGGCTGAAAGGCCTGAATTTCATTCCAACTCTTAGTAAATAAATAGGTGCTGGACAACCATTTATGAAGTTTATTTTTCATTGCCGCAATACATTTAGGAAGTGTTGGTAAACCAAGGACTTTCTGCATGCTCTGGTTCCTGCATTTCAGCAGACTAAACCAATCACAATTAGCAATGGATTTCAGATAAATCCAGGAATGTTTTAAGCAAGTTCCTAAATGTGCTAAGAACTCCAAATACCTTTTTGAATAGGGTGTTTCAAAGGATTATTGGGACTAAATGGTCTTAGTGCATCATATGGACAGAATCTCCTTTTCTTTTGTACTTCATTTCATTTTTTTAGTCTGAGACCTGTCTGTATTTTATTAGACTAAGAGCATGACTGACCATCCTTTCTTTTCTGATCAGAATGGCAGAATTGTTGATTTTCAGGTTGTAGTGACGTTTTGAGCCGTGTGAAATCCAATAAGGCTACAAATATTTCCTGGCAAAACCATGGGCACCATCAGGGGCTGGCAGTGCAGCAGCAGGCAGGACCTACCTGAGCTGTTGAGAACTCCATGCAAAATGGGGTGAATGTAGATGCAATTGTCACTTTTTTCCTTTTTTCTATCAATGCCATGGCAATTATCTCTGGTTTAAGAAGTGAATCTAAACATCTTGATGCCAGTAGCTGCTGCTGGCCTCATCTTCAGAGCAGAGCATTCTGACATCCCATTTTCTTCAAGCAGAGTCACAGGTCAAAGGGCAGTGAGACACCTTTCCCCGGCTGTCAGTGATGTGCCTCCTTGAAATAAATCAAAACCACCTGCCCCCAGAGAAGCTGCTGGGGACTTTGTGTCCATGTGGGCAAGAGGGCTTGGCTGTGCCCTTGCAGGGCTCCTGTAAAGTTGTTCAGTGTGAGTGGTTCCTGTGCTCAGGGCTCTCCTGGGCATCACTGTGCCCAGCCTGACCTCCCATGCCATGGCCCCCAGCCAGAGCTGAGCTTCCAGACACGTGGGACTGCCTTGAGAAATGCTTACAGCTAAAACTGCTCACCAGTAAATACACCCTTGCTGCATTTAGAGCCTCCTCCAACTCAGAATAATGCCTCAGGGAGGAGTGCAGTATCCTGGGGGACACAGGGGAGAGCAGATGGAGCCCTGCGGCACCCAACCAAGGAAGAAGGGAGCACTCCTCACCCACTGCAAGTAACATCTTTTACATTTAATAGAGGACAATTGGCTACTTTCCTGTCCTCTGCTGCCCTTTTACTTAGAATTCTGACTCCTGGAAATTAGTTTTGAAGAGAGTGACTGCACATGCCAGTGCTGTGTCCATGCAGAGCTGAGGAGAGGACCAAGCTTTAGGCATACAGAACCTGCAGGTGATCCTGCTGCAGCTTGCAGACAGAAATGCCCACAGTGCTTTAGTTAGAATAGGAGGAGGAGTGAATCTAAACACCTTGATACATGAGCTGTGTAAGAGGCTCAGCAAATTGCTGTGGCACTCAGGGCTCTCTCTGTATCCACTGCCCACAAAATAGCTGGGTTGTCAACCCGAGAAAATGATCCCCTCCAAAAGTGCTGAGCCCTGTTTCTTTCACCACTGAAAAATCTTGGCCATTTAGTAACAGGTCTGTGCTCTCCAGTTTTGAGAGAGATCTGGTACTGCCATCCTGTTGTCCTTGTGAGCCAGAGCCACTTCTGTGGAAGAAATAGGTTCTTAAAGCCTTGTTCTGATTACATCTCCTCCACATAAAGCACAGGAACTTAACTCCAGCCAGCAGTCACCCCGGTGTAAAACAGGATCGTGGCAGATCAGAAGCTGGGTTGTAATCCTCTCATTGCCCCAAAATAAATTTCCTTCTTGGCAGCAGAGCTTAACAGCAAATGTTCAATCCTGACTTGTGCGGGGCTTAGGAGCAGAGGACAGGCAGCCCTGTGGGGGCTGCTCTGTGTTCCACAACTGCACCCAGAGCAGGCTGGGCTCCATCAGGGGCTCTGGGGAGCAGCCCTGCAGCAGAACTGCTGCCAGTGGTGACATTTCAGAAGGTCTCACCTTGGAGAGGCTTCATAAATGTCATCCTGGAAGCTGCTGGTGGTGGCTGCACTGGAGGGAGTAGGAGCCAAGTGATGCCCCAGAAGGGATGGCTCCATGTCAGGTTTCTCCATCACTGTCACACATATCTCTGATAATACTTACTTACTGTTTGAAGGGAAAATGGCTTTCTAAAGCCATTATTTCTTTCTCTCTTTCTGCTGTCATAAAGGGCTTTGTGATGGAATGATAGAGGATTCATCCACAAAAAATGGACAGAGCAGGAAAAGATACCAAAATATAAGGGCATCTCTAGGCAGGGCACTGTAATATCACTGTGTCTAGCCATGGTGGGCATGCTCTTTGCATTTGCAAAGACAAAAGAAACTAACTAAAAATAAATGGGTGAGATGAGCACTGATATTTGAAGGACTTGAAAACTAGATTTGATTAAAGTATTTGTTTTTATAAGAGACATTTCATCCCATCTTGTCTTTTCCTGGATTCCTTTCTGCCCAGTTTGGACTAGCCTCAACACAGTCTGTTTATCATTAGTAAGATGTAGGCTATATTAGAGCAGCAGTAACAATAAGTCATTTAGAGTGTACGTCACAGGTTACAAAGCAAATAGGGAGGCTGTTTTATTATGCTGGAGCTGTAAAGCTTACACTAATACAAAATATTGCTGGCAGTCACCTTGCTTTATTCTTCTTTTAACAGCTTACTAACAGTGTGTAAATATAAAAGGAAACTTTGATTTTTCCATCCGGATACACTGAAAACTCTTTCAATAAAAATGCTAGGGTGCATTTAACACTGTGACCAGAAATATTGAAATTTGACAGTTAGGAGGTTAAAGGTTTCAAATTTATACACAGAGGTGTTTTGCTCCTGTCATGGTCATAGCAGCTTGCTCAGGGTAACCCCTTTTGCTTACTGAACCTTTGAAAAGCAGAGAACATTAAGCAATACATCTTGGCAGATGCCCTGGGATTTCACACCACCAGCAGAACCCCATATGCACACAAAAAGTGAACCTCTTAGGTGAAAACTGGTCAAGCCTTTCTCTGCTTCTGCCCCCTGTGCTGGCAAGCAGCTCTCTTGTGCTGCTGCCATCCTTTCCATGACAATCAAGGCAATTTCTGTAATTTTCAGGTATCAGGTGCTACTGCTTTTAATTTCCACAAAAATCACTCAGAATGGTGGCATCAAGAGAAAATGTACAGGAGCTGTTACTGAGAGGTAATGGCATCAAATAAGTAAGTCTTTTATGTTCCTGCCGTAAAATACCTGCATAAAAGATAAAACTAGACAAAATGTACTTTGCATCCCAAATGTTAAGATTTTAGATATCCTCTAGTCTTTATTTTAGGAATTTCAACCTGTTGTATGTGTGTATTTGCCTCTCTACTGCCATCTGAGAGAAAAAGTGCAGCTGAGAATAGACAAGGTACCACAGTGCTTCCAACTTTTTTTAATTCTCTTTTTCAAGCTCTACCAAAAATAAATAAAGAAAGAAAGAAAGCAGCTATGTGTTGATTTACTGGGAAGCTATCCCTGCATAGACCTGCTGGAAACATTACAGCCTTGACACACCAGCAAGTAAAATGATCAACTTTCCTTTTTCTACTTATCATAGTATGTAACAGAACCACTCTGGGCATTTCTTTTCACATTCACCATAAAACTGTCCTCATAAATATTACTATAAAAAAACAATTACAGTGAGCACACATTTTTGCAGATGTTGTTGCAGGCATCTCTGCAATATGAATGCAGTCCCCTTACAGTGGGGCACAGCCCTGTCCCACCAGCAGCAGGCTGGGACACAGAGGGGACACTGCCAGGCAGGCTGCTCTGCTTGCTAAATGTGCTCCCCACTGTCTCCAGGAGCTTGAGAAATTTAGGGCTGGCTCTAAACTCAGGTTATAGCCCCTGTTCACTTCAGGCTGAGGGTTTCAGCCTCTGTTGCTTGCAGTGGCAGCAGCAGGCAGGGCAAAGCCCGTCTGTTGGCTCAGGGCTTGGCCTGGGCAGCAGTGCTGGGACAGGGGGAGCTGAGGAGATCCTGCCATGGGCTTGGAGCTCTTACAGGGAGGGAACAGCAGACAGGAGGGCAGGAGCCAGTTGCACACAGGATTATAGCAGTTCAATGGGTGTGTGAGAGTCACTTCTTTGTTCTCTGGTCCTGGAAAAGAGCACATGGCAGTGCTGAGGCTGCACAGCACTCTCCCCCTTGCGGGGTTTGACAAGGGCAGGTGTATCTGAGGAGAGGGACGCTGTATCTCCTGCACAGGAGTTTGTTGTGTTTCAGGAGTGGAGGCAGACCATGGTGGGAGAACCATGCAGCAGGGATCATGGTTTACCTGTAGGTGTTTGGGCATCACAGTGTGCTGAGAAGTGGAAGTCACCACATCTCCTGCAATTCTTCAGGATGTTCAGCTCTGCCATGCCTCAGAAAAGATGGGACTGGAGATTCAGCTTTACATGTTCTTTCAGTGTCAACACCCAGCCAGGGTCAGGTGGCTGAGAGCTGAGCTTTCAGTGCATTAGGAGAAATCATGTGTCTGTGCATGGCAGAGCTGGATCTCCTGCAGGCTCCAGCTTTTTGGCTGTTGGTAGAGCTGTCAAATTGAAGCACGTGTGCCAGTGGCAGCAGCTGAGCTGTTTTCCTTGAATAACATCCTGTTCTCCCAGCTCTCTCTCTGGCACACTGCTCAGGGTCCCATGCATCCCTAAGCTGATGGTTAGAGCTGTGGGTTGGAGGGGCACTTTAGGCAGGGAAGAGAGAGGCTGGATTAGAAAACGCCTAAAACAGAATTGTCAGTTAATGCCACTGAAAACATTGGACTCCTCTTTAGGAGCTGCATTGCTCCCCAAGGCTTTCAGTGTGCCAGGTAACTGCTAGAAAGGGTCTTTTGTGAGCTCCTTGTGTTGGGTGAATCTCCTCTGTGTTTTCAAGACATAGATCATCCAGGCCTTCAGAAATTCAAATTAAATACCATGAGGTAAATATACTCTGTGTTCTTTATGTGTATCTCTAGTTTTGCTGCAGCTGGTTGATTGGTTTATTTTCCCCAAGTGTTTCTTTATTGGTCTGTTTGCCTCTCTAGAGCTGGGGCTGGTCTGCAAGAGCCAGCAGCTCCAGGGTCCTGCCTCACCTCCAGTACAATCATGCAAAAGAAGCAATTTTTCATTATTGATAAAATGTAATGTCATAATGTCATGGCCTTTCAGGTCATCATCTTTGTAAGTCAGCCATGACATTATCACAATTTATAATGATAACAAATGACCATAATGTTTGCATGTAATTTTCATTGGCTATTGCAGAATTCTAAAGTCACTCCTTTGAAGGAAGGATTTCATTAACAAGCTACTGCAATTACTGCTTCTACTGGGGGCTTTTTGCTAACATGAAGTCTATTCTGTCTGATATGGGAGATTTATGTACTTAGTAGAAATTTAAGATTTGGTGGCTCATGGTTAGTTAAGTAGTGATGCAAACTGAGAGAATATTACTGCCTTTTTATGATATCAGGAGCTTTATAATATGTCTAAATACTATAATTTCTGCAGGTTATGTAAATGCAAACTCTGTGAATATTGCTGGCTGGAAGGTCTGGCTTGAGTGTCAGACTCATTCTTGACTGTAGTGTTGGCTTTACTTATTTAATATTTCATGATAAACTTAAAAGATTTACAGCTTGAGGAGCCGGTGAGAATCATAGGGCATTTATTTTCATGTGATATTTAGAGGCTGGAGCTTCAGTCCCCAAACACTTTAAACATATTCTTAGCTTTAACATCTGGACTGAGAACATCACTGGGGTGGGTTCCCTTTGCTCTGCAGGATCAGAACCTCAGAGTGAGTGCACAGAGTTCAATAGAGATGAATCTGGAGCACTTGTAGGGAGCACTCTGTCAATCTAATCCATAAATAAATACTCCTCTACTCCTGAAGTCCTCTGAAGCTAATGCATGGAAAACAATGAAATGCCTGGGCACTCCAGGCCTCTTGAAAGAACAGGGCCAGGCTTTGGTATCTGTGTGTATGAAATAAATTCAAACAAACAAAAATAAATGTTTCTGAAGGAGCAGCTGTGAGTTATAGTCTAACAGACTCCATGACAGGCCACCAGGCAAAAGGACTCAGAGCTGCACAATTGGTCCCCAAGGGACACAGTGCCTCAGAGAGGACAAAGCAAGAGCTGGGGACTCGGCTGTGCTTTGTTTTGGCCCACAAGCCTTATCAGACTCATGTTGTGATTCATTTTTCATTTGCAGCAAGAAGCTTGCAGGAAAAATTTACGTTTTTCTTTCTTTCCTCTTCCTTGAGGCTACTTTTTTTTCCACTGGAAATTACAAAAGTACTGCCCTTATGAAAAATATTAGACTAAGTTTCATCCTTTGTCAGTGTGACACCGAGGCCACCTGGTTATTATGGCATTGTCCACCAGGTCATGCAAACACATAGCAGAAGGCTCTCTTTCCTTGATAGTGAATTGTATACAAAATGCCTCCTTGTCTGGAGAATCATACTTTATGTGGGGTATTGCCCAATTATATTTATGGCCGTTCCTTTTGTAGGGCTTGTACATCACTCATATGGGGATCTCCTTGTTATGTCTTTGAAAACCCCACCATGAAGACTGGTTTCATCAATTTTCCAGCCTAGAGGCCTACAAATGACCCAGTAAGGTCACTCAGCTCAGTCTCCATATCGTGAATGCCCTCAGACCAGGGGCAGTTGTTTTCTTTGCTTACAAGAATAACTTCACCCTCAGCAGCCAAGGGGGCTGCACTCCACTGCAGTACACAGGCACGCTTGCATCAGGATAAATTCTTTTAAATTCTTTTAGCAGAAAAACTGCTTGAGCTATCAAAGTCAGTATGCACTGTGAGCAATGAGGATTAACCAGTCTTGGGAGATACCAAAAGAAAACTAAGTGTCTGTGTTTAATTGTCCTTCTTGAAATGCCTTTTTATTACACATCCCCATTGCTCACTTGATTTGCTCAGTCTAACTCAGGTTTGACTTTCTTTTTTGGATGCTGTTTTGGACAGGACAAGGGCTTGGTTGTATCAGGGAACATTTTGCAAACTCTTGGAGAGATGGCTCAGGTTAATTTTAGCACAGCTCCAGCTCTTCTCCTATGGTTTGTGTCCCCAAAGAAATAAGACACAGGGACTTGAGTGGGCTTATCTTATTTTCTGTTTTGCTACCCCAAAAGACTTTTCCCTGAATTTTAAAGCTGATGGCTACATCACACTGCTTAGTGATATTTTATTTGGTGACACATAATGAGATGCCTGTGAGATTATGATACCATTGGAACAGTCCATGGATTTTCATTCCACTGTAATTTCATGGCTCTTCAGGGCCCCACCTTCAGCTCAGCACTGGCCACTCGCTGCTCTGCTCAGGAGAGTTGTTCTGCTTGCCTTGATCTGGCAGGGGCTCTGGGCAGAATCAGAGACTGCTCTTCCAGAGAGACAAGAATCTAAATACTGCAGAAAGGCACAAGGACTCCTTTGCATTCTCTGGTCAAGCCTCCTTGAGCACAGCAAAGGTTTGCCAGGCTGCTGTCACCCCTTGGGTTCATCTTGGTGTTGTTTTAGTGAGCCCATCCTTGCTCCCTCCCACCAGGTGCTCCTGATGCCGGAGCTCAGTATCCAGCTGTGAGCTCGGGGCTGCTCTGCTGCAGATGGCCAGAGTGCTCCCTGCCACCTGAAACAGCCACAGACAAAGCCTGGTTTTTGCTTGGCAGAACCTGGCTTTGCTGAGCTGCTTCTCTTCACAGGAAGCAGTGGCACATGCCAGGCTCAGGGAGGGAGGATGTTACAAGGCTCAGAGAGCAGCAAGACAGGAGTTTCACAGGAGGGGAGGTTGGCAGTGCTGCCAGAGCAAAACCAGTACCACCTGATCCTTCTGAAGGCTAGATGAGAAGTAGTGTAACATAGAGATTTGCTGTTTTGTCCTTAACAGTGGGTCTGCTGCCAGAAGAGCAGCTTTGCTGCCAGGGAATGTCTGTTTGTACTGTCAGGCCCCTGCTCAGCACCAGCCTGTGCTGTGCTAAAGCAAACGAAAGGGGAATTATACAATATTGAATGTGGACCTGGCTCTAAATGCATTGAAAATGTAGGTTATTGTCTTCTGGCATTTCCTAAAAAGCCTCTTGAGCTCCTGTTGGCAACCGCTGATATTGAGGGTACTTTTAGCTGTTTAAGTCTTCCTGTTCTAACAGGGGTCAAAGGGCTGTAAAGATCTTCTCAAAAGGATATAGAAGGAATCATTAAAAGGGAGGAGGAAGAAAGTGACAGAAGGTCAGCCTTTTTTTTTTAATGGGTGCATCCCCGAGGGGGTCAGACACAGTTGTGCATTATACTCCAGCTCCAGTACCTGACTTTTAGAAACCTACAGCAAATCTTATTAGCACTTCCATAAGCATAAAATACAGGACAGAGCCCAATGTTCCAGGCAGAAGTAAAAGAGAAAAACCATGAAATAAATCAATTTAGTCTTTCAAATTAATTTAAATCAACATAGTGCAAGGATATGACCGAGATGAGGACAAATACTCAAATATGTGCAAGGCATTTTATGGTCCCTGGTAAGCGTGTGCATGTATCCGTGTGTGTTTAATTCCCTTGCTGATCTTTTTTTTTTCCTTAGAGACAAATTTACTGTATGCTCATTGCATGGCATGTCATGTAGCTTTTTGTAAGGACTGGTGTAGGGCAAAAAATTTACCTTTTTATGTGACACAGCCAAACAGAATTGTGAAGGTTTTCAGTGATTTCTAGACAGCAAGCAATAAACTGCGTTTGCACCCACACACTTACTGCCTAACACCCCATCTGGTAACATTTCCACGTCTCCAGGAAAGAAATCAATAGCAATAATCTGTGAGGGCCTCATAGGGTGTATATTTTTTTATCGCGCTGCTATTTGGAATTTTTTTCCTATCTGCTTACAGCACTAGATTGTTCTTTTTTTGTTAGCTAACATTGAAATCCTGGAACCATTATTATATTTTATAAAAAGCAGGATCCAACACTGGGGTCAGAATAATATATTCTAAACACTCATATTCAGTAATATCACAGTGTTCAGACAGCAAAGTCCTAGTCAGTGAAGGCACTGAAAAATCTCCTACAGTAAGAACCTGTGCATTTAAAATGATATGCTAGCACACTTCAAAGACTAGCATCCTAAAAATTCATGATTACTTAAAGATAGTTTATATTAAAAGAGAGTATACCTCCAGCTTTCATCTTGCTCCAATGCAGAGAAGAAATTGTCCTTATATTCTGAAATTTAGAACAGTGTCACTGTTGGTTTTCTGTGTAAGGAGGAAATATGATGCTTTGTTACTGGTCTTATTTATTGCAGACCTTGTCTGGAATCTAGTATTGAAGCTGTGCTTGATGAGTTGCTGCCTTGAACTTTTCCACTGATCAATGCTGGTGCTATGGCTGCATGAAAGAATAGCTTTCCTGAGGAGAAGCTATCACATGGGAAACACACTACACAGTAAGCTAAGAAATCTGCTATAATCTTGTATGCTTAGGCTTAGAAACGTGTTTCCCAAAAGAAATGGTGATAGGGAATGACCATTTTAAAACAGATGTTACATGAGCAAGAGGTCAGGTGAAGAACAGGGAGATATTAAAAAAAATAGAGGCAGAGAAAGAAAGAAAGAAAGATTGGGAAAAGGGAAGAAAGAAAGGAGCAGAAACGCTCCTTTCACTGACATGATAAGGCACAACTGGACAAAATGCACAGCTGAAGACAACATTACAGAGCCAGGAGACAAGAATCATATTTCTTCTTCTCCCTGCAGTGACAAATAAAAGGTTGTTTTGATTTTTGCTGTACAAATGATAGGCTTTACTTCAAAACTGTAGCTGCTGAGTTGTTCTCCACAAAAGTATTTCTTGCTTTTTATCCCAATGGCAATACTAGAGGAAAGAAAATGAAGCAGTTCTGTAATCAGCATATATTTTATTTACCCGTGGATTGTCCTAGGCATTTTGCAGTGGGGGTGGGATTGACTCTCTGAACAGGAGCAGTGTCCTTTGGAAGTGGGATTTCAGCAGCATTTAGCCTGGGCAAATCCTTGTCTGTGCTCACCAGGCCTTTACTTTGTGCCAAGGCTGCCACTTGTGCCACTGGGGTTTTTATCCCGTCGGGCACACGCTGGGATGGACCCACTGTGATGTCTTTTTTTTAAGTCCCCAAATTACGATCTCATTTGGTTACCAGCAGAGCACACAGGAGGTCTCTCAGTGTAGCTGGCTTTATTCATGAGTGCCTCTAAATAAGCCAGTGGTTAAAACAAGGACTCAGCCTTTCTGAAGCACTGCTGCCATTGAGATCCCACAAAGACCAACTGCAGAGACACACAGGATGCCTTTAGTTGTAAGCAAAGATTTTAATTTTTTAAAAATTAATTTAATTTTAATTTTTTTTTAACTTAGCACCAAACCTAAAATCTCTGGATGAGATTGCAGTCACTTATAGCAGTAACAAGGCTCTTACCTCATTTTTGCCCCTAAAACTCATCACTTATCTGTCTTCTCTTACACTCTGAAATGTTGAAAAGTCAGATCTCAAAGCTGAACAAGTAATAACATGTAAATAAGGATCTAGCAGATCAAATCACTGGTGCAAAGGATAAATATGTCTGAGAGTCCTGCCCATGGATAGTGTGAAAAAAAGAGTTACTGGTTTCTTTACTTTAAGTAGGTTCATAAGGATGGATTTGGGCACATAATCTTTGAGGTTTTTTGTCTGGTTTTAGAATCTTTTACTTGATGTCTCTGCTCTTTGGGTAGGTAGGAATGAGAAAAACCAGTGCTCTTCTTATTCACATTGTTGCAGTAAAAAATAAATCCATGGTGAGGTGGGTATTCAGGTGCTGTGGGAAGGAGGGCTATGTAAATACCTCAGGCAGTGTTTTTTCACCTGGGGTCCATGGGCTGTGATTGAGAGTACTATAAAAGATAAGCAAGGATAGCAAATCTCTTGTCAGTTGGCTTAAATTTTCACTATAAGGGTCCCTACCTCCAGCAGAAGATTTTAGATACATAAACATTGAAGAGATTGAGAATCACTGATATAAAGAGGCTGTCAGACCATTGCAGGCACTGAGAGCAATATATTCAGCCAGCATTATCTCAATCTGAACAATTGAGTCATTTCTTCTAATACTATCGAATTTAATTTCTTAGTCTAAATTAAAACAGGAGTAAAAACTTTGTGTTTTTAATAAAGTTATATTTGAGCTAAGGCTTTGATGATAAATAAGCCATTCACTTATGTACATCTGCCAGAGCATTCATAGGAAGCACTGGGCTTAAATGAGTTGTGACCTTATGAGACAGTCTACTGTTTGGAGACTATATAGGTGACTGCTGGCTTTTGAGTCTTGACCTTTCTGTTTATATTCATCATGAATGTGCAGATACTTTTATTCTTTCTGGGAAAAGGCTGTCAATCTTCACACTAATTTTAATGCCTGTGCAATGCAGAACAGTGGTGGATCTTAGCAATAACAATCACCAACTGACTAAAATTAACTAATTCAGACTGCTATGCTAAATTGAGTATGAGGGGGTTTGTTTCAGGCTCGGCATGGAAGCACAGGTGCAGTGGATAAATAGGGACACATACGGTGCCTAAACACGCTTGTGCTCATTGTGACCTCCCAGCAAAAAAGCTCTGACAAATCACTTGTGACTTTCCAGAGCTTGTCGAGCTGCTGCTCAGTTGATCTGTATTTCTCCAGACTGGAAGTGACAGGAAGAGGCAGTGATACTCGTGAGCTTGAAAGGACTTCAATTCCCATCCCAAAATCAGGGTGCCTTCCAAGGACTGGCCATGTAAACAGCTCCTCACGCCTCTGCTGAGGCCAAGGCTTGTCAGTCTCTGTCCTTCATCACATCTCCTTCCTTACTTCTGCCACAAAAGTTTGCTGCTGTCCAGGGACCATCTCAGGAGGTCTTGCACCATGCCCCTCATTAGCTGGGAGTTGTCTCTTTCCCCCTCTGCCCCCACCAGGGAGGCTCAGGTGGTCTCCTGGAAGTGCAGCCTGGGGCACATTAGCATCCTGACATCACTTCTGCCCCCAAAGGTGCTAAGATAGCCTGCTGCTGGGAGGTCCCAGCTCAAATCACCCAAATAGCAATGCAGAATATGGCCTAAAATTATGATGAGACTCTTCCAAGTGTGGGATACTCAAGTATCCACCAGGCTCTGGAGCAGCCACTCTCTACTGTGCTCTGACACGGGCATAGAAAGAACATTCTTTTGGTAAACTCCAAAAATAGTGTTCTTTAATGATTTTAACCCACTTTAGTGCTGAATAGAAAAGGAAACTTCTATTAGAGCTTTGGCACACTGAGCAGAAGAGCTTTGTGAGGCCAGATATCTGATTCTGGGTGGCAGAGCTGTCCTGAGCCCTTATTTCCCTATGGCCATGCTTTTTATTCTGGCACCACCTGCCCTTCCCCAAAATCCTTTCCTGCTTTTGCCACCACTCCTGCGTTTTCACACTATTTCTCATCCTCACTGAGTGTTTTTCACCTAGATTAAATCTTCATATTTAACTTCTTTATCATGGTTCTTCAGAGAAGCTTCAGCTGGGGAAGCAATTACCTGAACAAAAATAAGAGGAAAAAAAGGGGGTTTCCTTGTCTGCCAACTTGCCAGGAGCCAGGTCAGTGCTAGCAAGGATACACAAAGGTATTTTTCAAGCAAATATTACAGAGCTCTTTCAGTAAAGGCATATTGGCTTAAAAGGGCTCCAACCCTACTAATATCTGAGCTTCTTTCACTCAGAATCGTTCAAATCAATGCAAGTTATATTGCTCCTTTCTCCCATGCTAGCCCAAATAAGCTTTTATTGCCTTCCCTGCCCTGCCAATCTCTGTGATCCCAGGCAGTGCCAGCCCCTCACTGCTGGCAGTGCTTTCCTCCCTGCACAGAGCATTGTGCACCAGCAGCTGCTCTCGCAGGGCGCAGAAAACACCACGGTGAGGCAGCTTCAGAACCGCTTCCTTGCTTGTTCCTGCCACTACCTCTGTCCTTGTTTGCTTTACCAATGGAAAAGGGTAAATTAAATTATAGTAAAATGTCTTCCTAAATATGCTTTCTCACTCCTCCTTCATGTATACAAGCACTGCAGACATAGCAAGAGATTATGTATCCCAAAGGAATTTGGTGCAATATTTTGTAATTCTGATTGAAATGTGTTCTGTCTGGTCCCCATAGTTTAATTTAGAACAATTAAGGTTCAGAGTACATGAGCTTGCAAAGCACATTACAAACAATGGCTGCAGAATAAACTGCAAATCAATCCACACTAAATCACCCTGAAAATCCCTGCGAACACAACAAAGAGGTCTAGATTCACGGTCCTTTAATACAATCTCCTCTGTCTTTGTAGCCATAAGTAGTTCAGCCTCTTCCTTTATGGAAAATTGTCATCATATTGTTTCAGGTTAGGAGATTTTTTGTTTGTTCCTGAAAATCAAACAAGAAGGAGCCATCCCATACATGATTATGCAAGCATGTCAAATCAAACCGCGAGAGAGACGCTGCCGCTGTGCTCCGGTCTCTGCTCCACCTTGCAATGCTTATTTCTAATGATTGCCTTGCTGCTTTTATACAGGATACAGATGAGCAGTGGGCACTAATATAATTAAACCTGATAAGAGGGTGTCCTGAATATCATGCACGTGCATGCACAGCCTGTGTAATAGGGCTAGTACATGTCACACATCAACTTTCTATGATTTTTACATTACCATTATTACTCTGGCTGACACCCATGTTCCTTTCATATGGCAGTAGCTTTTCATTAATAACCTGAAACATTATTTTAAGTGAGGTGAAGTCAGGTTAAAAAGAAAAGTAAAGATCCTCTGGTTTTTGTAAAACTAAGATTTTATTTCCTGTGCGTGCACTCTGAAACCTTGGAAGCAGCAGACAATACGTGATGTTTTTAGCAGAAAATCTCACCGAGCATATCCCCATATTCAGATGAACAGGCACAAATGTGTAGATTGTTTTGCAGTCACATGCAGCAGTGTTTTGTTTTGATTTTGAGTGTGAAAAGAGTGGGTGTCTGGGTCCAGCCAGGGCTCTGCAGAGTCTGCTTTTCAAAGCCTGGACAATAACCCATTCCTCACAATCAAAGTTCAGTGAAGGGAAATGGCTTCCAGGAGAGCACAGGAGCCTGGCCAGCCCCAGAGCAATGGCCCTACGTCACAGAAGGCAAAGCAGGAGCTAGCAGAATAATTGTCTCTGGAAATGACCACGGGGGAGGGCCTGATCCAAAACCCTCACCAGTCAATAAGGCTCCCACTGATGTGGGCTCACATCATCAGTTGTTATAGTGGAAAGATTTTTTTCCAGGACAGTAGTTCTGATTTGAATGTAGTTCTGATTTGAATGTCCTTTGCACAGAGCAACAAATAGAGATACCCAGCCACCAGATGAAGCAGGGGCTGATTAAGGGAGGTGACAAGGTTGGCACAGGGCTGATATATTCATCAGCACTTCTGCAGGGTTCACATCACCTCTGCAAAACCCCACAGGTCTCTCTGTACTTGCCTTGTTCACCACTGCTGATACATGAAGGAGGTAGTAAGACAAAATGCTGTTGCTGGTTTTCCACATCACCATTTTGCTGAGCCCTGCAGCATTCTGTGCAGGGCACTGTCTGTCCCCAGCACGGGCACTGTCCCCTCAGTGTGGGCAGAGACACAGCCTGGTGTGCTGTCCCTGCAGAGCAGCACAAGAGCCTGTCACATTGAGGTCACCCACCCCACAGAGGGTTATGGATGTTTGTGCTCCATGCAGTGCTGTCATGCCAGGCCTGCTGGGTGTCTCCAGTGACACCTCCCAGCCTGCAGCACCCTGAGCTGAGTGCAGCCCTGAGCCTCAAATGCCCTCAGCACATGTCAGTCACATCCCCATTGTGTTCAGCCCATTACAGGTTTTACAGTTTCCAGTGAGGGCGATGTGCAGCCTGGCTGAGGCCAATCAATATGCTCCAGGACCATTATCCTATAAAATTCCCACTTATTTAAAGAGGGGGTGGGGGGCACAGACCTTCAGTTCTGATCCAGCTCTGTAAAGTCAATGGCCAAACTTGCATTGATTTTCAGAGGCAAAGAGTTGGCATGTGCTTTAAAATATTCACAAGCCAAGAATAATAGCAACAAGCAGATATGGATGCAGCATCTTTAATCCATATGCTGTGGTCTGCGTGCTACTTCTGCCATAAACAATAAACAATCTGATGTTTGGGGGAAAATAAGGGCACATAAGCAATTGTGCATTTCAGAATCCCTTAAAGCAAGTGCAGTGATTATAAGGGCAAAGCATAAAACCTGGGAGGTGTTTTATTTGCATGTTGTCACACTGGTTTTTGAACCACTTTTTCCCTTCTCCTAGCTAGCGTTCTGCTCAGCCTCGCTGTTGTGCTCATTAGTCTGGTAAAGCTGCACTGCAGGATTCAACTTCTTGTTTCAAGCAAAACGATTTCATTAATCTTGTATTCCATCATTTATTTTATTTTGGGAAACAAAGATGTTTAATCTGAGTACAACAGTGTTTGTTCCCTAACCTAGGAGCCCTGGATTTTAAGCAGAGCTAACAGATAATTTTCAGAGGGGAATTAGCACAGCACTTGTATCTGCAGTGGTGTCTGTGTCATGCCCCTAATACTGCTCTGCCACTGTGCAGAAACAACAGGGAGTGCTGAACTTGTAAAGACCTTTAGGAATCAGGTAACTTCCTCCACAGTATGAAGTTCTTCTGTCAAAGGTTCCCAGCATCTGTGGGGTTAGTGCTGATTTGGGAGGATTGCATTAACTGATTCTCACTGTCACAGTGCCACTGGTGAAAAGGCAGATGATAAAAGACTTTCCTGAAGAAAATGTGCTGCCATTTTCATTTCAAACAACATACTGCTGTGGTTATTGTAGTTTCATGTTCACTGGGACAGCGTGGGTGAAAAAAAAGCATAAGCATTTTGTTTTATAGCTATAGGGGAATTGTTTGGTAACTCCTGGCAAGCCTGTCCTTGGATGCTGGATCATGGGGACAGCTTGAGGGGGGAATGTCCCTTCAGGGGCTCCCCACACCTGTGTTGGTCATATAGGTGGGCATTTCCTTGGAGCTGCTCACATGCAGGGGTTATAGGGACAAACTCCAAACAGGGAGGCAAAAATAAATCAATCTATCCATCTATCTCTCTGGAAAAGTTTCTAAAAACTCTAAAAACCTTCCTACCTGGCCATGCCATGTACACACCCCCGAGCCTGGGTTCACATTCTGCTCTCCCCATATCTCTGAGTCTGTGCTTTGACTCTGTTCAGGAACACTTTGTTATTTCTCCTGTAAATGCAGCAGTCCTACGGCTTCGTGGTGCTTCAGTATGGAGGAACCATTTCTATCTTAACAGCCAGTGACCCAGGAGGTTTATATATATGGGAGGACACTAACCTTCGGTCTGAGTGTTTCATCCTTGTTCTCAGCTCAAAGAGGGAATTTTATTTTCCTCTAAACATCTGTGAAATACTTCTTGGCCATTTTAGAGACCTCCACGTATGGGACTCGAAAAGACAGTTCTTTCTCTGTCAGTAGTATTTCAGATGTTTTTATACAGAAGGTAACAGGAGATGACTATTTGCTTGTGTCTTTTTTAATTAAATCAGTCCTTGAATGCAGTGCTGGGCCAGTGGGGCCCATCCTGCCTGCTAGGTGAGTGCCTTACTCTCTCAGTGAATAGCTCAGGCTCGTGGCTGCTCTCACTGCCTCCAGGGACCTTTCCAAATTGCATTTCTCAACAGGAGGGGTGAAGAGCAATTTCCCTCCTGGTCCCCTCACAGGCTTTTCCTGTAGAAGAGTACAGTTCAGTAGCCACAACTCCCTATACACAAACCTCTCAGGCAGAAGAGGAGAAACCCAGGTCTCCCTCTGCCTTAACCACAGGGCTTCACTGGGAAAAATAAAGCCAAGGGAATGGCAGCATCTCTCCCCCAGCTCTGTGAAAAGAGAGACCAGACAGCACAGGCAAGGCTGGGGGATATGAACAAAAGCAGAGCAGATGGAAGACCATCCCCTTCTTGGACCTCGGGAGGTGCCAGCCTACTGAGCCTGATCATGCTGGAGGATCTTCTGGCAGCATGAACCTGTGTCCACTTGAACCTTTAATAGAACCTTTAACTTTAAAATACAACCAGGTAGTATTTCTAAAATCAGGAACCTGAATTTCACCTAAACTTAATTTTTGGATCAAACCTTTGACAGTTTCTACAAAATATTATAAAAATTTATTCTTTGTGGTTTGACAGAGTTGCCACATGATTTGAGAGCACTGTTGTGTAGGAATGGACATAAGTGCATGTTTAAAACTTAGGCAAATGCACAGATGCTTTTTTGAACCTGGGGGCCCAAGAGTATGCCATAAAACTTCTCCTGGCTTGACCTGTGCCAGCAGGAACAGAAGGAGGGTCATCTCTTATGCTGTATTCCATTTATTCATTTTGAGTGTTGTTTTCCTTCTCCTTTGAGGTTGCGTTGTAACCAATCAAGTGGAAAATTTCCAAGCCATTAGCGTATCCCAGATAGGAAAGCCATGTCTCCCCATTGCCAAAGAGCAGCAGGACAGGGCACAGTGGCAGCACAGCAGGGTCCCAGTCAGTGGCCAAGAGGAGCCCTGGCCACCACCATGCCCTCACCAAGAGGGACAGGTTCTCATTCAGCCTGCAGGGTTCCTCCCATGCCACATCCAAGGGTGGCAGGGCTGGGGGCTGTCTGGGCTGAGGCTGGGTAGAATGCTAATTTCATGAGGGATTTATTGGAAACAAGACTTCAGATTGAATTATGGTGTAATTATGAACTGGTTTTGTGTGTGCTACAGGACTGGGCAACTTGCCACTGGGCACAATCCACTGTGCATCAAGCAACCGCAGGAGAACCTGGCAGTGCTGCCAGCCCTCCCCTCTCCCTCAATTAAACACTCCCTCTGACTGCCAGTTACACGAATTAAACTGTTTTGGCCTCATTTACAATATCATAAGTGAGGAGCGACAGGCTGAAACCATCAAACACCCTCAGCTTTCAGCAGCCTTATTCCTGCAATGACCATATGCTTGTGCACAGTTGTCTTTCTCAGCTGATCTGATACAGAATTAATTGACACTCAGATTTTAGCTTTAACATACCAGCTGTTAGCTGTAAACCAACAATCAGGGCTGCTCTTTAATCAGAAAATGCACTAGCTACCTTAAGGGTCTAATTTTTTTGACAGCTATGAGTGATTTCTTATGCTTACATGATCCAGGCATAATTTTAGATGAAGCTGAAATGCTGCTAAATGTAAATGGTTTTACTGCTTGTGAAACCAAACACATCCCAGTGTTTTTCTCCTCGGCTGGAGGAGCTCTGGCACTTGGCAGAGAGGCAGAGGAGGAGGCTGGAGGATAAAGGCTGCAGGGCAGGGCACAGACACATTTCCAGCCACTCCTGCCAGCCAGCACCCTGAGCCTGATGCTCCTGTGGATGTCTGCAAAACCTCCTTGGACAACTTCTCAGCTGGTATAATAGAGCATGAGTGATTTACCCCAGCTGGAAGAATGGGTTTGAATTTGGCAAATACGTTTAACAACGAATGAGCGCTCCTAAAAAGCAATTGTATCACAGGATAAGCTAAGCTGTGAGAGCAGAAATTGGACAGCAAATGTGGCTCTCACAGTACTTGGACTTCTCACATGGCCAGCAAGTTTCTAAATTTGGGCATCTAAGTCTCAACATATTTAAAAATAGGATATTTTTTCCTGTTCTGTTTTTGCTGATCTTTCATTCTGCTTAGAATGATATTTTTCCTTGAGTTCTAATAAAATGAGTTAAATAATTAATGCCACAATCCAATAACTGATTATAGAATTTTTTTCAAAATTGCATGTAGCACTGTTCACATTCTAAATCTTTTTGATTAATGATTTTTAAAGACAGCTTGTTACATCCATAATATAAAAAGTAGAGAGATTTAAGCTACTGAAGTATAAGTCTAAATGCCTTTTATGAACAGTAATTCATTTTATAAGCTTGATTCTTGATGCGTATGTAGGAAATACTAACATGGAAGAAATAATCTAAAGAAACTGCAGATAGAAGCCTCCTCTTCCATACCCCCCTGAAATCTAGTTTATGTCCATAGGTGAATTGCTGCTGTGAAGCCACTGCAATTTGACTTTGTACAAAAAGGGTCATTGAACAGAAGGTCAGGCAGCTGGCCATTTCCATTTCAAAGATGCTATCAAAAGGGCAAGAGGCAGTTCATCCAGCAGCCCTTTAGCAA
The DNA here is from genome assembly GCF_012460135.2 of Molothrus ater. Taxonomy (NCBI): domain Eukaryota; kingdom Metazoa; phylum Chordata; class Aves; order Passeriformes; family Icteridae; genus Molothrus; species Molothrus ater. The sequence continues at coordinate 8,242,440 of NC_050490.2, forward strand.
ACAAGATTTTCTCCTTTCTCATTTATGATATTTTTTTATGCTAAAATAGTTTATAGGCTGCTGAGAGAAGGGCCTTGATTCATTTTCTTTGGAAAGAAAGTGGACTAAGTGGAGCTTGGAAGGGACTTTGGTGCAAGAATGCATAGGAGCTTTTGAGTAATGAGGAGCCATTTGGTGTCCACTTATCAAGAGCCTGGCAGTAAGGCAATAAATCATTACAGGGGACTCTGAGCTTCAGCTGAAGACAATTGGAAAAGGTAGCTCTTTTATTACAAATTATGGCTTATCACCTCCTTAATGGCAGGCCTCAGCTTTATGAATACTTGAGCTTATTAATCAAGATAAAGCAAACAAGTCCAGAAAAGTTTGGGGATGCCGCGTGCCATCACGGGGGGAATCCTGCAAGGTTTGCAGTGCTCCTGACAGCCAGAGGCACAATCCATCCCTCCTGCCACTTGCTGACAGCTCAGATGATACTGGTTCTTCTGGGACTAGGGAATTGCCTCTCACCAATGAGCAGCTAAAATTCACCCATTAGGGGATTAAAAAGAGGCTGTTCCTCCCCCAGTGCTCAGTGTGTTCTTGCAGAGTGGGACAGAGCAGGAGCTCCAACCCTGCCCGGGCCAGCAACCCTCAGGAGAGTGATCCTGCTTGGGGAGGGGGTTGGCAGCTTCATTGTCACTTAAAGGAAAAGAAAAGTATCTTGCTCTCAGGGAAAGAACGCTTAAAACCATTCAGGTCCCATATTTTACTCTACTCACCATTTTGCTTGTCATCTCAGAGAGCTTTTGCACTGCAGCTTCAGGGGCTGTGTTTCACAGATACCAGGGGCAGAAGGCTGTCCCACCAGCATGCTTTGGGACTGAATTACCAGGCTGCTTGTGGGCAGGAGGTGTGGGGGCCCAGCTCCACCAGCCAGCCCTTGGGAGGAGCAAAGCAGTGGAACTAGGAACTATTTTCCAGTGTGGAAATTTCTGAAAAGCGAATTAACCAACCTTTCTCTACAAATCAGTGTGAAAATTTTGGGTTTCATGAATTCCTTTTTTATTGTTGGATAGAACAAAGGATGATTTATGGAGCAAATTTTGCAAGTGGGTCCTTACTGCAAACAGACTCCTGACCTGTGCTTGGGTTTGTACATGCAAAACAACCGATAAGAGCCCAAAACTCTAGTGAATCTTTGGTCATTCTCCCAGCCCTTGCCATGTCAGAGATAAGTGACTGAGCTCACAGCTTCCTCACCACCACAAATATTTTCAGAAACGTGTCAGTGTAAGTTCAAAATATGTCATTGTAAAATGTTTATACAACATTGAGCTGAAAATCTATCGATATATCTGTGCTATACCAATACATCCTGATAATAAGAATGCTTCATCACAGCAGGTCAATATTTATTGGAATAAATCAACCCCTTGCCAATGTGGAAATGAAGGTGTCTGTTACCTGAAATTGGAAGAGTTGTATATTCAATTATAAAAACCAACAAATGAAGGCTTTAGCTATAATACAACATCACTCTGTTGACTTGATGGAGCTGCATCAGTTTACATCAGATAAGGCTGGTCTTAAAAGTCTTACTGGAATATCTGGAAAGGACTTGGGCGATCTTTACACAATGTGGTTTTAGAGGGCAGTGCAGCCAGATATGCAGCAGGCAGAGCAGCCCCTGGCACCTGGCAGAGAGGGTGACACTGAGCATCAGCCCAGGGAGCAGCCCTCCCCACAGGGAGTGTACTGCTGGACAAAAGGCAGGGGCTGCAGGGACAGGAGGATCCTGGTCCTCTGGAAAAACCTGTCCCAGCTGCTTGGAGAGCACTGCCACCAGCACATCCCTCTGCTGCCAGAGTCCAGTGAGAGCTGCAGAATGAGTGAGATCAGGGATGGGCTAATGGAGGGCTGGACAGGACTGTGCAGGGAGAAATGAGTAAATATTTTCTGTCATCCCTCCATGTCTTTATCCCTGTTAACCATATTGATTGTGGAAAGTGAAGGTGAAGTATATGGTTTTAAATACAGATGTTGCGAGTCATAATTCAAATAAGGACATTTCAAACATGTCTGAAGCATGGCAGTAGCAATCAGCAGTGCAGGGCTACTTGAAAATATGGTCACTGAAAAACATGAGGTGAATTGCCAGCTAAATAAGAACTAGAGGAGCACCACAGCCTGCTGTGTTTTCCAGGTTGGTCAGTTATGGGTTAGCTCATTGTGTTCTTTGGAGAAGGAAGAGCATTTCCCAGTGGCAGATTTCTGCCATGCCCCTGCTCCAGAAGCTCAGCTGCTCTGGCAGTGCCTCCCAGGGCTGCAGAGCCAGCAGCACTGCCTGCCCCCGAGGTGCCCTGCCCTGTGCCTCTAATGACACTGCTCTGCTCCTGGGCAGCAGCAGCAGCTGATGCTCCTATTGTTTCTTTGACAATAATACAGATTTTAGACTTACTAGTCACGGAGGCATTTTTCTTGCTCTCGTCCTAGTGCAGCATAAGCTCCTTTGGCACCCCAGGGACAGGCTCAGGCACAGCTCTGCAGAGGGTTTGGTGCCGCAGCGCTGAACCTGTGACCCCCAGCGCTGCTGTGGGCATGCAAGTGAATGCAGAGGGACCAGAGGTAACTCTGGGGCTCTGCATCCTCCACTCATCAGCTCTGCTTCAGCATCACAGCTACACCTTGTGCCTTTAGGCTTAGCTCAGTTTCCACTTGCCAGAAGGGGAATGAATTAAAATGTTCAGATCTGCAAATGTAACGAGACCTTAAGGTGCAGCTTCCCCCACCAGACTGAGGAGTGGGCTCCTCTGGGACTGCTCACAGCAATTATAAAATGAACTATGCAAAAAAAACTGTGAAGCAACCCATTAGCTCTCAGTTGGTTTTGAAAATGCTAGAAATTGTCCTCAGGTGTTTCAGGGGGGCCTCCAGTTAGAGCTCATTACCATAAGGGACATATGTTTGGCTTTTAGGTAAACCACTGGCTCGATCAGATTTTAAGGTACTGGGAACATCAGACTGTCACCTTTAAGCATAATAATGTTTTGTTTTTAAATTCAAACATTGTTTTTGTAACCATCAAAGTCAATGAGAGTTTTGTCAATGAGCCCACGCTTATGTAAAAATACTACAGAAGAGGCAATCATTTCAAGGTTTTGTATTTTAAAAGTGTAAAACAAAGAGACCTTCCTTTCTACAAAGCAATAACATGTCAGAGAACTGCAGACTTATAACCCAAGGATCTATACCAAAAACCTGTAAAGGGAAAAGCTAACAAGAGGTTGTAAGAAAAGGTCGATGAAGCTGTACAAAAGGGTAAATATTCTGATGGTTTCCTCTTAAATACATTGATATTAGGTTCAGAAAGAATTCTCCAGGTATGTCTGGTGCTCAGTTTCCCAAGTAAATACTGCTTACTTCTGCTTTTAATCCAATGCAAGGCCATTGGTTAAGGTCTGAGGAGTTTGGGAAAATTCACCTGAAATTTTCAATCTTTTCAGTGTGAATTCATGCAGGTTGCAGAGGTGTAACAACTGCTATTTCATTATATAAAATGCTAACATTAAACTTGACAGCAATTCCAGGACATAAAACTTCAGCAGAGCTGTGGAAGCTATGGACCACCATAAATGGGGAAAGAGATGTTTGTCTGCAAGGGAGGAAGGATGATGCTTCTGCTGCTGTCACTAAGGCAGCACCTCCTGCCAGCTGTGCTCCTCCAGCACTGGCTCATGGGGCTCACACATCCCACAGTGAGGGATGTAAGGCTGCAGGCGAATATCTGAGGCAGAAACACCTAAAGATGCCTGCACCAAACCTATTGAGGGAGACAGCTGAGCAGAGCACCCCGATTAGACCTTTTGGGTGTAGAAATTATACTGAGTTGACAGCAAGAGATGCCAAAAAGCAGCCACCAAAAAGGGCTGAGGAGTGATTTGGGCTAGCTGAACACCAGAATTAAGCCAAAGGGATGAGTAAGTGCTGCCTCTGAGTAGTGCTTCAAAGAGAGGTTATTAAGAGCCTTGATGAGCTGGGTACAAAAATATTAAGAAAATAAAAGGGACCAGAGACTTCTGATTTAGCTTAAGGTTGAAGGAGGTCCAAGTTTGAGGGTATAAATAACAAAGGTCTAAATCTGTAATATCCTCTGCAATCCTCTTTGTTATCTCATAGCTGAGAAGCTACTGATAATATTTCACTTGTGCTGAACCAAACCTCACCATATCTATCCCAGTCCTCTCCTCTTTTGCTCTCCAAGAGGCCCTCATTTTCCTGTCTGACTGCTGAGCATCTGAGCAGTTATTCCCACTAACTCTGTCCTCAGGAAAGTGATGAAGCTGTGTTTGCAGTCACAGCTTTGAGCACCCCCCTGGTAGGAATGTCTTTTCCTTGGGTACGCTCACTGCAATCTCCTCTTGCTGCAGGGTGGTGCTGCCATCACTGATCTGTGACTATGCTGTGATTTAGGGGCATTCCAAAGCCCCATAGATGGAGCCAGGCAACTAACATGGGAAAAAATAACTTCAACAGTTTTGCTGCTTTTGCAAGGAGAGAGTGAGGAGAAACATGGCTCACTGATGGAAGTACAAAACAAAGCTGCAGCCTAAAAACTCCACAGAGTTTAGTACAGGTGACATTGGCCAAGTGTTTCCAGCTCCAGGCAGACCCCCCAACCCACAGCCCATGATTGTGAGAGGTGCATATCAGCAGGGACAGCCTGGGAAGGGCATTTGGAAGCTCCTCAGTCCTAGCTGAGCCTGCAGTGTGTCCCCTGCCCACACCTGGCACTGAAAGGGGCAGCCCATGACCCCAGGTCTGTCACCTGCTTGGGCTCAGAGCTTACAGAGCCACAGCAGCACCAGGGGACACAGAGCTGCTCTGTGGGTCCCAGGGGGGGCCACGATGTGCCAGTGCCACTGCTGCCCTGGGTGCTGGTGGCACTCCCTGGGTGCTGGTGGCACTCCCTGGGTGCTGGTGGCACTCCCTGGGGCTGGTGGCACTCCCTGGGTGCTGGTGGCACTCCCTGGGGCTGGTGGCACTCCTTGGGTGCTGGTGGCACTCCCTGGGGCTGGTGGCACTCCCTGGGTGCTGGTGGCACTCCCTGGGGCTGGTGGCACTCCCTGGGTGCTGGTGGCACTCCCTGGGGCTGGTGGCACTCCCTGGGTGCTGGTGGCACTCCCTGCTGTGCCTCCCAGCCCCTCTCCCAGCTCCCTGTTTGCAGGATGTGCTGATGGTTCCTGCCCTTCACCCCCCCAAGCAAAGGCAATTCCCCTTTCCCTGACAGGGTCTGACCTGCCCAGAGCCCCGAGGGATGAAGTGAAGATGTTGGGTGGGCAGGGCAGGGGAGGATGGCTTTGTCACCTGGAGGGACAAAGGGAAGGGAACTGGTTAAAGTGGATTTAAGGCTGAATTTTGCCACCAGACCTGCTTCAGAGGAGCCATAACCTGGTACTTTGTATTCCTGTAAATTCTGTCAGTTTTGAAACTGATGAATTTGAGACTTCCCTAATAATACAGAAAATATTTCCCACGGTGCTAATGACAGCCGTAATATCACAGTTAAAATAAATAATTGGCACTTCTAAAAGCACTATTTTATTTCAACTGTGTTCTTATGATTCAGATATTTCTATGTCTGTTCTATGGAATAGACATATTTTCTTTTGACATCTTTACAAGTTGGGTTCAAAATGTATCATTACGAAATATGGTCAGTTGCATTAAAATTATAATTAAAAAATTACTTTTTACCCTGACATGAAAAATTTAAAGCTGATACCGTGGAACAAAGTACTTTAACCTACTGGGTAAAAGGAAAGCAATGTTTTATTTTAAAAGTGAATTATTTTTCAAGAGTTTATTTTATAATGGTATAATGACATTTGTGGCCCCTTAACCAGAAATATTGGTCCTCACAGTTAATTAGCTCTTAGAGGGAATTTTGCACACCCACATTATGAATTATAATTGCTTGTTTCTGGGTTCACAACGAGGACACCAGAGAGGAAGCAGCACCCCCAAGCCCTGTGTGAAGGCCCTGATTGCCTTAGCAGCAGCACTGGGGGTGGTGGGGGCCCTCCCCACCCTGCTGCTCCCCAAGGCTCCAAGGGCTGGGCAGTTCCTCTCCTCACACAGGATCCCTCTCTGGTTTCAGGGGTAACTCTCTCCACAGCAGCACAGCCAGAGCTGCACCAAATGTGCTCAGTCAGGGCTTTTCCATGATCACCAGTCAGTGAAAAAAAATAAGAAAAGAGATTCTGCTTTAAAAAGGTTGCACAAAAAGGTTAATTGTGAAGGGACTCTGTGTGGGAAATGAACATGAGCTTGAGGAGTCTTTCTCCTAGAAAGCCACGAGGTTATAGAAATTGGAGAGGGTTGGGATGGATGCAACTTCAAAACTGCGACGAGGAAACCCATGTGGGTCAAATGGCCTCAAAGAGGAGAGGCAGCCAGAGCCCAGGGAATGCAGGAAGCCAGAAGAGGGTGCTACGATATCTAATTATCCAGAGAAGTTATTTAAATTAGTTTAAATATTCCTCTGATGGGGCTGTGAACCCTCCATCTGCCAGGCACACAACCCCCTGGCTGCTGCTGTGCATGCAGTTGCCTCTGGGGTGGCTGTGGGACGTGGCACTGGCTGCTGCAGCTTGTGTGGAGCCTGCACCAGGGGAAGGAGATGCAGGGTAAAGCTGCATCTGAGAGCTGCAGTCTGAGTGGGGAACACATCTCTGGGCCTCATTCCCTGGTCCCCAGGGCCTGCTTCCCTGCAGCTGCAGCCTTTCCTGCACTGGTGGTTCCAGGGTTTTGGGGGTGAGGTGTGAGGGCAGGCAGGGGCTGCTGCTCAGCTGCTGGTTTTGCTTGTCCTGGAGTGTTTTCTGCAGCTGGTTATTGCTCACACACATTGCAGGGGTGCTGTGGTGCACTGGCCATAGTCCAGGTAATGTCAGAGATGGCTGCTTTACATCTCATGACCCATTTTAACTCATCTGATTTAAACCTTTACCTGGCCAAGAGTGCCATAAAATGTACTCATATGCCTTGTATTGTTCATTGCTTTAGAAAGTGCCAAATACAGGAGGTGGGACAAGTCCCTTTGCAGGCAGAGAATTATATTTCCCTGCTTCCAACCAGGAAGGTGCAAGGAAGGACAAAGAGCCCTGGTGCCAGTGATGACATGACACAAAAGCTAAAGTCAGGTGCATTTATAAATAGTTTGTGTAGGTGCAGGTTTAAGGTTTCTCTTCTCTAGGACACTGCAGGGAGAGCTGTTGTCCACTGAGCACCTTGCACTGGGTATCTGGGCTCTACAGCCTATTAGCAGGAAATCTGGCAACTGAAATAAGCATTGAATCAGTCCAATTGCCACTGCTGTTAGTAAGTACCTGTAAGCTGCTGAGAGCACAACCAGGGGTTGAAAAACGTGAGGAGAAGCAATGATGTCCTGTCCTCAGGAGCTTTGCCACAGAGATAAAACAAGTCAGGCACAAGATGCAGCCTAATATTGTTTGCATGCCAGAAGCCTCTGTGCAGTAATTACAGGGATGCCTAGATGTCATAACTATTAAGAGCTGTCAGGGTTTCCATTACAATCCCCCTGTGCCTGGATGAGGCCCAGATGCCCCAAGGCTTGTGCAGGTTGAGGCTGTGAGTCTCAGCTGCATCATTTGGCCAGGCTGGTCCCTCCTGGCCACGCACATGTGGCACCTAGGGTAGGAGCCACTCCACACCAAGGAGAGAAAGAAAGGATGTTCCAAATTCTGGTTTAATGCTGCACTCAGTTCTTGCAAACCTTGGAACAAATCCTGACAAGGAGACATTTCCAAAGGACAAGAGTATGATGCTCAAGGTGTCAAATTCAATAAATCCCAGGTGCTCAGTGTGAGAACTCAAGCTGCTTCCATCACACAAGCCAAGTGGCACTCCACAGCAGTTTCCAAATGGAGCTGCTCACAAAGCATCAGTGGAAGCTAATGAGAAATATTTTTAAATCTTATACATTTTTCCCTAATTTTTTACAAAATTATGGAGTTTATAATTTTTAAGAGGAAATGTAATCTTCCATCACCATTTTTGGAAATAATTCTAGTGGTGCAAGGTGTTATTGGAACATGGGACACTGTGCAATGTTTTTATGCCAGTTATTATGCAAGCATGAGATTTGGATACGCAGGGTGAAAATAGAGTGATTTTTCTTGTAGGACATCATGTTTCTGTTCCTATTGTGTTACAGCTCACACTTGAATAAGTGTGATTTAATGCATACTACCTTATAAAGGTAGTCTTTTAATTCATATGTTAAGATGGACTTATAAAAAAATAATCTGGTTTCTTGTTCTTGGTCTGTTTGTTCTTCCTGTGAGCCTAAATACAGCTTTCTGTCCATGGTAATTTACACTGATAGCAAAGCCAGTCAGTAGAATAAGATGTTACAATACTAGGGCAATATGTGGCAAATCAGATGCTATTGAAGATAGAAAATATGTTAAATACCATGGAGACATATACAGAAACTGCAGACCCTTTTTTCCTTTCTGGTCCATAGGGGAGACACAAGCCTGGCACAAACCTGGGGAGTCTCTTCAGCATTGCTCAGAGCATCACATCAAGTCCAGCACTCACATGCAGCCCAGCAGAATTTGTTGTCATCTGAGGGGACCTGCTTTCATTACCTTGGTAAGTCCAAAATTAACAGGAAAATTAGGAGCTCTTAACCAAAAGACTTCAATCTGAAACTGCAAAAATACTAACTGGTTTAGAGAAAACCAAATGTTAGACATCCCTTTTGGATTGTCCAGGGAGAATCACGAGTGGGGGGTTGTTTGTGTCTTGAAATGCCATGTTGTTTTACCTGGAGATTATTTATTTGTCACCAGTCAACAGCTGCCTGAGCAGCATGACTGGCATTTGTGAGCAGTTTGCTGCATCAGGATCTGAGCCCTGGCACTTGCTGGGACCATTCCTGGTCCAAAGCTGGGAAGTGGGGGCACAGGCACCCTGCATGGTTCCCAGGCTGGAACACTGGGTCTGAGAGCTGTTGGGTGATGCAAGCAGATGTGAGGGCTGGCAGCATTTTCTAGTGCCTGCTCTCTGCAGGCACCATGCAGGGAATTGAGAGGCAAAGACATCCTGCAAGTGTCCATTTCAGCTCAACCTAATTGGCTGTGGCCTTTCAATCAGGCACTTCATGAAGACACTTAGGAGTGTGCCTGCTGCTCTTCTGCATGGGCAAACTGGAGATGATTTGAGGCACAAGTGAAGGAGGGCTGGGCCACCCCACTGCCATCATCAGCCCTCATCAATCACCACGTTCAGCAGCAGGGCTGGAGTGCAGCTAACAAGACCTAGTCAGTTAAAAGCTGCAGCTGAGGGTATCACAAGTGTTAAAACACTCTATTTACTATATGTGAAGGTAAAGCAATCTATATCCCAATGGCTGGAGTCATTTGAGGCTCACAGTTTGCTGACAAATGTGGATGGACAGATATGTAAAGATGATGCGTCATGAGCTCTGCTGATGAGTTTACAGCAGAAGCCTCTGAATTCACATCAAATGTGTCAAAGGGTGACAGAACTACATCACACAAACCCTGGCAGTTTAATTTGGTGTCAGCTATTAGTGTTGACTTTCAGCACTATTGCTGCTCAGTGTTTCTGCCAGCAAGGTGACACAGCCTCCAGATTGCTAAATTTCTTTGTTGTAAGAAATAGGGTTTGCTCACTGCACAGTAGTCCTCTAATAGAGGAAATCCAGAAGGTCAGAAAACTATTTTTCTAGGCTGCAGCGCTCCATTTTCTGACCTAGATTTTTCATTACATTATTTTTGGTTAAGTATTCGATTGTGTCACTACACGAGGAAAATATCTGTGTCTTGGGTTTTTTAATTTTTCTCAGTTGTTAGGAAAGGTCTTATTCATGTTCTGGGCTCTGCTCAGGGATACTGGAATTTACCAGATGTACTGAAGGACTGTGGAAGTGTGGAAGGCTTTGAGTTTTCTAATCAAAACATTTTTCAAGGCAAAATGTTGGTTCAATGTGTTTTGTTTATCAAACACTTCCTTGGAAGATGGTTTGGGAGTCTGTCAGTAGACCCAAAATGGAATCTCCCTTTTTCTATCTCTTCTTAGCAATTGTTGCTAACCTTGCAAAACTTGGAAGAAAAAAAAAGTAATAAAGTGGAGTAAAAGGGGGACACGTGGGAAAACAAAAGCTATACTGCTTGAGAACAGGAAAGAATTAATGGGAAATGCACCCAAACACAAAACATTTTATATTGTGTCATGTTGAACAGTTTCCTTTATCAACAGAATGGGGTGGGCAAAAAGCACAAAAGCACAGTTGTGTCTCCTAGGAAGACTCCAAATGGTACCCAGCAGCATTTCTATAGAAGTGCCCAGTGTGGGCACAGGCACACCCAGACACTGCTCCAGGAGCTCCTGCTGGGCTCCCGGCAGGGATGGGCTTTGGTGCTCCCAAAGATGGAGATGAGAAAATACAGCTCCCATTGCAGGGAGAGTGTTTAATGCACACTCTCTATCATTCACCAGTGCAAGTTTAAGCAGCACATAAGCCACTTTGACACAGCAATAGATCATTTAAAAACAAAACCCGTGCACTCTGCATCAGGCAGGGGTGGATAGATAGCTCATCACAGGGGGAGAGAGTCTTTCATCAGCTGCCTTTCACTGGGTGATGACAATAATCATTTCAGCACAGAGTACACAACCCAGAGTGATGAAGGCAGCAGAGCACATCTGGCCTGATCTCTTTAATACCGAATATTTTAAAACCTGAGAACATTTGTCGGCGTGCCTCAACACAATGCCTGAGCCATAGGAGAAGGAGTTACATTTATTAAAAGAAGAGCCAAGAAAAAGGAAGACAAACTGTTTGTGACAGAAAGCACAGTATCTGCTGCATCTAGTTCTGACCTGCTAGTAACTTCACACTGGGGATGTTATAAGGTCAAACACATTTTACAGCTTTGATCTGATCCAAAACTGACCAAAGTCAATTCATTGCAGTCCCATGTATGTCAGTAAGCTTTGGCTGGGGACTCTGTACTTACATCAACTGTGTGCTGTTCTACACAGCAATATTCAGTCCTGAGATTGTGCTTGTCCTCAGGGTAGAGCAAAATGCTGGATCAAAGCGGCCAGCATCACTCCCGTGGGTACCCAGCTGGGAAATGGATGCAGAGCAGTGAACTTGATTAACCAAGGCCACCCTACAGATTCAGGGCCAAGCCACTTCTGGAAACAGGAAGACTCTAAGCCCTTAGGTAGCATTCAAGTTTATTTGGGTTGTTTCCAGCCCAAAGCAAGCTCCCAGGTCTGGGGGGGCTTTGCCTGGTGTTGTGTTATTTGCTGGCAGCTCGCAGGTCCCATACATGTGCAATCCCATGTGAGAGCTTCACATGGATGCCTCCCAAACACAGCATTCAGGGGTAATTTTGGCCTAGAGCTCAAGAACTGTTTCCTGCTTGTCCACTCCCATTCATACAGCACACATGATAAGGAAATAGAGGCATCATCCATCTTCTGTGCTAGCCTGTAAGGACTAGGAGTATGGGAGGAAAGGCTGTGTGATGGGACACAGGGGTATGTGCTTCCTCTGCCATTCAGGGCCACTGATATTCAGGGGAAAAGAGCCTGTCAAGGGATAGGAGATCATTTCTGAGCCTCTGAAAGAGCCTGAGTGGGTGCCCACACACAGCTACCTTGACTTATTTTTTCTTTCATGTGAGGTACAAACACTGTCAAAAAAAAACCTGTTTGCATTCAGGTCAAATGTAATGGGTATAATTCAGATTCTTGAGGGTCTTCCAGCAAGTAGGAGAACCTCAGTCAGTCTAGAGATAAAGCCCTAAAATAGAGCAAAATTATGTGTTTGTGTTTTTCCAAGATTTTTTACAGTATCATCTATATACAAACCAGCTCTCTGCTCAGCAGCAGGAGTTTTTCATTTTCTCTGTTTGACACAGAGACTTTATTAAAAACCCTCTGCACAGTTAAAGATGGATTAAAATGGATTAAAAATGAATTAAAAATTAATTTGTATATTAACATGTTGCTCAGAAAAAAAAAAAAAAGAAAGAAAAAGAGATGGACAAGGGTATAATAAACAAGACAATATGAAGAAACAAAGCTAATTGCCAGCCTGGGAGACCCATGCAGCACATTCCTAGTAAGCTGTCTGTCTTAAACCCTCTGGATCAAAAAGTGATTAATCCTACAGACAAATGTAGCCTTGATGGTAGAGATACTCAAAATCCCCTAAACAGAGAGAGGCAGTGTTATACTTACCATTCTGAAGGCCTCAATTAAAGGCTCTTTAACTTCAGCCTTTCCCATTATGTTCCCTGATGTACCAGGAAGCCCCCTCCTCATGGCAACCTAGTCTGAGCCTCAAAAAATGCCTGATGCCAAGGTTTTCTGGAAAATAGCTTTTTTAAAAAAATAAAAGCTGCTTTCCTGTTCAAAAAAATACAGATAGCTTTTTGGCTGTCTCTGCTGGGTTACTTTATTCAGCACATCTCCAATCTGGTTTATAAGGCATTGTGTTAAGTGAGTCCTTTTAGGCTCATCACCGGTGCAATGCACTGAAAGGCTTTAGAAAACACATCACACTAAAAGTATGGGTGCTAGAAAGTGCTCTTGGCACTATTTGGCAAGGGGAGGGGAAGCCTTTATCAAAGCCAGGCAGCAGTTAAACAGTTTGCTGCCCTGCCAAGTGCCAGGCTCCTGCCTCTCGGCACCTGGGCACCTGCAACCAGGCTGTGGGCAAGGGCAGGGCACTGGTGCCTCTCCCCACTGCAATCCTGCCAGGGAAGGTGTTTGCTGGTGGCTCCAGGCACCCTTGGATGCCTCTCAGTTACTCTCAGTGTTAAAGAAATGCTCAGAACAAACTTGCTAATACAGCGAGTGAAACCAGAAATTTGAGGGAAGTCTAAGCAAGCACCTTTATTGATTGAAAAATTAAGATGTGAATTACGTGGCTGTGCTGGGGCCTCTCAGAAACATAAGGCTCAAATGTCCAGGTTCAGGGGACTTGAGTAAACAGGCACAAAAATGGGGAGACTCAAACCCATGTACTGGAGGTTGAGTGAGAAGTAATCAGTGTGAAACAAATGTATCATCCAAATTTTTTGCTCCATTTGCCAGCTGAAACCAGAATTCTGATTCTTACAGAGAAGGTCCTTGCCATGTACAGTGCAAGGCCTGGACTTCCCTGCAGCACTGTGCTATTTCATGTCCCAAACACTGCTCATCTACTGAACCAACCGGAAAAGACAGAGTTCCCAGGGGAGGAGGGCAGGGAGTGAATACCTTCCTGACCCCTACAGTTGCTCATTTTATGCCGTGAAACATGAAATTTGATTACTCTTATCATTAGCTTAGCTCACATAGCTACAAATGTTATTAGTAGCCATAAAATTATTGAGGCCCTTTTAAAATCCATTTTTAAAGAGTGTGTGACATGTATTAGCAGATCTGAAACCCTGATTTCAAATACCCTCACTGGAACATCAGAAACAAAATGTCGAGCTAAGCAACAGTGACAGGGCTTGAGATGTGCTAATGAAGAGCGGTGCCATTGCCTAAGAGAAACATTACACATTATTAACACATTAGCCCACTAAGGCACTGTGCCAGCTGTAATAAGCAACCAATTTGGCATGCTAACTTAGATACACAGGACCATTCAGAAAATCTTCATTCTTTCTTTCCTCCCCGGTGACAAACACGTGGTGCAACCTGTTCCGACCTCACTAATGCCCCAAAAATCTCTGCTTAGCTGGGCCCTGATTCCTGTGCACATTTGGTCACTACACTATTAATACTTTGACACCAATCTTTCTGATGTGAGGTCCAGTTCACAAATTGGCTACATATATTATCTGTGCATGGGAGTGTGGGAGGGATAAATCATATTCATTATTCACATTCATGAAATTCCAAACACATGGGAAGTACTGATGGTGTCCTTGGGGAGCAAGAAACAGCTTGTCAGAGATATCCAAGTAAAAGGGGTGCAAAATCAATTATGAAAGGAGGTGTTTCCTGCTCTAACAAGCTAATTACTGTACATCAAGTCACAAAAGGAAAACTGATGCTTTTTATTTTTTTAATGGAGGTGCTGTCAGATTAAATCAACTTGGAAGGACGACCGGGTTTAATGTATTCCCTCAGCTGATGCTCTCTTTAACACATTTACATATGCAAACATGTTAATATTCTGGCAGGATCCATGAAATAGGGCTGACAGGGCAGAACCTAACAAAACAGTTATGTGACCCTGCTCCTGCAGCTTATTTACGTCATTTACATACGCTGGTAGCTCATGCTGAGAGTGATTGGCCTGGGAGCCAGCACTGTGAAAGCAGGAGCATCCCAACAGGGAAATGACACATCCCTACTGCTGGAAAGATCCATTTTAGGAGACAAACCAAATGTATAAATTGCTAATGAGCTATCCCTTCCTGTCCAGCACAGCTAGCAAAGCTGCAGATGGTTGATTCCTCCTGGGATAATAGGTGAAGCTGGGGTATTTGTTAGATGGCTTCCAGGTTATCTGCCAGGAGCAAACAGCCATGCCACCCTTCCTTTTCCACAGCAGGGATCAGAGCAAGGAGTGTTTGCTGCCCTCCTCTCCCAGCCTCCTGGGCAGCCTGCACCCATCAGGACACACTGGCTTTTCTCACTGCTTGTCCAGGAGAATGCAATGCTTCTCTGCATCCCTGTATCCATTTCTCCATCTGTCTCTGCCTTTTCTTACAGATCCACAAGCCTGAAAAAGCTTGCAGTCAGCAAAAGCTCCCTGTGCACGCAAACCTTCACGCTGGGCAGCGGTGCTCACCTGTGTTAGGGGTCGAGGCACTAATGTTTCCATTCACTGCTCTCCAAAAGATTAATTGTTTTCATGCAGCCACGTGCACTGGGGGCCAGGGGTTACACCCTGCCCACAATGACAGTGTGTACAGGCAGCACCCAGACAGCAGCGCACACATGAAGGCTCGCACTGCTCAGCACCCGGCTGCTCCGCAGCACCAGGCCTGGGTGGCAGGGAGGGCTGGCACTGCCTGCAGTGCCCAGGAGCCCTGTGCCAGCACCAGCCAGCTCCTGCCCCGTGCCAGGGCTGCACCAAGGAAAGGTCACATCGCTGCACACACCTCCAGGACAGGGAACCAAACCCAGCCTCGGGGTCAGTGCCTCATCAGAGTGGGCTTGGCAGAAAGCAGCTCCAGTGCTTTGGCCGCCCCAGAGCCGGCAGCCGGGCCTGGCAGATGAACAGCTTGCAGGGAAGGGTGCAGGCTGTGCTCTGTCCAGCTGCAGCTCTGCCTGCCAGCCCTTGCAGGCTCTGGGGGATGGCTGCACCCAGCTGTGTCAATCTGCTCCCACCTCCAGGCTGAGTGCAGCTGAAAGACAGATCACCTGTTATATATTTTCCTACTTTTAACTATTCCCACATGATGGGAGTTTTCTGGGGTATAGATAATAGGTGCACTCTTGAAGTCTTTATCAGGGCCAGGTTGTCACTGGTCCCTCACACACCAGGTGTACTGGGGAAGATTAGAAGGAGCAATCAGATTTCCATTTGTGCAAAGCAAAGGCAGAAGAAATTTCTACGCTTAGACGTGGTAACAAGCTGCTTCTCATTGTAGTCAACAGGCAAAACCTTCTTTTAAAAGAGCAGGAGCATCTTCCACTGCACACCACGCACCTGCAGAGTCAGCCAGGAGAGAATGTTGTGCTTTTCAGGAGGTGTTTCAGCTTGGACACTGCTCCTTCCAAAGAGGAATGTAATCAAACTCCTTACTCAAGCAAAACTGCCGCATAGCTCCACCTAAATGCAAAGGAAGAAAGGATTCAAAACCTGGTCCAAGATAGGCCAAACACCTGTTTATTTGCCTGTTGTCTTCTCTCCTACAGAGTAAGCATAGGCAATGCTAGGGAAACCATGTCATTCATAAAATGGATTGATATCCTTGAAGCTGTTCAGCTCCTTCTTGAGGAAAATGCACAACCTGTGTCTTACACTCAGATGGATTCACTCACTTGTGGAATTTATCCCTTGATACCATTTTCTGACAGAGGCTTTCCTTCACACACACATCTGCAGACAGCAATTTCCTATTACAGATGCTGCCCATCACCTCCATGTTCCTTTCTTCCACCCACAAGGAATTCAGATGTAGGCAGTTCAGAGCAAACAGGGACAGCCAAGGGAAGTCTGGCCCCAACTTGCCTGTGATTTAGCACAGACCCAGAAGCACCTCATGGAGAGGGCAGAGTCCAGACAGCAGTCCTGGCCAGCACACTGTGTCCAAGGCCAAACAGGCTGTACAACAGAGCCCTTTTCTCCAGACTCCATTTTCCTGGTGCTCCCAAGCAGAGCACAAACAGGAATGGGGATGCTGTTAATGATGAGGGGTGTTCCCCACAGGGAACTGGGGTGGCTGAAACCTCCAAAAATTCACCCCAGAGCAGCTTGCATCCTTGCAGGCAGATGGGAGCTGATGCTGTCAGATGCACTATGCCAGGGCAAGGCGGAAGGGGGGAATGAAGAAATAGGAGCTGCAGGGTGTGTGTGTCAAACCCTGCCTTGCCACACAGGGTCCCCTGGCTCTTTCATGGCTGGAGTAGATGCCTTGGGCCTCTGGGAGCTCTCTAAAGAGCCTGCACTGGCCTCACTTGCTGAGATGCACTCTCCAGTGAAGTCTGTCCCCTTGATAAAAGAGAAAATGAAGAAGATAGAGACATCTGCTGGGAAGCTGTCAGGTTTATTAGATACATGCGGGCTTGGGGACGGAGCACCTAGAGGATCTCAAGGAATCTGAGCTCAAAGAAATAAAGGCAACTTCAAAAGGCACGACCAGACCAGCAGAATCACTTAACAACAGTAATTTTTTGCTGGAAATACAATTGAAAACACCTGAGAATCAAATCGGGATTCAGCCTATCCCCCTGGCTGGAATTGCAGCTGCTATTGATTCTGGGCACTAGATCTTAGGAAAGCTCCTCTGTAAACTCCTGACATTGGCCATTACAAGTGATCCCAGATGTGAAAGGATTTATGGGATCCCCACACCTTAAAGTATGCACAGATTAAAGACTGTGCTAGTTCTAAAGCTAGAGGGAGATAGGGCTTGCTCCCCCTCCTCTGCTCAGTGCTGGGTGTCACAGAGGTGCCACTGGCTGCTGGGGCCAGAGGGGCTCGGCCTGGGGACCATGGGGCCATGGCAGCTCATGGGGATGGAAAAACACATCTACAAACACTCCACAGCAACCCATGTGAGATGGACTTACTGTCTCTGTCAGGAAATCTGGTACCAATCCCAAGTCAGGGATTTGCTGTTAATGATCCTTACCCGGAGCCCTTTGACACGACTTGAACTGCCTTGCCAGGGCACAGAGGAGGGACAGGCAGACACACCTTCGTCACTGGCTGGAGGAGAGCAGGTTCTGCCAGGTTCCTGCCTGCTCCACACCAGCGTTGCAGCTTTTCCTTTCAGTTTCATCTCACAACTCTTATCCAGGGATCCCAAGGCAGAAATGGGGAGGCTGAAGGATGGAAACAGGACTTGTAGACTTTGCAAAGAATAAAGCAACCTGGTCCACCTTCCACCCATCCCGGTGCCCCTAATACCAGGGAAAAAATTATATTGACTCAAGTCAGGAGGAGATCAGCCCCTTTGTGCTGCCAAAATGGATGAGGCTGTTCACAGTGGTAAATACCAGGTCAGCTGCATTCAGAGAAGGCAGTTTTTCTTCTGTGGCAAAAGACATGAGTGTCTCCTCACTGTGTATACCTGTCAGTATCACTGCAAACTGAAGCAGCATCACCAGAAGGCAGGTTGGTCCTTTATGATTTTCTTGTTATTTTTCTTTAACAAAACAATAGTCTTTAAGTAAAGAAATTAAAATCTACCTGATTGCAAAGCTGAGCGTGTGGCAGTTGGTGGGGTTTGATTTTGAGCAGTGAATAGAGCAAAGCAAGCTGCCAGCTTGTGTTCACACACATCTCTGAATCGTCTGTGAGGTCTCAAAACTAATGATCAATATGTTGTCTGTTGTGGTAAACAGACATTTTTAAAAGATTCTTGCTTCATAGTCCACAGAAGAATTTGATTTCCATGCCTATTAAATAATGATAGATTTTATGACAGCAAATGTAAGATCTGTCATGTGACTGGGATCAACTTTTGCTGGTAATCCAATATCTGACCCTACAGCAAACATCTCCAGTGCAGCACCCACGCTGCTTTTACACCCTCATGGGCTGCACTGTCCCTTCTCCCAGCACCTCACCAGCCTGCTGCCAGCTTCTCCTAGGCAAGGGAGAACAAGAGAGCACAAAAATACACCAACATTCCCTGCATTTCTAAATAGCTGAGGAAGGAGGCTGTGAGGGAAGCCACACAGGTTTGAAGGTTCATTGCAGGCAAGGCATCATCTGTTCTTGTGTATTTTAATGTAGGGATTGATGTCATGTTCCTGTGCATGCTCAACTAATAACACCCATGGCTGTTCTCATGTTTTCTGGACACATCTAGCACAGTTTTTGCCTTTGTCTGATGCCATGCTCTGTGCTGGGCCAGGGGCTGTCAGGAGGGATGTGAGCTCACAGGGGTACATTGTGTCTGCCCCAGGGAGGTACCAAAGCACCTGGGCACTCTTCTTTAGAGGAGAACTTCACTTTTTGCCAGCACAAGTAACAGATATCTTGAGCTTCTCACTAACAAATTAACAGAGCTCAGGAACAGAAAGGCAGCTTCCCAGGACCTACCATCATATGAGTGAGCTGCTGCCACACAAATGCCTTAAAAATGCCAGCCCAAGCCCCAGATGAGCTGTTTGGAGCTCCACAAATCCCTGCACTACTCTGGGTGACATTTTCTTTTGCTTCCATAGCCTCTACAGTGAATAACTTGCAAGACTGTTACAGACAAGAGTTCCAAAGAGCTGCTCAAGCCCTTCAGAAAAACAAAGCTCTGCAATCATTAACAAACACTTGTGATGTGTTACCATGTTGAAAGAGAAAATTACTACACTTCAGCAGCAAACAGTAAGTATATCAAACATGAAAATCTACCAAACATACCAAATGCTGATGTCATGAGAGGTATACAATCTGTCCTTGAAATGAAGGACATAGAGGGGTTCACTTGCTAGGTATAATCCCACTGAAATTATAAATATCGTGAGTTTTCATGAGACAGAGGAATTTGTTTTCATTGAAAGAGAATGAAAACTCATTCTTCATTGTCTTGATTCAAAGTCAGGAATCTCTCCATCTCTGAATACATGTGAAATCTGCTCCAGGCAGAGCAGCCCAGTGTCAGGTGATGTGGCCAGAGACCTCTGATTTGGGGCACCGTGTCAGAATCCTCCTAGGCAGAAGCCACAGCTCGATCTCTGCCTCAGCTGAGCTTCTTAACACACGCAAAACAAGGAGGAAGGCTATCAGGGAGACTCTGCAAAAGGAGTCAAACGTGACAAGACCCCCTTTTGTACCCTCAGGGCTCCCCTGAGGGAGGAAGGGGCAGGGAATGAGATGCTCAGATTGCCCTAGCCACTTCTGGGGCAAACATTTACTTTAGATTAAGTGGCATGTAAAGAAGAGAGGAGCCCTCTCTGGCTGGCTGCTAGGGTTGATAGTTAAATATTTATAATGTCCAAATTAGCATAGTGGAAACTCAATTCATCAATTTGTTCTGGTGCGTTTGTAAGAAGGAGCGGGGGTGTGGGGCCCGGCAGGAGGCGCAGCCGTGGGTGGGCAGGGCGCGTGTGCCGGCTCCGCGGCGCGGCTCCTGCTGCCGCTGACTTGTTGCCCTGCCTCGCCCTTTCCACGGGGTCAGGGAAGCGGCCGGCTGCGGGCAGGGCTGCAGGGATCCCCGCTCTCCCCCAGACCCACCTGCCCGAGGGGGGCAGCCCCAGAGCTGTGGGGAGCAGCCTGGTCAGGCAGCACCAGCCTGGGGCTACCCGGGTGGGGGCTGGAGGAGGGAGGGGGCTGCCCTGGAAGGGTTAAGGCTTTTCAGGCCAAAATCCCCCAACAGAAGGCAGGGTCAGCCTCGGAGCTGAAATCTAAGTGCTAATGACTGATGCCCTTCACCCCTCGGCTGCCTCCAAAGGCGAGTGCCCTGGATGAGCCGGGGCCGGAGAGCATTTAACATTTGAACTTCTCCCGGCCGGCGAGGCAGCAGGCCGTTGTGCGCGGGGTCGCTGACCCCCAGCCCCGCTCCCCCCAGCCCCTCAGCTGCCTCCCAGCCCTAATTGAATGACAGATGGTCAGCGGCAGGGAGAGGGCAGGAGCGCCGGGGGCATGGGGCCCTGCTCCTGCCCACGCAGCCCCCTCGCCGGTCGGCCCCGAGGCTGCCTGGCACCCCGAGCCGCAGGCACGCACCTGGGGGACGCGGGGCATGCCCAGGGAATCAGGGCAGGGACAGCTCAGGCCAGCCTGATTCCAGCCAGCACCTCGCCAGTCCTTCTCATCCCTCTGCCACACGACAAAATAGCTGTAAATCTGGGCAGACCTGAGCAGTGCAGAGCGCCCAAGGCCTCCCGCTGCTCCTGGCAGTGTCAGGACAGAGGAAGGAGCTGGGCTGGGCTGCCGGGGCTCCGTGGGGACATGGGGCAGCCACAGAAAGCCTGGCCAGGTCAGGCACAGCTGTGGGCGGCCCCTTCCCCTGGCTGCGCCCCCGCGGCTGCCCTCGCTCCCCTCCGTGCCTCTACCCGCGGTTCTGAACGTGTCCTGCCCTGCGAGGAGGATGCCACAGGTGACAGGAAGGGCCTCGCTGCAGCCACCGCGGGCTCTGTGGAAATGCTCGGTGGTGCCAGCGTGCCCCTGCCCCGTGCCCTTAGCCGTGCCAGCTGCCCCGCAGGCGGGGCTGGGAGCCCGGGCTGGGCGCTGGGGAGCAGAGGCTGTGCAAGCGCAGCCCCCGCTGCAGCCCGCTGTCCCTTTAACGGAGAGCCGTGATTCCCACAATTACTGGGATTACAAGGAAAGGGTTATCGATTTGCAGCCTGCACTGTGTGATCAGCGCCCGGGCGCCCCCCCCCCCCCCTCACAACCCACCTCTCCTACTGTAAGCACGAAACCATTTATAAATGTTTTATTTCACTGATCGCCTCACCCTTGCTGCATAATAATAACCCCAGCAGCACGGCGATATATTCTCTCCACTCCCCCTCTCCCTGTGCCCGCAGCCTGCAAAAGGCACCAACGTGATATGCAGCAGCCCCTGATTTGTGTGTATGTTTTAATTACCGCCGGAGAAACCTGTACACAAGCATAAAAAAGGGTGAGGGAAAGGGAGAGCAGGCCCAGACGGCGGAGGCAATGGCAGCCTAATGCACCGCTGGCTGACAGCGACTTCCGCTCAGGCACCTTCTCCAGATCGAACCCTTCGATTGTAACTGAAACAATTTGCATACTGATTCCTCTCATAGCCTCCCGATCCATAACCAGCCAGGCAGCTATTCAAATGCAAGTAGCATCCCTAAATGCAAGGCTAGACTGACCAAAATGCGCTGTCCTACAAGCAGGAGGAGAAGAAAAACCCCTTGATTATTATTTCTATTTTTGTTCCTTTTAACCTTTAAAGGGTTTAGCTGGAAGCTGTTGGCTTATGGCTGGGGATGTAAGGGAAAGAATTGATCCTGAACTGGACTTAAAGATGGAGCAAAATGGGGCGCTGAAGAGATTTTTCGTTGTGGTTTTTTCTTTTTTCTTTTTCCTATTTTTATTTTTACCTGAGCCACAAACTGAGGCTCTTTGGAGGGAAAGAGGGTCCATCCTCTCTCCCATCCCCTTTCTCCACCAAAACCATCTCAGCAGACCCAGGGAATACACAAATTGCTGCCTGTGCCTCTGCCTCTGGTGCCTGTTGGGCTGATGAAGATCATGTAATTCTGGCTGTAAATTCTTGCGTTTAAGTTGGTGCAATAAAAGATCTCTCCTACACCTTGTGAGGGTTTGGTGCTTTATTTTTTTAACGGGACTGGCGTGGCAGCCGCGGCGGTTGCCCTTTTTTTTTTTTTTCCATTTTTTTTTCCTTCTTCTTCTTTTTCTTCCTCTCGTTCTCATTTGAAATTATGCAGATAGATTTTTTTTTTTTTTTTTTACTTTGAGTTTTCTCCTCCTAGGGACAAATCTAGGAGGCGAGCTCGCAGCGGATGGCCGTCCCGGCGGCGTGCGGCGGACGGCGGGGTAAGCGTGCCCAGCGGGGCACGGCGCGGGCGGAGGGGCCGGCGGGCGGGGCGGGGCGGGGCGCGCCGGGGCGGCCGCGGCCGCGCAGCGACAGCGGAGCGGGCCCGAGCGGCGCCCGCGGCCTCCTCCGCGCCCGCGGAGCGGGGTGCGCGCAGCGAGGGGAGGGAGCCTCGTCCGGAGCCTCCGCGCCTGCAGAGCGGCCCTCGCTCCTTGCGCGGGGGCCGCGCGTAGGCACCGGGCAGCTCCGCACCCGCTCCGCCGCCGCGCAGCCCCGCGCAGGCTGCGGCCGCTGCCCGCCGGCGCGTCCGAAAGCGGGAGCGGTCCCGGAGCACCGGCAGCCTCCATGTTTGGGGCTGTTCCTTGCTAAATTCACCGTGAATGTCCCCGAAATCGATGACGATAATTTTCTGCTAATAAGGGCCCCGCTTTTATTTCAGCTGGGCTAAGCAGCGCTGCGACGGCCATTGCGGGTCGGGGGATCGATTGCGAGCAGGTTCCTCCGCAGGTTCGTGCGCTGCACAGCCCAGTCGCACGGATTCCCGAGCGTGTGCCTGCCGGGTCGCTGTACGCGGGAATAAACCATAGAGATGCGTAGATATTTTATTATTTAGCGGCAGCCGAGGGAAAGTTTTTAGGATGCCGTGGAGCTGGCTGATTCCTCGTCCCTCTAAAATTCCCATTTGCCTCGGGCTACGACCTGTTATTTGACCTTTAGACACCCCGGAAGATAGCTGGGTTTTTCTTTCGAAATAGAAATAAGCCGACGTGGTGAGATGACATGGCCAAGGGGAGCCGGGCCCGGCCCGGGCCGGCCGGGGCTCGCCTGCCCTCGCAGGGTGCACGACCAGGGAGAGCTTTCGGGCGGGGGCCGGGGCTGAGCCCAGGGTGACATGCGTTCATTTTGATTTCATTTGAAGACATTTGATGGTTGTAGATCTTTCTCTGGTTTGTTGCATCACCACAGCTCACTCCTTAAAACAGTAATTCAAGATGTAAGTAAAAGTGTTTTCATTTTTATTGATCCTGCTAACATCTTTCATTACCCAACACGTAACCACAACAAATGATTGCTTATTTGATACGCAGAATTTTATCGACGCTCTCCCAGGCCGGGGCGCGGATCCTAAATCCCGGCAGCGTTAGGCGCGCTGCCGCGTAGCGGCCAGGACGGGAGGGCGGGCGCTGCCCGAGCCCCCGGCCCTGCCCGGCCCGGCCCGGAGCGCTCCCCCCGCCCTGGCCCTGCCAAAGAGAGGGCAGCAGGGCTCGGGGGGAAGGCAGCGCACCCCCAGCTTGCGCCGGGCCCTGCGGAGCGGCCGGGGCTCGGGGGCTGCCCGCCGCCCCTGCCCGCTGCCTTCGTTCCCTCGCAGCCAAACCCAACAAGTAGCGGGAGCAGAAGCGGCCGCGCCGCCGGCCCCGCACCGCCTCGGCCGCCACACGCCCGGCAGCGCCGGCAGCCAGGCGGCCCTTCGCTCTCCTCTCCTCCCTCCCATTTCTTAAAAATACACTAATTGAATTTTTTTAAAGGGGAATTTTGTTTCAAAAAATACAAATAGAAATCACCAAATCTTTGGGGCTAATAGAGAACACCGAACGATTTGAAACCGCAGATCCTGTTTTATTTACATGACCCCTTTCAGCTAACGGCGTGAAAGGTTTTTCAGCCAGCAAACAAATGCTACTATTTTAACTCTCTTTGAGAATATCATTTTTGCTCTTAATACTAGAATAGAAGGCAGGTTTATGAGGGAGAGGCTCGAAGAATTGGTTTCAATGCAAGAGACCCACAGTGAAATTAAACTAGGTGGATTCTTTATTAAATGATTTTCGGTCTTCTGTGGTTTTATGAAAATAAAAGGGAGCACTTTGTCATTTTTAACAATGTAAGTAGCCAATAAATCTAATTTTCACATTGATTTCTGTAGGAATTAAGTGATATCTACACTATCTGCTGTGAATTGTTTTTGGAAACAAGTGCGAGTTTCTCCTGGCGGAAGCTTTTTTAAAAATAGTAATTACAAAAAATATATATTTTAAAAGTATTTCTTAAACCATTAGGTTTTTAAAGTACGGGGGAAATTATCTATGAGATTGATCATGTATATCTGAGACGGCATCTAGACAAAGAATTTTATAAAATGCGCTAGGACAGGCAAAGGAAGAGCATTGCATGGAAAAATGTCTAATACGAATAATTACAGAGGCGAAGATTTTACAGAACCTACGGTCTGGCGTCCGCGGAAGGGGAGAAAAGGATTAAAAAAAAAGTGACGGACTATATTCGCTCATACATGTAACTAATAAAGATCTCAGCTGAGAACCCAGGGCGCTGCGAGCAGCGCTGCCAGATTAAAACGTGTCCCTGCCTTAATTGCTAACTCGGCGCCACGTGCTGCCTGCGCGGCCAGGTGCCCTTCCCGGGGCCTGGCACAGCATCGCCTCCGTGCACCCGCGGGGATTGAACAGCACCTTTCCCTGAATAATGACCCAGAAGAATAGTGTTCCCCAAAGCGCTATTGATCCCCATTGTGCTCCCGTCCGTGGGTTCGGACAGCCCGCGCCGCTGTGACCCCAAGGATCACTTCTGTTTCGGGGTACCCGTGGGGGCGAGGCGCGGTGGAGAGGGCAGGAGCCCCCACGGCCCTCCTGGCTCGGCCCGGTGAGGGGAGGGGGCACCGGGGCAGCGGCTCCCCGCCGTGGGACGGGCCGGACCCCGCCGGCGGCTGCTGCCCGCGACCCCCCGCTCCGCGGGCAAGGCTCGGCCCGGCCCCGCGGGTCCGCGGAGCGCCGTGGGCGGTGGCTCCAGGGGAGGAGGAGCGCGGCTCCTTCCCTCTCTCCTCCCTCCCGTTCCCCCCAGGTCTGCCCGGCCCTGCCGGGAGCCTCCGCGGGCCATCGGCCGGGCGCAGCCGGCGGCGGTGCCCGTGAGGAGCGCGTCCTTTGCGCCCCGGGAGTGTTTTCCTGCGGGTTTCCCGGGGCATCCTCGCAGGATCTACAGCCCAGGGTTGCCGCCCGCCGTGCCGCCACCGCGTGTTTCGTGCGTGGATTGTGCGTGGATCGTGCGTGGACCACACATGCCCCTGGGCCGGGGGCCGCCCCGGCGAGGGGCAGCGCCCCGCCGATCCCAGCCTGCCTCCGAGAAGGCGGCAGTGTAGAGTTCAAACGCATCAAACTATCAGAAGTCATTTATCCGGTTTCATAAATAATGTTCTTATTATCTGCAGCCCCCTTAATTCATGCTCCTGTCCTCTTGATTGCGGGGTTTCAGCAGATAAAAAGTTTATAAGTTGGTCGGGTTCTTGTTTTCCTTTTTCCATCATTAACATCATTAATATAAGCTATCAATAACCCTGTCGTTTGGAGCATAGCTTCACAGTATTGATTTGCGCAGCTATTCATCTCTGCCATAGAAGACACGGAATAATTTTCGCATTACAGTAGCTTGGATTTGCTTTTAATTCATATTTAAAGCTGCAACTGGCTCTGTGGAGCTCTCTGCGAAAGACTGGAGGCGCCTAATTAATAATAAGTTAGAAACGAAGGAAGGCACCAGCGGATAAATAATTAATACAGACATCTCTGTCTCTTTGAGTATTGCTACTTTAAAAATTTAGACTTACCAGGGCCATACTGTAAGTCTGCAAGTTATATTGAGGAGATGATTTAAGAAAGCTATTTTTTTTCCTGAAATACAATGCTAAATTATTTACGGTGTTTTGCAATCTTCCATAAGTTCCTTCATTAACAAGCGCTGCGGTTTGCTCCGGGGGGTGCGGGAGAGCGCGGCTGCAGAGGGACCGCGGCGGCTCGGCCGGGCAGCGCCCGGGGCTCGCTCGGTGCCCTCTCCCAGCTCCGCGTCCTTCGGCCGGCCAGACCCCACCACGGGGGCTCCAGAGGGGAGAAGGGAAGAGCCCAGCGCCCTTAGGCGGGTGGCAGGGGCCGGCTGGGAGCGAGTTCAGCCACCGCGCTGCCGACCCTGGGTTCCACGAGGCTCCCCTCGGGCAGAAGTCCGGGCCCGGGGGAGAGGGGGAAAGGCGGGACCCCCCCGGGCGGGCACCCGCAGCGAGCCCCCGCCGCGCCGCAGCTTCCCCTGAAAGCCAGGCCCTCCCCCACCTGCCCCGGCCGGCGCAGCCCTCTGTTCTCTGCCTGCCCCCGACAGATGTATATGTTTTTGTCGCCAAGCAAGTTTCCAAGAAGCTCGACAGGGGAAAGTCTGGAAAAGTTAATCCCCCCCGGCAGCTGTTGGCTTTGGGAGCCTTCGAGCGTCACCTTTGACACGCTCCCCGTGCGAGGGGACCCGGTGCCGCAAGCTGTCACCGCACAGGAGGCGCGGAGGGCGCGGGCGGCGGCAGCCCCCTCACACGCCATTAAAAGAAAATCAAAGTGGAAAAGTATAATACAAATAAAAATAAATTAAAGGGAAAAAAATAAAAGAAAGAAAAGAAAGGAAAAGGGGGAAAAAAAGAGAGAGAGAAGAAAAGAAAAAGGGAAGAAAACCAATTGTGTCCGATCGGTTGCAGCGCGCTGTGGTCGCTGCCCCGGTCGGGCCGCCACGTCGGGCGGGCCCCGGTGCCCGCGCGGTGTTTGCTGGCGTCAGGCGGGAGATTACGGCCGTTTCATGGTGTCATTAGCTCGGATTTAAAAAGCACACACACGCCACGCAATTCAAACAAGCAAAGTTGCGTTTTAAGTCCGCTCCGAGTATCTGCTGATCAAATAAAGACTTAAGGGCGGTAACGATTATTCTGTTAAATATATGGTACTTGACTGCACAAGCAGTAATTGATTAGCGCACCGAAATGAGCTCTCTCCGGCGCTCGTCCTTCGCCAGTGGGGCGGGAAGCTCCGCGGGGGAACCGCGCCGGGCTCCGCGACGAGGGGAGCCCACGCACGGCACCCCCGACGGCGGAGAAGGGAGGCTGCGGAGAGTGTGCCGGCCTCGTCTGCCCCGTCCCGGGCTTCTGCGAGCCCATCCGGGGCTCCCGGGGCACCCTGCAGCTGAGACAGGACCGGGGTGGTCGGGCCCGAGGTGCTGCTCTGTCCTCCGCGCCGGCGGCTTTTGCGCACCAGAGCCGCTTCGTCGTTGGGTCACCCCAGAGTAACGGAAAAAATATTTTAAAAATAAAAGATGCATGCAGGGCTGGGGGGAGCTGGGTGCGTTTATACGGCCACTCTTTTCTAAGGTTAGATATTGAACATCGACGGAGGCCGGCGTGTCACAGGACTCTCCAAATTGTTTGCGGTCGGGTTTATACTCATTTCTTGAAGAAAAATTGGATGTTGCAATTTCCTACAAACTCGAGGAAGTAACATATTCGCTGTGACGTTTGCTTTGATAACTAATCGCTAAATACACGGAGATTAAATATTTTTAATTAAACTGTAAATTGTGTACAGATATTGATAATGAAGAAGCTGACAATGTTTCGATTAGATCTGTGACATCACCTGCGTTGGCTTGGGAAACAATCACAGCTGTTCACTTCGGTCTCAAAACGTTCTCGATTATTTTATTTTATTACTGTATTTTATTGTATTTTATTTTTGTATTCTATTGTATTTTATTTT
This sequence comes from Molothrus ater, assembly GCF_012460135.2. Lineage (NCBI taxonomy): Eukaryota > Metazoa > Chordata > Aves > Passeriformes > Icteridae > Molothrus > Molothrus ater. Next base: position 8,270,197 of record NC_050490.2, read on the forward strand.
ATTTCATCCTAAACATTTTCTGAGGTCATTTATTAGGTTTCAGGTTTATTTTTTCTTCTTTGGCAGATATACATTTCTTTATCTGTTCCTCGCTATCAGAAATGGAGATGCCGTCAGCGTTAACGTTACAAAAATTTAGAGTTGTGGAGGCGTTTAGGACTGGGGGTGGCTAGGGTGGTAGGAACAGTACGGGATCTGTACGTGGGATTTTTTTAGCACAAAATAAAATACGGGGAACTCCTTGTGCCCAGGGAAAATAAATGGTAGTGAGCAATTGATTTCTTTCGGAGAGGGGGTTCAGCAGCTCAGAATTCTTAAAAGTGTTTGTATGTATGTGTGTATGTGTGTTAATTTCGGGAAATACATACAACCGCTGTGGAAATTCTGAATTTACAGAGGCGAAAAGTATACTCGCTTGCAGGGCCATACTCGCAACACACACAGAGATGATCGTTGAGATTCTAAAAGTTTCCTGCGAGCCTCCCAGCGCCTGGTGATTTTTGAGCTCCGAGCGCAGGCACACGCAGGCTGTGCACCTGCAGCCTCGCTCGGGGCCGGTCCCGGTGCAGCCCCCACGCCGGGCTCCTCGGGCACGGTCCCGTGAGCGCCCACGAGTGCGAGAGGCACCGGGGGCTCCCGCTCAGCTCCGGGTCCCGCTGCGGGGCGGGGGTGCGGGAGGACGGGCCAGACGCTTCGGTGCGAGGCACGGTCCGCACCCCGCGGCGGGGCCGCTCCTACTCCCGCGGGCAGCAGGGACGGAGCGGGGCCAGGCCTGGCTCCGGCCATGGGGCTCCGACCGAGGCCCCGAGGCCGCTGGTGCGGTACTTCGGGCTCAAAGCGCGGGGCGAGGGCTCTCGCTGCCTCGGTGAACCGGAGAACAGTGAGACCCCACAGGACCCCGAGCCGTGCCCATCTCCTAGCACCCGAGGGGACTCTCGGCAGGCCCTGTCCGTAAAGTTATGGCAATAACTCCGAGAAAAGTAACCCCAAGGGCTGATTTCAGCTCGCTGCCAGGGGGACTCTGCCCCAGGAGCGGCTCCTGTCTCTGTCCCTGCGTTCCCCGGAGGCCGCTGGCAGCGACTCCTCACTCCTAGCAGGGAAGGGGTCTCGGAGCTCTCAGCGGAGCGCAGGAGGGTGACTCCAGCCCCGCACGGGTCCCGCGGGACGCAGCAGCTCGGCCCCGCTCTGCGTGCCGCCGGTGCGGGCTTTGCCAGGACAGGTGCTCAGCTCCTATTCCCCGCTCCATGGAAAAGACACCGGCAGCCCGGCCTGAGCCCCATCCGCTCGCTGTCCCCGGGCCCGGCCGGGGTGATGGGGACAGGTTGCTCCGCAGGGTGCCGAGGGCGACCGCGGTCCCCGACAGCAGTGCGGGGGGAAGCGGCGGCGGCCTTTGTGCGCTGCCTGCCCGGTGCCGCCCGGCTGCGGCCCCGCGGCTCTCCCGCGGCTCGGCTCGGCCCGGCCCGTCCCTCCCGCCGCTCGGCGCCGCGCACACGCTGCACTCTGCCCGGCGTGGTTCGTTATTGTTAATGGGCGAACAATAGGCACATCTGCCCTTTCTTCCAGCATAAAGGCACCTTAGCTAACGAGGGGGGCCGGCGGGTGAGCTCGCTTGTTCTTTCTCCTCCGCCTCCTTTTCTTTCTTTTTGAAGAAAAAATAAAAGAAAACCAGCGGCATGTCCGGCTGCTGGGCGCCTCGGGACATATGCTCGCCTTGCACTGCCGGGCACGCCCGGGGTCCCCGGCGGGGGCTGCAGGGGGGCGTCCCTCCCCATGGCACCGCCCGGCCGGACCCGCGGCACCCACGGCAGGGCTGCTGGAGGGGTGCGGGAGCTGCGCCGCGGGGCCGGCCCCGGGACGCGGCCGCCGTGCGGCTCCCACCGCCCATCCCCAGGCCGGGCAACGGGAAGTTTCCCCGCAGGGCACCTGAGAGGAGCGATACCGGGGACGGCGTGGGGTAGATACGGCGGGGAGTGCGGGGGACACAGGGGGCACAGCCCGCGGGCGCCGCGGGGCAGGGCGGTCCGGTGTCACCTCCGGAAGCTCCCGGTGAGGAGGCTCCGCGGTCACGGAAAACGCGGAGTCACCGAAGGGGCGGGGCGGGTGTCCCTGGCCGGCAGCGGGGGCGGGCTCTGGGCCCTTTGTGCCCGGGGCGGGGGCGGCGGGCCCGGGGCAGCAGCGGCGGGCCCGGGGCAGCAGCGGCGGCACCGCCGGCTCTGAGCGCCGCCGCGCGGGGCTCGCCCGCTTAATAGCGGCGCTGACGTCACGGGGCGGGGCGGGGCGGGCGGGGGCGCCGCGCGCATGCGCGGTGCGGGCGGCGGCGGCGCTGCAGCACGGAGCGGAGCCGGAGCGCGGGGCAGAGACAGAGACAGAGCCATGGCTGGGGATGGCGAGGGACGCGGCCACACACCCGCCGCGGCCGCGGCTGCGGGGCCCGGCCTGAGGGAGCGGCGGCCCTAGGAACGGCCCGGCGGCGCCAGCCAGCAGCGGGAAAAAACAAATAAATACATTGCCACGAAATAAAAATTAAAAAGAAAAAAAAAAAAAAACCGAACCAACCGAAACCGGGAAAGCCAGCAGCCCCGGGAGCAACAGCAGCAGCAGCACCGCCACCACCAGCCCGCAGCGCTCGCCCGCCGCCGCCGGCCCGCGGGAGCAACCGGCCGCCGCCAAGAGCTCCGGGACGCCCCGCCGCCCACCAGATAGATGTGCGGTCCCGCCGCCCGCACGGCCGACGATGAACGCGCAGCTGGCGATGGAGAACATCGGCGATCTGCACGGGGTGAGCCATGAGCCGGTGCCCGCCGCCGCCGACCTGATGAGCGGCAGCCCCCACCACCGGAGCGCGGTGGCCCACCGCGGCAGCCACCTGCCGGCCCACCCGCGCTCCATGGGCATGGCGTCCATCCTCGACGGCGGCGACTACCACCACCACCACCGGCCGCCCGAGCACGCCCTGACCGGCCCCCTGCACCCCACCATGACCATGGCCTGCGAGACACCCCCCGGCATGAGCATGAGCAGCACCTACACCACGTTAACCCCTCTGCAGCCTCTACCTCCCATCTCGACGGTCTCGGACAAGTTCCCTCACCACCACCACCACCATCACCACCATCACCATCCCCACCAGCGGATACCGGGCAACGTGAGCGGCAGCTTCACGCTCATGCGGGACGAGAGGGGTCTGGCGTCTATGAACAATCTCTACACCCCCTACCACAAGGATGTTACCGGCATGGGGCAGAGCCTCTCTCCGTTGTCTGGATCGGGCCTGGGGAGCATCCACAACTCCCAGCAAGGGCTGCCCCACTACGCTCATCCCAGTGCCACCATGCCCGCCGAGAAAATGCTCACCCCAAACGGATTTGAAGCCCACCACCCTGCCATGTTAGCCAGGCATGGCGACCAACACCTCACCCCCACCTCCGCTGGCATGGTGCCTATCAACGGGATCCCACACCACCCCCATGCCCACCTGAATGCCCAGAGCCACGGGCAGATCCTGGGCTCTGCCAGGGAGCAAAACCCTTCTGTAACTGGTTCGCAGGTCAACAGTGGAAGTAATTCAGGGCAAATGGAAGAAATCAATACCAAAGAAGTAGCTCAGAGGATCACCACCGAGCTCAAGCGGTACAGCATCCCCCAGGCTATCTTCGCCCAGAGGGTGCTGTGCCGCTCTCAAGGGACGCTCTCAGACCTGCTGAGGAACCCCAAGCCCTGGAGCAAGCTCAAATCCGGCCGGGAGACCTTCCGCAGAATGTGGAAGTGGCTCCAGGAGCCGGAATTTCAGCGGATGTCTGCTCTGCGGCTTGCAGGTGAGCCCGCTGCGGGGTGTTCGGGGCACGGCAGCGGCAGAGCGGGGCCTCGGGCCTGGGCAGGCCGCCTCGGTCCCTGCCCGTCCCTGAAGAGCAGCACCGATCCCCCGCTCCGCCACTCCATTTCTCTCCCTTCCCCTCTCCCTCTCCCTGCTCAGTGCACCGGCACCGTCCGGCTCCTCCGCGCCGCGCTCAGACAAAGCCGAGCCGGGGCTCAGGGCTCGGGGCTCGGGCAGCGCAGTGCGGCGCCCCGGCTCTCCCCGTTCCCCGGGCCAGGCTCGCCTGCCGCGGGCAGGAGGACGCCCAGCGCGCCCGGTAACGGGACGCCGCCGAAAGCCGCTCCGGCCGGCGGCAGCGCTGCCCGGAGCGCGGAGGGCGAGGCGGAAATGCTTGAACTGGCGGTTGAACCGGGCCCACGGACGGGGTACGGGGCAGCCCCGGTAATGCGCCGCCGAGAGGAGTCGGTGCCTCTGCTTTGTGTGGGGGGCGGTGGGCTCAGGTCGCGGCGGGGCTCGGGGCCCGCGTCCCGCTGGGGCTGGGTGAGCTGTGACAGGCGTTTGGTTCGAATGAGCCGAGCCCGGCGGGTGAGCGGTGCCTGAGAAATGCTGGTGGCTAAAATCGTTTGATTCAATTTTTAAAATCTTTTTAACTGGTTGTAGTTATCATTAGGCCGCGCACTTTGAGTTTCGCGTGGATGTCTCTGCGTGACACAAGCCGGCCGTGTCGCGGCTCCGCTGCCCCGCAGGCTCGCCCCGCTGCCGGTGCTCACTGCCCGGGGTGCTCCCGAGCGGGTCCCGTATTGTCTGCTCAGAGATGGCCGTCCCGGTCCGGACCTGTGCTCTGCCGCCTCCCCAAACCCTCCCGTCTGCGCTCCGGGTGCAGAGCCCGGCTTTACTACACCGCGAGTGAGGGTTTGTTAATTAAGTGATAGGTCTCCATTAATTTGTCCCTGGAGAACGCAAGACAGTCAATCCGAGTTGGAGCCAGGGTCACTGATCCGTTTCACGGACAAAAATAAGAGAAGGGCCAAATCTTTCTCCTTTCAAAAGCACAACGGGTCTTGCGCTTTCGACTACCGAGACGGTGAGAGCCTGCGAGCGTTCCCCGAGTGTGCAGGGACGCGGCTGGGCCACCACCGTGCTCCGTGCCTGTTTTCAGTCAACCACCTTGTTCCAGAAACCTGAAGCTGAGCTAGGAAGGGTCCGGGGCAGGGCCTCTCTCCCCGCTGTAGCTGGCCCTTAGGTGCCCGCCGGTGGGAGGACGTTGCTCTCTTTGGCTTCCACTCCTGCGGAGTCGGTTTCAAAGGTCTGAGCTCTCAGAAATTGCCCTTTCCGCCTTCCCTTTCTCAGCAGCCACCCCACCAGCGAAAAACCCTCGTCTTGCTGGTGCTACCCAGGAGAGGAGGATGGAGTTTGTGTTTCCAATATCCCCGTAACGATTGCTAAGGCGAACTTTCTTCGATTTGGAGCGTGTTTTTACGACAATTTGGTCGACCTGAATCTCCGCTCATTTGCATAGATCGATACTGGAAACAACCCCTCGATTTGGAGCCTGCTGGCATCCCTTCCCTGGCGCTGCCGGCCGGGGAGCTCTGCCAGCCCCGGCTGCTGCAGGCCGGGAGGGAGGGAGGGAAGGAAGGAGGCGGCCGTGCTCTGCCCAGCTGCCGGGTCCGGAGGGTCCCATTGTTCGCTGCTGCCCCCAAGACCGCCCCTTCTTCCAGCCACCTCAGCGCTGCCCTCTCATAAACGGATCCCGGTAATCCCGTTAGAGAGACAAAGCCTCATTATTCCGCCTTCCCTTTCCGATGAAACCCCAAAGCTGGCACCTTACAGAAACAGCTTCCCCGGGGCCGAGAGGGGCTGGCAGCGCGGGGGGGTCGGGATGTACCGCCCGCACCGGGGTGTCCGCGCGTCCCTCCCGGCCGGGCCGGGCCCGCAGAGCTCTCCCCGCGTACCGGGGGCTCCGCGCCCGCAGAGCTCTCCCCGCGTACCGGGGGCTCCGGACCCGCAGAGCTCTCCCCGCGTACCGGGAGCTCCGGGCCCGCAGAGCTCTCCCCGCGTACCGGGGGCTCCGGACCCGCAGAGCTCTCCCCGCGTACCGGGAGCTCCGGACCCGCAGAGCTCTCCCCGCGTACCGGGGGCTCCGCGCCCGCAGAGCTCTCCCCGCGTACCGGGGGCTCCGGACCCGCAGAGCTCTCCCCGCGTACCGGGAGCTCCGGGCCCGCAGAGCTCTCCCCGCGTACCGGGGGCTCCGGGCCGGGCCCGCAGAGCTCTCCCCGCGTACCGGGGGCTCCGGGCCTCGCCGGGCGCTGCCCACCCGGGCGCCGGCAGCACGTGGGCATTTGCATAGAGCTGCGTCCCTGTCAGTGGGGCGGTCCCGGGGCCCCCGCCCCGCCCCGCGCAGCCTGCGCGCCCTTCCGCGCCGCGCTGCCGGCGACCGGCTGTAAATGCATAAAGTATCGATTTTATTTTGTGCAGGTTTTAAATGTGTGATGATCTTACTAAGTGGTAAAAATCTGCCCCGATTGATATTGATGTATGAACATCAATTCAAAATAACATAAATTACTGCGGCCGACGCAAATTAAATTTCACGTCCAAATTATAACTCACTCCCGGGCGTTTAGAGAATTATCAGGTAGATAAATACCCAGAGCCGCCTTCATTTCTTCCCTTTCTGATTTCCTGCAGACAACAACCGGGAGGCAGTGAGGGGGATGCAGCCTGCTTATTTTAGGCCTCGCGGTCTCGCCTTGCACTTTATCTTGAGTATTTGCCCCTTCCAGCCGTCCCTGGGGAATTCCTACCTCCCAGATTACAGAAGCTCCGACAAATAGAAGAAAAATTGGTAGTTACATGGAAGCAGGATTGAGGTCTTGACACTTCCTGGGCTGTCTCTTGAAATGTAAGCACAACTGCTAATTGCAAAGCTGACCTCTTCCAGCCTCCATCTTATTCATCCCATCTCCTTTCTCTTCTCTGTTCTTTTTTCCTTTGTCTGTCCCACTCTCTCTCTCCTCTCTATCACTGAATATTTATCTATTTGACTGTCTCTCTGTTAGTCTTCCCTCCCTCTCCCTCGCCTTCATTGACATTTGGAAGGGCTGTGAAGGGACGCCGAAAAAATAAATACAATTAAAAGAAAAAGTACATCCCTTCTGCAGCCTGCTGGGATTTAAGGCTGAATTCATTTCAGTTTGTTGGATTTTTTTTTTCCGTGTGTGTGAGAAAGAGGAAACAGGAGAGGATAAAGGAAGAAAAAACCCCGACTTTGTCTTGTTCAGGAAAAAATAATCTGCTTCGAGCCATTCATTGTTGGAACTGCGACTGCCCGCCGGCCTCGCTCGGGCCCGCCGCTCGGGAGGAAGGGTAGCGCCGGGGAAAACGCGGCAGAGACAAATTTTGTGAAGGCGCCAGAGGAGTGTAAGGGAGCCCGAGGTTGCTTAGAACCTACTGTCGGAGTGGGTCCTTCGCCGATGGGCGCCCTCGGAGCGGGCCCGTCCCGAAGGTTCCCCCGTGGGCGCTCCCCGAGCGCGTCAGCAGAGAGAGGCGCCCTGGGGAACCCGCGCTCGCCCGCGGCTCTCAGGAGGGGACAGGCCCGTCCCTCCAAAGCTGCTCCATGTTTGCCCGCGACCTGACTGCTATTTTTCATAGCTGCACCTCTTTTCCTCCACTCCTCTTATCCTTTCTCCCTCCCAGTGTGAATCCTGGCTAAGCTGAAGCCTTGGGAAGCCGGCGAGAAATTCTCGCCAAATTAACTGTAAAGAAATCGATGGAGTAATCAGAGCGTTTTCCACATTAAATATGAAATCTAATGACGCCGTTTGCACCTCTCGCCCGCCGCCGCCCCCGAGCGCACCGGGAAGGTCTGGGCCGCCCCGGCCCCGGTGGCCTCATTAGGGGCTGTTTAATATTTACCCTGCGGGCACTTTGCATAAAGGCGTTTGCATCAGGGAGGCGGGGGGCATCGACCGGGGCCTTCACCGGTGACACTCCGAGCGCGGAGCGGGCCCGGGGGAGAGGCCCTGCCCCTCCCGACCCTGCGGGCCGCCCGGACGGGGACGGCCCGGGCCTGGCTCGGCGCACCTCGGGCCGTGACAGCGGCCGCTCCGCTGCTGCCGGTGCGGGCTTGGGCCGAGGCAAGAGGCCCGGAGGGATCGGAGGGTAGGAGAGCACCCGGAGCAGTCGTGCCCGGTGCACAGCCGGGGCAGCGCTGGGGCGCACTTGTTTGCCGGCCGTGTCCTTCGGCGGGATTGATTTACAGCCGCGTTTGCCCTTCGTTAATGTTTGCCCAGCGGGAGGAGGAGCGGGGCCGGGCGAGCCGCGTTCCTCCGCACCGGCCCGGGCCCGCCCCGCGCCCGTCCTGGCAGAGCCCCCGCCCCTCAGCGCGGCTCGGCCCCGCTGTTTGTTCGTGCGTGCGTTCGCCTGCTGTTTGTTTGTTTTAATTACCGCCGCGTGGCGGGGCGGCACCCGGGGGCCGTGCCCGCTCCCACCCTCGCTGCCGTTTGAATCAAACAGCCTCGAAACAGGGCGGCTCCCGCCCGTGGGCGCCGCCGGGGCCGCTCGGGTCACGCAGCCGGGCTGCGGGCGCGGTGCCCGCCCCGACCGGTGGGACCGTCCGCAGCCCTCGCTGATCGCCCCTCGGTTCCCGGGCGTTCTGCGCCATCTACTGACCGCCAGCGGGCGGGAGCGGCCCCGCCGGCCCGGGCACCCGCCCGCACCGGGCAGCGGCGGCGGCTCCGGGGAGCGCTGCGAGCGGAGGGCCCCCTGCCGCCACCGGGCTGGCCCCGCGCGGTCCGAGTGAGGCCCTGCTGGACTTCAGCACCACGAACAGCGACCGCCGGCAGGGCCCGGCCCCAGCTCCGCCTCCGCCCGGGCGAGCCCCGCTCCCGGGCCGGCCCCCTCCCGGTTCATGGACGAGGCCGCCCGGGCGCAGGTGCTTGCTGAGCCTCCCCACGGCTGCCGGCCCCGATGGGGAGCAGCATCGATCGACTATACGTAGCTGCAGCCGGCAATTAGTGCCGCGGTGCTGCGGCGAGCGCCGGGCCGAGCGCACGGGCTGCCCGCGGCGGGGGCGGCTGGGCTCCGGCAGGGCAGAGCCCCGAGGGCACCTGTTTTGGGCATGAGTGCCTTCGAGCTGCGTGGCGAGAGGGGAAGCGAGCTTCCCTCAGCACGGTAACTCAGCCAGAGGGGCCGGGATGCCCCAGGAGGAGAGGAGAGGTGCGTGGCACCAGGACTGTGCCCGCCGCAGGTGACACCGGTAGGGAGCCCGGGCTCCTGCCGGTGCGCAGCTGGGTTCTGGCGTGTGCGATCTGCCTTCTACATAGCCAGGAAGGAATGTGATAATCAGATTGAGACAAAATCATCTGGAATTCCATAGGCCAGGTACGCTTCGGTGCCTGGCTTTGCCTGTACCGCCATTAAGCCACCGCTCCGGCTCTGCCTCAGGCAGCCCTCACCTGCCCGTGTAGCCGAAGGGTCCGCATAAACTCCACACGAGAGACGAGAACTCCGGGAGTTCTAAGGTGACTGAAGCGTAGGAGCTGTTGCTGAGGTGCTGGTGAATCTCACCTGACGACTACAGGCATCGAGGGGAGTTTTTCCTGAGGACCGACCGGGACCCAGCATGGCCGCGTGTCGGGCGCTTCCATGATCAAATCGATAAATGTAGATTCGCGTTTCTGACACAAATCTACCTGGATTAATCATACACGGACAGAGAAGTGACCGATGCTGACAGACTCTCTTTCGAAACGCAGCTGACTTGAGCCGTTTTGCTTAAGAAGAAGTCAGTTTTATGACGCTGAAAGATTAATTTGAAGGAACTATTTATTAACGGAACAGTAGTTTTCATTTCCCCCCCCCCCCCCCCCTCATTTTAGGGCGATAGAGAGCCTCAGTGGTGACATTTTCCGTGCAGCCCAAACGGAATTAAAGCTCGATGGACGGCTGCTGTTCCGCAGGGCTGCGGGAGGCACCGCGGGGCGCAGAGCGCGGCGCCGGCTGGTGGAGCTAGAAATGCCGCTGCTTCCCATAGAGGAAAGCCGTGAATCGGATGGCACGGGGGGCTCTTCCTTAACACTTGGGTGCAGAAAGCCACTGAAATGAGCCCGGGCTCGGGTTTTGGATGTTTTTAGGGTGCAGAATTCTGCACTCTCTGTCACATGCATTAGAAACCAGTCGATAAGAACTGAGCCACAGGCGGGAGAGTTGCCCGCAGCCCCATTGCCCCCGTTTACCCCCCGCACAGGCAGGCTGCCAAACGGCTTCCTTAATGTCCTCCCCAACCGGAGGAACTTCTTTATGCCGTCACTGACTCATTTCTCCTTTATTTGAAACATATCTCGTTATTTTGAAAATATTGGAATTGACGGAGAACTTAAAAATTGGAGCCGGGGAAGCGGCAGCCGGCAGGCCGGTCCTTAGGAGCGGAACCAGAGAAATGACCTGGGTTTTTCAGTGAACCTGGCCATACTCAATGTTTCAGTGAAGCTTTTGCGTCGTTTCCAGCGCTCAGAAACTCAATTTTCGGCTGCTGTAGCAAAGTCTCCTGCCTGGGGATGTGGGAGGGGGCGGAATGTGCCGGAGTCAGCACCCGAGCGCCTCGGAGGCCCGGGGGGGGATTCGCTCCCACAGCTCGGAGCCGGGGCCAGCGGGCCGGGTGCGGCTCCGCAGCGGGGTCTGTCCCGCGGGGCGGGGCTGCCGGGGCGGCAGATGAGGAGGGTGTGAAGGGGCACGGCCAGGTGCGCAGCGGGCGGTGCTGCCCGGCCCGGGTGGGCCGGCCCGCGTAGGCGGGGCGCGGCGCATAAGCGGAGCAGAGCACGGCACGGCACGGCACGAGCGGGCGGCGTTTTCCAGCCTGCGCTAGGCGGAGTGCAGCGGAACGGAGCGGCTGGCTCTCCCCAGCGGGATGCCGTGCCGCGGAGCGGTACGGAGCGGTAGCGCGGGTGAGGAGCCCACGGCGTGCTGTGATGCCTTAGGGACGGAACCCGCGGTGCGGCGCAGTGGGACGCGGTGCGGAGGGACGTGATGCGGTGCAGTGGGGTGTGATGCCGTGCAGCAGGATGCGGTGCGGGCCACGCGGTGGGTTGTGATGGGGTGCGGTGCGGCCTCCGCGGTGCGGTGCGGTGCGGTGGGATGTGGTACAGTCCCCGCCATGGGGTGCCGTGGGATGCGGTGCGGAGCTCCGCGGCGCGGTGGGATGTGATGCGGCGCAGCGGGATGCGGTGCGGAGCTCCGCACGGTGGGATACGGTGTGATGCGGTGCGGTGGGATGTGATGCGATGCGGTGCTGTGTGGTGCCGCGCGGCGGGATGCGGTGCGGAGCTCCGCGGTGTGGTGGGATACGGCGGGATGCGGAGCCGCGGGATGCGGAGCCGAGCCCCGCTTGCCCTGCGCTCCTCCCGCGGCGCTCCCGTGACGGGGAGCGGGCGCCCCCCCGCGGCCGGGGCCCGGCGGTGCCGCTGCGGCGCGGGGCGGGGGCCGGGCCCGGCTGACGCGGGTGAAATATTGATGTAGTCGCAAAAATCGTTCATTAAGGCAATTTAATCTTTGCTATTAAATGTCCTTTCAATTCATTTGGGGTAATTAAGATGCAGTTTAAGTGATTAAATTCTAATTACTTATGCTACGCTACGAAATATTTGTCACAGTAATATGGTTAACTAAAGAGCTAGCTAAAGAATTTTAACATTTGCTTTAAATGATATCGCAGGGAAATCAGGTGCTTTCCCCTGATTGATCCACTTAGCAACACATTGTGTAACGGTGATGTCAGTTTGCTGAAGTGGTTACAGATCCATCAACACCGAGTTTGTGTAAACCCCTGAATCCCCAACTGCTGAGTCAGCACTCCTCAGTCAGATTCACTTCATTATTCCAGGGACAGCAAATTAAGGTCACTCATTTTAATACAGTGCCCAGGAGTGAGATGTTTACCGTTCTGGCTCAGCTGGGATCTGTATGTTGGTGGGGTGATGTCATCCTGTGAGCTTCCCATACACAAAGGTATTTTCATCTCTTTTGATGCTATGAAACAACAAAAGACTATTCCCTGGATTTGATGGCAGAGAAATGGGACACAGATCAAAAGATCTCTGGGCATATGGAAACACCTACACCCTGAATAAGCATAAATGCAAATCACTAGAGAAACAAGTGCCAAATGCTGAATAATGCCCGGATTAAAAAGAAATCATTTAGTGTGGGCTCAGACATTTCAGAGAAGACCATGCTCTTTTCAGTTAAAAGGACAAAGCTTTGGGGAGCAACCTGTGTCACCCAGGTAGGCTTTCATCCCTGAAAAGCTGTGCAGGGTCTTACCCCACAGTGGGCTGGAGCTGAAGGGAATGCTCTCCCAAGCCTCAGTGCTGTCTGTGACCTGCTGCAGCAGGAGCTCATGGCCACGAGCTGCCTCCATGAGTGGATCCTGTCTCACAGAACGTCTTTCCAGGGGGATTCCACTTCTCAAGCACCTTTGAGGAACCTGGGGCAGTGCAGGGGACCACTAAACTCTGATGTATCAGAGTGAATGTCACCCAGCAGTTGTGGTTATTATTCAGGTCTAACAGATTTGCTTGGGCTTAGTTCATGTGGGCACATCTAACCCTCAGGTAGCCTGTGTCTCCTATGCCCTTTTATTTTGTTTTCATATGCCCCCAAATATGAAGTTCTTGATAATTGGGAAAGGTCTGTTGTTCGTGTGTGTCTCTGCAAGCCCCAGAGGTGTTATTCACGTGATAAGGATGTAACTTATCACACTTTATTTGTGTTATTGGCTCCATGAATTTACCATAAGCTTTTGGCTACCTGTTTCCACTGAGCTGTTGTAGCCAGTGTGATTAGAACTATCTGTGATGGCCAAAGTCCTCCAGCAGTTTCAGCCTCCTGTGGAAGCAGAAAAACTGCTGCTTTCTCCACCAGAATTTAGAGCCTCCTACAGAAGAATATCCTTCAGGATATTCTCCAGTCAATACCAGTGAAATTTTCACTCTCCACACATGTTGTTGGATACTGTGTGATGTTTCAAAACTAGAAGAAGATGATTTGGAAAGGGATTCCTGGGTGGATGCAGTTCAGAGTGTAGCTGAGCTTTCTAGACCTGACACAGCAGAGATTAGAAAATACATGTAAAGAGAGACTTCTGAAAGGGCTTTTTATGTCTTTAAGACAGTCCTGTACATATGAGGTTGGGGTAACCAAAAGGCTTTTGCAGGAGGAGGGGTAAAAGACATAATCTCATACTTGGTGGCCATCAAGTAATAGTGGCTTGTGGCCTGGCTGTGCCTGTGAGGGCACAGCTCTCTGGGGCCTGGGACCCCAAATCCACCATCTGCCTTGGTGTCTGCACCCCTCCATGCCCTGTCAGAGCTTGCTCTGTGCTGGCACCACAGTGGGCCAGCAGCTGAGCAATGCCTCTCTCAGGGAGAGTTGTCCCCTGACACCAAAAGTGGCCACAGGGCTTGGGGCAGGACTTGCCCAAGTAAAATTCTCAGTTGTTGTTCCCTCTGCTTCAGTGACTGTCTTCCAGAAAAGCAACCAGCAGAACTTGTGGTGATATTTTATTTTGTTCACAAACCAAACCAGAACCCATGGGAAATTAGGTTTATTGAGAGCATCACCAGTTTTATTCTTTGCTTCTGTTTTTTAGAAAGGAAAACTGGAGTTTGCCAGAAACAGCTAGGCACATATGTGCACACCAAGTGCTCCTGAAAATTGATGTAGAGTAATCAGGGTTTTTTCCTTCAATTTTAAAAAGAAATCCATCCTCTAGGGATGAAATATTAGATCAAGCATCAGGGTTAACACCTGAGCTTACTATAATCTTGACTTTTACACTGACTCTGAATAAAGCTGTATCACAGGCAAAACATCCTCTTCACTGTCTCAACCTAAAGATGCAATTAGTGCATTTTCATCAGGGACAGGGTCCTGTTCACACTCCTGACAGGGCAGAACTGATCCCACTGTGCTGCACCCAGCTGGGGCAGTGTCAGCAGGCAGTGGAGCTGCAGAGCTGGGGGCCCATTTCTGCTCCATGCCCAGACACCTGGGCCTCCCTGGCATGCACAGACCTTACAGGGCCTGGCAAGCTTGCCTGACCAAATCCCTCGGGTGACTTAGAAGGAACAAAGGGAGGCAAAAATAGATTGATGGGTTGTGTCAGGAGAATTGCAAGTGTCAAAAATATCTGTTGCTCAGGGCAGAGGAAGATGGAAGTGACTGGGAGAGGCCAGAGTTCAGGACTGGATTTATAAGGCTCCTTCTGGCACTGACAATATTACATTGTCATATCTGCACGCGTGTTGCCAGAGTCAGGGTGACTCTTCCTTTATCCTCTGCTTTTCTTTTTTCTTAACAAGATTTTCTTAAAGGCTTTTTCAAAAGGCATCACATGGAGCATCGCTCAGCTGGGGCACCCTGGAGACAAAGAGCAGGGCTCCTGCAGCAGGCAGTGAGGGCTGGGTGCCCGCAGGTGTGTGCTGGGGGAGGTGCACCCCTCCAGGGAGCACAGCACCCTGCAAAGCACCCAAATCCAGTGTGTGTGCTCTGGGAGAGGGTCCTCTCACAGTGCTCAAGGGCAGGGGCACAAGAAGGACATCAGTGCAAATTACTGTTATTATCTTCTGCTGTGTAAGATAAAAGAGAGATGGAGTGTGTGATAAATTGCTGTGAAGACAGGCTCTGGTGTTTTTCCAAAAAAACCATTTCAGTTGACATCTCTGACCTCAGTGGACATTAGGGGAAGCCCTGGCACTAGGGTGTGCTGCTCTGCCTGGGCATGACGTGGCTCAGGCTGCTGTCAGAGAGCCTGGCAGCCCCACCTTGCCAGGCCAATCTCTGTGCCTGCTCTGCATCTACTCTCCTGTTGGAACAGATTTTATCCCGTGGTGTGCATTTGTTCTCTGGCAAGCTGGAAGCTACAATTTATTATTAAAATTGATTGGCTCCAGTGCAGGGAAAACGATCGCAAGGAAACCCTATTACAGTTTTTCATTATCACTATTATTTATTTTTAAGTGCTATTAATATTCCTGAGCCTGGACAAGGCAGAAGATGAGAGGTGGTATCCACTCCTGCTGTTCACAACCTGAGCCTGGCAGTGCAAGGGCTCTTGGAACAATTGAGTGCATTGGGAAATTTTTGCCCTCAATCTGCCTCTGGCAAATGTTAATGGAAGTAAAGCTGAAAATATTTGCAAAAAAAGTAAAATAGGCTTATTTATATCATAGACTGGATAGGTTTTATTTTTTTTTCTCCCTAGTAATGAGCTATTTTCTTACCTCTGTGATGTCACTAGCATTAATTAAGAGGCTTTTGATACAATTAAAGATGAGGAACAAGGTATGTTGTAACTCTTGGGACACTGTCCATAGAAATAATTGTTCAGGAGTACTACATTTCAGGAAATGAGCACAAGTTCAGGAAGACAATGCGTCATGCAAGCTAGTTTCCCAATAGATGGTTGTTTTTTTGTTATTCCCTGCTATTTCAGAAAGCTCATGTAGCAGCTTGTGATTGAAGCCCCAGAGGCTCCCATCACTAATTGAGCTGGCTCTGCACCTACTGCTGTGGCTGTCATTTGTGATGTGATGATTCACACTGAAGCATTGCACAGCACTGACTTGGATCACGCTAGCTGTGCCATTAGGATTTTGTGACAAATTATGATCTGGATGGAGTATCTAGGCAGAAGATGGAATTTGTGTAGCCTTTGAAAAAGGGAGGTGTAAAGCAGCATGAGCAGAAATGAGGCACAGCAAATGTTGTTTGCACCTGGTTTGTCTTCTTTTCTGCCCGAGCCTGTTAGCAGGGGCAGTCAGAGCTGGAGGTTGAGGCTGTTGTAAAGCTGAGCTCCAGCAGCTGCTTTCCCAGGAATTTCTGATTATCAAATGGTCAGACATATATAAAAGACTGAGATGCTGTTGGTATCCTCATTCTGAATATGTGGCAGTAAATAACAGACTATTCTTGCAAAAGCATCTTTAACCCTTGGTTTGCCCATGTCACCCTCCAGTGGGGATGTAGATTATTTCAGCAGGAACCAATCCCCACAGTGAATTCAGCAGTTTGGCTTCAGTAGGGGCTCGTGAGCATCAGGAAACCTTTAGCCCAGAAGCTCCACGGTGTTTTAGAGGTCAGGATGTAACTTCAAAGTGTTCTGCAAAGGTTTTCAGATAAAAATACTTGTAGGAGACATGAGCTTGGCAGCCCAGTCTATTTGATTGATGTGTGATTTCTCAGGAAAGAGTATGTGGCTGGAATTTATACTGCTAGGGACCTTTTCAAAAGCCTCTCCTCAGAGGGGACTGAGCCACCAGTGTCTTGGTCCGTGCCTGGGCCAGCACAAGGAGCCTTCACAGCTCCTGGCTCCTGATCTGTGCAGTTCCCATTTCTCAGGTACAAAAGGTGGATGACTGTTTTTATACCTCCCATGATCATTGAAACCCTCATGCCAGGGCCAGCTCTTGGTAGTAGTACCAGCTGTAGAAAGGACCTTTGCAAAGTAATTTGCTGTCTTCATTCCAATAATCATGGTGTAAGTAGAGATACTGCACAAAATTCTTCATGTAGTCAGTACTGATCTCCACAGGAGCCAGGACTAGACAGATCCAGAGAAAGAACATTCATATTGCCTTCAGAAACACATCTCTCAATCAGAATTAAAGGACATTGTTAGAGAATGAAGGGAAACAGCTTCAGAGCATTTGGAAAGTGAGACAGAGGAATCGAATCTGGCCTCCCAAGGAAGCTTTTATCCTAGCAAAATGCTAAGATGAGATGGCAGACAGTCGAAGGCTGACAGAGGGATCTGGGAGTCTCCTTCACATCCCATCAGATCCTGCCTGGAAGATGCTCTGGGAGGCAGATTTCAAATTGCAAGTACCCTTTATTAATGTAGAGCAAAGTAACATTCTGAAAGGGAAAGAAGGGATGACAGATGAAATGAGGAGCAATTCTATAAAGAAGATTTCTATACAAAACATGTTTTATTTTGTTCAGAATACATTTGGCCTGTAAGACTGTAGTAGTACACTGCTTCCTCATAGTTCATTAATTCTCAGTCAACAAAAAGCTACAGAAATAGATTGAAAGCAGCTAATAATTGTGGAAAGTATGACCAAGGTTAACTTTAGCATTCCCTCAAATTACACTCCACCTCCTAAAGATATTAAATGGCTAAATTCTCAGCACTAATGGGTAGTATCAAAATGTAAGTTCTTAGTATAAGCATTTGCTGAGTTTTAACAGACAACAACAAAGGTATTTTTAACTTTTATTCCTTATACTTGTAATAGTTTATAATGAGTTAGAGATGTAAAGGTCCCACATCCTGTCCAAATTCAGAAGCTGACACGACAGTCCTTTTTTCCTAATTTGCCCTGCACTGTGCTCCCACCCATTCCTCTGGCAGCCCCCTCTAACTGTGCTCCCCTTTCTTGCAGCGTGCAAGAGGAAAGAACAGGAGCACGGCAAGGATAGAGGGAATACACCCAAAAAGCCTCGGCTGGTCTTCACCGACGTCCAGCGTCGAACTCTACATGCAATATTCAAGGAAAATAAGCGTCCGTCCAAAGAATTACAAATCACCATTTCCCAGCAGCTCGGGTTGGAGCTGAGCACCGTCAGCAACTTTTTCATGAATGCACGGAGGAGGAGTCTGGATAAGTGGCAAGACGAGGGCAGCTCCAATTCAGGCAACTCATCTTCTTCATCAAGCACTTGTACCAAAGCATGAAGGAATAACCACGAACTGAAACCTCGGTGGAAAAGCTTTAAAAAATAAATAAATAAATAAAATAAAGACAGACCAGGACCTCAAAATAGCAGGTTTATACTTAAAACTATTTGAAAAAAAAATATTTATAAGTCCAAAGAAACCAAAGACTTATTTCACCTGCATTATGACTTTGTTCTAAGACACACACTTTAGTAGGATGACGACTTGCAAAAAAAACAGAGAGGAAGAAGGAAGCAAAATGGAGGGAACGGAACGGAAAGCAAAGAGAAGAGGAACAGACCACTGGTCTCACACCTTTGCCCATTATCATCTTCACCATACTTGGCTGTGTAGTGGTTTGGAGCATAGTGATTTCCTGTCATTGAGCAGACATCTCTTTGGATACAGCTCTTCACGGCCACAGCAGTTGCCATGGAGGTGTCAGTGTGTCCGTCCTGCGTGCACCCAGTGGGTAGGGACTTAGGGCTGGTCTCCAGAGAGGGCTGTGCCAGGGCACGGCCCCCAGAGCGTGGAGTCGTCTGAATTCCTTGGAACGGTAGTGTGATTTTTGCTGTTTCACAGTTTGAACTTGGCTGGTGCAATGCCTCGAAACAAGTTCAAACTAGGCAAAGAAATTTTGAATGGTACCTAAACCAGTGCATTCTCTTTGTTTGTTAAGGAATGTTCAGATTTAAAAAAGGAAAACTATTCCATCCATAAAAAAATCGACTAGCTACCAAAGAACACATTTAATAATTGTATTGCAGGTATTTTATTGCAATGATTTTAATATTCCAAAGCTATTTTTACACAAATACTATGTAGAGTTATAGGTATAAACTAATCTAACTGTATAACACATAAAACTTGTAATCAAGACTGTTATTTGCAATTAGTAAAACCACATTATCGTTTCTTTCTGTGATTGGCAAGAAAGAATGTCACCCGAGGAGATCACAGGAACCGAGAGCGGGATGCTGCTTCCATTGAACTCAGTGAGCCCTTTCCTCACTGACTCCAACGGGAGCACAAGAGGCACCGTGCGCGTGGCACCGTGCCCAGGCGCTGTCCCGGCTGGAGCCCGGTGCAGCTGTGCTCCAGCGTGGCTCAGCTCTGCCATCTAGCCTGCGAACAGGAGACCTGAGGCACTCAGGATGCAAAAATGAAAGGGATTGAGGGATGCAAAACCACAGGGCTCAGCGTCTGATCAATACTCATTGACATTAGTGAGCTTTTTTTTACCTATCGACTTTACCAGGCAAAGGAATAGTAACAGCTTTGACGGCTCGTGGTCCTTTCCTACTGGAAGCAGTGGCACAACATCAGTTAATGCGGGAGGAGCTCCAAGGGGAGCTCCAGGAGTGCTTTTGGAAGGAGGAATTGTGATCTCTCTGAAGGCAAGAGCAAAATTCCCGTGACACCGAGATACAGGCCCGGTGTTTTGTGGCTTTGTATCTATGTGTGGCAGGCTGAGCTTTTGGCCTGTGCATTCTTTCTTGCTCATCTCTTAGTCAGGATAATGCATGAAATAGTTTGAAGTTTGTCGCTGAAAAGCTTTAAACGCTCTGTTGCTAACAGACCCATAGGAGAGAAATCATCCCGTTCCTACTCTGATAAAATTAAAGAGAAAAGCGTGAAATATCTGCATATTAAATTTTAATGTAAGGGGAAAATAGACTTTAAAAATCATACATGTGCCTGTTAGATTTCTAACTGGTATTTCAAATTACTGTAGTAATTATGCTAGGTATATTAAATTCCAAAAAAAGCAAATATGCAGGTATAGGCCCAATGCAAGGACTAGAAATAGGTAATCTAACTTCCAACCTTTTTGTTTTTAAGGAAAAAAAAAAAGACAAAGGAAAATTCAAGGTAAACTAGAATCCAAACACTATAAACAGTAGCAGATACTGGTTTGGGGGATGAAGCCCACTCAAAATACCAGTGACACCAAAGTAGAGCAACTTTTGCAGCACCAGTTGTTTCCCAAGAGGACAGGGTCTAGTCAAGGTTCAGGGTATACAGTTTATTTCCACCCAGTGTTTAGAGTACAGGTGAAATATCTCTTTATTAAAATAAAGTTAAATAAACCAAATATTTTTGGGACTGAATATTTCTCCGTATTTCAGTATGTTAAACCCACTTCAAGGCTGACAAGGCAATTATCTATGAAAATGGCACCTAATCTGGACTTTTTTGAGTCTCTAGCTTACCTTAAATTTTAGCAAGCTTTCTTTTGAAGTGTTCCATCCCCATGGAGACATAATTGACATGGAAACATTGATAGGCTCACATAGAAAGTACCTTATGAATGCAGTCTCATTATTGTAAGGTTAGTAAAGGACAGTGATAACTAAAGGTTTAGTTTTTTCCAGCAAAACACTGCTTTGTGACGTACCTATAGTTTAGAGAATAAAGCCTTATTTATTTAAAACTTGAGAATTTAAAAATGCAGGGAAATTCAAAGTACATTGCCGCATTTTTAGTATTTCCATTGTATTGTCTTTATAGACTACTTGCTGAAACCAAAGAGAACTTTCATACCAGCATTAAATTTGCACCCAATATGCAATTTCAGGATCTCTGATACACACACATGCAAGCCCCTAAACAGGACTGTGTATATGTACATGCACACACATTTTGATGGGATGTATGTATGTATGTATACATGTGCACACACATGTCCACACACACTAAAACTGATGCACAAGTTGTAGATTTTAAGTGTTTTGGGTTTTTTACATGTCTGTTTAAGTAGATATAAACCTTTTGGTTTTCTCTAAGCCATTAGGAACAAACCACTCTTCCCATGAGCAATATGCGCCTCATACTCTGAATAGGCAAAGAACACAATTTCCTACAATTTCCTTCAAAACACGAAGCAAATAACTCTGGAACTGCTCAGTGTAGCTGGAAAGCTGTGTTACCTCTGAGCAGACTGCCCAGCCACACCGACTGAAGCATGGACAGGTTACCTGGTGCTCCCTTGCTCTGACTGGTGCCATCACCCAACAGGGCATCCTTGAAGGGGAGTTTCCTCTGATGCTGCATTTAACATTACCCAGGAAACCTGTCTCTGCCTGTTAGTGTTAGTCTTTCAGCTCATTTCATTCCTGACAAAATGGAAATTAGTTTCAAATTCGACAAGAGGATCTAAAACTCTGCCAGGAAGGAATAGGAGAGGGAGCAGAACCCAAAACAGTCTGGGAGCATCAGGAGATGGGGCTTCAGTCAAAGGTGACTCCGAGGGCAGGAGGGCATTAGGAACATGCATTCAGCAAACAGGCTGCATCCAAACATGACCGCAGTGACCCACAGGGGGAGGCTGGCCAAGAGGTGAACTGTCCTCATCCATCCCCATTGTAAATGGCATCATTAGATTTCTAGGAAAAAAAACAAAACAAACTTAAAAAAAAAAAAAAAAAAGTCCTCCTTCAGCCTGCCCCACAGTGCTCCTTCAGCCCTGTGTGCTCTCCAGGGCTGCAGCCTCCTCTCCTTACTCAGGTAAAGCAAACCCCACCAGAGCCAGCCGGACACGGAGCTTCTGCTCGGGAAGTTGCTCCTGCACCCCCCAGGCCAGGAGCAAATTCCCAGGCGGCCAGGGTGGCCTGGCATGAGAGCAGCCCCAGGGCTGCCCTGGGCACTGTGCTTCTCCTGGGATGTCAGGAAGAGGCCGGTGGTGGTGGGCACTGCCCCGGGGCTGCTGCTGCCCAGAGGGCTCACAAACACTGCTGAGCTTATACCAAAGAGTCTTAGGACACCTCTCCTCACCTGAGTTGTAAACAGGACATTTTTACCCCAAAAAACGTTCCTTCTTTCTACTACTCTTCCTCCTATCCTCCTCCTCTTCCTCCTCCTTTGTACATAGGGATGAAAACTATGCATTTAGCAAACAAAGAGAAAGCACTTACCCTTTTCTATCTCACTGCGTTTGGGTGCATTCAAAGGCCCAGGGGCTAATTTTGAGACTTTGCTTAGCCTCCTGGTTTATTATTGTGGTGTG
Organism: Molothrus ater; assembly: GCF_012460135.2. NCBI lineage: Eukaryota > Metazoa > Chordata > Aves > Passeriformes > Icteridae > Molothrus > Molothrus ater. The sequence continues at coordinate 8,291,737 of NC_050490.2, forward strand.
GTTAGCTTTACAATACATTTGGTAACTATTTGCTAAAGACAAAGAAGCAAAAGGTAAGGAATAGCTACTTCCACGTGTTAAAAAAAAAAGAAAAAAAAAAAGAAAAAAAAAGTGTGTAAAGATCTACTATTTATAGTGTGAACCAAAGACGCTACCTCACTCGATTTCCATTGGTGATTTTAATCACATTGATGATACCAAAGAATACCAAAGATTTTTCATGCACGGCCTTGGTCTGGAAAGGGAACTCATCCTCCTTCTTACCCCCATCCCCTGACCCCCTTCCTCACCTTCACTCAGTGTGTAACCTTGTCTTCATTCTTAGTGGTAATGCTAATAACCTTATGAATACTTCTCTTGCTACAACTGCTACTACTGACGATGATAAGGATAATAATAATAATAATAATCATAATAATAAAGCTCTTGGCAAACATGTTGCAAACTTTGTAAACTCATAGGACGAGTGCCTTGCTTGAACCAAAGTGTTAAACCGCTGTTGACCTCTTTATCTCTCACCTTATACTCTTTGAATACCTCAGCCTGTTAGAAAGGCCACTAATGAAAAAAAGGAATAATTCTTCACCGTGGTGCTTTTTGCCGTGCAACCATGCAATGAAACTTTCTTTGATACCAAAGGAAAATGTTTTTTTCCACTTTCTTGCTGACAAACCAAAGGTTCCCTCTCCTTTCCCCCAAAGCAGCTTGAGTCCCTGAGCCCAGACAGGCCGTGCATCGCTTTTACCAATTCCTCCAAATACCTCATAGTAATAAATCTTTAGGGTTATGTTGTATAGAGAGTCTATGTGATAAGGCAGAACTTACTAGTTTGATAATTGTTAAGGTTACTGAAAAAAAAGCTTTATAATTCTTATTTATTTTGTAGGGGTTGTTTTGTTTGTATATTCCTTTTATATTGTTTGGTTTGGGTTTGGGTTTCTTCTTTTTTTTCCTTTTTTTTGGCAGAACTTCTCTGTTATACTCAAGGAAGATCTTATTCCTGGGAATGTTTCAAAGTGGGTAAAGATTGCTGTTTGCAATGAATGCAAGAAAGGGAAACATGGCTTCAATTACTTTTGTTTCAGCTAGGATGCTTTGTGTTTGCTAGTCGGTGTTCTTTTCACAGGGTAAAAAAAAATATTCTCTGCTGTGATAAATGGTTCCTATTTTTTCTCTATAATGTGCTGTGACTTTTAATTTAATTACATTTTGTATACGCTTATTTAATCACTGCTTTAATTTATGACTATGTAGTTAAAAAAAAAATTGTATATAGTAGATTCAAAAATGGCCAAAGCTTTATGTTACAATCTTTTCATTCTTGATGCTGAGATGAACTGAAGGAGAGTGCTTCTCTTGACTGCAGGGTGTATCTTCAGCCTTGTCTTGGCATGCACTTCCACCCGTGTTACAAACACTGCCAGGTTACCCCCCAGGCCTCCCTTCCCCCCAACTTGTACATGCCAAAATGAGTGTTTCAAGGTAGTACTTTTGTCACTTAGAAAGCAGAAAGGCATTATTAGCGTGTTTTTTCTTTAATTTATTTGTCTTTTTCTAGAAAGATTGCTTTGTGGGTGAGACCCGCACATCCAAAGAATTTAAAAGTCGTTTAATGTTTAAAAAGCACTGGCATTTGTGAGAGATTTTGCTGAGTTTTTATTTTCCTTCGCCATTCGCACGGGTAGCGCAAGCAAGAAGCGGGCGCGGGCCTCGGGAGAAAAGCTGACTTGAATCTGGAAACCTTGGGCCTCGGGAGAAAAGCTGACTTGAATCTGGAAACCTTGCTCATGGAAAGGCCTTTGCGGCGGGCGCTGCGACAGCGCGGGCTCAGGGCCACCCCGGGCCACCTCGGGCCACCCCAGGTCACCTGGTCCCCAGGCAGGGCTGCAGGAATGGGATGGGGCGGCTCTGAGGGGCTCAGGGCCACCCCAGGTCATCTGGTCCCCAGGCAGGGCTGCAGGCAGGGATGGGGATGCTCTGGGGGGCTCAGGGCTACCCCAGGCCACCTGGTCCCCAGGCAGGGCTGCAATGGGGTGGGATGGGGTCCCTGGGGCACAGCTGGGTCCCCAGGGAAGCTGCAGCTTCTGCCAGGCTCAGGTGGTGCCCCAGCTGTGAGAGAGTGCACAGGGAACGGAGCTGCCCCAACAGCCCCACAGCTCCAGGGAGGACAAGGCAGCTCAGAGTTGAAAACCAAAACATAATGGAAGGGTAATGACAATGATACTTCTGCAAAGCTGATGATGGCATCATGGCACAGAGAATAGGATGCCACTCACTTGTGGTTTATTTTGCATAAAGACTAGATTCTGGTTCAAGTAAACGTTGTGTACTGACACGGTTTGTGCTGGCTGTAAATATTTCCTGTCCCGTGCAGTAACTGAGCCCCAGGTGTAGCTCATTTTCCTCTGAGGGGATAGTGAAGGGCTTGAGGGAGGGAAGGACGAGGGCAGGGTCTGAGCTTTTGGTGGAAGTTACACTTTCTAGGTACATTTTTATACTTCAAGTGTTGAAATGGGGCAATAAAGATGCTCTGAAATGAAGGATCATTAAATGATCTGTTGGCAGGCATTAGCTCAGTGTCTGCTTTTAAAACAGGAGTAATGCTGTGCAATGATTGTGCTTCACGGGGAGGGGGAGGCGCAGCATTATAGTCTGTGAATCAGCATGAGCCATGAGCACTGGACACGCCGTGCTCGGGCAGCCGCGCTTTCCTGCCCCGTCCCGCTAGTTTGGTTTTTCACGGAATGTTCTGCATTCACTGCACTCCCCGCATCCTCAGCGTGGGGCCGCGTTAGCTCTGCAGCGGGGAACGCGGGGTACAGCCCTGCCTGTGCCTTGCCTTGCCCGGGGACCCCCGCCCGCCCCGCCCGGCCCCCGCCGCAGAGAGGGCGCCTGAGACAATCACCGGTCCCAGCTCCACACACAGGGCTAGGAAACCTTCCCAGAGCAAGCGGGAATTCTTCCAGAGCAACGGAACAAAACCAAAAAAAAAAAAAAAAAAAAAAAAAAAAGAAAGAAAAAAAATGGAAAAAAAAAAGAAAAAAGAAAAAAGGAAATTAAAAAAAAAAAAAGAAAAATAACGAATACGAAGCGAAGATTTTGCTAAAGCCCTTTGCTGCCATCTTTAGTTCGCCCATTAGGAAGCAGCAGTAGTTTATGCGTTGCATCTGCATTTCAGACTAAGTGATTATTGTACCTAATTACGGTTGATTGCTGATATTTCCTCACTCTCTCTCTTAGTCAAGCGCTTCTTCTGTATTTTTGTGTGTAGCGATGACAAGTGCAGTGCGCTAGGCATTGCCCTGGGTTGGGTATGAGTATCTCCTGTACTGCGTTAAGATTTCCTTAAGTTACTTTTTTTAAGCTTTGCTACTGTTCTCACTTTATGCCGTGCAATATCATCTGCTGTGTTTGCTAAGCAAAAAAAAAAAAAAAAAAAAGAAACAAAAAAAAAGAGAAAAAGTAAAAAAAAAAAGAAAAAAGCAAGTGATGATGTCATCATGCTTTTCAGTGTTACAATGTTTCAGCGTTACAATGTTTCAGCGTTTATGTAGTCACAAAAATGTAGTAAATAAAAGGTTGGATTTTCCAGCACTTTAAATTTAGACATTTCTTGCCTTCTTTTGTTTCTCCGTGTGCAGCCACAGGCACTGGGCTGAGCCCCGGGGGCAGCCCCAGGTCTCCCCTGGGAGGGGCAGCTTCGGTGGGGCCGGGGAGGGACATCCCCGGGGTGGGGGGAGAGGGGAGGGCACATGGAAGGGCACCTAAGGCTTCCCAGCACTGTCTTCTTCCCTCTATCCACGCAGCTGTGCAGCCCCTGCCCCCAGCAGGCACTCCCCATCCCATCCCATCCCATCCCATCCCATGCCATCCCATCCCATCCCACCCCATGCCATCCCACCCCCATGCCATCCCATCCCATCCCATCATGGTGGGCTCTGGAAGGATGAGTGCCAAGTCTCTGAGAGGCGAGTGAGGCTCATACCAGATGCATTTCTCTAATTGAGGGGGAAAAACATTAAGAAAAATAAGTGAAGCAAATAATCTTGGTTTCCTTTATATCATCTAAGGGTATGGATGTCACCAAACTAATTCACAGAGGTGTTTCCTTTTGTGTGATGGAGTCCACCCCAGGCCTGCAGGATCAATATTTAATTGTTTAAAGGGATATTGTATTCCTTTCCTGTCACTGTTGTTAATGCCTTCGCTCTCTGTAATCCCACGGGGTCTTTTCCTGGGGATCTGATCAGAAAGATTACCCATCACTCGGGAGTGGTGGGAGGAGAGTCCCAGCCATAAAAGATTCAGGAATGCATTGAACCATTTTCTCTCTATCTCCTAATGAAGTGATGAAGCGTGTGCCACAAAATTTAACAGGGTTTTGTGGCAAATCAGGTTGCACTGCTGAGAGGAGGATTAAACCTTCATCGTTGTCCCATAAATCATGGCATCAGCTACATTTATTCTGATGGATGGCCTGAGCTCTGCTGACAATATTTTATCTCTGGAATGCCTGCAGCCTGTGCCCTGATGTAAAAATTTCTTTTTACTGCTAAGCTGAGAGGCACTGAGTGCATCCCTTCAGAGGCCTCCCCTGGGCTTGGCGTCCCAAGAGCAGGTCAGAAACCAAAGCATCACCAGGAACCCCTGTCCAGGGCAAGCACAAAGGCAAAGGGGATATAGGAGGCCAGAAATGTCCTCCAAGCCAGCAGGAGTGCCTCTGGGATTTGTTCATCTGCAGCTCATACTGGGATAACCCAGCTGGCTCGGTCACTGTCTCCATGGGATGGTGCTGGCCAAGGCCACAGTGCAAGGTGAGGGCTCCAGCTGTGCCCACCCTCACTTGGCAGAGAAGAGGACACAGAAAATGCTTTTTCCAAAAAAAAAAAAAAAAATCCAGAGATGCCACAAGGGTTGAAGCACATCAGGCAGACATGGGGAATGTTTCCAGGTTCTCATCCCATGGGCCAGGGACAACAATGGGCAGCATGTGGGCAGAACCTGTCACAGCCACAGCAGGTCCCCTTGCTGTGACCTCTCTCCACACCCCCTGTCCCTTGTTTCCTTCTCACATGAGTCACTTTGGTCACCAATCTCTGCCCAGGAGTGTGTCCCTGGGGTGCACCCACCCCATATCCTGGGGCACCCCTGGCCCCCAGCCCACGCTGTAGGGACAGGCCAATCACAGGCAGGGCCAGCTGGGGTGCCCAGGACCCTGCACAGCTTCCCAGTTACTTCATCAAGTTAGAACTTTATTTAGGAGCTATATTTAACTCTGGTGTGTGCAGCACTTATGCCAGCATGCTCAGGGGAGCAAGCTGGACTTTCCACAGAAGCCCACAACACAAACACCCAAATGAGCTTCACAAGTTTTATTTTCTGAGCACGGGCAGAAGGCAAGGGGAGCGGAGCAGTGCAAACCCAGGACAGGGAGAGGGGTTGCTCTTGCCTCTGTTGCACCCAGACCCTTTCAGGGGGGTGACAGCAGCAGCAGCTGGACCTTGCCTTCACCCACCTTGGCAGCAGCTGGGGCAGCAGGGGTGGTGCACAGCTGCAGCCTGGTTGTGTGGCTAACCCAGGGCAATAAAGGCTGCCTGAGCTGGACCCTCCTGCCCAGCCAGAGGAGCTGTGCCTGGTAAGGGGAGAGCTGCTGTATTTTTGGGGGGAAATGGGCTGCTTTGTGTTCAGGTTTGAGCTCTTTAGGGTTTTGTGTTTATGTGTGTGGGGGAGGAAGCTCTGGGCCATGGCTCAGGTGCCCTGTGTGTGATGAGGCAGTGCTGCTGTCAATGTTATAAATTACCAATAAATGCTAAAAGCCTCCAGCAGGGCTGTGGAGGGGAGGTGGGTAATGAGGCAGGGGACAGAGCTGGAGGGATGTGCTGCTGCTGGGGTCTGCAGCTGGCCCTGGCTCTGCAGCAAGGATGGGGGGCCAGCAGGGGTGGAGGGTGGTGGTGCTGGGGCTGCTGAAGACCAGGACAGGCCCTGGACAAGTCCTGAGCAATTTTTCTTCCTTTTAGGGCACTGCTGGGGGAGAGGAGGCTGCACAGTGCCCAGCCCCTGTGCCAGGGCAGGGGGGACATTATTCTCCCTGGTGACAATCCCTGTTTGGATGGAGATGGCAGTATCACACCCGTGCATCTAGGAGCCAGCACAGTTATTTATGTACAGGAAAAAGCCCTTTGTAAAAAAGGGTCTATTCATCAAGCAAAGCAATTTCCTGCCCAAGGGAGGTGCCCAGAATTTGAGTCTCAGTTATGATTTCAGTACTAATTATCACTTAAGGTTAAAGATGATTGGGAGGGAAAATTAATCCCTGTTATTGGCTTCATTAGCAAGAAGTACTGCAATGCAAAGTATCAGCACCTAGTGGAGATGAACCCACAGTGGCTGCTAATACATAAAGCACACACTGCCCAGAATATCAGCTGGAAGTGGTTGGCAGCAGAGGGAGTACCAAGGAATGCCAACCCAGCCTGTGTGCTCTGCCCTGGGCACCCAGCTGTCCCCATATCACAGAAATGAACCCTTGGCCTGGCTGAAGGTGGCCATGCTTTTGTTCTGGCAGCCTCATGAAGAAAATACAACTCCAGACTTTACAGCTGTCTCCCCAGGGCAAGCCTGCTCAGCCAAGGTCTGCCTGCACAGGCAGGAGGGGCTGCTTGAAGAGCTGCTGTGCTGTGTGTGACAGGGTTAGCAATCCCCTGCCCTGGGAAGGGTGAGCAGGAGTTTCACTGTTGGGAACAGGCTATGGGCTGGCAGCCAGGCCACACCACGTTGTGAACCTGGTCAAAGGTTTTGTGCCTCTGGGTCTGGCTCTTGGCACAGTGTTTGCTGTCCCAAAGAACAGGTACCTGAGCTTTTGTCCTGCTGGACAAGCACAGGGGCTTGAACGGGATGCTCAGCACGTGCCTGGCACCAAGCCCTGTGTTTCAGCACAGTGGAACTCCTGCATGGTGTGCTTGGGTGAAGGGTAGCAGAGCATCTTGCTTGAGCTTTGCTTGGTGGAGGATGCTTCCAAAGCCTGCCAGTGGAGTGAGAGCACTGTGAGGCACAAAGAAGACCCGTGGCCATGGCAGGAGGTTGTGTGAGGCTCCTGCAAGGGGCTGGCAGCAGGCAGGAGCAGTGGCCTCCTCCCTGGCAGTGTGTGCTGCCCGGGGTGACTGAGCCCCAGCAGTGACTGTGTTCATCACAAACAGCCCTGGCGATGCAGGGACAGGCCGAGTGAATTACTCAAATTACTTGAATCTCCCCAGTGGTGCAGGGAGATTCAATCTCAGGCTGGCATTAAATCAAGTCAGTGACATAGATCAAAGGATACTGCTTTAATCACCTCGTTAGGCCACAGACATCATTAGTTACTCATTATGATGTGTTGATGCTGGCATTCTCTGAACACAGTTATGTACACTCGCTATCAGACATTTTTCTCATCAAACGGGATGTCAATACTTTAACATCTTAATGAGTTACAGTCAATATCCATTGCAATAAAGCTCCTGTTTTCTCATGATTTCATCTACCCTTAGGGTTTTGATTAAAATGGCCGCTTTTCCCAGGTAATTGATTGAGGAATTAGGGAAATTCCATGTAGGAACAAGCACATGCTGCTATGCAGGCTCTGAAACCTTCAGTTGTCTGCAAGTGCTTCAGATACTACAAGGGATGTTGCAATTTTAATATGGATTTTGGATACTGTTGCTTAATTCTCCTTTCCCAATCACTTGTAAAACAGATTTAGTATCAAATAAAGTAATTAAAATATTTAAGAGTGTATTGGAAAAAGGTTCCAAGCAAATCATTGGTTTGCAAAGGTCTAAGAATGAGAATAAGACCTGCTGTCAGGTGAGCAGCAGTTTGGATGAACTTGCACTGTAGGAAGGTTTTCTGATTTACTGCATTGGCAAAATATTAAATCATTTGCAGGAACACAAAAGCAGGCAGGACAGACTGCACTGTTATTTTAGGCTCAGGTTGAGCAGATGTAATTTTGCAGAGGTCTCCAGTTCTTCAAATTAGGGGTGAGGCATCACCTATTTCAGCAAAGCAAATTTTTTGCTTAGTGAACTGTGAAAGTTTGCCAGCGTGGTGGGACAGTGAAGTCCTGAAGCTTCCCCAGCCCACTGACCACCTTCTAAATTCATCTGAGAAAAATGTTCATGCACCACCAACAGAAAGACATTAAATATGAGAAGGAAGATGATGGAGCAGCACCCAGGCTGCAGAACTGATGTGCCCATGGCTGTGTCCCACCCAGCTGGAGCAGACTGGACAGCACACAGGGCTGTGCTGCTGAGCTTGGTTCTCCCTGCCCACAGGGAGCCCTCCTGCTTGCTCACTGCAACCCTTCCACTTGCACTCATCTGGAGAAATCCTGGCTCCAGTTAGGTCTACCACTAAAATACAAATAACTTCAGTAATTCCCCTTTAAACAAACCTCCATGAAATTTGACACTTCTAAGGACAGATCCAGGGCTGCAGTTTGCGACTGTAAAGCCACATTCAAAGTGTCTTTTATTTTAAAAATGTCTTTTAGACAGGAAAAGACAGCAGAGGTTTCCTGGATCTGATTTAAATAGTGAATTGGACATTTTTTTTTACTCTTTATGGTAGTGAAAGACTATGTGGTGGCTGAATTTGTAGGAATAAGAAAAAATTTGTCATATTCTTAGCAGCCACTGGAAATAGAAAGCCAGCCATTGATTTGCTTTGGAAAGCACCAGGCACTCCCAGGGCTGAGCTCCCAGCCTGGGAAGGGGCAGCTCCCAGCCCAGCCTGGCTGTGCTGGGGTGCACAGACACCCCGGGGTGCTGGGGCTGCTCTGTGGGGCTTCAGGGGCTGGGGAGCAGCTCTGGGCACTGCTGGGGGGCTGGGGGCCCAGGGAAGGGGTGGATAGAGAAAGTAAAAGTGTAAAAAGTTCTGTAGAAATGTTGACGCAGGAGGGAATGCACAGGGTTAGTGTCGCTATGAAAAGCCAGCACCCCAAACCCTGGGCTCATTTTCTGCTCATCACAGCCTGGGGAGCTCCTCAGGGCCTCTGCTGAGAGCCAAGGTTACATTCCCTGATGTACAGGTTTCTGATCTGTCCCCTTGTCCTTGGAGGATTACATGCTGTGGAGCTACCAGCAGGAGTCACTTCAGTCACCCAGTTTGTCTGGATCACTGGAGGCCCAAAGTTTGTAAACAAGATAAGAAATCCACTCAGAAAATACTCTGAATGAAAGCCCCAAGGAAAAATGTGGCTGAAAGTGTTCCTTTACACAAGAAGGAAAAGCCATTGTCTTTCCTTTCTGTGCAGCCCTTGCCCCTGTGGTTTGCAAAGGTGCAAGGACATTTTGCATGCTCATTTTGAACAGGGGCATGCAGATGAAGAGGTGCAGGTAATGATGAAGGCCAAAGCAGCAAAGGCAGCAGGTGAAAGCACAAATATCCAGAGTGTTGGTAAGGAATTAGACACTCTGGGGCCTGATCATGGAGTCAGGCAGAAGGAGTTTGGTCTCTGGGCCCAAGGAGCTCCTATGGCTCTGCTGGGCTGTGCATCAGGTCCTTGACACATGGGCAAGGAAATCCAAGTGCTGGGTGTAGGAGGATAGAACATAAGAAAATAAAGATAGTGTAGAAAGGAATCTCACCCCTAAGCAGTTGCAGCTGGGCCAAATATCAAATATTAGGAGCAGGCCTGACTCTAACAGGCCACAGCTGTAAGCAGTGAGGAGAAGAAGATGCTATAAAAGAGTGGGGTGGCTGGGTGAGAAGGGAGCTGGGGTCTGTTGGGTGCTTTGTGAAGAAGAAAGAGTCAGTGCTCTGAGGAGCTGCCCACAAGAAACACCAAGAAGGTGTGGAACTTTTGTGATAAGGAGGCAACAGCATGAAACCCCTGTGGTAAGATGATAACAGCTGGGCTCCCCTCTGCCCCTTGCAGCCAGGCTGCAGGTGCTGCCAAAGGCATTGCTGCCATGCTGGGAGGCAGGACCCTGACAGGAAGGTGGCTCCAGGTGTGTTTCCCACCCTTGCTTCCCAGTTTGGTGCTCCCACTGCTCAGGGGCCCAGGGCTGTGTGCAGGGGTGGCAGTGCTGCCCAGGAGGGCAGGCAGGGCAGCCACCCCTGGGGCAGGGCTCACTCAGAGGTGATTCACAAGGGGATGGAGGGAGGGGCTGTAAGGCCAGCCCAGGAAAAGGGCTGGATGTACAGCAGGCTTCTACCACAGAGCACAGCTGGAATGAGCTGAACTGCTCTGATTCAGGTGTGGAACCTTTTGCAATGAGTTTCCATCCCTAATGGTGGCCAAATATTCTGTTCATGGGGGTTTCCAAGACAGTAAACTACAAGCCTGGCTGAAGAGCAATCCCATGGGGTGCTGGGCTGACCCCAGCCCCTGATCTGTTCCCAAACCTCTCCTTCTCCATTGAAATATTTTTGGTTGCTCAAAGGAGGAGCTTGCCTTCAAATTTATGTGACTGCCTGCTTCCAGTTTTATCAGAAGTCCCACAAAATCTATCCTATCCCTAAAGCCTCACTGGCCAGAGGGAGAACTGTATCTTTCACTTGGGATGCTGCTTTGAACAATGAAAGTCAGAAAAAACATTATGGTGGTAATCCTTAAAAACTTCAGAACCAGAAGGCACATTAGCCATGCCAAACTCTATCAACTGTAATTCTTTTTGAGTGTAAATCAGTGCAGTGATATTGGAGAGTTTATTGAATGACATTAACATTTGGGGTTAATAATAGTTTTCTCAGGTTGATGGAGGTTTCCATGAACCTCTGGAGGGAGAAATTAGTGGCCAGAACAAGGCTGACTGTGACCCATCAGTCTTTCAGCTAATTTTAGTGGGCTTTGCATCAGCTGGGTGTTGGCAGCTTTTTCAGTGTCACTCACTTCTGAAGGAGGCCTGCCTGGAGTAATTAGCTCAGTCACCTCTAACAGAAATTATATGTTCCTTATCTCTTTAATTAGAGTGCATATAATGTTAGTAGCGATGTATTATCTATGTATTCATTTTAAAGGGTTGTTTTGATGTCAGGCTTGCTTATAGAGGGTCATTGGTATGAGGATATGCATTAGACCCAGATTTTAAATCCCTGAAGAGTTATACAGCCCTGCGTTTCCAAAGCACTTGACCTTGGAAGTACTTTAGATTGCTCCTTTCTTATGTTTCACTAATTTTTTACATTTTACATTGTGCCTCACTTGGCAAACACTAAATTGCAGGAAGTCATGTGCAATAAGAGACAGAAACAAGTTCACTTTATTTGGCTCTTAGTGTGGTCATTGGCATGATGAGGAAGAGTGAGCATGTAAGATGAAGACACAGCTGTAAATTCTGCAACTCCACAACCCCCCAGGCTCCTGCAGTTAGCCATTAGACCCCTTAGGGGAGGGAGAACAGAACAGATAGAGCATTCCTTGGATGTAGGTTTGCTGCCAGATTTTTAAGGATTTCAGCCAGAAGCTCTGTGGTGCTGGGTACAGAGTGCACATGCTGCTCCCCAGGGGATGCCACAGGCCCTCCAGCTGAGTTCCAGCCCTAAGGAGAACCAAAGGTCTTGTTTGTCCCTTCAACAGCCAGACTGGAGATGGAAAGGCACATCTGTCTGATCAGAGGTAAGGCAGAACTGAAGAGACACCAGAGAGCAGGTTTGATAATCAACAGTCACCTAGGATGTCATGTCCCAGGACTCATCCAGTAACACACCATGTAGGTGGGACTCAAAAGATGTGATCTTAATTTTAGGAAAAACAGCAGATTTTTAAAAAGTTCTTGTTCCAGAATGAGTGATGGGGAACCCAGGGTGTTTTCTCAGCTGCAGTCTGAATTGGCAGTGTGGTTGTAGCATTTTTCTTAGGCACTATTCCAGCAAATCACTTGAGTATGTGCTTAATTAAATCATGTGAGGAGTTTAAGAGGCTGGAAAGCATGAAGTGAAATCCTTTGCTGGGGACTTAATATCAATGCCTCAGTTTCCCTTCTGCACCATAGAAAAGAAATATTTACTTCCCATACAGAATGCTGACAAGCTTAATTCAATCTTCCTTGTAAAGTGCCTTGAGGGCTTTAGGGAGAAGGTGCTATAAAAATCAGAATATTATTCTACACTCCCTAGCAAGACAGCACTTAGCTTTATATATTATCCTGCTGGTGATGCATCTCCCCCTGGCTGACAGCAGGATCAATTAATGTATATAAACCAAAAGAGGCTGTTTAGGAGACTTGTGGTCCATGTAATCTGCTAACACCTGATGACAAATCCAAACTTGAAAAGATGAAAAAGTCAGAGGTTTTAAGGCATTTTAGTGTAAAACCAGACAGTGGAAGACTCTGAAGACTGTGTGTCTTCAGAGCACAACAGGAAAGGGGCTGCTCCTCCAGTGATCTATTTTTTACTCCTCATTGTTTTTTATGGCCTTTGCTATTCCCTTTTCAGTTTTTCTGATCTTTGGTAAATTAGCAAACTGCACTCTTACACTGCTCTCTTATTTCAAATTTTCTTCATTAGATTGAGAAGGATCTGGACCTGACCTCAGAGGCAGCTGGGGTTAAGTGCAGATGAGGGAACTGCTGCCAAGGAGAGGCCATCAAGTGAAGCCAGCACGGGAGAGGTTAGGGCAGGGTGGAGCTTCTAAAAACCCTCTAATTGTGCTTCTGCATTTAAACATGTGGAAAGTGCTGTTCAGGACAGAGTATTGCAAGCAACACACACTTGCCTTAAGGTTCACTGATTTCAGTACAGCGAACACAGGTATTTTGGATATTTTTAATCTCTGTCTTTTCAGGCATTGAAATACAAGTATACTGTAATTCTGCAAAAATAGATACTCAAAGTGAGTGAAAAAGTGCTACTTCAAAGTATCTCCCAGATAAAATGCATTTATCTTATTTAATATTTATATATTTTTAAAATATTATTAAGATTGAAAATATGAAGCTCTTCACAGAAGAGCTGTTGTGAATCCAACAATATTTCCTGCCTTTAGTTCTGCACATTGTGTTCTGGCTAAACTTATGTTTTTCCCTATTTTTGTTTTCTTTCAATGACAATACTTAAACTACCACATAGTAAACAGCAAAAACCATAGCTACTCCTTTGGCATTTTTATGTTTACTGTGTATTGAATTAATGAAATTATTACAATGAAAATGAGTTTTAACAAATCTCTAAATTATGTGAAAAAGTAAAAATAGCAATTCATGAATGAGTGATTTGTTTGTTTGTTTAATTTTTTAAAATATGACCGTTGGCAACTCCTTTCTCTGTTTATGTGTTTGTGCCCTGCCTTCCAGGATACAGCCTCTTCATGGAAATAATATTTCCTCTTCTATGTCTGCTGCACTTGGCACACAATGGAGTCTCATTACTCAACAGAGCCTCTACGTGCCATGAAAAATAAATAATTAATCTCCAGCCCTTTCAGTAGGTAAATACTGCCTTTCTCACCCCTGTGCATAAAGCAGCCAGTGTTCCATCCACACCTGGCAGTGATCTCCTCTGCCAGTTCAGCCTCCTTGCAGTCCTCTGGCATGGAACACAGTGTGTGTCACCCCAGGGCTGTCCTGGGGCAAAAGGGAGGGGCTCAGCTGGGACAGCAGTGCCCACCACCCCTCTGCCTGCTGGGTTGGAGACAAAGGTGGAGGAATTTGAGAACCAAACTACATTTCTGTGTGTATACATCTCCAAGCAGCCTTTAGAGCTGTAGCTTCCGCATGTGCTAGGCAGATGTTCAGTCATGCTTTCCTCTGTTTCAGCAAAGATTGGCTTTATGATAGCTGGTGTGGTGCATGGCCTGGGATCTTCACACAAATACTTGAGAAGGATGAAATGCTGTTTAGCTTCCACCAAAAGAGAGAGAAATGCACACCTGCCTTCCTGAGAATCTCCAGCTGCACAGTTCTGAGGGCAGTTCTGCACTGGCAATTCCCAGCAACTGGAAGGGGCAAGAGCAGAATTTGGGGGGCCAGTGGGGCCCATCACTGTCTGATCAGAGCTGGTCAGTTTTACTCTTGTGTCTAGATTCAGCAGCTTCTTCTCATCTGTAATTTACTGTGTTTTCCCCTGAAAATGTACCTTCCCTTACCCTGGGGGAAGTGTGAGGAAATCTCTGGGTTTTCTCTTCAACATATGCAGTAGCTTCTACCCTGAGTACTTTTGGTGTTGAGTAACAATGCAAAAAAGGACAACCCCTCAATTTGGATGTAATTTCTCAATTCCTCCATCAGAAGTTCCAAAGGACAGCTGATGGAGGGACAGGGCATGTCAATCAGATCATGTGGCTCTGACTTGTGTAATAAATGCAGGCTTAATCCCTGCTAATGCCCTACAAGCACTGTCCAGACAGGGTTATACAAGCACCTGGAGCTGCTGCCAGGTGAGTGAAGCCTGTGGGTGCCCCTGTGAGGCTGCAGGAGTGTGTCACCAGCAGGGGTGGCCCCAGAGTGTGGCAGTCTGTGCATGCTTGGCACAGTGGGGCAGTGCTGGTGGCACCCCCCAGGTGCCCTGGCAGCACTCTCTGTGCCCGAGCTGCCCCTTACCTCTGCCATGCATGGCTGAACGTGCTTTGGCAAGGACAGCTGCCACCTGCTCCTCTGCAGTGAGGACCTGGCTTCCAGATTGTTAAACATAAGGGAGGTGAATCTAGAAGGCTGATAGCAAAACAGTGATGAAGATTCATTGCTAAAGTGATCAGAGATGTAGAGGACGCAGAGAAAAGCAACTGTGCATTATTTATGTCAGAAAGGTACCTACCATAAGTTACAACATTCCTAAAGATGCTGTGATCTATTGAAGCCTCCTAAGGCAAACCAGAATCCCTTTCTCATAAGCAATATATCTATTTATGTAAAGAGGGGAAAATATTACAAGTCTTACAATGTTCTTTCCTGCCAAGGAAAAATCTGAAGCATTAAATGTGCAGAGTGACTTGATGAATCAAAGCTGGGCAGTGGCTTTAAATGTGCCACGTGTTCCTTGCTGGAGCTCTGCTGCTGACAGCTGATGGCAGCTTGCTACTGGCTCTGGACAGTGGAAAAAGCAGCCTCAATGACAGCAAAGGAAGAGGAGTAAAACCCTCCCCTTCCTTACAACTGGATTGAGGAAATGGACCCTTAGCAGGGTGCGTTGTGACTAGGGCCCTGCTTTTGAAATGTGATCCGTGTGTGCAAATCCCACACAGACCAGATGCCAAAACCACAGTGATTCTTTGACATTTCTGTTGAGAAAGAGAACAAATGTGCTCTGTGCTCATCTTTTGTTTTTTGAAACAAAACCAATTAAATTAACTTTGAAACAAGGGCATTGATTACTATCTCTCTGGCGTCATCTTTACGTTGATGTAATTCTATGGACTGGTGGCATCACTGCTGATTTGCACTGGTGTAAGAACAATCAGGCTCTGTGTTTTCCAGGCACTGAAGCTGCTTATGTTTTGTGTAAAGAAAGAAACTGAGTCAAACAACTTTAAGGGGAAATAAATTAACCAAGAAATTCAGGAGCCAAAAGCAATATGAGCACAGATAAAGCTACAATATTCCAACTGTATTGCTAGTTTAAAAAAAATACCCAGCCTAATTAAGGAAGTATTGACTTCACTATAAATGTGTACACTGATCTCTCTTGGTTTTGAGTTCTAATTGACATCCAAAGGTGAGCAGTTTAATAAGTTTCCGCGATTTTATTTATTTTAGTGTATGTACTCTACTTTACTGGCTTTGAGACTATTTGAAGGGGAAGGGAAGCTTACATTCATTCAACAATGTTATGCAACATGAGAACAAATCAACTGTAAGGACTGAAATTATAATTGACCTGGTGTGAAAGTAGGAGACAAAAGTCTACCCAGCATAGCCTGAGCTGAAACTCTAGCTGCTTCTGTGTGAAGAGGAGTTGAACTTTGTGTACGACCAAGGATTTCACTGTTGATGACATCTGGCAGGCACAGAGATTTATATACATATATATTTATTTACTTTCACCCAGTGAAGCACAATCAGGACTTTCAGTATTCAGCTTTAATGTTTAGGGGTTTTTTTTTGCTATAGTTGCTATTATGCTCTCACTTTGAGGATGTCAAACTCCTGAAAAGAGCAATTGTGTTGCTTCATGTACAGTAAACTTACAAACACTATGCTTGGGGTGAGAGACAGAGGCTTTGTGTGTACCAAGGAAATCTGGTATATGAAGAAAGTGGAGCTGGGCCCAGGACTGATAGAACTTGCCAACAAGTGAGGTGAGCCCACAGTGTTCTTCACTATACTTCACTGTACTTCTTCACTATACTATACTATAGGACAGCAGCACATGAGTGGAGTTTTATGGAATATTTTAATGGTAAAAAAATGAAGAAAAATATACCCACAAAATCTGAAGCCACTTAAACCTAAATTTGGGTATATTTCACATTTCTGTATTGGAAAAAACCCAGTCCTGATGGCTATGTGCAGCACATTCTTTTCAGTGCCATTTCCATCCAGTCTTTACTATTAACACATAGTATAGGCCACTAAATGGCCATGAATATAGTAGATGGACTGTGGCTAATAACGATGTGATTAAAATTTTTAGAAGGAGGCCATGGCAGTTTTCCACAGCTCTGACATTTACCTAATAAGCCCCAACTCACTGACTACTTTAGTAAATGATACATGGCTTCTCTTGTAAACCTGGCATGGGGTTACATTAAATATTGCCTTGTATTTAACAATGTGCTGCTTTCCTGCCCTACTCTCATAAGTCTAGTAGGAATTGTGGCCTTAATTTAGCTTGGGTGGAACTATAGTTTGGACTTGTTGTTCCAGCAAGGTAATTGCTTCTCTGCATAAATGAATTATCCTTTTCATTTACAGGGCCCATGGAAAGTTGTGTGTAATTTCAACCCATCAATGTAGCCGTGGCAATCCTTTAACATGTTGTGCACGCACTCACTGTGTTGTTTTTGTCCCCAGTGCCACAGCTTTGCTGCAGGGTGAGATGTATGACAAGCTGGCCCTTTGGAGGGATGCTGGCTCTGCCTCACTGCTGGCCTCCCCTACAAAATGGGTACTAATGTGACAGAGGATGAGCCCTGCCTGAAAATGGCAAGCCCAAGGCCTTCCTGACAGGCTGACAGGGATGGCAGCTCTGCAGAGAGCTGTGCAAACTCAGTCAGCAACACTTTGGTACAAGCTCTGGGAGCAGGGGAGGCACAGGAGGGCAGAGGCTGTGAGCTGAGCCCTGCTGTAAATGAGGGAGCTGCCTGAGAGGCAGGAGCTGCCTGGATGTGCCACCAAACTGGTGCATGCAAAGCCATGACCCAGCTGCTGCAGTAGGACAGGGAAAGTAAACAGGGCTGGCAGAGGCACCAGAAGCTGAACTTTGTGAACTCCTACCAGATGGAGTTACACCAGCAATTAATTTGGTGCAATTACTTCCAAACAACTGCGTTGGAAATTATTGCAAGATAGATCAACACATTAACAATAGGAAAACAACATTGCAAAACTCCAATCACCTCCTTCCAAGTGTTATGCACTCACTTTCCACTGAAATTAATGCAAATAATGCAAATGGGGTGCCTGGCTTCCTGGATCACTGCATTGAGTAATTGGGGTACAGCTCCTGGATGTACCTGCTCAGAAGTAAACACAGTGATGAGGGGAGAGAGATGACCTAGACTGAAAACAGTTCTTGTGCTTCCATCTTCCCCAAACCTACTGCTGGCAATATCTTGCTGTTTCTTTGGCAAACATACATCTTCAGCTTCTGGTCTGGGCCTGCTGTTGCTACAAAAACTTCAACTTTAATATGGAAATCTGTATGTTTTCTGATTAATATTTCCATCAAGCTTAGTCCTGGGTAAACATTGTGTAACATTAGCATTCATCAGTGGACTTGCACAATCCCCTTGGAAAAACATTGAAAAAATATTTCAAAAACCTGCTTTTGGTCTAGAATGAATATTACAGCCACAGAAAAGATCTTCTATGTAAAAGAGAATAATTTTCCCCTCTTTCAGAGATTGATGAATGATTCACAAGTCAATCATTTACTTTTCAGTGCATTATTGCCTGATTTGTCAAGTGCTGATGCAATTAAACTTAATGATCTTACTGAGTAGGTGTCTGCTTAGATTGGCATTTTAAAAGAACAGGTCATTAGTATTTCTGTAAAACAGAACCTTTCTTTGTTTTTACCATCCTATTTCTATATTTCCATTGCTACCAGTCACCACTTCAGATGAGACTGCACTGTTCTCCTTTGCAGCTGGTATCTAATTGCACGTCACAGATCAGCTGCTAAAGAAGCATGCAAAGCTTATGGAGTATCAGTTCAGGAGCTGCTCCAAATAGAGAAGAGATTGTGCAAGTTACTTTTGCCAAGGTGAATGACAGACACGCAGGAAGGGCTCAGATTCTGTTGGCAGGAAGGCCTGACTGGCTGCTGGACCTCAGCCTCTGGAAGGCTGGCAGAAGAGGAGATTCCATCCTGAGAGGTGCTAAGCTCCTGCTGCCAGGAGAGAAAAAAGGCACAGGGCATCCCATGTGATATGGGAAACTTGAGGAGCAGCACAGGACACGGACCAGGCTGTTTCCAACAAAAGGAATCTTCTGTATGTAAACAAAGTTTAGTAGCAAAGTGTGGAGTCCAGGAAGTCATTTCTGGTGAGGAGAATAAGCTTTCCTTCTGAGGAGTGCAATTACTTCTCTATTGTTCTCCTAGTTCCTCCTCAATTTAGTCTTGGCTGTGTCTCCAGTGAGAAAGCACTACTTGGAACATAAAGGAGTTTGAGAGAACACAGAGGAAAACAAAAAACCCAAGATGTCATTTTACATTTGATTTCAAAAAGTCAATTTAGCAGGTGAGAACATGTTAATAGCTGTATGTTTTTGCTTTGAAAGGGACAATTAGTAGTGAAATTAAGCAATGGAGGACTTTGGTAGCAACTGCATGGAAAGAAAAATCCCTGTAAGTTAGAAAACAACAGGGTCTAACAGTAGAGCACCGGTTGGTTTATGCTTCCTATGTTTGTTCACTCTCTTCAAAATATTTAACACTGTGACCACAATTTGTGCATTTCTAAGAAAGAAAACTAAAATAATTGCTGTTCCTACTCTGTCACAGATCCTGATTTTCAAGACATGGGACAGGCTTCCTGTAGAAGTACCTCCAGTGTCTTAATTGATGCATTTGCACCAGGGAGAGTTGATGCAACAAATGACAATTGAGCCCATGGGTCAAGAGATTCAGAAATAAGTATCTAAAATTAGGTGCCTAATTCCTTAATTGAGAAGAGGTGGACTGGTTTTCAAAAAAAAAACTACAGGAGTGACAAATTCTGCTGAAGTCAATTTCAGCTGGAGGTGAGTTTTCCTTTAAAAATCAGGCTGTTTTATTTAAATGCCTGGTATTGTTACAGGCATATTGGACATCCTGGGTTGAAGGTTTGAATTTTCCCTCCCAAAGTATAACTGTATCAGCCTGTACCCAGTGCACAGAGCACTCACTCATCATGTGGTACTCTAGAGCATGAGTATATTCCATCCTGACAGACATTATTGTGTGAGGGTGTCTGGGGACTCAAAAAAGATTAGAAAAATACACTTTCCTCTCTTTGATCCTGAGGCAAGCCACAAATGTAACAGAGGCCTAAGGGCTGCTCTAAAGGATGCTGGGGAGCAGCTTTGTGGAGGAATTTCTGCATGGGTTGGGGATGAATACAGAACAAAACTTCCTCTGCAGCACCCACCAACAAGGTCCTCCTGCCTCCCAGACCAGTGTGGGATAAATCAAGGTGAGGAGCTCTGAAAGCAATGCATCATGACACTCATGGATCTGGGCATGACATCATGAGTCAGGTTACCTGAAAGCTGTAAGGATGGGAAATGCAGTTTTGCTGTTTCTAATGTATTTTTAAATCTTATTGGCTTGATGCTATTAAAAAACTTAAATCAAGCTGTTAAATCAAGATCATTTGGGCTAAAATATTTACTCCTAAGTGCTGGAGGCTGAAGCCAACAGTGTAACACAAAGGTAGGCAGACATAGAGAGGACAACTGTCTCAGTCTCTCCTTGTTATTGGGCTTATAGGTATTTTGAGAAAGTATAATAACAAATTATTTTCCATTCAACTAGATCCCCTTACCTGTATAAGATAAGGGTTTATAATTCAGTTTCAGTAACAGCTTGTAGGAATTTATTAGTTGTGAATTCATAAATTCCTATAAGCACATAAGTCATTTCTTTGCAAAGTGGTTACTACTGGTGATGATTACTGATAGTTGATTCTTTGTAGGGTTTTTTTAGCACATTTCAAATCTGTTGCTTTGCATACTGCACCTTCCAGTCTATTTCTGATTCTCTTCACCCTTTTGCAATAATATTCTCCCAAGTGCAGTAGCATTATACCACATAGGTGGCAGCCATGTCAAAAGCAGTTGTGCCACATCATTTAACAGGCAGTAATTGTGTCCAGGAATCACAGGAATCTTGATCTGCTGCATCAGGCATCACTTCTTTGACAGCTAAAGCTGAAAAGACACTTGGGATGGAACCTAAAATACACTCTGTGTCAGGTTGCAGGGACTGTGCCAACAATCTACAGTGCTGAAGAAATCACAGCCATACATTATCTTGTTTTTTTTTTTGTTTCTTTTTAAACTTAATTTCTATATGAACAAGACTTATGAGACATCACTGTGTCATGCTGCCACAAGTGAGGATATTTTAAAATCCAATGGCCCATTTGAGACAAGTTTCACACATGGTTCACAAGAGGAATAAAGGTCTGGCACATTTCTGGGAAATGAGATAGGGTGGCCCTGTTAAGGTTTCCACCAGGAAAGGGGCTGCCACCAAAATTCATGCCCTGTTTGTGCCACAGCCACTTTGTCCACACAGAGGCTACAGCCTAAGATCTCACCTGTTTACACAGTGAGGTTAAACTACCATGAGACAGAAATGGATAAGAAACCTGGTTTTGTCTCTGCTTGTGCTCCCAGAAGTACGTGTTGGTCTAGACTTGGCAGTGGGAGGGCACTTAAAGTTCTGTTTGTGTTTCTAAGCTAATCCTGCTTTTGTGTGATGTGTAATGCAACCATGTGCTTTTTGGATATTTAAGTTGATGCTAAGCTTCTGAGGTCAGAGATTCATTTCAGTACTGTCATTGCTCTCATTAGATTTTCAAGTGTGTGTAAGCAAATTCCCGTGGTGGGAGCCCCTTATCCCATATTTTCTCTGTGTATTCATGCAGTATTTATAATTTTTTTTGTGACTGGGAGAAAAATCATGAGTTCAAGGACATTTTTAGCTGTTTTACCCAAACTAAGTTCACAAATTTGTTTGGGATTTTTATAATTTTGCTTTTATTATTATATGTGGAATAGTGTGTAATTAGATCTCAAATAATTTTGTGTTCTGCTTTTTTTCAGATCAATTAGGTGTCTATGTGGTCAAAAGGGAAAAGTCCTTCTTCATCTGAAGTGAAGCAGGACCTGAAGGATGTATCTCAGACATACCCATGGCTCTCAGGGTCCAGGAATGCACTGACTCAGGAGTGGAAGCTGAACCCAAAGTCTCCTACATGGTCACACAGAGTAGCACTGCACACCAGATGTGGCTTTCTCTTGTCATATGCCTAAAACTTTTTTTAATGATAAGTGGTTTTCAGGCTGGCAAATAATTTCCCATTGGCTTGAACTCCTAAGAACTACAAGTTAATGGGAAGCTAGCTGGCTCATTAATTAAAATGGAAAAAGTATTTTGAGATAGCATTTTCCTGGAAGTGGGGTCCATTGGTGTCTGATGAGCTGTTTTATAAAAACTGCCAAAGTGAGATTAAAACTTTTAAAGCTATTAAGAAATAGTATGTGAAGCTTAATGGCTAAATAGCTACAATTGTAATTAAATAGTAGAAAGGCAGATTTGGTTTGGGCTGTAAAACCAATATTAGAACAAGGTAATTTGCAGTGTCCTACAGCAACAATTAGTGTCCTAAAGGATGTGACTTTTCATTAGGATGACTAGGAGGATCTGACAGGGGGCTGAATCATGCCCACTGTAGTCACGCTGAACTTCATCTACATGCACCCACAGTATTTATTGCTCAGTCAAATTCTTCCTTTTATAATTCTCGATTGCCACATGTGCAATTACATTGCATCCGGCAGAGAGCTCCGAGATCTGTAATTACCAAACACGTCCACAGCAGTCACACAGCAACAGAAGTGACACTCATATGCTCACGAGTGTAAAATCAAAGCACTGCACCTCCCACCTGCCCATGACTGAATTGAGAGGTGTTTACTGCACAGTTTATTCTGTGAAGCACCCTCCCAGTGTAATCATACACAACTGATAAATGAGAGAGGGAAATAGGTGCAGTTCACACAAGCCAAACAGTGCAGAACAGAGTTATTCTGGAACTTTACGCTCTTTGCAATACCTCCAGTGCATGCTCAGCTAGCTGTGAGAAAAGAGTGGCTCTGCAGAGCCCAGATGTACACACATCTGCAGGGATCCTGGCACACTAGAAAGGATCAGGAATTGGCTAGGCCATGCACAGGAGTCAGAAGACTTGAGTATGTATAAGTCACCTTGTTGTAGGGAGTGAGTGCCTCCCATAGGGCTCAGGCTATAGGGATGTTTGTGAACAATCTCAGTGGAAGGAATTACCAGAGTAATGACTGGAGATGTGGCAGTGTCTATGTACACCCCACCTGTGGGACCGTCTAAAAGCACAACAAACACTGTAACGTCTCATCTGTCTTTCTGACCGAGTCCCAGTCCGAGTAACAGAGGGGCCTGCCCTGGCTGTGGTACAGCCTCCAGGTGAGGTGTACATTGACATTCCAGCTCTTCTGCAGTACAGCTTCCCCTTTCGAGCAGTTCTTTCTGCTCTCTAGAGGCCTCTTTAGCCGGCCTAGATCTGTGCCCCTGGTGAAAGGGGGATCCCATCAGCAGGGCCGTTTGTTTCCCCGTTCTCCGTGGTGCATTCAGCAGCGCGTCTAAGCGATGGGGGAGCTCGGGGCACGGTCAGGGAAAGGGGTCCGCACTGGGCAGCCCCTGTCCTGACCTGCTTTACTTGGCAGGCCTGACCTGAGCGATGGCGCCGGCCCGTCCCTTTCAGTGAAACCTGAATTTCTGCTGGATTAAGGCGGCTGTGTAACCGCAGCCCAGCTGACTCCATTGTTCCTCCGCACAATGTTGTTATCAGCGTGAAGTGAGCGGCGCCGCCGGGCAGGGCGGGCAGCGCTGCCCCGGGGCAGGGGCGCACCCGGCGCTGCTCCCGCCCCCAGCCCGCAGGGGTGAGGGGTGAGCGGGCGGGGGCTCAGGTGCCGCCCGGCGGGCATTGGGCACCTGGAATCGCCGCTCTGCGGCCGCCCGGACACGCGTGGATTTAAAGCCGGCGGCCATGGGCTCCTGCGGGCACACGCGTGGGAGGACACGTGTGTGGAGGGCAGAGGGAAGGAGGCCGGGCAGCGGCTGGAGGCACTGCGGGAACGGCGCGGGTGAGGGGCCGCGCCAGCCCCCGCCGGAGCTGGGTGAGTGAGCGAGCGAGGGGCCGCTCCCCTCCCCGGGGCGGGAGCCTGGCTGCCAGAGCACTCGGCGGGGGGTTAGGGGCGAAGGGACCATGCCGTTCGCGCAAACCCACAAACCAGCGGCGCCGTTTGCAGCGCAGGGCACGGGTGTCCCGGGCAGCAGGGACCGCACTCCGGGCGGGACCGGACCGGACCGTACCGAGCCGTGGCCGCGCTTTGTTGCTGTGACAACCGAGCTGCTCGACGGCGGGCGGGCGGGCGCGGGGCATTGGCCGCCGTGCGGCACGTGGGGCGGCGGTGGGCCGGGCAGGCCCGCCCGGGGGCGGGATGAGCGCGGCGCGGGGCGGGCGCAGCGGGGCCCGCGGTCCCGGCGGGCGGTGGTCGTGGTCCCCCCCTCCCCGCGTTGGCGGCCGAGTGTGGCGGGTACCCGTGGCCGAGCTGCGCTGCCCCGGCTCACTCTGCCTGCCCTGCCGTGCCGTGCCGTGCCCGCCGCCGGGCTGTGATGTGTGTGCCCCGCTCGGCGGGAGGCGGGGAGTGCCCGGCGGAGAGGAGGGGAGTTAGTCAGCGGCGAGGAGGAGGAGGAGGCAGGGCCGGAGGCAGAGCCATGGAGAGCAGCGCTGGGCGGGCGGGGCGGCCTGTGTGACCGGGGCGCAGCGCGGGGGCACGGCCCGGCAGCCCGGGCGGCAGCAGCGGGGCCGGGGATGAAGGTGCGGCGCAGCCCCCCGCCGCCAGCCGCCGGCCCGTGACGGGGCGGGGGCCGCGGCCCCGACGGGGCGGGCGGGGGGCCGCTCGCTGCCTTCCTCGGGGCAGGCGGGCGGGCGGGCAGGAGGGAGGGGACTCCGGCAGGGGCTGCCGTCGCACGGGGCCGCGGTGACTCAGAGCCGGCGCGGCCGGGGGTGAGCTGAGGTCTGTTGTTGTGGGATTTTTTTCCCCGGCAGGTTATAAATAGCCCCGCGCGGCGCCGTGTCACGGAAGGACACCCTGGCCGGGCGCGGGCAGAGGCCGCCGGCGCGCAGCCTCCCCCGGCCGGCCGCCGCCAGCCCGCCCGCCCGCCGGCCCAGCTGCCGTAGCGGCGGGGCCGCCTCCCGCCGGCCGTGCCCGCTGCCGGGGCCACAGTGACACCGCCGGCCGGGGCAGCCACAGCCCGGCTCCGCGGGGACAGCGGCACCGGCACCTCGGCCCTGTCAGACCTCGCTGAGGCAGCAGGGAAGATGAAGCCGGAACGAGGTAAAGGGCTTATCAGTACATTTCGTTTTGTTTGTTTTGTCTGTAGGATTAGAAGTAGCCCGGTGGTTGGCTTCGATGTTATCGCTCTATTTCCTTGCCCCCCTCCCCTGTCATTTTGGGGGGTGGGAAGGAATCCAGGTACTCGGGCTCAGCTCGGGAACTGCCAGTGGGAGTGGGATGCGGAGGGTGACCCGCCAAGGGGGGTTCCAGCCCCGTGTCCTGCCTGCCCTTCGGCTTCCCATTGTCTCGGCTGGATGGAAGGAGACAAACGCCGTAGCCAAGTGCTTTTGCTGTGGGAATGCTGCAGTTCGTGTGTCAGACACAGCCGGCTCGTTAGCACAGTCCTGCAGTGCTGAGCTGAGAGTCGGTCAAAGGCAAATCGGGCATCGACAGACAAAGCCAGCAGATGTACAGAAATATCCAAATATAGCTGAAAAACACCCTGAAAATAACCATAACTTACATCTGTGTTGTTTTATAAACTGACAGTGCTTTTTCCCCCAGTTATAATGGAGATATTTCTTTACAAGCATGGTGAAATATAAATTTTTCACGATTATTTGGTTACACCTTATCGGATTACTGACATCTGGTTTTACAGAAAAATCAAGACGGCAGTCTACGTATATGTTTATAACACTTGAGCTCTTTTGCCGTATAGCAACAGCTGCTGATGCCCCTAGAGTTGGAAATATGTCATGACTTCTATTTTGATCCACAGAGCAGTGATAATTGGTTCGTGTTAAAGCAAGATATTTTTTAAGAAAATCTTAGAAGTGCTCATCGTCGTATTCCGAATGTTAATTAAAAACAATAATCCATGTTTCCTAAAGTTTTGATGATTCTATTGATTATCTGGTTCCTTTCAGTTTAAAAACATGTTCTATTTCTGTTATAATCACTTTGGTGTTTTGAGAAACACTTTTATATAGCTCAGATATTCGTGTATTAAATACTAACACTTACATGACATACACATCTTAATTAGGTTTGTTAATGACATGTTTGCTAATAGCGACACTGCATACATGACCACTCTCAGGTGGATTTCTTGTTTGTATGTGCTGCAAGGATTATATGGTGTGATGATAGCACAGATAGTACAGTAATCATAAATTAATGGGGTTTAAGTGTTATGGTTTTGAAATGGGCCTTTCTCATTGCTTTCTTCCTTGTTTCTTAACTGCTTAAAGCTTCACACCATCTACTGCAGCAAGGCTGGTTGTTTGTAGGATCTTTAGATTTTAATACCAGACACTGAAGTTTGAAAATTGTTTACTGTCAGGGTGAAATTACATTTCAAAATAGCCAGGTAAAACGCAAGTCAATATTTGCAGCTTTAATATGTTCTAATCTAGCAGTTCAACATCTACATAACCTTTGTGTATTCCTTTCTTTAATTTTTAGGCAGAAGGAGTTAGAACACTGCAAACATTTTCAGTTGCTGTATGATAAGTGATCAGATGCCTTTTTTAACCAGCCTGGTGTGGAGGGAACCAAACTTGTACAGAGAGCAAGTTATTAGGTTACTGGGGTATTTTTTGTGGGAGTTTTTTTTCTTTTTTTTTTTTCCTGTAAGCTGGGAGATAATAAATTGAGATTCTTATACAGTGTAAAGTGTTTACCATGAACTGGGCCAAATCCTTCAGAAGTTATGTCTTGAAATTGTTCTAAGATAATTAACAAAAGTCTTGAAGTAAATAATGGTTCTTACCAAACGTGGGAGGGTATCTCCAGCCATTTTAGTGGATCCCTCCAGCTTAACTGTGTGCTAATACAGCAGAGCAATACCATGCACAAAGGGGGTTGTGAAAGTGCTGCCTAAATGCCATGTGCAGCCCACAGAGACTCTTAGGAGGCACGAATCATGCAAATGTTTACATGTGCTGCTTTCTGCATAGCAGCTGTAGCACAGGACACAAGCAGTCAAGTGTGCGGTCACCTGCTTCCAATCGTCGCAGATTAATAGCAAAGGGCAGAGGAGAGGCAGACCACTCAGCTTGCCACAGGTTTCACTGCTCTACAGAGCCTCAAAATCCTGAGAAGACTGTAAGTTCACACCCCAAGTGAAGCATAAAGAAGCAGACTTTAAACAGGCTTGCAATGTGTTGGGTTTTTTTTTGTTGTTCTTACAAATAATTATATCAGAATCAATTTGGAGCAGAGGGATGCAGTTCTTGTTAGAATTTAACTCAGCACTGCACTGAAGATTTTAATGCCCAGGCACATTGGGAGAGGTGTGGTTTAGCCTTTGCTGAACTACCAGTAAGGTTCTTGTTATCCCCAGCAAAGATGGATCATGCAGGAGAGGAGAGAGGAGATCTAAATGTGCAACTGTTTTATCAGTGGGAAGTGCTACAGAATGTTTAAATTTAAGGAGGTGAGAGGGAGGGACAGAAATGAACAAAACATGGGAATTTGGCCCTGAGGTACTTACCTCCCTGTATAGGAGGGAAAGTTGGAAAATTGCAGGTACAGATATGTAATGTGTGAGAGCAGTGTGGAGGGGATGGAATATGGAGCTCTGCATGGCAAACCTGCAGAGCAGTTCTGTGGGTGAGGGAGAGCAGGAAGAGAGCTTCGAAAGTGCAGGTAAAAATGTGGACTTATTCCTTTGCCAGGCAAAGGCATGGGGCACTCCCAGGATGTACCTCATGAGCATCACTCAGGACATGGCCCTCAGGTGGGGTTTGGGTGTGGGAGGACAGTGGCTGCTCTGAGCACATTCCCAGAACTGTCTGTACTGGGTCTAGGGAACACAGTAACTCAAGTACTGGTGGCTGCTGCTCAGCTTTACCTTCCCTGTGCTTAAACTGAACTGTTGAGGCATCTTAAAATACAGTGGTCGTGGTTCTTCAGCTGAGGCTCCACTGGTGCCAGGGAGAAGAATTATTTATCTCCCTTTCTTACATACAATGTTTTTGGAGTGATGTTTGAGTTTGGGGATAGTTTTGGTTGTTTTTTGGGTTTTTTTTCTTTCTGCAGTAACAACATATCAGGTTACCTGGCTTTGATCCATGATATCATCACGATTTGGTTTCTGCAGTACAGCTGCCTAGTCAGCTGCTTCGTGCTGCATGTTTGGACTGCTGTTTCCTTTCTCAAGTACAGAGCTTTGCTCTTGCTTCTATTGAACTTCGTTCTAATGACTTCTGGTCAGTTCGGCAGTTTATTGAGTTTGGAAGACAGAATAAGGCTTCGTAGCAGAGTGCTTGCAAAGTTTTCCAGCTCAGCTTTGTTCATAAACTGTATAAACACACTGTTTCACCATCAGCATTAATGAAAACATTGCATAATGTCAGGGTGATAGCTTGCTGCCAAACTCAGAAGGCTTGTTATGTACTCTTAGAGTACACTTGGTGCACAACTGGAAAACATCTTGTGGTTTAGATGAATCTACATTATAGTCATATTTTACTGTGGAAATGTTACAAGACATCAAAAGTTTTGCTATAGTCTAAATAGCTGGGAGTTATTGCTCCTTCCTCCTCCCTCCCCCTCATTGCATGAATGATCAGTTAAAGGAGAAGGACAGGCTTGTTTGTCTCTAAATGCATGCTGGCTGGTTTTTATCACCTTATTTTAGTCTTTTCTTACTTTCTTATTGCCTTGCTTTGTTTATTCCTCTATGTGTGTTCTCTGTGTAGAAACTATTTTGGTTTCATGTACAAATTAAACAAAAAGCAGTCCTTTCTTACTTTCTGAAGCATTAATTCCCTCCTTGAGATTATCCTAATTTACAGAAATGACTTTCTGTCTACCAGAGAGGAACAAGCAGACTGAAGATTGCTTTTTGTCTTCTCCTTCCTTCTTTGCAAGTCAAACTTGGATATGTGCCTCAGGGTCTGTTTGTAGTAACTGGGTTAAGGAACTTCTGCCACATTACTTGGTGGGTTGGTGTGGAAAGAGGTAACTCTTGGTTCAGCAAAAGTCTGTTTACTGCCTCCTGTGGGAAACATTGCTGAGGCATTTTGGGATCTGTCTGTGGGGAAAGCTGGAGGAGAGATTAATGAACAGTTGATGGAATTTAGATTCTTAGGAGGAAGGATGAGGAGGCATGGGACTCGGGGGAAGTGAGCTGAACCAGTGTGTTCAGTTGTGGAGTTGGTTGTTAATTTAGGAGATGTGGGTAAGGCCCTTGTTTTTATAAGCATAAAATATGCCCTATATTAACTGGTGAAGATGTTATGGAAAACTTTTAGCAAAGATAATGTGCTACAGAGTATGCAGATTAGGAAGTGAAAATATATATTGAAAAAGGATGAGTGTTGTTTTAGTGTCCTATATTGAACCATGATCCAGACACTTTAATTTTGTAGTATCTTCTCAGTGAAATGTCACAAAGCATTTAAAGTTTTCCACGGCAGAATGATGCAGGCAGTCAACAAAGTAATAAAGTGGAAATGAGCTGCTTCCTGCTGGAGGAGCTGTCACTCCAGAGGCGTTGGGGCAGTGCCTGGGGCTGGCTTGCCACAGGTAAGTGCAGGTTGGGTGCTGATGAGCTGGGCTGACGCTGTGCCTGCCCCAGGAAGCCCCCGGGCAAACAGGGCACGTGTGGCCAGCTGCGTGTGCCGGGAGCCTGCTCCTCCTGCCTGCATGGCTGGCAGATACAACCTGCTTGTTCTCAGAGAGAAACAACACCTGGAACTGCTCAGGGTAAAAACCCCACCGAGCCAAGCAAGCTGACAGGTACTGCACTCACGTTCCTTTAATGGGCCGTCCAGCTCTAATCTTTGGGGAGAGCAGATTTGTCCTGAGAACAGATAACATATAGATACAGGATATGAGTGAACAGGAACACAAGCCTTTGTTTTTTAATTGAGGGTGGAGTCTAGATGCTGTCAATACAGTTCTGTCCTTGCACCTGAAAAATGGCAGTATAAACTCTCTTTTTATTAAATTTCTACCTCAAATATTTAACTTGGAAGAATTCTTAGCTTTTAGGTGCTTAACTTTTTTTAAATGTTAGGCACCAAAAAATTTAAGTATATTTAGTTATAGAATGGAAAATCTCAGGTTTTAATATGAAATGCCAGCTTAGTTTTCTTACCTGTTCTGCAATTCGTACCTAGCTATTGACAGCAAGGCAAGTCTTCTTGTTGTAAAAGTATTTCTTAGATTGCAAGGATGCTTTTATCATTGTTCAGCAGTGAGAGTTCATGGCACACCTGTTTCTCAGAGAGAACCATCCTGGTAACAACTTTGCCATTTTTTTTGTAGTTTGTTGGTGTTGCCCATATTAGCTGCCTTTAGCTGTTGCTAAAAGAGATGCTGCTGGAGTGGCATTTAGGTGGATATTTTGGGGACTGTGGATATGCCAAGTCCATAGGCTTGGAATATATAAACTGACCCTTCTGACCATTTTCTTTACTTGCTGCAGTGAGAAACTCTGGCATGTCAGTTCAGATCCCTGGGGTGAAACATATTAGGTTGGACTTTGCTGTTAAGGGCAGTGTTGACATTATTATTGGATCTGAGGTCTGCCAGCTTCTAAATGTTTTTAAAAATAAGCTAACATTTATAAATACAGATTCTCATGAGAGACAAGAGTTTGCTGCCAAATGAAATTCTACTTATTAAAATTAGAAGTCTTCAGTGAAAACAGAGTTACTGACGAGAACAAACCAGCTATATGACATTTGTTAAAAGAACTTGCTCTGTCTGCTTCACTGTTTGTAAAATGTTTCTTTGGTATTTTGATGGACTTCTACTAATAGCAGCCATTTACTGGTGGAGAAATAGCCATAACCTTTTATCTTTTCAGCAATGAGTTTAAGGTAACAGTCCAGCTATTCTTTTAGTCCATAAGGTCTTGCAGTTTAACTGTAAATATAGTGGTAGTTATTGTCTCCATTCCAATGTAATACTTGATAAACTATGTTTTTTAGATTTTTGAAAGTGTCTCACATCATTGTCTTTCAAGGAAGTGGTAAATTGTTCAGTCTTTGCAGGTCATTTAAATTTAATGTTTAGACAGAAGCCAGTTTTTAAGTTAAAATTGTTTTAGAAGTGCATGTACAGTTGCATGGTTACCTTTGTACTACCCAGTACTAAAACTCCATGTATAAGTAGGCAATTCATGATGAATGCAAATACAGAAGAGTGCCTCTTGGACCTGGGTAGGTAGCTGGACTTTGGAAGACTTCACTTTCATTACCTATTCCTTTTCTGCTGGTCTCGTGCAGGGTGGCATGACTACAGCTACAAGCACATGGCTGAAGCCATGTGAGTTATTCTTGCTCTGCAATCAGAGCTGTACTGAGATTGGAAGAGATTTTTTTTTTTTTTTTACAAAGGCTACTTGTAAACAGAATAATTGAATTGTAAGTCATGAAAATTCTCCATCTTTTCTTAACATTTCAGAGTTAATCTGACCAAGTCAAGACCAACTCACTTGTACTAATACATTTCCTTCTATGTTAAATGGGCCTGTCTAGTTCTTTGGCTGGTGATTTTTCATGCTAGCTTTGGGATCAAAGCTGGTTCAAGTTGCTGTCTGGGATGGTATTACAACATCCCATTGACTCAAAATGCAAAGATGTAATAGGGTAGTGTGAGGATGTTCTTGGGGATAATTTGGAGAGGGAGCTGTGTGTCAGGCAGCTGAACACACAGGGAGGGAGCACTCTGCATACACGAAATACTAATGGCATTTCATGTCTGTGCTGATTGTAAGAGTCCTTATAATGAATAAAGGCAAACAAAACAGCCTCACTGAGAAATCTTCTGAACAACTTTGTTTTTTCAGGGGCAGTAAGGGGAGTTCTTCCCCCCCATACACATTTATTTTGGTTTGACCACTTTTCTTTCATGGGCAGGCATGCAGTGTCTCTCTGTGCAGGTATGTAGTACCAGTAACCATGGGGCAGCTAAGCTTTCCTCTTAGCAATGATCAGTGCATTTCCCAAACCCATTGGCTTTTTCCAAGGAAAAAAACAAGTTGGATTTTCTTCTGAGGCATAAAAAAGAGAGAATATATCTGAAATAGGGACTCTGGTTGCACGTGAGCAATGTCATCTGTTTTACATTACACAAGTTAGTGATCTTTTTTCCATCAAGATCCTTGGGAACCAGGTTGTTAAGTAAGTCCATTTTGGATAGTGAACTACTTTAGGGAGTCTATGAGCAGGTGACTGCTTGTGCTAATTTAACCTCTTAATGGTGCTTGCTGTGTATGCAGGGATTCCTTTTGCCCACTAATGAGCCTACAGGATTTCTAGGACATATTTCACACTTCTCTGTGCTGTAACAAATCAAGCTTCTTTCTCAGGATGCTGTGCAAGTATCAACTTGTTTTGTGTAATGGGGGCAGGAAGGGCAAAAAGAGACACAGAACTTCAGTAGAATTGAAGGTGGCAAGTATTATTTCATATCCTCAGTACAGTTAGCAATGGGAGGTGGTAGAGAGGCAGCTGGTTTCTTCTGAGGGACAAGGGAAGGAGAAGGAGAGGTGCAGGAAGAGCTGCTGTGGTCAGCCTGCTTTTTTTTCAGAGCAATGGGAAGCCCTTCTCCCCTGCCAGGTATTGTTCTGCTTGATTCCCTGCCAGGGCACCAGCCCAGCAACGCCAGTGAAACAAACCATGGCTCAAACTCACACTTCCAGGCAGGTCAGCAAGTTTGGTGGAAGGCTTTGTTTGCAGGCTTGGGGGGGGGCAGAGAGGGTCTGTAAGAGCAGTATCTGAGTAAGTGTCTGTGATGGCTCCTTGCCATAACTTCTGTGTTAACAGAGAGTGAAGTTTTGATATGTTGAGCTGATGCTTTTTTTATATGCAGTTTTCTGTAAAGTCATAAGTACACAACACACTGGTGCATTTCCTTTGCATGTTAGATCTGAATCTTCAAGACTTTTATTTACTTGTTCTTTATTTTTAAATTTTCATTAAGTAGTGAATTTGAGGGTAAGAGAGAAGAGTTAGAAGAGAATAGTTGCATTAAGAAGGGAAGAACTTCAGTAAATATTACATTGATGTGGAATAAAAGAGGAGGAGTTTCCTATCAATAGGAGCTGCACAGGGACAAAATTGTGAAGGTCAGCATGGACTGGGAATGCAGTTAGGTCAAAGGGATTGATACCAACACTCACGCTGTTCAAAGGTAAAAACCCTTTTTTCTCTGCTGTAAATGTCTTTAAAATTTATCTTCAAGTATATTTTCTATATATAGAAAGTTTTCCCACTTCAGTTACCTTTTAGTGAAAAGTATGACTTTGCTTTGTTTTAATCAGAGGGGGAAGCAGCTTCTTCCTTTTGAAGCACTATTTGATTCACCAGAGGAATTTTGTTTACTGTGGGGAAACCATGAGAAACAAAGTATCTGGAGAGCTAGAATTGGAGGAGTCTATCCTCCACCTTGAGTAATGCAGCCATAGCTGTACTAGCAGTAGTACTCATGGTGTAACTGCCTACACCATGCTAACACAAGCAAGCTGTGGAGGACCCCTCTGAGGAGTTTGCTGGTAAAAAGTGGAGGAGTAAAACCAAATAGCTAGTTCAGGTGAAACAGGAGGAATAGCTGATAATGCTGGAAATGTCTGAAGGCAAAGTTCAATGTAAAACTGCTAGAATGCTCACCTGGCTCACCTTGCACCAAGCACTTAGGCCAGTCATGACTGGCTGTTATTGTGCTGCCTCTGGATGTTTGCTACGAGAGCCTTGCTGAATTAACAACTTTGTATGAGAAAGTATTTTGGATCCACTAGAGATGAAAGTTATGGTGCTTGATGGTGCATTGTATGTTCTTTCATCCCATCCTCATGTTGAGAAGATGGAGTGACCTTTTATAAATGTATTAGGACACTTTTAGTAAACTGGCAAAATTCATTCTTGTGTAAGTTACTAGTATGAAATTTGAGCAGCTATTTGGTTTTAATCTTTGTTTGATTTAAAAATCATAGTGGGATGTTAGCATCTGATGCTTTCAGCTTCTCTAGGTGTACTGTGGACTGTATGTAGCCTTTCTCACTCAAGAAATTTGAGCATAAGTAAGGGGAAAGCTATACACAGAGTGTGAGTGGTGTGTCTAACCATCTCTTTAACATGCACTGCAAGCATCAAGAACTGACCTCAGCTTTGTTCTGAGGAATTGAGCATCTGTACTGGGAGAAAGGGAATAAAGCAGTCTACATGAGAGCACTTGGTGGTTTTGTGTTCTGCAAATTAGTAACTCAATCCAGAATGTTTGTTTCAAGGAAGGGATGTGTTAGTAGAAGTGTATTTTTATTTTTAGCTTGTCTCCATGACTAGGCTGTGTAAACATAAGGTGCTATGGAGTCACTTAGGCTTTGCTCCTTAGGGGTCACATGCACACCTTGCTTTTCCTGCACAAGGGAGGGCTGGCACCTGAATTAGAGTGTTTTTCTGAACTGGCTCATTACTAGACAACCTGTGCTTTGGCATGGTCATTCAAAGGTTGAAGTTGAGTGTTTTTATAATGTAGGGATGATGCCAATTATGTCTATTGGCAAGTGCTTCTGAATTGATGTGTAATTCACTTGATACTGAGATGAACCATGCTTGGCTCTGATTTCCTGCTTTATGGAATGTGTAAGGCTGCTTACTTCCAGAGTGTTGGGTTAAAATCCACAGTTATGAAGACCTCACCTTTTTCATTTTTAGAAGTGTTATTTTATTTGTGGCAGAAGGTGGGTTAAAATACAGTCTGGTTATCTTGATTATTGCCTGTCATTTTGCAGAGAACAGCGAGCATGGTAATAGTATTTGAAGTGCAGGGACTTTATGGTGGTGAAGTATGCAGCCTAGGATAAAGTCCTGTGTGCTACCATATTCTCATGTAAAGTATCTTGTGCTTCTGGAATTTGTGGGAGCATGAGAGATCCAATAAATGAGTAATGTCCTTCAAGGTAGGTTTTGTTTTGGTAGAATATCTAATATTGCAGTTTATAAATTTAGCATGTTATTTGGCTGGACGCATTCACTTCTGGGCTGTTCATCCACAAACAGGCACAGAGCTCAGCTCAGTGTACCTACAGCTAGTTTAGGACTGTAACCTTAAAAGCTGGAGTGTCAACAAACTGCCCTGCTTTTACTGTACTTGAAGAATATCTGGTGTGAAAAGGATCTTTGTGGTTGCAGTGCAGTAGTGCAGTGTGGGGAGACTGTTGAGGAGCAGTGTGGTGGGTAGGTATGCCCATCAGCTAGAGACAGCTGCTCATCACTAAAAAATTGTTAGCTGGCCTGTAAAAACAGCTGGTGACTCCCAAATGCTGTCTCTGCTGGCCTCTGCGGGAATTGACTCGGGCGTTTGCTCCTGCCTCTTGTTAGCAAAACTAAACATACCATGTTTACTAATGTGATAAATATTCCTCTTACCCCTCCCGTTCCTCCTGTAGATACTGAATAACTGTTTTATAGAAAATCATCTGAGTACTTTTCTCAAATGCTAGGTAGTTGCTTGATTAAGAAAACCTGAAATTGCTTTTTCAGACTGTGCGAACGACAGTTGTTTTTGTAGAAGTAAATGTTCCATGAAGGAAAAATACTTGGAAAGCAGACAGGTAAAATAAAATATACAGGAAGCTTGAATGTCAGTGACTAATGAAATGGTATTTTTTTGCATCTTAACTCTCTGTAAGGCACTATCTGTATGTGGGATCTTTAAATGGGCCAACTACTAAGAGGTATCTGACCTTCCTCAGATAAAATGTCTACTTAAAATTTTTGTGTAGATTGTGATTTCTTGCAACCACAGCTAAATTATACTGGTATGTAAACTGTGAGTGGGGAAAAGTAATTTTGTGAAGTGGCATGTTTTCCATGCTCTTGAATGGGTTAGTGAGTGGTACTGGATTTTGAAGGTGGTTGTGTAGTCTAGTTTGATCTGGACTTTTCATAGTTTCATGGTAGCTAATTACAGAACAAGGGTTTTAGTCTTGCTTTGTGATGTGGTTAGGCTGGGAGTGAGATAGGTTTTTTGCACTGATTATGTTAATATGGTACTGTCATCTGACTTTAATACTTGTAAATATGTCAGAGCTGGATGAAATTGTTTAACGTAGCCAGTACATTGTTTAGACTATATCTAAAATAGCACATGTTGTTTTGAGACTACCCTCTTGAAACAACCTCATAAATTAGTCCTCAGAAGTGCCCATTACAAACACTGAAGTAAGAGCTGCAGTAGTGCAAGGAGAGCTGGATCCTGCTCCCATTGTGTGCTCGGCGAGGGTCACAGGAGTGAGGCGGCCGAGCCACTCCTGACTGGGCTGAGCAGTGGAAAAAGAGCGGTGGGAACTTGGCTGGTGCTGCCTGGCAAGCTTTTTCCGCTCCAGATGTAAATATTCATCACCTCACAGCCCGCAGCTGGGGCTGGCTCTGCGGAGCGGTGCTGTGCGGGGACATTGCGTGTGCGGTGTCAGCGCACAGACACACACACAGCGGCTGCTGCTGCGGGGAGAGCAGTGCCAGCGCACAGACACACACACACACACACACACACACAGCGGCTGCTGCTGCGGGGAGAGCAGTGCCAGCGCACAGACACACACACACACACACAGAGCGGCTGCCGCTGCGGGGAGCGCGGTGCCAGCGCACAGACACACACACACACACAGCCGCTGCTGCTGCGGGGAGAGCAGTGCCAGCGCACAGACACACACACACACACAGCGGCTGCTGCGGGCAGCGCGGTGCCAGCGCACAGACACACACACACACAGAGCGGCGGCTGCTGCGGGGAGAGCAGTGCCAGCGCACAGACACACACACACACACACAGCGGCTGCTGCTGCGGGGAGAGCAGTGCCAGCGCACAGACACACACACACACACGCAGCGGCTGCTCTCGCTGCTGCTGCTGCGGGGAGCGCGGTGCCAGCGCGCCCGGGCAGGGGAGCGGCTCCTGGGCATCCCCTCCGCGGGGTCGGCACCGCCGTCCTCCCCGCAGCCCGGTCCCGGCTGGAGAGCGCGGCCCCGGTGGTTTGCGTGCGGCGGGCCCGCCCCGCTCACCTGGCCCGGGCGGGCGGGCGCGGGGGCCGGGCCGGGCCGTGCCGAGGGGCCGGCGCTCGGCCGCGGGGCCAATCGGCGGCCGGCCCTGTTGCTATGCGCGCCCCTACTCTGCCTCCTTTGTGGAGGATGCCCTGGGCACCCAGCCGCCCGCGCCGGCGCTGCGGGGCTCGCTGCGGGAGCGCCGGGCCGAGCGGAGAAGGTGTGTACGGCAGCGAGCCCCGCGCCTCGGGACGGCCCGGCACGGCTCGGCACGGCCCGGGGTGCCGGGGAGGGGGCCGGGCGGAGCGGCGGGGGGAGGCTGGAAGGCCGGTGGCACCGGCCCGGACAGGCTTCAAGGCGTGAAACAAGTTCAAGCTGTGTAACTCAGGGTAGTCGGCAGCTATTGGCGGTGTTTGTCTGAGAAAGGTGATTCGAAACCCACCTATACCGAAGTGTAGCAAAGTTTGCCTCTCCGGCTGAGTCTGTAAACAGTTCCTTTAGAAACCCAAACCAGACATTCTTCCTTCCGTGTACTGAGCCTATGAAAGGCTGAATTTCTCTGAGTTGGGGGTTGGCTTTTCGTTTTCCTTTTCTAACGTTCCCTTAAAGGAAAGTAATGGACAGGCCTAAAAATTAACTCGGTTAATTCATTAGCTTGTTAGGGCAAGAGTATTAAATGTCCTGGAACAGGAGGGGAGGATTTTTAAACCTTAAAAGTGAGACGCTAGTTAAGTGTCAGATGTGCTAACAGTTGTAGTTAGTGTAGCCATATGTAACTGTTTGACTCTTCATTGTTATGAGAAAAAAACCAACCTCTTCCCCCTCCCAAAAACACCCTGAAGCTTAACTGAGTTTCTTC
Organism: Molothrus ater; assembly: GCF_012460135.2. Lineage (NCBI taxonomy): Eukaryota > Metazoa > Chordata > Aves > Passeriformes > Icteridae > Molothrus > Molothrus ater. The sequence goes on from NC_050490.2 coordinate 8,329,272, forward strand.
TGTGCCTTGTTATGTAGGTCAAGTTTCTCTCTCCTCTTTTTTTTTTCCCTCCAGCAGGAGGAAACTATTACAGTATTTTGATTTCTGCTAGAAACAATGCATGAAACATTATTAGCCCTTTGCCACTACTTGTTTGTCTTGGGGCAAATGAAGCTGATGCAAATATGTCAGCTTTGGGGGCAATACAAATATGTATTTTTAATTAGCATCGTACTGGTTGCTCAACTATATGGTATAAAAAGCTAATTAATGTTATACTGAACTCAGTGCAGAATTGAGGATTATCTATTGCTTTTTATACAAACTTGTTATTTAAAAATGTGAATGTTGCTCTGACCGAGTACTTGTATATGTATTTATACATTTATATATATTCATCCTGTGTCTAGAGCTTGTTGATATTCCTCTGAAAAGTGCAAGAGCTCTAATTTAAGTGAGCTTGCTGACATTGAATGACCCCCTCCTGGCACGGGAGGAGGAATGATTCCACTAGTGCACTCTTGGTTTTTTGTGTGGGAATATTGGCTTTGAATCACTGAAGCACTGCTTTGTAAAGTAGTAAGGAATTTTTGAGAGGACAAAGTGAAATTTCATAATTACATAGATTAAATTTTAAATATGTGAGTCTGCCATTTTGCTATGTGGAAAATTGCCATATTATTAGGGAAGAGGGAGGCAAACTGGATTCTTGGCTGAAATTCTGTTAAGCCTTTCAGTTTTGACCCTATGTAATGTTTTATTATTTGGAGTACCAGAAAACTATTACAGCTTAATAACATGACTTACAGCATAGAAACTTGTAAATAGCTGAATTGTGCTGTGTGACACAGTTCAATTCTAAAACTATCAAAAATGTTCTTTTGTTTTATGCATTCAAAATTCCATAGTAGCCTCTGGTGTCCATTTTAAAGTATAGTCTTTTACACAGCTTGAGAGTTGTAATGTCCTCATTTATCCTCCCAAATAAAATTTAAAAACAATTTTATGGGCCTGGCCACTCTCCCAGAATTTTTTTTTAGATGGGAAGCATATATTGTCTCTTTTGTAACTTTTTTACTTTTGCAGGTTACTGTTTAGCCACTTAAGGGCAGGCGTTGTAGGTGAAGGTTAATAGCATTGGAAAAATGAACCGAGGAGCTTCATGGTGCTCCACCATCATCAATTTCATCTCTCAGAGCTCCTTGCATTTCTCAGGAAGAAGTACAGTCTGTGCCTTTGGTCTGCTAGCCTTATGCCTCTCCTTCCACCCCACCCTCTCAATAATTGGGGCTGCAAATACTGAAGCCTACTGAAGCTGAAGGTAGCCTTACTAGCTAGGAGGAGGATTTTGGGTGGTCAGACGTGTTCTGACAAAGTTCCACAAGATAAATTACCCACCACTTAGATGGCAATGAATGGTTTGTAACATCAAAGTTTTGGGAGATCAAGTAGCACAAAGAGAAGATGAATACAAAAAAGAAGCTGCAGTAGAAGAGGTCAGATGTTATGAAAATAGTTTGCTCTGGGCTTTTTGTTTTGTCTTTTTCTGTATTTCAGATAAAATAATGGAATTCTTAATCTGCATTCCTCACCTGAGGACACTTCCTAGCAAGTCCTGTGCTTTTTCTCCTGTGTGCTTTTTTAATTACCCTGATATTTAGTTCTGTTCTAGCAGCAGAGCTGCAGAAGTTTTCAGCTTGTAGGTGTGATTTCTAACTGACATGATGTTGTAATAAAGTTATAGGAATATCAGCTCCTACTTAACCTGCATACTATAATGTTTAATGTCTTGTCCATTAAAATAAAATTATTGCATTCTTGAGTGTTTCTATCTCTTCTCCCTGTTAATGCTCTTTACAAGCTTTATTATTACCAGTGCATTTGCACTCTTAGGTTTGTTTCTCATTTTCTTGTTTTTCAGTTATTTTGGGGAGAAAAAATTGCAGCTCAGTGGCATTAGTAGGTGCCTTGCATGTAGGCAGAAAATGTGCTTAATAGTTCTTCCCCAGGACTGTATTTATCTTGAGCTTAGTTATGCCATCAGTGTTCACATTCTTGTTGGAGTTGAAGCAAACCTCTCAAGTTGATATGGTCTGATAGTCAGAAAGCTGCCCTGGATGTGTTTCTCCAAGCCTTCACATGTGAAGTCAAAAATATCTGTAATATAGAATTTTCCTGAACATGCTAAGAGGAAAATCTTTTCAGGCACTTCTAGACTGTTCAGTTGCATCATTCTCTTTTGAGCCAGAAGTAATGACACTGGGTTCTTGTTCTGGATCTCTAAACCCTTGTATTATATCAGATCTATCCTATGCATGTGTGGTTGTATCTACCCAATCTCTCTTTTTTTTAGTCTGAGAAGGCATCTCAGCCTGTGCTGTCTCTGAGCCATGTTCTGCTGCTCTGAAATTATTTGTGCATATAACAGGCTGCTGGTCTGCTTGTCATCATGAAGGACAGACCAGCCTGGAAAATAGTCTTGTTATTGGGATGTGTGACTTAGTCTTCTGATGCCCTGCAACTCTCTGTATTCCACATAAGTATTTTTCAAAATTTTCTTCCACTTTATAATTTTGGAGGATCTGAGCTGTACCTGTGAACAGAGTGCTCTTAGCATATGTTAGGTTGTTAAATGACTGAAACAAGGGCTTCCAGCTTCCTGCTGAAGGCCACTTCCTTGCCCCTAATAGTACTGGGTTTTGGTTTTTTGGGTATTTTGGGGTTTTTTTTTGGTGTTTTTTTTTTGTGTGTGTTTTTTTATGAAGTAGTTTTAGGAACAGTGAGATGCATTGTTCCCTTTTGTCACTGTACAGCCTCCCACTTTCTTCTTGAGGGTGTGATGAGTGAGGAGCAACAAGACTGGCCTGCTTTCCTAGAATGAGACTCAGAGTATTTTTCTTTAGGTTATGCAGATTTAAATGAAGATAGCAGAGTAAAGATAAGGTAAAATGCTTTTAACTCCAAAATTCTATGCTTGGAAATGAAGAACTAAGTTTTGTTTTCTTCATGTATGCAGCAAGTAGACAAATATATTTCAGATTCTCTCAGAGGGTGAAAGACAGTATTTACTTGTTAGCAACACATGGTTGAATCAATGCTATTCATCCTCTGAAATAAAACTACAAAACTTTTCTTTTGAAATATCAAGAAGCTGGGATAAAGAAGATTGAGGGATGCTATGGAACTTGGGGAAGATATTGTATAGTGGAGTGTACTTAAATGGAGGGATATAGCCTCTCTTGGAGTTCAGCCACATCATCTACTGTCTGTTGAAATTCTTTTCAAATTGCTGTCTAACAATAAAGCTGCTGCTTCTAGAGGGTGGTGTCTGCATAAGTGTTTGCTTTTTCCTTGGTGAGAAAGGAGAATATTGGCCAACTTGAAGTAATGGTGGTCATCCTACCTGAAAGATAACTGAGCCCTCAGATGAATTTCCTTTAATTAGGAGATTTTCAAAAGGGCTGAAGGTGGGGAGACTTAAATAGCAAGCACCAGTGCTAACAAGCAAGACTGTTGTTAAATAGTTAATAACAGATGGCTGAACTTCTGATGCAAATGATGAGACAGAACAAGAGAAGTTCTCTACATCCTGACCCAGCAACTCCTCACTACTGCCATGGCAACTAACACGTTTTACTCTCCAGTTTTAGCAAAGTTTATGAAACTCAAGATAACTTGTTGGTTTTATGACTTTAAAACAAATTTTAAAAGGCAAAGCAAACCAGCTGGAGAAGGAGAAAAGGTAAACGAAGAAAAAGTGGATATGAATTCCTAGAGGCCTTGTGTATTGGAGTTCCTATAACATCTTTCCAAAAGATGTCTGAAGTACTGTATACTTTAAAATGCCTGGCAGTTAAAACATCAGTTTAAATGCAGAAGTTTATAATCTGAGCAGATCTCTCTGAATCCTTTCCATTTAACTAAACATGAAAATTGCCTCATGCAACTTAAATGGCATCACAAAGGGGAAAGGGAGCAGGAGGTGGGAAGCTCTCTGCATTTGACCTGGGCGTGGTAGAGGTGAGGAGAAGCCTGTGGTGGGGTGGATGTGACTCTGACTCCCACTGGCCTTGGGCTGTGTGAGCAGGATGCTGGAAGTGCCCCAAGTGCTCTCTTATTTTTATCGTGAGGTTACTCTATGGGTGCTGTACCTACTGTAGTTAAATTCAAACCACAAGTGTCAATATCTCTTTTTAGGGCGAGATATCTGAAGGATTGTTGTTATAGACTAAGTTTCATGGCACTGAAAGTACTGGAGGGTGGGGTTTCATTTGGGAAGTCATGAACAAGAGCTGTGTATATAACTGAGTCCAGGTCACTTCTCATACAGCAGGAACAACTTGTTGTCTCTTTTATCAGTGCTGTTAAGAACGTGTAGATTCCTCAGCTTTTGCTGTGTTTGTGAGGTACATCTATGCTTGTGGGTCTTGACTACAGCAGTGGCTTCTTTGCAGAGTGAAGGAAGTACTTCATGTAGTTGTGTACCAAGCCTCTGTATTCTCAGCATGTGTTTGCTCACTGTTTTGTGTTGCTGTGTCAGATGGATCAAGGACTTCTTCATCCTCCAGGTGTGTAACTTGTAACTCAGTCATAAGAGGACTTAAAGAGAAGGGAAGCAAATTCATGGAGTTATTTGTTATCTGTGATACAAATTAAGACTCCCACTTGGGTATCTGTGCTTTACTGGGTACTATACAAGCATGGAACAAAAGACTGTCCTCACCTCAGACCTTATGCAAGTATCAAACGCTAAATCAATGGCTTCCAACAGAGGGCTGTGTGGAGAAAAAGGGATAATACTGATGGAGACAGATAAACTGTGCTCCCACAGGCTAACAAGCCTTTATCACCGTAATGGAGAAGCTGCAAAGCAGAGTCATTTTAATCAAGGGTGTAGAACAACACAGGGGGAGTGAGGACTGGTGATTAAAGTAATCACAGGCCAGTTTACTGCAGTAGTGAGTGGGTGACAACAGGAATGCTGGTAAGCCATGGAGGATCTTGAAAGGAGAAGAAAAAAAGGGTAATTTTCTTGTTATGAAAGATGATGTTTTAAGAGACAAAGAACAGGAAAATACGGTTTCCTGTTAGGCACCGACCAGAGGTACCTTACAGGGCTGAGTGGTGCTGAGGCACAACCTCGTCTGTGCCTTTTTCACACAGATTCCGTGAGCAATCCTGCGGGCAGTGCTGCCTCTTCCCTGGGCAGGCAGATAAGGCAGTGCCATCTGCTCGCTGGTGCCATTCACGGGGCCTGTGCCCAGCCCAGGTCCCCACTGGCAGGGCGTGCTTCCAGCTTGGACTGTGAGGAATTTATCTCTGAGGAAAATCTTTGGATTTCAGACAAGCATTTTTCCATACTCGAGAGGAAAACCAGCTCATGCTAAAAGCAATTCTCTGAATGCTGTTTCCTAGGGATTCAGCCCAGCAAGGAGGGTGTAGTGAACCCAGTTTGCATGTTTTTCTGGGGATAAAGAGGGCAGGTTGCTTGTTGTCTGGGTTCCCATGCCAGATTCTGATCCTTTCAGAACTTTCTTCAGCCACTAATTCAGATGGTAAGAATAAAATGTTCTGTGCTAAAAATCTCTCAGATGTGTTTTTTATTAGTTCTTGAAGATAAGTGATTGCAAAAAAAACAGCTGTTTACAGTAATAGCCAATGTAATCAGATACTTCTAAATGGAAACTTTAAGTCTTTTTGACTACTATTCTGTGCTTGCTGTTTTCTTATCTCTTAGAAAAAATCCTCTTCCTCCAACAAAATTATACATTGTTGTCCCTTGATAATAACAAAATTTATTTTCTTTATTGATTTCTAGTAGAAAATCTCTGTATAATGGTTTTGCTAATGGGAGGGTTGACAAAATAAGTTATGGGTATCAGGCACTTGGATTCTGGAATGTTTGTGAAGGGCTTTTGTTTTTTTTACCTCATGCTTAACTTGAGCATTCACAATAATTTATTAGATCTATTAAACCTGACAAGTGGGCAAATCCTTAATGTTGCCTGAACTGTGTTAGTAGCTGAAGTGAAGCTTTTGGCCTATCTGAGCTGAATTCATCTTGGAGCAATTTTACCTGAAAGAAAGTAACTTTGATATTTTCTGATTGAAGTTGCATTGGATATTTACTTTGGGCATTAATACTTTTTCTGCTGGTCCAAAACTCAGCTTTCTGGGCTTTTCCCCCTTCTGTTTACTTTCAATTAAATATACAGTTGTGAATTATCAAGGAAGAACTAAAGTAAGGTTTTATTTGTTTGTCTGTCTTTGCTCATGTCAATTTGTTTTGCCCAGATACAAAAGAGGCTGGGGAGGGCCTTGAGCTTTGACTGGATAAAAACTGTTATTCTTCATGTGCTGCTCGTGTTCACTATTTTTAGTGTAGTGTTTTGTTTTTCCTAATAATTTATTACTCTGTCCCTTGACTCACGGGTCACCTGATTTCAGAGCACGTGAGCAGGCTTTGGATCCTTTCCTCTTGTATAAACTGATAGTTTATCTCGAGGAGCAGGATGCTGCTGCTGCTGGGGAGATTGGCCTGCAAGTGGCCTTGGAGGGGTGAGCACTGTCCCTGTGATTCTCTGGAAAGAACGTTCCAAGAATCCTCAGTACAGGGTGTTACAAACACACGTGCAGCCAATGAGCTCCAGCCCAGGCTGGTGGGTGACTCCAGGTCAGCGCCGTGCAGGGACACTTTGCCTGCTGTCCCCTCCCCGTGCAGGGACACTTTGCCTGCTGCCCTCCCCGTGCAGGGACACTTTGCTGCTGTCCCCTCCCCCGTGCAGGGACACTTTGCTGCTGTCCCCACCATGCAGGGACACTTTGCCTGCTGCCCTCCCCGTGCAGGGACACTTTGCTGCTGTCCCCTCCGTGCAGGGACACTTTGCCTGCTGTCCCCTCCCCGTGCAGGGACACTTTGCTGCTGTCCCCTCCCCGTGCAGGGACACTTTGCTGCTGCCCTCCCCGTGCAGGGACACTTTGCTGCTGTCCCCTCCCCGTGCAGGGACACTTTGCTGCTGTCCCCTCCCCGTGCAGGGACACTTTGCCTGCTGCCCTCCCCGTGCAGGGACACTTTGCCTGCTGTCCCCTCCCCATGCAGGGACACTTTGCCTGCTGCCCTCCCCACCATGCAGGGACACTTTGCCTGCTGCCCTCCCCACCATGCAGGGACACTTTGCTGCTGTCCCCACCATGCAGGGACACTTTGCCTGCTGTCCCCTCCCTGTGCAGGGACACTTTGCCTGCTGTCCCCTCCCTGTGCAGGGGCACTTTGCCTGCTGTCCTCACTGTCCCTGCCTCGCTCCCTGCCAGCAGCAGCCTGAGCAAGCTCTTCCCCTTCAAGGGAGAATTGTTTTCAGCAGATACACGGTGAATACACCACTATTATCCCTGCTCCAGCAGTGTTAATTTTGGCACTTGGTGCGAGTGTCTTGCGTCTGGGATTGTCAGGAGCTTGTTTTGTTCTGCGAGGTGCCCGGTGGCTGGATGGTTCTGGTAGCCTTCAAAGCTGCAGTGCAAGCCTGGAAGGATGGTTGAATGAAGGGGAGAGGGAAAGCAGACACTTAAATTTTGTAAGCAAACAAGTATGCTGTTTGAAATTTCACTGTTCAAGTGGGCCCTGTTTTTAAAAAGGTACTTTCCAAGGTCTGGTGCTCTAGAGTTTCATTAGTCTGATTGTTGTTTTGTTTTTTTTTAAATCTTAAGGTCAGTCTGATCTGTAACAAGATAAATGTACTCAGCTAGATCCTGTCAAGTCTTCAAATTGGGTGAAAGCAAGAGAAAGAAAAACTGCATACATCAAGCAATTCAGTACTTGCCCAGATGAAATACATCTAGACATGTACAATGACTATTTTGATGATTTGTATTGAACTACAAGTTCATTACTGCCCAAGCAGTTACAGATTTTTAATTCCTAGCCCATGAGGTCTTTTCAGCCCCATGGAAAACTGCACAGACTGTCATATTCTCTAGAATTTAAAAATAACACCAATTAACCTTCATTTATCTGGATCAGGGCCATTGGCTGACCTAGGTAACAGTGCTGGCATTCATTCATAATGTTATGGTTTTTACAGGTTCCTCTAAGACACAGGATATTTGAAATTGAGTGTTATCCATGCTTGAGGGAGAGGGGTTGCTTTTTCCATGGGTGCAGGGTTTATTGCTGCACTGGTGACTTGCTGATAGCACCTATTTTACACTCTTACCCAATTTGTAATGTAAGAACCAAAACCAAAAACTTTTAAAATATGCTACCTGTAAAAGATCAAAATTCTTGCCCCGGAAGAAATCACATACTAACCACACATGGGAGAGTTGTTTGTCTGGTTTTATTTTTTTAGTGGTCTTTTAATAGAATAGACTCACCAAAAATTGGACTAGGTGTTTTTTTTTTTAAAAAACATGTAGACTTCTGCCCACCCCTGTCCCACAGTCTTCTCTGGTTTGTTTTTTGTTTGAGGTTTTTGTAACCACAGTAAAGCTGAGAAATTGCAATATCTATTAAAAATAGATACTGATAGGTATCGTTTGAGGAGATTTTCAGCATACAAGAGCTTTGTCAGTAGCATGGTTTTCAAAAACCATCAGTCAGGCCCGTTGGCACCTGATCACAGTGTGGAGATGAGTGTTTGAGTATTGGTTGTTGAAAGTTTTCTGAGTGTGTGGAAGGCTGAGTGTTTTGCTGCTTATGAAACCTCACTTGCCTTGGCAGCAATATTGTGTGGAAGGCTGAATGCTCAGTGAAAGGTTTCCATAAAGTGTGATCCCATAAGTCAACATGGTACTTTTACCAGGGGCTTTCCCTGACTCCAGCAGCTGTGGCATGCCTGCTGATTCCACCCAAAAGTGAGTCAGAGCTCTCACTTTCCACTCTCTGGTTTATTTTCCAACAAGTCCAACTATGGTCTGAAGCAAAGGGCACATGATGTAACAGTTCTTTTCCTTGCAATGGTTTTAGGGAAGAAGAACTTGTGCCTGGTGGGTGTAAACCAGAGTGCACATAGAGTAGAGATGGCTTTTCCCAGCAAGATTTTTGTGTTCCCATTGCAGTTTTGTCAGGCACTAAGTGACTCTTCTAAACAATTTGCTCAAAATCCTTTTAAAAGCTGAAACTACTTTATATTTCTCCTCAGAAAAGAAGTGTTATTTTATCTATATGAATAGAAAAAGAAGCACAAGAACACTTGAAAGTATAATGCCAAAGTTTCTAAGTACAATACGTATTTAAGGTGATGAGATAAAACATGAAGTACCCCAAACAGAAAAATTTTCGGTGTTAATGGGGAAATTTTAGAAACCAATATATTTGGCAAGAACAACACTTCATTCCTATAAATGCTGAGCCCAAAGATACTTGTGACTGTTGTGAAGATAGATTACAGAGGCATAAACTGAGTGACACTTCAGCAAAAATCTGGTCAGCAAAAGGTGCAAACATCTAGTTTTTTTACGTGCAGCTCTCATAGGCACTGAAATACCTTCTGCAGGACTTTTTAAAAGGTCTCTGTTGTTTTCCAGTAACATCTGGAAGTGATTTATTGTCACAAATTACTGCTTTCCATCTCTAAACCAATCTCTGTATAAAACAGTACAGAAGTGTGCAAGTAGTTGAATCTTTGTCAGGCTGGATTGTTAAACAAATTAAAATTGAAACTTATGTATGTCATCGTGTACTGTATTGTGTGTGGGGCCTGAAGTAAAATTTCTGGCACACGCTTTTATTTATGTACTATAAAAATGCTGTCACAGCTGGAATTTAATGCAGAGCTGCCATCAACCTGTTTAATGGGAAGGATGTCTTGGCCTGGGAGTTAGACTTCCCAATACTCAATTGCAACTGTCACATGGATGATATGCCTTCAGGAAGAGGTGAGGATTAGCTAAATAGATGTGCTTTTTCATTGTTAACACACACTGGGTTTCATTTGAAAAGAAAGCAGCAGCTGTGGAGTCACTGCAGAATGATATTTACAGCTAAGGTGAAATAGAGTAAGCTGATGAAAGCCTTCAGTCCATGTGTCTTCAGCCATGTGGCTGCTGCTGATCTCCTTCCTGAGTTAATGAGCAGTCATAATGAAGGTGGTCATCATTCCCATCTCCAAAGTTCCCTTGGCTGGGAAAGCCTTGATGAAAATCATCAATACCAGTGAGGGAAGCATGGAAACCAATTATGTACATAGAAATTTTGTATTGGAAAATTTGTGTTTCAGTGTAAAAAATGCTCAGTTATTTGCCAAGGAAACACCTGAGGAAGAGATTCTCACATACTCTGTAAACTGAAGTGTGCTGCTTTCTGTTCTAGGGTGACACATGGCTCCTTCAGCTCCCCAAACTGAGAATTTGGATGGGTTTTGCATTGTGGTGCCAGTGCCTGTGAAGTTAGCCTAGGTCTGACCTCCACATTGCCCTTGTTACCCCCTGGGACTAGGGTAGAATTTAAAACAGAAATTTATCTCCAATATAATTCTGCAAAGTTTCTATCAGCATATTTACCAGGGTAGTAAATCACTGCATTGGTGGTGAGTGAAGGCCAGATAGAAACCTTCTATTCTCTTCCAGTTACAGCCAAGTGTCTATTCTATACTCAACACCACACACTAATTCTAAAACAGATGTTTTCTCCTAATTATTTTCTTTTAGAAATGAACAGAAACACCTGACAGAAATCCTTTTGTTTTGTTGGGATTTAAATTTTTGTTTTGCTCAGATAGGTGCCTTGTGTCATGCAGTTTGTTCTAACACTTGCTAGCTTAGGCAGAGCATCAGCTAAACAAGGCAAAAATGTAAAAACCTAGAGATTAATTAATGGAAATTACTTGGTCTGCTCCTTTTAAGCATTTTTGTTTCATTATAGTATCACTTCAGCTTTTTTGTGTAGTCACATTTAATGTAATCACAATGTAGGAAATAGTAATATAAAGGAAAACAGAAATTGATGTGTTCTTAAGGGCATTTGCTGAGCCAAGTCCTCTTTGCTTTCAGGACCTGTCCAGTTGTAGCATGTTGGTACAAAGGAGCACCTTTAGTTTAGGGGTCAGCAAAAAGAAAATGTTCTCTTCCCACAACTGGCTTATTTTAAAATTGCTAACCATTGCAGCACTGATAATCTTACAGCTTTACACTCATATTTTAGTTATTATTTACCCATGTCAGGATAGAGTGGGGCAGTTGTATTTTACATTATACATGTTCTCTTGCAACTTTTGGTGAATTGACGTTTGAAACAAGCCTCAAAGTTGATGTTTTAAGGTATTGCTTTCCTTCTACTAAATACCAATGTTGAAATTGTAATGATTGACCTACTTTACAATTTGTGGTTTCATTGTGGAGCAAAAAATGATTCAGCTGATACCATTTTTTCTTATTCCTTTTCTTTGTCCACTTAAGGGAATACAAATCCAGTTTCCCTGATCAAAATGCAAATATTGGATCTAGACTCTGGTTTAATGCCAAAAAATCAAAAGAAGCACATTAAACTGTTGTTGCTTAGATAAAAATAGAAGCTACAGTTGGACGGAGAGAAGTGACTCAGTAAGCAGCATGGTGATGGCAAAATAGGATGTCAGCCAAAACGCAGGAAGCAAGATGGGAACACCCAGATCAGTTTAACAGTCTACCTTTTACACTCCCAGAGAGCAGTTTCTGAGATGACTGCAAGAAACTTAAGCTTTAAATGGATTTAAATGGATTTTATGTCTGTACTTACTAAGCTGTTTGAACCTGAATAAGTTTTAGTAAAATGTGAATTGTACTTTTTTTTTTTTTTTCCCCAGCCCAGTTTTCAAACCAGTCTCTCTATTTACAGTAAAGCTGCCTCGAGATTAGCCCTGGGTGCTGTGAGAGGCATCCAGCAGGAACGTGCAGGAGATGAGCAGTGATACACACACACCCAGGAGTTAATGCAGCACTGCACTCTGCTCTGCAGCTCATGGCACTGATTGATTCTTACTGCTCTGCAACTCTGCAATAACTTCATCAGCTCCACATAGCTCTGTCTTAAGGTTTAAATAACCCCCCTAACTTACAAGATAGTGTGCTTTGGTTGTTTTTTCTGATTATAAACTGGCATAACAACACAGAGGCAGGTGAATTTCTTTCTGTTTTATGTGAAACTAAGTAGGACCAGAGCTTTTTGTTGCTTATACTGTTATTTTATTTGAATAGCAGGTATGCATCAGTTCTAATATAAATTCCTATGCTGCTGTTTTCTGCCTACAGCTGAACTGCTTTGATACCCAGGTAGTGCTTCAGTTTGGCACCCTGGAAAAAGTAAGCAAACAGTAACAATAAGATGAATTATGGTGCTACTCTCCTCATGTTTTCACAACGACTGCCCCTGAGCTCAAAGATCTCGACCCATAAGAATGTAAGACAGTTGGCAATGTGTGTCAATCTGTATAGGATTCTTCCTAAATTAAGGTAACCAGTTCACTGTATTTGCTTGAGTTTAAAAAACTAATAGCTTGTTTCTTGAAAAAAGTAGGCCATCTCATAACTTTAACTCTTGATAGCTTAAATTATACCTAAACTCCTAATATTACAAAGCTTTTGAAGCGTGTGACTTCAGATATAATTATGGGTTTGTAATATGCAGACACAACATGACTGCTCATTTAGAGAATCTTGAATTTGGGGGATTCAAGGGCAACTTTCTTTTGAAGTGAAGCAAAACGTGGAATTAGTTAACCAAAGCATCCGTAGGTGTTTCTAATTCCAGAAGAGAAGCTGTTAGTCAAAGGTTTACGTTGTGTTTCATTTCCTTTACAGTAGTTTCTTGAATCCCTGCCTTACTTTTAAAATGTGGAAGTACCTTTAACCTGCTTCTTGGAATAGCAAGATATAAAACTTACTCAGAGTTGATTGATTTGCAGGAAGGGCTTTTGCTGTATTTTTTTCAATGCAGGGCACTGCCCTTGCTGGGAGGTGATGGGTTCTGAGTGCTGACAGTGCAGCCACTTCTCCTCCAGTGTACCTGACTCCTGCCATGGGACCCTTGGACTGAAGTGTCTCCTTAGGGACTGCCTGAACTGAAAGCACAACAAAGAAATGCAAATATTTAAGCCATGCTTTTAGTCTTTGAGAAAGGAAGGAGAGGGGGCAGATGTGGGCAGCTGTGCCATGGTGCAGGGCAGGTGCAGGGCAGGAGCAGGGCTTGATCAGCTGGGAATCCCAACAGGCTACACCATGCAGCCCATTTTTTGTTAAGTATTTTGCTTACTGGGTTTCAACTTTCTAAGTAAAATAGGAAAGTGATTACTTTTAATCAGGGGCCTTCAAAATCCATTATTAAAGATTTTCCAGGAAAGGTCTGGGCTGTTACAGAGCATATTCAAGGACAATTATTAGTTGTTTCATGGACTCTCAAAGGAAGTAGCCCTCAATCAGTAAAGGTCAGGATTAAAGGATACTCTCAGTTGAACTAAATTGTCTTTCTTTGAAGAAAGTCTCTTTGCAAAAATGAGCTCTTTTTCTGAGAAGAGGATGAGTTTGGTAGACAGTTGTGGTGAGAAGTGCAGTATGAGAGGTTCTAAGACAAGAAAATAAGCATGGACTAGGAGAGATTGTGATTGTATCACAGCCTGGTCATGATGGGAGGGTAGCACAGGGCAGGAGAGGCTCTGCTGGGGCCTTTTATTGCCTTGCTGTTCCCAGGCAGGTCAGGGTGGCAGCTCCCAGATGCATCTTCTGGTGGCACCTGGAGCACAATGGGTTACATGATACCAAATGTCTTTGTTTCCTGGCCTGAGCCTAGAAAACAGATTAAATGCTCTTCTAAAACATGTATTTCAGGAAAACATCTTCTGTAATTACTACAGAAAAAGCTGTGATAGGAAAGGGAAGGGAGTTGGTCTGCACAAGCGTGACCTAGTTGGGAAAGGAGTCAGCTAAGCATAACTCAATTAACTGAAGTTTTCAGAGAGTCCTTGGGTTACAGTTAAGTGGATTTGTGAATCCCTACTACCACATAACTAACCTTAATTGGTGTTTCAGGATGTCAGCCAATTTCAGTTTGGGGGGGGATTGTGGGTTCTTATTCTGTATTCCAGTGCTCATGCACTTGTGTGTAGTGGAGGTAGGAGGACAAGGATTTGAAGACTCTTTGACATTTCTGGTTAAATGGGCTTTTCTGTTTTTTGAGAAGGTGTAGAGAATCAGTCTTTGCTGGGGTTAATATGTGCAGGAGGCAAAGGAAAACAAAGTTCCAGTATTGTATATTCAGTTCTCCAGTATTGTATGCTTTGCTCTATGCACAGTAGCTTCAGTCTAAATTTAAATTTCTCTTTGTTCCTTCTAAAGTAGTCTGACACGTGCTGCTATCTCTTGTGCCCACCTGGTCAATAATCTTTAGTTATAATGTATTGGTTAGAGGGCTTAGTGCTTTATTACTGTAATTCTTATTTACTTGTGTCAGCTAACTGGATTTTTTGCTATTTTAAGGAGAATAAACTCCAGACAGTGCAGAGATGTATATTTTATGCTATATAATATACTTGGCACGTTGCAGTGCTAGAAATGAAGCAGAACAATAATCATAGTTGTATAGTCAGGTTATAGGATTGAGGCTATTCTATACACAATATATGATGTGTCCTTGGGCTGATTCATACACAAACCACACAGTTACAGCACACACACAGTAAGACTTTTTTTTAACTAAACACTGAGTTTGCTGTTTCTATAAATGTCATTCTACCCTTGTCCTCAATTACATCAACTTGCATCATCTGTGTCTGTTGTATAGGAACAATTACAAGGCTTCTCAATGGTTATAGGGTTTTTCTTTATAAAAACTCTTAGAAGTTGCTAAATGATATATAAATCTAGTGGAGCTAAAAAAAGATACTATGCCACATGAACTTTGTAGGAAAAATATATTTCTTGATACCTCTTGCAGTTTGTGCTTTAATTTTTTTTATTTTTTTTAAAGTCCAGTTCAGATAACTGGTTGATTCCCTTGCTGACATAATTTTAAAGTTCTGGCCCTGTCTTTATAATGCTGCAGCATTTCCTAGTTCAATACAGGCTTTTTAGTGATGCCATTTTTATTTTGAAACAATGTGGTGTTTTTGTAACTGCAGCCAATATAACTATATAAATATGTCTCTTTAGCTAGTTGGGCCTTCTCTTCCATTTTTAAGGCAAGAAACTGGTTGCTTCTGAAATAATAAGTCTGATACAGAACCAGAGGCAGTATTTGTAAATTGAACTTGGAAGTGAGCTTTATCTGTTTACATAAATCAATATTGTGTATGTAATCTGATTCTTGAGTGATGATTATTTCAGAATATGTACCTGGCTTTATTCACTAGATCTTGCTTAGTTGCTATTCACTGGATCTTTCATCTGAACATCTTAAACTATGTCTAAACATCTTAAACTAAAGGTCTATGCCTTGTAGTGACCTGTGACAGCTCTGTGAAGGCACTGAGCACTTTAGGTAGCCAATATAGGCTTTGGTATCAGAGGCTTTTTAATGCAAAAAAGAGGTGGGTTTTTTTTGCCTAAATCTTAACTGCTCAGCAGAAGCACTCAGGCCATAGGATTTGCCCATTAATTTGTGTCAATCCAAAAGGTTTTGATAACATATGGGTTATCTTCTTTAAAAGAGAGCTAAATAATAGAAACTACTGCTTCATCTGGTAAGCTGCTAATGGTAATTGAAGGGCATGTCTGTTTTAGTGGTACTTGCCACTTAAAACTCTCCAGTGTAAATTTTCAGGTATCACATTTTACTGTGCACATGCTGATCTTGATCAGACTCTCTTTACAGTTTTTCTTAAAAATCATACATGTTTTTATGTATTTTAATTAAAAACAACTCTTGCAGATTTTTGTTGGGGTGAATTAGTTTTGTTTAGTCTGCTAAGCATGAGACAGTTCTTGTTTAAATTAATTTCACTCCTGTTGAAAACTTTCTAGATTTTTGATGAACTTCTATGTCAGAGTATGCAAAATACTCCAGTAGTGATCCTTCATGCTGTGACTTTCTTGAAATTACCATGGGCTTTGGACATATAAAGATTAACTTAGCAGCAAGATAATGCTGCAATTATTTGTTTTGTCTGTTGTATATCCAAATCCTTTTCAGAGTCCTCCTAAATTCCATTTTCCTATTCCCAGGTATGACTTGCCTATTGTTTACCAGACTTCCAGCTGAAAAAAAAGTGCAGGTGCCTAATTTTGTAGGTGACTCATATCACTACCTCAGAGGCTTGTCTTCTCTGTTATTTACCATTCCTTTAATCTTTCATGCACCCTTTATTAGATATTTTTTGCCATCCATCAGGTGAATGACCATTTTAACTTATGCCAGATGAATTAATGTATTGTTCAAATGCCATATGGGGTCCTCCAGGGTAATTCCTCTGTCCTCTGGCTCTTCTTCAGCAGTGGGCTGACTTCTCTTACTTACCTTGTGTAGATCCCTTCGAATAGTCTGTAAGCCCTGGGGTCCATGGTGTACAAGCCTGGGCTAGGCAAATATGAACATGCAAAAGCTAGTTGTACACACTTCATGATTTGCATATGCAGATAATTGCATGTTTAATTGGAGCTTTTGTTTCATGCATCCATTCTTGTGTGCATCTCTCAAGTCTGCCTGTGTAGTGTTTGCCAAATGCTCTGCTATTAGGGGACCAAGACAAAAAAGTCTTCTGAAAGGTATTTTATGC